>NC_135142.1:25442436-30442436 GCF_051014445.1 Colletes latitarsis | reverse complement strand
ACTGGATGTCAACGGTACACGCTCCTCGACGATGCTTGGACACCATCATCCTCCGACTGCATTCCCATCTACTGATCCCTTCGATTCCTTCCGCTCCTCTCGCTGCACAGCCAGGACAGAGTCCCCAACAGCTAGCCAAAGATAGAAAGTGTCAAGTAAAAATATTAAAGGTTATATTTATCTTGTTTTTCCTAGTCCACCAAGTTTCGTTTCTTAGACAACGAGAGTCGTCAGATTGCTTATTTCATAGAAATTAGATTCTGTATCCATATTTAAATGCATCGCAGGCGTTATAAATAACGTTGTGACGTTGTTAAGCGCGTCAGCAGCTGTGCATACCAAATAACGGAATACTCTATTTGCAAACTTGAGATTTTGGAGCTTGAGAGAACACATTTGGCCTGCTTTCGGGGGGATTCCGTCCAACCGTGCACCGGGCAGACCCCGCTCGACATTTTTCTTTCGTTTATCCCAGCTTTCGGTTCTCGTAGCGTTCTCAGTTTCGTTTGAACTTTCATTTCTTGTTTTGTCCCCCGGTTGCAGTGCGAAGTAGGCGGTGCAAGGAAGCTAGAAAATTCGAACAAAGCGAACGGTCCCTCCGGGTCGATTCGAACCGTGTTTCTCTGGTCGGACAGCTGCGTGCTGCGGGGTCGCGTGACCGCGGTTGCAGACGCGACCGACGCAGATCTTTTTCCTTTTCAGTTTCTTCTCTTTTCTCGTTTCAGTCATTCCGACATTAGTGCCGTTCTCGTTCGGCGAGAAACCGCTTAACTCCGATCAGGTAGTAACGGTACCGTGCGCCGTGCTCGAGGGCGATCCACCCTTGAAGCTCCGCTGGACCTTAAACGGTCATACGATTTCGCCGCACTCTGGAATCTCGATCGTGGATCTCGGCGGACGGGGCGCCATACTCAGCATAGGATCCGTCCAGGCGACGCACGCTGGAACGTACACGTGTATCGCGGAAAACCGTGCCGGAAGGCACGAGCTTTCGGCCGATCTGGTTGTCAACGGTGCATAAACAGATCCACAGCGGTTTAAAACCCAAACGTGACATGTATTGTTTAAGTTTGCCATCCTCCTTTAAGTTTGCCATCCTTCGCGATTCCATTCCAACCCGTAGCCAAGCCCTGCTTGATTATTCAACGATCCCCCTTTTTATATTCTGCTTCCCTTGGTTCGATTCATTCCGATGTTCGATCGGTTCGATCGCCACCCTCGACGGGGCTCAATTTATTCGTGGACGGGTTTCGTTTCTTTAATATCCCAGCATCCCCGACGCGCGGTGTGATCGTTTTGTTCGTGACGTTTCCACCAGGTTGGTGGCTGGTCTCGAGGAACAGCGCGTCCGGACTCGACCGACTCGCCGTTTCGTCCGAAGCTCGAATCTCGAGCTTGCCAGCCGCGTTAAACGAAACCCCGCTAAACGATATGTCTGTTTTCTTCCCGTTCCTTCTGTTATATCTGTGCCTGACTCTAGAGTCTCTCTCTCTGTCTCTGTCTCTCGGCAGTCGCTCCGCATCTGCAGCCGTTCTCGTTCGACGAGGCCAACTCCGGCGATCTGATAATCGTCCATTGCGCGGTCGTAAAGGGGGACACGCCGATTTCGCTCAAGTGGTTGTTCGAGGGACGCCATTTAGAAGTAGGCGACGGAGTGGGTATCACCGCGTTGGGGGATAGAGTGTCCGCACTGACGATCCCCGCCGTCAGGGGAGAACACGCCGGAGAGTATGCTTGCGTCGCCGATAATCCAGCCGGTCGTGCTAGGCACAGCGCCCATCTCAAAGTGAACGGTACAGAAATGGGATCACTCACACAGAATCATACGGCATCATACACCGAAGACAAGGCGAACGCGACATATTACATGAAAACGAAACCGGCATGATGATGTTATCCGAGGAGTACGCGTAGCCAAACAGCAAATTAAATGCCAAATACATACGTTGTTGTGCGTGTTACGTTACGTTGAGATCGGCAACATGACGATTGTTATTTATTTTATTGGATACGCTCATGTGCGGTCGTAGTACGAGTAGTAGTCGTATATTTTGAAAGAACGAGCAACGTCTCTACTGTCTGCTGTTGATTGTTGTAATAGCATATATACATACGTATAAATATATATATAAATATGTTTGGAAGTCTGCATCCGCTCGACTGTCCATCTTTCTTTCTTACGTAATATAATTATCCTCCCGCATCATCGTTTGTTTCGAAGTATCGTCGTTTAGGTAGGTCGCTCGGCCGAGTGTAGCTTTTGGATCACAGTCCCATTCTCGTTATCCTTCGGCTACCAATCGTCAAAGGTAATTTATCCTTAGCTGGGGACGAGATAAGTTTCCCATCACTCTCACCTTCGGTCCAATTCTGTTTCTCTTGTTCTCTCATTTTCACGCGCACACGTACACATAGTGCACACGCATTTACGGCAGACGGGGGTCGACATTATCATTTTTTTCTTTTTCTTTAAATAACTATTTTATAATTTTTTTTTTTGTCTGGTATCCTTGAGCAAAAACACATATCTCAAGTACGACGTTCAGCGGGATATTGCGCGCATACTTCGCTAATATAGACTATTATACCGATAAACTAGGATTTTAGTAAGAGAAGAGTTCATTTTCGCCCCCGTCTTCCCTACACACGCGTACTATCTTTCACCGTCTTTTCTATTGGAATTCTGTCTGTGATCCTGTTCGGGATATCTCATCGACGAACGAAGGTTCTCGCAGAGAGAAAGACGAATCGTTTCGCTGGCGTGAGCGCGCGTGCAGCCATAATTTCGATACGCCTGTCGATGACAACGGGAACGGTCAAAGTAGGTTTCGTGCCAGAGGGGAGAGAAGACTACCGAGAGATCAGGCGAAAGACAAGAGTCGTGAGAGAGTCTCTCGCGGATCGTAGGGAACCAACGAACCGATGAAAGTCGACGATGAATATGACCACGAGACGGTCCAGTCTACCGTGATGAAATCGGAGAACGGAATCGCAGGACCGTGATGGGTACACCGTGGATCTAGCCTAGCGCCTATCATTCCAGTCTTACCACGGATCAGTCCGTTCGATTTTGGGGATCAACCCATCTATGCGGGGCAGGCCGCCCAATTGGCGTGCATGGTGCTGGTCGGTGACACTCCCATCAATATTACCTGGACCCACGAGGACCAGCCTCTGTCGCAATTCATGGGGTACAGCATCGGGAAACTCGGCCCACGGACGAGTATCATGCTGATCGAGCCGGTAACGCCGGAGCACGCTGGACGTTACACTTGTATCGCTAGCAATCCGTCGGGCAAGACGGTGCAAGAGGCGACATTACGAGTTCACGGTTAGGGCCAGTGTAATGGGAGCATTGAATGATTACTGATAATTGAACGATGATTGAATAATTCGGAATGAAAGCAACCGCGCCGGTCCCGTGAGAGTATTTGATTGCAGGCTTGATTGATGCATCTCCGTCGTTGCCGAAGCTGTCGTGTTACCTTGGCGAAGCTTTCTGGATTTCATTTCTCAGCGGAAGAGTTTGACATAACGCAGTGCGTTGCTTTCGTCGCCGTGGACGACCCTCTTGCGCGCCGTTCCTTGTTTATACATATACATATATACATATATATATATATATATATATTTTTCTCTTTACATATATATATATATTTTTTACTATGGTAATTTTTTTGTATATACTTGTCTCTATCTATTTTATGATTTGTCGTTTGTACCGCGTTTCTATTCACCCTTTCTGGTACCGCCTATGTTTTTTCAGCCGAGTAGCAAACGCAAAGTTACGCCCAGAGTCCCACGTGTGTCCCCGTTCCCCCAGTAAGTTGGTTGAGCTTGACCCGCATCGTATTTGTGGCTAAGCATTTCGCCTCGTTTGATTTCCCTGTCTCGTTGTCATGCTCATCGTCGCTAAATTTCTTCGACGACACTTTTCGTTGGCTTTTAGGTTCATTTGGCCGCGACAACAGATCCAGGCACATGGATAGGCTACACACCCATATTTTTCTTTGCTCGTTGCGCGACTCTCATCGCGTCTCACATATACCCATCACGAACTTTAGTCGATGGATCGTCGCGATCTCTCAGCGACGTCCTCTCTAGGTCTTTACGATCGAGCTGCGTCTCTCGTGATCACTGTTCGAGTGTCGATTTTTTGTATACCTCACCGTACCCCCGTCGCGCTACAACGTGTCCTTGTTCCAAGATGACCGACCGACCATCCGATCTAAACCTGAGAATCACCCTCTTGACCTGTGCCTAATTCACCACAAATATGATACCTATTCTCACCTTCGCCTCGCCCACCTGCCTCTCACCACACGTCTCGCCTCGTTCATTTTGTGTACGTGCATTAGTAGCGATAGTCGATAGTACTAACACGCATGCGTCTCTCTTTAGACATTAACCGTAAATCACTTTTCAAGCGGTGCAGCATGATGGACCGTGCTCGAGTATCGTGGGTACTATAGTGTTTCTTGCATGCGCGGTGCCGAGCTCCTTCAGAGCCGCGACCGCAGTGTCTCTCTATCTGCCTGGTTGACCTTCTTATTTTTTTTTGTTCGTGCCGTAGTCACCCGCATAATTATCTCGAATTCCCGCATGTCGAACTGTCGCAATGTTGTCGCAGTTGCGGAAGCGAGTCGCGTTTCGTTCAGCATGCGACGAAACTTACTTGTCGTGGCTCCAGTCTCCGGCCTCTCTCTAAAAGATCTCTCAAAGATGGACTACTAACGATGGTTTCCAAGTTTTGGAGGAACTATGGGAGACTCGAGCCCACGATGCGACTCACTCCCGGATGAACTGCCGATTGGTGGATGCGCCGGGAGAACACCTTGAATAACTCGTTCGTTCTGTAACAGTACCACCCCGTTGGATTTTGGAACCCACCGACAAGGCATTCGCTCAAGGCTCCGATGCTCGCGTTGAATGCAAAGCCGACGGTTTCCCCAAGCCTCAAGTCACCTGGAAGAGAGCAGCTGGTAACTATTTTTCCGTCGACTCTGTTGCTACTCGTGCTTCCACGATATCTCTTTCTCTACTTCAATATTCCAGGGGATACGCCGGGCGATTACACCGACTTGAAACTGAGCAACCCGGACATTAGCGTAGAGGATGGAACCCTGTCGATCAACAACATCCAGAAGACGAACGAGGGCTACTATCTTTGCGAGGCTGTAAACGGAATTGGCTCTGGACTCTCTGCTGTGATTCTCATCTCCGTTCAGGGTAAGCTGCTGCCTCGATTCCCTCCCTTTCGTTCGTTACCGAAGATAACGCGAACCCTTCGATTTCAGCTCCACCCCACTTCGAGATCAAACTGAAGAACCAAACTGCAAGACGCGGGGAACCGGCTGTACTGCAATGCGAGGCTCAAGGCGAGAAACCGATCGGCATTTTGTGGAACATGAACAACAAGAGACTGGACCCGAAGAGCGATTCTCGTTACACGATTCGAGAGGAAATTTTGGCCAATGGTGTATTGTCTGACCTGAGCATCAAGAGAACCGAACGTAGCGACTCCGCCCTGTTCACCTGCGTTGCCACCAACGCTTTTGGAAGCGACGATACCAGCATCAACATGATCGTTCAAGGTCTGTCTAGAACGATTCCGATACTCGTATCGAGATACCAATCGATTAAATTTTATTACAGAGGTTCCCGAAGTTCCGTACGGCCTTAAAGTTCTCGACAAATCTGGACGATCGGTTCAACTGTCCTGGGCAGCACCCTACGACGGCAACAGCCCCATGAAACGCTACGTGATCGAATACAAAATCAGCAAAGGCTCCTGGGACATCGACATCGACAGGGTACTCGTACCTGGATCCCAACAGAACGTAGCTGGCGTTTTCAATCTGAGACCTGCGACCACCTATCATCTGAGAATCGTTGCCGAGAACGAAATTGGCGCGTCCGATCCCTCCGACACCGTCACGATCATCACTGCCGAGGAAGCACCTGGTGGCCCACCAACCTCCGTTCGCGTCGATGCCCTTGACCAGCACACTCTTAAGGTGATCAATCGTTTAATGCAATTTAGAAGTAACTCTGATCATTGTGACAACGATGTAACAAAATCGGGCATCGAATTTCTACAGGTAACATGGAAACCACCCCCGCGCGAGGACTGGAACGGCGAGATTCTGGGATACTACGTTGGCTACAGACTGTCTTCCTCCGAGAAACCCTACATGTTCGAAACCGTTGACTTCTCGAAAGAGGATGGAAAGGAACATCACTTGCAGATCATGAATCTTAAGACTTACACCCAGTACAGCGTGGTCGTTCAAGCCTTCAACAAAGTTGGATCCGGACCGATGAGCGAGGAACGTAGACAGCACACCGCCGAAGGAGTACCCGAACAACCTCCCCACGATACCACCTGCACCACCCTCACGTCTCAGACAATCAGAGTATCATGGATGTCACCGCCTCTCAGCGCTGCTAACGGAGTTATCACTGGATACAAAGTTAGTAAACGTCTTGGTATATTTTTGTACCAAAGGAGTACTTTCCAAACAAACAAATAAATTCCTCGCAGGTTATTTACGGACCGTCCGACAGCTGGTACGACGAGAACACGAAGGACACCAAGATCACCTCCTCCAGCGAAACGATTCTGCACGGACTGAAGAAGTATACAAACTACAGCATGCAAGTCTTGGCATTCACCTCTGGCGGCGACGGCGTAAAATCTGCACCTATCCACTGCCAAACCGAACAAGACGGTAAGGAAAAGAAACTAGAAACATGCAGTGATGTAATAAGTTGCGATTCATGATTTTCTTCTCGCAGCTCCCGAAGCACCGATCGCGATCAAAGCTCTGGTTATGTCCGCCGAATCCATCCTCGTCTCGTGGCGCCCACCCAGCCAACCCAACGGAGTGATCGCTCAGTATACCGTTTACACGAAGGCAGACAACATGGAGGAACCTACTAGCCAGAAAGTACCACCGAACCAACTGACACACGAGGCATCTGGACTGGACAAGCAACGTAGATACGATTTCTGGGTGACCGCCAGCACAAACATCGGCGAGGGCGAGGCTTCCAAGATCGTGGCATTGGCACCGAGCGTTCGAGGTACTCATCGCGATCCCACAATGGCTTTTTCCATGTTTGTTCACCGAACTATAACTCACTCACGATGTTTCCAGTACCTGCAAAGATCGCATCCTTCGACGACAAGTTCACGGCAACCTACAAAGAAGACGTTAAACTGCCCTGTCTCGCTGTCGGAGTGCCCGCACCGGAAGTGACATGGAAAGTACGAGGCGCCGTTCTCCAATCGAGCGACAGACTGCGTCAGCTGCCCGAGGGATCCCTGTTCATCAAGGAAGTCGACCGCACCGATGCTGGAGAATACTCTTGCTACGTTGAAAACTCTTTTGGCCACGACACCGTCACTCATCAGCTGATCGTCCACGGTGAGCTTCGCGATACCTGCGACTTCCGTTTTTGGAGAACTCGAGGGTCAATATTCGACGTTGCTTTGCAGCTCCACCTCACTCCCCGCAAGTTACGCTCACTGCCACGACCACCAACTCGTTGACAATGAAACTCCGACCTCATCCTACCGACAACGCACCGATCCACGGATACACCATCCACTACAAACCCGAATTCGGCGACTGGGAAACCGCGCAGATCAGCTCGACCGCGCAGAAATACACGTTGGAGAATCTGTGGTGTGGCTCGCGATACCAGATCTACGTCACTGCTTACAACGGGTAATCGTCTTCGCGCGTCCCCGCGGTTGGACGAAGTTGGTGATCGTTGATTGTCCTCTTTAGAATTGGAACCGGCGACCCGTCCGACATGCTGAACACGCGCACCAAGGGCTCGAAACCGATCATCCCGGAGGCGGCTAGATTCATCGAGGTATCCACGAACAGCATCACCCTTCACTTGAGCGCCTGGTCCGACGGTGGCTGTCCCATGTTGTACTTCGTCGTCGAGCACAAGAAAAAGTAAGAGAGAACCGAGGCGTTTCGAGACAGACGGAAATTTAACCTGCGCTCGTTTCGTACGATTCAGGCACCAACAGGAATGGAATCAGGTCTCGAACAACGTGAAACCCGGCGGAAACTTTGTCGTTTTGGATCTGGACCCGGCTAGCTGGTATCACTTGCGCGTCACCGCTCACAACAACGCTGGCTTCGCCGTGGCCGAATACGAATTCGCTACACTGACCGTAACTGGAGGTGAGTATCGTCGAGGATCGCGCGTAAGGCAACGGCACTCGTAGCCGGTGCTAATGGTGGCTGGATTCGGTGGTCGCCATATTTTTTGTTCCAGGCACCATTGCACCGGCCCGCGAGCTACCCGACGTAAACGGTGGTGGCAACGACGAGGATCCGATGAAAATTTTCATGGCGAACTTAAATCTGGTCGTGCCCGTGGTAGCAGCCATTCTCGTTATAATCGTTGCCGTCATCGTGATCTGCGTTCTCAGAGGAAAGGGCCATGGTAGCGATAAAGGTAATCTGAGCGAATCTGTTGTTGTTTTTTTAACGAACAGGTACGATCGCACCGCCCGTACGAAACGGAGGTAACGACAATACAGACGTCAGGCGTTATTTCCCATGGTTGCCCAGCTGGCTTGACGTAAACGTGGTGGTGCCGGTCGGAGCTACGGTCGTTGTAATTATTGTAGGCATAGTGGTGATTTGCGTCGCGCTGTCGAGGAGAACTCGAGGCCCGGAACAAACACGGCTGCGAGGTATCTCATCAGCCGACGAGAAATATTACGAGGGACAATGTATACCAATTTTTTTTTATTATTTTAACTTGCTAAGTCACATAACAGTTGGACGCTCGTCGTAAGGACGATTTCTCTCGATGGTGTCGAACGATGTTCGCGTTTCGTAATAAACCGATAAAACGGTACGCGTCGCGTCGAGAAATTGTCCCTTCCGACGATCGATCCACGCGTTCGCCGCCCTACATTCGGAAAATCCTCTACTCGCGCGTTTTCCAGTCGTAGGTGTCGGTGGACCAACAATGCAATCAAGTATCGAGTACTTAATGTCGACGACCCGCAGGTTCGCGTTCATTCGAGTTGTTTATCTTTTAGACGACGTGGTGTATCAACAAACCGGAGTAGGCGGTGCTACCCTCGACAAACGCAGACCCGATCTTCGCGACGAGCTTGGCTACATCGCACCACCGAACCGCAAGCTGCCACCCGTACCCGGATCCAACTATAACACCTGCGATCGCATCAAGCGAGGTACAGTGATAAGTAAGCCACAACTGCCTACAATATGACTTTTAGCTAAATTCCAATTAATTGTTTAGATGTTGTCGCATCGGCACGATAGCGTTACCGTTTTTATTTTTACGTGACACGATCGGATCGCACAGAAAACATATTAGACTCTCACCACTGCCAGACAGTTTCGAAACCGATACGTCACTCAGTCATACACGACTCGCGGATAGAAAAGATAGACGTACATCTTCGTGTCTAGTACGTAAATGTGAATCTCGAGTCCGTCGTGTCTCTTCTATCCGCTGAACACACCCAAACACCATTTATACACGCGTTCATCATAGACATTGCCAGTTCTGTTTCATTGTCTGCCTCGCTTAAAAATGTTCTTTCTATACGTATCGAGATGTATGTTCAACGGAAACGAATATTCTTCTCCCTCGTTTGCGCTTATGACAACGCTGCGCGTACCAAGTCTCCAGTACGTGCGATTACCGTTCACCGGTGACCCCAAGTATCCTAGTCAAAGAAACAATCACCCGAAATGGCAGCAAGCCAAACACGAATCCCGGTAAGCGTCAGCCAGTCGTACGACCTTTGTAGTATATGTTCGATAGGTGGAACAGGCTCGATAAGGAGTCACTCGACGTGGGATCCGAGACGACATATGTACGAGGAATTGAATCATTGCGCACCGAACCGAAGATGTCCACCTCCGCCACGTATGGGCAGTGCCGAAGCTCTATCCCACAGAGGTTGGTAACAGTAGTTAAAGACCCGAACGAAGCGCTCGTTCTTCCTTCGTGTCGTCGAATCGAATACTAAATCGCGCAGCTGCTGGCTGGTTGCAGTCGGTCTTCGTAAGTCCTCTCTTCGTTCCACGGTTCACGGACCTGTGACCCCTCTGAATGCTGCACGTTCTTGCATGCTTGCGCTGGTACCCGTTTATTTCGCAAACAGATGAACACGTCGCACTCGTAGACAACACCTCTTTTCGATTCGTTCCATTTCTCTCGACGAGCCAGGACCACTCACGTTCGCTCGCGTCTCGTCGAGCAACGTTTCCCGCGGAACAGAAATCGAACGAAACAGAAGTCTCTTTCCATCGTGCACGAGCGGACGTTAGTGGACCTGCGCTCTCGTAAACGTAAGACTAACGTGCACGACGTTTCTCTCTGAGCAAGAACAAAAGCAGAGGAACGCATAGGAATGTAATACGTAGGTACTCGATAATTGTAACAGTTAACTCGTGGTTGCATGCGATCAACATCTGAGAAAGATTGTCCCGTGTTTCAGAGGCGTTCGCCCGAGAAAGGAAAATTTTATGAGATAATCTTGTACGATAGATTAGTTCGATTCGGCCCACAACGGCAGTGTCTACCCTGAGTAATCATTTCTTTCAGGCATGGAGGATGAAATTTGCCCGTATGCCACCTTCCACCTTCTTGGATTCCGCGAGGAAATGGATCCCACCAAGGCTATGCAATTCCAGACCTTCCCTCACCCTGGCAATGGACATTCTGGCACCATGGGACCACCCGTCGGCCATCCTACCAACGCCTCTGCTCACAGCCGCTCTGGATCTCAATCTATGGTATTCGTCACGTTTCTTTACAACTGACATCGTTTAGGGAGAACTCGAGCGGTGATCGAGGATATTTCTCTGTTTCCAGCCACGTCAAAACGGTCGCTACTCGCGAGTACCATCCCAAGGAGGCGGCAGCGGAACCCACAACGTTTTCTCCCCCGAATACGACGACCCAGCAAACTGTGCACCGGAAGAAGATCAATACGGCTCTCAATACGGACAATACGGTGCCCCGTACGATCACTATGGATCCCGCGGATCGGTCGGTCGTCGTAGCGTAGGATCAGCCCGCAACATTCCCGTCTCTGGATCGCCGGAACCGCCACCACCCCCGCCAAGAAACCACGATCAGAACAATTCCAGCTTCAACGACAGCAAGGAGAGCAACGAGATCAGCGAGGCGGAATGTGATCGCGATCAACTCGTGAACCGCAACTACGGCGGTCAGTACAAAGAACCGTGATCGAGTGGGGGACGAGAGGACCGATTCATAAAGCGAGTCTAGGCGCACGACGATCAGGATCGGAAGGCTGTAAACCGTTGTCTTCGATTCCGATTTGTCTCGATCAGTATCGTTTCGCCGAGCTTAACTCGCTCACGGTCTCCTCCCGTTGCTCGCTCTAGCGCAGTAGGCGAATAGGCATGCCGAGCGAGTCACATCGTACAAGAATGAACGAGACTCGCTCCGGAGTCTGTGTATCTAATCGTTAGCTTCCACGATTTTGCATGCTACGTGTCGTCGTAGTAGTTTACCGTTGTGTCAATCGTGCCGTGTGTTTTTCTATTTCAGTGAATGCTCGCGGCAAGGACGGCATGACCACCGAGGAGATGCGTAAACTCATAGAGAGGTCAGTAGAGATCGAGTGAGTTTGGTTAACGGTGAACGATATTATACGTTTCGCCGTTCCTGCCGCTGTGTCTCGAGCGATTTCTTGCCTCGAGAACCGTCATTGACTTTCTCGAAAGTAAATTGGCCCGTTTCTCCATTTAGTCGCTTCGACTTACTATTTGACAATCGTTGTTCTCGACTCTCCGTATTCTTTGCCAGAGACCTGCTCTTTACGGGAACGTTGTCTGTCCGTGTCATTGGCATTGTCGAATTTCAATTCGATTCAATAGAAAATTCGTGGGTACGTTTCAAATTGATATAGTGGTGATCGAGTGCACGGTGGTTCCGCTAAGAACTCTGAACAACCTTCCGACAATCTGTCTAACGTATCTCTGACTTTTTTCTTGTTTCATGACTATTTACGCAGGAAGCCGTAAGTCCGTTAGACAATAATCAATATTTACAATGCAGGGTGCACTCTCGTGACCGACAGTCGAGTTAGAGATGATCATGAAAAGCTTTAGAAGTTGCGTTACATCTGTTTTTTTAGTTAGTATTTGTGGCCACAAGAATAGGTCAGTCGATGCTTCGACGGCGTGTTGCTTCCGTACCAACGAGATCTCTACCTGGGTCGAAAGCGCTTTACTAAACCAACGTGTGTTTGCATGCAAATTGCGGTGAAACGTGCCATGTGTGATGTTCGTAGATTATACTAATTTTTTCAATAGATTGACGCGAAAGGCGTACTCGACTCGATCGGTACCGAGTTTGTTTCCGCTACAGCTGTCGCTCCTGTCGTTGCTACAGATCCTGCTGTCCATGCTGCTGGTGCTACTAACCATTTAACCACCGCTACAAATACGTTTATTTAATTCTCGTATTTATTAATGCAACGACTCGTCTCCGTATATAATTTTACTCGCGATTGCAGCTAATGCATGCGCCGCTGTACCACGTGCAGATTAATTTAGTTGCTGTCCTTTAGATGCATACCAGTTACGTTCGTTCGACGAACGTAAGAAACCGTCTGCACGTGGATAGTGATTAGAATGCCGTTGAGGTAACAGGTACCACGCGGTTAGGGTAGCTATCTCGAAGACGATTAAAAATACAACATCCCTGTTGCAGAAACGAAGCCCCCAGCCGGCAAACCGGCGCCGGCCACGGCGGTCACGGGGGACTCCTCACACCCTACGATACTGTGGCAGTGTAACCTGTAAATCATCTTCCGTGGTCTTCCGTCTCTCTCGTCGCCGGCGGCCCAAGATTCGAGAGAAGCGGAAAGAGTGCGCACGCTATCTCTCCCCCCGGTGCTGTCGTCGGTCCAATTTGCAACGATTTACGATAAAAAATTACCATCGTCGCGAGTAGATTAGATTCGGTCCATTTACATAAGGTGTACGCTCGTCGAACAATTTACACGTAGAATCAGCGTTGCGTCCGACGACGATCGTTGCCCTCCCCCTACGAATCGATCGTTCGACCCTTCGTCCGCGACCATATCGTTTTACACACTTTTTGGCCTTTCTCTATTTCGATCTCGCATTTTTCTCGATAATCGTTTCATCGCTCATTCGTTGTTTGCTCCATTCGTCGACAAGGCCAGGTTACGAAACTGCCAAATTAATTGACTGCCGTACTTGGACGAAGGGCGTGCGTTTTTGATCGTCGGAGGCCAACGTGTACCGTCGTCGTTTCGCAACGAGAGACGTACGATATCAAATCATCGATCTGTCGTTGGCGTTGTGGTGGCGAACACACCCGGCATGTTCGCGAACGATTGATAACGCGACAGAGAATCCGGCACGCGACGCGTGCTCTCGGCGACGGTGAATTTTACACGGGGGTCTTTCGCGAGTTGTCCTAGGTTACGATTGTCGCTTCCAAGCACCACGAGTCACGGGAAGTAAACACGAGATAATACATTAGTTATTCGCTTTTTTAAGTCATGGTTGTGCCACACTGCCGCTCCCCGCAGGCATATGATATTATACATACATACATATATAATGATATTATACATATATACATATATATATATATATATACAAACGATTTATAATTTCGTAACGAAGGTTGTGTCCCCCATTTTCGGTGATCGACGGGTCTTGAGTCTCGACGTCGCGGAGAGCAAAGTCTTGGAACGCTATTGTTGCGATCGTGTCGCGGAGAGTGCGTCGTCGTAGTCGTCGTAGTTTGTCGTCGTCGCCGTAGCAATAGCAATGACAACACATAAGGTCGCATCGATGCCGTGGTGGCGTCTGCTGGGAACCTGTTTCGCTGCGCGAGTCGAACGAAAAATCTCGCGAAACGCCGATCGACTATCCGTTGGAAGAACGCGGCACACTATATTAAACATACATACACACACTCGCATACACACTCACACACACACACACACACACACACATTGGAGAACACGATCGAACGAAATCTTAACCGACCATACCATGATCACACCGCGAGTGAAAAAGAAAAAAGACAAAAAAAAAAAAAGAAAAGAAAAGAAAAAAGAAACGCAAGCAAGCAAGCACACACCACGCTCGCTGTCGATTTTTTAATCGTCCTATATAATATTTAGTCCGCTGTACACACACATATATCCCGCAAGCTAATCTCGATCAATTAATGACGTATGTGAATTTAATGATAATGCGACGATGATATTATAACGTGTAAGCAATTCGAGCAACAAGAACCGATTTAAACGTAAGTAGAATTTAAGTCGGACGGATATGGTCGCGAGTTGCGCCGTGTCTCTTTCGTTGAACGGTCACGCGTCGAGCTTGAAAATTGATGGAACAAAAAAAGAAAAGAAATAAAGAAAACAATCGTCATAGTTTTAACATGTAATAACGTAATAAGAAATATGAAACGCGAAATATCATTCGGATAGATGGGAAATCTAGCGCTCGACTCGACGCCAGGATACGGTCACGGCGCTTGTCTCATAGTTCGTTTTTATCACAACACTATTTAGATGTATACAAATATATAAATATATATATGTATACATTGACGTTCATATGCATACGTTGTAAGTAGGTATGTCTAGGTGTCGCATTTATTTGCCGAGGCGATGCGCGAGTGGTACACCAGTCGCGAGAGTGTCATGGTCGAAGATATGCCCCGTCGTGGACGACGGTGGCAATGCCGTGGTACTTCGACCGTGAACGACATTTTCTTATTTTTTGCGATCGAGGACTTCCTACCCTCCGCTCGTATTCGCTGGCTGCGACTCGGCTCGCCGACGCACTTTTACTCATCGATGTGATTTTAAAGGCTGCGCAAAGTCTCGTGTCTCGTGTATGTGTTACGATCGCGCTCTACCACATTAAATGTAGCCATATCCAAGTCACCCTTTTACGATGTATATCACGTTTTACTCACGTAAACGCTCGCGGAGCTTTTCGCTTTTGAAGCTTTTGGAATTTAACTGCGATGAAAGAGAAACCGAAAGATATTTAACTTATTCGACTATTAACCGTGCGATCGATTGCGCGGACGCCCAAGCGCGTCCGTTCAACAATCGATATTAAATAAGAAGATAAAAGAAAAAAGAAAATTGAAACGTGATGTCCGCGGAATGTCGCTTAGCTTTCTTCTATTTATCGATCCGGGAATATTCTCGTTTGTCGTTACGGTTTGTGTGATCGATCTGGAATCGTTTTCCTTCGCAAGGTTTAACGTTACTTTTTGAAGATGCTGTGAACAAACGGTCGGTGCCGCCGTCCGCGTTATATATTATACATATATTATGCTTTATTCATTGGATGGTATTGGATGTTCGTTTCGTATGTACAACAGCAGGGCGGTTCTTCGAGATTTTCCTTCACCGGGACGCGTGTCGTTTTCTTTTTCGGTTGCAAACAGAGTCGGGTCGTTTTCGTAATTTGTACACTTGTGTTGCGCTCTGTGCTCGCCTTTAAATTGGCTGTAAGTTTGTATTCTCGTACATACAACGATACTCGTGTTTGTCCGTGTTCGTAGGGACTCGAGGATCCGCTCGCAGTACACCATTTCCTCAGTATCACTGTTTTATGTTTTTGTACCAAAGTCGTAGCGTCTAACTTTACGTTAAATAAATAAAACTAAAAAAAAAAGCAACAACCTGTTTGTAACGTCAGTGCCTTAGTGTCTCCGTCAGTATACGTAGGTCCACTCTTTCGGTTAACTGCTTTGATGTGCATTATTTAAAATGGAAGATCCCGAATACTTATAAATCTGTGTAATAACTTTATTTTAATTAGGAATACTGTAAAATAACAAGTACACTATCGAATCATCGAAAATTTCTATACTTCGCGTTACTCCTTAGACAAATATGACGGACATCTTGAAACATGGACAACTGACCTGCCAGTTAACGTGTTAAATAAACCCCAGGGTGATCGCTTGAACGTGGTTAAACTAATTTCAGAATTCGTTGATGTCATATTTACAATACTACGAAAGTAACGCGTCAACAACGCGCAAATTCAAATGTTTTGTGAAATTTTTGCAAAGGTAGCGCGTTAGATTCCGCGCGTATGGTAACATTTGAATAGCATTCGTGCGGTGATAAGTCGTTGTAGTTGGTAGCATCATTTGTTTACACGATGGCGTCGGGCGGTGGTACGTATCCGTTTATTTTGCTTTTTATAGTCTAATAGGTAATGTTGGGCTATACGTTTCGGTCGAGAACTCGTTGCATTAACGATTCTGATTAATTTGTTGCTCTCGTAACAACAGAAAACCCGACGGAGGAAAGAATCGAGCCAACGACGCCAGCACAGCCCCTCACCAATGTCGTGAGCGAACCGGCCCAAGTAAGTCGGATAACCTATAAATTTTCGCGTAACCTTCTACATCGATGTGCCATTGCGATTTACTTGTGCGACCGATACGTTGCAAGAAATCAACATTAATCGTACGTTCTAGTGACGTAGGATTAATTCTGCGTGTCGAAATTAAACAATGAGTCGTTCGTTTGAAACAATTTCGACATTTCCCGCCAATCTGATTGACAGCTGTTATACCAATATCTGAATTTATATTCATTGATGTCATACGAATATATTATTCGTATTTAGGTTAGTGTATGTCATTAATGCCATACGAACCAGAAGTATTTTTCTAGTTTCTACAACTTCTACCAAAAGCATAGGCAAAAGATCAATGTACAGAATGGATGGATCCCGATTAACTTTTTGTGTTGTTTTCTTTTGTTACAGAGGATACTAGCAATGAATAAGGATTCTGACTTGTCTGGTGTACCACCAAAGAAATCGCGTGTTGAATTGCAGTCTCTTCCAACAAGGCAATACTTGGATCAGACGGTAGTGCCAATTCTACTACAAGCATTGTCAAGTTTAGCTAAGGAAAGACCTGCCGATCCTATTAGCTTTCTGGCCGGATATTTGCTAAGGAACAAAAGTCAATACGACAATGGTGAATCCCTGCCGACTAGTTAATGAACTGTTATTGCATCCCTGAGTATGTGGTGAGAATCGAGCAATCGGTTGTAAGCATATACTAACTTTTCTTAGGAACAAGCTGGGCAAGGTGTACTTGTGTAATTTCAAATTTAATAAAAATGTATTAGTTTTTTAAACATGCAATAGCTCCATTAGCAGATAACTAACAAACTTAGTTAAATGTATTGAGTTGTACAAAATATTTGTTCTTGTGTTTCTTTGATAATTACCCAGTAACAATTAGCAACTCTTGCTGTAATTGTTAAAATACTCGAGATCCACAGAGATTGAACACCTCATTAAGGAGTCTAACGTTTACGATAATTAATACCGTACGAGTCGCTCTGCCGAGCCGTAAAATATTCGACAAAATTATTCCCTCAAAACTGTATCGATTGCCAGTACTCTACATCGACCATGAAGAGCGAGTAGGATCGTTATCGTTGGTTCGATAAATCGTAATGAGTTCTCCGTGTTCGCGTCGATTTTAATTGGAACGGCTATTTAATTGGATGCAATTAAATGTAATCGTCCAATGAATCGGCGTGAAATTTATTTTACGGTCCGATAAGATCAATAATTTGCGCGGGACACGTGACGCTTTCGATCTTGCTTCTCTAAATTACTTTCGAGGCGACGATACTATGTTGATACTTTACCGTCTACGATTCAGGACGATTCGGGCGCTGGTATACGATAATTACGGTCGGATGTAGTGTAGTTGTTGGTTCGTTTCGCGCAGTCTGTCGCGTTAACAGTTTAACCGTGGCTGCTGGTTGTAACGACTCCGAAGAAAGAAAATTTGTGCGGACCCAGATAACGCTGCACCGCCGTACAAAACGACGACAACGACGAGATATCGAGGTAATTTCGTGGCGAACAATTCGCGCGGCAGCATCATCGTACCGAGTCCAATTAACGAGGTGGGATCCCATTCGAGTCCCTCGTATATCTCCTCGTTCCTTGATACCGTTGCAACCGTGCATTCGCCATAGACTCTGCAATTACTTTTATTCTCTGTCTGTTGTGCCGTGTTTTAGTTAACATTTGTAAAATGCGTAACGCGGCGCCAACATTTTTCGATCCAATTAAATAAACTCATTACACGAATACTTAGAACAACGGACAGCATGATTTTATTGGCACGGGACAATATTCGTTAAGTAGACCGATGTATTATCGTAGATTCAATTACAGTTATAAACGCGGTTCTATTGTTCGGGGTATGCGTTTTAAAGAGATAAGATCTGTGAGAAGTATTTGAAATATTGTATCGAGGCAGCCAAGTATAACGAGAGGTTCGAGATCCAATCTGTAACGAGAAATATGCGTCTAGACTGCACTCTCACGGTGCACGCTGGAAACGATCGTACGATTTAAGATTCGATCCGAAGACAACCGGAAGCGCAAACCCCTTGTATGTTCTCGGGTACTTGCACCCGATGTATAGCACTGAAAATAGTTTGCATTTCCTCCCTTGATTTTTCTTTGTGCCTGCTTGCGACTAGATGCAACGACCAGGCTTGGTCAGCGACAGTTTCACAGTTAGCGCGTTCTAGGCGGCGCACGACAAAGAAACAAAGCCAAGTAAATCGAGTCTGTAGTTAATGGCGGAACCGTGTCACGGCTTTCGTCGTGCGCGCACAATCTGCACATTCACGCCCGCACGGCCACACGGCGCCTCGGTTCAATTGGCACGCATATTGGAATTCTATTAGCGAGATTACCGACAGTAATTGCTCGGTTTGGCGCAATATCGTACGCTCGTATGTGCCTAGCCAACAGGCTAGCGAACGTCAAACGCGGATTAAGCGCGCGCGTCTTGCGCCACGGCCCAAGCAAGCCGGGTGTATTATATTTACTATGATTATGGTAGTCGCAGCTGGGACCCTTAGAGCTACGCCTACCAAATTGTGTTTCGCGGAACACCGGCGTTGCGTGCAATGCGAATAATCCCAATTCACAATCAAAAGTAATAAAATGAAATGAATTGTATATATTTGTAGCGTACATCACTACCCGCTTTGGCTATTAACGTGTTCGTATATTAAGTAACGTCATTCGTTTGAAACAATATATAATTTTCTTGCATAGAGTTTGCGACTTTACAGAATAAGCTACCGTTTATTTATTTGCGCAGACAATTTTGCCTGGATCAGGGGATCCAGTCGGCAGAATTGCCTAGTAAAGTTTGATCGAATTTGTTGTTGAACGCCCGATATATCACGGGTCGCGGATTTGAATATGCACGGGTTACATTAGTCGCAGCGGGTCGCGTCAAAGGATCGAGACGTTCGGGCTGAAATTACTCGGGCTACTTGGGTGAGCGTGACTCTCGCGCGCGGGAGTTTCTCTGTGAAAATTTAATCGAAAGTTCCTACGGCTAGGAAATGAAAGTCGAGAGTAGATACGAAGGGGAGGGAAAAAATATACTGGAACACGGCGAATAACGTATTTCGTTGCGAAAGGAACGAAACTTGTAAGTTGGTGGATATATCGAAGGGTGGAAAACGATTTACCGGCCGTAAAAGCGCGGGGGTTTCCGAATCGAACGGAGGAGATTTTTTTCCAAATTTCTGTCCCTGAACCGGCTACGGATTATATAAAATTTTTCCCGTAACTTGAAACTCCACCGTTAGCTCTCCCTCTCCCTTTTGCCTGTGCCAGAGTCAGGGAAAAAACGCTTACCGGGCGGATTCGCGCGGGCTAAAGCCCTCTTTTCTCTCGTATTTTTTGCCACGCTAGAATTCTATCTGATAACGGAAAAGTTTTTTCATGTCTCTTTTCCAGTTCGTTCCCCCGCTCGTTTTGTTTTTCGATTCGTTTCGCTACGACCGTGAAAGATGACGCGCGTACGCGAAACAATAAATACTGGTTGCGTTTCTATCCGGTTTCGATTATTAAACTTAATATCTGTTTCGACAGTACCGCGATCGGGTGTAACATAAAATCGTTAATCGAATATCGAAACGTTTGCGCCATGTATATCGATCTAGTAGTCGATCACTTATCGAGGGACGTCCTTCTAATTTATTTATCTCGTATCGTGCAATCTTTTTAGTACAAAAATATTTGTAAATCTTGCTGTTTATGGGACCGATCGACTGCTGGCTCGTTGGGCTCGAAAATGAAATTCGTAATTCAGTCACGTTGCGTCGGGACGTTTTAATCAGCCTGACGGAATGCTTGAAATCCGTGAAGGAGCGTGTACAAGGATGCTGCTTCCCTTTCTTCTCTCATTTCTCTTCTATCACCCTTTCTCTCTGTTCCTCTTTCTAAATTATCTTGCGGTTCCTCGCTCGCGGGGCCGCAGATTTTCATTTCAGATCTGGCTCCGGCACAGTGCAGAGGAGAAAATAGAAGTCGCTTCCCGTTGATTTCAATCTGTTTGACGGGGTGCTCCTCGCTCCTTCTCGCTTCCCGGAGCGTCGCGGTGCCCGATGTCGGCGCACCGCGTCGCTGCCCGAAGACAACTAGACAAGATCCGCGACGCAGGCATACGGATATCGTGCCACGGCATCTTCCCAGGCCATTCCGTGCTCTCGTTTCTTATTCTACGCTCGAGCGTGCATATCGAACTTACTTGGCCCTACGAACTCCATGTCCCTCGAAGGACATCGACGCGCAATTACGCGAAACTCTGTTGGAAACTTTGAAACATCGAACTTACGATTCGGGTTCCTTCGAGCGTCTCGCTTCCGACTTTACGTCGCTGCGGAAATTTTTTGGTATCACGGTAACAATGATCTCCGTTCTTTATTAGTTTGGCTGGAAAGCAAGCAGTCCGAACCACGTTCCTATAGTTAACACTACATGCTTCCGTTTGGGCACCATTTTTGTCCGCGAGCACTGTCAGTTTCGTGATAAATTGCCACCGTATACACGGAATAACAAAACGTTCGGACAGTGTAAACCAGTCCAATCCTAGGTTTGCAAATATTTACCGTGAATATGAGAAATTTTCATCGTTAAGTTAAAAGGCTGCAGAGCTGTACAGACGAGATCTGCTTTTATCTCGTACTTCGAGTTTTATCCACCGTTTTCAAACGATTTTCGCTAAAATATCAGAGTATCGAGGAAAAAAAAGACGGAACGGATATCGTTTTACAACCTTTGTATTTAATACTTTGTTAAGATTAAACATACTCCCTCTTTTTCCTCGTGCGATTGGCTGCACCGAACTGGAAGGCGATAGCAATATCGATATTACTCGCAGCAGCCTCGATATTATCAGAGAACATTTTGCACAAAGGCAGTACATTCCTCTGGAAGGGGTTTAATGCGCAGATCCACTCCCTCGGGTTTCAGTTTTCGATCGCAGCTGGACGTAGAATCGACTCTGCCTCGCTATTCGCCCTTCATCTTCCTTCTACCGGCAGGTAAGCGTCTCTCGAAAAGCGCTTAATCCTCCGACCAGTCGAAAGCCCCACGCCCGGTATTACGGTAAACGTTGATTTGTGGTCGTGGTAGCGACATTATTTATAATTTGTAGGTATTAATAGCCGACTCACACGTGCGTATCTACGGCCGTGTATAGATGGCCGCGGTAGAGCCTTTCTGCTCACATCTATCTCGCCTATCGACGATAAATTTCCATCCGTAACGCAGGGGGTAGTAGTTTAAGTTTCGGTTTAGTCGTACTCCTATTTCAGGGGGGACACGCTTCGCGGCAATCCTTTTGTCCTTGCCTACCGGGAACGCGCGTGTTCGTAAAAATTGTTATATAACCGACAGGTAGAATTTAAACCGGGGATGAAGAATCCACCAGTATCGGAAAGCCACAATTTATGAAACCGAGATCGAAGGCTTTCGCGAGGAATTTAAATAAAGCGAGCCAAGGTTAAAATAAAAATTCTTGTAACTCTCGTCGGTATTAGGTTTGCAAATTATTCTCGTGTCGAGGTCGTAGGGTATTTTTTCAATTCTCTAGCATCGCTCCAGTTAATTTCGTAGGCAGCATGAACCTTGACGGCCGGACGCTGAACGTATTTAAATTTTTAAGGCCGCGTGGGCTCGGTTACGTTTCGTTTTAAGGGCATTGTTCTCTTCCTCGAGGCTCCGTCTTTCTCAGTTAGGGGCGAAAAGAAGAAAGGGTTGGTCGGTGAGAAGCGAACAAGGACGGACGTACGTTCCTCGGAGGACGCTGCAAGACCGCCGGAATACGTTATTTCTGCGGGCTGTTATTTTGCGGTGCAATCCACGGACGGCGTACACGACGCAGTGATAACGGAATCCGATAGCTGCTGTGCCATCTCTTACTGCGGGAATAATACCTTACGGGGATATAACTCACCACCGCCAGACTGATATTTCCGCGGAAGAGGAACGCACGGAGCCCATCGTCCGGTTTCCTCCTACGCCTGACACCCAGCGACGCGACGTTTTTCATTTCCACGCCAGTGTCCGTGACGGCTTATTCTCGAAATTGCCGGCTGCGGGCGTAATAAAACGTTCACCGTCCAGTCGATCGGCCGATAGAACTCTCAAACCCCCGATTCGGGCGGCAACGAAACATTGTAAGGGCGTGGGCGACGCGAAAGTGGCCCCCTACGGCGATCGTGCTTCCTTCGTATTGTTTTTTCCGCGTCGACCCGCTTCGAAGCAATTATTGGGTCGACGAAAGAGTCTTCCGTTTTCGTCGATCTAGCCGTAGTTATTTGTCGGATATCATACAGGCCAACGAAGGATAAACTGACCGTTTCTGGCAAAGATAAATTTTTACCCGTGTTTCTCATAAAACGGTACTTTTCGTAACATGCAACCATTTAATTCATACGCGTAATTGAATCGAGAACGACCCTCGTAATAACTACACGCGAAATAGAGATCTCTAGTTAGAATGCATCTGAATTTCGCTACGTTTGAATCCCTCCGCGCAGAAATATGAAGCGAAGGAGAAAAGGTACCGGTGTCTTAAAAGTGAAACTTCGTTAGCAGTCGGGTAAGTTCGGGGAAGTATCAAAAGGTCAGGTCGTATCGCTGATGAGATATAAAAGATGCAGGCGTATCGCGTACAGTCGCAACACGGAACAAACCTCCAATTTAGAGCTCGGCTTAAAAAACTTCCGCCGAATTTCTGTATGTGTTAGACGCAGCTCGCTGGATTACTATCCGTATCGCGGTTATCCACGGTCACCGATAATAATGACAAACGCAGCGCCGGAAAGAGCTTTCTCTCCAATCAAATATAAATTGACGCGATAACAACTGCGAAAATTTGAGAGACGGAATAAAACCATTATTCGTTTCCACGGTTATTAGCTCGTTTTCTTGTTACGGAAACCGATGGATGTGCAATTATCGACAATCGCGACAGCAATTAAACGAAGTCGATACTCTTCGAAATCCGTGCGCGCGCTTCGTCCTGTTCGCGTTTGCATCGCGACGCTTTTCCTTTTATTCTTGCCCCGGTGCAGCGTCGATTGTCACGGTAATTGTTCGGCGACTAATCGCCGGGGACAAACAGATATCCCGTATAAATGGGTTTTCGACGGAGCACCGTGTGGAAATTCCGCGACGACACGCGCACGTGTCCCCGTGTTCGGAGAGGAATCGTTTCGAAGAGGATCGAAGATGTTTACTAGATTCGACCGCGGTCTACGGCGGGTCGAGCCGCGAATTGGAATTCCCCACCTAATAAATCACCGTTGTATATCTGCGTGCAGCAGGATGCGTGCACCGGTGGTCCGGCATTCTCTGTTCTGGCATCCATTCCACGGAATAGCGTCAGCTTCATCGTTCGTCGGCACGGTCTCGCTAGGAGAGCGAACATTGTTTCGTGCGACCGTAGGACCGATTACGCCCGGAACGATCGAGCGGATAACAAAACGTGCACGGGCGCGAGAGACAGCTCGGGGAACTGAAAGCGACTGGATCGATCCCACGAATCGATAGTCCGGCGCGTGATCGAAACTACCTGGCCGTACGAGCGCGATGGTTATCAACGTCCCGTCGTTTATTCGCTTAGATTCTCATTGATAAACATGGCTCGATCGTAACGGCAAAGTTCTGCTATTATGGCATTAAGGTTAATATGTTTCTTTTTTATTTCCGTTTATTCAAATACCACGTTCGATGTTACAGGTGGAATTTCTATTTAAATCTTGCTTCGAAATCTGAACGACAATTAATCGCCAGTCCCCAAATTTCGACTGAATCTGTTCATATATTACATTTGGTACGGTATTTTTTATCGTGGACTTTAAAATTTTAAATTTGTAGTATGAGTGTATTTTAAGATTGAGTACCGTTAGTCTATGAGAATCTGAGCAAAAAGTTGCAACACGATATGCATTTGATTGATTTCGTCGGTACCGTTCATGGTACAAAGGACACTCGTATTTTCTGAGGTTGTCGGAAGAGACTCGTCGATCACAAATGCGCATACCTCAATTTTAAAGTAGTTATATCAAACGTAACCTGTGAATTGAATTTCCGAAATAAAAATATTCTTATATCGCAAAATAATCTTTAAAAACGAACCAATCGTGATACGTTGACGAAGTTGTTGCCCAGTCGAAATCATTGGCGAAATCGTCAAAGCAGTTCTGCTATAGTCGAGTATGCAACGATGAGATATAGAGTAACTGTAGAAAACAAGACACAATTATCATCTGCCGTAAAAAGTATAGACGTAATTTAATATAAAAGATTACGTTCAAAACTAATCACAATGTTAGGCGATGTACAAAATTTTGAAACATTAATTTTTCACGAAGTTTATAGTATACGTCGGAGGACACTGGCTCCCGCTAAATGACAATTCTAGTCTGTTACCAATCTGTACCTATTTCTTGCGTATGCTAGAATATTTGTCAAAAGTAATTTTATTCTTACCATTGCTAGCATTCTTTTAGTCGGGGCCAGTGATCAGATACGCTTGTCATGTTTGAAACCGTTGTTAGGCTATGTTTACATTCTCAGCCGTCGACTGCTCGACTTCACCTTGCGGCTGGTCTCACGAATTCTTTGTCCGCGTAACACGAGAAACTATTGCTTTGCACGACTACATTATGCATCGTCTGTGCCCTTAATCCGTGTGTTACAAAAAAATATCGAGTAGCGACGTCTACTTCACAGTTTGTCCATGGCCGTACTAACTTTTTCCTAGTGATGTGTCAAACTCAATATTATCGACACTGGATCAAGAAAAATTTGCACGTAAATCTAGTGAGAATTAACAATTAAACGGAACATTTATACGAGAAACTGATTTAAATTTATATGTTTCTATGATTAGAATTAATATATGTTAATCGATCTAGTTATTTACGTGTTGCGTAGCAGATTGATATTCGACGTTAAAACAGCGCCACTGATTGGCTGCTTCGCGAAGTGACGTCACGAGAATATAAAGATATTAAATCATTAAGTAATTAATTGTTTTAGAAGTTTTCTGTATTTATTTAATTTATTTAATTTATTTAATTTATTTTCAGTTATTCGAGATATATTGTTTAACCTTTCTTTCGGAAATACCCACTGACGTTGGACTACGTGACCAGCTCATCCTACCCCCCACTCCTAATTCGCGCGGTAAACGTGCTTGGACCTGTTCGTCATTCCTCTTCTGGAAAGTGGCGTGATAAGTGCGTTGATAGTTTCACGTCTAATTAGGTACGTATTTCCTACGTCTAACCGTTTTTATTCGCTAATTATTTCTCTTCCTTACTCTCCATCGGTGCCTTAATACAATATTAATACGTATGGATGACAAATGTGTGTTTTATGTCTGTTACAGACCGTGATTGCAATTCAAGCACGAGGGACGCTACCGGCACGTAATCAACGCCATGTTGCTTCGAAATTTCGAACGTGAGCATACATGTATATTCATTTCTTACATCTTTCTATGGAGTTCACATGTATACTTAGTTAATAATTACTTTGTTTCAGACATTTTGATGACCGCGTGCAATGCGGTCAGTAGAATCAGTGATTGTTTCGTAAATAGTTTGCTATTTTTCAAAGCACAGTTGCTTTGACTAGAATATCGGTTACACTTTAGCCACGCGATGGTCAAATCAGTGTTCAGTACGCATTCGTAAATTTTTCCCAGAGCATCGTGGCTCTTTTTGTCTTGTGAATCGCGATAGTAGACTCATTTGTTCGCCGATTTTGATTTTCGGTCGCGTTAGGGTAATATTTTTTTATTGTTCTTTGTCAATTATTGTTTAAAAATTAGAATTGTTCGTTATCGTGTTTAAAGTCAGTGCTTCACTAGAGAGGACTTTTGGGCGATGCTTCACGAGCAAAAAACGTAAGTATTCCTACATTTTCCTATACACGTTTAGAGACAATTAATATGTTCAAAGTTTATTATCAGTTTAAAATTGTCTAAATTATCGAAAGCCAGTGATTAGTTTTGAACATAGAGTCTTTTATATAAAATTATGAAATATCTACAATTTTTACGATAAATGATCATTTTTAACCTCTTTTCTTACAGTTTCCAGATTTCGTCCGTACATCCTGGAAACCAGCAGATCCCTGCAGATGGCCTCACTGATGACTTTCATTGGGTAACAGCGTTGTCGTCTCGTTGCAGAAGTATGACTTTATCATCATCAACAATTGGTGAGTCGCATGTTTTTTTATTCTTCCGGTCCCCAAATTAACATGGGTGACTGGTTGTATATGTAGCATTTTTAGCAAGTATAGTGACCGCGGGTATTTTTTATACCCGTGAGTAGGAACACATATTCTTTTATTTCCTATTTGAGGTTAGGGTTCTTTTGTACGCCGCGGTTTTTAATATAATAAATGTTGGTATGTCTATTCACCAAAAATGATTGTAATTGACCCCTGCAACCGGAAATAATTTTTTTAGAACGATTTGAAAATTTTTAATTTTGTCGAAAAATTTCACACCTTCTCGAATTTTTTTCTAGAAAGTGGGTAGGATTTCGGGGGTATGTGTAATGACCAAAAGTGATTATAATTGACTCCCGCAACCGAAAATAATTTTTTTAGAACGATTTGAAATTTTTTTTTTCCGTCGAAAAATTTCACACCTCGAATTTTTTTCTAGAAAGTGGGTAGAATTTCGGGGTTATGTCGGGGGTATGTATGTAACGCGCCACAATTCTGTACAATGTCAGGTGAATTTAAACTCGTTTGTCTCGTGAATCGTCCAAGTCCTACGCGAGTTGTATTCGAGTTCGAGGTTTAATATCGCCGAGAGTAGCCCTCATTGGCAAAAAGGGACGGGAGCTTTTATTAAAACTAGCGCCGTTCTCTCTGTCTCGCGTCCGCGAGCCTCGCGCACTGATTTTCAATGTAATTTCGCAAATTTATGGGCCATTTGCATCGATCCTGTCGTACCGATACGATCGCGTTTAATAATTTTTTGCTTCTGCGTCGGTGGTTTTCCCTCTTTCTCTCGCTCCCCCTTTCTGTTTTCTTTTTTCTATCAAGCCGAATTGGATTTCGTTCCATCGGATGTTGTCCCCGCGAAACGGCTAGCCGGTTATCTCCTTCCTGTTTCAGGACATTTTTCAAGGCCTATCCAGCCACAGTATCGCATTTCGGATACGTCGCGAGAACGCTATAAACCACGGGACGAAACCGTCGTCCCTGTTTTCTTGCTTCTTTGTCACGGTCTCGCCCCCGCGTTGCCACACCCCGCCGTGACGACGCGAACGAACGCTGTTGTCGACGTTCGGATTCGCCATTAAACATGGCCCCGGTTTATCTTAATGGACATCTAGTTGGTTCACCCCCTTCCCTCGATTCTCGTTGCGCGATACAAGGAAATCTTCGGGGTCGCGTAACGTTCCTTCGACTTTCATCCCGGATAATCGATGACCGACGACGAACATTTCGATGGAACTTCTGGAGCACTCGAACCCCGCCACGGTTATCATCGTGGCGAGTTTTTGCCAGTAAATGTCTCTTAAACTGGCCACGCATGCTGGATAAAGGGAACGAAAAAGACTAATAAACTACTGGCAACCGTGTCCCGTTCGAACGTTTGCAAAGTTTCAAGATGTATGGAGGAACTGTCCCCGTTTCGGAGGGAAAGTCGAATGGCGGAAACTGTCGTCTTGTAGGTGGAGTCGTTAAGGATATCTCGAGTTCAATTCCGTTTCTTTGTACGGAACGTCTTTCATCCCGTGGAATACGTAGCCGATTTTAAAACGAGTTCGACGATTTATACTGCCAAACCATTACGGAGCTTCCGATTTTTAATAACGCGATTTATAACGTTTCCATGAATATAGTTCGCAGACGCAGTAAAATTAAACAAAAAGATGTTCTCTTTTCGGAATTGTTGCACTCCTGCGTAACTAATGAGAACGGAACAACTCCCGTTGAAACTATCAAGATCTTCCTCTACGGTGCAGCTGTCACTAATACAGTTTTCATCAGAGTTTTCCACGCGCAAAATAATAGACATTCATAAACTTATAACTAAACTTTCGTCCTTGCCCGATGTTGCAAAATAACGAGTTCAATTTCATAAAAGAAAGTTCGGGGAAAGTTAAATTTCAACTCCTTCGCCACTTAAAAATGGGATAGGGGTGGAAAGGACAAAGAAGAGAAACAGTAGGTGCGAAAGAATTAGATTCGGTGCTTGGAATGGACATCTGTTTTGATATTTCGGATTTTGCAACGTTTTTATTTCTCTGAAAATTTATACCAGAGTAGTAATTGCCTAATTAGTTTGACCGAACTTTGAGATATTTAATTCGCGTTGCGTACAAGTTCCGTCTTGATATTTCGGTTAGTTACCATGAATAAGCGTAACGAGTTATTACGACATATTTTTTGTAGTAAATACCTTAACGACTCCCTGGCCGAGAGTAAATTAAACGTCTTACAAACGGAAGTGGAATAATAGAAGAACTGCACATTTTTTCTTTTAACAAGGTGTCTCCTCGTCTTGGTCGTTGCTTCTTAGGAGAGGCTAGCTATATATCTATCTGTACGCGCACTCTTTAATTTACACTGCAGCTACTCCGGGCTCGAGCAAACTGCATTAATAACAAGTCCGCTTCTTCCTTTGACGCCCGAGAAGAGACGAGTAAAAACTCGCGCCATCGACTTCGTCGTAAAATCACGGCGTGCATTTTCCCCGACGACGACGGCGGCGGCGATGAAAACAACAGCGGGGGTAAACGGAGTTAAAATAAAAAAATGGCAAAAAAAAAAAGAAAAAATGAAAAGAAAAGAGAATTCCGAGGAAGTTGGGCAACGATTTCGTCTAATTTGTCGGTTATTTCTTCGGTCGAGATGAACGACGGCGGAGGGTGTCGATGACGCCACGGTGGAGGTCGGTGATTTCATCCTCGCCGGGTATATACCTTTTATCCGCTATGCAGAGTGGCCGTATTAAAATGTAAATGCGTGGTAGCTAGTTATTATGCGGAGCGGCCGATGCGATCTCGACCGGCGGCGATGCGACCCTCGTCGTGTGTGCAGCCCCCTGCAACCCTCGCCGTCGTCGTCGTAAACACCCGATAATGGGGAAACCGTGTAGCCTGCTATCCGCCCCTGTACGCCCACGCGAGTGCGAGGCCGACTAAAAGGGAGAACACGCCGGACGAGCCGCTATCGTTGTCTCCCTGACCTTCCGCGATCAAAAAACGCTCGGACGATCCGACTTGATCCTTCGCGTACGCCCCTGAATTTCCACGGAATCCTCTCGCGATCTCGCGAGCCAACGTCGATCAGTTTCCCCACGTTCTGGATCACTTTTCGACATTCTTACATCCAGCGTAAAATCGCTAACACTTTCCCGGACGACATTGACCCTACGAGTTCGGTTCAGATACGCGTACGATTGGACGTCTGTCTATCATCGACTGTTTCTACTTGAATTTCTTAAGCCCTTGACGTTCGATTTAGTTACAAGTAATTCTTCAAACTTGTACCGTTTAATTTTTTAAATAGGTAGAGCATAGATCTTCCCTACGTAAGTTTCCCAGTAAAACTTTGTCCTTGTTACGATACAATGACCAGATTACAGATGCATATTTTAAACGGGGAGGATCCAGAGAATACTGTAACTTTCTCAGTGTGTATATATTCTTAAAATTGGTTATGAATTTTGAATAAAGTCCAAGACTTTATTAATACAACTCTGGATAAAACGGTAGCAGGTTTGTGCTATCTTTAGTTCCTTAAATATAGCTTAAGATCTTCTAATCATAACAAATAATGTATAAATGTGAAAAAGGAAACTGGTATTAAAAAATACGAAATAAGTAAGTTTTGTTTGGAAATTATATAGTAGTTCGTGGTCTTTAAATGTTTAAATTTGAATGTTTCTGAAATTTCCAAGTAGTTGAAAGAAGTCTCAATATTATTGATATAATTTGTCGAAAAATCCGGAAATTTACGGGATGGAAAGGAGCTCTGAGAGACCATGAACCTTATTGGTCCATGAAGAATGGGTTATTACGCATTCCGCTTTGAACCCGATTCCAAAAAGTCCTATTAATTCGATGAAAAGAAATTTAATTTGAACGGCCCGGGTGCTTTTGTTTACCGTGATTTACAAACGTTAAAACCTTCCGCGATAGTGGCCAAATGATTTTGCCAGGAATCGGTTTACAATGGCAAAACGAATGTTCATTCAAGGGAAATGAATAGCAAAGCATATTTAAATTTAATTAAAGAACAAATTCATAAATATGCAAAACGGATTCATTTTCCAGCACGATAATGCTGCGTTTCGCCGAGCAAAAATTATTGGAACATGTTTTGCAAAAGAGAATATATTCATTTCACCATGAATTGTACGCTTTTCAAATTTAAACAATACAGCGTATTGCTGGGCAGAACTTCAACAGAGTTAAAAGAGCTAAAAGAATTTATCAGAGTGAAATGAAACTGTTTATTACGAAACACGGTCTTCTTTTTGGTATAATATTATGTTCATCAGGAGTGTTCGCAAAGGATAAGTTCGGTTATCTAGCCTATTTTTCCCATCTCTTTCGTGGATTAAACAAGGTCCCGTGTAGCGAGTCATTTAAATCGTACAACAATGATCAATCCAATTTAAGGATACGTTCGGTCCAGCAACCAACAACGCTCGCGTTCCTCCGCATCTCCTCCGGAAGCATTTTTTTAATGATCGTCGGCGACGAACCCTCGCAATTAGAGATCAGACGTTTCGGACGTTGGCTGGTAAAAAAAAGTTCGGCGCAAGCAGGATTCCCTCGCGACGAGCATTTTCTCTCGCGTGACGGGGCGATAAAAAAACATTTGTTCGTTTTGTTACTCGTTATGCCGTCAGAGCCGCGAGGGAAGGAGGAGGGGGAAGGGGGTGGAGATCCTTCAGCCGAGGGCATGTTTTCTTCCCATCCGCCTTCACCCTCTTGTCACCGTGTTCGCGATGTTATCACTGCCGCCTGTTTTGCGGCTTTCGTATTATTTGTGCATTTCTACGGTTATATTCCTGCGGGTCTCCGTTCTACCGTATAATAAAATCCCTCTCAGCAGACTGTCTTCCCGTTCCCTGCACCCCGGGCATCCCTCGGTACACAGTATGTTGCCGCATCGTGCTTGCACGGGGCAACGCGTGGTGCATTCTTGGTGTGCCGAAGAGAGGAGAGGACGAGTCGACGGCAGGAAGTGCGCGAGAGAGAGAGAGTGAGAAAGACGGGAGGGTGATGGGTTTACGGGGGATGGGACGGAGGAAAACATAGGAGGGCTGAGTAACTGCAAACAGCAAATAGCAGCAGGTACCCGGCGCGCATTCCACGAACGGTGTGTATAAACACGAAGCCGGCGGTCGTGAAATCCGCGCAGAGGAACCCGGTTAATGCCGTCGAAGTACACGATACTCCGCCTATATTTGTCGATCGGTCCCAAAGACGATACGTATAGGCGCCCCGTAAGCGTAAGCTAATCGGGGATCCAGTCTTGCAGAGCTGCACCCTCTTTGCATTAAGGTAGCGAGAAACTTTGTACACCGTCGGTCGCGAGCTAATGAACCTGGGTCACCTTGATCTACCGAAAAGCACGACGCGGTGACGGGGATACCGAGCAACTTCACCGGGAAGGGAGGTTACACAGGCAACGAGATAGCTTAAAGGGGTAGTTAGGTCTTCGAAAACTGCTTCTCAGATTTTTATACATTTCGATGGCTATCAATTTTTAGAGTAGCTTAAATTATTGACGTGTTAGGGTTAATAGAGTTATCGAGGCGATGGGTGGCCAACTTGATAAGAGTTTATTATTAATACAAGTTGTTTGGCCCACTGCGGATATCTAAGTTTTCCATGTTCCACTTTGTAGAGAGTGTATCTATTTTCTGAAGGTTGATTTGACTCGCTGTAGCACCCGGTGAACATCCACGATATCGATGCAGCTGTTAAGGGTGGGAAAGATAGGGGACCATCGAGGGTGACAACAGGTTACAAAGTCGGCTCGTTTAACGCTGGCCGCAGGTCAAGTTTCCTGGTAGTGGCAGAGTCAAAGGGCACCCCCGGTAGCGGAAGTTAATGACACTTTTATGGGACGCCAGAATCGTTTGCGCGGTGTAACGCGAGTTCGGTGGGAGGGGGAACGGGAATAAATGGGAAAACGGAAGGGCGATTATCTGCGGGTGCGGGATGCATCGTCGACCGTTTAATAAAGAAGTGACGCGGCGGAAGGAATCGTCAGCTATTATACCGGCGAAACGGCGTCGTAAAGGAACGTCGCGGAAAAACAAGATCGACGAGACGCGGCCGGGAGCAACCGGGTACGAGCCGGGGGTTGCATAAATATTTCTGAAAAATTAACGAACCGGCAGTAATATATTTTACAACGGTTGATAAGTTCCGTCGTAACCCGGGAAGCGGCTGATAAATAGGTCGATCGTCGAGTCCGCGGCGCGCGGAATTAATCTCGCGAGAAGTTTGAATATCAAATACGAGTTCCTCGCCGCGGCCGATTAATTGATTATCGCTCTGCGAATGATGAACGAGCGCCGCCGGCGATAAGAAACCGTGCATCGATACGAGGCGCGACGCTTGTACAGAGGTTGTCGGCGGCCAGGTCGATGTAACGACGTGAAAAAGGAAACGGGAGAAAAACGAGTCGCCTCAAAGTGCTCGCCTAAATGGCACGTTCCATTAGACCGGAAAATTCGAAGGCCACGCCGGTCGATATAAGTTGCTCGTTACAACGGTCGTCCACTTTGCGAGCGAACGGAGGCCGGCTCGATCGAATCGTCGATGCGATTAATCGCGGTACCTTATTCTTTTCGTGGATCGCGCGCCCCCCTCGAATCGACGTCAACCGTCGGTCGGTGACGTTCGACGGCGTCGGGGCGATGTAAATCCAGCCGTTTAAAATTTCTAATGCGTGGCGAACCGTAACGATCATTGTCGCGTCGTCGGCCGATTTGCACCGCGGATCGATGAATCTCGGTCTAATTGCTCCGTCGCGACGGAGAATCCGCGTCCGATCGTCCGCGAGAACGCGACTCCTCGCGTCTCTGTCTGACGGTATCCCTTTGTTCGCATCGGCAAAGGGAGCCCCGGGCTTGGATACCGCGCCGCCGCTAAATATTCGAATCGCCGTTCGCGATACAAGAGATTATTAAAATATTTCAACGAGCCCGTCGACCGGTCGTTACCGGGGACCGGAGTCCTCTCCTCGCGAGGTTCTCAATTAAATGCTAACGAGCGAAGAGCTCTTTCCACCTGAATACTGCTTCGTTGGAAGCTGCGGCAGCCACCTATCTCTCGCTCCACTTCTCCCGCCCCCTCCCCGATCCGTGGCCTCCTCTTGCCCTCGTTCCAACCCCCTCTCTCCTTCGACGACATTGTTTTAACGAGACTGGGAAGTGCAATTTGTTCGTCCTGCCCTCGGCCCGTCGCAAGAGGGGCTGCCTACCCCTTTCTTCTCTCTTCGAAATACCCTTTCCCGCTCTTTCCTCTACGACTGTGCGCGTGCGATGCCCGCGTACCCGGTGTCGCGTTGTAAAAAATCGCTGGCGGCAGTTTCGAAATTATTTCGCGGCCGGAACGCGAGGAAGATTCAAAGTAGTCGACTGTTCGCCGGCAACAATGGGATACGTCGAGCGGCAATTGAAACGTGGAACGCGAGAGCAGGCTGTCTTGTTACCCCGTCCGCGCATTCAAAAGGAAAAATTATGTACGCTGGGAGTCCATTATGCCTGGCTAACTAAATCCGTCGGTTGCTCGCGGGAGCGCCATTGTTGTTGTTGGGAATAGAAGAACCTTTGCGATTCAACAAATTCTTGTATGGTCTCGTGCGTATTTCGCCTCCGATTCGTGGTATGACCATTTTGCCTCCGGGAAAAACCCATGGGATGTTTAAGCGAAGTTGCTAGTTATTAACATAACTAGCAAGATATATTATCTTTCATTTCATGCACGACGTCGTGTCTCCGTTATGAATTTCTTGCTCCTTCTTATCTCTTGCAAAATTGCAGTGGAATGGTGTTCCTTTGGCACAACGGAAAACCCATTTCATTTTAATGCACAGTTATTCTTTGATCCACCTCTGAAGTTACACTTGTATTACGTCATTCTGCTCGAGCATGTCCTCTTAAATGCTTATTTTTCGTGCGCGTAGGAACAATCGGCAAATTGAATTCAAGAGGTACAAAATTCAAGCAACTAAGATTAGGTTGTAAAACAGCTTCGTTCGCTGAACCGCGCCTTTTCACTCTGCTCCGTATAATTCCCCTATGCATATTTTGCTTTTGTTTTTACTTGATGGATAAAGTCGTTAAATACGAAAAAAGGAAGAAATAAAATAAACGCCAGCCCAGTACTATTGTCTTCCGCGCTAATTGAACTCCAGGTATCCATTGTTTACGCCTGCAGTATTGACAGGCAGAAAAAAGTTGCACGCAGCGCTGAACGGGGAGTAGTTATCGCGTGGGTTTTCATTGCTATGATTGCAGTACAGTAACTATACCCGTATTATGCTCTTCGCGAATTCAGTGACGTTGCATAGAATCTAACGTAGCTAATTAGTCTGTATATAATACGAACAAATACTTACGCGTCGAACAGAGACGGAGATACTTACGTAAACGTTGGCTCGAGATCGCGTGACAATTATCCGTTTCTCGGGAACCCGAGTGAAAATTCATTCGACCTTACGTTTTTCCTGATATTAATTTGCTCGAACTTGGACGGCAAAGTGTTAACAAAGCGCCGGTCGCGTTTCCTCGCCGTGAAATTTCGCGATTTACGGGCGAAAGTTTTCGTTGCACGGCGCGGTTGTAGCTTCCGAGCAGGCGAAGATGATCGAAGGGACGTCTTCGGCCCTTGTCCCCGCAACTTCCTCGCAGACCCCCCGTTAGTTTCTTTTTAAATCCGTTCTCGGGAAACTCTCGGTTCGTCGGTGAACAATCTCGTTCTCCGGGCACCGGGGGCGTCGTCGAGGCACTGACAAAGGTGAGCGCGCTCGAGTTAAATTTTAATTTGCAACTAGTTAAAAAGTTAGCGACACCCGCGAGCGTAAGAACCGACTCGCGGCTGGCGGCGGTGGCGCGACGATAATGTAAGGGAGTGAACTTTCGTCGGTTGGCTCAAGACTCGGGGAGGGTGTCGCGTGGTACCAGCACCGAGTTAGAGGGTTGGAGAATCATGCGAACATCCGGGAAATTCGAGAAGCGCGAACTCGTTAGCCCGTAAATCGTCGTTACGGACCGCGGCTGGGACGCCAGCTAAGATCGCGTTATTCGCGATTAAAGCGCGCACCCGGCTGTCGCGTTTCCTCGCCCGTAGAAAGGGTTCAATCGTAACGGGAAGACGACCCCGGAGCAGACGTCTTTATCGCTACTTTCCAACGGGAACGGTAATTACACGGCGATGTCTTTGCTTATCGTCGTCGTTTCAATGGGAAATGTAAATAATTAATTGGATGCTTCGCCGTTATTGCGACGTTCGCGGCAACAGTTTCGTTTCTTAATAATGTATTCTCTTAAAAATACGCTCGGGAGATCGCCTCTCGTCGCGATCGCTTTGTTCGAGCGTCCATTCTGTGTATTAATTAGAGTCGATCGATGCAACGGGCGTTTTCCGTAGACTTGGCGACGTTGGACGGTTTTAAATTAACCCTGGAAAGATCGAGGGAGAGAGTGTCGAGTAGGAGGACGTCTTTAAAAAAGTTTTTAAAGGATTGGGTAGTAACCGCGGTAGAAGTAGTTTTGACGATCGTGGCGAAACTACTGGTTAGACGATACTTTTAGGAAGGTTAAGTCGGCACGAGCGGAGCCGTGACGTCGTTGCCGCGGAAAGACGTTCGGATTTATCAATCGAGTCGTTGTGAAACGGCTCAAAGGCGTTTATACGACAAATCGTTCAATTTCGAACGGCGCAGCGGAATATCGGCCGAATCTCGACAGAGACCGTTTCTGTCTTCGTGCCAAGGAAGGCGAATAGGCTATCCGGGATGATAGCCGAGAATATACGCAACGCGAGAGAGGGATAGCAAGACGGGGGAGGAACGTGGCGAGCATACAAGGGGAAGGAGAATCCGCACAAATCCCTCGGAATAGAATAAAGAACCGGCATATCGGCGAAACTACATAACCGTAACGATATTACGTCGCAAAAGGAGTTATTTGCCGCGGTAAATAAGAAGGCGTGGAGCAAAGGAAGGGCGGTGGGTGGGAGCGGGAGGGTCGCGGAAAAGAGTGGTCGGGTAGCGAAAAACGAAAGAAAAGGGGAATAAAAAGGGTGCACCCCGTGAGAAGATGAAATTTCCTTTTCCGGGTCGATCGTTAAGCCGCGGTACAGTCGTCGAGACGACGGAAATATCGGTTTTTGTGGACGAGAGATCCCATTGTCTTTGCGGATTTCTCTTAAAAAAAAAGGAAAGAAAAAAAAAATAGGAGAAAAGGGGAAAAAATAAGTGGAAGAAACGACGAAGAGAAAAGGAACGATGGGGGAGGGGGCGGGGGAAAACGGACAAAAACGGCGGTAGTAGTCGGTCGGTGGTCGTTACCGAGTCCATCCTGGCTCTCGATATATTAGTCCCAATCTGCCTCTGAGATCGACGCGACGTTATAACTCAACGATCCGCAGCGGTGGATTCCAATTAAATACGGGCCGTGGTTCGAACCGCGTCGGCGGGAGTGACGGTTAAAAACCGAAGGAAATCCGTTCGAGAACGTCTTTATCGCGCTGATACATGATTGCAGTTTAAACACGGTGCCTGCAGTTACCGTGCCAAACGAGTTTGTTACTGGCTCGGTAATTGCATCTTCCGCGTCTGACTGTTACCAGGGCGCGTGTACGTAAGTCGCGGGGATAAGCCGCGGCACAAAGGGAAAGACAGAGAGAAAGAGCGACGCCGGGGAGACTCAGGCTTCTCAGAAACGATCGGGAATCTTGTGATTCCAATTAACCGATAACGAGCAGAAGTAATATCCCTCGCCCTTCTCGCTCGCTTTCTCTTCGGTTCGCCTTATTCTTCCCGTTCCAACCGGCCCACCCCTCAATTTTATTCTCCCTCTTGCCTGGCTAGATCGATCCGTAGCTCAGCCGCCTACCGCTTCGCCTACCCGAGTAACAGCGCAAAAGGAAAGCCGAGTTTAGCCCGCTCATACATACGTATTATTGCTCGAATGCATATAGAAAAACGACGGTACCCGGGGCCGGGGAAAGAGAGACGTAAAACAGAATGTTGGCGGGACGCTGCCGAGCGTTTCGTTTTACAGCGAGCGCGGAACGATAGCGGATCTTTCCTCGTAATGGAGTTACGACCTGATTTCGATACTGCTGATATTTTCGAAGCTCTCGCGAATACATAGACGGCCGACCGATCGCGCGATTAATTAGCCAGCGCCCGCTCCGTAATTGCCCTCCGCGCTCCTGAAAAATAGACTCGGTTGAAATTAATCATCGGGCCTCGTACCATTCTTCCGATAACGCGTACGTTTCCCCAATGTTAAACGGTTAAATAGGAATTACGCGCGTTACCAGAACCAGGTTGGATTTATTGCTCGTTTTGCTAGTTTTTAGATAAAGGCAATATGTCTTGTATTTGCTCCGAGTTCTTGACACTCGACAGCAATTGTCAAGGTATCTTCGTGGTCCGAACGTTTCATAGCGCAGGACGGGAATTTTGCAATATGTGGGGAACCGTCTGTCCGAGGAATTCCATTAGTTTAATTGGTTACCAAATCACTTTGAACTACGTTCCTGCGCGACAACTTGCTAGGACTTAGGTCGAGGGTTCTTTAAGAGACACAAGTCAGTCACCAGAGAGTAAACCGAGAATCAGGTATTCGGAATCACCAGGGAACACGTGGGTTTCCAACCGGTGTACTCCTAAAGTTACATGCTTCTGTCAATTGGAATTCCTTGAGACTCTGGGTAAGTTAGGGGTAATCGACGAGGAGCACCGAATTCGGAGGATTATTCGAAAGCAAAGGGTTCTTAATTTCAAGATCCAGCGTCATTTCTGGCCTTTCGTAGGCGAAGAAACCTAATTCTCAGTTATCAGAAATGAAATTTGTATCTCCAGGTATTCTAGTCTATAAATGAATGACAAACATCGTTTTACTTTTTATTTTGCAACCTGTTTATATCAGAACGGAGGCCACGAAGAATATTAAACACGGTTGTCCCCGTCGTTTGCAATCTTTAATTTAATCTACAAATAACGGAATTTCCTCGGTTAGCAGGGTGCACCGGGGCTTTGCGATATTAATAACAGTTTAAATTGCAGTCTAACAAGGTTATTGTTTTCTCAAAATGCGACGGTGGAATCGCAATCGCGTTCCGGATGGAACAGACTGCGTCTTAGCGAGCCGGCCGCGCGTAACGATGTCCAGCGTTAATTAATGAAACGCGGCGAACCGGGGAATAGAAAATCATGGCCTCGACGACGTTCGCTCGTGAATAATTGTCCGCGGGCGTGGACCAACACGCGGCGAGTATCATTTACGAAGCGCTACGCTACCGCGAATATGTCCTCGGTGTACAATTTCCGTACGGTCGCAGCGTCTTCTCCCCGGGGAGTATACATGTAGATCTCGCGACGTGTGTAGAAAGCTTGGGTTAAAAGAGTCTCTTTGCTGGTCGGTTATCCGTCGTTGAAGGAATTTTCTGTCCACGCGACACGCGAAACGAAAGAAACTCGGAAATAGCGAACTTGAATTAAACATCGTTTAAGAAAATATTCCTCGACGCGATAACGCGAAAATAAAAACGGAATTTGAGGATGATTTTCCCGGGAATGACCGTGGGCACGACTTTCCCGACACCCGTTAGATCGAAATGGAACGCATGGATAATAATACGCGATACTCGATGCCAGGTATCGTATCGCGATACGCCAATAGGAAGCGTATCTGCGCGGAGAAGAGCCGAGGAGTGATCATCGAGAATTTCGATTGCGTCTGCACAAGCACGGGGTAGTACTACTTTCGCCGTTTCGCTTCCGACGCTCTGTCATCGGCAGTCGCGAATTACCGAGTCGTAACAGCCGGCAGTTACATAAATTACAGCGGGCCGCGGGACGATCATTAGCGTGGCGTAATTTAATGAGAAAGACAATGCACTTTTCTGGAACGGAACAGGACTGGAGCGGGCACGATCCGACTCGAGATGTTCGTAATGGTACTCATTATACGACAGCGGGCGACGTAGAGTGGCCTTTTATCGTGGCTCGGCTGCCGCGACGGTGCGACGGTAATAACAAGAACCGCATAATAATGCGAGGAATTTCGAATTTTTCGATCGTCCGTGGCCGACATTGGTTCTATAATTGAATACTCGGGGATCGGAGGTACCGTCGAACCGTAATTATCATTCCAGCGCGCGACCGTTCGTATTACTGGCCCGTACGCGCCAAGAACGGAAACGTATGCATAAAGAAGTAGCCGGGACGGAGAGAAACGTGCTCGTCTCGGTTTTATTCCGAGCCAGGGTGGAAAAGAATGGCGCGGCTTGCGGGATTGGTCGTTTTCATCGCGGAAGACAAATCCACGGCGTTAACTGGACGTGTAACGAAACGCGCGACGTTCCCCGACTGAAATCACGTCAGCCCGGGTAATTTATATGAATCGCGCCACGTGTCTGTAGATATTGCAGAGAAGCCCCGTTACGGCAACCACTCGCCAGAACCGACGGCCTGTATCTAGTCGGGTCTGCAAGGAACGATTCGTCCGACGAACGCAATAGAGATGGCTGTATCGTTTTACGGGTCCCCGAAGGGTAGTTATCCGGAATAAGCAAAAGCTCTCGAACCACCCACGCGAAGATGAAACCGAAATGTGATTTTTTTGTCGATCGGAAACAAGTGTAAAGGTCCATTTATATAGATCGAGACCGGATAGAGCTGACGTTTCGCGTATCGATCATCGTCACCCACTGATAAGGGTAGTTTCGGAAACTTGGAAATTGTAAAAATTACGAAACTTTGTGTACGCGTAGAGTAGATCATCCATAGCACGCTGGTTTTTCGTCGGTGACGTAATATACTTTTAGGAGGGTGAAATCAACCCTTAGAAATCCACGGTTACACGTTTGATAATTACGCTAATATTAATGACGCAGGAAATAAAATTTGCTTGGTACAGAAGAATTCAGATAAAAAGAAAATCCGTTTTGACTTGTATGGTAATTTTATTCGCCAAAGGTAATAACCATTAATTAATACGAATGTAGATATTGGTTTTTATAAAACTTTGACTACACAGTGCAGAGGTTCTATAAATATCGATTTATTCCTTTTTCCGTAGCTTATAGTTAAATTATGCTACAGTAGAACGTCGATCGTCGGAAATAATGAGAAAATAAAACATTTTCGATAAAGGAATTATCCAATAATCGATCTACAGAAACCCAAACAGGAAACTTTCACAGTTATAAAATATTTCAGAATTCTAAAATAGCCGGAACTGAAAATCGTAATTAACTTGTGTGAATTTTCACGAATGAACATTTTCATGAATGAAAGTCGTTTCTGAAGGGATTTGAAACGAACGACTCGAGATTGCATTGCATGCAACGTCGTTCCACTGTTTCTGAAGCGAGCGACTTTCATAACAATAACTATAACTTAATGTACTCTAAGTACGATAATTACGTACAGAAAGGTTTACGACTGTATTCAAAGAAATATTCAGTAATATATTTATCTATCATGTTTGTTAATTTTTGACCATTGCAAAATGATTTCACATCCGCGACACGGTGCATAATAGCAAAGTTTGAATTGGTCATTGGATCAAAATGAGTTTGACGTTCTAAATTTACAACTATGTACACGCGTATGTTCCTTCAGGCAGAATTGGGCAAAGTGTAATCTGATTATATTTGCCACGGTACGATTACATGTAATCACGTTGAAATTACACTGTAATCACGCAGTAATTACGCGATAGTTAGATGATTATTAGTCGCTTTAAAGATTCACGATCGCGATTACACCGCAATTAGAGAGCAATTAACGCGTCATTTTGTTCAACTCTGCGTTCGGGTTATGTTTCGCCTCTAATTTCCTCTCCTTTTTCCCGCAAAAAAGAAAATTCAACCGTTATTTTGAACAAAATTTGATTCGAATAATGTTCAACATTACCAGTAGTTGATCGTCGACATTATAAATTCGACCTTGCAGGTCGGCGAAGCGCGCCGGACCGACGAAAGTGACGATTTATGGGACTTTGTTTACGAGCCATTAAAGAAGAATTATATCGGGTCGAAAATCGCGCGAATTGTCTTATCGTGCGAAACAACGCGAACGCGAAACCAGGGATGATTTAGTCGATCGTGGGGGCTCTTCTCCCATGAATCACCGTCGAAACGTCACGGCTGGGCGAAACGATTCGGACTTCCCTCCGGTGTCTCGCGGCCGGACGTTCGATCGATTCCCGCGGACGATTCGCCATCCGGCGATTAATTAAGGAGAAAGGAAGGATCTTTAATCCCCGGTATGCGGGCGTACGCGGCGCAATATCGAGTCGCGGCGATCGAGCGCACAAAGGCGGTCAATTCGTCGAAAGCTCGCCCCCGCCAGACGCGGAGGAGGCTTGTCAGCCACTTCCTGACTAATTGCCGCCGGGTTCGCCGTTTCTCGGAAGTCCCGTGGAAATATTGCTTCCGCAGGTCGAAGTACCGAAGTCCGACCTCAGGAAGACACGGGCCTATTTCAGTGCAGAGAATTGAGGTCGTAGATCCTCCACGAGTTCCCGGTGTAGTCTCGATCTTTCTCTCTCTCTTGGCTCAGCATCGTTCCGACGCGTTCCGTCTCCGTTCTCCGTCTCGTTTTCCAGTCTACTACGGTTCGAGTGGCTCGAAACTATGGCGCTGATATACTAAATTCCCTTGTTTAATTAGAAATTAACGGGAGGCTGCGCGTCTGGCCGAGAAACGTTACCGCCGAGCCGTCTCTCGAGACCGAGACGCGTACGCGGAGGATCGTGCTTTCTTTGCCGCCGTGCCCTCCTGACTTATCGAGGCCGACTTCAATAAATCCGCGGCCCGTCGTTGGAATATTAATGCCCCGATAACGAGACTCCCGCTACGGCGCGTTTCTCAGACGAATTTGCCGACTTTTGAAGCCCCCGATGCTTGCTCGACGTACAGCTTCCCCTTATGAGAGCTTGCTCTGTGGAAGACGCTTATTATTTGTCTTATTCAGCATGTGATTTGCAACGCCTATTTCTGGACGTACAAGGTAGATGACGCAATTATCAAAATATATTTTAAAATCGGTATCGTCGGCTGTTATTTTCCTCACGCACAATATATCTCTTTTCTCTACTGGAATTTTATTCAGTTTCAACCGTTCGGGTTAAACCAGTGTTCGATACCATTTGTAAATTATATTTTCGTTGCAGCGTACGCTTCGAAGCCGCAGAAACAAAACTGTGCGATGTTATCGTCGATCGAGTAATCTTGTTAGAATATTTGGTGCGCTAACAACTGCCGCTTTTAAATTTTCAACGCGTCGATCGCGCGTCAACAAATTCTTTTTTTTTTTTTTTTCGGTCGCGCTAACAGGTCTCGCGACGCCCGGACGATCCTATCAGGCAGTTGTGTGTCGATCGTCCTGGCGAACTGAGGTAAAGAGCGCAAGTAATTACCGCGAGTGAATGATCGAGCGATGGGTCGCGATGGATTTTATTTTTGAATTCGGGCAGTGGAAAATCAACGGGGATTTTTTGAGCCTTAATTTCGAGACTTTGTGATCTTAGAACGCCTCCCGTTAAATGCGAAGGAAAGTATGAGATTATTCATTTATACAATCATCTGTGGGAAGCCTGTTTCACTATTGATTTTTAAATATTTATTTGGTTCACATTAAATACAGTGTAATAGAATTAAAACATGCTGAACCGATTTGCATGAAATTTCAATTGTACGTAAAAGACACTGGAAACATTTTTGCGACTGTTTCATTAAAATTAATGCTGTAATAAGGTGTAATAAGGTGTAAAGTCCACGTAGGCGGAGCTGCGAGAAAAAGCTAGTAGTGCATAAAAGTGAATTTCTGTAGTTAAATTCAGGTCTTATCGCAGATGAGTCCAGCCAGATCATTTGACCCGGGCGTAGCGTTTATGGACCCCGAGTTTATAGAAAAGATCCTCTTTTTTATGTACTAGAGTCTTTAAAATGGCTCTGGTTTCTTTCGACCTCCAAGAAGCTCTGGTTATAACGAAAGATTACTCGAAATTTACGTTTCCTCCTCTGCTTATTTGGTGTAAATGGAATATCTCCTATAAAGAACATACTGTTATCTAAATTATGTTTTTCATTAGAACATTTCATCGCAAATATCTTTGAAAATACAAGGCAATATAATTTAAACCCGTATAGTTTTAAATAATGAAGTTCGTATTTTTCAAACGAGGAAAATTGAAGTGGCCGTCAACGCGATAAAAAGAACTGTTGGTCTTAAAGTAACCGTCACATTTTCATTCAAAATAGAAGGACGCATCGTGCTGTTTCGCTCGAAGTATATTCTTTACCTCTAAAAATGAAGAAGTTATTCGGGTGGGGCCTGTTTCACGTGTCTTGGTCTGTACACGTAGCGAAACTTGGAGGGTTCTGTTCGTAAAGGATGCCGTAGAAGCTCGAAGGAAACCGCTGAAACACGGGAAAACAAAATTAAATCGAAGAAACGGAACAATCGTCGAGCTGGCAGCTTGCTGCGTAATCGCGGCCCTTGGAGAATTCTTCGACGTTATCAGCGGCGAGGGGCGGGCGTATTTTTATCGCTCGCCGAAAGCTCGCGCGAACTTGGCTACGAGAAACATCAAAATTCTCGAAGTCGTTCGCGACGTTCTGACAAGGGAAAGCCACGAATTGAACTTCAAAGTATTTTATTCTCCTTTTTTTCTAGACGTAGAGGAAGGTAACTAGAGCGACCCCGAAAAGTAACAAGGGGCACGTCTGTTTCACTTTAGAGAAATATATTCTTAAAAATGCGAAAGTTTCAAGCGCTGAATGTCGACTATTTGGATTCTGTTATTTTTTAAATTCATTCTTTCTTCGTTAAAAAAATACATCGTATTTTAATTTCCTTTATCGAGGAAATATCAGTGAACGAATGGTAAAATTTTGTGTAATTGCGTATTATAGTTTTGTAAACAAACAACACTCGCAGATGTCCTGTGTGGAAATGTACCCATTCAATGAACCATAATTCCTTTTTAAACGTGAACGAGGTGGCCCACTTGGTGTCTACAATGAAATATCGCACGAAACTTGAATTTCTAAAATGTACCTGGTGTAGAAAAAGTTTGATTTATATGCTTTCACGTAGAATTCTCGAGCATGTCCTCGTACTTGCACAAAACATAATGTAGAGTTATATAAAATTTTATCATTAATTAATCCCCTTTGCCCCTGTTCTCTGTTCTCGGTAAAAGAAATTAAAATATTGTAAAGTCAGTGTATAAGAAAGACTGTTTCATCGAAAAATGAACGACCTAGGAAATAGAAGAATAAAAAAATCGAGGATACGGGGATTCGATCTCGAGTAGTAATATCGTTGCACGTAAAATGGTCTTCAAACAAACTGATATAAATGCATTGACTGTCACGTGGACTTTTTCGATTGACAAAGTTTCGTTTTAATAAAATTCCAACTTCAATTTCACGTGCAATAACCTAATACAAAAATGATTCCCCAGGCGTGCCTCCGGTCGCTGTTTTCCTGGCGAACGGCGATCGAAACTTTCGTGTCTTCGTGAATTTGTTTCTCGAAACCGAGAGAAGACGTGCTCTTTGCTACATTTTTGAGGTCGTGCTCTTTCCCTACGCCCAGAAAAAAAATGAATAAAATACTCGGGCGTAGGCTTTTCGCGCGAGGGTTACCGCGACGTCGTCAGACTTCTCGATGCGTCTGGCAGACTTTCCTCGGATGGTAGAGAGAAAGAAAGCCGCAACGTGGCTTCGAGCGTGTTGCCGCGGCGTGGCCGTGTCTTGGGACGACGCGTAATCGTAATTAACGAGGCAAAAATAGAGCCCCGAGCAGCAATGGGTTCGCGCGGCGCGCACCAAGTGAAAACTCATATTTACCGGTTAGCGAGCTCAGACATCCGCAGTAATGCTGCGGCATTACGCGATGCGCCGGGAATACAGAGTTTCCGGTGGGCGGCGAAATAAGCCGGACAGCTCTGTGCGTCCTGAAAACAAACCAGAGGCGATCCCGATGAAAAAGGTTACGGACGCGTGGAAAATTACGCGACGACTCTGACGCCCAAAGCAACGGGTCGCTCCAATAAGACCGCCAGAGCATAGAATTTTCAATTGAAATAAACTGCAAAAGATAAGGCTTCGTACACGAAATATACCAAGGAAAATTATTAACCCGAACGTCGATTAAATACGGTTAGAGGCAATACCAACAGCGAGAAAGTTCTTTAATTCGTTATGATGTAGCAATTTTTAATAACTGCTATTAGTTTTGACTTATTCGAAGCAGGTTACGAATTCCATTTGCACCAAAGTCAGCGTTCATCGACGAAAGGTTTCAAGATTGCTTTTCCGGCTTCTTTTGTGATCGTGAAATTCTATAGCGAGATCGTGGAACACGATAATCGGACGATGTCGAGTAAGGAGAATATGATGGATGATTAATTACTTCGGGAGCGATGTAGGTTTTTTCAGGCACCGCTGCTGTATGTGGTCTGGCGTTATCACGATGGCTTCTTTTAGTATTAACCTTAATAGCCGCGCTTAATTTATCTAACTGTCGACAGCACTTTTCAGAAGGGAAAGCTTTCATTTTTATTTCTAAAAGCACCGAAATAGCGTGTCCGTCGTGCACCGTCCTGTAAACATAGCAAAATATTTTGTCGACGCAGCTCAGGCTGTGCAGCCCGTTGGTTCTGGTTTCCCTTGAATTTCCCTGCTGAAAATGCGCTCTTTTTTACGACTCACTAAAAATCACATTCAAATTCAATTTACCGTTCGCATACTGCCCGGGAACAGCGACTTATATTTTAATATTTTCGGGCTTAACGGGAACATATGTGGACATGATATTTTAAAGTTAATAATGTGGTAATCGTATACAGCCGCGGCTTCGAAGTAGGTGCTCCCACTTTACTAGCGTATTCCTTTCCTAAGAATGATAAAATGTTGAATACACATTGCTCCGGAAACTCTTCCTTTTAGAGATATAAACACAGTTCTATTTACGATGGAATGTTTCAGGAATAACTTCGGGTTACTCCCATCTCGACCCATATTTAAATGAAGCTTCCGATTTCGTTTTTGCGTTGTCGCGTTTAATAAAATTTATTATCATTCGTAAAATTAAATCGCGTATAGAATCTCGCCTAAATCAACCCAATATTTTATACGAATCATTGGGAACCTGTACGTTGTCAACTTACAAAAGGATAAAATCGAAGTTTGGTCTCGTTGATTACTCGAACGCTGCTCGAAACGCGTTCGGAAATTTATGTCAATGGAATCGTTCATCAGAGGCGAAATTTCACACGGCGGTGTTCGCGAATAGTCGAAAAGCGTGGTCGAATGTTTTGAGCACGGCCAAGGGAGGAAAGTTTCACGCAAACATCGCGGCCAGCGATCGTCGAATTTGTCTCGCGTTTCCGACAACGCGACAAGTGTTTTCGCATGGACGTTTAATTCTACCGCGGCGTGCACACGCCGATCGTTCCATAAAGTCTTTCGAACAACACCGATAGGGAAGGGAAAAAGGGGTCGGTCGCGTCTCTGTGTATCGACGGATGCCGGTCAACGGGAAAATTTAAAAGGTCGGAACGCGCTTTTAACGTGCTCACAGGTTGCTTCCTAACGGAGAAGTAATACAATATTTCCCGTGGGACGGAATGGAGGCGCGCGCTCGCTCTCGCGCTTGGACAATTAAAAGCTCGCAGCGGTGGGCGAGAATAATTGCTCTTCGTTTCGACGCGAAAGCCGGAATTCTGGCGGCGCTGACAATAAAGCTGACCCGTAGCAGCGCGCGACAAGAGGAGGATGCGATTGTACCGAGTGACAACCCAGTATGTCCAACGACCAAATGGATTTTACGTGTACACGAAAAATACCGCCCCGGCAGCGCCATTGTGTTCGATACGAGCCGGAGTCACGCATCCACGGGTTTTACATGGACGCATTACACCTACATTTACCCTACCATAATCCGTGCCGCGCGAGACACCCTCGCTCGTCGGTTCGCGAGATACGTACGAAATTCCAAAGCTGAACGGAATTAATTCACTTTTCCTGGACCCGTGCAGTGGGCTGCCCTTTGCTCTCCGACCTCAGAATTCTTTCGATCTCATCCCTTGGAACGATTCCGTACTAAAATAATTGTCGTTAAACGCGAGCTCGGATAACGGGAACGTGCGGTGCATATGGTCAAATAGCTGAGAAAAGAAATTACTCTTTTAAACATCGTGATTACCTAAGGCATTGGGAACATCGTGTACGGTGAAATCAAAATAATTCACGAGCAAAATTTCTACCGTAGCTACGGTCACTATAACGAACAGGCTTCTCGAGTTTCGGTTTCTTCTTTCTCGGGGCCTGTCGTCCCTTGAAATTGCGCGTAACTCGATTTCCCTGAGAATTTTTCGCTCGAGACGTTTCGAAAGCTTTTTCATAATGTCGCGACAAAGCTCTCTCCAGTGGATATTTCCGTTCCCGCCGTCCTGAACGGGTAGACTTTAATCGCGAGATTGTAATTAGCGAGGTCGTGAAAAAGCATTATGAACCATCTCGTAAAAAACCGCTCGGATTAGACGAGACTTGGCCCCACGAGGCCGTTCCGCGAGGCGGATTTTTCTAATTTGTCGTGCTGAATCGGTTCACAGCCATTTCGTCCTCCAAACGGAATCGGAAACAACGGGAGAGGAAAAATATATCACCGAGTTAGGACAACGTTTATCCTTTTCTAGCGCGTTGCAACAGTAAATTCCTAAAGACAGCAGATGTGTAATAGCTCGGTATTTTTAGAAACTCGAGTTTTTTTATTTATCACCTAGCGATTTCCAAATCCACGCGCTTCATGAAAATGTCACTTCCTATTTTGAAATAACGTAATTTAGTTACGATTTTTAAATTTACGAATCGATCCCTGACAGGTCATAGCCAGTACGATGGAATTTAATAAAATACCGTCCACTTTTAAATCGGATCACTGGGGAAACTCATATCATGCAAACGCATGTGCGGAAATTAATTTGTCGGTTATATTTGCTTGTACACAATTGCAACAATTTTTTTTATATCATCTGCAATGTATTCCCCTTCTAATTAAAGAAAAATTAAATCAATTCGTGGAATAGGTTTTAAAAAAAACAACATAAGCTATATGTATATTTCACTCACGAGACTAATTGTCACAGTATTTTTACATACAGCAAATCGTATTCCGATAGTTTTGGGGTGCATTTACCCCAATCAATCGCATACAATTAAGTATACGCCGACGAAACGTCACCTTCTAACGAGAAAGCTGATTCGATTTATCGTCAATTCGACTCGACGCACGTGCGCGGTAGGAAATCGTTATCGCGTCTCGGTTATCATACTCCGCTTACGTTTACGTGCTAGCGTTACACGTCCTGTTAACAGCCCCTGTTTCCGTGCTCCTTCGCGCAACCCTCTTTCCACGTCGGAGTGATTTCGTGCAACGTTTCGAAGCGGCTGATCATCGAACTCGCGTACGTATTAATTACGATTAATCCTTAGAGACGAACGTTCGCGTACAGAAACGCGCGTATACAGGGTGGAACAGAAACCCCGTGAAATACTTCCGTTTCACAATCGGTCATTGTCACTTAGAGAGGTACCCCTGTAAGTGAAATTTAAATAAAAAAAGGACAACCCGTTTCGGAAGAACACATTTCGACGATCGCGCGCCCCGGGACAAGGTATCTCTGTTCGTGGAAACGAACGCGTCGACGGAGAGCATTAAATAAATCCGTATTACATCATAATGGTATCGCTGTGAGTGAAATAAATATTTGCCGCGACGCGATTCGGCCCCGATAGCCGTGAAATTTAATTCGCGTCGCGACACGAATTTACATTCGTCGGTGGACCGTGAGGGTCGAACTCGCGCGCGGAAATGCTTCCCAATAATTTCCCGTTTTTCATGCAGCCCATATTTGACGGACAACCGGCGATTTTGAAAACTTTTTCTCCCTCGTTCGATGGCAATCGCGGCGGAAGCGAAGGCCGAGATAGCCGTATAACGGCGCGCGTGTACGGCCGCGCATCGAAACGAAAGCGTCAGTTTTAATTACGCGGCCGGCCGGTGTATCGCGCTATCGGGAATATCGGGGATATCGGCTGCATATACCTATGTATCCGCCACCGGGCACGTTGCACCGCGCGATATTGGCTATCGCCCTCCGTTAGCCTTTTGTTACGCCGTCCTGTCCACGTAATCTGGAAATATTAGCTCGCAATGATCATCAGCTTCGCACGTTTCCTCGCTTTCGCCCGTTTTCACCTCGGAACGGCCGACCCGTTCCGAGACACTTGTTCTTGCGATCGATGCTCCGATGCGGCCGTTTCATTCGCACTGATTACCTTACGTTCATGGCACCACTGCAAATATCCTTACCCCGGCTAACAAAGACGATCTCGCCATTCCAAATGTAACAGTCTCTGTTATAACCCTTCGCGCGAATCGCTCGCAAGCTTACGCTTCTTTTCGTCGTACTTGTCGCCAAAAATTTGTAATTTGAAGTCTATTGTAGCTCAGTTGCAAAGTATCTCGACAGATTCGATAGATTCTAAGCGCAAATGAGAACTGTTTCTTCACGAACTTGGGCGTTTTGCCGCCGAGAGCACTGATCATTCGGAAAATGTTTTCAAATTCGCTCAAAGTTTCACTGAAACTTAACAAATTTTGAACCAACCCGATACTTGCGCGATCGAACCGTCTCGAACACCCAGAATCGAGGATGGTTCCGGGAGGACTCCGACGAGGTCGTTTAGGTAGGAAATAATTTAATAACAATCGAGCAAAGTTTGCGAAAACATCTGCAACCTCACGTTTGTTCGCCGTGCGGTTCGTCCAGGCATTCTTGTTTGCCTGCTTTTCAATTATCGGACATGCAATGCTTTGCGTTATCGGTGCCTGATCTAGACATACCTGGCCCCCGGCAAGTTTCCTACATTTCCGCTCTGCTTCTACTCCGTTTTCCCCGTTGCCCGGAAACTGACGTGCCTCTGAGGAATTTTACGGCGATCGAACATCGAGGTATGGCGCCGTCGTGGCTTTTTATGCACGGTCAATGCATACCGAAAAAATGTGCAAAGGCGGTCCCGATGCAGAAAGTTATAGGAGACGCCCTACCGTTTCCACCGTGAAACGCAAATTTCTACAGGAACGGGCGATTTTCCGGCTCGCCGCAATGGGATTACGTACCAAAATACAACCGGGACGTGAAAGTAGGAAATTTTGGAAATAAACCCGTGTACCGCTCGCCATGGAACTGGACGTTTCAGTTCTCGTTTGCGATTATTTACAATACGGTTGTCTAAAACAAACAACTAACGGTAGTCAATAGTATGTAGTTTCCTTTGACGCACAGTTTACACGAAGCGGGATATATTTAATAAAGCTTATTTTCCTCTGTGGACAAAAGTAAAATAATATATTTCAATTTCGAATAACGAATTTATTTGGAACATAAGTATTTGAGATTAAATGTGGAACTTCGCAGTTTTACAAAATTTATGCTAGACGAACGTTCGGCTAAAATTTTTCGATTACAACGCATCGATCGCATCCCCATCTTCTCGGTTAGATTTTTGAATTTGTCTTTCACTTTATCTTCTTGGCCGAATAGACTCGATGAAAGAGCCGGATTAGCCGCGGGCCCGGACTTCGTGTGTCTACGGTTTTCACTGAATAATAGCACCGTAAGCGTTCGTGGATTTGAAATGTTTGAGTTGAATCGCGTTTGTTTAGTTTGCGAAATTTTACAATGTCGCGATCGGGGCAAGGTATACTTTAGTCAATCCATAATAGGATATGGCCAAAGTTAATGCGGTAAAACTCTAATTTAATCGATAGTAGCCTTTACTATTAGATAGATTTTTTATTCGAAAGTTTTCAAATTTAAGTAATTCCAATTATTGTTTCCAACATGTTTTGATCCTCTTTATACTACTATTAATTTTGCACAGAATGATATCGAACTCGTACGTGACCGTAGACCAAAACTAATTAATGTTGGAAACGATTAAATCAATCCAATTAAACTATGCCTGTGCAGCAAGTTCCATGGTAATTAATATAATTTATTATCGATCAATTTATTGTTTAAACGTTGGTCACGTTACGGGATATCTGTTTAGATTTGTTCCGAACGATTCCGTGAATTCTCGCAGATGGTAGTTTCGGGGACCGCGTTTTATTCTAATCAGCAACGAGGATTCGATTTTTCACGTTTCATTCCGTCGCTGGTGGTCTCCTCGAGAATCGTTTGCCAGCGATTCGAACGAAAGAAAAAGAAAGGGAGGCGAGTTCGTGCGAGGTTGAATCGTTGGTTCGGGAAAATGGCACAACCAGGACGGGCCGTGGAACGGCAATGTGTCTTTCGTCCGGTCGAGCCTCGGCACCGCTTCCCTTGCCTAGAATACGTCCGGTAATTGCGTTTGTGTGTAGCCAGGAAGTTTTATTTGGCTGGCATTTATTCGGCAACGAAGAGACAGCAGCCCACTTAGGAGGAGAGACAAATGTATTTACGTCGTGAATCTGCCAGGAAGCCCGCATCCACCTTTCGAGCTTACCCCTTTTATCCTGGGATTCTCGCAAAATTACGGAAAACTCTCTTGACTGGTATTTCGACTATAAAAAAAGAAAGGGGAGAAAGAAAATTAGAAACAGTTGCCAAGACGCATCGGGCTAATTGTAATTAATTTCGTCCGTTCTCCTCGTTGGTCGCGACAAACCTTATCTCCAGTTGAAATTCCCTCCTTCTTATTAGTCTCGTAAATTTACATTATTTTATGTAATCCAAGTTCCAGAGTAGGTCGGACAGGCTGAGCGTGGAAAAATATTTCTGGCTTTTCTGAAATGTAAACACCGTAATGGTCGGAGAGTTTCGAGTTCGGGTACCTCGAAAGTCGAGCGTGCTTTTTATTTTCTGCGGGCTGAAAGAACGCTGGACGCGTAATCGGGGGAAACGTCGTTACACGTTCGATCGTCGAATTGCAAATTGTCGTTGGAAATCGGCCTGGGGAATCGCATTATCGGTCGAATCTCGGGTTTAGGAGGTCGCGGTAAAAGTAGACAACGCTCGCGGAGCATAGATCGCCTGCTATGACAGCGGCACGGCCGACAAGACGCGCAAACGAACGTGTACGTGTAAACGCTGCTTCGATAATAGATTCCCCATTTGGAGTTCAGAGTTCTACGGTGAATCTGTAACTCCGACGATCAAACTGCTTGCAAAGTTTGTCGCTCGAATCGAATGGGAGTTTGGGTAACTCGTAGCTAGGCTGGCTCTTCTCTTGTACACGGTTATGTGCATGTACGCGTACGTCTCTTCTTCTCTCTTCTCTGACTGTCGCGTCCCGTGAATACACCCACCCACCCACGCTGAAACGCACACGGAGACACTCGCCGGGTCTCCAGCCGAGTTGACTGTTCTGCGTGATCTCTTCGCGCATTGTCGATGCTACGGAAAGTATCCGAGACTTTTTCTCCTTCCGATTCCAGTTTCCTCTCGTTTTCGCTGTTGCCCGTCAGACTGTGCACCATTAAAGTGTTTCCCAAAGACGATCCTGAATGCGCCCTGACGCTACGGCATGCATACTACATAAGCGAACCTCGTCATTGTGCTCAAAAGTGCGCTTTTTCTCTGTTGCATCGCTCCGAATCGGGAATTCCGGCAATACACGGTGATATTTGTGCCACGACTGAAATGGGGGCATTCTCCTTGCCAGACTCGATCGAAAATGTACGATGAAATTTTTTCATAACGGTCCTCTTTCGCGAGATAATTGAATCTAAATGTTCGCAGGACGGGCGTCCGACCATTCCTTGCCCTTACTACTTGCGTCATTTAACTCTCGCGAGGTGCACGGATTTAGACTGAATGCAGACTCATTTTGATCCGTAGTATGATTTCTATTGTACGCGGATTCCAAGAAGAAATTGAGCGTAAAATTGTATGCATATTTGAAATAGGAACGTCCCGTGGAATAGTTTTATATTTCCCATTTATTTTTCAACGTAGAATCACCGTGAATTTCGTGACAACGATGCAACGTATAATCGTCGTCCCTCTTTGCGCGCAACCGGTTCCGAAACTTGTTTATTTTAAGGGCATGTTGGCGTTATCCATTGTTGGCGAAAACATTTACGAGAAGGTTTAGTCGCGAAGAATGTTACGAAATATCTCTTCTAAACCAACGCGCGTAGTCGAGGGAACAAGCGACGTAATAGTAACATCATCCACGAAAAATGTTGTTTATTATCGTATAAAATAGAGTCCCGCGATGTTGGAAATCGTTTTCGATGTTTGACGACGTTCTAACGATGTTGGACGATGTTTGAACAACGCGTTGCAAACAGTTTCAAAATGTGGAATCGTGTTCTAACAATTCCCGTGTGTTTTCTTTTATTGTTACGGTTCTGTCGCGTTGGGGCGCATTTTATTATATTGTACAGCGTTCGGATGATGTTACGACGCGATTATGTAATAGTTTAACAATGCAACTATAACTTCCGGAACGTTTCGCAGTATTTTGTCAACTTTAAACATTTTTTGATTGCCGAATTTCGATGGGAATTGTTCGACGAACAAAAATGTCGTTTTTCCATTTACAATTTGATCGAATTCTATTCTATTACGCACGATCGTTCGAATTACATCGATGTAACATTTTGTCGAATAATTTCTCGACTGCCCGCGTTTCCATCTATTCGCGCTGATGGAGGCAAGTTAAAACCTGGTAATAAACGTCATGAGTGTAGGATGATTGGCGATACCCGGTCGCTCGATAAATCAATAACTTCGGTTCGAAAATTCGTGCGGGATTCCGTAACTTAATGGAATATACTAGTAGTATAATATATAGATTGTTCCACCCAAACCAGATCTCCTAATCATCGATGACGATCACTTTTTATAGTCACAGATATTGTTTTAATTCAGAAACATTATCTTGATCTGTACATCCTCTTGCTAAACTTTGTTCTACGTTATTACTTCCATTTCTGTTTCAAAACCATTAAGTCGTAGCATGCTAAACAGATGGAAATTAGTAGAAATGAACGTTGATGATTATTTAATGGTCCGTGAATTGTGTTTCTTAACACGTTTGCCGCGGATGACGCCATTTGGTGGTTTCGTTAGCTTAAATACATTCGGATAACTCCAATTGACGTTGGAATTTGTTTCGCTTCTCCGTTAATATCCGTTTTACACGTAATTCGACTACGCTGTTGATCCGCAACAAACGCGTCAATAAATTTCTGTTCGAATCCAATTAAAGCACGGGAAATAATTATGGCGCGTTTCGATACCTTGCGTGGTACATACCTGTACATTTTTACGGCACGTAACAAGCGTAACTCGGTAGCTGGTACGGCGTGGAAAAAGTCGACCGAGCGTAAAAGTATTTCGAAAAGCGTAGCTCCGGAATCCGATGGCGCATGCAACCCGTCCAACGAATATTTTAATACCTGCGAGCGGATTTCATCTCCGCATCATCCTGGCTGTTATATACAGCAGCCCTTCCCGTGGATTTAACACTGAAGAGCACTTATCGCTCTCTTGCACTCTTCTCCAGTCACAGCTAAATCGTCCTGCTCAAGTTCGACTTTGAGGTGTGACCTCGCTGCCATCTCTCGCCTCTCGTTCTCCGGTCTCATCCGCCCTCTCCGTCCCTCTGTCCTCCTCGTTCGCTGTCGTTCGCTTTGTCGGACTTCCGTTTCTCTCGCCTCGGTGCTCGAGGATCGTCTAACGGACCGTAGTACGGTTAGGGAGAGGCTGCGAATTCCACGGAGAATAGGAGCCGAGTCGATAATAACCGGGCAAAGTCCATTATGACGCGTTTAAGGATTTACGTGGAGGGATTATCGATGCTTCAGGGTGGAGGGGAGCGAGGTGGAAAAAAGAAGGAAGGTCTCGAATCCCGCACCTTCACCGTTTTCCGCCGTTTCTTCGTCCTTTTTTCAATCCCCCCGCTCCACCTCCAGCTGCTCCACGGTCCGTGGCCCTCCACCTTCTCCGTTCTCAGCGAGATTTACCTCATCCTCGTCTTTTCTCCTCGGACCCCCTCCCTCTGATCTCTTATTCTCCAATCTCGCCGTGCTCGTAAAGGATTCAAAAGAGATTGAAAAAGATTTGCTCGGGCCGCCGCGAAGGAAGCGGAGGCGAGCGTGAAGGGCCAGGCGACGGACGAGGGTTGGAAACGGAGGTAACGAAGAGGACGGGTTAAGCGTCGCGGTGATCACAGGGGTCGGCCGGTACGCTTTGTCGATAAAATAACTTTTAAAATTAAGAATACCAGCCAGTCCGGTTAATTTCACCGGCAGCCAGCCATCCTAGAGAAAACGGTAGTCCCTCAAGGGTTTACGGTATGAGCCCGCGGACTTTGCTCGAGAGCATCGTCGGTAATCTACATTATAAAACACTCGTTGGCGGATACGCGGGAGTTGCAGCTGCGCCTAAAGCTTAAATACAATGAAATATTACAGCACCCACTGCTCGTCTCCGGTGCTTCTTTAACTAAAAACACTTTTCCCGCGCGGTATTGTTGTTCGCCCCGGGGGATACTTTTATTATCGTTTCGGTATTTGATATTCATTCGCGCAAAAGAAACATACGATGATATCAAGATCTGGATTACCGCGGCATCCGGAAGCCTTAAACTCGAATATTACGATATCGCGTATGTTGTGCCGTGTGAAATAGTCTGTTAATACCTCCGGAAGGGTCTTCTGTAAGCTGGGGTTTATGATACGAACTTCAGGAACGCGCTTTAGGGGAAACGTCTACGAGCAATATGTATGTATATCATAACCAGGCACGGGGTTTCAGGAATACATGTAAATACTTGGGAAGTTGGACCTATACGCTGAACCAAACAATTGGCGACAGAGCAGAGGGGTGACGTTTCTTCCGTGGAACATTGTATATTAGATTATTATTGCGTTCCATCGTGTTGCTGTGGCAAGGTGGCCGATCGATGGATCGCGTTCGCCGGTGTTTTTCGAAAAATTGCACGCGACTCGAGCCGTTCTTCCGGCGACGCGGTCGCGGGTCTCGTCGGTACGCGGACGTTCGCAGCGAAACAGAATTAATTCAGAAATCGGTCGACGTATGATAATTCAGGCGAACCCGGTCGAGCGTCACGTACGCCACCATATTTCGCGGCATCGTTGAATATCGAAAAATCGATATTTGCTGGACCATCGGCGCGTTGTCACCTCCATAAATCAAGCGGATTCGGTCCGCGTACGCATGAGCGACGTGCCCGCAAAAATATCTGGCATCCGCGCGCGTCTCCGTCTCCTCTTCATCTTCCCGTCGCGCCGCTCGGGGGAGGTGGATTGAATTCAATTTTGCGGGCCATCGGTGACATTCCCGAACGAACGTGTCGCCGGACCGATTCGTCGTCGATTGCGGTATCGCGCGACGTCGACGGGGTTGTAAACGACGACGTCGCGTAGGTGCGCGACGATTCACAACGCTTTTAAGGCACATCCGCTGTCCGACCCCCGGCAGATTCCAATTTAGATTCGCGGTTGTCGTTCGCGTCTAAGATGCCACACAGGCACAATCTATTTGGGCGCCATTTTGCCGGCGACCCGATTCTCGTTCGCGATCGACTCGCGATCGTTCTTTAAATGAAGAATTTTTTACGTCGCTAATTAATGGAGGCAAATTCCTGAATTTGCATTCTTATACGCATCGATTGAATATTCTTAAGAAGCTGTTGGGCATAGGGCAATGAGATGGGAATCTGAAAAATCGCAGCATCCCCGTAGCGTCCGTAACGTAAACTCAGCCATGCGTCCTCAACAGCTTCCTCGCCTTAAATAGAGTTCGACGAAGTCGTTTGCATACGCCAGCGAACAGGAAATTAAGGGTCACGGTCGAATGTGACTGCTGCTGGCCCGACAATCGACCCTAGAACCCGGATTCGAACGTAGTTTGTTCTCGTTTGACGAAAGAACACGACGGGAATCCACCGTGCCACGGATTGATAGGACCGAGACAGATTGCATCGCGAAAAGATCGTCCCCGTTGTTAAATTCAATCTTTCGCCGTGGTAATATTTCGTATCCGACGCTCGGAAGTGGGCTACGACCTGTCCCAGTTTCGTGAATTACCCTGTACCGCGTTCCGCGTTGAATTCTTCGCTCGCGGAATTCGGCGCGAAAATTTACAAAATTATTATCGAGGAATTCGGGCACGAAGGTAAATCGAGGGTGAGCGTTTCGGGCTGTCGGTTCTATAGCGCCGTACGTCTCATCAGTCCGTTTACGGGATACGCGATATATCTTCCGGTTTAATTCGTCGAGGGTCCCTTGCGTTTCCTTACCCCCGTTTGGTTGACGCCGCGCGTCGATCCTTTATCTTTGTTTTTCTGGACTTGATTTTCGCGTTATTGCGAATCGATTCGGGCGGTAAATATAAATTGAAACGAATTACGTAATAAAATGACCGTCGTTGGAACAAACGGAACCGGTCGGATAAAATATATCGGCGGGGGCGGGTCGCGCGACGTCGCGGCAATCTGGACCGCGCCGGGACGAGAGGAATCACGGAAAAAATTCGGGCATCGACGAATAGCGCGCGATGGCGGCGGGTTGTGTGCTGCTCGTGCGGCGGGCATGAAAGGGGGAGCGCCACGAAGGGACGGGAGAGTAGAAGAATGGACGATAGGACGATGGCAATGTACAGTGGGGTCGGACAGGTGAGGGTGTGGGGCATAGCCACGATATATCGTGGCTGAGCCTTTATTAAAACTGCTTTCGGTATTATTGCTTTCCGGGAACGTCGAGTCTCGAAAATGGCATTTTCGCGAGATAGGCCGTTGGTCGTGTGCGCCGCCAAAAATATATATCACGGACCCTCGTGAGACCTGTCGTCTCTGAGGGCACCGTCACAACCTGGCCCACTACGGCCCGCAATAAATATGCTCTTCACTTTGTACAAGTCGCTACCGAGCCAGCTAGCGGTGCTCTTATATTGCTCTCGCCTGGTTATTGCCTGTCGACCGAAAGTGACTCGACCACTTTGGCCCCTGTCTGCCGCGGATCATCCACCGAATCTGCATACACCGACGCCCGGCGTCGCGTGCGTTTTTCCAACGGGCCAGAGATCGATCTGTTTCGATGGGTCTTTATTAGGATTAACGACGAACAATGGAAACCAACTTTACGCTTTGACTCGTTCGCCAACGCCCGCTCGGGTGGAAAATCGCCCACCGCCAAGCCACTGTCGTAGTAAATTTAATCGCGTACGAATAAAATGTATTAATACGGGCAATTTAATATTTTGAATGCGATAATTGTCGACAGTTTATATTTCGTTTGTTTATACGGACATAAAGCAGACAATCGTTGCACGTATGTGACGTTGGTCTGTCGCGAGAATCGACGCGGTGGCGAACGCGTTAACGCGTATAATGTGTTTATTATCGGCAATGAAACGACAATTTTGGTACTCGTTTGGATCATCGTAAAGAATTTTATAGAATTTTTTCGCGGACGCCGGAATGGAGAATCGACGCGATTTTTCGAGCGAACGAGTCGCCGATATTCGACGACATCGCGCGTTAGCTTCGATTTGGTGACCTTCCGTCGCCGAAATTCGAGAAGTTCGTTCCAACTTGACCTAGATTTGCGAGATTGCCGCGCGTCGAGGATATCTTGGTACGTCGGTAGCATCCCCCCAACCCTTGGTTCGCCCAGCGAGAAACCGCCAGAAATTCTGTCGACGTCGAACTTCTGCCACGGACGAAATCTTTCATATCCGATTATACGTACGCGTATCTGTCGAGACAAAGTGGTTTGGGTCTTCCCTTGGAACGCTACTCGTCTTGCCAAGAGTACCAGCGTCGGGACGATGCTTCGGAAACCCTTCGACCGTATGGAAAGCAACGGAACGACGATAGTAATAAAGCCGTCATGACAGTAATGGATGGTATTGACAACCGCTCCTCTCGCTTCCTCCTTGCCGCTTCTCGTCGAAGGAGTCTAACTCTCGGAATCTTCGTCTCCGTCTCCCTCTCGTTCGCTCCATCCGGACTCCTAGAAAGCAGGTAACAGCGACCAAGCGGCGAATAGTTTCCCTCGGATCGTCTTGAACAATGCAAATTGATGCGGAATCGATACTAAGCTGGTAGGAGTTTCTAATAAGATTCTCGTGCTCGCTTCGACGCGGTATTGCGTGGCAGGTCCTTCGCCTGTGCAGAATAAGAGGACTACGACAGTTTCTTCCTCCGTCGAGTGTCCCTTCGACGTTTCCTCTGTGCATGGTTTGCACGCACCCATTAAATTACAGATTTCAAAACGAAAGTGTATTCTCAATAACAATAAATACAAATTCTAAATTCACTCGGTATCTAGCTTCTGTCTGTAGCTTCGTTCGTTTAGATATTAGTTTAAAAAAATCCGCTAATGGATGCTAATTGATGAACGAGTTTAGGAATAAAATGTGTGTGAAAGTTAGTTTACAAATAAACGTACAATTTCTATTAGTTATTTGGCTCAACTGTAACGTAAAGCATGAAATTGCTGTTTTCGTAGGTGAAAAGTTCGACGTTTTTGGATTGTATAAATTGTTCGAATTCTCCAATTATCGAGGAATACTTTTTTCGTTATAAAGAGCTTTAAATGACGGGGAAAATGACCAGTTCGTTAAAAAAAGGTTCAATGAATATTGCAACAGTTTCACAATTCTATGTAACTGGGGGAAAATGCAACGCCATCAATTTTCGTTGCGTGCCTTGAACATTTTGACAGCATGGTTCTGCTGTCATTTTTTGACTCGGGTTTAAAAAAAGAGTAGTAAATAATGTCTTTTGCAAACCTCCATACAATCGACGGAATTTTGTTTGGGAATTTCGACAACATCCAATCATTGTCCAGAAGGTTTTCGATCAATGTAATCACGTTTCGATACACGTTCGATCCTCCCCCAAAAATAGCTATTTAAAATTGTAGCATGTTATTGTCGATCGAGTTTGGAACAATAGGTATTTCAAATACAGTTAACAGTTTTAAAAAATACTATGAAAGTGAAAATGCATTTTCAATCGAAGCTGAAGATAATGGATAGCATAATAAATTTATTTAATATACACATACGAGATGTTTGAGATTATGAGAATATAATTTACAGTGCTCACGTATTTGTTCGTTTCTCCCATATTATATGTTATTACTGCAGTAGAGAAAGAAATATGAGTCGATTACGAGTAAGTAGAATGTGGACAGCAAGTCGTATTGGGTCAGACGTTCGCCATGCTCTACAATAACTTGTGATCAGTAGAGGGGCTTACAGAGGCTGGCTGAAACGTCTGACCCAATACGGCTCGCTGTCTGCATTCTACTTACTCATGGTATCAAATTCTCCTTAACCCGGACCGATCTTTGTAAGGTCTGCGACTGATCAAAAGTACAGACAAGGTACAGAATAGACATTTCATCTTATGGGATTTCGTGTCGCGCGAATCGAAGTACCGAACTCGTAAGAAATCGGTGGTTTAAACCTCTTCGCTTAAAGAACGATGACTTCGGGAACTATTCCCAATTCAATCACTGAAATCGACGAAGTTACCGAAGAAAATTCTCTTTTGCCATATAGAGTGTACAGGGTTGTCGTCTCTTAAAACGTTTTAGTGATCAACAAAGCTGAGTAAATTATTTTTTGATAATTTACTACAATCGTCGTTATATATTTAGAATCAAACAAGACTGTAAAGCGGTGAGTGGTGGGAATGAACGCAAACAACGTTGCACAACATTCTATGTTTTAGATATCCTTTCAGACTGAAACAATACTCCATCTACTCTTGTAGCTTCGATATTAACATAGACAAGACTTGGGAAACTTCAGACGTGTAATACGAACTGGAACGTGGAATATTTTAGTAAATTGCTAGAGTACATGGAATTAAGAACATTCTCCAAGTTACAGCTATCCTAGTACTTAACTAAAATTGTTCATGTTGTATTTACTATCAGGTTATACTCCATCTCATATTCTAATTATGTAGACATTTTTGATCTATTTCATAATTTAGTAATAGATGTATTTTGTAGCTCAGTAATACATGGAACATCATTAGTGTATAAACTTACCGAGTCCCAGAAGTTACTTGTACGTAGTATATGACTCCAAGTCGCATCCCGGTAGGGTTAGGGTTAATGGCGAACAATTTCCACCAGGTCGAGTACCAGCGATTTCATATTTTATGTGGTACGATGTAATGTACGAAAATGTCGATATCATATTATTAACCCCTTAACTACGGAAGAAATTTCCTATGTTCTATAATTAATATGACTAAAATAATCTTCGTATATTCGGTGAGATCGCGAATACTTATTAAAAATTAACAAGAATTGCTGTAGCTCGTGATGCCACAGTAGTGTCAGTATGATATATTTTGAAGTTGAAGAGTTATAAATGATCGAAAAATTCAAATTTAAGCGCAGGATCAATATCGTGGAAAAAGAAAAGGAAATTTTTTTCAACGATCGTGTAAAAAACTATTTCTTAGTCCACGCGACGGGGTTTTATTCTCTCGTGACGTTGGATTTTGCTGCTCGGGCATACTGGAATGGACGACACTGTGACACGCGCGCACGTGAACGGTGTCCTGACGCGAGCAGTTCGTGTAAAGCGAAGGTTCCGTTCACGGTATCGTGTTTTGTCGAGCACGTTACACGGGTGTCAAGCGGAATTTAAGTTTTTCAAACGTAGGGTGAATTGGTCGGAACGACGGTGATGGACAGCTTAAAAACATCGACGCGAGAGGAACGCATATATCGTCGGACGGAGGCGCGAGTAAAAATTGACAGACGTCGCGCAGAGTTCCTGAAAATGCGACACGGAAGTTGCGATCTTGTCGACGTCTTTCATTGGTTCGTGGCCCCATAGTTCATCGATGCTTCCTACAAGAACGCGACTCCATTCGTCGACAGAATCAACATTTTCGTACGCAGTTAGGGTGGTCGAAAACTAAGGGCTTCTATTTGTTACGCTAATAAGTACATAAGCGTTCGACGCTTACACGTAAGAAACGCGGTTTCCTTATCCGTTTCGAATTATTTGCGAAACACGAAACCGGCGTATCCGATTTCGACCGAGTGTCGCATTCGGAATAATTTATAAGCGCGTTTCACGGTTGATCACGTCCGAGTCTGGTCGGTCACAATCAGTCGTCGAGGCTACGTAGCACGCGTTCGCCTACGCGCAGGTGGCGAAGTCTGCCCGGGAACCACGTAGCATCATCATTATTCGTAAATTATTTCCCGACTGTCACGTTGGCCCCGGCTGGGAATTGGAATTGGTTGGTCCCGACCGTACAAGGTGCAAACTCGTCGGATCGTAATAATATAGAACGTCCGTGTTCTATTGGTTACGTTTCCTCGTACACACGAAATGCATTGCGGGTCGCTGTTCGAGATGGCGCCGGATCCATAACGGCTCGGACTTGGAATCGGGAACGGATACGTAGAAAAATCGCGATCGTTCGATTTCGGTCAAATTACTCCGTCGCGTTTTTATCTTTTCGATTTGAATCGAGCCGCGTCGATTTTCCGTTCGATTTCGAGACTATACCCTTCTGTTTCGTCAATCTATCTATTCGTTGATCTTCGACGATCAAATTATCGAGCGAACGTCGAGTCTCTTTACCGAACTCTCGATTCGCGCGTATCAGTTGGCACCGGGGGGGTTGTCTAGCTTTGAAACCCTCGTAGCAACCGGAGATACAGGGCTACTCCACGCCCGACGGATTCCGTCCAATCTTTGACACAGATTTTCGATTCTCCGCCTCCCGGTGGAAAAGTTACGCGAAACTGTTTCGCTGGTGGAAAAGTCTTTTCATCTAGATTCGCGCGAGGAAGCGCCGCTGTTTGTCGAACGCGAAACAACGTCGTCGCCGCATCGAACCGTGCTATTAAAACGGTGTCGCGGTCTGACTGCCTTCTGCATTAAAAGTAACAACCCGACGCGTCGCTGGAGCACTTTGACGGAATTAATCAGATTAAATCAACTCGCTTCTCCGGGGTCGTGTCGCGTTTCCATGCGCGACAGGCAATCGGTTTACGATTGTTGCTTCGCAAACCTGACTAGCATGACTACTGCACCGAAGGAATCGAAACTTTTTTACGTGCCACGAGAATTTAATATTAACGGAGGAACGGTTTATTCGAATCGAATTATTATGGTGTCGTGGCTACCATTTCGTCGTCTCGGGCGCGCTTTACGCATTATTATTTAAATGTTGTTTGTACGTATCGCGCAGCAAACGTTTATTTCGTCTCGACAACACGCGGAAATTTAGTTACGCGAGGGGCTCGCAGCTATTTCGAAACTCTATCGCGATATTACGCGCACGTACTGTTACAAAGCTTGTGTAATATTCATTATCGCATCGTAAAATTTCCTAACAGCCTGCAAAATAGCTCTCTCGACGTTAAGTTATCGTAAGAGTAGCGGGACAACGCGATTAGATTCATCGTCGCGTGTTTGCGCGCCGCCAACAAGCAGCGTTGTCCTCGACGCAGAAATAATAAGGATAACGAATCGATATGGAAATAATAATGATAATGAAGGAGACGCGTCGAATGGAGAGAAACGGGACCGTGTACATGGAATGGGGAATGGATCACGAAACGGATGCTGTTTGACTGCGGTAGAATTAATGACCTGTCCCGTATACAAGCTGGGCCACGTGACTCATCTATCTGGATTATTCGTCGATGGGGGGGCCGTGCACAATTTTTGTTTCATCGTGGATTACTTCTGGATATTTTCGGGATGCTCATCAGGCCTCAAGTTTTTCAAAATCCTGTCTAAATATTTTTCCCTTTCTGGTAAGCGTAACGAAACGATGCTCTTTGCGGAAAACTTGAGTTTGCACATATATACTTCTTCGCATTGTGCGATCTTGGTTCGCGTCGACGTTTGCAAACATTCCGTTTTCGCATAGTGAAATTACAGAAACGTTGGGTATTCAGAAGGGGTAAGCCGTTAATAGTCTTGTGCTATCTTCTGAATAATGTACTTATGATTATGAATTACGGTAACGAGGATGCGACAACGAATTGCAGATGTATGCTCGGCATTAAATCCGAATGCTCGTCGTGAGGGAAACTAAGCATTCAGTTGTTTATTGCGTACACGTGTGCGGTTGCGTTAACGCGCGGCATTTCGTGTCTACTTCTCCGTTGTTAATCCTTCGTTTTAATTATTCTTACAGTTTTATTTCCTGACGATCCATAAACTTCGTTCGGTTACCAACAATTTCTCGTCGCGAAAAGTCGAAATTAAAAATGTGGACGTCGTACCATGACGCTTGTGGACGCAGAATGTATCGTCCACAGAATGTATCGCTCATAAAAAAAAATGCAAAACCAAATTTGAGACAGTAGCTTGCGTTATCCACCGTGCTGCACGCGTCATTTCGGTAGTCTGAATCGACGGTAGAGTCTGGCTAGTTACCTGCGTACTCTCCACATGGAAAGAGATTGCGTGGTCAACAGTGGGTGTCCGGTGGAGGACGGTTCCGCCTGCGGGTTTTCCGTGTGCGTGCGAGAGCTTTGTTACTCCTGTTCAACGCTCGCGTACGCAGCAATAATCGACGAGAGTTATATTTCAGTCGCACGCACTGTGCCAAATTTGCAACCTACACTCTCTCCCTTGTAATTATACCACTTCCGGAGACTCGTGCGAACTTACTCACGGCTGCTCGTTCGTTCGTACGCGTCGACCACACGCGACAAAATCGCTCGTCGGTGAAGTTTGGTCGCGTGCACGCGGCCAGCTAGTCTTATTCCACGGTTCGCCCCGGTCCCGCGCGGACGATGATGAATGGATTAATTAAGCGTTTCGCGTTCAACCGGCCACCGGGAGACGCGGCTTCAAGAGGTTCGTTAAATTTCGTCCCTCTGGCAACGCTAACCGCGCTTTAAACGACATCTAATTGTATCGCCTTTGACGGGGAAATCGAATCAACGTTGATAACATGAAAGATGCGGCCGTTCCTTCGCTCGGCGCTCTCCTTTTCGAGCTATTCGTCGCGAATTTCTTAATTGGACGGCGGTTTGACGCATCGTTTGCCGAGCCAATTTTGTGCGTGCAACGTCACGGCCAATTTGTACCGTAACCGCGTGACGATTAAGCGCTACGCGATTAATTTGCGCCATTCGGCTCCCTCTCTCTCACGGTAACGTTTAATCGAATCGAAAGAAACGAACTTCAGCAAGACACGTTTCGCGTTTTTTAATTAATTAATAAATCGGATTCCACTCTCGACGATCCGTAAATATACCGAGAAGAGAACGTTACTCGTTCTTCCCTATTTTTAATCATCGTATCACTCGGGGCCCATGGAAACGTCCGTTTCACTTATTCCATGGAAAATGCTATTTACGTCTCGTTGTTGGACGTTTCTCAGAATTTCAATTGTTGTAATCTTTTAATTAAATTCGTCAGAGCCGAGTGACTTCGCGTCGACGGAGTTTTGCCCCAACATGGCTCGGGCAACTAGCTTCTCTATCGCGACCGGCACGAGCGTGGGAGGGGGCCGAGGGGCATTGTTCGTCTTAAGTAGCACCTAGTTATCGCGTTCAAAGGGAACATCGTCGAGGACGAATTTCAGGGCGCTTAAAGGGCTATTTAAAGGGAAGACAGAGGCGAACCGGCTCTCTCAAAGAGAAATTTGACCAACGCCATTGCGGACATAACGCTTTCTCTCTATCCTCTACTGCTTCTCTATGGAGGTTGAAATTAAGACGCTCAGGGCAACCATAATCGCCACGTCTCGGGATCCCGTTGTCGGGTCACGTAGAGAAATCCGGGTAGCTAATTAGCCTTCCGCCCCGCTCTAGGATTCGCCCTGGTCAATCAGCGGCGGAGATTCGGTCTTGATTCGATCCTCGGAGCCTCGTTAGCACCGCCGTACGTTCTCCTCTCGCTCCATCCGCGCTTCTACTTTGTACCGTGGCACACACTACCGAGAAAGTGTACGTGCGCGTACCCATTTGGACCCTTGCGGTTCTGTTCTGTGTCATTTAATTGCGCTACGTGAGAGCGTCGACGATCCGGCTGCTCTCAGAAGTGCCCGGAATTCTTTTACCTCGAGAGATCCTCGAATGTGTCGTAATTGCGAGCTTCCAGCGCCGAGGCCTGGAGGCGGGGCGGGGGCGGAAGAAGTGTACCACGCGTCGTCGCCGGCCGCGCTTAAACATGCATTCCCCTTCTTTTTGAATATTAAGACAATTGCGCCCGTCCAGGCAACGCGCCCTCGTTTGTGCTCAGAGTTTGCGAATTATTCTCGCGACGAGTTCTACGCCTCCAACGAATTTCCATCTCAAACAGAAAGGACCGTTCGTCGCGGCGGTCGATCTCGCAAATCTCGACGTTAATTTGAAAAGAAACGTGTATCCTAAGATCGGTGGGATCTAGCAGGAATCGCACCATGAAATCTTGTTCGTTGTGAATTTTGTGTTTCTTCGAATATTTCGAAAAAGGCGTTCTACTATACATGTTTATCGAAACGTTCGGTAGGATATGAAATCGTCAGACTTTAGCCGACCGTTCACGAGTTACTCGATTCGCGCATCCGAAAATTCTAGGGAAAAAGGTCCGATCGGATTACTGTGGACGGGTAGCAATGGAGCTTTGGAGGCTATAAGCTGATAAGATGTAAAGAGAGAGGGCTGGATGAGAAAACTGCGTCTTCTCTTGGGCCTGTTAGTGGACCTCCTAAAGGCTATCCAGTAGACCCTGCATTAGACGCAGGGACGTTCGCTGGCAGGTAGTGGGATTTATGGATTGGAAACGATAGCGAGGCGAGAACTTGCGGGATTAGGATCGAATGGAATGACCTCTGGTTTTCCTCCGAGCTATCTCGTCGGCAGATTTCCTCTCTCCGAGTCAACGGATGTACACCGTCGAAAGTATCGGTTATTGGTCGATGGAACTGCGCTGGCTACGGTCAACCTCTATTTTATGATTGTGTTGGTCCTCGGCTAATAATCGAAACCAGAATAAAAACTTGGTCTTTAAAACGTTTACTGCCATGGCGGTGAGTTGCTTAATAAATAACAAACAAAAGGTTCAAGAGAGAGTTGGTAATTCCGAGCCATAACCATAAAAACGGAAATAATTTCTTTGCAAAGATGTACGCGAGCGCAATATTATAGGGAAACATGTCTGGAATTCTAGCACAAATAGCAGTCATAAATATTTAAGATTGCTTGAAATAAAACGCGAACGATCAAACGGGTCCTCTTCCGGACGTTAACAAAAATCCATCTTTCCTCATTTCGTCTTCTCAAAGATTTAAGCGTCGAAAGCGTGCTTCTATATTATTATTAAAATTCGAGAGCGTCGAGAACTCGTGAGAATCGTGAAGTTACCGTGCCACTGCATCAATTTTCAAGCAACGCTACTTTGTTCAAAGTTTTCCAATTATTTTTTACATTTTTAAAGCGATGCTCTCCCTGGGGGGTGAAAACGCATCCCTTGTAATATTACGCATACAAAACAGAAGCCAATACCTCCCCACTTTCTCATCATACTTTTTTAAAAATTTAATGCCCCGTACATAGAAGCCATCGTACCAAATTTCGTGACTTTCTGAAACATAAGTAAAATAAACAACGATGTTTCATGCATACAAAATATGTCATTATACTCCTGTGGGCTCGCATTCAATTTGTCCAATAATCTTTAGCTCGTTCCTGAATCGTTACACCCGAGGTACAAAGTAGACTCAGAAAAAATTTGATCAAAGTTTCTTGGTTGCACCAAGGTTACACTCTTCGCAACGTGCGCGAGAGAGTCCGTTTATTTCCAGATAAATAAATGAATAAATAGCGTTCGAGCGAAGAATGCAAAGAGGGGGGGGGGGGGCGTCAGAAAACGCGAGTGGAAACGTCGCGAATGAATTTTTTACGGAAGTGAATCGCGACGCTGGGGGATCCGACGCAGGCAGCACTGGCAGGGCGGTGCGTATTTATTTTCCGACGCTTAACGCGTAATCCATTAGACGAATTAATATCAGGGGCAAATTGCGTTTGTCGCGGTAGGCATTCCCGGGAAATGGGTAGAGGGTCGCGCGTTGCGACGGTGCCCCGTTGTCAGAGCGCTATTACTAATTCAGAAGGCGGTCGTAGCGCCGCAACGTTATACAGCAGGCGACGCATTCTGCATAGCGTGTTCAACGGTACAATGGGCCGTGGATGCGAGTTTTGAAATATGAATATGAATACGGGCGCGAGTGCACGCCTCGTCGAATCCCGGCGACGAAGACAGGGTCTGCCGATCGATGACTTCCCCGTTCTCTTCTGCTAGCCGACTACGTTACCCCGTTCAGCTCCTCGTTTTGCCCGCGAGACACGGTCGCGGGCTGATTTATGCGTTTTTCTTGAAACCGATAAGGTCCGTTCGCGACGAAACTTGCGAACCGCGTGCCGGGCCGAACTTTCCGTCGCGAACTGGGTCTCTTAGTTCCGCGACTCCGTAGAAGTCTGGACCTAATTAGAATTCTTTCAGAAGTTGGTTGCTTCCGTTCCGTCGGAGCTCTACGTGTCATAATTTCGTCGCGAAACGCTACGTATACCCAAGGAACCGAAAAGAATACACCTGAACGGAATTCGAATCGCGTGATCGAAACTTTTCCCCGAAGGTTAGGTATCCACGTAATTTACGAGACAAACGAAGTAACCCTCTCGCGTCGAGAATATTATTCCAAAGTATTTTTTATAAATTTTTGGAGTAATAAGAATTTCCTTCGATTGCACGAGCGTCGAAGCGATTTCCGCCAACAGTTTTTCGCTAGATTTGAGGCAAAGAGAACGCGTATTGTTTTCTGATATACATCGAATAGGATATTTATAGTATAAATAGTATAAATGATCAAGTAGTTAAAATTAAACGGGCAGTTTATCGTTTCATCCCTTATTTTGTAGCCTCAGGGTGAAAAAGTAAGGAAACGGATTCTTGCACGGTAGTCGGATCGCGTGTAACCGAGTTACGACATTAATCGCGGCGAACTCTTGACTTTTTCGTCGTGGGTTGCCGCTTGATGTTTCGCGGACCCCGCGGTTCGTTTCATTTATCTAGCGTTTTGACCGTTCCCGTTCCATCGTTCGTTTCATCCCCCAAGGCCGCTGGCCAGTGATCTTGAACGAGAAGCTCGCTCGGCAGGCGATCCCGCCGGTGCAGCACGTTCCATTGGCTTTTTCGTTCATTGGATCTAATTTTACGGGGTGTGGATTGAACTGTGCGTCGATCCAGTGGCTCGACCGTACCGGCGTGGTAAAAGGGCCGGGGCTATTTCCGATAATACGGATCGTCCTACTTTTCCTCGTGCGGGCATTAAGTCTGATAAAAAAAAAAAAAAAAAGGATAAAATTCCCTCTGCGTCGGGTGAACGCAAATTTCATGGAAGGTCCATTACGTTTGACCCCCGACGTCTCTGAAAAGTGACCGACGCGTAATATCGTCGCGCGGCTACAGATTCCGAGGCGATTGCCAACTCGTCGAAACTTCGCCGGGGAAATCGTTCGACGGAGAAAATTCACTGGTCGCCGTGAAACCGAGCGTGGAAAGGAAGGATCTCTCGCGGTTAATTTGACGCGAGCGTTCTGGCCACGAAATTGGTGGCGATTCGGGCGCGCGTTTGGCCCCTCGGTGCATCATACCGGAGACCTCGTCCCGTTACCGCCTTTCTTGGACGACTGCTCGAGAGGCCGGCCCCTCGGCAAGATGCTGCCGCCGGCAATAACCGGTAACGTATTACCACTTCTGGTCGGTTGAGCGCATTTAGATCGCCTATTTGGCAAGGTAGCGGAATAACTTTGCGTTTTACTCCGACGTGGACGCGAATCAAGCGCGAAACCCGCGCCAACCGGCGAGCCACGGTGAACCGGGCTGCGGGCGTCGTAACGTTCGCACGGCCCAGAGGATGGAAGAGGACGACCCTGGGTACCGCGGGCACCACCGAACCCCCGGAGGATGAAACTTGACCCGTTCGCGCGTGAATTATTCGCCAGCGTGGAAGCCGCGATCCGCAGCCACCGACCGCAATTACGAATTACGCGAACGCGGCGGTTTCGATCATCGGTCCGATACACCTCGACCCGGGACGCCCCGACGCGAGCAATCGCTACACAGTGAACAGCTTAACTCGCCCGCGTCGATCGTTTCCCCTGTTAATCCATCGATGATTTCTGCGGTGTTCAACGTCCAACCTCGTTCGATGCCCACCGAACATTTTCGATTCGAGTAACTTGCGAAAGAAACTAAAAAACAGTGGACCAACTCAGTGTAAAATATGAGTAAACTATGAGAAATTACTCGTGAAAGGGGGCACAAAAATGAAGGAGATTTAGATTCGTCGAAAGTTGGAAAGCGTATGAAAAAGTTTCGAGTTTCCCGGAAACGGGCGAGTCCGGGGTGAATTTGAATCGGTCCATTAGCCAGGAAAACAATCGAGATGAACGAATTATGTGGCCGGGCAGTGATAACGCGGAGATGTTCCGCGCTGATTAGCCGGAACCAGTGATCCTTGTAAGCCCGCGATAATGGCGCGAAAAATACCGATCGTGGTCCTTACGGCGAGTAAAGAAGGAATCGTCTTCCTATCTGCGGTCGCTGGATATCGTATTTTATGCAACGGCGTCGTTTTTCAGCTATCAACGCGGCCGTGCCACGTTTGCGTTCCTTTTTCGAACCGAACTGTTTGCTTAACCAGCGGGTAAACTCGATCGACTGGCTCGAGGTAAATTTGAATATGCATGTGTTTTAGCTTTAACGAGTTCCTTGTATCGATAGCTTTGTCAATATTACCGGTTCCACGGACCGCAAATACATATTCCCCTCCCCTCCCTCCCTCCGTAATTTCAATATCTGTTACACCAGGGGTCAAAGTCGCGAATCAGAGGCGAATCGACGATACACGGGGCACCGGCTGCGAAGGAACGAGCAGCAACGGGTAGCTGCGTGTCGCGATAAGGCAGAAATAGGAAGTTTTCTTGGTTCGACGACAAGGTCGGTCCACCTCTAGGCATCGTCCAATCGCATTATATTCCCATTTTCCGTGTAGGTTGGGCGTCGGTCGGCGTTCCGTGTTTCCCGGGGGAGGGAAAAATCCCATTTCAATATTTCACGGCTTACAGCCCTATCGTTCCTTGCCGGCCGGGTGTCGTTAATACACACGAAACAGCCAGCGTCGCGACGCGATCCTCTTGGGGTTTCCTCCTGGCCGCGAAATGACGTATAGACGCTTCCACTATCCGTTGGTTGAGATATCCAGAACGCTCGGGAGCAAACCGCACCGCGTGGGTGGTAGGCCTACCGGATTACCGATCTGGCTATGCCTCACCGCATGCCAAAAGTCCGTGTACCCGATATCGTTCGGCCCAATTACCGCGATGCCTCGCCCATAATGGAGCTATTACGGAGTTGCCTTGTCACCTCGGCAACGCGATTAATATTATTAACGAACCAACAATAATTTACAGGCAGCTCAGCAACGGTTTTTCGACGGCGTACGCCGTGTTCCGCGGTCGCGGGGAGTTCCACGGGCCGCGATAAGTGCACCGCGCGCGTAATAAACAACGAGATTATACAGTATGGAAGGTGTTTCGCGATACCTCGAGTCCCATATCAGCAGTCTGTGCGGGGGTACAGGAATAATAAATAAAATTTTGAACCGGTATCCGGGACGCTAGAGAGATCGTTTTTTATTTATTTTACGACTTTATTCGCTGAATAAAGGATCAAGGGGGTAGCCGTTTCTTCGGTCGAAAGGCAAACGCATTTGGAGAATTTATTCTAGAAACGGAATAATCGACCCGTCCGAATTTCTTTATCACTTATTTAGCGCGTTTATATATGATGTTGCCTCTTGGGATCAAAGTTAGGTTCGAACCGAGAGGGGTATTATTTATTTCGGGTTCCTGTTCCCACTTCTGGCTGTCGTTTCACTTGGGTCGATCCTACGTCATAGGGGTTCTTACCAATTTACGGTCCCGGTAGGATGGTCTTTGAGTCCATTTTGGGGCTGCAACGCCACGACTATCATAAGCACTTTTGGCCTACATGTATCACCATGATACCGAGATCACAAGCATTTAATCTACCCCTTGGTCGTCCCACGCCAAGGGGCGAAGACCCTTTCAGCATCCTCCGTATCATCGAGTGACATTACTACCGTTATTGATAAGAATGTTTTCTCTTGAACTCTCTCTCTCTGGTTTGAATTTATATTATACGTGGGCTCATAAACGCGGGAAATTCGGGTTGAAAGATATTCGAGTCGCGAGCCTTAGTTCGCCATGTGTTGTCGGGATGACGAAACGACGGAAGAAATCTGCGTGGATGTATGGGGGTGGGGCGATTTTTCACGCACCGGCTGGTCGAGATGTCGTCGTGCCAGTCGTCCTCGCTAGTCGCTCGTACCCCGTCGAACGTAGCAAATGACTCGTGCACGTTGGAACCTCCGGATCCCCGGGAGGCGAAGGGACAACGGGAGGGAAAAACGTGGAACGAGTACAGCGAGGGATGGCCCGGACGGAGGGTGGGTGGGTGGGTACGCGTCACGTACACGCTACGTGCGTCGGATACGTTAGTCGTAAACGGCCGAAGAATCGCGTTCGGGGGCGAACCCGGTACAGCGGCTCGCGACTCGATCTTTCCACGAGGACGAATCGGCACGGACCGAGCGTTACTTAGAGCGCACTCCACTCAAAATCCGACGTATCCTTTGGTGAGGTCCTGGAATGTACCTCCACCCCTCCCTGGTTAAATCCTACCGCCGCAATCTTCCTCGGAGTTCATTTACGGAGCTCTTGTAACAGTCTACGAACTTGGATCGGATTATACTTGCGTTTTTTAAACAATTCTTCGCGTAGATTTTGGTATTAAATGGAGTTTTTAACCCCCGAGTTCGAGGAGTAGTTTCATCCCATGAAAAATAGGCGGTGAATATTTCTGGTTATTCTAGGAATATTTTAAGGTTTCATTACGAATCAAGTGTATGTATCAGTCATTGTTAGCCCAGTCAACGCAAGTCGACTCTGGGATTGTAATAGAATATTGTAGGATATTTAATCTTCAAAAATAATTGCAAGAGTACGGTTTAATTTAATGTTACTTAATTAGTAAACGTCCACGTTTCGACTTATTTCAACACAATCGTCCGATGTCACGATCCAAGCAAAAACAGTTACCATCCCAGTTCTGTCTCAGTCTCTAACTAGTAAGTGGACAGATGTCCAAGTTTGTTTTGCTGTGTGAGCAATCTCCTTGGCTGTGGTTCGTGATACTGGACGAGAAGAGGATAGAAATTTAATCCTTTGGGGCATCTCCTTGTCCGTCGTACATTTATAGTATTCAACAACGTTTCGGTTGAGCTTATGGAGCCTTTTTCAGGCAAAACAAAACGTATTTCCAAAGTAACGAGTCGAGGCAAGAAGATACTCCTATAATAAATCATAGAAATTTACAATAATTATAGATACGCGCCTTGGATGATATACAGATTGCACTGACTTATTTTATCTTCCCAGTGTCCGTTGAACATAATATTTGCGATCGGCGTGTTGCCCATAAATCTTGATATCCTGGTAAAATAGCTCTCTCAGGATTGACCGATACAACTGATTTTGCAACGATCAAGCAATATTTTATAGGTATTGCACGCGATCGATGGTGAAACGTATACGGTACAAAGAGAAATACGATCTAAGAGCGTAACGTTCGAACGACCGCAAGAGCTTCGTGACACGAGAACCGATGTTGAATCGAACTCGAAAGGCACATAATAATATTGATTTGCAAAATAATACAGTATATTTCTCTCCGGATAAGTTATTTATATCGCGCAGGCACAAGCTTTTCCAGTATTCTCTTGGCGACAAACTCTAACGTTAAAATTTGTCGGTCCGATTTCCTGTAGCGACGCACGGCCGATCGAGCGGTAGCGTTTAAACGCGAATGGAATCTGGCCGTCATCGATCAGCCATCGGTCCGGCGTCGATCGCACGCGGCGGTTTCGAGACTTCGCTCGTCGGACGAATCGAAGCGTCGTCGATGGACGGTATTTTACGTTTCGCTGCGCTCGAGAGGAGATCGTGCGTGTGTTCTAGCCGGGGCCGTGTGCGTGCGGGATGATCTATCGCGACAGGCCGAATATTGCACTCGGTATTATCCAGACACGACAGGCTCATTTGTGCCGAGTGGCTCCGTATTGCGCCACTCGATCTTGGGATCGGTACGCATGGACACTAATGGGCCGAAGGATCTCATGGTCCCTGACACATACTCATTGGCAGGGATAGGTAGAGACAGATAGACGAAGGGTGCTGCGGGGCAGCCAGGCATACCAACGGAGAGGAGAAAGAGGAGGACGTCGAAGGGGTAAACAGACGCAACTCGAACGTTCCTGGTGTCAGTTATACGGATGGACACGTGGCAAATGCGACGGAAACATTTGCATAATTGTTAATTACGCTTGAAATTTTGGGAACGCTCGAATCTCCGTCGGATTGAGCGTTTCGTTCGACTTACCGCCTGTCGTTCGCGGACACGCAGACACGATCACCCCGGGGTCAAACATTTTTAATATTACCGTATGCTCGCGAAGATATCGAGGGTTCGGAGTATCGAAAAAAGCTGTTTAATATTTATGCAGGATGACCTAGAAACGGTGGTACGATCGGAAATGTAGAATAAAGTTTTCATGCGAGGCCTCGTTTTTGAAAATTCATGAAGCACGACTCGGACATCGGCGCAAGTAGAAATAGTCTGCAGTGGACAGACGCTCGGGCAAATCATATTCGACTTATATACTCGGCAAACATTGTACATTCGCGTGTCAGCATCGCGATTGATTTACCAGTTCCTATGGGCATTTGTTTACATGCCTATCCAAAAGTTCCGGAACTCGTGTCGCGAAAAGTAGATTCGAGCGAAGTAGAAGCACCGCTATGATTCTCGAATTTACTCCTGGACCATATGGCGCGATCGACTTTTTCCCATTGCTCTCCTTAATCGCGCTTTAAGGGAACATATGTAACCTTGAAACGTCCTTGACCTATTCTCCCGATCCCCTGAAACATCTCGAAGCCTCGTTCGAGCTCGACGTACGCGCTCCTTTTTCCAAGCTCGCCGGTGCTTTCCCAAGAAGAAGCACTCTCCGAAAAAGTTTCCTCCGGGTCGGACGCGTGGCTCCCTTTCAATTTATACATAGTCGCGGCTGGCTCAACGCAACAGATTTACCTTTCGATAGTTTGCTCGAGCGACGAGATACTCGCGCGTGGATTTGGCGCACGATCGATCCGTGGACGAGCATTCCGGCACACTTAGCGCAAGTTAAACGTTGCTCCGTTTCTGTATCGGGATAGCGGATGCACGGACGAAACTTCCGAGCTCGCCGGGAAAATCAGCTGGCGATTAAAGAGAAACATCCTTCGTTTAAACGATTCGCGAACTTTTCATCTGCATCGAGAACCAACCGGTTTCTGCTTCGCGAGGATAACAACCGGTCAAAAGTTAGAGACTGGTGTTATCGAGAGACTCTTTAGACTCGTCTTTCCAGCTCTGAATAGCTTGTGGGTCATCGTAGACTCGAAAGTGTTTCGTTGCCCCACTTTTCCGAGCCAGTGGAACGCGAAACAGGGTGCACACGAATGCAACGAGGAGGCGTGTCGCAACAAAAGGAGCAACCGGTTAACGAGCGAGCCAGCGGCAGGGTAAGCCGAGACGGCGTAATCGAATAGTGGATTGAAATGACATCCGCCACTTACCAGTAACTCGACGAGACTTCGCGTAGCTCCGGGTTGAGTGGCTCGGTGCACTATCCAGAGCGTGTAGAGCGCGATAGACGTTACACGTTGACCATTATCGGTGCACGTTGCACCTAAGAAACGGCTACGGCGAACAACCGTATCGAATTTTCTATGGTACAGGGAATCGTCGCTCTGCCGCGGGCGTAGAAGAAACACGATATCGTCGGATCAGCATTCACCTAACATCGTGAGTCACGTTATGACGAATGGTCCTTGGTCGATAGAATTTCACCGCGCACCCTCGATATCAATTCGTTCGTCGGTTTCCAGCGAACGTTCGCGTCGACGGTGCGGATTATCGGGACCGAATATCGCGAATTTCGATTCCTCGACGTCACTTTTATCGTCGATCGCATGTTTTTCGTAATAATTGTGTCGTTCGTTATTTGCAGTTATTTAATTCACCGATGCAGATTTCGTTTGCGCGCTCGCATCCTGACCGTTGTTTAATTAACCGTGCCGGGTCTTTGTTTCTTCGTTAATTTTCTCCCCGTTCCGCGCTCCGACCGTTTGGAATATTATGGATCTATAAATGTCCAACCCAACGATCTCTGTTCAGCGTCATCGCGACCCAATCAACTTCTCTTTATAATCATACTTGAAATTCACCGATTCAATTTATCGAGACTCCACAGCATTTAGAAATCGTCGTTAGTGTTTTTCTGGTTGTATATTTCTGTTATTACAACTCATACGAAAGTCATGGAATAATTGACTGGTACGGAAGAGCTTCCAGACAAAGCTACGAATTGTTCGAACGAACTACAATTTTCCCGTATCCGTATTTCTACGAATAGGGAAGCTATTCAGGAACCGAAAGCAACCCCTCGAACACGTTGCATCCAGATATGATCCGCTTTAATTGTTTCAAGGCGTATCAGGTGGGAAACGAAGGGCGCGCGAAGGGTTGAACAACGAATCTCGCTAAGTTTGCGTAAACGCAGAAAGCGATGCACGAGAGAGCGTTCCTCGACCGTGGTTTTATAGAGTAAACAGCAAACTATGGGTTCACGTTACGAAAGCAATTGGCTCGCTGGTTTTTTGTTCCCATTCTGTTCTTGTAATCAAAATCCCGAGGGAAGTCGTCCCCAGGAGCTTCGTCAGTTTCGAAACAACGAGCCTTTCTTATTGGCGTTCGTTCGAATGGCGTCAGCTGGCTGTTGTTTACGTTTCTTTGCAACGAAACGACTTGGGTCGTATTTTAGACGCATCAAGCTCGCTGACCGTTTTGCGAGAACGCTGGCTGTCGCCGTAGTACGTTAGCGCGGAAGATATGACTTTTTACGGGTGTAGTGGCAATGGATAGGTGGAGACACGGCGACAGATGGTGCTCAACAAGTCGTGCCAGTACTCCCAGCGACGCGATCTTCGTCCGTTTCTCCCTCATCCTCCTCGTTGTGACCGCGACCGCGTTCCCAGTCGTCGTTCTCATCCGACTCGCAACCCCTCGGACTCGTTCGTTCCGTTTCTCGAGATACGTCATAAACGTCCGCATTCGTCGAGTGGAATTTGTTACGTTCATCGTGCAATTTCTTGCCTTTCAAACGAATCGTTTAATTAGACCGTCGCGAATAAACGTCCCGATGTTTTCACCGCTTCCACGGACGAACGGTAATTTAAAAATACGCCGCGTTGCTGCACGGAAACTTTTCCTGGCAATCGTTTCATTTATCAACTGAATTTATTCCAGTTAGAAGATCGCGAAGAGTTTGCGTTGGCTTTTAAATCGTAATGGTCGATCGAATTGTAGTAGGACTTAACCTTGTGTAATTTTGCATATTATAATCCATCGGTTCATCGACCGTTCACAGAAGTTATCGTCCAGGGAAAGAAAAAGCGAACGGGTCGGTTACTGGAACGCGACGCACAGTATTATTCATTAAGCTCCTTTGGATTTGCGACTCCGGCCCCTTCCAATTTACACGACGGCCCGTACCTCCGAGTCTTAGAAATTTAATTAAACGCACTGCTTTATTCCCCTGGAAATCGCCTTTGAGCGGCGGCGGTGGGTTTTTCATTCGGCTCGTCCCGCAACTTTTGTCCGGCATTAGTTGTCGCTTTGGCTCGTGCGCCGGGAAGAATGGGCCTGGATGTACACCCGGCAAGAAGAAAGCCGCGAAACTCGGTCTCCATTGGGAGATGGGTTTCCTTTGCCGGGCACATTTGCATCCAACTTTGTTACACTCGGTCGAACGACAAAGACATACACGAAGACAAGCAAGCAAGCAGTCGCAGATGGCCGAAAGTTTGCTGGTAGGACAATGGCGTGGGAGGAAGAAGAGACACGAGCAGAGCCATTGCTCCGGGGGAATGGTTTAATCGGCTACCTTCCCCGAGTCTGCCCCACCTTCTTCCCCCACCCCCCTACATATCACCCTTTGCTCTGGTTATTCGTCGGCTGACGAACAATACCTCGCTCTCCAAGCTCGATGGAAACTGAGCCATCCCTTGTCTCTCTGTTCCTCCTTCTGCTCGCACCAACCTCCCTTCCATCGAGCTTTTTCGCCCTTTTCTCCTTTTCTCTGCGAGTCCTTCCACACACGTGCACGCACACTCGGCCACATCGAGTAGGACGGCGCGTACGCGAGCGCAAAGCCCACAGTTTTCCCTTTCGAGCACCACTTTCCCGCCGGAGTTTTCGACGGACCAGCTGTTGTAAAGCCACGAACGGAGGAACGAGTGGAAAGAGGGCTCGTGTTGCCTTATAGAATTTTCGACTGGCGATTACCGGGATCGCTTTAGAGCATTTTACACTACTCGTTAGAGAGGGCTGTACCTCCCGACGGGGACGGCCACTCGGTATTGCGTCTCCGTTCTAACTGGAAAACTTTTTGAACAAATGCGAACCGACGAGAACTACGGTCTCCTCTGCAATTTTCTTCTCTTCTTTTCCGTTTTCACTGTCCCTCTATATTTTTTATTTTCGCTTCTCGCGAACGGAGGCTGCCCGAAATGAGATCGTAGCTTGCGAGCACCGCGCTACACGCACACACGGGGATCGGGAACATTTCGAACAGCGAACGAAACAATTGTCCGTCCCTTGGATTTTCAAATAATTCACTGCGAGTCAAGAAGGATTTTATTGTTTTATCGAGTAAATTAATTATATTAATTATATTAATATACTCGATAAAGATACAGTACGCTTTGCGTTGCATAGTGCACATCGAATCACAGTTTCTGCATCATTAGTCGCTTCGTGCAAATTTCATTGTTACTCGGTATAGTTCCACTAAATTATTGTTATAGAACTATGCATAATTAAGAGATTTTGAACCCTGGTAGCAAGCGAGCTAATTTTGGAAAGCAGAACGTTCTAGGATAAATCAAACGTAGAGTTACGTGGTTACACACGAGTAGATTGACGTAAACTAAGTGCAACTTCAGAAATTCGTTATCTGTTCGATTAATGATTAATGAATTACAATTAATGATGCAGGTTGACGACTATCGATCTATTTTTAATTTTGATACACGATAATCCCGCAATTATATGTGAATTATTTTGTTTCTTGACCTACTTATTATTTCAACGAGTTATGGCCACCGTTATATATGTACCGTGATTGTATCTCTTTGCTAATGCATTGAATTAATGGTTATCCAATTATAACTTAAATACGCATTACGTGATCGAGATATCTGCATGCTTTACCTACATGCATATTCATAGGTTGTACACTTTCCATTTTCATGTTTCTTCTCGCTTCTCTTTGCCCTTAATTCTTCTCCATTTTATTCATTTTACCTATTACGTACAATTTAGTAATTTCGCTTCGCGTTACTTTTTCTCTTATACATAATAAAACGTTGATAACACCTTCACGATGTCACCACCGGTGCATGATTTATAAGCTATTCAAGCCGAGTAAATTAACTTACCAAGCAAATTTGATGATCGAGTAATCTAAATTGTATTTTAAAACTGTTCCAAATGAAAATTCACGCAGAGCGTCGGACGTTGACAGCTGCATCTCATTTAGAGGACACGGCGCAGCATCCGTGTTAATCAGACATTGTTAGTTAGTTACACAATATGCGATTTGCAACTGTTTCGCGTCGTTTACAAAATACCGGGACACTAGCGGTATAATCGCCCGACGCAATATTGCGTCGACAGCACGCGTCGGATGTTCGCTTCGTAGCGGACAGGAAATAAGTTTTTCGCCGGTTGATTAATTAAATTTCGCCAGGAAATTAATTAAGCCTTTAGCCGTAATGAGGTCGGTATCGGAGGCCATTGGATGGGCGCTTTCCGATGCCAGTATTAATTTTCGATCGAGTCGACTTTCGATTTCTCAGAAACGGCGGAAGCAATAATCGCGGTCAGGTCGCGAATTAACTTCGAACGATCAATTTTAGGGCAATTTTTGTGATATACGGTCGTTCTTTAAACCCATTTCCACTTGCTCAACTTTTCACCTACGTTCGACGGCCGAAAATCCTATAGAATATTGATCATGCGCTAGTTCTCCTTATTGATCTTCGAACATTGTTAACCGAATGTTATTTCGGTGCTCATGACCAGATTTGAACGTAACGAGGCCGTTACTGGAATATGTAATTACGCAAACAATTACTGGGAACACCTCTCGATTTTAGTGTCCCGTGTTACCCGTTTCGATCAGACGTACTCGAAGCTGTGCCATGAAATCGTTATTAATTATCATTTAATTAACTGTGGGTATTATCTAAATTACTGCATTATTGGATTAATCACGTTCCGCTGTAAACGAATAGATTATTCAGTAGTATTTTAGATTCGAGTTGGTCAGCAGATTTCGAGTATTGTGAAGCTTCGATTTTATTTTGTTTAAATTTAAAAACAGAGATGCACTACAAAACACCTGGAAATACTCGCTGAGCAATGTTATTTGCGGTAATACAAATTTGATCGGTTTATATGGATCGACCCCTGTACAAAAATAGTTCGGATAGATCAGGTCTATGGTTCATTTAGTACTTCAGTAATTATATCCTTCGATTTATTAATGACAGTGGAATAATTGAACCGATCGAATTTTACTTGAGGTTCTCAATGTAACGTGAATATTTTCGCAACATGGTGCGTAACATTGGTGCACTCTTATCCCGGATTATCTTTATTTTTATATACGCCACAGCGGATCGAAAAACAAACTTTACATGTATTTTTATACCGGCTTAAAAACGTTTTAAAGGGATGAAACTAAAGTCCAAAGCCGGGGATGACGCAGATCGATTTTGCCATTCCGCATAGAAACGCGCCATCGATGCGAGTGAAACTAGTTGGAAAATTAGACTCGGTTGAATCAACAGCCGCGGGAAGTTAATTATTTTTTAATTTAATTCGATGTAGATGGCTCGTGTATCTGGTTCATATTTTCGTCATATTATTTCTTATATCTTTATTTAATCGTACTCTTTTATACAATTTCTGTATCTATTCGAAGAAGTAGGTCGAAAACGTTCATCGATCACCGAATTGAAATAAATAAGTTTTATTCGGTCCTCGGCAACAGTCTCGCATTTTACAAACTTCCATGGTTTCGGATTTGTTCGAACGCTGCCTTCTCGTTGTGCTTGCGTTAAATTATGTTGCAATTTTCTCCGTAGCCCAGAGATTTTTCCGCCTATTTGACGTGCCAGCTTTACCAGTTGCCCCCCTAGGAATTAAGTGGACTACTCGTAATTAGAAAGAATTAGTTATTCCGATATTTTCCGGGTAAATTAATCAAATTAGCCGGCCGCCCGACGGTCGGGCGCAACAGGGATTAAGCCGAAGAACAGCGGATACCTGTTGGCTGTCGCGCGTCGGTGTCGTAGAATGCAGGGTGAACGTACAAGAGGGTGCAGGTCGACGGGAAGTCCACCCTTGTTGTTCGTGCAGGATGGCTCGGCGCAACGTAACGGAGGGTCTCGGTCGACGCCACCCGACGTCGCTCGTCCATCCTTCCTGCATGCAAGCACGAAGGGCGTGGAACCAAATTGGAAACGTGAGGTGAAAATGCCGTCTGAAGTAGCCCGGTTTTTATCGAGTCGCACCACCGGCCGTGAGGAAGGGGGATGCGATCTCCAGCGAACCCGAAGTTGCTCGTTTGTTCGGTTTTCCGTGGCGCGTTGTCGAGAACCGACGTCGCCTAGTCACGATCGACGTTCCCGTTCCCGCGGGCGAAGAATAGCTGAAGGCATTTGTTCGTCGAATGCCGGGGCCGACGACCCCGAACAAGCGGCGATGAGTGCGCGGAAAATCGCGATGAAATATCGGTTCGCGCGAGAAGAGGGTGGCCGGGGGTCTTTGTGCGCCCGAATATACCAGTCGATCATTACGAAAGCGCTGCGACTTCGTCTGAAAACAGAAAATAGTTTCTTTAAATACGGTATTAATTTTCTTTTTAAAGAAATTTAAAGTGGACAGGAAATATTGCTCGAGGGGTTGGACCACCCTTCCCCACAACATCTTCTAAAGGTAACCGAATTTTTGGGAATTTATTTCCATAGTCTCACGTGCCCTCGATGCAACGCTTCGACTTTGCATCGCAGTACCTTACGAATAAATTGGAATAATGCTTTTAAAGTTGTACTCCGGGGGCTACACGCGCGCGTTCAGATAGTTTTCGATGGACTCACCGGAGTCTCAACGGCTGTAAAGTCAGATCCGAGTGTCACCAATATTCCTGCTGTTTGGCTCTGGCTGTCTGCGATCGTTCGTAAATACCGGAAGCGTAACGCGATTCTCGCGCGTCGTCGAGGCTCGGGACGCTTTATGAGATTTGGGAAACGTCGCAAATCGGTGGGAATACTTGGTCGGCGGTCCCGGCGCCGGCACGTATTTTTCGAAACACCTGTCGGGTTTGTCGGGGAAACTATAAATTGAGTTTCGTTGTCGATTTGGACACGGCGCGTGTGTACGTGCCCTCTTCAGGCCGATTCGGGCGTCGTTCGTTCGCCGATACGCTGGGAACCGGCGCTCTTTGCGGAACGCGAAAGCGCGTGCTGCCGTGTCAGCGACAAGGCCTCGTAGATTCCGCCGCGCCGTGTTGAACCTACTCTTGATACCAGTTGTTAACAACATTCAGCGTGTAGTTACAACGGCGTCCGTACGCGTTCGCGCACGCATACGCTGCCGTCCACCGAACACGGACGGGCCTTTGCCTCGTTTCGGGAACACCGTGCTCGAATAATGGCGTTGAATTTTCCGCGCACAGCCCGCGGCACGGATATCGGAAAAATCTCGGCAACGCGGTAACGCGGCAGTTTCGATAGCGAGCGAAACGAGCCACGAGGCGTTTCGTTCGACGTCGAAAATGCGCGCGTACGATCGATAATCGTTCCCCGTCAATACCGGTTACCGGGCAATTTTTTTCGTTTGCACGACCAATTCGACGATTAAATCGCTGTCCACGGACACGCGTACGCGGTGACGCCAAAATACACCGGCTCCACGTCGATACTTTATTCCGGTCTTCCTAAGAATATGCCGGGCCATCCAGGTACACGCGTGTCCTTTCTATCGAGTATCAAACGATATTTGTAACGGGGAAGGAATATCCAGTTTCTACGAGCCAACGATGTACGGAGGAAAGTGTCCTTTTAGCAGGACATCGCCTCGGAGAAAAGGTCTCCCGATAGACGCGTCGAGCTTCTGCGGTGTCCCCGATAGCTTATCCATACTTTAAGCGAATATCCGCCCACTCGACGTTACAATAAGCCATCCTGATAACATTGTTTTACCTATGCAACGCTGATAATGCTGTTTTAGAGGATACGTTCTGCTATATACGCGTGGAAAATTTTAACGTAAATAAAACATGTTTCCATGCCAGAAAACGAAAGCTTATGTTTGTATATTCTCTTGAGAATACTGACTACGCAAAGTAGGATCGGCTATTTCGGTGTTACCCTGTATAGCAGAGATCACGGAAAGTCCGGTCGTCGTTCGAGGATGAGAATATCGCTCGTATGGGACGCTCGTAGTAATATTTTCGGCCGGACGCGTCGAGCTTCGTCGAATTTTGCGGGCGCATCGGCGTTGGTTTTATCGTTCTTTAGAATTTACAGTGTGAATTGTATTTTGACGTGCTGAATTCCCATCCACCACCTATGCTTCGGGATACGGTCGAATTTTTTGGGACGAAGCTATGCGAATACTTTTTTCAGTCGCACGTGAATAGCACACCGTGCTTTATTTTCGCGCGATAGAGAATTCGTCGATTGCTCGAAATTGCTTTTAATCGAACATAAATCGATGTCGCGTGCATTCGATTAAGATCAGTTACTCCATCAAGTATCGTAAGTAGTGCCCTAAACATTTAAAATCTCCCTGTAAAGATATATAGACGTTTCGATCCTTTGTTTTGGATCCTCTTCGCGAAGCAAACTTTCCAAAACTCAAACGCGCGATGGCGCGTGCTCGATGGATCGATTTTCGCGATAGAGATCGTTGGGCTCAAAATTTGGCGGGCTAATTCGCCTTCTAAAAGGGAACGGAACGAAGTAACAGGTAGGATTACTATAGTTGCGGTTATCGGCCCCGAAATCCAGTAGTCACCCCTCCCTCGTTCCCCCATTTTTCCCCGTTATTGTCCCTCGTAGTCCGTCCTCTTTCCATTCCCGGGAGCGAAAACCCAGATTACGTTCGAGCGCATACGATCCGTCCCGGTCGCATCAGAATTAATTTCCTTCCAGCGAAATCAAATGACGTTCAATTTCCATCGTGGCTGCAAATAATTGAGAAACCGCGTCGTCGATTACGAATGAATCGCGCATTCACTGATTGATACACGCGACCACTCGAGTTAACACTTTCATTTACGTTGATATTATTGTCTCTGCATAATGAAGTGTGCCGGACGAGGACCGTGTCGTCCAAAAGGGGACCTCTGCTTCTATAATTTTCACGATACCAAAGCCGTAAAATTTGGAAACACGAAACTCCTGCAGATTCCACGAATACCTTCGAACGAGGTCATCTTTCTCGTAGCCTGAATTTAATCAGATATTGGAAGACTGTACTCGTATTTTCGAAAATATTCGAGTGTAGCAAACGTGCTCTACAATCTTGCATCAATTTTTGAAAGTGCACTTATATTTTATCTTGCTAAAAATACCCAGGCGACACGTTCTTATTCCTGCAAATAAAAACACCCCCTCGATTTAAGATAATGTTCAAGGTGCAAATACGTTATCATGAACCCAAGCTACTTCGAGCTCAAAAGCATACTGTTGAGACCACGTTCTTCGAGCTCGAAGTCTATTTGAACCCATTCAGGCAGGGCACAATTTTCATGTTTTCTCGATGTTTTATTCGACATTCGTTCACCGAGTCTTCCGGAAGTAAACAAATACGGGTGGTAATTTGGTCCCAGGCAAATCGTGGGATGTACGGGCGTCCGATCCGAAGGGTTAACAACACTAAAGTTTCAATTATCTTACCCGGAGCACGTTCACGTGTTTTCCCATGATTTGGCGTGGATCTGGGGCGTTAATAGACGGCTCGTGTCACGTAGCAAATCGACTGGTCGGTCTCGTTCGTTTCCTCCGTCGAGCGCGAACTCGCAGAGCAGTTCGGAGGGCGCATGCTCTGCGATTAGTTCGCACGATAATTCGCACCGAGGCGCGTATAACCGAGCTTGTCCGGGCGGATCGCGTGGTCGCTGGTCATTGTATCTCTGCCCTTCTTCCCCCGCCGACACGCTGATGTCCGGCCGCCACCATCGGTCGCCGGCAACAGCACGGCGCGGAGGGTCCGCATTAGCCCATTATCTTAATCTGCCAGCGCGTGGGACAAATAACAGGGTAGCCACGCCATACACACACACACACACACAGCGTGCACTCGTCCCGCCGACCGTCCACCCGCCCAGTGTGGCCTGTGTCCTCAGAACGTGGCGTGCCCCGCCGCGATGCACCCACACGCTCGCCTCGGTCTACATTACGGCTACCGGAAAGTAATATTTTTTTCCCCAATGAAAGCAACATTTTTTCCGCCTCCCCCCTCCGGGGAATTCTCGTTATCTAATTGATTACGCGATCGTTGTCGCGATCGAGCACGCGCGTCCTCGTCGATATACACGACGCCCCGGCGAGCCGAGGAAGGCAAACCCGGAACGTGGTCCGATTCAATCTTTTCGAGAAAAACCACCTACCTGCCCCGTGAGTGCTCGCCTACAGCGCGATTCTATCGCGTGGGTCTGGTCTAGGACACAGGGGTTCGTTTCGTACGCTTTAAACAGGTCCAGGACGGAACGCTTCTTCTTTCCTTTTCATTCCTCCTGTTATCTAACCGCAGGAACGGGATATTTGTTTGAAAACTAATTGGACACTCGGGGAACCTCCCTCGTTAGGGCCCCGTTACTGGAATCACCCTGTATTTACCTTCCTCTTTCTCTGCCCGGTGAGTGACCGAGCGAGCTGTCGACTCGTGACTCGTCACGTGCGTCGACAGTCACGAGCGATGCCTGCTCGGAGGGACGAAGACACGAAAGAAGGTGGACAAGGGTCGTTGCATAGAAGGAGGGTTAGATGGGGCGGTGTGTGTACGTGCACCGTAATGTATGTAGCCCCATGGTCTCGACCCTTCCCCTCGTATATAATCGCCTGCTGCCCATTCCGTGCGTGGAATTGTTTACTCATGCTTCGTTCCGGGACCGCCGCGCCGGTGACTTTCGATCGGCCCTCGTTACTCGCGGCATGCCACGGGGAGCTAAGTGGCGGCCAGGTTGATTAGAGCTTCTCCCGTGATTGTGCTTTTTTTTCGGTCGTTTTTCGAGTCGTTTCAAAACCTGGTCGTGCCCGAAATCGATACACGATAAAGAGTTCGTACTGAGTCACGACCCATACCAATCAAATAAAATAACCTTTGATTATAAAAATATTTTTATAAAATCATTTTGACTACTTTAGGGGGTAAATGGCAGCGACTCGAGCAACGATTTTTGAAAACTGTGCAATGTCTTCCTTCTACGACCGCAATGGAACACTAAGTATACTATCACCGAGCGTAACTGGCACGGTTAAAACAATACTCGTGATGAATGTACGCTTCACGCAGCCCCTTGCGCGCAATTAATTATTCGCGACTATGGTGATTAATCGTGGTAATTTGAGCGAGTGCGGGGTTGAAACGGCAACATCAACGGACAGGGTTACAAGCCCCGTGTTCCGTATTTAATATCGTTATGCGTGGCACTAGCATTCGTCGTGAAAGAAATCTCGGTATCCCTTCAACACCTGTTATCTACCCTTCTTACTTTCGCCGTGAAAGACCCGCCTGTCTCTCTCGTCGCGATCGCAATCTCCCTCTCTTATCGTTGCGGCGTAGTCGCAAATGGATGCTGGTCGATACCGTATCGCGATGTGCCGCTGCTCTTACGATAATTAAACTCGCAAGAGCTAATTGAAGTAGGATGCACGGCGGCGATAAATAAGACGCGACACAGCGACGTTGTTACAGAGTCGCGACAAACTTTTAATAGTCCCTTTACAACATTAATGACTATCTATTCAGGGCGTTCCACTTAAATCGATCCGAGTAAATATTTTCGAAACTGTTACCAATATTGCGAGGGTTCTAAGCACATAGATTTCCAGCCATTTTGCGGAAGAAACATTTTTAAGCAATTTGTAACAAAAATTTTCGTCGGAAAAGTGACTGCTCGCTTAAAATGTACTAATTACTTTATTGCATATTACGGTGTGACTTTCGAGTAATGTAAGTTGATCGAGTTAGGCGAATTGCCCTGTATAATTCAATGACAGTAAACTATAATTACGTTAAATGTTAATTCGTTCCGGAGTTAAGCTAAATTATATAAATAGATGGATAGATAGAATTTATTGTGTGTTCTGGGATAAAATCCCCCAAGACCATTAACCCATTAAGTACCAATTTAGAGGACATTCGGAGATAAATGTTCATATCGGTATTAAAATTTATTCAAATTCTATATAATTCATGACGTATAAAATCGAGACCTTAATTAAGCGTGCTATAATATTTTTATAACCTGTTTTCATAATATATTACTACGAATATAATATTCGGCAGTAATTTACTTCGTTCTTCTATTCTGCAATATTCCAAGGTTCTCATTAATGGAACTGATTATACGTAACAAAAATTACAAGGGTAAATATAACACTAACGACGTGGAAGCGTAAGTAGTAAAATAGGGTGAAATGAAAATGAGAAGCATGCAAACAGCTTACGGCAAAAAAGGCGCATACACTCGCTTGCAGCCGCAGTATACATAAAAGATGTAGACTATGAAAATGGAGAAATAGAAGCTGGGACGCATGCAATCGGTCACACGGTGCGCATTGTCCTCCTAGCAGTCGAGCAGGAGGTTGTACCCAAATACAATATATTGGAGCAACAATGATAAATCAAGCTCGAGTTAAGAATAATGTGACACCATCGCTGAGGGAAACGTGGACAGTGAATGCTTACTAAAATATTTAACCTAATACATTGGAGCAATATTATCGCTCTTTAGACTTTAGACAGTGCACCTTCAGATTGTTTTCAACGCTTCTAAGCCTTCTCTAAACATTCAACGCCGCGACACTCGATATCTACGCAACCACGAGTGGTCAGTCTTCGACTAGTATCTGTACACGGTTTGCGTCACAGTCCCATTCAGTCTCTGACCCAGTAATACTCATTTCGAAAGTTAAACAGCGTGGGATTACCTGTTTCCAAAGCATACTTAAAACGAGGTTGACGTAGAAAACTGTAGAAACCCTGTTTCGCGTCGCATGGATAATACAATTTTTGGTTCGTTCTTTTACGCTACGGTCGGAAAGCTGATCAACCGCTAGGAACAATGGAACGTCGAGACAAAGGATAGTAACGGAATACGGGATACTTAGGTAATAGCATAGGTAAACAGAGGAAGTAAGGATTGACAAGTAGGGCAGGGAGAGAAACAGACGTAAGAGAAGGAGGGCAGAGATACATAGGCAACGACACAGGAATCAGCTGACGATGACAGACAAAGAGCTATGGCAATAGAGGCGAAACAAGGACGGAGGCGTAGCAACCACAGTGGAGAAATTACATTGCTATCAACAAGACCGATTTCACCCTCGAAAGGCAGAAGCGATCCGGCTCCTACGTCGGACCCTGTCCTGGTCAATAAATAAATACAGTTACAAAGGGCACCAAACTATTGGAGACGTCGAGATCATAATTTACGATAGTCACGGACTTTTTTCGGTTAGCAAAGCATCCGATCGTCGATAAAAAAAGAAGGTTGCACATTTGCTCCGCGATATTTATCGCCGTGAGTCTCGGTAGCTTGTCGGCGAGTCTGCGGTTCCGTTGCTCGCAATTTCCCTCTGGCTGGCGAACCTGACCGATGGTTTACACTCTCGGGTCTCTATCGGCGGTATGGAAACGCGATAAGACATCCCGTTCGGCGACGACTCGTCCGTGGGATCAACGGTGCACGCGTGCAACGACGGGCCGGGGGGTACGATGCCGCGCGTCATTTTCCAAAAGGGCAGCCATCGGTCACCCGGCGTCGCCTGGGTTGCGGTTAATCCAGTCCGTTGGTCGCGGTCGTGGTCGTGGTCGCGACCGGTCGTAGACGAGGAACCAAGGCAGCGAGAGAGTAGCATAGCGGCGAGGAACGGAGGGACGAAGGAGGACCAGGAAGCATATCGGAGGATGAGGAGGTAGAAAGAGGAGGAAGAGCAGAGGAGCGGGCAAGCGCAAGCGCCCGTCCGATCGATGCCCGTCTCCCGCTCGTATAAAGCGCTCGTCCTCGGGGGGCGCGCGACAGTTGGCGTTCCGCATTCGGAACATGCGCCGCGTCGCGGGTACACCGTGTCTAACGCTCGTCCTCGTTGTCAGTGTCCTTCGTTATCTCGGAAAACGACGAGTTCTGCTGGTGGCAAAAGGTTCTTAGGGTCGATCGTCGTCGTCGACCAACGACAATAACAATCGTCGAGCGTCGCTCCGAGAGGATGTAGAAACGTGACACTCGACTTATCACGGACGCCGCGGTCCCCGAGTCGTTATCCTCGAGAACGGTGTCCCCCGGTGACGGTCGGATCGACCGGCGATCCAGCGAACGGATGAACGAGTGAAAACGCCGGTACAGTGACGGTTCTCGGTTCCAGCCGGCGAACGGAACCGGAACAAACAGTGAACCCGCGAGATTCGCACGCGGGCCGCGTACCCTCATCGCGCGTGTTCGTTCCTGAGGGAAAGTTCGGAGCGTCCATGCTCCGCGCGGACTCTCTATCGCGATCCCTAGTCGCGGCCACCGGTTAGAAACGACAGCCCCGGTGCTCCCTGTAGCCGGTGCGCGGCGTCCGCGACGATACCGCGGAGGAGCGTCGTCTCCTTCGTCGACGCGCGCCACGGCTCGACGAAGCTGCGGCTGGATTACTGGCTGGTTTCACGCGACGTGTCACCGACATTCGTCCCGGGCGAGATACATCCGGGCAGGCGTCAGAGCGGCGGTCGCTGGACCGTCCGGCGGACGTCTCGACCGCCGTACGACGAGCCGGTGGATCCAGGAGGTGGAGGAGGAGGGGCTGTGGAGGTGGTGGAGGAGGAAGGCCCGCGGACGTGCAACAAGTTAAGAGGCCGCCGCCGCTACCCTCGACTTCGCTGCCGCTGCCACCGTCCTCGCCACGATGTGACATGGATATCCTAGCCGTAGCCTGCGCCCTCGTCGCCACGGCCCTCTATTGCAACACCCTGCAAGCGGGTTTCGTCTACGATGATCGGTGAGTCCCGATTCTCCCGAATTCTATTCCCAAAGCGGGGGCATGTCGGACACGCGGGCACGATCGTATTTTCCTTCGATTGTGTGCTCGTTTGTGCGATTCGTCGATGAGAAATATCGTAATTTGTTTGGATCGCCGGAGGAAAATTGCCGGGTAGTGCTAGGTGAAATCGACTGCAACGGTGAACTCGCCTCGTGTCGACAAGTTGTCTCTCCCTTTGCTGCCTCGTCAACTTACACATACTTCCGCGTTACATGTATCGCCTTTACACGAGCGTGTCTACTTAAGGCAATTTCAGTAATGTGTTATTCTCTACAATGTGCATTATTCTTGCGGAGCAGTAACCTTTCGATAACGCAAGGTGCGAGAAAATTGAATCGATACACAGTTTAACGCGTAAAACACAAAATGAACGGAACGATAAAAGTGATTCATTGAAACACCATAGATTGCCTTACACATCTATTATGATTCTGTTCATTCCCAATACCGACAACGATCGAGCATTTGCTAATTATTTTCCTTCGATCGGTTACAATTTTAACCAGCGAATTGTTTTCTCAGCACATTTTCTCTTCGGCCACGTGTTCTTGGAACGAAGTACGTAATTTGTTAGAATTGCCGTGGTACTCGTGTCATTTATTTAAAATACACACAATTATACTCTTCAACAAGCGCGTGGAAGCCATTGCTTTCTTTTTGAGCATGCACGCGTTCGCTTGTAATACGTCGGTGTTACGATTGGTGTTGGCACGACTTTAAAATATTCTGACTATTTTAAAGTAATTACACGTCCGCGACCCGTGACACGGCAGCATAGTGCAAATTGGCAGGTTTTAAAATGTCTTTGACACGCCAACAATAGGCACTTCGACTCGTCAACCATATGGACATACTCGTAGCAAAAACTGTGCCTTTATTTCTTTTAAAAAACACGTATATTTTTTCTTAGTGCTTGGAAAATTTATCGCCAACACGAATTATTAAATAATTTCCAAGAACCATGTTCTTTTGCGTAGTTAAAAACTAATCTAACTCTCTCAGAACCAATTAAGTGAACGCTATTCCTCCTCGACTGATCGGATTAATCCTGAGAGCAGTGGGTTTTGACCTTTTCAAGCTCGTGACACAGTTTAAAACTCTTAAAATATTTAAAAAATGCTTTGAGAGTCGTCTGGTAATTTGTTATAATAGAAAAGCTCGAATTCCGGATATATTTGTACAAATTCAATGTGATAATATATTAGCTTAATATCTGGAGTAGTTAACTCGCAAGCGTGTCGTACGATTTAACGTCTATTCTGGACGCTAATTTTAGGGATTAGGACACCCACTGTGGCGTGAGTTTTTTGTGTCCCGCGCGTTGCAGGTACTCGTAGGCCCTCCTCTTTTGTCCTCGATGGTTCGTCGAAATGTTTAATTCAATAAATAATTGCTACGAGTCATTTAATTTACACCATATTCATTTTTCATATGCTAACTAGAATAGCACGCGCCGTTTAATTTAACAGTAACGTTTACACCAAACGTATCAAGTTCCTAAATGCATATAAAACATAAGTAAGGTGTCAGCAGTTGGCCATGGTTGATATTCAATATTGCTGAACAAAAGAAATCTTAACACAGCTGTTTTTAAAATGCACCAGTGTTTATAAAGCATCAAAATCGTTTAACACGCGAGCTGTTTTGGTTCGTGTTGTTATCTAGATACTTCATTATTTAAAACCACATTTCTTTTTTACGATCGCGTAGTTGGTAGGCGATATTAAACGTTCGGTAACACGACTGTGTCGCCAAAACTGTTGTTAAGAATTCTGGAAACTCGTTTCCAGTACATTACTCGATTCGTTTTGGGTTCGAAACATCGGATGAAATAGGTTGAAAAAATAAAATGGGCGTTTCATCCAGGTTTCGCTGGATTCGGTAATGCCGATGCAGCGTGCGTATGGTCCCGGAATTTTTAACAAGCGTATCGCGTGCACGATTTTGTTTCGCCAATGTACAGAATGTTCCACAGGTTTCCGTAGAAAATTTTCCACGGTGTTCCGTGGCTGAAAATACGACGAAAATGTCGTATAAAAGTAGGTCCATAATTGCGTCGTTAAAAGAGTCGCAATAAAAACATGAAACACGGAGGCAACGATAAAATTTATATTGTGGAAACATCTTTTCGATATTTCTGGAGACACTCCGCGAGAAAGAAAATTCCACATTTTTCTGAAGGAACGTGATTTTTACCTCCTATCGTATTATGGTACCGACGTAAATTAGTTCTGTGTTACGGATACATTACTCTTATGTAACGTTTCAAAATTTTGTAAATTTCCGGGCTCCGGCAAATTCCCTTGTAAAAATAAGACCGTAATCTTTTCCTCGACGTTACGTATTTTCGCTGTACGGTTTTAGTAAGGCATTTATGGACCCAGGTGTATACGACATTTTCGTTTTACTGCTAGTCGCATAACACGCTGGCAATGTTTCTACCGAAAACTACGAGACATACCGTATAAATGCTCCAACAGCTGTTGCTAGTTTAATATTTGATTTATTAAAAAGCAATAATGGCTTGTATCGTTAATCTATGTATTGCTGGAAAAATTGTGCTCCAATAAGTGAGCTCATTTACATCAGCGTTGTTTGGACAGTTAGAAGATTTATTTACAGGGAAGATTTATTTATTTGCGCTTTTGAATTAGCCTCAGAGCGAATCAAAGAGATTCAAATCACGGAACAAAAGTATCGTAGACGGAAGGGTGAAAATGTAAATTAAGGGAGGCTCGTAGAAGGGTGCGTAGGTACACGCAAACGAACAGAATAAATCATAGAAGAAAAATTGCATTTTTCTTTTGTATTTTAAATTTGTAATCAAGTCTTTAACTGAAAAATTCTGATCTCTGGTACTCAAAACACGCGAACTGTTTCACCCGAGCGACATCGAATGGGTATTTTATTGCCGATTTATCGGGCCAACTTGTCTCCCTCCACTTATCCGAACAATTGGCGTTCCGCTGTTCTCGGGGAACAGTTTTGGGGTGGTTGGGGTAGAAGGAAAGATTCGACGACCTTCTCGAGGTCAACCCAACGACCCACGTGGATGACGTAATACATACTCCATAGCGCAGTATGATATTTTGGTAACCCAGCTGGAGAAAAGTGAATTCAGATCATAATAGAACGCGTAAAAATTATTATACGCCGATAAGCGCGTGTCAAATGTCTTCTTGATATTAAAAAACATTTCGTCAAGTGCTATTTCTTTGGTACCAGTAATATTGTCCCGTCTGCTTGTTAAAATATCACCCAGCGCTGAAACGATTCGAAGATGCGAACGACATTAAGGTCCACGTATGGCGCGCTTTTACGAACACAAGTTTCACCGAATGGCGACGATAATGTCGATATTTATCGCCGTCGAGGCAATAGACAGTAAACGCATAGTGCAACGGCAAACAAGCGCAAACACAATGAATAAAGGACAAGTCGCAGCTGGATAAGCTGATTTACGAGCTACCACGATTTGCCCCTGCGATTTCGTATAATCCGATTTCGAAACGGTTTAGTTAATCAGTTATTACTAATTACGCGAACGGCGACGACACCGGCAGCAACAGGATGCAAATCATACACGCCGTTGGAACCGGTTGCTCGGACTTTTTAATCGAACCATTCGCGATCGACTAGCTGCGTTCAATTTCTACTTCCGCGGGAAGTGTGTTCGGAGTATCGTTGAAAGTTATCGCGATAAAAGTTACCGCGTTCCCGTCGTGCACCCTCGTTCGATATCTCCGCGATACTTCCTGCCAACGAGATCGCGTCGAGAGTCACGATATATCCGTGAACGGCGAACTTTCCAAGGTTTCCAAGTATCGTGCTCGCTCTCGCGACGTTTCGCCGATTCGATGTTGTAGGAGGAATAGGAACGAGTCGAACCGACTTAATAGTCCTTTTCGCGCTGGGACGCTCTCGTGTCATTAAACTACTCGCGTGAGACGATCGCGTCGCTGAAACTTGAAAATATTCTATACGTACATTGGCACGACTTGAACAGCTTTTAAAATATCGTTATTGGGGATGTTTATTCGTGTACGATATGCAAGGAACCGTAGAAAGTTTATGCATAATATTGTGAAAAACGTGGATATAGTATGACGTTTCGAAATTGATTTTCTGGAATACAAATTTGTTATTTCGGTCGTATAATTGTTGGGGTAGTTTCTACGTCCTGTGCAAAATTGTGTACTTGTCGATGGAATGTCGTTCATCAATTGCTCAATATAGTCTGTGTATCGGGATTGTGGCGAACACTTATCCAATATCCACGCGAACGCGAAAGTGAGCGGCTTATGGTCGGTGAATATGATGAACGGATGCCTTCTATCGTATGTCGGAATCCTTTTAACGCGGCGTATGGTTTCTCCTTATCATATTTGCTTGTATTTTCTTTGAAGTACACTCGACGTTTTAGCATAAAAATCAAATACACAATCAAATTTGCTATTTTCACAATATTCCTTGAAGATATGTTCGCGCTTAATGGGTGAAAATAATCGATTTCGTTTAGCTAGAAATAACTGAGTTAGGAATTATTTAAACCGATCATTAGTTTCAAAAACAGACGTAAACGAATCTATGGAATTGCACTATACCACAGTGCATCTAGACTAAAGGTACCCAAACATGGTCAACATTATTCCGCAACATCAAATATTGATAATAATATTAACCGTCTAGGATTGATATTGTTAATTCATAGAATATATATATCGAAACGATCAAAAAGTATTTCATGTTGTCGAAGCCATGTCATTATATTTGAACACGTGTAGGCAATATTGTGTAATATTATCTCAGTCTCTTGTGTACACAGTATGCGTATATTAATATACAGCGTGTTCGGCCACTCCTGGGAAAAATTTTAATTAGAAATTGTAGAGGCCAAAATAAGAGGAAAATCAAAAATATCAATTACAATCATTTTTAGTGAATAGACATACCCCCGAAATCCTACGTAATTCTTTACCGATAATATACTGTGTGGCCGGAAATGTTCTTATAATTTTTTAACGAAACCTCAATCAACAAATTAGTATCCTTGATTTCGTCTTATTTTGGCCTCTAGAAGCTCCCATTAAAATTTTTCCCAGGGGTGGCCGAACGCTTTGTATATTATAGCCTCACATGTCTTCATAACAATTGGGTTAATTATATTGCGCAGCTACAGCACCATTAATTTTTCCAATTGTATGTATCAAAACTTTGTACACGACTGAAATGTTTTTCTTTAATTTAATTAATAGTTTCTCTTTTTTAGTAAGAACCGAGAAATTAAAATTGGAAATGTTGCCTCGATAACACGAGATCATTCATGCGAGCTACCGGCTCTCAATATCGTCGACAGAATATTGAATAATATTGATCGTGGATACCTTAAGGGTTGCCACACTCGCTTGTAATACTGTTGCAAGGTTGCCCTGATCGCGTTATCCGACGCATCCACCGTAATAGCAAGCTTTGCACCTGGTGCCAGATGCGTCGGTATAGTTGTCTCCTTCGTCGACCTGAATGCCTCCCTTGCTTCATCGGTTCCTTACTTTTGACTTTGGATCCTTGCCACTTTGGCATGTTCTCCGTTAAACAAAGTTAAAAAGCAAACTAAAAATAGATGAGAAAGGAACCCCTCTAGCCGCACACCCTGCAGTCACAACTCAACGCATCCAGTCTTTTAACTTAGCACTTGAAGTGCATCTAAAAATTCTCCCTATCGTTCAAAGACGCGATGAAATTCTATAGAAACGCACACTTCAAATTTTTAAAAGCAATCATACCATTCTGGACGGTTTTCGCGTTTCTAAACTACCCTCCGTACGCGTATACCGAGTTCCCCGGATGGTTTCTAGGGGCCAGAAAATCTTTAATCGCCGTTGCTCCGGTTTCGAAGTGCAGATCGTTCCGATCAGCCATATTCTCGCGTTACTGCTCGCGACTCGCAACGAGCAGATAGGATTCGGCACGCAGGACGCAGCAACGTCGGCGGGCCGCCGTACACATAATCCGAAGTTACTCTCCAGATAAGCGTCCTTAATCCGAAGCTCTCGAATTCTATGATACCGAATCCCTTAATTGAGTATCCCGTAATCTCCGGAACATCGTAGTTGCGGATCGATCAGCTGCGAGGTCGGCGTACTTACCGAACCGGGCACCATTACGTACTTCTGGCGTCATCGATGGGAATCTGTTGCATCGTTATCGCGCGCGCGCTCCTCCGCGTACGTTGCACAGGGGTGCAACGACCACCAACGATAACTTCCCTCCAGTCATTGACAGGCCGCCCGATAACGCGCCGATTTATTCGCCTGTATTTTCGACGATAAGCTCTCGAGCGTAAGAACCACACCGGCAGTCTTTGCTGCCCAACGATTTCGATCTCGTCGTCGTGCATCGATATCGGAAACCACGCTTTCCTATGTGTGTTCAGGACACGCGTGCAGTTTATACTCCCGTACTATTTAATACGTTTTCGTGCCACGTGCAAGGTGGATATCGCGTTTTTTTTCAACTTTGCGACACTCTATCGAAGACGTCAATGTATTTTAATTTTTGATTCGATTCGTTCGTTAAGAATTATTGCGTTCCCGAAATTTTAATTCCCAATCGAGGAGTAACGAACCCTCGTAATAAGTTCTCGGGGCCTCTGATCGGGCAAAACGTTTCGATCCCGCGAATAACTCGTCCCCGATGTTTAATGGAACGACGCTGCGGCAAGCTGATCGTATGAATCAGTTTATTCCGGCAGCCGCGTTAGAGATCAACCATGCAGCCTGTTCTAATGGAATTGCGTGTAACGGTTGGTCCACCGATCAAACGTTTAATCGCCGAATGAATTACACCGTCGAGCCTATGAACGACGCTCGGGGTGCTGTTCTTGCAACGAGCGCCGCGATGCTCCCAGCGGTGCCTTAAAATTCAGGTAATAACGAAAAAAGGGCGGCGAGCATTAAGCCGAGATAATTTTTCATCCATATCCGGCCCATTAGCAGCCACCTCGTTCGATGCGACCGCCAAGGCTAAAGCGGCCAATGCGCCCGTGGCGACCATAATCGAGTCGAGTCCAGTTATTAACGAGAGTACGGGCCGAGTTTCACCCTTCTTCGTTTTTTAAATTTCTTTCTCTTTTTGTACCCCGCCTCCGTTTTTCGTTTGTTCTTCTCGGTCGCGGCACCGTTGGCATCGCGACGCTCGCAAAATGTCCTGCGACAGCGACGGAAAGTGGAATCGATGGCAACCGAAATGTCGACCCGACCTTCTCTGCTTTTAATAGTCCGCGGAGGGTGAGCGGCCCTCTTTATTAGCGCCCCGACGAATAAAACCGGAAAATTTATATCGGGACGGGAGTGGAATAGTCTCCGGGTATGAATAATATTCCTTGTCTCGAATAATTTCGGGTAGTTTGGCTGTAATATTGATTACTAATATATATGGGGGTGTACTATGATTATTTTCTGTTCGTATTCAGTGGCAAAAGAACTTACGAAATTATTGGATTGATCGTTTCTTCGATGATAGCGAAGGGGTTAATCGCGAATGATTGTAGTAGCAAGTGGAAAGATAATAAAACATTGAATTTCGATCAAGTTACCTCGTTTACTGGTTAATTATAATCATTAACATAACTGTTAGCATCGGTAAAATTCACTATTATTAATATTAATGAGGTGCTTCGTGTTGATGTTTCATTATGGCCTAATAATGATCATGTTATCATTAATAATAATGAATTTTGTTGTTAGTATTTGCAATTAATTGGTAAACAAAACCAAATAATTTAATTCATTTTTAATATAAAATAGAATCGTCCCGAGTTTTCGTTTCGATACAATTGTATGTTCTCGATACTCGAATTCGTTAAAAATCGCTAAACATACTTTTAAAACGGAGGCTTCGAACACCAAAATTCCTTCTTCCGCGTCGTAACGGGTTCTATCTCTCACAATTCCGTATCGCTCGTTCAATTTCGTTGTTTTTCCAGCGATTACAAAGCTATTCCCCTAACTCCCCCGAAAGAGGTGTTTTTACCAGTATCGGAAATATACCGTTTGCCGAGCGTAAATGTTTGCGATATTAAACCCGTGCCGTGCGCGGAGTAACGGAAAGAAAAATAAAAAATCTTCTTGATAACTACGCCGTGAACTTAAAAAAGAGTGTTCGAGATCGCCCGAGTTAAAGGTTTCGCAACGCACCAGGCTACATTTTTCATTAATTCAAAACATTCCGCAGCAACGGAGAGCTTTAGTCCCTCCTCCCCTCTGGCGTTAACCGAATAATTCATATCTAGCGTTTCGTTCTCGGAATCGGTTTCCCAGCCAAATTCCTGCCTCCTCCGGCGGACGGGTGCCTCGCGGTTCAGAGTAAAAAAAGAAAGAAGAAGAAAAGTTCGCGTGATAAATAGGAAATACGAGTTCGGAAGATCCCGTCTGGTTCGCATAGGTTTCGTCCGTGAGTTTACCGTCTCGAGAGTTTATTCTGGCCGCGGTGCGCGACGCGCCATGCTAAAACTCACGGGATAATAAAAGTGCCGTATTTTACTGCGCCGAGCCGACCACAATGCCTTGGCAAAGAATACGGGGGCATATTTATTTGCCCGGGATATTTTTTTCCTCGAGCTAGCCGCGAAGAAACGGGCGGTAAAGGAGAGCGACGGTAACCGCGCGGAAACTCGAGGAAGAACCAACGCGCTGCGACCGTTAGGCGAGAAAGGGTGGCCGGAAGGGCGCGTCCCGGAGGGATGGGGGTATCGCGACGGTGGAAAGTTTCGTTACGCCTCGTTCTCTCGTTCTCTCGTCTAATCTCGTAAACCCGACGCGTCTACCGGATATTCGCAGTCGCGGACGCACCTCTCGCCTAGTCGCCAAAGGCACACGCGCGACGTTTCCGGTGTCGAAATAAGAAAAGTTCCCGGCAGCCTCGAGGCTCGGTTCGCGTTCCCTTTGCTGAATAATACCGGAGGACCGTCGTTCGGTCGCATGAAATGTAAAACGCCGCATTACTATTTCACCGCGAACGTCGAGTTTTTCGCGTACGGTGTACACGCCATTCCGGTAGTGCGTGTAAATAATTGAGCGTCGGTGCCGTCTTCGAGTCAAAGTGAACCTCGAGGATACGACGCGCGAAGAACATCCGCTCGAAACGATGAATACGATCGCCGCCTCCTATGAATAATCGAAATCGATTACCGGAAGCCCCGACGTTGTTTTCCGCGTGTTTTCGTTTACCGTCGCTTCGCGAAAAACGCTTCGAAAAACGCGTGCTCGTGACTTTTTTCCGTACGTCGGAATATCGAGACAATAACAACGCGAATTAGACGGGCACGGTTGGTTTCATTGGTTTCACGGTACGTCCGTTTCGCGTCCAGACGCACCAGGCCAAGAAAAAGTTCTCCCGGAACAATGTAAATCTAGAATTGAATTCGAACGGTTCACGTACGCAGAATCGAAATTTAGAGTAGCTTTGAATTTGATTCTAGTCGAAGCCATTCAATTTCACCGCAGCTTTCGTCTTCACTTTTCTTAGTTACTAATTTTGCTCTCTTTTTGCAAAGGGCTCCGCGACACGATACAAAGCAAATCACTTGCGCGCTGTTGTTATCACTCTAGAACTTTCTGGCTTGCGTTTCTAATTCGTGGTCCTGGAATTGATAGTTCGAATTGGCTGTATGTTTCGAGGACTTACTACAGAGCATTTCCCTTGAAGCACTTGGTATTGGTTCGAAGTCAGAAGGATCGGTCCTGTGTATCCGTTACAACCATGCATGTAGTTTCTCCTCTCGGTCAGAGAACTCGCTTCTAATTTACCGTCGTACAGTTCGCCATCGCATGGAAATCAAAGGCACGTTATATTCAAAATTATTGTAAATACTTCGTTTCCTTTTAAATTAGAAATCGAGCCGAACGAACGTTAAGAAAATTACACGGTGCAATTTCGCGTGTGCAGCCAGGATCCGAAACGGTGGACGTCCGGGAACGAGACGCGAAACGGGGGAAAAAGTTTTGCAACGCGTAATAGATTTTGGATCGTATGCAAATTCCGTTGTTATTCCGCTCTCGTTGTCAGCTGCGACTGACGGTGCAGCTATCAGGACGAGTGGGAGGAAGAGGCATTGTTGGAGGATGAGTGTCGGCGCGGTGGCGTTGAAAATATGCACTGGGTGGACGCGTTGATATTTTACTAACGGTCGATTTCTTCGGCATAATATCCAGATTTGTTGTTATCCGCTTAAACGTTATCTACCTGACAGCAGTAATAAGTTTAGACAGCGGAAACGATAGACGCAATTTTGTTCGAACAAAATAATATTTTAAGTAGTTAAAACTGCAATATAAAATTTGTGACTCTAGATTGTCTACTTTAATTTAGGATTTCAAATACATCTTGACAATGAAAGCGAGTTGATCTTTCATTAAAATTGGAAAATGCTACATGATCCATGCTGTCACGCATCAATCTTCAAAAAATCTATTTATTTAAAATTGTTGGTCTTTTACATCCACGCGTGGTATTGTCCCGAGTCGATGGATATACGTCCGTGTGTATCTATCCAAGCCACGTGTTCCGCATAAATAACTAATTCGTCATGCCGTTGAAACTATTCCAGAGGATGACTTTTACAAATCGACTGGCCTCCAGTTTATAGCACTTTTTCTGTCGATGACAAATTCAGGCTATTTGTCACCTAGGTCGCTGCTCTGTTCGATCGGTTTTCTCCTATTAAGAGAATACGCGACAATCAACTTTCATTGTATCCAAGGTTACATTTACAATGGCGGACAGTTATAGGTTTATTGTACCAGGCTACAATTATTTCCAATATTTTTGGTTCAACCGATATTCGTTCATCTACGTACACTGAATAGTTTAGAGGTTCGTAATGGTGTTACGCGAGATGTTTGTGAGACTAATAATCATACAATTATAGTACCTGAAGTAAAACTAGAGTACATTGGTGTGCCAATAATTTGTGAAATACAGTCGTAGAGTTTCACCGTGTTTTAGTTTCTGTTGCTAACTTATGACGCGGCAAACACACATTTCGTTTTTTGTAGTTCACCTGTTGCTACGGAACTATGTTTATATTATGCTTCGGCACTTGCTGGCGATGCAAGTATCATATGCACCATTAATAGATGTCTGCATTATTATATTTAATATATGCGTGGATCGTAACATATTTATCGTGTTTGAATTCGAATCGATCAATAGCTGTTCGAATTTAACACATTCGACGAAGTTCCCAACACATTTTCGCGGCACTTAACGTTTATTAAATTTAGAGCTCCATGGATTCTCGATTTTCACGCGATTTTCGGAATGTCTATACGATTAACGGTCAAATGCTCGCACATTATATAGCTTTATTCTAGGATCGTTGATTTTCTTCCAATTTTCGTAAGCATTTGATCTTCGAAATACCAAGAAATCTCAATTATTTAAGCGTTAAACCTAATTTAGGATATACTTGTATTCCAAGTAATGAAATAATGTAGCAGAAAGTTCAACATCTAAGATTTGCATCGCATAATATATATATATAAGTCTTATTTTTGACTTTACTCCAGAATTAAACACGTTCAACACGATAATATTGGCGGGTCTCGGAGTGGTAATCAATTTAACCTTCCGTTTAAGATCATTAACGAAAAGACCAGATGTCCATCCTTATTAAGACTCGTTAACTTTCACGCGCTGGCCAGACACTTTACAAGGAACTCAATTTCCCAGTGCCTCGCTCATAAAAGCAATTACTCTGCCAATAATTGTGCGAATAATTTGCCTTTACACGAACGAAATTGTAAAAAAATATTAAAGGATACTTTTAAATTTCGTTACACTTGCCGTGTTCGGAAAAACAGAAGCCGTTTCAAGTTTCGATTCTATCCACGATCTTTATGGAAAATTCATGACCTCCAGGCACAAAAGTAATCGATTCGATTTGGAATGACCATAAAACCACGCGTATTTTCGACGATGCTTCACGAACAGTTTAAACGAGGCATTAGTTTTTATCGGTGGTACTCGACTCTAATTAAGCGAAGCTTCCGTTTCTGGTTGATTGATATTGGTGAGTGGATATTAAACGGGATTCCACCAGTAGCGGGCAGTGTATATTCGCGAGGACACGAAGGAATTAATACGAAGGGTCGAAACAAAGAGACGAACCCCGGGCGTTGTTGAGCGCACACGCGGCTTCGGTGGACGTTGAAGCGCGTCATTTGGCCGGGGGCTGAAATTTTTGTCGTTCCGTCGCCGGGATATCGGTTTATTTATTCGTACACAGCCGGAGCTTCGCTTATGTATGAGCTGGACGAGGCTGTGCACGAATAAACCATCGCGCCATTCGGTGGATGCACGGTGCACATAGCCGACCGACGAACATTTATCCTGCGGGACCGAACGTCGCGATCGATGCGCTTTATCGCGTCGGAAAGACTGCATTGGAGGGCCACCAGGAGCCAGTGATAATTTATAGTTCTTGGTCTTGATAGGGCCTTACGGTAAAAATGAAATACACCGCCCAGTTGATACGGCCCGTCGCTGAAACTCGGAAAACAATCAAACCAACGTTTCCCAAACGAAACGATACTTAGATGTTCCTAATTCTGAGTATCTAACAAGCGAATTACCGTGGAATTTGTCAGTTACGGTGTCACCTGGCGTTTATTAGATCGAGGATTACTCGTGGTCCGAATCGTTGCTTGCCAATACGTGTTCACGTTCCAGTTCATTGCTCACCAATCAAATTTTTCTTTTTAATTGGTCAGCTGAGCAATTAAAAAACTGGGAGGAGCGAGCTCCTGATTGGGAATAGCAATATGATACAAGCCACCAGCTGAACCCAATCTGGCACTCCTACGAGCCAATTTTTTAAGGCCAATTATAAAAAAAAAATTTGATTGCTGACCAATGAACTGGAACACGAACAAATCCTACTATTGGCGAGCAACGATCCGTAACGCGAGCAATCCTCATAATAATAGCGAGTTTCCAGATGACACTCACCGGTATCAATGTGTCGCTCGATCGCTGATGAAGCTTCGATCCTCGCGATAAAATACAACGTCACACCAACGTGCAACTCGTTGGGGTTGAAAAAATTTTAGTTCATTAAATCTAGATTTGATTCGAGTGGTCTATTTTATCGGTAGTTATCGATTTTTTAACAGACGTGACTGTTGCAAATTCTATGAAATCATTTTCCCCACGATTTTCGAACTGAAAGCGTTCAGAATCGAAGATGACCGTAGATTCCTGATAGAGAGAACGAAAGTAGATTTCGAATAAAGATAGTGGCACGCGACTCTCGCAGAGTCGTTTCAGTCTGCGTTGAGCTTAAGGGAGTTCAAAGTTAGCGTGGATTAGATGGTCTCTGCTAGCAGAAGCGACTTTCCGGCGAATCTGTTCGTTCCAGAACCGAAAAGGAAACGAGGGGAAACCCGATCGACGTATCGACGAACGTTCCGTCGCGGTTGCTTTTCTTCCCTGGAAAAATGGCTGGAAACACCGCGGTTGCTTCTTGTTTTCCTCGGTTCCGTTGGCGAAGACGATAAATGCCAGCCAGCACGTGAATATTCTGAAGGCACGCCGTTGCCGGGGACTCGAGCTTCTCTCTATTTTGGAGCACCGCCTTTCAGATCATGCCACGTACACGCCATTCACTGACCAGAGCCAATACCGACGCGAGAATCCTGAGGGACGAGGTTCCTCTTTCGGAACAAACGATGATCCGACGGCGAAATGGACGCAAACCGAGTGCCAGCTCCAATATCCTCCCTCCTTTCAAGAATACAGTGTACAGGTTATTGCATTCTGACATTGAAACTGATGGATGGTGTGCAAAATGTCTCAACTAATTCTTAATTAAATAGGTAGCTAATTGTCAGTATCTTCCTTGCTCGATAATAGAGGATAAATTATAGGTGATTAAATTTTTTATAAAATTGGAATTCGATTCGTTGATCGCAAGAATAAATGAACTCTGTGCTTATTTTGAATCCGGTTTGAGTTTGTAAAACGCTCAGTGGGTTTGCGGATAGATTAAACGAGACATCTGTGTTTATCGGTAGCCCTCGAATCTAATTAGGCGAAGTTTCCGACCTGCGCATATTTTCTGGGACGAATATGCGACGCGTGTAACGTTTTAATCGAGAGACTCGAGAGACTGGAACGAACGAGCGGACGTTCCTTCGCTCGAGGCCCGCGTAAAATCAGTAGAACTGGTAAACCGATGCGCGGACAGGCCAGTAATTACACCGCGTGCGTTGGGTAACTAATTAGCCACGGTTCATTTGCACGCCATTGCTCGACGTAAGAACTCACCGCGCGATACTCATGCACGAATGCCTCTGGCAGAACTTTCCCGTTTTAATTTTGGCAATTAGAACGATTTTAACCGATCCTCATTCTCTTTTCTTTTTTAACGTGAAGTAGTAAACCAACGACACCTTTGTTTATTTTAGTATTTTGTATTCTTTCCAGCCAAACGTGGATGATCCAACTTTTTCCTTTTCCTCCCATTCTTTTCGAAAGCATTATTCAAAATTGTCCCCCGGAAAATATTCAACAAAGAGGATGCTAGTTTTTTACGACATTCGCTGCAACGCGTTTGTTCGCCATTCTAAACTAACAATAACTCTTGTCGATAAAACTGTTTAATCCACTAATTCGGATTGTTTCACGGAGGAGAATTTGTTCCGCAAAAAGAAGCAGAAAGTAATCGCGAGCGGCTCTTTCATGGAAACGAAAATTGTGAAAAGCCGACTTTGTCGTAATATTTGCGTATACGCGCCCGCCAAAAGGTTAAAGAGCCATGTTATTTCGGGTTGACGAAAAGTCAGAAATTCTGACGAGTACTTGCTCCATGGAAAACGTACCTTTCAGCTGGTCGTTTTACAAACTCCTTTTTGGAACGGTTCATTAATAACAGGAAAATGTACTCGTCCATCGGGCTTTTTTAATGCTTTGTATCGCGGCTTAAGTAAACGGAAATTCGCGTTCCCTTGCACGCTTTTTTCACCATTATGATCGAAGTCTTGCGTCGTCGTGGAAGGAAATCGATTTCCAGTCGGAAAATGGCGTTCCCGTACGCAACAATGCGATGGAATCGAGTTTGTCCATTCACCGTCCAATCGTCGCGACGAATGCGCCGTTGTTCCGTGGAAAATACGCAATTATGAAATGTCGGAGGAAAAAAGATGGACGAAATGTGTGTCGGTTTCTTCGTGGACGATCGCGGAATCGAATATTTTCCGCGGTTTCGTGCGAAACGATGATATAATCGAGTCGATAGGCTGACGCCAGGTGGTATCGCTCCCTCGACCTCTCTTCGTCATTTTTTTTTGCTCTCCCCCGTGAAATCAGCGCCCGCTCGAATTGGAACGAATCGACGGGAGGCACGCAGCGCCATTTTTATGCTCGTTTCCTGGGTCAGCCGTCGCGGCATCGTGAAAACAGTATCGGTACGAAGCAATTTCGAACGGTCCTCCGGTGCGTGGCGGTAATGAATTCAGCCGTGCGATTTATTAATCTATAAATCCGACGCGTTCAGTCAAAAACCTTCCACAGGGATCGCGTTTCGCAATTTTCATTGCAACGAAGTGCGCGTCTTCATCGACGGATAGCAACGCCGATATTCGGCCGGAATTGATGGCGAATTGCTATTAATATCAATTTATTCCCGTCACTCGGACGCACCGTGGCCAATTTTATTCCAATGGCCAGGCAAAATCGAAACAACAAATTTCTCGGAACGACGGAATTTCATTTACTTCGAACATTATTAAGTAACTAATTTCGATAAATTTAGCTGCGGGCAGCGCGAGGACACAAGAGTTTTCACGAAATGGTGATTTTATAAAATACATCCCCCGCCGTTGAATTAAATAAACGAGCGCGGATCGTAGTTGTCGCGATTCTTGTTCGTTCGCGCGAGCCTTTTTTCTGAAAATAAAGGTGCACGCCCGAAGGGAACGGTTGCATCCTTTTAGACAGCGCGTAGAATTATTTTCAGGCGTCGGCAACGAAATCGCAGAAGGGATTTTCGTGCTGCAAGGTAGGCAGCTCGTGAGATAAAGACCGAATTCTTTCTTATCGCCGCGCGGCAGCTAGCTTCCTGCTCCGAACAACAATGTTTCGTTGTTCGGCCGACAACAAAACGTTGCCTCTGTCTCGTACTCTTTCTCCTGGCTCCCTTTCGCTTTTATTGTTACTCTTAGATCTTCTCCTCTGTTGCTCCGTCTATTCTGCTCTCTCTCTCTCTCTCTCTCTCTCCTTTTGGTTCGTTCTCTGCGGAGTCTCGCGAACTGTTTCGTCTCGTGGAAAACTGGCGCGTCGAGCAGCCTCGCGCGATACGACGCCGGTAATAGTTTGAAGAGAAACAGAGAAAGGAGATGATAGGAGTCGCGAATGGAGAGGCGAGGTGACGAGGGTAGAGCAGTCGGCGATAGGCGGAAGGAAGTCGAGCGAAATAGCAAATCCTCAAACAAACTAGCGGAGTCTTTGCGAATCGAGCGAGCTTAGCAGTGGATTATCTTCGTCGTGTATAGCCTGACGTCGAGCTTGCCTCGGTGTTCGATACCAAAGAGCCCGAAATCTTGTTCCGTCGGTTTATGCTGTTCACCCGGCTGATATTGTCGGTGCACAGTCACGAGTGCATAAACCTGTGACCGTATCGCACCTACGTAAACTCGCGTTTGTTAGACGCGCATGAAAGCTCGCGGAAGAGGAACTCAACTGGGTTAAGAAGTTTCGGTTCCTGTGATTGGGACCTCACGGCCTTTAAACGCTCGGTCTTGTCGCTCTGCGAAACCGTGAACCTCCCACGCGGGGCCATTTGCTCGATCTAACTGGTCAAAACTTCGATTCTCATAAAATTATTCCAGATAAAAATAAAATAAAATATTCTCCTGCCCTCTATAAGTCTTCGTACGAGATATAAACAGCAATAGAAATATGTTATTCTGTAGGAAAGAACGTCGATGACCACGAAGTATCGGAAATTTAATAGCGTCTCTGCATTTCTAACTTTATCTTCCTATCACTAAAAATAATTTTGTATCAGAGTTACGATGTTCGTTATACGAGGATTTGATATTCCTGCGGGAATTCGAGCTCTAGTAATAAAGATATATTTTGGAAATTCGTAATTTCAGATCCCGTGGAAAACGAAATTAGAAGAAAGTTATTAAAATAGCAATTACAAAGCGGCAAAGTTTCGTCTTCCTCATAAATGAAAATCCATTCATTTTTCTTTCATTTAACCAAATTATTATTTTCCATCGGTCAGCCCAGCTTTTAGATATTTTTCTGGGAAAACCAAACAAGCTTCGGTGCCCTTCGAAAGAGTCGGGCTTTTTCTTTTTAACCGCTGTAAAATTACTTCCCTCGGTACTTTCCGAGCCATCCATTTCGTAATTCCGTTTTCAATATCTTTTTGTGATAATTTTACTGCTTTTGATGTGGTCGTTATTATTTTTATAGCGATGCGCTTTCTTCATTTTCTCTTCTGCTGATTCAATAATACTTTTTAAAAGGTTTTCCGTAGCTGCGGAACATCGTATTTTACGAACTACTGTTATATTTGCTCTCATCGAGTGATGGCAAATTTTTTCTTATAAAAATTATATGCCTCAGATTTTTTCATGGAATAATAGTATTTTGATATGCTCTCTAGATTAATTATCGATCCAGTGGCAATTACGAATATCAGCAGTATTTACAAAATAGGTAAAATATAGAATATCTTCTTCACATAAATATCGGAAATAGTTGTTGGCTCCAAGAATTCTTATGCGATGCAGAAGTGATTCCACGAAGGAAATTTATATCGAGCAAAGTAATGGTAGTAATACGAATTTAATATTTTCCATGGAAGACCAAACTGTTCTATGTACTACGTATTTTTCTTTACGTTCTACGGTCAGCTATCGAACGAAATATTATTTATGTTAAAATTCCTTGTACCTCCAGGTTTGTTTCTTTCGGAGAACTTGGCTGGTCTAGCCACGACTATCTATAGAACTCTGAATTAGAAACGACTGCTTCAAGAAATAAGATGGAATGTATATTTTCTAACAGCTCAGTCAATTACCTTAAGATTTAATTTACATACAGGGTGTTCGGCCACCCCTGGGAAAAATTTTAATGAGAGATTCTAGAGGTCAAAATAAGACGAAAATCAAGAATACTAATTTGTTGATGGAGATTTCGTTAAAAAGTTATTAACGTTTAAAGCTCCGCCCGTACTGAATTTTTTTCTAGAAAGTGGGTAGGATTTCGGGGGTATGTCTATTCACCAAAAATACTTATAATTGACCCCTGCAACAAAAAATAATTTTTCCAGAACTATTTGAAATTTTTTAATTTAATTTGTTAATTACTTTTTAGTGAAGCCTCAGTCAAGAAATTGGCTTCTAGAATCTCCCATTAAAATTTTTCCCAGGGGTGGTCGAACACCCTGTATAGCTTAAACATTCAGTTTATTCCTTGTGATATACGTCATTTGGTCTCCATCCACATCGAAGCGCAGTTATTATGGTCGTAAGAAACCACTACAGTATCTTAACTATTTAAGTGTATAAAATATACAAACCACTGCTTCGGTAAAAGATGTCTCGAGCATTTTGATTAAATAATTTATAATATACCACGAGCCACATAAAACACTGTGTGACTGTTTTTGCTACGTGCATAAAGGATGCAAACCTCAAGATAAATAAATAAATCACTCTGTAGCATCGACTACTAACGTCAGTCTCTCTATGCATAGAACAATAGTTTCGAATGCTCCGCTACCAGAGTTTTCCGTGTCTCTCGGGGAAACTTGATCAATATTTCTCTTTCATCGGTTATACACCTGAAAAGAAAAATTCCATATCGCGTTTTAAACCGGAGTGTTACGTAAGCTACGCGAGCACGAAGAAGCAGCAAACTCGGTTGGCACGCTAAGCGGATCGCGAGAGCTGAGAGCAGAGAGGCGAGCACTCCATGGAACGTTGTAGCTCATGAATAATTTCTAGTAATTAGGGGAGGCGTAGTCTTGGCTTCCACATTGTACGGTCCCCGCGAAAGTTAGGTTTACCGCTGCTAAAACTGGCGGCCGGGTTTCGCGGACTTCTTAAGTCTACGCGCTATCGCGTTTTAAGCCCCGCTCCTTTGACGACTGTTTAGTTAGCCCCGGATCGCCTCGAGTTTTCAGCTTGGCGCGAAACGCGACACTGGGTAGCTCGTTCCATGTGACGAGCACGTACCTCGTTTGAGCGAAAACAACAACGACGCGTGAAACTTTAATGCGTGCGTGAGCGAGATTCATTGGATTTCGTCCGTCGAAAGCGAAAGGAATCGATCGCAGTCCATAAATAGAGAAACTGCACTGTCCCGGTGTCGTTCGTTACGGGGTTACGCGTTTCGGGATTGCTCGCTAATAATTGAAGGGAATTTCGACGTCGAACGAAACCCTGCGCCAGTACGAAGCACGAGGAAGAGGTTGCGGGAGCTTCCAATATGGTTAGCTTGGAGGGAAAAGTTGGGGATCTCTATTTACATCCAAATATCCGGAGTACGTACACTGGGAAATATTCTTATTGGCTGCATTAATAATTATAGCGCGAGAAGAAATTCGGTCGTCGAAGAGTGTGAAAAAAAGAGCAAAAAAGGACCGTGTAGGTTTACAGATTGTTCATTGTAGTCGACAGAAATATAATCTAAAATTATCACCTTCGAAGGGCTTCGGGTCTACTCGTATAAAAATATTTTGATCGATCCACTAACAAAAATAAGGGTGTACGAGTTTTGTTCGTCAAATATAGGAAATTTATTTACGTACCTTGCTGCCAAGCACAAATATTGATTCGTTAATAACTCAAGAATTTATCGTTTGATATTTTTTATTTATTATGCAAGTTGGATCGGAGAAAGGAACATTTTGACGTAGGGTGATATATTATGCAAAAGGGGATGGAAAACGTGAGATTACAATTTTTTAATACCGGGTTCCATTTTCGAGAAAATTGATTTTAAGAATCCTGTGCGTACGCGTACAATCGAGTACGACTTTGCTAATATGTCCGACCATTATTCATGATTTCTACTTATGTTACCGTTTATAATGATTGATAATACCGTTCTTGGTGTTATCTTTTTCCCATCAATCTAAATTTCCTACGGTTAAAACTCGTTGATAAAGGCAATAGTAACATATCACTGTCAACGCCTTTAAACGCCTTTCTAAGTAGTAAGAGCGGATATTGGTCGGACGCCGTACTCTACGCTACACGTTCAAACTCGACTTTCTCATTACTCACTTCGATCGACCATTAATTTACTTAACTATTAATTTAGTTTAGTATTAATAACAATATTAACTATTTAACAATGAATCTTACGTGTATACACATGTATTTATTACTACCTTTTGCTTAAATATCAATGTCCCAAAGTTTAACCGTACTTTCGACTTAGTTATTGGTTATTCGAGAAACAACCAGTGTTTCCGTTATCATTTCTATCTAATCTGCATACTATATTTCGTATTCGTTTACCGTCAACGGGTTCTTATTGTATATGCACGACATGAAAAACTAGCCTTCCATTTGTTAACGCCGTCCAGATTTGCCGACTATCATTCGTCGAAGTCCGCATGTACACGCTCATACCTCCGATAAGAATTTGTTACGCTGCATGCAACTTACAGCCAACAATGCTATACGCCATTCATCATCGTTCAAGATATAAAATTTTAATCTTGTCTCGTTCCATAATTTAGAGAAATATGAGTAATCTACGTTGCGTTAGTCCCCACTACGACCACTTTCTCTTATAACAACCATTTGTTATAATGGTATATGGACCATATGTCACGAATTTTTCTAAAATGAAAAATTCTTGAAAAACAAAATGTCGGCGATCCTGCCGGATTCGAGCGTCCTCGTAGCCGTGCGAGCGTTAAACGAAAAAGTTACGACCGTGGGATCTTCGGTTCCGAAAGTTGGCCGCAAAATGGCGGCGCGGGTCGACTTTAAAGTTCGAAAAATCGAGAAACACCGTGGGTTCAGGTGTTCGGAAACGGGAAACAGGAGGCGCGCGGAATTCGAAGCGTACGCGGGGCAATTTCGTCGCGTTACGACTCGCTCTTTCCGCAAACGACGAACTACTAGCGCGGCGCGAAACGTCGCTGGAAAAGTGGAGCGCGGATAATGGAGGTCCTTTCCCGGTGGCGTTCCCGCTCGGCTTACGACCGAGACACTCGGTAGATGCGAAATCGATGCCGGGGCCGGGACGTGTTCGAGCAAAAAACGGCACAGTGCCACGTTATAACCCCCGAAGTATCACGGAGTCGGTGCAAACATTACAGACGATATAGCAGGTGTTTGTAGACGTTTCGACGCGAGTTCGAGCGTGTACATCGGGAAGTAAAAGCGTCTCCGAGCCCGTTCGCGCTTTTTCCACCCTTTTGCCGGTTGGATAAGCGACCGGAACGTTCCTCGAGGTCGTCGAAACGGCAAGATACGGGGTCGGCTAGTTTCTTATCGTCGGAAACATCATCTATGAAGATTCCTCCCTCGTTGTTTCTATCCACGCCGATCGTTCGTGCCTGTTTCCGCGCTCGATGGTAAAATTCCGCTCGCAGATATGGCGAAATGGGGCGGACATTCGATAAACGGTTCTTAAACAAACACGGATCAAATTTACCTTTGCCTTTCCACCCCCGTGCACTTTAAATGCGTTTCGTTCTGCTTTTATTTCTCCGACGATGGCCTTTTTACTTTTCGTTCTTTTCGTTTTCGCGTATTTTTTTTCCGCCCTTTTAGTTTCCCTCGCGGTTTAGCGTATTATTAATATTCGTTCGCTTTGGCGTGCTTTATTTTCTTTTCGCGCTTGATTTACCCTCGGTTCTTTCTCGAAACCGATAGTTGCGAGTAACTAAATCTCTATCTGACCGCGGAACGTCCTCGAATGATCGAATGAAGTCGACGAAGTTTGCCAACGGGAAGTTCGTTAACTCGCGGCGACGTAAGAGATTTAAATGCGCAGCGTGGTGTCCTTTGACGGTCGGTTCCGTTAAGGGACGAAATCGTCCCAGCGACCGCGACGATGGTAATCGACGATATCCACAGTTTTGCGACATTTTGCGAACCAAAGCGAATCCCGGTCGGCAAACTTCCTTTGCGGGCGTCAGCTCCCGGGAAAAATCAAACGGACAAGATGAGCGTGCAAAGGCGGAGGGTAACGAAGACGTAAAGCGGGCGTAATGGCGGTCGTAAAATTTCGCGCCCTTTTCACGGAAGATCGAACCGCTCGGCGAGGTTCTCGTAAAATTTAGAGAGCCCGCGGTACCGATATTTAACGCCCGCTGTATTTATCATCAGCCACTCTCTCGGAACGACCGTTACAATTTACAGAGAAACGGTAGACGATTCCCTCGGGCGTGGGAGACGATTAAATCGAAAACGTTTCGCGGTCCGCGAGAAAGCAACGCGCAGACGACGTCCCGTAGGCAAAGGATGTCGCGGAGCATGACTGGCGGTAAATTACACGGAATTAACGCGGAGGATTGTTTGTAATAAAGATTAATAGCCAGCTTTGTAACGACTACGTTTGATACCCCGCCCGCTCGCGGTCCTCATCCCTTATTCCCCAGCAACCCGTTCCCTGGTTCTCTCCCTCTGCGCGACGACCAATGTTGTTTGTGTAATCAACGGAACGAACGGTGCCCCTCCACCGCTACTGGGAGGGGACCTAGTGCTCCTGTAGCGTGTAATTTGTAATTCTGCACGCTGCATTATTTTCCGCTCTACCGCTTCCCACTTTCCACCCTCTGGCACCGCCGTCTCTCTCGATCTTTCTGTTCTCTCTCGCGGGTTGCGTCGCCTCTTTCCCACTCTTTTCGACGCACGCTCTAAATTATAGCTCGATTCGCGTTTCGCGTGACAAACCGGCGGCTCCCCAGGAAATTGTGGAAATCAAATCAGCTAAGCGTGCTCGTCGATACCCCCTAAAACGGATCCCGCTTATTATCGCTCGCAGAGGCGCGATTTTTCCAGACAGGAAGGCAGTGGATTTGCGTATCAACCGCGAATAGTGGGAGGGAAAATGGAATTAGTAGAACGAATAGTGTTCGTAAATACACGACGCGTTGATCGATGTAATGATTTATGGAAGTCGTTCAACAGGTTTCGACATTTTCGGTAGTGTATTCTGTAGCTAAAAACAGATCGACAATGTTAACGATCGATGTTTGGATACTAGAGTTCGTTTGGAATATTTATAATTTCCATTAAGTCGATCTTTAGTAGAACACAAATAACTTTCTATTATTTTCGTTCCAAAGTTTACCGATTACTTTCGAATGGTCAAGGGAAAGGGAAAGTTACGATTAGTGACAGGTTCAAAAAGAATAGCGATGTTTCGCGAACTAGGACAGAATTTACTAAAAATGACACTTCTAAATCCGTTCGATCTTGATACGGTGGCCTAGTTGCTCCACTGTGGTTTTAGGATGCGATTTCGACGCGATCGATATTCCATTTTCCAGCTGACGTTTTAACCTTTGTCGTTTTCGGAACACTGTGCTCCTCCGTCGCTTTGTTGATCATTTTATGGCTTATGATTGTTCCCCACGGACGCATACCGCGGACGTCTCGCGAATCTAAATGCGAATTATCGGAATCCGTCTGCCCGCAGCTGCTGGCTGAAACTTCAAAGCATTGTTTACCGCGTCTGCTTGACTACGTATTTAACATGAATAATTTTTGGTGGTTTCCTACATACAGTATCTTTGTTTATCTTCGCTCTGGAATCATCGAGACAAGTTCGGATAAAATCCAAATTATTCACCCGTGCTCCCATCGGTTTCGAGTCACAAAAGTAACATAAAGTTTCGAGAACGCGAAACTTTTTAATTCCGCGAGATTTCGAGGATTGAAACGACCCGTTTCCGGTGTTTGCCCCCGAAACTCGTAACAGCTACTCCAATCTTCCCAGCTCGGGAATCTCCGCGCGGCGCCCTTATTTATTCCCGCTCGTACGTCAGTTCCGGTATCTCGACGCATCGCGTTCCTCGTGAGGAAAATGAGTCTGGCGGCCGTGTTCCGGTCAACGCGGCTAATTCGAATTCTCCCCGGGGTGGTTCCCGTGCATTCATATTCAGACGTTCGCAAAAACTTGTCGCCGCGACGACAGCTTGCCTTGGCGTTGGTATTAATAATGTAATCGGCCGCGAGAAGAGGCCGGCGAGGGGGACGTCGGGGCCCGTAGAATTAGAAACGGTGTCACGTCGTCGAGCAGCGGCGGCCGGTAAGGACGTCGACGTGGCAGCGTCGTCGACGGGGGCGAAGATAATTAAACCACGGCCTTTCCTTTCCAAGGCGTCGTCGGCGTCTCGGTTACCTGGCCGTTATCGTGCCTGGAATGAGAATCTTAAACAGGGCGTCGACTGACGGTTCCGCGACCAAAAGACGTTAATAACGTCGATGGGGGTCTCGCGTTGCGACGTCGTCGCGATCGACGTCGGAACGCGAAACGTAAATAGTCGATCGACGTTGGCCAAGCTATAATTTAATTGGAAATTTAATTACAAGCCGCCTTGTGTAATAGCGACGGATAGGAATGACGTACGCGATGGGCGTGTGCCTTCTCCCTTACAAAGGCCTTTATAAACGAGAATTACCCGGGTTCCGACGAGTGAACTTTGGCGCGGGCCCACGGTTCCAATTAGTCGCGTTTGTGCTCTCGTTCTTTCGATATCATTGATGGCTCGTCGTCCACCGATTGTCCCGCGAAATTGCTTCGTTGCAAACGTGTCCGGCCGGGGGAGCAAAGTTGGCCCGTTCGTTAACGGATTCGCGCGGATATCCGACCAAGTACGACGCACTAACGAATTAGACGAGCCCAACGGGGGCCAGCCGCGACTTGAAACGCGCCTAATTGGCACTCACGAGCCCCGCGCGATTATCGAATAGACGGACGCCCGGGCATCGGACTGTATAAAATTACGCGTTCGCGCCCCACCGCCGCGGCAATTTCGAGAAAACGATGCCATTATCATTAATGTTTTACCGCGATCACCGTTGTTCACCGCAAAGTGCTCGTTCCCGCGATAATTATTATCATCCCATTTGCGACGTTACGAGCGCTACGGGGACCAGTCGTCGACGACCTTCCGCCCCCGAATACCCTAAACGCGCCCCCGGGCTACGCGGAAAAGTATTTACGAGCCGCTTATGGAAATTAACAATCGCGAAATTTCCCTTACGCCGCGGATCGATTAAATCGTCCCGAAAACTTGTGTCGTAAATTTTAGAAAAGTCTTCCCTGGAAATTCAATAGTAGATAGTAATTATTTCGATTGGTAATCGAATCGAACGAACCGGTACCGATTCTCCTAAGATTCTAGTTACTCGTCGCGTTTTATTACATATTATTTTTTGCACGAACGATTTTTCGTTTCGAATCGATTTGGAATTTTGGTTAATAACAATCGCGAAATTTCTTTCGTACGACTGCGTGAATCAGTCTGAGGGAAACAGACACACGGCTTGGGTATTATAAATTTAAAAATTAAATTTTAGGAAAAATCATCTTCGAGACTTTTGGTAATCATTTTAATGAATTTGATCGATAGTGTTCGAAGGCAAAGAAATAGAATCGAAAAATCCTGCACGGATTCGAAGCGAGAAATCTCGTTTCCGGTGGTCGTCGCCACCAAACGTTAATAGATTCCTGTTCGGGACAGAGTGCAGCGTTACACGGTGTCAAAATGAACGCCACAAATAAAAATCGATGTAAATGTGGCCTTTTTTCGTCGATCCTCTCGATTGTTAAGCGTCCCGACAAAAAGTGTCGGCGAAGCACCGCCGAGTGGGGATAATCGAAGCGTAAATCGGTCGTCCACTGGTCGAAATCCTGACGAATCGACGATATTACGATAGTTGTTGGTGCCGGTGATGTTGTTGGTATTATTATCATCGTTGAGGCTATTACTATTAACAGGTTTCGCGCGAGTAACAGGGATAACCGAATGTATAGTACGACGACGCGCGTAAAATTATAGAATAGTTTGGCAAACATGCTAGCGGTACGGTGGAAGCGGCGTCATTATCATTTTAGCGTAATTACCATTCAGTAATTACCGGTCGAATTCATCACGGGGCACCAGGACGTTTATACCGTCACGCGCACCGTGCTATTTAGTTAGCCTTGTCACGTGTTCGCGCACGTCCCGAGTCGATATCGGGCTCCATTGCTCCCAGACCTAAAAACGACAACGTTTCTACTGATCGAACTCGTTACGCTGGCGCGGAAGAGTACGTTCGAGCGTAAGCTTCCTCTTACGAAACGTGTGTTTTGTGTGGATTCCAACTCGTGCGTGGAATTTAAAAGGCTCCGGCACTTCCAGTAAATTTCAGTCCAATCGTCCTCAACATTAAACTCGGATTATATTTATAATTACTCTTCGAAATAAAAAATACCAACATCGTTTTAACCCCTCTAATCAACCTACAGACCAAACGTCCTAATATTCGAAACGAGATCTATCAGATAGTTCGGTAAGAGTAACTTATGGTGCGTGTTCGCTGAACATTAAGCCGTGATTTTTATTGCCATGACAGTGAACGTTACGACATTTATCATCGTGAAAACTAAAAGTCTCGTTGTCACGACCTTTCGATCTATGTCGTGACTCCGGTATCACGAATTCCATCCAAGTTTGATCTTCCGTAACATTTCCGAGGCAATGTCGCGAGCAGCTACACAATGCATGAACGTCGCGAGATTCTTTGAATAGTGCACGAAGTCCTGGGTAAAATGGAAACTGTGAAAATAGAGATTCGTACGAATCCTATGAAACGCGAATGATGTACTAATTGACAGGAATTTTCCAATTGAAACGGAACCAAACGTGTTCGAATCATCTTTAATTACACGGAAGAATTTCAACTGCGTGGGATTAAAAATAGTCCGAATAAGGCCGCGTTTGAATTTATTTTCACCGGTGAAACATCGTCAGCTCAACGATAATATACTTGCAAACACGAAATGACAAATACACAAGTTTTTTAGTTTGCATTAGCGTTGGTCGCGTCGATACGCGAGTAGCGTCGCTTTGAAGTTAGGCGACCGAGCGCATGCGGTATCGGACGAGCTCTCTGTTCCGCTCGCTTCCGGTGTACCTCGTTCGTTGTCCTCGTCGAACGGTTCACGCGTGGCCGAGTCTCAGCTCGAAACGCGAAAGATCGATTCCTGGGATGAATTCGGGACCAACGCCGACTAATTGAGAATTTCCAGTTCCGATTTTTCTCATTCAGCCGACCAGAACTGGTTCGTTGCTTACTTTGGAATTCGCGATACGATCCCACCCCTATCGAGAGTTACGAGTTTAATCTCCTGCATCTTCGCGGCCATGTGGCTGCATATTTCGAATTATTGAATAAATTGCGCGCAATATAAAACGATGGTTTTTCGAACGCCGTTGAATAAATATAATTTAGTTTTGAGGTCGATTTTAATATTAACAAAAATTCCGTTTTTGTTTGTAGTGGCTACTCGAATGGAAAAAATAACAAAATTCGTATAATAACGTGACTTACGGGTCAACGATTTATTTTCCTTTAATTGTCCGATATTACCTTAGGCAAAAATATTTAGTTTTTTGACATTGCGATAATTTTGGAACGAAAGTTAAAGCGTAAGTCGTATTTTACGCTTTTCCCAGTTTAGCTGTCTCGCGATCGAAGCGGAAACTCGCTAGAACGTCTGAAAGGAGTAACTTAACACGCGTGCTATTTCCAAGCAGGTCCTTCACACGCGTGCTTCTTTGTGCATCGAAGTCGGGTCGAGTTATTCCTCGTGGAGATTCACGGCATAGAGACTCGGTGTCAGCCGGCGACAAAGGGCGAGGCATTCAGCTCGAGGAACGCGCTTTACTCCCCGCGCGTGAAACGCGGAAAAGCGTCCCGAGGCGTGGCTCGCAGCGGGCCAGAATTCATTTATAACGCTTTAAAATTAATTGTACGATTTCCGACTTTGAAAAGCGGAAGCCACCCTTTGCCTTCACAGAAATAATACAAAGTTTGTTTAAAAAAAAACTACGCTCACCAACAGGGGTGCGTCGCGCTCAAAGATCGTCTTTCCACCTTTTCTTCTGTTCGTATTCATTCTTAGCTGGTTCCAAACCCGAGCATACGTTTCTAATCTTCAAGATTTAAGGAAAGAATCTACCTCTGGTGCAACGTTTTGCAAAAGTTGAAGCAATTTCAAAAGGCTCCATACGCGACCCACGTTAGAGTGAAACTTTTTCTCTCGTAAATGTTCCAGGGTTAAACTTTGACCAACCGAATAGTATTTTGCACGAATTGTTTGCAAACGTCGCGGACTGTGATCGTGCTTGATTTGTTTCGCGATTCAGAAGCATCGGCTTGAATTTCGTTTCGCCGAGATCAGTCAATTACTTTTGTCGCGTGGCGAATGGAGTCTGGCCTATTGTACGGCGCTGAAAACCGTAGTCGAAGAAGGAAGTTTAATAATGATTCATAATACACGAAGAAACGCGGTTGTCGGTGCGTGCAGCATTCATCTTTATTATCGTCGAATTTTTCCACGACGTTCCGGCCCCGCGAGACGCAACGCGGAACGCTCCGAGGGCGGATATTGTGCGCCCGGTACAAATAAGAGACGGAAAATGGAGGAACGGATCGTGGCTCGAGCCACGAATCCCAGGGTAATTTTTCCGCCGCGAGCCTCGCCGTCGAATTCAACGTTTAAGACGTCGCTATTGTTACGGGCCGAGCGACTCGAGCCGCGACGATTCCCATTTCTACGAGTGCTCAGAGACGCCGGGGTAATTTCGCGCTAAATCGATCCCTTTTTACGCTCTTTCTTAAGTATTTTGACGGGATTGAAATATGACGCAGCGCGTTTTAAATTATTCGAGGTTTCCATTATTCTGGTTTTTAATTTCTCGAAAAGTACAGAATCAGGAACTTCGTCCGCGTTTGACAATGGTCGCCTCGGTTTGTCGAGACTCCACTCAAAATCGATCCATTTTTTTAGCCGCGCGTCAGGCATTTTAGCGAAATTGAAATATGACAGAGCGTATTTCAGAATTATAAGTGGCTCAAGTCGTCATTCTTCTGGTTTTGAACCTTTTTTTTCAAATTGAATTTTACGATGCTCGCGACAAACGAATTTTTAACTCCGAAACTATCCATCGTTTCGAGTTTTCTTTTTCATCGAGGATTGATATTTCGGATTAAAATTTCGGGACGAAGTGTCGTTTTTTCTGTGTATGTTACGAGCAGGTTTCTATTTCGATAATCGGGTGATTTCAATGGAGTCATTTATAAACTACTTGAAAGAATATATTATGTAATTTAAATATCACTGAAACGTCAAAATTCAAAGTTCCATAATGTCGTTAACATTCGTGCAAAACTGCTACGGCGGGAACTAAATTAAAGCTTGAGCCTCTTAGTTGTTGACTCTTTTGGCCGATTTCATTTACGTCAGCACTCAAAGAGTAAAATGTCGTGTTGAAGTAATCAAGTTCTGCGACGCTACGCGTTAAAATTGTAAAACTTGTTGCTTTCACGCTGTAACGTTTCTCGAGTATTAAGAAATTTTTAGAATTTGACACACTCCCCGTTGAGAAGGGGTTTTACTTGCCGTTTGAGTACCGACGCGTACGAAATCGACCAAAGAGGTCAAGAAGTAGGTGGTTCGAGCTTTAATTTAGTTTCTGTCCCAACAATTTTTGACGAATTCTAGCAAAGTTACGGAACTTTGAATTTTATAACGTTTCAATAGTATTCAAGTGGTGGAATAAATTTTCCCAGTACTGCACTTCTGAAAGAGTTTTACTGACCATCTGTATATTAATTTAAGCAATGAATATGCCTGGAATTTTCAGTTTCATAAATCAGAAATTGTCAGAAATAATGATTACGTCGAATTACCTTGTCTATAGTAAACTAAGGAGTAAACAAATACCAGTATACGTGTAATTGTCAATTACAGCTTTGTAATTCAACATAAAGCACCTAATTATCATCGTAACAATAGACAAGCTACTATTCATATCTTTGTAATATACAAGAAACACAACAATCAGGCACATCACAGTAGTCCCTCGTTTAGTGACGAAAAATCGGGCCCTCCAGATGCCAATTAGAACCGAAACATCAAAGGAAATATGCTTATCAGTGTGGCAACAACTGACTGAAAGATTTGTGAATTCTTCATTCGTTAATTTCGTTAATTACACAAATTCGCGCGGTACTGATGCAATTATTTATTAAAAACTAGAACCCAAAGAGTTCGGAAAGAAATAGTTTGCAGGGAGTTTGAGATCGCCGGGGGCGAGAGTTAAATTAATTTACAGGATCGGTAGAATTCTTCGAGAACTATAAACGGTTGCTTCGGCGCGGCGTTTCCGTCTGGAGAAATTACGTTGGCCGCGAAAGTGAAATACACCCCCGGCTCGCGGCTTTCGCAGATTCGGCGCGGGGAAAAGGAACGAGAAGAACGCTGGCAGACGTCAGAGGGATGAGGGCGGAACGATTTATAGCGCCCTAAGACTGCCGCTACTTTATGACGACCTTAATGTTTGCACCGTAAATTGGGTGGCTTAGGACAGCGAGGCAGCCCGAAAACAGTAAAGTGGAGATCCCTTCGGCGTGACTGGCATTCGTACGGCCCTCCGGAATAATTTCTCTCGGCTCTTGAAAAAAAATTTCGCCCGCCTCGGGGGAATAAGGATCTCCTTTCGTTCGCCCGCCACTAAATAACGTTCCTTATGAGGCACGCGCGCGAAGTGGCCGACGTGTTTGCGGAGTAGGCGCGATTCACGGGACACGTACCTTTTTTCTTTTTACTCTCCTCCATTTTCTTCTAATTGCGAAGGTTCGAGCTCAAGAGGCCAACCCTTCCTCCCCGCCCCGAACGCCGCCGGATACGCGAGCGAATTTCCCTACAAATGTTTCGCGCTTTCCTTTTCCGCGCAATTTATCATGCCCCGGGAATTCATCGCGTGTGAAACGCTTTTTTAACGAACGCCATGGCTGTCGGGGCCACGGAGAAATAACACTTTAATTCGGGCCGGAAGAGGAACAGACGCGGTGCGTTCTCTTCGAAGGGAGAATAAATTTCGTGGCTCGCTTAAGTTACGCAAACGCGTTGCAACCGCTGAAAGAGTAATTTCAAACTTGCAGCGCGCGAGCGAAATTTTTACCCCGTGCAGAGCGCGGCTTCGAGAAAATTCTCGATTTCATTTCTCGGGGAATATTCGACCGCGGCTCGAAACTTTCAAGCTCGCACGCTCCGGTCGTTATAACGCGATTAGACACCGGACAGTATTCGTGTATAGCTTATAAGAATTTTATTTTATCGATAGCTACTTTTCTTAGTTTCATTTCCGTACGGATTTATGAATAATGATTCAAGAAGTAAACGTAAGATCCTCCGTCGGAGCTCGAAACTCGACTGGATATTGATAAAAGACGGGGATGGAGGCGTTGGTTGCTGAAAAAGCGTGGTGGGGAGTGGTGAATTATAAAATATTTGCACGGTTAAATATGTTTACCAGTACCGTCGGTGTTTTCCACGCGTAGAACGTTGCAAACAAGATGCATCCGAGCGATGAGAGCAGACTCGAGCCGAGGTCGAGCACACGAGGAAGAACGACCCTCGTGGCTCAATGAAAAGCCTCTTGCTCGAGTCCTCATAATTGAGACAATGAGTGGCGCTCGATAACTAAGCGTCGCACTGGCTAGCACGTTACCAGCCGCCGTTGCTCGAGTCTCTCTGAATTCCGACCAGGGGAAAGAGAGAGAGAGAGAGCTTTCACGAAAGTGTCGACTTATTATTTTCATCCCTTAACGTCGGGCAAACATTTGCATAGCAGCGCCAGTCTTAAAGATAGAGACCAGGGAGGGGAAGAGAACGCGCCCTGGATGTTCGGCGAATTTCGGCGAACAAGAAATCCAAGGGTTGGCTGTTCGAGACGAACCAGCGAATGGGCGAGTGCATTACGAAATTAATATAATCTTTCAGACTTTCGTTGGGCTGGTCAATAAGTAATTTTTCTAACGTTTCTATCCTGCGAAATGTATAGTCTTAACGCGTTCATTGCCAGGTCGAAACCGTGTAATATTCTGCAACACATATTTTTGTAACCTTGCTAAAATCTTGAGAATTAATAATCCTGTGACATCTGTAACTTTGTACGCTGATAGGATACCCCGGAAGCTTACAAAAAAATCAGGAAATTTAATGACTTCGACCGATATCAAACTTCCCTAAAAAGTTCGACGATCCCCGAAGGGTACGGTGAACCGCGCACGAAATCGCGAGGACGTTGGAGTAAAATTTTGACAAAAAAAAAAAGAAAAAAAGAAAAATTGTGGAAGACCGAGATAAAATCTCGAAATTTATTAAATTTTCCCGACAGTAGTCGACGGTTTCCGGGCGCGCTGCAGCTGTTTACCCGTGTTTGTCGTTACGTAGTTAAATTCAGCGCGCTCCCCGTAATGAAATTCACGAATGATTTACAAGCGTCGCGTAAAAAGGGGCGAACTTGCACGTCGTTTCTGCCAGCATTTTATAATACTTCTTCCGCGATGGGCAGGATGAAGGGGCGGGTGGGCGGGGGATGTATTAAATGTTCGCGAACCGGTTCGACGAACAAAACTGTACGCTGGAACGGCCGGGACGGTGGAAGAAGGTCGTTAAGGTAATACAAGGCTGCATAAAATTGGTCGGCAAAAATGTTCGCGTCGGCGTTAGATAACACGGAAGAGGTCCATGCGGGTCTGCAATTTACGGGTTGAATCGAGAACGCCGTTACTCTTCTCCGGTTGCGGCCCGCGTCGAATCCAAAAGTCAAGGGATCGTATTTGCAATGTAAATTCGTCCGATTCGCAAACAAAGGCGCCCCGCCGGAAACCGCGGCTAGATCTAGTAGTTCGCGCGATGCTATATCAAGCAAATGTATAAATATTCGCGGTCTGTCGGATCCCCTAGCCGCGGAGGAATCAGCAGCCCTCGGAACGAAGCAATCAACGCGAACGATCGAATTGTTTTATCCTAGACCATCTCTCTCGGACTCTGTTCTCTTATCTTGCTCGATTATGGAATATCATTTTGGAATACGTGGGTTGTTTCACAAAGTTTTGGGAAATGTTACGATTCGATCGCGATCAGTTCGTTAAATTTTTTTAAAGGCAGTAAGGAATCGTCGACGGGTCGATTGTCGAGCGTTTCCATCGTTAATTTCCGGCCGAGCGTGGATGTAATATCGTCTAAATAAATCACCGATTCGTCGATTAACGTTCGTTGGTGCCGAATTATTCAATACTTTTAGCGACCGGGCGATAGCCTCGTTAATTTCTCATTATCGGCGATCTCGCGTGGCCCGAAAATTGTCGTAACGTCCCCGACGGTATCCCGTGGATTATCGAGCGAGAGTGGATCGTATAACATTAACGGGATCAAAATCGGAGTCTCTAATAACGGGGGCGCGTCTCGTAATAGAGGGTCGTGTAAGTACCTCGGAAAAATGGAAAATCTAAGACGATATCAGTTTAATGTCCAGACCAAATGGCGTCTCCCGCTCGCCGTTGCCTTTTCTCTCTTCGTCGTTTCCCCCCCAGTGAAAAAGAACAGCGACGCGGAGGGTTGGGTCGTCGAAGGGTGCCGGGGGGTTGCGTTATAACAAGACGGCGCGCTGCTACTGGCACCCTTCTTACACCGACTTACCCTCCGGATAGTTACGTATTAGTGGGTGTTATGAAACGATTTAATAAACGGGCCTGCACGGCGCGAGAGCGAGACGGGACGAAAGGCAGAGAAATCTAATCGAATATATCAGGGCGTTGCGCCCGTAACGAGGGACCATTTCGTTCCTGGCGAACGCGTTCATTTTACGCTTCTTCTTCTTCCCCTCCCACGCTGTTCCCGAACACGCGGGCATACGACTCGAAGGAATCCCGTACGAGCTCGTTTCGCCAAGTGGCCGCGTAACTGGATCGCTCGAGAGGAACGCGAAACGCGTAGAAGAACCTGCTAAGTATATTACAATAGCACGCCGTTCCGCGAATAACGCCATTTCTATTCCGTCGTCCAGGCGAACCGTGTATCGAGCAGTCGCGTAACGACCGCGATAAACATTTCAAGGATAGCCGTGGGGATACATCCGAGCGAACGGAAACGGGAATCGAGCTGAAACCGCGGAATAGTTCCGTCGGTGGACCGATACCCCCGAAAAGCTGGCAAAAGTGCTTTTTGAACTGCGAAGTTCGATGCGAAGAGCAGCTTAAAGCTAACCGTTCAGGCGCTAAAACGGTTCGAGATTAGTTCGGTTTATTCGCGAGAAAGATCCACAGCTTTTTATGAGACTTCGGAGGAACTGATCGATTAAAATGAAAAAGTGGCAACTTTGGAAAAGCTCACTTGTTGCGCGGTTATATGGACGCGAAATAGAAAAATTCGAGCCGAAAAATGGATCGAAAGTCGGACCGGAAGGGCAATGGAAATCGAATCAGAATCGAATTCCATAGCAGAGGGAACCGCATCGGTGCCACACCAGACGGTACACTATCGCTATAACCAACATTATCGATTCTATAAGGTGAAGTAGGTGTGAATAGAACATGAGGAAGGTCGAACTGTCTTGAAGTGCTGGTCTAACGTAACAAATGATAAATGTGTTTCGAGCACTTGTCAATAGAAATCCTTTCTAAAAAGAACATTGACGAGAAGGTATTAAATTATAGTTGTCTTTTGAAAAAATGGTGTTTTAAAGCTTTAAATATTGTACGAGGTCCCATAAATCGCGATAATTATAAAATAGAAATAAATTCTGATAATTCGTTAACGGGCTGGAATACTTATTCGAGTGGAAAATCTACGTACGGCGTTTGGAACGAAACTGAAACAAAATTCCATATTAATTATTCGGAGCTCATGCCAATTTTGTTTGCACTTAAATGCTTCGTTTCGCATTTAAACGACTGCAAAATATTAATCAGAAGTGATAATGCGACAGCTATTTCGTTCGTTAATAGGATGAGCGGCGTGAAAATTCCCAAATTCAATAATTTATCGCGGCGAATATTGGATGCGATCCGAAAAACAGAAAGTACGGGCATTCGCATCTTACGTGCCATCGAAACAAAATCTAGAAACCGGAGATATCGTTTCTGGAATTAAAAATATTGGTGCTCCGTGTCATTTCCAAGTTATCAGAAAATCCTTTGCAGAATTCTTTATCGGAAAACAGTAGTAGCGAGGCACCCATATTTAAGTTAAATACGATCTCGGAGCAATTGATCTTGAAGCTTCGATTTAAAGGATGTCGAGACCGACTTTTTTTTTTAAACACGCAGCGGAAGGATCGCGATACAATCGATTGTCGATTATCCGTCGATATTCCGTCCTTTCTTCGCGGAAGCTCGATTACACGGTCCGCGATCGGTTTTTATGATTTGCTCGTCGTCCGTACGGATCAAGATAAAGGAGCGATTGTGGCCGCGTCCCGGTGGATAAAAGCGTCGGAAAGCACTCGAGGAGTCCTTTAACGAACCATGGAAGGAGAGAGGGTGCTTCTCAAAGGACAAAATGACGTTTACGTAGGACCGGAGAATCGAAGCGAGCCGAGAGAAGCGCGACGGAGACGAACGCGTCCCATACACTGCGCTCTGCGCGAGCGTCGCGACGCGTCGTTTGCGGATCTCTAGCCGACGCCACAACGAAGGAACGTTAACGCGAAACGTGTCGCGGGTATCATTTTTTATTCCGGTCTCTCTCGCTAGCGCGCCGGTATTCATCATAAAGGACTTATGTTGCATAATTCCAAGGATTTTAGGCTTACGACCAGGCTTTAGCGGGGAAGAAATTCCTCAAATAATAAAAATAGTGTTCCTGTGTTTTAATACTTCATTTTATTTCGTCGTCGCACTGGTTGTACCGGGGTACAAATAAAGTCAAAATGTCGAGTCACGTCTAATCGTACGGAGGTTTATTTTGGAATAAATTGATGTCAAATATTCTTAGAATGCACGTGCTCAAGTATATTACTGGATCATTCGAATTGCAATATTAAAATAAAATTACTTCTTAATTTTCGGGTCCATGCTAAGAATAGTTTCGACTTCGTCCCTTCACTGTGAAACTAAAACGATTCTCAAATTGAAATGTTCAAGCAAGTGAATGTGTCAACCGAGTCTTACCCAGTCGCAGGCGTGCCTAATAAATATTCTAAGCCAATTCCTATTGGATTCGCGAAAAACACGCGTTTCACGTTTCTCACGGAACCTCCATTTTTCCATCGGGGAATTTACAATCGATATAGAGACGGTTGACTCGTCTTCCGTTAGCGTCCATCCTGGAATAAAGAGTCGATCGAGAGGGAAATTGCAGGCGAGATCGCGACTGGATCAAAGGCAGATATTTGTCTAGGGATAACGGGCCGGGACATTTGCCCGGGATCTGCGTAACGCCGTTATAAAAACGGTGAAACGGGAACTGCCGATAAATCGTGCATCCCATCAGACTACGAATGTTTACATTTCGAAAGAGAACGGAGGGAGGAAGCCGAGTCCCGACGAGTCGTCGACGAACGCCGGCTATGGGATTGCCGAGGGGTTATGTAGCAGGGAGCTTCGTCAAATCGAGCGAGATCTTTGGAAGAATTTTCACGCACCCTTGCGTCCTCCAGTGGCGTGTTCGACGAGTGTGTGCGTGTCTGCAAAGGGAGGATGTACGTCGACACGGTGTGCCGGTATCGACGCAGTTCAAAGGATAGTACAATGTTTACGGAGAGCAGGAGACCGAGATAGATAGAGGAGGGGGTGGCGGAGCGACGTATCGAAGCGAGCACCCACGTTCGAGGCATGCCACTTGTGGGTCTCTCGTGCAAACTCTTCCCTCGGTCCTACGTACTTCGCCAGCTACTCTATATTCCGTTCGACGAGCGTTACCGTTAGCCTGCCTCGTGCGAGCACTCGCACCTCGGCACCTGTAACACCATCCCCAAGCATTTCCGGCCGTTCCTTCGCTACCCGGCTCCTCCTTTTACGTACGCCGTCTGCCCGGCTATCTCTACGGTACTCTCTCTCTCTCTCTATCCTCGCGACTTCGGTGTCGTTGTCGTGCTCATACCACCCCACGATCCACCCCCGCACGATCTATACGCCTTCTTTGCATACTGGCGCCGCGCATACGTTGCACGCCCGCTCGCCGGAAACCCTACCGATGCCGCGACACCGCCGGAAACCGCCGACGGCTAAGCTATGCCGAGGCAACGCGATTCCCGCGAGCTACCGAGACGTTACGAGTTCATTACGGAGGCTCCCGATGGCCTTTGGGAAATACCTTTCCACGCCGCGTTACCAAACTGCTGCCACCGCCAAAGGGAACACGAAATTACTCAAAAAGATAAGTCGAAGTGATAAAAACGAGAAATATAATCGCGAACAAGGTATACGAGTTGATCTTGCACTTTACTTTTTCTCACTTTACGGAGTTACGGAATAAATCCTCGAACATTCTTGGAATTTTTGAATATTCTTCACTAAATTACGCGTTGTGTGCAGTTTGAAACATTGAAATCCTCCAATCTTGATGCTTTAAAGATACGCATGAAATTTCAGGGAAAAATGCCACGTATGGTCAGACGTTGTATTTTCGGTAAAGAATTTTTTTCTCGAAACTGAGCAGGATTTCGGGGGTATGTCTACGCACCAAAAATGATTCTAATTGACCCCTGCAATCGAAAATAATTTTTCCAGAACGATTTGAAATTTTTGTTTTTCGTCGATAAATTTCTGCACCTATCTCCTTAAAAATTCGTTTTTGATTTTTAATAAACACAACCATGGGTAATGTAGTAACATTTATTAATAAAATAGTATAAATCCTCCACTATTAGAACGTCGATTGCACTCTTCCGAAACGACCTAATCGATTGTTTTACTAGGGTCGATAACGCGCGATAGAGGACTTGCAGTCACGAGGAAGTTTTTAATTTCAATTTGTTTGCTACGTAAATGAAGTATACGACGTCGTTGTTGTAAAGTCACTTTTATTACCCCGCGGTGTGAGACAACGCCGTAAACTTGGATTCTCGGACAGCTGCGTTTCGCATTTTCCTCGGGACGACCTTTATTTTCCTACTTACGATACTCTCGACGTAAACCTTTCTCTGGATTGCGAACGAACGAAACGTAGCAATTTATTTATTGGAGGGTTATAATTTATTTATATAGCCTTTAGCACGATCGACGCGCGATGAATTAAATATCGTGTAAAATAATACGTAACTCGATGTTGCACTTTTGTTTTTCAAAGTGCTCGTTCTGAGTACGTAATTAATCATTAATAGGATTCTAATTATCTACTTCGCTCCGTACCAGATACCAATTAGTCGAATAACGTAGCCATTTTCAGTCAGGAGTGTGTCGGGCAATATTAATTACTGCTAATAGCTAAAAGAGAACCAAAGCCTGCTTTTCCATCAAATTTTCCATCGTGGCAATATTTAAAAGCTCTTTTGTTCGGTGCTCTCGTTGTAAACGATAAGGGTGCTTCGTCACTGTGTTGCAAAGCCAGGACAAAATACCGTAAGCGTCTCAATTTATTGAAAATTAAAATTTTAGGATTACGAAATGAACAGTGTGCTCAAGTAAAAAGTTCGGCTGTTACAATGGCTGTATAAAAGGAAAGATTAATGAAATTCACGTAATAACGTTACAGTCAATGATTAAACTCTTTCAATTTTCCATTAGAGAGACGGAATTATAGTAATTAATATTAATTATTTAACATTATCGTTCGACGCGACCTGCACATCAAACGCTAAATTAATCCGCGCATAATCTTTATGTGTCCTCTTAGGATTAGCGGTTATCACAATGTCAAGCCATTTTATGCTGAAAGACTACTATATGGTCAAGCTTGGCATATAAATTATTAAAATGTATTATTCTTCAAGTAACAAGTAACAAATTAATTTAGAGAAATGTTTAGCTACGTAAACGCGTGATGTTTTTGTTACGATTCTTTTTAAATACTGCAATATGTTAGTAATTATACAGCATGGTAATAACTTTGTCCACCTTTAATATTCTCATTATTTTCCTCGCTTCTGTTATTCGAAAAGTGTATGCTTCGATACGTAACTCGCGCGGGAAATTTTGATCGACCTTTAGAAACACGGACCGCAAGGAGCGGTCTGAGTAATATCGCGTCATTCTACTGAAACGAGGTGGCTCGACCACGTCTCTGAATAATGTTCTGGCGCGTTTCAGGAGAACTGTGGCCTAGGCGCATTCGTCTCGACCAGCTATCCTGACTTCTTGCCGCGTAATTTTAAACTTGCCAACGCGTGGCAGAAGTCGCTCGTCCCGCGACGACACTTGTTTGCTGAGAGAAAATAGAGTACCTTTAATTAAATTGATAATTTAAAAATGTGTAAAGGCGCTCGAAAGATGAATTTTTCTTTGCAAGACGATCTTGATATGTTTGTAGATGGAGACGGTCGAATACTAATGGGAAATTAGTTGGTTAGAGGATTGGATTAGGTCTTGGAATATTTGCTTGGCACAATTTTTGGGCCTTGTTTTCGCGCTAATTTCGGTAAATCGAAATCGCGACGAGGCGTCGTTAATTGGCAGCCTGTTCGACGCCTATTAAACGGTTCCCTCGCGTGCCGCGAATCCGTCGAAATGCGTTTCGAGTGCGTTCCATTAAGGTGCGCATTATACTGTATAAATTATGCAATTTGGCGTCATTGCTGGCGGCGTCGCTTTCTCGAGGTGAGCCTAATTCGAACATCCATTGCCCGGGGGCTGCGCGAGTTACGTATTCATAGCTTTGAAACGTTCGCTCGTCGGGCTCATGTTCGTGTAAACACGCGATTTCTATCGCTCGGAAGAGTTGCCTAATTCGTATCGGTCACCTAAATCACACCTCTTCGTTTCGTTCCTCGTAAATGAAGAGAATTTACCAATATCGATTCAATCTTTACAACAATCACCAGTCCACGACGAGCCGATTTTCGTGCAAAAGTAAACACACAGACCAAAGTTGCATTATATTTTTAAGCTACCTAAGTTTGGTCTAAGGTTGTATCTGTTCTTTGGAGATGTTTATTTTATTGTTCTGAGTTTCCTTAACGTTTCAAATATACGATCGCGAACGGTTAAATATAAGAACTGGGATTGATAGTTCGAGGATCGATGAATTATTCAAGAATTTCGTCGTCGATTCGGGACAATTAACTCCGTCTAAATGTAGCGCAACCGCGCAACTTAACTTTTAACCGTAAACAGGATTTATTTTCCAAGTCCATTACCAGTTGACAGTTTCGTCGTTCGAATTACGTAATTACTCGCCATCGGAGGGGTATTTTTTCGCGGATCTGTTCGTTTATAAAGTTCCCAGATTTCGCGGTGCTCGTTTGACCCGCGAGATCGTCGCTTTTAATTACATTTCCCGCGGGTTGTCGCGAGCCAGTACAGAACTGGACGCGCTTCGAACGACCGTGACTGGTTTACCCGTCGAATCGACCAAATCGTAAAAGTCCGATGACGCTATTTCATAGTTATTCTTGGAAACTTTTCTATCAGCGATTCGTCAACTAAAATTGTATTTTTAAGCGATAGGAAAACGTTTCTTCTATTCCTGGAAACAGAAAATAAGGTCTATCGGAGATTCCAATTTCGTCGACTGGAATTATGTATTTCCTGTATGCATATATCAGTGGTCGTAGTTCCGAGGGATCGGAATCAGCAATTCGACGGATCCTTCTTGGTGATATCGGTTAAAACCCGGGAAAACGAAGCGTTCCTTGGGAAACACGGTCTCGGGAACGCACCGTCGATGTTCCGTTCGAATTCCCCGATAATTATTCTGTCGCGGCAATTCACGGGAGGGCCGATCGCCGATGCAAATTTCGGAGATTCGAACGGGACCGCCGGGAGTGGGGATCGATACGGTCTCGCGTTCGTCGTACTATTCTGACGGCGACATCGTCTATGACTCGTGAGAGTCGCCGATTGGCCGGTCACGTACTACGAACGTTAATTACGCTTCGGTCCCGGGCTAAGAGGGAACTTTGTTCCCGCGGGATTAGACCCAGGCGAATTCCGGAATCATGCGGCGGTTCCGGCGGTGTTAACATCGGGACGCCGGTATCCATACAGAGCAGCCAGGACACGCTGCTTCGTTGCATGTCCCCGTGTCGTTCCTTCTTTCGAGGCCGGTTAAAGGTCGATCCTACGGGACCATCGCGCTGGGGGGGCGGTAATCCGTGCATTTACCACCGATCGCGTGGACCTTTTGCCGTCGTAATCACGAGGCTTGGCTAATCGGGATTTCTTCCGGCTACGAACGCGGAATGGAATCCCGTGGAATACCTCGCCGGCCAGAGACAGAGGCGTTTCGGTTCGCTGACTCGCCCGCGATCTCGACCAAAGTCAAGAAACATCGCGCTTTAAAAGACAAAAGGCGGGGGCGGAAATCTGCTGCGAGAAAGGTCGGAAACTTTCCCCTGGAACCGAAGAAAATAACTTGGCGAGCATCTCGAAAGTATTCGCGATCCGTTCGATTAGCTCTGCGAGGAATTTTCAGATTTGTCCCGGGATTATTAATTAGACGGAGGGTAGGGCATCGGTGAAGTTTCGTCTGTGTTTTTCCAATCTAGGAATCTCGGAACGAGAGTAATATTCTTGTTTTACCGTTGGTACGACGCGTTAGAATTTGTGTGCAGTTTGAACGTGGGACGCGTGGAGCAAGATTAAACGATAGATTGCTATTAAATCTAACTCCGTGCAGTTTGAAGTAACTAAAAGTAAATCTATATAGAAGATTAAACTGCGTTAAACTAAATTGTGCCGAACTAAATTAAACTGAACTGAACCGAACTAACTAAATTAAACTACAATCGTACACATGCTTACTTATGACGTGACGGTGTAATGATCGGTGACGCGAACTAAAAATTCATGAAACGATTAAACTATGGGAAATAAACGAAGGTAGTAATACTGATACATTTTATATGAATACAACAAAAGTTAGAATAGGTTATTATCTCAATTCCAAATTATTCTGTTTTCTTCGATGGATTTTAGTTATTTCGTTGCTCTTAAATTGTAAACTTGTATATGCGTATTCGTATGCAGGAAATCGATACGATCATGAAATCGTGCGGTTTTATATCCAGACTGAAATGAAAACTTGAATCTCTTAAATCATCGGGGATCGGGGAGGATACAATTTTTCGTTTGGGGATCGCAGGTCGCAGGTTGTCGACCCCTGTTTCGACGCACACTATACAAACCAGGGAAACCTGCGGCCTTCGAGGTATTCGGTGCAGCCTTTTCGCATAAATTTGTTAATTATGGTCTTCGTTTATAAATTATACCAGTCTTTCTATAAATATGGCTCGCTAACCCCCAGGGTTCCGCGACCTCTCGAAAGAATAAAGGAAGCACGTTGTACAGGGTGTTCCATGACTGGTGCAATCGAAGTGAAAACGCTGCAAAAGAAATGAGAAACGTAACATAATCCTTTGATACCGTTTCCTATTTAATTCCATCGTCCGCTAACTCGATTCTTTCTTTTCGTTTTCAGGTGAGTCACGGCAACTTAACAGAGACCAATCCGCAGTTAATTCCCAAAGAAATCTCTCGTCGCAGGTATTTATCATAATTATCGTTAACAAAGAGGAATCAGAAGGAATCGTCTCTACTAGCTTTTGCATTATTAAGCCAGTCGATAATCTCTTTGCATTCGAATTTGTTCGATTTTTCTAACTCGGTTAAAATTATTCGTTTTCTTCGTAACATTTCGACGCCTCCGGTTACAAGACACCCGGAGGAACTTCCGTTTTCGCCCGGGCGCGTATCGCATCTGTCGACGTGGTCGTGCACGTACACGTACGCGATCCGTCGAACGGAGAGAGACGTACTCGCGCAGTGGGACAAGGGAAGATATGAATAAAGGCGCGCTCGCGCGATCAGCAGCCACGTACAGCGGGAAACAGAGGTAACGCGACCGAAAGGAAGAAACAGAGGAAAAGCCGGGAGGATGAAGGGAACACGAGAGGCGGAGAGCACACAAGCGCGTCTTTCAGCTCTCTGCGACCCGGTTCACCATCCAGCCTGCAGCTAAATCCAACTTCATTGCGGCCATCCGGAGCCCTCTGCCTTCGTTCCTACTCTTCGGGAATATCATTGAACGCCTTTAGAAATCTGGAACGCACGCTCCTCTCTCGGTTCCCAGTTCGCCCTCCTGTCTCTCTCTCTCTCTCTCTCTGCTCTCTATTTCCTAGCGTTTCGTTTCTCTCTGGCCCTCTCGAATGAAAATGCCCGGGCTTCTTCTATGCTTTCTCTCGCGCGAGCGGCGCAGCTCGCGGATAACGAAGCCCACGACAACCGGCGACAGTACAACACGGTGTTAACCGCGTTTAAGGAGGAATCTCGCCGCTCCTCTTCGCCCTCCATTATTCGCGGACGGCTTTCGGGGGCTTGCAACGCGACGGGCTGCGCATCCGTCACGCCGGGGATTCGTTTCACGGGAAGGAAATTAAAGAGACGACGGAAGGTTGGCTACGCCCGGAGCCGCGGACGCCGTTAAAAGCAGAAAAATTCCCCTGTCCCAGATTCTCTTCTTCCTTTCTCGTCGAGTCCATTGATGACAGGCACCGCCACCTTGTCGACGACAACGACCAAGTAAACACGAGATTACGCGTTGCTCGTTATCGCGGGTCCCTTTCGACGCTCCTTCGGTCCGCTTCCTCCTCTGAAACGGAAGGATTCTTCAACCCCATGTTCTTCGTCGAAACTTTACCCAGACGATATCACTACTTTCTTATTTTAATGGTGAAATCCCGCTCGTTGTGCCCCGAAAAATTCGGTAGAAAGCAGAACCAATCATAACCCTACGAATTTCAAGAATTTATTTTTCTCATCGCGAAAAGAATTTTCTTGGGTCGTGCTCCGTTTCTGAGATTTCAAGGGAAAAGCGTAGGACGCGGACGTCGCTCGAAAGGAGTGTCGTCCTTCTGAAATCGTTGATCCGATGTTCGCGCGACGCGCGGGAAGATTAAAGGACGCTAGGCAGGATTCTGGTTGGTACCTCTTTGTCCGAAGCAACGACTGTCCCGGTCCGAGGTGCCTTCGAGATTGCTAATCGTGTTTAAGAATAAACTTCGCCGACGTCTTCTGCTGCCGTCGACGCGACGTCAGAGAATACATTAGCATGATTACTTTCGCGCACAATGCAGCCCAGCTGCGACGTGTACACGAGACTCGTCTCTCCCGCCTTCGTAGCGATATATTGCTCCGCTTCCTAAGATCGTTTGTTTTCGGACTGAATTATTCAGCCGAGGCTGACGTACGAAATCTTAACAACCGAATTCTCTCGTGGCCGCGCCGCTACTTGTTTCCGCGTTGTAATAAACCCGCCCGCGCGTGATTTATGCGACGCTTCGGCCGCCCCGCATTCCGCGGAGTCTTTCGACGACTCTCTTTGGGTCCCTCTGGACGAGCCATTCGAAGGAATTGCCCGCCATTGTTTCATTTTAATTAAAACGATCGCATCTGTACGATGATTGAAAATAAAATGTAAAACAATTACAAAAGGGTCAACTTTTGGTCAGCCGAGCATCCGTTTATTGAAAATTGTCGAAAATTGTGTTTTACATAGAAAAATGGTGACTTTGTAAAAATTCAAGACTCAGAGACGCATAACCATGAGATTAGAGAAGCACGGGATTAAAATGGCGAGTATTAATGAAATTAAGTCAATGCGGTCGTTGCGGGAGTAATTAGGTTGAGACCCTAATGGACACCACGCAGTCCTTAAAGGTTAAATGTGAGATTAAGTTTGAAGAAATTCTGCAGCGACGGTGATTCTTTTTAATTTGTCATAGAATTAATTCCAACTGCTCGGCGTTAACTTAAAAAACCATTATCTTTCCCGATGCTTTCGTCTGAAATCTCGGAAATAGGACGCTATTTGAACGATTCGGGTAGGTTTGCTGGGTCAGCTTCGGCGAAATGTCCACCGACAATGGACAAAATGCCAGTCATTTCTGTAACAGTTACGGCTCTTGGGAGACCAATGAATGCACACTTTTCTCTCATACAAAAGTACCCATTGTTCGACGGGGATATGCTAGGTATGCGGACACTCTGGCCGAGTATTTCGTAATAATTTTGTTTCGTTGAACGAGCTGTATGGACCAGTGTGGCCAGATCGGGCATAATTGAGTGCATCGAAATCGACAGTAGTGACGACGAACTTCCTTAGCGTCTAACAGAGTGGTGGAGATAGCAGGCATTTAATTCAAACTTGGATTCGTCACTCCAAATGATCGATTTCCAGAATGAAATTGCTTTTTTATAATACTCTTCTGCAAATTTTAACCGCTTCAATGCGTTGACTTTAGAAATGTAAGGACGTTTTCTTGAAATCCGACCGTATAGTCAATGAGAATCCAAACTAACCTAGCGAAGAAACTCTATATTTACGATGACCTATGCAAGGCGGATCGCAGCCAATTTGCTAATATTATTTAGTGTTTAATTAATAATTGCATTACCCAGCTAAGAATGATACGATTATTGATTAAACGCTAAATAATATTACCCAGGTCTCACCACGTGGAGGTTGCTCCCAACCACCCTCCATTAATAAAGAGCTTCTGTGACCAACGACAAACAAATGAAAGTGCAACCAACGAAAGGTGCACAACCAACGAAGAGAGTATTTGAACCAAAACGAGAGTTTGTAATCAAATAGAACCCTACCTGACATAATAGTTAATATAGATACCGTTGATCGAAGAAGCAATAAACGAAAACGCAACCAACGAAGGAAACAACCAACAAAAGAGTTCTCTGAGAAAGAATTTGCTTGTAAATGACCATCAACAAAACAACAAAATATAGCCTGCCTGATAGAATAGTTGATACAGACAACTAAATTCCTGCCTAACTATAAATCGAAATTAATTTACATCCTATCTATCTGATTATTTAACAAAATACATTAAAATATGTACCTTAAACAAAACAATATGAAACAAAATTATAACAATTCTTAATTCTTACTTCTATAAACCTAGAACTTCGATAGGAATATGCCCGATCTGGCCACACTGGTATGGACCTCTAAAGTTCTCCGCGTCGTATTCGCGATATCAGCGTAATAAACTCGGTTTTACGTTCCAAAATGTATGGAGTCTTTTCTCTTCTCAAATCCATGTTCGACACGATTGTTTCGTTATAAATATAAATTGCGACTAAATTTATTTGCACGTAAAACTCGACCATAATTCTGCAACCTTGTTCAAGAGGAGAACACCGAACAGATTTAACGAGCAAACTTTCTTTATGGAACCCGATGTCCCGTGTTGTCGAGATTCCATAAGATCTTCGCGAATGGGAAATCGAGAAAGTTGCTCGGATCGAGGAAAGAATTATACACGATCGCTGTAACTCGAGAGTCTAATATTTTTCTATAAAACACTTTGATCGAACCACGCCTCCAACGACGAAGCGCGTATTTTCCGGTGTCCGTAGCCGCCATAACGATCCGTTCTTTGGTTTAGTCGCGGGCAGCGTATCGTGACGCACAACAAAGCTTTTCAGAGGTGGAAGAATATAGGGGAGAGAGCCGACCACGGAAAAGAGGGCCGAGTTTGTGACGGTATTTTGATAAGCCCAGGATATCGACCGGCTCCTCTTGTCCGTTTCTCGGGCGCTTTCTTCGTTGTTGTCCCTCGGCGAGTCGACCGAAGAATCGACCGACGCCTGTAGCTCCTTTAACGGAAAAATTTCAAAGACTCGAGAAGCTCTGAATGGTTCTTTGAAGTTGCCATCCAGCTCCGCCGTTCCCGTCCTTGCCTCCCCTTTTCTGCGCCGGGGTCCCTCCCCGTTCTCGCTCCTTTCCGTCTCTTTCCATCGTAGCTTTGACCATCTGCTACCATCCGTGTGTACGTTGGCTCCGGGTGTGTGTACGGCAAAAGTTTCGAAGCTACGAGGCTTTTATTCCGGGGCTCCTCGGACCATTGGAAAGTTGCCGGGATAAAGCTCCCTAATAAACCCCCGAGTCAAAGCAGCGAAAGTCCTTACCGATGAAAAGGAGCGGGTTGGAAACCGAGGCGAGGATAGAGAAACAGAAACACGGTACCTCGGGGCGCGGAGGCACGCCGGAATAACGAGGGAAAAATAATAAACGAAATGGGCTCGATGCCGTTCGCGGGTAGAATCGATTCCGGGCCGAGAGCGACGTCGGAGTCCCTCTAACGCGTTGCGAGCAGGAACAAGGGAAAACAGGTACGTTATTGATTAAAACGAGAGACGAGGGAGACGAAACGAGCGGATGCAAGAGGAAAGACGGGGGTGGAATGTCGGTCGAAGATGAAAGTAGCGAACTGACGGGGGAGATAGCGGCCAGGCAGGAAGATGGAGAAACGCCTTGGGTAGGGAGACCGAGAGAACGACGGGGAACGGGGGGAATTCGACGTAAAGCGTGCCAACCAACAGCTGAGAATAAATTGGAATGTCGTCGAAGACGCGCGGAGCGAGGGGGTGGCACGCGAGCCAGACAGAGAAAGAAACCCATCGGGGGGATGATGCCGCGGGGAATTGGAACGAAACGGAACGCGGCTCGTTGGCTTTGTCCGTGTTCCGTGTCGCGCGATGCTTCCCGCCGCCACTGTATTTTCGCCAGCCGAGTGATTTTTCTCGGTCCCGGGGATGAGAAGAAAGATGTCCCCTCGCCGTCCCGCCCCTACGGACCCCCGAGGACGTTTAATCGTCCTCGAAGCCGTCGAATTTACAACCGGGGGTGAAAAAATGCCTCGCGAGAACCGCCGAGTAAGCGTCCTCCTCGAGATATCCTCCCGGTTCTCTTGCGTGTCCTTGAAACCATCCGAATTAAGGGGTCGCGACACTACCTGGGGGTTGAAAGACAATGGCTAGATCTTTTGCATTTCTTTCCGTCGCACCCTTTCGCTGGAAATTTAACTTTATTTGGATGGAGTACTTCGCGTAGTATGGTTCGAATATTTCTAAAAAGGGACGTAATTTTTAAAATTCAGCGGCTATTTCCGCGCCACGCGTACATTCGTTTGCAAAGTCACGTTGAAATTTATTGAATCGATCGAGCGGCATCTTGCAATATTTATGGGTCTTTATACCGATTCCAATACCCTGTCGTAATGTTTCATAATATGACACTATCCTCGCTTAATACATACGTGGCAATTCTTGCAGCTATTTCAACTTCCACACAAATGACTTCAAACTTTCATTATTATTCCAATGCATCGTACAAATAATTCTACTCTTGAAAGATCTTCTCAGATAGAAATGTTATCCAAATAGAATCTTTTATATTAAAATTATAATAAATATTACAGTAGACTAGTAAAATAGTATAAAGTTGAAACACCGGGTGAGATTTTCTTTCTAATATTATTAAAACTGTACGAAATCGTATATTTCCGATTACGAAGTTGAGTATTGATTGCCACTTAACATTTTTTGATGAATATCGAATTTTTCGAAACTAAATCTTGAACATTAGCCGTTCTTGTTATCCGACGACGCGGAGTCTGCTGCTTCGTTTTTGGCACTGTATCGGAATTTTTCGTTCCCAGAGACTCTGAATTTTTTAACGCGACTATGAATTCTAACTAGTTTGACGTCGAACACCTGCTCTGGCTCTTGATACGAGATTCTTTTCGGGGGATACGCAGGATCTGATTACGCGAGAGCTTCGAGATTTTTAGCGTCGGTGAGAGTTCTTTTATTTCCTGAGTCGCTTCGAGGCATGATCTAGAATATCATGAGTAATTCTTAGGAGCAACATTTTTAAACGATGACCGTCTGGATGCCTAAGAATATTTGTGAAATGGAAAGAAATGTATACAAACTCTCTCCGTCTTATAGAATCGAATAAAAAATTGCAACTAATTAAATTCTAGTACTTGAGGAGCTCAAGGGGCAACAAATTGGTGAACCGAGGTGCATTGTTTAGGAATGTCAAACTGCAACAACGCGCTGACTATGAATAGCAACTTCTGTGTTATGTTATTATTGATTATAACTAACACTCTGGTTGCTATGTGCTACTAGTTCGACTCACTGTCCCAGAAACCATTTAAACTGTTCAGAGCTACAGTGCTATCCTCTATTGATAACGTTGGACCGACGATGTCACCGTGACGAATGAGTATGCGTGGGAATTGGCTATAGATCTTTGCAGAGAACAAAGCACACCGGTCCACTTGTACCTCGAATACCATAATATTAACCGAGGAATAAAGTATTGCTTCGTTAGGTAGATTACGGAGAAATAAAATTTTCTTTCTCCCAGAAATTAATTAAAACAAGCCTGGATGGGTCCTCGAGAAAATTTATCATCGTCGACCGGCAACGCAGACCCAAATGGGGGAAATGCCAAAATGAACGCCCATAAAAAACGATTTGGCATCGGCTGGGCAAGGGTTAACACGTTGGCTGTCCGCTAACTAACACGTAGCACGTCGATTTTCAGTCAGGAGTTCGACGAATAATAACACTCTTTTTAAACTAAATAGTGTAGCTAAACCAGGAAGTCGATGATGTATATTACAATATTCGCTCGTGTTACATACCCTGTAAACTCGTTTGAAAGCGATTCGTACCTCGATATGGTGGAGCAACAAGCATCGCACGTCTCGTGGTTATTGTTTCTAAAGCAGATATCGTGCTATCTATTACCATGAAAATTTCATCGTCTCGACGTTGAAACGTTGAACGTTTTCGTCGATTCGAGGCACGGCAGGTCGACGTATTAAATATTCGGGGCACCTCGTAAAATATTTCCGAACGGCGCGGACCGTTCGTTGGACAGTTTCCATCCATCGGGATGTTAAGAGACCGTAAACCGCTCATTACGCCTTTAAACCGGCTTCGAACAATCTCTGTCGTGAACGATACACCGTGATCGCGTTGGTTATCAAACGACGTCGTATCAAACTTTCATCCCGCCGTTGAAACATTTAAATGAACGAAACGAGCTGCGGGCTACACACGACCAGAGTCCTGGCTCGCGCTATCGAGCTCGGTCCCAGTTAATTCCAAATTGGCAGAGAGTTGCGTGAACGTTAATTCCGTGCAGGGGCTGCGAGAATAATGCACGTACCATACCTGCGGGGTATGCAGGTACACCTTTGTGGTCCGAAGACCAGAGGAGTCGGCGGAATGGTCGGCACACAATGCCTCTATCGTTGATACGGTTCCGAAACTCCGTTTCAACTTGATTGTCCGTATAATACCGTGTGTCCAACCCGTTGGCTTTTCGTTGCAACGTCGGAGAACTCGTCCCTTCGTTGTCCCTGCAACGGCCTAAAGTCCGACTTCTTAACGATTCGTTCCACGAGTACAGAGCGGGAACTTCTGGAGCAAATCGTGGTGGTTTCGTGGGTTCATATTTACCAGTTTACCAGACATTTAATATCAAAGTTTCGAAGGTTCGTGTAAAACAGTATTACGCACTTGATATTTAGTTAAATCTCCAGTGTTCACTTTAAAACTTCCATACTAGTGTTGAAATTAAAAATCCTTTTTATTTTAAAATCGACACAATAATCGTCGGAGAATTTAAATACGTAAAGAAGGGCTTAAGAAACCGACTACGCCAATGGGTGGGCGTGGTCGAGAAATGTATTTGGCAGTTGGTAAACCTAAGCGTACCGCTTTCCATATCGCTCGCGCGTATCTTGAGCACCTCACTGTATTCCTTCCATTAAGTATACAAGCTCATCTTCTTGATACGATACAGTTACAGTCTGATCTTCTCAGACGAGTGTTCAAGACGATCTGTTTACTGTGAACTATTAAGTTGTTATGGTGGCTTACGACGCTCCAAGTTCTAAATCTATTTCCAACTTTGAAATTACACTAACGTTACTCCTTACTAGGCAGTCTTTGACATGTGCCGTTAGGAATGGGGCCGCGATCTCGCGAACTTACTCCCGTCTAATGCGCCGGGACGGAAATAGAGTCGTCTGCCAGTGCACGTGACTTTTCCCATTGTCGACAATTACTGGATAATCGCCTGGTTTACCCAGCATTGCGATTAATAATACATGCTTATCTTATTCTTGGCTTCCCTTTTTGGCTTTCGACTCGGAATAGCTGATTCCTAATTTTCGTGGACGTTTTTAATAATTCTACCTATTAGCTTCTATCGAATCGTCGACCGAGTCTACCTTATTATTTTAATTTCAACTCCATTATCTATTCCTTGCCTTTTGAGCTCGTTTGTTGCGTGACAATTTTATACAGAGTCCATGTAAACACGAATTCTCATTGTCAGGTGCCAGTGTTACGTTTCTGTTGTTCACTCACGCCTTGTCGAGTCCCTCCTCTTGCTTTTGACGAGCTTCTTCCATCCGCCGAACCATTACCTACCCTGTTTATACACCTTTAGTCTTGCGTCGTCTGTTTTTGCTTTTGTCGTTGTTTTTGCCTCAATTTACCGATCATCCTATAAATTACTTCGAATATCGGACTCACGGTGAGTTCATAACATTGCGAACTGCACCTCCAATTAAAATTTCTATTACTCGTAAAACAATAAAGGGGATAAACTTATCACGAAGTTATTCCCACGGTCTTGCAACCTCCGAATATCTCTTGAAAATAAATTCCGATATCCCCAAAATTCCACCCTTAAGCCATTTAATCCCCGGAACGTTTTGCAGATTTCTTTTCCGAGCGTGGATCCTCCACGCGATTGGTTTCTCGAAATTTTTACCACGGATAAGAATTTCGTCGATCTCGGTGGGAAAAGTAAATTGAAGGACGGTCGGGAATTTCTTCTCCCGGCGCGTCGGTCTTTTCCAACGTACGTAGACGTGTCCGGGGCGGACGTGGGAGAAGGGTTCGTCACTTTCACGAGATAATTACGTCGGTGATTAAGGCGCCATTACCCGAGCACGCACACACGAGCCGGTGGCGAGCAAATGCTCGGTTCCATGGAAGCTCGGGCTCCCTCGAGCCAGCCGAAATTTCGGCTAACTCGCGGAATTTCAAGTACCCGTGGAGCTCGCGCGAACCTAATTTACGCGGCTGTCCCCGCGATCCTGTAGTTAAAAAGCAATTCCAACGTCACACCGGCGGCAATCTGGCAAACACCAGTGCGGCAGCTTCCGCGGCTATAGATCGCCAGCAAATGGTCCTGGACACGCTGGGGCTCGATTCTCTCCTACGTTAGGGGTACAGAAAGACGAATCTAGCATAACTCGTCGTCCCCGAACCACCCTTCTAACTCCCTTCACTATCGTTTATTTGTTCATCCATCCATTTAGTAGACGCGAAAAGCCTGTGACACTAGATTTACTAAAATTTACAGTCGGGTTTTACTACGATTTATAAAATTAACAATTTATTCCCCAATATTAGCGAAGGATACCCGTCGTTGAGCCAATACGTCGTATTTACTTTCAGTTTAAGCGGAGTAAATATTGATTTTATATATTTTTACCGGGTTACTCCTCTATCCAAATGTATTCCACGGTATATTGCCGTTTCGCTTTGCGGCGTTTCATCTTTGTTTATTTTTTACCATCGGACATGTTTTCGTTCCGTATCGCGAGTATGGCGCGGACTTGTTTTCTAAACCATTCCTTGCTGTTTTCTAGCACGCTCGAAAACACTGCTAACGCGTCGAGGTATGCAAAAAATTAAATAAATATTCGTTCGGTCTTCGAAAAGTATTTTCGAGGGATCTGCTCGACGTACGAAGGATCGACAGTGGTTTTAGGTCGGTTTCTAGCGACGTTAGGCTCGTGCATCCTCTTCGATTCGCCTTGGCCACGCGGACAGAATGGATGGATGAACATCGAGCTCGCCTCGAATCTCGCGGGAGCTTCCGCCTCGACGGCGGTCATGAAATTCGCAAAAGTGCACGTGTCGGAAGATGGAGTATTTCGGCTAATTCCGCTCCCGACACACGTTGAAGCATTGCCTGGCGCAGATTATACGCTCGTTATCGAATCGCAGAAACGATCACGACTGGTGGATTGTTATTTAAGGGGCCCACTTAAAAGTTATTCCAAGTTCGATAACTCTTCGAGAGTGAGGGTAGACTTTTAGTATTTTGTGAATCAAGAAGATTACGGGGCCTCTGGATTCACTGCAGAATGACACTCGACGTTGGCAATTATTTACCATGTTAACGACCCCATCGATTGCAATAATCACAAAGTGCATTACGAAATTAACCACCTGCGCTGGAATGACGAATCGTGCGCGTGGCTGTTTGTTCAATCCAGAACTGGAAACGATGCGTTATGCGTGTATCTCTCGTGCCCTTAACCGTGGTTGAATAGTCCAGTTTACGTAAATTAATATTTCGTATGATCGTACTTGACTTATTTATATTACTGTAATTATCAGGTGCTCGTTTGTTCGATATAATTACGTTCCTGTTTCAAAATTTTGAGCTACAACTTTAGAGATACATTCTTGATCGAGCTTCCTCGGAAGCGTGGTGAACATTTCTACGTATTCATGATGGTGGTTCGTCGTGCTCTTGATCAGAAAGGGCCGTCGAAGAAGCCGCGAGATGAAATAACAATAGCTGTGATTCTTCCGCCTCCGCGGCGTAGTTTCTCAGCCCATCGTCGGATGAGCGACGTGGATAGACGTCGGAATGGACCGGTGTACGTACGACGAAGTTATTCGAGCTCCCGCAGGACGCTCTTCGCGGATGAAATATCAAATTTACAGGAGTCAGAGGGTACACCGAAACGCTATAAGCGATACTGAGAAACTGACGTCGGGCTCACGGTACCCTGGATAGCGATACGAGCCGCGATACGGGTCAAAAGTTTATGGCCAGGTAAATAATTTATATTAAATGGAATTGAAGCAAACGCGGCTGGATGTGGGTATCGTTCGCCGCTGCGAAAAGATTTATCAGCGTTCTTAATGCTGTTGCGTCTTCCGGCTCTCTGTCTCTCTGTTATTTATTTCGTTCCGATGGTTCTCGATCCCATTGTCACGCAGGTGTATGTAAAAGATAAGTTAAAGCAAAAATTCTCAATTCTATGAAAAAGAAGGTATCTTCGCGGAGCTATTAAAAATAGAAACATTGAATTATTAGTAGTTAATTTGGAAAATATAATATTTTAGCGTCACCCGTGCTTTAATCTCGATTATCCTGGGACGAACGAGAAGTCTCGTTGAAATAATCGACTTTCAGCGAGTAGGAAACGTCAACGTCGATTTGTGCATCTTTATTTCGCTCTTCGATCGGCGCAGAGAACAAACAGACAGATTGATATTGAATTTACTTAGGCCGGCGGTGCTGGAACGTCAAATTTATAAAAGATCCCGTTACGGTTAAAATATTCCGCGGCGCGTTCTCGATGTTATTGGCATCGGCGGGAGGGCGGGAAAGTCGGCGGAAACGTAACGTCAGGAAATCGATACAAGAACGAGTAAACTTTAAATTAGAACGCGTTATTCGTGTTCCGTCGAAGAAAATCACTAACAAGTTTAAAACATTCCGTCGGTTACCGCCCGATAATCGCTTCTCAATAATCGTCGCGTGTCGATATTCCGCTCTCCGATGCTTCCGTCGATTCTAAAAGGAAAAACCGGAACTGCTGCATATTGCAACGCACGTGGACTTTAAGATTACTTCTCGACGCGAAACAATTCATTTTTAGATTAAAAAGTGCCGCGTAACCCGCGATCGATCTCCGCTTAAGCGGCTCTCGCGATAAGTTGGAAACCGTTGTACGTAGTTTGACATTCATTAAATAAATCATCGAACCGAAAGGTTTGATCGTGTTTAATCTTTCTATAAAACTTTCACTCATAACCCGAAGCCGATCTACGTTTAAACGAACTTTCACTTACGTCGTATAAATATTGTAATTTTATATTCAATTACGTTCGAATTTTAAAGAGCACCGGACCCACAGAGAATATTTTTTCAAAGAGAATAGGGGCTTCTATTGTTAACATTTAAAGAGCTTTGTGAATGCACGGGGATCGCCATACTAATTTTCTAAATAACGCGTCTCTCGTTCGAATCACTTGAATTATTCATTTTTCTAACGCCTTGCCATAGACTTTTCATGCGCGGAATGTGATTTTACGTTTTGAAAAACGGTGGAGTTTAACTTTTATCAAGAATAATACTCCGAACAGTTCAGGGTCTTTCACCCTTCGGTCTACGGCAGCCAAAGTCGCATCACTCGCAAAATGGGAGTGCAGGGTTCGCGACCAAATGTCGTCGCAGCGATTCTCTGAAAGGAAGAGCCGAAAGTAGACGCGGGAAAATGCTCGAACGAGGAAAGTCCTCCGAGATGGAAACTATCGAGACGTTTGACGCGTGCCAGAGCCTGCATTTCAAGGGATTTTCGAAGCCATTTTGACACAGCTAGGAATCGCGAGTTCGACCAATTTGCCAGCGTGTTCGATAGAATCAACAATTTTTAATAATATTTTAACCGTTCCAGCGATGGTTCGTTTCGCTGGAACACGTTTCATCGACAACGAGCAGCGTATCTCCCCGCGATCCATTGTCCGGTAATAGTCATCGAGCCCGTCGAGCAGAAAAATCCCGTCGACGGATTAGCAATAATGAATACGAAGCCTCCCTTTAACAACACACTCGTTACGCTATCGTTCAATTTCCTATTATCCGCCTCTCGGAAACAATAGCCGTCTCTATTACGCGCGCGTTCGTTAAACATTTCCGGAGCGCGTTGCTTGATTTACCAGCGGATTTTCAGGGATCGTTGAATCCGCCGGCCAATAAATCCGCATCGCGGGGGAAAAAGTTGCGCCCCCGCGGACCCGCGCGGGGGATAATTTTCCGAGCGTACGATAACTTTCTCGTTTGATCGCGAGCCAGGGCTCGCAGGGACGCGCGGCGACCGTTTGAACGCGAAATTTCGACGGTCGGTTAATCAGTCTTCTTTTTCCGAGGGTCCCCGCGACCGCGGAAGTTGAGAAACACCCGCGGACGGGGGGGGGGAGGGTTGAAAAATGTCGGCGCACGTAACTCGCCCGGGAAATAACTTTGCCGTCGCGAATCGACTGAAAACAAGTTACCGCGACGCTGGTCGTCGCCCGGCGGAGGGAAATTTCCCGAGAAGAGGGGCGATCGCTGGAGGACTGAAAGTCCATCGGACAAAACGAATTTCCGGGGCACGGAAAGTCCGCGTAGCGCGGTTCTCCCCGGCGAATATGGTTTAGGCACGTAGGCGGGGGCCGGCTGCGAAGGGCTGACGGGGGTGGCGGGGCAGGCCGATGAATGTGCGAGTTTCCAAAGTGAGTTTCCAAGATCTCCGGGATCCCTCCCCGTCGCTTCGCCCCGGCGTCGAGGGTGAGAAAACGTGTAAGGGGCGAAGTGTCGCCTCGAGTGGTCCGAGGGGCGGGAAACGCGGAGGGGCGGACGATAGCAGCCCCGAAACTCCGTATCTCGATTGGACACCTTGGGTAACGCGATGCTACCCCCCCGTCGGCCAGGGGACACCCTCCCGCGAGGTGCTAATGTCTGGCAGCTTAAATCAAGTCCCGTGCACACCCCCGGCGGCGGCGTCGGCGTCGTCGTTGTTACTCGCCTCGCCGTCGCAACGCCTCCGGCCGTGGGAAAAAGTTTCTCGACGTGGCTGCTGCTGCTGGTGCTCGGTCTCTTGCTCTTTTCGCGGCGAATCTCCATTTTTTTCTTTCTCTCTGCTCCTCTGGTAACTTTGCGGTATAATTCGAGGGTCGCCGCGTAAGAAGCGAGAAAACAGGAGTAGGTTTTCGCGGCTGGCGAGAGTCGCGCGCGAAGAACAACCACCCCCCTCGATTAATTCGAACTGCCGTTTTTGCCTCGCTTCTGGCCACTGGCGTTTAACGCTCCCACCCCTCGGGAGACACCTGCATAATTCATTAATTGCCGCGGTGTGACCGGCGGTCCTCCACGAATTTCTTTCCTATGTAATTGTTCTCGAAGGGTTGCAAGTAGATTGAATAATTTTACAGAATGTGTTTGTTTCTTAATTCTTTGGTCTACTTAGTCCCGTAAGGTTTCCGTAGAGTTCAAGTTTGTTCTTCTCCAATCTATACATCCGTAGAACTTTTCAATACTTTGTTCCTTAAAGTTTCGAAACACTGTGAGCAAGTACGCTGGAAGGAAGTCATGCATTAATGCGAGAAATGGTAAAGTAAGGAGCACGCATCAAAGATGACCGAGCGGTTGAATAACGTTATCTTTGCTGATGACAGCGAATAGAACATCTCCGGTAGTGATGGACGAGTGAAAGTGCAGAGGAAACGGGAAGAAGAAATAAATCCAAAACACGTACAACCGTGCCGTGAATTATGATGACAGATCTGCAACGGTGTGCGGGTGTGCTTCTAGCTTCACAGTCCATGTTGCTACGGCAACAGCGAACAAATGCGAATTCATCGACCCAATTTACCCACCTTACAGCTCAAATCTAGTCCCTATCGACCATCGTCTATTTCCAGAGTTTTAATTTTGCATTGGAAGTTGAAAATTTCGCGACGAGGAACTCGAAGCGTATTAAAATGAATTTAAAGAATACTTTCTTATTAATATACAGTAGTGCACTCGAGAGAGTTGCAAGAGAACTGTTGCACCCCCTTCGTGCGATATCCAATTTTTCCTACAGTGTACGAAAACTTTCGACTCGAAATATAATTGTACGAGCTCTGAAACCTTACTGCGTGCACCGCGTTACGAAACCCAACGAACTAGAATCGTACTAATGACGATACAATAGAACTTCAATTATTGCACGAGTGCCTCGTTGATGCAGTGTGTCGACGAGTGGAGGGGATGGCGATCAAGCAACAAGTAAGGTTGCGTGCAATAGTGGGGCCGAACAGCGCTATGCTCGTCGGATTGGTTACCTCGATTATTGCAGGCATTTTCAGCCCTGATTTCCTCCAGTAATCGAACCTCTCGCGTATCAAAAAATCTCCCATTCCACGGAAATAAACTTCCAAGGAATATCGAACTCCTCTATTTATTTAAACCAGTAATTTATTCTTCTCTGTTAAATAAGCAAACGGTACGGGAAGAGAATGTCGCTTCAACCTGTTAGCATCAAACGTGCAGTATTAAAAATAATATCAACTGTGCAACGTTTATTCGCACTGTGGAATTTTGTTGAAATTTCGCCAACTGTATCCGCAAGAATTTTCTTCTCGTTTTACGCGTGGAAATCCTCGTCTTGGTAGTGACACGGTTCAGTGTCCGACTCTCGGAGTACCGTTTGTTTGCAAAAGACAGCCTGTCCGTAGTTCCTTCGGAAACTTCTGAACTTCCCATTCGATGGTGGAATAAATCCCAGCCACGCGTCTTTAACGCTCGCCATTACGGAGTGGACGAGCCGCTCGACGAACGCTAAAAGATTGCGAATCGAAACGGAGCGGTCACGTTCCTCCTCGTGGAAGAGTTGCGTTTATCTTGTCGACGAATGGGGCCGTAGAAGGAACGCGAGGGCGGGACGTTATCGGTTATCGTTCGATCAATTTTTTATCAATCCTCCGTAGGGAGGACGGTCGATAAATATAGACGGCCGTGGCGCATGAAGGACCATTTACAATTCGAGGGGCATTTTTCGACGTAGCTCGACGTCGCGTCAAATGGAATCGAAGCCGCCGCCGCCGCGAGTGGCTTCGGATGTATCCATTAATATTACTAAATCGTGCGTTGAATTCGCGCCGCGGCGCGATCCGTGGAAGGCTGTTGCCGCGTGAAAAATAACGGCGACGAATCCGCTCGAGAAATATGTACGCGTATACCGGAGATAGGCGGGCATGGCGTGTACATACGTGATACGTGTATCGAGAGAAAGAGAGAACCGAGACTGGCTGCGCCACCGATGGACTATTTATCATCGCTTTACGAAGCGCCGCGGGGAAAAATGGCGCAGCTTTGTAACTGGCAGAAGGATGCTCGCGAATCGGGGCAATTTCGTCGCAGCCGGTCTAACGACAGTCACGTCCCGCGACCAGAGAGACGGGGGACAAACAAAGTAATCTTGCTTAGATTCGACCGTTTCCGCCCAAGATGGAGTCTACGAACGCTCCATAACTCTGCACAGAGATTCACGGTTACGTCACGACGCCACGATCGCCGACAGAATCGACTCCACCATGTGACGGAAGCTTCAACATTAAATACTTGTTATGTTACTTAATTAAGAATTAACGTCGATTGCTTTACGCGTGACACAAAGCTTTAAAGTTGTGTGGTCGTTTGGAAATTTTTTCCCCCTACTGCAAAGTAACAGTTTTCGCGCGTGTTTGCATTCTAGTAATTTTCCACAGCCTCTTCTTGCGCGAGATCATAATTGAATTTTGAAGGGCGCTCGATCTCGAACTGCTCACATCTGATGTATATTCATTCGCCTATGAATTCTTAATGCACGGTAGAAGCCCGCGATGATTGGACGATTAAAAATGCACCTGTGGTCCCGAGTAGTAGTATCAAATTACCAGTTTGGCTCGAACAGGTTATTTCTGCACTCTGTCCGAGCTCGGGTTGGTTCCTGTTGACGCGAAAATATAAACAGTCGATGTCGCATATTTTCAGCGTAGTCGAACCATTTACAAACCATAATTAACGGCGAATTGTTTTCCCCCTTATCGAACGGCAATTTACAACTCCGTATCTGACCGGTTCGATCGAGGACCGAATAAAAAAAAAAGAACCATCCACGCGATAATCTCGCTGCGTCGAGAACACTCGGCCATCAAAGCATCATATTTCATGTTTGCGTTGGTCTCGCGCCTTCCCCTGGCAAGGAGACAACAAATCTAGGAAATAAATGACCGCGAAGAAAAAGCGTCGTTAATCATAATATTTGTCCCTCTGGAACGAGGAACGCTTTTCGCGCCATTAGGGGCGACGATGATATTCCCAGGTAGTCGAGATAAGCGAAGCGCCGTGTAGAAACAAGACCAGCCGTCGACATCCAGCGTTTCCAGATGTCTGAAAACGGCCCGGGCGCGTATAAATGCATTTTTCTGAATAAGGACGCTTCATAAACGAGCCCCGGCGCTTTTCAGCCCGGCGACGCTCGCGATATTAAAAGATGTACACCGAAGTGTGTCGTTAGCGAGGACGCGCTCGCCTTGGACAGAATCGCCGCGGATGGCGGAGCAAGGGGGAACGATGGGGAGGTAGCAAGAAGGCACAATGGATAATCGCACAATGGGGCTCAATTGGTCGACGACTATAGGATAGCTGGTGCGGCGCGCAACCAGGAAGACCTGCATAAAAAGGACAATGGATGACGCTGGGCGAGGAGAGAAAAAAGGAAGCGAGGCAAAAGAGTCGGGAGACGAGCTGGAAATTAACGGAGACGAGTCGTCGAGTGCCGGAGCTCTGTGCCTTCGTCTTTCGTCGCCGACACTCGTCACGGATTGTCGTTGCCGGCTGGCCGATTAAAACGAAGCCGGAATGCACCGTCGGTGGATATTACATTTTTTGCGACCGATCGGTCCGGAGAATGGTGCATCGCATCGACCAGCGAACGGGCTTATAAATTCTCCATCCGCTAATAAGGCAGGGGAAAATCTTTTATCCCTCGATTCTTCTATTACAACTCTTCCTAGATAACCCTTTTGTAACAAGGCACATTCGTAGAACCGAAATTCGAGGAGTAAGCGAAAGCGTCCGACCAATATCGCTCATTTCTACTTACGTCGACGTTCTTAAGCCTAATTTTAGTACATCGGTGTCTCTCTCTCATTGGTCTTACTGTTATCTGAGTGTCTAGAGCTAGTTGAATCAAGTAATACCGTGGTAGTAGCAATGGTTACGTTATAAACAGTATAAACACCGAATGCAAGTAGAAATATCGAGACATAGTCAGACATCCGAAAAATCGTACACAACCGCGCCCGTGCTTGACGGTTTTTCAGCATCAATTATCTACAAAAAGGGTCTCGTTTGAGAAGACTTGGCACAATAATTTCGATCTTCTCCTCTAGTATTTTCAGCAAATTCACCCTAAGTAACGAACCCTATACTATGCATTGCAAGCAAGTCCAAGCCAATAACAGAAATTGTTGTGTCCCCGATAGACAATCCTGGTTCGCCACAACCAATAAACTCCCAATTTTGTCCGATCGCCGCATCGCCAGAAGCGCACGTTACGTTTTATTTGCATCGAAACCGGTATCATCGAAGACGGAACGGCTTAACGAGCGTGTCATTGAATCGGACCCGTCGAAGAGCGACGCCGCTGGCCCGGTTTCGAACACTCGATCCACCCCCGTTCGGTTTCTTGCTCCGAGCCTTTCTTCTTTCCTTATTCGATTCCCCGCCGAAACTTTTCTGTCGGTGATATATCGCGTTACGAATGGCGTGCCACGGGAACTATATTCCCGAGTAGCTGTTATCCCGTTAGCTTCTTCGCCGTGGCCCGCCCACGCGATTTATCTTTCGCGGCACCGAGACTCTCGTTCTCCGTTGCACCCTCGTCCCGCCTCGGTTCTCGAGCAAGCAGCGTCGCGCCAGCAGCGTCTACGGGCGATATTCCCGCGTCGTTGCATCGTTCGCGTCGCGGTTCCTCGATCAGAACCAAAAGAAGACGACGGGTCTCTTCCGGGTATATTTTCGTCGCGAAACTGCGCGCTCGAAACGGCCACGGAAACGGTCCGCTCAATTTACGAGAGGCCATTCGCGCCGATCCGTACGTATCGACGTATCTACTTCAGTTTAAGTCGTATCCACGGATTATTCTCTCTGGTCGTCGCTACTTTATCGCGCCAGGCTGTGCATCAACCGTCGCTACCCTCCCCCTGAAACGAGGACATTAGCGAGATCGTACGTTCCGAAAGATTATCTCGGAACAGAGTCGCGATACACTCTGGCACGAATTCCACGCGACACTCGTTGGAATCTAATATACTGCTTACTGCCAGAAACTTCTTTCGCGTCTCCCGCGGGGGCGTTCGTCTTTATTAGCGTGCACGTTTGTCCCTTGTTAAGCCACGTAGTCCAGAAACGCCCGGAAGGCTGTTCTGGAAACGTAGCAGCGGGGCTCCTCCATTATTATTCGAGACATTCCGTCCACCGATACACGCTCGGCGTGTGTTCGAGTCCGTGACGAAGCTCGGTCGCGTCGTTTCTATCCTGGAAGCTTATCTCGGAGCCCGACGAATCTGCTCCTGGATCACTGGCCCAAGAAAAAGCTCAACCCGGGGGTGGTCGTTTTCTTTAGTTTAGAATAAGCATTCCTTGGGAATTTATTCCGAGCGTACGGCGCTGGAGATCCATCTGACGTTTTCACCACTTGTTTAGCATGTTCTTACAATGCAAAATATATTTTGCTTACTTCGACGAAATAAATATTCTTCGTACGGTAATTAAAAATAGCTTTGCTCGCCGTGGTGATCAAGTTTCCCGTCGATTCTTTTTGTTCGAGTTATTAAAAATGCGTTTGAAGTCTGACTAGCGTTTCTCCAAATGATCGAATGCGGTAAAAATTCAAATTGAAGAATGAACTTTATCGAATTTTTTATTCAAAGAATCGATTGTCCCGTAAGAGCGTGGGTTTCAACGTTTTTGTTTTTTTGATTAATACAAAACGAACGGTAAAAATGCGTGAATGTTTCATCCAGCAGAATTTTTTATTCGTTAAAAGTGCAGTGAACGATGTTTCTGTTAATTTTAATGCAAAATATTGATCTCTGCCCGGGTATATAAGCGCCCGCGGACCGTGCGACCGGAATTTCTTAGCAGCATGGCGGACCTGGATTTCTCCGGCTCTAACGGTCAGAATTGAATAAAATTAGAATTTGCAGAAAGTAGGTGAATGTCGTTACCCTTGCACGTGCAGATTTTTTAAGATGTTGCCCTTTTAAGAACGGGCGTGCTTTTTAAGAGGAAAATGTAAATTTCCCAGGAAAAAGATCGACAATCTTGGAAGTTTTCTCGTTCGGGTATTTGAAAAAAGATCCGTACGTGCAACGGCGGGGAATATTATCGCGAATATACGGTTTAAATTTTCAGTTTAAAAATCAGGCTTCTCTTTGTCATGAATTTCAAATTTTTATTCGAAGTACAGCCCGCATTCCGCCATATCCGTACCCTCGCTTCGCATAACTGCGCCTCGAAGCTTCAAAATGGAAAGTGGTTTACGTATAATAATAATACCCCATTGCACACAGGTACGTGTCAAAAATACAATGATAGTTGTGAGCGTTAAGAGCTAGATTCAGGGATAAATTAAATAGATACGATTTTGTATTACTTTAGAAGCTCCACGAATAAAAATTAGTTTAATGGCGGAATAACAATTCTACGTATGAATGGGACCACAGGCTGAACGACATGCTAGATGGAAAAGCTATCGGGTGTCCGAAGCCATTACCACGTCGACCATTAGTAATGCGATAACCCGAGGAAAGGAAACCGCCGACGGGGTAACTGGTTCCTCGAAGGCTTCGTAACGTTCTGCGACTATAGTGCAGGTTGCTCGTACATATATACGGCGCGTCGCGACGAATAGTATATACGATTATTCGTGTAAAAATAAATCGAACGAAGCGTCGTTCTTGAAAAAATTTTAAAACGCGAGCAAACAAATTGTTCGGACAATTTCACTCGTAACGACGCTATTAAATGTTTTCGACGTTACTGACGATGATTATTTCATGAACCTTCGTTTGCTTTGATAGTTTGTTAGCCTCTATTTAACAAAACTAATTCGATTTCAATTAAGCCGACTAAATGAGCTGTCGAAATTTGGACACACTGTCAAAGAGAGCTAATCGACTCTGCGGATGCGGACTGGGCACAAAATGCGATCGATAGGTAGTCGAACGTTGGTTTAGCATTTTAATTTTTTCGAGCAACGATAAGGCTCGATAGAAGACCTTTGTTTCTCGTTTTCGATGCAGTTTTACACTCGAAATTTTCTACTAGATCGTGCCGCTTCGTTTTCTCCGAAGGGCTCTTAATATCGCTGTAATAATTAGATCGATATGGCTCTTGCCGGATCACGAACAGTGCATTAGTGCAAAGTTTAAGGGAGAATTTGGCCTCTCGGCTGAGAGAAATTTCGGGTAGTGGATGTGGGGTGAATTTCTAACTTCCGTCGATTCGAGCCTAATGGAACCCTATTCTTCCAAGGAGCGAACGATAGATCGTCCACGCGGAGAAATCTTGCCTTCCATTTAATAGCCCGTCGAGTTCTGCGATTTCGTTTATTTCGATAAATTCATCGCCCCAGCTTACGAATAGTAAATCAAAGGGAAGTGTGCGTGATTCTCCCAAGTTTTTTCATGAATTCTTTGTACTTACGGTTCCCTAAAAAATATATGCGAGAGATCTGTGTCGAAGACTTCCCAAGAATGTTGCTTTTCATAGCGGGGAAAACTGTCGATGAATACTCAAGGTACGAACGAGGGAAGAATACTTCCCGAGCGCCCGAGAGGCCATTGAACGCTGTCGTGGTCCCCTTTAGGAAATGAAAAGCTTCCGCGGTTGCATGGATAATGTGATTAAAATGGTCCGCAACGCTTGAAACAGAATCGATAAATATCCCATCGCGAATCCCGTACGTGAACAATGGATTAAAATTTACTTTCCCCGCGTTTATCGTCTATCGTACGAGCAGAATGCGGACAAGAGTCGAGTAATTTTGCCTCGCGAGGAACGACAGTAACGTCCGACCCGACGCTGCTCGCACGAACGATCTTTTTCTTTCCGCAGAATACGCGCGGCGTCGATCGTCCTGATTTTCCTCGCAGCGTCCGTCCGCGCGCGGAGCTTCCGCGCCGCTAAAAGTGGCTCGTTACACGTATTCAGTCGGGTTGTTCGCGACGATGGCATTTCCACGGGACGTCGTGCGCCCGTAACGATGGAAATGCTCGCAAGAATGGCTGTGCATCGAGCCGTAAGTCGCGGAGCAACGATTACAGTCCGTGCAGCATTATTTCTTAGACGTACTTCTGCCGCGGTAGCAACGCGAACGGCTCCGTGGGTCTCTGGCCGACGATAAAAATAGTTGGCCCGTATCCAACCGCGTTTATTGGTGGAATTTTCTTCTTGCTGCGCGGCTGTCCTGCCACTCGTGCGACGCGTACGTTCCCCGATTGCCAGACAACGATCAGAAATATATACACCGACGATGAATTAAATAAAATTTATACGAAAGCCTGAACTACAAAGTAAAAACAATCCAGTGAAAAAAATCGTAACACCTCGAATTGACTGACTCTGTAAAAGACGAAAGAAATAGTCAATATTGGATCAGGTGCTCGGAACTCAATTGCAAGTATTGCACGTCTACGAGAAGTTGGCACCACCGTCATTTCAGCCAATTGGATTAACTGGTCAACTTCTGGCGGGCGCGTAGTACACGCATCGCGAGATAGTTTTTTTTCAACTTGGACGCAATAAACTGTTAAACGATCGCAGAAACGACCGTGTGCACGCAATATCTTTCTGCTGAAATCACTGCGTAACGTTCCCCGTGCCATCGAAGCCTAGATCGTTCGAGTACCTTAAAAAATCACGAGAAATCGTCAAAGGGCATCGAGTTTCACATCGATTTCGACGCTTCTCGAAAGTCCGGGAAGTATGTCGCGTTAATTGCGACTCGTCGGGGATCCGGTTCTCGCGAGATCCACTCGAAGTCGCGCGGCGTTCATTTTTATCAAACGTTTGCGTCGTTCGCGGGTATTTTCGGTCGCGCTGGAGGGCTCCGAGGGCCGACGGAATTAAAAGCGACGCGAGGCGTAAACGATTTATTTTCCATTACGGGTCCATTTCCTTTCCCCGTGCGCGCTTGACTGTCGATACTGAAAGGCGAAAGCGGCAACTTTTTCCTCCGCTTTCATTTCGAATCTACGGTCCAGACAAAGCACGATTCGGTCGCGGATATATGGCGAGCATTTACGTAATCGCGTCTGCGTGCAGTTTTTGCGGTCGTATCCCTCCCCCCCCTTGTTTTCCTCCTCCCGTATTACTTCTCCACGTCGCGTATCGATAGCGTTTCCACGGATCGAGGCTGCCCTCCTCGATCCATTCAATTAAACGACGATCGCGTTCCGCGCCGAACCTACCCTCCCAGCTATCGTTCCGCGGAAAGACAATTAATTTGACGCTCGGTTTTCATCGATTCCTCGCGTCGAAACCGAATCTATCGCAGGGAACAATGCCCCCACCCCCACTGAGCCTCAATCGTACCCTTCGTCTTCGAGATCTGTCAACCGTTTATTCGTTTATGCAACGATGTGCTTGTTACAACACTTGACAAGTGTGTCGTATAATTTTTTCAATTTTTTGGGCAAGCATAGATCCATGTTAGAAGCACAGGTACATGAATCTTCTGTCTCGTCAAAATATACTTCCAGGTTTACCAATAATCCTCGTATTTTAAACTTTAAAGGGCAAGAACACTCTTTGAAGATATACTTTAACGTTCGTATTTCTTCCGCTCTCTAAATCCACATCTTCTTCGAGTTTCTATTAGTTAGCTGCACAATTACACTCGGATTCTGTATCCGGACGCTAAACTCTGATTAACCGTGTGTGTTCTCCCGGCAGGGACCGTAATTCCGCAACTATTTCTGCGAGACTAACTCGTTGAGTCTGTCGGAGCCAAAATCTCGCCAGACATTCTAAGAATCTATTCCCCATGCGCACTTCGCCCGCAACCGATACTCTAAGTCTAATCATCCACTCAGCCATACGATCCATGACGCACAAATATCTCTCATACCTGTGTACCATGAGGTAAGAGGAATGCTTCTCGACTCAGGGAGCGGATTGCATTACCTTATACCCCGGTTTGGTAGTTGTCTGTTATAAAGGAGTTCAAATTCAACATCAGCCAATAGACGATGCTCTTTGTAAGTCCCTCTCACCGTTACTGAGAGTCAAAATTCTAACCGAGAGAATCCGTCTTCCATTTAGTACGAACGGCTCCGAGACGTATTTTGATGCAGTAGACATATTTACGCGCGATATTAATTCTCTTGCATTAAACCGTTCCGTGGAATGTTTCTCAACTATTCGAAACGCATTGTGCGACCCACCGAGCGAGACCTTCTAGGTAGAAATGGTACATTCCAAATTAATTGAGAAATGAAATATATTACGCTACTCGAATATATTCACAATTAATTACGATATATTCTTTGCTTAGAATCCGATAAATTCTCAAGCAAAATTGATAGTAACGATTACGTCGAGAATTTGTTTAAAAGACTACGCTGAAATTGCCAACGTTGACCCTCTAATTTCCTCCAGGCTGGACCCTTTGGATACGATCCTGCTTCCAGGACAATTCTCTCCAGCAGTTGAACTATATTTCCGCTGACCAGGTGGATGGGTAGGCTCGATGCGGGTTTCGAAAGAATTAGAACCGTCGGTAGTGCGCAGGGCTAGGCGTTCTGGGTCGTCCCTTTTCTCTCTCTTTCCGGTTGGCTCTGACGGTCGTCGCAGGGCATGGAAACGAATTTGCAGCGGGCTGGCGGCGTAATTCGTTCGGCTGCTTATATTTGCGGAATTTACTGTCACTCCGTCCGTGCAGAGCGGCCAGTTCACGAAGGGGCTTGTTTGCGACGTCGAGTGCTCCCCGGGACTGTTGGAGAGGTCCATTGTGTTCCCAGGTTCCACTGTTCGCCGTGCCTCTGTCCGTTTTCCGGCGCTCTCGCGAGCGTATAGCACGATGCAGAGAACGTTCCATCGCGAAACTTACTCGACCAATGTCCGTCTTCCATCGACGGCAAGGCGTTCGTGGCGCGAAAAGGGCAGCTTTCAGCATTCCAAAGATTAGTCAAAACTGTGTCAGATCGATAGAGAAAAGGGTCCGTGACTTTAAGGGCGTATTGTACTCGTAAAATCAATTCTTGCGACGTAAAGGTAGCAATGCCAAGGCAACTTCAGTGAAATCGCATTAGCCTGAAACATAATTATCATTGTATCTCATGAATTATTCAGGCCAGGGAAAAACGTTTCACGGAAAGCGACTGAAATTGATTTAGACAAAAACTTCGAGATTTACTTATGTTAATTTGGACCTGGTCTGGGAGATTAAAACAAGTTTAATTAAATCTAGGCTCCCGGAAAGTGGCTGACGTTGACTCGGAGCTTGTCTACTTTATTTTAATAGTATTTAGAACCGAGAATTGAAGGAACGTCTCGCGCTTTCGCGTTAAAGGTCGGCCAGGTCTCGAGTCTCTTGTCCGGACCGTGTACATGAATATTAAGCCTCTTTCGCAGAATCTTCTCATTTAGACACCCATTGCTCTTATTGGAAAGCCTTTCGTAAAGTTTAGTAACAATTTTTGTATCATTTTTATGTCAAAAGCAAGTTTCACTGTCTTACATTGTCAAATGAAGGAATGAAACATCGATAAATATATTAAATTCAATTTTTTTCATTGTTGTTCGAGTTTCCAAAACCAAGCATAGTTCTAAATTCCATCACGAGATTTCTTTTTCTACACATATTTGCACGGCCTTGGTTAATATTTCGCGAAATTCTGCGAACTTCTGTTTGCGTTGGTTATGTTTCCAAGCCGTAAAAAGTGCTCGCGACGGAGCATTACACAGCTAGAATGCTTAAAAAGCGTTTAGCTAGTTCTGCTACCGTAGGGAATTTATCCTCGGTGAATTTTTAAATTTTAGAGAGGCGTTGTGCTCGATCGTTTATGCTAGCGAATGAATTGTGGAACGTTTGAACACCTGCTGGGGGAAAGTAATTTCCTAACATAAAATATGGAGTATCTCGGAAGCTATTAAGCTTTCAATGGTCATGCTTTAATACCTTTTTGTGGAGAATAGTAAGAGAAATCGATCTCTGCAAATAACTGCATAGTCCCGTTCAATGTACAAGAGCTAATGTATATTGCATCGTTACTCTAAAAAAAAGGAATTACATCGATCCTGTAACTTCTATTTCTTTTCACAGAATCCATCAGGTTATTATAAGTTTCTCTGGTTCGGTCGACGATTCTGCAAGTTCTTCGTTCAATTTTCCCATTTATTTGCGAGTCTAATTATTGCAAAATGAATTGCACGAGTGATTCATTAGAGATTTCGTTCGCCAGTGATTAATTCAGCAGCGAATAAGTTAAGGCCCTCCGTAGCCTAATTCTCCGCGCGACGACAGATTCTTCTCGCCGAATCCTCCTCAAATATTAATGATATTAATCTGTTTTGGTCGTCTAGCCAAATTAGCGGTACGCTCGAGCGCACGGAGGGGCGACTCGACGTTGCGTCGCGAGAATCCGAGGCTGAATTATTTGTCGGGTACGAATCGGGGATTGGTCCGGGTGATCGATCGAAATCGGAAAGACTGCGAAAGTTGCGACGTGCCGCCGCTCCAACTATCACCGCCCCCGGTGGCCGTCGTAACTTCTCGCGTTCGAAAGTTCCAGCGAGCGATTTATGCGGATTTATACGTGCACCCCCCGCGATTCCTTTGCGCCGCTGCGAAAATAATTACCCCATGCTTCCCGGTACGGTTATTTAGTGCCTTTAATTTCCAGCCAAGCCGCGGGGAAATAGATTTTCGAGTAACTCCGACGCGACCGCGAATCCGACGAATGGCGCAGCGGAGCTGCGACGACAGATGCCCATCAAAACTACTTCAGTTATCTCCTTAGACAAGATGAAGTATTCTTCCGTTGCTTTCCCCGTTTGAATTTTGCCGCGCGTCGAACAGATAGCGCCACGAGGTGACCGAAATAAAATGGCTAACGACTACATCAGAGGTTACGTCTCACCTCGACTCTTTGTGCGTATAATGTTGCTCTCTACGCCGTAATTCGGAGTTACGAAGACAGCGAGGAGTGTAAAACGTAGAGGAATTCCGTCGAAACGAGTTCCATTAAAACATCCGCGACCATTTGGAATTCTTATCCCACGCAGAGATTTATGCCCCGTCCGAGGAGGGCGGAAAACACTTTTCAGGCCATCGCGGAGACTGTTCCCCGGTTTCGGAACGATCGTGCCGTCATGGGATATGACTGCCCACCCCCTGTCGTTGCTCTGCCCCCGAAACTTGCACGGATCGGGCGTCCAAGGGGTCGCTGGAGGGGGATCTAAATTGAATTCTTCCGTTTCATTTGACGATAAACCGGCGCGAACGGCGCATCGTGTTAAACGAACGCCAACCACCGCGTCGGGGGTGGTCGGCTGGAACCGAGAGCAACCCGTTTCGTGATTCACCCTGTAACTCGACGCGGGGCGTGTTATCGGTTTATGCCCGGCACCGATCGTTCGCGTCGCGCAAAACTTCCTGTTGTCCGCGTTCCCTCCGTTTCTCGTCGCGTTTGATGAAATATCACGAGCGCCCGCGACCCTTTTTCGCAATTAAATTCATTTATTAGAGTGAAAAGTCGTTGTAAATTTTTTTAGTCGTCGAAACGACGCGAGGGACATTTCATTGTAATGAACTAATTTAAAAAATGTGTAATCGTTGCGCCTCTGCCCGGAATATTTCAACGAAACGAGATACTCTTAATGCAGATTTGTTTATTGCGAGAGCAACGGTTTCTTTCGTTTCGTTTTGCGAAGTATCACGAATAATGCATGCCTTGCTGAAATTAAATTCATTTATTAAAATGAAAACGTCCCTTCGCGTTAATGTTTTACCCGGCAACGGAATACGAGAAACGTCTCGTTGCAATATACTAATTTAAAAATATGTAATCGTTTGCCCTTTTGCTGGAATATTTCAATGAAGCGAGAAACATTTTTGCTTATTTGTGTTTCGCGTCGAAATCTGGCGGATTTATTGCATTATGTATTCTGTACCGGAGGTTCTGACATTAATAACGATAATAATACCTTTGAAGTCGGGTCTGTTTAGTACGTCATTCTTGCGATATCCGTCACCGATTCCTCGGTTATTAGTCTATAATAAGATTCACGACCCTGCGCAGCATTTGAAAGCCCTGAAAATTAGATGAACGAGACGAACGAGAATGGAAATGACATCAAATATCGGGAATAAATGTTACGTAAGTCCATTGGCGAAAGGTGAAAATCCAGTTTCGTCTCGATCGACCGTGCGGCGACGAGCATGAAACGAACGTCCCGAGAAAAATTCGCCAACTATTTCGTCAATTACGTTTCCGACCACCGTCGAGTTCGTTTCAATCTCCGAAAGTTACGTTTCGACCACCGGCAACTACGTTTCAATCTCCCGCCATAGTTACTGTAACGGTTTTCAATAAACCAATACACAATAGTTTGGTCTTTGATTCCATTTCGACGTTACGCGTTCGACGGCCGCGTTACATCAATTTTTAACGGTCGAGCCACCGGTGCTTCGCTCGGTACCATTTTTACACATTTTAACCGTATTATTAGTCGGTGGTTCGCGACGAAAGAAAGATTGGCTCGTCGACTTCCCTCGACGTTGAACGGAAAGAAAACGCTTTATCGTCCGGGCACGACGAATTCGAAACTACGTACGTACGCCGCGACCATGAAAGAACCTAATCATCTTCCGTGCACCGGCCGTTGCACCGCCTAACGCGTCACGTACGTCCATCGTGGTTACGATCAGAATCTGTCAATTTCCATCGAGTCCGCCGAGACGCCGCAAGTCCCTATCTAATCAACGATTACACGCAGATCGATCAAATTTTCTATCTCCACAGTTCGTGCAACGACTCCTTCGAACGATCGACTAACGGCAATTGAGCTTGTCTCGACGGAGGTGAGGGATTAGTATGGATATTAATGTGACCGTTACATACATCATGCGAGTGTCACGCGCCCATTGTATCAGTCAGTCTTGGATAATTATTAGGAGAGGTCGTTCAACATCAGCCATAGGAGAAGCATCGATCAATGTTATCAAGGTAACTCCATTGCCAACAGAACTGTTATCGGATGATTATCGATACTACCATTGGCCCGTCGATCGGCGTAGCCATTACTACGCGACGTTGTACGCGGCTAATTATCGTTTCGCAGCCAATTACCGTGCGAATCGATTGTTGATATTGCGTGTACGTCGATCCTCCATCCGTGTTTCTCACGAAAGAAATCACTTTCTTCGATACTTTCAATTTGTGGAGAAACTACACCCTCGTTTCAAGGGTTTGTCGAGTATAGTTTGCCAGAGAGAATGATCTGAATCGTTCACTCGTTATTTGGATTTATCAAGGTTTTAGATTTGCTAATTCCGAAGGCTCCAAATTTGTAACACATCGAGCGGTCCGCGATCCATCAATATCGAAGGTATTAATTTTTCGAGGTTCGCCGGCAAATCGCGTAGACGTTCGACAGGCGAACCGATCGCGATATTTCCCGGCACGTAGGGCCGACGAGCCCGTGAAAAATGATTGGGACGATAAATCAAACGTGGATCACCGATTTCTGCTTCCACTTTATGCACCCGGTATCCGCGAATCTTCCCTTTGTTCGGCAAACACGCGCACGAAACACGCAGATCCTTTGAGCGGAATGCTTAAGAGACTGGGGGCGGAAGGTTCGAGGAGGGGGATGGTTGAGTTATACGACCGTTCCCGGGCGGAATCTAAAATCAAGCGGAGGGTGTCTTCTAGTTACTATTCCGTGGATTCGCCCGGAGTATCAACCGCTTCTTCGGGATTATCCGAAAGTTTGGTGAATTAAAGTGGAGCGTTGTTTGCCTGCCGGTTCCTTCTTATCGCGCGCGGGATCGAAGGACAGGGGATGGAAATAAAACTGCGGAGAAACGACGAGATACGCGCGGAGGCAGGTTTCGTCGTCTCGTCCGGCGAACCGTGCCTCCTTCCGGATCGATTTACCCGCCGCGATCATTTGTTTTACGGTTCCACTCTCCATTAGCGACGCTTTCGACGGAATACGAAATCCTACCCACTTTCTAGAAAAAAATTCGAGTAACTACTGAAAGTTTTGGGTGAAAAAAAAGACTTTCGAATCGTCTTGGAAAAATTATTTTTAGTTGCAGGGGTCAATTGCAAGCATTTTTCGTCAACAGACATACCCCCGAAATCCTACTCAGTTTCGAGGAAAAAATTCCTTACCGAAAATGTAATTTCTGGCCAGAAATGTCAGCCCGAATTTTCACGCGAATCTTTAAAACGTCGTAATTTCTGAACGGACTGGACGATTTTAATGTTTAAAAAAGCAAAGGGCGTCAAACAAAATTACTAAAAATGAGAAATGAATTTTTGAGAAAAATCGACAGGGGGTAGGTGCCTAAATTTTTCGGCGAAAAAAAAAATTTTTCGAATCGTTCTAAAAAAATTATTTTCAGTTCCGGGGGTCAGTTGCAATCATTTTTGGTCATTACACATACCCCCGAAATCTTGCGCATTTTCGAGAAAAAAATTCAGAACCGGCGGAACTTTAAACGTTAATAACTTTTTAACGAAGCCTCCATCAACAAATTGGTATTCTTGATTTTCGTCTTATTTTGACCTCCACAATCCCCCATTAAAATTTTCCCCAGGGGTGGCCGAACACCCTGTATTTTTGTGAAACACCGCCATTTAAAATTAAGTTCCAAAATTGAAAATACAATATGCAGAAGCGTTATACGGAGCGAGAAATAACTTTCGCGAGTATCTTCGGAGGGAATCGATTTTCTGTGAACTTGCTCGTTGACACCGCGGACCAATAGTCGTATTATTTTTCATTAACCAGTGCGTGGGTGAACGTAACCCAGACGGTGGCCGTGCATCATCGTATCGCGACAGGCTCGATCGTGCCACGATAATGATCGCGTAGTCAGCGATACTCGCCCCATCGCGACGGAGCATCGTCCCCGGGTCGTAGACGCTTATCGGGCCCCGGAGAGTTGCGGCTCCCAGGAAATAATTTGCTCGGGAGCAGAACGGAGACGACCACGATTATCCGGCACTCTCTGCTCCTCCGTCGTCTATAGATTTTCATAATCCCACGCCCCGGAGAAAGCGTTAGGCGGGGGGTTCGAGGTTCGAGAGGCGTGACGAGTACGAAATGAGATCCTGAATCGTCGACGGGATCTCGGGCTCGCAGTTCACTTTTTAGCGAAGAGAAGAAACGAAAGACGAGATAGACGAAGGAGGATTTACGTTCATCCGCGACAATCGTTCGCCTCGATTGGTCTCGCGCTACCCGCGCTACTCCTTCAGCCTCTTATATCGAGATAAACAAAATAATTGATTCGTCTTGCGTCCTCCTCGTCGCGTCTCGGTTCGACTCTTTGGCTGGGAATGATCAAAGTATCCCTCGCGAAGTTAAATCGTTGGTTGACCAAGATTTCGAGTTTCGGTGCACGTGGGCGAAGCTCGTTCGTGTAACTTTGCCCGATTGGACAACTCTTTCGGTGGACTCTGTTTGGAGAGGCCACCCTGGAAAGAGCAGGAAATAGGGCGTGAAACTTCTAACCCTCTGTGTTTTGCTAAGACGCCTCAAAATACAAATGATTGTTTACGCAAGAAAGTGTTTGCGTCTGGTAAGCGCGTGATTTACGAGATAAACTTTCATCGTATATAGTATAACAAATACAGTCTGTGCAAACATGTGTTATGTAATGTAGAGGTCTCGACCCTCTGTTTATCTTGTTAGTCGAAGCAATAGACTTCCTAATCGAACAGGGTTTGATGAATCAACTTGTCAACGTCGAAATTTGTTTAGCACTGCTTAAAGATTGCAATGGATGTTTATTTTTATTTTATATGCCGAATGAAGCGTGCATGGTCTGTGTTTGATACGATATTCGGTTGGAGCCGCTTGTTCCCGTGGTTTAATCGCAAAAGTTTGGAAATAATTCCGTTGGAGGAGGGGCAGTGGTGGGCGAGGGTGTCAGCGTTATGATTTCGGGGCTGATTCTTGGCACGGTCGGACGCAATTTGCACGTTCCCGCGGCGACTTAAGACACTTCGACGCGGTCGGTAGCTGGTTGGCCGACCGGTGACTTAAAAGTTTCCATGGAAATTTTCTCCCCGTCGTAATGGCCGAGTTATTATAGCCGAATAATTGCGCGGTAATTAGTGGGAAATTTATGTGCAAAGACGCGGCTGATTGCCGTCGCGAACGGCCGGGCTTAACGTTCGGATTTGAATTTGTTAGAATATTAAGGAAAGTCAAGTGTTTGCGTTGGACTTGGTCGCTTCGAACGGCTTGAAACTCTAATAAGTTGCCTGGAGCCACGGCTCCCTCGTCCGAGGCACCGCTTAAGGATCAGTCGCTAATAATGACGGGGGGACTTTAAATCTCCAGCTTCCGGCGGAGCAATCGAATCTGTTGCCAAGTATTTTAAATCGGGCTTACGGTTCGTTCGAATATTAATTTAAATTGATTCTTCCGCTACGTTCGCTAATTGCGATCGATCCGTTGTCTCGCAACTCTCAATTATTGTATCGAAACCCTCGGAAGGAAGACTTCCAAATATTAGGCTTTCAAACGAATAATTTTAGAATATTTTACCAAAATTAAATTCATTACGTTAACCTCTGTAGTATTTTAGCTTGAACTTAACCTCAATTTTATTATCTCCATTTAAATGAACTATTCTATGTACTCCGAGAAGACTATATTGATGGTCAAAATATCGTCGTAGTAAGGATCGTAGTTCTAAAAAATTGACAATGTCGCGAAAGCTGTCCTTCCTAATTATTTTCTCGATGAGGGGGAGGAAATGAACTGTAAATTTCTTATTTACGAGGAACGACAAAAGGCTCGTTAATTGTAAATACCGCGATCTTCTCGAAGCAACCGCAACAACGGGGTCGACGAAGAAGTTTCGATTCGCGAAATCGTTTCCAGTTTCTCGGCGGGGTCTGGAGGGACGAGGGGGGCGGGAAACGGGGCTAACGAGAGTTCAACAAAACAATTAGGGGAAGAGAGAGGAGATAATTGCAATTCACGAACGCGACGTCGCGACTGCGAAATTACGATTATATTCTCCGTATTATTGAAATACGCCGAGCGGCCGTATTACTTTCCGAGGACCAGAAAGAGAGAGAAAGAGGGGGACGAGGGAAGGGGGGGGGCGGAAACGGGTAACTCGGAGCTGCTAATAATAGCAGAAGGATCTGGGACGATGGTTTGCGTTTGACTCGAGGAGCCGAAAGTGGAAAACGACGGTAAAACGAAAAAAAACCGACGGAGAAAGGGGAACGCTTTATTATCCACCCTCGTTGGACGTTCCGTGCGAAGACAATGAGATGTTATTAAGCGACTGACCCAGGTTCACGATACTCCCCGGTGTCCAGTCGTTACAAGCGTTCAATTGTACCTGAAATTTAAGATTCGTCACAAAATGTTCTCCTTGAGCGTTCCTAGAAGCTGTAGTCGATAAGAGATTTTAAAAATCTGCACGCAACGTGTTGCAGCAGTAAGTCACGAAGTAGAAGAAAAGTGCCTGGAAGTTTTGACGAGTAAAACAACAAGGTCAGAAGCATGTGAGGCGAAGTTTCGGAAGTCAGAACTTCATAGGGTAGACAGCGGGAGAATATTCGGCGTTGCTTCGTGGAAAATCCGAGATATTTGAAAACGAAAATTTTAACTTTCCAACTTCGCGATGTTTTACAAATCTGTCGACTTTATGAGTCTGTCCTTTAATGTCCGTTTTCGTGAAATCAAGCTCCCTGTTTATGTGCTTTTCTATGCAGGAATACGGGCAGTTAGTTTAAACTAAAACTAATTTCAGCAAATTGATGTTCTTCGCTCTCATGAGCGTCACAATGTGATAATAGCCTTGTTTACGAGATCGTAAATCGTATCTAGTTTATGTGCTGTTAGCTGGTTAGAGTAACCGTCAAATTGTGGACTTAACGTATCGGTTATAATTTTGTTATTCTCATTGTCAATTAGTAGGCAATTCGTACATCTCCATCTACAATATTAAAAACACCGTGTGTTTTTTATTAAAATCCAAAATCAATGAAGTTAACAAACAAGGCGTAAATAATTACAACGTGTTTATTTGCATTTTTAATTCGAGAGTTATACAATTTCTGCCTAACGAAGCGGGCTGTGCGATTAATTTAGGACGTCAGGAAGCGTCGACAACGCTTGGAAATGGTTTTCTTCGTCGAAACGAATCGTAATCGGATCGCGGTAATCTACGCGACGCGTTCGATCCACCTCCGTCAGCTTCGGTTCTTTAATTAAGCCCCGCTGTCCGGTTAGAGCCGCCGTAATGGCCGCGATAAAAATATTCGCAACGGGAGAACTAATCCGAACTCGCGGGGGCGGGAGTGGCGTTCGAGTTATCGCGGATAAACGACGAACGAAATTAAATTCCGGGGTGCAACTGCAGAAAAGTTTCTTTATTCGTTCGTGGCGGAGCTCGCGGAATTTCCGTCGCTGGCCCCCCCCCCCCCCAGGTTCGCGTCTCCTCTCGACAGATTAAATGATAAATAGACGTTTCCCGGGGTCTCGAAACGGGCACTACACTCCCCCGTTTCGTCTCCCCAGAATCGTTCGATTACGATCCGGAACGCTCGCGACATCGATAACCAAGAATCCTCGGTATGGCAGTCTCTTACGACGTCATCGAGTACGTAGCGGCTTGCTGAGATCGGATATCCTCTTCGTGAGCATCATCGACTCGCCCGGAATCCGGCGTACGTTCGTAGCAATTAAGTGGAATCGATGGTCGGACGGTTATCCGGAATCTGACCGTGGCTCTTGCCCTGCCCGCCACATTGCAGGGAAATGGGACGGAAAAATTCAATGTCGTTCGATCAATCCGTTCCACAGGACCTCGATGTGTCCGCTCCGTTTCCTCGCGACGTTCCCGCTGCAAACTGATTCCAACGTACGAGCATACGAATGTTTATTCTGCGCGCTCGCTGGAGCAGAGATTGGAAAATTTGTCTGGAAAGAGACAGCGAATGTTTTAAACCTCGCGAGTCAAACCTTCGATCGTGCAGTTCTACTCAGAGACGTTCAGAGAAGCGTATAGAAAAAGATTTTTAGTAAAAATATTGAACCTGGAGGAAGTCAAGTTTTTTTTTTAACGAACTGTTGGGGATCGTAGAAATTATCAGGACGACCCAATGTAGATATTTACGGCAAGAATGGAGGGACGATTGAAACGACGCGTGGCGTCGGTTCGTCTCCGGATCCGCGAGCGGGAAATGGAGCCAATTAGCGGTTGTTAGAGTTGCGAATAACTTAGAGCGGGCGCGCGGTAATACAACGTTTCCGAGTTGCTCGCCGTTTGTTCGAGAGCAAGGTGGAGAACGTAAGGAGAAACGGTGCCTCCTCCTCGGTAACTGACTGGGGCACGCGAAACATATTTCACTCTCTAATGGCCGACTTAACATAATGTATGCCTCCGACAGGACCTCCGTCGGCTCCGAACCCCCGCCAACGGCGTTACGCCTCGAGCACCCACCCACCCCCGTCTTCGCCACCTCTCGTTCCCCCGTCAAAATAGCCATCTGTTACTGAGTTATCGCCCCGGCATCTTTTCCGAAAATTATACAACTTATATCGGCGGTTACGCGCCCAAGGTATTCCCAGGTAAAATGTAAATCGCGAAATAATAACAAAACTCAGAGCTTAAAGTGACCTGGCTGAGGTCTGACGGAGCCTAGTCGATAAACATTGCTTCGTAAGGAATTGGCGCTCCGGGCGTTTTTGTACATTCGAGTCGACCTTTCGAACGATTCGCCGCGCTGTTGTCAATAACCAGTGTCTTTCGAGCCAGCGTACTGTAAGGATACGAGAACAAGGAGACTACGTAGCTTGTCTGGTCTTCGTGTAGGCTGTTTCTGATCAAGGCAAATATCCGTAAGAATATTTTAAGGATTCTCGAGGCTAGATCGAATTGCTATTTTAATAATTACTTCGAACGATTCGCTACGCAGTTGTCAATAACGGTGCCAGTATGTTTCGAGCCAGTGTACAGTGCGGGTACAAGAACAGGGAGACTACTTGGCCCACCTGATCCTGCAGAAACATCGATTAAGCTGTTCTTGGTCAAGGTAAATAGTCACACGAATATTTTGAGGCTAGATCGAATTGCTATTTTAATAATCAGAGTATACATATAAGTAGTAACCTTCTCATACATTATCGTATAATCTATAGCGTCATTCTTTGGTGCAAGGAAGGATCTTTTAATGAAATTATGCAATACGAGTCTTCTTCCAGTACGCGTTCCTATATGATTTCCAAGTCAAAGTTTCGGAGACTCGATTTTGCTTGTACGTCTCTGCTTCCTGGTTTCCTGGAAACGTTTGCGGATTTAGGGGCCCCAGCGATCGATCTTGCAGCGTTGTCCGCAAGCCCCTTGCGCGTCGCAGTTAATTGCACGGGATCAATCAAAAGTGAGCGGAAGATTTCGACGGTACGGGCGCAGAGAGTCGGTTCTCCGGATATCTGTTAAGGTCGATTCGATCGATCGGTGGCGATGTAGGTCGGCCCTCGCTGGATCATGGATCGCCTGGTCGAAATCCTCGGTATTGCCGTACCGTCGGGACCGATTAATTTGTCGAGCAGCCAAGAGAGTAGTCGTACGGGATTTAAACGGACCGCGGTCGCAAAAGGGGAATACCGAAGTGGCCATTCGGCCATCCTGCGTCGGCCGTTTCGCGAGTATCCATCACGGAATGGAGGAATGGAGTCCGTTTCGCCCTTTCGACGTGCCGCGAGCGCTCGTCAACGCCCACCGGTCGAGGCAAATTAATTTGACTCGATCTTTGCACCCCGTCGCGAACCACCTTCCTCCTTTCTTCGTCGGGACGATTGCCGTTTATCATCCGTGAATTTTCCTTTCGCGACGTCTTGGCTCTGTAATTTCCGCGAGGAGATCATAATTGCGACACGGCGCCCTGAAAATACTCGCTCTACACCACGATCACTCGAGACGCGAAATTTCTGTAAGTAATATTCGCGGAAACTGTCGGCATTCGCTAAAGATTGAATACAGTAGTGTCCTGCCTTTGAAATTAGAGCTGTTTATGTCGAGCGATTTCGTGTAATTAAAAACTCTTTCTAATTCTCAGAACGGAGTGTAAATATATGAAGTACCATGTGTTTCTCTGGTAAATTAATGTACAGTCGGTGTATATTTATCGAGAAGCGACGTGTAAGCCTGTTTGAAACTGCGTTCATTGCAAAGTGTTTAATATCGACCGAATCTTCGTCGAGAAAAGTGAAACGGCATTAAATTGGCGTTAATTGTTCGACCGTATCGTTGCGCTATTGCTCGGTGAAATGGTATTTACTATCCCGGGATATTTATAAAATTTTAGACACGCCTAACGAAGCGATCTTTGTGAATTTTTGCACGCCATGGGAAAATTTGGGCGAAGGGAAACGAGGACGTCCAGCTGTTCCCAGCGCGACCACTTGACTCTTCACGCGCTGAAAAGCCTCTGTCCCAAATACGAGGCGCGTCCGGGGAAACGAAGGCCGATCGACCATTAAAAAACAAAAATAATAACGGACATTCGAAAGAACGTATTACGGGTAAAAGCGAATCGTAAATCGAATCTTGAATTCTTCACCATTTCCCGGATTCGAAAAGAGAATTGCTTTTAATCGCGTTCCGGTGAAACATTATTTTTAAAATCGTTCCAACGATCTATTATAAAAAATAATCCCGAAGTCCAGCTGACGTTCGTTTCTATCAGAAAAGATTTCCGATTTGATTAACGTCACTCTCGCAGAGGAGTAATGAAAAATGCAAAAAATTCGTATATTGCGTCGTTAATTTTCGGTATATTCCATTTACTTTTCGCGTATTGCTCGCGCATTGAATACGAATCCCCGCGTTCTCTATCAGGCGGGTCCAATTTTCGTCAATAAACGGGAGACTACTGTATTTAGCTATCGAGAATCGATCGGTGCCAATATGTTGCCGTGTCCTCGGATGGTTTGCTCGGCGACGGTCCTTCTATTTAGAAATTTCATCCAGCGTGGCGCCAACAGGAGCCACACAGCGTCCGTGACATTGACTTTTCTCGGATAAGCCATGGACGCGCGGCGTCTGCACGAGCAGCGTCCACCCTATCCTCCGGCTTCCTTTTCCTCAAACTTGCCCACCCAACGCAATCACACGATCGGCTGAACTTCCCAATCTCGGGTTAACGGTGAACGCTTCTCGACTTTTCGCCTGCAGTCCTTCTTCGCTCGTTTCTCCGTAATCTTCGTCTTTTCTCTCGATTGTTCTCCGATTTCCGGGGCACCGTTCGTCCCTCGTTCCCACTCGATATTCGATTTTTAATTTTCGCATCGTCCTCGATGGACCTCGTTCGAGCCAAAAAGCGGGGATCGGTCGGATCGCGGTTATCTCGATCTCGTTTGAAAATAATCCAAGTTCCTCCCGGTGTTGGCTGCGCGTCCACGACTTACCTGTCGCAATTAGGGGCGGCGATATAACGCGGAACGCGTTCGCCTGAAATGCTTGGGGGCGTCGTTGCGCTATCCGAACCCGAAACTAAAGAGCCTCTGGTGCTGGGGGATTCCTCCAAGTGGAAAAGATTCCGGAAGATTGCGCGAGATGCCCGGGCCAAGATTGTGCGATCGAGTCGACCGGGAGTTCGCGAAACTTACTCCGTGGAAGCAAAAGATCGAGCATTATCGCGCCTCTGGATCCCCAAATATTGCTTCGTTCGATAACCAGCTTGCAATTATTTTTCATAATCCCAGAAGTTTATTGCAACCTTCCCCTCGTACCTTCGTCAGCTGTCTGTGTCTATAAATCGAATTCTATCGTTTGTAGATTTACGTACGAGTAATCGCCCTTTGATTACGAAGAAGTTACGAAAATGGCTAAGGGTCTATACGATTATCTTATCATGTGCGCGTCGCAAGATGGAAAAAACGGAACACACGATAATTTAGACTTCACGCCGGGCTACGGAGGGTTAATCCTCCCCTAATGAGCCCCCAAACGACCCCTTAAAGATTCCTATCACTCTAACACCCCCTGAAACGACTCCCCCACGCTGGGAAATGCTGGTATAATGCTCCGCCGTTAGAACGTTCGAGTAATAGAGTTGTGCTAGAAAAGTAAACTCGGGGTATTAGTTATGGAACGTAATAGCGACCTGTCTTTCAACGGTATATACATATACGAGACGGAATAAATCCCTATAATGGAGCCTCTTAAAATTCCATACAAGTCAAAACACCCTGAGCAGCCAGGGTGAAGTTCAATTTGAATATCAATTTTGCGAGTCTGAAATCTCGCGTACGTTAAGGTGCACACTCGATAAAGGGGCTCTCGTCCTGCTTTGTTGCAATATAAAAGTTTGTTCGTTGTTTGGCTGGATAAGGTTTTCTCGATAGTCTCGCTAAGTCTCCGGAGGCCTCGAATCAGAGGGGGTGGATCTTGAACGGTGGCTTTCGCGCGAATCTCCCACGGATGCGAACCGATTCCTTATCCTTGCTGATCCCCCCTGGACGCAATAAGTACGCGTTGAACAATGTGGCTGGACCCGCCCGAGGGAAGAAAAGACGCGCTTTTCGCGACGGTCGGTGAAAAAGAGACGGTATTAGAAAAGGCTGGGGGCCCCCTTTGTCCGGCGACTTCATTGTACGGCGAAAATATTCAACGGATACGCCGATGAAAATCCAGCCTGTCCGTTGTCCGCGCGTTATCATGCTATACAAAGAGACCGATTAAGGCATGAATTATTTATGACGCACGGTCCGTCGGTATTTTAATAAAATGTACATCCACCAAGTATAACGAAGATGTTCGAGTCGCCCAGAACTGTAATATAAATCGATCTTTTGCCCTGTCCCCGAGAAACGGGGTTCAGGATTTTAAATAAATGCCAAAAGACCCAACGAACGTGTACCAGTAATCGAATAAGCATAAAATTAATTTAAATTATTTTTCTTAAATAGTCCTAAAGATTTGGTAACACTTGTTATATTTTATACTTTTACTATCATTATTGTCGACTTGCGATGCTACCATGTCGCGTTTATTTTTCCAATATTGCGACCGACATGGCCGTGATCACGCGTGTCAGATATGATTTTTTACGTTTCTAGTTTATATTGTTGTTTTTTCGTTTTTTCAAAGTAAATTGACCGAAATGCATGGCCCACGAACGTTCCAACGAACGAGCTTTCCAACCGACTGTAAATAATGTATATACACACGACTCTATTTGTTAAATATAGAGCAGTTTACACCGCAAAACTTACAAGGCAATGAAAACTGTTATTATTTTTGACCGTTCGATTTAAAGTTTCCAACCAGCGTGGTATTCACGTCGAAACGATAAAATTGCATAAGCAAATTGAACAGAAACACGTTTCATCCTTATGCAAAGGACCTGGATAATGGAGGTATAGAAATTTAATTACTTAGGGGAATCAGGATTAGTCACAGATGTCAGGAGATTCGAATGCATGTGTAATTACCAGTTTAATCGGTTAATTCCATTTTAATTCTCGTAAGCATTTTTATTTGTTGGTAAAAATGTTAACAGAATTAATTAGACGGCTAATTGAATACGTGCAGCACCTGGCGAGAACGATGTTGTAACGATTCAGCGTAAATGAATGGCGCCCATAGCGTTTCCTTTTATTCGGTGGCTATTAGCAAAGTAATTAGCCATTAGATGGTGGCGATGAAGGCGAATTTTTTGCGTGAAATACAAATACGTTGGAATAAACCATGTACGGAATACCCTGATATAAAACGTGCTATATTATAAATTAAGTAAGCGTTTTTTGTGACTATTAGCAATATTTTACGCTGCGTATCAATATGGCAGAAAGCCTGTCTCGGGAAGAAATACCGTCCCATTTTCTTGCTCAACCTGTTACGTCCAAAAGTTTCGAATCTACAGCAAGAAGGCAATTCTCATTCTGAATATACCGTGTCATACGTGAAGTGAATTAGTCGAGATTGTTCTTCCTGCTTCTCCAACTTCGTATCCACCAGTCTCGATCGTGATAGTGAAGACGATGTAATTTATACGGGATTTAGTAAAGTCTTCGATATAGTCGGTCATAATATCTCGGCCCTTAAATTACCTTCTTTAGGCATTCACGATGACATACTACGCTGGATAGGTAGTTACGTAATCAGATCGTCTTTGGGTCATTAAAATTCTTGTGCCACAGAGACTCTCCTCATAGAAAAGGACAGAATCTTCGATCTAAAGTGGCACTAATATATAAGATAAATATTTTGTAATCTTGGCTCGGCGATTTATAAAATATAAAATCTTCGGTATGATATCGACAAGCCTTTTCTTACTCATCGAAGATTCACATTTTAAGATTTGAGCAACGAAAAGAAAATAGTCGAAAGTGGAAAGATAATTAAAAAATTCGTATCTTGGGAAAGATACTTTCAATCTGAATTCCGGTGTAACGTTACAAATTAAACAGCTGTTTGCGCGAACCGATCTCGATCAGACCGAAAACGCAAACGTTTCGTGGGGGTGGTAAACATTTCACCGCGCGTAAACGTTTCTCGTCTAAATTAGATCCATCGGATCGTCAGATCGGATGACAGAAGTCAATCGAAATCGCGAAATATCGCGCCGAGGACGCAGCAGCGAGTTTTCCGCGACGGAGTTAATCGAACCCGGTTTCGTTGCAACCTCCGTTTTCGAAATTTATTTCCCTCGGTGGATTTCGTGCCGGCAGGGGTAATAAACCCAGCGGCGAGATCGTCGTCTTCCGGAAGTCACGTTCTCGAGCTGTTATTTGCGTATAAATGCCATCGATCGAACCCGTGCCCGGCGATTTTCGAGACGTAACTTTCTGCGGCGTCGGCGAACACGGTTCCGTTTCGAACACGCGTCGTGTTGTTTCGCCTTTCGGCTCGGTTGTTCGGAATTCCGAGCGAGTCTAATCACAATAATCGCTCGCGTGAACCGAAAGAATAGATCTACCGCTCGCGATACCTCGGAAGGCGTGTCCATAAAACTCCAGTGCCACAGTTCGAGAGCATACGCTTTGAATGTGGACTGTTTCGAGATCAGATACACTACACTGCGTCGACAACCGTTCACACTTTTCGTTATTTTACATTTCCCGTTCGAGGATCGAGTCGTTGAGACGGAATTTTCGATAGAAGGACGCGATAAATTATAAAACCCTGTAATATTTACGTAGGACTGTTTTTATTGGATTCGTAATCGGTGGTGTTATGCAACATCGGGTTAAAGCACGATCCGACACGGGGTCCACGGATCTCTCTGGCAAATATTTTTCCAACATTTGGCGGCCAAACGGTTGATCCTCGAAAGCGACATTCGGTAGCCGTCGAGAAAATACGAGACAATAGTCCTAGTCCAGGTTTCCCTCGAGGCATTTTACAGATCTAAAAGTAGGACATTCTCTGTCGTCTGCTCGTTTCTTTCTCGAACCACCTACATATAAAATATCGACCAATAACTGTACCATCTCTCGCCTATCGAATCTGCCAATCAAACCTGTGTCTATATTCAGCACTTACGTCGACTCGGTCTTCAATAAACGTTCAGTTTTATTCGAATCTCCAACTGGAAACTGGATAGCCGCTAACCTATAAAACGAATATTCCTAAGAATAATATTACTGTTCATCTTCGAAAATACAGAAATATATCTACGAACGTGCATAAGAATAGATGTCACATTTCCTAGTCAGAAAACACTGCGGTTATATTCGTAATACGTCAAAAGTGATATTGGAATTAAATTCATAGCCTCGAACAATTATGCAATGATCCAAACAGTAAACTAATCTCAGCTTTGCTGCGCTTCTTGCGACGATCCGCGTTAGGGATACCTGCAACCGCTCCTATAAACTATTTACGCTTCCTTCCCTCGATCCACCGTAAACTCGAGCGATTCGGACGATCCGTTTAAATTTAACTAGTTCGAAGCCAAAGTCTCGAAAGCTCGGTGACATCTGGCGGGGACGATTTGCTCGCAAGAAGCGAGGCGCTATAGTACCGTGCACCATCGTATCGTCTGCGATTAAAGCCATGCAGAGTCACGGACGTTAAATTGCTACGAATCGAAGGAACATCGCCGGGGGAAACTCGTGGATCGGACGGCCAGAAAGGAGCTAGGGAAAACAGACACGGAGGGCGGGCGACGTTTTTCACTGGAAGTTTTCTCGTTAGCATTCCAGCAGCCGTCCGCTTTCAGAGTTCAATTTGCTCTTTATGCATAAGACATTATGTGGCGTGCAACGAGCAACGTCGTCTCGTTCGCAAAGAGCATCCTCGAGCTAGTTGCGAGCCGCGAGTAGACGCTAGCGAACGTGCCTCGGGTTACCGCGTTTACCGAACGCCCGTGACTTTTCCAGCCATCTTCTCGCCTTCCTCTTTCGCGCGTCCCCTCCTACCTCCGCGCGCCCCACGGAGGAAAGCTATAGGGGGAGAATGGGGGCGCGAAATGGATCCCACTTTTCTCGAGGAAATGGTTTCCCGCCGCGGCGCAACGGCACCCGACTTGGGGCGTCGCGATGCAGGATGCCGCTTTGTGCGACATCGTGAAACGTGTCGAATAAAGGGTACGCCTTCTGTTAAGGAGTTTATTTTGTGCTCCCGCTTTGTGTCTCCACGGTCTCTTTAATGTCGACAGCTTCCGTTCGATACGGAAAATGCGATGGTTCCACGGAATGCCCGCTACGTCTTTCTTACTAACTTCAAATTCCTCGCTTAAAATTCTTGCAGAACGTTTACGAATTGTAATAGAATCGATAGGAATTGCTGAAACTTCTTTGGGTATGTAGCGTCAAAGTAAACTTCAAAATAAACATAGAAGACAGCATAAATTATAATAGGCGGTATGCTCATTAGATAGGGGATGAAATGCCCTTTAAAATGAGCGTTTGTACGAGTCGATAGCTTTATTAGTTCCAGAGATATAGCGTTTTTAGTTTCGCATCGATGCGATGGCTAGTTCCGGAGATAGGGTTTGTTTACGTTTCGTTGTGCGCTCGCGAGTTCATTGATGACACGCGCGTGACAATAGTAAACAGTGCGTAGTAAATTCTTGGAAATACTACGTCTGGCTCTAGGTCACTCGATCACGAGTCACGTACGAGACAAGGAGGTCCGGCGCGACGCGTCAGACGAAGACAGAGACAGTCGAATTAAGAAAAATTACCTTTTACATAACTTGCGATATCTCGAAAACGAGAAGTCCGATCGACAAAAACCAAAAACCATTTTAAAGGGGAAGCCTTGCCGCTCCTAACAGTGGTTCAATTATAAATAAAACACCATTAGTTTTGGAACTGCACGCGTCTAAAGTTTATGTATTTTTAAAACGCGTTAATAGGCTTTCGTAAGGCGGAGAGCGAGACATAGTGGAATTTTTAAAATTACGCTTTTCTTTACACGATGATATCTCGAACACGGAAAGTCGGATCGACAAAAACCAAAAAGCATTTCAAAAAGGAAGCCTTGGCGCTTGTAATAGTGGCTTAATTATACATAAAACACCACTAGCTTCGGAACTGCACGCGTCTAAAGTTTGAATACTTATTAAAGACCATGTAACAATTTTTACATTTTGAATTATACAGTATTACGTTGTTAATAATACAACCGAACCGGTAATATGTTAAAAGAAAGAATAGAATTGTTTTGTTTCGTTTTCTAGGACATGGAGTCTGAAAATTTATCAAGTTCGCGTGCACTAAATGGTGCTTTCGAGTTAACAGACTTCTGTTTCCGCTCGTGTTTGTGTTTTAATTTACATGTGAAACTCTGTGACCCATGGAGTGACGTTATTGAGTTTGTAAGCACCGTATATGGGGTAGGCGAGGTTGCTATTTCGCGTACGAGCGTAAAAATAAATTTCAAACGATGAAATTTTGTGGAACGAGGCTCGGATATCGAGAAAATCGATTTCGAATATGCGTTCGACCATCGGTCGATGTTTCTACTTATTTTAACGTTTGGAAGTACGATGGTACGCTATTATTTATTTTAACTGGTTACGATCAAACAGATGCTACTGATATTCACAAAAGAGGCAATACGTTAGCATCAATATTGGCAAACGCGAATGCAAGTGGAAGTGACGATTTATGACCAAAAACGTTAACCTTCGTGTAGAATTGCACGCGTGTCGCGCGAATTTTGAAAATTCATTTAACATTTAACAATTCAGTTATTCCATATTTTCTATTTATTTTTGCACGCAGAATCGCTCGTCTTTTCGATTATATTACAACAGAGAAAGAAATCTGGATATTCCAGTCGGAGCATTCAGCATCGAGATTCCCTGGTCTCTTTCGAAGTAGGATAATCGATATTTCATAAATATTTTATAAATATCGAATATCCTACGAACATCCATAAACATTATTACGAGATCGTTCAAGATTTTCCAGCCAATCTGAGTCCAATATATCCTTTGACACAATCAAATATTGTCGAATTATTTCGAATAAATTGTTTTTTAATCTTAAGACTTGGAGATCGACCAAAAGAGGTTTCGCGAAAGCATCGCTAGATAAGGAGAGATTTCGTAGAATCTGAAACCTATACTTTCATCGATCCACCTCGTTCCTCCGTAATCAGCCCGTAGAATGGACTCGTTCGAAAGTCAGTTTATTCGATAATGCCTGTCAGAGCATATCGTCGACGATTAACGGTTGAAACCTTTCGTCGAAGTCGAGATTCGCCGCGGGAAGCTAAGAATGAGTTCGTATCGCGGTCGAAGAAGCTTTCCTCGATTTATCTTGGATGTCTTCCCGTGTCCTCGTCTTCCTTATTCTCTTACGCGCGCGTGGTACTCCGTGTCGCGGGGAATCGACGATTTTCTGATAAAATTCCGCGAAACTCGGTCGCGCAAAGACGACGCGGCGTTATTAAATTTCTTGCGAAAGCGCTACCGCACCTGACTCCCTGGTTTTTGCGCGGTCATTGCTGCTTTATTAAAGCATCGATGTTGCCCGTTTCTCCGTTCGACCATTTATAAAAATTCAAATGTCTCGTCGACGAGAGAAACGCATCGAACGGAAGGCAGCGACGGGAACACGAACGCCCAAGGATTACGCGGAAAAATTTTCACCGTTTCGCCGGCTGGACGACGAAACGAATTCAGCTGGAACCGGCGCTGTGTTTCTCCTTTTTCGCGATGCTCCATTGCGCTCGAATTATTCGCGTCGTTTAAAACGTCTCCGATGAGGGCGGAGCATTGTATCGTCCCTTCGACGCGAAATTCTGAAAACTCTGCTCGTCGGTAGCGCCAGTATTATCGTTGCTTAACCGCGCCAGAGACGAAACCTTGGAAACGTAACGCAATATTGCATGGTTCACCTGTCCTACCGTGAATGTCTCGCTACAATGGAATCCTGGGAAACGGTTCTAAATTGTCGAGCGTTCTTGTTAGGTCTGTTCGAAGGCTGATTTTACGACGCAGCCGTCCAGACGGTGATTCGATGCAGGCAAATTTTATTAACCGTCTCGTAACCCTCGTGACTCGAGATTTATTTAGAAGAATCTACGGTGGATGGGAGTTCGCTGATTGCGTTAGAAACTGAGGGATGTATCTAATAATGTTTACTTGGTTCGTAGATGGAAAATTCTTTATCTCGAGGTAGCCGCCAGAGTCGAATCCTGGATCCCAATAAAATTTGCTTCCGTCGACTCGTAAAACGCGTCGTATAATTTGCGAACAAGCACGAACGCGTTGGGATGCATACACGTATAACATAGTTCGCGCGTCGTTCAGATTTTAAGACCGAAAAATAAAAAAGGACTTATACCGCGTATGAAAAATAATTTTATGGAGGTCGATAAAACACAAACCGTGCGGATAACCGACGACAAAAGCGTGGGATCGTAGGTCAAACCAGGTGCAAAACGGAGAAAAAGAACGTTCGCCTTAAAAGCCCCGGATTTGGCTCGGACTTTTACTCCCAAAAATAGAGTCGAAAGGTCACTGATACAGGCTTTAAATACTCCGACGAGATTTTCAAAGATCACCGCGGATTATATCGCTATTACTCGACGTACAATATTCAGCAGGAAATTAAAGCTCTCGAAACTCGGTTTTATGCATTTTAAAATATCCCATGCGATTGTTATATTTTGTTCAAAGATATTCATACGCGGATCTTTGTTTGCCTCCCCCTCGTGCGAATTATCGTTTGCAAAATGAAAACGGTAACAAACGCGTCCGCGGAGAGATATTATTTCGCGATTAAAAAGAAACCGATAGCGTCGACGACGATTTACGCGTCATAAACGGGGGGGGGGGGGAAGCCACCCCGAAACACGAAGGCATTTTAATTGTATCGTATCCTCGAGGAGGGTAACGGTTCTTATTGGTATGCGGGCACACGACCCAGTCATTTCGCGGCGTTCAGAGTCGTGAAACGAATTCCTTGCTCGGATGTCTGCGTCTGAATAGCGACGCATGCACGAACAAAGCGGCTCGGCAACAGCAGGGTCTCCTGCTCGACGAGGGAGAACGGGGGTAGAGAGTCACGGGTAAAATTGTGGCATACTCGTTTGAATCGTCGTCGATAGATTCCGTCGCATGGCTCGCGGCATTTTCGCGTTTCCGCGATTTTTCTCCCTTTAGCCGTAGCCCGGCTCGCTGAAAGCCGAGGGGAACGAGAACGTATCGCGCGTATTCACGGAATACGGCTCGAATCGAGGCCGAGGGGGGGGAGGGAAAGCCTCGAGAAAATCGCTGCTCCGTGTGTTCTGGCGCGCGATTGTCCCACGCTCGAATATTTGTTCGTCCTCGAAACGCGCATCTTCCTAGATCGGTGTCGAATACAATGCCCACACAGTCGAGGGTCTCGTTAAAAAATTTCAAAATACACGCGTATGCAGAGAAGGTCCCATCCGGGTGTTCGAACCTTCGAATTCTAGAAGCCTTGGCAGGTGCCCACTATGCTCCACGCTCGTACTCGAAAGTTGTGTACTTCGCGTAAGCGAACGCCGAAAACTTTAATATTAAATATCTCGTAAACTACACGCCACATGCCCGCCAAACCATAACCATTGGATTCAATATTTCATACACTATCACTGTGACGAACCTCGTTAGGAAGTTAGACTCTCCCAAGATCCCTACCAAGTTTCGAGAACGAAATAAGGTTCGTCGCTAGCTCCCGGAATAAACAATTTCATTTTAGACCCGGAATGGGAACCGCGGTTACTTCCGCAGATCGCGTCCATCGGTCTCGAAGCGAACATTCTATTACGCGGCGTAATATTTTGCAACGACGGCGCTGAGTCATTGTATGCAGACCAGTTCTAGCTGATTGTGACAAAAAGTTGAAGGGTCGAGCAGCCGTTGGGAAGGGTTAATCGCGCTCGAGTTGATGGATCGGCGAACGGACGAGCGGAGAACTTGGACCATTTGTCGGCCTGGTAATAAAGCTCCCCGGTGAAATTATCCGGCCATCGTGCGAGCTAACGTGCCGACGAAGGGGCCGCCCCGTGTACACAGACTTATTGTTACTCGCGCTTGCTCTAAATAAGTACAAGAACGTCTAATCAAACTGTCAACGAACCAATCTCCCGCCTTGGATTCGCCTTTACGAAATAATAAACGAACGATACCTGCAAAATTTCCCATTTAGACGAATATTCAATGTACCTACTAACCCTAAAACTGCAGTAACAAATAGACTCGATTCCTCGATGCTTTTATACTCTTGGCTCAATTTTAATTCATCTCCGGTGTACTTGACGCATCTATTTCTTTCAATGGACGAAACAGATACAGAAAAATAGTCACGTTTATCTATTTAATTTACTAAATTTCGTAAGTGGGAACCCAACGTGGGAATTTTGTTCGTTAACGGATTGAATTGCAGCCCTTCGATTACTTTCGCGAGCAACTGTACCTACACACACACACACACAGGTTGGCTGCACGAGTTATGGCTGCGTGACGCGACGGCGACGCGCGCCTTAATCGAACGACCGGAACACTGGCACGCGTGTTAATTGTCCCGCGTGTTGCGTGAAGCATAAAACGGACACCTGGGTAACGTCGACGTCGGTTCTGAAACGACGGCAATCGATCCACAGGAAAATATACAAAACGCCTAGCTCGAGCTTTCCAGCGGGCGCGTTCTCTCGAGAACGATCTTTTGTTCCTCAGACTTCGTTTCGTCGCGTCGCGTTATTTTCTTCGGAGTTTTCCGCGGCATTTCCTCGCGAACAAAGCGAAATTTTCGATTGCTCGTGTTTTGGTAATATCGACGTCAACGACGTAATTAAGGAGAATTAATTTGCCCGTCGTCGGTGAAGGGAAACCGTTCGTAGAATTTTTAGAGATCGTAGAATAATTTAGAATTTTAATCTAAAGTCGAACGGTGCATCGACTATAGCGTGACATTTTTTTAACGTTCGAAAACTCGCGAATGGGAGTTTTTTGAGAGGTAAAATTTCTATTAATCGCGAAAGAAATATTGTATAGTAGCGTGGGAAAAATCTGGGGTTCACAGGTTATTAAGAAGCCATGTATCATTTTTAAATTCGACTAGTTTGTTAAACGTACTAGCATGTAGCAAATGTCATGTTCCGCAGCAATCTGTCAGTGGGTTGCTATTGTAATTTTCGTTATTATTGTCTGCACGTCCTGGGAGTGATTTTTCACTGTCGAAGGAACGAACAAAAGGCTGACGCGTATTTTGGACTTTTCATTCGACGAATAAAGCCGAAAACTCACGGGACACGTTCCCTCTTGAAACATTTACAACTTCGTTAGTTTGACGAATATTAGTGGAACATTCTCTGAATACATTTTTAGTCCTTAACGTCGGTAAATCAATTCCAAAATTAATCGTACATTTTTTAAGAAAAAATTCTCTTCCATTCCCTTCCTCGCAAGTTTCGCAACGTTCTCGTATTTTCTGATTCGATTATTCCCCGTCATATTTAATTCATCGCCCAGAGAAAACAGTTATCCGTATCCAGGATCGATCCCTGTTTATTCGAAAGGTTCTTAAATTTAAATTCCATAAATATAAACTATGTTACGCTGCTATCGATCTTTTCGCGTCGAAAGGAAGTGCTTGCTTTGCAACTGGACTCGCGAGATACCTTGGTCCCGGTACGTTGAACTCGGCGCGGATGTAAAAGCGGTCGCTTTAAGATTTTATATTCTATGAAGTGCGCCGTTTAATATCTAGAAAACGTCTGTCTGGAAAGAGGTATGCGCGTTCCGTGCATTCCCGGGGAAAGACAGAACGCTGATGCAAAAGAGGGCGCGGAGTCGTGATTGGTTGGGGAGGGAGTGCATCGCGGATGGTATTCCCGTAGAGTATCGAGTAAAACGGACCACGACGTTGGAGTTTATACCCTAAATCTCTGGTGCACCGGTGCCTCGACGCTGTTGTTCTCGCGAACGTCGTGCGAAATTGTAAAATTACCGCGAACGCCTCGATCTTTCGAGCAGTAAATACCCTGGTAACGATCCCTGGCTCCGTTTCCCGGGAACATCAGCGTTTGTAGTCGCCAGAGTCCCGATAGCGATCGCAGAAATGGTCGGAAAGTAAGAGGCAGTCCCCGATAACGATCCCGCGAGGAGGAGACGACGGTAGACACTTTGCAAATCTGACCTCCGCGGAGAATTCAGAATTTTTATTCTCGCCCGACGCTCTCTCGCGTCCTCTCATCTCCGGAATAAAAAGCTCCGGTTGGAAAACGCTCGATCCCCCCCTTCCCCGGAACTGAGACGTCTGCGAGCTGCTTTTTTCGCGGATCCCACGGAAACCACGACGCCATCGAAACGATCCCACCGAATTAAATCTCGACGACGCTCGAGCTCCTTTCTCAACCCCCTCGCTTCGAGTGGAAACGGAAGTTTCGATCCTTCGGTACGATATGAACACATTTATTACTTCTTTTAAATCCATCGCTGAGCTTATCGAATCCCGAAATACAATAGCGAAACGATTCGAAGTCCAAAATGGAGTTCGATTTTCCTGCGATCGCTGGTATCAAAGAATATTTTAACGTACGGTCAGGGCAGATTTCAAATCGTTCGGAATATCTTGTTAACGAGATGGAACAACACAGGTTTGAGAACGAGTTTAATTGCGTAGCAAATAGATTCGGTATTATAGAAATGAAAGGGGTTTTACGAACGACATGAATCGCGGCGGCGTCACGGCTAATGTTTAATTAATTCACGCCTGCGACGGAGCGACTCTGATTGTTTAAATAAATCGAGAGCGTGGGATAAAATTTTCGATACGGAACGTGTGGGGAAAATTTGCGTTGGGCTTGTGTTATGGTTTTCTACTTAACTATCGTTCTCTATATCGACAGTGATATTGTATCACAGGTTTCGAGTGATTCAAAATCTCTTCAGAAATGTAAGTAGAAAAATCGAGCATCGATCGGACCTGAGACTAAGACTTTGGTATAAATGTCACTGTCACATTTTGATCGAGATGTTTAAATCGAGAACCTCGTGCAGAGTTTTCGCAACAAGTGTTGGCTTGTCGCGAGATTTTGGACCGTCCTGTATACGCGTTGAGGAATCTGCGACGCGACCGACGCATCTGTGTTATCCTCTCTCGCGATTCGTTCCAGAAGCAAGCGGCTTGATACTCAACCGAAGAGCCTCTGTCACGCCTTGGAGAAGAAAGCATATCGTTTCGCGAAAAAAAGAACGTAAGGTGAGCTTCGCGTTTCGAAAGTGCTTTCACCTACAAAGAAATTCTCGCCAGCGTGCAATGGCGCTTTCTTACCTTGCAGTTTTTCCTCGACGAAATTCCTCGAGGACACGTTACGTGCATACACATATGTAGCCCGTGGATCGATATTTTCGAGCCGAGCGTACGATAAATCAGCCGTCGAGATCCAGCTTTCCAAATAAACTCCAGGCTATGATCTTTAAAATGTTACTTTTTTTCTTTTCTTGAATCCAGTTTGGAGATACATTTAAAAATCGTATTTCGATAACTAAAAACAAACAATAATTAATTATCGTACATCCCGTTATATGGATGTCGCTAGACGAGCCTCGCTAATGAGCAGAGCGTTAATTAATATTGGATTCCGTTTACGTTATTTATATTTATCGGAACGAAGGGGTTGCTCGACGTAAAACGATTTTTGTTCTTTGGAATATTAATTGGATACGTAAATATGCCCTACCAAAAGCGGGGAAATGTTTTGGAAACGTATTTATATTTCCGCAGAATTCTGTAGGATTCACGAACATTATCAACATAATACGAGCACTACGCAGGCTTCTATTAATTAACATCACCGTCGATTAATTTACTTAACTTCTCGTACGCACAATTTATCAAATAGTTTCACGTCCGACGGTAACAATTAATTTAATTTCACAGCGGTGAGGAGTGTCTCACGACTATCTTTTAGTGTTTTTCAAGCTCGAAAGGATCGTTTCCCTTCGCCGCGGAATAACAATAACCGTCGAGTCGCCGGCGGAATGTTTGAACGCTTTGAGATTCAGCGTTGAGCGTCGAGCAGATCGATCACAGGAAGCAGAAAAATTGGTTCGTCGACGTGGCGATGACGACGCCGTCGACGACCAGAGAGACCGATGAGAGCGAAACTGGAGGGAACAGTTGATCTCCACCCTTATTTTGCCCTTCGGCGTGTTCCGCCGTCACTTTTTACAACCTGTCCTCTCTCTATCTCTCTCCATCTGCTCCCCTTCTCTCTCTCTCCGATGCTCTCCATCTCGCCTGTCCTGTCGTGGCTTTTCCAAGGATTAATAACACCGCGCGACGCGCTTCGCATAAAACTCCCTTTAATCTGGACCAACGAGAACGCGTGTATATTACAAGCCGCCGGTGCATATCCGCGCTGTTGCGTCACGGGTGTGTGTGTGTGTGTGTGTGTGTGTGTTTTTTTTGCGTACACGCGAGGCTCAGGATCCGTGGAAGTCGTCGACGAGCGTCGTTCTTTCAAAGTCCTAGCGCGGCCCTGATGACGGCGGCTGATTGTGCCCCGTATCCCAGAAAAAGATGCCAAAAATCGAGGAAAAAGGCACCCCGCGTACCATGGAGGCGTCGTAAAAGTTTACTGAACCTTCCGTTCCAGGGGTCGGTAACTTTTTAAAGACACGTGTCGCTATTCGACGTTAAGGCTCATAGGGGAGGCCAAGGGTCGTCGCTTTCAGCTGAAATGCTGAAAGCAAAACGCAAAAACAGAGCTTTTGGAAATAAATTACATTCCCGCGTCTCTCTGGTATCCATCGTTCTGAATCGAGGGGTAAGCGTTAGAATTTCTTTAATTATTTCATCGTGTGTCGTGTCAGATCGCGATATTACGGACGTATTAACCCTTTGACCGTGGAAGACTTTGAACCGATCGCGCGTTCCATGCGCTGGACTTGTCCACGTGCTGACGATATGCATACGTGTTTATAGACGTTTATCGCATGCAGTCAACTGATCGACTCAGCGGCTATAGGCGCCGTTTTCAGTCAAAGGGTTAATGAACCGATCGACTACATTCGATCATGCTACCCTGTGTATGCTCAATGGCTGGTAAACTAATCGTTTCGTGTTAGCCAAATGCTACCCATAAGGATTACACCTCGTTATTTACTGGAACGAAAATCAATGTGTCTAGTTTACAGATATAAAGCAATTTCACTGTTAATTATTATGTCCTGGATTGCGAATCTATATTATTTATATTTTGTTACTTTCATTCGATATTCTTCGTCAGTTCTCTCCAACGGGGTGCAATCGCATAATAAATTTTTTAATCGATTTAATCGTTCTTCTAACTGTAACTCAAAGAAAACAAATCCATTCGTACGCTTCCAATTCAGTAGAAGTATGTCAACATTTGAATTCAGATTGAACATACAAATCAATTGAGATGTAGATTCGTCGTAAGAAGTCTCCCAATAGTTCCTCTTCCTTTCTCAGTGGCAAGTTTTGTGCAATAATTATCGAAGATCTCGGTTGAATTCGTTTAACCAAATATCTTGCACGCCCACGTTATCTACGATAATAAATCAAGCTTGATACCCAACCCAAAGTCGTTTGAATAGCACTTTCCAGTTCCCGCGACGATCGTACGTAGCGAGGGATGAAGATGTCCAAGTAGCGAGCCCTTTCGCGTTCCATCGTAGTCGGTTCGCCGCGATAAAGGCGCGTTTAACTTTGTAACGGACCTGCTGAGGGGGTGGGGTGGTCCGAAAAATCCAGCGATTGTTTGATCTCCGGCGTATTCCGTCTGCGGTCTCCCCGGTCCATTTGATCGATTCTACCTTTGCCCGCGCGAATCGTGTCCCCGTTCCTCGGGCCGTTTTGCACGGTCAAACGAATATACCGTGTCCTTGTCATCGGCTAGGCGCGTCAGAACGGTTAGAATGCAGCATCCTTCCTGGTCAGGAATACCGAGGGAACGCTGGACAGTGACGTTTCATTAAGACGACAAAGGCTCGTCCCGTTCCCTCTGTATACGTTCATCTCGGTATACAGCGCGGTCTGACAGGTACACGCCGCGCTACACAAGCCGGCCGACATTAATCTCAAAGGGTTTCGACCAACTAATTAGCGTTTAATTGCTAAAAGGATATTACGGAAAGTTTGCGCGGCGGTCTGTAATTTTGTAACGCGGCTAATGGATTAATCGAACGCGACAGCCTCTCGCGAAACGGGCCTCGAACGACGTCCAGTCGTACGAAATCCTTTGTTCGCGAAAAATTCATTTACCCTCCCGTTGTTCCCCCCCATCGACGGTGGCCATTGTCGCCACGGAGTCCATTTTTCCCCCGGGGGTGACAATATCGTTCGCGGTGCCTAGATCGAAAACGGGACCAAAGGCGTCGAGGTTGCAGCCTGGATTCTAATAGTAGTACACTTTCTAAAGTCACTCTGACTAGGCTCGTGTCGTCTGATAATTTTTACTATGTGTGTGCATTCTGATTGCATGATTTGTGCTGAATTCTGCTTCGTTTTGCACTTGCCAAAACCCAAAATCACTCTAACACCCTTCGAATCTTTCCCTCGCCTCGTCTAATAATTTTCACTGTCGGTGTGCATGCCCTTGAAGCGAATTAAAGTTTTAAACTTTATTTATGGGATGCCCGGATATCCGTGGGCCATCGAACTCTGTCGCTCGATAAGACAGGAAGCCTTGAACTTTCCACGAAGCTGGGTCACGAGCGCGCAATAAGAGTTCATCTTCGAATTTATCCGCTCGACGGCTCCCCCGGCAGTTTTGATTCTCAAACGATATACTCTTTGCTTTACGATTCAATCGACACGGGCTGGTAAATTGACTTCGCGGGGGAAGAATTCGAACAGCGAACGATGACTGGGACCAGCGCAGGCTAGCGACGATAACCTGCGGTCGCCAATACGCCGTTCGTTCGCCATTATTCAGCGTCCACACGACCCGGCTGCTTGCACTCAATTTCACGTGACCGAGTGTGGATTATCAAAGACCAGCTTGGCCTTCGGACCAACGGTCCAGGCATCGATCGAAGATTACGTCGCTTAGTCCGGTTCACTCGTTCGATGATCGTACGAAGTCGTGCGCGAATGTTGACTCACGATTTGGCCGATGCCTGGACCCAATGAACCTGTCGTTCGCTATCTGTGTCCAACTTCTCCCGATGTACGGGGTGATCCGCGTTAAACTACGTAATTATCCCCACCGTTCCCTCTGGTAAAATGGAAATCTTTCCGATAACGTTCGAATAGTTGTAAACGTCTTTTGGAAGATTCAATTTTTTTTTTATTAAGCGATATCACGACGAGATCTCGAACCGAATGTTTTGTAAAAGACCAGAGGGGATGATCTTTGGAGAACGAAGTTTTACTTTCCTCCTGTTCATCCTTCGAGACTATTCGAATCGTGTTCGAAACACTCTGTCGCGTTACCAGAAATAAAGGACGCGATTAGGTGGTCCGTTTTACGCAGGACACCCTGTGTGCTTGCGTGGCAGAGCGTGTGACATTGTCAACGGTAGATTCGCTCACGAAAGCTGTTGCCCCGAGTGTTTGCTTTGATTGACGCGTTTGGTCACCGAAAGCTTTACATCCGCTCGAACGGCACTAATGCGTCAATATCAGTGAATAATTTCTATCGTAGGGACTCCAGATGAACCGGCAGATCAAGGTGGAAACTCCTTGCGCAATAATATCCACGCGACAAACTAAATTGCTCGACAGTGATTTACTCTTCGCGCGGCTATCGAAACTTTTGGAAATCTATAAATTCCGTATCCCGGGAATTCGATATATTTTCCTATCAATTTGTTTTCGTTAACCGCGAATAAATATTCCCTTTTTTCGTTCGATATCGGTTCCACTTCGAACAACTTTTACGCGAAAATTTGGCTAACCAACCGTTCATTTTTCTTTCGTATTAAATGCACGAAATACTTTTTTCCAAAGTTGCGTGTATCAAAAGGAGAATTTACTTTTTTCGATTGTGAACTCTCGAGGGTGGAAAGGAGGTCGCGAAAGCTATACACTGTACGCGACCCTCGCTCTATAACTCTCCCCCGAAGACTTTACGACTTTGTTCTTTCCAAGACAGACACGTTCGTTCTTTCGGAGCCAAAATCTCCACATGCATTCTGGGAATCCATTCCCACGCACACTTCTCTCGCGAACGATACACCGGTGTTAACATTTGCTCGATCCTATCCAAACACTTGTCATTTACACTCAGTCATACGATCCAGGATGCGCGAATTTCTCTCGCACCTATAGTATTTACCTCCCACTTATTTGTATATTTACTCTTCTCCACTGTCGAAATTTCTCTGTATTCGAATCGGTGCTCGTATAAAATTCTATGCAACGTTTCAAATTCGCTTCGTTGGAAAATACTGGGGGAAAAGGGGAAAAGTATCGCGTAATTTTACATTATGTTTGCGTAAACACGCCCGTGCATGATATTTTTATTTAAAAACCGCATTCAATGAACCGTAATTTCTTTTTGGCCCGCGAACGCGTGGTGGCTTTTCCTATTCGACGGCCATAATTAAAAAATGTAATTGCACGAAATCCGGATTCATAAAACATTTCCGACGCGGTGAAAGTTTACGCTTTTCGCGATACTGTGTGAAATAACTTTCGCGAGCGTGTTTATAGGAACTCGATAAACAATAGCACGAAATACTATCGTTGAATTCGCCCACTTTCTGGTACGTTCCACACAGAGTGTCGGTAATTAAAAATTATTAAATAAAAAAATATCCGAGGCTTTTTATTGTCTTTCGAGATCATGCTGTAATAAAAGTACAGCTCCCCGGCTCGCCCTTGTTAGTCAACCGTACGAGAATCGCGTCGATTGATCGATTCTCGTGACGATGACAAAACGACGCGCGAGACTTGACCCCGTTACGTCCTATCAAACGTCCTCTGTCATATCCTGGAAATGAATCGACAATGATCCTAATAATGGCGCGCGTTCGGCTCGTGGCTGCTCCTCCAGCACGAACGCCATTAAATCGGGGTCAACGTTATTTTGCCCGAATAATCGTCGAAATCGGTCGACCCTCTCGCGCGCGGGGTTCGTCAGACATTTCGCGGGGATCGGCGCCCCGCGATAACGCATCGATTTACCTGGAAATCGAGGTTAGCATCCCCTGCGGCCAGTATTCTCGTCGTTCGACGTCCAGATCGAACCGATTTCGGAGCAGCCATTCGAATCGAAGTCACTTACGATTGGGAATTCCGCCGGTAGGATAACGATGTCGAAGTTTGATCCCACGACGTTTCGCTTCCACTTGCCAGCACTCGAGCTTGGTTAATTCAACCATGGGGGTTGAAGAACGATGGTAAAATTGGGAAAGCTGCGCTACGTTGCCAGACTGACTAACCCATAAGATTTATCGGTGAATAGAAGTCAACGTAATTGAGAATTTGAGAGGCTGTCATTCCGAGTAGCTCTGATTTAGTGAAAAATATTTTCTTTTTATTTTGATGACACAAAGTCGTAACACGGCCACAGGGGATGCCCAGATCGTGCAACTTCCATCCAATTAAAAGTGTTGGAACTTCCCAAGCATCGAGAGTGCTGAAAAATGTTGACCATCGAAGGCTATCGAGCATCCCCACCCACACAGTTCGGCTGTAGCGTTGTTTCATCCCCCTTTTATTCTTCTATCGCTCCGTTCATCGACGTCCATCTTGCTTTTTCTCGTTTGCGACCCCTCGACTTCTTCCGGCCTCGTGAACTCGGTCGGTTATCCGGGTCGCGCGAAATTAAAAAATAAAGGAGAATCGTGTCTGCCCCTGACGGGCGAATTTTTATCCCGGGCAAAGGGAAAAGGACAAGTGTTAACGACAGCCCCTTTGCGGGCTTTTCGGGCGACAGAAGACGTTTCCAAAAATTCCTCGAGGAAAAAACTACCCGATAAACAATTTCCACCCACGTTCCAGTCTTTGACCCTCGTCAAAAGCGTAGGATTGACCGTTCCCCGGCTTTTAGCCTGTCGACGAAATGATATTTCGATAAAAAAATGAGCTCGACGTGGCTCGAGAAAATTTCGAATTACCTGCGTCGTAATTTTCACGTATCGAGCTTCCTTTAACGCCCCTGACTCGAGCCTTTCTTTTTGTTTCAGGTAAGTGGCGAAAACGTTGCACAGAGGGATCCGCTAATTTCCAAAGAAATTTCCCCGTCGCTGGTAATTATCACGCTTTCTCGTAATTAACAACGAAGCATCGGGTTATCTCGACGCGTTTCCCGTAAACGCGAAGACGGGGAAATGCCGTTAGAAGATTTACCGTCTCGTTGTTTCCCCCTTTACGATCGTCGTTTCCGGCGAATCTCGATCCGCGAAGGCGCGTTCGCGAGTATTTTTTTTTTTTTATCACGCTACAGTCGACGTTTCCGTTTTGTCGGAAGCTGTACAATCGTTGAATAAATAAGTCCCTCGTTCGCCGGACTTATTCATCGCGACTCTTAAAACGCTTTAATTTCTCGCGCGGAAAAAGCGAATAAAATATCCCGCGTGCTCGAAAAGGGCTTTTCGCGATAAAATAGGGAAGTCTACCGCGAAACGAAACGAGAAAAGTTAACCGGTACCGTGTTATTTCAAGCGTGGCTGTAGGATGAACGGTTAATCCGCGCCTCCGTAATTTTATCACCGGGTTATTGTATTAGGCCGTTGCGCGTGAAATGTCACTTTTTTTTTCACACCCACCGCCCATCGAGCCTCGAACTTCCAAGGCACTCGACTTTTCCGAAAGCTACACGCGTCTGGTCGATGCAATTTTCGCTGAAACGTACGTCTCTCGACGATGGCTTGTCGAAAATAATAAAAAAACTGTTTTTGGATTTAATTTTTGTTGAAATTCAAGTAAACTCTCGAAACTGAAAGCTTGTTTGGTCGTTCCATAAAAGGGCGAGAGTATTGGACGTCGATCGTCGAATCGCGATCGCGGCGAATTAACACCTTGCTCGAAAGAATAATAGAGTCGTGGTTTCTTATCGTAGCAACGCGCGATTCCGATCTTTATTGTTCGATATTTCGTAAATTACTGGTCATCTAGACTCGCAGGAGCCATAGGCGTAACGATCCGTCGCGCGATAAGCAACGTAATTTTCGTCGTCACGACCGTTTGAACGATAATTGTAAAATACACGGACGTACAGTTTGTAACGGGTGGCAATAAAGTTATTCGAAGCCGCGGAAGCAACGATATATCGTACGATAAGTTACACAACCGCGGTCGACGCGACTGTTCGAACGATAATTGTTGGCTGCGAGAAATTATATAACCTGTCGTGCGGTCGCGATCGTGTCGGATGGCAATACGAAGCCGCCATAAAACGTCCTCGACAGGTTTAATGAACGGGACACGTTGGAGCCTCTGTGAACGGGTTGGAAAGGTACGATTCCACCTTCGAAATAGAAACGTCCAACTACTTCTTACGGTCAATCGTTCCAATACTTTTCGATCTTTGTCGAACGACAGTTCGGCGGAATCGTTCGTGGCTCGATAGAAAACGGGGGAAAATGAAACGATAGTTGTATAGATCGTGTGCTCCTCTTGGTACCTCGCAACTTTCAATCCAAACAAATAATCCGCAGGAAATTGAGATGGAATAAGTTTGAATGTTTGGTGTTTGGGGAAGTTTTAAGCAACCTTTACGTATCTAATGCAATCGATTTCAAAATGAACAACATGACGACTCCTCTAGTCTTAACCTAAACAGGACACTTAAAATTAGGCGCCAAGATATTCATACATACGTGACGCACACATGCATTTCAACATATTTAAATAGTTCATATACCCATAATATCGAGAACGAATCTTTACATTTCGTGGTATTTAAATCGTGTAAATAGTTTTGATTTAGTAAAGTTCCGTGGTATTTCTATACGGAGGCCAGAATAACGGTTCGATCTATCGAGGAGATTCGTAGGGGGATCGACGGGGGGCCGCGTCTTAGAGAAAAATCGTTTCGCGCGGGTATTATATTAACGTGCCGCAAAATTCGAGTGTCGGAATAACGAGATTTCGTATGCATTAGCCTAACAAAAGTATTTCCCGGTAGAGGAGGCAACGCGGAGTCGGTCGTAAGTCTCGTTTAACCCTCCACTGGCTCGAGAATGCGCGCGACAGAGAAGCAGGTTCTCCGTGGCCGTCGAATCCATCCCGGGGGCCAATATCGTAAAGAGGGAACGCGTCGCGTTGGCTGGATTTTTCGCGGAGACGGGTTTAGGCCTCGTTCACAGCCCGTCGAAGTTCGAGGCTTCCCTCGTATGAATCTTATCTACGTGCCGCAGGCGTCGAACCCCTCGCCCCCTCGCCACGGCCGTTCCTTATTTCCCCAGGAGCCACGATCGACCTCGTTTTAGCCTGCCATCGCGCGTCTATCGGCTTCCACGTTTCATTTCGTCAAGTCGATCCGTGCCTTCGCCGCCTCCGGTTTCGCGCCGCCACCCACCCATCCCCATCCTCGACCGGAAGAGTCGTGATCCACAGAGACGCAACGACACGCGCGCGCCGTATTCTACGTTCCGCGGGAATCTTCATTTCCTTCGCATCGCTCCTCTATTCTCCGGACGATCGACCCCCGAACGAATCTCGATCCCTCAACCCACGTCGCCCACGCTCCTTCCTACGACTCTTACTTCCGCGCACGACTCGCGAATCGTCCCGCCATTCTATTAGCCGAGCGGTAAATCCCTCAGAAATACGCTTGGAAAATGAAAAAGCGATCGTTCGATCTCCGAAGCTGGTACGCGTGATTTTTTCCATAATAAAAGTAGAAATTATCTTGGATAACTCTTATAGAAATAATACGAGAAAGATTACGACCCATCGATTGTTAGACAAACATCCCTCCAAGATTAGTGTGCTCATCGACACTCAGAGATTCTCAAAGACACATCTACGGTGGCGAACGACTCTTGGACTAAGTACCTATACTTTGTAGAAGTAAGAACGATTACGACCCATCGATCTCTGGACGTCTCCTACTATATTGACAGAGCATTAGAACATTGTGCTACAATAGCGTGCTATAACGCGACGCAACCTTGGTCCGTTTGTCCGGCGAGACGTTGGCCTCAACCCCCGATTTCTTTGTGCTCGAAGCGGCCATCGTCGACCCCGAAAGCCTTCTTATGCAAGGTTTCCACTCTTTTGCCCGCAACCTTAAACCCCCTTTTCTTCCTCCGATGGCCGTTCCCCTTCTGGCCCCCCTTGGACACCTCCATTGAACCCTCCCGCGGTCTCTGATCCTCCGTTTGCTCCGTTGGGGCTTTCCACTCGACAATGGAAGGTGGAATCGAGACTCGGCATCGACCCTCAATCAACAATGCCTTACCTCGAGCCTTCAGGCTCCGGATATATACGTTATATCCCGGCGACGGGCGGCTCTATAGCACGCGTCCGCTATAGAAAAGGCGTCATCGTCGATTCCTACCAGCAACCGCGATTACGCCCACCCACGTCGGCCTAGAAAGGACCCGAGGATCGACTCGACGGGTCTTAAAAGCGGGAATTGCCGGAACGATCGAGAAGGTCGCAGGACGAGGCCGCGGGAAGCTTTGAGCAATCATATGCGACGCTGGATCTCGTTTGCAATTTAAGGCCCCGTCGCAAGAGAAGTAGGATCCGTGAGATTCGTTCGCGGTCGCTGCAAGGGCCACCCTTTCCCCCGGAATTGTTCGCAGAAGGTTCTTCGTTCGTCGAACATCGTTTTCCAATCCCTTCGGTTCGTTTCTAGTTTGCGTGGCTCGTGTGCATCATTCGCAAACAGTACAAGGCGATCTCGAAATTCGATTTGACTTCGTGCATTCGGACGATCCGCAGTGGACTCGAGCGCGGAATAGCGATTTCGTCTGGGAATCCTCCGAACAACAATATTGTTCCATGCAGGTTTGCATCGTCGCGTTGGAAACGGTCCTCTAGCGTGACCAATCCGTCGGGGATCACCCATTCTTCTTAAAAGAGGGAATATCGAGGAAATATTTGTCGAATTACATGGCTTTACGAAAATTCAAACGAAGCGAAAAGGAGGGTCGAATCGAATCCCGACGTTTGGTCGATGGTTTATTTTTCCTGGCTTTAATAACCAAGTTGGCTGAGGCTAGTTTGCTTTGTAGATGAACACGTAAATTGTCAAAATAGTCGAAGGATCTTAAAGAAATAGTAATCCTTTCCCCTACAATGACGAGTCTAACTCGTTATAATATACTCGTACATTAAAATGATCACATATTTATATCAGCGAGGCATCCGTAAAACAAATCTGTTCTTTTCTGTGGCCACTTCTCTTACGAACGAATGTAAACAAAATTAGATAGCGTACATTATAAAATTACATTAAATCGTACATCATATTTCAACCTTTCGAGCAAATAAGAACACGTGAGAAAGTCCCCCTGGAACATTTGAGGCCCCGTATGTTGAAATGAAGATTTCGAGAACGAGTTTCGTTAAATATTCCGGGAGGAAAGGGCCCCCGGTTGGCTGACAATAAAAGTCAGAGACGCGCGACATCGATCGTCTGGCAATTCGTTTCAGGTTTCTCGCTGAAAGCGCGACCCGGTATCGACTCTCGGCGTCGCGGCGTCAGAGAAATTGAGGGGGGTGTGGGGATGTGTTCGAAGATCGATGGTGAACGGTGGCAGGTATGCGCGTTCCGTCGTTTGACGTGGATCACGGTTGGCAGAGAGGTCTGAGCTCGGCTCACTCCGCGAAACCTCCTCGCGAATAGATTCCGGACGCAGCGATTCTCGACGCTCGGTCGGGATCTACGGCGTATTCCCGTCGGCGTGGATCGCTCGAGCATTTTTCAACGTCACGGCCGGGAGCACACGGTCCATCGTTCGGGCGAATATAGGCGCTGTTGTTGCATCAGACTCGCGGAATCGACTGCAGCTGCGGCTGCACTACCGTAAAGCGGGCCGCGGGTGATTTGACAGCGCCACGCCTTGCGAGACGCGGCTGAACAAGGTGCACGGGGAACGGGGACGGGGTGGAAACGACGTGGATCGGTATAAAGAGCCCCGGGGGTTTCGGATGCACCGTCAGGCCGTACCTTTTCGCGCCTTTCAACGCCCCCGCTTCTTTTGAAACGCGAGATACCCGGCTGAACGAAGCGAGAATGGGCTGTAGGGATATTTTTCAACGGCCAAACCGAACACGACGAGCGTTCCGGCTGAGCCAATAAACCATACGCTGGGCGAATCATCCCCCCTCGGAATATCGGCTTCAACGTTTAGCCTACGCCTTTGCCATTCTTCCACGTGGACTTAAAAAGGCCCCTGGGAAACTGTTGCTTGGCGAGCAATAGTAAAGTCACGTAAATGGCTTTTCATAAACAACAATGTTTGTTATATAACGGAAACTTAATTCTCTCAAGGCTCTCGCTAAAACCCTCATCAGCCAATCTTACATCAATTAATACACATTCACGCGACACATCCATTCGAAACGTCTGACACAAGTTTATTATTCCCTCATGTAATATTGAGGTTTGCGCAGGCTTGACATGGAAAAGGCCAAGGGAAAACGAGTACGAGCGACAGAGGGAGAGGCGAATTTATCTATAAAAAAGGAAATTTATCGCGAGTTCGGGTAAACGTACGCTTTGGTTCAGTCGCGTTCGAAGCAGCCACGGTTTCGTCGGTAAGACCAGTCTCATAGTTTTAATTGGGATGCGTCGATGAAACGTTAATTGGGAGCGATCCGTTGCTTCGCGATGCGTTTCCCCCAGCCGGCGTGATGGAAGGAAAATAACTCGGTCCGCGTAATATTTGGCGCGCGGCCGCGTTTTTCCGCCGCCGTCGGTCGGAATTATCGGAAGTTCGTAATTATGTATCGTTTAATTTAGCGGCGCAGACCGCACGAGCCGTGTTTAGCGAACGCCGTTACGGGTTATTTTATGCACGGGGCCGTATATCGGTCGGGTTCGTTATAAACCGCGCGATATATATCGTGTAACGGCGACCGTGGGTTTTATTAAAAATGCCCCGTTTGAACGGTCGCGCGCGGGGGTGGGGATCGGTAACATTTTGTCGGCGTTATTACAAATTAATGTCAACGCTCGCTTTGTGCCCCTTAATCGTCTACCGTTTTCATTCGTCGTCCCGTTCCATTACGTCTGTGCGTCCCGTACACACGGGATCCAAACAACATTACGCGCTTTACTCATTACACACCGCGTTTACCTGCAATTACTCGCGCCGGGGCGTACCGGGTCGATTAACCGCCGCAGCAAAGCTCGACGAGGATCCTTCAGTTCAGAGGACATTCGACGAACTGCCGCGTCGAACGAGCCTCCAGGGTGTTCCGGCCTCCTTGATCACGCCGCCGGAAAAATCGCGTCAAAGCACCGCCGACTGCGAACAGTCCGAAGCCTCCCACCGCCCACAGAACTACATCGCCGCATACAGGACACTTGCTGGACGCTCTTAAGTCCTAAGCTCCTCTCTCGATCTCCTCTTCCAGCCAAACCCCTCTTAACCATTTCTAATTCAATCCCCTTTCGATACGAGTCGTCAGAACAGAGAGAACGCACCGATGACTCGCAAAATGAACGTCTCGGATATTTGTACATGGCGATACTTATAATACGTAATTAGCCCTGGATGCGCGAGACGCGTTATTTTGCAGGCAACTCGTGAACGTTTTAGGGCGTTAAGCGATTAAATATTAGTTCTTTAAACACAGGTAACGCGCCAGATTAATTATCTCTCAAACTACCACTCTTGTCCAGGGAAAATTATCAACAGTCGTACCCGCGGACTTACCAGAACTCTACGCTTAATGTTATTACGCGTTACGGTAGCAATGTGTAATGTTCAAGATCAACCCTGTGGGTCGTAGGTTATGCCAACTATCTGCAGTCCGTACGGACTTGTGAAATATAAACTTTCCAACGATTACATTACTAGCGATGTTTGATCTCCGCGAAGGAACCTCTGTCGTTACAATTAGTCCCGCGAACGCCTGTGATTTTTCTCGCCTCGTTAACTCTATTTAGAATCTCACCCTACAAATCTCAAAATCATATTTTACAAACTCAAGAAAACACTCCCCTCGAATGTCCAAGGAAACCAGAAAAAGTTTCTAAACATTCTAATAGACCAACCCCTCTAAATTACCGATACATCCCCCTCCCCCCGGGACCTCGAGCGCAACAGAAGACGTCGTCGGGGCAGGTGGGGCTGGCGAAAGGGGAGGCGAAGGAGACGAGCTGGAAGATACGAACGACGCACATCGTCGTCGTCGAGAGGAGCCGGACGGGGGTAGTTATTCAAACTATTCGAGTAGCAAGGAATTTCCTGCAACCGACTACCCTCCCCCGTCCAAGAGAGAAGCCCCTCGAGTGGGGGACGAGAGGGGCAGAGACGGCGAGCCGGCGTGCGCGTCTATAGCGTTCGTTCGTGCCATAGTTTCCCGTTGTAACCGCGATCGAACGTCCGCCAACCCCTCGGCGTTCCTCGCGCCATCCCCTTCGAAGAGCATTGTGGCCCGTGCAATTTGTCTTCGCGTCGATGAATGGAATTACGTCGGCCTCGAATCGCCGGTGCCGCGATTAAACGCTGGAATCGGCTGGGTTCAGGGCGGAGGGGCTGTACCGGAGGGGGATGGGATTGACGACAAGCACCGACCGCAATTTTATTCACCGCGAAGACAATGAGCGCGGAAAGGGTGCGCGGATCGGTTCGAATAAAGGGAATGTTATTGGCTGTTCGAGCGGGGATCGGTCCCTAATGAAAAATTAAGGGAGGCGCGTACCGTTTACACCGGCTTTGATCGTCCATTGCTTTTTACGACGCTTTGAAATTACCCGGCGTTTCCGCGCTCGCCGCTGTTACGATGACTAGGTCGCTATTAGCGTTTCACGAAACTCCCTTGTTTTCGTCTCTCTTAGTCGAAACGAACGCGGGCACCGGGACCATTTGCATGTCAGGAGGAAAGTCTGTCGACGGTCTGGCCCGAAACGGAGTCGAAACACGGGACGAAAGCAATTGGTTCCTCGAGGTCGCATCCTCCGTCGTTTAACCCCACGATCCTCCGAAGCGTGGAGATCGGAGGTTTTGTCCTCGATGGCTCAGTAGGTTCCATTCGTTAAAACTTTCGGCGTTGCTTTACTAGCAACAGCGCGCTAATCGACGCTCCCTTATCTCGAGGGTTGCTATTCATTATTGCCACTGTTCGCCCAAACGAAGATGGAAACTTTTGATACCCCATGATCGATCAAAACTGAAGATAACTGTTTGACCCTTAAGTGCACTCTCGATTTCAACTTTCCTTACAAGCATTTAAAAACTAACGAACTAATACATAAATTTTCAAATAATATATTACATAATTGTTAGTTTAAACTTGCAGAGGGCTCCGATAATCTACTTAAGGGTTAAATATCTTAGAAACACAATTTTGTTTTCAGCGATTGGTCATACACGTATTCATGAGCTCCACAACTGTGAGTATAGAGTCCAAAATCTAGAGAAACCGATATATCGTTTAGGATGGTAAATCTCAGGGGATGTTCGTCGTTAGTAACGTTTATGGCGGGGGAAGATTTAGCCGTTTAACGTTAACCATTAAAATTTGAAACGCAGTTGTTACTAGACGCGCACACGGTCGCGTTTGCAAGGATCCGACGCGCCACCCTCGCGGTGGTTGAAATTTAATATTCGCCTTGGCGGCACGCACACGCAACAAATGGCTCTCGCGTTTTCGCGACAACGAGGAGCAAAATTATTGTCACCGCGTTTCGTACAATTCTATTTTATCTATAGTGCTTCGCGTGCGGTATACGGTAACTAAATATACAGGGTGCGACGAATAAAGCGTCACGAGTTGCGTCGAATATCATTTTGTAAATTAAATAATATTTGAACGAGACTCTGAGTCGATCTCTGATACTTTGTTTGATCTGCTCTTGTATATTCAATCTTTGGACGAACGTATTTTTCACAGTATTCTCGAACAGAGTTTCGAAGTCGTGATTATATAGGGGATGCGAAAAATTTCTGCGTCGAAACTGTTCAGATAAATTTATTTACCCTCCTAAATAGAGAACGATTTACAATTACGTCGGCGACAACGAGCCGTGGATTTAAAATTAAAGGAAAATCAGGTCGGCCTCGATCGGATATAGATTTAAAAATAACGCACAATCGCCTCGTCGATTACGAATGCGTTAGCTCTCGTTAATTATATAGTGCCTGCTTAAACGTGCGTTACACTACTATGAGGGGAAACAGACTGATCGTGACGGATAATTTATTAACCGCCTTGTTGAACGGTGGTGGCGAATCTGCTTGAACCTCGCTTCGATCAATTTTCAACGTTCCCATTTATTCACGCGAGCATTTCAACTGCAAAAGCTAACCTCCGTTAAATCTATGGAAATTAACGATGATCACTCGTAACCATATTCCATGCATATTTTAACCATTTCAAAAGACGTAACATCCCGATTGTTTTCTTCCTCTGTTCGCGGAATATGCGGTTGAATTCGTGAACCGTTTCTACCAGAATTCCCGCGCATCCCAATTGTTTCATTCGACCGTTTTGCAGTACTACCATAGGAGCAAATACATCAGTGCCAGATTTCTTTTTATTCGATCCTTTCGAGGAGTTTCAATAATTGAAGGTAATTAACTGGGACCTCGTCGATTATTTTTAATAACGATCCGAAGACGTCGAAGGATCGTTTCTACCCGATAGCGACGTCGTCCCCGGGGGCTCATTGTCCCGAATTTGATTAGTCGAGGGTGACTCGAAGTCTCGCGGCCGTGGCTCGTGATAAAATTCATAGCGTCGCTCGGAAATCAGACTCCGCGCCGCTCGAAACGCGTTCCTCCGTCAGCCACCCCCGTTGGGCGTCCCGTTGCCATGCCGTTGGAAACTTTTCTTCGCCCTCGCGGGTCCCATTTACGCACACTCGATCGGCCTCGCTCGGATGGGACTCGTTATTCCGATCACGAGAGAGGATTTCGCTTCCCCCTGCTTGCACGGTAGAATCTTTTACGACTGCCGACCGTGTCGCCAATATCGACGACGACTACGTACTTTGCCTGTATAATGCGACTACCGGCCGATCCGCGCCGTCCAGGATTTACCTGTCGTTGGGAACCGACGTTATCCATTTCTTACGGCGTTTATCGTCCATGGAATACTCGACTCTCGCGAGAAAACGATCATCCCCCGCTCGTAACCTCGCGCACCACCATCGTTTCGCGGCCGGGAATTCCTCAGACGCGCGAAATTGATTCCTGGGTAACGATAATTACCCATCGTCCGCGCGAGCTTTCAGTCGAAAACGATATTAGGATTTTACCTTTGGGTCAGTACGCGATTTGAAGACTTTCAAAAAGGCGTAGCTCGTTGCTCGGCGTCTTCGAAATACGCTTCTTTCGTTCTAAACAGTCGTAAAAGGAAGGGTGACTCTTTGGAATTAAACGAGAAATCCTCCTGTTATCCTAAATTAACTAAATTACAAAACATTGTCGACCTGGAAATCTCTCGAAAGCTACATTGAATAAAATTCAACAGATTCAGAAAACGTATAAATTTTGTCTATTTTATTTGGCGAAGTTATCGATCGAAAATCACAAATTAAGTGAAAAAGAAATATACAGTTCGGCCACCCGTGGGAAAAATTTTAATGGGGGATTCCAGAGATCAAAATAAGACGAAAATCAAGAATACTAATTGGTTGATAGAGGCTTCGTTAAAAAGTTATTAATGTTTGAAGTTCCGTCAGTACTGAATTTTTTTCTCGAAAATGCGCAGGATTTCGGGGGTATGTCTGTTCACCAAAAATGATTGTAATTGACCCCCGCAACCGAAAATAATTTTTTTAGAACGATTTGAAAAAATTGTTTTTGGCCGAAAAATTTCAGCACCTAGTAGTTAGTAATTTTGTTTGACGGCTTACAGAAAAGTTGTCTAATACTGTTTTGTAGGTACCCATAAGCTCTACTTCAGAAAAAAGTTTCATTGAAATATATTCACAATTGTAGGAGTTATGGCTGTTTGAAAATTGGACCATTTTTATGGGGTTTTTCTCATTTTGCGGGGTCAAGGACCAACTTTTCGAATATTTTTACTATTTGTACATATTCTCCATCAAAATACGCGTAGTTTGCTTTTTTAAACATTAAAATCGTCCAATCCGTTCAGAAGTTATGACGTTTTAAAGATTCGTATGAAAATTCAGTGGAACATATCAACGGTATGGTCAGACATTATATTTTCGGTAAGGAATTTTTTTCTCGAAAGTGCGTAGGATTTCGGGGGTAGGTGTAATGACCAAAAGTGATTGTAATTGACCCCCGCAACCGAAAATAATTTTTTTAGAACGATTTGAAATTTTTTAATTTCGTCGAAAAATATCTCCACCGAGGGTCACGATTTGATCTTCCGCGATTAATAAATGGCGGATAAAAAATTTAGCCAGCGATAATTACCGTCTCATTAGGGGGGGTCAGTGAAATTTCGCGCGATTTTCGAGCAACTGGATGGATTTATTTTAGAGAAACCGACGCGTGCAGGAGGCAAACTAATTCGTTTTAAAGTCTGGCGTGTAAGTTTAACTTCGTCGGGAGCCGCGAGTGCAATAACTGAGAAAAGACACGGCTACGCGGGGTGGGAGGGAAAGGAAACAAGAGAAAGAGTTGGGTCTGTTGGTGGCTGTTCGGTTCCAGCCGAACGTTATTGCACATCGCTCGCCCGAACCGTGGCGAATCTACATTTTACGATACGGACGAGCCAACTTTCCTACTTTTGAGACTTCTATCCTGCGACGCGATATTCGCAACCTTTCCGAGCAACTGGGTTACACGCGTCCAAGTGGAATCAGCTATTCTGCACGGGCAGACTTCGATGAATTTTTATCGATAGAAGCAACTAAATTGCACAGTAATGGTTCACATCAATGTGAGATAAGTATCTCATCGTTCAATTTAAAATGATAAAATTTTTAATTATATTCATCTTTTAAATATAGTAGATAAAGTAAGTATCAACGAGAAATATTTTTCCAGAGTTCTTCCAGATTTTTATCCCGTCAAATGCGCCGAGAATACTTTCGCGAGCACGGTACGATATCTCAAAGCAGCATGTTTGCATATCGTTTTCCATATCGTCGTTCCTACTTCCATATGTTTAATACTTTAATTCTCTCTGGTTCGTTCCCCTCCAACTAGAAACTCGTTACTGTCTACCCAGTTTCCCCCAGTTTTGAAAGTTTCCCTTCCATAAATTCTGTTCGGCTCATTTCACAACCCCCCTTTCTATCCAAACTACTCGAAAGACTCCCGGGCCACGCACAACTTCCACGGTTTCGAACGAAACAAACGCTCCGTCGGATTTTCAGCCTGGTTCTCGTCGTGAATTTCGGAAGCTTTCGGTAACGCTGGATCTTGGCTTCGGCTGTAAAATTACCGGAGAGTTATATTTTATACGACGCGGTCCACGGGTGTTCCTCTTCGAGGCACATCGCACGCGATGCATGCTCGGAACCTGTGCGTTTTATTCGCATCAGTGCCGTCCAGAATCAATATTGCAACGTAGGAAACGGAATCGGATAGCGACGGAGTGCAATATACTGGTCTACGTTTCACGGTCTAAGCTCGAACCCAAAGAAATACGCCCTCCTTAACGTTGGTATTTATTCTTAGAGAAAGTTCTTCCTGTTTCTCTCTCTGTCCGCGTTGTCGCTCATCCTATTAAAGTCTTTTAAAAAATATCGATCTAGAACGAGCTTGGGGCTTCGAAATACGTGTCACGAATCTGTTCATCCTATATTAGACTCGTCATCTTCTATCCATTTCTCAGAAACCGTTGTCTCAGCCTTTTGTAATTTCTCTCTTCGATTATCGTACATCCCCAGCAAACTATACGTCTCTCGAGTGGAACGTGTCCAAAGCTTTCGATTTCTATATTATAAAGCAACGCGGAAAAGATCGAACAGAAATACTTCTGAGTTTCGTTTTCTATCGAATCTATACTCTTGTCTATATTTTTCTATTTAGATTCTCATCCTAATTGATCTACCTACCTTGCATTGCTTGTTCCGCCCTAATTGTTTCCGTAATAGGTCTGACGTTAAGTATATAAACAGCCTCTAATAATCTCCGCGTAATTGGCGAAGATTAACCGGAGAAATTCGAATTTTCGGATCGATAATTCCGTCCATTGTCAAGACGAAAATCCTGATAAGTTTTCGCTCCGTGCGCCATCGGTTATTCGATATTTACGTCGTTTCTTCGAACGAACGCCGGAGGAAAGGGCCAGCTTGTATCGCGATTGAAATTTTAATCAAACGCCCGCGCACCGGCTCGCTGAATATTTTCAATAAAATTGATACGCTAATTTCTGCTCCCGACTCGCTCGTTCCTTCTATCTCCCGACCTATCATTAATCTCGTTTAATTGGATTAGCGCGTTAATTTTCAGTAGCTTGTTTAAAACTCGCGAACGATCCCCGCGTCGTCCTAAGATCGATTTCAGAATTACTTTTGCTTTTTCATCCGAGGGATTCCTCCGTCCATAATAATATTTAGATCGACCGGAAAATATTCCTGGTCCGTTCGTAGTCGCTCGATACGTAGCCGACGTTCGGAGTTCGGCGGTTGGCAAATCTGGGTTAAACGTCCGTCGTTCGATCTTATTTTCTGGAGCGGTTACCCCGACAGGAGGCGAGGGTGGTTCGTTGTAATAACGCGAAGAGCATCCGCGAAGAATGGTCTCCAGGTGCTCGACTCCTCTTCTTCGCCTCTTCCTTCCAGCATCGATTGCCTGGCAATACTTATCGCCGTGTCGCTCGAAATCTCTCGTCCCCGCGCCATATTTCTCCACCGACGGTCCAGCAACCCTCCAAAGTTTTCTAAAAGATGCTTCTCTGAAAGAAATCTCTCGAGGGGAAAAACATACTCCCGCAATTAGAAAGAAACGTTCAAGTTATTAAAGTAAGGAACAGATACTTTTACTAAATATGAGGAAATTCTATTTTTTAAATAGAAAAATAAGGGGTGGTTGAATGGACGCTCGCGACGAACTGAGAGAGAGGACGAGAGGGGGAAACGAGCGGGGACGGAGGCACGGGGATACCTTTATTACCGAACGAATCGTCGTGAAAATAGAAGGGACTCGTCGTCTTGGAGGATGGCAGGCTGCCAGAGGGTCCTCGGATAAAAGGGAAAATACCTCGGATACGCGAAAACCTATGGGACACGGTTTTCCACGGGACCCGCGAAGCTGGCTGCAGGCTATCCACGACGAGAAATAAAATATTACGAACGACGGGGCAGACACAGAGGCTTCCCTTTACGCGACGGAACGGCGGAACGGTCGCGGATAGAAGGAGGTTCCGTCGCGTTAAAAAGGGACACACGGTCCGGGCATTCGAAACGCTCGATATCCGTGAATTTGATATATCCCGGGAGCTGTGACTCGCAGTCGCTATCAATGCTATTCCCGTATTCCGTTCCCTTGTCGTCGAAATCGCGGTGGTCGTCAACGGTGACCACTGTTCGCGAACAATGGTATTGTTTCGAATTCGAGGACCGTACCTGAAAACTCTTCACCCCGGAAACTACCGACAACTGCCGATACCGCCGTCCCTCGATCCCACGGACGCTTTAAACCTCGCGAAAATAACGCTATAAGACACTATAAGTTCCTTTATCTCACTAAAAGATATCACCAAAGGTTACGAATCCAGAAAATTTGTAAGATATCGTGTTAGAAATAGCTGAACTTGTATCGAAATATTATCGATCTTTAAGCCGCTGCAATCTCGCGAGAAAAGGTCGAGCTCGTTCTAAAACTCCCAGTACCTTCGTGTTCTTGAACTCGGCTTTCTCGAAGATTTTCTTTTTTTTATATACAGAGAGCTGATGGTAGTTTCCTCTCTAAAAGGTTTCGCAAGTTCGAACGACTCCGAGGACCTTGATGAACTTTTTCGAAATACGTTTTACAATGCGTTCGAAGAGCAAAAGTCCTTTGCAACTTGCGAAAGTTGATTTTACGTTTCGCCGTGCTCCAAATCTCGATGTTCACAATATAGTACTACTACCATTAACATTGTTAAAAATTCCATACTGTACGAATCACCTATCTATCGGTTCTTTGCCTCAGCCCCTCGCACAATAACGCGTCTGACTAGTTCATCGGCACTTTTCTACATTCACGAGTTATTCGCAAAGCAAATCTACCTTCCTTCGTGGCCATTCCTCGTACGAATTTTAAAGAAAATTAAACATGAAAAATTGAATATAAATTATATTAAAAGTAAATGATTTTCAAAGTATTTCCGAAGGGGGTATGTGAGTTAAAAGCAGAAGAGTCCGGGCATGCAGAGCGCGGAATGATTTTGTAGCGAGCTGCGGGGGCGGCTTATTCGGAAATGGAACGGGTTCGGGGATCGAAGAGCGGGATTGAGAACGGTGATCGATGAATGGCTGGCTCGGCTTTTCGGGATCGACCGTTAGGAGATTGACCCCTGTCAGGGGTTTCTATTACGACGTTCTTGGATTCCGGCGTATAAAAGGTATCTATATACGCCCGGGCGTCTGGGCAGCGTCGTTCTTTCTCTACTGCTCCGTCGTTGGCCCGCCTTCTTTTCGCCCTCTTTGCACGCCGGCCAAAGAAGTCGAACGAACGGCCGCGGCTCGATTTACGCTGCTCGAATTTCACGAGCCCTACGGGAGCTCCGGGGCTCGCGCTCTTTGTGGCCGGGTTGGCTCCCACCATCGTACACGACGAGAAAAAACTGACACCGTGGACGCGTGAAAGAGACTCGGGGTCGGGACTACATGGCCCACTGAGTAGTCGACCCGGGTCCTCGAAGTTTAATGCGGTTTCTTGCGCGACTCGCCGTTAATCGAGTCCTTGATTACGTCCTTCGGAGGACGCCGTGTGCCACGGGCATTGATTTTCGATGCAACGCGGCCCCTCGAATATTCCGCCAACTGGCCAACGCACAGTGTAGCCAGAACTCTAAAAACCTAATGTTAACATACCCTTCAGGTAAATTAAATTCGTCACAGCACGGAGTACACGGAGTAAATTGAAGCTTGAAAACAGTATCTGTTAAAGTGCTCAAGTGGACTCTCAATTTCTTTACCTAATTGATAAATGGAAATCGACTTTCCTTTAAAGCATTCAGAATTAACTGCATCGGAATATATCAAGCAATTATTAGTTTAAACTCGCAGAGAGGGTTCCACTTGAGGGTTGAATGAGGCTTCGTAGATAACAAAATATTTGAAATCAGACTGATGGATGGGATCCACCTTCTAACATTTGCGTTGCTAATCTTTGAGCAGCCTCCTCGCGGATGAGAGTTCGGATCAAATCTTAGCGATCTAACATAAAGGTGAATTTCAGCGTGGCAATAAAGCTTGAAAGAAGAAGATGACTGTTGGGGGGAAGAAGCTCTAATTTTTCAAGCATGCTAGGGTATAAAATACGACCGCGTCCGCGGCAGGATCCGCTGGAAAAGCCTTACTGATGAATCCCGTGGCGTTCCCGGAACGAAACCCCGCAGTTTTTGTTGCTCGATTAATCAAAACGCTTCATGTTTCTCGGTTTGGATTAAAAATTCACCCGCCATGTAATAAATCAAATTAGTTTCGTGGTATGCACGCGTACGGGCTGACGCGCGCGGATGATTGCTTGCTTTCCTGAAGGATGTTCAACGCGCATGCAAGATGAATATATCGCGTCAAGAGTAAGAAATACATTTTACGTGACAAGCGATACGAATAAAAGCGTTGCGAACCGTTTTCCAGCGGGTAGAACGATGTTGTTTCGAACGAAACGCGTTGTTCGCAGTTACTACGGTATCGATTTCGTTACGAGTAACGAACAAATTTGCTTAGCATAACTCATTAAGCCCGGAGCTATACGATAAACCAGCAGTAAACGCAGATAATTCGGTCGGCGGTTCTCTTTTGTTTTTTCAAACAGCCTCGCGTGTCGACTTTCGAGATCGATCACGACGATACGGCGGAGGTCTTCATTTTCACCGTATTTTGCAGCCATTTGTCCAATTCTAATATCTGACGCGTCGATAGCGATCAGTAAATCACTATTTCTGCGACGAGAGCTCGTTGCTTTTCCTACCGCGAAAGTTCGCGTACGTTCGATACTCGACATAGGACACAATTATCGGATTACGCGGTTCCTTTCTACAAAACGTTTCGAGATCAACAGGAAGAGTGTCACAAACAACGTCCAGACAGGAAAATTGATAAAAATAATCAATGAATTTAAATTAAAAATATTGGATTCCACTATTCTGTAATTAACATTGACATGAATCGGAATTTTCCTGTACGCGATTTAAAATTCATAGCTTAGTTACAATTTTTATTGCGAGGATGGTATATATAATTCACCAGAATCCCAGTCGTTTGGTATAAGCTGCTAGGATATAATCTCTGCGTCGAGGAAAGTACCAAATACTGCTTCAAAGCCTCTAATTGCCTGTCACGTGCCTAAAACGTCATATTATATAAATTCAACGGCACTTCTGCGAAGGCTTAATATGCCAACTCCGAGAAACAGCAGGCGTATTAACGATGCACCCGTTGCAAAACTGATATTAGTAATATTCCCCTGTTTAATGCGATACGGATCAAAATTAACTTACTTCGCAATAATCGTTTGAGGTTTTCTCTTCGTAAACCAAAGACTAATAAAACTAACATTATCTCGTCTCAAATAACAAAATATTCGTTTTGACCAGCCGAAGTGGGCAATGTTTATCAGTACAAAAGACATAATTAAATATTGCCCACTCCTGCAATCGAGATTCAAACGTAGAACGAAGAAATTTTCTACAATCGTGCTTCTCGTAATACAACGTAAGTAGAAAAGACGGATAATAGTCAGATATTCCGCAGAAACGGATAACGTTTATATTTATTGATCTACAATACAATTAAATATTGTCAACAACCAAGATTGAAGCGAAAAACGATGAAGTTTTCTATAATCCTGCATTTCGCGACGCAACGTAAGTAGAAAAGTCTGATAATGATCAGACGCGCCGGGGAAAATCCACGCGAATTAAATTAATTTTTTCCTAACGGTGTCCACGTACGAGAGAGATTTATATTACGTTCTCGATTCAGTTTTACACGGGAAATCACCCCTTCCCAGTCCAGTCACCCGTCTCGAAGCTGTTATATTATACTCATTTGTTAAAACCACTGGTTCGATTATCGGCCGCGTTCTTTTCGCCTCTCTCTGTCTGTCTTTCTTTCATGATCGATGTCCCCTGGCACGCGTAACGTATCTCTGTTTATACATCGCAGTTTACATTTATCTCCGGCAAACAAATCGAACGAGTAAATAGACTCGAGCGTGTAAATAGATTTGAAAACCAGACGGGCAACGTTGATAGTCGCCGGCGTTAATCCTGTCTGGAGATCTCGTTTCGAGCGCGGTTAAATAGTCGTGGAAAACTCGACGAGCATTTCTGGACCAGTTTCTTTTCCTCGTGGACACGGGGGTACCAACATTGTCGCGTTATCGAGACTCTTTAGATTATTCGAAATTGGCCCAGCAAACGTTACCAACGGTCACACTGCGGAGAACAGACGCGTCGACGTATTAAAATAAAGGAAAATTGATAGACGAACGTTTACATTCTGTCGGTACGCTATCTTCCGACTCCATTTACGCCAATTCATTTTCATTCGTTCCTAACACGCGTGCCGGGTTAATAAATTCCCTGTCCCGGGATCGGAACTTTACTCCCGCGGCAAACAAAACGACCCAACGAAGGATGATTTACTTTGCTGGCGACACAGTTTTACCGATCTAGTCTGAATGTACGCGACGCATAGCGAGTTACGTTTCCCTTTATCAACTTCGCGGTCCCGTCTCGTCGAGATTGGATAACTTCCGTTATTTCGAGGATACACGAAAGTCTGCGGATCTTATCGCGTTCGATGATGCATATCGAACAGTTTGGAGGATCGTGCACGACCGTTGTTAGACAATGGTTCCCGGCTTTACGACCGGGACGTGACTTCTCCTCTATTTTTAAGCGTAATACGTTCCCGGTATTAGTTTCGGTTCGCCTGTTCCGCGTCGTGGAACACCCCCGTTATCCTAATTACGAGTTAGGGGAACTCGGGTCGCTTCTTGCTCCCTCGATTGACGTATCGCGAACGCCAGATGCCGGACGGATACGGATTAAAGGATCGTCGCTCGGTTATCCGGGAACCATGGACACGTGCGACGTTTCCGATCCAACCCTAATAGAGGGTTCAACCCTGGGACTTCTGGAGTCTTAGGCGACACCATTTCTAGATTACCGGCGGCTTAGATTGTTTTCTTCGATTATTGACTCCCGTCTCGCAAATTGGAATCTCACGAGAGCATTGGATGAAAATATGGTGGACGCGAGTTACGAGGTTATTCCATAGAATTCTATACGCGACCGTCGAATTCAAAGCTGTTTCTTGGTCTGTTTAATCATGCTCGAACTTACTCTTAACTGCTTCTTCGAGTCGAGATTGATCTTGTACCCGAAGCCAGATCCGTTTGAATTATTTCGCCGACCAGCTCCTTATTACGAGTCTCGAACTATGCTCTAAGAGTCGAAAGTTACCCTCGAGCTTCGTTCTCTTAATTTTCTTATAGCAGATATTAACATTTCCAACTTGGACATTCGAATCCCCTTTGAACTCTCGTATAAATCCTAACCAATCTTTAAACGAAATCATTATTTGCGTACGACTGCCATAAATGGCGGTAAAGCAATTTTTCGATTGGTTATCGTCGCAGCGTTTATGGGCGATGCTAATTCCTCGTATACCTTATTGTTTCCGCGTTCAGTTCGCGACGCGATGGTCGTTTTACGACGCCAGCCACCGTCGAAGTTTCGGCCCTCTGATTACCGTGTCTGATCCATTTCGCGGTTATACTACTGCAGGGAAACGCGTAAGATGTTTCTAGCGCTCGTAAAATATTCAATAAGCGAGATTAACCCGTGTAGCGATTTTACGATTCATCCGGTACCTCCTCGAACCACCATCGGTCGATTGATGCAACCTTTAACTAATTTAAAAAAAATTATGTTGTTCTCATAGAAAGTGTTTAAATTCTAGCGTTTATTGCTTTGAGTCGAGTGATTTCGCGTCGAGAAATGCGTAGAGTACGAATCAACGCAAGTAGAAACAGCGAGTAATGGTCAGACAGTCGCAAGAGTGAAAAATTACTGGTTGGAAACGAAGCGTTATAACTTCTATTTGCAGATAATCGAATTAACACTGTCGGATCAGCTATTTTAGGGGTTTAAATATAAGCACATGACCGCGGCAGTCGAAATAACAAATGCACGACGCGGCAACCGTAGGAATCGAACGGCAAAGCTGTAACTAAAATATAAATACGCCGACGAGCGTATATTTGCAACGAATCAACAGTAAAATATAATTCAAAGCGTCTCGCCGGCCAATTTTGCCCAATCCCGCCTCTCACGCGAATTCGTACACGTTTGCGTTTCTTTCGAAACGCTCGTTCCTTCCCGTCCTCCGCGAACATGCGATCGTTTCATATTTAATTTCACGCTACAGCAAAATCCGCCTGTATCGTTTCATTAGCGCGAAAGTAATACGTAGTGTAGACTCGAATATGGAATAATACGCGGGACGGTGATTTATTATACCGAGTATCTGTAACGTGCGATATATTTCGCGCTAATGCAAATTTAATATAATAATACGGCTGTAGTTCCCAACCCTACACTCGTACGTCGATAATACGACCCAATAACGAAACGGCGTTGAACATTATATTCAAAAACGAAAACTGACCATTCGGAGGGACTGAATGCACGTCGAAGTAATTTCGAAAACAAACATGGGCCATTCGGAGGACCACTCGACGCAATGTTCGCGAAACTCCCAAACTCTGACCGCGAACGCGAGACGTTCGAATGCTGTGCTCGATCTGGGAGGCCAGGAGCGTCTCCGTGGCTTAACTTACGACGGCCAGTTTTTCCCCGGGGCCGTCACACTTACTAGGCGTGACTTAAGCCTCACTTTGGAAATTGCACGGGGGTGGAGAATGGCACGAGGGGCCATCAATGGCGCGCGGTGTGCCGCTCGAGCGAGCCTGGCCGCAGCGGAGGGTTGCTTCGAAAGACGCTCTTGGGATGGAATGAGTTTTCCGGGCGATTTAGTCAGGTATTTATTTGGTCCTCCCTCGTCGACGTCCTCGCGGTTCTCCGGGTCCCGGGTACCATCTTCTGGGAAATGCCCGACATAATGTAGCGTCGTCGAGCCTCTGTGCGTCTCCTTGTCCCCTCCGTGGCCGTTTTATTGTTCTTCCCTGCGTCGTTCGTTTCGCGAGGAATGGGATCCGGTTCCGGTAGAACGGCGACACACCGAGTCGAGGGGGGACCAGAGGGATAGCTGGTGACGCGGGGGGATGTCGTGCAAATTGCCAGGCGTCTCGTCATCCCCGAGGGATCGCGCCCCGGGGAACTTCTCGTCGAAGGAGATCCTGCGGTGTCGCGTTGTCGCGCGAATTTCTACTCGCGCGACAGCCATCGACGCCCGTGCAATCGTAACGAGGAAACTTCGAGCAAGCTATATTTGTATCCGCTTCGGGAATCTTGAGCATCGAATTCGAATCGTAAATACTAAATGTTATCGGATACAGAACGCTTTGGAAACGCTACATTCCGACACGTTCGCTGCGAAGTTGCAAGTTTGACTCGTCTTGGTCCAGATGCTGCTTGGAATTTTAAACGACGCGTCACCAGTAATTATGTAACGTACTCTACATTATTGAAAATTGAGGTTTCGTCGCTTGCATAAGGAAATACATCGTAAGGCAGGGACGCGGAGCACACAGCGAAACGTGAATAAAACAGAGAATTCTATCTTTAGAACGCTGATCAGTTCATCTAACACATCCTGGGAATAAAAAAGAATAAACCCGTATGATCCTTCAATTATAATGAATATCACCCCCATTTATTAACGTCGAAAATTGAATTTGCCAATCTGTAGTACATATCTTTATTAACCCCATGTTTTTGATGTCAAGTTTCACAATGCCTCATATGTGTCACAATGTGTCATTCCATGCACGATCAAATTTAAACAAAATTAAATACGTTTAAAAAATTCTATAAAATCGTACGTTAAGGGGTTAGAAATAAACGTTGGTCTGAGTAATATTTTTCGACGAGGCTGGTCGGGGGAACGTCGCCACGGACGCGGTTTTAAGTTTCCCACCCCCGCGCGGGCGGTGTGGTTTTCCGATTTCGCGACGATGTTTCGCGGCACGGGGAAAATTTCGGGCGGCCCCGTGCCACCCCCCGAACGTTATCGAATTTCATCCGGGGCGGCGCGCGCGTGAAATATCGTTTCACGGGGGATGAACGGAGCGGTGCGTCGACCGATGGCGAAGAATTTAACGCGCTCGATGCCCCCCCACGTCTCCACCCCCTCCACCGACCCGATAAATAATTCCCATCGAATCGAGATTAAATATGCCGTTTCGCGAAATTAAATTGTCATCTGTCGCGAAATTACGCGTGAATATTTATGGCGGGTGCTTTGATTTTTCCAAATCTTCGATCCCAGCGGCGGCGGGACCGACGAAGGGCTCGGAGAAGAGTCGATTTTAATTGAACAAGACTCGAATCAAGGGTGTCCACATTATGTTCGAGCACTAGTTCTTCCATACTTTATTGCGTTGTGAATTTATTTGTTTTCCCGCGGTAACGTGCTGTCGAATTACGTTTATTTACGTACAAATACTTGTCGCCCCGATCCGAACGTGAAAATCGATGCGATCGTTTAAACCGTTCGAGGTTTATTCGTTGTAATATTTTTAAACGTTCTATTTTCCGTTGGCTCTGAATTATTAATGATAACTTTGCTTTTGCCACCTAAGGGTGGGCCTCCTGTATTCGAACACTCTTCTAATTGAATATTGTATGAAAGGATACTCGTATTTCAATATAATATTACCATTTGAAATTAGTTTACAGGAAACAGGATTCGATAACGAATTTTAATTGCCAACATGGCGGTTCGCGTGACCCAGTCCAGAGTATCGTACTTATGGCCTATAGATGGAGGACTGATTTAAATGGTTCTCCTCCCGATCGAATGTTCCTATTATACTATGTCTAACAGGGAGCTATATCAAAGTTTGGTATTAATTTGGTATTGGCTCAATGATGCTTCACTCACAGCTCAGACGGAACTCGGATCCATCGGTTCTAAATCTTACTCGATATCGAGTTCCTAGAAACCGGAACTCTGTTACTTGATCCTCAGCACTTAGCGTTAGTTACTGTCTGCCTTCGAACTCTGTTGTAAGTCCTTGTTATTGCTAGAACTGTTACCGAAATATACTGTTACGATGTAACTCGGTCCACGTTTCGCTTCCTCGTACTCCACCCACGCTATAGTGGTTGTCGACAGCATGGTCTCGTCGCTCCATCTCTTATTCTCTCTTCTACGGCATTGCTCGTTACGAGATAGTTCACCAGAATCTTATCACTAAACAATGTAGCAAAATAAAAATTTCTATAATTCTTTCTCGTCGATCTTAAACTCCCAGATTCATCCTGTATCGTCACTGGAATTTTTAGATTTCATGCTTTATATTAAGAATTATTTCCAAGAGCGTAACCGGTAACGAGACCAGCGCGGAATCGATACCATCGATACCAAACAGTAAAGTATCATTTTATATGAAACCGTTTTGGTTTTTCCACGAACGTACAGATACGTATCCATTACGCGCGCTATGTATTTGGTATTAATTTTCGGTACAGATAGTTTTGCAATGAATATTGATCGTTACTGGGATCGTATAAATCGAGCTGACGGTGATACATATTCGTTGTTCGGTAACAACTCGCAATATTATACGTTTAAGGCTCAGGCGATCGCGTACTGCCACTAATTTGGACTATTTCTCGTTGTAAAAATTCGAAACACATGCGAAACACCGATGCAAGAAGTTGCATATCTTTATAAAAAGATACCAAAGGGGACGTACAAGGTCGCGTTTCACAGTAGGAGACCCGCTTAAGGGTCGAACGTCGCAGGAAACCGACGAAAGTCGATGTAAAAGCCAGGTTTTCGGAGTGACCGGGTTGCAATCGATAGGACATTCGCCACTTCTAAAGTCGACCTCCCTTTTCCACTCTTTCGTGGTGCACGCGAGCCGCGGCGAGATTAATCATCGGTCGATTTTAATATCTACCGTTGGTATAGGTGTCCGTGCACGGTCCACGGGCGTACGGCGTAATTTATTAATTCATTTCAACGCGAGAGAACCGGGCAATAATTCTAATTTGACCGGGTCCGCTAAGCGTTTCTCGATTCGTGCGACGGGCGAAGAACTCCGGGCAAAATTGAATCGTCGTACCCGGTCTTACGTAAGTCGACGAGAGGCTTAAAGGGGTTGGACCGGTATTAGCCCCGACCATCGCGTAGAACGCCGGAAGAGCGCCCCATCCGGCCCGAACCATCCGCGTGCAGTCACGTCTCGAGCTGCTCCGTTAAACCCCGGGACCGAGTTTCATTAACGTCACGTGTACTGTCAGAAATAGTCCCGGGGGTATACCGCGAACTGGTGTACACACGGGGACGGAAAGTGTGCAGACGAGAGAACGAGAGAGACCCAAAGTGCCGAGAGCGTCCCCGTTTCGCGACAGTTCTGACAGATGCTTAATATCACCGATGCCGGCGACTAATGCCGCGGATTATTCGACAAGGAATCGCTACCGTTGAACGGGGCACGCCCAGCTTTTACTTTTAACCGACTTACACACCCCCATAACGCTTCGAATCCCAAAACCAAAGCCTTCGGGGACCACTGTTAGTAGTTTCCAGTTTTGGAACTTAAGCGTGCAATCTTTTGTTGTTGTACGGAATGGTTGGCCACACCTGGGGAAAAATTTAATGGGGGATTCTAGGGACCAAAAGAAGACGAAAATCAAGAATACCAATTTGTCGATGGAGGCTTTGTTAAAAAGTGATTACCGTTTAAAGTCCCGTCAGTACTGAATTTTTTTCTAGAAAGTGGGCAGGATTTCGGGGGTAGGTCTATTCACCAAAAATGATTGTAATTGAGCCCCGCAAATGAAAATAATTTTTTCAGAACGATTTGAAATTTTTTAATTTCGTCGAAAAATTTCTGTACTTTCTCGATTTTTTTTCTCGAAACTGGATAAGATTTCGGAGGTATGTGTAATGACCAAAAATGATCCTAATTGACCCCCACAATCGAAAATAATTTTTCCAGAACGATGTGAAATGTTTGAATTTAATTGTTAACTTTTTATCGAAGCCTCCATCAACGAATTGGTATTCTTGATTTTCGTTTTATTTTGGCCTCTAGAATCCCTCATTAAAATTTTTCCCAGGGGTGAACGAACACCCTGTAGAGTAACCTGTAGAGCTTAAGTGTGATAGATTTGTGAAGTAGTACCAAAAACACATCAGATATAAACAGTCTTATATAAAGATTCGATTTTGTCAACGACCCTTCAAAGGATTCCACAAAGCGAGCCATTGTTATCTATTTAAAAAATATGTTCACTCAAAATTGCTCCTGGGAATCTATGAATCTGTAACAAAACCAGCCCCGACAGTGTCTCGAGCAAAGCGCGAAATACTACTTCGTATTCGAAGTTGAGGCCTCGTATCGTTCTTTCGCCGCTTCGAAACTGTAATGCTCTTCGTTGGTAGGGGCGGAAAGTTCGGCTGTATTTTGGGGCGCAGCCTAGTCGAAACTTTATGGAACGAGATATCGAACGGTGTCTCGTCGAACGACTCCCCGATCGTAGGAGAGAGAATTTTATTCGCCCTCGAGACAGTTTATTTTTCCGAGGCCCGGTGGTGTTTTCATTAAACGTACTCGCGGGCGTCCGGTAATTTCTGGCGTTAATAATCGATCGATATTAACGGGAGGTACAATGGGGGAGGTGGACAATCGAAACGCGTGCGCGGGTTGTATTTTTCGCGAGAAATTTCGGCGCTTGTACGCGTCGCCCGGAGAGACACGGGGAAACGAAACAAACACGCCGAGTGGGAAAGTTCACGCGCCATCTGCTCGCTCGTACGAATATGTCAGGCCTCGGTGCCTCTGGAAATCGGTGGAACCGGAACTCAGAGCGACGCCAAAGAGGATTGTGTTCCGGTAGTGTCGTCGTTCTAATGAATTCCGCGGGATTGTAAATCTCGCTTGCGCCAACGTCGCGACACCCCCCCTGAAGAACTCGTAACAGCGGATGGCGTATCGGAATTTATAAGTAAAAGCTTAACCGGAGCCCTTGCGTTTCTGGAAATTTGCGAAATCGTGCTTTGATTTCCAGCGTTCCCCGTCTCAAATGGCGAAAGTGGAACGTTTCGACCCCCTGAACTTCAACCTATTGCTAGTACAATTTTGTGGATCTTGAAACATCCGTCGATTGGGGAAATAAACGTTTGATCTATGAACCATCTAACGACGACTTCGAGAGTACAATTCTCAAATTATTATTCGTTTATTAACGGAAATAAACCCTTCGGTATAAAAGATGTAATAGGTAAGGAACTACAAATGTGTGAGGTCGAAATCTACGAAGAGGTCGTTAAAAACGGAACGTAAAATCAAGCGGTAACTTAAATACACTTTCGCGAACTCGGCAAACGTAGTTTGCGGGCGGTAGAGAAGAATCGAAGTTGTGTTTTTTAATTCGATAACCAAGAAAAACTCCGCAGTTTAAGCAATTACCCCGAGATTCGTGGAAAGTTCCGTATCCGCGGGGGAGGGTTGTAAAGCGCGTTCGTTGGCAACGAGTGAAATAATTTCGACGAGCGAATCGAATCACGGCGTTCGATAAAAAGCAGCTGGACATCCCCGAGCCGGACTTTTCTACTTATCTTTTCTGGAGAAATACCGGGCGAACGAGGCGCGGCCGCGGCGAAGCACGAAAAACTCTAGAATGCTGCAATCGGCATGAATGGAGATTAATTGTTAGCCCGTGCGCCCGCGTCTCTCGCCGCGATTTTACAAGTTTTTATTATCCATGCTTCGCGAACCGCGCCGCCTGCGACTTAATAAGACCGAGGGAAAAAAATCAACTGGTCGAAGGAGCGTTGCCCGTTATTCATTTGCACGCGGCCGGTGCCATTTTCCATGCGGGGGGAATCGATTATCGGAAGGGCAATCGGCGGTGAACCGATAACGAAGATCGTTTTTGGCTCGCGAGACGATCGCGCGTAGTTTTCTGAGCTTGTGGAACACGGCGGAGGGGCATCTTAAATCTTACTTTCATGAATTAGTTCCTTGGAAGTCTGTTACAGTGCTTCCTACGACGGGGCCATTTCGTAAATCGAGAGAACTCGAAAGGAAATTTTGCGCGTGGAAAAATTGTAGTCGAATAGATGTTCGATACTAATTGTAAGGGAGCTACACTGTTTCTTTTTTCCGGACACCGCGTTACCGAATCCGTTTCATTTCCCCGTCGGTAATGGATGAATCTCTCGAAGAAGAATCCAGGCGCCGTTGTTGCCGCGCTAGGTTCACGTAGAAAACGCGACGCGAATGGCGGGTGCGGCTTATTGGAGGCCCGTGGAATGCGAAATTATTGGCCCGGCGTTCATCGAGCCTCGGTTCCATTTCCCTCGACAGCCCAGATGCGTCGTCTGCAGTATCGGAGTCTCGAGACGTACCGAAACATCGCGTTCCCGTCGTCGGTTGTGAATATCTATCGATTGTCGATTAAAATGCTGCGGGCACGCTGCTTCGTCAGAACGCTGTGAAAATGACACGCCAGTCCATTATAGTGAATGTATTTCATTGAACTTTATTTCTCAAGTACAGCCAGTAAATACCTGAAAGAAAGTATCAAAAAACATTTCCGTGCAGCTTCAAACTTATTCATCAAAAATTATAAACGAATTTTTAAGAATAGTCGACAGGAGGTAGGTGGAGATTTTTCGACGAAATTAAAAAATTTCAAATCGTTTTGAAAAAATTACAGTTAGTTGCAGGGGGCAATTACAATCATTTTTGGTCAATAGACAAATCCCCGAAATCCTGCTCAGTTTCGAGAAAAAAATTCGAGAAGGTGTGAAATTTGTCGACAAAATTAAAAAATTTCAAATCGTTCTGAAAAAATTACAGTTAGTTGCAGGGGGCAATTACAATCATTTTTGGTCAATAGACATACCCCCGAAATCCTGCTCAGTTTCGAGAAAAAAATTCGAGAAGATGTGAAATTTTTCGACAAAATTAAAAAATTTCAAATCGTTCTAAAAAAATTATTCTTGATTGCAGGAACCAATTATAATCATTTTTGGTCAATAGACATACCCCCGAAATCCTACTCACTTTCCAGAAAAAAATTCGAGAAGGTGTGAAATTTTACGACAAAATTAAAAAATTTCAAATCGTTCTGAAAAAATTATAGTTAGTTGCAGGGGGCAATTACAATCATTTTTGGTCAATAGACATACCCCCGAAATCCTGCTCAGTTTCGAGAAAAAAATTCGAGAAGATGTGAAATTTTTCGACAAAATTAAAAAATTTCAAATCGTTCTGAAAAAATTACAGTTAGTTGCAGGGGGCAATTGCAATCATTTTTGGTCAATAGACATACCCCCGAAATCCTGCTCAGTTTCGAGAAAAAAATTCGAGAATATGTGAAATTTTTCGACAAAATTAAAAAATTTCAAATCGTTCTGAAAAAATTACAGTTAGTTGCAGGGGGCAATTACAATCATTTTTGGTCAATAGACATACCCCCGAAATCCTGCTCAGTTTCGAGAAAAAAATTCGAGAATATGTGAAATTTTTCGACAAAATTAAAAAATTTCAAATCGTTCTGAAAAAATTACGGTTAGTTGCAGGGGGCAATTACAATCATTTTTGGTCAATAGACATACCCCCGAAATCCTACTCACTTTCCAGAAAAAAATTCGAGAAGGTGTGAAATTTTACGACAAAATTAAAAAATTTCAAATCGTTCTGAAAAAATTATAGTTAGTTGCAGGGGGCAATTACAATCATTTTTGGTCAATAGACATACCCCCGAAATCCTGCTCAGTTTCGAGAAAAAAATTCGAGAATATGTGAAATTTTTCGACAAAATTAAAAAATTTCAAATCGTTCTGAAAAAATTACAGTTAGTTGCAGGGGGCAATTACAATCATTTTTGGTCAATAGACATACCCCCGAAATCCTGCTCAGTTTCGAGAAAAAAATTCGAGAAGATGTGAAATTTTTCGACAAAATTAAAAAATTTCAAATCGTTCTGAAAAAATTACAGTTAGTTGCAGGGGGCAATTACAATCATTTTTGGTCAATAGACATACCCCCGAAATCCTGCTCAGTTTCGAGAAAAAAATTCCTTACTGAAAATACAATGTCTGACCATACATGCCATTTTTCCCTGAATTTTCATCCGAATCTTTAAAACATCATAACTTCTGAACGGATTGGAAGATTTTAATGTTTAAAAAGGCAAACGACACGTATTTTAGTGTAGAATATGTAGAAATTCTAAGAATATTCGAAAAGTTGTACCTTTATAAAATGAAATACAACCCCTTACACAGGAGAAACTAGAAACGTATACGTAAAGTCAAAGATTCGAAGAGAAATAAATCTGGATAGGATTTATGTAGTTTGCAGTGATCTAGAATCGAAATGTTAGTCTTGCAAAATATTGTACGGCAGTAAATGCGTTAATAATAGAAAAATAAACCTCTACGAGTTCTATTGCATCCTGAATGAGCATCTAATAAAAACTATAACGAGTAGAATGTTAGTAAAAGCGACGTGGCCCATTAAATATCGTCTTTCGATGTCTATCGAGAGCCATCTAAGTCGCTCGAAGTAGAGGGTGATGTTCTCGTCCCCCGTAACAGGGGCTGAACAAACCGCACCCTCCTTTAAGCGACTTAAGCTTAATTTATCATGCCGGTCGGGTTACCAGACACCAGACTCTCATAATCAATTTCAGGGAGACGCGGGTCTCTGGCACCTATGGATAGAGAATCGCGACTGACCTTGAGGGCACCCGTGGGCGACATAAATCTCGCGGGCGATGGAGTGTGGACGCGTTCTCGCCAAGATAGGTCATTATACCGTGACGCCTGGATACTTAGCAGAGTCGGTGAACGATAAAGGGAAAGCGGGAGGGAAAAGAGGTCGCGACCCGCGACGCCAGGAACACTCTTCGAGTCGTCGTTATTAATTCAAACGCGGCTGCTAATTGCACGGACGCCGGGCGGCGAGAGGGGGTGGGCCGTGGAAGCACCGCGAAGCACATCGCGAAAGTACAATGCAAATAGGTATGAATTATGGGCCGCGAAGTAAAAATGGATTTAAAAACCGCGGGAGAGCGAATAACGCCCTGTTACGTCGCTTTGTGGACCAAGAGGAGTGCACTCGCGTGCACGAGTAGTCGTTAAATCGTTACGCGAGAATCGCCGGGGCTTGTTGCGCGGAAGAAAATTAAATTAGGTCCTTTCCCGCTGTTCGTCCCCGTGTACGATTCTGATGGACGCGCCCGCCATCGACGTCCCGAAGGTAAAGGGTATTTTCCTTTCGATCGGATAACGGACAGGTGTCGTGTGTGCGTAAGTGCAGTGGTAGTTAATTGGCTGATATCAGCTATGCATCGGTCCCCGATGGACGACCGTGTGTCCTCGGACATCGAACGATCCAGTGAAAATAACGCAAACGTTTGTTCTGGCCACGGTCTACGACCTTTGACACGATAAACTTTCCTCGCTCGGACGCCGAAAGTTTCATGGAAAACTTTCAAGAGTCTGGAGGGTACTGGATTAGGGTAGAGATTAAGTCCTGGATCGATGATTTGCGGAGACGTGGTGTGTAATGTTTAGTAACTCGAAAATAAAGTAACGATGATATTATTCGCGTGAAGTATCGACCTCCGTTTCTGGTCTTTACATACGCGAGTGGAAAAGTATTTATAAAAATATCAGGGTTGATATTTTGAATCGAGGGAATTTTTCGCTAGATTACAAAGAGTTAGATATAAAATAAAGTTAACGACCCTTTAGTAATCCGAACGCTGGAACGATTCTGTAGTCCGCGTTTACTTTTTCCGCGCGTTGTCCACTGGAACAAACAGTAGAAAAAACGACGCGTCAACCGCAGAACATTGTTTTCGTTCGTTCATTATCTCTTTCTTTATCTCCGCCCGAGCGTCCGTTCATATCCGAACGTTGTCGCATCAATTAACCGATTGTGTTTTTAACAATGTTTCTTGAAGTGACCCATTGTTATTTCATGCTGTAATTAATTCGTAATAATGTCCATTGTCGCCGATTCCCATTGTATTATATAATTCTGTCTCTCGTCAGCTACCGTGCCTGTCGTTTGCCTCGCGGAATTATCATAAAGATATTTTGCAAATTCCTGCACGATCGTTTCTATTTCGCGTAGATTCGAGAGGCCAGATTCTAACGTGATTTTTCGTTTGTTTTCGTTGCAGAAGAGCCATCCTGACGAATCCGGACCTGCTGTCGAGCACTCCGTGGCACCGTCTGCTGGAGAACGACTTCTGGGGAACGCCCCTGAACGATCGCGGCTCCCACGGCAGCTACAGGCCGCTCTGCGTCGCGACGTTTCGTCTGAATCATCTTCTGGGCGGTCTGGAGCCGTGGGGCTACCATTTGGTGAACGTCGCGCTGCACGTGGCTTGCACCGTTCTCGTGGTCAGGGTCGCCAGAAAGGTAAATTACAACGCTCGCGGAGATAATAACGTTAATTAAACGGGGCCGTGCCATTTAAATTTATCGGTTATTCAAACAAGAAGTTAATTTCACCGTGGCGGCGCCGCCGGCCGCGGACGCTGGCTAGAAACTCGCGTTCATCTGCTTTTCGATTAACGCCGTCGCTCCCGTCCGTCGGGCCAGATTTTACGTCAGAGCGGCAGAAAACGCGATAATAGTGACACCTGTAGAGCGTACGTCATGCCGTTCGTTGATAATGCCAGAAGTTACGGGGCTGCCGTTGGAAATAAAATTTTACCGGTCCATTTAATTCGCGAATATTGCGTTAATAACTGGCGCGACGCGAGCGTCAACCCTGACGGACGCGAGCGCCGCGGCTATCGTAATGGAAACGAGGATTACCGTCGGAAATCCGCTGTTTCGTTTCAGGAGCTTCGGTTCCTTTCGAGCTTTCGCCTGTTTCGCGTTTAATCCGCCCCCCGAATAACGTCGACGCCTCTGTCTCTGTGTTTATGGAATATAGAAAATACCCACTAGGACCATCGTTGAAAATCTTGGGTATACAATTACAAAATTATTTACTGTTTATTTGGAATCCTCAGAAACGCAAGCAGTTGGCAATAGAAATTTTTAGTCTGAAAATAGCTACGAGGAAGGCAAGATTTTTAAGGGGATGGTCCAGATACACAATCTTTATGCCTCCTTGTAATTTTTTCAAAAGAAAATCTTAGATCGTTTGTATATTTGCCGACGTTTCGACGTTAGCAAGGCAGAGTGTCTCGACCACTACTCTTTTTACTTTTTAATTAGTTCAACACCCGCGTAACTCACCTCGTGAGACGCAGAATCGCGTTCACCTTCGACCGAGTTTCTCGAAGTTGTCTTCAGCGCCCAATCGCGACTTCCGCCGTAAAGTTTCGCGAAATTTACGTTTTGCTTTCTCACGGGGAGTCAAGCTGATCGTTGTCGATCGCGAAGCACGCCACCGTTTTTCTCCCGCCGGACAATGACCGAGATACACACGATCCTGGCCTATTGTCCGCCTGTTCACCGTATATTTCTCGCGTTTCAGGTCCTGCCAAGAAGAAACAACCTCGGGCACGCGATCACCGGGTTCCTTTTTGCGGCCCACCCGATTCACAGCGAGGCTGTGGCCGGCATAGTCGGTCGCGCCGACCTTCTCGCCTGCCTGCTGACCTTGTCGGCCTTCCTGGCGTATTGCACCCACTGCGACCAGGCCAGGTCACCGTTCCCCCTCTTCCTGGCCCTCGCCTCCTCCACTTTGGCCACCCTCGCCAAAGAAACCGGAATATCCTCTCTGGCCCTCTGTCTTCTCTGGGAACTCTGCCGCGGCGAGTCCAACCGAAAGGTCAGTATCATTAACAAAATCTAAATGATCGATACTCGTTAGTATAATAATTCGTACCTTGCTTCAAGCGTTTCTTATAATTTTGCATTGTGTAAAACGTCCGCAGTCTACTCATTATAACAATGATACCCATTTAGTTTGTATATTTGGAAGTTTCGTTTAGTCGTTGCAACTATTTGGTCGCTAGGTTGCTTACATAGACCGAACGCAGAGAGAAAGACCTAATCGTCAGATATAATGTCGAATGAAAGTTTTAGTAGGATTAACAACGATTGGAAGACTGCACGCGATAGCTTTATCGTCCGAGGAGCCCCTCGCAAGAGCAACTCAAGCGTCGTAAATAATAAATACGAATATAATTGAAAAGCGGCGCATCGGCAAAGTGCACGAAAGCAAAGCGCCTTAAAGCAAGATACGCCTGCATTGGGAAATTTGTGGGATAGTCTGCTTTAACTCTCTTGGCCTCGTACAGCATCACGCGTTTCTCTCGGAACAGTCTGTTGCAGAAACCGCTTTTTATCGCGGTTTAGCGAACGTCTCGACTGCATCGTGCTCGCACTTAGACGCAGCGAACATTATTTCTGTTTTTCATCAAGGGAGAATTTTCTTGTTAGACTCAAGACAAACCAAGTTGATATTAACTGATTTAATGATCGATGTGTGTACGTCGTAAACGCGCCGTGGCAGTTACGAGGGTTGAATATTATAAACAAGTATCGTTCCCTGATAGGTAGGGATGCACTAAATAATTCTGTTGCGTTTACTGGGGTACTTTTATTCTGGGTCAAGTCGATAGATCCCTGTGTTTCCAAGTCGTAAAGCGACAAAGTTCGACGGGGGTTGTAGGAAAATATTGGGAGTGGTCAGGACAGGGATTGGATGTCGAAAATTGCAAGAATTATGGGACGAGGCACTCGGGAAGAAACCCAGGCGAGAGTCGTGGGGAAGGGCAATGAAAGTGAGAAAGTCGAGGGGAAAGAAAGAAGAATGGTCGGTAAAGGATAAGCAAGTTTTCACATTGCCCGCCGCGTCTCCTGATTTATCGTCGTTCGGATCCACCGTGTCTCTAGACTTCGCGTGCAATTCAACTGTTTTGAAAACGTTCCCGAGCGTTAACGCTGCACCGTCCATCCGGTCGAGGGCTCGCAACGCGACCGACTGTACGAATAGAAATGGCCCTTACGTTTTTCGAAAATTCCACTGGCACCGCGAGCACACTCCACGGTTTCGTATAAAAACAAAGGGTGCGTCGAAAACGTTTGCGCTGGAATGGTAACATCTTGACCGAGGAAACAATAGCGGTTTTAAATTATAAAATTATCGCACCGTGCGCGAGCAAACCTCAAAAAAACGAATTAGGTGCAATATTCGATGGAAGAACGGTCTGTAAGTCGTGGAAGGGACGCATTACATTTGCGGAAACGCGCGAAAGCAGATCGAACAACGTGCTATGCGCGATCCTGTATCTCCGCAGAGCCCTTGGACCGCGGAACGCACTTCCGGATTTACGGACCGCATCTCCAGTCGACGGTCGCTCGGAATTTACATTTTACAACTCAATTCCGCTCACCTTACGACTACGTCGAATGTTCGCTTTAACTGCTCCGCAGAATTTATGGATCGGTTCGCGGCCTATCAAATTTTAGGGACCGTGAATTTTCCCGGGCGACGGTGAAATTTCGCGTTTCCAGCGCGTTCCCGACGACAGGGGCAAAAACAACCCTCTTTGTCCCGCGCTTGAAATCAAGTGGGAGCGCAGTTTTTTGAAATTAATATGTATATTCGCGTCATTGTATCGGTACGGTTCAACGCGAATCGCTAAAAATCAATATTTATATTTCCGTGAGTTTCAACATGAAATATCAAATTGACAGGTTCTGGGAATCTGGCGTTAATGTAGGACGCTTTATGTAGCTTTATTTAGATTCTTCGATTGATTTGCAATAATAAAGTGGACGCTTCCAGAGTTAGTTGACATTTAGAGCGAATAACTCGTTTAAAATATCTTGAACTATCGGTACTGTCGTCTTCTATTTTCTTTAAAGGGGTGTCCAAATGTCGAAAGATATTTTCCCAACGTCGAACGTGGCTCGAACCTCCACACTTGCGCTGTTCGTCAGGAAGTTCGTCGAACCAGGCCGCTTCTCACGTGCCCCGGACACATTAACGTAAATTAACGTTTGGAGAGTTGCATTACGGCGGATTGCAACGGTCCGCGCTTCCGACTGCCATTACGAATATTAACAACTGAAAATGGACTGGTCTAGTAGAACGACGCGATCAAATTACCCCTGACGAGCGAAAGTAGGCGAACGGGCGAGGTCGAGCGGGAGATTATTCCAGCGGCAACGAATTGATAACGGGGCGCAATTAGGTGACGAGATACGATTATCCATAAACGTACCCAAGGATCTCGGGTAATTATAAGCAAGCAGTGTGCAGGGCGAATTCATTGCTGCCGTGTAATGTGTCTTGGCGCGATAATGCGTGCCGCACGTGCGCTCCTATCTGCACAGGATGGCCGGAAACACCTAACTGCGTCGGTTATCGATTGGTACAATCGAGAAAATAAACATAAAACTCGATGAACGTTTCTTCCTGTACTTTAACGAGAATATGAATATCACTTTAGTTCCTATTTAGATAGGAACCTTTAATAGGATAGGTCCCTTTAAATCCACAATTTAGTTCCTATCAATATGCCGCAAGAGATGTGAGAAGGGGTTAATTCAGAAATCGAGCATGAGAATTTTTGTTCGCCGAGTTTACCCTTCAGTGAGATTTCTATATTCGAATCGAAGGAAAAGAAAAATATTAGGGGGTTGAAGTGTCGTTTCTGGTAAGGCGTGGAAGGGTTGCGTATTCCGGGGCACCGTGTAGAGGGGATGCAGAGACGGTAGATAGGCGTGTAACCGATAACGCAACTGCGCTGCACCATGTGCAAACTGAAGCCAGCCAGCGATCCTGCCGGAGACAGCAGGCTGATGCACGGTGAGCCATCTCCAGCCGCGTTCAACTAGCTCGAGTCGGCTTTAACCACCTTCGAACCACCTCCAGACACACCTAGACCCTTTGGCTGAACCTTCAGGCGTTCGCCTTTCGAGCACATTGCATCCGGATGCGCTGGATGCATCAGACGCTTGGCGTGATGCATGTCGCGGACCAGCCAGCCAACCCAGCCACCCTAGGAGGGTTGGAGGGGTGCCAAGGGTCGTTCGCGTTTCCCGACACCCCTCTGAGTGTAGCGCGGGAACTCGATCTTCCTGGCTCCTTCGTTCCTGTCCTCGCCAGTCGTCCACCCCTCACCCTTTTTCCTTTTTCTCAGCTCCCCCTATATTTTCTCCTCTTATTATTGTACCTTTGCCCGTGTTCCAGAGAATCGAGGAAAACGGTTTCCTTCGCGAGCTTCTTGCCGGGCGAGATCGGCCAAGAGCGCCGCGACGCTCCAACGGAAAGCGGAAACGTCACTACGGAATCTTTCGGTTCTTTTGCCCTCCTGGGCGAGAAATTTTTTTCAACCCCGTTGCATGCTCGTGCAAAATTTATATCGAAGGTTTATGTAGAAGACGATTCGCAAAGAGGGCAATTTTCCAAGAGCAGGTATTAAGAATATTTATCCAGAATATTTGGGAGAATTTATATTGTTCGCTTAGAAACACAGACTATTATATTGTGCGACGATCCATCACAGAGTCAGTCGCTTTAAACTTCTGCCCGCTACTGAATGCGACTGCTGCAAAGTCGTGCGAGTAGTTAAGAGTTAAACTGTGCCAGTTACGATCGGAACTCGCTTTTCGGAAGCAAGACGAAGCACGATCAAAAAGAAATTACACCGACCTGGAACGAAATCAATCATTTCGCTGGGAACGAGTTCCAGCCGGTGACAACTTGCTCGACGTTTGCACGCCAGGATATTATTAATTTTTCCGGCGTCATCTAATTTTCCCACGTTCGTACAGTAACGACATTTTGAATAAACTGAACTTCGGCGGTTTGCTTTCCAAGTAATTAACAATCGATCGGACAAGAAAGTGTTCCAGAGGTTCAGCGACCCCCTTGTGGTTGGAAAGTTTCGTTCAATCTCGCGGGCGATTAAAACGTTTATAATAAAACGAATCTATCGCGATGTTATAGCCATCGCGGCCAACAAAGCCCGCAGAATTCCGTGGCGCGCAATTATCGCCGCGACTTCTTCCGCTGGTTCGCAATTTAACACTAAAATGTCGCCGTCGGCTCGCTTTAAAAGCTTTCGACGTTGCTTCTCGTTTGCCCGGGACTTTCGAGTGCGTCGCGTCGATTAAACGTGCCCGCGAGCGCTTTCCTCGCGACACGCCGATAACCAACTGTAATTATATTCCCTGTGCGTTTCTGCTGCCATTTTTCCCCGTTTCACTCGATTCCTAGAAACTTTTCAAATTAAGGGGAGAGACCCGTGTAAAATGGTAAAACGACAAGTGATATTCGACAATTTTTTCACAGCATAAGAGTTCGATGAAACTTTTCACCATTTTCCACGTATATTCTTTAACATTTCAAGATGTAAATATTTTTCTTTTCATTACGTTTTGCCCTTTTTGTTCATGATAGTACTACGCGTCGTGTGAACTAACATCCTTCGTAATAATAATTATTTAATCTACGTTTATTATCATTTTTTTGTGTTCAGAGCCATGTTGAAATCCTTGTGCAGTAAAAAAAATTGTGAAATATCACTTCTCGTTTTACCATTTTGCCGGGAGAAGTTGGCCGGCGAAAGTTTAAAGTCTGCATTGTTTTATTCCTGAAAAATTCGCGCTTGAAAACGGAAAGGGCAGCGATATTTTGGTCCTCGGCGCGACGGATCACCGATGCAGCATCAGCTCGAAAGCGCCGCGGGAACAGCGCGATGTTGCAGTCTGTTAATATCGCCCGAATGCATGGTAAATGATATGCAAAAAGGACTGGCACCGTGCACAAAGGAACGTAGGTTGCCCCGGATACGTACAAAGGCAAAAGACAAACACTCCGCGAAGAACATTCTGGGTCGCGGCGTACGCGATAAAAGAATTTTCATCAACACCGAAAATAATAGGCACGCCGGGGCGTCGCGTTCGTTTCGCGTATAAAAAATCGCCCGGTTTTAGCGAGCATTTTTTTTTTTTGTTACGTTGACGAGTTCGACTCGTTTTTCCAGGCATCGTTTGGTATACTTTTATCCCGATTCGTCTGCCTCCCGTCGAACGCGTCCCGACGATCATTGCGAGCGTCCAAAACGAGGCCGTCGTATATTCGTATCCACCCTCCCCGTCGCTCTCCAATCCTGTTTCGCTCGCGGGAAAACTCTCGTCGCGTCGAATAGCCAAAACAACAACGCTCGTCGAACCGACACCGATATTCTTTCGACGGTCCTTTTTCCCGGCCCACGCTGCTTCGAATTACATTTTCGAGAGAATAAAGACGCGCGCCTCGACGGTTGCCTAAAAACCGTCCAGAGGCTATCTTCTGTAAATGAATCTTTTCGAAACGACGCGGGCTCCTTTGGGCCAGCGGTGTTTGCGTTGCTGAGTAAAATTAGTTTGGGGCAAGTACTCTCGGACGCGAGATGTTTCGTTTAAATTACCCTCGAAACGAGCGACCCCGACGGTCCGTTCTCGATTCAAGCATATGTAATTATTATTAAGATTCCACTTAATTAAGAGCGAAACGACGCCAATGTCGCGGCCGGACGGAGCTTCAATTAATGTCCTCGTCTCGGAGATCTCGTATCTCTCCTTTCATTAGAAGCGTACGAATATTTCGCCGCGCACGAGCAACATCCGCGAGGATATTATTTCCACCCTTGTATAAAAATATACTCCGTTGTCAGAATTGAACAGAAGCATCCCGGAAACTTTATTTACCCACGCTTCTTTTTCTTTTCTTCGAAACACTTTTAAACATTGTAGTTCAGAGGGATGAAATTAAAATTTGAGATATGGTGGTCTTCGCGACACATATTTCTTGTAATAACCTTGTCAATTTTTATTTTTACAAGTGCTTCGTTCTCGTCGAATGACAATTCCTTTTTATCGCGAGACCATAATAGGTTCGGGTGTTTACGACGCCACGTACTCCACTCCTTTCCAAACGCATTCGAACTGCCAAATGAAGACACTAAAAGCTAAGGTACCGATGTTACTCGAACAAATGCACCGCTGTACGCGAGGTAATAGGATGCTTCGATGCATTCTATAAAATTGAGGGAGTCAGTCTCTGATGCACGAGTAATAAAATATCGAAATGCATGGCCTCCGGATGGCTCCAACAACTGTACTCACAGCGTGGATATATCTGCTTTTCTAATTCGTTTATTGTCAGAACTCTGTTAATGGACAGTACATCTTCACTTACGACGCACTAGAATGGGGATCTAGGCACCAATCAGACCCGCATTCCTTTCTTTCTTTTTATCAGAAGTTTCCCTCAGACTTCCCAGGTTCAACTATCCTCTCTAACCATTATTTTCCTCTGTTTCCAGGTGAATTGCGGGTTGACCCGGGCCCGTAGCCTCGGCATCCTCTCCGGGAGTCTGGCCCTGCTGGTTCTGGGCAGGCTGAAGATCGCCGGAACGAGGCCAGAGTTCGCCAGCGCGGACAACCCGACCGCCAGACACCCCTCGCGTCTGACGCGAAGCCTGACGTTCCTCTACCTGCCCGCGGCCAGCGTCAGGATGCTGCTCTGCCCCAGCACGTTGAGCTTCGACTGGTCGATGGACGCCGTACCGCGAATAACGAGCATCCTCGACTCCAGGAACCTCGAGTCGGCTTGCCTGTACGCGGCGTTGATCGGTGCCTCGGTGTGGGCGGTCAGGACGCTTCGACGATCCTCCAAGGAGTCGTCCTTGGGCCTGGTGCAAACGTACCACCCTCGATACGCGTCCAGGTGCCCGGTCTGCGCCGGAAGACGCGCGGGCGGTTGTCACACGGACGGCTGTCGAGCCGCGAACAACAACAACGGCCCCTTTGGCGACTGTCATTGCGCCAAGAGGACAGGCCTGGTGTTCTCGATGACCTCGAGCAACGGGTTCGCGAGCAGGCAAGCCGCCGCCACGGGCGTCGTGACGTCCCTCGGCTTCCTCGTGCTTCCTTTCCTGCCCGCCAGCAACCTCTTCTTCTACGTTGGCTTCGTCATAGCCGAGAGGATCCTCTACTTGCCCAGCGTAGGCGCCTGTCTGATCGTCGGGGCAGCCATATCGGGATGCTACCGGGTGGCCAGGAGAAGCGGATCCAGGAGGCGAGGCAGGTCGGTGTTGCTGGCCACCGCCGTCCTCGTCTGCCTCATGTCCGCCAAGACGCTACTCAGGAACAAGGACTGGTTCGACGAGGAGAGCCTCTACAGGTCCGCCCTCAACGTCAACCCGCCCAAGGGTGAGTTTCGATCTTTTAATTTTGTCTGCGAGTACCTGGGGGAAGGGGAATTTTATATCTAAATATGGTAGGAAAATAGGATATTCAATATGTTTTCTCTCTGATTTTATCCTGTGTTGGTACAGTAGCCTGAGTGGTACCATATAACTTGTGTCAAGATTTTATTGTTTGAGTCAGTTGGTAGTGTTTGAAAGGTTCATGAAAATATTGAGGCAAATTTAATTTTGCAACATTTCGTTTATTAGCGATCGTTGCAGCCCCTGTTATCTTCATCGAAGGAAAACTTGGTTCCACTACTAAATATATTTATTTCCTACATTAACAAACGTAAATATTGAACTTTGAAGATGCAAAGGAGAAGATACAGTTAATATATGATCTCGATCTGATCCAATCCAGTAGATGGTGACGGTAGTGCCCTGAATGAATCATCCAACATTCGTTTCTAGTTGACGGATCGATATATTCTTTCGCTCTCGTTCGAAGAGCACAATAAAAATTTGTACGAGCTAAATAACACGCCATAACTCCGACGTTACATGTAGAGCACGCTCGTGCATCGCGTACAGCAACGGTCGTCTGTTTCTCTGCATTTGCGTGGACGACGAATGAGCGAATCCATACGCCGTTCGATCATGTCGGTATTCTTATTCAATGCTCAGCGTGCATCCACGGTTCGTCGTTGTCGGTGCATCCTAGCGTACTCTGTCTTTTAAATTGCCCCATATAGAAAAGTCGAGGGTAGCTGGATGCTCTGCCATTACAGCATTACGCGTACGCTCTTCATAAATAAGAAGTATTCCAAGTTTTTCCTCGTTAGCGTGACTCGTCGTCATTCGGTCGACGATTCTTAACATCTGCTGCTTATCTTTTCACAATTGTAACCCTCTTTTTCCATCGATCGTTCGATGACAGAGACAGAATACGGGTCAGAGTCGACCCACAGACTGGAGTCTCTTCCATTGCGCGATCGAGAAAATAAATTGGTGATTGAATTACGGCTATCGTGCCCCCGCTGACGTTTCGAAACCGCGGAAGAAACTTCTCTCGGAGAGTTAGTACACATCGATAGGCTCGCGGGAGAAATTAAAAAGATAACGGATAACGAAGCATCGCGTGCTAATGACAAACGGCGCGACCCCCGTTGATCGAGACCAGATACGGCCGCGATGTTAGAAGTAAAATCCGCGGGGGTAGTCGGATATCGCCAGCAGTTTTCTCTCGTTATACGACAGCTCGTTCTGCCAGCGGCCTGGCCCTCGCTATCCAGCCTCTCATCTCGAACTTCCAGCTAGCCGGGCGATCCGCCTACCGTGTATATAAAATTGCCGGGAAAAGGTGGATACGCGACATGCGATAGGAGGACGCGGGTGGTATTGCGCCCTTCTTTCACCCCCGCGTCCTCCCCTGTGCTCGACCATTTTATCGTCCCCCTTATCCGTCTTCGTCCCACTTTTTATCTATCTCCGTTAAACACGTCCATACGCTCGCTACCTTCGCAGTCGTTACACCCTTTGCGTCGTTCGCCTTTTCCCGTGTCCCCACGTTATAATTTTGATCGTTATCTGTCCTCCAATTGCGCCGTACGGTAAGGAGGTCAACCTCCGCTTCGACAGAATTGCGAGCGTTCCAATTGTTCCCTTCGATCCGGTCTCGCCTCTCGTTTCCGTAACTTTGACGCGTCTGCTCGTCGCAACGGGGCACGCGAACCAGGTTATTTACCGGTTAATATATTTTAATTGCCAATGGAAAGTAGCGGGAACAAGGTAGAAAAATATAAGGTTGCTCTTTCAGAGAAATCATTTGGAGGCTTCCTGATTCATTGCCATCGAAATTTGAGGTATTGAGAATTTAGTTACGTGCTAGATTTCATTTACAAAAATATTATTTTCGTTTCCAAGAGATTTCTGGGCTGCATAATTCCCGAGATACCGAGCGAAACGTATTTTTCACTCCGAACTTCGCAGGGCTGATTTCACCCTCCAGATAAGGACGATCGTTGATAACAAAAATAGAGGCTAAATATATTTTTAAGGACTATAATCTGCATAAATTTTATCGAAATTACCGTGCGACACGTAAGTGATGTCCATAGCGAGTCCAGATTTACGATGCATCAATTGCCATTAATGTTTTTAAAAACTTGATAGTTCAGGCGGGAAAAGCAGTATCGCGAACAGTAGTTATTTATCCCCCCAAAGAAAGTTAGTCGATATTTCCCGACCGTATGCAAGTAATAGAGTTGCCAAAATGGTATGTTCCCATTGGCCGTAGCTTAAACCCAGCCGCTTGTCCTTAACCCCTAGACGACCATAAGCGTACCAGTACGCTCTCTGTGGACTAAGCCACTTCCGCCGTAAGCATACTGGTACGGTTATATAGATTAGCGGTCAATACTAGTTCTAGTATTCCGGATATTCATTTATTTAACTCTCGCCAGTTATATTTAACCATCGTTGCGACAAAATAAATTTGTTTTCCATGTTTGAAACATTCCAAATCATTTTGTAACTTGAGAAATTATCGATCAATTTTCTGAAACATTAATAGTTTTCACGAGAGGAATTCAGAATCGTCGTAGGATACAGAGTCGACAAATAGAAAGAAAGTCTGTAGCAAGATAAACGAAACCCAATAATAATGTTTTCCATGTTTGAAACATTCTAAATCATTTTGTAACTCGAGAAATTATCAATCAATTTTCTGAAACATTAATATCTTTCGCGAGAGGAATACGGAATCGCCGTAGGATACAGAGTGGGCAAAGTAGAAACGAGACAAATAGAAAGAAAGGCTGCAGCAAGATAAACGAAACCCAGTAATAGCATGGCTCGTGGAAATTGACAAAAATTACAGAACTCGGTTTGGACGACGTCGTGCGCTGGAAGGTTAACAATATCGTCGACAAAACTGTGCATTCGTTCCCTTCGTCTCTTTTTATTTAGCAACCTAACCCTGTGCACGGTCGACGGAATGTTTACTTACCGCTCACCCCGCTTTCCGCTCCTGCATATTTTCCCTCTCGCCCCTTTCTGTCTATTTCTTCTGCCCCCCAGTTTTTACCAATTCAGTTTCTTCTCTTCCGGTCAACTTTGCCTTGTGCACACTCGTAACTGTTCGTTACGCGAAAAAGCAAGCAAATGGTACCTGCACATTATCAAGATAGATTCGATTTTCATCTAGGATTCAGGGAGACGCTTCGTTTTAAATTATACTTTCCTCTCAACATTTCTGTTTCTATTTCGAAGCTCTCCGTGAAATATGCCGTGCACGTTTCCGTAATTTCGGCTAAATGCTCCCGGTGGGGGTGTTTGATCCCAAAGCACCCGGAAAACTTCTCTGTTTCCCGTTATTCCCATTCGACGTATCAACGATGGAAATACGAATGTCCCGGTGACTTTCCTCCCCCGCTCGAAGCTTTATCGCCTCCCTTATCCGTCTCTGTCCGTTTTTACGCGCTATCTGCCCGATCTGAGGCTACCCCCGCCGTTTCATACGGTTCCCCGAGCGTCCTAATTACCCCCGGGAACGTCCGATGCACCCGTCGGATCTTCGTCGTGGTGGCTTCCACAAAAACCATTATCGCGGTTGCTTATTTCCGTAGAGTCACGGGGTAACTTCATTCCGCGGCGTAATATACCTTGTAACCGGTCGTTCAGCCCTTCGTTGTTGCCGCGATGCGCCTCGCTTTGTCGCCTACCCCCCCGGCATTGTTTCCCTTTTAATCTTCGCGCGAAAAGAGCGGCCCGCGGGGGCGGTCTACGAGAGAGAGAGAGAGAGGGATGGTCACGCGAGGCAAACGCCCGGTTACATCCGTACAACCCTTCTGGCCCGTGTTCCAAGCGACGGCACCATCAAACCACCCGCTTGGCTGCGTCGCGGCGCGTTTTAATTGCGCCAACAGGAATTGCGTATTACCGCGTTGCTGCCGTTCCCAGCCGCGTACGGATATAAAATATTTTTTTTATTTTATTTTTTATTGTTCGAACGTTCGAGAGATACGACAGATATCCCACCCCCCTGGGGACGCGCAAAGTTCTCTCATTTGGATCTGAAAAATATTCGAAATTAAATTGCTGTTGGGCTGTTGAAAAATTGATACCTTATTTCTAAACTTTGCAAGCTTCTTATTCAAATAAATTTTATTAAGATTAATTTAGTATTTTGTTAGGGCCAAGACGCGATGGTGGGAAATCCTGGGAAATTGTTTACGAGTGAGAATTGAAATTTTTAATCAGGAATATTCCGCGCGGTGGTCCATCGTCTTACAGAAAGGCAAACACTCGGCCTTTGACTCGCGGAAGTTAGAGAGCTCTGGAAATAGCCCAGCCTCGGCCAGTCTATTCCGGCAAACAAAAGCCCCCGGTCCCGAATCTCGGTTCGGCAAACTGCGTGGCGGTATTCCCTTCCCCATCGACCACTCTTTGCTTTTTCTTCCTCCTGAACTCGCCCCAAAGTCACCCTCCGTGGAACGTGACGTCGACGAGGCTTCGGGTCCCGCACGTAAGTCGTCAAGGCTGATTCGAACGCGATTCACCACGGTTAGCTGCGATTCCTCGACCGATCGTCCTCTGGCTAGCGACCGGGGATGATTAGGCACGCGTCGTCGAACCGGGGAAGAGAGAAATCTCGATAGAAAACCGCCTTAAGGGTGGAAACCCCTGTGACGGCTGAAAATAAAAGCAATTCTCAAGAATTTTTTGGGAGTAACTTTGAATGTTCTCGAAAGTACATCTCTTGGACTACTTCCTGCAAAAATTTCGTGATTTTTCACTGTAAATTCTAAACCAAGAAATCGTGCAATTTTCTTAAACTATACGACAGTAGCTTCGATAGCACGTACGGATTTTTGATAATAATTATTTATTATAAAATGATAGAACTTTGAAGGAAAGATCTCAAGAAACTATAACAAGATCAATATTTCTTTCGACACTGTTAAATCAAGAATTTTGCTTTAATATTTTAGAGGGTTATTCAAAAAAGTTTCGATTTTTTCAATCACAGTGGTTTTCCCCCTTAAAGTAGAAAAATCAGACCTTGAAGAGTCTCGATATACAAATGATCGATGCAACGCGTTGAATTATTACCGATAATTCTTCGAGAGCGTTTCTGACAAAGCCCCGTTCGGCTTACGAGCACGTTCGAACGCGGGATTGTAAGTTGTTTTGGAATCGAATGAAGCTGCTTCGATTCGCGTGCACGATATTCGCGACACAAAGAGTTTCCAACGGCGCGACGGAGGAACAGATATTGGATTAACTCTCGCGACGCGTATTTGTGTGCACGAAGAATATAACAACTTCCTCCGTCTCGGTTACGTTTCACGGAAGTTATGGTAGTTCTCGTGTGAGAAACTGTACCGGCGCGGCCGGTTTTCGATGGAATCGCGCGACGATGAAATACGCCCCACGGCGATTTATCGCGGCTGATTTAAAATACCGGCACCGCCGTCGGGGATTATCGTCGAGTTGTCGCTGGGCGGGATCGAATTTTCGTGGCGAGAGGGTTGACCGCGACTTTTATTTATGAATTTAAACTATCCGGCGGGGGCGGCGAAACGAGGCGATCGACGACGACGATCGTAATCTTCTCGCGTTTTTCTGCAACCCCCCCTTCCGACTGTTTAACCATTTTGCCCCTGCAACGCGCGATCCATCATTCGTCGTATTTACGGACAGTCGCGCGCGAGAAACTGAATTAGAGCATGTATTTTTTATAAAGACAAGGTTTGTCAAACGTCGTGTTAATGTGGGATACTTTTCATTGTAAACCAATTACGGTCTTTATCTTTCAAACTACTATGTATATTTTTCAAAAATAAATATGTACAACCCGATAGGGTGTTTATAAATGACAATGTATGGAATCAACATCGAGCAAATAGAATAATCTCAAAGTTACGTTGAGTTTGCAGTCTTTATCCTTCAAATTGTGCAATGTATGGAATCAACATCGAGAAAATAGAATAATGGATATGCGGAAATGAAAGGGTTCACTTCGATCGACAATGGTAGTTCTTTCAGAGGCTCGATAGATCACGATGAGAAAGAAATCGTTCCAAGGCTTTCTGATTTATAGAAGAAATATTGCCATCGAAATTTAGGTATCGTGAATTTAATTGGGAAAAATATATATTGTTTTCGATGGAGTATAGAATGAGCATCGAGCAAGTAGAATAATTTCAAAGTCACATTGAATTCGCTGATCTTTATTATAATTGTACGAATTAAGGGATGAATAGGGCTGAATTGAATACATGATTAATGGACGGTGAAAACACGGCTCCCCATTAAGCGAGATCGCGGTAAATCTGGAAAAGGCACCGATTCGTCGTTTCGACTTTCCTCGACGTGCCTCCTCGAAGCTTTTCGCGAACCCCCGGGTATCGTTAACACCGAACACTCGAGTTCATCGAGCGACTCGCGCCCTAAATACGCGCCTTAATTCACGGCCCAATAATAAAGCGGAACGCGCGAAATAAAAAACGGGCCTGAATGATTCGAGACGCGTCGCGCGGCGACAGGCGTTCCATTCTCCGGGCTCGCGAATTTACAAGTAATTCAGTTTCGTACCGAAAAAAAAAAGAAGAAAAAAGAACAGGCAAAAGAGTTCAGAATCGCGTCGTATAATTAAAAATCCTCGAGAAGCTTGAAAAATTCTGGCCGGAGCCTGACATCTTGAATAAGCGTTTTACGCTATTCATAATTCTCGAGACATCTAAATTTCTCAAGAGCCGCGAAGGAAAAGGATTGGTCGTTAATTAAAATTATTCCTTTTTTTTTATTCGCGTTTCGCCGGCGAGATTTACCGTCAGGGATTACACGGGACACGCGGATATTAAAAACAGTAGCGCGAGATACTCGAAACGTTAAAACACAAAGGGGTTGAAATAATCCCCGTGTTAATCGTCCGTGGACCAAACGGGAGGCACGGTTCGAGCGTTTCAAATGTCAACTCGTTATTACAAGTTACTAAAATATTAAAATAACGGATGGTTTTTAAAACGATACAAAATATTTTGAATCGCCAAACTCACCCCAACACGAAAATTCCTGTGATTGGCGATTGGTCGAAGGGAGAGATCTGAGTTACTAAAATCTAAAACTGACGAATAATTTTTAAATCGACACAAAATATTTTGAATCGCCAAATTTACTCCTAACACGAAAATTCCTATGATTAGTGATTAGTTGGAGGATCTCTCGCAACAAGGTCGAAGTTCCAAAGATCTTATACCAGCCAAAGGAAGAGATCTGGGTTACTAAGATCTAAAAATGGCGAATAATTTTTAAATCGATACAAAATATTTTGAATCGCCAAATTTACTCCTAACACGAAAATTCCTGTGATTAGCGATTAGTTAGAGGGTCTCTAGTAACACTGTCGAAGTTCCATAGATCTTAAACCAGCCGAAGGGAGAGATCTCGATTACTAAAATCTAAAAATGGCGAATAATTTTTAAATCGATACAAAATATTTTGAATCACCAAATTTACTCCTAACACGAAAATTCCTATGATTAGTGATTAGTTGGAGGATCTCTCGCAATAAAGTCGAAGTTCCAGAGATCTTAAACCAGCCGAAGGAAGAGATCTGGGTTACTAAGATCTAAAAATGGCGAGTAATGTTTAAAGCGATACAAAATATTTTGAATCGCCAAATTTACTCCTAACACGAAAATTCCTATGATTAGTGATTAGTTAGAGGATCTCTAGCAACACGATCGAAGTTCCAGAGATCTTAAACCAGCCAAAGGAAGAGATCTGGGTTACTAAGATCTAAAAATGGCGAATAATTTTTAAAGCGATACAAAATATTTTGAATCGCCAAATTTACTCCTAACACGAAAATTCCTGTGATTAGCGATTAGTTAGAGGGTCTCTAGCAACAAGGTCGAAGTTCCAGAGATCTTAAACCAGCCAAAGGAAGAGATCTGGGTTACTAAGATCTAAAAATGGCGAATAATTTTTAAAGCGATACAAAATATTTTGAATCGCCAAATTTACTCCTAACACGAAAATTCCTATGATTAGCGATTAGTTGGAGGATCTCTCGCAACAAGGTCGAAGTTCCAGAGATCTTAAACCAGCCGAAGGGAGACATCTCGGTTACTAAAATCTAAAAATGGCGAATAATTTTTAAATCGATACAAAATATTTTGAATCGCCAAATTTACTCCTAACACGAAAATTCCTGTGATTGACGATTAGTTAGAGGGTCTCTAGCAACACGATCGAAGTTCCAAAGATCTTAAACCAGCCAAAGGAAGAGATCTGGGTTACTAAAATCTAAAACTGACGAATAATTTTTAAATCGACACAAAATATTTTGAATCGCCAAATTTACTCCTAACACGAAAATTCCTATGATTAGTGATTAGTTAGAGGGTCTCTAGCAACACGATCGAAGTTCCAGAGATCTTAAACCAGCCAAAGGAAGAGATCTGGGTTACTAAAATCTAAAAATGGCAAATAATTTTTAAATCGATACAAAATATTTTGAATCGCCAAATTTACTCCTAACACGAAAATTCCTGTGATTAGCGATTAGTTAGAGGGTCTCTAGCAACACGATCGAAGTTCCAAAGATCTTAAACCAGCCAAAGGAAGAGATCTCGATTACTAAAATTTAAAAATGGCGAATAATTTTTAAATCGATACAAAATATTTTGAATCGCCAAATTTACTCCTAACACGAAAATTCCTGTGATTGACGATTAGTTAGAGGGTCTCTAGCAACACGATCGAAGTTCCAGAGATCTTAAACCAGCCAAAGGAAGAGATCTCGATTACTAAAATCTAAAAATGGCGAGTAATGTTTAAAGCGATACAAACTATCTTGAATTTACCCCTGAAATTTACTCCTAACACGAAAATTGATGTGATTGTCGATTAGTTGGTCCATCAAGATACATCGGAAGTTTCGAGAAATAACGAACGTCTCTGGCAACACGGTCGAAGTTCCATAGATCTTAAACCGGCCGAAGGGAGTTCGTGGCGTAGGTGGATCGTCCCAGCCGTGATCGCGAAGCAATTTTACGACTGCGGATTCATTTATTACTGTTTGCTCGAGTAGCTATCGGGACGAGCGGCCAGGGTGCCCCGGGAAATGTTTTACTGGCGATATTGTTGGCCGAAGATAAAGCGGAAGCGGGTTCGCGATTGCCCGTGCGCGCTCCGGCGCGATATTTGCGCTATCCGGAGTGTAACGGCGAGCGGTCGCGTTGTGTACGGCTTTATTGCTCGTAAATACATAGAACTGAAAAAGAAATGGACGTGAAATCGCGGGGGCGGAAAGAGGAACGGGAACTTTGGAAGAAAGGAAAAGAGATCCGCGTGTACCTGGCGCGCGTCTTATTGCCTTTCGAGTAGCAGCGCGCGCTACGTTTAAAAATATATCGCGGAGATATATATTGTCCCTTGTATTAGCTCGGCGTGTATGTGAAACGTCGTTTTTTCAATCATACCTCGGAGAGGGCGGTCGTCTTTTTCGTTTTCAAGTTCGTCCACTTCCTCCGGAGTGCCTTCGAACTAGTTCTTTCTTAGCAATAAACTACTCTCGTCGTTCTGTTTCGATAAATATCCGGGGCTCCTCGAATATTGCTCGGATTCTCCATTTTATTTGGCGACTCGATTGACTCTACGTTTGTTAAGTTTAAAAAGAATAGAAACTATTTCAGTGGTATTTGTTGGAGGAATATATTTGCAAATACAACGAATAAAAATTGTAAACCGACATTTACTTATTTAATACAGAAGGAGATCCGAGTATTCAGAAGATCTACATAAAATACGGTTTTGAACAAAATTTTAATTGTTACCAGGTGGGGGAATTTTTATAAATGAAATTTCATAACAATTTTGTCTTTAACTTTCAGAGCAATTAAAAAAACAGTAATCTAATCGACTATACAGGGTGTTCGGCCATCTCTGGGAAAAATTTTAATAGAAATCAAGAATACCAATTTGTTGATGGAGGCTTCGATAAAAAGTTATTAACAATTAAATTCAAACATTTCAAATCGTCCTGGAAAAATTATTTTCGGTTGCGGGGGTCAATTATAATAATTTTTGGTCAATAGACATACCATCGAATTCTTACCCACTTTCGAGAAAAAAATTCGAGAAGGTGTTGAAAGTTTTGGGTGAAAAAAAAAGACTTTCGAATCGTCTTAGAAAAATTATTGTTAGTTGCAGGGGTCAATTGCAAGCATTTTTGGTCAACAGACATACCCTCGAAATCCTACCCACTTTCGAGAAAAAAATTCAGTACAGTCGGAACTTTAAACATTAATAACTATTTAATGAAGCCTTGATCAACAAATTGGTATTCTTGATTTTCGTCTTATTTTGGCCTCTAGAATCTCCCATTAAAATTTTTTCCAGGGGTGGTCTAACACCCTGTATAAGTCGTGTCACTTGAATCGTAATGACAAAATAAGGAAACTATTAACAATAACAGATGTTTCATTGAACATCTGTGTTTTATCGGAGTAAAATGTTTGACAACTCTTGCTTGAAAGTTTAGAAATCACTGCCGCGAAAAAGGATCGAATCGACAGGTATTTCGTAATGGCGCCACGCTTTCCATTTTCCCCTCCCTTTGCCAGCCCGCTGTTTACCGCGTTCGCATGGTCGTTTTTTAACAAGTGTCTCCGTTGTGATTGTTGCAGCTTATGGTAATTTGGGCGGCATCCTAAGCGCCCAGGGACGGGTCGCGGAGGCGGAGGAGGCGTACGTCCAGGCGCTTCGTTATCGACCGAACATGGCGGATATGCACTACAATCTGTAAGTACGCCGTCCCAATAATCCACTTTGCCGCCGCGCTACTTTTTTCACGCGCGAACGTGCACAAAGTCGATCCTCGACGGGGTAAACAAACGATCAGGCGGTCGAGGAACCTAATTCGAGCACTCTTTTGAGGTTTCTTCGAACATCGGATTAACTTAAAAAATCAAAGATTACTCTTCCCAATATTTTCCAAACCCTCGAACAAACGAAATCTTCGGAGTCCTTTGAACGCGGTTTAAAGACAAGCTTCGAGCAACGTTCGCAACCTTCGACCAGCTGATTCTCTCCAGAATTCACTTCGTCGAAATTAAGTAACCGGAATTTTGTTTTGGAGAGAAGTTAAGATCCTAATCCCCGGGTTCGAATGGCCCCGCTATTAGTCTTTCGTATTATTCCATTCAATTGTAACATCCAGCCGAAAAGAAATTCGGCGTTTCTTCTGCTGACACACGGTGGACGTTCGCCTGGAAATCCAGAGACGAGACTGTCGAATTTGCGTAATCCGCGAGCAAAGCGTCGGCGCTCCGCAAATCTCGCAAGCAATGAAGTCGCTCCTGACTTAAGCAGCTGCCGGATGGAAGCAGTGTCCGAAATCCCGAAAAGGCCAACCAGAAACGCGAGCACGACGGGGCTCGAAGGGAATAAAGGGCGCTGGAAGCCAGCGATCCGTGGAGGAAAGTCGGTACGGTTTAGGCGAACAGTTGTCGTCCTCGATCGTCTTACGCGAGTCGCGGAATCTCCGTGGAATACGCGTGCCTCGTAACAGCCTCGACGTTATTAATTTCACCTCGCCTTCGAGGATCCCTCTCTTTTTGCGCGGAGCTTCATTTTCTGATAAGCTTCTGACGTTCTCCGCGCGAAAGGGTAATTGATGAACTTCCCGCGCGATTTTCCTCGATAAATGGACGCTGCGATACCGATCTAAATTAAAAGAGTTAATTCCCGTTCGAGGGAAGAATATTTAAAATATCGACGGTGTGTTCATAGACTTTAACTGTCAACGAAGAGTCTTTCGTTAACGATGCCGTGCAATCCACTGGGAATGAAAACGAATTAACATTGTACGTTTCTTTATTGAAATTTATGCATTGCATTATAAAGTAAATATAACTCCTATCGGTTTACGAGTGTATCAACTTCTTCTACGAATAGAGTTCTCTCGATAATTTCGTTCCAACCTTCCTGTAATATTTTCCACGAGAAATTTAGTTTAATCGTTAAATTTGGCGAAATCAACATTAAGTAAAATAATTCGGTTGAGAGTTAAAACGAATGAACGAAGGAAGGTGATGAGATTGCTTTGAAAAATAGCGTCTGTACCTCGATTTGTATTTTCCAAGAAGAACAAAGTGTCCGGTGATTCATGAAAGTTTAACTGAGGAAGCAAAGGGTTGTAAATAGTTGGTCGGGGGAAGTTTCGCTGGGTTTAACGAAGAAACGCCACCCAGTGTGCGAGAGGGGTTCCTCCGAGAACCGCCGAAAGTCTCTGAGGACTTTCGATCGGGTCTCATCATCTACGATCCTCTCCGGGCCGCTTCGAGGAGGACGCGGAAGCCTGTCAAGCCAGGCGAGTCGATAAGCCGCCCCTGGGCATCCCTCTGCGAGCTTGCGATAAGCCGCTCTACGTACCACACACTCGGTGCAACGTAGTTATCCATTATCTACGCGGAAACCGGCTACTACTACAAGAGAGAAGAAGCGTCGAGTCCGTCGCGATTGGTTCCGTTTCGACTTGCCGCTCCATCCACCCTAAAGCCACGCTTCCACTTCTCAGACTCTCACGGTTCAAACACTTATACGAATCTTTGACATTAATTTTATGGGTGACCCAAAAATATTAAAATCCTTCTCCATTGGTTAGTTACAAGACTTTTTTGTGTACATTTACTTCATTTCCATGTGAAAAGTGGGAATGAGGCTGTAGGTAGCTCAGCTGTACCACAGACAAACTCTCTACTTCGTACAGTCACTTGTTCACACTATGATTCTAGAGGTCACTTGTTCACACTATGATTCTAGAGGTCAAAATAAGACGAAAATCAAGAATACCAATGTGTTGATTGAGGCTTCGTTAAAAGGTTATTAAAAAATTCCCATCTTTCACGGAAAAATTATTTCCGGTTGCGGGAATTAATCACGATCATTTTTGGTGAATAGACATACCCTCGAAATCCTAACCAGTTTCGAGAAAAAAATTGGAGGTGTGAAATTTTTCGACGGAAAAAAAAAAATTTCAAATCGTTCTAAAAAAATTATTTTCAGTTGCGGGGGTCAATTACAATAATTTTTTGTCATTAGACATACCCCCGAAATCCTACGCACTTTCGAGAAAAAAATTCCTTACCGAAAATATAATGTCTGACCATACCGTTGATATGTTTCACTGAATTTTCATGCGAATCTTTAAAACGTCATAACTTCTGAACGGATTGGACGATTTTAATGTTTAAAAAAGCAAACTACGCGTATTTTGATGGAGAATATGTACAAATCACAAAAATATTCGAAAAGTTGGTCCTTGACCCCGCAAAATGAGAAAAACCCCATAAAAAAGGTCCAATTTTCAAACTGGCATAATTCCTACAATTGTGAATATATTTCAATGAAACTTTTTTCTGAAGTAGAGCTCATGGGTACCTACAAAAAAGTGTTAGACAACTTTTCTGTAAGGCGTCAAAATTACTAATAATGAAAAAGAAATTTTTAAGAAAAATCGACAGGGGGTAGGTGCCTAAATTTTTCGACAAAAAAAAAAAATTTCAAATCGTTCTGAAAAAATTATTTTTAACCGCAGGGGGTAATTACAATCATTTTTGGTGAATAGACATACCCCCGAAATCCTACTCACTTTCCAGGAAAAAATTCGAGAAGGTGTGAAATTTTTCGACAAAATTAAAAAATTTCAAATCGTTCTGAAAAAATTATTTTTAGCTGCAGGGGTCAATTACAATCATTTTTGGTGAATAGACATACCCCCAAAATCCTACCCACTTTCCAGAAAAAAATTCAGTACTGACGGAACTTTAAACGATAATCACTTTTTAACGAAGCCTCCCATTCAAGTTTTTCCAGGGGTGGCCGAACACCCTGTATAAAAGTAGAAGTGTGCGTTTAAACATCGTTGAGAGAGTCTCGCGTGCAAGTGGAAATGTGGCTTTAGACCCTCCAGATTAACGCGTGCTTGCATTCCGAGCACAAACTCTCTATTTCATTCTCTCGCTTCTTAACACGCGTATCTATCTTTACAAAATCGTGACGTACAAGTGGAAATGTAACTTTAGGTTGATTCTTAGCACTTTTATCACCCAACATGCTCCTTTCAAAATTAAAAAACACAGAGTCCGAACGCGAAAGCAGCATTCCCTATCGCGAGAATCTAATCTTCTCGCGCCTTTGAGGCCAATCGCTCGCAAACGAGCCCACCGGTTAGGGGATCGTCGTGCAAGGGGGGTTGGAAATATGGCCTGCAGGTGGTTCGAATCGTTACAAAAGACCTAACCCAAAGCAGTCCGAAAGAATGGACGACGGGAGCAGGCTTCCACCGCCATTCGTTCTCCTCACGGTGGCCGTGTAGTCGCCGATACGGGCTTTACGTATGGGTTCCCGGTGTTTTTCTCGCCGCGATTAATAAAGTGCACGCGAGATAGTCTCTAACTTCATAAAATTTCACGCCGCGGACGCGGCTGGAGGGGCCAGGGGAAACGTTATTACGATCCATTTCGCGGGAGGAACTTTTTGCCGCCACGGCGTGTGGAGAAGAAATTGCCCGGGCCACTCGGATAACCCGGATTCATTCTTCGCTGGCTATCGGCCTCGTCGATGAAAGGAAGCGTATCATGTGTAGCCATTATCCCCGCCCTCTCGTATCTATCGCCCTGGGCTCCAGATGGCGGAAGTCCCTTTCCAACTTGCGGTCACGCGTTCCTGAGGGAATCAAACAGATATTATTTAGGTAAACCTTGTTTTCGAGTTATTTAACACACCGCGTTTGCTCACAGGCCTGGAGACGTTTTCTCATTGACTGTCTTACCCTTTACATTTGCAAAGAGCCTCCATGAATGGCGAATGTTCAGAATTTGAGTGGTGCTCGAGGAAAATTGACGATCAACGATCTTCGACAGAGGCGATGGTCCCGATTTCGACTTGAAAAGAACTACGTGGATCGTTTATCCCCGGTAGTCTCGAAGATCTCTCGAAACAGGCGAAAGAAACGGCCTGAACCGACGCGATAAGCCAAGAGGCCGGTACATTGTCCACCCGATCGATCGTCGCGACGCGAACGGACAACGAGACTCTACGCCTATCCGACGTCTTCCCGGCGGCGTCCTCTGTCCCGCGGGAAGACTGATGGCGGGCTTAAGGCGTCGCGACAGATGTTGATTTATTAAAATCCCCGGGCCGATCGTAAGTCATCCGTCAGTGGAGCAACGGCGAATGGAAAATTGATTAGTCCGGTTAACGGTGGAAAGGAAGCTGCTACCGGCCCAGAAATACTTTTCGTTTGTGTAGCACTTAGGTAATGATGTCATGGGGATCGATAGGTAATTAACAGATGCCCAGCGGGCGGGGATGGAGGATGTTTTAATCACACCGGACGTCGTACAGGAGCGGCGGGATTAAAAAATAATTGGCTGCGCGAGCGAGCAAGCTGATGAGAAGGGCGAGAGGAGCTTAGGAGGGACGGTAAATCGCTTGAGCCGATGAATAATTACGGCGAGACGTGGGTTCGGGCATCGGCGCGAATACCGTGCTTTATTAAAACTAAAAAGAACGGGAACAAAAATAAAAACAATGGGGAGGAGACGTGGGCGAAAATGGACACGGCAAAGTGTATACGTGACACGTTAATTAACCCCTCGGACCCGATGCCAGCACGTCGTCCACGCTAGCATTTCCGCTATACTAACTCGTAGCATCCTCTGATATTAACTCTATTGTCCTGAGAATCTTTATATCCACGATTCTTCCATTCCATGTTTGAAGTTACAGAACTCGTAACTATCATCTGTTAGCGATGTAAATTTTACTAACGTAACGATACGAATGTACTCCCCAATTGAAAGAAAAATCGTATTTGAATACAACCGTCAACAGAAACGGTTTTCTTCTATGTTTTGCAGACTCTTGTCTGCCAAGAAAAAGGTACGTCGTAGGAAAGTGCAATGCATCGAGTAAAGGGTTTGCGGTAATGGGATCGTCGATGGGGGAATTGCGAAAACGCTAACGAAATGAAGCTGCGATCCGTGCAGTTATAGCGAATTAATTTGCTTATTGTCCCGGCGAAATTGACGTACAACGAGCCCCGCGACGAGCACGCTAATTGCGCCTCGCCGCCTCGACGGTCCCATTTCTCGACCTTTGAAATTCCGCGGCCCGCCGCCCCGCGCCACGATGACGGCGAAGTTCGTTAAATAGCTGAAAATGTTTGCGTTGTTCGCCGGGAGTGTCTTTGAATGCGCCGGGAAACCGTTTCTCGCGCGATCGTTGTTTAAAATTCGCGACACAGCCACGACACGCGGCTCGAGCGAAAGAAACGTCATTTTGATAATCAATTGACGGAGTCAATAGACGAATAGATCGCGTAAGAAGTCTATAAGTGAATGGGCGTTCGAGTATGGTATACCAAAAATCAACAGAAATGGGGAAAAGTACGCGTACGAGCCGGCGTGAAAAATATACAATTTTGTTAATAAAAGGAGTAAAACCGTTTCGTCGACTGTCACGACGTTGCTATTTGCGTTCGTCGACCATGCAACACCCGCAATAAAATCTCGCTTTTCCGGCTGTCCGTAACAGCGACTTGTATTCGCTGAATTCAAGTTTCACCCGGAATTGGAATTCGTTCGATTCAGGGTCCAGGAATATCTGGGGACGTTTCGCCTTTGGATAAAGACACGACGCGAACGGGAACGGTAATGGGTATTTTGATGGAATTTAATATTGTCGATGCTATGCGTTTGTTAAAGAAATCGATGCAAAGAATAGAACGTTCGACGGATGATTTGTGTCAGTCTAAAATCGTGAAATTGTTCATGAGACATAATTTAAAACTTGCCGCAGTACTTACTTTCGTAACTTGGCTATTTATGAAGTTTATTCAAATTTATTTTCTGTCAAAAGTTCTATCACCCATACGTGGATGACGTGGAAATCAAAATGTTAAAGTAGAATATAATATAAAATAATAGCGACGACTCGTGGTCCGAATTAAATTATTCAGTAGGGAGCGAACGGGGTAATTGCAAAATATGAGTGCACCGTGACGGACACTGCGAAATATCGGTTAATTGCCGTAAATTTACATGACCGGAGTTGATACACAGCAAAGGTATCGAGAAACGATCTAAAATTGATGCTAATTGAACGACTGTCACTACTGAAAACAGCTCTCTCTTAACTGGAGCATTAGCCACGATATCCTTTGCATATTTATGCATTTCGTCGAAGCAAAGCGCCGTAATAAACCCTCGAACGATTCGTGTCCCATTTAAACCGAGCTCCGGATAGTTTAAAAACATCTTGGATTTGTTTATCGTGCACTTGATTTTACCAGAAGTACGTCTCGAGTCGTTTCGTTCGAATTTTCACGACAGTTTGGTAAACAATTTCCTCTGTTTACGAGGCACGATATCTACCCAATAACATGTAGTGGTTACTATTGGTATTAAAAATCATGTGCAGTATTCGCGTGAACGAACAAACGATTGCAAGGGCTACTTTACATCCCTCGTTGCGATTTACTTCGGTTCGTTCGAGTTTCCGTGGACCGTTTGGAGAAAATATTAAAATTCATTACGACTAAAACGCGTCAGTTTCGTATTGGAAAAATGAAAGCTCGAGAGATGGTGGAGGGAGGTTTCCGTTTTCGCGACCATTTTCCCCCGTATCTAAAAGCAGCGCGCTCGCGGGGGCGGGCACACGAGTGTAGGCAATTGCCAGCACGCAGAAACCCTCTCGTGCAAAGCGTGAAGAGGCGTTCCCCCGCCTCGGTGTCGATTCTTACCCCGCGGAGAACTCTCTGGAAAATCTCCCCGGAGTAGCTCCGAAGTCACCGGGGATCTCGCGTGGCCATTCAGATCGGAATACCGCCGCGGTGGAAGCATTATCCACGGGGGTGTGCCAATATTTAATTCGTATTAAGGGGACGTGACTAGACGGGGATCGAGACGGCTGGAATCGACGTTCGCGCGCTTCGTATCCGTATCCTCGAGACGGATCGTGAGAGGGATAACCCCGGAGGTGTAGAGGTACGTCGGTACGTCTGGTCTAGAATTCGCAAGGCGAGGAGCCCGGGCTACGAATTGAATGGGAAATTGATGGGCTTCGCCCTGTCGGCCGTGTACGCGCCGTATATCCGCCATAGAGCCCCGCTAGATTCCGTTGTGTCCCGGTCATGTATACAGCCTGTACCTCCGAGCGTCCCGACGCTTTCCCCCTGCCGCCATTCAGCTCCCGGCGCTACACACGACGTGTTCCTCGACGCATACAGAGCGTCGCGAGCCCGAGCGTCGATGGTGTGCGTGTACAGCTGCAGGCGGCCGATGGTAAACCGTCGCCGCTCCGTTTGGACCGATGTTTACCCATGCTGACCGCTTGAATATGTATCGTCCCGGCCGCGCTTTGATTGTACGCCCTCGCATTTGCATACGGAAGTGTCTGGGAGCGCGCGAGCCGACGGTCAAACCACCCCCAAGACGCAACAGTCGGCACGAAGGGCGTTTGCCCCCGGTCAGACACCGACCCTCCGTGTCTGCCCGTGTGCGTTTTGCCTTTCGCCACGTTGGGAGGATTTTAACGGGAAACGCGGGCCCCTCTTGGTATGCATAGGAAAAAGAAAGCAGAGGGAACGTTGAGAATTCGGTGCGACACTTCACGTATACCCATTCCTATCACGACTTGGTCAAATGACCATCCTTTTCCTCTTTTATCAGGGATCATACTCGTACCATTTGAATTATGTGTATAGAATGTTGTGTTTCGAAGTTTATTCGCAAGCATTCCTCCTCTTTTATGTAGCATATTTTCTCTTAAAGCATTTTAAAAATATTCGATAGTTTGAATTTAAATGTGCATACGTGGTACGTCGAAGTTTTGTAATTCTCATCAGATAGGAGATAAAACACCCTTGAGAATGAATTTTGTTTTATAAATAATCGTGGTTTATCGCAGAGCAGTCATGTAATCAATAGGAGTTGCCGAAACTTCTTTGGGTGCATTGAGTCAAAGTAAATATCAAAATAAACATAGAAGACGGCATAAATTATAGTAGGTGATATGCTCATCAGATAGGGGGTGAAATACCCTTTAAAATGAGCGTTTGTACGAGTCGATAGCTTTATTAGTTCCGGAGATATAGCGTTTTTAGTTTCGCATCGATGCGGTGGTTAGTTTCGGAGATAGGGTTTGTTTACGTTTCGTTGTGCGCTCGCGAGTTCATTGATGACACGCGCGTGACAGTAGTAAACAGTGCGTAGTAAATTCTTGGAAATACTACGTCCGGCTCTAGGTCACTCGATCACGAGTCACGTACGAGACAAGGAGGTCCGGCGCGACGCGTCAGACGAAGACAGAGACAGTCGAATTAAGAAAAATTACCTTTTACATAACTTGCGATATCTCGAAAACGGAAAGTCCGATCGACAAAAACCAAAAGCCATTTTAAAGGGGAAGCCTTGCCGCTCCTAACAGTGGTTCAATTATAAATAAAACACCATTAGTTTTGGAACTGCACGCGTCTAAAGTTTATGTATTTTTAATACGCGTTAATAGGCTTTCGTAAGGCGGAGAGCGAGACATAGTGGAAGTTTTAAAATTACGCTTTTCTTTACACGATGATATCTCGAACACGGAAAGTCCGATCGACAAAAACCAAAAACCATTTTAAAGGGGAAGCCTTACCGCTCCTAACAGTGGATGAATTATAAATAAAACGCTAGTAGTTTCGGAACTGTATGCGTCCAAAGATTTAGTATTTTTTTGTTTACGTCAGAGGCCAACCAGAATTCGGTACCAAAGTTTATCTTGTTTTTTACAAAAAAATATAAATTGTTTACGATCGTGGTCGACAAGACAGATTACATATTTTTGTCAGACAACAAACAATAAGAATAGAAGTGAACATTGCAAAATTGAATGTACGTGTAATACAAGAAAAGTCGTCAAGTTAAGTAGCGCTAAATTATCATTGCTAAATTTTTAAAAACAATCATTTGACCAGTCGTGGTAGATTTAGTGTTAACGAACGTGGAATGAGTTCTGGTCTTGGTAGCATCGTTGTTGAATTATAGACTCGTGCAGAATGGAAAAGCCCCAAGCGTCCTCGCGTGCAATTGTACTTGGAGTCAAGATGGGTCGCTTAAGTACCCTTCCTCGTTGACGCGGAAAACGTTGAGGGGTTGATTATTCTGGGTCATGGGCCCCCTGTGTCGCAAGGGTGGATTCCCTGCTCTCGCGATTATGAAATCGCGAATTCTTCGTACGCCCTGGCCAGTTGCACGTGCATTAGCGACTCTTGACGGAGCAGCTGACAAACGAGGTTACGTCTTGGAGGCAGTTCATGAATTCCTGAGACAAAATATCTGCCATAACAGGAGGCCCGTGAAAGCCGGTCGCAGGATATTCCGAGCTCCGTATCGGGGTCATCCGTGCATTAAGATGGAATGTAGGCTAAGTATTTTTAGCCACCTTCAGCCCATGGCAGTCGATATAAGAAGATTAGCGGAACTAAATCGAAATGGTACTTTAATATTCCGATATGGCGAGAGTATTTATCGAATTTCCTACACGAGCTAGAAAACGTTCAAGCGAGAGGCTTCGTTTTTAACGATAATACGAATTTACACTTTGCAATTCCTCTTGGAATACTGCGTTTGACTTTGGTTCGTGTATCTACGGTCTGAAGGGCCGAGATTCGATGACCCTTTAAATCGTTACACGATTTCTGTGCACCTGGTGCTGGTAATCTTCTCATGTAACCGTGAAATTCCTCCGGTGTCTAAAACGTCTAAAAAATAATAACATACACGCGTATCTCTTTGTTCGACGTCTACGATCGAGCATCCATCGATCATCTTCTCGAGCATGACACTCCAGAGTCTGTTCATCCGCGAGACGAACATGCAAATCCTGACTTATCTCGCGCGGTAAGTTTCCCCGGCCCTTCGTCCTCCGCGCGGGAACAAAAGTATCGCCATTTCCAAGGGAACGCGCTCGCTAAGCCTCACCCCCCGCCTGCCCTCTTAGCGGGTTTTATCTCCCGTACGCGATGAACATACCCCCGACGCCGCACGAACTTAAACCACTCGTGTCGGTGGTTAGTATATAAGAGTATTATCTCAGGTTTACGTCTGTGTTATCAGATACCGCGGCGTGCAACCCGAGAGAGTGGCGTCGCGACGCTCCGCGCGCGGAAAAGGTCCTGAAAAACACGGGGACTCTGCAATCCCGCGACGATCCCACCGATAAAATATTCTGCCTCGAAACGGAATCCAAAGTGCAGAACGTGGCCATTTCGTGTACCAGACTCCGGGGGTGAATTCTTGAAAAGCACTATTTAACTTTCATCGTTGGATGAAAGTCTTCGAACGGAAACCAATGGTGGTGGGGGGGTGGAATGACTTTTAGTTTACCCAGGGTGGAAGCTGTTTCATTTATCGAGGCGGTACCGTGCTTTCCGGATAATTTCGAGATCGTTTTGCGCGTGACTGAATACAACTGGTTAGCGAGAAAGGTGCTGGCCACGTAGATAGCACGGTCGATAGAGTGGCCTGGGTCCGACGAGCTAAAGATCCGAGTCCGGCGAACCAATAGGCCAATTCTATTTCTCTCTCGAAACGACCGCCATAAATTCTCGTTTCTCTCGAATCAGTGTGTTCGATTTACTAGTAGCCGTGTTTTCTCTCGCGTTGCACGCGTGCTCGCCGCTGTTAATGCGATTGCGTTTCGAGCACAGGTGATGCCCATCTATCCGCCAGGCTCCGGCGAACGCTGAGAAATCGCGGATTAACGAGCGTCAAAGTACCGCGAAGTCGCCTCGCCGACGTTGACGATTATTTTATGGTCATTTCTGTCTGCGTGCACGAACCGCCGCGGAAACAAACGCGTCTATTTCTGTAATTTTCGCAGTAGCAGCTAATTTCTTCTTATTGCACTCGCATTTATCCTAGCCACAATTATTATGATCGATAACAAATCTCTCGACGAAATTAAAAAATTTCAAATCGTTCTGGAAAAATTATTTTTAGTTTCGAGGGTCAATTACAATCATTTTTGGTGGACAGACATACCCCCGAATTCCTGCTCAGTTTCGAGAAAAAAATTCCTTACCGAAAATACAATGTCTGACCATACGTGGTATTTTTCCTTGAAATTTCATGCGTACCTTTGGAACCTCGTAACTCCTGAACGGATTGGAGAACGTCAATGTTTCGAAAGGCAAACAACGCGTATTTTAGTGGGGAATATGTAGAAATTCTAAGAATATTCGAAAAGTTGTACCCTAACCCCGTAAAGTGAGAAAAACCCCATAAAAGTGATCCAATCTTCAAACCTCCATAACTTCTACTATAGTGGTCTGATTTCATTGAAATTTAGTAGGGAAGTAGAGCTCATGGATACCTACAAGAAGTATTAGACAACATTTCCGTACAACGTCGAACAAATTTATTAAAAATCATGAACTAATTCCTAAGAAAAATTGTCGGGGGAGAGACAGTTTTCTTCCCTCCGGAGGACTTGATTTCTAGAGGTAGGTCGTAGCTTTTGTTCGTCGGGTCGTACTTCTGGAATCTATGCAGGTATTTACCGGAAAGATGTTCCAGGAAGTTGCGGACGTGCCTCGAACGGATGCGTGTCTTCTTTAATGGCGGGCGGTACGCGGGTTCGAGGGCGCAGCACAGTTCGGGTTCGAACGGAAGTTTGTTCGCCACTTGTTGCGCGCCCTTCCTGACCATATTGAGCAACGAAGTTACATCATCAGACTTTGTTGCGCGTGCACGCGCAACTTGAAGCAGTAAACCACGTTGCACGGTTAGCGTTGGTGAACTGAAACTGCCACCGAATAGTCGTTTGCAACACGCGAGAAAGGACTTGAATCCTCCTGAATGCAAACTTCTCGAAAGCCCCGACAAGTTTCTCCTTGGAGCAGCTCTTTCCGCGGAAACGATGGAACAATTATGCCTTCCGAAATTGTCTGTCTTCTCCGCTCCCCCGCCGTCGTTCTTTGCGTTTACCGAATACACTCGCTGCATCGAGACGCCTTCAATTCTTAATCGTTTCCCTTTTCTCGCGTCTGGAATCACGCGGTTCCCTTAAAGTGGACTCTCAGTCTCAAGTGAATTACTTAATGTTGTATCAACTGTCCTTTAAAGCACTTAGAACATAATGAACTAATGGAGGATTACGTAAATGTTCAAATAACCACATTGACGTGTGTTATGCAATCTTAGTTTAATATTAACCCACACAAGGGTCAAATAAAATCGTGTAATTGTTTTGAGAGACGTCCATAACTCTGTCTCTGACTCGGTGGTCAGTGTCGTTATACAAATGGAGCGTTTCTCGAGAAGGAAAGAACGGAGGTTCTCGGACCCCCGACTCTATCAAATCGCGATCACGAATCCTCGTAGATTTTTCTTCTCGAAGGGTCTGGACCGAAACCGTGGCGGGGAAACGGAAGTCGACGGAAGAACCCTTCAACAAAAGTCCGAAAACCTCTTCAGCGATGATCCCCGTCGGCGAGAGTGATTTCCAGGGTGAGCGATTCGTTCCACCGAGACGAGGATCCGTCCACTTCGGAACAGAAGTAAATATTTCATACTACGGGCCGTATGATCGAGCGTTTCGCGACTCCCAATGTTATACCACTCTCTTCCTCTTCTTTTCGAAGTATCGACGCGTCCGCCCCCATCGAGCGATACAATTCTACGTTGATTGATAATTAGAAGCAATAGAGTGGATTTTTATTAAGTGGTTGCACGATCCGTCGAGTCCCATTTCGACGAGACTTTCTAGTGCTCATCTTGAGGATCATCCGATGAAAAGTAGTTGGAGACTCGTTTGGACCGATCTCGACTCTTAATCACTGAATAAACGGTGATTAGCGAGTGATTTCAACTCAGCTTGGAGTTACCTGCGTTTAGACAAGGATCTTCGAAGCGGATGACAGATGTATAATAATAAAAACGCGTTAATGGATCGTTGGGTGATGAACTCGCGGGGGTGGCGAGCATCGTGGGGGCATGGAGCGTCGTATCGCCAGTGAAAACATGGCGCTAATTTGGAAGTTCGGTGGAAGACCAGAGGCGGATTCGAATAGCCGGACAATCGCGAGAGCCCCGTGAAAGGCGTGAACTTTCGTCGTCCGGGCATAGTTTGACGCGTTTCCCCGCCGCGGAGACGCATAGAATCTTTAGAATAGTACGCGACAGGGTGTCTCGCGACGCTCGAGGGAGTTTCGCGCGGAACGGAAACGCTGCGGTCGACGTAGAAACTTCGGACGTTGTCGCGAACGACGGTGTGTATTGGAATGGACGGTTGCAACGCGATAAGGCGCAGGCTGAATGGCGTTTCCTCAACTAATTAGTCCGCGAGTCGAGCCTGGAACAATACTGTGCTGGATCCTAAGAAAAATTAATTTGTCTTTGGGGGCTGGTCAACTTCGAACCTTTCTCAGGGCGACGTACATCCTGAGAAGCTAGCTTTTTAGGTGGTTCGTGTTATAAAACAGTTACTATCAATGTGTAGGAATTTGTAAATTTTCCTTTTGATCCTCTGCACTCTGCTACCCCCTCTGAAGAGACGTCCAGCAAAGAATTTCGATGTATACTCTAAGGAAACACCCATGCTTCACATACCATATACAAGATGTCACGACTAACATATATCGATCAGTCGATGACGATTGATCCGACAATATTATTTTAAAGTGATCATATAGAACAAAATACAGAAGCAAAGAATGTAAAAGATATGTTCGCTCAGAGTTTCGAATAAAAGTTCGAAATTCGAGTGCAAAGGGTTAAAATATAACCATATTGTTGAACGTAGCAACGCGTATACGAGTAGACCTTTCACCTTTCACCTTATGGATGGCGGTCAGTTGAGAAACTATTCACTGAATTAGGCAAGTTATTTCACTGAAAATAACCTGCCCAACATAATGGTTAACCAAACACCTGCCTGACTATAAATCTAAACTCGTTTATTATATCAAGAAACAATTCTAAATTCGCAGCCATTAGCTCGGTGTCGCCCACGAAGAATAACTTTTCTATCGTGGGTGACACCGATTACCAGGTCTCACCACGTGGAGGTTGCTGCGAGTGGAGACCCAAAGGGAGATAGATGGAATCCAAGTTCCATCGATCTCCCTTTTACATCCTTAGAAACTAGATTACTAAACTAGAGAGATAGAAGGAAGCAATGTTCCTTCGATCTTCTAGTTTAGTTGTACCAAGTAATTATTTCGTTTAAAAAGGGGTGAAGCTAAATTATGGGAGACGCGACGCGACGCGATGCTGAACCGTGCAGCAGATCTTCGGATCGAATCGACACTGCCCTTGGTAGATTGATTTCTATTTCTAGAAATCGATCTATCATTGGCAGGCGACTAGATCTTTCGGACAAACTGGACGGCCGATCACATGTTTCGTTCCGCGAAACAGTGGTGACCGAAGCAAGAAACGAGAGAACGAGTCGAGAGAAGCTACTTGTTAAATAATTACTTGGCATACGCAGATACACTAGAGACTTAAAATTAACGTCGAAGCTCAAGTCTAGCCAAGTTGAATCTAAAATTCGGACGATAGAAGGAAACAAAGTTCCTTGGATGTTGTACCAAGCAATTATATGGTTAAAAAGAGGGATGAAGCTAAATCGTGGGATACGCGACGCGACGCGACGCGATGCTGTACCGTGCAGCGGATCCGAGGATCGAACCTACTGCCCTTGCTAACTCGATCTCAACAAGAAAACAGAGAACTGCAACCCCGAATCGAGGTCTCCATTTCTCCAACGCAACCCGCCGGGAGCCCGAAGGACCCGACTTAGGCTGTCTGACAAAGAGAGAGTACCTGAGACAGGGTCGACTTCCGCTGGAAGGTATGCGTTTCCGCAGAATACGGAAACTCCACACCTTCCAGCGAAGTGCCGTTTTCCCTCAATCAAGCTTACCAAGGGAAGGCGATTAGATCTTTCGGACCAGATACACGGCCGATCACATGTTTCAATCGATGAAACAGCGGTGATCGAAGCTAGGAACGAGGGAACGAGAAAACGAGAAGCTACTTATTGAATAATTGCTTGGTACAGACGCGAAAATATGTACAATAAAGAAATCTTCGACGTTAATTTTAAGATTCGCGACGAAGCTTAAATCTAATCGACTTAGAATTAAATGTCCCTCGACGGATGAATCCCTCGATGTCCCTGCGAATAATCTGAAACTAAAATTGATACCCATATTAGTGACATACGAAAGGGAATTTAATAAATACCATGCAAACTAGACAAAGGGATGGAATAATTTGTCGTGCTGATGTATCGAAGAGTGAGAATCTATAAGATTCTCGATGTTAAACCTACCTAAGGAAATGTACAAAATTGACACATGATAGAAACAAAGTATTCTACCTAACTTTCGTAACGAGAGATAAATAGAAGGAGAGATAATGTCGAAGTAAAATAGCAAACGATTACAAAAATTATCTGAAGAACCATACAAACGAAGACGAACAGAAACAAAGATTGAGCAGAATTGAAAATCCAACGATGAAATGGAAGAGTGAACATATTCAAGAATTAAACAAAATATCTCAGCGAAATAGAACAAGAATAAAAATCTTATTCTAATTATTGGCATCAAAATTCGTGAAATAGTACGCAAACAAAAATGATATATGATTCGACACAACCATGCCAATTCAAAAAATAAGGCAGAAGTAGAAATAGAGGAGGGATACATAGTAACCAGATAAAATCAGATAGTCAAACAACACTAAATTATGACCAAACAAGTAAAATAAACTGGTCAATTTGGGGATAATAATATAAATAAGTAAAGTGGGCTTACTACTTGTTGACCATTAGTTACCATTACCAAGGAAGCAGCACCGGAGGTCCAGCTGTAACATAAGAAACGATTCGTAATTTAGTAAAAGCGATGAACAGTTCCATAACGTTAAATTGGTATCAAACGACAAAATAGAAGTGGGGAGAGCAATTTTAAATAGTTCTTACCAGTGGTCATCACGGTCCGGCACTGGTCAGTAGTGGTCAGTAGTGGTCAGTATTCGGATCTGCACTGGTCAGCACTGGTCAGTAGTGGTCAGTTCTGGTCACTCCTGGTCAGTCCTGGTCACTCCTGGTCCCCCAGTGGTCAGCACCCCACGAATGGCCTGGCGTAGGCCCGCGAGACCCGTTCCCCCTGGATGCTCCAGGGGTACTGAAGAATTTGTCCAGCGATAGTCTTCTAGTGGGGAAGTCGAAGAGTGGGGAGGCAGTGTCAACGTGAAGAGTTAAGAACCGCTTGGTCTAGAGAACAACCCTATTTCGATTGGTTCCAACTCTTGGCCATTTCTGGATCTTCACTTGACCGCTGACCTTGAGGTCAACCTCACTGTTGACCACCAGTGACCATAAGCTAGTCATTGTTGATCATCATTAAAACCATTACGAAGATTAAAGCCTTCTTACGCGGATCTCCTTACAATTTGATGCATGATCTTTTTAACATTTTGTTCCTCTTTGGAAGAGTGTATCTCGTGTTATAAGACACTCGTGATACAGCGATAGCGTTCATCCCACTAGAGATAGGTCTATTCTTTACCTCGTTTATGTGTAATAGGTATAGATGGGTTGGAAAATAAAAATGCTTCGGTAGTTGAGACTTAAAATCGTATGCAGGTTGACATAAATCGCCTTCTTTCTTGAAGTCCCGAAGCTGTCCAAAGCACCTAAGCTCACGTACACATAGCTGTGAATTGGTATGTGTAAATGGAAGGGTAAGCTTACTCTGGGCACCGGTCTGCCGTCTGATAACACTGTTATGAATCAATTTTTATATAACCTCCGTATCTGTAGTATTACTCATTTTCTGTTCGTTAATTTTTGTTAATAGGTGTCCCCAACGAGACCCCATAAAAATGGGCCGAAAAAATGCATTGGGTGAAAGGTCTACTCGTATACCTCGTCCGTGCTAATAGCTTCCGATATATTGTAACAGTACACTCAGCGCAAACCATAATCTTCAATGAACCTGTCCATCACGCTTCGTGTCTGAGTTAGCTCTATTACACGCGTAATTCATATTTCAACGCAGCCTCGCTACATTAATGCATAATAGAGGCAGTGTGTTCGTCACGCCACGCGATACGCTACATTGTGTTGCATTGTATCTGGAAACCATCGCCTAAACGGCACACTCAATACTGATCACTCCGGACTCTGGAATATTTCCCTGTCATCGTTGTTCACCCTTTCGAACGAAATAACAATACCTAATCCCGCCAACGCGCTGTGAAATATTTCTCGATCATTTTGTCCTTCAGACTACATTCCAACTACTCCAAAAACTTACGATAATTGTATACTAAAATTATAATAAATTTCGATCAATTGTTGTACCTTCCTGTACAAGATTCATACAGTACAAAAATCATCGTAATATTATTTCCTAGAAGGAGAAATATGAACTGCAAAAACCAATTTCCAAGAATAATAGAAATGTTTCTCAGTAAAAATTAACCTGCTTAAACAATTTCTAAGGGTAAATAACGTTTAAAATCCTCAAGGACTTCGAAACTTAACGACGCCCAGAAGTGAAATGATCGAAGATGGTAAAAAATTGTTTCGCGACTGAATCGTCGTTTCCGAGCACAGTGAATCGTTTTGAGAACGGGGGATGTAAAGAAGGGATTGTCAGACGTTCGGCGCGTAGGTTTCGCGAGTCTGGTATTAAAGTAAACTCGCGAAGTCGAGGGAACTTTCGCCTGTTCCGTGGATCGTCGCGTAACTCGGGCTCGCGCGGTAGTTTGATACGTTAATCCGTTAAATTGGAGAATTTATCGGGTCGAAAGTTGGTTTAATCTCGGCCCGATGTAGACGCAAGCGTCGGAGGAGTCGCGCGCGTATCCGACATTGTAACGTACACGGCGCGGAGACGGATACGACGCCAGGGGGTGGCGAACGGAGAACGAAACTCAGACCGGAGCAGGACGGAGCCAGACGGTTTCGAGACCTTTAAAGCGACAAGACGCGAGCTGCCGCGAAGTTATCCTACGACGTCTTGCAGCGCTCGTCAAGGTAAACCAACTCCGTGAATTAATTAGTCGACAAACGACCAAACAACCGCGTTGGCTACTCGGGGAAACGCAAACTGATTCGAGTTAGAGCGTGCGTGACGGTTTAAGGGAAAACGGAGACGGGGCTCCGCGAGCCGAGCAAACGAGACGAATAACCGGGGAATGGAGCACGACGATGGCCCTTAGCCAGGGAATCCATGAATCCTCGATGACTTCGGATGAATTTCATCGTGTGGGGATGGGCCATTGACGGATAAAATAGTTAGCCATTGAATAATCCCGGTGCTCTCGACGATACCACGCGACAGGGGTGGCGAACGACAGAAAACGGAGGGTCGAATGTTTCTGAAAAACTGCGGAATTTTACCGAAAACCTGGCCAAAATATGGTGTCTTTTGACTCATTCAAAATCGTGGAGACGGATATGTTATAAAAGTATCGCGATGGCCTGAAAATCGGTATCTTATCAAAATTTCAAGAAACAAGGTCGGGACGTTCGGACTTTGAAACGAAAACTGCTACTTTACCGATCTACAGCCCTTATTTTTAGTCAGACTCTGCAGAAAAGTAGCTTACTCTTTGTTAACAGGGTACTTGATGTTCAGATTTAATGTTCCTTTCAGAATACTACTTCGTTCTAATTATTTCACACAGTACACCATCGAACACTTTACGACTTCTATAACCGATGAATCGATGTCTTCAACCACTCGATTCTATCTCCTCGTAATTATTCACAGTCTCTTTCTGTATAAATAAATAAATAAATAAGTCGTAGCTAGCCGTGGTCCCCCAGGATCGAATCGCGGGTGAATAATGCAGACCGATACCCTGTTCCTCGTCTGTTCCGCGCCGATACCATCCGGGGGTAAAAGGGCTAGCGCGGAAGAAGGATACGTAAATATAAATCGAGCAAATGAGGGGGCGGGAAACGCGGGAAAAGTCAAAGATAAAGGAAGTTCGGAGTGCTCGGGTGGATACGGCCGGCAAAAGTTTTCGAGAGCTTTCCGACGGCACCCCCGGGACCCCGATCCGCGCGTACGAACCTCCCACTGTCTTCCAGAGAGTCCTCATAATGTTTCTCCGGGATCCGTCAAAATTCCGCGCGAACGGCCGCCGCGGGATTTATGAACACAGGAGAGCTCTTCCGCGGGAATCGTTACGCCTCTGTCGCCATTCGTCAGCCAGGGGAATCCCTCGTTCGCGGTTTACAATTACGGGAGTCGAATCGATCCGATCCGGTGGCTCGCCGGAAAAATAATTGCCCTTTTATCGGGCGATCGTTGCGCGTTAATCGACAGACCCCGGCGACGTTTCGTGAAAGCACGACCGAGATTGTATCGTGAAAACCGTAGAGACACGGGAGACGCTGTAACCAATCGATGCAAAACGCGCGACGAGGTTCAACCCGCGATTTAGTTTCGCGATAGCAGCGCGTAGCAAGGTTCGACGAGCTCGAAACGCCTGGCAAAGTAGCTGTTTCATGTTAACGTTCGGGTTTTGTTCAAGAATTTTTACGGAGGTCCCGAAATACGGTAGTACCTTGATAAAACGACACTTTCCTACCTCGATAAAACGTGGATGGTTGTTCTCATGGCAATTCTCTTTATTTGAACGCGTTTTATATAGACACTAATGCACTCGCATTCTCCCGATGAAAATGAGACCAAACACGACTACGTTTAGATTATTTTTGCACAATTATTGAAAGAATATTCTCGATATTCAAGTTATTTTTACTATGAGTGGTGCGAATGTTGCGTGGCGGGGAAATCGGTTTCGCGGAACACGATATTTTCTCTAATTAACCCCTTTTTATAAACAAACGTAACCCTTTGCTGGCGTCCGTGGGAACGGTTGTTTTCTCGTCGAACCTAAACACGCTTGCTCGCGGATATTGCGGTGCAATGACCGTTGTTGATATAACTGGAATGGCGTGGGCAATATTCCAGAGTGTTGGGAAATAATTGTTCGTCGCAACGCGGTAGCAAAGTGCATATTGGCCCCCGGGCAAAAATGAGTTTGACGCGCCCCGGAGGAGGAGATGAAAACGGCAGCTGGAGTGTCTGGAATTATTACTACAAGGGCTGAGGACACTCGATGGTCTGTTTAAACCGGTTTAATTTAGTTTCTTTCTTCTATTTCACGATCTCGTTCGCTGTAGAGAGGAAAAGTATGCACGCGAGCATCGATGAGTTTTCTTGGATCTTACGAGTTCACTTTGGTACGCGTTTCTTAAAGCTGAAATGGATTACTTGTGAGAGATAGGGAATCTGGCCCACCGATAGGAGGCTTTAATACCTTCCTCGATACTCGTCAACCGGTCGACTAAACTACACCGACGATAATACCGTGCCAGACATCAGTAACAATTTATCCAATGAACACATCCTGTTATCTCGTCCGCACTCTCCACCGGACACTTCCCTCTGTGTCAACCAACCGGGTAATAGCTGTATCGAGTAACGCGTACTCGTTCTCTCGCATTACCGTCTCACCTCAAAGAAGCCTCCACCGGTCCAATTCGTCATTTATATGGAATAGCCAGCTAATCCATGGCCCGTGGAACGATATTGTTTCACCTGTGAAACAAGATACTTTCCCTCCAGCGACATCCAAAGCCCTTTTTCCCGAATTTTCGTTCGAAATGTTTCGATACGATTCACTTAAAAGTAAGCATATCAGTTGCTAACTCTTAAGTGAATTATTGGTCCTCCGCATGTTCAAAATAATTATTATTCAATATATCAATATAAGTATTTGAAAATTTGTGTAATTCTCTGTTAGTTCATTGTTCGTTAAATAATCAAAGGAAATCAACATTAAGTGAAATAATTCAGTTGAGAGATCGAGAGACCATTTAAGGGATCTCTTCAGAGGCGTCTCACGTATCACATCGTTGCAAAGTATTTATTTGCACCTGTAAGGAGTGTCTACGTGCCACGATATTTGGAATCGTCAGAAACGTGCACGTACGTGTCGTGGTAAAAATCGTAAAGCTTAATCGGCTCGAGTTACTAGGGAAGTCGTTTTCCAATTAAACCGAGACCGCATGCAATATTCGACCTACATATTACACCGTAGGCTCTCCCCTTCGATCTTCACGGACTCCCCCGCCCTGGAGCGCCATTATAATTTCCTTTCGTCCCCTAAATTGTCGCGCGTCCCCTATATCGTCGCGGGTAGGGCGGTCCGCTGTCCAGGCGATGTAAACGCTTAGCATACACCCTCGGTTATACGGTGGAAGTTAATGGAAGTAAATAACTTCCGGATCGATATCGTTTGTTTCGTGCGCTTACCGGCTCAGCTAGGCCCTTCATAAATTTTCAGCGAGCCCCCATTTGCTCCTTCGTCGACCGTAGATCCACGAAAATCGAGAACCACCTGAAAACTGGCATTCCTATAATTATGAACCAGATCTTAAAGGGGGTCTTCCACTGTAAATCGCCAAAAAATTAAATTCTTTTTAGCATTTTCTTAAAGGATATATTCTTAGAAATGTATATGCGAAAGCGTATCATCGAACTTCTAAAATTAACGAAGGTATACTGCTCCGATCTGTTTAAATGCGTTTTTCTCAAAACTATCTTTTCTGAATTTGCTTACATGATATCTCAAGATCTACTTCACCGATTTCCTTCAAATTTTGCGTGAACCTTCAGTACGTGTGTCGCTATAGCTTGTACTAGAGTGAAGTCAAAATTATTATTCTTACTATTTTTTGTTTAGCCTGCTGAAGTTAGAAACAAGAAAAATCTAAAAGTTAGATCACCTTTTCTCTGTACTGTCACTAATTTTGACTATTTTTCGTTGCGAAAATTTGTGAATGTTACTGAAAGAGCAATAAATACATACGCGAAACGCCAATACAAGAAGTTGCATAGTTTCTCCATAAAAAAATACCAAAGAGAACATAGAAAAACTTGTTTACAGTAGAAGACCCTAAACATATCCTGTGCACCATTTAATAATATTTTTATAAATCAACCCTAGATCCCTTAGTGTGAAAAATAATTAGTTTTGCTCTCAATTTAAGAATGTCACCGTACCCTAGGTCCCTGACTAAACAATTCTGTCATTTTTATCGAATTATGGAGCGTATTATAATTGAAGGGTATTCTAAAACCCGCCCACCTGGCTATTCGTAGCGTTTGCGCTAGGTAGCCAGTCGTGAGACGTGTTCGATAGTACAAAGCCCCCAGGCGGGTCCGCGTCCTGGGGCGCAATCAGCACGGAACAATCAGTTTGCGGAATGGCCGCCGCTGGACACACAATCGACGTCTTCCCGTCGATTCCGTCGGCCTAAAACGCGACTATAATTCCCTTTTATCCCCTCCCGAATCTCGCTTTCGCGGCGCGTTTCCCCCGATCAGCGTCTGCAACATCAGCCCGGGGGGTAAAAAGTGGCACTCGGAACCTGCTGCTTCCGGTTTCGAGCACAGAGTCCTACTTGGTCGCAGGCAGGGACTCTCATCGAGGATTCTCCGTGTCGTCGTTCCGCTATCCGCATATTTTCCCCAACGCTTCACGGTTCTTAGATTATCCTTTTTAGTTCCTGGCTTCTTCCCTCTATTTTTCTCGCTTCTCGCTGGGGGTGACCCAGGGACCGAAGACGTTGACCTACTTACGAATCTCCGGCGTAGTTTGAAAATCAGGTGTCCCGGAACTCTGGGAAACAGGTAAATACGCTCCTCGAATCGGTTCCGGGGGGGAAACTTTTAATTGCGTATAATTAAAACTAATTCAAACGGTTCGAGGTAATTTTCAGTGGGAGAGGCTAGATGAAAATGCGATATTAAATGTAATTTACAGACTCCGCGTGGACTGTTGCGTTAGTTGGAGAAAACAACTGTTTACGCGATATATTTTTAGAAATTCCCGAATCATCAACGAAAGCTTCGACATAATAAATGGCCGAACGCAGGACCGAATGCTAACAACAGTTGTTTATTATCCTGTCGGGATATGACGCGCAACACTAGACCAGTAATTGCAGCTGTTCGTACGGTCTCGCAAATTTTATGTATAGAAATATTCCCCATTTAAACAGCCGCCCCCGCGCCATTCCGTTCCACGTTTTGGATGGCCACCATACTGTCTCTCCATCTTCCTGTCCACCTTCCGCTACCTCCCACCCCTCGTGTCCCTGATTTGATTACCATTCACGCACACCTCCGCCCTTCTCTCCCTGTCGCTTATCGCTCACCCAACTCCACCCTGCGGCCGCTATACACACAACCCCCTTTATCCATCCGCTAATCCCTTTCGCTGTCTCTGTCTTTCATCCTCACTGCAGTCACTATACCCTTTTACCAGTCTATCGTCCACCCTCTGTCAATTCGGATTCAACTTGTTTTTATTTTTTCCCTCGCGATCTGTGTTCTTCGTCAGCGATTCGATAACCGACAGCTGAATTTTTCGGGATTCGATTATGATGCCATCCCAAATCAAAAAGGACTATTCTCAGTGCTCGTTTCTTTAGACTTTAGAAGTCCTTCGCGTCTAACGTACGTTGATTTCGTCATGGAGCTCAATTTGTCCCTCTCACGAGTGGTCGACCATTCAATGTCCCCGTTAAACAGGCTTCTGAGAGTTTTCAAAAGAGAAACCCAAGAATAGTCAGAATAGTCTTGAATTCTCGTTTCATCTGAAACCTAAAACCCCAAGGTACCAATGACTGGAGACCAGTGTCTCTTGACGACAGAATAATCTCGATGCCCGGTAGTTGGAGATTTCAGGAACCCTCGAGAGTCTCGTCTCCATTTCCAACGATCGCTGACGCGTTCCTAGCATCGAAATTACCGCGGGGGCGGAAATGGTCCGGTTCTTTTCGTTGCAGAACCTTGAATCGACACGGAATGTCGATAGTACGGTTAGCCTTAGCCTGGCAGGACCCGGATCCCAGAGCCCTTTGTAGCTTTGGCCGGTCGCATCAGATATTATACCAGGGGATAATACGTCCAACGGGCTAGCCTCTTCCATATCTATTCGCACACTCGCGAGCGTTACGGGAAAGCAGAGCGTTGCGTCCCCCAGGCCAATGGACGCCATCCAGCCGATTCAATGGCCGGCGTCATCGCGTTGATACGCTCAAAGCCTCGTTCCGGTTGCGCACGGTGGCCGGGTATCGTCGAGCGTCATCGAACCGTGATGGGTTTAGAATCGGTTTCGGCTAATCATACGCCGTGTATGGACCGTTGTCGTTCGCCAGTCAATACGGTTTTCATGGATTGACACACACCGCTAATTAGTATTCCAGGACCCTCGTTCAATGGTATCGCGGCATCGTTGGTCTCGAAACGCTGCCAAACAAGGCCGGTCAAAAGCGAAATTGTTGCAACACGCGCGGAAAAAGGTAGACGACGCTCGTCTGTGCCGTCGCCAATCAGTTAGGCTACTCGCGAAGCACAGGACTTTGACGCCAGTGTCTCTCAACCTTACAACTAGGCGACCCGAAAATTTAGAAAGATTCGAGGATTAAGTGCACACTCGGTACTTGGAAAATAGCGATCCTCGTTATTAACTCTTAAATGGACTCTCGATCTAGACTGAATTATTTTACTTAATGTTATCTTTCGCCAAATTGGTAAATGGTGAATCGACTCTCTTTTAACGTGATTTTTTTAATTCATTCTAAAGATCAGATGTTAAAGAAAACAAACAAACTTTGGTCTGGCAGCCAACGTGTTGAAGCATTTGAAAAATCATGTAAATTTGCGGAGGGCCCCAATAATCTATTTAAGAGTTAAGGAAAAGCTAGTGGCGATAGAGCTTGTATTTTCCTTTGTGTACGAGCTCCCAGAAGAATTTCGTAGTATTGTCGTTTACGATGCATCGAACGTCAAACGTTCGAGGTATTCCAATATTGTTCGGTACAGGGATAATATCGTTCGAAGAAGTGCAGGAAAGAAGAAACGGGCCTTCGATGAAACGAAAACATCGCAATCTCGCGTGTAAAGCGAGCACAAAGAGTCGTAAAAGATACTACTACGATTTTGCGGACGAAAGTATTCGTTGCAACGAGAACTGAGAATTTATGCAGTGAACGAAAGCGTGGTTTCAGGTAGAACGTTTGTGGATTCGTGACAGGGGCACTAGCAGTTAATAATTAGTAAATCGTATAAGTATAAGCTCATTGCAGCAATGCAATATACATACATTTATCAGTTCTGATTAGTTCTGGCTAGAAACTCGTACTATTATAGTAGTAGTGTGAAACAATGGGACTGTATTATAGAAAATTCCAGCTAGGTCTGCAGTAGGAACAAATTTTTGTTTTTTTCGTCCATTTGTTGATCAGTTCTGGTAGATTCGCTATAAACATCGTGCAATCGTGTAAATTTAGATGCGCAAAACTGGCATTCCAGTCGATGTGAAGCTGCTGGCAGGACAATAGACTGCAGATAAACAATGTCCAATTGCAATCAATTGGTGTCTGTCGTTGTAATAGAGTAATTTAAAACGGATAAACGTACTAGCACACGCGTATAACTCGATATTAGAAATACGCGAGCACAGCTACCCCAAATGATATCATAGTTCGAACGTTTCTATGATATTTAAAGTTTCGTTTCTTCCATTTTTCGTTCGCAACTCGTGGAGCCACATGGTTCCCCCATTGAGAATCTCTGATTCAAAAGTTCACAAAGGAAACTCATCGGAGCTAATCACTCCATTGCGAACGTTGAACAGATGGCGCGTAGATAGTAGATGGGCGTTATCTCGCGATGAAACATTCTCCCTTTGCGAATTTAATGTCGCCCGGGGTTGTCGAGCCTTTGTACGTGTAGGTACATGTTAATGGCGACATATTTTTCGGGTTGGTTCATGGGCAGATAGCGCGACGCTGTCTGGCTTCCGTAGAATTTATGACTAGGTCAAGGACTGAATGGAACCTCGACTGTACAGAGCTTCCATGGAAGCGCGATATCGCTGATCTGGCTTTAATTTTCTACACAATTAATACAAACTCGTACCGAAAGAAACAACAGTACCCCTTTACGAATTTCTGAAGCCAAGTGGGACGCGAAATTTCGGTCCTTTCTACCAAATTACGAGCGATAAAATAGCGTAAGTTTGTCGTAAGTGACCAACGAAGATATTTAGTGTATCGACGCCTCCAGAAAAAAATTTACTCGAGAATTTCGTCCCTTAGATTCCTCGTTTTGCACCCCGCGGTCCCCCTCTTTTATCCCCTGAAAGCATAAAACGCGCTGAACTTTTATGGAGGAGCCTTTATAGAGAAATACTGCGCAAATGTTACGGGTATTTGAAACATTGAACGACGATTTTTTTTTTTTTGCCCCCCCCCCCCCCCCCCCCCCCCCCCAGGGGCGGACCCGCGCTCTCAACCAGCGTTATTTGTCTCAATTAAACGGCCGTTTCGACGGCGGGCGCGGACACGCGAGGATGACGGACTCGTTGTCGAGCGCGTAATCGCGTAATCGCGGTCTCGCGGATATTTGTTTCAATAAGGATGCGAACTAGGCGCGGTAGTAATCGTTATACATTGTCGAAAGTATCAGAAGTGGTCATCGGTACATTGTTAAAAGCTGATGCTTCAACGACGATGTCAAAGAATATTATAATAATATAAATGGGAATCGAAGAATAACAAAACTAAATAAATATACGTTATACGTATCTGCTAAATAAAATACAGATTTTAGAGGTATCTAGTGTCGAGAAACTTGCTCCGCGCGCCCCAAGGAATTGCGTCTTTTTCCTATCGCGACGTATTATATTTAGTATGAACCGCGCTCTATTGTCTGTCGCGAAGTTAGTGTAATATTTCACACCCTGCTAGCAGCCCTCTCGACATTAGTTGCCGCGGGAACAGCAGGACACCGCCATTAGACCGCGTCGCGAATTTTGTCACCGGCAAAATTTGTCCGCGGTTTATTCAGGGCGTGTCTTATCGCTTGCAACGAAATTACCGCTGTTGTGTATTACGATGAGACGGTTCGTAAAGGTGCCCGACACCGAGTATATCGCCAAGAGGCCACGGATATACCTCCCCCGGTTTAACGTCCCACTAATTTTTACCGCCTGGACCGAAATAGTCCTCGTTCGCTGATAACATTTACGCGAAACGTGCTGGGAATTTGCGAAAAGCACAAACGAGATGCAAATAAAATAATTTCTACCTCGTTAACGTCCTTTTTTCGATTCAATTGTAGCGTTGAAGAGCACGGGGAGGCTTCGAGAAAGGATTCAAAGCCACGATTCAGAGTTCTTTTGCCACAGACGAATTGTAACAAATTGAAGGACTGGGTTTGGGGGGGACAAACTCCTAAAAACATCGACTCGATTGATCCTACGAGAGAAAGAAGACACTCGAAACTTCTTGGAGATAAACTCCCCTCGTTGGGTGGCTGGAAAATGATCGATAAAGTCTGCGATGTACGATATCATAGGTATGGGTGATTCTCAAGTTGAAATGTCAAAGAAGTTGATATTCATCGATATTCATGGATTTTAGGTTACGAAAATGAGTAAACATCCCCTAAACTAGTTAAAGGAGCATAAAATTTGTAATATTTAAGTTTTTATAAAGGTTTTGCAAGCAAGTGAAACACCTATATAAAAAAAGAGTATTCTGTGTAAATCTGTGTCTCCAATTGTCTAGAATCGAAGTTTTGGTCCCGTAAAAAATTGCACAGTTCAACGTAGCCAAAACTGTCGATCCCCAGCTCGACGTAGGACCATACAGAATTGAACTGTCCGTTCCTCCAGTGATCCTGAAACGAAAGGAACGCGTGGGCTGAGTTTGACCGACCGATAGGGAGATTTCTCATCCGAATTTTCCATTTCATTAGCCGCGGTTCTCCGTGCCCGGGCATTAACGGGTTCGCGGCAACGTATTTACGCGGTGTGGTAATTAAGAGGTAATTAAAAATGCCGGGAACCCGGCGATCGGTAAATAATCGGGGAACGAAAGCTGCCGCGCGGCAAGATAAATCGAACGCCTATCTCTCGATCGTATAATGTATCCCGGATTTAAGCGGCGGCCGCTAATTGCGCACGGTATTCCGGAACCATTTAAATTGGTTCACCGCGACAGATCTAATCGCTCCGGCCGTCCGTTTCGCCCGGTCGATCCCACCCCCGCGTGCACACACACACACACACACACGCGCACGCGTACACACGCTCCCCGATGGCAATTCTTTTCCCCTCGATTCGACTCCGCCCGGCCCAGGAATTTTTCATCCGACGACGAGAAATTCGTCGACGTCCCGAAAGTTCATTGCGAACGCTGGAAGAGAATCTCGTGGGCGGGGCGGGCGTGATTTTTCGAACGCGCGACGCCAAGAATTTTAATTACGGCCGGGGAAAAGAGTTCCTGACGTTTTTTCGCCGAGATTTTTCCGCTGATCTCTCGCGGCGGACTTGTTGAACCTCCGATCGCCGCCGTTATTAACAGAAATCGAAAGGATCGCTCGATGGAATCGTTCATTACGTTTCCGTGGGGTCAGTCACCCCGCAGAAATAATATGGAATACGTTCCCAATTTGGTACACCGCAATACCGTTGTGGGTGATCAATGCAATCGATTAGGACTGTCGCTCGTCGCAAGTAGGATGCATATGCCTGAATTCTAAAGCGACGTGCGTTGTTCGTAAAAGAATATTAAAGGAAATATCGCTATTGTTTAGTATGTAATATTAATTAATCCTCCGTTAAAGCTCTCTTGGCATCTCCTTCGCGTAATTAAGTACAAAAGTCTCTTGGAGCCGTTTAAAATAAACAAATTGCTCGACGTACTCGAATTCAATGTTTTTCCATTTTTGTAAAAAAACACGTTGTTTGCTTTAGTTCCGCTCGTTGCACGACCGCTCTTTGATTTATTTTTCCAGCGGATTCTACGCATACTTTATTGGATTCATATCCGAGCCTTGTCGCAGAGTTTACAAAGAGTAGGTAATATTATATTCAATCCATTAACAAACAATGCCGCTGTCCGTTTTGAGAGGTGTATTTTCCCCGGGGATTTTACAAATTCCTTTTTCATACATATTCAATCATATTTCTTTATCAAGAGTTGTCAACATCCACAAATCACCGTTCGACATTAAGTTTCTCCAAAAACAATCACTCCATGACTCGAATAAACAAAATTGCGTTATTGAAAGTTCCTTAATTTTAGGAAACTACCCCAAAAATTCAATTTCCGATAAAAAGAAACCACCACGATATTATAAAACGATTATACGCGTAAAATGTGCTCCCGAGAAGTGCCCAATTTACGCGTCGCTAGTCGAGCGGTTGAAGGGTCGAAAAGGTATCGAAAGTAAGCGACAAGAGTGCAGTTTAACGACCCGGCAACCCCTGTCGCGGCTAGTCGAACTTGCCAGGGGTCGATCGGTGCCCGAAACTCCCGTCTTATTAGAAAACTTATCGATCGGGGTGTGAGGGGGAAAAAAACGCGACCGGGTAAAAAGATGGACAAGTAGGGAAAGGGGGAACTAATTTGCCGGGGTGGTCGTCGAGGGGGAGCTATTACCCCCGAAAGCTTCGAGGGGAAACTTACGGAATCTTAGAGGGTGCTCGAGCGCTGCCTTAATAAGCGCCTTAACATCCCGTCTATAAATTTTAAGCGATGTAAAATCAACGCGATCCCAATGCCGTTGGCCGACGTCCCGCGTTTCAACCCCCCGTTTCTCTACGACGGTTCGACCCCTCTTCTGGAGTTGTGTTCCATCGAACTCGCCCGAATAATAGGTTTCAACGTGCCACCGATCCGGCCACTCTCTCGTCAGCTCGTTCGTCGTCCGGGTCAGACCGATCCTCGAGCCTCCCCCAACCCCCCCGTCGATCCCCCTCCTTCCTCTGGTGGTCGTTCGCCCGTCCGTCCGCCGAAGTCGTTATTAACTGGTATTCCGTTGGGAGTCGGAAGGTAATTCGAGTCCGAACACGCGAATGAAATTGGGTCTTACTTTGCGTCGTTGTGTGTGTGTGTGTGTGTGTGTGTGTGTGCGAGAGCGAGAAGGTGCCACCGTAGCGACCGTAAGCGATGCGAGAAACGTGAGCGGAATCGGTACGAGTCCGGATTCGGATTCGGATTCGGATTCGGATTCGGATTCGGATTCGGGTTCGGATTCGGACTCGCATCAAGGCGAACCGAGGCGAAAGGTAATTAATGACGATCATTGGACTTTGGAGTTTGGTTCGTTCCCGAGTTTTAACCCCCTGTGCTGACTCGTGCTGGGGAATCTCTTGAGATTCTCTGTAAACAGCTCCTTGTCTCGAAAGGAATTTACTTTTTTAAGAATAGCTCCTCCATAAGTCATTTTCTCGTATCTTCTCAATTTTTGTGCGTTCAAATTATCTGCTTTTTTAATTTATCTCGTACTTAAGACCTCTGCAATTGAGACGTTGACGTTCTTAAGATACCACTCGCTGAGTAGTAATTTTTATTTATGGTTCCTAGTCGTATCAACGAATTTATAGACTCAAAGACTGAACTGGATTTTTATACACGATTGAGCGAATAAAATTTCGAGGTAGCATGTAATTTCCGAGCGGAGCGTATTCAAAACCTGTGTGCTCGAAGCCTAGGTTCCAAATCGCGTAACAGGAAATTCCAGGATATCAAGCGTCCGCGCGACGAAACCCTGCCGCGCCTTTGGAGGCGGAATCCAACGGGTTCGACATCGAAACAGGCATCCGGGTTCACGGTTCGCGTCGAATAATCGCCCTCGAACGTCTCGAGCGCGGGCGAGCTGGCACAATACGCGGTGGAGATAGGTCGACCATGCGGGGAGCATAATTTTCAGACCGACAGGCCAGCCAATTCGGTTTCAGCCGGCCGAGCGAAATTGAATCCGACCCAGCGACGATCGCAGGATGCATCGAAGCGACCGTCTCTCGACCGTATCTCGACGGGTTCTCTTTCGACGCCCTGCGCGAACGCACCACCGATTTCATAGCGAAACCACCCTCCACTGTTACACACTTTCTCTCAAAAAATACTAGAACCCCCAACAATAGCTATCGAAAATATTTTACGAGTGAAACAAAACTTTGTAGGTTCAGGTGCCCTAATATGGAATACAATCGATTATGATTGTCATTCGTTGCAATCAGAAGAATAGTAATAGAATCAGTAGAAGAATATTGAAAAAAGTCTCGAGGTCTGAGTTTTTGCAAGGTGATCTTTGACCTAATATTATCCATAATAAAATGAGTGCATCAGCTTTGTGTTAGCTCGATTATTAGCACTGTGATCCTAATATGGAAAATGAGGACCTCAGTAAAAAAGTAAATTTGATACATTCATAATATTTAAGTTTTTATAAAGTTTCTACGAGCAAGTGAAGGATCAAATTTTTTTCAAACGCTACTTCGATATTATAGTATTCTAAACGCGTGAATTAAAATTCGTATCGGTCACTGGCGAATAAAACAAAACTCCCGTAGTATATCGACGCTCAGATCATCCCTCGGGGGGGTGGAAGCGACGCGAGAAAACGACGAAGCGTCCTGTGTACCGCGGGAACAATGGCTATGGAAAGAAAGGAACGAAGAAAGAAGAGGCGATCCAGGTGGGAGGGGGGAGGGTCAGAAACGCGCACGATTTACTTTGCAAACGACAAGGAACTCCGTAAACTCCGAGGCGCCCCCGATACGACACCCCCGTCTGAAAACTTGGCCAATAAGCGACGAAAACAAGAAAGAGGCGAGCCCCGGTGGGGTTGGACGGGGGCTGCATAAACGTAAGCAGGTACGTTAACGGCTTCAAAACAGTCGAATATATTTCCCCGGATCGACGCCGCTCTTCTACGCCCGGCGTCGTTCTTCTTTCGCCTCTTCTTCAGCCGCGATTACGGCGGACGTGCTTTTTCTTCGCTGTCCGTCGACGTCGTCCGGAGACAATCGTCGCGAGAAACAGCCACTCTTGTAAACAGCCCTGCGAACCGTGTCCTCTTACGGCTCGCGACTCTTTTTCCGGAAAGTTTCGGAGAATTCGTCTAGTTAATAAACAAAAAAATTTCCGGAGGGTTGGAACGGTCGAAGGAATGTGTAATTTAAGGGTCGTTAAATTTTTACGATCGGTGTATCAGTGGATAGAACGTCGTAGGTTATGGTTTCGAAAATAATTGACGCTATTGACTACAAGACGCACTCGACCACAGTTCATATTTAAGAAATCATTCGTTCCCATTCATTCACTTATTATATTATCTTACAGTATTTGAAAAATTATTTGGAATTAAATCGTAAGTCAAGGGGGTAAGAATACAAAGTGTTCTAGTATCGAATCTCGCCTCGGAGACGTTCGTTTTAACGATCGTTACCGTAATAGCCATCCTTTGAGGGGGGTTTCCACCGAATTCAACTGGGGAGAAACTTTCGATTTTCGTAAAAAGCGTTTAGGCTTTCGGAGGTTGACGTCGCTCTAATTCGAGGTCCCGCGTGGCCGCAAAAAGTCCAGAGAGCGCGAGGCATGCGGGATCGGGAACGCTCCGGAATCCGTTCAGGGTGGACCGTAGAAAAAAGTAGAAACAGAAGGTACTGCGCGCCAGAGGTGGGGGGAAAAAAGAGGGTGGAATAAAATGGAAGACGCGCGGAGCGAGGAGGCCGCCAGCAGGCTGCAAGAAATAATTGAGGGGAAGGGGCGAACGGGTTGATACGGGGGCGTAGGACACCGGGGGAAGGGGGAGGAAAGGATTGCAATTGTGGTTGCGGTACTGAGAAACGCGATTCACGCTCGTCGGAACCGATCGATGCGCCGAGTCGACCGACAGCTGCGGCTGCAGCTGCAGGTAACAATCGAGCCACGGAGAAGCGACTGGGAGCCTCTGTCGCGGGATCGAAACGAGGACGACGCGTTACAAAGCTCTCGTACACCGTTGCCTCCTGAACGTTTCGCGATAATAACGCTTCCGCGTGGGCGTTTCCGCGCGTGGATGAACGCACGCGACAACGGACCACCGGTGCTGCGTTGGCACGCCTGGTCGCGCACTTCGAACAACGCGGAACGAGAAGATCCAAACCGTGCAATTCCCTTTACTGTACCGAAAATAATAATGGTATTTATTCGCGGACAGAAACCCTTTGGTATGTGTATAATATGCGTCGGAGATGATAACAGCTTGAGGTAGACGAGAAACGCTGCGATTAACACTCAACCCTCCTACCATGACCGATCAAACGACCAGTCTTTTTAACGAGGCAACGTAATTCTCTATTAGTAAGATATCCTTCTCTTTTATGTCAAAAAGTTGTTTGATTTTCATCGGATAGAGGTACTGAAACTTCTTTGGGTGCATAGAGTCAAAGTAAATATCAAAATAAACATAGAAGACGGCATAAATTGTAGTAGGTGATATGCTCATCAGATAGGGGATGAAATGCCCTTTAAAATGAGCGTTCGTGAGAGTCGATAGCTTTATTAGTTCCGGAGATATAGCGTTTTTAGTTTCGCATCGATGCGGTGGCTAGTTTCAGAGATAGGGTTTGTTTACGTTTCGTTGTGCGCTCGCGAGTTCATTGATGACACGCGCGTGACAATAGTAAACAGTGCGTAGTAAATTCTTGGAAATACTACGTCCGGCTCTAGGTCACTCGGTCACGAGTCACGTACGAGACAAAGAGGTCCGGCGCGACGCGTCAGACGAAGACAGCGATAGTCAAATTAAGAAAAATTACCTTTTACATAATTTGCGATATCTCAAAAACGAGAAGTCCGATCGACAAAAACCAAAAACCATTTTAAAGGGGAAGCCTTGCCGCTCCTAACAATGGTGGAATTATTAATAAAACACTAGTAGTTTCGGAACTGCACGCGTTTAAAGTTTATGTATTTTTAATACGCGTTAATAGGCTTTCGTAAGGCGGAGAGCGAGACATAGTGGAATTTTAAAAATTACGCTTTTCTTTACACGATGATATCTCGAACACGGAACGTCGGATCGACAAAATCCAAAATCCATTTTAAAGGGGAAGCCTTGCCGCTCCTAACAGTGGTGGAATTATTAATAAAACACTAGTAGTTTCGAAACTGCACGCGTTTAAAGTTTACGTATTTTGAAATGAAATTTTATTTGAAAGAATTTGGAAATTGTTCGTACTCTTGTAATTTTATATAAATAAGTAGTACACGAAGAGATTTAGATTGACAAATGGGGAATTTTTAATGCTTTATTCCATGACTGTATAATTGGGAGTATCTATCGAGATACATTGTCATTTATTGTTTATAGAATCACTGTTATAATAGAGCACGTATAACATAAACATTCAACTATGTTAAGGGCTCCATATTGATCTATAAACACGAATACTGTTATTAGATTGCGGTTTGCTACCGACCAAAGTGCGGCTTTGTAATATTCAAATTTCCAAAATGCATTCTACCGTAACGGATAATGTTGGTGTGGTTTACATGCATGCTTCGAAATATGCTGAAAGGTTTCTCGATCGTCCGGATTTGATGGTATGGACAATCTACCAGATCGAAGCCACGATTTGAACACTTTTATACTACCAGAGATTCCATATGCAAATCTCTGACTTATAACGCAAAGTTTCACCAAAATCGATCACTATCGCTAGAGCTACTCCAACTGCAATCTCATCACACTTTCCACGATACGATTGCGTACAGTCGCCACTATTTATCGTGTAATTACATGGAAAATATACACTAGACGACCCTTCTCTTTCTGAAAGCCAAAAAGATCGATGAAATTTTGTACCAGCCGATTCGAATCGTATCCAACCCATCGCTACTCGCATCCACCGAGAACCAGAGTGCTTCTCCCCCGCCCCCAGGGACGTTAGGACAGTGGCCTTGAGCGGCCAGATCGACATTGCACCGACTTCGATTCCGATCGATGGATCGAAAAACGTCAACGTCGACCGGTCTCTCGGGCGGTTCTATAAATTTTTGGTTATCGGCGCGTGACCGACTTTCGCGCGATGCCGTGGCGTCTCGATAAAAGTACCCGCTAACGGGAACATGAAATAAAATAGCGTGAAAAAGACGAACGACGAACGCTGTCGATCGCCGGGTGGATCCATCAGCGTCGACGCCCGGGCCCGATTGACACGACGCGATCGAACGGAACGCTTTGCACCCTCTTTTCGGCCGGGCGTACGGTTTTTAACGCTTTCGGGACCCGAGCGGTATCCGCGTGTCGGCGCGGCCGCCGCGAAACGTGTAAATGACAGCTGTAACGAATGGCCTGATTAATTTGTTCCCTGGAACGATGATCGATCCGAGCTTTTTCCCAACGTCGAGACCCTTTTCTCAAAAATTTCCCTGGAAACTAATTTTCCAAAGGTTCTCCACGCCTCCATACTGCTTTAGCCATTGTAAATGGTTTTGGGGATCGAGACGTTACTGTAGAATAATTTAGAAATAGAGAAAACTACGGATTGACTTCAGAAATGATTGGAAAATACGAGATTTAAAGGGAAGAGGATTAGTAATCTTGAAAATCTGAATGATATTTTTAAATATAATTTCTAACCTGGGTTGAGGGGACTCCAAGTTTACCCAACAACATAGAAGCTTGTAAAATTATTTTCCCCCTCCCGGAGGAGTGTACAAATTCAAGAACTTTAAGAGACGTAAGAAACAATTTAATTCTTAACCCCTTGTCTCGTCGTAAGTCTTTCATGTCGAGTTTCACCATCCTGAGAATAATTAATAAATTTAAATAGTATACATTTGAACGATTATTGGAGATTAAATCGTACGTCAAGGGGTTAAGCTTATCGTCTCTAAAGCTCGGAGAAAACGAGTGTTAAGGATCCTTAAATACGGGGTCCATGTTTACCGGAAGCACCATAAACTCAACGTCGCGATGTCAATGCAATCCGTACTCTCTCTCGTCCATCTTGCCCCGGAATTCGGAGGCTTTCGGAGGCGGGAAGATTGCCAAGTATTCGAGGGAGGGACGGACCGGTGAAAAACGCAAACCGTGACGACGTATCGACGGCCATATACGTCGAGGGCCATCGTTCCTTATCGAAGGTCCTTCGAGCTTCTTTTTCCGCGTCGTTCGGTTTCCAGGGGGAATCCCAATTTACCGGTATTCAAAACGGGTAATAACTCCCGCGAGCGGCGCGGTTTTTTATCGGCCCGCGGGATTGGCCGATCGGGCCGCATACATATATGTATGCGAGGTCCTGGCCTGCAGGTTCGAGCCGCCGGACTCCTACAGCCATTTTTACGCTACCCGGTCTCTGGCTGCGCCCCGTAAGACCTCGGAATTTATTTTACCGCGAGCGTGTACCTTCCACCGTGGACGTGAGCGCCGGTAAACGAGAGAAACCGGGAAATCCAGGGTATAGAAAATTTATCGGCCACGAAACTTCTCGGCTGCACTCACTCGACGCGCTGGAATCTCTATTTCTTGGACACATGGGCAGAAACAACGATCGTTCGCGACGAACGAAACGGTGGATCTCTGAGAAACCCCTCTGCATCATACCGTAATTTCTTCGAGCAATCGTCCATCCCCTCTCGATTGAATTTATTTTTAATGTTCCAGATCTCGAGTCCTGTTTATTCCTTGAATCGTTAATATTTTAATAGCAAGCAATCTCTCGAGGAAAGATTTTTCCTCCCTCGCGCAAAGACAAAGTTCCACGACGAAGAGTAGAAATGAATCTAACCCAGATCTACTAAGTACGGCCCTGGAGCAAACAGGCAGCTTGACAATGGAGAAAAGCCCATTGTCGGCGTGTATCCAACAAGAGGATCGCATAACAGACCGCTCCAGGGTGCCTCGAGAAAGTCATTATATTTGTTCCATGGACTATACCCCTGACTGGCTCAACAATACGATCATAAAACGTCATCCTGACGACTTGGTCAGTCCCGAGGATCAGCCATTTCGAACATCGAAAACGAAAACCTTCCAAATACTCTCTTGTTCCTTCGAAAAATCGAGAGACCAATCGTTTCCAGGATCAATGAACTTTTTCTTCCCATAAACAAATTTCATTTACGTGTAAAGATGTTATTAAAGGACACGTCGAGCGTAGTAAAATTTTCTAAGCGAGATGGGAAGCTAATTAATTTTTACGTCGCGAATAAAGTAACATTTCTGGAGAGGATCCCTCAGATTAGCGCGTAAAAGATTCGAAGCTTTCTCGTTTCGAAAGTCGAAAGTTTTATTACAAATGTCTCGAAGACACTCATAGTTTTCGGGCACGCGATTATTTCGCGGATACATTTTTTCGAATCGTGGGAATGAAGTTCTCCGGGCGCGAAATCGACGGAAACGTAGATTGGATTCATAACCAGACGTTGATTTTCCCCTGCTACTCTAGAAAAGAGCTCATTAAAGGCAAAAGTCCTGTTTCCAAGGCGCCATGCTTTGCGGTCGTTTCTTATTTCGTCGCGCGAAAATGCGTATCGGAGATTGGATTTGAAGAACGCGAAAATTGCTTCGTCAAAATCGGTCGAGTTTCCTTTCGCCGACACGGGCCATGCAAATATAAACGGGTTCCCGCAAGAAAGGACAGATCGTTTTAAAATTAGATCGATCTTCCAAATTGCCCGTCGCTCTCGGTCGAGAATATTAAAAAAATAGCATCGATGCGCTCGTTTAAAAAAAAAAAAAAATAACAGAATATCAATAAGTACAACGTACAAAAGTTCAACAGTTTTCGCGCGCGTGTGCCGGGTATATTAAATCGCTGGGTCAGCTTGATTGACGAGCCAACCAGCAATGCACAAAAAGCCAATTTATTTCGAAACCTTTTCCGCTCGATGTTGCGATCCCCCGGAACTAAATTATATTTATTTTTAATTCGCGCACGGGAGTTCCGGTGGATTAAAACTATTAATTATTACCGTGATCTCGGGTAGTAGGCTGGAAGGGAACGTCTACGGGAGTTTCTTCGTCGGGAGGCGTACGGAGGATTTATTTCGATCGGGCACGTGATGCGGTAGAGGGTTGAAAACAAAACGTAGGTCATACATCATAGATCGTTACGTTACGTACGATACGTAGGGGGCTGGAAGGGTCCAATTATCGGACGTCATCGGACGTAGCTGGTCCTCTCGCGTGCCGTCAATCTCTCACTGTAATACGAGCGACGTAACGAGCGGAAAGGGCAAAAGGACCAGCGGTTTGAAACCCTGGCGAATCGACTAGCGAGCATTCGGGGCGTGGGTGGAGGGGGAGTTTCGTCGAACGGACGTCGACCGCCAATACGACCGCAACGACGTCGAGGAGGACGACGTCGACGACAATAGCCTCGTGCTCGATGAAGCAACGGTGACAGCGATGGCGAGCCCGACGCCGACAGTGACGGCAACGACAATGTCGATGACGGTCATCACCGGGGCGCCATCTCCTGTGAATGGCCAGCCGGGCGCTACCCTCGCCGAAATTGATTTCGTCGCTCGATAGACGATAGTCGATCGGATTACACGGGGTCGGTGGAATTTCGTCGGTTTCCTTCGGGGTGGAAAGTCCGAACCGCGCCCCGTTCACCTTACCTTCGCGCGTGTCATTATTGGATCGAGGGGGACGTCTTCCTCGATCGTTTCATAAAGATCGTTTCGCTAAATTAAACGATCCTGGAAAACGTCCCCTCTCAAACGATTTCTCGCGTTTTTTAACGCAGTTATCTGGTATTCCTCTAAGTATCAATTTTCAAAGCCTTTGCTCAATTGCTATTAATAATATAGAGAGAATAATAGTTAGATCTTTCAAGTTATTAGGTATTTTTCAACGTGGCTTTGCATCGAAAGAGTGCTCCAAACGCAGAAAGAATGAAATATAATTTGCAGAAACAAAGATAAATATTTATTCTTGCGGACGCGCAGTTACACGCCGTTATAACCGTAACCCAGTGAAACGTTATAGCTTTTCGAAAGATTAAAAAACGGACGAGCAGGAGATATGATTCCATTTTGAAAATTGCGTTATCCCGAGCGTCCCTTTGACCGTGGTAGTTTTCAATATTTCTGGTTTACCATGATTCCTTCTTTTTTCCGGGGGATCAATTTCGATCATATAGTAGACAACGGGCGCGTCGCACTCGCGCATCACGGTCGAAACGTATCGAATTTCGATAACGCTTTAAACGTCTATTATAAATTCGAAAAAAAAAACTCCAAGGTCATCCGAGGATTTAATCGCTGTCTGTCCCATTTTCCTGGCCGAAGAATGGGGACTCGACGCGTTCGGCGGGACCGAAATAAATAGACAATAATCGTCGGGGAGCGTCCCTCGAACCGTGGCATTTTCATGTTCGAGAGCCAACGAATGGCGTCGATCGCTCCCTGGGCTATTATTCTTCCAGAGTGTCTCCATTTATGCGGATCGCTCGATACGTCCGAGCGGCGAAAAGTATTCAAGGCTGACGGCTGCTCGATGGTATCGGACATCGAGTAATTTCAATACCGCGAGAGCTTATTACCGTGCACCCATTACCGGGGCTGCTATTATCGGACACTCTGCGCAATATCCGGCAGCGATAATTATAGATACATCAGATATTCGTAGCGAACAATGCGACACGGACGTACGAGTTATCGACTGCCATGCCCGGAACAACGTGGCTAGAGATCCGCAGTAGTATTGGACCGCCTCTAGTCAGACTCGCGACAACCCTTGGGATTACTCTTGAGACCTTTTTACTCCATCCGCATATTTATCGAACATCGACGATGCACTCGATGCACAAGTTACTCTCGTGTTCGTACACCGTAATGGTGATTCGCTATAAGTGAACTTTTATTGTTTCTATTCTTATCAAACATGTTGTTTATTATTTTTTTTTTACGGTATTAACGAACTACTACCCAATTACTATTAAAGTGATAGAGGAGTATGATATCAACAGTAGAAAACAGGGGTGGTTCCCAAGCGGTCACCCCCATCCTGCAGCAACGCGACACGACCCCTGGCAAGCTTTATTTTTAATTTAAACCCTCGAGTATCTCAAATTTAAAAAACAGCTCAATCCTTAAGGAACAATCTCTTTTTCATTTATAGCGTACGAATAATCGTTCCACAGGGAAAAAATTTCCAAGCCCTGCTTGTTTCGTTCTTTTTCGAGAGAAAGAAACTAGCAATGCTTGGGAATCGGAAGCTGTAGCTGTAATTTGTAGCGACGTGGGGCGGTATCGGGGTCGCTGGTCAGCCTCGTTACAGCGATAAACGGTGACGCGTGTCTTTATTGGGATTTTTATTCGAGTCATAATCCGTGTGATTATCGGCGGGCGGCGCTTGGAATTCCATAAGCCAACGGTGGTTTATCGCGATCGGTCGCGGCAACGTTTCGCGATCAAAGATTAACGAGCCGCTATCGACGCCGTGGCATTTTATTTTGGTCGCGTGCTCGGTCTGTTTGTTCCTCGTCCCCTACCCGCCGAAACGATCGACTTTTCCCGGTTTGAAAAGCGACGCCAATCGCATTAGCGGCCGTCACCGTGCCCGTCGTCTCGAAAGTATCACCTCTCGTTTGGTAATGGATTATAGCCAGTCGCGCGACAGCACCGGCCGCGGGAACAGATACGAGATAAACACGTGTAACTCTCTTTCGATACTCATTCTTCTCCCTGCATCGAGGACGACAGGCCATCGCCTTAATGCTTCGTCAAGTTCCAGCGTCTTTGGATTTATCGTGGGCGGTGGAAATTGTTCGGTGAGAAACTTTTTATCGTACAAAAACAAAAGGAAACTGTATCAATCCGTTTACTGGCAAGACTGCCGCGGTTCGAGTCCTTCGAACTTTAAGCCTTCGATCTTTTTACTCTCGCTATTATAGTTCGTTTAATTGCTATCTAAAGTATTGTTCGCAGACTCGAAATCGATCCACTTCCATTCGAAACATTGCTTTCGACTTGGATAATGTAGGGTTATTTATATTCGAGATGTTTCAGGTTTCTTTATTTTAATGTAAACTCCACTTCGTAACATTAATCGTGGAACACAGTATCATTCAAATGACCGCCTAATTGGGGTTCTATTTCATTAATGGCGGCTATAATATTGTTTCTTAGCTCGTCGATCGTTTGTGGTTTATTGACGTAAACCCATAGAGAAGTCACACAAGCTCGAACAGAAGTTGAATATTTGCAATAGTTTTCGACAATTTGTCGTTGTTGCACAGTGTAGCCTTCCATGTAAAATATAACATCTGTTAATTGGACGGTTGAAAGACACTATACCAACGTTTTACCAGCTAACCGGGTAATAACGCGGTTTACACCCCCAGCGTCCAAAACTTCGGACCCAAATTTCTCGAAAACGGACGGTCGTTTCGATAGAATCCTTCAGAGTTTCTCGAGCTACAACTTGCGTGTCTGGTATCGTTCTAAAAGCGATTTCCAAGCTCGTACTTTCCCTCTGCTAGCCGTACCAACTCCCCCGAACATGGTCGAGCTTTCCACGGTCCCTATTTGATCGAACCACCACCTAAACGGACAGATATTCCTCGTCCAGCGATACTCTGTCCCCCCTGCAGCCTCTCTAATTTTTTCCCCCCCCAGAGTTCTCTGCCTTTTGTCGCGGGGCAGTGGCGTCGACGCTATCTTTCCCTTTTTGGTTTCCAACGCGTCGACGGATAAAATTTTCGACGAACGACGGCCCGGGGAATATTCGAAGCTCGCTTTGTCATCGGGGCTCGCTTTAACACAAAGCCGCCCGCGGTCGTTGGAAAATGTCGTTAGATACCGCGCGCGACCGCTCGTTACACCAACGACGCCCGCGAATAATACTCGACGAACGAACGTAACAATGCGACGAACGATGTTTTTACATTCCACGATCGACCGTTTGTTTATCCACGGCCCTTCGCCGCGGTCCTCTTCACGCGTCATCGACTTGTGACGCGAACCGCTCGAAATAAGCGCGACCCGGGGGCGGAGGACCCGGCTGACCGTGCGCGAAACAGATTTACCGAAATAACGAGAACAATGCGGCCCTTTGTCGGACAGAAATTGCTCGGAATGCATCGGTTCGAGCGTTGTCGCGCGACAAAACGTCCTGGACATCTCCGTGCGTCGTTAAACGGAGACAACACCCGTTTTTTGTTCCCCCTAAAACGCAATATTTTACCGGACCGTCCAATGACCCCGTTGACGCTCGCGAAAATTATAATTGGGACCATTCTTATAGGGCGGACTTCACGAGAGTCCTCGATACTGACAGATTTAGTTATTCTGTTCGAATACAGCAGAGAAATAAGAATTATTACTGTAGATGTCATATGTCTTTATTATGAAATTATTTTTGAGTGTTGCAACCACATCCAAACAGTTTTGTCGAATGAAAATTGCATTAACTTCTTGATGTACGATGTAAAGTAATTTTTCAAAAGTATAGTATTTAATTTTGTTTAAATCTGTTCGTACAAGGAATGATCACGAGAAAGAATAGTTCGTGAATGTAAAAAATGTGTTGGTTTTAATATACAGGGTGTTTGGCCACCCCTGGGAAAAAGTTTAATGGGGGATTCTAGAGGCCATAATAAGATAAAAATCAAGAATATCACTTTGTTGATTGAAGCTTTGCTAAAAAGTTATTAAAAATTTTCAAATTGTACTAAAAAAATTATTTTCGGTTGCAGGGGTCAATTACAATCATTTTTGGTGAATAGACATACCCCCGAATTCCTACGCATTTTCGAGAAAAAAATTCATTACTGAAAATATAATGTCTGACCATACCATTGATATGTTTCACTGAAATTTCATGCGAATCTTTAAAACGTCATAACTTCTGAACGGATTGGACGATTTTAATGTTTAGAAAAGCAATCAACGCGTATTTTAGTGAAGAATATGTAGAAATTCTAAAAATATTGGAAAAGTTGCTCCTTGACCCCGCAAAATGAGAAAAACCCCAGAAAAATGGTCCAATCTTTGAACAGCCATAACTCCTACAATAGTGAATATATTTCAATGAAATTTTTTTCTGAAGTAGAGCCCATAGATACGTACAAAAAAGTATTAAACAACTTTTCTCTAGGACGTCAAAGGAAATTATTAAAAGTCAGAAACAAATTTTTAAGAAAAATCGACAGGGGGTAGGTGCCTAAATTTTTCGACGAAAAAAAAAAATTTCAAATCGTTCTAAAAAAAATACTGTTGGCTGCAAGGGGCAATTAAAATCATTTTTGGTGAATAGACATACCCTCGAAATCCTACTCACTTTCCAGAAAAAAATTCGGGAAGGTGTGAAATTTTTCGACAAAATTAAAAATTTTCAAATCGTTCTAAAAAAATTATTTTTAGTTACAGGGGTCAATTACAATAATTTTTGGTCATTAGACATACCCCCGAAATCCTACCCACTTTTGAGAAAAAAAATCTTTAACGAAAATATACTGTGTGGCTGGAAATGTTTCTGTAACTTTTTAACGAAGCCTCAATCAACAAATTAGTATCCTTGATTTTCGCCTTATTCTGGCCTCTAGAATCTCCCATTAAAGTTTTCCCCGGGGGTGGCCGGACACCCTGTATAAAACTTGATAATCAGTAGCCTCGTGATTGTGAAACTTGACATAAAAAATTATAACGACTCAAGGACCCTGACACGTGTGTTTATTGAAACGATAACAGGTCTATGTCATTATTACAGCACATATGTATAGTAGAAATAGAAGTATAAGCCTGTAGAAAATGTCGTCTAGCTCGCGAGAGTCCTCAGAAAGGTGGAAAAGGATTCAAATAACGCGTTCCGTAGTCGAAATAATAAATCTAACGAAACGCCGCGAACGATTGCAAATTGGTACAAACGAGTGGGATTGTTACGGGTGGAACAAGAGAACGGGAGCATGGTAATAAGTAGCGGAAGAGTGGAAAGAGTCCATTATGTATCGCACGAATATTCATCTTGAAAGTTAACGAACAGGAAAGCTCTTGTTCGGGCGGCTCGCTTGGCCGGAAAGGAAATATCCTGTCCTCTTTTTTCGCGCCCCCGCGCGCGACCCGGGTCTTTCGCTTTCTCTTATTGTTATTATTTTTAGTCGCTCGAACGGTCGCAAAGCGTGTCATTAACATAACTTTTTCCCCGGACGCTCGGGACAAGTTGAGACAGCGCGACGGTTGTTTCGCTTCGTGCGGGATTTTTATACCAGGGCGAGAATAATGCAGGATAATGGATCGCCCAGGGTGAACGTTTCACAGATATCTCGTGAACAATACACTTTTTGAACTGTAGATCGCCAGGTAGGAACATTATTCACGATAATTAAAGCGTGGTCAAATAATCTCCTCATTCGATGCGGAGGTATTCTATTTTAATAATGTTTTCTCGTGGAAAAAAAGAAACAGCTTGAACAGGAGGTTGAAAGGAACTTCGTGCAAGGATACGTAGCGTACGAGAGACTACTTTTTTTTATTCCCACGGTGTACGTTCAGGAACACGTTCCATGGTTACATCTCGACGTAAACCCATATTTGAATTTGCCCCAAGAAAAGGAGGAATAAAAAAATAACGAAGGCACGGAACAACTCGCGGGGATATTGCGCTCTCTGCGTTTCATAAAAATTACTCGGATCTTATAAATGAAATTTGAAAAGTTTATATCGCAGGATCAATCTAACAAAGGCCATCTCGAGAATCTTCATTCCACTAACCAATATTTACACCCAGATTCGACAGATCGAAAGTCGCCTGGGAGGAGTTCGTTTGCCTCCCGTTGGGTAGATTTTCGCTGGCGCTAGAATAATGAAATTCCGCGGAAAGGAGGCGCGGATCGCGATTATTCGACGCCCGACGCCGGCACGACGAAACTGCGATTGTTGGGGGACGCGATATTAACGACCGCGACGGAATTTTCGTTATCGATTCGCCGCTCGTGCGAGCACTTGACGCGCGTTTACATATTTCACGGGAAATTGTACGCGGGTCGCGTTCGTTTGTTCGACTTGTCCCGGAACGGCGGGCAAGGAGCCCTTTCGAAGTTCATTGTTTAACCAACCGTCGCGGCGTACGGAGTTTGAAGCAGCCTTCGGGGAGAGATTATGGCAGATAACCCGCTTCGCGCCCCCTCGTAAACTCGATGCTGGTACCCTGGAAATTTATGACTCGCGACTGTTCCTACAATAATTGATAATTATAAAATCGGAAAGTATCGAACTTTATTTATTAACAATATAATAACAGTGGATTTAAACTTTAATTAACACGAAATTTCTTTATGGTACAAACGGAACGAACTGGAAAATGAATGATTCGTTGTCCTCCAACAGAAAGAAATTTCGCGAGTCAAACCGTGGGATTGAAATATACAACAATATTGTACTCGATAAAAATAGAAAATTCTACCGGGGGGGAAAAATGTTAACCAGGGTGGGGACGTTTGATAAGACAATTTACATCGAAAGTTTGGTTGAGAAGATTGTTGATTTATAATCAGTTCGCGATTTATTAATAACGAGCAGCGTTGAACGTGTCGTCTTCTCCTGATATAGGAGACTGAACAATTAATCGCGTCACGTCTAAAACAGGATCTGCTAGATATACCGAACCGACGTCCAACTAGCACAGTAATTTCCAAAGTGGTTAACTTCGCTCCCACCTGGGAACGTTGGATGAAAATCTATTCATACTACTGTTTCAAACCCATTTTTACAGTATCATCTTCTGTAACTATTTACGATCGAGGAGGACTCTCCTATGGATTTAACGATATAACAAGCTTGTCTACGGTTACATTTGTACGTCAAAGAACCATAGAATATTTCCCTCTTTTACACTGAAATTTTAGAACATCTCGTGGACGTTTCCAGACACTTAAACACCATCGAATTAACATTTATGCCCTGCACGAGCCCAACCTGTTGTGATCCAACAGCAGCTTTAAATTCCCTCGCGAACAAAAATGTTATTAGACGATCGACGGCTACGGTGAGCCATGAATTATCGATTCCTCGCGAGACGTGCACGCTCGATTGGGCTCCGCCAACGTTTTTTCCGACCCCCCCCCGAAAGTCGACCCGACGTGCCCGATCGATCCATCGCGGGGAAATCTCGCGAGCCCCGACGACTGGCTTCGCCTTTGACCGGGTAATAAGAAAAATAATAGAACGCGCGATCGAAGCGAAATATCTGCGATAACCGTGCCCCGTCGCCGCAAAGCTCCCTTCCTCCGCGACCCTCGACCCCCTCGGGGGAAAAATATCAGCGATAAAAGCGCCAAGTCTCGCTGTAGCCCGGTAAATCACCCCCTCTGACAAGTGATGTTTTCATCGTTCCTCGAATGACAACGCTCGAGGATAGATTAATCACTCGTCGACGGCGGGGGGATTGGGATTGTCGCGTTAGAATGAATTTTTTCCCTAAAATATGTGCCCCGTGTAAGTGTTATAAAGTTCGTTTATTGGCCACCCCCTCGAATCCCCATCGTCGTTACGCCGGTCGACCTTTCCGCGATAAGTCATCGCTTGACAAGTAATATTTTTATCGTTTCTGAAAGTGACATTGCTCGAAGGAAGATTAATCGTCGGGGTTGGTACGGGATGCGGGTGATTGTTATCGATGGAAACACACCGGGAACTGGGGGTGCGCGAGAGGGCCCGAAATCGCGGCCATATTCCAGAAAACGTCTCGCCAGAAAAAGTACCTTCGAACGATGGAAATCGCGCTGCATTTTTACTGTAATCCCCGTGCCAATGACTCCCGTTTCCGATCCAAATTTTAAAGAATCGTCGTACAAAACAAAAAACGGCTCTAAACGATCCGCTCACCGGACTTTTCTTTCTATTTCAGGGGCGTTTTACAGCAAGGGAGGAAGAATTACGAGGCAGCCATTCTGAGTTATCAGCGAGCGATCTATTTCCGACCTTCGCTAGCTCGTAAGTATTTTCATTATTCCTAGAAATTCGCCGCGTGGGAGGCGCGTACGATACGTTGTTCGATTTTTTTCAAGAGCCCCGCGAGGACGTAAATCGCGCGATCGCGACGTTACACGTTCACCGAGCGTCTCGCGGTGAATGAATCTAGCGTGATTCGTTTGGGAAGGATTGAATTACGACGGGAGGCTCAGCTCGAAGCAACGAAACCGATGATATATATTACGAGCACGCAATAGAACTTGACGGATGGAATCGCGAGGATATGAATCAATTTATCGTCCCGAGTCTCGGGAGGAGATTCATTGTTTTTAGAGGATTTCGTTCGAAACTGCTTTGTCTGAGCTTCGTCGTTAAAGTTTAAACTCTGATTTATCATTCGTGGATCAGGATACATTGGCTATTACCAGACGTTAAAAGACGGTGTATCGAAGTTCACTGCAAAATAACAATCACGTTTCTTCGATCGATTCTTTCTATTCGTAATGTCGTGTAATAACAGTTTTCCCAAACTAATGTCTATACAGGATTCCTTCCCGAAATTTCATGTGTTTCAAATCGTTCTGAAAAAATTATTTTCGGTTGCAGGGGTTAATTACAATCATTTTTGGTCAATAGACATACCCCCGAATTCCTACCCACTTTCTAGAAAAAAATTCGAGAAAGTGTGAAATTTTTCGGCGAAAAAGAAATTTTTCAAATCGTCCTAAAAAAATTATTTTCGGTTGCGGGGGTCAATTACAATCATTTTTGGTTATTACATATACCCCCAAAATCCTACGCGTTTTCGAGAAAAAAATTCATTACTGAAAATATAATGTCTGACCATACCGTTGATATGTTTCACTGAATTTTCATGCGAATCTTTAAAACGTCATAACTTCTGAACGGATTGGACGATTTTAATGTTTAAAAAAGCAATCAACGCGTATTTTAGCGAAGAATATGTAGAAATTCTAAAAATATTGGAAAAGTTGCTCCTTGACCACATAAAATGCGAAAAACCCCCTAAAAGTGGTCCAATCTTCAAACGGCCATTACTCCTACAATTGTGAATATATTTCAATGAAACTTTTTTCTGAAGTAGAGCCCATAGGTACGTACAAAAAAATATTAAACAACTTTTCTCTAGGACGTCAAAGGAAATTATTAAAAGTCAGAAACAAATTTTTAAGAAAAATCGACAGGGGGTCTTAAATTTTTCGACGAAAAAAACAAATTTCCAATCGTTCTAAAAAAAATACTTTTGGCTGCAGGGGTCAATTACAATCATTTTCTGTGAATAGACATACCCCCGAAATCTTGCGCATTTTCGAGAAAAAAATTCAATACGGGCAAAACTTTAAATGTTAATAACTTTTTAACGAAGCCTCCAACAACAAATTGGTATTCTTGATTTTCGTCTTATTTTGGCCTCTAGCATTTCCCACTATAATTTTTCCTAGGGGTGGTCGAATATTCTGTATAAATTAAAGGAAATTAATAACGTTTGAATTACCAAGTTAGAAAGAATCGAAAGTTGAAATGCATCGAGAATTCCTACGATTTTTATTTCGATAAAAGTCGAAATCTTCCGCGCACTCTGCGTTCTCCGGTATATAACGAACGATCGAAATTCACGATATATCCGGGAGATGAATTACAGATAGCCGAAGAGTCGAATGGTGAAATGAATTTCGAGAACGGAACAAGTGGGTCGCTCCTCGACGTTTCTCCTTTTTCCACTCAAAGAGACAACCTATCGAGCCCTATGGAGTCTGTGAAAACGCTGGCCCGATCGTTTACGTTTCACGGGGGGCACTTCCGTTTTTCACCTCTTATCGCGGCTCTCAAACGAGTCTATCGACCCGTAGAACGAAACACGCAAGGAGACAATCTTTTAACCCAAAGAGTCAATTGACGGGCGCGTTAATTCGACGAGCGTAATGACCAAGTAATTGGTGTAGAAATATTACACGCACGAGGGAGCAAAAACGATCGGGGCCGCGAAAAATGTGTCGGATAAAATAGGCCCGCGTTGCGGATAAAGGTTCCAACGACACGTCGATGGCCGTCGACCGCCATTAGAAAACGGTTCGTTGGCTCCGGACTCGAATCCATATCCCTGGATCAAAGCTACAGGCTGATAAATTAATAGTTTCTAATATTTCGATGGTTATATTTGCGTTTAGTTTCCATTATGCGGAGTGTACACATCTTCAAACACTTGTTCGAGCTTTCGAAGGCTTATTACGATATCGAATCTCCGAGTTTGAGTCTGTAACAACCCCCACGCGTGTTCGAAGTCGCGTCCATTGAATCGAAAAGAATAAGAGTCGAATCGATAAGTAATAGAATAAAGGCACCGAAGGTATTCTGTTCTTACGAGGCCACCCTGTACGTCCGAGCCGTGTTTGCCGTGTGCTCGGAGAAATATTTACCCCTTGCTCGCCAGTGACCGATATATTGTTTCGAGTTAAGTCGCGGTCGAGAGTTCCCAGCTTTCGTTCGTCCGCCCCCGCAACGTAAATATTATTCTTGTTTATTTTCTCTCCGTCGCGGCGGTGCGCCCGCGATTTTTCTGATGCCGTATTAAACCTTTGAAATACCTTCTGGTCTACCTACGTTGCGACCATTGTTTCAAAATTTACGCGGGATCTCAACGGGCGCAGATTCCATCGATTTCAACGGAGACTTCGTAAGCGAACGAAAAATCTGAAACAAAAATTCACCGTCCGTTGCCACCGTACGTAGATGGTAATTTATTGAAAAATTAATTATTTCAGATGAAAGAAAAGATTTTATTTCTGTTTATCGAGGCTAACAGAATTCAATAATAAAGATTCACCTGTGACGTAGAACTCATCAGTACTCATCGTCTTGGCAAGACGCGTTTATCAGCTTGTCCTGATGAATTTAGAGTCCCATCACTTGCACGTTGTGTTGATACATCTAAGTGTCGCCAGCGTATCAGTGCTTTTCTATTATCTAGATAGGAAGACGCTTATCCTCGAGGTTCATCTAATAGCGTGGTATCAAAATCTACGAAGCCTTCTTCGATGGTGTACGCTCGAGCAACGAGTGCCATAGGTGCAATAATTGGTCGGATGTTTGCTTCCGAATGTTCAGGAATCAAATAAAAATAAATGTTCAGAGCCGATTTTGACATACTTGATTTTTGACAAAATAGCGTCTGAAATTGAAACAGCGATTTTCCTGGTCTCGAGACGTTTCTACCAGGAGATATTTTAGTATTTTCCCGTCTACCAGCACCGTTGGAATCCAGCCTCGCAGGTTTCTTTCGCCTCCGGAGGGACCCCAACGCTATCGGTGGTCAGTTTTTGCCGATTTCCAGGTTCTTTGGCGCAAAATCCACATACACGCGGTAGGCGTGACCGCGACAGAGAGTCTGGGGATCGGTTCGTCTCCTTAACGAGCCACCTTTTGCCCAGAAGAGCGACCGGGCACGAAACCCGCGGCGAATCTCCACGAAGGGAATAAAGTACGCGGAAGGATTCCTAAAAGAACAGAAAGTCTGTCGTTTGTCATGTGGACCGTACGTACTCGGAGGGAACGGTTCATTATCGAGCAAATGTCCGCCATGGTTGGTGATCTTATTTCCCAGCTCTCCGCTTTCCGGAACATTTACTTTAGAATAATTCTAGAATTTCTACATATTCCTCGCGAAAATACGCGTCGCTTGCATTTGGAAACATTAAAATCCTCCGATCCCTTCAGGAGTTATGATTTTTTAAACGTACGCATGAAATTTCAAAGAAACATTTCTGGCTACACATTATGTTTTCGCGTAAGGAATTTTTTTCTCGAAAAGGGTTAGGATTTTGGGGGTATGTCTATTCACCAAAAATGCTTGTAATTGACCCCTGCAAGCGAAAATAATTTTTCCAAAACGATTTGAAATTTTTTTTTTCCGTCGAAAAATTTCACACCTTCTCGAATTTTTTTCTAGAAACTGAGTAGGATTTCGGGGGTATGTCTTTTGACCAAAAATGCTTGTAATTGACCCCTGCAAGCGAAAATAATTTTTCCAAAACGATTTGAAATTTTTTTTTTCCGTTGAAAAATTTCACACCTTCTCGAATTTTTTTCTCGAAAATGGTAAGGATTTTGGGGGTATGTCTATTCACCAAAAATGCTTGTAATTGACCCCTGCAACTGAAAATAATTTTTTCAGAACGGATTTGAAATTTTTTTTTCCGTCGAAAAATTTCACACCTTCTCGAATTTTTTTCTGGAAACTGAGTAGGATTTCGGGGGTATGTCTTTTGACCAAAAATGCTTGTAATCGACCCCTGCAAGCGAAAATAATTTTTCCAAAACGATTTGAAATTTTTTTTTTCCGTCGAAAAATTTCACATCTTCTCGAATTTTTTTCTGGAAACTGAGTAGGATTTCGGGGGTATGTCTTTTGACCAAAAATGCTTGTAATTGACCCCTGCAACTGAAAATAATTTTTTCAGAACGGATTTGAAATTTTTTTTTCCGTTGAAAAATTTCACACCTTCTCGAATTTTTTTCTCGAAAATGGTTAGGATTTTGGGGGTATGTCTTTTGACCAAAAATGCTTGTAATTGACCCCTGCAACTGAAAATAATTTTTTCAGAACGGATTTGAAATTTTTTTTTCCGTTGAAAAATTTCACACCTTCTCGAAATTTTTTCTAGAAACTGAATAGGATTTCGGGGGTATGTCTTTTGACCAAAAATGCTTGTAATTGGCCCCTGCAACTGAAAATAATTTTTTCAGAACGGATTTGAAATTTTTTTTTCCGTTGAAAAATTTCACACCTTCTCGAATTTTTTTCTCGAAAATGGTTAGGATTTTGTGGGTATGTCTATTCACCAAAAATGCTTGTAATTGATCCCTGCAAGCGAAAATAATTTTTTCAGAACGATTTCAAATCTTTTAATTTCGTCGAAAAATTTGTCTACTTGCTGAATTTTTTTCTTGAAAATGGTTAGGATTTTGGGGGTATGTCTATTCACCAAAAATGCTTGTAATTGACCCCTGCAAGCGAAAATAATTTTTTCAGAACGATTTGAAATTTTTTTTTTTCACCGAAAACTTTCTACGCCTATCCTCTGTCGATTTTTATTTAAAATTTGTTCGACTCCCTACGAAAAATTTATTTAATACTTTTTTATAAGTATCCATGAGCTCTACTATATAAATAAATTTCAACAAAATACACGCGCTATTGTAGGAGTTATGGTCGTTTGAAAAAATACTTTTATACTTCTCACTTTCTATGATCAAGGAACAACCTATCCAACATGGTTGGAATCTCTAAATGTTAAGTACCCATTCTCGAGAAATCTGAACCCGGAAACAAAGAGAAGAGCCCGTCGTCAGAACGCGAAGCAGAGCATAATGTGGTAATAAATAAATGGTACCATTTTTCCCCCAGCCCCGTTGGGCGACGAAACGCGTGAGAAATTGGATAAGCAGAAAATGGAAGCGTGGCAGGTTCCGGTTGTTCGGGTAATCGGTCCAGGGTTGAAAGATCAGATCCGCGGTGTCCCGGACGCTTGCGTGTTCGGTGCGTTTGTATTCTTGGCACGGTGGGTTGCTTTATATGCACGAACCAGGTCCGCTTATGGATGCAAATGCGTTCCGAGAGCAAAGCGCGGACGCGAAACGGCCCCGACCAGTTCGCGTGGGCAGCTTTCCACGCCGTCCGGAGCATATTTCGCTCGCCGGAATTGCGTTATAATTGTTCCGCGGTAAATTCGCCGTGTAAACAGCATTGATAAAGCGGCTTTCCCGGCCGCGTGCGTTAAGAATAATGCACGAACGAGCGTAGCTCCGGTAGCGTCGCGGCGCCTCTCGCTTAAAAACGTTCGCGGCCAACGCGTTTAACGCCCGTCGCGAACGATTTATCGCGCTGGAAATTCAGCCCCCGCCGAGACGAGAGCTCCCGCGTAATCGTCTTAGAGCGAAACGCGTCACGGATCGATGAATCTCCCGCGATACACAGCGGTATCGGGGATTTGCGTTTCAAAAATGTTCCGCGGAGTGATCTTCGCAATTTTATTTCATGCGTCTCGACCATTTTCTGGGCTTTTCCTATTCTGTCACACGTTAACAAAACCTGCCATTTTTAGCTTGTATTACCTTATTCTCGATAATGTAGAGTATTTAGAAATATATATAGAAATTCTACTCTTCCAGAGGGTACTGAAGATAAGTAATTTCTAATAATTCACACTATTCTGTGACACGTTAATAAAGCCATTTTTAGCTTGTATTACCTTATTCTCGATAATGTAGAGTATTTAGAAATTTATATAGAAATTCTGCTCTTCCAGAGGGTACTGAAGATAAGTAATTTCTAATAATTCACACTATTGTGTGACACGTTAATGAAGCCATTTTTAGCTTGCATTACCTTATTCTCGATAATGTAGAGTACTTAGAAATTTATATAGAAATTCTGCTCTTCCAGAGGGTACTGAAGATAAGTAATTTCTAATAATTCACACTATTCTGTGACACGTTAATAAAGCCATTTTTGGCTTGTATTACCTTATTCTCGATAATGTAGAGTATTTAGAAATTTATATAGAGATTCTACTCTTCCAGAGGGTACTGAAGATAAGTAATTTCTAATAATTTACAGTATTCTGTGACACGTTAATGAAGCCATTTTTAGCTTGTATTACTTTATTCTCGATAATGTAGAGTATTTAGAAATTTATATAGAAATTCTACTCTTCCAGAGGGTACTGAAGATAAATAATTTTTAATAATTCACACTATTGTGTGACACGTTAATGAAGCCATTTTTAGCTTGTATTACCTTATTCTCGATAATGTAGAGTACTTAGAAATTTATATAGAAATTCTGCTCTTCCAGAGGGTACTGAAGATAGATAATTTCTAATAATTCACACTATTCTGTGACACGTTAATGAAGCCATTTTTAGCTACTATTACCTTATTGTCGATAATGTAGAGTATTTAGAAATTTATGTAGAAATTCTACTCTTCCAGAGGGTACTGAAGGTAAATAATTTCTAATAATTCACACTATTGTATGACACGTTAACGAAGCCATTTTTAGCTTGTATTACCTTATTCTCGATAATGTAGAGTACTTAGAAATTTATATAGAAATTCTGCTCTTCCAGAGGGTACTGAAGATAGATAATTTCTAATAATTCACACTATTCTGTGACACGTTAATGAAGCCATTTTTAGCTACTATTACCTTATTCTCGATAATGTAGAGTATTTAGAAATTTATGTAGAAATTCTACTCTTCCAGAGGGTACTGAAGGTAAATAATTTCTAATAATTCACAGTATTGTGTGGCATGTTAATGAAGCCATTTTTAGCTTGTATTACCTTATTCTCGATAATGTAGAGTACTTAGAAATTTATATAGAAATTCTGCTCTTCCAGAGGGTACTGAAGATAGATAATTTCTAATAATTCACACTATTCTGTGACACGTTAATGAAGCCATTTTTAGCTTGTATTACCTTATTCTCGATAATGTAGAGTATTTAGAAAATGTAGAAATTCTACTCTTCCAGAGGGTACTGAAGATAGATAATTTCTAATAATTCACACTATTGTGTGACACGTTAATGAAGCCATTTTTAGCTTGTATTACCTTATTCTCGATAATGTAGAGTATTTAGAAATTTATATAGAAATTCTACTCTTCCAGAGGGTACTGAAGATAAGTAATTTCTAATAATTCACACTATTGTGTGACACGTTAATGAAGCCATTTTTAGCTTGTATTACCTTATTCTCGATAATGTAGAGTATTTAGATAATGTAGAAATTTTACTCTTCCAGAGGGTACTGAAGATAGATAATTTCTAATAATTCACACTATTCTGTGACACGTTAATAAAGCCATTTTTAGCTTGTATTACCTTATTCTCGATAATGTAGAGTATTTAGAAATTTATATAGAAATTCTGCTCTTCCAGAGGGTACCGAAGATAGATAATTTCTAATATTTTCTGAAATAATTCCTGGCAAGAACGGAATAGCGTTGCGACGCATAAACGGTTAGAGGGTCGCGAAATTCGGCGAAACTGCGGGGTGCACGCGTCGGAAACAAGCGTCAGAGAGTCAATCAGAGACAAAGTTGAGAGTTTGCTGGAGATTAGGGGAGTCACTGACAGAGATAGAGAGTTAAAGAGTTTACTGTCGACCGCCTGAAAGCTGCGTTTTAGCGTGTTTTGGTAAGTTAAACGCAATTACCAACTTCTGCGCTAAAATATTCAATCTCTACGCCCATTATATCTACTATTTCAACCCTGACTGTATTTAAAGAGTCTTCGAAATGAATAGAATTCGCGCTTTCCGGCTACAATTCCAATACGCAATTTCGCGTAAAAATCGCGCGATAATAATAAACAAATAACAATGGCGGCGGAATCGCTCGCCGGGAGACCTGTTACGTTGCAATCGCGACCATCTCGCGGAAAAAACGAAATTCTCTCGGATCGATCGGGACCGGGAAAAACGAGGATAACGACGCGCGGAGTGGATGGGCGGAGATAAACGGGGGAGGATCGGGAGGGCTTTTCGCGCAACAATCGGACGGCCGTGCATTATGAAGCACGCCTACGGGATGTGTATTAAAAGTTTTCGCCAAGTTTATGAAAGGCGTCCCGTGAACGTAATTTAACCGATCTTCCGTTCGGGGCTTTGGTCGTGTAATTTTATCGCCGTCGTAAAATTTGTTGCGCGAAAGCCCTCTGTCTCCTCTCTCTCTCTCTCGTCTTCTCTCTCTGGCGTCAGACGAGTATGGAAAGTTTGCGTTTTAAGCTGTACCGTGCAAAGAGACATCGGTAAACTTCGTTACCAGGGATGCTTCTATCGATGCTATCGACGTTCACCTTTGTTTTCCCATCCGGGGTTACTACTTTTTCACCCTTCCAGCAATTTTTTCGCTTTATTTCGCCACGTTTCGTTCCCCCGTCGCGAGACACTCGCAGGACAGTTCTAATCCCGGCCGTATAAATGGCTCGCGGAACGACGGCGAATTAATTCGACTTCGGGATCGCGCGCCGGATTGGAAAAATAATCGAGTTTCGCCCGACGCCGGGATATTCCCGAAACGCGCTAAAACCGAGGCAATTAATTTATCAATACTCCGAAACGCGAACGCAATTAGGATTTGAATCTAGGCTCGTTAATGTCGACTTATATCCACGGGGATTCCGCGCTGCGACCATCGCGTTCCTTTCAACTACCGCACGCGTTTCTAACCCCTTCGCGATTAAAAGCGAGATAAACGCAACGTTGCAAAATACAGGGTGTTCGGCCACCCCTGGGAAAAATTTTAATGGGGGATTCTAGAGGCCAAAATAACACGAAAATCAAGAATACCAATTTCTTGATGGAGGCTTCGTTAAAAAGTTATTAAGAATTAAATTCAAAAATTTCAAATCGTTCTAGAAAAATTATTCTCGGTTGCGGGGATCAATTACAAATATTTTTGGTCATTACACATACCTTCGAAATCCTGTCTACTTTCGAGAAAAAAATTCGAGAATATATGAAATTTTTAGACGGAAAAAAAAATTTTCAAATCGTTCTGGAAAAATTATTTTCGGTTGCGGGGATCAATTACAATTATTTTTGTTCATTACACATACCTTCGAAATCCTATCCACTTTCGAGAAAAAAATTCGAGAATATGTGAAATTTTTAGACGGAAAAAAAAATTTTCAAATCGTTCTGGAAAAATTATTTTCGGTTGCGGGGATCAATTACAATTATTTTTGGTCATTACACATACCTTCGAAATCCTATCCACTTTCGAGAAAAAAATTCGAGAATATGTGAAATTTTTAGACGGAAAAAAAAATTTTCAAATCGTTCTGGAAAAATTATTTTCGGTTGCGGGGATCAATTACAATTATTTTTGGTCATTACACATACCTTCGAAATCCTATCCACTTTCGAGAAAAAAATTCGAGAATATGTGAAATTTTTAGACGGAAAAAAAAATTTTCAAATCGTTCTGGAAAAATTATTTTCGGTTGCGGGGATCAATTACAATTATTTTTGGTCATTACACATACCCCCGAAATCCTACGCGTTTTCGAGAAAAAAATTCCTTACCGAAATATAATGTCTGACCATAGCGTTGATATGTTTCACTGAAATTTCATGTGAATCTTTAAAACGCTATAACTTCTGAACGGATTGGACGATTTTAATGTTTAAAAAAGCAATCAACGCGTATTTTAGTGAAGAATATATAGAAATTCTAAAAATATTGGAAAAGTTGCTCCTTGACCACGTAAAATGCGAAAAACCCCCTGAAAGTGGTCCAATTTTCAAATGGCCATAACTCCTACAATAGTGAATATATTTCAATGAAACTTTTTTCTGTAGTAGAGCTCATAAGTACCTACAAAAAAGTATGAAACAACTTTTCTCTAGGACGTCAAAGGAAATTATTAAAAGTCAGAAACAAATTTTTAAGAAAAATCGACAGGAGGTCCTAAATTTTTCGACGAAAAAAAAAAATTTCAAATCGTTCTGGAAAAATTATTTTCGGTTGCGGGGGTCAATTTCAATCATTTTTGGTGAATAGTCATACCCCCGAATTCCTATCCACTTTCGAGAAAAAAATTCGAGAAGGTGTGAAATTTTTAGACGGAAAAATCAAAATTTATTTCCTTCAACGTCTTAACTTGGGAATTAATTTTTCTAGTATCATAGTAGTAAATCCTGTCACCCGTCACAATCAAAGTGTTTCAAATTCGTTTATTATAATTCTATGATGCGTACATTTGTTCCTGAAATAAATTCTCTTCCTTAAATCCTACAATATTAAAAATTCTCTGCTTCGAATTTTAAACTGACGCAGCTGGGAAGCTGCGAGGAATCAAAGTGTCGGGGCAGACAATTACGTTGCGCAGGATTCCGCAGCCTTTGACGCTCAGAATGAAACCAACGTACAGGAGCTTTGATCCTAGAAATCGGAAAGTGTAGTCGGAGATTAGTAGCGAATTCCCGCTACTGAAGTTCCTTAATAGACAATAAGTAAGTTGCTTAATGAATTGCTCTCGTCTGGTGTTGTGCTCGCAGCGAGCCGAGGAGCCACTTAAATAATACATTTACGAATTTTGAATAATATTCCGTAGACGGCTAAATGCTCGGAGACGCGGGAATTTGTGTGCGCTGAATGTAAATGAAAGCGAAATAGACGTCAATTAACGTAAAGAGATCGCGCGTTTCGGAACGTAATTAGCGTCCACGTCCGACAGCGAAGATTACACGAAATTTTATCGAAATTACACCAGCGAAAACTAGGGAAAGATCGCCCCCAGTTCGTATTTCGTTCGATCCTCCGGGAGAGTTTTAAAATCAGGTGTGAACAAAATCCTCAGGTTACGATAGTAATTGTGCTAATTTTTCACTTCTTCGTAAAGAGTGTTTAAACGTGAAATAAATAAAAATAGGAAAAAGGAAGGAGAGAATTTCTGATAATTCCAAGCTCGTCACTTTCCGGACAATTTATATTTTGGGAGCTAGCACGAGTTAAAAGCTGCACATGTATCGAGGCGATGTATCAAAATAGCGTGTTTCAGAGGCGACCCTTAAAACCAACTCTGACAAATGTCCTCCCGAGGCGAATGTAAACGGGCTAACGAGGTCGAACGTAGCGAGCATAAATCAGCCGCGGAAAAAGGACGGTCCAGGTGTCGAATTACGATTCACGGTTCTATCGGGACCGCGGAACACGGTAAAACAAAGGGAAAAACGCGGGGAAAGCGTAGCCCCGGCGGGGCTCTCATCCGATGGAGATGAGCAAAGCATTGACCTTTTCCGCGGGCTCTAACACGGGAAACGAGAGTAGACCCGCGAGGCCGATGGGAACGAGTGGCCCTTTCAGCTACCTTTAATTATAATCCGGGCTTTAAATTGCTCGCGAGAAGTGGAACGACTTTCGATTGTTGCCGCGGGGGGGAGGGAACGGCGAGGAAAAGGAAGAAAGGAAACCGGACGGTCGAGGGCCCTTTGTAGCAATTTTCGCGCCTCCTGCGTGGAAAAATTCGAAGCGGAAAAAGAAAAAGTCTTTCTGCCCCGGAGGAACTTTGTTCCCGCGGCGGGGCGCCACAATTAAACCAGACGCGCGCGTTGAAATCGTTACGCGCGCGTTGGAAGCCAGCTTAACCGTGAAGCCGGAGCCCACGTAACCGGCTAATGTGGCTCGAGCACTTTCATCGATAATCACCAACCCGGTGACAAACGCTCCAAGTGGTCGCCAAGTGTTTGGGGTAGGAAAAAAAAAAAAAAAAAAAAAACGCGCGCGCTCACTATTAATAAAGACTCGCTCCACGCTCGCGGCTCTACGCTGCCCGCGGAATATTAGATAGTAGAAAATTTATTACACTAGGGAAGAAGCGCGATAACGACGATGGGAACAAATTAATAATTAATATTAAAGTCATGCACGGTGGTACGAAGCTTCGAGCAGCTTCGTCGTTCTTTGTACGTAGTGGTCCCTCGATAATGGTTGCTGCTCTTTCGTAAAATTCTTGTATTTTTCGATTTATAATCGTGAAATATTATCTTAGTCGGATTGCTGAGCTTCTTATAATAGAAACAGTACCAAACAAGGCCATTTAATGAAACATACATACCTCGAGGGAGGTATATTTCGGGAATATGGTCTGGTTTGGTGAACAACCTTCTTTTCACACTGGAGATTGAAAAATAGACTTATCGCAAACACACGTCAATAGGAATCAAACATTCGACGTCCAAAATACAAATTGTCCGCGAAAGGTATCGATGTTCGGAGACCAAGAAATTCCAAGGGGGCTAAAATTGTTTAAGAACGGAGTACTAAACAAGCAGAAAACGATGGAAAACAGAGCACAGTGTTCCGGGGAACGTTGAATTACGGCCGTCACGGATTCCCTCATCGCCGTAAAATCCGCTTAAAATTCAAACGCGCCCTCGACGCGCAATTTCGAGGCATTTTGAACTCTAATCGAAAGGTTGAAAGCGAAAGGCCGGGAAGTCGTCGGCGAGATTCCGCGCTCTGCGGCTCGAGCACGCGCACTGCTTGAGCTAATGACGTTTAGCGCGACGCCGAGGAGCCAGGGAACGGTTGGGATCCCGGGGAAACAACGCGCGCTAAAGAGAGCGAGACCCAGTGCTACGAGTGTCGTTTCTAATTAAATAATCCGAGGGAAATTACGGGAGGTTCGACCAACCGGCTGGATACGCTCGCTCGAATGCTCCTAATGGCCGGGAGAACCCTGCCCTTTGCAATTAATCTAGTTAAGAGCGAATACGACAACCGTGGATCCCCCGTCTGTCTAAAAGCGAGACTGACGCGAGCGTGCAAACTAATATACATCGATGCCGAAGGGACGGAAGGGTTCCAGGAATTTCTAATAACGACTGCCGGGGCTGGGACTCCGAGTGGCTGGTTAATCCGCCCGCGACTCCCGCCACCCCCGCGTCATTATTCCTAACGGATATAACGGTCCTTGTTTTGCGCTTGATTGTTAAGGGGTCGTAATTAACACCTATCGGTCGTTTTATGCCCGCTCAGCGAGCCCGTGCCTCCACCTATCCGACGATATTGCCCTCCTTCGACGAGCTAATTGCTCCAGAATTCCGATTACTGTACTATTTAAGGCACGATTTACTACGTTACCAGTAGAAAATATTCTCTCAATATTAACGAGAGACAAACGTGGATGCAGCGCGTGCAAAGATTTTCTTGGCCCTTCGAGAAGTAAACAGTCGTACGCGTATCTGGCGTGGACGTTTCTAAATAACGAGTAGCGTGGCGGCTATCAGCTCCCTGTAAATAGCGGAGGTAAAGTTACTCGGGAGTTACTTAAACCCCCGTCCCGGTCGGGGGAGGGTGGCCCAGTTCCACAACGGCGCCGATGACCCCTCAAAGCCCGAAGTTGCTCGATTTAATCATCGTTGTTCGGCAAGATCGCGAAGAACCAAGGCGCTGGGTAAAGACCCGAGAGCAACCCGGGGTTCTTACTTCGTTCGGGCAGCCGTCGGCTGTGTGCAGACACGAGACGTCGGGTGTACACTTGGCGAGCGCTCGCCGACACGTCTGTTTGTTCGTCGGTTCTCCCGCTTCCCGTTGGAAGTTGCTTGCTTTAATTGAGTCACTTGTGTATCGCGCAAGGCGTTTTACGTACGCAGCCCGAACCGGGTAGTCTGGAAAGTTTCTGTCGCGCTAAGTCTCCGGCCCGGAGGCGTTTCCTGCTGCGAGACACCGCGGTTCAAAGGGACGACGACTGCCTCGGTTCTGTTATTTTTTACCCCTCCGTTCGCCTTGCAAACTTTCCCCCTTTCGAACCGGGGACTAGTAGAAAATCAATTTGTATTTCAGACGTCGAATTTTTAGAATTGGAACGTTTCTGTCGTATCAGTGGTTCCTATTTGAAAAAGTGTACTTGTAGCAAAGTCTGTTTGCGATAGGTTAATTGTCCAAATTGAGAAGAACTCATCGACTAATTAAACGAAGCCCTCGATGAGGTTCGCGAGCCAATTTGTATTTCAGACGTCGAATTTTTAGAATTGGAACGTTTCTGTCGTATCAGTGGTTCTTATTTGAAAAAGTGTACTTGTAGCAAAGTGTGTTTGCGATAGGTTAATTGTCCAAATTGAGAAGAACTCATCGACTAATTAAACGAAGCCCTCGATGAGGTTCGCGAGCCAATTTTTATTTTAGACGTCGAATTTTTAGAATAGGAATGTGTAAAAGAATCTAAAATAGAAACCATTATGAATAAAAGTGTTTTCTTGAAATCTTATAATAGAGTCGAATAAACTGTACTTCGAGGAATGCTTCCATAGGTGAGTTAAATATGGTGGAACGCGAGGTATATTGTGACATCGTGGTGATCGCCCAGCGCTTCGGAAAGATGACCTTTATTTCGTTAAATAGAAACGAAGGGGGAGTCAGTGAGCAAGTGGTCAAGCTTAATCCATCAAATTGTCGCTATCTCTATACGCAACACGACAGATAGATTGATCGATTGTCCGGGGACAATATTCCTCGAGGATATAAAGTAACGTCAGTGTACAACAGTAACGGTGCAAAAGGCGGGGAATTCCAATCGTCCCGTGGACACTATTTATTATTGCAATACGGAGAATCGAGGGATGGATCGATTCTTTCGTGATGTTTTTTAATTAATTTAAACCATTACCTCTGTGGATAGACGTGCCATCTCATGCGTGTGACAGTAATGGTGACGTATGACCGCTCGAGTCACGCACGTCTCCCGGTAATTTGCCTGGTTCCAGTAACGACTTTTGAAAAAATAACGTATGTCGACGAGTGGAAGCACGATTTCTAGGTCAATGAATCGTGATTGCAATATTGATAGCAACGCGAGGGATTTGCAATTTAAACCCCTTAAAATTATGTAATATGGTGTTAATATGGTGTTAATATAATCATTAGAAAATTAGTATATCGTCAACTACAGCGAAAGTAACGCAACTCCGGGCGATCGAAGGAATTCGAGTAGAACGAACGCGAACATAGTCAGACAGTAGTAGAGATAAACGCACAGTCAGACATTAAAATTCCCCCGGACAGTTTTCCTCTCGAATTTTCTTCTGCCACCTAACCGCATACAATAATAATAATTTAACTCGACACCTAATGGATTTCAAGTATTTTTTAAAATTCATTTCGTCGTTCCAATCAACGAGATCCGTTTAATTCTATAATCCCAGAATTATCATCGTGTCCCGTAGGAAATAGAAGTACACGAAATTTATTAATGCTCGTTTCGGCTACGGGTAACTTCGTCGGGCAATTTTGAAGCGTTTAATCGCTCGGTTGCAAACACGAGCGGTCCCTCGATTAACTTCGATCTCATCGGCGAACAGCGCTCTCTTCTATTATGGAAAAGTAGATACGATTCTGCGGGACGATCGCGCGAAATCTGAGCGCGATTAATCATTAAGCTGCCAAAGTTTTCCGCGGTCGCGATTTTCGGGTGCTCGTGGTTCCCAGGTAACCGTTGACTGGGAACATCGATCACCAGGAAATTAGATGGATTGCCGGCGCAATATCTTAATAGCGCGGGTGATCAGGATCCCGAGGACTTTCTGCACGCGTCGGGGGAACGTCAAGCGGCCGTCGTCGTTCGTCGTACTTATCGTTCGCCGATGAACTGGTGCGCGAACCGTGAATTCCATTAATCAGCGAAATTAACAAGACCGCCGGGACCGGTGGTGGGCGGATATTCGAGGGGTATAGGGGGTGGGTTATCGTTTGATTAATTACGCTCACGCTGCACTTTGCATTTATCTCGAATCTACCCATTCGACGCTTCATACTTCCAAACGAACGAAACGTCCGGTGCTCGAACGGTCGCGAGTTTCGCGACCAATCTGAGAGAACGCGAGACGATCACTATACCGTCGTCGAGATCGCCCGGAACCCTGCTAGACAACCGTACGATTTTCGCGTAGTGTATTTGCATAATTACAGCGGGAATAGTTGATCGGTAGAATGATACAAAATTAAGGATGAAACGCGATACCATCGGATACGTTCGACCGTAATTAATTTTCAAAGTATGAAATTAATTGTATCAGCGAGCCTTCGTTTCGGGTGTAATTATTATTGTTACCGGTCGCGTTTGCTTTCCATTAAATTTGACAAATTTGAATCGTATTCTACGCTTGAACTTGGATTAATTACGCTCGACGGTTGAAAACCGATATCGAGGCATTCTAAATTAATGTTTTATATTAATTATATTGTTTCGGGTGTACGTTTTTCGCGTACAACGGCCACAGTTGCAACTCGTAACCTGAAACACCGTGTTCCCACTACGTTTTGCTCGTGTTTGGGAGTATCCTTTGTCTTCGATGGCTTGCCAGGCGACAGCTAAATCCGAGTGGCTCTCCTGTTTGGATAATTCAGCCGGTGTTGCGCCAACATCGCGAAAGACGGGGTACCGCCAGCTGGTCTCGCAGCCCCTGACAAGCTTCGAAATTCCCGGTTGGATCGTAGGAAATTAGCTGGATTGCCGTGCGAGCACTTAACACGATTGATTCGCCCGAACACGGCGATTCGGTCAAGGACTTCCGGTCAGAGATGCCAGAAAGGCACCGAAGGAGCTCTCCCACACTATGTCAGATCACGCGTACGTGAGCTCGTGGAGTTTCGGGAACCCGACAAAGGCAAAATGACATATGTCCTCATTCTCGATTCACCGAAGCTGCCCAAAGTAAGTTCGGACCGTCTCGTGGGAGTCGAGAGAGAAGGGCTCGCACTTCCCTTCTCGCTCTTGAACAACTAATATCCGACCTCCCGTCAACAGGTCTCCACTGGCCTCTGCTGAACGCTGCTGACCACTCCTGGAATTTCTGACAACGTATAACGATTACGACTGGCTACTGTTAGTCTCTCCCAGCCTCTGCTGACCGCTGCTGACCACTCCTGGAATTTCTGACAACGTATAACGATTACTACTGACGTCTGCCAGCCTCCGCTGGCCTCTGCTGACCATTGCTGACCACTCCTCTTACTTCTGACAACGTATAACGATTACAACTTGCTACTGCTTGCCCCTGCTGGACTCTGCTTGCCACTGCTAGCCTCTGCTGACCACAGCTGACCACCCTTGATGCTTCCGACAACGTATAACGATTACTACTTGTTACTGCTTGCCCCTGCTGGACTCTATTTGCCTCTGCATGCCTCTGCTGGCCACTGCTGACCACTGCTGACCACCGCTTATATTTCTGGCGACGTACAACGATTACTACTGGCTACTACGAGCCTCTGCTGACCTCTCCCAACATCTTCCGACCTAGGCTGGCCTCTGCGAACATCTCCCGACGTCAGCTGACCATCGCTGACCACTGCTGACCACTGCTGACCACTGCTGACCGTTGCTGACAACGTGTGGCATGATGTAATATAATATAATATGTTTATATGTATTAAATTGTTGTGTAATGTAAATCTATGACAATAAATGATATAATTTCAAAGAATTCTATGTGTTCTCATCATTTTTTACCCCTCCTTCCCTCTCCAAATAGAAATAACGCCATTTCTAAGATTTCCTGAAAATTCTCGGATCCCTGAAACTTACCAGCGTCCCTGAAACTTCTCGGAATCCCTGAAATTTCCAAGAAGTTTCAGGCATGCGGCAGAAACTCCGGCCTGAATTTTTCGGCAAAAATTTAAAAAGCTGTTACGTAATATTACGTAATATTACATAATATTACGTAACATTACGTAATAGCTCTTGAAAATTTCTCGCGGCCGGAATTTTTCGGCAGAAATTACGTAATATTACGTAACATTATGTAATATTACGTAACATTACGTAATAGCTCTTGCAAATTTCTCGCGGCCGGAATTTTTCGGCAGAAATTACGTAATATTACGTAACATTATGTAATATTACGTAACATTACGTAATAGCTCTTTAAAATTTCGCCAGCCGGAATCTTTCGGCAGAAATTACGTAATATTACGTAACATTATGTAATATTACGTAATATTACGTAATAGCTCTTTAAAATTTCGCCGGCCGGAATCTTTCGGCCAAAATTACGTAATGTTACGTAATATTACATAATATTATGTAATATTACGTAATATTACGTAACGGCTCTTTAAAATTTCTCCGGCCGGAATCTTTCGGCCAAAATTACGTAATGTTACGTAATATTACGTAATATTACGTAATGACGTCATTTCCAGAAATTTAAAATCTTTCCGAGGAACTTAGAAAATTTTAAAAGATTCGGAGTGTCTTATAACTAAGGGAATAGAAGAAAAGAAGGGTAAAAATGATGAAAACAGATAGAATCCTTTGAAATTATATCATTTATTGCAATAGATTTACATTATACAACACTTTAATACGTATAAACATATTAGCGATGGTCAGCGATGGTCAGCTGACGTCGAGAGATGTTGGCAGAGGTCATCAGAGGGTGGCAGGAGTCGTAGTAATCGTTGTACGTTGTCAGAAATAGAAACTGTGGTCAGCAGAGGCCAGCAGTGGCGAGCAGAGATCACCAGGGGCGAATAGTAGCAAGTAGTAAACGTTATATGTTGTCAGAAGCATCAGAGGTGGTCAGCAGAGAGGTGCAGAGGCATGCAGTGGCAAGCAGAGATCAGCAGGGGCGAACAGTAGCATGTAGTAATTGTTATACGATGTGAGAAGCATCAGGGGTGGTCAGCAGTGTTCAGCAGAGGCTAGCAAAGGCATATACAGGCAAGCAGAAACCTGCAAAGGCAAGCAGAGACTTGTAGGAGCATGCAGTAGTAAGTATTAATCGTTATACATTATCAGAAATACCTGCAGTGGTCAGTAGCGTTCGGCAGAGGCCAGGAAAGTTCAGCAGAGACAAGCACACGGTGACAGAGATCAGCAAAGACCAACAGAGGTTAGCAGAAGTCAGTAGTAATCGTTATAGGTTGTCAGAAATATAAGCGATGGTCAGCAGAGTCCAGCAGAGGCAAGCAGTAATCAGGAGCAGCCAGTAACAGTCGCTGTATGGTGTCAAAAGTTGTCGGGAGTTCTGTACTTTTGTCAGCGCTGGTCATCAGAGGTCATCTGAGGCAAATAGAAACCAGGAGTAATTTGCAGAGTTCAGTAATGTACTGTAGGAAAGGCAAGTAAAAATACCTGGGCAGTCGAGATTCCGAATCGTATGCCGTTGACGTGAGGTTGGATTTCAGTTGTTCAAGAGCGAGAAGGGAAAGGTGAGCCCTTCTCTCTCGACTCCCACGAGGCGGTCCGAAATTACTTCGGGCAGCTTCGGAATAATCGAGAAAGAGGGCATGTGTCAGGTTGCCTTTGTCGACTTTCCGAAACTCCACGAGCTCACGTACGCGTGATCTTCCATGTGTGAGTAGGGCACCGAGTGCTGAATCTGGCATCTCTGCTTCCGGTACTTCCTTACCGCAATCTCCTACGCCTAGCTCCCCCCCCCCCCCCCCCCCCCCCGATCTCTTCCTTCTCCACGCTAAAATCCGCCGAGGGGCCGTCGTCCGGAATATCCGGGAAACCGGAGCCTCAAATTCCCAAAATTGTTCGCAAAATTAAATTTCCCAGACGCGATATCGCGCTTTCGAATCGCAATCCTGGACCTTAGTACTCAAAATAACGATCCTGGGATTATTCATCGTTTTCTATCATTGAATTATTAAACAGTTCAACGTGGTAAATAGTAGGTACTTTAAGAATATCTTTCTGGAGTTAATGAGCTGATCTAAGAGTTCAAATTCACGACTCTAAGAGGGATTCTTCTGGAAAAGTTGTTTAGTACTTTCTTGTAGGTATCCGTGAGCTCTACTTCAGAAAAAAATTTCAATGGGATACGTTCACTATTGTAGGAGTCATAGCCATTTGAAGATTGGACCACTTTTAGGGGGTTTTTCGCATTTTACGTGGTCAAGGAGCAATTTTTTCAATATTTTTAGAATTTCTACATATTCTTCACTAAAATACGCGTCGATTGCTTTTTTAAACATTAAAATCGTCCCATCCGTTCAGAAGTTATAGCGTTTTAAAGATTCTCATGAAATTTCAGTGAAACATATCAACGGTATGGTCAGACATTACATTTTCGGTAAGGAATTTTTTTCTCGAAACTGCGTAGGAATTCGGGAGTATGTCTATTGACCAAAAATGATTGTAATTAACCCCTGCAACCGAATATAATTTTTCCGGAACAATTTGAAAAAATTTTTTTCGCCGAAAAAGTTTAGCACCTGCTCGAATTTTTTTCTCGAGACTGCGTAGGAATTCGGGGGTATGTCTATTGACCAAAAATGATTGTAATTGACCCTCGCAACCGAAAATAATTTTTCCAAAACGATTTGAAATTTTTTTTTTCCGTCGGAAATTTTCACACCTCCAATTTTTTTCTACAAAGTGTCTTACCATATCAGATCGCGACTCGACAGCATTTACGAAGTAGTTTTAAGCTTCCAACGACTAGTAAATGAAAGTGGACCCGACGTCCAATCTACGGAGGGTTAATTCCGTTCCGTGAAAAGACGAGAATCATGAGGAGGCGCGAATTACTCCGCGGGTCGAAAATATCCGCGAAGCGCGTCAGTCTACGACACTCAGCCCCGAACGTACACCAGGACACGAGCTCTATCGACCGGTCGAGGTGAAAATGTGTGAGCCCCGTCGATACGTGTGTTTACCGTTTCCGTGTATCTAGTCTGTTTATATGCGCGTCGGCGTGTATGCGCGCCTAAGCGCATGTTTGTGCACGTCCGAACTTTCCTGTGTGTACCTAAATGCGTTTACCCGACCCGGTCCCGTCTACCGTGTCGCTCCTTCTCGGTTTCTACCATTTTTCTTTTTTACCCCCGTGGCTCGGTGTACGCGTCGCGCTGGAAGAGGATCGTACGACGGGGACGCGAACCCGAGGGCCAGTTAGGGGGGAGTGAAAAAAGAGCGACGCAACCGGGGGCGCGGTTCGTGGACTTAGCAGTGGCTACCCTCGAAATTCGCTGCCACTACCTAACTACCGGCGAAAAAAGAACCCTTTAAAGGGGAAGTTTCACCTGCGAGGTAAACGAGACCTGGTCTGTGTGCTCGAGAGCAACGAAAAAGCGCAACGAGCTTCCCTTAGCGCGACTTTCCTCGGCCAACTGAAATTCGGTTCTCTAAGGAGGTGCACCAGCGCGTTTGGGGAATTGGGGAACGTCGCAATTTAGGGTCTTTTTACGTAGCTTACGAGCAACGTGAACCTACGATCGACCCGCTGGAAATTTCTCAATCTCGTAGAAATGTCGATGAATTAATTTCTCGAATTACAATTGAGTCGAGCAACCATTAAGAATTGTCTAGATATTTAATCGACGACTGTTCGTTACGAGATAAGTAAGGAGGTTGAAACAACCCTGTACGGAGTTCCCATATCGTTAATTCTATAAATAAAAATACGAATTTGCCCCAAGGTCCGCGGTCTAATTGCAGGGGATTGATCGGGGAACTTTTTATTTCCGTCGACAAACGTTTGTAGGAAGGGTTGGGGGCAACCTTTGCGATGCAAAGTCAGTTTTGACGACTGACCCCGATTTTCGAGCGCGGGAGCGCGTTGTCCAGGGGCGAATCGCACGTCGAAGAGGGTGCGTGGGGCGCCCTGCGGCAGTCGTCCGCAAATTGGCGGCCGATCGGTCCACTAATTACTCGAACGAGCCGTGTTTTAAAAGCCGGACGGTCACGAGCGATTTGCGTAACTAACAGGGGCAAAAAGAAGGCCGCGGAGGACCGTGGAATTTCGCTATCAATCGACACACGGGTCACCCCGCTTCGCTGCTCGTACATGGCCCTGTAACAACGAGAATAGATTGAAATTGCCACCGACCTAGCGGCAATTTCGTTGCCCGGCAACGGGAGAAGCTAATAATTCGCTCTGTTTCGCCCCGATGAGCACCGATACGACCACCCACGTCCTTATTTTTTCACGTTCCCGGACAAAAATTACCCTCCTGAGACGCCATATTTCTATCACAGTCTACGGCAGATCCGTTCACGATGGTTGGAAACGTATATTGCAAATGACTCAGGTGATTTTGGCACCTTCATTTTAGTAAGACTTCTTATGTTTCCCAAATTATGTTCTCTCACGTTCGCGTTTAAATTTTATATTAACCAGTACGATCTTCCCACTGATATGAAATAAAATTGTGTATGTGAAGACTGGAACCCCGAGCTATCGACCCTTTGCCCTGCAATAACGAGTCTGACTCGTAAAATCATCACATTTTTATGTGATTTATCAAATTTAAATAAAATTAAATAGTGGACATTTGAGAAATTATATGGAATTAAATCGTAAGTGAAGACATTCCAAAGATATTCCAAGAGGCTTCCAAGGGGCATCGCGGAGAAATAATCTTCAAAAAAGAGTAATTACTGCAGACCCTCCCTCCACTCGAATATCCTAAATACCCAAACGGTATCGAGACGGTCGCGAGCTCCGTTCGAATAGCAAGATGTTCGAATTAATTAGTGCCCGAATGGGGGTGGTTCGACAGTATTACTGGCGTGGCAATTGGCGATCACTCGATAGGAACAACATCGCGGGAGGACGACCGACAGGACTCGAGCTCGACGTAATCACTCCAGTTTCCCGAGAACCGCGCAAAGAAATGGCACGATCGAGCACCGTCTGAGGGAACGGTCGGGTTAACCAGGAAATTGCAAGGCACACACAAAACTCGACTGCACGATGGAATCTTAATTCCGCGAGCGCCCCGGAGTTGAATTCGCCCCGGCCTCTGTCCTCCCCTCCGTCTTTCCCCATCTTGCCGCGTCTTCGCCGCGCTTTCTTACCTCTCGTCCACCCTCCCCCGTGCCTCTCGAAAACCTGTTCCCCCGGCACTCGTGCGTCTTATTCCCTCCCTCTCGTTCCGTAATTAGGAAGCAAACAGAACGGCGGTCTTGCCAACTTGGCGGAGTCGGAGATGAAACAGCAGTTTGCGTCCGGTTTTTCTTTCGCCCCTTAGCCCTCGGCCATCCCCGTGCTATTACTATCGTACGCTACGCTGAAAAATGAATCGAAGATAGGGGGGGACATTTCTCGATACGATGCTTCTCGAGTTAACTGAACTCGAAAATTTTGGAGGCTCGTTACCTTTCAATATTTTCATTCTTTAACGCGTTGACACTAGGTTTACGGACACTCGTTGCGCGTATTTTTATTATAATTCGCTACACTGACGGTTCATTAAAATGCAGTTTTTTCTTTTAATTAGAGGATACATCCATATCATTACGTCAATTCAAGTCAACATAAATTGCTGACAAATAATATTTATGAGTCCTATAACGTTAAGTTTAAAATCTGAATGAAACTAAATCCTGAAACTAAATTCAAAATTTCAAATCGTTCTAAAAAAATTATTCTTGATTGCAGGGACCAATTACAATTATTTTTGGTCAACAGACATACCCTCGAAATCCTAACCATTTTCGAGAAAAAAATTCGAGAAGGACATTTTTCGACAAAATTAAAAAATTTCAAATCGTTCTAAAAAAATTATTCTTGATTGCAGGGACCAATTACAATCATTTTTGGTCAATAGACATACCCTCGAAATCCTGACCATTTTCGAGAAAAAAATTCGAGAAGGTGTGACATTTTTCGACAAAATTTAAAAATTTCAAATCGTTCTAAAAAAATTATTCTTGATTGCAGGGACCAATTACAATCATTTTTGGTCAACAGACATACCCTCGAAATCCTGACCATTTTCGAGAAAAAAATTCGAGAATATGTGAAATTTTTAGACGGAAAAAAAAATTTTCAAATCGTTCTGGAAAAATTATTTTCGGTTGCGGGAGTCAATTACAATAATTTTTGGTCATTACACATACCCCCGAAATCCTACGCGTTTTCGAGAAAAAAATTCCTTACCGAAATATAATGTCTGACCATACCGTTGATATGTTTCACTGAAATTTCATGCGAATCTTTAAAACGCTATAACTTCTGAACGGATTGGACGATTTTAATTTTCAAAAAGTCAAACGCCGCGTATTTTAGTGTAGAATATGTAGCAATTCTAAAAATATTCGAAAAGTTGGTTCTTGACCCCGCAAAATGAGAAAAACCCCATAAAAATGGTTCAATTTTCAAACAGCCGTAGTTCCTACAATAGTGAATATATTTCTATGAAACTTTTTCCTGAAGTAGAGCTCATGGGTACCTACAAAAAAGTACTAAACAACTTTTCTTTAGCGCGACAAACAAATTTATTAAAAATGATAAATGAATATCTAAGAAAAATCGACAGGGGGTAGGTGCCTAAATTTTTCGGCGAAATTGAAAAGTTTCAAATCGTTCTGGAAAAATTATTTTCGGTTGCAGGGGTCAATTACAATCAGTTTTGGTGAATAGACATACCCCCGAAATCCTACCCACTTTCTAGAAAAAAATTCGGGAAGGTGTGAAATTTTTCGACGGAGGAAAAAAAAATTTCAAATAGTTTTGAAAAAATTATATTCGGTTGCGGGGGTCAACTACAATAATTTTTGGTGAATAGACATACCCCCGGAATCTTACCCAGTTCCTAGAAAAAAATTCAGTACGGTGGGAACTTTAAACGTTAATAACTTTTTAAAGAAGTCTCCATCAACAAATAGGTATTCTTGATTTTCGTCTTATTTTGGCCTCTAGAATCCCCCGTTAATATTTTTCCCGGGTTAGCCGAACACCCTGTATATTTTAAAGACTGTTTGGCAAGGGGTCACTTCGCGTGGCTGCTCGTTCTTTGGTAGTTTTTCTCACGGCGACCGCGTAGAGTCGAATCAACCGCCGCGAAGACCGTATCGGGCGCACCAGACACTTTTTATATCCGCCCCCGCCTCGGTCGGTCGAGGAGCTGGTTCGTCGCGAATGTTTTTCCGGCCGCGAACTCGCGAAGTCGTGGAAACGAGTGTTTTTCGCCCCCTCTCGGTGATATATCGCCCGTTCCGCGACCGCTTTCCTTTTTTCCCTCCGGTCGCATACATTAGACGCGGCGTACTTTCGAGTTGTTATTTCTGATACGCCGTTACTCCAAGACGTCCCGCGGTCGAGATCCATTGTCCCTTGGATAAATGGACGGAGAACGGTCCATTCGAAACACGGACGAACAGAACCCGTTTCTTATTGCTAATTTTCGAAACGTCGAACGAGACTCGATTCGTGAAATAGAATAGTCAACGGAGGAAATACGCCGCAGACTGCGATTCAACCTGAAGACAACCTGAAGGATGACAAATCTATCCAAAACTTGTACCTCACAGAGTCCAAACTGTACAACAAGCTGTAAACTTTTCCTGAGTCGCTAATAACCCACGAGATTTCTTAAATTTCACGTTACAAACACCTCCCTTGCAACGTTTCACCGATTACCAGACGCTTAAAATTCCTCAAGATCGAGTTCAAGTTCTCCCATATCTGTTACCGGTTATCTAAAGTAATTTCTACCCCCTCGTATTTCCAGAAAATGTAAATAACTGACCACAAGCAAAATGAATGACCATAGATAAAAATGATTTGCATACCTCGATTTGGAGCTGCATCTTCAGGGATGAATCTTACGGTTCGTAGGGAGATTTACGTGGAAATTTCAGTGTCTCCGCTGCGGCAATAAATCGCTCGATCGATCCATCCGCTTTGACGTCATCGCGCTCCGAGGTAGACTCGCGCTCTCTAAGAGACTGGTTTCCATCGGAGCGATTTGCCGGAAGGATCATCGCGACGCGCGAACCGATCGACGAGGGAGGGGGTGGATAATCGTCGCGACGCGTTTCCAACGGGAAATCAATCGCACGAGGAGAGGTGAACCCGATCGCCGCGGATGCAAGGCATCCCCGTAATTCCGTGTACCGAGGCAATTGGTTCGGAGAATGCAAAATCGACGCGCCCGCGTCGGAATCCCCCCGATGCGGGATTTCGCCCAGGCAGATACGATTACTTGCTCGTCCACCGGCAAAAAGAAATATCGTCCCTGGCCGTCCAATCGTAGTAATTGGCCGGGACGGTAATGCAATCCGATACGCACACGAGCCACTTTGCCCTCGGTATTTGTTGGACCGCGGCGAAAGCTATCGCAGTAAATATACCCTCGATCGCGTCTAACGAATTTCCCGGCTTTCGATCGACGGGGATCCCCCCGCCATACTGAAAGCGTGTTTAAGTTTCGCGGGGAACCGACGAAAACCGTCGAAACGCCGAAAAATATTTGAGGATCTCGATTTACCTTCACCGAACTGTCTCTGGACTTTGAGGAATTTGTGGACGCTGCTTCGTGGTCAAGGAGCAAGTTTTCCAATATTTTTAGAATTTCTATATATTCTTCACTAAAATACGCGTTGATTGCTTTTTTAAACATTAAAATCGTTCAATCCGTTCAGAAGTTATAGCGTTTTAAAGATTCACATGAAATTCCAGTGAAACATATCAACGGTATGGTCAGACATTATATTTTCGGTAAGGAATTTTTTTCTCGAAAACGCGTAGGATTGCGGGGGTATGTGTAATGACCAGAAATTATTGTAATTGACTCCCGCAACCGAAAATAATTTTTTTAGAATGATTTGAAAAAATTGTTTTTGGCCGAAAAAAGGCACCTACCCCCTGTCGATTTTTTTTAAAAATTCCTTTTTCATTTTTAGTAATTTTGTTTGACGTCCTACAGAAAATTTGTCTAATACTTTTTTTGTAGGTACCCATGAGCTCTACTTCAGAAAAAAGTTTCATTGAAATATATTTACAATTGTAGGAGTTATGGCTGTTTGAAAATTGGACCATTTTTATGGGGTTTTTCTCATTTTGCGGGGTCAAGGACCAACTTTTCGAATATTTTTGCGATTTGTACATATTCTCCATCAAATTACGCGTAGTTTGCTTTTTGAACATAAAAATCGTCCAATTCGTTCAGAAGTTATGACGTTTTAAAGATTCGAATGAAATTTCAGGGAGGCATTTCTGGTCTCACATTACATTTTCAGTAAGGAATTTTTTTCTCGAAAGTGGGTAGGATTTCGGGGGTATGTGTAATGACCAAAAATGATTGTAATTAACCCCCACAGCTGAAAATAATTTTTCCAGAACGATTTGGAAAATTTTTTTTTCGCCGAAAAATTTCACACCTCGAATTTTTTTCTCGAACATGGTTAGGATTTCGAGGGTATGTCTATTGACCAAAAATGATTATAATTGGTCCCTGGAATCAAAAATAATTTTTTTAGAACGATTTGAAATTTTTAAATTTTGTCGAAAAATGTCACACCTTCTCTAATTTTTTTCTCGAAAATGGTTAGGATTTCGGGGGTATGTCTGTTGACCAAAAATGATTATAATTGGTCCCTGGAATCAAGAATAATTTTTTTAGAACGATTTGAAATTTTTAAATTTTGTGGAAAAATGTCACACCTTCTCGAATTTTTTTCTCGAAAATGGTTAGGATTTCGGGGGTATGTCTATTCACCAAAAATGATTATAATTGGTCCCTGGAATCAAGAATAATTTTTTTAGAACGATTTGAAATTTTTAAATTTTGTCGAAAAATGTCACACCTTCTCTAATTTTTTTCTCGAACATGGTTAGGATTTCGAGGGTATGTCTATTGACCAAAAATGATTATAATTGGTCCCTGGAATCAAGAATAATTTTTTTAGAACGATTTGAAATTTTTAAATTTTGTGGAAAAATGTCACACCTTCTCGAATTTTTTTCTCGAACATGGTTAGGATTTCGGGGGTATGTCTATTGACCAAAAATGATTATAATTAGTCCCTGCAATCAAGAATAATTTTTTTAGAACGATTTGAAATTTTTAAATTTTGTCGAAAAATGTCACACCTTCTCGAATTTTTTTCTCGAACATGGTTAGGATTTCGAGGGTATGTCTGTTGACCAAAAATGATTGTAATTGGTCCCTGCAATCAAGAATAATTATTTTAGAACGATTTGAAATTTTTAAATTTTGTCGAAAAATGTCACACCTTCTCGAATTTTTTTCTCGAAACTGGATAGGATTTCGGGGATATATCTATTCATCAAAAATGATTATAATCGACCCTTGCAACCGAAAATAATTTTTCTAGAACGATTTGAAATTTCTTAATTTAATTGTTAATAACTGTTTAACGAAGCCTCCATCAACAAATTGGTATTCTTCCCCCATTAAAATTTTTCCCAGATTTTTCCCTGTATAGCAATTGAGGGATCGGTCGAGCGCTTGTGAGAGGCGACGTCACAAAATATTTCGACTTAAAAGTAAAGGAATTACTTGCATACACCTTTAAAAATCATCCAAATTGTCTTGGAAGTAGAAGTGTCAATGTAGTGACCGACGAAATAAAATATCAGGCGTGAAAGGGATTTTACATTGCCCCTAAGTGACGTAATATTAATAGGAAAGAGTGAAACTTTTAATGAATCAGGCATCGTATGTCCACACGGAAGTTTATTTCCGCAAGGATCGAAGCGTGCTGGAAACTTTTAAGTGGCAGCATACGTGACGGAGCGGGGATTATAGTATAACGAAAGGGATGATGATACGTTGCGAAAAACTAAACTGAATATACAATTTTCTCCCCCGAGAAGGCTTCAATGCCAAGGAAATCGATTTTACGGACCAATATCGACTATTTCTACTTACTTTCACATTCAAGAACATTTTCTATTCGTACATATAGTCATACCTATTTTACATAACTCTAATTGGCCAAAGAATAATACAATCTACAATAAAAACCCCGATAGAACATCTCCAAGAATGTTTATGAAATTTCTGCAAGTAGTGATAATCGATATTGGTCAGACACTGGAGTGACAAACTAAATCTTAATTATCTCAAAAACCAAGCATCGTAGAAGAAAATACTATTCCACGTTTTCGATGGCAAACTCAATGATAAGTAACCACACATTATTTTTAATACCCAAGCAAACAGAAATAACAAACAATTAACAGACGAATCTTCCAAACTCGATTTTCTCGAGAACGAAGCCCAGTTTCGATTCGATTCGTCGCGAAGGATCTGTTCCCGACTTTATCGCGAATTTTTATCAAGTCTCTATTGGTCTAATTTTAGTTCACGATGCTAATAATCCGTCAGAGTTTATCACGGCTCATTTGACGCGGCTCGAGAGTAGCTGGTTTTACAGTGTACCCGCGCAACGGGATCCCATTACAGCTCCGGGGAAGTTTTATTGCGTCCCGTGACGTTTCTACGCACGCCACCCCCTCTGTAATCCGTGAAAATACTGCACCCTTATCGCGGCGAACGGAAGAATATACAACTAACCGAGTAAAACATCATAAAGTAGAGAATAAATGCGATTCGATGTGTACGGGACGCCAAGTCGGTACGCGGTTATTGGCTCCTGGAAATTTAAACGCTAACAGCGTACGTATTACGGCGAAACGGAAACGAGATCGGTAAAATAGAAGATACAGTTAGAATAAATAGGAAAATGTCATTATTCCGCTGGTGGATTCGCGGGGCATAATGGAAAGTGACGAAATTGGATCGGCTCGGATGGAAACGGGTTAAAATTTGTTTCAGAAACTGTATTTATTGCCAGTGGGAATTGCAAATCAATTTATCGACGAGTCTCTTTAAGACTCGTCGTTCCAGCCACGGTAAACCTCGAGCTCGTCCCTGTTTCGAATAATTCAATTTTCGTTCGTGAATTTCGCCCACTTTCCCGAACGTATTGTTCGATTATTTACAACTGGATGGCTGTTTCTCGGTTCCTAACGTATCGGTTTCAGGATGTTTCAATTTTTAATACAAATAATTGGAAAACGTGCTACGTAAACATCTGTTACATTCGAGAGATCCTTGAAGTTAAAATAAACGTTCTCCCTTTCGTTTCGAACGCACTGCAGATAACCATAGATCCCATAGATCGTTTCGCTAATCCCGGAATACCCTAGATTCTCGTAAGTCGGTCTGCAACAGCTATCGGATAAAATGACCCAGTGCCCGGACAAAATCAGTGTCCTCTTCAAGAATCTCATTTTACGACGGTTTTCAAGTAATAAAGTAAAGTTCGAAGCGTGATAATCCTCGGAGCTCGTCTGCTGTATTTGCGCAGCACGAGTATTTGAAGAGTTCATCGCTGCTTGTCTTTCCTGTAGATTCTTGGAACTTGATATTTACACCCGCATAAAGGCGTTAACTTCCCGATTGCGATATAACATTCACGGTTAACGAGGAACAAGCCCCTTGCGAATTACCATGTATCCGAAAGAGCTATAAACGTTGGACGACCAAAGGACAGCTCCTTAACAGCTCCTCTAAACGCTCCTCTACCCTTCTTAACATTCATCTTGCCCCTTCCGGCCCGTAAACGTAAACACCAAGTCGACAATTGGGCTAGAAAGGGTTCGAAACTCGTACTTCGACGTTTTTTGAGATTACTCGTCCACAAAGGGGCATCGTTCGCGCATTCCTACGGTCAAACGCAGCTCCGCTGATTAGTCGAACGATTCGAACGCCGCAAAACCCATGCGGTTCCCGGGACGAGAGTGCAAATGACACTTGCAATTGCGGTGGCAGCCGCGAATCTAAAATGTCCATCTGGGCCTCGTCGAAAATTCGCAGCTTTTAATTAATTATCCGCGGTCGAAACGTTCGACCCACCCCGCTTCTCGCATCCATGCACGTTCGAGCGTGTTTCTGCCCGGAATTCGAAATTTCCACGCTCGAAATATCTATAATATTCTGCTGACCACTCGCAAGTAACTTTCCGTATTGCCTTTCTCGCGATATTCTCGAGAAAGTAGACATTAAGTAGAAAGAGTACTTCACTGGCCAGACGCGTGCATTTGCAAACTCAATTATCTCTGACAACGAAGCCTCGAAGCATGGTTTCCGTACGATACGAATTATTTAGAAAAACCCTTACATTAACGCGACGCTTTCGACGGTCGGTTCACCCGAAAAAAAACCAAGCAAACGGATTTTCGAGCTACGGAACGCGTTCCTCGGGCCGTCCTTGGCAAGATCAATATTCTTGCGGGAAAGTCCGCCGTGGAGGCGGACGATAATCATCAGACGGTATTCCTTTCGAATTCCCGCGAATCCTACCGCGGAAGATTATCCGCGGATAATCTTGGCCAGCTTTTTGCAAAATTCCATCCCCGTCGGTTTCGTGGCTCGTTCGGTCGGATATAAAAGCAGCCGCGGAATTACTTATCCGCGCGGTACGTTCGTACGCGGGGGAAACTTTTCGAACGCGAACGTTAACCTGGTCCCGTTGGCTTTTCTTTTCCTCCGCGTCTCTGTCCATCTCGCCCTCCCCCCCCCCCCCCCCCCCCAGCCCCGTCGGGCTCGCGACGTTTAATTAACAAAAAGTTCCCCTTAAGACCAGAAACTGGAGCGTCGGAATGGCAATTTCCTTGGACGGAGGAACCACGACGGTACCTATGCTTCACATTATTTTGAATAAGGAACGAGACGGGAGCCGGGCAATCCATTTTCCTCGCCGCAGTCCCGCGGGATACTCTATAGAATTAGAGTATCCGACCGTGCCCCGACGTCCGTGGATACAGTTCGCGCGACGTTTATACATGTACGGTATCCCACGATACACCTTCCGTCGAGTCGCCGCGAACCTAATATCTTAAAACGCCCGCCCCGACGCCCGACGTCGGTCGACTGACGAGGAAACGCTTCGGTATCGTGACGGATTACGGAGAAATACCTCCGTCCGCCATTTTCCAATTTAATCCCCCTTGTAACATCGTTGGGTCACTGGCGACCCTCGACTGCTTCAATCGTTTAACTTACACTCGTTAAACACTAGTCTTTACCTGGTACGATCTTTTAAAATGCGTGGAAAAGTTAATGCGTTCCAGAGTGTTTATCTTAATTCGAAATATGTCACTATCTACTGTACATCGGCGAGAAGTTGGCTAGTGAAAGGAACGTCTGATTGGCTCCACTAGCCAACTTCTCGCAAACACACAGTACTTGTGTTACACGCGACTCTAGAGTTCCTCGTAGTTGATAATATTAACCATTGAATCGAAATAAAGTGAATCACGATAGATATGACCTGGTGCTCGTTTTATCTAATAACTTTGCACTGATTTATTAATTAATCGTGCCAGTTTTAACCGCGACGAAGAGCTCGTGGCAACATTGAGAGTCTGTGTGTAACGCGAGTAGAATAATAACAATGTCTCTGTTAAGCGATTGCACGTATTGAACCACCTTCGAGGAACTCGCGTAAGGAGGAATCCGGAAAAAGGAAATATGAAATACGAGCGGGGTTTCAAGTATGTTTCTGTCCACAGAATTATTCATGGTCTAGAATATTGATGGCCCTTCGATCGCTGAGTTAATTAAGTTTGATGTTTACTCTGGACCTCTTGCCAGTGTGGATCTTACCTTCTCCGGGCTGTACAGAACAAATCTAGTTAATTTTAATCTCGTTGCGGGAAATTTCGAACATCAACCGAATCCTCCGAATTGGCCCACGCTCGATGGCGAAATAAACGCAACTTCCATTTAGAAATTTAATCGTTGAATTCCCATATTTATCATTCACCATCGAAACAAAAATTCGTTCGACTCTGGAATTAATCTGGAGGATGGGGCATCGATATAGGCGACTTTTTGGCCCCCGGTATCGACGTATTTCGTTAAGCAAATCAAATTTCCGTCGACGCGACAGCGTAGCCCGGAAAATTCGCCAATCACACGGCTCGTTAATGAAAGACCCTCCCGGCGTCTGTTTATACTGCGCGACTCGAGGGTAAACGTCTTACGTCGTTGCTGTAATATCGCGTGGAATGATATTGGGATTAGCAGCAGGCTCCGCAAGCGCACTATATTACGCTTAGCGCGTCGAACGGCCACGCTCGTGGAAAGTTAACCCCCCGACGGCCCTAAGCAAGCCCACCGCCCTCCCATCGAAGTGGTCAGCAACGTCGTAAGCTCGCTAATACGCTTATACTGATACCGATAAGACGCATAGTGCTCCGCTCCTAACTTACGGTTCACGCTGTTTCGAATCAATTAACCGAAATATTACGCGTTCGGAACCCCATATTTCGCTGCAACGCAAACTACGATCGCGAGAAGGCTCGAAAAGGGGGGTGAAATTGTTAATACTGTACAATTAATCAGTTATCATGGAAATAAAGAGAATGTGATTAATACAGGGTGTTCGATCATCCCAGGGACAAATTTTAATGGGGGATTCTAGAGGCCAAAATAAGACGAAAATCAAGAATATCAATTTCTTGATTGAAGTCTCGTTAAAAGGTTATTAAAAAGTTTGAAATCATTCTGAAAAAATTAGTTTTGGTTGCAGGGGCCAATTATAATTATTTTTGGTCAATAGACATACACTCGAAATCCGGACCATTTTCGAGAAAAAAATTCGAGAAGGTGTGACATTTTTCGACGGAAAAAAAAAATTTCAAATCGTTTTGGAAAAATTATTTTCGGTTGCGAGGGTCAATTACAATCATTTTTGGTGATTAGACATACCCCCGAATTCCTACACGTTTTCGAGAAAAAAATTCCTTACCGAAAATAGAATGTCTGACCATACCGTTGATATGTTTCACTGAAATTTCATGCGAATCTTTAAAACGCTATAACTTCTGAACGGATTGGACGATTTTAATTTTCAAAAAGCCAAACGCCGCGTATTTTAGTGTAGAATATGTAGCAATTATAAAAATATTCGAAAGGTTGTTCCTTAACCCCGTAATGTTAGAAAAACCCCATAAAAATGGTCCAATTTTCAAACAGCCATAACTCCTATAATAGTGAATATATTTCTATGAAACTTTTTTCTGAAGTAGAGCTCATGGATACCTACAAAAAAGTGTTAGACAACTTTTCTGTAAGGCGTCAAAATTACTAATAATGAAAAAGAAATTTTTAAGAAAAATCGACAGGGGGTAGGTGCCTAAATTTTTCGACGAAAAAAAAAAATTTCAAATCGTTCTGAAAAAATTATTTTCGGTTGCGGGGGTCAACTACAAGCATTTTTGGTGAATAGACATACCCCAGAAATCCTACTCAGTTCCGAGAAAAAAATTCAAGTAGGTGTTGAAATTTTTCGGTGAAATTAAAAAATTTCTAATAGTTCTGGAAAAAATATTTTCAATTGCAGGGGTCAATTACAAGCATTTTTGGTCAAAAGACATACCCCCAAAATCCTACTCAGTTTCGAGAAAAAAATTTAGTACGGGCGGAACTTCAAACGTTAATAACTTTTTAACGAAGCCTCCATCAACAAATTGGTATTCTTGATTTTCTTCTTATTTTAGCCTCTACAATCTGCCATTAAAATTTTTCCCAGAGATGGTCGAACACCCTGTATGCTAAGCACGGTTGCAATGGCTTACTAAAGTCATTTTTAAAACAACGATGGAATATCTTTTGAGGGATTTAAGCTAACTAAAAGGAGTTTACCTTGACGTTAATTATTAGTAATCTTTTAAATCAAATTTAATTTCGTTTGAATTCGTTCAAACGACTGGATTTGTTTGAAGAATCTGAAAACAGAGACTTCACGTAGCCCCGTAATTCCGAGGCTTGGACAATTTAACCCCGCGAGGGGTTAACAGGTTTCCGAAGCTCGTCTCGTGGCAATGGGGCGGCGCCCGGAGGGTTAAACGCGTCGAAATTAGGGGATCGCGTTGTCAGGGGCTCGGGGAGGTCAGGAATCGGAAATCCGTCGTCGGGAGACCCCGGAAGAAGCAGATTGCTTCGAACCAAGGAACCCCTCCACCCCCTACGTTAGACCCTCTCTTTTCTTTTCCCTCGCCGCGGAGCAAGGCGACAATAAAAGTGGAAATAAACTTTTTAATACGTTTCACTTTGGCCTCGTTATTCCTCCGCGACCCCCTCCCCGGGGGGAGAATGCCGGGCCAGAAACTTCAAATTTTTAATTAAAGTTACACCCAGCCGACCGCGGCTTTTTGTCCGTCTCGACGCTCCGACGCTGTTTGGTCGGCGCGCGACAACGACGGCGTACAAGGCGAGGCCTCGCGGAAAAATGAGAACGACCAGGGGCAGGGGGGAAAAATGGATGCAATAGGGTATCGCGCGAAAAAGAAACTTCGCGATCGGAAAGTTTACGAAGTCCGCGGAAGGAAACGGGATCGCCGTCGGCGTTTCCGTCCGCGGAATCCTTTCACGGGACGAGTCCGTTTTAATTAAAATTCTCAAAGAAGCCGTGTGCCCCTCGAAACGAAAGAAACGCCTGAAATCAGCTGGAAAGCTAACTTAATCTTCGCTCTTCGTTGCATTTATTCCTTGGACATCCGTACGCGTTACGTCGATAATTGATTCAGTTTCCCTCGTTTGGGCTCTGAAACGTGGCGTTGACAACGTATATTTATAATACACGTTTTCGGTAAAGAATCTTTTCCTCGAAAGCGCGTAGAATTTCGGGGGCAGACGTATTCGCCAAAAAACGATTGCAATTGACCTCCGTAGCCAAAAATAATTGTTCCAGAGTGATCTGAAGTATTGTTTTTCGTCCAAAAGTTTCTACACCAAACGGAGCGCGTTTGAAAGGCTTTAGAAGGCGCGAAACGAATTTCGAATGGACATTTTCCTTGTGTCGCGAAAGAGAAACGGCAGTGAAATTAGCCGGGAAGCTAACTTAATCTTCGTTTCTCCGCAGACGATCCCGACCGTACGGCAGGTTCGCACGATATTTAGTAATTACCGGGGCTGGTCGAGAAACGGGCGAGGAATACGCGACAAAAGGCGAGGCGGCTCGCCCGTCGCCGCGGCGCGGAAATTCATGCGGACTTAACCCGATTCACCGTCGGCCCGTGAAAACCCGGTTCCCCTTCCACCCCCCTCGGAACCGCGGCAATGCTCTTTTAATTAGAAACGGACAGACTAAGAAGCGAAGTGGTCGCAACCGCCATGAATGTCTGCATTCGCGCTAAAGACCGACGTCGCTCGACTCGTCCGCATTCTAAAGGAACCGGCCCTTTCGCTCCGAAAATCCTGAACCGTCTTGTTTGCCAAAAATTGGCCCTTGTTGGCTGCTTCTCCAAGCAAACTCTGGCTGGAATCACCCCTCGTATCGGTCAATGGCTTTATTTTAAATAACGTTTAAGGTGAAACCTCTATTCCCAGCATTGTCAAACGCGGTCTCATTTACTTCATTCCGTAATTTTTGTTTATCTCGTTACAGGGTTCTTTGATCGTTTCTGTTGGAGACATTTTTATGTTACGGTTGCAAAATAATCAAAAGATGATAATGATATATTTAAATCTTAAAAGCAAGGAGTTAAATTATACTATTTAAGTAAACAGTATACCTCTAGGATTTGACTTTCTTCGTAATTAGAATGTACAAGAAACCGACCGATAGAATATTCTAAACGAAGTCTGATCAACGTCTCGTACGCTGGCTGAATGGTGTGGACATTATTAAAATTTTGTGGAAGGCATTTTGCAGACTCCAGACAGACACAGACTTCGACTTCTGTTGATTCAAATTAAAATTGGGAAAATACGAGACGGAATACGGCATTTAGAGAGATTTAATCTCGTTTTATTCACTATACACCGCTGGGTTATGTTTAGTAAGATCGTATTGCAATTTATGAAAATTTAATATACTCATCTGCGTATGGATGAAAATTAATTAGGTCTTTCGCGTAAATATTAAACAGAAGCCTGCATAGGAACATCGCGAAACACCAGAAACAGAGAGAACTGTTTAAATGTCAATTACACTTTAATAGTGGAAGAGAGGAATTTTTTCTCGAGAAAATCCATTGTTACCTCGATGGTTTCGTTGAATAAATTTTGATATAATTGTCGCGTTCTGGAGTGTCGAAAATTTTGGAGAAACACAGGAGAGACCACTGCATCCGCAATGCGTCAGCGTTTGGTGCGGATTATTGGCCGCAGGAGTGATGGGCTCGTATATTTTTTGTAAATAAAGATGGCCAAGCACTCAACAGTCGCAGCGAACGATAAGCGACTGTTCGCGGCCAGAATTGATTCGCATTAACTCGCAGGATACGTGGTTCGGGCAAGATAGTAGTGGATGCCATACAGCCGGCAAAACAATGGCTTTATTGCGATCGAAGTTGGAAGCCAGAATTATCTCGCGAAACGAGGATGCTAATTGCCCGTCAAGATCCTCGCGATTCGACGCCATTGATCACTTCCTTTGACGCTGAAGTTTAGGTGTACGCCAATGGATCTACGAATCTTGTCCTTTCCACATAATTGCAATACTTTCATTATTAATATATGGTTGTTTGAGAAAATTAAAGTAAACGAGGGTGTCTTTGTTTCCACAGTTTGCAATTTATATAAAGTCGAACGATGGTGTGAAATTTATTGACTATAGAGAGCACGAACTTCGAAACAAATGTTCCGGACATTCATCATTCGAGCCCCTTGGTTGACAAGTGAACTTTTAGTCCCTTTTCTTACTTTTAAGAAAAATGGAGTTTCGCGCGATATTTCATAAAAAGTTGACAACAGGACCGTAGCTGTGTTTCGAGAAATTAAAGCGTACACCTTTTGCAATAATCATCGAACGATCGATCAAATTGGTAATCACCTTACGCGAATGTATATCTTCGTCAACGTTACGTTTATGGAATATATATATAATCTATTATAATATTTTGTTATTCGTCGCTCTTTTCCGTAGCGGTGTCAATGCTGTGAAACGCGTATGATAAATCGGGGGAAAATAAAATTAAACAAATCCGTGTCCTTTTTAGCAGCAAAAACAGAACACGCAAATGAATACAAATCCCCCTGAAATATATTTTTCCATTGATACGCCGCGCCGAATAAACTGAGTATTTAATGCGTCAAAGTCAACGTACGGAGGAACCGTACCTTTATAAAAAAATATCAAACTGTTTTCGCCTTTTATAGCTCAACTATTTAAACGGCCAACCAATTCGCGGTTCGCCGTATTTTCATTACGCTTTGTTATCGATCGCTTTAATTGTTTGGTTTAAAGGAATTCGTTTATTCGCGTTCCATAAACGATAAACTCGTTGGAATGTCCAACAGTTCATAATGGTACCAATCTGAAGATTATAAACCAAAACCGAATTTAAATAACAATCGAATCATTTAATGGAAATGGCACGATATTAAGAGCTTTTGTTCCGTAACTGTTATTGTTATGCTGTAACGGGTCTCGACCATTGGCAGGAAAACTAACTCCGTCCAGCAAGAAACTGGCAAAAGAAACTTCTATTATTCGTAAAAATACTGTAACACTTTCGTTCTAATAACTGCAATAAATACATACGTCCACTGTAATTTTATTGTTCTTTGTAATCTACTTTTGCTTTCTAGTAATTTTCCAGAGGGGTTGACTAGAATATTATTTAGATTAAAATTGAAAACGAATACCAAGTCGATACCCGTAGTCAGTTCTAGAGAAATTAATTATTTAAGAAAAAGTATTAGCTAGTAAGTAGGCAAACCTCCTGTATTTAAATTTAAATTCATTTTCACTACATCAATAGTAATCGTACAATCAGTAGGAATTGCTGAAATTTCTTTGGGTATGTAGCGTCAAAGTAAACTTCAAAATAAACATGGAAGACAGCATAAATTATAGTGGTTGATATAGTCATTGAATAGGAGATAAAACACCCTTGAATACGAATTTTGTTTCATAAATAATCCAATTGTATGTCGTGTAATCAATAGGAATTACTGAAATTTCTTTGGGTATGTAGCGTCAAAGTAAATTGCAAAATAAACATGGAAGACAGCATAAATTATAGTGGTTGATATAGTCATTGAATAGGAGATAAAACACCCTTGAATACGAATTTTGTTTCATAAATAATCCAATTGTATGTCGTGTAATCAATAGGTATTGCTAAAACTTCTTTTAGTATGTAACGTCAAAGTAAATTGCAAAATAAACATGGAAGACAGCATAAATTATAGTGGTTGATATAGTCATTGAATAGGAGATAAAACACCCTTGAATACGAATTTTGTTTCATAAATAATCCAATTGTATGTCGTGTAATCAATAAGAATTGCTAAAACTTCTTTTAGTATGTAACGTCAAAGTAAATTGCAAAATAAACATAGAAGACAGCATAAATTATAGTGGTTGATATAGTCATTGAATAGGAGATAAAACACCCTTGAATACGAATTTTGTTTCATAAATAATCCAATTGTATGTCGTGTAATCAATAGGAATTGCTAAAACTTCTTTTAGTATGTAACGTCAAAGTAAATTGCAAAATAAACATAGAAGACGGCATAAATTGTAGTAGTTGGTATAGTCATCGTATAGGGGGTGAAATGCCCTTTAAAATGCGCGTTTGTGAGAGTCGATAGCTTTATTAGTTCCGGAGATAGAAGGGTTTGAAGCGTTTGTTTACTACGGCCTTGTCAAGGTCGTTGACCGCACGTGACTTGGAGAAACTAGGTCACGAGACACGTACGAGACAAAGAGGTCCGGTGTAATGCGTCAGACGAAGACAGAGATAGTCCAACTTAAAAAATTACCTTTTACATAATTTGCGATATCTCGAAAACGGAAAGTCCGATCGACAAAAACCAAAAACCATTTTAAAGGGAAAGCCTTGCCGCTCCTAACAGTGGTGGAATTATTAATAAAACACTAGTAGTTTCGGAACTGCACGCGTCTAAAGTTTACGTATTTTTAATACGCGTTAATAGGCTTTCGTAAGGCGGAGAGCGAGACATAGTGGAATTTTTAAAATTACGCTTTTCTTTACACGATGATATCTCGAACACGGAAAGTCCGATCGACAAAAACCAAAAACCATTTTAAAGGGGAAGCCTTGCCGCTCCTAACAGTGGTTGAATTATAAATAAAACACCGTTAGTTTTGGAACTGCATGCGTCTAAAGTTTTAGTATTTTTAATACGCGTGGTTAGACTGTTCTAAGACAGTGAACACTCTTCTTCGATACCAAAAAAACAATCGTAGGCAAATATCGAATATTGTTTAAATTAAAATTGTTCAAGTTTCCTCGTGAAACAGTGATTATTTTTGAGCGTGGGTTCGATTTAGGTCCTTGGAAGAGTAGAAGATGGCCAGGGAGGATTAAGCGAGTCTCGAGGAAGAAATGTGAAGAAAGGGGGGGATTGTTCGATTTATATGAATTGATGGGCGATCTGTACGCGCGTGGGCGGAGGTCCCGAGAGATCTGGTAATCCGACGGGGGCTCATGATCCTTATCGTTTGTCTTTGCAGTGGCTTACGTGAATCTGGGCGCGGCGCTGGCCGCGGTCGGACGAAGAACGGAGGCTGCTGCGGTTTTGCGGACCGGAGCATCCTTGGACGGGTCCGGTCTCAAGGACAAAAGGGCTCACGAGGAGGCTAGAGTGCAGGCCCTCCTTCAATTAGGCGTCCTCTACGCCGATCAGGGTAGATTACAAAGGGCCCTGTCCGCGTACAGGGAAGCCCTCCACGCCATGCCGGATCACTATCCACCTCAGGTCAGTTCACATTCCTGTTCGTTACTCCATTAACGCGATACAGCTGGAACGCTCGCGCGCCACTTAGACGCGGCGGTCGCGCATCCGTGAATTCCCTTTGACGATCCGCCAACCTCCTTCGACCGGTCCATCCAAGCGATTTACAATGGGCTGCCGCGATGCATATTGATGAGGTCGAAGATTCCTTACCATGGAAACGCGTGTTTTGGTCTTGGATACCATTTCCCCGTCAGATGTCGAGTCGTGTCTTCTCCGTTTACTTAGGGCCACCATCCTACTTACGGTTCAATGAGAAATTAACCCCTCTTCCGTCGTTCTTCGTTAAAAATTCGGAATCATTACAGAACTCATAACTCATCAAGAAACGTGGAATATTTGAATTTCGATTTTACATAGATTTGAACCTCTATTTCTTCGTTCACAATTTTTCTATACACGAGTGAGATCAATATAATATTATTGGAAACAGTGTTAACATTTAACTTACAAGCTTGTACGAATTTATAGATTTTTCTGATATTTTTATTCACACGCAAAGTATGTATATATTCACGAATCGTTCGATTCTTGCAAATTTCACAAGTGTGAATTCCATCTAGCTTCGAAAACTCATTACGAATTTTATGTACAATTTTACAGCTGCTTGCAATAAAATTAATAGATGTGTTATAAATTGACGAACTTCATTTGTTATCAATTCATCGCTCGTTGAAACTCCCGGGAATTCACCTTCGTCTTTTTAAAAGCTCGCCTCGAGAAAGAGGATTTTCGTGGACATAGTCCTTCAAAGCATTGTTCGACTATACTTCTCCCCGAGAGCTCCAGGACTCTGTGACGTGACTATCCGTAGCTGTAACTTGCTAAGTACTTGAAATTCGATATATCTACACAATCCAGAAAAGAATTCGATTTCTGAAATCGCGAGGACGGAATCTTTCGAGATATAAACGCGTTTAGTTAGAGATTAGAGTGAAACTTTCAGCAGTGGAATTATGCACGAATATACGCACAGTTTGAAATCTCAGTCTCCGGTTTTTCGAATCCCCACCGGTTCGGCGTTAAAATAGATTTAAATTTGCTCCTACGGCTCAGCACGTTAACGCGTCGCGAACGATTTTCCCTAGCTCGCGTAATTTGCATCGCGAAAGACTACAGAACGGAAAACACGAGTCAATTGGATTACGCGCGATCAAATTCACGCGAGAGAACTCCGAGCGCGCATCGACTTTAATAGCGTTAATTTGATTAAACGCGACGCTAGCGGACAAATTGCGCGATAACAAAACTTTTGTTTATCGACGCGAACATCTGTTACCGAGCCATCGGACGCGATACATTTTCCTACGTCGGGCTATAACTTGTTTACAGACACGGTGTCTTCGTCGCAAGAAAATTGCTACAAACCGAACTGCATAATTGGATTTTTCAGTGCACCTCAAACTATATCAGATTTAAAAAAAACGTCCCCGGTAAATTATTTTGTCACGAAACCAAGCGTTTCACTAGGTTTACGGTACGCGTCAATTTGACGCATTCAGATTCTGAACTTAAATATTATTTGTTGGCAATTTATGTTGAATTGAATTGATGTAATGATATGGATGTATCCTCTAATTAAAAGAAAAAACTGCATTTTAATGCAACTGTCAACGTAGCGTTGACGATCAACGTTCACGGCCCTTTTTGTGATTTTTTTTTAATGATAGATAGGCTATTTTGTACTGAGACTTTGTAGACATATTTATTCATCTTCTAAGCATGTACAATATTTTTTTCATGGAAAAATATTAAAAATCGTGGGAATTATAGCTTCTTATTTAATGGCTCTTCTGGAAAAGGTGCTCCAATGGCTTCCAGGATTCCAGATAATTTGAAACAGAGATGATTAAAGTATCTTCATAAGGAAGGTTGTAGTTATAGCAGGATCTAGGGAGAAGTCAAAATCTTGATAAATAAAGAAATGGCGACGCTTCAAGTTTCGAATTTCTATTTGTTAATCGTTCTCTTTTTAACGTATCAAAAAAAATAGTAAAACTCAATATTTTTTTAAATCTCTAGTTCCAGCTATAGAGGCGTGTCTGCTGAATATTCTGTCCAAATTTGAAGTCGATCGGTTTGCTAGATCTTGAAATATCATATAAGCCAGTTTAAATGCGTTTTTTTAAAGAAGAAGCTATAACTCTCGCAATTTTTAATATTTTTTGATGAAAAAAATACTGTACATACCTATGAGACAAATAAATATATCTGCAAAATGTCACTGCAAAATAACCTAGCTGTCGTTAAAAAAAAAATCACAAAGAAAGGCCGAAATGACAGCCTAGACAGCAATACTCCCTTAAAGGAGTTTTTCCAGCGTTTGGGTTATTTTTAACGGAAACAACGAGCCTCTATTTTCGTTTTCTAATCTTCGATTGGAGATTCGAAGCGTCGACGGAGCGGGTCAGCGTTGAAATCAGCTGTATCGATCGAATTCGCGAACAGTCGAAGGGATCCGCGTAATTAACGTTCATCGAGCGTTGCAGGAGAAACGCAAAAAGTAGTTGCTGATAAAATGAAATTGTCGAACCGACGTTGTTCCCGCCCTTCGCGTATGGGAGCCGCCCGCAAATATGATTTTCAGTCGCGTCGTAAACCAAAATTAAAAATTTTAAGCTCGTCGTAATCCCGCGCGGTGACTTCCACCCCCCCACCCTCGTCCCTGTCTTCTTTTTCTCGCGACGCGCTGAAAAATGCCGACGCGTTTAACTCTTTCAATTTTCGTTTAATCCCCTGAAAATTTCCGCGCGAAATATTCAACGAGAGCCGTCGCTCGCGACCCTCGCGAAACTTCTTTGCCCCGGCGAAACACGTTAATCCTTGGAGAACGCGAATCGAGAAGACATTTCGCGAGAAACACTGGCCAAGTGTCCTTCAATTTTACGTGCATTATAGCGCTCGAGAAACTATGCAACACGTGTTCTTTTGGGTTCGAAAGGGGTGAAATAAAAAATGTGGAGACATCGAGTCACGGTTGGAATTTTTAACAATTTTAAATGAGAAAACATTCGGTGATCGCCACTTCTTCTTATCTAGTTTTATAAATTTATCATTGCCTTTAAAATAAGGTAAACGGTTCCTGGAGAGTCAGAAATTGGATCATTAAATGGTCGGCAGAGACAGTTTCGAGCGTCGATAAATTGCTATTTTTGAGTCGAAGTAGAAATATTTCCCGGAAACAAATATTTACTGCCCGAAATTGTGCACTGATATTCTTGGAATTCTATCTAAATTATGTATCGAATTTGCATTGAGATGCGACCCGTTTCGAGCGACGTGGAGGAAAACGGTTTTAGAAACGTCCAGGACGTAACGCTGGAAAGTAAATACAAAGTGATGCGATATATGTAGTTGGACACGTGACGAAGCGATACGAAACTTTGTTGCACGAACAATGCATCGGTTTAAAATTCTATGCTACGCGGGAATCAATAACGAGAAGCGTGCGAGCATAACGCGGGCTGGATGTGGATTTATAACTAACCCAGTCGATGGGATCCATTTCGAATTCTCTGATTTCGTAACGTCGGAGGATCGCTGGAACAGAACTGCCCCATTTCTCGAGACTTTCCTCCTCGCGTCTTAAACTTCTTAAACTTCCCATAAAACGGAGAACCATCGATAGACATCGAAATGATTCCCGACAGCTTCGTCTTCGATGGAAATTTTAATTGGTTCTGGTTTTTCGAGGATACATCGTAGCAATTCTAATTTAACGAACGAACCGGTTACGATTTTTAAAGGTTGAAATTTCGAATCGAAGACTGCATTAGTCTCCGGAATGTTACTTCCGCTGAAGGATGCGATTCCGAGGAAAGGGCTTCCAAAGTTTCCACACTTAAAGAAGCTCGACTGAGATATTCTTAAAACTATAAACTGTAAGAAAATGCAAAGAATAAAAAGACCGCCTTAATCGTAGGACGACTTCCGAAGTCATTTAAGAACCCTGTCGAACTTTAAGCTTTAATTCGACCAAAGTTTAAAGCAAGTAATCGGTCATTAATTACCTGAATTTCGAGTATTCGTGCGTGGGAAGAAATGTTCGTATTTTGGAATTAAACATGACACTTTTTAAATTCGCAAATATTCTCTTTGTAACATTATTCGGGAAGATAAAAAGCTGAATTTATCGCCTGGCTTACGATTTATTTTCAATATAGAACGATCGAATCGAAGGATTGCACGTTTCTGGTGTTAGTCTCTTTAAGAAGAAAATGGCGGGCGGTGGCCTTGATTACTGGAGAAGAGGCCACGTAGCTGGATTTGTCGAAGCCTTTTGACGAGTTTTTTCCCTTTTTAAACTGTGATATTGACGCGATAACGAATCCGTAGCGAAAGAGATTTCACACACGAAATATTACATCTTTTTGTAGCCAAATTTTTCTCTGTATCGCAAGCTTCATACGGGAATCGTAGCTTTCATATTTTAGTTCGTCGTTAACTTTCCGTCAGAAAATAATACGTCTGCCATCGGAGCCAAAAAATTCCGTTTTTCTCTCATCGGCGAAAATGACATCATTATACCATCGTTTTTCCCCCGAAAGGCCAACTTTTTTTCCAGAGTTTAATCTCCTCTTTCTGTTTGTTTCATTCGCGTGATGCTTTTTCCGAGCAATAAGACCATTATATCTCCGTTCCTTGAGTGCTCGACGAGTCGTTTGTAGATTCACACTTTTTCCACGTTCGTAGAAAAGTTCCGAAGTTAATTGTGGAGCACTTAACCGTGAATTTTCAACAATTTCTCTCGCAAACTCTTCCTTTGTCTCCCTGATTATATCATTTTATAATACCTGCTACTTCCCTTCCTCGACAATTTCGCGATTCTACGTGTGGGCTGTCCCTCCCCCTCTCTCTCCGATATACATTACGATTTGACGTTTATTAAAACTCCGACGCTAGAGTCTCTTTCCGCGAGCCGCGAATTTATTTTTACATAAACGTACCTCTTTTTTACAGACCCGGAATAAATTGCTGTGCTATAGAATAGACATATTTTGTAATTTGCAAACTAGACATCGTTCCGTTTAAAATGCATAATATCAATAGGGGAGGATATTTAACACGTTCGTACTAATTTTAATCGATATACTACACGCTCGCAATTATGCACAGCCAAAATGTATTAAATAATCTAGCTGAATATTTCACGCGTGGTTTCTCGCGCAATATGATGACGGTCGAGAGTAATTCATTTATTTATACGCAGATAAAATAAACAAAATTTTATATCGTCCCTCGCGAGAAACTCTTTAGGACCATCTTTTTAACAGACTGTCAGAAAAAATTAAAACTTTCCTCAAAACCTCGGAACCCTTAACACTCGTTTCTGATCCACGCTCGACCGCGTCGAATAATATTCGAGTTTCCAACGGTAGCAGGGTAGTTTTCTGGCTATTTCCCTCTCCCGTTCGAGGACCAGCAAGTTTTTGGACGCCACCCGGGGGGGGCGTCGCGACAACGACCGGGTCTTCGCGCTCGACTTCGACGGGAGCAGAGAAGTTTGCATTTTTACGAGATTTCCTCTTTCTCGCCGCGTGCTCGAAACCGTGGCCGCGTTTTGTTCGGCGCATCCTCGTGGAATTCCTGCGCGACAATTTATACGAAAAGTATTTCTCAACGCGCGTACACGCGAGGAGCCGGTTGGATACGGACCCGACCTGTCGTTTCCGGCGTCCGGAAATCCACGGGAGCGTGTTCCCGATGTGTTTCGGGGCTCGTTAGAGCGACGTGGCTGGGAACGAGGCGTCCGAACTCGTAAAGATAACTCAACCTGCCACAGACGGGGGGCGGAGGGGGTGTTTCTCCGTGACTGTGCGCCGCTGGGTTTCTGACGTCCGACCAGAAACGATGGGATTATTCTTCGAAATCTCTCTCGCGTCCCGCGCCATTCCGAAATCTCTGTTATCGCGTTTCACGCCGGACGTGCGAGAAAATTGTTTAACGCGCTCGCTGCCGCATCGAAACCCGTACAATATTCCCCAGAAACTGAAAAACTACTTACTTTCGTAACGTGAAATTCGCGGGTCTTCTAGAAATTTATTTTCGTCGACGTCTTGGCTTTGGGAATTAATTTTGGATATTTTGATGGCATCGATGTATAATAATAATCTCGATTCGCTTATTTTTGTAACGATGAGAATCGTCTAACGAAACTAAAAATAATTTCAATTTTGGCTGAATCTGACTGCCATACCGATCTGAAAATTCGGAGGTGATTTTAGCGACCCCATAAAAATAGACCGAAACGATACATTGAATCTAAGGTTTATGGTATTATGATAACAACGATAATAGTCGAACGTGCACAGGATTGTTTCCAGATTTAGAAAAGTAACGTTTGGCGTTACGATCGAACGAGCGTTGTATCCCGAAAAAAGTGCCCATCGAGAAGATCGCCGTTTCCATTAATCTTCGGAGCTTGTTCCCCGAAAACTCGCGTTTCGGTGCGGGACTACAGGATCGATATTTTAAAATGAAATTTTACCATCCGCCAAAATAATTCGTAATTTAATCGCGCCTCGTATGATCGATCGACAGTGTCTCGTCTCCGACGAGCAGTTCGGCGAGGAGTGTTTGGTGCTCAAAGGGGGTGGAAACGTAGCAACGGAAACGGTAACGGATACCACCGGTGCGGACACGAATCGCCGATGAATTTGGATGCAAATTCGGGGAAATCTCCGGTTAAATGGGATTAATAATTTATTACCGCGCGACCATTTCGAATTTTAAGAAGCGTATACCCTCCCCCCTCCTCCAGCCCGCGGACCCTTTTTATTATTCACCGCGCATTGCTTTTATCGTGTGCACGGTACATTACCCGGCGACCACTCTTCGCCCCTCGTCCCGTATCGCTATCCAACGGGGCTCGTTACGTCCTCCGCCCCCTCCTCAACCCCAGGTTCGGCCATCTATGATTGGCGAATCCGAGAAAGTCGTACTGGCACGTTTCCACGGAAACTTTTCTCCGCGGCCGCCTGATCTGTCTAATTGATTAAACCCTTCTCGCCGGACGAGGGGATTCCGAAATATTTGATATCGAAGCGAATTGGAATTCCTCCGCCTCGCTTTTCCCCCGACTTACCCTACGGAGTCACCGTTCGAACTTTGGTGACGATCGTAATAATTATTTATTATTATGTTTCCCTTGGTACAACTAGAATCTCGTAATAACGTTAAACGGTGGATAATATTGTGTCTGAATCGTGCAAATAAAATGGAAAAATCAAATAGATGTTTGTAAGAATTTTGTGAAAATTGTACGAATTTGTCCCATCATTTCGGTAGCTTGATCTCGGAACGGTAGTTTGTAGAATTTAGGTCCGCAGTGTTCTACAAAGACCGAAACACACGGCAATCGGAAAGGTGTTAGGTTTGGATTGTGCGCCGACAATTTTGCCAAGTGACTATAGAAAAGTCTCGCGTTGCCCTGTTGGAACACAGCGCCTTTTCTATTGACCAATTCCGGCCGATTGTTGTCGACAGCTTCCTTCAATTTGGCCAATTGTGAGCGTATTTTGGAATCAATAGTTTGGCTCGATGACAGTAGCCTTGCAGTCCCGTCGAATGCACAAACCTCCTTCGAACGCCATTTTTCGATTAACGTTATTCCACGCAACCCCAGACGAGTCTCTTTAAAAACGATCAAACGGAATTCTTTCTATACGATTGAAAATATTCTGGTGATCGACAATAATCGTCGATATTTATCACTGTTACAAATATTTTTATTGCTTTTTTCTACTTCGAGAAATTCCATTCCATGCGTACTCTCGCTCTATCAATTTCCACCAAATATTGCAGTATCAACGATCAGTTATGCGTGAATTTTCATCTTTTTACCGCGCGAAATCGTTCGCCCATCGAGCGTTCCCACACACTGGCGCACAATGAGCGTGAAAATCGACGGAATCCGAGTCACGGGTCTGCGAAGTGGAGTCATACGGTCGCGATAACGTCACCCGCGCGAGGATTCACGGACGTCAGGGCGACAAGATAGCCTTTCAAATCGTAACTTTAAATTGGCCGGCAGAGTGATATCGGTGGCTTACGCGAACAGCATCGCGAAGAGCTTTCGCCGGGACGCTTCCCTACCGTTGGTCTCTTCTTTTTCTCCCTTTCGGTGCTTCGTTTGACGTTATTAGCCCCGAACAGGGCCGCGAAACTTTCGCCCCCGTCGTAACTAGCTGCAACGTCCGACGGTCTCGTTTCAAAGGGGAATTACGCGAAATTATTATTAATATATCGGAGACGCGAAACTGTATCGCTTGTACACTGTACCCGGATTACTGATCGATTGGTCCTCGTGCAGCCGTGTGCTTTTCAGTTCTAAATATTACAGATCAGACTCAATTTTAGAAACAATGAAACTGTGCTGGAGAAACGTATAAGATACACTACAGTCCCGAAGGCAACGAGACTCGTTAAGACTGCGGTGAACGAAAATTGCGAGCTTTTTATCGCGCGTGACGTGGCCCGTCGTCGGTCGTTACATATGTTAGCCACCCGGTATCACGTGACGGAAAACATTAAATCCGTGTGTAATTTACGTTTCGTAAAAGTGCAGATAAACCAGTGATCCGGTCAGACGAGCCCGAGACACGCTTAGGCTTTGCTTACATTGGACGGTTTGTAGCGCGACGCGATTGTCGCCCGGCGATTTCGATTGGTTTTTGCCCCGTGAGATCGACCGATACGCGACCGAGTTTCCGCGGTATGGAGATCGAGCGACAACGGGTTACGAAACGCGAGAAGACTGAAGAGAAATAGAATCTTCGCACGTAAGGCGCCGGTTTAATAAAAATTATGCAAGAGAAAATATTAGTGAAATCAATAATGAGACCCAGGAATCGCTATAGGAATTCTAATTTGCAAGGGGCAGCATTTTTGAGACGTTGGAAAGCGGAGGATTTAGGATCCAGGTAGCACGTACAGTAGTGTCTCGTTGTATGACGAAAAACTGGGTTCACCAGATGCAAATTAAAGAGAATTCGATTTTAAACCACGCGTGACCTATCCAACGATCAAAACGAATAAAATTGGGGTGAACGAGCACCAAAAAAAATGCTATAAACGAGTGTTAAACCCCTATCTGGCGAGTATTCGTAAAACTGTTTCATAATTCATTGTAAGCGTGATTTAGCAATTAGTCCCCCGGTGATTCGTCGCTATTTAATCGCCCCCAGGGGGACGGGGGTAGAATTTAACCGCGAATCGAAATTATTACGTGGTGTCTCGGACGCTCGCGACGAAGGCTCGAAAGGAGCTCTCCGAGCCCGTTTAATGAACGTCAAAAATTTCGTGCTCCCGTTGTTCCCCTGTAATTCAATGAACGGGCCCGTGGAGCCCGTGATTTAAACCGTAGCGAGCGCCCAACCACCCGCTCGGGGGCGTAATTCCTCGCGAACGAGCGTAAATTACTTTCGCGGGGGCGCGAGCCTGGACGAAGAGCGAAACAAGACACGCGGATTGACGGGCAGTCTATTTATTACGGGCGTGTCAAACTCTGCCTGGTTTGCATTTTCCTACCAATTTGCAAACCTCGCATTTCCACTAAACCTTTCTGCAAAACGGTACACACCTTGTTGTTTCGAAACTCAGAAAATAAAACCTAAGAATCTCTTTAAAATTAACGTAACATGGAGCAGTTACGATAATGCAATTTCTAAATAAAATTCAAATGTGTCTAAACCTTTCTGCAAAACGGTCCACACCTTTGAAAACAGTACAAATCTAAGAATCTTTCAAATCAAAAATTTGTGTAACACTATATAGTGATAGTAATGCAATTTTTAAATAAAATTCGAATATGGTGAACAGGAAGTGTTGCGATTTTATGGATACACTTTGACTGCTCGTGTCTTGTGAAAAGGACTTTTCCACTTCGTTTTGCAGGAAGAATTCGTAAGTTTCGATTTGAGTCATCGTTTTGGAACACTTTGGCACGTGTAATTAACCATTTAGTGGCCTCTGTAAGTCGAACTATGGAACGTACAAACCGAACGAAGGGTTTGATGATTTGCAACCCTGCAGGGGATGGTTGTGGAGGGGAGAGACATCGTTAGAATGGGTGTTTGGAGTGTTTTTCAGGGTCGTCGAAGGGGACCAGTTGAACAAACGACAATCGCGGATCATGATAATGGGACAATGGGGAGAAGCAGGTTGCACAGACGCGCACTATCGACCGCGGTTTCTGGAACGACGGAAAAGAGCCGCGCCACGACGAACGCCTAGCTATCTATTATGCGCTCGTGCACTCGTAATTACGCGCCTCGTTCCTCGGGAATCGCAAAGAATTCGCGACCGTGGCTGTCTGCAGCTGCGCGACACTTTCTTTCACTACGAATCTCGTGCTCCAGCGACCGGATTATAAATGTTCCAAAATGTCGTCGACGCTGGGGCCAAAGGGAGCCCCTGTTACCCACCGAATTATCTTTCGAGAATCACAAGAAAAGATACTTCACACTCTAGAAACAGTATACACGGACGATACAATAACTTGGAAGTAAATTATACGAGCTGGTTTATTTTTAACATTCGTAGAACCCGTCAGTTCAACGTTGGAGTCACTCGTAGACTTTTAATAATGTTATAAAGTGATCTAAGGCTTCCACAATTTATATTCCAGCGCGTTCGTGTCTCTTATTATTTTGATTACCCTGGAACCCGCCACGTATTTCGTTTATTTCCCCCGTTCTACCAGGAGCCTCGTTCGTATCTAGCACACGATCGTATCTTTGATCGTTAATTCGTCGATGACGTAGCGGCGTGTACGCCATAGTTGCTCCGCGTACGTCGCCACAATAATTCCAGGCACCGTGCGCGCCAACAGTTTCGAAATCCCAGGTTTCATTAGCATCCTCGTCGAGTCGACGACACCCGCTCTTCGATCGTTGAATATGGAAAACGGTGTTCGCCAGGAACAACCAATTTGCCACGGAGTCGGGATCAGCCCCCAGTCCAGAGTGATTAGGTTCCCCGATTGATTCCCATCCGACGTCGGAAGAATCGGTCGAAAGTTCTCCTGCCCTACGATTTCGTTTCGTCCTACCCCCTCGAAGCATCGATTATTACGGGAACTTTACGACCTCGCGTTAATCCCGCGGGACACGGGGGCAGGGGGTCGCGAAAGTTCCGCGAAAACCATCCAACAGGGCTAACAGAAACTTAATAACCGGAAAGTTTCGTCGTTTGCGTCGATGCGTATCGACGCTGCACGAAACGTCGATTTCCTTTTCCCTTATGATCGTTCGATGAAAAAGAAAGAAGGGAATCATTATCGCCGTAAGTCCTACCGTTTGCCTTCTCCGCCCTCGAGCTGGTCCCTCTCGAAAAGTTCGACGTTATTACGGAGGGGACGCAAGGACGAGGGATCGACAAATAATTCGCGGCTCGATCGCGTTTGATTGTTTCTGGCTCGAGGGTTGAAATCGGATTCGCGTTTCTCGAATTTGTCTGTATTTAAAGTTTCGAGCTAGTGAAATTGGTCAAATAAACCGAGTTGATTTCATTTCGGGACTTGTTGGGGTTGCGGGGAGCCAAAGGGACTGATCTCGAAAGCCCCTGTAACGTTCCCAGCATTTCCAAGTTGTTGGGATCACAGTTTTTGAGCCACTTGTAGTATGAAACGTGAGATTGTTATAAATGTTACAGCATCGAATGTTCTCCGTGTCACATCGGATGGAAAATTCTGAATCACCATCTATGTGAATGAAATTGTCCTGAATATACAGCGAGGAGCATGACTGCACCAATAGCCACAAGTTTCGTGTAAATCATTGTTTAATATGTCATTTATTTTTAATATTTTGTCCACAACGTTGTCTAAGACGTTCCATGTAAACATTGTTTTTACGAACTGGTGCAAAACATCAATTTAAAACTTTAATGAGAAGACATTAATTACTGAAAAAGCTTCTTATGTTACCTTTGACTGTAATAAAAGTAACTAATAAATAATCTATACAAAACCAGTGATTATCGGTTCAGTTAGGCTCCTGACCGTATGCAGGTGGAGAAAATGAACGAAGAAAAATTGAATGTGTCGTCTTCTCGTGTGTATTCGATCGCGTGCTCGCAGCAGGGAGCATTTAGGGTTGGCCTGAAACGGGTGGGCTTCAAGGGTCGTCCGTCGCGCGGGTCATCGACTGCTCTTTTTGTTCGAAAAACAGAAAGGCTGCGGCCCCGTTTTGTGTGTCGTTTTAATAACAGAGGGCCGCTTTGTGCGGCGCTGTTTGAGTGGCTAATTAGGTGCTCGCAACCCTCCGGTCGACGCACAATGCCGCTCGAGGTAATTTCGCGGCCCCTCTTACTTTCCATCTTCTCCGTCCACCCTTCTTCCACGACCCTCCGTCGACCGCCCCCACCCTTTTTCGCGCACGTGTTGCACGTATATCCACGTCGTGCACGCGCGTACACCCCCCCCCTACGATCTTCCCATTTCGGACCCGACCTCCACCCCCGTCCCGTTTCGTAATTTCGCCAGGCAAACGCCCCTCCCATTACCCCGTAAATTCGTCGAGAGAGCTCGTCGAATCCGTACGAACCTCCTTTTTTCTCCACGGGAGAATCCTCGGGGCCGCGAAATTCACTTTTTCCCCGCCGTACGCCGCCTTCTGCCGTCCGGATTGGACCGCCAGCGATGACAGGGGTCGCTAAGGAAAACTTCCACGAGGGCGGGGAAAAATAGGGGGAGATTTCTTCCTCTTTCCTCTTTTCGTTTTTTGCAAGGACCGGTTGCCAAGGCTGCGAATGGCGAAACGCGTCGCGAAGGCTTACCCTGGACGACCGAAAAGCAACGACGGCGTAGTCAGAAAATTTATCGTAAAAAACTGGTAAATTTACCTTTTTTCACGGTGGTTGCGAGACCTTGAGACGCAGAATTGATCAGTGAAGGGAATAGAAACGGCATGTCTCTCTTCCCCCACTTCCCTTTTTGTATTAGGGCTCAGTTTTAATAAAATTCTGCATTTAAAATTGGAACACACGGGGAAACGATGTCTACTGAATTTTAACCCTTAAGTGGGTTATTGGGCCCTCCACAAGTTTAAACTAATAATTGTTAAAAATTTATACGTATGCTCCTCCGTTGGTTCGTCATTTTTTAAACGCTTTAAAGACATGTTGATCTCCATTTACAAATTTGGTGGAAATCAACGTTAAAATAATTCTGTTGAGATTGAGAGTCCACTCGCGGGGTTAAAATAACCGAAGAGAGTCAATTTTGTAGACTTCTTCCGACTGTGATTCTAGTATCGAATAATGCGCCCCAATCTCGATAAAAAGAAATTGTTAACGCGATTCGCTGATGCACTGTGTTCCACGTAGTATCGATTTTATAGATGCGAACTGCAGCGCGAGATTTCGTTCCCGAGAACAATAGTTATAAAAGGAGAAAGAAAGATCCCGAATTAAGGAAAACGTGGTACAAGTAGAATGTAAACAACATCGAGTAATTTCGCCTCACGGTGGCTGACTATAATGCCTGACCAATTTACTCTAACGGTGGATCTCTTTTCTCCGCGAAACAACGGTACGGTCTGACTACGGGCGAGCAGATTCTACTTATACTCGAACGCACGTATAGATGAAAGGGAAATAATCTGTCCCGAAAGGGACTGAAACAGAGCAGCAGGTACGCTTGTTTTCCTTGGCGTTTACGAATTTCCATCGAACCAAAGGTTTAAATATAATGGATTCCTTTTCCCCCCCCATACAACGAAATACATCTTTCCTCGTCGAATATTTAATTCCGCAAAATTCTACGGAATATTCAACTCTTTCCACGACTTATTAATTTCTTTTCGTTAACAGACTTTCACGCGATACCGATTTCCATAAAATTGTAAGGCATCGAAGGGAATTTTTACGGTTTTCCTGCGGTTGATTAAATCGAGGCGGAACGTGGGGGTGCAATAGCACGTAGAATCCAGTCGAATCGTTTTTTTGTCTCGATTCGTCGTGAAACTCTGCGAGATCGGTGTAATGAAAAAGTACTTCGCGCGGAGCCGATCGCCGGATGGAAATAATGCCGATTGTTTCGGTAAAACAGTAATCGCGGATTTTTCTCCTCGGGCGTAAACGCCAAGACGCGCCGCGAATTTAATGGCACGGATCTCGTTCCTGGTGAGTCTTGTCGTCGCGACGCAAATGGATGTTCGAGCCAGCGATCAAACATTCGCGGGGATTTCCAATCTTTCGGAAACAACCCCCTCCCCGTGGCTTTTCATCGGAAAAGCCCGGATATCCTGCGTAACCGTACACACCGATTTCTCCCATACTTTGCGCGAAATATCATCCGTTACCTCTTCCCTCGCCGTACGACTCGTGATAAGACACTGATAACACCGAGAGATTTCTGTATCGTGCACGAGAGATTGGAATTCGTTGGAAAATTGAAACATTCTGGGAATCACGATGGCTGTTGCAGGAAGAAGTTAGGTTTCGCTAGGCATGCAACTGTTTCAGATTATAATTTCGTTATTGAGGCATTCACGAAAAAGTAAATCGAAGAGCACTACATCTGTAGGACCTTGGATTTTTTCAAATTCAACAGTGCATGTGCAATTGCATCCTTTCTTTAAATGGAAATGCATACTTTTCGTTGCACAGATTTTTATTGTTACTTTTTGAGATATTTTCAAGAAATATCTTCTTCGAAGAAGATGCTCAAACGCTTCGTCATTGTTGTCGTAACAGAATGTTTGTGGTTATCTATTAACACAATTACTGTGAGAGAAAGAATTGCATTTCAATAGATGCAGTCCATAGGAGTATATGACGTATTGACGTTCAAATGATATTTAAATAGTTTGTGTCAAGATAATACTTTAGATTTGCATCCAAAAGATCGGAAAAAATTCCATAACGCGTGTCTCGACAAATACAGAGCGCGAATTCTTGTTGTTCGTTTCAGATTATCCCAAAAATCGAAGATGACTCGAACTTGCCAAGAATTCTTTCTCCCAAAGCCCCCAATACATTCGATGCACCGTGACTGTAATCACATTTTCGACCTTTCGAGTTGGGTGGAAAATGGCGAGATTCTCGGGGAAACGGCTCGTCGATGGAGTCGCGAGAACCCGTGGAGGAATTCGCGAAACGTCGTGGCGCATTACCGGTGGTCGGTGGGTCCCTAATGCCTTCGCGGAGCCGGCTAAAAACCACCGAGAAGCTTTTAAATTACAAGCCAACGGGCTTGCCCCGCTCCGTTCGTCCGCCTCGAACTGCGATCCGCCTCGGCCTCCACGGGTCTGCGGGTTTTTGTGTGCAATTTTAATTTTAACGCGAGCCATTCCCTCGGCAGCCGGCTCGCCCGGCGCACTTTAATCTTCCAGAGGAACGTCCATTGTACGCCACCGCTCCCCGCCCTTCCATCTGTCCTCCTTCGTTTCGTCACGGTTGCTCCGCTGGAACTTTGCGTGTCGCCTCTTCTACGCGCGCGGGGGACGGAAAAAACCATGGGGAGAAAACCGGGTGGGGGTGGAACGGACACGACGGCACTCGCTCGAATTAAGCACTTTTGCTTTTACGCCGCGCGCGCTCTTTGTCGCCGCGGCCGTTCCTGCTCAGGGTTTTGCTGAAACCAGGCCGCCGTTTGTCCTTCGTCGCGAAGCCCTTTCGAAGCCACTCGAAGGCTCGTCGTCTTCTTTCGATTACTTCCGCGCGAACCGCGACTGTTTTTAAGTAATGAAATACCCCCGAAACTCCCGATGGAGAAGCTTATTAAAATGACCTCCGTTTAAACGGACGACTCCTCCGAGGAACGAAAGGACGGTTGTGCAATTTTTCCTTGATATCATATTCGAGATGGACTTGACAAATTTATGGTTACGAAAGAAGAGTGGGTGAACTGACCCCCATGACGTTCAAATTACGCGACCGTAGTTTTGTTCGAATTTATCAACGTGGCGAGCTTTCGAGATTGGCAAACCTTTGAATCGGAAAATTAACTCGTGTATCTCTGAGCGATCGAAGAATTTAAAAAATTATTTTCCACCGCGAAACGTGCTTTTCCAAGCCTGATTGGTCTTCGAGGAACCAAAAGAAGCCTCTCTCACGCGTCTCACAGTGTGTTCGTAGGATTTATAGAGCTTGTCGTCCGATTAAGACCGACCGCGTCTACTGGCGACGTTAATTCGACCAGCAGCCGGTCGCAGGCGACAAAAAACTTACTGCCTGGCCGAGGCTCGCCTTCGTGAAACTCGATTCCTGGTTATCGACGACGAAAAATCCCCAAAGTTGCGCGCCACGTGCTGTCGAAAGTCCACAGCAGCCGGTGCTTCGGGGAAAAAAGGACACGAAAGGAGCGTTGTCGAGCGGGAACCGTCTTGCGGATTAGTTTGGTCGTTGGAGCGGCGCGGAAATAATCGCCCCTGTTCCTCCACCCCCCATCCGTGGGATATTCTTCGCGTAAAACTATAATTTCCCCGTACTCTGTTCGTCGAACTGAAAACAATTCCGGGCGATTCAATTTCCTTTCCAGCGCGATCGAAGATAAAAATCATCCCGGGGGAATTTAATTTCGCGGGAACGACGCTCCAAGCGTCGCGACACTTAAATACCGTGTCGGATATGAATCGTAGTCAAGAGACGAAACCGTTGTTTGATTCTTCGATCTCGATCGGCTGGAAGAATCAGATCGCGAAGACAGATAATAAAAATCGGGTGGTCGAATGGCTTCTGTATGGGAATTATATTCTTCGATAGAATTTTATTTCACTGTCAAGTACAAATAATTAATTGGTGTTAATTATAATTAAAGTTTCATTGAAATGTATTCACTATTGTAGGAGTTGTGGCTGTTTAAAAATTGGACCATTTTTCTGGGGGTTTTCTCATTTTGCGGGGTCAAGGAATAACTTTTTCAATTTTTCTCGAATTTCTACATAATCTCCATTAAAATACGCGTTATTTGACTTTTTAAACATTAAAATCGTCCGATCCGTTCAGAAGTTATGACGATTTAAAGATTCACATGAAGTTTTTAGGAAAGCATTTCTGGCCTCACATCAGATTTTTCTAAGGAATTTTTTTCTCGAAAGTGGGCAGGATTTCGGGGGTATGTGTAATGACCAAAAATGCTTGTAATTGACCTACGCAACTAAAAATAATTTTTTCAGAATGATTTGAAACTTTTCAATTTTCAGGATAACAGACAGTTATGGTCAGATATTATATTTTCAGTAATGAATTTTTTTCTCGAAAATGCGTAGGATTTCGGGGGTATGTGTAATGACCAAAAATGCTTGTAATTGACCTACGCAACTAAAAATAATTTTTTCAGAATGATTTGAAACTTTTCAATTTTCAGGATAACAGACAGTTATGGTCAGATATTATATTTTCAGTAATGAATTTTTTTCTCGAAAATGCGTAAGATTTCGAGGGTATGTCTATTGACTAAAAATGATTATAATTGGCCCCTGCACCCGAATATAATTTTTCCAGAACGATTTGAAATTTTTTAATTTAATTGTTAATGACTTTTTAACGAAGCCTCCATCAAGAAATTGGTATTCTTGATTTTCGTCTTATTTTGGCCTCTAGAATCCCCCATTAAAATTTTTCATAGGGGTGGCCAAACACCCTGTATAGGACAGACGCAAATAAATCTGGGAGAATTAGATCGCGAAGACAGATAATAAAAATCGGGTGATCGAATGGTTTCTATATGAGAATTATATTATTTGATAGAATTTGATTTCACTGTCAAGTACAGATAATTAATAGGTGATTAAACAATGATTCTACGGTGTTAGACAGACGCAAATAAATCGAGGGAAAAAGTGCGATGATATATTTCGTTACGCGGTCTCGTTTTTCGGAAAATCGATTCCGAGAATCCATCGGATACGCGTGAGATTGAGTATGATTGGATCGACGCGTTTGACCGTCGCTCGTTATTTTTATTTCCCGGTGTTTGTAAATTCTCGCGGTGAGATTTTGCGCAGAGAAGAGATTCGAGGGCGGAGAAACTCCGTAAATAATGCTCCTATATATTTCAATGAAACTAAACTGTAATTATACTAAACTCGACTCTAACTTTGTACTCTGTGCTCTGATTAACTTACTACGCGATTCTCTGCGCTCCCGTAACGCTGTTCCGTCGGACTTCTTGCGCTCCAAATTTTCTATCGCGTTTCAGAAGGAAATTGTGCTTGACGCGTGAAATTTTGGTCGTAAAGCGACTCGGAAACATTTAATACGCACGCTTCTCTCGATGAAAAATCGTCCAACGTTACTATTCCAATTTTAAACTTTTGTACACACTTATACGATTAAAATAAACACCGTAAATACAAAATTCCAATGACTTGAGTCGAAATAAAGATCGAAGAATCAAGTACACAGGGAATATAATTATAATAACGTTAGGTCATAGAGAAGCGTTTTACGAACTACAGAAAAAAAAGTTGAGGGCGAAACGTTCGAGCAGCGACGAGTGGAAAGATCAAACAATGGTCAGACGCGTCGGGGACGTCGTACGAAATTCCACGCGTATCGGAAACCGAAGCGCCCGGCACGAAAAAAACATTTAATTCCGCGTTCGCGATTTATTTTCCCGCGAGGGATCGAACAGCAACTGGCCTACTAATAAACGATACCGGCGAACTTGAAAGTACGCAATCTATGGTAATCAAATGTTGTAGATTAAAAAGAGCACACACCGGTCGAGGGAAATTCCCGGGCGGAACAAATCCCAAAGCAGAATCACATTCCGGCGGATGCTCCGCGTTTCGCCCGATTCGAATTCTCCCCCCTGGCGGAATCCAAGCAAGAGAGCCTCTCGAAAAACTGGGATTCGTTATTGATTTCTCGTCAAGGCAAAAGCGATCGAACGAACGAGGGGGGGAGAGCAACCTGTCGAGACGGGGACGCGGATCCCGTGATCCTGGAGGATGGTCGTTTGGGTCCTCGCGAAAATGGACGCTCTGGAGGACCAGAAGCAACCCGGAGAAATTTAGTTTCCGAAACGAGGGTCTAATCGCTGCCGCGATATCTCTCGAGACTTTACGATGTCGTTCCCGTGCTCCCGCACACACCCACGCACACGTGTGGGTTTCGGATCGCCGGGAACACGTAATGGAGGGGACCACGCGTCGAGGAGACACGAACGTCTCGAGACAGTGTGGGTGCACGGGGGTAAAACATCACTGGCAAGATTACACCGGAGTTTCGCCAGTTTCCGATGTTTTATCGCGATGACCCCTTCGCCCCGCCTCGCCTCGCCGCCGCGATGGACCCGGAGAGGCTGCCCGGCGGCCGCTGGCGTGGAAAATCGGACGAAACTTCGGAATAATACGCTAAGGAAGCTCCCCTCCGTGGCTCTCGAACAGACAGAGAAGAAAACGGTTATCGAAGGCTCCGTGATTCTCGTCCGGGGACGCGTTTCCCACTCGTGGAATCTCCTGGACGTCGAGTTGACGACTTCCCGGGCCGAATGGAACTTTCCAACGGAGCGTACGTCCTCGTCGACCGCCATTCTTTCTACCCAGGACTCGATCGCGTACTCGTCGAAAGCTTTCTCTTTAAATTAACCATCCGGCGGCATCGATCGTGCCGTATTTTTATTGATACTCGTTCGTGTTGACGATTACGACATTCCGTACGCCATAATTGGCGACTGTGAATTGTTTTCTTACTCCTACCACAGACGGGGTGTATGAGGAGACTTTTCACCTTATGCCGACTGCCATACTCTTCTCATGGATGGTGGTCAGTTGAAAAACTATTCACTGAATTAGCATTGATGGATAGACAGCTGTAGTGTGTGCGTAAATACATGTGAGTTGACTATGGAAGGGATCAAAATTTATTTTTAAATCTGAGGGTAACGTTGCGAATGACACAAAAATAAAAATGGGCCGAAAAAATGCATTGAATGAAAGATCTACTCGCATACCTCGTCTGTGACAATACTCTAGAATCTTTGATGAATCAATGAGAATCAAAACTAATCTAGCGAAGAAACTCTATATTTATGATGACCTATGCAAGGCGGATCGCAGCCAATTCGCTAATATTATTTAGTTTTTAATTAACAATTGCATTACCCAGCTAAGAGTGATACGATTATTAATTAAACGTTAAATAATATTACCCAGGTCTCACCACGAGGAGGTTGCTGCGAATGGAGACCCAAAGGGAGATAGATGGAATCCAAGTTCCATCGATCTCCCTTTCGCAATTTTACAATCTGAATGACTAAACTAAGAAGATAGAAGGAACCCGAGTCCCTCCGATCTTCTAGTTTAGTTGTGCCAAGTAATTGTTTGATTTAAAGAAGAGTGAAGCTAAGTCGTGAGAGACGCGACGCGACGCGATGCTGAACCGTACAGCGGATCTTTCGAATCGAACCTACTGCACTTGCTAACTCGATCTCTTTAGAAAAATGAATGCTGCATCCCTGAATCGAGGTCTCCATTTCTCCAACGCAACCCGCCGGGAGCCCGAAGGACCCGACTTAGGCTGTCTGACAAAGAGAGAGTACCTGAGACAGGAACGACTTCCGCTGGAAGGTGTGCGTTTCCGCAGGATACGGAAACTCCACACCTTCCAGCGAAGAAACATTTCCCTTCAATCGAGCTACCAAGAGAAGGCGGTTAGATCTTCCGGACCAACTGGACGGCCGATCACATGTTCCATTCAATGGAAGAGCGGTGATCGAAGCGAGAAACGAGAGGACGAGTCGAGTGAAGCTACTTGTTAAACAATTACTTGGCACACGGAGACGCGTACAATGGTCGTCGATGCTTAAGTCTAGTTTAATTGTACCAAGCAATTGTTTTGTTTAAAAAGAGGGGTGAAGCTAAATTCTGGGAGACGCGACGCGACGCGATGCTGAACCGTACAGCAGATCTTCGGATCGAATCAACACTACCCTTGGTAGATTGATTTCTATTTCTAGAAATCGATCTATCATTGGCAGGCGACTAGATCTTTCGGACAAACTGGACGGTCGATCACATGTTTCGTTCTACGAAACAGCGGTGATCGAAGCGAGAAACGAGAGAACGAATGAACGAGAAGCTAGTTGTTAAACAATTGCGTGGCACATACGCGGATACACTAGAGACTTAAAATTAACGTCGAAATTTGAGCTAGCAGATTCGGAACTAAAATTGAGAAGATAGGAGAAAACGAGACTCCTATTTTCTAAATTAGTGGTACCAAGCAATTATCTCTTTTAAAAAGGGATGAAGCTAAATCGTGGGATACGCGACGCGACGCGATGTTAAACCATGCAGCAGATCTTAGGATCGAATCTACTGCCCTTGATATCTCGAGCTACCAAGGGAAGGCGATTATATCTTTTGGACCAACTACATGGCCGATCACTTGCTTTCTACATTAAAGCAGTAGTGATCGAAACGGGAAACGAGAGGACGAGAGAAAGTGAAGCTACTTGGTCAATAATTACTTGGTAGGGCGCGGCAACGCGGACAATAGAGAAATCTTCGACGTTAATTTTAATATTCGCGACGAAGCTTAAGACTAATGTACTTGGAATTAAAGGTCCCTCGGCGGATGAATCCCTCTGTGGTTGAATCCCTTGATGGTTGAATCCCTCGGCGGTTGTAGCGTCCTCCCTCGATGTCCTTGGAATTGATCTACAATAGATCTGACCTGAAACAAAAACTGCTACTTGTGTTAGTATCATTAAAGAACATTTAATGGAGCAGATGAAAATCTATAAGTTGGACAACCTACGAAATTTAGAAACACTCATACCTAAAGAATTAAATGATGTATGTTAGTATGGGTCTTATTCTATTAGCAGTGTACTTAGCAAAATGTCCTAAGAATATTACAAATAAAGAGAAAATAAAAATTGTAATTAATTAACAAACGATGCTGATATACCTAGCTGGAGTCAATGAATTGTACGAATTGAGAATATTTTTATCGAGTCAGAATCGGAAGAAAATGAACGAAACGTCGAAACCACATCACAAACAACATCAAAGTAAAAATTATAATCAATCAACTGACGATATTGATGTACGCAGGAAAGAGTCAAACGATTGTACGAAATAACAAGAAGTGAAAGCAGTATTTTATCATAGATCGTCTTTCAACATCAGTTCTTGTTAGAGACAGACATGAATTCCAGAAACAGTCGAAAGATAGAAACAGTAAATGACCACATATACTTAAGAAACCACTAGGATTGTCAAAATTAATAATGGAAGAACAAAAATGACCAACGATTCAAGAGAATATCGATAAGGGGAAACATCCATAGAAACGAAACAGAAACCAGTAAATCAAGCAAAATCAATATTTCCATCAAACGGTATTCAGAAACATACAAGTAAATTTGGCATCAATAAAATAAGAGAGGGGGAAAATTTGTACAGAGCTCACCACTGACCAGCAAGTAGTCGCAATTGGTCATCACAAGCTCACCATTGGTCAGCACTGGTCAGCCCTGGTCCCCCTGGTCCCCCTGGTCCCCCTGGTCCCCACTGGTCAGCCTAGGATGATCCCGGGATGCCCACCAAGCCAGGAGTTCCGCCACCCTTGGACCCCCCCGCGAGAATGAGACACGTAAGTCTCCGCATGAGCCTTTAACGTAGTGGCGGAGGAGTGGGGAGAGCACAGCGTGCGTCAGCCATCTTTACGCGTCCGATGGACAAATTATTTCGCGAAAAATTATTATTTACGCATACTGATGGGCCCTTTCATTATTCATATACCACATATTGTTAACAATTGTTTAAACTATTGCGTTGGAATGTTAAACAATGCTAAGTTTTATTTATAATTGTTACTTTATAGTGTACGAAGCCTCCATCAACAAATTGATATTCTTGATTTTCGTCTTATAAAATTTTTCCCTTTACTATTACATTTAATTGAGTACTATGTTTTTTTACGAATTTCCCCATTTATTTTGACCAACTATTGTCTATCTTACTGGATGTTAACTCTTCTATTTACAAAGTAATTTCGTTGTCGCTTCTCTAATTCACGTAGTTTTGTTTCTCACGAATTCTTTCCCTTTATTTTTATCTGTATTTACAAAGTAGTTTATCTCTCGTTTTTTTAATATTAACCACGGGCGAGTAACGTCCAATTAAAAAACCGATAATATAAACAGTATAAAACAACAATAGTGTAACTTTTGCATTGTTTACTGTTACCCTATGTTCCTCAAGTATAAGCAAATGAGTTTAATGATCGAACATGGGTACTGCTGCTGTAGAAGCTTGTATATTAAGCGGACGAGAACGCGATAAGACCGTCCACAAGTTTTCTCTATAATTTATTCAAATATAAACCCTCAACTACCAAGCTTTTTCCCCCTAAAACAAATCGCCATTACGGCGTACGAATACAAGCGACCGTATATTAAATTCGCCATAAATTGCCGAATAATCTCACTCTTAGAACTTCGAATCCGATACTGAGACGGGCTCCGAATAAATGAAAAGCAGAAACGGGGAAAACCTTTCAGAAAATCGTCGCGCAAACGAGTCCTTTGGAAAATGATTGGAAAATTTACGCGCCAACGGTTTCGATCCAATAGCACGTTGTAACGTCCCGGCAGTTTCTTCGTCTTCCGCGAATCCCGAAACCGCGTTACGTTTCTACGTTCAGACGATGATTTACGAGCGACGCTGATAATTACTTGGTTGCGTTAATTTTCGAGTCTGATTAAAACGTCGGGGCGGATCGGATAACGGGGGATAAACGGGACGGAAAAAATTGTCTGCCCGCCGCAGATAACCCGCGAACTTATGCATTCAACGGCTAATCTAGATTCGCTTCTGGAATTTTCCGGCCGATGCAAACGAGGCGTCGAGAGAGCGTTTTCGAAAATCGCGGCGCGAACGACGTTTCCCCGCGGGCTGAACGAGGTAAAAAAAATTTCCCCCTCCCCCCGGAAACATGACGGAACAAGAGAAAAACAATTACCGTGATTAATCAAACGAACGTTTCGTAAAATTGGAAGAAAATTTGTAATAGATTTCTGTACGGCTTGCATTAGACAATGTATTGTTTATTTGAAGAAGTTTTTGCTGCGTGAATTTTTTACGATCGAGGGGGGGGACTATATATCCTGAAAATTCTACCGAACCGTTAATAACGATCGCATCTATTCAGAGCTGACACATATTTTGACGTAATAAATATGTATTATTCGGAAAAATTGACTTGTATATTCCCCTATTATAAACCTGTAATACGGCGTCGATCGATTATCGGAAAATTCTGCTACCGAGAACGTTTTGTCCCTTTATTGTTTACGTTAATTGACGTTGCACTATGATGAAAAGTGTCGCGTTTCTATCTGCCGTTCGAACGCGAGGCTGAAAATATAAATTTGCGTTTGCAGTTATCGCGTAACGCGGTGCTCGGGGAACGGGATTTAACAACAATTTGACGATTTAACGAACACCGTGCTTAAGTTTAGCGGCCGGAAGGAAGTTCGCGAAGACCTTTTACTCCGGGACGGAACTTTTAACTGCTGCTCGACTCGTTGTTTTCCTTTTACCCTCCGTTACCTTTATGACGCAAAACTAGACGCAATAAACATTCTATTGACCCGGCCACGTTATCTTTGCCTTTTTTCCGCGGCAACTCGCGGCCGTAAATACTTCCACTTTAATAAAAATTCTAGCCGACTCGAAATGAAACTTGCGCCGAACACGGCGTTATTAGTTATCGAGTTTGTTTCCTTGGATTCCAGGCTTCTCGACTTTATGCCCGCACGTGCCTTCTACTCGTGTCGAAAGTTCTTTTTTTCTAACGATAAAAAGGAAACGCAAATTAACGTTTCGTCCAGAGTCCGCCATCGTTGATCGACGACTCTTTAGCTCTCTGGATATTATTTCAAATTTCAACTGAAAAATAGGGTCAAATTTTATTTACAGATTCGTTCGTGAACTGCGATTTTTTCGATTGTAAATTATCGATGATATTCACGAATGAACCGTAAATGTTTGGTGGACGAGCGAATTAAAAGCTTCGATTTGAAACGTTCTATGCATCGTCGAATTTGTTAGTAGCGTGGCATAGTCAAATATAACGAATTAATTTTGATCCGCAGCCACAATGCTCTGTTATTGTAAATTAATAGAATAAAGCCCATCTGTTACGGTGTAATTCTGGATTGGAGTTTAATCGTAAATACGAATTGAAAATTACGTGACCTACATTCGATCTAAAATCATTTTCTGCTGTACGATAATTAGTTATTTCGGTACAAATGGATAATTCGATTACGTGTTATAATTAAGTGGTCGGGGAGTACTTTTCGGTTTAAAATTTCATTGGGAATTGTTCTGAATTCTTCAAAATGAATTTGATCATTCTGCGATGTACATCCTTGGAAATGAAAGATTCATTAGAATACCCTACTGCTATATTAACTTAATGCGCTAAAGTTGATCGTTTTTCACCGGTAAAGTGAAACAAATTTGGTACATAAGTGGTTTAGACGTTACTTATCCATTACTAGATTAACGAATTTAATAATTACATTGATGAACCGTATAATTATTTACGCTGCATCTTCTACAAATCACAGAAACGCACGCGTCTACGCGAATAGTCCATCTACCTATGAAGTTTCGTTAAAATCGAAGCACACTGTATATTTACTGAAATTAAATTTTTTTAAAAATCTGAGTAATTCTGCGTGAAAAACTAAATCTAAAACGTGGAATAAAATTTTTTCGTACCGGGCTTTGTAATCGAGAGAATAGGCTTTGAAATCTCATTGGCATCCGCAGTAGTATGGCCAGAGATATGGTCAGGCGTGAATTTGATTTAATTTTTTCGCGTAATATCAGCCCTTTTCCGATTGTACGATGTGAACTCAAACACGTGTGTTCCTCTTTCCTTTGTAACATTTTCGACGTTCAACAGAAATTAAATATTTTTCAACCAATATTTCTATAATCGAAGAGAAAATCTCGTTTTCGTTCCCACTGCAAATACCCGACGAATAACGCGCAGCAAATGAGATAAAATTAAAGGAAATTGATCAACGAAAATCGGTGGCTTCTTCGCCAGCACAGCGGCACTCTAATCGATTCGACGCGTCTGGGAACCGTAAATTTCGGAATCATTCTCCCCAAGTTGAAACCGGTCGAACAATTTTCGAGCGTAGCGTTGTTTGCGCCGCGCCAAACCGTCGGACCGCGGCGTATTTATCTAATGTAAATTTAATACGAGCCCGGCCAGTGGGCGAATTCGAAATAATTTTCGAAAGTTTCGTCCAGTTCCCGGAGTTTGATCAATTTTCCCTTTCCGCGGATATTGTTTATTCTAGTCGAGCGTGCGCGGTCGCTAGCTCGCTCGCGCACGCCCGACTAACGCGAATTTAATGCAACTCCGCTGCAGAATTAATTCGTGAATTACCATACACGCCCGCGAGCCATCGCTGCCGTTTCGTACGGATTTTTGCGCGACGCGAAATACCACCGAATATCGGCTGAACGCCGCGTTTCATACGCGCGTTATTTATATTTAAATCGTCCACGTCACTAATTACATAAATTCTTAGACGCGTAAATCAAATCTCACTTCGAAATCAATTTCTGCATATTTAAAAATTTGTCTCAAGGGTCCAAATAATTTTCCAGAGCCGTAATTTAACGTTATTAAAAAATCAGCCTTCCTATCACGCAATTTGATAAAAAAAAATATCTACTTTGGACGTTTTTCGCGAACCTTAACGAGGGCTCATTGAATAGAAGTCGAATGAAACGTAGAATTTCGATCTTCGAAATCTACGAGATACAAAAATCTGTAAAGGGTGTTGCATCTTAGTTGGCCCAATTTTTCCTTACTCCGGTTACGTCTCCATGATCCCCAGCAACGATCGCGAAGTTCTTGGCAGGTCGATTCATTACCAAGAAGTGTCGTTAACCGGACGTGCCGGTGTTCTCGGGGCTGGCGCGGAGAACGGGGCCGTAATAATTGTGCAATTAACCGGACCGCAGTTTCCGTCGAGTTTTGCCAAATGGCAGCGGTGAACCGGAACTCGCCGCGAGGAGGAGCGGTCCGGCGCGGGATTAAAGCTCAAAGCGAGAAGAACCGTCGCGTCGAAGCATTAAGCGACGCGCGCGCTCTCGCGCCGCGATTAAATCTGCGCCCGACGAAATAAAAAACGAACGGAAAAAAAAAAGCGCGCTGGAAAAGAGAATTATTTTATCCGTCGGTCGACCGACTGCGTGCACGCGTCGTTACCAGCATACGTGTCGGGAATATATCTTAATCCGCCGATGCCCCGACCTGAATATTTATGCGAGTCGCCGTTCGCGTTGTAAATCGCGCTCGCACGAAATCGTTAAAAAAGTTTCGCGAGAAGATCGCGTCTTGGTTGTAATTTGACAACGTTTGATGATGTTTTATTCGTTCTTGCACGTCGAAGTTTGTATAAATATGAAAAGAGGAGCCATAAAGCGAGTGGATGAGGAAGGTTTGAGAAGATCGCGTCTGAGTTGTAATTTGACAATGTTTGATGATGTTTTATTCGTTATTATAGGTCGAAGTTTGTATAAATATGAAAAGAGGGGTAATAAAGCGAGTGGATGAGGAAGGTTTGAGAAGACCGCGTCTTGGTTGTAATTTGACACCGTTTGATGATGTTTGATTCGTTATTATACGTCGAGGTTTGTATAAATATGAAAAGAGGGGTAATAAAGCGAGTGGATGAGGAAGGTTTGAGAAGATCACGTCTGAGTTATAATTTGACAATGTTTGATGATGTTTTATTCGTTATTATACGTCGAAGTTTGTATAAATATGAAAAGAGGAGCCATAAAGCGAGTGGATGAGGAAGGTTTGAGAAGATCACGTCTTGGTTGCAATTTGATAACATTTGATGATGTTTGATTCGTTTCCTTATATGTCGAATTTTGTATAAATATGAAAAGGGCAGCCATAAAGCGAGTGGATGAGGAAGGTTTGAGAAGATCGCGTCTTGGTTGCAATTCGACGACGTTTGATGATGTTTGATTCGTTATTATACGTTGAAGTTTGTATAAATATGAACAGGGAAGCCATAAAGCGAGTGGATGAGGAAGGTTTGAGAAGATCACGTCTTGGTTGCAATTTGACAACGTTTGATGATGTTTTATTCGTTCTTACACGTCGAAGTTTGTATAAATATGAAAAGAGGAGCCATAAAGCGAGTGGATGAGGAAGGTTTGAGAAGATTACGTCTTGGTTGCAATTTGATAACATTTGATGATGCTTGATTCGTTTCCTTATATGTCGAATTTTGTATAAATATGAAAAGGGCAGCCATAAAGCGAGTGGATGAGGAAGGTTTGAGAAGATCGCGTCTGAGTTATAATTTGACAATGTTTGATGATGTTTTATTCGTTATTATACGTCGAAGTTTGTATAAATATGAAAAGAGGAGCCATAAAGCGAGTGGATGAGGAAGGTTTGAGAAGATCACGTCTTGGTTGCAATTTGATAACATTTGATGATGTTTGATTCGTTTCCTTATATGTCGAATTTTGTATAAATATGAAAAGGGCAGCCATAAAGCGAGTGGATGAGGAAGGTTTGAGAAGATCGCGTCTTGGTTGCAATTCGACGACGTTTGATGATGTTTGATTCGTTATTATACGTTGAAGTTTGTATAAATATGAACAGGGAAGCCATAAAGCGAGTGGATGAGGAAGGTTTGAGAAGATCACGTCTTGGTTGCAATTTGACAACGTTTGATGATGTTTTATTCGTTCTTACACGTCGAAGTTTGTATAAATATGAAAAGAGGAGCCATAAAGCGAGTGGATGAGGAAGGTTTGAGAAGATCACGTCTGAGTTGTAATTTGACACCGTTTGATGATGTTTGATTCGTTCTTACACATTAAAGTTTGTATAAATATGTAAAGAGGGGCCATGCAGCGAGTGGATGACGAAGGTTTGAGAAGATCGCGTCTGAGTTGTAATTTGACACCGTTTGATGATGTTTGATTCGCTCTTATACGTCGAATTTTGTATAAATATGAAAAGAGGGACCACAAAGCTAATGAATTACGAATGTTTGATGGCGTTTGCGACGGTTTGATTTGGCGAAAGTTCGCGACCGAACGGATCAGTGGACAATCCGTCAAACGATAACGAGTAACCGTGACTTTTTGCGTTTATTTCGTTTCGGGGTCACGCGATCAAAGATAGGAGTCAAAAATGAGGGGCGGTCCGGGCAGATTTCGAATTCACGAAACGCGAGCCGTCAATTTAATCCAATTATTCCGAGCGATTAGCCCCTGTTGCCTATCGCGCGCGACGCCTCCTCACCTTTCGACGCTCGAACACAGTCGGGTCGCCTAATTGGCCCGCTCGACTTACCGCCCTAATTGTTTGTCCCTTGCTTTCGCGACTCGGTATGCGCACGGCGGCGACGACAATGACGACAATGACGACGTGACGACCGCCGACGAACCCGTTTCGCACCCTCCGCGTTTCGACGATTGCCAGGATCCCGGGACGCGCCGCCCACGAAACCTTCCCAACGTAATTATCGTCCAATTAACCGAGTCACCGGCTCCGCGGCCGAACTTCTGCCGACCCCGAGAGCATCGACTGTCGATGAGGGGCGATAATTCACGGATCGCTTCGCGAATATCCCCGCCAAACCGGAAGCGCCGCGACGAACCCGAAGACACCCCCCATCGACGTGGATTTCGTTAAAATAGAAATCGTTCGACTTCTTTACAAACAGAAGCACCATGGACCTTTAATTAAAGGACATTTTGTTTCTAAAGAAACGTCGAGACGCAAAGAAAATTTTGCCAAACAAGAGACAACCATCCTTCAGGAATTCAAGAGAAGCATTGTAGATTTATAATTACTTAGAGAAGCCCTTGAGCGTCGGAATTGCAGAATTTTTCTTCTTTAAAATATCTTTTCTGCGACGACGAGACAGTTATTTAATACTTAAATCAATCGTACCCTAATAGTAGACGATCAGAATCATTGAAATTAAAAAATACAGTTCTGTGGTACCCTAGTGTAGATTGCTTCAGCATTTTTTAAATCTACGTGACGTATTTAAATGGACAGCAAACGACGATATTAATTTGTAGGCTCGATGTCGCGTCGCTAAGAAGATCGTAGGTAAATCGTTCGCGAATTCTTGCCACGGCGTAATCTATTCTCTGAACTTCACGAGTTACCGCGTACTTTTTTCTCTCCCGGAAGTTGCAAACTCGCAACATCTTCCCAAGAAACGATCGCTATTACATTGTATCGAACAAAATAAGAATCAGGAGACTCGAAAGAAGCCTGTAGTAAAATTTGTTCCATCCTGCGCGCTGAACTTCGCTACTCCGAGGATAATCTCAGCGTTTCCCGTCAATTTATAAAAAACTTTAATTACACCTCGTAGTTTTTCCCCCTCAAAACCCTGACGATTCTAACAATTCAAATCGTTTGTTATAAAACGACTATAAATATATTAAAAGTTAACGTCTGACAATTTCAAATACCAAATTCCGCAGAAAATTACGAGGGAAAAATTTAATATATTTAAAATATCTCGAGCGACACGGCATTGGCGACACAACGGTGCCAAGCATCCTCGGTTGGCATAATCGTATCCTACGCGGCGTCGCACGGTCAATTAATTATTCGTCGACGCGACGTTGATTCGAGAAATTCGAAAATTTCCAGGAAAATGTTTTGTTAATTTCTCGACGACCGGCTCCTCTCCCGCCGGCTGGCAAATCGGGTTCCGTGAGCTTGATTAACCATTCATCCGAGGGAAGTGGCGTCGCGGCGCTCCTTTCGTCCGATATCGCGAAGTTGGATAACAAAAAATAGAAAAAAAAAAAGCAAGTTCTCTCGTCCGGGGGGGAACAGAAGCGAAGCTCGTCGCTGCGAATCGAGCTCTGAATTCCTTGTTAGGGCCGGTACAGGGTCGCTGGAACGTCTGTAAACGCGTTACACGGCCTAATTTTTTACAGAGGAACCACCCACTCGTCGAACAAATGGGCGTCGATTCGGTGTCTTGCGTTCTCCGGGTCGTAAACTCGGGCTCGTATCGTCGAAACGTGTTACTGGAATACGAGTACGAGTTTCGGGAGTCCAGGGAAATGGGAGAATATAGTTTAGGGCGGACGATGGGAAAAGTAGTTAGAGCCAGTAATGATCAGACGGAAGAGGAAAATCGTGAAATTCGCCGACACTGTGAATTTCATACCCTGTGCAACTTTGTTTCTTCGTTGTGTCTGAGCGTGTTGAGCTACCCCCGGCTCTTGCAAATTTCAATTATACCATTACGAAGCTATTGGACCGTGTTGCGTCACGGAGTCATGATCAGGTGCTTTATGGAGATGTACGCAGCTCTCGCGATTAATTATTTTGGTAGAAGCTGGTTGAAGCGACGTGTACTGACGGGCACGCGAAACTTGCAACAAACTAAATACATCGGCTGAAGGGAAAGGAACGTACGTGTGTTCTGTTACAAAGGCTCGAGTATGTTTCGGACATATTCCGCGTTTCGTTCTGGTGAACGTTTGCTCGTGTTCTTAACGTAAACACTGATGTTCTCCGTCGATTTTTGATGAGTGAAACCGCGAAACAATAGTTCAATTTCTCTCAATTCTAATAACAAGGTTTCAGTGAGAGTTATAAAATAAGAATGGCCACTCTTCAGTCGCTAATTAGTTCCAAACAATGTACTAAGTTCTACTGGTAGACATTCGTCGACGAAAGGGTTCGTTTCTGTTTCTCTGTCGCTATCTACCCCGTAAAAAAGACCATACAACACTCTGGGAACTCCTTCGTACTCCAACGGTTTCGCAGATTCCATCGGAGGGTTAAAACTTTGTAATGTAACTTCATCACTTGTACTTGAGTTACTAAACTTGAGAAAAACACGTCTCCCTTACATAGCAGGGAGCCTTCGAAGGCTTTCGGGGAGCAATAATGGCCAATTAATCTTCTTAATAATTCATATTGTTAGCAAATCTTCAGAAGAGGACAATTCTCGAAACGTCTGAATAGTCGATCCCAATATACTTCCCGAAATTCAATTTTAAGGATTAAAATTTCTAGACATTATCAACGCAAAAATCGAAGCTTCGTTTAAGCGAAATTCAAAGAGGATCATAGCAGGGATGATCGTACGCCCCTCGACGCGATTTCGCGGCAACAATGGCGTCGATGACGTGGGTGCATGTAAAAGACATGCGTCTTTCGGACCACAGGGCGCTCGGTATTCCGGGCGGCTGAAAGCGGCGGCGGCTGGTAATACTCTTGAAAAGTAGTCCAAGTGAATAATGACTCCGCACAATGGAGTTTCGAGACCTCTCGCGCGCACGGGAGGCGCAGAGGGGAGGCTTAAACTTTCCCGGGGCGCATTCTTTCGCCCCCGTATTTACTTTTCTCGAGCGCATTAGCGCGCGATGCCGAGTTTTCGCGGTTCCTGCGGACCGTCTTTAAATTTTTCAGAGCTTGTTGCGTCCCGATCCCCTGACCCGCCGGAAAACTCATTTATTCCCGCTACGAGATAAATATTCTCCGACCAGCCAACCCCCGGCTAGACCACGCGAACGCTCTTCGAACGGTTAAACATTCGGGTCGTAAATTAGAAACATTTTTCCGTTTTCGTTACCCTACGCTTTCTCCGGGAGTCTCGTGACCTCTAAAAATTGCAACTCTATTTATATTCTCGATACTTTTGGTTATTAAGCGTTTTGCACGATTTGGAATGCGAAAGAAAAGATCGAAGGGTGATTCTCGTGTCCGCGCGAAAGAGCGTAATATCCATGGAAACTGGTTCAAGAGAATAATGACGCGAAACAATGCGAGTAGTCGCACTTTGACGACGCGGCCACTTTTGTCGAGTCGTGGAATTGCTTTCACCTTTCGAGCGCAACTGCAACCGACTCGTGCACTCGCATGTGCGGAAAGAGATTTCTAAGACGGCTGCATTCCGAGGAGGAAATCCTCGACGACTCTATGCTCTCGCTTCGCGCGAAACAACACGGACAAATTACTAAATAAATTAAGAGATTCTACTGCCACGGTAAACGCGTCGCCTTTTTCCCAACCGTTTACGTCGGTGAATTTACACAGCAACTTTGGTCACTTGCAATTAACTCCGAACTACTTCTACTGTTCGACAGACGTTATTTTCAACGTTGGTATTTGGACTTACAATCACTCAAAATGAATTTACGAACTTTTAAGTCTAGTGTCAGTATATATTACTGTAAGTCTTATGGTGACAGCTTTCGGGCTCGCCACCAGAGGGCTAAGCTCTTACTTTTCTCACAAGTGCTCGACCTATTCCTATATATACACTCCTCGCTCGCTTCCTCCTGCAACAGCAATCGTGAACATAAATACTGTTGAATTCTTCGCTAGAATTTCATAATAAAAGGTTCAATATAATACAGAATTCCCTGCAAGCTTCCGAAGACAATATACACACTTCAGAAAATCCAAAATATAACATAACTAAACGAGTACTTTAGCATTCGAGGCGTTGGAGTATTCCAAGCATCCCGAAAACGGTAAATTACAATGGAGTACCTCGAACCCTCGTCTAAACTCGGCGATAAATCATCGAGAAACTTGCTGGCTGGCCGTGGATCGAATTCGTACGAATCCAGCCGCTTCTTCCCGCGAGCTTGATACAGATTACTCCATCCCGATCGGATACCGGGAAAGTATTTCCCCGGAAACGGCGCCGAGATCCTTGGGAATCACGGGGCAATCGGGTCCGACGAGAGTCGGTCGGATATTCGATCTCGTTCTTTCCCGACGTTCACCGCCATTTGTCTTCCCCGCTCCCGGCCATTCAAGCTTTCCCTTTCCTATTTTTCTCCCGCGGATCTCTCTCGTTCTTTCTTTGCCCGTAGTTCGGTGCTTCCGGGGGCCGCGCACCCGGCACGAACAAAATCATAAAAGTTTTAGCCTACAACTCCGAGACGCGAGGCCAAAGCCCGGCTCGCGAGAAGAGAAGCTTTTCGGTGTTAGTCGTTCCGTAACGCTCCCAGTCGTTTGTGTTCCCATCTTGTTCGCGTCTGTACGCTCCTATCCTCGCGTGCGCGCCCCCCGTGCCCCTCGTGCCCCTCGTCGTCCCTCTGGCGTACGTGTCTGGCCGCGTGGCGACCACGTCCACGACGCCCCCGCGTCTCGATGTGTGCGTCCGTGAGAACCAGCCGAGTTTCGTCGGCCATTAGCAGCAGCCGTCGGTCCTGAAAATCAGAAAACTTCTGAAACTGATCCCCCCCCCCCCCCCCCCGCCTCCCCACGCCCTCCGTCGAGCCAATTACTTTCCTCCTTGCGGATTTATCGTACGCGGTCGGATATTAATTGTAGCCTCGACGTCGCTCGTCCCCGAAAGCGACAGGAAGACTTTGGCTACTCCATCCCCTAACTGGAAAGAATAGCCGCGCGTCGGGAGTTAATTATTTGCTGCGAGCTTATTTAACGCGACGTTCTGCTCTTTGTAAAATGTAAGAGTGTTTATATTAACTCCAAGGATCTTTAGATATATAGGAATTCATTTTGGAAGGATATTTAACCCTTAACTGGGCTCTGAATCTCAACTGAATTGCTAAATGGAAATCAACTTTCCTTTAAAGCATTTAAAACATCAACTAATGGAGGATTACATTAATTTTCAAATAATTACACTGACACATGCATGATAATGCCAGACCTCGCACAAGTTTAGTAACTCGTCAGAAGCTATGTTTGGACGGGATGTGCTACCACACTAGCAGAGGATTATTACTCGTTCTAGTCTTTACAAAATCCCTCAAACGGTAAAACATTCACTCAAAGCGACGATGTCAACGATCTCGCTTGGATCAATTTTTTACAACCAAAGACGAGACCATTTATAATAAAGACGCTGGACCAAAAAGTTCTTCCTTTTCGCGAAGAACAGCCCGATATCTCTCGAGCCGTCGAGTACGCTTCGTTGAAAATGGCGCGCGAGGGTTCCGTGGGAAGCAAGATGGCGACGTTGCTCGTCGAACCGCGTGAAACCTGACCGATCGACCCTGTTTTACAGAGCGTTTACAATCTGCTGGGGGAAACGCTGTCGAGGCTGCAACAGTACGCGGAGGCGGAAAGGTGGTTCCAGGCGAGTTTGGCCAGCCAGCCTGACCACGTGCCGGCCCACATCACTTACGGGAAACTTTTGGCTCGAAACGTAAGTAGTTGCCGGCTTTAGATCGGTTCCCTTTCATCAGACCTCCGATCCAGTTTCCGGAGTTTACCGCGGCCCGACCGATATCGTTCGACGGAATTTCGTGGCCGCGATACCGCTGTACGGAGGGGGCGGAGGGGGCGAAAAAATGAAACGCCGCGGGGGAATCTCTGGCGGAGTTCGCGTGCCAAAGAACACGGAACTTGTCCGGAGGAGTGTTCACGGCGATGTTCCGCTATCCGCCCCGTTCCCACGGACCCTTTTATTTCATTTACTTTCCCGGAATCCGGAATATCGAGAAACTTCCACCCCCACCCCTGATCTAACGAGAAATCGCGCGTGGAATTTTGCGGTTCGAGGCCGACATTTTGGTTCGAAACGAAGTAGATTCTCCTCGAATATTGTAGCGAATATCAGTCCAAAAAGCGATTAACCACTGGAAGGTTTAAAAACAACTTTTACGTAATATAGTTTTGCTGTCGATTTCTGGTACCTTTGGAATTTAGTATTTTTTTTTTTAAACAGCTTTCTAGTTAGGCCTCGATGCAAACCGCTGGAATCCTATTATAACTCGATCGTTGAATTATTCGAAAATACTTTTCCGAGTAATCGGCTCTGTAGGTTTTTCGCTGTCTAGACAGGCGTAGAACTCCGGCCAATTTGAATGGTTAATCCTAGGGCGATTAAAATTGCCATCGATCACCATTCGAATCAGTATTTACTTTTTGCAGTTGACTCTCTGATATTTCGTGCATTTCGATGTTCCCCGTGAAACGTTCCCCCGAATATTAAACTTTTTCTCGTTGAACCGCAATGCTCTTTTAAATTCGACTTCTTTATCCTTAGTCGTTGTGGAGGTACTGCTTTCTGGATAATTCGTCGCACGGTTGTAACAGTAGCCGATGTTTCCACTTGGACAGCAATTTGTCTTGTCGGACGACAGCTATTCGATGCTTCTTGCAAGATTAATCGTCCTCCTCTTTGCGTTGTTGCCATTTCCGTGGGACTCTTCTTTTCTACTATCTTCTAACAATCTATCGATCTTAATATGCCTCTTAAATATCTCAAATCCTTCTAACACTATTTCAGTCCCTTTATAATTGATGCTTGAAACACTGATCGGTGCATACAATACTTCAACCCCTAAGTGGACTCTCAATCTCAAATCAATTATTTTACTTAATGTTCATGTTTCCCTTAAAGGGTTTACACAGAGGAATACATAAATTTCCAGATAATTACATTGGCATATATCAAGCTCCAATAATCCACTTAAGGGTTAAATGATCGTTGTATACAATTACTATCGAAATAGTTTAAGCTCGATAAAGACTACAATTTTCTCGCGTAGAACTTAATAGTCAAGTTTTTGTTAAAAATTGTCCAGTCACCTTACAACCGAAGGAATTAAAGACGACAAAGAAATAAAATATGTCGTCTTTGTTGGCGAGTAATCGTACGAGACGCGATAACTCCCGGTTGACCGATAACCGGGATTGCGGGGCCTCTCAGCGAGTCCGACCACGTCCCGACCCACATCACTTAGCAAACCTTCGACTCGGCACGTAAGTAGTTAGTACTATTTTGGCGCGACCGGGATCGAATTGGATAGGCCCAGGCGGAATCGGCTGACCTGAATCGGGGGCGGCTTCGAAGGTAACCGTCGACGGGAAACAGCGTGCAGTTAAGCTGATTCTGCTCGATCCACTGACCGTTCCGTGTTCCGGAGCGGCCAATCGGTGACCGGAAACCGGTATTTCTCCTGAAAACATATCTAACACGACCGACGATTACGCTCACTGAGCCGAGAGTGATTCGGGACGCGCTATGCTGCCCCCTGGTACGTGTCTCGTTTCGCCAAACGCGCCAACGGCGTGCACCTTTTGCTTACATCAAACGCGAATGCAAATATTTTTCGATCAATTAGCCGCGCGTCGCGGTGCTTCGATCCCCGTCGCGAGCAGCGCGTGCCCGCTACGCCGATTATCGATCACTTCCTTCCACGAGATCACACGTTTTTTACCCGCAACTTCCGTACCAATTGTTTCTCGTTTTCACCGACTCCGTACTCGCACTCTGTAGATGGATTTCTTGTGAATTTATCCTCCATTTATTTTTATCAAATGCAGTTTTTTTGAGGGGTCTATCGAAACTGATAAACAGTATACAACAATAATAACACGCCAACACCCATCCTGTGATCATTCCAAGTTTCATTTTTTATTTAAACCCCTTAAATATCTGAATCTATACAAAAATGGATTCACACCAAAAACAATGGCTCAATTTATGGGGAAACAAATTTTTCTTGTATAATAAATTACTATTATAGTGTACGAATACAATTTGGATTGACTGCACACTCGATACACCAAGTATGAGTAACCAGCATTACTGTTTCTACCGTTGAGACTGTAGTCCTCGTGTAGAAGTCGTTCCAACGTTTTGCAAACACAAAGTCGCCTAAGTAACGTGTGTTCATTCTCGTATTCTTCGAGTAACGGTCAGTTTCTGCGGCAATTATTCCAGACATTGTTTAGAAAGTTCGCGCGAGGCGGTGGCAAATTGGGGGATCCGCGGAACCGTTGTTACACGAATCTCCCATTTGCAAGGAACAACTAGCATTCTGCTCGTCACGGAAAATGACTGCTTAGGTACTCTTACGAAAGCTAAACATTGTTGCGGTACACATGTGTTTGAGCTTAACTAGCGTTCTCCGTACACGCGTGCACGTGCAGAGTAAACCGACCGTAGTTTCTTATAACACGGTGGGAATATTTCGACGATCCTCGCATAACATGATGAATCATGCTGGAATAAAGCGGTGGGAGTTGCTGTGCTGGGCAACGTATGGGAATTTTCTGTTGCGTAAGCGTTTCGATATCGAGCATCTATACGATGTGACTTCGTAATATTTCTACGGTCAGAGCGTTAAATTTTTAAAAATATTGATTCGTTAATTGCAAACAACGCTAGGATTTAATACATCGAACAAATAAGGGATTCCTCATACTACCTCATAACGCAAAAGTAAAATGAATTTTTAATTTAAATATTATTTTCCTAGCCTGCTCGTAGTCTAATTATATTTCTCTAAGCGATTGAAATAATAAATCAAACACCGATACCATTTCCTACGGGATTATTCTATCCAACGCGAACCCGGCGAAATTCCTCGCGAGGTAAATAATTCCGTTGGCGATTTTTTCTACAAAACAACGGCGCATTTGTAAAAGGAAAGTTGCACAGGATCGGAAACACTACTCTCGCGAAACACCGTCCGAAATGTCGCTCTTAATTTGTTCGACCCTGTTTCGCGCAGAGTAGAGCTTTTTACCTTTGCCTCGTAACGCGTGTTTTAGCAACAGGAAGTCCTTTGCACACCGGATACGCGCGTAAATTACGATGCGCATCACGCGTCGAACGGAAGGGTCAATGAAAAGTCAATACCGGGTAAACGATGCAGAGCGTAATTGAACGTTTGATCAATAAATGTCGTCAATGTTACGTCGCGAATGAATTTTACGTTCGAACGATATAGCAACACCACTTTTATTTCTCTTGTGTCAGACCCACGAAGGGACCACGATCGTGCGCCATTTGTACCCGTAAAAATGTTGAAAACGATTACGTATTGAGTAATTATTTATTAATTTTATAGGTTAATATAGGCGTGCGTTCGAATTATCCAAAATAGAAATAGAAATCGTCGTTTATTGTTCCGTTTGTTGAAATTAAATGATGAGTTGTGGTCTTTACTGTGCAGAGCTGGAAAAACGACTAGTGGGACGAGAGAGGGGCAAGAGGGGTACCCCGCACGCTCCACCCAATCCCCACCTTTGACGCTCCTCTAGCGACCATTCGACATTTGGTGACACGCTGTGACATAGAAGTAGGTCTGGGTTTAGTAGATACGTCCGCTTCGACCAATAACAAACGGCTATCGAGGATGTGTGTGCGTAGAGGCGTGACTAAACCACTAGGTCCAATCCTGCCCGCATTCCTCCCGCTCACCGTCTTATCAGCTCTGCACAGTACCTGTCGCTAAATCACATTGTCGATGTCTACCATAGAAATCCAATTTGACACGATGAACGTTTTAAGTTTCAAACAATCAACGTTAATTTTATTATTACTCGTAGCAGCCTGCACAGCATGCTTTGTTCGAAAATCAGAGTCTTGATACAAACATAACGGTAACGTGTCGCATGGTTTGAGTCTGTAGGACTGTGTTCACGTATGTTTACGTCTGGCTGAAATTTCGCGCCGTTAGATACGCGAGGAACATGATTTATGGAGCATCGAAATTAGGAACAATTAATTCAACCGAAAATTCGGTTTTTCTAGAGCGAACGTAATTAGTTACATTAGTTTGTAGCCCCGTGCAGGATTAATTAGCTGCAGAACCAGTGCTGCAATAGCACTCGTGAAACCGTAGTCCGTTGGCAAACCATTAGGGTACCGCGTGGGTGGTTGTCAACAATGGTGGGATCAAGTTTGTTGTGTGCTCACGAGTATCGATCAGTTTACTACCTAAGGTTTCGTTTCGTTCTCACGTAGAGTTTCGATTACGCTTATCAACGTTGCTGGGCACTTTTCATAGCACCAGTTGCTTTCCGAAAGGCGTTCTAGCATTTTTCTAAATTTCATGCGATCCCACCTTCGTCGGATAAAATTAAACTTTTCGCCGGTGCATTGATACGAGTCTTTGTTTTCAGAACCACGTTCCTTCCATCGTACTTTTTAACGAATCTTGCGTAGACGCGGTTTTCTAACAAACATCCTGCCCTTAAGTAGACCCTTAAGCTCTCGTTTCGCGTCGTATTCGATATTCATGGCGCTACGTCCGCGATTGATCGACTCTCCAATTATTGAAACCTGGTTTGTGGTTTCTTCCGCAGTCGAGCCGCGTGCTGGAGGCCGAGAGATGGTTCCTGAGGGCCCGCAGGCTAGCGCCGGACGATTCGAGGGTCCACCATCATTACGGTAAGTGTAACCAGCAGCTTCTCTAATTACGAACGCGAGCCAGACGACTCAAGGGGAAAGAAGGAATCGATCATAGAACGATAAGCACGAGAATCGAAGTCTCTTTCTCTCCGGTTGCCCCAGATCTATCGGGAGGATCGGTAAGGGGGCTTCGTTTATTATTAAAGCAATGAAATACGGCCCCTTAAGCGTGCTCCTCGCTGTTCCCGGAGCAAATTGGGGTGGCCGATTCATCCTTTGGTCCATTGTAACGACGGTATAATTGATTCGCCGGGAACTCGGTGCGTCGCGGGGGTGGCATTAGCCATTCCCCTCCGTTGTCGAAACCGGGAGGATGAAGAAACAATGGACGAGATTCTTCGAGAGTCGTTTAATAAGGAAGATAAAAGGCTCCGCCGTAAATACCCGGGTGTAATATTTCCCTAACGATGGAAAGTGGATGCTGAAAGGCGGCGAGCGTGAAAAATATAGAGAAGATTACCAGTGGGAATGAAAAATGGCGGCGTCGTGCCGTCGGACACGATCGACGGGTATTGAAATTCCGAGGGTAAGGGAAGAGCGTCGCGGTTTCCAGTTTCCACCCGTTGCGTTTCGTCTCTTCGCGCCCTCCCCCCGTCTATTTCCGGGATCTTCGTTTTGACTCGGTTTTTATCCCCGTCGAAAATCTGTCGAGTCCTCTCGCGAGGACATCGCTCAGCCCGATTCTTCGTGGCTGGGATTAATCTACTCGACGGGCGAAAAAAAAACGCAGTCACGGGTGGAGTAGTAGTTTTCGAGGCGCAAAAAACGACGCGGTTTATCTCTCTTAACGGCACGCGTCATTAGGCAGTGGAAGAACGCGCTATACATCACGGACCACCCGGGGATTTATGCCAGCGAAATTTTTAGGGCGTCAATAGAATCTTGGATTTAACTCAATGACGAGTTTTTGATGACACTCGTCATCAAGTCTTATCCATCGCGAGTGGGGATGGATCTTTTCGAAATTTCTCCCGTGGCATTGGGGGATCCCGATAGGAAGGGTTGCATCCGAGAAGGTAAACTTGAGCGGTTCCCGTTTGCTTTCAGGGCTGTTCCTGACGTCTCAGGGGCGGCTAACGGAGGCTGCGGAGGAGCAGCTACGCGCGGCGGAACTTTCCAGATCCGATTACGAGCTGTCGATGGCGGCAGCGTCAGCGCTGAGGCAGGCGGATCGCCTGGAGGACGCGGAGGTCTGGTACAGACACGCCGCCAGCCTGAGGCCCCACGAGGCGCGAAGTCACACAAACTTGGGCGCGATTCTTCACCTGAACGGGAAATACAAGCAGGCGGCGGCCGCCTACAGCGAGGCGCTCAGGCTGCAACCGAACGACGCTAAGACCATCATGAACCTACAGAAACTGGCGTCGATTCTGGCGTGACCACGCGACCACGGCACCGGCGACGTCCCGGCCACCACGAGAGACAGCAACCAGAGAGACGAGTGCGTGTATTATACGACCCCTGGAAAGACCCACTATCGACTCGCCGTACCTCCTGTACCCACGTCTCCCCGATCTTCCTCCCGATATTCGTTTATATCCGTCGACGAGCACGGCAACGTCACCGAACCGAGGCCCTCGGGGACCTCGCCGCGCTATCGACTCGTATCGCCTGCTATGGTATGTAAAGAATAAAGCTTCCTTTATTTTTCTCTAAAGACGTTCCATTTTATTCCACCTTACGGCCCTATTCAAACCACGGACTTCAACTTTCTGAGTTCACCAACATTCGATCAATAATAGAACTAAATTTCGACTGTTATACGCGGCGATATATTGCCTGTTCCATTTTGTAATATTTCATTTGCACATCAGCAGAATTTCACCGCGCCCAATATGGCTGATACAACTCTATAAATTACGAAAATTATCGAAAGAAAATTTCTTCTTATGAATCGACTAGACTTTCGATGATGTACGGTAAGTACTATATTAATACACTAGTTACGTCCCTATTCAAACTACACGACTTTAATCATAAGAATTCACCAACACTCGACTGTAATTTACATTAAAAATCGATTTACTTCCAAGTTCATACTTTGCCGAGAAATGGCGAAACTTTTGTTTGTCGTGAAACAAAGCAAAGCATTTCGAACCACAATGGTGCTCACCAAAAAAGACGTCTTCTTATGAATCGATTAGACTTCTAACGATGGTAAGTACTATATTAATATACTAGTTAACGTCCTTCCAAGGAGAGTCACGAATAGCGTCGGGAGTTTCCGGGGGATGAGTGACCCTGACTGCGGAGGAAGCGGAAGTCGATCCTGGCGGCGAGGCGACGAAGCTCCATTAATATCGAATCTATTTGCACGACGACGCCGACTGTAATATTTAAGTTTACACTTTAAATCACACCCCCGAGCGACTCGCGAGCAGAGTCGGTGGAGGGGGAGGGGCGATGGGAGGCAGGAGAAAAAGACGGATGAAGGTAATACCGCGGGAAACGGTGGATACAGCGCCCGGAGGGTCGAAACGAGAGGGAAAGAGGGAAATGAGGGAACGTGGCCACCTGTCGCTCCCGTCGCCCTGGCAGAGACAGTCTCGACAAACACTCGACAGGTGCCGCGCGACGGTTACCTACCTTTATTCCGCGAAGAACTTGCTTCGTTATCTTTAAAGCGGAACTCGTCGAGGACCCGGGGAGGTAGGAGGTCGAAGAGGAGGGTTCGTTGGAGCACGAGCCACGTCGCGTGCCATTCCGTTTCGACCTCCGTCGGCCCCTTTTTGTCTCCTCCGCAACTTCGCCCTCTTCTTCCTCAGGATCGACTTCTTTCGCCTTTCCCCATTAATATTTCACGCGTACTTGCGACGGAGCCCAGGCCCCACCCTCTTGGCTTCGATTTCTGTAAGTAGCCTCGAAACTACGGCGCAAGAAACGACGTCCCGGGGCTTACTTTTCACCCGAAATAAAAGACTACCCTTTTGGCACCCGGGACCCCCTTTTTCCGCCATCCTGGGAATTTGGGGCTGTCGCGCGAACGAGTTTCGAATCGTACTGCTTTCCATTCTACTAATTTTATCCGCGCAGCGTTGGTAGGGATACGAGAAAATGGTCGTCAATATTTTTCCTTGTATCAATTTTTTGTATCTCGGGGTGGGAAACGAGCTACGACCTGTCCCAGTTTCTGGAATCACCCTATACAACCGCACATTGTGCGCCGAGCTCTATGCTCGTTTTTTCTGGAAGTCACATTTTTCAAGCTCGTTGGCGTATCTCGGAAGCCAGTAAATCGATTGGATTAAAATTTGACGCGTATGCAAAGCAAGTGCCGCCGTGTCTGGTCCGCAATAAACTAATTCCTGTTTTTGCCCTTTGACAAAATAACTAAATTTCCTGGGGGATTGAATTTTTTCGGGTTTCGATATTTGTTATTTATCTATTTTTTCGACGGAATGACAAAAGTAGAAACACGTTGAACAATGTGTATATAACTCTCGAATGAGATTGACGAATAAAATGTACTCTTTCCACCGAGCTTATTTTTTTATCGAAACCTTCGTACGTTGCAAAAAAATATCTCAAATATCGCTGAATTGTCAGGACTCCGAGCTGTTCCCTCTGTAGCCACGCGACTGCATATTTAAAATTATTGAATAGAATACTGCAACGTACATTTCCGATTTTTTAAATATGCATTAGGTCCCTTCCACTTCGTATAAATTTTAGTAACATATGTTTAAAATTTTACTGGTAAAATGGAACATATAATCGTTCGTTTAGATGGCTATAAAATAAGGTGGTGAGTATTATGTACAATAAAAGAGAAAGAGTTTCATAAGAACTTTTACCAACAAAAAAAATGTGGGAAGAGCGTCAAACTATTTTAGCTATTCGAAGAACATTCAGTGTCTTTTTACTCTTTTGGAGACGAAGGGATTAATCATTGATTCCCAGACAGTCGTCGAAACGATTCAGTGTGGAACGTCCCGTGCCTCGACCTTTTATTCCCCGTCTTCCCTCGTTTCACCTTCCTCCTACGTCTCGTCGCTCCGAACTCACCCTCTTCGCTAACAGATTAAACGTATCGCCGTTTCGTTTCCTCTTCTCCGATTCTCGTGCCGTCGGTTCTCCGCTGAGCGACGTTAATTCTTATAATTAGTCACAGTCAAGACGTTTTCGCGCCGAATGTAGGTCACCCTCTTCGACACACTTATCCTCCCCGCTTTTCCGCTTCGAGAAACGACGGAACCTGACAACCATCCCCCTCGTCGCCCCGCGAGACTGAAACTGGGCAAAGAATAAATTCTGCACTCACGAATTAACTCCTTTAAATCCGATGTTTCGCTATCCGAAGGAATCGAATCCACCCTCTAAGGAAACACAACGATATTATTGTTTCAAAGTGATTATACAGGACAAGAATGTAAAAAAAGTATGTTCGAGTTAATAGTAGGTGATTGAAGAAAGTCACCGAGTGCAGAGGCTTAAAAAAATGAATCCAAGGACAGTGATTAATATTTTGAAGCCAGGAAAGGATTAGTGGACCATTTCGACTGTACGAACGTCTCAAGAACCCCTGTTTCGCGTCACTATTTAATTCTAGGAGTACTTGGTCGATCCTTGCACCCTTTTAAACTTTTACATGCGTCGCTGGTCGCGTGTTCTTCGCGTTCCAGGATCCAGCGACGTTGGGCGATTACTCCGTCGTCGAGGATCCCTATTTTTCACGGGAACTTCGACGTTCCCGTTTGTCTACTTCCCGTTCCCTTATTGACATTCCGCCCTGCGCGCTTTTTCCCCTCCTGTTCTCCGTCGCAATAAGAGATGGGCCAGCGGGATAGGCGAACATTTATTATGCCGGAGGAGTCCCCCGGGAGAGGGTCGACCTCTCGATACAAAGGCGTCCCGCGAAACAGAGGGCTCGTGCTCCAAGAAACCCGTTGAAAGGCTTCAGACGATGTGGCGCGGTTAATGGCGTCGTTTTCCGCTCCGCTCGGCGCGGAACGGGACTCGAGGGCTGCCCGTAGATACAGCCTTGTCTCGACGACGATACATTCCAGGAGTTTAGCACGCGAGAGGGAGGCGTACGTCCCGAGAACAATGGAATCGCCTCGTCTTATTATTAGCGAAGCAAACAGAAACGAGTGATCGAGGGAGATCCAAGTCTCACGAAGCACGTCGAGAAACAGAGATGTTCGACTTATCCACTTTTCGTCAACTCCCAACCTTGGAACCCTCTTCGTCGACGGGTCACGCGATTCGAGCATACGAATGCTGTTCCACGTTGGTAAGGAATATTCGCGAGAGTCTCGAAAATTGACCAGACTTTACACGAAAGCTGAAACTTCCTAAATTTACCACCTCGAATTGCTTTTTCGAGAAAAAACGAATTTTCTTTCAAGTTAATTCCGGAGAAAACAATTATTTGACAAATTAATGGCATGGTAATTATGCAAACACCCTGTATACAAATTTAAATTAATTTGCAATTAAATAAACAATTTATAATCCAGTTTTATCGCAGACAAGTCGTATGATCAATAGGAATTGCTGAAACTTCTTTTAGTATGTAACGTCAAAGTAAATTGCAAAATAAACATAGAAGACAGCATAAAATGTAGTAGTTGGTATAGTCATCGTATAGGGGATGAAATGCCCTTTAAAATGAGCGTTTGTGCGAGTCGATAGCTTTAATAGTTCCGGAGATATAGCGTTTTTAATTTCAAGTCGATGCGGTGGCTAGTTACGGAGATAGAAGGGTCCGAAGTTTGTTTACGTTTTTGTTGCGCGCGCGCGAGTTCATTCATCTCGCGCGCGTAGATAGTAGAGTGCGTAGTAAATTCTTGGAAATACTACGCTTCCGCGTCACGCGACTGTCTCGACTTACGCGCGACAAGGAGGTCCGGCGCGACGCGTCAGACGAAGACAGCGATAGTCGAATTAAGAAAAATACCCTTTTACATAAATTACGATATCTCGACAACGGAGAGTCGGATCGCCAAAAACCAAAAACCATTTTAAAGGGGAAGGTTCACCGCTGCTAATGATTGCTTAATAATAGAGAAAACACTAGTAGTTTCGGAACTGCACGCGTCTAAAGTTTTAATATTTTTAATACGGGTGAATAGGCTATTATACGCGAGCCGTCAGCGAGACAGTCGAATTGAAAAAATTACCTTTTATGTAAATTACGATATCTCCGAAACGGAAAGTCGGATCGACAGAAACCAAAAACCATTTTAAAGGGGAAGGTTCACCGCTGCTAATGATTGCTTAATAATAGAGAAAACACTAGTAGTTTCGGAACTGCACGCATCTAAAGTGTTAATATTTTTAATACGCGTTGTTGGACTGTTCTAAGACTTTCTGAAGATTCTCTTCATTCGTCTTTGCTATAGATATCTTTCCTAATTACATCGGAAGTTAACCAGAATTTGGTACCAGATTTTGTCTAGTTTTTTACAAAATATATAAATGTGAAATATAATTTCTCGTGTCTAAATCGCGGTTTTCGGATACTGTGCGACATTTCGTGTTAATAGGCGATATAAAAAAGATTGCACACATATCCATCGCACAAATTCAATTTATATATCACAAAAAGCTAGCGTGCAAGAGAAAAGGATATTTTTACAGCGAAGATGAATAATATGGAGACTCGTAATTTAATTATAAACCTGGATTTTTCAACAAGATTTTAATGGAAAAAAATTCGGGCTTGCATATTCATCGGCTTGCAAATCCCCGTTGATCGGTAGAGTCGAAAAATTTCCCAAATATCTGGAACAGCGTTTATACGCGATTCGACCCAAACTGCTAACAAATACTATTTAAATTACGTTTGCTTCGAGCCCACCGAAATTTGCAAATTTCTTCGAAGGCTCGTCAGATTCGATATTTTTATTTCCATAATCGTCCGAATATCATTTCGAAAGGGGCTTTCGAAGAAGTCGTAGCCTGATATTTCCCAGGCGTCCGTTCTAGGCGTATCTCGGCCGCGCAACTAACGTTTTCAAGCTCGATAAGAGCGGTTCATTAATCAGCACGCAGCCTCCGCTCGCTGCGTCCTCGCGCGGGTGGCTGACGTCCGCTTAATCGTCGACATTGTTAACGACCAAGGATCGCGTTAGACTACGCGATTAGCGTCGGAGACGTCCTGGGGCGGTTCGTTGCGTAACAACAACGCAGTCGATGGTTTCGTCGGGGCTCCGCGAACCGGAAGAGCCGGCTCAATTGGCCGGCAGGGTACGCCCGGGGAACAAAAATGGACGAGGAGGCGATTTTTCGCGCTCGATTTTTATCCGCCTGTTACTCTTTTACGACGCGCGGTCCTCGGCGAACGCGTTACGCGCGATAAAACGCGCGGACGGAGGATCGATTCGAGCGCGGCCCTCGATAAGCCGCGTACCCTGCGAATTTTCGTCAGATTATGACCGAATAAAACCGGAAATTCTATTTCGCGAACGGACTCTCCCGCGTAAAATTCACGATCGAAAAACTCCTTACACGGTATAATCGTGTCTCGAGATCGTTTCGCGATTTCACCCTTGTTCGAAATCTTATCTTTTTACACAGCAGATTTTCGTAATAGCAAGCACTGGTTTCAAGATCTCATGGTTGGGAGGCCTTGTGTTCGAGAAAATTCAGATTTAATATTTTTTTATAGTATGAGGGATATTGGGACCAAATTGCCATAGAGAAATGCAACATTCAGAAAGTGGAAGAATCATTTCAAACTCAAAATTGACCAAGAGAATTTAGTACGTACGTCTGATAAATTCAGAAGTAGAGTTTCGATTAAAGGTCAGCCAAAGAGTAGTTTCAGAAGTTCGAATTTCTAACAGAGGCTCATTGAAACGAGGAGTTAAATACGGAATGTGGAAAGGCGAGGGTAATTGCGGGATTAGGTGCATTCGCGATGAATTATGAATGTTTCGGTTTGCGAGTCGTCGACTGACTCTTAAATTTTGCAACGACCGTTTTTCAGCGTCTCCTCGCCGACGCGAATAAATCATGGGAGGTCAGAGGCGGAGCGCCGTGGGCCGACAGGCGACCGGAAACGTCGCTTGACCTTCCGTCGTTTCGCGTAACGCGACCTTGCCGGTCTCGAGCGACGCAACCCTACGGAATATTTCATCGCCGCCGCACCTGCCGCGTTTACCCCGCCCTTTTTGCCCCCGAGAAAATGAAATCTTTACCGATACCGCGATCGAAACTTTTTCCATTCGGAGTTTTTCTTACGGTGACGCTCGTTCTCTTCCGCTTGACGGACGACGCCTAATGGACCGATTCATTTCGAACCCCCTCGATCGACGTGCCCCGTTCCGGGCACGACACTCAAAGTTTGCACTCGTTCTGCCTCAACCGATCAACTGGAAATCCGGGACACGTTGGCGTAAATTATGCTTACACGGAGAAAATAATGGCCCCCCAGGGGGGGAAATGAGCCATTGAATATTTCGGGATTTGCACGTTTCTTAAATTTAAATTTGACGTTTGAGTTTCAGAAACTGACGTGTATTAAATTTAAATTTGACACGTGAGGTTTCTGGCTTCGTTAAAGATTTAATTTACACGACGATTAAAACAAATTGAAAGGTTCATCGCCATTTGGTCGCTTCCTGCGCTTTCGATTCTCAGCTACGTCGATGTATTATATCGTGCTTCCGCGAACGTTACCATTTCAGATCGTATTCAACGTATTCAGAACCGTTGTCTCTACTCATATTGTATACGAAAGTACGATCGCATCTCCCCGTACCCCCGTCTGTCTGGGCGTCTAACCGCGAACCAACGTTGGATACTACACCTCTGTTGTCTTACCCATAAAATACTATCATCAGCCTTCCTCCGTATCTCCGTAAACTGCTCCTATTCAATTCACAACTTCGCCCCAATCCTTCAATTTCTGCCAGACACGCCAATGACTTAGCACCGCCTATTTACCACGCGTTCAAATTTCGTGCATTGCTTCTCGCAGCCTGCTCGAAAGTATCTCAGTACAATAAAAAGTGAGACGAACAGATCAATGTTACCACTTTTCAGTTTTCGAGCCCTCCCGCAGAAAGAAATATAATAAAATTATTACTCTGCTTAATTATCGACAGGTACAACCGTTCTTTATGATTTTTAAGAATTCTACAAACGACGGAAAAGCGAAACAGTAATTGAGTTTATTCTTAGTACACTCGACCGATTTCCTTCAATCTTGTTTTCGCCGTCGATCTTTCCGTAGTCGCTCCGTTCCATTAAGCCCTAAACGACCTCTCTTAATTACTTACCGATCGCGCAACAGGATCAGTCACGTCGATTACGTTCCAGCCGGCCCCGTCCTTTAGGATAAAGCCGACAGCGACTTTCTTATTCGTGTTGCGCTTTATCGAGCCGTTCGCCGTTCCACGCGCCTTAATCCCGAACGGCTCCGGATAATTAAGGAAGATTTTTCAGCCGCCCCAAGAAAAGCGACTCGCATTTTCTTCCCTAACCGTTGTTTATCGAACCGTTTACCTCCCGTCGACTTCGCCCCGTTGATAGATTCAACCTTTGGCCCGAGAAAACTCGCGAAATTTGTTTTTTACAATCCTTCGTGATGACGAAGGAAGCTTTCTACTGTTTCATATGAACAACTGTGAAATTTACAAACTTAATGACACCTAAAGTAGATAACGATTGGCCAAAAATTGAACTTTTGCGCGTCTGAATCATTTTCGAGCGCTGTGCGTCGTCGGTGCATTCGAAGCTCGACGAACCGTGGCGCGTTATTAACGTCGACGATTAACGAGACGCCTGTCCCGGTGGCCGCGTCCGAAGCTTTGTTCGTTTCAACGTTAATCGAGTATATGGCGGCGGTCGTGGGCGCAGACGAAAATACGGTGTGTTCTCCAGTCGGCCGCGCGGCCAACGGAAGTGGCTCTGTACGCTGCGCGTCCGGCTGAAATATTCCGCCCCCGAAACCAACATCCGCGCCTTCGAGCGCAGCCGCCCCGAAAATTAATACACGGACGAAGACGCACCGCGAAACTCGCTTGAGATTCGCACGGGGTGGCTCGAACAACTCAAAACGGGCCTAATTCTTTCGCAGGATACGGATATTCCCAAAGATTACAATACTTTCGCCCTGGCATGCGATTATTGGGGCGCTGAAAGTTGTTTAAATTGAATTTATGCGAGCAATTTGATGCAATCTGTGCCACGAAGATACAGTGTTATAAATAGACTGCAAATTTTTATTAATGGATACAGTGAAAGCTTTGTAGAGGGTTGTCTCAACCCCTAAATATAACAATTCGTGTCTTGCTTTATTTCTTAGATTTTAGAGAATTAAAATTTCCTATAAATGCATGAACATTCGCAGTTATAAATGAAATCGAAATACAAATGTTAAATACTACTATAGAAGTATATGTAATAGATGTAAGAAATAGGGGAGCAAAGTTTACCAAATTTATTAGCAGCCGTGGGGGGGCTAAAATTGCATACGATTAAGTTCAGAAATAAAAATCAATATGCAATGCACAAGTCTTGAAATAAAAAATATCCTTAAAATACTACATACATGTATACATATAACAAATATAAAAAGTAGGGGAGCAGAATCTACCAAATTTAAAAGTACACGTGAATGCTAAAATAGCAGACCATCAAAATAAAACTGAAGAATCAGAATCAGGGTCTATTTACGAATAAATACGAGTTGAAAGTTGTGAATGTATTGCCCATGAAAATAAATTGTAAAAATTGCGTGGGGTCCATTTGTTATTGCTGTGGTTAATGCAGGCGTTTAGAGAGATCCGGTCGAAATATTCCGGGCAAAACTAACGTATCCTGGTCGCTGAGGAGGCTACAGAGGTTTCGAGGGAGCCTGGAGCAGACCGCCGGGGGCGTGCAGCCGTCCGAAAATTAATACGGAGAGGAAGATGCATCGCGAGAGAGCTGCCCACTCGGGGGATTTATATATTAGGCCGAGCCCGTGAATCCCCGCGTATTTTCCCAACGTAAGGGTTTAAAGGATTGACAGCGGATTGAATTGCGGGAATGCGGCGTTCCGGGGCTCCGGGTCGGTGAAATTTCGCGCTGGGATGGTCCCGGGTCACGGGCTCAGAAGAAAGGGACTTTAAACGCGCTTACTGTTGAAATTAATTTAGTTCGGAGTTTGCTTCCAAAGCGAGAAGCTCCCAGAGATTTGCCCGCGGAGTGCGGTTGCGTCGGTTATGAAGAGATAGATCTCCCCCGCTGTATTTGTTCCATTCCGTTTCTAATTTCTTCGCGGGTTCCCGCGTGTTCCCAAAGTTAGAAGGGAATGTTTTACATCTAGGCCAACCAGTAATCAATTTTATCCCTCGTCTTCCTACGTTCGTCCTTATCATATGTAATTTCTACGTTCATTGGAGAGTTGCAAGATGACCCAATATCTACATTTGCCTACGAAATAAATGAAATTGCAGAGAAACTGCAGTATGCAATCTGTGCAAATTTTTATTAATGGATATAGTGAAAGCTTTGTAGAGGGTTGTCTCAACCCCTAAATATAACAATTCGTGTCCTGCTTTATTTCTTAGATTTTAGAGAATTAAAATTTCCTATAAATGCATAAAATACAAATACAAATGTTAAATACTACTATGGAAGTATATGTAATAAATGTAAGAAATAGGAGAGCAAAGTCTGCCAAATTTACTAGCAGTCGTGGGGGGGGGGGGGGGGGCTAAAATTGCATACAATTAAGTTCAGAAATAAAAATAATTTGTAGAATCCTATAATCAAAAAATAAGGAATACTTTGGAGTTAGGAATGCTTGAACCCCATGGAACTGACTTGCCTTTTAGTATTGAAAAAAATCCAAGGGACGTCCGGCTTGTTAACTGGACGAATTGCACCTCGAAAAGTGTACGACCTGTCGCGTTATGCGTATCAAGATCAGAGGGATCCGAACCATTTCGAGACGTCTCGAGTCTCCTCGACTCGAGGAGTCCCGGAGACGTTTTGCAAAATTGTTGAGATCGAAAGTCTTACAAATTCTTAAGAATCTCGGAGGGCTCGAGTGTCTCGAACATCTGGAATATTGCGAAAGTTTTGGAAGCATAGAATGTCCTGAGAACGTTTCACGTTTATTAGCTTATACGTCTTCCTATTCAATTTCACGAATTAGTTTCCTCGACTAAGTTGCGTAACTATGTATTACCAAAGATCTGGACACACTGATCTACAGTTATATTTTTTACGAATTCCTGCCTCATCGGTTCGAACATTTCATTTCGAATACGAGTAAAAACGAGATTTGATCGACGCCTCCTCGCGCCAACGATCAACGAGACTGTTTAAGTTAACGAAGTTTAAATATTTACCGAAACTCTTTAAGTATTCGAAACTGTGGAAACATTCGAGGCGTTCGATTCTGTTCCAGGACGATTAAAAGCACGTGGCTCATCCCCTCGAACCATTCAAGGAAGACGTTAAACAATCTCATCCACCCCCAAAATAGGGAATTCCGACTAGCATGGTGTTTGCAGCACGCTTCTCGCGAACTGAGTAATTACCGGGACATTAATTAACCCAGGTAGCTACGTGTAAAATCACGTTGAATCTGTATTATCGTCGGACAATGTACAGAGCAAGCTTGTTTACCTGATTCGAACGCTATTCAATGCGATTATTGTTAGAGATTTGTCTGAACACATGCAATCGTTCCGAAGCGATAAACACCGGCGGTAGCCTTGCGCATTCGAGCTCGGTAAATGGCTGGCTCAGGATTTAATGAAAGCAAAGTGGCCGGATAAAGATAGGCAGCCAAAAGTGGCTTCAAAAGCGAGATTGCGCCAAACAAGATTCAATTTTGTACTCGATGGAACGAAGGCGGAATAATTTACTTCGCGCGTCTGGTACCGAGCGAAATAGTTGACGCGACTGTCGGCCGGAAACGACGGTAAACAGTTGAATTGAAAGATAATACAGAAACGAGAAACTGATTTTCATCGTGATGCCACGATGCCACTATACGAGCGAAAATTGTTCCAAATTGATTTCAGGGAAAATTGGAGCACATTAAAGTCTCGAAAATTTTTACGTTGTACGTACTTTGTCGATGTTTAAATACGAGAAAGCTTTCCTCCGTTATTTCCAAATAATTTTCTAGAAAATCCAAGACCGAAATGTTGGTCTAAACACACTCGATCCTTGCTTTGATTTCGTATGTGGCCTGTCAGGCAACTCGGTGATAATCGTGGCGATCGCGTCGAGCGATTCGTTCGACGCAGACGAACGTAAAACGCATCAACGGTCCGTTGACATTAATAATCGAGCTTCCCCGAGTTTCCAAGTTCCGCCGTAAGCACAGGGCTTACGAATCGACTCCGCGGAACCGTGGCTGTGAGCACAGTCGACGAGGCGCGCGAAACGTTCCGCGAGATAAAGCTCTCACGGCGCACAGATTAGATAAATTCGCGGGAGGGTGATTAAAGGGCGAGAGTTGCCGAAATGATCGCGGCGGGGATTAGTAATTACTCAACACAACTCTGCCGGTTAAACGAGGTCACGGGTCTGTAGGGTTCTTCGCGTCGAGGGTTCCTCCGCGTCTTACCGGATCTCGACGCGCCCTCCGCAAGAAGAGGAACCCCGAGAACGTCGATGGCGTCCTCTGGATTGGCAAATCGATTCGTAAAAACACGTATGTTTGCTCGAAACCTTTACCATTATGTTCGTTTATTCGGGGGGAAAAGACTCTTTAAAATTGTTGATGAAAATCAAAATAATATTTGTTAGCGATGTTTTGAAAGGAAGGTCGCGACGTCTTCCCTCAGTTTTATTCGAAATCGTTTTAATAAAGCTCGCCGGGATCACAACGATTACGAATGAGAATTATCTTGAATTAATTAAAACGCGTCTGGGGACCGCGGACGGCTCAGGGGCGAAGATGAAAGTAGTCGAAGACGGTTGGAATAAAACGAAGGCGGCCGACGGTGTCGAAAAGTAGACGACGACGTGGAATTTCGCGCTCGCGACGCGGCTTATAATTAAACGGGCCTCGCTAATGAAAACTGTCGCGCCCGGCCGTCGGCGTCGCCGCTATTCTTTTCATAAATCATGTCGTAGGATGTTCCGCGAGCGAGGACGCAAAGACGCCATGCTGCGAAAGCTGACGCTCGAGGGTCCCTTCCGGTCTGCGACTTCAAAGGAACCGATTCTTCTTCGTTTTTTTTTTTTTCAGTTTCGGTCGCTGTGAATCGCGCATCCTCGAAAAGCTGACGAAGTTACGAAGATTCAAAATTAGAAATAGCAAATAACTAACTCTCCAAGAATTCGCTTTATTTTTTCAAGTTTCAACCGTTAGAACTGCGTGAAATAATTAAATCGAAATCCGAGAAACGGACGGAGCGAATGAAAATAATCCAGGCAAAGCGGTTCGACGCAAAATGGACACCCAATTTATATTTTAGCATAATTAATTTCATTTGCTGTGGAATTCAATGTGATTGAATTAATTCGCTGACCTTAACTAAATAGTTACAGACGATGAAAGAACATGCTTGATATCATCGATATATTTAATTTTGGATTTTATTCAAACGGATCGAACTACGTTAAAAAATGTTTACGAACTACTTGTAATTTATTGATATAACGTGGCGTTTCGTACCCGTTTAATTGCATTCGCAATTGGCCATGAATTAAAGAAGCGACGAAAACCTTCAACGATGGAAACGCGAATATAATTAGCAGCTTTTCGAGGTTGTAATCTGATGAACAAACTAATACACCAAAGCGCAATTATCGATATACCGAAATATTTCTAAACCTTAAAATAAATATTAATTTAATTTCCCAACGCCACAGATAAATATCAGCTCGAATTTCCATGCAGAAAAAAAGAACAAAGCACCCGTAAAAAAAGAAATGTTATTTCTCGTTTCATTTTTTACTCTTTCGCCCGAAATTCCATTGTTCGATTTCAAACCGGGTATTGTGGAACACCCTATACATAAAGTTCCAAACTAAATAGTTGCCTTCCGTTAAAGTTTCAATTTAAAAAAACGACACTTTGCTCGCGTACGGTATACGGAAAAGTCAAATAGCATTTCGGTGGAGCGAACGCGAAACAAAGTTGCAGACGGTATAATTAAAAGTTGGGATTACACACGCGCTCGGTACACTTTTTTTTTTTAGAAAAAGAAAACATATTTAGCACTAATCATCGGACAGTAATTAATTAGCAGATCTAAAGGATAATAAATTTCAATGTCCGTGGTGAATAGCCTCGCCCGGTGCTTCCTCGATTTTCTGATCTCTCGTACGTATTATTCCACCGATAATTAATACTTTCAATCGTATTAAATTAATTCTTTTGTAATTCGTGCTTTCTGTCCCGTTCGTTTCTCTTTTGTGTTCATAAATTTCAATGGGACCCGGTGCTCTTGTATAATTAATATTGCTTTCGACGCCAATCCCACGTTATTGTCATATCAATTCGTAAACAATGAAAATAATTCTATATAAAACGTTCCAAAGTATCCATCGAGTTTCTCGTTCCATTATGTTTAAATGCAACGTTACAATACGAGCCCGGCTCGGTACCAAACAATTCCAACGGAATCACGCCATTCTATGTGTCTCTGGAAACCGCTCTAAAGAGATGTAGGGTTTTAACGATCGTGGTCCCTGCACCGTTACAAATTCCAGAGGGGAAACCATGGCAGATGAAACGAACGAGATTCACGATCGAACCGGGGACCGAGAGTCATTCGATTTTCATTGCTTGTTTCGCAGAAAACGATTCCTATCGCTGACTCACAGCTAACGTGGCGACTGAATTGAAAATGAACACTCGCATTTTACCCGATGTTTCCTCCCCCACTACTGCTGCTACTTTCGACGATAAATTCAACGAATAATTAATTCGTGTTCCTTCCTTTCTCCGGGAACGATTGCTCGACTTTTGTAAAAACAGGACACCGCGTTCCTTAATTAAACTCGTACTTGCATTCGTAAAAAAAAGAATAACAACGTTGGACAACTGGTAACATTGGTCTTGACTGTACTAAAATGTATACCATCAGTCATTTAAAAAAATTTAGGTAGCATTTAGGGACCATTTAAATTTATTATTAATTAAACGGAACAGCTGAACATTTGATGTGAGCAAAACTATTGTTTTAAAGCAATATTGATTGAATAAACATTTGTATGTTAGTATCTGAGGAGAATGTAAATCAGTTTGAGATTTCTGTGAATTTATTGTTTACCCACAAACGTCAACGGGGAAATAGGAAAACCTTCGAAAGAATATTTTGTAAAATTGTCGTACCCTGTCCAATAACAACTTATATCTAGAAAATGATGGAATCCAAATAACAGACGTTTGTTTAAATTGCAGCTGTATCAACGTTGCAAATAATAGTTTGAGCGTTGTTTTGTTCTTCGGAATTTGAAGCTGATCTCGAGAGGAAACCGAGATTTCGTACGCTGCTCCATAATGTTTATACAATGCCTGGAAATATCCAACCGAGACGCGATGGTGGCTCAAATATGTATTGTTTCTTCGATCCCCACAAGTATTGTTTAATGTACCTGAAATTATTATTACGACTGGACCGCACATTTCGAAACATTTCATCGGTCTGACAAATTATTTCCAAGATATAAAACAAAACATAGGGGCGTTAAATTTTGATTCAAACCGTCGGGGATATAATAAAAATTGCAAAGTGTAAAAAACCGAGGCGTCAAGTCTCGATCGACAGCGTAACTTCCCCTCTGTTAAATTCTATAACTACCCAGGAAATAAAATTTATAGGAAACGCTAAAAGGTTCGGGAACAATCTGTTAAAATAATCCCCGTTTCGTACGAAATTTCTCGTCTCGATTGCGAGAAGGATTCCGAAGCCTTTCGGGTTCCTAGCGTGCCCTTAATAATTTTTTGCATCGCCAACTATCGCGATAATCGCTCGAACGACGCTGCAACATCTCGTTCGATCGTCGCCCAGCGTCGCGACGTCTGCGAGATCCGGTTATCGAATGGAAATGGATTTCCTCGTTCCGGCTGAGAGCGTCCAACGAAACCCTCCCTTGCCCTTTGATCCTGTCCGCCCCCGTTATCGATCCGTGCAGGGACCAACGATCCTTCCCCACCCTCGACGAAACACCCACGAGTTTGTCGCAAAAATCGTGGTCTCCGCATTTTTATCGTGCTCGATAACAAATTCCATTCCCGAATAACGGAATTTTAAATTCGTCCTTACGTAAAGGAAAGTTTTTTAAATAAATCATCCCCCCTGTGGTGCATTAGAGTTCCCTTTTTTAATTTCGACGGGGTTCCAAAATTTACTTCTCCAATCTCAACGTACGATTGCCTACTATTCGCGAGACAAATGTGTCGCAATAATCGATGTTCGTGTTCCCCATTATTGTCGTAACTTTTCAGTAAATTTTGGACGTTTCTCGCGACGAATCCCCCCAGTCGAGGGGATTCGAAAACGCGTTTGCCTCGTCGCGACAAGATCCGACGCTGTCCCGGGTTTTCTCGAAATATCATGTAACGGGTAAACCCGAGCGAACGGAGCTGATTAACCGTAAAATACCGGGTCTCTTCCGGTCGACACTGCCGGTGACGCGATGTTAAATGCGTGACCCGCAACGGCCGCCGCCTCCGTCGGATTCGTCGAGCGAAATTGTTTGGCGCAGCCTTCGTCAAAAGAAAAGTTTCATTAGCCTAATGAAACGAGTGACTCGGGGAAAAAGCTAGGCCGCAGGTACGGCCCGCATCCGGGACAGGGCCGAGGGAGCGGCGCGGGGGTTGGACGAGATGTACCGAGCACGCCAGCACTTTAATTAGAGAAATTAAATTTTCAAACGAAACACACGCCCGCTACCTGGCCCCACCTCACCTCCCCCCCTTCGTCTGCGTTACCCTTTCCTGGCTCGAAGGACACGGCCGTCGAAGGGCGAGCAACTTCCGATGGATCATCGAGACAACCCCGGAATTATATTTCCAAAACGTTTCGCGTCTATTGCACCCTTCGTAACAGTTTCGTGAAATAATTTCAATCTGGTAAGAATCGTAAGCCATTCTGTTTTAAATTCGAGTTAGAATACGAAAATCATGCAATTTGTAAAAGAAAAACTAGGTATTTTGACTTCTGAATAATTTCAGTGTTTCTCACTTTCGCGATTCAAGAAACCAGTACCTTTTTGCTACTGTTCTGCGTGGCTTCGACGCGTGCTCGAAATCAAGAAAGAACGGCGGTACGATTTAGCGTTCGAGAGCGCGTAATTTGCTCTCGATGGTCGACGACGCGTTTTAGTAACTCAAGGGACGATCGAGCCTCGAAGAAACTCGATCCGACGATAACAACGCTAATTGAGATTCAGCGTGCCTGCTTCACAGACGGCTCGATAATCCGCGAAAATCGAAAACGAAGAACGAAACAAGAAAACGCGACTATGCAAATTGCTTCTCGATTTTTAATACGTTCCAACTCCTCCACGCATGGTTGATTCGCCGTATAAAAGCGCGGGGAAAGTTTAAACATCGGCGAAGACGTAATTTTCGTCCGACGAAAACGAATCTTATGAAGAGTTCTCGTTATCGGTCGCTGATATGTTAAAGATCGGGGGTCAGGTTGGGTTTCCTCTTTGCAAGAGCCAGGCGTCTATCAGCGGGAGCTCTTAAGCTGCCCGATAAAAGGAGGAATAAATATAAGCAAGGGAAAAGAAAAGAGGAAGCGTGCCCGTGCACGGACGAAACGAGATCCATCGGACTTACGCTCTTTTCCGCTTCGATCGCGGCCAACCGAGAACTGGGAACCGCGGTGAAGGCTCTCGCTCGAAGAAACACTGCGTTCTCGTTGAACGCGATATGGCGACCCCGTGGGAATTCCGGCCGCGCCTCCGGTAATTCATTTTGCCCCGCGATCTGGGACGCTAAATAAGGTTATCATCGCCTTCGCATCTAGCTGCGTTCTTCTTTCCCGCGGGTTCGCTCCTATTTTCGCGCAACCGGAACTCTCTGCCCGTGAAAATGCAACGAATCAAAACCAACGGGACCCCCTTTACGAGAATATAACGTCACGGGTACCTGAAACACGATATTTTTTCGAACTATTCGTCCCTGAAGTACTTCAGATTTCTATTTTTATTTTTAAAATGACATAGAATGTACAAGAGATCGTGTCGGTCCAAAAGCTTGATTCGTTTTCGTTTTCGAAATTCGTAACTTCTAGATCGAGCCCAATTTAGTCGAAACGTATTTATTTATTTTAATAATAAATTCGAGCGGCGAACGATTGGATGCGACGGGGTTAATTTAAAACAGCTACGCCCAAAATTACGAAATTTTACGGGAACCTTCAAAAAGAATCGGGAGGGTTTCGGCGAGGGTCCAATTTCGAAATTCCAATTAGTTTCTGAGTAATTAATTAAAGTGTTCAAAGAAGCGTGGAAAATTTGACGAATTTCCCGCTCGACTCTGCATAATTATTCAATCAATTCGCCGCGCCTCAAAAACGCTTTCTGTTTCCCAAATGTAACACGTTTTGCATTAATCCAGAATCTACAATATTAATAAACCTACGTGGGAGATATGTATAACTTGAAACAGTTAAATAACCTTAAATTTCCCAACGATTGGAAACTAAACAGAACCATTTATATTTGACATTTCAACTAGACAAGACTCTGAAACTTAATGGGTGCAACAGCCTCTTATATACGTGTATCGAAACTTTCCACGCTCGCCAGTAGAGGGCTACGCTCAACCTTTCTCACAAGTGCTCCACCGACCATTCAATATCCCCAGACTCCTCTCGCTCGCTTCTTCCTACAACACGTGGGCGTGTTTACGTTAACAATTACGAGCCAAGAGCCTTTCGATCAACGCTGACAGGTACAAATAATCAATCTAACTCGATAGGTGATCGCACACGGGCCAGATCGCAAATTAATTTAACACTTCGCGGCGAAATACTTCGGCAAAGTCCATCTTCCCGTGTCCGTCGACAAACTTCGTAAAACTTTCGAACTCTGATGATACCTTATTCGATGAAACGTGCGTTGACCAAATCACGGGGGACGGTCCCTCGACGTTGCCCTCGCCCGAAGAGAAGGGGAACTGGGAGAGGACAACTGGTCGAAGGGTCGAATTATATGGAGCAACGAACCGCGGGACCGGGGGGTAGTTCGAGGTGGTTAATTCGCCCGGGAGCCTACTTTCCTGGAACGTGATATCGTCGTCGATGGGGGAACCTCGGTGGCCGGCGCTCGGACCGCCTAACGAGCTGGCAACTCGTTTTACTCGCGATCTCGAACACTAAACAGAGTTAGCGTGGCTCGACTTTCATTCTCTGGGAGTCTCTTTTCTCCGGGTCCCGAGCGTTTCCACGTTCGTCCAGGGCCGACGAAAGACGCGGAAAGGCGGGTGGAGAGCAAAGAAAAGAAGCCCCGGGTAACTACGACTGGCGGAGAAGCGACCAGAGGACGATGAGGAGGGAATAGGAAGGAAGGAAGGAAGGAAAAGAAGGGCTGCCAAGGCTCTTTGGTCTCGGCTCTTGGGCGGTAACTCGATTTGTCGCCCGTCTTGAGCCAGATGGATCGGAAGTAGACGCGAACGCCGGCCGCATTTCAAGCAGCCCATATCCCTCCCCCGTCGGATTTCCTGTAGGTTTAGCGTGTCTTGCTTGGCCACTCCGTCCTACGACCAGCTGGCAGAATCCGTTCGTGGAGCAACAATCGGGTGCTTGTTCGCTCCGACGGCGACCCCGTGCATCCGAGAACGACTCACGGCACGACTCTCTCTCTGCACGATCCAAGTTCGGATTAACTTTGGATTAGTTGGACGTCTAAATATTACACCGGTTCTTTCGGAAACTCTTGCCCGTCGCCATCGAGAACCCATTCGACGAGGCGGTAACCGGAGAACGTCGACGTCCCTGCGATTCCTTCGAAGTTAAATTAACGCGTCCAACGACGCTACTGTGAATTTTTTATTATACACAGTAGACGTCGATACTGAACAGTTGACGAATAATGCATTGGAATTTTATATATTTTATTTTTTAATAAATTGTGTTACTACATCACCATTTTTAAGAAAAATTGACAGGGTAGGTGCAGAAATTTATCGACAAAAAGAAAATTTCAAATGGTTCTGGAAAAATTATTTTTAGTTGCGGGGGTCAATTACGATCATTTTTTAAGAGTGGACATACCCCCGAAATCCTAACCATTTTCGAGAAAAAAATTCATTACCGAAAATATAATTCCAGGCCAGAAATGTGTCTCCAAAATTTCATGCGTATCTTTAAAACGTCATAACTTTTGAACGAATTGGAGGATTTCAATGTTTCAAAATGCAAACAACGCGTATTTTGATGGAAAATATTTAGAAATTCAAAGAAATATCGTCGGTGCAAATTTATCGAGTATACGTGCAATAGAGTACGACTTTGACAAAAATGCAAGTAGAGAAACAGAGTTATGGTCAGACGCACAAGCTGAATTTTCAAATTTAAGTATCTCGAAATCGAAAGCTCGTACGAAAAAATATTATTCGTTCTTTTTGATTTACTTTCCAATGGAGAATCACTCTCTGCCCCGGTTGTACCGCTCGTCCCATCCTCCACCCTTATAGTTTACGATTTAATAAAAGTACGAATCGTAAGGGCAAAACAGAAGCTTATTGGAATACGTGATTTGGTAATCTGTCTCGCGGGTCATTTACAGGAAAAACAATTGCAAATTTATCGGGTATTCGTGCAATAGAATACGACTGACACCAGAAAAACATATGAATGGTCAGACGCACCAGCTCAATTTTCAAATTTAATTATCTCGAAACGGAAAACTCGAACGAAAAAATATTACTCGTTCTTTTTTATTCATTTTTCCCCTCGTCCCACACCTACTCATATAATTTACGATTTAATGAAATTAAAGGCGTACCTAACGATGGGGACTATCCATTCCGATAGGGTTTTATTCTTCTTGGGTTGACAGTAACCCCTAGAACGGATTGCAAGGGCAAAACACGGAAACTCGTTGGAACGAATGGGGAATAAAACGTGAAAATGGAGATGGAGAAAAAGAATTAAATAGAGACGGTGAGCGATTCGATCGGACGGTGCGAAATGGAGAGCATCGGAAGTTAAACTCCGGACAAGGCTGCAGTGTTTCGACCCCTCCGATTCCCCCGAAAAGACTCGGGCTAAACACCGGAAGCTACGGAACTTGGAACGGGAACAAGACGAGCTCCCGAGCCCTGGGCTAGTCTCGTTCGCGAATGAGCATCTGTCCGAGAACAACATTCAAACTTTGTACCCAAGTATCTCTCGTAACGACGGGGCCGGTATTACCTTGGATTTTCCTCGAATCCGGCAGCCATCCTCGCTCGATATTAAGTTGCCGAATGCTGGGGGAATCGAGAACCTGCAGATTTCGCGCGCCCGACGATACACGCCGCGATACGCGTCGAAACGTTCTCAGGGGGTGGTTCCGCCCCGCGATTACGATGCTCGAACCCGTTGCGTGACTCGAGAACGCAAACGTTACGAAGTCGTAAATTTTTATCGCCCGATATTTATGATCCGTGGGTCCGATCTCGTCGAGCCGGCTCGTACGTTTTCAATTATTCGTAGACATATTGGAGACGATTACCGCCTTTAAACCGATAAAATGCATGTTTAGTTGTGCTTTTATGGGTTATAATTCCGTTTTATTCCCGTCGGTGCCCCGCTGAATTCGTAAGGCGATTCGTGAGGGTTTCGTATCTCGCGCCACCTTCTCGAGTCTAGAAATTTGGCCAAGAATTACGTGCGGGTAGTAAAGAAATTGCGATCGTTGATGTAACAGGGGGGTGGTGATTAAATTTCGTGAATGGATTTCGTATAATTGTAGCGCGATCCAATGGTAGGGTAACGTCGAGACGCGCAACGACGTGAACAAAAACGGACACAGAGGCTGCGGAACGGTGTCAAGACCGGAAGAGCCCTCGAGCCGCAGCTCGCTGGCCACACCGCCGAATTTCACGCGCGCTCTGACACACGCTCGAGACCGCATTATCGGGCGCGACCGAGTTTCTAACGAATCGCGCTCTCGATACGACGGCCCTCGAGCCATCGCGCGACATAAAAGACGCGGAGAGCCGGAAACGGAATTAAAAAGACAGTAGGTCGAACCGAGGGGACGAAGGGCGCGAAACGAGCTGCCGTGAAAGGGAGACGGACAATCGGAGAAACGTGGAAAGGGCGACGAGAAACAGCGTACCCGAGGGCGAAGGGAGAAGGAAGGTCGAGCATCAGGGAGCCGAGAGTAGGAAGAGCAGGAGCAAGGCTGTAGCAACGAACTGGATGAGAGGCGGAGGGTGAGTGTTGCTGGATAGCTGGGATGGCATACCGGGTGGTTCCTCCAACTGGAGCAACTAGAATAACACGATGAATAGTCAAAGGAGAAAATTCGATCGTTCCCAAGGAGCAAATATTTTGACGATCCCGAGAGATGAAACATCGACATTCTCCGGGGCTTCCTAATTGGAATATCTAAAATAAAACACTGCAATCGAATGGAATCTTCGTTCGAATGTCTGTGTGGAAAAGTGAATCGAAAACGTGTAACGGAATTTGTTCGTGACGAGGCTTAGTTTTCGAGAGAATTGAATTTGAATATTCGCTTGATTCTACTTATGTTTGTGAACTTCGACTGCAGGGTACGGGTGCATTTCGTCGATTCTACTGTTTGTACATGCACGGAATAGAGAATTAGTGAAAATGATAATACCAGTGTCGATGCTTCCCGGAACTTTAGCGCAAGTAGAAATGTCAAGTATTGGTCAGACGGGCTAACAACGTGCTTCGATGGATGGACGAGTCCGTTCCACATTTTCGATTTATTCTCCCAGGTAGAATCACCCCCGGATAGTTTCGCCCATACATTTTGCGTATATCGGGGTGTCCAGATAAAATGCAAGCTGTCTCTTGCTGGAGACTATACATTAGATACGAAGACAAATTTTTTTTGCATTGTTTCACATTTTCCATCTATTACAAGGACTTTACGTAGTCTACCACCGCTTTTGTTTCACGGTTATTAATGCTTAAATAAACACGAACACAACTGCAAGTAGAAATACCGAGTGTTGAGCAGACACAGCCGACTTAAACTGAACTAAACAAATTTCCCTTGTACATGAACGTGAATTCTCAAAATTATTTAACCACTATACGTAATAATGGAGACTCCAAACACCGCGTGGATTAACTGTGAATGCTCGAAAGGACTTAAAAAGCCCCTCCTGGTCGATGGAACAACGCGAACCAAATTTTCCACGTACTGTTTCACCAATCAGAAATCACCCCTAAGAGAAATCTCGACCAAAGAAAGAAACCCATGGCGAACGACAATTATTTTGGCCTGTTTATATTTCGACGACCGATCTTTGGAAAATATTCTAGGTGTTTCTGTCGGAGGGAACACCCCGTAGAGGGTTGCCAGGGTGCGGGTATCACGAGCAGAGAGTGCCGGGGGTGCCATTAGCGGGGTGTGTTTTGCGCCCGGGTCGCGCGATCAACTGCGAGCCTCTCGCTCTCAATCTCTCCCTGTCTCTCTCTGGCTCTCTCTGGCGAGGGTTGCGAACCAGGGAGGGACGAGAGGAGTCCTCTATTGTTGCCGCTTTACCCGGCATGCATATTTAACGCCCGCGTTCCTCTTCCACCCCCTTCGTTCCCCCCTTCGTCTCTAATTCCGTTTCTCTCGCACGTCCCTCGTCCTCTCTGTTTCTACGGCCTTCGTTCTCTCCAGCGTGCTTTTCTCTCCCCCCATCCCTTGCCTGAACCTTCGTTCCGCAACTCGTGCCTACCTATCGCGCTTTAATTTCCGCGCTTCGAATCTCACCAACAACCAACAACCATGCTCGGTCACGGACCAGCGGCCGGAAGCCAGCTGCTACCAAAAGAAACGCCCTCCCCCCCCCCGTAAGACGAACGCCAAGGATCGAACTTCCCTTCCGAATATTACCAGGCGAATTAATCCAACGCCTGACCTCGTAAATAAATAAAATAATCTTCTAGAGGAGCGAGCAAGGTGCAATTTCTAGGTGACCGATATTCCTGCACTTTCGGAGGGATCAGATAATTCCAGCAGACGTTTTACGAGGACGCGGGCGCGTATCGATGAAACGTAACTTTACCCTCTCGGGCTGTTACCCCGAAATCGATTAATTATCGGGAATTATGTGTGTGGCCGAGGATTAAGGTAATTCGGCGGGGATAATCGACGGCGCGACTTACGTTTTATGGAAAGAAATTATCGCCCGGGAGGATGGTAACGACACCACCTTCTAATTTACCCTTGCAGCTAACCAGATTTACCCCAGCATTGATTCCCGCACGGAACACCCTCGACCCTACCGTAACCCAAATTGTATTACCTTCTGGAAAACCATTATACGATTGACGAACGCTAATAATGAAATATAAATCGAGTGGCGAGTTTAGATATACATAAATTTTCAACCGTATCCAGCCCTAGTGTGATCTTGTAATAAAATATCTCTGTTGTTGAAAGAAAGTTGATATTAAATTATGAAAGAGAGAAATCGATCCTGTTTCTGGTGTTCGAACGACTCGTATCGATTCTCCCGCTAATCGAGTCGCCATTACTGTTACGCGCACGTTTCGTAATCGCTTCTCGGCGGGACGAATGCAAGAAAATCGTCTTTGTCTGAGAAACGCGGGGGCGAAAGGTGAACGCACGTGCATCTACACGCGATAACGTGCGCGCGGCAACAACCATAACACGTATCCGTGCTGAAACGAATTTCAATTTTCGTGTTCGATGCTTGAGAAAGCCTAGTTACGGAACTGTTTAATTTTTAGATTCGTAGAATTACACTGTATATCGCCCCTAACGACTGTGAAGGGGACGTGGAAAGCAATTACACTCCCCCTCCGCTGGAAATATCCATTTTGTAACCACTGAAAGTTCCAGACAAGAATACACAACCATATTTTCTCTAAAAATTTTTATTGTACGACACGGGAAGCTTAAAGAACCAAGGAGAGAAGATTAGTTGCGCGTTTATTATAAATATTTTTTTAAAGAGTGACTATCCTCACTCGTACACGGAAGCGAGCTTAACTTTGTTTGTGGAAAAGTTGCGAACTGATACTCGCGGAAGATACTACGGCACTGTCGGATATTCTCGAAGCATTACTCGAGTGTACCGTAATTTCTTTTAAAGTGTCACGATTTTTCTCTCACGAAGTGTCACAAAGTTATCCCCCAACACTTGGCGAAACTGTTGGCTCGCAGCGAGCCACGGCGTTATCTCTGACACGCGACCGACGGTGTCTCGCGTTACTAATTAGTTACCGAAACAAAAACGACGAGCTCGTATATTTTTCGCTTTATCATCGCGAAACTACCCCGAGGATCACACGAGTCGCCTGCGACGAGAACGTCGCAAGGCCGAACGTGGAAACGCGCGAAAGTTGTCTTTCGAAAGTTCGTTCGAGTCTCGTATCGATGGCTGTTTAACGCCTCGACGCGGTGCTCGAGAATCGATACGCGTTGGATCGATTCCATCGCCGCGTCGAGTAAGAACAAAATCCAGTCTTTGCGCCGGGCGCGGTATATAATTTATTTTCGCCGCAATCGCGATGATAAATATTTCGCGGACAATGGGCCGCCGTCCGCGTCAGAAATGTCGATACGTCGCTGGACAAAACGCAACAGCGAGTTACGGGACCGTAGTCTCTACGTGACGATTAATTGTTATCATCCGCGCGGTTGTCTCCATTGTCGCGTCGAGATGGAAGCGCCCGCTTCACAATACACCCCCAGGACCGCCGTATGAACGCCGGGAGTTATATAAGCTACGTTTTCGTTGACGGGACCGCTCTCTCTCTCTTGACGCAAATGGGCAGATTTTGTCGAGGACAAAGTCTGCATTCAAGCCGTACCGTATTACTCGTCCCCTACCCTGATTATTTTCCCCGTTGATGGACCGAAATGTTTCCCGTCGCGGACGATTTGTTCCGGAGGGGCGAGCCGGATTACCGTATCACGATTCTTACGAGCCACGTTTTTTACTTTCCCCCCCCCCATTTATACAATATAACAGAGGGAAAATATCGTATCCAAGTCTTTTCTCCCTTCGAAGGGAGGAGGAAACGACCCTGTTACTTTTCGAAATTTCAGGCAAAAATTATTACAATTTAAACATCGAAGATGGTACCATTTGATTCGCAGAAAATCTACCATATTTTATATATCTAGGCGCAATGAATGGAGTGCTCATTACGGTAACAGCGTATGAAATGACGCTCCTGGAAGTCTAATTACGAATTTCTCGAGGCTCGAAATAATTTATCCGGGATCCTAGGCGAGTAAAAAAAATTTCTAACAATGAGAACGAACGAAACGGCCCAAACGGGGCCCCATTTATTAAGGGTTGGAGAGCACGCGTTCACGCTGGCGTCGTTTTCGTCGATCGCCGACGACAGACCACATTGTTCGGGTTTCGTTTGTCCCGAATTATTCCGTGCGCGTAGCTTCCCTTGTTAGCAACAATGTTGGCCGAGCCTTTCGGAATGATCCACCGTGCGTTACGAGACAATACCGAGGAATGTAGCAGAGCCAATAATTAACGACGCAAATGATCAAACAATATGGGCCGGCCATTCACTCTATGATCATTCACCGCAGTTCCCGTATGCCCGTCGATAATTAATTGTATGTTAGCCGTAACAATATATTGCACTTTAGCGTTTGATAGTCAACGATCCTTTATCGGTATTCGTGTTCCATTACCGACCAACGATATTATTCGATTTTTTGATCGGCGAAAGAGAATGAAATTCGAGTATTTAATCGATTGGTATGTCGAGTGTACGGAATCGGCGTTTTACTATAACGACACTGACGAGTGTCCATTACAGAATCATCTATGACAGAATACGTGGAGTATCATTATGCTTAGAAATTGCGTAGCTTAATTTGCCCACAATTTAGCCACTGGCTCGCAGAAGAGTTTCTAGAGGGTTGCGGAGGTCATTTTTGGTTGCAATTATTTTTAGATTCTTGCTAAGAGGAATATTTAACAAATACTGAAAGCTGGATTCAATATAGCATGAGAATGGAATAAAAAAAATCCCTGGTTGTTATTGGTTGTAAATTGATGAAATATTAATTCGCTATTATGCTCTGAAACATTCATTTTTAATGTATTTTCTTTAACGTAACAATTGCAGGTTTTTACAAATTTTTGTTTGCGTGTGTAACAATAGTATGTTATGGAATAAATTCGGGTAACGATAAAACTCGCCGAATATTTTATTTCGTTTCGTTTTATTTTACTCTACTTTATTTAACGTCTCTACATATTATAATAGACCGTATTGAAGTAGCTGGTATCGGTGCTTTTTTGTGAAAAATTTATTTAATGGCTTTTGTTTGAATGTAGCAACAGGGTATCAACTGTTTTTTTTCATTTAAAAGTTTTCGATGACCGAATTGTGTTTATTAGTTTAAAAGTTCGGAGTTATTACTCCATTTTCATGTTGCGTACACACCGTTTGTCGGAACCCCTCAATTTTATAACAACTTCTGTCACGAAACGTGATGATTACAAAAAATGTTTTCGAAAAATAATCCCCCTCAATTCGAGAATCCCTCGCGTCATTAAAAGCGAAGTATCGAACGAGCGCTTTCTCTATTAATAACTTTGTTCGCGTATCTATATCGTGCGTCAGAAATTTTTTTAATAGCAGTTTGCAATTTATTCGAAAACGCAACATTCGATAGACGATCTATCGTCCAGTTCAATATTTAAAAAAATACCATAATCAAGAAAATATTCGCTGGTATCTCAATCTAAAAAATTCTGCACGGTTCTAAAAGCAGCAAAATGGTTCTGGGCTTACTGACATGCGTTTCACGTATGGTCTTGCCAATGGAAACGGACGTTCGATCGTATCAAAAACATTTTCCACGACGTAGAATTCCGAATAGCAGAATGTACTCTTCCATTCACGGACGGCTACGTGAAACTGGTACGTTTAAGTCCGACACGATCGCAGACGGTCAAGAAACGTGTCTACACCATTGGTGAAAGAAGAAATTCTCGACAAAATTAGTATGAACGAGAATAATAGTAGTTTTTCGATCCTCAGTTTTGCAAATGTTACACGCAGAAACTTTATACCGCCTGTAACGTGTACAGAACCTCCAACAGACAGACGAAGATGAGAAGTATAGAGCGATTCTCTCAAAAGTAGACTCGAAAGGAATCTCATACATATTTACAGTCGTGGCTCGATGAAAAGGTGTGTTTTCGTTACAATAATTGTTACAGTCGCCCTATACATCGATTCTGCTGTACGAATAAGCGTAAAGTCTTCAGCAGACAGATGACAACTTGTATAGAGCGATTCTCCAGTCAGTAGACTCGAAAGGAATTACGCTTACAATAGTAACTGTATGTTTATTCTGGTTCTCTCTTACAAATAGAGTCCTCTTCAACGAACCACGACTGCAAAAATATATGCAATCATCGCCACTAAATTTGGACGACATTCCTTTCGAGTCTACTTGCAGGAGAATCGCCCTATACATTGTGTAGGATTCTGTCATACGACGGACAGCGTCAGTCACAGAAAAGCATCGACTAATACAGCGTTCGACACGATCCGAAAGAAGCAGATCAGATAAAATAGCCAGCCATAAGAATACCTCTCCCCAGTAGCTATATACGTGCGCTCTCTGGAAAGCTGGGAAGCACTTTAGCTCTGGCTTTTCTCGACTATCGTTGCAACCAGCTGCGAGGTTCGTTCGTGTTCGAGCACCTGGACGCCCACGAAGCTCGCGCACCGGTGACCCCGTCGGTTCGGATGCCCGCGGTGAAATACGGCGCCATCGAGATTCGAAGGGGTCTTCCCCGACCGAAGGCGCAGACGAACCCGAAGCTCTACGTGGCCCACGCGACGTGCAACCCCTCCGACAACCCTCCCCCGACGACGTATAAACTTTTAACGAGTCTCTGTTCAGCTCGCGACGATTGAAAATTACTACCGGCGACGGTGGCTAGGAAATAAACGTTGAAAAAGAAATTGACAAATTATCTCTCCTCTATCCTCCACTTCTGATTTCACGACTCAGAATCAGAGTATCTCTCGACTAATTTTGCGTCTACACAGTTTCGTAAAAAGATATCGAAATGCAAATTACAAATATTTTTAGACGTTTCCCCGCAACTTCTGCCTCGAAAGTTTTCGTTCCTAGCACGATTTCGCCGCGAACGCAACGAGGACGGGGGTGGTTTTGGAAAAATGTCGCGAGTTAACGCCTTCAACGGCGTCGCGAGTGTAAACTCGATCGAATTAGAACCGAACTGCGCTCGACGGCGGGCTGAATAGAGCCGCAAAATTACCGGGAATAACTTTTCGAGCGCGCGTCTTTCGTGTTCCGGGCGAACCAGGTCCAGGCGAAATTCATTACGGAAGTTGGCGGAATTCAATGACCGCGCGTACGCGTCGCAACAGAGCAGAGCCTAAGTCTGTCGGTGAAATATTTAACGGGAAAGGGAGCCAACAACCGAATTCGTTTCGTTAACGGGCACGAGCGGGCAACATTAACGCTGTATGATGTTTACAGCGAGACGAGAGCCGGACCACGGCGGAATTCAACCCTCCAAACGTGAATGGATTCGTAAAAACCAACGACGGTTACTCGACTCAACGATCCTTGCTTTTCATGAAAATTAAATAGAATTATTATCGCTACGTTTAGAGAAGTCAATTTGATGTCAGTGATCTAAATCTTTGCATCAATCATGCCATTGGTAATATGCGATCGTGATTTGTCTCCGTTTTATTTATCACCCTCGTTGATATTAAACTTGATCTGCTTAGCGCGGAGTAATTCGATGATTCAATGATAATTTAATGTATCGGCGTGTACCGAACGAATTATGCGTTAATTAAATCTAGTCTTTGAACGGACACAAGAATATAACGTTTTCGGCTAATCTCCGTTTAATCCTCTTCGGTCTATAATGTTAATTAATAATCTCGAATTATTTGTGTAATGGGAAAGGGACTCATCTGTTAATTGATTGTACGAAGTAATTATCGGTACAGTTCAAAAACGAAGAAATGAAATGGTTTACAAATATCGAAAATTAACGTGAATTTAAGTGTTGAGTTCGTTGTAAACTAGAGAAGAACCGATGGTAGAATTTTTATTTCGAACACCTTTCCACCCGACTGTATTTCTAAGAAAATTTGGTCACGTTTCGTACACTTTGCATGCAAATAAAGATTTTCAAAAAGAAGATACGAAAAATAGAAGAGTCTAGACGTGTCTCTAGAAAAAGATCCATCTTGCTTTCTTTGATAATTCTATTTTATTTGAAGTAAAATTTCTTTGAGTCAATGGTCATGTTGGTGGTCAGTTAAAAGTATTAAATATTACGAAAATATATCTCCCGAATAAATATATAAAAATCGTCGCAGAGGGAGTTTCGATCCGCGTATCCGGTTTTCCCCCGGTTTCTGGTGGAAACGATCCAAATTCCGGTTATGATGTCGCCATTCATCGTAACGTCGAATAATTCACAGGGTTTCCAATTGACGCGGTCGCGGCTGGTAGCCAGGCCGAGCTTATGACGAATTTATTTCAATTTATCCGATCAGCCAAGAATCCTCTATCCATTTAACATCATTCCCGGCCATTGTCGCGCTCGTCTTTATCAAACGATAATCGAATTCGGGTCTTGTTTGCCGCCCCCCACGGCCGCCGAGCAATATTGACGTCGATGGAGATCGATCCGGAAAGGCACGAAGAACTATCCGGCCAGCGATTGTTCCCGATAATTAGTGCGCGCAGCTGGTCGAAGGCGATTAGCGAATTTCTGGTCTAACTTTCGTTCCTCCGTGGAAACTGCCGCGAACACGGTAAAACTCCGTCGTCGTTCGTCGAAAACGGACCAACGGGAGGCGCTAATCGTAATCTGTTTATAAGATATTCAAACTTCCGCTGCGAAATAACAGCCTCGTCGCGATTATAAATTGCCAACGTACCCTCCGCGTCTCGTTCTGTATCATCTCCGGCACGGCGTACCAATGTTTTCGCCGAACATCGCGAGAACGAGGTTAACGAAATGTTATCTTTGGACCGCGACGGGATTACCTTCCCGACGACGGCATAATAGGATAGCCCTTCGACAAATATTAAATTCAACCGGAGTGAATCACGCCCACGGACCACGGAATTAATTTAAACGCGAGTCAAGTATCGGGCTCGACGCTTAAGTTCCGAGATTTTCCGATCGCGAGTTGCCTTTCCGGCTGGGATATTATTTCAGAGAGCTTTGGAATTATTATAGCGACGTACGGAAGTTCTACAAATTTTTTTTTTTAATTTTGATACCTTGTGGCAATTCAGTTTTGGGGGGGGGGGGGGGGGGGGTGAAATTAACCCTTGTAATCAATGTAAAAACAATCTTGAAACTTTAGAACGGTTTAATCTACGAATTTGTATATCAATTGTACGATTTCGTATCGATAGAATGGGGACGCGAAATTTTAAGTTTGAATGCAATGTTGCTGATACGGAACACGGTAAATGAATGTAATTCGGAATATTGCAACGCCGTGTAGCTACGCCGTGGCGCAATTTGAATTGCAGCGAAGACAAAGGAGCAGAGTGGGGACAGTATTTCATGCGTGAAATGTGGATACAGTGTGAATGCGTCGGTTATGACTCTTGGAAGTTACACCTGCGACTGCTGCGAGTAAATTGCGAGGCTCAAAATTGATATTTAACTTAGATAATTACTTCTACGTTGTGATTTTTGCGAAGAAATCGTGAGAATTCTCATGCACCGACGAAAACCAGATATACTTAGGTCACCCTGTATCTGCGAGTAGCATGAGACTTTTAGATTTCTTTAAAAATTGTGTAACGATACTCCTGGTGCTGATATCATTAGCAAAATAATTATATCTTGTTTCTATATTTCTTAAATTTCAACTTTAATCGTTTGAAATAGATAAATCCACGAATTAAATCCAAGTCTATGAATATTGCATTAACGTCTGCTTTGGCTGTGTGCGTTTTGCGGTCACGGTTGAAGTTTATATTCCTTGTTTTCAAGTATTGTCTCAGGTTTATAAAAATATTCGCGGTATGGTTATTTTTCTTGCGCGAGGTCCAGTATTTTTCCCCATTTTTTGGTGTACTATTTTCCCCGCTACGAAGGTGGTCCTACGTTGCTGCTACTATTTTGCATCCCTCCCGTTACGTGGCCTATTGTTCCTCGTACGATGTGGCATTTTCTGCATTTGTCCGACTCCTCTATTATGTATGAGTATTTAAACCTGCCTTCGTCCAGGCATTTTCACGTTTGCGCCTGTATTTTAACGGTATTACCGAAAAATCTATCATCGATAGCGGATAAAAACCGATATGTGGGAACCCTGTCAGTCGAACGTTTCAATATTTGATAAGAGAAACTTTGTTTGCTCCGTCGGTGTACACGAACGTTTAAAAATAGTCGATGTTTCGAGAAAATAAATTATTCTTTCACAAGATGCCGTTTCGTCCCTGATAACAAACACTAAAACTCTCTTAACAGATCTTGTCTCGACCGAACTTTATCGCTCGAACGGTCTCCAATTTCGGAGAATCCCGAACAAACTTCGCAGCGCGAAAAGTCAGCCATCGGTGGCTAAATCATAATTAAAGATGCAACAAACTTTCCACTGAGAAAATAACTATGAAAGGAGGAAACTTTTCATATAATTCCCCTGTAATTTCGAATTTCAGTATTAGTTAAAGGAATTTTATTCGCTACGAAAGTATCCGTTTATTAACGAGTCCGTCGACAGAACCGACACCATCCTCTCCCCCCCCAAAAATATTTTATTTTATATATGAAACATCAAATTTTTTTTGAACAATTTATGAAAAAATTCGTGTTATTTATCTGACGTATTTCATTTTGCTAAATGTCAACGGTAACGGGAAAAATTCGAGAACGAACTTCGGAAGTTTCCCGATTTTCGACGAACGAAGTTTCATCCTTCGCCAGGTAACAGCCCAGACAACAGTTAAGAATAACGCAATATCCCCGGCTCTCCTTTCCGAGGCCATTTCCTGTCATTCTTAACCGGTGCATCGCTTCCCAGAAGCGTCTGCTCTTAATTAAATTTTGATTCGCAACGCCGTGTACCGTTCCGCATTTAATAATCCGCCGCTGTACGTGTTCCCGCCCCGATATTTTCCTCGGGGCGGCCTTCTTTCTTCCGGCCGGTTTAATTAAATTCCCGGCAATTTGCGAACACTTCCACCGCTAACACGCCCTATTGGCCCCGATTTTCTGCCACTAAATCGACATCGAGGCTCGCCCCGTTCGAGCATCGGCGTCCTTTTGCCTCGCAACGCCTCCGACGCCAGTTATTGGGTCGTGTCGCACCCCGGAATCTGGCTTCTTCTGGACGACCATACAATCTCGTTCGTACTCCCCCATATTTCCCATCGATTCATTTAGAATTGACTGATGAATTCTAGTAAATAATAATAATAGAAATGTACAGCGAAGAAGAGGCTGCTTGTGACGATAGTTTCTGCGTTCGCCAGCAGAGGGCTACGCTCAATCTTTCTTTCTCGCGAGTGCTCGGCCTATCGAATGTCCCAAAGCACTACTATCATGAATATTCGGTGAATTCTTGGAATAAAAATTCAATACAATACGGACATTTTAGAAAATCGAAATATAACTCGTACATGAATAGAAATGCCACTGTGTACGAAGCAAATAAACGAGTACATTCGAGTAGTATTCCAATTTCCTCCGGAAAGCAGCGGTTCGAGTAACTCAAACATCCGAATAGTAAATTATTCGAATACCTCGGACCCTCGTCCAAACTCGACCTGCTCCGCGGAGCGGGATAAATCATTGAAAAGCTTACTGGCAGCATGGAGGAACAAAATGTAAACCGAAGGGAAAAGAGCCTCGATCGACCGTGCTTTGAGAAAACACCGTGGAAACTGAGAGCACGATACGTAATATTTCGTTTGACGTTGATTATCCCGGTGGCCATTTATGTTTTCATCGATCGCGAGGGGGCGTTCGTCGACAGCGCGTTTCTGGCCGATCGGGGACGGACCAGAGTCGGTTAAATTCCAACGTCATTCGCACCTGTACGTCGGTGTCCCGTTAGCCCTTCGTCCTCGAGCCGGTTTTAATTAGATTTTCAATTAGATTTTAAAATGTGTACCGAGCGTCGCGAGCAGCCGGCTTTGTCAGCGGCACGCGTGCGAGTAAATTACTTTCAGCGACGATTACCCGCCGCGTCGATTAAAGCGACTCCATTGCACGTATGCAGTTGCACGGCTGCGTGTGCCTCTGCAACCGGTTCCCCGAGCAGTCCTCTTCCTCCTCTTCGAGTCACTCTCTCTATTCCTCTCTCTCTCTAACTCTCGCCAACCACCCAGCCATTTTCTTTCGTTCTCGGTTTCTCAACTGTTTCCGTCTCTTCGACTCTCTCACTCTTTCTCTCTCGCGCGTTCTCTCTGTCCTCCTCGACGCGTCTTCCGTTCTCCACCTCGACTACCGTCGACGAGGGCTCTTCACGAATGCACACGATTACCGGAAGTTCGTCGGGGATTGCGCGCTTCCTGAGAGAGCCCCGGGAATAGTCGCGTTCCGGGCGAAACAATGCGCCGCGGGGATCGACGATCTCGAACGCTGCGAGTTCGTCGATCCGCGTCGAGGATCTTCCGTGAGAGGCATTTATAAGAGAATCTGGGCCGAGGTCATAGATCAACCATCGAGTTTGGAAATTTCGCGCTTCCATCTGTCGAAGGGAACCGAGAAAACCCTGGACGAAACGTCGAAGCTGGGCAAAACGTAATCTGATTTGCCACGCCATGATTACGCGTAATTGCCGCCTAATTGCGGGGAAGGCGTGTAATAACTATGCAATTATCGTGTAATCGCAATTACGCGTTGTATCTTAGCGAATTTAATCAGATTAGAGTCTTATCGCGACACGTAACTCGGATAAATCGAAGCTTGGGATCGCTAAGGCACAAATGAATTTATTTACGGTCGAAATGATTTAATAAACTATGTTAAAGAAGTCGAATTTTAATTGTCATCGAACCTAATAAAATTTATTAAATCAAACACGTTTTGATTTTTTGGAATACTGTACGAATAACTTCACGCCTATTTGAATAATAGATTATAAATGCAAACGTTCGTTCGATCGAACAATTATTCAAATCGAATTCGATTTGGCTGTGCAATTAAAATTGCAACTTTTATCGGAAAAACATCGCAGATTTCAAAACAAGCCGAACGCTATATGTTTCGTGATTTTCCGTAATCAAATTTGACTGTTTTCATCGTTTGTTTATCAGTCCAAGTTAGATTATCCCTGGTCCAATACGGAATACCTGTTGATCGATCGAACCCATCGCGAGTTTCCAGTTTATAATTCCTTCGAATATTACTATTTCTTCAACGATTGATTTACTTCGCTCGAAGACGAAAGAAGGATGCTCGCTAAAATATTTCAGTCGTATCTCTTTGGCGCCACGCCGCCAGGCCATTTTAACTTTTCGTCATGCTAAAAAAAATCCCCCAAAAGAGGATTTACTCACACATCTGTCCCGTCAATACAACGTGCTCTCAGAGCCCAGCGTGTTTCTTACGACACACCGAAACTCTCAGATGCTCGATAGCACGGTTGGAAATGCCAATCTGAAAATATGCAAAGTTTTAACAGAACGGTGGTTTTAGTACCTCCAGTGAATACACCGTGGAAACTTTCGAGCGAGGTCGGTGTTTCTTTCATACTTCGCTGGACAGGTGTCGAAGTTGCGGGAGTAATCAAAGTACGAACAAGTTATTTTTACATACAGATTCGCGGGAAACGAATAAACCTACCTACGATTATATAGGAAAGTTTCGTTCCCCAGGTGAAGTTTCCAGGTGGCTGGGCAGAAGTTATGAAAAATACGAGGAGACGACGCGAGCCACCCACCCACCCCCTGGAGGCTCCATCGAACGAAAATACCCGCTACATGGACCCCGAAACTATGAACCGATTCTCGATACGTATCGCGAGCAACTTTAATAGATCGAAAGTTTACCATGCTATTACGGAGCTTCTTAGTTTCGATCCTGTGGTATTTTATATAGAACACCAATCTCCAAGATAAACGTCACGAATGACGGGAAACGTGTCTTCTCTATCCGTGGCAAAAGAAACAGAGCTCTCGGTGTATTTTTAACGGTGTTATTGCCTGGGCTATCAGGCTCGAGGTAATTCTACTTCTCTTGGCGAAAGATTTCCATAAACGACTGGGACCTTTATCGTATCAAGGTCTCCTTTAATTCAGGGCGATTTTACTTGATAAAAGTGTCGTCGTTATAATCCTTCCTTGGGAGCTTTATTTTCGAAATTCGAATTGAAATATTAAAATTTCTTATAAATCTACTTGTGATAAGCACAGCCGTGAGACTGGGGGTCGAACCTAAAAGATAGTATCGTAACAGGACAACAAATTACGACACTGTATTAAGTAACACAAGTACGAAGATACTGAGAGAATATTCAAAGTCGATTTTAAAAAAATTAGATTCCATATATTCAACGTAGAATCATCCCCAAGATCAGATCATGAAACCTGCATTAGAGGGTTAAATCTCTATCATTTTATTAGTCAAACGCATCAATATTTTTCTTCGTTCCACGATAGAAGAAATAAAAAAAAATTTGGTTACCGAATTCAGCGGGGATCCACGGGCGTCGATCGTTTAATTCGCAGCTGTTGGTCCCCTCCCCGGGCAGACTGTCGTCCCGTGAAATTTTCTGCCCCCGCTGATTTCAATAAGACGCCTCGGGGATCCTCGTAAAGCTCGACTCGCGCCAGCCAACTTCGCGAGTTAATATCTTTATGAAACGATAAGGCGCGGGGGATAATGAAACCGACGGAAAGGGTCGCGTGATTAAGTGTCCTGCAGTCTCGCGATAAATGAATTCCGGCTGTCGTCGAGTCGTCCGCGCGTCTGCGACCGTATTCCATCCATCCGCCCCCTTTGGGCTGCTCAAATATTTGGAAATAATGGAATTTGCCCGCCGCGGCGACCGCCAAAGAGATTTCGAGCCGTTCTTGCGGAATTTTCTATCGAAAGACAAAGACCAAGATTCGCAGAAACCTTAAGTCGCTATGAACGAGAGTCGATGGCTGGTATCGATTGACGCGAGCATCTCTTCGAGAGACGTTCGAGAGGATAGACAAGTTCTAACGAGATTCTCGACGGGTTAACCTTTCGCGATCGATGCCCGAGTCGTTTCTTTCGCCAGGAAAAAAGAATTAGGTTATCGGATCGACCGAGCCGGGATTCGAATCAAGATAGCCGGGTCATTTTCTTTGATCAATTAAGGTATTCAGGCCTTCGAGACCTTCCTACGCCGGACGAACTCTGGCCCGACTTCTTTTTATTCCCTCTTCTGGATTAGGAAAGGACTCGAGCGCAACTTCGAAAAGTCGCGTGGAGCGACTTCTTTGTTTTTTGAAACTCGGATTTAAATCACGTTCCCGTCGCGGGTAAATTTCATCGAGTCTTTTACTATTTACAATTAAATTATTTTGTTCTCTACCACGGACTGTAAAACTATGTTCTCCCGTACGCTAATGGGGTTTTACTCGTATAGTAGATAAATATTAATTCTTCCCCACACTCGTAAAGAAGCTATAGTGCTTTATTTCGGAGCCCACGTGTTCGTGCTGAATTTTGTACCAGAGAGCGATATTTTAAACGTACCGTCGAGTTTTATGGAAGGAACTAATCCCTTTCTCGTTCCACGTTCCCCCATTTTCTCGACAAACCCATTACACCGTCATTTTAAAATTACTTTCAAGTTTCGCGAACATGTTGCCCAATAATATCTCGCAATGCTAAATAATATCTGTGGAACAAGGTAAGTACAGTATCCCCAAACACTGTCTAATATAAAAATAAATCCATGCAGAAGTATCAGTTGAAAACATTAAAACTTCAAATTATTCGAATGGTCGTAATAGGTTCTCCCATAAACGTACGGAAGAAGTTTTCCTTTCCAGATTCGTATTATATCCACTTCTCGTTTCGTTGCAACCCTTCGTACTCGGAGTTACGAGTTATTACCATAAAGTCCATCGTCTCCGAGACTATCGGTGCGTTAACTCGGGACGAGACACTCCCGTCCGGTTACTTATTTCCATATTTCCCGCCGTGTTCGAGGTACCGTCGATATCGACTCGAATCGAATCGAGATCTCGAACGTTATATCGATCCTCGAGGCGCGGCAGCGACCGTTTAATTCGGCGCCTCGTTTGGAGGCGAGCTGCCCGAGAAAATTCGGTTCAAAGACCGCACGACCTGGCAGCGAGCAATGAATCTTTCAACGGTGGCTCGCCCTTCCACCCCCGCGCGATCCTTCGCGTTTTATTACACCCACTGTCGGTCTCACGCGGCTCCAAAGTGCCAATTACGCAGGCAAGGGCTCGAGAGGGGCCCTTTCCGAGCTCGCGACCCGCCAAAGAGTTCGGCTTCTGCTACCCCGGGATTCTTTTAATCCTGGAAACAGGATCTCGGGAACTGATTGGAGAAACGGGGGGGAGGGGGGGCAAAGGTTAAGCGCCAAACGTTTATCAAATCGTTTCAATTAATATAAAACGTAGTTGTCTATCTCGATACACAATTTGTAATTTTAATTGGATGTTGAAACACCCAATACAGGGTGTTCGGCCAACCCTGGGTCAAATTTTAATGGGGGATTCTAGGGGCCAAAATAAGACGAAAAGCAAGAATACCAATTTGTTGATGGAGGCTTCGTTAAAAAGTTAGTGACGTTTAAAGTTCCTCCCGTAATGAATTTTTTTCTCGAAAGTGCGTAGGATTTCGGGGGTATGTCTAATGACCAAAAATGATTGTAATTGACCCTTCTGACTAAATAGAATTTTTTTAATATGATTTGAAATTTTTTAATTTCGCCTAAAAATTTCAGTATCTACTCGAATTTTTTTCTTGAAAATGCGTAGGATTTCGGGGGTATGTGTAATGACCAAAAATGATTGTAATTGACCCCCGCAACCGAAAATAATTTTTTCAGAATAATTTAAAAATTTTTTTTTTCGTCGAAAAATTTGTCTACCTATTCGAATTTTTTTCTCGAAAGTGAGTAGGATTTCGGGGGTATGTCTATTGACCAAAAATGATTGTAATTGACCCCCGCATTCGAAAATAATTTTTCCGGAACGATTTAAAATTTTTGAATTTAATTGTTAATAACTTTTTAACGAGGCCTCCATCAACAAATTGGTATTCTTGATTTCCGTCTTATTTTGGCCTCTAGAATCCACCATTGAAATTTTTCCCGGGAGTGGCCGAACACCCTATATATTGTAAACTGAGAGAAGAAAATTAGAATTGTATTATCTGAACTGCTGTCCAATTATATGAACGCTTTCGACGAACAAGAATGCAAATAAAATATATTTATAGTCTGTTTTTAAAATATTCAAGAGTCGAGGAATAAAACGTTTGATGATTTATTCTTTTGTTCGTCGTTCTCGATGATCTCGAGACGGTCCAATTACGCGAACGACGGTTGTCTAGGTGAGTCGTGGAAACTGCGGTTATCTGAGAAATTTACAACCACGAGGAACAAGGATTTTTCTGATCCCGGGATCTAGGGAGACGCGCTCGTCACGGCGGAGGGAAAACAAGGACAGGTCGAGACAGCTAAAGAAAAGTGGACAATGGAGGAGACGTATGAATACGGAGAACTTGTAACTTTCCGAGATCCTCCGAGCCCTGACACGTCTGACGCAAGTGTTCTGCCCGTAGGGGACGCGCGAACTATAGCGAATAAGATCGAACAGCGTTTCGAACGTTTCCACGGCAGTCGATAAATGTTTCCAGAGCTCGCGAACCGTGTAATGGCCGGGCGTACCTCAAAAGTAAGCGCCGGATAGTTGCACAAGGAGAAAGTTTTATTTGAGTTTAGTCAAATGGAATATCCGAAGGGTGAACTCGAAGAAAGACACTTTTGCTGGAAACGTACAACCCCCACGCTTGATTTTTATGCTCGAAGATTCGAATTTCGATCGTGAATTTTCGTGGTCGTTAAATTTTTACTAATTACGGAAAATAACTTCAAATAAATATAAAATATAGAAGTATAAGCCTAAAACGGAATAACTTGACTACTTTGGGAGATAGAAATAATATATTAAACATATTTGTCGTATTTGTTAAGATTTCAAAGTGACCGCCATCTTGGAAAAATTGATCTCCATATTTAACCGCCATATCGTAATCGTGGAAATCAAGAGCAATTCCAATGACAGAAATGTATAGCATTTCGTTAAGGTTATGATTTACTTTAATTTTCAGTTAATTTTACAACTTTCGGAGGCTGTGAGAGAGTTTGATGAAAAGATATTACTGATATCTCTGAAAGTTTAGCGAATCTCGGAAAATTCAAACCCAAAATTGACACATTCTGAAATATCTTTCCTCGCGTTTGATTACCTCGTAAAAAAACTCTTTTTTCCGAGCTCTGACAAAACATTGATACGGATTACGTTAGTCGTTTATTATTTTTGCCTCGCTCGGTCGTGTCGCGGACACGTGGATTAATCGATTTCAAATTTTAGGTTACGAATGTCAAATTTCAAGTACCTTGGCTTCCACCGATGGAAGTACGATGAAATGATTCTGAAATCTCTCGCCGTTCAGCAGGAAATAAAACAAACAATAACGATTTCACACTTGGAAAATCCACTCCGCACGAAATGCAATAATCTATAACGATCGAAACACAAGTCACAACTTCACCAAACTTTCACAATCTACGCGTTCTACTCCGTGCAGTAGTTTCACCTTCCGCCGCTAGGTCGCGCCTACTACCGGCCTGACGAAACATTCTAATGGCGCCAGAAGTTGAAAATATTCAAACGCTAGTGTCATCTATGAAGAGAACTACTATGTATATAATACATAGAAAATATGCTAGTAAAATGTTACGTATTATTATTAATCATTCAGAATAAACATTCAAAGCGATATTTAATAAATCGTCACTATATTAACCCGTTTATATCGGGGAACAGAATAGGCTTTTTATCGCCAAGTCTCTACTCGACGATGGTGGGGATTAAACAATTGTTTAACATAGGAAATAATTCGAGAGGCTATTTCTTCGAATTCTATGCATTTCTACCGATCGACAACAATTTTAAATTCTCCTTTGTTCTCAAATAAATGTTTCAAGAAGCCTCCTCTGCTTTTCTTCGTCTGCGGTTCCACCACGAGCGATTAGCGCGAGGCAAATAAAAAACACTGTCCGCATTAAAGGGACATAAATCAGCGACGGTTGGCAGGTCGTAATCGGCCACGGGGAACGCAGTCGGAATTGAAGAACAGCTAGACAGTCGATCGTGCCAAGGAGGCGAGCAGAAGTGGTCGTGGAGACCGGGTGGCTCGATAAATCTGCCGGCGGCCACAGAACAATTCGGTGCTTCGTACGAGTTCGCCGCATCCGGCGTTTACCGCACGATAGAAAGTATCCGGCCGAGGGACCGCGGCGCCGAAGAAGAAACCCCCTTTTCTCAGCATTCTCGCCCTCCCCCCGTTTCACCCTGCATCCCCAAAGTAACGAGGAGGAGGCCGCAGGGAGCGCTGCCAAACACCGCGATGCATCCTCGAAAATTGAATGCGGAGGAGTCGGCGCGAGAGAGGTCGGGGAAGGGGGGGGTTGAACGCGAGAAGAAGAGGGAACGCAATCTGTTCCGTGGACTACGAGAAAACGCGAAATCCGTGGAACGCGACGTTTCCTGGCTGAAACACGCCCTCCAACCCCCGCGCTCGGGGGCTGTACGTATCGTCGAGAGACATTACGTGCACCGCGGAAACCAATATCGGCCCCGGAGAAATTTCCCTCGGCCACGACGACGACGACGACGGGGGATAGAATGGGCTGCGAGGCTGATTCCGTGGGCGGCGGGACGGAAACACGACGACGACAGACGGAGGCGGAGGGCACAACGCATACCTTCGATAACGTCTCGAAACGTCTCCTCGGAAGTCGACGCGTGGAACAGCCACAGTATTTCATTTTAACGCGTTAATATACCCTGAAAAGCCAATTTTTTAAGTGGCGTGTAACATTTAATTTTGAACCCTCGCTGTGACCATAGAAACTGATACAAAATTGCTAAGTATGACTTGAAATAAAGTAGTGAATTAAAAGAGTGAAACTTGGGGGCAAGGACCTTCCAAAGAAGGCACCAGGCCCCAAAAAATTCGACGCTTAGAATTCGAATTAGAGCAGGACATACAAAAGAAAGGCGGGGACCGTGAACCGCGTTGAAACAATCGAACGAGAAAGCCACTGGGGATCGCGAAAGTATAAGTTTAAAGCGGGTTGACAAAACACGACGAGAAGGATATAAAAGACGTAAACGGGATAGCACAGCCACATCATGCTCGTAATACCAAATCTATGGACACTAAGAATGCAACGAGAACGTTAGGGGATTAAGTGCCCATCAAACGTCGATAAAACCTCGTGAAACTTGCCGTACAAGCATTTATTTATCCTTTAATTTTTTTGTAATTTATCTCAAATACGAGGATACGCGAACCATAGAACGTTAGAAAGCATTTACAATCATTGTTGTGTTATGACGCTATTAATATTAAAAGTATTCATTCTTGATATTTTATGCAGAAAAATAAATATTTTAAAAGTATTCTTCTTACGTACAGATGAGCTGTTTCGATGTTTAGATAAACAGAGATTCTAGAGGCCAAAATAAGGCGAAAATCAAGAATATTAATTTGTTGATTGAGGCTTCGTTAAAAAGTTATTAAACAATTAAGTTAAAAAATTTCAAATCATTCACGGAAAAATTATTTTTGGTTGCGGGGGTCAGTTGCAATCATTTTTGGTCAATAGACATACCCCCGAAATCCTAACCGCTTTCGAGAAAAAAATTCTTTACCGAAAATATACTGTGTGGCCGGAAATGTTTCTATAACTTTTTAACGAAGCTTCAATCAACAAATTAGTATCCTTGATTTTCGTCTTATTTTGGCCTGTAGAATCTCCCATTAAAATTTATCCCAGGGTGGTCGAACACTCTGTGTAAAAAGCAACATGGCGTAATATTTTTTAATATTTTCAGCCACCCCAAAGAATTTGGACGCAGTCTGGGGGTAGAAACGCACGATTCGAGAGGCTGGGGGAAATACGAGCGACCCGCGTGCGGAATCCGGATTCCCGTAGGACGCGTACAGAAGCGAAGCTGCGCGGAATGTAATAATTGCAGCGAATTCTGTCCTTCAGAATTTATTTACATCGCATGTTTCACAGTCTTTCCCTCTGTCAAACTGAATACGTCTTCCCCGGAGTTTCGGACTTTCCGCGCGGGGTGGCGGGGAGAGCACGAAAATGGAAACTTAGTTTCGCAGACGAGTCGCGGAGCACGAATTGCTGCGCTTGGAAAGTAAAATATCAGAGATCTAAACGTATTACGTTGGAGGGAACCCCCTGTTCCTTCGTTGTTGGCGTTCGGTATTTTACAGCAACGGGAATTACGATGCTGAAATTTAATTTATTCAAGCTGGGGTATTTTCTATGGGGGAAACATGCTTGGAACGAACGAAACAAACGATACGCGTACTCTGACATTCGCGTAAAAGATAATAAACTGTAATTTTCTAAAATCTCTTTTAAAGGACTTTTGAAAAATATTTTCTTTAATTACACGTGAGCTTTGGCAGAAATAACCTTTCATCTCCATTTATAGACGAAATCAAGAGACGATAGACCTTCGAATGGCGGATGAGATTCGAGTTTGCCAACTCTTTACCAAAAATTTACAGTTCGTAGGGGTAATTTTTCGGGGCGCGTCACAAACTGGAAAATGGAGATCTCCCAGCGATTCCTCCGTCCCCGAACGCAATCTTATTCGAGCTCTTATCGTTGTTTCCCTTTTCAGGGTTTTGGCAGCCGCGGCGTCGGGGACACCGAAATCTTCGACGAAGCCGGAAACGGAGGAGGCAGCTGGTGGAAAAGCACCGTGCCGGAATTCCCGCCGGGGAATATTCGATACCGCGACGCCAGAAACAGATAGCCCCGGAAGAGAGCAGCGCGACGAAACGCGTCGCGATTCCCGATTCCGAGTATCCTTCATAGCGAAACGATCCTCGCGCGCACGTTCGACGCCCTCCACGGAAGCCACGACGCGGGGGGTGGTCTTGGCACCGATCGCTGCCTAATTCGAGCAGAGACAGGAACCGCTGCGTTTCATATCTTTGCGACTGGACGACGTTCAGCCAGCGACCGCGAGAACCGTTCCGTGTCTCGTTCAATTTCGACTGCGACTCTCCCTTGCACAATGTTGCTGACTAAATAAACGTTCGAGCCCACTAAATCCCCCGGAGAACGATTCCATCGAAAATGGGACGCGTTTGACCTGGTCAAACTCACTTTTACGAGTCCCCCATTTTGGAGAACGGAATCTTTGCAAATTTTACAGGATAACCACCATCGATATTTAAGATGGAAGGTGAATAATAAACGGAAGACATTTCACAGAATTTTAGAATGAATTACAACCCCTTGGAGTAAATAAAAGAAGTCAGAATTTTTTAAGATGGAGGATCAGAGGATAGAAATAATTATTTTAGTTAATACCCGAAGAGCATGAAACCTACATTTTTGATCCGCGAGATATTTCCAGAAACAAGTAAAGAAGACGTCGTTCCGTTAAAATGACTCCCCGTCTCTTTGCTTTCGGACGTCGGGACACGCTCGAAAGACCAACGCGACAGACGGGATCCCTTTCACGGGAAAAGTCTCTTTTAATTTGTCTGGTCCTCCCCCGCGGTCCCCCCTCCCGCGATATTCCCTTTAATATCGCGATTGTCGCTGCGTCCTCGTCGTACTTTGGGAGAAGAAGCGAGCCTGGGACGACGGGGAAGGTAAACGACGAGATCGCGGAACTATCGGCGGAGTGCGCTGGCGTAGATAAGGTTCGTGTAATTAGAATTGCAAATGGACCCTTATGTCTAATGCCGGATTAAAAGTAACCGTTTAGCAGCAGCCAATGTAAATATCGGCGAACCAATATCGACGGAATCGATATTCGATAGTTTTCGTCAGCACGGGGATGTATTTTTCCTGTGTTTGTAACGGATATAAAGTCCAAAACCTCGCATAAACGTGTAGAATATTCCAAAATGTGCCAAGTTCCTCGTGCAAAGGGAAGCAAAAAGTTATTTATAAAAAGAAGGGTGAACGTAGACCGCAAATACGTTCTACCCCGGCCTGCGTCCGACGTTTTTCATGAATTTTTTAGAGGAAGACACACTTTACGTCGTAGAAATTAAATTTGACTAGTGAATCGTTTTTCGTTTGCATTGTATACTTGTTTTCGTGTTCACGATTAAAAAGAAAACCTCTTTTTGTTAAATTCACGGACCACCGCGAATACCCTCTGTTGACATTTTCGATAAATATTTACTGTTCCAAATGGATTTTCTTTCGCTTCGCGAGCGTCGAAAATACCACCGCTATTTTTGCGAGAAAAAGCAAAAGAAGATTCTTGGCGTCGAAGGGGGGTAAATATTCTGATAAGCAAACATTTTCTTTTTTCCCCCCATTGTCGTGTTTGACGAGATTTCAAGGTTATCGACGTTTCTCTAAGGAGGGTCTCCACTTTGGCGATATGGAAAATAGATGGATTCCTGGAGGGCGAATAAAATAAAATCCGTCCCCATAAAACGGGTTGAAATTTCACCTATCGATCCATCGAGATTCCAATAATACAAATTGAATTTCACAAAATTTCGTGAAACTTTCTTCCACTTTGGAGAACGGAATCGATATTTAAATCGAAGGGTAAATAATAATCAGAGCACTGCTTCTATCCATTTCTATGTCTCTTCGTGGTCATCAATGATTATTAAATTCTCACTTTTCCCTGACAAGCTTCCCTTGGACTTACAAAATAATGCAAGCAGGGATGAAACTGTGACCTTTCTGGTCCTGCAATTCCTCCATTTTAGGGAACTGAAGCTCAAGAAGCTAACAAAGAGGTATCGGATACTCGGTAGCCATTGAAATATCTGTGATCGAAACTTTACCGTGTCTTGAAATACAATTCTAGCTTCTCAAATTTGAATCTAAATTGCTCAGACTCAACACCGAGCAGACTACCGTTAAAAATATACGAAACGAGCGGGATTTTCGGGCCCGCCCACGCACCCCTGACAAACAGGAAGCGTCGCGCGCGCACTCCGCGGCGGAAAGACGTCCTCGAAACTCGAACGAGTCTCTCGAGGGCGACGCACGCGGCAATTCCGAGTCACTTGGACATTTTGCTCCTTTTTCCACCTTTTATTTTCCGAGAGTGTCCTCTGGCGCGAATCGACCGAGGAACGATGGACGACCGGAGGGAAAAAGAGAGAAACGCGAGGCTCCCCCGGGAGGAAAGCGTGTAATTAAATCGGGCTGGAAGAAAGGCGAACGCGACGTCGAGCCGGAGCGGGAATCGATTCATATTGCAATCAATTTACCGTCCTCCGAAGAACATTAATTACGTTAAATCGGGTCGCGCAAAGTCACGGCGCTCCGCGTCGTTAACGATCCCTGCGATATAATACACCTCGGAATCCCTGAAAGAGTTCCCATTCAACGACAGGGGGGAGGGGATCTGTAAAGCGGGGGTGGAAGAGGAATCGAATTAAGGAGCGTCTCTCGCGTACCGGGCTTGTCCGCGGAAAATCCCGACGAGGTCGACGTCCGAAACAAATCGTCGGCGTCCCGTAATTATGCAATCAACGAGGCCATCCGCCGCGCTGAAAGGGGGACGCGAGTCGTCGCGGGAAAAGGGTCTGGCAAGGGATGAACTCGCGAGCACGTAAGCACCGTATAACCGACTCGAATAAAAGCCAATATTTGCTCGCATGCGTCTGCAAGGTAATCTCGCACGCTTCTCGCATACGCGACGACGCCGATACTCTACGCCCCCGCTCCTCCGGGGATGGCTTCCATCGTCACTTTTCTCTTTCTCTTTCGACGAGACGTCGATGGAATTCTTCGTGGCCCTTTTTGGGATTTCTCCGCGACAGGAGTCAAAGGAAGGATTTTTCTTTTCAACCCCTAATTCCTCGACGTTCGTTTCAGGGAGTTTCAAGATTTCCACGGCTGAGCTTTGACGGGGATATTTTGGGAGACTAAAATGTCTGGTATAAATATAGATCCTTCAAAGGTTCGTTAACTTTCGTCCCTGCATTGATCGTAAATTACATACCCGAAACTGTCGAGACAACGTTGAGTTTTTTCTGAGACAGTGAAAGACTCGTTGCAACAACGGTAGAAGTTTTTATAAAATCTCGTTATTTGATTACCGGACCAGGTGTATGTATTCGTGGAAGTTGCACTTATAAATCAAGGAAAGTTTACGCCGCGGGCCGTTGGGAACGGTTTTTTATCCGCGTCGAAACAGGGACCGGAATCGAGCGTTGTTTCCTCGAACAATATCGAGCGGACAGATATTAATGCGTCGATGGGAATCGGGAAATTTAATGTTCGATTAATACATATTGAACAGCAGGCAGCTCGGTCGGCGATTTCGTCCCCCCTCCATCGGGGTGAAGGAACTCATTTTCATTTATCTCCATTGAAAACGTCCCGCGCAAGTTTGTAAGTGGTCCCGAAGTCCGGAAAAGCTCTTCTCGGGGTTATGCCAGTGGCTGGTACAGGGGGCATGTTCGTGCAATAACGGTAATCGCCGCGATAAGTATCTGCCCTCCCTGCCGGGAACACACAGTTCGAACTGGATCACGTTCTCCTCGTTCGCCGCGGCGAAAAACTCACGGACAACGAAAGAATACAACGTATTAACGGCGATTACGCGAAATGGCGACCCGGCCACCGTGGGGCTCGCCAGGGGGGAAGGGAAAAGAAGAACGCCCGCAACCTGACCGGTCGTCTCCCGCGATACGTTCTTGTTGCACCGAATAAAATAGAATACCGAGACCAAGAGGATAGGGCAAAGTAATTTTACCTCTTACGTTCGCGGAGTAGTCTTTTTACTGGCTTCGGGACTCCGAAGATCGAGGCACGTTTCCCATATAATGACGCGAAACGGTATTAAAAACGATTATTGTAGTCAATTTCTGTGTAACTCTTAACCAACAGTGCATAGCTATTTCTATCGAGTCAAACGACTGGTTATTTATAAAATACTCTTCATTTTTGTAGCGTTGCAAAATATTTTATTCTTGAAAATGGTATATTTATTATTAACAAAGAGGGTGAATCTAAATGAGAAAACTTCATTTTCGAAAGAAATCGATGGTGATGATTCATAGAGTACGCGAATACTTGACTGTGCTTTAACATTTCTAACAATTTTTGGATTTTTAAAGAACTTCTTGACGAAAAAATAGTGTTTATTTCAATGTTTATTCCTTAGAATTTTAGCTCCACGGACATTTAATATCTCCACTCTCAGTCACTCCACATTTTTTGCTTATTTTTTCATATAGATTCACCCACATGTACCACCAGTTCGATAACACCCTGTATTATGGAATTAAAAATGCGTACAGGATGGAGGAATAGCTAGATGCATTTGTTGATCCAAGTTTGCGGCTCGTATCGAGGCTAAGATCGTTTAAATGGGAATCCTTTCGAATAAAAAACCATCCATTTAGCGCTGCCCGCATGAAAAGCGCGTGTATTGTTACAAGAAGGCGAAAATACGATTAAACCGTCGGTGTCCGGTGGTCGGAGCCGGGCCACTGATACGTCGGGCTATATAATGCGAGCAGCGTAATTAAATAGACAATTAAACAGATTCAGGGTGCCGTCTGATGCCGCGCGTTAATTAAGTGCGGAGGAAAGTGAGCTTTAAATGAGAAAACCGCTCGGGCATTCGTAAAAGAAGAGAACGAAACGGGGCGGGAGGGAGAACGAGAGCGTTTTAAAACGCGTGGACGCGCGAAAGAACCGGAAATCGATCACCAAAAATTTCGAACCGTTATTCTCCGACGAGAACCATCGATATTTTGTAATTTACGATGAACAGTTTCATCTCACATCGAAGGGGTCGAAGACAGCAACGGGGCGCGCGAAACACATTTTTCCATCGCATTTATAAAAAATCTGACTACATTACACAGATTAGAATTTCTTTCTGACCACGTAGAGCAGTTTCGTTTCGCGTTCCAAGGGGTTGAAGAGAGCAAGGGCGCGCTGTCTTCTGCTTGTACATACCCGTTTCGGAGGGGGGGAAGCTCGTCGATGGACGAGAACGACGAGGGACACGCGTTATTACGTTTTTCATGAGAGTCAAATAACCGAGTGGTGGGGAAGAGGGTCGGTCGCGGGGGGGCGGAGAAGGTCGGAGCCGTGGCGGGCAATATGTTCCGAAATTGTTTTACTCCGGGAGCAAAGAGAAGATAAAAATGTTCCGTCGTAGCTACGTCGCGTTGCTTCCTGGCCCCGCCGAGCGCCGCGGAGTAACTTTTGCGGGATGTGATGTGGAAAATTGGATTCAAGTTTGGGGCGGAGTGTAACCAGAAAGGGACAGCGCGAACGACCCGTTGGAAGGGGTGAAGCCGGAGAACGGGCGCGAGGAAGTAAGGAAGCAAGCCAAGAAGGGAGCCGCGGAGGAAGGTCGACGAAGACGACGACGACGAAGCACGCGAAAACGGCGAGAAGAAGACGGAGTAAGGGAGAAGTCTGAACAAGGAATAGGGGAGGAGGGCAAAGACACGAGGAAGAGGTTAGCTTCGAAGCAAGGACAGGCTCCTTTTATTGTATCCTCGCCCACTTACCCTCCTGGCGTCCCCTCCGCCTACGCCCTCCGAAGCTGTTTTCCTCGTTCGACCCTTCGGTCCTCCGGCGTCACCCTCTCTCGGTTCCTCGATACACACGCGGCTGGTTCGTTCGCTGTGAGCCACTGCATCCCCTGCACGTACATGTAACAGACTACGCTTCACGGCTCGACCTTACTTCTCGTGTCTCGTCTACGATTTTCAACTCGACGAAGCGGTTCGACCGAGTAATTCCCTGGTGGCCGGAAGCACAATCTATCTCTCTCTCTTTCTCTCTTTCTCTATCTCTATCTCTATCTCTCTCTGTCTATCTTTCCCCGGGTTCTCCACCTCCTCCTACGTCGTCATCCGCCGACTTTCAGACGCGTCCCTCCCCCTCGACCGGGCTCTTGTTCGCGTTCCTACGCTGCTGCTGGCTTTTCACTCCGCATTGCCGGTATCTTGTTTTCGTTCGCCGGAAGGGGGAGGAAAAACCGGTCGGGGCCCGTAGAGATATTAATTGCGACTCGAAACCCTTCGCGAAGGCACGCGGAGACTATTGCCGAATGCATCCCTAAACTATTCCAACGCAGTAAATATTTATTATGTGACGAAAATAAGATCTATCGACGACTTTTTATCGACTTTGTTAGGGAGTTAAATAAATTGTAAGTGTCGTATAATTAAAATTCTCTACTGTGCTCTGAGAAGACCTATTCTGGCATATTCTTTCGAACTCGAAGCAATTATTTTATGATTGACGTCTTCCTTAATCTTAAATGGAGGCTATTTTATTCCCATTAATTCTTCGAATTTCGTCCCGATATTGGAAAGGTGCACTTTCGAAATCCAATCCTCTGAGAAACGATCCCAAAAGGGAGGGTTGCCTTAATTTCGGTAATGATTTGCTAGACGAGGGTGCAATGGGGCCACGAAGAGACTCTGAGGACCATTGTCGTGGTCCATTGACGTAGTTCAAGGCCACGAGAGTAAACCGAAATCGATAAACGCGTTTGATAATGTATCCGGGTTCGGTACAGAGCTGCCACTCTTTCGCTGTCCATTAAAAGGCCGGAAAGTAATAACGTCGAGAGATCCATCCTCGTTTGGTGATCGAACGCGTCAATAGCTGTCGCTGTTAAATTTCCATCGATCATTGGCGACGTAACTCAGATTTGGATGCACGAACGATAGAAAAAGCGAATGGAGACTATTACAGCTGCAGATCGATGGGCGCGTGTAACGAGCGTGGCAACTTCCCGAATTCGGGAGCACTTTGTAACCGTTGGGAAACGCTGGCAGGTCAGTCCGTGATGGAAACGACGCGATCGTTGACGCGTTTTCAACTCTTTGGACCGACTTTCATTTGAGGCTAGTCCAGCGATCTGGCTACGATTCATAAATTTCGATAAATACAGTTAGATCTACAGCAGAACCATCTTTATCTAAACCTACGTTGCTCGAATAACTAACCACCCTATTAAAACGTGATAGAATAATTAACGTGCCCTGCAAGAACGGTTTTAGACTTTTTAAAAATCATTCGATTATACATATGAGTTCATAAAATTTTATCTTGGTGTCCGCGAGTTTCGAGAACAGTTCGAGACGATTACTTCGAATTCCCAATATCGTAGCCATATCCGTTCGGGGCCAGTCAAAATGGAGGCGTCGTTCGCGGATAAAATCGCACGGCGACGCGTTTCGTCGCTTACGGGCGGCTAAGTCGCTTACTCCGGGGGGCGACGAGCTCGATATCCTCGATACTAGAAATAGCCAGAGGCTCAGAGAGCCCAGAAATCGATTCCGGAGCCGTGCTGACACGGGGGATTTAACGACGTTTCGAAAAATTCCGTGGTCCATTGATCCCACCGTTACCGTCTTGTCGCACGACCCATCTACGGCGGCCTGGACGTATCGTCGTTTCATCGTCCAGTCAATAAATGCTTCTCCGATCCTGCCAGTATATTACAATAAAGTGGCCAAACTCCGCCACCTCGATATAACCGAACGCTCGAGGCAAAGCTGTACTCCCATCGTACGTTTAAGCAAAACACCAGATTATATATTTTTTTAACGCGTTCACTGCTCAACCAAACACCTCGAATTGTCCACGAAAACGAAACTTTGTGTTTTAGACGATTGGAAACTAGTCACAATTTGTCGTAGAACTTACTTTTACAGCCTCGAGATACGCAAATCCTATCTGGATCTATTTCCTTTAACATCTTACAAATTAATCTCAACGCGTTTAATGAAACTCGATAGAAAATATCGTTTTGGATAAATTCATAGAGATCTACTGATATCGTCACAATTATTTTCAGTTGGGATTTGGAACGAGGCTGAATTATTTATGGGAACCGCAATTTTAGCGGGCTAAAAATTTGAGAATATCGAGACACCGAGGAACGATATCGAACTTTTTAATGAAAATTTAAAGCAGCTTTATAGTATCGGTATAATGGCTGCGCCGGAAAACGGGGGAGGAAGTTGTTGAAGGAGAACGGTATTACGATTTTTCATAAAATTTAACGGCGTGTTTGAAATATTGTTCTCCAAGTTCTTGTACAAAAATTCGGCAGGAACTTACGGTATGACCTAATATTTCTCGTGCATGAGCGTGTGCATGTGTCGCCTCGCGACCAGCTGACTGGGGGGATATAAAATGGCGGGACGGTAGTGACAACGGTAAACTTTAACGTACATTTCGAAAACTGTTCCATTTCTGTTCGATATAAACAATTTCCCCGTTTCGTCTTGACCCGTTTCGAAACATTTCCATTTTTCGATCTAAACCTAATCAGGCCGATAGTAATCGGCCAGGGTATCGAACACGGGTGCTCGGAAACAGAGCAAATTTGATTTAAAATGAAAATACGAAATATAGCAGCGTGAATGTACCTACGCAGGGTGAATATTTATTTTCAATTAAACCCGAAGGATGCTTGTCGCATTAATTTAACTCGACCATTAACGTAATTTTAACAAGCTGATTTAAATAAAATCATTACGATCGAAACGTTTAAATATTCATTTAAATCAGCTTGTTGGAGTTACTTCGACGAGTCATATTTATTTTCGATTTCAACTGTCCGTGATCGACGGAGATCCTGCTACGGTGGTTTGTCAATAATTTCCTATAATTTATTCCGCGTTTAATGGAACGATTAACCTCTTCTCGATTGCAAAGCGTTTCTATGGAATCGTCTTACGGACAGTGTGTGTTTCAGCCTATTGACAGCCACCGGAAGTCAATGTCTATTCAAAATATCGACACAGACGCGATCCATGATTTCCTTTGGGTGACAAATCAGACCAGAATACAATCATAGTCCGTATCATTACAGAATTACTACCCCCGTAATTGACGAAGTTACTTTTCATTAAAATTCTTCATCGAAACTGAAAGGAACAAATTCGACGGACTAAATAAAATACTTTAACAAAGCATAGTATTATTTTTGCTTTTGACTGAATATGCACGAGCAATTTTTAGCCCAAACTCGTTCAAACATCGAACTGTGAAACGATGAAATTTGGTGTATGTCAACAGCAGTTTCGAAACGATCTTTTTCAGGAAGGCGATGTGTCACTAGATCAACCCTGTTGTTTTCCTCGATCCAGGGGCTCTCAGCTAGAAAAGCTGTTAACTTTGGACCTCTACATATTCTAGAGATCCCTATTCACGCGTTTACGAGTTACAATAACCTCCATGGCCTAATATCTGGCGAACTATTGCGAAGAAGTTTCTACGCAGCCTGATTAAAATCGACAGATCGCGCGATCCCCTCGACACAAATTTATTACGTAGAACAGGATGAGCACACGTGCCCAAGAGCATCATCCACCCTAATCCCGTCGTTATGGGAACTATGACGCCAAACGTGCGTCTGCATAGAGAACATAGATACGCGTTTTACGCGTGACCAATATCGACTTTTCCCGCGCGGATATCGGTACCTTCGTTTGTTTCAGAGTCCGACACAGCGGTTCTCAAATCTACGAGTCGTCCAGAAAAATCTCGCGGAGCGAAAAGTATACGGGTGGAAGCGTCGAAGCCATATTCTCGCCGAACGAGGATCGTTTTTTCCGCGCGAAAGAAGGCGAAACGTTGCAATCTCGTCGGTTGGGGCAAAAGGAGCTAATCTCTCGACGTAAAACTGCTCCGTGGAGGCGGAGGTGCTTTAACGCGTCCCGCAAATTATACCCTAACCAACAGACTACGAGGGTGGAACCGACAGAAACGGGGGATGAACGCCAGAGAGAGAGAGAGAGAGACGAAGAGAGCCAGGGATGCACGCGACTCTTTCCACGACAATCTGTAACTTCTCCATTCGACGCTAACAACCAGCCAACACGAAGCTTCTCACGGTTCGACTGCTCGACCTCCAAGGGTAGGTCCAGATCTAACCACTCGTCGGGTCAAAGTTGGGGCTCAAGTCTCGGTCAGGCAAAAATTAAACACGAAATTTTTTGGTTGTTACTCGACAAAGTCACAGTGGAATCTGTGGAATTAAATTGTTCGTGATCTACGAACATCCATCTACGTTATTCCAACAAAATGTATATGACAATACAAAAAACGTGTCTGTAAAACAAATGTGCATAATGATTTTGTGGAAGGTAACCAGAGGAACCAAGAGAAGCACTTTTACAATCTTGGTTGCTGATAGCAAGTTGCACAAACCAATTCATACATCAACAATCTAGCATTTCAGCATTTGCAAATGAAACGAGACACACTGTCTAACGAGACGAGACAAGATAATTCTGTTCCTGTCCATCGATTGTTAATATCGACGTTCTCCTGAGCGTTTGCTTTAGTTTGCTCGTCTGGTTGAACAAATTATATACACAAGAAACTATGGAAACCTTAAGATATCCAACGAACGAGGATACAATGTAAAAAATAAGTAGTACTAATTCATACATTAACAAACTAGCATTTCAGCATTTGCAAATGAAACGAGACACACTGTCCAACGAGACGAGACAAGATAATTCTATTCCTGTCCATCGATTGTTAATATCGACGTTCTCCTGAGCGTTTGCTTTAGTTTGCTCGTCTGGTTGAACAAATTATATACACAAGAAACTATAGAAACGAACGAGGATACAATGTAAAAAATAAGTAGTACATACCACCAGTGGAGGGGTTACGTGTGACCGGAAATAGAGAATTCCTGGGGCTGCGTAATATCGTTTCTGGTTGGTCCCCATCAGTTTGGCCAGCTCCTTCGTTGGAGAGTGCCTCGACCCGTGTTCCTTTGGCCCCGTTTCGAAGTGCCGTTTCTCGAATAAACAGACGGGAAGGGAGTCGATGCCTTCGGTCGGAAGACGACCGAGGGGTGGGTGGGTGGAAACGAGTCCTTTTCGTGGTGCCGTGAGTAACGCGTGGTCTCGGTGGCCGCAGTAGCTTACTCGCTCTACAAACGTTCCTTGATGAGATCGACGCGAGTACCCGGAACTCGGCTGGGGCTCCTCGAGCGAGACTCCTTGAAAGTGCGGGGTCGGTCGAGGGTCGTTCGGTCCTCGGTTAACGAACTGAATTTTCGCGAGACGTTGGCCTTTAATGGCTTAAGCAACGGTTTACGGGCCACCCTGCCCCTCCACCGCGCCATCTATTCCCGCAAATTACGCCCACGTTCTGCCGATCATCGAACGCTTTCGCCGAAAGAAAGATCCGTTCGAAAACCGAACCGAGGAAGCACCTGTTGCCAGTTAATTCTCGCGTATCTCACGAACGACGGGAATATCAATAACAGAGGTTGAATAGTGGCGACCGATAAACAACGACTGCGCAGTCAGAAAGTTTAACGTAGAGAGTCAAGGTGGTAGCAAGACCCGAACGTAGAGTTGATCAGTGGTGGGGACAGGTAGAGAAACGGCACGTCTCTCTTCCCCCACTTCCCTTCTTGCTAACTTGCTAGCTCAGAGGTTCGTATTAGATTTTAGTTTTAATAAAATTCTGCATTTAAAATTGGAACACATGGGGAAACGATGCATACTGAATTGTAAGCCTTAAGTGGATTATTGGGGCTCTCCACAAGTTAAAACTAATAAGGTGGTTATTTGAAAATTTATGTAATCCTCCATTAGTTAATTGCTTGTTAAATTCTTTAAAGTTGATTTCCATTAGGTCAAATAATTCAGTTGAGATTGAGAGTCCACTTAAAGGTTAATGTAATTAAAGAACCGGAATTTCGATGTTCCACTCAAGGATTTGAGGTTTCGGTGACTTCCAGTCGCCATAATTTATTTTCTAAGGAGATACGAGTCTACTTAGAGATTTGTATTAGGTCTCATTTGTAATAAAATTCTCCCTCTAAAATTGGAATTTTTAATGGTTTCCAGTCGTCGTAATTTATTTTACAAAGTGATACGAGTCCGAATCGTTAGAGTTTGCATCGTCTAATGTAAACAGAGTATGAAGAGAGGTCTCTAAAATTGTTTCCTTTGCCTCGTATGATATCGTCACGGATGATCGCCAGTTACCGATTAGCTCACCGTGAAATACCGATGAAGATACGCGTCAGAATCGGAAATGGGGACGCGAGCGGAAAAAGAAGAAAACGGAGGAAGCGCCAGCCGGTGTGTATCGCGTACCTGTTGCCCTACTCCGGATCGGGATTTACATTTTAATAGACAGCAGAACCAGCACGAGTTCACGGTTCCCGTCTCGTCTGCGAGTCATTAACCCTTTTATTGTTATTGGCGCCCGATAGCTCGACTTACGCTCGCGATAAACGCCTATGGGCGTTCGACGACTCCAATCTCAACATTTATCTATCAACCCTTTACATCCTGAAAATGTTCACAGTTTCTTAAGAAATAGATACTAAAACCTCCACGAAAACATGCATTTTAAATTTTGCGCCCCAAAGGGTCAAATAAAACACTAATTAATGGAAAACTCACAAATTATAAAAGATATTCAAAACACTTGTAGAAACTTACTCTTCAAGATGATTTATCACTGTTCGTCGGTGAGTCCCAACATAGTTTGGTCAGGTTTAACTCTCAGTTTAACGTCCGTATAACCTTTCCAAAGTCTGCTATACAATTTTCCTCAAGATCGAAGTTGCGAATGGCACAAACGTCGAGAGACGCGTGCAAACCGTCGGATCCCCCGCGCGTCTTCGAAACGGACAGTCTTATGGCCGATGGCGACGCACCGTGTGCAACGACGACGCAGTCAATCAACGAAATTGAAGGAAAACGTTGCTCTAATTGGAAAAGTTTCCCGACGTTGCTAGAGACGGACCCTCGACGCTCAGTTTCCGGCAAACAGGAGGTATCGCGGTGTTTAAATTGGAACGCGAAGGAATTACGTTTAAATTAGATTGCCGGTCGCGTAAATATTGGAATTCTACTCCCGCGGTCGTGGACGGAATCGTATTACGAAATATGAATAAATATCGTCCCCCCTGGGGATATTGTACGGTTACACGGACACGACCGGTATGCCCTTTGCTTCCGGTTAATTTCGTTGATTCCATCCACTTGTTACGCGTTATTCGCCCGCCGCGGGTAGAAACGCACGCGCATTCGGAATTTAATTAGCTTAATTAAATCCGGATTCTTGCTGAACCTAGCGCGCGCTTTCGCGAACATATCCGGATCGCCTGACCTAAAATCACGCCGAAAGATTACCTCGGAACTGCGATCCCCCTCGGCGTACCACCGGATGTCCCGTAATTCCTGGCGTTCGTAGGCATGCCCAGGATTATCAGCGTGCTATCGATAAACAGTAAACTCGATCGGATCTATTTATTCTTATTTGCATTTACTAACAAAAATCATTTCGTACGTTCGTTTGCGCGGTTTCGTGTTCGTAAAAAATTACCGTAAAAAATTCGCCGTAAAAAACCGTAAAAGGATTTCGAAAAACGATCCGCACGGATGGCCGCGAAAGATGAAACCGTTACGCAGAATTCGAGCTTCGTTCAGCGAAATTTCGTCCGCTCGTTCGCGAATTCCAAGAATTTCGCGTGGAAAACACCGACGGTATAACGTTTCCTAAAGCGAGTAAAAAATTGCCCGTTTCGAGCCGAATCGAACGTTCACCGACCAACCGGAAACGCGACGGACGCCAGGGGAGTTTCCAGGAGCATCGCCAGGACCCTAATGGTACCCTCGATTTTCACCGACTGATTTTCCCCGTCGCTTTGTACCCGTTTAACCGACACGACACCGAACGAAAGTGGCTCGGAATTACGTGACCTATCTACACTCACGAGCGACAGACAGCCGAATCTTGTTTCGTTTGACCCGTTACTCGTGGACCAGCCCCGACGCCCAAGGTCCTCGGGGAGGATCCTCCGCGCAAGGAAAGCATCGAACCACCCAAGTGATCCGATCAGGCTCGGATCGTGCTCGAAATGTTCCAAGAATTTTGGAATTTTTAAATACTTGGGTCGACGACCAGGCGTGGAATTCAATATTATCTCTTAGAACGATCCTTTCTGAGTTTTACGTGCAAATAAAATTCAGGATCTCCGGCTACATTTGTTGCAAAGAGTTACTTTTACTTAACACATTATTATCTACATGTAACTCTTGAGAATTTCAATAGAATGTATTAATTACAAAATAATTTATCACATTTTTAGTATACACGTGTTGCAGGAGTTCTATATCCTTAAAATCACACGTCGTTAATGTGTTCACAATCGTTTCATCAAGAGTCTCGTCGCGAACCGATGCGTCGCAAAAAAGTCTTTACAGCGACAACGACTATGCGAGATTCCGCGTTTTCGCCAGTGTCTCGAACCGTTAATGGGTTTCTAGAAGCCGATGCCCAGTCCCGAACTAAGAGAGGGATCGTTAAAGACACGCTAACGATATTTCTCCGTTACTTTGGCTGTATTTTCACAAAAAATATCTCGCCGGGCGGAGGATCGCTTAAAGACGCAATTTAATCGGGAACTTTACATTCCATTACGCCGTGAAAAAACTGCCGTATCGCCCGGAAGTACGTTCTCTGGCCGCTACGTGCAACGTGCAACCCCCCCACAGCCGCCCCTTCTTTCCCCGGGGCCACGAAACGCTTTTTAAAAAGCTTCCTGTCCGTCCGGGGAGACTCGCGAAAGTAAGTTCCCTTTGAAGCGATCTCGTCGAAGTTTCGCCCGCGCCCGGATCATCCCTTCCATCGGTAAATATTATCGCGAGCGAAATATTAAACCGGACTACGACGTTTCCGTCTCGCCAAACGCGCGGGCATCGAAATTTTCACGATTGGGGGAAGGTTAATAAACCCCTATTATTGTTTCTTTGCCCGAGAACGATGGAGCTTCGAATGTCCATCGATTTTTCTATCTCTGACGAATACATTGGACAATTATATTGGCTATTCCGTTTTATAACTCCGCCCATTTTTCGAAGCGCAATTTTGCATCGCTGCAACAGTCATCCAAAGGGATTTTACCTTCAAGGGAATTCTAGGAGGGCAGAACTAATTAATTGTCTAGCATATTGGGCCAAACATTCCAGATATTGTACCTGCAATGATAATAAATATAAAAATACTAATTGAGCACACGCGCGGAACTGTACGCTGAATAATATCTTTAAAAATGTTTTCGCACGCGTTGTTAAAATATTATGCATTTCATTGGGAAATGCAGTTTTAAAGTATTCCGATAAAAGCGTTTATTTTACGTAGAGATAAAAGGTTTCAGATTTCATCGGTGGAATGCGGTTTAAAAGTACACGGATAAAAATCTGGTACAAAAGTTTATTCTTGCTCGTATAGATAAAAGATTTCACCGCGGGTAAAAAGTGACCCGGTTTTCGTTTCTCGCTCGACTGTCGAACCGTTGCAACGATTAATGCGTCAGCTTCAAGAGCGAATGCTTTAATATTTCACCGGCGGCGCAACATTAACGAAGAAAACTTGGAAAAGATTTATTTATATACACACGAAGGGAACGTAATTGAAAATCCGCCGGGCAACCGGGGATAACACGGCCACGTAGCGCGCCGACACTCGTGAAACTTCCCTGTCTCGGGTCGATAAATTATTTTATTCCGCGATTATATTTCATATTTTATCGCGACCGGCGGTCCCGAGACGCGTCAAAACCACGAGGACGCGCGGAAAAATCCCCGAAACGTACTCCAAAAAGGTTTGTTGTTCCGGGAAAGTGGAGAGAAACGTGAGAAAAGTGGGTGTAGATCGTTCGTGAGTCTACAGTCGGAACGAAATCAACTTTATCCCCTCCACTTTGAGGCTAGGCCACGCCCACTGCGTTAAAGCATTGAAATTGATATTTTAAAATATAATATATGCCATAAAAGTAAATAAGGACCCTCTACTTGTATGAATTATAATAAATAGCATCAGATTTATTAAAAGTTACATTATTCGGCAAAACGGTATTTGATATGCAAAAGGAAAAATCGTAGTCTCGTTGACGATTCCCTTTTTCCCGTTATCCGTCGAATAAATCTATGGCTCCCTATAGCTTGCAAAGAGCATAATGCCGTTCGACTAAAAGAGAAATATTTCCCTCTGCGGTGGATGCCTTTGAGCGAACTTTTTTCATTATTGTTATTATTATTGGGAAAACTCTCGACTACAAAATACAGAATACCACGGAATAGGAAGGAGGAACAGAAAAGAATGTACATATATACACGAAGTAAAATAAACTAAACGAAGATGTACCAAGGGATGTATTAATACAATTATTCTCTTTTCAGCAGGAACGTTTAAATAGTTCAAGAACCGCGTAGCACCTTGTGTATTTTATCGAAACTTTACGAAGAGTATTTATGTCAAGATAAAAAGGAAGAGCTCTGAAATTTTTGTGCGAAACATTAGATATTGTCAAGTTATCTTTAAATTCAACGTCGACGCCACGTCTGATTTGCAATGGCCGTCGTTCGTAGCTCGCCAAACGCAAATGTTTCCACCTGGCGTCCCAACCGTCGATTCTCTCGAACGATTGGAAATATCGCGAAGCATCTGACCGATCCCATCGCTGGAAAGAGCTCGCCGCGACGGACAATGGCGTCTCTTCGGAGGCTCTTATCTCCCGGGGACGAGAACCAGCGCGTTTATCGTCTCGCTTGTATCTTTATGAGCCGGTTACGCGTTTCTCGCGCGGCTCGACGGAATCCGCGACGACGAAAGTGGCTGGCAGGCTGCGGGGCGCGGGAACGACCGACGGGGAACCATCCTCGCGCGTTTAATCCGACGACGGCAAACGCGATCCATCTTTGTTGTCGTCGCAGACGTCTGCGGTCCACCCTCTTTCGTCTTGGAGCGCGTTTCGAGTACGTCTTCTCCACGGAACCGTTACCCGCCCTGCAACCAATGCAACCCCCCTTCTTCCCCGTTGTTCTCTTCGCCGTTGTAGCCAGCGGAAGCCGGTTGACGCAGTCGGTGACTCGGCCACCTGGGAAATACCGAGTAATGCCCGCAAAGCTGGTCCCCTTTCTCTCTTCCCAACCCCTTTTCGCTCGTTTTCCCCGCCGACCCTTAGAGCTCGACTCGTTCCTCTTTCGCTTTTTTCCTTCCCACCCTGCTTCGTCCACGAAACAGCCAAATGGGAACGAGCGTCCGCGAGAATTGCCCGAGACTCTCGCCTCGAGTTCCCTAGTAATCAGGATTACGAGTACGCCAGTCCCGACGATGATTTAATTTATCGCGGCGATCGAGTTCCCTTCCGCGGAACCGAATAAAGCGTCCCTTGATTGGCCCATTGTCGACACGCCCGGCACTTCCGTCATCGAAACCCGAAATAAAATCGATCTTTTCGGGGACTGTCCGTTCAACATGTCGCGGAGAAGATCTTTTATACAGCGCCAAGCAACCCTCAATTCCTCTTCTTCGTCGATGCTCGTTTGCTGTCGCGTCTATCGCGCCTCCGCCTGGACGAGGAAACGTTGGATAATATTAAGTACAGGACGAGCAAAGGGACCGCGACCAAAAAGGCGATCACGTCGACGAGGTTGCGCGTCCACCACGACATGTCCGCGGCCTGGCTTCTCAGGTATGGACCACCCTTGCTACGGGCGATGTGCTCCACCCACCACACAGCCGTTTCCATAGGAGTCGAGGACCGGTCTCTGTACGCTTTCGACAGCGCCTTCGCGTTCTCCATGTATCTGGAAAAGAGACTTGGGTTATTATTGAGGAACTTCGTGGATTGCTGGGTAATTCGTTACTCGAATAATGCACCATTGCGCCATTGAATACCCCGTAAATGTAAAAATGTGTTGATTTTAACGTATAAGACTCATGATTGTGAGGCTACATCAAGAACTTATAACGAGACATAGTGAATGTATTCTTTTTATGAAAGTGAAGTGGGTGAAAAGGTGCACCCTTGCTGAAAATTTAGTTTTGGACGTACACGTAAAAATAGCTTTAAACTATGCTCGAGCTTGAAAAACTACGAACACGACTGCTTCTAGTGCTTGCATCCCAATATATAAAGTCGAAAAAGAACTTTCGACAGGTAGTATAAGTTCGCGAAGTCTCGTGCCATTTAAATAACAGCGTGCTCGAAGACGTACGACGAAACGGACGCGACGGGTGCCAAGAACGTCGGACCGTCGGAGTTTAAGCGGAATCGACGCGACATATTCTCGCGCACAAGTCACCGTCGACGTTAACAACGATGCCCGATGCACAATGCCGCGGGTACGTTGAATAATTCATGAAATACGAGGATCGATCGACCACTCGATACCGCGGCGAACGGAAAAAGATGCCACGGAATACTTTATAAATATCTCCGAGGGCTTTTAACGGCGCGCTTATCGTTCACCCGGAAACAACCCTTTCCATATCGATGAGAAACCCGACGATGCCCGGGGAAAGGACGTCACGATCGAACGAACAACGAAAACAGCCTTCTCCTGAGTCGGGACGCTCGGTAGCGCGGATTATTCGAGGCCAGACCGCGCGAGGAACTCGCGACAAACTCGCGAAGGAGAAAAAAAACTAACGAGAAATAACAGGGGTAGGAGGGGGAAGGATTGGAGGAACGGGGAACGGAAACAGAACGAGAGGGAAACGGTGGGAGGGGGTTTGGAACCAGCATCGGACGACCGGGAGCACACAATTTACCAATCGGTACTCTCCATTATTCGTGTTTACAGTTGCAGGCCGCGAATCAACCTGGTCCCCCGCCCCCACGGTCGTCCCTGTTATTTGCCTCGGTCAAATTCAGTCGCAGGCCTGCGGTGGTTTTGAATTAACCATCAATTTTAAGCGCGTTCGACGTCCCTTCCGTCGACGCCGCGCCACCCCCGTCCGCGGCGGAACCGCGTCACGGCGCTTCGGAGGGTGTCAGACAAACGCTGCGCCAAGGGAATTAATTTATTGCCGCGAGAACCGACGGCGGATCGAAACGCGACGCGCGAACCGTTCGAAACAGTGTACAGAGCCGGAGACATTCGCGTCGCGGCCATTTAATTTTAGAGGGACGTTGATCGACGATCGATGATTCGTCCGACGGCGTTACGACCGATAGGCGATTTGTCCCGACGAATCAATCGGCCCCTTAAGGCCACTGCGACTCGCCCTCCAACGCGACCGCGGTGACGAATCGAATCACAAATTACCTGTCTTACCGTATCGCTGGATTTCTTCGGTGATGTCGACCATTTAGATCTCGAAGATTTCAGAAATTAGGAACGTTGGAGAATATTTCAAATGACGAATCCGCCTTTTACTGGCTCTAAAATAAGCAACAGGGCGGGAAACAGGGCGACGGAACGAGTAGGATGATGGGGGTTGCCCCCTCGATTGGCCTTGAGGGACCAATTGATTCGACGAACGGTATAACTCTGGAATTGAACTCTGTTCATAAAAATGGCTAATTATAAGTCGAAAGCTATTTTTCCCCGGTGCAATTAGAATCCTCTAAGCGGACTGGTTTCGGTGAAGAACGAAGAGGCCCCCGAGTCACCGTGATAACAGTTACAAGTCCTGGAAAGTAAGTTTGTAACGCGTCCGTGTGCCCAGGGCCGAGCGACAACGATCCGAGATATCGCGGGAATTATGATCCCCCGGAGATACGAAGTCGGCCTCAGAAATGGGGATAGAAATGGTTCCTCGCGTAACTTTCGCGACATCTGCCTTCAGACTTTCCCGGGCTAAATAATTTCGCTCGTTTTCCGATAACGGAGACCCCGCCGCCCCTGCTGCGAGGAACTCTTCCCTGCTCCCATCTGGACAAATCGCTGAAGTCTACGATCAATTACGCGGGACCCTAAATTGACGAAAGATACGACCGATCCTCCAACTTGTTCCCCTACGAATCGTACACGCAGCTAGAGTCTCGAAAGGGCTGACTATATTCGAGAATTTGGTTGAAATTTCGCGTAGTACTCCCTATCAACTTGTTTCCATGTTCTTTGTGCAATTGTGACAATAATTTCAATCTAAATGTGAAATTTTGAGAAACACCCTTTGAATACGAATTTTATTTCATAAATAATCCAGTTTTATCATACACCAGTCGATAGTCAATAAGAATTGCTGAAACTTCTTTGGGTATGTAGAGTCGAAGTAAATTTCAAAATAAACATAGTAGAAAGCATAAATTATAGTGGTTGATATAGTCATTGAATAGGAGATAAAACACCCTTGAATACGAATTTTGTTTCATAAATAATCCAATTGTATGTCGTGTAATCATTAGGAATTGCTAAAACTTCTTTTAGTATGTAACGTCAAAGTAAATTGCAAAATAAACATAGAAGACAGCATAAAATATAGTAGTTGGTATAGTCATCAGATAGGGGATGAAATGCCCTTTAAAATGAGCGTTTGTGAGAGTAGATAGCTCAATTGGTTCCGGAGATATAGCGTTTTTAGTTTCAAGTCGATGCGGTGGCTAGTTACGGAGATAGAAGGGTCCGAAGTTTGTTTACGTTTTTGTTGCGCGCGCGCGAGTTCATTCATCTCGCGCGCGTAGATAGTAAAGAGTGCGTAGTAAATTCTTGGAAATACTACGCCGAAACTAGGTCACGACAGTCACGTACGCGGGCTAGGTCAGCGCCACGCACGTGCGACAAGGAGGTCCGACTCTGCTAGACAAGGACAGACATAGTCGAATTAAAAAAATTACCTTTTACATAAATCACGATATCTCCGAAACGGGAAGTCCGATCGTCAAAAACCAAAAACCATTTTAAAGGGGAAGGTTCACCGCTGCTAATGATTGCTTAATAATAGAGAAAACACTAGTAGTTTCGGAACAGCACGTAATTAAAGTTTTAGTAATTTTAATACGCGTCAGTAGCCTGTTCTAGCATGGGAAGAGCCGTAGCGGAGTTTTTAAAAAATTACCCTCCCATATAAATTACGATATCTCCTAAACGGGAAGTCGGATCGTCAAAAACAAAAAAGCATTTTAAAGGGGAAGCCTTGCCGCTTCTAACAGTGGCTTAATTGTTAATAAAACACTAGTAGTTTCGGAACTGCACGCATCTAAAGTTTTAGTACTTTTAGTACGCGTTAATCGACTATTCCAAGACAGTGTACTCTGTTCTTTTGAGATAAAAAAAAGTCGCCAAGTTAACCAGATTCAGGGCAGCTTCAGTTTGTTACGTGGAGACAATAAATAAATAAACCACCATGCTCAGGGACACGATTAATTAGAAGAGATCCGCGGAGTCCGGGGATTGGCTTTCCCCGTTAAACAGGGAAATTCTTCGCGGTGCGGGGAGGTGTATAAAATATATTATATAGCGGGTGCTGAGCGCAAAGGGCGTCGTCGCATAATAAATGAGACTTCCGGTTATCGGGATCTCGCCCACGGGTCCTTCGCCCGGCAGCAAATTCTCCGGAAACGAGTCACGAATATTCCGTGCCACGGAGTCCCGGGGCCGCTGAATATGCAGGTGCACGCAATTAAAATATTCCCCGACGCGGGGAGAAGGGTGGAAAAAGGGGTGGATCCCCCCTGCCCCCGTGTAAAAGTAATTTCCACGCGGGAAAAGGAATTTTTCAAAGTTAGTTCTCGCCGGGTCTCGTCATGCGTTATATTGGCCGACGAAGTCGGCGAAATTCGAGGCGCTACGCGGGGAAAGTAATCTTCGTCCCCTCGTAATTCCTTCGAAGTTACTTTACGATTTCCCGGGGCGGGGTTCGTCGCCCGCCACGTTACCAACTTACTTTCCGACTTGCAACGTTATCGCGGCGAACCGAGAGGCCACCTCCTTCTCTCCCAATTAGCCGAGGTAACCGAACACGCGCACGTACAACCCCATCTTCGGGAGCATTATTCAGGATTCCGGGGCGCGGCAGTCTTCTAAATTATAAACCATAAATTTCGGAACGTATTACAAATCGCGTAGCGATTACGACGACCGCCACCGCCGAGCATTAGGCACACGTAACGCACGAGGAATCGCGACGCATCGCTCCGCGTCCACGAAATCGCGCTACTCCGAGCTAACGTCCCAGCGAGCGTAACTATGATGGTTTAATGGCGCAAGAGGGGTATTTAGATCGAAATAAGTTCGATGGAACGTCGATTAAACTGGTATCATAGCTTTTTCTCAGATTCAAAGGTGCAAATTCTTCACTGTCCATCTCTACGAGTTCTCAATACATACTATTATTGTTATTAATGTAAGTGAAAACTTTTCTGGAACAAGGAGCTTTCATGGATCGAAACGGACGCAGAATGAAGGATGAAGATCCTCTAACGCGAAATTTCACGAAATTATAGTTAAAAGAGAGGCCGTGTCTGCGGCAGGGGCCGACGAACAGAATTATCGACGCGTTATTTCGCGGAACGAGATACAGCTGTAACGCGAACCGCAGAAACGCTTAACAAACAGCCGCTGAAACGACCGCGCGCGCGCATGGCGACGAGCTAATTGGCCCAGAAGCAGAAAACTCCGACACCGGGTATGTTTCATTCGCACCTGACACAAACAACGTTTAAATCCTCGATTACAGTCGCTCGCGCGTTACGCGGACAGGATATCCGTTTCGCCTACGTGCTCGTTAATTTTCGAACGTGGTTCCTGGGTAGGGAGCGCGCGACACGATTAAAGCACGAACCGTAGAAACGGTGTTAGCGTAAACGGTGGTGTTGAAGTTGCGGCCGAATCGCATTGTTTCGATTAAATGGGCTCTGCACTTTCAAACGCCGCTCGAAAAATCGTTCCTCCGTCGCTTTTATTTATTATTGCGAACCATTTCTCGTTCGTAAAAATCTTTGTCGACGAACCAATTGTTCCCGGCGTCGAGAGGTTCTTCTTGAAGATTCGAGTCAGGTGTTTTTAGAAGGCTCTCTCGTCGAATGATTATCGGTTCGATTCGATAGATTCTGGTCCGATCGTCGGTCATCGTCGCTCCGTGACCAACTGTTCCGAACTAATGAAATCCAGCATCCGGTAGAGTCTGAGAGAACTCGGTCTAAGGGGCTGTGACGAATTTGCGCTAAGTTCTTCGTAACTTCGCGCCCCGATTCGACAAATTTTTAACTAACGAGCCACGTTTCCGATAACCGTACCCAGCGAGTCCTTTCTAATTAACCCCTTTCCACGCTCGCCCCTGCAATCAGCTCCACGCGTTCCTACTTAATTTATTCGCGAGACGGGTTGAAAACATTATTTTAAGTGATATATAAGATAAGTGATTATCTTCTCTGATAAATATTATAACATGATATGAAAAATGCACGATTTAAAACTTGTAATAAATTATTTAATACTTTATAAAGCGTGCGTCTCTCTCGAAGTCACATTAATGGATTAGAGGTCGTACTTCAGAGAATCATTTCTATAGTATAATAGATTATGCATATTATCGGGCACTCTTAATAGTGGGAGGCAAAATTCCATATGAAATACTGCCGGAAGGAGAGTTAATTGGGTCGCGGGACTCCCAGACCTACTTTCGAAAGCTGGCGATTCGAAAATAGAATTCCCCTGAAAATATATATATAGAACACCAGGTAATCGATGCTTTCGTAGAGCAGTTTTACACTTGATCTTCTTGAATAAAATATCGAACAGCGGTTTCTAAACGGAAGCTGTCATCGAAGAAAATAAATCGTGTTAGTAAACAATAGATCCCGGTTAACTGACGTCCCACTGTACTTCCACGAGAGATACATTTTTCTGACAATCGACGATCGTCGTTCCGTGCCCAGAGATAATTCGAAAGCCGATACAAAATGGTGGATATCGCGGAATAAAAACGAGACGAGAGCTCGTCTAGCTGTGCCCTGGCCGAGGCTCGCGTTGGAAGAGGATGGAACGAAGGAACCTCCGGTGAAATGGCCCTCGGGCCCCGAGCTCCGATCCAATTAGATTTTTAATAAAAGTTTACCCATCCCGGGCTCTCTGTCCCGCGAGTCACGTACCGGTTTGCGTCCCTACGGGCTGAGAAAAAGATTAACTGGTTCCCAGGGTAACCAGCCTTTTGACACCGAGCTATCGGATGCCCCTTCGCCAGTGGCGTATTAACTGGAGCCCCGCGCCACTGTCCGCGACCGAAAATAATACCGAAACGTCGCCTGTTCGCGCGAGAAAAAAGCTCCGGGTCCAGGAAATTGCTTCGAGTCGCCGCTCAGGCCGTCCAAGAATTTTATCAAGTCGTAACGAACGCCAGGTCATCGACAAAATACAAAAATTTCCTGGTTATAACTCGCTGCATCGCCGACCAGTCAAATCCACCTTTCCATATCCAAAAGGTAGATTCATAAAACGAAATATCGTAGAGTACGAACGTTCTTCCAAATAAAAATTGAAACCTTTCGAATGAAATTCGAAATTCAATTTCCTTTGTTTATTCGATTAAATATGAAATCAACGAGACAACCGACATCCCTACTAACGGGCACGAATCTTCTAGACATATTCGCGGAACAGGAAACACTGAAAAGGCACCGTTCCTTACTACCACCCTTCAGATTCGACGACGCGAGCTCGTAAACGTCACCGTGATACACTGCTGAACGTATTCGCGTTCGTGGCATACAGAAACTGCCATAATCAGGTATCGTTATTCGATCGATCGTACAGAGGGGGATGATAAAGTTTTTAAAATGCTCGGCCCGAGGGGAACCGTAATTCTCGACGACGTTTCCGTAATTTCGGTAATCGATGGAAACCCCCCCCCCCCCCCATTTCGCGATGGGAACTCGTTTTAAGTAAACGAGCACGCAGACGGCGGCCAACGGCAATCTTTAACGGCGAAACGGTTCCACAGGGGGCATTCCTGCTCCTCCAAATAAGTATTTCGCGTTCGAAAGGTGGGCGGTACCTTTGGCAGCGAGCGTGGATGCATAAACTTTTGCCTGTCCGTGGCACCGATTGTAAATTATCGCGCACCGACGCGCCAGGACGTGCGAAATCTACGTATTCGCGATTCGACGCAACCCCCTCGACCCCCCCGGTGTACTCTTTGGCAGACGCGATAAGATCGGGAAAATACACGCCGCGAAACGACCCCCGAAGAAAACGTACGAATTGTCGGAAACCGAACCAAAGTGCATCGGCGGGTTGTAAATCCGATTACGATGTTGGACGATACTCCGCGGTTCCAAATTAATCCTCGAACCAGGATTAACCTTCGACGGAACACACGATAATATTACTCCAACGCTACTCGAGGAAATCATTTTTCTGTCTACTGGAGGGTTCAGATATATTTGTAGGGAAGCTCTTTTAAGATATTGATTTCGAAAGTTTGTAATTTAGACTTATTTTATTCGAGCCACCTCTTCTATTTAAGCAGCTATAAATTGTAAACTATATAGAGAAATACTTGAAGTAAAAGTTAAGTTTAAATCTTCCGTATAACTTCTGTCGATTACAATTTATACGTGATACGACTAAATTCTTTAACGAGCATTCATCGAAATCGTTTGGTGCCGCCAAGGGGCTCGCTCGTAAGTATCCCTGTGATTGGAACGCGCGCTAAAATGAACAAAAATCGCGCGTATTATGCTGGGAGATTTAACGGTGACGCGAAATAATCCTCTCTGGTCCCAAGAGACGCGAGACCCTGGGATCCGATATTACCGGCGCGTCGATTAATCAGGCTCCCACGGAACGTATACGATATTAATTCCGATCGGGGCATTGTCAGATTTTTAGAGGCGGGAATTTACGGTACGCGGAAATTGCTCGCTTCCACGGTATTTCCATTTCCAATGATATTTATGCCTCTGCCGTGTCTACGACGAGCGCGTTGCTCGTCCAGTCGAAACGTCGACGCACATAAGTGGGTGAGTCGGATCGGATCGATGGGTATTAAACTCACGGGAGAGCGCCAGCGATCATTCGAGCGGTGATCCGTCGAAAACAGAACGCTTCGAATCAATTACCAGGGACGGGGAAGAAGATATCGCGACTATCTGCCTTCGAAAGAAAAATCGCTGTCGAGCGAGTCGGTTTAATAACGCGGTCGCTCGATGGCCCCCGCCATCTTTCGATTACGCTGATTCCGGACGGTCCTCCCCCGAGCCCAGGCCCATATCTGGCTTTATAAAATCAACCGGAGACCGTCGGATCGATCGAAATTCACTCCGTCATCGCTAACTTTCCTTGATTAAAGCGAACCCCCGCCGTCTCCTTTTTCCACCCTCGTTGTCGTCTCCTCGGGCATCCCCCGCATATCTGAGGGGGTAAGTTTACACTGTCACGTCGAAACCTAACCCGGAACACGCTCCGAACTCGCGAGGAAAAACCTACATTTTAACGGGGCTAAGATTTTTTCCACCCTTGGAAACAACGCGACATTCGGGTACCATAATGGCGAATGTCTCAAAAGGAATTGTAGAATATATTTTTAATCGTTCACTTCAGAGGACCACGTCAGGAACGCCTTGAACTATCTGACAGAAACTCAATTATATAATAAAGTCTTGTCATCATTTTACCCAAAGGAAAATGAGAATATATTTTTACGATTCATCCGCAAATACCAGGAGAAATTCGTCTCGTTTCGCCCTTGGTGAAATTTGAATCTCGCTCGAGGAGTTACGAGCTGTCCTTTCTTTCTGGATTTTCTTCCATTCCGGATTGAATTCTCCCCCCTCCGCCCCTCTTGATTTCAGAGCGCGCATTTTGGAACACCCTGTGTGTAAAACCGATCTCGACACCCCCCTGGGAGGGGGTCCACGGGTGCTAGACGGCGGTCGGAAAAATCCAATCGCTTCCCGGCGATATACGTCTTTGTAACTCGATAAGTCGACCGGGTAATGGTGGGGGGAGAGGGATCTTCCGAAGAAATTTTCAACGTCCAGCGAGAACGACAGACGGAGGGCTCGTCGAGGGTGGATAGAACGAGATCAAAATCCGGAAATCTTATCCGTGCCTCGGATATTCGGATGCGCCTGTTCGACGGGAACACGTGACGCCGGCGCTCCGACGTACGGGGCGGTAAATTGCGATTCTGCTCGGAAAAAACCGACGATGCCGGCTACGATCGTACTCCAACGAGATACGAATGATCCCGCGGCTCGATCCGACCGACATTTTACTCCTCGTGGCGCGAGAATTCGGTAGAGAACAGTTTTAACAAGGATTCAGACTATTTCGTTCTTGACGTTGCGTATTTATTCTCGCCCATCGCCGTTCTGTTTCCGTTTTAACGCGATTAAAAATAGCTAATCTCCAGGCACGTTGTCCCACGGGATATTTGGCTCGAGTTTTTCCCAATAACGTGTCCATCGAATACTTCCGGATAGGCGTGTTGTTCTGATGAAAAACACGTGTAACCGTAAACTGTATTGCGAATAATTCCGGTGGCACTTATCGCGGATTCTCCATCGAACAGGCTCGACGAGCTCGGGGCAACTCGTCGAAGGATTATCGTTACATGTAGCGCTAGTTTTCCAGAAAAAATTAGAGTGCCATCGAGCGGGATTTAACGCGTTTCTAGTGTACAACGTAGAATTGCGTTCGCGTAATCCACGGATCCGCGCGTCGTGCTTTCGATAACTTAATTCGCGGGGGCCCGGCTCGCTCGATCGGGGGGATTTTTTGATCGTGGAACAAATTGATTTGAACAGTGTTAATAATTGGGCCCATTTACTATTTTATCCAAAAGATATAGCCTGTTGGTGTTTCAAATTCGCACTGCGGTTCGAAGCATTTTGGGGTGGTAGAAATCGGGTGAATCGAAGTAAATCACTTGCCAAAGATGGAGTTTTCTCGTAACAGGCGCATCGAAATTCTTGGATGCCAGGCTAAGACTTTGATCTTGTGGCGGGTTTCTCTTTCACTACTCGGCACGATGAATATTGCCTTTCATTTTATTCGCCGTCGTTGTTCTCGCATCCGGCCCGGCTTATTAAGCTCGATACACAGGTAATCCCGACGGGACCGTCTTTGATCTTATAATAATCAAAAATTCCCCGGCGAATTCAATTCTAAGGCTTTCCTTTCGCCTCGTCGGGAATCTCTCGTTTGCCACGCTGCGCCGAGAGTACCCTGCGAAATTAGGGGAATATTTTCGTTCGAAAGGCACTTTTTCCAGGCCTCGTTAGGACTCTATACGGAAAAGGGACTTCAAATAACTGTTATAATAAACATTGATGTTTCGAAAGAACTGATCTACGATTTACACAGTCGTAATACACATACGAATTATCAAACAGGAGCACCTCTGAGTTAGATTTCGCGAGAAATAAATTTATCAAACAGAGCCATACAATATTCTTGTAGCACGAATAATTTGCAAACACAAATGCTGCATCTGGACGAAGAGATCGGACCGGAAGCTCGTGAATGGAGGCTTAGAAAAATGTCCCATCGGACGTGTACGTCTGTATTAGCGCGTTTTCTAAATGCGGCTTTCGTGTGCATCGCGCTGAATGCATTATTCAGACACTTGTACCCGTACACGTAACTTAAATAATGAAATTCACCGGATCCCAGAAAGCCAGCTTTTTGCTTCTTCCCCCCCTCTCTCTCGTTCTATACTCAGCAAACTCACTTTAACCCCACAACGGAATATATTCCCCGGTAAACACAATACCGAAGACGCGGAAGTTCCATTTGCAAATAAGCAACTTTTTAATCCGACGCGAGGCCGACCCGGGAAACGATGCCCGGAAGTCAGCCCCCGAAGCGAGCTAACTTTCAACAAATTCACCTGATATCCCATAGCAAGCGAGAACATCATCCCCGCCACGTGCCTGGATACCAATTCCTTTTAAAAATAATCGAAGGACCCTTGGAAATTCTAATAATGCTTATTAATTACCACGTTCACGATATAAGAAACAGTAAAATTGCGCTTTGGATCTTCTCATTTCTCAATCTATGCATCGAAAAGGAGCTACCAAAAAATGAGAAGCTCCAAAATGAAATTTATCTCACCTGTAATAGCAGAAGATTCTACTGTGAAAATTGTGAAACAATCTCAGTGAATTAAACGGAACCTAAATTTCCAGGTAAAAAACGACGAGATAATTAACCCAGTCGACGAATAATGGATCCGTCACGCCTATCGGAACGGTCTCCATAAACTATAAACTGGTTCTCGAAGGAAGGAAGATCCTCGCAATTACGGGCGGCTGTATACGATTCCCGAATCTGTTCCCAGGGCTTTGAACAGCGAGCTTCCGGTGCGGAGGAGGGGGAGGGGGAGTCTATTCAACGACAATGCAGTTTCCCGGATCGTTGAAAGTTATTCTTCGGCGTCATCGCGCGGAAACGCGAACCATTCAGAACCGTCGGACGATCGAGTGGGGATCGTAATTTCTTTACAAGCCTCCCCCCTCCGGTTTAAGAAACATCCATCACGAAGTTTCGGTGCTACGGTTTGTGCTCTATCGAACGTTTCCCCATTCATCAAAGCAGTACGGAGCGACTCTCGGAGCCACCCCCGCCCCCGTCCAATTACTTTCTCGTCCGGAGACGTTCCACGCGTCATTACGCAGCGTCTCCGCTCTTGTTCGTTTCCATTCCCCGGCGTTCTCCTCCGACGACGACCCTTTCTTTTTTTTTTTTTACGTTTCCCTCGTATCCGGGTCGACCATTACGCGTCCCTTACGAGCGAGCAGGTGTGGCCTCGCGGAAAGGAGATCCCCCTACTCACGGAGAATAAGAATCCCCAGTCACATTTCGGCCCCTCGAATAAATCCGGACGACGAGAGAACGCTGGCCTGAAACGAAGAGGAACCTGGAGCTCGTCGGGCGAAAAGGGTTACGCTCTTGGGAGAATAAGGACCGAGAACAACAGGGCAATAAAACGGACGGGGAACGCGAGAGGGAAGAGCAAACGGGAAAAGATAGACGAAGGGGAGCGCGAACCGAGCGAAAAACCCGGGGACAAAGCGAGAAGGGGGATGGGACGAGGAGGAAAGGGTGTCGAGCTAACTTGACGACGGAGCTGCACTATGTTATCCCTCGGCCGTAACCGAAGAAGAAGCGGAGGAGCAGGGGCGTGTCTCGTACCTCCTTACAAACTGCCGAAACTTTGACTACCACCCTCTTTCGCCCCTACGACTGCAGGCTTTACGGGGTAGCTCGCGCCACACGGCGCACAACGTCTTCTTTGACCGCGAAACGCGCGCCTGGGACCCTCCCGTTGGCTCCAGTCATAAGTAATTGTTGCCTTTTTCCAACTTTGCTTCCCTTTTGGAAGAGTTACGGTACAACTTACCGAGAAACGCTGGGTAAAAGCACCCCATTCTAAAATTCGTAGAATTTCTAAATATTCTCCATTAAAATACACGTCGTTTGCCTTTCGAACCATTAAAATCCTCCAATCCGTTCAGAAGTTATGATATTTTAAACATTTGCATGAAATTTCGAGGAAGCATTTCTGGCCAGAAATTCTATTTTCGGTAAAGAATTTTTTTCTCGAAAATGCGTAGGATTTCGAGGGTATGTTTATTCACCAAGAATGATTGTAATTGACCCCCGCAACTGGAAATAATTTTTTCAGAACGATTTGAAAAAATTTCTTTTCGCTGAAAAATTTCAGGGAAACATATCAACGTATGGTCAGACATTACATTTTCGGTAAGGAATTTTTTTCTCGAAACTGAGCAGGATTTCGGGGGTATATCTATTCACAAAAAATGATTGTTATTAACCCCTGCAGTTGAAAATAATTTTTTCAAAACGATTTAGAATTTTTTTTTTCCTCGAGAAAATCAGTAAACAAGAAATGTTTCGAACCCTTAACCGTGGCAGTTACCAGCCCGTGGCGATACTTTAGCCAACCCTTTTCGCAACAACGTCTTGCAAAACAGTCGGACAACGAATTCGGTTGCAGCATTAAGAAGCCTGTGGAACGAGACGAGGGTTGGCACGACTGTCGGCGCGAGGACAGGTGATCAAACATGACTTTCTTCCGCCAGTTCTTTAACCGAGGCGAATTAACGAGGGTACGTGCAGTCCGAAGTAGGTACGCTAATTGCACAGAAAATCGTGTTTCTTCGCCCGTAATTCTGGACGAGGAACGACTTTTTTTACGGAAGCGCCAGCTCGTCCGGATAATGTATTATAATTACACGGCCAAGATGGAACGCGAACCGCGAGGGGACTTATCTCCGGAGTCCAATAAAATTCGACGAAATTCTCGCTACGTTTATGCCAAACCCTTAAAACCCTCGAATCGCACGGTCTCCATGAAAGTACAACGCGATATGATCGTCGTTCTACGAGAAGAAAAGAGAACGTAAGGTTCGACTATTTCAACGACAATGTACTTGAATAATTCTCAGCATCCCACAAACTTTGTCCAAAAAATTCTAGAACTTTGGGGACTCATAAGACACATGTCCAAGAACGAAGACCAGTGAAATCTAAAAGATTAAGATTGACTTTTAACGCGTTCCCTCAATTTGAGAGCCTGCAGAACGAGATACCCAAAAAAAAAGAATGAAATGCATTTTTTAACGCGTCTATTTCTCTCGAAGATGCTTCCAAAGACCAGAAATGTCGTCTAAAATGCGTTCGACCATCGTTAAATAATTACGGACGGTATGTTCTAGCGAGTCCTCGGAGGAAAATGAATTTCTAAATAGCGGGTATACGCGGTTTGATGGCGTTTCGAACGACCGCGAGTCGAATCCGACTTATAAGCGCAATCATGCGCAGAGATATTTGGGAATTGAATGGGCACTTGACGTCGCCTCGCGGGACCCAGGAGGCCATCAGGAAATCGAACAAGCTGTACGCTCTGGCCGTGAGCCTCTCTCGTTCTCGAGCCATCTGTCTCTCTCCCCGGAGAAGTCGTGAACCGCAGACGATAATATAACTTCGGTTATGGCGATTTTAAGATCGTACTGATCACCCCGAGCGCCAAGGGTGAAGCTTCACGACCGACGAACGGGAACAGACGGCAGCCACTTTGACTCCGCTCGACCCCGGAGTTCACGATCCTGTTGGTCGTATTGCTTCGATCCTTAGGGCACACGCGATCGTTTACGTTGGCGTTTTTCCTATCGAACGTTTCCGCCTTCAAAGGACGAGGGTCCACGACGGAGGTCGACTTATTTTTCCAACAATCTGCTATTTAAAATCCACGGACCGGGTCTCTTGTCTGGTAGAAAAGGATCCTAAAGATCCTCAAAGCCACGCTCGATAACAATGGCAGACCAAGAGCAGGGGCTTGCAACAGAACTACCCTTTACGTCCGCTGGAAACGTCCAGGTTTCAAGCATTGAAATTTTTTCATGTGCAAAATGCCTGCAAACTAGGTTAGACCCCATCGGCTGTGATTCTTTTCGACGAAAGTTATCGTCGAGACAAAGGAGTGGTTTTCCCAGTATAGAGACGCCTTTTCTATCATTTCTTTAAGATCGTTATCGAAGTTCTTGGCACTTTTATGCAAAGCAATTCTTACGGACGTTTCGTCGAGTGTATTACTGTATCGTAGTCCACCGTACGAAACGGTCCTATCGCGCTTATCCGCGACGACTTTCTTACCCGGGGCCCTGCCTGGAACGCAAGAACCGACTGCCATAAATCAACGGGAAGTGGTGATTACGAGCGCAACGGTAGCCCGTGGCACGACAACGAGCAGACCCCGACGCTGTTTCCAAATCGTTCGTTAATTTTATATCACTCGTGCATGAGACGTTGCGTTTAACAATTGCGCCGCCTCACGCGAACGCCCGAGATCGGTTAACGCCAATTCCCGTCTCGCATTTCAACGCGTCGTTACCTCGATAATTCGTTCCGCGCGAGCCGTACTCGATATACGCGAACTCGACACCAAATACCACCGCTTAATCAAAGAACAAAGCGATTATCCTTCCAATCAAAAGTAGTCTCGAACCGTTCGGCTCAAAGGAAAAGCCTTTCTTGTTCCGGATTCGATAAATTACATTTCAAGAAAAGGTTTCTCAGCCAAAACCGGATTATACAGTTGGCGACAAACAATTTTAGGACTTTCGTGTCCCGATATTCTTGGAATTTTTTCTGAAAGAGTTAATAAATTTAACGCAGGAAACTTCGTTTTACTGTCTTCCTTTCCACTGAAAAAGTTCGCGAAGAAAGACGATGAGGGATTGCAAGAGCGTCGAAAAATTGATTTCTCGTAAAACGATGGAATTCTGGAAACGACCCGGACCACGCGTTCCTATATTTCGATCACGTAGCCGCGATGATGCAAATCGCGATCGTCCAATTACGCCGCTCGCGTCTATTTATTAATTAATATTCAAGGCGTCGCGTAACGGGGGATACAATCGCAACAGCCACGTCGCGGTGGCGGATCGGCATCCACTCCTACCCCCCCGCAACGTTCTGTCGAAGGTCCAAGACGAGCTCGTAAATCCTAGGCTGCCGTAATTACCGGGTACCGAGCTCCGTCGAACGCGGAACTGCCAACGCTTTCCTATCCGTTCTGATTTATTAAGCAGCTTTCGTCGTTCGACACGGTGACTCGCGTGCCGGCGCATCGTAATTAAATCGCCCTTAAATCATAAGCCGCCGGTAATAAGGGAGAGACACTGTTACGCGGAGGTACACCTTCGACGGAGACGAAGATCTTCCTGAATTAAACCTAATATAATCTGACATCAATCCTGCCCAGACGTTCTCGTTCTACAATAATTCAACGGGAATCGCAACGTTTCTTGCGCAGAAATCAGTCGAAACTGCGAGCTCGCCGGCAGAGGGCGACGCTCGACTTTTCTCTCTCGCAAGCCCTCGATAGAACCGCGTGAACAAATAAATATTATTAAATTCTTGAAACGAAGAGAAACCCTTTGTTGACAATTCCTAATACTTCACTTCCCAAAACAATATACACGGTTTAGAGTATCAAAATATAGCTCGTAAAATATAGATTAACCAGTCTGCGTTTGAAAATTCGTGGGTTCGAGGGAAGTTTTCGAAGGCGTTTGGAAAATGGCGGCAGTGATTCCGGGGCGACGACGCGTCGCGGGGGAGGGACGCAAGTGTCCGGGCGTCGAGGCCTGAAATATTCAGCGACGGGCAATTATCGCGAGGCGAAACAGCCGGATCCGCGGAGCGCGTAAACACGACGGACATCGAGCATTGCAGGAACGCGGGGGCGCGGTTAACAAGTTATCCGGTGGGCCGCATTGAATAATGTAGAATTTAATTTCAGCCCGGCGGCCTCTCTTCGTAGTCATCGGGCCGCCGCGTTGATCCGCGCCGTGAAACATTTAGCGGCCGTGAAATTTCCCATGCGACCGGCCCGGATGCGGCTGGACAGACCGAAGCCGGTGGTGTGCTCGTCGATGGGCGAGGAAACCAACCTGGAGGGCCGCCCTTTCGTGTCTGGAATGTAGGAACCGCGGGGAAGGGGAACGAAATAGGGTGGACTGCGCGAGGGTTAATAAACGAGAAATCAATTTCGAAAAAATTACGAGGAAAAAGCAATTACTGGCCCGAAGTGTTGCTTTAAATACAAAGCAATATTTTAGTTTCATTAAATTCTCTCGATTTAATTTCTGCTGCGAAACGGAGTGAAACAATTGGAGCGAAGGATCAATTGGTAGATTTGTATAATTTTCTAGGGGTGCCAACAATGTATTAATTGGGGTGGAAACCCCTCGCGATCTATAGAATATAATAATAGGGAAGAGTATACAGGGTGTTCGGCCACCCCTGGGAAAAATTTTAATGGGGGATTCTAGAGGCAAAAATGAAACGGAAATCAAGAATACCAATTTGTTGATGGTGGCTTCGTTAAAAAGTTATTAATGTTTAAAGTTCCGACCGTACTGAATTTTTTTCTCGAAAGTGGGCAGGATTTCGGGGGTATGTGTATTCACCAAAAATGATTGTAATTGACCCCCGCAACCCGAAATAATTTTTCCAGAACGATTTGAAATATTTTAATTTCGCCAAAAAATTTGTCTTATCTATTCGAATTTTTTTCTCGAAAGTGGGTAGGATTTCGGGGGTATGTCTATTGACCAAAAATGACTGTAATTGACTCCCGCATCCGAAAATAATTTTTCCAGAATTATTTGAAATATTTTAATTTCGCCAAAAAATTTGTCTTATCTATTCGATATTAATAACTTTTTAACGAAGCCTCCATCAAGAAATTGGTATTCTTGATTTTCGTCTTATTTTGGCCTCTAGAATCTCCCATTAAAATTTTTCCCAGGGGTGGCCGAACACCCTGTATAGGCTGATATTTACAGAAAGAAGATATAACGCGGCTTTGTATAAATTAAAAGAAAACATCGATGGGTAGATAGGATAGGGGGGACGCAATTGCATTTTCGATGGAGCCTTTGGAAATACGCGTCGAGCCCGCGAAAAAGTCGATACAGTCCGATTGCATTTTCCTAAAATTGCATATTTTGTATACTGGGATTTCGCGAATGCGCGCGAGATATTCTCGAATAAATATTAAAATCGATTAGGCGCGGGCAAGTGCGAGCAACTGGTGCCACCGATGATCGGACTATTAAAGAAAATTGAATATTTTACGTGTAATAATAATTGATTTGCAACGACGTATTCCTCGAATTCGTGGCTTGAAATGGATTTAAATTAAAATTCGGTCAAGCGTCGCTTCGAACACGCGTGCCATGGATTCGCCACCCGTAGTGTCGGTGAAAAGAGACAAGGCTGCGTTGCCAACGGGTGACAGGGTTGGAGAAGGGCAGGGAAAAGGGTGGAAAAACGCCAGTGAGCCGCGTTACGGATTAACGGAGCCGCCTGTGCTGCAACGACGATGCACTTCCCGGATATCCGAGCGCCCGGACAGTTCGTGAGATATTCAACGGACCAAATATCCGGGCAGATTATACGACTTTCCTTTTTTTGCCTCGATCCCCCTCCCCCTGCCCTATCCTTTCGACCCCTTTCCGTTTTCTCTCTTTCTTTGGCCGCGACGAACGCGGTTTTTCGAACCGATACCGTCGCGACGCCTCGCTTCTTGCGTCGATCTTGCAACGAAATCATCTCTCCCTATTTATGTTTCTACACTTGATCGATTCGAGAGTAGCTGCGAGACCCTGTTAGGGACCCAAAAATATTAAAATCCAATTATCCGGGAAATAAAGCATTGGATTGGAAAATTTTGAGAAATCCCTTAAGAACATTGTACGTATTCTTTTGGCAAAGTCAATATTTGTAAAACAAGTCGGGGGAACACAATTAATTCAGAGGGAGTCGGAACCCTTTCACTGCTTCCATCCCTCGTGTTTCGAAGCTATTGGCGCTGTACTAACACGCGAATGAAAGGGACAAATGTACCTGGTATTGTTGAAAATTTCGTCCAACGCGTGCCTCAACGACTGCTCGCTCAACTCCACGTATTTCAAGACCTGTGCGACCCCCCTGGCCGCGGCAGCCATTGAGTTCTGATACTGATCGCCGTACAGGGGCATCAATATCATCGGCACCCCGTTGTACGTCCCTTCGGACAAGCCCAGAAGCCCGCCATGGCCGAAGTAGCACTTAACGTTGGGATGACCTGCGAAAAAAAACAGAAGAACATTATTCAAACGCTGTCCAATGGACAAAAACGGCAAATTTCTTTCTTTCTGCCCATAATTGAACTTTCAGTGACTCGTACTTATAAAACAAAATTAAAGTCTCGCATTATAAACTTCTAATTCAAGTAAAATTATTGTTATAGATCCTTAAAATATTCTCGACTAGTGTAAAATAATTTTACATCTGATAGCGAAACATAATTACAATATCTAAAATTTGTAATATGACCCCAACTGAACTTCCAGGAAGATAAGGGTTAAGAGAGTCCCTCGAAAATGAAACTTATCAATCATTTGGTCTGAAAGTCCAAATTAATTGCAATATTTAAAATTTGTAATATGACCCCAATTGAAATTCCAGGAGGATAAGGGTTTAGAGAGTCCCTCGAAAATGAAACCTGTCAACCATTGATTATATTTCAGGGAATAGACGCTTAGAGGACCGAAGCTGGAGCATATAACCCCGTTCGAAGGTCACGAGCATTTTTCCACCACCTGGTGACACCATCTGCAGAAGATCAGGCTCCGGAACGACCAGCCTTCTCACCTTTTTCGATAGCGGTTCGGGCCCTCGAGGATTCTTCCCAACGCCAAGCATATTTGATCGCCAAAGACGTTTCCTCTCGATTCTTTCTCTCCGAACGGAGTCAATGTTATTTGCACAATTTTCCCAGAAATAAATTCCTCGACATCGACGAATCAGCCGCGAAAATTCCGTCCACGTTCGACCGTAAAATGGACGCCGTGGTCTTCCCGGTTCCCTGCCACGAGGAAAGAAGAGTCCTTCTTTTTCGTAAATACGCGACGTTAGATTTCATTCTGGAATATGAGACATTTTTGGGTGGGGCGATACGAGCTTATTACGGGGCGCTCGCGTACGCTATCTCCCCTGGAAGAATCATGGCGTCCCCGTATAATAAGAAAGGACGCTCCCGGAACGCGACATTAAATAAATCCCGTCGAATGCCTGAAAAATTCCACCCCCCCCTCTGCGTTTCGTCGAGGGTGGCGTTTCCGCACCTCCAGCTTCGATCCTAATGTCAAATTCCATTACGTCGACCCTCCCACGCACCGTCGTTTCCAGCACGGACGCGTACGCGACGGATTTGCGTCAGGCGTCGCGATTTTCAACGCGTCTTGACGCCCCGGGCTCAGGCATTCCAGACAAATTAGGACGCTTGTCTTTTTACGACGCTGCTCACAGTGGCGCGGAACTCATAAATTAGTAAATGAAAAAGTTCTACGACTTCTGATAGCAAAATAGAAATTGATCTGAGAGTCCAAATTAATTACAATATTTAAAGTTTGTAATATGAATGAAATTCCAGGAGGATCAGAGCTAAGTTAAATTTCTGAACTAAAAATAGAAGAAAAAAATGTTTCTTAGTCTTGACTATGGAATTTTGACTATTCAAAGCCAAAAAACTTTTACATAGACTAAAATATCGTTTTACGATTTTAACTTGAAGTCTTGTTGGAACGTCAAGTTCATTTCGAAGGGCTTTTGATATTTTTTGATACTCGTAATGGTTGTGATAGAAATTAACAACTTGGACGAGCATCTTTCGAGGTTACGCGACCGAGGGTATTTTCTGTGGGTCCCAGGTTCGATTTTTGACGACGACTGGGGAGAAAATCGGTATCGTGACGGTCGCGTGATTTGCCCAGAGATTTCCGACGGCCGCGACGCGCCGCGGGAGACATTTTTACGGCGTTCGTAACGAGGAAATAACGCGGTGGTATTTCCCGCGGACGTTCCCGCGCGTTTTACGACGCGGATGCCCGATGACGGGAATTGATATTTAGCTTTCGTCGGCCCGGTAATAAGGATGGCGAGATGTCTATGAAATTCCACGGGGGAAATGGCACCTTCGAGGGACGGCCCGCGAACTGCGTGAATTTATTGCAGCGAGAATACACGAGCAATTATTTTCTAATTTTCGGTACGCGTCGCTGCAGTATCGGAACGGATAAAAAAAATTTTATTGATCGATGAAACTATACAGGGTGTTCGGCCAGCCCTGGGAAAAATTTTAATAAAGGATTCTAGAGGCCAAAATAAGACGAAAATCAAGAATACTAATTTGTTGATGGAGGCTTCGTTAAAAAGTTCAAACTTCTCGTGGTAATTTGCAAATCCTGACATTAAAACCTCGTCGAACTGCTATGACAATTTCCAACGTTTGCACAATTAATGGAATAAACTGGAAATCTTCGTTAAATATATCCACAAGTATATCAGCTGTTTTTCTACCGCGGTTTAAACGTCAAATAAATATGTTCCATTATCGAAGAATAAATCTAACGGAGAATTTTATTAAAGTTACTTTATCTCTCTGGACAAATCGTAAAGTAGCTTGGATCCGAGAGAAAGGATTATCTTGGAAGCGAACGCGACGTCCCCGCGGAGTGAATTCGAGACGTTGGCGGAATCGTTATTGAAAAGTAACTCTAGTTTGAAATAAATAAATTTTAAAGCGAAACGTAGAATTATATTAAAGTTATTTTATCTCTCTGGACAAATCGCGAAGCAGCTCGGATCCAAGGAAAAAGATTATCTTGGAAGCGAACGCAACGTCCCCGCGGAGTTAATTCGAAACGTTCGCGGAATCGTTGATGTCGATTCGACGGTACGTAAATCCACGAGACAAATCGAATCGCGATCGATTCGCATCCGTAATTTCGCCGATGTATCACCGCGGAAGCATCGAGTTAGCATGCTCCATCCCCCGGCTACCGTCTGATCCGACCGATCTAATAGAATCGTAAAAGTAACAAAGAAGTATATCCTATTTCTTAATGGATACCGGGACGAATAAAAGCGGACCCGTGTAGAGCGATTCCGCTTTTACCCAAAGACCAAACGCGATTCACCCCTCCCGTCTCATCCTCGATTTTATGCCGCTAAAACGCGATACTCGAGGGCATTGCGTGTCAACGCATCCTCGTGGCCCGACGATATCGTTGCCTCTAAAGTCAATTACATTAGCGGATGGTACGCGTATTGACAGAATCGATCGTAAACACGTCGTGGAAACAGCTCCGTGATCAACAGCGGGTCCGCGTCGATTTATCAACCTGTCGAGATCCCGGTTCGTTCCGACGATTCGTTGAAATAAAGTATTCAAACTCTTGCGTGTTGCCGTAGGACGAACGGGCGAGCCTCGATCGAGAAAACGCCGGAAAATTATCGCGATGCATCGCGGTTGGGGACGTTAAAAATGCACTCGAAGGGTCACGGGGAGCGCAATTAAGCAGGGCGAATTAACGATTTCCACGGTTTCGCGAACCCGCCGCTTAGGGTAAATTACGATCGACTTGGGGGGGGTAAATCGTGGCGCTGTTTCGCGTGCGCTGTGCTCGAAACCACGATCTTATCGAGATCGAGACGGCGACAAAGGAAGCGAGAAAAATGGATTCGTTTTTTACAGCGAATCGCTATTATAGTAAAGGAATACTAAAAACAATATTTTTGTGAATGTTCGTCGAGTATCGATGGATCGATGTGAGAAAGAATCGAGAATCAACGTGGGTCGATCGAGTACGCAGGAGTCATTGTGGCGCTTATTGTCATTTAATCGAGCTTAACTTCGCGTAATTTAGTTTAATGGATGTTAATAATAAGGCCACGTTTATCGGTGGCGATAAACCGGAGCACGGATCGTGATTTCGTCAAATAATTTCGTCTAATCGGCGCGCTGATGGATGTAAAATGTGCTCGGTAAGTGTTTCGAATAACACGATTACTGGCGTCGCGAGCGTGACCGATTATGACACGTAAAAGCGGCTTACATTGCGTAACAACGATCTTTTTTCTCTCGTTAAGCACGCGACGCACGGTGTACGATCATCGGTCAATTTGCCTGACTCTAAACTGCTTTATCTCCTTCCTGAGCCATCTAAGCGCGTATTAGCTCTCGTATTATCTCGAGTGAATTCGTTCATCTGATAATTTAACATTAATTTCAGAAATTACATCGACCATTCTGTTTAAGCAATCTAGTTTTCTATCGATATTAAAAGTACAAGACGCGAAATAAACGATTCTTACTCTTTTCCTTCGTTTTCTAAGAAACAAGCTGCTTTCTAAGAATCTCGAGCTTATCAGCCCATTAGCATTCGTACCGTATAATCAATAGTAAATAAGAACATTACGATTCACACGGGGAGGGTAGAACATGCCTTTTTAATAATAGTACAGAAGTTATGTTCCCTGTTATCTCACGACCTCGGTAGTACAAAGTTGTAGCTTGATAACCAGCTAAATACTAAAATTAGAATACTAAAATTAGCCTGTAAAACTGATAAAGCAACGATGGAAACAATAGCGGTCGATCAGCTCCAATTATCTCAAACCTTAAATAGACTCGTGTTTCCTCGAAACGAAACTGGTATCGCTTTTAACATCAATCCCTAACAAAATTTTTGACGTATCGCACGAGCCAAAATATTGCTGTTTATTCAGTAAACGAATTACAAGAGCCATGATCGATTCCACGAGTCTGATCACGAAAGGGCTTGAACTACTGGCGCCTAAACGCGACGGTCGTTCAAAAGAACCAGCGGGAACGACACGAGGGCCAGGTCTTTGTCCGTGGAAGGTTTAGCGGTGATTTATGTTGCCAGCAGGTCGTTAGCAAGTTGCCTAATTAAAGTCATTTTGCTCGTCAAAGGCCAGAGTGGTGCAAAACTACCTGCGCGAGAATTTCCGCGGTCCTTGGCCAAACAGCCTCCAGCCTGGCCCGAACAAACGTCCTTGCCGCAACGAACTGATAAAGTATTCAGAACAGGAGTGGATGGGAACCACGTCTGCACCCCGAAGAAATTCCCTCGACGAAACACGGGTGAACATGGCCGTGAAACCACGAATGACTCGATTCTTCGACCAGATCGTTAATAGGACAAAAATAGTATCCATCAACGGTGAAACTAATTGCTCGAACCGTGCTGACCGAGCATCTTTCCGGTTTGCCTCGGTTTCTTTACTCTCCTACTGACTAAGCATTTTCTGTCTCGATCTGTTTACGCAACGTTTCCCCCCATAACGTTTTTTCTTGGCGCCAAATGTACCCGAGATTCGGTTTAAATAATATTTCTGGCCATCTTGCGATCTTTTGTAATTTAATTTTTTTTTCTTAACGCTAGATTTAAACTGTATATTCCAACGTCGAAAAATTCTTGCCTCGAACCCTATATTGTCAGAGTAAGCAAAGCTTACGAAGGGAACTCGTCTTATTTAAAAAATTTTACGCTTCGTATCTCGATGAAAGAAAAAAGTTAAGTACAACGTGTCCCTCAATTTTAATAATGGAACATTTCGAGCGATCGAGTTGCAATAATATCACGATGAAAAGAGTATTTTTGACGTTACTATTCGCGAGTTACCGTAAATAGGTCAAAAGGAAGTCCACCAGAGTTCACAAAGGGAACTCGTTTTATTTAAAAAATTTGACCCTTCGTATCTAAATAAAAAAACAGTACAGTAATATACAACGTGTTCCCCAATTTTAATTCGAGGCATTTTAATAATGGAATATTTCGAGCGATCGAGTTGCAATAATATTACGATGAAAAGAGTATTTTTGACGTTATTATTCGCAAATTACCGTAAATAGGTCAGAAGGGGAGCAGGAGGGGCGTCGAGAAGCTGATCGTCAGGGGCTACGAGATGATTTTGCGATTCGAAAACAATTTGATACGCAATGATCGATACGAGATATACGCGTTAATGGTTGGATATCATTTTCAGGTATCGAAGAGGCTCCTCGACTATGCAAGCCTCTTTGAATGTTTCAAAACTATTTGACGCTCGCTACGTCGGCTCTACAGCAAATACCTGCTCGCTCTCGAAACGTTACTGCCTCGAAATCCGCTTTCGATATTTCGCAACGATTCCCGCCGCTCCAGCCTCGATTAGTTTTGAATCGTCGTGGCGGAATTTCAATATTTCGATCTCGAGTACCGGCCCACTCTTTCGCTCCTTTATTGCTATTAATGCCCAGGCAACGGCGAACAGAAACGATTGATAATTGTCCAGAGCTCGCTCGTAAAATAACAATTAGAAAAATTGCATGAACCTTCGAGTTCCACGTGACTTCGCGAGCCGTAATATGTAAAATTCGAAGCCATCGAGAAACGATAAAAGAAAATTTATTATACGACCTCGCCGTACGACAAACACTCTCTGTGAATAATTAAGCTGGTCACACAATAATCGCCAACGATGGGAAAAAATGTATGCACCGCGTGTCAACGTCGACTGAAAATAGCCTCGATTCGTTCCCGTTCGCGCGTGAAATTGCTCGAACCGTTCGGTCAGAATGAATGAAAAAACATTGAAAACCGTTGTTCAGGAAATCGACGTAAACGTCGGTGAATGGACGGGCCCGCAGTTGTTTAAAAAGAATAGACTTAAATGCTAGGGAAGGAGACGCGAGAATCAGCCCTCTCTAATAATAATATTATCTTGAGCCAGTGTTTTCCACGGTAGCATCGCGGACCGAGGCATGAAAGGAGCATTTCTAGCGCGGAAAAATGTGGATAAATTATTCCCTCTCTGATAATAATTTGATAAAAACCGTGGCAATATATTCTTGTGCCATTTAAATATTCCACTCGTTTCACTTGGTAAATGATGTCTCGTTTGGCTTGTTATCGAACCATTAATGTTGAACATTGCGAATGAATTCGACATCTCTATCGATTTATTAACGCGTTGATTGCCAATTCTGAACTCCTCGAATTGTTAAAATTCTTGAAAAATCACACGTGAGCGTTCGTATCTTCGTTGTATCATTTTAAGTCTAATGTATGGGAGTTTTGAAAATAGCTAGAAGAATAACGGTTCGTTGAAAATGGGATTGGAAAGCTCTCGAAACTCGTCCTGCTTTCCAGACTGCTTTAACCCAGTGAACCATTCCGATCACCGATAGATTAATTCCGTCTTAACAAGCTTAATGTTTAATTCACTCAATCGGTCTCGGGTTGCAATTAAATTGTAGATCACGATGATCGAGCAAATCTACTTTCGTGGAAGCCCAGAAGGAAAATATCATTTATCGCAAAAGTTTCCGCAAAGAAGATACATTTTGCATTTGTGAAACTATTATAATATAACGATTTTTAAAGCAGTATTATTATTGCGGTTAAGTGTTAAGTATTTAGTATTCACGAATGATTTGCAAATAATTAATTCGCAACAACAAGTTCCAGATGCGACACGCGTAATTTTAAGTAATATATTTGAGCAATTTTCAATGGAGATCACGATGAATCATTGTTTACGTCGTTCGACGTACTAATCTCGCAAACGAGCAACTCGCATGACGTTGCGTAACGATGCAGCGTCGCGAAGCTTTGGCCGGTAACGAGTGTATTATATCGATCACTATGCATTTTTTCTCTCCGATACATGAGAAAAAAAAACAAAAGAATGCATCAGAAAAATTTCGAAAAAATTCGCCGCTGATAAACGACGCGATATCAGCGACTATGGATAACACGACGTATCTCTGAAGATATTGATTTTGCAAACACGGTACTCCGATCCTTTTCTATTAATAATCCTTATCAGAAAACATAGAGGAAATATTTATCTTTTCGTAGAAAAGATAATTCTATTTTTTAAAATCGTTAGAAATAATAAAACCGGATTTCGACAGCCATCATTATCCACGGAACGAATTCCCTCGAAATTTAATCAGACCTTGTAACGAGAATTGAAATACAAAATTTAATTGAAATTCAGTCGTTCGTATGAAATTCTGTTAACAGTAAAAAAGCGAAAAAGATTATTTTTTAAACTGGTTTCTTCGCGGAATCAAAACACTCGTACACGTTGATGGGAAAGTAAAAATCAGTTCGTACGATAAGGTACGAAAAACGAAATTTAACGCGAACCTACCCCCATCGCTCGGAAAACATTTTCTCATTTACGCAGTCTCGTTATCCCATTGAAGATAACGAAACAGAGTGAAATTTAATAGTACGCCAAAGTGGATTCCGTTGGAAAATCCAGTCGACGGAAAGTTTGCTTTGTCATCGCGTAATCTCTTAAAAAGACGATGATACGGCGGAGAGAAAGAATAAATTGCCGGGGCTGGCGTTCGACGAAGAAATCGATTATCGTCGACAGAAAGATATTCTTGTCTCTCAAGGAGAATGTCGTAATCTATCATAATCGTCTATTAACGCTACGCAACTTCGTAGCAGCCTACGAAACTGCTACTTTGTTACACGAGCACGGTCGAGCGTCTTCCGACGCAATTATAGCGCGTCAACGTGAAACCTAACCGTTTGTCGTTCGTCTGTCGCTGTCACGTTTACGTGAAATTCGATCTGTCGCAATAAAACGTCATTTGCAACGTTTGAAAAATTGAAGAATGAAAAATGACACGTCCATTTCTGTAAAATGGAATTAAATATTTCGAAAACGTTCGTTCAAACGAGCTACATATTGGCTTGTAAAAATTATACCTATAATTCTGAAACGCCCGCGTTTCAATTTTTATCGAAACTCGATGAAACTCGATTCCTGCTTCCTGTACCGACAAAACGCACATTACGCGCGCCGATATCGATACCACGAGTCATTGCCCCCTCGTATAGTAGATGATATCGATGGAAGGATGACTTTTATCACCGTGTTGCCGCGTGATATGTCAATCCGGAACACTGGGCCTGAAAATGTCACCGAGCGTTCCCTATATAGGTCAAAGAGACTGTCCTGTGCCTTGGTCTTACATCGTCAAACAAATAACTTGTCTATCTTTACGAGACGAAGCTTAATTGGTTTCAAAGTGGACAGATTAGATTGCAAGGAAGAAATCGATAATTTCGTTACTTAGTTCACAGTGCTAACGATTGTGTTAAAAATGTTAACCTTGAACTTGATTAGATACAAACGACGCTACACATTATCCGTATCGTTAAATCAAACTGCTTATCTCGCATTTTTCTTCGCGATAAAAGAAAACTTTGTTGATTTTCTACGTCTTAGATCGATCGAAAGTCAAACATCCTTATCGAACTATTAACGATTTGAGATAAATTAAAGTCGTTAACGCTCGAGAAAGGAGTTGCAAGAAAACATCCTTTATTAAAAAGGCTCTATAAGAACGATGGAAAACAAGGATCTTTGCTTACTCAGTATGTCGAACTGCGGTAGCCATTTCTTCACTAGGACGTTCTTCGACTTGAGGGGCAGCTCGTCGGTCTCCCACTTCCAAATCACTTTCCTCGGTATGGAAGTTAACACGTTCAGGAGTACGTTCAATTTGTCCTCCTGTACGGTGGCCATTTTCACCATGGAGCCAAGATTGAAGTACAGGACGCCTTCATGCGCCTCGTCGAGGAACTTCTTGATGTCCTTCGGCAGAGGATTCGGTTTCGATGGTATATGCAGTCCACCCACCTCGATGACGTTCCGAGGAAAGTGTTGAGCACCGTGTAGAGAATAATGCGTGTTGAGCAGCATCAACGACACGTTTTTACTGATCTCCTTGACGTTGGGTATCCCTGGACCGTAATACTTCTCCGCCATGGACTGATCGCGCCAATTGTACAGAGTATCGTAAACAGTGGTCACGAACGATATCAATAACACGTTCCACGTCCTCTGAAGGAAGTTCATCGGCTTTGGCAAATGACTGAACATCGCTGGCACGTAGCTAGCCTCGTGGGAGGCCGCCAAATGCTCGACCGCCCAGTCCATCAGCTGATGAGTCGATATTTGCACAAAAGGAGCCCCGGTCTTGTGCACCACCGGCATGAAACAATTGGTATTGAAGTTCTCCGTCAATACCAAATCGAATTTCTCGGACTCGACGACCTTCTTCAGCTCGGTGTTCCTCAGTCCAATGTCGCAGGACAGGTCCCCCATCATGTACAACGAGTACAGATTCTTGACGACGTTGAAGACACTGTCGGTCATGTTACGCAGATCCACCACGTTCACGAACACCTGTACCTTCTCGTCCACCAGGCTGACGTCTTTGTAATTTGGCAGCGGCTCCGCGGCGATGGCCTTCTGGGTTCTTGGAAAGTGGGATGCCACCGTGAGCTCGTGGCCACGTCGCGCCAGCTCCTCCAGAAGAGGCTTGAAGACGTCGAAGTGGCTCTTGCCCATGTGCCCGAATATCGCCAGGATCTTGAACTTGGGCGCGGCCACGTCGGTGTCGTTCCACGCCGAACACGACGCGACCAACGCCAGAAAACAGACCAGGGCGCATCGTGACCGCGAAACCAACATGTCGATGGCTCGTTTCGCGCAGCACTTCGTTTTCAGATGGCTACCGAAGCTCTGACGAACGTCGGTTCGAGGAACGACTATTAATTGGCCGCTGCTCGCGTCGGTTCGTCGGTGGAACCAACGTTGGCCGACGTGCGACGAAGTTTGACGCAGATACGCGGGACAGTGCTGCTGTTTCCTCGGGGGGAATCCAAGTCCACACAGCCAGCGTACGATAAACTACGAACGTGTGTCGTCGATGTTATTCACGATTACGTAAAGGGCTTCTACGGTAACAATTAGCCGATTGTTCGTAACAAAAAAATTTGAAGATACAGGATCGAGTAACGCTTTAGCTTGACAGTGGGTTGTTCCTTTTCTGTGTTATTAACGACAAAGTCATCGAATTGTACTATTCGATCGATGGATCTTGTTGGTTTCGATGTTATCTTTTTAATCGGTCCAATTTTCAATTTATTGCGGTTGTGCTTAGACAAGGTTCAAACTACCCAGGTGCTTTTCTTCGAAAAGTGAATCACTGATCGTCCTGATGTATCACGAAAATAATTTTTGTAATTTAAAAGACTCAATAGAAACGTTGAAATACTATTAATGAATCTGAGGTCTTGTATTTTACCATTATCAAGATTAATTTTGACTGCCCCATTTTCTATTATATTTTGTTCAATTTAGAGGACTCCAGAGAGACATTGAAATATTATATTTAATCAATGAATTAAGATTAATTTCGACTGCCCTATTCTCTATTTTACCGACTCCCGTAACGCTGGCATGGTCTTTCCTTTGGAATGGATCGTTTTATCTGTCGCGAGGAACGTTTGTCCGGCGTGATTCGAGCAAAATGTAGCTGGGCGATATCGATGACTGCGGTGGATGAAAAATGAGTCGGCAAACGGACCCGATATCGTGGTTAATACGCGCCTGGTCATTATGCAATAGTTCAGAAACGTGACGCGTGTTTTTAACAGCCAGCAAAGAGACCATCCGCTATTCCGGGCGCTCGACGTGTTCGTGTCGAACAAACAGAGGCGTGTGCGTGTACTGAAACTTTTTCTCGTTTCGCTTATAATTACCCGGCTCGAATCAACGCGCTGAGAGTTTTAAGTCGCGGGCAAACTTCGCGGGGATTTATGGGGAACACGGAAACAGAGAGATCTCGCGGTTTAAGATAAAAGTGATCCAGGGAAACGCTTCTGAACGAGTTCTACAAACGGGACTGCCGAGGTGACGATAGCGAGTCGAGGAAGTGCGTGACGATCATATAAAGGATGTACCAAAATGATCATACAACGAGATTTTTAACACACCGTTTCTAAGAGATGTTATTCAATTATTTTTTATATAAAGTAGGCCTAAGATTGTAATAATGAATTAATTCCCATAGATATGTTTTCTACAAAATAACACGATTTTGTATCTTTTATACTTTAACTGTCCGCTAATTTACTGTCGACTCCACGATACAATAACCTTTGCTGTCGCTATAAACGTCGACGCGCACTGTTCAGAGGCAGAGTATTCATAGAAACGACCATTGGACGGTGTCCAAAAAATATCGTAACCTTAACACCGGTCGGGCCACGCTCTAAAACACACGCGATCACTGTGGACCAGAGGATCGAGCGACTAAACAATTTTTCACGCGTGACGAGTCACCGTGTTGTTCGAAACCGTCAGGATACCGAAACGACCGTTCCAGCCCGATAAGAATCAAAACTTTTGGAGTTGAAAAACACTTGAAATATTATTGTTCACTACTTCCGGTACACTGAGTAGCGAAACTGTTCGATCGACGATAAAATCGCACGGATTATTGCGCCTTTACGCACGTATTTATCTCGAATGATGATCGAAATTAATTTTCAACGAACTAAATTTATCAGTAGTTTTTAAATTTCAGGTACATTTGACACGATAATATTTGGCCGCGATTTGTAACGTAATTTTGGATTCGAATTATTCTCAGTTTATCCGTGACTAATCTCTTATACTTCGAGTCGTACACCCATCGACGAGCGATAGCCTAAATATAAGTTGCGTGTGTTCAGTGGTAGTAGGAACATAAATAAAAGTTATCAATAATTTCAACGATACTGCTTGACAACACGTAAACACCGTCACCTTGAGAATTATTTACGCACATAATTTTTGTTCATTACATATTCGATCGGATCGGCTATACGCGTTCTAAATTGCACTACAAAATAATATTTCAGAATACATAAATATAGGACTCGGTTACAACGAGCACGAATGTAGCTCGTGCCTGTAACGAGCAAACAGCAATAATGATCGAATTTATGCGCATCTTCGTACGAGTAATCGCTTTTATAACGAGCACATTGCACGAATATGCCGTACAAATTTTAGCAATAAGTGAAATCGGTAAAATCAACTTCAAGATTCATTAATATCGATTGGAATAATATTAAACGCAATTTCATTTTTTTACAGGCCATTGCAATCGAAGGAAACGATCACTTAACGTTTACTTATAACTGGCTGTAAAAGTCTTTTTTGTCTCTTTTACTATATTGTCTACGCACGCTACTGCCTGGGCAAAGTATCAATGTGAGTCACCGTATTACGATAAAAAGAGAACTACTAGGAAGAACAGCGTATCAGAATCAAATTTTCCTCGAGCGTCGACCGACCGAAACCGCAAATTCTGAAAGGCTTTTTCGATCCCTTCCTCCCGCCATAATTTCTCCACCGATCAGCCACCTGCACACGGTTCGCTCGGTCTTGTTTGCTCCAGTTTCGCGACTCCGGTGAATTCCCCGGAACCGGGGACAACAGGTAGAGGCTCGTTAAAACGTACCACAGATCCAATCATTTTATTACATTACCAGCGAACGGTCCCCCTTCGATTCGATTTAGAGGAACCGCTACGTTCGATACTGTAACAAATAAAAACAATACATTTCCTATTGTTCTTAGAAATTTGCGCAGACAGCTCAAATACTTTTACCATTGTTTACTAGACTTTTACCATTTATTTTCTTCCATTTTAATAGTCAATACCAGTTACTCCCCCGCTCGTACACGTACACTGCAACGGTGATTCACTGCCAGCGAGAACTTGTTTTTTTATGAATTTTTCCCTCGTTTGTTTATTAGACTGTGTTGCCTCTATTTACGAAGGTAGCTTTCGTTTCGTTTTGTTTTTTTAATATCAACGAACCAGTAATTCCCAATTACAAAACCGATAGAGAGGTATAGTACAAATAGTATAAAACAACACTGATGCCAACAATACACGGTGTTTCCAAAATGGTAAATCCTGGCACTGACCGCGCCCAACGTTGCTTAATTTATTAAAAAACTTGTATCAGTTTTTAAAAACCAACGACTCGATTCGTAAGAAACAAACTTCTTTTTATCTATATGGGAGCAACTGTACGTAATCGTTAGAATACCTTCAAGCGTTTATCTCGAGTGCAAGCAAAATAAACCGCACGAGAACCTTCTTTTTTTGTTTATCTGATGTGTTTCGTCGATTTTACCACGTACTTTCTTTTTTTATCCGGTTCCTTTCCTACACGGTTGTATTAATTGTAACAGCACTTTGCTTAATTACTTCAAAGCACCCTTCCGCCGTCCTCGTCGCCCTCCCACCCCCCGCGTTCGAGCGCGTTCTACATTCCCTTTTATTCCAACGATTTTCGATACTTGTCGATTTTGCCTCCCGATAATTCCGCTTCGAGAAACCCGATTCCAAGCAAGTAAATACTGCAACGGCGGAAACGTCGAGAGAAAAATTTATATAAGATGTATCCTTCCTCGCGTCGGCAAACACGACCTTTTCTGTTCAAACGTTCACGCCCTTTGCGCTTTCTGGCCTTAATTTCGCCGATTTGTCGGCCCACTTGTCCGATCCCTTTGTTTCTTTGCGGGGGACGAGAGTGTAAAGTAAACAAGACAGGTGAAACACGGTTCACCGAACCGTGCATTGAAAATTCATGACTCGCGACCGACCGTGGAAATGATTTTCTGCTTTTGCTCGTCGACGGTGTTCGTTGGACGAAACGCGGTGATATTGGTAAATTAAGTACAGAACAATGTCGAGTAATTTTTACGATTAAACGAATTCTGAAACGCTGTATCTACGAGTACGAACTTAACAGAATGTTCTCTCATTTTACGTTTATGTACACGGCCCTCGAATATTCGGCTATTTTTTATTTTATTGTTATAATTCGCGAACTGCACAACGAAGAAGCGGACTCAAATATTAGCGCGATCTCTAACCGTTATTTACCCGTATAATCCAATAAAATCTCAATGGCCAGAACCGGCAAACGAATTTCATCATCCAGGATATTTGTTTAAAGATTATCTGTTACGGTAACGGTTAATACCAAAATACACCGAAATAGATATTGCATATTATAAGAGCAAACATTACGTAAAATGTGCCGGTTAAACGAATTTCACCGTGAGATTTACTTATTTGGAGTTATCGATGATAACAGTTTATACCAAAATACACAGGATAAAATCAACGATCCTACGTAAAGGAAAACAAATGCGTTGTTAATAACAAATTTATGTAATTTTATCTTAACAAATATAACTGGAAGTTTCGATGGTAAGGATGAGGTATCAGGGCGAAATCGAGCGATCGTTCGAGACTGAACCGGAACTCTATCCCCTCCGTGTAGTTCCTCAACCCCTTCAATCTTGGGAGCATCCCCCTTTTACGGTGCAATTTACACCAACCACGATCGAAACAAACAACTCCGGCAGCGCCGCCCGTGGATGAAACGAATCTGCCAGCTGCGAAACAGGGTCGAAGTTCGATCTACCTGGCCGCCCGGTATTTATGAAGTCCCAGCAGCGAAGAAGCCAGCGCCATAAATTCCCCGTCGAAATCTCTTAATCCCGAACCCCCACGGCGTACCGGACCGCAGATAACGAATCCAGCAAATCAAAATAAACGATACGGCTCGCGAATATCCGCCGTGGATCGGCCCGTTGGAAATTGATGCCTGCCTCTCCGTCCCGTACTTCCACCAACCCCCAACACGCGATAAACCACCCCTCTTCTGAGCCCCGCGACACGTGTTTTTCGCCAGTGGACACCCATGGCTGGTACTCGTTTGCCAGGGGTCCAAGAATAGAGAAAATTGTGGCCTCTGGAACGAACCATACCGTCGAAGGGACGCGGGTAATTGGCTGGACACTCTCGTTTCTCCCTCTGCTCGGCGACGAAAAGATTCTACCATGTAAAAATGCAAGATTTGCGTAGAAATCATTTAACACAGTTATATTTAATTATTATATTGGTAATAGAACTTATTCTCTGTGGCTTTCCTTATTGTTGCTCTTTTACTAAGTTACTTTTTTTCGTTGCTTTTCTGATTCCTCCCGATAGGAGTGAAAATGCACGCACCCGGCGAGAAAGAGGCGCGGATCCTATATTTTTCGACACGCAACGACGGACTCTGTCGGCCATCGTTGTTTAATTCATGAATCCGGGCCGGGAGAGGGATCGTCGCCTACAAATTACCGGGGCGGTGCAAGAACGAAGCCAAAAGCCACACCGAAACGTGCTAATCTACGAACGTTTCGCGCGAAACGATCGACGTCGATCCCCGCGAACCATCGGGGGAGGTCGTTTCATAATGCACAGACGAATCGATCCGCGCCTCCTATTGACTTTTAATTTAAAAGCGCGATCGCGTCGATCCGATTCGGGCGGGTTTCAACGGGGCCCGTCGCTAACTACTCTTCGTCAAACACCAACGAAACCGTCTGGCCAAACGCCTAATATAATTGGAGATCCGAAGAATACTCGCGTTTACTTTCTAGTTAAACTAAAACTCGAAACATTTCTAATTTGCGTCATTGGTGAAGAATATTCTTAAGTTAAAGGTAATTAAAGCTTTCGTCGACGATTACGTATTAATGAGAAACGCACGTTTCAAGATGGCGGTTTTTGTCGTCTTACCGAAATTACGTCCGCGTTTCATGCATACGTTATTGCAACGTCTAATAAAACGCGCGATACCGCGCGATAGTGACACGAGGAGGGGCTGGGGGGAGGCGTCGCGTTGCAATTTTTGGAGAAATATTGTCGCGGCTCGCGTAATTTGCGTCGATGGGCCACATCTGGCCCGTCCGTTCCGCGTCCCTCCCCCACCGGAATAATAAATTAGCCCGCGGCCGTTCCGCGCCAGAAGCTTCCTCGAGGCGTGCTTAAACGGTATTATTGAAATTGCGATCCATTGATTTTAATAGCAACACCGTTAGTATATTGTATAGTAGAAAATGGTACCGGTCGGAGGACGTAACAATTTCATAAAATTTTACAAACGATTTCAGTCGACGAACCGTGAAAGTATCGAAGAACGATTCTCGAGGCTCGATCAAAGCGTGGCGGCGGATTAAATTTTTGAATTGATACCATGTCCGGGGGAAAACGAGAGTGACGGAGAGAGAAACGCTTTAAGTTCGTTTCGTCACGTAGCAATCGTCGCGTGGAATAATCCCGCCGAAGAAATTTCCACCGACGATCGGGAAGCGAAGACGCCGGAAAAGGAAGAATCTCTCAAAGTGTATTAAAGTTTGTCGTGTCGAGTAGACCTTTCACCCAATGTATTTTTTCGACCCATTTTTCTGGGGCTCTGGAACCCCATTACCATTTCTGTGTCACTCGTCCTGCGTCGGCCATTTTGCGCTCGCAAGGTAAAACGCGAGACACAAGAAGAGCACAATTAAGAAAACATTTCTTTACAGGCGCTAGAAACTCGCGACGGTGCGCTAACGATTACAAATAATGAAACAAACATAATTGATGTTTCGAACATTTCATTTTACGCTGATCGATTACAGTTCCACGACATCGAACGTATCGGTAAATATTGATATTTACAAGCGTTAAAACCGTTACCAGTCGAGGTTTCTTTCGTATTTTTAAAGCAAGAAATAACAGGAAGTTAAGAGGTGAAGGGGTCTAGTAGCAGACTATTGCCTCGTTTCTTGCATCAATCTGCGTTAAGAGCACTCGCGACGGAATCATTCCACCCACTGATTATGTTTCTTCAGCTCGAACGATCGTCGACTCGAGTGGCCGGCGGTCGTGTAATTAAAAACCCATTTGTGCAGCCGGTTTGAATTCTACCAGTTCCGAGAACAATGTCTCGTCCAAGCCTCGTAGAACCGCATGAAACGTCGATTTTACTACGAAAAAAAAAGGAGGCAGTAATGTGGCTACACAGCGTAGTGGAATTTCCCGCGCGATATCAGTGGCGTAGCTAGAATTTATGTCAGAGGGCTTGCTAAAAAATTGGAATATTGTGGCGACACTTGCAGAGGGACACGGTCAACCTATACCTTTCTCACAAGTGCTTAATCGATCACCTATTTTTATATATAAATTCTTCGGCGGACCATTCGATGTCGTGGCGTTTAAAGCAGGACCTGCTAAGGTTGTCTTACCTGATGAGTCCACCAACAGGCCACTACAATACACCGTGTCTTCCTTTAAAGTGGACAAATTAAAAATGCAATTTCTACAAAGTTATCGTAAGAAAAATTTGCAACAAACATATTACAATAATTAGGACTTTTATTGGAACTTTCGGTAATTCCTTGGTCCACAGGGCAAGACGCTCCGGGGCCTAACTTTCAGAACACCCGCGTCACGAATTCCCTCCCATTTTGGTCGAATTTCCCTGTGAACTTTCAACCGCGGAGATTTCGTTGCATTCGAGAGTCATTAACGCGAAGTGGCTTACCCGAGAGTGGATTTCCAAGCTCGAACGGGCTCGTCTGCTTTTACGCGTGTCACCCTTTCTCGAGGGACGTCCGCAGCGTGTTACGTACACGGATGGCAGTAAAAGAAACGCGCGAGACAGGGCGACAAAGAGACAAGGCAAGGAAACCAGAGGGGGTTGGGAAGCAAAGGAACAGCGTCGAGGGGTGGGTTAGGGGGGAAGGTAGGTCGTAACGGCGAATAGAACAGCAGCATAAAACGTCGCGGGGAGGGCGCGTTGGTCTCCCGCAATTTCTTCGGGATCGACGAACCTACCCTACGCCCGGCTTATTAACTTTTATGGGGGGCGGCGAGGGACGAATGAGAAAAGGACAGCAGCTGGAGAAGGGCCGGGCGAAAAAGAAACGACGACTCGCCGTTTTCACCGCGCGAAAATATTCGAGACGACTTCTGCCCGGAATACGAGGGCGGTTTTAATCCTTCGACGCTCCCGTAATCCACCCTGGCGTTTGTACAAGATGTTTCTCGAAGAAAATGTCGATATATTTGCGGAGCGTTTCACCCACAATGGCGGACGCTTCTCCAACGTGGAATTCTGTTGATGTCGTAGAGGGGTGTAAATAAATTCTCATTGTGAATTCTTAATGGTATAGATATTTATTTAAAAGGTATAAAATAATTCGCCATTCGTCAACAGAGCTACGCTCAACTATATACACTCTTCGATTAGCCATCCAATGTCCTTTCTTCTCTCCTGCTATCTCTGCTCGCTTCCCCCTACAACAGCAAACCATCGTAAGTTATTTAAATTCAATTAAAAAATGCGAGACTAGAGGGGTTCAACCTTTAAAATATGGCCCATTATCGCCAATTATTCCAGCGTAAAAGCGACCCTCAACTTTTATAGACGAGTGGTACTTAACCAAAGCACAATGATCGTCATAAAAGAAGAGGAATTGAAAACATCGAGAGATATTTCGTCCAGCGAACGCAATCCGGTTTTAATCATCTTAATGCACGGGACCAGCTAGACGTCCAAACCACCCCCATCCCGTTCCTGCAAAAGATGTGTTTGATCTTTGGTCCCCGTAAACGTTCGAAACAGAAAAACACCGTAAGATCGTCGAGACACAACGGGGGGTGAGAGGGGGCGCAAAGGAGAAAGAGGAAACCAACAGGAAGATAGAGGGGGAGAAACAGAGGGAAAATGGAGAGGGTTGCCGAGAGGTCGGTGAGACGAATGACTCCCGAGGGAAATTTAGGTGCGACCTCCATGTATCACAGAACCTGCCTGTAAGTAGGTACGTAACCGACTTACGTACACACCGCATACGCGTGCACGTGTGCCTGTACGCTGGCCTGAATTCACCGCCGACGGATTCGGCGATCTGTGGAATCGCGGCACGAAACGCCTCGCGGCAGCAAATTGCACCGTTTCAGACGTTTCAGAATTTACAGAAACCGCATAAAGCGTCGGGGAGATTCCGCGGCTCCAAAATGGTGGAAATCCTTGCGTCGAACGATGCTCGATCGCCGTTGGTCTCGGCCGCTGAGAGTCTCTACGGACAGTGTTATCCAAATTGGGAGTACCATCCCCAGGCAGGCGTTCCCGGATCCAACGAGGGTGCAGAAGAATACGTTGAACCCTGCGTGGATGAGGTATTACGTGTAACTAAAATGATTCACGAGGCGGGGCATGGTTCTTTTTATTAACAGAATCTCCATTTTATTGCTAGGTTTCAAAAGGAAATTTGCATGAACGGAGGGTGGTACAAATATGGACCGATTTTGAAGAGTTTTAGCTGAATATCAATTATTTAAAAATAAACGTAAAATACTGCCAATGTTACTCGCCCGGTTAACGTGTTTCGATACAAATTTGGATGATTGGTACGAAGAAACGAATTCTGTCTGGATTTCAAGTACTTGGACAGCACTAATGGCGTAACAGCGAGTCCTGCAAGCAGTTTGAATGTGTCAACGCGCATACTGTCCTGTAGAGACAACAGAGGTTTCGAAAGGCTTCCGACCAATGTGGACATATGGGGTTGTAACCCTACTGTCGCACTGGAAATTCTTAGTACAATAGCGGGTGCACTGATTGGATATATTCCAGTCCCGATATCCGAGGGAGTAGTAAATGCTGGGACAGATCAAAGCCCGGATATAACAGGGCTACCTTAGAGCTTAATCACACTCCGCGTCACCTGTTGACCGACGTACGCCGTCCATCTTGTTTCACAACCGCACCTACTTTGTCATTTTCGTAAATACGATAATACGCGTATAACTAGATTCTCCTCCCGTCTCGCGACTTATATAAATTAAAATCCTACACGGTTCCTATTCTTTCGATCTAAACAAATACATTGGAACTATCACTCTTGTTCCTATCACATTTCTCCCGCTTAGTCTTGTCGCCAATCCTGCGAACAAACGTACGAAAGAAAGACTGTTCAATTACTACGTCAAGATACAAGTACAACGCGATAACGTTCCTATTCACGGACCGTAATCTCAAGATCAAAGTTCCAGTCATCTTTGGTCTTCGATCCAGAGATGCCAGAAAGGCACCGAAGGTGCTCTCTCACACTATGTCAGATCACGCGTACGTGAGCTCGTGGAGTTTTGGAAACCCGACAAAGGCAAAATGACGCATGCCCTCTTTCTCGATTCACCGAAGCTGCTCAAAGTAAGTTCAGACCGTCTCGTGGGAGTCGAGGGAGAAAGGCTCACACTTCCCTTCTCGCTCTTCAACAATTAATATCCGACCTCCCGTCAACAGGTCTCCACTGGCCTCTGCTGACCGCTGCTGACCACTTCTGAAATTTCTGACAACGTATAACGATTACGACTGGCTACTGTTAGTCTCTCCCAGCCTCTGCTGACCGCTGCTGACCACTCCTGGAATTTCTGACAACGTATAACGATTACAACTTGCTACTGCCTGCCCCTGCTGGACTCTACTTGCCTCTGCATACCTCTGCTGGCCTCCGTTGGCCTCTGCTCACCGCTGCTGACCACTGCTGACCACCGCTTATATTTCTGACAACGTATAACGATTACTACTGCCTACTGCCACCCTCTGTTGACCTCAGCCAGCATCTCCCGACCTAAGCTGGCCTCTGCCAACATCTCCCGACGTCAGCTGACCATCGCTGACCACTGCTGACCGTTGCTAACAACTTGTGACATGATGTAATATAATATAATATGTTTATATGTATTAAAATGTTTTATAATGTAAATCTATGGCAATAAATGATATAATTTCAAAGTATTCAATGTGTTCTCATCATTTTTTACCGTCCTTTTCCTCTCCAAATCATTCTCTTACCTATAAGATGCGTACCACCTTCTTCGCAAGTTCACCAGCATTTTAGAAATGTTCCGGGAACATTGGAAATTCGAATTTGACCTTGACCTTGACCCAGTTTCGAAAGTGGGTCAAGGCCATTCGAATCTTAGAAAAATTCCGGGCGCTTCGAAAATCCGGATGGCCTTGACCCAATTTCGAAAGTGGGTCAAGGCCATTCGAGATTTCAGAAATCTTCCGGCCGACTTGGAAATCCGGATGGCCTTGACCCAATTTCGAAATTGGGTCAAGGCCATTCGAAATTTCAGAAATCTTCCGACCGACTTGGAAATCCGGATGGCCTTGACCCAATTTCGAAACTAGGTCAAGGCCATTCGAATCTCAGAAAAATTCCGGGCGCTTTGGGAATCAGGATTTGGCCTTGACCCAGTTTCGAAAGTGGGTCAAGGTCACCGGCATTTCAGAAAACGCTCCGGGCACTTTGGAATTCCAGTTTTAAGTAGAGAAACGGTTTCTTATAACTAAGGGAATAATGGGGAGAGGAAAAGAAAGGTAAAAGTGATGAGAACACATAGAATTCTTTGAAATTATATCATTTATTGTCATAGATTTACATTATACAAAGTTTTAATACATGTACATCATGTTAGAAGTTGTTAACAAAGGTCAGCGTGGTCAGCAGGGGCCAGCAGAGGTCAGCAGAGGGATGCAGAGGCATGCAGAGACTAGCAGGGGCAAGCAGTAGCCAGTAGTAATCGTTGTACGTTGCCAGAAATATAAACGGTGGTCAGCAGTGGTCAGCAGTGGTCAGCAGCGGTCAGCAGAGGCCAGCTTAGGCCAGGGGACGCTGGCAGAGGTTAACAGAGGAAGGCAGGAGTCGTAGTAATCGTTGTACGTTGCCAGAAATATAAGCGGTGGTCAGCAGAGGCAAGCAGAGATCACCAGGGGCGAATAGTAGCAAGTAGTAAGCGTTATATGTTGTCAGAAGCATCAGAGGTGGTCAGCAGAGAGGTGCAGAGGCATGCAGTGGCAAGCAGAAATCAGCAGGGGCGAACAGTAGCATGTAGTAATTGTTATACGATGTCAGAAGCATCAGGGGTGGTCAGCAGTGTTCAGCAGAAACCTGCAAAGGCAAGCAGAGACTTGTAGGGGCATGCAGTAGTAAGTATTAATCGTTATACATTATCAGAAATACCTGCAGTGGTCAGTAGCGTTCGGCAGAGGCCAGGAAAGTTCAGCAGAGACAAGCACACGCTGACAGAGATCAGCAAAGACCAACAGTGGTTAGCAGAAGTCAGTAGTAATAGTTATAGGTTGTCAGAAATATAAGCGATGGTCAGCAGAGTCCAGCAGAGGCAAGCAGTAATCAGGAGCAGTCAGTAACAGACGCTGTATGGTGTCAAAAGTTGTCGGGAGTTCTGTACTTTCGGGTTCTTTGAACTTTTTTCTCCGCTCCTACCCGCCCTTCTGCATAGCATCGAACGCTAAGATCCCGACGGCAAGAGAAATGGCAATAAAATCGATGCCCTGGATCTGCCTTCAGTTTGTAATTGAATCAAATTAATCACCCTCGTAGACCCCCCCGAGAGTCCGCACTGGCGTCGCTGTGGCAGCGCGCCGCTTACATCTCCAATTAATAGCAGAAAGCTCCACGTTTCGTTGGAACTTTATAAAACGAATCCAATTACGGACGGCCGTTTGTCAAAGGCTCAAAGCCACGGAAAGTTTTACCTCGGTTCGGAAATGACATCGGCCGGCTGTTTTCCTTCTCCAGTTCTGTCAATAGAGGATAAATGAGAGAGACCCGCGGGCGTGGCATTTCAAGTCAGCTGCGAAACGACATTGTCGGCGCACGTGATTTCCAATTTGCATCGAACATACAGGGTGTTTCCCCTCTACGCTTTAAAAGAGACGAAAAACATATATGAACGTACGTCCTAGCCTGTGGCAGTCACTTAAACGATATTACACGTCGCGTGTAATCGGAGGAGGATTTAAGCTTTTACTTGTTTCGGTTACTCGTCTTGGAATCATTGAAATAATTGTTGAAATAAAATATTGCGTATCCGTGCGTAGCTTTCCTCGTGTTTAACAATAATTAGCGTCCATTTACATCCTGTGTTTACTTGTTTTATTTTTGTATAATATACTCAACCTATTTACAAAACAAAGATAGACATTGTTTGATCGGATTTAACACTTAAAGAGTTACTCACATGCATTTCCGAAACACCCTGCATAGCAAATGGAACGATCCAAACCTGATGGTACAAAATGTCGGAATAATCGGGTTACAAAATGAACGAACAACAAACGATTGTATACGATGCTGTTCGCTTCTTACGGTTATCGTGAGAAACGCAGTCATTATTTGCATGAGAGAAAACATTAATTTTATTGATGCATTTTGAATACCAACTGAATAGGTATCTTAGTACGAAAATCACTTCTTAAATATTAAAAAATATTTCTCCGCTAAAACGTTTATCTATCTCTCGTTACAATTAGACGGACTAATCGGGATTGGAATTCGTGATTGTTACAGGCTTACGGTAGAGTACAACTTTAAAAACATACACTTTGGTTCGATAATTGTACGTCTACGTCATGATACGCACGATGCAACGTGTCTTCGCATGTCTATAAATGCGATCCGCTTTCTGACTAGGTCTCGTGGCACTCACTAATTACGAACGGTCCATTAGATCGTATAACATTCGAAAACTTGTCTTCCATTGAAACATTTCAATGTTAGTTTATCACTAACTTTCGATAAATTTCGTTTAAACTGCAAATAGGTTATACATACGGTCTGACACGTCTGCGATGTTAAAATTTAGCACGAAAGATCAAACAGTCATTCGTGGACGGCAAGTACCAAGCACTATACACGGATTGATTTTATAGTCAGACAAATGCTGCCCAAAACTAACAGCTTGGCTCTTTAACAATACTTTACACGATTTCCTTGTAGGAGTTTAAGCTAACCCAAAGGGAACGAGTGTCCCTTGCAACCCGTAGCTTATTCTACTTTCATGGGAAAAGCAAGAGCTTCAATAATCAATTAAAATGATCAACTACAGTGTAAACCTATGTACATCAATAAAAACACGTTTCCCTAATTTCACCTACGCTTACCCCTCTATTATAGCACTTACATAGATAAACTTTTTGGAAATAAAATGCAATACGTATGTGCGAAATTGGGAAATAAACCCTAACGCCTACTATTACGAAAATATAAAATTTTAACAGCAAAGATAACAAAGGACGTGTAACGCTTACCAATATAGGTGGAAAGTATTACACAAAATGTGCTACTTGAAATAATATCCTTTTAGAGCAATTTTGGCTTGTTCACGTATTGTTTGGCGTGATGAATAATGGTTGCAAACGTACCACCCACCATAGCGCCCCAAAATAGCATATATAACAAAATCTCGGTGGTGTATCTCGAAGGGAGAAAAATATGAGCAACCAACATCGACGATGCAACAATAAGTACCAAGGGGAACGTTGCGTAACGCCAATTTCTTTCACTGTCCAAAGGACATTGAACCGATGTGCATTCGCCATCTTGCACGATGTAACGACCCAAGAATAAGTCCAGAGAATCCTGTAAAACGAATATGATAAAAGTCATCTTACACAAATATACAAATTAGCAATTTTCTAGGCACAATAATCGCATACCTGTCTAAAGCCGTCGGCAAAATTATTTTTATAATATCTTGTCAAAGAAGTCACGCCGTCTCTCATAGCACCCAATTTAGTGCGTTTTCCGGTTCGTGTAAAATCTGTTTTCAATGCGCCAGTCCCTGAATACTGAATACTTATCACATCAGCATTGTCGGCCCAAATCTGGAAAGGGTATATTAATGTTGAATATGAAGGAACTGCAAATCGCAACGGAAATAACTAAATAAATTATATAGTTACCCGTTTAAAATGTTCTTCAACGCTAGGGTGATCTTCGATTCTCCTAAGAATTTCCAATTTCGATAATGCATCGTTAACAACCCTCTTTGATATCATACTTTGAACAACGTTGGTTCTATCGAGACAATCGATACAGTTGGTACGGAAAACTCCGTCTTGGGCAGATAATAACGTTCCGTCGTCCAGAAGGAAAAAGTAACCCATCTGTTCCAACTCGTGAGCTAACCGGTCAAGTAAAACGTTCAGCCGATCCCATCTTAATCTTCTGCATTCGGCGTGAAAATCGAAACTCTCGTACTGAACGTCTGGATTGTTAATTCGTTGTACTACGTTGTGGTATGCTTTTTCGAGTGTAGCCTCTGGACCACGTTGATCAATCTGTGAGAAATATTTAACGTATGAATAAAAGTTCAAGTCAGTTTAACCAGTTGCGAGTGAATAAGAGGATAACTTACCAAATTTACCAAAATTTGCTTCCCGTAATGAAATATCTGAGTTTCAAAGTGTCGAGCGCAGGCAGTTTGATGATCTTCGTGATTACTCAACTGAGGTGTAGGTTTGTATTTCAAATTTGGGGTCTGCTGCCAAAACAAAGGAATGGAACCACGCGTTTGTACGAAAGATATACGATGCCCATTGAATTCAATTAACTGTTCCGTTTCTACGTAGTTTGAAACATTACCGGTAGAATCTATACCACGCGAAAACAATCTTGTTCCAGCACGGTGGATACTTCGTCTGGATACAATACATAAATTGAACGATGTACTGCCAGATACAGTGAGAGTGTTTAGCGATATAACTGAAAGAACGTGTTAAGAAAAGTCCAAGCATTGTACAAATACAGGGTAAGTATATTCTACGGTACTTCTTGCCAGTAAGGATACATCCGTGGATAATAGGCAGACAAAATTTGTACTGCTCGGGCCTTGAAGTTAGATCTTGTAAAAGATAAGCATTCCATACAAATCTAAGATCTGCTCTATCATGAAGTGGCATCTATATACGGTACAAAAGCAATGCACTTTGATTGTAAAGTAGAAACAGTTATTTAACGATAATTAAACGAATAATCTTAACCTGTAAGAATTCAGGCGGTGTATTATGAAGTCTTTGCATGGTATGGCTAAGGTCGTATGTGTAACTAAAATAAAAATATGGTGTATTTAACACAGATTTGATCATGTCTAAATAGGTAGCATTGTTCTGTTGCTGCTTTTCGCTAAGATGCAATAAAGATTTTGTATAAGGTATAATTTCTGTTGCAACTATTTTGTAAATCTGATGTCCAGCTATGGTTCCAATGTCTATGGCATTTGTAATGACTATAAGATAACGGCCTGCTAACAGCCTTATGGTTCCTACTATACCCCATATTTTCCTACGACTTGCAATTGATGGAATTTGACTGGCTGTACCAGCTAAAACATTAAAGAAGTCATTCAGGAAGTTCTATGAAAAATTAACATTTGAGTGACAGTAAACGTAAGTTATATCACTAATTACCTTGTGTGTAAATTTGCTGACTCACTCTATCGAATACAAGTAACACTTTAGTCCCAATAGGTTCTATGTAGAACTTTTCTGGTGTAATGTATCTGAAAAAGAAATTATTTATTAATGGAGTTCGTGTGTCAACAGACTTCCTGATCCAATTGTTAATTACTTAAATTGTGTTAAAAATTATAGGCAAAAAGACTTACAAATACAACTTATCATATACATCTGTATGCAGCTTCATGTCGTCACACAACAATTTTACCGCGATACAAGGATATAAACTAGTAAGAAATGATATACGATGAGAGAAAAATATAAACTACAATGAGAATAAAAATCGTAAACTATACATATACGCAAAGTAGAATACGATGTAAATTTAGTTATGGATAAATTGTCAAATCGTTGTCAACTGAATATTTGAATTGGCATGATCGAAATCTGTCAAAATCGGAGTAACCTCCGTATGTACCTAAAACGCACCTATGCCTCGAAACGCACACAATGTTCCACACAATTCCGCTATATGGTGCTGCTTCTGCACCAGTGTTAGCAGACCGAGCACTGGGTGCAGTCAGAGATGCAAGATTCAACACCGGGTGCACTACTCACACATGCCAGATCACGCGTACGTGAGCTCGTAGAGTCTCGAAAAGTTGACAAAGGCAAACTGACACATGCTCTCTTTGTCGCCTGTGTCGTGGAATAGTTCGGTATTTTCAACGATAGATGGCGCTTATTTATAGACCTCAAACCCTCTGGTGCTAAAACGCCCAAGTTTGTCGTGGAATAATTCACCTTTTTGCACACTAGATGGTGCTCCAATTATTTACGATCGAAATCTAACTTTAATTTATTTATTAATGCAACAATAGAGTACTCAATAATTTAGATCACTTGTAAATGCTTCACTATTAACGCCAAAGGCCCAAACTTGGTTAGAAACAGACCTATTCCTGTCAGAAGACATTGCTAACTTAAGACACAGGTTGACGGTGTATTCTGACAAGAATATTGTCTAAAGCTTATTATTATTATAATAACTACAGTAGTGTCTATATAAGTAACTGCATTCTTGCAAATGACCATTTAGTTTGTCCGTGATGCCCCCAGTCTATAAATTAAAGAAAGCGTGACCCATCGATGGTACATGATTTGCACAGTCATTTACCATAAAGTGCCCAAGTTGCGTAGAATAGTTCGTTACCTTTAACGCTAGATGGCGCGTATTTATAGACCTCGAACCCTCTGGTGCTAAAACGCCCAAGTTTGTCGTGGAATAATTCGTTACCTTCAACGCTAGATGGCGTTTATTTATCGACCTCAAACCCTCTGGTGCTAAAACGCCCAAGCTTGTCGAGAAATCCATCTAGCGTAGACGATTTGAACTATTCCACGACAAACTTGGGCGTTTTAGCACCAGAGGGTTTGAGGTAGAAAAATAAGCTCCATCTATCGTTGAAGGTAACGAACTATTCCACAACAAACTTGGACGTTTTAGCACCAGAGGGTTTGAGGTCGAAAAATAAGCGCCATCTGTCGTTGAAAATACCGAACTATTCCACGACAAACTTGGGCGACAAAGAGAGCATGTATCAGTTTGCCTTTGTCGTCTTTCCGAAACTTTACGAGCTCACGTACGCATGATCTGGCATAGTGAAGTAGTGCACCCGGTGCTCAATATGGCATCTCTGACTGCACCCAGTGCTTGGTCTGGTAATATTGGTGCAGAAGCAGCATCGTATTGCGAAATTGTGTGGAACATTTTGTGCGTTCCGAGACAAGACAAATGTGAGCCCTTCTGGCTCTAGAGCCATAATGAAAAAAAATATGAAAAATGTTGTTTACGGAAAAACACGTTTTAAGACCCCCTAGCCTATTCCTTAATCCATATCTAATTTCTTACCACTGTTGGACTTTTGAGATCGAGAACTGCTTTCAAAAACTTTTGGACAAAAATGCTACTCGAGAACTTACGAGAATTACCTAGTTATTCGTAGCCATCTAATGAGGAATGTGGAAAGCGTCGTCACATGTCTAGATTGGACATTGCACTTAAATAAATTTTTGAACTCTTATACGATATCTGTAAATATTATGCAACTAAATGTTGCTTATAAATTATGCATACAATACGGCAATACGCTTAAAATGAACAATACCCCGATAATTCTTGTTACAGATGTAATCGTTGATCGCAATCGAACAAAACGCATATAAAAAAAAGAGACGAAAATTCGACTTGCAAATTATTTATTATAAAACATTGATTTTTACATAGTATTTTGTTCCTATTATGTAACTCGACAATTATATATTCCGTGACTGTAGTTAATGATAAATAAATTAAATACTACCAGATTCTTATTGGCTAAATACGGAATACGTCAACTGTAATATTTGGCCTCCAGGGCATTTAGTTCGAATTCGAATCTATCTTCCAGGCCAGTCGCCGTCAATGTTATTACAGCAATCATTCTAATTGACCTTAGTAGGTCTGGAAAGTTCGATCGCTTTCTACGCTATTATCTGCAAGTTGCACCGTTACATATAAGCAACGCCGAAACATGGTAAGCCTCGAGTGCAGTACATTATTTCTATATTATAAAAATAATTTATAATATTATTGCAATTTATATTACGTGCACCATTCGCTTAACCTACGGTTGACCTTCATTAGTCATTCAAAATGTTTGCCGATCTTATTTTAACAGACATTAATTATTTTTACATACAACACTCATTTTAACCACCTGTTTTAATAGAATTATTGGTTAATGAAGAATAAAAAATTATCTAAATTCGTAATGACTCCTTTTCAGAATTAAATTGTTCTTTTTTCTTATTTTTCAGAGTGATCCAATAAATGTGGTGGTTACAGGAGCAGCTGGGCAAATTGCCTACTCTCTATTATACCAGCTAGCTGCTGGTTCAGTTTTTGGTCCAAATCAACCGATCAATCTTCGTTTGTTAGATATTCCAGTTATGTTGGGAGTATTGTCTGGGGTAGTTATGGAACTGGAAGATTTAGCTCTTCCTCTTTTAAGAGGTACAAAAACAATGGACTAGATAATTAAAATATAATATGCAACTACATATTTCAATATTATCATTACTTTATGATCAGATATGTTAGCAATATTATAATATTAACTACAGTAGCAAAATGTGCTTATTACATAACACTGAGATTACGTAATAATCCAAAAGATTATTTTTTTATTTTTAGAAGTTGTACCAACAGCTGATCCAGTTGAAGCTTTTAAAGATGTTGCTGCTGCTTTCCTTGTTGGAGCAATGCCCCGAAAAGAAGGAATGGAAAGAAAGGACTTGTTAGCAGCTAATGTAGAAATTTTTAAAGTTCAAGGAGAAGCTTTGGACAAGCATGCTCGAAAAGATGTTAAAGTGTTGGTTGTTGGCAATCCTGCCAATACAAATGCTTTGATTTGCTCGCATTATGCACCATCAATCCCAAAACAAAACTTTACAGCTATGACTAGATTGGATCAAAATCGTGCTCAAGCAGCTTTAGCAGCTCGATTAGGTGTACAGGTAATTCTAATTTCGCGTCATTTATGTTAAATTTAATTGTTTGTAGTTTAATGAAATCTACGTTTTGCAAACAGGTTGACAAAGTAAAGAATGTAATTATCTGGGGTAATCACAGTTCAACCCAATATCCTGATGCTTCCCATGCTACTGTGACCCTTCAATCTGGCACCAAGCCAGTACCTGCAGCAGTAAATAATAATGGTTGGTTGGACACTACATTTGTAGAAACGATTCAAAAACGCGGTGCAGCTGTAATATCTGCGAGAAAAATGTCATCTGCAATGTCAGCTGCTAAAGCAGCTGGAGATCATATGAGAGATTGGTGGATGGGTACCAGACCAGGAGAATGGGTTAGCATGGGTGTACTGTCTGATGGCAGTTATGGAATTCCAAAGGATATTGTGTTCTCTTTTCCAGTTAATATACAAAATGGACAGTATAAAATCGTACAAGTAAATATTTTTTACAACATCTAATACCCAAATATATTTTAGAAATAAAATGTAACTCACGATTATATAATTTTAGGGACTTTCGATTAGTGATGTTGCAAGATCAAAATTAACTGTTACATCCAATGAACTACAAGAGGAACGTGCAGAAGCAAATAATGTGCTACAAAAAAAGTGACTAAAATCAAGAAACTATAATTCTGAAAAACGCATACCTTATTCCGCGAAATTGTAAAAATAAATGTTACAGTTTTTGCATGATATATAATGTAAACCATGGTTGTCTTATGAAGCCTTTAAAACGACACAAATAGGTCTAATGTACAATATATTAACAACATATATGTAGATCATATATTATGTGGGATCTAATGAAATGCGTATCTTTTCTAAATAGCGAGGGAATTGTTAAATACATGCGTTTATATTCATAGACTGTATAAAACACATAACAAATTATGTTGAAAAACATGTACTTTATAACGTTTTTTTCTTTTATTCTTTTCCCCAAGAATCAATAATAATTTATATTACAGTAATAGTAACTATTTCTCATATCGATATTATTAATCAATCTTTTTTCACATTTATATTATCTTCATATCTTTTCTTCTAGAGACTATTATTACAAGTATACTGATTTCCACCTATAATTATAATTATCGAGTGAGCATTAAGTAGCATATTGTACAAAGATGCAGAGTGCTCAGCTTGCCAAGTCTTCATAATGCTTTCATCAAAATGTTTATACTTCTTATCTTTCTTGTTGCCTTTTTACTTATGTTTAAAAGACACTCGTGCGTCTTTATAAGGATGGTGATGCGCTAATGTTTGGTTAAAAGGACAAGCATTTGAAGCTGTGAAAATTGGTCTAGATGCTAAAAAACATCGTTCTCATTGTGATTAATAAAAACTTAGCACTTTGCACAAGTCAATTTTGATTTACATCTCGCGCGTTTTAATAACGACGTATATGTGTACCGCAGAGACATTTTGATAAAGAAAATAGAAATTTTCATCAAAGGTGCCTCTTTTCTTATAATATGAATCACTTTCCAAGCACAACAATACTTCACAAAGAAGACAGTACGAACATTCGTTCTAAAATGAGGAACTGTAAAGTTCTTGTTCCACAAGGACAGCAAATATACTTGAAAACACTCGCGTGAATTACGTTTCTTGAGAAAATACAATTTCTATTGTATTGGACAAAACTCGTTACTATATCGTATGATCGATACCTGGAACGGATAACCTCCAAATATTTCGAATTATAAAGTAATTCTTTTATTATTTATGTAGATTAACGCGCCGTAATGAATTTTATTGTATAGATTTAAATAGTAGTTCATTATTAAAGAATCTTGGACTGGCAACGAGATACGATGATATCTTGTTGCATTATAGATTTCTTTTAAAGTGTATAAATTAGAGACATAACTTACACGCTCAAATATTTGTGGGACATCGAAAACTCTCGTTGACTCGAACAATTTTATATGATATACACGTTTCCGTTCCAGGTTTAATATTAAATCTTTCTTTTAACCTGTACTGATTTCTATTGGACAATTGGTTTAGGTTTTTCAAATAACATCAAGGCCAAACTCTGCTTACGTACGTTGATTGCACGATCCCATCTGTTAAGCAAAGTTCAATTCGCACACTTTGAGAGCGAGTATTTCTGATTATATTATCGTCGCAGTTCCTTGCCCCGGTAGAAACAAGATTAATTTAAGTGAAATCCTCTTTCCCTAGTCGCAGCTAAGAGTCTTTCTTTAAGTTGTTCTTCGGTAGGATACTCCGGTAATTTTAAATAATGAACACAGGTGTTAACAGAGGGATAACCACCTGAACCAGCATCCACTTTTCGCACTACAGTCAATCTGGGATGTAAATTACATAATCCTCCAGGAGGTAAAGCTGAACATCCAGTGGCGAATTGTAAGAAAGCCTTTCTCTCTGGACCAGTCAGTGAAACTAGAACGTTGACAAATCTCTGGAACCCAGGACTGCAACACAACCAAAAACATTAATTTCAATGTAACAGAAAATATAATATTTTTACTTTACCTTTCTCTCGTGTAACCCAATTTTGGCTCAGTATAATTGAGCAAATCTTCTCTGGTCCATTGTGGATTTTGTTCTCCGCAAAGCATAGCTCTTATTTCTTCTGGGCTGAAAGCATGAAGTTTTTCCATCGGGAAGACCTTCGAGAAACCGGATTTGAATGATTCTAGTTGTCTAGAAATTCCTTTATCAAGACAATAATTAATTGTCCTTTCAGAATATTCTCTTGCATTCTCCATAGTAACTAAAACCTCTGCACCTCCTTCTACCAACTCTAACTGATCGTGTCCGAAGATTTTAGAACTTGGAGAATATGTCATTGTTAGAGCCAAATCTTCAATAGGCACTGACATTCCAGATGTGTGAGTAATATAAAGAGATGTGTCTTCGTCGGCAGAGCTACGGCCATCGGAGAACGTTCTATCGCGCTTAGAAGTTGCAGTTTGTATTTCTTTCAAGAATTCACCTCTTATTGAATCCACGATTACAAGATCGTCGATGTCCAATAAACCAGCATACCATGGAGAAGGTTCTAACGTCGAGTATGCTGCATCGGCTTCGCCCTCTTCTGATATGAAACTACTCGACATACTGGATGACATACTTTCTTGTGTGACACCAGTAAGGCCAATTTTTTCATTTACATTATTTGTAATATCTCCATGACACATTAATTTTAAGAAAGGACGGGACAATGGTAAGTCAACTAATCTATTATCTTGTAGAACTTTCGCCAAAAATACACCCAAAAACCAGAAGTATCGAACAGCACGATCACAAGCTGCGGAATCTTGCGGTAACGGAGCCGGGAATAATCCACTTGGTCGAGTTACATAATACCCTGCAGGTCGAACTTGTTCTCCAGAAACTCGAGATTGTTCCGTATCAGGTGATTCTTCATCATCGCATAACCACAAGCCTAGATCTTTACGCTGCAACTCTGCAGCGACTAACGCGAAGAATTCCAATGTTGGTCCAAGACCAGTTCCTTCTTCACCAACAAACTGAACTTCTAATATACTCTTTCGACTTGCATGTACCTATACACGAGATAAAATATACGATAAATGAGGTTAGGTTTTGGTTAGGTCTTGGTCTGTTTCATAACAAATCTTATGGAATTAATTTACCTTTAGTACTTGTTCTGCCCAGTCTAGTAATTTCTCTCCCCTAGGTACACTGACTCTTTCATGTTTAAGTCTGCCAACACGAAATTCGTGACTGTCATCGCGTCGCGGACTTAAACCAGGTGCTCTTTGTCGTTCGAGAACAGCATCTCTTAAAGTTTGAAGCCATACGATGGATCGCGATGCACCGAATGCGGTGCAACAAAAATATAACCGTCTAGTTTCGAACGGTAATAAAAACGGACAACTCCTTGCCAATTCTTCGCACCAGTTCGGTAACGCTCCAGCTGCTAGTGCTAAAGGATCTTGAATTTGTTGTACTATCTTATTTGTGATTTTCTTCGAAGTAAAATCATCTGGATGAACCCAATACGTTGACTCTTCGGATTCTTCGTAATCGATGTGTTTACAGTCGTCGCGAGTAGTACTTAATACATAAACGTGTCTCAGGAGTTGCAAAACATCTTCTACAGTACATACTGAAGAATTTTGAGCTGTATTGCGAGAATACAGTGTTACAATGGGAGTTGCCCTTCCGGACGATTCCTCGTCCCTAGCTTCTTTATATATTATACTGTAATAACAATAGCACAAGTTAAATACATAATTATGAATCGTGTATTTTTAATTATACGCTAAAGGATAAATGCATTACGTGTAAATTGGTTCCCATATTCTTCGTAGTTTTTCTTGCCGGCTGCCTAATTCTGTTAATTGCATTAATTCCTGTACAGCTTGAAAGATACTAGAGTGTGGTTCTGTGAGTGGTAATTCAACGTCTGGCACGCTTGGAAGTCCTGGGCCCTTCAATTTTAAAGCAAGCCTCGGCATAGGCAATGATCCTACGCGTGCGCTTGATTGAGTTTCACTGCCAGGTGGCGGAACTTCCAAATCTGTTGTCTATAAATAAAATGTCATAATAAGCAAATAGTCTTTACAAATCATAATATTTTCTAACGATTATACTTGCCTGATTGATATTTGTTCGCCCAGGTCGTGGATCGAAAGCAGGAATCAACGCTGAGAAGTGACGTTTTAAAATAAACTCGTCATCCCAGGCGCGCCTCTTACTACTTTGAGGGGTTTCTTCTTCCATAAATGCAGCCAACAGACTACGACTTACCATTACCTCTTCATAATCAGCTTCGCAGCCATCTCCTTCTTCTTCATTCTCTTCATCATCTTCCTATAATTCAACGTTGAAAGTGATCGTCACCTTGCTTCGTCGTATAACGATTTATAAAATTTCTCAACCTACTTCTTGATCATTCTCATCATTATCCTCTTCTTCTTCGAGAACGCCGTCGTCATCGTCTTCTAATTCGGTCAAAAGAGTCGGTCCGCCTCCTGCCCTACCGCCACCAACACTGGAACTTGCAACACCTCCACAAGATTCCAAAAAGTCCTCAAGACTCACCTGTAGCCATAACTGCTTATTACATTATATACAATCAAACTTTCCATATTGAACTCTATAATCCTAATTTTCAATTGCCAAAATATATTTCCATAAAACGTTTTCTATCGCGTACTAAATTTTACCTGTTCGCTGTCGCTACTTGTACTAGTTAATGACATTGTTAGTGCTTGTCCTAAGCCAGGTCCAGTTGTCGTTGTAACACCGCTACCAGCCACTTGACCGCTGCTGGTCAAACTCGGATAACTTTGAGCTGTACTCAGTAAGCCGCCAGGGAAATTAGAGTTGAGAGCGAGTCGAACTAAAGTTGATACGCAAGCGGATCCGCGTGAAATAGAACCAGTATTAGAATTGGAAGCAATGTGTTGTCCGCCTGTAGGTCCTAGAAGAGTTTCTTTTTATCAACAAATTACATAACTACAGAATTAATCCATTAAGAAACAGTACAGAAAACAGTAGAAAAATTTGTTAAGATAGTTAATTTAATAAAACTATAACATTAATATGCAAATACTGTTAATGGTAGAACATAGCCACTAACCCAATGTTCGTCTCCGAGACATTGCTGCGAAAGTTTCCAATAAACCAGTAGCACTTGTTGGTTCCAAAGCATTGTTAGCATCAGAACAAGCAAGATTGGGGACAGACACAGACATGGGATTGGTAACAACAACAGGACATCCTCCTGTTGTATTTTGCGTCGATGAGCTAGCCTCTTTGTCCCGACTGCATTCTTTGGCAGCTAGTTCAGTGGACACGCAATAAGTAAATAACAACAAAAAGGGAAAACAAATACATTTTCTCATAAGTAAGTTGTACAAATTTTAGGGGAAAATAATAAACAGTTATTCAAGTTATCATAATTATTTTGTTCAAACAAAGAAAAAGGTGAAACAACAATAAACTACCATCTTACCATCAGCAATTCCGGAGTGATGTCTTTGAACAGGTTTAATCCTCAATGAATTTTCCTCCGATTCACCCGATACGCTGATTCTTACAGGCACAAAATTAAGTAACTCTCCGCTTAAAAAGCTATTAGTGTTATTGCGTAATCTATCAGCTCCTTCTCTGACACGGTCTAGTGGTTCAGCAGCTTCCAAACTCATTAAACTTGCCCCTTGCTATAAGCGTGTTTAAACATATTATTATTAATATCCTACATACACAAAATAATCTGATTAACAATTATGCGAGTTTCACACCTTATTCCCTCGCACAGTAGCAAACAATGGTTTTGAACTACTAGATGCACGATTGCTGTTACTATTGGCAGAACGGTCAGTGTTAAGGGTAAGACTCTCAACGATTGTTGCCAGCTCACTTGTCACAGTAGTGTCAGGCCTTGGATGTAATACAACAGACAATTCACTCGTTGAATTTGCTCCACCTTCACCGGTTACAGCAACAACCGCCTCAGCGCGAGCAACCGACAACACACTTTCTGCTATCGATTCAGCAGCTTGCTGCTCGTCGTAAATGCAAAATTAAAACTATGTTAAACAAATGATTCTCTCTACTTCAACCAATAGCACATTACAATGTGTTTACGTGAAAATTAATTAGACGAACACACTTATGATTACACACAAAACAATAAATATTTGAAATTGTACCTTAGCTGCCAGATTGTCTGCGCTTGCTGCTTGATCCGTCGACGCTACTGAACTACGCATTGCAGTATCAGTACAATCTGGTAAACTAGGAGTGCTACTAGATTTTCGTCCTGTTAAAACTCCACCACCGCTTTTATTTTTCGTTTCACTGTCTGTATCAAGGCCGATACCTACTAATCTTAAATCGTATTTTAATTCTGCACCCATTCTATAAGAATTGGAACCACCATGATCCCATGTTACATCTATCCAACCGTTATGTAATTCCCCTGTTACAGTTCCTTCGCCTGGAACGACGAAGAAACAATTTTTGTTAGTCAAAACGCTAGTTGCATGATTCGCTGTACGCCGTGTTTGACAAATTTGAGTCAAACGATTAAAATAAATTGTTGCACACATACCCGGCGGCACACCATCTTGATCTTTCCACTTCCAATCTAAGCCTCTAGCTACTCTAGCGCCAGCAACGAAATGACGAATTACTTGAGCCTTAATTAATCTCCGTTGTTTCCGAACTCCAGGCTCGGCTTCTCTGGCTGCACGTCCAAAGTCTTCGCAAACGCCAGTAACTTCGCCATAAACTTCAAACCCGGATACGGACAAGTAATGCGTCTGCCCGGAAGCGTTTTTCCCAATTTGTTGTAATCGTAAATGGCGCCAGCCTTGCGTTTCGTCAATCGGTGGCTCTAACGTCCAAGTGGCTGTACTGCCAGGTTCATTTAACGACGAATCGTCCACATGAGCATATAGAGTAGTCCATCTTACACCGTCTTTCGATGCTTGAAACGTCCAATTTCGCAATGCACTCCTGCCATAACCCCTAGCGTGTCTCAATGTGTATGCAGTGGGGATAATCCAAACACCTAAATCGATTGAAAACCAAGCGCGCTTATCGTCGTTTGTGTGGCAATTTAACGCCGATGGATCACGACTTAGAATGTCTTCAAGATGACCATACGGCAGATTTCCTCCGTCGCTCGATGTAACAACAACCAAACCATACTGCCCGGGATTCACCCACTCGGAACAAGCTTTTGCATTTGTACCGATCCAATACAACAAACCGTTTTCATCGAAGTCGTATTGGTATTTAAAAGTAATTCTGTTTACTTCTTTCAATTTTTTCACAAATGTAAATGTCGATCTGTCGTGATCGTGCCATTGTTTCGCTACCATTTTTAATAAATAATTCTCTAGTTGCTGTATAGTACTCAACGGTTCCATCTTCAAACTCCGACCAGATCTATCTATTAGAGAGCTTTCGCTAGCTGCTTTTTCTAAACGGAAACGCAATCTCCTAGTTAAAATTTGCAAACCGTAACCAGAACCTGGCGTATCGTACAAATAAACGGGTAATTTTTCAATAGACTCTAAGACTGAAACCAATTTATGGACTAGAATTTTAGCGGAGTTGCATTCTTTATTAATATCCGCCGTGTGGAAACAATTTTTAAATACTGCTATTCGTTGCATTCTGAGCTTTGTAGCTCTTAAGGTTGGTGGTTGTGGTCCTGGTGGAGCTGCTAATAGAGCAAGCAATGCTTGTACTAGACCACTAGAATGTAACTCATACGCAGACACTCTTCCTTCTTCGTTTAATAAAATTTTAAGTTCCTCTAGCGCACTTTGTAATATATTACGCCATTCGCGATTTCCAGACTGTTGTTTTTGACAAGCTTTTTCTATTTGACTAACAATGACTCCCAGTTTAGCGACTACTCCGCGTGGCTGTGCCTGAGCAGCTTTGAAATAACGTTCATAAATATCCTGAGCTTGTACTTTAACTTTCTGTTTAATGGCTTCAATCTTAGATCTTAATCTCTTTCCCCTTTTGCCAGCCCACCCTGCTGCAAATTCTGGACCTACAAACCAACAATAACGTAACATTTTTACGTATCGCAGCATAATAATGAAAAATTCATTAATAAAAACTGCACGCTTGCGTACCCAAACTTGTTTCTGCTGTAAAGGAATGCTTTGTACCTCGATTTGATTCAAAAATAAAACCTGGCAAATCTTCTCTTAAAATAGTTGCTTGTTGCAAACCATCGCTATTATGTATACACAATTCACTTTCCTTTCTGCTGGATAATGCCCAATTTCCTACGACTAGTCGAGTCGTACCGGGACGCGATAGCACAGGCTGACTCGCAGAATTTGGTTTTACTTGGTTACGCGCTCTTTGCAGTTTTTCCAAAAATTCGCCACGATTCTCTGCAATATGTATGTCTAGTAATACATACAGTTTGAATAACTACGAGCTGTGTGAAGATTTTTAATGAACTGAATAATATTGTGACAGAGACTGTTTGGGTCATGCAGAAATAAAGGAATACTCATGCAATCAATGGTGTACACTAAAGGGTAAAGGATAGCGTGCGCATCTAGGAAAGTTGAACATGTATGTACCTACCTTCGGTTGCAACGGACTCTGTATTCCTCCCTTTTCCTGTAGGCAGTTAGTAAAACCAGTTATTTACTAAACTATTGCCCTCGCAGAAGTTAATCACAAATGAAAAAGATATAACATAAAAAGTGATCTGAAAAGAGCCAATTTATCTGGCACGAAGGGTGTGAGGAAGTGAAAGGAATACTTCGACAAGAAAGAAGTGGCAATATGGATGATACGTAAGTGATGAATTTCGCGTTGATATTGTAAAAAAAGAAAAACGCACCTGACGTGTCGGTTCCGCCTTCCGGGCTTCCGCTGGAATACATTGTTGCTAATTTCCCGTCAAGTATAAACCTGAACCATCCGTTACTTCCATTCGATAATTCTAAAGCTGCTGCATCGGACCAAACGTACAAGCAATCGCGTCCTCTACAAATGCACCAATCTCTCCAATGATAAGCTCTTCCAACCAAAAGGTCTTTTGCATCTTCCATTCTTTGCTCTTCCCCGGATTGATTCGTTTCAGTTTCTGGTTCCGGCGTAGTCTCTTGCGATCCAGCTAATGCGGCAACTTTCGAAAAGACTCCCAAACGTGCAAAATGTTCTAGAAATTCATCTTTGCCTTTTATCATCAAATCTTGTATCATTTGTAAAACCACTAAGTGTCCATCTTCATCCTCCTATTGAGATTAAAATAAAAAAAAAATGTTTTCAGATACAGGTCCCCCAATAATATAATTAGTATCAGAATCCAGTTATGTTAAACAAATATTTCTGGTCCTGCTTGTTCAATTTAATATAAAATAAATACTACATAAGTGTCTATATTGCTTATGGTCGTTTTGATAAGACATACGGTATGTACATGAATATAACAGCACAAATTTAATTGTGAGCAAAACAATTACGCGATTCATTGAAATCACAAGCAAATGCCCATTAATCCTATCAGCAGCAGGCAGACAGTCGACAGAAGTGGACAACCAGCTTCGTGTCTAATCTTATAGTCTTTACGCCTGTTTATAAAACAATTTCGCTCGCAATTTGTCGAGAAGCTTATTATAATTATCATTTGATTTTGGTATTAAAAAAATATTGTATCCCAACTGTCCTCTTATGTCAAGTTCTGTGCTAAAGAATAAACTGCACGTTGGGCTTTGTACGTATTAATGCATATAGTTAAAAAGTTTCTCCACTCCATATTGTGGATATTTTTATGATACTGTAAAATATATTTGACATCATAAAAGACATTTTGTCAGAACAGGAGTAAGACATGCTTATGTTTGTTAGATCTCACGCTTTGTATAAATTATATAATAAATGCATTAATGTTAATAATAAATGAAATCTTTGCGTAGATATTAATGGAATCAGTAAAAAAAATCTGGGATTCACGAATAGCATGTAAGGGACACAAGGGGTCTTCCAACTAGCGACTGGCAAATATACAACAGACGTTACCGTCTTATCAACAATGTAGTTCAGGGAACTGGAAGACTTGCGCGACGAGAGGCAACGCAATTTTTGGCCAATTAACGGCTTGAGAGGCGGAGGTGGTGGTGATGGTGTTTTTAACTCAAGCTCCTGTGAACAATCTTAACTAAATCACTAGTATTGTCTGTTTGGCTGCCTGCCTGCCTGCATGAATACTAAAGATTCTAAAACACATTAACTAAGATTGTAATAATATTAGCTTGTATTTATTTTCATAAAACCTAATGAAATGTATATAAAAATAACTTTTTATCGTATAACATAGTATATTTTAATCTTACCTCATTATCCAGCACATTGGCAATCACTTCCACGAGCATAGCTCCACACCCTCCTGTTCTATCAGAACCACATGTTTCAACAAGTAATTCTGGTTGAATGTAATGCACCATCTTTCTAATTAAACTTAAACTGGCTTTCCTAACACTGGGCAACATAGACGATTGAAATGTCGCACAAAATACCGGCAAGAGCCGCTTTAAATACACTGGTGCCATTTCGGGATCACCTTTCGGTTCCGTGAATTCTGTTTCCGTTTCTGGCTTTCTGTGTTCTTGATTCGGTAACATCCACTCTCCAGGAGATTGCAATATAGCTGCCACTTCTCTATGCCCTTCATCTACGCGTTCTCTAGCTTTATCTAATGGTGTTTTCCCATCTTCATCTCGTAAATCAGGATTCGCCCCATACTTAAGCAATACTTTAGCAATAGCTGGTCTCCCAAAGCAAGCAGCATAATGCAGACTAGACGACCTTTGACCTTTATTAACATCTGCTCCCCTGTAGCATAAAAATTCAACCATCTCTTGAGTTCCAAAAGCAGATGCCCAGTTAAGCAATGTTTGCCCAACATCATCCATAAAATTTACTTCGATGCCTCCAGAATCTATAGCTTCTATTAGCGCATCTGTATCTTTTGATCGAATACAGTCGATTAATTGTCTATGAGACTTTTCTCCGGCACTATCCATACGCTTAAATCGTGGTAATAAAGGGCCTGGTTGACCTCCCGTTGTATTACGACCTAATGCTGACCTGCCTTCGAATAGTAAAACCAATAATAAATCAACTAATCTCATAGAATCGAGAGCACATCGCTCGTCTCCTTTTAAAGCTTTTTCAATCGCATCTGGTAATTCGGAACGTAGAAGGTCGTGAGTTATAGAAGGTGATCCTCTACAAAGTGTTGATAAAAGACTAATTATAGTAGAAACAGAAGCACAAGAATTTGCTTCTGGAGCAGGAATTGTCGATGCGGTACTAGAAGGCGGAGGTGTTTTTGGATTTCCAGAAGTAACTGCTATAGATGTGCCAGGCCCTGCAGCATTGGATAGCCTACAAGAAGATATTACATATGCAATGCTGCAAGTAATTTGCGAGATATTGTAAACATAAATAAATACCTATGTAAGAGTTCGGAAACTAATCCATTGCATGCTAATGGAGCTGGATCTGTACTTCTCCGTGAATATCTATCAGCTAACGATGCAAAACAACGAAGCGCTCCATCAGCTACATGTGCATCTTCGTGTCTGAGTAACGTCGATAAAGCTTCAACACAATCCGGTAAAGATTTATCTTGAGGTTCCACTTTTCCGCATAAACGGGTAACTACAGCCATTGCAGAATGTAGTGTGTCCCGGTGGACACGAGCTCCATGCTCTCGAATAAAGCACAAGGCACATGGAAGGCCACCAGCTTCGAATACAGCACCAGCTTCTCTTGCACAAACAAGTTCTAATACCTATATTGATAATATATATTAGTACCATCTAACATCATAGTTGACAACAGCCAAACAAATCAATACCTTTATGCACTGTTCAGCTAAATCCCGACTAGTTCTGGAACCTAATCCAGCTCCAGATAGGCGACTGCAAATAGCTTTTACAGCACCTTCCATAGCTACTACTCTGCGAGTACATTCTGCAGAAACATCCAAATAATATGTAATAGCCCGAGCAGTTACTTCTAAAACGCTATCCGGTGCAAGTTCATCCAAAAAAATTCTACATAATGCAGGAAGAAATGTGCGTGGAGGACAGCTAGAATGCAAATAACAGATTTTATTATTACAATAATGTACCCATAATAAAGTAATTATTTTCAAAATTTATTGCATACCATTCAAAGCATCGATCAACATTATCAGACATAAGCAGCAACATGCATAATTGCTCTAGAGCAATTAGCTGCATGTCTCTTTCATCTCCTTGGCCCATACTAAGCCATTCCAATAAAGTTTCAGGATCAACATCAGTCATCTGAATTTAAATTTCAAATGATAATTACTATTATGTATCATTAAATGTATAAACAAAATTTAATATTATTATAAGCATAAAATGAAAAAAGAAATTTAATCTCTTTTCATTAATGAAATTTACCTTGTTAGCTTAATAGCACCAATTAAACGTATTTCAAACTGACAATCTGAAAATAAAACAAAGATAATAAAGTTAAAAGTACAATATCCATAAAGTTTCATTGAATTAACATGTATGCTAGATGATAAAAATAAAAGTTTCAAAGAATGTCATTGAAAAATATCAAAAGTAAGTTGTGTTTGGTTCACAGGAAGACCAATTAAGAACACAAAGGCAACAAAAATAAATGCACAAGACTCCTGTGATATGTCTATATTAAGAATTACATTGACAGTAGTATTCTCCCTCCCAAGCTTCTTTTGTCTAACGAAACACAATGTCTAGAAAAATCCGAGCATGTAAATAATTCGTAATAAAACGTAATCACGATCGCGTATCGTGAATCGGAGAACGTTTACGAATACAATGACGATAGACACGTGGTCACATATTCGATATTAAAATCGTGAATTGTCGTTAAAGTACAAAGAAAGGTAAAAAAAAAAATTTGTCATGACGACGGCTGTAAGCGTGACACTATCGTAATAACACCATGTAACCTTCAGGGAATTCAAAGGAGTAGCTGTTGCCGTGCAGGTGCATATCGTACATTCGATATGCATAAAAAATAATTACATATAGTTTGGTAGATACGATCTGCTTACACAGGGAAACGTACCGTTGTGCACAGTATTCCATTATTCGGAAGGGGTCAGGTCGCCATCCTTCCAAAGACGTGTCGTTTTCCACTTCGAAAAACAACGTAACCGTGTCGTCGTACTTGGTCCGTCAGCGACACAAAAATCTGATCGGACCAACGGACTGACAAAGCACTCCTCCGAACGAAAAGATCTCACTTTGCCCTAGTGTCGTCGTATATATTTCGCCATTTACGCGACGTTTAGAGTATAGTTCGGTACCACACTCGCAACTCTCTTGAAAGTCGTATTTTCATATGTGCGCACGTTGATGAGACGATGCTAGGCAGATTTTCATGGAATCTCACGCTATTACGATTACACACATATATATATACCTATGTAAAGGTCCAATAATTCGTTCCGTTTGAGGGGAATACAGAACGTCAAACGCATTCTCTTCTCTTTTAGATGGGCTTCTATTTGTCTCGTGGCTGAAACACTAGATGGCATTATTTACGTTTTATATTATTTATTACGTATGTATCATTGGATTTTAATACATTCGTATATGTCATTTAAACAACACACAAAATATTATTCACATGGATCTGAATACATTCTCATAAACGACACGATACATTTCATAAAAATTTGTTCGTTAAATTGATAACCTATTACAATGTTAAACTATTGTGATGTTGCTGACGGTTCTAATTTCGTAGCACTCATCGTATTTGAACTACACGTATTAAAATTCATATTCAAAACACAATGATACATGTTTAATAAATGGTTTAATCATTAGATTGATAATCTATTTACAAGAACAGTGGCAGCATGGCAGTAAAATGGTACAGCCAATTAGCGATGAACCACGATGAACGCACCGAATTATATCGAACTAATTCTGAAATTGAATTTTTAGTAAAGGCTGCATCCTCAATGATATAAGACACGATGCAGAAAAATAGTTAGAATTTATCACACCTAGATGGCGATTTAGATTCTTTAGTATCTTGCTAGTGAATTTAATATTTTCATTAATAAAATAGTTTAAAGAACTCGGATTTTATTAATTCAATGTAGAATGCTAATGGCTTGAAAAATTCTGTAACTCAGCATAATCATAAACTTAATACAAAGAAAACATTAATACTGACGAGGTATGGAATAGACTTAGCTTGTACTAGTGAAGTTTTAGGAAGCGCCTACTTTCAATGGATGAACGCAAGCTTATTGTAATGTATGTATCCATATTAATTCTGAAAGCATTATAATATTAAAATTAACCTAGGAATATTATTTAAATCCAAAAAATGTACTGGCAAATAAAAACTTATGGACACGTGTGTGCAGTAATTAAGATTGCACCTGTAGAGGGCAGTTTCATTTTTCTTTCTCTAACCATACTTATCGATTTATTTGAATTTCTTTTTCACGTGGAATATATTAAAATTAATAATTAGTAAATAGTAAATTTGTCATTTGTTTTTTTTTAAAAAGTTTATAGTACAAAATAAAAGATACATCTATTTGCGTGTTTTAATTTTTACATCTTATCTTCATAATATTAACATTTGAATATTTGTAACGTTATTTTAGTATCATTTGATGATGAAACGTAGAGACACAGAACGTATCAATATAAGACATTTTTGCAAAGACCGAGTTATCTTTTTCCGTAGAAATGTTTCAACGAATTTTCTTTTTGCGCTTCATTGCTAAAACATTATAAAAATTTTTTAGGTGATACCTATTTAGATATCAGATATAAACTAAATATAAATTTTAAAAAATTTAAACAGATTTATAAATGTTAAAATTCCGTTTTATAACCCTCTGTTTCTTTCTGCTTACCTTTTCTTTCTTCCACGATTTCTTTTCTCTTTTCTTTGAGTTTAGTGGGTAAATTCTCTAACATGCTTTCAATAAAATTATCAAGAACTATTGACTTATTCATTGATGTTACTGGTGCTCTACACACAGGGCATTCTTTTCGTTTTTTAATCCACGTTTTTATACAATGTTGACAGAATGTATGCATACAATTTAGTGTTGTTGCTTCCACAAATAATTCTGAACATACGCTGCACGTTAATTGTTCATCCATTATATCAGTAACTTTATTAAGTACACTTTCTTTTTCTTTGTTATCTATACTAAGCTGAGTAGGCAAGGTTAAATCTATAGTATCGACTATATGATATCCTGAAGGATTGTTTACAAGTTCTAAAAATATACAACTATCAGTAGCATTTTCAGAAGGTCCTGCAACTGTAAATAAAATATTAATTAATTTGTTACATATCACCTACATAATTAATACTCTAATAGTGTATATAGCAAATTATACCATTATTCTCTATTGTTTCTGGTTTAGTTTCCTGTTCTTTTAAAGCTTTTTCAATTTCTTTTAGTTTTTCCTCCAATACTGTTTTTTCATTTAATAATTGAGTTTGTATATTTTTCTCTTCTTTAACTCTGTTTTCCATAACACTCTTCCATTCAGCCTGTTGTTCTTCCCTCCATTTTTCCATTTGCTCTTTCATTTTAATTTCTAATGTTTCTTTTTCTTGCTTACTTACATTCAATGCTTCCTGCCATTTTTGCTTTTCATCATTTAATTGTTTTTCAAACTGTACTCGTTCATTTTCTAATTTTTCTAACAGCTCAGCATATATCACTTGCAAATGCTGTTCTTGAACATTACCACTTTCTATTTTGCTTTCTAATATTGTAATTTGTTTCTTCAAATCTTCTGTGTTCTCCTTTGTAACATTTTGCTGACTTAAAAGGTACTCTAATTGCTGTTTCAATTTATCTTGTTCCTTCTGTTTTGTCTCTAATTTGTCTTTTAAAACTCTTTTCTGACACTCTTGATTTTTTGAAAATGTCTCTTGCTCTATGAAAACATTATCCATTATCTGTTCTTCCAACTTAGGTCTTTTACTTTTGTGTTCTTCTTTAATAACAAGAGTAAACACATACCTAAATTGGTTGCTTGTACTAAACTGAACAATGTCCCCATCAAAGATCCTTTGACTTGATCCAAAAATCAGAGGAGTATCATTCACAAATGTAGTAGAAGAACTTATATCCTTAATGGTCCATTCTTCATTTCCTTCACACCTAAACATGCACTGCTTTCTAGATATCATTGTGTCTAAAATAATTTCGTCGTTGTCCCTCGCACGACCAATTTTAAACTATTGAAAAATTCAAAAGTCCATGTTAAAAACATGTCAAACAAACGTTAAGAAACATTTCTGGAAACGACGGGTAACCAATATTCATTAATACCTCATTTTTATCAATGTGAATGTCATTGGGTGCACAACCACTTTTGTCAATCCTTACTAAAATAGGTTCAAGCGGTTTTGCATCGGAATCGTCTAATATTAATCTTTTTTCCACTTTTGAACCCTCCATTATGCGAATGCACACTTTAGTAAACAGGACTGAAAATAATCATCGAATAACCTGTTCTTTTCCTTGGTTGTATTGGCTTCTTTATAAAGTGCCATAAGAACGTATACGAATAATAAAATAACTTTACAATACACGGAAATAAACACAACCTTTGATAAAATGTAGTCCCCGTCAAAAGGGAACTGGAAAACAAATCACGAATGAAACATTCACGAACGACATCTCGTGGTAAGCCTACAATATCAGATAACAATACTAATTAAAAATTATACAGTTCAATGCAAGAACGACTTCAGGATATCTATGCCTTTTTTATGTGAAATGCATAATTAAATTTCTCATTGTTTTCTACATATTTCCTCCAAATCTCATTATATTATCTTTCAAATTGGCGAAGATATGGCAAATAATTTAAGTCAATGTTAATCGTTTTATGACAATTGGTTAAAAAAGCTAGAAAAATAAAATCTTCAAACTCGATTTTCTCGAGAACTAAGCTCAGTACAAAAAACAGTTGTTCTTTCCATAATTGAAACAGAATCGAAAAATAACTCTTATTTACGACTAAAGAATGAGAATTGATTTTCTTAAAGCGTTTGAATATAAATAATCATCGAATGATAGAACCGCCAGAGGATTTATCTTAATTCAGATAATATTTATTTGATAGGTATATAATACATTGAATTTGCCAGCACATGTGAGAGAAAACACACTTCTCGGCGAATAATACTTGCTTTTTTCTTATATTCGACACCTTCCAATTATTCCTATACTACTGCTACCGAACATACTTTTCCAGTTGTCCGTGGAACGGAGTTTCATTTTCAATTAATCGACTGTTTATTCAACCGACTATTCTTCGATGCAGCAGTCGGTTAACAACTGGTACCTGAAATACCATTAGCATCTGTAGATCTGATGTTGTACGTAAAACGGGGGGTTACAGATAAATTGCATCGATTTCATCAGCGTTTGGCAATAAAACGTATGTAACTTTAAGAATATTATCAGCTTCCTCTTTCCATGTCGATAATGTATTATGAATGATAATACATTGTCGTGATTAGTGTCAAAATAAAAATTCAACGTTACGAAAAAATCATTGTTTCAATGTAAAATACGTTACGTTCGATAGACGGGTAAGGGGGGGCAGGAAAAGTAATCGATTTGAATGCGACGAACCACGATAATCGTATTGTTCGGTAAGCTGCATATCAACGACGAATTAGTGTTCTTCGTAAGCGCAGTGAGTGGCTCATCGACGTTTCTCTTTTCTCGAGGACAGGATCATCGATTTGACTGACGGTCGTTGTCTATTTACAATGGTTGCGATAAAGACTAATTAATTTATAAACATCGTTGTTGTTTATGTACAGATGTAATATAAACGCATTATACCTTATAAAACGGACATGTGTAAAAGTGTCGCGAATCAAACAAACAGTGTGAGACCCGATTCGATTCGGTTCGGTTCTGAGAAATACACGTGGGACTCGTAAATCGCTGGTAGCCCGTAAACATCTATCATCGAAACTGACAACAGATTATCAAACGGAATAAACCGAACTTTTACGCGCATTTTTTCTATCCTAAAGGACAAAGTAATTTTCGTTTCATGCACAGCAGAATCGAATCATGCTGCCTGATTTCATTCGTTTCGTATGCTTCATTCTAAAAAGTGAACGAAACTCCCTTAGTACCTAAGATCGCAAAAAATATACTCTGCGGTTATAAAATACGTATATTTAAAACGATATCGGTACAACATACGGTTAGCGAAGCAAAAGACCGTCCGTTCCGCGCGATCTCTCGTATATAATGAACTTCTGGATTCGAGAAAACGCCGAGTCGATGCAAAGATACAAGAAGTCAGCTCAGCAATCGTGGTTAACGCAACAGTCATAATTTGAAAACCCTGCCACACCGTAAAAATCACCTCTAATCTACGTGCTTAAACAAACACTAACTTCTTTATCCTCGCGTTGATCTCGTTGTTGATCCACAATCGTTTCGAAACGATATCGAAAACGTACGTCTAGTCGGCGGAAAAGATACACGTAGCGAACTCTTTAGGGCATGCTCAAGCTATCGTATTTAAGCTCAAGTTAATTCGTAAGACACGCACGGTCGATTAGTTATAGTTTTATCGAACCTTCTCGTTTGGATCCTTAACACGAGACACACATTGAACTCATGATGACGCGCTTAGCACTCTGCAAATGATGTAAAACATCGCATATTTTTGCGCGATTGAAATTCTTCAGACGTCCGCGATAGGAAGGGGACATTTTCCGTATCCGCCCCCCGTGTCTCATTATTCGTCTCGTTTTGCGTCTACAATTAAATTTCGGATCTTCGAATTAACTTTTCGTCATTACAATTATCCAGATATGTTTGTTCATAAAATTCACGTTAGGCACACACTTTACAATGTCAAAGGGGTATTACGCACGAGGAAGCTGTGTTTAATTGCCATAAATGGTCGTCATTATTACAGAGATTGTAATGTAGTTTAACGGATTTCAAAGATGCAATATCGAATCGCACACGAGTAAATGTCGTCAATGAAAATTCTATCGATGGAACGATTGGTGTCCAATAAGAAAAAGAAAAGTAGAATATCGTTTTCAAAATTGTTTGCTGCGCAGCGGTCACCTGCACTCAATGTACGTCTAGCCTAATTTCTGCTATCCAAACATGCTTCCATTACTTTGCGCGCGTTACTTAATTTACGAGTTGGTACAGTGTCCTCCACCGGCTATACGCTTCCCTGCCTCTTCGCGATCATACGTACAAGTTACAGGTACAGAGAGGTAATAGAAAAAATGCGCGTACAACGTTTGAAAGAACCGCGAGAAACGTTCGTTTCTGCGTGGAGGATATTCGACGTCGTTTATCCTTGGAAATACTCGGGGCAACTGCCGCCGGATACCGTGGCGATTACACGGATGAACTTGTTGTTCCGAACGAATCGCGTAGCCGTTCGCGATCGAAGCAATGTCGCGCGACAAGCTAAGGGGCAGCCGGAACGTTACTTGATCGGTTTACCCCAGGCGAACTGTATCGGCAATGGAGGAATATCGCTGCTGGTGGACGACTCGTCCTCGCTGCTCGTGGCAGACGCCTCCTCGGAGATCATCGCCTCGCCGCCGGCCTCCTGCGGTCTCTGACCGGCGCCGCAATCTTCGGCGGCTGCCGCAGCTGCCGCGGCGGCGGCAACCGCGACGGCCACCGCAGAATTTGTAGTGGACGAAGAGTTTGTAGCTGCCGAGGAAGAGGAGGAGGACGACGAAGAGGTGGACGAGGACGAAGAAGACGGATCGCTCCGTGGTCTTCGTCGAGCGATCGGCGTGGAGTTGCACGTCGGCGACCACGGGGACTCCTCTACTCGGGCGGAATCCGTAACGGAAATACTTTTCGATCTTGCCCTCATGTCCACGGAAGGCCTACGGGAAGTCAATCTAAGCGATCCCTGCCGCGACACGGACGTCGTCGTCTCGGGTCTGGCCATTTTCGGTGGCGTCGCCGTCGGCGATCCATCCGCCGATCCTTTCGAGAACTCGTCGTCGATCTCCAACGTCCACGAGACCGAGTCACCTTTCTCCACCATAAACTTCACCATGGATGACGATTGTGGACCGTTCTTGTCCGCTGAAAGACTGTGCTCGACGTGCTCCGGGCCAAGCGACCGCGACAGCCTAGGCGTCAAGTTCGCAAGAACGGTCACTACTTCGTTTTTTTGACGCAATCTCCATTGCAGCTCCTCGTTTCGTTGCGCCAACCGCTTGTTCTGCTTCGAGACCTGATGAATCGACTCGTGCAACACCTCGTTGTCGTGAGATAGCTGCCTCTCGAAAGCCTCTTTGCACTGAAGCTGCGCCTTCAAGTCCTCGCATCTGGCCTCGAGAGTGTCCGCGCGTTGCTGCAAAGCCTCTTTGTCCTCGATCTCTCGCCTGATATTGTCCAATTCCGATCTCAGAGTGGCGTTTTCCTGGCTTCTGAGCTCGAGCACCGATCGCAAAGACTCGACCTCCGCGGTGAGCGCAGCGCCTTGATCGTGCACCACCGAACTTCTCTTGAATTCGGCCTCCTTTCGCGACAATTCCGCCTCCTGTTCCGTGCGCAGTTTTACCATCGCGGCTCGGTGTTCCTTCGCAGCCTCGTTCAAGGAGTCGCGTAGCCTCAACTCGCACCTGCGCCTCTCCTCCTGCAGCGCAGTCTCTAGGGTGGCGACCTGCTCCGCGTGGCGTGCCTCCACTGGTGGAAAATAATTAATTTAGCGCAACCGTAGTAAAATTTTCTTTTTATTTTGATTCTCTGATTTGAGTTACCCTAATACAAGATACTGCGGGGACTTTGGGTCCGCATCGAGCATTAATCAATATGAATTCGGTTATTACGTACAATGGCAATGGCTTCATTGTTTTCAACAGCTTTGAAGTATGTTCATATCATGGAGTAAAAAATATTTGTTGTCCCACTCGTAAAAACTATTAGTTAAACACACAAGATAAGGGTGGAATTTGATGCAAAGGCAAGCAGCGGCGTATCATTAAACGAAACATTAATGATAGTCGCGAAGGCACAAAATTTTATATCCTTAATACTACGTTTCCGTCGTCGTATCTTTACGACTACTGCTGACATAAAAAGAATGTACAAGCAAGGTTCGTGTAAATTCCGAAGTTGCTAAACACCATAATACCATAATGTGACATTTAGGGATGTTGTAAGTATGCATATTGTCGTTACACGAAACGCATACTTGTTCACGCTCGATTGCAGCAAGCGTAAATGTGTTTTCAGTGCTTACCTTTACAAATACCTTTAAATCATCAGCATATTACAAGGCATCAGCGCAAGAAAAATTGCTTACTAGTCCATTTATAAAAATAATGAACCGGTTTCAAGTTCGAGTCTTGAGAAATACCAAAAATAACATTGAGTTTATAAGGTAAATAATTACACACTTTACGTGGAGTGGAATCTGGTACTTAAATAATTACGTATAGTCATGGTAGAAAGTAATCGTGAAAGCCAAATAAACAAATTTTTTTTTTTAGCAAAAGTATTACAATTAACGGAATCAAATCTTTCAAATCGACGTACATCGTTATCTCGACGAGATTTTTTAACATTAAGGATTTGAAAATCATTGTTCGATGTTCGGTGATAGGAAACTAAAAATATGCAACTAGCATAAAGATTAGAAACGTGACGATCTAAGTAAACGTAAGTGTCGTTAAGGCGCATATAAGTGGGAAGATTATTATTGTAGCTCTTATTATTCATATAGCTCTATAAAAGCTCTGATCTTACGTAGGATATTATTCCTCATTGTAATGGATGTAAGAAGAATGGTCATACTTATACAGGGTAACATCTTTCTGAATATAGAAATGGGGTATATTAACATGTGGTTGGAAACTCTTTGTTTCAACAGTATAATAAACAGTTTTCATAATATATCCATCTCGTTTGTCCTCTTATAATCATTCTATTACGAAAACTACGCTACTCTGAACGCGTAACTTTCACTGCTGGGTCCCAAATCTTAGGAAAGTTAACGGTGCATTGCTCTACGGCTTTCTAACAATTATATTTTGAAACCCATAGGGAATGATAAGTATTTTTTGTTCCAGAAGATTGGGCGACCAACCCCCTCGATATACTTCAAGGCCGTCGAGACCATCGCGATCCTCGGTATCGTGCATAATTGCCAAACATTTTTCTACCCGGATGATAGACGTCGACGGGACAGATTGTAAAACGGAAGAAAAACAAAGTCGCGGGGCGAGAGACGGCAGTGAACGGATTAAGTCCGTCGAACGTGCCAACCTATAATTAACCTCGATGAACGTTACGTGGCCACTAAATCGAGCGTTTGTGAAGTTGGAGCGCGCGCGTTCTCGCTTTTGAAAATTTTATGCCCGAATTATTCAGCGCGACCCGGGCTGCGCGTGGGCACCGACCGCCTCGCGGATTTTAATTAACAATTGCTCCACTTGAAACCTCCGTCGTTCGCCACCGACATCGAGACCATTATGCTCGTTACAGAGGGAATATCATTATCATACGATACGTGGCTGGAAGCTGGAACACGCATCGCGTGCAATGCATACATGAAACAAAACGAAACGGAGTCGTTACAATATCGTGATTCGAATACAATGCTACAAAAAAAAAAAAAAACAAACAAACAATTGGCGCCGCAATGTGCGCGTAAATTACATCACGTTAATTTTCACCGTAACGAGCCAGGAGTCGGAAAGAAACGCAAATAAAACTCTTGGCAAGACTCACGATCTTCGCGAAGCTGGTCCAAGGCTCTTCGATGACTCTCCCTCTCCAACTCGAGCCTCTCTTCAATGCCGAGGTTTCTAGATCTCAGCTCCTCGATCTCCGAGCACGACGACATCCATTCCGTCTTCATGTTCTCGAAATCTTTTTTTAACTTTGGAGTAGAAAAGGCGTCCAACTGCTCGATCAAAATAGGAGAGTGTTAGTAAAGTTATCGGGGGTGGATCGAACAGTAATGATAGAAGGTTTGTAACTGGAAACGTTGCTCTTTCCATACGCGCGATTATTAATAAAGCAAGATCGAAGGAAACGTACCTGAAAGGCCAGATATTTGACGGTGATGGAAAGGGCCTGTATGACTTGTTCCGCCCTTTTCACGTGAATCGCCTCATAGGGTATGTCCGTTTGTGCGGCCTGGTCCCGCGTCTCCAAGGACGCTCTTGTCACCACATAGTTATTACTGTGCTCCTTGGTTTCACGATCTGCAACCAACGTCACCGGGCCCATCACCATTAGGATTCTTCGAACCGCGAGTGAAATTCGTTATTTCCACCGTGTAGTCGTCTCATTTATCGCTCTAGCTATTTCGTTTCTCCATCGTTCCTCGAGTGACGCCGCTGTTATCGCGTGGAACATTGGTCCCGTCCACGGTCGTTCCGCGACGACGAACGGGTCATCGTGACGAGAGTCGACGGACACCAGAACCGCTCTAACGCCGCGTGAAATCGACTATCGCCAGTCATGTTACGCGACAGATTTAGGTGTATCGAAGAAAGTCGCGCGGAAAACTCGTTCGACGAGAGAAAACCGTCGAGAGATCCCCCGGTCTTGGAAAGTCGGGCTACCTGTTTTTCAGGATCTTTCGTACCGAGGCAGCCGGTGAAAACGCGATCGACACGTCGCTGGACGCGGGAAATTCGCATACGCGACACGCGCGCGTTCAGCTCGTTAAAACGTAACGTCGATTATTTGGCCTGACTGCGTCACTGGGTGGTTCATCCTCCCATTATTACCGCGACGACGTACGTGACAGCACGCGGATTCTCGAGCCTGATCCTTTTTCAGGGGCTTGGTCCAACCGACGAGCAAAAAAAAGAACGATAAAGCAACTCGAGTCGTCGAATCGATGAACTTTATTTCGGCGTTCAAGAGCACCGGGGGTCCTAGTCAATGAAGACACTCTGGGTTAAGGTCAGCCGTACGATGGTCCTAGAAGACGAAGGAAATTCGACGACCGCCTTAAGTGGTACATCGACGTCTCGTCCGGGAAATTTCCCAAGTAGCCACGCGATATTCGCGTATTTATCACCTCCACTGTTGTTTATAATTGGACGGCGGATCTACGCGTCACACCGCCGGCGAACGACTGTTCCGGCAACGAAACGAACTCCCTCGCGCATCGAATATGTTTCGAGGCGATTATTCGGATCGCGATGTTACACTGTTCTGTTCTGTTTGCTCGGATAAATGTAACGGAATGTTGATTCTTTCGCGTCGCGTAATTGCTCCGTTGATCGTTTTTTTTTTTTTTTTTTATCTCCGCTATTCGATTCGCGTTAGCGCGTACGAGCTGGAAGAAGAGCGGGCGCATTCGAATCGTTCGATCACGCTGAGAACATTCGATAACGACGATCGAACGATAGACGGTGAAGCAGATGTAATCGGAATCGTCATTTGTAACGATTTGCTGGCCAAGTCCGCACTTCGACTGAATTAGCACGAGCCACAGGCTGCCTCGCGGAGCGATATATCCCTCCTTCCTCCTTCTCGGCCACTCCTACCACCACCTTGAAATCGAGGTGCAACCTCGAGGAAGACGAAGACGATGGACACGCGGAAAACCGTGTCCGACCGGACACGCGCTCTACGCGCTTCATACACACGGCTCCGATATGACCCACAATGCCCGCATACGTTTCCATAATTGCATTAATATACCTATTTTTTCCCACCTGCCCGTGAAAGTTTCCGATCAACGTTTCTACGGAGCAGAAAAACAACGATTCCATTATTTCAACAGAATTAACACGCGGACCCATTCGAGTATGCCGCGCGGGGTACGCCTGTTACTTTATTTATCGTTCCGCCTGTCGATTTCATGGGTCGTAAATATGAGAAGTACTTTAAAAGACCGTGGTTCGTTTCAACGGAATCGGTCATTCCGCTAATAGAAAAAGGAAAGGATAACGAAGATAATGACGGCCGCTCGAGCGAGCACGATCGCGACGAGTTATTTCAAGGAGCCCGTGCTCCGAATAAATTCGCTTTTCCATTTGGAATTGGTCACCCCTAGATGGTAGACGGTTCGCCGTATACGTACGAGACAATACGTGTCCAAGGTATAGTCATTCGAGGATAATGATCCGTGTGATCGACGATCGGATAACGCTCTTCCGCCAGGACCTTAGAGGACAATTTGCGATTCCAGTCGTCGATATCTGATTTCGTCACATTCGTAACGCGTACGTAATTAAAAACACCTCGCCAACCGAGATGCTACTTTCAATTTTCAAACTTGAAATTATTTTACTTCTCGACGTTCAACGACTCGTCGAAACAGCAAGAAACAATTTCTACGATTTTGCTCTGGCCATCGATGTATCTCTCCGGCGGCTTCTTCATGAATGATTAATAGAATGATAAATTAAAACGAAAGGAAGTGCAAGACCGTGACTCGTAGAAACTCGACCTGCAATTCGGTGGTTTCTAGGACGCAGACGATCATTGATAATAATCTTTGCTTCGGTAATTTGTTCCAGATAAACACGTACGGTACGGGCTTTCAGCGAAAAGATCGATACGTGCTAAAAATGATCGACCCTCGTTTGAGCGAAAATAAAAATCCGAAAAACGACCGTTGGACGTTCGAAAATATCAAAGAGAATGTGTAAAATGTCGAAACCGTTACGAAGAATCTAAAAGTCGAAGCGTCCTAACATTTACGATGCTTTTAATTGCCTTGAAAAAGTTAATAAAACTACGTTGAAGGAATACATTATCGATCTATACTCAGCAACACTTGATTAAACGCAGTAGTATTGTTTCTATAATATTGTTTACTTAACTGTGTATTAATACGTTCTATGCTTCTGCGAATAGTGGAATAGTTTATGGCTGCCGTATCTGCCATATATCAGATGCTTAAATACGCTTCAATTTCTACAAAAGAACTCGTGTTCTAAAATTATCCATAAACACAGATAATGGGTAGAGCAAAACAATCGAGCTTGTGAAGGAATAGGAAAAATGAGAATACTGAATGCAGAAGACGCCCAATTCTTGTTCCACGATACCTGTTATCGACAGATTGATGGGTTTTTTTCAGTAGCTTCGAGCGAAAATCGATACCATAAGGCGGGGAACAGGATTTAGTATATCCGAGGACCAGTGAAAGCTATGACTTTCTTCGAAACGACAGACCACGAGGAAGGACACGCACGTGTGCGTCCTCGTGCGTGCGGAGAAACGCTTCTACGTATACGCACCGCAAAATGACCGTGGGACTTTTTTAGAAACTAGCTACTGTCGGAGTAGCGCGGTCAATGAATTAGAAAGCACGCTGGGATGATGTTTCCTCGTAGTATTATCCTCACCAAACACAATAGTGGAAAGAACGCCATTTTTATACCGTGATTACTACTTTAAAAGAAAGGTTCTGCGGTGCAATTAATCCACCATTAGCGCAAGTGAGAATTTCTTATTGCAAACAAACCACTGCAAGTCTTTTTAAGAAAATTGGGCTCGATAGAATTAATGGTTAAATGAATTATTCTGCGTTAGAGGAGATTATCAGAATTATTGTAAAAAGGAATTTATCACTTCTAAAGAAACAAGGAGTTTATACTGAGTTGAGTTTGAAAGGCATACTGAATCTTTTGAGCAAGTTAGTTTGTTATGAAATTAGTTGACCACGTTCGTTAACCCAATAATATGTTAATCCGATACAGCGATATCATTGGCGACCATTGACCAGTCTCAACATGTTACCTGATCTAAATATCTTCACGCATCAAGTACGAACGAGTTAAATATGCAGTCCCACGAAGACTGTTATTAGGTCGGTTCGTACGCAGAAGGTCGATTGAAACTTGTATCATTTTCGCCGATTTCTCAGTAAAATGCACACAATCTAATAGCTATTACATCGCCATTTTTATTGAGAAATATGAGAATATCAGTATTGTATGAGATTCCAATTAAAAGAAAGAGTCGTTTTACAAACGTGTTTCACAGACTCTGTTACACTGACTTCGTAATGTTACATAATTTCCATTCAATGTAAATAATATGACCCAACAAATTTATTATGCTACACTTTCTATCCACGATGACGATTTAATAACTAAGTTAGATCGTATCTTTGCAAGAAAATTAGAGAATGATATTTAATTGCCGACTCTATTCAATTTTTCTTTGTTGTTCGATCGGATAAGAGAAAAGAAAACGTTTCGCGAGCAGCGGTAAACGGTTGTCGCAGTTGTTCCGCGAACACGATAAAAGAAAACGACCGCGCGAAGATGCGAAAATGACGATATACCTTTCGTCGATGTCGTTGAACCGTGTTGCTTCGCTGCGATGGTGGTTGTTAATCTCCTCGTTATTGTCGGCTTTCGCGTAGCTGACGGACTTTTCTCTGAAAAAAAAATAGAATTCGCTGCGTTAACGAGACCACGTTGCACACACGCAGACACCGGTAGTGCCTTAAATGACGTATCCTCGACTCTACGAGTACCGTTCGTGCGAACCGTTTCACTGTCCGCGCGAAATAATACGTCTGTACAAGCTCAGAGTCTTTCGTAGTAAAACTCTGCCACGCAATACACGACAAAACGATGTTTCTTCGATGAAAAACAAGGATAGCTTTAGAAAAATTCTTTTCCTTACAAACATACAATTTTAATAATTATCTAAAAGTACAGGCATTTATTCTGATTTCAATAATTCGTTTGTAAATGAGAATGTTTATGATTTGCTACCTCGGTCGTTCGATGCGAAAATAAATGTTGGATAGAGAGGCGATTACAGCCCAGAAATAAAGAGAAATTGGGTCACGCGTCGTACGCGTACCAGGACCGCCAGGAAATAAATAAATAAATACCAGAATATTTACGATGGTACGAGGAAACCATTGCTGCTTCGATATTCCGGTCATACGAACCGTACACTGTCTGTATCGAAACCGGCTGCTCGCTTATCGTAATCGTCGTCGAGCGTGAACCACGTTCGGTAGGTCGTTGCTAATAATGCCGATCACGAAACAGCGTCGCGAACACGTAGGTCACAAATCACGTCCACGGGACGGAATATTTCAGCGACCCGCACGGGGCCAAACGAACCGGCAGACTGAGTGGCACGCCGTTGTTTTCCCGTTTCGAGTTGTCGAAGAACTGCCGGAACAACGAATAGCGTTCGTGGTGGCAGGGGGTTTAAATCGTACACTTTGCCGCGGGCAAAAGGGATGTCCTACCGTTACGATTTTTACCTGACTTCGGAAACAAAGGCGACGCCGCCGGCGTACGCCCACGACGGGCAATTATCGTACAATCGGCGACAACAAGATAAGAATTCGCCTAAATGAGATTCATCGTATATCGTTTTACAAATTAACGGTTAAGTATTACGTTTATAAAGGACGGACGAAGTTTCGATTTCAAGAAAAAGTTGTGAAAGAAAATGTAAACATTGCCGTCCACGATACGACGGACGTTCGATGTATTTTCACTTCTCGGTCGTAAATTTACGCAGAAAGCGTTAACGTTAAGCGTTGTTCGTAGCGTAGATCGTATAAATAATTGACTTCGAGGAATACCAGCCATTAAAGAAATGCACACGGCGCTAAGATTATGCGAATTAAATAAAATACTGCAGAGATTCTATCGATCTCTTTGGAAAACCCTATGCGTTAAGCTGGAGGCCTCGTCATCGTGAAACTTAGCATAAAGAACTTTTGATGAGTCAGGCTCGTCATTGTACAAGGGGTTGACGGAGAACGATGAACATTATTTGATAGGTATTTTCTAGGTAAACGACAAAACGATAGACGCAGTAATATCTATTTGCCGAAACTAGCATGGCCGGTTGCCAGTAATACTTTTCAATACTACGCTTCTCACTGAAAATAGAACCCTGGTAGCGGTAGTTTGCTATCGACACGCAGATAAAGCATAGAACACGTTGTCGCGGATACGAACGAGCACGAACAGTTGCATAGGGGCAGGCGTTCAGAGAAAAAGTATTCTCTTCGTCGCACTAGGTCTCCAACCGGAAGCACGCAGCGGTGCCCTCGACCTTTCGTTTCCTCCGTTCAATCAGCGAACAGACATTTATATATATATGGGGTGTCTAATGCTAAAAGTGTTGCAAACCAACGTCTCCCAAAGACTAAAAGGCTCGTGTCGCCGAAACTGTAAAGCCAGAGGCTTTATTTATAGAAGATGTTGGAAAAAGGGCTCGACACTTACAACGTGTACAATACTCGCTGAACGAAAGTCGCTTTCAACGCTTGATAGTACTTCTCGTTACATAACGCAACAAAACCCTGTACTATTCACTTTCCTTTTTACTCTGCCAATAGTAAAACGATTTCAATTATAGATTTTGCCTATCGTCGAATGCGACTTTCCTCGATGGAGTACATTTAATAGAATTTTTCTTTCGGCTACCGTTGTTTCTCGCTTTTCATTTGCTATGCTCGATCCATCTCGTACCTTTCTCTGTAATAAGTGTTTACTAATCAACTTTTGCCTCTCAATTTGTCGTACGCTTAATTTAGAGGCTTGAGACTTACATTTCAGTAAGTTTAGAGACTTACATATACGCTTGCCTGCGCCAATACTTTTGTTCGATACTGTATGCGAACTCGTCGCATAATTTGGGGCGCATTTACCGGCCCCTCGACACTCACCGAGATTGATGGTCGACATTTCTACGCAGTTCTTCTTGCTCTCGAAACTATTGACACGGTTCTGTTGGCTACCGCGTCCATTGGCTACCAGTCTTCTTGGTGGATTTACCGACGTTGACGATCTCTCTGAAAATATAGAACGAAACGAATCAGATAGTCTTAACACGCAAGATAAAAACTACTATAATCTTATTTGTTTCCCGGGTATCTACGCTCGTACAACAAAGTGTTCAAACTCTTACAATGGGTATTGTACAGTGTTCCGTTGCCACATCCTGACTTTGAACCCCACTGAACATTTATGGGACCAAATAGAAGCGTTAGAGTTAACTATTATTCAAATATGGCAATCGATGGATCAACTATCGATATGCATTTACTATAAATATTCTGTAAAAACAGTATACATTGTCCATGTTCCAAATGCTTGGAACTCAACATGCATATTTTATTGGTCGAGTGTTATAAATGTAAGCGTTGGAAGACTCTCGTGTGTGAGTGTACATTTATAACCGGGAATCGCGAGAACAACAAATAGTCACCATGACGCGTAGCATTACGTGTCGCGTAGTTCATCGACCGTGGAAATTCGTTTCTCTCATCAGTCGTAGCTACTTTAATAACATTTCGCGCATCATCGGAATCCGTGCTCGACGAGGCGTTAATAGCGAGACGGATCCTTCGCGGTGAGCTAAGTTTGAACCGTGTAGCTCGTCGATTATGCCAACGAGGAAAAGAAAACGTTTATTATGTACACCAGGCTGCACGTAGCCGTTGCCTACGAGCTCGAGCACATAACGGCCATCGTATGCGCCCGTGTGCATAATGGTTCGAATCAATCTTGCATGTGCGAGAAACTGGCGCGGAAAATATTCGACACAGTCGTGTACGACGATTAAGAATATTAAGCAACATTACCATGCGCGAACGACGGTTGTCCGCGTGTGAATCTCGTCGGTGAGGAACGGAGGTAAGATGATAAATTTTGTTCAATTGCGTTCAATAACGCGTGACAATTGAGGTCTAAAAATGGAAGAGATCATCATCCTCGGGGGCTATAACCTCTGAACGCAAAAAACAATGTACTGGGTGTTTCATAGAAACGTCTCGTTTAATCGTTCGAGCGATCGCCATTGCGTCGGGTAACAATAATAGAAGGCAATAAAATATCCGGGCGCTGCAGAAAACCGTACGAACTTTCCGGGGGTGCCTAACGGTACTTCAATCATGTTCGTTGCAGACTGAGCTAATATTACCTACTCAGATATGTACATTCACCGGTCGAGATCTCATCCATCATCTTGCTATTTGCAAACACTTTCATAATGCTCCACGAATCATTTTCGTTCGCCCCGTTTTAAACAGTAATAACCGTCAATTAATTAACTGGAATTAATAGCCCTGCCCACGAGGACAGGTAAACGAATGGTACAATGTAAAAGCGACAAGTCTCTCGGCCAACTCTTTTCGTTACTTTGGCACGTTAAATAATACCGTTTCGCGAAACGTTATTATTTAACACGACGATTATCACGTCATTTTCTACGCGCAATTGGCACGCGAGCAGAGGTGCGCATCTTGCAACTCGAAACAAAATGAAGGACTTAAGCTACGAAACGTTTATAAAAAAAAGGGTTAAAAAGGGAAGAACGTATATCGCGGAAGCGTTGGATGTTTCATTAAGGTGATTGAAAATTAAAAAAAGAAACGCATCTGAAATATTCATTTTAGCAGTAACTTATTTTATATCCTGTTATTTAATCGTACGGTTGAAACTCTAGTTTTCTTTGCTGTATTTTTAAATTATTGTGAAATAAACAGGTCACTCGAGGAAACAATTTCCACAGCTCGTTTCCTACATGATTGACCGAGATATGGATCGTCGAAGTCAAACGCGTCCGTACGGTCCGACTGTTTATGTTATTCGCTGTACCCTAACCGATCCATGTGTGCCTGCGTGCTTACGAAAGATCATCAATCGCTATTAATATTTTACGAGAGACGATATAACGACCCGAGCTACTTTCCGACGAACTCATCGGGTAACAATGATCGATGAACAACGTAAAAGAGAAATCCCGTGACAAGGTGTGTAAGTAGGGTACCTTTGATCCTTCTCCGTAACGTTTTAGACTCGCTTAAGAGAAACCGTTCGACCCATCTACCTTTTCGAATGCCTATGCAACCGCCGTGAGCCAGTCGGTCGCTCGTATTCGCGTCGTTGGAACTTTCTAGCGTCAAATGAAGCACGAAGAAAAAGACAGGTGGCAGATAGCCACGGGGCCTCCTCTTTTCTTTTTTTTTGTGTGAAACGAGATTAACGGATTAACGAGGCGGAGACTTGCCGGCCAATTCGCGTCTCCCTCGTCGGTGATCGTCGAAATGTAGTCTAAACGAAATATTTCGAAGCAACGAATATTCTTTACCCGAATCAAAATAGTTAACAATGTCTTCCTCGAATCTCGAAAGCTTCTTAAAACTTAATACGACGTTAGTCTTAAATACTCAGCATTAATAAAGGTCGAAGCTTTAAAGCTCCGAGGACTGTAGGTTCATACAACGCTAAATTCTGACCTTTCTTGAAGCTGCCGAGCCGCATTTTCGTCGAGTCTCTGACGAAATCCGTCCGAAGAGCTGGCCTACCCTTCGATCCTTGCTGCCCCATTTTGAAATAACACTTTCACCGTGGTTTCACCGTCATTCCTTCGTCGATAAAAATCATTCTCCACGACTTCCTAACCCGCAACCGCATCTATTCACCCCGTGGTGTTTCCGGAAGCCAGCACGGTGCTCGTCGGCCGGTTCGACGCCGCGATCGACCGTCATGTTTGCGGGAAAACCTTTATTCTTGGCAATTTTGTTGCGCGGACCGTTAGGATCGTACGGCACGAAACGTTCGCGTATCCGCGCGGGCAACGTTCATGTCCGCCCGTGGAATTCGACGCAAAGATTAACACGAGTACCGGATCGATACGTTCGATCGCGAGCCGGTCGTTGTTGCGCGCGACCCGATTCCAGGCCCGCGACCGCGTGTCTCTCTTTCACCGTGGCGATCGACGGGTGTCCTCAGCCCATGTGGGTTTAACATCTGATTCTGATGGCGATTGCGTAAGTGGTAGATCAGACCGGGTGTCGTAGCGGTGGTCGTCGGCCTTGGGAGACGCACGTGGTCGCCGGGTGCACCTGTCTAAAAAGGGTGGGGACACGGTAGAACCACCGGCGTGGTCGAGCGAAGGACGTGCACACGCAGCACGGCACAGAAGAGATGGCCGGCGAGGAAAGGCAATGCCGGAAATAAACCACTAGTGCCGTTGACCCGTACGTAAGCTCCGTCAGTCGTGAAGCTGCTAATGTACACGAGGAGAGTTAGGACCGAGGCTAACACGACGGATCGCCGCGAATCCCTCTATTCTTCGTTCGCCGGATCACCGCGGTGCGCACGACAACGTACCGAAAGGCACCTTTCGGTAACGGTATCTCGGGAAACTTTCATCGGGAGTCACAGAGAGGGGCAGATAATCCAGCCTCGAAGCGTTTCGATCTTGCCGCACGGATTCCTCCGATCGCGGGTAACACGGGATAACATATTGCCGGGCAACGTCGATGAAATCTTTGCTCCAGACGATCCGAGGTGGTGTTCGTTCGATCGATGCCCCCGGTGTGTCGGCGCGAGAAGACGAGGGGCTCCCGCGACACGTCGTGGAATCAGGTCACGTCGAGTGTATTCGCGTATATGGTTCACGCGGTATCTATACGTTGCCCACCCGGGCCGAATCGAAGATCCGATATGGATAAGAACGAACGAAACGGGAAAGATGTTCGTTGGACGATCGTGGTTATACGAAGCACAGTTTCGATGCACTTTGCACCGTCACCTTGCGGTATTCACTGACGACGATCCACCGGCTGTTTCGCTCATGTCCTTCTCTACTCTTTCTCTGTCGCGAGCGCACGCAAACTATCCGCGTACCCTCGATAAAATCGGTCAACCGAATGGGGTACGGAGTACAGAGATCGTATGCGTGCGCGAGAGAGAGGCGGAAACAGGCAGGAGGAGAAGGAAGAAGAGGACCGGAAATGCAACGCGCGTGCATAAACAGCGTCCGAGCGAGCACGAGGTCCGCCGGGGACTGCCGACTGGATGCTGCCACTGTCGCGGCTGCGGCAGCTCGGCCCGACTCGATCCAATGGAAATGAAACTGCCCAGTGGCGCCGGAAGAGGGGCACCGGCGCCCTCGCTCCTTACGACGTCTAAGTTTCGCGCGCCCCGTACGGGTCGATACATAAACACCCCCGTACGCCCACGATCGTTTTACCACCCCGCCCCTTCTGCAGATAAGAACCACCTACGCGCGGATCGACGACACTCGCCGACAAACCGAAGACGCATGCGTGCACTCGGGGGGGACATAGGAATAAATTGATTCGGCGAGTTTCGAGTTTCAAGGATAACACGAATTCTTTAAATTGACGACAGTCTGACCGTGCCACGGCGGTACGCCTGTGTCTACGTATTTACATGCCACAGCGATCGACGCGACGCGAAGTAACCTCGTTAGAACGGATACGACGTGGAATAACCTACTAGAAATACACGTTTCAAGATTTCTAGTTTTCTTGTTGGCATTGCAAGATAGATTGAAAAGTGCCACCCTCGCTGGTAATGTAGAGTAACGGCAGACAGTCGAATAATTGTTTGATTGATTTTGGGTAACAAGTGGCACGACCCCCTTTTAGGTACATACGTGTGTAAGCTATTTGAAACGTTCATTTGAGAATATTGCTCTCAGGATATCTTTGTAGCGATCGATAAAAAACGTTCTGGTCTTGAAGAGGGTGCTACAATTTTTGGTGACCGAAATGTTAATTAATTATAGAGTTATTCGGCTATCTGTAATTGCTCGATATCGTAAAGAAAGGTTACACTTCTAAATATGGAAAGTTTAAATTTCGCGATACTATATTCGACACCGGTTGATCGTTGAAGAAAGTACATATGTATATAATTAAACTCTTCGGTAAGTCTGAACGAGCATGTCTTATTATTTTGTTCCTCTTCACTGATAAATCTAAATAGAAGACAGACTGCTCGGTTCCTTTCGAAAAATAGCTATAAAATTACGTAACTCTCCGATGAGCATAGATTGCTAACGTAACAAACATATTTTTCAGATACGGTGGGTTGATCGAATAATTATGTAAAGTCGAACAGAGAAATTTTAATTAATTTAAGAAACTAATTGCTTAACTCAAACCGATATAAATCGACTATTAGGTTCTTCGTAACATTGTTGACCGGAATTTTTATGCAACCGTTTGAAACAATTATTTTCTGGAGCTTTCCAAAACCTGAATTTAGGATGATTTAGGTATTTTCTTAAAGCAGCAATGCGACAAGGAGTGGTCCGCGTTCCCACGTTACTGGAGGTTGGTCGGTACTATCGATACCTTGATTAGAAAAATCAGTATGAAATAGCAAGAGCATGCGCGCTCTTCCATACCTGCGTCGATACTTCTACTACTGTTTCGAACTGCCCTTATTCGATCAAAATCGTTAAATCGAAACGTAAATGTTCTTCGTAACGTGCACAACGATTATTCATTTTGTTGACCTTTGCGGTCTGAACTTTTTCTTGCGAAAAAACGCATGGTATGCGGTCGAACATAATTCGATATCGCAAAATCGGTTGGCATCATGTTTATTCAAGCTCCGCCGTTCTCCGCAAGGTCTTCCCGTCACGGTTTCTACCACTACAACTTCGCAATCTACCTCTCCATCAATCTCACACTAAACCTATACGAGCGTACGATACACCGTGAACGCAACGAGTTCTTCGCGATACGAACGCAACACTCTCACGATTTAAATGAAATTAAAACAATGGCGCCGTATTGTTATACGCGAAATCGTTATTAACATCGCGACTAGATGCGGATAGATTCTAATTTAATTCGCGATCGTCTAAATGTGGACGTTAATTCAACTCACTTGACGCGTCCTTGCCGAGTCCGGTACTGAGATCACTCAAGGAGCTACGAACGGAGCTTCTGGCAGTTTCTTGGATCGGCGATTTCATTTCTTGGCGGCCACGTATTCTCCTGATAATTAACGAACTTCTTAGCAATGCTAAATGAACAAAAACCTTCGGACATCGCAACATTGACGACCGATCTCTCACCTTTTGTCCTTGTTGTTATTGTTATTAGCGTCGCCAGCCTTTTTCTGCGTCGATCCCGTGGAAGATGGCTGACCGAGGCTCTGCAATACCCTCGACTTCACTTCTTTCCTGGCCGGCCTCGTTCTTTGCTCGTTCTTGCCAGCTTCGATTTTACTCATGACGGCGTCCCAACGTCCACCCTTTCTAGACGACCTCTGCGATCGTCGGGCCTCCTTCTCCGCCTCGTCCTTTGGCCCGGATTCGATCATCGCCTTAATCTTCGAGACCACATTCCTCTTAGGCATTTTGTACTTCTTCAAAGGAACCGTGTCGGCCTTGCTTTGGCCTTTCGACCGCATATTGTCATTGTTTCTTTCCACCTGGATCACCGTGACCTCCGTGGCGGTATTCATCGATCCGTTCGATTCGGCCGACGCATTCAACGGACTCGGAGCAACCTAAACATCATCGATCGCACGATATATCAACAAACGTACATATGTTTCGTGTGTCGTTCCGTAAGTGTGTTTTGCGTGTTTTCGTCGGGTAAACTTTCGATGCGACGTTAAGTTGTCGGGAAGTGTATCTGAGATAAGCAGTCGATATCTTTTATCTGCAATAGTCACCACCTGTTTTTCGAATCTGGTAAAAGAGGACACGTTACACAGCCTACCCGCAGAACACCAACGCAACTTATAAAGAGTGTACCGTTAAAACAAGCGCACGTATTATGGGTTCCCTTGCGAGCTTGATGGTCAAGAGCCGTCTGATGAAAACTAATTCCTATGAAAATCGGAGCATCGATAAATTAACCCGGGGATGGGAAGCCATTGTGGTAAATGTGGTGTACGCACGTTGGGAATGACAGTGTGTGTACGCATGGACGAGTGGGGAGAGAGCTATGGGACACTGTGACCGCGGGTTACATTGTGCAGCGAATGCATGGCAGAAAAGAGTGTCACCGTAATAAAGAGTCCTCCACGAGCAATCATTTTCATATCATGCCCAGAGTCTCGTGTATATGTACATATTTACTTCGAATGAACTTCACAAAGGCCATAGATGCAATAATTTATTCTGCGAGTCGTACACGTGTCACAATGATATTCGTATGGCAGCGTCGTATTGCCATTTAACACCCCACACATTTTACAATTATCGTTCAAAGAGTTTTATCAACGATAATTTGTTCGTACAATCACCGTTGATACGACTTTTTAAACGATAATTGCAAAGTGTGTAGAAGTTGTACAATCTGATGCATGACACGACCGTGTTGGACTCGTACTGTCAACTATAGTTGCTGCTCATCTATATCGATAATTAATCAGAGAGATATTTATCTATCACGGCATCAATTAAGAAAAAGGACCCTAATTTTTATAACCAGAATATTGAGAAATTAAATACGTGTTTAGCTTCATTTTAATCTGAAAAGTTTCATTGCTATGTAACTATTTCATCGACAACCACTCGATAATGAAAGAGTTCAATAATTGCATTAGATTTGTCATGCCCATTCGTTGGCATTTGTCGTTCTTAGAAAAATGGCAAAGGCAAGTTAGCGAGGCTCTGTTATTGATATTGTAAATAATGCAGAGACTTGGTTTGAGGTTTTACTAGGAATTAGTGGGGATAAATTATAGTATAAACGGACAAATTCGTCGCTATATTCCCGAACACCACCTGTATTTGGAAATTATTGGGTTGAGTCGTATAGTAATTGCCGGCCCAAGTAGCCATAAACTTTGTAGGGAATTCCAAATGACCTACATCTCCCTTTCGCAGCCGTGCTTATCTTATCTTAGATGATTCAACGGTCTAAGAACAGCAGTCAGAAAGCGTAGATCGAACGCTAGTGCACGTAATGGGGAAGTCAACATTCATCGTATAACGTTGTGTAAGTTCCCAAATAGTAATTGTTTCGTAACACTTTTAAAATAGGAATGAACTACGAAGGAACAGCAATTACGTATGACTCAACTCAATATGATTCTTTGTAAAGCAAGGGTCATTCAGGTAGCCGTGGAATGAATCGTTACGTCTATGGCCCCTATTAAATAAACATAACACAAAGTTTCACCAAATGACCTGACAGTGAAAACGATCGACTCGCCTGTAAGTAATTCATGATAACCTCCGCATGAACCGGCGACGGCTGACTTCTCTGCGAGACCTCCGTGTCGATGGTGTCCGGGGTATGGTCCTCGTTCTTGTCCACAGGCTCTTCGGGGGCTTGCAGTTCGTCGTGTCTTTTATCGAGGTCCGAGTAAATTCCGCTCGAGTCCATCTCCTCTCCGGTGAAGCTCGGACATCTTCGACCACCGGGCGCGCAAAATAGCGTACCATCGATTACCTGGGCCTTCCTATCGCCGCGTACGATCTCCTCGTACGCGTCGGCGTCGCTTTCCGTGAAGAAGTCCGAGTCCGTCATCGGGTCTTGTCTGCACGGGGCAGGAAGATTGGGAGGCGGCGCAACGGACGGCGGATCGGCTCCGCGACTCGCTGGCCTCGAGTTCTCGCCGTCGCCTTGATAACCAGCCTCGAGGCTGGTGATGCTCGTCACGGACGTAACAAAACTGATCGGGACGCCGGTGCCACGAACAGGTTCCGTGGGCTTGGGGTCGAGCGGAAGCTCTTCCGGAGACGGTGTTCTCTCGCTGGACGCCTCCTCGGTCGGCTCGACGTCGACCGACGGTCTCGACGCAGACGCTCGCGTTAACGCTAATCTCGAGCCCGCTGATCCCGTAAGATTTTCGCAGGATGGTGTTCTGGAGCACTCTAGCGCGACTGTGAAGTCGGCCATCTGGTCGGGGGTCAGTATACCGAGACTTTCGTCGTGTTCGAACGAGTTCTGCTTGTTGAGCATCAAATAGTGCGGCGTCGCGTTCACTGCGCTGTCATTGTAAGAGCCCAAAGACGAGTCCAGGAGGCAGCTCTCTCCAGTGTCCTCGATCATATTCAGCTGAGAGTTCTCGAGCAAGCTGTAAACAACGAAACGGGACAATACCACTTTACCATCCGTGGAATGTTCTACCCATCTGTTTAGAGAATGTTTTCTGCAAACGACGGCGACACGTCGAACGAGCGCCAGGTAGTTTTTCCCGTACGCGACGCCCTCGCAGACCGCGCAGGTATTTGCATTTAGAATCCACCGCCTATTATCTCTCCGACGTTCTTACGGTCAGCGCGAGTCAGGTTGAATTCGGAGGCCGTAAAATACTTTTCAGAATCTCCAGATGTTGGACGGGTGTACAAGGTGTTCCCGTAATGACGGTACAACCGCGCAAAGGGTGATTTCTCGCGACAATAAAATCTTTCTTTTGGTAATTACTTAAGAGTTTTGACCCTACCCATTTATATGATTTTTGGATACGTTAAAGAACTTTGTCCTGCGTATGTATACGACGGTCGACCTTAGTTTCCGAGTGTTGAATTCTTCCTGATAAATTGGTACTCGGTTCTAATTGTGTTTAACGGTGTATGCAAACACTGTCCCCCGTGGACGACGAATAGCATTTGCAGAACCCGACTCCAAACAGACGGAGAAACACGTGCGAGACACGTAGTAAAAACGTGGCACGGTATACCTGAAAAAGTTGCTCTTCTCCTCGGCAAAGTGAACCAACTGTTGCACGTCATCTTTGTCAATATCCCACACAGGCGATATCTTGAACGTCTTCTGCCCCGAATCTGCAAAAGAAAGCGTCGCTGTTAGATTGCTGGCTCAGGGGCGCGTACAATTATCAATAGACGAGCCTTTTTAGAGACTCATAGATTAGACGCTTACCTTCTATCGTCGGCGTAGATACGGCCCGTGGCACGCACTTAGTTTTAGGTGTGGTTGACTCGTCCTCCGCGTCGACAAACTGCAAACATCCCGAGAGCACCAAAGAACGTCGATGCCCCGGTATCAGCGTCGGCGTTCCCAGTATTTTTGATTTCGGGAAGAAGGATGGTCGAGCCGCCCGTGGCACCGGTATCCGACTCTCCCCTACGTTCTGCAATCGGAGAAACAAGAACGATAAGTATGCGTGCGCCCGCTAATCGTCAACTATCTCACGCGTTCGTTCGTTCCATAGCAAAGCACGCGTTTCACGGAGACGGCCATAAATTCCTCCATTAATGTTCTAATCAGTTGAACCGTCTCGAACCCTGAAGCTTGCGCTAACTGAATATAGGCGGGCTCGATCGCGTTCCAACGAACAAATTAAATCCGGTGGGAACGGTACTTCGGCTCGCTGTATTGGCGCCGTCCTTCAAACGGATCGACGGAAATTAATCCTTTCTGTCCCAATGATTTCATACGACGTCTGCTTTAAAGGGACACTCTATCGTGGACCTTTAAAAAAATTAATTTTTTCAAACATACATATATTTGCAAAGGCTTGTGTTCGAATTCCTAAAAATCACGAACAGCTATTTAAAGGACGCAACGATCGACGCCATTGTTGCGTCAAATTATATTGCATTTCAATCACGTAATTTAATTACACTGTATTTCGATTACAAAATTCAAACGTTTCGACTAATTCGATAGCTTGATTATTCTAATAATTAATTCAATCGAAATACAATGGATTGGATACGAGATTTGTGTAATTGTGCAACGTCGCCATCGAGAAGCATCGGTGGGAAGATTGTGCCATGTGACCACATGACACCTCGAAGTGGGGATCGAAGAAGAATGATATTAGTTGAATTGATTTTTTCATACAGGATTATCGAGCGTAGTTCGCTAGATTCTAGTATTTTTCTATAACTCGTAGCCTTTGAATTCTCTGAATTGCAGCTTACAGCATCGAAGGACTGAGATTAATTTATTTATATATTTATCTTATGAATTCAAAGTTGAGCGATAATTGATAATACGAATTTATCGACAGTTAACATGGCTCTATTACTGATTAGTGATAAGCTAAAAATGTTCTTCGATTTTTTTTTATTGAGTAACGCATTTCAATCTATTTTTAATATACATTGGAAATTTGGTAAAGCATAGACGTACTTTTTCCTACATTTCATAGTAACGGAAGTGACTTAGATGTTCGATTTGGGCGAATCGTCCTAAATATATATTTCTTTTTGTAATTAATTTGGGACAGATAGGATTAAGAGAAAAAAATGGAACGAGCGCTATTTTTCAAGGTCAAACGAAACGCTTGACCCGAAGATCCGCGCGAAGAGTCCGTTGCCCTTGGCCCATCTCCAAATAAAACCCTTCGTCCCGAGGTGAATCAGAAGTGTCTCTCTGGCAGTTGGCTTTAATTTAATTTTAGCAATGGTCCACCACCGCGTTAAGGGGGGATTCTCGTATAATAGCTCTAAAAGTAACCGATGTATCAAAAAAGCCTATTGTTTCCAACTTGGATCGAGTTCCGTTTTAAAAAAGGGAATGCATCTTCGGCAATTGCATTTCCAGCAACCCCCTGCCTAAGGGCACGCGTAACCCAACGGTGGCCCGTTCGACGACGAACGAAAATATCGGTCGGTGGTCGATCGTTGTTGACTGTTATCGTTCGACCGCGAATCCGTTCGAGTAGGTTTACTCGGCTGAGTGTCTGATGTATGCGCAAACAACACGCGAGACAATGGTTACTATCAGAACTTGAACGCCAGGTATTTCGAGTATTTGCTCGGAAGATCGATCCGATAAAGCTGTAATAAACGCGATTAGGCTGTGCAACTCCGTGGCGTAACCCGATCGAACGGGCGCACTACAGCGAATTAGGGAAATATATTTGGAACCGCGTGTTTGACAATTTGATCGTATAGTTTCGAGTCGCAGGATCAGCGTCGGTTCGAAATCCTGTTAGAAAAAGATTCTACGCGTGAAAATAATAGCGTACGATGTACGAGTTTTAAGCGACCGCTACGCCACCTAGAAAAATAACATTTATACCGAAGAATGAACCGAGTTCCAGTACGAGATACACTCGAAACTGCGTCGAGTGGGACGAGACAATGGGTCCAAGGATCGAACGGACTCGCGCGTGCAAATAATTCAATTATGAAACGTTAAGACGATACGTGCCTCGCTGACCGAATATTCTCGTTACTCACACCGTACGTCAACGCGTTCCTAATAATAGTAATGCCGATGGTCTGGTCAAAGCAAGGAGGAACCAGCCACTAGAGTAACAGAGTGCGTTCACCGGCGACCCTGTTGAACGACGCCGCGACTGAGAACTGGGTTACATCGCGCGCGAGTTTACTGCGGACCGATGTTGCTCGACGTCGCGGGTACCCGCACGCAAATCGCGCCATTTCCCGCGCGTACGCGCCGATCATCGATCAACCTGCGATATTTCGTCACCCGAGCGACCGACGACGGCGACTTTTTACACAGAAACGATAAATTATTCAGCAGCGATGCATTATCACGTTACACGGACGCGCGTTGGCTCCTCCATCTGCACACGTGACGTAGTCGTGTTTTTTTTCTCTTCTCGACACAAGCGCGAGCGGGTAACGTTCCCGGGAACGTCAGCGATTCGCCAGTGGCGAGAGAGCGTTCGAAATCAATCGATGCTCGCGCCAAACGTTCGTCATCGATCTAAGAAAATGTCAGGGTCAAGCGGGTCGACGAAGAGATATCGACGAGAACGAATCGACGTTAATATTGCAGCGGCTCATCGCGAACGCTACCGACGCGAAAACGTGGCGCGGATCGACGAAGTCGGACGACGGGCAAAGGCCAGGCCCGAGCATAACTTGATTCCATTAGGCCTTAATTCGCGCCAATTCGAGCCGCCTACCCGGTCGTTATCTCTCTTTCCACGCGAGACGGGGCAACTGTGTTAATTAGGAGCACATTCGTCTAGATTTTTCTCGCTCTAACGGAATCACGGCGAATCCTTGATTCCCGACGATTGGGAAGGGGACAATGGTAACCATTGTGAGGCCCGTGGAAGAATCCGTTCGCGTAATCTGATCAACGGTCGTCTTCCGATTCGTCGTCGGTGCCCGTTGCACCGGCGTTCGTCCTCCCCGATCGGCGAAATCGGCGTCAAGATTGAAAAGTACTCGGGAACGCTTTCTAAAACCAGAAAGACTTTCTAAAAGGCGACGTCGTTTTAGAATTCATATATGTATAAATTACGGGAGGCGGTCTCGTCGCGCGCCGGATGTCGTCGTCGATGTCAAACGAAAACGAGAGGAAAGATAAAAAAAGCGGAAGCGATCGGGAACTTTTGCGCAATTCCGCTTGGCCGACTAGGCAGCGGGAGTCGGCAGACGCCGTTTGGCAACGTCGACCTGCAATTTACTGGATCCGCTGCGCGCGACTGACTGGCACACGTGACGCGTGTTATGATCCCGTAAGCTACGTAATTCCGGCTTGTCGCGATTTGAATAGAATTAATTGCCGCACCTGTGCGCTCGACGACGGTGCTCTCGAGCGACCAGAGACGTCTGAAGTTCGAACTGTTCGCGTAAACGGTCCGGCGATAAGACCGAGTTCGAAGGTCTCGCCGTGTCGAACGCGACGTGACACGATCTCACCGGTGGCCACGACGTTCGCACGTATGTACCGGATTGCGAGCCTCGCGAGACCCAAACACGATCGGGAGGCGCATCGTTAACCGTCACGAGGCGTCCCGCTTGCGTAATCGCGATCCCCGGCAGCACCGAAATTAACGCGATGTTAAAGCGTGCACGAGCACGGACCCCCGTCCCCCTTCGTTTTCGTTAGCGAGCAAAAGCAACAACGACGACCAGTCACGCGAACAAGAAAAGCTTTCGACTCACAACAATCGGCTGCTGATCACCGTTCCTCTTCACGCCACTTTTGCCGCCTCATGATTCGATATCCACAGCTAGTGCCAGTCACCACTTTCCCTCGTCGCGTAAAAACGCCTCGGACGGCACCGACTATTAATAAATCTTACTATCCGTGAACCGAGTCACGGGACGGGACGGATTCACCCCATTCGATCCACACGCACGGCGAATCCTGTCGATTCGAGAACCTTCTTCCGAAACGCGGACAAAAACGCGGGAAAGACTGTCCCCAAACGCGTAGAAAGGAAACCCGAGACGAGAGAAGAACGGATCGATAACGAGCGGCACGATCGCGATGCGCTCGCCGCGTGTACGACAATGAAACGTTCCGGATTCGCTCGCCGATCCCCCGGTACTACCTATGCCACCACCGTGCATCCGCGCACCTAACAGCCGCGCAGTGGACACTACACACGCGTACGCGTTTCGACGTGTGCGTACACACACCTCCGGCGAGCGGACGAGCGTACCGAACTGACACTCTGTAACGACGATTACTATTCTTCAGAAACACACAGTTTCTGCATTCACCGGCCCGTGAATCCGTGTGTACGCGCCGCGGCCGACCTGCGCGACGGGAACTGTACAACGCGAACGCCGTCCACCCGGGAACAAGGCTGCGTTTCAGTTACGAGGTTGACACCGCTACCGTTTTTTTCCCCGTTGACAATCGTCGTCTACCTGCGACGCACACCTGGTCGACGGTCCCTGTCAACGTACGGATCCCTTCGATGACAATCGAACGGAACAATCTGTTCGCGATCTCCTGCAGCGCGGGCGTAGAAAGTCGGCGAAGATTTGTACAGGCTACCACAAAATGTTATCACCCACCCCGTCGGTACGGTAGACGAAATTTCTATAGGAACGCCACCGTTTCGAATAAACGAAGTCAAATGAAGGTTAGGAAGCAACGAAAAGTAAAAAAATCAATATCGAGATATTAGTAGTGCATAAATTCACTGCAGTTAATACTTAAATAGTCAAATACCCGAATAATAACCACCGGGAGGTGATTTTTTGTACAAATGGCGGTCCTTTTACAATTTTTCGAATCGAATCGTGCAACCGTTAGACACGGTTGATTCGATTGGTCGCACTGCGCTTAGGCGAGAATTTTTCATGCTGCGTTTCTACAGCAAATAAAATGGACAAGCGTGTTTCGCACGCTGCGTTCTTACGGTGAATAAAACATACATGCGTTTTTTTCAACGCTGTAGAACAGTGACTGTTGTACACGTGTATAAATTAGAACGAATATTGTACGGTTGGAATGCGTGTCTATTATTCGTATACTATTAAAGGAAAAAAGAAAGAGAAATCGACGTCGGTGGTACCGTCTATTTCTTAGAAACAGACGCAGCCAGAAGAGCGTTTCCGAGCAACGAAAAGATTTCAAAAAATTCTTCGAACGCTACCGTGTGTCTATTAACTAACGCTGCTGAATTTGAGTCCTATTTTATACGGCGTAGAAACCCAGCGTTAGAAACTCAGCATGAAAAAGAAACTCATCCATCTGGGGCCTGACTTCGCTGGGTATTTCCATCGCGAATTGACGATCACCTGAGCACCTGGTGCCTATCAAAGCATAGGCCCATTCGATGCCAATCGAACGCAGCAATCTATTCACCATCAGCGATGGCGCGGGTGTAGAAAGTCGAAGAAGAGTATGATGTACAGGCTATTACAAAATAAACTAATCTTTTAGTAAATAAATTAACCTGTATTTAAATTAATATAACCTATGATTAATCGATAAATGGGTTAGATATATAAATATAAGTTGATAAAAATTCATGTACTATTTTCTTCAGTAAATAATGTACTTTATATTGTTGCTACTGATCAAACAGCAATTCTATTTTTCGTTTAAATCCGTATATCTCCATATTATATTGCTTCAATGGCTTTAACAATATCCTTCCAAAGTGTTGGCTAATGTTATTACGCATGATAAAGGGAGGTTTACCCTTTGCAAGTTCCCACAGCCCCGATTATACTCCCTTTTGCTCTGTGATAGGATTGGAAATTATTCTGTTGAATTATTTAATAACGAAACACTGAATAACGTAACGTGGAAAATTGTACCGCAGCGGCTACTAAATAGGTTTCAAACAGATGAAATAACAACGTTTACGGCTTCGTGAATTTTTAATAGCGCGTATGATAGCGTTTTGCAATTGATGGATGCCCTCAATTTACGAACTAGCTCAAATGCTGTGATAATAGCGCGGCTGAAATTACATCCAAACAAAATATTCTAATTACCGATTAAATATTTTGCCCTTGCCTCGACACGTATAAAATGTCAAACAATTTAACAAAGAAACGAGAAAAAGGCGGAATCTGTTCCAATACGAGCACTCGCCAATATCAATTATTGATTAAGTTGTACAAACAATGTCGCTGCAAACGACGGACGATCAGGCGTGAGAGTCCGCAGACTTTTGTAAAGAATAAAAGAAATTAGTCGCCGATGATTTACTATTTACTATTATGTTCCTATCTCCAATATCCTCGTGTACAAGCTGCAAGAATGCCAGCTTTTAAACGGTCGTAAACGCTACCCGGGCAACCCAATTACATCGACGATCTGAATAATAAAAAGGGAGTTTAATTCTAACCGTTAATTTCTGTTTTCACGGAAAACCTCGCTAGTGGGAATAGGTAGCTAGGACGAGAGAAGAATAAATAGGAGACAACTTTCACCGACGATTACCCGCGCTGTATGTTTGATAAGATCGAATCACCGATGCTTGATAATCTAGTCAGTGAAGTCACGTGCCGTACGCGTAACCACAGCTTTACGGAAAACCACAGTGCCGCATTAACATGCAGGCAAAAAAGACATTTGCCTATCGATCAGAGAGGACACCGAATGGATGGCGCAATAATAACTTCAGTTAACGTAACATATTAAATTTACAATAACGACGGCTAAATTTACGCGAAGAACGTGAGTAACGCCAGCGATCTACGCCCAGAATACAGAATGGAAGGTTTCCCCCAACGGTCATGCACCGATACGCTGCGAAAGGGGGCGAGTTTACGCGTGGAATAAGAATCTCTGATAAAAACAGTTGTCCCGCTAAAGTAAGATTAAAGGTTTGTATTTCGTTTTGTCTTGGGGTCCCGTGAAGGTGTAATGCGTCACTGGAAAGGCATCGCGATAGAGAAACGTCGCGATGCCAACGAAACGAATAATTCTTATTCCGCTGGAACACGACGCGCGCAATGTAAACTTGAGAATTAATTGGAACGTTACGCGTGTCGCGGGCTTGAAATTTCACGGCGTCAAACGATCCTTTTGTGCTCGACATTATCGATTTTAGGATCGAAATCGTTGCAGAGCCACGCAACCGGTCCTCGTCGACCTTTATACACATCCGTTCCTACTTCCCGTCGCGTAAAAATCGCCGTAGGACCTTGAAAGGCCTCTCCTTAACCTCGACGCCGTCGACTGGCCAACTCGCTGCGTTTTCATGCAATGCCGCGTGTGTACGTACGCATGTACGCGACAAGCTCTCACGCGTGGACGAGGGATCGTTCCAACGAAACTGTTGTACGGTTGTCCCTCGAACAATGCGGTTTTTTAGCGGTCATTCGAGCGGACGCCATTTTGAAACTTGGAACTCGACGAGGAGGAGACGAAGAACGAGTTAATAGATCATTTCGCGAGTATGTGTGTTACGTAAAAAAAAATACAGATTAATGTAATATGAGAAGAATTATTAATTCCTGGATATAATTAACTGTAAGTTTCGTGTTCTGGCTAAACAAAGTATTTTCCAAAGGGTGCGCCCCCTCATGGGAGACGCCTTACGATATAAGGGTAGCACGAAAGAACATTTTTAAATAACGGGCGTTACAAAACTATCTATGTTTATGTAATTAAATGTAAGATAACGAGTCACTGTTATTCGATAAAACACAAGACTATAATAAACCGAAACGTTAATATTTTGTACAGCCTCCTTTCGCTTGTATTATAGTTCCAACGCGTTCTGGCATACTTTCAACAAGATGTTTACTCTGTTCTCTTCCGACATTTTCCTAAGCCGTCTTCACATCTGTCCACAGTGCAGTAATGTATGTCGGAGTACGCAGAAAGTTCGTAATAACTGCTTTTTAGCAAGCAAGCCCCATTAGGCGTTCAATGAGATTTAGGTCGCGGGATTTTGCCTATTAAAAGGAACAAACCGATGCTCCATCGACCATTGTTTAATAATTAGTGTCATTTCCGACCGTTCTCATGATGAAAAACTACGTCCGCCACCTTTATCCTTTATTTCTGTAAAATACTTTGCAGTACGGTTATATACAGGGTGTTCGGCCATCTCTGGGAAAAATTTTAATAGGGGATTCTAGAGGCCAAAATAAGACGAAAATCAAGAATACCAATTTCTTGATGGAAGCTTCGTTAAAAAGTTATTAACAATTAAATTTAAAAATTTTAAATCGTTCTGGAAAAATTATTTTCGGGTACGGGGGTCAATTACAATCATTTTTGGTCATTAGACATACCCCCGAAATCCTATCCACTTTCGAGAAAAAAATTCAGTACGGTCAGAACTTTAAACGTTATTAACTGTTTAACGAAGCCTTCATCAACAAATTGGTATTCTTGATGTTCGTCTTATTTTGGCCTCTAAAATCTCCCATTAAAATTTTTCACAGGGGTGGCCGAACACGCTGTATGATTTTACAGTCATCCTTTCTTCGCTTTTTCGATGCGCTCATCGCCTTCGCTGGTCGTTCAACCCTAAACCATGACGTGTCCTCCTCCAAACTTGAGCATCGGATGAATGGTTTGCTCCTGAATCTGTTCATTACGCATTTCCCAACTCCACTCGTCCCTGTCTGATCCGAAGCAATTAATTTTCGTTTCTTCAGACCACATTATGTCCTTGCGTTTAAAGAGGGTTCTTTATCTTCGACCACCATCGCGTTTCTATTTCGAAACTAACGTTGTATATTGTGACGAAGAGCTAAGTTTTTCTTCGTTTAGACTGTACTATCAATTACTCCAGTTTGTGTAAACATTCGTCGATCGGGAACGTTAAACTGGCGCCAATAGATTATTTATTGTGCTCTTCCGCCGCAAGTTCACCCATTCTAAACACAAGCAAGTATTTTTACCCGATTACGCAGGTCGATTCTTAATCGCGCGTCGACGTTACGAAGGATAAATCGAGGGCACGAAACGAGCAAAAAAGGTACCCCTGCCCAGCTTCTATTTCTGGAGTTTATAACGAATTATTGGAAATGGTTCAACTGCCATTAAGTAAATATACTTAACGTCACGTTGTCGCTACGGTCGGACGCGATAAACGATAATCGTTCGTTTCCTAATACTTGACTTCGACGATGGTGGAAACGTAATTGTGACATTAATAAATACCGGAATGGGTCAGACCTTGTTATAGCGCGCGCTGTACGCATTTTTCTTCAACTCGTCATAACTCCTGGCCATTCCACGTTCGCATAACATTCTTTTCTTCTAATTTAAGAAAACTGTTACACGGTTGGACGCGTTCATTATCCCAGAAACATATCGTACATTACATATAAAAAAATGTATTAAAAGTCTTCGTCGTTTTCAATTTATTTAACGTATATTTCCCAATATTTCGAATACTGTTCGAGGAAGAAGGAACCAAAACGAATAATAACGCTCGATTATTACGAAAGTAGTATGCGATCGTTCTTTCGGAAGCCAGACCGACAAAAAAATTCATTAAAAAGACTCTTTTGTTCGCGTTATAGATTTACCACTCGAATCGAGCGTCGGGCCTGTGTATCGCGCGTAAATCGAGCACGGTTCCGCGACGCGCGAAAAACCATAGACGTTGAAATATGGCCGAAACGCGAATAAAAAAAGCCTCGACGATCATTATCGGTCCAGCTACCCCGATATCATCTATGAGCACTCTCTCTCCTAGACAGAAATATAATACAGTTGGCCGCAATTCGTCGTGTTTTCGTGCCAACTATTATATATACGAATTATATATATAGGCCCGCTCAGACTTAGATGCAGTTGTCCAACAAATTGCAGACACAGCGCGATTTCGATTCGAACGATCTCGAGTCATCCCTCTTTAAATGGATTACTTTTTCCCCTGGGCCCCTAAAATATCGAAGATATCGAAAATATCTTATAGCTGTAGAAAATTACTAATGTAATGGTTGATCGATGTAAGAATGATCGATAGAAGATAAAAATTGAATCTGCAGTACCGATCCGGACCTGAAGTACCATTAGCTTCGTGGTACGTGAAATCTCTGCCCCCCTCCCCGCTGATTTTCTTTTATTTAAATATCATCGAAATCTCGGACCCCTCTCGGGGTAGAAAAGTGATCGAATCCGTATGGAACGGGCCGTTTCGAACGCGTACTTGTTAATTCGCAGTCGGCGCGCGTTAGAAATGGTCTATTTGCACGTGTACCGGTTTTGTGCGAACGAGCACGTCTCCGGAGGACCGTTAAACACGGTGAAAATTTTACGAAGAAAGCACCTTCGCTGGATAATGGGTCAGTCAGCGGACGCCGCTTTTACAACCAGTTCGCGTGACTCTTCTCATCTATGCCCGTCGCGTTCGACGATTCTGTTACACGATGCCCCCCGACACTCGACGCGACCGATCGCGACGGCACGATCTCTTAAAAAATCGACCGTTCGGAATAAACTGATGACTGGCGAACGTCACGGTTAAAAACGTTACAAAGTTATACAACGTGCCCGTAATATTTACATACGGGGCTGGGAAAGTTTCGCCGTACGACTGGCTTTCCAAGCGTTTTCCGTCACACTTGGTACGCGTTTAACCATTCATCGAAACCAGCCGTAAAAAACACCGAGACAGATATGGAACGTGTTTAATAAGTTCCGTTTAAACGGCTTCAATGGAGCTTTCTCGGCGTATAAAAATTGCACGAGGATACTCCCGGCCCGCCTCCTTCTTTCCACCGTCGAATGTAGGTTTCTATCGTTCTCTGATCGTTCAAAAATACGACGATGTTTTTTCATCTCTGTTTCAAGGCGAATCCAACGACCTACGATACTATGAACTTCGCGTGACCCCGAGTACTAAAAATTCGTTCAAGTTGAGCAACGTATGCAAATACAATTGCATTAGTGGGCAGACTGCTAACGATGTTTCTTACTACTTCAAGTAACTAATTATTTTGAATTTTTATTATTGCTATTTTTGTATTTTATTTTCCATTCTAGGATTCTTTCGAAGGGGGTCGAAAAAAGATGGCCGTAAAACCTTATTTTCCACGGATCGACTGTTTGACATTTAAAGCAGCCTGAAGAATTATTTAACATTGCTATTTTTGTTGCATTGTCGTTCACCACCTTTGGCATAAAAATTACGTGTACAGTACCGCATGAACCGTTCTAGTCTCGCACTAAATAAAGGACGTACAAATGTTCGTATAAGCGTGCACTATAACGAAAGAAAGCAGAGAATGCAAATTATTGTATAAAATTTGTCGATCGACGTAATGTGTTTATCTTTTCCGTGATTTACCGGAAATATTTTTGTCCCGATGTGCAACGGGAACCGACTCCACGTTGACTATACGAGGCACGTATGTGCCTGTTCATCGATCACAAAAACTCGCGGCATAGCTGACACAAACGTACGTGCATCGGACGAACGAGACACGTATGTAACTATGTAGGTACTCTGCATTGTGCTGGAATTGACGTTTGACGGAATCGACCAGAAAGAAACGAAACGTTTATTGTGTTACCGTCGAAACATTAGCCGGTATCGTCGGATCAAGATAACGCTGAACGTTTCATTTATAAATAGGTTACCCACTACGAAAATTTCTTGAACGCACAAATAAATGCTGGTATCTGATCGTCACGGTTTCCGCACTACTGCGGTTAAATAAGTGTTTTACGGTTTTTAACGTTCTGTACCTGACCAACAATAAAACACATAATCTCGAAACGCTGCGTATCGTGCGTTTCTCGAATCTATCGATAAACCACCGTATCTGTAAGCTCTCCCATTCACTAAAATTAGAGACCATTAATTCCACGTGTATCACGGTATATTTATAAATTCGTTTCCCCCTCGGGCGTGCTAGGCCTGCGTGTGGTCAAGATCGAAACCCTGGACCACGATTCGATCGTCGAATCGAATTCGATCGCGTATCGATTATCGAAGACTGACTGTAAATGGCTCTGCGTAACGTTCGAACGTGCACCGTAAACACAATAATGCATAAATATTTGTCCGGTCGTTGCTATAGCGATGTTTCGGTCGCTTCCCCATAGCCCCACCATCGAGGTTGACTATGTGCCGCAGTCCGGCTGATCATGACGGCGCCAAACTACTTTTTCTGCCGAGACTGACCGCGACCACTGTCCACACAGCCAACCCCCCGTGATACGTTTCGGATCCACCTGACCCGACGACGGAATATTTTCCAGAGATCGACGAGATGAACGATCGAGCCCGATCTACGTCAGTGAAACGATCCTTCCCCCAAGAATCAGCAACAGTTGTTGACAGAGAAACGATACGGCGTTCATCGCGCATAATAAAGTAACGATCGTCAAGGACGAACGGAGTCTCGCTCGACCGTACGAGCAAGGCACACTATCGCGTTACGTTCACTTTGATTCCGTTAAAAGCAGCGATCGCTTTATTTTTACTGTTAAACTCACCTTGGCCATCTCGCTCTTGGGTGGGTCCTAAAGATCGGCCCGTCCCGAAACACTCTGATCCCGGCTGCGAACGTTGCCGCTGCGGTCCCTTGACATAAGTCGCGTTCTGGTAAACGGCGATAAATGCGTCGGTCGCATGCCCAGACGTTTTTTTACCCCGCGCGACGCTCCTTTTCGATCGCGGCCGTGTACAACATTCGTGGCGACACGTCGATCGCTTGCGGATGCCTCCACGCAGCGACGCTCCCGACGCCGGCGTCGCCGAGAACGACGTTATTGATCGGCGCCGCGCGGAGGCGTCGGTGCCCGCGAAACGGAGAAGGGGGTGGAATTGCCAGTGACGGAGACAGTGCTCGAGGCGGACGGTGGAGATGGAAATGACCAACCGTAGCGCCACCGCCGAAAATCATTTCCCCGAGCATCACTGACTCGTCGACCTCTTCTCCCTCTCCGTACCCAACGCTCCGCGACAAAAAGATAGCACACTGTATACAGCCGGTCTGTCCCTCGATCAAAAGACGTTATACAGGGTGTTCGGCCAACCCTGGGAAAAATTTTAATCGGGGATTCTAAAGGACAAAATAAGACGAAAATCAAGAATACCAATTTCTTGATGGAGGCTTCGTTAACAAGTTATTAACAATTAATTTCAAACATTCCAAATCGTTCTGGAAAAATTACTTTCGGTAGCGGGGGTCATTTCAATCATTTTTGGTCATTAAACATACCCTCGAAAAACTACACATTTTCGAGAAAAAAATTCGAGAAGGTGTGAAATTTTTGGATAAAATTAAAAAATTCCAAATCGTTCTGGAAAAATTACTTTCGGTAGCGGGGGTCACTTCAATCATTTTTGGTCATTAAACATACCCTCGAAAAACTACACATTTTCGAGAAAAAAATTCGAGAAGGTGTGAAATTTTTGGACAAAATTAAAAAATTTCAAATCGTTCTGGAAAAATTACTTTCGGTAGCGGGGGTCATATCAATCATTTTTGGTCATTAAGCATACCCTCGAAATCCTACGCACTTTCGAGAAAAAAATTCGAGAAGGTGTGAAATTTTTGGATAAAATTAAAAAATTCCAAATCGTTCTGGAAAAATTACTTTCGGTAGCGGGGGTCATTTCAATCATTTTTGGTCATTAAACATACCCTCGAGAAACTACACACTTTCGAGAAAAAAATTCGAGAAGGTGTGAAATTTTTGGACAAAATTAAAAAATTTCAAATCGTTCTGGAAAAATTACTTTCGGTAGCGGGGGTCATGTCAATCATTTTTGGTCATTAAGCATACCCTCGAAATCCTACCCACTTTCGAGAAAAAAATTCGAGAAGGTGTGAAATTTTTGGACAAAATTAAAAAATTTCAAATCGTTCTGGAAAAATTACTTTCGGTAGCGGGGGTCATTTCAATCATTTTTGGTCATTAAACATACCCTCGAAAACCTACGCACTTTCGAGAAAAAAATTCGAGAAGGTGTGAAATTTTTGGATATAATTAAAAAATTCCAAATCGTTCTGGAAAAATTACTTTCGGTAGCGGGGGTCATTTCAATCATTTTTGGTCATTAAACATACCCTCGAGAAACTACACACTTTCGAGAAAAAAATTCGAGAAAGTGTGAAATTTTTGGACAAAATTAAAAAATTTCAAATCGTTCTGGAAAAATTACTTTCGGTAGCGGGGGTCATTTCAATCATTTTTGGTCATTAAGCATACCCTCAAAATCCTACGTATTTCTGAGAAAAAAATTCCTTACCGAAAATCTAATTAGCGCCTTTTTCGACGAAAAAAAAAAATTTCCAAATCGTTCTGGAAAAATTATTTAAGGTAGCGGGGGTCATTTCAATCATTTTTGGTCATTACACATACCCTCAAAATCCTACGCACTTTCGAGAAAAAAATTCGAGAAGGTGTAAAATTTTTGGACAAAATTAAAAAATTTCAAATCGTTCTGGAAAAATTACTTTCGGTAGCGGGGGTCATTTCAATCATTTTTGGTCATTAGACATACCCTCAAAATCCTACGCACTTCCGAGAAAAAAATTCCTTACCGAAAATCTAATTTGGCGCCTAAATTTTTCGGCGGAAAAAAAAGATTTCAAATCGTTTTGCAAAAATTATTTTCGGTTGCGGGGGTCAATTGCAATCATTTTTGGTGAATAGACATACCCTCAAAATCCTACGCACTTCCGAGAAAACAATTCCTTACCAAAAATCTAATTTGGCGCCTAAATTTCGACGGAAAAAGAAGATTTCAAATCGTTTTGGAAAAATTATTTTCGGTTGCGGGGGTCAATTGCAATCATTTTTGGTCATTAAACATACCCTCAAAATCCTACGCACTTCCGAGAAAAAAATTCAGTGTGACTCAAGTGGCGATACTACGACGTGCCGGACTCTAAAATTTTAATGAGGTTATATTCCTATCATTTCCTATGTGTGTCGATAATTTAGTAATTCACTGTACAATATCTCGATACCATTGATACGCATCATCCGGACCCCAAATATTTCGATGAAATATACATACGAAGTTTCGAACTAATCATGAGCCTTTAGCGTTTAAAAGAAAATTATTTAAATCATGAATCAAATACATCATTTTCGTGTCTATTAATGTTGAAACGTACATTTTAAAATAATGAAATTCCAAAACATCGATAAGGACGATCAAAGGACGCCAATTCACAAATATAAATATGAACTTAAACACGATAGATATGTGATGGAACTTACCAAGTCACATTCATCCATGTAATTGTTTGAATTTTTCATAGTCTTCTAAACTTTCAAATACTTGCGTCTCGTCGTATAAACATTCTGTCCGAATGAAATCAATAACATTGAACCAAATAATTTTTCCACGATTGTTCGAACTCGACACACGATCACTTATCCATGCACAATACTGATACGATACCATCGGAAGGCAAACACAGAAAGAAGGAAATATCCGTTACTAATTCAAAACGCAGTTGAGAACAACGAATCCCAGTAAGTGTCAGTAAACAGACCAATGAGTATTGACAACTGAATCGACCTATAGGAACACTTGCTCAAAATCGCGCCCTTTCTTTTGTCGTTTAAACTCAAAATATATTGATTAGTAGATCCTTAATTTTGATCGTCGATCGATTACCTCTACTTCGTTTTAAAATGTAACAATGAAACGTAGGAATACAAAGTTATTGAAAATGTCGGGAATTATTGAGGATATTACGGATTATTGTATATATTGATTTACTTTCAGACCAGTAAAACTACAGTATTTTTTCATTGCACATAGATACACAGATAGGAAATATTCTTTATTTATACTCGGTAGCTGCATAACACAGTAATTACCAGAAATGCAGATACAGTAGCACAAAACGAAGGTTACTAACATCGTCCAACGAGAACCGATCGTTTCGTATCGAAAGACAGGCGGAGAAAACGAGAGTACACCTTACGATATATTCTAATGTATTCAGAGTCCCCTCTTAACGATTTCCGTAATCTTATAACGACAGTAAAGCTGTACGATATCGTAATTTTGATTGCTTCGTGAAACTGTACCTGCTCTATCGTATCACCGATCGTAATAAACGGTACAAGTTGTTGTACATGTTCGAATGATAAATATCGCGACGGATAAGGAAAGGAATGCGCCTTTCAACGCGTTTTGCCGTATCTTTGAGTCCTCGGTCGACAATCTTTATAATTTTACAACTAAAATTACGTCATACGATATCGTACTTCTGAATCGCGACAGGTAACTACGCCTCTTATCATCGTCGTCTAGAGTAATATACACAATGACACTGACATCCCAAAGAAACGCAAAGGAAATAGCGAAGAAAAAGCCCGCAACTATCGGGTCTAAATGATATATAATGTGGAATGAATTCTGAAGATGTACTTGTTTTTTTGTTACAGCTAAAAAAAAATTTATTTACACTGACTGACATCTAGGATGATTACGAGTCTCTTTCCAAATCACCGTTTGTAAATAGTCGATTCATATACATTCACGTGTACATAAATACATTTAGTCTCTGGAAAACTATTATATTTTTAAATATATCCCTACGTTTAGAATTCAGGGCTGTAGATAGAAGACAGATTTTTTATATAACGTTACAACATTTTGTAATGTTTTAAGCGTTATTTGGCAAACAATGCATCCGTTCGCCTTGTTACATGCTATAATAAATTTAAATTTAATACGTTTATGATTACAATATTATAAGGCGTGTATACAATGTAAAAGGCATCCAAGGCACAACTTGGGCGGTATGTACTTAAATATATAAGTCGTAGCATTATAGTTCTTTAGTGTAACATTAACCAGGCTTTCTCACAATTAGCAACCTGAAAATAGTAGCAACGAAGAAGCGATTATCAGGTGATTTGGAAACGAGATCCGTAATATATTGTGCTTGCATTAATAAAGAAATCAAAATACCAACAAAGAGTAAAAGCTCCAAGTATAGGTATTATATATGTAACTATTTATACATACATCTTGCAATAAAGCATTTGTGCTCGTTACAAGTGCGACAAGCTCGACATACCTAAAACATTAATTCACATTTGTTTCAATCGGTGTACATATTTAAAAATTTCATCAACACCAATTATTATCTAAAGTGGTCTCGGTGAAAAATATTCTTTCATTTTAACTAAACAGATTTCACAAGTGATCACGAAGAAACGGTAAGTGGAACGATAAATATTCTTCTGATTGAATATTTTTATTCGTCGTGTATAAGATCGTCTTATTTTTCTCGTAATGGGTTATTGTCATATTTCCTTGTACGATTTGCATTCATAGGTTTAATTTTTTTATTACATTCGTTAATTCGATGAAGCAAAAAACATTTATCATCGTTGATCACCCACACGCGATTTGTTAAATTTGGTAGCAAAGAATCACAGCTAGGTATATCGACAAATAAGTAACAACAGGCGGCAGTGGCTTCTGTTTCACAGTTCTCAAGTACTCTTAGATAGTGTTATATGATCCGTATACCTTCTTCATACTTATAATTTAAATATACGTAGGATATACATAAAAGTAATTTGATGAATAGTTATGAATTTATCAGCAAGCCAGAAGATCATTGGAATATACATTATGTCACAGGCAATCACTTTTAAAATATTAAGTCAAATTTGTGCTTTGTAATACCTGTGTATCTTCATGCAAAAATTAAACAAGGAGTTGGTGTTTGCGAACAATTATATCATGAAATTAATGTTCCGTCATAAATACATAAAAAGATACAGACAAGACCATTATTAATACCAAATCTTTCGTGTGAAAGTCCTTTCGATATTTCGGATTTCACTGAATGCGAACTAAATATTCATATGACCTTTCTAGCTCATTACCGAATGTATGTGACACACGATTGTTACACACAATATTGTATAGACTTCTTATAGAACTTGTACATCAGTCATTAAAATATATGAAGTAAATTACGTTCTGTTTGAAGTAAATATTTTTTATAAAAAATTCATTTTTCGTAAAAAGAAAAATTAATACATATAACATTCAATACGATTTGGCATAGTTTAAATAAAGAGCGTCACATACATACGATTTTGGCACTTTTCAGAATTCTACTTATAAAATTTCCATCGTTTTGTACCAAATATAACACCAATTATTTCAATTGCACACGATGCCATATAATTATTATACTTTTTGTATGTACATTAACCTTTGTTAAAGTCTGAAATTTGCAAACACTTCTGAAAAGTGCAAAGCTAATATATAATTCTTATATTACTCTCAAATCTGACAAGTAGCAAGTAGGTAGATGACTCTGTGTTAGTTGTCACATTAGTTTCTTATAAGGCTACATCCAAAGGCTTACATTATATGAATGTTAGGGAACGTTGCACAAAAAATATTCTTTATTTGCATTATTAAAGTTAATATTCCAATATGTCATCGGATGCAGTTAACTTTCAAACGTCAACGTGAGATCAGCATCTGATGTCTATATTGAAATATTAATTGCATTACTATTAGTAAAATCGAAATTAATAATCCTTAGATTATAGTCTTTATAGTAATAAATTTGAATAGTCTAAGGCTTGTTTAGGCATAAATCAGATGCTTTAAAAGCACGCATATTCTGTTTAAAACTGTAAACATTAAAAATGTTATTTCATTGAAATCTGAATTATTTATCCATATTGGCTGGTAATTATTTTTCTTCGTTCCATATCGGTAGATTTGTTCACCTATGATCAAAAAAGACTCAAAACAAATCTAGTGAAGCATTCATGATATAGCGCTGGCAAATATTTCCACAACAATTTTCCATATAAAATAAAGTATTAGAAGTAGTTGAATAGATTTGAAAAATATGATTTTTCATATATGTATATGTAAGACATATTTTTTACTATAATTCTCTCCCTATGTAACAGCCAAAAGTTGTACAGCTTTTGCGCGTACATCGTGATCTCTCAAATTTTCATATCAAGGATCACATTCAATACTTATTGACTTTTGCAATCCTTTATTTTCATAAGAATTATATTATCAATTTTCTTCGTTGCGCAGACACGAGATAAGTCTCATATTGGGACAGCATTGTCTTGCTTACCATTCTCATTATTCTTTCTTAAATCTCTTATGATGTCTATATTACTATCGCACTATGTAATATTAAAAACTGCTCTTGAATCATCAGGTTTCTTTCTACATTTCACTATTTTTTTTCTCCTTGCAATTAAACACGAAACACAAATTATGACACAGAACTTATAGCATTATGAGGAGAACCCATTTGCGTTAACACTTTATCCAACCACTGTAAGGGTCCGTGTAGGTGTGCCTCAATCCAACAGGGTGTTGATGTAACATCTTGTCTATGGTACTCAGCACCCCATCCTTTAACAAAGGACATCCTGCAACAAATATTGTTATTATAAATACATCATTATTTGCATCCTTAAATATTAACTTTTGAAATTATTATAAAATTTACCTTATTGTACACATTTTTGTTAATTCATAGACAGCTTCAAAACCGTGATTAACACTTTGTGAAAGCAGCTGAGCAAACTCCTGATTATTAAATATCTTCAATGAACATCCTGGTGGAATCTTACAAACTGTACTAGGATGAAACCCATGATGATGATTACAATTTCTAGATTGCACAAATATAGCAGAATCAGAGAGACATTCTGCATACACTTCACCACCTACATAATACAGATGCACTCCTTTGCCTATATGCCTTCTTGTATTTTCAATAGTAGAATTTCGATTGACATTAGACAATTGTCCAAGGCAAAAACGATCAGAGTTGTTACTCGGATTTGTAAAACCATCCACAATAACAGAGTGAGAATGACAATGAAAAACTTCACCCACTCTACAATTTAATTCATAATATGCGATAGAAGCCCAATAAGGCGGTTCTTGGTAACACACTGGAGCTACTTCGGATGTTCCACTTGTATCCATTGCTACTGGATCAGGTGGTGGTGACTGTCCAGGTTGTGAACCATCTTCAGGTGGGGAATATGCTGGAGGTGGAGTTTCTGGTAATCCATTAGTACCATATGGACTTTGTGGATTTGGTGATGTTGTACTTCCTGGACTTGGAACAGACCCAACAGAAGACATAGGTGAAGTTGGATTTACACCACCAGTGGATCCAGCATTGAATCCACTAGAAGAATAGGACACATTGTGTGGCATTGTTGGTTCTGCTATTTGTTGAAATGGTAACAATGAATGTCCTGGAGCATATTCTGAATGTCTAGGAACCAGAACTGGTGGCAGTACTGGGCTTTCCACTCTTTTATAATGATAAGGATTGATGCAAACTTCTTTCTGTTTTGCAGAGAAAGGGTACTGACATAATTCCAAAGGTTTCAATTCATGGTGTGACTGCAAATCTGGCCATCTCCATACTCGACAATAAATTACATGCGGTAAACCCTTACGATGTGAAACTTGCAATCTACCATCTAAACTTCTTGGAATTGTAACACATTTACTAGGTGTTCCTGGACAACTTAAAGCATGTTCTAATTCTTCTATTGCACCTTTTCGTTTTTTTAATTTTTTTACTAAAGAATCCACTGCCTTCTCTGCCCATTTTTCCTCTTCGTCGCCCTGTTTCCAACCAAGCAACTTTTTCACAGCAGGACTAGTAAATGAAAATAAACTGTTCAACGAAGACATAGGTCCAGAGCTTGATGATCCTTCTTCATCATCCATGTTAAAAATACTGTAATATGTAAACTATCTCTATGATGTTCTTATGGTATTTCTGTTCCTAAACAACCTGTAATTCAAGACAATCTATCAAGCTCCCTAGATTTAGAATTTCCTAATATAGTTGACACAAATATCTCTTGTATGTCTATTACTATCTACTTTGCCTCAAAAATGAGAAAATTCTATATGAAATACTAGGTAGCTGTTAAAATCTGTCTGTTTCGAATTACAAAGGTGTTAATAATGCTGGCGACGCATAGAAACAAATATTGTTTTATATGTGAGGTTAGACATTTCTAAAATCCAGTTCGTACAGTTCGCAGGATAAAAGGCATGTAGCAGCAACACGTCGAAAAGCGTATTTTAAAACACACACGAAAGAAAAATGAAAGTTAACCAGAAATAAACTGCATACACACTTACGTACAATGGCCTAGCGATCCAGCATTGTTTTTACTACAATCTCCCACTCCTGTTACCACATTCTTGACGCCAACCTCTCGCCATCACAATCAATTAAAAATATCCGCGAATTTATCGATTCCACACCTTGACTTTATCGTATTTTTAATGACAACAGTTCTACGAACACGATAAACATCTAAGCAAATTTTCTTGTAATACAGTATCGCCACTCGCAGCGTTCATAATCTTTCTGTCTCTCTCTTCCACCTTATCTTCTCTCCGTCTTTCAATCTCGTTTCCGTGGCGGTCGGGGTATTTGCAATGAGCAATAGTTACCAGAGAACGTTCAGAATTTCAGAAAGCGTTCGAAACTGTCTCGCGTACTCACCAAAATTGAGTATCTAAAAATTTATTCTAACGTAGCGAACTGTTTCTTGCGACATTTATTTACTCCGTTTATCGCATGCAGTTTCAACTACAGATATTTATCCTTAGAAAGAACGAAACGTCGTATAACAGTGTTATGGCGTTCGAGAACATCATGGCGCCGTGTTTACGAAGACTGAACACCGCGAGAACTGTACACTTTTAACTATACTAATACACGTTGCTTGCAATTTGTCAAACTCCACTATCGTCGTATGTTACCTTCGATGATCGGCCTCTCTCATCCGCTGTATTTTTAATACGCAAATATTATTTATGTATACGTTTATGTACAGCGGTAATATGCACTCATCGTGCTACGCAACGCGACAATGTATTCAACGATAAGGGCTGATCGTAGATGACTCACTTGGAGAATCTGTTACAGTATATTTGTCTAATGAAAAAAAATACCATTTTACATTTTTAAAAACATTTTTTTTAATATGTGTCGTTAGTTTAACCAAACTATCGCACGTAACGAAATTATTTCGTTAATTTCGCGTTTCATCAGATCGATTAGAGTAAAAAACAAAAAGCTGTGATTGGTACGAGCTAAACGCGGAAATGGAGGGAGATTTGATTGTTTCAATTATCGGTTACAACTGTAAATATAAAAAACGATATATTTAAGTAGTAAAAAGTTATTATACAGTGGTACAAAATTTTGTACATATACATTTTTTTATTAATAAACGTACTGTTTTGCCAATGCCCTCAAAAATTTTGCTTTCCGAATATTCGCTGCCTCCCGCTGTATCTCTTCGTTATTATTGGAATTTAATTCCAATAAACCGATTACTTTAATCTAGAATAATAATTTTTATAAATTCCCTATATTTTTAAAATAAAGAAACTATATATGTACGACCACTAACCGCCAACTGTTTTCTATGATGTTCACCACGCTTCGTATGCAAATGTATAAGATATTCAAGAATCGTGGTATCCCAAATACAATGATAATATGCATCCATAGCATCGGCTGGAGCACAACTTTTTTGATCACTCGCTACCATTTTAAATGCTAAAGAATAATCTACCTCTTCCAAAAACTGGCATAAAACGGCAGCTTGAGTGTAACATTGTAAATGAGCACAACACTTAATCATGCGTCTATAAACAAGATCGTCGATCTGTGAACGTGGTACCGGTTGACTAAACAGATCACTAGCTACCATAATAGCCTCTAAGTAACACTTCATAGCGCTCTCGTAATATCCTAAAACTAAAAATATCGCGTCTTTAAAAAGGCTCTGAAATGGCCTAAAAGTGTTTTCATATCTTCTTCGCAGTAATTTATCCAGCTCGTTTTATATCTTTCGAAAATTTAATACAGAATCAAAAATGAAATTTTGTAAGGGATTTTCATATATCAGATTCTTATATTAAAAACATATAAACGATAGATCAACTTCTAAACGAGCCCTCAGCTTCGATCTATTGGAGAAACTTACCGGAAACATGAAATATAAAAACCTGTAAAAACTGTTAATGCGTCAATGTGTTAATACCTACCAAAATTCAGATCTCCCATCAATCTTAACCAACAAACATTACTTGGATAATATTTCAGAGCTTGTGTTAATAATTGAAATAATAATTCCCCAATACTTCTAATGTTATAAGAATTAGCACTGCAAAACATTTGTATATGGTTATGAAATAATATAAATTCTACAACGTATAGATACTTACTTTGGTACACCAGCTGGCCAAAGAGAAAGGTATTGTGTATGTAATTCTAGACTAGATTCGTCGCGCAAAACGTTGCGTAAACGTGCTAATAATGAAATGACAACGGTAAGAACCATAGGTTCGCGTAATCTATTAAGAGTACCGCCTATGCTTGCAATAACGTCTCTTGAAGCACTACCACTACTAGTTCCGCTACTACCACTGTTGCTACGTTTTTGAGGTTGGTCCCTGCTTGGGCCAAACGCAACTAAAACTAAAAATAAAACTACTTAATATTTCATGAGAATTTATAACATAGGTTATTTTATATTTGTAAAACTAACCCATATCCCATGCCTCTCTTGGAAATTTTCGGTTTCCCTTATACTTGACAATATCTTGACAGACACTACTAACAGCTGCTGCAAATTCAGTGTAACTCCAGCGCTTCTCTAGACTTGTGAGATAATCCCATTCAGCCATATTTAAAAGAAATACAGTACAATATTCAATGATTTCTTGCCGTGGGATAATTTGATCTGTTGCTTGTAATGTTCCAAGGCATTGTTTACACCTTGTAACCAAATTTTGCGTATCACCTATAGTATTTTTATGCTTTACATGTCTCGATCGTTATAACATAGTATTAAATTAAAGATGCTTACACATATTTGTTGCTGGCCATACATGAAGACACCTCCATATTTCAACAAGAAGACATTCCCAATTCACCAATTTACATAACTTAAATATTAACGTATTACCGCTTTGAGAGTGTTGCTGTGCTTCTTTTTCTAACACTGTTAAAATTTCAATTGCCCCTTCAAAATCTTTAGACATTACCAACTCTCTACTTTTTGCTAACAATACGTATGAATAATCTTGAAGAAAGCCCCTAGGAAGAGACATTACAACACTCTGTAATGGAATGGGTAATTCCCAACAACTATTCACATGCCATAAAGGTTTCATTCGATGTTTTCCATCTAAATGTATCAATATTTCGTGAATTTCAGTAGTATCGTACGATTGTATTAATTTTTGTTCTAATTCGAACATCTCTATTCTTGTGCTTTCTGAAATTAGAATAACATATCATTATATCATATCCATATAATTAATTAATATTTATATGTACTAACTAGAATATGTCGTCAACTGTACACCCCAGTCATTTTTTAACAATAAGTCGGGTAATTCGAGTTCTTCGTCAGTGACTGATTTCCTAATTTCATCTAATTCCTTTTCATCAAATAATGTTAAATACAAAGGGTCGCCAAGTATTTTGGAAGCAAACCCATCGATATTGCTTGTATGCACAAGATAAAGTAAATAACGAGAAATTCGTTTTTTATCTATATCGGATGTCTTTTCTAAAACATTTCCAAGAGCCTAAAATGATCCTTATATAATATGAATAATGAAGGAATAATGAGAAATATTTTTAATATAAAAAGAAAAATCATGTTACCCAGAAAAATACGTCGATTCCTTTGGAACCGGCTTCTCGTATTTCCGTCACGTAATCGCCAAGAATAATACTACCGTCCAAAATTTTTCTAACCAGATTCAAACATTGAATTTGGAGTAAAAGGTCACGAGCTACTATAAGCTTTCTGTTAACAGATCCTCCTTGGATATCAAGTTCTAAATTATCTCTATAAACTTGTGGAATTTCTCTTGAAATATTATCTGCTTGTAAAATTTGTAGTATATTCTGTAACAGAAATATGCTGTTAACATCCTCCATACAAATGTTTTTTTCAGTGAATATTCAAAGGTACATACATTGTATTGATCCTTGATTGATGTTTGCAATTGTTGAGTTAAACTCGAAGTAACATCATCTATAGGTACTTCACATGCTATGCAACAGCCATCTAAAAATTTCTTCTGAACTTTGCAATATAAGTTATTTTCCAAGTTATTCAAATTATAAAATAATTCTTTAGCCTGTATGATATGACGCTTTGCTTCCTGATACTCTTCTTTTAATAAATGAAACCTTGCTAGATCATAATGTATCTAAATAAAAATATTAAAAATTTAGTAACAAATATAATGTTCTAAGAATACTATGTTATAAGAATAATACCTGGCATTTGAATTCCTCTAATTTTATGGGATACATATTTTCCCAATTTTGTTTTATCTCTGTGCTATCTTCAGTTAGCATTTGAAAAGTATCAAAGGATAGCATTTTTGGATTTAAGTCTTTGTTTTCCAAGACATTATTTAAAACATTTATACTATTAGAAGCTTGTGCTTCTAATTTTCTAATTATATCATCTATTACACCTAGTGGTACATATGTTGATTCCTGAATCCCTGGACTGATATACAAAATAAAAATACAGTACAAAAGGAATGATTTGAAATGCTTTCCATAGATCATAAATGCTTAAATTCTTACATATGAAGGAACTGTTGCTTTGATTGTTTGTTATGCAAGGCTCTGTAAGTAATTGCTCTTATATGCCACCTGTGACACAGAACCATTGTGAATAGAACTTGGTCAGAAATTGTGTGTACTGAAAATTCAGGTACACTAGGTATTTCAACAGTTAAATCTGATGTTATATAAAGAAGATCTTGTAATAATGTCATTTGTATTGGCAAAGGTAACATTTTTTCTAATATATCTAAATCCCATTTCAAGTGTGCCGCTACTTTTAATGAAAGAATCTTTAAAGCAAGATTTCTGTGAGTCCATTTATTCGTAGTATTAGACTTTACTTCATTTGCCTCTGCATCAACAATTTTCACCTCATTTTCCTTCTGTTCAGAGTTTATTGTCATAAATTTTATTATCAAGTCTGTGGCAGAGGGGTCTACAATAAGAGCGAAAATGTAATTGAGGCAGTAATTTTATTAGCCGTTTGGTGCTATTTATGTTGAATATGACATTTGAGGTTAGATTACTATTTACCAGGAAAGGGTTTAGATAAATGTTGCTCCAGTAATGATGGATTTAATAAAAATTCAAACCACAGAATTGTATCGGGTGAAATAGGTACCGTGCCTGGCCTTAATAAATCCACATCCATTATGGCATCGTTAATAACCCCACGATGTTTAAAGTATGAAAAGCCGTAATGCATTCATCGTCAGACCGATGTGGTCAGATTCAGAATTCAGTGTCAGTGTGGCCAGATTTGGCATAATTGAGTGCATCGTCGTCGACATTAGTAACGACGAACTTTCCTTAGCGTTTAACGGAGTGGTGGGGAAAGCCGACATATCCTACCGCACGAGCCACATGTTACGTGTGGTCAGCGTTTCATGCGACTTCGGAAAATTTGTAAACGACACCAGATGTCACTGAAACGAAGTAGCGATACCATGCGCAAAACGCGCGCCATTCCAAGTAATGTTTGATCAATTATGAACGGATTGTGCGATTTTTCACGTTTACATTTGTCGTTTAATGGGATCTCGTAATTATGGTAAGACTAACTACCGAATACATCGAAAAAAAATGTTCTCAAGCGCAATTAAGCAAATCCCTCAGCAAAAAAATCAAAAAAGAAGAATTGTACGGCCTAACTCACTTACGTATGAGTAACATGTTTATTAGCAGTATTGTAAGTTATCGTTAGTGAAAGATAGCAGCATGTAATACGAGTCTTGATAATATTAGCACATAGTTGTTCGTTTTGTAGGGTAATTTTGGTCTTTATAAAAACCTTAAAGTGATATACTTGCAAAATAACAATATATCGGCGATAGAAAATTTACAGTTTGCATCAAATTTGACTCACCTCTATCTGCAACATAATATAATAAGCAAAATAGAGAACTTAGATTCCCTTAAAAACCTCCAAACGCTGTACCTGGGATACAATAATATAGTTGTAGTTGAGGGGCTTGAATGTTTAAAAAATTTAACTACTTTAGACATTAAAAATCAAAGGCTTAATCTTGGGGAATTACTATGTTTCGATCCACGAAGCGTATATACTTTATCCGTAAGTTTACAGTATTCTAATGTCTTCATTGTCACACGAAAAATTGTTAAGTAATTCTTTACATTAACACCTGTGACATTGTTTACAGACTTGTTTAAAAGTACTGAATATCTCTGGCAATAAAATGAGATCCTTAAAGGACATTAAAGACTTGCATAAATTAGAAGTTTTAGATGCTAGAAACAACTTCATCGACGATATCGATGATCTGACTGAAACTATAAGTGCCTTGATTTCTCTAAGAGATTTGTATTTACAGGACAATCCTGTAACTCAGCATTATAGATACAAAGAAAATCTTATCGCCAATAACGATACAATAAGTGCGTTCGTATTCGGGTATTCTGTTTGCATTTTATTCTAGAATCTATTAAATTTACAGGAAATTTAAATGGAAAAACGGTGACAGATATATGTCGATGCTTCATGAAACGATTTAAGATGGAGAAACATCTTCACCGAACGAAAAAGCCTTCTAGAACCACGTTAGACGAAGATATTACAAGTAATTTTAGATCATTCAGATCCTTTATATAAAAACACTCCTACATTATAGATGTAATTCGTTTTCAATGAAATTTTCTTTTTTTCTCATTCTAGATTCACTGAATTTACCACCGGCGTTTAAAAAGTCAATGTCTAGAGCAATGTTTCAATATCCTGGTCCAAAGTTATCTATTACAATTTCATCAGCCATCGATGAAATGCAACCGCAAATATTTCCGTCTTGGAAAACAGGTATATTAACACAATATCTATTCGGCTTATCATAATATGTATATACATTATTAATGATAAATCGATCATTATAACTAATTCAGCGCCAGGTACAAAAACTATAAGACACGGTCATATCACACCAAGACCGTTTTGGAGTAATGTTATTAAAACCAAGCAGCCTCATGTTGCGCGATCATTGATAAAGAACAAAGCTATTAAATTACCAGAAATTTAAATTATCTACCAACATATTATAATAGAACAATTTCTTGTATAACATTTAATACATTTGCCATTATTCGCTTTTACAACGTTACAACAACAAATTCGAAAAATAACAAACTACACATGTAGCATTACACAATTTTAATTGTGTATAATATTGAATACTATACGTATATGCATGCAAGAAAACAGATTCTTTCAATTAGACGTGTTCTTATTTATTAATATTCTTTTTTTAGAAAATTATTTATAATTCATTGTGTATTTTTCATTGATGTTTAATTTTTTTTTTTTTATAATATACGTATTATATTAAATAACTACTATTTAAATTATTCATTATTGCCTGCATGCTGGAAAGTCGTGCACAAAATAAAAATAAAATCTATAATAAACGTGTGCAAAAAAAAAATATATGGCAAACTATGTAAAAAGCTGACGGCAAACTAATTACAATAATATTTTATACAACTTTCTAGCACTGAGGCAATATTTATATGATATAAATGTGCATGTGACATAACATTTTTAGAACTGAAATAAAGTATATTGAAGTTCATGCGTGTGAAACAATAATTCAATTTAAATATAACAAAACGTGCATAGTTAAACAGTTAATATGCAGATGTCCTTATGCACGAAACACTATTACGGTATAATTATGACGTTATAAAAGTATAATATTAAGTATATAATATTATAATTATTACGTTACCACTAAATGAACAACAGAAGTATTAAAGTACAAAATACTAGTAACTACATTTGTACACTGCTTGAAGATTCCATATATTATTTTTAAAGCTTGACTTGATATGCCAACTAAAATATAAATACATGAATCTAGTACGTGGTGAAGAAAATTTTGTTCACATTACGAATTGAGCGTAACTTCATAGCAATTTCTTCAAGCAGAGCTAGTATAAAATTATGATAATTATAGTTTTATGAAAAATTAAATAAATAAAGTTTTAAATGACACAGGCATTTATAGTACATACATACTTGTTAGTCACTATAAGCATGGAATGTTAGATACAATAAAAACAAATATATAAATTATAATCTTACGTGGTATAAAAGGTACAAGTAGAAAATCAATTTCTTCTTTATCGTAACTTTACTGCCTTTTGTCATAACGAAACATTAAAATCGATCTGTGAAATTTGCGTATATGAATTGCTCACAAATAATATTCGGGAAATAAAATGAACTAATACAATGGTTGAGCATGTCTTAAAATATGAGCTAATACTACGAAACAAAATGAGATTACTGAATCAGTATATTTTATAACATTCGAACGTTAGCTGCCAGCATATAACAAATCTAACTTACAAGACAAAATGCAAATCGCACGTAGATGCTCAATGATTATCCTTTGTTCTACATACGCTATAATGGTTCTATGTATATCATAAGAGGAAATTATTTACTCTAGGAGAGATACAATGAACGTAAACAGCTAAAATCTAAATTTTTTGAAAACTAGTAGATATATAAACATTTAATCCAGTTATGTTTATGTAAAAAGTAGAAAAGTAAAAAAGATTAGTTTATAATTAACACCTGAAAATATTATTTAGCGTTACAAAATAAATGCTTTGTGCAAAATGCAAGCGTAATGTACATGTAACAGTTGTTTGAACAACACTTTTAAGAACAAAGGTATAAACAAGCTTCGTACAGTGTGATATGCACATCTTAATGCTGTTTCACGATTGCCGCATATACATACAATATACATATTATTCATACATAAGTATATGAAGCTGCGGTATGTTCTAATATTTATAAATTTATATATTTATATATAGCTTTATTTCTTTAAAGAAATGTGATTTAAATCTTAATAATTTTATTGTAGATTCAGGTTATCAGCCTTCTCTCCTTCTTAGCATAATTTCTCACGTTTCATAAAATAATTAAATTAACTATTGAACAAACGAAATCTTATATGAAATTGTAGTCTTAAAACTACAAAAGTTACAGCTAAATTTAGACATATACGCTGACCAATGCATCATAGCTCTTGGCATGAAGTTACATACATATAATTTATTATCCTATCAATATTAAATTTAATACTAATAATTCTTATCGTTCTTGAAGTATATAATTTAATAAAATCTACATAGTTCCCAAATGCATATTTTAAATTATTAAATAAAAATTGTATACAATAGCAATGTCAACAACACGCTTTATTCCTGTTTTACATTGCTGATACTATATAATACTTTAGTTTATTGGAAACTTTGTAGATTTCTATTGTTTTCGTCAAATAATCATAGCTGTTTATGTGTACATGTATATATATATTTTTTTTTCTGTATATATTAATATTTTATATTTAGAGGCCTTTGACTTTGTCGCACAATGAACATCACATAACATTCATTAAAAAAAAAAAAAAATATGTCACAAATAACTAAACTATACAGAAAAGTATTGCAGAGAAGCTACATTTAAATCGCACGAAAGCGACATGAAGTTTTTTGTATGCCGGTCACTTATATACTATAAATATTTCGCTATTACTTTCCATATATTCATCTTTGAGAAATTTCTTTGTATCAACAGATTCATAAAATTACACTATACGTGTAATTGTTAATAATTTTTGTTATACTGTTTATTTGTATTTGTTATGTGTATACATATATATATATACACGTTTATAATAGTTGTATAATCCGTTTAGATATTAATAATATATTTAAATATTTTCAATTTTTCAAAACATTTTTCAACTGCAATATTGTTTAAAATTATTTTCATTTTTACTATATTAGACTCACGGATGATGTTTCAAAAATAGAAATTTTACAACAGAAAGCAAGTCTGCAAAAACTTAAAAAAAAAAATGAAGCTTACTAATATTAATATTCTAGTGTATGTTTGAACAAATTTTTATATGAGTGACACCAATATACTCGTCACGCGAGACATCGCATGAACATCATGGTTTTACTTGCTATGGAATAGTAATGTAAGCTTATAGGGCACTCTGTCTTATACATAATTATAAACAAATTTTATAATTATGAACAAATTTTTTTGTTTACGTAAATACATAATTATGTATACACAATACGTATAATACATATGTATGCCCCTGTATATGTAAACGATACATAATCTCAATATGAACACTGTAGTTTATGGTACAAGGTACCTCGATTTTTTTTTTTTCAAAAAGCAACATCATCGATGTTTCTTTCCGTAAAACCTTGATTTTTAATCAAGTTCAAGCTCATGTTATTAGGTAACATTCGCTATAAGAATTTTCCAATTCTTAGACGAAAAATATTAATTTTGACAATATAATACTTACGTAGTTAATGACATCATTCGACTCGATCGTTTCTCATGCATTGTTAAAATACATGTCAACACATGATACTGTGAATGCCATTTAAATTTTTGTATTCTTTCGAACTATCAGCATTATACCTTTTGGATAAAGAGTGCCCTTTATTTCTTACAAAAATGTTTTTAAATCGGTTACTGTGCCGTTTGCTGTTGGATTTCAATTTTTTCTACGGTCATATCGGGATTCATTGCAGTGGCTTCTTGAATCGCTTCTGCCAAAGCTCGATCGTGATCGATTGGATCACCGTCCGATTGTATCGTTATTTTTTGTTCTACGCGAGTTTCTACAACTCCATCTCGCTCAGTTTTGTACTACAAAAATAAAATAAAATAAAAAAAAAAACAATTTTATTATATGTAGTAAGCTAAATATAAAATCTTACCGTTATTGTTTCAACAGTACGAGTTTTACTGGATATTGTCTGAGAACTAACTATTTCTCCAGTTGCACTGTACAAACCATCTTCACTCTCGACAGCTACTTTCCTAGTTTCGGTCGCAACTAATGGAACTGTCGTAGTTGTTACATTATTCTCAGGTTCCCCTTTGTAAACAAGTGATTCAGTTGCCGTAACACCAGCTGGATCACCCTAAATTAAATTTAAACAATGGTATTTTTTGTCTAAGCAAAACGAGGATGAAAAGGTACGTTTAAAATAAAATAATATATTACATTGATACCACAAAGTTATACATATACGTATAGAGCAGAGATGGGCAAATTTTATACACGAATAACGAATACAAATTTTTAATTCATTCGTAAATTAGCTTTCGTTCGCGGCTTTGTTCACCTGGATTTCGGTTTAATTTACAAATGAATTTAAAAATTAATTTGCCCAACTTTTACATAGAGTTATATAGATAAAATACTGTGAACCAAGGTCTTATTAAACTATTATAGCCATTATGTTAATTTTATAAACTACTGATTATACCTTAAAACCAGTGCTTTCGAGGTAATGAAAACATTACATTTTTTATGTCGTTATTGTAAATGTTACTTTTTATGTTCCCATGAATGTTAAACAATGAGCACCATTATGCAATGAGTAATTATGTATGTGAGCATTATGTAATGTATTTTAAATAATTTAAACAATATATGCGTTTTGTATGAGCAAGTTAGTATTAATAGCATCGTTTCAACAATTGTCATTCACTTTAGAAATGCTTTCAGTACATTTTATACTGTGCAATCAAAAAACACGGAAAACATGTACCTTGATGAAGATCCATCTACAGACTGATTCCGAAAATATATTATAATCTGTACTTATATCGATAAAGACCTTTTTTGAAGGCTCTTGGTAATTGTCCGACATGATTATTCCGTCCCTAAAGATTTACCTGATAATATTGATTGTAGAAAGCCGGTTGATCATCTTCAAGGTCAATCGGAGTACCTGAATCATCGCTGCTTGAACTGGATGTACTGAGCCTTCGAGAGAACAGCTACACCATGCAATGTGTTAGCCAAGCCGATAAAAATTAATTACAAAAATAAATAAAAAAAATAAATAAATGAAAATAGCATGGATTAAATTTTATAAATTAACCATATTATAAACGAATCAAGTACTACCACTTCCTTTGTTTAAATATATTGTATGATTTTGTTATATGTATATCGAATGTGTGTATAATTTGTATTTATTTATATATGTATATTACAGAAGAAATAAATCTGTATGCTCCAAATGTAAAGAAATCATAAGCCTTTACGATTTTATGAAAATTTTTCATAAAATTAAAGTATTAAAAATGAATGTGCAATGATCATATTACTAGCATATAACGCAATATATTTTAATGATTTTATGTTAGAATCAACCAAGTATAATGACATGTGGTAATTTACATAAATGATTACATGCTTCATCCATTAGTGGTGAGCTTCGTATGTTTTTAAACTTTAAATACATTATTACCTGTTCACCAGAAAGTACATGACTCGTTGTTCGGACTTCTTGTGTTACTACTCTCTGTTCCTGCCTTGTTGCACTGGTTGCAGTTGTATGCGCTACAGTCTTTTCCTCTACCTAATGTAAAAAAAAAATGATAAAAAAATAATTCTACCTCTATAGAGAAATACATTATGACAACGGCGATATGCGAAAGTATTTAATGTATTTAATCAACATACAATAACCAAACAGAATAAGATATGAAGAATGAAATATGTTGTAACAATATACTAATAATTTATAACAATACAAACCTGACTGGTTTTTTGATTCTTTTCAAGGTCTTCATGCATTGTAGCAGTGCGTGTAGTAACAGCAGTTGCTGTCATGTATGGAGCCCTACCATCATCCGGTGCCTCTGCCTAAATACAACTACAAGGTGACTAATGTCTTATAATAAAGGAAGAACGTATGTGCATATAACATCAGAAGAAAACACTGTGTGAGTGTAATGAATTCAATTTTTTGTTCTTCCTTATACACTGGTTCCAAGATGATTATAAATATTTTGTTTATATATTTAAATCGCAATTTATATCAATAACACATATTTACTGCATGCAATACACAAATATTCAACTACTAAGGATCATATTGCAATATCTACAATGCATGTCATACAATTATTAAATGAATTACTAGTAAATTAATAACTTGTCATTTTAAAAAACATAATAAACTTGACCATTTTTAGACTTGATATTTAATGAAATTTTTCGCGGGGGAAATAGAGGAACTTAAACAAATGTATAATTATTAAAATAATCTGCATGAGAACGAAACTCGGGTCATGGTTCCTCTTCTCCCTCTATTGAATATTAAAAATAAAATAAGTTTCATCAACTCGCAAATTTTGTTGTTGAAATTTTTCTGTTTACCTTTTGCAGTTAGCAAAGTAGTTTATATTTGTTATATATAGTATTTTATATTACTGTAAAAATTGTATCACCTTGTTAATTTGCGTGGAAACCGTTACTTGGCCTGTGCCTCCAGGTGTAAGATCCTCAATTTTTTCTTCGATATTTTGCGTCACGCCTTCTTGATCTTTTACTACCGATTGCTTAGTTGTTGTTTTCACTATTGTTGGAGCAGTGCTCGAAGCTGCAGACTTTTTCGCTTTTGAAGAGACAGGTTTCGTTGTGTCTTCTATTTCCTTCAAAATAGTATCACTGTCTAAAGGTTGTCCAGTGTTAGCAAAGATCATGCCATCTTTCACAAATGCTCCATCCTCTCCAAAGATCTCTTGGTTCATTAGTTTACCAAATTTGTCGTGAATCTTGCCATCTTTAACATAACTTCCATCATTTGCAAATGGTGCTTGCCTGACTGGTTTTCCATCTTTATCACACAGCAAACCCTTACGAACTAAACTAATAGTAATTACAGTGAAATATTTGTCAAGAGGTTTGCCTGTGGGTGTACAAATAATGCCTTCTTTAACAATGTTGCCTTCTGCATCGAAATTTCCTTGTTTCAAAATTTGACCAGTTTTATCCACAACAACTCCTTGTACCACTTTCAAACCTTCAGGACCAAATGCTTCTTGTGTAAGCAGTTGTCCATTCGTATCATAAATCTTTCCATTTCTAATGTAACTAGTTTCTGATGGTAGATTACCTTGAGACATTGGTTTTCCATTGTTTCCGTAAATGAGGCCATCTTTAATAAAGCTTCCGTCATTTTTATAAGAAGCATAATTTAAAGGTTGACCAGTATGATCATAAATTCTTCCATCTTTAATAATACTGCCGTTTGTATCAAAATCACCAGATTTCAATGGTTTACCATCACTGCCACATACTAAACCGTAACGAACAAGCGTAACAGTAATTACTGTTTGTTTTCGATTCAGTGGTTTTCCGTTTGGTTCATGTATTAAACCATTCTTTACGTAACATCCATCATTACCAAACATTCCACGTCTAAGTGGCTTTTTATCTTTGCCGTAAATGTAACCATTAAGAATGTATCCTCCATCGGTGCCAAACGAACTGTGATTCAAGGGTTGCTTGTCTTTTCCATAAATTCTACCTTCATCGATATAGCTTCCACTAGGTAGTGCAGTACCAGCATTTAACAACTGTCCACCCCATCCATATATGAGACCATCTCTGATGTAACTACCATCAGGTTTAAAAGCTCCTTGCTTTAGAGGACACTGATTTTTGTCATAAACTACGCCATCTCGAATATAACATCCTTCTGGGACAAGGGATGCTAAATTCTTAGGCTTTCCTTGGCTATCAACAACTTTTCCATCTTTTACTGCTAAACTGTCTGGTCCTTTGTCATCTTGAGTTAATGGTTTTCCATCTCTGCCAATGATCGATCCATTCTTAATAATATTACCATCTGGTCCAAAAACACCATCTGAAATTATTCTGCCATCTTTCCCATAAATTATGCCACCGGCAACATATGAACCATCAGATCCAAAGATATCTTTAGTCAAAGGCACGCCATTGCAATCAAAGATTACTCCATTTGCAATGAGACTATCTTCCGAAAGGGCCGAACACAGATTTAAAGGTTTACGATCCATACCGTATACGAGACCATCCTTAATGTAACTTCCATCTGGTTTGAAAAATGAAAACTTCAAGATCTTTCCATCTTTAGTATACAATTTACCATCTTTGATAGATGCACCTTCAGGTATCAATGAATCTTGATTAAGGGGTTTACCGCTTTTTGAGTAAATAACACCTTTTTTTATATAACTTCCATTCGAGGCAAAAGACTCTTGTTTAATCGGTTTACCATCTTTTCCCATTATAATTCCATTTTTTATCAAAAGGCCATCTGGCCCAAGATAAGCATCTGATAGCGTTACGCCATTCACATCGTAAATTACGCCATCTTTAATTATGATTTCATCAGGTTTGAAAAGATTCTGTGATAATGGTTTGCCATCATTACCATGTACAATGCCTTCTTTGATAAAGCTTCCACTAGCTATTAGAGGAATCTGACTTAAAGGTCTACCATCTTTGCCATATAAAATACCATCTTTTATAAAACTGCCATCAGGTTTATAAAATGCATGTTTAATCGCTTTTCCATCTTTACCAACAATTTTCCCATCTTTCAAATGAGCACCACAAGGAAGCAAAGATCCTTGACTCAAAAACTTTCCATCCTTTGAATAAATTACACCATCTTTTATGACAGATCCATCTGAACTAAAGGATTCGTGCTTTACAGGTTTACCATCTTTTGAATAAACTTTTCCATCTGTTATATAGTGACCTTCGTGACCCAAAATACCATTATCAAGGGCATTTCCTGATTCTCCATAAATTAAACCATCGTAAATGTAAGTTTCATTAGGTACAACTGCAATCTGATTTAGAGGTTTCCCATTTTTATCAAGTACTATTCCCGTAACGATATAATTTTCATTTACACCGTATGAGCCTTGAGTAAGTGGTTTAGAATTCGGTGTAAATATAAGACCATCTTTTATGTATGTCCCGTCTATGCCCAACTGACTGTATTGTACTGGCTTTCCATTTTTCATCACAACTTTACCTTCTTTCACCTGCGTGTGTTCCGGTCCTAATAAATGCTGGTCAATTATTTGTCCATTATAATCATGCACAATACCATCCTTAACGAAATTTCTTTCAACGCCCAAAGACTTTTGGTTCACGGGTTTACCATCTTTAGTTGTAATTAGACCACTGTTAATATAAATTCCATGGGGTCCGAAGTCAGCTTTCTTTATTGGATTTCCATCCTTTGTACAAATTTTCCCATTTACTATTTTACTACCTTCAGGGCCAAGATTATGTTGATCTAAAGGTTTCCCATCTTTGGTATAAATAACACCTGCAATAACTTTAGTACCATCTGGAAGTGGCAAAATATGGTATTCTGGGATGGACTCTGTAACTGGTAGTTGATCAGCACCCTCTTGTTGTTGCTCAGCGGCGATAAAAGCTGCCGATGCACTTTTATCACTTTCTGGTGGACATGTAGCTTTTTGCTGTTCTTTTAATCCTGCAGATTCCACGTAATTAAGGCCCGGGGTCTTTAATCCTGGTAAGGGCTTACTAGTATCTGTTTCTTTGGTTTTCCTTTTTTCTGCTGATTCTGCTACTTTTTTCTCTTCGCCCGGGGCGTAATTAAAAGCTAAGCCTGTAGCTTTACGACTTGCGGCAGTTGGTGATTGTTGATTTTGAACTCCAGGTGATGCTGGTCTGTCCTCGTAAGAAAATCCGTGCGGTGTAAAAGGTTTCTTTGTCGGAGACGTTTCTGTTTCTTCATAATCGTAAGGTTTTGTGTAGCTGGGGAGCTGCGGGGACTCTGGAGTGGTTCTCGTTTTTTCGATATTTGATGTTTCGGTCAAAGGTTTTACTTGTTTTTCTAATGTAGAAAGATTCGATTCCGTATCACTTTTATCCAACGATTCTTCCAGTTCTTTGTTCTTTTTCTGCTTCTTTTGCTTTGCATCCTTTTCCTTTTTGCCAAATAGAAACCCACCAACAGGACTCTTTCATAATAAACAAAAACATGCAATACCAGAAACATGCCATAGTCTAATATATATATATTTTTATAAATGTATCACAAAAATAAACTAATAAAGCTAATGGAGACTACATATCGATGCATTGCTATTTTTTCTTTTACAAAAATAAAGTAATAGCCGTGCATATCTGTAATTTGGGATTATGTATGTGTATATATATACTCATAATATGGAATGTATATGAATCATTATACAGGTACACCGTTGTGTTTATCGGAGTAAAATTCAATTGAACTTATTTTTTATATTAATATCATCAGTTTTTACGTATAAAAATGTCTTGTTCTAAGAACGACCACGACGAACTAAACTCTTTTTCGCTAACTATAACACGCTGCATAGCACGTCAATAGCAGAACAATTTACTTACCTTTAGTTTTTCTTTCTTATCTTTATCACGTTTTTCTGGCGTTTCCTTATCTTTCTTTTTCAATTCTTTTTTACTGGGCGACTTTATGTCGTTGTTGTCAAGGATAGCACTTTCATTTATCAAATCAGAATTGTTGAGATCATTATGATTTTCCTTTTCATTTTCATTTTGCTTATCCTTTTTCTTCTTAGATAGACCACCGGGCGGTAGGACAGCAATTCCTCCGACCGGTTTCTACAAGTAAATTTATAATCACACATCGCTACATGCAATAAGCACGAAAATGGTCTATTGCTAAGCTACTAATTAAACTACATGTTTTCACATTCTCTTGGCATGTGTTTCATGCTTGACAACTAAGTACGGTCTGCGCTCTCAAAAAATGTAGTCGTTGGTCTGTTAGATCTTTCCTGCGGAATTTACTTTTGAATAACAATGTCTAATTATTATCTGGATTTTACTGTTTACCGTTACTGCATGTAACATGATGTTGCTTGCGATGATTATTATTTACATGCGATTATAAGCATTAGCGCGGTTAAATTTAAATGTTTCATTCTGTGGAAATTATTAACATAACTTACGAAAATATTTGCATAACTTTCTGCGCCTGTGCATGCTTGTGTGACATCACCGTACATTAAATGTCAGATAACTTGATAATTCAGCTTTGAGGCGATGGCCGTATAATTTTTTCAATAAATAAAAAAAAAAAAAAAGAAAAAAAAAATAGCAACATGCATTGAAAAAAGGAAAACACCAAATGGTCACATCCATTAATAAAAATTAAAATATGGTGGTTAATGCATGACAGTATGTCCCAGGTAAAATTCTATACCTTTTTGCCACGATCTGCATCATATTCTCCTTCCAGGCTACTGGTACTGCTAGCTGATGTTGTTCCAGCACTTGTTTTGCGTGTGAGCTACCGGTGTTAGTTAGGTGTCAGTTAGTTTTTATGGTTGATGCACTAGGACGTGAATATTGAATTGAAGTTTGTGAAATTACTTAATTACATACAAATGCCATGTGTTCAACTTTTGACAGTAATTATAAGACAATGTCTTGTAAAATCTACGCGTTTCTACATGGGGATATTTCAAATCTTCACGAACTCATACAAATTAATTAACTAAATGCATACAGAGCTGTTTCAATTACACGTTTTATATCGAGTGCTAAAAGATTTCATATTTAATTCAACAGTTAAGGTTAATTAGCTTGCACCTTAATTACATAACTTTTCTCACCAATTCCAGAATGAATGTAATAAAATATCTAATGCATACAACCATGTCTAATACATGGTATACAATAAATTATTAACATGCCACGGCTACAAGTATTATCTGTTTAATCTGAAAAAGTGCACAGTGAATAAATTTGTATTTTTAATCAAATATTCTATCCTTTGTCTTTCAAGTGATCCAATTGGTGTTCTACAATTTCTTCATAATATTTAAAAAAAATCACATGGTAACAGTGAGATTAAATAATTAGTAATATTTTTAGATTCAGCAATCAGTTTTTAAAAACAAGTTTGTTTGAAAGCGTAGACCGCAGATAAAATCAGAAGTCCCTTAAAATGAATTTTCATGAAATAATTTTTCAATTTGCATGACGATTTCATGCATCTTCTACAAACTATCGCTATACCGAATATAGTTGAGAAACCGATAATAAGTATATCCCATTTTACCTTTTCCTTTTGTTTTTTAATTGGACTAGGTCGTTGATCTATATGCTCCATATCGGGAATCATTTCAGGTTCATAACTCATTGTATGTCTCTTGCTTGGTTCTGAACCATAACTTTCAACCTGTTTAGGCCCACCTAATGCTGTGTAAGGCAGTCACACTATATCAAAAACTTAATGTAATCTAATAACTTCATAATAAAAGCACTGAAACGGCACCTCTAGTCCGTTATAATATTTTTATATCTATGTAGACGTTAAATAAAGTTTACGAATAACAAACGTGGTTTTACCATCCATGCTGCGAGATGTAGGGCGACGTCCGCTTAAAGATCTTTCGAACTGTGGAGGCTGTCTGTCGATAGGAGTCTTTTTCGTCTCGTAATGAGTTCTTCCTGAGTATCGGAAGCGAGAACCCAAATGTGGTATCAAACCTACTTTCTTCACAGGCTCTGGACTCATGAGCCTAAAATCGTATTTAGTAACACCTTTCATTTATACACACATTTCATATCCACGTAATTTTTAAATCGTTATTCACCTGAAGAAAGTATGATGTTCCACGCAAACTTTCCATAATTTTTTTGCCGCCCTGTGATTTGCCAATTTGAAACCAATCGTGGATTCAAATTGTTCGAATTCGCCAGGCCTGATTTTTATATAAAAATTGTGCCTCTTGTAAGAGATTTTTAAAATCTTTGGCCAAGCGAACCTATTGATTCGTAATCGATCCCTGTAGACAAGAAGGCCCGACGAACATACACCTAACATTATATCAACGCCTTCGGAATCTTTAGCAGGGTGGAGATCAACTCCATACATTGCTAACTTCTTCGCGTTCTCGAGATAATGGAGCTCAGCCTCGGCAGGTGTTTGGCCCCTAAAAGTTCCCAAACGTAACTTTACCACCTTTCCTTATCGATCAATATCGACGCTGTATCAATAAATTCGACAATCAATAGACGAAACTAACTTATGCGTTTTATGCAGGTCCATTACTTTCTCTACCAACTCTGGTGTCTGATTCGGGGCGAACTTGAAATCTTTCAAGTATGTACGGCCATGCTCATCGGGATCGTAATCCCCAACTTCTGATTGTACTAAGTACGAACCTAGAAGAGCATGAGTCACAAATGAACACGGCAATCGTCCCGTGATAATGTCGTTTCTTATCTGAAGGCACAATTGATATCGTGTTATGTCTTCTTGTAATTGTGCTGGGTCTGGAGGATAAAACTTCACCTCGAAATTAAATTTCCACGGTTCGTCTGCGTTCGAACAAAAATACCGAATTAAATTTCAACGATGACAACAATGTCGCACGACGTACGATCGAAGATACAAACTTTTTACAAATTTCGTAATCCTTTTATCAAGGTCTAACCAGTTTCGTGGGTCGTGTCTGTCTTCGTAAATAAGGCCGAAGTAATCTTTTTCCAGCAGATTCATGCTCTGGCAAATCATGTCGAGCAGGTCTTGGCCTTTCGCCTTCCTCTGAAATAAAACGTAAATTCAAACGAACGTAGAGGACGAATCAAGGAAAAATTAAAAAAACTCACGTCGATGTGGAAGTCTTTGACGGTCCCATCGAGCAGGGTGATCTTCGCAACAGCCATCTTGCCTTTGCTAACTGGACTTTTCGTAGGGGAATTCGTTCCGGTCCCATTTTCTGCTGTTACTTCCGGTGGACCACCAGCAGACTTCTGTTCTTCCGGCATACTTCAACCCTGTGCTAAGAAAATCGTACGAGTTAAATATCAAATACTCTTTAAATGATTTACACGGTGTTACGTCGAGAAAAGATCGCGAGCCGGTATCAGCGTATTCGAGTATGGATCCTGTGTCTAGACTAAAGGGTGTCATGTAGAGAAATAATCAATATTTGCTTGGGGCTCGCAGTATTGCACGTACCCTCTCTGTAAAACACTGTGGCTTCTATCTCATTAACGAAGAAAAACGCGAAAAAAGAACGAGCTAATCCGAACTTGACCATTAACCGCGCCGCTCGATCGATCGCGATACACTGAAACCATTCCTATCGAATGTCCCTCTATCTTTACAACCAGAGATCTAAATCTTTATATAGCACAGTAGACCGACAGCCCGATCAGGTGGTGCATACTCTATATTCTCGATTTAGTAAGCGCATAAAGAGAGTTCCATCTTCGCGATAACACTACTTTGTCACGATCTAAATTTTTGGCTAAACGCGATATTACAGTCAACCTCCCCCCTCTCTTTCTCTAGCCGCCATATTTACCAGACCTTTCGCCTTGCGATTTCTTTTCTTATTTCCGAAAGAGAAGTCCAAAGTGAAAGGCCGACGCATAGTGGGGAAAATTCGCGATTTCATGGCCAAAACCACTAAAATGAGATCCTTCGTCTCTCAGGTACGACGCAACTTTCAATCTCGCGTGACAATGTTCCAAAAAGAAAGCAGATAACATATCTTTATACGTGTTATAGCTTCATCTGTACGTCACCGACGCATTAACGGAATTGTCAGATTTCCTATCGCGTTACGCAGAACAAAAACCGCGTTCGCATCGTGTCGCTTTTAGATATCGATCCGAACATATTGGAAGATTTCGTTAACGATTAAATGTTCGCGAAACCAGACCTCGTTTCTCTGACAACGAACCTCGTATGCCCTGGCGTAAGGATAGAACGAAGCGAGTAAGATCTATCGGGTAAGATCTCCGCGCGCGGAGCGGTAAAATGATAGAGAAAACAGTACGACGAGTGATTTCGTAAGACTTTGGTGGACAGGTTGCAGTTACGTACGATGGAAGCGCGTGTGTGCATTTACCACAGGTCATTGGCCCTTCTTCAAGATAGAACGAACGCTGTCCACGCCGGGCGCAATGTCTCGATACGGAGTCAATGAAACGCCGATACTTATTACGTCGCGCTTAAAATATCGCTCGCAGGTATTATTGGACGGTTGTTATAAAAGTATCGTCTAAGTTCACGATCGATAGTAGCGTGCCAAGGGGCCTCGGTGGCGTACTCAGCGGTTAAAAGTTCCAACGACGGAACTTTTCGTTTTCTTGGCACATCGATAACAATTACAGTTTCTTGATAGTGCTGCATCGATCATTGGAAGATGACTGATCAACGTTTACTGATCGTATCGGTGCTTATACATCGCCATTTTACAACAATATTTATATCGAACAGTTCCCATCGATATCGTTTGTAGGAGATCATAGTTTTATAACTATGCATGTACACATCTGTACGTTACAGTTAGGTCTGAAAGGGTCCCGATTATAATCCGGACGATCAACAGCTGCGAACACAGAAGGGGAGAACGTTATGTCGAACGATAAATACAGTTTTTCTCTGTTTCGCGCTTCCAGCCATAAGCATCGTCCAGCTTAGTTTTCAATTATTTACACGGAGACGCACGACTCGAAAAAGAAACGTAAAAAGACGTAACTTGCGCGACCCTGACCGACACGCTCCCGCGGACTCGACTATTCAAATTGACTACGCGAGGTAGAGTGGGCATAGCCTTATGCAATGGCACCCGGACAAATAGTAATTCAACCTCAATTGCACGGAATCAGAGCCGTACACCGGGATGCTGCCCAACCGCCATTAATGCCTAGCATGGCGTACGAGCGTTGGCTGGAAAAAAAAAGAATCTGTCTGTGGCGATTCCAAGTTCTTTTTGCAATAGGCCAGAGGCTGCGCGTGAGTCATGCACGAACGCTGAGAGACACAAAGAGAGAAACGTGTATCGGTCGGAACGGAAATCACGGTTTAGCGTTCAATTCCAAACGAATATCTCGTTACGCAGACCACGCAACCGATCCCGACAAAAGAGTAATTACATAAATTTGCTCCTAGGGCACGTTGCGTAACGCTCTATGTAATTGAAAACAAAACATTTTGTCAACGATCCTCTAATCCAGGGTCTTTCGAACGCGTTCCGTGAAATATTAACGTAACAGTTGATATAACGGGTCTCGATAAAAGTACGTACAATCAAGGTCCATAAATCTATTGTTGAAGCTAAAACACTGTATTTGTCATCGCGCTCATCGCAGTGTTTACTGTTTACCGATCCCGAATGCCTGCATGCTTACGACTCGATTCTAATGATAAAACTGATTCATCGCGCTAGTTGCATAGAAATCACGATGGAATTCGCGGAATTGGTAAACCGTGCGTGCCGTTGCAAGTTCGACAAGCACGATGCCGTCATCGCCAGAAGCAGACGTCCTTTACCGTGCTCTTTGCTAACAGGATGAAGTAACGCACAGATTAACAAGCGCGATGACGAGAGTGACCAATATTATATGTGTACAATAATACAAAGAATCGAATTAGTATCCGGGCAAGCTGGGTTGAAGACAACAGCATCAACAACATTCCAGAACTCGAGCGTTCGATTCGAGATCATGGACAAATATCGAACACCGCACGTTTAACCAGTCTCCGGCTTCGACAACGCTACATTCCTTACACGCTTATGTTTCAGGTCTGTTTTATAAATTTATCTTTCATTATTGCAGCGATGCGTAATATACACATGTAAATAGCAGAAAATAATTTCACTGTATCTTTCAGAAGCTTTGAGAACACGTTTTACAGATTCCAAAGTTCAAGGAAATGCGAAGACAAATGAATTTGTTTCCAGCGATCGAATACGCGAAATCCATTGAAACGAGAGGCTCGATTCCCGAGATGCGTCGAGAGGGAACGAGAGGCGATCCACGTTTCGCCAACGGGTCAGTTTAAAGTTTAAAGGCTCATTGAATAGGCCGACCCGGTCTGAAAGAATCTGCTTTTTCTCCGTCGTTGGGAGGAGAGATCCTTTCAAACACGCGTGGGCCTCGTTTGGTCGTGTGTCAAAGGGCTGATTGTAAACGAGGGTCGCGTGATCCACGGCACACGCCCACGCGACCGTGTACACACACGCCTCGCGAGATCTCTCATCCTCCGTACGTATTAAAGAGCCGTCGACTTTAATGAAAGAATTCATACCACTCGAGACGCGGCGCGGAACAGGCTTCGAGGCCGTCGATCGGTGGGACTTAAAAATAGAAAATCAAGAAGAGAGAAAAAAACACTGTCCCGATGCCTCGCCTTCGGAAATTATTCGAATTGTAAATTAGGCAACTGACACGGAACTACGCATATCACGAATCCTTAATATTCGACCTGTACTAGCCAACGTATAGCAATTTGTTCGTGACGATTAATGGATAGAGCAATTAAATGTTTGTCTGTTCGTTGTGACATATTCCATCCTATAATTGATACTTTTATTTTTATTTAACGAGTGACGTATAAATAGTTGTGTATTTTCTCCACCCCTAGGTATTATCGATCCACCACCGTGTGTAACGGTCGATTGCATATTTTGCACGATTTCCTTCTAAACACTTGCGTAAAGTTTTGTGTATCGTTACTGTTAAAAACTCTTACGAATTGTTTGCAAAATCCTGTTAATCAGTTAAATAGAATCGTCACCCAGTTATGCGTGATTCACGATTCCAACAAATGTTGTTTACGAACAGATGCGGCTGGAAAGCGTTGGGGGTTCACTTTTTGTTCGACTTATTTTTAGTCGAAATCAGTTCAAGGCTGACGATAACTCCGATAATTCACAATTTTGCATAACGGCGCAGCATTTGCTGGCTCGCTTTTGAGCATTAATATGTGACCTAACCGCGCACCAGGGATTATGCGAGGGGCAGTGGGTTCATTATTGGGTAGAATGTTTCCATAGAATATGCTTCGTCCGAATAGGTCATGGCCGGAAAATATTTAGAAATATCGATCGAAGAGATAGCTTTTCACGAGTGCATACATCTATCGGAGCTTCTAAAGAGGATAACAGCCATAGAAAATTCGAATAAACAGAGCGGATTGAATCAAAAGAATAAATTATCCTTGAAACAGCAACGTTCGCTCGAGGGAAATGGCAATTGAGCGAGTAGAAAGCTTCTCACGTGGAATGCACAAGCGTTAGCGATACCAACAGCAACGCGCGTAACTAAACTATAAAATACAGCGTGTTTCAAAGCTACGTAGATGTTTTAATACAACGATGAAAGATTAATTATGAACATCTAAAGAAACCATCGAGTTTCTGCTGTTACGATGCCATGTCTTCGTAAACAGGAAGATCAAATCTTATAACTTCATTAAAATCGAATGCCCCAAAGGTCTTGTGCACTACGTGCAAGACGAAAACAATTTCCAAAGGGGCGTCTCGCATCCAGGAGTCCCTGGACGCTGTAAGTTGCGAGAAACCGGCCGTCGATTGAACTCTGGGATCTCGACTGGCCAATATTGGATCGTATTTTCCAGTTAACGGAACCCTACGGTATCTCAATCTGGAGTATCGGCTCGACGCATCGTGCGCGCGCCCGATCAGTTAACGGATCGACGAAATCCTTATTCAGTAACCTGCCCATCCACGAAGGGAGGTCAGAGATACGGAGAGGATGTCGTTAGAAAACGAGTCGGATTTACATACGCACGTGAGTTTATTAACCCAGTCGCGCTACGTAACCACGACCGATAAGCACGTGAATGAACCGCGCTCGCATGGTCGGAGGCGGACGCGATCGTTTCGATCAACGGACAGTTTAAAATCGCTGGGTCGGCCGTCGGAGCGTCGCGGAACAGCTCTCGCGTGCAACATTGTCTCGCGAGATCGATGAAAATCCAGCCGTTCCGGAGATACAGTACGCGCGACCGCCTCGGGGAATGTTTGATCGATCGACGTGACCGCGTCGTCGCAGCCGGATACGTGCTGGCTGACAATTTTCCGGCCGACGACTGCCAACAAACGTTCCCGCTGAAACGCAGTACAGAGACTTGGCCGAGTTCGCGTGGGCACATAACAGCTTCTGTGAAGCGTGCTTTAACTGCAGCCGCGCGATGGCTGATAGGACCGGAAAAAGAGGCCTCTTCCTCCTCCTCCGCCTCCACCGTCCCCTGTCTTGCGCCGAACCGCTTTTTCAGAAGACTCGTGGATTCGCGATGCACCGTGGAAACATGCCTCCGCGGTGCACTTTGCTTATTACTTCGATGATTACACCACCTCCGCCTCCCGCCCGACGAGCACCGATCGTAGAAAACTCTCGTCCGTACGCTGACGCAAATAACCAGAGGGACGCGTCTCTATTCGTAGATTCTTCAAGGTTTAGACGAACAAACGAGACACCGGATACTTTCTGAAATATGTACTCTCTTTAATGTTTGAACACTAGAATATTCTACTAGAATTATTCATTCTTTCATTATGTTAATCCTCTGTTATCCTATATAGAGCTTGCTCTTCCTTATGTACACAATTGACTTCGTCTTCTAACAGTCTGGCGCCAAATTTCTATTCGTTTCGTTTCGCCAAATCTGCAACTAATTTAAAGCCGTTATTATTATTGTTTCGTCGTGTGTACGGCTCGCCCTCTGTTACGAGCAGTGACGCCGGAAGCAGCCGATCGAAATAAGGTCTCGCGCGCCAAAACGACGCCAGTGGAAACACGAGAGGTTAAAAGAATCGAAACCCTTACGCGAGCCGGTGATTTCCGCATCCCCTCGGATACTAGAATCTGCATTCGAGTGTACAGCCAACAGTTGGGACAGTTTTTATCGCCGGGTACAGACGCGTCGCGTCTACTCGGTGATCGGGGGAGGTTTCGGGGGCGTGTTCCCGCATTTTTCCTTTTGTCGTTCCAACCCTTTTCTTTCGTCGCTCGTGCACCAGCAGCATTCACCGGTAGGTCTTCCTCTGTGTCGCGAGATTCAATGGCGGTGGGATTGCAGGGGCGAGAAGATAAGAGCCGGGCTAGGGGTGCCGTAGGAACGAGACGCAGAGGGCAGGCGTGGATTCTTTGATGCGTGAAATTAAAGGGCTCAAAGCTGTAAAAACGCCGTGTATAAATTTTCGCCAACCGGGGATTCGCCGACCGATTCTTCTTCGTTCGCGTCGCCCCCGTCGCGACAGGAGCCTCATTTCCTTGATTGCGCGCGAATTTATCGCCCCGGCGTAGAACAGCGGCGATAATTTGACGAGGAAACGCTTCGACTTGTAAACAGAGACGGGAAGAATGTTATACGGGCGTACATTTCCTCTTTAAACTTGTACAATTGTTTCGATCGCTACATTTATATCGATACCGTGTTCTTAACTTCATCGTTAATTATTTTTACTTAACTCCTTAACATATTTTTCCAAGAATGATCAGTTTTCTGTATTGGACTTGTTTCTACGCTATATAAAAATGCGGTTTTTGTTAATTACAATGTTGTACCTAACGTATAATTTGAAGGAAAACAAGTACTGTTATCCCTTAAACATGAGCGTTAAGGGGTTAACGAGTAACAGGGTTATTCGTCGTTCGAAATTTGTATCTGGATGAAGATTTTGCCCATCCCTGCTCGTAAGTTCGACGGTGGAAATTAATGGGGGATTACACGCATCCGGAACGAGGAATAACCGATCCGTACGTTATCGAATCGAGAGTCAGCGAACGGTTCGTGCTTTAATTAAACGTCGCCGCGCGAGTTCCGCGCGTATTTTTACACGAGGATTCGTTCACAAGTGCACGGGGGTTGTTACGCGCGTGTAGATTAAAAGCTCGAGAGCTCGCCAAGAGCAAAAACGTACAATACGGTGCTCGATCGTGTCACGCGTCGTCCTGCATGACTCACTGCGCACTTATAATTTATAAGAATCTGAAGGGCGTGGCGTGGTTTCGATGCAACAAAATACTGATTCTTGTAACATTTTCGATATTTATGCGACGGGTTAAATCGCGTTACGATTCCACGTTACCATTCCTGTCAACGTTTATCATTGCTGCTATTATTTTGTTGCATTCGTAGCACTTTCGCTCGTAAAGTATTCGATTTAATACATTCGGTTTTACATGTGTTTAAAACAGAGTGGAAAACAATTTCACCCCTGGGAAAAATTGTAATGAGAGATTCTAGAAGCCAAAATAGGATAAAAATCAAGAATACCAATTTGTCGATGGAGGCTTCGTTAAAAAGTTTTTAACGTTTAAAGTTCCGCCCGTACTGAATTTTTTTCTAGAAAGGGGGTAGGATTTCGAGGGTATGCTTAATGACCAAAAATGATTGTAATTGACCCCCGCAACCAAAAACAATTTTTCCAGAATGATTTGAAATTTTTTAATAACTTCTTAATGAAGCCTCAATCAAAAAATTGGTATTCTTGATGTTCGTCTTATTTTAGCCTCTAGAATCTCTTAAAATTTTTCCCAGGGGTGGCTGAACACCCTGTATAAGCCTCCGATCGCCTGTGAAATACCTTTGGACTCGTTAATCGCAAAAACAAATTGTTAATTGTATCAAAAATGGGCCACCTTGCCACGAAACCGATACTTCGGTGTTTGGGTGTTAAAAGCGTTAAACGAAAGGGCTAATCCCATGAACAATGGACGCACGTGTTTCTACGTATGCAGAATGGGAAGGAAACGATGATAGGCTGATTTCCTTTTAACTCGTATTCACAAAAGAAACCTATAGAATTTCTACGTAGAAACGCGAGTGAATTACACAAACGAGTGCCATTCTTTTTTCGTTAGCACGTCTTTCGCAGTGATTTTGTACAATAACAATAGCGGTCTTTTACGAGCACTTTTTCCCCGACGTAAACCGAGATAATTGGCCGTGTCCCGGCGTAACGCCACAGTGCCATATACACCGCGTCCGCGTGCTATTGCGCTCTGCTTTTTCATGGCTAAATCGTTTTGTTCCCGTTGCATGCTCGCTCGCCGGACTTATCCGCTCGTTCGTGAAAAGCGTTCCGCCAAGGAGACGTGTCGCGTCCCTGATACCAGTGACGCGCCCAGAAATTTAACAGAGTGTAATTAAAAATTAAATACACGTCGCATCGCCTCGATATTATTTTAGTTCGAGACAATAATTATACAGCGTGCCACAGGTTCTTATTAATTAATCTTTTTAACATCTAAGTGAAAATTCCTGTCAATCATACGCGTGTTATGTAATTATTATCTTCCATTAATATTTGTCTCTGTTTCTTTGCACAAAGAGGGTCGAATTCCCATTAATAAATAAAAAAATAAAGCCCGGAGGGAGATACAATACTTCCCTGGGTGCGTCGCTGCTCGTTTCCATGCTCTTTTTCCGCTCGCTGGGGAAACGAAAGCGTCCGTTTCCCGTGAAAACGCGGCTCACGTTCGACGACGTGCAAAAAGAAACAAGAAAGAATCGCGGGAACAAGCGATTCCCACCCGCGTTTCCGAAGATTCGACGGCGAGGAAAACACGCTCGTCGTCGATTAGATGCGCCAAGCGGCCGTGACGGAAATAGAAAAAGCAGAGGGAAAGAAATCATGCACTGTTCTGATTACATGCATGATTTAATCGAGCACGAGCGCGACACGCACGCTACAAATCCGCGAACACGAAAAGAGCCATGAGACGTCTCTAATTGCGAGCGTAAAACTGTGGCAAGACCGTGGCCCAAACAATGAACGAAGAACGTGATATCTGAGATGCACGACAGTGCCCTGGAATTCGTTCGAAACATTCTTTAACGCGCTTACTGTCACGCCTGTTTCCACGTCTAAGAGTACAATTTCAACGTGAGGATTAAACTGTTAAATACAAATAAATTTCCATGGTCCTGCCTTAACACTTTTATAAAAAACGCATAATTCAATTTTAAACATAGGTGTAGATTGCACGTGCACCGTAGCAGCAAATAAAAAAAATGACTCCACACGAGGAATTCCTTCTATTAATTTGTTGTATCTTCGTTTAGGAAAACGTTACGGCTCGTCCCAGTTTCTAAAAATCATCAAATAATAAAAGTTATTATGTTGTTTGGTAATTATTAAATGTAGAAAATAAATTCAAGTTAAAATTTTGAAATCTGTCTCGCGATACCTCTGGTACGGACTGTTAAAATATCTTGTGTACAGTACGTTCGGGCTCAAGGGGAAATTGTCATGTAAATAAGAATGAACATTTCGAAAGTCGGATCTCCAAGTTTACATAGTATTGTGAACTATGCAACCACGTGACGAACGTGGCCACGCCTTATTCGCGTTCGGCTTTCAAGATTTTGCATGTAGTGCACGCACACCGCTGCATTATCAATACTTCCGGCGATTGGTTTACGGGAGACAGGTATACGTAAACAGCTGCCTGAACAATAAAGTTTCACGTGAATTAAGCGCGCACGAGAGATACGCTTACTACGCTAACAGGTGTTGTCGCCTCCTGGCTACTACCTCAAACATACAGCGTATTAATTTAGCCTGAATAATACTCGATAAGAACACTATGAATGTTACGGATAAACTGATAACTTTGGCCGATAAAAAAAGAGCTCGATCAGCACACATAAAATATGGTTACTCGCCACTCGATCTATTATTAATCGTGTATATTTTTTTTTTCGTGTGCATTTACGTTGTACAGTAATTGTGTGTTTACGTTTGAATGATAAATATTTATGTTTGTTTTAGTTCCCGTAAAATACAGGTTCGACCATTCCTGGGAAAAATTTTAATAGGGAATTCTAGAGGCCAAAATAATACGAAAATCAAGAATACCAATTTGTTGATGGAGGCTTCGTTAAAAAGTTATTAACGTTTAAAGTTCCGCCCGTACTAAATTTTTTTCTCGAAAATGCGTAGGATTTCGGGGGTATGTGTATTCACCAAAAATGTTTGTAATTGACCCCTACAGCCAAAAATATTTTTTTTAGAACGATTAGAAATTTTTTAATTTTGTCGAAAAATGTCACACCTTCTCGAATTTTTTTCTAGAAAATGAGTAGGATTTTGAGGGTATGTGTAATGACCAAAAATGATTGCGATCAACTCCTGCGACCAATAATAATTTTTTCAGAACGATTTGAAATTTTTGAATTCATTTGTTAATAGCTTTTTAACGAGGCCTCCATCAACAAATTGGTATTCTTGATTTTCGTCTTATTTTGACTTCGTATGAAGATCAGTACCGCAGTAACTGAACAAAGTGATCAAAGTATTTTGATCATTGACAAAAAGGTTAAAATCAATGAATCCGTTGGTCAGTTTTCCACCGGTACTAATGTCATAGTTCACGAGCACGCACGTCCCCTGCAGGAGAAAGGCGCGTTACGAATACACGGCGTATTGCACTGTCGAGCAAGCTTGGTTTCCCCCAAGTTCATTGTAACTTTGGTCATGTCGAGCATCACCTCCTATCAACGCCACACCTCCCTCCGCATCGGTCGTGAGTACACTTCCTTGCCCTGGTTAACACTACACCCGTTTGTATTAATAATCTTGAATACACAGTGGAATCTATCCAGGGTTGATCTTCGTCTTTGCCTATCTCTGCCAATACGCATCATAAAACGATTACTACGATAATATTTCGAGTGCAATTGAAATTCCCACGTAATGTTTAAGATATTCCTTGAATTTCGTACCTCGATCGAATCAGCCACGCACGAGCGTTATTTAATTTCAGTTTTCTAACTTTTCTTCCGATAAATAATTCAGTCGGCAAAGTTCCGTAGCACGAAAGGCACTCGACGGGGTCTCAAGTTGCAAGAAAAATGCTGAAACACCGGAAAATGAATCAAGAAAAGCTCCTCATCGATTGTCAGTGGGTAGAACCGCAACTGGGGTAATGCGTCTTTCGAAAAAGTTGGCATCTACGCGACAAATTGCATAATTGACCTAATTGATCGTAACGAGCGTTAGCGAGAAAATTGTGTTTACTCTTGAACCTTCTTAGGACCGTCAGAAACGTACGAGGTAGTTGAGAAGGTTTTAGCTTCCATAAATTATTTAACACGTCAGCTGCCACGCTAGTTTTCCATATCTATGTTGTTCATACACATATCCTTGACATTTTTTTCAAACTATACTATAAAAAATAAAAATAATTCGGGCATTCCTAATAACAGTATCGTTATTTACAATTTGACAAGTATTAAGATCTAACTTACACGTTGTAAGTTCGAAGCGTCGGTCACCGGTGACCACCGTGGCAGTCAACATGTTAAAACATTCTTCGTTTAATCCAAGTATAAGGAGAGAGCGGTACGTACGGCAAAGTATCAAGCATGTGGCACACTTCGCGAGAATCGCTCTACCCTCAGGGTCGTCACACTGAAGCGGGAATAGTAGTAGAAATAAATTACAAACAGTAAACTCATCTACCGTTCGTCTCGGATTCGTCAAATATTTTCAACACGCTTAACGATGACATATTTTATTTGTTACCGTTTCCAACGATTTTTAACTGATTCTGCGCGTCTCTAGGCACCGCTGATCCTACGCGTATCAAGAGCACAAGATATTCTTTCCGGTGAAATATGATACTCGATACGCGAGGAATGTATTTACGGGTTCGATCTTGACTACATTGACTCTATGCTCGTTCAGATTCTTCGACGTAAAACGTTATCTGGAAATAATTGTTGAATACATATCGGGAATTTCATTTCCAGGCGGTCGAAAGTTTAACATCGCGTTAAATGGAATAAATATTACACTGTCGCATGCTGTGCGCCATAATATATGGAATTATGTACATGCAGGCTACATTAGTATGTTGTATCAAAAATTTTATGTCAACCGGGCCAAACAGATGTTTCCGTCAATTTTTGATCAGGTGTACAACGCACGTAAATATTGTATTACAACTACGTGAAATCGGTGAAGACATTTTCCTAATACGTGCAATTACGAATTTATTTGACACTACCACAGGTTATGTGAATACTATCTCTTCTTCGCGGGGATATTGAATTTGTATATAAAGATTCGTGGGCATTCGGAATACAAACCAATCGTCACGCTACGAAAATTCGTCGACAATAAACTTTTCTATTTACGAATGAATACTGACGTATATACGTGTATCCAACGTACAACACAAAACATACGAATATCTCGTATTTCTCGTACCAAATACCTCGATAATATTGAATATTTTTGAGTGAAATCCGACGAAACTTTGTTACACCGTGCCGCCGAAGGTGATAGGTGAAATCACAAAACTAGTAAACTTACCTATAGGATGTGGACGCGATCTTTTCTCGAATAACGCACCACGACGCGAATATCGCGAATAAAAGGTACGACGAGAAACAACACACAGGGTCGAAACACCAATTGTCTTTTTCTCTCGCTCGAGTAACAGAGTACTTCCTACTGTAAGCACATAAACAACTCTCGTTTCAATTCCGCCGACGGCTACGAATATGAAGCAGGTCCGTCGAATCGCGGGGCGACGCTGGATGCGGCCACGGCCCATATTCGCACCATTTTCAAATAGTCCCCTCACGCGTACGAGTATTACGCGCTACGTACCTTGATATTTCAAAATTCTTCTTTCGACGAACGATCGGAGCTCACGAATAATCCAGCCACGTTATAAAATTCACACGATAGTAACGCACCATTTAATTCGTATCGCTAACACGGTGAATACGGGACTGCTTTCGATGTTCTTACGCGCGAGTCAATATGGCCGACTACCTAGGAAAATCAGTTTCTCTTATGACGCAACCAAGCGAGCACGCCCCGTTTAAACGCATTTTCTTCGCTAGATGGCAGCAGCCATGTCATCGCCTAAATCGACCGATAAAAAGAAATTCTAATTGTCGATAAGGTTGCATATGGCGGTTGACCGACACATACTCGCCATCTGACAACGATGCGTGCGAACTAGAATCTTCCCTCCAAAAATGCAACCTGATGCGTTTGTCGTGAACCGGCATCGCAAACAAGCTGTAGAACAGTCCTGGCATTACAGGTGAAGTATAAAATAGATCTAAATATGTGGTATTATAGACGAAGTATAGGCAACGACCGACTATGTCGCGTAATACACACTTTCATTGCACGTTATGTCTACTTATTCACAGGTGGTGTTTACACCGTGTCTATGACACTGCCGCCATATTTGATTAACGGTCGTTTGAAGTAGGTTGTTACATCCGCACAGGACTGCATCAAGCCACCCTGATTGACGACTCTGTCTCGGCTGAAACAAATAACACAGATTTACGTGCGACACAGAATTCAGTATTCACAAGGTATAGTATTCTGCATAACAAAGCAACACGTCAATTTTAAAAAGTAGTCGATAAGTAGGTATGTATAAAACAAGTTTCAAGTTACCATTAAATCGTAACAACAATATGTATTCGATTTTTACATCGGAATTACTAATAATACGTGTACATTCGGTAACTTTGATCGATACATAGTAAAGGTATAACAAAATAAGATAATTATGTACAATAACGACTGTCTCATAGATTCCAACGACCTTGAAATGTAAGGGATACGTCATCGTAGATATTCCGACTTTTAGTTTTTAAAATATAGTTATTAGAAACTTTTTATCGTCTTGAAAACGGAACTAGATCTACTAACAATAAGACTATTACCTTATATTCGTAATAGTCTGAGTGGATCTGGTTCTGCTTAAAAGAGAGTAATGGCGAATAAGCAGTTCTAAATTTTAACAATGGCGGATCTAGAGAGGGGCGATCGTCCCCAAGAATTACAAATTTTCAAGTTCTCGACCCAACCCGATTCGATTTCTGATAAATTTCTGATAAATTTCGAAATTACCTATTATTTTCCTCTTCGCGCTTCTTATTGAAGCGTCTTTATTAACAGACAACCGGATGCTCGTGAATTCGTATTACAACTCATGGCGTCCAATAATTATATCTTGAAAAATAAAAGTTAGCGACAAATAATTTTTGCTTTGGAACACTCAGTGACCAATTCTCTCTACCATACTCGAAGATCACTGAAATCGACGAGATTGTTATTATTATACATAATTACTCAATATAATAAACTAATCATTCGTTATTCGGTGTACGTTTACAATTACTCTTCATAATATAAAAAAGTAGTTTTCTTATAAACAACGCGATGCAGCGTTTCTTCTGCGATCTTTAATTTACTGCACGTTGTCGTTTACAAGAATATTAAAGAGATGCAATAAATCCGTCCTTTTCATATACGCCGAAAACTACAAATCGCAATGACGTATGATCGTCGCAAGACTTTGTTATATACATATATATTTGAGTTACAGTTCTTATCACACTATGGTACGATAAAATCTGTTGTGGTTAATTACAATCGATTAAAAGTCATGGGAATGTTTAAAGTATATAATACACAAAGAGCAACTGTTTTATGCGAGTTGCCTCGGATAAAATACGCAAACGATATACAATGCCTTGTATTAATATTTTCATGTATCGACCTGGAATATCATACGTCATATGTGTAGAACTGTTAAACTAACGCGTCATTCTGCTTTCTTCTTACACCGTATGTATGTACAAACACAGATGTACGCACGCAAACAATGAACAAGTTCTTGTTCAGCCTCACTTGGAACATATTTTTGTGGTTTCAATATCGTTTATTTTACAACATATTTCTATCGATGGTTCCTCACTCGTGCTACACGTCATTTCTCTTCTTAGTTACGATAACCGATTTGGTCCGGCTAATAATTGTTATTAGTCGTTGCAGTTCGCGGTGCACGAGTTAAAGGCCGTCGGCTATCCTCATCCGATCCGTACGTCACTTCTTCATCCGATCCATAAATTACGTCTTCGTCAGAGTCATTGATCATAGAAAATGTCGGATTATCTTTCGTTATAGAAGAATCTAAAATCCATTACAAAAAGCAAAAAGTGTTAGTTTATAAAATACGCAAAATTTTTCATCCACATTCGTGTATAGTTCCCACTCTTCCACGTTGCTTCAAAATACTTACGTTGGCCATACACTTGTTGCTGCGCGGGCGCGTACACGTAAGCCATTGTGTATAAATAAAAATTAAGGAGACCGTACAAAGCCATAAATTGAGCCGAAGAACGATAATAAGTGGTAAGACGAGAGGCAAAACTGTCTTCGAAAATACCGGCTCCAAATTGCCGTGCCGTCACGCAACCGCAAACCGACGAAACGACTCCGGCAAGTAATGTCAGGAAACGTAAACGAAGATCTATAAAAAAGGAATATATTAACAAACGTGACTTTGTCGTTGGATATTGCGTTAGTAAATTGATCGTACCAAAGTAGGGCATGGATCGTAATTCGCTGTACGCTCTTAATATCAAAAGAAGCAGATACGCGATGTAAAAGCCTCCTACCGTGAAGAAAAACACTTTGAAACCCTGCAATCGTGTCACACATTTATTACTCGCTAAAAATTTTATGCGTCGAATGTAATCGAGTCTCTCGGTGACTTACAAAATAATTCGACGTATCGAGCACGTAATTATAAGTTGGATCTTCCAATTCCGTGCAACGAAGCCACGTTGCCAAAATAAGCGCCGAACACCATAATAGACCCACCACCAGAACTTTGGGTAAATAAAAAGTGATGAGGCGCCGCTCGTTCTGTTCAAATAGAAATAATTCATAATTTTACTTCACTCGATGATATATAGGATGGCCCTGTATAATCAAAGAAAGTCTTACTTGTCTGAGACCATGGTAAACGCATAACCAGAACATGAGAACTGCACAGAGAAACGTTGTTTGTAAAATTGCATCTACCATACCGGGTACCCAAGAATTGACCAAGAACGTCATAGGAAACAATGGATCTGTAAACATAGGAGAAATTTAGTTTTTGCGAAAAGTAGAATTGCAAATCGTCGATTGGATATTATGTACTCTTACTATTGTATAAAATCAGTAACGGTAGGAGTATAGAAATCCATTTTTGTTCTATCGACCAGTCATGTAGCGGATATTTTCGGAGAGAATGCCCAAACCAACACTAAAAATGAACACAGCTTATACAGTGTTTCGTTTCACATGAAACAACGTACAACAGCTACCCTTTACCATAACTCCAAACGCAGTCAACAGGAAGATAAAACGAAACCAAATCTCGAACTCCGTAAACGCTGGATTGTAGTTCTTGAACTGTGAACAAAACGAGAACATTCTAAATCGTGATCGTCTCAATATAGAAAACTACTATGACGCGATGTTTTATTATTTCGTGTAGAGTGCTTACTGACGTAGAATGTAAGTTCGCGTATGTTATAACGCTGGTGGAAACTCTCGAGCCCGTGGAAACGAACAGTAATAATGTAGTAACTGTAATCGAGGAATCCTAGATGAGCAACTACGATCTCCTCGCACGTTTGCCTTTCGCATTTCAAACGCCTGGTTCTGCGACAATAAACGTATATATCAACAGCATAAATTTTGCAAAATTCTCTCTCAATTACTGCTACTTACCTGTTGTGGCCAGTTTCCGAAGACAGAACGGGCATAAGCTTACGATCGGCGGTAATGCCGTCTATTGAGATGCTGATTTGAAAGCTTTTGTCGTATCTTTCATCTGCAAAATTTTAATAACTATTACACTTCGTATCATACCCACAAATTCCAAATATTTTCGTTCCAACACGTCTGTGATACCATCGTTATTAGACGTCAGTAATTTCCCAATGACCCACAATTGTTGACTATACGCGGATAGTAGAGGAGTTTTCATTATAAAAGGACCGGTGGCCACTTCGCTGCCATTTAAATGAGCTCTCTGTTCGCTCGTGGAAGTGATGGGAGGGCCTATATAAAAAACAAAAAAAATAACTTTTTTCACGAAATATTCTGCTAGATTATTTTATTAAAGTAGTATCATGGCATAGGCTTACCTGCAAGACCAATAAATACCGCTAATCCGAAACAGGCGAAGAAAGCAACAAACACCATAACAAATTCTCTTTTATGCATAGAATACAATCGCATTTGTACTGACCTGTGGGGAGAAATTAATATTATCGCGTAATATAGATTAAGTTATCCTTTAACGTTAAATACCTTTCGCATCGATCATGATGATAAGCAGGTGCAATGTATTTGTTAAACTCGCTAAAAAGATCACTGAACTGTGAGAGAACGTTTCTAACTTTGAGATTCCATCCTGCAGAAGGAAGATGATACGAATATCCCAATCCAGGACCGTCCATTTTTACAATGATCCTATTGCGATTAAACGGTATTTTTATTTATAAAAACAACATTTTTATATTTGTAACACCGTATTAATGTCGCATGGGAATTATAATCGTTCGAGATAAGTTCAGGTCCGAATAATTAACTTGAGAAAATCAAAAATACGTACCTATACAAGTAGACGTATCATTACCTTTCCATTTAGCAACGATTCCCGATGAGCTTTCATTCACAATTACGGGGCATTTGTACTTTTACTTTGTCTTGTGAAAATTTTAGAAATTTATTAAGAAAGCATGTTAAACAAATGTTCGGTTACTCTGCAATTAAATCCTATAGCTTTGATATGACAACGCAAAACATTAAATTCGCAATGACGCACGCAACGAAACTGGCAGACATCGTGACTCGCGTACTATTGATTTTCTTACCCGCCATGTGACTGTACAGGGTTGTTACTTCTATAACTGTCGCATTTCACACGATAAGATAGAATGCGTTTAATAACGCGCGCAAAAACGAGAATTACACTCCTATGATAGTGTAAGATAAATGCAAACAAAATAATCGATAAAACAACAACAATTTTTTATGGTCTCATGTCTTTATATTTTTCGCGGTAAGATTAAAAGTATGTATGTGAAATAAATCTATATACATATATATCATATAAAATACAAGTACACAATTTTGTAAAAATGTAGACGACGACAGTTTTCAATCCCAATACTTTATTTTTCCGTCCCACCCAGCTGTTGCGAGCCTTGAAGGCTCATGTGGGTGCCACAGTACATCAATGCAAACACCATCGTGAGCTTTCCACTTTTTGTACAGCTTTGTAGTTTTCCAGTCCCAAATGTAACATTTCCCGTCCGCGTCTCCCGATACGAGGTAGCTTCGGAGGAAAGCGGACATGTAATTTGCAGCCTGTATTACACGAATGATTTTGTTAAAAGTAATTATCTTACCTCATGTCGGGAGAAAAATCTAATCCGCACGCATAGCCAGCAACCATGTGACCCGTGAATGTCTTTTTACGGTTCATTTTGAACCTGTTTAACGCAGAAAATATGACGATTTTATTGTCCATACTTTGGCACGCGAGCCATTTTTGATTTGGAGAAGGTGTAACTGCTGGCATGGAATGCATAGAGGGATCGGCTATGTACTTCATGTCGACTGGTATGTCCCTGTATAAAAAACCGGATTATTGCGGATAAATTGCAAAATTATCCAACCATTTCGCGATTAAAAAATAAGATCTTACCATTCCCAGACTCGTAAACTTTTATCGTCCGAAGTCGTAACAAATCGTCGATTTTCATCTACGAACGTTATCGTGTTCACTGCCCCCAAATGCCTATCATATTCTTGCGTTATTTCGCCGGAACGAACATCCCACTGTAATGCGCGTGTAATTTATTATTCCTCATAGAAATAAAAATTTATAAAATTCTCCGCGTGAAGTCGTACGCATATTGTATATGTAACTCACGCAAATAATCTTTTTATCGCTAGTACCCGCCACAAACAAATGTTGTTTGTCCGGATCTGGATTAAATTTCACGCAATATGGAATTTTTCTGCTCGTAAATCGACTTATACAAGCCCCAGTCTCCGTGTCCCATAACTTTACGTAGCGATCGTATCCCGCCGACAAGAATCTCTTCCCATCGTTGTCGAAGCTTATATCCCTTACAGCTTGACGATGACCGTAATAGGTTCGAATACATCTTCTCTCTTTATAAACTTCCCACAACTAAACTTAAGATATCATTAATAGAAAAATCGAAAGATTATACTCATTAGTATTGTACCTCTTGTAAAAGCCTTACACATATACACACCTTCACTCTGCAATCCATACCACAAGAAAGTAATAAATGTGCTGTGCGTGGGTACCACCGAATTTGAGAAATGCCTTTTGTATGGCCCTCCCAAGTGTGAATTTGCGCTTTAGGTAGGAAGCACCTATCCGGAGGTGACTCGGATCGCAAATTTACCCCAACATCCTGAGGCGCGTGTAAAAACGATCTTCCTTGATAGTCCACACTATCTTTGACTGAAAATATTTTAAAACAATTTAGTCCAATATGTCACTAAAACTTTTTTTTTTGTGATCCCTTAGAAGGGACATTTAAATATAAAAGAGTTGTTATTGTTACAATCAACATACTATGCAGCACTGTCTTTTCTTCAAGAGGTTTCTCTTCAGTTGGTTTTCCCCTTCTGTTTCTTTTGGCTAATATCTCTTCTAGTTCAGCAGCTTCTTCATCTGTTGGTTTTATAACTCGTTTTTCATCTACATATCCTCCCCATGGTCCTAGGAATCCCTCAATATCTGCTGGATCATTGTTTCTACATCGTTTTCTCTTATCCAAAGGTCTTAACATTGTACTTTCAAAAACAGTCTTGGCACCACACTCTTCTGCTGCTTCCTTTGCTCCAATAATTGTTCTACCCTCTTCTGCACTACCATCCACAGTTGGATCCAGTGCATAGCCTACAGAAAACGTATTTATTCATATAAACACAGAATAATTCCATTTTGACATGAACTACTATAAATGTATGTCACTCATACGTACCATAACTAGCAAAAGTTCTTCTTTGATTTTCAAATTGAAATTCACTTATATGAGCTTTTTCTACGTATCCAGAGAGCATATTTTTCGCTGCGCGTTGCTGCTGTGTTTTAAAAGGATTCTCTGGTCCAATGTCTGGAGCAAAAAGTTCTTCAAACTTAGGGTTGTGCATGACTTCGTCCGTGGTTGAATCTATATGCCTCACGCATAATTCGGTTCCCTGTGATACATCGGTTGAATCGAACGTTAATGATTACGTCGCAACTGTCATGGAAATGTTTGCGAATTATTTAAGTAATCTGTATAACTTTAATACGAACTCGTCGAACTGCATGACAAATGTTTAACAAATTTATTAATGAATATTTACCGTTGGTACTACTTCAGGCGCAGAGCATATCTGCATACTAACTGCCATGGTTAATTTTCCTACGGGAAGCGATTCAACAGTTGATACTTCGTTAGTATCCGAGTTACAATTAACCTCGCTTTTTGCATTTTCGTTATCACTTTCTGCCTCGCTGTTTTCGTCGCTGCTACCGTAATCTTTCAAAGCAAGCATATTTTTTCTGGCACTTGTGCGAACGTTGCCAACTAATGAAGTTAATTTACTAATTTCTAAACATTCAAACGTAGTATCATTTATTTACGTACATAAAGTATTCCTAGGATAAAAGGAAAAAAATAATAAAGCTGAAACATGAACGAGGTATACAATAGACGCGACATCTAATGGCAGAATGTGTTACAAGGGACTCCTTGCGCAATATTCTAGAAGCTAATATATTACCAAAGATTGAAAAGTAACTAAAGTAACTAAATGAATCTCATGACATTGAATTGTACATGAAAACAAGCTTGAGGCTTGGAGAGTCGGACCGCCCATTTATCTATCTCGCTCCCTTGCTCTTAGGCAGTCCACACGTGTGTGTAACTGCTGCGACGAATAGCGAGCCAGAGATTAATGTGTGCGTGGGAATACGTGAGTCGCAAAAGCAAACTGACACATGCCCTCTTTCTCGATTCTCCGAAGCTGCCCGAAGTAATTTCGGACCACTAGTCAAGAGTGCTTAGTGCAGCGCGCGTTTTAACCTTTTAATTAGGAATGACAAATTAACACGTTAAAAATTAATGAAGAATGTGAGGATAAAAATGAAAACGGAACAGGCAATTCGAGGGAAGATACCTTAAAATGGACGACAATTACATGGAGTACAGAAAGAAAGGTACCATCAAATTTTCAATTTACATCTAGCCCAAACAATTTGTATGTACAACATCGTCTGATCGTAGATTATTTATTTTCAATCCAACGCAATTCGCTGAGAAACATTTCCTGGATTATATGTGTACCGAACACAGAATCCAAGAGCAGCGTAACTTGTAAATACAAACTGTGGTTGTACTTAAAATGCAAATTGTGTCTTTTCGTATGTATTTTGGGCGCATGACGAGTTAACTCGTCATCAATTTTCAAACTCGATTATTGAAAGAGACAGAAGTCCAATTAAATACCGCGGGCGAAATTACAGTGCGTATGATTCTCGAGTAGAGGTCTATTCAAGCGCACACATGGTTTTAATAATCGTCCAGAGACGTGGTATTTCAAGTACCTGTAAATATTATTAATTACGACGAACGAAATCAAACTTTTCGTTATAGTTAGGTTAGAGTGTGCCAATTGTCAAAATTTGTTTGATTTTGAACACCTTCCTGAATATAACAACAAATCGGTGATGTTAGAGTTGAAAGAAGACACGTTAGATACGCAAGATGCGAAAGATGAGACACAGACTAATATTTCGGAACAAGAGAGAAGATTAAAAGCGAGCAATGTTGGTAGCGTATCTTGTTTACTTCCGACCCATTCCGATGAAGATGACACGATGGTGCGAGATTTGCCTGGAATGAATTTACCCGAGAAAATTTTGTTCGTAATTGACACCATAAGAGAGAAGAATTGCACTCCTTTCAAACTTACCACAGGAGCTAAGTACATGCCTTTGTTTATGATCAAACGGGTCGTGGAAAATTTCGTCTGCATTAAATCATCCATTCAATCTAGCCACGAATATGCATTAATGATTCTGAACACTCAAGGTGTGCACTGGATTTGTGATTTCACCAACAACATTAAGACCATTGTCAATCTCTTAGATACTATTAACGAAGATGTGCTAGAGGAAAATCAACAGATTTATTGCCTTGGTCAAATGTTTGCAACAATACAATCCAGACTACTTATGCCACCAAAGAAACAGGGTACAACAATACCGACATTTGTCAACAGAGTAATTTTAATGTACTCTAGATCTTATTGCGTCCCAATAGTTTACACCGGCAAAACGTTTCTGGAGAGACTCACGGACAATCCATACTTCTTCATAGATGTGTTGTATGTACATGAACCCCCAAGTTCGGAAAATTCGTGCGAAAAAATTTATGCAGAATTAGCGACATTAGAAACAACAAACTTTTCATATATATTAGAAGTAGGAAGGAATGCTGCTAAATTGCACGATAATATGGCTAAGTTACTAGCTCATCCTCTGCAAAGACCACCTCAAAAAGATACTTGTTACACGATTATTCCACCTTCCAGCTCACAAGAAATGTATACTAACGTTTAATAGGTTTTGTTAATAGATAATTTAAAAATATAACATTTGCAATGTATAAATTTTTTGTTAATTTCGTGTAAAGTAAGTACATCTGTTTATGAGTTAACATTTGCAACAATATGCTGTGGCATGTCAATTCACGGGATGTTTTATACAAAACTTTCCAACTATCTATAAAATAAAATAACTTTCAAAATTTAACTAACCATTCATTCGTACATACATATTGTTAAATGCACTCGCTTTGTACATATAATAATACTCTTTGTCGTATGAAATAGGAGATTGCCGCGCGTGCGTTTACGATACGTACTTGAAGGATAAAACCTATTACAATAGCAGCGATATCACAGTGTAGGCGTTACATGACTAAATAAAATGAAATATATTGAAATGCAAATACCTATTGTATTTGTTTCTCTCAATTGAGACCAACAACTGAAACGTATCAATTATTGACGCGTACATGTTCGACCCTAAATCGAAACTTTTTCACTGGTAAAAAGAAGGCAATGCGGTAATACATTTTTCACAAGATCACAGTGTTAGCTTGCTCATGTTCAGAACGAGCAAGTTGCAACGAGGTACCAAAATTCTATGTAGAAATTAGCGTCGTGTTAGGCCCTGTATAATTTCGAACGTTCCCCGGTTGGCCGTAGCGAAACGATGAATAAATTACTACAGATGATCGAACGATTTATTTTTTACACGGGTCTATAAACGACTGTGACGAAAATACCGAAACAAAGCAGAAAGTACGAGACGACAGAGGTATGCGTCGAAGACGAGATTCGCAATGTTTTTAGAACTTGGATCATCAACTTGACAAATCGTTGGCTATTGTCGTCGGTAATTTCATTCGTCATTATGTTCGTGGTGTCCATCGCGCGCTTTTTCGGGCCATTCGATGGATCGGTTACAGCGTTCTCTATGGATTGTGCGTCCTCGGGTTTCCAATCACCGCAATAAGGGAAATTACGCGGTACCGGTAGCATGTCTTCATGCTCGCCAACTTTGAAGACCAACGACATCCCGACTTCAGCGTGAAATTCAATGTGGCAGTGAAATAACCAATAACCTGAAGAAACATAGCTTGTAAATTATACTAAGAACGAAAGAAGAATGAGTCGACCTGTGTTAAGAAAAGTAACATACTTCGTTTGCTTAGATTACAGTAATTATGCCTAGCATTACCAGTATTTAATAACACTTTAAAGTGAAATTTCCCAAGAACAAATGTCCATTTTGTTGAGCGATACGAGCTCTTATCGCACTTTGTTTATATTATAAATTATACTCAGCCTTATCTTAAACGAATCTTTCCCAAAGTATTTAGTGAATGGAAATATGGTATTTTTCTTAACGCACGTAGAATTGTGCGCATTGTATGTAAAGTATACCTGGATTATTAGCGTAAAATCGTACGATGGTGTAACCACCGTCCGGTACCGTTACGGTGTCTTTCAGCGGAGCATGGTCTAGGTTTCTGCGTATCGATCCTTCTTTGTCTAATTTCTTTACGTCTTTGACAGTGATGTTCTCGCCGATTTTGGCCATAGCGATCACTCGAAACTGATATCCGTGGAGATGGAACGGGTGATTCGCGTCGTAAGCGAAGCCTAAGAAGGAACATCGTCGATTAACGTTAAAAAGGAAGGCGAATTTAAAGAATGCCGCGTACTAACCTTCGTCTACTAAAATTAGTTCCACCACGCTGTTGAGTTTCACTTGAAGCACGTGAGTGCAGGCACAGTAATCTTCTTCACAGCCCTGAACCGTGCTCTCGTTGCAAAATCCACTCGTATCGATGGAATCTCTTTGAGGCAATAAAGGCATAGGCGGTAACTTCAGAGAGATATGATTTAATTGCGGCGTGAGAACCAGCTTTGTAGTTTTTACTGAAAATGTATTTCAACGATGTTAACAATCAGAACGTTTATGTACAAGTTAAGGTCCACTCTATCATCGAGGCACGTACTGATTGCGTTCTATCATTGCTATTAATTTTTCTAGAACACCGTAATTTTCCTTTTTCAGTATTATAAACATCGAACGAGGATTGACCGAGCTCGTTGAAAATTCATTGCCAATGGATCAGCTACGAGGCTCGCACGAGTCTCGTTTACATAGCTGCGAAATAGGTTCTTTACGACTATGCAATGGAACGGAATGCGCATTCAATTACCATGCTTTGCACGTGTATCTATATTAATGAATAAGTAGATATAATGATAAAACACTACCAATACGTGTCTCGACTCGTCGCATGCGCATAAATTAAGGGTTGAAAACAGTTATAATGGCGGTTTCAGGCCTTGAAACAGTTACGAGAACCGCCAGAATGTTATCTGTTATGAATATGTATATCGGTTCTGGTTTGTTTCGGATATACATACAACAAACGTAATAAGTTGAATGTATGATGAAATGGTGACTGATACAGTATCACGCACACGTGACAGCGGCCGTCAAAGTGTTAAGAAACCATTCCAAGCGATAGTAATAGCATACCTTGATTGACCCCGTACAGTTTACTGCGATGAAAATGTGGATTATCTTTCTTGTAAAAATCGTAAGACACGTAAAATTGGTAATCGGGTTCCAACGTATTGGACTCATCGTTTTCATCCATAGCTTTCAACAAAGGTATACTGACGCTCCTGTTTGATTCGGTACCTTCGTTCAGAGAGTTTATTTGCTGAAAACGAAGCGACGCGAATCGTCAGTTATCAACGATCCCTGTATTTCGTAACGGTAAATTAATAATTCAATGCGATAACACACCAGACCCCGAGATTCGTTCGGTTCGCGTTCGTAGATGACTTCACCGTCGGGGTTCTGTTCGATCGCACCTTCGTACCGCAATATAGCGACTTGGTAAGCTTTGGTGAACCTTTCGTCGCAATCCATCAATCCTCGAAAACGCATCCAATAGTTACCGATGCTACGATTCGTATTAACGACAAAATCGAATCTCTCGCCGGCATAGCTTACCAGAGTTTCAGCTAAAGAACGAAATCATTACACGATCGATTCGTAAGATTAACGTAAATTCCAAAGTGTAAATCGGGTACCTTCGATCGGTTCGATATCGCGTCCATCCGAACTGATCACCTGCATAGTGTGATCGTCGATCGACAATTGGACCGGACAATTGAGAAACTCGGCGTTAATGAGCCTGAACCTGTGTCTCGTGTTCTGTAAACACAAAAATCGTCGTGAAATCTTCCATTGATTACGACAACGCAAACAGAGGCTTCGTTTCAATGTTTACCGGCTTAACGACAAACGTGGCGATCGGCATCGCAGCTGAAACGTTGTTTCCGCCTCTGGTAACCGCGAAATTACCCAAACCGTTGATCAATATATTAGACGGCTTGTTGTTCCCGTCCGCGTGGTAATGATTCAAAAACACATCGATACCAAACTTGTGGGTCCAATCTAAGATCTGTATCGTGTGATCGTCCACGTCGTATAAACTGTTATGCCAGTTCGCGCTGGGAGGGACGCGAACTATCAACGGGCCGAACACTCCGTCGCCTCGTTGCAAACCTAATGGAAAATTCAAGCTTTATAAATTTTGTAAATTTCGATACGTCGCACGGCGGGCCAGAATTGAATTTAAGCCGTTTAAATTATCGAATTTGATATTTTATTACGAACAAAAGCGTGAAATTATTTTATACCGTGATAATTCAAATTTGGCCCTCCGCGAGTCGCAGCGTGAAAGCTGTGAACAACGGATAACGGAACTCGTCGTAAAAGTTGGTTTAATCCGTTAAGCGACAATTTGTAACGAATCGTACGGAACCGCACCTAGATGCGAATGCCAGAAATGCGTGCCAGCCTCTGTAGCAATATAATCATACCGAAAACTCGATCCGGGCAGTATGGGGCATTGCGACACGTATGGTACACCATCCATGTACGGGGTGTTAATGTGGTGTTGCCCGTGCCAATGCATCGTGCTACTCTCGGATTGAAATAAGTTCATTACGTCTACTATTACCCTGTCGCCTTGGCACACCTGCGAACAACAACCGCCGGCGTTCGTTAATAAAGCGCGCTATGCGCAATTCGATTTCTATTCAAATAGACTCTCAAGGATTTCCGCGATGAGAAAACAATTTTCCTGTCGGCGGCGTATTTATTATATCGCGAATAGTGCCGGCTCACGTGGCCAAGTAAAATCATTTCCACTCGAACGATACGATCGGAACGATTCGCAGGAAAATCCTCCGCAAGAACGACGAAATATTTGTGCAGTCGCGTCTGTCTCGATTCATAAACGAGACGATAAAAAAAAAAGAAGAAAAATTGACCGTGGTCACGTATTCGTGCACACGCGAGAGCGAAAAATTTCCATCGAGCGTCGCAGCCTTGACGCGAATCTCTAAATCTTTCGGTTACGTACCTCGATCGGTGGCCCCGGCATCTGTCGATTGACCACCAAAATCGGCCTCCCGATCCCGTCCGCCGGGATGCAGTGCATCCGAAAGCAATCGGTGATATTGTACGGGCAATCGTAACACGCTTTGCTCATCGTCTTGTACGACTCCAATTTAAAGACGTAATGGCACTCCATCGAGGGTGCACCGTCTTTGCAATCCCTCCGACAGGGATGCTCCCTCCAATTTATCTCGTCGACTATCTCCAGATCGACGTTACCGAATTCGAAATCATTGTGCGCCGTTATAATCGTTTCTAGAAAGAACGACGATGGATTATTGCTCGTCGACGATAATAATAATCTATTGCGCCAAGAGTAACCCCTTTTAGAGTTTAATGCAAAGCCTAACGCAGAAAGAATTCGTTGCACGCGTACTGGGTTAATACTCTCGCTTTCGTCATTTTTTCTTTTACTTCTTTTCACTCACCCGTGTTGCAGCCATGCAACAGCACGGAAAGTTGTACCAGCAGAAATATCGCGTTACCGTGCGTCATCCTTGTGTATCGGTAAATTTCTCGCGTGGATCGGTACGGTACTCCCGGCTCGTTACGGATCGCGAACGAAATCGGCGTTCTCGCGACTCACGGTTAGGTTTAATGCGACCACGAGGCGCGGTGAAAATTATTCATCGACGTAGAAAATTGCACAGGTATCGTGCACGCGACGCGTTGGGCAAATAGGTTTGACAAATAGCTGGGAACAGATGCGACGTGTTTTCTCCTTATCTAATCTGTGTACAGCGAGAAAATCTCCGACAGACGATGAATTTAAAATTTGGACGCAATCCGACAGCAGTGTGCGCGACGATAACAAACGTGCCGCAACGACGACGTCAACCCCTCGAATCAGAACCGGGTGTCTCGTTGGATGTTCGAAGAAAGAAGCCACGAATCCTCTGTACCGATAGTTGGGTATAGTTAGAAATCGGGCGCGCTCGATCTTGAAAATTTGTTCTCGCGATCGACACCGGTGAAACTGAAATTCCGCTGTTTCCACCGTGCGGCTGTCGACGAGTGTCACAATCCCTCGTTGCGTTGCGCGCGTAATATGGTGCCGCCGGTCGCTGGTCGCGAAAGAAACGAAAGTTGCAGGATGAAAAGAAAATCGGTCACGACGGAATACGGCTCGTTCTATCGACGGTCTCTCTTGTGCCGCTATTCTTTTCTCGCGTCCTCCGTGCACCGGTGTTCGTCCTTAGCGCGTACTGACTAGGTATGTAAAATCAGCGACGCTTTAAGGAAGACTGAACCAATGCAACGCCGTACGTCTCTCTATACAGGAATTCCCTGGAGGTCACACGTACCCCACGAATCGTCGACGGTCCTATTACTTTACCACTTTACCCAGTTTTTTAACACGCGTGCAGAACGAGTTACGAGCAACGCCACCATGCACGTATTCCGTCCGTTCGCGTTCGCGCTTCCCCCTGCGAACGTATGGGGATTCCCACCAATGTACCCGATCGCGTCAATCCGTATCGATGACATTCCGAGGTGGTTTTCCTCGCACGTGGAACTTTCAACAAGCTGCGCACCGGTTCGCTTGGTACAAGGAAAATCGGTACGACGAGACTGGCGTTCGATCGAATACAATAACGTTTCATTCGTGGTTCTTTTTCATCTCGCAGAAACGTCGAACGTACACGTTTTCGTTGACGTTGTTGAAGTTATCGTCCGGCGAAGTACGATTTTAATTTCGCAAGGAACGTGTCTGACGCGTCGATGCATTCACGGTTGTATTTTCCATTTAGGCGCTGATAGGACACGGACCGTAGTCTTCGTAACGTACACGGGCACGCCTCGATTTCATCCTGAAAAGAAACATTCCTCAAATAAGTACACAAATATTTAAACAACGATGCTCGATAGAATTGTAGAAAACACTCGACTACGAGGAAGAACGATTCACTCGTCTCCGATGAAATCATACCGTAACATCTCGATTTAACGGACAGGATACCCCCCATTTATACGTTTTATATTATAATTCGATTAATTCTTCGATTACATCAGCTTCAGCTAGCACGTCCTTGGCAAACGGTATCAATATTTCAATTATAAGTCCGCCAAATGGTCTTTCTGTATCGTCTAATGGAACGTGATAAGAAATATTTCGTTTTACAGCCAGTATTAGCGCTTCGTCAGTTAATCGTACGATACTGTTTCGTCCATATAATTTCAGATAACGAGAATCATTTTATTCTGACGTCCACAGCGTGGAACGTGAGACATCAATCGCCGAACGGCAATGTTAATTGCCACGCGTCCTTAAAGCCGATCGAACATGGATTTTTTCGCAGAATCTTGACGCAGGATACGTTCAGGCGTACGTGTCACGGATTTTCCGGTAGTACAAGACTGCACGTGACACGGTACCTACTAGTTTTTAATTTTTGTCATGCATAATTAATAATCCACCGTGTGGATTAAAAGTTACGATTTAATGTAGAGTCGCGCGAACCAAGTACGACGTTTATTATAAACACGGATAATTTGTGCACGCGTATAGCACCAGCGGACACTCGGTAATCGCTTGTAATTACACATCCTCGTGCCTCGATCGAAACAATGAGATTTTTTGCTATCGTTTAATCATTTGAATAGATATCAGATCATCTCGCGGAAACGGAGAAAAAATATTTAAATTACACGTACGATGTTCGATGGTAGCATAATACCGTTGTGCAATTCCGTGCGTTTGGAAGAAATTTTGGGCACGAGGAAAGGTCATGGAACAACGCGCGGAGAAAATTGTACAAAATTCGTCGCAGATATCGTAGGAGCGACGCGCAGCAACGATTCGTTTACAGTAATCGACGATGATAAAATCGTAGTACAAAAGGAAACGTTATGTATTATGTCGGAACGTTTCAGCGTTCGAATTTTCGTTTCTCACGCGTTTCCAGAAAAATATGAGCAGGTTAGATCGGGGTCAAAAGTAACAGGGAGCGAAAGCAACTAGTCAAATATTGTAAAATACATTATAGACACATAAGTGTTGGTTACAGAGGATCCAATCTAACAATCGTCTTTCTAACAGTTTACATGACTGATAGTCACGTGAAGCTAGGAAACCGTAGTTGCGCAAAATGTAATCCACTTAGCAATTACCGATATCAGTAATCGACGACTGCAAACTGTAATTTTCAGTCTCATTACATTATACGTAAAGTGGAGAAACTGATAATAAACGATTAAAAGTAGAAAATAAAAGAAAAAAAAAAGGAGTAAAAGTCGACGATTGTTTTCTGTGTCATACTTAAACATTCACTGACACGCATCGGCTGTTGCAGAAAGCGTACGATAAGCTCGTACATAGAATTGCGTGACGAGAAACGGTTTACGGCGGATTAGGAAGACATTAACGACGATGATCGTTCAGGTCTTCCCGAGAACGTGAATCACCGAAAAATCCCTTCGAAAACATGCGTAAAGCAACGAAATTTAGTCGAGATTGACGCAAATCGAATGACGCGATCCATTTCGTTTCAACCGAGTACTTAAACATCGTATAATTTCCAAACTGCTTCAAACCGAGTCGCAATTCTTCCGAACATGTTCCAAAGTCAAACTGTTACTTTCGACCCCGGTCTGCCTTACATGGGCATACGCGAGCACGCTGCTCTCCGATTGCGTAGAGAAGTCGGTCGAACGAAGATGAATTTGCTTAACACCGGAACTAGTTTCTCCTTTTTACAAGGAGAATTGCCACGAGTACGACGAAACGAAAAGAAAAAAAGATTAGAATAAAATAAACGTCGGAGCTCGTCAATGCGAGGCTTGCTTGTGGTGGAATGGAAGCGAAACCGTGCAACACGCAGGATTCACTTTCAAGAAAACGTACTCGTCAAACGAGTTTCGGAATCATCCAGAATGTTTGTCGATTCGAATAGTAAAAAATAGTCTAGACAAGAATTCTGGATCGCAGCGTGGGACGAAAAGAAATACAAATATAAACGGCGAGAGGAGTAAAGTAACTCGTCGGTGATAGGACCAGAGGCTAAAGAAAATAGAAAAGGACGCACGAAAGTTTACGTAAGATCATCAACCTTCACGCAATAACGGTGTCGACGAAGATGACAACGCAACAAGTATCGTACAAACCACAAGGACGCGCAAGAACGTTCCCCTCGATCACTTTCGGTGACTCCTCCTCCATCGTTATACCGTATGCATGGTATACATATACATACGCGTGTTATCTTCTCACTTTCAGAAAAGTGTTCTTCGCAGAGACCCGAGGAGATCATTGTCTTACCTGCGATTACTTACATTGTAGTTACCTGCGGTTTAAGATATCCTCGACAATCGAAATTGCCCACACTATAACGAGCAAACAGAAAGAACACGATGAAGGTCATAATTACAAAAGAGGGACTTACTCTCGTAAAGTTACAAACACGCTTCAAATTCCTTACCGTGCAGCAATTAATATTAATGAACAAACAAAGTGGGTACGTATGTTCGTTCGCTCGTGTGTGCACGTTGTATCTCGAGAAAATTAATGCCTCGTTTTCTAAAAAGAAAAAAAAAACACGTAATTGGAAATGTAATTTATTAGTTTATGGAAGTTTTAAACCTGCGACGCAGCACAGGAAATGCTAAATAGGAATATACCGCTTTCGTAAAGATTATTACGCGCGCTCGTAAGGCATATACGTTATATTCCATATATTGAGATAATGAAAAAAAAAAACTTCACATTGCAAGAACGTGTGAATGTTTTATCTTTTGCTTTTGAAATCTGTGAGGAAATACTGCAGTAGAACGAGTTGTTTCGTCACAGACGAGTAGTATAGGACAAGTTTAGCATCCTATGAAACTGAAGTACCGATCGCGTTAATTAATGGGTTTAAAGCGCACTCTATATTAAAAAATAGTTACCCCGGAAACCACGTGCAACCCAACCATCGTAGTCGATAAAGGTATCCCCAAATCTCGTCTGTGGTTATTAATAAATTTATATACAAATTATGCTTGAAGCTATGTATATATATAAAAAAAATGAAACTACATATTACATAATGCTCATGGGCGACACTACGATATTTTAATTTTATAATAGATTACCAACCTTTAATTGAACCAATATTTACAAAATACATTGGAGAATGCCTACTGGACCTAAACCATAATGGGCAAAAATGATACATATTTCATAAGTAATCTGTTGATTAAATTAATAACCTAACAGTTATAGGTTATAGTACAAAACGATTATTATATAAATACGGTACAAAGTTTAAATAACATGCGACAGCTAAAGTTTCATCGAACAAGAGAAGATGCATTTACCGACGACAAGATTAATTGGACACATATGACATGTATTCACTTTTTCAAAACCTCGTGCACGCGTGTAAACATATTTATCACATGGTGGACATTCGTAAACCAAGTTCACTCTTTTACTAGACGATACCAATATGCATGAAGTTAGTCAATTCCTGTCAACGTAAAATTCGTTGCAAAGAGCCAAAGCGTGCACATACTTTGGCACGTTCATGCACAACCGTCTTTTGTTATTTGACAGTGTAAGCACCGACTTATCGAACATTACAAAATGACTGATATTATACAAGGAACGTGTTTGTTAATGTGCCCAGAGAAGGAACGTTGGATGTAAGTCACAGCTGTGTTAATAATTATATCTTCAATTCTTGGCAATCATTTTGAGAAATATAGATACAGAATCGTAGTAAGTCCCTTTTAACATTGATCCTTTTGTGAACGAAGGAGAGAGAAAGAAGGTTTGCTACATAGATTCGAAATCGACGAGAGCACGAAGGCGAATAAACGACCGAAGGCCGATCCGATGAAAACTGTAAAATGTTTTGGTCGTCCAGCTGCCGGGTTAGTTATGACCGATCCCGATCAACTGCGTCCTGCACCCGTGTTGCTATCAACGATTAGATACTTGTTCACCAGGTGTGTTTAAAATCATGATTTCTTCTTACGATACGTGGATTTACATCGCTCTCGATAGAACTCAGCGGCGTATTTCAGAATAGCTACGCGATCCGACGTCGATTGGATAATAGTATACGATTTTATCTTCGACCGTTTGAGAGCGGTCAGACAAGACGTTGCGATTCAAAGGATTGATATTTTTACGAGTATTCGGATCTTCGAACTGATCGTTCGATTTTTAGTTTATTCTGCGCAAAGGTACGGCCATATTTTTTATTCAGAGTCATGCAGGATGAAGAGTACATGATACAGTACAGAACACGTCGAGAAACAATTGCAGATTATGCGATCGAAGTATCTACGAATTTAATCCAAAAATAAACTACCAACACCTTTCTGAATGCATAACTCATCTGCTAGTCCTATATGATGACAATGATTTGAACGACAAAGGAGATTGCCTAGAACTTGATAGATGTATGGAGAAGTTGAGCTTGAATGATAATCGTCAGCAAATGGAAGCATTGTACATTCTTTTAAATATGGGTAATGTTGAAGCTTTAAGAAGAGCATTAAATCTCCCGAGCAATTTAAGGTATATAAGTGGCGTGATTAATATTTTGTTTTTCAAGATTATCGTTTTCATCGTTTTTCTAGAAAATCGTCGGACGTTCAATTATCAATGAAAATATCGTTCGCCTGGTACTTAAAAAATTACGCGCGTGTTTGCTCGTTGATTCAACAACTTTCTCCCTTGCTTGCCTGTGCGGCTATAACCAACTTACAAATCATAAGAAAGTATGTCGATTTTGTCATATTTTCAAGCGCAAATGTCGGATTTGAATGATAATTAAAAAATATCGCGCATTAACGAACATTTCAGAACAGCATTGCAAATAATGAGCTCAGGATATAATAGCAAAGTATTGACATTCCCGGGATTGAAATTACAAGAGATTCTATTGTATAAAGACATAGAAAAAGTTCGGGCAGATTGCGAGCTATTCGGACTCACGTTTACCGAGCAAAATATTCTATTTCAAAAAACGAATTTCAAAAATGAAGTGCAATCGGTAAGAAAAAACACACGTTTTGCAGTTTGATAATTCGCGTTCGATACAGAACATTATTTTGTATTTTAGACGAATCCGGAAATGTATTATACCCACCAATCGCTACACAACTTTTTACCGCAAATTCTTCTTAAATCCATGTAACGTTTTTACAATAAAAATACAGAAATAGTACAAAAAGCACTATACACTACAATAAATTTATCATTCGAAAAATCCAGTTTGTAGAAAATGTAGTTCTCTCTTTAATAACAAGTAAATAAAGCTTGGTCCATACTCTAGCATTATAAATCAGTGATCATTGAGAGTCACTGGAGGAACTACTTGAAGAATCTGTAGACATAACTTCTACATCCTCTGTTTCCTGTTTATGAGTGTTCATAGCAACACTTCCTTGCCCACTCACTGACATATGAATTTCACCAGAAGGGTGCCATGCAAATTGATTGGCCTGTGACACTGGTGGTTCTAAAATAACAACATCGATTTGTGTTTCTGCCAAACAAATAAAATTCAATACAAAGGTATAGAATTGATTTTATCAACTTACCACCCACAGGATGCCCAGCTCTATGCAAATCTGCTGGTATTCCAGGGTGGGAACCTAACATCTGTCCATTCAAAGGAAGATCACTTAGTCGTCCAAGATATCCCAATCTCATTTCGATATCTATGAGAAGCATGCTCAGACTTATTCGATGCTTAGGCAGAAATCGACAAGAAACACAAGTAGAAGAAATTCACCCGTGGGATATGGTCTCCTAGGATCTCCTTGTTGCCATGTAAGTGGTGCACAAATAGCATTTGATGCACTTATTCTGTGTGCATACTTAATCAGTTCCTCTGAGGGAACTGGCCTTTTATTGGCACGAGCAATGGATTGTAGCTTTTGTTTTGCTTGATAAATAGCTGTAGCTAGAATTTGTTCAGCTTCTTTTAATTGCTGCTGTAATTGCCGAATATCTTGATCCTGCCTTTCAACCTCTACTTTTAAAGCTTCCATTTTTAAATTAATTTTCGCTTGCTCGGCAGCACGTTTCAAAGTCGCTTTTAACTCGTCGTCTTTGGCAATCAATAATTCAGTCAGCTGAGCGTGTTCCTCGCTCGAGAGTTTTGAAAGCTTTTGAGCGATTGTGTTTTCTATCATTTCTCTAAAACGATACAAGGTTCACAATAATAAAATTATACTATTTGGCGCGATAATTTCGAATATTCGTAGCTCATTTGTGCCTTACTTTGTTATTAGTTCGATGTCATCGATAAGAGATAACAAAACCTCTCTGGTGCTCTTACCAGAAGCCATTTTTTTCGACGATGCAATCGAAAATTAATAATATTATTTAAGGTGAAACTGTGGGATCTATTTCTAACATCGTGTGGTATTTCGGTGGCCGCATTTCATGTTAAACCGCGAATTAAACGATTAATTACCCGATACAACGTGAAACATTTCCAAAGCTTTTTAACGTCACCGATAAACCTGTGTTTACGCGTTACATAGAGGGGCACAAGTCAAAGAGACGCACGTTAGGCAGTGTACATCAACAGAGACACTATTAACGACGAATTTCTTTAGTATCTAACGGACTTTTAATTCTAAGTCGATTAGACATAAACCTCATTACGAATGTTAAGGTTAAAATTCTTTTTATTTTAAAATCTTCCAAAATATACGCATGGAATTTCAGGGCAACATTTCCAATCTCATATTACATTTTCGGAAAAGAATTTTTTTCTCGAAAGTGGGTAGGATTTCGGGGGTATGTCTATTGACCAAAAATGACTGTAATTGACTCCCGCATCCGAAAATAATTTTTCCAGAATTATTTGAAATATTTTAATTTCGCCAAAAAATTTGTCTTATCTATTCGAATTTTTTTCTCGAAAGTGGGTAGGATTTCGGGGGTATGTCTATTGACCAAAAATGACTGTAATTGACTCCCGCATCCGAAAATAATTTTTCCAGAATTATTTGAAATATTTTAATTTCGCCAAAAAATTTGTCTTATCTATTCGAATTTTTTTCTAGAAAGTGGGTAGGATTTCGGGAGTATGTTTATTGACCAAAAATGACTGTAATTGACCCCTGCAATCGAAAATAATTTTTCCAGAATGATTCCAAAATTTTCACCAACGTAACAAATGTATGCAACCCATTATCAGCAATCCTAAGATACGCAGGAGGAAATATTCACCGACCTAACCTCAAATAAACGATTACGACAAGAATATCTTTCGCACAGTTCTTCTATAGGAACATGAGAATTAAGAATAATATTGACAATAGTCTGAGAAAAAGAATGAACCATCAGAAGAAGTACGGAGGAACGTCGTGTAATCGTCAAAGAAAAACAAATTATATACAAAATTAATTTATTTGTTACAAATACGTGCATTGAAATATGAATTTTAAAATGAAATATCAAAAATATTGATAGCGCTATAACATGACTCGTATATATCCAAATTTTACACACGTGTAACTATTGGTACATTGTTATAACATAGTTTATTCAAATTTTTGTTGCTAAATAACGCGCGAGAAAATTGTAACCTGAAAACACTTAATGAAAAATGTACACTTTTGCATTTATTTCTACTTCAAGTACCATTCCCGCTTATCAAATTACGTCAAGAACATAATGACGTGTCAGAATGACATAATTTTATTATCGAATACAATTCTTTTTATCAATCTTTGACGATAAATATAGCATACCTGTTGCCGATATCACGCGTGCTTCATTGCTTACGTGTCAAACATTAAGGTATAATATTTATTTTTTCTTCTAATAATATGTAATTTTTCTACTTATTACTATTAAATTGTATACGTAGTTTTATATATTTTATAATATGTAGTAATTTCTATATATGAACAATATTATCAATGTATCTTGGTAAGAACTTATACTTTATAGAATTTTATTTTAAATAAAACAGGAATGTTTATTATTTGATATAATTCATGCATAAAACGTGAAATAATCCTGTATAGACATTTAAAGTTTCCATGGAGCTGTTTCTTTGCATTTTAAGTAGCATTAGCACATCTTTAGCACTAAATGGTTTCTAACATATTAGTTTTTTTTTTTTAAATTAGAAGTTCAATAACTGTAGAATAATATATTCGAAATAATAATTAAAACAGCACGAAAAAACAATGACAAACAAATCTTGGAATGTACTGGTGACGGGTGGTGCTGGTTACATTGGTTCTCACACAGTATTGGAACTATTGCAAGCAGATTTTAAGGTGGTGGTAATAGACAACTTTAGTAATGCTTATAAAGGTGAGGAGTAACAAATCTAATTGTAACAGGAAAATAAGGACCTATGAGTTTATGATTATAATAAAAATCATTTAGTAATACTGTATGATACTAAAATAAAATTATATTAACATCTATTAAGCTCTTTTTATATAAGTATTTGTAGCTGCAGCTATATATTTAATATATATAGTATGTATTTCTCTTCATAGCTAGGAAATAAATTATAGGAATATAGCTGTATCTTTTACTTGTAGGAAATAATGATTCAAAAGCAGAATGTCTGGTGAGAGTTGAAAAAATAACAAACAAAAAAATTACATTTATTCGTTGTGATATAACAAATATCAACGAATTACGAGATGTATTTAAAGAGGTACAATTAAAAATTTAGTTGACCATTGATTGAAATATGTATCTGAAATTATTACTTGTATTGTAGTATACTTTTCATTGTGTCATACATTTTGCTGCTTTGAAAGCTGTGGGTGAATCCTGCGAGAAACCACTAGAATATTATGAAACAAATGTTGGTGGAACACTGAATTTGTTAAAAGTTATGATAGAGCATAATGTAAAGCGCTTAATTTATTCAAGTAGTGCCACTGTTTATGGAACCCCTGAAAAGCTACCATTAGGTGAAAATATGAATACTGGAAATTGCACGAATCCATATGGAAAGACAAAATACATGGTCGAAGAAATTTTAAAAGACCTGTGTATTTCAGATAAGGTACCATGTTTCCTTTATTCTTCATTTACGATATAATTAAATATTTGTCACAAAGGAGTTTCTAGGCATGGTCCATTGTGTCTCTAAGATATTTTAATCCAGTTGGAGCTCATTCCTCTGGACAAATAGGAGAAGATCCTAATGGAATTCCAAATAATTTAATGCCATATATTGCTCAAGTATCTGTTGGAAAAAGGGAAATGCTATATGTTTATGGTAATGATTATGATACCCCTGATGGAACAGGTAAACGGCTTGATAAAATTGCTTTTCTGAAACAAAAAACAGATTGATTTATGGCATGTAATTTATAGGAGTCCGTGATTATATTCATATTATGGATTTGGCAGCAGGCCATGTAAAAGCAATGATTTATCAAAAAACTCGTAATCCAACTGGATTTAAAGCAATCAATTTGGGCACTGGAAAGGGTTATTCTGTACTTGAAGTTATACATGCATTTGAAAAGGCATCAGGACGAAAAATACCGTATAAAATAGTTGACCGTAGACCAGGAGATATAGCTGCCAGTTATGCAGATGCTAGCATAGCTAACAAGGAATTAGGTTGGCAAGCCACGAAAAATATAGATGATATGTGTAAGTTGCTATACAAGCAGTTAGGTACTCTTAGTGTGACGAAAGATATTTTTGTTAATTTTACAACTTGTAGGTATAGATACATGGAACTGGCAACAAAATAATCCAAACGGTTACAAATCTTAACCATAATCTCTGAAACGTTTGTCAGTTAAACATTGTTATTCAAATGTAAGCCATGGTGGTGTCTAGTTACCAAAGTTTAGACCAAAGCACAAGGTAGATTTATATTTATCTAACGTTAAGTACATTCAATAATTTCTACTTTCAAAATCAATTCCAGAGGATATAATGGTCATAATTATTATAAATATGTTTAATCGATCTGTTCCTTAAGCAATAGTCCTTCAGATATAAATCAAAAAATATTTGATGTTTAGTATTAAATTATTGTGCCATATAATTTATGTACCTGTATTAATTTTAAAAAATGAATATCATTATTGATATAGATACAGATATTCTACATATATCTGTATATATCTGCATATATTTGTATTGTTCTAATGTGCAATAAATATTAATTGTATAGACCGAGGTGCTATAAAATGAAAGAAATTTCTTTAATAGAGAAAATATTTTATTTTATTATGAATTTTGCATTGGTATGCAGCGACCGTATGTTTCTCGGATCCACTCCTCCTATCGGTTTTAGCTTTTTCATTAATATGAATGAATGGAAACTAGCGTAACGAACTATTCCACGACAAACTTGGGCGTTTTAGCACCAGAGGGTTTGAGGTCGATAAATAAGCGTCATCTATCGTTGTAAATAACGAACTATTCCACGACAAACTTGGGCGGCTCTCTCGTCGGAGAATCGAGAAAGAGAGCATGTGTCAGTTTGCCTTTATCAAGTTTCCGAGAAACTCTACGAGTTCACGTATGTAGGCGTAATCTGGAATGTGTGAGTAGTGCACCCGGTGCTCAATCTGGCATCTCTGGTTCAGTCATATGATTGCTAGGTAGTAACTAGTAACAGCTTTTTTGTTAGTTTGCGGCGACGTTGAAACGAGTAGTTAGTGAATCAATGAAAGACTAACTTGTTAGCAGTGTTTTTAAAGCCAGTGAAGTTGTTTACTGCGATTTGTTTTGATCCGACATGACATCGGTTAAAGATTTGTCGAGGGAGGACGTGCAAATCGAACCGCCCTGTACCGAAAATTCAGTAACAGATCGCAATTCAAGATGTGGTTCGCCGAAACGCGGAACTACACTTTCAACTAGCACAAGTAGCTTCGAGGCACTGGATCCTCACGATCCAAATCTGAGTCGTTTAGCCAATATGATGTTTCAAAAAACCGGTGAATATTTGCAAGAAGAACTCACCTCTACTCACGCCGACTATCGTTTGCTGGAACGATTAAACAAAGAGACGATTGCGAAGTACACCGAACTGAAAACAATATCTTCCAGCGTAGCTCAATCGTTAGATTCATTAAACGAGAAATATAAAAAATTACAACCAATCTTGGATAACATCAACGAGATTGACGACAGTGTAACTAAACTGGAACAAGCTGCATATAAATTAGCATCATATGCCAAACGATTGGAAGCAAAATTTAAAGACATTGAAAAGGATACAAGGAACAAGTAAATCTGTGATACATAACGTAATATATACGAAATAAAAGTATATTCATATACTTAACGTTACAATAAAAGTGTGTTAAATACTAAGAGAAAAGAAGGATTGAAATTTATAACATTCTTTGTGATAAATGGATTTATTTAATTGTATGTATATTTATATAAATACTATATATATTTGACTTTACAATTACCGATATGTAAAGTGAAAATGTGTAATTGATTCAAATGTTATAATATTCGTTGTTGAATTATGAAGAAAATAGATAAATCTTTATTTATAATTATGTGTCTTGTTTGTTTAGGTAAATAACGGTGAAAAATAACAGCAACCAATTCGCATTCTTATAATTAATTATATTAAAGTACAGTTGCACGCACACACATATAAAGAGTCTGTAAAAGATTATTGTGTTGCGTGTTGTCTTACAATATATCACATAATATATTTCAATTTTGTAGTTCAACTATTTTCTAAGTGTATTGTGTGTTATTTATGAATCTACAAGCTACCACTTTTTCCTTGCGAAGTATAAGATATTACAAACTTTGCTATAGAATAATGTACAGGAAATAATTTATGATGTTGATAAAAGAAAAAAAAAAAATAAATATTCTTAAATGTAATGGAAAAACATAACTATGGAATTATAACAATACACAATGTTATTAAACACAAGACTTCTGCTACTGTACAATGTACGAATTCGATGCCATTTATAATATTATATTAACATTTTTGATGCAGAAGCTTTCAAAATATGATAGTTTATTATATCATTGAAATATGCGACGAATGCAGTCAATTATAATTTGTTTCCTATACATAAGCAACAAGTTTTTTAATTGCTTGTTAATTGAAGTTCATACAATGCTTGTTAAATGTTTAGCACTTGATAAGTATTAAGAAATTTTTCGAATTTCTGTTTGTAAGTTTTGCCATTTGATAAACTTTAATTATTTCTTCTTACAACAACAAATATAATACACTAATTATTTCAACATTGCAAGTATAAATAATAGAACATAAAGCGCGCGTGTTCTTCGATATCATAACGATGCATCAGTGAACCTCAAAGTAAAAATTATAAGAAAAAATTTTGTTAACGTTTAAAACTAAATTGCTCCTAATTACCGGTATTGTTTAATTGATCTTAACAATCTAAGAAATTTCCAGCCATCAATAATTCTAATGCAATTTCAGGTGCAATAGGAAATTCTGGTATTTCAGTACTGCTATTCGTATAACGTACTTTATAAGTAAAATACATGCAAACTTTTTGTAATACGTGAGAGCTGTAAGTAAAAGATAGTTTGATACATATAGATATACCTAGATACTTTTTAAATATATCGAAATAGTCTTTTAAAAACGTAAAAAATGAACTCACGGGATTTCACGGAAATTAACCTCATTAGCTTCGTTTTCGGCAAATTGTCCGGGACCACTTAACATAGCCTTTATGGTTCCACTAGTCAAAGCATGTTCACGTTTAATAATAAATTCGTGTCCATCACTGCTCACTAGTTTCACATACATTGCATCTGGTCCTTCGCATCCTCCATAAATTAGTCCACTTTCTTGCTAAAATTTTAGTTCATTACGTACATTATGTTATAGTAGATATGGCTTTAAATATTACATTGGTAATTCTAACTACTCTACAATGGGAACTATTGTTAGTAACAAAAGACAGGGAAAATAATTAAAAAAAGTATTTAAAAAATTAAAAAAAAGAAATCGTTAAGCAGCAAAATTTTAATTTGCAGAAATAGGTACCGCATGCAGGTCAATAGATGAACTGCCTTCTTCTTCTTCTGCATTATTGACAGTTTCTTCCTCATTGGGCTTGATCCAAAGAAAAATTAGCATTAATCGACAAATTGTTTACCATAATTTTCCTGTTTTCCAATTAGAGGAATCAATGAAATTTCAGTCATGATAGCAGCCCAATCATAACTGTGTGTAGTTTTCTTTTAAATACATTTCACATATCCCAGTTGTCATGCGTAAGTTAGGCATGCATAATATTTTAAGAAAAAAAAAACATACCTTTCCAGCTTGCATATTCATATCATTCGACATATTTCTGTTTTATTGGGTGTATAGTATTTCTAAAACGAAGGAAGTTATTATTTGTAAATAAATTATTCTGTTGTGTGGAAAAATGAAATATGTACTCGAAAAGATTTTTCTATCAAGTTAGTGTGTACGAAATGTTTTCTTGAATTAGAATCTTATATTTTAAAATACTTTATTTAAAGAAGGAAAAATGTGTATGACGTTCTATTAATAATATGACATTTCATATGCACCAACCTAATGCATTGTCATTGAATCATGAAAGATGTAATTATTTTCGTTTAAAACTGATCAACTATGATACCATTGAGTCCTAATCCGCACACATTTCCTTCATTGTAATGCAAGGTCAGTTTTTACTCCATCGTTCGTGTAGACGAAAAGGTTACTCTGAACGTTAAGACATAACGCGTCATAATGGATTCAATATTAACCACAAATATTATGAATCAACGTCGACATATATATATCCGTAATTGAACATATTAGAAAAATTTAAATGGATAAATAAGCACGAGAAGGAGATCATGCATGAAAAGGAAAACAAAGAAATATCTGTTACGTTTAGCGTAAACTGTGTGCTAACAATTGCAACTACTTGGATGACAAAATTGTAACGGCGTATTTTTTACCGCATACCGTGTAAAAACAAAAAATCATACATACCTTGTTGGAAAATGTGTTTCTATAAAATTTAGTCTTTTCGTTCGCGATAAAGTTTTCTTAATAAGAGCAATGGCAATTAATATGGCTACTAGCAATGTCGTGTTCAGTTCTCGATGAGTCGAAACTACTCCATCTTCAGTTTGATTTGACGCCACGATTGGATAAGACAAAAACTTGGATCGTAAAACTTGCCAAACATTTTACTCCGTTAAAACGCAGTTGTTCGATAAAACTTTTGCTATTGTCGATAGTTTGCTTATTTTGTCATTGCGATTCAAGTGACACGATTTATATAGTCGGTTAGTTTCCTTTAACCTGTTTTTTTGATTGAAAGTTCAAGACGATGGGAGCTGAACGTGCTGGGTAAATATTCAAAATACTGCGATCCGTTGTTTTAAAATTCTTATGAAATTTCATTTATGAAAAAGAAACGTAACAAATGGTTGATAGATAGGTAGACTCTTTTAATTTTTGTAGATGTGTACGAAGGTTAGACGAAGTACGCGAAACTTTAGAGTTAGCTGCTGTTAAAGAATCTAGTTTGCAAAATGTCACCCAAATATTGTATTCCATGTCGGAACGTGATTCAGAAACTCGCATAAAGTTATTAGAACTCGATGAACATTTATTGGAAACTATCAAAGTAGGAAATAGGTATGTGTTTATTGAAATTGTTGACCCCTTGGTTAGTCGCGCGAATGAGAATCCTATAAGAATACCTTAGGTTTTTAGAACTCGTGTCATTTGCGCGACTAACGTTGGGTTAATAATCTCCCAGTATCTTGTTACTATCTGCAGTGTTTCAGTTTAATGTTTAAAGGCAATAAGCAAGATTCTGTTGTTTTGTGTACAAAAAGTCAAACATATGACATTAAGGAAGCAGAAACCTCTAATTCGTGTATATTAATACCAAATTTAAATTTATCCAAACAAGCAAGTACGAATACAAACGACAGAGTAATAAAAACTTGTAACATCTCGGGGGTTTTTCATAAGTACTACGAGGTATGCAAATAAAATGGCAACAATGTATGTGTAAATTAGTAATTCATAAATTTCCAAAATAATTAAGGTAAGGGACTGTAAGCCCAAGTTAGAAAAATTACTTAGCGTGCTTGAACCCACTTCTTTCAAAGGAATAGAATACGAATCAACAATAGCTCAAGAACTTTTGTATGATTGGCATAAATTACAAAATGAAATACAAGCCAGTGAAGATGAACTCTATCAAGCACTGAATGAATATTTAATAGTTAATATTAATGGTATTACATTTCTTCCTAAAACATTGGTTTTTACTAATTTTGTTATAACTATGACTATGTTTACATGGTTGGAATTTACATAAAAATTGTAACATTAATACAAACCAGGAGAACATTAATTTGTGCTCAATACTGATATTAAGACATCTATTCGAAGAAGAAAGGACCCAAGTTGTTGCCAAAGCTGGTAACTTCCTTCTAGAGAGCAAGAATTAATGTTCCCTGGTATACACCAATGTTATAACTTTAGTGTAAATCCAAACCTTATAAATATACTCTATACAGTGTTTTATATGTAGGGTATTATCGTCTGATATCATTTGAATTTGAAGTACAATGTTTAACATTAATGTTGGACTTTTTTGATGAAAATTGTTGGGAATTAAATCAGGTAGACAAAGAGGTTACGTACGAATCCTTGAAAGAATTCATTCCCAAGCCGGTATTTGATATTTTATTTGCCAAGTATACAGAAACAAGTAGCGAATCGAAAGAAGATGGAACACTTTTGTATAGGTATTTGAATTTTTTCGGGAATATAGGACACACATTTTTATTTTATATTATTGCAACAAAGAATGATATTATAGATACAGCGAAGAGAAATGCTGTAAATCCTTGGCAAAAGTTCTACTTGTTGCCTCGCCGGTAACCGAGTATAAGCAATTTATGGAATCATGGCAAATCGGTACTCCGGAAAGTAAGACGCGATTTATTTAAAAGGAATTTATTGGCAAAGCATAGATTCAAATTGCACTTTTCCAAATGTAGAAATGGTACCAAAGGAAGAATATTTGAGCGGTATAGCGCTCGTTACGTGGAATGGTTCAACATTGAGAAAAGAAGTAGTGTCTTTTTCAGAGACAGATTTGTCAAATAATATTAACGAGAGGTTTAACGAACTGTTCAAAGCAAAAGATAAATGGACAGTACAAGAAATAACACCTTACATCGTGTATGTAAATACCATGCTCATAGAACGAAGCAGGCCTGTTTCTTTCTTTGTTGCATACATTTTTTTTTTCTGTTTCAGAAATTTGTCAACGACCAAAATAAACGTTAACACTCTTTTAACTAAATATGCTAGATGTTCGATAGTTAATAATATTAAGTATTATAGTTCGAAGCTCGGTAAATAGTTGAAATGATTGAAATTGTTCGTTATACTGAAATCATTCGCGCCATTTATTTCGCTTGTGATCATTGATACATAGTTACATTTACACAATTTTATAAATATCTTCGAAGTATTATTACGCATTGTGTTTACTTTTATCATTCATCATCTAATCGTGAAGAGTGACACGTTCAATCATGATAGACTGCCGTAACTTCGATACTTATTCCTTCTTAGCAAACTGTGTTCGTAGTTTGAAGGACAACTACCTGCACTATTAGTTACAAATGACTCATACGTTTATCATTTCGTCATAAATTACGAAATCTAATATTATATAACACGATTGCAGAACAATTTTAGCCGTTAATGTTAAAATAAAATAAGCTTTTATATTTGTTTCCTAGATAATTTGTAAATACAGGTGATCGAATAAATTTACCAAAACTTTAACGATCCATCGACAGGGTGATTAATCAAATCTTTCACGAAGATATGTTAGGCTTGTAATATTTTTTTATCGCATAAAATTGGGCGTACAGTAAATTTGGTTTAAAAGATTTTTTTTTTTACTTTAATTGCGTCATCGCATATTACGATATTCGTTACGACGTAGTTGTAATAATTACATATAATGCAAAGGAATCGAACGAAAAATTATACCTTATACGATAAATGTTATAATATTGGAGGCAGTATAAATATCTTAATACATCGTACAGTTGAAAATTAAAAACGTCTTAAATATTTTAATGCAGTTTTGGTAATTGGAATTCAACTCTTTAATTGGTTTCATCGTGTAACATCAAATTAACTTCATTTTTGATAAATGTTAGAGTTACGCACGCGGTGCAACGCGATGAATAAAATTCGCCAAAAGTAACGTTCAACTCGATCGCCAACGTCACTATTGGATAATGTAAATTTTGAATGTTTATTTACATACAGTTAACGTAATTCAAGAGAAACGTATCTTATGCTTTCGATACAATAGCAGCGTCAAACGTTGTAATCGTAAGTTACAAATTCCTGGGATAAAAATTCATTAACGTATAACTGTACATTGCCAACCACTTGATAGAAAATTCTATCTGGATACACAAACACACACGCCTTGGCACATTACTTCTTAGAACCTTGAGTGTCGTAAAACAATGAATTATATAAAAGTGCAATCGATTAGCATGAAAAATAATTCAGAAAATTAATAAAAAAAAAATGCCACTTCAATATGAAACTAAAACCTTCCCAGGAACGGAAACATTAACAAATTCTATAAAAATGGAATACTTTACATCTATGGAATATTTAATAGATCCGTAAATGCATCGGCGCACTGTGTTGACAAGGTGTCAATACTATTCTTATGCAAAGATGAAATTTTCTATAAATATTTTGTAGGAACTGACTTGCCGTTGAAGAATGATTCGCTTTTTATAAAACATTCTGTATAAATTTCACAAATCGGTACGAATAGCTAAACAATTACCTAATAGAAATAACATTCAGTCCCATTTTTTTTTTTTTTTTTTACATTGTAATCACTCCCCCTAGCAGGAAATAGACTATTAAATTATGGATTCGTAAAAACAATACCGTAAGATCGTATTCTACATGAAATTAAATTTTCGCGAAATATTACCGTTTGAACTATTTCTTTAAATATATATATATATATTTATAAATATAATATATATATAGAATTGTTCAACTACCTATAGAGTGATGCAATCAGACAATCTTTAGGATTATTGCATCGTATACGATATAATGTAATTGCAATTACTTTTATAATTCGTTTTCAATAAAGTCGATACGTATTCGAGGAAACTGAAACGTGTTGCGTCGATGTTGTGCATCTTTGTGAACAAGAATTGCGTGCTATTACGATCCTCCGTTTGAGGATTCTGCCTTTTGCGTCACCCTATATACGCGGTTGTCATACAATAACAAATTAACAATAATTCTAAAGCTTTGGAGTGATTTTCTTTATAGCTGTGACTTACTTTTAATGATAATTCCTCTACTGCTACATCTAACGAATACTGTCCTATCTATAAGTACGTTTAGACCAAGTCTGTATAGTGTTAAAAAGAGCTATAAAGCACAAATACTAAATCTCCTGCTGCTGAGTCATGCGCGAGATGTAGACGGGTAACTTGTACGATGTCGTCTATGTACATACAAACTAATATCTCTTCGAAGTATTCCTGAAATCGGTAAAAAAAATACAATTAACGAACGCACGTCTCGGTTAGGTTGTACACCTAACACAGTTCATACGTATAATTTACCTTAATACAAGGCACCTCGTTGTTAGCTATCACTTGTCGCGGTTTCGTTTGGCGTTTTATTGTTAGATCCAAACACTGATTGTTGACTAATACCTGTCGCGACCGTCTGACTTGGATGAATTACAGGTCCTACTGTTTGGACTAAATTACAGGTAACCGGTACCATTGGCGGCAGATTGACCGAATTATTCATAGGGCTGATATTACACGATAACGATGGTCTTTTTCTTTCTAAACTATTTGTCGCCATTTGTCTCCGGGTTGTCGAATTACGTTCGAGACTGTTTGTGACGATAGGATGCCTTCTTTCTAGACTGGAGCCGCTACTAACGTCGCTTTGACTATCCTAAATGGGGGGGAAAGATTCGTATGTTTGTGATGTCGGTGTAAAAAGTGATTTATTAACGATGGGAAATTTTGTTGCTAGGGTCAGGGGCGTTACCTGCAAAGAGCGATCGACCGACTGGCCCATTCTGTGAAGAAGGTCACCGCTTTGGCTCTGTCTGAACGTAGTGCCTTGACGTTCGGTCGACTGACTTCTTCTTAGAAACTGTTCACCAGACTGGCTGGAACGAATACGACCTTCCGGTGCAGATTCTTGCGGAACGTTAATGTCGTTTTGCTTTTGGCAGATCTGATTATCCACGTATGGATAGCGAATGCGTATAGAGTCGATTACGTCTAACAAGTTCTTCGCGTCCATTGCCAAGATGTGAGCCGCCGATAACATTCGTCTGAAATCATTACATATACCCTTAATATTTTTGTTCGTTTGTTATACAGGGAAATCTATACGGGTGATTCTAGAATTTTACTTTCGGTACTCCGCGTCCAAAGTAGTAGCACTGTACTTCTGAGCCTGTTTCATAGCGGTTACCAGTTCTGCCATGTCCTTGCTAAGAACTTTATGCGCCATTTCTACTTCTCGATGAGCAGATATCGGTAATATGTCCATCAGAGCGTCCACGGACGATAGCAGTGTTCTCAATTCGATGCCCACTTTCCGTACTAATTCCAAGTATTGTTCAGCTTTGCTTTGTTGAACGCCTGTAGTCATAATTCGGTTAAATCGATACTCTTCAGATGTAATAAAGTAAACGTTAGAGAGTAACATTGCACCTTGAGACAGAGACATTACGGCACGGACGACGCTCGTAGTGCAATCGTATACTTTGTCGTTGGTTCTATCCAAATCCGCGGTTGGAGTAGGCTCCATTTTCTAAGAAACACAAACAATTTGTATCGTTTTGTTCGTAACACGAGCTTTCCTATACATATAGTATGACGATTAAGTCCAATACCTTCACAACGATCACTTTATCAGTGCCCTTGTCAGAACCCAATGAGCCAGTATTGGTACTGTGCTGTTCATGATTTGGTGATTGGGTGACTGAACGAGGAACCGGAGGACTGGCACTTTCATCTCCGCTTGTCGCAATAGATAAACGTTTCTAAATAGATAGAAATAGATATTGCGATATTAACATTGACTAAATTAAATAAATTGATTTTATAAGGGCGTTGTAGGATTAGATGCATTGAAACTAATTAGCACACCTCTTCTCTAGCCAACCAGCGACTGTCCTCTTCCGACTGACGTTGCTGTTGCAATAGTCGCTGTTCAAGCAGCTTTTGTTCATCATCGATGCCGCTGTTAAAGTTTTCTGTAACGCTGTCCAACAGCTGTGATTGCACAGCTCTCTGAAACGAGACAAACTGATTTCAATTTTCACGTATCGGTTTCCAATCGTTGGTTCGGTAATTCATTGTCTCGACTTTCTTTCAATAAACATATATGTACACAGTAAAATTAAAGAGATGCATAATTCTCGATGCAAAAATACAATTTCAGAATGAGAGTAGTGCAATCACACTCGTCACATGCAGCTCAAATTGTTATATATATGTATGTATTTATATATATAACATTATATTATTATTATTGTTATTATTATTATTTATTATTGTCCATTCTTCATGCAAAAGTATTAGCCTACCAAACTGCAAATAAAAAAAAAATAATTCAACCGTAACGAAACATCGTGCCTAGTTTTTTTTTTTTTGCGCAACGAAAGTAGAAAGGCCTACTGCGTGTATGCGTGTGTGTGTCTGTGAACACACAAACGAGCGTGCGCGAGCGTTCGCAGATTAGAGCCATTCGAGATCACGGGGATTCAAAGGGAATCATTCCCGGAAATATTCCAGGATAAAATCTGGATGTAAAACGGGATCCCGAACGGTTCTATCGCGTTTACCAAAAAGCATATACCGTAACCCCGCGTGCATTGTCACCAAGTGCCCATTCCAATCTGTAATGTAAAATGGAATCGTTTATATTGCTTCGCTACTTTGTTCACGATAGCGTTATTAATGGTCTGGCGAGATATTCCCAACGGGGAATGAGTCCAAACACGAAATCATTCGGAACATTATTAATTACGAGTAATTAAAAATAATTAGAACAAGGCCATGATCGTACTTATTCTCACCGCGAGAACCTCACCAATCCATCGATAATACTTTCGCGAAGATGCAGCGATAAATATACATATTTTATTTTACATTAGTGGATTCAACCCTGCGTGCAGTATACGATAACAGTGGAGGGAATGACTCCGTTGCAGTTACGGAGGTGACAATTAAACGGGGGTTACCGTATGTACGTATATACACTGCTACGCAAAAGTTTCAAGCGCCTCCGCTGTTTTTGGAGAAACGAAGCTTTTTGTTTTTTATACAGACATACGCTCGTTTCATTTATTAGTACAATTTAAGACGAAAATTGTGATCGTGTACCATTTGTACCACAAACTATGACTCGTTCTGTACAAGAGAATATTCTTAATGAAACGTTCTCGTATGCGCGAAAAAAGGTTCGTTCGCCAAAAACTTTAAAGGCGCCGGGAAGTTTCGCGGCGGCAGCGTACACGTCCATCGCGCGCGACACGAGTGGTTGTCGGTTGGGTGCAAGAATGTCCGAGTTACAAAAAGAAAAAAAAAACATGAAATCAATGTACATAATGCTGTTTGCAGATAGGAGGATGCGATTTTTGTCATTCCTAGGAGGCATTAGCCGAACCTGGTCTTGATGCGCCTCCTCTGTCATCGAGCTGCTCGATGACATCGTGCTGTCGCTGACAGCGGAGGATATCAGAGATCCGGAGAGCGTACCGTCTGTGGAGCTAGTCAGCTGTTCGTCTTGTTTTTGCGCGACGAACGTGGTGATTTTCGCGACACCGGTCGCCACCTGAGGCGCGCTAGGCTTAACGATTCCCGGCTGGCAGGCGAGATACTGCGTGGCGTTCGACGCGCTCGTTACCGGATTCGTAACGTTGCACTGCGTGGCGACGCTCGATTGTTGGCCGACGACGACGTAGCTAGACGTGCTCGGATGAACGTGGTGCTGATGCTGCATACCGGTAGACGGTTGCACGGCGCCGCCGGACGCGGCGTACTGCGCCTGAACCGGATGACTCGGGCCCAGCACGCCGAACGACAATTGCTGATTCACGTTGGACGCTTGCGAGCTAGCCACGTGACTGGCTATTCCAGTCTGTTGGATTTGTTGCGCGTACGCGTGACCCGGATGGACCTTCTGCGACTGGACGACCGTGACGGAGGTCGCGTGGCCCGTGTAAATCGGGTTGGCGCCGCTCGGTTGGCACTGCTGGCTCGCGTGTTGCGCCGTCACGTAAGAAGCCGAGTGCACGGGATTGCTCTGACGCTGGATGTTCTGGGCGTGCTGGGACTGCGACAGGTACACCGTCTGCGGCCCCGGATGACTGATGTTCGAATAGATTTGCTGCTGGTGCTGGTAATTCTGGGCGTGCATCATCATCGGCTGAGGCTGCAGACCCTGTCCGGGCGTCGCGACGTGCGCCATGTTGCCTCTCGGATTCTGGACGCAGCCGACGACGGACGCGTTCGCGGACATCGGGTCGGACGCGTTCTGCGCGCGGAACTTGAGCACCGGGCCGTACAGACATTCCGCGTTGGACGTGGGCACGTTAGCGTTGGACGAGCCGACGGTCACGCGTGAACTCTGACCGACCGGCTGACCTACGCCGAACACTTGACCCGCGCCAGCGCCGGAGAATTGACTGTAACTGGCGGCGATCTGAGGCTGACCGACCAACGCCATATTGTTCAGACTGCTGGGCCCGAAGTTGCCCGGATTCTCGCCGTAGTTACCGCCCACGCTGGGACTTTGACTCAGATTGCCGACGATGGCGGAACTCTGGGTGAAATTGGCCACCGGGCCGTAGATCTCGCCGCAACCAGACGCGGCGGTCGTCACGGCGACGCCGCTGGACGCGGTGAACTTCTGCACGGGCGAGTAAAGATCGCCTGTAATGCTACCGACCACTTTCGAGCTGACCGCGTACAAATTTTGCATCTCTTTAACCTTCTGCTGCTTTCTGTTCGCAGCGGGTGATTGGGCTTGCGCAGTCTCTGAAATGTTCAGGCTGGACACGAGGGACGGGACGTCCGAGGACTCGAGCGAGTCCAGGTTCGTGTCGGATAGGGTCGAGTCCCCGGAATGGGTGTCGTGGGAGGCGGACGGTTCGGAGATGGTCGGATCGAAGAAGGGCAGGTCGGAGACCAGGGCGGTAGTCAAGACTTGGTCTTCGTCTTGGAACTGCACCGCCAAGGTGTTGAAGGGCGAGGCGGGTGTCGTGTAGACGGAGGGACATACCCCCCTGGTTTGATTGTCCTTGAGAAGTTGCGCGAGAACCTCGGGGCTTTGAGCCACGATATAGGTGGAAACCGGCGCCGCGGCCGTTAGCTGAGATTGGTCCGTCGTGTTTTGCGGTTGCCTCGATGGTTTCGGCGGCGGTACGTCGTCTGCGCCTAAATCACGAGAGATTATCTGACCCGTGGTCCGTGAAATGTCGGAGATTGGTACGCAGGGTGTCTCGAGATACGCGATGCGGCGCAAATAATTTTACACTACACATTTTCGACGTTATTTACTATGCACATACGCGTAATAATTAATTCAAGGTGATCGTGTCGAGTGTCCCACTGTGCATACTTTGCGACACCCTGCATAGTTTATCGTTCCTTTCCCTACATACCCCAGGACATGGCTTGAACTCTCCTGTTTTCTCGTTTCATCGTTTCTTGCTGTTGATGTTTCTCTTCCAACAGAATCTCACTGAAAATTGGAAAGTTTATTCTTGGGTCCTCCTTAGCAATACCAAACATGTCCAACTTATAAAATTTGCACAACCAAAGTTAAAACTCTTTCTGCTGATATTATTTTAAAAAATATATAAAATGTTTAAGAACATAATATTTGATGGTTGAGTTTATCAGTTTTGTCAAAGGAGACCTAAAAATACGCAATTGCAGTTGGTCGGGGCATACTCACTGCAACGTTTCCCTAATTTCTTTGAAGGTTGGTCGCTTGCTAGGCTCGTAACTCCAGCACTGAGACATCAGGGAATACAATCGCGGGGGGCAGTGGTTGGGCAGCGCCAGTCTCTCCCCATTCTCGAGCTTGCGAATCACTTCGTTATTTTTCACACCTTGGAACGGCTTCACTCCCAGCATTAAAATCTCCCACATGCACACGCCTGAGCAAGTAAAACAAAGACGCTTTACCTTCGCCTTAAGCAAACGGTAACAGAGGCATAAAAACATTGGCTTGAAACTGACCAAACATCCAGACGTCGGAAGACGTGGTGAATCTCCGGAAGTTGATGCTCTCAGGGGCCATCCACTTGATCGGTAACTTGCACTTGCTGGCCGTGTAGTAGCTTTGATCCTCCACCCATCTGCTCAGCCCGAAATCTGCCAATTTCACGCAATTGTGGGCGGACACCAGCACGTTTCTCGCGGCGATATCTCTGCAAATAGTTAGTCATCCGTGTTATTAGAGCGATAACGTAACTTCATTTCGTTTATTCGTTACCTGTGCACGAATTTTTTGCTCTCGAGGTACGACAAGGCGGTGCTCAGCTGAAACGTGTAAAGCAATAGCGTGGCTAGGTCCAGACGCTGTTTGTTCGATTGCAGATAAGCTCTCATCTCGCCTAACCTGGCCAACTCCATCACCAGCCAAATCGGCGCTTCCGAGCATACCCCGATCAGTCGTATGATGTGAGGATGCTCGAACTGTTGCATTATGTCTGAAATTTTCACGCGTTAGAACGGTTTTCCTTTCTGTTTATCGCGTCTAGAGCAAGTTCCTTACAGGCTTCCTCGAGGAATTTCTCCGAAGTCGCGAGATCCGCGTCCACTTTGCAGGTTTTCACGGCTACGGCTATGGTCTGGTTGTCCCTACCCTTGTACGAACCCTTGTGCACGTTCCCGAACTGACCCTCACCGATTATTTCGCCCAGCTCCACTTGGTTCCTCACTATCTCGTAATCTCGAGCTGCAATTGGCGATTGGAAACACATCTGTGTAATTCTTTGCACTAGAATATCATTAACTAGCTTTCATTTAGTAAACGAATGAAGAATATTAAATACTGCCAATTTTATATGGGACTTATCGAGTGAATGATGTAGGCGCCATCTTGATCTATGATTCTCTGTCGTATTTCGGGTAATTTAAGAGTTTTTCACGGTAAAATTCGTCGGTTTATTTGTCAAAAAATCCAGATATATTCCACAGAAAGAATTTTCCAATGTGCAAAATGGTGGCTTACTGGCTGGCGTTGAATAGTCTCCTTCTTCGTCCACGATCTCCGCGTAGTCCTCGGATAAGATGGTCCCCGTTTTGCTGACGTTCTTCTCCGGACTGTTGGTGCCGTCTTGTCTGTACTTGGGCGGATGGGCGTCTACATCGAAACCAACATCGCGCTCTTAATAATCACGGAAGCCCATTTATCGCGACGTTCATGCAGCACCAAACACGATAAACTACGGGACCATTCAAAAAAAACTACAAACCTTTGCATGGACAGGGATAGTTTTTCCACGATGCAGCTTGGAAGTGTAAACGATTAGAAACTTAGTTATAGTCCGTGAACGTAAAATGGGGGGTGGGGAGGGAGGTAACGTGCGAATAATAAATTCTGTGTACAATGCGTGTGAGTACGTGTACCGACGTCGATGTGAAATAAAATCAATTACGTTTCTAATTTGTTCAGGTACTATCGAAAGAAAAAAAAAAATTCTCTAGGTATCGTCGTGTGATCATCGAGATTCTTTGCTTCGAGAACTATAGCGTTAAGAGATTCGAGCATCTTGACAATTTTAAGGGTTTACGCCAGGGTGACGGGCTGAAAAATAAGGCAGCTTTTGGATATTGTTTTCGAACTCAACTTTCAATGGTAAGTAATAAACGTTTCTTTCTTTCTCTCATGCTACTCTTTAGGGCTTTTAAATTTTCTTTCCCCTGGCCGGGAGAGTGGTACCTTTTCTGTTCCACAACGAGGTGTTGCTCCCGGTGACCAGCCTGCAGTATCCATCGATGAGATCAGCGAGACTTTCGGCTTGATCCAGACTGGAGCACGTTATGCTGAGCGTTTCCGCCGCCCCGGCCACCCTCAACTTGATGCACGCCTTCGCGTGTTCCTTGCAGTCAGACGCTAGCGTCTGTATGGATTGTATCTGGGAGAACTCCGCCATTCTCGTCGGCTGCGACAACACACCTTCGGTGAAACACTGGGTAACAATTCTTTGGCCTGTCAACCGGGACGGTTTTCGCAAACGTAAAAAGCTACATTTAGTTTTGCCTTGTGACGTTACTTTCTATCTCTAATTTATCATTTCCGGTTAACAGGTCGTGTCAGAGGAGTCACCAAGAGACCTACCACCGTTCCACCCCTGTGGGCCATGTAAGATATGCCTAAATCCGGCCCGATGACTAGTTCCACGGGTATAGACCAGCTCGACTGTAAACGAGAAAAGTAAAGTGCAAATAACGTTGTTGGGTCTTCGAGTTGTTTGGTGCAGTGAACGCAACGCAGACTCACCCCCAGAGCGCATATGAACCTCTCTTGGTCGAATCTGTAGTGCGCCCTCAGTAGATCAAAGAACTTGAACATGCATTCCAGTTCCGACAGCGCGGCCACCTTCTTGAAATGCTGCTGTATCAGCTTGCGCAGCGCCTTTGGTTTCATTCCGTTCAACACGGATCGCGGTAAAAACTTGTGCAAACCGACCTGCGAACGAACAACGGCGATTGTTAGCGAAAATCGAGGCGTAAAGGCGATTACCTTTCATCCCCACTGTACCTCTCTTTCTAGGTACTCGAGATTACTCTTCTTGTCGAGCGCCATTTGCGGCATGTCTTTGAAAAAGTAACGAATCTCCAGGCAGCACAGCTGAACCGCCACGTCCTGGTCCAGAGCCGCGTGGTTCGCGCACAGATAATCGTTTCGTACCTACGACAACGATCAATTCGATTCCTTTGTTCGATCTGAACAGTGGTAATTAACCCTCTCTTCCCTGAGAATAGAAGCTACCTCGATGGAACCTTCTGCCATTTTGGGGAGTTGCAATCGTTTCCAAAGAAACTTAAAATTTGTTCCCTCGTCTAAACCTTGAATTGAGGTGTTTACACTAGCCAGAAAAAGATTGTGGCGTAGTACTTGACCCTTGCTCGACCCCCGTAGCCTTAGAAAAGCAACCCCCTTCGCTATCGTTTGACTCCCACAATGACCCTTCCGGGGTCTAGCCCCTTGGATGAGTTACTGGAATAACCTAATACGCTACCCTGAGGTCTGGGGAGTGGATTAGGTTAAACACCACTGGTTTACCAAGTGTACAATATATTAGGTTGCAAAAGTTCTGCCACAAGGTACCTGATCGTAGTAGTAATAGAACGTCACTTTATCCTTCTCGTATAGGTCGTTCAGGTTCTGCGGAAGGTACCGTACCCTCAGCTCGTACCTCCACTCGCAATGGGGGTGTTTCTTCTCGTACTTCTCTTGAACCTGACAGACATTCAGAAACGCTCGTTTTGACTGACAAGCTTAAACCGGGACTGGGGACTGGGTTAGTTTGTTCTACATTTGTGCAGCCTAAAAAATTGTTCTAACATAGTTCTCTTTTTTCAGGTCCAACGAACCTGGTACATGGTGGTGTCTTGGTGCAACCAGTAGCTCTCTCCCGATCCGGGATGATGCAGCCTCATGGCGTAGAGATTTCGATAGTGCCTCGTGCCAACTGCCAATCGACTGGTCACCAGAGAGATGATGCCTCGCACGTCGATGGCGTCGCCGAACTTGACGACGTTGAAACCACCTTGAGTGCAATCACGATGAAAAACAGGACTATATCGTTGACTTTTGTAACTTCGAATAAGGGTTGACGCGTGTAAAATAGTTTTTTAATTTACCGTTAGGCAGATGGACCTTGAGGGTCGCCTTGTCCATGGGGGTGGGCGATCCATGGGGCGGTGTGTTCTTGCCGCCGCCGCTTCCCTGCACGCCGCCAACGCCGCCTCCACCTCCATCTCCCACGCCAGTGCTCATCCCCTCATGGCTGCCATGGAAAAGATAAAAAGAAAAAACGGCGAAGAGGCCGGGCTTAGTCGACGTCGCGGCAACGAGGACGTCAATTATGCATTATCTCATAAAACCTCGGCGCGGGCTGGTTCAACTTAACGTCGAAGCTCGCCCGAGAGGATTAATTATTCACCGGTCCATAGAGGAAAAGGATTTCTTCTGAAACCTTCCGGCTTCCTCTCTTTCTCCCACCACCCCCTCTAACCGTCGCGGAATTTTCGCCGTCGACAAAGAACGGATAATACGCGAGACGCAAAGAAGCTTGCGCACTCTAAACACTGGAGCGCCATCGAGCTGCTTTCAGCGTGTCCAAGCACAATTAATACCGGAACATCGCTGTTTGACAACGCTTTTGAATCGATGGATCAGGTTTAAAGACGACGCGTAGAAAAGGTACGCTCGATTTGTTCGAGGGTGGCAAAGTCGAGGAAGGGGTCGCGTGAATTTATGGACGACCTCCCACGTACGAAGGACTTCGCGTAAACAAAAGCACGCGAGTATGACAGTCGCAGCCTCGATACTCGATAGTGTCGTGCCTCGCGCGTCTTACCAAACGACAACTTACTTGTTCGATAGCTCGATACAGTGCGTGGGAGGCGACACATGTCGATATTAATGTCACCGGATCGGTCCGATCGCTACTTGGCGACTAAGCAGAAATTACTCGGCATTGTTCGTGTTCTCTGTACTGGTAACGCGTCCCCCTTAACCCTTCGCGGTCTCGAGCGCGCGAAAGCTGTTACCGACACTTTCAAATCGCATTCGAACACGGAGAAACGCTGCAATCGTCGCCCTCGTACGCACACAATCGCGGACAAACGCTATTATCGCGTGCAGTCTCGTACGGACGCGCATAAACACGGTTATTGTTATCCGGGACGGGCATTTCTTTCTATCATCTTCGCCATCGGGGCGATTTAACGGCGCATGAATTCGACGCGTCATCGCGCGAGCATGATTGTCCGCGGATCGGCCGTTCCCATGCGTTCTCCTCGGTGATTGTCGCTCGGTATTTTTAGACGTTACAAGATCACGACGCGATATTTCCACTAATCGTTTCTCGCTTACACAGACTGCGAGCAGAGCCGGGCAAATTTTATCTCCGAGCGACGAATCGAAATTTTAGGCTCGTTCCGTAAACCATTGCTCGCGTCATTGCTTGCCTGGACGTTGGAGCTTGACTTCTTCGCGTTCCTCGATTCAATATACAGGGTGTTCGGCCAACCCTGGTAAAAATTTTAAAATAATAGTTGTTTTATTTATGTAATCCTCCGTTAGTTACCATTTACCAATTTAGTAAAAGTTAATATTAAGTGAAATAATTCAGTTGAGATTGAGAGTCCACTTAAGGATCAATATTCCAATCTAGCTAAAGGATCAAGGGAAAATAGACTTATTCGATAATTTTATTTCTTGAGTAGAATTCAGTGAGAATAATAATGCTGAATTAATGCGTCGCGTTTGTCGTCGTCGTTCTCTGTGGCTCTTGTACCTGTATTCATGGAACGAAACATGTTCACAGAGGCTGTTTCTTTATTTTGCAATGGCGACGCGACGACTAGCGATTGAAACGCGTGAGTAAATTGGGACGTTGACCGGAGCGAGCGCCTAACCAGATTCCCCGTCGTCGCTGGTTCACGAACGAATCCGAAACCTGTATTCGTTGTTCGTAGATACAAGTTGCCAAACTCCGGCCCGCGTGGCGAACTTCGAAAAGCGTTTAAAACGGAAGCGAGACGCGACTACGGTTTCTTATCGGCCGGACGAAACTCCGATAACCTTGATCGGATCGATATACCCGGCTGAAACGCGACTTTCGAAGGCGAATCCGTCATACTTTCCACGAGGAAGGTTGGACGTCGGTGACGTCACTCGCGATGACCTAATAAAACGCCTCCTCCGTTTGTCTTCGATTCGACGTCGTTGTCCAAACCAGCGTCTCTCAAACTGGGCTTCGCGAGCCCCTGGACGTCCATTTTGTAAATCACAGGAATCACAGAAAACCAGAAACAGTTTCCAAATTGTTTCCTTCGACTTGCATTTCATATTGAGGAGACATTTTATTAAAGAGAAATATTTCTTATAAATTTGCATATTAAGTGCATCGCGTAGTTTTTTGAAAATTAAAACACCCTCTAATCACGAGGTGACGCCTAGTTTTTATTTTTTTTTAAATTTGTTAACTGTTCCAATTACAACTTGCACTCTCGTTGTGTATTAACACGTTCACTGTCCGGTCTCTCAGCGGCGTATCCAAAAGCATGGTGCCATGACTCGTATACGGGTCGTGGACAGTGAACGTGTTAACAGACGTGTTGCTGAGATATTTAATAATCGTTTGCTCGTTGAAAGGCTAGATTAATATAAAGTTTGAGACACACTGGTCTGAACTATGCGCCGCGAATGAACTCGCGCGAGCGTTGATCTTGCGCCGAATGAATGCAAGCGGTTGTATAAATTATTAATAACACGTTGCTTACGGTGACTTCATGCAATTATCGAGGTTCTACTGTGTATCTCCACTGTCCCATAATTCCGCTTCTAGCTTCGTTTCTGACGCATCTCTAACGCGAAAGGTACATTTACAGTACCTCGATAAAGCGTCTCGAACGGACGCTTTAACGAGGTATGGTGGCGATTTGCTCCTGAAAGCGATTTTTAGTCCCATATGCTCCCACACACTTAGAGTACAGTGTAAATATGGATAAATGACCGTTCAGTCACTGTTGTCGACACAAGTGTCGTTCGTTCTCGAGGGAAAAGAAATTTCTCTAGACCATTCGTACCATTTGTCAACGCAACAAACAAGGTTCTCGTACGATCATCGAGGTCGTGTAGAGTGCTCGAAAATTTCGTGGATCCGACTGAATTCGAATCTCTGGGCTAAGCGATGCTCGACTCGGTTACACGAGCACAGTGGAACAACACTGACGCTTGCACGTGAACCTTAACCGTTGCATCGCAGAAGGGGCGGTTACTTAGCAACAAGTGAAGCTGGAAGTGGAAGTCTTCCGCTTGAGACAAAAGCAGATCGATCGTAAGAGACCTTACACGGAGAGGTGAAGTGTAAGCGATGGAAATGCATTGTGTGGCGCGAGGAGGATCGAACAAATCTGAGTAATGTTCGCGGTATGAAAAAAATCCGCCGTTTCATCCTCGGGTTGCGTTTTCGTGATTGCAATGCTCTCAGTCATCGATGGACTGCGAATTCTTTGCATTTCTGGCATAGTTGAATCTGAATTTTATACAGAAACGGATACTCCAAACCACGATAATCGCATGAATTTCGATAGAAGCAAAGAACGAACCTCTTTTTTCTGCAATTAACGTGGTTCTACTGTACTAGTCGCGACTGACCGAGATTGTGCACAAAAGATTCGAGGCTCCTTTAAATCGTGCGGGTATTTCCATTCCGTAAACTACCGGTAATCGCGGCAGGATACGTCCTTCGTTGAAAAATGTCGGCTAGGTGATTTCATTTGGTCGTCATTCAGTCGCAGTTATGAAGCTATTGAAAGGCTACTCGGAATTAACGCGCTGGAAAATAGAAGAATCGCCTCGGATTTAATGGTCCCATTTAAAATCACAAACGGCCGTATTGCACGCCCGGAAGCACTTTATTCCGCCCATTTGTATGCGCCGTGAAAAATAGTTAGAAACGCGATCCTCTATTCGCCCCGAACTCCGACTACCTTTAGATTTCGGTACGATGTTTCGCTATCGCGATACATTTTCCATGCAGATTCGTTTCCGAGGTTTCCACCCTCGTTGTTATTCAGGAATGAATAGTATTATCATATACAGGATGTTTGGCCAGCCCTGGGAAAAATTTTAGTGGGAAATTCTAGAGGCCAAATTTCGGGGAAACATTTCTGGCCACACAGTATATTTTTGATAAAGAATTTTTTTCTCGAAAGAGGATAGGATTTCGAGGGTATGTCTCTCCACCAAAAATGATTGTAATTGATCCCTACAGCCAAAAATATTTTTTTTAGAACGATTTGAAATATTTTAATTTCGTCGAAAAATTTCACACCTTCTCGAATTTTTTTCTCGAAAGTGGGTAGGATTTCGAGGGTATGTTTAATGACCAAAAATGATTGTAATTGACCCCTACAGCTAACAATATTTTTTTCAGAACGATTTGAAATATTTTAATTTCGTCGAAAAATTTCACACCTTCTCGAATTTTTTTCTCGAAAGTGGGTAGGATTTCGAGGGTATGTCTATCCACCAAAAATGATTGTAATTGACTCCTACAGCCAAAAATATTTTTTTAGAACGATTTGAAATATTTTAATTTCGTCGAAAAATTTCACACCTTCTCGAATTTTTTTCTCGAAAGTGGGTAGGATTTCGAGGGTATGTTTAATGACCAAAAATGATTGTAATTGACCCCTATAGCTAACAATATTTTTTTCAGAACGATTTGAAATATTTTAATTTCGTTGAAAAATTTCACACATTCTCGATTTTTTTTCTCGAAAGTGGGTAGGATTTCGAGGGTATGTTTAATGACCAAAAATTATTGTAATTGACCCCTACAGCTAACAATATTTTTTTCAGAACGATTTGAAATATTTTAATTTCGTTGAAAAATTTCACACATTCTCGATTTTTTTTCTAGAAAGTGAGTAGGATTTCGGGGGTATGTCTAGTCACCAAAAATGATCGTAATTGACCCCTACAGCCAAAAATATTTTTTTTAGAACGATTAGAAATTTTTTAATAACTTCTTAATGAAGCCTCAGTCAAATAATTGGTATTCTTGATTTTAGCCTCTAGAATCTCTTAAAATGTTTCCCAGGGGTGGCCGAACACCCTGTATATATAGCAACAAAATTCTAAATGTGTCAAATTGGCTCAGTCCGTAAATCTAGTGTTAATATTAGAGTTTCTTTGTAGTATATAGGGCAATCCTTGGTGATTTAAAAATGGCGATTTCACTTTCTCACGAATCCCAGACGTTGTTTGTGTTTTGCTTCCGTAAAAAGGCGACGCACGAAAACGTCGTCGAGCTGTTCCACCAAGTGTGTTTGCATCGTGGCTATTAATGCAAATGTATATTACGAGCGTCGTCCGGTTAAGGAATGCCGTCGGTCAGGAACGAAGTGCTCGCGCAAAGAACCACGAGCTTGCTCCGCCGATATGTGTGTCGAACCGTAGGAAAAATCGCGGGGAATCGGGGATGACTTCGCATAACCGAGATCCCGGAATCCCGGGGATCTCGAAACTCGAGACGATACAGTATCGATTGTCCCGATCCGAAACGACCCCTCGATCGTCAAGATTCTCGAACGCACGGTCGAGATCTCGAATCGAGACGCTCGGATGTTTCGAGACTCTCGGATTCCCCAATCGAAGCACAGGTTTATGCAAAATAAATATTTATACTGGATTTTTAAGCACTAACAAGGCACAAATGTTCAGTAATAATTATTGATAATGTTTCTCGAAGCAACAGTCTGGTAAAATACTGTTTCTTCTTTGGTTCTCCTCATTTTCTATTGTTTCTGTGAGAAAGCGATCTATATGTGTTTGATTTAAATAGGTCGAGACGTCTTCTCGCGACGTTTCTCTTATGTTTTGTTTTGCATCACGAACTGCAACAGCCAGCATGCGCTCGTTCGTATTTATTTATTTCCTGTTGTATTAGCTATATTACTTATTTAAACAAATACTGTGCGATAAATTCTGTCAGTTTCGTGCCACGTCGAAGGACTTTGTAGCGAGGCAAAGATCACGATCGTTGAACGTCGATCGCGGATCGATGGTACCGTGGATTTTTCCGCGGGAAAGCCGTCGATCGCGGCAGAGGGGGACACGGTCGCGCGATGAATATTCATTTTCCGGGGCAGTTTCGCGGCTCGGTGAATCGGTCGAATTAATTAAATTGCGCGCGACATATTAAATGGCTTCCGGCGCGATAATTACAAAGCGCGAACAGCGGCCAGACTTATTTGTTTATTGCGGAATATCGTCGGGTAGCATGCCGCGCGAGGTGGCGGTAACGCTATTAAAGCGGCTTGCCGCTTATAAATTACGCCCGGTGGCGTACACCGCGGCGTAGGAACGACGTCGACGCTGGGAATGAGGTAATCGGTCGTTCCTAAGCTGCTGCGAGAAAAATACTATACCTCCTAGCAAGCGAACCCGCGTTTTCACGCCGTGGAACGAAACGACGCGCGAACTTCGCCACGCTTCTATCCGTTACCGCTAAAACATCCCCCGTACAAACGCGCGTTAACCCTTTGCGATCCAAGAATTCAACGGAAGCAACTAGCTACTTAAATTCAATTTTACAACGTCATTTTGTAGAATATTAAAATCCCTATCCCCCGGAGGAATTTATAAATGCTTGCAATTTAAAATTCCTCGAGTCGTTTCGTTAATCAGATCGGTGAATAAACAAATTTATTTCGAGGACCATTTTCACCCTTGCGAAGTGGTGAAATATTATTTTTCCCCGCGTAAATTTCGCCCAGATCATTTCGTCGAACGACCCCCAGTTTGTCTGGGTTCGATCATCGACTGAAAAAAGGGGTGTTGCAAAGGGGGGAGGGATGAAAGGGAGAGGATACGTGCTCTCCGGCCCTGACCCGTGGCGATCGGAACCACCACGCACCTGCGACTCTCGCCCACGCACCTTACCTTTCACTATTACTTTCTCTATTGCGCTTTTGCATCGTCCGGAGGAATAACGAGGCACGAACGGTCGTTACCAGCCTGCGCGTCGACGCAGAAAAACGCGAGCACCGGGCATAGATCATGGCGGTCGTCGCTGGGACTCGTTACCGCGGAAGACGATCCGCGGAACTCGGTCGTTCAACCGGAGGAATCTCGATCGAAGGGTTCTCTCGTAAACCAACGCGAGTGCAACAATATAAAACAACGTTATACGCGTGCAATTAAATTTCTTCGACAGTAAATACTTGGAAAGCTTTTCTATGGTGGAATACATTTACAAATTTAGAAATTGAGCAACCAATGGAACCGATATACTCGACTAGTGGGTCTGGACCTATCCCGGCGTAATCTCCTTCGAGCAGACCCGCCTGGGTTCGCAGGAAGGAGATTACGCAGTGACCAATCAGACACACCAGCCATCTTCTTATCAACAGAACTCGTATCTCAGTACGTAATAATTCACGTGTGTACGATGCCCATGTTGCGTCTGGTCTATTCCACGGAAGATCTAAGATTCTCTAAGAATTCTAGGCTCGAAGACGCGTAGAAAAATCGAGCTCCCTTCGTCCGCCATTTACGACGGTTTTACCTCGTTCTGGCCACCCTGTGGAATTTCCAGGTGCCCAGGGTGTCGGGGCTGTAGGTGTCGTTGCATCCTAGCTGCCCCAGGGAGCACAGCAGCCCTCCGTCCTCCCTCCTCCATCGTTTGTCCCGCCTCAGGAAAAAGATCCCTCTGGGATCCTTCTCGAACGAGTCGAGATTTTGGCCGCGACAGGTCGGCCACGAGATCACGCTGGCCTTGCGTTCCACCAATTCCAGCATAGTTCCACCGACAGCTTCCCTCAGAATCGTTCAGAGCTCATAGTCTCGAGCGTTCGCTATTTCTCGAGGGAGGAATATCGTCTGCGAGGAAATCCGTTGGCCAATCGACGGATCGATTTACAGAGATCCCCGACGAGCCTCGTCATAGTCGCTGCGCCTATCTTGGGACTTTTTCGCGTAACTCGATCACAGCCCGGTCCAGAACGATCGATGCTCGCCTAGCGAGACGGTCGCATGGATCTCGTCTTACGAAATCGAATCGCGCGCTGGGACACGGTCTCCGCGATCCTCCGACGCGTAACAACCTCCGTTCTACCGGAAACGACGCATCTTTCGCGATATAAAACTATCACTATTGGAATTGTTATTTACTTAGCCCCCTCAGATGGTGATATTAATCGTATTTTAATTTTCCAGTCCTAAGAAACACCGCTTTTTAATCGACTCGACGGCTGATCAGTTCTGACGATAATTGAGGTTCACGTTTAGCCGCAGCCCATTCGTTTTATTTTTATGTTTAATACAAAACAGATCAGTCTCAAACGATATAAACGATATTTACCGAACTATTAGGTTACAAATAATTTCTCTGTTTAGAATTTTCGTAGGATATTGCTCGTTTCGTATCGACTCTCCTCCCGTCCGAGAATTTCGCCCGTTCTCGCTACCACGATATTAATTTCGACGTGGGTTCAAAGTCTATCCGTCGAAAATGAAACCTCCCTACGCTCCGATTATTTTTTTAATCGCGAGGACGCTCGTGTGCGCGCCTGTTCGCCGTCGAACAGAAACTGATCGACGCCTCGAACAACCTGCCGTTCTCTCCTCTCGTCTAGGCTCTTTCACGACCGTTCTTTCGACTCTCCTGTCGCTCTATCCCGTTCTGTCTCTATCGACGATCTTTGGTACAGCTGGTACGCGTGGGCAGACGGTGAAAAATCACGCGGCCAGCGTAATTCCTGCGACGCAAATAAATCGGTTGTTCCAGGTCGCGCGAACAGACTGCCTGGAGACGCCGATCGCCGTGATATTTCATACGCGAGACGCGAGACGTGTCTTTTCCACGCACGGTCCCCTAGTTTTTCTCTATTTTTACTCACCGTTAAGATCCAAGGGACCGGTCTCGCGTAATCGGGTGAAAAAAATCAATTTTTCGTACTTCAGATCGATAATGGTTTCGAAATAAAAAAGACTATCGAAGCTACCAGCCGCGATACGAGGCGCGTCGGAGTTCGAGGAGATAAGGTCGACTTATCTCCAGCAGGAGTTGCAAGCTGGCGCGTATGGCGACTGGCAGAAAGGAATACTTCTCTGGGAAGACGAGAGATCGTTCGTGGCCTACTTACGAGGATCGAGAGACGATCTCTGGGATGCATAGGTGGACGTATCCGAAATATAAATACTCAACTTTATCCCTTTATTTTGTACTAAATACAGAGTGTTCTGGGGAAAATTTTAATACGGGATTCTAGAGGCCAAAATAAGACGAAAATCAAGAATACCAATTTGTTGATGGAGGCTTCGTTAAAAAGTTATTAACGTTTAAAGTTGCGGCTGTAGAACGGCAATTTGTCCATCTATTTGAATTTTTTTCTCGAAAATGCGCAAGATTTCGGGTGTATGTCTATTCACCAAAAATGATTGTAATACACCCCTACAGCCAACAATATTTTTTTTAGAACGATTTGAAATTTTTTAATTTTGTCGAAAAATTTCACTTTCTTGAATTTTTTTCTAGGAAATGAGTAGGATTTCGGGGGTATGTCTATTCACCAAAAATGATTGTAATACACCCCTACAGCCAACAATATTTTTTTTAGAACGATTTGAAATTTTTTAATTTTGTCGAAAAATTTCACACCTTCTCGAATTTTTTTCTAGGAAATGAGTAGGATTTCGGGGATATGACTCCTTACAAAAAATGATTGTAATTGACCCCTACAGCCAAAAATATTTTTTTTAGAACGATTTAAAAGTTTTGAATTTAATTGTTAATAACTTTTTAACGAAGCCTCCATCAACAAATTGGTATTCTTGATTTTCGTCATATTTTGGGGTGGTCGAACACCCTGTATGTGGAAATATTGGAGCATCGAATCCATTGCTAATAGAAGCCAAAGAAAGTATTTTCGAGCCAAAAAATGGTGATTTAAATTACGCCTGATGTTTGTAATTTCGTTTAAAAAATTGAAGTTCTCCGTGCAGCGTTTAAAATTCCAGTATCAAATTGGTGCCGAAATCAAGGGAAGTTTGTTCGGAGCGTATCTGCCGTCGACGAAACTAAATGAGTTATTCAGGTGGCCTGTTTAAAGTGTTTCAGCCTGTAGGGGTACATTATCGGATAGCATTTTAATTAGGAATGAATTCCATAGCCGGGCTCTTACTGCTGTTCAGCGTCGCTTGAAATTTTCAGTCCCTCGGCAGGCACCATAGAAACTGATCAAACAGATTGCACGATTCATACAGAGTAAATGTAGAAGTTGGGCTAAATTGTACGTAGCCCCCCGTTTCCTCGTGTTTCAGTTCGTCGTTGTGAATGCCCAAGTCTATCAAAGAATTTCAGTGGGTCAGTGAAATACCGTGAATCCAGTCTGTCCTGGCAATCTGGGAAAATTAACATTTTTCTATTACGAAGAAAAGCGTGTTTATATAAATGAATTATTCATTATGTTTTTACGAGATTCCAGGGGGGGAAAAACTAGCCCCATCGAGTTCAAAGAGACCCAAGTTGTACTTAGATCACCCACGTCGGAGTTTACTCAATCTTTTCCCTGTTGGTGTTCCCGAGTCGAGAAAGAATTTTAAGTTCCACCTATCCCAACAGCTTAAGAAAGCTAACTTCTATCCTGTTAGCTTAAAGGAGACCCGCAAGTTCAATCTTTCCTGACAGCTTACGAGTTGTAACCTCCACGTTCCATTTATCTTATCGATCTCGGAAGTTGTCTTAATTTATCCCATCGGTGCAAGGAAGAATTATAGTTGCGCCTACCTTAACGAACTAAGAGCGTATCTACAACCATCAGAATGTAAATTAAAATAGCGAATATATCCTTTTAAGATTTTATAACTCTAGAGTGCAATGGCTCTTTGTACCGTAATAATCTCCATCTTCTGTGTTCATTTTTAAACGCAGCCTCGACAGGTTCACAGTTCGCAATTCAAGACGACACACGTTGCACTGTCGGGCAATTATTAATTAAGCAGTCTTTTTACCGACTCGCAGCCTCTTTGTACGAAGCAAGTGAGCGTTCATGTGTTTGGTCCAAAGGATCACTTGCTATTCTTTGGTGATTTGATCCAAGATGAAAGCATTCAGATTCTCGTAGGAAAGGAGTGGCCCTTGGATGGTCAAACTTTGGCGGACCGAAACTCGAGTTAAAAACAAGTTCGAAGCAGTTGTACTCGTTGCCTTTGCAAGGTTGAATTCAACGAAAAGTTCTTGCATTTTTACGATGATAAAACAATTGGAGGATCGGTACTAACTCTATTATTTTGTCTGTTTTAGTATGGAAGAAGGTTGTGCACCACTGTGGGCCTGCCGCACGGTTCGTGCCACGTTCCAATCTTGTCTTATTTTCTTCGGCAAAGTAATTGCTTGGCAATCCAGACTAAACGAGACGATCGATAGAACTCTGATTCCATCTTCATTTTACGACGAATATAAAGCATCGTCGATAATACAAATCTAGGTAACTTTTTTTTTGGGCTTGTAAAGAATACTCGTTTCCAGGCAGAACGGAATCTATCGCTCGATTTACGATCCCCTTTGGTGATGAATGCTATAAATAAGAAAATATGCGCGATAACAATCGTGTAAAACGAGACAATATCGTAAGAGAAGTGCATAAAATGCAGAGTCTTAGACTTCGTTTGCTGCTTAATACATGTATTTTCCTATTCTTATTTATAGAATTCACCCTCAAAGGCTCCATAAATTAAGTGTTCTTTACGAGGAAAGCGGTATTCGTGTTTTTAAACTTCGCGCAGGAAAGATGGCGGAAAATACAAGTTCGACGAGTCCGTTGGCGCGAGAGATCGAGCAAACGGCGTGAAAGGTTGTCCACGGCTGCCTAATGGCATTTAGGCGAAGGATAGAGCGTTAACAATAGACAGGGCGAACGTTAACAATAGACGATCCGCGAGTTTTACGAACCTCCGCGCTCCGTGGGGCTCCACGCGTTTCGCCATAATCTGAAAAAAGTCTCGAGGCTGTCTGCTTGATATCTGCTCGCGTAGGACGCGCGTTTTGCGTGGCAAACGAGATACATAGCGTTGCAAACTAGTCATAAGCACTACGATAGCCGCTACGTTTAACATTTTATTAGATTTATAGGCTTCTAATAACGTCTCTGCGCTATTGTAGTTGCAGAAATCATTGAAACCATTGATTTTTAATAATCTCTCCACACGCTACAACACTTTCCTTCTGAAATCTTCTCCGTTTCAATTGCAGAAAAAGTTCTACTGTGCATACGCGAGAAGTTGGCAAGCGGAGGGCCTCGTTAGCTCCGCCTACCCCCCATTCTCGTCGTACGACCAATAGCATGGGCCCACGAGACTCTGGACCAGAGTGGGGAGCCAATCGGACCCGTGTTCTCTTCGGTAGCCAACTTCTCGCGAATCCACGGTTGAAATTCTCACCAGAGACAAATTCCCACTGTTTTTTTGCGGTGATTCCGTGGACGAGCGTTCGTAAAACGCACGCGATTAATTCAAGGTTCATCGGAGGGGGTTTCCCTTCTGGCGCGAGCCATAAAACCGTAGGTCGACGTTCTCTGCGCCGAAAGACGGTCGTAGGGTCCTGGGGTTAGGCCAGACGCGGCGTAGGAACGACGGTGGTCCTTCTAGGTTCTAAAATTACGACTCTCGGGGCTTAAAAGCTCGTTGAACCTCGACCGCGCGCGGAAAGAAAGATTCCCGTGGAATTTCGTTTCTGCGATGACCGTTCGAGGGTAACTCGAATAAATTGTATCGAATATATATATCGGTGGTCCCCCGGGGGGATCTCGCGAGTGCATCCGGAGACAAAGGGGATATTCGAGCCTCGGTGCTGTTTTAATTTTCCCCCTGAAAGAATTCTAACAACTCCGAGGGGCAGGGTGAACAAAGGAATCGCTTTGCCCGCGAGGGTATCGGTGTTCGAGTAGTTTTCGCGGCGGGAAACGACGCTGACGGGCACGAACCTCGGGACTGAAACCACCGGGAGCCACTTGCGAATGGCATCGCCCCGGACGTCTTTCGAAACTTCTTGGCCACGGTCTGGCGAAACTTTTCTCATTTGCCACGCGCCTCTCCTTCGACCCAGCACGGCCGCCGCGGACCGAATTTCCCGACGATAGTTTTTACGTGACTCCTCCGCCCGACGAGGAAAGAAACAACCAGCGAAACGTGTAATCGGCGAAATAACGCTGGTGGAACGAGATTCTACGCCGCCATCTTGGATCGGGACGAACTTTCCTACCGCGACGAACGTTTGGAAGACTTATTGTACAGGAGGATCGTAATTGGAAAGATATCATTGTATTTCCTCTACGCTAATAGGGGTATTTGAGATTAGGAGTCCATTCGAGGGTTGATAAATTCAATATCGCGATTGAAACGTCGAATAAAACGCTAAGTATCGACGATAGTAAATTTTCTAAAGCGATAAACGTCGATGGGTTGTTATCGCGGAGTGGAATAAAATTCTTTCGTGATAGAACGTGGAGGACGCACGGATAATTTAATCCCCGACGGATTCGAAAACTGTTAAGTCCAACGAGGCGATGGCCGGGCTCGTTAATGGCGAAGCTCGGTTAATGGCGCCAATTAGCAACGGTTACCGTGAGTACGTGGTCGATGACGGGAATCTCGCCATGGTTACCGCGTCCGCATCGACGTAACAGCAACGAAAAAGAAGCTGTTGCTCGCCTTGGCGTTCGACCCCTCGCGGCGTTCCTCCGTTCACGAATCGGAAGGGACTTTCAAAGGCTCTATGCGCGCGAATTGCCATTGGCTGCTCCTCAAACGAAGCCAACCCCTTTGTTTAAACTCCTGTTCCGCGGCTACGAGGATCCAAACAGCTGGATGCCCCGGCGTTCCTAAGGAGAGAACAGTCGACCCCTCCTGGCGAACTTTTCAAAAGCTCTCGCCCCGCGTTATTATGCTGATTCGATTCGATCCGATGGCTGAGGGAAACGCGATTTCACCTTTGCTTGCTTTCCCATGCTCGAACGGGCTTGTATTTGCCCTATCGGGAACAGCTTCGAGAATCATGCTACAGCTAGTCGCGAAATTTAGTCCACGATAGTGTTATGTCCACGTTTTGCAAAATATTGCGGTGTATTTTAATGTTTCTTTCGTTGTCTTTTAAGACCGCTGAAGGGATACAGTGATCCAAAAACTCTTTTACTCCCCAACTGAGAGGGGAGTTTGCTTTTAATCTGTTCACCATTTTCTATCAAATTCATATCACCTACAGTAACGATTCTTAAAGCAAACCCTAGATTAGTACATTGAACATTTGTATCATTCATCTCGAGAAATACTTGTACTCATCATTTTGTCAATGACGCCATTTTGAAAGACTGTAAGATGTTCTCCCACCACTACGATTCTCCGTATTTTATACAGGGTGTTCGGTCAACCCTGGGAAAAATTTTAATGGGGGATTCTAGAGGCCAAAATAAGACGAAAATAAAGAATACCAATTTGTTGATGGAGGCTTCGTTAAAAAGTTATTAACGTTTAAAGTTGCGGCTGTAGAACGGCAATTTGTCCATCTATTTGAATTTTTTTCTCGAAAATGCGCAAGATTTCGGGTGTATGTCTATTCACCAAAAATGATTGTAAGCGACCCCTACAGCCAAAGATATTTTTTTTAGAACGATTAGAAATTTTTTAATTTTGTCGAAAAATTTCACTTTCTCGAATTTTTTTCTAGGAAATGAGTAGGATTTCGGGGGTATGTCTATTTACCAAAAATGATTGTAATACACCCCTACAGCCAACAATATTTTTTTTAGAACGATTTGAAATTTTTTAATTTTGTCGAAAAATTTCACATTCTCGAATTTTTTTCTAGGAAATGAGTATGATTTCGGGGGTATGTGTAATGACAAAAAATTATTGTAATTGACCCCCGTAACCAAAAATAATTTTTTTAGAACGATTTGAAAAATTTTTTTTCGTCGAAAAATTTAGGCTTCTCGAATTTATTTCTCGAAAGTGCATAGGATTTCGGGTATATGACTCTTCACCAAAAATGATTGTAATTCACCCCTACAGCCAAAGATATTTTTTTTAGAACGATTAGAAATTTTTTAATTTTGTCGAAAAATTTCACTTTCTCGAATTTTTTTCTAGGAAATGAGTATGATTTCGGGGGTATGTGTAATGACAAAAAATTATTGTAATTGACCCTCGTAACCAAAAATAATTTTTTTAGAACGATTTGAAAAATTTTTTTTCGTTGAAAAATTTAGGCTTCTCGAATTTATTTCTCGAAAGTGCATAGGATTTCGGGGGTATATGTATTCACCAAAAATGATTGTAATTGACCCCCGCAGTCGAAAAAAATTTTTCCAGAACGATTTGAAACTTTTGAATTTAATTGTTAATAACTTTTTAACGAAGCCTCCATCAACAAATTGGTATTCTTGATTTTCGTCTTAGTTCGGCCTCTAGAATCCCCCATTAAAATTTTTCCCAGGCGTGACCGAACACCCTGTATAATATTATTAAAAGGAATCGAACTCATAGACACCTATAAGTGAAACAAACTTGCCAACCCACGAATCAGAGAATCGTTATACTTACTCGGTGGTTTCGAGGTACTGGAAGACCCGGTAGACGGGACGTCGATACATGAAGAGATGGTCCTCGACACGCTCCACCATCATCCTAAAACCACTTCATTCGAAACCGTGGGTCACTGATCATCACCCACCACTAGTCACTGCATTCATCGGTGTTGTTTGCGCGGCAACACTTCGTGGAGATCGGGTACGTTCGTGAAAGGATCCCGGGAAGCAAGGTCCGAGAAAGCTTTTCGCGGTAGCGTCTTCCTTTTCCTCTTCACTACCGCGATTGCATCGAATTCGACGTACGTACGAAAAAGGAAACGTGTACTCCGCGGCGGAGTGCTTCCTTCCGTAGCTCGGAGGATTTAGGGGGCGTCGCGGCGCGGCGCAAGGCTGCAGGATCGAATGGGATCTCTCGATGCCTTCTTCCACCGTTCAACGGCGATGTTTCTTCCCTTTCCGGTGCATACGTTGCATCGCCACCCGCTTTCGAATCGATACGTTCGCGGAAAATGCTTCGCGACAGGTGCACCCGGGAGAAGACTCTATCCCGTCTGCTTACGTGTCCATTAAAGATCTACGAGATAGGAGCGAATTGTTCGTCCTCGGCTATCGTGAGTTCCTCCGGGTTGATCCGACGTATCTGAAGATCGACAGTTTCGAAACGGTTATCCCCTTGCCGCGAGCCACGTCGGATTTACGTCGTCGTGGATTTGTAATTGTTTCGTGATTCTTTAATCTAAGCTTCTGCGGGTTTGTAGAAGTTACCGAGACGAATGTTGCCTGATAATGTAATTTGTCAGCTGTATTTTAATTATCCAAGGCTGAAGGCTTTAAAAAGTTACGTTATCTTTGAACGATTGTTATCGCAGTCTCGTACCGCATAATAAACGTCTTTATTAGGCAATAGTAGAGGAGAAACACGCGACGGAATAAATATCGTAAAACGTAGAGCGGAACTGTAACGTTGCTACTTAAAGCCTCGAATTAAACAACGAGTAACTGCACGGAGCGAAATACGACGGAAGAGAAGAGTTAGGCGAAGTATCGAGGGATGAAAGACTTGGCAGCGCGTTCGAATGCTCCGTAGAATAGGTCGGGAGCGAACGTATGCCAGCAGCAAGAGAGTTATGGGGGTAAACAGTATAATTATCGGCTATCTGATAGAGATTGGCCCCGTTTTAAAGACAGAGTGCTCGAAAATACCCATATTACACCACTTTTAGAGATTCAGGGTGTTCGACCACTCCTGGGGGAAATTTTAAGAGATTCTAGAGGCTAAAATAGAACGAAAATCAAGAATACCAATTTGTTGACTGAGGCTTCGTTAAAAAGTTATTAACGTTTAAAGTTTCACCAGTATTGAATTTTTTTCTCGAAAGTGCGTAGGATTTCGGGGATATGTGTAATAACCAAAAATGCTTGTAATTGACCCCTGTAATTAAATATAATTTTTTTAGAACGATTTGAAAAAATTTTTTTTCGCCAAGAAGTTTCACACCTTCCTGATTTTTTTTCTAGAAAGTGGGTAGGATTTCGGGGGTATGTCTATTCACCAAAAATGATTGTAATTGATCCCCACAGCTAACAATATTTTTTTCAGAACGATTTGAAATTTTTTTTTTTCGTCGATTTAGGCACCTAATTAGATTTTCGGTAAGGAATTTTTTTCTCGAAAGTGCATAGGATTTCGGGGGTATATGTATTCACCAAAAATGATTGTAATTGACCCCCGCAGCCGAAAATAATTTTTCCAGAACGATTTGAAACTTTTGAATTTAATTGTTAATAACTTTTTAACGAAGCCTCAGTGAAGAAATTGATATTCTTGATTTTCGTCTTATTTTTGCCTCTAGGTGTGGCTGAACACCCTGTATGTTCACATTTCATGTACTTCTTTACGATAAGTATCATTAATATTCCTCCATTTGATGCACCAAAAACTGCTGCAGGGTAAGCGTGGTTTCCATCTTTTTATTTTTACGAATCCCGAAATTATTTTGGGAACCAGTAATTTTTAAGCTAGTGGAAGGGTGGGGAAGCTATTTAGAGGGTGATTAATGCGTTTAGGGGCAAGTTAAATGTTAAATGTCAGCTGTCGGGCAACATGGCGGGCAGTCGCGGTCTCTTATCGAGAGGGTCGCTTTGTATTCCCGTGCGTCGGAAGCCCCGTTTGCAGGGAACTTCTACCGATAAGGATCTCGCGTGCAGTTGTCTATATACGTGTCTGACCAGACCTAACCTATCCCAAACGCGGTAGGCACCGCCTTGGCTGCAGTTCTTGCAGGGACGACCGCAACGCCGTTGGCCCCGTTCGCGTAAATTCCTTCGGACGGGACGTAAACACGGAACACTTCCGGTGCAGGCCATCGTTCAACGACGACTGCGTTTCCGAACAGATCTGCCCCTCCTGTCGCTCGGAACGCCGAGGATCGTTGCAATTAGCCGGTACGAGCCACCGGAGTTTGTCCAATGCAAATGAAACGGAAGCGCGGGACGGAAATAATGAACGGTTTCGCGAAACGTGATCCTCCGCGAGAATGATTCGCGTCACGCCAGAATCTGCGACACGCTCCGGGGGAAAAAATTATTTTCTAGAAAATTTTCGGGGCTCCACTCGTGGGGAGCCTTGGAAATGGAATTTTGAGAAACCGAGAATGGAATAGTGTAATTTTTGAAGGTTGCAAATGGCTGAAAAAGCACATCTGTAGAACCTTGGATTTTTTTTTCAAATTCAACGGTGCATGTTTAACTGAGAATTGCATCCTTTCTTTAAATGCAAATGCATATGTTTTGTTGGACAGGTCAATTCTATGTAAAAAATTATTAGTTATCTGAGGTATTTTCATAGCTTGTTTCCTCGAGGTAATATTTTCCAAGGTATCGCGTGAACCGACAGACCGATTGGTTTGAAATTTGATGCACCCGTGAAATAAAGTCACTCCTATCGTCCTAAAATAAACTCGAATCGTTTCCTCGACACGATGCAATACTTTCAATTTCTTTATTTTATTAGCTCTGACGATATTTCCTTCAGGATCACCGAAACTAGTACCTAAAAGAATCTGCATAGCCCGGAGGCACGAATAAACCTCCCAAACCTACAAAAATCAACTTACAATATCCTATTGTAATTCCTCAAGAATGAAATAAAATGGCGACCACCAGGAGGCTCGTGAGAAAGAATTCGCTTCCAACTTCCCGAGATAAACCCTCTACGACCGATAAACGCTCGGAGACGCAGCGAATGGGACGTGAAAATCAGTTTTCCGCGAACCCACTCGCGCTTCGCGGAATGCTCGTGAAGTTTCGGAAGCGAGTACACGCATAGTAGGAGTGTACGACGCGTGTGCTGTCGAATAGTTCGAGAATGCGGTATAAGTAAAGTTCAGGGTTCGTCGGTCGTCGCTGGATCCCCGAGAATCGAAACTGTTCCATCGTAATTACAACGCTCTGTAATACTGGCCCTCGAGTACGTTCGATCAAGAATTTTTTCGGCGACCCCCACGCCTTCCCCCCCGAATTTAATTTACGGGAACAGGACCGCGCGACTCCCGGCAAGGTATGCAACCTATTTCAAGATGGACACCACCCACGTCTGTCTGCAGTCTCCGCAGACCACCGCAGTGTTGCTCCCGTCGGCTCGGTAATTAGTCTCCGTGCAGTATGAACGCTATTCTCGCCCCTCGATGGACAAGAAAACCGAAATTCCGAAGCTCCGCCAGCGTTTATTAACGCCGTCTACCATGTCGGTCACCGGTGACCGCTACACCCTCCGAATACTACGGGTAATAAAGTCACGATTCGAAGGTCAACGCGTCGAATTGATCGATTTCCTAAACCAGCGTTCCCAAAATTATAAAATTCGCGGGGCCGTCGAACTTTCGAGGAACTTTCCAAGTTCCGGGGGGAGGAGGGGTGGCCGCGTGCGTCGGGCCGGCAACCGTAGTCGCTAAAACGCGTGAACGATCGCCGCTCGCACGGCGTCGTTCGCGAATTTCGCCGGTGCGCTCGATTTTGCGAACGCCGGCGGGTCGTTGACCGAACACCAAGGTCGTGCAACCTTGACACAGCGCTTCGAAATCTTCCTCCTCTCCTCGTCGCCCTCCCTCCACCCCGGGTTCGTACTTCACCTTCGGCGATTTCCTGGGGCCGCGTACGCGCCGCGACGATCCTCCGTCGCTCTTCTCGAGGAATCCGTGGGGGAAAAAAGGGTTCGTCCGTGGGTTCGCGCACTGTCCAGGACGAAGGACGAGGGGTCCACAACGACACTGACGACGCACCAGGGGTCGCACTCGCGAGACTCCGGGGACGGAAGCCCTGAAAACTCGCCGCGGATTCGCGAGTTCCGGTGACCTTGGCGCGATCGTGCACGGCGGCGTGACAAAGGTCGGACCCGGGTGAAATCGCCGATCGAAAAACTAGCGCCTAGCAACAGCGTGTCGCGAGAACGACGCGCGCCCGACGTCTCCTCGGTTGCGTCAGGTATACGTTTTGCCGGTTCAAGGGGAGCAGGCGCTTTGCTGGGTGCGGCAGCCTGCGCCGCGACGCCCGGCGTCCTTCCCCCGTTAGACTCACCAGTCGAGCCTCTCTCTCTCTCTCTTTCTCTCTTTCTCTCACCCTTCGTCCCTGTCTGTCGGCCACCCTCGATGCCGAGGCCGCCTACCCTCGATCCTGATACGGTTCGCAACCCCCCCCCCCCTTTACCCTTCGTCGTACACACACGTATACATGGACGCGCACACGGACGCACGGCCAGGGGCGAAGTTAACGTCCGCCGCGAGTTCTCCTGCGAGAACCGACCACCGTTGCTGCTCGTATTATGCGAAGGGTTCAGGGGAGAAACGATCATAGCCCCGAATCGAAACTGAGATTATAGCATCGCGCCTTGCGACCCGAGGCATCGCTCGAATATTCATCCGTGGCTCTGCTTCGTGTATTTATTCGTGTTGGTTTTTCTCTTCCAAAAGGGACAGTTTTCTTTGTGTGAGAAAAACCATCGACGCGCATGTTGCGTCTCGCGTCTCGAAATACAAGTCAAGGGGGTGCAACTGTGTCCCTAACTTGGCTTGTTTAGACAAAGTATGGGACCGATTGGGTCTGAGGGATGAGACGAATTTTTTTGTCAATGACCTATTCATTCTGTATGTTCTGTAGTTAAAAGTTATTCCTTTTATAATTGTTTTTTTTGCTCCACCATCTATTTCCAATAATTTGTATATGTATACACGTTGCGTAGTAAATAGTAAGAGCAAAGTAAACTTGAGACAAAAGTACATTAAAAATATAGAGAAAACGCGAGAATAACAGAACCCCAAACGAAAATTAATACGACTGATTAGGAAGATCACTTTCAGTGCATTCGCAAGAAATTTATCTACAATATTGTTGTCTGCTCAAATTCCTTCGACAGTTTCAAAATCAAAGACCATTTCCTGCGTCTCGAACGGTTGTAAGGTTGTAAAAGTTAGAATGGAGGGGAATTTGGACCGCGTTATTAAATTTTTGTGCCGCGAGTCGGTTCGAGTACTGTGCAAAGCGCATCAAACGGCTACCCTAAATACACATCGCCATTGTCGGGTTCTTTTTGTTCGGCGAGACCTATAGAAAGTGGAGCAAGTTGTGCCGTTCGCTCTGTACAAGGAGGCAACGCTTTCGCGCAGGGGGTTGTGTTTCCTGATACAAACTTTGGCGAGAGACTGACTGCTCTATTCATGCACTTCCCGCGAACGTATCCACATGTAGGGCGGTGCACCAGGGTTCGAGTCCACCTTTAACCTTTGCGGAAGGCTCGTGTTTCGGGTACGCGTCCCGCGAAGTCGAAACTCCCGTTACCCAACGTCTTCGAGAAGGGTGCAAGGGAAAACAGCTTCCACTCAGATCTCAGATTTCAAAAGTTCTTTATTGGATGGCTCTTTAACATGAATAGCTTTAATTAAAAAAATTTGAGACAGAATATTCTTGGGATATAACAGGACGATTAGTTTATTAATTCCAATGGCCGAGCCTGGGATTGAAACTGATGACCATTATATGGATTTTGAAATTTGCAAATTGCAGAGAGGGTAGTAGATAAAATTAACATTTTTGGAAGCTGTGGTTAGGTCCATTAGCGTTTGGGAAGCTTCAATATCGCTGGAGAAGTGAGTGCATAACTCGCGTCATGCAAGTTTTATTAAGCAAATGACTCCATATAGGAGTCAATTGGGGCAAGCACAAATTGCGTGTAAGATAAGGGTTGCTCAACGAGCCTCTCTGAAGAGTCCTCCACTAACCTACGACGGAGCACACTTTGAAATCACCTGTTTCGATGAGCACCCCTTAAATCTTCATAGAAGACGATTAAACGCTTAAAAAACTGTACATTCCACTTGAAACAACATTAAAACTTTCTATACTTATAGATTAGTTAGGGGCAGGTAATGATTTTATCTGCCAAATGAACCTACCAGCATGCAAAGTTTAGATCCAAAGAAACCCAATGTTTTTTCGTTTCCAGCGACTAAGAAATACTTGTTAATATTTGTTACGCGTGGGAACTTTGTATCGTATTGGCTCGCGAGGCTCCAGGAGGTGCATCGTTCCGCGTATGCTGGCAGAAACGAGCGCAACGGTGCTTCCTCGCGAGTCAGCCGCGCGTAATTCGGACCGGCCGGCGGGATATCCAAGCCAAGAAACTTCAAACGTCTGCCAGCGGGCGCCGGTGGCCGCAAGTTCATTTGCAACCCGGTTCCAGGGAATCCCGTACCATTTGCGAAATTAGTTTCGCAGTTAGCCGAACTATCCGAATCAATTTCGACGGCGATTCTCGGCCGGCGCGCGCGTTTCGACTTTGGATTCGTTCTCCGCGACGTCCATTTTGCATTTAAATCGCGACACGTCGCCCATACAAGACAAGCCCTCCTGCAACGACGATCCCTCTTCGATACAAGCTCCTATTATCGAGAACAGTTCCTTCTACGATGTAATCGAGAGGTTCGAATCAAGATTGCACAGGACCAGGTAACAAAAGGAGGCAACAAAGAAGATTGCGAGAACTCGCGACTGTTAGAATTGACAGAGTAAGGGTAGAAGTTATTGCTGTAGTCCTTGGTCGATAGAACGACGATAGAAACGTCGATGTCGATCGTTTACCGCGCTAAATGTCGATGGTTTTTTTTGGAGCACGGGTCTAGACGTGTTTCGACGTCGGCCGTCGAGTGGGCTGAGAAAACAATCGTAACCCGCTCGTCTCGGCCTAGGATGGGGTTAATTCGCCCGGCTATTTCCACGAGCAACACAATAACACGAAACTACGCGCTATCGAGTGGCCCCCGAGCCCCGGGCTCGCCCTCTGATAGCGCCGAACAACCCTCGAGTGCTGCTCGTCGGAATTGCCGCAACCCCGTTCGAGCCTACGCTCGTATATAACCCTCCCCGTGGCTTCCTGCAAGTACGAATGGAATATGTATTCGCTCTGCGACAGCCGGAGCCCAGGCCGGTGACCTATCCGCAGGCTCTTGAAAATTTCCAGCTACCTGTGTCCGGGCACGGTGCGGATTCGGCCGACTAGAAACGCTCGCGGCTCGAAACTCGATGCATATCGACCCTATCGAAAATCGTTAGACGCGAAGATGTCGCGAGAACAGTCGGCTGGCCTCTGGAACCATCGATCTTTGTTCCATGTTTCGCTTTGGATGAAATTTCCTCGCTTCCAAACACATCGACGACCAATAATAATAGTCATACGGGTGTCCTGGGAGCGGTGCATTAAGCAACTCCTGGGTTAGGCTGTAAACGAGACAGGGAGGAAAATATTAATACTCTTCGCCGCGGAGCTGTCTGCAGTAATGATTCGTAAATTGAACACGCCTCTCTATGTCTCTCAACTTGGGGGGATTTCCTCTTAATCTGTTCGTCCCTTTCTTTTAGATTATTTATCTCATTGATGATTCTTAAAATGAGTCGAACGTGACTCGTAAACTGAACATTTCTAACCCAGACCTAACCTCCAAATGCAATACAAGATTCCAAATATTGATTCGCATAGAAATTCAATTTTGAAAACATCATGGTGCTCTCGATCCTCTGGGGGTTAATATTTTATTTTTCACAAGGTACTGACGGATAAAAGAGCAGGATGAATTTTGCAAAAATGTTGAATATGATCTTAGGACTAATTTAGGACCATTTATAATGGAGAGACTCCAAGTTACCGCTAAATAATTGATTTATCGGAGCAGATGGTACCCCGGTGGACATTTTGGTCGCCCACATAAGGGTTTAGGAGTTTCACGGCGCACTGGGACAAACAAACTTCGACCCACGCGTTCGATTTCTCGACGGAAGTTGATAAGAAACTCCGACGATGGAAATTCGATTTCTTTCTCGCGAATGTACCCAGGATTTAACGATCCGTCGCTCGGTATAAGATTACCACGTGGACAGACGCAATGCCCAGGTTTAATTAATCCTTTTTGTAGACAATTTAATTATCCCTGCGATGGGATTTGCCTGTCTCGCGAGAGTAACGTCGTGCAGGGGGTTAAACGACCGAGGGAACTCCCGGGCACGAATCTGCTTTCGCAAACACGTTTCGCCTTTTCAGAGGCGGGATTTCGACGCCACGGATAGAAATATCAGTTCAGACAGTGGATCCGTACGTAGACTTCCCGTGACTCTTTTAAAAGAGAAGCAATTATTTCCGATTCGATCGACGATCACGCAATTTCTGGGGAAATTCGCGTCGACGAGAAGTCGTCTGGGAAGTTTCGCGGATTCGTGGAATCAGAGACGCTTTGGTTCTTCGTTGTCGTCCGTAATATTCTGGTCGAGTAACGTTTGCAGGCGTTCGATATCGGCTGGTTCCAGCGAGACGAGACAATTAATGGGAAACAGAGAAGCCGCAGTTCCAATAGGTACGTCGTCCTCCTCTGCGAGCCTAATTCGATTTATCCATCGATCGACGGCGTTATCTCCGACTAGGCACTAGAAGGAAGTATACATCCGGCGCAATCGTTCGTGAAACGAGAACGGAAATGCGTTTAAGAAGCAATAAGATTCCGGCGAGGCGCCGATAACGGCATCGAGAGACTTGTTCTGATACTATCGATGCATTTGTGCTCGAAATTAACGCTCCTGATCAGAGTCGGTGAGATTAAACTTGCTTAAACCGTGCCTCTTAACTATTGGGCGACCATCTTGCGCAGCTAAAACTTTTACGATCTCTGTTAATTTTCGTGCTACTTTTCGAATAAACATAAAATCGATTCTTAGAGTAATGATTCTTAAGGTTGGTACTTTCATCTTTCGTATAGCGAAAATCGTCGTCTCTGATAATTTAAAAGAAACGAGCAGATTGAAAGGAAACTTCTCCAAATTGAGAGGGATGGGAATGTTCAATTTACGAATCACGTTCGATTCATTTTAAGAATCATCAATGAGATAAATAATCTAAAAGAAAGGGACGAGCAGATTAAGAGGAAATTCCCGCAAGTTGAGAGGGATGGAGAGGCGTGTTCAATTTACGAATCATTACTGCAGACAGGTCCGCGGCACGTACGTAGTTGCACGGGTCCCGTCGCGGGGAAGAAGGATTAATACTTTCCTCCCTATTTCGTTTGCAGCCGCGTATGCCCGGTCGATTCTCTGGAAATTGAAGTTCCCTCTACAAAAGCCGTCGGCGGATCGGCGAACAACAGACGACAGGAAGAATTCGTTGGTTCCGATACCGTCGCCGGTATCCCAGAATTCCCGGCACGTACGTAATCTTGACGCGCCTGCATCCTGTACGACAACTTCGATTCGGAATAATACCGCGGAGAAAAATGACGCCGGGTAACCGCGATCGATCGATCCCCGCTCTATCGTGGAATTTCACTCCCGCCCTTTTATCGCCACATTATATTCTCCCGATAAAGAGCCGCATTCACTCGCGCCCCGGATCCACCAGGAGACGAAGAGACTTACGGATAACCGCGATCCATATACTTCCACCCCCCAAAAATAAATACAAGTTTTCAAACAAGATTATTCTTTTACAAAAGTCGCGTTGTTTTCAGAAGAGTTTAAGTAAATCGCAACTGGGTCCTTCCGTCGCGAAAGGGGTAAGTGCGTACGGAAGAAAGCCGCGACGTCGACGAGGGAGGCTTGATATTTAATTTTGTCAAAACGCTTGGGAGTCGGAGGCTCTCGAGTGGGGCATTATCGGTACCCTACGAAGCCCGACCCTCGTTCACCGTTAGATACCCCTGTTGATACGTGCTCCGGCAAAAAGGGATCCTCTTTCTCTCTCCCGGCGCGTACGTGTATCCCCGATGCAAATTAGCGTGCGGCGGGAGGGCACTTTTTCCCCGGCGCGTCTCACCGACGACCCCTCGACGCTTCTCTCCTCGGCCGTGTCCATTCGTTTCCTTCTCTTTTGGATCGGGGCTCGTGAGAACGCTGAATTATCGATCCGCGGCTGGTCGGGGGGGCTTCGTCGCTGACAGCTGCCGCGAGCGTTGACGAGAGAAAAGAATTCGCGTTTAAAACGAAGACCCGGGGAGGATGCAGACGATGCTGCCGCGAACAACAAGGAATTCCTCCGACTCCGTTTCCTGGCGTTAAGGCTCACGGGGATCGAGTTTGCGACACCTCCACCCTCCCCCCTAACGCTTGGAAGGCGCTCCAAAGTTCGTATCACAAATAATACTAATTATTGCTCTCAAATTGACTGTTCTACTCTAAAAATGATCTGAAACAACGTTGGGGTCCATCAAGGGGTGTTTTCACCCTGAAGAAAACATACGATCATAAATAACGAAGACATCTAGGTGGTCCACTCCGCGAAGAACCAGATGCGTGGCTCGTTAAAGTTCCAGAGAAATTTCACCGTTTTCTGGGGGCTTTCCCATGCCGGTCGAGGGAACAAGAACGTCGGGCCTGCTCGGTTCCCGACGATTCGCATTTTTCCACGAGTGGGTTTCCCCCGGTGTAATTACACGACTCGATGCACGAGACGGCCTTGAACTTCGAACCGCCGTGCACCGACACGAGGAACGCGGGACGACCATTAGTCGAGGCTGCGCGACTAGGCGAGTGCAACGCCATCCGGTCTGCGACCGACAATGAGCAGCGATTCTTCGTTCTGCCGCCACGCGTTCTCCTTATCGGACGGTTATCGTTCGCGTCTTTCCTGCGGGGGCACCGTTCGTTTCATTATTATTACACCGGGAGGGGGGCAGATTAGAGCCGCGCGGGACGAGCCACTTTGAATATTTGATCGGCCACGGGCGCTTAATGGCCGCGTTGATTTTCGACGCACGCCTTCGCCGAGGATATGCACCTGCACCCTCGACGGTGTTTGCATTTCAAACATCGCGGAACCTCGTGACGATTTACACAGCGACGATAACGGCGTGATAAACGGGGAAAAGAGAAAGACGGCGAAACGAGAGCGGCGCTCGAGGATATCGCGCGAACCGGTCGGGTTTTACGCAATAGGCGACGATCGAGCCTTGGGAAAATTCACGCCGAACTGGTCCGTTGTAGATCGCTAATTGGCGAACGAGTTTCCCGCGAACAGAGCCCGCAGTTCGTTAATTCCTTTCGCGACACGCCGTCCCGCTATTTTACATAGATCGATTAGCTCCGTGACTCTTGTCGAATGGCCACGATAAAAGCGGAAACGCGTCGAGTGTATTCTTTTCCGAGGAAAGTATTAAATCTACCTTGTTACTTGTGAAGTTACTATTCCATACTCGTTACTGAAAAATTGTTATAGTAACCACGTAATACTTTTAAAACGATTTATCGAGTGTCCAAATACGGGTGATGCTTAAAAACGAAACGATCGTAGAGTAATTAGGAGGTCGCGGAACCAGTCGAAGGGACCTGCGTGGCGCGCAATGCGCGAAAGTGTGCGCGGTCGTTCGTTGCGCATCGCGCATTTTCAATGGAACGAGAAACGTTCGAACGTTGCCAGTCGTTGCGACCGTATCGGCCAGCCCCGCGAGCGGCTAGTTCGATGAACTTGGAGATACTTTTGTCCACGGATCGTTACGCGCGTAATCCATCTCGACTCGTTTTATTTACGCTCCGGTTCATTTTATTCCACGATGAGTACAACGGGAACAACGGGCCGCTTCTGCTCTTACGCGATACAGCACGTTTATCATCTGTGCTATCGAGCCGAGCTTCTGGTTCCTCGCGGTCTCTCGTTCTTTCATCGAATCCCTATAAGTCATGCTTCTTCACTTTTCAGTATTATTCTATTCGATTTAGACGCACGGTTACGCTGGTTAATTACAATACTGACTGCCGCCAGAGGGACTGTCTCTCTCGCAAGCGCTCAATCGACTACCTAAAGTCTTACTGACTGATTGCCTCATCGTATTTCACATCCTCCGCTGACAATGAACCGTCGATCAACAGCCAATTATAGCAACCGGAAGAGCAAATCGTTGCAGTCGCGAAAGAACGAATAAACGCGACGATGGTTCATCCGGATTTAAACGCCAGTAATCGATTAGACTAACGATAAGTAGCAAACTAGAGTCGTCTCTTTATCTCGTCGAATCGCGATAAGGTCGGAACGACCGTTACGAATGTCTTCGATCGGGGGGGCTCCCGATGTCCAGTGGCCATAAACGACGCCGGTGGATGCCATATCGCGGTACTTCCGGTCCCCGGTGTTGCGCACAGGGACGCGCCGAGCGTTAATACACGCCAGGAATACGCAGACCCGCGTGACGGAGGTGCATAGCGGTGGTTTTGAAAAAAGGTGTACGTGCCATCTTGCAGCTGCGCCCTCATAATTATGCGCCGGGCATATTCGGCGAGTGACGACGGTGGTCCAACATGGCGTACGGGCGTCCTACTCCTTTTCCTTTTTCGACGCCTATCGACAGGTGATTCGAACGACGGAACACCGGCAATTGTTTCCTCGATGGGGCCTTCGGCCTTTCCGATCTCGTAACCAAACACGACGATTTTCTTACGAAATATCGTTAGAGCGAAACATGATCGTTACTAATACATTTGAAATCACAAAAATTAGATACTATCTAATATAACAGAGTGTTCTGGAGCCCAAAATACGACGAAAATCAAGAATACCAATTTCTTGATGGAGGCTTCGTTAAAAAGTTATTAACGTTTCAAGTTCCGCACGTACTGAATTTTTTTCTCGAAAATGAGCAGGATTTTGAGGGTATGTCTATTCACCAAAAATGATTGTACCTGATCCCCACAGCTAATAATATTTTTTTCAGAACGATTTGAAATATTTTAATTTCGTCGAAAAATTTCGCACCTTCTCGAATTTTTTTCTAGAAAATGGGTAGGATTTTGGGGATATGTCTATTCACCAAAAATGATTGTAATTGACCCCCGCAACTGAAAATAATTTTTTTAAAACGATTTGAAAAATTTTTTTTTCGTCGAAAAATTTAGGCAATTAGATTTTCGGTAAGGAATTTTTTTCTCGAAAGTGCGTAAGATTTTGGGGTACGCGTAATGACCAAAAATGATTGTAACTGATCCCCACAGCTAATAATATTTTTTTCAGAACGATTTGAAATATTTTAATTTCGTCGAAAAATTTCGCACCTTCTCGAATTTTTTTCTAGAAAATGGGTAGGATTTCGGGGGTATGTCTATTCACCAAAAATGATTGTAATTGACCCCCGCAACCAAAAATAATTTTTCCAGAACGATTTGAAATTTTCTTTTCTCGTCGAAAAATGTAGGCAGATTTTCGGTAAGGAATTTTTTTCTCGAAAGTGCGTAGGATTTCGGGGGTACGCGTAATGACGAAAAATGATTGTAATTGACCCCCGCAACCGAAAATAATTTTTCCAGAACGATTGGTATTCTTGATTTTCGTCTTATTAAAATTTTTCCCAGGGGTTGTCGAACACCCTGTATGCTCAAGAGAGCACGGAAGCTTCCCGGAAAACAGCGACATCGATAACGTCGTCGTGCATTTCGCGACCCGTCCGTGGACGAACGGAGGCCTCTGTCGCTCGATTCGCCGCCTTGGTCTCTTCTTTTCGTTACGAATATAGCCGACAGCCACCCACCCCTCTGGCCCCGCCGACGAACTTAGCCAGAAAGCGGCGGTCGGACGCGTCGATCGACGGAACAAAGAGTTCTCGCCGAGTTCTTTTCGTACGGCTCGTTAATCGCGCGCAATTTCGCGATTCACCGCCGGCGACTGGAGCCTCGAAACGTTGCCCGTTATACGGTCGTATGCGCTCCTTCCTTTTTGCTACGGATTTAGAACCCGGCGGTAAAGGCAGTAGCAAAACCTGACCACGTAGATGAGGCGTGGTCGATCCTACGTGTAACCTACGTCGCCGTGCAAGAAGCCATGATCCACCGAGGGGATCCCCATCGACTGAAAATGCATCAAACACCAACTATCCCACCCCTCGTACGTTCATTTGCTAATAATTTTCTTTAATATGCATCTAGAAAGATTGCTTTTACTGTCGAGACTGGAGAATGTCTCCTCACTGTCGCTGTACTGCCCCCCCACCACTCGTCTGGCGGCTGTTCGAGTTACCGCGCAGGCGCCAGCGAGAGTCTAGTGGACGTGGTGGGGGGAAGCAACGTTGGCCCGCGGAGTATGAATTCGGTAGCCCTGTTCCACTGTACCGACCCGAGAAAAACGTTCTTTTATTAATTTGTTTTCTGCTAGTAACTGAAGAGTTTTATGTGAAAGACAAACTGTGGTTTCATCGATATCCGTGACGCTTATAATTGGGCGGGTACGCGTAGCCATAGCTAGAGCGAGCGAACTCGACATGCGAGGAGCACACGGTCGCTAGCGCGTGTATCTCGTTTGCGTAGATACGCAGAAGCCACGACCACAGAGACAAGAAGCTCGTGTATATAAATAGCTAGTTAGGGTCGATGGACAGGCTAAAGAGGCGAACGCGAATCGTGAGAGCGAGGATTCATTCACCTGCGCCACCGATCGACGGATCGACGATCCTCTGGCGACGGTCGTTCGTTTCCACGGGGTACGTTTCGGCGGGTTCTTACGTTTCAAAAGCTCACGCGTGCAGCACAGGGTTAATAGAAACCGCAGACCAAACGATTTATCGTACGATGAGTCGTACAGCTGCGGTTGATACTCGATAATTGAGGGATTTGCAACATTGAGGAGGTACAACATACTTAGAATACTAAAACACGTGCAAATGCAGCTTATTCAACGGATTTAACACGTACTGATCACCGTGCGTACGAGTTGTTGCTGGTCGAAGATCAACCGTTCGAAGAATGCGACTCGATCGTATGAAAAATAACAAAGTAACAAGAAAACGACCAGTCGCGCGACAGCTCGGACCGGAAAGATCGGCGCTAAGAACGAGAAGAACGACAGACATTCGTCTGGCTCGCGTTTCGTACGCTCCTAGTCCGATCGATCGAGTGATCTCGTCATCCGGGTCGTTCTTCGGATTCCCGCGACACGCGTGGCCCCCCGCGATCATCCCACGACGCAAACTTTCCAACTCCCGGTGGAATCTCATGGCCATATCGGCGGAAAACAGCTTATCCTATCAACGTATGTCCAACTTCCAGCGTTCCCCAATGCTCCTTTAACACTAGATTGCTGCAGCGAGTCAATTTGATTCATTTACAATTTTATTGTTATAGAGGTTTTATTTAATAGGAGATTCTAGAGGCCAAAATACGACGAAAAAAAGAATACCAATTCGTTGATAGAGGCTTTGTTAAAAAGTTATTAACGTTTACAGTTTCGTCCCTACGGAATTTTTTTCTCGAAAGTGGGTAGGATTTCGGGGGTATGTGTAATGACCAAAAATGATTGTAATCGACCCCTGTAACTAAATATAATTTTTTCAGTACGATTTGAAATTTTTTAATTTCGTCTAAAAATTTCAGTACCTACTCGAATTTTTTTCTCGAAAGTGGGTAGGATTTTGGGGGTATGTGTAATGACCAAAAATGATTGTAATCGACCCCTGTAACTAAATATAATTCTTTTAGTACGATTTGAAATTTTTTAATTTCGTCTAAAAATTTCAGAACCTACTCGAATTTTTTTCTAGAAAGTGGGTAGGATTTCGGGGGTATGTCTAATGACCAAAAATGATTGTAATTGACTCCTGTAACTAAATATAATTTTTTTAGTACGATTTGAAATTTTTTAATTTCGTCTAAAAATTTCAGAACCTACTCGAATTTTTTTCTCGAAAGTGGGTAGGATTTCGGGGGTATGTATAATGACCAAAAATGATTGTAATTGACCCCTGTAACTAAATATAATTTTTTTAGTACGATTTGAAATTTTTTAATTTTGTCTAAAAATTTCAGTACCTACTCGAATTTTTTTCTCGAAAGTGGGTAGGATTTTAGGGGTATGTATAATGACCAAAAATGATTGTAATTGACCCCTGTAACTAAATATAATTTTTTTAGTACGATTTGAAATTTTTTAATTTCGTCTAAAAATTTCAGTACCTACTCGAATTTTTTTCTCGAAAGTGGGCAGGAATTCGGGGGTATATCTAATGACCGAAAATGATTGTAATTGACTCCTGTAACTAAATATAATTTTTTTAGTACGATTTGAAATTTCTTAATTTCGTCTAAAAATTTCAGTACCTACTCGAATTTTTTTCTCGAAAGTGGGTAGGATTTCAGGGGTATGTGTAATGCCTTACTTGCGGAAAATGTTCCGTCAAAAAATTTAGAGATAATTTGGAAAAGAAGATTCGACTTAATTTATTCCCCTTCTTTGCTGAGGAGGATAACAGATCGATCTTGGAACCGTTTTTTTTCGAACTTTTTTAGCCAAATGCCGTTGTAAAATTATGTCAATTCAGCCGACTATAGTTATTTGCACGTGTACTCGTTGGGAATTTCGCGTAAAAGTGGAGTAGCGGTTAATTATCGAAACAAACAAAAGTTTCGCGTTCCCCGATTGTCTGGGCGCCGGAAGCGCGGGAACGACAGCTCGGCGAGCACGCGTCTCGACGCGGTTTCCAGTCGACGGGGGACGCATTGTGCCGCGATGAAACGCGAGGGAACAGTCGGCGAAAGTTTTGTGGTGACGGAAAGCCGCGATAAGGCCACGCGGGAGCGACGTTTATCGAAAATCAGACAGACCAGGACGAGCTCTCGGACGTTACGGGGGAAAAACGAGGGCCGCCATTGTCGCGGTAATGACACGGAAATCGAGTCGATCCTTATCGCGAACGAACCGAAAATCACGGTCGAGTGGAAGGACATCGGTGCTCGAACCAGAGACGGCCATTTTACTCGGGTAACAGATAACCAATGAAACCAACGTTCGCCAATTTATTCCTGACTTTCATTCGATCGAACATTTGTCTCCCATTTTGGAAAATAATTGCGTTTCTTATTTTTGTATACCCGTCGAAACGATCGCGAGAAAAAGTGGTTTGTTTAAAATTGGCGTCCAAGGGGAGCGTTTAGGTTGCTTGTGGTTGAAACGCAGCGAATGGCGGACAATTTTCGCATTGATCGCGCGCAATTACCGTCCCTCGTCGCGACGACGAACGCGTGACATCTTCGGGGTATTACTTCACAGCGAATTAACGCCACTTTGTGCGGCCTCCAGCAGCAGCGAAGTGGGCATAAAGGGACGGCGTGTAAAAATACGACGATTATTTTCGGAGCGACTCGTAGAAACCGCCTTGCACCAATCAGGAACCTCTGTGCCTCGGTTCAGCTTCGGGCATCGCGCGCGCTGCTAACCATAACGCTATTAATTTTCAACGGTTCTTGCCCGCCACGCTGATTACGCGGTTCCATCCTCCTGGAGGAGGAAACGGTCCCGAAATATCTCTAATTGATACGAAACAGAGATGTATTTTTCATCCTCGCTGCCCAACGTACGAGACAATTTGTACGCGATCTCGCTTCCTCCATCTTCTTTCTATTACTTTCTTACACCGTTTTACTAATGGCTGTTCCAATCCTTAGTCGTCTGTTAACATCTGTGTCCTAGCAAATACTGAAAGTGATATCCATTTCTGAGACACGAACAGTAGCATTAATTTATTAAAGTTTTGATTAACCCCTTGGTGGCCATCACTCTCTGAGCAGTTTCAATTTTTGGTATCTAAATTGTTGGTTTTTCTCTTCTAAAAGAGAGTTTTGATATGAAATCCTATTTTTTTTACAATTAAATCTATTGGTCATCAATGATATCGAAGATATGAATATCCTCAATTTAAAAATTTTAATTTTGATTCTTATATAATTAAAGATTTAGATAAATTAGATTTATTTCGAAAAAAATATTGTACATGCTCATAAGATGAATAAATATACATCTACAAAGTCTCAGTACAAAATAGCCTATCTATCATTAAAAAAAAATCGCAAAAAGAGCCGTGAAATCGACAGTTTAGATAGCAATACCTCCTTAAATCAGCGACTCCGCCGATATGACGTCTCTTCGTGAGTCACTGATACGAAAAACGCAATATGGGCCACGTACACCCGCGAACGATCGATCGATGAAAATCCAATGCACCATAGTTGGTCCGTTAGGTTTGGATTCACGGTGCAAGCGAAGACACGCGGAAGAAGAAATTGGTTAATTTCGTTTTTTGCGTCGAGTTTGAGAAGTTTCCTGTGTTGCCTCTTCAATTGAGGCTGTACCCTTTTTTTTTTAACCACGGTGGAGGTCGTGGGAGTTAGAATTGGCCCTGAGGCTAAGACGATGGTTAATGACAGGGACAATAAGCGAATAAAACAGACTGACGTCGTTCAGAATCTTCCAAGGCAAACATAAATAGCGGGAACGAGATAGCAGCTCAAAATGGGTTTAAACATTTCTTAAAACGGCATGTTCCTATCGAAAAGTGTAAAACCCCCATTTTTAAATTAAGTTCAACCCTTTTACGATCGTAGTCTACATACCACTAAAACAGTAGCAACGATACTAATCGAGAAATATAATTAAAACAGCGACGTTCCGCACGGGTCACGAACGGTCCACTTTGAGCCGTGAGTTCAAAGGTTAAAAGCAGCCCCTTGCTCGATTACGTAATCGCCCCGGCACGAAACGTACACTTTCCCCTAATTTGCGTGACAAAGACGTTGCAATAACAATCGACAGAAAATGTTTAATCCGTGACTAACTCTCAAACAGCATATTTGCATCCGATCTAACGAAACCAGATCTTCCCCGGAAGTGTCGTTCGAACTCCACGATACTTGGCCAAATATTTGTGCATCGTTTACCTTCGACGATCCGTTTACCACGCTCCTGAATCGCGCGCACACACAACCACACCGACACTGTTCTATTATCCCCCGTTTCGCGTAACCGATATTAGATTGCGACTAGTCGAGCCCTCTTCGATAACTCGAGCACCGTCGCGCGGCAGGGGGGCCAGTAATCGGGCGCGATCGAAAGTCGACGGGAGGATCGAAACGGAGGGCGCACGGGACCCGTTTCTAACTCTTCTTCGATGCAAGCAGCCTTGCGGCGAGCCGGCGACTGTCTCTTGCACGCGAGCAGCCACTGTGTCTCGCGCACGCACTTCTCCGCGCTCGTCCTTTTCCCTCCTGCGTGGCCCCACGGACCAACTCCGCTGTTTCTGCCCGTGCCCGCGCGCGAGCCGCTCCCCTCGCCCCGTGCCCCCCCCCTCGAGCTTCATCCACTTCTCTCGCTCTCTCGATCTCCGCCCCCCCCCGTCCCGCGGCCTCCACCGCCGCCCCTTCATCGCGACGATTTAGCTCCGCTCGCTCGTTCGCGCGTCGTTCCCTCCGTTTCCGCTCGTCTCTCTCGCGCCGACGCGCTCACCTTTTTACCTTACGGTCGCTTGATTATTTGCTCATCCGTGAAACGAAGAAAGCGCGGGGGATGCAGACGGAGAAAGAGACGAGGGAGGAGGAGGAGGAGGCGGGGGATGACGGCTGAGAGCGGGGTCTCTGAACGTCGCGGGGGTAACGTGTCCCGGGGCGACGCGACGACCTTCCGACAGGTGTGCAGCCGCCGTGTTTGAATCGGGGAGCACGTGGTGACCAGGGTACACGCCACCGACGGGCGAAGGTGTTCCCGGTGGCTCGACTTTCGACGCCTGTTTACCGGGGAATTGACCTCGGTGCCCCAAACCTCCTCTGGCGAACGAGTGCATGAATCATCGAACATTTCTGTCCCTAGACAGAGAAAACTGGTGTCGCGTTGATGCATATAATAAGAAACGAACGAGAGGTGACGGGGGCAAAGGTTACGAATATCATCATTGTTTAATCGTTCCATAAACAAAGGACGGTGTTCGGAAGACAATATACTCGGTATAAGATATCGTTGCCTCGGGTATCAGTGGTTGCAGTAAGCAAAACACGATCGACATTCGGTACATCGGGAGGCGTAAAATAAAACCTAGCCCCGTGCCCTGGGAGCTGCCATTGCAGTCTCCCACTTCCCACGAAGTGAATTAATATTGATCGCGACTCCCGTAAGTACGGGAAACGTAAATATTTGATGCCCGTCCCCGGAGTCCGGTCGAAATTGAAATTCGCGGATAAATTTCGTACGCGGGAAAGGGTTGCGAGGGGTGGATGAGGACAGAAGGATTATCCAGGAGGAAATGAATCGTCGAGTCCACGGTTGAGACGCGGGGGCGAACGATGGACACCCTAACCTCTCGTTTGGCGCGTTCGAACTCGGGAAAAAATGGCGTATCGAGTTAGATAGAAACGGAAGAGGGTTCAGGCCAGTCGGGAGGTTCGAATGACACCCAGGCCATTGTCATGCGAAACTCGGATGGGGGCGTTCTTTTTACGAGCGCGATGCTAACGTCAAACAGTCACGTCCGCCACGTTCCCGCGGACGTTAAATTCACCTACGAATTCCGCAGACATTTTCTCCATCGACAACGCGTTTCGTTCGGCCAAGATGGATGACGGGACGGATTCGTCCATATTTTTACGGGCCCTTAAATCTCCCGGGAGTTTCAATACACCCGCATAGCGGGCGAAACGCGAGATAAATTATGTTTAGCGCGAGCAAATCGATCCGTTCGCACCGGGACACGCCCTCTGATCCACGAACGAAACAAAGGACTCGAAAGAGACAGTCCGTAATCGTTGGGGGGCAGGAACAGGACTGACATACACCGTTCGTAACCTACTAAATCATTTTTACTAGTTCACTGTACGAATATAAAAGACTCTACCATGTGTCAGTGGTTTTACCTTCGTGTCCTACTCGGTAATCGTTCCTAAACACGCGAATCCGTGACCAAATCCCATTAATAAGAACAAAAGAAGCTTCTAGTTCTGTTTGATTGCAATACGAAACAGTAGATGTCACCATGCAATCGATCGATATCGATTGCATATTGATTCCTGTGTTATCGACAACGCCTGGGACCCCCATAGCTTTACAATCGTCGTAAAGAGAATTTTTGAGTCTCTCGGTCTTTCTACCCCCGGTTGACGCCCTGACGACAGGTACAAATATTTCAGTTTTTGATTACAGGAAGAAAGCAGCGAACGTACGAAGCCAATTGACTCGAGAACGGACCACACGCGTGCGCCAGTCGATGTCGGAGAAAAACGAAAGCCGAGGAAAGAAAAGCACCGTGACATTGCATGCCTTGATTCTGTTCTTTTGCTACCGCTTTCTGTTCCCCTGCTGGTGTGCGCCTCCAACGGAAAGTCGAGACCTCGGAGGGTCGACAAAGACAAAATGACATATGCCCTCTTTCTCGATTCACCGAAGCTGCCCAAAGTAAGTTCGGACCGTCTCGTGGGAGTCGAGAGAGAAAGGCTCACACTTCCCTTCTCACTCTTCAACAACTAATATCCGTCCTCCCGTCAACAGGTCTCCACTGGCCTCTGCTGACCGCTGCTGACCACTCCTGGAATTTCTGACAACGTATAACGATTACGACTGGCTACTGGTAGTCTCTCCCAGCCTCTGCTGACCGCTGCTAACCACTCCTGTTACTTCTGACAACGTATAACGATTACGACTGGCTACTGTTAGCCTCTCCCAACCTCTGCTAGCCTCTGCTGACCACTGCTGACCACCGCTTATATTTCTGGCAACGTACAACGATTACTACTGGCTACTGCCACCCCCTGCTGACCTCTGCCAACATCTCCCGACCTAAGCTGGCCTCTGCCAACATCTCCCGACGTCAGCTGACCATCGCTGACCACTGCTGACCGTTGCTGACAACTTGTGGCATGATGTAATATAATATAATATGTTTATATGTATTAAATTGTTGTATAATGTAAATCTATGGCAATAAATGATATAATTTCAAAGTATTCAATGTGTTCTCATCATTTTTTACCGTCCCTTTCCTCTCCAAATCATTCTCTTACCTATAAGATGCGTACCACCTTCTTCGCAAGTTCACCAGCATTTTAGAAATGTTCCGGGAACTTTGGAAAGCCGAATTTGACCTTGACCTTGGCCCAGTTTCGAAAGTGGGTCAAGGCCATTCGAATCTTAGAAAAATTCCGGGCGCTTCGAAAATCCGGATGGCCTTGACCCAATTTCGAAAGTAGGTCAAGGCCATTCGAATCTTAGAAAAATTCCGGGCGCTTCGAAAATCCGGATGGCCTTGACCCAATTTCGAAAGTGGGTCAAGGCCATTCGAAATTTTAGAAATCTTCTGGCCGACTTGGAAATCCGGATGGCCTTGACCCAATTTCGAAAGTAGGTCAAGGCCATTCGAAATTTCAGAAATCTTCCGGCCGACTTGGAAATCCGGATGGCCTTGACCTAATTTCGAAAGTGGGTCAAGACCATTCGAAATTTCAGAAATCTTCCGGCCGTCTTGGAAATCCGGATGGCCTTGACCCAATTTCGAAAGTGGGTCAAGGCCATCGAATCTTAGAAAAATTCCGGGCGCTTTGGGAATCAGAATTTGGCCTTGACCCACTTTCGAAAGTGGGTCAAGGTCACCGGGCATTTCAGAAAACGCTCCGGGCACTTTGGAATTCCAGTTTTAAGTAGAGAAACGGTTTCTTATAACTAAGGTAATAATGGGAAGAGTAAAAGAAAGGTAAAAGTGATGAGAACACATAGAATTCTTTGAAATTATATCATTTATTGTCATAGATTTACATTATACAAAGTTTTAATACATGTACATCATGTTAGAAGTTGTTAACAAAAGTCAGCGTGGTCAGCAGGGGCCAGCAGAGGTCAGCAGAGGGATGCAGAGGCATGCAGAGACTAGCAGGGGCAAGCAGTAGCAAGTTGTAATCGTTGTACGTTGCCAGAAGCATCAGGGGTGGTCAGCAGAGGTCAGCAGAGGTCAGCAGAGGCATGCAGAGACTAGCAGGGGCAAGCAGTAGCAAGTTGTAATCGTTGTACGTTGCCAGAAGCATCAGGGGTGGCCAGCAGAGGTCAGCAGAGGGATGCAGAGGCATGCAGAGACTAGCAGGGGCAAGCAGTAGCAAGTTGTAATCGTTGTACGTTGCCAGAAGCATCAGGGGGTTCAGGGTGGTCAGCAGAGGTCAGCAGAGGCTGGGAGAGGCTGACAGTAGCAAGTTGTAATCGTTATACGTTGCCAGAAGCATGAGGGGTGGTCAGCAGAAGCCAGCAGAGGTTGGGAGAGGCTGACAGTAGCAAGTTGTAATCGTTATACGTTGCCAGAAGCATCAGGGGTGGTCAGTAGTGTTCAGCAGAGGGCAGCAAAGGCATGCAGAGGCAAGCAGAAACCTGCAAATGCAAGCAGAGACTTGTAGGGGCATGCAGTAGCAAGTATTAATCGTTATAGATTATCAGAAATACCTGCTGTGGTCAGTAGCGTTCGGCAGAGGCCAGGAAAGTTCAGCAGAGACAAGCACACGCTGGCAGAGATCAGCAAAGACCAACAGAAGTTAGCAGAAGTCAGTAGTAATCGTTATAGGTTGTCAGAAATATAAGCGATGGTCAGCAGAGTCCAGCAGAGGCAAGCAGTAATCAGGAGTAGTTAGGAAGAGTCGCTGTATGGTGTAAAAAGTTGTCGGGAGTTCTGTACTTTTGTCAGCACTGGTCATCGGAGGTCATTCTACTTCTGCAAGAGCAGATTAACACATGTATATAGTTAACGTGCTGACAGTTAGGTTGAATTTACGAGTCCCACCAGGTCACGATTTTCCGAATGCAACGCACGTATAATTTAATGAAACGATTCACTGCATTCGGTCATACTACCTCGTGCCCAGTAATCCTAACCTCTCTCAATGTAAGCTGTAAAGCTAGGTGTCTCGCGTCTGGAAGCATTTTCCACAAACAGTAGCAAATCGACCATCGATATTGTTTGCATTATTATTTTGTTTATCGTTTGGGTAAATACTTAGCAAATTCACTCCTAATTCGAGTGAATAAATCTGTCGGCCAGAAACGGGCGACGCGGTAGTCGATGCTAAAATAAATTATAATTATCGCGTTTCAATTAGTCCCCTCGCACTCTGGCAGAGATACGGACTAATATCGTTCGAGATATGATAAAATGTGAGCGTCGAGCGTAATCGACTGACGCGGCCCCCTGCGGATTTTACGTGTCACCTACATCCGGGTGACATAGCAGTCACCGTGTTAACTGTACATAAAATAACATAAAATTCACATTTAAAAGCAGTCCTGAACCGTGCCATGTATCCGATTTGTCACGATCAGCCTTGCAAGGAAACGCTCGACGACTCTCGATGCAAAGCATACAAATTATCGGTGGGAAATTCTCCGTGGTTCGCCTACATTTTCAAGATTCAATTATAGGCGTGACAAATTCCCTGAATAAAAATATCAGAAGATACAGATGCGTCAAGCACGCGTGAATAATTTCAATGCTCGCTCGAAGATGTGTTTGGGGAGTCGAGGATGTAAATGGGGCGCCCTCGTCCGACACTAATGGAGACTTTGGACGGTTTCCTAAATTTCGCGAAACTTTGCAGCGATAAATTCTAATTTCAAGATAGTCCGCGAATCTTGTAGATTGCCCAGTGTTGGCGAAAATTCGCGTGAATATCGAAACGCAAATATGTTCGTTTATTGTTGAACGTAAATCTGTGGCGATGCTCTCCACACTCGCCAGCAGAGGGCTACGCTCAGCTGGCCACTCTCACATGTATTTTACTGACCATCTACTCCTATACACAGAGATTCTAGAGGCCAAAATAAGACGAAAATCAAGAATACTAATTTGTTCATAATGGCTTCGTTAAAAAGTTATTAACGTTTAAAGTTCCGACCGTTTTGAATTTTTTTCTCGAAAATGCGCAAGATTTCGGGGTTATGTCTATTCACCAAAAATGATTGTAATTGACCCCTGCAGCTAACAATATTTTTTTCAGAACGATTTAAAACATTTTACTTTCGTCGAAAAGTTTCACACCTTCTCGAATTTTTTTCTCGAAAGTGCGTAGGATTTCAGGGGTATATGTAATGACCAAAAATGATTGTAATTGACGCCCACAGCTAACAATATTTTTTTCAGAACGATTTGAAACATTTTACTTTCGTCGAAAAGTTTCACACCTTCTCGAATTTTTTTCTCGAAAGTGCGTAGGATTTCAGGGGTATGTGTAATGACCAAAAATGATTGAAATTGATCCTTGCAGCTAACAATATTTTTTTCAGAACGATTTGAAACATTTTACTTTCGTCGAAAAATTTCACACCTTCTCGAATTTTTTTCTCGAAAGTGCGTAGGATTTCAGGGGTATATGTAATGACCAAAAATGATTGTAATTGACGCCCACAGCTAACAATATTTTTTTCAGAACGATTTGAAACATTTTACTTTCGTCGAAAAGTTTCACACCTTTTCGAATTTTTTTCTCGAAAGTGCGTAGGATTTCAGGGGTATGTGTAATGACCAAAAATGATTGAAATTGATCCCTGCAGCTAACAATATTTTTTTCAGAACGATTTGAAACATTTTACTTTCGTCGAAAAGTTTCACACCTTCTCGAATTTTTTTCTCGAAAGTGCGTAGGAATTCAGGGGTATGTGTAATGACCAAAAATGATTGTAATTAACCCCTGCAGCTAACAATATTTTTTTCAGAACGATTTGAAACATTTTACTTTCGTCGAAAAGTTTCACACCTTCTCGAATTTTTTTCTCGAAAATGCGTAGGATTTCAGGGTTATGTGTAATGACCAAAAATGATTGTAATTGACCCCTGCAGCTAACAATATTTTTTTCAGAACGATTTGAAACATTTTACTTTCGTCGAAAAGTTTCACACCTTCTCGAATTTTTTTCTAGAAAGTGCGTAGGATTTCAGGGGTATGTGTAATGACCAAAAATGATTGTAATTAACCCCTGCAGCTAACAATATTTTTTTCAGAACGATTTGAAACATTTTACTTTCGTCGAAAAGTTTCACACCTTCTCAAATTTTTTTCTAGAAAGTGGGTAGGATTTCGAGGGTATGTCTATTCACCAAAAATGATTGTAATTGACCCCCGCAACCGAAAATAATTTTTCCAGAACGATTTGAAATTTTTGAATTTAATTGTTAATAACTTTTTAACGAAGCCTCCATCAACAAATTGGTATTCTTGATTTTCGTCTTATTTTGGGCTCCAGAATCCCCCATTAAAAATTGTTTATTGTTGAATGTACGTCTATGGCGACACTTCCCACATTCGCCAGCAGATGGCTACGCTCATCTTGGCTCTCTCACATGTATTTTACTGACCATCTACTCCTATACTATATACGCTCCTTGACCACTAGATATTCTGTTGTCTAAAAAGCAGGCTTTCGCTATGGTTGCATCAAAAATGCCATTTACATAAACCTACACCTATTTCCTAATGGATGAAGTAGAATTGATTAAAAATTTTCGACGATAAATCGAGGATGTCCGAGCGAAGGTGCACGGAGAAAATGTCTAATCCCAAGCGAATCGAGGGAGTCACGTCCGTATCGTAAACCCGATTCACGTCTGCGTGCTTGGACACAGTACGACGCTCCTAAACGAGAAGAGAAGACGAATCAATTGATATTCATTAAAGTTCAGGCTTTGAAACCGTGATCTCGTGTTCCAGCGACACCGACGCCCCCGTCGTAGGCCCCGTTAGTTTATCGTGATTCCCATCGGCTATTAGCCCGGCCGAGAATTCTTAATTCCGAACAATGACTCGCCGCCTCGATTTTTTCAAGGATCCCCCACAATAGTGCCCCGACCGTGTTGACTCACCGAGTATAAACCAGCCACCCACGATAAGCAAGAGCCGCGGTGCTAACGGTGACAACGGGAGTAGGAAGAAGAAGCCAGAAGGAGGAAGAAACGAAACGTAGACGACGTTATATCGCCCGGCGCGAGCACTTTACGCCAATTTGCGGCCTCGACGTACTGAAAAGGATGTTCCTGATAATATGGAAAACGTTGAACTCCGCGGATAAGGTCAGTCGAGTTCGTCGTGCCCCGCTCTCTCTCTCTCGCATTGGTTAAACTGATATTAATAGACTACCTCGATATTTCAACGACGCCTGCACCTAAACATTTACGGTTCATAAATTATCGAAACGTCGAATAAGAAATGTGCTAATATTCCCCCCGGTGAATGGGGTTGAATAAAAAATACAAAAGTGTTCCAAAACCGAATCGTTAGCAGACCAATACAAAATGCAAAACTCGTTGACCGGTAGAAATTAGAAAATTGCATAGATGGCGTTTCGATCGAGTCGGTTACTATATCGTCAGGCAGACCATGAAACTTAACGTTGCGTTGATTAACGAGAACGGTAATTAATTGCTCTTCTGTCTCACGGGGGCCCTCTGCCGGAAAAGAGAAACGCGGCCGCGAATCCTTCTACAATCCATCGGGAAGCGGCGTTAATTACCGTGGTAAAATTACTGATATCAATCTTGGTAATCCGGTTGAGACACCGTCGACTGCTCCGCGGCAAATTATTTCCACCGGAAGCAGTCCGCGTTTGTCGTTCCGTGTGCTTTCGACCGTTGCGCCGCGGCGAGTCCTGTCGGGAAAGCTCGCGACGAACGCCTCTGTTATCATTAATAATACTCGAAATTATTGGCAGAAAAAGTTTGCAGAAATTCGATCAAAATTGAAACTTGTTATACAAAGTGATCCGCCACCCCTGGGAAAATTTTTAATAGGGGATTCTAGAGGCCAAAATAAGACGAAAATCAAGAATACCAATTTGTTGATGGAGGCTTCGTTAAAAAGTTATTAACGTTTAAAGTTGCGGCTGTAGAACGGCAATTTGTCCATCTAATTGAATTTTTTTCTCGAAAATGCGCAAGATTTCGGGGGTATGTTTATTCACCGAAAATGATTGTAATTGCCCCCTGTAACTAAAAATAATTTTTTTAGAACGATTTGAAATTTTTTAATTTTGCCGAAAATTTCATATCTTCTCGAATTTTTTTCTCGAAAATGGATGGGATTTCGGAGGTATGTCTATTCACCAAAAATGATTGCAATTGGCCCCCGTAACCGAACATAATTTTTTCAAAACGATTTGAAATTTTTTTTTCCGTCGAAAAATTTCACAACTTCTCGAATTTTTTTCTGGAAAGTGAGTAGGATTTCGGGGGTATGTCTATTCACCGAAAATGATTGTAATTGCCCCCTGTAACTAAAAATAATTTTTTTAGAACGATTTGAAATTTTTTAATTTTGCCGAAAATTTCACATCTTCTCGAATTTTTTTCTCGAAAATGGATAGGATTTCGGGGGTATGTCTATTCACCAAAAATGATTGTAATTGACCCCCGTAACCGAACATAATTTTTTCAGAACGATTTGAAAGTTTTGAATTTAATTGTTAATAACTTTTTAACGAAGCCTCCATCAACAAATTTTTATTCTTGATTTTCGTCTTACTTTGGCCTGTAGAATCCCCCATTAAAATTGTTCCCAGGGGTAGCCGAACACCCTGTATTTATAGAAAATAAATACTGTCACTTATCGCTGTTCGTCTAAAATTACGAAACAACGAAGCTGTTCTTCCTCAAAATGGCCGAATACTAGGGAATACCCTGCAGAATATTAGTACTTAACGAACGATCTTATTAAAACCGTGCCTCGTAATCCCGTTAAAAGCATCGAGCGAGTTGAAAATTTTGTTTGGCCCTAATTCGATGGCCCAGGGACCGTCTTAATAACGAACGTAACAGCATGGTTAAGCTCGAACGGTACTGTTCGCGAAGGATTTCTCGCCTAACGAGCCACGGGTTCAACCGCCATTATACGTAGTTACGGGTGCAGTAACGTAATTGGGGGAGGTCGTAAATGAAACGAGGACCGGGTAAGAGATCGTAATTATGTCGCTGTTTATCGTATATCGGGACATTACAAAAGATCATGGAAACTTAAAGACGGCCAAACTTTCTTATCTGCCACGACAGTAAATGTAAAAGGACTCGTGGATAAGATAGGCTATCGCGGAGGATAAACAGCGGGGCCCCGTGACAATGGTAGCCGTGCAACCCCCGTGGGCTTCCGGTTTCGGGCAAGAAAATAAAGCGTCCCGTACACTCCCGGTACGACGTCAAGATAACGTCCGTGCTCGTGGACTCGTTATCGTCGAGTCCCAAAAATCACCGAAAAAAGAAAAAAAGAGGGAGTAACGACCAAACGGCGGAGGAAGAAAATCGATTAGACCGGCTCTTAGGCATTCGCGGACGTTCGGTGTGTCGATTAATTAAAGGGTCGGTGACAATCGCGTGACCGGAAGCGAGCGAGAACCGCTTACGGCGGTCTACGTAGGCGTTGGTCCCGTGTTTCCAGTTTGTACGAGACTCCTCCGTAATTCTGTCGCCGATAAGCGAAACGTGAAGCGTATCGACCGCGTAGAAATTCCCCGACGTGTAAATTTAGTGTTGTTTCTATCCGAAGCGCGATGCTATCGATCGATTCGCGCTAAAACGCGAACGGTTAATGGTATTTTAACCCCCGCAAATGCCACGTCCAATGCATTGAAGCTTGAATATTCTTGTGGTCACTGTACAGGGTGTTCGGCCAACCCTGGGGGACAATTTTAATGGGAGATTCTAGAGGCCAAAATAAGACGAAAATCAAGAATATTAATTTCTTGATGGAGGCTTCGTTAAAAGGTTATTAACAATTAAATTAAAAAATTTCAAATCGTTCTGGAAAAATTGTTTCCGGTTGCGGGGGTCAATTACAATCATTTTTGGTGATTAGACATACCTCTGAAATCCTATCCACTTTCGAGAAAAAAAATCGGATAGGTACTGAAATTTTTCGACAAAATTAAAATATTTCAAATCGTTCTGAAAAAAATATTGTTAGCTGCAGGGGGTAATTACAATCATTTTTGGTGAAGAGTCATATCCTCGAAATCCTACTCATTTTCTAGAAAAAAATTCGAGAAGGTATGAAATTTTTCGACAAAATTAAAAAATTTCTAATCGTTCTAAAAAAAATATTTTTGGCTGTAGGGGTCAATTACAATCATTTTTTATGAATACACATACCTCCGAAATCCTACCCACTTTCTAGAAAAAAATTCGAGAAGATATGAAATTTTTCGACAAAATTAAAAAATTTCTAATCGTTCTAAAAAAAATATTTTTGGCTGTAAGGGTCAATTACAATCATTTTTTATGAATACACATACCTCTGAAATCCTACCCACTTTCTAGAAAAAAATTCGAGAAGGTGTGAAATTTTTCGACAAAATTAAAATATTTCAAATCGTTCTGAAAAAAATATTGTTAGCTGCAGGGGGTAATTACAATCATTTTTGGTGAATAGACATACCCCCGAAATCCTGCTCATTTTCGAGAAAAAAATTCGAAACGGGCGAAACTTTAAACATTAATAACTTTATAACGAAGCCTCCATCACCAAATTGGTATTCTTGATTTTCGTCTTATTTTGGCCTCCAGAATCCCCCATTAAAATTTTTCCCATGGATAGCCGAACACTCTGTTATTAACAAAAATTATAAATCTAACGATTTGTTTATTCCAATTGCAACCACGAAGTTATTTCGATTACTGGTGGGTCCAGCGCTGGCTAGTGCCCCCGTATCAGTTAGATGCCGAGTATGGATAAAATTCTTCCGTCAGTGGATCGTAGGAGACACGAAAATAATGGGAAACGTGTTTCGTCGAGCGTACGGTCTCCGTCGGGACGTGTGCGCCCCGACGCCCGCGAGTAGCGTGAAAAATGCCGCCACGCCGAGCGCCGTTGCGCGTTCAGCGAATTTTTCTTGCGCGATATCCGCCCATCGATCCCGCTTTTATGTGTTTTCGGCCAACGCAGAGCTAATGGCGCATGCTCGTTGCACGCGCCTATCGGTTGTTCTGCGCTTTACCGAAAATACCAAAGTTCTAACGATCGTTTAATTAGAATTATTCCCGTCCTATGGGGCATTTCTCAACTGCCCGATAGTTCGACAGTTCTCCACCACCCTGCGTCGTCGCTTGTGCGTCGCGATCCGTGAATACACGCGGACGAATGCACTTCGGTTCGTTTGAGCGCGCAGAATGGGACTTGCACCGTGACACGCAAGACCTGCCACCCCTTTTAATACCATATCACCCTTCCCGAAAGGAAAAAAAGGATCCGAGATCCGGTTCGAGGTCGATTCCCTCGACTTACGCTCAAGGTTCGAGCGTGTGACACGGCCATTGAAACACAATAGATCATTTCGAGCCTCGTGTATAATTAATTCAATGAATGCGCGCAGGAATGTAACGTAATTTGGCTTCCATCGTGCTCGGTTTCACCCGAATCGGGACCTTCGTCAGAGGGGCAAAATTTTATTAAAAATAATTTTCAATTAAACCATATCGATGATAGCCAGCTGTGTCTCTTTTATGTCGAAACCGCCATATTGCACTAATGGCGGCTGAAAAGATATCGGCGATAGCCAGCTGTGTCTCTTATGTCCAAACCGCCATATTGCACTAATGGCGGCCGAGAGGCCCTACGAGTCGTCCCGATCGTTTCTATCGCGTCTTAAAAATGAGAAATTACCTTTACAACAGTTACCTTGCATTCGTTGTACGAAGTCTAGTCCATCGAAAGTACAGTTTTCGGTACGTAACGATCGTTTGGCCATCGTCCACGTCTCGATTCGTCGTGTTCGCGTAATCTCGCGTAATGACGGTATTACGCGTACAACGTTCCCGACCGCTGGAACGAATTGAATTCTTCGTCCGTTCGTGTTACACGATCGGCTAACGAAGCGAAACGAGAAACAGCGTATTCCGCCGTGGAAGATCGAGAACCACTGACTTGGCAAATTTTGTCAAGTTAAGTGCCACCATAAATCAGAGATGGGAAACATTCTATTCGAATAATAGATAACCGATAAGACCAACGTACGGCAATTTGCTCGTGACGCTTAATCGATCGAACGCATAAACTTTTATCCGTTCGTTGTGGTATATTTCATTTTAGAAATTCTTATTTTCACTTAACGAGTTAACGCACGAACGCTTCTTTATCTTCTATTCGTTACTCGAAATTCTTATACGGTTACTAATTTTGCTCACCTCTGTTACAAATGATTAATTCGTAACAAATAACAGGTCTTCCATTCACCAGTCAGAACCATAACCTAGAAGATTCTTAAAAATATTCCTCTCATTTAATTTGATCGTCTCTGTATTACAGTCGGTTCATACAATAAACTACACGTTATTTAAATATTTTCATCATAAAATATCTTCTGTATATTTCCGAGCAGTTGAAAAAAACACAGATATCTTCTGATGAAGACTTGGACATCGTCCAAAATGTTAAGTTATAGTTTAATGCCCGACAACTCGATAAATCGCTGGTAAAAAATCTCAGCCACTAAATTCCAACAGCAAAAGCACGAACTGTGTTTATAGGAAAATATTGGCAGAAAAAGAAACGGACCCTGAGTTAGGTTAGGTGATTAAAATATTTTGAACTCTACAAAATCTACTGTCTGAGAGATTCCTCAAAAAGAGGACGAAATCTCGAGTAATGTACTAACTTAACATTTCGTTTTAATCGCTCAAAATGAATAGAAATGCTGAAAACATAATGATTTGATCAATGGCGCCGTCCAAAATGTTAAGTTATAGTTTAATGCCCGACAACTCGATAAATCGCTGGTAAGAAATCTCAGCCACTAAATTCCAACAGCAAAAGCACGAACTGTGTTTATAGGAAAATATTGGCAGAAAAAGAAACGGACTCTGAGTTAGGTTAGGTGATTAAAATATTTTGGACTCTACGAAATCTACTGTCTGAGAGATCCTCCAAAAAAGAGGACGAAATCACGAGTAATATTCTAGGTTAACATTTCGTTTCAATCGCTCAAATTGAATAGAAATTCTGAAAACATAATGGCGCCCACGCAAGAGCGAAGCTTGAGAAACGCTGGTCAACACGAACAGTGCCACCTATCGTTAATATTACCGCGTTAATTGCTTAATCCTCTGGCGTTAAATGCCCGGAAGAATCAAGGCGGATTTCGCGGTGTTAATTCGCGCGAGGAAACCTCGAACGAGTCGTGCAAACGTCCGGCCAGACGGCGACGATACGACAATTGGGAGCGCGAGAGCAATCCGCGGGTCAATTCGCTAGGAAATTCATTTAATAAGCAGGAACGAGGCAAGGTGCCGCGGGGATTGGCCGAGGCTGATTCCATCGGTCCTTCTTTGCAGCCAGCGCGCCCATTCGGCTTATAGGCTCAAGTAGAAACGACCAATTCTTTTCTTCGTAACAGCCAACGACATCTTCCTTCTTTTTTATTCTGTACGCGCGCTGCGTCTTCGAGACGAATCGTCTCGTTCGTCGCGGACGATGCATCGAGAAACTCGAACGTAAATTGCGTAACACTGACCGTAAACCGGACGATTCACGCGATCGAATTTACAAATTCGCAACGGGCACCTGCACGAAACGAAACGCGTAATCCTCGATTCTTTTTACGATTCTCCCACTCTTGAAATAGCTCGATAGACTTTACAGTGGCCTCGACGAACGCGAATTCATAGGTTAGGTTTGAAGACAAAGCTTCAGCTGCACTTTAGCAACGCTAGTGGCGAAAAGAACTGTGGTGCCTGCCAAAATGATGATCGTGAAGGCATCTATGGAAACTCGCTGGAATTAAGAATTTGCAAGTTACTGTTGGCTGAGAAGATTCATATATATATTTCACTTGATTTTATTTGATATTTATTTATTAATTAAAACAAAAGTATTGATGCTGTCTGTCACAAGCTCTCAATGTACAAACTTATATGTATACATTTGTTGTTAATAAAATGTTTAATGTTTAATTAACATTTCTATTTAATTCAATACAAAGACCTCTGGGAAACATTTTAATGGGGGATTCTAGAGGCAAAAATAAGACGAAAATCAAGAATATCAATTTTTCGACTGAGGCTTCGTTAAAAAGTTATTAACGTTTAAAGTTTCACCAGTATTTAATTTTTTTCTCGAAAATGCGTAGGATTTCGAGGTTATGTGTAATGACCATAAATGATCGTAATTGACCCCCTCAACTGAAAATAATTTTTCCAGAACGATGTGAAACATTTTTTTGTCGACGAAAAATTTAGGCGCCAAATTAGATTTTCGTTAAGGAATTTTTTTCTCAAAAATGCGAAGGATTTCGGGGTATGTATAATGATAAAAAATGATTGTAATTAACCCCTGCAGCCGAAAATAATTTTTCCAGAACGATGTGAAACATTTTTTTGTCGACGAAAAATTTAGGCGCCAAATTAGATTTTCGTTAAGGAATTTTTTTCTCGAAAATGCAAAGGATTTCGGGGGTATGTATAATGATAAAAAATGATCGTAATTAACCCCTGCAGCCGAAAATAATTTTTCCAGAACGATTTGAAAGTTTTTTTTGTCGACGGAAAATTTAGGCGCCAAATTAGATTTTCGTTAAGGAATTTTTTTCTCGAAAATGCGTAGGATTTCGGGGGTATGTGTTATGACCAAAAATGATTGTAATTAACCCTAGTAACTAAATATAATTTTTTTAGTATGATTTGAAAATTTTTAATTTCGTCTAAAAATTTCAGTATCTACTCGAATTTTTTTCTCGAAAGTGGGTAGGATTTCAGGGGTATGTGTATTCACCAAAAATGATTGCAATTGACCAATGCAACCGAAAATAATTTTTCCAAAACGATTTGAAATATTTTTTTTCAGTCGAAAAATTTCACACCTTCTCGAATTTTTTTCTCGAAAATGCGAAGGATTTTGGGGGTATGTGTAATGACCAAAAATGATTGTAATTGACCCCTGCAACCGAAAATAATTTTTCCAGAACGATGTGAAACATTTTTTTGTCGACGAAAAATTTAGGCGCCAAATTAGGTTTTCGTTAAGGAATTTTTTTCTCGAAAATGCGTAGGATTTCGGGGGTATGTGTAATGACCAAAAATGATTGTAATTGACCCCTGTAACTAAATATAATTTTTTTTAGTATGATTTGAAGTTTTTTAATTTCGTGTAAAAATTTCTGTACCTACTCGAATTTTTTTCTCGGAAGTGGGTAGGATTTCGTAGGTATGTGTAATGACCACAAATGATTGTAATTGACTCCTGCAACCGAAAATAATTTTTCTAGAACGATTTGAAATTTTTGAATTTAATTGCTAATAACAATCGCTGGAATCTCCCATTAAAATTTTTCCCAGGAGTGGTCGAACACTTTGTATATGAATTTTCTCAGCCAACAGTAACTTGCAAATTCTTAATTCCATCGAGTTTCCATAGATGCCTTCGCGATCATTATTTTATCAAGCACCACAGAACTCTTACCGTCGACACGTGTTCGCATAACCTACAAAAATTGTACACCTGAAACCGTCTGCTCGAGTCCCAGGTTCGCGTCACATAACCCAAAACGTCTGGCCGGATTAACTGCATGCGAAAACAGTTACTGGCGACTGTAATTTGTCGAATTAATCGGCCGTGGCGGGTTATCGGACGCGATTATGTAATTCTCCAAGAGCGAGATCGATATACGGTTTTCTCTGTTTGGCGAGGTCTGGCGACGGTTGCACCGATGCTCTCCCGAAGGTTGTCGGGGACAGATGCGCGCGAAACAGAAAAGGTGACAGCGAAATGAGAAAAAGAAAAAACGAAGGAGAAATGGCACCGCGAGAGAGCGTCGCGAATTCGCAAACAAGTTTTCCCAGAGCCGCCGCGCGACGAGCCAGACGAGCGATCGATAAATTTAATTATGCTCAACGGCCATTCTTTCCCGGTCGTTGGGATCCTAATTCCGATGCCCGGACGGTTTCAGGCTCGTTCGCGAGCATTCGTGTACAAAAAGGCAGTGCCACTGGTCGCGTCGTTAACGAGATAATGATAAGATAACAAAAGGTAGATGAAGTAAACACGAGAGAGATTCTGGCTCGGCGCGCGCAGCGAACCGTGCGTTACATCATTTCCAAATACTCGTAATTTGACGTGGAAAAATTCAGCTGAGCTCCGTGGTTTCGTTCCAACGTGGGATTTGCTCGTCCGTGGACGACGTTTTAATTTCATTCGCGCGTCGATACTTTTCCTTGACATTTTTGCGCTTACGCAACGCCTCGATTGCACCTGGGACATCACGCGTTTCGAGAAGTAGAAAATAAACCGACACGAGTGAACGCAGCGTCGGTGCCGCGAGCAGAAACGAAAACTGTCTCCGCAGGCCGGGACAAATACTCGCACGATCGATGCACCTTTTTGTTCTTGACGTATATATTATCGCGGAACCAATCGCGAGTGAAAGTACACCGGCAGTACCGAAAATTCGAAAGAACGAATTGGCGAACGCACGTATATGTACGTAGTCGCGTTAAAGAAGTTATTATCGGTGAAGGTTGGACGCGACTCGCGTAGAAAGTGGACGGTCGAAGGACAGGAAGTAGGAAGCCCTTCCTCTCGCGTAACGATTATCTAAGGCATCCCGTGTGTCATCCGACGGGAGCATTTTATGTAACACGATTCGTGTAATCGCGATCCTCTTTCGCCGGCATGACCACCGCACTCAGGGAGGCTCAAAGATGGCCTCTCCTGTCCGTTGCTTATTAAGTTTTGTTAAACGTTACTTCGAAGAAACGGAACCCCCATTCCTGCACGTTTTCATCGATCGCACCGCGTCGAGGATAAATCAAAGAGTAATCGTCGGTACTTACGATAACGACGGACGCCGCAATATTCCAGTGATCCGCTGCGTAAGCACTCCCGTATCAACGACAAATCCACCACCTGATCCCAAACTTTCGAGATTAGGGCACACGTTTCACTGACCGGACCGACCGTGCACTCGCCTCTATTTAAACGCGAAACGAACGGACGCACGACGCACGATTCAAAGATAAAGGAGACACTGCACCGGAGGGAGGATCGCGTCAATAATACGCGAAACACCCGGGTCATCCGCGGATTCGATCGTTCGCAATCAGTTGTCGTAAACACTGGCCGCCATGCTCTCTCAGCACCTGTCAATATCAGTGTACATCGACGCCATCTACTGGCACTGACACGAGTCGTCGTTACTGGCGCTATCTGGCGGCGTTCGTCAGTACGATTCTTATGATGGTCATAGTATCTACTGCTGCGAAGTTCGAGCAACGCTTTGGTCGTTGCGTGTCACTCGCAACGTTACCGACAGATTTAGAAATGAACACAAGAGGAAGTGAGACAGAAAATGAAATTACAGAAATTTTATTATTTTTTAACGAAATGAAAGCTGTACGGTCCATAATTGGACATTAATCGATTAAGGTTATTTAAAAATTTCAAGATTATTAAAATACCTAAGAATGTTAACCTAAAAAATATAAACCTTTACATTTAAATGTTATGTTCTCGTTTCAAGGTCTGATTAGATTTTTAGCGTGATCTGCTCCCGGATAATGATGATTATACGTCTTACAATTTTATAATTATTTCGATACATATACATTATTTGTAAAAAATTTTTAAAACGATTTATATCAATTTTAAGAAGGATTAAGATCAAATAAATTCTCCTATTTTTCTAGAAAGGAAAAATTAAACGAAATCTTATACATTGCATACCTATCTAAACCATATTAAAAACGTATTCCACAAATATTTTAGAATAATGTTGTTCAAAGCAGTCCCACTCGTAAAGGGTTAATTAAGGATTAAGTAAAACGAAAAACCACTCTTAATATTTTGTAAAGATATGATTTAAATAGGAAAATGAATTACTACAGAAATAGATTACCACTGATTTTTCCCGCTACGTTTTTCAATAACCGTATCAATTTGTTACACAGAATCAAATGTTATATATTTGACTTAACTTTAATTCATAACGATTGAAAATGGAATTTTTCAGTGTAGGAAGTTTATTCGTATTTTGTTTTAAGGCACCATCAATTTCTTGTATTATTTGGTTAACTGTAATTAAACGATAAATGTAATTGAATGTAATTGAACAATAAATGGACTGGAGTTCCTCAAAATAAATATTTAGTACGCTGCAACATTAGTTTTCTATGTGTAGAAATGCCCCAGTCGCTTAAATTTTACTGTGAAAGACAGATATATTCAATAGTTCACGAGATTAAACGATTATAGAACCTATTAAAATAATACAAGTATGTACGTGACTTCGATCGTTAGCAATACAGACGTAGTTAATAGGGTTTCGGAGAGTCGAGAAAATCACTACAACTACTACTGTTCGATTTTAATTCAAACTTGGATTCGTCACTCCAAATGATCGATTTCCAGAATGAAATTGCTTTTTTATAATACTCTTGTGCAAATTTTAACCGCTTCAATGCATTGATTTTAGAAATGTAAGAACGTTTTCTTGAAATTCGACCGTATAGTCAATGAGAATCCAAACTAACCTAGCGAAGAAACTCTATATTTATGATGACCTATGCAAGGCAGATCGCAGCCAATTTGCTAATATTATTTAGTGTTTAATTAATAATTGTATTACCCAGCTAAGAATGATACGATTATTGATTAAACGCTAAATAATATTACCCAGGTCTCACCACGAGGAGGTTGCTGCGAATGGAGACCCACCCTAACCGATTCCCAACCACCCTCCATTAATAAAGAGCTTCTGTGACCAACGACAAACAAATGAAAGTGCAACCAATGAAAGGTGCACAACCAACGAAGAGAGTATTTGAACCAAAACGAGAGTTTGTAATCAAATAGAACCCTGCCTGACATAATAGTTAATATAGATACCGTTGATCGAAGAAGCAATAAACGAAAACGCAACCAACGAAGGAAACAACCAACAAAAGAGTTCTCTGAGAAAGAATTTGCTTGTAAATGACCATCAACAAAACAACAAAATATAGCCTGCCTGATAGAATAGTTGATACAGACAACTAAATTCCTGCCTAACTATAAATCTAAATTAATATACATCCTATCTATCTGATTATTTAACAAAATACATTAAAATATGTACCTCTGTTGTATCTTGTGTTTATCCCACAATGATTTCCTGAAACACAAACAAAACAATATGAAACAAAATTATAACAATTCTTAATTCTTACTTCTATAAACCTAGAACTTCGATAGGAATATGCCCTGTACAAAGTACACAACTTCTTTTCGTCTGCATTAATCTGTGTTTTTTTGGGTATTGCAACATATTGTTTTGTAATTTTAGTGACATAGTTTACGTATCGTTGTTAGAATCCTGTATAATTCACTGATAAGAAATAAAAGACGAAAACTTATACGAAAGAAAGTATCGTATAAAGGACAGAAGATCGAAGAAATGAATACGTGATGTACGACCTTGGTTCTCGACAGAGATTCAAAGAAACTTTCAGTCTCCTCGAATTTCTCCATATTTCCATACCTATTGTTTGCAATAATTATTAATTAACATCAGACAATAGTTTAAATAATGCTCGATAGCGTGGGTTCTATAAATAATTGTTTTTAATATCATTTTGCATGGAATATTAATTTTTCGGTCAAAGTCACGGTGAACCGTTAATTGGTGAACTCGCCAAGGACGGTCTTCCCCACCCCTTGAACTCCTCTGCCTGAGGCTAAGTTGCACTCTCTCTCTCTCGGTCTTTCTTTTCTAGGCTAGCGGACGTGACGGAACCTCGTGGCTCTGCGCTCCACCTTTACTCACCACTGCTGACCACTGGACGAGCACTGGACAACTCCAGTGACCAATACTGACCATTAGTGACCAGTAGTGACCACTAGTGAGTGAATTCCGAATCTCCCCTGTCTAATTTCTTTCTCGACCTTCAAGCGTCTGTTGGGCTTGAATATGGGGTTACATCTTGCTTTTACTTCTCTGGTCCAGTTCCATATTTTACTACTGGTTCCTTGTCTGGTTTGTCCGATGTAAAATCCGTTTCACTGACCACTATCGACACAGTGGCGAGTCATATCTCAATCTCCAATTTCTTACTTCTTTTTCGACATTCAAATGTCTACTGGGCTTGACTCTATCGTTTTGCCTCGTTTTCATTTGTCTGGTCTTCTTCCATATTTTACTTCTGGCTTCTTGTTTGTGAAAGGGGTTTCTTCCTCTATTCTATTCTTGCTAAAAACATTGCTTATTGTATATGTTGTGTTAACTAATCGCAAATGCAAACCTTTTTAGTTTCAGCTTACTTACAGGCCATCGTTGGACATCGCGGGACATCGTGGGACGACAACGCAAGGACATCGAGGGATTTTTATCTTTAAGGCCCTTAGAGTAAATTTAGTTTTAAGGCCGCGATACCGAGCAATTATTAACTTAGCTTCTCGTTCTCTCGATCTTTCGTTTCATGTAACTCGATCCGAAGATCTGCTGTACGGTACAGCATCGCGTCGCGTCGCGTCTCCAACAATTTAGCTTCATCCCTTATTAAACGAAATAATTGCTTGGTATTTAGACTTAAGCCCCTAGCGTAGCCGCGTGTCCTGCCAAGTAATTATGTAACAAGTAGCTTCCCTTTCACTCGTCTCCCGTCGCCTCCGATCACCACTGCTTCCATGTAGAAAGCAAGTGATCGGCCGATTAGCTGGTCCGAAGGGTCAGTTGCCGTCCTCTAGCGAGACGATCCAAGGGAAAGGGTATTTCGGCCGCAGAGGGGATCAGGGACTGTTCCTGTCTGCGGTAGCCCCGACTCAGGATCCCTCTCTCTGTCAGACATCCCGAGTTGGGTCCATTTGGCTCCCAACAGGCTGCTTGGGGGAAATGGGGAACCTGTGTCGGGTGCGTCGATTCCCTTACCCTTCGATCGGACTTGCCAAGAGGCAACGAGCTGGCCCTTTTGACCTCGCTATTCGGTTCGCGTCTCTCGTTCCTTGCACCATTGCATGGTGCATCGCGTCGTATCGCGTCGCGTCACCCACGATTTAGCTTCGTCCCTCTTTTAAAGAAAATAATTACTTGGCATGACTAATCTAGTTTCTAAGGATGTAAAAGGGAGATCGATGGAACTTGGATTCCATCTATCTCCCTTCGGGTCTCCACTCGCAGCAACCTCCTCGTGGTGAGACCTGGTAATCGGTGTCACCCACGATGGAAAAGTTACTCTATCGTGGGTGACACCGAGCTAATGGCTGCGAATTTAGAATTATAGTTAGGCAGGTGTTTGGTCAAAAATTATGTTAGGTAGGATACTTTTATTTGAAGACAAATTCCTTTGAAAACTCTTTCAACTTCGTTGGTTATGCATCTTTCATTGGTTGCACTTTCGTTTGTTTCTTCTTCGACCAACAGAAGATCTTTATTAATGGAGGGTGGTTGAGAGTCGGTTAGGGTAGGTCTCCACCCACGATGGACAAGTTATTCTTCGTGGGTGACACCGAGCTAATGGCTGCGAATTTAGAATTGTTTCTTGATATAATAATAGTTAGGCAGGTGTTTGGTCAATCATTATGTTAGGCAGGTTACTTTTATTTGAAGATAAATTCTTTTGAAAACTTTTTCAACTTCGTTGGTTGTGCATCTTTCATTGGTTGCACTTTAACTTTGTTTCTTCTTCGACCAACAGAAGATCTTTATTAATGGAGGGTGGTTGGGAGTCGGTTAGGGTGGGCCTCCATTCGCAGCAACCTCCACGTGGTGGGACCTGGGTAATATTATTTAGCGTTTAATTAATAATCGTATCACTCTCAGCTAGGTAATGCAACTATTAATTAAAAATTAAAGCATCATAAATATAGAGCTTCTTCGCTACATTAGTTTTGATTCTCATTGATTCATCAAAGATTCTAGAATATTATCAGAGACGAGTACGAGTAGATCTTTCACCCAATGTATTATTTCGGCCCATTTTTATGGGGTCTCGAAACCCCATTACCATTTTCGTGTCATTCGCAACGTTACCAACAGATTCAGAAATGAATTTTAATCCCTTCCATGGTCAACTCACATTTACGCAAGACTACAGCTGTTTGTCTATCAACTGACCGCCATCCATGAGAAGAGGACACTAAACTTACCTCCGAATTTCCAGGTCGGTATGGCAGTCAGATTGGGCCACGAAAGTCCACAGTAAGGTCTACTCGTATACCTCGTCTGTGGTTTTGAACAGGATACCTAGTTCCAGAATAAAATTATAATCGAGTAAATGCTTCCCCTTTACCTTAAAATATACGTATATAGTTTATTATTGACATTCGAAGCATGTATGTTAGTGTCGATACAAAGTGGATTGTCGCATGTTCGATAATAAATTAAGGATACGATGATAAGGGATAATAATAATATGAACACACATCACATGTCAGAGGGGGAGATATAATAGCTAAATATTTCCTTAGAATTAGAGTAAGGGTTGGTTTTGGAACTATCGTGTTACCGTAGCAAATAGCATTAAACAAAATGATGCAAAGACGATGGAATAATTAATAATAATAATACTACAATAAATAAGAATGATTGTACGAGCGCGTGGCGAAGGTATCGATGGAGCAACGGCGGTAACGCACGATGGATCTCTATCGTCGGGAAATATCGCGATGATGTTGCGTGCGTCGTGGACGTTCCGATCTACGATCGAGACCCCGTAATAAAATTCAGAGTGTACAGAGATAGCTGGACCACGCGAGAATTGGCTTCAGTCTGTTAACTACAGTCGTGGGTCCAATCGATAACCGAACGGACGGGTCCGTGAGAGGATTCGTCGATAAATCGACTACGGTCGCGACGCGGTCGATCAACGGGCATCATGCCCCGGAGCCAGGCTAACGAGATGCTCGTTCCTCGATAAAAATTTCATCGCGAAAAGACGGTTTGCTGCCGAAATCCCGCGGAGGCACGCGAGATTCATCGAATTTCATTTCAAGACGAACGGGACGTCGATCGACTTGCGCGTTCGCCTCTCTCTTTTCGCTCCCTTAAATATATTCCGGCCCGAGTCGTCTTGAAATCGTTCAACGGTTCGAAAGAATATCTTTTCGACATAGATTTCGACACAGAAATCCATCGATTTAGTACAAGTAATTCTTAGGCTCCTCCGTCGGTTGGCCGCACACGCCGTGGTACTTCTTCGTAACTAGGCTTCGACTGCGACAGTTCTCGATCTCCAGGAAGCACTCGTTGCTGTAGGTCATGCCGTCAGTGCCGCAGACAGGGTCGTAATAGGGCGGGCAGATCTTCTGGCAGCCACGGAACAGGAAGCCTTGGACGCATCTCTTCATCGGTACCACGTACACGTGCTTCCTGCGGGGCAAATCAAACGAACATTCGATCGATCGTAACCGGGTCGTCGACAGCGCCGATTCAGCCGTCCTAAAGCTGCGTCTCCTCTGCTATGCACGTCTACATACGTGACAAAACTATTTCTTTCTCATTCCATTAATAGTGAAACGCAAAATCTCTTTCGTAAACGATGTTGATTTTTCTCATAACAATTTTTTTATTCGATAAGAAATTAAGATCACATCGATTTTTTTAGTAAAATTGTATTGTTTGTTTCTTTTTTCATAAATCGATGCATCTTTGTATCCTTTCGAAAAATGTGTTAGAGGCTTTAGGTCGAAACATGAATAGTTCAAGAGTTATTAGTTTACTCCCATATACAGGGTGTTCGGCCACCCTTGAATGAAATTTTAATGGGAGATTCTAGGGGTCAAAATGAGACGAAAATCAAGAATATCAATTTGTTGATGGAGGCTTTGTTAAAAAGTTACTGACGTTTAAAGTTTCGTCCATAATGAATTTTTTTCTCGAAAATGCGCAAGATTTCGAGGGTATGTCTATTCACAAAAAATGATTGTAATTAACTCCTGCAAACGAATATAATTTTTTTAAAACGATTTGAAAAATTTTTAAATTGAACCTTGAACCTTCCAGGTTCTCAACACGTTGGCTGCCATTTTAGTTTTTCATTTCTAGAGATGTCCACTCTTAATGGGAGATTCTAGAGGCCAAAATAAGACGAAAATCAAGAATACCAATTTGTTGATGGAGGCCTCGTTAAAAAGTTATTAACGTTCGAAGTTGCGGCTGTAGAACGGCAATTTGTCCATCTATTTGAATTTTTTTCTCGAAAATGCGCAAGATTTCGGGGGTATGTCTATTCACCAAAAATGATTGTAATTGAACCCCATAGCTAACAATATTTTTTTCAGAACGATTTGGAATTTTTTTTTTCCGTCGAAAAATTTCACACCTTCTCGAATTTTTTTCTCGAAAGTGCGTCGGATTTCGGGGGTATGTGTAATGACCAAAAATGATTGAAATTGACCCCCGCAACCGACAATAATTTTTTCAGGACGATTTGAAATTTTTTAATTTAATTTTTTAATAACTTTCTAACGAAGCTTCAGTCAAGAAATTGATATAGAATCTCTAGAATCTCCCTTTAAAATTTCTCCCAAGGTTAGCCGTCCACCTAACCCAGACTTAAAAACACAATCGTTCGCTCACCCGCAATTGTCCCTCTTCATCTCGCACTCGTTGCGATAGAGCTTGTTGTCGGAACCGCAAACAAACTGGCGCTCCCCGCTGCAGATCTGGTTGCAGAGCGCGGTGGTACGACAATGTTGCGCTGGAACTTGAACCACCCTCTGACCGCACGTCTCGCGCCGCAGATGGCAAAGGGACCTGAACGCAAACAAGCACACCGGTGACCACGCGTCCGCTTACGCAAATCTATCCGTGGGGACGCGTCCAACGTCGCCGCAGAGTTCTAGAACGCCCTCGGGACAACGACGGAGTCGGAGGGGGTCTTTTAAACGCGGACTCCGAAGGTCGATCGCTTCTAACGAGCGTTCGTGATTCACGTGCTCTTAAAACTCTCGGCCGCTGGACGTTCCGGAATCCAAATAACGCTCTTAATCACCGGTAAACGTTCCCGTCGCTTCCACAAACTGGTTCCTCGGGCACCTCGCTGCAATCTTCGGGGCAGTGTTCGGTCTCCTTCAAGGTCGTGCACTCGCCGACGTGAGCCAATTGGATGCCCTTTCTGAAACATAACCGTGACGACAACGGTTAAAGACCCATCTACGTAGAACGACGTCTATTAATAATAATATTTATCGTGTCTATGCAAATTGTTGCGTCGCGAAACATGCCGTAAACTAAATAACCGTCATAAAGTCGACCTGGTCCTGACCGTTGGGCCGGGGTTTTCCCCGATACCTGGGACGCGCAGTCCACCCTCGCGAACGCGAAATGCAAGAAGTACCAGCGCAGGTTCCGATTGGATGCGGCTGGCTTCTTGCATTAGGACATAAGGCGCGACATTTAGCGTACAAATCAGACCAAAACGTCGAACACCATCACGCGAAGTGGTACGAACGACAGAGGGTCCACTACATCCACCCAACGCCTCGCAAGAGCTCTCAACACAAATCAATCTCTCAGACATCGTCCCCCATTTAGTAATAGCGCAAAGGTCCCAAAGTCATCGCGTGCAAACCTCCGCGAAAACTGTAACGTTTGGAATGCACTTACAGGCACACAGCCACGTTCAGGTGGCACTGATTCGGGTACGCGTTCGCGTCGCTGCCGCAAACTGGATCCACGTCGTTCCCGCACCTCTGCTGTTGCTTCATGCATTTGGTCAAGCGCGGTCGACACTTCTCGAAGTCCACCACCGTCACCTTTCGTCTTGCTTGCCTGGAAGCGAACGATCAAATACATCTCTGCCCATGGAATCACCCCCCCAAATGAACGGTATTTAAATGGATATGCTACGAACCCGCAGTTGAGCATCTGCATCTCGCACTCGTTCCTGTAGATGTTCCCGTCCGATCCGCAGATGACCGTGTCCGGCTCGTGTTTGCAGTCTAGCGGGCAGGCGTTCAGCTGGCTGCCCGACGTCCGCTCGCGGGACACGCAGAACGACATCGGCACCTCGAATACGTGCTTGCTAAACGATCGATTGTCGGGAATGAGTATCGCGTGTAGCGGGAAAACCGGACGGTCGGAGTCGCGTGCGGCCGTACCGCGGATTTTCTCAAGGATCCGCGCGCTACTTACCCGCAATTCTTCGCCCGCATTTTGCAGGTGTTCGAGTAGAGGATCCCGTCGCTGCCACACGCTGGCTTGGCACCACGCCAACAAGATTCTCGACAGTGTCTGGTGGTCTGGCAGTGCTTTTTGTTCGTACGCACGACGCCTTGCCTACGGTCAGATCGTTGCAGATATGTTAAAACCGGGGGATTAGTATTAACGTTGCACGGGATAAAGTAAATTTATACAGAAACGCTTATTTTATCTTCTACGAAAGGTTGTATTGTTTTAAATGGAACACCCTGTGTACGGTAGTGCCTATTGCATCAATGGTTCTTTGGAGTGACCGCTAGCTAGGCAATTAAAAACTCATTTGACCGGCCAATTCGACTTACAAGAATTGCAGGAAGAGAGGCTACGGTGTATCCTTTCGGCCCTTCGTTACTCGGGGAACCGACAGACCCTTTAATTTTGACTGATACCTCGCTCCAACGAGTGGGGGCACAATTTTGTTAATTCCACATAGTCGCTAATGTTACCCCACAATTGATGGTTGCGTTTCTCGTTCGTGGAATTCGTACAAATTGGGCAAAATTAGGACCTTTCAAGTGTGTATTTAAGTTTCCATGTAATAGTTTTTAAGGCCACTGATTCGAAAATTAAAAATGGCAGGTGGTCGAGCTGGTTGTTAAAAAGTTATTAGAATCGAATTTCAGCACCTACTCAAATTTTTTTCTCGAAACTGCGTGGGATTTCGAGGGTATGTCTATTCACCAAAAATGATTGTAATTGACCCTCGCAACCGAAAATAATTTTTTAAAAACGATTTGAAATTTTTTTTTTACGCCAAAAAATTTCACACCTTCTCGAATTTTTTTCTTGAGAATGCGTAGGATTTCGAGGGTATGTCTATTCACCAAAAATGATTGTAATTGACCCCCGCAGCCGAAAATAATTTTTTCAAAACGATTTGAAATTTTTTAATTTTGTCGAAAAATTTCACATCTACTCGAATTTTTTTCTAGAAAGTGGGTAGGATTTCGGGGGTATGTCTATTCACCAAAAATGATTGTAATTGACCCCCGCAACCGAAAATAATTTTTTTAGAACGATTTGAAATTTTTTAATTTTGTCGAAAAATTTCACACCTTCTCGAATTTTTTTCTCGAAACTGCGTGGGATTTCGAGGGTATGTCTATTCACCAAAAATGATTGTAATTGACCCTCGCAACCGAAAATAATTTTTTAAAAACGATTTGAAATTTTTTTTTTACGCCAAAAAATTTCACACCTTCTCGAATTTTTTTCTTGAGAATGCGTAGGATTTCGAGGGTATGTCTATTCACCAAAAATGATTGTAATTGACCCCCGCAGCCGAAAATAATTTTTTCAAAACGATTTGAAATTTTTTAATTTTGTCGAAAAATTTCACATCTACTCGAATTTTTTTCTAGAAAGTGGGTAGGATTTCGGGGGTATGTCTCTTCACCAAAAATGATTGTAATTGACCCCCGCAACCGAAAATAATTTTTTTAGAACGATTTGAAATTTTTTAATTTTGTCGAAAAATTTCACAACTTCTCGAATTTTTTTCTCGAAAATGCGTAGGATTTCGGGGGTATGTCTATTCACCAAGAATGATTGTAATTGACCCCCGCAACCGAAAATAATTTTTTTAGAACGATTTGAAATTTTTTAATTTTGTCGAAAAATTTCACATCTACTCGAATTTTTTTCTAGAAAGTGGGTAGGATTTCGGGGGTATGTCTATTCACCAAAAATGATTGTAATTGACCCCCGCAACCGAAAATAATTTTTTAAAAACGATTTGAAATTTTTTTTTTACGCCAAAAAATTTCACACCTTCTCGAATTTTTTTCTTGAGAATGCGTAGGATTTCGAGGGTATGTCTATTCACCAAAAATGATTGTAATTGACCCCCGCAGCCGAAAATAATTTTTTCAAAACGATTTGAATTTTTTTAATTTTGTCGAAAAATTTCACATCTACTCGAATTTTTTTCTAGAAAGTGGGTAGGATTTCGGGGGTATGTCTATTCACCAAAAATGATTGTAATTGACCCCCGCAACCGAAAATAATTTTTTTAGAGCGATTTGAAATTTTTTAATTTTGTCGAAAAATTTCACAACTTCTCGAATTTTTTTCTCGAAAATGCGTAGGATTTCGGGGGTATGTCTATTCACCAAAAATGATTGTAATTGACCCCCGCAGCCGAAAATAATTTTTTAAAAACGATTTGAAATTTTTTTTTTACGCCAAAAAATTTAGGCACCTACCCTGTTGACTTTTATTAAAAATTCGTTTTCGATTTATAATCAATTTGTTTGGCGCTCTAGGGAAACGTTGTTTAATACTTTTTTGCAGATATTCATGAGCTCCAGAATTACCTCCGAATTTTCAGGTCGGTATGGCAGTCAGATCACGAAAGTCCATAAGGTGTAAGGTCTGATTTAGGTCTCGTTTAAATAAACCTCGTCTGCGATGGAACCACAGACGAGGTATACGAGTAGACCTTCCACCCAATGTATTTTTTCGGCCCATTTCTCTGGGGCTCTAGATCCCCATTACCATTTTCCTATCACTCGCAACATTACCAACAGATTTAGAAATGAATTTCGATCCCTACCCCTAGAACGATTTGAAATTTGTTTTTCTCCGAAATATCGTACGCATCAGGTGTTAACGAAGTATCGTTTACATACCCGCAGGTGAGAAGTTTCATTTGGCACGTGGACTTGTAGACGTTCCCGTCGCTTCCGCAGATGGGTCCGTCGAGGGGCGCGAACTCGCAGGACACGGGGCAGTTCTCCCTGTGCGCGGATATGTTGTTGCAGGGTCCCAGGTGCGACAGCTCGATGCCGACTCTGCATACCTCGACCCTCAGCATGCACTTGTTGAGGTACGTGCGACCGTCGGTGCCGCATACCGGATCCTGATCGCCGGAGCAACGATGCTCGCACTTGCTACCGGATGACCTCAGGCAGGCGGTCTTCTCCGTAGCCACGGTCACGCCTATGCAATTTGTTAAGCACCGATAATTACTGGTGCCCGGTCCCCCAGACGTCGGGGTGTTTCGATGCCGTCCCGATGAACCCGAGACAAGCAAAACCAAGCAACGTTCGACGCTAATAGATTATCATTAACGACCGCGCCGGAGTACGGATTTTAAGGCTCGTTCGAGCGTTCGAAACGAGGAAACGAAACGCACGTCCCCGATAAGCGGTTTCGCGATGCGTTACTCCGACGGACGTTGTTAAGCAACTGTATAATCGACCGGCGGTTGCACCTCTCGGGTTAGGTCCGGTAATTCTAATTATTACGGTTGGGAACAGACGCTCACCCTTTCCACACATCTTCTTCCGCATTTCGCACTGCGACGCGTAGATCACTCCGTCGCTACCGCACACCGGTTCTCCGCTCGGCGGGCATATTCGGGGACAGGCGCCGGTTACGAAATCTGAAAAAACACGAGACTTATTAGCATCACTTGTACCTGGCAAAGGTGTCGAAAGCCATTTCTTCATCGAATTGGTAAAAGTAGATGCGATGTTCGTGCCCGTTCTGGACTGTGGCTGAACCAAATGAAGCTTCAAAGCACTTTGGTTTACGTCGAACACACACACCGGATTGTAATTGTTGAAATGAGAGTAAATTTAGTTTCTCTATGTAAAAGAATGACGAACGGGACGTGATCGATAAAAAAAAAGAAGAAGGGTTGACGTATGCGTAAATTGAGGTTTCGTTACTGGAAGACGCCGTTCTGTGGTTCGCTGTGTAAATGTTAATCTGGTTTTCATTCTTTGTTTTAAACACATATCCACCCTTAAATAATAAATAAAGAGATTTATTATTTCAACAGCAATTCGTGGCACGAATTGGACCAGGGAGATTTAATTTAACCTCTCAGACAGGGTGTAAATGTTAATCTGGTTTTCATTCTTTGTTTTAAACACATATGTTTATATATATATATTCCACCCTTAAATAATAAATAAAGAGATTTATTATTTCAACAGTAATTCGTGGCACGAATTGGACCAGGGAGATTTAATTTAACCTCTTAGACAGGGCGTAAATGTTAATCTGGTTTTCATTCTTTGTTTTAAACACATATGTTTATATATATATATTCCACCCTTAAATAATAAATAAAGAGATTTATTATTTCAACAGTAATTCGTGGCACGAATTGGACCAGGGAGATTTAATTTAACCTCTTAGACAGGGCGTAAATGTTAATCTGGTTTTTATTCTTTGTTTTAAACACATATGTTCATATATATATATTCCACCCTTAAATAATAAATAAAGAGATTTATTATTTCAACAGTAATTCGTGGCACGAATTGGACCAGGGAGATTTAATTTAACCTCTTGAACAGGGCTGAATTTTGCGCGTGGCTGTTTCTTTACACGACAGAGAGAGCAAACTATAGTGGCGCATCGTGTCTAAGAGGTTAATAAACAACGTCTTGAGAAACTTTTATATTGGGTTGGATTGCTCGAAAGCAAGACGCTGGATGCTGAACGCTAGCATGGAGGATCTTTCTTTCAGTGGCAATTACGTGCGTGCGCGTGCTTGGTCCGTCATTAAAATAATGTCATTACGCTAATGCTAGGCTGACGGTTTAGCCTCGATGGCTCGTAATAAGCTGAAGTAACAGTACACGTTATTTCGTTTTACGATTCACGTGGTTCCTCGTTGCGACGTTCAAACTACGCGTTATCTCGTTACGCAAGATTGAACAACGAAACGCACTCGTATCGATCTATACCGTTGCACACGACGTTCTCTGTTGGTCATTCCAATCACCGCGAAAGAATACGCCAACTGTACCAATAACTGGCCCCTCCATATCGATGATTAATTATTACCAAGCATATCTCCTCGACATTTTCCATTTAATTGCGGATTCTTGGCTCCGATTGTAACGTTATTTTAATATTGTATTATATTATAGATCGGTGGTGCAACCGATATTGCCGAAACATGATGAAATGGAACCGCGGACCGTAGAAAATTCACGCATACGCGATCGATCAATTGCACGGTAACGTGGATGAAAGATCGTAGCTAAAAGGAAAGTGTAATTAATATCGGGCTATCGCGCAATACTGGTTGCATAACGTTATTTGTAAGTGATTTTCGTTACATTGTAACACAGAAATCTATAGTTTAAATAGTCCCCTGTGCAGGTCAATCTATTTGCAGTTCAGTATGACAAGATCAAAATGCGAAAAGCTTGCAAGATCCTTGATCTATCGGTGATGGGAGGTTGGAATAATCGATGGGACGCGGAAAACGCCGTGAAATCGCGTTCTGTTTCGAAATCGTAGCCGCGCGTCTTTCTCCTTTTTTTCTCTCCCCCCGCGACGATGTAACGTTAAACCGAGAGATTCTGTCGAAACTTTAATTGCTTCCTGCTGACCCTCCATCGCGTATATCTACGGCGCGGGTCCGCACGGTTGGTCTCGGTCCAGCGATCGTCGGGTCAACAGCACACGGGATTTACTACGGTCGTTCTACGGCCGGCTCGCATAATATGTAACAAATTATAAAATCGAGGGGTACAGTTAAAGATAACCGCGAGGCGCGGTTCGCGATACGCGGACGCCACGCAGACCGTCGGGGAAATAATTTAACCGAGGCTTGATCACGCGACTAATCGAAGGACGCACGGAACATCCTCGCCGATAAATTTCGCGCGTTTTAAACGATCGCGTCCTTGTCCGCTCGGGAATTATAACGCTCGTATATCGTGCTTTGAATAACACGGTAATTAAATGTCGTAATAAGACGAGGTGGATGTAAAATGATCCGCGAAATGGTCCCCGCTGGATCGGGGCTGCTCGAAAAGAGAAGGAAGACGGAGGATGCGGCGGTCGAAAGTAAATTATCCGCTCGTAAACGGTTTTATTATTTTCAGCGTTCTCGAAAAATGCAACGTTCCGCCCGGTTTCGAGCAACGATCGTCCCGTACAATTTGCCGGGAGATCTTAGAGCTCGATCGCGGTCGATCCCATTCCCCGCGAACGGTAATTCGCGGCTGCGGCGAATCGGCGAATCTGCCCTCGAATTTGCAAAGTGTAAACGCAGGTATTCGCCACGAATACGTATCCACCCGCTACGATTACGGCGCAACTACGTATTTCTTTGTACGATTTCTGCGACCTGCATCGAGTGAAATTGAATTATTTATGATCTTCGTGATCGTATATCTGTTTCTACCGACCGCGGAGCTCCGAGCGGAGGAGATACCGATTTTTGTTCAATTTAAAAGCAGATCAGCTCCTTAACGCGATCTACGGACGCGAAAGGGTGGTTATGCGCCCGACCGGAAATTCAATTTAGATATCGTCACCGTACGCGCGTAACAACGCGGCCGCGGTCGTGTCGGCCCGATACCTGCCTATCGATAAATCGTAATCGGCGTAATTACGGACGCTCGTAGACCCGACCGACGCTTATCTCTCCCCGTGTTCGGTTATTAGCGTCCTGGCTCCCCGCGAAGATGCAGGAAGGAGAGGTCCGACTCTCTCGATTATTACGCGGAAAAATACTGTAATAGCGGCGATGTTCGCGGCGCGCTTTGAGAGATGCGCGCCAGCGTAGAACGCGTCTCCTCTCCCCCTCCGGTATTACAATGCGTATCGTTTTATCTCGCGGGGCAGGTAGCCATTTTGTTGCGTATCCTCGTGCCAACAATAAGATATAATCTTTCTCGATCCATCGACACTTTGACACATGGCTGGATTTTCCACTATCCGGAAAAATTCAGTCTCAAGATGAGAATAAGGGTGGAAACCCTCCGAGCGTCGAGAGTCCCCGTTTCAACCTACTAATTTCCCGCCAATTTCGCGACTGTTTCCCAGCCCCCTCGGGTGCTCCACGGATCACGAACGGTAAAATAAAAGAATAAATTGCCCCTTGTTACCGATCTTCGAGATCACGGTGTCCCGGTGTCCTCGTCTCTGGTTTCGCGGAGAAAAATCCAAGGAGCAGCATCCTTCCCGTAGTTCACCGACCCGCATATTTCTCTCCGTCTCTCTCTCTCTCTCTCTATCCCTTTGTCGCGTAGCTTCTCACCGTACCGTTTTCTCTCTCTCGAAGTGGCGTGCATCCATTGTGCATCGCGAGCATGCAATGCACGCGTTGGCTCGCGCGCGTCATATCTACGGGGTTATAATTCGATCAGCATTGTTCGCCAATCGCCCCCCTCCCGGCCAGACGTCGTCCCTTATTGCCATAATTGATTCACTTAATCGCGCTCGTGGGAGTGACGGACACCTCCTTCTGTCGCCCGTCGACAGTCCACTTGGCGAACCGACGTCCGCTCGAGGAACCCGAGGCCACCGTGTCGCTCATTTTTCCCCTGTATCTGTCCATCTCGCGTTGTTCATCCCTGACTAACCGTAAAACCAGTTACCAGTCCTTCGTTTCGAGATCCACGCGACGGGGACCTTCGTTTTCTAGAAACTTTACTCGAAACCCTCGGGAGCGACTGTTAATCTTGATAGGGTGCAGCTTTCCGTCTTGGATGAGTCGTAGAGTATTACGGTTGTCACGGTTACATACAGGGTGTTTGACCACCCCTGGGAAAAATTTTAATGGGAGACTGTAGAGGCCGAAATAGAGTACTGTGTAAATTTGTGTGTTTTTCTACGAGGGATCGTTAATTCAGCTGCAATCGGGCAGAGGAATCCGAAGGATTCGCCGATCTAACCGAGAAGATACTCGCGAGCGATTAGAAAAGCTCAGGGGGAGTTGAATAGAATTCCGATCTCGCGAGCGCAATTAACAGGTATTAAGACCGCATTGTCGGGCGCGTAAAGAAATAAAATGGAACGTCGGTGTCGATATCTGTACGTAATATACTTGAGAACGACGTAAGTAATCTCTATTTCATTGCGTTGGGGGATTTATTCAAAATGGCATCCGTGCATTGTAATTATGATCACGGAGATCGTGACGGGGCAACCAGAGGAATGCAAACTGCACCAGGAATATGAAAAGACGAGCCTAGTTTGAGTCTAGCGAACAAGTGCCTGGCATTCTGAACAATGGGGCTCTATGACTTTGGCGTTTTTTATAACGAGAAGAATTCCATCGTCCTTTATTTGCCCCGATGCTAGTGTTCCTGTCCGCCATGGTCGTACGAGAATATTTTAACGGTACCGTTTCCTTTTTATCGATACGCAACAATCAGCGACCGCGGAAAAATGAAATATCTGTAATGTGATTTCGCTGTCATGTCGAGTGACAAGCAACAAGGTCCACAAACTTTCTTTCGCTCGTCGAAGGAACGAACAACACGCGGACCCGGCTCTGGAACGACCAACGACGGATCTACACCTCCGCTATCGTCCTACCTCCCCGCCCGAAACATGAAATAAGGATCTGTTTAACGAACCGGAACGATTTGATACGAATAAAGCCGCGGCTCGTAAATAAAACGAACAATGTGCCGGACGGGCTTTTGTTCTTGTTTCGCCGGGCTGCTATTCCCGGAGACACGGCTAGAAAAACGGCCGGGCTAGATGGACTGGATGGATGTTGCGGTTCGCGGCGCACACGGCACGCAGTGACAGAGCGTTCGATTCGAGGGAAAGATAATTAACTCTTTGCAGCACGGTGGCTGACTCGGCTGACCACAGAGAAAACGTCCACTCGAGCACGGTGGTTAGCGTCGATGATCGCTTGCTTATCCAACGCTCAAGATTATCACGTTTTCACGGCGGTTGTGCTCGACGACCGCGGGCTTTTTTGGCGATGTCTACTTGCCCTCCCCCTGATTGGGAGCTATAAAAAGACTGCTTCGATACTCGCCTAGCAAAAAGTCTTTCCGGTTGCGATACCGGGGTCCTTACGGCTCAAATCGCGTTAGTCAAAGCGTACACCGCTAGGGGGCTGCGCTCTTGTCTCTCTCGCAAGTGCTCGACCATTCCATGTTCCAAAGCTCCTCTCTCACTTCCCTCATATAGCAAGCAGCAACGCTACTCTTAGGCCTGAATTAGGTGCTGAAGACAATCAGTCTAGGCTAGGTTTGATGTAGACGAGCTTTAAATAGAGCATTTTGTAGATGATATTCATAGTCAAAGGTCTAGCCATAGATCTTCAACTATTACCTGGGTTAGGTTTGACTTACACGAGCTAGATAGAACCTTCTGTACTCGTATTCACAGCTACAGAGGGTTTAACCGTGGACTTTCAACAACTCAGACCTAGACAACCAGTCTAGGCTAGGTTTGATGTAAACGAGCTTTAAATAGAGCATTTTGTAGACGATATTCATAGTCAAAGGACCTTCAACTAATACTTGAGTTAGGTTTCACTTGCACGAGCTAGATAGAACCTTCTGTACTCGGTATTCGTAGCTACAGAGGGTTTAACCGTGGACTCTCGACTACCCAGACCTAACTCAGACCTAGACGAGCTTTAAATAGAGCATTCTGTAGACGATATTCATAGTCAAAGGACCTTCAACTATTACCTGGGTTAGGTTTGACTTACACGAGCTAGATAGAACCTTCTGTACTCGGTATTCGTAGCCACGGAGGGTTTAACCGTGGACTCTCGACTACCCAGACCTATCTCAGACCTAGACGAGCTTTAAATAGAGCATTCTGTAGACGATATTCATAGTCAAAGGACCTTCAACTAATACCTGAGTTAGGTTTGACTTGCACGAGCTAGATAGAACCTTCTGTACTCGGTATTCGTAGCCCCAGAGGGTTTAACCGTGGACTCTCGACTACCCAGACCTAACTCAGACCTAGACGAGCTTTAAATAGATCATTCTGTAGACGATATTCATAGTCAAAGGACTTTCAACTAATACTTGGGTTAGGTTTCACTTGCACGAGCTAGATAGAACCTTCTGTACTCGGTATTCGTAGCCCCAGAGGGTTTAACCGTGGACTCTCGACTACCCAGACCTAACTCAGACCTAGACGAGCTTTAAATAGAGCATTCTGTAGACGATATTCATAGTCAAAGGACCTTCAACTAATACCTGGGTTAGGTTTGACTTGCACGAGCTAGATAGAACCTTCTGTACTCGGTATTCGTAGCCCCAGAGGGTTTAACCGTGGACTCTCGACTACCCAGACCTAACTCAGACCTAGACGAGCTTTAAATAGAGCATTCTGTAGACGATATTCATAGTCAAAGGACCTTCAACTAATACCTGGGTTAGGTTTGACTTACACGAGCTAGATAGAACCTTCTGTACTCGGTATTCGTAGCCCCAGAGGGTTTAACCGTGGACTCTCGACTACCCAGACCTAACTCAGACCTAGACGAGCTTTAAATAGAGCATTTTGTAGACGATATTCATAGTCAAAGGACCTTCAACTAATACCTGGGTTAGGTTTGACTTACACGAGCTAGATAGAACCTTCTGTACTCGGTATTCGTAGCCACGGAGGGTTTAACCGTGGACTCTCGACTACCCAGACCTCCTAACTCAGACCTAGACCAGCTCTAAATAGAACATTCTATCGCGTGGACATTGAACAAGCCCTGGACTAGGTCTAGGTAGTGGTGATAAATGGTACGCCCAGGGTACGGTTCCGTTCGTAGTGAAAGGGTGACCCCCGTGGACGTTTGGTCGGTGTCAATTAAACCGACACGCGCGAACTGGCTGGAAAAAGCGTGGGTCTCGTGGAAACGAGATACCCGGGGAGGATTCATCGCGGCGCGAGAAACGAGAAACGCCGCGGACAAGCGAGACTCGTGTCCGACTTAATTAACGGTGGAACGTCCGGCGAGTATTACGCTCGCGCGGCATGCAGATGCAAACGATTGCACGGACGCATGCGATTTACTGTGGAGCGCGCGCGCGACAGCATTCGAGCCCGGAACCGCGGGAGTAGCCTAGCTCGAGGCGCGTTCTTATGAATTCCGTGGCCGGGACGATACGTTCTGGCGGTTGACAAATTGTACCGCACGCCAGCGATCGGTTATCTCCAGCCAGGGCGCGCACGACGCGTCACGTTTCTTAGGCTCCCAGGATGTCCTTCGCCCGTGGAACTCCTTCCTACTTCGTATCACGAGGCTCCTTCGTGGTAACGAACATCTCCAGTTTCAAATTATGCTCCTTTTTCGAAGAAATCTACTTCGAATTCGATATCGTTTAGCAACTTCGAAATGGCGGTCTATTGTGGTCTCTATCGGTTCGTTTGATGGAAATCGTCAAATCTGGCAAATAAGCGTGGAAAAGCAAATGGAGCTTCGAGTTAACGATTTCTGACATTGTCACATTTGCATTGTCAATTATATAGTATTAGAATGAATGTAGATCGTAAAAAAGATCGCGAATTTATTGGGGGATCGAAAGAGTGATATATGGACTCCTTTGGCGAAAGTCTGACTCCGAGAACTAATCTGCGTACGATCACTTTGATCCCAGCTTATCCGCGATCGAGTTGCCGTGTGCATGGTGGAGGTAAGGTTGAAAAGGCGGGGCAGAAGCGCATCCATTCGTAACGAGAGTAATCCATTAATTCCGTGGCAACGATGCAGCCCCGCGTATGATCGCGTGTGGCGGACAGTATCTCGAGCAGGGCGTGAGCGAGGGCAACGTAAATCATTCGCAATCGATAGCGTCAAAATCGCGGTAAGGTCGTTCGTGCACTCGTGGTCTCAGCCTGATCATGGCTCCCGGGTTCTCGTGCAGCCTCCGCTAACGTTGCCCACGGTCGATCTTCCCAGCGCGGCCAAGCCTCTTTATCACCGTGAAACGATCTCGTCTTCCTCATAGCATTGTCCCGTAACACGTCCGCGTTGCGTTGCATTAACGAGCCTTTATTTCTGTTATGGTGCACGCGAGCCGCGATAATTAAACTCGATCCTCTATTTTTCGGATCCTTCCCCGCACGGATCGTCAGCCACGCGAAGGACGACGCTAAAAATTCTCTCGTGGCATGTCTCTATGCGTCCTTAGAAGCAATCAAAAATACTTACGATCATTATCCCTTCTTTTGACTAAAATTAAACGATTGCAATTTCGATAAAAATTGTAACCTAATGTTTCGCGTGCAAATTTTGTTTCCACCTTTAATTTACGAGCCAGATAGACCGAACGAAAGGACAGCCATTTCGATCGCGGGGTATTATGCGACGGAGTGAATTTCTTCGACTTTGTTCGAGCGCGATCCCGTACGAAAGAATCTCGGATTGGAGAGGACGTTTATTGTCGCCACTTCCGTATCTCTGCGAAACGATCTCGTTTCTTCCGCCGCTATTGTTCGAATAACGTCGTAAAGAAGCGGCGTAACAGCGACACAGGAGAAACGAGGATGACGCGCTGGATATACAGGGTGCTCGGCCACCCCTGGGAGAAATTTTAATGGGGGATTCTAGAGGCCAAAATAAGACGAAAATCAAGAATACTAATTTGTTTGATGGATCAAAGAATATTAACGAATATTCGACGTTCCTGCATTCGCAATATACCACTAGTTGCATCAATTCTGAATGGAAGACTCGAGAGAAATCGTCCTTACAGTAATTACATAATTTTCTTACCCCGGCGGCCATAGTTTAAGTATACCTAGAAACTCTATTCACGCTCGCTTTGAGATCACACATTCAGGATTTAATTAGTCTCTTTGTCGGCGAAAGAAAACGCGAAGTTGTCGCGTGTACAGTTAGGCCAGATTGCCTTCGAACCGGTACTGCACGATTAGCATTTATGAGCATTGTTTCGGTTGAGATCTCGTCGAACCCGCGATCTTCCTCGCGGACGGCGTCGCGATGTCACACGCGGAACCAGTTTTGATTAGCAACGGTCGACCGAGCCGCAATTAGTCGTTTTGCAGCCCGGAATAGTATGTTTCGATAACGCTCGTATCTACGATCGGGACAGTGTGTAAAGACAGATAAACGGCGACAGACGGGTGACGCATTAAGACCCGATCTCGCCAACGAGATTGTCCCGCGGTTTTAATGCGAAACGTATGTCCGTTTTATCGAACGACCGCGGAACGACGCCGTCCTTCGAATTCCTGCCACTGTTATCCGCTCAGCCCTGGCTCGATTACATACATTTTTTAATCCCCGTAATATCCAGCAACTCCTTACAACGAATCGTAACGATGGATCTTATCGGAATTTTCAGATAGAAAAATTGGCAAACGACTTCGGTTTCTCCATCCACTGATACAGAGCGATACTTTACTACTCGGTATCGCGCGGATATCGACCGCGGAAGTTCACGATCAGGTCCTTCTACGGGGAGGGGGGCAAAAACGCGTTATCGAAGTAACGTTAACCGTCGGAGAGTCTCGCGACAAGGAGGATCGCGGCTGGCGCGTGGCCCTGGCGATCGACAAAAACGACGGTATGTGTGTCGCATCGATCGCGAACGAGCACGACAAACGAGTCGCGTTCCATAAATCGTCGCCGTTCGGTTTAAGTGGCGTGCGGTAAGTGGAGTACTGGGGCGAAAAAACTACCTCCCAGATCGCTCGATCTCCCGCGAGCGTCTACGCGCACGCGCGAACCGGTGGCTCCGATCCGTTAGATCGGAGAAACCTTTCCGATCGATCGACGCGTACGAGGAACGTGCACACGCCATCGCGCGTCGCCTTCCTTCTTTTTTCCCCCCGTTTCTTTTTCCTCGTTCTTCGACGCGTTTTTTCGTCGCGATCGTTCTCCTCTCGATCCGCTGCTAGGCAGCGTGACGGATCGCCGATCTAGCTGGGGAACGTCACGGAGTCCATCGACTTTGTATCGGAAACTGTCTTGCAACACGTTGTAAGTTTCAGTCGACGCAATCGTGGCGATCGTAAGACTGGAAAATGGAAGCAAGGTTTTTGGATGAGGATATCGCGAGCGTAATCGAGGGCTTAATTAGTCGTTTCGCAACCGCGAAGTCGTATTGGATTCTCCACAGTCGCGAGGGAATATGAAATTAATGCAAACGCGTTTGATAATTACACCACAGACGAGCGGTTCTATTTTATGTTAAATGCTGTTCCCGGTACAGCGTGGCTGCTTCCGTCCATAAATTGTTACTGCACGGCTCAGAAATCATAAATTCTGCACTTCCACCGATTGAACAGCTTTCTAGAGGAGCCCCAGAGGCGATGCACAAACGGCGTAGACAATTTCAAGAAATCCAAACCAGAAAATCCTCTCGCGAGAAACGAAAATGATTTAATTCGTGCGTTATCGATAATCTCGGGTACCGTTACGGCGCAGGGGAATATGTCCGTAAAAAATGAACACCACTCTGGAAACATTGCACTTTTCAAGAGATTCCACGTCGGAACGCAGTGGCTCGGAAACGAAAGCGAAAAGATTACAAGTTATTTATCGTAAGTAATTATAAAATGTAGACTTTTGTTGTAAATTATTGCACGCGCGGATACAGGCATTTCCTTTTTTGCGAATTCCACGGATCGGTGCAGGTATTTTCACGAGGTCCACCAATCATTGTATAATATTGGATAGCAACGTAACTATATTTACAGCGAAGCAATTCTATTTATCTTTCAACGAAGTACGGAATTACGATCGATCGATTATATAATCCCATTATTATTCATGAGACGTTCCCATTTTAAAGGAAACTGGTTCTCAACATCCAAATAGAAAATAATTGCTCTCGGAGCTATAATTTATGTCGAGACGATCTATTTCCTACTATTTCGCGAGTCTACGAATTCCAAAGGGGGTGTAAAAATAAATAAATGTAATAAAATTCCGAGGCGTACGGGCAGTTCGTTTCGAAGACGGACAGAAAATCGCCAAGGTGCGTGTCTCGTACACGCCGACCGACGGAAATTTCAATCGACGTGGACGGAGTCGCGTGCGATTCCCTTCTTTCCGTGTTTCGCGTGCCTGAGCGAATCGCGCCCGACGCTCGGTTTATCTCCTCCAGTCCGCCAGGAATTGCTCCGGCGATGCCTGTTCAAGCGCAACGAGAGATCTTGCACGACGCTGTTTGTTCCATTTATTCCTACGTTTACTTTTGTCCTCGTCGTTCGTTTATTTATGGACGGAAACCTTTTCGTATCCAATACCCGATTGGAATACAGAAATAAATATACAATATTCACCGAACGATGCCAACTATTAAAACCATCTGAAGCTGATAAAAATTTAAAAAACCAAGTGTTCCAAGGAATTGTTTTAATCATTAAATATTTGTTGCAAGAGAGTTTCGATCTGCGCCCAAAAACTAGCCTTCATTTTCCGCCGTCACGGTGGTTTCGCTTCGAATTTTAATCGCTCTTTTCGCGCGTTTCCTGGCTGCATTCCAAGGCGCTAAGTCCGACACGCGCTTCGCGTTAGATCGAATTTGCGTTAACGCCTCGGTTACGGTACGATCGCCGCGCGGTCATGGATCTTCCGAATGTTATTCGATGCTTCGAAGCGTGAATGAATAATATTTGGCCGGGACCAGCCACCGCACCGTGACTGAACCGCTAGCGCAAACGAAGCGCCTTTGGCTCGACTTGACGCGCACGCGCGATAGTCCAGCGACGCTCCGCGCATCCTGCGGGCGCAGGCGGTCGGCCCGGCGCGTCACCCGAATGGAATTTTACGGCGCGAAGAGCGCGGCCACGTCGACGGTTTCCGCGTGGTTTCGAATAACGGGAGAAAGGACGACGACGGGGATCGAGAATTTCGGCAGCCTATTACCGAATTCGTCGAACCTCTCGCCACGAACTCTTCGTTGAATGGCAATTCTGCGGCGACGAGCAGGCATCCCGAAATCCGAACGATTTAAGTGAATAATTCCGATTAGAATACAGCCTTGCTCGGTGAACCTTTTTCACCTGTGCTTAGTATGCTTCGCTTTATTCGGAGGTTAATCATGCTGGAATTAACGTGAAATTTCGCTTCGTGCCCGGTTAACTGACCCGTGAGAATGGATCCACTTATCCGAGCGTCAGTTGAAAGAAGTATTAATAGCTGGGAAGTAATAAGAAACCCCCATTGTATGAACGATACAGTTATTAATTAATACCAGCGACGACCGTTAAATAACTTATACCATCTACCAGAGACACTTATGTTTCTTATGAGAGCATATGCCTAATGTCTACTGATAGCCTTTGGAAGAATGCAGTGGGTTTCGTTGTGTATTTGCACCGGTTTAATTACATCGTTACGCGGATGAAATGCAATTGTGTCACAAGACAGAGGTTAATTGGTCTTAACGAAGAAACTTGGCGTGCTTAACCCCGTCCCGCCGCAACCCTCTGGCAGACTAAATCGCTAAGTGACTTTTCATAGGAGTTAGGCTGATTAACCTTCACCGAACGACACGAATGCATAACGATCGTAATTAAACCGATGCAGAAACATACTGGAAACGATTATATCTTTATACTGTCGTAAGAAGTAAATTCTCCTTGTACTCGATGATCGCTGCTTGGAACAAATGGTGCACTACCACAAATGCGATAGTCTACGATAGCTTTCAGAAAGTTTGGAAGCTGTTATAGAGAAGTGTTCTAGGTAATAAAAACCGAGGAATCCCATAAGGATGCTTGGCCTCCGAGTACCTCTATAAACCTTCAGATGTAATTCGAGATTTCCTCCGCGCGCGATGCTCGTCAGAGTTTTCATTGAATCGCGGACGCGGATGGGAGGGAAAGGGAGACGAGGGGAGGACCGCGTGAGAAGCGTACGGTAAATCATACGCGCACGTAGCGTTTAAGGAAATTGCGTATTAAAGGTAATTAGAGTAAAACGAGGTAAGAGGGACGGAATATTGAGTGATTAAGAAGAAACGCACCACTGCGTCCCAGAGAAAAGATAATTATCGACCAAGGTCGGCGTTCCTTCGGCCGTAACGCCACTCGATCGTTGAACTTTTTTGCGCCTTCGACTCCCAGTCGTTTATTTATTTATTAATCGGTGAAACGAAACCTCCCGCCGCCGCGCTAAAAGGAAAAACAGCCCGATTACCCCACGTGCAGGCAAATGTTTAGCCCCACCATATGAATAATGCATCGCAAAATTACTACATCTTTTTGCGTTACAAAACCGATACTGAAACGAACAATTTTTCGTAAATGTACTGTACGAGATAAATTGCAGATTCTTAAAAATCTCTGACTGATGGTGACCCTCCAGGTTTTAATTTACAATAATTAAATTCATTTAATGATGTCACTGAGGGGCGGTTTACACAAAGGTATTTATACGACGAATAATAATGATTTCTGGTCTCGAATCGTTCGACTGGATCTCGACTAAATATAAATTGGAATTAACCACAAGTTCGAAATATTATTACGGTAGGATAAAGATGTTGCGTATAAATAAATATAAATGGAGATTGCGTCGGAAACGGTGCCCGTTAAAGCCTGGGTATCGTTAACGTCGAACTCACTGCCGGGTAATAAACATCTGAACTCTTGCTTCGACGTCATCGTATCTCAATTACAAATTTAACCGTTCGTTTTAGAAATTCTGGGAGACTACTTTCCCTCGGTGTGTTTATTTTACAGCTCCATAATTTCTAACGCGCTTCGTTTCCTGTGTCGACGCGCTCGCACGCACCGTTGCATACAATATTTCGGTTGCAATGGGCTCCGCTATTATAAAATCGTTTATTACGTTCACCAACCACACAATACATTAAATTTTGGTTTGTTAATTTCACTATGTTTCCAACTATATGGGAACCTTTTAGGTACGGTTCTATTTTCTTATTCTGTAATCTTGCGATCGAGGCAACTTTATCGAAAGAATGTTTGACGAGCAAAAAAGTATACAGGGTGTTCAGCCACGCCTGAGGGATTCTAGAGGCCAAAATAAGACGAAAATCAAGAATACCAATTTGTTGACGGAGGCTTTGTTACAAAGTTATTAACGTTTAAAGTTCCGACCTTTTCGAATTTTTTTCTCGAAACTGCGTAGGATTTCGGGGGTATGTGCAATGACCAAAAGTGATTGTAATTGACCCTCGCAACCGAAAATAATTTTTTCAGAATGATTTGAAAAATTTTTTTTTCGCCGAAAAATGTCACACTTTCTCGAATTTTTTTCTAGAAAGTGGGTAGGATTTCGGGGGTATGTGTATTCACCAAAAATGATTGTAATAGATACCCGCAACTAGAAATAATTTTTTTAAAACGATTTGAAATTTTTTAATTTTGTCGAAAAATTTCAGTACCTACCCGATTTTTTTTCTCGAAAGTGGATAGGATTACAGGGGTATGTCTAATGACCAAAAATGATTGTAATTGACCCCCGTACCCGAAAATAATTTTTCCAGAACGATTTGAAGTTTTTGAATTTAATTGTTAATAACTTTTTAACGAAGCCTCCATCGACAAATTGGTATTCCTGATTTTCGTCTTATTTTGGTCTCTAGAATCCCCCATTAAAATTTTTCCCAGGGGTCGAACACCCTGTATATTGCATAATTTGTATACAAATAACTATAAAGAGACCGCCTGAATCATTATCGACGTCGAATTATCGTTCGTTTAACGCGTTGACGATAGTCCCGTCGCGTCGAAAGCGACCTCGATCCTACTTACCGATTTTTATTCCGTATCACAGCGTACAAAAGCCAACGATCGCGTGTGGTTTTCGACCGCTCGTATTCTCGATCGAATACCGCGAGAAAAAACTTTAAATCTCTCTCGTTTTCTCGTTTTGCGCGGCGGATTATGATCGAACGCGACCGGTTTCGAGGAGATGCGGCGTTTCGAAATTGGTACTCTCGCGGCCGCCCGGAGGAGGGAAATTTATCGAGCGGAGTCGACGATCCCGATCTTTCATTGATACTGGCTTAGGAGAAGCGAAAGCTTTCAGCCGCGGACGCGGCTATTAATTTACAGCAACGGCTCACTGCGGTTCACCGAGAAGAAGGAGCACGAAAGCGACCTCGACCTTACCTCCATACCTACTTACGAGTCTAGGCCAGGGTTTCACGGTCCTTCGTCGCGTAAAACATGGACAACGGTTCGTAGACAAATCTAATTTCGCGGTAGTCGCGTACGCGATCATTTATCACCCGATGACTGGACACCGCGTGGTGCAACAACATCATTATCGCGGACGAGCGACCATTTATCGGATGGCAAGCTACGCGATCACGACGTTCAACGACGAGGGTGTAGAATCGACAGATCGAACCGTCGTGAGAATAATTTTCTTTCGCAGCCTTCGGTTTCTTAGCTTCTCTTAATCGAATCTTCGTCTGGATCGCGTGATCGAGCGGACGCGTCACACCGACGTATAATCCTTCCCTTCTGCTAATAATCCGGTGAAATCATTGGAAAACTGGAGCGTGAAACCGACAGGCGGGATAGACACGTTCCGATAATATTGAAACTAAACAGGTCCGCGCGAATGCTAACGACTTCACGCGTCATCTTTCGTTCGTTTGCGCCTTGAAACGGAACATGTTACGAGCGTTTATAAATCTTCCATCGACGTTACCCGTGAATTGGAATCACCTACATCCGCCTTCGTTGACGAGGCGACTGTCATTAATGGTCCCCGATGGCAGGCGTCTCGATCTCACGCGCTTGATAATCGTCGATTTTTTTCTAATCCTACTGGAATTCAGAATAATTCGAACAGATGGAAATATCTCCAGAGATTGAAAGCAACTGGCGATCAAATGACAAATATTTCAACCGTACGGTAATTTTAGATTAATCGTCGCACGAGTAATCGATGTACCGATCGTGGCTTTACCGTACTAAATTCATGCTCTTTACTACGGGGACGATGATCGGAGGACTAAGAAATACGGAAGTTAATTGGAATGAGGAAGTCGAGCAGGGATCTTAATTCAAGGCCAAACGACCTCCATAATTGCGCGCTTCGTTATTATTATAACACATTCGTGTTTCTTATTCGCTAACGATCGTTAATCCATCCCCACCTCGTACCTTGCCATCTGTATGATTACCGGAACAATCAATAGTATTCTCTTAATAACAGTCATTTATTTTATGCACGTGACCCGGGAATAGTATAACGACGCTAATGCATACAAATAATTACCAAACGTACGAGAGACGAGTTTTACTGTTTCCTAGATTGCAAATTCTCTCAATGAGGTCACTATACAGGGTGTTCGGCCACACCTGGGGGATTCTAGAGGCCAAAATAAGACGAAAATCAAGCATACCAATTTGTTAATGGAGGCTTCGTTAAAAAGTTATTAACAATTAAATTCATAAATTTCAAAGCGTTCTGGAAAAATTATTCTCGGTTGCGGGGGTCAATTACAATCATTTTTGGTGAATAGACGTACCCCCAAAATCCTACCCACTTTCTAGAAAAAAATTCGAGGTGTGAAATTTTTCGACGGGAGAAAAAAATTTCAAATCGTTCTGGAAAAATTATTTTCGGCTGCAGGGGTCAATTGCAATCATTTTTGGTGAATAGACATACCCCCGAAATCTTGCGCATTTTCGAGAAAAAAATTCAAATAGATGGACAAATTGCCGTTCTACAGCCGCAACTTCGGACGTTAATAACTTTTTAACGAAACCTCCATCAACAAATTGGTATTCTCGATTTTCGTCTTAATTTGGCCTCTAGAATCCCCCAGGGGTGGCTGAACACCCTGTAGAATCTTAAATTTTAAATAAGAAGATTACGGACTCGATATTTTCAATTTAATTTCGAAATTGTTAAAAATTCAAGAAAATAACTCGACACTTTGTAGACTTAGAGGCATCTTCGTACAATTTTTGTCGTAAATGTGTAGAACGAACAAAGGCTTATCCGAGTAACGGTTCGATCGAATAAACGGCTGCGAATAAATCACTATAGACAGTCGCGCATCCATCATCTATTATTCGGAAAAAATCTCGTCGGTCTCTGGCTGCGATTATGCAGAAATTACTGGATGCTAGCGACGGAACCGAGACGCGTTTAGATAGTATCGATGCACCGACGTCGGGAACCGATTCCCCTGTATCAATCCATCAAGTAGAATGATTACGGCCCGTTTGATACCTATTGAGACACGCAGCCGTCGATACGTATCAATTACATCAAGTTTGATACCTGTTTACAATTTCCACGGGGAATAAAACGACGACGTTCCCGGGCAACGTCAGCAGGCCATTAATAAAGATTTCTACCCTTGCTTCTCCGGCTGTCGCCTCCTGTTCGTCTCGATAAATTTTCATTCTTTACCAACGAACGGCACGAATAACGAATATTAATTGTACCGTTGCTTCAGAGCTACGGTCGAATCGCGATAAAAATAGTAATAGATGCGTGAAATAGCATATCGCCTTTCCAGGTCGCTGAATCAATTTCAATATTATTGTTGAACGCCTGAAAACGGTACCCTATCAATCTTTTAATCTCGACGATATTAATATTGAATCCTTTTCTGTTTAATATAAGTTCTATGGAAGATGCAGACAGTGTCTAAGAGAATCCTTACGAGCTTACCTTTGTTTCATAAAGCGATTTATGCGTTGATTTAACTAATATTTAGGAAAGTTACTCCGAGGAATGTTGCGTGGAAAGGGTCCACGAGATTACCAAACAGAATCTATGGGGGAAAAGACACATATAATTATCGAGAAACGAAAGATCTGCCGAACGATACGACACCATCGCTAGGTTGTAGCTGGTGTAAGGCTTCTGTTCGAACAATAGAGCGGATAACGGAGTATCGTATTATGGAGATTCTGTCTGACTACTTAATTCGACACCTGTCCGATACTTCGATTGCTTGAGAACCGATACGTATCGCTTTTAATGACTACGTCGTCGAATTGGTCCCCCGTTCGCTGTACAAAGCTGCGTATTTAGTAACTTTCGTCGTAAATAGAGACGAACAACGGGGCCAGAAAAATCTACCGTAGGAGAAAGATGGCGGTGAAAAGGTTCGCCAACCGGGGAACCTTCGCATTTTAGCGCGGTGAATGGTTCGAAGTCATCCGACATCGAAAAAACGTGACGAGAATATCGTTACGGAGCAGGCGTAAATACTCGACGAGTACTTTCCCGGCAAGAGTACACGAAATCTTTTATGCGCATATCGTTACGGACGACCATCGACTCGATGTAATGCTGGACTGGACATATACGCCCATCGAATTCTATCGCAAACTCGCGGAAGATCTTTGCACTCGATAATTATTTCGTTTCGTTTCGTCCAGCAGACTGGTATCAACTGTTTCGCTTGGTAGCACTTTGGAAACTAAGCTTTCTTGGTCCGTTTCTCTACTGCCGCCATTTTGGTACCGAAAGACTTGAATATTAATCTCATTTGGAATTTTAAATGCAAACAGCCCTGGGAAAAATGTTAATGGAGGATTCTAGATGCCAAAATAAGACGAAAATCAAGAATACCGATTTGTTGATGGAGGCTTCGTTAAAAAGTTATTAACAATTAAATTCAAAAATTTCAAATCGTTCTGGAAAAATTATTTTCGGCTGCAGGGGTCAACTGCAATCATTTTTGGTGAATAGACATACCCCCGAAATCTTGCGCATTTTCGAGAAAAAAATTCAAATAGATGGACAAATTGCCGTTCTACAGCCGCAACTTCGAACGTTAATAACTTTGTAACGAAGCCTCCATCAACAAATTGGTATTCTTGATTTTCGTCTTATTTTAGCCTCTAGAATCCCCCATTATATTTTTCCCAGGGGTGGCTGAACATCCTGTAGAGTTTGATAGTCTCTATTAGAATAGAGTACAGTTTCAGAGTGAATAGATTATTAAAAGATTTAGATGTTCCGTTGATAAAGAACTTGGTATCCAGAACTAGTTAAAGTCTTAAAACTGACATTGTTCGATGTATGCGTTTGAAGGGGGTGACGGAAGGGGGATCGTTTGAAATTCACGGGAACACGTCCACTGGGTCTTCGGGTCAGCGAAGTAAGTCAAGCGTCGGATGGATCGAGCGACGCTAACGGTGTTGTTCCCGAAAGGACAGTCGACTGGTTTATCGATCGAGGAGTTCCGCGGATCCAGGGATCAGGTTGCGATCCAGAGCTCTTCGAGGTTGACTTTCGAACCCCGCAGGCTCCTTTGATCGATCGTTCGCCGCGACTTCGCGTTTCCCCGGAGAATCTAATAATGGGAAAAAGGAGCCAGGAGCAAATCGACGGGAGCGACCTGGTCGGATCGATGATTAAAACGGTGACTTCTCGTTTTTCGGGGGAACCGATCGATCCCTCGAGTAGATAGCGATCTATCACAGAGGATACGCAAAGATGATTAACGACCCATCGACGAGGAACAACGAGCGATCATGGGAGGTGTAATATCCGTGAAACTTCGAACGTGTTTTTCTTTTATAGTTAGGATAACTCAAGTAGAAAACTACTGAAAATAGAGCGCCACGAATGCAAGTATTACGATCGCTATTCCTATTCGAGATCGTCTCTCGGAAGAGGAGAAACAGGACTGCGCATTTATTACGGTATTAGGTATAACCGATGCCAAAGTGATCTATCGCGACATGACTTTCAAATGATCCTGAGCGCGAGAAATAGTAAAGGTCATTCCAAGGTTCGCGCCGCGATGCATCACTGTATTTGCCCTGGCGTTAGCCGATGCACCGTAATGGCAGAAACGTGTAATCCCGTTTGGAAAAACGACGGTGATCTTGAAATATCGAAAACTATGACCTTGAGGAGATTCATTTGCTCGCAATAATATTTGCCCCGCCCAGAGAAATAATGCTTTCCTCCTACGTTTCTTCCTACCATTAATAACAAGCTTCCCATAAACATTGTAAACTCCGTTGCTCGCTTGGCGAGGGTGGTTCTTTGCTTCGTATTAACCCCGGCTCATGCTCGAGTCTAACTGTTTTGAGAAATGATATTTGTTTAATTTAACCATTTAAGGGATAACAAAAACCGTATTTTTAGAAACAAGTCCAATACAGAAAATTGATCATTCTTGCGTTAAGAGGTTAAACAACTAAAACTTCCAAATAGAAGATTGCTTATTGTTGCACCTAGTAAATTATTGTCGAGGGTCCGTGGATGCAATCCAGCAATGGCCGATTTCCCGGAACGATTGATGTGCACGCGGTCAAAATCGAATGTCAATGACAAGGGGCATTTGTCAACAGGAACTATCGCGTTTAGCCACGATATATGGCGCAACGACTGGTTATTAATCGAGCAGGTACCATCGATAAACCGTCGCTCTGCGTACGTTGCATAATAAAGTAGCTGGTTATCGCAGAGTGGACGTACGTCGCTCGTACGGCGATCTTATCGAAAATATCGATGCTCGATGCCACGTTCGACTAAATAATAGTTGACTGGCAGGAGTAGACCGAGAAACAAGTCGAACAGGTTAGCGTATTAATAGCGCGTCTAAACCTGGATACTAATAATAACCCCGCGTCTATCCCCCCACTGTTATTAGGATCACGGCGTCTTTTCTTCGTCGACGCGTCCATTTTCCGCAAACCTGATGTCGCGAATGTCGTCCTACCGCTGTGGCGAACCGGCGGTTTCCGGCCGCGCTCGCGCGCACGTGATTCTACTATTTCGTAACCTCGCTCTTCCGGACGACGCACAGTGGAGTATTTCCCCGATCTAGCTGGCCAAAAGTCAGTTTAGTCAAACTCATTGCAGGCAAAAATAACTTTTTACAAACCAGTGGAATGAGGGATGCTTCCAAAATGCTGAAAGAGACGACACATTGATCAACGTCTTTAGAAAAATCGATTATAAAACTATATTTCACATCGATAAATACTGGGAAACCGATCTTCTATTCCATATTTCACCTTTCGAATCTCCCAACTTGGATTACTCAATCGCCCCACTGACCCAATATCCCCCAGTGATTGCCTCAGATAAATAAATTACAATAATATTAACGTTCGCCTCTCGTTACGGAATAGAAACGGCTCGAATCGATTACGTTCAGACCTCGATACTCGGAGATCCGCCGATTAAGAAACGGCTCGAAAGCCTTTCATCGCGAGTCCCGGGAAAGTCGCGCGAGGTGAAACGTGAGGCCGTGTCGTGGCGTTAATAGAAGTGACGTTTTCTTCCAACGTCCGCGCCACGGTAGTAGGAAAGAAAGTAGGGCGCTAACGAAACGCACGGATAATTCAATCAACGGCAATTACGTAGACTTTTCACCCCTCCGTTTTGTGCGTTTCTCGTTCGATCGCGGGGACGTATTAAATATTGGTCACAGGCGCGGTCGGGAGGGCAGAACTCGTTAATAACGGCCGCGGGAAACGGATCTTGAATTATGAAACGCGAGCGGGGACCGCCTCGCCGCAATCGCCGCGAATTTATAACTGAAATCCGAGCCCGAGCGAGTACCGTTTCGACCACGGAACTACATACATATGTACGTATCGCGTCGTACATTCTCCTTTTTTTTTTGAGATAATCTCGTAACGGTCGTCTCGTTTATCAAGACGTTTACTAAATTTCGTTCGAAACAGAGGCAATTATAAAATACGCGAGAATCGAATCGTAGAGAGACATCGTATATACATGTATGACTTCCTGGATGACGTTTTCTTCGCATGGAGATTTCTCTGCGACTCGAGACTAAATGACTATAAGAGGCTTCTCGCGCAAGAAACGTTTCGAGGTCTCAACCGGAGATCACGGAGGTTGATGGCTCAAGTGCAGAGGCTTCGAGAAGCGTCGAAGACCTTTTGGAAAATTGTGCCTCGAAGGTCCAAAATTTGTGGTATTTGGGTGGTAGAAGTGTCTGAGGCTACCGTTTGGTCGTGACTATGGCGGCGCAGATGGTCGAGGGGAGAGGGTAGGTTATTGAAAGATCTTTTATACGACTGAAGTTAGTTTCAACGAACCGTGGCAAGATAGATTGCCTGGCGTTCAATTAATAATTAAATACGGCGCACGTCGCGCAGTCGCTCAACGCTCGCTGATAAATCTCACGTCGGATAGGATGACGCTGGAGAAGCAAATGGTCCATCGGCGCAAAAATCGAGCCAGAAGAGCGCCGTGACTCGACAGTGAATCCGACTCTGTCGGCTGTACTAGATTCCCCGATACGTTCCATTAAACTCGGCACGGGGCCTCATTGTGCGAACGAAACGGCGCGTACGAGAAGAATCGACGCTGAAAGAGATAGCTGGAAAAACGGACTTAACCCTCAGGAAATAAAATGGAGGAAGAAGGTCCATCGAACCTGGTTAGAATTTCTATAGGAAGTCATCAACTTGTTGCAACAACATAGACTTTAATAAGTAATAGACCACTTCGTCTAGTTTAGTTCCCATCACGGGGTGGTCCTTCCAGTTTGCTCGCCAGAGATTTAAACACTTGTTAATGCCTCGTATCGACGAGCTGCAAGCTTTCTTAGCTAATCATCTTTGCTACCAGGATGAATATTATACCTGAATAAAATTTAGCTCGCCTCCGGCTGAACGGGGAGAAAAGGGAGACGATTTTCTGGGCTGAGGCGGCCGTGGATGGTTTGTCGGGCAACAGGATGAAAAATCGACGCTCAAAGGCGAACGAGAACGTGACTCAGATTCGTTCCGCGGGTTTAATGAATAATTTACGTTTCCTAGGAGCCGCGCAAATGCCCGGTGACCACACGACGAGGAAACTGCCCCGATAGGATCTGCCGTGCGTGCTCTGTGCCCGATGGTGCACGGACACCTTTCCACTTAGCATAAAATCGTACTCACGCATCTCCGCGCCGCGATTTACTCAACAGTTCGACTTTCGCGCAAGGGTTACAACTAGAAGCTATTACGCGACCAGCGATGGGACCGAGAGCATCGCGAGCACCGTGAAAATAGTTTATCTGGAAGAGCAACATGATTTTCAAAGTATATATTTGCAATGCAATTCCGCGACCCAGAATCCAACTACGGAATTATACAGGGTGTTCGGCCACCCATGGGAAAAATTTTAATGAGGGATTCTAGAGACCAAAATAAGACGAAAATCAAGAATAAGAATTTCTTGACTGAAGCTTCGTTAAAAAGTTATTAACAATTAAATTTAAAAATTTCAAATCGTTCTGGAAAAATTATTTTCGGCTGCAAGGGTCAATTACAATCATTTTTGGTCATTACACATACCCTCGAAATCCTATGCACTTTCGAGAAAAAAAATCGAGAAGGTGTGAAATTTTTCGACGGAAAAAAAAAATTTCAAATCGTTCTGAAAAAAATATTGTTAGCTGTGGGGTTCAATTACAATCATTTTTGGTGAATAGACATACCCCCGAAATCTTGCGCATTTTCGAGGAAAAAATTCAAATAGATGGACAAATTGCCGTTCTACAGCCGCAACTTCGAACGTTAATAACTTTTTAACGAGGCCTCCATCAACAAATTGGTATTCTTGATTTTCGTCTTATTTTGGCCTCTAGAATCTCCCATTAAGAGTGGACATCTCTAGAAATGAAAAACTAAAATGGCAGCCAACGTGTTGAGAACCTGGAAGCATCGAAATGGTTGCTGCTACGCAATCTGCAACTATATCGGTTTAATAAGACGTAAATGTAACTAAAGAATATATGAGAGTATATACATACGAGTATATTCCTTTCTCAGTGGAAGGGTAAACGAAAAATCTGATCAGAACGAGAAAGAGCTAAGAGGGAGGGTCGTTACAATTAATTTGTCTTGGGAAACAAGATGGTGTTATTTAAGTAGCTTTCTTGGGCGATACGATGTGTCGAAGGAGCTAGTAATTCCGAGCCTAAACCCTGACGCTGTAGCGGCCAGGGGTAGATAACATGCTCTTGATCTTCGGATCAAGTGGTTATAGGCTTAATAGCCCAGGTACACTTGGCGTTGCAACACCGGGGAAACACTCATTAGATCGTTCTTATGGGAGTCGATCTTTCGCAGCAAATGTGGTCAATTTGTGCAAAACACAATCCAAACTAATCGAGCAAATATTTTTTCGCGTTTGCTGTCCACTGACCCACATGTGGGCCTCAAAACTGATACTGTTTAGAGAAGATATTCATTGTTATCGAAAATATCGTCGACTTTCCAGTAGAATTCATGATCACCAGCGCAGATAGTGAACGCGTTAATTCATTAACGAGAACCAGAGCGAACGTTCCCGTCCTTGATGCGGCCTTCTTCGAATGCGAATTAAGAAACCCACCGAATTAATTGCACGAAAGCATAAATACGCTAGAACATTGCAACGTTTAAAGCGTAAATGCTGAAAGTATAATCCGAGTTTATGCTTTCGTACAATTAATTCGCGGGGTTGTTAATTCCGCAAGTAGACCGGATTCGCGCGGAGAATGCTCGTCGAATAAAAGAAAGCGATTCCACGGAAGAGTGTTCCAATTGCTGGTTCGTTTTTTTTCAATTCGTTCAACGTGGATATTCCCCAGAGTCCAGCGTTTGGATTTAATTGAATTTACACGCAACGATACGCAACAGAAACTCCAAGACGTATCTTTATTAGAATTCTATGCCACTCTCTCCGTGGAATGCTTGTATCTAGAACTGTCGAGAGTTATTGCACGAATGGTAGCCCAGCAAATCAAAAGCAAGATCGTAATTGAACACGTGTAGATTTTGAAAATTTCGAGAAAAAAGATAATTATATGTTCTCTAATTTTCTCTACAAGATAAATATGAATGACGTACAATAGCTCCGATTTTATCGTTCATTTTATGCCGTTTTGCACCAAATATTTCCTCAAACATTATTAAAGCATGCAGAGAGATTACAATTGCAATCACTTGTTGGTAAGATGGCGATCATATTTTAAATTCGACTATTTAATCCATTTAAGGAGCACTATGCGTGGCTGGCCGTGTAGTTGCATCGCCGTAACGATTATCATAGCGCCACGTAATTGGAGGCAATCGAAACGACCGAAAGTAAGTGGCGGGACAAGAAACGTAGCGGCAGGCCTCGTTTCGGTGTCACAAAACCAGGCCGTACAAATATTTTCTAAGCATTTTCGAGTAACGGTAACCGACGTCTGAACGGTTCTCGAAAGAAAGGAATCACGAAGGACGCGGTAAAAACACGACACTCGTATGGGGGGCGTGGTCGAACAGCCCAGTAGTCGAGAAGAAAGAAAAGTTTCACACGGTTCGAATTTTTCAGCCACTCGTACGATTTATCGACGATCCGTCAGAATTCGAATGCTCTCCCGTTACACTGTGTTCCGGAGACTACAATGGAAGGCACGAACACTTGCCCCGACGTACCGGGACCCCGGATCGGCGGAATCGTTCTACCAGAATGCGTCCAGTCCCTGGAAACGTTAACTCCATTTTTACAAAGGACGTTTCCCGTTACGTGAACCATTCCAAAACCAACGAAATCCCTGCAGGCCATTCGACGCGGCTGAAAACTCGCCAATAAATAGCAATTCTCATCTTTAGAAACGAATTTTGCGACTTCGGTGGGAAATAAACTACAACCAATTTAATATAAAAAACAGTAAGCTTCCAACGTTAACACATTACCGACAAATGTGTGTTTTTCTAGTAATTCCTCCGACAATACAATAAAAACATTCTATTATCCACGTATAACTTCTGAAAATTTTTAAAAATCACATTTTTAGCATACACATGTTGAAGGAATTCTATGTTATTAAAATCATCCTATAGTAAAGTTTTAATGAAAATGCCCCGTCGTTAATGTATAATTCCTAAGCTCAAACTGTAGTAATAAATTCCACATAGACCGCGTTAGGTGCTCCTACTCTGCTTTTGATTCGCAGAGGGGTGAATATAGAGTGCAAAACTTGCATATTCAAACGATGGAAGTGGATTTGCATACCCCTGAAATCTAACAAATTCGACTCACGATCAAAGATGGCCACCCGGTGGCGAGCAGAGTGGATCGCTCCGCGCTGCGTTGATCGCCACAATTTCGATACGCGTACGAGGTAATTGAATTTCCTTTTGAATACCGCTGAACAGGATGTCTGACCGACGGATTGCCCGTTATACATGCAATTAGAACAGGCTCACGCTAATTGGCACGCGTGCAGCGTTTTCCGCTTTTCAGAAGATCACGATCGAAAGACACGACGAGCCGCGGGGGCAACGTAATCGTTCGTAATTATCGAGGACCGTCGTGCAACGAATTAATTAGAAACGACAGTCTGACCTGGCCAACGACGCGAACAGGGAACTTGCCGTTCGACCGACGAAGTTTGTCGTCGGGCCAACGAGAGGTCGATCATCAGGTGGTCGGTTAATCCATACAGGGTGTGCGGCCACCCCTGGGAAAAATTTTAATGGAGGATTCTAGAGGCCAAAATAAGACGAAAATCAAGAATACCAATTTGTTGATGGAGGCTTCGATAAAAAGCTATTAACAATTAAATTCAAAAATTCCAAATCGTTCTGGAAAAATTATTGTCGGTTGCGGGGGTCAATTACAATCATTTTTGGTCATTACACATACCTCCGAAATACTAACCACTTTCGAGAAAAAAAATCGAGGTGTGAAATTTTTCGACGGAAAAAAAATAATTTCGAATCGTTTTGGAAAAATTATTTTCGGTTGCGGGGGTCGCTTACAATCATTTTTGGTGAATACACATACCCCCGAAATCTTGCGCATTTTCGAGAAAAAAATTCAAATAGATGGCCAAATTGCCGTTCTACAGCCGCAACTTCGAACGTTAATAACTTTTTAACGAAGCCTCCATCAACAAATTGGTATCCTTGATTTTCGTCTTATTTTGGCCTCTAGAATTCCCTATTAAAATTTTTCCCAAGGTTGGCCGAACACCCTGTATTTTAATAAACGTAAGATCGCGACAGGCGCGCGGGCCGGGGGCGGATGGCGTGCCCTTTTTCCGGCCCGTCGCGGATGCCCGTTCGACTGTGAAAATGCGTTTCATAGTCGACGGAACGACGACGGCGTCGCGGCGTAAGAGCCAGTGAACACGCCGTACCCTTTTGCGTTTTCTTTGCGTCGGTCTCATCCGCGACGACGACGGTTTTCCCGAGGGACGGGGACAACGCGGAACCGGGTCACGAGGAATCCGAACGCGTCCAGGAGTCAGTGAACCGAAGCCGTAACGCTTTTAGAAGATCATCTTTTATTGAGGCAGCCTCGCGACTCCCCGGACGACGAGACCGTCTTCAATACCGGGGAATCGGATCGACGTGACGCGATTCACAACAAGAACAAACGCCGGCGAACCGCGTGTCCTTTGACATTCGATCGAAACTAAATTTCCTGCGCGATTTCCACCCCCGCCTCTGTTGCTCGACGAAAGGAAATCGCCGACGTTTTATTTTTGGAGAGGACGTTTATTCGAGGCTGGAAATTTTACGAGAAGAGAATATTACATGCGTTAGCCGGGGGAAAATTAAGATCGTTTCGAACGAATAAATTCTACCATGGAACTCGCGGGTATCGTCAAATGCAACCTGTTTTCTGAATATTGAAAAAAAACTGCGTCGAGTGACCGACAACTGGGGCATGTCCGTTTACTCGGGCGTATTATATGTTCTTATCTGCAATACTATTGATAATCATTTATTTTCCAACGGTAGTGCTCGTATTACAGTCCCAGTTACGATTCTATATTTCTGTCGATGGGCTGGACTTGACAGGAAATATTCGTAATGAAAAAGAGCGTGAAAATGAATTAACATTTTATACCGTTGAAAATAAAATAAAATGAAGGGAGTATCCTCGTTTGAAGTTTGTCTTTAAAAAATGGTATTTACAGTATGGAGGGAGCAATTGCTTCCTCGTGCCCCCCCTGCGTGCGCCAATGGGCATGTACAGTCGCTCCACAAAGTCCACCCTACACGTTCCAATAAGTGTATGCATATTTTTCCAAACACTATTTTACATCACGCCGTTTTCAAATATCTGCCATATTGTTCATTTTTATTACAAATTGAAATGTCTCATCGTCGATGCTAAGGACTTTTATCATAGTTAATGGAATATTTCGGTTTTTATTGTAGACAACATGGCGCTGTGTATATTTTTCAAACATCGCCAAGGGTTTTTTTCAATATTTGTTATACTTAAATACAGTGCAAAGTCTCAGGATAATTGCCTTGTTTTCCATACCGCCAGAGTTACCTAACCCCTTAAGTCCTTTTTGTAACAAATGAAAATACCTAATAATCTATTTATACCGATTCGATTGGTCAATTCGTACTTCAAATAATTTTACGCTTCCGTAAAACCGTGCAACAATTATATTATAGATGTCACTGTGTCATCTTGTACTGTACTTATTTCCGTTTCTATTATTCCGAATTGGTCGACCGGAACGTGTCGCACACCGCGTGGCCAGATTTATAATTTCGTTTATTTCTATATTTCCGAGCCGCGTTTCGATTCGATCGGTAACGAGAAACGAGGTAAAAATTGCATTCCTTTCAAAATTTATGTAAGAATTTCGCTCACCTCCGAGACTTTATGCGACTGATAATACATCTCGATGGTACGTTCTGCCCGACGTCGCAAAAATTCCACGAGAAAGAGGACATCTGGACCGTTCTCTTTTTTTTCTCCCCGCGGAGGCTCGCATAAATTTCCCCATTCTTCTGTCGTCCGTTATTACATCTCGGAACCACTCTCGTGCGCGTACGTAAGTACACGCGTGCAACGAGTTTATAGCGTGCCATTATTCAATCACGTGGCTGCTGCGCGTATGTACAAGCGTCGGGTAAAAATATACACCGAGGAAAAAAAAAAAAATTGGAGCAAACTTCAGGGACGTGTACATTCGCTTGGACGGTTCTGTCCATACTGCCACTATGGACAAGTCGCGAAACACGCCCTGAATTCCGATTGGCGACACGCCGTCTGCCAATCGGAGGCCTCGCGACTTGCTTGAACGGAGACGTTCGGGTACCAAATACGAGCAAACTCTAAACAACGATTTAAGAATAATCGAACGAAATCTATACTATATACCTGGGAAAAATTTTAATGGGGGATTCTAGAGGCCAAAATAAGACGAAAATCAAGAATACCAATTTGTTGATGAAGGCTTCGTTAAACAGTTATTAACGTTTAAAGTTCCGACCGTTCTGAATTTTTTTCTCGAAAATGCGCAGGATTTCGGGGGTATGTCTATTCACCAAAAATGCTTGTAATTGACCCCTGTAATTAAATATAATTTTTTTAGAACGATTTGAAACTTTTGAATTTAATTGTTAATAACTTTTTAACGAAGCCTCCATCAACAAATTGGTATTCTTGATTTTCGTCTTATTTTGGCCTCTAGAATCCCCCAGGTGTGGCTGAACACCCTGTACGTAGTAGATAAACAAAATACAAAAGTTTCTTTCGATATTTTCATTTCGAAATATCGAATATGAAATAAAAGATACACGACCGTTTACTCGTTACTTATCGAATAAAAATCAAAACGCTCGATGGAGTAAATTGCAACACGTTGGCTTCGTTATAAAATGTTGCCTATTTTCGTCGAGCTGCTTGTTGAAATAGATAAACAGGTTTTAATAAACACCGTGTGTATCCATTTGACGTTAAGTTTCCTCGAGACATTGTACACGGAGGCGATCTAGCGATTAACAGGCGCGTGTGTTGCACGTCGAACGTCCCAGCCGTGCGATTCAGCGATTTTTAAGGAATCGCGATCTCAATAAAGGCCCTCATAAAATGGATTCAAATTTCCTGAAGCTTTTCGATATTAGCATATTATATTTACGCCCGTATTATATTCGTTATTGCAATCGCATTATTGCACAGGCGTTGTCCCGTAATTCTTCTCGACGACGTCGCGAATAGACCAATAGGGGACGGTCGACTAGTTTTTGCCACCGAATCGCGAATTCCTGGACTCGACGGGACGAGCGAGTTTTAGTAGACGATTAGCATACTAAATTTACGCGCGTCGGCACGGACAGGCCTGTCGTGTCACAAATTATAAACGCCTAGTCGAACGCTCTGCCCCTTGATAAAACAGCGGTACACTTTTTTTCGTTACAAGAGCGACACCGGAAAATACATCGCGCAAAAACCTCCAGGTTTCGACTCCCGGTGACCCTCTTCAGTATGCGCTCTATAATTTGCATACGGCAAAGAAAATTTACTTTAAATATTCTACGCTAATTTTGCAAATTATATAAAATGCAATCGAGAGATCCTGGTCCGTTTTATAATGCATGTTCTCGGAGTAGAGGAGGTTGGAGAACAGTAAAATATAGGCGCGTTGATTAAAGGAGAACTTTACCCTTTACATACTCGCGGTAATGCGGCTGCGAAGGTCCATTTAATAAAACCGGCATACCCTAACGGCGGAAGACTGCGAATGGGGGATTAAAGATTATAGGATCTCGGAACGACATCGTTCGGTCGCTTCCCTCCGCGCGTGAGAATGCAAAAATGCTCGATCCGAGAGCGTCCGTGAGAGGACGATGACAAACTCTTTAGTTTCTTTCGCTGAATTAATTGAAAGTCAGGCCCGATGACGCGGCGATAAACACGAATATAAAACGTCGGACACTTTGTACGACTTTGCGCCGCATTCTTCCGCGGCGATCGAAATTCGATCGTCTAACTTGGTTTGAGGAAGAGGTGAACGCGGAGACATCAAAATTTTGGTATTTTTATTTGAACAGTTTGTTTATTGGGGGTCGATTACTGGGAAAAATTTTAATGGTGGATTCTAGAGGCCAAAATAAGACGAAAATCAAGAATACCAATTTGTCGATGGAGGCTTCGTTGAAAAGTTATTAAGAATTAAATTCAAAAATTTCGAATCGTTCTGGAAAAATTATTTTCGGTTGCGGGGGTCAATTACAAGCATTTTTGGTGAATAGACGTACCCCCGAAATCCTACCCACTTTCTAGAAAAAAATTCGAGGTGTGAAATTTTTCGACGAAAAAACAAAATGTCAAATCGTTCTGGAAAAATTATTTTCTGTAGCAGGGGTCAATTACAATAATTTTTGGTGAATAGACATACCCCCGAAATCTTGCGCATTTTCGAGAAAAAAATTCAAATAGATGGACAAATTGCCGTTCTACAGCCGCAACTTCGAACGTTAATAACTTTTTAACGAAGCCTCCATCAACAATTTGTTATTCTTGATTTTCGTCTTATTTTGGCCTCTAGAATCCCTCATTAAAATTTTCCCAGGGGTAGCCGAACACGCTGTATAATATATTTCTTTGTACGGCCCTGACTGTGGCTTAAGACCCTTAGCTACTTGAATTTCTGTCAATTCACTTGTTTCGGGAGCTGAAACGTGTAAACTTCGACACCCACTCGAGTTTACGACCTCGCTATATTGTGCCCGGACTATAATAAAATCTGTAAAGCGGATCGAGTGACGCCACTGTACGGCACGAGAGGATTGCAGAACGCGGAGCAGAGAGCCCCGGGAGAGGAAGAGGAAGGAACTCGCCCCCGTGAGCCGGGGCTCGTGCACGAGCCGTTGCGAGCGTGCGGGAGATTAAAACGAAAAACCATCGGTCCTTCCTTTTTTTCCCCCCCTCCTGCCCCCTACGGTTGAAAGAGCATCGCACTTGGCCGCGGAGAGATACCGGGCTCCCTGCGGAGAATTCAATGGGTGCTCCGACCAAAGCCATTTGCCGAGAAAAAGAGAAAAAGGGAGAGCCTGGATGTCGATACAGGAGCATCGGCGTCGCTCCGGAAGGAGTCGGTTTTGTTGCTCCTCGATCGCGAGAACCGCGCGTGCAACGCCCAATCAAAAGGCACCGGGAACACGTTTTTCGGAACCGGAGTCACGCGACCAAACCGGAACACGTGCTACCATATCGGTCATCCGCGGTTCTATCGTTCGATCGTGACGAATGCATCGATAAACGATCGTCAGATACCCACGCCATACAATTACAATGGTACTTTGTTGGTCGGTGACTTTTTTAACGCTGTGACGACCGCAAGTCTCAACTGTTTAACAGAAAGATCTTGAATAAATATCAATTTTATTCATTCAAGTAGCATTTAGACAGTGTTAAGATATTTTTGTATTATCAATTAATTTGTTCGATAGGTTTCTATAGCAAAAAATATTCTGCTGTCTTCGATGTATGGGAGAACTGCATACAACGAAATTTTAACCCCTGGATGGTCGAATCCACTTATTTTAATCCGAACTCTGGTTATTTGGGCGAAAAATCAATAAGATAATGAAGAGAATTGGCGAACTAATATTATACAGGGTGTTATACCTCTGAGAAAAATTTTAATTAGATTCTAGAGGCCAAGATAAGACGAAAATCAAGAATACCAATTTGCTGATGGAGGCTCTGTTAAAAAGTTATTAACAATTCAATTGAAAAATTACAAATCGTTCTGGAAAAATTATTTTCGGTTGCAGGAGTCAATTACAATCATTTTCGGTCATTACACATACCCATGAAATCCTACACACTTTCGAGGAAAAAATTCGAGAAGGTGTGAAATTTTTCGGCAAAAAAAAATTTTTTCAAACCATTCTGAAAAAATTATTTTCAATTGTGGGGGTCAATTACAATCATTTTCGGTCATTACACATACCCATGAAATCCTACACACTTTCGAGAGAAAAATTCGAGAAGGTGTGAAATTTTTCCGGAAAAAAAAATTTTTTCAAACCATTCTGAAAAAATTATTTTCAGTTGTGGGGGTCAATTACAATCATTTTCGGTCATTACACATACCCCCGAAATCTTGCCCATTTTCGAGAAAAAAATTCAGGACGGGCGGAACTTTAGACGTTAATAACTTTTTAACGAAGCCTCCATCAACAAATTAGTATTCTTGATTTTCGTCTTATTTTGGCTTCTAGAATCCCCCAGTAAAATTTTTCCCAGGTGTGACCGAACACCCTGTATAGACTGCTCGTTTCTGGACAGTTTTCGATACGCGCCACTAAACTGTTCATGGTTGCTACGTTTTTTAATCTTAAAAGATCTTTCAGATTGCAGATGTGGAAGATACGTGTTCTGTATTCGACTAACCCGTGATTCAAAACCGTACTGACCTACATACGGGTCAGCGACAGGGACGAGTAAAATTTAATCCGATTACCTATTACAATTGCAACTCCAGACTGCATTTTGTAATGGTTTATCACCCTGATAACACGATTACTTATGAAATCTGTACGAAACACAATCTGTGCATAACTCAAGCGTCGAATCGATCCCTATCGTACGGGAATAAGTGATAAGAAAAATAAAAATCCAATCGTTGGGTTTAACATTCTAGTAGAAAATGCAAAACTATTTAATCGTAAATAGTTCGTTGTGTACCCATCGCTCCCCGCGAATATTAACCTAAATGCTCCGATTAGAAAGCATATAGAGGATTTTCCAGTCGTAAATCCAGTCGCTTTACTCTCAAATAAAATTACACCGAAAGCACAGTAAATAATTCTATAATTGCCATCAAAAGCCAGCTTTATCGGGGATTACTGTTGTACCGATTAAGACTGCCTGTAACTTCTGCTAGATAAAGCGCATTCCATCTCATATTTTCCACTTTACACTAACATTTGTTAATAAATTCTACATAAAAAGACGAGTACGTAAATCGAGTGAACGAATCTCGAACCAGTCGAAAGGAGAATATTAATAATTAATTAACGCTCAGACACACCTTCTTGCCCATTAAAATGAACTATTTATACCTTAAAAACTATCGAATAATTCGCGTCTTTCCTTCGTCAACGCATAAAAATCCGACACGAAAGTCCCCGGAAAAAACCAGCGCGGTGAACGGTGTCGAGTATTAAAATCCACGGATTCGGGAATCGCGCGAATTCCGTAAGATTCGGGTTAACTCGTTAAAACGTTCCTCGCGCTTTCCCTCGTTCTCCGTTGGCCCTTTGAACTTTGCGGTTAACTGACCCACTTCGTACAGGATCAATTCCCGCCCGAATGACGCGTACCGTCGATCGCGATTAAAAGAAAAAATCCACTTCTTCGAATCGTTACGTAAAGACCCTGAATCATTCGACTGTTTACAATTACCAGGTTCAATCGATGGCACGCGTCTTTTAGGAACACGGCACTGAACGCGTTACGAAGAAACGAGAACTATCTTTCAACGACGGTCGACGGTACGCTCGAGTGTCCAGGTACGAAAGAGTTAATATTTCGCCGAGGCGAACTACTTAAGCGCGATTATCGATCACCCGTTAGGCATCCGACGAGGGACCCGGAGGGAACGGTTCCGCTCCCCGTGGTCGTTGGAGCGGTTCGCGGCGTTGTAACGAATGGGCCCTCTCGTCTGTCGGTGGAACGCGTGGAGTTCATTTGTTTCTCAATTAGCCGACCGTGAAACCGTTGAAATTAACCGCGGCGCACGGGAACGAGTCGATCAATTTCTCGGCCGGTCGGATCGGTCCGCGGAAAGCGATCGGCGGCGTTAAGGTCGCCGGGAAGACGAGGGGGCCGTGGCGCGAAACGAAAATGAGGTTGCGACCTGTTGCGGACTTTCACCGGTGCGGAACGATCGGTGTGGATCGTGGGCGCGCGAAGGTTAAAAGCGATACCGACCTTGGAGGCAACACAGCAGGACGATCCCGACGACGAGGGAGACGTGACGTTGCATCCTCGGGTGTACTGTCGACGGAGATCCGTTCGGATGGCTCTTGCCACGGTCGTGGAACCAGCGTGCACGGACGTATACAAAGAGGCAACTTTCTCGGAGCGCAGTAGGCGGACGTCTGCGTGCGATTATCTTATTGCGTGGACGTTCGTGGTCTCTCGCCACCGGGTCGTTAAGGAGGATAAGGCCGTTGGCGCGCGGGAAAAGATGCTCGTAGAAGGAGAGTAGACGAGGCGGCGAAGCCGTGAGAGGAAAGAGAGAGGAGGAAGCGTGCCCTCTTCGACCTCTATCGTCCTTCGAGGTCCACGAACGACTGAGGCGCACGAAGCGACGTCGGTCCGGCTATAGCCTCCCCTTCCTACTTTCACGTGGCGTGCTCCCGTTTCCAGTGGAGGCGCGGACTGGAGAGCCTCTCCACGGGCCATTTACCATTACCATCGTCGTCGACGACGGTCGGTCAAACGAGGGGGGCCAGCTGGACGCGAGAGAGAACCACCGAGGGGGAAGAAGCCTGAAAACCCACCAACTCCGAACGGAGATCGGAGAACCATCGTTTCTAGGCCAGCTCTTCCTCCTCCGCCAGAACAGGCGACTTATTCTTCTTCTTCGACCTCTTCGCTGGCCGCGCGGAAACGGGCCTCCAGCCTTTCTGGCCTCCGGGACTTTTCCGACTTCGAAGGGATGTCCCGCGCCGTTAATGGTGCCACCGCGACCTGTTCCCATACCATACGCTCGGCGTTTGAAGTTTCTATCGGATCATTGTTACGGGGATCGTGCGCCTTACGGTTTCTCGTACTCCTCCGCGGTCCACGGCCATCTGAAACGCGACGATCTTCTGTCAGAATGAAATAGTTTCAAGGTGTCATGTGCAAACAATAAAAAAAGTTCATACAAACGACGAGTTGCACGAACGAACTATGCTTATCTGACTGTTTACAAACGGAGCTCAGTGTTGGATCCTGGGTTGCGGGATTAAGAACGACACTTTACTAAAGAGACGTGTAGGTTTATTAGGTCGTTACGGCAAGTTCCGCGCGTTGGTACGAACTTCAGAGATCTGACCTAAGTCCAAAAATGCGCGTTGTATATATATCTAAGGGGTGAGAAATAGTGCAATGCTTGGCGTACGGAATGAGTAACTGAATTTGGAAGCTATGACTAGGATGTTTGTGTAAGGATGTTAGCTTATGAGTTAGTCATACAACATCGGTAACTACTTCAACTTTGTATCCTACAAACGTTTTCTCTTAGTCTTGCATATGAATTATTAGAGAGCCAGCGTTCAGATGCGAGGAGCTCATTTCGAACGTTTGTCGCGGACGTGAACAAATACGACGTGTTAAAGAAGAAACTCGCCGTAACTCGGAAACAAGGTCGAATAGGACCTATGTCTATACGAACTCTTTTTGCAGATGCTACGGAACAATTAGGAAGGAATACGAAAAATCAAAGATGTTGCCATAAAATCGACGAAAAGGTAACTCGATAAATCTCTCACTCTGGATCGACCGATCAGGTTTGTGACTCGCGTCGCGAATGATCTGAAACGGAGGATGTGTGCTCGATTTGCACCGTATTCATTAACCGATGACCAAGATAGAACTTGAATGGCACGCTGTGAAGACGTCGTTAAAACGACTCGCTGGATCGTAAACTCCTTGGGATTCGATAATGACCGGTGATGAGATTATTTTCTGCTTCCGAGACAATCAAAGTCCGCCCCTGACAAGCATACTCGAGGTGATTTCGAAATCGGAGCTTCTAACGACGCGGTATGAACACATTTCGATCGAAAAAGAAAATTTATAGCAATGGTCGTTCGATTCATTGCAACGTTACGTACACGTCGCGCCATTCTGGGCTAAATTGACGTTCACGTCTACGAGTTTATCTACGACGAGGGGTACAATTTGTACAACTAATCTGAACGCTCGTTGGATGCTAAATATACTTCTAATAAGTTCAACGTGTTTCGTTTTATTTATATTTAACTACAGCGTCTGTTACTCCATCTGCTCTAGCCATTATATTCATCTCGACTTACGCTAGCTATTTTAGTACCAATTACAATAATGCACGGTTGGATTTCCACGATCTATCTCCATTCTACCTCCGCCGCTGAGAGTCTCTAACGGACCTAACGGAGAAGGGAGAATTAATTAAATGGAAGGAAGAAGAAACACTTTATCCTGCACTGCTGGCTCCTGAGGGCTCACTCCGGTCGAATCCACTCACATCCACGTTGAGGTCTCTTGGAACTCTATACATATAACAGGGTACAAAGTGCAAAAGAGTATTAATGAGTCAAGTGACCTGAAAAAGTTGCAAATCGTACCCATTCTTGGTGATATGGAAGACCCTTGACTGAACAATTCCGGAGTCCTAGACCTCGATAGTTGCTCGAAAGTCTAAAATTTAACCGTGCGTTAGTATAGTGCGCGCGTTTAGAGCATGACTGTACCGTTCTGCGTTGCAGGTGGATCGAGGGTACCCAATTTCCTGGCGAACCTATGGGCGCGTTTCTTTTTTTTTTCCATACGTCGCGGAGGATTGATGAACCCCAGGAGATAGTTTTCCTTTTCAGAAAACAACCCGTCCAACTATGCAGGGCAGAAGCAACACGAACGCTCTATGTAGAACCTGATTGAGAAAGTTAGACGATTAAAAAGCACGGAATATTCCCGGCTTCCCGGCGAACGACGGCATCGTTCCCGCGATGACGCGCACCGCGATTTACATTTCAGCGGGTGCACTTTCTAATCGAACGATCGCCGGGGAATTTTCTTGTTACCGACAGCGACATTAGTCTCCTTTCCTACTTACATTCTAACCGCTAATTTCACGTGTACACGGAGTCGCGCACTAGGAGCACTCTAAGGCCGCGTTCCCTCGCGTATACGCGTCCTGCGACCAGCCTCTAATTGCCACCGGATTTTCGCAGCACGCAAACGAACGGTCCCGACTAATTAGGCAGGATGTAAAAGTATCTGCACCGCGTATCGAAGTGCTCGAAAACGTGAGAGGTTCGTCGGGACCTTCGATCGTGAAGTTTTCGAGATCGAGACAAAGAGGTTCCCCTCGGTCGTTAGCGCGAGTTCGACGGATCGACGATAAAATTGGTCCGCGTACACTTTCCTAGATTCGGCGAAGTCGCTCTCGGTGCTCCAGTTTCGGTCTAATGTTCGAACGGGGTCTAAAAACCACCGGCACACCGGTCGTTACACACGAAAGTGTGGCAGTGGCCCGAGGGGGGAGCGGGGGCAAACGCGCGGAGCGAGGCCGCTCGCCACGGCGCGGTTGCAAGTGCAGCTGAACCCGAACCTTACGGCGCTGCAACGATCGACGAAGGCCGGAGGGGATCGTTCATCAACATCAACTGTCCGGAGTATCAGCCGTGCCGCGAGATGCGCGCGTCTACATATGTATCAGCCTTCGCTCGCGCGGTCTACACCATTAACCCACTTGCGCGTTTAACGCGGTTGCTTTGCCTAAGGCCGCAAACGTATGCAACGTGCCGACTTGGAGCCCAGATACGCACCGAAATCAATGCTCCTTCGATCGTTCCGGCGATCCACGAGTCTAGATCGACGCGCTTACGCCCAATCGCCTCGATAGGAGCAGGTCAACATTTTATTATCGAATTCCTTGCATACCGGATGTTCGACTATCTTGGAAAAATTTTAACGGGAGATTCTGGAGGGCAAAATGAGTCGAAAATGAAGAATACCAATTTGTTGATGGAGGCTTCGTTAAAAAGTTATTAACGTTTCAAGTTCCGTGTGTAGAATGGTAATCGTAGCGGTTCTCACTCAGCATGCTTTAAACGTTAATAACTTTTTAAGGAAGCCTCGATCAACAAATTGGTATTCTTTATTTTCGTCTTATTTTGGCCACTAGAATCTCCCATTAAAAGGTGTTGAAGAGTTAGCGATCTCTTCACTTTGGGGTAACAGTAATCTTCCAAATTTGTGAAACGGAAAAGTATGCTAAATTAAGCTGTATCTCGCTTAGATGCTGCACGAATTGCACAGTCGATCGGTAGAATCGAGTATTCGGAATCTGGTGGCTCGACCGATGCGGGCCTGGTGACCGTCTACGTGTAACGATTCGCATGTTTTTGCATGTGCTTCGCGGCGGCCTTAAAACGACGAAACGGCCGAGCAACGACCCCGTTCGCCGGTGTCGTCTCGATATCATTACCGATCTCCGATCTTGCACGGTTCGTTTGCACGGACTGCGTTATTCGGATCCAGGTTCCACAATAAATACCCTAAAACCGACGTGCGCGCCGTACGAGGCTTTAAAAGGTCTTAAATCACGTTTCCACCGGTAACGATTTACGGGCGAGTACAGACGGAGGTGCCGTGGCCCCGACACAATGGGAATAATAAATACTCGCGGTGAGAACTTCTTAGCAACAATAAGATGTAATAAATGACGCCGTGAGGATCGGTAAGCGATTCTATGCGACACATCGGAACGACTCGCGCACGTCCGTCTGGCAAGAATGCCCTTTCAGCGAATTGAATTTGAATGGATTCATCATCTTCCTCTATAAACGATGCCACGGTACGAACCACGTAGATTTCTTGCGCGACCGGCTCTCGTACATCCTGAACGAACCGGCTCACGGCTGTCCCGAGCCTTTTGTTCGCAATCCAATTTTGTAATCAATTTCGATCGACCCTGCCCCCCTGGTTCCCCGGCGGGGGAACACTTTTCTTTCGATTTTACACGACGGAACGGAAGACCAAGTTGCAACATTCGAATCGCAAAATTACTGTCGTTTTTCTGACCGCACCACCCACGTCGCGTTAACCTTACGCGAGTCGACGGTCTTTCGAGATTACAGACGGCCGCTCGCGTTCCTGCAGACGGTAGAACGCGTCGATCATCCGAACTAATAGGTGTAATCATCGATAATCTACGCCCGTCCGACGAAAAGATAGCGCCCGGTATGTCTTTGGTTTCTCGCGTTGTAATTGCGACAACGCGAAAGTCGTGTCATAAATCGAACGAAAATTAAAAGCTACGCAAGGACCCGTTTGCTGAACAACGTATTCCCTGGAACAAGAAGTTGATTTATCTTTATGGATGAGAAAAGGAACTTGGAAGGTGTAATGATACGTGCCAGGGATCGAGCACAAAGGAAAAACAGAAATAAATTTTATTCAGTACGGGATACGAACAGTGCCAATTATCTCGAATTGATAAAAAAACCAAATCGGCAAGCGTGCTCGGTATACAGGGTGTTCGGCCACCCCTGGGAAAAATTTTAATAGGGCATTCTAAATGCCTAAATAAGACGAAAATCAAGAATACCAATTTGTTTATGGAGGCTTCGTTCAAAAGTTATTAACGTCTAAAGTTCCAACCGTACTGAATTTTTTTCTCGTAAATGCGGAGAATTTCGGGGGTATGTGTAATGACCAAACATTATTGTAAATGACCCCCGTAACTGAAAATAATTTTTTTAGGACGATTTGAAATTTTTTTTTTCGGCGAAAAATTTAGGAATCTACTAGAATTTTTTTCTCGAAAATGCATAGGATTCCGGGGGTATGTGTAATGACCAAAAATGCTTGTAATTGACCCCCGCAACCAGAAATAATTTTTTTAGATCGATTTGAAAAATTTGTTTTTCGTCGAAAAATTTAGGCACCTTTTCTAATTTTTTTCTTGAAAATGCATAGGATTTCGGGGGTATGTGTAATGACCAAAAATGATTGTAATTGACCCCTGCAACCGAAAATAATTTTTTCAGAACGATTTGAAAAATTTGTTTTTCGGCGAAAAATTTAGGAATCTACTAGAATTTTTTTCTCGAAAATGCATAGGATTCCGGGGGTATGTGTAATGACCAAAAATGCTTGTAATTGGCCCCCGCAACCAGAAATAATTTTTTTAGATCGATTTGAAAAATTTGTTTTTCGTCGAAAAATTTAGGCACCTTTTCTAATTTTTTTCTTGAAAATGCATAGGATTTCGGGGGTATGTGTAATGACCAAAAATGATTGTAATTGACCCCTGCAACCGAAAATAATTTTTTCAGAACGATTTGAAAAATTTGTTTTTCGGCGAAAAATTTAGGAATCTACTAGAATTTTTTTCTCGAAAATGCATAGGATTCCGGGGGTATGTGTAATGATCAAAAATGCTTGTAATTGACCCCCGCAACCAGAAATAATTTTTTTAGATCGATTTGAAAAATTTGTTTTTCGTCGAAAAATTTAGGCACCTTTTCGAATTTTTTTCTTGAAAATGCATAGGATTTCGGGGGTATGTGTAATGACCAAAAATGATTATAAATGACCCCTGCGGCCAAAAACAATTTTTCCAGAACGATTTGAAATTTTTCAATTTAATTCTTAATAACCTTTTAACGAAGCCTCCGTCAACAAATTGATATTCTCGATTTTCGTCTTATTTTGGCCTCTAGAATCCCCCATTAAAATTTTTCCCAGACGTAGCCAAACACCCTGTATTTCTGGACACGTTACACGTTCCAACGAATGCTTTTGCTCGAGGAACGAATGTTTCGCGAAGAGCCTTATTTCTCCCGAAAGAAACGATTTCTGTTCTGGAATTGCCCACGCTCCCCCGATCTAAATATAGTGGAGGATTCTTGGGGATCGCTATCGCGAGCAATGTACGCAAGCCACAATAGAATTACGGATTTGTACGAACCTCAGAAATCGACACAAATATTATTATTTACGGTTCTTGTGTTCTTATGTTTTCCAAGCGCGTCGTTCTGTCCCTGGCCGTTCGCGCGCGTTTTCCTTTCGTCACGGTTCGATAAGGAAAATCAAAGAGTCGCACGCTCGCGATACCAATCCGACAGCAGGATAATTTGACGCCGGGAACAGGTAAGGTCTGGCCCAACGAAGGTGATCCACTTTATTCGTTCCATACACACTCGAGCACCTGCGATCGGCCGCGGTCGTCGTAAATTATCGTAACATTATCCCGGCCAACTTGTGCACCGTTATACTGATTAATTAATATACTCGGCGAGCCGTGTTTAAGATTCATTGCCCACGTCAAATCCCGCCAAAACGTTGGAAGTTGAAGCGATAATTAAAATACACGTGTATAATGGTCGTCGGTCGACACGGCGAGAGATATCTACCAAGATCCATACGACACGGCGAATCGTTCGTAACGTCGGATAGAATTTATGTACCCGTTCCTAATCGGAAACACCGGTGGTACAGCGATCGGAAATTATTCGTATAGTTTATTATAATGGCTGGTATCGCGCGCGCGGATCGCTCAGGGGCACGTGTCACGACATCATTACGCTATCGACGGTTTGTAATTCGTGCACCGTTAAACCACGACCAGCAAGAGTGGAAACGGATCGTTGGTAGTATATTAATAATCGTAGTCTTGGGATTTCATTTATCGAAACGAGCTCACCGCGAAGGATGCCGTGCCGCCGCGCCCACTTCCGGCTCAATTCGGTCGTATATCGTGCGATCGTATCGAATGAAATCACGAAAATCGATACCGAGCCCGATTCGCCCTGCCAGAAGAAATTGCCAACGTGTCGTTCGGTTTTTGGCGAGGCCCCTTCTGCCAACCGTGTCGACCGACTGCGATACGGGTTTCGTTCCAGAGAAATTCCGGGGACTGTTCCCGATACCGAAAATTGGCAACACTCGCCGGCGAGTACGCCAATCTAACGATGAACCAGGTGAATGAAAAACGAACAGTCCTGTCGGGGGACATATTAGGTACACTCCACGACAAATCTATGAGACGTTGGTACGAAATGCAGATACGAAAGCGAGATTGGGAATAAAATATATTGAGGAATGATGTCCTTTTGCATCTTACGTGCGTGTGAATGATAATATTACCGACGAGTAAGAAGAAAAGTTCATACTCATAGAGCTGGAAAACGTATGCCAAGGTGTGGAGGTTCTGAAACGAAAAATATGGCGATTAGGTGAGAAACTATTCACTGAATTAATATTGATAGGCAGATAAAAGAGTATTAAACATTTTTGTTGTGTGCCAAATAAATTGATTGAAAATCAACAACGAATTTTTAAGAAAAATCGACAGGGGTAGGTCCCTAATTTTTCGGCGAAAAAAAAAATTTCAAATCGTTCTAAAAAAATTATTTTCGGTTGCGGGGGTCTATTACAATCATTTTTGATGAATAGACATACCCCCGAAATCCTACGCATTTTCGAGAAAAAAATTCGAATAGATACCTAAATTTTTCGCTGAAAAAAAAAAATTTCAAATCGTTCTAAAAAAATTATTTTCAGTTGCAGAGGTCAATTTCAATCATTTTTGGTGAATAGACATACCCTCGAAATCCTACTCAGTTTCGAGAAAAAAATTCCTTACCGAAAATTTAATTTGGCGCCTAAATTTTTCGCTGAAAAAAAAAATTTCAAATCGTTCTAAAAAAATTATTTTCAGTTGCAGGGGTCAATTTCAATCATTTTTGGTGAATAGACATACCCTCGAAATCTTACTCAGTTTCGAGAAAAAAATTCCTTACCGAAAATCTAATTTGGCGCCTAAATTTTTCGCCGAAAAAAAAAAATTTCAAATCGTTCTAAAAAAATTATTTTCGGTTGCAGGGGTCAATTTCAATCATTTTTGGTGAATAGACATACCCTCGAAATCCTACTCAGTTTCGAGAAAAAAATTCCTTACCGAAAATCTAATTTGGCGCCTAAATTTTTCGACGAAAAAACAAAATGTCAAATCGTTCTGGAAAAATTATTTTCTGTTGCAGGGGTCAATTACAATCATTTTTGGTGAACAGACATACCCTCGAAATCCTACTCAGTTTCGAGAAAAAAATTCCTTACCGAAAATCTAATTTGGCGCCTAAATTTTTCGCCGAAAAAAAAAAATTTCAAATCGTTCTACAAAAATTATTTTCTGTTTCAGGGGTCAATTACAATCATTTTTGGTGAATAGACATACCCCCGAAATCCTACGCATTTTCGAGAAAAAAATTCTTTACCGAAAATATGATGTATGGCCAGGAATGTTTCTGTAATTTCATTTTCTGTTTCACTTCCTCTTGTGTTCATTTCTGTAACCTATTGGGTAATGCTACGAAACACACGAAAATGGTAATGGGACTCTAGAACCTTAGGAAAATGTGCCTAAAAAATACATCGAACGTAAGATTCTTACTCGTATACGTCGACTGTGATATAACCTCACAACTTTTGGCGCGCAATTGACCACTCATGCAATCGTCGATCTCTTACCGACGATTTGATACGATCTCAACCGGAAGACACTTCACTTGTTGATAACCGTCACTTCTATTTGTCGACAGATTATTGAACGTTCACGTAACGAGACTACAGTTATCAAAATTCTACCGTAGCATCTAAACAACTGAATTATGATTCCAACACTATTGGATGTACGCGTAACAAGCTATTTACTATTTAAGTTTATGACTTTTGGTTTTGCTTTGCCTATTGCTTGTTTTCATAGTTAGTTTTACAACCCACGTTCTTCTGTAGAAGTCAAATTGTTACTAGACACTAGATATTCACTAATATGGCGGCATCTATATGTAATATGGCGCCCACAAAAAGCTTCTATTGTAACAGACACGTAATTTGTCGAAACAAATGCCTTAACCTTCATCGAGCAACTCATCTTCCACCTGTGGGAACATGAGGCATAAACCACAATTCGTTAATAGATTCTAATGCATAAATGAATGTATGAATGAAACGTACACAAAAGTTAGGTTACGAATGAATAAAATTTGCCCAGCTCTATCAAGTGTCGCGTGTATATCTGCTATGAACGCGTCGTATTCGTACGTGATTTATTCCCACCGGTGCATAATCAAGAATGGTGAACGATTTTCAGTATGAGAGACTGTACGTCGGCTGGCGATACCGCGACGACAGTAGTTGCATACGCATACCACGGCAAGGTAGAATATATCTCATACGTGTCCCGTTCGACAGGAAAAATGTTTACGCGGTCGAGAATGTACGAGGCAAGGAGGAAAAGACGAGGGAAAAAAATGAATAGACTCGCGGGGCCGGGACCAACGATACCGAGTCGGCCGTGTATACCACGCGAACCGAGAATCGGGAATTTCCATGTATTAAATAAACATTTCGTCGCTGTCAAAGCGAAGTATAGTGGCGTGGTATAGTATCCCGTGTTCGTGACCATACAGGGGAACTCGTAAAGTATGCAACCGGACAAGGCGAATACAACGCGAATGCACCAACACAGCGCCGCTGCTCGGCCGTTTGCTAAATTACCATCGAGGACCTCTCACCTCTCCGCCTGGTAATGTCCAACCGGCAGCAAACAAGGCCACCGTTCCGAGTATTTTCAACATTATTCTCCCCCGCGGTGGAACGCTTGTTCGTTTTGTTCGTCGAGAAAGTCAAAACGCAACCCGAATCGATTTCCTGGTTCGTAAACTCGCCGACGAAAAATCCAGAACCTAACCGCACAAACGTGTGTCGTCGTCGACCGCGAACTCCTTCGCGATCGATGGCTGCGACATTTATTTCTCTCGAAACCTGTTGATTCGATATGCCGGCGGTAAACAAGCGGAACACTGGCACGCACATAATACGATTAACACCTTGGACGTAAAACCGGACTGTCGACTCGACGGTAAACACAATTCTGTGCACGCTTCTTGTTTACCGAAGGAATGCTACGCGCGGGGAACAGATCGGCACGGAAGTTACGATCCAATTCTGTCACATAGATTCTCCTCGTTCGTTCGCCACGGCGAGATAATTAGTGGTTTCTCTTACCGTGCGAGTATAGAAACACTTTCGAGAGGTTGGACGATTTTTCGATGAAACGCGACCACGTGTGCGTACGTACGTACGCGGGAGTTCGCGCGCCGGTGGCGCTCGTATATCGCTGACGTAAGATTGAAAATCGCTGGATGCGGCTGCGATCAGCCTGGTCGACCGTGTCTAAAATGAATGCGTTGCGACGCACGTAATCGGATATGCTGATTAAGCGGTTGCATGCTCGCGATTCTTTATCTACCGTGACAAAGTTGTACACTGATCGAAACTTGACGCGGGCCGACACGTTAAGAGCACGCCGTCGCGTGAAATCGAGTTACGTAATTACTTCACCGTACAAGGCTGTACAGTTTGTTATCTGTCAGAGTTTTGATGAATCGCTTAATAACTAACCGGCACGCTTTGCTCTATTTTTAGCCATAATTTTCGCTTGTAATTTGAATCTCCGCCCGACAGGTGGATAACCTCTTGGTCGACGGTTTAACGACGGCATTAATTAATTTCAACCGGAACATAGAATTTAATACTCTATCAGGAACGTGCATTAGGCCGTTACCGCGGTCTATAAAAAGTAATTATTGATATGTTGCCCGCGTGAACGTATTACGTAGTCGAACAAGTTTCAACGTGGAACTTGATACTTTTTTTTAGAGGTTATACGTATCTACGTGCAAATAACCGCTTTCAACGACGTGGTTAGATTTACGAAGCGACAAACGGAAGGGGGGACAACACAACTAAAACATCCATCTCCCCCCCCCTAACCAACGAAAAATACCAACCGTGAAATCCTTCGTTTTGTTCCCTGTTTTTTAACGAATGCGTGTATAAACTATTAATGGAGGATGAACATGTTACATCCGGGACATTCGACCCGTTTTAGTTAACGCTAAATCCCAACGCGAAGCAATTTGATACCAATGACGTAGAAATTCCTGCAATCACTTTTACGATTTGTAAATTACTCGAAACGTTTCCTCTCGCGTTTAACCACGGTCGGTGTCCGCGGTCGAATGGAGGCCAACACTATAAGGATATTTCTTGCTCTAACCGTCCCGATATATCGACTTTTACGCCGTGCAACCGAGAACTCGGTCGCATTCGACGTGCAAGGGTAACGATCACAATGTCGAGGACACGGCGTCTACACGCCGGCTGCGATCCCTCCCGTGGACCGTTAACGCAGCCTCCTTTGCTGGTCTGGGTTACAGCACGAGACTTGCCCATTATTTATTGGCGACCAATTTACGGCTACGTATCTTGGGTTATTCTCTTCCCTCGAACAACCACGAATTTCGGTCGCACTCTCCTTCTTTTTCCAAGAACACGCCTTTAGTCACGTTCTTGTAACGGTCCGCAGGAAATTCGTGATTTCTTTAACACGGAATTCTCCCATTTCCATGATACAAAACTACTCGAATTTTTTTCTCGAAAGTGCGTAGGATTTCGGGGGTATGTCTGTTCACCAAAAATGATTGAAATTGATCCCCGCAACCGACGATAATTTTTTTAGAACGATTTAAAATTTTTTTTTTTCCTCGACAAATTTAGGCGCCAAATTAGATTTTCGGTAAGGAATTTTTTTCTCGAAACTGAGTAGGATTTCGAGGGTATGTCTATTCACCAAAAATGATTGAAATTGACCCCCGCAACCGACGATAATTTTTTTAGAACGATTTAAAATTTTTTTTTTTCGTCGAAAAATTTAGGTATCTATTCGAATTTTTTTCTCGAAAGTGCGTAGGATTTCGGGGGTATGTCTGTTCACCAAAAATGATTGAAATTGACCCCCGCAACCGACGATAATTTTTTTAAAACGATTTAAAATTTTTTTTTTTCGTCGAAAAATTTAGGCGCCAAATTAGATTTTCGGTAAGGAATTTTTTTCTCGAAACTGAGTAGGATTTCGGGGGTATGTCTATTCACCAAAAATGATTGTAATTGACCCCTGCAACCGAAAATAATTTTTTCAAAACGATTTGAAATTTTTTAATTTTGTCGAAAAATTTCACATCTACTCGAATTTTTTTCTAGAAAGTGGGTAGGATTTCGGGGGTATGTCTATTCACCAAAAATGATTGAAATTGACCCCCGCAACCGAAAATAATTTTTTCAAAACGATTTGAAATTTTTTAATTTTGTCGAAAAATTTAGGTATCTACTCGAATTTTTTTCTAGAAAGTGGGTAGGATTTCGGGGGTATGTCTATTCACCAAAAATGATTGAAATTGACCCCCGCAACCGAAAATAATTTTTTCAAAACGATTTGAAATTTTTTAATTTTGTTGAAAAATTTCACATCTACTCGAATTTTTTTCTAGAAAGTGGGTAGGATTTCTGGGGTATGTCTATTCACCAAAAATGATTGTAATTGACCCCCGCAACCGAAAATAATTTTTTCAAAACGATTTGAAATTTTTTAATTTTGTCGAAAAATTTCACATCTACTCGAATTTTTTTCTAGAAAGTGGGTAGGATTTCGGGGGTATGTCTGTTCACCAAAAATGATTGAAATTGACCCCCGCAACCGACGATAATTTTTTTAGAACGATTTAAAATTGTTTTTTTTTCGTCGAAAAATTTACGTATCAAATACATTTTTTTTTGTTGATTTGCGGCGTATTTATCAACGAGGTACATTCTTACGTATTTTAATAATCTTGATATCTTTGAATGATCTTACTCCAATTAAATTAATCGATCGGTGCTCAATTCTGGACTGTACAGCTTTCATTTCGTTAAAAGATACTAAGATCTTTGTAATTTCAATTTCTGTCTCACTTGCACCTGTGTTTATTTCTAAATCTGTTGGTAACATTGCGAGCGACACGAAAATGGTAATGGGGCTCTAGAGCCCTAGAAAAATGGGACGAAAAGAAACATTGGGTGGAAGGTCTACTCGTATATCTCGTCTGTGATGAAATTTTAAATTCGTACGTTACATTTTTAAATTCTCGTTACATTTAGTTTCAATTCCAAACGCTAAGAATGCTGGAGGTACATTCTAGTCTGAATCGATAACGTTGGTAGCGACATGGATGTGGTAACGAAGCTCGCAAGTTCTTGATTCACGTGACACGAAGAAACATTGCTTGCAACGTTTGTCTCGTATCTCTGTGGTTAAACAAAATTCGTGAAATGAATAGAAGGCCGACGCGTTTAATACCGACTAACGTTAACGACGCTACGAAGTTAATCTTCGCGTATTAGAAGAACCACCGGCACACGAAGTCCCTAGGATGTTCATAGTGTCCTCCAACTGTCACTCCATCTACAGTTATCCTCATTCTGTTCGACCACGTACGTTCTTTCTCCATAAAACTGCGCAACGTTGTCAATTGTGTCGCGTAAAAACGATTAGTCCTATGAAAATGTGGTAAGCCGTATTAACATAAACTACCGTCTAGTTACATTCCACGACACAGACTTGTTTACAAACACCGCGGCGACATAACCTCCAATACCGACACATAACCTGTTAGCCGTATGCACGCGGTGCCTCACGATGTACAAAAGTTTATGACATTTTGAAGATGCAACCGTCAGGAAATGGCACGATGGTCGACCGTACTGTCGGGAGTGTTCCTGGCCCTTTCTATGGTACTGTCCCTTGGCAAACTTTTGATGCTCGCCACCGGAAATGGAAACAACGGAGATCTCACCGAAGCAGATCAGTGGCTTGCTGAAATCGGTCTTAAACAGTACCGACATCGTTTCAGAGAAGAAGGTCAGTACTTGCAATTGACCGCTGTGTTAACGCTGTGTTGCTTTGTGAACGTTCTATCGCGAGTCACTCGACAAATTACGATCATCCAACGGGATTCGCGATCGCAATTTACCGATTCGTAAATGTTCTTTGAATAAACAAACGGATGATCAAAAAATGCGTAATTCCGTAGGTAGTCTTTTAGTAATCTTATCGACATAGAAGTGAATCGAAAGGAAGTTTATACAGTATAGTATTACTTCATATTGATCGTATATCTTACGACTTTCTTTAATGTTGAATATCGTTGAACAATTGCAAGAAATTTGTTGCTCGTTTCCGTCGACGAATATTCGAAACAATCGCGACCAACCGTTTCATCATATAGACGCAACAAATTCATTATTGTACGGTCCAACGTCGGAATTCATTGTTTGGCATACGGTCAAATTTTCTACGAGAAGATGCACCGGATACTATCGATCGTTCGTAAAGTTATCGGTCTTCCGGGATGCATTAATCGTCCTCCAACATGAACTATCAGTGTACCTCCGCTCGCTCGTGCAAACGTTATACATTACTTTGGCTAGACGCAACGAAGCCACGGAATTCATTAACATCCCAAAGACTCGAGGCGAGCAGCGCGAAATTCCGCGGAATGTACGGTCACATCAACTCTGTGTACGTGTACGATTCATCTCGTCTCTTCGTACAGTTGTGTATATCACCGACAACGAGGGACAACGTTCTTATCTAGATAGACGTTCCGAATAACAAGTAAAATTTAGAATTTAAATTCCAGAAAAATTTCTCCCAATTGAAAGTAATTCGTCCTTCGTCAAATTATTATTCACAATCCTGAAGAACGTTTTTTAACTTAAACTTTCTGGTCGAATCAATTTTTATCGAGAACGAATTAGATATCTCGCGAATGGAATCCAGTCTATTCATCTTGGAAATTTTATCAGAGTAAAATGGCAATGCAATAAATTTTTCTAACGATAATTCCAATAACAATCTATTCGAACTACGTCCAACTCTGGGGTAAAGTCCGCGAGCATTTCAATGTAAAAATAGGAAGATAAGAACGCTATTAATAGAAGCTTCTTATTAGAAGCGTGTCTAATATTAGATACGGGGTGTTCGGTCAACCCTGGGAAAAATTTTAATGGGAGATTCTAGAGGTCAAAATACGACGAAAATCAAGAATACCAATTCGTCGATGGAGGCTTCGTTAAAAAGTTATTAATATTTAAAGCTTCGACCATACTGATGACTGACAAATTTTTTTCTCGAAAGTGGGTAGGATTTCGGGGGTATGTGTAATGACCAAAAATGATTGTAATCGACTCCTGCAACAGTAAGTAATTTTTTTAGAACGATTTGAAAAATTTTTTTTTCGCCAAAAAATTTAGGCATCTTCTCGAATTTTTTTTTAGAAAATGGGTAGGATTTCGGGGGTATGTGTAATGACCAAAAATGATTGTAATCGACTCCTGCAACAGTAAGTAATTTTTTTAGAACGATTTGAAAAATTTTTTTTTCGCCAAAAAATTTAGGCATCTTCTCGAATTTTTTTTAGAAAATGGGTAGGATTTCGGGGGTATGTGTAATGACCAAAAATTATTGTAATCGACTCCTGCAACAGTAAGTAATTTTTTTAGAACGATTTGAAAAATTTTTTTTTCGCCAAAAAATTTAGGCATCTTCTCGAATTTTTTTCTAGAAAATGGGTAGGAATTCGGGGGTATGTGTAATGACCAAAAATTATTGTAATCGACTCCTGCACCTGAAAGTAATTTTTTTAGAACGATTTGAAAAATTTTTTTTTCGCCAAAAAATTTAGGTATCTATTCGAATTTTTTTCTAGAAAATGGGTAGGATTTCGAGGGTACGTGTAATGACCAAAAATTATTGTAATCGACTCCTGCAACAGTAAGTAATTTTTTTAGAACGATTTGAAAAATTTTTTTTTCGCCAAAAAATTTAGGCATCTTCTCGAATTTTTTTCTAGAAAATGGGTAGGATTTCGGGGGTATGTGTAATGACCAAAAATTATTGTAATCGACTCCTGCAACGGTAAGTAATTTTTTTAGAACGATTTGAAAAATTTTTTTTTCGCCAAAAAATTTAGGTATCTATTCGAATTTTTTTCTAGAAAATGGGTAGGATTTCGGGGGTATGTGTAATGACCAAAAATGATTGTAATCGACTCCTGCAACCGAAAGTAATTTTTTTAGAACGATTTAAAATGTTTCAATTTAATTTTTTAATAACTTACTAACCTACTAACGAAGCCTCAATCAACAAATTGATATTCTTGATTTTCGTCTTATTTTGGTTACTAGAATCCTTATCGTGGTATTCCATGCTTCCACACAATGTGATAGTGACTTTTGCCTATCGTAATGGAATGTCAAGAAATGTAAAGAGAAATTTCTGGGCCGGTGTGCGAAATTGAAAATCAGTTTCCTCGTTTTCCCTTTGATTGAATCTGTCTTTGATCTCTCGGCGACCGTAAGAGGTGCAAAGATAAACAGAACTCGGGGGAGGTCACGAGCCAACGTGGGTTTAAAACCACGGATAATTATACGAACTTCTGGAATAGTTACGGTCTGTCCTTGGCGTGCATCGACCTGCCAGGAGCCCCGAAAATAATACGTTCAACAGGATTAGGCATCGGTTATCAGAAAGTAGGCGTTTCGGTCGGTTGGGGGTGTCGCTCGTTCATCCGCATGTTCCCTGCATCGTATCTGGAGCCGGAGGCGACCGAAGTGCCCGATAAATCTGCGTCAGTGTCCGAACCCTTTATCGTCTTGGCCCCGGTCGGTGCCAAGAACGCGGACGCATGCGCGGATCCTACCTAAGGCCAGGCTTTTGTACCTTGTTATTGGTGGGACGAACGAACGGATAGGAAGTTCCCCAGCTGCGGCAATGTCACTGCGCGCTGTTTGCGCTCGGTCCATTGGGGTGGGGAGGATGCTCGTGTCCTGCTCACCCCTTTCGCGGGCTGGCAAACGTCCGTGTACCACACGTACCTACACGTACAACGTAGTTTTTCGGCCCTGTCCGTCACTGTATGTAGCCAGTGGCTGAAAAGCATCTCGTACCGACGCTGACCAATAAACGGTAAAACCGTAATTGCCCGATACCCTCGATGCTGAATAATAAACGTCCCCAGCGTGCCAAACACGTCGGCCTAAATGAAACTGCGCCACCCTCCGTACGACAATTTCCTACCCCCGACAATGACTGGCTAATGACTTTTCCCTGTCGATTGGCCCCGTCGTGGGTTTCCGGAACGACCGGATACCGGTGAATAGTTAAGAACCAATCTCGCCGATGCATCAAGGCTGACGGTGGAAAAACTTGGCGAGCCGGAATGCGAAATTTCACCGCATCCATTCTCTTTCTTCTGATCGTTCGCCAACGGATTGCTATTCCATGCGTAACAGGGGACGAGGCGACGCTCGATGTGCTCTCTCGGTTCGTTTGTCATTTTTGTCGAACTAGAACGACGAGCATCGCAGTGTTTATTACTGTAATAATCGAAACGGTAACGAAACTGCTGATATTTATCTACCTCCACGAACGAAATTAAGGAAGAGAAATTCCCAGTCTGGATCGACGAAGTCGACGATTTACGGTTCGCGACTAATTGCTCGTACGTTCGATGGAGTAGGGACCGGAAGCTTGGATCTAACACGAGAAACGTCGTAGGATCTTCGAAGGTTCTCCGAGTGTTGTACTTCCGTCGACGTGGCGGAAAGCGAGATTGGACTGTCGAGTGCAAAGTAACGATTTCGTTCCGTCAGCAAGCAGCCCCCTCGCTACTTGGCCCGATCCCTTATCGATCACAGATCGTCGGCAATTCGGCGCACCTATACAGGGTGTTCGGCCACTCCTGGGAAAAATTTTAATGGGGGATTCTAGAGGCCAAAATAAGACGAAAATCAAGAATAGCAATTTGTTGATGGAGGCTTCGTTACAAAGTTATTAACGTTCGAAGTTGCGGCTGTAGAACGGCAATTTGTCCATCTATTTGAATTTTTTTCTCGAAAATGCGCAAGATTTCGGGTGTATGTCTATTCACCAAAAATGATTGCAATTGACCCCCGCAACCGAAAATAATTTTTCCAAAACGATTTGAAATTTTTTTTTTCCGTCGAAAAATTTCACACCTTCTCGAATTTTTTTCTCGAAAATGCGTAAGATTTCGGGGGTATGTGTAATGACCAAAAATTATTGTAATTGACCCCCCCAACCGAAAATAATTTTTCCAGAACGATTTGGAATTTTTGAATTTATTTGTTGATAACTTTTTAACGAAGCCTCCATCAACGAATTAGTATTCTCGATTTTCGTCTTATTTTGGCCTCTAGAATCCCCCATGAGAATTTTTCCCAGGGGTGGCCGAACACCCTGTATATCGTGGGCGTCCAACGCGAACGAGAGCACTTCGTTTCGATTCGACGACAAGTGCGCTGCAATTATTGGGAAACTTCGGGGCCATAGAATTTTCGGTTCGACGTCTGCATTCAATCCTGTTCGGCGAAGCCCACTCGAAAACATTTCTTTTCAAACCGTATTATTAAATTAATCATACCCGCGTACGTTTCGATCCGACGAACCGTTACGTCGTCAGTGTCATCAGTCTTCGTTGAAGGGTTCGTGTACTTGGAACGACCCAGAAACGCATTCGAGAATCCAACCCCTCGATACGCTTCCTCCGCGAGACATTCGATCTTCCTAAGGCGATCATTCCCCGCTGAAATCGTTTCATCGATATTCCGTACGATTACTTCTCGAAATACTTCAAGTCTCCCTCGAGAACGGAATTAGGCATGACCTTCGTCATTGTTGAGTAAAAAAGCCATCATCGAAGAGGCAAGAAGCCAAAAGAGCTCCGCGATTTGAATCATTTTTACAGGGTTGGAAAGTTATTGTTTTGAATCTTCGTGTATTGGACGCGAAAGCACTCCACTTACGTATTAACCCCGTAACGTTCATAATTTTCGGGTTAACCAAGAATGATCAGTTTTCTTTATTGGATTTATTTCTAAAAATGCAGTTTTTATTAATTAAAATGTTGCATCTAACGTATAATTTGAAGGAAAACAAATATTATCATAACTGTTGGATTAAACAAATATCGCTGTTCAAAGCAGTCAGACTCGGGGCATGAACGTTGAGGGGTTAACAAATCTCGAGTCGACCGATCGATCGATTATTCTCCGCCGTGGTCTCCGATCCCCGCGTGTTTCGAATACCCCGGGCACACGGCAAGATTAAAATCGTGTTCGAAGCCCTCGATCAACATACGCGATTTAAGAAGCACGGTTAAGAGTAGCTCGAATAACGGTCCCATTAATGTTCCAAGCCATTACGCAGGCAACGTCGGCGGTTAGAACGACCCCAGAGAATCTCCAGCCTCTCGATGCGCTTCCTCCATCGATTCTCGATTTTCCTGCGGCGCAGATTTTCTAGGAACGAGATCCGCCGTATCTAGCTCGTAACGCGCCCCTTCCGCGTCCTAATCGCGAACGGTGTGATCGCATAAAAAGCCAGGTGGAAAAGGGGGGGGGGAGGGTCGGTGGCGTGGCGAGAGAGGAGCGCCTTGGCAAGAAGTAGCCCCCGGCGTGGCGACGGTAGCGTAAGAAGGGGCTCGAGAGACGCGAAGGACGGGGGTGGTCGGCGTGGCGCGGTGTTCTTTGCGGCGTGGCCCCGCCGGGTGGGAGTACGAAGGAACGAACGAACGCGAACGGGTGGCAGAGGGTGGCTCCGCGTAATCGTATCGCATGCAGTCGTCTAGCGTGAGTCCGCGCGAGCGGATCGTCGAGTCGCATCGCTCTCGGTTAAACGGACGTCGGAGCCGCCGCTTGCCCGACGGGGACAACGGGACGCGACCTTTCGGTGAACCGCGGGGTCGCGGGACCCTTTCGCTCGCGGGCAGACATCAGCACACGCTCGTCGGGAACAGGCGCGGGCATTATGCGCGTCCGCGTGAACCACCGGACAAACGGCGTGCCCGCGAACGGCGAAACCGTAAACGAGACGCCGTTGCTCGCGCGTACGCGGACCCTCTGACACACTGGCCGACTCGGTCCTTAGTAGACGCGCCGCGTCGGTCGCGTAGAAGCATCGCGTTTTTCGACCCCCGAGAGCCCCGTTTTCCGCACCTTTCCGCGCCGTTCTCCCCGCTTCCGACACCCCCCGTGCTTCAGCCTTCGACCTCTTCTCACCAGCCTCGTAGACGAAAGTAGAGAATCGTTGCGTGTCGTGTCCGTTCAGTGCTAAACGATCTCCGTTTTAAACGACCGCGCTCGCGACCCCTCCGCGGCCGGCGACGCGGTTTTTCGTTGCGAAGTTCCAGCTGCCACGACCGCCTGCAGGTGACGAGACAGAAAGTCGATTCGAACCCGTAAGTGCACTCTCTCTTCGACCACCCTTCGTGTCCCGGGTGGCGTTCGAAAAAGTCTCCACCAGCCTTGGTTTTCGATGCTTCCGACGGTGTTTTCGTACGTAGACTACTCGACGGCTTTGACCTGAATCTGTTTTTTCCCCGGGGGTTTTTAATCTTAGGGAGAGGTACAGGGTGTTCGGCCAACCTTGGGGAAAATTTTAATGGGGGATTCTAGAGGCCAAAACAAGAATATCAATTCGTTGATGGAGGCCTCGTTAAAAACTTATTAACAATTAAATTCAAAAATTTCAAATCGTTCTGGAAAAATTATTTTCGGTTGCGGGGGTCAATTACAATCATTTTTGGTGAATAGACATACCCCCGAAATCCTACCCATTTTCTAGAAAAAAATTCGAGAAGGTGTGAAATTTCTCGACGGAAAAAAAAATTTTCAAATCATTCTAAAAAAATTATATTTAATTACAGGGGTCAATTACAAGCATTTTTGGTCATTACACATACACCCGAAATCCTGCCCACTTTCTGGAAAAAAATTCGAGAAAGTGTGAAATTTTTCGACAGAAAAAAAAATTTTCCAATCATTCTGGAAAAATTATTTTCGGTTGCGGGGGTCAATTACAATCATTTTTGGTGAATAGACATACCCCCGAAATTCTACCCATTTTCTAGAAAAAAATTCGAGAAGGTGTGAAATTTCTCGACGGAAAAAGAAATTTTCAAATCATTCTAAAAAAATTATATTTAATTACAGGGGTCAATTACAAGCATTTTTGGTCATTACACATACACCCGAAATCCTACCCACTTTCTGGAAAAAAATTTGAGAAAGTGTGAAATTTTTCGACGGAAAAAAAAATTTTCCAATCATTCTGGAAAAATTATTTTCGGTTGCGGGGGTCAATTACAATCATTTTTGGTGAATAGACATACCCCCGAAATCCTACCCACTTTCGAGAAAAAAATTCGGAACTGGCGGAACTTTGAAGGTTAATAACTTTTTAACGACGCCTCCATCAACAAATTGGTATTCTTGATTTTCGTCTTATTTTGGCCTCCAGAATCCCTCATTAAAATTTTTCCCAGGAGTGGCCGAACATCCTGTATAAATCGAGGGAGGGTGAGAAAGTCCTCTTGAAATAGTTTTTTCCCCCCAAATATCAGGACCAAGTAAACAGGTTTAGGGCAAAGTCCGCAAAGTAAATATTTATCCTTATATTCTGTCATTCTGGAGTCTCGTATATTAAAATCAACACGTTTTCGCACTCACGAGGCATTCGTAAGACAAATCTACCCTTTTTTGCGAACAGTATACATTTTGAAAAATGACTGGTTATCAAGGGGTTAACAGGTGGTGCAAATCCAAACTCAGACCTAACCCAGTGTCAAAATTCATAATAGTAACGCATCAAACAACGTGAGAATTTGTTTCGCTGGGCGACGGTGACCTAACAGGTTTCCAAAAATCTATCGTTTTTGATCGTCGATCGCGATCGTTGCACCAAATTGAAGCTCATTCGATCGAGGTAGTTCGAAGTTCGTAGACGGGGAACATTGTTTGCACTCGTCCCATGCGCGGGATGATTCGCTCCGGGAACATCGAATTACGTTTCTAATTAAGCGTGCTCTCAACCTACTCCGCCACCCTCGCGGCGCTCGATTTACATTTCGACGCGATATTCGCGTATCGTGCGACCGACGATCCGGTTGAATCGCAGTCCCGTTTATTATACGTAATTTTGCTTTGAAACGTTGCTGGTCCCGCACGCGAACGAGCCGCGCGGCTTCAGTTTTTAATTACTGCGCGTCACGAAAACCTTCGAGCCTCGATTGAAACTGTAACGAACAAGATACAGGAGAAAAACGCGAATTTCATCCGAACCTAACGACATTATGCAAAAGTTCGCGTACGAGGGAATTCGTTTGGAGCACACGTTTTTAGAATTTTCGTTTGTTTGTTCCTAGAATAAAGGCTGCGGTCCGATAGAGACTGTTTGAATACAACGGAATGGCAACGTAAAAAAGAGAATTGCTTTTTTTTTTTACACATACATCAAAATAAAATTTTTGTTGCTCGTCTCGTGTACGAGTAAAAATATCGATGGCTCGCGGCTCGCACATTGTGCGCCCAGTTTTTGTTACACGCGAGCTTTTATACGCCGCGAACAGCTCTTGACTGTTCCTTTATGCTGTATAAATATCATACTTTCATACGTGCATGACTTTGTTATAACGAATACGTTTGTTTATCGAAGGTCCCTGAATGCGTTATTCTGCCCGCAGAAACGCGTGTCCACGCTAAAAGACCACACGATATTCCTATAGAAAACTTCCGACCGCACAAATGCATTGTGTCCAATCGCGTAGCGTGCCTTCGTTATTGTATTTGGTTTTTTTTGTTCTTGGATAAACTTGACGCGAAATGAAATACTTGTCGCGACGGAGAACCATGAAATCTTTAATTTAACTCGCGTATTTCTTTCGTCGCAGCTTTCAATTGGGAGCGTCGAACATTTTCCGGATTCCACTGCGAATAACCCGCCCCCGTGTTGCAAGGAGAATAAAAAATCAGTCTTAGATTAAGGAGTCCCCTCATGTTTCGGATGAAAAGAAAATCGATTTTTTTTTTGCACTTAACGTCTAAGGAATCAAAAGTACGTCTCTGAAATAGTAAGTCGAAATGCAAAGGCTCGACGGAGATAGAAATCGTTGAGTATAAACGGTTCGCGGATATAAAGTAGCGCAACGAAACCTCATTACACCTTTTCCTCGTAAACAAAGACCTCTGTTCCTTGAATTCCTATTATATTTATGGCTTTTAAAGATACGTAGATTTCACTAAATATAAGGGGGAAGAAAGATTACGTTGCACAGTAATCTATAATAAATACAGTGTGTTCAGCTACCCCTAGGAAAAATTTTAAGAGGCTTCGTTAAAAAGTTATTAAGAATTAAATTCAAAAATTTCAAATCGTTTTGGAAAAATTACTGTCGGTTGCAGGGGTCGATTACAATCATTTTTGGTCTTTATATATACCCCCGAAACCCTACGCATTTTCAAGAAAAAAATTCGAGGAGATGCCTAAATTTTTCGACAAAATTAAAACATTTCAAATCATTCTAAAAAAATTACTCTCAGTTGCAGGAGTCGATTACAATAATTTTTGGTCATTACACATACCCCTACAATCCTCCGCATTTTCGAGAAAAAAATTCGATACGGGTGGAACTTTAGACGTTAACAACTTTTTAACGAAGCCTCCCTCAACAAATTGGTATTCTTGATTTTCGTCTTATTTAGGCTTCTAGAATCCCCCATTAAAATTTTTCCAAGATAGCTGAGATAGATACCTGTATATTTGTTTAAAAAGTCTTGAGAGTCCTCCGTGACTGCGTGACTTAGACGCTTGTCTTTGACTTTGAAGGTCTCGAGTTCGATCCCCCGAAACTTAAAAAGAAATTATCATCGGCGATGTAAAAATATTTCATCTGTTTCTCCGCAAAAAACCAGTATAAAAATTGCATTCTAGAGTTAAAATATCCATGATCGTATTAAATTACAAATATTTGATAGCTCGAAACAGAATTGCCAAAGGGTTAAAAGTGATGTCCGACGAAACACGAGAACGGAAACTCCTTAAAAGGTCGATCTTCCTTTCCGCATGCAATACGTAGGCGCGAGAGAACGCGTATCGCCGGTCCAGTTTAACCCCCATAAAACGGGGGGGATATCGTGGAAGCCAAAAGTTCAACGATGCAGTTAAAAGTTCCCCAAGAGTGAAGTAACACGGTCTGAGGGCTCGTCTCGAGAGGAGCTTTTTCATTCTCTCGGCCCTCTGCGCGTCGGTTCTATTTGAATTTCTAAACTGTGCTCGATGTCCCGGTCTCGTCGTCGGCGTGGCTTCGTTCGCCACGTTCGCCAGGAGAGGTCACGGAACGTCTCGTATAGAAAAGACGTTGACGTCACGACGCTCTTGCCGCCACCGTGAACTTCGAAGGTTGTCGTTGATACGCTCGGACCAGAAAGTCGCGAGATCGCCCGGAGCGTCGCGAATACATCCTGCATTGCGGCACTTTAACGCGAGTCTCGCCCGACGGATGCTGGGTAAAAACTTTCCGACGCGTTTTATCGGTCCCGCGTCGTCGACGCCGCGACGCTCGAATTTCCAAAGTCGAGAAAAATTGGCGAAACGATAATTGAATCCTCTCGAAAAGCTCCCTCGTGCGTCGTACGCGGTCCTCCCACGATTCATCGGGAAGAAAAGAAACGTAAATACTTGGTAAACTTGGATCTTAAGGAACCAGTTGAAACTTATGGCCGGATCTTTGGTCAGGATAACTAGAAAAGTGTCATCGTAAATCTAGAAATGAACGTTTATCGAGTTACGAGGATTTTTGTTATCTAGAACCTATTAGCAAAGACACGTGTTTTAATTCGATTCTCTTGTTTAGTAGCGATTGTTTTCGCGTATTCCCAGCATTCGTGAACTTTATGTCCCTGCATTACAAATTTGACCCGCCAAGCTGCGCCTCAGCGCGCGTGCGTGTACGTAGATTCTAATTTACGCTACGCAATTAGTTGCCTCGCTGGCGCTGTTAAGAGCAACTGCACAATAACGTTTCAAATTTACGGGCAGTTCCCGTTTTACGAATGGGGAATTGAATTAATTCGCGAGGCCAGGAAGTACCCTCGAGGGAAAGATCTTGAATTCTTGTGTCGTGGGACCCTCGTTTGTCGCGGATTAAAATTTTTCCACGCGATCGCTAGGCCCATGTTTGTTCGTTCCTCCTCGGCGTAGGTTCTAAAATCAATCATTTCCATGTAAAATTCACTTTCATATTTATGAGCGTTCGATATCGCAAGTCACTTGGCAACACATTGGAAACAGAAAGAGTGGCATAAAAGTATATTGCTTTTAAACTGTACAACCCAAGGTTATCGCCAATATCAACAAAAATTACTCCATAGATATTAATCTGCACATTGGCAAGATCGATTTTACGTCAATTATACAGGGTGTTCGGCCACTCCTGGGAAAAATTTTAATGGGAGATTCTAGAGGCCAAAATAATACAAAACTCAAGAATACCAATTTGTTATATTAACAATTACATTCAAAAATTTCAAATCGTTCTGGAAAAATTATTTTCGGGTGTGGGGGTTAATTACAATCATTTTTGGTGAATACACATACCTCCGAAATCCTACGCACTTACGAGAAAAAAATTCAAATAGATGGACAAATTGCCATTCTACAACCGCAACTTTAAACGTTAATAACTTTTTAACGAAGCTTCTATCAACAAATTAGTATTCTTGATTTTCGTCCTATTTTGGCCTCTAGAATCTCTCATTAAATTTTTCCCAGGGTTGGCCGAACACCCTGTATTTGCATTCTTTTTGCGGAGTACTATAGTTCGTCGATCAATTTTAAAATGCGTAAAAATTAATTGCAAACCGGTGACGTTCGTCGTTGCGGTTCGAATGCAGAAAAGGATAATATTCCGAAGTTTCTTGGAACCTTGTAACCGCGGAGGCACGCTAAGATCGATACACAGTCACCGTGAGTCCGGGAGACATTATCTTCGCGTGACTTTTCTCATTGTCGCCGGTCGTAATTTATGCCCAGCATCCGCGATAAACGAAAAATTAACGAAGCGTGACGGGAGATTTCAGGGGGTGCTCGAGGCTCGAAACCAGCAGCGCAAGCTCGTCCGTGAATCATTCGAGTAAATCGCGTGAGACGAAACGATAACAGCGAAACGCGAGACAACCTACTTCCTCGGTCATTTGGCAAATGCGCATCGATCGGGCCACGTGTCGATATCGCGCGCGAAATCGATTCCCCGGAAGTCGATGTTGCGTGTAAATGCTCGCGCGCAAACACCGTACGAGGGAAAAGTATCGATCTCGCAGGTGGCCTTAACCTTTCCCCTCTGTGCAGAAAAATTTCGTACGTACCGCGACGTAGTGGGGGCAAATTTCACTCGAAAATCTTGGATCCATCCGTGGATCCGTTGGCGGATTCTTCGAATCAAAGCGCGAGGAATAAATAATCTTTTATTGAATTAAATGGAAGGTTTATAGGGATGAAATCTTTCTAAATGCACGTTTAACGAACAAGAAGGATGCTTTGCAGCAGAAAACGACGTTTTGTCTTGATCGTTCAATGTCGAAGGAATTATCGGGAAGCTAATTGCGCGAACGACGCCTCCTACGCGAGCTTGTGGCGTGATTTTTGCTAACGCGATCGCGAGTAGGAGGTCTCGGTGCTACCAAAGCGAAACGTGGACGAAATGGCGCGGAAAGCCCGGCTAGAATGGGATAGGACTTAAACGGTTGGAAACCATTCTGCCGGGCTTGATTACACACTACAGAGAATTGCAAATTAAATCCGATCCGGAGACGGAGATTCGGCCGTGTATCCGTCGCGTCGACGAGATCTCGCGTGATCGACGATTGTACAGGATGCTCCGAAGCACGCGATACGGATCGATAGAAAGAGCAATTAAACAAAAAATACACGTCTGAAAGGCTCTTTGAGGGCACGAGTTATTTCCTCAGATATTGATTTCGTATTTTTTATTCGCAACAAATTATTTCGATACGTCTGTTGGTAGGAAATAGGCTCTATACAGGATGTTCGGCCACCTTAGGCCAAAATAAGACGAAAATCAAGAATACCAATTTATTGATGGAGGCTTCATTAAAAAGTTATTAACAATTAAATTCAAAAATTTCAAATCGTTCTGGAAAAATTATTTTCGGTTGCGGGGGTTAATTACAATCATTCTTGGTGAATAGACATACACCCGAAATCTTGCGCATTTTCGAGAAAAAAATTCAAATAGATGGACAAATTGCCGTTCTACAGCCGCAATTTTAAACGTTAATAACTTTTTAACGAAGCCTCCATTAACAAATTGGTATTCTTGATTTTCGTCTTATTTTGGCCTCTAGAACCCCCCATTAAAATTTTTCCCAAGGTTGGCTGAACACCCTGTATAGAGAAGGGGGCTGAAAATTCCAGCAAGTATCAGGCTTCGTGCAATTATCGAAGTGGCTGGTTAGCAAAGTAAGTCGTCGATGTCTTGCTATCGATCTGTTTTTGTCTCCGACACGACACTTGTTGATAACTATCCCTAGGTACGACTTGTCAACGTCTAACGATCGTGCAAATTGCCGCGAGTCTCGAGTGTATAGCGTGGAAAAAATGATCGTTATTTTATGATTTCGAGGATTATGTAAATGTTTAATCCCGAGACTCCTCTACGAAGTAACGCGAATACAACGTTATCTTCCCTCGACCGTGCGACGCAGGGGTACCAATTACGTTCCACCGCGACACTGGCCCGTTAATCATCGCACAATCGCCAAAACCGGGCGGAATTCGCGATCTTCCGGTGCATTTTCAACGGTCTGGCCGCGCTTCGAACTTCCGTGAGATATCTCCCACGCTCGTAACGGCGAATCGAGCGTGAAAAAGTACCGATCCGCTGAAACCATTCCTCTTCGACGCGTCGTTAACATCTTTTTGTAATTACCGAACAAAATTAAACGATACACGCTCGAGGAATGGTTCTTCGATTCAGTTTGCTTGTTTGGAACGATCTATTTGGATCGTATTAACAAATTGTACCTGCATTTAGAGCAATTTTCTTTCCATAATTTTTATCAACGACCTTGTCGACGATCTAGCCAATGCTAAGCAGCTACTTTATGCGAACGGCCTTAAACTATATCTTCGAGTTAACGACGCCGTGCATGTTGATATGCAACAAACCGATCTCGATAAACTCGCGACATCGTGTGTGTAAACAGTGGGCTCGATCTTAACGTTTTCAAATGCCATGTAATAAGGATTACTAGCTTACGTGTACTCTTGCACACTCAATAATACACCATTAGAATCCATTAACCGTATCTTAGATCCAGATCTCATAACCCACGATAATAAAAATCCTACTCATTTCCTAGAAAAAAATTCATTTTGGGTGGAACTTTGAACGTTAATAACTTTTTAACAAAGCCTCCATCGACAAATTGGTATTCTTGATTTTCGTCTTATTTAGGCCTCTAGAATCCACCATTGAAATTTCCCCCAGGTGTAGCCGTGCACCCTGTATACGACGTTAACATTTCGGTCGTGTTGCTCGGTTTTATCGAACGCCATTGCGCCATTTTGTAAATCTTTCGGTTGTAACAGCGTCTGTGAGCAACGGGGGCAGAAAAACTCATAAATACACTCTTTCGTTTCAACTGAATGCTTTGTACAATCCTTTATGGAAATATTTCTATTCGTTGGACACGTTGCGCCCAAAAATATCAACTCTAATTTATTATTTTGAGAAACGTTACATAGTAGCCCCGTTTTACTTCCAAAATGGGCCTGTGGGAAGAATGAGGCAATGAATCGCTGCTCCAGAGGATATCCGAGACACGAGTCTAAAAATGAATCGAAAGCATAAAGGTGCATTGTTAATGAAACGCACTTGTTCCAAAACTTCAGAGACAATTCGTTCGTTTCGCAAGAGTCATCCCGTTGGAGCGCGGCGTTCGCCCGGGGGGTGTTCCAAGACTTTAATTAGCCCGAAAACAATCGCTCGTTCTTGCCGGAACGCGTTCACGGTCTCGCGTCTTTTCATCGTCGCCGTGCGGAGCTAATCCCGGAGGGTCCTCGAAAAAAATTCTTTTCAACCGGACCTCGTCACCCCGGGACCTGCTTTCTTGGCCTCTCGCGAAAGAAGATCGCGATCACTAGCGATGGTTTAACCCATCTTTGACATTTTCACAGTAATTTTATCAAAATCAATAGTCAAAGTAATCCCCATACATTTCTACCGATTCTCGTGATCTTCTCTATGAATAAAAATGACAGTTTTGCTGCAAAAACAACGCGGTGTTTCAAAATTATAGTAATTTTATCAAAATCAATAGTCAAAGTAATCCCCATATATTCCTACCGATTCTGGTGATCTTCTCTATGAATAAAGATGGCGATTTTCCTGCAAAAACAACAACATGTTTCAAAATGTTCTTTGTCCAGAAGATCAACGTTTCTGGTTATGAAGAAAGTTAGTATTTTTGATAAAATTACAGTAATTTTATCAAAATCAATAGTCAAACTAATCCCCATATATTCCTACCGATTCTCGTGATCTTCTCTATGAATAAAGATGGCGATTTTCCTGCAAAAACAACAACATGTTTCAAAATGTTCTTTGTCCAGAAGATCAACGTTTCTGGTTATGAAGAAAGTTAGTATTTTTGATAAAATTACAGTAATTTTATCAAAATCAATAGTCAAAGTAATCCTCATACATTCCTACCGATTCTCGTGATCTTCTCTATGAATAAAGATGGCGATTTTCCTGCAAAAACAACAAAATATTTCAAAATGTTCTTTGACCAGAAGATCGACGTTTCTGGTTACGAAGAAAGTTAGTATTTTTGATAAAATCACAGTAATTTTATCAAAATCAATAGTCAAAGTAATCGCCATACATTCCTACCGATTCTCGTGATCTTCTCTATGAATAAAAATGACGGTTTTGCTGCAAAAACAACGCGGTGTTTCAAAATGTTCTTTTTCCAGATGGTCGACGTTTCTGGTTACGAAGAAAGTTAGTATTTTTGATAAAATCACAGTAATTTTATCAAAATCAATAGTCAAAGTAATCCTCATATATTCCTACCGATTCTGGTGATCTTCTCTACGAATAAAGATGGCGATTTTGCTGCAAAAACAAGATATTTCAAAATGTTCTTTTTCCAGATGGTCGACGTTTCTGGTTACGAAGAAAGTTAGTATTTTTGATAAAATTACAGTAATTTTATCAAAATCAATAGTCAAAATAATCCTCATATATTCCTACCGATTCTGGTGATCTTCTCTATGAAGAAAGATGGCGGTTTTGCTGTAAAACCAAGATATTTCAAAATGTTCTCTGTCCAGAAGATGGACATTTCTGGTTACGAAGAGATTTACTGTTTTTGATAAAATTGTGGCACGTTGAAAGATTTCTAAAAAGATTCAGCAGGTATTTACGGAATCAAGCGCGACTCGAGGAGGGTTGAACCGCGCCGTTCGGCATGGTGTCGCGTTTGGAAACTGTGTCACGAGCGTTGCTCGTTTGGTCCCAGCTCCGAGCGATACGCGAAAGGGTTGGAATGGACGAGGGCGAAACGTTGGAAATTCCTCGCGCGGGTATATCGCGGGCAGACACAAAGGCGTGCACGGAAAACGCGGAATCGATCTGTCCCACCTTCGTAATACCGGCAACCCTCTCATGCATAATCATGAGAATGTATGACATACGTATGCCCTGGTTTTCCCTGGCCTCCTGCGCCTCCTCCTCGTTCCTCCCCTCCTCCTACGCCCCCTCTTAGCACCGAAAGGATCGTTAGCACGAAGTAATGCCAGTGAAGGATATCCGTTCGAAAAGGTCAAGAGTCCACGCGAGGTCGCCGTGCTTCGCGGTTGATTCTTTCATTGTAACCCGCCATATTTTTCTTTTTTCCTTTCTTTTCATCCCTCGCTCGACCTACGAAAAAAAAAAAACGGAGAACGAAACCCGGAGTGGATGGGACCGAAAGGTCCGAGGGATCTCGCCAGAGCACGTATCCCCGTTTTACCTTTGAAATCTTCATCCGTCTCCTCGAGAGCTCCGACGCGAATCGCTAATGGAACGCTTATCCCTCGAAGTCCTGTAATTCCCGCTAAAACGCGACGTCATCTTCCTTTTTCAACGAGACACGCTGAAATATCGGCCCTGTTCCCACGTCCACCGCGAACCGTTCTCTTCTTTGCGCGCTGCTCTTTTCGTTAATTAACCCCCCTCGACGTACGATACGAGTACTGATTCGTCAAAGTGTACTGTTTAATTTTCTAAGCTTGTTCGAACAGTGTCCATCGAATTAAAACCACTCTAAACTGTCAACATTTTTGGAGTTTTCGATGAGAACAGAGGAAAGAATTTTTATCCTTGAAAAATGGACTAACTTCTCAGGCACTGCACTCATCGCCTGCTGAGAATGTTCGAGTCGCGTTACATGTCAAACAGAGCAGTTCTCTACAGCTATATTTGCTTTTATAGAAATTTCTATCTCGTTCGTTAATTGTGTCTAAGTTTATTATTTCAACAATCCTAAAGCGTCTCTGTCGATGAAAAATGAAGGTTTCGTGACGTATGCCTAGAACATATACTCTAAGCTATGTCAGAACTTGTTTTCCTTGATTTCTAAATGTGTTCAAACACATTAGTGTGTTTGTTGTGTCGTCCGATAACGTTTGTCGGTGGTTCTAAGACGTGGAAATGGGTGTGTTTTCCCAGCGACCGACGAGTGGGAGTCGTAGGTGTGTCTCGTGACAGTCCTTGTTTGCCCGGAAGAGAAACGTCTCTGGTTTTCCTCCTACGCTTTGTTCGGAGATTTTTTAAACCCAATCTGCCTCGAGTTCCTAAATCAAATTAGCACCCACTTTAAAAAACTCTATTTTGAGTAGCAGTTAACATCAGACAATAACATTACCGTCTTTTGTCGTGGATTTAATAGTTCAACGTGCTGAGTAAGGCTTATCTAACAGAGTCTCCAATTGCTCGATAGTTTATTAGTACATAATTAATTTAACAGATTGTTGAGACGATGAATGGCGTCGTGTCTAAGACGAGATATTCCAGATAAGGCTTATCGATGATTACAACAGGGGTTCCCAAATCCGTGTTGGGCTAATTTTGCGAATATTAAATACAGGGTGTTCGGTCATCCATGGGAAAAATTTTAATGGAGGATTCTAGAGGCCAAAATAAGACGAAAATCAAGAAGACCAATTTCTTGATGGAGGCTTCATTAAATGGTTATTAACAATTAAATTTTAAAATTCTAAATCGTTCTGGAAAAATTATTTTCGGTTGCGGGGGGCAATTGCAATCATTTTTGGTGAATAGACATATCCCCAAAATCCTACCCACTTTCTAGAAAAAATTTCGAGGTGTGAAATTTTTCAACGAAATTAAAATATTTCAAATCGTTCTGAAAAAAATATTGTTAGCTGTGGGGGTCAATTATAATCATTTTTGGTGAATAGACATACCCCCGAAATGTTGCGCATTTTCGAGAAAAAAATTCGGTACGGGCGGAACTTTAAACGTTAATAACTTTTTAACGAAGCCTCCATCAACAAATTGGTATTCTTGATTTCCGTGTTATTTTGGCCTCTAGAATCCCCCAGTAGAATTTTTCCCAGGGTTAGGCCGAACACTCTATATAGAAAACATAAAATATCATTAGTATAGATCTTTCCGTCTACGACGCCCGTGGTTGACGCAACAAGATCATTCGCGTGATTTCTTGCCAACAGTCTATCCCGACGAATGTTGTTTGCGAAGTATAAGGGAGGCCAAACGGAAAACACGGCCGTCAAAGTAATTGGGAGTATCCGGTGCCCGGAGAACGAATCAAATATCGGGAGTAATGGGCAGATATCGTGTTCGGGATCTTGCTGACTGTCGGAGATTCGATCGAACCGAACACGTTAGCGCCTTTGTTGCTCGCTTCTCGATAACCGATGTAATCTCGGGGCCTTCGTGTTATCGGCTCTTCCATCGTTCTCTTGTCGTTCTGGTTGACGTATTCGGGATACCCGGAGATATTCGACTCGACTGAGAGCCGATTACACAAGGAAAATCAGGGACAACGCGGGGGCGGATGTTGCTGATGTCGCAAGAATCATCCGCGAAACGCTGGTTTCGATTAACGAAATACTCGTGTCCTCGCAGTAGTTGACCCATTCTTTGCAGTTTCCAATGTAGGCCCTCGTGATCGCAATGATTAAACTTTCCCACGCAGCGAAATCGAATGAGAAAAATTGAAAACATTCCATACGCGGTTTGTATTATACTTCACCTCGCGTATCGCGTCCCACGGTATCTGTATCGAGGCTCCGAGCACTGTTATCGGTTTTGGCCACACATTGTTAGGAGAACGATTTATGGTACGCAAAATCGTCGAAGTTGATACGCGCAGATTGCATTCCGCGCGCGTTTCGTTGCAGCCGTACGTAGAATTCGACGCCACATTCTCGACGCATTGTTCCTCTCGCCTTCGGAATCGCGATCCTTGAATTTCATACTCGCGAATTCTTAAAACCGTTTCTCCAGTCATCGACGCAAGGGTTCGCTCGATTTTAAGGGTGTCGGTGCGATTTTCGTGAAATTCTCGGGCCGCGTAACGATTCAGCTCGCCGTGTACCGGTATCGATTATACCTTGGACCCTGGATCGTGCATAGGTTTCGTCCTTCGCGTCGGTTTTTTTTTTATCGCGGGCAATTGCCGTGGTACACGGACTGCCGATAAATTCCGCACGGGAAACGAGATGAGCGTGGAGAACACGGGTACGATAACCCCGGTTTGACCTCGAGTGGACTCTTGACCCGCTTTCGGGGGGTAACGTTTAATTCATAGTAACGTATCGTCGTCGTTGATTAGATTGTCGGCCGCGCGTCGTATCGATCCGCGATCGTTTAATTGGCGTCGTTAATCGGCGGCCTAAAAGCAGGCGACACACGTAGAAACGTCGAAAACGGCTATCAATCTCCACGGTGGAAACTGTCGGATCTGGGTCAACGGGGGCAAAAGTAATACACCGACTGAATATCGCTATCGTAACTTCCTCCCCCCGGTCCTCTGTAACTTTACCCGCCTCGATGAGCTTAATCCCTTAAACTTCGCGATACCGAAAGTCCTCGGAAAGTTTCCACTTTGCAGCCAACATGCGCTAAACCGAATTATTGTTCGCGCTTTGAAGATCCGCGAACCCGGAAACCGGCACTAACGGAGACTCGTTGGATAAAATACCTCGCCATTTTGTAGGCTGCTCGCGAAACGGGGAACCAAACGAATTCTTTCCTCTGTGTTAACGTTATCCCAATGCATTCCAGAAATGACTCCGAACAACTTTCCTGATTGGAATACGTGTAAAGGACTTGCATACTTGTTTTCGATACGTCGATCAACCGACGTATGCTCTGAAACGTTGATTACTATTGTAACTTCCGTGCAACGACATTTTGGATCACGAATACTTTGTGAATTCTCAAATATCTGGTTATAGGGTGTTCGGTCACTCGTGGGAGAAATTTTAATGGAGGATTCTAGAGGCCAAAATAAGACGAAAATGAAGAATACCAATTTGTTGATGGAGGCTTCGTTAAAAAGTTATTAACGTTTAAAGTTGCGGCTGTAGAACGGCAATTTGTCCATCTATTTGAATTTTTTTCTCGAAAATGCGCAAGATTTCGGGTGTATGTCTATTCACCAAAAATGATTGCAATTGACCCCCGCAACCGAAAGTAATTTTTCCAAAACGATTTGAAATTTTTTTTTCCGTCGAAAAGTTTCACACCTTCTCGAATTTTTTTCTCGAAAATGCGTAGGATTTCGGGAGTATGTGTAATGACCAAAAATTATTGTAATTGACCCCCGCAACCGAAAATAATTTTTCCAGAACGATTTGAAATTTTTGAATTTATTCGTTAATAACTTTTTAACGAAGCCTCAATCAAAAAATTGATATTCTTGATTTTCGTCTTATTTCGTCTCCCATTAAAATTTTTCCCAGGTGTGACCGAACACCCTGTATAGGTGACGTGACAGTCAAAGTGTTAAGACTCTCACTTCTGAAAGAATTTGATTCTTCCGCCCATTTTACGGATTCGGAGCGCTCCAACGATGAAATCAATTTCGTTTCGCGCGTTGATATCGAAGAAATTATTCATGGGGGACGTGTACCCACGGTTGGGGCTTGGCAATATCGATGAATTATTGTTGTCACGTTGGGAACGCGTCGTGTCTCGCTGTGGGACGATCGGACAAAGGTGCAGGTGCTGTTTTATGAAATGTCGACGCGGCCGCGTACGAACGGAAACAAAGGGCAGGTTACAGCAACGCGGAGAGAAGCATTAATCACACTTCCGAGACGAACAATGGGGGGATTGTGTCTGCTAACGAAATGTAATTAATTTCAATTATTGGTCGTAGAGTGGAGGGAAAATGGTCGGGGGCGGAGGAGTGGTCGCGGAGGAACCGCGAGGCCGAAACGATGACCTTGTTCGTTCGCGTTCTCCGTAACGACGAACAGTTCCTTTCTGTGTTATCTTTTATTGCCATCGGTTGGTCGTTAGCCGGAGACCTACCCGTTTTACGTGGGCCACGAATCACCCTGGTCGATCAGATTTGCGTCGCGACGGAGTTCCTTTTGCAATATGGCCGTCGTTTATTTCTATTTGCCGAGGTCCCGCGTGCCGGAGACGAACGCAATTTTATTCGAAAACTCTTATAAAACTCTTATAATAAGTTTCTGTTCGTTTTACGTGGAATTTAATTTAATATTTTTCCCCCACCTCTGTCGTACACTGGAAAACTCTTGTTCGAACTTGTTAAATAAAAATTAGAATCTCAAGGGATGAAATATTTCACCGATCGTCGGTTGCTCGAATAAAATGTCGCCCAACTCGGTCGACGAGGCATTTCACTAGCGTGAAGCGTTTCTCTCGTGCTATTCTATTTTCGGAGATATCAAAGTGATCTTGAATTTTTTATACTGTAGCACCCCCCCTACTTTTCGTAATGCGGATAAAAAGACGAATTTAACAACCTGTAAGAAGGTGACCCTGAAGCGGCTTTAATAAATCACGACAGACGATAAACGCAAGTGGCTTACGATATTAGTACTCCAGATCGCAATCATTCCACGAGCACATAAGTTGAAAGGAATACTATATGTTTCGAGGGTGAAGGTCACTTTGAGGTCACTCCGTTCGTGGCGATCGATTTCGTCTTTTTATCGACTACCCCAACGAGGAGGCTGCTATTTCAAATGTCCAAGAATATATTTTCTTCCACGATTCGTTTCTATTTTCAGGCAGAACAGAGCTAATAGCTTGTCATTGGTTTAGTTACGTCACAATAGTACGCAATACTCGTGTATTTATTATAGATATGTAGGATTTTTGTAAAGGATTGGAGGAAAATTTAAGAATATATCGAACACACCGCTCGCCAACACGTCGCAAACATTAATAATAACAAAATGCGATTCAAACTAAATTTATCATTATTTACTATACAGGGTGTTCGGCCAACCCTGGGAAAAACTTTAATGGGGGATTCTAGAGGCCAAAATAAGACGAAAATAAAGAATACCAATTGTTGATGGACGCTTCGTTAAAAAGTTATTAACAATTAAATACAAAAATTTCAAATCGCTCTGGAAAAATTATTTTTGGTTGCAAGGGTCAATTACAATCATTTTTGGTGAATACACTTACCTCCGAAATCCTATCCATTTTCGAGAAAAAAAATCGGGGAGGTACTGAGATTTTTAGGTGAAAAAAAAATTTTTCAAATCGTTCTAAAAAAATTATTTTCGGTCGCAGGGGTCAATTACAATCATTTTAGGTCATGAGTCATACCATCGAAATCCTACCCACTTTCGAGAAAAAAATTCGAGTAGATGCTGAAATATTTCGGCGAAATTAAAATATTTCAAATCGTTCTGAAAAAAATATTGTTAGCTGTGGGGGTCAATTACAATCATTTTTTGTGAATAGACATACCCCCAAAATCTCACGCATTTTCGAGAAAAAAATTCAATACTGTGGAAACGTTAAATGTAAATAACTTTTTAACGAAGCCTCCAGCAACAAATTGGTATTCTTGATTTTCGTCTTATTTTGGCCTCTAGAATCTCCCATTAAAATTTTTCCCAGGGGTGGCCGAACACCCTGTGTATGGGTGAACTTTTAACAGTAGAACTATAACGATGAATTATCAAGTTGAAATGTTAAAGAAAATAAATTTCAATAGGCTTCGTAAATTTTAATGAGGTCACAAAAGTAATTACTACGACAGTTTTTAAGTTGTGCAGTGTGCAATTGCCTAAAATGAAAGTTTTCGTCCCGTAAACAATTTCAGGATCTTAGACTGGCGGTCAATGTATTAAATCGAACACGAAATATTTTCCAGTATTAATCCAACATGTAATTTCAACGTGTCCCGGTGTTTTAAATATACACTGGTTTATTTATAATAAATATGACGCAGAACGAAAAAGATGCAACCACAACGTTATCGATTACGTAACCAAAAACGATATACAAGCGCACAAACGATAAACGTCTCGAACGGTCACTTCGATTATCTTAACACGGTGTATTCGATCATTTATTTTTGTCACGCCCCCGCGGACGCGTTCGGTCCCACCGTCGTTTCGCGAAATGTTAATTCGCCGTTTGGCAAAAGCTGCACGTAGCACGCGAATATCAATGGCTCGTTCCCCGTTCGGTACGCGTGTCGAGCCGAAAACGAGGCGCGACCGGCTTCATTGTTCATCCCGCCGCGGTTCGCGTAGGATTTGTTCGGCGAGGCCCCCGTGTAATCTCATTTTTCCGTGGACGAGGGTTAAATCTGTTGATGTTTCGACGAAAGACGGCCTCGTGACGAGCGATGCGACGGTGAACAGAGAATGTTAATCGGGTAAAAGTTGACGAGCCAGGACTAATCGTGGAGGAATTATGCCGGACAAAAATCGAGGCTGTCGGGATGGACAACGCGACAAAGATTTCTTTGCCGACGAGATATCGTCCATCGGCATGTCGCTGCGGCCCAGCGGCAGCGCCTCATCCGGTAAGTAAACGCCATAGTGGACAGAGAAATTAGCCTGATCGATGTTCGCGCACGCTCGGCTGAGTAAACGAGTAATAAATACTTCCGGCGAGTAGCTAGAAGAATCATCCCTTCCGTACGGACGAAGGAGCTGGCGCTGGACGTTTCCGTGATTCGTGGCAGGATCGAAAAGCCACCGGAAGTTCTGGTTTTGCAGCCCCAACGTCAAAGATACCAGCGAACGCGTTTGCGATTCAATTTGCACGTTAGACGAGTATGCACTTGCAAAGAGAAGATAATTAGAATAAACATGTGAGAGGAAATAAAAGACCCGGGGAATAGCTCATTTACTTTGCGGTCGGACTTTGAATTTCTTGCTTTTCCAATGTTTTTCTACGGTCCCTTTTACGTAGTTCTGCGGTATAATTCGTAATTTATGCTAATTACTCTCCTGCATATCCGGATTAATTACACTCTCTTTGCTCGACCTTCCCAGCGGTTTGGACTTCGTTTTGGTTTCAAAACGGCACGACAAATTGAAATTAGCGTAGAGAGAATAATTTTCGTTTGCAAATTAAAATAATCCTCCGTTTCCGACTAATTGTGCATTTAAAGGGGACTTCGTAGAAGTGGGTCGAAACACGTCCACTAAAGAAATTACGTTCGATCGATGTGGACATACCACGTGTCCGCTTTTAACGTGTGCTTTTTCGATCCTCCCGACGAATCACGGTCCCCGTATATCGCTTTCACCCGTGAGCAACAGCCACCGACGTATTTTCATACGATTTCCGAATAAACGTCGATCGAAATACCGCTTAATAGAAGCTTTTACCTTAGCACCTGCTAAGTTGGAACGCTCTTTGCACCGTTTGTTTCGCAGGGATCAATCAGGACGCGTCGTCTACACCTTCAACGTTCAGATATATTTATTTCGAGACTCCAACGTCTTGTAGGAACATACGCGATCTGGCGCGTAAATTAAAAATTAAATTAAAAATTATTCACGAACTCGGTTTATCCTGACAACTGAGACTTGGCGCTGTGCAAATGCAGCAGGAGTTGTTTGATCATGTTTCCATTGTTGTTCCTCCCATATTTCTGAGCCTCGATGACTATGCATCTCGTTAAAAGATTCCTCTTGTTCGCGCAGTCCGCAGACACGGACAGAGGATAGGATTCCGCAGTGCTCAGGCCCGTTCGTAGCTGGCTGAATAAATTCAGGATAACGCATTCTTTCATCAGGACCTCCGATTCGGCAACGACCGGATCGCCCATGGCGCAGCGCCAAAGCAGCTTGTCCAACCACATCTCCTTCTCGCTGTGCTCGGTCTTGTAGCTCACCCCGTGATCCCACATCCACAGAGTTAGCTGTAGGCAAATCGATAGGGTTAAACAAGCTCCCGCTAAGATCAATAGCTCGATCGCGATACTTCGAAATCCGTCGAAACGTTCCTCCTCGATGGACAACCACCTCCAGACCGCCATTATCCACTAACGAGAAAAGTCTACGAGCATCGTAACTATTCCATTTAACCCCTTAACGCTCATATTTTTCCGGTTAACCAAGAATGATCAGTTCTTTTTTATTGGATTTCTAAAAATGCGGTTTTTGTTAATTACGATGTTGCATCCAACGTATAATTATCATCCCTTGAACCGTTAGATTAGATATCGTTTTTCAAAGCAGTTAAACTCCGGCATAAATTTTTAGTAACTTCGTCGAGGAATGTTTCGATGATCCTTACCTCTCCGCGACACCTGAAGGTCAGGGGATTCCCAGAGAAGTATAGCTTGTCGATGCCTCCCGGTAACGCAGACGGTTTCAAGCAAGTCAGAAGATTCTCTCTGACGTCCAGGCGCTTGAGAAGCGGCAGTTTGTCGAAAATCGCTGGCTGGAGCACGGTGATCCGATTGAAGGACAGATCGAGTTGCTCCAGATACACCATATCCTTGAACCATTCCACCTTCGGTTGCGTTATGTTGTCGAGGGGCAGGCTGAGCTTCCTCAAGTTGGACAACTGGACGAACGCGTCCGAATTTATGTCCCGCATCTCACACTTGTGAATGTTCAACGATTGCAAGCTTCTCGCGTACTTCGTGAACGCTCCTCTGGGGATGTATCGCAGATTCGAGTTGAAGATCATTATCGCCGACACGTCCGTCGACGTTTGATTCAACACCTCGTTCATGGTGACGTTCGAGCATTGTATACGATCGCTGGGATCTGCGCATTTTTTAAACGAAACGTTTGGATTAGGACCAGTCTCGATATCGAAGTAAACGGAATCTACGATCGTCTAGTTCTAACGTCAAATTATTAGTCAGTATTAATTTTCGAAAGGAACGCTTCGTTTCCTCGTTGACTCACGGTTGCACGAACGAATTCGATAAATGTCACCTCACCTTTCTCGTGTTTGCTCACGGTGCATATCGCGAGCACGACACCGATGCACCTGGAAATGCACAGCAGACCAAAAAACGACGTGCAGCGCATTCTGAGTGGCGTGTGTGCAGCTCTCGACGGTTCGTCACGAATGACGACGCAACGAAAGCGGACGTGGAGAGCCAGGATTTATCTGCAATACGCTTCCCGTTTTCTGTGGCAGATACGCGTCGCTATCGCTCGATTCCTATGAGCCAATTAATTAAAAAAAAAAAAAAAGAAAAAACGATAATTGTTCGTCTCTGTGGCGCGACAGAACTTCGCTGATAATCGCTTCTGTGTGAAATTTTATTAAAAATCGGATGTTTTAAAATGCTCTGTTCTCTGAGGATGTTCGAAAGCTGTTAATTGCAAGTCGCAACCCCATCGTTGGGGGTCACGTTGATTCGTTGTTGCGTTCGGCGATTGCGCCGGGAACGAGGGCAGAGAATCAAAAACCATTGGAATTTTGCAGGCATTTCAACCCTCGCGAGCTGCGGCGAGGTCGAGGCGTTACCGGAACTGCCGCCGCAGGACGAGGAACGTTTGCAACGCGCCGCACGTTTGCTGCAACAGAGACTCGTTTTGCGCCAGTGGCTGATAGATCATGGCCTGCACAGCTACTACCAAAAGTGAGCAACCGTTTAGCCCAAAAGTTTCGTTCGCGTTACTCGGTTTCCTAAATAATGAAAACACCACCTACCAAATCGCTGATAGTAAGTTAAATCAATTCGAACGAATCAATTTCCTAAGTTCGGTAACAATAGGACGAGCAAACAGCGCGGTTACGTCCGTAGCGTTGTGTTTATTGACCGAACTCGCTGGCAGAGAAAAGACCGGAGGATCTGTTTTTGTTTCGTTAGACTGATGCAGATGGAAGTGATGTCTCTGGAGGACGTGTACTGGGTGGAGGATAATGCGGCACGGGCGGCTCTTGGCAAGGATCTACAGCGATGGATCCAGGCCAGACAGACGCTGCCCACTTCGAAGGAGGATTTAGAGACCCTCAAGGCCGATCTGTGGAGCGCCGTTGTGAAGAATAGTCAACACCAGGACGCTTGGACATGGGGTAACGTCACCTTCCAATATTCATATGCCGTTCGCCTGAACGGTTCGTTAGAACTGGGAAAAGAAAACATATTAATGAAACAGCCTTCGCGGTAGAACTATAGAAGTGATATCTGTTTAATGCTATGCCCCGCCAGGTGGAATGTTGGTTGTTTCTGTGTCGGTGGCGGGGTTAGTGACCCTGGCTGCTATGACACAGCCAGCTCTAGCGCCAGAAGCAAAACATTCCCTTCTGCAATACGTGACTGGAAAGTATTTGCTTCCGAGCAACTGCCGCGTTCACTTTGAGTGGGATGAGCCGCAGCTCGTGGGAGAAACGATGACGTTCACCGTAAAGGTACACTTTCTTTCCCTCTTTTAAACGATTCTAAAATTTATCCGCGAGTTGTTGCTTGCAATCGGGGATGGGGATAATGTATCGTCGACTCTATCGAAGCTACGAGTACTCCTAAATCCTAAAAAGGATCTTTCCGTTAATGGTGCTTTAGATGCACAGTACTGTATCTCGAATTGTCGCGGAGACGTTGGGCGAAAGTCGCGTAACGAATAAAACGATTTACCAACAGTTTTACCAACGCAACGGCCAGCCGTATCCGATCTGCGACAAGGACAACTTGATAATCGAGGTGACGGAGGGTTCGCGAAGGGTAGCTACCCTGATAGAGTTGGGTGGCACCGATCCGTTAGCTGCGAACACCGCCGTGGTAAAGTTTACTGTCCGCCATGCTGGCCAATATCGGATAGCCGTGCTTATCGGTTCGTGTCATGTTCACGGCAGCCCGTTTCTGAAGAACTTCCTTCCCGGTACGTGTTCGCGATAAGAGCTCTATCGTAAACGGCGATCCTGGACGCGTCGAACATCCTACAAGCGTTGTTTGGTTTACCAGGTCCTCCGGATCCAAACAAGACCGTCTTCGTACGACAGAGTTCCACGGTGGTGTGCACCGCCGGAATCCCGCACAGCATGACGATAGAGCCGCGAGACGAGTATGACAATCTGTGCGTGTTCTGGCCGGGGGATAAGCCCACGGAAGGCTACGAAGTGAATATTACTCAGGCAAGCCGAAGGAATTCGAACGAACGACCGACCTTGTTACCCCTGATTTCACCGATCGTCTCCCTGTTTTATTATTGCAGATCGGTACCGTGTCGGACGTGTCGGCTGTCACGAATTGTAGCATACAGCTAGACTACGATTACCCTAATCAGAGGGTTTGTTTGAAAGTCAGCTTTCCTAAAGGTGGCTGTTATCACGCGACAGTTAGCTTGACTGGGCTGCAGCTGCACAACGGTGATTTCGACATCATTGTACTCGAGAGTACGAACCTAATCCCTTGTTAATGTTTGTCTCGAGTAAATTCAAACGATTTTAGTCTGATCAAACGGTGCATTAGAACGCACCCGGTGAAAGCTAAAAACGTTTCAGTTTATGTTTTTTTGTTCTACTTAAGGGAGTATTGCTGTCTAGGCTGTCATTTCTTTGACCTTTGTGCAAAATGTCTGCAAAATGTCATTACAAAACAACCTACCTATCGTTAAAAAAAAAATCACAAAAAGGCCCGTAAAATCGACAGTTTGGACAGCAATACCTCCTTAAGCGTTTACTCTAACGATCACGCTATTTTCACGGGATGTTTTTACGATCATTGCAAACTGTTAACCGCAGGTGATGTTGCGAGAATGGTGTACAGTAACGTCACTACGAAGGACCCCGATATATGTTACGCGGCGAAATTGTTGGGCATGCAGGGCGAGAAATTCTCGAAACCGAAAAAAGTAGTCTGCTTCATTTCGCCGAAGCAGCTCACGATCAAAGAGTATTTACTCAGAATTATACCGAAAAGACTCGTTACTTTCAGGCTCTGCCCCTCGACCAAAGTAAGTTCGAACAAGCTTCGCGCAATACTGCGAGGCAATAATTCGAAACGATTCTGTAATTTCAGTTCCATTTCGATTGTTCGAATAACGAGTACAACGGTTACGACTCTTTTTCTATCGATGATGGATGTCAGCCGCCCGTCGAATTAATCTCCCTCTATCGAGACATAATCGCCGCTACATTCACGTTGTTTCTTTTGAAAAACATAGGTGGAAGCGAAACATTCGCAGATAAGCAGGATTTCTTTTATCACGAGGTGCGAAAGCATCACCAGAAGCATTATCACGAAAAGCTCTCGATGAAAGTGCAGCGGGACAAACTGTTGGAATCGGTAAATCGCGAGAAAATAAAGCAGACCAGTTCGATCGACGATCTATCTCGATATCTATACTATGTTTCTTCTCTTTTTAAGTCTATGAAAACCACCAAAGGATTCTCTGTGAGCGACTGGTGTAGAAATTTCGAAATCACCTTCCAAGGCGAACAAGGTACAACAGCGTCGCATTTCCGGACGTACTGCCCGGATATGTGACTAGTATGTGCCTGGTCACTTATCCGGGGAGGCGAGTACCGGAGTTTCCCTCGTGTTCTTTTGTTTATTTTCGCGTGAAACAGCGTTCGATTCGCGATTTCAGGTCTCGATTGGGGCGGCGTGCGACGAGAATGGTTCGAATTGATTTGCGCCTCGTTGTTCGATCCAGGAAACGGATTGTTCGCGTGTTTCGGCGAATCGCCGCAGGCATTGGTGCATCCCAATAACAGACGGCCTACGCATCTCAAGTTGAAGCATTACGAGTTTGCTGGTCGCATCGTGGGCAAATGCCTCTACGAATCCGCGCTAGGCGGTTCCTATCGACAATTAGTTCGTGCAAGGTTCACCAGGTCCTTCCTCGCGCAAATCATAGGCCTCAGAGTGCATTACAAGGTAAAACAATTACTATGGAGCGAATCAGTAAGAAATAAGGGCTAGAGTTGGCCACTTGGACGAAGTAGATTTACTTAGAATAACTATAACACTAGATTTACGGACTGAGCCAATTTGACTTGTTTAGAATTTTGCTGCTATACAGGGTATTCGGCCACCCTTGGGAAAAATTTTAATGGGGGATTCTAGAGGCCAGAATAAGACGAAAATCAAGAATAGCAACTTGTTGATAGAGGCTTCGTTGAAAAGTTATTGACAATTAAATTAAAAAATTTCAAATCGTTCTGGAAAAATTATTTTCGGTTGAGGGGGTCAATTACAATCATTTTTGGTCAATAGACATACCCCCGAAATCTTGCGCATTTTCGAGAAAAAAATTCAAATAGATGGACAAATTGCCGTTCTACAGCCGCAATTTTAAACGTTAATAACTTTTTAACGAAGCCTCCATCAACAAATTGGTATTCTTGATTTTCGTCTTATTTTGGCCTCTAGAATCGCCCATTAAAATTTCCCCCAAGTGTGGCCGAACGCCCTGTATATGCAAAAAGTGTTTTGAATAAAGTTTGTTTACAATAGAATTTTATTTTTTTAAATAAGCTTCATTTTTATGTTCGAGTCAAATTTACTCATTTCAGGCAAAGTAGGTATATAACCAATCATCCGGCAATCTAGTGTTAACGGAACATAGTTTAGAAAACGCCGTTGTAATTTTCTGTTTCGAATTTCTATTCACCGCAAGCAGTACTTCGAACAGGACGACCCGGACTTGTATCTGAGTAAAATAAAGTACATCCTCGAGAACGACGTGGAGGAAATGGAATTGTATTTCGTCGAGGAGGAATACGACAAAGACGGTCAATTATTAAAGGTACGTTACGATGTTCTTAACCCGCGAATCTGCTCGTCTAAGTGTGTTCTCGATTCCAGGTAGCCGAATTAATTCCTGGCGGTAGCAAGGTTCGCGTAACCAACGACACGAAACTACGTTATTTGGATGCGCTCGCGCAACACAGGCTCGCCAGTTCCATTAGAAACGAGGTGGAGCATTTTCTACGCGGGTTGAACGAGCTCATTCCCGACAACCTTTTGGGAATATTCGACGAGAACGAACTCGAGGTACGCATACGCTCGACTGTGAATCGTTTCGACGTTTTCGATCGCGTGATTGCATAGAAATTATTCGTTGCAGTTACTGTTGTGTGGTACCGGCGAATACAGCGTCGCTGATTTACGCTCGCACCACATAGCTAATGGAAGTTCGCCGGAGTTCCTTCGAGTTCTGGATTGGTTCTGGACCGCGGTCAGTAACTTCACGCAGGAGGAGATGGCCCGATTACTGCAATTTACCACGGGCTGCTCGCAATTACCGCCCGGCGGGTTTCAACAGCTGAGTCCGAAATTTCAGATCACAGCCGCACCGACTTTCGCTAACTTGCCTACAGCACACACTTGGTACGTCCCGGTATCGATCGAGGCGCGTTACTAACGCGGCAATTAACGTTTCGTTAACTGTTTGCAGCTTCAATCAACTCTGCTTACCCGATTACGAGTGTTACGATCACTTCGAACGAGCGTTATTGCTAGCGATCAGCGAAGGCACCGAAGGTTTTGGTATGATCTAAAAAGAAAGATTCAACGTCCGATCGTTTCTAGTCTTTAACCGTTATGGTATCGAACCGTTATTTATTTATCGATTTTCGTTCGTCTTGATAACGTAGCTTCGTTCCGAAACCCTCCCCCCATTTCACGGGATCAGAGAAAAAAAAAAAAATATACGACACTTGTCGCACATTTTGATACGCGAACGGGCCGGCATTTTTGAAATTGTCCTTTTTACGTTTCGCCGAAAGACTATCAATGAACAATCCACAATCCTTGAAAACGTAAACGAACTGTATATTGATATTTTTACTGGCTCGCGATAACGTTTTATATGAAACAGTGATACGGGAGAGCAATTTTACCGGAACATCTGAATTGCTCAATTTATCGTGTCGAGGTTCGTTGTAGTTTAAAGTAATGTAAATTTTATTACGGCGTGAACGGTGGACGCGTGCACGTTCCTCGAGCCACGAGATTCGAATACGCGTTTGGCTGCACGGTCTGCCGATACACGCGGCGGCGAAGCCGAGTCCGAGCAAAGTTTCTTCTTTTTTTTGTAGTCGCTAACGTAGACGAGAATAGCCGTATTCACCGTTAAGTATGCGAGGATCGTTGCAATTCTTTTGACTCGTACGCAGAAAAAGAATATATATACTCTTCGATCGTCGCGCTACGATGGTAAATAACGAAGCAAGGAAAGTAACGTACATACTCGAGGACGTAATTCATTCTCTCATATCGCTGCTACGCAATTTTTCAGTTCACGCTGCGCGTTATCCGATAAAGAAAAAAAAAAAACAAGAATACTCGTGCAATATATAATGAACCAAAGACGAAGGACGATAGCTTTAGGCTTCTCCGTAGACGTAATATCGTCCGAGAGATTTGTTGATTAGTGCGTATACGTAGTACGAAACACCGCGTCGTTTTCTTCTCATTTTTTCTTTTTTTTTTTGTTACAAATTTTTTTCTCTAATAGGGACAGCGAGTTTTTCTCAGTCTCAAGATTTAAGAGCAATACGTTGTCGCGATTAATATACGCAATAAATGATACTTTAGGTCGACTAGTGAGAATTAACATGCTGCACTTAATGCGCTCGTGCACGAAACGATTTTGTGATAAACAAACGAATCTTCCATTGAAAGATTGAGATCTTCGAGCGAGGGAATGCCCGTAACCGCAATGGCGATTTGTGAAAAGGCGTCACACCGCAGGGACGACGACGACGATAACGTTGTTACCAAACGAAACGAGAAATCATAATTTTATCTGGTACTTAAGTACACAATAAAGAGAAATGTGATCAGACACGTCGTACTTGTGTCACACGTACGTGGGTTACTTAGATTTAACCGGTCTATTGTAACGTGTTTTGAAAAAAATAATATACCGTAAGCATGTCGTTCTCTGTTGCACACTCTGTAGTTTCTTTTCTTTTTTGTTAAATCTGTATACGTAATCGTTATGTAAAACACGCACTAACCACGATTGTGTGTACATGTATACTTATCGATTATGCAAATGTATTTGTTATTCGCTTTGTAACGTAAACGAATCAATCTCCGTGATTAGATTATGTAACGCCTAGGAATGCTGACGGTACCTTATTTTTGTCACTTTATCATGTTACACGACAAAAAAAGTGTAAAATATAGATTAAAAAAGGCATACGATATCGATATTTATTTCATCCGCAAGGAAACGTCGTTGCACAGTTTCCAATCATTCCCAAGTGTCTCCGTTCCCCTCGATTAAAAATATTATATACTTAGTAGAAAGTCTCGCGTAGCGGCAGGTATACGAAATAAAAAAAAATAAATAAATAAACAGAAATAAAGTATAATTTAAGAAATACAAAATGCCGGCAAATTTGCGAATGTTTCGAAACTGTTGTCCGTTTTTTTCGACCTTCCTCGTTCCGAATCTCAACGCGACTCTTCCTCCCTCGACTCGCGTCCAGCAATTGTCATCAACCTCGAAGTTCCACTTCTCAAACAATATTAAAGTTCCATTTCAAAGAAAACTTTAAAACGTGGTGCAGTATTGCTCGGAACAGCTGCACCTAATTAACATGCAAAGGTAATGAGAACGATGTGCAGGGGTGTCCAATAAGAACGACAGAAATTGCAATTGTCGTGGCCACCATATTTGTCATTCGCTTGTTCGAGTCAAGTGACACTTGCATTCGATAGTACTTTACAAGTCATCGCCAGACTTTTTCCATTCAAAATTCTATCACTCTTATCGAAAAACTCGCTACAAACGTAGGTAACTGTTTTGTATGCCCCAAAGGGTTAAACTATCGTAACTACCTTAAGAAGTCAATGCTGGACTCGTGGTTGACAACAAAGTACGCAAAATGACCCCCGGTACGCGGGCAACGGTGCCAGCGATTTGCAACATTCTGCTACTCCACCTGCTATCTTCAGTTTGCCGTATCAGACGTTCCCTCAACTCGTTCACTTCCACTCTAAAATATATCGTAGTCTTAAAATAACCATTTACGAACCGCCATATCGACTATTAACCACGTTGTTACACAGCAAACGTACTGCTGCGAATTGCATAGTTCCTCCACACGACACAAGGCTGTTTCACGATCGGACAGCCGCGCTTCTAGGACCACTGTGCGTAAGTTTAAGGATTTCACCGTGTCTTCGCTCATTTTCAAGCGTTTTTCCAATTTTAGCTTCTCGTCTTCCTTAATTTTCACTTCCCTACGAACGCAACGTTTGTATAAGACCGATACGATCATAATATCACACACGAGGTATACGAGTAAACCTTAGATACACTATTGTGGAGGTTATGGTCGTTCGAAAGCTGGAAAATTATATTTTCGGTAATGAATTTTTTTCTTGAAAATGCGTAGGATTTCAGGGGTATGTGTAATGACCAAAAATCATTGTATTTGACCCCCGCAACCGAAAATAATTTTTTCAGAACGATTTGAAATTTTGTTTTTTCGTCGATTTTAGGCGCCAAATTATATTTTCGGTAAGGAATTTTTTTCTCGAAAATGCGTAGGATTTCGGGGATATATGTAATGACCAAAAATGATCGTAATTAACCCCCGCAACCGAAAATAATTTTTCCAGAACGATTTGGAATTTTTTTTCCCCGTCGAAAAATTTGTCCACCTTCTCGAATTTTTTTCTCGAAAATGCGTAGGATTTCAGGGGTATGTCTATTCACCAAAAATGATTGTAATTGACCCCTGCACCCGAAAATAATTTTTTTAGAACGATCTGAAATTTTTCGATTCTACAGAAAAATTTGTCTACCTTCTCGAATTTTTTTCTCGAAACTGGGTAAGATTTCAGGGGTATGTCTATTCACCAAAAATCATTGTAATTGACCCCCGCACCCGAAAATAATTTTTTTAGAACGATCTGAAATTTTTCGATTCTACAGAAAAATTTGTCCACCTTCTCGAATTTTTTTCTCGAAAATGCGTAGGATTTCAGGGGTATGTCTATTCACCAAAAATGATTGTAATTGACCCCCGCACCCGAAAATAATTTTTCCAGAATGATTTGAAACTTTTCGATTCTACAGAAAAATTTGTCCACCTTCTCGAATTTTTTTCTCGAAACTGGGTAAGATATCAGGGGTATCTCTATTCACCAAAAATGATTGTAATTGACCCCCGCACCCGAAAATAATTTTTTTAGAACGATCTGAAATTTTTCGATTCCACAGAAAAATTTGTCCACCTTCTCGAATTTTTTTCTCGAAACTGGGTAAGATTTCAGGGGTATGTCTATTCACCAAAAATCATTGTAATTGATCGCCGTACCCGAAAATAATTTTTTTAGGACGATCTGAAATTTTTCGATTCTACAGAAAAATTTGTCCACCTTCTCGAATTTTTTTCTCGAAACTGGGTAAGATTTCAGGGGTATGTCTATTAACCAAAAATGATTGTAATTGATCCCTGCGACCGAAAATAATTTTTCCAGAATGATTTGAAACTTTTCGATTCTACAGAAAAATTTGTCCACCTTCTCGAATTTTTTTCTCGAAAATGCGTAGGATTTCAGGGGTATGTCTATTCACCAAAAATGATTGTAATTGACCCCCGCACCCGAAAATAATTTTTTTAGAACGATCTGAAATTTTTCGATTCTACAGAAAAATTTGTCCACCTTCTCGAATTTTTTTCTCGAAAATGCGTAGGATTTCAGGGGTATGTCTATTCACCAAAAATGATTGTAATTGACCCCTGCACCGGAAAATAATTTTTTTAGAACGATTTGAAATTTTTTTTTTCTTCGAAAAAATTCAATTCATATTTATCAATTCCAGGTCGGTAAAACAGTCAGATTGGGCCACGAGAGCCCATAAGATGTAAGGTCCGCTCGTGTACCTCGTTCACGGTAATATTACTTGATGTATCGTTGAATCTGTTGCTGCGAAGACTCGGTGAGGCCGATCTGTTTAGCTAGCCTCAATTGCAACTCTTCTATGGCCGAGTTCGCCTTCTCTGCTCTAGCCTCTTGTTCCGTGACCAACGTCTCGCAGATCGTCACCTAAGCGGACCATTAACATTTCAAACTCCTGTACCGAGTACCGTGTATACAATTATTCAAACACGAGCCACGGGAAAGGGAACGATCGATACTTCATTGGTCTATCAAGATCCATGAAACGAATAGTTATATACCGTGAACCCTTCGCGATAACATAACAATTTTCGTGACTATTCTACAACGGTCGAGAGTTAATAGGTCGAGCGGTATCGATCCCGTTTCTCGGTACGGAAGGAGTATTACACGTTATTGAGTCACCGATGAAGCAGAAAAGGCGTGACTCAACTTTGCACTACAACCTTTGGTGCGTTGACCTACCTAGCACCGAACAGCAAGTGCATTAATTTCCGACTCGTATCCTTGGTCTATAGTTATTTGACAAAACTTCGATCCCGATCCCAATTTATGCAAAGTTACAATTTCATTACTCCAGAAATTATAATCACAAAATGATCTCGTTGCAATTAGGAACTAATAGTTAAATATTGCAAAGATTGAGGATTAGGGAAATTGGTCGACCCAAGGGATAGCATCGTTCCTCTGAACTCGAAGGGCGATAGGGTGAGTCATTGTTTCATGGAAGGCGATAGAAATTCGCATCGAGAGTTCACCCTCTTTGCAGACTCGTCTCCAAGCGAGCACAACAATGAGTCATTCGGTGCAATCAATTTTCGCAGCGTCACGGAGTGGGAACTCGCGAGCAACGGCACGAGTTACGCTTCGTGAACGCAAACATCGATGATTATCACCTGGGTCAATCGCATTTAACGAGCCCCGCACCTGGACTTTATCCCCAAACGGTTTCTGAAAGTTGCAAAAAAATCTTTGAACAGTGTACAAAACGAACGAATCCTAGCCTTTTCCAGAAGTAATCTTTTGTCTTCTCGTAACTTCAACAGCTTCTCCCGGTCCCTCGTGATCTGTTCGTCGAACACACGGACCTGATTTTGCGCGGTTAGCAGCTCGTTTCGCACGTTCTCTGCCGTGACCAGCCTCTCCTCCGAGACCGCGCTCAGACGCGTCATCTCCTCCGCCATCTTCTCCTTTTCCTGCAACCGAACGGTAATCCAATTCGTGAAATGGCCGCGTAGCGCGTCGTGGCTTCGTAAATGCACGAAATTATCTAGAACAAGATTGCCGGTTTTCTCTATCCCGATGCCACGGTTGCTGCGATACGATACAGTTTCTTCTTTCGTTTCACAATTAGCCACTGGACCTGTGCCAGCTCCGCGCGCGCGTGTACCGCGCACATACTAATTAATGGCTCGGTACGACGCACTTTCATATATCGAGCAATCGACGAAAGTTCAGTACGCTTGGGAAAATTCGGTCGTTCAGACAGAAATTGCAAAACCGTCGCGTTAAGGAAAGAACGATGATGGCAGGGAATTATAAAAAAGTTACAATTTTGCTTAACGATTGCCTTCTGCGCGAAAGAAACACCACGGAATTGGTGCCAAAATTATTGGAGACCCCTGCTCGGTGATCCGAGGAACGCCAAAAATTCCATTCTTTTGGCTACCGAGTTATCGTATGGCCCCAAAACATGTGTCGCGAGCTCTTACGCTAGCGTCATCCCCCCAGATAGATACACGTCATTGAACTCTCGCGTTCACCGGCCAGAAGACGCTATAGGCACGTATAACTGACACTCGTCGTCTGTCCGTCGCACTACCGTTTCATAACAAGAGCAACAGGGGATCTGTTGTTTTTGGCAGCATTGTAAATGTACAATGACTTGTAATTACGAATACACGAACGACAATTAGACCAATAACAAATAAACAAGGCCTTGAGAAGTACTAACAAATCAAAATGTTCGGACAACCCTCGGAAAAATTTTAATGGGAGACTTTAGAGGCCAAAATAAGACGAAAATTAAGAATATCAATTTCTCGATTGAGGCTTCGTTACAAAGTTATTAAAAAATTAAATTAAAAAATTTCAAATCATTCTGAAAAAATTATTTTTAGTTGCAGGGGTTAATTACAATCATTTTTGGTCATTACACATACCCCCGAAATCCTACGCATTTTCAAGAAAAAAATTCGAAAAGGTGCCTAAATTTTTCGAGGAAAAAAAAATTTTTCAAATCGTTCTAAAAAAATTATTTTCTGTTGCAGGGGTCGATTACAGTCATTTTTGGTCATTACACATACCCCCGAAATCCTACGTCCTTTCGAGAAAAAAATTCTTTACCGAAGACATGTTTTTAATGGCGTCTCAAAAGCTAGTTTCGCGCCTTTTTGCAAAATTTACCGTCTTCAGCGAGTTCCTTTCTCTCGTCGTTTCGTCAAGTTGCTCCTTAACATATTGGGCTTCGTGCGTCAGTTTACCGACACGATTGTTCTCAGTGTCGATCAACCGACGGAGCACGAATATCTGCAAATGCAGGTGTTTGATTTCCTGGTTCAGATCGTCGATCGTATCGCGAAGATAGAGCACTTCGCTGCGTCTACGCCTCCAGGCGTTCAGCACGAGCACGTGGAACACCAAGCTCGCTGCTTTCCTTGGGTTTTTAAAGAACTGCGAGCCCCCCTCCTCGGACTCCGACGACGCGAAACCGTCCATCCAAGTTTTTATACCCGATCCTATACCATTGTCGTTTCCCGCGTAAATTTTGTGCCCCTCCTCCAGCTTCTCCAACGTCGAACTACTGTCCGACCTGTGACAACGACGACGACTAAATTACACGTTCGACTGTCTCGAAAGGACGAACGAGAATGTATTTATCGGAGATTCGCGTATCCGATGACGTTAGCGATTTTACCTAAGGTCAGCATTCTCTACCTCCATTACCGACTGCGAGAGATCGATCAAGGATAAGCTCTTCTTGCAGGGGGGCGTACCGATCACGCGAAACATCGAACCACACGTGGCATTTTCCGGGCAACTTTTCGCCGTGTTTATCGAGGACGTGCAATTGATCGTTCCGAGGCCAGCTAGTCTGAAGGAGGTCCTCGGCGGACGGTAATACGGGCTAGGTCTCTGACATCTTACGGGAAGCTGGGAGTACGTGTGAAATTTATGTCGTACGCATCGTGGCAGCCTCTTTTCCACAAAAAAGCGGAAACGCTCCTCCCTGTAGCTGGTCGATGCGCTCCGGGAGCACGGACTTTTCGGCGAGATCGCAGTTTCTGGCATCGCTTGCGGCATTCTCAAATAAATGGTCTTTGCAAAAGCAATATACGTTTGTTTGCCTTCGTCATGGAGACGAAACAGGCTGCCCCGTAGCGCGACAAAAGTGCATCGCCACTCTCGTCACTTTCCGTTGCAAACGATACGCAACGACAGAAATTACCTTCTCCCGAGTTTCCATCGGGTTCATATTCGAATCTTCAGATTAATTTATCGCATTTAGAGAAACGTATACATAAAAAAAAAGCAAACTAAATTGCAATCTTTTGTAGTAGCAATTTATCCATAACCATTGTTATGGCATTCGATACGCCATCTATGGAAAATGTCAGGTAATTTATCCTCGTAAAATCCCGCGTTTAATTTCATCCTAACCACAAAACTGAGATTCTCGAAAACGATAACGCGTGTGAAAACGTTTTATTCTACTTTGTTGGTTTATTTTCTCGAGCATTAGGATTATCCCCCCTTAAGTTGAAGGGGGTTAGGTTTCTTCTAGTAGATGGGAATGCAGAATTTATAAGAGTATTGGTTCATATTATCAATATATTTGTAATAGAACATTGTACATCGAAATCAGTGTTAATGTTTTTTCATATTCTATAATGTATGTTCAGTTATGCTCGTCACTGTAAATACGTCATCAGTTCGAGCATTTTCACGTGTCTGTGTACGTTTTTCATCAACAACCTTGCGATGCCCGTTCGATAAGTTCAATTATTTCTAACAAGGCATGCGAACTGTCGCGCGACTACGTGCCCCGAACATACCGTTTCCTGGAATCGTATACAGGGTGTTCGACCACCCCTGGGAAAAATTTTAATAAGACGAAAATCAAGAATACCAATTTGTTCATGGAGGCTTCGTTAAAAAGTTATTAACGTTTAAAGTTCCGCCCTAACTGAATTTTTTTCTCGAAAACGCGCAAGATTTCGGGGGTATGTCTATTCACCAAAAATGATTGTAATTGACCCCCGCAACCGAAAATAATTTTTCCAAAACGATTTGAAATTTTTTTTTTCCCGTCAAAAAATTTCACATCTTCTCGAATTTTTTTCTAGAAAGTGGGTAGGATTTCGAAGGTATGTGTAATGACCAAAAATGATTATAATTGACCCCTGCAACCGAAAATAATTTTTCCAAAACGATTTGAAATTTTTTTTTTCCCGTCAAAAAATTTCACATCTTCTCGAATTTTTTTCTAGAAAGTGGGTAGGATTTCGAAGGTATGTGTAATGACCAAAAATGATTGTAATTGACCCCCGCAACGAAAAATAATTTTTCCAGAACGATTTGAAATTTTCGAGTTTAATCGTTAATAACTTTTTAACGAAGCCTCCATCAACAAATTGGTATTCTTGATTTTCGTCTTATTTTGGCTCCTGGTGTCTCTCATTAAAATTTTTCCCAGGTGTGACCGAACACCCTGTATATCAAATACACCTACGACACGGAAAACGATTAGAACTTATATAACGTATAGATCTGACTTGGAGTGTACCTTAAACTGTTAACAGTTGACTCGATTCACGCCGCGGAACGTTTGGGTAAACTTAAACTCGCGCAGAAGTGCAATTCTATCAACGACAGACTGAAATATTTCCAAAGAGAACGGTCCAAGTTAATTGGGGAACAGTAGCCTTTGATTTAGTCGAAATTCTGCAAAGTAAACGTCTACGGACATTTGTAATTCTTCGTAATGTTTCATTATATACGAATCAAAGTGTTTTCTATATTCACGAGCAAATCTACGATTACCTAATCCCCTACGATTTCGCATGATAAAACAGAGTCACGTGACGTGTCGGTATGAGTCATCGCGCGCCAAAGTACCTAGGTACCGAAGAACTTCAACACGTCCCTGAATTTTAATCTATACACAGTAAATTTGACGAACCTTAGATATTTATTTCATCTGAAATACTTAGCATGTCCTCCTCGGAGGACACTGAACCAACAATGAGGCCGTGAAAATACTCGAATGAGGGAATTTGATACACGTGAGCAAGTTAAAATTGAAAGTTTCCTGGTCCATCGAGTTGAACGCCAATGGACCTCGACCCAGGTTTCGATGCCCGATACGTTGGGCAAAATTCTTATCTAGATCGGAATATCAAATAAGAAATGAAAGATAAAGAACTTGTTATTGATTAATGGTTGAATAAAATTTAAAATTTAAATTGTAGACTATCTATATATCATATCTCGCGTTGGACGGACAAAAACTTATCCGTGTAAACGTCGCAAATAAATCTCTGCGAGTTTGATTTCGTTCGTCGTCTGAATTACTCGAAAATTCTGTTTGCCTTTGGACAACGGTAACGAAACGCGGTGTTTATAAAATTCTGCAGAAGATTCGAGTTTCTAGAAGTATACCGAAAAACCATGTACGTACATATTATGTACGTGGTACACGGTACGCTTGTTTAAACTGTTTGGCCGTGAGAACGGTAGATTCGCGTCAGGTTGTGCGCGTACTCGCGCGTATCCACGGAGCATATGTATATCGTTTCGCTGCTACATCGTCGGAAGCGACGAAAGAACATGCCAGTACCGATGCAAAGTCCGGGCGAAATGCTGCGTCGCGTTAAGTCTCGTTTCTAGACACGGCCGTGCACGCTTTTGTGTCGCGTGCGGAATCGTGTGGTGCGCAGCGGCGATCGAAGACGTTCGAATCATCGACTCGATATATTTTACGAATTTTCTTGTTCGTTCTACCGAGACTGCGGAAATTTAGCGATCACCGTCGACAAGGAAAGAAAACAATCGCCGTGTGTTTCTTTCGAGTCGAAGAAAGTGACTTACTATGTCGATCGTGCTGCAGGCAAGTCTTTCTCGTCACATTGTCCTACGATAGTTTAATTATAGCTGCACGGCTTGTACAGACCTAGGCTCTCCCAAAATAATGATTGGATCAGCGTAGCATGCCTCCTCGTCCTCTGCTCTCTCTCTCTCTCTCTCTCTATCTCGTCGTTTCTCTTCCCTTGGGACACTTGTGTTGCAGTGCCTCTGGAAGTATACCTGTGAACAGCTGTCGTTTCGCTAAGAGTTCACGACACGGGTAACTTCCGTCGATGCTCGTTTAACTTCCACGCTCTCTCGTGCTGGTGCTGATAAAAAAAAAACAAAATTACGCCTGACTCGGTTTGCGTTCATCGTTGCCCCGTATTGCGACATAAACACATTTTCCACGAATATGTTTGGTGCACGTTAAGTGCACAGTTTTCATTCGCGCCGAATGAATCTGCCAAGAAACTGATCCTTCTTCGCACGATCGTTTCGTCTTCTTCTAGGTACCTATCGCTACCGTTTTGTATCTTTGTTCGTTTTAATAAAACGCGCGCGAAACTTTTTTGTAGCGCGATGCTGCAAGATAGGATTTCTATGAAGCGAGTGTTCTCGGTTTTCCTCCTTCGATAAGTGTTCGCGATGCGTATTATAAAGTAGAAGCTCGAGACTTCGCGTTTCGGGAAAACATTAAAAATGTACATTGAGACAAATATTTTTCAGATGGCTACTGTTCAATGTACAAACCACTAATAGGCATGGAGCAATTCCATGGTTTGAGCGATGGAAATATAAATATAAGCGATGTCAGTAAGTATCAGTAGGTTTGTTGTGGTTTAATGTTAGTTGTGTTTTTGAGTTTTAACAATTTCATCGAACAGTTGAAGTCATCCAAACTACCGATCCTGGATTTGTGGAGTCTAGTGGAAGAGAGGATCAACAGCCAGTGGAGATGAATACCGACAGGCTATTGCCATACGTCGAAATAATTGAACAGCCAGCTAGCAAAGCTTTACGTTTTCGCTATGAGTGTGAAGGCAGATCTGCCGGTAGCATACCTGGTGTAAATAGTACACCGGAAAACAAAACATTTCCTAGCATAAGAGTGAGTATTGAAAAAATAAAAATTTCTGTGAAAGATTAATTGTGTATAAAACCGAATATTGTTTGGTGTAGATAGTGGGGTACAAAGGCCGTGCTGTAGTTGTAGTGTCATGCGTGACAAAAGATCAACCGCACAGACCTCATCCTCACAACCTTGTTGGAAAGGAAGCTTGTAAACGCGGTGTCTGTACAGTAGAAGTTTCATCCGAAAATATGACAGTCACGTTTGCCAATCTTGGTATCCAATGTGTGAAAAAAAAGGACATTGAAGAGGCACTTAGAATACGAGAAGAAATTCGTGTAGATCCTTTTCGAAGTAAGTTGAAAATTTAACAAAAAGAGACAATATAATAAGTAACTGTATATTATTTTTCAACAGCTGGCTTCGAACATAAGAGACAGCCCACTAGCATTGATTTAAATGCAGTGAGATTATGTTTTCAAGTTTTTCTGCAAGGATCACAGAAAGCAAAATTCAATGTACCGTTACCGCCAGTCGTATCCGATCCTATATTTGATAAAAGTAAGGTTCCGTTTAACGATTATCTGTACGTAACCTTTGTTCGAATAATTATTTTTCTATATATTTGATATTTCAGAGGCAATGTCGGATCTTGTGATATGCAAGCTCAGTCACTGCAGCGCTTCGGTCGCTGGTGGTATGGAAATGATTTTATTATGCGAAAAAGTTGCGAAAGAAGATATACAAGTTAGATTTTTCGAGGAAAAGGACGGCCAAGTGATTTGGGAAGGATTTGGTGACTTTCAGCCTACTCATGTACATAAACAAGTATGTACTGTATTTGCATTGTATAATCATTTGTATTATAAAGACACGCTAAACGTAAGATCGATTTGTGTTGACAGACTGCAATCGCGTTCAGAACACCTACCTACCGCATTCAACAAGTAGAGCAGCCAGTGCAAGTCTTCATTCAGCTTAGAAGACCATCGGATGGTGTAGCGAGCGAACCGCTACCGTTTGAGATGTTACCACTTGGTGCAGGTAGGCCTGCTTTCTGGTCATTACGGAGAGCATTTGCCAGGAAAAAGACAGATTATAGCACGTTTGGTAAAATTTTAGCCACCGAATCGGCATTGCTATCGAACATTGCACCAAAATATCCACGTAATATCGATGAATTTAATAATAACAATAACAATAATTTTGATATAAAACAGTCTAACAATAAAATTTCCGCATTGCGCGCTTTAAATGACTTATATAACGTGAAAAATACATTAGATTCTTGCAACGGGAGTACCGAGATCAGTCGAAATACCGCACAAAGTGCAGATCACTTAAAGAACACTATAATAGATTACGAGAATAACGAGGTACCGATCCATACAGGGAAATGCACAGAAGACGAACAAATAAATAGAATATATAAAATTGACGGTAACCTCGTAGATAAAGAAACAGTCAGCACTAATTCAGGGACTTTAACTCACGCTAAATCTGATACCGTTGCTAACAATGCAAACGTATTGAAAAACTCGCAACTTCCTAAAAATAAGTCCGACTGGTTCGATTACTCCGAAGTAGGTAAATGGGTACAAAAGGGTCAGTTGTGCCTCAAAGAGAAAAATAACGAGGCGGACTTTAAAACCGAGACTGACGATTGCAATAAGTCGTTTAATGAATTATTGACCCAAGTAGCCGAGCTGGATCAGATTTACGCCGATACACACGCAAAGTTAGTACAGGCGACCTTTGAGCAGAGTCCGACCGATCAGCCAATGGATATCGACGTTTGCGATAATCAGACTTACACTAGTCTGCAAATGGCTATGAAAAATCCTGTAGAGTTTATAGATGTGCCGGTCGAAAGAAAGTATGAAGATGTATCTATACCAAAGATAGATCTACATCGTTCTTGTCCTTCGCCTCCGGTGACTACCAAGAGAGATGGAACGCAAGAAACGGAGGAGAGATTGCCGCCTTTGCCTCCTAAACGTATCCGAAAAATGCCTTCCATGCCTCTTTTACCTCGCCCTATATCCTCTCAGACAGCCCCCGAGTCATTTATCGAAGCACCAAACAAAAATTTACCTTCCTTACCTGGTACACTGCCCAAGAGCTCGAAGCAAGGTCTTTTCTCAAAATTGTTCGCTAAGAAAATAAAGAAAGATAAAGACTCTATTTCAAACGTGTCCAAGGACAGCAATACTTTGCTGAATGCGCCAGGAAATGTTTCATATCTAACAAGGAACAATATGCCGGATGCATCATTGTTGCAGAATCCAAGACCTAGCGCTACAAGTACCACTAGCGTTAAGTCTCTTAGATTAGAGGGTGACGAGACACCGCCTTACGGAATGGAGTTAACAGAGGCTGAACATTATGCATTGTATACCGCAATGGCGCCGCATGCAACGGCATCCGAATTCGACGAAATGTCTTTCTACTATAGTCCCGTGGAAGGCGGAAAGATATTTTCAGAAAAGAAAGAAACATAATTTGCTTTTGTATTTATAACGTTTGATAGAGTACTTCCACTTTAAAGTGCCATCTTTCATTTTTTTAATTGATATCATAATGGCATGTTGATATATTTTAAAGGTGGTAAATATTGTGATACATCGAAGCTGTTACTTCGGTGTTTGCGATTTCCTGCAAGTCGAATTCTCGCAGTTTTAGTACGCTCGCGTCTCCGCGGTGTATTTGTGTTAATATATTAAAAATTGTTGATAAGAAACTTTGAGAACACATCATACTTGCCATATAAATGATAAGGTTTTGTCGCGCCATCTTGATCAAAACTACCACAAATGAATTTAACGCTATTCTAGTCGAGGTACAAATTGTTATTCTTTTTCCATAGTCTTTCATATGAATCATAAACGATCGCTGATAACATAAACTCAGCTGAAGCTTGTTGTTTATTATTGAAGGAGTTAGTGTCCCTTCTAGTCAAATTTTACAGTGTTTACACTTATCTTCTTATACATATATTGCTTTTTACTATTTATAACATGTTGTTAAGTTTGTATGGTGTCTCAAGTTTATACGCATCACTATGTTTCTAGTCCTAGATTAGGCATTTAATTTATAGTTGGAAGAAAGATCGTTTTATTTGTTTGTAATAAATAGGTATTTTAAGCCGAAGGTGTCATTTCTGCAGACACGATACTTAACAGAACAATTTGCAAGATTTTTAAACCCCTTTGTCTTCAGAACAACTAACGTAACATTGTTAAATCGCATGGTTTAATGTGCAATCATTTATAGATGATCCTGATTCGTTAAGGCGAAAGCGACAAAAGTTTAATAACAGTCCAAATACGCTAGTTTTGAGGCATGTACAGGCAGAAGCTGAAAAGCGTGAGTATTTTTCTGAAATTGTCCTCAACTCTACAGCTTTGCCGGGGATGGGGTTTCAATGGCGTCAATGGCATCGTTGCACCATAAAAATCGATCAAAGTCCATTGTGCTACATTATGTCAAACTGCTGACTCTACTTTTCTGTACCATAACTAATTTTCATGTTGACATTTGCTACACACTTTATACAAAAGGAGAATGAATAGCAAAGCTGTCTCGGTGATGCCGGCAACGAATACCATTTTGTGCATTTTAATAGGGGCCTGTTACGCCCCATTTGTTGTAATGATTGTTCTAACGGATATAGAGAGTTTGTTGTAAGTTCCGGAGGTTTGGAATATATCTTGTACATTTGGAAAATGTTTACGGTATTTTTATGAAACGCAAGTTTACATTTGTCAAAATATCAATGTTTCAGCGTTCTTAAATTACATCATGTACTAACCACAGAATTAATCCAATCTCCTTTGCACATTGGAAATGTTTCGGTTTCAATGCTCTCTACATTTATTGCCGAGTATTTCGTGTGTTAAATCGCATCGAACAGTGCCTAATTGTCTGAACAAATGACACGAAACAATCGTTTGAGAACTTCCCCTGTGCAAAGGAAGGTGTTTTTTCACGGATTAGAATTTTCATTATATTAAGAAATACTATATACATATATATTTTCACACACTGGCGAGGAATCTTATTTTATACTTTTTTAAGAACGTATTTTGTATAAACATTTGAAATTTGTACTTGAATGTTTGGAGAGCAGTGGCCTTGTACATTTTAAAAAAGAAAACTGTATTTTTGTAATTATTATCGGTAATTACGTAAATCGATGCTATTTTTATATCGATTGATACAATAAATTCAGCATACTATAAAATATGGCTGTATAGCATAAGGTGTTTAATAGCATACAAGTACTCTGCTCTCGTACGACAGTGTTGTATTTAAAAACTCAGCAATACACTACAGGAACGGAAACAATGTGCAATATTTGTATGGTAATACAAATTTTTATAAGCTGTTTCTTTTAAAGAAAAAAAAGCTATATCTATATATTGTATGACTTACATATGCATAATATATCTATCTATATACATGTACAATTACTTGATGATGAAAATATCGTGTTTTTTTATTCCGCTCCCAATCAATTTCAGATTGAAAGAATAATGTATAATGTGACTCGCAGGTACGACATGATAATATTAGTTTAGTTTGCTGATTTTTTCTAATCACGTTGACTGTATTTTTTATTACAATACGAAGTACGACTCTTTTTTTTTTTCGTGTGTCCTTTGGAGTGAAAATATATAAAATTGCATGCATCATCTTCATAACTAATACTCTTTTGCTTTGATACGTTGCATTTGTTGGCTGATATTTGTTTTTCTGTGTAATATTTGTACGTTGTTCCTTCCTAATGTAGTTGTGCAGTGAAACCTAACATAGCGTTGTTTTATAGAATATCGTGTCACAGTCTAAAGAAACAATGCCCAAGACAGAACAAGATGTCGAGCGATAAAGCTATTTATTTGTTTTATCGGATTGTAGACGCTGCCATGTTAAATCAACCGATTCAATACGATTTTAACATCATCAAACCAGAACCAATGGAGAGGATATCTCCGTATGGAGGTGCAGTCGCCAGTGGGGGGTCATTTCCATTGTACTCAATAGGAACAACTTCTCCACAGTCCCAGTCTACAATGCAGACTCTGAGGCAATTCAGATCTTTTCTACACTTACAACTTTGAAAGTACAGAAAGATAATGTGGATTTATACAAATGCATGTATGTATACAGGCCTCAGGTATCCCCTGGTCGCACACCATCGCCAATGGAATACAGATACAACGCGCCTCTCGTTCATCCCCAATTATCACCTCAGTATCAACCGACAAACAGTCACGTAATGCAACCGCCGTCAACGGGAACCCAAATTCAACAGCAATATTTATATGTACACAATACGTTACACGCACAATCGCAAGAACAATTAATATTAAACAATGTGATATCTAATTATCAAGATGGATTGCAAACGTTAAACGACACTGGTAATACAAGCAGATTTTGCGTAAACCTGCCTATCGGTGGAGCGTCTCTTACCGCTATTCTGAAATGTCGATTCACGTGTTCTGATGTATTTAGCAGGTGGAATAGAAGCAACAGATGCCACGAGCGTTTTAGATATGGACAGTCAACAGTATAGCTTCGACTCGAGTCTGAATCAACTCGATTCGGCGGAGCTTGCCGCTTTTGGTACTGCTCTATCTGAGAACTTATCCAGTGGATTGTCTATTTCGGACACTAACAAGGTACGCGCAACGTTAACGAATTTATGCTTTTCGTTTTAATAATATACAACGATTGAGAAAATAAACCCTTATTAAATTTAGCCTGGAACTAGTAAAGGAGCAAACACAGAGGTGAGCAATGTCGAAGAAAGCAGTAACATGACAGACAGTTTTACGAGAATTACTAACAGCACCATCCAAGAGCTGTGCACTTTAAATAGCATGTATAAACCGAGGCGGCAAATTGACGATTAAAGAGCTATAAATTTTATTGATATTAATAACATGGTAAATCAATACGTTGCATAAACGGGACCCGCCAAACGGAAATGTTTCGTAAGTAATATACTGCAAGAGTAATTTAATATTGGTTGTGATAAAATTTCATCGCCTATCGTACATTCTTGTAAAAGTTAGCGGCTACTCTGCGTAGCCTTACAAACTTTATCTCGAGTTGATCATTTATTTTAAACTGTGAATACTTTTGTATAATTTCTGATGTACTTTTTTTTTTTTTTTTTTTAACATAACGGATTAAAATATTTATCGATCTAACTAATATATAAAGTGCTGTGACTGTGATCAAAGTGTACCGAAATCTACACGTTCTGACATGCATGCAGTGTCTCGACAAGGACCATAATTATATGAAATAAAACTCATAGTGAATAAAATACATTATGTATTGTAGAAGACAATCTGCATGCAGTATTCGTACAAATAATCGTTTTTAAGTAAGGACACCCCTGAACAAACATTTTTCTTACACGTCTCGTACGCATATACAAAATGTTTGTCTTTTATTTTTTACACATTTATATTTGCTACAAATTTGTTTGTAAATATAGTTATTATATTAGGAATTATTTCTAAGCACAAATGCTCTACTCTCGAAAACTTCATATGTTCCGTCCAGGTACGTTGATTCATTTAACAAATTTCTGCCCCAAACTCGGGACCGACATATGTAATTTTACGATCACGTGGAAAAGAAATGTTAAAATTTTACATCTGTACTTTATATTTTTCCATCGTAGATTCTTATGTACACAAATACTCGCGATTGTAATTATCCCAGTGTCAGTTACCAAATATCACCTTAAAATCACTATAATTACAGGATATTTTATAAACAAAATATCTGATACAAATAAAATTATACGTAGATACATACATTTACTACATATAAAGTTACATCTAAGAGTACATTATAAAATTTTACAATTATATGTATAAATAAACATGAATATTAAACTTTAAAAATATTTAATTCAATATATCACATATCATTACGTACACGTTTTATTGCAAATTTGCTTTGTTAGTATTTACACAGCATTACACAGATATAATTCTTAATTTGTACGTATATACAAGATAAGTAAAAACATTATTATTCTAAGTATCTTTAAAGGAATAAATTGTTCAAGTATCGTAAATGTAGTTATTTATAGGGAAGAGACTCGTTCCTTCACAAATACGTGAAGAATAAAAAACCATTTGTGTTGTTTTCCAAAATGTATTTACTTAAAAATACAATGAAAGTTCAATTCTGATGGAATGGGCAGAAATATAGTCTGTGGTGTCGGTTACTGTTACGTCGAAAGTGATGATGCGATGGTATCCTGTACAAAAGTAGTTTGAACAAGACTTATGAACACACAAACCAAATTCTTAGCCTAAGATTTCGTTTACGTTTAATCGTGACAGGTGGTCGTTACCAAATTCATTAAGTTTTTTTTTTTAAGTTCATATTTTTTTTTTCTTTTTTTTTTTAATGCTTACCTAACAAACGTAGGGATGTAACGGTATCGGGGCGATTGGCCTGATTGATTGTAAGACCCGTTAGCACCAGCAAATAATTTTCAGTCACGTTGAGCACTCGAGCAGAGAAGAGTACCGTGATCTCTGGCTCCAAGTACAAAACGCGAGTAATTTTTATTCCTTTTGGACATGTTGCAAACGGGGCTCGATATTAATAAAATTAAATGGACCTATACTTATCGTGTATGCATTGTATACTATGAACGCTAAAGTACTTATTTTTGCTCAGGCACCTGTACTTTAAGATAGTTCTTTGCCAACATGATCGCCAAGGTACTATCTTGAAGTTAACACGTGTAAATACAGCAACGGATCGTGTATAAAACTATAGAATAACAGAGTTCTGGAGATGGTATGGCCTGTACACAATTATAGACTGCTAATACGCCTCTCACGCATCACTCGCGATTCGGATTTTATTGTTCCTATTATCGTAACAAATCGAATAAATTGGGTTTATCGTGTATACGTTACACGGGGTCCATCCCATCTCCTTGGATTCAGTGTAGCAGGATACAGTCCATAAATAGCAGTTTTCTTTTCCTTAAATACTGCCATTTTCTGTAATTTGTCTTCGGATGTATAAACCCATTACTACTCACGAGAACGAATCATTTTCTCTGATCTAACTGTGTTTTATTTAACTATCTCATTCGAAAATATTTGTACATTAAAACGTGGGACATCGTCTCGCATTCAAATTATCGTTACTTTTATTTATTATGCAGCTATGGTACAATGGTATCGTAACCGCAATGTCTCTTCACCCTTTCTTGTCTACCAGTCTCCCGAAATAAGTGGCGACATGGACGGTCCATTTGCAACGGTCCACCGACTCTCAACACAAAGAGTTATCCTTCTGTTACAGGTGATCAGCGAATTGCGAAAACTTATTAAAAAATTATGTGACACCATTGGTAATTCCCATGGTAATATAGTCATTAATGAGACACTGATCACCGTGTACAGGAGAACTATCGTAGTAAAGAATACTGTCGCTCATTCTGCAACAGTCGACGAATCGTTGCTATGAGCAGTCCATGACAATGAAGTGAAAATAAAACCACAGTACATACAATACAAATGAATTACGCTCGAATAAGAGCAATCGAATAGGGAGAGTGCTAGATTTTTCGATCGTCGGTTACTCGGCATCATTTTCAACGATTTTTGAAATGCTCTGCGCGACAAGTCTCGAAAGTTGCTATGTAAATACAACTTGTGTGAAATATAAATGGAATAGCTTCTTCAAAGAAATAAAATATTACCCTGCGGTAGTTGCACCTTGTAAAATAAAGATTCTCTCCCTATTCCGTGCCCCAAGCCCTAAAATGTAACACCACCTCTCCACATTACATTACGTTACATAATATTATCGTTAATAATAAAATGTTTCTTATTCCATAACTTTATACATGCTATGTATAATTATTATGCAATGTTAAAGTCACACATTACACATCCACACTACCCCGGCGCGAGCGTTGCGTTAACCTTAATTCCTGTTTTGTTTGTCTTGTTTGAATTAAACAGGAGCACGAAGCAGCTTTAAAGACTATTTAAAATCCCTTTCGGTAGTATACATCGAATATCAAAAGGTGTCCTTTCGACTATATGTATTTAATTATTTTCCTATTTTTGTCGTTTCACGCACCCCCCCCCCTTCCTCGATTAATTTTAGTTGTTTCTCTTATTTTCAGACGCTCGCACTCCCGCAACACCCATCCATTGCAAATATACGTATAGATCGATAAAAGGAAAATCAATCACGCGCACAAGGTGAGAGACATTCGTCGAACTACAAACGTAAATTTGATTTCAAATGTAAAAAAATCACCCACAAATGTTCATTTTACACTATTTAAATACAATAGAGCTTTTTATATCTTAAATAAGTTTCCGTTATAAAACTGTCCCGCGAAGAAAGCCAGAATGATGGCAAATACCAGATAGTAGGTGGTTTGGATAAAACGATAAATTCGCCTTGGGAACGTTGCAAATGTACCGACAGCACGGCTGCGCGTCGAGTACTTAAAGATATTAAACGGAATATCGACGTTCGTAGGCTCCGCACGGCGAATGTATGGTTTTCTATTCAAACTACCTAATAGCATTTGGTGATGGCTAGACGACCAGAATTGCGAAGAGCCAAGACGGTAGAATTGCGGTTGCTTCTAATGCGTGTCAGCCCACCGCAACTCCGGCGAGGTGGTAATTTTTATTTGTAGGTCGGGAGGTTCCAGCAAATACGGTTTCGGGCACGATGGATATCAACATTGCTACCAACCACTCAATATGAGAGTAAGCGTTTGCTGAGAAGACTGCCGAAGATCGACAACAACGACGACGACGACACCCATGTGCCTACCTCCTCCTTTCTTACTTACATACCTCCTTCCCTTTTTTCATTATGCGTCTTCCTCGTCGTCCTCTACTTCTTCCACTTCACCTTCCACGTCGTCCTCTTCTTCGTCTGTAAACAGAAAAAGGAAAAGTTCGAGTGAAACCGCACGTTTACCTAAGCGCAGGGGAATATCGATTCGCGCGCCACGCGGGAACCTATAATCCCGCCGATAACATAGATTCATAAAATTACTGAAAAATTACTCCGCCTACCTTCGCCCTCTTCTAAATCCTCCTCGCCCTCTGGTATCATGTCATCGTCCTCATCGTCTTCTTCGCCGTCGCCGTCTACTTCTTCCTCCTCGTCCACCTCCTCTTCTATTTCCTCTTCTTCCACTTCTCCATCGCCGTTCTCCTCCTTCTTCTGTTTCTTTGTATCATCGTTCTTTTCCTAGAAAACGAAATCATCCAATTATTATTTGGTAAAATTTAATACACTATATATATAACGAAGAAATATTCACTAACGTAAACAAAAATAGAAATTAACCACTTCCGTTTGAATACTCGTTTCCGTATACTCGAAGTTAATCGCTCTAGAAAGAAGTGGGAGAACTTCACAGATAGGGGAAACCCTGACAACGACCGAAAGATAAAGAGGAGGGGAAGCACAAACGGATGAAGAGGATTCCCTTCCCGCCAAGAAACTTAAGGACATGGAAAGAAAAGTAGAGGGGACCTTCCGTTAAAATATGGCGGAACAGGAAAACACAAAGAACGATAGGGGGGAATTATATTCGCTAGAGAACACTGTTAGGTACTGAAAGGCTACTATTAAAAACAGTAAACAAAAAAAAACTACACCTCTGCGTAGGCATAATTAAAGTCGAAACAAACACACGACCGCCTGTGTAAGTAAAAGCATAATTAATATTTTTGTCAACGAGAAACCTTATGTTTTCGTAAAAATATTATTTCACTTTTCTTTGCTAAACATTTCATTCGTTTAATTCGTTTATCAAACCGTTAAACAGAGCGTACTCGTTTGTATTCGTAACTTTTTACTTATTCTTAATATAGGAGCTGGTCTTGTTGAGATTCAATCTTATCAAGTTGCGTCGACGAGAAGCGTAAGATAAACGAGGAGGCATACATCGAATTGCGGTTGTGATAAATGAAAATGAACGGACAGTTTTTAAAAAAAAAAATGTACACGGCGACTTTGCACGATCCTCGAAATGCCGCTACACCTTAAACTCGTGTTCATACAGCGTTACTCGAGATCAGGGTGGTGGATCGTCGTAAAGGTATACACGCGCCGTGTGTATTGGCGGCATGAGGAAAGAGGGCATAGAAAACTCGCAGAACTGCATCGTCCAATCAAAGGGAGGAATCGACTAAGACTAAATGGAGGGGGGAAGCGTAGGGATTGGCAGACGCTGCGACACATGTTTGTAGAAGGGATGTGTTCGTGCTGCGTAAAGCGGACGAGAGGGGAAGAGTGGGGAAAAGAGAAGCACGAAACAGCGTGCCCGGGTATCGTGCAGAGCCTAAGCAGCTATGGTTTGAAATAAAGTATGAAGTAAAGAAGAAAAAAAAAAAAAAAAAAGAAGAAAGGAAAAAGAATGTGCGATCTATATTTCAAATTGAAAGAGCAAATAAAGCGCGCATACGCTGAAATAAACGAATCCCGGCACTCTCTCATCGACGGACGTTAAAAGTTTGTATCATCGAGTTCGCGTCGCTTCAAGGTAACTGTCTCGTATTATCAAGCATCTTTATCAAGGAACGTAGTATCTCGCTTTATAAACTAGAAGACTGAGCGTAGAGTATCGATATCGTTTGCAGTTAATCGCGCTAGTAAAAGCAACGGAATATTCGACTTAATAATATTTACGGAACTATTACGCGATGGTACACAAATGGAACCGTGTATGGGTCACTGGAATACTATATACGTGGCATATCGTAGACTGAAAAAATAGCTTGTAATTCATGTGTCTCTCTGGAAACACGACGCGCTTTCTTCGAACTAGAATTTGTTGGCAACTACGGCCGCTATACATTCATGGCGTTGTCGGATAGTTCACAACGAACAGTAAGTGACAGTGACGTACAGGGCGCCAGTGGTCACGAAATGACGATGCCGCCTGTTATCCCACAGACACGATTACCTATCGTCTTGTTATTAATCACGAGGTCTTAGCAGATAACCTAACGTTCATAACCTATCGTACAGACTCATTTTCGCTCGATTCTCTCGGTCGTTCGGGTAACCCATGAATAATCGTTATATAATTCTTCTGTAACGCACATTAATTTGAACATGTTAGAGTCAACAGAAGCGTCGTGTCTCTGTTTCGTCGACGGAACGCAGAGTTGCCTATTCGAGAGGAAAGAACTTGTTGGAAGTCGTTAAACATAGAAGGAACGCGTAATAATAATTCAAGCCGAGAATAAACACGTAATTAACGATCATTGCAACGAACGTCTCTCCTATTAAGTTCACCATCGAATAAGGTTAAATATATTGGAAGTAATAAGACTGATCGAAAAAATGCCAAACAGTTACACATTGCATAAAATAACGCAATAATGATCCATGAATTGTTCGCGTGAAACTTATGGATCATTACTTGTAGGCGATTCGACGTGCTTCGGCCTTTTAACGAAGTATCGTAAATCATCTTAATCTCTTATACAAAATTTATTATGTCAAATGTGGTAACTATGATTCATACTGGTGAACTGGTAGGTCTGGCAGAAAATACACGATATCAAATTGGTACGCTTAAATTTGAGCCATTCGTAACTCCCGCCTTTTTCCTCTCCTTCCACGTTCTCATTAATCCATATGCGCTTGCGTCACAGGGTGTCTACGAGTACCAGATAATGTTAACGAATTTACTACGTGACTACGTAACCAGAGTACAACGATGATATATACGTATATCAATCGGCGCACTGAAAATGAATTTCACGGCTACGAATACGTCGGAACGTCGTAATTCGAAGCGAGTAGCGAAGCATTATTGCATTCTCGCTTTTCAACCGACGTATAAACAAACACGGATAAATACGAATAACGATAATAACGTGGGTACAATCTGTTTAGAAAGAGGTACACGATCGTGATTTCCACGTGACATACTCTTACCGCTACGCGAAGAAGACGCCACACCGCGAACTTTCTACAATACGTGCCGACGAGAGCGTAGCGATACCGGCATTTTCAGCAACGAGTTTCACCTCGCGACTCCCATAATAGAGGCGGTCGTACAACGCGTATTATCGACTAAAAATAAGCTGCTCCTATCAGGACACGCTGAACGACGTTCCGATTTAAGATGAAAAATCGCGTCAATGTTTTCTCAAAGGTTTGTAACACCGCGCGGTATACTACGAAAGAATAGGGAGACAGGAGAGACACGGGTATATAATACATGGCGTTGCCGCTGGCTGCGCGCGTGGGGTTCTCGAGGGAAAGAGAGACAGAGAGTCGAACACCGGTAGACTCGAGGACAAGAGGGGAGAGAGAGAGAGAGACAAGCAAAGCGAGGAAGGAAGCCTTCGGTGCGGTGTTTATGCACGCAGATCGGTAAACAATTTCAGAGCAACACGTCGACTTGAAAGAGATATGTGTTAGTCTATCGATCGTCCGTCGGACACGATTAACCCTCTTACAACGAATTATCGATCAATTACGACACAGAAAGGGAGAGAGCGATAGACGTACAGTAACAGAGACGAGAGGATGAAGGAAGGGAGAGAAGATGGAACGAGCAAGAGTGAGATAGCACAATGAACGCGGGCTTGGTTTCGGGCGCCATAATGGAAACCCACGACGGTGGTGGTGGTGGCGACGGCGACGGCGGCGGCAGCGACGGCGGTCGGAAAAATGCGCGGGATGCTCGCTTTTCCTACCTATGACTCCGATATTCTAGATTAAAAATGGCGTCCATCTTGTAGATATATCGCCTTAGCATTTGTAAATCGTACTCGCGACGGGATCCTTTCGAAATATCGCGTAAGCTATTACGTTACAAAAACGTATAATAACGAAAGCATACGAAACGAGCACATGGCGCTAGTAGCCAATATCCCGCCCGAATTTTACGTTCACTTTATTAACACGGTAGGAATGATACCAAGTTAATTCCGATATTAGCTGGTACCGTGAAATCCAGATTGGTAATTATAGACGGCATTGTAAAGACAGGGGTGATCAACCGAATGAACCATCGTGTTCGTGGCAGCCACGCGAAATACGATGGCGTCCCTCGACTCAGAATTGGAAAAACATCACGCGTTGCATGTACATGCATGGGAACTGTTTTGGGGGGGAAACGGGGGAAACAGTTATGTCTCCCAACACCACGAAAATATGGAAAATGCCGGCCGGCATTTCTGTATCTTTTTCCGCGTCGTCAATCGGTTGAAACGGCTACCCGTTTGCCCGCCCACCACCAGTTTGTTCCCGGGAGTACAACGATATCGCTTACAAACTTTCAAGAGCATGTTTCCTCGGAATATGAAATGCAACGAGCATCCACGCGTAGGCTCTATGAGCGGGAAAGTCAGACGATGGGAACGATCACGATTTACTGAAGTTACGATCGACTCATATATTATGAATGCGATGATTTCGTGAAATCGTAGATGATGCCGTGATCGAGCAGCGTGGCGCGGAAGCGTGGTGTATGCCGGCGTGTAGTACATACGTGCTTTCGTGTGTACGTGTACGGTTACGCACCAATCGTGATAATTGATCATGTAAATGATATTTCGAGAAATCGTGTTGGAAACAGAAAAAAACAAGACACTGCTCACCTCGGCCGGCCTCTTGATTCCTTTGATCTCACACTTCGCGTCCCCAGAAGCCTTGTCGTTCTCGGTCACCTTCTCGACAACGACCTCGTTGTTTTCCTTAGTGCTCATGGTGGATACGTGCGCGTTGGGCAAGATGCCTGCGTGTCCGCTTACAAAACGGTGGAAAAAGATAGAGCGGTGCGTGTGTACACGTAACGAAACTCAGTGTCCTCGCGCGGCGTCGGTTTCCGGCGAAATGCCCGAGAGTGCAGCGTCGTCAGGCGAAAACCCAAGGGGCAAAGGGGGGAGTGAGAGAAAGAGAGAGAGGGGAAAGGAGGGTGAGACAGAGTCGAACCAGTCAGGAGTGGAGAGTGTCGTGTACTGACGACTGTGGCGCGAATAGCGCAAAGCGGACTACTACCCGGTCTCGGTTCGCTCCTAGCACCTCCAACCTGGCTTTGTTCAAAAATGAAGATGGCGCGGGTTTGAAACTCGATAAATGCCTGATTGGTTGAAATCTCAATGCCCTTTCGAGACGTGTCACTGCGCCTAATTAGGAACGTAATAACGCTACGTAATCTTTTATTATTTCTTGTCAACGTTTTTCACGTAATGCGTCCACATGACGTATAAATAAAATTAAATCCTGCGGAGGACGAGGGGTTCGAGAGTTCGTGGCCTTGGTTCGCCGTCTGGTTCGAGGCTAAGTCGCTCGATTCAAATAAGCTCCGACGCTGAGAAACATTTATATCCTTTTTGGACGCCGCCTTCGCGAAAAAATCGATAAATATACCGTGAAAAAGAAAAATTATATACGGGAAAACGGAATTATTTTTACGTATATCCGAAATTAACAACTCGGATCGTTTCTTTTCGGGAAGTGTACTCCGGACATCGTGGCGGGAATTATCCTATAGGTAAAAGAGTCAGACTTTTTGAATGACGCAGTCGCACACCTGTCACCCAAAATTTAATACCAAATGTACTACTTTCGGGATTCCCAAAATTTATACTTAGTATAGTGCAGTCTTTAATCTCAGAACATTTGTTCGAATAGTTTCGATAATCAGATTGGAATTAATAGATCATGCCGAATACAAAACAATTTAAATAAGGATATTACATCATTAATGTGTAACATCATGAAGAAAGATCAAACGGAAGAAGTATAGTTATATTTTAGTAGCACATGTTTGTATTTTATAAATTTATGTATCGTTCTTTTAGTTTTTCTCATTTTTGGTATACAGGAATGGCGTTACATTGTTAAAATAATTAATTATTTAATAATCATAAACGAAAGATAACAAAAAAAATATAGCATAATTGCTGTTATTGATTGGACATCTTATATGTTAAACCGATTTTGACGCCGGCTGTTAATGGCGTATATGCAATTGAAATTTTATATTTGAAGGAATTAAATACAGTTATACTCTTTTTTCTAATGATTTTATATGAAGTGAATTTTACAGATTAGTATCAAGCTAAGCATTACATTAATATTTATACGTTTAAATGAAAAAAAAAACATTACATCTCTAAATTTTATACAACGTATAATAACATGCGCATGCGCTTTATGTGTATACATGCCAGTTTCCGGTTAAAGTACATTTCCCTTTCTTCCTAAATATCCAAGATGGTAGGTAAATCTTCGATTGAAAGTATGCGTATTTCATCTAAAATTATGCTTGTAATCCATGAGCAATGTCGCTTCTAAGGTTCAGTCTTGTAATATAGATATCATTTGCTGAAAAATGAACGAAGTATTTTACTTTTTCGTCAAATCGTGTAACTGTTGAATCAGTGTTGTTATAACCTCAAAAAGTGACATGAGCTATATAGTATTTATTTTATTTTTCTAAGTCAACGAAAGATAAGTATAACAAACACATTAAAGAATAACATAATTTAAAATATCTAGTTTAGTTCTATATTTGCGCGAAACCGAACCAAAAGTTACGTGAAATTATCATTAATGTAATGTTAATTTTTATGATTTCAGGTGAATGTACCAAAGCAAAGGCGAACCTTTTGCAAAAAGTGTAAAGTACATAAACCTCATAAAGTGACACAGTACAAAAAAAGCAAAGAACGACATGCATCGCAAGGTAGAAGACGTTACGATCGTAAACAACAAGGATTTGGTGGTCAAACCAAACCTATATTCAGAAAGAAGGTTTGTAAAATATTCATCGATTATTATTCGACGTGACTTTAGCTTTTGTTCATTTATATTTATACCTCCTAATGCAAGTGAAGAATATTATTTTATAGTAACGATCTTCCGTATTTTTTATAGGCAAAAACTACAAAGAAAATTGTCTTGAGAATGGAATGCACAGAGTGCAAGTATAGGAAACAGATTCCTCTTAAAAGGTGCAAGCATTTTGAATTAGGCGGCGATAAGAAAAGGAAGGTAAGTATCTTATGTTTAATTTTTACAGAAAGATTCTTTTAGGATACCAAGCAATTATCATCGATATTCTTTTTAGGGACAAATGATCCAGTTCTAGGGTGAAGTTATGTACATTAACTTTCTATGTGTATTTAATATGAAATAAAATAAATCTTTCGAAATTTGTAGAATTGTTTATTATATCAATTTACATTTTATAATGCAAAAATATTTTTCATGCTTAACATATAAACATAACAAAGTACTTAATCTCCTTCTTCTTGTTTCTTAGAAATTATTTGCTGAGAATTGCTGTTAAAATGAAATAAAACAAAACTATGTGAACATATCAAATATATTACAGGGTGAAGAGTGACGTAGACATTGTGTGGAAGAAGAAATTAAAAGTATCATTTCATTGTAAAATTATGTTACAGGTATCCTTCGAGTTACTAGATTCTGTGAAAGTCAAGACTCAGATTTAGTCTCTGAAATATATACAAGTTATTGTGAAATACCTATTTTCTTTTTAAATAAAAACGTGTAACTCTAGGGATACCTGTATTATACATTTACAGCAATTTTTATTGTCATATTTTACTACAAGCTTATTATTTAAAACTTACTCCAATATAGATGGGTCCAATCCCTCTTGTTGCATCTTTAACTTAACTGCTTCTTTTTGTACACCGAAATGTACCATCCTGAAATACTTCTCATAACGCGGGTCTTTACTTAATGGTTGTTGCTCAGTCTGTATGCTTTTAGGCTCATCTTCTGTAATATTATCAGGTTCATCTATCTTAGATACAGTTTTTTCTTCCTCTATAATGTCCTCATTCTCTACAGGATGTTCAGTCTCCTGATGATCTTGTTCCAGGCTAGGAACAGATGACAACTGCAAGAAACACAGATTTAAATTGCAAACCTTTTGAATCATTCGCATTTCAATTCTTACACGTGTACATACCCAAGATTCTAAAATTTCTAGTGACGCTTCTATCCTTTGTAACTTATTTTCAAATTCAAATAATCTCTCTTCGCATGATAATGCAAATTTATTAAGGAATGTTACAGTGTGCCCAATGAAATGATTTATGAACGATATAGTTCGTTTTTGGTTGATTGGTGGAACCTGAAATTTAAAAAAAAAGATTGACCGTTTTGATGCATAAGCACAATTAAAGGCATGAAACCAATGTCTGCACCTTCGTGTAATCGATAGTCGGTTCGATTATCGGAATTTTGTAATCATTCATTGTATTTTTCAAATGTTATTTCTTGTATTTGTTGACCAACTGTCAAGCGTCATAAACTTCCGACGCATTGCTCCCACAGATCATGTAGACTCACGGTAGGGTGGTGTAAAACTAGGAACCAAAATTTCTCAGCTATAGTGGGTGTGCACTACGTGCAAACACGTATTCGCCAGTGAAACACTCTGCAGATAACGTACAAACGGCGGGACGTTTAAAAGTGTTTTGCATTACAAATAATTTAACAATTCCCAAGTTACGAATACCTAGTGGAAAATATCGCGGCCAAGACTGCTATTTTTCGTGGTTTAAATTTGTTAGTACATCTTGCATCGCGTCTAAAATTTCAGCGAAGTACAATAAAACGTTGACGAGATCCTTGAACGAACGAATGAATTCTCCTAGTAAAATCCCACTTAACAAGGATTCGATAGTTTATGTAACTTTTAATTTAGCTATTTGTCCGTAAACGGAATTCCATACAGGATAGACAAAAGAAACATTTTTCTTACCAGCGGACATCTTCCGCGTCGTACGCGTTTTAGGTGGCTCGTTCAATCAGAATTTAAGGAGCAAAAATCATTTGTTGTAAGTCGATAAAGCAGAATATGCGCTGACAGCGTGAACGAGAACTTTTTAGTGGCTTTACAGGTTGGACTTATAGGTTGGATGTAGGTCTAGTAAACGCGACTGATCTGTTGTCAGTGGGAATTAACTGTATGGAGATTACAGGGAAAAGGATTATTTTTTAAAGTATGGAGTCACCACCTGACCTGGAAGCTGTTTACCAGGCTGTGTATTCTTTATATAATAATTCGAATCCTTCGGGGCCAGGGAAAACGTCTCAATGGTTGGACGAATTACAAAAATCGGTAAGCTATTCGTTAGCGGTCTTTCAACCAGTGCTACCATATATTTCCTGATTTTCTATATTCCGCGTGCTCTTCGCGTTATTGTTACGTTGATCGTGCAATCATTGTTATGTATCTATAAATCGACTGTACAAAATAGCAATTAAAAAATGTTAATGGATGAAACAGTTTCTAACCTTACACTGTGCATTGTTATTCCTAAATTGTAACTTTCGACCGATATTGCACGCAATTCGGATATAAACATACATATATTAAAGAATTGTAATCTAACAGCTGTGATATTAATATATTATTTTAGGTGTTTGCGTGGAAGATAGCGGATGAAATGTTGCAGCAAAAGCGTGATGTTCAGTCTTGTTATTTTGCTGCACAAACAATGCGCACAAAAATACAACTATGCTTCCAAGAATTACCTGCAGAGGCTCACATTTCTTTGAGAGATTCTTTAATGAATCACATATCACAAACTAATGAAAATACAAATTCAGCTATTGTTACACAGGTTTGTATTCTATGTAATATTTTATTTAGCAGGAGATTTATATGTCTATTTTTCTCCAATTCAAGACAATTATTATTACAGTTATGCCTAGCATTGGCAGATCTAGCACTGCAAATGTCTTCTTGGCAGAAACCAGTCGTGGACTTAATTAATAGATTTGGTGGGTCGACTACTAGTTTGTGGCCATTACTCGAAGTAATGACTGTATTACCGGAAGAAGTAAATTCACGATCTCTTAGGTACGAAAAGATCATAGAGAAAATTAAAACATATGTTATTAAAATATTTCGATTTTGTTGAATTAATTTTTAATTCAAATTAAATTATATAGACTAGGAGCGAATCGCAGACAACACATATTACTCGAACTAAATGCAAGTGTAGATACAGTAACAGAATTTTTGGTGGGTAGAAAAAGAAGATATATTTACATTTGTACATATCAATGGAATTCACTCTGTTTTACGACGCATTAAATTTTCCAGAAACTGTGTTTAAAAAATGGTGGAGATAATGTACAAATTCGCGTTACGATTCTTAGATGTTTTATAAGTTGGATTGCAGTACACGCTATACCCCTTGTACCTACGAGCGACGTTATTGTGTATACTTTACAAGTGAGTTTCTCAAATAGTTGTACTTAACGCGAACAAGATATGCGACAGTGCACATATTTTTTAGATACTTGGAAACCACATGATTGGATCTCAATTACACGAAGCAGCTGCAGATTGCATATGCGTAATTTTACAAGTACTCGAAGAAGACAGTAATAGCAATCATGATAATAATAGCGAGTCGAGTATACAGTTACAACAGCTGCAACTATGGCTTTTCACTAGTGTAATGGCTTTAGAGCAGCCGTACCATTTATCCGTCGCACACGAAGACATGGACAAGTAAACTTTCAATCTTTTTTTATGTAGCGAGGGAGGACAGAAAAACTGAAGGTTACCTTCAATATTTACTTAGCCATTATAAAAAATACTGTTTAGGTCGATAAATTATTGCCGGATTTTTACGGAATTAGCTGAAACTTTCTTGGAAACGATGATAAGTGGCTGTGTAGGAGGAAAGCAACATTATGCTATCAAAATCCTTGACCTTGCCTTAGTATGTGTCGGACATCATGACTACGAGGTATATATTTATTTTCACGTCTAATACCAATCGCTACTATCAATTACTGAAACAATATTATTCGTATCAGGTAGCACAAATAACTTTTAATCTGTGGTACCGTTTATCGGAAATTCTTTACCAAAAAAACAGTGATGACCTTAATACAGTGTTCCGACCTCACATCGAGAGATTAATTGGAGCGTTATGTAGGCACTGTCAAATGGAACCAGATCATGTTAGTAATCACGTTTAAAATACCGTAACAATTTCTTTATGTTAACACGAAATATGTAAATTTATTTTGACAGCTGGGTCTGGTGGAAGAGGGTGCTGGCGGAGAAGAATTTGCGGATTTCAGAAATCGTGTTTCGGAATTAATAAAGGATGTCGTGTTTGTCGTCGGAAGTAGTCACTGTTTCCGTCAAATGTTCTCTTCCTTAACGGGTGGTCCTGGCCCACAGGGTCAAACCAATCACGTGCCCACGTGGGATTCGACTGAAGCCGCGTTGTTCGTAATGCAAGCGGTTGCAAAAAATATTTTACCGTTAGTTTCGCCGCGCGGTACACGCGACACTTCCACGTAACGTTTCCTTTAATTCGAAGTTTATGATAACGTTTATTTACAGAAAAGAAAACGACGTAGTTCCAAAAGTGGTAGAAGCTATTTTAAATTTACCTGAAAACACACACATAGCCGTGCGTCATACGAGTATTCTTTTACTGGGGGAACTTTGCGAATGGATAGATAATCATCCTCAGTCTTTGGGTAAAGTTTTTAGCGATCGCGTTTAGCATCTCGACGCATTTCTTTGCTCTATTCGCTAATGAAAAATTATCGTTGTAGAACCTGTTTTGAACTTTCTCTTGAGTTGCTTAAGCCAAAAAGGTTTAGGAAGCGCGGCTTGCAGCGCGTTACTGAGTATATGCACAGCCTGTCCGTTGCATATGGCGTCGCACTTCCCGGGGCTACTGCAAATTGCACGTTCCCTCGACAGTTTTGCTATCAGTAACGATGCAGCCATCGGTTTACTTAAAGGTGAGATAAAGTATTCATTACAGTATTTATTCCGTGAAGAAACACAGTGGGATATTTTTCTTTTTATTTTGCGATAGGTGTTGCATTAATCATGTCTAGTTTACCATGCGAAGAAATTACCCAAGCGATGAAGGAGTTATGTTGGTTCCAAGCTAGACCACTGTGTGAAATTATGGAACGTAGAATTCCAATTGAAATTGGAACAAAGACTGATCCTGTGATATGGTTAGATAGATTAGCCGCTATATTTAGGCATACTGAGCTTCGAATTAAGTATCCTAACGAACCTCATCCGTGTCAGAGCGCGGTCACAGAAGTAAGTTTCGCGATCGTTAACGTGATTTCCCGCGATAATAAGGGATTTATTATTGAACATAGATGTGGCCGATATTGTCAAATGTATGTACGGCGTATCAACATGACGCAAAATTGATGGAAAGATGCTGTCGTTGTTTGAGATTCGCTGTCCGCTGTGTAGGAAAACATTCCGCCCATCTTCTCGAACCACTCGTAAAACAGGTATTAATCACTTGGAAATTAAAGTCGCGTACATTTTCATTAAGTCTTCACTGAATATTTCAGATCGTGCAATTATACGCAGCGCATCAACATAGCTGCTTTTTATACCTCGGTTCGATATTAGTCGATGAATATGCCACTGATTCAGAGTGTGTGTCTGGCTTATTAGCAATGCTCGAAGCATTTATTGGGCCTACCTTTAATATCCTCCAACAACAAGATGGACTAAAGAATCATCCTGATACGGTAGACGATCTTTTTAGATTATGCGCCAGGTACGTAGCTATAACGTTCACGGCATGATTAAATAATGCGTTTATTTCTTCAACGTACTAATACGTTTATTTTTAACAATAGGTTCCTTCAAAGGGCACCTATCCCCCTATTACACTCGGCTATAATAGGAAGTATAATTGATTGTGCCTTAATGGCCTGTAGTTTAGATCATAGAGACGCAAATGTTTCAGTAATGAAATTCTTTTACGATCTTGTACATTGTGGGCGTAATTATGAGGTAATCAAAGAGAAAATATATTTTATATTCTCGATTACTATATATAAATATTGATGTATTTCCGTTTCTTCCAAGAAGCGATCAGATTATATGGTACGACAAGAACTGGTACAACGTATATTAAGAGAAAAAGGACAAACGTTAGTCGTAAGACTACTTCATGCATCCGTATTCTCGCTGCCAGCGTACATGCTGTCGGACGTGGCGGACGTTTTCGTCGAACTTTCGTTCACTAATAGAGAAGTACGGAGCACGCGATACATTTTTAATTAAATTTAACTTGCGTTTTTTCCATTTAAAACGATGTTTTGTTCTTCAGTTGTTGTCAAAATGGTTAGAGGAAGCCATCAAAATGATGCCCTCGCAAAACGCAGGTGGCTCCCCTACGGCACAACCCGAACAATTATTTGAATTTCACAGTACCGTTACAAGGTACGTAAAAGCATGATTTTTTAATCTTTTTCTTCTTTTTTTCTAATACAATTTTTCTATTTTGCAGTGCGGACGCGTCGAAACCCGTGACTCATGCCTTACGAAATTTTGCACGCCTGTATCGTTGATGCATTTCGCTGCGAAACTAAGGTTACGAGTGTCAAAATTACAAACAGCAAAAAGTCTTGCAGGATCCTTCGATTAACCAATACGTTTGAAGGTATCAAAGAAACAAGATTACTGTAAAATGGTGAGTGTACGGTGTATAAATGTATTTACAAAAGTTTTCAATACTTTGTACTCGTTTACTATCTACACATTCCTTTGCAAAGTATGTAAAAATAGTAAAGGCAACTTAGCTTCCCTTCTTGTAAAATAAATTCATTAATTTTACGCAGAAGCGATGCATTTAGCGACACGTTTTTTTTTTAACGCGAACATTTTTCCCCGAACAATGACTATGAAACGAAGAACCTCATTTCACGCTAATGCTTTTAATTATTTTTAGTAATTTTACGCATAGTTTCGTCGCGTTTGTCCCATGGAGAGTGATATCCGGATTACCTATTACATTAGGTATATATCTAGTCAATTGTAAAGGTATTCAACATTACGCATACTTTGCGGATAACGTGCAGGTAGTAAACATTTAAAAAACAGAATTATATATTTTCGTGCTTTCCATTTTATTTACGCAGACAACCTTACAATGGAATGCTATTAAATCCCCCCCTACCCCCTTCATAAAAAAAAAACTCTGAAATGTGTGCTATTCGATTTGTCTCTTATGGTATACTGAATTGCGTTAGGTTACATGATTTTACAATTATGTTTTTAATACTCCAACTATCCTGTTACGAGATATCACTTCCAGACGTGAGTTTTTCTTATTATATAACATGGAGAGCAAGTAACGTAATTTACAAAAACGAATTTTTAGCGACCGTCTAGCCTATAAACATACAAGACTTTACGTAAATAAGAATGAATACAACACGGACGCAAATCGATCGTGTGTATGTATTTAAGAAAAAGAAAAAAAAAAAAATGAACGATATGTATGATCTTCACCCGATAAAATGTAAAGCTTATTCACATTTGTGTATCTCTTTCGTGTGTCTTGCAAAATATAATTTTATAAATGCCTAGATCACGTTCAAGGTTAATGAGATGTGATATGTTACAATGGCATCGTGAAACGAAACATATGCGTCATATTTCTATTATATGAATGCATAATTAAAAAATGAATTTCTTAATAGATCTGAACATTGTTAATGTTTAACTTGTTTCGCGCCCTGTTTGTACAGTTATGGGCATATGTTTTGATTCATGGCGATATCACAGTGTGTACACGTGTGTAGGTAATGCGTGAGTATGCCGGTGAATCTGATATAAAGGTATAAGAATGGGACGCGATCATTCGTTGGAATGGAAAATAAGCAAAAGATACACTCATTTTACACGATAGTTAAATTTAAAATGTACAAATACTTTACATATACGAGACATGTAATTTTTTGCAAAGCGTTAATGTACAGTTAAGGTATTAATGAAAATAAGCATTATTATTGGTAAGAATATCATTTGTAACGTAAGGTTGAAAACTGATTAAACTGTACGAATATTTTGATGACTAGTATTAATTTTAGCATTTACGGTAATGTTTCGCTTTATAACAACAAATTTTCCGACGTATTTCAAATAAAATGATATTTTTTACTTAAACGACGAATATTTAATCGTGATTAAAATGACAATAAAGAGATTAACAATCACGTAAAGAATAACTCATCGTCCTTCATTTTTTTTTCTACGATTACAAAAAAATATACATACATACATATTTAAAGAATGCAGAACAACGAAACAACTGCATTCCGCGAACGTATCGATTTGTAATCATTTTGATGACGAACGATTCTGATAAATCGCGTAATTAATTCTCGAATAGCTACCAAAGTCATTACAACGAACGTTCGCGATGATTTCATCGAATTAGAAAAATTAGGAGGTTCAATATTTATTTGTAATATACAGAGTGTACGGTCATACCTGGGAAAAATTTTAATGGGGGATTCTAGAGGCCAAAATAAGACGAAAATCAAGAATACCAATTTGTTGATGGAGGCTCCGTTAAAAAGTTATTAACAATTAAATTAAAAAATTTCAAATCGTTCTGGAAAAATTATTTTCGGTTGCGGGGGTCAATTGCAATCATTTTTGGTGAATAGACATACCCCCGAAATCCTACCCACTTTCGAGAAAAAAATTCAAGAAGGTGTGAAATTTTTCGACGGGGAAAAAAAATTTCAAATCGTTCTGGAAAAATTATTTTCGGTTGCGGGGGTTAATTACGATCATTTTTGGTCATTACATATATCCCCGAAATCCTACGCATTTTTGAGAAAAAAATTCCTTACCGAAAATATAATTTGGCGCCTAAAATCGACGAAAAAACAAAATTTCAAATCGTTCTGAAAAAATTATTTTCGGTTGCGGGGGTCAATTACAATCATTTTTGGTCATTACACATACCCTTGAAATCCTGCGCATTTTCGAGAAAAAAATTCCTTACCGAAAATCTAATTTGGCGCCTAAATTTTTCGACGAAAAAACAAAATGTCAAATCATTCTGGAAAAATTATTTTCGGTTGCGGTGGTCAATTACAATCATTTTTGGTGAATAGACATAATCTCGAAATCTTGCGCATTTTCGAAAAAAAAATTCAGAACGTGTGGAACTTTAGATATTAATAACTTTTTAACGAAGCTTCCATCAACAAATTGGTATTCTTGATTTTCGTCTTATTTTGGCCTCTAGAATCCCTCATTAAAATTTTTCCCATGGGTGGCCGAACACCCTGTATATTTAAAAAAGATAAGCGTCATTCGAATGGTTTGCAAGACTACTTTTATTGGCATAATTCACAAATTGGGTCTTTTATTTTGTAGGTTATGGCAACTTGGTATCTCCTATCTAGAAAAGGTTCGATATTCTTCGCTCGATACTTCCATTTTAAACATTCTCGTTCTTTGGTAATTACACGAATATAATCCCTGCGCACTTTGCAGGCAAGAAATTGTAAAGAAAGGGCCTAATGATAGCCTTATGGCCACGCCGCGATTGTTCTGCGCGATAAAGGGTGTTCCTTACAGGAAACGAAGTACTTACGAAACAAGATCTTCCCAAACAGCTGTGCAATAAATTGTTAAGTGACTGTACGGAACATCCAGGTACAAGGTGAACTCGAAGATATTTGGGTCGTCGAGTAGGCTGCAGGTGCTGCCTTTTTCAGGTTTTAATCATTCTTTCCTGCCGCGTGACCAGGATATTATACCGAATAAATTGTAATATTTTAATATCATTAAATTTTGATTGCGAGGAACTTGGGTGCCCTTCGTCGGGGCATTCTATACGTCATTTCCGTGGTTTTGCGTTACAATTTTTCAATGTACGTTAAGTAGAAAGCGGTGACGGTCGAATACCTTTGTATCGAGTACCGGGAACAGGTATCGAATGGTTCTAGCGATATGCTCATGATTCAGGTTCGATGCCACGTCTTCTCGAGACATTGCTAGCAACCTCTCGGGCTCTGAGTCACTGAACAGTTGTGTTATGAGTCACACACAGTCGAACCTTATTGGCCAAGGAATTGGTTTCTAACAAAGGAATGTTGTTGTAACGCTTAGCCGAGCATGCGAGGGTAGAGATATATTTTCGATGTTTTTTACTCGATTTCGGTTCGCAATGCATTCTATGCATACAGTGAGTCACAAAATTATTGGCACAGATATAATATTTAAAAAAAGAAAGTGTTGATCGAATGCCATGGAGAAGTATTTAGAAGCAAAAAGGATTTCGGTCGTAAACACTGATTATTGACTATCGAAAAAGTTTAGAAATCTATCGATAGATCGTCTTCGTGTTGTTCGATCATTGACGAATACCTTTCGTACGTACCATAGCGTATTGTTAATTGATATAGTGTGTTGTGTTATCGTAGGTATCATTCACGAGTTTCCACGACGCGAAACATACATTGCATGTACGTTGCCGATGTTCGTTCGAGCAAAGCGATTTCTCACACAAGAATGCAGAAAGGAAAAGAAAGGAAGAACACGACGTTTCGAGGTGCAAGCTACTATGCTTGCGTTTGACATTTTCCTAACTGTTCCAAGAATTTCTTCCTACTCACGGTAGATGGCAGACTTTCGTAAAACACATTTGACGAAACCCTAATCCAACCCCGATACAAAGACGAGAACCGTTAGTCCTTTTCGTCGACGTTACCTGCAAGAACAATGCTTTACCCAAAGCATTGGTATTTTGGCAATAATGGAGTACCTCTAATTTTCGAGTAATATATTGTTTTGGTAAGTAACCCTTCAGGTACGGCGAAAATTGTAATTTTGACTAAAACCACGAGGTTTATAGGTTATACAGAGTATTCGGCCACCCATGAGAAAAATTTTAATGGGAGATTCTAGAGGCCAAAATAAGACGAAAATCAAGAATACTAATTTGTTGATCGAGGCTTCGTTAAACAGTTATTAACAATTAAATTCAAAAATTTCAAATCGTTCTGGAAAAATTATTTTCAGTTGTAGGGGTCAATTACAATCATTTTTGGTCATTATACATACCCCCGAAATCCTACGCATTTTCGAGAAAAAAATTCGAGTAGATACTGAAATTTTTAGGCGAAATTAAAAAATTTCAAATCATATTAAAAAAATTATATTTAGTCAGAGGGGTCAATTACAATCATTTTTGGTCATTAGACATACCCTCGAATTCCTACCCACTTTCAAGAAAAAAATTCGAGAAGGTGTGAAATTTTTCGACAGAAAAAAAAAATTCAAATCGTTTTGGAAAAATTATATTTAGTCAGAGGGGTCAATTACAATCATTTTTGGTCATTAGACATACCCTCGAATTCCTACCCACTTTCGAGAAAAAAATTCGAGAAGGTGTGAAATTTTTCGACAGAAAAAAAAAATTCAAATCGTTTTGGAAAAATTATTGTCGGTTTCGGGGATCAATTACAATCATTTTTGGTCATTATATATACCCCCGAAATCCTACGCATTTTCGAGAAAAAAATTCGAGTAGATACTGAAATTTTTAGGCGAAATTAAAAAATTTCAAATCATATTAAAAAAATTATATTTAGTCAGAGGGGTCAATTACAATCATTTTTGGTCATTAGACATACCCCCGAAATCCTACCCACTTTCAAGAAAAAAATTCGAGGTGTGAAATTTTTCGACAGAAAAAAAAAATTCAAATCGTTTTGGAAGAATTATTTTCGGTTTCGGGGATCAATTACAATCATTTTTGGTGAATAGACATACCCCCGAAATCCTACCCACTTTCTAGAAAAAAATTCAGTACGTTTGGAACTTTAGACGTTAATAACTTTTTAACAAAGCCTTCATCAACAAATTGGTATTCTTGATTTTCGTCTTATTTAGGCCTCTAGAATCCCCCATTAAAATTTTTCCCAGTGGTGGCCGAATACCCTGTATATGTTGCCGTTGGCAATTTTCACACGTTCACACTAATTCGGATGAGATTTCTAAGATCATTATCTTTTTGTTTTACCTATTTTCGTACATTCAAGAACAATTGTTTTCAACCCCCGATTTACTGTAACTATAGTAATATTTGATTCGAGACCAGGTTCGACGGGACTCCAGTCACTTCCCGATTAGTGTTAGAAAATGTCGAGTACCGTTCGCCTCTGCCGTTGACACAGACTCCAAGCGGACGAATATTGCATTTATTGCTCGGTGAAAAAGAAGAGAAACTTTCGATAAGTGCGAAATCATTCACCGTCCCTTGCCAACGAGCCCGCATTCTACCTTCTAGCCGACAATGCCATTACCCTCGATTCTTCCGCAGAGTCCCTCGTACTAACATTTGCTCGTGCAGGATGCAGCACGTAACTATCGCTGAATTCACCCTCTCTCATCGACGGCGACAGGCAGCGGCGCGTTGCCGGGCAACCAGACAGTCAGACTGCTGTCTGCCGATCTGCCAGGGGCGCGGAAGGCCGCGACGAGACGAGACCAGACCAGACCAGACCAGACGAGGCCAGAAGAGTAGACAAGCGTGGAGGAGAGAAGAATCGAACAGAGACGATACGAGAGTGGAATCAGGGGGTGGGGGACCGGGTGTAAGGCAGGTGTAGAGGGAGTAAGGTCGTCGTTGGAGGGGTAACGCGACCATTTGACCGTAGGACGGGAAGAACGAAAGCTCGTCGAGAGAGACAAGGGTAGATGATGTAGCAGTAGCAAAGTTGCAAACGGTTCTGCGTGGTAGTGGTGTTCGGCGTCGTCGTAGTGGGGGATCAGTGGCACGATGGTGCATCAGAGGGACAGAGGAAAGCTGGTGGGGCGTCAGGGGCGGCCGGGCTAGACGAGTCGAGGTCAGTTATCCGCCACGCCCGACGCCGACGCCGTCGTTCCGGCGCACCGCATTGCATTTTCGGCGCCACTGCTGCCGCTGCGTATCACTGCATTGCCAATGTTCACTTTTTTTTTTCCACTCTTTCTTACTTCCCCTTTCCACCCTTCCCCCTTCCGCTTCTGTTCATTTCTCTCTTCTTATCTCCGCGTTTCTTTCTCCTTTCTTCTTCTTGCTTGGCTCTTCGAGCATCGTCGCTTCGTTCCTCCCTTTCGGCTCTTCGTACGCTACTGCAGGTTCATACTGCCTACTTGTTCATCGCTGACGTCTAAACTACGGGCCGCCGCATCGCATAGTCGTCGTTTTGTGACGGAACTGGTCGGGTAAAGCTGGCGAAAGGTGGGATACGTAGCAGCAAAATTCTCAATTTTTAGGGAAAATCGTATCGTTCCGTAGACGGTGTCCTATCTATAGACACCTCCTCGAAGAAATTGGCACGTTTCTGGTCGTCTGCAGTGTGCAGACGACGTGGAATACGCGTCTACCAAGATTGACCGGTCAATACGCGAGGACGTTCGCCGTTAATTGTTTTGTTTATAGTTTTAGACGCGTAAGTCGACCGCTTGTACAAATCAACGCGACTGAGATTCATTTTTCTCGATCGTTCCGAGATCTGACTCGGGTTTAAAAGACTTTGTTAAGAGAGGCTCGGTTGAGTTGGCTGTGTGAGGTTCGGAGGATCGTACTTCGGGAGCGTGAGTCATCAGGATGACGCAGGATTCGCAGAAAAAGTTTTATGGAATATTTGCTTGAGAAGATATTGAGTAGATATTAGGGAAATGATTCGATTTTAATTATATAGCCTTTCGATAGGTGCGAACTAAGAGAGAGTTCTTCGAGAAGCCCCATTTTTTCAAGTACTGCAATAAATTCTTACGAATATTTATGTAACGAAACAATTATTAGAGGCAAGTGATTTTGTAAGTTGTAGATTGATACTTGTATCTATCGACCTGTAAGTGTCCAATATCACGACACGAAAGACATAAAAGCCGTTAAAGTATTCGCGATACGCTTAAGCTGTCTCGCGCTTGTCTGACCGCCTAGTCAGACTTTGTCAGGGTCGTTCCAAAGAACGGGCATCGTGGCGATCGTTTCATATTGCACTCGAGCCTGAAAAAAGCGGTGTTAATAAGATAAGAACATTGCTCCCTATCGCCTTTGGGGTACCTACCCTTTTAGCATTTCTTTACAACAGAAAAAAATAAAAGCCATTCGATCGCTTCACCCCTGGGAAAAATTTTAATAGAGGATTCTAGAGGCCAAAATAAGACGAAAATCAAGAATACCAATTTGTTGATGGAGGCTTCGTTAAAAAGTTATTAACAATTAAATTAAAAAATTTCAAATCGTTCCGAAAAAATTATTTTCGGTTGCGGGGGTCAATTGCAAGCATTTTTGGTCATTACACATACCCCTGAATTCCTGCGCATTTTCGAGAAAAAAATTCGAGAAGGTGTGAAATTTTTCGACGAAAAAGAAAAATTTCAAATCGTTCTGGAAAAATTATTTTCGGTTGCGGGGGTCAATTACAAGCATTTTTGGTCATTACACATACCCACGAAATCCTGCGCATTTTCGAGAAAAAAATTCGAGAAGGTGTGAAATGTTTCAACGAAAAAAAAAAATTTCAAATCGTTTTGGAAAAATTATTTTCGGTTGTGGGAGTCAATTGCAAGCATTTTTGGTCATTACACATACCCCCGAATTCCTACGCATTTTCTAGAAAAAAATTCGAGAAGGTGTGAAATTTTTCGACGGAAAAAAAAAATTTCAAATCGTTCTGGAAAAATTATTTTCGATTGCAGGGATCAATTGCAAGCATTTTTGGTCATTACACATACCCCCAAAATCCTGCGCATTTTTGAGAAAAAAATTCAGAACAGGTGGAACTTTAAACGTTAATAACTTTTTAACGAAGCCTCCATCAACAAATTGATATTCTTGATTTTCGTCTTATTTTGGCCTCTACAATCTCGCATTAAAATTTTTCCCAGGGTTGGCCGAACACCCTGTATATTTTACAAAATGAAACAAGAATCATTAGCGTAATTTTACATATGCAAAATGTGTATTCGCAAAAAATTTAAAGGTATTTAAGATCGTAGTTTTTCAAGAAAAATTGTTTTATGTTCGACGAAGAGATTTCAATGGCCATTGAGACCACAATGACTGTACAAGTGTCGTTTAAGTTTTACACGAATTATTAGCATCGTTTAAGACCATGAATCGTTAAAAGAATCAACGCTGTCTTTGTCCCGAGGATTATCGCCTTCAAATATGTAAACGGCTTTCTCGTAGCCGACGAAAGTATATTTGCTTGTGTCCGCCCCTAATTAAAGAGCATTAAGAGGGAACCGTAGGTGGAAATATGGACGGCGATTCGTGGAAGGTTCTACGCACAAGGATGACGTCCGTGGGCGAGGAATAATAAAAATTATCGGGCCAGACGTCGCAGCGGGGAACTTTAGGCTCCGGAGAGGTTAGCTCGGACCTCGTCGCGCATACTTTCTTCGTTTCCTTTCGTTCCAAACCTATCTCCATAATATCTTTCGCGAAAACATCGATCACGCTTTTAACGATAGCGAAGGAAGATTTGTGTTAGGCTGCGTCAACAATATCGAGAGTCCGTTAAATATTCGAAGCTTAACGGATAACCTCTAACTCGCAACGCGTCGTTGGAAATCTTGAATACGTTCGAGGGCTTACGGTCGGTACGCGCGAAGAAATGCCACCGACAAAGAAACAATGAATGACTTGCAAAGAATTTCTCTCATTTTTGCAGAGTGTAATTATAGACGCTCAAGGCCTCCGGACGCGTTGAAATTAACATGCTGCTCTCTCGACGCTCGTCTTTCCACCGAGAAACGCATATGTATTTCGTGTTACGGTTTAAGACCATTATTAACACGAATGTATCCATAGACTTATTATTACCTTAATAATACTTTAAGACTAGTGTAACTTTTAGAAAATGAAAAAGGCATGTAACATCGAGTAGAACGAACGTTCTAGTCGTCGCGAGGGAGAGTCCCGTTCGGATCGGTCTCATAGGTGGCGACACTGCACTCAACATTTCGAAATCGAAGACCTCAACGAATGTAAAAGAAATTTTGTCGATCGTACGCTCGGTGACAGTTTCGCGACGAAATATCTGCGCGTACGTAATCGCGATATTTACGAACACTGTTGCGATCAAAGTTCAATAATTCGCGAAAGAAAGTTCAAAGATATCACGCCTCGGCTGGCAGTAAAATATATCTTGCGCGTATGTTTTCAGCACGGTCAGCCAGCCGCGTTAATGCCGCGTTCGCGGAGAACGTGCTCGTGTTGGGCGCATGTATTTAGACAAAGTTGCATACACGGGTACAGCGTACGCGACGCGTGCAGGCGTCGTTTCAAAGGCGAGGCGACGGCGGCGGTACGATCATCGCGCTCAAACGCACGACAAATTAACTCCCGTAGCGAGTCGCGGTGTGCACTTGACTTTGAATTATCCGCTCGAACGACGGAAACGTGTCGATTGGAATTTTTCAACCGAGCTTCGATCTTATTCGAGTGAAAGTTTTCGCATTATCATCGTACCGAGCAGCTGCTGCGCGACGACGTATAACTGCCTACGAATATTTTCCGGCCTATTGGCGCGAAACGATCGACGCCGAGATAAACTTTTATCAACGTTCCCGTCGAATTTTCGACGGCGCTACGCTCGACGACATCGACAGTTGCTACGTCGCGTTGTCGAAAAAAAGAAAAAACAGGTGAAATCCGTGGCCCGATTTTACGCATTATTGCGCGCGCGTTAAAACAACGGGCGCGCGGAGCGACGAGCACAGCCCTGCAGACAGTATAGCATCCCTTTCCCCCACCGCCGTCGGGCCAACCACCAAACCCTCACCGCATCTCCCATCTGCCTTGGTACGTTATTGGCACCGGCTGATGGCCGATGCGAATTTGCTGTGGCTGGAAAGAGAGGGAACGAGAGAGTTAAGTGGGGAGGAGAGGGCAGAGAAGGAGAGATAAAACACAGGGAGAATAAAGAATAATGAACAAAGGGGGGAAGAGAGAGATGAAGGGAATCGTTTTGCGCGTTTCGTTCGCACGCAGAGTTCCGAAATAGAAAAGGATACGAAAAAGACCACGAACGATAAGAAAGCACGATTTAAGAACAGTTATGGGCGTTTCAAAATTGCATTCGAAACGACTGTAAAATTTTGTCGATTTACCTATTAATTATATTAGGAGAATTAATGGATGGGAATCGACAAAAAGTGTACGTGTTCGCGAGTGCATGGATGCTAATGAAATGAAAGAGAGATTGCGGTACCGCGTACCACCGTTTGATGCATCTAGTAATAGCCAGTCTCTAGAGCAAATAATTGCCTAATGTACAAATTTCAGCTTTGATTGCCATTAACCAATCAACGAGATTGGCCGGGTGTTCCTTTTGGGCGTATTTACCGGAAAATCGACCTAGAAGCGCGAAGCGCTGCTCAAAGAGCAATGGGGGTCATTCGCGTTTCTGCACGGCACTAAGGAAGTGGAGTAGACACGGCCTGCATTCGATCAGCCAACGATACACGGTTTCTGTTTCGATTATTGATAGCGTCACCATTATCGATCGAAGGGCGACATTCCAGTCCGCTCTATTAGCGTTTTGGAACGGAGCGTCTAGTTTCGATGCCGGTGAAGTTGCCGATTTAATTTGCACGATGGACGCGTGAATCATCGGGCGAATGAAGAAACGAAATCGTTTGCATAACGACGAACGCGTGTGCTTCGTTTTACCAGCTCTCGCGCGATACTATTCCTCGGGCCGTCGGGACAATTAATGGCCGCGCGGCCGATACTTTCTCGTGGTAGAATTTAAAGGGCTGGTATACATCGCGGGGATATAATTTCGCAAGAACAAGGTGTATTTCCTGCCTATGGCCGTCGACGTTACGCCTCGACGAAATATTTCTCGATACGCTGTCGGTGTACGCGGGCGTTTTCGTTATTCACGACGCGACGTACCCTTGTGCTTTAACGAATGCTGTCCTTAAAAGAGGAGGACCGCGATAGTACACGCGAGACAAGCTCGGTGACAGTATTGCTCACTCGGGAACCGTTGGTACAGAACGGTCGGTATCTCTTTCGCGCGACAGCTTTACTCGGCAGATTCTATAGGCGCGTTGTAAGAACCTATCGTTTGAACGTGAACGCGTGTACTGACGTGTTTGCGTAAGCCCTTAATCTTCCTTTGAGAGGTCCAATCGTTTCTCGGGATAGAGAACCTGTCTTCCAACGATAACTATTCGTACATCCATCTGCTTGCAACGCGACAAATGGAAAACGTTATCCGACCCCAGACATTATACGTATAATCGCGACAGAGTATTCGTACGATGTATACCCGGCATAATGTACCCCTCGAGTAATTACTAAACGAGACACGGGCTGGATAAGCTTCTCTAAAAAGACACCAGGCGTAAGGGGCCACTGCTCGAAACTTTAATCACGAACGTAATGGGTCTGCAGTCGCGCACGGTGTCGAAACCTGGATAACGGCAGTACGGACGTTGCATGTAATGCCTGGTGCATTGTGCCAGATCAGTACGATAATAATCGTACCCGTAGCAGACTGGCAGGCAAGCAGTCCAGCGGGCGAGCGAAACGCAAGCAACAGCAGCACCAGCGACGAGCTATTCGTTCGGTTCGTTCGTCGGGTGAAGGACCCAGTCAGTCTCTCCCTCTTCTCTCTTACTCTCTCCGCTTCTCTCCCACGTGCCCCTTCCACGGGAAATTATCGTTCTCTTTCTCCGCTCCGCGCTTCTGTCTGTTCCCCTTTCTTTCTTCCTCGTCGTCCGTTCGTCCCCTTTCTCGCTTTCTCTCGACGGATTCTCCGTTCGTCCCCACCGCAAACCCCCCCCAACCCCTTGTCAACTATCTGCCTCCAGTCATCCTCGTCTCCTCCCCGTCTAGCTCGTATCCACCATCGCCAGCCATCTCTGCGATTCTACTGTCGCAGTCCATACACATCAAACGATATACCACCTGGTTTCTGAAATTGCGACGTCCACCGGATCCAAATGAAATTACCACGCCGCGGCTTCGGCGACCAGTACGACACGGTAGCTTTTTCATTTTCTTCGCCATCGCGAACCGAACGCGTTAGCCCGGTCGACGGAGATCTGATTTCAGCGAACGAAAGAAAAGTAAACGTGTACGATTCTTTTTAATTTGGCGGCGACGTTTATCGAGCTGTGCCACGGTATGACGAGTACATAGGCGTTCGAGACAAAATTCATAACCTCCAAACTAAGGATCCTAATAGTTTTTTGAATGCAGTTTGCGGCGCTGTTGCGTAAACGGCGAGTTACTGTACCGTTTACCCCTATGTATTCGTTTAATCGTTACCTCGACCTTTCCATAAGGTCGAAGTAACTTTGTCACGCATTGGCGGGAGCGTAAAAATTCACACAGGGACCACGTCGATGGATTTTTAAGGGGCTACGTGCTTCTAAAGTTTGATTGAGAGAGAGAAAAAAAGAAGGAATATGTCTAGAGAAGATCGTGCGTCCAATTATCGGGGAGCTTTTAAAGTGGCACGAGATCGAACGTAAATGGAAATACAAACGATGAGCGAATAATATAAAAGTCCTTTAGCACAAAGGAAAGAGGGGGCGGGCAGTTTAAAGAGAGGCGAAGGATTGAAACGTTTTCATTGAGTGTCAGTTAATAAACCAGCCAATAAAGTCGACGAGATTTTTTTCGTTTACATCTCGAATTGGTTGCACAAAGGAATTCTTTGTCTCGTTATGCAGGCTGCGACGATCGAGATGTTATGCGCGATACTAACGAGCGAAAAGACGTTAAGTTTCCTATTTATTCGTGCAACTGAATTCGTTTAGCGACGAGACATTACGATCGCAGGATCGTAGCTGTTCATTCGAGTGTACCGAATGGTGGCCTGTGTCGATAACTTTTGTTCGGCATTGTACGTGCAATTCTCTCTTGCCAAATTTCGAAATTTTACTATTTATTCATTTTTATTTGGGCTTCGTGACTGGCCTTCGAATGGGGAAGGGATTTAACGTGTTTCGATCGAAATTCGGTCGCGGTGGTCGCTCAAAAATTTCCGGTTGCCCGCACTCTGGTCCCTGCAACGCCTCGAATCGACTGTTTGCCGTGCGGGAACGTGGCTGCAGACACGCAACGCCGTCTTTAAGCCTTTAAAGCGTTCGAAAATTTTCCTCGAGGCGCGCATTGCTACGCGGAAACAAGTAACGGTTAAAATATCGGAATTACGGGTAAAGAGCTAGCAACGTGCACGTTCGTCGCCACCATCGCGAATACCGTTAATATTAATTACGATAATACAATTAACTGGGCTGAGCGACAAGTGAATTTTTCAGGACTTTCCATTCACACCGAACACCCTCGACGCGTTCTCTACAAGTACTTCAATAGAAATACAGGTAGCCCTCCTACAACACGATTTCGCTCTAACACGATCAGAAAATTGCGAAAACCTTGGTGCAACACTGTACTTCTACAGCACTAGGTAGCATGATTTTTGCTTAACATATTTGAAAACTAAATTACCTTAAAATAATGAAGAGAAGGAATAATGAACGGGAAAAATTTTAATGAGGGGTTCTAGAGGCCAAAATAAGACGAAAATCAAGAATAACAATTTGTTGATGGAGGCTTCGTTAAAAAGTTATTAACGTCTAAAGTTCCACCCGTACTGAATTTTTTTCTCGAAAGTGCGTAGGATTTCGAGGGTATGTGTATTCACCAAATATAATTATAATCGACCCCCGCAACTGAAAATAATTTTTTCAGAATGATTTGAAATTTTTTTTTTTCGTCGTAAAATTTCACACCTTCTCGAATTTTTTTCTAGAAAATGGGTAGTATTTCGGGGGTATGTCTATTCACCAAAAATGATTGTAATTGATCCTTGCAACTGAAAATAATTTTTTTAGAACGATTTGAAACTTTTTAATTTTGTCGAAATATTTCATACCTTCTCGAATTTTTTTCTCGAAAGTGGGTAGGAATTCGAAGGTATGTGTATTCATAAAAAATGATTGTAATTAACCCCCGCAGCCAAAAATAATTTTTCCAGAACGACTTGAAATTTTTTAATATAATTGTTAATAACTTTTCAACGAAGCCTCAGTCAAGAAATTGATGTTCTTGATTTTCGTTTTATTTTGGCCTCTAGAATCTCCCATTAAAATTTTTCCCAGAGACGAACACCCTGTATAAACAAATTATAATTTATTAAATTAAAGTTGCTTTAAATTAAAATAATATTGTTTGCTTTTTTTGCCATAATAATTAAGTTGCTTATGTGGAATGAAAAAAGAATAGTTGTTTTAAATAAGTTTTCTAGGAACCTATCTACCGTGTTATAGGAGGGTTACCTGTACGTAAAATACTCGAGCACCGTTGGAAATGCGTAAAACATATTGTACTGTAAACGTAAAAAATATTTAAGCGTTAATGGAGCCGATCGATTCTAGATTGCCTATAAGTATATTGGTTAACCCGTAGGTTATAATTTTCCGAACGTTGCAATTTCTATGAAGGTGGGAGCCGGTGCCGGGCGCTTCCAATTGCACAAGATCGCGTAATAACGTCTAAGGTTTGTGCGCATACCCTTGTACGTGTACTGCAGCGTTCTCGGAATATCGAAGTGCCAGTGCTCGGGAAACTAAGTCCTCGAGTGTGCGCGTTGCACCGCAACAATTCTCTTGATCGATAGATTCGGGAATAAATAGAAAGATCTCTTGCAGCACGCTCCACATTGTCGCAGAAATAGAATTCCAGTAACGACGACCTCGTCGATGTCGATTCAACGTGTCCACCTTACGAGGTTAGTCTTCGAAACGTAAAAAAAGAAACGATCATTTCATGAAAGAATCCGTAGTGCGAGAGCCTTCCTCCGAATCGATCGAAGGATGCCACGTTGTCGACCACCATGGAAATGTTCTTGAACCGAATGTCGGGTTCGCGATATTCGAGGAAACGAGCAGCAGTAACTTCTGTGTTTCTTGTTCCATCGACGAGAAGTCGCGTCTCTTATTCGTTGTGCTTTCGTGCCGTTCCATTTAAGGCGCACAAAGTGACCTTGAGACAATCCTGAGAGACTAAGAAAAACATTTGTACCAACGATATCGGATTCCGCGTAAAAATCTACGGCGAGAAATAATCTCGGCGTTCTCTCGTGTTTCCTATCGTTCGGCAACTATTTCGCGCGAAGCTTATCTCCGAGCAATCTCGAAGTTAATCTATACTAACAATAAAACCGAGCAAAGAATGTTTATCTATGACTATATTAATTAGAAATTACTCGATACGATGTTATGAAATTTACCGAGAATCCTACTGATTTCAAACAACAATTTACGTTATCTGCTTCCAACGAATGTTGCAGAAAGTCATAAATAAATAAGGAAACGAGATTTCTAAGATTTTTTTAAACCAACGGACACATATCTTCTTTTAACTCTTTACGGCACAGGATTTCGTTAGTCAGTTGCATAGAAATTTCATTGCGTTTTAAATTAAACAAAATTGAAAGTATCACATAATGTAAAAACATACAAAAATAGTAATAGTTTAATGAAATTCGTCGCATTAAGCCTGTATTGGCATGTTGAAACATTTATTGAAGATATTACCAACTGCTTTACGTAAATAAGACGAAAGTTATCGGAATATTTCGAGGTGGGACTGAAAATGTCCGGGTGGGACACTTTGAATTCCAGCGCGCCACAAAGAGTTAAAACATGATTTCGATGATTTCCTCGATGGAATTTCGATGTCTGGTCGTTTACGGAATCGCATATTGTCGGTGCTCGTGACCAGGGAGCGTAGGTGTCGTACGAAGCGCGGGCGATTCGGTTAATAATAAAATAAATAAATTTTGGTGGAACGCGGTCAGTGGCCGCGGCGTTAGACGTTCAGACGTTCTCGCGGAGGCAGTGCCGTGTGGTTGCGCGCACGGATAAAGGATCGACCGTGGCGATTCCGGACAGGAATTCCCGATGAGATGGGCGGAAAGTACAAAGGTTCGACGCGCTTCGGCGGTTCTCGGTACGGGAGGGCTTCCGGTCGAATTCGGCTAGCTCCGATCGGCCTCGTGCACGCTCGTCTAGGATCGGGCCGCCCAGTGGGGTCTACATCGTGCAGGACGGGTAGTAGCGGCGCGCTGCAAGAGACCGGCAGTTTTGCGCCCCGTGCAACGGCCAATCGGCCAGTTCGTCGCCGGCTGTTCGTGAAAGAGGTATTTTCGCACATCGTTCTGCGCTCGCTCTCGAATCGGGGAACCCTCTGCTCTCTCCGACCACCGAGATATCCCGTCTTCGCTATTTTCTCGCTGCCACTCGGTCGCTCCGTATTCCCATCCGCGTCGTTTCTCTGATTTCGCCTCCCTATCATCGGAAACGTTGTTTCGCATCGGTTTCCTTTATCTTTTTCGTTTTCTTTTTTCACGGGAGACTCGTCTCGAACCGACCGGTTTCCCCTCCCGCAACGTGTTCCTCGCTAACCGGCGAAGTCGACCATCGTCGAGAGCCCTCCAGCCGTCTTGGAATTTCGTAAGTGTGCATCGTATCGGTTCGCCACGTATATCGGCATGCGAGCGAATTGCCGAGTGTTTGGTGACGTGTTAAATACGCGGCCATTTCCACCGGCCACGAACGAGATAGAGAGCGTGTTAGCGAGTGTGCGTGCATGAGAGAGACACGCACACACCAGGCATCTCGTAATAAGTTCTCGCAAAATCGAAATTTCGCAAGTTCGTCGCGACGTCTAACAATTTTTGCTTTCCGGCGTGTCCCCCCGCCCTCCCTCGAAATTTCTTTCTCAAATCGTTGATCGCGAAGTAGCAGGCGAGAAAGATCGAAGAACGAAAGGTACGTTAAGGGAGGAGGAACGAGAGAGCCAAGTTCGTCGAGGTTTTTCGTGAAAGTTTTGCGAGTCGGCAGATGGTGAAACGTCGCGGCAGTTCGAAGGAGCTAAACGAAACGAGGGAGAGAGCGAGAAAAAAAGTATTTAAAAAAGAAAAAAAAAAAAACGGAGAGCAGCCGGCCTCGTAGTACGCGGGGGTAAAAGTCGCGTCGAAAATAATTTCGAGATGCGACTGTCACGCGTGCACCGGCTTGCGCCGGTTACGCCGCATTCCGGTTCGGCTTACGAAACGAAAGCGACCTTTTTAATTGAAAAAAAAAAGAAGTCAAGTGATGGCAACAGTTTCTTTTTTTGCGTTTGGTGAGACGTCGACCGAATGTTCGACGGATGAAAACGCGGATCGATCGATGTGACGAAACGAACAGAAACGAGGAAACGTCGCGTAACAGTGCTGCGCCGCCGGCTAACCTCGTTCTTGCACTTCACCGGAAGAGATCAGACAACCACGTGCACGTCAGACAGGTAAATTGTTCCCTTCCCCCCAACCACCCCCCTCTCTACCATTAATTTTTTTTTTTCATTTGGCACGAACTCGCAATTTCAATGGGCTTCTTTCGTCGATAGTTTTAAAGTTGCATTGCTTGGTCGTCGGTAAAAGTTAATTTTAAATTGGTCGAAGAGAACTCGTGCAATCGTCGAATGGTAAAAGTCGTTCGAGAGAGGAATGTACCATATCGTTTCGAGACCAATCGTTTTATTTTTCTCCGCTTCTGCAAGTATGAATCGACGTTTATTTTTAGAATTAATGACGTTACGTCGATCCATGTTCGAGACTGTAAGCTACTTCACCGACTTTCTCAACGTCGCGTAAGTCCGGCAAAAATCGTGTCGATACTCGGTGAGATATAACGCGAGTCTGTCGTCGAAGTTTTTGATGAAGCATAGCAGTTAGATAGAGAAGGGAAAAGTGTTGAATAAGGCGATAGTTCACGATACACTTAACGATAAAACTTGTGTTTTTTCAAATCAGTGCTTTGAGTTCCGTCGACTTAAATTTTTCTATTATAAATTCCAACAGAGGCGAAAGGGAAAAGTGCGCGTAATTTCGAGGGGATTCGGAACGTAGGGTCACCAAATTGCAAAAAAAAAAATATATAGTCGAAGGTGCTTAATGCATCGTGTGCAAAACACGATACTTGTTCTTAAATGTCTGCCGAACTATCGAGTGTCCACGCGAGTAAATTAAGCAGATTTGAAAAATGGAAGTAAAAAAAGAGATTGCTCGATCGTATTATACGCGTGGAATTATTTCGATGCACGATTATACACGATACGGCTTAACAGTCGTTTCCTCTTGACGTTATTCCCCTTTACTCTTCGTCGAAAACTTTTATCAGCCGTGTTCTTCGTTCTGACGCGCAGCACGAGTATCGCGCGTACATTTTACGTAACATTTTAAATTTAGCAAAAAACCAAAACGCTCGAGACGAAAATAAGAGACGCTGTATGTGTGTGTGTGTTTCATTTTTATAGCACAAATTCTTTTGACCTGAGTTTAACATTTGCGCTCGACAATTTTTCTTTGATGCATGTTATCCAAACGGATCTTACAAATGGCAAATTTTATACGACGAAGATCATCCGGTTGATTTCTTATGCGATGGGAAAATGTTTTTTCGTCCCGAACGTTGATAGATGCTTCTACCTCGAAAAGTATATAATTTCCGGAATACGTTGGAAATTTTTTAACACGCGAGCGCATGCGCTTTCAACCGCCATTCTTCACTGTCGACTAATTATCAAAATTCGTTAAAAACAATCGTAACGCATCTTTTCGTGCATCGATACCGAATCATTAGTATCTATCGTGAAGTTTCAATTTTTGAAACAGTAAATGCGATAAAAGATATTTTCATGGTAGCTCTGTTATTGCAGGTGTCGGCGCTCGCTTATTAGCGTCGCTAAAATGACAGTGCACGCTCGAGACGCGTGAAAAACATTTCGCGAAAATATATTTCTTGTTTTTCTTTTCGAAATTCCTTTCTGAATAAAATCTCACCCAACTGTGGTTTCGAGTAACCTTTCGTGGTGACGATATCTTTCAAAACATATCTGTTTTCGAACGGGAAAACAATAAAAGTGAAAAACAGAAAAAGGTTAGTCATTAGAATTCAATACGAAAGCAGATTTTATCTTTGACATGTGTCATATGTTCGTCACGGTTGGTAATAATGCTTATGCATTTACACGTGAGAACGTACTATTCGTTGCAACAATGACACATGAGATCATTATTTTGATAAAGACATCGTATCGAAATGTCAAATTACTACCGCCATGAATTTTTATTCAACTTTTTCCCCTGTACAATTCACAAATGACAAATTTGGAGTTGTCACGTTTCTAACAAATATTTGTAATATCAACGATCGTTGCTTAAACAATCACGTTCAATTATAGGCAATTCACGTTGAAATCTGGCGTAGAAAGGTGCGAAACTTTATAAGGTTAAATGGGTGAATGCGTCAGACCTTCGTCGAAAGTCACGACGTCCTTAATCGGTTACGTTATTCCGTAACTCCACTTTTCGCGTCTCGACACTTGGACGCGAAATCACACGTATATGCAAATATTGCGTGGGCCCTGAAAAGTCAATATTTTGATGGTATTTATAGACATTGAACGTCGCGTTCTTCGCTCGCGTAATTATCAAAATCGGACATTGATCAGCTTCGTTTCGCGCAGTAAAGATCATTCGGTTGTACTTGTGCCGGAACGCCTCTCTTGCCTTTATTCATTCCGAACATTCAGCAAGTTTTCATTTGTTTCGAGTTTCGCAAGTTCTGTTAGCCATCGACTTCCATATCCTTTCGCGTTACCACCGGATGTCAAAACCCACATGTACCAGCAAGCACCGCGTGTCCCGCATCTATTCCATCGACAGACTCTGAACAAACGCGCTCCCTCCTCCTTCCATCTTATCGCCCGACAGCTGCCAGAATTCTTTCTAGTTTAAAACCATTTAAATCGTAGGAATAGCTGAATTAAATGTAGACCGGGCAACAAGAGAGCGGGTACGGTCCCCTGTTGGAATTGAAAGTTAGAGGAGCCAGGACAGCCGGCGAATAGTCAGTCATGTGGGCTTGGGGAATTCGCCGGTTCTAACTAACGTGCGTTCGTTCGGTACCGGGACAACCTCGTGGTACGCACATCGATAGTCGGCGTGTTGGTGCGTAGACTCGTGCGTGAGTCTCTCACGAGCACTCAAAAAGGCTCTCTTGTACATGTGCGCTGATGTCAACGCCTGGTGGGTCGCCGTGCCCGACGCTGGTTTTATTTAATCACGCTGCTCTGCCCGGCTGCCGGCAGGCCTGTTGCTAGGCACCCTTCTCCCCCCTACCTCCTACCTCCTTCCCTCCAGCGCGGGGCCCTCCGCGACGTGCCCCGCCCCTGTCTGCACCCCCCCTCCACCCGACCGTGTCTCGAACATCGCTATCTCTGTCTCTCTGTATCCATATACCCCGATTTCTTTCTCTCTTACTCGACGTGCACGTACACACACACACACACACGCGCGCGCGCGCGCGAGCAGATCGTTTCTCGCTTTGCCCCTTCGCCACGATTCATCCATTACTGGACACCACCGGCGTTGGTCATCGGGAAATCTTCCATTTCGTGCGGTGAAACGTCTCTCTCTCTCCTCTCTCTCTTTTCCTCCCAACCCCGCTGTACTTGCCCTCTCCTATTCGGTCTGGCAGCTGCTCTCGACGTTCGTGGTCCGCCGATTCGTGGTTTCAGGGAGATTGCTGATCCCTGGATTTTCCAATTGGTCTCGGTACCGCACAGCCGCGAATTCTTGTTATCCGAGCAAAGTATTTAACCAGGGCATAGACGTGGTCTGTGAAACGTGTCCGTACGGATCTAGTTTGGCGGTTCAACTCCAGTGGAATTCGAGCAAAAGGTGCGAGGATCGATCATTTTTGCTAGATGAGCTAGTTGGACTTCGCGATTGAAAGTTACCAGTATTCAAATACTCACACAAAGTTATCAGTCGGGTCATATCAGTTTACTCGTTTTAATTATCGCATTTTAGCGTTTCTAAAATTTGATACATTCGATCGGACGAGATTCATTCAAATCGGCGTTACGGGGAGCCAATTGATCGCCTATGGGCGTATAGCTCATCCAGATGCGTAACTTTCCTAAGAATGCAGGACAACTATATACAGCACGACCAGAATAAAACGCGTTTCTTTCCTCGGATTACATTCTCGCGTACACACTGATACCGTGCGTGTACTTGAAACGCTCGCTACTCGACAGAAGCCGGCCGTAATCGATGCAGGCTACACGTAGATAGAACAAGTATTGAGTGGACATCTAATTGGAATGTTGCCGGTGTTGAATGTACTCTAGGTTCGATCAGTTTATACTATCTCTGTTAGCCAAACGCAATGCTCTTGAATGTTTAAATTTTAGTGGACAGTCCTCTTTAAAATAGTACCAACTCGTGTCCAGACAGACGCAAGTTAGTTCACGGACGAATTAAAAGTTTCTATTCGCTGTGATTATTACGGGATGGAGGAGGATAATTTTTTCAAAAACCTTCGGTCGTTGTATCCCGAAGGCCCATTCTTCGAAGGTTAAAAGTCTTAAAGAACTAAAGAGACAGAGGTCGGTAGCGTGTCTCCAAATATGTTTTTTCTGTAGTCTCGATACGTGCGTAAAGTCCCGTCTGGACAAAGCGAACGGAAATGGCATGCGAATCCCGATGACGTCAACCGTTGCTGTGAAAAAAAGTGTATACGTTCGTGGAGGGGGAAGCCGCCGAATGAGGGGAGCACGGCGGCCAGAAGGGAGGGGGGAAGAAGGAAAGGAAGGAAGATTCCTAGATCTCTTTTTTTCTCGTAGCCGGTTTCGCGTAGACGTCCTTGAAATTCGTAAGATCGAAGAACAATCGGCTATGGGCGTCCGTCCGTGCAGGATGGTCCAGTGGCGCCGACTAGTCTCCATCGCGCCCCACCATCCCTCGTTCGTTAAGGACCCCACCATATCCAGCAGGTTTTGGTTTAAGGCCTCCTCTGTCGTTTGCTCGGCTCCTGCTGGCTATCGTTGAACCGTTCCGACCGTCAAGGACAGTTCGGTTCAGTGCCGTGTAAAGAGGGTCAGTCACGTAGACGAAAAGTTTCAAGGGCAGACACGAGAGAGAGAGAGATTCCTCGTTGCGTAAATTTCAACTTGGATTAGTTCTACGCGCGTGTGCTCCTCGATGGACTTTGTGGACTTCAGTGACAATGGCCCGGACCGACCGGCCGCACGAAAATTAACGATACGCACATCGGAGACGCGGTTCGTTCGTGAATTTTTTCGCCACGGTCGCAGTGTGTAACGGATCGAACAGTGTTCAAGCAGTGTATTAAAACCGTTCTTATCTGTGCGTTAGGGTCATCGACTCAATCTGCCCGAGTAAGTACGAAGACATTTATCGCGGTATCGTTTAATTCGCCAGTGACGCGCACGGTCTAAAGCCACGTTCCCACATGTGCGGCGCTCGGCAACCGGCCACCGGGGGTTTCTCTGTTCTACGATCGTGAATCGCTAATTTTTCATCGAGCGTAATTCTCGAAGAATGCGGGCGGACGTACGGGGCACAGAGAGAGAGAGAGAGAAAAGAAGAGAGGTAGGGCTAACGATAAAACCACTCGAGACTGTCTTTCATTAAATAACTTCTTGCTTCTCGATTTAACGGTTCTGTGTAGCCAACAATCAGTCTTATTCAGCTGTTGAGTTTAAAGCGGTTTCCTGACGAGGGTATGCAGATTTCGAGGATCTTGCTCTCGAAAGTCGAGAGAGTTCGGGCGTTTTGAAAACACGGACCGAATTTCGCTCACGCGATCCTCTCGAGCCGTGCCTTGTGTGTGTGATCGCCCCCTGCCATATTTGAGATTCCGTGGGCTGAAAGAAGCGAGAGAGAGCGGCGTCGAACGCGGGAGGGTGAGGAGACAGACGGTACGCGCGAAAAGAGGTATACGGTTATTTTTAACGCGCGCCAGTTATTTTTCTCTCTTTTTCTGCATGTTCTGGAAATAAATCCGCGCTCGTCCGTGAAAATCGACCGCGCAGTTTCGCGCGAAACGAAGTCGTTCGAAGTCGGTACGACCGTCGTGTCGTTTTGCATCGTCGAAGGCGATCGGATAGCCGACGATCGCTCGTATCGTTTTATTGATCGCGACACGCCTATATCGACGAGTCTACGAGAGGGGCCATAGCTCTTTTCGGTATTCGCGACGCTCCGGTTTGTTTCCTCGTAGCAGATAAGCTACGCTTGAGCCTCGAGTGGATAATGGGAAGGAGTCGCGCCGAAATCTTATCGGAACGTCCCATCTGCTGACTCGTTCTTCGACGCAAAGGCAAATAAAATGCTCCGCCGAATCTGGAATTACGATCAATCCTTCCACGTCTCGTACGAGTAAGTTTTAACTAATTTAACGCATCGACTGCCACGTCACATATGGATGACAGGATTTTTCCATTATGATACTAGAAAAATTAATTCTCAGATTACGACGTTGAGGGAAATAAATTTGCATGGAGTTTGTGAATTTTAACAAGGTTACGAAAATAAGTACCGAAAGAAAGTTTAGGTTATGTAGCTTGCAATGATCTGAAATCAAAGTTTTACTTTTGCAGAATATTATACGGTTTTGATCTGGTAGTGAACGTGTTAAAATCGTTCGAATGTATTCTTTGGAAGATGTTGTAATGTTCTCGCTAGGAGTATGGAATTCTCTTCCGTTTGCAATAGCACATCTGTCCGCTAGGCGCAGAAATATCGTTTCGCCACACGAGCGTATAGAACGTGTGGGTGTGCATGTACATTCCGCAACACACGTTCCTACCTTTTACACACGGCACATGTTTCGTGCATCTGTAACGATGGAAGAATGTTTCTGCGTCGAGAGAAAAAACTCCGTAACTCGACTATATTAATACTGGCATTGGTTAAATATCGGTGGTCGAGAATTTACGTTTTTACGCGTTTCAAGCGTAATTTGCGAAAGTTACGTTCGCACGTGGGAACGCAGCATTGCGTTTCACAAATTTGCACTGCGGTTATCCGAAAGAAACTAAGGCTGCGCGATGTGGTCGACTTTCTTGGTAATTCTCTCGGGCGTTGTGGGCGCCCATAAGCCTTCAGGGAAATCCAGCGTGTGTGGTAAACGCCTATACGAGCAACATGTTCTGTTCGTAGCAAACGTTCGTTTCAATATAGAAAGGATACATTCTATTCGCCACTGTCGATTATTTCTCGTGTACTCGATGCTTCTCTACGAATTACTTTCTCAGTGCTTTGCCTCGTGTCTTATCCTTTAGTACAGGAAATTGGTTTACCTTTTATTCGACGTTTTTTATTCAAATAAGAATTTTACCCATTTCTGGTTTAATTCATATTCAGGGTGTACAGTCAACCCAGGGAAAAATTTCAATGAGAGATTCTAGAGGCCAAAATAAGACGAAAATCAAGAATACCAATTTGTTGATGGAGGCTTCGTTAAAAAGTTATTAACAATTAAATTCAAAAATTTCAAATCGTTCTGGAAAAATTATTTTTAGTTGCAGGGGTCAATTGCAATCATTTTTGGTGAATAGACATACCCCCGAAATCCTACTCAGTTTCGAGAAAAAAATTCGAAAAGGTGTGAAATTTTTCGACGAAATTAAAATATTTCAAATCGTACTGAAAAAAATATTGTTAGCTGTGGGGGTCAGTTACAATCATTTTTGGTGAATATACATACCCACGAAATCCTACTCACTTTCGAGAAAAAAATTCGAAAAGGTGTGAAATTTTTCGACGAAATTAAAATATTTCAAATCGCCTTAAAAAAATTATTTTTAGTTGAAGGGGTCAATTATAATCATTTTTGGTGAATAGACATACCCCCGAAATCCTGCGCATTTTCGAGAAAAAAATTCGAAAAGGTGTGAAATTTTTCGACGAAATTAAAATATTTCAAATCGTACTGAAAAAAATATTGTTAGCTGTGGAGGTTAATTACAAACATTTTTGGTGAATAGACATACCCCCGAAATCCTGCGCATTTTCGAGAAAAAAATTCGAAAAGGTGTGAAATTTTTCGACGAAATTAAAATATTTCAAATCGTACTGAAAAAAATATTGTTAGCTGTGGAGGTTAATTACAAACATTTTTGGTGAATAGACATACCCCCGAAATCCTACTCAGTTTCGAGAAAAAAATTCGAAAAGGTGTGAAATTTTTCGACGAAATCAAAATATTTCAAATCGCCCTAAAAAAATTATTTTTAGTTGAAGGGGTCAATTATAATCATTTTTGGTGAATAGACATACCCCCGAAATCCTGCGCATTTTCGAGAAAAAAATTCAAGTAGGTAGACAAATTTTTCATCAAAATTGAAAAGTTTCAAATCGTCCTAAAAAAATTATTTTTAGTTGCAGGGGTCAATTACAATCATTTTTGGTGAATAGACATACCCCTGAAATCCTACGCATTTTCGAGAAAAAAATTTAAACGTTAATAACTTTTTAACGAAGCCTCCAAGAAATTGGTATTCTTGATTTTCACAACACCCTGTATATTCAAGGTTCTCGTTGCGTAACGGTGTCATTCCCCCGTTAAATATCGCGATATATTCCGTCGAGATAAAATCAGTTAGATTCCATAGAAGTGCAGAACAACGTGCGCGAAAGGAAAGAAGTTTGACACCGAGATCGATGTCGTTAATTTTGTCTTTTGTATCGTTGGAAGTTGTCGGATGTGAGAGAGGGTCGAGTATAAATGTGTTCGGATTGTCTCGAGTTTCAGGTTACACCCGGCGATGTTGCCTGTAATCGTATCGGTTTTGTTTAACAATCCATATATCGGTTCTCGGATAACTGGGTTGATTCACAAGCGACGAACAAACAGTTATCCGGCGAGCATGCTTAATGACTCATTACGAAAGGATGTAGATAGTGTAACGACAGAGCAGCACGTTGATTTAACGGATAGGAATGTAACTTTAAAATTGAATAATTTACTAATGATGGAGTCGTTACTTAAACGCGTTTGCTGCCACGATAGTCGCTTGTAAACCTGCTGTCAAATAACAGACGCGCCATTTAAGCATCGAACGTTCCTATGATTCACGCTATAATTTCATTGGCGCGGCAGTCGATGCGTTAACCTATTCTAAGTGTCTAAATTAAGATTAAACGGCTGTTCGGATTTAACGAACACCCTCTTTTTCCCAAATGAATTCGTTAAATCGAAGCGTACAGTTTTCTTCGTTCTGTTTCGATTCGCTCGGTTTCCCTTCTAATTGCGAGACATTCTGTCGTTTAAATCTTGATACGTAAGAAACGTAAGAGCCTGCGTAACGATCGACGTGTCGCGAAAACGGTCGTGCGGACGCATCGCCGTTAGATGAGTCACGAATTCCTGTTGGAACGTTTCTCTTTGTCGAATGCGTCGACTTTCCAGTCAAACGCGTAACGTTGGTATCGCGTTACGCGCTAGGTGGCCTTTTTTCCGAGTAATCTTGACTCATCCGCGCCGTATGTACTTACCAACGGAAGTTTCTTAACGGTCGTTACGCGGCACAGACTCGTCCCACACATCCAACGCTGCTGCCGGCTACGTGGTCTTGCCACGGACTTCCGGTTACGATCGACGTCGAAGCCGAGAAAGATCTTCCTTTTTCGATTCTTTCCGTCGAGCGCTCGTCGCTCGTGACCGCTACCGTATCGTCGCGGAGGTTATTCTAATTTTAGCATCTGTGACTTGGAACGACGGGTTCCAGACGCAGCTGGTAAATACACGGCAAATAAAAGTGACACAAATATTGATTTTTCTAATAAATACCAGGATTCGACTGCAATTATTGCCAAAGATTTGTATCGATATCTCGATTAGTTAATTATCGCGCGAAGCTTGTGGCAGATGTCGCGTACTTTGGCCAGGAATTCCACCGGCAAAATAATCAAAGGGATTTCAATGTTACTTCATAAAGTCTGAGAGATTACGATCGCTTGTATGCTAGATAGGTTATGGTACCGAAGTAACGACGTCCTTAGGTAGAAACGTTTTTGGTGTCCATAAAACTGAGACAGACGCGAATCGGGGATAGCAGAGAAATGCCATTGAATCGGTTAACAATGGATCGATGCATTCTTCGTCGAATAACGAGGCATTCAAACGACAAAGCGTGATTTTTCTGCGCGGTTGAGAGGGCATAGGCAGTGCGCGAAAAAAATCGAAAATATGCCGACTAGTAAAATATTTGGTTATGTAACGCGTTATTTGGAATGGAAATATTTTTAAAATGTAGTTAGTATAGCAATCTGGTCGCGACGAAGGACTGAAATGTTTTAAAAGTATCGTGGTGTTGTCGACGTTGGGAGTTCGGGACACCCCACGTTGAAATTGCCAAATGTCGCGTCCAGGGGGCCATTGTCACGTGTTAAAAGTTGAAGCAAAGTTTGAATCGCTCCCCACAATGTGTGTGTATATATTAAAATTATTTATAGCGATGTTATTAACATATGAGTATAGTTCATAGAAAATATCTGTTCGAACGTATTTGCATATTCATTTTCTAGGCGCCACGTTTTCTGAATAAATTAGTGTTCTTAATATTATACAGGGTGTTCGGTCATACCTGGGAAAAATTTTAATGGGGGATTCTAGGGGACAAAATAAGACGAAAATCAAGAATACCAATTTATTGATCGAGGCTTCATTAAAAAGTTATTAACGTGTAAAGTTCCGTCAGTATTGAATTTTTTCCTCGAAAATGCGCAGGATTTCGGGGGTATGTCTATTCACCAAAAATGATTGTAATTGACCCTTGCAACCGAAAATAATTTTTTTAGAACGATTTGAAACTTTTTAATTTTGTCGAAATATTTTATACCTTCTCGAATTTTTTTCTCGAAAGTGGGTAGGAATTCGAAGGTATGTGTATTCACCAAAAATGATTGTAATTGACCCTTGCAACTGAAAATAATTTTTTTAGAACGATTGGAAACTTTTTAATTTTGTCGAAATATTTCATACCTTCTCGAATTTTTTTCTCGAAAGTGGGTAGGAATTCGAAGGTATGTGTATTCACCAAAAATGATTGTAATTGACCCTTGCAACTGAAAATAATTTTTTTAGAACGATTTGAAACTTTTTAATTTTGTCGAAATATTTCACACCTTCTCGAATTTTTTTCTCGAAAGTGGGTAGGAATTCGAAGGTATGTCTATTCACCAAAAATGATTGTAATTGACCCTTGCAACCAAAAATAATTTTTTTAGAACGATTTGAAACTTTTTAATTTTGTCGAAATATTTCATACCTTCTCGAATTTTTTTCTCGAAAGTGGGTAGGAATTCGAAGGTATGTCTATTCACCAAAAATGATTGTAATTGATCCTTGCAACTGAAAATAATTTTTTTAGAACGATTTGAAACTTTTTAATTTTGTCGAAATATTTCATACCTTCTCGAATTTTTTTCTCGAAAGTGGGTAGGAATTCGAAGGTATGTGTATTCACCAAAAATGATTGTAATTGATCCCTACAACCGAAAATAATTTTTTTAGAACGATTTGAAATTTTTTAATTTAATTGTTAATAACTTTTTAACGAAGCCACAGTCAAGAAATTGATATTCTTGATTTTCGTCTTATTTTGGCCTCTAGAGCCCCCCATTAAAATTTTTCCCAGGGGTGACCGAATATTAGCATGCATATTAGCGCCTCCTACCATTTCTGGGAGTACTAAACGTTGCTTTAAGCTGTCCATCTGTTCTTGGACCTCCTGGTTAGTGGCTTCGAATCTTCAGACTTTTACGCCCCACGCTGTGGTAATTCCAAATTGGGAGTCCTACACTCCTAACCTCGAATCGACATACTACTGTAGTCTCTCATGCTTCTAATGCTTTAGAATATCGCGAAATTTACTGTGGATCGACTACACCGGGAATATTTAAATTTGTTTTCGAGATATTTTGGTCTTAACGTTGTTCAAACTTACTATACCATTTATATATTTTATTTTTCCGTGAACGTTGGGTTATGAAAGTACTTGATGGCTGGTAATCAAAAAGTTTGACGATCTAGATATCTCTGGTTCGGAGTTGGTTTGTCAAGGTTATGTCGATAAAATTTGAAGGCAATCTGATAACGTGTACAAAGCTACTTTTTTAACTTGTTTATACCCATCACAAAATATTCTGTACATGTTTTATAACTTTGGAATACTTTTGCGATTCGCCATGTTTCATTCTGCAATTACCACGATTATTTGGGGACCGACCTTTAAGACTCGCGTGTCTGGGAAAATGCATTCAACGTAATGCACTAATTAGTCAGATAACGTGACTACATCAGCAATAAAAGGCACGATATCGTTGTAGATGTAATCCAGCAATTTTCGTCGAGTCCCAAAGCACAACTTTCCAGAAAGTATACTTATCTGGGAGAATCACGTTAGAGTGTTGTTATATTCAGTGGCGACATCTGCATTTAGGCTCGATTTGGACGAGAATTTGCCGATGGAATGCATGACGAGTCCTTGAACGTTCTGGTACACGAACCAGTGGCACTTACATTCCATACGTGTGTCTCCTTCGCGAGTTAGTCCAGTAAACAGAGAAACTACGAGAAAGAAGGAACAACTTCTATGTGCATCGACGCAAAAAATTGGCAACTTCGATACCAAGAAACGGGAACCGGTGTTTTTTGCGTGTTTACTTGAATCGACTATCCACTTTACACCAGAGTTGTGCAGAATTCCATTCGTATAAATACCAAGAAGCTCAGAGACCACTTAATCTAAAACGCGATACGACGTAGAACGAATCCTTTTCTAAATACGAGAGATGGCCATTATGTTTGTACGGTTGCTTTTAATTATCAAACAGTATCTTTCGCTAGTAATCGTCTGGTTATACGGTAAAAAGTTTATACAAAGTGCCGGCGTCAACGCGAACGGACTTATTACATAACCTAATAGTTTCTAGCAAACTGGTTTAAAGTTCGATTCACGTCTAGTCGAACCGCGTTGGTTATAGGTTATAACTGCTCCCTTTGCGTGCCTATTCTCTATATTCTGTTAGCTTGAAACGGTCAATTTTTAGGGAAAATTTTAGTTTTACTTTCTGATCTAGAAACAGACTGCATCCTCCTAAGGAAAGTACCGAAAAAGACTAACGATTTGCGTATTTCGTTGCGTGTGCACGCCCAACAGCGGTTGCCTCTTGGTCCTCTGTTCGCAACCTTGCCCTCCTCCATCCCCCCTTGCCCCTCTGACTTTCATCCCCACCACGTGCCCTACGATCCATTCGATCCTTTCCCCTTATCTCGTTCCGACGCTGTCGCGCTTCTCTTCTTTTTTTTTTGCCCCCTCCCACCCTCTGTCTGGCTTCTTCGCTTTGATTCATCGAGGTCTTGCCCCCTCGCTCCGCGTTCGTCGACGTTTCCCGGCCTATTATTGTCGCTCGTCGACGAAGAACGGCGAAAGAGGCAGCGCGAGAACCGACCGGGTGGGGGGGCAGAGACTTTCCTTTACCTCCGCCAACGGGAATGGCAGAAATTTCAATGTCACGATGCGCTGTCCGCCGTGAAGGAACTCTTCACAGATTTCGTTACTCGCCCGGTCAAAGATGGACGAAATTTTATTTGAACAGTAGGTAATCGGTAAGGCAATTTATTCGTGACGTTTATACGACTCCTACGGAGAAAAAGAAAGTAACCGTTGTTTTGTTCGGTTGCTTTTTCTTCCGTTTATCCACTCGCGTGAACTGTTTGGTGTACAGTGGCGCGACACCTTATTTCCAGCGGTCGAAATATCGACCACCGGGACGTACGTTTTACCGTGACAGGTGATGTCTTGAATTTCAGTATTAAATGTCCTGTTACCGAACGACACGGATGGTCGAAATTCTGGTCGAATTACAACTTTTTAATAGCGAATAAAAGACGAACGAAATTAAATAAAAATTTGTCTATATTTCAGACGATAGTGGTTGCATGACAAGTTGTAATTTCCATCCGTAGTGGAATGTATCGCGAAACACACGCATGTTTCATCGTAAATTCGAAATGCAACGAACGCAGGTATAATCGCGTAACGTTGTGCAACGAACGAGGTAGCAATTACGCATTGACAGGAGACAAATCGTTTAGAGTTTCTAGAGTTTTATCACGACTTCGACCAGACCTCTGAAAGACTTCGAAGTGTCTTCAATGACGTACTGGACACTTCCAATGCTATTGTTTTGATTCAATCTATTTATAGAACAGACTAGAATAGAATAAGTAATAGCATCGCGTTGCACATACAGGGTGATCGGTCAACCCTGGGAAAAATTTTAATGGAGGATTCTAGAGGCCAAAATAAGACGAAAATCAAGAATACCAATTTGTTGACGGAGGCTTCGTTAAAAAGTTATTAACAATTAAATTCAAAAATTTCAAATCGTTCTGGAAAAATTATTTTCGGTTGCGGGGGTCAATTACAATCATTTTTGGTGAATACATATACCTTCGAAATCCTATCCACTTTCTAGAAAAAAAATCGGATAGGTACTGAGATTTTTTGGCGAAAAAAAAATTTTTCAAATCGTTCTAAAAAAATTATTTTCGGTTGCAGGGGTCAACTATAATCATTTTTGGTCATTACACATACCCTCGAAATCCTACGCGCTTTCGAGAAAAAAATTTCTTACCGAAAATCTAATTTGGCGCCTGAATTTTTCGACGAAAAAAAAAAATTTCAAATCTTTCTGGAAAAATTATTTTCGGTTGCAGGGGTCAATTACAATCATTTTTGGTGAATAGACATATCCACGAAATCCTACCCATTTTCTAGAAAAAAATTCGAGAAGGTGTGAAATTTTTCGACGGAAAAAAAAAATTTCAAATCGTTTTGGAAAAATTATTTTCGGTTGCGGGGATCAGTTATAATCATTTTTGGTGAATAGACATACCCCCGAAATCTTGTGCATTTTCGAGAAAAAAATTCAGTACTGGTGATACTTTCAACGTTAATAACTTTTTAACGAAGCCTCAATTAACAAATTGGTATTCTTGATTTTCGTCTTATTTTGGTCCCTAGAATCTCCCATTAAAATTTTTCCCTGGGTTGACCGAACACCCTGTATATGCGCGTGTCGATAGGTGTTTCTCAATAATGTCAGCGTGCAACGAGCTATCGCGAGAACGATAGTTCCTATTGGAAAGGGTATATCGATCGAGTTCTAACCTCAACACGGTTGACAGCGATACACAGATGCGAGCATTGCATGTGAATTTCGACGTATCGATCTCACGAAGGATGATGGCTCGAACGAGACAAAGAGAAATTTAATTGAAATCTGATTTCATCTCGGAATTGTTAACCGCATCGATGTAATATCCGTTAAATTGCAAAAGTACGGATCGTTGTCGGAAATCATTCATCGGTGCTACATAATAATATTCAGATGTCCGTTTCCGCTTCTTTGTTAGGTTACGTCGCCGCTAGATTCAAAGAATAACTTGATCGTTGTTTTACATTGCAAATGTTAAAATAGCACGCCGACGATCCATGGTATATTATAAAAGAAGAAATATTTATTCTCATTCTAACATTATTCGAACGTTTATTAAGGTTTATTTATTTGTATGAAATGATTGAGCTCTAGATTCCCGTTCCATTCCACGGTAAACCTGCATGCCAGTAGAAAGTCACTCGGGGTTCTTGACTTACATACAGTCAATCTTTCACGGTACTTTGTTGCTTTCCGTGAATGCAAATCAATGTTATCGTTTACCGAGTCGAGGGAATTTTCCAACCCAACTATTCGTTTCAATGCATATAATATTCATTAAGAATTGCAATTTCCACAGGAATGTGGCTTGCAAAGAAATTGTTTCGATTAATATATAATTATATTTCGCCACGAATTAACAAGCTTCAACGTATGTAATAAGCTCGACAGTTTTGGTTTTATTATGGTTACCCATTCCCCCCCAGTACTGACCACGGCCAATGAAAGCTTCGTACGGCTGATGCAAAGCTTCTTTTTCTTCTCGTTATGTTTTGCCTTATATCGCAACGATCGTTATTACATGCTTTTTGCGCGCCGCTATCGCTGGATAAGCTTCTTTTTTGCACGCAATTAATATCTTTAGCCCGAAGCGCAAGACGTTGTCGTCGCCGTGTGGCGCTGGTGTCGTCGTTCGGCCGGCAGGATTGTTCACGGATGCAACGTGACTACGTGTCGTTCGCAACACGCGTTACTCGGGTACTTCAAGCTGTGTCATCTCAAGTCAGTCAGGTACCTGAAGTAGCGCGCGCTGCGGCGAAATCGGATCATCGTTCGTTTTTATCGCGACGATACGAACCCGTCGTGCACCGCGAGGGGAGAAACAGGACAGAAAGAAAAGGCGGACACGAAAAACGGGTGGCGAAAAGAACTGTGGAGGCTGCATGTTACTTGTACTTCATCAGGTGCTCTGGTGAACTCGATACCCGGCACCTGTTGGAGCGCAATTCATATGACTGTGCCTTGCTGCCATATTTCGTCGTGACCGAAAGAAACGACACCTTCGGGGAAGCATGTGTGCGCGAGTCACGGAGGCTCGTGTGTTTCCTATCTCGGTTTCAGATCACGGACGACCATCTCCCCGCTCGGTTGGCAGCACGTTAACGTTCATATTTTTGAGGTTAATACGATCGAAACAAATTGTACATTTGCGACTTTTTTCATTTTTGAGGTTATGCAATCATAAAGTATTCAATCTGTAAATGTGTATCATTATCCATTTTGAATTGCTAACTGCGGTAAAGCCAATACTCTGTTGGCAGTATGTTAACGTTCATATTTTTGAGGTTAATCGATCGAAATAAATTGTAAATTTACGACTTTCATTTTTGAGGTTATGCAATCACAAATTATTCAATCTGTAAATGTGTATCATTGTCCATTTTGAATTGCTAGTTGCGATGAAGCCAATGCTCGATTGACAGTATGTTAACGTTCATATTTTTGAGGTTATGCAATCACAAAGTATTCGATCTGTAAATGTGTATCATTGCCCATTTTGAATTGCTAACTGTGGTAAAATCAATACTCGGTTGGCAGTACGTTAACGTTCATATTTTTGAGGTTATGCAATCAGAAACTATTCAATCTGTAAATGTGTATCATTGTCCATTTCGAATTGCTAATTACGGTAAAGCCAATGCTCTGTTGGCAGTATGTTAACATTCATATTTTTGAGGTTATACAATCATAAACTATTCAATCTGTAAATGTGTATCATTGTCCATTTCGAATTGCTAGTTGCGATGAAGCCAATGCTCGATTGGCAGTACGTTAATGTTCATATTTTTGAGGTTAATACGATCGAAACAAATTGTAAATTTGCGTCTTCCATTTTTGAGGTTATGGAATCACAAAGTATTCAATCTGTAAATGTGTATCATTGCCCATTTTGAATTGCTAATTGCGATAAAGCAAATGGGAAATATAACTAGTATAAATTAATAATAAAGTCATGAAACGTGATCGACAAGTACGGAGGCATTGAATCTGTCGCAAGGTGTGATGTCTTCCGATTGGCGGAACGACATTGGTAACTCCCAATTGGTAGAATGTGTCATTTCCAATATCATTCGACCAATCGTAAACCTAGTACCATATATGTGCCGTGACCTCGTGACGGATTCAGTGCCTCCTAACCAACAATGCCAAACGAAACGTATTTGCGATGGACACGAACACAGAAACAAAACAGGAATAAACTGATAACAAATTCACGATACGTAATCGACAGATGTCAACGTCTACTATAAAATTAATAAGCTAAACGTATTTATATTACAGCTTGGATCAACGAAGATATCTGATATGCATTATAATCCTTTGTAGCATTGTGATATCCTCAGAATTCAGTTTCTTTTACTATTTTAACAAATTTCTTGTTTGTATAAATAGTTTGGTAGCTGCTCGTTAAATTCAAATAAAAATTTCGATTATGGTTTCTGGTACTTGTAAATTGTTAAGAATCAATACTATTGCGTATAACGTATCGAACCTGCAGAGATTCAGAAAGTATTTACGACGATGTTGTTACAAAATAATTGGAGACTGCGAGTAATGCGAACGTATAAATCAAATCGTTTGATCGTTACTAAGAATTCGATCGATGCAGTTTCACGTAACACGGTTGCTCGGTAAAATGGCGCTATTTAATTTTCAGCGTGCGATACTCGTTTAATCGAGAAATAAAATTAAATCGGCGCCCTGTTGTTAGGTGACCTGACCGATACGTTGTTAGTATCGTTTCTCTCTCCACGAGCGAAGGAGAGGAACCGTGTAGCCTCGTAATGTCGCGAACTAATGGGATAATGACGTTACGTGGGGTCGCGTGGCGGCACGAACCGAGACAGAGGAGCTCGAGTAACGCAATTATTCGCCTCTTTGCTCGGTTCCAATAGAAGCCCCAGAGCGTCGAAAAGTGCCTATTTGCGGCTGCTTACATTCTTTTATTTCGGTCAGTAAGCATCCAATCGCGAAATCTGCAGCGCCACCTACGAACCAAAATCCCTACGTAAACATACTTACTGCAAGAACTTGAATTTTAGACAACTGTAAACTGCATAACCTATATCTTCCGTCTCTTCGTCTTAGAACTGATTTTCGTAACCTTACTAAAATTCACGAACCCTATCCAAATTTATTTCCTTTTTAAACTACTATGCTAGCTTAAGTCGAAAAGTATCGCATTGTAAATACTTTGCACGCGTTGTACGTATGTTCAATTGCCAATGTCATCGTCGAGAAGGTTAGGTGTACAAAAAAGAACACAAGTATAAGAGACACGTTGGGCGCATGAAAGAAATTAAAGCGGCATTACGAGTCAATGGGGCATTCACGAAACTGTATTAACGAGCTTTAAATTGTACAGGTTATAAGCCTCCACAATAAGCAGTGTCAATAAAAGTTTTATTTCGTTTGCTATGTCGTCTAACGGCGGTGTATGAACTAGCGTTACGAACACGTAATGATGTTACGGTAATTTATTTTACACCTTAATCGTCTAGTATTTGTACTCGCAATAAAACAGATCGACGTATTCAGTGAACCGGTTGGTTGGATCTCGCTTGTTTCTCCCAGCACGGCGGACCTGTAAAATCAAAGAGAGAATCGACCCTGGGGAAACTCCTTTGAATCATCGAAACGTTAAATGTACATAAGGCCACGTTCAATTAATCGGAAAGCGGTCCATCGATTCGCTGGAAATAGAAACCCGGTCGAAGGTGCAGAACGAAATCGCCTACGAAACTCTCGAAAGATCTGCGTCGACGTTTCCCGCGAACGCCACCAGAGGGCCAAGAACTGCACGTTTTATGGTGTTTCAGTATGCCCTGCGCATACAGCGACGAACGTCGAATCTAAGCGGAAAAGAGATTCGAAACTTTCAAGATTGTAAGGTTTCGAACGGCTTCTAACATTATTCGATATCTGCCAGAAGTTCTTGAACGGCTTGACAGGTCGTGGTAGGTCTTGATCGGCCGTGAAATCTTAAAGCCTTGAATTTCTGGACTCCTAACCAAAAAATGAAATTCACGTACCAACGAAGTTCGATGGTACTTTGTGTTTGCGTGTTTCTGTGAATAAAAACGTCCGACATACTGTAATTATGTATTTACTCGTCCTTTACGGTCCTAGTGCATATAAATTTACGCGACAAAGTAACGTTCTTAACCTAACAACGAGAATAATTTATAGAACGCTAACGAGGCGTGAAATCAAAGGCGAGTAATTCGACGCTCGTCGTCGATTCCGCGGAAACACAGTATCGCAATTACTCGCGGGAAATCAACGTGCTGCGGACACGGGAGATTCGAGCTAACGTTCTATCGTCGTTGTATCGCTTGTTTTTTCACGCCGCCGCGATAAATTCGTCGCGGAAAAATATTTGCACAGTTATTGGATCGGGCACGAGAGTCGACGCATATCCGGTGCGCGGGGTACGCGATGGATCGTATTTTCCATAACGAGCGTAGTCGATAATAATTGTATTCATGTAAATATTCTTCTGCGCATTTTAGAACGTTAAACGGTCGTGAAACGTTTGTATACAGGGTGTGTCGGCCACCCCTGGGAAAAATTTTAATGGGGGATTTTAGAGGCGAAAATAAAACGAAAATCAGGAATACCAATTTGTTGATGGAGGCTTCGTTAAAAATTCAAAAATTTCAAATCGTTCTGGAAAAATTATTTTCGGTTGCGGGGGTCAATTGCAATCATTTTTAGTAAATACACATACCTTCGAAATCCTATCCATTTTCGAGAAAAAAAATCGGATAGGTACTGAGATTTTTTGGCGAAAAAAAAATTTTCCAAATCGTTCTAAAAAAATTATTTTCGGTTGCGGGGGTCAATTACAATCATTTTTGGTCATTACACATACCTCCGAAATGCTACGCATTTTCAAGAAAAAAATTCGAGAAGGTGCCTAAATTTTTCGACGAAAAAGAAAAATTTCAAATCGTTCTGGAAAAATTATTTTCGGTTGCGGGGGTCAATTGCAATCATTTTTGGTGAATATACATACCTTCGAAATCTTATCCATTTTCGAGAAAAAAAATCGGATAGGTACTGAGATTTTTTGACGAAAAAAAAATTTTCCAAATCGTTCTAAAAAAATTATTTTCGGTTGCGGGGGTCAATTACAATCATTTTTGGTCATTACACATACCTCCGAAATCCTACGCATTTTGAAGAAAAAAATTCGAGAAGGTGCCTAAATTTTTCGACGAAAAAGAAAAATTTCAAATCGTTCTGGAAAAATTATATTCGGTTGCAGGAGTCGATTACAATCATTTTTGGTCATTACACATACCCCCGAAATCCTACGCATTTTCAAGAAAAAAATTCGAGAAGATGAAGGAGAAGGTTTACTTTAAACGTTAATAACTTTGTAACGAAGCCTCCACCAACAAATTAGTATTCTTGATTTTCGTCTTATTTTGGCCTCTAGAATCCCCCATTAAAATGTTTCCCAGGGGTGGCTGAACATCCTGTACAAACTAGAACCTCTCTCGTTCATAACCGCTGTAATTTCGGTTGTTGAAGGGTTTCAGTCGGAACCTTTGTGTACCAATTTGTTCGATACAATAAAAATAAACATCAGTTCCTATTTGATTTTTTTATTTAATCCTATTTGTGTATAAAAAGATTGGGAATTACTGTACTAAAAACAATTCCTATCAACGGGGGATTACACGTGTACGAATTATATTACAACCGCGAAGGGCCAAGCGCTGGAAATTCTTTTCATCAGTCTCTGTAACATTCGATACCTGTCTCTTTACAAGATTTCCTCGCAACGTTAAACGTCCGCTGTCTGCCACGTGGATCAGGACGGTTTGACTCAGGAGTCCGCCGAATACAGTACTGTCTCGCTTCTCGAAAACCCATTCGGTGCCGCCATGTTTTTTCTTGAAACTGGCCGAGCTCGAACGGGCCGCTCAAAGGGGTTTTTAATTACACAGCTACCGGCCGTTCGAGCCGACGACACAAACAAGGGGCTAGGGGGCGATTCCGTCGCAAGTATCCGTATCGCAGATCGATGCATGAAGCGAGGGAGTACTGTACGCAACAAATATCGCCCGTAAGATTAATCTAAAAGCAGTTTTAAAATTAAGAAACGTAGCTATATTACAAGGGACTATGTTCCATAGTGTTTTACAAAGAAGATAGAATATTTGTCGCTATAAAAATTTCGCCTTTACGGACAGTCTAGTGCAGTGTTTTTCAAAGTGAGGGGGATGAAAGAAAATTTGCTACGTAGAGAAACGTGGATAACTTGAACGTCTCTTTCTAATAATATATTAGTCGTCGAAACTTGTCTCGAACATAGAAATTGTCTTTTTTTCTTTTGGAGGGGACGTCTATTAAAAAGTTTGGAAAACACTGGTCTAGTGGTCGAGTCTCGCGTTAAGCCACAATCCCACATATCTAAACCATAATATAGTGCACCATTTTTGGGCAATTCTTTCAACGAATTGTCTGTGGATTGTACAACTTTATCCTGACCACGAGGACCCCGAATACAAAAATGAAGTGGATAAAACTCAATAACAGATGCAGCGTTCTCGTTTAAAATCGATTAAAATTCTCCATCGACGATTTTAAGGTCGATTCGCATTGTGGGTATTTGTGGGTCAGTGTCGAGTCGGTCGGCACATTAAAATCGCGACAAATATTCTTCTGTACTATTTACAGAACCACTTTGACGTGCCGGCTGGTTTCACGCTGACGTTACCCACGATGCGAACCGGTCTAAACGCGTTAAGAGGTTATGCCACTACGACGTCAAAAGAGAGGTTACGTTTACGAATTTTTCGTGACAAAACTATTCCTTTTCCTACAAACAAAACGTATAACTTCGAAAATTATTAATTACGTTCGCATTAGACGCTGGGAAACAAAATGGCGATGCCATCCATAACTTGTAAAAATTCAAAAACAGGTTATTTTTAAGCCACCAAGGCCCTCTTTTGCATTATTTTTTAGGGTTCAAGACTTTCGTTTTATTCGAAAAATATTTTCTTTTGTCGCGTGGGTAGCATAACCTATTAAACGGTCGAGTGGTTTCAGCGCCACGCGCCGCAGACATGGGGACGGGGCTTAACGCACGCATCGACGAACGCTCGCTCGCAGAAGTCCGTGAACAATTTCGCAGTCGACGGTTTCGAACGTTTTCGAACGGTCGCCGATCGGGCGCGTATCGCGAGCGTTTAAATTGATCCTGTATCAACCTTGACTCTCGATAGCTTTCGAGTTATTTTCACGTCGTTCGAACGGCTCTCGACCGAGGACGCCGGGGCCCCCGTACGTCGAGGCTGAATTTCTCCGTTTCGAGGCGAACCGTGCACCTCGCCTAGCTAGCCTAGCGTGATCAATAACGTATCTCTTGCACGTCGCGTGCCCCGTGCAACGCGACACGTTGCAACGAGTCCTCCCTGGCCGTTCCGAAATTGCTTTAAAGCGACTGTAACGGATCGAAAGTCGGTCAAACTCCCCGGAGACCCAAAGTCGACCGAATGTTTCCCATGGGACGCGATCGATATTCCGTGAGAAATCAGTTCTCTTCCACGCGTTCTTGTCGCAGAAAACGAGCCTGAGTATTACAACTAAATATCCCCGTTTACATGCTCCTCGTTTACAGAAATTCGAAATTCCATAGAGGTTAGGTTTGGGTCAGCCTTCCGTCGTTGTTCCCCTCCGACTACCGGGATTCGACTGTTGCACCGGACAGTCGCGCGACGTTTCCACGAAACTATCGGTCGGAGCGCTACCAGTCGCTCCTGGTGGTCGTTCGTCGCTCGACCTTAAAATCGTTACGTCCTACGGACACGGGAGTTCCTAAGGGCGGTCCGGAGGAATTCCTCGAAGGCTTTCCACGGATTTTGCACGATCGTTACGGGCGTGAAATCCACGCGGCGTGGCTTCCACTCGGGGCCCCCGGTGTCTCGCGAAAGGCAAAAGAGGAACGGTCGAGCGAGACCGTCGCGAGGAGCAGCACACGGGCGGAGGGGTGGAAGGAGAAGGAGCACGGGGGGACGGGGAGGCAAGGGGGAGAAAAGGCGAAGTCGACGACGACGAAGAAGAAAGAGATCGACCACCGCCCTCGGTCGACAATCAACGGAGAAGGGGAAGGCCGACGCGGCGTCACTCTAGGCTCCTGCTTGCAGCGAACCTTAGTTCGAGGTGGAGGGCGTCTTGGGAGGCTGGAAGGGGTTCCATTTCAGACACTCCGGATCGATCTCTTTGTAGACGGGCCCCCGTCTCTTCACCCTCTCCTTGTAGTCGTCGATCACGTCCTGAAATTATTTCAACGGTTCTCCACCGGTACGTTTTCCCCCTGCTTTTTTTTTACCTTTCTCGCTTTTACACCGACGGCCAGTCGACCTTCTGCGAAATTTTCCGTTTCGCGGGCCACCCGGACCGGGATCGCGGCGATAAAACGGCACCGCGACGCTCTTTGAACGCTGCTCGTCGACGTCTTTGGAATCATTGTACACGGTTTGTCCCAAAAATACCTGAACTTTTTCTTTTTCACAGCGGCGTATGCAACGAAGCCTAACCTAACCCGTCGTACAAAGTAATTCGGAATATTTTCTGCCCAGCTTTTTGGACGTTCGTCTCAACCCTGGGAAACATTTTAATGGGAGATTCTAGAGGCCAAAATAAGACGAAAATCTAGAATACTAATTTGTATGGAGGCTTCCTTAAAAAGTTATTAACGTTTAAAGTAAACCTTCTCCTTCATCTTCTCGAATTTTTTTCTTGAAAATGCGTAGGATTTCGGGGGTATGTGTAATGACCAAAAATGACTATAATTGACCCCCGCAACCGAAAGTAATTTTTTTAGATTGATTTGAAATTTTTTTTTTTCGCCGAAAAATTTAGGTATCTATTCGAATTTTTTTCTAGAAAGTGGGTAGGATTTCGGGGGTATATGTAATGACCAAAAATGATTGTAATTGACCCCCGCAACCGAAAGTAATTTTGTTAGAATGATTTGAAATTTTTCTTTTTCGTCGAAAAATTTAGGCTTCTCGAATTTTTTTCTAGAAAATGCGTAGGATTTTGGGGGTATATGTAATGACTAAAAATGACTGTAATTGACCCCTGCAACCGAAAATAATTTTTTTAGAACGATTTGAAATTTTTCTTTTTCGTCGAAAAATTTCACACCTTCTCGAATTTTTTTCTAGAAAATGCGTAGGATTTCGGGGGTATGTGTAATGACTAAAAATGACTGTAATTGATCCCCGCAACCGAAAGTAATTTTTTTAGAATGATTTGACAAATTTTTTTTTCGTCGAAAAATTTAGGCTTCTCGAATTTTTTTCTTGAAAATGCGTAGGGTTTTCGGGTTGTGTGTAATGACCAAAAATGACTGTAATTGACCCTTGCAACCGAAAGTAATTTTTTTAGATTGATTTGAAATTTTTCTTTTTCGTCGAAAAATTTAGGCTTCTCGAATTTTTTTCTTGAAAATGCGTAGGGTTTTCGGGTTGTGTGTAATGACCAAAAATGACTGTAATTAACCCTCGCAACCGAAAGTAATTTTTTTAGATTGATTTGAAATTTTTCTTTTTCGTCGAAAAATTTAGGCTTCTCGAATATTTTTCTAGAAAGTGGATAGGATTTCGGGGGTATGTGTAATGACCAAAAATGATTGTACTCGACTCCTACAACCAAAAATAATTTTTCCAGAACGATTTGAAATTTTTGAATTTAATTGTCAATAACTCTTCAACGAAGCCACCATCAACAAATTTGTATTCTTGATTTTCGTCTTATTTTGGCCTCTAGAACCCCCCCATTAAAATTTTTCCCAGGGGTGGCCGAACATCCTGTATAAATTGCGGTCGAGGAATTTAACCGTAATAAATTTGAAACGATTCTCCCCTAATTTCTTGGACGTTTGTCTCGCCGAATACAAAGTAATTGCAGACGAGAATTTGATAGTGTTTTGAAGAAATAATTTCGAACAGTTCCGCCTTATGGTTTAGTAATGTATAAAAATAATTATAAACGAGAAATCGGGCCGCAGAGGGTCGTATTTCGGAACGGATTTCAAATAATTTCGAACATCTCTGCGGTCCCGTGTGCTGTGCACCCGTTCCACGCCCCTGGTCATCGATGCGTGCCACTTTTTGGCTTCCAAAGGTGTTGTAGCGCTCGGTCACCCGTGGTATTCGCTTGATTTGGCACTCTGCGACTATTTTTTATTTCCTAAATTACAAGAAAAGCAGTTCAACGCGACATCGAGCACACGGTGCGGCTTTCGATCACCTTTTTCCACGCCGTCTCGAAGCAGGCGTGTGTCGTAGATGTATCGACAGCTTCTATGGACGTCGCGAAACGTGTATCATTTTTTTTTTTTTACTATGATCGATAGCAGAAGTTATTGTTTCGCGAAAGAGAGCGATTTTCATTCAAGTTCGGAAACTTTTAGGATAGACCGTGTACCAGCAGCTTTTCCTTTTAACTTGGCGAACTTTTCCGACGCTACGGTCGCGTTTCGAGTCTCCGAAGGCAAATACAACTTAACCCTTTCACGACGGTTGGCAGCCTACGTTAAATGGCGGACAGAGTCTGCGTCAAATTAGCGCTGAACTTAGCTATATCGCGCAAATTATTGATTTAGATGAAAGTCGAATCGGAAAGGGAAAGATTTTGTACCACACCCTCTGAATGACCAACCTTCAGTTTTTGCATTAAACCTTCGGGAAGCAAGATGCTTTTTAACCCCTTAACGCTCATATTTTTCCAAGAATGATCAGTCTTCTGTATTGGACTTGTTTCTAAACTACATTAAAATGCGGTTTTTGTTCATTGCAATGTTGTATCTAACGCATAATTTGAAGGAAAACAAATATTATCATCCCTTAAACTGTTGGATTAAACAAATATCGTTTTTCAAAGCAGTCAGACTCGGGGTTATTAATTTTATTAAGGGGTTAAACAAAAATTCTCTAAATTGGTGAACTACCCCTCAGAGCTCGCAGTATATCAGGCAAAATCAATGGTCTCGGTTCGTACACGGGGTGTTCAACCCTTCTCACTCCGAGAATTCTATCTAATACGAACGACTAGCAACTGTGGGGCAATTTTGCATCCCTACGAAAATTTATATTTATAGTTAATCTATTTTATATTACGATAAATAAAATTGTAACTTGCATATTATTATGAAAGGTTTTGTTTTACTGGAAGCTTCGTGGTATCTTGAGATTTTTAAATTAAGGTAACTCGTAGGCGTGTGCACTATAGCGACCATAAGTCGCGAAAGGGTTAATGCTCGCGTGAAATTCTGCAGGTCACCTTACCAGTGGCGTCACTAGGATTGATTTTCCCCCATGGACCCCTTCTACCAGACCACACAGAATCCTTACTAATGTTCTTTTGTATTAATAACAGCAAATCGATCGTAATTCCAGTATATCACATACAAAGTGTCCGTTTGTAAGTTTATATTAAAGGGTTAAAACCACCCCCTTGGTGTAACGGTGATACGAGTTTTCAAATTTTAATTCTAATCGTTTCTAAAGTTCCATGCATTCGAGACGAAGGGTTGGTCAGGAAACAATAGAAATAAACAATAAAACGTTTAACCCTTTCATTCCCAAATAATTGACAACTCACAGGAGAAGATACTTGTATTTCCGTGCATATTAAATGACAAAATATCGATTTACGAAAACGTTCGAGCACATTTTTTGTATTGTTTTTTCTTTCTTTTTTTATTGCAAGTACGTAAGATAATTTGCATTGCAAAGCTGTATTACACGACGTGAACCCTTTCTCTTGCCTTTGGTCCGTAAATCCACCTGAAATATTTCAAGGATGTTATACTTTTCCAAATTTATATTGCATTTATAGTAACATTTATCGTCGTGCTAAAAGGGCATCCACGCGATCGATGGGAATACACTCTACTTTATCACGAAATTTTCAAATATACGAGACACATCGTTTATACAAAATTCAAAGGAACCAATATACAGAGTGTTCAGCCACCCCTGGGAAACATTTTAATGGGGGATTCTACAGGCCAAAATAAGACGAAAATCAAGAATACTAATTTGTTAATGGAGGCTTCGTTAAAAAGTTATTAACGTTTAAAGTAAACCTTCTCCTTCATCTTCTCGAATTTTTTTCTTCAAAATGCGTAAGATTTCGGGGGTATGTCTGTTGACCAAAAATGCTTGCAATTGACCCCTGCAACTAAATATAATTTTTCCAAGACGATTCGAAAGTCTTTTTTTCATCCAAAACTTTCAGCACTTACTCGAATTTTTTTCTCGAAAGTGGGTAGGATTTCGGGGATATGTCTATTCATAAAAAATGATTGTAATTGATCCCTGCAGCCAAAAGTATTTTTTTTAGAACGATTTGAAATTTTTTTTTTCGTTGAAAAATTTAGGCACCTATCCGATTTTTTTTCTCGAAAGTGGTTAGGATTTCGAAGGTATGTGTATTCACAAAAAATGATTGTAATTGACCCCCGCAACCGAAAATAATTTTTCCAGAACGATTAGAAATTTTTTAATTTAATTGTTAATAACTTTTTAACGATGCCTCCATCAACAAATTAGTATTCTTAATTTTCGTCTTATTTTGGCCTCTAGAATCTCCCATAAAAATTTTTCCCAGAGACGAACACCCTGTATACATATTCACAAATATGAAAATCGAAAACGATCGAACAATTCGAAATGCGTTGCCATGTGCTGGCAGTGGGAACGAAAGGGTTAACAAACTATATCAGAATTACGTTCATTCGATATTAACCCCCGCAATACGTTACTAACACCCAAAAATAAAACCAAATAAAAATTGTTCCGAGCAAAGTATTCCATTAAAAATTAAACAGAAATAATATTCTTTAATGAACCCCTGCACAGTGGTCTGATTCACCGAAACTGTGATTGCGTATGATTTAATTGCGAATTAAGAAAACGGGGTCGTATAAAAATTTGCACACCCCCAATCGAGCAGCCATTCTCGATGAGGCCCATATACTCTCTGCGCCCACCTAGTGAAGCCACTGTACCTTACCCAGATCGACGAGTAACAAAGCCTCCTTCTCGGTGGCTTTCGCGACGGAAGCCGCTCGCATCCCCTGCAATTTATGCCCGCGTAACTTCGAAAGGGCGCGAGACATTCGGGTCGTAATTTCGTTACGAGTTGTCCGTCGTCGACGAGCTTTTCTCGAGCGAACCGCCTTTGCGTAAATCACGCGACACGATGACACGATCGTTCGTGGAGGAGAACTTGAGGGGTGTGTGTGTGGGGGGAGGGACGGAGGGTTAAAAACGAGCGTTATCCGGCGAGGAGACGCGAGCGTAGCGAACCCCTCGTGTATCCTCGAGACAAATTAGAATCACAAAGGGGTAGAACTTACCTGTTTCTTCAGAATGATATGCTTGCCCTTCCAGTACTTCATCATACCGAGGGCCTGCAGGGTGCTGACTATGTCGTACGAGTCGATGGCCATCTCCTTGCTGATGTCTGAAAAGACGACACGCGAACGGAACGATAGCGAGAAACGGTGCAGCCCGACACAGACCGGGGCGGGTTTCGTATTGCGTCGCGACGTCCTCGACGCCGGGGCGCTCGAAATAATACATTACCTTTAACGGAGAGTTCCTTGCCCCCGAAGTTGCAGAGGTACTGCAGCAAAACGTCCTTCCAGTAGCTGCGATACGAGATCAAGCCCAGATCCGATAAAGGCTTCTCGGGCGAGCCAATCTTTTTCTCGACCCTGGTCAATAAGTAACCTGCGCAAAAGAACGTCCAGTTTGGTCATCTCGGCCCGTCGACAGGAAGCCCGGCCGCCTATATTTTCGCGTCAATCGCGGCCGCACGATCGTGCAACGGAGGAAAGAGATCGCTATCGGGCCCCGTCGAGCTACCATTTTCTCCTCCCGTAACCATTCTAATGTCTTTATCGCCTACCAGAAGCCTGGTAAACCTTTTTTACGCAATCTCGTGCCGAGCGACAATTTATTCAAAAATATCGAACGATACAAGTGGAAATATTTGGTCTTCGCGTTTTATTCGTTAATATCGTTAATTTTACAAGCTCATTGTTTGTTATAGACATAAAATTCACTATTCTAATGTCTTCATCGCCCACCAGAAGCCTGGTAAACCTTTTTTACGCAATCTCGTGCCGAGCGACAATTTATTCAAAAATATCGAACGATACAAGTGGAAATATTTGGTCTTCGCGTTTTATTCGTTAATATCGTTAATTTTACAAGCTCATTGTTTGTTATAGACATAAAATTCACTATTCTAATGTCTTCATCGCCCACCAGAAGCCTGGTAAACCTTTTTTACGCAATCTCGTGCCGAGCGACAATTTATTCAAAAATATCGAACGATACAAGTGGAAATATTTGGTTTACGTTCAAGAGGGCGAGGTCTTCGCGTTTTATTCGTTAATATCGTTAATTTTACAAGCTCATTGTTTGTTATAGACATAAAATGCACTATTCTAATGTCTTTATCGCCTACCAGAAGCCTGGTAAACCTTTTTTTCGCAATCTCGTGCAGAGCGACGATTTATTAAAAAATATCGAACGATACAAGTGGAAATATTTGGTTTACGTTCAAGAGGGCGAGGTCTTCGCGTTTTATTCGTTAATATCGTTAATTTTACAAGCTCATTGTTTGTTATAGACATAAAATTCACTATTCTAATGTCTTCATCATCTACCAGAAGCCTGGTAAATCTTTTTTTCGCAATCTCGTGCAGAGCGACGATTTATTAAAAAATATCGAACGATACTTGAAGTGGAAATGTTTGGTTTACGTTCAAGAGGGCGAGGTCTTCGTTAATATCGTTTTACTTTAATAAAATTCGCGACTGCGGAGAGAATAGTACGCGTGGGTCAAAATCGACCCAGAGTCGTGACCCACCGGCTAGTCACGCAGCAGGCAACGCGTTACGATATAATATAGGACGTAGCGATCGGCGCAATTACGTCACGATCTATGGTAAATCGGAGATTGTACTCGTCACGGTTCTCGAGACAAGAATCGAATTCTTCTCCGATGATTGGTGTAGAGCGTTGCGTAACCTAACAGTGACTTATACTGTCGGATACCTAGCATAACCGTCTTCAGAAAATGTAATCCTAAGTGGACAGTTAGAACTTTCACTGGCTGTTAAGGCTCCGGCGAGTACCTGGTTTATGTCTCAAACAGTTATTTTCGATCGGCTGCATCGGGCTTGCAAATACATTTAAATAGGTACGTGCCATAAACCTGTCGAAGGGAGCTTAGAAGATAATAGGCACGAGCCTCTTTTCGTGAAACTTTGCACGGACGTTCGTCGAACCTAAGAATTGAACCGTAACTTGTTTTTGCCACCATTTTACTACAGAGAGGACGTTGATTTTTTGTAAACGAAAAAACAAGCACCATCTAATGTTTTGCCCCCTCATCCAAGGCTAGAAGAACCCCATTCGTTTCCTTATTCTACAAACGACAATTATCGTGTTCACATTCGCCGGCAGAGGGCTACGCTCGACACCTTTCTCGCAAGCGCTCGACCATCCTTCCCATTCCTATCTGCCAGGATCTTTCTTTTTCCCCATAACTAATGTTTTGCCCCCTCATCCAAGGCTAGAAGAACCCCATTCGTTTCCTTATTCTACAAACGACAATTATCGTGTTCACACTCGCCGGCAGAGGGCTACGCTCGCAAGCGCTCGACCATCCTTCCCATTCCTATCTTCCAGGATCTTTCTTTTTCCCCATAACAGCAAGTCGCGCTAAAATTTACATAAAAACGATTCCATTTGCTACTGTGTGTCGCAAGAGTGTTTCGAGGTTAGTCCCCTCCGAGTTAATAACGACGATCAAGCGTTTAATGCTTGTAGAGTTCCGAAAAAAGGAGGACTCGTTTTAATCGGTGATTCCCGTGCGTCGTTTATCGACCAGTTAGTCGAACGAAAAGCGGCCAATGGTGGAACGAACGAGGGGGAGGAACGGGCTCGCGTGCCGTAAGTGTTGCGTAATCGCGAAATTCGGAGTCACGATGTACGATATCGCGCTAGTAGGAAGACGTATGTCCGCGAGCCCCGTCGTTTAGTGGGTGGACTATACACGGGTCCTTCTCCGCACGGACTATTAAACGGACCATGAAATTCCGATTACGCGAGACACACCGATGGCCGTCGAAGCCGCATAGGTACAGAGGCATGCACACGCGCGGACACACGTAACCGCGGTGAATCGACGCCACCGCTATAAGCCATTTCTGGTGTCAGTGACCGGCGAAGGATGAAGCGCCGCGGCGCAGTGCCCAATCGAAAAGTAATTTCGACAACCTGGACCACCCGTTTCCGTCGAGAGTCGCCAAAAACAGAAACCGTACAGGACCACAGGGGGAACTCGAGCAAAATTTGCTTCGTTTATCAATTTTCTCGAATAGTTTCACTCGTGCAATTCTCGTGCAATTGAAAGATATTCGTAATGTCGGTGATCGATCGTACATAAGATTTCTAGGACTACTTCGATCGTTGCAAATGGTAACGTGTGGGTTACTTTTGAGAGGGACCAAGTGTCGTTTCTACGGCACTGCCGATGTCCGGCTGGCTACTGAAGTCCGGTTGAACGTCCGTTCCGCCTCGATTGTTTGAAGTATCCTGCATCGAAGGAAAATGGCCGACCGTAGGATCATCCGAGAACTCGTGAATGAACTTCGAATCCTCTTTACGAGGCGCGTCGAACTAATTTTTCGCTCGATGACCAATTCTAGATTGTGAGAAATGAGCAAATGTTTGTCACGCACTGATGAAGAATCTAATGATTTCGTTACGTGAATGAGCAACGAGGGATTGAATCGGCTTTGACGCCAGCTGGTTGAATCGCGTCTAAGGTTTCCCGTATCTCGACCGTGCTAACTAATCGACTAATTAAATAAATCGAATCGGTCATCGAGTCGATGCCGCGAGAACTAAACCAATTTCTCCGGTTTATATGGGTCGTCCGTTATATTCTCGAGAAGCAGGCGCGAGTCTGTATTGATTCCGCATTGGTACGCCCGGTGCACTTAAAAAGACACGCGAGCCCATCGATCCGAGGATATTTCGGCTCCGTCGAGCGCTTGGCTTTCCCGCGGATCGTACAACGAAACGATCAAACCGAACGCACGCCTAACTGCAGCAATGTCTTTCGGTTTGTTGCGAATTCCGCCCCTCCGGTTGCTACAAAGTTATCCCCACCACGTCCCGAGCCCGACAATGATAAGTTACCGGCGACCACACTATGGACTTTGCGCGTTTATAGCGTATGCAGATAGGGAAAACACGCGTTAAACGTACAGGGAACATATACACTTATGCAAAATGAAACACCGCGAAAACATTTTCATAGAGGAGCAAACGTTTCAGCTTTTAGCGATACAGAAATTTATTTTTAATATTCAGACACTTGGAAATTGTCCCGACTCGTTCGTTTATTTATAAACGATTTGTAAATTCATGAATTTATATAGGTTCTCGTTAATTTCTGTATTAAAAAATGCACGCAAAGCACGACAAAAGTGCTCGGGAGTTTTAATAAGTAACGAATCCGGTCAATAGAGAATTTATAAATTTATGAACTCTGAATAAATGACAGACCTACATTCGGTCGCTGACAGAAATAACCTTACATAGGTGTGAACGTTTGTACTTGAATTATAGAGTTGCTCGGATAGGCTCATACGTTCGAACTTATCAAAATTTCAATCGACAGGCCTATATTCAGTCACGGTCGAAAGCAGCTCCGGATAGGCGCGAGCGTTCGAACACATTAAAAGTTAAATGGACAGACCTATACTTAGCAGCGATACGTGTAACCTGTACACGTTGTAAAACAACAGGTACACCCAACGTCGACCTTTTTTATTTTTCATATGTGCAAAAACAGGCGTGGCAGGTTAATTGTTATTTCTCGAAATTTTTTTCTCGAAAATGGTTAGGATTTCGGGGGTATGTGTATTCACCAAAAATGATTGTAATCGACCCCTGCGACCGAAAATAATTTTTCCATAACGATTTGAAATTTTTAAATTTTGTCGAAAAATTTCACACATTCTCGAATTTTTTTCTCGAAAATGGTTAGGATTTCGGGGGTATGTGTATTCACCAAAAATGATTGTAATCGACCCCTGCGTCCGAACATAATTTTTCCAGAGCGATTTGAAATTTTTTTTTTTCGGCGAAAAATTTAGGTATCTACTAGAATTTTTTTCTCGAAAATGGTTAGGATTTCGGGGGTATGTCTAATCACCAAAAATGATTGTAATCGTCCCCTGCGACCGAAAATAATTTTTCCAGAGCGATTTGAAATTTTTTTTTTTCGGCGAAAAATTTAGGTATCTACTAGAATTTTTTTCTCGAAAATGGTTAGGATTTCGGGGGTATGTCTAATCACCAAAAATGATTGTAATCGTCCCCTGCGACCGAAAATAATTTTTCCAGAGCGATTTGAAATTTTTTTTTTTCGGCGAAAAATTTAGGTATCTACTAGAATTTTTTTCTCGAAAATGGTTTGGATTTCGGGGGTATGTCTATTCACCAAAAATGATTGCAATCGACCCCTGCGACCGAAAATAATTTTTCCAGAACGATTTGAAATTTTTAAATTTTGTCGAAAAATTTCACACCTTCTCGAATTTTTTTCTAGAAAATGCGTAGGATTTCGGGGGTATGTCTATTGACCAAAAATGATTGCAATCGACCCCTGCGACCGAAAATAATTTTTTCAGAGCGATTTGAAATTTTTCTTTTCGGCGAAAAATTTAGGTATCTACTAGAATTTTTTTCTCGAAAATGGTTAGGATTTCGGGGGTATGTCTATTCACCAAAAATGATTGTAATCGACCCCTGCGACCGAAAATAATTTTTCCAGAGCGATTTGAAATTTTTTTTTTTCGGCGAAAAATTTAGCTATCTATTAGAATTTTTTTCTCGAAAATGGTTAGGATTTCGGGGGTATGTGTATTCACCAAAAATGATTGCAATAGACTCCTGCGACCGAAAATAATTTTTCCAGAGCGATTTGAAATTTTTTTTTTTCGGCGAAAAATTTAGTTATCTACTAGAATTTTTTTCTCGAAAATGGTTAGGATTTCGCGGGTATGTGTATTCACCGAAAATGATCGTAATTGACTCCCGCAGCCGAAAATAATTTTTTTAGAACGATTTGAAAAATTTTTTTTCCGTCCAAAAATTTCACAGCTTCTCGAATTTTTTTCTCGAAAATGGTTAGGATTTTGGGGGTATGTCTATTCACCAAAAATGATTGTAATCAACCCCTGCGACCGAAAATAATTTTTCCAGAGCGATTTGAAATTTTTTTTTTTGGCGAAAAATTTCAGTACTCTAGGTCGGTATGACTATCAGATTAGGCGAAGAAACTCCATAAGACTAGTCCCCAAATATCCCAGCGTCTAAGACAGGGTCTGCTAGAATGCCTTACCGACGAGTCTGTTAGCAAACCCGTGACGAAACGTTCTCCCTATCTTACCCCCAATAAAGTATTCGCTGAACCCTACACTATTCCAACTACAGTTTCGATGAAAAGTTTCTTGAAAACTGCACATCCGGGACACCTCTGTCGTTAGCAAAAATGGCGGACAACGTGGCGAGAATTCGAACGAGGATCGTGGAGCGACAAAGTCCGTCGATAACGACGTTTACAGCCGTTTGCGCGGAGACTTTCCGCGTTAGGAGATTCGCAAGGTTCGACGACCGTGGGTCCCGGGGTATCCTCGCGGAAGCATCGGCACCGGCGGTGCAATGCTCCCGAAATAACCGCGGAATTCTCATTACGCGAATAATCGAGATCGAGACGATAGCGGGGCGTTTCGCGTCCCCAGAAAACGAAATGAAAGAGATCGCCGGAGTCCCAGGTGTCGGGATAGGGGGCAGGACAAAAACGACGATAGAAGATTTTTGTAGAGTAAACCGAGAGGCAGCCCGCGAGGACCGGTCCTGCGTTGAGCTTATTCCAGGACATCCCGGAGCCTGAGGGGTTCAACGACCATCCTCTGCCTCCGCCTCCTCTTTCTTCTCCAGCTTTCTGGACCAGGAGAGGACACGGTCTACCCTCTACCTCTGCGCCAGCCGCCGCCACCCTCTCCCGATTCTTTTACCGCCACCTCCTCTTTCTGCGACGTGGCGCGGCTCGGTTCTACGCGACCATGATTCCTCCTTGTCTCTGTCCCGGCGCGGCGATAGCTACGGGAATAGGCAGAGCGCATTCATTACGCGTTCAGTTTGCAGACTTTCGGGATCTCGTCGGTGGTTCCGAGGTGGTGGTGGAGGAATCGAGGAAGAGGAAAGCGCGCTGACTAGAAGGACGAGAGAACAACGGCGACGAGGGTTGAAGAGGAAGCGGCACCGACAGGGGTGGGGAGGGAGGAGGGGGGAGGGGGTGGATGGATCGGCGTGACAGCAGCCCGGTCGGGGAAGGTTCATGGACTCTCTCGTCTCCCTCCGCCTCCTCCTCTTTCGCGGTGTGGCTGCCCTACGCGGAGGAAAAAGGCGTCGGTGGCCCTGCCAATCCTACGCCCTACGAGGCACTCGTGGGGCGAGGTCACGAGAGGTCATGCGATTGCGAGCCCTACGCCGGTTCGAATCGAACCAGGTGGAAACCGCTATAGGACCGACCTGTGCTAGCCCACTGGCTCGATCAAGGGCCGGAAAGGGTGTACAGGGTGTGTCTGACGCTAATACCTTTCTTAAGTCAAGGGGTCTAGTTGGAATAATGAACAATTTTCTGGAACCTCCGTGTTCTCCGAGCAAACTCGAAAGATTGGACCAAACTATAGCTCTTGTGTGTAACTCTATAAACATTCAAATTCGGTACGGGTATCAAAGAGGTTAGAAGAATGGGGGTGAGGATAGTTAAACCCGACACTGTTTGACTTTCGTAGAATTTATGGCTTTCTCGTTAAACCGGGGCCCTTGACATTGGACACATGTAGAAATGTTCCGAGGATTAGGTGACAGCTATCGAGTGTCAGAGATCGAGGAAGCAGTAAATGCGAGAAGATGACGGGCAACGTTGCAAAGCAACTAGGAATTGGAATACTGTTCCCAAAGGGGTACGGACTCGAAGTGGGTTAAGACAAGAGTGCCTTCGTTCGATAGCACTAATGTAACAACCTTTCGAATCGAAGATCACGTCGAGGATTGGGATAGCCAGCGATGCAAGTGTTCCGAATGCAAAGGGGTTAATAATCTCTTCAGTCCTTTTGAAAAAAAGCGATCAGACACTGCAACACTGGCGTAAAACATTTCCAAAAGGGCACGACTTGCATTCGGAAGCCTCGAAGCTCAAACGACCCTTTGGTGACGTGCGAAACTGGGTATTTTCAACTTCATAGCATTGTAGGCGACGTCCGGATGACATTGAAGGACAAATAGGGCTGAAAAATCGAGGGAACTAGTTCGAGCCTGCACCCTGTATACACACAAAATATTATGCAAGATATCAGACAGTTCCCAGAACCGTGTGCATCGTCGTTTCCGTTGTTCATGAAAAATCCGTCGCTTGTTTACAGCGGATAAAAACGCAATTACTTGGTGGCCTAACGGTCTCGCGAAGACACGCGTACCGCGACCACGTGGTCCGGGGAGTCCGACGAGCAGACACCGCGAACCACGGGGCGAAAGGTCAACGGTTCTCGCCGACGAGTTTCCCCGAACAGCCCTAGATTCCGCATCGGCGTTTCGCTAGGAATTCCTCGATGGAACAAGGTGCATCGGACACACCCCGTGCGCGAGACGTATCCCGGTCCGCGTCTGTGTGCACGCGCGTGTAAGCCAACGGCAGGTAGAGAGTGCGGCGGCTGGCGACTCCGCGGCGTTCGTGGGGGTCGATCGATGCGGCGAGACGCCGGGCGTCGCACTTTCCGCTAACCATTCCACTCCAACCTACACACTCTACTATCCCCGTCACCACTACCACCGTGATCCGATCCCGCCGCACGGCCACACCGCCCGACACCAACGCCGGGACAAACCGAGTATAGCGTCTCTCGCGCCGCGGCAGCCCCTGCGGAAAACCCGGCAGGGCTACGCCCCCCCCACCGTCGGTCCAAACCGTCCTCCCCCTGCACCACCCCCGACTACGATTCTCGACGATTCCGTCCGCATAGTACGTCGACCCACAACCCCGGCCACCTAGCCCCGCGCACCCCTCTCCCTTGATCGCCGTGCCACCCCTACGCGCGCGACCCACACTCCCGCCCGACTCGTCGGCATCAATGAAAATGACGTCACGGCAAAAAGCTCGCGTTTAATTATCAACGTTCTACGTTCTTCGCGGTGTACACGCTGGCTAGTAGCAAGAGGGGGCGCCAGGGGGTGGAGAGGGTGGAAACTAGAGGTGGGGGGTGGGCCAGACGTTTTCGTGCGAGCGTTTCTACGTCGCGGAGACGATCGTAACTCCCGGGACGAGTATCACACTAACCCCCCGCCTCCCCCTCCGCCTCCTCGTACCCCGCGCCGCCCCCAACCCCGTTTTCTTTCTTCCGCGACGTTTCCAGCAGACGCGTAAACAGGGGACAACGAGGGGAGAACGGACCTTTCTTCCACGTCTGTTCGGATCGGCGAATCGAGGCCGCGGGGAACCACCCGGCGCATCTCGATTTCTCGAATCCTCGTCTGCCTTTCGTCTTGGCACCGGGGAGCCGACGATTCCGGTGTCCGCGCGTTTCGACCCGCGGTAACGATCGAAGAACGGAAACGAGAAACGAGTCGAATGAGAATAACGATGGAAATGGTAAAACTGGAGTAGAACGATAAACGACTTTGTTTTATTAGGTGTTCGAAACGCTGGGCCGCTGGCGTCGGTTACGTTCCTGCACATAACGAACGACTGAATGACATTTTTGTGGCAGATCAATAATGCACGTTATGCGTATTTAATTCTCGGAATACCTTGTGGCTGTCCGTAAAGCCCATTCACAAAAATATGATTTTTAAAACCGATACCGCGAACTTCTGGATAAAACGCGACGTTATATTACGAGGGTGATATTCATTCATGCTTTTTTAATATACGTCACACGGATATTTCTATTTTTCCATTATTCCAATTAAAACTCGTTTCTCTTTTCACGATCTTATCACAGAAATTATTAGAGTGAAATTCACTCAAACGTAATATTTATAATACAGCATGCTTGTATCCGTAGCTGGTCAGTTATCAGTTCATTTACTTTAGTATTTTGAATTAATTATTTTTCATCGTAATAATCGTGAGGTATCGGAATAAATCTAGATTCACGTTGATCGTGATCGAGGAATTCTTTGAGGCGCGTGCCAAATGATGGCTTTCAATCGTAGCGACCGCAATGTCGACGAAACCAAGCCACGAAAACCGCGGAGGCGGTTCCTCCTATAAACTCTGGCTCCTAATTCGGTTATCCTTTCGATTTCGTCGAGAGGATGTCGTCATCCTGTCCCCTTGGACGCGTCAATGTCGGGCGAACGTGCGTGCGTGAAAAAGTAAGGAAGAAAAAATAAAATAATCTGCACTCACTGAAATCGATGAGTAGCCGACCGTAACCCTGGCGCTGATAAGGCGGTAACGTCAGAATGCAGGATACGTTGTAATTGAGGAAAGAGTTCTTTTCCTGAAACAGAACCAGGATGATTCAGAATTAACCGCCGGAACGAGCGTCATCGTCGCGAGCAATAAATTTTTATCGTAAACCGTACGTTCGATGTTTAAATTTACTATAAACATAGCAGCTCAGACATAACTTTTAAAACGAAAAAACATACAGGGTGTTCGGCCAACCTTGGGAAAAATTTTAATGGGGGATTCTAGAGGCCAAATATCGAACGAAACCAATTTAATCGTAATGTTTATTCTGATATACTGTTTTATAATAAACCAGAAAACCGACAAAATTACTAGTGCACACGTGGAGCAGCCGAAACGCAAAATACCGATACTATATCATTAGTGTCTTTATAACCTTCATTGAAACTCCATAGAAAGATTCCAAGAATTGTACGTATTTGCAATAATGATATTTGTTTCTCTTTGATATACCTTTTCACAGTACACGCTTTTCTTGCAAGATATAACTTATACATTTATTCTTAGCAGACAAACTCAACGTTCTTATTATATTTTTCGTCTAGGGGATTTTATTTCCAATACACTAGATCGGTCTCCATCCACGTTAGAGATACCAGACGAGGCCCCGGATGCACCAGGGACACCTCATTCCACTTTCTCACGCTACGACAGATCACACGTACGTGAGCTCTGAATATTTCACCAAATTTTTTTCTCATTATGATACTTTGCTTATGTGAGCCTACGTAAAAAAGTCCTCGGAGGGTCGACAAAGACAAAATGACATATGCCCCCTTTCTCCATTCACCGAAGCTGCCCAAAGTAAGTTCCGGCCGTCTCGTGGGAGTCGAGAGAGAAAGGCTCACACTTTCCTTCTCGTTCTTCAACAACTAATATCCGACCTCCTGTCAACAGGTCTCCACTAGCCTATGCTGACCACTGCTGACCACTCTTGGAATTTTTGACAACGTATAACGATTACGACTGGCTACTGTTAGCCTCTCCCAGCCTCTACTGACCGCTGCTGACCACTTCTGGAATTTCTGACAACGTATAACGATTACTACTGACGTCTATCAGCCTCCGCTGGCATCTGCTGACCGCTGCTGATCACTCCTGTTACTTCTGACAACGTATAACGATTACAACTGGCTACTGTTAGCCTCTCCCAGCCTCTGCTGGCCTCTGCTGACCACCGCTTATATTTCTGACAACGTATAACGATTACTACTGACTTCTGCCTGCCTCCGCTGGACTCTGCTGACCGCTACTGACCACTCCTGATACTTCTGACAACGTATAACGATTACAACTTGCTACTGCCTGCCCCTGCTGGACTCTGCTTGCCACTGCTTGCCACTGCTAGCCTCTGCTGACCACAGCTGACCACCCCTGATGCTTCCGACAACGTATAACGATTACTACTTGTTACTGCTTGCCCCTGCTGGACTCTACTTGCCCCTGCATGCCTCTGCTGACCTCCATTGGCCTCTGCTGACCGCTGCTGACCACTGCTGACCACCGTTTATATTTCTGGCAACGTACAACGATTACTACTGGCTACTGCCACCCCCTGCTGACCTCTGCCAGCATCTCCCGACCTAAGCTGGCCTCTGCCAACATCTCCCGACGTCAGCTGACCATCGCTGACCACTGCTGACCGTTGCTGACAACGTGTGGCATGATGTAATATAATATAATATGTTTATATGTATTAAATTGTTGTATAATTTAAATCTATGACAATAAATGATATAATTTCAAAGAATTCTATGTATTCTCATCATTTTTTACCCCTCTTTCCCCCTCCAAATTGAAATGACGTCATTTCTAAGAAATCCTGAAAATTCTCGGAACCCTGAAACTTACCGGGGTCCCTGAAACTTACCGGCGTTCCTGAAATTTCCAAGAAGTTTCAGGCGGCGGCAGAAATTCCGTCCTGAATTTTTCGGCAAAAATTTAAAAAGCTGTTACGTAATATTACGTAACATTACGTAACATTACGTAATATCTCTTCAAAATTTCTCGCAGCCGGAATTTTTCGGGAAAAATTACGTAATATTACGTAATATTATGTAATATTACGTAACATTACGTAATAGCTCTTGAAAATTTCTCGCAGCCGGAATTTTTCGGGAAAAATTACGTAATATTACGTAACATTATGTAATATTACGTAACATTACGTAATAGCACTTTAAAATTTCTCCGGCCGGAATCTTTCGGCCGAAATTATGTAATGTTACGTAACATTACGTAATATTACGTAACATTACGTAATAGCACTTTAAAATTTCTCCGGCCGGAATCTTTCGGCCGAAATTATGTAATGTTACGTAACATTACGTAATATTACGTAACGGCTCTTTAAAATTTCTCCGGCCGGAATCTTTCGGCCGAAATTATGTAATGTTACGTAATATTACGTAATATTACGTAATGACGTCATTTCCAGGAATTCGCAAGAATTCCTGGCGGCGGGAAATTTGAAATCTTTCCGGGGAACTTATTTTAAAAGATTCGGAGTGTCTTATAACTAAGGGAATGATTTCGATAGGAAAAGAAGGGTAATAATGAAGAGAACACATAGAATTCTTTGAAATTATATCATTTATTGCAATAGATTTATATTATACAACACTTTAATACATATAAACATATTAGCGATGGTCAGCGTTGGTCAGCGTTGGTCAGCGATGGTCAGCTGACGTCGGGAGATGTTGGCAGAGGTCAGCAGAGGGTGGCAGTAGCCAGTAGCAATCGTTGTACGTTGCCAGAAATATAAACGGTGGTCAGCAGCGGGCAGCAGAGGCCAGTTTAGGCCAGGGGACGCTGGCAGAGGTTAACAGAGGGAGGCAGGAGTCGTAGTAATCGTTGTACGTTGCCAGAAATATAAGCGGTGGTCAGCAGAGTCCAGCAGTGGCAAGCAGAGATCACCAGGGGCGAATAGTAGCAAGTAGTAAGCGTTATATGTTGTCAGAAGCATCAGAGGTGGTCAGCAGCGGTCAGCAGAGACGAGCAGAGGCATGCAATGGCAAGCAGAGATCAGCAGGGGCGAACAGTAGCATGTAGTAATTGTTATACGATGTCAGAAGCATCAGGGGTGGTCAGCAGTGTTCAGCAGAGGCCAGCAAAGGCATGCACTGGCAAGCAGAAACCTGCAAAGGCAAGCAGAGACTTGTAGGGGCATGCAGTAGTAAGTATTAATTGTTATACATTATCAGAAATACCTGCAGTGGTCAGTAGCGTTCGGCAGAGGCCAGGAAAGTTCAGCAGAGACAAGCACACGCTGACAGAGATCAGCAAAGACCAACAGAGGTTAGCAGAAGTCAGTAGTAATCGTTATAGGTTGTCAGAAATATAAGCGATGGTCAGCAGAGTCCAGCAGAGGCAAGCAGTAATCAGGAGCAGCCAGTAACAGTCGCTGTATGGTGTCAAAAGTTGTCGGGAGTTCTGTACTTTTGTCAGCACTGGTCATCAGAGGTCTTCAGAGGCAAATAGAAACCAGGAGTAATTTGCGGAGTTCAGTAATGAACTCTATGAAAAGCAAGTAAAAATACCTGGACAGTCGAGATTCCGAATCGTTCAAATGTGAGCCTGCCTCTCTCAACTCCCATGAGACGTGTCCACGGTGCACTCGGCGCCTCGTCTGGCATCTCTGGTTTATACCAGAGATGACAGATCACGCGTATGTACATACGTGAGCTTGCAGTGTTTCGAAAAGTCGACAAAGGTAAACTAACTGTTCTCCTTCAAGAGTATCTCAGAGATGCCAGAAAGGCACCGAAGGTGCACTCTCACACTATGCCAGATCACGCGTGCGTGAGCTCGTGGAGTTTCGGAAAGTCGACAAAGGCAAACTGACACATGCTCTCTTTTTCGATTCTCCGAAGCTGCCCGAAGTAATTTCGGACCGTCTCGTGGGGGTCGAGAGAGAAAGGCTCACATTTGCCTTCTCGCTCTTGACAACTGAAATCCGACCTCCCGTCTACGTCATACGATTTGGAATCTCGAGCCGAGATTCTCGACTGCATAGTGAAATCTATAATGAATCTTTCTATGGAGTTTCCATGAAGGTTACAAAGGCACTAATGATACAGTATCGGTATTTTGCGTTTCGGTGGAAGTCCCTGGTTAGAGGACATCGACTTTTTCGTCCGGCGACGACCACGTACATATGTTCAACGATTGGCACACAGACGTGTTTACGCGGAAAAGCAGAATATTATTTTTGTCCGTCCAGACAGCTTGCGTGTGTGTCAGACACAATATTGGGAGCGTTATGACGTTACTGCGACACGAAAATGCGTCTCGACCTTCGTCACATGAAAACACAATGGGTTAACGATATTTTCGAACCGGCCACGGCCGCGTTCAAGAAGCCCATAATATGTTTTATTAAACGCGTCACCCGCGACAGAGGAGCATGAAACGTTCCAAATATTATTTTAACCCCTTGTCTGACTAGCCCAATGTGTTCATATACAGGATGTCCAACCTAACTTGATCCTCCTAGAAGATATTGTAATTTCAATATTGTGGGCGATGGTATCACAAGTGTATTATTAAAATTTGGGGAAAATTGAATCATAGAATAACAGATTAAATAACACAAAACTTTTCTCAATGATTTTTTTTCATTTTCCCTTGAAACAAAGCTATGGTACGACCCAGTTAGAAGAATCATCCTATATACGATACGTAAGCATCGAGTAGCCCCGTGACATTCACGAGCAGCACGGTAACTTGCCGTTGAAACGTTGAAACGGTTCTTATCTGGCGTTAATCGGATACGGTAGTTTAAACACATGGGCGTCTATATAGCCAAGGTCGGATATGGCTATATTTAGTGTCTTCTTTCTTACATACGATTTTAAGTGATGCTCCTTTGTTACAAATGATTTTAAATGGTGTCAGAAGTAAAATCCAGTAGCTTTAAATCCGGGGAAGACGAGCGGTCAGACGATAGATCTTACATAACCTATTCATTCCGTTCTAGAACTATCTGGCTACACGGGAAAAGCTTTCTTTAAGAAAAACGAGCAGTTATCGAATTGCATACAAATAGTTTAGTAGAATCAGTTTATACTAGTTTAATTTCTGATTAAGAGTCGGATTAGAATGGTTATATTACAGGGCGATGATGCAATAGGGCAGATGCTTATGTGAACTTTTATTATTGCTTCAGTACAGAGTGATTTTACTATTCGTAACTTTAAATGGAGGATATATTTAGGTGGGACACTATGCACAGCGTCGCAAATACGAACGATCGCGTCAAGTTTTCGACAACGTATTTTTTACCGTGACACCAAGTGGGCGTATACCTATGAACGCGACGTGCGTATCGCCTGGCCAGAGATTAGATAAATTTCGTGTGAAATTACATTTGGACGAAATTCGTGGCCGAAACTCGCAAACTGTTCTTCTAAAATTAAGTACGAAAAAAACTCAGGTCGTAAGAGCAATCCGTTCGAGAAAATCGACGTTAATATTTGGTTCTCTGCCGTAAACGTAAAGCAGTTCCGTTAGAACGTGCATCGTTGCTTTGGCTTTTCGTGTTACATTAAATGTGTGCATGTATAGTCTCGCGTGACCGACTGTAGCTGCAGCGTACATTGAATCTGGGTTTCGAAACGAATTTAATTTCTGTATAGCAATGGTATGGACGTGATTACTTGTATTTTGAGCTGCACCGTTCGGCTGTTACGGGGCGAATTATGCCCGTCCTTCGAATCGCGTGATATGTTATCGTTTTATTACAATCCGATTATACGAGAATATTATTCAGTTCGAAGGTCTCGTTTTAATCGCGACGGTATTCATTTCTGAAAACGCGTGAAACAAAAGGGAACGTGTTCGTCGAACTTGCACACACGTCAGCCGCTATTCAAAATGGCTACTATTGCTAAATCCGACCGGTAATCGTAGAAAATGGCGCCTGTTCAATTTCTCTTGCTCTTCGGAAGCGAGCAGACGGTTTATCTCCAAGTTGGTGGGATAGTTCTTCAACCGCTGTTGGTACATCTTGCTGGGTCGAGCAATTTCTTCCCTTACTGTGGGAATACCGGTTTCTTTGACGATTTAACGATTCGGAACGTACCGGCCTGCGTTTGATATGGTTCTTAGTTTCTTGCTTCGCAATTTTTCTATGATTTTTATATCAGTGTCAGATGGTTGCTGTTAATTTCGAAGCAGAGTACAGTCCTAATCTAACCCTGTCCAACGAAGTTCTAAATTCTATCGATGATGTACGATCCAATGCTGAAGGTCTTTCGGAAATGATCTGTGATTCAGGACAGCTCGCTAACACTGCGATTCGCAGTCGTCTCATTATGGACTAGAGCCTTCGATTTTCTACGTGTCTTAAAATACACGTGACACACGGACACGTGGAAATAATTGCAATGAACAGGGTTTATACAAGCAGACAGGCAAATGTAACAATCTGCTACTCGTGGCTTCGTGTAAATAAATGATTCGGTTACCGTAAGGGCGCAAGTTCTACAAGAATGTTCTTCGTCCAGAAAAGTCTCGTTCTAGAGATCAAAATAAGACGAAAATTAAGAATACCAATTTGTTGATTGAGGCTTCGTTAACAAGTTATTAACAATTAAATTCAAAAATTTCAAATCGTTCTGGAAAAATTATTTTCGGTTGCGGGGGTCAATTACAATCATTTTTGGTGAAGAGACATACCCCCGAAATCCTACTCAGTTTCTAGAAAAAAATTCGAGAAGGTGTGAAATATTTCGACGGAAAAAAAATTTTTCAAATCGTTCTAAAAAAATTATTTTCGATTGCGGGGGTCAATTACAATCATTTTTGGTCATTATACATACCCTCGAAATCCTACGTACTTTCTAGAAAAAAATTCAAGAAGGTGCCTAAATTTTTCGACGAAAACAAAAAATTTCAAATCGTTCTGGAAAAATTATTTTCGGTTGCGGGGGCCAATTACAATCATTTTTGGTGAAGAGACATACCTTCGAAATCCTATCCACTTTCGAGAAAAAAAATCGGATAGGTGCTGAAATTTTTCGGCGAAAAAAAAATTTTTCAAATCGTTCTAAAAAAATTATTTTCGGTTGCGGGGGTCAATTACAATCATTTTTGGTCATTACACATACCCACGAAATCCTACGTACTTTCTAGAAAAAAATTCAAGAAGGTGCCTAAATTTTTCGACGAAAAAGAAAAATTTCAAATCATTCTGGAAAAATTATTTTCAGTTGTGGGGGTCAATTACAATCATTTTTGGTGAAGAGACATACCCTCGAAATCCTACTCACTTTCTAGAAAAAAATTCGAGAAGGTGCCTAAATTTTTCGACGAAAATAAAAAATTTCAAATCGTTCTGGAAAAATTATTTTCGATTGCGGGGGTCAATTACAATCATTTTTGGTCATTACACATACCCTCGAAATCCTACGTACTTTCTAGAAAAAAATTCAAGAAGGTGCCTAAATTTTTCGACGAAAACAAAAAATTTCAAATCGTTCTGGAAAAATTATTTTCGGTTGCGGGGGTCAATTACAATCATTTTTGGTGAAGAGACATACCCCCGAAATCCTATCCACTTTCGAGAAAAAAAATCGGATAGGTGCTGAAATTTTTCGGCGAAAAAAATTTTTTTCAAATCGTTCTAAAAAAATTATTTTCGGTTGCGGGGGTCAATTACAATCATTTTTGGTCATTACACATACCCTCGAAATCCTACGTACTTTCTAGAAAAAAATTCAAGAAGGTGCCTAAATTTTTCGACGAAAACAAAAAATTTCAAATCGTTCTGGAAAAATTATTTTCGGTTGCGGGGGTCACTTACGATCATTTTTGGTGAATGGACATACCCCCGAAATCCTATCTATTTTCAAGAAAAAAATTCGAGAAGATGAAGGAGAAGGTTTACTTTAAACGTTAATAACTTTTTAACAAAGCCTTTATCAACAAATTGGTATTCTTGATTTTCGTCTTATTTTGGCCTCTAGAATCCCCTATTAAAATTTTTCCCAGGGGTGGCCGAACACCCTGTATGAGGACCGATCCATTATGTACGATTCTAACTTTTAGAGGTTAGGACGCTGGTGGAGATTCGTCAAGCCGTGGCCGAGGCCAACTCGCGCGTAGAATTCGTCGTTAATCATTCCACGCCCCACGGTCCCATTTCGACGCCCAAGAACGATCCCGGTACAACTCGAACACCCGGTATTTCCGGCCGTCGCAACCGTGCTGTTGCTAACTGCCGAGTGGGGCAGCAACGGTTCGAAGGACACACGACTCGGGAGAAGACTCGGCCATGGTGTGCGTGCGTGTTCGACGCTGGAGGGAAAAGGACTGTCGGGGCGAGCCGCTAGAGGGACAAAGAGAGGGGCAGAAGCCGCGGATGGAAGAAAAAGGTTTTCGGGGCCCTACGAGCGGGCCTCGTTGGCTGACCAACGAATAGGCGAATCTCGCCGCGGAGACTGCTAAAAGCCAGAGACAAAATATGGGAAGAGCCGCACCGTTGAACTTTATACCGGCGACGAAGAAGCGTTTCGTGGCGAGTGCAGAGGGGACACGCGGCGCGGAAGGAAAAGGGGGAGCAGCTAGACGGCGGATAGAAGGAGAGGAGAATACGAGAATCTGGGCTCCGCGACGTCCTTGGGCCAGTAGTCTCAGCTCCGTTCAGGGACGTCGAGACGTCCCCACCGTGGACGCTCGGGACGCAAGAAAGGCCCCTCGCGCGCTCTGCTTTTCCTCCCCGTGGCTCCTTTATCTACCTTTTTCTCGTTCGTTCGCGGGAGGTTCCGTCGCGGCGACAGAAACTTATCCCGACGAGGATCGATCGACGGGTGTCGGTTGAGTCACGTTTCAGCGAAACGAACCGTGTCCCGGTTTCCGTTTAAGGAAAGGAAAACCGCGAATGCCGCGCGATTAATAGCCGAGCCCATCCCGGGTGTCCGCCCCGGCTTTCGGATTTCAGATTTCCTTCGACCAGGAATTCCGAACACGCTGGGACCTTCCGGACGGCCGTCGAGGAACGAGCCACTTATCGCGAACAGACGTATCGGGTCTCTAAGGAAAGTTCGCGGCGCGTTTCTAACGGGCGACATTTATTTTCAAATACTCGAGCGATCTTAGTCGATCAATAGCGAATTAAAATGCTTGAATTGGAATGCCAACTTTTGAATTACCGAAACAAAGTATTCTACAGAGTTTCATCGTTCGATCCGTGGATTCACCCCTCCGAATATCATCGCAATCTCCGGTGGAACAACTGTCAGATTCCCTCGTTAGATTGTTGTAATTGTCTACTTCCTCGTTACAGTTGCTTAAATAAATTAGGCAGGCTATGCATAATTCCGCGATAATACATATAATTTGCGATAACGTAATTTCACGATCACGTATATCTAGACGTTCGTACGCTTTCCAGTAATAAATAAATAATGCTGTAATTAAATATTCATTTATAAAATAAACGTTTATTTTATTCGTCGACGATCGAATCTTCGCGCCCTTTCGCGACGAGGAATCTTCTTCCTTTCCCCGTCCCGTTGTCCGTTCCACGGCGTTCGGTTCCCGATCGAGTCGCCGCGACACCGAGCAACACGAACAAAGCGATACGCGTCGCAGCGGAGTCGTCGAATGATAAGCTTTCCGCGTAACTTCGTCTCTTTCAGGGAACGATCGGTGCGCGGACGTTATCGATCGTAGCCACTGAAAGGAGTCACGACGCGAGTGGCGTCGATCGTAAAAGGTCTCCAATCGGTCAGTATCCTTTTCTGCGTATCGCCGTACCATAAAGTGCAAAACGCCAAGAGCGAGCGAGCACACGCGCGATGATAGAGGCATCGGAACGCGTGCGACCGACCGACCAGGCATCCTCCATCTACAGGGTGTTCATTGCAACGGTCGTCGCAGTTTTTCCCTCGCGGGGATCGACGCGACACGCGCGTAAACGTGCCAACGAAGATTAATTTTCCTTAGAAAGTTAACCTTCGTATTCGGTTACCGCAGATGTCTATCGCCAACAGTTTTTTTACGACGAGAGCGCCACGGGCTTGCGTTCGGACCAACTCGGAAACAGGGTCGAATGGATCGCAGGTTTATACAGACTTTGGTTAGGTTTTTACCATTTTAATACGCAGCTGTCAGAATTAATGCTATTAGCCCAGACGTTTTTCCAACGTTGCCACGTGTTGTGGAACACCTTGTATCTGCCTCGTTTCTCGCGTGTTCGTAAACACATTGCACACAGCCGACGTCCGTGTCGAAGAATTGTGCGTAGGTGAACGAACGTCTGCACGGTTGCGCGAATAAGGCGAATAAAATAATTGTCTCCGTCTCTTTCTCTCGTCGAACTTGAAACGGCGACGGCTGGCTCTGCAATTTTCGATCGTGAAAAAGATTCGTACACCGATTATTTTACATTATTGACTTCTCGACTGCGAACCGTTTCGACGGAAAGCACTTTTCGCGCGTTAAGTACGCGTACAAGCTGAACGCCCATAGGCGTTTACCGCACGAAGTAGGCGTTGCACGTATTTAAACATTTATTATTAACTTTTTTAACGTTTCTAATGTGAATCGACAGCTATTCTGAAAACTATTCTCAGGACACTTTGCAACGAAGTATCAAGCATTTTATTCGTACGACGTTTCGGGCCTCGTGCTCGGAACCCTCTTCAGGCATGCATTTGCATATCAAACTTAACTAAGAATGGGGGAAAATAATACAAGCACGTGTGCTATTCGTACGTGTAAACTGGTCAAACTTGTTTTAGGACAAATAAAACAGCTACAAAGTAAATTAAACGATATATAATAAGACAATCGTTCCATAAGGTTGATTCTCAGGGTGAACACGTGCCAGCCAGAAAAATGACACGTCGATACGTGAGAACCAACCATCCATTTTTATTCAGCGGGAGAATTTGAAATTTCTTACTGTCTTTGAACGGCTCTGGCGCAGATCCGTTTCGAGCCCAATTAATCGTCGCTCGATTCGGATACTGGTCGCTTCGCGAATTCCTCGATCGCGCTCAAGACACGGTGTGAGCGTCGCTTAAAGGTTATACAGCTCCTCGCGACGGTCACTTCTATATTTAGATGCACCGAGTTTCCTCCTCCACTTTCTTTATACCGAACAAAGCGTTCCTCTTAACATACGGGGTGTACGCGAAGTTTCATATGGTCTTCTTGTCAGCATAGGTCTGCGTAGAAGAAAATTCCTTCTAAATTCGCTTGGGAAACCTTTCGAAAGTTCAACGGACAGCCACGGTGCTCGCCAAATTTATCAGACTCCGTTTACAAAGGATAACTAAAAACGCAGCAGAAAATCTCTGAGGCATCCTAATGCATCGTATTTGCACGAATCAGAATCAATACCAGACTGCGGATGAGCTCGAGGAGGCAACACTAAATGGACACCGCTTTGGAATCTGATAAACAGCTTACCGAAGCGAATTTTTATTTATTGTAATTAGTAATCGTTTGTTTCTTTCGTCGAAGGACCAATAGTAAAGCTAGGGAAACGAATATCTCTTTTGAAAGTAATAAACTTTATTGGGGATGGTTGGAGGTTAGGCGAGAAAGATCGAGGAAAATCACGGATTCCGTCCTGGACGCCAAGCGAGAACCGTTAGCGGACCTTTCGAACAATAGGTTTTACAAGACATTTGTCGTTATTAGAGATACAATGAAGTTGAAATCCACAGAACGAACCGTGACTTTCCACTTGAACGATGTGACCGTTTAGAAGCCAGACGAGAACGCTTCTAAAAAATAACGACTAAACGCCGACAGTGTCCTTGTTCCACAAGAGTTCGACGAATGAAAAACCGCGACATCATGTTTGCTCGGTGGACGTTGAGTCATGGTTGTTCTCGCCAGCGGGCGAAAGCTGAAGAATCGATGGAAACTCTACCTTTTCTACCGATTAAAGTTGATACCGAAAAATCAGTATTAAACTGAAGAATATCTTTTTAATAACAGATTTTATGGCTCCGCTGTCTCGTAGCCCCGGTCATACAAAAATGTGGTTTGTTAGCTAAATACTAGAATTAGTAGACTGGCTGTTAAAGGAAAAAAGTAATGATGGTGCTGTAGAACCGGATTAGCTGACTGGAATTCTTCCATCTTACAAGGGGAAGCCACATACTGTGGTCCCGAGTTCTTCATTCATCTTTTTTTTCCCCGAGATGCAGAGGACACTCGGAACAATCTTAGAAAGTAACAAGGAACAACTTCTGTTTTCGAGGAACGGATTCTTTGAAATGCAGAAATGCCAAACGAGTGAAACTATTTTCCCTGTATCTCCATCCAGGTGCGTACGATCGAAGACAAATTGTTCCCATTATTCCAAGGCATCCACTACCGATATTTGGTACAATACACCGGAGAAGATAAATATTCCGTTAATATCTCCGTATACGTCTGCATGGATGGAAATAGAAATCATAGCAGAAGCAACAAGGTCTAATTTCTTAAACCAACAAACGTCCAGAACCAAAGTTACGGGATTGTCGATGGTCGTAAGGTCCTGTTATCCCACCGTCCGGGGGTTGATACGCGTCGCGATTCGTCGCGGTTGTTTGGAGAAGAAATACAGAAAACAATAAGCGGAGTCGAGCAGCTTGTCCCTTCGGATTTCTTGGCCCCGTGTGCCCAGACGAGGGCTGCGTCCCGAGGGACGTTGTAAATTTATCAATGGCAGATAGTACGAAAAGTGGAGGGTCGAACAGGCCTCGCGGATTATCCTCGACGCGCCTCGGGTTCCACCCCGAACCCAAAGAGAAATCGTCACGGTTATACCTGCCCCACCTCCCCCTCGATAGGTCCAAAGCTCAGCCTGTTCCCTGGCCGAAAATTTCTGCGCAGACTTATTAATTGACATCGCCCCCTCCCGACCGCCTCGCCACTCTTCTTTCTCGAACGCCGCTTTCCTTTTGGCCGGAGCCCAAGCGTTCGTTGGTGCGAGGACCCCTTGTAGATTTCCGTCCGACCAATCAATCCGACGGGACCTACGTTCCGCGAAAGAAGAATGGCGACTCGACGCCGAAGAATTTCTGCGAACTACGAGCAACGAAGAACTTTGTCTTTCTCGTTTTTACCTTATTTAAAAAGAAAATAAACGTACCAGGTTGGAAAATAATTTGTACGAATCGAATGTGAAATAGAGGTAGTTATTTGGAGGTTGTCGAGTTTTCTTCGTAATATACGCTTGCTAAGTATCGTGAATGAAATTTTGTACGTCGGAGGATACGAAAATTGCGAGGGAAGCCGCGTAGCCGACGTCCCACGTGCCCGTCGAACGTAGACAGACTCCTACTCGGAAATTTTCGATATCCTGCTCGAACAATGGCCTTTCGTGCAATCACGCCGCGCTGGGGAGGGGAAACCCCCGCGATCGATAGGTCCGATCGATGACTATTAACGAGGACGTTCGATAATTAGAAAGAGGGAACGTTGGAGCGATCTAAGCGCGTTTTAATCCCGTTTAGCAGCAACGGGACACGGGCTACGCAGGGTGGGTAGCGTAGGTAGACTCTAGAAGCACGGGTTTTCCCCGTCGGAGGTGTATTTTCGTCGACGGAGTCGATGCTCGACGAAACGGTGTCGATGAAGCGTTCCGTCGATCATCTCGAGCCAAGGACGAAGATCAAGCTTTACGATCGACGCCGTTTAATTCCCTTCGTCGCCTCTGAGATCGCCGGGGGACCACCCGAATGGCTACTCGATCTTACCGAAGATTCAAATTAAGCAAAAGAATTCTATTTTTACTATTTTCTATCGCTACGTTACTCTGTGAAAAGAGGCTTTCCTGCTCGTACGACAAGTTTTATTGCATCTTTCGCGTTCTCGGTCTCGCGTGTAGAAGCAACTTCAGACGCGCACTCGTTCGAACGTATCAAAATTTAAATTGACAGACCTGTATTCAGTCACGGTCAGAAAAACTCCCAGACAGGTGCAAACGTTTCAACGTATCAGCGTGTAAATTGACAGACCTATATTCAGTCACGATACACGTAAACCATACGTGACGGGTCGCATGAGTCGCTACGGAACCCGACGATGCTGTGAATAGAGTCTTCGCGGGTTTGACGTAGCGCGAGGCGCTGGCGAAAGGGCGGTGCCTCGACCATAATTTTTATGTTAATTTCCTATTTAGTGGTCGTATAATTGCGGGTGTCCCGCGTATAACACGGCTTCGCGCTAACACAGGGATACCTCGTGCAAGGATAACTACACACGGCACGCGATGGGAATTTTGGAACAGTGGTAGCATTTTTACGAACATTATGACTGAATCTCTCCGAAGTTACCTCGCTGAATAAGAGTTCGCTTTTGAGAATATTTCATTGTAAATTAAACTGATGTTACAATTGCGCACTTTACCGATAGCCTGTTACTCGGTTGTCACAAAAATAAAAAATGTTATTAGATTTGAGCGACGAATATAGCAAGCACTTTCACAAAGTTTGATTTAACATCTCTATTGGTACGTAAAGCGTTACCAAATATCCGCCATTTTATTCCTACAATTTCTAATGAATAAAACTTTGAAACTCCAGGGTAGTGTAGCTTATTTAAGACCGCCGGTCGGTCGTTGCTTATTTACTATATCGACGAGACTACACGGTTATAAAATAATTCCAAGTCCAGCGGCGACCGACCGGAAATTGGCTCTCTTGCCAAAACGAGTTTAACGTCCCCGGTTCGCGCGACGGGAAATATTGACCAATATCGAGAGCAACCTTTCCGTGAAATTCTGATGGTTTAAGGGTGTTGGGAGGCTCTGGTACTGTCACTAATTTTGACTATTTCTCACAGTATAGCACAATTTCTTTCTAAAAAAAAAGTTACCAAATAGACCATAAAAAATGCGTTCTAAGGTAGAAGGACCCCCTCAATTTGAATTCCGTCTTTCTACCCCGGCGCGAGCGTCACCCGAGCCGGAACCGCCGGTTCGTGGAAACCGAGGGGTTAAACCGGGGAGCTCGTCTCCGTCCTCGAGAACAAAGGTCAAGGTCCGTGAGGCAAAGGACGAGCAACGTCCGAGAAGAATCTCTACGGCGGGCACCCGGGGGCGACGTACTCTCGGCGTCGACGGCGTGCGCGCCGGCAGCGAGCAGGAAGCTACCAGCCACGTGGATTTTTCCTGGTCCGCGCGACAGGGGGAGGACGGGGGACGGCCGCGAAGATGGCACGGGAAACTGGAAACCGCCACGGTACACTTGCGGCTCTCCGTCACGAGACACGACGCGGATAATGACATCGTGGTCGAGTACGCGCGAAAAGAGGGCGGGGGCAGGGAGGAGGGACGACGTAGGATGAGAAGCTCGAGTAAAACTCGCGACGACGACGACGACGACGGGAAGGATAAGGAGGTGGGGTTAAGGTTAGAGTCGAGGCTGGAGCCGGAGTTAGAGCTAGGCGCTACCCTACCCCAACTTCTAGGAACGATGTGTATTCGGCGGGATTTGGTCGTGTGAACAGGACTGTCTGGCATCGATCGAGCCCAGCCGCGGGGTGGAGGCTCTGCAGGGAGGTGTGGAGGAGAGGCAGAGGGGAAGTTCGACCGAGGTGGATACGGAGGAGGAGGAGGGTTGGGCGAGCCTACCCCAACCTCTTCTCCAAGAGGCCGCCGCGTATCGTATCGACGACCTCCGCTACTACTCGTCCTCGTACTCCCGGTGTTACCCTACGTCATCCCTTTCCCGTTCTGCCTCCCTGCAGACCCTTTCGCGCCACCTCCGCTCCCCCGCCTCCTTTCCGTCTCGCGTCGCGTCTGCGGGATATTTTTAAGGAAAATTGACCGACCCTCTGACTGCCTTTCCCGCCAACGGGTCTCTTTGTCCGGTTCGCGCCCCGATCCCGGGGTCCTGTCCTTTCGCGATTTGTCTTTCATCCTCGTCGATTCGTCCGGCGCCTTTGTTCGCGCCGGAGTCCGCGAGCGCGATAGTTGGCTTTTTCCACGCACCCCCCGCCCTCTCTGTTTCCCTTTTCCCTGGGTCTCGGGGCTCGATTGGATTCACGACTTTCCTTTGAGAAATTTGATAGTAAATAAATTTATCCACGAAATCAGATTTCTCTCCGCTCAAAGGGATCCTCTGCCGTTTATGCTCAGCGCCTCGCCCCCTCGCTCCGACCATCAGCGCGTCTTCCTCGCCACTTCAGGTACCCCTCTGTCTGAACCTTTCCTTCTTTACATAGCATTCGGATATAAACGCCACGGAGTCCAACTATTTACGCGTTATGTACACCCCGGAGCTCTTCACGGTCCTCTCGTTCCTCGAAAGGGTACAGGCAGCCACTTCGCCTCGCTAAATTTGCCTCCTTTGGTTTCCAATTACCGCGTTAACGGCCGAACCGCAACAAAAATCGTTTTCGTTCGTACTCGGGGCGCCCCCTCGAGGACACGCTCGTCGAAATCGTCGCGAGAGGGAGCCCCGGCTCGCTGCTCGAAGCGTGAAACAAAAAACACGACAATTTTCAGAACTACATCCATTCGTTGAATTCCTGCGTTGATCCTCGCCGACGTGGTTCGTTACCTCTTTCATCCCGTGACCCTCTCTCGTTCTCTCTCTCTCTCTCACTCGTTCGCCGCGTCCTTTTCTCGCTTTCATTCGTCTTCGTACACGCTTTGCCAGATCCTCTTCTCTTTCAGAGATATAAACGTTCCGTCGAGTCCTGTCTATTTATTGCGTTACACACATCGGACCGGATCGTTCTTGGATCCTCGTTCCCCTTAATCCTTTTCTCGCTACGTCTCTTTTACATTTTCGTCCTTTCTTTTTTCATATCTCTCCATTCCCCTCGGTCGTTCTTCGTTCCTAGAAGGTACGCCGCTCCGTTCCATTTCTGTATGCATTATTCAGGACCATATACAGTGGAACGGTTCGTGACGGGCTAACTGGCGCACCACCGGAAGTTAGTCAAACGAGCAGGCCTGAGTGGCTGCGGATCGTCGCGTCTTCGCGGATACACCGTCTACTGATTTTCACCGGTTTTCCCGGAGCCATCGATCTTCGCAGGCGCTTCCTCTTCTTACGGCGAATTTATCGTCGTCGTCTGGTTCTTTTTCCATCGAGCCTCGTTTATAGAGCGTCGTCGTACACCGTCCCGCGGCACGGGATTCATTTCGCAAACCGGAAACTAATTTTAGACCCAAACACTCTCCGTTATCTACGGCGTTCAAAATCCCCAGGCAACGAACAGCGGCCAACGAAAGTATTCCGACGGAATACGCTTACTTTCGTCATTTTTAGCATGTTTAAATATCTTAAGCTGGTATGAACATATAAAATTATTATCCAAATTACGAAACGATTTAGTTAATTCAAGCACAGTAGAACGAAATACGCGTACAAATGATCCAACGGAGTAGCACAAGATAAAAGAATGCTATACAGGGTGTTCGGCCAGCCCTGGCAAAAATTTTAATGGGAGATTCTAAAGGTCAAAATAAGATGAAAATCAAGAATACTAATTTGTTGATGGAGGCTTTGTTAAAAAGTTATTAACGTTTAAAGTTCCACCTGTACTGAATTTTTTTTTAGAAAGTGAGTAGGATTTCGGGGGTAGGTCTATTCACCAAAAATTATTGTAATTGACCCCCGCAACCGAAAATAATTTTTCCAGAACGATTTGAAATTTTTATTTTTCGACGAAAAATGTAGGCACCTTCACGAATTTTTTTCTTGAAAATGCGTAGGATTTCGGGGGTATATGTAATGACCAAAAATGATTGTAATTGACCCCCGCAACCGAAAATAATTTTTCCAGAACGATTTGAAATTTTTATTTTTCGTCGAAAAATTTAGGCACCTACTCGAATTTTTTTCTCGAAAATGGTTAGGATTTCACGGGTATGTCTATTCACCAAAAATTATTGTAATTGACCCCCGCAACCGAAAATAATTTTTCCAGAACGATTTGAAATTTTTATTTTTCGTCGAAAAATTTAGGCACCTACTCGAATTTTTTTCTCGAAAATGGTTAGGATTTCACGGGTATGTCTATTCACCAAAAATTATTGTAATTGACCCCCGCAACCGAAAATAATTTTTCCAGAACGATTTGAAATTTTTATTTTTCGTCGAAAAATTTAGGCACCTACTCGAATTTTTTTCTCGAAAATGGTTAGGATTTCACGGGTGTGTCTATTCACCAAAAATGATTGTAATTGACCCCCGCAACCGAAAATAATTTTTTCAGGACAATTTGAAATTTTCGAATTTAATTGTTAATATCTCTTTAACGAAACCTCAGTAAAAAAATTGATATTCTTGATTTTCGTCTTATTTTGGCCTCTAAAATCTCCTATTAAAATTTTCCCCAGGGTTGGCCGAACACCCTGTATAAAAGACAGTCCTCCCTCCCCCATAGCGGGACTAAACGTTTCTCTGTATTCGATTCGTCGTACCTTCGTCGCGAAGAGAGATACGGCTCGTTCGAGTTCCCAGAATCACTCTGTACGATATAAAATCACTTTGACTTTCAGCCACGACACCAAAATTGGGAGTGGAAACGGATCATTGGTCCGTGGGCCGAGGAACGCGACAGTCACTTTTCCAACCTGCAGCTTCGACTGTGGATTCACCGTGCACGCGGAGGTTTATGGGGGATTCAACGGCAACGTGATTGGAATACGTCGATTTCGCCTGGCAGATTTATTCTCGCTTTTAAGAGGCTCGTCTCATTCTTAAAGGATACTCTTTCATCCGTATCATGAGTCTGCGAAAGGACAAGGGTATTGTGGTGTAGGTGCCGGTGTGTTCGACATGCGTGTCGTGTTCCTCGGTTCTGCCGTTCGTTTTTTCTCCGACTCTACCCCCCCCCCCCTGAATCCCTCCTCTTTCGCGCGGGATCCTGTCTGGAATACCTACGTAAGAGGATATGCTGTCGTCTCGTTTGCTCGGGACACGCCGCGTATTCGCAGCTCGCGTATATTCGCGTCTTGCCGCCGGTGAGCCGCTCGTCCGAGCTCCCGGGGATATATTGGAAGCAGATACATCTTCATCGACGCGTTAATTGCCGGGGTTTTGTTTCCAAACGGTGTTGAGTTCCTCTTATTTCCAGACCCTCTTAACTTTCGCGTCGACACGTCGCTGGCTCCATAACGTATATCATGAATACGACAACCCTCGTGGAACAGAGGTGACACCTACCGTGAAACCCACGAACCATCGACTACGAATCGGACTACAATCAAGGACTTTTTTGTAACTAATAAAATAACGAACCTACGAATATTTTTTCCAGTCCAGCTTTTGCGTATCGATACGAAACGAAACCTCGCCCATAATCCTTTACAGGAAGTCACCGGTGGCCCTCTAGTATCGCCGCTAACGGGAAACAAGTTTGCCTATCTACATCGTAATTCCTGTCTTTCCGCGAAAACTGAATATTTCTACGATTCCCACGACACAACGGTCTTTGAAATCTGCATACGTGTCTACGAGTGTGTTTGATAAAATATCGGGAGCACCGAGGTCTCCGAGGCGTCGTAGGTTCCACGACTCCCCGATTCTAACCTCTAAAATCATCTTATCCCTTCGACGAATTCTGTCGCGAAGAATAAAACGAACGGACCCCGTATCGAAAGACTGCACGAACCGTGTCTGTTATCTTTATCCCGGATGGAATTTGTTCGCGGAGGATGATGCAACTCGTTTCGTTAGAAGATCGTTGCAGCGTTACGATACACGGTTCCCGAGGAGCATTCGCGCGTACAAGGAGGGATCCTCTCGATTACACGCATCGCCTGTATAATCCGATACGCAGACGATGATCGGAGAATCAAAAACGAAGGCTATCGAAATTCTGGTTTCGCTAGAACAGGCCGGCTGATCCTCCGGACAGTAGAAGGCGCAAGGATTTCAGGACCAGGACAGGGCTACGTTGCGCGTATCTTGGACCCGATGGCCCCGAAAACCGGTTCCGTCTGGATTTCACGTGACAAGCGTTTCTCCTTTTTCTTTCGGGGATCCAAAGGAATACGACTTCTCGGATGTAAGCCGTGTTGCATTATGATTACCGGCCGTTATCGTCCATGTCGTAAACAGCAATTATAAGTGTCCCGCAGAAACGTATTTAATCCCGAGATTGTTTGGCAAGCCTCAGCCAAGGCTGGCCGCGCCACCATGCGAAAGGAATCGGAACAGAGGGCTTTTAAAACTAGTTTACGACTGCATCGCGACTCGCAGACTAAACAAATACAGTTCGAACACTTTTTTAGAGAACGACGCACAAGCGTCACGAAAGTCGGTAAAGTCTAATTGAAATGTAATATTAAATGAAATTAATCGGAGGAAAATTAGCCTCACGACTCGTTGGACCATTTTCAAATTTTTCCTGCAGTTCAACGCGTTTGAATATCTTTGCGTTCCCTCTGGCTCTACGCTTCTTCGGAACGTCCGACCCTCTGTCGAGCCTCTTGTCGGCTCGTTTATAAATTTGCAACTTCGATCCTGGCTCGAGAGAACGAGGACCGTCTGAAATACAACACGCCGCCATGGAGCAATTGTCGCCACTGTAGCGGGCGCTAAACGCAGCATTAAGCGTAATATCTAACTTTAGAGGTTAAAAGAATCGAGTTCTCTTTTTCGTATAATTCTGAAGCCCCCCCCCCTCCCTCCCGATGTGTGTAAATTTTTTAATCGTAACATGATATAAGCAGGTGTATTAAATTTTAACAAATTTTGTTTGCTTCGATCGTAATAAGTTGCGTCGTCTCTGCACCGAGTCTCTCACGGACTGCACTGTCTCTCTACTTTACAATATGTGCAACACATTGTCTGGGAAGAACAATACCAGTGCGTCGACACATGCACAGTGAGACAGTTGAGAGGTACACAAAAGCTCGTGGCATCAGGTGTTATGCATTTACTAGTTATAATGTAATATTTGTCGTCTGGAGTCTGGTCAGACTCTAATGGAGTAATTTATTTCGAAGCTTTCTCGGAACTGTTTTTCCTACGTTTTACAGTAACCGTCCCCCGACGTTTCCTGCAGTTTCTTTCGAATCGTTATCGCGCCGAGAGATAAATCCTTCCTCGAGAACACAATTTTATCGCGCCGCTGTGCAAATTATTTATTTACTAGACGCTATTGACAATGATTCATAGAATACAGAGAAGTTATATTTCTCAAAGCTAGTCGTTCAAATATATCGTTTGAAAAGTTGAGAAATCTTCTATTTATCGGCGCTAGCATTTTGTCGCGAGGCGTGGAACGTTCTTTCTTTCATCGTGTCCGTGATTTTTCTCTCAAAGTGTCGTGAAGTTATCCCCGCCGCTTCCTGAAACTCACTGGCTCGAACCGAGCCCCGGTATTATCTCCGACACGCTACCGGCGGTGTCTCGGATTACTAATGAGTTGCAGAAGCAGGAAGGCAAGCTGTCTGTATCTTTGATTTAATCGTTATGCCCTCGCGAAGAACATTTCTTTATCCTTCGCGGTCCTAACCTCGATATACGATTTTTAAAAGCTGATCTAAGCGAATGAAATCCAAAAACGATCCAGTCTCGGCTGTTGCAAGGGTTTGGACGGTTTCGAACGAACGCTGGCCGTTGCTCGAGCGAGCGTTGGGCGGGGCAGCCGAAAGGAAGCGTAACGCGTCCAAGGTTTTCGAAAATTCGTCGCGGTGGCTTCCCGTTCGGCGTCTACGGCTTGGCAGGCCGGAAGCTGTAAACGTTCACGCGTCGATCCGACCCTCTCACGATTTCTGCTCGGCTGGCTCGGAATTGATAAAAATTCAACGTCGCGCGCAGGACGAACGAGGGCCGGCGTTAATACGGCAAAGGGAGGCGTGGCGGCGCGGCGTTAATAACGAAATTTATAAATTCACCAGAAGAGAGAGGAGGCTCCCCCCCTAGGTCTTTTTTTTTCTCTTCCTCCCCCTCGAAAACTCGTGCGTTTCGCTCGCGCCGCGCAATCATTCAAGGTCGGTGGTAACAATCGCTCAAGGTCGCCGTCTAGATCCCGCCGTTAACGTGCCCCTCGACGCCGCGGGGTCGACGTCCGGATTACTCAAGGTCAACGGCCGCGTCGCTCCGGGTCAACGGCCCGAACGCCCCGCGTCGACGTTCGGGATTATTCGAGGTCGGCCAGAGGAGACCGCAAGACGCGAGTCGGCATTCACCGACGCTGGATGCGTCGATCGATTTCGCGAGCGCGTCGACGGTGTCCTTTCGATGGTGTTTTCTCTCCACCCCCCCCCCCCCGGCGCCCCGCCCCGCTCGACGGGAAAGGCGAACACGCCCGACGGCGGAACGATCGTGAAAACGCACACGGCGGCGTCGACGTAACGAAATCCCGACGCCGCGAGGCCGCGGGAACAATCGACGCACCGACGAAACGTCGAAGGTCGAACCCGTTAAAACCGGGGCGTAAATCGTTTTCAAAGCCGCGCGCGACCTTCCGCGGCGGCCGACCATAGAAACGCCGCCAGACGAGACAGAGACGTCGAACGCCCGATAACAATTGGAAACCGGGATGAAAGAACGCGGGGCGAGGGGTCGGGGGTTAGGTGACACGTTCGCCGAGAAACGGAGGAAGTTCCAGACATCGGGAAGAAGCGAGGTTAAGAAGAGATCGGGAACGAAGAAACGACGCCGCGGAGCACGGGAAGACGTAACAGAGAGGAGGAGAAGGAGGAAATAATAACGACCCCGACGTCGCACTGCCGCAGAAAGGTTGACGACCCGATGCCAGGCGACGCCCTCTCCTCCCCTTACCGCCCTACCATCCCTTCTTCACCGTCCTCTGCAACCACCATCCCCCGTTTTCCAGCCACCACCACCGCCGTCGGCGTACCACCCCCATCCCTTCCCTTCCTCCAGCCATTCCCGCTCGCCCGAGCCACCCACCTGGCACTGCACGTCGTAAGCGCATAGCGTACGTACGCCAGAGCCACCCCCGCCCAACCCCGTCATCCCTCTCTCTACGTCGCCGCCACCACCGTCACCCCACGACCGTCTGGCCAGGGTCGGGGTCATTGAACGTCTATAAAGATTTTGACTCCGCGTTACTGCTGCTGCTGCTGCTGCTGCTGCTGCTGCTGTGCCGCCGACGCCGACGCCGCCGCTGCGGATGCAGGAAGCGACGACCTCCGCGCGGGGTACGCCCTTTTGTAAGGTGTGTAACGCAATTCGCCGGCCGGTAAGAACACGCCAGTCCCTTTGTTGTAATTTCACCGCCGGGGGATCGATATCGGAATTATCGCCGGCGATCGTCGGTGGCGCTGCACGATTCGCGGTAATATGATTTTTGACTTTCATTTCTTTACCAACGAAATCTTTATACCGGACCCTCTAGATCTGTTCCGTTTTGTAGAAAAGCAATCTCTGCAAAGGGAATAGTCAATCGGACAATCGGAAAAGGGTTAGGTTAGTAATGTTAGTCCAGTGCCATCTGTAACTCTATTGTTTTGTCGAAGAAGTTACTATCTAATAGAAATGTTATTTAGTAACAATATTAAGTGCAATCATAGCCATCAAAAACATATTGTTTCTTAAATAATGTTAATTATGCTAATTGGGATGATAAAAACATTATTCTACTGTGTCATTTGTTACCCATATTTTTAAATTTAATCCAACGCAAACCCTTCAATATCTCTATTCGAACATAAATGGACCTACGCCACTTTCAAAATAAACGGCTCATTTATCGATCAGACTCAATAATTTATGTTTGTGCATAGAAGAGTTTCCTACGAGCATAGATCTGCCAAACAAATTCTTTAACTTTGAAGAAATATAGGTTATGTACCTTTCCTTGTCGCGAGAATGAGAAGCTAATTCGGAATAATATAAAATTATTATTCAATCCTGCATCTATTGCTGAAAATATGGGAACGATCCTCGCTTCTACTAAAAGTGTAATATAAACGTGAATCGACCAAACCTTAAAACCTCGTCTTAATCATATTACATTATAAGACAACAGGAATCAGAAAATAGTCGAGTCCAGCTCGACAAAGGACCGCAAAGGGTTAAGGTAAAGGACCTCCAACGCGGAGTGTAGCGTCAGGGAGAGGAGGGGTCGGAGACTAATTAAATTTTACAAAATACCGGCAACGTCCAAGCGCCGTGCGTGACCGCGGTAAAGGGAGTCCGACCAAAAGCTTTGGAAACGCGCCATGTCGAACGAGTCTGTAGCGACAGACGGCTATCGAACCGGTGGGTTCGCGTACGTACACACCCTTCGTAAGGACAAGAACATTTTCTCGAAGACGTCACGTCGAAACGAGGAAGACAAAGGAAACCGGCGGGGTAAACGTTTGCTCGACTCCGAAGGAAATTTTCGTCACCCTCTCCCTCCGCGAGGCGGTCGAGGGGGAGGGCGAGGATTGGCGCGTCTTGCCAGGGTCAGAGGTCGTTGAACGTCGGTAAAGATTTCGACTCCGGCGATGCTGTTCCGCAGTAAATAGGCGTGCGTAGCGCTCGTACTCTCTCCCACCGACCTCCTGGGCGACCAGACCGGGAGTGCTCGGGCGAAGAGAGGCCGGAGATACGAGACACCCTCTTGCCGATACACACCCTTGCCCGCGTGATCCCTGCGCCGTTACCGGTCGCGGTAAACCGCGAAACAGAAGCAAAAGTAACGAGATTCGCTCGAATATACACTTACGGACAAAAGTTAAGAAAGCAAGGTAGCCGTTTGGAGATTACTGTACATTCTTCGTCTTTCGAGATACACGCAGCGACTGCCAAAAGTTTCTGGCTGAACTGCAACGATGCTTGGATGACTACGAGTCATTTTCCATTGGTCGAGCGAACGGCCATCCACACTACTGAACAGGGACTTCCCTTGACCCGCGTAGTGTAACCTGATCCGAGCTCGAATATCGACGAAGCCTGTTTACTTTTGTTTTTCTCTTAGCGAAACTTTTACTAATGTATATCTAAGACTTTTTTCGATTAAAGAAAGACTTGAACAAGATGTAATATGAGTAATGTGTACCTATTATTATCAATTGTCTATTGTTGCTCATTAAATACACGTCCCACTAACAAAACAAAAAAAATAGAAGTTTCACATTGCGTTATTATTATCTGTTCATCAAGATACAAAGCTGAACACCGTAGCTCGACTTGTGCCTTTCCCGGAATTGAAAATTAACCTCACTTTCATAACTACGAGACTACATATCAGTTTACGATAGATTGTACTTATGCAGTTGTTAAACGAAAGATATTATACGAAATAATTCCGACGTTTTGGAACGCTATTTTCCACCAATACATAGAACTAGAGTTTAAGGTTATGTAGGAACATTTTTTAGAAAACAGAAGACAAGATGGAGGTGATGTTATTGAACGATTTAAACGACTTTAACGATATCTCAGAGTGTCGCACGAGAAATGCCTCCTACGTAAACGTGGGCCCCGTTTACGCAAGTGCTGACACAAGTACATCGAACACTGTCGTTCGCATACAGTCTCGCGCGTACAGGCACGTGCTTCGCATTAATATGTCTGTTAGAAGCTGGTGGCAACGAGGTCCGCGACACTAAGAAACGCCTCAAGACGCTTTCTTTTATACGTTGCTTGATTTTATTCTCCAACGACGTCGGGAACGGGCAACGAGCACATTGTTTACCACGAAAAAATTAGCTCTCGAAAGTTTTAGAAACTCGATAATTTTCCTTCTACACGCTTGATTAATGCGTATGACTTTATACGTCTGCACCGATAAACAATATACAGGGTGTACGGTCACCCCTGGGAAAAATTTTAATGAGGGACTCTAGAGGCCAAAATAAGACGAAAATCAAGAATACCAATTTGTTGATGGAGGCTTCGTTAAAAAGTTATTAACGTTTAAAGTTTCACTCGTACTGAATTTTTTTCTCGAAAATGCGCAAGATTTCGGGGGTATGTCTATTCACCAAAAATGATTGTAATTGACCCCCACAGCTAACAATATTTTTTTCAGAACGATTTGAAATTTTTAAATTTTGTCGAAAAATTTAGGCACCTTCTCGAATTTTTTTCTTGAAAATGCGCAGGATTTCGGGGGTATGTCTATTTACCAAAAATGATTAGAATTGACCCTCACAGCTAACAATATTTTTTTCAGAACGATTTGAAATTTTTAAATTTTGTCGAAAAATTTAGGCACCTTCTCGAATTTTTTTCTTGAAAATGCATAGGATTTCGGGGGTATGTGTAATGACCAAAAATGATTGTAATCGACTCCTGCGACCGAAAATAATTTTTCCAGAACGATTAGAAATTTTTAAATTTAATTGTTAATAACTTTTTAACGAGGCCTCAGTCAAGAAATTGATATTCTTGATTTTCGTCTTATTATGGCCTCTAGAATCCCCCATTAAAATTTTTCCCAGGAGTGGCCGAACACCATGTATAACAATATGCCCCTAATGAACGTTTTGCAATAAGAAGATAGTGCTACGCTATACGTTATATTGTCACTTAATGTGCCACATTGCGCAATAACAAGCTGTTGATTAAAAAGTTATCGTTGTTTGTTAGCCCCGCCCCATTGCATCAATGTGAATAAAAATATACAGTTCTAGTAACTTCTTTGAAACGTACAATTATCGTCCCCCTAATCCATCATCGCTCCGTAATCAGTCAAAGGACTCGAAGAGGACCGAGCATCTTTCTCAGGGGCACGTTATATGCACCGATCACATCTATCGTTGTTCTTATGCAGGTACAAAAGAGAGGACTCACCTTGCTGAAGTAACCGACCGTGTGACATCCTTCCGCGTCGCCAATCGTCATCACGTAGAAAAGGAAAGGCTCCACGTCGTAGTACAACGTCTTGTGGTCCAGAAAGAACTTCGCTAGTAAACAGAGATTCTGGCAGTACTGTTTGTAACGCTTCCCGTCGACTTCCCACACGCCTATCTTGTCTTTCCTGCGCCACAAAAATGGGCAACATTTCTATTAAATCTGCCTTTCTGCCTGGAAAATGTGAACAAGAATTTTGCCCATCCTTGTTGTAGAGTTGCATCTATTTACTGACCTGTATACTTCGTGGCCAGGCGGATGCCTCCACAAACATTTCTCTCGATGCCTCCTCAGCACCTGGCGACTCTTCGCGTATCGCAAACAGTACTCGCATAAATATAGTTTCGGAGCCCGACTAAATTCCTCGGGATACGGACTCTGGTACCACACCTCCATCTCCCATTTTCCCATCTCGATGACCCGCGTGCCGCCACCGTTTCTGCTCTCGCCATCGTAATCCAATTCCTTCAATTCCTTTTCCTACCAGGAACCGTATCAATATTTTAGGCGTACAAAACAAACACATACAATGCTCAAATTCCAACTTACGATCTTCTCGCTGGCGATCGCTTGCGCTTCCATAAATAACTTCAGGTCGTAATCCGGCGTGAGATTCGTTAACCGCGGTTGACGGTCCTTCTCGTTCCCTTGAAGCTCGCTACCGCTGTCGCTTTCGTTCCCATCCCCGGTACTTCCTTTCCATTTACTCCTCGAGTCTCTTACTTTCAACTGATAATTGCGCTGATCCGATGTTTGGTGCACACCCTTCGGAGATTTTTTAGCCAGGCAGCCTACAGCTTTCTTCCGTTCCTCCTCGCGTTTTTTCCTTTCCTTGTAAAACTCTCTGCAAAGAACCCAGACTTTACCCTTTTGCTCAAGTATACCTGCTTAATGTCTAGAAAGCATGCAGGTACATACGCTCGTTGCGCAACCTTGGTGATAGTATATTGTTAAGCAAGATATGAACTTACATGCAAGCTTGCGGCGTCGTGTTATGATACAAGGGGCAAGCCTCCAGGGTGAAGTGTAACTCGAGCTTCCCAGATAGATGACCCCGAGAATCGCACGTTGGCGCTAGGGGACATTCTCTTTCCTTGGTCACGCGTGCTCGACTGTAATTTCCTTGGCTGGATCTTCCACCGCTGGCGTTCGTGGTACCGCTGTTTTGTGGTACTCGGTTGGTACCGGAAGCGTGTCTGGCGGCGGTGCTAGGCCCGGCACGTTTAACAGGCGATTTGCTCGTGCTCCTCTTGCTCTCGGCTACTCTCGATAAATCACACCGGATCAGCGGAATTTGCAGGATACGCTTACACGCTACCGTTTCCGTACCTGAGAACCATACTGCCGCCGTAAGCAAAAAGACTGTATCTGCATCTTAGGACACCTTGGACACATGCTTTTTTTGTATACGAAATTGTTTGTCCCATCGACCACTGGATTCCTACGAGCCACATATATAAATATATACATGTCCAATCCATCCATCCAGAACCGCAAATACTGCTTTTTTGTGTTAAGGAGGCAGCATAGAGTCCTAAATCCGCCGCCTGCAGAAAATTCTCTAACCGCCTCTTTTCAAAACTCTATTCAACGCTACTTCCGAATCGTATCTTTGTTTCTGTTTTATTTTGCGATTGATAAGATGTCTGAGAGACATTTACTACGAGAAAACGGCGGTACTACGATAAACTATTTTCCTATAGGCGTTGCGTTGCAGCGAAAGGTCGACAGGAGGGACTGAACTTATTGGAAGTAAAGTATGAAAAACAACTGATTAGTGCTATCCAACTTTTGAAACAACGTCGTTCAAACTTACGGAAAGAATAAAACCAACGAAAGTAAGATATTCACACCAAAGACACGACCAAATGATGCAAATCAAACAGAATATAAACGTGTTACTGATAATCGTATAGGATGACGGGATGGGTAAAGTGCAAAAGTTAAACAAGAATATTCAAACAACATACTTTGAACAAAAACTCAACACACAAGGAGATGGACAAGGTGTTGCAGATAAATTAGTAATGGGATTCGCACGCTGTGATGTCTCGTTTGCTTACCTGTGTCCGATTCCGAGTCACTGCCAGCCTTCGTTTGAAGCTGAAGCAACTTGCTCCCTTTTCGCGTCTGCAGCTTCCGTTTGCCTTTGGTTGTTGCTTTCGAAACGCCCGTCGTTTCCCCGTGCTCGTCCATTTCTTTCTCGCTCGCGGACGCGTCCGCTTCGTCCTCGGTTTTCACCGTGTCTAAATAACGAAACGAAATTTCGCATAGAATATTCGAAAATCCCATGAAACACGATTACACGTTGCCATTTTTATGTCTATTTACTTTGTCGTTTTGTGCATTTTTGTGGCTTGACAGGCGCAACCGTCGCAGACGGCCGCTTCGGCGGAATATTCGCGACAGCGTTTGCCGTCGTATTTTGCGGAGCATCTTTCTTCTTCGCCCGCGGCTGAGGACTCGCCACACTTTCCGACGACTCGGAATCGCTGCTGCTATTCGAGGAGCCAGAAGAGCCCGACCCTACGGAGCAACTCTTCGAACTCGCGGAACTGTCCGATTTTTGCGGCTGTGCAGACTTTGCTAATAAACCTAATGAAACGAGTTTATTATTTTAACATACCTTGACAATATTGGGAACGCAAGAGGATGAATCTTCTGCTACTTACTAGACCTGATCGGAGTAACAGTCTTCGGCTTCGCATCGTTTGATTTTACTTTAGGTTGCTGACTTTTCGTGAATTTCGCAGGATTGTTTGCTGGCTTCGGTACACTGGTCTTGGCTGGGATACTGCTGTCGCTTTCGCTGCTATTCTCTGGGCTGAATATACTCTTTTTCTTGAATTTTTTCTGTACAGGTTCGGATGTCGTTTTCGCAGATTTCTCTTGTCCTTTTCCATTAGTACTCGTGGAGGCTATCGAATAGAAAGTACGAATTAGCAACGAAGAGACACGACTGTAAAAAGTTTTGTGAAATTAGGTTTACCGGTAGGTTTGTTTGACTTGTTACCGGCGGGTTTAGAATTTGGCGTATTCTTTTGCTGTCCAGTGGTAGCTGCCGACTTCGCGGACGGTCTTTGCTGCTTAACGACTGGCGCAACCGTGGCTGTGGCTTTAGGTTTGGCCGGCGGTTTTCTTTTCGCTGACTTCACTTTATTAGGCGAGCCTTCCGATTCTGACGAATATTCCGCAGATCTAGACTTAGGCGGTATTTTCTCTTTGTTTTTGTTCTCAGAAGGGGGGACGATAACTGCATCAGCTTTGGTCTTGCCATGGTGGCCGGCAGGAAATGGTGTTTTCTTTTTTGTTCTTTCTGTGTCTGATGCTTTTTGGCTATTGGCTGAACTGCTGGAGCTTTCTGAATCGGACGAGCTGGATTCGCTGCCTGAGCTCGAAGAATTGCTGGATGATGAACCACAGCTAGTCGTTGAAGTAGATTCTGAGCTGGTGGTCTGTCGATCGACAATTATATTTATTAGTTCACCAAATTTATGTAATGCTCAAACTGATTAATAATGTGGATATATTTTGGATCGAATGTGGACAAAGGTATAGGCATAGCATGTAATTCAAACACTTGTATCTACTGGAAGGTATATTCCTAGCAAACGGCCCGTTCACCGATCAGGGTGAGTTATACGTCATTCGATTCGTCTAATTCAGTACATTATTGATATGCATTTCATTATCTGCGGAAATTCGTTATTTTTTTATAAACTTGTCGTAAAGTTACAGTAAAAAAGTAAGGTTAAGTATATTTTGACAGGTTTACAGGTGAAAACAAGTGACTAATGAATCGAATGACGTATAACTCACTGCTAGGAGGCTAGGAATGTTCCAAAATTACATGACGTGCCTATACTTCTATCCACCACTGTACTGTTACATAGATATTGTTCTTTGCTACCATTTTCTACTTACGCTTATCATTATCAAGATTGCTGATAACTCAAAATATAAACGATATTCTTATGATTCTATAACCTGTACAAAATGTACGTACCTTCCGTTTTGGAGTCATTTCTACGGTGCTATCTCTTAAGCGAAGAAAAAATATCGTTTAGTATCATTTCTGCGATAATTCCTATGTTCCTCCAAGGCATGTATGTTGAGGGTATCATTTACAGCGTTCTATTTTTTTTAAAGCAACAAACGTCCCATCTTAAACTCGTCTCTGACTTACAACTACAAAACAATACACTAATTCATGTTACGAAACATCGTGGCATATTGTAGCATACTGCGCACGAGCAAAGATGCCAAATTATACACCATCTATAACGATAGATGGCGCTTATTTTTCGACCTCGAACCCCCTGGTGCTAAAACGTCCAAGTTTGTCGTGAAATAGTTCGTTACCTCCAGCGCTAGATGGTGCTTATTTACCGACCTCAAGCCCTCTGGTGCTAAAACGCCCAAGTTTGTCGTGGAATAGTTCGTATCGTCCACGCTAGATGGATTTCTCGACAAGCTTGGGCTTTTTAGCACCAGAGGGTTTGAGGTCGAGAAATAAGTGCCATCTAGCGTTGAAGGTAACGAACTATTCCACGACAAACTTGGGCGTTTTAGCACCAGAGGGTTTGAGGTCGAAAAATAAGCGCCATCTAGCGTTGAAGGTAATGAACTATTCCACGACAAACTTGGGCGTTTTAGCACCAGAGGGTTTGAGGTCGAAAAATAAGCGCCATCTATCGTTGGAAATAACAAACTATTCCACGACAAACGGGCGGCTATCTGGCGTGATCTGGATGTGTGAGTAGTGCACCCGGTGCTCAATCGTTACTAGACTAAATCACTGTACATATTTGAACCAGCCTTTACTATAACTCATTGTTACTGACTTATGTTCTCTAGTATACGTATTTTTTGAAGGAGGAAAGCCGGTGAATTCTTAATTTTTATTTATTAAGAAAAGACGTGAACACGAAACGTAATAATGACAGCATTCGAAGGTAAATATTTTCTACCCAGTAATTACACAAGAAAAGAATATAATTAAAAATATATTTCTTTTGGAGTAATGACAAGGTTATCAAAACATTTATCTTACTATTTTCTTTTAGAAATGGGTGTTTTACCCGAAATCGGAAAGGCAGTCGATGAAATGGAATGGATGTAAGTAGAACAAAATTATTTTAGAGAGTGCTGATTGATCGTTTTAAATTAGCAATTCTATACACTGTCCGATGTTTTAAACTACAGGTTACCAACAGATGTGCAAGCCGAAGCCATTCCTTTAATTTTAGGTGGTGGAGATGTATTAATGGCTGCTGAAACTGGCAGTGGAAAGACTGGTGCATTTTGTTTACCAGTATTGCAAATTGTATGGGAAACTTTAAAGGACTTTGAATCTGGCAAAACTAAAAGTTCAACTGGGCACACTCAAGCTTGTATGTTTATTTTAAATTTAATAACAATATGTTCTACTTGCAAAATTATTACCATAATTGTTTGCAGCTACTCATTGGTTGCTTAGTTTATTCGATAGAGGTAAAGCTTTAGCGGTAACTCCAGATGGTTTGAGATGTCAAAGTAGAGAACCTAAAGAGTGGCACGGTTGCAGAGCAAATAAAGGCATCAGTGGCAATGAAAAGTTTTACTATGAAGCTACTGTAACCGACGAAGGATTATGCCGTGTTGGCTGGTCTACATCTCAAGTAAATTGCCTTGATTCCCTATCGATGGTTTGTACTCAATAATTAAAAAATTGTAACAACCATATGTTTGTGAAATAGGCTTCACTGGATTTAGGAACGGACAAATTTGGTTTTGGTTTTGGTGGAACTGGTAAAAAATCAAATGCAAGACAATTTGATAATTACGGAGAGGCATTTGGAATGCACAATGTAATTGGATGTTACTTGGATCTATCAAAGGGTGAAATTAGCTTTTCAAAGGATGGTGTACATTTGGGTACAGCATTTACTTTAAACGCGCAACAAAAATCACAAACATTTTATCCAGCTGTTGTACTGAAAAATGCGGAAATGTCGTTTAATTTTGGAGCACAGCCATTTAAGTATCCACCTCCGAGTGATTACAAAGGTCTTGCTTCGGCTCCTAAAGAATTGGTAAAAGAAAATCCAGTAAATAGCAGTCATACTCAAAGTAAAGAAGATGGTAAACCAAAATGCAATGCTCCTCAAGCTATAATCATAGAACCTTCTCGTGAACTTGCTGAACAAACCTACAATCAAATCCAAAAGGTAAGCTTGTAATAGTTACTATTCATATCGAAATAACTAGTCTTGCTTTAAAGGTATACATTAAATATTTCTATTTAGTTCAAAAAACATTTGAAAGATCCAGTCATTAAGGAACTATTAGTTATTGGTGGAGTGAGTGTGAAAGAACAAATTTCTGTATTAAATTCTGGTGTGGATATTGTGGTTGGAACACCGGGACGTTTAGAGGATTTAATACAAGGCGGATATTTGGCATTAACGCATTGCAGGTGCATAATTTGTACTATACGTACTATGTACTAATTTTGCCGCGATAATCATCGTATAACGCACTTTTCAGATTTTTCATTTTGGATGAAGCAGATGGTCTATTGAAACAAGGTTACACTGAATTAATTGATCGCTTGCACAGACAAATACCTAAAATTACATCAGATGGGAAACGATTACAGATGATAGTATGTTCGGCCACGTTACATGCATTCGAAGTGAAAAAAATGGCTGTAAGTATTTATAATTATAGTTTACATGTATCTCGTGTTATACAGGGTGTTCGGCCACCCCTGGGAAAAATTTTAATAGGGGATTCTGGAGGCCAAAATAAGACGAAAATCAAGAATAAAAATTTGTCGATGGAGGCTTCGTTAAAAAGTTATTAACAATTAAATTTAAAAATTTCAAATCGTTCTGGAAAAATTATTTTCAGTTTCGGGGGTCAATTACAATAATTTTTGGTGAATAGACATACACCCGAAATCTTGCGCATTTTCGAGAAAAAAATTCAAATAGATGTACAAATTGCCATTCTACAGCCGCAACTTCGAACGTTAATAACTTTTTAACGAAGCCTCGATCAACAAATTGGTATTCTTGATTTTCGTCTTATTTTGGCCTCTAGAATCCCCCATTAAAATTTTTCCCAGGGATGACCGAACATCCTGTATAGAAAGATTTATAAAAAACTTGCATACTTGTATAGGAACGCTTGATGCATTTTCCAACATGGGTAGATTTGAAAGGAGAGGATGCAGTACCTGAAACAGTACATCATGTTGTTGTGATAGTGGATCCACAGAAAGATACCACATGGACTAACATAAGAAAATACATACAAACCGATGGGGTACACAGTAGAGACGATATAAGACCTGGAAGCAACAATCCCGGTTTGTTATAAGATAGATAACATCTTTGTACGTAGTTTCATTGCTCCTATAACTAAAATTTATTTTCTAGAGACACTTTCGGAAGCTGTGAAGATATTGAAAGGTGAATACTGTGTTCGTGCTATCAAAGAGCACAACATGGACAGAGCTATTATTTTCTGCAGAACCAAACTGGACTGTGATAATTTGGAACGGTATTTGAAACAGACCGGCGGGAATCAATTCTCGTGCGTGTGTTTACACGGTGATCGAAAACCCGCGGAACGTAAATCCAACTTGGAAAAATTCAAGAGGCAAGAAGTGAAATTCTTAATTTGCACCGACGTTGCAGCCAGAGGATTGGATATTTCAGGATTACCTTTCAGTACGTGAATTTAATTTCAATTTAACATATGTACGCGTAACTTTTCCATACAACTTTCTTTCTAGTGATTAATATAACTCTACCCGATGAAAAATCGAACTACGTGCATCGTATTGGTAGAGTCGGTAGGGCCGAAAGAATGGGTCTGGCTATTTCTTTAGTTAGCAAGGTGCCAGAAAAAGTATGGTACCATGGTGAATGGTGCCATACGCGCGGAAGGAATTGTCAGAATACTAATCTTACTAATCAGGGTGGTTGCTGTGTCTGGTACAATGAACCAAATGTAAGTTTCAATGGAATACAAATTATGTGTTTACATATTGTCTACGATTGTCAATATCTTTATGAATTTCTTCTTTCTTAGTATTTAGCCGAGATCGAGGATCATCTGAATGTGACGATTCAGCAAGTTGGTACAGATATAAAAGTTCCGCTAAATGACTTTGATGGGAAAGTCACTTATGGACAAAAGAAAAGGAACATGGGTACGTATTTTTTGCATTTTCATACAACGATCGGTATATTAATATTTGTGAATTTATAGGTTCCGATTATCAAAATCATGTTCAACAAATGGCACCCTACGTGTCCCAATTATCTTCGTTAGAATCGAAAGCGCAACTCATGTACTTAAAAAGACATATGTCTGCTGGAGCAAACTAAAATCCTGTCGCCCTAAGATCACCTACGTCGTACGAAATACTAGATCTGCTGAAGCGTTTTGCAAATTAACCGTCTAATATTTAACATGTTATTTTAGTTCTTGATAATCTCTTAATATTTATAAATAGTCTGTACTTTCAAATGTGAATTTGTTACAAATAATATAAAATGAATCAACTTGTGAGAAAAAAACGTGTATGATTTATGTAAATAGTATTTGCTTATGTGTATATAAGACATACGGCAAGTGTTTATTGTATCATTATAATCTTCATAATTGTACCATCGCTATTCCAGTTACACAAATGTATAATACAGTGGCCTTGCAGTGTTTGGTTTTGTAATTTTCACGATCTTACTCATTTTTTTTCCTTTTCTTTTTTTTTTTTTTTTGCTGTATATGTGCATGTGCACGCACACGCGCACATTATGATCAGAATTTTGTATAATATACCATACTCTTAGAATTTACTAAATGACTTTTGTTTAATTACACATAATAATTTATACACATTTCTTGAAATCAATGGTAAACGGCTAAGTTATACAGTGTACAAATCATACCGTTTCTTCCCTGCACTCGGATATATCAGTGTACGTTTACGCGTTTCTCTCTTCTCTTAAACAGCGTTGTACGATTCGCGTGTCCAAAGGGTCTCTTCTTCACGCGATTAGTACAACTTGTCGAGCCTTCGATTATCCGCTAATTAAATCGATTTAATCAGCACGGATTCACGAAAACGTTTTCTTTCGTTTTTTTTTTTTACCCCCAACATATTCAGACAATCATCACAGAACGAGAATGAAATATTTTTCCTTTTTTATCTTTTGTAGTCTAAAAACACATTGACAGTCATACGTAGTCGTATTCTCTCTTACTCGACACACGTTCGGCTCACATATACGCGGAGTCATTCAATCGCATTAACTCGGGTGAATTATATTTATATATAATATATATAATATATATAACATATATATAATATATATATTTATTTATGTATTTATATGTATATCAGTTTATCATGTACACTACACGTCCACCCCACGATTCTCGCTTAAATAGCCTCGACAACTGAAACGATCTCGGGCGATCAATAATCCCTTCGCCTATTATTCGTACGGTTAACCGTATCTTTTTCATTTGATTGCATTGTACGCAACGTGTTTGACTTTGTATTTTTATTGTGCAGTTTTGTTCATGAATATTCATTAGTCTAGATCTTAAAAAAACACAAGAAGAGAAATCGTCACGCGTTAACGACGCGAGACCACGGGGTGGACAACATTAAATTTCATTTCCTAACGAATTTCTCGAGTTATCATTTTTCATTTACGTCACGTGTGTATAGTTTTCTGTATCTCTTTTGTTCAACGCGTTTAATTCGTATAATCAGCGCTTATCGAATGCGTTTCACTGTTCAACGGTTACTCCTTACTTTCTGCATTCTGACGATAAATTCATCCTTTAAGTTTTTCGCCTAAACATATTTCCTAAGAGACACGCAACAACGAATTCATTAAGAATTATTAGGAGAGAAAACACGGGTTTTTAGGAAATGGGGTTAGGGGGCAGGTGGGAGGACGTAATTATCGACGAGTTTGGTAACTCTTCCACCTTAGTTTCTTTTCTCTCGTCCATTATTACGTGAAAATACACCTAATGCACGAACAGTTTTAATGAAAGTGATCTGTCGTTCTTTTCGTTATCTAGGATTTACGATAAATTCATCCCTTCTTTCGATCGATTGTTGTTCAAATATATTTTCTACCTATAAAGTGTTCGCCAGTCTCCAATTCGAATTGGATTATTTCCCCGTTAAGTAAACCTTCTATTTATATCTAACGAGATGAGGTTACTACCTGAATGAGCACTTCTCAGATGGAAACGGATTAAAAATATGGGAGCTAACGAGTATGCAGAAACTCTAGAGTATTGAGCCACTAATGGCCGGCCATTCGTGTTTGCAAATATCGATTTCAGAATGATACGATTTCTAAGATACTCTAGAATGCGTTTACACATATTGAGTCCTACATTTTAAGTTCGATTCCACTCGGGATATGCTGATCTAGATGGCAAACATCGATTTGGATCCCAGCAAACAGTATGCGGAGACTAGAAAAAAGTTTCGATTTCGAATAGTACCGATGATCGATCACCGTGCACGCATACAATAGTTTTTCGTAAAAATTACTACGACAGATTACGCGTGGTTCCACTTTCCCCTTTATTCGCCGAACGAGCGAAATAGCCTCTCGAGGCACGAGCAGCTTCCTCCTCTTGTTTAACCTAAAAAGACAACGTGGTCTTTACGTTGGAAATATTGTCCATGAACCGGCTATAGAATGAAAGATCACGCCGTGCCTCGTTCTAATCAATGACAAATCGACCGGTCCGCGACGTAAGATCACTCTCGCGTTTCTAAATTTCCTAATAAAGCGAACGTCCCGAGTCTCAACGAAGTACGAAGAACCAACAAAACGGTCGAGAGAAAAGTGTACAGAGAACCACGATACACCAACGATCGCGAATGTTACCGATTGAAAATACTAACCGTATATGTTTTTATTGCCTGTTCGCGACTCGAAAGTGACAAGGACACGACGCTAAGGGCTAGTCTTTAAGAAAACTGCTTTCCTCTTGCGTTGCATTTCGCGATACTTCGACGTTCGATAAAACGCTCGTTGATCATTGTCGTTTAAGGAACGTGCCAAAGGGAGAATATTCCGAACAATTATGACCGTTTTAATTTACTTTACCGCCGAAGACACCGAGCAGCGAAAGGTAAAGCAACGAAAACGATGAAATTCACAATTTCTGATCGGTCAGTACGAATCCGTGGCGCGTTTTCGAGTCGCCCGAAAGAGATAAGAATTGCGCGGGAAGTGCATTGATATTTATTAAAGCGAACTTGTCGACTCTTTGTACGTCCGTGCGTGCGTCGTTGATTTAACGATTCTATTGGTTCTCAGGCCAATTTAATAAGATATACTTTGCTCGTAAATAACGTTAAAAAATTCATTCCTCCCAAAATTATTGCATCAACTACGCGCGTTCGCGCGTGACCACGATCCGGGCTCTGACGAACTCGCACCGTAGAAACGAAAACCTTTCCATTTTCGTTCGTTAACGCAGAAAATAGACGTTTCATATTTTTCAACATAAATGACTACGTTTACGAAAGACGAACACTTTTTCTATTATTTAAAAGACAACCACAGTTGAAATACAAATGTTACAATGTTCACGTTGGTTCACATCTGCACTGATCGTGGTCGTTTAAATAAATACATGTGTATATATGGATATGTGTATGTATATATGCATAAATACACAGACACATATATAAACATATAGCATATATGTGGCTAGATCATAATATTATTAGATGTATCTAATTTTCCCCGAACGTAGCCTTTAACAATGATTGCAGCAGTAATCGCTAATCACAATGACAATGATGATATTAATAATAACGACAATAATGACGATGACGATGAGGCGATGATGATGATGATGACAATGACGATGACGACGATGATAATAATAATATAACTACATCATCCGCTTCAATAAAATCTGACTGTGTAAAGACAATTTTTTATCGAATAACAGTGTAACGATAAGACGATCACAATAAATGACTCTGTATTCTTAACATAAACGCGAACATAGCGCAAAACGCGTATTTGTTTATCTACTTCGCAGACGTTCTCTGGCTTCGTCAGAAAAACGCGTAACGAATCGAAATTTATAAAATTCCCAAATTCTGTTCGATTCTCTTATTCCGTAGGCTAGATAATCGTCGCTCAGCGATTTATAAATTTTTTCATTCCCTTATCCGCGAACCCAATCGAGAGGTTCAATGCAAATTAATTCTCGTTTAATTTGGACGTTGCTAATTTGCAATCTTCATCGACAATTAATCGCCAGCGACGTTGCGTCAACGCACGGATTTCGCATTTTGTTGTTTCGTTACGCCGATTCCAACCACACCCAGTCGTCTACTTTGACTTTCGCTTATTTTTTTTTTTTTTATTTTTGTTACTTTTATCTTTTTTTCTTAAGGCAATGCTCTCAGCAACGTGGTCCACAAAGGGTATCGCGAAACGCGACGGAACGGCGAGCTTCGTGGACGACGGTGCTGCACCGTGCTCTCATCGACGATTTTTCCATTCGTGCAACGAGATCGTGATCGCAAAGAATGGAAAAGAAAAGAGAACGATATATTTCCTATCTTCTAAATTACGACTGGGCCGCTCGAATCTCTCGCAAGCGTCGAGGAGAACGAAATTCCTTTTATAATTTCAACGTGGCTACGGCCGAGACAACTTTCGAGAGGTTTTATTAAATGCAAAACTCGCTCTGGCGTCGTGTGTTCGCGCGATCGATTAAAAATCGACGCGATGAAAAAACATTAAGAATACTGATCGGCTTGTACGTTTCGAATTGCTCTGTAAATCGATCAACACCATGAGCACAGCGACGTTTAAGCATTCTACTAGAGTTCACTGACAGAGGATTCTTTTTTTTTTAATAAAATTTCTCTCTGTCTTTTCGTAGAATAGAAAGCTTGAAATTTCAACAAACACAATGGCGGAGAATTCAGATCGATAGACTAATTTTCGTACAATAAACTCGTGACAGTAATACGAATGGTATCGTAATTGTGCTCAAAGTATTAATATTCTTCATACAAATAGGTGTCCGATCGTATGGCGTATATACGATTTTATTCGATCGCGAGACGCACGCGTAATTTTGTAATCAGCTTCGTCAAAGTATCGATACGTCATTGCTTTGTGTCCATACGAACCTGCCGTTATTGTATTTACAAATAATAATAATAATAATAATAATAATAATAATAATAATAATAATAATAATAATAATTACTTGCACCGCTTAGTTTTTTACATGTACATATTCACATGCCTGGTACATTGTACGTACGATAAAAGAAAAAAAAAAACTTGTGCGATCGGCGTATGTATACAATATGTATATGTATATCGGTAATAATCGGTGGCCACGTAAATTGTTTATTAATTCGGTATCCGTTTTGTTTCGCTTGCGTACGCGCACACAACAGTCGATTAATAATTACATTTACGAATTTCGTTTACATTCAACAAGTAAAATACCAAGTACCGTTTTCATTTGTGTTTCTGTTTGTATGTGTATGTGTGTTATTGCATCGCGGCTGGTCAAAAACGGACAATCGAGTTTTACGTGACTCTGACCATTTACGCGCAGCTTTTTTCTTCAACGGGTTAAATCCAACCGTATTTTCTTTTCTGTTTTTTCCATTCGGTTGTCCGACGCCGCTGGATAAAGCAGTCGAAATTAGGACGAACGCGTTTGTCTATATATATGTATATATATTTATAAAAAAAAAGGGAGAGAAACGAAAGAAAGTATATGAATACTCGCGACAATACTAATTACACAATTATTCGTTCGTACACGCTAAACATACATGAAACGATGATTCGCATTCATTCATTCTTTGTGCTGGGTGAACAATTAAAGTTTCACGGAAGTTTCGACAGTTAATACTCGCTCAAGACAGGCTCTCTCGATTCCTTTCTCTCCCTCGCATCCTTACACTCTCTCGCATCTGTCGTTACAGATTTACAGTAAAAATAACACTTCGTAAAGTTATAAATACCGTTTTACAAACTATGGCTTGTCAGTTATGTAATTAGTACGATAGGTATACATATATACGTATGCACACGGACCCATATACATTGATATTACACGAGAGTACATTTACGAGGAAGTGGGCTTGTGTCAGTATGTACGGAGTAACCGTTATGCAATTTCCGGAATTTCTATCCTCATTGTTTCAACGGCCAAATCCCGCGAAACACGATCAGACAAAGTTATCGTTGAGCGAACTAAAACGGTATTACTCAGGCTTACTGGATGAAACGAAGAACAATTCGTTAGACGTGGACCATTGAAGAAGCGCGACGACGCAAATGAGCGAAAAGGAAAACTCAAAAGAGGACGAGATGGCGTTAGTTTTCTCACGAAACGTTTTGCGAGTACGCTTCTCCCCCACTCGGCAGAAACAAAATAAATAATAGTTGGTAAACAAAAAACGAGTGAAAATGAACGAATTTATTAAAAAAATGTCCGGAACATTACGATAATAAGGATAGCAATACCAGCTGCCCCAATGTAGTACGGTCGCGTTATATGCACCTTTGGGAACGCGGCTTATTCGTATATTCTTATTTTACTCGGTTTAATTTGACGTTAAACTCTCGTTTACCTATTATAAAAGTAGACGTTACATAGATCGGTAATCCGCGGTTGATCCAGCAACACGAGAGTGCATGTACGTGGATGAACGCGCTGCGAGGAAGAAGAGCGTTGCGTTACAGATGAATTATTTCTTTTTTTTCTTTTCTTGTTAACATGTATTAATTCATTAATTTATATACGTATAATAGCGTGTATATACACACACCCACCCACACACACGCGCGCGCGCGCACACATACACACACACACGTCTGTACTTTTGAAGCAGTTCGCACACGCGTACAAGCACTTTGTCCTCTGGATACGGTGTGTCGAATGATAAAAAGAAATAAAACGTTTAAGATCCAACGAAAATGATAGGAGATTTTTACCATATACAGGGTGTCCAAATAGCGTCGTCGAAAGGAATTTAATTGCAAAGACACGTGAGATAAGAAACTCGCACAACGCACTTTGGTTCAGAACCATTTACATCCTAACAAGTTCCGATGACAAACTGATTACCGGATGCTCGGATCAAAATTTGTACACGTGATCGTATATAATATATATCCTCAGGACATGAAGCATCGTTCGGAAATGAGACGCGGGAACTTGACATTACGAAGTCGAATAAATAAGCAACATATTATATCTCTGTATGTTTATAACGTTTACATTGACATACTTTGATTGTAAAGTTTGAGCCTAACGCTAGTCAAAAACGTGTACGTGTAAAACGAATTTTCCAACGTGGCACATCTCTTGCACAGTTCAGGATTTACATACGTAGACGACACTCTAGCTACAACGACAGTGTGTGCCTAAGTACACGAATTAAAGTATCTCAAATGGAACGAAAAGAATCGGTAAAAAACGATATCGGTGAGGAATCTCGATCCATTAGGAAACGCACATAAAAACATGAATCCGTGGACGGTCACCCTGTACATATTTGATACATAGTTATACAATTAAAACGCTCTTCGAAATACTGTAAAATCTCACAAAATACTCTTCTTGTAAAAAGGTGCGGCTGAGACTTCTACGGGTCGGGCCGATGTGATTTAAAAATCGAGATTCGGAAGTCGAAGAAAAAATTAATTTTCAAAAAAAAAAAAAAAGAAATAAAATAAAACACGGAGATCGTAATTAAATTGTCACGTGGGGAAATAGGGAGCGGGGAGGGGGAGAGCAAGGAAAAATAGAGATTCAAAAAATGAGTAAAAGAAAACGTTCAACAGCAAGAACATTATCGGAGAAATCACCTAAGTCTTAGGAAACGTTCTTAACGCTAAATCCGATAATGATAATTAAACCTGCGACGAGTGTGCCGGACGAAAACAGCCGTTACGCGAGTCGCCGCGTGTTACTTCATAACATCGTGGCCCGAGACGTTAAAACATTCGTTCGCTCTCTTATCAACGAATTGATGCGTAATAAGAATAAAATTAACGAGGTAATCGGTAAAATTGCACGTGTTTCTCAGCAACGAACATTCATCATTTTTCTTTGTCTCTCCCAAAAAATCGACGTTCAGCACACTCTCGTCGAACCTAAAAGGGAGTAGTCGAGTAACGATCGGAAATGCCCGGGAGATTATTTTCCGTCGAAACGATTGTTTGCGAGAGTAGAATGCGCAAGGGCGTAATCAATCTGCTTGTACACCAACGAGACATTAGTAAGCGGTTCTGTGCAAAAAGAGACGTCTGATTCTCAGTTGCGAGACAGATTTATTTCCGGTTAAACCCCCTAGAGACCCCGACTGCTGGCGCGACGATATTTATCCTCGAACCCACGCCGAGGAAGAACAAGATCGGCACGCAGTCACGATATATCTCGTGCACGCGTTTTCTTTGCGCGGATCCTTCGACGCGTTTCGATTTCTGAATGATCATCGGTGTTCAGACACGCGACGAGGACTACCGCGCGCCGTCGCCGTACATCGCGATACATTCTTCAGATCGGCCGCTGTACGACTCGCTTCGCTCGCTCGATCGGATCGAGGCGGAGCGTAATCGTGATTCTGATGCGAACGGATGACAGGACACGTCGGCAGGAACGAAGTCACAAGAGCTCGTATTGGCGCAAGTGCATCCGCTGAATAATGTCCCGGCAATCGTTGAACACTCGTTTGATGTTCTCCGTGTCGACGGCGCATGTGAAGTGCGGATAACAATAGTGCTTGCCGTCGCCGCTCGCTGTGCTTATACGCTGCAAAGAAAATTTCGAACAGAACTTTTTACTTGTCCCGGTCGAACGGGCAGAAACGTAAGCACAACGAGTACGACTTTCACTTACGAGAAATTCATCCCTAATGAAGTACTTGGCCCTTATAACGTCAGATGGTTCCGAGGGATCCACAACCACGCCGGGTTCGGACGGCGTCTGGTATCGCGCAAACTCTGGAAAATAGTCCTCTAATTTGTGCTTCGCTGCTTTTATTTTTTCCGCCAATAGATCCTGTTTGTTTAAAAATAAAATTACGGAAATTGTGCGGAGCCACCTACAAAGGAAACACACCAGTGATGTACCGCCCAACTTCTTCTCGTTTTATTCTCGCGTATTCACGCGGAGATGGAAAAACAAAAAGGACATTAGCGTTCGTACCGATTGTTCCAAATGCTTTTGAAGAGATCGAGACTCTCTCTGAGTCTGAGCTTCGTCGGATCCTCCCTGAGTACCATGTTATAACTACTGCACGCCGTTACAAATATGATTGCCGTTACGTCGTTAAAGCACTGTATCCATTTTCTCCTCTCGTCCCGCTGACCACCGACGTCGAACATACTGTAAAAGTAATCGAAAGTTGCTTTACAATGTTCGTGTACGGAATGCTAGATCGATACGATACGTTTTACGTAACATTAGACCGACGACCGATTGAAATTCATCAGATCGTGGTTAACGGGAATATGTTTTCAATGTTTCTCGACGGTTGAATTTTGATAATTATTATTACAATACGATTTTAAAAAATATAGAGGACATCGTCGAGCATGAAAATCTGCCGTGACAATCCACGAGCGTTTAACGAGGGTCCGTTGAATCGAGGCTTCGACGTGTAATTTTTATTTTCCTCTCGTCGTTGACGGTACGATATTGTGGAATCGCAGTTTCGATCCGCAATTTATTCGCACTGGATGAAATTCCAACGGGGACCAATAAATACCGTCCCGTAAAAGACAATGTGGAGCAGAGGATCCGAGGTCCGTAGAGCGGATGCAAAAAGGGGGGAAATATAATAAAGTTGCGGAGGCGTTAACGCGGCTAACGGATTTCGCTGCGCGTACAACGTAAGTCGGTGTTCTGTAATACACGCCGGGATGAGATGCGCGTCGCTGCTTCGCGTTATATTTACCGTCGGCCGATGTTACTGTAATACGTCGACTATATATAGTTAGACGACACTGGAGCAAAGCGATGTGGTATCGGACGGGACTTACTGAAAGTTTACTTTGTCGACTTGAAACCGCGTTTCGAAGATACCGGACGTGAGGACTCGACACCTGAGGATGTCCTGTAACAGGTTAAAAGAATTCCGTCAGTGAACGGCGACCGAACTTGTTATATTTAACAATACCTTGTGCAATAAGTCCGTTCGCGTTTACTAGCAAGAATATTGCAAGAATGTTAACACTATGGAGTCGTAAGTTAATTATTTGGTTGCGTGGTTGAAGTTTCTAATGAAGTATCACCATCGACGAGAAAGGACTTATCGCAGTAATAGTTGGGAATAACTTCTGTTATGGGTAACGAATAGACGATTACCTGTTCCGTGGGGGTGTAATCCGGTTGTTTAACAATGGCTACCTTATCTAGAAAACTGAAACAGAGAAAAGAACAGACGGAATAAGTACCGTGTAAAGAGAATCTATCAAGATATTCGAGACTCTCAAGAGTTAAGACGGTTATTCCTGCATCTTCCTCGATTCGATAGTATCGAGAAGGATCCAGGAACGTTATCGCGACAAGCATGTTATGACTACTACTGGCTCTATCGTAATAGGTTATCTGTGCAATCGGTCGTTCTCCGACAGATCGTGGGTCGTCGAATTCTCGGGTCCAAAACGAAAGCTGTAGAATATCTAAAGACGAAGCAGTGCCATCGAAAGCGTCGCGATAACACGTACGATGGAGAGCGGAAGTGGTTGGTGGAAAAGGGTGGGCCGCCGAGGGCAATGAAGGGAGAGAACTCTCCGTTCCTGGCTCCCTTGCTCCCTCTGTTCCCTCTTTCTCTCTTTCTCTCTCCCAAGACCCTCCCCGCCTGGTGTCTAGGGTGGATAGAGCGCACGAAGAGGGAAAATCGATCCTCGTCGGTGTCCTATCCTAACCCCAACTCTCGCCCTCTCGGCCTCGCCGGGTATGCCTCCTCTTTGGCACCCAGTTTCCAATCCGGGTCATGGGTCACTGCCACCGCTCTGCTCGCCATCAATCGTACGTGCAGACTTGGCTTGCTCGTATGTGTAACGGCCGCTCGTACAGGTGTGTACGTGCGAGGGCCTGCAGGGATGGGTCTTTTCGCTTTGACAACGGCATACAACCTTCCACAGTCGGTTGACGGCGATCATACAGGGTGTCCCGATAGAAACAGGCCAACTTAAATATCCTCACTATTTTAAGAGGACCGAGCCTCGCGCCAGCTAACCAAAATTAATATTTATTAACAGCTAAGTTTTAAGTCGATTCCAAAGAAATGGTCGAGACTGTTAAGCCGACGCAAAGCGAGGTGGCCACGATTCGTAGGTCGCGCGGGTCTCAAGAGCAATTAAGCTCCGTTCGTTGCCCCCTCTCCAGACGAGCAGGCGCAAGTAACCCTTAAATTGACTCCTCGAGTAAATTTGAGAAACCGCAAATCGACGAAATTGATTTTCGGGGCAAAGTGCTTCCGAGGACGCGCGCACACGCACGTAACACACACACGTAGGGGCAAACAGGACGCGTGCACGTGTGTGTGTGTGTGTAGGCTCGCGGGAAGGTAGGTCATGAAATTGGCGCGCTCAGACAGAAATGAGGTTATCGACCTCCGGAGAATTGAAAGAGGAAGGAGGTCGTGACCCACTGGCTACAGCAGAACGATTTTCTCGTTATCGCGGCATGTAACTCCGCCCGACCTTGGGGTCAACTGTGACAATGTTATTTCTAACGATACGAATACGCACCACGGGAATGACGCAGGTGTCGCATTCTCCAAAACCATCGTACTCCGCCAGGTATTCCGACAATTTCGTCCAAACGATCCGAGTAAACGATGATCTAACAGGCTTGCAATAACAGCGACGGAACTTCGAATTGAAATTACATTACAATTACAAAACATAATCTGGCGGTTGTTTTACTCTGTCGTACATTCGAATACATCTCTGAAATATCACGAACGATGTTTGCTTTGGGACAAACAAGAGACTTAACACGGTCTCGCAAGAAAAACTGTCATGGCGTCGCGTCATAAAGCTTACGAATTTGGAATAAAACTTTGATCGATATCAAATATCGCCCAGCGGTGTAACGCGGAGCAGAAGAAAGATTTTAATTCGTTGGACAGCGATTGTCGGTTGCTCGTACGTGAAAAGTTTCGTCGAAGAAAAAGTTGAAGACATTTAGAGACGTGTCAAAGACTTCGGCGAACGACGCCATTGATTTTTCACGCGTTATATTTAGACCGCCGTCGAAAGTTACTGACGACGATAAAAAAAAAAAGAAAAAATTCGCTCGTTTTTGTCCGACGTTACCACGCCACGGAAAGAATATTGTTATCGACCTAAACATTCATGAACTACGTGTGCCAGCATCACTGATCCCGGCATCTATATATAGAGACACGTGTTTCCTTTTTTAAGGTGTGTCGAGGTAGTCCATCGTGTAATTGGCGCGTTACACGGCTCCGGCAGTGTGCAATGCTCGTTTTTTCTTTCCCATTTTTGTCCGAAAACGATTCGATTTCGTAACAGAGATCGACTTCGCGGTATAGCAAAGCTGTACACGAAATATCGATACCATTACAATAACAGTATTATTTCGGTATCCCGATTATGCAAGCTGTCAGTTTGACGAGTCTTCGCGCTTTGGTCACCGAATTGGACAACCGATCTTCGTTTATTTCTATTCCACATCCACTTCATTACCAAGTGGAAACGTTTGGAATATATCGTTGAAATTATTTTGAGAAACTGACAATATAATAGACTTGCTTGAAAAAGAAATAAAACGAATGAGAGCACCGACGCAAAAGTTACCGCGATAGCGTCTCGAGACGGTTCACCTGAACATTATCGCATGAAATATAACCATTGTTTCGTCCAGGAAATGACTATGACTGAACCAACAATCAATGATCGTCGTTGTATCGCGATCTCTTATTCTCGCCAAACAAATATTTATCCGCCGCGCACACAATGACTCAAATTCGAGGTATTTCGGGGAGCACCGTCGGGCCGCCATGTTTGTTTTATCTCGCGATACAAGAACGCGACTCGACGACTAACGACAACTGCGATTTTATTCAATATCGATCATCGATATGATAAAATCATATAAAATAAAGAGAAACGAAGATTTCACATACTGTAATTTTTATTATCATGAAAAGAGTAACCAAACAGCAGGCACATCGTTGCTTTTGGTAAAATGATCGACCAGTGATGGAAATACACAGATGCATGAAAATTACAGCGAAAATAGAGCCACGTAACGACGATACAAGTTAAAATATAGATGTCACTTGGTTATACAACCAAATTGGAGCAAATGGTATCTAAAATAGCTGCAAAAATTTGTGAGCGTTAATAGATAACCTGTTGACGGCGTTATATTTAACTTAATAGCATTCGATCGTGTTCTATACAAAATAATAGGGAGGGTCTCGGGTTTCCGACGGATTTGTATACAAATAATAATCTTAAATACAGAATCGAGGCCGGTTTATAGGGAATAAATTACAATGGAGATGCCCGGATAATTACGAATATCTGTTTCCATTCTTGGAAACGTGTACGAGTGAAGGAGGGACTCGTTCGTTCTTCCTGATCCTAGTGGCGAATATTTTTCCCGATCGACGTAAAAGTCGCGTTTACCGAACACAACTGGACGAGATTACAACGATTTCGCGTCTCTCTGGTCAGCGCGCGAATGACTCCGTTATATACGAAGCGGTGCTTCCCAAAAATACGGCGCGCTATTTTTATCGAAAGGTTCCTCTCGCTGCACATGGGGTCGAGAAAGAATCGAAGGGAAAAAAAGTGAACTTTAAAAAATTCACACAAACACCGACGAGATGCAGTAACCCGGAACGTGACCGGGTTATTCTCGAATATTCTTCCAACGGCGAAAATTATTGTCGGAGTTCGGGTCGTGATGCTCGAATGAAAACACGAAATTATTTGATCGACGAATACGATGGTCTGGACATGTACTCGCGAACATGCGAATATAATTACATTCTCATTGTATTTGAAAGTGCTTAAACTCAGTATGAATTCAATATTCATTCGATAGTTTCTTCAGAAAAAATAGACAAAAGTAAAGTGTAGCTACGCATAGAGCCACTTGGCATCCACGACTCGAATTTATATAAATTGATTCAATTCGTCGATTTCTAACAGTCTAGACATCAATCGAACGTAATTTATTTCTGTTTCCTTTACATTCTGTTGTCTTATGATTCGTTTCGCTGGTTCTCGTGGAAAGCAGTCTCCAATCGTGTCACCATCAATTCTCTTCTATCAATTTTATCAATATCACCACTGAATCTGTTTGGAAACCTTGAAGAGCAGTAAAACGTCCCTCGACAACTCGATTTAAAAAATACAATGAAATCGAGATAATCGAAATCATTTATAAATTTGTGTGTTTAAATTAAGAAGCGAGATGGTGGGTTTTCTAAAAGTAGCAGCGTGTTAAATGTTTCCTGTTGAATAAAGTAATCGAAATCTCGGTAAAGGTGATAATCTGTTGGTGAAATATTTGATCGAGGAAAATCTTCCAACTGTAAATACAAAATTGTTTACAACATAGATTTTTGCGTCTTCTTGCAAGAATAGAGAACCTTTCCTGTTCACGAGAGCAGGAAGCTTTTGTTTAAGTTTCTTTTTTAACTCGTCAATGCATTACACTACACTTATTTATATTCTGTTTAAGTTACATATTTCAGATCTCTATCGTTACTTCTCGATCGAGTTTACGTTTGTAAAACGAAAGCAAAGCAAATTTTCACTTTTGCGAACGTATTAAAAAAATTATTTTTAACTGTGGGGGTCAATTACAAACATTTTTGGTGAGTACAGATACCCTCGAAATCCTACGCAGTTTCGAGAAAAAAATTCAGTAAGTGGACAAATTTTTCTGTAAAATTGAAAACTTTCAAATCGTTCTAGAAAAATTATTTTTGGGTGCGGGGATCAATTACGATCATTTTTGGTGAATACACATACCTCCGAAATCCTACGCAGTTTCGAGAAAAAAATTCAGTAAGTGGACAAATTTTTCTGTAAAATTGAAAATATTGAAATCGTTCTAAAAAAATTATTTTTGGCTGCGGGAGTCAATTACAAACATTTTTGGTGAATACACATACCCCCTAATTCCTAACCATTTTCAAGAAAAAAATTCATTACCGAAATTATAATGTGTGACCAGAATTGTTTTATTAATTTTATTGAGTTTTACTGTAACTGAATAAAAAAATCTTTTTCTAAAATTCTTCTTCTAAGATTTCAGAATATTTTGATTAAATTATTTTTAGGTGATTTCATTTCTCAATTAAGTATGACTTATTTGTTATTTTTATCGAGAGTTTGAGATATAAAAGTTTAATGGTTCACGATATTATGGAGTTTTATTATTTTCCCATCCTTTGCTGTAATTTGTTATGCATCTTGAACGAGCTGGTATTCGAAATATGCTGCACTTCCTCTAATATAAATTTAAACCGTACCTCATATTAAGGTTATACGGAAATATCATCGGATGGTTGCGACGAGATGATCTCATTTTATATATTCAAGCTCATCGTATTACCGTTGCACCGATCGTTGAATTCAATGGGAACAGAAATAATTGATAGCGATTGTTCGTTGAATTAAACGCAGTTTTCATTTATCCGCTACGTACGGAGTAATGACATCATGGCTGTTGCGCTCGAAGATCGCCGGCAAGGTTACCGTGTGGCCAAATATAAAAGCCGGTTTTTGTCTAATTAAAGTGTTTGACGAATTGATAGACGGTAAACGAAGTCACATGTTCCGGTTTGTTGGCTTAGCGGATAAGTTTCGTGTTTACACTCGAGATTTACGCCCCTTTGCTCACGATCCAGTGCAACAACCTGTGCCTCGCCTATGTAATTTTCAAAGGGACACGTTTAAAGTGACCTGCTGGACCGGGACGATCCGCGTCGGCCAGTTTTTCTGCTGATTTATATAAATTTATCGGGTCCGTTGGCCGTTATAAAGTTACGTGTTTGAAAGGGGGAACACACGGTGGCGAAAATATCGAACGGAATCTCGATTTTCGGGACACAGGCAGCCTCGATTCCGGTATCGCCGAATCGCCGCCATTAGAAACAGCCGCGATAAATACCAACGACAGCGAAAACGTGTCTCTGAACGTAGATAATATCGAAACGCACGAAAAGAAAGTAAAACGAGCTCGTACCAAGCTACTATGAAACACAAATTTAGGCGGTGTCCTGCGCTATACACGCGAATATTACGGTTCCGAAAACAGCACGACGTTTATTCTATCGCGAAGTTTTTAACCCTCTCCCAGCGAACTTGGGGGTCCATTTTGATCCATGTTTATTCCAGAGTCGTGAAAGTTCTGGTTTACGTTACCGAAAATACAACACTGCCGTAGCCGTTGACTTGCTCCCTTCCCCCCCCCCCCCCTCCATCGTCGTTTTCGCGAGATTAAAATTTTCCGTACGCGCGAAATTTAAGGAACAACCACGGTAAAACTTCGATATACTCCTTCTATACGATTCTAAAGGCCAAAATAAGACGAAAATCAAGAACACTAATTTGTTGATGGAGGCTTCGTTAAAAAGTCATTAACGTTTGAAGTTCCGCACGTTACGAATTTTTTTCTCGAAAATGCGCAGGATTTCGGGGGTATGTGTAATGACCAAAAATGCTTGTAATTGACCCCTGTAACTAAATATAATTTTTTTAGAATGATTTGAAAATTTTTTTTTCCGACGAAAAATTTCACACCTCGAATTTTTTTCTAGAAAGTGGATAGGATTTCGGGGGTATGTCTATTCACCAAAAATGATTGTAATTGACCCCCACAGCTAACAATATTTTTTTCAGAACGATTTGAAATTTTTAAATTTTGTCGAAAAATTTAGGCACCTTCTCGATTTTTTTTCTTGAAAATGCGCAGGATTTTGGGGGTATGTCTATTCACCAAAAATGATTAGAATTGACCCCCACAGCTAACAATATTTTTTTCAGAACGATTTGAAATTTTTAAATTTTGTCGAAAAATTTAGGCACCTTCTCGAATTTTTTTCTTGAAAATGCATAGGATTTCGGGGGTATGTGTAATGACCAAAAATGATTGTAATCGACTCCTGCGACCGAAAATAATTTTTCCAGAACGTTCAGAAATTTTTAAATTTAATTGTTAATAACTTTTTAACGAAACCTCCATCAAGAATTTGGTATCCTTGATTTTCGTCTTATTTTGGCCTCCAGAATCCCCCATTAAAATTTTTCCCAAGGGTGGCAGAATACCCTGTACAGTCGCAAATGCGTCGAGACTTTCGAGGCATTCGAAACTCACGAGAGCTCCAAGCCTCGAAACATGTTCGAATCGATTCGAATGATTCGCGTATCGCGGGGAAACCCGCTGGTCCCGCGGTGCCATTATCGTCGCGTAAACGCTATCGTTCGTGCTTCTTATCGTAATCGCGATATCACCCCACGGGGTGGATTAGAATAGCCATAGCTCGCGCCCGAGCAGAGGAGCATCTAACGCGACCAAGCCAGGTAATAACTTTACCCTCTTATTTTTATCAAAGACCCGCGTCAACGGCTGCCCTGCTACTTTGTATCGCGTGTATTCTTGGTCACACTTAACGTTATAATAATTTCTAAGTTAACCCCCCCTTGTCATCGGTCGCGGACTCGTCCTCGTGCAGGACGCATCGTTATTAGCGTAACGGGCATGATTTCAAGGGTGAATTCAACACGGTGAAACAACGGGGGAAAAAGTTCGTATAAATACGGGACCGGTCCGACCTCGTTTCCGAGTTAGAACTGGAACGAATGACACCGAGCACGGTAACACGCGGATATTAGAAACGAAATTTTATCCCCGTCGCTGTTTATATTTATTCTGGAACGTACGCGAGCAAAATTATCGAATTTCGATCACCCCGCTGCCTTGAAAAACGAGTAAACTTACGAGAACAATTTTTAAATCTTCGCTACGTAATTGTACGACAATTTTTTACTTTAACTTCGAAACGGTAATTTTACCGTCGAGCCCGATGCGAAGGAAAACACGCGTTTGTACGTTTGGCTCTTCGTCAAAGCGTCTTTTTCGACGCAAATACTTATTGGCGGCGGAGGTACGAAAAAATGTCACTTACTATTTGGCGCAGTCGATTAGTTGGTACTCGTTACTCCTCTCGAAACTCTGCTGAACGCCCCGGTCCTTCCAGAGGGTTTCAACGATTTCGTAGAACTCCTGGAAGCAAACGATCGCGAGAGCCTGTTAGTAAATCGTTCGAACACCGCGCAGAAAGTTACAAAATGCCCCGAATCGGAAATAAATCATCGTTTCGAGTCTCGTGGGTGGATGACTCGCGAGATAAGTGTACGGTTTGGCGCGGACCCACTGTCGCGGCTCGTTAATTATCAAAAAAACACGCAACCGTGACGAAACGAAATATTTGGCTCGAACTCGGCTTCCGTGACGACGGAAAGGACGCTTTTCGAGATGTGCAGACCGAGAGAAAATTAATTTTTTTTTTTCGTATGGAAAACAGCACAATTTTCTGGTTTTAATAACGATTGATTAGTCGTAAGAAAATTATAGGGGATACTGGAAAAAGGTACGATAAACGAGCGGACTTTGGGTGGCAATTCGATTCCTACAGACGTCGATGGACAACTAGTAACGGAAATTAATTAATATCGTTGTTGCTGGCATCAAAGCACGCCCGATCGGGTGTCCTTTGGAAACTTCCTGGAAACTATGGATTTTTGTTCGTCGAAAAGACCAGTTCCCGAGCGTTCCCGATTTCAAAGCAAATTGGACGAACTTTCCGAACTTCGGCGTCCCCAGTTCTTCGATCTCTCCGTTACGGCGCACGAGGCACGAATTAAATGTGCAAAGTGCGATCGTAAACAATAGCAAAATGTAAACACAAGGAAAATTTCATCGTTCGCTAGATTTATTTCGTTTGTAATAATTTACAATAATTTCAAGAAGTTGTCGAAGTTGTTATCGATGGCAGAAGATGGATTATCTTGCACAGAGTCCCAACCTTCGCACGTCCAACCGTGCAAGCTCGTCTCGCGACGGGGCTGTGGTCGAATTCGGTTCAGAATTCGCTCGAAATAAACTTCCGTATCGTCGACAAGCGGCGCCCAGATATGCAGCAAAAAGCCGAACGACCGTGACAAATTGGACACAGATTGTCGAACGACGCGAGCGAAACGAGCGAAAAGGTGCATACGGCCGCCATTGTGCAGTATCCTCGTTCGATTTGACCGCGAAGACGCGTGAAAAATCGCGCTCGCCTTGTCAAAACTTAAAGTTAATTACTCTTAAAGGTAGCAATAAGTTCGCAGATATTGGGTTTTAAATAAAATTAGGAAGTTTAAATAAAACTACAACGTACAAAACGATTTCATGGTAGATACGGTTTTAACACTTTGACTGCCATGTCACCCATACAGGGTGTTCGGCCACCCTTGGGAAAAATTTTAATAGGGGATTCTGGAGGTCAAAATAAGACGAAAATCAAGAATACCAATTTCTTGATGGAGGCTTCGTTAAAAAGTTATTAACAATTAGATTCAAAACTTTCAAATCGTTCTGAAAAAATTATTTTCGGTTGTGGGGATCAATTACAATAATTTTTGGTGAATAGACTTACCCTCGAAATCCTATCCACTTTCTAGAAAAAAATTCGAGGTGTGAAATTTTTCGTCGGAAAAAAAAATTTTCAAATCACTCTAAAAAAATTATATTTAGTTACAGGGGTCAATTACAAGCATTTTTGGTAATTACACATACCCCCGAAATCCTACCCACTTTCTAGAAAAAAATTCGAGAAGGTATAAAATTTTTCGACAAAATTAAAAAATTTCAAATCGTTCTAAAAAAATTATATTTAGTTGCAGGGGTCAATTACAAGCATTTTTGGTCATTACACATACCCCCGAAATCCTACCCACTTTCTAGAAAAAAATTCGAGAAGGTGTAAAATTTTTCGACAAAATTAAAAAATTTCAAATCGTTCTAAAAAAATTATATTTAGTTACAGGGGTCAATTACAAGCATTTTTGGTCATTACACATACCCCCGAAATCCTACCCACTTTCTAGAAAAAAATTCGAGAAGGTGTAAAATTTTTCGACAAAATTAAAAAATTTCAAATCGTTTTAAAAAAATTATATTTAGTTACAGGGGTCAATTACAAGCATTTTTGGTCATTACACATACCCCCGAAATCCTACCCACTTTCTAGAAAAAAATTCGAGAAGGTGTAAAATTTTTCGACAAAATTAAAAAATTTCAAATCGTTCTAAAAAAATTATATTTAGTTACAGGGGTCAATTACAAGCATTTTTGGTGAATAGACATACCCCCGAAACCCTACCCACTTTCTAGAAAAAAATTCGAGGTGTAAAATTTTTCGACAAAATTAAAAAATTTCAAATCGTTCTAAAAAAATTATATTTAGTTACAGGGGTCAATTACAAGCATTTTTGGTGAATAGACATACCCCCGAAATCCTGCACATTTTCGAGAAAAAAATTCGTAACAGGCGGAACTTTAAACGTTAATAACTTTTTAACGAAGCCTCCATCAACAAATTGGTATTCTTGATTTTCGTCTTATTTTGGCCTCCAGAATCCCCCATTAAAATTTCCCCTAGGGGTGGCCGAACACCCTGTATATGGGTGACAAGATTTACCATTATAATACTAGGAAAATTAATTCTCAAGTTGAGACGTTGAGAAAAATAAATTTGAACAGAATTTATGAATTTTAACAAGGTTACAAAAATAAGTACTGAAACAAATTTTAGGTTACGTAGCTTACAATGATCTGAAATCAAAATGTTACTTTTGCAGAATATTACACGGGTTTTGATCTGGCAGTGAACGTGTTAAATTCACCAGGAATTGTGAAAGTGGCCGGAAAGGAGTTAAAAATATTTCAGTATACGGTAGCCAATGATCCGTCGAGTCCACGGCCGGTTAGAGTCGCGCTTAGAACCGAACGATGTACAAGCGATTCGATTTAATTAATTCGGATGCATCGTTCCGGACGGTTCGCGGTGCAGAGCGACGCGCAACAAACAAGGGGCCACGATAATTCGCGCACGCGGGGGCCAGGCATAGAGATACATACACGTACGTACGTACGTATGCACGCACGCACGAACGTATCGCCAACTGCCAGTGAATGACGCAAAACACACGGATTATTTTGTCGCGACGACTTTATTTCGAGACGCGGCGTATCGCTACTTCGAAACGTTTCGTTTCGCTTTCAAGCTCCCACGAAATCTCGGATGTTCCTTTTGGCACGCGTGAAATCCTTGTTCCACCGCCGCGACGGAACTTTCTGTAATTGCCGACCTTATCGATCATATTTTTCAATCGACGATCTACTTCGAGCGAAGTGAAAATATTTCCTCGTCGCTGACAACGCGTAACGAACAAATAAATAACGATACGATCTGCTTGGTCGATCCTGTGGGGCCGGACATTGTGCACTACTGTACTAGATAATTCATTACGACCACGGTAAACTAAGAACAATTGTAGATAATTAGATAACGACTGCTGAAAATTTGACTGCCGACGTGGAACGCGAATAAAAAGACGTCGATATCGATCCATCATTCTCCCCGTAGTTTTATTTTGAATTCGAAACACCTTCTCGCCCAGAAGTTAACAAGCTCGTAAACGATCGAACATCTGGATCAACATAATCCCTGGGTCTCTGGTTCTCGAAAGAGAGAGATCGATTATACAATAGCGGGCAGAAGTTTAACGCGATGAATTTTAATTTGGATTGGAAGCACGTTACGCGAACTGACCTTCTTGATTTCGAAATCTCGGTTGTCGAATATGAGCATTCAACTTTTAACCATCTGGATGTTGCATATATTTTTTATAACATAGAAAATTGCATTACGCTTTTCATATAAAATGAATCGGATGGTTACGGCTGCTACGGAAGACCTCGGCTCATTTTGCGCGCCATCGGCGTCCATGTTTGCTTTCTTCATTTTGGAAAGATAAAACTCCGTCGTGTCATTGCTCCAAGTTACATAAGCAAATGTCGACGGGCTCGAGAAAGCGTTACTAATACACGACAAATCGGGAGATCTTTAAGGGATAAATCGTGTTGCCGAGTTCAGCGCACGTTTCAAAGAGGCGCGGCAGAATTGTTGCCCTGAATACAGAATGACTAAACGAGTCAAATAACGCGTATTGCGCGCGCGAGCTTTCGACCGCTTGTGTCGTAATATTTTAATGGTGCATACTACCCCCCACTCCGGTTTCACTAGTTTCTCTGTACGATTCATCGTACCGTGTTACGAAATTATGCGATCCATACCGAAACGTTTCCATCGTACGAAAATTAATTTTATCAAGTTGATCTTCTAAATGTAAAATCTACATTTTAATTCATTTGAACCAGTAAGTCTGACCCACTGTTCGATAGGCTGAAAATTTCCACGGGATCGGTATCCTCGCAGCTATCGACGTGTGTCGCGAGTTTGGAAAAATAAAATCAATGGCAACGGTGTGTCGAATCTCGTGCGATTCGATGTGGAACGGCTCGTACCACACGAACAGTTTCTACTGAACCAGTTTCTCTCTTTGTGCACAACAATACAGGGAACCGTACGCGTGCATGTACACACCGCGAGGAATGGCGCAGCACATCATAGTCAGGACCACTATATAGCGTACCAACATGTGCGATGGCTGTGTAAACATTGTAAACACTGATCGTGCCGTACAGTGACTCTCACACGAAGAAATTCTCGTTTTGCACGTTGTCATCGTAAAGTTCAGGGGAATCTCTCCGTATCGACCGCGTAACTACGATGTGCTACGGAAATACAGGTATCCCCCGTACAACACGGCAGTTAAATCCCGAAAAAGTTCCGTTTTACGCCGATCCGTGTTATACGAAACAAAGGACTTGTACGTAACGTACACCTGAAAAATATACTTTCTTTAATTGTGCCACTTTCCTATGCTTTGCGTTACTTTAATTAATTGTACCTCTAATAATAAGGCTAGTGTCAGATTTCTTCTTTTATAGAGCCTTCTTTGTTAATTAGCGTCGATGAAACGACCTCCATCGAACACTGAAACATATCGAACAATTTATACCGGGCACAGTGCGAATGTATGCACGAGAATGTTAACGCTCGCTGTAATAAGATACAATTTTTTGGAGGATTGTTATTTTCCTTGTAGCGTTATCTGCACGACACGATGCGTATTCATTAATTATCCGTGCATGAGTCATTTCGCGCATGTACGCTTTGTGTTCGTAAACTTGTATCATCTGCTAATTTTTTCCTTCGCTCTTCGCTGTAATTATTTCCTGCTCGTATCAAAGGTTGCCCCATCCGTGAGAAATAAAATAAGGCAAACGTACCGTTTCAAGAAAATATCTTCTTGAATTCAATTCGATATAACCGCGATGAAATATTACCGAGTATTTTTATATTCGTCGAGAGCTAGTTACGATTTGATATTTCGAGAAAATTTCGTATCGTTAATCCCCATATTGTACGGATCGTGGAGGTTAAGTAGAGCCACGTTTCGCCGTATAGGTTAGGAAGAAGCGCGCGGTTGGCGAAACGTTAAGAAGGCAGAACAGCACGCGGAACAAACTGGTTGGCTGACTCACCGGGGGATAATCGAAGTCCGGGGAGGACGAGACGTCCAGGATATAGTCGACTTTGCTCTGGTTCCCCGAATCCTCCAAAGAGACGGGCGGCGTTAGCGTGCCCATCGCGCTGGTTATCGTCTGAAAATAATTACACAACGATCAAAGCTGCGCTTTCCGCGGCCGAAACTTTCCAGAAATATATCCCGCGGATTAACGCGGGACGCGTTTCCAGCAACGCGGATTCTCACGGCGAAACGCGTTTCACCGACTCGCGTAATTATTGCCCCGAAACTCGTCCCCGTCGTTCGCGCCGCGCGTAGATAATGTCACATTCGTGATCCGCGAATGTCACGGACGGGGAAAAATTGTCCATCATATTCACCTGACACGCGGAAGCGATCGCAAGGTTACGCACGATACGCGTATCTAAACGCGGCCTCGAACGACAAATTACCGACGATACTCGTCTCCCGGTGTAACGTCGCGAATTTACGGACGTTTACGATCGTTAAGACGGACATTTGCATGCCTCTCACGGTTAGCGATGGGATCGAGTGTACGCGCGAGCTAGTTACTCGCGTGTGTAATTTTAACTGGCTATGGTAGCGAATAAAGGTTTAAGACTACGTTCTTACTATATAATAGATCAGGGATTATAAATAACATTAAGTTTTTAGTCAATTTAATGTAGTGTTCTTTCTGCTTGATACCCTTACTGTGACGACGTTCTCACCTAACCTCAATCTTAACGGTTCCCGCGTTAAGCTACGTGTAAGGCGCCAACATTTGAATTAGTGGTAGAATGTCTTTATATTAAGAATAATCGTAAAATTTAAAGCGAATTAAAGAAAAAGAACAATATGACTAAATAATATCTACTTGGGAACCTTTTGGTTATACAATAATTATTATTTATGAGCGAAACAAGTTTTCAGTCGCTCATAATCGTTATCGTGAACGGAAATAATTCTTCGATTACATTCGATCAACCAAATCTATTTTAGTATCATAGTTCATTTATTATAAATGTTTGGAAGAAGTTGGTAAGCTTGAAGCGCCAGTCAACGTGTTAAACGCTATGTACGGACGAGGATGGTTTTTCTGATAAATTTTTAACAATAAGAAATACATTTTAAAAAGAATTAAATTTGACATAAAAAAAGTAAAATAAATTCGTTCTGTATCTTCTCTAATAATAATAAAAGAAGAAATCTTAGAGATTAATGTCTCGAGCATACATAACCTCGAATGCAATTTCGTCACTCTTTATTTTCGTCTTATTTTTGCCAGCAGAATCATTCCCTAAAATATTTACCACCAGTAGGTAAACACGCTAAATAGAAAAGACTATATAGAATATAATTGCATATAAACAGATTTTTTGAGAAGTTAGCGAGAAGTATAGAATTCTTGCCAAGGGACACAATTACTCTTCGTTGAAGTTCGAAATTCCCCATCGTTAAAATCGATTGGCCATTGGGTGACGCTAACTTTTTAACAAAGTTTCGCGTGCTCCACCCTTAAAAATGTCTTCTCGTCGTGGTAAACGATGCCAAGCATTGAAATTCATCCAAGCAAATACGTTTGCGACGATTCAACGCCACCGATTGCATTTCTAAAATCTCTGGGGACTGACCTGGGAGGGAAAACTGAATTTGCGGTGACGCACGATGAAAGACGGGGTGCCTGGCCACCCAAGAACTTTACATAAAGTGAAACGTTTGTTTTCACGAGAGCTACTCGATTCCAATGAAACGGACCGTGGGTATTGAATCGATCGATATATTCCGTGAGTACGTATCGTGCTCGTTCCCGGCGCAGCTCGCGATGCAACACGAACCGGCGCGAAATCGACGAAGCAAAGCAGGATTTTTATCTCCGACCGGCGAAGTAAAGAAGAATTTGTACCATCGCCAACGAAGTTCGAAAGAGTTTCGAGTTCACGTAGAGAGGCGCGCGTATTGATTCAACGATAAATGGTCTCGTTCCGAGAATATCCAGCTCACGCCGATAGGCTCGCGTGTGAATTATTCAATGCGTTTCGTTGATATCGCTTCGTAGCGATATTTTCGGCGAACGATGAGCGCTATTCCATAGGTTATGAGTCCCCGTCGCGTTTTAACGATGCTGACCGTCGCGACAGCGACCAACGTCTCCACCAGACGCGAGAAACACGAACTAATAGGGTTTTCCGAAAAGACCGATGGGAACTTTCAATTGTCATAGCGGCCATGTTTGTTTTTTCACTCGTCGAGTCACGCGACGTTCACAAATCATCGTGAACAAATACAAAGTCGCTCGACGCGTTGAAATAACTATAATTTATTATCAAAATTATCCGTTTCAACAAAAAAGATGAAGTCCGCTAGCTGGCGGAAGTAACTCGATGTTATGTTCCCCGATAAATTTCGTAACAACCTTGAACCTATACTTGGGATCATTGTCTTGCTGAAAGACGTATTGTCTGGTATATTAATATCACGATGGTCCCGTAAATGTCCGATGGGGTTTAAATCTCTAAAATAACTCGCGGAAGTAATGCTATTTTCTGAAACGATCTTGCCATTCTGGTTTGTTACGTTCAATCGTCTCAAAATCAAAATAATTAGGTTACGTTCCTCGATAAGTCTCCCTCGAATGCGACATTTATCAAATCCACCCCTGTTGGTTCGTCGATCGTGAGATCTCCGCGCGGCGTAACGAAAAAAACACAAACAACGACGCGCAGAAAAATCGTCGGCCCGCGAATTAAAAAAATAAAACGGGACAAATCGCGTAAATAAATATCCGTGAATGATTCTTACCAGTATCGCGTCTCTGATGTTTTTCTTGATGTCCTCGATCTTTTGCCGCTTTTCCCTGCGCAACAGAGAGAAAAAGAGTGTGAGAAAGAAACCGGTGCCGCTTTGTTCGGCGTTCGAACGAATCGTTTATCGGGTTTACCGTCGTCCACGGCCACCGGAAACGCTTAATACGGATGCGAGAAAACGGAAGATTCGATCGCGTTTAATTAACTGTCGCAGACGACAGGCCCGTACGATCTATATGCGCGCATTGTCGTTATTAGCGGTTCTCGAGTCATTCGTGTAATTTTAGAACTTACGGCATCACGCCAGTTTTAGGTATACCGATTTCGACGGGTTTGGAGACACTGGAAGTTTCGCAAATAATCGCGATCGATGCTACTCGCACATACATACGCGCTCGCAGAGGACCACAAACGGTGGAACGGCGAGTTTGCGTTCGCGAGCGCTCGTGCCGTCTCGTGTTTTATGGTGATACCCGTGCCAGACTTCTGTCGTCGTTCGAAAAGACGTTGGGTTACTTTGTGCCGCGTCGCGTACAGGCGTATCGTAGATTATAAAACGACGACAGACCCGATCTAATACCAGGTTCGCCCATTTTTATCGCCTCGTTATTCCAGTCAGGTTTTTTGCAGACAAAACGATGCCGTGTACTATTTATTCTGTGCAACGCGCGCGCGCGCGGCACTTGGAAATTCATCGTCTCTCTTACTTTCGGTTTCGACTATTCGTCATCGTTTTATCGCCAACTCTTTGCTTTTAATTTGGGGAGTGAATCCTGAATCGAAAACGAATAAATCCACCAAAAGTGGCGACAGCATTGCCTCCAATTTGTACTCAATTATATTACACGGACAATTATCGATTAATCGGTTATAGCAATGGGAGCGTGGCAATGCTAAAAGGGGTTTAAATGGCCCGATTGAATTAATAATTTGTTTTCACGGTCCGTAATGCGTTGAAGAATCGCGAGCAGCGACGCACGGGCGATCAAATATGCCGTTCGGAATAATTGCAGGATCATCTGCGCGAATAGAATCGTCAACATGCTGTACGAGTTAGACGCTCGATAAAAATAGGACTGCGTTAATTTCGAAGACCAATAAACATAAGCCAACTTAGTATCTTCGCTGTTTTAAACGACAGGAACGAGCGTCGCGTTAAACCTGACAGAGATACAGTAAAACTTCGATACTCGCGCGCGAGCCTCGTTCGTTGCATTCTGCCGACCAGTGGAAGGGTTAGTCGCTTAGCAACAAGTGTCGTATCTTCCGTTTGAGGCAAATACAAATCTCTAGTGAGAGATCGACTATTACAAGATAGGTCAATAGAAGTGGGGGTCTTTCTTATTGGATCGGTTAGTTCGATAATTGAACGAACTTTCAGCCCTGTTTTCCCGCAAATGTCGAGATTCTACTGTATTTGGCTTCCCGAGCAGCGTTAAAACACTGTCCGCTTGTTTGTTCACGCGCTAAACGACGAGACGCGTTGGAAGAAGAAACAAAGAACAGTCACGGATTAAAGAAATGTGATCAGAGTTCTGCTAATTGTACTTCAATATGCAATTTAATTACGCTGCCATTTAACTACATAATTCAATCTTTTCATCTAATTAAATTGCTGATCATTCTAACGATTATTGTAATTGAAATAAAGTGTAATTAAAATATAAGGTAATTGAATTATGGCTGTCAGATACGCTTTAATATTTTTACTGGTTCTCAACCTGTGCGCTGCGAAGGTTATTTCTAGCTGCAATTATTTTTACAGAAAATTTCGCAGAGACTTTCAACGCTCGTTTATTTCAACGTAACACTGATTTTTGCTACGCGAAAGGAGGGAGTATTTAAAAAAATATTAAAAGCCCGTCCGTGTTCGTTATTTTAATCGTTTGCCACGACGATTCTTTGATATTTTATTTTTTTTCTGAATTTTTTTATCTGTATAATCATCGTTCGTTTAACACGTTGAACGCCGCGTCGGTCACGAATGATTGACAATACACATAGAATGCAACGATGGGAATTTACAGCAGTAAATATTCCACTATCTATTGGAAATTTCATGTCGATCTTATAATGGCATTTTATAATTTTTATGAGCGATAAAATATACTTTATCGAACAGAGCTAACTCGGTACAAATGCAGCACCACGTTAAATGCTCGCAGCTACGTTGCGTCACCATGTTTGGCGCTATTGCGTGGCGTAAACAGAAAGATAAACTTAGTCAGCTCGGAGCCTGATTTATTTTCACCTAAATGTAACATAAATAATACCGAGTCGAAATTGCTTCGTCGATCGTAAAGTATCGTAGAATCTTTGAACCGCCATTTCTAAAAAAAAACCGCTAAGAATGGGCATAAAATACGTGCACTACTGTTCAAAACAGCGAAGATATTTAAGTGGTCTGTATCTAACGGACCACGCTGTATAGTTAATTGCAGGACCTGTTCACCTTTCGATTTACCTGGTCGAAATTATCGAAAATCGAAGTTTCGTTCTTTCGCGGGCAAGCCACGATTGCCACTGTCCCGATCAAATATACATTAACCGCGATACGTATACAAAGATTGCAAATAGATCGTGAAAAAGACACGAGACAACGGGAGTTATTCTCGTTGGCCGCCTTGTTTATATTTTACGTGCGACCGGGGTGGAATGGCAATCGAAAACCAAACGAAACGGATACAGTTACCGCTGCCGTGCAAAATGCAAGAGCGTTACGAAGTTAGAGGTTAGGGGGAGGGGGGGGGTGAATCTAAAAATACCGAGATTCTACCGGTATGTTTCCATAGTAAACAAGCGAAATCTGAATCGAGCCCGTCGGACACGTAATGCTTCTTAGAATCGAGCGGCTGAGAAGAACGATCGAGCTCGACGATACAAACAATTCGCCGTCCATCTTTGCCGAGAATGAAAGAAAAAAAGTTCCACGATGCGCGCGACGATCTCGACGGAGCTGGATGGAACAAAAAAAAAAAAAAGTATCGTAAAGGAAAGAAATCACCGCAAAACGTAATAACGAGGCGTGTTTTAGGCCCGTTATCAGCACCGGTGGCAGACAGAATTTACGACACACGCGAAGCGGGCCGACCCGTCTGTTTGCACGTCGTTTCCATCCTATCTGCTTGTTCCTGATTTTCCACGTATAGGTGTACCGAACATCCTTACGCGATAACGACACCGCGTCTCGCGTCTTCTGTGGATCTTTTTTCGCGCAAAAATTACCAACGAACGCGATCGAACGTTTGATCACCTTGGAATATTTATCTTCTCAGCGCTTAGACGCGTTTGGTTCGAATTCCCCCGGGCATTAGGACAACTACTAAATCAATTTATCCATTCAGAGGTGTCTCGTAAAAGCTCGTACTCGCGGTTATGTTTTATCGACTATTTGAAATCGTACGTGTGCAACGCTACAATTTACGCTGCGTGTATTCCGGCACGATCGTATAACTCAAACGGAATATCGCAGAAGCAATACTCGAAACGATGAAGTACGAAACGGCAATCTAAGAGCAATAAGATTTTTACATTTCTGCGGAGGATCTAGAGCGTTCGACGCGTCGAGTCAAATTAGATTTTTAAGGAAATGTTCTCGAACGTAATAAAAATAATTGTACGAAAAGTTTGAAGTGTCGTGGAAAATTGTTGCGACTTTATAACTTCAACGTGATATTGATATTTAGGTCGATTATACAGGGTGTTCGGTCACACCTGGGAAAAATTTTATTGGGGGTCTTCTAGAGGCCAAAATAAGACGAAAATCAAGAATATCAATTTCTTGACTGAGGCTTCGTTAAAAAGTTATTAACAATTAAATTCAGAAATTTCAAATCGTCCTGGAAAAATTATTTTCGGTTGCGGGGATCAATTACGATCATTTTTGGTGAATACACATACCTTCGAAATACTATCCACTTTCGAGAAAAAAAATCGGGTAGGTGCTGAAATTTTTCGGTGAAAAAAAAATTTTTCAAATCGTTCTAAAAAAATTATTTTCGGTTGCGGGGGTCGATTATAATCATTTTTGGTCATTACACATACCCTCGAAATCCTACCCACTTTCTAGAAAAAAATTCGAGTAGATACTGAAATTTTTAGATGAAATTAAAAAATTTCAAATCGTTCTAAAAAAATTATTTTTAGCTAGAAGGGTCAATTACAATTATGTTTGGTGGATAGACATACTCTCGAAATCCTGCGCATTTTCGAGAAAAAAATTCAGAACGAGCGGAACTTTTAACGTTAATAACTTTTTAACGAAGCCTCCATCAGAAAATTGATATTCTTGATTTTCGTCTTGTTTTGGCCTCTAGAATCCTCCATTAAAATTTTTCCCATGGTTGGCCGAACACCCTGTATTAAATCCGCCATTTTGAATTTTGAAATTCTCTGATGCATCATCGGCGACTTGAAGAACTCCTAGCTTCAAGTTTCCTCACCTAAATTCCTCGGCTCCATCGAGTCATGAAACGTTCGATGTAATTTTCGAATAAAAAATTAACGTGTAATTACAAGTATTTAAAATGTATATCGAAAGGTTTCGGGGGAATATATTCGTCGGAGGTTTATTCCGGAACAAAACATGTTTTTCGTCTAATTTGACTCCGCTGCAAGGCCGCGAGCTTTATTTACTGTTGCGGAGACAGTACTATACTGTTCGAAAAGAAACTGTACTTGATTTGTCACGGGAATACTTCGTGACTCGGCGTTTGGCTATATTCAGGGACATCGAGTTGTTGCACCGACGTTCGCACCTCGTCGGATCGAATTGCGGGACTAGCGGAGTCAGATACGGATGCAATTCCCTGAAATATTTTTAAACGTTACATTTAAAACGACGAAACTCACGCTTCGCTGAAGCCATTAACGTGCAGTATCCTCATCTGTTTGACGATCGTGCTTTTCCCGGATTCTCCCGCTCCTGAAACACAAAGAACGATATTTTTCTTTTTTTTTTTTTTAAAGGAAAACGTGTTACGCAATCGTTCTCGTTTAATGGGTTTGAAACGAAGGACTCCGGGAGCCCGGATCAACAAGTTAAACGACAGTCGTTTACTTCAAAGGATTCATCGGTTCGTTAAGAATCGTTTCGACGTATGCTATCGACGCGCGACGGGTACATCAAGAGTTTGTCCGTTCCGTCCGAGGAAAATCGAACGAAAATAGTTATCCGTGGGCGCGGAGCGAACGGTTCCAATATTTTTTCTTTTTTTCATGCGATCCCTCCTCGATCGGATCCGGAAGGTTCCTCGACGAACGCGCGAGCAGAGTATTTTCGTTTTTGTTTCCGTTTCTCAAAAGGGATCGTAATTGCACACGACGGGGAAACAATACAGGCAACAGCTGTTGCTTCGTTGGCTGTAGGCTACGAGTCGGATACGCAATACACACAACGCGCGCGTCCACGGTCGAATTAGAACGACGACCTACATAAACGGAAGAATAGGAAGGTAATGGCTAGGTGTTGGGTTAAGTATCGCGATAAGTGGACGGTGTGCGTGCGTGTGTGAGAGACGAGGGCGCACGCGCGCACCACGTTGGTCGCCGCCGCCGCCGCTCTGTGAAAAAGACCGACTGTTGGGAGAAGGAGAAGAAGGAGACGAGGAGAGCGCACGAAAAGGGTACAACACGACGAGAGCGACCGCTCTCGCTGGATATTCGTGGGTGCCGCTGGCTCATACGATAATCGATAAAATTGAATTACGCGCTGCTGAGCATCGCGATAATGTTCGTGCGGCCTGTCCTCGCCAAAATTCCAGATCGAAGTTGACTCTGTCAGCCGGTGTTCGTAGCTGGATATTTTCCCCGGCACGTGCATACATATTTACGATTTGAAAAGTGTCGTCACGGGACAGGTCGGCGAATTTAACCGGTTCGCGACACGTTTACCGAACGGTTGCTCGCAAACTTCGTGCAGTCGACCGAATCTGTAGGTAAACCTCCGATGAACCTCCACGTGAATGTTTAATTGTCTAACCCAGCATACGCGATGTACGAAACGAATCAAAGCAGAATTCGAAAAAAGATCTATCAAAAATGTGGAACAAAAGTTTCTTGCACCGATCTGCTTTTTCATGTGGAAAGTAATTTGCGAGCTGGGCGTTGGGATGTAGTCTCAAACTGCCGTGCAACATGTACCAAATTATAGGGGAAGCAAGGTTCGCGCAAGAAGACTCGGTTTCAAATTTCCAATTTGCCTTTTCGACATATCCTGTATACGATTCTGGTGTTAATGTTAGGTAACGCGTACTGGGAACAAAATAGCGACCCAAATCCGAACGTTTACATTACAAATTAATTTGTAATTAATTGAAACGCCAATGCATCAGCAATGCCCTTTTCGTACAGTGGCTTTGCTCAAAGATGAGGCGATAACGTTCGCTCTTCAAAGCGAATGTGTTCACAGTATGTATCGTTCGATCTCAAAGAGCTCCTTTTTTTAATCAAGCATCGCATAAAATGAGGCGATATTAAATTCATCCCGATACCGCGTTATCGTTACCTGGCATTCTTCTCGTACACGAACGTCGTAAGATAAAATGTTCACTCTCTTTTAGAAGGAACACAATGTACATTGTATATCGATTCATAAAGCTATCCGTAATTTACTTTGATGAATTATTACAGCTTTTCTGCATTCCATTATACATAAACGACTGTCAAAACGCACTCGACAGCGTGCGATACGATAATGTTCAAGGTCGTGGGAGGTCAAAAATTGATACACGGAACGAATATCTTACGGAAATTGAAAGCGTGGTTAAGCAACAACCAATATCCCAGAGCTCCATTCGAAGATCATTTAATCAGTATTGACGATCACCTTTATTAATTAAAAACGCACGTTGAATGTTCGTTTCCTTCTATCTCGTTCATATGCTGTTCATTTACGAGACAAACGCCGGGCGATAATAATGCGAACCCCCCGCAGGGGTCAGTACATGTTGCATCGCGGAACGGAGAGATTATCGACGGGGGGAAAAAAAAAAGTAAAGCGCTTTCGCAATCACTTACCGAGCAAAAGGAGCCTGTGAGTGGCCCGGTAAACTTGCTTGTCCTTTTGCAATTGCCTGGTAATGGCATCCGAGCGCCTCTTCTGGTTCTTGCTGTCATCCTGGCTGGCCTTGCTGCTCTGGCTGCCGAAACACCCCATGACACACCACGAGAGAGACACGCGCGGCTCGCCCTCTTCGCTCTTCCCTTCCACTTCTGTTGGTTCTCTGTTGTTCTTGCTTCAAAGAAATATCACCACTGATACTCCTCCCCCGAGCCCGAACAGCTCGCGGTTACGAGCACTACCGGCGCGCGTTGTTTATCTCGCGTGCGAATGCGACGTTCGATATAAGTAACACCCTCTCTCTCCCGCGGTTCGCGGAGATTCACTCCGTTTCCACGTTTACCTGCTTCGAGGTTCGTTCCTTCGTTCCGGCCGGCTGTCTGTCACTCGATACTTAATCTATCACCGTCGCGCTTACACTCGAGCCTCGTCCTTCTATCGACGTCTCCCTCTCTCTTTCCCTCTCCCTCTCTCTCTCTCTCACTTTTCCACCCGCCGCCTATCGTTACGGTGATCGGTCTCGTCTCGCGACCTTACAGTCTTTATTTTTCTTCGTTTCTCCCTTGTTCTGCCGTCTTCCTCCTATCTCCGTTTTCATACACCAACTACGTACACGTATATCTTGACTCTGGGTTCGCACCTCACACGTTCACTTCACGGCTTCTTTCACTGCCCGCGAAACCATAGCTACATACACACTGTGTGTCGCGACGGTGCTGCTGGTCCAACGTTGACTTCGTGTTGTACCGTGTTCGAGTACGAGGTACAGAGATACGAATAAGATGTTACTTCTTTCAGCGTAGACGTAGGGGCGTCCGATTTCCTAGTACTGACGTTTACGTTTGCACAATGACACCTGGAGCTCCGATCGACGAATTGACCCGCTCGGAGGAAGAACACGGGCCAGTTACGTATCGGACGTGAGCACGACTAGACGGCCGATACGCGATGAAAAAATACCAGCGATATATCGGGCAACCGAACCACTTACGAATCTTCGGTTTAACACTGGGCGAGAACCGGCCGCGACACACTCGCGGCAGATTGCGATAGAGGGAGTACACACGAGGTACGACGAGCGACTCGAGAGAGTGGGAGCAAGACCGGGACTGGGATAATAGGTTGACGTGCACTGTCGTCCGATGCGCCTCCTGTGATGGCCCGTGAACACGAGGCACACGCGAAATCGTTTCAGGAGGAAGGGACTCGCGACGCGTGTACGCGACAGCTCTGCCTCGCCTCGCCTCCCAGCCCCCTACCTTTCGAACAGAACAACGAGAAGTTAAAATAGATTGGCTCCGGTGCGTTGCTTGGCTCGTTGTTGTCCGAATGAATCGAAAAAGACTCGCAGAATCGACAGCTCCTCGTAAATAGGGAAAACGATAGTGCGTGACTCTCGGTTCGCTTGATTTTCTATAGCTCTCGCGATCTCTGCTGATACTGTTCCCCGGTGATCTTGTTCGTGTAGCTTGGAACCGCGAGGAGAATCCTCCACGATCCGATCCTAGTTTTTCTTCTTTCTCTGATTTTCGTTCCTCGACTCGATTTTTCGAGGGCTCGTCCGGGTTCCCCCTCCCCGCTGCTCGCTAGTCTCTCTACCCCTCTCCACGAGCTTCTCGTCGACGACCACGGCACAACCACCACTCGGGGAACCCAACCGTGTGCCCTCTCTTCGCACACACCCTCGAGTGGTCTTGTTTTTTCACTCTCCGCACCTCGCTTTCACCGAATTCGCTCGCTCTCCTCACTCAACAATCCCCGAGAAAATTCGCGGCCGAAACATCCGAGACGAGGTACTCCCTGCAGCCAACATGTCGTCTGCTAGGCCCATCAGCGCGGCGGACCACCGCGCTTCGGATGGATCAGGTTCGTAACTTGTGTTTCGGGCACCCTGTCCTCGACTCGTCGCTCTTGTCGTACTTCTGTCGAAAAAAAATCGACTCGTGTGCACGACTGTGTCCCGTGTTCAATTCTTCGTCCGTAATTTTTCGACAGTTTTGTATCAGGGACAACAATCTGTCGCGTTGAGTGTTAATGCATCGACTGTTGCGCTGTTACGATAGTCGATAGAACTAAACCGTTCTATGTGTACGTACGCGTTGTGTAGCTTGCACACACGAGCAAATTTCGGATTACTCTGAGACTTATACACGGATATTTAGTTTTACCGGTACGACAGATCGCGCTGTAATCAATCCATATACATATATATATGGACATACATGCCAGTATTTAAAATGTTGCCAACGCTTACAAAGTTAATTTACTAACAACTTTCTCAATTCTAAAAGCCCTATAAAATTGGGTAAACGATATGTATAGCTTTGTTCGATCGTAACACACTCGATAAAATATAAATAAGTATAAACCTAAAATTTTGATGTTACAATACGGATTATTATTAAAATAGTTAAATTGTTATATATTGTAATGTCATGTTCTGAAATTGAATTTAATTTAAAATAAATCACAGAAATACCATATAATTACGTTGTAATTATTGCTATAGTTATTTTCCCTATTGCTACAATATTAGTACTGTAAATCAAAATGATATCGCTTAAAAAGTAAAAGTTAGGTACATATTTCTATAGTGCACAGAAATTGATTTATCGAGGAGAATCGGGTTTAAGATAATAATTTCGTTTAATCTAGACCGCATAACAAATTTAAGATACTATCGCATAATTGATATTTATGTTATTTATGATATACTGATTTACAGTTGGAAATATTATTTTATGCAAAAGTTATGTAAAAGCTTGTAATTATGTAATAAGTTTTTTTCTCACAGAGTTATACTCTGCAAGACATATTAAAACATTTACTATAATATGATTTACAATGCAAAAAGTGGTCTATGACCAAGAAGGCCACTGCATTCGCCCGAAAGTAACATGTATATATAACGAAACTTAGACAAAAGGCTGTTCTGAACGTAGATGTACAATGAATATGCCATTAAGCAGCCTGTATGGTTAAATAACGTACTTTTAATACATAAAAATAGAACGAACAGCATGATTTCCTCAATACCAAAGGAACTTGGTGACAATGTAATGTCATGCATGGAGCTATGCACAATTACAGATATTTTTGTCTTCAATGAATAGCTATGAGGCCTGACTCCAACAGTTTTTGCAACTTTGCCGCTATGTCCGGATTCTTTAAGTGACTGTAAATAGAAAAATTTACATTTTAGTAAAAGAATGATGTTCTCCATACTATACAATAATTATAATTGCTTACTCTTGTAAAGCTCTAGGATCACTCTGCATTTGCTCTAAGATAAGTCTCATAGCAGGATCGCGTAATATACTTTGAACTTCTGGATCTTCCATTGCTCTTTTTCTTACTTCCTCGGGATTCGAACTGACGGAAACGGCACACGATCGATATCCCTCTAATGCTTCGCTATTCGAGGGATCCAATTCCAATGCTTTTTGATAAACAGTGAGCGCTTTTCCTTGTTGTTGCATACCTTGCAATATCTTTCCTTTCCTTATCCAACCTTTAATGAACTTTGGATCAATTTCAACGCATTTCTCGCAATCTTTTAATCCAAGGTCAAATGCTGCCAATTTGGTGTAACAAGCAGCTCTGTTGCTATAGTATTTCGGATCGTCGGGATTTCTCTTAATGGCTTCCGTATAATGCTTTATTGCTGCTGGATAATCTCCGTCTTTATACTTTTGATTTCCAATCTCCTTTTCTTCTTCTGCTTTTTCCGGATCGATATATGCTTTTCTCTCTTCCTCCTTAATGATTTTATCAATATCAGAGAGAAGAGTTTTTATTTCTGGTGTTCTATGCTCCGACATAGACTTTTCATAATACACCTTTGCTTGTTTCCAATCCCCCATCTTTTTATATGCATGACCAATTCTAGTAAATGCTTTTGCTATTAATTTAAAATCAGCTCGATTCTCTCTTCCAACTTCAATGGCTTTTTCACACTGAGCAATACATTTTTCATATTCTTTTTGTTCAAAGTTTACTGCTGCTATATTTAATAAGTAAATAATTTCTGTAGGATCTAATTCTACTGCCTTGTTATAATGTCTAAGTGCCTCTGCAAAGTTCTTCTTTTTGTAGTTATCATTGCCCAATTGTTTCTCGTTTAGTGCCTCTTTCTTTTCAGGTGGAAGATTGTCCTCTTCTTTTTTCTGAGGTTTAGGTGGTTCTTGTTTAGGTTTCGGAGGTTCCGGTGGTTGAGGTGAATCTGTGTCCATCGATTCGTACATGTCCATGCCCACACCTAGCAGTACGCTAAGAGTTGTCATTACTCTGTTATCGTTAAATTTCATAGGAAGCAGTTGTGGATTCTGCCGTAGCTCCCGCAAAAGTTTCAAATACTCTGGATCCTGCAAGTAATCCTTGGTTCTAGGGTCATTAGCAAGTTTGACAAAGAGATCTGGTCTACTGAAAGGATTCATAGCTGCTGCTTGTTTCTGAGCCTTGACCTCAGCCAGACCAATTTTAAGCTGAGCATTGTTGGGATCGAACTGTAGGCCAGTTTCATATGCTTTGAGAGATGCATCTAATCTACCCAAGTAGGCAAGTGCACTTCCCTTACGCGAATAACCTTTTCCCCAATCTTGTTTCAATTTTACAGTCATCTCTGCATCTTCTAATGCTTGTTCATAATTTCCTGCATTGGCATACGCCGCAGATCTATTGCTATAAAGGACATGATTGTTTCCATCTAATGCAATTGCCTCTGTATAATATTTGATAGCCTCGTCGAATCTTCCTTCTTGTAAAGCAGAATTACCCTTTTCTTTTAACACTAATACCTGTAAACGAATTTTCCGAATTATTGAGCTTGAAACTAACAAGCAAAATAATCCCAAGGCATTTGGATCGTTTCTTTCCGGAAGGTCGCATAACGTTAACGATAAATTTAAACGGAAGGTTGCGTATGAAAAGAAAAGGATCGCAAGAATTTTCAAGTTTACGCACGAACAATGGAAATCTTAAAACACAAACTTCCAGTTTAAAATACGGGAGTTCGCCGTTTCGCGAAACGACCCAATGGAACGTACGAGAAATATATCGCAGAATAGGGAGCAGGAAGAGCACAACAATTTTTTTTGTCGACGAAAGCGTGTTCAATTAACGAAATCGTGGAGAGATACAGTGCTTACTAAAACTACAATTCTTCGAGCCTACGAGATCCTTTACTACGATCGACTTTGTTAGAATGTTTACCTGGTCCATAACGCTTGATCTGTGAACAGTGATATTTTCGTCCTATTTTCTGTGACTCGTTCTTTTATGCTTGCAAATATACGCGATGACTCGTGCGAATGTTCTGTCGTTGAGCCGGCGCAGATTTTCAGAAAGCTCCAGAAATGGACAACTAGCGCCTCTCCCCGATTATCCCGAAACTAGTTGTACATATGCAATGTGCCTTCCCGCGATTATGATCCACAGTTTTCTAGCACCTTCGAGAACGCGCCCTTTTCTGTCTTTCTACGCAACACGCAAATAATTGCAGCCTAGCTTCACGCTCAATCTAACCAACGCTCCGTTTGACCAGTTAACGACTTCGTTTCGTAATTAAATCGTTACTCGTTCGTTACGTGTCGATTGTTGGTACATCGTGTGTTATAATTACGACCTACATATTGTTTTTTTTCTCTATACGTATGCATTTATGTAACCATATATCTTTTATTTTACACAGTTTATATTTGATTTAATGGAATTAAATGTATATTTTAATCTTACAAATATATAACACTTGAATTCTGATTGATAAAATTTTGCCTCTCTGCTGATACGCTGCGCCCAACGTTACTTTGTAAATTTTACGCGTACTAAATGTTGTTATACAGTTTGGTCAACAAGCGTTCTAATTGGTGTGTTTAAATCGTACAGACAGCTGTACAAGTTGATAAATTTCAGAAGTTAAAATCTACTGGGAGGAAAAATAACAATACAAATAAAATTTGCCAACGTAGGCACATTTCGAATATGAATGGCTTTTTGGCGACTGACTTTACTGCGCCCAAGGTTGCTCGATCTGGCAGCACTTTCGTTGCCACGGATCCTGGTATTTCCATCGGCGAACTGGAGTGACTGGGGAATCCCAGTTGTTCGTCGTGTCGCATATTTTTCTTCGTCCTCGAGCAGTTCGATAACCGCTATATTATCTCTAGAATCGTACGTTTCCCAGTTTCATTTACATATACATGTCTGGAAGAATATGCAATCTGTGTCGAGTAAAAAAAATTTCACATCCAAATAAAAATGCCGAATCTTTTCCTTTCAACATTCTGCCTATTGTTCGCATCGATTGTCTCTACTATCTCATGAAAATATAACGTTTCGCAATAAATAAATAATGTTGATTCTTTGTTAAATACGATAAATTCCCGCGGTGGTATAAACGAACACATCTACTTGAACGCGAAACTATATTAAACCATCGGTACACCATCCCCTCTTTGCTAAGATCCAAATATATTCCGGAACCTGTACGCTTCGCAGACCAAACTCCCCCGAAAAGGAATAAGTCTGCGGGCTTCTTGGAATACCTAGACCATTACACGTTGCTGAACTCGAAATAACCAACGGCCGGTCCTTGCTCCACATTTTTACGTCGGCTCTCGCAAAATTAGCCACGCAAGATGTTTCAGTTCTCCTTCGGCGTCTCCCCTTGCGAATTTCTCGCGTTCGTTATTCGATAATCGCAATTAAAATGCAAACGTTCGTTCATCCGTGCACTTCGAAAGGTCGTCGGATCGTTAAATTTATTCGCCGTGTAATAGAAACTCCGTGATTCATGGTCAATTTTCCAAGGCCTTTTATTACTAAAAAAATAATTGTAGACACGTTACGTAACAACGTTAATATTATCGTTCTATTATTATTAATATTGTTATTAATGTCGCGCAAACGACACATTTATTACACTAAGAAAAGATGACTATTTACAACTGGGCGGGGCGTGTGGGAGTTTATAAACGTTTACAGTGGAAACAGTACTGAAGTACTATTCGTAAGTAGTACTCGAGCAAACAGTTTTAACGCTCCTCGATAAATATTTCTATAAAGAAGTGTTGTTTCGGTCTCTTAAATTCGACTAACATAAATATACGTATGTACAGCTTAAAACGAACGATCAAATTACGAATGTTCGATTAAAATATATATATATTTTTTTTCTCATCTTTTCAACATATATACTCTTTCAATCTTAAGACGCTTCGAAGCGTACGGGCGTCACACAGCATTCTCACACAACGCGGAACGAAAATCGGTATACTTCGCGTATTTTATTTACATAACGAGATCCTCCGGTCTCCTTAAGCGTAAATTCTTCTTTTTCTTTTTTGCAGTCGTAATATAACGTTACAACATTCGTACTCGTTTCACTCGTTATCGAAGTACATGTTCCTCACAGAGGCACGTGTTCACGTTTCTGAGACTCTCGACTACTCTTTTGATTTTGTTCGATATACAAACGTTAACTTCGTCCTTTGTTTTCTTTCGTTTCTAAATGCGTTCGACGACGACATTTATGTACACATACATATTCATGTATATATATGTATCGAGAAACCGACTATTTAGTCTCAAGAGAGTAACATACTCGATACAGACACGCTAATACTTGTACTCGACGGAGTTCGAATCATTCTATTCTCTATCTATACCCGTGTCGCGAGAAATGCGCGCACCAGTCGTTCCACCGATACCCTCATCGAGACGTGAAACGCAATTCGTACATCACGCGTGTCTTGTTTTCAACGTGATCCACGACGGTGCGCAAATCTGTTACGTAATCTGCATGCACATTGATCGACCAAAAAAAGAAGAGAAGAAAACATGATTGATAAGCGTGTTCTGAGATCGATCGATGCTCCTATACTCGGACACCGACCACGTTTTGCCTGAGTCTCGCGATCGCGGGTAAGTAATTCGCCGCCGCGCTGTCGTCCTCGTCGCTGCTGTCGGAATCCGACTCGGGAAGCGGTTCCGGCGTCGCGCCCAGTCTAACCAACTCCCTCGCGAGTTGCCCGTCCAAGCAGAGAGCTATCTGATAGGCGGTGATGCCGGCGTACGTCTGCGTGTCGAGACAAGGCCTGCATTCTTGCAGCAGAAACGCGACCACCGATCGGCAACCGCGTTCCACCGCGAGGTGAAGGGCCGTTTTTCCCGCCAAAGCCTCTCTGGCCTCGAGATCCGCCCCGAGACGCAACAGAAGTCGCACCAGCTCCACCTGACCCGAGGAGGCCGCTATGTGAAGGCACATCTCCCCTGAAACGAAACAACACGCAACGTTAGGACAATGTTAGTTTCCAAATTGGAAAATTTTTAGTTTCTTCAATCATACCACCTTCATAATTACAGACACACGATGTGATACAACTTTTTAGGGGATCACGGTTGCTAGGACTTCTTCGAGGATCTACAATTCAAGGTCGACGAAGCTTGAGTTTAGATCCAAATATACAAGACATTTGAAAAACATTCTGCTGTATTTTTTTAGATCGAAATAAATAAAAAGTGGACGCGATCTGCTCATTTATCAATGGTTTGAACGCATTCTTACATCGTTCCTCATGGTAGACGAATTAGAAAGAAAGGTCGCATCGTAACGCGCTCGGATTTAGACTCGATTTCTATTTCCCAATCAAACAAATTTAACAGGGATGCAAACGTCGACTTCAGAATGATGCGACCGAGTCACATGCTTCTAGGTGATATAGATAGAACTAGGAAGACGCGGTGAATCATTGTCGTCGGAGGCTTGGCTGGCGTCCCGCGGTCCAAACTAGGTTCGTACCGATCAAAGTAACAGCTAAAATTAACACTGCCTCGTTACCGACAGCAGCATGCACATTGGCGGAATTTAATTACCGATCTCGTCGCGCTAGGGCCCACTAGAGCCGCGGCTCCGACCGATCTAACGCGAACTGAAATATTTATGTTTCTATTCCCGTCTACCGAGACGCGTAAAACGCGTAGAAAAACCTTTACGTTTCTTGGAATTTTCCGCGCGATCTAACCAGATACAGCGCACCGACAATTTGCAATTGCAACGAGGTTGACGACATTGTTCTTAAACTTGAAATCTTTTACTGATTTCCATTTGCACGCGCTACTGGTACAATATCAGTTTTTATTATACAGGCTGTTCGGCCAACCCTGGGAAAAATTTTAATGGTGGATTCTAGAGGCCAAAATGAGACGAAAATCAAGAATACCAATTTGTTGATGGGGGCTTCGTTAAAAAGTTGTTAACGTTTAAAGTTACGACCTTACTGAATTTTTATCTCGAAAATGCGCAAGATTTCGAGGGTATGTGTAATGACCAAAAATGATTGTAATTGACCCTCGCAACCGAAAATAATTTTTTTAGAGCGATTTGAAATTTTTCAATTTTGTCGAAAATTTTACACCTTCTCGAATTTTTTTCTAAAAAATGGGTAGGATTTCGGGGGTATGTGTAATGACCAAATATGATTGTGATTGACCCTTGCAACTGAAAATAATTTTTTTAGAACGATTTGAAATTTTTCAATTTTGTCGAAAATTTTACACCTTCTCGAATTTTTTTCTAAAAAATGGGTAGGATTTCGGGGGTATGTGTAATGACCAAATATGATTGTGATTGACCCTTGCAACCGAAAATAATTTTTTTAGAACGATTTGAAATTTTTCAATTTTGTCGAAAATTTTACACCTTCTCGAATTTTTTTCTAGAAAATGGGTAGGATTTCGGGGGTATGTCTATTCACCAAAAATGATTATAATTGACCCTTACAACCGAAAATAATTTTTCCAGAACGATTTGAAATTTTTTAATATAATTGTTAATAACTTTTTAACGAAGCCTCCATCAACAAATTGGTATTCTTGATTTTCGTCTCATTTTGGCCTCTAGAATCCTCCATCAAAATCTTTTCCAGGGTTGGCCGAACACCCTGTATATCAAACATCTGACGAGTATTCCATTGGTATTCCGAATATAATTATTGCAGGCAAACAAGGAAAAGATTTTTTAAAATACCGTACGATGACTAACTTTAAATTACGAACGATGATGAAATACGAAGAGCGTTTCGGACGTCGAAGGGTTAACAAACGTTCGAGAGTTTGAAAGCGGGCGTATATGCCCACCGGTTTCCACGCCATTGTGGGGTTTCCCGAGTCGAATCGAGTCGAGAATATAGCGACACGCAAATAGTCCGGCAGGTATTTTTAAATATCAAAAACATCTGCTTCGGGGCTTCTGTCTCATCGCGCGCCGCGTGATGTAACGCGCGCGTGCACGCACGCACGCACAGACGACGCGCCAAAATTCCGCCGTCGCGCGTATTCCGAGACCCAACCAGAGTATTTCGCTTCTTGTTTTCTTCTCCCTCCATCCGGCCTCGCACCTCTCGCGAAATTCTCTAGCGACGGTCTCATCGACGCGCCGACGTCTTGCACCTTAATCCATCTCACCACCCCTCAACCCACAGATATTTTTCATATTTGCAACCCAAAATGCACAAATCTTTCGTTCAACGCAATTTCGATACGGAGACCACAGTCACGTTCATATGTCTTTCCGTTTGTTCGTTTCAGATGAGCAGAATGCGTAAAAAATTGACGTCCATACTGGAATACGCCCCTTTAATCGTTTCATTTGATCTCGTCCACGAACACACTGATTCGTGCACCTTTCTAATTTCGGGACACCGAGTACATTCGATAAAATTACACGCGAGTGTTTACGTTTTCCCGCCAATCGATACGCGAACCGTGTACGTCACGGGTATGTACGTACGCGACACGTGTAATCGGTACATCGGACACGCAAGCTTTCCAGTAATAGAGTTATACGAACGCGTAGTTTGACCCCCACAGAAAGTCGTGTCGCTTCAATGTCGAAAGCGTTCTTTCATCGCGGATTTGCTCGTTATTTTCCCCAGATACGATACGTTAACTTTGCCTCGTGATATTTTTATCTATCCCCGACCGTTTTAAAAATACGATTCTTCCCCGACTAATTAGATTCATTTAATACGGTTTTCACAATCGCGCGCTACACGCTTCGGAGTTAAGAGAAAGTTCACGGTTCGAACGTCGACGGGAGGATTTCCAAGCGATTTTAACCGTCGAAAAGACGAAATTTCTTGCGAGTAAAGTACTTAATATTCCGTCATGGTCCAAAAGCGGCCGTTACGCCAGCTGCACGGCCTCCATGCTGTAAGCTCAGAATGGAGTACGAGGATGACGTTACAGGGGAATCCCAGAACTTCAAAAAGTAGTTAACGTTCGCCGGCTGAACTTTTCCCGCTTCGCTGCTTACCAGATTCGAACGTAGGCGAGAGACAGGATCAACGCGGAAAGATCACGAGGATCGAAGAAAACAGAGAAACAAAGATCGACGAATTACGATCGAGCGGGTAAAGACACACGAACACGTGGAGGAAGACAATGACGCGGGGAAAAGTCTTCTGACTAAACTTTTCCTCGAAGAGTTCAAGAACTCGAATTGTTGGGTGAAGAAAAAGGGCTTTGATCGAACAAAAATTTTGGAAACGATAACGCTTTGAGGAAAAGAAATTAAACTTCTTTGCAAATGAGGAAAAAAATGATAGCAGATATCGTGTTGATTATAGTTTCGGCGATAAAGACTTGTTTACATTATACGTGTACCAAATCTCGTTAGGTTCATTAGTATCGGGGTTTTTACCGATATTAACTCAGAAAACATTATTAAAGTTGGACACCGCAACGCGCGACGATTCCATCCGAGCAGGTAATTGCCTTTACAGCAATTAAGTTTATTATTTAAATTGAACGATTAGTTCAATCGCGTCAACTACGAATAAGGATTGAACCTTTAACGCTTTGCGTTCTTCGATTGTTACTTTCGAATTTCGATACGATAATGTAGAAATATGTTCGAAGATACAAAAAGGTGTTACAGAGAAAAAACAGCGATATGTAAAATGTATTTGAGTCACAAGACAATCTGTAGAATGTGCTATTACTTAACAAAGAATCAGTAATTTACCTCAGAGATAAGATATAGTATACAAACTACTGAAGTACTTAGCTAAGTTTATAAAAAGTTTAACGTTTCGTTTGTTTTTATCAATTTTAATCTAGAACCACAGTCTGCATACTTTACATGAATACCTTTATCGACTGTTTGGCCCACCTAACACGTTGACGATCTAACATTTATTTCCCTCGACATCTAAGCTCAGGAATTTGTTTATTTAGTACCTCGATGGAAAGTTCTGTCGCGAATATATCCGAGTGACGTGGCAGTGAACGTGTTAAAACGTGGTCCAAACGGAAACAGACGCTTATGACTCTTCTGAAAAAAACGACCACGTTCGTCGAACAATCGACGTCTATCGGTTGCAACGAATTGGCAATATCGTGCTTCGGCTCATGGAATTTCCAACCGTACGAATGAATTGCGACGAGTAACTCTCGGTCCACGATGAAATCATGGGAAAACCGCGCGTAATCGCGGGTTACAGGATTGTTCTCTGCGAACGAACGCGCCTGCGATGCCCAATGACTGTTGCTTTGTTGCGGTAAAAGCTGTTAGGATTTTCCGACGTTTCGCTGTCCTCCGCGAACGATGCTGCAGGCGCGTCACGCGCGCTTCCTTCCCTCTTTACAAAACATCTAGGATTCTCTTTATTGTCCCCGGCGATGGGATTGTTCGATTCTAAGTATTTCGTTCCTCTTCATTGTTCATCGATAGCGCTACTCATCTCCAAGTATTATCGTGTCTCACTCCACAATGCCGCGCCACAAGGTTGAATTTACAACGCTAAAAACTTTGGTAAATGCTCTTTCAACTTGTCGACGTGTATTAGCATAACAAGTATCTCGTAAACGGTTCAAATTACAATAAAGTTCAATCGGGAAGGGGCGTATTTCGAAGATTGTAATTGCATTAACGCGTTCACTGTCCGGATTCTCAGCGACGTATCCAACAGCACGGCGTTAGGACCCATATACGAGGCACGGACAGCGAACGTGTCAACACTATTTCTACCAAAGGTAAAAGACAAAGGAGTTATTTCCTTCGTCTAATTTCGTTTGTTTAAATTACGCAGCAGATCGTTTTCTTTTAAACAAACTTGTATTGTTTGGTAATCTTTCTTTCACTCCCTCTGTAATTATTTTTTACTCATGACAAACGGTGATCAGACGAATAAATCAATGTTACAATAAATCCATAAATGAAATTGCTCACCGTCGTAATTTCGTTGCTCGAGATTCTGCGGCAGTGCAGGTATTTTCTTTCCAGGCAAAAGGTAGTTCCTTTCGACCGGCGTCAAGGGATCGGTAAGGGCCTTCGCGCAGGCAATATCGCCAGTCGCGCACGCAAGGTGCAGGGCCGTGTTTCCACGAAAATTCCTTAATGCTGGATTTGCACCTGCCAGAACCAGCCGTCTGACTATCCTCGGTTGTCGCGTCAATACGGCTAAGTGCAGAGGGGACTGACCGTCGTCGTTCAGGATGTTCAGAAGGCACAAATGCGGTGCCATTCTTATTAAACTGAACGCAGCTTCCAGAAAACCTTGCACTATCGCTATGTGCAGCTGCCTGAAAAATCGAAAAAAGAACAGTGAAACACGGTAACCCAATGTCCTTCGTTCGAGCACAGCTGATACCAACATACTCTGCAGGGAATCTTCCTTCAATATCGAACACGTTTCTAACGAATTGTTCCATCTGTTTTTTTTTTTTTTTTAACAATATTATAAAAATAAAAAACACAGGATGTTCGGCCACTCCTGGGAAAAATTTTAATGAGGGATTCTAGAGGCTAAAATAAGACGAAAATCAAGAATACCAATTTGTTGATGGAGGCTTCGTTAAAAAGTTATTAACGTTTAAAGTTCCACCCTAACTGAATTTTTTTCTCGAAAATGAGCAAGATTTCGGGGGTATGTCTATTCACCAAAAATGATTGTAATTGACCCCCACAGCTAACAATATTTTTTTCAGAACGATTTGAAATATTTTAATTTCGTCGAAAAATTTCACACCTTCTCGAATTTTTTTCCAGAAAGTGGGTAGGATTTCGGGGGTATGTCTATTCAACAAAAATGATTGTAATTGACCCCTACAGCTAACAATATTTTTTTCAGAACGATTTGAAATATTTTAATTTCGTCGAAAAATTTCACACCTTCTCGAATTTTTTTCCAGAAAGTGGGTAGAATTTCGGGGGTATGTCTATTCAACAAAAATGATTGTAATTGACCCCCACAGCTAACAATATTTTTTTCAGAACGATTTGAAATATTTTAATTTCGTCGAAAAATTTCACACCTTCTCGAATTTTTTTCCAGAAAGTGGGTAGGATTTCGGGGGTATGTGTATTCACAAAAAATTGTAATTGACCCCCGCAACCGAAAATAATTTTTCCAGAACAATTTGAAATTTTTAAATTTAATTGTTAATAACTTTTTAACGAAGCCTCCATCAACAAATTGGTATTCTTGATTTTCGTCTTATTTTGGCCTCTAGAATACCCCATTAAAATTTTTCCCCGGGTTGACCGAACACCCTGTATACCAATATGATCGTTACTATTTACCGCATAATTTTCGCGGTCTGGCAAAGATCTCGTTTCCTTCCCCGACAAACCGATTAAGTTGGCTGTTATTCGAGACCGAGCATGTGTTTACGTTACAGTTCAATGTCACTTTTACGCTGATATAATCATTTTCCTTGTTTCGTGTGCGATCTATTTTTTTCCCCCGCGGTGCAAAGGTCAACGTTTCGTCAGCGACGAACAGACGCGCTTTTCGATAAATCTCCGATCACGCTGGTGTCGCGGGTTACGGTTCTTTGTCGTGGAAAAAGCCGCGCGCACTTCCGCGCCGGAAGCTATTCCGCCGGGAGCCATGGATCGTCCCGATCCGTGTCTCATCCTCGCTGCCCGGGCTCACGTGTCCGCGATCAAACGGATCCAGCCTGTGATAAATCTCGCGTTGCAACAGTTCAATCGGTCAACGCGCTTAGCAATGTAAAACACGTACGTTACGCGCGATTCGCATGCACACGATGACGCGCAACTATATTCGCTCCGATCAACATGTTTTCTATGCGCTCATAAAAACAGCAATTGTACGCGATAATGGTATTTATCTTGAAACATTGTCCGTATTATCGTTTTACACGACGTCGATATGATCGCGAGCCATTGCCCTAGATTTCCACGATGGCATTCAATTGCTTCCGACAAATCTTCGTACTAGTTTTTAATATGGACTTAAATCTCTTTATTAAGACATACAACGTAACCCTTTCCTCTTCAAATCTGTCGCTATTAGGAAATTGTCTCGCATAAGTGTTCTTTACGTTAATGTCGCGAACGTCAAAACAAGGAAAATTTCTTCGTAAATAAGGAAGTAATTATTATTCGCACAATGCCTAACTTTGACGTACACCAGGTGTACATTCACGACGATAGCACTATTTAACTCTTCAACGAGGGTAAAAGTGATATTCTCTACGTATTTAACGATTCGCGGAAGGCGGTTATATTTGTTTGACGTAAATCATAAAGTCGTTATTTCGTGGTCGCGAAGAATTACGTCCCTTCGTAGGTTTGCTATTATTACCCTAGTTTCGATCGACACGCTTCGAAACATTAACGTCGCTTCAAAGCATCGCGGGCTACAGGTTGCAACGGAATTGCGCATGCGTCGGTCACGTTGAATTACATCTATCAAGCGAATCCCTCAATTCGTTTTCCCGTAAACAACCTTAGTCATACGCGAGATTTTGCGAAAATGACGACAGATCTATGCGTGCATCGCAATAATTGCGGAAGCTATGCTTATGACAAATAGAGCGACCTGCACGAGCAAATTAACGCTTTATCGGTCGGCTGTTTCAACCAACGTCAATTCCGCGAACATTTTTCTTCAACTTTCGCATATGAAAAGACGCAGTTTGGCGTCAACGGTCACTAATCGTGGAAATCAAAAGACGTAGTATATACTACGTCATTCGTCGTTAAAGCGTTAAATAGATACTGCATATTATCAATAGATCGTCCAAATCCAATAAACTATTTTTTATTCCGAATAACGGTAACCAGGAATCTTTTTAATACTGCAAGTTTACTTTTCGATTTAACGAACTTATGATTTTACGAATCGCGTGATCATCGAGTACATATCGCACACTACTAATCTAGACCAGCAGGCGTTAAACGTAAACATTCAAATACGTTCGACTATAGTCGAAGTACAATACCATTCTATAATTGGAACGTTCGCGTTGAATTATCGATTAATCGGTTCATTGTATCATTATCTCGGACAAGTTATTATTCTCGTAAAACGTTCCTCGTGACTTCCTTTCGAAACTGACGATGCGCTTTCACGTGAAAACGCAAGCAGAGATTGGCTTTTCAGCGTGCACACGAAACAGTTTTAAAGTACAGCAATTATCTACTTACGTGTCGCCGTCGTCGTCCTGTGTGTAGTACAGCTGCCAAGGTTCCTCATTGAGCGGTTTTTCGGTCGATCGTTGAGATTCGCAATGTCGCAACGTCGACGTTTCGTGTTGACGTTCGAGTTTTACGGAGCTGACGGGCGTCAACTCGACGGTGGGTTCGACCTGAACCTTGCCGCTCGCGAGAGCATTTAAAGTAACTTGCTTCAACGTGAGTTGGCTCAGGCTTTCGCTGAGCCCGAGATCCACGCCGCTGTCCGCCCTCATTGGTTCCGGTGCCACGGGCGCGGTTGTCGCAGCATTCGATAATTCAGACTCGCACAATTCGGAGCTGACTTGAAGATTCCCGCTGGACAGGAAACCGGAATCTGCGTGGCCCGTGTCGCGTTGCTCCTGACACTTTTCCTCGCTGCTCTCTGCAACATTTCTCTCCATCGGTGTCATTCTCGACGGATGCCACATTTTCGATTCGACGTCGATTTCGATCGATCGGACGGATCGGCTAGTCCTGCCCCGCGTAGGAGAATTACTAGCCGCGATTCGCGCGATTGCAACACACGCGCTGACAACGAACTGTTTCCCTTTTTATATAAATCGCACCGCGTATATTATCGATAAAAACTGAAACTGGTTGGCGGGCTTAACGATATTATTCGTTCGCGTCGATCCTCCAATCGAAGGAACACGTTCGACTAAACTCTCTTTCGTTCGTTCGCGAGCGACGCCACTGCTACGTTTACTCGAACTCGAATCGGTTCGATCGTTCTTCCTCGTCTGACACAGCTGTGGCTTGCCTCTTCTATGTACGTTCGTTTCTTCGTTGTCGTCGTCGCATTCTCGTTTCGACTGGCTCGCAGGTTAGTCGGGAAGAGTCACTCCGTTCTACGAGATCTCGCGTTCACGGGGAACCGTTTGCGTGTCGCGTCAGGTTGGAAGCCCGAACGTTTACGGAAGCAAGGCCCGTGTGTAGTTTTCGACAACGGGGGGGAAAAAAACAGATGTAGATTCGTATCGTCGAAAACACCAACCAACGCGCTGTCTAAAAACGAACTGACTGTGTGCCGTTCGGCGACGCGCGGAATAACCTTCCACGATGATCACAGTGTACAGCAGCGCCTCTGGCGGCAGTCGAAGGCACGCGCGTGCTCCGAAAGGGGCAGAGTAGGGGTGGGAAAACCCATCGTCCTCTGGCAGGGCCAGCTGCTGCACGTATACACTGTGTACTCGATTTTAACTTGGTATTCTTTAGATAACCAGTTTAGAAAAAAGAAAGCCGGATCGGAAAGCCCGTAAAAATTTCCCATAACTACTCACAGTGGGTCACCAACAACACGTCCGAATATTTGTTATCGCGAACTTTGACGAACAATACGGGCAAGACAAAATAAATATTTCGAAATATCGTCTCGACTAGGAAACGTAATTCCTCGAGGCTCGTTATCGAGAAAATTTGAAGAAAATCTGCTAGTTTTAGTAACGGTTACGAAACATTCGCTAGAAACACAAGAGGCATCGAAGGTCGCACAAATATTATGAGAAATTACCGATTCACGTTAATTACCCGTCAAAAGTAGCCCAACTAAATATTAGTGTCTAAGAACATAATAATTTCCGTTTAAATTATACATATCGCAAGAATATCTTAAAATTCTTTCGTTACAATTCTGATAATTATATCTTTTCTTCGAAGTAACGTTGATTTATTTCAAAAAATTATCCAGTATAAGTAAACGACCGTGACGTTAAACGAAGTCAACAACGTCTATTTCTTAAATTGTTTTCAACGAATCAAAAAGATTACGTTGCGGAAGAACGGAATTTCAAGAATGTTTGTTGCGCCATTTGCAAATCTAAACATTTGACCGAGCGAACTTTTCGTACTTCAAACATTTCCTACCCAGAGCTTCGTCGTATTTACATCGTTCGATTTCCCTCGCAGGTATTTGTACCTGTTCGTATTTTGCCTACCTGTCGTTCCCTCTTTGTTCCTTTTTCTTCTAAAGAAATTTAAATCTGAACGAGCGGAGAATATTCCTTACGCGACAGAGGAAAGTGTCGGTATGTCGCGAACGATTGTTCAAAAACACGTAGTCCCTGCGCGAAGATGTGGATTTCACTGTTCCACTTTCTTTTCGAGCGGGCTAATCTTCGCGATGCGAAACTCACTGGAAATTCCGCCGGCATTTCCGATCTGGAGGCTAAGCCGATATTTTGCGGTAATATCACCGGTTATTGCTACGTTACGATACCGAGAAGGTCCACGAGGGACGTTCCAAACAGTCAAAACAGATTTTTCGATCTAATCATCGGTCGTTTAAACACGGGGTTTCCCCAAAAAGATGGTTACTGACACTCGTTCTTAAACGAGAAGCCTATACCTGTATTATCGTTCGTTGCACAAACGACCGAACGCTCTGATAATAACGGCCCATTGAGAAAATGTATGCTCTCTCCTAATCCGACCGTCAGTTCTATTGGTTCGAAAATAATGGCCTATCGAATCGAGGCCGCGTGAATTGGGGGCGATTAGTCGTAAAAGTCGCGTGTGCACCGGCGAAAAATAAAGTCCGTTGTAAAAGCATTTGTAAACGATAGTCTTAATCCTGCGCCCCTCGACGCAAGTGAATTATATAATTTTACGTAATCGTTCGTCAACGATGAACGTTTCAACGGATGTCGTCACTTTTTTATCCGCGTTTGCCTACGTCGCGATGGCACGATCGCCTGAAATCCATCAACGAAACTCATAATCACCGTGAATCGCGCGATTCGTTGTTAATTGTCAAACAAACGCCCGACAGAAGGAGAACAAACTATTTCCCGCAGCGATAAATTATTTTTCACCGTAATAACATTATCGGTGATTTCTATCGTTAAATTACGGACGATCTTTTTTCCATTAGGATAAAAACTTTTTTCCGTTAGAATGGGCGAGAGGGGCGCCAATGTACCCAAGCTATCTGGGAAAAACCTGACTGCGATAAGCTCGGGGTATTGTATTATCTCTGCATCGTTTACAAGAACCAATTTACAGATATACCTCGCCATTATCAGCAAGTTAGTCGCTACACCTTGAGTTGCGCACTTTCTGACCATTGAACCTGCATTTCGAAGAATTAAGAGCTTAGAAGCAACAGATACATTTGGGGATCGGCTAATTCCAACGTAGTACCTTTTCGAGGTTAGCTCGAACGAAATCGCGACAAAAGGGAATGATTTACAACGAAACCATGAGCCCATCAACAAAGAATTTTTCCTACTGTTTAACAACTTGCTTTTTTTTCGTAAAGTTCGACACATTGCGTATACTTTGACTGCACAAGATCTGGGAAAGTACGATGACTCAAAGACGATGCAGAAATGTATTAATCGATGTATTTCCTCGTGATTAGTTTTGATAGGTCCCTTAATTGTTTCGTTTAATGGAACAAATGTAGCAATCTCGAAGAAACTGCAGGGTGCAAAGACGATATCAACCTTGACTGCAGAATGCCAACAATTCACAACCGGTTTAGAGAGGTCGTTTTTAGACACTGGAATACTGGGTCCAAAAAGATGACCATGAAAATATTGAAAAACATAAATATCCTACCATATGCCCTACGAAGTTACGTCGTTACTCAAAACAAAATTTATTCTTACAAACATGAAAGACGAAACGAACCTAACCAAAATCCAATTAGTACGGCCCTGTAACCAACAAACTGCTACCCCACTGGGAAAAACCCATTCAGCGGCTCGCACCCAACAAGGGTATCGTTTTACAGACCTCTTGAAATTGACTTTAAATCACTATACGTATTTGTTCCATCGACCATAACCGTAAGATCTGTTTCAGGCAAGATTGTGTTTACGTTTAAATTCGAAATTGCTTTAATTTACGATGCATGTTGTCTCGCGTGAATAGGCACGCGCGATATTGTTTAGAAAAGTCTAACAATGAAATACACGCCATTAGAAATATCACGTTCCCTTCCTTGCACGATAAACTTCATTATTAGCGTAACTGTCCGAATAGAAAATAAACACGATAGGGAAAACAGTACAAGAAAATCACACGTACCGATTAAGTACTATTTAATAACACATGATAAATGAAAATAAAATCTGATTTTATTCGAGTAATTACTCTTTATAAATAACGTTTACACGTACTACTTGATATACCTCTATTAATGCTGATAACAAATCTCTAAATGGTAAGGTTTAAGAACCGCTAATAAAACTATGAATAATTTTGCAGAGAAAACCTGTTAGAATCAAACGATCATACATATGGTCGGTAAATTAAGATGATTTAACCCTCTCGGTGCTGGAAATTTATAACTCGGCATTCATCGACACGCGAAAGTTCCATAAACTTATTTATTAAACTTATACACACATAAACGTTAATCGTGCGTAGTACGTGTCCTGAACGCTTATAAACAAATAAAATAATGGTCCATGCAACGACTTAGTACACACTCTAGATCTTATATCGATCGCCAATCGAGTAGAGCAAAATATTTTTTAACGATAAACGATTTAATCGAATACACGTAAAAATACAGGAGATATTAATAAAGAAGGAAACTGTTATGCAAAATTTAATTAACCACTTTTTGAGCGAACGCTTACCTGTCAATAAGGGACACCTTCGGGAACGTGAAGAACAATGAACAACGAACTGATTTTATCGATGGGAAACGAGCCGTTTGTGTTATAAGGAAAAACCTTTACGCGATGGTATTTTGCGTACGAGATTATATATCGAACATGCAATAACACAAACAAGCAACTAATTCGCGCTAACGCCGAGTGAAACGTAGCGCAGCGTACGTAGTCGAGCTCCGAACTATTTGTAATCGACTAAACGCTACTGGCGCACGGAATTTATGTTTCTTTGGGAAATACCTAATGAAATCAAGTACGCAGATGCGGGTTGACAAAATTTTTAAACACCATCATGGGTAAGACATTGTCGGGACCTTTCGTTAGTGTGAAATTAAAATGTAAAGGTCGATGTAATGTCATGCGATGATTTTCACGAATAACGGTCACGGATTTTCGCGTTGTGCAGATAAATATAGTGTCTCGGAGAAGTATTTTCTTATCTCCAATATGGAGAAGAAAAACAAAAATAAATTCAAATTTTATTTTAACAAAATATAACAGGAACACATTATGCACTGTTATGTTCGAGTATTCCTTGCCTTATAAGCGGTTCACATACAGCTCGTGGTAATAGATGATATGTATTCTTCTTTAACAAAATAACTTGACCATCTTCAAGCTCCAACTTTCCAAAATCCATCACGCATTTCACCTGCAATCAGAAGTATTTTTACATGATCAAGTATTATTAATGGTTTGAGTACCAGGGATAACAGATTGCAAATTATGAAATAATGCTTCTTTCATGTTAAAAGGTAACATATAAATAGCATGATAACAGCATTATGTACCTCTACATAAGGAGTCTTTGGAGGCAACATATTTGCAGTTAAATTAAATCCTTGATCTTCTCCCAAAGATCTCATATATGTAGCCAATGATTTGTTATATGTTTGAAACCACTGAACTTCTGCATTTAACAAATTTGAATTTATTTCTGGGGGTAAAATGCTTCCTAACTCCCAACGTAGGTCTCTTAATTTTTGCATTCTGTTATATATATATGCTAGGATGCATCTTTTGTTTCTGGTCAATGCTATGTGCCTAAGCTGAACCGATGGCAACAATGCCATATTGTCAGCATTTCGAATGGCATTACTGAAATAAATGTTTTCTATTTGCCAAGCAAAAAATTATATAAATAGCTGTAACTGTGTACAAACCTATCCAACATGTTTGCATCATAAAGAGATTGCATCTCCTCTAGAACTTCCTTAACTATTACTTCCTAGGATTTAAACATATACCTTCGGTTACTGAGTAAATTCTAAATAATGTAATATAGTATTATGCAACCTACATTAAACGGCTGTACATCAGCACATAAATCTAATTCTGTTATAAGCTTAAAAGCTTTCCTTCCGTACATTTTTTAGAGTAATCTTCTACCCTTGTATAATGGTTCATAAACATTTGAAGTCACACGTTTGTGTTGTTTTACGAAATATATTTTGTCATATACATAATGAGAAGTGCATAAAAATATTCTTTTGCTATTCGAATCCCATAGAATGACAAATAAGAAGCAACGAGTATAACAATGAGAAATATTTTAAAATCATTTGTTGCAACACGGTATAAACAAACTGTTAACGACAAAAAGTAGAGACATCTATAAAATGGTACCTGATAATACCTTCTAGCGACATCTTACGCGATATGTGTAAGTATTGCGGTTGAAAAAGCAGAAACGACATAGGCTTCTGCCAGGGCCGTTCCCGACGGAGGCTATTTAAAATAAAAGTTAAATTTCCCTTGCACAATAATTGTTTAAAGCTATGCGTGTATAGATATAAAAATAAACGTTGCATATCAAATTCTTAATTGAATAATATTGAACTAAGAAAGGCGGCAATATTGTTTTTGCACCTGGGCGGGAAAGAACATAGGGACAGCCCTACTTTTATCTGAAGCACCGTGGAAACGAATCGTGTTTAGGTTATCGTTTTAATAATGTATACCGCATGAATACACAACGAACAAACTACTGTTTGTTAAAATGTCGACGATACTTCGAAATATTGCTACGAAGTTACAAACATATTCACATCAAGCGGTAAAATTCTGCACGGCAGTTGTAAATGAAAAACCCAGTCAAGAAGTTACTCCGATCATCATCAAGAACAGCTACAGGGATGATAATTTCGTTTACCAAAAACAACGGCAAGTTTGGCTGGAGAATTTAGATACGGTCGAAAGGAAGAAATTAGGACTAGTGTATCTGCACCCTGATATTTACGGAGCATCACCACGAATAGACATTATTCATCAGAACGTTAGATGGCAAAAAATGTATCGCTTCGTGGTAATTAAAACACTTTATTAAATAGGTTTAAGCATTGTTAGTAAAGGTGGCATGCTCGAAATCCATCGAAACTATTCCGAGTTTTGAGAATTTGAAACATTTGTTTATTCTACGAATATTAATGAATTCTTCCCAAAAATCTACTTTGGACATCACCAATTATTGCACGTGTATTTGAAGGATTTAAAGGATTTAATTTTAACTTGTTTGACAAATGTTTAAAAGCAAGGGCTTAAACTTTATTGTTTAATACAGGAATTCGTATTTCTGTATGCTTTCCAGTCTTATGAAACAGAAGGAAGCTGTTATTCGATCCTAAATTTTCAGTCTAACTAAAAAATTTTAGATATTTTTGATAGGGTTACCTGTGTGGCTAGCCTATGCAAAGTTACTATATCAGAAATTATTCTGTTAGTAAACCTTTAGTATTTCCTTTATTTTTATTATTTTCTAGAAGTGTTTGCATCCATTACTTTCTAATTTTCTACCTTAGCTTTTTCTTAGATACTCTTGATTTAGAGGTACGAAAGTTTCGAGTTTCGAGATCTCGCGAAGTTCGAGATTCGGGTTTTACGAAACTAAAAATAAGGTTTTAATTCACAGCTGATTGTTAGCTATGAGATAAAGAGTCTTTAAAATTGTAAAATACAATTATCGATATTTGATTTCAGTCCTACGCGCATACAAAAACTCGCGCGGAAGTAAAAGGCGGTGGTAGAAAACCTTGGCCTCAAAAGGGAATGGGTCGTGCGCGTCACGGAAGTATACGTTCGCCATTATGGAAAGGCGGTGGCAAAGCGCATGGTCCCCGAAGTCCTACCCCTCATTTTTATATGCTTCCCTTCTTTACCCGTGTCGCAGGACTCACATCTACATTGTCCGTAAAACTTGCTCAGGATGATCTATATATTGTTCCTGATTTGGAAATTCCAACGGAGGAACCCGCTTTTATAGAAGAGTTAATTGAAAATAGAAATTGGGGTCCTTCTGTACTTTTCGTCGATACCAACGATATTATGCCCACTAACATAACAGCAGCTACCGATTCTATCGATCACGTTAACTTGATGCCTGCGTACGGTAAGTTGATTGTTAAAAACCTTTAATGCTGCTGTACTTATGTTATATTCGCTTCTCGTTTGTTTTTTAGGATTAAATGTGTATAGTATGTTAAAACACAATACTTTAGTTCTTACCGAAAGAGCTGCACGTTTACTCGAAGACAAACTATTATATCAAATGAATAGATCAGATTATATGAAGCTGTTAAAACCATTCAAAATTGATCAACAATAAAAAAAAAGCAACAAAAACGAATTCAATAAATGTTTAGTATTTGTCGATGTATATTTAGTTTTATTACCAGTAAATAGTTTTCTATCCTTATAAGAATTAAGCGAAAATTATGACTATAATTATATCCCTTACATCCAACCAATCCTGATATGAAATTTTTCAGTCCTAATTTAACAGAGGTCAGTTTTTTTTTAATGTTGGCATACTTGCAGATTTTTTGGGAACAGGCTGAAAGATAAGATAAGTACAATAAAAAAAAAAAGACGTTTGATCACAATTGCACAAAATTCTTACCATGGGATGAGGATCCCCGCCTAGCATTTTTTCGCGAATTGCCCATCTCAGACCAGCGTGTTTAGCTTCTCCAGGAAAGGACATCTGTTTCCATTCTTGCTGGTACTTCTGATACAGTTTAACTGGGTCAGATTTTTTAATACTTAAACTCTTTTGGGCTTCTGGTTGTAATCTCCATGGTCTAATGACTACAACAATGTAAAGAAAAATTGTTTATTTGTACATCTTGAAAATATTAAGGACTTACATGACTTTGCTCCAGACTGAGAGGTTTTTGTAGACAATATGCTTTTTGCTCTACCACTTCCAATACGTTCGTGTTCATAATCCAATATATTTGGAGCACTCATAGGACGAACAGGTTGCGATGTTGTTGGTTCTTCCTGTTGCACTATTTTGTGATCCTCTGTTTTTGCTTTATATTTTTTTTTTGTATAAGAATCCTGTCTCATGCATCGAAGACATTTTTCTTTATTTTTCAAGCAACTATTACTACTTTCATCATCACAGGATGCACTAGTAGATTTAACATTGGAACGGTCAGATGTTTTCTTGGATGTTGCTTTTATAATATCTATTCTTTTTCTTGTACCTATATGACTATCTCCAGAATTTGTAGATTCCTTATTTTCTTTGTCCTTTGATAAACACTTTACTTTCACCTTTACAAGAGGTTCGTCGCCAAAAGAATTAGAAGTATCTGTAGATATTGTATTCACTGCTGAATGAAACTCCCTTCTCTGTTCTCTAAGAATTTCTTTGATATCATTTTGCTGTTTACTCAGTATTTTCTGTTTAATCTGTTCTTTCCTCTGCTGTCTCTCGCGTTCCTTTATTTTCCTATACAACTTCAAATCTTGCAACACCAAAAATAATATAAATTAGCACAGACGTTTAAAATATTTAAATCATAACAATTACGAACGAAGAAATAAAATGCTCCTTTGTCACCTTTCATAAAACCTTTAAGTTGTTCAGCAGTAATCCCAACGAATCCCAAAGAATTCAGAAGAGCGAGAACCTCTCTTGGATCTTCGTTCATTGTTAATAAAATAATATCAATTTATAACAATATAAAATGACAATGAAAATTATCACCGTTTGTTTTCGTACTATTTGAATGACAGAAACGTTGAAACCGGTTATATATCTACGACCATAAATTAAATACAATTGCATAGATGGTTGTCCAAGTCGTATTTTATGTTGAAATATAAATTTTGAAACGAGTCTTCATTCTATGGAATGCATATATTCAATGATACATCAAAATAAACACTACAAGCCGCTGTAACTCATCAAGCTCGCCATCTACCGGTGGAAATGTTAACTAAGAAGAGCGCCTGTTGGAATTTGAATCGGTGAAAGGTATTTTTCATGATCGATTATGGCACTGAAAAAGACTTGTGTTCAATGAAATTTTGTACAAATTACGACCCGGTTTCGATAAACTTAAATGCCCGCCGGTAAATATCCTCCAAGTATAAATCGTTTCTCTCATTAAAGAATATTCGTTATAAACGTGCGCTCGGCGAACACTATAATCCCGTGGCTGCGCAGAATCTTTCGCCTGCGCTTGATTTAAGTTTAACGAAGCATGGTTAATTGTGCATCAGTCCGAACAGAGACCTTCATTGAAAATGTTGTCTGTAACGCACACGGTTTTTCTAATGGTCGCCGCAACAATATCGAATCCATTCCCAGGTAAATCTATGCATCGTATTTCTCGAATCTCGCGTGTCGTTAACAATTTCTTGCGCGCGTCTAGGGCTCGTACAACGCGATAAAATTATTCTAAATATACATACTAAACGGGAGCGATACGATGGGTGAAACACGTAATTTTTACACCTCAATTACTTTCGTAATGTTCCAGTTAATTATCTGTCTTCTTCGAAGTTTGTTTAGTCGTACGAAATTGACTAAGAACGGGAATATTTTTCTAGACACACAAGCATCGAGGATAGACGACTTGGACATCCCGCTTGTAGTGCGTAATAATACCGGACCGATCGATCTATCTTGCGTTTATTACGTCAGATCGGACGAGAACGGCCTCGTGATAAAGTGGTACCACAACATGGACCAAATTTACCAATGGATACCGCCAAGTAATTTTGCATTAAGTTGTACAATTAGTCTGTTAATTTTATACTACTAATATCCCCCATTAAAATTTTTCCCAGGGTTGGCCGAACACCCTGTATAAAACCTACTTTAGCAATTTAATATAATATAGTTGACTCATTAAAGCGCCATCGTTGACGCAAACGGACTTATTACACAGTAAAATACATAATCAAACATTTTAAAACGACTGGATCGTTCATTTGAAAAATTATTTTCTCTAATTGTGCGTATAGTGCCGCCCCAGGACGCGGGAGTTATAAACGGATTCGTCGAGTATCCCGAGGAGAATTTGAAGCATCCCAATTTGAGATCAGTCATCCGTTTAAAAACAATCACCGCGCAGATGAGCGGAGAATACACATGCACGATCAGTACCTTTCAAGAAACCAACTCAAAGAGATCGAGAATGATCGTTTACGGTAATTCTGTGGGTTGCGGCGAAGTCTCGATATAATCAGACACAGAGGCAAACATTTGTATCGATGCAACACTCTGTAGTTTAAATTGGATTAAGCGGAACATCGATACTCGAGACTCTGCTCCACCAAAGACAATGCTCGATACTGTTTCGAATTACGATTATTATATTGCAGTGCCAGAAACGGACGCAACAATCTACGTTTCGTCCTACAACGATACACATATGAACCTCACGTGCGTGGCGAACGGAGCGCAACCGCGACCGATTCTAAAATTTTACATCGAAGGATTAGAGGTTGTTGATTATTACGACAGAACAGAGGAAACGGAATGGTACAGAAAAGATCAATCCGTGAAACGCACGGCATTCATTAGGAACACTTTTGAACCGATTTTACTAGATTGCGAGATTTCTATACCGCGCACGAATTACAAACGGAGGGAAAGGATCGTCTATTACCCCGGTTCGAGTAATTCTAACATTTAGTTGAACAGTGCTCGGATAACTGAAGCCTTATTAATAACATACAGGGTGTGTAGAGGCCAAAATAACACGAAAATCAACAATACCAATTTGTTGATGGAGGCTTCGTTAAAAAGTTATTAACAATTAAATTCAAAAATTTCAAATCGTTCTGGGAAAATTATTTTCGGTTGCGGGGGTCAATTACAATCATTTTTGGTAAATAAACATACCCCCAAAATCTTGCGCATTTACGAGAAAAAAATTCAGTTAGAGCGGAACTTTAAATATTAATAACTTTTTAACGAAGCCTCCATCAACAAATTGGTACTCTTGATTTTCGTCTTATTTTGGCCTCTAGAATCACCCATTAAAATTTTTCCCAGGGATGGCCAACACACCCTGTATAAAATCAACTTTTAAATCCCTTTAACATCGTCATGTAAAAAGGAGTAAATTAATTCGATCACTGTATCCAACGGAACACTTAAAAACTTTGTCTAATAACAAAGTTCGATATCGATAGTATTTATTATCGTGTGATTTTTCTTTTTCCATTTCAGTTGAATCTTTATTGCAAACGAGCACCGCGACAAGATATCAAATAATGTCTTCCAACACCCACACCGTCATCGTCGTTTTATGCATATTATTATTATTACTGCCTTACTAACGTTCGATGTTAATATTTTAATAATGCATAATCTCGTTCCCCCTTCGTACTTGTTTTTTACTTAAATAGGTTCTTTAGATCCCTTACCGCATTTTCAACAAAGTTGGTTCAAACTGACTGACGGACTCGTCTAATAGTAATGGTATTTCGACTTGGAAATTTCACTGAATATTATATCAAGGCAGAAAATGCGATTGCGTATGCGTTAAGGATGAAGGAGGCGACAGTGGCTGGTGGGGGTCTATATCTTGAGGTAGCGGTCCTCGACAGGATTACCACTTGGTCTCTGACGCTCATCCGTGAAGGATTGGTAAGTTGACATCTTCAAAATCATTATTGTACATCCGAGCACAACACTTTGTTGCAAAACTCTCCTTACATATATTCTACAATGTACCCAAATTAGATTGCACACATCTTAAATACAACGCGCGCATTATCCAATCGTTTCTTTACCCATTTTTATTAGAGTGCGTCGATTTCAATATTGAACACTGTGAAGAGCAAACTAAGAATGCGATAGACTCTGTATAAAACAGAAAATATTACACGAACAAAATTGATGTATTTTAGTAGAAAATAATAGAAAATTACGTTGAGAATTTACGTTTCGATACTCGTTTCGGTCCTCGTCAAAATTATTATCTCGGACACCCACAAGAATGCAAAATTTCTAACGAACACAAAATGAAAATAATTTTATATTTTTGTTCAAGGCACCTACTTATTTTACGTACACACTTGTTGCACCCAAGAGTGGATTACCAATCATGAAGATGAATTGTACTTGCGTGATGCTGTTTCTTGCAAGTAAGCGATATCACTTTTGTTAAAGTAAATCTAAGGCATTGTTCGACTTATTCGTTTAAAAGATGTCGTTACATTTTCGAAAAAAATATTATTCTTTTTATAGAAATCTATATGGAATTATATCTAAACGATTTTGATATCAATCTGTATGCAGAAATATTAATTAGCAATTAATTTGTAATTCGTGGCGGGATAAATATATCTTTAATATCAGTAAAAACAGTAATATTCTGATAATTATGGAACGGTCGGTGCGTCAAAGGATTTTGAAACAGACGAGATCGTCAATCACACTATAATCTCTTCTTTAAGAAGATAATCCCATCAAACAGTGCATTACCTAAAGCAGACGCAGCGGTACCGTTTCATTTATCAGTGATGTTCTTACTATACATATAATATAGAATCTCGCTGCCATAAATTACGATTAATTTTACAGAATTTTTTTTTTAATTACAAACCTTGAAAGAACGATCGGCGATCCTAGATTTCCTCTTCGTCGATAAAGTTCCGTTAAAGTAGATTCGTGCGTCTCGAGAGCCACATCTTGGATTGAAAATTCTGAAAGTTTACAAAAGTCTGATCGAGTTACGCGTTACTTTGCGCGCCATATAAATGCAATAACTTGTAATTACTTACTTAGCATTCATAACAAAGTGTTGGAATTCTGTTACGGTGTCCGTAAATGCATTCCTTTGAACTAAGTAAATTGCAACAAAATGTGAGTGTGATCCGTGTGTTATAGTATGCGCGTTATGGACCTTTGGAGAAACTTTGTCGTGCGACCAGTGTGGCCGAGAGTGTGCCGACATATGCGGTACTCGGCAGTTTCGCGCTTGCTGTTTCAACAACATGAAGAAAAGGCAGTACAATGTCGGATTAAAATTATGGATGAGGCCACGCCGACATAGGATGCACTTGTACCCGGTTTACGATATGCAATAATTATTTATGGAAAACGGCGTAACATATATGCAACAATTTTATAAAACTGCACAGAATTCGTTTTACTTCTGTGTCGATGTGCTTCACTGAATTTAACGGTGTTATAAAAACTATATATACTCAGGGATAATTTTGATTTTATAATGTGAATTTAAAGTGTTAAACGTACTATAATTTCGCTTATAGTTACGCTATGTAACTTATTAAATATATAGAATATTTTCCTGCTGAATTTCGTTGATCAATAAAAACCATTTTAATCGTGCATTATTCATGGATTTATGTTCACACTGTTAACATAAAATATTTTTCAACGTTTATTTTTAGTCTTTTTTTATTCGATTTTTACAAATAGTCAATATTGTAAGATGTTTGCTGTAAAAGTATAGTAAATTCAATTATACTATATTTAGGCTATCGAACGTTGTATACGTTTAATCACTTTTTTAAATAAAATTGACTGATTTGTTTCGTCAGAACATGCATCCAATTTGTTCAGTAGTTTTTTGCTTTTATTCCTAATCATGTTCCATTGTAATTTATCCAAACCTGGGTAGGACTCTTTGTTTAAAAGTATCGTCAAATCTGCCTTACATTTAACATTGTCCAATGTTACTAATTTCCGTGAGTCTCTCTTTTTGTTCGATTTCTCTGGTTTTGTCGTAACATTTTCGTCTCGTTTTGTACTTGCGCCTTCTGCCGTTTCAATTTTTTTACTATTATCCTGAGTACAGATTACCTTATGTTTCTTTCTTTTAGTAATTACAGATAAATTTGTATGGTTATTATTAGTGAATTCGTCCTTCTGCTGTGCAGTATGTATTAAACTGAAAGTATGTCGATCTATAACTTCTGCAAAATAAAGGCTATGGTTAATTATATGTTTATTATAAAACCTAATATCCAGTGTTCAATTTTTATACCTCCCGTATCGTCGTTGGCAAGTCCGTTTTTGTTTTCATCCTTCGGTACAATATTAGGAATAACATTTTTCTCCTGTGCATATGTTGATATATTTTTAACTTTTATTTCGTTGTCTTCGTCCGACTCGTCTTCGCGCGGAATGATTAACTTAAACATTGTAGTTGTCAATCCAGAACTATTAGGAACACTGTACAAATACAAATTTATTAATTATGAAAATTTTGTGTAACAAAATCTATTGTTATACATTTCGTACTTACCTTGGTGTAGGTTCATTTATCCATGGTAATGCTAGCCATGTTTCTAAGTTGTTTGTAATTTCATAGTCTCTGGAAAGCCAGTCCATTCCTGAGGCTTTAAATGTTTTTAAATATTGATATAAACCATTATACCATGTACAAGACTTTTTAATTAAATGCCTTGATAAAATCCTATAGAAAAATATACCCCCTAGATCATAAATGATCGATGAATTTTTATTAAATAATTAATGAATAACATACCATATTCTACTGATAACAGCATATGCAATAATGGAAACAGTCCAAGCATGACCTAAAGCTATTCTACATTTGAGGAAATGAGCTGCATGTTTTGAGACTTCTTCTACGCGTACCATAAGCTTTGCAAAGCCTTGAGTTCTGACTAAAACAAATTCTAACATCTGTTTACTAGGTAATTTAACATATTTATCATCTACTTCAATATAGTATTTTAAATTTTCATATTCTTTTTCAAGGGATAAAGAAAGATAATTGAGTAAAGCTCTGTTTACTTTGGCCATTGCTTTAACACCTTTGTCATTTCGAAATTTACTCTTCATACGATAAATTAATCTACTTAAAATTGCTGCTTCCTTATGCAACAATTCTTGAGAACTCAAATCTTTTATGACCATTTCTAGGATCATTTGAAATCCTGTTACATCTGAAAGTAGTAACAAACAAGCAGATATTGTATTGCAATGCTTCCATTACAATCTTTATTTATAAAAAATAGGTTCTTCTAAATTTTACCAAATTTTTCACGTTCGATACGAAAACTTGCATTTGGTGGATGCTCCAACTGTTTGAGATTCCACATAACTTCCATGCTGATTATTTATTTTAGATATGTTCAATTCCCAATGTTAAATATACGTCGGTCAAAACAAAACATAACCTTATTCTTCCCACGTGAATATATTCTAATCATATAATTCATAAAATTCGTTTTTCTGCGTGTCCATTAATACTTTTATAAATTTTATTCTACAATAACATCATATATTTTTATTTGCTAAATCTTGAATAAACATGGCTGTATTTAACATGGGAATCTGAAGTCGAAATTACTTCATTATCAGTAATATTGCTTTTGTCATACTGAATTCTTTAAGTATGATACAAAAATCTAATTTTTGATAATATATACATGGTATATATGTGAAAAACATAACTTCGCATAACTGAATAATTTTGGCAAAGATATAAACCATATAAAGGTTCCCCTGTCGATTTTTCTTAAAAATTCCTTTTTCATTTTTAGTAATTTTGTTTGACGCTCCACAGAAAAGTTGTCTAATACTTTTTTGTAGGTACCTATGGGCCCTACTTCAGAAAAAAGTTTCATTGAAATATATTCACTATTATAGGAGTTATGGCTGTTTGAAAATTGGACCATTTTGATGGGGTTTTTCTCATTTTGCGGGGTCAAGGACCAACTTTTCGAATATTTTTATAATTGCTACATATTCTATACTAAAATACGCGGCGTTTGGCTTTTTGAACATTAAAATCGTCCAATCCGTTCAGAAGTTATGACGTTTTAAAGATTCGCATGAAAATGGCGGGCAAACATTTCTGGCCAGAAATTATACTTTCGGTAAGGAATTTTTTTCTCGAAACTGAGTAGGATTTCGGGGGTATGTCTATTCACCAAAAATGATTGTAATTGACCCCCGCAACTGAAAATAATTTTTCCAGAACGATTTGAAATTTTTGAATTTAATTGTTAATAACTTTTTAACGAAGCCTCCATTAAGAAATTGGTATTCTTAATTTTCGTCTTATTTTGGCCTCTAGAATCCTCTATTAAAATTTTTCCAGGGGTGGCCGAACATCCTGTATATGTGCAAGAGCAAGAAAGAAAGGCTTCCATTCACGTTCTTTATCGATTTCCCGAAGTTGCGTGAAGTACTGACCACACGTAACATGTGGCTCGTGTGGTAGGATATGTCGCTTTCCCCGCCATTTTGTTAAACGCTAAGGAAATTCGTCGTTACTAGTATCGTTGTCAATGCACTTAATTATGCCAAATCTGACCACACTGGTCATGATATACATAAATTTGGCAACAGTGGGAGAGTCCAGTTTCGATGTACACATAACCCACTCAGTAATAAATTTTCAGTTTTTATTAAATTTTTGTTCGTGTAATAAGTGAAAATAAACTGTGGATTAGGTATAGTGCAGTGCAATAAAATATTCAATACAACGTAGATTTGTTCTTTATTATATTAATCACGTTGACTTTTTTTTTGTATTTGTGTGCAGCACAGTTACTTAGAATCTGAGGTCTAAACTGGGTTAAACTATCGAAACTGCCGATTATTTTGTATTCTTTATTGTAGTTTTATATTAAGATTCTATAAAGTAACGATGCCACGGCGTTGCTGTGTTCCCGGTTGTAAGGGGAATTATAGCAGCACATTGAAATCGGATAATTACATTTCGGTTTTTTTATTTCCGAAGGATGAGGAATTGCGACAAAAATGGATAGCTGCTATCCCTCGAAAACATTGGACACCCACAAAATATTCTGCCGTTTGTAGTCTTCATTTTGGTGAAGATGATATTCAAAGATGTAAGAAAGTTGTGACTTCTAATGGTGTACCTAGAAATGCCTTAGTAAGGTGTCCAAAACTTGTACCAGATGCGGTACCGTCTATTTTTTGCAAATCAGATTATTTTGAAAAACTTGCACTGCTGCATAAAAACAATTATGAAAAACGTAGACAACTCATTGAAGATTTTATTGATGAAGATTTCATTGTAAATTTTGTAGAATTAATAACTAAGTATGAAGAAAAAATAGAAATGCTTGAATGTTGGCATACTAAGTTAACAAATTCTAAAATTCATTTTTATAAGCTTGATTATGATAACGATCTTTTAGTAATAAATACTCAAATTGTAATTGATGACCAAATGAAAATATACATTTTTCATGAAGGTAAAGAAATTTCTATTACTAATTCAAAGAGAGTGCCACTTGCTAACAAGAAGTTGTGTAGGTGGTCTCAACTTCAAAATTTATTAACAAGATATAAATCTGAATTTGATGTACATGCTAATGATGAAATAGATCTTATTGAAAAGCATGTTAAGAAATCTTTAGAAGAACTCAATAAGGCATATACTATTGCAGACTCTATTGAACTTTCTAATGTTACATCTTGAATAACAATAGATTAAATAAAACAAATTAAGTTTACAATATTGTTAACAACCAAATGATGCCATTTGCATAGAAAGTTATTGATTTTGTTTAAAAACATGGTTTCAAGGCATGCATCGTTTGTTTTATTTAGTTATTACTCTGTTTCAAGATTTAATATTTAAGTACATAGTCATTAGTCGTATCTTTTAAATGCAATGGAAATTTCTACCGTGACTTACGATAGATTATAATGATTATATATTGCTTAATATGTATTTATTATTTATATGAAAAGCATTAATCACCGTCCGTCAAAAATTCCACTGCAAATCTCCTAGGATTCGGGAGTTGGTTAGTAGGACTCTCAATATTCAGGAATTGCACAATAGGACTCCCAATGTTGGCAGAAGCAGTGTTGCCACATTGTTCTGCACGGCTGGTATTAATGACGGCTGTGATTGAGCATATCTTTCGGTTATACATAATTATACAAAGCGTTATACATATGTACACATGTATATACTATTTATAATGGTGCTATGATAATAATTGTCCGGCAGGGATGGGCAAAGTTCTTTTCTAAATAAAAGTCCGGAGTAACGATTTAGAGATAAACAACTGTTTATCCATTATTCTTTAAATAAAAATGAAATTTTTAATTATACTATGAAATATTTTACAATGAATACATACAAATGTACCCGTTTGATCGAATAAACATGAATAAATTGCTATATGTTCGTTTCATTGGTTCCATTACTTGAATTCGATTTTACCCATCTCTGTTTTTGGGACAAGTAGATGTTCTATTCGTCCGAGCGGTTTCTGGAACAGTTAGAAATAACTACGTGCAGTTAGGGACGCTGAAGCTGCGACAATTAGGCAGACATTATTGTATGCTAGAGTCAAGAGTGTGTAACAATATTCATCGTTGTACCACTATCTTTATGAAAATTTAATTTAGTGTTGCTATTGTTATAAAATGTAAAATACTTGTACAGTCGATAGAAGCAATCAGCGAGATGAAATCTACTACGCTGCGAGAAGGAGGAACTACCATCGCTAAACGTCTGGAGATTCTACAGAAATTAGAAGAAAGCGCGATCATAGACTAGCTTGCCGCTAATCCGTTACATGCAGATGTCGATACCTGATTAGACAGAATTTTTATTCGTTATTCATGAATAAAGTTTGTAATAAAGTAAATTGTATACAGACGTGTAATTTAGAAACATCTCCACCGATAATCAGTCGCGGGAGAAGAGAGAAGAATTGTCGGAAATATTAGTCGAAGAAAATGCGTATAATATGGATGTGACGAGTTTAAGAAAGAAGCCATTCTGCAAAGAATAGGCCATAAAGAAGAATGGAGTGTGGAAGGCAATAGAATCAAAACTTGCACCACTTTTTATCAACGAATACCCTGATCTGAAAGCTTCAAAGCACTGCAAACATGAAAGTAAATATAATGCCTGGATACAAGAAGCTACTTTTAATGGTTGGTATACCAATCGTTTTAAGTATAGTATATGACAACATCAAATGAAGAAAGTGCTGCTGTTGGTTAACAGTTGCATGGAACATACATTTTCTGAACAAGCAGAGATGATTTGACCGTAATGATTCGGTCGATGGACCAGGGTTTAATTGCAGAATGTAATTAATTGTTCTGGCATATATTACTACTTCAAGTTCTCCAATACGATAATGGAATTAGTCTTATACTGATTATAATGTAAAAGACTGCATCGACTAAACGCGGTATCAAATGCAGTAACGATGGCGGGGATTATTGCGAGAAGTAAAAATCATATACGAGTTCTCGTGAGCCTTATTACAATTGGCAGCACTGTATAATTAGTAAGAACACGCCTTAAAGAAATTTGACAGCGAGCGTATGAATGTGTGTGTGTATGACCGACTATACATGTATATGCCCGCTTCCGGTATTTTAATCCTGAGCGTACATTTTGCAATTCTATTCTCCAGATATATCCTCGTTTATGTTAATTTCTCTGTATAATAATGTTTTATAAATACTGTTAAATATAATATATGTAAACTATATAACCGCGTGTACAATTATTTTAGTCCTAGTTCAACAGGCTATGGGTTCAGATATGAAAGTTTTAAAACTTAGTCATGCGTATCTACCTTCTTCAAACAACTTTGAAAAGTGATGGGGTTAAATGCCCGCAGGAGCCGTGAAAAAGGCACCACTTACTTATCTACTATCACAGTATGATATTATTCCAGGAGAGTCGGTCGGTCTGATAGGGACAGGTCGACACAATACAGGACAATTTGGTGGAGGACCAAGAGGAACTAATTTATGTACTCCGAAATATTTGAAACCACCTTGTACTACAGGACGATACATTAAATTTGTCCATGGAGTGAGGCCCCACGGCGAATTCGCCGGTTGTATAAATCTATAACAAGGAACTTAATTATTTTGATAAACGAATGAGTAATAAAATTAGCTTATAAATTCTTACCTCACTGCCTTTATCCGTTTAATAGGAGGATAATACTCTTGGCACGATTTGTGTCGTTCTGTATTTAGTAAAGGCCAATTACACGTCGTTATCGTGCAACTAGACCTATTTACATGGCCTCGTGGACAAAGATCGCAGGATTCCTTTTCCATTAGAATTTGCGAGATGTTCACTTACAAATTTTAAACTTTATGTACACCCAAGACTGCACAGACGCGTCCAAAATGAATAACACGAAGTCAACCTAAAAGAAAGATTCATTAGTTTGAAAAAATTGAACGTTGCAGATTTATACCGTATTGTCTATGTAAACACGTGTGTGTTCATTCAAACACACATATTCATTGTACTTGCTTTTTAAAAACACATATTACCTTCCTCTTTATGAGAAACTTCTAGTGTCACGCGGATGAAACACTGAACTTTGTTTTTATGAACTAAATAAAACAATATAATTAAAGTAACTGTAGACATTTCGCTTAATTTATGTATAAGATTTAATATCTTTTTAATAAGTGCTCCGATAAAGACGAATTTAGCCATTAATTTCGTTGACTGAATCTACATAAAAGTTCTTTGATTTTCACAGTGTAGTATACCATCGAGAAGTTTTGCGACGGTGTATACTAAGTACATTCTTTCGATTTTGCAGTAAATGCCCAAGTGATAGGGAAGAGCCAGATAAAGGATCGGCTAGGGACAGCAAACAGATGGTGCGCAAGGTGCACAAGGTGTACAAGGTGTATACTTTATGGTCCCGGTATAGAAAAGCCCGCCGGTGGTGACACGTGTTCTTACGACAGGTCCAAATTCGGGAGGAGCAGGTACTGGCTTAGGTATAGGTGCGCAGGTAACGCACGGATAACAACAGCAGGGTGGGCACGTAAAAGGACGCGGGGGACAGGGTAATGAAGGAGGACAGCAGACAGTAGGCGTAGGCGGTAGGCAATTTTGTTGGCTACATGGACTAGGGCACGGGGAACAACATATTATAGGTTCTGGGGGACATGACGGGGGGCATGGTGGACATTGTGGTTCCATTGGAGGACAACAACCGCAACTGAAACAAACACCTGGTCAAGTAACCGTTATATGTACAGTTTGGGACACCAAACATTATCACGAAAAGAACAACGCTTGGTCATGCTATTGTGCCATTGAATTCTGTTTGAAAATTATAATTAGTCAAACCCGTATATGATGTTATTGTATCATTAAAAGTAATTGAAATTTTTTGGGTGATAATATTCAATGCCTTATATAGACAATAGTATTTCCACACCTTTCAATCATTCTTTTTAGATCTCTTTTACCGTAAGGGCGATCGCACCTTACTATCACCGACATGTTTGATTTGTTACTAAAATTTTATGATTGCAAATTTTATTAAAATTTCCACATGAAGAATCAGTTTGAAGTGAAAGCATGGTCGGTGGTTAAAACAATAGAACGATAAATTCTATGATCGAATAGAGACAAATTCAATTGGCTTGCGAAAGTCGAATTCACGTAGTTAATATATTTTATTTATATAATCGTTGTATAAATTGATTAAGGATGTCGGGGTTCGCGGAGTAATTATTGCAAGTGCTACTTTAAAATGCTCCTTGGTAATTATAGCTGCATTTAAGTCTTCTTCGAGTGCCTTCATGGCGGCTTCGTGACATATAGCCTGAATTTCCGCACCAGAATATCCCTCCGTAAGTTCGACTAGATCTTGAATATTTACGTCCTCGGCGATCGGCATATTTCTTAGCTTTATATCGAAAATTTCTTTCCTAGTTTCGTCGTCAGGTAATGGCACATATATTATACGATCTAAACGTCCAGGACGGAGGAGCGCCTAAGGAAAGACTAATGTTATGATCCGCGAATATTCATCGAATGCTAGGATTACACAAGAATTCGACTAACTCTATCGATTTTATCTGGCCGATTAGTGGCTGCCACTAATGTGACGCTTCCTAATGCCGTGACTCCATCGAGTTCTGTTAATAATTGTGCTAAAACTCGTTCTTGCACGTTACTTCCTCCGCTAGAAGATGAACTTCTTTCACTCCCCAGCGCATCGATTTCATCGATAAACACTATAGACGGCGAAACTTGTCTGGCTTTACGGAATACTTCTCTTACAGCTTTTTCAGATTCACCGACCCATTTCGAGAATAACTCTGGGCCCTGTAAATAACTTCAGACGATAAAAGTGACTTTACTGGAAGATACAGATATACATTTTGACGTGTTACCTTTATATTTAAAAAATTGACTTTACTTTCTGTCGCAAGAGCTTTTGCGATCATCGTTTTAGAGCAACCAGGTGGTCCAAACATCAGAACACCCCTAGGAGGAGTAATGCCCATTCTTTGAAATGCTTCAGGATGACGCAGCGGCCATTCTACCGCTTGCTTTAATTTTAATTTTAAATCTCTTTGTCCCCCGATGTCCGACCACCGGACGTTGGGTACTTCTATCAAAACTTCTTTCATTGCTGATGGTTTAGTTACAGTCAAAGCGTGATTAAAATCAGGTAGCGTCACTTTCAACGATTCAGAAGCAGATTTTGTTTTTTGTTGGCGCTTCACGGCATTTAGAACTGCTTGAGTGCATAGACCGTACAAGTCTGCGCCAACAAACCCGTGAGTAACGAACGCGATATCTGCTATATCCTCCGGGGTTAAAGTGTTCGATATTTTTGACACCAGTTTTTGAAGTATTTCAGTTCGCATGGTCGGAGTAGGCACATAAATTTCAAACTCTCTGTCTATTCTACCAGGTCTTCTCAGAGAACTGTCGACCAAGTCAAGTTTTGATGTTGTAGCTAATATTACGATATTATTGTTCGTGTTTTGTATATCATCAAAAAGTGCTATTAATTGAGCGAGAACCCTTCTTTCATGATCCGTGGTCGAAGTGCTCCGTTTAGGACATAAGCTATCAATTTCTTCTATTAAAATAATACTTGGAGCAGTGGCTTTAGCTTCTATGAAAATATCTTTTAATTTCTTTTCTGTTTCGCCAAGGGACTTACTATATATATCTGAGCTACAAATAGTAAAGGAATTTATATTATATTCAGATATTAAGGCATTGGCAATGAGAGATTTACCAACACCAGCAGTTCCATATAATAATATTCCTTTACTAATGTAAAAATCGCAGATACTTTCGCATCTACCAAGACCAATGTCAAGAACATCTTTAATGTCTTCTAATATATGATCGTATCCGCCGATATTTTCTATCTTATATTTATGTTTTTCATGTATCTTTTCTTTGTTTTCTTGTTCTCTGTTTGAAATAGTCCACTTTGTCTTGTAAAGTGCTTTATAAAACTTTATATTACATATTTCGTTTTGTGTTAAATTTAATTGTTTAAATTCTTCAAACAAACTGTTATCTGTACATTCATCTGATATAACTTCAATAATCTTATAAGTTAAATGTTTCCCATAAAAAGGCACGCTAAGTTTATTACCTACAGAAAATATTTTTCGTTCATTATGATTTTTTAATACTATGTCAATTTCTGCAGCTACATCTGGTAATGAATGTTTTCCAACACTGGTAATTATAAATTCTTTAGCAATACTAACAGGGCAGTTTAATTTTGCAATCTTAACTGGACCTTGAAGATTATTTAATTCTATGGCTGGAAGAAACATGTGGTTAGAGAAGTTCATTCTTACACATATTATCTGAAAGGGTACTATGTAAAATTTACCATGTTGTGTCAATGAAACACTTGTTAAAGTTTTGTCTTTAGTTGACCATGCTGTTTTAACAACAGCACCTCCATTGGTTAAAACTACAACAGGATCTGCTAATCCAATCTCACAGAGTTGTAAAGCAGAAACAGATACAAAAACCATGTTGTCTAACTCTCTTTGAGTAATATGTTCTGGCCATTCTATACAAGAAATATACAAATGAAAATAAAACCTTGTATAGACATTTAGATTAAATAGATGTTCCATGTTCCAATCATTAATTAGTCTGTTAATTCAAGGTTTTATCGTACATGCATCAACACAATGGTGACTATACCTTGTGGTGTATATGGTTCCATGGTACTATACAATGTACCATTGTAAATAAAATTATGATTCCACTTTTCTAGATTAGGTGGACAGTTAGTAGCATGCTCGGCTACATCTTTTTGCGTTAAAGTAATTTTACATTTTTCACACGTCACCCAAAGAGAGAGACTCCTCCTACCACTTTCTTTCGATTTCGAACTCATTCTAAACAAAATTGTTGTAAAATTACTTCTAATCTTGACACCTCGTGGTCACCAGATTTTGCAACAATTGTGTACAAAATATTTAAACGGTACACTTTACTACGACAATATAACCTATAAGGCACTTATGAGTGTTTCATGCTAAGTACCATGAAAAGTGAAAACGTACATTCTTATAAAATACGTAGAAATGCGGACAGTCTTTGAGTTACGATTCTTATTGCGACACTACGTACAAGCTACACGATTATAAAGTTGTACGGTACAACATGTGAATCACAGGCTGTGAGTGCTGTGACCGCCATTCCGCACTCGCGCATGTGCAGAGCTTGAAGCGCCAGTAAAGTATCTAATTTGTTTATTAAACTGGAGTCCATAATTTCTCCAAAGAAAAGTAGAATTAAATGGAAATTAGGCACTCTAATATCTAATAGTATAACATGTTTCATGCAAATATTTACAATGGAATGACGAGGAGCCTGGGTCCAAAACTCCATACTTCATGTCGTATGCCGGTTGATGTTAATCGGATTCAGTTACAAGAGTAAGAAGGAAAGACTTACATTCGCCTTCTTCCTCGAATTCACGAAGCTGTCCGAAATGCAGGAGCTCACGTACACGTGGCTGTACATTAGTGTGTTAAGTGGAGGGATAGTTTCCTTCAGGCACCGGTCAGCGATCTGGTAACACTGGAGGGGGGCTCATGTGGTAAAAGTTGAAGCAATGATTGCAACGCCCTCTGCAATTTCTGGGAGTACTAAACTTTGTTTCGGGTCTATTCAATCTGCTTATCTTATCTGGGTAATATATTGTACGAGGCTAGAACCCCATTACCATTTCTGTGCCACTCGCAACGTTACCAACAGATTTAGAAATGAACACAAGAGGAAGTGAGACAGAAAATGAAATTTCAGAAATTGTATTATTTTTTAACGAAATGAAAGCTGTACAGTCCATAATTGGACATTAATCGATTAATTTCATTGGAGTAATCAATCGATTAAGGTTATTTAAAAATTTCAAGATTATTAAAATACCTAAGGATGTATCTCAATGATACGTATACCGTAACTCACATGTATTTACGTATGGACAGCTTCGAGAATTCAAGAAAGAAGGCGAAAGTGAGTCTTTCTTTCTTGCTTTCGAAACAGCTGAAATCCGAGGTAAAGAATAGACTTATCGTTAGTGGGATGAACGCTATCACTGTACCACGAGTGTCTTATAACATAAGATACTCTCTTTCAAAGTGGAACAAAATGTTAAAAAGATCATACATCAAATTGTAAAGGGATCCTCGTAAGAAGGCTTTAATCTTCGTAATAGTTTTAATGGGTCGATGATCAACAATGACTCCAATGGTCACTGGTGGTCAACAGTGAGGTGGACATCAAGGTCAGCGGTCCAGTGAAGATCTAGAAATGGTCAAGAGATGGGACCAATTGAAATAGTATTGTTCTCTAGACCAAGCGGTTCTTAACTCTTCACGTTGACATTGTGCGATTTTTTGAAGCATCAGTATAGCTTAGATTTCTCCCCATTGGTTTTTTTTTTATTCGGTCCTTTGGGGGACGTGGAAAGAAATTTCGAAGTAATACAATTTCTTGAAATTCATTTTGTACTACAAATAATGAAACTTGTGACAGCAATTTTGAATTCTTCTTAGATTAACTACAAGCGAGGTCAGCAATATTTGATCATATTCTGTGATACCCGCGAGCCACCTCTGATACGCGTTTACGATAAATATATTGCAAGAAAGTGAAGGTATTTTAGAATTATTTTCTAATTTTATTTACGTGATCTTAGGATCTATTCCTTGTTACGTGCGATCATATTGTATGAAATACATTTCGTTTACGATTTGCCGTCGACCACTGTAATTAGCGAATGGAAATCAGTATCGGCGACGTCCGATTTACGAGCCGGGTAACGTTATTAGGTGATACAATCGAGGGGGGAAAAATGAGACACAAGGAAGGGCGACGAAGGGGGAGGAAAATTGGACGGGCTGGAATGTTGACGTTTGCATGGAGGCGAGATGAATCAGGTTCGGCGGAGCATAAAATCAGCATGATCGGTCGGCGCATCGGCGATCGCGGGGCAGGCAAGAGGCAAAAGACCCGATGGATGGACGGACGGGCCAGCCGTCACGGAGCGGGCCGACGTTCCCGTACCAAACGAGATTAATAGAGATCCGCCTGTCAGCCGGACGCCTCTCCGTCTGAGCGAGATCCAGCGGCTTCCAGACGGCCAGTCTTCTCGCAGATCGCAACCTGCGTGGGCAACAACCGATCGTGATCGATCGCACGGTGCGTCTGTGCCTTTGGACTACCGCTTTTGCATGCGTCGAGTACGTGCCAGTCCAAGAGTATTGCGCGCACCACGTATCATCTAGTCATCCGGGCAACGCTAGCAGCAAATGAGAATAACGACCGCTGTGACAAATTAGCACGATTAGTCCACGCGTCGGCGCGTCAACTTTGTCCACCGTTGCTACCGTTGACAGATATCGGCCGAGAAAAACGCCGCCCGGTTTTCTTCACACCGACCGTCGTGCGTCACGATTTGTACATAATAGTTGCGTTCGCCGAATTTCACCGTCCCGAGCACGGTTAAGTCGCGTTCGATCCGATACGTACGCCGCTATTCGTACCGATGCGAATAAGAATCACGAGGGGTCGGTGGGCCGTATTCGGTGGCTTCACCCTAGTTTGCCTCGTCAATTTTCCATTAGGTAGGCACTCGTCGCTCTTTTTTCTGTCCTTCCTTATCTGTCCACCTACGTTTTGTTTTTCTCGCCCTCCAAGTATTCACGGTGATCGTGTTCTTCGATCACTTTTCTTTTCTATATATTTTTTTTTTTTTTAAATCGATCAGACGTATCTCAGGAATTTCAAAACTGACCCTCGTTACGAAAGTGCGCTGTGTCGCTGTGTTTGATCTACCCCCGCACGAGACGACGCGGTCTCAAGGGACACGGCAGTCCTCATTCACCGTCGCCAACGGGGCGCGTTTCTGTTTCAGCTTGCTGTGATAAGAATTCGGGCGACGAAGGGAGGGTGCGCAGAGAAGAGGTGCGGCAACATGTGTGCTGCGCGAGACACGAAAGGATGATCGACGTTGGATACGGTAAGCGAATTAGCAAATATTAACGATGAGATTCCGGGAGGCAGGGTGCACGAGGCACGCGGGGTTGTCGAGAAAATTTCGCTGCGTGGGTTGCGTAATTTTAACGACCGGCCAAGTGCGAATCATGGTTCCCTCGTTTCTCGTTTCGACGCCCCACGTTCATGAGTGGTAAAACGGCCGGTGGTCTTGTCGCTAGATCCGATCCGGTGAATTAATATCGTGGTGTTCAATCAATTGACGCCGATTGAGAGGATGGAGCATCCGGTGGCGGCGGTCGAGTTCCTACGTTCTAAAAGATCGGGTCGCGGCGACGCGAGGACCGTCGGAATCCGTGCACCGATGCCGGGATCAATCTCGTTGTGGTTCGATTTGTCGGCTCGTAAAGATCAATTAGCGCCGCGACGGCACTGGGATTCGCTGAATCCTCGTCCTCCCGCGAACCAAGAGTTAACGTTTCGCCGAACCACCGTTCCGCGAAACGCCCGAAGGAACAACCGCCCTTCGAGTCGGAATCAATTGTCAATTAAGCGACCTCGTTGATCGCCGTGACCTGCTGTCCTCCGATACCACCCAGAAACATTCCGTACGCGTACTTTTGATCTTCCGGAGAGACCGACTCTTTCGGTTGGAAACGTTGTATGACGTCGATCGACGTCTCGACGAAAGAATATTCTTGAAAGAGATGTTTGGCTCTTCGACAAAATTCGTAGCGAAAGGGTACTAATCCCATACAGAGGATCTGAAAAACATAATTTTTAATTTCATATTTCTTACTTTTCACGTTCCTACGTATCGAAGCAATTGTTCTACCTTTTTTTTTACAAACATTACCTCGAATTTCTGGTTCGTTTCATTGATTCGGATCGCAATTTGAAACTGACTGAACGTATCCCAAAGGGTGAACTTTCTGCATCGGCGGTTTCTTCGATCGTCTATCGCGCAAGAGACACGGGACCGCGGGATCGTGTGACTCAGCCAGTGTACACGGAATATTCGCGTTTCTAGTAGATCTCGCGATAATACCATTTATAGGAAGAAACGCGGAAAGGTGCGAGGGTGTACGCGAAAGCCCGGGGTAACGTGAATCACCGTGGAATCCTCGCATTCCGCGTGTCCCACGCGTTCGCGCCAAAAATAGCACGGTCACACTATAGACGGTTCTACCCTCTTCTTATATCTTGTCAACGTTGAACGCGGTACAACTCATAAATTTCGTAGGGAGTTCGCGCGAGCATTACCAGCGGCGCCATCGGATTTTCACCGCGTCTCATTTTTCGCCCGTGAGCGCCGCGGCGCTCAATCACCAACACCGACGTCCCGACGCGGTCGAAATTTCATTGAACCGCGTTGGCCACGTTGCGCCCGACGCGTCGCAAACATGGCCAACATTGTTGCTCGCGCGCGAATTTTCAGCAACAAATAACAATTCGTCTGACGGAGTTTTTTTTCAGCACCTTTCCCTTTGTTTCTCTTTTCCAGGAATATCGGGAGAGATTATCCAAATCGATGCCGGCCATTGTCGCAAATTGTGTCCGCGACACGTTTTGGACGATCCTGGGGACGCGAGTCAACCCGCGGTGCAGGTAAACAGCTTCTTTCTAAAGAGTTAATAAGTTAACAATATATTGTTTGTCATTTAACCATCGATCGTCGTGTAGCAAAGAATTCTTTACGTCGAAGGCCCCATTGTACATTCTTCTTTGCTTCTTCGTTGCTTCGAAACTTCTTTCGCGTCTCCCAAACGGGCGAACAAAAATCGTCGATGCTCGAAAAAATCGCAGAACATCGGGCCTTTGAAATTCCAAAAGATCGCGAGCGTCGTTCGACCGGGCCCCGATGAAGATTTATTCGAATTTATTCGAAGTCTGTAATCAGTGACTCATACCTGGCGGGATGCACCTGGTGCAAAAACTTCGTGGGTCGATCCTCTCCCGCCTTTGCGAATCGGGTATACGGGACAAAAAAGCCCGTCGTCGGCGAGAAGTTCGTCGAACCGGTCGCGAGGATCGATTCTTCGACTCGAAATATTCGACGCGTACGCGTATCGTTTTGTCGATCGGGGGGATGGGGGGAAATCTCTCGAAAAACGAGATCTCTATGCGGAATCCGTTGAAAAATCGGCCCTCGATCGCGATCCATGTAGCGAACGAACGCAGAAGAAACTCTCTCGACGTGGCGCGTCGAAGAATTTCTGGACGAGCAAAAAGAGAGAAGGCGAGAGGGGACTCCGAATTCGCAAAATAAAAAAAGATACCGCGATACACGTTGCCGCGGCAGGTTACGTGTGCCAAGGGCTATGCGAAGGGCGAAAAAAGGCAGGAACGTCATGTAGATTTATGACGCACGGGATCGACCAATCCGCCAGCTGGAATGCGGCCACGCCAGGCATCGCGCGATCGTACGATCTTTCGCGACTTTTACGGCGAGTGCACCCCGTACACCGTATCGAGACGTCCCGTATCTTCGCCGATGATCACGCGCGTTTTACACGCGTTTTAGGGCCTTTTCGGACGAGACGCTCCCTGGCTGGGGGGCTAGCGATGGGAGTTGAACCACTTCGAATCGGTCCCAATTTATGCGAAGGAAAATAGTAGTTAAGCCATAGTCCTTCGTTTTTAATAAAATAAGGGCCAATGGCTGAACCAGTCGAAAAACCATAACGCGAATTAACCTTTTGTGGGTACGAGGGTGCAAGATGAGCTTCATTTTTTTGATAAAATCAAAATCAAATCAGCAAACTCACGATGCATACGATGGTCAGCAGGCTTGGATCCTTGAGTTAAGTGGATTCTGTATGGACGAAGCCTAATTCTTGAGAACGTCGTGGTATTCTGAAATAATATTCTTATTTTTTACAATGTCCCTAGTTGCATGTATCCTAAAAACATGTGAAACGTAAGTAATAAATTTGATTTCCCGCGTATTAATTTTATAGGACACCTTTGCCGACACAGTTGTTGCGATTGTTTGAAGAAACTAGAATCTTTGTAAATAATGAGTATTGGGGAAGAAGCTCGGACGCGTGCCTTTTCTCGCAAGTAAAATTCTTCTCTCCAGTGCGCCCTTAGCGCGGTGACCTTGGAATGGTGTACGTGACTTGCGGGGGTGCGTCGACGCTGAGGAACGTTCGAGAACAGCGCACCGTTTCCATCGTTGGCCATTCCCAGGTTTATGGCAGGGCTCTATTATGAATTGTACGCCACCCGAGCGCTGGAAATAACCGAAATATTAGTATTTAACTTTCGAAAACCAACGACGATTCTCAGCCTTGTCGTAAACCTCGCCTAACGATGACTCAGAGCCAACGCGACCCTCAACATTTCCTTTTATTTACTGGCATCGAGCCTTAATTGATTTTGCCACTACATAATAACTATAACAGGTCGTCCCGCGTTGTCTACAAAAATGCGTTTAAAATACAAAGAAACGAGCGAACCAGAAATTGAATAGCAAATTAATCGATTACTCTGGCAAAGTTTTACCGTAAGTTTTGCTGTGGTGCACATGGGAGTTCTCTGGTCCGTTTGGAGTTGTTCGCAAATAATTCGGGAACGGCCCTCCGCGTACGTTCGTTCCCCGTTCCCGTGGACAGAGCTATTTTCGTCACGTGATGCAACCCGATCACTGGTTTACGATCTTGCAGCACCCACGCCGCGGGAGAGAAACAAGCTCCGAGAAGGAGAAACGTTTGCACGCGATATGCAGAACGGGAGGATATGTGTTTTGCGTCCTTGGAAGGTCGTATCGTGCCGGGTCACCGATCCGGCGCCGGCTTGGCCAACTACTAAATCCCGAATCGTGTTCCTGGGACCGCGAGGATGGATGTACCTGAGAACGGAATTTATTAGAAATTATTCTTAGCCAGAAATATCATCCCGGAGGGGAAGGGAGTATTAAAGGGACACGTGGAAGGGAGAGGCACGACTGGCTGCAAAGATAACGGTCGGTTATCACGCAGCGTGGATTATTAAATGGCACGCGTGTCGCGAAAGAAATCGAGTACCGAAGAGAATATTATAAATTCCATCTGAGACAGCATCGATAATGCGCGACTCGCGTAACGTACGACCGCGATAAAGTGGCAGTATTGTGAAGCTACCAGCTACCTTTTCGGTCCATTCAGCACGTCCGCATTGGCCGAACGTTCGTCATCGCGTCAATTACTCCAACAGACAAAAAACCACAAGAGTCCCTCGACTATTCACAGAGGATCAGCGGTCCCCCTAATTAGACAATTTTGCTTATCGAGCTTCGTTTTTTAAATAAGTCTAACGCGTCCAACGACCGTGTACCTCTAACAAATATGGCGGCTATGAGGGTTACAAGTTCTATCGTTCTTGTTGGAAAACATGGTGCCCTGATCAGGGTTATTTCATCAATTTTTTTGGCGGTGACAGGGTGCAAAACCCTGTTGCGGGTCGCAGAGAAGTCAGGCCCAGAGCCGTTTTCTAGCGCCGTGGGTTTATGATACGGCAATTGTTGTTCGGGGAAAGGTGTACCACGATAATTACGTACGCGTTTGAAAGTAATTTGGAAAATGTTAATAAATCTTCCGCAGTCCTCAATTTCTGAAGTCCGTATCATAAACCTCGACTTACAAATGACGTCGGAGGTATCCCCCACCCGGTGGACGACAATTTTCTTTTTTATTATGCCATTGAACCCTCTACGGAGTTATTAGCAATGTTTGTGTACAGTGACTCGATACAAACTAGAGATTCAAAGGTCCAGCTAGTGTTCGTAAGAACTTTCACATCGTTTAGATCCTTTTAAATACATTTAAGGAGGAAACAATTTGTTTGTTATCCCAGAGATGCTTTCCGGAATCGCATTGTCGTCCGAAGGCCACGAAATTAGAGAGGGTCTCGACGATCCAAGGCGTTCGCGTGATCGAAGTCATAGAAGCTTGCGAGTGCACGAAAGATTCATCCTGTAAACGAGAATCCTTGACGCATCTAGTACATTCCGGGACGCCTCATCAAGCCGTGATGGATGTTGGAGTGTGTATGGGCCATTGTGCTAAAGGTATCTCACTTTCCATTCTCCGCGTTGTTACGCGCTTTTGAACTTTATCAATAACATCGTGATTTTTGGAAGATCTCGGATGCAAAGCAACGAGGAACAGCACGTTCAGCATCAAGGGTCCGAACGGTACGTAAGAAGACTCGTCCCGTACAGAGCGTCGAAAGAAATCCATACCGAGGAAAAGAGATTCGTAATAAATATGTTTTACAACATTTAAAAATTTTCAACGCCTCGGTAGAATTTAAATCCGGACCTTGTCACTTGAAAGAAAATTATTTCGCGTCTCGGATCATTGTCAGCCTGATAAGTCCAATCTGTTATGTCCGTCACTGTATTTGCGTATCTCGTGTCCTCGAAGCTTGACCTCAATTTCTTTCAATGCTCTGTAACAACCGGAAGCGGCTCGTCGGATGCGATGTACGCGTTAATTTTTTAGGGGACGAAGTGTACCAGGTGATCGAGAAGTGTGGCTGCGCCGGGGCATGTCACAAAATGGACCACATGGAGACCGTTCTAGACTTCAGCGAAGTTGAAATTATGGACGGAACGAACACGACGGACGTCAGACCGGTCGTTCGTGTAAGTTTGTTTTTCTCTTTTGTTGCAACGACTTTGTAATCCGCGGTTCGGTTCCTTCGTCAACAGCAAATCAACGTCGGACAGTGCGTCGGGACGTGTCCGGGGAACGAGACTGAAATGTGCATTCTGCGGGACAAAAAGGAGCCATCGAGATGCGTCGCTGGTTTGTACTCGAATCAACACACCTGCACACCGGCCAAATTCGAAGTCCACGAATATAGGTATACGACATATTACGGAGCTGGCAAATTTTATTTGCGAACAACTAATAGAATTTTTTAAGCAATAATTTTATCGGTTGTTCGAGAATACGAGTTGCCTAACTTGTATACGACGAGACGTTCACGCGTTGTATTGTTCCAGGACTCGTCGAGGTTCGAAGAGAGAGATCATACAAATCACTCAGTGTGCCTGCGTTTAAATTGGGCAGAGAGAATCAAAGGAGCCTCCTCGACCCAACGGACCAGCGGAACATAACGATTTAAACTATTTTACGCGTCGCGTAATCGCACAGTACCGTTTCAATGTTCCTACATGCACCGTGTATTGCTATGATTAATAAACATACGATGACTTTGTACAAAAAGGATAACAACGGTTACCTAAGATTAGTCCATGCTCGCCGTATTCTGTTCGCTTAAGGGAGCATTCTAAAGAATACTTCTAGCCAAACGCGTTCAATCCTCCGTAATTTGAAGAAACTGAAATGAAGAAAATCGATTTTTCAATGTAGGCTAGAATGCTCCCTTAAACGGTCATAGAATCTTTTAGAAAAAAGAACAACGAACGGAACCGCGGATCGCAATTAGTTCCAGCATGGTCGCTGGTTTCTTGCGACGCAGACGACGAGTTTCGGTTCCACGAAAACTAAACCAGGATTAGACTTGGCATACGAATTCGCCCTATCGTTAAAACGCGACGAAACAATAAGGCGAGCGCGTTCCGCGAATTCGACGCGCATTTCTGCAGAAGGCAGGCCAATTGGCACCGGGCAATTTCGCGGTAATAGCCATTGGCTCCGGCTCGTTGGTCTCATTCCGCGTTGCTCTGCCCGTACGAAATAAATGCAACAAAAAGAACGAGGTCGAGTCGCGCTCGATCTTCGAACGCGTGGGCGAAAATACTCGATGATACCCTCGCCGCGATCCGTCATCGTCCGCGCGTAGGAAAACGGCCGATTATTCGCGACATCTAAATATCGCCGCTGAGCCACATAACTCCCCACTTACGAATCTACGGAATTTAGGAAGCGTGAGCTTTTTTTAATAGCCTCCGCGGTGTCATCATCTCGTTCCTCGTCCGTTTCGTTCGCCTTCGAAAGATATCGTATAATCGTTCCTTCGCTCGCGCGGTCTCTTACGTCGCCATTCAGCACGGTCGTCTCATATTTATTTAAGTCTTTTCCGTATTTCGAATATTCGTTATTACGTTTACGCGCATAGTTTCTTTCAGCTGTTTCGTATCGCGGTATAAAAGCGCGCCGACGGTTCCCTCGACGTTAGGAAAAATCTCGGGATACGATTTCGGTTTATAATTACTCTCAGTAGATGAATTCGAGTCGATTCCAAGGTGCTTGGAATTCCATCGGTACACGTGGAGATGAATCCGTGCGAGGGAGGCGAATCGTCAACGCGCGACGATGTCGGGCCGCGTTGAATCGTGTTGCGTAGCGTCGCGTCGGTGTCCCGTGAGAGAAGCCGATGTCGCTGCGGGGAGCAACGCGGGGGAGGTAACTCCCGGCATAGCATAAAGGTGACTCCTCGCAGCCAAGACCTCCCATATGCTACTTAGCGTCCCGTTCGGTTCGGCAAACCTCCTGTCCGCCAGCAGAGAAGAAGGTGTCCGCTCCTTCCTCCACGGAACCGCAGTTTTCTTCGTCCCGTCGCCGCGCGACGGAGTCGTTTCTCGCCGGTGCAGAACCGATCGTCGAATTCGGGGTATTCGTCGCGCCGGATCCGAGGATCGCCGCGTTCGGTGGATTCCGAAACATCCGACGAGCGCGATGACGGGAAGCGTACCGTTCCTACTCCTGGCGTTACTGTTCCTGTCGAGGCACCTCGACGCGGACGCCCATCCCGCCGACGTCTCCGAGGACCACGATGCCAACGGACGGGAACTCGAGGACAGCTGGTCCCTGGCCGACCTGGACGAGGGCAACGATCACGACGCCCGCCGGGACGAGGCTCTAGAGAAACTGCAACAGGTCCGTGCCCTACGCGAGACGCTCGTTACTTGTACATATAAACGTTTGCGAAACAGTGGACATTTTAGCAGTGCTACCTACGGTTAACCATTACAGGTACTCGGGATTCGGAGTCACGGCGAGAAGACGGGACGTCGCAAGGTGCCGCCGCAATTCATGTTGGAACTGTACAACAACGTCGCCGATCCAAGCGGCGTCACGCGGGGTAGAAATCCGTACAACGCCAAGGTTGTCCGCAGCTTCATCGAAAGAGGTAATCGCGCCTCCCTCGCGTACCCGCGTCCAGTCTCGTAGCGGTCCAAGTTTGCTTAAAGTCACGATCTCCCCGGCAGACACGTCCATGTCGCGGTTCTACTTCTTCAACATCACGGGACTGGAAGTGAACGAGTCCGTGTTGGAGGCGGAGCTTCATCTCTATCGGAAGAGGACCGCCTTGCGAACCATGCACCCGTCCACCGTTACTACTCCTTACTACTTGGTGAGTAAGGCGAATTCTCGAATCCATTCTTGGATCTTCCTCTAACGTGGACCTCCGACTTCAGATAAGGGTGTACCAAGTCTTGGAGGAGAAGAGTTTGGACGTCCCGGATCTCCACAGACTTCTGAACGTCAGATACGTCGGAGCTCACGCGTCCGGTTGGCAGGTAAGCTTCGTGGTCGATGCTCGAGTCGGCGGATGTCCTGGGTGTACCGAACGATCGATTGTTTCCAGATATTCAACGTGAAACAAGCGGTCCTCGCCTGGTTGAACGGCGGCCCAAATCTGGGTTTGCTGGTGACGGCCACCACGCTGTTCGAGGACCAGGTGAACGTGGAGTTTTCACGGCGGAACGAGTACCATCACAGCAAGCAACCGATCCTGGTATTGTTCGACGACGACGGGAAAGGTCAGCTGGGAAACAAAAAGATCGTTCCTCGTTACTACGCGTACGGCAACGACAACGAAGTGGAGGCGGAGGTGTCCTACGACGAGGATGACGAGAAGATAGATCTGAAGGACGAGTACAACGACAAGAGACACGACGGTCGACACGGTCAGACGGAGGAGGCTCGGTGGGAAAGCGGAAACGCGTCAGAGTATTTTCAAAGACAGAAGAGGACGCACAAGGAGGATACCACGACGGAGGTAGCCGGAGGGAGCCAGGACGCGGCGGAAACCACTGGACGTCGTCGCAGAGAGGCGACGCCCACGACGAGGAACATTTTCACGTCGATAGACGTGTACAGAAGAGCGATGCGACGGGAGAAGGCGAAGGAGAGCTTCCGTCGAAGACCGACGCCTCGTACGAGCGTTCGCGAGAAGCGATCAACCAAGAGCCACGCGTCCGTCCAACAGAACGTCACCGAGTGCTCGAGGCACGAGCTTTACGTAGACTTCAAAGAGATCGGTCTCTCCTCTTCGATCATCGCTCCGCTCGGCTACTCCGCCTATCATTGCAAAGGTATCTGCGAGTCGCCGTTGAGCCAGGACCAGCAGCCGACGAACCACGCGACCATCCAAGGGATCGTTCATAAAATGGGGCTGGTCAAGGGCGTGGAGAGACCTTGTTGCGTGCCCACGAAACTCCTGGGTACCACCATTCTGTTCTTCGACGACAACGAAAACGTCGTGCTCAAGGTCTACCAAGACATGATCGCAAATCGCTGCGGGTGTCGTTAAGAGATCGTTTAGGATCGTCGCGACGAGTCAGCTGTTCTTCTCGCGGATGAAGAGGCGACAGACGCGTCTCTCCTTCCAACGGCTTTCAGCGTTAAGCGGAGGAAGCAATGGTATACGGAAGATATCGATAGATAGAGAGAATGAGCGAACGTATGCAGAAAGAGAGTGAATGCACGCATGACGTAAAGAAACGATTTCATTACGCGTTAGTTACGAGAGTCATTCCCATAGATTCGCTTCGTGATCGCCCGTTCAATCAATCGTCCCCCGATTTTTGTACATAAGAACATTCCTAAATTCGCGTTACGATCGTACGTATCAACGATCGGCACGCGTCCGTATCGTATCCTATATTCGTCGTTAAATTATTATTATAATCACACACGCACACACGTAGGGAGTTAGTCGAATTGTGAACTGTATATAAATGCTGTATCTGATACGTTAGAGTTATTTATATTTTAATTACGATTGAATAAAACGAATATTTAAGCGAAACGACCACCTTTTCTTACACCCGTTCTGACGCGTCTATGCGGGTTTATTAAGATTTAGCGAATTCTATATTCGGCGGGGTATCGTACCCGGTCGCGATACGTTTATTTACATACAGGATCTCGCGCGGAATTATTTTCGTTGATAAGGTGTCGAATAAACCGAAGCCAGGTGAACGAAACGGGACGGGGCGAGCGCGGCGTAGCGATTTTTTTTTTTCTTTTTTGTCGGCGGAGACGATTTCGAGCGGCGAGATCGAGGCGTAAATTTTACGAGCGAGCCAATAAAATAAGCGTGACGGTAACGGTGCCCGGAGACGATGACTTTGGCGCCGCTGGATGCAGAAAGGCAGTCGCGGAATGTCACTGCTACCGGTGTTAAATACTGCTTCTTTTAACTCGTTTTTTCCCACCGTCGACGATCTACGAGTAAATAAACGAAGCCAAATCGGAACCGAGAGACCAGGACCATAAACAGTTCCGTGCTAATGGTACGCGCCGCGAAGCTCCAAATCTCGTTCCACCGACACCCTTTGGCGTCTTCCTCCCTCCCGTCTTACGTTTTTCTTTTTTTCATTTCGTGACCCGATGACGTGTCGCGATTCTCGTTTTATCGCATCGCTGGAATATTTGGATCGGGAACGTAAACAGATTAGTTTAACGACCCCTGGTCTTCGTTCCGCGCCCCGTGAATCGACGCGTGATTTGACGAAGATCCTCGACTCGCTAATTTATCTATTTTTTATGTAATTTAACTGTTTACGGTAAAATAGAAACTGATAATTTGAAAGGTATACTGCACTATAGGTGTGCAAAAGAAGGTCGAATAAAAATATAACAAGGAACATCTGCGATATCAGATAGTACTTCTACAGTTAAAAATGACCAACAGGACTCGCAATTCGTCGTTCTGAACCACTACGCACTGGCATAATCGGACAACGAGCGCGAAGTACGAGGGAAATTACAGGCGATTAGGCGGTATCTCTCGATCGTTCAACCACAGCGTCTTCCTGTTTTCTCGTTAACACCCCCCCTTGGAATCGTTGCACGGGCATAAATCTCCACCCACGATTCTTACAGAGCCGGCCAATTTGTCCGAAGAATAATTTAAAGTATTTGATCCTCGTTCTTTCTAACTGTCCTCGATTTGCATTTGTCATAGCGCTGAACGGAAAGGAGACGTAAATTGATTCACTGGCCCGGATCAGCAGCCGCGAAGGATCCGAAATAATAACTATGAACGTCGTTCGAAAAACACAAACGTTCTCTTTTAAAATGTAATTGATATCTATTTTTTAGTTGCATCTACTTTAGGCCAGCTCTTCGTTAAAAATTTAGAAAAATAATTCCATGTTTTATTTGAGATTTTACTGTCATTTAATACTTTCGTACCGAGCATTTTACGAAAACGGAGTATCGCGAGTCTCTTGTTCCTAGTCAGCGGCGCCAGAAAATGGAGAGAACGGGAGAGAGAGATTTAAACGAAAATACGCGGACAGTAAATAAAGCGCTCCGCGATGAAAGGGAGCAACCGTGGCGCTTTCGATATGGGGATTTGCATATTTGCAGGCGACCCGATCGTTCGCGTGCCATCGTACTGCATTCCGCGCGCGTGCATCTCCAGTTATATTTAATCCGCGGTGGGTGTATTTTCGAATCCACCCAGTTAAAAATAGACGGAACGCGTTCCATTGCATTCCACCGCTGTATTTAGATCCCTTGGTATCGTAATACGCGTTGTTCGGCCTATGACAAGTTCTTACGAGCTCACCAACGTATTCTCTCGTTTACATAATTATCGTACGCGACGGGCGGATTCCTCGAGGATACTCGCGGGGGCAAGAACCACCTCGATACACCAACTTACAAGGAGAACTCGACACCTTCGGGTCACCGGTTTCCGTCCACTCGTAGATTTGGTCCTCCTGTGTACAAAAATATGCAGTGAATCAGAAAATTATTTATATATACATTTCGTAGTACTAAATATAATTTTTTGAAAATACCGTATTCTTGTTTTCTCCCGTTTCGTTGACCTCTGTTTCATTTTTACCCACTGTAGTCGAGAACTTTCGCCCAGATTCCGTTTCAAATCCTATCGTGGAAAAACGAACAAGTGAGAATGGAGTTCTCCAAACGTATAACAAAAATTCGAATGGCTTTGGGTGTTATCGTAATTCTCAGGTCGGGTTCGTGCGATCGGGGCCGTCGAAAGGAAACACGCGAGCGACTAATGAACAACGATCGAACAAACGGAGAAGAAACGAGGGAGAAACGATTAAAACGCGCCACGCGAGCCGTACGCTGCTGGAAGGGTTAAGGATGTTGAACGTTGGAAGGATGTCGGCTGGAAGGAGGGAGGCTAGACCGACGTAGAGCAAAGGGAGAGCAGAGAGACGAGCGGAGCAAAACGGATCGACGTAAAAAGAAAAGAGAAGACCTATAGGCTTCGGAGCTGCCGCTAAGTAAGAAACCCCGAGCCGTGAACTGTACGGCCTGTACAATGACGTAGTGTTCTGTCATCCGGCGCGCTACCTCTCCAGCAACCTCTCCGCTACCGCCACTTGGTCATTATAGTGGGACAGAACACTTCACCGGTTCACAACTATACATATAGTGGTAGGCCTTTGAACGGTACGCGCCTCGTGTCTCATGTACGCCGCGTTTCTTCTTCCTTCCTCTTGTCTCGCCTTTTTAATCGCGGTTCCCTTTGCGTGCGTTGTCTCTCTTCCGCGCGACGCGTAGACGGTATCGACAGTCGAGTTTAACACCGACGATCGTTCTCGACGCGGAACATTCGTGTAAACAAAGAGGCCGACGACACGGGAGCAACGTCTATCGCGATCGCGCGTGCACGAACAAGGAACCATCGTGGAATAATCGGAGAGATGGACCCTAGATCGCGTGTGTCGATCGTATGGAAATCAGTGTTGATCAGAAGGAACCATTGTTGCGTCTAACCATCCGGGATACCACGCGTTTGAACGCCCGCGAAGGAAGCATTATGACAAACGCGCGGCCCCATTGTCGGTGACAAACATGAAAGCGTCGGTCTTAATTTGCTGGATGCTAGTCTTCAGATCGATCTTGGCTGCTTCTTTCGTGCACGCAGACGATCAACGAGTAAGTATATCGACCAGACGGTTGGGTTGCTTTAACATAATAAAACATTAGTTTGTAACTTCGATTTCGATAAAGCGAAAGCAGAGTCGGGCAAATTGCATTTAGGAATAAACTAGTTTTTGTCGTGACTTCCATCGATGGGTTATAATGTATAAATTAATCTAGAAGTTTTATTTGTTATTCGCGAATAAAATTTCCCCCGTGGACGAAATATTCGAGTAATGGCCCAACTCTGTTTTATAGTATCGCCGCGTAAACAGAAAATTTCGCCCGCTTGGCGGTCGGCTGCTACGCCATTGAATGGGAAACGATCTCGCAATGCACGCTTCCCAGAAGTAGAAACGTTCCGTCTCTCGGATCGCCGAGCGTATCCCATTCCGCTCCGTTCCATTCCAGCGTGTACCGCTGCGTCCCTTTTCCCTGCTCGATCCCCCGTATCTCATCCACGAGCCAAACACGGCCTCTTTTGATGTTGCGCCGACCGTTGCCACAAACGACCGCCGTTACCTCCAGTCTGCAACCTCGGCTCTGTCCTCTCCGCCGGTCGATCGACCGATTCACGAAACCCCTCTTTCTTTTTGGCAAATAATTAACCAGTCCGTTCGTCTGTTCGGGAAGCCGGGCGACGATGAAGCGAGCCGAAACTTGGAAGGAATCGTGGTCGAACGGTCGACCGCGAGATCCTTTCTTCCCCCGTGGACGACTGCCTCGTTCGGAGACAGGCCGAACGACGGGGACAAGGACGAGACGTTCCCGACGAGACACGCGAAACACCGGAAACGACGTCGTTGCAAAAACCGATCGAGCTGTTCCCGAGGATCCCTCGGGGCAAGATTGTCACCACCGCGACGCAACGACACGAAGGACGATCGAGACGTCGCGAATGCGGTGTCGGAAGTCGAGGAAGAGCCGCGAGAACGACCGATTCATGGAACGAGCGATCGCGCGCAGGTGATTATCGGTAACGTTGACACTGGCGCTTGGTAGATACCAATCTCGAAGGGTAACCAGGGCAAATATTGGCGTATGTTTTCCTCGGTATATAGGGGTTGTACAATGAGACCAAGGGGGAGGAAGATTACGATGTTAAAGACAACGAAGAGAAGGGTAATGTCGACGCGATAGATTCTTTCGACGGCCGTGCGCTTTCGGACGAGATCGAGGTCGAAGACGCGAACACGCCCTCCTGGGTGGACGCTCGATCGAGGAAGCAAGAGTTCGAGAAGAACGACGATTACGCGGACATGGCACACCCCTCGGCCATTTACACGGCTATCGACGACCAAGTGACGTTTCACGAGAGCCTGGGCGTTCTGTTGAGCAAACTATTTCAAAGCCTACGGAACGCTTCCGTCGCGAATGGCCGCGACATTCTCAAGGAGCTGAATTTCGTGAACGCGACGAACGAGGATCCCTGCCAGAAGTGGCTGAACAGCAAGGACAAGCTCGAGAAAGTTTTCTTAGGTAGGTATACCCGCGCCATTCGGGGGATCTATTGTCGCGCCCGCCTTTTCCACGAACTGGACGATTTCCGTTGCAGGTGGCCTGGCTTCGTTGCCCGCCTGTCCGTGCCAATACCCGAGCAACATCTTTTACGACGACAAAATTTGGGACGAGAGGCAGAAGCGGTATTTCAGGTGGCGCGACGTGAGCGGCGATTCACAAAGGCTCGACGTCTACAAACCGGGAGCCGCTTACTGCGTGCGCTCGTTGCTGATGCAAGGAAGCGGAAGCGTGGCCGCTCAACACTGCTGCTATGATCGCAGGAGGAAACTCGTGACCCGTGGTTCCGGCGCAGGGACGCCGAACTTCGTCAGCCCGGAGATATCGGCCATATTGCACGAGAGGATCGACGTGCTGCCGTGGAGACTGTGCAAGGGAGACTTTTCCAGGTTCTTGAATCGAATATCTTGCCACTCCTGCAATCGACCAGGGAGATTAGTATACCATATGTCAATAACCCGGGGTATCTAACAAAAATGACCGGAACTCTTTTACCCGCAGGTACAATGGAGTGAGACCGCCAAACAATGATAATGGCTGCGAGGCGAATCCCGACAACGAGGAGTACCAGCGGCAGATAGACGATACCAAGCACTATTAGCTGTTTCCTTTTTCCATTATTGTTCACGAAACGGGATATCTGTAGAGCATGCTTGCAGCGACTCTGTATTTAACGAGTTATATTTGAGCATTTAGAAGCGTTTCGTATGGCGTAATGTAGAGAACAAAATATAGTACTGTTAATTTTATTACCTGCGTTACGTTTGTGCGTACTCTAGTTTCGATAAGACCCACGTTAACGTAAGTTTTAAAAAGACGCGCCGTTGTCGAAAAGCGTTGAAAATCTGAAACCGGTTTCGTGCATGCCGCGCGTATGTACGAGATTTCCAGTCACGTTTCTTGTGCTTCTCGCTGAGCGAAAGTGGGGAGAAGGCGAACCCATAGGATGAACGGCGAAGTCGATCCAACGGCGCATGGCGAAGCGGTCAGTTGTTATGGTTACCGTTCGCAGACACACAGCTTACGTCGACTATTGTATTCCTTCGTAAACTGAAAATTCGATGGACAAACATGGACTGGGCTTCGGATTTGGAAATCACCTCGAAGAAGGTAAATCCTGATACTTCTACCCTTGCCTCTTTTTTTCTTTTCCTTTCTTTTCTTTCCATTTTTTTGGAGGGTGATTTACAGTGGCTGACATTACTTTCCGGGCATTTGATTTTCAGCTTATACCACGTCTCGGCAGACGTTCGACGCAGAACGTTACGCAGGAGGATTCCAAGTCGGACGATGACCTCCTGGAGAGTCCTATATCGGTGCCCTCTGGGAAATCGTCGCAACCACCTGTGGTACCTCCACGCACCAGGAAAACGGGGTGGGGAGACGAACTAAAAAGCGGGAAGTAAGACGTTTTGTAATATCCGTTATTTCCGGAAAGAGGAATTTTAGCAGTAATAGTTATTTTCTTGTATTTCAATTCTAGATCACGAGGGGCCACTAACATCATCGAACAGTGAGTATAGTGAACGGAATTAACGAATCAGATGTCCATAGTCACTGATAGTCTGTTTCTTAGGGAACGTTCCCGAGGGACGGAAAAGGACGATCCGATAAGCGGTGAGAATCTTTTAAGTGTCAGTTAAAAGAAGAGCTATCTTTCCGAACAAGGAATATTTAACTTCCTGTTGATCATAATGTTTTTCAAGCTCATATTTTCAATATTTTTTTTTTTCGTTATTTGTAGATATTCCTGTTATACCGGATTTCGATGAAATACAAGAAGACAGTGCATTATCCGACATCAATGCAGCCACGTATGTATTGCCATGTGGTCTCGTTTTCGATATTTTCTACAAATTGTACATTAACAATTACCTCGTAGGATCAATGTGAACAGAGTTGCTGCATACAAAGAACTTGACACAGATTTGGTAAAAAATGCTGCATTCACATCTCTAAACGGTGTTAGTCTTTCTCTTCTCGCGGAGAAATTGTACACTGAGAATCTGACGAAAGAACCGGATGAAGTGTGGAATTGGAATCTTCTTTTCACTCAAGTTTCCTCTGAAATCAATAGCGAGGCACAGAAGAAAATTCATACGTAATGTTTATGTACTAATGTTAAATTTAAGTTAATGTGCTAATTTGGTAATATAAGAATGAACCGAAAATCATTGGCTTACTGCTTTCTTTACCTTACATTGCGTATTCGTAATAATAGCGTTGTATAAAAAAGTTTCATGAACAATTTTATATAAAAATTGATGGTATATTATAAGAATGTAGTGTAGGAATAGTAAAGAAACATTGTGGATGACAATTTATAGGTAAATTTTTTATAAAAAACATGGCATACTGCTTATCTGCAGTGCCTGTATATGGAAGCGACAAATTAACCTCGTCTGACCTATTCGATTGCCCCCCAATTTGGAAATCGCGGTAGTTCGAGGAGCGACGTGAAGACTCGACCGTGCAGGCGTGCAAATCCGAGGTTACTCGAACCACGAACTTGAACGCGCAATCGGGAGCCGAACACAAGCTACTTGAAGCGACCACGTGACAACACCCACTGAGCAGATCTGCCACCAATTTCTACGTTAGCGATCAATGTTCAGCTGTGCCATCACTAGCACACACTTCCGAGAGAGTCGCTTCGGTCCTCCTATATAAAGTAAAATCAGGCCGTCCGAGCACTTGCGAGAAACATGCCTCGCCGACTGCATAGCACAGTAAACCATTTACTCGTGACAATTATTTTTTTTCTTCTTAACTGTATAACATGGTAATGTTTTAAAAGATTATTTAAACGATCAAAACCTCTATAAAGTAATTATTCAACGTAAATATATATAAAATACTCTAATGGTTTATCGCGCAGGACATCTGTTGGATGAACGTGAAAACTGTAGTTCTGCTATCGAAAGTCATTCTACGAGGGGCGCGATGATCGAGTCATCGAGCCTCGAGTACGCCGGCGCTACGTGTTTGAAATTGGCAGAGGCGTGAAACTATAACCCGCTCGCGTTAAAATCAAACATTATCCGCATGTTCGCGCAAAATACAAAATTAACAGGCGCCGAGAAAAAGTTCACCGATAGCAGTATTAAATGTTCTAATGTGTCGCGATGGGTATGGCCCACGCGTCGGCGAAGAAAACGGAGGAGCCAAGCGTAATATCAAACGAGGAAGAATGCGTACCGTGCGTGGAACCACAGGACAGAGGGCCAGGGAATCCAGGAAGTTTCGAGGACCTCCACATAAAGGTGAAGGATTTATATCCTCAGAATTTCGAAGGAGCACGGCTGACAATCAACAAAATACTCAGCCAGCACTTCAACGTAACTCATTCGATCATACTGAGCTCCGTGACTCCGTCCGGCTACAAATTCGGCGCGAAATACGTTGGCACGAAAATGGTGGGCCTGAAAGAGAAATACCCTCTAGCTGTAGGCGAAATGTCACCGAATGGAAACTTGACCGCCTCGTTTGTGAATACTGTAGGTTGTAGATTCAGATACAAACTGTCGGCCCAATTCGACAAACAGAAATGCAAAGCATCGAGTTTCAGCGCAGAATATCGCGCGAATGATTTCACGGTGGCGATGACCGTCGCTAATCCACAAATACTTAAGAAACAAGGAACGGTGGTGATACATTTTTTGCAATCGATCACGTCGAGGATTGCATTAGGAGCGGAGATCGCGTGTCTTCGTGGCTGGAAAATACTTGGGATCCAGCAAACTATCATGTGCATGGCTTTTAGGTACAGCACGGGACCTACCACGTTTTCTGGTACCGTAGGCGAAGCAGGCTTGCATTTGTGTTATCATCGTAGAGCTAGCTCGCAACTGGAGCTCGGCGTCGAGCTAGACACAAATTTGCGTACCCATCATTCGATCGCCACTATCGTTTATCAGGTGAACGTTCCGTACGCGGATCTCGTATTTCGCGGGATCTTTAATTCGGAGACCACCGTCGGCGGGGTGTTCGAGAAGAGATTATATCCCATACCAGAATCCTCACTGCTTATTAGCGGCCTCTTAAATCATAAGAAGCAACAATTCCGTGTGGGTGTCGGCCTTAACATCGGACAATGATAACATTTATTGTCGCTTACGGGAATTCGATGTATGTAATATTAACGTTGTTGTCTCACATACAATATCATCGTCTGAAAATACGATAGAAACGAGTATTGATGATGAAATGAAATTAACGTAAGAAGGTTTTATTATTTTTCCAAAAGACTACAGAGTGAAAAAAACCTTTTATATTGCTACAACAGCTGTCGTACAATAATTTGTGGCAATACGCGTGGAGCGCGGTTGGTTTTAATTCCAATGGTTGCATGAGAAACATATTGTAAAGAGCACCCTGTATGCATGCGAACTTTTATGTATTTATGCCTGTATACTGATAAAAGTAGAATTCTACAAGAATGAAATTTTAATCTAATCAGATTGAAGCTAAATACAAGTGTCTGGCACTTTGATACTACATTTACCATCAAAACGTTTTTTTTTTTTATAAACCGTTAATCAAATATATTATTCTAGTCATCTCCGTTTGCTATTCTCTCGTCCAAATCGTCGTATTCGTGGAAAGCGGTGGTCTTCAACTTATCGAAATTAACTTCAAATTTTTCGTTAAGAAGTCCATTTTCATCGGCGTATTCTAAAATATCACAGATCAACGGCGATTCAACTCCCAGAATGTATTCGCATGTTTTCGGTTCAAGCAGAAATAGAGAAACACTCGATGGACTGGCTGCGTGCTCGATGCACTTCAATTTTACCTAAAAATTAAGTGCGTGTTTATTACGTTAAATTTTCCCGCGCATAAAATTGTTTACTTATTCTTGTTTTATGTGGCATACCTCCGTTTGTCTTGGATTACCCGTCTTGTCACAGATATTTCCATCGCTATAAAAGTGGGAAAGTTGTTTCCGTAGCTCTGGTGACTTTAACTTTTTATGTGGGTGAGCCGCAATCCAATCTAAATGCTTCTGCTTATCGAATTTACCGAGATTTACGATTGTTTTTGTACTATCGCGCTCTACGTGATACTGAACTACCGAACGTCCATAGCAGAATTCATACTTCCACCATCCATTGCCCTATTTGTATCCATTATATGTTAATCCCTTAAATATAAGTAGAATACGGTATGAAAAACAAAATACTTACACCATGTAAACAATTTTTTCCGCTTAAGAAATTTTTCACGGGACTAACTTCGGCCGGACTGATACCTTGATCTGCTAATGAATTTATAGCATCATCGATATTATTATGTTTGTCTATAACATCGACTGGATGTATTTCAACTCTAATACGCGCCTCGCCATCCTGAAATGGATGTAAATGCTGATTAAATTACTATTTGCTAAATACTGTAAACGAATAACCTTGCGACAATTGCAATCAATGTTAATACCAATTTGATGAGATTATTAGAAACATGAATGTTATATTATTATTTCTTTTTAACAATGAGAGCAAAAAAAATGAAATTTTACATTATATTATATAACGATTATATAAACTGATTTTCAATATCGAAACATGTTTAATTTATTTTTAAAATACATGCATCATTTAGCATCGAATGTTGAAAAATTGTTGGTATTATCCAATAGTTGCTTAAAGCAATGTGAAAAGCGACAATAAAAAATATAGAATACACTATAAGTTTGGTTGCAATGAAGTAAAGCATGAGGACATTGATACAAAAGATATAATAGCAAATAGTAGTCATAATATTACTGTATCATTGCTTTGAAAAATATATAATTCCAAAAGGAACAAATATATGTAGAAAAGGAAGGGACAGAATGAGATATACATTAATGATAACAAATGACAAGAACCATCAAGCGCTTGAACCTGTCCCCAAAATTACAAAATATTCTGACCTGGCCCTCCTTATCTACATGCAAGGTCGCATAGATTTTCTGCAGCTTGTCATCCTGTGCAACAAAAATAAATTGAGTATATAGATAATAAACGAATAAAAACTGAATAATTTAATATTAAGATAAAACAAGCCATGACATGGCTTAATTGCAGTATGCTAGATGAATAACGCGTGAACGAACTTAAAATTTATAAAAAATCAACAAGCGTTTTATATTAAAAAAGTGCAGTGCACAATATTTGAGTGTATATAGAATCTTCCTTGAAAACATTTTTCATGTGTTTTGCAAAAATCATTAACAAAATTTATTGCTACCATATACAGGAAATAAATAACAAAACATATTTTATTTCAAACAATAATATTATATACATACGACACAAGCAGAGTCAAAAATAAATGATTGAAAATAAAGTATCCCCAAGAGGTGATTTTACCGTCACTTTTTGATGTCGCAATGTTAAACTTTCCATCTCCAGTGCCATAAGCACTCTTGGTTTTGTTGGTGCTGTATCAACTGGTAGACAATTAATTTCATTCTCTCTTATATCTTGTGGTTTGTAGTCAGGATGAGCACATAACAAAGGAGAAAGGACAATGATCTCGTATTCACAGCTAACAGTTTCCTTTACCGAAAATAGTTCGTGTTTATCATGTTGATAACAGACATAGAGAACTTTAACCTTTCGTGGTTTATTATTTATATTGCAAACTGTGCCATCAGTCATCTCTATTTCCACATAAGGCATATTGATTCCATCAACTTTCTTAATTGGTATATCTTTTTTCCTATTAGGATTTTCTTGTTGTTTTGCATATTCTGCTATAAGCTTCAGTTCTTGTAATTTATCATAAGATCCCAAATAATATTCTTGTGTTTTCACCTTTTTCCCATCTCTATCATCGTGATATTGACGTACAAATTGTCCATGACATAATTCGTATGTCCAGTAAGATTCAACCTATAAAAATCATATTAGTTTTATTTAAAGAAAAATACTTTGCAAGCCTTGATTGAAATAAGTTTTTTAATACATACTCTGTAGGAACAAGTATCATGTTTAAATAAAAACGATAAAATTTCCATTGGATTCAGTCCATGGTATGGTTCATTATAATCTTGCTCTTGATTTGTAGTATCAGGAATCAAACACTTGTATCGTTCATTCTGTGCAGTTGTTATAAAATATGGTTCTACGTTTGCCCGAGATTCCTATAAGAAATGTATATTTGATCACTTTAAGAAGGTAACATAATATTTAAAAGTATTTTAACTTCTGTTTTATACTTATACTCACTAATAAATCGGACTTTGCTTTTCCTGGCCAATTAATTTTAAAGAGGTCCGTGTCATCGAAACTTCTAAAATCGTGCCCATTTACAATAGCGATTACGATAAAGAATACATTGCAAATACCACAGCGTTTCCACATTTTTATAAAATTGTAATTATTTCACATATTTTTAGTCGACGTATACGTGTAAGGTATCTATGAGTATGTGACAATGGTAATATCAATGTTAATTTACTGACACGGCGTAGTTCGGAAAAAAATACTTCTAACGTGTTAAAAGGAAGCACTGTAACGTATGTCCGCCATCAAAGTAATTTAAATTTCATTCTTCATGGAAGAGAATCGTTTCGAACGGTCTTCTTGTTTGAACAATTTTCACGTGCGATTGACATTACATGTACGAAATTTTCAACGTTTGCCTAACCTCAGTTACGTTCAAATACCAATAACTTTGTTCCACGTGAACAGTATACGTGGTCAGTCTTCTACGTGATACTGTTCAATGTGTACAATACAATGAAGAACAATTAAAGATAAAAACATGTAATCATTTGTCAGGTTTTCAATTTCCATTCACGTAAAATTTTGTTCAGAAAACAGTACGATAGAGCAATTTCATCCGTAGAAATGATTAGGGATTCTGATAGAAGGTATACGGTCCTGATTTAGAAAACACCGTAACCCACGTAAGTATAATGAACGTAATGCAAACAGTGGATTAAAAGACTCGCAGGTGGCGTTTACAACGCGTAAAAATTCGAATTTCCGCGGCAATCAATTATATCGTATTGTATGAACTCTGTTTAATGTCCTCAAGTAATTCCTCATTGAGTAATGTTGATTAATTCACGAGGAGGTGGCGTTGTCCAAGTCTATTAGACGAAACCACTCTGATCGAGTATCGTAATCGGTATATACAGTACGCTCCAGGAGGTCGAACGAGCCTGATGTTCGAAAGTTCATAGAACCGCCATTACTAACGAGTATTAATCTGACAGCGCGATCCGACGAAATCGTTTCTACCAGAAAAGTTTCACGAAACCTGGTGTGCCTTCTCGATAGTATGATAGTCTAGTCCGTGATTCGTGACCGAGAATCGTGATCGAGGACTCGTCGAAGTAGAAACAGGCACAAAGTCACAAACTAGTTCGACCTTAAAAGTCATCCGCCGTTGGTTGTTCTGTTCGCGTTCTTGCGAAAAGAAACCTAAGATAATTCGGGAACGTGCAGGAACGTCCGCCTTCCGGTAGAATTAACATGTCGGACACGAGACGTCGTCGAAAATCTAATCAGTCGTGCGGTTCCGACGACCTCTCGGACTCTTGCGAGGAGTTGAACGCAACGAAGGAGATCCAGGTTAGTTGATACAAAAATGTTTTCTTGACTAAATATTTCGGAAACTTTTGGAGTAACAGTTTTCACTTGTTTCCTTATTTAGTTTTTGCAGTCTTTCAAACTCTTGTCGTTTATTGAAATTATTTTTTTTGCGTTTAACTGGATCAAAACCTCGGCCGAAGACCCGATTAAGCGGATTAAATAGACTGTTGTAATACTTTCGTATGTGATCGCGAACTAGGGAAACTTTTCTTTGTGCTCGATTTACCGGCAAACTGGTCTCGCGGACTGTCATAATTTTAATCTGTACATTCAATTTGTACGAATTGTATTTTCATATTTTAACGCCTTATTAAAAAATTCTAACAATTACTCTATTTTGTATTGTAAATATATTCATGTACACTCCAACGATTTTTTACTCTTTTATAAATTACATCGATACAAGCAAAGATAACATGTACCCTTGTACTCCTTTTATATATTTTTTCTACAGAGCAGTGAACAAACTGATGGACACCAAGATTCAGAATGTGATATTTACCCATCAGATTCTGATGTTGAATCTCAAGATGGTGCACTAAGAGAAAGTGGAGATGGTCAAGAAGAAGAGAAACCTCAAAAAAAGTTAGATGATGATGAGGACAGACGCAATCCACAATATATTCCTAAAAGAGGAACTTTTTATGAGCATGATGATAGAACTGCAGATGAAGTGACAGATAATAATGCAGAGCCACAAAATGAGAGAGAAACCAAAGAAAAGAAAGTATGGAAAGATAAAGAAGATAGATGGGATCATGATAGATACAATGATGAAGAACAGGCACCAAAGAGCCATGAAGAATTGATAGCAGTTTATGGGTATGATATAAGGAATGAAGAAGGTCCACCCAGAGCTAGAAGAAGAAGAAGATATGGGTAAGTTTATTTTTACCAGTGTCACAATTTTTTGTAATGGCTTTTTTCATACATTTTGTTTGTTGTAGACGTGGCCCTAATAAATATACACGTAATTGGGAAGATGAAGATGCATATGGGAAACCAGGAACTAATGTTTCCACTAGAAATAAACGGTTTAGTAGAAGTGGTGAAGATTTTCCTGCTTTGGGAACTAATAAAAATGCTTCCCCACATGTAGAGGAACCAGTAATCTCATCTGCTTGGTACAGTAGTAAAAATAAATCACAGAATAAAGTACAGAACTTCCCACCTCTACAAACTCAGGGTGATAGCCCAAAAACGAAATCTAGCAGCACATCTAATGTTCACACGTGTGTAACGTTTTTATAAAAGAATTCGTGTTATTTTCCTAATTTAATCGAAAATGTTAATGAAATATTTTAACTTACAGAAACGAAAATAAAGCTCCCAATGAACCTACAAACCCAGCCTGGAAAAAGGACACGAAGCATACATCCCATACTCAAAGTAGCAACGGAAATAGCGGCGCCGGTGGTGATGCAGATAAGTTGGTTAATGCAAAAACATCTCCAAGAGATAATAACAAGAGGAACGTCCAAGAGTCTGTAAGCTTGGCAGCAAGTAGAACTCGCGGGCGAGGAATGAGGATAAACGTTAATAACAATATGGTCACTAATAGAATGGTTGAGAGTAAACCAAAGGGACACGGAGCGGGTCCGATCACCACCGAGAATAAGAGAAATAGTACTATACAGAACGACGATGAACAACAAATTACAAATGACATGAAACGCGTCAGTGTTAGCGATGGTACACAGTATCATCAAAGTGGAAGACACAATAGTAAGTGTTTAATGAATATATGTATTTATTATATGATGCTATATTTTGTATTAACCTTTTTCAGAGAACTTCTATGGACAGTCGTCCAATCAACAGAGATCGAACACAGTACCTCCGAGAATGCAACAGCAGCAGTCTCATACGCAACAGCCACAACAATCGCAACAGCAACAATCGATTCAGCAACAAGATGGTTCTGCTAATAGACCGAAACGATATTCCAGTTTGCGGCAACGTCCTACTGTGTCTGATAATCCGGGACAGCAGACTTATCCACCGCAACATGGACAACACGGACAACATGGTCAACATGGTCAACATGGATATTTCCCTCCTCAAGGTAAAAATTGAGCATTCTGTAAAGTTTTCAACTGGATTAGAAACATTTTTCTACGACATTACTCATAAAATTTATTTTTGGGTTATCGTTTGTAATTTACATTTGATATTAATATGTGACTTTATGTACATGTACCTAGCTGGCAATTCAAGAGCTGTTTTAGAGTCACAAGGTAAGACAGAGTACAGTATTTTGATCGATTGTGTGAACAGTTTTCTTGCATTTATGTAATTGTTTTATTTTTTTAGAACTAATTTTCGTATGTGGATACGTACATTGTGTGACATGTCTGCGTGAAAATGCGTTTGTGTGTATAAACATATGCTGCTTAACATATAATAGCATATACTTTATTTTGATAGGATATTCACCAGGTCATTTTGAGCAGTCTACCCCTGTTGCTACTGCAGCAACACCTATGGCTGGACAACCTGTTATTCCTTTGCCACCCAATGGCCAACCTGCTAGTTACGCTCCACCGCCATTTTTGGTACCGCCGCCGCAGTTTATTTCTCCGCAAACTGCTCCGCCTAGTATAATTAATTATGTTTCCGGCCCGAATGGACCAGCATTTCAACCAAATTATCAAGGTTATCAAGGATATAGCCCGCCGGTGCAGGTATAATAGTAATGACAGAGAGACTTGAGTGTTTTGTTATACCTAGGTTTTCATGGATGTTTGTAATTTGTTAGCCTCAGCGTCCCCCACCGCCGCAAGAATTATTCCAACCGCAAGGTTGTACTTACTATAGTCCAGCGCAGCAGCAACAACAGCAACAACAGTCGGCGCCAATGAGACGGCCGAAAGCAGCTATTCCAATTCTCCCACCACCGGACAATCAACATCAGGGCAGTAGAGGGAGAGGAAGAAGTACACAGCAACAACAAACGAGTCAACCCGGTAATATGCAACAGACTGAACTGGAGGTCAAGGACAATTTGTTGGAAGATGAACAGAAAATTGTACCAGAGCAGTTTGATAGTACGCCAATTGAGGAGACTGTGCAGATTCAGGAAATGCAGAAAAATGAAGATTTAAGTGCAATAGCGGATACTGTGGTCGAAGATGAAGGAAAAAATGTTAAAGACATTGATATTGATACAGCGGTGGACACGCAAATTATTACGTCGGATCCCGTAAATGAAATAAGTGTTAACGATTCGATAAAGGTCACTATAGATGATCATAATATCATTCCCCTGAAATCTCTGCAGACAGTCGTGGAAAAGACTGAGAATGATTTGAGCATAATTGAAAACACTACATCCGAGAGCACAGTAATCGAAGAAGCAGCAGCTTAAAGGGACATCGCACAGGCTTTAATGTTTTTTCCGAAAGGACATAATTGTGAATCTTCGTGAGTACGAGTACGCATTATATTATAATGATACCGTGTAATATTAATGAAATTACTATACAGTACGTGTAGCGCATTGATTTTCACAGGGTTGCTTGTGAAACATCGTAGGAATTGGATGTGTGTGTCTAATACATATTTTGAATGATTTTATCTAATTCCAGCATATTGTTGTATATTTCGTAGTTTACATTTGTAATAATGTTTCACTACGAATTCCATCGATCTGCTGCCACTATTAAAATCACATTCTTCAATATTGTTAAATTACTTTCATGTATGAAGTCTACTAATAATCGATTATTAGTGGAGGGGACTAGTGTTAAATGTACTACCGCATATCGAATATTAACGCATGCAGCATCGATTGGTAGAATGATTAATAAATCGATATATCTTTTTAATACAACGGCTATTGTAAATAGACTATAGTCAGGTCAGTAACGTCAGTATGTAATTATGTCTTGTGTGTACAAACACGTTTGTACTGCGATTTGTTGAGTAAACTGTGGATGAATGACGTACGTTTATTTAATAAATAATCACTACTTAACCTTACTTCAGTTACGACAGTAAAGGAAAATATTTGATTTTCATGTACCACAAAGAAGATGGTCATTATTATGGTTTAGCTTATTTACAAAGTGTATTTAAGGCTAACATAATACTAATTACTAATTTTGTCACTGATTACATCTATCGAACTTTTTCGTAATAAGTACGAAAAGTTTAAACCACGACAACTCTTTTCTTTTTGTTTACTACGCTTACGACAATATGCTTTGTTATTGGCAAGGTGGAATGGAATGATAATATATTGATAAGAACTTTTTTCATACGTGACTAAATTTATTTTTCCTCTTTTTTTCGATTTGTCGAGGTTTACGGAAATCTGACGCAAAACTTTTATCGATCGAATTTAAAATCTTCCGTTTAAGAGGATAGGGCAATGAGCGAACGTACAAACATTGGAATTGATTCTTGCGTTAAGTGATCTAAGCACGTGATAGAAATGTAACATTTAGTGAATTAAAGATAAGTTCTATCGAGATTACGTAAAATTTTAGGAATATTATACACAGTACGAGATTTACATCGCTTTATATTTATAACATAGTAGTAGTAATTATATATATCTTATTAAACTTTTTATATAAGGTTCGTCGGCGCCTACGGTAAATAGGTGGAAAATTATATAGATACAATAACGATCATGAATGTGATTCGATTATAAAGAATTACATGCAAATGTGCATGCGTGCCTATCATTTTAGTTCACGTTTTACGTTTTTTTTTTCCCAATAATTTTCATTATCGTAACAAACATATTTAAAATAATTCGATGTTTTGTTACATCAAGTAAAATACCATATTGGAATAGATTTCCAGTGTTTCTCAATTTTTATGAAAATAGGAACAAAATACAATCAATTTTCCAAGTTTTATTTGTTATTTAAATACTATCCGACGGGACGTAGCGTTTTTTCTTGTAATTATCAAGTATCGTATATCTTAACATTACAATTCGAATGACATGTAAATAAATTATACTTATGAATCATACTACGCGTTTAACAGTCACAATCACCGAGATCTACTTACGATGAGTCGTGTTTCTCGTTTTGTTGGACGCTTGTTATAGCACTGAGAGGTATAATTTCGGTGTTTCGTTGAACGTTATTATTATTTTTTAACGTTGTTCGTATCGTGGTCCGGGACTTCATTTTAGGATTAGATGAACTCGCAAGGTATCCACGTTGAATACGAGAACCATTTTCTTGAAAGCAACGAAAAGCACGTCTAAACTCCTTCCGAAATTTTCCTGTAACGTGAAAAGTTTCGTTGTGTCGTTGAACGGTTCTTATAGAGTATATTACTTATAATGAAAGCAGAATAATCTGGGTTATTAAACGAAAGACGAAAACCGTTATAAAATTCAAAAGTAGGACGCACGCGGTTAATATTGGCGCCACTGTCGACCGACTGCAATTCACGTAATGGTTAACGGAAAGGGCAAGCCATATAATATTTCGTTATCGACCTTTGTTTTAAATTCTTAACGTAATGAATATTAAATAAAAATTTATTAGTTTCTTGCATAGCTCGATATTAGAGTCCGGAAGCGAAATAATCAAGCTTATTTGCAAAATAAGCTACTGTAGTTCCGTTTTTCACCGTTGGTATCGAGCGATCGATCTAAAGAATATTTCGATTCTCGAAAGCGTTCGTTAATCCTGCCAGTTTGCGCGCGCGAAATGGCTAAAAGGTCGCCTCATAGCAGCCAATAACTGTGATATAATATAGCTCACTCTGAGCGTGATCGAGTCCGAGGAGTGCAATATTCAAGACTACATTGTTCCTGCGGAGAATCATTTCCGCCATGAGGTCCTTCCGCGACGAAATTAGGAGCTTTTTTCACCCAAGAGACTCGCATCTCTGCGCGTCATAATTGCTCGCGGCGACCTTGAGGAGCAGATCGGCATCCGTTTGCCGTGTTAGCGTAGCTGTGCTGCTGATTTGGTCTGTGATCGTTCGGGGGTGTGCATTCTCGGACCATATGACGAAACTCCTGCCGGAACTTACCTGCAAACCACACGCTGAATGTCTCCGTTTGATTCCTATTCTCCTTCTTTCAGCCCTCGTTCAAGCGAACACACCGGTACGTATAACGTCTTTTCTTGCCTCGTAAAACGAAAATCTTTGTCGAGGCAAATTTTCGAAATATATTTATACGGTAGCATTTAAATCAAATCATAGTTGACCAGATGATAGAAAAGCTAGGCTAGCATCCGGATCATACTGACGAACTGTTCAGGCTAGTTTTGTTAGTTCAAAGTATAAATGGAAAGACAAAATGTCCGACGAAGTGAACTTTAATTAAGAACGTGAGGAGAGTTTTTCGGCGATACTGTTCAAGTTGCTATCTTTTTTCTGCATCTTCATGAAGTATATTAGATTGATATAACGTAATGACGGGAATATCAGAATATTAGAGGAGTCATCCTCGTTAATTTTTACTTGCGTTAGATTGCAAACGCGGCCATCTTGTCAATTATTTCTCCACGAATGTAACACAATCCCACGCTTTAACGAGGGTGTTCTGTCGTGTTTAGATATAATAGAAAGCTCTTCGACAGCGAATGTCGATAAGATTTCGAGCAAAGGCAGCCCATTGTTCATCGACTCTACCGCGAAATCGGATAACCTTTCGTTTCAAAGAATTGCATCCGAATATATCGGAAGAAAGACGCGTCTAGTCGATGTCATTGGTCCGCGGTACAGTAGTGCCCACATAATTGACCAGAGTTATCCCCCAATTTTTAGAACCTAAGCGGTTTCGAACATCGAGCGTGTCGAGGGTAACTTGACGCCGATCGTTATCAATACATTGTATAGTGTTCGGTCACACCTGGGAAAAATTTTAATGAGGGATTCTAGAGGCCAAAATAAGACGAAAATCAAGAATACTAATTTGTTGATGGAGGCTTCGTTAAAAAGTTATTAACGTTTAAAGTTCCGCTCGTACTGAATTTTTTTTCTCGAAAATGCGCAAGATTTCGGGGGTGTGTCTATTCACCAAAAATGATTGTAATTGACCCCCGCAACAGAAAATAATTTTTCCAAAACGATTTGAAATTTTTGAATTTAATTGTTAATAACTTTTTAACAAAGCCTCCATCAACAAATTGATATTCTTGATTTTCGTCTTATTTTGGCCTCTAGAATCCCCCATTAAAATTTTTCCCAGGTGTGACTGACCAGATTTTGGGTACCACCTATTGTATCTCATTCGCACTTATCCTCTTTTCTTATCTCTGTCAAATTCTGAGAAGTAATCATGCCCACATAAATGACCACGGCCGGTCTCGAGCTTGGTCACTTATGTGGGCACTACTGTACTTAGAACGTCACAGATGTGAAATACAGTCGCGAAAACGATAAAAACAGAGATCGTTTACCGCTCATGAAGTTGTAGATCAAAGGATTAACCGCGCTATTGAAGTAACAGAGGCCGTGCGATATTAAGGCGCATACTTTTGTCAAGGTGCTTTCCGTTAACCCTCTGGTGTACCTGAAACAGTAAATGACACGTACATCGATTTTTCCCGCGTAATAATAGTTGTCATTTTCTATGCAATACGGTACACATTTCCATTCGCGTCGAAGCTGTTTAGGTTCGTTTCGCGATACCGAGTCGCTTCTTTCTGCCTGTTGCATTTTTACGAGCCGTGTACAGTATCGACGTGTACCTTATAACGGAGAGTAAATGGACCGGAAAGTAGCAGATGGCAAAAATGATGACCACCGTGATTAACATTTTAGCCGCCTTGCGCCGGTATCGCAGCTGCCCGTCGAGATTCCCAACGTTGGCCGGAGAAGTCTGGCTCATCTGCGAGGCCTGCGCTGGCACTGCAAATCCGTGCAATAATTAGGCAGAGTTTGCAGATCAGATCAGATTAGTCATTTTACCGTAGCAATGTAAACGTTTTAATCGCCCCCGATATCGCGGGGGTTAAATGTCGCGTTAAACACGACTGTTAAGATAAATGTCGGCAAGTAGAAATAGTCAACAGTATCAAATTTAGAACGTGATACTTTACGATTCGCGAGATACGAGAAAGTCGAGAAAAATAGGAATAATAGACACAGTTGTTTTGCTTACAGTTGTGCCCTGGAATGTTGTTCTTCCAGAGGACCTTGACGATCTGCCAGTAAGCAACGCTCATGAAAAGCAGGGGCCCGGCGTAAAGAAAAATGAACTTTGCGATGACGAACGTTAGTTGACTATTCTTGCTCCAGGATACGTCGCAGTCGCGACCCAGAATTGCGTCCGGATTGCCTTCCGGTACAATAACGTGCAGCACGACCAGGTCCGGAATATCTGTACAAACGGTGAGTGTTTTTGCATGGTTCTTTTTCTCAAATACTGTAATGCCCGAGTATGCGCGGAAAGTTCGGGTCCGGAGTTTTACACTATTCGGGATTGGGACGTGAATTCATTCGAGGAATCGACCTTTTTTATCTCGAGCTGAGACCCAGTCACGCGAAAATTATCCGACGAACAGAGCGAGATATATCAGGAATGGGCGCAACAGCGAGGAGCGTTTCAGATTACAGGCGCTTCCTCGTCGAGTTAAAATTCTGTGCTACGCTCGTACCGAGCTATAGGCATTAATGGAAACTGAAAATTTGTACACTTTTTATTTCATCTTCGCGAACGCATTACCAATGGATTGGTGAAATTTTTCTGCGAAAGACAAGTTCAAACCCTATCCGGACTAGTTTTAAATGTACACGGTTGAGAGTTTTTCAGAAACGATTCGACGAATGTGCAACGAACAGTATTCCCTCCAAAATACAAATGGATCTATCTGATATCTGTACAAGGTGCGTTCAAAAAGTTCTGGGATTTTATTTTTCTAAATCACTGTAATCTCTTCCTCGGTTCTCCCTGCGATTCTGTTATTATATTTCGTTCTCTAATTGGAAATCGATGATTTGTTTGCAGACAGGATTCAATTTCTTCTTTACGTTGATAGCGGAAGTCGAGGACATCACCGAAGGCACATTGAAGCATCTTCGCAGTTTCAGATGCGCTTTTCTTCGGATTAAAGCAGAATTTTATGCACGTTCTCTGACAAAGTTTATAAAACCAACGATTGTTATGAAACTTGACACGCAAAATCCGGGAACTTTTTGAACGCTCTCTGTATTTCGCTGGTATGCAAAAGGATAATGTTACCAAATAAGAGCGCTATCACCCAGATTATGACGATAGCGGGTTTCACTCGTCCTGCGGTCGTCTTGAATGCGAGGGGGAAGCATATCGCGTACCATCGGTCTACGGATATGCATGCTAGGGTCAGTATGCTCACGGTCACCGACACTGTCTGAAACAAACACAACACTTTGAATTACGGTTTTCTTTCGTCGCGGTCGTTGACTGAAAACGGAGAGAAATTAGAGCTCAACGTGCACTAAACAGGAGCCAAAGAACCCTTATGCTGTTTCGATCACTACCGCGGAATGTCTAAGAAAAATATTAATCGCCTTTATTTGCAATTCAAATCCCTTTGTTCCTGACATTTCCATAATTTCCGTTGCGCGTAGAATTTCCATGTTGCCTCAGAGATCGGAAATAGACGATACAGCGAGGATATATAATAGAGCTTTTAACAGTTTACATCAGTGGTTCTTAACCATTGGTCTTTCTGTTCGACATAGATTCTATTAAGGGTGCAGGACTTCTAACGTTGGTTCAACTAATATTTAAAAACGTTATTCCGAGTTTATGCCAAAATGTCCAGCATGGCCGCTTATCGATTTCCACCCTCATATTTCAATACGCATCCAATAGAAAATTTCTTCGATACGTCGCCCTTTAAAACATAAACGCGGTTGTATCTCGAAGAGGAGGTCGTGGAAATTTATTTTTCATGGTTTTTGGTATCCATCCATGCTAGATTCCCCACGTATTAAGTACCGCGCTGGTACATATACGGAGGGGTCGTACCAGACACATAACTGGACGTTTACGCACGCTTATGTGGCACGTGGGCACACATATTCTACCTTTTGACTTCCCATCCCGATAACTTACTCACGGTTAGCTAGGCAAAGAGACGCATCATGAATATAAAACGAACGCCTAGAAAATATGGGCAAATGTTTCTAGCTGTACCGTTTCTTGGTAAAACTGATAAAACCGTTGGCCTCGGCTCGACACATTTTTCTTCTGTCCCGTTTCATTTTTATCTTTTTTTTTTCGACGACAGAAAATTTACTACCACGTGTTTTCGGGTTCGAGTCGGAGGACTCGTGGAATTTATAAAACCGATTCGCTCGCGACCAGGGCTCGACCTACATTTCTTATTGTACTTGTTCGTAAAACGACGGCGGACAGCCGACTGAAAGATTCATCGGGCAATTACCGGCTTATCCGGATCTCGAATCGATCATTAAGTAAATTGCATTTACATAAATGCGTTGAGCCCCGCGTTCGTGCGGGTTTTTGTGTCTCGTTCCTGGACGTAACGTGAATTTACGCGATTTAATGCTGCCGGACGTTTGCGTGACGCCTTTTCGCGTGGACCACGCGTTTAAGAGGCCGTCAGTTGACGCTGTCGATTGAATTTCGAAATTGTCGTCAAAGGGCTTGTTACGAAGTTTCTCTCGTGCACGTCGGTGTATTCGAATTGATCGACGGTGGCTGGCCAAGTCGCAAGTGCAACGTAGACGTTCTCAACCTTGTCACCACGGGACACATTAGCCGTCCCTCTGATTAAGCGTTCTCCACAGACCCTGCTTTCGACCAGTTCCAATCGAAACCCGACTTTCGATCTATTACGCGATAATCTGTGATTCACGATCCACCAGGCACCCTACCGTAAGTAGCGCTAATTCGAATTTATGTACGAACCTCCAACCGAACGATATCTAACCGCTTGTGCTTGTAAAACTGTTTTAGGAACTCGATTCTAATCGTTTCGCCGACCGTCGACGTTTGAAACTGATAGATGCAGTGGATAGGTATACCGAGGATATTTTAAGGCCACGAATTTCATTTTGTAACCCTCGGACACGAAACTATACAATTAACGCGTAAGTGAAGTAAACTAAATAATTTACTCTGAAGTTTTGGACATGCATTAACTATTGAATGCTTGCCGCAGATTGAGTCATTTAGCTAAGACCAAAAGTTTCCATGGGTCAAGATGGACTCAAAGTCCGTTGGACGAGGGTAATTAATTTGTGGACATTTTCTGCCGACTGTTCGCGTCGAGTGAATTGTAATGAACGGTTTACTCGCTAAGCTTAAAAGAATCCAGGTGGGAATTCGCGCTAGTCGTTCGTTCTCCTAACGGGGGCGTTTTATGTAAATGGGAAACAGGAGTCGTTTCTTTTCGTTGTGTAATCTAGACGCTCCGTTGGAAATTAGTCGAAGAACTAAGAATCGTTTATTCCAAGGTAGATAGCAGCGTAGTGTACCCCCAAGCCCTGGGGACACTTCAATTCCAACAGCAAAAGGAAAAGGTTTGAAGTAGCTAGCGAACTCTTTGTACAATGGTTATCACGAGTTGGTAGCGCGATGCTGATACAACGGGATTACGACGACGTAGCTTTCTCACGGCGAACAATTTATCATTTTTCCTCCGAGTTTCGCAAAAATAAAAGCTACGAGTAGATGATCTAATTCTCGTGGCGCGTTGGACAACGTTCCGAGGGATTATTTATCAACCGTTTTCTTCACTCTCGATATTAGTTTACCTGCTTCGCGCAATTTTACAGTGTAGGTACTTTCGTCGTCGATTTTCATCCGTGCATACAGAATGAGGAATATTCATCGTCTGTGTGCAACTAATTTCTCCCCATTTAAGGGCAACCAAGTCGTTTGGATAATTTGTTAAATCATTAACTCTTCCAAAATCCTCTGCAACGAAATTTGTGAGAAATATGGCGGTTACGACGATCGAAAGTTCTATTGCTCCTATTGGAAAATCCTATATTATAGACAATGCTCCAGAACCTAATTAAACTGATCCTCCGTGTGCAATCTTTAACTGCGACGTCTCCGTGTACTTTGAATTTTGCCGACATAACGACGAATAAATTAGGACGTATGTATCTCATTCTCAGCGTTGAATCTCTGGCTTAATTGCGCGGAAACCATCCCGGATACAATAACGACCAGCGAAAGCGCGCTTTGGAACAATTTGCATTGGTGCATTTAACCAACGGTCTCAGTTAGAGGTACCTTGGTATTCTAACGATCGATTTACATTACACCGTGAATATCTTCTCATCGAGCGATCCTTGACCGACTGTAATTATTACGACCGCGGCTGGTAACGATCGATCTCCTACCTCGCACGAACATCGGTGTAAAAATTTTCGCGGGCGTCTTTTGGACGAAAAAAAGCTCCGATTTGCAACGCAACAATGAAAGGGGAGGAACAGGGACTCGTACGAAAAAATTATTTAACTTTTGTTCGGTTGCACCACGAATTATAATGTTTCCTGCTCCTGTAGAACTAAACAAAAGGGACTTCCTAACGATTTCAATGGTTTTAATATATTCTGGCGTGAAAAAATAATTGTCCCCCATTCTTCGTTATCAAGATACAATTGTTACAAATTATATATTGTTTTGTAAAAGTTTCTGGCCAGCTTGCACCGTTGTTTTTCGCTTCGAGGTAGAAGAACTGACCCCACCAATCAACGGAAACGTCATACCGCCGGGTTTTCTTAATAATTGCAACGTTCCCGCCCACTCTGCAGCATGATGTCCAGATAGATTGTGCGGGGGTGAGTCGAGAACGAATACGGTCACGGGATCCTTGGGGGAAAGTGGTTAACGGTTCACCGCTCCGTTAATCATCTCTGCGACTGTGCGTCAGACGTTGGTTTGAAAATCGGGAAGAGACTTCAAGGTTCCCTCGTTTTAATTAGAATTTGAAACTTTTCCTGTTGACGATCGACCATGAATCAGATAGTCGCTGCGGATGCGTGCAAAATTGCACCATGCACCTCTGTATGATAAGCCCAGGATTCAGCAGGATCTCTTTGAATCCTGTTGAGTAGCCTAGGGTCGGCGGAGGTTGTCAATGGAAAAGAAACACGATTCGGATCGAGTAATTCCGCTTGGTACCCGGGGCATAACGGATGGCTTCAGCTCGTCAGCCGAACAAAACGCATTGCTTTTTTCACACCGTTCTATCTGACGCGAAACGATCTCACGATTGTTTGCCGGGCTAGACGGCCCGGAGCACGTTTTAATTAAATCTCGGCTATCTACTGGTCGCACTCGTAACTGCGTCCGTCACGCCAGCACGCGCCTAACTTGAGGGCGATAGCGACAATGCCACTTGCCGCTTTGCGTCTCGTTCACCAGCGATCGCACCCACCATCATTAAATTAACGAGCGGTAGGTTAGTCGCGATAACGGATTGATCCCCAAAATCGCTTTCCGAACACTTCGGTTCGTCGCTTCCATAACATTGAAGGTTAAACGATTCACTCATTTCACCATTTGTGGTACCACGCTGCCATTGTTTCCATCATTGGGCTCTGTTAAAATGTATGATACAAACTACAAGTTTTAGCACTCTCTTTTCAATAATTGCTGGTAGTTGACTCCCTTGATCGACGATTATAATTCGCTAAAAAGAGAGGGGGAGAGAACATTAGGACGTCCTTCTGAAAAATTCATGCGATCGACGTAGTCACGAGAAAGAGTTATTCCAGGTGAAATATCACCCAGGTAGAGTAGCTCGCTGAGTACAACCGACCATTTTACCGTCGCGATAGAGTTCACGACACGCAAAGCTTTATATCATTAGCTGTCTCGTGTCTTTTGGGTCATGCCCCGACATAACGGATCCATGGATCGCAAGGTCCGTTTCCTTCGGGTTGGACATTAACTCTTCGAACGATTTTCCGGTGCACGTTCGAGGAAAGAATAATTATTGAGTACAAATTATAGCATACTTTCTTTATAAGAGAATATACGAAAAGAGTTCTTTTCGTTCGGGGCTTCTTTCTACAAGGACATAGTGGTCTCCGTTTGTATTCGATCCTTAGATCTGCACCTTCTATCGGGCGCAATCACGAACCGCCCATCGCGTGTACGTTCAACGATTCGCTTGATCTCCAAAAAGAAACGAACAGATTCGGCAGGGTTGGGGGGCTCAAGTAACGAGCGCCGTTCTACTTTTCTTCCCGAATGCTTGAGATTCCGAGCGAGTTCCGTGGGAAAAAGCCCTGGGGCGCTCGAAATATTACCATCCAAACCAACGACACGGAATACGTTTACAAGCAGAGGAAACGAAACCTCTAGTCGTCGCGTTACACGGTTCGCGAATCATGCAATCTGCGTAACTCGGCCATTAGGGTTCCCCATTTCGCGTGTAACGCGCGGACAATCTAACGCAATGTTATTTGTTACGCGTTTTATACACGTGTACATAACCATTTCACTATTAACACGTTGTTAACCGATTAGGGGAATCTCCATCTTTGCGCCACAACATGCATTATGAAACTTAAAATCGGAGATGACGTAGCAGAGACTAGATAATTTTACTTATTTTTTATAATTAACTTAGATAATTTTACTATTTGCAGTAACTTGGAATTACTAAACGCAACAAAGCAAGATAGCTTCAGAAAATTGTATCTGTACCTCAATTTGCATTTTCCAACTAGAGTATATCTGTTTAAGACACTTCGAGGACTGACGGTATTTCCATACGTTTCCGGAAGTTGAGGGAATCGAATAGAACTCTGGATCCGGCACAGGGGCTCCTGATTGGTAATGAGGCTGCGCGAGTTCGCGATTGGATTAAAAGTCGATGAACGAAGGACTATCCGTTCCTTATCTGCCGCGAAAAGTCGCATATCTGGACTAGCAGCGAATTTCCCGCGGGTTTCGACTATCCGACGCGATCGTCGATATATTTATCGCTGATCTATCCCGGGAGACGTTTAGAAATATGTAAATATGTTTTCGACTTCGTAGCATCAATTACTCGATTGCCCCATAGGGGAGACCCACCCAAACTCTGTACCATAAAACAGCTAAACGGAACACTTATCTTTTCCAAACTGCACGACAAAAAAGTTTTAAAGATAATGAAATAACTATCTAAAAATACTGGTACGTTATCTGTATTTGTAATATTGATTTAGTCTCTGGTACAGAGATGAGAAAATAACTGTCGAGTCAGATTGGTTGGAGTATAGTCTCGTACGAACCCAGGATGGTGGATCCATAGGAAGGAGATTATACCATACGTAATCAGACACGACAGCCAAGTTTCTCATCTCTGCTCAGTGTTTGAAATACGCAGTTTTGGGTAATAATTTTACATTTTATGTTGTACTACTTTGCTGAAATCCGCAGGAATAAATCACTTCAAGAATGTCTAACATTTGTCGCGAGCAAAGTGTACCGAAGTTAGTTCCGGGCTGATAGTAGCAAACTAATGGCTTAGTCAACTTGGTTTCACGTTCGTGCATTTCTTTGGAAAAATGGCTACTTTCTTTAAGCGGTGCACTCACTTGGATCTCCCCTAAATAATGCGCTTTCTTCCGAGGAACGTGCATTACAATAACCGAAATGGTCGCGACATTGGGGCAAAGCAGAGGTAGACAAACATTCTTATATACGTTGTAAATTGTTTAAGAACATCAACAAAACAGATTGCAATAGGTATTTCGAGTCTTTCAATAAATGAAACCTGTTTCATATTTTTTGCAGTCTGTTGCTCGTGTTCTGCTATTTGCTCGCCGATCGAAATTTTTTGTATCTTGTTTCTAACGATCGATAAGATCTGATTACACGAATAATTACACTGCTTCTCTTGCAGACGATCGTCTTTGATACTTGATGCGTGGATCGAAGTAATTGAAAGGCATTCTTATCGACCCATTCAGGCGTCTCTATTACAGAGATTCGTATTGCAAAGAACGCGTATCTAGAAAAAGATTAACTACAATTAATAATTGGTTTCTAAGAAGCTCCACTATTCTAACAATTTGCAACGTACAAGGATTTAGAAGTTAGAAACAGATGGGAACCGCTGGCTGTTTGCAATCAGTATTTTCGGTACGCGAAAGACCACTTGTTTCGTTCCTGTTAATTCAATCGCCTACAATAATTTTGTTTCCCCAAATCAATTAACTCTGTGTAGGGTCGATAAAGCAATCGCGACCCCTCGACGTGGATTATTGATAACTTAAATAGATATTAACCACTCGCGATGTATCAAACATGCATTTATTTGTTGTCATATCACAGTAGCTGATTATAAATTACACGTGATGCTGCGAAGACGTTATTAAATTGACGCTCCAATCACATTTCTGAATTTTCACTCAGGTCAAGGTACCTACAGTCTGTGATGTTTGTTCGCGAAGTTAGTGTTTCGAAGATCCACAATTTTTCAATCAAAATTCTGTGATCCTTTAATTTCACTGAATGTCTTCGTTGTTAAAAAATATTTTTTTTTCTAAATTGCACTGCCCACGAGTGTATATGAAAGCCATCGAAATCGATGAAAAAGTCCTTCTCATGCAATTTTTATTCACCTGGGCTATAGCTGCAAATGATATTCTAATTACCATAAAAATTAAAAATTATACATTCCGTTCCGCGCTCTTGTCGTGCCGACGATCAACACGATATAGCGTGCTCGGTGACACCTTACTGATCGATTACGATACCCCGCGTTGAATAATTGAAATACTATCGATGCCATAGTTAGAAACGTCTATCGCTATTTTTCTTTCGACAAAAAGTTCTGAATAAGTAACTTAGGATATTAGTCATTTTTATTAGTTGAACTCCCGTTGCCTTTCTAAAGAAATAACAGAAAAGGTCTCAAAATTACGTGACTAGATAGGGTGTTATTGTTGGCGCGAACCCCTTCTGGAACGTATAAACAGGATGTAACCATATTAATGCTTCATACGTTATGATAACAAAGCCAATTTACAAATTAAGCAAATTAAGCTATGTTTATTGACCGTACTTGCTACAATAGCACTAAGCAGGGATCAAAATGTGTCGCGCGCGGGCAGCGACGTCGTTTGTAAGCTGCTCATGCGAGAATCGACGGTGGGCGTTGCAGCTCCTGAACCGTAGCAGATACCAGCTTTAAATTTCCCTGGTAGTTTTGCATTACGCGTGACTATCGTGCAAACTTTCCTTAACTTCGGCAACGCATGCAATTTTCAAGGATTATCAATTTTGTTCGCCCCAGTAGCTATGCCGGAAGATTTCCTTCGAGCAGTACATCGGGGGGGCACGGCAATTAATTAAAGAAAACCGAAAGAGAATATTGAAACGCGATGAAAAGTACAAAGCCTGACCCAGTTTCTAGAATCACTCTGTTTATCGTTGCAGAGCCCAATTAATTTTCTTCGCGGCGAAACAGGACTTTAATCCCTGCCCGGTGAACAAGAAGTTTAAATTTCGAGCGTCTTGAGGGGGTTTGTCGCCTCGCGCGAGGGCGTGGAGGCCTTTAGAACATCCGAAACAACGCGTGCTTAAGTTTCAAGGAATATTTTAAAAACAAAAACGTTCGCCGACGGTTCGTTAAGGGACGGAATCCGCGTTTGCGATTCACGGTCGAGGAGAATTACGGAAACGCACAAACAGCGCGAGGGTAAAACTGTATTCGCCAGGCAGTCGCGGTTCTCTCGTTATGCTCGGTCTCTTTGACTTCCGCGTAGTTTCCGGGACCGTTATTCACCTACACGCGGCCTTTGCACGTTCGTCTGCCCGCGTGTTGGTTCATCTACTTTTTTGCCCTTCGTATTCACAAGGTATCTCTTCTTTCTTCGCGCGAGAATTTCACCGCCGAGCCGCTTTACGCGCGACGGCCTCGCGCGGTAATTTTCCCGCTAAAAACAACATCAACCCTTGCGCCGTTCGGATTTCTCCACGAGCTAGTCGATACAAACGACGACGGTTCTCGTTAGCGTCCAGGCACCAATGAAAGTTCTTTTCTTTATAGTTTACCCAAAATGATATCCAACAGTTGCAATAACCGCTGGACACAGGTAAATTTTATCCCCATTCAAAGTCCTCTGAGACTTTTCCCAGATTTTAACTCATAACGCTATTTTTTTTTGAATGATCGATTAGGAACCTATTGTATGATTTGTTTCAATTAACTGTACCATCGATTTTTAGTTGGATTTCGCCCAAAAAGCGGTGGTCCCGTTGGCATCTTCACCTGGAGGGAAATTTTCCGCGACGAGTTGAGAACCCGAAGCTATATTATCGGGCAGAAACGGTGTGCAACAACACGTTGTAAGATAATGCGATTTGGTCGCCGGCTGAGAGCTACCTTCGTCGTGCAACCGTGTAGCTGCATCGGCGACCGGGCACGGGCAAGCGCAGAATGTCAGTTTGCACACCGGCGTTGGTACACGCGTACATATGCAGGGAACCATGATAAACGAGCCGAACGATATTTCCCCCGCAACAGTGCGCCAGCGTACGAGTGTAATACCGCCGATCGCGTTTTAAGTAGATGTATGAACGCACGTGCTCCCCTAGTGCCATCGGTTGATCGTTTACAGTTCATGCGACTCGTAAATCGAACGGTGTTCTTGTCAATTATGTCCGCATGGAATCGCAGTTTACCAAGCAGAGTGACTCAGACTATTTGATCAAATGTTTTGTCACAAATATAGTCAGAACAGGCATAGTTTCACAACTTCCATAAAATCTATCTATTGGAGGGTTAAGAAACATTGGATTATCTCAGTATTCAACGTACAATCATGCAGATTTTTGTTAATGAAATGAAAAGTATGAAGTCACTTTCATAATTCAAAATATATTGTAGATTCTTTACCATTTTCTTGCGCCAACCTGAACAGAAAATGTAATTCAAAGTAAGGTCGTAAACATTCCATACTCTTTATTTAACTCAGTATTTCTTCACCCACTATTCGCGAACAGCTGGAGGTCTGTGAATGTGCTGGTAAGGGACCACTAGTAGTCGGAAGAAAAAAAAGAAACATATTGCATAGAGAAATTAAAAAAACTCCTTCTCGTCGTATATTATTCTTATTAAAAACACCTGTTACAAAGTTTCCTTTCGTCGGTAGTAAGACCGCCAAAAAAGAAACTAGAAACCGAAAGACTCGATGAAAGGTTGCCAGATTCATTTTTCAATTCAAATATTCTAGTTTCGAATATCGTATAGTGATCGTTAAATGTGTAAAAACATGGAACTGTGAAACGATTGATCATCTTGATTAAAGGACACGCGTAATTGAAAAGTTCGAAATATCCCGTAAAACATTCATTTTTTTGATTGTCTATACGTTTTATATTCAGAATAGCCTCGAGAATTAATTTATTTATTGATTTAATTCGACAATTAAACGAACTGTTAGTGGGACCAACTCCAAGGTCTATAATTTCTTCGATCCTTGATAATTCTAAATTATTATGTTCGTACTGATGCACGGTTAGGAAAATACTGCGAGGCAACTTCGTAACGTGGCATTTAGAGAGATTTAATCTGATTTTATTCTCAATGCAGCTCTGATTGAATCTTGTAAAATCGGATTGCAATTCACGAGAATCGTCGAGATTTAATATATCGGTATACATCTTCGAGTCATCGGTATATACAGGGTACTTCCACAAACGAATTTTACGAGTTCGAGTTTCCTGCATAATTGTTTCGAACTTTCCTAACTATAATCCTATGCCGTAAATAACAAATTATACAAACGTATGACTCGTACGGGAAGTAAACGACCGCCATTGCAAATCCTTGACCAAACAGAAGCATCGAATTTAATTAAACGTTTCGACTCTATTTCCGGGGTCACGCGATTGGTTTCGGTCGCGGCGTTAACGCAGGTCGAGAATGAAATTCTCGTAGCAAATGAAAAACTACGTCGAATCAATTCCGTATCGTGATTTCGTTTCGCGTCGCGTGACACTGGAAGCTGATTGATGAGTTTCTAAACGCGACTAAAAGTTTACACGCGAGGGAGCACGGCGCAAGTAATGTTACGTTAAGCAACCAATAGAACCAATCGGGCTTCCAATCGAATATATCCGGTGTCAGGGCAACGTCGTGGCTCCGGGGTCGAGGAGTAAACTTTTCCTTACCAGCGGCTCCGTTTTAACGAGAACGAATCATATTCGTTCTCGTTAACAACGGTTGCAATGGATTGCGAAACCGACAATGATTACGAGCGGCTATAGATTCTCTTGTGCATTTTACCGCGTGTCTTCGTACAGCTAACGCCGAAGCCCTGAAACAATACCCTAACAATAGGCTATAAAGCAAGACCGTGTAACGTTGCCTTGTATTCCGATACAAGACACGGTCTTTGTATCTCATCTCTTTATATCGTAACGTATTACATTCTCTGTACCCCCTTCTCCTTTTAGTTATTCGCGTAATGTTATTAAATTTCATCGTGCGATAAATTTGATTATATAGTTCGCCGTGAGTTACTACGGATTCGAATCCTTTGAGACGCAGAGATTCATTTTCTAATTTGATTACACGCTCTAGTCGATAATATTAATATTAGGTTGTTCCACGTGAATGGTGTCCCCGATCCAATAGATTCCATCTTGTTTTTAAGAATGAAAATCCTAAGTAGAAGCGCCTGTTAACCAGTTGTGATTCGCAATAGGGTGATTACTTCAAATTCTAAAGAAACGATATCGTAATATTGCGTGTGGTGGTGTGTAAAGCCATAAGACCTGTTGGTCCACTTATGTACACACTGAATCTGCAATTCCGAGCACCTCGAAAGCCCTTTGAAAGTTTGTGAATAGCAAAAGAACTTGCTATGCTTTACCCGGTAACGTGTTCTATAATGGTGCTCAACTTGATAATCTGCTAGATATTGCGGACTACTTTGTAATTTACTTTGAATCTATTTTATCGCCAGGCACGATTATTCATTGCTATTTTAATTCATCGATGAACATGAATATCTTTTACATATATAATTCTTTAACAAGTTTAACACTTTGATTAATGACTAAGGAAAAATGTCAAGAATGTTCTCCGAAAGCAAGGCAATTTTCGCAAAGTTCAATTGTGATCGATTTATTATGCTATCAATATTATTTGTCGTAAGAGATAGACAATGGCTACCGAATAGGTGCAATATACACCGACTTCTATAAGACTTTCGATGTCATCAATCATAATCTTCTTATCTAGTGGGAAGTTAAGTGCTTTAGAGTTCGAAGGTAACACCATTGTTTGGCTGTCTAGTTATTTTTGTAACAAATCACTCTTTGCAAAATACAATAGCCATTTATTCAAACTAGTGTCTGTCCTGCCTTCTCTACTACAAGGATTTCACTTGGTCCCAGTCTCATTCGATCTCTTCATTAACGACATTTCTGATATTTGTTGCAATGCAAATTTGTAACATATGCTGGCGACATTTCTAAATTCCATGTCACACGCTTTTATTGAAAAAAAGGCATCATTAAATTTTCCTACTCCATTAAAGGCACTGAACTGGATATGCGAGAGAAAGTACTCAATCTTGGAGTCACTTTTACCTCCATTCTTTCCTTTGTAACACATTTTCAGCACATAAAAGGTGCCACCTCTGGAGCCCTAGACTTTGTTATCCGACACTCCGCTGACTTCAAATGCCCTCAAATCTTCTTCAAATCTTTATACAGTCTCGTTACTTCGTTCGTTTGTAACTGAATCGAGAATGTAATGGCCAGTTAATGGGCAAACGATTACGCGAAACAAGTGCAATGAAACGCGAAAGGTCAGAGGCGAAGGATAACGAGAACAATAATAATATACAGCTGATAGCCGAATGTTATTTTCCAATATCGAAAATCCATCAAATTCGCTGTATAGAATTTACATTGTGATCCGTCGAGCGGAATAACGCCGAATTATGACGTTCGTTTGTTCCGCCAACGCGGCCACCTTCGCGATGTTTATTCCGCTCGGATGCGCGACACCGCGCGACAATCCTGCTCGAGGAAAATCCTGGCTCTCGACCTACCTCCGGGGAGCCTGATTTTCGAGCACGAACACCATCCGCTTATGTTACATTTCCACCCTTTCGAAATACGCGACACGGTCATTCGCGTCTACGAATCTGGCTCGTGAAGCCACATTCCCCACACGTTCCGCGGAACATAACAGCTCAACAAATTTAACAAGATCTTTCGAGTTGTTTGAGCAGTGGTTGTTTCGAATGGAAGGTCTTAATTGGTCGTGACAAACGGAGGATTATGAAAGCAATGAACGTAAATCGTAAAACCAGTGTCCCGGAAGTTGCGTCAAAGTTGGAGAATGAAATAGGGAAAAAGTCAGTAATGAAAGAGTTTCTTGTGTTTTAAGGAAATTGGATATAATGGAAAGTAGCCAAGAAGACCCCATATATCAATGAAGCAAGAAGATGAAAATGTTCACAATTTGCGAACGCAAATTGTACTAGAGGGAAGGTGGCAGAAGGGGCGTACACCCCCGGCGACTCCGGAGAGGGGCGTTGGTTGGAAAGTTAAAATAATAAATTTACGGAAACTAGAAGAAAACTTCGTCGGATTAACAAAAAGTGTACTAAATGCATATTATAATCTGTACAACAGCAAGTGCTACAGACTATTATCAAGAATGTTTTATAAATGTTCAAATTGTATCCATTGGTAAGATCCAGATTTAGTGGTTAGTGTTAGATATTTACTTTATCTATTAAAAGATAAATATTTCTGAAAGTTATCTCAGTCTGTAACCCATGATTCTGTCGCAACTTCTTGCAGGTTTGGTAAGATGTGTAAGGATGATCGAACGTCTGAAAACTGAAAAAGCTACAGAGATTATGCATCGCCGTAGAATAATGCATTTCACGAAACACGTTTCCGGTAAAGCAGGTTTCCGCTGGTGTATACGAAATATGTCGGTTTTCTCTGCTTCTTCTGCAATATATTTAAAGAAAAAGATTGTTTTGCCCGAGTACTTTTATACGAGAGCTTTTCTTAGCTCCATCCGATTAAATAAATCTGAAAAATAGCGTTGGTCGTTGGCCGCCACAAATTGCAACGCTTTCTTTTTTCCACGTAAATTTCACGGCTCGAGCATTTTTATCAGCATTGTATTTCAACCGCAGTAATTTACCAAATACGAGCTTAATTAAATTTATTGCGACTCCCGTACGTGTGAAGGACGTTGGCAACATTAAATTATCTTTCACCGATATACTGGGGCTAAATTGCAGACGTCAACTCCGTTCGCGATATTTTTCTCAATTAACGTATAAATCCATACTTTAATTATGTCGTTTGTAGGTATTTGTTCAGCTTCGATAATTGGCTACTTTTAGCTTACTTATAAAAATATTCCTTGCTACACGTGTATATTATAAAGACTATGTGTTTTTTAATTTGTAGATTAAATTAACTGGAGGCGTCGGTGCAAAAATGGCAGCCAACAGCCTCGCGTTTACAAAAATTATGTACTGGGTATGTCTTGATAGCCATACCCCGCCAGCATGTCATTGAAAACGTACTGACGCGCTATTAAAGTAGCGAGCACCCTTTTTAAACGAGTTTGTACTCTCGCTGGCTTTAAGTAACGTTTTCGTCGCAATATCGAATGCGAGAATCATCGTCCTCGTTGAGCCATCTCTCGTAATATCGATGAACTAAAGCATTAGGATTACTCCAACAGTGGGGAATGGCGCTATATCTTGATCGATTTAAAAAGAACAATCTCACGATAAAGAAAAAACGTATGATTACGATTTTATTACACGGAAGAACGATTCCGTAAAACATAATATCGTTGAGTCGACAAATTATTAGATGGTCTATCCTCGGTCACGGTCGGTAAGAAATTTTAATTACAAAATTTCAATACCGTCCACGTTATTGATAATTTGATTCACGGTCAGTTCTCGCCAATCGCGCCATTGAACTGAGAACATTTCGAAGCGAATAGGATATCGAGGTTTTAGAGGTTTGAAGGGAGAAAGCAGGCGTCGTTGGTTATTAGTAGAGTTTTAAAACTGTTATGGTATCGATTCCGATTCTTGAAACAGTTATGGGAACAGAGATGGTGTGATAGCTATTACGCGTGAAAAAGGTTCTAGCATATATCGGTTTTGTATTATAGCGTGTGTTATAGGAAATAAAGATTCTGGCGAACCGTTTCGATCAGAATCGATACATTAGTTTAAAACTATTTGAGAGTCTTTTCAATCACTGGTTATTAGCCATGCGAAGAGCTGTTGTAATCGAATTAATTAAAACTTGAATAAAGACATTTGTGTCTGTGAAAGAGCTCTGTTATTCGAGACTGATTCGAAGTCTTCGACAGACATACACAAGCAATGATACGAACGACTCGATGATTGGAAAGGAAATTAATCTTCGTGGGAGAATTAAAACGATCGCGTTATTTTCGTATTTCCCTGTTCCATCGAACCGCCGGTGTTCGGACACACACGGTGAAATAATGCGCGAAACGGACATGGGAGAAGCTGGAACACCAAATTAGGAATAACGCGGCCGACTTATGAATTTAGTATTGGTCGCGCCCACAACTCGAACAATCCGCCGGGTAAATCTTCGCCGTAAAGTAAATTTAGCAAACGAAAACCAAAATGATACTCGATTGCAAAACTAACAAAAAATATGCAATCGATGAACAATTTTAAAGAATATTGTCTCATCCAATGTTTCGTACGACAAAGGAAACTGTTCAAAATGTATCATGTTATTAAGCTTATCGAAAGATAATAGAATTTTCTGGCGTAATAACGTGATTAATTCTTAATACTTTGTCAGTTCCTTTATACAGTAGAGTACCGATTATCCAGCATCCAGTTACTGCATTATCTATGGTTGTGTTCATTAAAAATCAAAAACAAATTTTTAAGAAAAATCGACAGGGGGTAGGTGCCTTAATTTTTCGGCGAAAAAAAAAATTTCAAATCGCTCTGGAAAAATTATTTTCGGTTGCAGGGTTCAATTACACTCATTTTTGGTGAACAGACATACACCCGAAATCCTAACCATTTTCGAGAAAAAAATTCTTTTCTCTCCAAAATTTTAGGAGTATATTTAAAACATCATAACTTCTGAATTGTTTGGAAGATTTTAATGTTTTAAAATGCAAACAAGGCGTAACAGGCATTGGCCCAGTCTCTGCTATGCCGAATAATCGGAATTTTACTTTACTACACTCCTTACTCGTACGTTCAAATCACCCATTAATCGAATAAAATGGACGTATCTCGTACATCTGAGATAAATGTTACGACCGTAACCGAAGGTCTTAGAGAAATTACGATCGAGAATACTGCAAAATATCATTTCGGCTGCCTCGTAAACCGATGTTCCGTAATTATTTCGGAATGTCAACTTCCTGCCAAAGAGCGGCCTGCCAAACGCTGGTTAAACTTCAGGCGGCGAAGAAAACTGAAGAATACTCGTGTTGTAACTACTGGGAGGAGTGTGACGATGTTGTCAGACATTGAATCGCAGATTTTGACGGGACGAATTTACCGAATGTCGACTGTATCGCGTCAAAAGTGCATTTAGTCCCGCAATCTGAATTCCTCGTTGTCTCGAATTTGATATATCGTTGCCAATCCGAGTGTCCTCGAAATCAATATCCAGCGAAACATACACGATTATAGTGGAGCCGTTTCCATACCCGTGGACTCTCCTTGTAAAATAAATGTCTCGAAATGTTCAGACACACGCAAAGTTTTTGATATACTTAATATACTCAAAGTTTCATGTATTCTAAAATCTCACAACAATTTACAGAGTACAATTTTCTACAAGGTCTCACCGCGAGGATGTTACTACAAGCGGAGACCCGAAGAGAGACAGAAGAAATTCAAGTTCCAGCGTTTACGGCATAACAGTAGGATGTAAAGATACACGGAGAACATTTGCATCTTTTGCACGTTGCGTTTTTGCAATTACGATCGCGTGGGAGGAGCAAGTTAATCAAAAGAGGAATTACGCTTGATCAGATTGCCTTACCTGAAGATACGGCACGGTCTTGCACAGAGTTAGACCCAGAAACCAGGTTTCCGTGACGTCCCATATCACGGTGAAGGGTTGACAAAGTATTAAAACCAGGAAGTCTGCCACCGCAAGGTTCGCGATGAAGTAATTGGTGATGGTTCTCATCGTGTGGTTCCTGTATACAGCGATACAGACGAGCGCGTTCCCGACCAATCCAACGACGAAGATGATGCTGTGGGACACGATCAGCACCCAGACCGAGAACTTCGGGTATATGTCCGTGCTTGTCACGTTCCGGCAGTTGGTGCAGTTGGCTGCGTTTCTTTCCATACGCGATAGGTCTATGTAATTTATCGTCCAGTCGTAGTAGTCATAGTCGGTGGCGTCGACCAACGTGGACACCACCAATGCCAACCAACCGACGATCATCGACCTAACGCGATGCATGTTTCTTCTCTTCCGTCGCGATTCGTTTCCCCGTTAAAAATTTCTCTGATCAACTCTGTTTCACGGGTTCGTTCAGCTCTCGGCTGGCGTTCCTCGCATCCTCGCGCCTTCGACGCCTTTCGAAAACAAAACTTGTCGCCGTAAATGCCCCGCAGGGCTGAACGTTCAACGGTCGGACAAGGACGAAATAATATTCCAGCAAGAAAGTTGCCCGGTCGATCCTCCGTTGCTTCTTCTCTCGCCACTTCACCGGTGACGTTCACTTCGCTCCAATTTCCATGGCATTAAAGGTAATTCCCGTCGTCTTTTCCATGTCCCTTCGCCATTGGCGTCACTCGATAACCCAACGAGTGTTCGGGGATCATCGGGAGCAGCGTCCTTTATCCGATTAGCGTCGCGAGTCTCCAGCGATATTTTTAACCCCCTGGTCACTCGACCGCAGCACGCGCGTCAAAGTCAAGTACCGGAAACTTCGTCACGTCGACGGGAGAGGAGGAAAGTTAGCTTGGGCAACGTTTTGGGCCTGGCCGTGTTGTGATTTCCCAAGCGTCAACGTGGCTAACGAATTTCCCTTCTGATAAATGGTCCAACTCCTGACGGCCTAATAAGAAATTATTCTCGATTCAGACCACGACGCTTCTCCCTTTTTCTATTCTTCAGCTTCTTTTGCGAATGGCCTGCGGGCTGGACGATAAATTCGCCATCGGGCCGATACGCCCCCAAGTTTCTTTCGTTTCTTTTTTTTCTATCGAGAGAGACAGATAGTAACAGCCCCTTCGCCAGACACGGTCGTTTCATCGAAAGCAGCGTGCCATACCTTCCCCTGAAATATAATATTTCAAGCGTATACAGGTGCACTTTTCATTGAAATTGCGATAAAACGGGAATGAAAAATTAATGAAGATCCATAGAGTCGTTTGCAAAGATTGGAACGTTGCTTTCGGATAAAAATCGGACGTTACTCGCCGTGATACGTCTCATCTTGCACAGATTTTCTTCGGGCCTGTCTTTACCTTCGTTTTCGAACTCGAGTCGAAGAGTTCGGAATAGAATTCGATTACCCGGCAAGGCGCTATAAAATCGTTTGGGAATCGGTAAAGCGAATTTCGTCGCGGAAGTTAATATTAGAAACGAACGACGAACCGCTCCGAGTTTATTTTCGAACGTCACGGAAAGTCGCAACGAACATTAAGAAGTGTTAAACGCGAGTTCGCGGATTTCCGTTGCCCGCGAGGAACGATAAATATTCGCTCCAGCGCGGTGGGTCAGATTTCGACGACCGTTCGAACGAATTTAATAAAATATGAACACAAAATGCACGAAATATATATTTTCTAAGTTATAGTTTAAGTCGTGAAACGTCCCGATTAGTCTTCCGACAATTTTGCCAAATCTTGTTGCATTTATTAAATTGTTGATCGAAGCTATTGTTGTTAACAATACCGTGCACAGTATTTCTCGGGTTTACAGGTGTAATTGCGATTCTAGGTATATACGTTTAGAAATTTATATAGCGTCACGATGCGATGGGATGTAGTTTACAGACTGAACTCCGGTAATGCAATTGCACGCAGCCTATTAATTGACCGTATCGCCATTCCGTTGATCGAAAAATCGTTAATCGACGTTAATAAACTTTGCGTGCAGGGGCCCGTGACACGGCCGACGCGTGGGCGAGGGTATCGTTCGCTTCTTTCGCACGAAAATCCCCCGATAACGTCCTGCAATCTTTACTTCTGCGGTCAGTTTAATTGAAAAAATCCACAATTGTCCTATTAATCTTACGCGTCCGCGTTGGCACGGACAACCGAGCAATTAATCAAAAAGTTGTCACAACCCGTTTCTGTACCTTTCGCGCTGCGTTTTACGGTTTTCAACTGTCCCCGTATGTTTGCGATGCGAGATGTATGCGAACCGCATAGACGATCGTACTAAATCGACCGAGTCTTGCGGATCTCCCTTTTCCTTCGTGTACAAGATTGCACGGCAACCGGTGATTTATCGTATCGATTCGTTATCGTAAGTATTTTTATTCGTTATAAGGTATACGCGGAGCATTGGCTACGGCAAGCCCATCGGACAGTAGTGGATGTCCGAAATATTTCTGACGCGACGAACGCGATGTTTTCGATGTTCGTCCCGGTACCGTCTCGTGCACGAAGTATCGTAAATCTGTCTGTTTCTCGTCAACGACTTAGCTACGACTGCCAGAGGAAACGGTTAAATTCAATCTATCCGAGGGAAACCGTGGCGTGTTCGTTCGCCAACTCTCTTTCCTGTGCATCATTTCCGGACGACGGAGAGCGAGCCGCGGAATTTCGTGGAAAAGTCGCGCGCGAGAGATTGCAAAAAATTCACCGTCGAGGAAATATCGCGCAAAAGCAAGCCTGGGAATCCGTAAAGTGACGAGTTTAAGGGACGCCGGTACGCATAGTAATGAATATGAAACAATCTGCGGATGAAGTATTTTCAAATTGAAATTCTAATCCGGATGAACGTTATAACGAACCAGAGGCTGGAGATAGAAAACTGAATTCGGTATTTCTGAACGAGGGGAGTTCTGGTTAAAAGGGGCGACTTAAAGCGTGTTTGGCAAATTAATTCCTACGGGACCTGATTCGTAAATTATACGCGATATTGCTAACAATGACGGAGGATCTCTTGAATTATAGAGGGAGTTTGTCGTGTCCCTCCGCGATATCAGCAAACAGATCATCGACACAGAGAATCGTTCTATTGCGGAATATGCTCCGGTCTTTACGTTATTATGTTAACATCGCAAACTGTTATTCCGATACGGTATATTCGTCCCAACTTGTTTGATGCCCTCGGATTGTTTCCTCCGGGGAGTAGCGAAGTCTCAGCTTCATAAAGATAAGTCTGAAACAATTGAAGACTCGGGAATTGCGTGTCCAATTAGATCGCTCCAATTTCACGAGAACCTTTCCTGAAAGCGTTTGGAAACAAAGTCGTACGTCTTAAGTGACCGGCACAAACAATAGAAAATAATTCCAACGTCTACTTAAATAAGATGAGCCAGATTGAATCGAAATTCTAACTTCGTCTATCGTCTAAACAGCGGTTCGCAAGCCTTGAAATGTTTGTTAATAATTGTTTCAAATCGTTGTGTAAAATTTCTGGTCGAAACCATTAGGAACAACTTCATACACAGTCGCGTATCGAAGGTATTCGTGATTAAAGCCATTTCTCTATGTCCTCTATTAAGATTGATTCAAACGCGTCTAGTAATTTAGTCCAACGGCGCGTAATTTAGAAACTTGATGTGTACGGATGCTAAAATTTAGTCGAGTAATTTAGTGATACGATTTATTAGAGGATCCATTTCGTCGTATTTTTCGTTGTATTCAAGGATTAAAATTGTTCAACGATAAATTAAAAGAATTTTCCAATAATACGATTTTCTAATTTTAGCTCTTTCTGAAGACCACCTGAGGCTTCCAACGAGTGTTTTCTATTCATGCACGCATTGTTTCGTCTCTGGTAAGATTTCAACAATATTTCTGATAACATTTGCCCATCTTTCGACTGTACTAATCCAAACACTTTTCTATACACTATTTAGCAGTATCTACTCGTCACTCGACTAAATTACTGGACGCATCCGAGCTAGGGTATTCTTCACGGTGCTCGAGGGATCGGTACAGAAACTTGAATGCCTAAAAGGACGACGAGAATTTCACTACGAACGAAGAGCTGGTGTCATTCACTTTATACCCTAATGTTAGCCAACGACTTCCATGCAAAAGGACGATTTTCCAAATGTTTTCTTTTCGACTCCTAAGGTTCGCCTCGAACGGCAGCACTTTTTGCTTGTTATTTGAACTCAGGGTGACTTCCTCGTGGCCGATTATTCTCAGAACCACGCTACCGGTCGCGTTTTCGCGCCAGATACGCTCATCGGATTATCGTTTCTAACGAAGAGGCATCTCGTTGCGCGGTCGAATATCCCTCGTCGAAGGAGACACCCCGTTCGGGACGATCGTTTTCTCGATGTCGCAACCGTTCTCGGATTCGCGTCTTATATTCGGGGCCGTTCGCGTGGTCGAAGACGATTTTCAACGTCTCGCGGTGCGTCCGTCGCGTCGACGGGCGAACGAAGGATCCTGGGTTCGGGGAAGGGATGTGAACGCGGCGACGGACTCTGCGAAACTGAGGTATGTACGTCGTTTTAACGAGCGCGTAGGTGCCGCAGCCCGCCGAAGCTGGGGCCGAGGCACGTTTCATTTTAAAGTTTTCCGATTCCCTCGACCCTGGCGAACCCCACGCGAGTTGTTTCGTCCTTTCCTGGGCTTCGTTATCATCGGAAGGACCGAAAATTTCTCGGTAAATGTGGAAGAAAACTGAGGTAGCTGTACCAATAACCGTGTAGACCGAATAATGTCCTCAAGAACGAGCAGAGGCAGTTCATTTGACAAATTACTCCGCTCTACAAACAGCGTTATCCAAACGTAAAGAAGAGTACGTCGAGTTAAAATCTTAATTAAAAAGTGAGCTCGAATCACTGGGCTCTTCTGGGATGGTCAGGGTTTGTTATCGTTTCGGGAAACGCAAAGGAACAAATTTTGCAAAATTTACAGGAGACCCGTGGTATAAGCGAGATCGTATGAACGCGAACGGTACTCGACGTACATTCGATATCGATTTATTGTGAAGTGAAACGTCAGTGTATATTTTCGATATATTTTTTCATGTAAATTCACCGCTTTTCGGATTGAAAACATTCTGTTGAGGTAGAAGCAATACACGATGCGTGACGAATATTTAACGTTGGTAATTATTCACCGTAAAAAATAAAACTCTCGAGTGGACAGTAGATGCGAAGCCACCCTAACGACGTAATTAGTAAAACACTGTACAGAATCCAGACGCTTTTTGGAAAGTGGACGGCGAGCAGGTTTACCAGACACTAATTTGTTCCGCGTCCCGCATTATGAATTATACTTGTACGTTCCGCAACGAGGCTAATGCTTTTTAAAACATCTCTGATTGCCATTAATTCGTATTTAAATTTTCCCCTCCGGGGCCTGCGACAAGTCATCTTGCACGTTACTGTGAGAGACAGCGAGATTAAATCTGCAATACCGTCTTGCATCGATCACGACCGTGATCGAATAAAAAGTGAATCTAATCAAGCGTTGTTTCGGTACACGTTCTATCGCGTTCGTTCGTCGTTGTCGATCACGGGATCCTTTAATTTTGCCGTTGTCTTCTTTTCAAGATGTAACCCTTGAGAATTCAGTTTCCGGTGGGTACAAACTCTGGCCAACTAGAATTAAATTCCAATCTCGCCTTTACGAGCTGTCGCCAGTTTACGAGACGATTTCAAGCAGAGCAGAGTCGCCGAAAGATTCCACTGTTGCTCGCCCGGGAGCATAAGTTCTATCAATTGAAAGTGAATGAAATGGGATCAGATATTCTCATCGAACGACGAGTGGCCTTTGTTCGCGACGGATACGCGATAAAGGAAACGTTAACGGGATTTTGTTTTCGATCGATAGAAAATTCTAAGCTTGACCCCGGGGCGGCTGACGTGACCGTTCCGACTACGGAAATCCTTCGAAAATAAAAGATTTCCCAGGGAAGAGTATTAAATTCCGGCAGGAAATTCCTTTCACCAATCCTGGTTAACGTGTACGTATTTCAGCGAGGATGTACATTCACGGGCTTAAAGGGCTATCCTCATTCGCCAAGGGGAACACAAAGGTGTTCGTTATAAATAGAATTCATTAAAGGAAAACTACAAGATCCTTCTTTTTTAATTTATCAGATTTCTCTCTATTACATAGATTTCTTACGACAGATAACATTATAACAAAGTCACGTAAATTGTTCGTTCGTACCTCCCATTAATGCTGAAACAATTAGTGTGTTATTCAATCAGCTAGTACTTAAATTATTATACAGTGAACTCTATCAGTTTCGTGTGTTGGATCTTAACAACGTAAAACCTTTGTTGTGATTCTAGCAACGCTGTTCGCTGTCTGTCTTGAACTAGTACGGAACTTAATGGTGGGAGAATCGGTTGGCTGGTAGCAGGGACTTCCGTGGCTCTCGACGAAGAAGAGGGAACGTCTGATGGTGGGAGAAGTTCGTCATCCCTGAGGTACAACACCGCGGTAAGCTGAATCAGACTCGTTCGCCTTACAGTAAAATCTGGTGTAAGTCCTATTGAATCGAAAATTGAGACCGTATTTGTCGTCAGGGTATTAGCACCATCACACACTCGCACAAGTACGGATTAATATAATTTGTGACTTGGTAAAATACGAGCTTCGCGCGTTATCGAGCGACACGACTCCCTGTGGATTTTACGTGTCACACATATCCTGGTGACATCGCAGTCGACGCGTTAAGGAGGGTGCAGGGACAGGGATTTCGTCCCCATACGTCTGCCGTGCGCTGTTCATTTATCATTCCAGCGTCCGATAAACCTATTCAGAGTCAATCCTTTCGTCGTCTTACAAATACAACATTATCGTCTCGTCACCGGCAGTCTATAGAAAATCTATTACTTATTTTTTGTTCCTTTTGACCTGCACGCGCGAATATGACGTTTACGACTGTAATTAATTTTGTTTCTTGCGCCAACGCGAAACGCCGGTCGCGTTCGCGTCACGCTTACGCAACAGATTCTACCGAGAAAACGAGGAATTCTTAACGAAAGGAACGGTACACGGTAGCGGGGCGAACTTTACGAAAGTCAAACTTTAAAATTACAGGAGCGTTCACGGTGCCATAAGTTGCCGCAGAAGTTTCGATGAGGGAACCGCGTCGCGAATTCTTTGTTGAATCCCCGCTATGGGCAAGGCCAATGATTCTAAGTTTCATACGCGAAGACGTTTCGAGAATATATTGCACAGCAGAGTACGATTTCTTTTTACTATTTGTGCAATAGCCCATTTTTCTCTTAATTTAGTGAATCTAACGGTTCACAGTTAAAACCAGGCGAAATAACGCAAACGAAGCGGACGATCGATCGTCGCTTCTTTGCAGAAGAGGTTGACAATGTTTGGATCGTTCTAAGCGCGCGACCTACGGAAAAGTCGCACGTGCCATGATTAATGAGCTCAGTGTAAACTATTGCCGTTTAATGTGCGTCCTCGTTTTGTGTGAATACACGACGAGTCGCGAGCGTGCAACAAATTGATATCATTCTTTCAAGCCGTTCGATATTTTTCTTTGGCTCGTTCGCTGCCGATACAACGCGGTTTTTGTGTTTAGTTCCTCGTACGCGCTTGAAAAACATGCGTTTATGTTCTTACGCTTTTAAAAGAATAATATGACCTATTTGAGCGGCGGATAGACACATGCATATTCTCGCAACATCTTTTTAATTTTACACGCTACTAATAACATTGTACCACTATCACATATACAAGCACTTTAACGAATTTAACGTCGTGGGAAGTGCCAGTGCAGGTACTGAACGCAAATATAGGTCAGAGTACAATTGGAGCGGTTGTTTCTTTAAAGACTGGTGAATTTATTTTTTACGAGAATGTCGAGGAACTAAATTTTTTACGGGGCTTTCACGGTCAGCACGTTTCTACGAGTAAATTTCATCCATTACTATTCTTTCTTCCATTATCAATCGAAAAGAAACCAGTATTGAATTCGAAACTTTCTTTTTGCCAAAAATGGCCGAAAAAATATAAATGTTTTTGTGTTAAAACTAAATGGTAGCGACATCTGTAGTATAAAAATATAATTTGTTGTTTCACGTTAAAATCAAATGGATCATTACACGGAAACTTATGCGTACTGTGAATCGGTTGTAGGTTCTTCTTAAAAAACAGTAATTCATTCTTAACAGTGATATTATATAAAATTAATGTCCTTTTATTGCTAATGAATCTTATATTTACAATGGAAGAAATTTCTAGTTATCACAACTGTAATGATATTATAAGTATTAATACATCTGACTACTCGATTAACATGATTTTGTGTTGGAATCTAATTAACGTGTTCTTAATTATCGTCACGGATTTTTGATATTTCGCAGGTACGCACGCCTGGATTATCTCACGCAATTCGATTTACTAAAAAAATAGTTTTAAAGAGATTGAAAATAAGTTTCTATGCTTTGTTTACAACAACCGTGTATCGATGATAAATTGTTATGTGTATACATGATATCCTTAAAATACGCGAGGCCATTTTTATTTTTTATCATTTCTGGCGGCCGCTTCTATTATGATGATGAGGCACTTGATTGCGATTTAAATCATAGAAATACTTTTAAAGCACATTCACAAACAATTTAAACGAACGTGTTCATTTTATAATATCTCCTTCTTTATTTTAATAACTTCGAACCTAGAAATATAACCGATCATCCATCGTTGTTAGTAAATTCGGCCGTACTACTTCTCGACAATAAAACTTCATTGTCTTCTCCTTTCCAGTTATTTCGTACGAGCACGAAAATACCGATAAAAATTATTAAAATACCAATACCAGCGATCCCGAAAAATGTTACGCTACCCAAAGATTGCAAAATTATGACAAATTTCACTTTACTAGCATAACTAGGAGTCAAATAAGCTTCCTGCGTGAACCACAACATTGGTACAAATGTTTTCTTGAGATGCTTGAACATACTGAAAATAGAATTATGCAAATTGATTTAAATTTAGAATTCATTCAAGAAAGACTTACACCTTTTTTTCATAAAAAAGAAAAAATACTTACGATAAATATTTGTCAGGTTCGATCAACAGATTTAATTGTAACTGCGCACTTACTTTCAATGGAACACCCGTATTCTACAAAAATTCAAAATAGTCATAGTATAACGCATCGAGTTTATCGATCGTTGCATTAATCGATTGTCACACATTGTCTCGAAATAATTACCGGTTCTATGGATATCGAGAGTTGGTGTTTCTCTTTACTAGGATTCATTCCATCGATGTTCTCTCTGTAACTCGGATCTGCTAAATAAAAATGTGGTAAACTAATGAATGCCGGCGCACCCCACTTGCACAACGAAATATTTAACGCTCCAGACGGTATGCATCCTTCTTCACAGTAACATCGCCGCGATGGTACTTTTGTACCATTATCGAAAATTGTATCATCACTGGTGTATGTAACACCTGTTAATCCTTCGTGTATCGTTGTATTTGCATACACCACCGTTATACTCCTATTAGTTAAGTAACAAAACGGGAAGAATTAAATGCACGTCGAATGTCGCGAGAATTTTTCATGCCGTTTGATTCGCGTTGAACGTCCATCAGACGTTCTGGATTATCTTCAATATTTGTTCAAATTATTACATCAAAATTAGAAACATTTAATTTTTCAATGGTGTAATTATTATTTTATAATAAATTTTACAGAAGTTTAATAGTATTAGGGTAAATGTTCTAAACAAGTAATGCATGTCACAGAGTTGGTTACTGGTAATTAAAAATTAAATTATTTTGTCTCGATTGCGATATTTCCTTTCTTATAGGTCGACGAAAGAGGTTAAGAACCATTGATAATGAAAATTGTACTTACGTGCAAATATCAGATACAAAGAAAGAAACGGTTTTATTATCTGGTAATGGTGGCCACAAATCACCATTTGTCCCTTTTACTACCCCACATTCTCCGCGATAGTAATCAACCTTATCTTTGTAATTCCAACTCTTGAGCATTCCTAATTCAAGCATATTAGACATGCCAGTGAGCATGTTGAATGTTCCATCGTATGTTGCAGAATTATTTCTCTGAGGAAGTTAGGATACTATTAAACAAATTTATTAAGGGAAACTTTTGTGTTTAAGACAGCTCCTCTTTAGTAATCGTGTAGAAATAAATCTCACATTATAAAACCAACCAAATTTATCCATTGGAATCTTTGAAATTTTTAGTTTTCGAGCAATTGTTAACATAGTATCATTGTAGCCCTCAAAGAGTAACTGATTAACAGTCTTGGTAATTATTAATTTTTGTTTTATTGCATGCATAATTCTATCTGTTATGTCACGAAGAAATGGTTTTTTGTGTCTCAACATGTATGCTACACTCTGAAAAAAATAAATAAAGGAAGTACATTTTAATACATATGTACAATTATATGTTTATAATAGAGAAATGCAAAGAGATACATACAGCAGTTACAGGATTTATATTAGTCACATTATCTGACAATTTCCCTGCTGACAAAGACTCATCAAAATGCCATACCCTCTTCCTTTGATATGTTATAGTATTATTTTCATTCCATGTTTGTTGCACCTTATAATCAACTTCTCTGTAACAAAGAATTCTTATTTATACCAATGTTAATAGAAATCAGAATGTTCATCATAAGTATGGTACCTAAATACATAAGGACCCATTTCTTCAAAATGTGGCTTTGTTCCATTAGGGGAATTAAATGTTTCTGGATTAGTCAAATTAAACATGTACAGTTTCAAATACATGGGAATCGGAGTCTCTTCCCAAAGTTTATAGTTTGAAGATGTTGGTGTTAAAGGCAGTTGCTGTAACAAAGTAATATACAGATGCATCCATTATGTAAGAATTAGAAATTATGGAAAATATCACATTCATGCTTACAGATCCTAAGATGGATGTATAAATTGTAGACCAAAGTATTCCTAATGTCAGTCCACAAATTGTTATTATCAGACCTACTATAAGTATAATAACAACCTTCTTCCAACTTTTCAACATTGTGCTTGATAATTTTGACCTGAAAAGAATAAATATCACAGTTTTAAGTGTCCTTGTCCCCATTATACATGCGCATAATAAACGTAACGACGTACTTATTACTTTTCAGATAATGTTATTCAGAGAATACGGTAATATTGAAAGCTTCATATAATCAGCAATTCTTCTGTAAATAACATTACGTACTTCAATCGAAATTTTTGTTAGCAATGTCACGTGTTGCGAAATTTATCGTTTATTTTCTTCTAACAATGCCTTCCAACACTGTGTTAGTAAAACGCTTTATAAGCAACGAAACATAAAATATTTAGTATTAACAAACATGGTTAAGTGTCATCGTTCGTACGTGTCGCTGTCAAATCAGGATAAAAATTTAGTCTTACGATGTAACGTAAGTTGTATCCGAAATCAAGAATGTCGAAGCGATCAAAAACATTGTGGATTATTTAAAATATTGTACACATTTACTCGGAGTTCCAATATGGTAAAAACTAAAGGAAGAAAGGTCTATATAAACGGGGGGAAAAATAGACTGTACAAATTTGTACGATTGACAGATTACTGTCACAGTTCGGCGCATGTCGTGTTGTCACACAAGCGCGAATCTTTAAAACCTCGTCGTAAAGAATAATAAATATAGGAAAAATTGGCTGAGTTAAAACACCAGAACTCTATACTATAAACATTATGCATAAAATTGATATTATTCTAAACCTTTTACGTGTAACAAGTAGACTGCATTATGTTCTATTAAGCCAAGTATTTTCACATTACATGGTATTACAGCTGGAATTAAAATAATATTTTTTTAATTTGTTTCATAACATCTACCGTCACCTAATTTAATAAATAACTTTGTTATCAATCTTAATTTTAATTAATCTCCGAGCAACGTTCAACGTTAAATGTATGCCAACAATCTCAAAAAGATTGATTATTGTTTTGTCGATCGCATACTTAAAACGTTTCGATATGAATATTGTTTTATATGACGTCCATCTGCTTGATAAAAATCTACTCGTCGCCAAAAAATATATTATGCAATATGTTATCCTTTCTCAGATAAATTCCTTTACAAGTTATCTTAAAATGCATAATATAATCCGAAAAAAATGATTCCTCCTAAGAAAATAAATTTCATGAAATTTTTGTTTACTGAATCCTCCTGTAAATATCCATCGTCTTTATATACAGTGTACGATGGTAATAAAATGGTAAAATAGTCGATAATAAGGCGAGGGCTGTGCAATTAATGCCTTATGTTTATAGACGCGCGCGTCTACCCATATTTTCAAAGTTAGTTTTGTCGAAAATGAAGGTTCTTATAAAAAAAAGTAATTTTATGTTTTTTGACTTATTTTCCTCGGAGGAGTTGTCTTTCTCTGCTTAAGATTTTATATCCTAAATCGTAGCTTGGCTTGTATGTTTCAGAGTCACACCAACTTGCGGCGGATTAATTTGCCATGAAAGTGAAAGCGAAACGATGGTTTTCTAAATGATTATCTAAAAGAGAAGTTCAGTGCAATGTCCTTGAGAATTAAATTTAAACTCTGCTTAAAAGTTAGTTCTTATATAAAACGTTGGATCCTTGAAAATACCATCTACGGCTTGTTAGTTATTGTATGTGAACATCAGGATCAATAAGGGGGCTGTTTACTTCTGGAATTAGCTTTGATGGCTTCGCGATTATGCGTATAAGAATCTACGAGAAGAATAAATCGGATTAAAATACGATGAAAGGTGTACGCGGTTTTACAAGGTAAAAATATTTTTTATATCATTCAATTTTTATTTATACATTATCAGCAAGCATCTACCTGTGTCTTATACTTTGAATTATTATTTTTGTTGTAAAAGACAGGCTGTATCATACATAAAGCGTATATCTTGGTTCTTTTGATCGATAACAAATCTCATTATCAATTTAATACCAAATATCAAGGAGGTTTCGCTCGATCGTCATAATCGGAGGATAATGAGTTCTTTATTTCAGTAATATCTTCAATTCTCTATCAAATCGTACTCGTATAAATGCAGCACTGTCCTTTTTATCTACATATTATTATTATACAAATGAACTCTAATTAGATGATTTCGCGGTATCGTATTCAGTAGACTGCTCGATATCGATCTCCGACAAGGATATCGGATAAATTTGAATTCAAGAAGCGAAGTAAAGAGAAAAGAGATTCATAGACCGTAAAAAAACGCATATTATCGTATGAAGAACAAAGTTCAAGATCTCGCTGAATTCAAGATTAATTAATCATGAAACGAAGATAAAAATACGTACGTGACGTTTAAAAATTAACATTTTTTCGCTACACCCGATTGTTTGCGAAAACGTTGAACATGGACTTAAAAGATACAACTTCTATCGTATCAACGTAAATGTAAAAAAGTATATATCACGTATTGCTGGTGAAAAATATATTTTTCAAGGTGCATGATCTCTTTAATTCTATAAATATAAGAATTTTAGAGTGGCCAGCTTGGCCAACCAATTTAAATATAACTGAAAATGTTTGGGCTGAGCTTTCCAAACAAGTATATAACTGTAGAAGACAGTTCAAAGCAGTGCATGAACTTAAAAATCAGACTATCGAGGTGTGAGATAAGATTAAAAAACCTATTACAAAATTATATAAAAGTATACATCGGTAAAGAGGTATCGTTAAGTATTAATACCTCTTGATATTTTTTTTTTAAATTGTTCAATACTATATGTATATCTGTCGATGGAGTAGAATATAAACGAGCGATTTTAATAAGATACGTTCTCGATTTGGTATTTCACACAGACGAACAAAAATCAAGAAACCGATGATTCAATCGTTTCTGTGTACATCTTATGGTTATTAATCATGTACGCAGAACTCATTACAAATCAAGAGTGTGTCATCCGTTTATCATAATCGTGTATAACTCCTCCCGATAAATTTCATGCCGTGCCATTTTTATCGAATATCCGAGGACGCTAGTTTACTCTTTATACCGCAGTTTTTTGTCGAGAATTTTGAATAATTTCGTACAACTTTCTCGGAAATGATGGTGACTTCCCATCAAGATCCATGTAGAACCATCGGTGAAAGTGGAGAGAAAGATCGGTATGTGCCATAAACGTGCAAGTGCAGGAATTTTTCGGGCTGGAAAGGAAACGCATCGTATCCGAGAGATAGAAATCAATGACTCTAGAATTGCACTTCACTTTCGTGTACACATGCGATTAAATTACGTTTCGATGCATAGAACGTGCTATTCCTTTCTCTATTTTATTATTTCTTTGGTAGGCAAGCACGTCGCAATTCGATTAATTATATTGCAACTCGGGGTAATATGAACATAATTAAATTGTATCTCCACACACGACTGATGCGAGTCGAAATATGATATCGCACGAATCGCCGTAATACGAGCAGTATGAATTTAAATGAATTTTATTATTATTTATTTACTATATATTTTTTTCCAATAAAATTTATTTAAATTCATACCTCTCATTTATTTTGGTATCATACTTAAAATCATTATATTCAACACAGTTTCGTATTATAAATATCGCACAAGCATTGTTTACAAACACGATAGTAATTGCATACTGATATGTTATTTCAAATTCCCTTATTAACGCTTTGACAGCCATTGTCACGCGCACGTGATTTTATTGTTTCGGTTCCAAAGTCATCACCTGGTCAACTTACTGTGTTTTATACACAGGTCTTGTATCGTATGTTCATTGCGATGTCTCTACAGTTATAATTCCTTGATTGTTAACATCGAATCGATCAACGATATATTCGAATTAAACTCACAGAAGTTAAACGCAAATTTAATTTCACAGGAATTCATAACTCGAAAATAGTTTGTATGAATTTCGGGTCGAGAAGCAGTTGGAAAGCCTCCATCAAATTCTCATAAAAATCGCCGGCCGTAGACAATAATCTTCGCGTGAAACACGCGACCACCACAGCGAGAAGAAAACTTAAAAACGCGCGTGTGGGTATCAATGTAAGCGGAAACCCGGCCGATCGAAGATGCCGCTCGTACAAATCGGGTCGTATCGTTTTAATTACAAACCTCGTTGTTGACTAATTAGATGATTCTCTTCGGGAGACTCGTCGTGTACCGTCACCTACGACGTCATGTTACTACTGGTCATAGATCAACGCTAAGTATAATAATTGAAATGCACACGAATAAAATTATCTCGGCCAATGGTAACGTGAACACGAAAGATTACACTACGACTGGCCTGCGCGAACATTCACGGCCCGCTAAAGCAAGGCAGGCCGAGATATTGCACGGAGAGGAGGGATCGGTGGTGGGTGGTGGAGCAACGCATTCGTTAATGTGCGTGAACATAAGCTTCCCCCGTTGTCAATTATGTCGAGAATCTGTAAAACGATCGAGTTTACCATGAATTTTTATGTACATTTGCTGTCGCATTCGCGTTAGTTCGCAAACAGAAAAATTTCATATTTTAAACGGAGCTTAGAAACGGTAGAATTCATAGCGATCGACGCGATGCGACGTAAGTGATATCGTAAACTTGATGGATCAACGGAATCTTGAGTCAGATTTTCTGAATCATAATTACGATGCATTGTTCTTGCATCGCATTTGCGTGACCTTTTTGAACGCATCGTGTTGCAAGGCGGGTGGAAATATCGCAATCTTCAGGAAACCACCCCGCCGATATTGTGCCCGTTAGATTTTTCCACTTAGAATCATGCTCCTACAAGATACTAAACACGATTGAAAAATTAATCGCTATGGATGTTAGAAACGCGAGCGCAACGTTGGGAATTTTATTTTCATGATAGCGGGTACTCTAATGCCATTGTTGTACATCAGTTATTTCTATTTTCATTTATTACAGGAGTAAAAAAATCCTGAAAAATAAAAGAAACGTCGTACATGTTGCAACATTTTATTTATCACAATTCGATTGTAAAAAATATACGACTGAATGATTAGTTTTTGCAAGTAAAACTTGCACCCGTGCATACAAACATTGTAATGACGATGCAATAGACGAATGCTACATTGGACCCATATTAACAATGATCGATAATTATAGTACATACAAACAGTGCATAAAACGTACGTGCAAGTAGTAAAAAAGAAATACTGATACGTCTCAATAGAGATAAATTTCGTGTTTGGTGATATCAATCGTTTGGTTCTACGGTAGGAACGATAATAAAACTCTCAAGTTATCGCGATGCTGTTTGTGTTATTCATATCTTCTTGTAACTGTGTACGATCTCGTATTCTCGCACACATTAAACTGTATTCTAATACACCAATTCGAACGTTCATTTCAGAGATTTCATTTTTCATTTTGGTAATCGTCTTTTTTATATTTATGAGTGGAGCTATAAACAAAATAGTTATAATTAATGTGTTTATATACTATATTATTTACGTGTTACAAGACATTTCACAATACTTACTTCCGTCCGTCATGCTTGAACCTCTTTCGTCCATTTCTTTTTTTATATGCTCCAATTCCTCCGACAGTTTATTAAAAATTCTTGTTCTTTCCGTTACACCACCGCTAACGTCTCGATATTGTTCTTTAATTTTCGAATGTTCATCTTGGAACGTTTGGTACTCTTTCAAGATAGGTTCAAGTTGCCTATTTAAATACGATTCTCTTGTTTTCAGTTTATCTAAAGTGTTCGATATATCAATGTGTAATTTGTCCAATTGACTTTTGGTTCCGGTTAGATTTGTCGTTATATTTGTCCGGAATTGCTTCATTTGATCTATGTGCGATCTCCAGTCTCTTGAATCTAGAATCAATTTTTATGTTTTCTAGTTTTTGTTGTTAATTTAATTTTATAAATTTTTACGAAATAATCCGTACCTGTTTTAATAGTTACTTTTAGTTGAGGTAACACTCTTTCCAGTTCCAACTGCCATTCTTCTCTGTTTGTTCTGGACTCCAAAATATCATCAGGTTTTTGTGTTTCATTCTAGAAAGAATTGTTGTGTATGTATTTATTTGTATACTTTCATACATGATTTTTATAATTTGTAAACTTGTTTATAGAAGTTTTATTTACAAAATTTTGTCCATAAAGTTTTGTAATATCATCCACGTGTAAAATATCTTCATCCTCGTCGTCGTATTCGGCCATCATTTCTTCTTCTACTTTTTCTAAAATTAATTCTGCATCATCATCCTCTATATCAGGTTCATTACTTGGTTCATCAGGTGGTATTTCTACTCTAAAAACATTAATGTATTTAAGATGTTAGAATATTCTGTTTCATCGTAACTTTAGTTAAATGTAATAACAAATTACTTTTTCCACTGAAATTTTTGTATCTTTAATGCTTCATCAGCTAAGTTATCCAAAACATAAATAGCATGCTCTCCACTGCCTTGCTTAAGTTTATTAGGTGGAAATTCTACAGGTACATTAATGTCCCTCAAATGATCCAATATTATAGCTATTGTAGAATTAGGATCATCTGATTCTTGTGGAGGCTCAAAATTTTTACCAATTTTTCTGACTAACCATGCAGCTAACGATGTAAAAGTATAAAATTGTTCTCCTGGATTTGTTTGCATTACAAAATAAGTCCTACATTTCAAAGAAACAAATTTTTAATATAGATTTGTAAAACACAAATTTTTAAGTTTCATGTATGATCATTGTATCTACCTATGTATAGCTTTTATTTTAAATTCTGGTAAAAATTCTGTATCATAATTTAACAGCTTCAATTTTTCTAGTAAATCCTCCATTCTAATGTATATAACATAGGGAGCAGATGGAGCAGATCCATCTTCTATAACAATCTTTGGTGTGTCTCGAAACATGTCTGTAATAACAGTATTGCATGATTATACGTGCTGGTGCAAATAACAAATATAAGCAAACTGTATATTCTTTGTTGATGGAGTTACATATATTTTACCTCTTACTTTGTACTATCTCTGGAAAGGTTTATATATACATGTGTAATTTATTTATATCTGCAACTATAACACAAAACTTAGCGTATCGAGTGAAACATCTTGTAAATGTTCATTTTAATTGTATAAAATTCATGCTTCAACGCAACATCGATCTTTTCGATCGTGCAACATATATACACATCATAACAGAATGTTTTTCGGTTTAAATGTCATTGATAACTAGGGATATTCGTATTCAGTTTGTAAAAAGATTTTGCGTCGCTACGACATAACTTTGTAAGCAGTCTGAATAGTTGGTAGCACCGTGAGTTGTTCATTTTGTTGATTTTGACAATCGGTCACTTTCAGTTTTCTGTTACGTTTATTGAAATTTGTACGTGTAAAACATATCTGGTGTATCGATCCACAAGAAAAATACCTATGAATGATCGGAATCGATCCTAATGTAATTTAACATTCAATTATATTGATAGATTATTAGAATGTGTCTAATATCAGAGCCACTGTTATTCGTACTAGCTTTAATCGACACCGGTTCAGTACTTTTTGTTCTGATGTATTTCGTATCCTTTTTATGTTCCATAGTTAAATTGGAATTTATGCAATTGCTTTTATTTCATTTACTTAACTTTGTTATTCAACTATCCTACATGTTCGTTATTAAAAACCGCATCTAGGGATTTTATCAATGCAACGTTTGGTTTTATGCTGTTATGTAGTAATGGCGCGACATTTAATTTCTCGAATTAGTTGTTTTTCACATAATTACTAATAATAAACACTTGCAATTACTTTCCTTATCACCATTATATAGGTTATAACTTTATCAGATTTAGAATGTGACTATTTAAATGCACAACAATGTTGTTCAAACTTAAACTCGGTAATTCCGTTGTATTTTTATTATTACAATGTAGTAATAAATCAGTTAAAATGACTATTCAATAGTTAATTTCAAATTTATATACAGGTTTTGCACCCCAAGTTCAACTTTTTGCAAATCAAATTTATCTTTTTGCTCCCCAAATTCAACCTTTTGCAAATCAAACTCACTGTTCGCAAGATCATGTACTTTAAAACAAAACAATGAGTTTGATTTGCAGAAGTTGAATTTGAGTGCAGAACCTGTATATATGATTATATAACGATTGATAAATTTTAAATAATATTTTTTCAGTGGGTGGTACCAAAGCTTATAGCTCATACATTCTTAGAATTCTTATTATTATCACATGGGCAATTGGTATTGTGCTTGGTAAATTTACCAATGACACTGTGGTTACTCTTTGAATATTTTGGAGTACCTTGTGGTAATATGGGGGTTTATGATCCTACAGAAATTCACAATCGTGGGCAATTGAAAAGGCATACAAGAGATTGTATGATTTATCTTGGATATTATCTTATATTCTTTTTCATTTATCTTTATTGGTAAGTATATTTTATGTGGTCGAGTCAAAATTAAAGATGAATGGGGTTTGTTATCCCTTTTCACTTTTCAGCATGATCATTGCATTGTTAAAAGGAGATCCAATCTACAGAGATGACACAGATTTCATGGATCTATAAATACGGCATAACAATAACAATAATATTTCAACTTTGATACGCTTTTATTTTTTAATTTAGTCAGTCGTTTTTAACAATTTATTTATTTTTATGTTGTGAATACCAAATGAAACTTAAGATCTATACATCACAGAAATTACAGTGTACAATCTCATTTACTTTAACTTGTATCATATCTTTCTAAGAGATTCATCGGCTGTAAGACTTCCAAAAGATTGCAGAGCTTTCTATGTCAATTTAAGTATAATTACATACTCATGTTATAGGTGATAAGTGAGCGATATGAACATCAATTTTGTAGTTATAAATATACAAGTAACGGAGAAATTGTAAAAAGAATAATAACATGATAATAATTTAATATTATTACAATACCCTTATTGCATATATATCTCATAAAAAAAAAAAAATGATTATATTTTTTAACATCATTTTCTAAATAATAAATGACTTAAAACCTTAAATATATCGGGGTTTCATCGAGGTATAGCGAAGTACTCAATGGCTCGTTTATTCACCGAGCGTTAAATCAAATTGACTCGAGCTTAATGGTTGCGGGACAATATTGGATCGATTTAATGAACTCGGTGCAGTTGATTAGTTTTTTCTGCGTGGAGGGTGTAGGTTTATTTTTAGCCAAGACCAAAATTAGATAGAATAAAGTAATGCGACCAGATTTACAAATCGCTAATGTGGCGCGGTCCAAAACTTAACTCTTTCGTCTTCGCGCCAAGAAGAGTGTGAGAAATGAAATCGTTTATGTATTTTGTAATGGATTTGCACTATGAAATCAGATCGTTCCAGCGAGTTACAGATTATAATTAAATCAAATTTCAAATTACTTTCTCAAAAGCAATTATCTCCTTTCGGGTTGTATCGTGTATTTCGAAACACCCTGTGTGCTCCTAAAATGATTAATATATGTGTACTTCTTAACTCTTCCTGGTTCGAAACTAGCTTTTTTCTCATTTTTCGGTTCAATTCTTCCCATAGATGCTTAATCGGACGGAGTCTGGGGACTGGGGGGTGTTGCAATTGCATGGGGAACATTGTAGATCAGTTGAACCATGTTCAATTTATGCTTGGGGTCGTTGTCTTTATAAAAGTTGTAGTCGCTTCAAAGCATAAAAACTCTACTTTAATTGCATGTAAATACTAATGAAATTAGTATATTAACACTTTTGTGGCTCATTGTACGTACGTGGCGGATACGTACAATGTGGGACCGAAATCTTTGAATCATTTAGGTCCAAGCCCGCGTTACAAGCACAACAATCGAAAGAAAAACAGTTGGTCGGCGTTTTCAATATTATTCCGATCGATCGAACGAAATTACAAAAACGAAAAGAATATTTGCGACGAACTACAAGATCAGAATAGAAGATCGTTAAACAGTGGATATTCATTGAATGTTAGGGTTCTCTGTGTTGAAATCAATTTAAGCGCGACGAGGCGCACGTGTAGTGCGTTCTGGCATAATCCGCTGGCGGCTTTGAACACACAGTGTGAGCGCCTCCTGGCGACCAGGGTAACGGGTGTCGGGTGGTCGTGCTCGGATCTGCTCGGATTGTCTTCGGTAGGGCGCGCGGAAGGATGCTTTTCTGGCCAAGAAGTGAGTGCGCGAGTGCTCGCGAGTACGAAAACTTTCGCGGTGCATATTAATTGCGAGATTGTTCCTTGTCGTTTGTCCGACCTAAACGTGTTGTTGAACCGTTCTTTTATCCTCTTCTCTCTCTTCGTTCGTGATACGTTGACAGTGGCTCGGGAGTCTCGTGACTATTGTTTTCTTTTCGAAACTGTTCGATCAACCGGGACTGCTATTGACGTCGTCGATGTGCACCGAAAACACGATATACCTATTGTCATTGCTTGCAACACGTTACCTGGCAGAATTTCGCAATGACGGCGACGAGGACGACGTCGTCGTCGATACACAGCCGCCTCTTTTGTCACGGATGATCGAGCAACAGCACCTGTCGAGGTAAGGCGGTTCACGAGGTGCACCTAATGTTTAAGAGGTTCTCGATGAGGCTTACGTCGACGTCGCCGTCGTCGCCGCTGTCGTCGTCGTCGTCACCGTTGTTTTCGCCGTCATCGTTGCCACTGTACCTACCATCGTCACCGCCGCTATTGTTGTCGTTGCTGGTGCCGTCGCCGCTGCCGTTGACGCCGTCGTTATCGTTCCATTCGCCGTTGCCGTTGTCACCGACGTCGTTTTCATTACAGCCGCTGTCACCTTCATTCCGGTTATCTACGTCTTCGTGCTTGTTATTGTCAACATTGACATAAATAGCCCCCATCGCTTGCCATTGCCTCCACGTAAATCTGCTCGCAATATCGTTCAGGCAGGATGGCGGTTAACAAGATGACAGGCAGTGTCTTGCAATTTAGACCGATCGAGGTCTCCCAGCAGTTGCAGGATGGGGAAAAGTTTGTCAAGTGGGACGAGGTACGTGTTATAACCAAAGTATCACGACATGGTTATAGCATAATTCTAGTTAGAAAAATGCAGTGTTATGTTGTGCATTATGTTATTGTACAGGACTCTGGTATAGCAACTCCAGTAACATTGCGGGTGGATAAGTTGGGATTTTACCTGCATTGGGTAGATCAGCACAATGAAATGGAAATGTTGGATATTGCTACAATAAGAGATACTAGAACTGGAAAACATGCTAAGCTACCAAAGGTATCGAATTATGTCTTTCATACGTATAATTAAGATACTTTGTATTTTGTTTGTAATCAAATATAGATGGGTCGATCTTTTGTGTAAAGCTATGGGAGAAGCTAGTCGAATGTAATGTTTTGTTGGTTCAGTGTATCAATGCGTATCAGATGTAAATGTTAGAACCAAAGGTGTCTTGGCTTTCTATAATTATATCATGCTTTTGCGTGGATGCTAATGACGCACTGCACCATCGCATGATAAGTATTGATAAATCTATTAATAGAATATTACCTAGTTTATGTCCTCAATGTAGTTCATTTTTTCTCAGTCACACCTATCTTTGTACACAATGGAAATAATCGTTGTGCAGAAAGGAGAGCAAATTCTTATCTGTCCATTTTCCTATAAATCAATATGCTGCTTATAAAGTGGCTTTGTGCATAGTTTTGCTTTGCATCAATAGCTTATTGTAACACAAGCTATTGTTAATATAATATACATAATATGATTTTATGTATATAAACTTTACCGAGGTCATTGATTCAAAACCTGAAAGTTTGTTTTGGACGGGCTTACTTGAATAAAGGAATGGTTTCCAGGATCCTAAATTGAAATCTCTGGTAACGATGGGCTCTCAAGACTCTTTAGAGGAAAAGACAGTAACAATTTGTTATGGATCTGATTTTGTCAACATGAATTTTATCAACTTTTGTACAACACGTGCGGAAATTGCACAACATTGGACAGAGCAAATTTTTCAGCTTGCATATAATTTAACTCTGCTCAATACCAGCACAACTATGTTCTTGCAGAAAGCACATACCAAACTTACACTTACAGCAGATAAATCGGAAAAGATTCCTGTGAAGAAGTGAGCACAATTTGTATATATGTGTGTATTAAAGTTAATATGCATATATACAGAAATGTGTATACTTTATATATTGTCGTTTCAGCATAATAAAAATGTTTGCACAAAATAAAGAGGATCGTAAGCGTGTCGAGAAAGCGCTCGATATTTCAGGTTTTCCATCCGGAAAAGTGAGTGTGATTTTTTCGAAAATTTCGTATTTGATGCAAATATGATTTTTCGTGTGCTACACAATTTCATTACTCTCGTTTTCAGAACGACGTAATATCGTTGCAAAAATTTCAATTCGAAGACTTCTTCAACTTTTATAAATCACTTACTCAGCGGTCGGACGTTGAGAAAGTTTTCGAAAGCATTGTAGGCAATAACAAACGTAGATTAATGTCCATTACACAGTTCGTTGACTTTTTGAACAAAACGCAAAGGGATCCACGTCTGAACGAAATATTGTACCCTTATGCGAACGAAGCGAGGGCAAAAGATATTATAAGTCAATATGAACCAAATAAATATAATGCGAATCCGGACCATCTGAGTTTCGATGGTTTTCTGAGGTACTTGATGAGCGAGGATAATCCGATCGTTGCTGTAACAAAACTCGAATTGTCGGATGATATGGACCAACCGCTTGCGCATTACTTCATAAATTCTAGTCACAATACATACTTAACAGGTCCGTAGGCTTTGCCAATCTCGTCTAATCGTGCAGACAAATCAAACCGTGTCCAACGTTTTCCTAATATATTTGTAGGACATCAAATTACCGGAAAGAGTTCCGTAGAAATATATCGTCAATGTCTGCTTGCCGGTTGTCGATGCGTGGAGTTGGACTTTTGGAATGGAAAATTTGATGAACCTGTTATTGTTCATGGGTACCAGCTTTACGAACAAATTATATTTTAATATATGTAAATTGTTATTATTGCGACCTTATATGGAAACAAATATATCTTTCAGATATACATTTGTACCTGAAATTTATGCGCGAGACGTAATCGAGGCAATTGCTGAAAGCGCTTTCAAAACGTCAGAGTATCCTGTCATCCTTAGTTTTGAAAATCATTGTAACCCGAGGCAACAAGCTAAGATAGCTCAGTATTGCAGGGAATTTTTTGGTGAAATGTTACTTGACTCACCACTCGAATCTCATAAGGTATTTTGCAACATGGTCATAGCCGATATTCTTTATGACATTGAAGTTCGCGGATTAAAATGTGTTAATTGTTCAGTTGGAGCCTGGTCAAGAGTTACCACCTCCGAATTTACTGAAACGTAAGATCATAATTAAGAACAAGAAAAAGCATCATCATCATCACAAGAAGCATAAAAAGAAGCAGCAAACACCGGCAGCGGAGTCTGAAGAGGGAGTTCAAGAAAACGAAGACAACGGAGTATTAAATCAGGCCGTTGAAGAAGAAAACGGTCCAGCACCGGACGTTCCTAACGCCGAAGATGATAATAATGATCAACAAATTGGAAATGGAGATATTTCGCATCCCCCGATGCTGCAACAAAGACAGGGTAGCAAAGACAGTGCTCAAGACGACGATGGTTAGTATTCGGAAAGTAAATGGGCGTGAACGAGACCGAAGTTCTATCCAAAATATTTACGATTTTAGAAGACGAAGAGGAATCGAGTACGGAAGAGGACGAATCGAACGTCGAGGATATTAAATTAAGAATGGGCGATAAAGTGCCTGCACCCGATAAAGCAGCCAGTGCTAAAGAAACGGAAGCGGGAGCGGAAATTTCAGCATTAGTCAATTATGTGCAACCCGTTCATTTTTACAGTTTTGAATCGGCTGAAAGTACGTTTGTTTACGATACCAATTATTACATTTTATGTTATACGCTATAATTTTATCGATATCTGCAGAAAAAAATCGTATGTACGAGATGTCGTCGTTCGACGAAAAACAAGCTACGACTCTTTTAAAGGAGAGGCCGTTAGAATTCGTAAATTATAACAAGCATCAACTATCGAGAGTATATCCAGCGGGTACACGTTTTGACTCTAGTAATTTTATGCCTCAAGTATTTTGGAATGCGGGTTGTCAGCTGGTCGCATTAAATTATCAAACTCTTGGTACGCTAACATTTCCATTGATGGTATTCATTATTCCTGTGTTGTGCGGGAGGTAATCTTTTTGACTTTGTTTTTCTGTTAGACCTCGCGATGCAATTGAACTTAGGTACTTTCGAGTACAATCAACGTTGCGGGTATCTTTTAAAGCCGGAATTTATGAGGCGAAGAGACCGGCGATTGGACCCTTTTGCAGAGTCGACAGTAGATGGTATCATAGCCGGAACGGTTCACATACATGTAATATCAGCTCAGTTTTTAACAGACAAAAGAGTGGGTACTTACGTCGAGGTAGACATGTACGGTTTACCGGCGGACACTGTGAGAAAGAAATTCCGCACGAGAATTGTTCCGAACAATGGTATCAATCCCGTATACGACGAGGAACCTTTTATATTTAAAAAGGTGAAGTTCGACGTCGATTTCTGTCAAAAAACAGAACACCCTATTTATGTAATAAAATTTTGTTTATCTGTTCATCAGGTCGTCTTACCAGAACTTGCAGCAATTAGAATCGCCGCGTACGAGGAATCGGGGCGTTTAATCGGCCACAGGGTGTTACCAGTAGTTGGATTGTGTCCAGGGTATCGACACGTTGCTCTCAGAACAGAGTGTGGCCAACCGTTGCCGTTGGCTAGTTTGTTTTTACACGTTATCGTGAAGGATTATGTCCCTGATGGGCTGAGCGAACTCGCCGAAGCCCTGTCGAATCCGATTAAATATCAGAGCGAAGTTGATAAAAGGGAGAAGCAGTTGTCTGTTCTTACGGATTGGTTGGAAGATCCGTCGGAAGAAGTTGATGTAAGGTTTGAAACGTTGAGAAATTATTATTTACTAACTGTGTGACACACTAACAGGCGCGTACTAACATTTTCTAGGATAAGCCGAAAGTTAGCGAAGCAGCAAGTTCCTCTAAGCCACCTGTAAGTTCGTCGGTTAAAAACCGCCGATCGATGCGAGCAAATTTATACTTACATGTCCAAAAATATTTTGTTTCAGGAGGAAACCATTAAAACGAAGAGGTTGCAATCCGTGGGCGAGTTGCCGATGCTTGTTCCAACTTCTACCAACGTGCACGGCAGACCATCGATCGCTGGCGTAAACACTTCCGATGCTCAAGATGCCGAAGAGGGAACGCCAGCTCCTGCGGTTCCAGCCGTCGATTCCTCCGCGAATAAAAGCCCGGTCAACGCCAGCAGTGGTAAGTGTATTATAGCCGATTACATCGCGAGCGAACGTTAGTGTCTATTCCGTATTTATAGCGAGCGATGAAATAGTGGCGGAGTCTTTAGAAAAGTTAATGGAGAACAAGCTTGTCAGGGAGAAAAAGGTAGAACTAGAAAAGAAGCTCGAATCGTTACGGAAAAAGCACGAGAAAGAGAAATTGAGGATGCAATCGCAGAAGGGCTCGATCGACGGTGAAAAACACAGGTCGAAGTTTTACGTGAGCAACAAGTTGGTGAAACGACTATCGAATAGAAATATGTAAGTTGTAAACCCTTATTGAAACGGCTTCTCGCATACACGTTCCTCGCGTATAAATTTGTGGTTATCGTGCAGCTTCTCCAGCGAGGTGGGTTTGAGCTCGATAGCTGCAGAGCCATCCGATTGCCCGGATTTGGAGAACCGCGATGGGAACGGGGGGGCACCAAAAGGACTGCCTAGAAGCCAGAGTGAACGTTTACTGGCCGTGTGCAAAGCTCATGTTCAACAGGAACGCGAGCTTCAAGAGAAGTATTACGAAAACCTGTTCGTGACGGTCGAAAAAGTGATGAAAACCTCACAGTCTAACCAAATAAAGTCATTGAGAGTGCTCTTGGAGCGTGAGACTGCGGATGTTATGAGGAAACTTCAGGCTACGAGGCACGGAGAGGTATGTTCCCCACTACTAATATTAGGCGTTCCATGCTATATTGGTGATCCGTTACATTAGTCAAGAAGCAGCTTTCATTTGCAAACCGCTAATGTGTTTAATTGTAGGTGAAACAGTTGGCGAAGGTACACAAAGACAAAGCAGAGTTTGATCGCATGAAGAGAGAGGTCGCGAAGTCAACTGTAGAGAAGGGCGTGAACGAGTGTACTCGACTGGCTAAAATTTACGAGAAGAAGCGCACGGAGCTTGAACGGCAGCACGAGGAGGTCAGGCAAAGGCTCGAAGAGGAAAGAACCAAGGTTCGGGAATTCATCGCCTCGTATATGCGTTCTAAATTTGTTCGTGATTACTCGGGACTCTCCTACCGTTCGTGTTTCAGGTGAAAGAGTCCCTAATGGCGGAGTACAGCAGTCGATGCAGTAAGTACGAGAGCGGAGAGTTGTCTCTGTCGCCATCCGGCGGAACCAGTATGTCGGAATCGCTCAGCGGGAATACGTATTGACTCAATCGATCGTTGACTTAGCATTGCAAGTCTCGAAGTGACATAGTTATCACGGATTCGCAGATCCACGGCGGTAAATAATTTTTACCGGGGTGCGTGTCCGGCTCGCGAAGATGATAAAATAGCGGATTGCGCGTTACTTCTCCGGAAAAGAGGAGTCGTGTAACGACAACGGTAGGGAATTGGTGAAGTCTACGCTGTTACCTGTGTTTTGCTAACGTAATTTTATCCACTTCCGTGAAAGTCTTTTTTGCAAATGTGTACAGCAGCATTTACGAGGGTGGTATCTGCGAGGATTCCAGACGAGCAGAACTCGTTTGCCCGCGAAGCATTTGACAAACGTCTCGCGCGCGCAAGGAATTACTTTTTGGAAAAATGACATATATCGATACGACGACGAGCAGCGTTGCAACTATCTACTGTAGGTACGTACGTGCGAATCTGTGGATATTATCGTGTATTAACTGTTTCGAAGGGTTACGAACTCGCGTAACGCGTTTTAAGACGATTCTCCTATTTACTCGGAAGTTCTTACTTCTTGGAAAATCGATGATACCGTGGGTCGGTCGATTCTTCGATCGATCGTTTTGATCTCAACACGAACGATATGGCGCGCGTTGCGTTCGAAAAAAAAAGTTAAAGGAAGCAGAAAGCGAAGAAGTTCGCTCGAGTTTGTTTCTTTTCGATTATCGATATTACTTTTTACGCACAGTATTAAACGCACCTGTTTTTCTCATTACGCTCAAAACGTCACCGCCAGTGTCGAGAGTTCCGTTACGTTCTCGGAGTTTTTTTTTCCTTTTTTTTTTTTTATTATTAACGAAAACTTCGGAAAGGCGCGAGTGTGAACGATCACGCGGAAGAGGTACACGATTCTAAATAAGAAAATAATCTTTCTAAGTGCTACTATTTAATCTTGTTATTATATGTATAAGGCGTTATTTAATTAGCGAAACGATGAACTGAGTCGCGCGTTCCAAAAAAGAAAATAAAAAACAAAAAAAGAAAAAAAAAATATTATACTCGTAACGTTGCAGGAATCGATCGATCGCTACATAATAATCGGACCTCAGGAAACACGAAACGTGAGAGAGGGAGAGTGTGAGAGAGTGTGAGAGAAATGCAGTACGTTGAGGTGAGGATGAAATCTCTTTTTTTGGCCTAGAGGATAAGTGACGCGTTGAGGTTAGGTCAGGGTTGGGCGCGTGCGTGATCTGATATATTTTCTGACTGAAAGTACTCCGTATAAAGACATTTTTTCGATACGTTAGCCTGTATCTATAACGCTAAAGAGTTCGTATTGTATAAAGAAAGCAAACCAAAAAACAAAAAAACGAGGAAATATTAATGGGAACGTTTCCAGCGTTTTTGTACCGGGGTTTCGGGCTGCGGCCGTGTCCGCGGCCGAAGCGATACTGATTTGGAGCGAGCCTCTTTCTAGGAAGACAATCAAAAAAAAATGTTACGTCGGTAACATTGTCCTTGTTGTTTCTAATCGTACGATATTTTAAGCAACTCGATATTACACACACATATATATACATATATATATATAAATTTAAAAAAATAAAATACATACATACATGTTCACAAGCATGTATGTATGCATTCTTATTAATTATTACAAGTTTAGGATTAAAAGTTACTTGTGCATTGTAAATCTCTCTCGTGTGGTCCATCCCATTATTTATTTCGTAAACAAGTACCGCCGAGGCGAGCGGGAAGTATCCGAGGATCGCGAGCTTTTTGCAAAGTACGACACATTTTAGTGACTCGGGCCCACCTACGAGACTACGTACGTATATATGCGTATACGCACACGACATACGTCATACATGCACACACACACACGCGCAACTAGACGAGGAGCATAATCGTTATCAACGCGAGGGATAAGCGTTACCTTTGCTATCGCGAAGGTACTCCAAAATATGTTGTGCAACCGAAAAGTAGATGATTCCTCTCGGAACAAAAAGACAAACGGGTCGAAAATGTATAACGCTATTTGAGCCGATACAAGATATCGTGATAGTCGTGGGTGAAATTTATATAAAGTGTGTAGGAATAGTAATTTATGACTGGCGACGAGCACGACTGGTTGGTCGACTGATTAATTAAAAACAGTCATTTATGACAGGGAGTTAAAAAAAATTTCATTGTTCGGTTTGTTATTTTTGTTTTCGAGAGTAATCATCCGTCTTAGGCTTCTATCGCGATATTTTTGGGCGTCCTGGATACTGTCGTTTATGTTGCGTCGAGGGGTTACGCTCAGATTAATTCCCTTCGATTTGGAGACTGAATTCGATCCTGAGTCGTTGATAAACTATTGTCTATCGTTGGATAGTTTTACGGTCGTTGTTTTATTTATTTAAGAATAGGCGTTTTTTATATGACGATGTTCATGGTCCCGCGTGTTTTGGCAATGTATAAGAGCGAGATAGCGCGATTCACGTAGGGTCTCTTCCGTTTCAACTTCCTGTCGCCGCGTAAATGTCCGAGGCTGTAACAGAGTTTCCGGAGGCATTCAGAAATTGAAATAGTTTTCGATAACTTCGCTTTTGAGAACACAGAATTTTTGTCGACGTAGAGCCACGATTAATTCGAACTGAATAACGAAAAAAAAAGAAAGATATTAACTCTAGAATTATCGTGCATTTACGTGTCCGACTCGAAGGGATAGTAGAGTCGAAGTTTCCGCTTCCAAACATAGTTCTGGGCGTCAAAGTTGTCGCGTCCACGACGAGTTACCATTTCCTTTCCTTTTAGTTCCGGCGCCTCGATTAATCGCGAGTGCATTTCCCCGCGAGTTACCATTTATTCCCCACTATGAACGAGAACAGACGCAAAAAGCTATTGTACATTGCGGTGTACTCGTTCGACGAGAACACTCACCGGGATGAAACAGTGATAATCTGTAGACGATGAGATATATATGTATAACGTACACGTATAAGCGGGTACATTTAATTAGCAACGGTAGTCGTGCTGGACTACCTTCGGCGTTCAAACGCGAGAGAAATCAATACATTATAGTACATTATACTAAGTCGTACGAGATTATCGGATGTTTATTTATATATGTATTTATGTATATATATATATATATATACGTACGTATGTACAAGGCGATTCTTACAACGAATCCGCGCGATCAGTCTACGGAGAAAAAGTCACGCATGAGGTGATTTGAAAATCGAGTCTTCGTCTATCTTTTGAATTAATTTTTATATTCGAGAAAATTACGGTAACATACGTCTTTCGTTAAATCGATGGATCGTCTGCTAAGAATCGCCCTGTACGTACAAATATACGTCGATGCACATGTTCGTATACATATTGCGCGCGTGTTGATGTTTTTTCCGGATCGTTTAGTCGTAACGATTCCTCGCTTACGCCGCGGCGCCGTAAAAACAAGAAATTTCTCGCGTATTTCCGGTATCGCGGCGCACGCGAATTCTTCCAACGCTTCGTAGCCGAGAGCGAAACGTTTACGAACAATCGGACTGTGAGATCTGTTCCTCGATTAGCCCACGCTGCGTATGCTCTTTGTTTCGTTCGAGCGGAGAGAAAAATTGTACGCGACCTCGAGATACGCGTCGACGGTCGAGCAACCTTTTTTTCGTCGACCGTCATTTCCGTACAGAGCTCGCGTTCAAGGTTTCCTTTCGACTATTTCTTTCGTCTCCGCGCGCGTTTCGCCGCACGAACGTCGCGTATTCGCTCAGGACGAAGTGTCGTTTCGTCCTCCTCCTATATTCCTGTAATATACATACCGCGTTCATACGCGTGCGCTCTCGAAAGCCGTTCAAACGTATTTGGTTACTCTGCGTTATGTATATTACACACGTGTACCTAACGTATAAACGTAAAGACTAGGTTACGAGGACAGATATTATATATATTCACGTTGATATATTATGTGTTGTTGTTGTTGATGTTGTTAACGGTAGAGTAGCGAAAATAAGGTGGCAGTAATAGCGTAGTCGTTGTTCGTAGGATTAATTGCGAGACTAAATTCGTTACTTGTACGTCGCGAGAAATGTCGCGTGATTCGTTATGGCGGCTAGCTTGCAACGATCCGTGCGTTCCAAAGCCACCCTTTCACGGTGGGCTCCTTCGTCTTCGAATGTTTTCTCGTAACGTCTATGATATTGCAATTTATGGAGCGTATACAGTCTCTGGCTATCTAAGCATTGATATTATATACGCAAGATGTATTCTTGTACTCTTTCTGGTATGCTATGTATACACGGTTCTGTCGCATTTTTTATATCTGCTATTTTGTTAAATATCTGTAATCTTTACTTCCAAATCGGCTATGGTAGTATTTGGGGATAAATTTTTTGAGGACAGCAAGTTTATGGTGGATTTTGACTTGTGGTACGGTGCCACGTTTTGCACACAATACTCTATGTGACTCAGAATGGCAGTAAAATATAAACCAGTCAGTTCTGTATACATAGTCATTTTAGTATGCAATAAAAAGACAGGATTATAGTTAGGTTGACTCTCATTCGATGGCCAGGGACTGTACATAGGCGTCGAAACTGTGACACGTTCAATTGTCCACGGTGGACAATTCGTAGGCACCCTTAGCTTCGGTGCAGACGAGCGACTTTTCAACGCAGGACAAATATCATATTTTCTTAACACTTTAACAGTGGAAGCTCCCCAACTGTATTTGGACACGATATTTAAAAATTTAGCGTTTTATAAATATTATTGTTTGATATATTCGAAAGCTTAGAACTCTTGAAAGTTTCGAGTCTTGAATCCCTTCTTTCTTTACTTTCTATCCTTACCTATGTTCGAGCCAATTCTATTATACAACTCGTATCGAAACTCTAAACATTCCCAAATCTATCGAGACTTCCAACTCTCAGGATATTCGAGACTTTTGAGAGTTCTGAGCTTCGAAACAACAAAGTCACGTATAAAAAGAAAGAAAAAGAAGCACCCGTGCGGTAAAAATTCGCTCGCCTGCACCGTTTTAACGGTAAAAACATCACCCGGAGCTTCCGTTGGATGCCACTGGCTGAAACTTATCGCGCGAAATTTGCCAATTTGCTGCGAATCGCGAGATACAAGAACGGGTAGGGACGCGGTATCGCGGTATCGTAAGTTGTAACGTAGTATTGAAACGGCCTATTGACGATCGTAACGGTCTGGCGTCGCTCACGTTCCTCTCGACATTGTTTTCGCGCGTTTCCGAAGGGACGTTTCCGTTCTCTTCCGAGGAGATTTCCGCTGGCGAGCACGCGTTCAACGCACACGCAATCGTGCGTTCCTTTCCGCGTCCAACGAAGAGTCTTGCTCCAAAGAATTACCGTCGAGACTCTTCGTTGGACGTCGGACATCTTGATTCTTCCCGGGCGCTCGATAGACGCCGAACTCAAGATTCACCGAAACAGTATTGTAATATTTCCTGTCTCCTCTTGGGCGCGTAACGTTATTGTAAAACGCTGAGATCGGAGATTATAATATAAATATCGCGGCATGGAATGCGGTGGTAGCGTTTCTCGAGCGTCCAGCGGGAATCGAGCTTTACGGATTTAAATCTCGCGCGTCCTTTTTCGTACCCCGTTGATTCTTTGGCTTCCGCGCGACAGGGACACCTCTCCTTGTAACAACGATTCTTCGTACCTGACTCGATTCGTCTGTCGATCCAACGTTTCCTCCGAACCGAATCGAACGAACCCGCCATTCGAGAGAAAGAAGAGTCTCTCTTCCTTTCCGGGCTACTCGTTCATTTCGGGATCGTCAGCTGTCAATTCTTCGATGCTTCGAATATACTCGTCGATGTTAAATGTGATTTTTCTAGCGAACTTCGTGCGCTCGTCGTTTTTCTTACGCGCGTTCTCTTGGTGTCGTTTCCGTTCGCCATCGACCGCGGGGGCAGGCCGCTTCCGCGTTCACTTTTTCGCGAGACGTCTTTGTTCGCTGTCGCTCAACGACGCTAGTCCGATAACCGACGAGAAAGAAGGCTAATTCGATAAACGATCGATAAATTTAACGGTTCGCGTACGCAACGATTCCACGTGCAATGATTTTTGTACGATCATCGTTGGCGCGATCGTTTCGAACGATAATTGCGGAAGTGGTCGCGAGGGCGTCGAGCTTGTTGTGTTTCCGACGTTTCTATAGTCGTGTATAGAGTCTTGCCAAGTATTCAGCGTTCTTGCCTTCCATTGGAACGTGATTTTTCCGTCGTTCGATCGCGGGGACACTGAGCGTAACCGGCGATCGACGCGAGTCGTTCGTATTAGGCGCGTTTTCGCGCTCACGCGTACACGCGCGTATATATATATTTTTTCTTCCCATTTACAAGGTTTATTCTTCGAAGCTGTTCGAGCTAAATTTATTGTTCCCTTCGTATCGCGTAAGAAGCAGCGGTATCGATCCGAGCGGGAATATTTACGGACGATTAGTAACGCTTCATCCGTTTGTCCCGCGAGGCGCGTTCGCGTTTCTCTTCTGCAAATTAGAACGACGCGTCGCAGTTTGTTTGCCCTCGGCTTCCATCGCCACGGTCGATTCCTTCGTTCGTCACGCAACACGCCAGAGAAAATTAAGGGTTTCGTCCTTTCATCGTTCACGAGCCGCTTGTTCTTTCTCGCTCGCTCGGACGGTTTATTGTTAATTGCCCGTACAAAACCGCGCTCACCTATTAGCCGTAATTTACGAGTCGCGTCCACATTAGATCGACCGACAGCGAATTTATTCGTTGTAACGTTCCCAAGATTTTCCGCCGATACATATTTTACGCAATTTTAAACGCCTCGGACCGCCGCCCGCCAATTGATTTAGCGCGGCGGTAATAATTTCCCACGTCGGGCAGCTCCTTTTTCTTCGTCGCGGTACAGTTACTCGATTTAATATTCGGACAAACTTCGAAATCAATCTAATCTTTGCTCGTTAATTCTATCATTTTTTTTTTTTTGTTATAGGCTACGATGGAGACAAGCTGTCACGTTTCAATATTTTCTTGGATGTCCCTCTCGTCTAAGAACATCTACGTGTCGGTGTGTTTAAAATAATTTTTAGTTACGTGTCTTCGATCTTGGAGTTTCACAAATTTTCTGTCGCATTTAAATCTGGCGACTGTGGCACTTTTCCACGCTACACCCATATTCGTTGCACGTTTTATTAAATTTCGTTTCGATATGAATATTTGTCCATGCGCAAAATTCAATCAAACTTCCGCCATGTTTCACGGTCGGTTTGACGTTATTTGTTATTGTTGAGACGGTTCACGCCACGCTTGTTTTTGCCAGCAAAGATCGTATCGACTATGATCGTGCTTTAGAAATAAATTCTTTGGTTTGTTCGTGGCTTTCTCCGAGCCTCTCTGCCGTTAGTGCATCTTTTAAAACATTAAGAACCGTGTCCACCTGTATATACTTGAAACGTTCCAAAATATCGAACGTCCTATCGTTTTGTCCGGCACTGTACAATAATGAGTTTTAGGAATATACTTGGGTGAGGTCGAACAGGTGTCAGGGTTGATTGGACGCTCGTGTGACGAGTTAGGGACAAAACTTAAAACTTACAATTACTCTTACGATTAACGATAACTTCGATTATTATTTCGAACCCTAATGCAAACTTTCTGACTATATTTCTCCGGTACATTTTTACCGTGTAACCAGAGGATCGGTTACACAATTAAAATCAGCGTTTCTCTATTGAAATACAATTAGCTACGAATTTCAGATATCTGTTTTTCGACTTTCGTTCGTTTCTCGTCACATTGCGTCGTTTCGAAACGCGGATTCTCGTCGAAACGTCGACGAGTCAGCCTGTTCCCCCGGCGAGAACGGGGTCCACAAGTCGATTCGCACGGACGGGGTTTCCGTCGTCTTCGCTTTCTTCTGCCATTAAACCGTGCGTTCCGCGCGATCGACGTGTCCTCGCGATCCACGCCAGGACGTCTTAGCACTGGTCCTCGCTATCGGCGGACTGGCACGGGACATCCGTAAAGATAAGAATTTTTTGAGCCGTTTTTTACATATACTTCCGCCATCCTATCGGCGTCGCGAGATCTCGCGCGAAACGACCTTTCGATGCGTTCCCCTTTGGACTGTTTTCGTACGTTTCGGAGTATTTTTCGATTTCGACGCATTTACATTGTTTCGCTTTGAACATAGATCTGTGTTAGATGTACCCGGGGACGGCGTAGAAGACCGCGCGGAGCCGAACAAAACGGCCGTTGGGTCCCGTTCCCGCGAAGCGCCGGTCGAATTCTTCGAGTTGCTTTTCGTTTTAGGGTTTCGGTATCGCTTTCCGTTGAAAAGAACCGACCAGAACGTTCCGAACGTACGCGGTGGACGTCCACCGGGCGAGTCGAATACACCGTTTACGACCTGTCGTTTGGAACGTTTCGTGGGAATTGTGATCGCGTTGCTCGGACCTCGAGGAAGCGTCTTAGTACCGAAACCGATCGATGTCGACGGTCCTCGGACCGTCTTATAAACTTGGGTGTATTTTTTAGAAAGAAGCGTTAGACAACAAAAAAAAAAAAGAATTGTTACTCCCTGTATATGGTTACCGTAAGCACCGCAAACAGATCCACCTATTACCCATACGACGATATATGAGTTTTAACGATATTCTATAAATGGCTGTACCGTATTGTAAAATCAAAGATATATAGTGTATAATAAAGTTTTAGTGGCGTAGAACCGACGCTGATGGTGTTCCTTCTTTCTTGATTATGGATTATTTTATGGATTATAAGTTTTTGAGTTATAATAACGTACAGCTATCACGAACGTAAATGCATACGTTTATTTTATTCAATTTTCTTACAAAGATCGATGAAACTTTTTGCCCGCTTGGTCGCTTGGATTTGTTCTGTGCTCCTTTATAATATTTTACAACGCTGTTACCAACTATTTATTTTACTTTTAAATTTGCAATCGCTACGATAAAATAATATCGTTCTTACGATCAAAATGGTTACGTTAAAACATTTGTGACGTTCGGATAATTTGATAATTATTGCACGCGGTTGGAAAATTATTACCGAATATTTAACGGGATCTATATAACGTTAACGGATTAAGGAAACGATTGCACCGTCGAATATCCTTGAATATAACGATAAAACATTATCAGTAGGTGCTTTAACGTTGCATTGCTATAAATGGACCTTGAATGGTTTAACCGTGGAATGTATACAATTTACAGATATCAAAAGTAATCCTTGTTCGTTTCCTCGAATCTGTGGCGACTCATTAACGCGCATCGAACGGTTTTTTTATGTACGCGACTAGAAGTTGATATCTGTTCAATATGCCCAGTTCTTTCTGGTCGCTGTAGTCTTTCTTCGAGAACTGAATCTTCATGGTTGCCATTTCGCGCATCAACGCGTCCATGAATTCTTCTTGGAGGCCCTGATCAGGGAACCGCGAAACGAAGGGGTTGATCGGGGTCACGTGATCTGTAAGAACGATCCATTATCGCAGAGTAGCTCGTTGCAACGCGTTTCTTCCTATTATTAAGTCAGTTTGGTATCGCAGAAAAGTTCCCAAGCGATTCGATTTGGGAACAGAGTACTTTAAAAATTCAAAAAATCTGTGCCCTGGACCGTGTAGCATGAGTTTGTACCTTTCAGCGTTTGCGTGTTCTGGAAAATGAAGCTCCTCTCGCGCCTGCTGCAGTGCAGGATTTCGAAACCGATGTCCTCCAGGAGCTTCCTCAAGGCGGCCCTGGGATCCTTGCATCGGTGGAAGTACGGCACGAAACGATCCACGTCCTGGACAACAGGGTAAGCAAATGAACGATTACGAATTCGAGGGAAGGAAACTTTCGAGACGGATTCGCAACCTGCATGTACGGTTTATATCGCGGATTCTCGTGCAGCTTCTCGTAAGCGTTGAAAATCTCCGTCGATGCTGGGAACATGGTCAAGGCCGTTCCACCAGGTCGTAGCAACTTCCACACGTTCTCGAAAGTCCGTCTAGGCAAAAAAAAAAAAAGGATCAATTTATAAATTTCCCTACGACCGTACGTAATTTGATTTCTTCCCATCTTTTCAGTCAATTTTCTGTTCATCCTAAACTGCACTTCCTCTGCTACTTTCGCTCACGAGGAAAATTAAACGAGAAATACCCCGTGTTGTGGCACCAGTGAAAACAGAAGAAGGAGAACAGGTTGTTGTATTGGCCGACGTGCTCGTTCGGCAGTTCCTCGGTTTGAATGTCCAGGTAGGTGAACGACAATCGTTTCTCGTCTCGATACTTGTTCCTCGCGTAATCGATCATCGGTTTCGATATATCCGCCCCTGCAAGCACACGTTACGAACGTTGTTTCGATTGATACGCGACTCTCCCGGTTCCCTTACCGACTACTTCGACCCCCGACGGCAGTTTTGGCAACAATAATCTCTTGGTGACTTCGCCGGGGCCGCATCCGACGTCGATGCACTTGCCCTTGGTCTCCGATATCTCCTTATCGAATTCCTCGATGATATCCATCGCGTCCTGATACTGGACCTTGCTCGCGTTCACGTACTCCTCGGCCATAAACATCTTCGACGCGTTTCTATCGATCCCGACGACGCTCGAACGCCCCGAGATCACGGAACAACGAAACAGGAAGTCGAAACGATCGAAAGAGTCCGTGGCTCGCGTCGGATCTTCCACTGGTAACTTACAACCTCCACTTTGGTATTTATATTCGGCTACTCGTACAAACTTTTCTCGCATCGCGCGGTTATCCCCTCCCCGTACGTGTTTCGTACATTTTTCCTCTTCCTCCGCTGTCTGTCGAACAATCCTCCCCTCCCCTTTCCCGTCCCCTGTCGTCTTTCTGTCCGTGCCTACCTCAATATCCGAATTCTTCGTCGGTCAGGTCATAGCCCGATGGTCACGTTCGGAAGTTCAACGACCTCATCGATAGAGAAGAACGAACGAGTCGGGGTCCCAATTCGATGGGGCCCGATTACAAATTCTACGCGTTGTTCCTCGGAAGTTCACGCGATATCTCCTAAACGGCTTTAAATGTCAACGTCTTCGATGGATGGGAGACCAAAAGGGAAAGGGTCGTTGATTCTTGCCTTTTAAAGGGAACGAAACACGCAAAATGCATCTCTAGTTGTATCAGTTTGATAATAATTTGTATATTGAGCAAGGAACGACGAAGAAAATTATTTGGCTGTGATTTAAAAAATATAAACAGGTTATTAAAAGAGTTACCAGTTGAAAGAGCGTAAAATTTTCTATAAGTTCATAATATTTAAGTTTTCATAAAAGTTCTGCAAGCAAGTGTACAAAAAATCTCCATATTAGGGCAACCGTCTCCGCGATATATCCCCGATTCTAAGGTTTTTGAATATCTGGCGTTGAGAATCATCCCTTAGCCGCGTCAGCTTTTGCTTTGACGACGAGAGCCGGTCGTACGGGGTTGGCGTTTAAATGTTTAACTTATTACACGCGACGTTTCCAACGACAGCAGCTGTTTCGGCGATGCTCCTTCCATTCGCGACACCGTCTCGCAAATATTTACCTGGACGTCGGAGGGGCCTTCGCCGCTCCTACGCGGCTGATCGTTAAGGCGTCGTTAGGAAATTGAACCGTCAGCGTCGACTGTCGCGGCGCAAACATTGTATTTTTCGCTCGATTAAAAGCCGCCCTCGTTATCCCGACGGTTGTTCCCCGTTCTATATATTCTCTTTTCGCCTCGGTGCCGTATTTACACGCGTTGTTCACGCGCCTCTCGTTATTTTTATATTCCGCGTCCTCTCGCGCCGCCTAGCGTGATTAATAAATTAAACTGGAGCGCGACAGTTTTTTATTCCAATCGCGAACGATCGTCGCGCTCGATCGAAGGGAGGAGTCTGCCTGGAGCCCCTTTGGCGCCCGTTATCTTCCGTACGCCACGTATTTGCGTTTAGGGACGTATTTGCATATGCGTGGACACACGTTTCAACCCTCCCCCCATCTCCACCCACCAGAGAGGACACAAACACACGGAGGCCACTTTCTTAATCAAACAGATCGACCATCGAACCGATCCCCCTTATCGTCTTCGGGTCTAATCTTCTAGTCGCTGGATTTCGAGCCTAGGTTGCCTCAACTTTCCACTTTCATAACATGAAAACTGCCTCTTTCACACAGAGTCATAAATAAAATTAACCCCCTGACTCGTGACAAGTCTTCTATATTAAAATCAACACACTTGTACATTCACGAGATATTGGCAAAACGAATCTATTCTTTTTCTTGGGGTTAAATGTGATTCGAATTTTCTAAGATCGAAATACGTCGCCAGGAGAATCTTTTCGATATAGATAATTTGAAGTTACATTAGCGGTGGAATGAATTTTCATAACAACGCAAACCCACAAGCATAACCGCGACAATCTTCATCGCGAGTGGCCATAATTTTCTTTGCAAAAGACGTCTGGTTCTCGGAACGTGTGACTTTGCAAAGACGTCCATTTCGAATCGGCTCCGTGGCTGGCCGCGTAGAAATTATTTATGAAAGCCGTTGGTGGGTTGACCCGCTTCACCTATACCACCTTCCTTTTACCACCTTGAGCACACAAACTAACGCGATATGTGGTCTCTTTCGACGGAGGCCAACAAAAGCGCGTGACGCGCGTCCCTGGCTTCCGGAGTTTATGCAGTCGTGTGCTCGTCTAGGCCGTGGATAATCGTCGCGATTCCGCGTCGGATTTTGCGCCCCTAGAATCCTATTTCGCGATGGACCGACGCCCGGAATGGGATCGAGGGACAGAGAAACCGTAGAGACGAAGAAAGCCGGGGGAATAGCGCCACAGCATGGCGGCAGGTGATGGCCGAAAGGGTCGCGAGGGGTGGAGGACGAGGCGGTTTGGAGGAGGAGAAGGAAGATGGATGCGAAACTCGCGAGGCAATGATAGATAGAGACCGCCTCTGCCTCGCGACCTCTCGCACCTTTTCTTCGGGAGCATCTTCTATCAGTGCCGGCCCGTACTCTTCCGTTACCCTGGATTTTTTTACTTCCGTTAACGAACAGACCTGCCAAACAGCGGGCCACAACCTGGCCAAGACGCTAAAAGCGTAGCAACAACGTTTCGAACTCTATATCGCGATTTCTAGGTTTCGTTGGTCACCAATCCTCAGTCCAATGAGGAAGAATAGACATTAGGATATCGATAATTCAATTTATTTATTTGGTAGCAGCGAGTCAAGGATACTGTTCATGGTGTTAGAAATTAAATAGTGTTAGCAACTTTTTAGGTATATCAAATGAACAGTACTCCAATCTCAAAATTCTTTCTTAACTCTTCAAGGGTAGGTGGGTTAAAAACTGTCCCACCTTTGGTTTAGCTTTTAGTGCTACCTCAAAAATTTGATATACATCTTTTCCCATTTTTTCACATTAAAAAACATTCTGTGCAACTTGGATTGTTTTAAAAAATCGTGCATCTCAAAGAGTTAACCGTATAATCGTTTTTTAATACTAAAGTGGGCGTTTGCGTTTTACAGGGGGTTCCAGTATCCGTGTAATCGTCCCTGGAACACATCTCGAGGAACGTTGGTCCTTTTTCTGGCGCATCCGTCTCGTCTCTCTTTGCCTAAATCCTCGCCTAGGTCCGTGCGTATCGAACGAAGGAGGCGCGCCACGGAGAGAACGAGAAGGGCTTTGATAAATGACTGACGCGGAAAAAAATCCGCGTCGATACGTCTTGCTCGAGAAGACGCGCGCTCGTTGAACGAGGAAGGTGGAACGGAGGGAGGAAATGCACGATCGCGCAAAAATCCCGCAGGATTTTAATCCGGAGGATGAACCGCCTCCGTAATTCTAAAGATAGCTAGCAGAATTTCTTCGCGAAAAATTACGTGTCCCACCAGGTGTATTAGATTCGAGCCAGGTGCCTTCGACGCGTTAAAATTGATCAACATACATCGATCGTTTCTTGCGTTAGGGATACTTGCAAACGGAATCACTGTTCGACGTGTTCCCTCAATCGGACGTATCTCGAAGTAAGGGGTTAATTCTCAAGATTAGATGTTAAAGAAAATAAATCTAGATATCTATGCTAGTTTTCGTGAACAAATCGACACGTTAAAAATTCCAATACAATTTGTTTCACCGGTTTGTTCTCAAGTCCCTGACCAAAGTCGAAAGGGCGAGATTTAATGAATCGTCGTTTCCCCCAACCAGTAGACTTAATGCAACTTAAAGATAAGGCGATCGAGAAGATTAATTTCGTTTCCATGGGTGGAAAAAAATGACTTGTTTTTTTCGAAAGAATTTACTAAGGGTTTTTTGAAAATCTCGGACGCTCGTCCGCGACGTGGACTGCGTCTGGTCCGGGTCGATGGTCCTCACCCGCGGATGCGTGCTTTATCGGAAACCACTGAGTGAGATATATGGAGAGATTATACGAGATGGCGTTTCGGAGTCGAACAGGCCGCTATTCTCCGCTCCGTCAATTATGCTAATTTCGATTGCCGCGAGATTAATGGAAGAAGGCGGCGTCCCCTTCGTATAACTCGGCTCTGGGAGCCCCGACGTCGGAGACCTGACGTTCCTTCCGCATTCGGTCGACCGTGCATAATGTACCGGACTTGTAATTATTGCGGGTTACACGCTGACCTCTCCTATCCCAGCCGCGGAACAGCTTCTCGTCGCTGGCTTCTCGAACGCGAGTTGCTCGATACCATCGACTTTCACGCCGAGAATGCAGTACGACTCAAATTTCTCTCTCGAGCCCCTAGAAATGTCTTTAAAACTTTTCTACGATAAACAGGGAAGATTTCCAATCGTGCACACCGCGTTATTTAAATGAAATTATGCACACCCTATCCGCGAAGTGGAAGTCACAAGGGTGGGGAATCACAGAGGGACAGGAAAGAGACTGTCTGGCGACAAACGTATCAATAATACATGACGAGTACCTGCTCCACCTTTTGGCCTATCGCGACCTTTTCCCGTATCTTACCGCGCTTACGTGCATGTTTGACGCGTGTAACCTCTTTTTCGTCGTTTCCTATTGTCGGGGATTCCCGTCGTTGTCCCTCATTGTGCGCGACCGAGACCTCTCGATTCATTCGTAGATCTCGCGATAAGTTTCGTTCAAAATTCCCCCGCTATCTTTCCATTATCGTGGATCGTTTCTAAAAAAAAGGAGTAAAAGAAACGCGACAAAACTCCCGGAGCGGAGTGTTATTTTTACTTTGGTCGCTATTCGAAGCATCGAAGTAACTTTGCTGCTATTTTCTGAAATTTGAATATCTATTTAATGCAGGGGAATTAATTTGCAGGTTCGATGATTTTTCTCGAAGGCCAAATTTCGCATCGCGGGTGACTCGAGGGCGAATGTTGGACGAATAGAAACGGAAGGTCCGAAGAAAAGGGCGCGAACGCAGGAACCCTTCACCGTGGAAATATTAAACGGACCTCGGTGGTGCGTTGTGTGCACGGTCCTCGGGTTCGTAGGAAAGTATGAAAATCCATACAGTCGCTCGGAGAAAATATCCGTCATTTAAAATGGATGGATTTAGGTGGATATAAAAGTGAGGGGTGGAAGAAACCGGTGGCAGCGCGAGGGTGGCCCCCGGCTCGGTCACGGGAGGAGGTTGGGCGAGGTTGGAGGCGACTGCTGAAAGTCGGTGGAGGTGGAGGTCGGAGATGGTGGCGGCGGCGGTGGCGATGGTGGTGGTTGCCGGTGGTGTTGGAGATTTAAGGGAGACATTTTAAATGGATGGTTCTCTCGTAGAAGCCGACCGCCTCTGGTATTATCCAATACCGTGGCTCGTCTCGCGGCACCGTGTTTCTCCGCGAGAATTCGCGACCATCCAAACGAAAGAATCGCTACCGTTTCTTTTTTACCAACTTTATCCTTTGTTCTCGTTTTAACCCTTAAGTGGACTCTCGATCTCAACTGGATTATTTTACTTAATGTTGATTTTTACCAAACTGGTAAATGGAAATCAACTTTCCTTTAAAACATTTAAAAAATAGTGAACTAGTAGAAGATTAGATAAATTTTCAAATAATTATACTTGTGGAGGGCCCCATTTTTAAATCTACGATCGGTTATTTAGGATTTCCTAAACGCAATTTGGATTTTCGAAAATACAAAGCGTTCCTTAAGATTATTCGATTGTGCACGAAAGGGTTTGGAACTTTCAGTTAGTACTACTTTGCTCGTTAATATTTCTGTCGATTTTAATATCTCCGTAACGCGTAAGATGTTTAAATTTCGAACAACAAGTGGTTACAAGCTTGGCATTACGAAGCAATTGTTTTCGTTTTCATTCTCACTTTATTACTGGAACCCCGCGGCAACCGGCTATAGATTTTTGTAAATTGCACTCGGCCACCAGTTTTAGGTCGCGCGTTAGAATAGCCGAGAGAGTGTTCTGAATACATGGTGTTTTTAAATTGAATACAAAATGCTTAGTTAACGAGGGCTGATGAATCCTTTCTGCCAGGAGTGTCGATAATTATTGTCATCGTTTAACAATCTAAATCGTCGACAGTTTTCTTCGATGAGTTATATTTTTGGTACAATGATCGTGGTCGACATAAATTGCAGATGGTGATTCTGATCTTTTTTATATTATTTCTTTCTCGAAGAAACACCAAGAGAAGTTTGTATAATCTAATAACTGTTAGTGTTATCAGTATAAAAGATGATCTCTTCCAAAGTGAGAGCAATTACATAGTTTCGCCTAAGTTTTTCCTTGAATTCTGGCACTTATCGTCCGGTTCGTAACGAGAAGAAATATAGCGAGGTAATAAAAATTGTACGGGTCGAAGACGGCAGTGTCCTTGAGTATGGGGGTGTCAATGGTTCAAGGACGAACCAGGACTGATCCTTGTAGGGTATTATTTAGAGCTTTAAGGGCTTGGCCACCCCAAAACGGACGGACACGTAGCACCGTGGAGGCGTAGGCAACAAGTTCACTCGTAAATCAGTGCGATATTTGTCTCATCAACGTTACACCCCCCAAATCTCAGTCAATTAGAAACCATCTCTTGAAAATAGCATGTTTCACCTATGAAAAGTCGGACACCTTGTTCTTATTTTATATATTTGTTTCTTTAACGACTTTGCTTGGTATAATGAAACAGAGGAGTTCAAGTTCGCGAAGACGTAAAATATCGTAGAAGAAGTAGGGCGTAAAGACTCGGTTCAGCTAGTTGCTGTTTTACAACTTCGAATGACATGCTTGGAACGGAGTAGATGAAATTCAGGGAAAAATTTAGGCTACGTGGTCCCCAAACTTTTCGAAAATTAGAAAAGAAAAATTTCCAAGTTCCAGTGTAATTTAGTGCCAGTTCAGATCGTTGGTAAAGTATTTTTCGTAGATCTCTGTAGGTCAAGAATTTGGGTAGTTAAAACTCTTAATAACTTGTGCAAGTGTCTATGCACTATACATGCACAGACACTTTCTAATAGTTACTATATTTCAAAGAGTTAACTTTTTCTCGAAATAGAACTTTGCAGGGAAAAATATATTTGGCAGATTGTCAGTCGACTTAACAAAGCACCCAGTGTCTATTTGTTCCATGAACCATACCTGTGCTCGTTCCTCGTCTTTAAGGGGAAGCTCTGACCGCCGTGTATCGCGTTGTATCGCGGAGGAAGATAGTGCTACATCTCTTTAAGAAGACTCTGTTCCGGGATCGATAGGGAACGCAATCGCATTCAACACCTCCGGCATCTTTCGGTGCACCTATTTTTGCGGTAAAAAATCGTCCGGCGGTGGCGAACGTCGCCAGACCCTTTCCCGATCGCGAACTTTCTTTCCACGTTCGCTCTGGAAACGAATTTTCGAACGAACTTGCCCTCGCAATCTCCGCTATTACCGATATATCTCGCGTTATTAATAATTGCCATCATTTCAGCGAAGAAGGTCGTTCGAAATCGCGCGTCTCTCGCAAAAAAAAAACGTTCCCTGCGCAATGTCTGATCTATGATGCGTCGCTACTACTGCGAACCGAGTCGAGACTCTTCGTTCTCGCTGATAATTACAATTCAGGTCTCGGGTAACTCCGTTGCGTCGTGATTCGAGAAAATAATAAATCTCTTGGGTAACTGTAAAATAAATTAATTCGTAGCTATGGATATCCTCCGACTGGACGTTGAAGTAGAACGTCGTAGTAGCATCGTTAGAGTTACTTTCTGCCCAGGTGAAGAATTCTCCAGCAAGTTTGAGTTTCAAAGGAATTGTTAAACGAATGAACGAGTATATTGAACAGAAGAAATTGAAGTAACGATCTTTGAAACACAAAAGTGAAACAGCGAAGGTGTCTGTACATGCATTGCACAGTTTTCGAAAAACGTGAAGCAATAAACAAATCTCAAATAAATCGACGAGAGTGAGGTTTAGAAGCATAACAGTGACAGTACCAACTGTTAGGCCATTGTTTCGGTTTTCAACCCCCGTACGAATGTAAAAAATACTCGAAGCATCGAATGGCGAGTTGTTATCGCGGACGCATTGTCGCTCCTCCTCCTCCGCGAAGGTTGGCGAAGAACGTTCTGGAAGAAGGAAAACGGGCGTCGTCCAATGGGACCGGGGCAAACGTTTTCGCGACCAATCGTCGAGTTTCCAGCATTCGGATGCGACTGCGAACAGGTGTGGCGAGAGAGAGGCAACGAGATCGCGAGGGTCGATCTCTGGCCAGGGGGTGGGATATAAAGCGTCGTCGGGATGAGCAGGCCCGAGACCAGGGTGGCAGTCCTGCGCGATCGCGAGTTTCCCGAATTCGTTTCACCGACCGGAAGTCGGCATCGTATTTGCGCTTTCCATTGGGTTTCCGAGTGTCGTCGGGGCCAATGGCACGACGAATGCCGACTGTCGGGTGCCGCGATGCGGATTCTAGAGGGGTTGGTTACGCCCCGCGCTCTACCTACACCGTCGAATGGAAACGGCCAACAGAGAGAGGAAACCGGAGGAACGGAGGACGGAGGAGCGAGACGGGAAAAGGAGCGAGATTTCCCTTCGCGGCCCCCCACGTCCTCCCCCTCGCCACCTCTGTCTATCTCTACGCTAGGGAGGGCACGGGAGAGGGAGTTTCTCCCTCTCGGAGTCTTTGTTCGTGTACGGGTGCAACGGTGGACGTGTGTACGGACGTCTGTGCGACGTTGGGTGGAGGTCGAGAGGGAAACCGGGAGGAAAACCGGGTACGGGGGGAGTGGGAACGGCGATGAGGACGAAGACGAGAGGACGCGGGAGGGGGAGGGCCGCCTTGCTTCGATCCGAGAAAGAGACGCAGACAGAGCCGGAGTAGTGAGTCCTAGCTTCGATCCCACAAGGTGGTAGACACTCGGTAGCACTTAAACTCTCCTCCCTCTGCTTTGCCTCCGCTCTTTTCCCTCCGTCCTACCGGATCCACCTTCCGCCATCCTCTCTCCGCTACTTTATCCGTTCCATCTAGCGACGGGACCAATCCAATGACGTACTCATTAATACCGATACTTGTGAATTCCTCGACACCCAACTAGATACAAACACGGCCTCTATTTTCATCGTTACGCGTTACTAACGGAACATTTTTTACTTCTCGCATTGGTTGCGTTTAAATTTGTTGCCCGACCATCGACAATTCTCGGCACGATAAAGTAAAAGTACTGCGTTGTCGTAAATACGAAATCGAAATTGCTCGACCAAAGTTATTATGCGCCTGTGCACGTATAGGTGCACGAATGCTTTCTCTCGGAGTTCCAGCGGGTCAAAGTTACACATCAGAGGATTTGTTCGAAGTGGACCCTTTGAGGAAGGACACGAGCTTCGGAACTCGCATCATGGATTGTCAAAGACGCTGAACTCCTCCGGTGTAACCATACTCTTTGTTGGCAAAGCCAACAAAATTGTACGGGTAAACATGTAATACATACAAGTCACCACTTGGATGACGATGATACATAATAATCGATACTTCGTACAATCGCAGTTCACTGAATCATTGATAACTTCGTCGCAATGAAGTTATATTGTAATTAAAATTTGATATACTTGGGTTTGAGAAAAGATAAAATGGTGACGTTAAGTGTTAAGTAACACTTTGAAAAGACACACGATGTTCGATGAGTTATTTAAGGAACGTTTCTTTTTTACTTTGCCAGATAAATGAGGTCAAAGGGCAAAAGCTCGAGCCTTTTGTATCGACAGAACGTAGATATGAGATTCTGGAAAAAAGTCACTGATATAGAAAGAAAAATGTCTCGTTACTTCTAGCATAGAGGAAGTTTCAAGCAAACGGTAGGTGAATGAACTTATCGAACGATTGCACGAAGAGTGCTTGGGATGGTGCGATAGGTTTCTTAGAATGCGCGTGGAATGTTAAGCGATTAGGCTAGGCGTGGCATTGACACTATGGTGGTATTCTATACGGTAATTTTGTAGTAAAGTTTAGTCGAGAATATTGAAAACATTCCAGATACTTTCTAGTCTCGCTCACGAGAAGCAGTAGAACAGGCAAGATTTTGCACCGACGATATTATTCCGATACTGTCAGCGCTCTGGACCGCCATTTTGCCTGCTCCATTATGAACATTTATCCTCCGTTTGCATAGATACATTTTGAGGATAGTACGAGCGTAAAGTTTCTGAATTATTCGTGAATTTCCGTGAGATTTTCTCGATTTCGTGCCTGGAAAATGGCGGGGGATCGAGGACGGCGCGATTAAAAGAGTTCGTTATCGTTTCATTATTTTTATAAGTCAAGGTCACCGCAACACCTGTACGCGCCTCGGGCCACGGGAATCGAGAGCAGTTTGGGGTTGACATTTTGCTCTCGCGCTCCTATAAACCGGAGGGCTCGTAACGGCGCGTCGTTAAAAACGAGCTAATTGGTTTCATCAAAGCGGTCTCTCGGTGTCGCTGGGTGGAAACGAGCCCCGGTGCCCGTTGATTTTTCGCCCCGTGTGTAACCGCCTTGGAACGTCTTTCTATGCGTCGTTGTCGCTGGAAAATTAGCAAATTTTTAGTTGGTAAATTAAATCAACGAACTTCTTAAACCGACTTTCGCGCGATCGAGGCCGCCGGACAGGAGTCACTTCAAGGATCTAAAAACCTTTTATTTTCGTTTTACACGGGGATTAATCAACCTGCGCGGTTATTAGCAACTTTTCCAAAGAAACTCGAGCAAACTATGCATTTTATCGATGCTCGGGTTATCTTTCCGTGAGTTTCTCGCGTGTCGCGACCGAATCGCTTTGATCTAATTTTCGTAACGGTGGATTAAATGCAACAATTTTTCTTTCTTAGATCTTCCCATCCGTCTATTTGTTATTCGAAATTTGTCGAAGGTGTCCCGGCGTTTTTGCCCGCGTTTTCCCGTGAAGCGAATTCGGCTTAATTGAATTTCAAATCGCGCGGTTCCCGACGGTATTTTTCTTTCCCCGGAAGCCGGCACGCCAACTTCGGCGCACACTTTCGACGTCGAGTCTCTTCCTCTCGTCGTCCATCGGGGTCGATCCTGTCTTTTTTTCACCCTTTTAATCTTTCTCGCCTCGACGTTCCTCTAACCAGCGTCGGGGAGCAAGAAGCGAGGCGCGAGGGCAAGCGTGGGTTAAAACCCTTTAGTCTAGACCGCAGGATCGGTCGGCCGGCTGGCTGAGAGTTTTCTATTCGACGCCACTTAAAAGCGAAGCCCGAGAAAGAACTTCTCCCTACGACCTTTCCGCCGGAGACACCGGCCCGTTCTTATCGGCCATCGGCGATAAAAACCGTGAAGGGATTACCTCTCTTTCGGGCCCTCTTCTCGGAATGCTGCATCGTCGACCCACTTCGATAACGCATTCTGAGGGCCACGATTCCGATACGCGAGTTCAACAAACGGAATGCAAACAGTCGAAACTCATCGATAGACACTCCTAATAACAGTAGTCGTTATTGGTAATTCATCGTCCAACGGGGTCGAGGGGGTTTTGCTCGAACAAATAGGATTAAATTGAAAGCTTTCCTTGGAAAAACTATAGAACGCATATTGGTTGGAAAAGAAGGTAGAATATTTATTGCAACGAAAATCTTGTCTCTGTTACTATTTTACTGTACTTTCCTATTTTAATAGGAAATAAAATTTCCTATAAATTCGTAATATTGAAGTTTTTATAACAGTTCTGCAAGCAAGTGAAACATGTGTAGGAAGAAAGTATTCCATATTAGCACAGCTAATAAATTTGATTATTTCTATATTATGAATTATAAAAATATAATTTTACAAATATTGATAGAGGATGTTTTATCTGAAGTGGGCCCCACACGCTACGGAACACCCTCTATAGAATTTATTCAGAAACTTTTATTTCTTTCGATATTTTGATACGGTTACCACTGCAACTCGAAGTACGATCAATCGTAGAACAAACCACTGCGTTCGTGGTCCAATCGTAATTGCTTAGAACGACGTGCAGATTAACTCTGCAGTTGCAAGACGACCATGGGATTTAAAAAGGTGCTACCATTCGGTTTCTATTTCCATGGAGCGTGGGTTGCCGAACCGTACAAGCAAGGGTGCCATAATAGCGAGAAATAAATTGGTAGCCGCGACCACTCGGCGGAACTATGGCGTCGCTACGAACGCGTGGGGGGGAGGGGGGGTTAAGACGCGGAAGACGGAGAAGCGGAATAAGAGGAATAAAAGGAGGGGGGTGAGATCTTGAGAGCTCTCCCTCCTCTACCCCTTAGCTGGCAATGACAGATACAAATAAACGATCCGGCGGTTTCGCGCAAGCGCCTTTCCAGGATCTAGGTTCTACCGTTCGACCACCATCATCGCCGCCAGCGTCGCTACCACACCGACACGGCTACCACCCAGCAACCCCTTCCTCTGGTTCTGCCACCCCGCGGAAGCAGAGGTAGGCAACGGGTGCCCCCGACACATCCACCGCCACCTTGGGTGGAGCCTCGTAACCGACGTCATCAGACATACAGACAAACGGCACAGACGTAGAAACCAATGCGCGAGAGGCCAGGTGGCTTACGTCTGCGTACAAATAACCGACTACTTCGACCACCCCCCGAGCGGACCCGCTTGGAGAACCGCCCCTATTCGGACGATTCTCGCGCTCCGGTAGTCGCGGGGCCGACTTTGGTCCCGCCTGACTCCTACGCTGCCATTGCTCGTTTCCGTTTACGAAATCCAGACACCCTTGGAGCCGTACTCGCCCCTCGAGGTCGAGGATCCCATTCACTAGGAGTCGACGTCCTTCTCTCGATTCTTCTCGCGGGAGTTCCATGGTACCGATTTCGGGTTTCAGCTCCCCTCCTTCGTAACAGTGTCACGAGGTTAAGTCGAAAGGGGGTGGAAAACCGTGGACCCTGGTCCCCGGTATGCTTCGAACGGACATACGGGTGGAGAGCGTCAAGGTCGCGTAATTGGAGGATAAAAGTATTCGAGTGTCGGTAGAATTTCTGGTTAGCGAATTCTTAACTTCCGGGTTCGTTGGTATCTCCCGAGCTTCGAGTTTTAGTTTTTCATTTATAGGGTGCTTAGTCGCTTACATACAGGGCTTTTGCACCACTTATTCGGTTTTACATTTATCATACATTCGGTATTTCTATGATCATAGGACCTAACCCGGTACCCCTGCCGTTTCATCGCCTGCGACTGTCTCCTTGCGCCCCGGATGCCTTTTTGCCGGCGAGGTCCGACGAGTTCCAACGAGAGTGGCTCGCGACACTTGCGCGGAACTGCCGGGTAGCGCCGATAGCAGGAACACACGAGCAGTAGTCGTCGGGGAAGTTGTATCGGGGACCCAGTGGCAGAACCGCAGGAGGGTGGACGGCTGGAAAGGCGGCCGGTCGACGAGGTTGGGTCGGAGTAGCGCAGGAGGAGGCGAGGGCAAGAGAGCGAGGGAGGTACGATCGGTAGGTAACACCGTGGCGATGGTTGCGGGGAGTGAGAGAATAGAGGGAATACAGCAGATAGAGGTAGCTTGGAGTCGAGTGCCCGGGGCTGAATCGACCCGGCTACATACAGCACACCCCAAGCCAGTCCCTCTCTTCCTCGTGTATTCGCTCGCTACCCCTACCCTTACGTTCTTCCTCTACCGTCTCTCCGACTCACCCTCTTTGCCCACCTGCCGACACCCACCCGCGCTGAACCCCCCTTCCACTCATTCCCTTTCTAACCGTCGGTCTCTTCTCTTCTCTTTGCTTCTCTTACCGACACCGCTCTCTGCTCCGGTTCTTCTCTTCTTCCCTTCTCCGGTAGGCATTTCGGTTCTCGCTTTCTCGCGCGATGCCACCGTCGCTCCCCGGGTTTCTCTTTCGTTTCGTTTCCGGCTTCGCCGTTGCGTTCGTATCCGCAACTCCCCTCCGCGTTCCTCTGTCAACCGCCCGTCTCGTATCGTATCGCGAAGCAACGTCGACAACCCCCCCGAGCCACCCAATGGGCAAATGCAACTAACGTCGAGGAGAGGATAGAATTCGCGGAAGAGGAGACGAAGATTCGCGTTCCCTGGGTTTTTTCGTACGGTGCACAGAGCTCGTTCGATCCTCTCCGACCTCCGGAGGGATCCGGATCTTCGTCTCTTCTGTTCGACTGGTCCGCCGCGACGTCTTTGTGCCAACGGCGGAGACTCTTCGTCTCGGCGCGATGCACTTTACGCTCCAGTTGACGGGAAATTTAGAAATCTCGTTTCTCGGCCCGTCCTCGAACCAACCCTGGAGAATCACGAACCTCGGGAGCGCCGTTCGCCTGTCGTTGTTTTCTTTTTAATCGGTCCAGACGACGGGAACCTCCGGACGGTAAATTGGCCGACGGAGAACCGGCGGGAGACGGAGATCTCTATCTCTCTCTCTCTCTCTCTGAGGAGGCAGCAGGAAGCGCGGCGTTATCCTTGGATCTGGAGTTCGAGGGCTCTCGGAGATTCGTCCTCCCGTCGATTAGGCGCATATCCGATCTGGAAAATTCGCTTAGATCGTCGGGATAAGCGTCGAGTAGGATCCCCGGCGGGTGGATGTTCGTCGACACTCGAGACGCGGAAAGAGTTCCAGGCGTTCGGGGGACCTTTGGACCAATCGACTGCCTATTTACCCGCCAAACAGAGCGCGTCGACCGGCTTCCTCTTTCACATTCACCCCTTTTCAGCGGCGTACTCCTGGCGCCTCGCGCCTCGCCTCGCGCCTCGAGTATCCGCCAGACAAAACGGTCTCATTCCCATCTCAATCTATATTCGCACGTCCAACACACTCGAGATTATGAATGCGTGGGGTTAATGAAACCGGGGAAGGCGTCTGCCTTTGCACCACCGACCGCCGCCCGCCACCCGCCCCGCCACCGCCTCAGCCCCTTGAGTCTTGCCTCTGCACACCTCCGCTCGCTTCTCGCGGCTCTTCCTCTTCATCCTCCGGCGGCTTCGTCATTTTCCTCCTCCTCCACCCCTTCATCCTCCTACGCCATCTCGTTCTCCTCCACCCTTTCCGTGTTCCTCGAGCGCGGTGGCCAGCCCTCCGTGTGACCGCGGTTCTCTATCGTTTTCCTGGGAGTAAACAGACACGACGCGGGCGCGAACTCGGTCTACTTCGCTTTATTTTTTCAAAAGAACGTGTGCGCGCGTGAAAGAGTCATTTCACCCCCTCATAGTGGAGAGAACGTGGCCAGACGACCGGTTTCATACACGGAATCGCCTTCGGTCCTCGCTCTTGAATCGATTCCGAGGGGCGAAGAGTCGTCTCTGCCTCGGCGGATTCAACTATCGTCGAATCTTTCGTACCTCCGCATAAAACATCCCTAAAACTACCTTCCATCTTTCTAACAACCGTCTTATAGTTTCCAGCCAGGGGTTGAGAAGGTTTCGAACTATTATATATGATTTACTATCTCCTATCGAGTGAAAAACAGTTCCAACCCCAAAAACACTACCCCATCCTATACTCTAGATAAAATTGAGACCAGAGACAATTTTCAGAGTCCATAGTCAAAGTTACAGAACTTGCAAATATAATTTATCAGCTATTTATATCAATTAACGTAACGATATAAACATATACCCCAATTAAATTTTGTCTCACTAAAAATACGTCTAATCAAATAAAGACGTAATTTGTGTTCCCCACGCGAGAATGAAAATTCTCCAAACATGTTTTCCGTGCGAATTTGAGGCCCGAGCCAATCAGTCCGGGCTAGCCCATCGAGCGACAGGGCCTGGGTGTCGATTAAATTTCAAATTGGAGGTATCCGAGAACGCGTACACTCTTGCCAATGAATAAATCTTGACGCTTCCGGAGTCTGTATGTTCCGTCGTGAACGATACGAGTAGCTTTAGCATGCGACGGGAAAACAAAGTTGATCGGTTTTTCGCGGACAACCTTGTCGACGCGATGTCGACGGTATGGCCAGAAATTCGTTCAATTTACTGACTCCTGAAGTTTTAGTAATTTTGCGTGAGAGTCCCGCGCTGGTTCACGAGCGTCCGGGTATCAGCGGAGGAGGTCTGGCGACGTATTTTTCCCCGTTTACCTCCAGATGTCGCTACTGGCAGCGACGGAGACGCGAACCGTTCCGTCCGCGTTAATCGAGAATCCGATTAATCGAATCGCATTCGCGGAGTTTGGAAAGTCAGTGGGTTGTGTCGTTGGGGAATTTGGAGGGAATCTACGCACATCAGAAGTTTTCCTGGCATTAAACCTTTAAACTTGTAAACTAATAGCGTTGTATTCGATCGAGCAGTTGTTTTATATCGTGTATTATTCATCTAATTGCACGGAGATTCGAAGACACCGAGTTTTGTAAGTAGCATTAACGGTCGGCCATATTGCTTTCTCACGAAAAGGCGGTTAGCCTTAAAAATTCGGTGTACGCGAATCGTCGACCTTCCAATAAATGTTAAGCGTAGAATAGGGTCGAGGAACGCGTTCGGTATTTAGAGTGGTGGACAATCGAAGGTCGAGTTGCTTCCGTTATCGTATCGTAATATTCAGTGTACGGCGTAACGGTGTTTCAGCTAGGCCAACTTAACCGTATAAAGTGCCGCGCGTTAAGCGAACGTCTTATCAGTCAAGGTTAATATCGCTTTCAGGCTTCGATAAGTGGTAACGAGCATTCGCGAGCGTCTCCAGGACGAGAGGCAGCGTCGTGCGAGGAGGTCCACGGGCTGACAAGACATCGGAGGCGAGTGCCCGTCGCGTCGAAATAAAACGCATGGAGAACGAGGTAAGGTTATAAAGATTTTTATTCCGTGGGGCGTTATCCGCGGAGTAATGGTAGCAGTAAACTACGGTAGCTCGCGATGGACCATCGATTGTAGCGAACCTTCTTTCGCTAGGCGCCTCTTATGCTCCGCGGAGGATAGAGGTCTCGCATTACCTTGACTTACAGCCAAGTACTCGGATCGTTCTCACCGAGAGGATATATTTTCGCGATCCTATTCCTTCTCGACGCGAAAAAGGACGCTCGATGCACGATATATTCGAGGCCGCCAGCCCACGGGCCGAATTTATTCGAAACACACTCCCGTGCATTTTCTACGCCCGAGCATCCACTCGGAAAGCAAAACATAACCCTTTATGTAGCGAGGGCCTATGGGGGGCACACTTCTTACTTCGTCCGCCAGATGGCTCACGATCCTACCAGATTTTCTCGCGTTACATATCGTTACGAACTAGTAGATAATGAGCATCTTATCCACTATGACAAATTTCGTTTATTTATCGAAAGCATAGGTTTTTAGGAACTCCCAATATTTTTATTTTTATTTATAAATTCGGTGTTAAAATAAAAATCAGCACACTTTTTTAGTTTTCGTTTCGAACGATCAAGTTCTTCTCGCGTATCTCGTTCCGTTCGTATCAATTGATACGACGTGCATGGCGAATTTCATACCACGCGATATCGTGTCGTTGAAACAACGGCGTGTCGTTTGCGGTGGTTCCCAGAGGAGCCAGTAACGCGGAGGGAAGCTCGAATACAAAAATAATGAGCGTCGAGTGTTTTGGTTCGATTAGGCCGCATCGATTTTTATCGTGGTTTCCCGCTCGGGCTGCGGAGGTCGTCTTCGAAGGGGGTCGCGGCGGGCCTATGCAAATACCGGTGCGGTGGGGCCGGGGGGTGAAAAAAATTACGCCAAAGTGCTAAACGATCGCGAAGAGAGCGCCACGGGGTGCAGGGTGCGAGCTTGTATTTTTACGGGTCGCGGTTGTGTGGGTGCGGGGGAGGCGGAGGGTCGAGGGGGACGACGATATCGGGAAGGAGAACGGCACGAGGCCACCTTATGTCGAGCGGGTGACTTCGAATGACAGAGGGTGCGGGATTTTCAGGTCGGTATGCAAATAAGCCACTCCCGGATGTCTCGGGGGTTCGATTCGGTTTAAAGTTATTGCTCGCGTCGAGTGGAATCATCGTCCTCGACGAATCGTTGCCAGAGGCGCGAGTCCGCGACCGACGAAATCGCTCCGACTCTCGTCTTCCGGTTCATCGACTCTTCTCGCGTCCCAAACTAAGCACCGTATTCGAGGAATCACTTTGTTTCGGGGGCATTCCTATCTCAACATTTTTAATTTAAACAATCTTCCAACTGTACGCATAATTTACTGAGAAACCAACGAAGATATCGACATTGTTCTTTTTTATTTCCACTTGAATCTAACTTGAAGAATAAATGTTTATTTCTTTTATAGGAAAAGCGTTTCGAAAGGGATTCTTTTCGCGTAGGGCAGTAAGAGCAAGGCTATCGGAACTAATTGCAAGATAAATGAATTCCGTGGCGGACGGGGACACCCGGGAGATAAGAGGACGAGAGAGAAAAATAGGCGGGAAAAAGGTAACGCGAGACGTTCGCGGTGTCGGCCCGTTGAATGGCGATCAAGGTGCGCTCGGATGGAAAGATTCGAGAACGAGATGGGGAACGGGAGTAGGGGGGATATCTTTCAACATTTTTAATCGTCGAGGGTGATTACGTACGTTGATGGTGTCGGCGAATCTCGATAAAACAGTCGTTTTGTTCGAAGCTCGCATTTTCCATTTCCAGTCTCGATCGCGAGAATTTTAATAAATTACCGTTTTCTCGTTAACTCGTTGAACATGCTAGTCCCATTAGCAGTGTACGTAATCCGACGAATATAGTTAGCAACATATCAAACTTACTTCGTAGATCTTTCATGTTATCGTCGCTATAAATCCAGCTACCAAGATAAGCTAAATTTGAAATATCTGGTATTTATTTATTCACGGGATTAAATACTCATTAATACAGAAAGAGATACAAGAAGATAGTTACATAACAAAGATAAACAGAAATACAAAATTGAATGATACGAAGTATGAGACTGTGAATAATTACGAGGAGATGCCAAGTATAGCATATTTAAATGGTAGAATTGAATGGTTAAAAGCTATTATAAGGGTCATAGAAGCCATAACGACGTAGTATTCTGAAAGAAACATTATTCGAACACAAGATCGTACCATTAACACTAGGTTTAGTGTTTCTTTTAATTAGAGTATACATCCATATCGTTACATCAATTCAATTCAACATAAATTGCTATCAAATAATATTTATGAGTCCTATAACGTTAAGTTTAGAATCTGACGCGTACCGTAAACCTAGTGTTAAGTACTTACGTATATTTATCACATTTTCGTCCAAATAAAAAAATGGTGGCGTGGAAGGTTGGGCTTCGACGTGATTCCCGTGTTGCGTCTCGATGAAAGGACACGCGATGTCGCTGATTAGCGTGTCTCGTAGACGGTTAATCCCTTAGAGCGCCCTTCGCGATGTAAATGAATATTGATCACCGCGGGAGGCGCAGGTCCGAAAAGAATCGTATCTCGAGACCGCAAGCGAGTGCCTTTAAATGGGAAATCAAACGAAACGATCCCCCCCTCGGCGGAGGAGCCCAGCGTCCCCCGACGGTGGTCGGTAATGAATAAAAATTATAATTACGGTTTCTCGGGCGTCGTCCTCGGTCGAAAGCTCGCGAGCGGGTAAAAAAAGAAGAGAAAAAGGAAGAAGTTAATCAATCACGAGCGGGAACGAGGGTGGTCGGGGACCAGGTTTTGTCTTTCCACGGCCGGAGGAGCCCCCTCGCGAGCAGGCAGCCCTTCTTACGCTCCTGTCTATCGGATTCCATCTACGAGGCTTAGGATTCGAGGACCGATCAATTAGCTCCAACGTCGTCGCGTTTTAAGGGGGCTATTCCGACGCGTGAATTTGAACGTTCAACTTAAAACTGTTACCGATAATTCAAACCCCGTTGTACGAGTTTCTAGAAAAGGATTGAGATACAAATAGAATAAATAAGGAAACGTTGGTTTCCGGGGGGTGACGATTTCTGGAAAGTCGCTTTCGGGTGGATTAAAGCGAGAACGAGCGTCCTCGACGTCCTCGCGAGAATCCGGGCGAGAAGGACGAGGAGGCCGGGTGGGAAGGGTGGCGGCGTGTTGTCAAATATCGGGAGGCCGGCTGGCGAAACGTGGAATATGCAAAGAACCGCGTTACACGCATCGCTCACCGCGCATCAAACGTTTATCGCGTGAAACCATAAGAGAGCAGTTGGCGCGGATGATTCATGATGGTCGGGAGAGCAGACGAACGCCAGAGAGAGAGAAATAGAGAACAAGAGAGCAGAACAGAGCGAGGGGTGGAACGAGGAGACGTCGAGAGGGTAGGTCATAGAAGAAAGAGGCTGCCGACTGTATATACCTACATCATGCAAATGGTTCCAATCATAAGCGAAGTCTATAATCGATCTATAAATCTGCTTACGGGGAAGAAAGGTTCGAAAGGGGGTAGCACGGGGGCACGTTCACGAGCGGAAGGGGGGTGGTTCCGCACCACCACCGTTACCTTCCTCGACAACATCGAGAGCACCTACTAACGCCTGCCCGCACACCACCATAGACAAATGTATCTTGTTAGCATACCATTTGTATGCATGGGGTTTCGCGCTCTCTCCCTCTCTCCCCGTCTCTCTGTTGCTCCCTCGAGCTCTCCGGGGCTCGGTCGCGTCCCTTACGTACAGACATTTAGCGCCTAACTTCTTCGGGAAATCGAATGGAAATCGTTTTCCTCGCTCGTCTGATACTTAATCGACGCGCTCTCTGCTCGGTGATTCCTTCCAGCGGTGATTTTCCCTTTTCGTACCGACTACTTTTCCCTCGGATTAGCTACGCGATTCTACGCGAAAGTTCTTTTTATTCAGAAGCTTTACGCCGCAGAGATTATCAGCAGCGTCTATTGAACGATTTTGAGCTGTGTTTTGTGGACGTTTTCCTGTATTCGGACCACTTGACTCGGTGCTGAGAATTTTTACGAAGTTCTTGCTCTGGCCAAATCCACTCGCCTCCGCGTGGGACCCCCAGGGAGTTTCTATTAGGTGCAGGGTGCGAAAGAGTGACTCGAGGAAGAAGTAGGTGGCGAAAAGACCCAAAAGTAAACACCCTTGTAGGCAATTTGGACTCACAGTCGAGAGAGTTGGTAATTTTAATAATTTTCAAGCATCGAAATTGGTCAATAAATGGTTCCCTCTTAATGAATGCCTATTTAAATGGACGCATATTTCTCACGCGACTCACAGTTAACTAATATTGCAGGGAATTAATGCGTTAAGCGTCAAAACTCTGAAATATCGTCGTTAATCGATCGGTGACAAATTATAAAGCGAATGGTAGAATTGTAAAAGGCGAAGTAATTACACGATTAACCTGCTGACCTGCGATTCGTTTGCCAGCATTATACAGGGTGTTCTCAAATTTTTTTCTCGAAAGTGGGTAGGATTTCGGAAGTATGTGTATATATATCCCCCATTAAAATTTTTCCCAGGGGTAGCCGAACACCCTGTATATTTATTCGTTGCAGAATTTATTTCGATCAAATAAATTGGGTATCACGACTGAGCAATTCAAAGAGTCTGTTCATGACTTGCTCTTTCTACTTACGCGTAAGTTCGTAAACATTAACGTTGAAAGAATCACCAACGCAAGTAGTAACAGCCAGCACTGGACAGACGCGTCAGCCAAGTCCTACTCGAGGCAACCTAAACTGGTCCGTGAACCATAAAACGCGTTGTGCATCAAATTATAGGCCACACTATACACTAATAATTAAGTAAAGAAGCCACATTTCGGACTCGGAAGTTGGTTTATCTGGGTCACGAGTTAAAGTTCGACGATGTTTCGCGAAAATCGATGCTCTTTTCGTTTTCTCTTTTTCCCTTCGCGACAAATAGTGAAAGAAATCGCGACGTTTCGCTCGCGACTCCGGGGAACTCTCCGAAAGACGTCTTAAAGACGTCCGATAATTACGGGGAAGCTCGCGGACCGCCTTGTTTCTTGGATATCAAAGCACTCGACAAAATAATCAGCGAACCAAAGTCGAGAGCGGTCGGTCGAAGGGTTTGCCAGCGCAGGAGGGAAAGCCCCGAACGATATTCTTTTGCATCATTATCGCGATTTAATTATGTCGAGTTCCTTTGACTCTCTTAATTTAACCGTCGACGCTCGCTCGTTCACTCCCCCGGCGCCATTTCGGCTGCAAATATTTTTCGGACCCCGGGAATCGCTAATCAGGGATTCCTTTTAATCAGTCTCATATCATATGTTTACTTAACACTATTAACTTGGTTAATAATCGTCCAGATCCTGGAACATTTCTAAACGAAGCGTCAAGGTCTCTAAATAGTTGACGAAACGTTTATTTATTTAAGGGGTAAACACCCTTTGTGAAAAAGTGAAGAAAAGAGGAGAAACACAATTACATATAAAAGGAGGCTACGAAGTTACAATAGTGCTTATAATTACGCATTCGAAACCTTAAAACTATCAGAGGGTAAATTAAAAAAATTTAAGTCGCCAAGAAGGTTGGTTAGATTACTAATTCTACTCAACGGATCATTAATTTTTGGCACCAACGCGACACTTTCTCAGATTCGTAAACGCACGAAAGTTCAACGGAGCATCTCGTGACCCCGTGGACGGCGCTTTTAGTCGAAAAGCTACCAAGAGTTCGCGTAAACTCGAGCACGAGAACGGGCAAACGTAACAGCACGAAGTCTACGGAGCTACCGGAGGCCGACCTGGCCCCCGAGAAATTAATTTTAACTTTAAATTAAGACTCGTCCGATACCTGGTCGCTTCTTTGTTGCCGCGAGTGGCGCGGGGCTGAATCATCTTCCCGGAAAGAAGCGATCCCGGGGCAATAGGGGTGGGAGGTGGCCGCTCCAAGTTTTCCCGCGCTTTTGTCTACCCGTGTTCGCGGGAACGTTCACAATAAAATAGGGATACTTGGCTCGGTAACGAGTTATCGCGTTCCTCGTCCTCCGGGGTCGATCAATTTTTTCGCGCGGTATCTTAACTGTTTTGGGGTCGCAGGAAAATTTTCGCTTCCTCGCATTTAGACTTGATTTTAAAGCGACCTGTAATTCTTCTTCACGAAAACAACGATCAAATTAACTGGAGATTAATTATTATACGCGTACGAATAATCCAAGATGGTCGAATTAGGGGTGACTCTGTAATAGAGTCGAAACATGTGTGGTACTTTCTATTTCGAAGTAGCAATTTATTCAAAATTAAATTCTCATTTTCCCAACTAATTTAACAATCGAACGAAATCAACTGTGAATTCTACGAGGAAAATTGTAAATCCAATTGACGAGCGAACGGAGAAGAGACGGATCGGGATGGATGAGTGTAAGAAAAAGGGGACGTGGGGGGTGGTTTTTGGAGAGGAGAGGGTAGCAAGGAACGGGCGCGCGAGGCCATCGGTCAATTAATCAAGATAATGAGAGGCAAGTCGAGCCACGTAGAACTAGCGGGCAAAGACGAAAAGGGTGGAGCGTCGGGGGGTGAGGATAGACAGAGGCTAGCAACGATATTAGACGGAGTGAGGGGGCGTCGAAAGGGTGGAAGGAAGGATGGACGGAAGGATGGAAGGAGCAGCGTCTGTACGAGACATTCGACACCTCGACCGAACCGTTGCCGACAATACCGAAGATACGCGACTTGGCGGTAAACTTAGCTCGGCGAGGCTTCCGGATAAGCAGGCCAACTTGAGCCTCGGAAGGAGCCGCATGATTAATTAATTAGCCCGGGCTAGTTAGGACGTCGGAGGTTTACGGCGCGCGTAGGTGTGCCCGTCACACTTCCCGTTTGCCGATCTGCGCCCGGATCGATGATCGTTCCAACGATTCTTCCTTTTACAAAGAGTAGAAACTAGGTCTGATCAAATTTACGAAACCTTTAGAGAGTTTAACCCCTTCGAGAATTATTTTTCTCGGTTATACAGTGCTTCTATGGGTGTTCTTCTGAAATTCGTTGATGTCGTCTTTCCTGCTTCCTTGGCTTCAAGTGGGAGATAGAAATACTCAACTCACAATTATCAGAGACAATTTATAGTTTTTCCCCCAATTCGTGGAGTGTATTTACTATATTTAAATACCGTATTCGTAAAAAAATTGATGCTTGAGTCCGCGTAAACGCGTTTTCCTGACAATGGCAACAAGTTTGCGCGTATCTCGGACTTTTGTCCTCGCCCTGTGGCCGTTTCAGCGGAATGAAAACGGCCCTGCAATTTATGAACGTCCGACGAGAAATCTAATCCGAAGTCCAGTCCCAGGGAGCTTTTGTTTCGCGAGCGATATCCTGGGGAATCTCGTCCCGGAGCTCTCGTACGAATCTTTCATCGAGGATTGAAAAGTCGAATGAAGATCGACTCGGGCCAAGTAGTCGCATGAAATATGAACCGGGCAAACATTGGGCGATGGGGGCGTAGAGGATTCGAGAGATAGAACGGTCGTCGTTATCGCGAGTATACAAGTGCGCAGGACGAGACGCGGACCGTCGTACAATCCTATCTCCCCGATCCTATCGGTCGGCAAATATAACCCTGAATGACCACCCTTTGGATATTAACTTTCGCCAAGTCGTGCGTAAGCGTACGGTCTCCGGCGATTCCACAGATCTACGAGAGGTTTACTCTAGATACCGGCGAGAGTACTCGCCGAGGACACTTAGTTTCTCGTTTTTAATGCTCGCCCGACTACGACCGGGGGGGATGGAGGAGGCACGAGTGGTCTCGATACACGAACCACCCCTGCGCAAACGTTTTCACGGTACACCAAATGGAATTAGACCTGGCACGGAAGGGTCTCGACTCCGTTTCTCCGTGGATGTAAAACACGGCCTCCGCTTTGTCATGGATATTCGAGACGCGAGTGCTTTTCCCTCCGGTTACGGGGTTTTCCTCCATTAGCCGATTCTTTTCTCTTCGAGCGAGTCAATTTTTAAAACGTCCCGTCTTTATCGCGCCCCGGTATCCGGATCCTAAAAGCCTTGGGATTTCTTACGCGTTGTCCTCGATATTTATCGCGTGCATCTTACGTACTTGCCACGCAGGGAAGAGGGTGGGTTTAAAAACAGCTGTTGTTTGCCCCGTCCACATTGCACGTTCCACCCTTTCGTAATAAAAGTAATTCGAGATCGCTGGTTTCGTGGCGATTTAAATAATTTCAATTTTTCTTCCCTTATTTTCTGTAACAGAGGGTGTCACAAAATTCACGCAAGAAGTAAACTAACAGGGTTCTATATGGAATAGCGTATCGGGTAAATGGCATTTGGTCGAAACTTTCGACTCGAAACAGTCGAAACGCACGCGGGATCGAAACTCGAAGGAAGCCAGACGGCGGAGGGCGTAGGGCAGGCGGAAGGGTGGGCGGTGAGAAAGGGGTATGAACCGGAGGCTCTCTCGGAGGTTAGGTTACGCCGGTAGCTAGTTGTAGGTTGGGGGTAGGAGGCTACCGGCGGCACCACCGCGCGTCACACATTAACATAATGCTAATTATCTTGCCAGCTCATTAGCGCCGGTAAACTGTCCGAGGAAACTCGGCCTCCCGAGATAAGGTGGAGGCGGCGGGCTGGGTTTAGGGGCGGACTGTCGTTCTAGGAGTTCCTTGCTCGCGTTCGTGGCGCGCACACCAGCGTTTCGTTGTCTAAGAGCTGGCAAGATTAAGGTCCCGGTTCCCGACGACCCCGACGACGCCTTGACGTGGGTCCGTGCTTCCCCGAGTTTGGAGAACTTCCCGGAAAGTGTTTGGACGCTTCCTAACGACTTCCTCCTACCTCTATCGCGCCGCTGTATTTCGAGGATCGCATTTATCAAACGACGCCGCGAAATCCCGTCTCATTTAATCCATTATTTTACGGTTATAGAGCTTATGCAAATACAGGGGACAAACGCCAGGTCGCAGCCGCCGCGATAGTCGTTGCCCGAACTACGTTTGATTTACGGACGTCCGACTCCATATTTCGATCGCGCCGGGCCCGCCGGCTCGTAGATCCGTTCCCGATAAGCGTATTACCGGTTCGGATCAACCGATCGACCGGAGTTATATTCATTCGCACGGCGTCGGACGTCGGTTCTGGTCGCGCGTACCCTCTCGTTTCGCGCCCGGCCGCCGATACGATTAGATTCAAGACTCGAAGAATGGCGGCTCTCGCGGAGAGAGCTTTAGCCCTTCGGTGTAATAACCGTAAAGTAGTAACGCGCCCGCCAACCACCTTCGTGCCTCCCTTCCTCCCGTTTCCTCGTCGTCCCGTCGTTCTCTCCCTCCCTTTCGCCGCGGCGTTCGCCCTTTCTTGCCCGCCCTGCACGTACTCACGCACACCGAGGCGACCGGGAACCCCCGTAGGAAAAATCATGGCTTTACGCGTCAAATCGCGTATGCATATAAAGCGGTATTATTTCGCGCGTTGACGCATCGACGAGTGCGCCTAACCGATACACCTATCCACCCCGCGACGCTCCATTATGGCCCCCGGTAAAATACAGACCGCAACCGCCTAACGACGGTCATCGAGAAAGTAGATCGAAACTACGGACTATGATCTTATCAAGACCGCTACTTTTCTTGAAAATTTACCGATAACATGTACACCATCACGTACGCGAAACTTTCTCTTAAACGAAACGATATTTATTTATAACCTCTAAACTTTGCAAAGGGCACTGCTTCGAATACCATTCGACGCGTCAGTCTTTGATCGAGAAAGAGTACTTGGAGCATAGAACCGAAGCAGAAGTTTCGGTTGGTCGTTGCCACGCATCGTCGAGATGGTTGTAACGAGGATGAAAACCGGACGATGGTCGAAATCTCGATTATCCGCACACGCGTCGCGTTATCGACACTCGGAAGTTTTAACGAGCTTCCCTCCTCTTTTCCCCCCTCTCTCTCTCTCTCTTTCCCTCGCTCTTGGAGGTTAATGTCGTCGATAATTTTCGAAACTTTTAATCGAGTGCATCCTAATTGGCGTGCTCGAGACAACATCGCCGGCAGCTAATTCGGGGACGGGCGCATCGATTAGCCGGATCCTCCCGGTGAATGTAACGAAAGCGAACTTGATGCGCGTTGATTTATTCCGCGAACGAGAGAGTAACTCGTTACGAGTTCACTTTCCCCGGGTCCTGGCGGAACCACGAAACGACCAAGGACTCGCCTACGCGACTCATCGGACGCGGAGACGAGAGGCGAGCGGGCGCTCAGTCGGCCGAGGAACATCAAAGAGGACCGCCGGAGCTTCCGTATAATTAGTGTCAGTCGTATTTGCATATTGATTGAAGCGAACGTGTCGCCGCGACGCTCGACTCACTGCCCTCTTTTCGCCGCGACGCCCGATCTTCTGCCCCCCCTCACGATTTTTAACCGAAGGGGACGCTGATCATTTCGGCCCGAAAGAAACACCGTTTCTGCAAGAAACTTTTAGTCACCTTCGTGAGCGCTTTGGAGATCGATATTTTACTGAAAACTACCCTTAACCCCCTAACTTACGATTTAATGTAATTTTTCAAACGTATACCATTTAATTTTGTTTAATACCTAGTTGTTGCGACGCAGGATGAAAATTCATGACATTCTTCGTGCAAATTAATGTGCGAAGAGTTGTGGTATAGTAGGTGATTTTGCAATGAGTTTTGACACGAAGGCGGAAGAATGGAATCTGAGGGAAGAACTGGAAAAGCGTGGGAGGGCAGGGAACGTCTTGCCGCGAGAATCGGGTCGGAAAATTCGCGGTTCCCGCGTAGCTGGTTTCGACGGTCGGGGGGGTTGGCAGGGGCGGTGAAGAAGCGAAAATGCGAACCCCTTCCAACCCCTGCGTGGCAGCGGGCTAACATATGAACGTTTGGTGACTCCACGATTTTGCGGCGTCGATTCAAATTCAAGCCGGCACGGGCGAAATCGGTGCGGATTTAAAAAACGCTGGGGCGGACCGCGGGGGCGGAGGTCGAGGAAGCGACCGGGGTGGAAACGAAGGGAGGGTGACGAGGACAAACGGAGTGCCACGGTGGGTGGGACGGAGAGACAACGAGTCGGCAAGCGGAATAGGAGGTGGAGCGGGGGTTAACAATGGCTTGCAAGTCATTGGATAAACGACCGGGAATCGTTAAAACACGACGCGGTCGTGACTCTATTTTGATTTTCTGCCTTGTATCGGGCAGATACGCCGACGATAAAGGACAAAACCCGCTCCGGAGGAGGCGATTTTAATTCGAACCGTGACTCTCGACATTTTCCGCGAACGATATGAGTCGCGACCTCCGCCGAGCACATCGGGCTCGTGCACTTTTTCCGAAACTATCGTCCGCTTGGTCTTATTAAAACACCAAGTCCCATCAGTATAGAAACGAAAAAGCACGCGACGTAAATCAATATTTGTAGAAAACAAAGAGAGAGATAAGGTAATTGATGCAACAATGTTGCAATATTGTCCCATTCTTGGCGGAGTCTGTTCGCCGGAACGTTTCACCTCCGTTCTCGATTGTCCGTACTCGCATACACGCGATTATAGGCACTTTGTAGCAGTCCGATACCATCTGGCGTACGCTTCGTTGATTTAGTCATTTCGTCAATCAAACTATCAATTACTTGGTCGGAAAGAGTCCAGCGTAAATTCTCGAGATTTGCAGCGTATAATTTGGGACGGCCAATGGACAGATGGGATAATAATTACGCGGCGACCGTGAAACGTACGCGGCCACGTTCGAGAGCCCTGTCTCGGGTTCTCTTTTGCATTATCATTGGGGTAAATAATTATTCCGGGGACCTTGGAACGAATAATTAGCTGTCGCGCATCGTACGGATCCCCGAGGAAGTTGCCCTCGTTTATCGCGCGAAACGCGCCCAGGAAGAGCCCGTAACTCGTTTTGTTACGTAGTCGCTGCTTTCCCGTAACCTTAATGTTCCCGCATACACGGTGACTGAAAAGTATGTGCCTCGAAGGGTTGCGGGGAAACAATCGTGTCATCCATAACAAGGCAAACGCTCTTCATCCACCGGTCTGTGATCGTAAATTTTCTTACGACACTGTATGGAACTTCTATCCAAACAGAGAGGTGCTTTTATTCTCGACTGTGGAAATAACATGAAGTTTAGTGGGTCAAGCACAATACAGGAGTTTGCATTTTTACCACTGGAGTTGACAAATATAAAATAATTGTACTGCCTGAATATTTTCGAAAGATGCAAAAGGAAATCGATTCGTTTTGACTTGGAAGATTGGAGAGACACTCTCACGCTCTTCAGCAAGGCATTGCTTTCCTCTGACATCGTCTGCAGAAACCCATCTGTTGCTAATTACCCCGAACGTCGTACGTTTCCGAAATACTGCATTCGTAACTCACTTTTCATTTATAACACGTGAATATCTAGTTGGGTAAACCTTTGTGTCTCGAAACTCTATTACCATTTTCAATAACTCTGCACAAGCTTTCTGCATAACTTTAAAAGAAACACTCGAATGTTAGGCTTGCAAATTCCAAAGATTAAAGATACCCTGCTTCCACGATAACTTAAGAATTTCCAACTTATTCTGACCGATATGGCCGCCACTGTTCCCTAAGCAAGTCCCAAAGTGATTCCCGTGACGAATGTTTTCGAGAACGCCTGTTAAGATCGCAACCAACGGTATCCAGAACCGTTCGCGTCTTGACTAAGAGATCCCGCGGGATGCGCGAGTTCGATGTCCGTGAAGGATAGCCGTGGGTCAGGGGCTATCGCGAAGTTCCTCATCCTCGTCCTGGTTTCCTCCTGGTCGGAGGATAGATCGAACCCTCGAGACTGGCTCGTTCGTCACGGGCGGAAAGACCGCCTCGAGGCGGTTCTGTTCGGAGGCGGAAAAGTCTATGTATTTATTGATTTCGATTAGAATCCAATTCCTGGTCGGTTCGTCCTTTTGCCTTCTTCCGGATCGTTCGTCGTTCGTAGCCGCCGACTCGCATGCATTTTTATGGGGATCGATTGCGTCGCGAATTCACGGTGAAATAAAAGTGACCCGGCGCCCGGAAGATTTCGCCTTTCACCGATTGGACGAGAGTACGCGCGTATACCGCTAGCGTTTTCCATAAATCACTTCCTTTCGATTTTCCCTTCGGAACGGAGTAATTTGGGAACCAAAATTAGTCACCGTTATCGTTATCAATATTTTTCGATGGTTTCGTTGCGCGATACCGTCCGGGTTTGTCGGGGGGATGGTGGGTCCTGCGTAGCCGGGGAGGGGTGTTGCAGGGAGTGTGATATTTACAGGCCGGTGGGCACACCGGCCCAACTCAAAATAAGCAATTGACCCACGATACTTTCTCTCTCGCTCTCTGTTCGGCTGCCTCTCTTGCTCTCCTCCCCGTTGCCGGCCTCTCATTCTCGCGGTAACAAAACCGTTCGTTCGGTGCGCCAATATGCGGCTAATTTGCACAACAAATAAAGCTTATTCTCCGGATTTGCATGTGTTTGAACTGCAGTGTAATTGGGTGGTACGCTCGGCTCGACGTTGTCCACTCTCTCTCCCTCCCCGGTTTCGCTTTCCCTCTTTCTCGCCCTCCCGCGTTCCCGGTCTCCGTCCCTCTTTCCATCTGTCTGTTGCCATTGGCTCTCGTTTCATCCCGCGATGCTTTTCCCGGCGAACGATCGCTCGTCCGCCGTTTCCCGACGAAAAGGAAAAAGGGGTTCGATCCACGGCCGTGTTCCTCGCGGGAGATTCGAGGTCGCGATGTCGTCCGCGGACCTTGATCTTCGCCGGCGATCAAACGCCGGTTTGGCTCGCGACCATTCGTGACACGGGCCGATATTCGTGCGTGAACAGGGGGGAAAAGAAATGGCGACGAGTAACGGGGGAGCCCCTGCAAAATGGCGAGTCGTGCACGCGGTTCAGATCGATCGACGGATACGAGGCTCCCGGTGGCAGCTGCCGGTGCACCGTGCTACACTTCCGACCGACCACGGAACCGACTTAACTTTCAAAATGGCGACCCGTGCAGCCGCGCGTTCGGACGTTCCTGGATCGTCGAGACGCTCGCGGTATTTTTCCACCGGAAGGAAACGATCCCAGGGGGAGGGGGGAGGGGGGGGCCCGGAAATCGATGCGAGCCAGACGGCGTGTTTCGAAGCGCGGAGGGTCAACGGGAAGCGAGATGGATCCAGGGAGAGCGGAGCAGACTCGGAGGCTGCAACGTTCCCGTATAAAGTGGTAGTGTGCAATGAACTTGTAAACCAGCGACTGAACACACAATGGCCGACGACGACAGGGTTTCTGGCCGGTTGGTGACGTCACCACTTTGTGTCCCGTGTCCGAATTGCATCGCATCGTAGGACCCTTACCGCCCCGTTTGTTTGTCCTCTCTTTGATGTCCACCTCGACCCGACGGACTTCAGAGAGCCGGCCTCGCCGGAAACCCAGCCGCTAGAAACCGAACGGTGTGTCAAAAATTTTTGTTTTTGGCAATCGCGGATCCACCGCCCCCTCCAGCCCCTCGGGCGGGCTCTGGAGCGGCGCTCGTCCAAGAACAAAGCCTGTCCTTTTCGCCGATCGCCCATCGATGTACCGTTCGTTGCACCAGGTGCTTAATTATTAGGTCCGAAAAGGTCTCATGGTTCTCGAAGCGTGGAAATGCTTTGGATATCCTTATCTCCCGTTCGAAAACTCTTTGATAGTTAGACTAGAATTTCCAGGCGGTGCGTTGTCGATGGCTCGGCGGTCGATTTACAGGTGGCTTCCGGTAATTAGCGGAACGAACGTGAGTCGAGTCGCGGGGGTCGACTGAGAAATTCGCGCGCATAAATCACGATCCCGCGAAGAGTTATACTCGCGTTTAAAGAGTGTTCGTGGAGAATTCAGACCGGGGCCGCGGCTGGAAAGGATAAAAGGAGCGGGCGCGGGTGAGTTATCGAATGCGAAAACAAAGAGGTTCCTCGCGATGTAAGATCTAAAAGGGGACGGGACGGGGAGTAACCCTTTCCCGTGCACCCGACTCTCCGTACGGAACAATTACATTTTAATTAATATTTCCTAAGAGGCCGAAAAGCTCGCTCTCCTTCCCCGCCCTCCGTCGAATTTATGATCGTTTTATCCATTATTAGGGGCGGAGGCGAGCGAATCTCGCGAAAACCCATAACTTCGCCTTTACGGCTCCTTTCTCTCCTTCCATTTTCTTCCCTCGGTTATCTCGCGCGCCTACTCACCATTGCTTTCCTTTTCCCCCGGTGGTCTTCTTCGCCCGATGCTCGAAACGCTCGCGAAACCTTAGCTCGACGTTTTGGTCCTCTCGGGACACCAATTTCCACGAACGAACGAATCTGTTGCTTTTGAGAACGCGACCGGTTTGCCCCGGGAATCGGTTCGTAAATCGAATCGAACGGACCAGCATTAACGTTCACCAAGGACGATGGTAGGGGAAGCAAGCGTACATTAATTTTCGGTGCCTGTAATCGAACTTCCTAACCATTTCTTTCTACGGGCCCCTCTTGACGTTCTTGCACTGCTTTCTCGAAATTACGTTTCGAAATATTAGTGAAATTTTCTAATATCACCGTAGAAATTGTCTTTCGTACGCGATGATGCTGTTAAAACAATGAGCTTGTCGGATAGCTCCAAAGAAAGATGAACTTTGAAACCCAATGGGATTGTAAAAATTCCAATAATTGACTGTAAAATTCATGTAGCGGAAATACTAAGGCATATCGAAGCTATACGTACCTACGTGGAAACGTCAGAAAATATTAATAAACCTCCGTTTTCTTTATTTACTATTTATACAATATCTATTAACAAACTCCATCGGTTGCTTTATTCTAAGCTTTGTATCGACGTAGGACTTGGGACCTATATTACATATTCGATTAAGAATTTTTTTCTCGAAAATGGTTAGGATTTCGAGAGTATACCTATTCACCAAAAATGGTTGTAATTGACCCCTGCAGCCGAAAATAATTTTTTTAGAACGATTTGAAAAAATTTAGGTATCTACTGAATTTTTTTTCTCGAAACAGCGTAGGATTTTGGGGGTATGTCTTTCCACCAAAAATGGTTGTAATTGACTCCCGCAACTAAAAATAATTTTTTCGAATTGATTGTAAATTTTTAAACTTTTTAATCCGTAACATTTACCTCATAATAGTCGAGGTGCTGGATAATTGGAGCTTTACTGTACTTACGTCCTATCAATTTTATTTTGTCTTATCGATATCCAAACGATACTATTGCTACATCGAACCGTCCGTAAGATTCCTATACTATCGATAGTTTTATTGTGAACAGCTTCTCCAGTTCGTGCGCGGCGAGGTTCTCGATCGCGTAATCGCGAATTCGATTACCTCGTCATTAAAAGTGTATCGTGTGTCTTCGCGCGGTTCGTTGGAACCGGAATGCCTGCCAAAAGGCACGGCGCGCCGCTTGTCGCAGCAATGTAAACGTACCGTAATAAGACAGCTCCGGTTCGTGTACCGTCAAGCCGGTGGCAGAGTTACTCCGGCTTCGGCGAATGTTTCGAGTCGTCGACGAAGCGCGCGGCATTATATTTCGATATGCCGTAAATACGTTGCGCGATCGATAAACGATGTACAGGGAGAGCCAGGGAGAGCCCAAAGCGAAAGAGAAACAGAGAGAGAGAGCGAGAGAGAGAGATAGCTATCGCGTACAAGCGTGCGCGAGAGACAGAGATAGCCGTCATGGATGGCGGCGAGTCCGGTAGGAACTTATTGCTATTACCGGTAAAACGTATCAGGGGCCCCGCGATGTACCCGCGCGGTACGCTTTGAATTCATAAATATGCACATACGTAATTATGCAAATCAATTATTAAACCAGCGAAACGGCCGAGCGTCTCGTTCGCAACCGGCATACGCGGCGCGAACCTTTTTGTTCGCTTCTTGACGATCCGCTATCTCCCTCACGGGCGCCCCGTCCAATAAAACGTTCGCCCGGAGACTTTTCGGGCTGGGATTGCCACGACGACGGGTCAACCCGCGCCGACGACCAACGAAAGAGCGAGAAAGAGAGCCTGGAGAACCGGAGACGTCGGCGAGATCCGAGATCCTCTCCTCTCCGGGCCGCCGCGGCGGATGATGCGATGCGTGGGACGTTAAGTCGAGCAAACGTGCCCCCGGGATATCGTGTGGTCAGAGATTCCTTCGTGGCTCCGTCATCGAGGATGGCTGAAACTTCGCAGTCTGCAAGACGAGAATGTCTTTGAGTCCCGGAAGGCATCCTGTCCTCCCGGAGGGGTTCGCACGGAGTCCTCTAGCCAGCCGCGAGCAGCTACTACTCTTGTCCCTACCAACGACCCTCCAGCTCGAGTGCTGCCCTGGGCTTATGCCCGAGAAAAATGCGTCTCTTACCAACTATGCTACCATGGGTACACCCTGGTATGCCAACACTCTCCCTCTCTCTCCCTCCATCCACCCCGATACACCCTCCCTATCCTCGTTTTCCGCCCGGAACTTTGCTCCTCCGAGGTGCATCCGTTGCATCGTTGCCCCGTTTCTCCTTTTTTAATCAAATTCGCGTCGTTTCCTCTCTTCTTTAACGCGTTCGCTACCGTACTCGATCCTCGCGTTACCAACCAGTGTCTCTCGTATATCTACCTGGTCTCCTACGAACAATTCTCACTCAAAATTTTACAAAATTGAAGGTACCTTTGTCTCGTCTAGACTTCTTTTATCGACTGTTCGATCGCAAGATATTTTAGTAGTTTAACTGGATACAAACATCAGTACCTAGGTTATCAAACTGAATTTGCTCATCCAGAGGGTGCATCCACACTTCCGGGGTTTCAAACCATCGCCAAAGCCTGAAATACCCGAAATCGTCGGCTGCCGTCGGGGAGTCGGGCAAAAACTGTGCATCGACGCTTCCAGCTCCTTTGAATTCCTTTCGGCGTCGTTTCGATGCTCTCGCAGGGGACCCAGAATGCCACCCCCAACCCCTGTCCATTGAATTCATCCCCTCCTTTGTCTCTCAAGTCCTTCCTTTGACAAGAAGAAGGGGGTTTCCGAAATACGATCTGTTACCTTCGAGGTATCGACTGGCAAGTTCGTTGCAAGGCTTTAGGGGTCGATCGGGGGCGGGTGGCGGGGACGAGTTAGCAACAGCAGATTGACTAAGTTTCCCCGGACAGAGTTTCGACAGGTTGAAATCTGGTTGCAGATACCGAGAGCGGCTTCTTCGAACAGCTTCCAAACTATTTGTCCACGGAGGGGCGAGAGAGAAGGACCAGAGGGTGCGAGGGCGAAGGAAAAGTCTGCCCCCGATTCCCCGCGGCAACGCAGACTCGACTTGACTTTGGGAATCGGATCTACCCGGGTATCTTAAAAGCCGACCTTGAATCTTAATTTTAATCACCACCAGCGACTGTCGTCTTTGCTGTTTCGCGTTCGATCTTCCCCGTTTCTTCCTCGAACAACCATTCAATTACTGAACAATTTCTTTTCCATAATCGAGGGAAGTTTAACGTCGAACAGAATGAAAATTAGAATTCAATTATTGATATTTTCGTATTCGATCAAGGGTAGAGTGTTGCTCAATAATTCTTTGTCCAATATTTTGAAAACACCTGGTATTCTCGACATTCTACAACTTTCACATGTTACGCTTTAGTGTCCTGTTCCAAGACTGATTAATTTTAATATATGCTGCGGATCTTTTCGTTACGTGCCTCTATTTAAAATCAGCCACTTCGGGACCGATCTCTCGAAATTGATCCTATAACACGAACGTGTATTATAGCTGATAATTTATGCGATAACGCGGACTTTTCCTCGAGCCTGTTGAACACGTTCAAGCGTTCGTTTTTTCTGGCTATTAACTAATGGGCGATATAATTCAACGATACTCGGCCAGATCAATTAACGTCTCTCAGGATTCGAAACTGTTTCTCGCAAAATCTGTTACGTTCGATCAAGTCCAAATTCATTTTGATCGACGACAAATTAACGAAAGCTCCTTTACTTGATTTCCCTCGCGCTCAATGGTTAATGCTAGCATTCTTACTCTGTATATATTAACACGTTCATCGCCAAGGGCAGTCGCATGGTCTGCTTCACACCGTTGTGGCCAATTTTCATTATTAACAAGGAAAATGGCATATAAAATTGTATTAAAATATTAAAACATGCCATAGTGTTACGTTTGGTGAATTTATTTAGTCGGAAAGCTGGTAACCAACCCAGCGTGAACTGGAAATATGGTGAAAATGGTAATTGCTTGCGGCTGAACGCAAATATTTTGCATTTGTTGGTCGAGAAATTTAGAAAAAAACAGGATAGTTGGTCGTGGTGTTTGAACATGCGCGTGGTGGCTTTCTGTTCGTCCTGCGGAAGGGAACGATATTGTTGACAGGCGTCTCACGAAGTCATCCGGGTTTCGGTACGGGCGATGACGCGCACTTTTTCCCCTGCGGTGATAAATGGCACGTACCTACCCCACCCCGTTCTCCGAACCACCCCGTGGCACCGCGCTCCGCTGGCAGGGCTGTATCCGAATCGGATAGGAGGGCGGTTGACAAGGAGCGTGAGAGTCCTGCTCGAGGGTTATCGTCGATGTTTCCGGGGCGAAGAGCGTCGCGTGGGCAAGACACCGCTCTGATTGATACGCATCATTTTCTCTCCCTGCCTTCTGCCCACTCCACTCTCTTTCCTATTCCACTCGCGGAGTAATTAACATCACGCTCACAGAACTTGCCAATTTTTACTCCAAGTTACCGGAACTCCTGCGTATTACCTCTTAAAGCAACTGTCGATACCACGAGTTTCGGTAGAAACCTGTACAATTAATATCCGCGAGTGTAATCATTTTTAAATGTTTCGTCGGTGCGAGTTAATTTGAATCTGATGTCCGAAGTGTTCGGGTTATGGGGGGCGAGACTACCCCTAAGGACGTTTAAGAATTTGTATCTTTTGTTGTCAGTGAATCTCAGTTCTGGAGAAACCCGGAAGCGTTCGAACGAGGAAGATCGAGTCCAAGACGAGTAGGAGACGAAGAAAGAGCACACGGTGGAAATTGTGTGACGCGAAACGAAAGCCCCGTAGAGATGAATTTATTCATTGGATAGAAGGTGGGAGTATAAATGCAAAATTGGCAATACATACGAAATCTCCGGGGTTCGAGGAAAAAGGGGTGAATACATTAGTCCTGGAATTAACCTCTTTGAACTCTGTCTGCAACGGAATAATTGCGATGCAGCGGCGATGATTCGGCGGCGTTTTCGCGTCGGCGGAAGTATCGTTCGTTTGGAGGATCGCGCGACGTGGAGTGCGCGGCGGGCGCGTAAGAGGCGAAAAGGGAATCGCGTTGGGCGATACGGGAATTATGACGAGTCGGAATGAGAGAACCGGGGGACCAGCGAAGATGGAGGACAGAGAAAGGGAGAGCTCGCCGTCCAGAGGGAAGTACCGTTGCACGGTTCGGGCGGAGTGCAATTTGCCGCGAAACTTATGCGCCGGCATGCGGCAGACATCTCGAAAGAAGAGATTTATTCTGGCACATGCGGCTGCGAGAATGCAAGATACTTTGTTTTAATCCAACGACCGCGTGGCAACATGCACTCGCATATATTAAGTCCGTCCGCGAGGAATGTCGCGTTACTCCATCCGAACATCAAACACACGCGTCACTCTTTACCACGAAACTTCTGTTTATTATCTATCTGTCGAAGATAGAAATCGGGAGGCTTCGTTTCTGAGAAAATCGTTTCGTAGCAAAAATCATTGAGCTTTCGGTCCGTTTTCGCGCGAGAACTCGATATCTCGGGATAATCGATATTAAGCGAAGAGGCGGTAGGGTCACTCGGAAATTAGTGGTACCGAGGGTTCTTCGTCTTCAGCGATTGCGCGGATCCGAAAGGGTTCGCCAATCTGATACCTCGTACGCGCCCGTATTCCGAGTGGCTCGACGATGATTAATGGCTCGTTCTACGGTTTTTTGTTAATTAGTTGATTGGGAACGCCTAGTATGATATGCAGATTCTGGTCGAGATACGGTCAGCCGCGGCTTTAATTTCGAACGCTGCCTCTCGATAGCGGTTACCCCCGATTTCACCGATTCCGTTCCATCGGTTCGCCATACACCTCTCCTTTTCCATCGTCGTTGCCCGTCGCGCTCGTTTTTCTCCGCCGCGCAAACTAATATCGAGAAGGTCGCGGTCGCTCGCGGAACGAGGAGAAAACGATACGTCTCGAATAAAGCTTTCAGCTTCCGTTTTTGCCTCGGTTTTTTTTTTTTTTTCGGTCGACGGCAAGTTGCACTCGTGGCTTTTTTGCGCCTAGACCGGCCGTCATCCGATGTGATTGATTTTTATGCCGTGCTCGAACCCCGGGGAACGTAGCCGGCTGCACATGTTGTTCGGTTTGCACGAGGGGTGCCCATCTTTTTCGTCTTCTTCGCATTTTTTTCCTCTCCCTTTTGTTTTGTTTAATATCCGATACCCTGCGATTCCGTAGCGGCCGTCGATCTATAATTGTTCGTCGGAAGTTAACACGCGGCGTTTCCCTGCGTTTCGGGAACGCGGAGGGATAAAGGTCGATGGTCGCCGCCGGTTTTAGGGTCGGTTCGTGCGGGATCACGATTAATCGAGACGTCGGCGAGATTCCGCGCGTTTCCATTGTATTTTTAATATCGTGAAACGACCGATCCTACTCCCATTCTCGTTTAATTCGGAATATCGTTTTTTTCTCCTAAGCTATCAAGACCGGCCCCGGTAAAATCGTAGGCCCTCCGGCCATTCTCTCCTCTTAAGTTCTTGAACGCCTGGCTCCGGAGCCTGTTACGACCGTCCCGGTTGGCTCTCGCGGATCCTTCAGGACGACTGGCCAATTTCTGGCAATTACCGTGATTATCTAATACACCTCGCGGCTAATGATTTCTCATTACGACGTATAAATCTCGAGGGACCCGGACCTCTTGGCTCTGATTGCTTCCGCGGATTGCACGATACGTATAAATAAACATAAGCGGTCGTGATCAACCGGTCGTCGGATGGGATCCATCACGCGTCGTCCTCTACCTTTCGTTGCGTAATAATCCGTGCCCCCCCATCGCGTCGACGGCGCTCTTAAATGCACGCTGTGCCCGCAAATCGGGGTGAAATTCTTCTTCGAGCGAAAACTCCCGATACAGGATAAACAGCTCTCTTACTAGAAATTGCATTAAAAGGATATATTTGGAAATACACGGGTTCAGCGACAGTTACGGTACGAATGGCGGACGACGGAAGTCGCGAGTTTGGCGGAAGGTCGTTCGACGTTAATGGCAGTTCGCGCGAAGCCCCGCGACAAGACGGCAAGAGGGCAAGAGTTTTCATCGTACTTTTACAACAGACCCTCCGTCTCTGACTCTCGCTCGTTTCCCCGCTCGGATAATTACATTTGCTTCAGTTATTACCAGGACAAAGGCGCGGACCGTGATAACGCCGCAGGTTACTATCGATTATTCGCTACTTTGGCCATAATTAAAAACCGTCGCTACTGCGTCGAGAGCGAAAGGGTTTCCGTGTTTCTTAAATCCTGACGGGGACACAAAGGAACCCTTTTTTTTTTCTTATTTACTCCTCATAGACGACGACTTTTTTCTCGGCTATTTTGTTTCGCGAAAGGCAGGGACGACCGGGCTCTTCCTACAACGGCGAGATAATTTTCCGAGCTCGTCGGGGACGGTTTGAAATTAAACGCGGACTCCCGGAGTCCTTTGCTACGGAAAGACGATCGCGCGGAGTTCGTTTTGAGTTTCATTTTCTTTCGCGGAGGCCAGTTCCTTCGAACATTCGTCGCGATGCTCTCGGTTTCGAGAAAATGAAACAACGCGATAAATAAGAAAATAATAGAATCGAGAAACGCATTTCCATCGTTGCTAAAGAATAGTAAAAGTTTGCGCGCCTGTTCGAAAGCTCCGTCGGCGATGGCAAGAGTCCGGGACGAGGGTGAGTTTCGCGTCCGTTTTTCAATTTAATTGGAGAATTTTTATGGTCACACGGGCACAAAGAAAGCGGTGCGTTGGCAGGGCCCGACTGCGCCAACAAACTGCCCATAATTACAAACTCCCATAGAAAATTGCGTCCATTCGAATCCCTTAAATGGACGCGCGTCCATTGTCTACAACGTCGGGACCGGGCCGCGCAACTTTTAAAAGGAGCCAAATGCACGGGGTCCGGGACGGAGTGGGGGGAAGAGCAGCGAGCTTTGATTTATGAGTTTTCGGTTTCGTAGTAAAAAATACGAATTAGTTTTCGGGATGATGATCGCACGGAGATAATGGTCCCGATTAAGAATCCGCGCTGGCTTGGCGAAACGGAGCAGAAAGGGCGGGTGGAGGGAAAAAGGAACGAGAACGAGTCGACCGATCTCTCGAAGGACGGAGCACAGGGACGAAAGGGAGACAGCGAGAGGTCTGATACTCGTCCCCCCTGCCGCTGGTATAGCGGGAGAAGGTAAAAGAATCTGCCTCGAGGGCGAAGAGGGTTGAGAGAAACTCCCTTTCTTTCGTCTTTGTTTTACAACGCGCGGTTTCTGCTACGAGCTGCACCCTTTCGCGTCGCGGTCTCGAGCGTTTCTGGTCCCTCGAGCACGCTCTCTCGGATTTTTCCGATTTTCGAGCGGATCGATCGCGAAACACGGCTAATTGCGTCGCAGCCCCGGAGTTCCGAGCCATCGAGACGGTCCACGCAGAGCGGATCCGTGGCCGGCGGGGCGCGAATTTCGAATTCCCGCGCCGTCCCCGCAAATAGAAACGTCAAATTTCCGCGAGCAATAGCCGGCTATTAACGGTCGCGACGCCATTTTACCAGGGTTCGAGGGTCGGCCATTTTGAATTCATTTCCACCAATCAAGCCCGCTACTTTTTCCACTTATTTTTTTTCCGTCTCTTCTTCCTCCTGTTCCTCCTACTCCACCTCCTCCTCCTCCTCCTCCTGGTTCGTCTCTCCTCCCTTTCCTTCTTGCTCCGGCTGCGTTGCTCCTTCTTTCGCGTCGGTTTTGCTCCTTTTAGCCGGTTCTTCCTCTCTGTCCCGTGGCGAACGACGTTGTTGTCGATATATAGATACCGATGGCCAGGGCGCGCGCGCGTGTACGTGCAAATACGCGGAACGGGCACGCACGCACGCAGACGCGCGGCTACCGAGCGCAGAAAATCGAAAGAGAGGATGGACGAGGACGAAGGTGGTGTCGGCGTGCCCGTTGCTGGCGGTCTTAAAGGGGGGCCGAGGGGTATAGGTGAGCGAGTGCACGTTGTCCATCGTAATGCCGTAACATTTATTTTGCCCTTTCCCGCGCCCGTTCGACGTCGGAATATTTTAAACGTGCCCCCGCGCGCAGGCGCGCAAACGTATAATTTGGCCGCGTTTAAAACTGTAACCTAACACGACTACCTGCGACGAGGACCCGCGCGCGTGTATATAACAGCGCTACGTTGTACGACTACTATCGATCCAAGATGGCAGCCATATAAATTGGACGACGGAGACGATGGCTTGGGAATGCCTTGCGAGTCCGGTTGCGATGAAAAGAGCACCGAGCGGGTTGCGCGCGCGGACGTTGGATCGCGCGATCGATCGATCGACCTCCCCCGACGACCGCGTCTTTTATTTGCCTGGCCTCTTGGAATTCCGCCTCGGTAATCGATCGATCGCCTATCGCCGTTCTTCGTCGCTTTTCCTTCTCACCCTTTTCTCAAAGGTCGCGCGTCTTACCATCTCTCTCTGCTGTTTTCTTCGAAACACCGCCACCTTCCGACGCTCTCCACTCCTCGTCTTTTGTTAACACGTTCGACGTCGCATAACCGTGACGCTCCGATTCCCCCGACAGAAAATAACGCCGCCTTACTCGCGACTGCGACGCTTTTTATTCTATCGTGCAAACTAGTTTCATTTTTTTTTTTTATGTCACTCCCAAGACCGAAGAGATTAAAATTCTTCTACTTTTGTTTACAAGGTCTACTGTTGTAGTATTGTATAGAAAAAGCTTGCTGCAAACGGAGGGCTGGGGGCTTTCTCGCTTTACAGTTTCTCGGGATTCAAGTTTGGAAACTGATAAACCATCGTCACAGAATATTGATTCGTTGACGAATGACCGTTTCACGATTTTCTCGGAGGAATGCCAGCTGCTCGGTGTCCAGATTCGAGACGTCGCGCGTTTTATGCGGATCGATGTCGTTCCTTCTAGTCGAGGGGGCACGTAAGACGCGCGGAACGGTGATTCGAGGGGCGGCCAGAGGGTGGTTGGGCGGTGGATGACGGTACGAGCCGACAGTACGGAACAGGGCGTAGAGAACGTTGCAGAGAGCAAGTGCATGGAGGAGGCAATAATCTGGTTATAACTTGAGAGATTAGGTCCGGATTCGATTACCGGCGAGGTATCAAACCGTTAAACAGTCTCCGTGCTAATCAAAACCGAACCTTATTATCAACGAGCCCGAGTCCCGGGATTCGTCTAACCCCTGCCGTTCTCGCGAATGTTTCCTGCTCTGTCGCGTCTTGCGAAAAATTCGTCACCCTCACCCTCGATCCTTCCTCTGAAACAACATATCCCAATGAAATGTACCGTGAGATCGGTCGTAAACCTATACGGCGATTAATTAAAACCTGTTGCCCGGATCTTCCAGTTGAAATTGAATTCTTAACTTTGTCGATGGCGAAATATAACTAAATAATCGAATTTACACTGTATAATTCACTCGATAAATGTTAATTTGTCTTGCAAATTAAGTGATCATCAGCTACGAGAGAAGATCTAGGTACTAACAAAATTGTAATAGATTGACTACTGTGTTAGTTGATTAGTGAAGCTACAGTGTTCCTACCATCGTTTGAAATTTTTCAAATATGTATTGGGGTTTATGAAAAAAGAAAGTTTGGGACGTCAGTGGCCCAGTAACTATGTCGACGCGTTAAGATTAGGATCAGTCTGCGAAATTGGTATTTGTCGACGATGGAAGGACTATGGGTTGTCGAAATGGGAACAATTTTCGTGTTTGACGACGATGTACGATCGGTTTTATGTGGACAGCAACGACCGGGGCCGATTAATCGCGTCAGAGTATTTTCGCGGATTAACAAGCCTGCGAAAATATGCTTCTTCTCGCCACGGGCGTGCGCGTAGATAGACGCGTCCTGTCGCTTGTGTGGCTCGACAAGGGACAGGGTCCGGTTATTCGGTGGCGGGACGATTTTCTAATTATTGCCCCGTCGTCCGAGCCCGGAGGGCTTGTTGCCGTAGAGGCCAGCCGCCTCTGCGTACACACGGAAATCCGTGATCCGTGATCCGTGGCTGGATTCGATCCGGTGAGCTCGATCGCATGGATCGCCCCCGAAACCGTCGCTGCGTCCAACCTATCTACGATCCGCTTCCACAAAGATGCACGGCGTTCAATCGCGAACGAGGGGCTGTCGAAACCCGAAAGGTGTTTCCACCGGAAATTCGCGAAACCAGCTTCATTGTCGCCAACCTAGCGCGTTGTCTCCTTTTATCATCGTTCGTCGACACTGGACGCGCTGCATCGCGCTGCGTTCGCAAATGCAAAAGAATTTCTTTTGAGCTTGAATATTTGACGTAGGGTAGCTTTATTTTTTGCACGCGGGGAAAAAATTAGAGTGTTGAAAATGTTTGCAGGGTCTGCCAGAGACATCGTGGCTACTATATGGAAATTAAAATTAAAAGAAATGGAGTTTCTGAAGGATCCAGAAAGTTCTTCAAGCTGTTCTTCAACATGTTTGTCGACAAAATCCTCAGATATTTCAAACCGTTACACGGAATCCGGGATACGTTTGTTTTCCATTTTCCTCGAGAAATATTCGTCGGAAATCAAAAAATTCTTGCATCGCGTCAATTAGAGATATGTTCCTCGGTTGCACCCTACTATTTTCTCAAATTTATACAGAACACTTTGCTCCACGAAAGACCCCCTAGCATTCCACAAAGCAGGAAGCGTCGTTCAGCCAGAGACATCGTGGCTACTATACGGAAATTAAAATTAAAAGAAATGGAATTTCTGAAGGATCCAAGCTAGAAAGTTCTTCAAGCTGTTCTTCAACATGTTTGTCGATGAAATCCTCAGATATTTCAAACCGTTACACGGAATGCGGGATACGTTTGTTTCCCATTTTCCTCGAGAAGTATTCGTCGGAAATCAAAAAATTCTTGCATCGCGTCAATTAGAGATATGTTCCTCGGTTGCACCCTACTATTTTCTCAAATTTATACAGAACACTTTGCTCCACGAAAGACCTCCTAGCATTCCACAAAGCAGGAAGCGTCGTTCTGCCAGAGACATCGTGGCTACTATATGGAAATTAAAATTAAAAGAAATGGAGTTTCTGAAGGATCCAGAAAATTCTTCAAGCTGTTCTTCAACATGTTTGTCGACAAAATCCTCAGATATTTCAAACCGTTACACGGAATGCGGGATACGTTTGTTTCCCATTTTCCTCGAGAAGTATTCGTCGCGTAAACGATTTAGCAGAACCCAGTCGCTCGTCTACGCCTATCTTGCTCCCTTCCTCTCCGGCTGGCAAGCTAGGCCGCGATAAGTGCATTAACTACTCGTATCTTCTCTAATAGTTTTCAGACATGCCGGGAAAGTGTTGTCGCGGTCGAATCTAGCCGCGCGCACGAGCAACGATGCTCGATGCTATCGGCGCGACGCGACGCGACGGGCGTCATTGCACCGCCCGATAACGGTCGACCGCCGTTGTCTTTGCACAGCCATACGAAACTACGATCCAGAATTCCTCGATCTCCTCTGGATCGAACCGCGGCACAATTTTTCAACGGACCACCCGGGTAGAAACGATTCTTCGTCGAAAGGGGGGGCGAGAATTTCTTTTTAATTGCGCGTTCCGTGTGGGACGACGCGTTTTCAGGTTCGTAAAGATCGCAATCTATGAAAATGCGGGTAGTTGGGAGGAAAGAGCACCCGTGGAGGAAGGGTGAAAGGCGAGAGGCGCGAGAAATTGGTTTGGGAAATTAAGTGCGAGAACTCGCACGGCAAAACGATCCGATGGCATGTCAGGGGCTAATGCGATTACGGCCCGAAATCAGATCCTGTAGTTAGCCAATTAGGAGGAAGCGCGTGGCGTCGATCCGATGGCGTCGATCGTGCGTGCCGTTTCCGTATTCCGACGAGAAAACCCCCCTTTGACGCTCGGATAAACTCCAGACCCTTCGCACTCTTTCGTCGGGACAAACTTTTAAGGACAGACTCGCAGACCATTGTCTATGTGGCTGGTACGACAATTATAAATACAAGAGGGTACGATGAGCCTAGATGGGCAAGTCTAGTTCTCTCATAATTGCAAATTATGGCAAGTTACAAACACCAGTAGTTGTCGGTATAGCGAGCCCTGCTTTAGACGTTGAAACATTTAATGAATGGTCAAGTACTTGCGAGAGAGGCTCAGGTTGAGCGTAGCCATCTCTTGGCGAGTGCACTAGCTCAGCCCAGTCGAAGAAGGATAATTTTCTTTCAATCTGGACGTAGCAGCAGATTAGTTTGAAGATAGTTTGCAGACTTTCGTTGGTCCGTTGTTCGCAAGTTTGTCTGGAGGGGGTTTCGCGCGAGTCGGTGGAAGAAGGAGCGTAGAAAAGCGCGTCGTGGTCGATAAACTCTCTCCCGTTGGGTCTGGTAACGGTCAACGATTCTTTTTTTCTGCGTCCCTCGGCCCGTGGACGGTCGAGTTAAGGCAGTTGTTTGGCCCGATGATCGCCGCGAAGCGATAATAAACTATCCGAGGGTACGGATTTCAACGCAAATTTGCCGGGCTCTTGAAATTTCCTGACCGGCGAGGGGGAGGGCCGGAGGTGAATAGCGCTGAAAACCTATAAATTCGAGCGAAGTCGCCCGAGGTGTACGCGCGTACGTCCCGGGGAGCAGATCGACACTGTAAAAATTAGGCGGAGGGCATATGGCAGCCGTGGAGGTAGCGAAACCCCATTACACGTGGCCTCTCCTCTTCTTCTTTCTCCTCTCCTTTCTTCGATCAAAGCCGGAATAATCGAAAGCCTTTGGCACCTGCCAGTTTGCCCGACGCACAATCGGCTGTCTCTTCCCCGGGCTGTCTCGCGAAAATTACGATTATTGCCTCGGATGCTCAATCCCGGGCGTGAAAAACGATCCTCGAGTTACGAGATCATCCTTATTTTTCGAAATGTTACTCTCGCGAGGGGGTTGGAATTGGAATTGGCGATTCGCCTCGGGGCGCGAGTAAAAACTAAGCAACGAATCTCGTCCTTTCTGGCCGTTGTCTCGCTCTCTCGATCGGGTAGGCCTAATGAGCCGCATCGACGATACCGCCTCGGTTACCGGTTTTTCAACGACCTCTTCGTGATTATCGCCGCGCGGTAATTGCCACGTGTCTGCGGTATATGACGCGGTGTAATACGTGCTGAAACCTCGCTTTCAAAACGGAAACGATACCGCGCCGGAAGGTGTCCGGCTACAAGGAAAGCCTTTCCTTCGAGCCGGTCAAGGGGGTTGCCCCGGCGAACGCGTGGGCGGCGGTCTCTACTTTGCAAACACCTACCGGCAGAAAATAACTAGGGCCGTCGGTTACGTGACCACCTACGCCGCGAGACCCGTGTCCCTTCGTTTTTCTGCGTTTCGGAAACGGCGATCAATCGTTTCCCTTCGCGGGGTCGACGTCCTCGCGACGTTTTCGACGCGTCGACGCGTATTCGTCGGAACGCGGACGCCCCCTCCTCGCGATTTCGATTACCGATCGGACGAATCTCTGGCGAGAAATCGCTGCCACCCCCCGAGGACGCCGGAAACCCTCGGGGTTCCCCGACGCTGCCCGGCAGAAATAACGTCGTAACACGCACCGAGGAGCTGACGAGCGGCGGACACGCGAAACCGATCCCTTCTGGGAACTAATTTCCACCCGCGTCGGTCGTTCGACCGAGCCGTCGCAAAAAAGCGGTCGTCATCGCGCCGCCCCGCGTCCCCCTCGGTCGAGTTCCGTGCACCCTTCCGACTAATTAATTAATGCTCGATAATTACCGATTATCCCGTTCGCGCCTCTGTTATCGTGACTTTCCTCGATTCTCGCGAGCCCCGTAATCACACCCCTGTCGCGGCGACCGGCTAATAGATTCGTCCGCGCGACAACCTGCTCCGGAGATCCAGGGCTTCTTGCGCTCCGTATCCGCGCCGACCGTGACTCGGCGCTTCGAGGAAAGATCTATGGCCTCTCCGGAACGTCCTCCGCGCGCGTACTCCTCGATCACACGACTTCTTCAACCCTCTATTTTCTTTCGTCCGTGTTGTGGCATGGGACTCTTTACATAATCGGGGTTCATGTATTAAAGAAAAGTCTGCGACGCTTTACGACTCTTCGATCCTACGTCGTACGCTCGATATTAGTTTTTGATAAAAATGGCGCGGAGGAGGTCGCGAGGCCGAGAAAAGAAAATGGTCGCGCGTATCGCGGTTAGCCGATACCCGATCGCCTATATAATATCTAATTTCTGGGGACAACGTATCGCGGTAATGACGAGGCTGTAGTTGGAAGATGGGTCTCGCGTAACGGGAAGGTGAGCGTCGATGTGCGTCGAGTTTCGATCGGTGGAGCAGCGCAGAGGAGGATGGCTCGCATCGGATGGCATTGTCGTTGGCGTTGTCAGCGTGCTCGTTGTTGTCGTTTCTCGAGCGTCCATTGCCCGCGCGATGGACCAGAGAGGAGGAGGAGGGGTATCGAGCCAGGGGGTGTCCCCGGCTAGGAGAAGAGGGACACGGGGTGGTAGCCGTTGGATGGCGGTGAAGCCATCGAGGCAGAGCGGTAACAGAGGCAGAGCGACGCGGAGGCAGCGCGCGGAGGCTGCTAGCAGCGGCGGGTTGCGCGTGCACAACGCATAACGTCAACAACAATAGATTATGCTCCAACATAGAGCAGGCTCGCTCTCGAGAATCACGTACGTATTGCGCGCTCACACTCGCGGTAAGCGCGCGTTACATTACCGCCCTCCGTTAGAGCCAAACATAACCTGGACGTCCCCGCCGCCCCCGTCCTCTTCACCCTATCGCCGTTTCCCCGCAGCCATCTCGTTGCGAGCCCGCTCGAACGATCGAGTCCAATGAGATTCCATTGTCTCGAGTAATTAATATTGATTACAATAGGTTATACCTGCTCGGCCGCGTCCCAACCACCCCGTCCCCGTCCTCTCGACCCCCATTCGACCCTCCACCTCTGTCGCCCTCTCTCCCCCTCCTGCCTCCCGGATCCGCTGCTCCCTTCTACGTCGTTCTCCGTCAGGACTAGTGGCTTACGGCTTACCTAGCCGCGCTTATATTCGATGCATTTCCGCGCCGTTATATTAGGATTTCACCGATCGGCTCCGATCGCAATTATCGTTGCCTCGTCATCCTCGCCGTTCCCGCTGTCCCCGCTCTCTTCGCCGACATCATCGCCACGCCACCCGACCGCCCATCCACCCCCGAACCCCTCTGTTCTTCGCTCGATATTCTCTCTCGTTGCTCCGATTACATCGAGGGACGCGTTGATTAAGTTAGTAACGAGAACGCTCTTCTTTCCTCTCGCTACACCACCCCTCACCCGTACGGTCCATCCGCGATTCAGCTACTCGAAAGATCGCGCGACACCCCGTTTTACTATTCTTTCGTACACCCCCCGCGATTCCTCGAGGGTTTTCCAGCGACAATCGAAATTAAATAAAACGTGAACCCAGGTCTCGACTTTTTAAGCAAACTCTTTTTCCATCAGAATTTGTCGAATATTCGATCTTTCTATATTGTCGTAACATAATTTGATTATTTTCAATACCAGTGAGTATCACCATTATTATTGGTTACACAGTTTCAGCGCATCGTGTGTCGCTGGAAAAGGATGGCGGTCGGTCTCCCGTCCAACAAGTGTCCACTCTCCTGAGATTCCTGAAAATCAATCTGCAAAATAATCGTGAAACGCGCTCCATCCTCAGTTCCAAGGTTCCAGCGGTGTGCAGCTGTTAAAGAATCCCCGGTTACGAAGGTAATGAAACTGAAGCCGAGGAGCGAGGCTCCTCCAGACCTTCGCCTGCTTAATTTACATTGCAACACTATCACGATCGACCTCGATAAAAAATTCCACCTCGACAATTGTCAAATCTCTTTCGTGGAAATCAAACCATTGCATCGCGTCAATTAGAGATATGTTCCCCAGTTGCACCCTATTTCCTCACCCTCATAAAACAAATACAGAACACATTTTTCTCCACGAAAGACCCCCTAGCATTCCACAAAGCAGGAAGCGTCGTTGTCTCGTGGCGGTTAAAAGAATCGAACCCCGTAGAGAAACGGATATTTGGTAGATGGGGGTAGCTCGCACCCCTCGATCGGGGCGAGCCACTAGTTGCAGGGACGAAAGGCGACCATGGACGGGTCTTTTTCGCGGCTCGCGCGCTTCTCGATCTTCCTGCGGGGCTCGAGCCGATTACTTGGGTGCGTTGTTTAACGTAAACCGATCTAAAAGCGGTTAATTCGAGCGGCGTCGGTATGGTGCACGCACGCGCGCTATTGGGTTACGTCGGTGCGTGCCACCGCGATTTTGCGTTTCCCGATCTCCGTCGTCCTACGCGTTCGTGGCTTTGCTCCGCTAAAGAGGATCTCCGACTCGTCCGATATCGCGTTACACGCGATACCCGCCTCCAGCACGCGTTTGCGTTTCCGCTTAAACTCCGCTCCGTTCCTTCGCGCGGCTCCTCTCGACCAGAAGGGAAAACAACAAGATCGGTCGAGTAAGAAAACGATAGTTTTATTGCCATTTTATTTCAATTTCTTACGGTACATCTGCCCAGGGACTATTGTTATTTACTCTGTTTCATATGTACATCGTGGAAAGAATTTGCTTTGGACTTTAGTATTATTTGTTTCGACCCTTCGTCGGAGTCTGAACGCGTTAACAAACTTTCGTTACCACCACTTATCCTCGTCAAATTCGCGATGGTGAATTCAGTAGTTTCAGAACGCAAGAAGGGACAACCTCCGACGAGCTGCGAAATCACCAACAAGAGCAACCTGTAAGGGTCCCTGGGCAGGCACTGGGCCTTTCCCAAGTGCCTGCTCCTTAGCGGACAAAGAGACCCCAAAATCGTGGGGGCTGAAGCAGGAAAAGTTGGCTTGCAAAGTCAGTATTGCGAGAGTGTCTCTCAGAGTTGACGAGCTACAAAATATACTTTCTTAAAACTCTATCTGATCGTGATTCATTTGTATCGACCTTCCTATTAGAAACCCGATTCGACGAGGACGGAGGATCGAGAGATCGAGTTCCCAGAACAGGTGAGTAGATCACTGATTGTGGACTACTAATAACGATATAAACGTTCGAGTATCGTGGCAGCTTATAATTACTTTAATTACGAGGTTTTTTCGTGTCTTTTACTTAATCCGCGAGTGTGTAATCACGGTTAATCGAGGAACGAGATCGAGCCGACGAGATCGCGATACCGGGGTTTTGCCAGAGAGAAATCGGCCGAGGGATGTGGGACGAATCACGATTTTGTCGCCGGATGATTTATCGATCGTACAACGCGACACACGATACTACCCTTATGCCGTAACGATCGCAGGGGACCGTCCTCGATGCGTTATTATTGCTCGTGGTGGATCTCTTTGTTGCGTGTGGTGGCGGTGCCACCTGTGCTGCCCGCATCGTGAAACAAAAGACCCGTGTATCGTGGCGGTGGCTCTTCGTTTTCGACGCGGAATATTGAGTGACGCCGAACGGAATTTGGTTTCCGCGCCGGGCTGACACTCGAGGCGGACATTCGTTCCCGCATCGATGCATATGGACCACTCGGTGTATCCGTTCCGAATCGCGTCTTCCAGGACCACTCGATCCTTCCAGGACTCGCACCAAACCGATTGGCGAAAGCTTGTTGAAACAAAGTTTATTGCTTCACATCGACGGAACAATTGGTAATAAATAAATAAATATTATTCTACGATTTTAACCAGTTAGCTGTGTCGTTCCGCGTTGAAAGTGCGAATTTCAAGCATAGAGTAAGTGTCGCTGTTAAAATATTCCATCGAAAAGACAGGTTTATTTTAGAAAACTCGTCGTGACAAAAAATCCTGGCACTTCTCCATGACGAGTATAGTCGTCGAACACAGCTAGCTGGTTAAATGGGTCCCACGGATATTAATTTCGTGTGCATCGAAATTTTAATGCGTGTGTTTATTTACAGCGTGAAAATCTTTCCGGTGTTTAATAAAGTAATTGCAGCAGAGAGTGCGGGAAGTATTGACATATGATGGAGGAGCAGCAGAAATTACTAGCTACGCACTATCGTATACAATAAATCTCAACAGCACCGGACCTATCATAAATTGTGCGATAGATAATAATATATAATATAGAATATTTTCTAAACATTACGGAGTTCGAGTATACAAATTAATTAACTCGAGGATCCGTGGACAGGTTATAAACTTGTCCAATCCACTGGAAATAAATATCGTAATTTTACCCCGTTCCAAAAATCTTCCTGGAAATATGATTTCGTTCGATGAACTATCTTCTTTATAGGATTATTACGTTACGATCTGTCGATTTTTTTACCCTATTCGACGAATGACTTCTGATTCCGCGCTAAAGGTTAATAATGCTTCAAGATGGCCTCTGTCGGAGCCAATTACCACCACGAACGATCCCATAGTTGCTATAGGTTGCGTAGGTTATGACTCCACTTACAGTCTTGTAACGCTAGCCTCTCTAACTTAACCAAGCACCGAAGTACATTTTTCTCGCTATCTCTTGTTTGCTTTAGCTCCTATCGAAAGATCTCCGACTGCCAACCATAATTCCTAAGATGCTTCAGACCCAGTCTAGTCAACGTCTATCGAGCTATCCTCGAAATACTGCGTAAAAGTCGTAAAAGTCACCGGAGAAGTTAAAAACCCAGTGATTTGCAAACTTTTTGGCAGGCGTCCCTAAAAGGGAAAAAAGAAATCATGCATGGAGTGTTTGGGTACTTTACACACGGAAGGTCGACCGTGGTATTTAGGAAGATACTGGAAAAGTATAGGTCGTTAAAGTTAAATGACTTCAAGGAGGGTGAGAAAGAAATAATAGTGCGGTTCCTGGGCTCGCGCGACTGTAGTTAAGTGTTAATTCTAAAATGACCGAATCACGAGCTGTCACGTTAACGACCCGAGGAGAGGCTTCTCCCATATTTCTTAAATTAAAAAAAAATTCGATCTCGTTGGTTAATCAGATATAGTTCGAGTAGGCAACTTCTTTTCGACCTGTACTGTTTTTTAATTCACGTAGACTGCTCTCAAAGCAATTTTCGGAGCAAAATTTATTCGAAGGGTTGATCCACGCGAAGAAATTGTATTTTACAAAACTTTGAGTCACCCTGTCCACCTTTTGATGTCACTGGGCGTTGCAAACAGCTGCCAGAGATCGTCAAATGGTTCCATCGCGCTGTCGAAAGTACTGTCCGGGGGAAGAAGCGTTGTGGAACATTGTACCTGGAGGGACGTTCGCGATCTTAATTTCGCGCGGGGCGTGCTGGACGTCGAGACAGACGGAACCCAGAGGTACGAGGCTCGTCCGACGAAACGAAATTCGAGGGATTAATTAATTCGGCGAGTAGCCGGTCGCCGGCGGAACGATGGCCGGGGCTCTCCTCGGGAGAGAAAGCAGATAAGCGATTCGATGTTTCGCATGACGGAGGCGGCGACCGTGCCATAACTCGCTGGTGGACTCGCGATATCGCACACGCGGCCTGGCTGCGTTTAGCATATAGAGTGCAACAATTAACTCGTGAGTTCCCGCGGCGATACGCGCGGGGTCCTAGCGTTTAATTCGGCTTTACTCTTATTGTCGTCGCCTTAATAATCAGCACACCGGGTAGATTAATGCGCGCTGTAATTGCGTGGCTGCGTTCCTCGCGTCTCGTGACTAATGGCGACTCGGTTTGTCGTCGGTGGCATCGAGATCTCGGGGACGGGGACCCTCACGCCGCCGCCCCCAGGGGGCGAAATCTTACGCCACGAGGGTACTCGCGCCTCCGCGGCTGTCTTTTAAACGCCAAACGCCCTGACGACCGGTTTCTCGTGAAATTTTCGCAAATCGACGCAAGGTAAACGCGTATACAAATCATCTCCCGATGGCCATCGATCGAAATGTCAAAAAATTATCGACGAAAATTGGGGAACAAGATAATGGGAATTTCAGTAGTCAGGTGCAAAGATTTTTCTTCGTGTCGGGAGATCGTATTTCAAAGGATCGTACCTCGTTGTGTTTGCGCATTAAATAGCGGTGACTTAATTTATCTTTCGCTGCTTGATTTTTTAAAGATTTCCGCTCCGAGTTAATAATAATCCTCCTAATGAAAAGGTCAACCGGGCTGCGAAATCTAATGGATCGGTTCGCCTGTTTGACGAGCCTGCTCTAGGATATCCGCGCTGATAAATAGCGATCAGCGTGCCACTCATTAGTCAGTTCTATCCTGAGCCTGGTAATTAGCAAGGGTACGTGACTCGAAATCTGTCCGATATTATTATTATTTATCAGCATCGATGAGACGTACTCTGCCACAATGCGATACAGATTGCGCGTGAAAAACACACTGCACGAGAGTGTTTCGTAATATACTCGCTACGGTGGTCATAGTCGTCTATGTATTTCGAATTTTCATAGAATATAGAAGCTAAATTCGAGCGAAATTTTAATGAAAATTTGCATTATATTGAGATTAATTGAGATATTAAGGGTAGTGGGGGTAAATCCAATAAAGACAAGATTAGAGAAAAATGATTAGCGATTAAAAGAACCTTTATTTCATATTCAGCACTCGTTAAATATTAATTGTTTCTTGCAATCAAATCGGGACTGTCTGATTTCAGGTGGAGAGGTTTAAGCGAAACTTTGTTGTTGGAACTGTTCGAACTTCAAACGGGCCGTTCAAATGGGGTTTTAATTACACAGCTGTCGGCCACTACCAGTCGACGATCGCTCCAGCCGAAGAAACACAAAGAGTCGTGGGAGTGATTCGATCGCAAGTAACCCTAACGCCAGGGAGAAAGTTAGTCTTGCATCGATTTGAGTTCATTTCTACGGCAACATAAATAAGAATCTCTGGGATTTCCAAATTGGGCGATCATCCCCTGTAAGTTTAAATCCTCTCAATTTCATACTATTTTTCTTCCTATTTCCTATCACTAATTTTCATCTCGTTAGAAATTAAGTAGAGCTTGCAAAGCACCCCTGTGTTCGCTGCCCCTTGCCTTCTCACCTTATATTTCGATTCTGCTTCCCGATAAAATCCTCGAATAAAGAAAAAGAAGACTCGTAGGACCCCCAGACCCCTTCGCGACGCATTGTCGCGGCGTCGGAGTTGAAAGTTTCGAGATGATTCCTCGCAAACTGAGATTTTCGCGCTCCACCGAGGAAATGATCCGTGGGAAAGCAGGCTCGAGGATCAGGCTTGCGGCGTGTCCCCGTGAAAAAAATGTTACTCCTCCGTAGGCGGCTAGGTTCGGTGCAATTTTTCACGGCAACCGTGGACGGTAAATACCGAGCTCGCCTAACCATAACCCAAGGTTATGATTTACCGTACTCCGTCAGATAAGGTTATCGGGAGTATCGCGGGACTTAACCTCCCGCGACTGGGCCGTGTTATCGCGAATCCCGCGTATTTACTCGCCCCGCTAATCACCGTCGGTGTATCTGAGCTCCCCGCCTCCACCCCCGCCGCGGTTTCTCGTCTTCGTGATTTCACGGCGGCAAATTTTTTACGATAGTCTCTTTCCCTAGAAAGTTACTTAGAAAGAAAGATCCGTATCGTCCCTCCCCGGAAGCCACGTTCAGAGATGCCAGATTCAGCACCCGGTGCCCTACTCCCACATACCAGATCACGCGTACGTGAGCTCGTAGAGTTTCGGAAAGTCGACAAAGGCAAACTGACTCATGCTTTCTTTCTCGATTATTTCGAAGCTGCCCGAAGTAATTTCGGACCGCCTCGTGGGAGTCGAGAGAGAAAGGCTCACACTTCCCTTCTGGCTCTTCAACAACTAATATCCGACCTCTCGTCAACAGGTCTCCACTGGCCTCTGCTGACCGCTGCTGACCACTCCTGGAATTTCTGACAACGTACAACGATTACGACTGGCTACTGTTAGTCTCTCCAAGACTCTGCTGACCACTGCTGACCACCGTTTATATTTCTGACAACCTATAACGATTCCTACTGACTTCTGCTAACCTCTGTTGGTCTTTGCTGATCTCTGTCAGCGTATGCTTGTCTCTGCTGAACTTTCCTGGCCTCTGCCGAACGCTACTGACCACTGCAGGTATTTCTGATAATGTATAACGATTAATACTTACTACTGCATACCCCTACAAGTCTCTGCTTGCCTTTGCAGGTTTCTGCTTGCCTGTGCATGCCTTTGCTGGCCTCTGCTGAACACTGCTGACCACCCCTGATGCTTCTGGCAACGTACAACGATTACAACTTGCTACTGTCAGCCTCTCCCAGCCTCTGCTGACCACTGCTGACCACCCCTGATGCTTCTGGCAACGTACAACGATTACAACTTGCTACTGCTTGCCCCTGCTAGTCTCTGCATACCTCTGCATCCCTCTGCTGACCTCTGTTGGCCCCTGCTGACCACGCTGACTTTTGTTAACAACTTCTAACATGATGTACATGTATTAAAACTTTGTATAATGTAAATCTATGACAATAAATGATATAATTTCAAAGAATTTTATGTGTTCTCATCACTTTTACCTTTCTTTTCCTCTCCCCATTATTCCCTTAGTTATAAGAAACCGTTTCTCTACTTAAAACTGGAATTCCAAAGTGCCCGGAGCGTTTTTTGAAATGTCGGTGACCTTGACCCACTTTCGAAACTGGGTCAAGGCCATCCGGATTTCCAAGTCGGCCGGAAGATTTCTGAAATTTCGAGTGGCCTTGACCCACTTTCGAAACTGGGTCAAGGCCATCCGGATTTCCAAGTCGGCCGGAAGATTTTTGAAATTTCGAATGGCCTTGACCCAATTTCGAAAGTAGGTCAAGGCCATCCGGATTTTCGAAGCGCCCGGAAGATTTCTAAAATTTCGAATGACCTTGACCTACTTTCGAAACTGGGTCAAGGCCATCCGGATTTTCGAAGCGTCCGGAAGATTTCTAAAATTTCGAATGGCCTTGACCCACTTTCGAAATTGGGTCAAGGCCATCCGGATTTTCGAAGCGCCCGGAATTTTTCTGAGATTCGAATGGCCTTGACCTACTTTCGAAACTGGGTCAAGGCCATCCGGATTTCCAAGTCGGCCGGAAGATTTCTGAAATTTCGAATGGCCTTGACCCACTTTCGAAATTGGGTCAAGGCCACCCGGATTTTCGAAGCGCCCGGAATTTTTCTAAGATTCGAGTGGCCTTGACCCACTTTCGAAACTGGGCCAAGGTCAAGGTCAAATTCGGCTTTCCAAAGTTCCCGGAACATTTCTAAAATGCTGGTGAACTTGCGAAGAAGGTGGTACGCATCTTATAGGTAAGAGAATGATTTGGAGAGGAAATGGACGGTAAAAAATGATGAGAACACATTGAATACATTGAAATTATATCATTTATTGGCATAGATTTACATTATACAAAACTTTAATACATATAAACATATTATATTATATTACATCATGTGACAAGTTATCAGCAACGGTCAGCAGTGGTCAGCGACGGTCAGCTGACGTCGGGAGATGTTGGCAGAGGCCAGCTTAGGTCGGGAGATGTTGGCTGAGGTCAGCAGAGGGTGGCAGTAGCCAGTAGTAATCGTTATACGTTGTCAGAAATATAAGCGGTGGCCAGCAGTGGTCAGCAGCGGAGAGCAGAGGCCAACGGAGGTCAGCAGAGGCATGCAGGGGCAAGTAGAGTCCAGCAGGGGCAAGCAGTAACAAGTAGTAATCGTTATACGATGTCGGAAGCATCAGAGGTGGTCAGCTGTGGTCAGCAGAGGCTAGCAGTGGCAAGCAGTGGCAAGCAGAGTCCAGCAGGGGCAGGCAGTAGCAAGTTGTAATCGTTATACGTTGTCAGAAGTATCAGGAGTGGTCAGTAGCGGTCAGCAGAGCCCAGCGGAGGCAGGCAGAAGTCAGTAGTAATCGTTATACGTGGTCAGAAATATTAGCGGTGGTCAGCAGGGGCCAGCAGTGGCAAGCAGAGATCACCAGGGGCGAAAAGTAGCAAGTAGTAAGCGTTATATGTTGTCAGAAGCATCGGAGGTGGTCAGCAGCGGTCAGCAGAGACGAGCAGAGGCATGCAGTGGCAAGCAGAGATCAGCAGGGGCGAATAGTAGCATGTAGTAATTGTTATACGATGTCAGAAGCATGAGGGGTGGTCAGCAGTGTTCAGCAGAGGCCAGCAAGGCATGCACAGGCCAGCAGAAACCTGCAAAGGCAAGCAGAGACTTGTAGGGGCATGAAGTAGTAAGTATTAATCGTTATACATTATCAGAAATACCTGCAGTGGTCAGTAGCATGCGGCAGAGGCCAGGAAAGTTCAGCAGAGACAAGCACACGCTGACAGAGATCAGCAAAGACCAACAGAGGTTAGCAGAAGTCAGTAGGAATCGTTATACGTTGTCAGAAATATAAACGGTGATCAGCAGTGGTCAGCAGAGGCCAGTGGAGACCTGTTGACGAGAGGTCGGATATTAGTTGTTGAAGAGCGAGAAGGGAAGTGTGGGCCTTTCTCTCTCGACACCCACGAGACGGTCCGAACTTACTGCGGGCAACTTCGGAGAATCGAGAAAGAAGGCATGCGTCATTTTGCCTTCGTCGGGTTTCCGCAACTCCACGAGCTCACGTACGCGTGATCTGACATAGTGTGAGAGAGCACCTTCGGTGCGTTTCTGGCATCTCTGGCCACGTTGAGATTTTCGAATCGGAAGCCGTCGTGAGGGAAAACGAGGGCGCATCTGGCCCGATGCAACCGTGTCCGAGGGTCTTTCTTCTTTTGTTTCCAGTTCGCGGCAATCTTCTTCTCGGGCCGTAGATCACCGCAGGTATACACGTACATATAGATCTTTCGGTAATGACTCGACAAATAAGATCGCCAACGGTGGACGGGGAGCGTCAGCGAAAATGACGTTTGGCCCGTATCGGCGGAGCACAAAGGTGTCGATAATGGAAACGGAGGAAACAATGGGCCTCGCCGGCCGACGAAATATCAATTAAAACTGGGACGGTAGGCGGCGGTCGATCTCTGGCATTGTTTGTCCTTTATATACCCCGGTAAGGAGTCGAACAAGGGGGACAGAGACCGGATGAATGAAGGAGGAACAAACGGGGCCATCTTCTTGCGCTTTGTTAAACGCGTGGCGCCACTCAACTTCCCTTCGTTTTCGAAATCGGTAGCATCGACGTTCCTCAACCGATAGAAACTCCCTATCTATCAAACGTATCTTTTTTTATATTCTTTAATATCGTACATATATCACAGCCAAGTGCAAAGGGCTAAAAATGAGTGATTTCTCGAGCAGGGAAACGTAGATTATTTTTTTTTTTAGAACCTTGGAGTATGGAAGATAAATTTGATACGAGAGGGGTGCATCGTTTGAATCTATCGAACAAACACTGTAGAATTAATTCGATTCGCGAAGAGAGCCACGTATATCAATCGTCTGTTACTGCATCATTTGATTTAAACTACGAACGAAACAAATCGCATTACAATTACGACAATATAATTACACGTCCATTTTACGGTACGGGATTTTTGAATTTGGTTTTAACTTTATTTTGCGGGCCAAACAAACTTAATAACCCGCGCATGAGACTCGATCCATTAGTTTTCACGGTACGCCTGACCCTTCTATTTGTTTCGTTTCCTTTTTTAATTTCCATCGTTTCGTCGTACGCATGCTGTTTATTTTTTTACTCATATTTACATAGGATACATTAGCTTTATTTTCGGCTCAGCGTGAAGGTATTTAAGCGCAGTTCTACGAGATTAAATCCGAAGACCAAGTGGAAGACGTCTCGAATAAAAATATGAGTTTGAGATGCTCCAGACTGTCACCGTGTACTCAAGTATGATCGATAGAAACGTACATATATATTGATAAAATCGAGTGGAACCGTAGAAACGCGCTCGAAGACGAGTATATAACAACGTTAGTCTCGACTATAACCGGATAAAGGTTAAAGTAGATGCCTTCTGGAGAAGCGTAGTCGAGAGAGCGCCGTAGACGAGGATTGTCGTGCCGGGAAATGCCGTTAACGGTGAACCGCGAGAAGTCGAGGACGGCCACGGTAGCGACGGGAAAAAAGATACGTACAAGGGTTGCCCTTTCCTCCCGCGATCCTCTAATGGCCCGGCGGGTCTTAAGGGCGATTTAAAAGGCTCTTAATGACATCCACTGGGCTGACTGGCTGACTGGCTGTCTGGCCGCCTCGCCTCCTTGCCGCGGCTCTAATTTCATCCGAGTGGAAACTGAAGAAACAAGTGAATTAAGCAACCCGCTAATGACAGATCGGGTTCGCCTCGGCGGACCTTTCGCGCCTAACGATATTCCCCCAATTTGCGCTTTCCCCGCGTCGGTGATCCACTTTGCGGACCACTCGACTCCACGGAGGTGGGGGGGGGGCGCCTATCAATTAAAAGAACCACCCTTCGCGACGAGGGGGAGGCGAACGACCCCGGAACACGCGTACCCGCGAACGGAAACGGCCAAGTACGAGGAAGATTTAAAGTCGGGAGGAGGATCGAGCCGCGGGATGAAGAGTTTCGTGAAGAAGGGGGAGGAGACCGTGGGTAATCTACATAGGCCGAGTCACCGGTCGAACCGACAAAGGGCCAACCTTCCCCTCCCCTCATTTTTCTCTCATTTGAATATCTTCATTAATATCCTAGCGGCTCCACCCGCCTTCGAGCGCATGCATTACTTCGACTTCTTGCCACCATTTAATCGATCTCGCCCCGCAAATTACCGGAGCCACGGGGACCACCGATCCGTCGATTCGATCGGACGGGTCATCGAATCGCGACGGGTCTCCATCGCGTCAACCGAGAGTCCCTGCGACGTGTACGTTGATCGATGCCGGGGCAGACCGACGCCGAAACCCGCGGCACCGGACGCTTCTGCTCGCGAGCAATTACGATCCTACGCGTGTACGCGCCATTAGAGGCGGTTCGCACGATCGCTCTCCCGGAGATCCTCGAGCCAGGCCGTTTCTCGCCTTACGCTCGACCGTGGGTCATCCCGGCCACGATCGAACGATCTATCAAGTCAGGAACGATACGAGTAATTATTCGACTCTTAATGACTCTTACGCGGCATATAACGAGTTTCAAACGCGGTCTCATAAACGCGCGCGCCGCTTTCGGTGCCCTCTTCCGATCCGGCCTCTCGCTTCCTGGTACGAACTTTTCCAAAATTCGCGTCCCCCTCGACTTTTCGGAAAGCAAGGCGTCCGTTCCAGCCTGTCAGTTTTTATCAAGCATATTCGTACCCTTTACGACGAAGAAATAGCACGGGGAAGTTCTCGAATTCGTAATTGGCATTCTTCGAGGAGGGGTAAAAAGTTCACGTAAACATACGACCTAGTCGACCTTGATTTTTATGAAAAATATTTATCCTCTGACGTACGATTTAATTTCAAATAATTTGTTAAACCTATTTGATTTTGTTCAAATCAAGAATGGCTACGAAAAAGAATAGATTCATACGAATACCTCGTGAATGTAAAAATGTGTTGATTTTAATATACTTGTATAGGGGTTAATGAATGAACTATGTTTATCTCACTGTTTACAAATAGAGTTCAGTATCTGCTTCAACTTTGCAACTTTGTTGCATGTTGCAGAGTTTATTTCTTAAAACATATTTGAGGAACTGAAAATTCGAAAGATCCTCCGCCGTAAGAAATTAGGGGACGGAGATCTCCGAAGGACAGGAGTGAGAAAGTTTGTAGGACCTCGGCGCGTTGATCGAGGTATCGATCTCTCGGTGCATGGAATGCAAGCAGCGGTAATTTGGACCACCCATTCTTCGGACTAATCATAATGGCGTTTTGTTTTCGGGCTTTTTGTTCGGAGGATCATTCTCAGGCTGCCGTCAAAGCGGCCTGTGTGTGCGTCCTGAGACAGGCCGCGAAAGCGAAGGAGAGCCGGGAGAAAGAAAAAGGTAAGGGCTGGAGGGAGAGGACCGAGTACCCGGGGCCGAAGAAGAAGCCAGTCGGTCGGACTCTGGCCGCGTAATAATCGCCCAGCACCATTAAACTAAACCGGGAATAATATTATATTAAGCTGTAGTCGGGAGAGGAGCCCGAGAGGGTGGAATAGTGGATCGGGAGAGCCGCGGGAGAGAAAGAGCAAAGAGTCGATGGACGAACAGAGAGGGGAGAAGAGATCGAACCTGGAGGATGGCCGAGGTACCATGGCTTCTCAGAACTAAGTAGATTCGAATTTCGATACGGATGATCGGGCTGAATACAAATTACTCATATATGCCCCTCGTCCCGGGTAATCACACGGTGGCTGCTCCACGGTCCAAAGAAAAATGCTTGACGCTCCTTTATTTCCTTTTGTACTTCCTCTCTCTCCCTCTCTCTCTCTCTCGTGTCTTGGTTCGTTCCATCCACGGTCCCCGTGTTTCCATACTCTCGTTTTGTTGCCGTGGTCTCGCGACGTGTCGCGAATTTTCGTGAATTTTTTAGAAGGTTGTTTCGCGTTGGTCGCTTTTTCCAATTTCTCGCGAGGCGCCGTCTCCCGACCCGAGAGTTCAAGGTTCGCGTAGCGACGCAAAGATGGCCAGGTACCCCCGAAGGTGTTCGATCTATCGAAGGGCAGAGGCTTGGGAAGGGACGAAAGAAGGAAAGGAAGCATCGTGCGCCTGCCCCCAGAACCACGGGGAATCCAATCATAATTATTATTCCGGGCGAATCGATTGTGGCTCTCGATAGGATTGGCTCGGTTTGGCTCGGTCCCGGGATCGGTACCAGGTATAACGACGCGTATAGGCGATGGTAGCGGCTGCACCGGGCCCCGGCGAACGTTGCAACGTGCAGGCTCGTCGTACCGGGGTTGGTAGCGGCGCAACACTCGCAGCATAAATAATTAATAGTAGCCAGAGAGCCGCGAAGTGAGTCGACGGCTGTTTTGTGGTTCGCAGGCTCCGCCCAGCTCGACTCCGGAGCTCCTCCCTGCGCCCGGTTGGAACTTGCCAAAGAGACCCGGACTTACCGTCAAACCGAACCGAGAAGACGACTCCTGGCGAACGGGTGGGACGGAGAGAAGGAGCCGCTTCGTCGAATTTACGATTATCGCGACCGAGAGACACTTTGGCCTTCTCGTTAGCCCTCCTTTGCCTTTTAGCGTGCCAGCTCCTCGCCACCGTGAAGAACTCTCGCAGCCACCGCGAGCGCGATCGGTTTATTTGGCTGTGTAATTTACGCGGAATTACCACGTTCTTGTAATTAACTATTATCGTGATTATCGACCGACGACGACGCGCCGCGACCGATCCGCCCGGCGCGTATATTGCGCACGGACTCGCGAAATTTCAATTTCCATCGGTCGATCTCTCTTTCTCGGCCGCTTATTACCCTCGATATAATGACTGTGTTACCCGGTATAAATTACGGCCGTGCTCTCTCGCTACTCGACTTTTCTCCAAGACGGTACCCTTCGGAGCTTCCTCCCAACGATTTTCACGACGATCGCGACTCGTCCGCTTCCCCCACAGAACTAGTAACATTTTCTTACACTCTAAACTCTCCTCTATGACACGCTCTCTCTAGATAATGAAACAATCGGACGCGTTAGGCAAACGTACAGTTCGAAACTTTGGTAACGCGGAGTCTCTGTTATTTCGATGCTTTAACACTAGGTTTACGGAATACGTCAATTTGACGCATTTAGATTCTAAACCTAACGTTACAGAACTCATAAATATTATTTGTTAACAATTTATATTGGATTTAATTAAAAGAAAAATTACAATAAAATATGCGCAACGAGTGTCCGTGAACCTAGCGTTAAAGATGTCCAATTACCCGCATTCGATCGTGATATAGCAATAATACGGCTGTTCAAGATCTCGATTACTGTTTTAATATTACAAGCATAACGTGCAGAATTCTCATACAAATATAAGATTTATTACAAAGAAAAATAGACGCTCTCTGTGATACGATTTTAAAGAATCGCCTCGTGCTAACGATCCCCTCTTCTTCCAACTTAATTGGTTCCCTGACGTGCGCAAATTCGGTCAGTAAAAGGGTCTGTTCGCAACAGTGTGGCGTATAATAATCTTGGATTGGGCAGAAGCTGGCGCTTCGTCGACATGTTTAGGAGGCAAAGCGATCCTCGGCGACGTTTATGTAGAGGTGGCACGTGGAGTAAACCCGAACCGGAGGAAAATCCCGGGTTCTAGAATCCGCCTACGCTTCACGGGGGCTGAGCCGGCGATAAGGAGTCGTAAAAAATAATGACCGGAAAATTAATCGAATTCGACCCGTCGCCTCGGATTCGGGCGTCCCGTGAACTATGCCCCGCTGCATCGATTCCGTTGTAAAATATCGCGCGGACGGAACAAAAGTTATCGTCGTAAAAGTCTGATCGAACGGATCGTCGGACTCTGCTCTCCCTCGTTTTTCTTTTTCTTTTGCGCGTCGGCTCGAATATTCCCAGGCCCGCGAAGGTTTGTTTTTTCGAACGCGACCGCGCGATTACTCGGACAGGGTCGCGAAGTTGAGGAGCTTTCACGGGAGGCGTCGAGGGTCGATCGAACGCGAGCCAAGCTTTATATTCCCCTCCCGGCCCCGAGACGAACGGGTATTATCATTATCGGACGAAGGGACCGTGGGACGCTCCTGCAAGAAAGGGTTGAGTTTACACAAGAGTTACCAACGATTCGACGCCAGGCGAGTGCTTACCCGAATCACTTAAATGATTAAGGAAAAGGGTTGTTTGGACAGCGCCTCGAATCCCGGGCCATTTCATTCTTCGACGCCCGTTCTCCTTCTTCTTCTTCTTCCTCCTCGTCGTCTTAGAGTAATCCGTTTTGTCAACGACTACCCACCCCTCATTATCGTTTACTCTTTTTTTATTTCCTCCCGTTGCGGTGCAAAGACTTTGGAAATCGTTTCGATACTCGCCCACGTCAGGATTCTTGGTCCCATACTCCAACTATCTTGGAGAAAACATAATCGGGAAAGTCGAGAAGCTTCTCTATCCTTGTGTCGTGGACCATACGAGTGTACAATAAGCAAAAGAATACGTTTCTATCAAATATTAAACTTACAGAACTCGAATTTGATTGTAACGATACGAATATTCTGTTTTAATTAAAAGGAAAAAGTTTTTATAAAAGTACGTGCAATGTCTGTGAATCTAGCGTTAACGAAGTACAGATTACACCTTCGAACGGTGTTTTAACAACGTTATAACGAAGTTGGAAGTTCGTATTAGAAGATCGTCAGCAAGGTAAACTAAATATGACAGGTGAGAGAGCAAATACGCGATGCACGAATATCATTAAAAGTACAATACAGTCGGTGCAAGATATCATTAAAAGATTAGTGCCTCCAGTAAGTAACAACGAGATCAAGCGACCTGAGAAATCTATCGAACGAGACAAAAAGATATCAGTAACAAAATATGAAGGCTACCAGAGCGCATAGAACAGTAAACACGTTTAAAAATCACTCGTAACGAATTTACAACATACTCGAAGCGCGCATTACACTTGTATCTTTACATCTCAACATGCTCAGCTATCTATTATTGTGTAAATATATTCCGCTCGTTACACCGCGTTGTACGTTCGTTGTAGTGCAAATATCACTTCTTTGATTCTCTTCCATTCAAATATTCGAACTCTACGGTTCCAAACGTTTGGCGAATGCTATTCGAGAGTAGTCAACAACTTCAACGCAATTTGAATACTTGATTGTTCAAATATTTGGGTGTTTGTAGTATGCACGGTAGTTTCTGGCTAATGTTCGATACTTTTTCCCCCCCGATATTGCAAAGTCATCGCCAATGAAACTAGATATTCGCGAGTAAGACTGTGCATAACCATACAACGTTATTAACAAATCTGCCTTCGCTATTTTTAAGTCGTGCAATTAGTAAAAGACTTTGATTTCGGGATTATTCCACAAATTGCATTATCGAGGGATCACTAAATTGCTATTTCAAATAAATATTCGCTTATGGGGATATACCTACTCCCAGGAATGAACACTATTTCCATCAAAGGTGTCAAAGGACACGTTCTAATAATTTGTACTCGACAACGTGACGCTAAAAATAATTAAAATTAGTAGTTAGTTCCAAGTGCAAAGGGCGCCTTTCGGTCGAAATAAAATCACGGCGGAGTTATGAAAGTGGGAACGCTATATTTTCCAGTGAATCCATAGTATCTTGGGGTGTCGTCGGGGGCACGAAGCGGAAAGAATACGCGTACGCGCGAGCGGTTACGGGGATCGAGAGTCCGGGCCCCTGGGTCCGCAACGACGGGCATTAAACCTATTAAGACGGCATAGCTCCGGCGTCAAGAGATGACAGTGATAAACTCGACCCTCTGACACGGCGGTCCCTCTCCTCTGCGGAGTCGTAGAGCGCAGCTCCAGGAAGAATTAGCGTCTCCCTCTTCGTTGTTCCTTGTGGCCTCTCTGTTTCGCGGCAACCCTTCTGGCTCGTTCCTTCTCGTTCCTCGTCCGCGAGGATCGACGAACGTCCCAGGCGGAGCCGTGTACGGGAATCGTGGAGGAGCCAGAAGGGCAAGAAAGGCAAGGCCTCGTATCGTTACAGTTTATTATAATATAATTATGTATCCTGGAAGGGATGCATCGATGGCGGAACGGATAGAGCCCGTGCTGGAAATGGCTGAGCAAATACGAAGTCACGAAGTCGTCCGGGATCATCTGATCGGGTGGGGATCACGGGTTCACCAATTCCTTTCGTCTCGGAGTCACGTTCCGGGACGCGCCGGGACGCTCGTGCGCCCCCATCGACGACGAGGCTCGTGACAAAAACCTCTACCTCACTCCCGATGCATCGTTCGATGCGATCTCACCCCAATTAACGATCTTACGACCGACGATAGTTCAGAGACGCCGGTGTCTTCCTGGTCCTCGACTTTCCACGGACGCGAGTCGTCGTTCCGCGAATTTTTTTCGTCGCACGCGGACAGCCTCGTCGATCCATCGATACCGAACGAGCGCGTTCGCTGAAATTTATGCAGCCGTCGGAATATGGCTTCGCCACTGCCAAATATATGGTATAATAATTCTCGATATCAGGTGCCTTTAATCACCTTAAATCCACAGTCCAGACACACCCCGCGGTTCACTTAACTTTAGGGTTATCTTAATCTTTCGACAGCTGCCCAGCGCCTCCTCGATCGTTCTCTTCTCCTTCACCCTCGATCGATTTTTTACTCCTCCGTCGCGTCCCTCCTCCTTCGATCGCCTCTCTTTCGCTCGTTTCTCTCCTTCTGTTCCCGGCTCCTGCCCCCCAGGCTGGCGGCGCGTTGAATTTTCTCCGGGGGATCCCCGTCTCCTCGAACCGACCGTCGATGGAAACTGTCGGTAGCCTCCTGGTGTCCGCGCCCGTGGATCCAGACGCGGGGCGACGTCGCAGGCCCGAACGATCTTCCCGGAACGTTGATCGTGAGTGACAAGTGTTTCATACAGCGAGGAACGAAATGTTTGGGTGCAACGTACCGATACCGAACGAGCAACCCGTTTTAGGGGACCCGTAACCCTCGTTCTCCATTCAAAATGTGGTCCTCATGCTCGTCATTCGTGCCTCGATTATAGCGCAGCTTCAGAAACAGCAATAATATACAGGGTGTTCGGCCACCCCTGGGAAAAATGTCAATAGAGGATTCTAGAGGCCAAAATAAGACGAAAATCAAGAATACCAATTTGTTGATGGAGGCTTCGTTAAAAAGTTATTAATAATTAATTTTAAAAATTTCAAATCGTTCTGGAAAAATTATTTTCGATTGCGGGGGTCAATTACAATTATTTTTGGTCAACAGACATACCCTCAAAATCCTACTCAGTTTCGAGAAAAAAATTCGAGTATGCTGAAAGTATTGGATGAAAAAAAAGACTTTCGAATCGTCTTGGAAAAATTATTTTTAGTTGCAGGGGTCAATTGCAATCATTTTTGGTCAACAGACATACCCTCAAAATCCTACTCAGTTTCGAGAAAAAAATTCGAGTATGCTGAAAGTATTGGGTGAAAAAAAAGACTTTCGAATCGTCTTGGAAAAATTAGTTTTAGTTGCAGGGATCAATTGCAAGCATTTTTGGTCAACAGACATACCCTCAAAATCCTACTCAGTTTCGAGAAAAAAATTCGAGTATGCTGAAAGTATTGGGTGAAAAAAAAGATTTTCGAATCGTCTTGGAAAAATTATTTTTAGTTGCAAGGGTCAATTGCAAGCATTTTTGGTCAACAGACATACCCCCGAATTCCTACTCAGTTTCGAGAAAAAAATTCCTCACTGAAAATATAATTTCTAACCAGAAATGTCTGCCCGAATTTTCATGCGAATCTTTAAAACGTCATAAATTCTGAACGGATTGGACGATTTTAATGTTTAAAAAAGCAAACTACGCGTATTTTGATGGAGAATATGTGCAAATTGCAAAAATATTCGAAAAGTTGGTTCTTGATCCTGTAAAATGAGAAAAACCCCATAAAAATGGTCCAATATTCAAACAGCTATAACTCCTACAATTGTGAAGATATTTCAATAAAACTTTTTTCTGAAGTAGAGCTCATGGGTACCTACGAAAAAGTATTAGACAATTTTTCTGGGCGCCAAACAAAATTACTAAAAATGAAAAAGGAATTTTTAAGAAAAATCGACAGGGGGTAGGTGTCTAATTTTCTGGCAAAAAAAAAAAATTTTTAATCCTTCTGAAAAAATTACTTTCGGTTGCGGGGGTCAATTACAATCATTTTTGGTCAACAGACATACCCTCAAAATCCTACTCAGTTTCGAGAAAAAAATTCGAGTATGCTGAAAGTATTGGGTGAAAAAAAAGATTTTCGAATCGTCTTGGAAAAATTATTTTTAGTTGCAAGGGTCAATTGCAAGCATTTTTGGTCAACAGACATACCCCCGAAATCCTACTCAGTTTCGAGAAAAAAATTTCTCACTGAAAATATAATTTCTGACCAGAAATGTCTGTTAGAATTTTCATGCGAATCTTTAAGATGTCATAACTTCTGAACGGATTGGACGATTTTAATGTTTAAAAAAGCAAACTACGCGTATTTTGATGGAGAATATGTACAAATTGCAAAAATATTCGAAAAGTTGGTTCTTGATCATGTAAAATGAGAAAAGCCCCATAAAAATGGTCCAATATTCAAACAGCTATAACTCCTATAATTGTGAAGATATTTCAATGAAACTTTTTTCTGAAGTAGAGCTCATGGGTACCTACGAAAGAGTATTAGACTATTTTTCTGGGCGCCAAACAAAATTACTAAAAATGAAAAAGGAATTTTTAAGAAAAATCGACAGGGGGTAGGTGCCTAATTTTCTGGCAAAAAAAAAAAATGTTTAATCCTTCTGAAAAAATTATTTTCGGTTGCGGGGGTCAATTACAATAATTTTTGGTCAACAGACATACTCTCAAAATCCTACTCAGTTTCGAGAAAAAAATTCGAGTATGCTGAAAGTATTGGGTGAAAAAAAAGACTTTCGAATCGTCTTGGAAAAATTATTTTTAGTTGCAGGGGTCAATTGCAAGCATTTTTGGTCAATAGACATACCCCCGAAATCCTACTCAGTTTCGAGAAAAAAATTCCTCCCTGAAAATATAATTTCTAACCAGAAATGTCTGTTCGAATTTTCATGCGAATCTTTAAGACGTCATAACTTCTGAACGGATTGGACGATTTTAATGTTTAAAAAAGCAAACTACGCGTATTTTGATGGAGAATATGTACAAATTGCAAAAATATTCGAAAAGTTGGTTCTTGTTCATGTAAAATGAGAAAAACCCCATAAAAATGGTCCAATATTCAAACAGCTATAACTCCTACAATTGTGAAGATATTTCAATGAAACTTTTTTCTGAAGTAGAGCTCATGGGTACCTACGAAAGAGTATTAGACAATTTTTCTGGGCGCCAAACAAAATTACTAAAAATGAAAAAGGAATTTTTAAGAAAAATCGACAGGGGGTAGGTGCCTAATTTTCTGGCAAAAAAAAAAAATGTTTAATCCTTCTGAAAAAATTATTTTCGGTTGCGGGGGTCAATTACAATAATTTTTGGTCAACAGACATACCCCCGAAATCCTATTCAGTTTCGAGATAAAAATTCAGAAAGGTGGACAAATTTTTCGGCGAAAATGAAAATTTTCAAATCGTTCTGAAAAAATTATTTTCAGTTGCGGGGGTCAATTACAATCATTTTTGGTGAATAGATATACACCCGAAATCTTGCGCATTTTCGAGAAAAAAATTCAGTACTGTCGGAACGATGTCTGTTGTTATAGAGTAAGGCGTAGAGCGTAATTGCGATAGACTGATTGCGTGATTTTTTAATTTGGACCGAAGAAAATCTATTATACTTACATTATTTTACATTAATGTCTGTAATTTTATCTATTCCATAGAGTAATTCGTGAAAATAGATGCATATTTAGGTCAGTTTGGGTTCGATCGTCCGAATTCTAAGAGTCTGAAACATCTTGGTGTTTCAAGCTCCGTTCGACTGTGCTGCAATTAGTCGTACCGTTTTTATTTCCGTGGAAGCCCACCGTGCATCAGATCCGGAATGCAGCAAGGATATTGCTTATCATCATGGAATCATAGATTGATCGCGAGAGCTAAAAAATGCTTCGATCGTATTACCGCGTTGACTGCCGCTCCGCGAGTTAACTCGTAGCTGGCAATCCATCACCAGCCGCCACCTACGAATAAATAATGGATAATGGGTATTCGAAAGAAGAATAAAAGTCGGCGCGCATTAAAGAACTCCATCTTTATTCATAAAAAAATAAATTAAGTAACAAATTATCTTGTAGCTGGCGCCTGTGCAAAGAGCTGCGACCGGTAATCGTTTCGTTCGAATACCACGCGGCAATCAACGCGTTTAAATTATATTTCTGCCTTCGAATCGATGAAATTTACTTCCCACAATATTTCTCGAACCATTGGAAATCATTTCCAAAGTACTTTAGGCAAGATTTACGTTTCCTTGGTCTATCGTGGACGGAGGAAACGATACGATTTAAAAATGATCATTAAACGAGTAATCAACGCTCCTGTCGGTCTCGGGTACGCGTTTAGGCTTGCTCGACCCGGCGATCAACACTCCTAATAACACTAATCCAGCGGAGTTTCTGCCGACTTGTTTAGGTCTAATCGTCGCGAAAGAGGGGGAACAAAAAGAAATCACTTAACACGCTGCTTAATTTTCTCGACGAGAGACCGCGCAAACTTAAAAATTAAAATTCCCGAACTTTGGTTGCTCGATTCGATTTTGACCAAACTCCGGACACCCTGGAAAATATTTCTCTGCTCGGTTTTGCTCGTTACCGAATAATCGTGAGACCGTTGCTGGCCTCTCGAGTGCCCTGTCCCCCGCAGAACCGCGAAGATGTAAAATTTTTTCGCGTCCACGGGTTACGACCGGCTCGCCTGGTCTTCAGCATCGTCGGGAGAGAAGGCGCTAACGACGTAAGTGGAAAAGATGGCGAGATAAACCGTCCCTCGCTCTCCTTCGAGCCAGGTAACCGACGGTCGAAACTTGGAAAAGTTCTCCTTCGGTTCGATTATCTCGCGTACGTTTCGGCCGAGGCGCGGCGTCGTCCATCGAGGATCGATCGACGCTTCCTGTCGTTGGATCGTTCGCGAGCGACGGTGGCGGCTCGAAGAAATCGGCCTTGAAATCGAGCTGCTCAAAGAGGAGACCTAATTGTCGGTCATACAGTACACGCATTACGCCGCCTAAGTATGCACTTAAGATACGCAGCGGCGGACGTTGAATGTATCGCGTACCTTATTACGCGACGGTGGATCCTTTCAGCGGGTAGATGCAGAGGAAACGATAGTGATTCCGGCTTGTTAGCTCCTCCTTTAATTGCCTTCGGGTTTTCATCGTTGCTGCGCGTACACGCCGCGGATGGATCGTCTTGACGCGCGTGTAGACGCTGTCGACGCTCCTCATCGGGGCTAAATATCGTCAACGCCACACATTCTTCATCCACCGCTTTCATTTCGTGACCCTGTTACACGCCTCCGCTCGCTGGTAACTTCAATTAAAATATGCTAAGAAGACCAGCCTCGGTGTTTATGGTCTTCGAAACATCAACAGCTCCTTTCCGTTAAAAAACTGCAATTCGTTTGACGACGAACTTCTCCAGTTTGCGTTTGGTACCCTGCCTGGTGATTAGGGTTGTGATATAGATTTAGGCTCTCGAAACAATTACGAAGAGCTTAAATGTCTTAATTCTAGCATCAGCTTTTGCGTAGGTTGTATAATTGTTACTTTCAGAATAGAAGTTCTTCGTAACAGATTCGATTCTTAGAAAACGGTTTGAAACAATTAGTTTCTAAGATCTATAAAGTATCGTTAACTCGTTGATTAATTGTGAAACTCGACAACAGGAAGTTGTAACGTATCAGTACGATAAATAAATCATTTTGAAAATGTCGAGCGTCGAAATTGGAAAGTGGAGACTGGAGATGGACGCAGGGTGGATAGGGTTGGCGTTTTTCTTTGACGTTTCGCGAACGCGACGGTGCATGGTGTTTGTCGACGACGAACGTTTCCGGGATAGGAGAGGAACGACGTTGAATAAACTGGGAGTCACGCGCTCGGGTACAGAGTTTTCTTAAGCTATGCCCGAGCCGCACGCCATGCAGTGCATTATTTTCCAATATTGCGCGAGCGCCGGGGAAAAGCTGAGACAAAAAGGGACAGCCAGCGGGTAGGGTTTGGGTTGTAGAAAGGGAGAAAGATACTCCATCGGATCACGCACGGTTGGATTTCCGAGTTGGGGGAAACCAGAGGGTGGGTGGACGAGGCGGAGGGCTAAACGGACCCGAGGGACACGTCGTCTCGGGCTTCGAAATTCCCTAATCGATCGTGCACTCCCGGACGCCGAATCGAGATTGAAAGGTTCGCGTGCATTGCCCCAGAAATAAAGAAGCAATTTCGAAACGTTTGTCCGTCGACGACGGATAATCTTTTAATTCGCTTCGAGGAACGCCGAAACCGCGCGCTCGTTTCGTGCCCAGCCGGATCCTTCTCGTTTTCTGGCGCGGTCAGATGGAAAGTAATTTTCGCGTTCCGTTCTCCACCCGAAATCTCCGGGACCCGACCTGAATCCCCCCCTCGAAACCATGCAAATAAAAGAACGTACAAAAAGATAACAATCGTACGAGTTACCGGGCATGTGGAAATAAAAATGAGAAACTTTTTTGAGGTGAACGCGAACGGGTCATCCAAATTAAGAGTCGCATCTTTCAATTCATCGCTAAACATAAAGAAATCGGCTACACTGTGCAACAACGCGTAGAAATTGTTGAAAGTTACGTAGGATTTATAACGATTGATGTTACGAAGTGGACTTTATATTAAACTAAAGAAACCGGGAATATTTTAAAGACGTGACACTAAATTTGGATAATCCTATATATTTCCAACTTTCTACGCCTTCGATTGTTTCGGTGCAACGTGTTTTTAAAACGTAAAAATGTCGTAATTTTCCGAGAATCAATTTCACAGTGAAAAAAAAAATTATAACGATCTCGTAAAGAGTTTGCGTAAAAAGAAACACGAGGGGGAAAGTTGCACGCGATATTAGCAGCGCGCGGTCGCGAAGCGGGAGGGAAAAGTAGGAAAATCGCGGCGCGTCGATAGAGAACAACGGATTCAGTCCAAATAACAATCGGGGCTGGAAAAGCGGCCGGCGGTCGGAAAAACGCGTTTATATTTCACCGGCTGCGAGAGTGAATTCCCTTTGTGACCGTAGGATGACAATTTCACGGCATTTAGCCGCGACAGGGCTCGCGTACGCGCGAAACAATGCCGAGCTCGTGAACCAACGGGTTACCGCTCTGTCGTTTTTCTCTCTCCCCGTTCTCTCTTTTCACCCTCCTATCACGCGCCCCTTTTCTCCGCTCCTGGCTGCTTCCCTCTCTGAAATTCGCTCGTCTCTGCCGCGCCACAGTTCGCATTCTCGTCGCCTCGTACCTCGCGGCGTTACCGTTTTTTTTTTACAACTTTTTTTTTCTTTTTTTGCTTTAATCGGAAACGAAAGCGTTATTGCGGAAATTAAATGACACATCAAGGGGCGAATTGTCGGCTTAAAAATGTAGCGGGGAGAAAAGCGACGGCTGACGGCCGGGGGAACGTAATTTTTACCGATTCCTACGGTCGTTCGATCGTTTTCCTCGCGGTTTTTCCCCTCTTTTCTCGCCCAGCCTCCTCGAGGACGGGTAGCCTCGCGACGAACGAGGATTTTTAATTGCGCATGCAAATCCCGGACGGATCCAGCCCGAGAGTCCCGGGCGTATCCAACGGGGTAGAACAAACCGGCAGGGCCAATTCTATTGTCCCGATCTAGGATCCACTTAGGCGAAGTAATTGATAGATCCCTCGATGGCGGAGGAGGGATCGAGGAATGACAGGTTACGGGCCAGGATACGGGCCGTTCGCACGACCCTACTTCGCTGCCGTGTTATTAGTTAATTCTTACAATTACTCGTCGTCCCTGTGGTTATTCCATTACCGTACAACTCTCGTAGATCACCTGGACTTGCCCCCCTTCTACCCCTCCTCCCTCCCCACGGTCCGATCCGACCGGAGCCTGGCGAACGACATCCTCGATCGACTCGTTCTCTCGGTTCGTCTCGTCGACCTGGAGTTCGCGTGTGGTCGACCCGTCGTCCCCGAATCTTCCTGATCCTCGACAGAAATCCGCGAGTCTCCGGTACTCTTCCAATGCAACGTATTCCAATAATCTAAATTCCGAAAGTCCAATGTTTTGAAAGTCAACGTGTTGGGTGTTAGTCGGTAATTCCCATATTCGAGAGTGCCTCAACGACGATGTCAAATCCTTTATCTGAGCGAATTACATCTTATTGTTCGTCCGCGAGATTGTCGCACAGAGTCTCGGGGTGAAGAGTTGAAAAGTTCAGTCGCGAGACGGGCATATCCCGAAAGCGTTCCCCCGCGTTGCCGGGCGTACGAGAGCGGTTAACGAAGACGGGAAAAAGAAGGCGAATAGTTAATTAGACGCAACTGCCGACCGGGTAATAAATGTAACATTAATGAGTCGTAGTAACCTTGATGCTTCGGCAAAGGAGCCAGGCGTGATTTCCAGTTTTATTGAAAAACAGGAAAAGATCAAGCGCACCGAGCCGTGTCTCAATTGCGCGAGCGGCGCTGCACATATATACACGTCTATTATTATTTCAACGCTGTTTTGAATATTCCCCGCTAAATGGAATTAATTCCTGATGAGAGAGAGAAAGAGAGAAAAAAAGAAAAAATAATTAAGTACAGAGAGAAACGTAACCGGGTGCGCGCGCGTAAATGTACCGTGGCGATCTAATCTAGTCCACAAAGTCAGTGCCGGATCGTGAGACTCGTCTGACGTCTTAATTGTAGTGTAATGCTCGTTGCGTTAATGGTGTGAATGAACTGTGTTTTCAATTACGGAGAGATCAAAGGAAGCAACGAACTACTACCTTCCACCGTACGAATCTCCCGCAGCCTCGACTCTCCTCGGTCGCTTCCGATCGATTTCCACGCGCGTTCCATCGGATCCAGCCTTTTCCACCTTGCTTCCCCGACTTTTCGATATTTCACGAGCGCGCGTAAATTTTCAGACGTCCCCGTCCGCGTCGCGAGCATTACTCATTCGTTTATTTATCGCGAAAACCCTCTTTGGCGCGACGTACAAGATGCAGGACGAAAATAATTACAAGAATTATAATAAATATATTCTGATAAGTAGATTCTTTCTTTGGTATCGTGTTTCGGGTGATCTGGGAGACTACCCCCCTACTCCGTGACGCTGAAAAATTAATCGTCGGAGCAATAGATAGATAGATAAGCAACATATCAGTACACCCCCTGCTGTAACTTAACACGAATTCATAGGTCTTACAATACTAATATAAGTACATATATGTACTTTTAGTAATCAAAGGGTTAATAGGGCCCCAAAGATAATAATCCATTGTATTTGATGTACAACTCGTCGTAGCTCGAAAACTTTTTTTTATTGTTTTCGTGTGTAGAATCTAGTCCCACGTGCTACACCCCGGATAATACTTTTTTCTTCCCTTTCCAGAGACTTTACGGTCACGCTGGACAATCAGCGAGTTTTTCGTATAATAATTGCTTCATATCGAAGTCGAAGTCGGGGATGGTGGAAACGACGGAGGCAACAAACGATTAATGTTTCCTCGTTTGCCGATATAACGCTTGTCGGTCTCACGGGTAAGGGCGTCCGGCGGCGTATCGAGGCTTAAATGCCGGCCAACTATTCGAGCCAAGGTGTCGATCGTTTTTTCGAACCGTGGCGCCCCGAAGACCTTGACAAGGCACCGCGCGCTTTCTTGTGCTTCTTCTTCTGGTTGCCACGGCTCGTGTTTCGAGAGAGTTACACGCGAGAATGCGGCCCCCGATCGGCACCGAGAGCCGCGCCAGACCGGCGTTACATCGCGGTTCATAACGATCGCCGGATGTGGTCAGCCCAGTGTTTAATCGGTGCAGACGGAAAAATCTCTTCCGTGAGAAACTCCCTGTTTCTCGCACCTCCGACCTCCGATCTTCTTCCGTTCCGAACGATCGACTATTCCTCCGCGCGATTCAATCTCTCTTTCCAACCATAATTTTCAAAACAAAGCGGAGAAGACCGAGGAAACGCGTCGATTAAATTGCAAATTGAATCGGAGAACATTTCTGAGTATTTCTAATTTTTTCAGCCCATTTTCCCGGGGCTCTAGAGCTCCATTAATACGCATTGTTTGAATTCTGAATCATTAAAATCCTTCGATCCGTCCAGAAGTTATGATTTTTTAAACATACGCATGACATTTCAGGGAACTCGTTCATTCATGGTCAGACGTTATATATTCGGTAAAGAATTTTTTTCTTGAAACTACGTGGGATTTCGGGGGTATGTGTCTTCATAAAAAATGATTGAAATTGACCCCCGCAAGCAAAAATAATTTTTCCAAAACGATTTGAAATTTTTTTTTTCCGTCGAAATATTTCACATCTTCTCGAATTTTTTTCTCGAAAATGGTTAACATTTCGAGGGTATGTCTATTGACCAAAAATGATTATAATTTATCCCTGCAATCAAAAATAATTTTTTTAGAACGATTTGAAATTTTTTAATTTTGTCGATAAATTTCACACCTTCTCGAATTTTTTTCTCGTAACTGGGTAGGATTTCGGGGGTATACCTATTCATCAAAAATGATTATAATCGACCCTTGCAACCGAAAATAATTTTTCCAAAACGATTTGAAATTTTTTTTTTCCGTCGAAAAATTTCACACCTTCTCGAATTTTTTTCTCGTAACTGGGTAGGATTTCGGGGGTATATCTATTCATCAAAAATGATTGTAATAGACTCCTGCAACCGAAAATAATTTTTCCAAAACGATTTGAAATTTTTTTTTTCCGTCGAAAAAGTTCACACCTTCTCGAATTTTTTTCTCGTAACTGGGTAGGATTTCGGGGGTATATCTATTCATCAAAAATAATTGTAATTGACCCGTGCAACCGACATTAATTTTTCCAAAACGATTTGAAATTTTTTAATTTAATTGTTAATAACTTTTTAACGAAGCCTCCATCAAAGGATTGATATTCCTGATTTTCGTCTTATTTTAACCTCTAGAATCTCCCATTAAAATTCTTCCAGGGGTCGTCGAACGCCCTGCATATGAAATTCAACATTTCAATTACGATTACATTTGCTATCGGTTTTCCCCAAACAAATCGCCGAATTTCTCGGAATCTGTTATCCATTTTCTAGGTGCTAAAGAACTTTCGTAAGTCTTACTTGGTGCAGGGGCGTCCCACGCAGTAGGGCCACAAGTTTCTCCCCCGGTTGGAAACAGGAAACGAACGAAAAGTTCCAACTGTTGCACCGGGGGCAGGTATCCCGAGCCGGCGTCGCCTTTATTCGGTCACGATCTTCCCCCTCCGGGTGATGGGCTCCGGTCTTCTCTCTTTTTTTCTCCTCCAGCCCTTCGGTACTACTCGGATTACCGACGATAAGTATCGGCGCGCACTGCCGTCCGCCGAAATTACGCTCGCCGCAGCTCCCGGCGAAGACGTTTTGATATTCCGCGGCGATAACGCGCGCGCTCCGAGTCGAGTCGTCGCTTCGTTATTAAATTTTCCCTTCGGAACCGATCCCCGACCCGGCCTCCTCGACGCGGACCGGGTCTGCTTCTGTTCAACCAAGGAGAAACTCATTCGACGCAACGAAAATCTTGATTGAACAGTCGGAACGAATTCTTTCGAATCTCGGAGCCACCCTCCCAAAAGAATCGCGTTTAGAATTACGAACGCTCGGAACGTCCCCGATTGCAGACCAAATGTAAATCAGAAGTGAGCGTGTGCACTGGCAGTTTTTTAAAGTACGTGCCCCTTCAACAATACGGCGTAACCACGCTGGCATTTGATATACAAAAACTATGTAAAACGTAACGTTCGATCGCTCGTTTCGCCGGTACAATTTAATTTTGGTAATTTAAAAATCCGCGTGGAGAGGGGGTCGAATATGGTGGCGAAACGATTCGCGATTCGCTCTGTTTAATTTAACCGTTGCCTTTTTATTTACCAATACTCACCGCGAGCCTCGACAATGCTTTTTAATTGCTCCCGTACGAGAGAACGTTGAAAGCCATCGAGCAATTAATTTTTCAAGCCTTGTTTCGCGAAAATAGCCGGCCAGAACGCCGGGACACGGTAGGGTTCCTTTGAACGCATCGGTCCCCACGTTCGTGGCTCGTTTCCATCCGGGAAAGCGCTCCGTCCGCGCCACGAGCCACCCCACGCGAGATAAAGAATCGCGCAAGAAGCGGTACGACCGAGCTTTTTCGGGTTTTAAATAAATTTGCGTCGACCGTCCTTCCCGAACGGATTAACCCTTTGCACCCGGGCGTCCGTTTTCGTCGTTGGTCCGCTTTAAAAGCCCACGGACACGAAAAGAAACGCTCGATTCGGAGGGCGTAAACGAAGCTTTCGAAAGCCTCCCTTTCGCCGAGACGCGGTCCAATTTAAACGGGGAATCGCCCGATACGGAGGTAAGTGCACCTAATTTCGACGGTAACCCGACACGGTCATCCGGCGTTTTCAATTTATTTCATTAATGTCATTATTAACACTCTCGGAAAAGCATTACGGTTTTTATTCAAGGCCGGAACGTGTACTTTATATTTAATGACGGTGGTAATGCTGTAATCTCTGCCTCTGTGCGAGATTCGAACGATTTCCGAGTCGATATCTCTCTGCACGCGGATGGATGATGGTTTTAAAGATGAGGTACAGAAGTATGTGTTGTATACGGGGTAGGTAAACGAACACGTAGCCCCACAGCACGTAATGTCGATAGATGTATACTTTATTACGCCTTCACACTTTTTGGTCGCACATCGTCCCGTCGCGAATCGGTCGCTTGTTTCTTAAACAGCCGACACCGGCGACACACCTACCCTTACCCGCGGAAATACGAACTTTTTCGCGAGTATAATGTAACAGTATGGGACCGATATCACTAGCGGAATAGAAATCACAGTTTATTTCGAGTGGTCCGGTCAGCGACGACACGACAACTGAGCTCAATATCGAAGCGTTTCGACTCGGTTCGATTCGAAACCGGAAGCAAAACATTTGTAAACACCGGTAACCGTCTCGCGCGTCGCGTCCGTTACTGTCTTAACAGCCTCGGACGTTTCAAATATATTTTCACGTTATAATATAGCAGATAAATAATCGTGTAATTATTTATTTCTTCGCAATTAATGGGTCTCGGTTGCACGATACAAATGTAGGAAAAGAATATATACAGTTCCACAAATCGAAGATCGTGCATTTCTCTCTGATGATTTTTCTTATAGACAAATATTGGAAATAGGTGGTGGAATAAAAAAAAACAATTATAAAAAGGAATAACTTTTAACCTTTTATTGGAAACACTGAGAAGGCACGTCTTAACGCTTTGAAAGTAACATACAGAATGAATAGGTCCTATACTTTGGCTAAACAAGCCAAGCTAAAGACACAGTTGCACCCTCTTGATTTGTATTTCGAGACACATAAAGAAAACTTTCTCTTTTAGAAGAGAAAAACCAACAACAAAGGAGGAAGAATCTTTTATATTTTATTTATTTTATTTACTTGTTCCCTTAGTCCCTACAATGAAATATCAATGTACACGAGCGCAAAGGGTTAACATTTCGAAAGAACGATTGCACCATTCGTCCAGATAATTTTCAAAAGATCGTAGTTCGGAAATTAATTCCAAGCTGTCGGGGAGGGCAGACGGGAGGCGAAGAGGTAAACTTGGACAGTTTGGCGGACTTGTCCGGCGACGGACAAGAACTCCCCGAGCGCCGCGACGGACACGACGACGTCCTCGCGACGGTTGGAGGTTGTACATTTCATTAGGTATACGAAAGGACGTTGTTCGCCTCGGTGTCGGATGCATTGATTTTCGTTTACCCACTCCTCCGGGCGCCCGGCAGCTCTTCCCTCTTTCACCAGGCTCCTTTTGCCCCCTCGTCCCCGCGTTTCCCCAGCCACCCCCGAGGGATGTTTCGTTATTTAAACAGATTAGCGATACGGCAGCCCCCGGGGGAAGCGTCTTATGTGTTTCCAATGCGTAGAACGCCGAGGAAATTAATCCTTCTTGCGGGGCTCGCTTTGCTCGGCGTTGCTCTGCTTTCAGAACACGCCTCCTCGCGACGCCAATCGAGCTTTCAGCTGCTTTTCTCGCGGAACGTTACAAATTGCCCCCGCGACTCACGCTCTGGAGCTTCGACAGCAACTTTTGGCAACTTGGACTTAGGAATTCGGTTCCCTTTGGTCTTAATTCGTTTACCGATTAATAACGAGCAACGAATGGTAAATAGAAACGGGGCACGATCGCCACGCGACGGACGATTGATGGGACGCTCGTGTGACCTGCCACATTCATCGCTACAAGCGTTCTAGCATAAATACGTTGATGAAAAATTAATGCACGCCGTGCGTTGAAAGCCAGGCGCGTTTATTGTGTGCACGCGTACGATATTGCGTTTCTACGACGAACGTTGTAACTTCGTTTCGACGCTCTCGCGGTCCTCTTAAGGGCTAGACTTCGATCTAAAAATATCTTTGATGCTTGTTTCAGAATGTTGAACCAATTTGATGAGAATCAACATTATTAAAATAATTCTGTTGAGATCGAGAGTCCACTTAACCCCTTGACGTACGATTTAATGTAATTTTTCAAATGTATGATGTTTAATTTGCTTAATTTTGATCTGAAAAAATTATTTTCGGTTCCAAGGGTCGATTATAATCATTTTTGGTGAACAGATATACCCCCGAAATCCTACCCAGTTACGAGAAAAAAATTCGAGAAGGTGTGAAATTTTTCGGCGAAATTGAAAAGTTTCAAATCGTTCTGAAAAAATTATATTCAGTTGCGGGGGTCAATTACAAGTATTTTTGGTGAATAGACATACCCCCGAAATCCTACCCAGTTACGAGAAAAAAATTCGAGAAGGTGTGAAATTTTTCGACAAAATTAAAAATTTCAAATCGTTCTAAAAAAAATATTTTTGGCTGCGGGGGTCAATTACAATCATTTTTGGTGAATAGATATACCCCCGAAATCCTACCCAGTTACGAGAAAAAAATTCGAGAAGGTGTGAAATTTTTCGGCGAAATTGAAAAGTTTCAAATCGTTCTAAAAAAAATATTTTTGGCTGCGGGGGTCAATTACAATTATTTTTGGTGAATAGATATACCCCCGAAATCCTACTCACTTTCCAGAAAAAATTCGAGAAGGTGTGAAATTTTTCGGCGAAATTGAAAAGTTTCAAATCGTTCTAGAAAAAATATTTTTAGCTGCGGGGGTCAATTACAATCATTTTTGGTGAATAGACATACCCCCGAAATCCTACCCAGTTACGAGAAAAAAATTCGCGAAGGTGTGAAATTTTTCGACAAAATTAAAAAATTTCAAATCGTTCTAAAAAAAATATTTTTGGCTGCGGGGGTCAATTACAATCATTTTTGGTGAATAGACATACCCCCGAAATCCTACCCACTTTCGAGAAAAAAATTCAGTACTGGGCGGAACTTCAAACGTTAATAACTTCTTAACGAAGCCACTATCAACAAATTGGTATTCTTGATTTTCGTCTTATTTTGGCCTCTAGAATCCCCCATTAATATTTTTCCCAGGGGTGGCCGAACACCCTGTACAAGACTCGATGATGTAGCCTCTCATGATCGTGACACTTGACATCTAGAACTTGTGACGAGTCAAACGCGTAATTGTTAAGGGGTTAGGGGCTCGTTAAAGGTAGCCGTGATTTTGGAATTGATCCTGGTCAAGGTCCTGGAGGATCCAGACGGTGGAACGAGGAAGCACCCAGACGGGAGGAGACGGTTTTTGGCGAACGAGCGGTCGCCTCTCGGAACCGATTCTCTAATACAAATTCATGAACGGCTCGCCGTTTACCCTCCATTAGAGGGAAGCGCAATCAAAACCGGGTCCGCGGACCCGATAGACAACGTCGGGATCCGAGAGCAGCTGTAAATCAAACTACGAAATTCCTCGTGTCTGGTCTCTCGCGGTGTCTGTCGGACCACGGGGCGTCCTGGAAAGTGTTGAGCTTCACCTCTCTCCGCTCTCGACTCTCGATGCGCAAGGGTGTAATTATGCGTCCGGGACCCACGAAACCGAACCATGGGGGGAAAGGGGCGACCCCGAGGACCACCGAGCCGCTCCCTCCTCTCCAACCCCGTTCGCCAAAACCTCCCGTTCTCCCTCCTACCTCTTTGCCCTCTTCGTACATCGAGTCGAAACCGTGACCGAAATAGGGAAAAACGAACGATTCCTCGCTCGTTTGCACTCGGATCGCCGGATAACGAGCCACTCGGCGAACGACCTCTTGCCTTTTCGTACCAGAAAACCGCCTATTTGTTCCGCGACTTGTCGAAAAAACCGCAATATGGTCGAAGAATAATAATCTCAGTCATGAGGGAATAGTGGAGGGTCCACAGGAGTTAAATTGCGAAATACAACTGCTAATTTCTGGTTAGCTTCCATTGTGCTGTAGAATATTGTCCGTTACACGAGATCGAAAATGCAAACAGAACCTAATAGCGTGACTGTGTTTTCTCTAAAAATTACTTCTTACGTGAATTTTGGGGCACTTAGACTTAAATACACGATGCAAAGGTAACGAATAGTTGTTCGTCAGTCAAGTTTCGAAGGAGGTTCGCCACCCTTGTTCCAGTTTCGTTCCGACGCAAGCTCTCTCGTGGCCTTTCTCCGGCTGTTCGAGGAGCGTTTCTTGCCCGCGTTCTAGTCTCCCGGCTCTCGAAGCGAATTTGGTCGTTAAATCGCGCCGCGGAATTCGCGCGAACGGGTAGTTAAAGTTCGAAACGAGCGAAAAACCGCGAGTGCGTTTCGAGGCCGACGCCGGCGAGCAATTACAATTGCAAATCTTGCGCCGTTGTTGCCCCCGGTTGTCGCGTTTCTTCGGCGTCATGAAAGTTTCCGGAGCGGAATCCGCCCCGGCTGTTTTTTTGCGACGCGTTTCTCCCCTCCCCCTCTCGGTTCGAAACGCGCGTTTCGTCAGGGAGGAGGGGGGCTGCGGGAGTTTGGCAAAATCGTTTAGCATAATTTGAGCGTCGACGATCGGGGACGCCTTTCGTCGCTCGAGCCCTCCTCGATAAAAATGACTTGTTTTGCCCCGCGTTTAACTTCCTCGTTAGCCGGCGGTGACATCTTGGCGGGGCGAGAGTCTCGCGGGACCCTCTTGTTTTCGAAAAAATTCCAGCGACCAAATCGAAATTCTGACGATTTTTGTCGCGGAACCAACGAGGATGGATGGCTCGCTTTATGCACTTACTTTCAGGGGTGAATTGTTTTTATGTGTTCTATTTGATCTTGTTTTCACGTAAAAGCGAGTTTCTTCTTGAGAATGTCTAATTACTTTCGCAGTGTTCAAAATTACCTATTTGCACCATTGACCTACCCTCTCCGTTCCTTAAAGTATTATTTATAATAACAAGTCTATGCTCAAGGATCATATCTGCCATTAATCTGCTAATAATCAGACAATTCAATGTTAGATACTGGGCTAATGGAATTCAACTATTCTCATCTTTAGAGAGAATAATTATTATAGAAAATAGTAACATAATAAAGATAAAATTGAATGCTATGAAGTACGAGGGTGTGAATAATTGCAAGGAGATGCCAAGTAAAGAACGTTTAAATGATAGAATCGAATGGTTAAGAACATCGATCGTATGCAGTATTCGCATTAAAGAGATCGGGAAGGAAGAAGCGGCTGGAGGATAACGCGGCTCGTAAAGAGAGCACCGTGGACGTAGGAGTCGTTGCGATTCTAATTAGAAGGAATTCCATCGTTTCGCGGGAGGAAGGGGGGGGGGGACGAATTAAGCTAATCGGCCGCGACGAACGAACGAGGGTCCCTCGCCACGGCTGGAAACGCGGAAACCGGGCCCGGACGAGGAAGCGAACGAGAAAAATTTGCTTTGGCGAGAGACGGAGGGGGTGGGGACAAAGGAAAACGAACCCTCGACAGCCGAGGAAAAAGTCGAGAGCATGAAATTAGTCGTACATCGCGGCGCTGGGGCATTAGAAGCGCCCCGGGGGCCACGGTCTCGTTTTATTCGATAATTATGCAAATGCCGGAATGATTGTCGGGCAATATGTCCTTGGAATAAAAAGTCGACTCGTGGAGCAATTCGGTTATCTTTATGATTCGGGGAGGAACGAAAGGGCAACGAAAGACGCCGCGAGGAGAGCTTCATTTGCATCGAAACGCGAGTTCTGCCTCTTCTCCCCGGTTTTAATCGCGACGATCCACCCGCTCTCCAGCGAGCAAAGACGAAACTTCGCCTCCACCCTTGTTCGTGACGTTCGACCTCGAGGATTCCCAAAGTCCACGATCGTCGCGAGATCTACAAGGCAGCCTATTAAGACGTTCGCTGGCCGATTTAATTAAGCGGCTACAACTCTCTTGGACCTGCCCGTATCGTCGTTATTTATTATTAAAATATATTCCCTGTCGAAAGGGTGGAGCCTGGCTCGGCCAATGGGCTGGCGTCGCGTGCCGCGAGTCGTTAGGACGGCTGGAAATTGATAAGAATGCATCGTCGCAGGGCTACCGACGCCGGCGCGGCCTCTAATCTGGACGTTGCGAGACCGCGCTCCTTCACCGACGGGGAACGAATCTATCGGACCCGAGTCCCGGTAATTCCCCGACGAGAACGCCTACCCCGGGAGCCCCACGGTTTTCCCCGTAACGCGAGAATTCACTTACGAAAGACCCACGGCCGTTCCCTGCGCGCAGACCACCGATTCTCGCCAAAGGAAACCAGATTAGAATCAATTTTTAAAAAATATTTCGCTTCAACCCTCGCGCAGCCACCAAAATGTCCGCCCTCGGAGGACCGGGGCCACCAGGCGCCCCACTATGTATACTACGTATAGTTCTTTAGATACAAGCTCTCGTATTATATAAAAAAAGTATGCAGTTTGAATTGCAGTACACTATACAGTAAATGTACAGTGAAGAAATGCTCAGTATCCTCGGAACATAAACACGTACTACGGGGCGGCCATCTTGTTCATAAATAAATATACATGCGAAGCGTGTGGGCTCGTACAACCTGTCGCTTAACGCGATCGCATTGAATGGCAGTCCTGCCATACTTACCATAGAATGTATCGTTATGATTATGGCCTTACCCTATAAAATCCAGCACAATGCGAATTCGTGGAACGACAAGTTCGGTACGTACGAGGCTGTTCCCAGCGGTGCGTCCTCGAAACCGAAGCGTGGGCGTGAAATGTCTTCTTCTTACGCGATCGATTGAATATTCTTCTCGCGATCAAAATCACAGCAGATTTCGAACGAGATTTTATTCTCGGAAGTGGTCGAATTTAAACGGGGCTGCTGAAATTTTAATTACACAGTTGCTGGACCGCTCGTAGTCGAAGATATATAAACACCAGCGGGGGGGAATGGAACGATTATAAACGCGAATTGATTTATTTATTTGCGCGAACGGTAACCCTTTGATATAGTGGGAAATAAACGTGGACTACGGAGAAGCGAGTGAAACAGAAACCGTGTATTAAAAAAAGATGTATACGAAAGTACGAGGCTACAGGGAAATTATAGTAAAAATAACGGAACCGGAGGATGGAGGATACTAGCGTTAAGATCGATTCAATTAGAAAATTTATATAAAATAATAGGAAGACACGTAGCACGAGGATCAATTTATGAAAGAATTGTGACTTTCGTTGCGCCTCGTCGCGTGGGTGCCTGCTAATCGGGAACTGAAACACCAAAGGTTTTTTTTTTACAATAACAACTATTTATTTATAGGTAATAATGCTGAATTACAATGAATACACTTTGTTGCCTCGATACTAGATTGTATAAGTCCGATCGCGAAATCGTAATCGCTCGTCGTCATCGTTTACCCAGCAGCGCGGCGATACTGGTTTATTCTCCCCACTCGCCCCCTCCCGACCCTCGAGTTTCTTTCCCCTGTACGCAACCCGTCCCCGTTGACCCACCCCAAAAATTCAGCGTGTTATTTTCCTTTATTTCGAGTCGCGTTCACGCGAATTAACCCGACTCGACGGTCGGAGAATCGCCGGCAAACCGACTTTGCGTTGTTCCTCGCGATTCCTCGAGGAGATAAAGGTCCCAAACACCGAGATTACTGACAGTTCTTTTTATAATATACATAGTACGAATAACAATGATTAGAGCATTCGACTAGTTTAGCGCAAAGGAATAATCATCGAAAAGCGTTCGTTCGCTGATCAGAGAAGGAATTCTGTGTTTACAAGTTATTATTTTAAACGATATATGGAGAAAGTTAACGAACAAAAGAGAGAAAAGAGAAGGAAGGAAACGAGAGTTTATAATATGGCAAGAAAAGGCCAAAAAAGAGGAAAAGAAAGCTGCTGGAAGTTAAGAAACACAGCTAAAAATATTAATATTGTTTAAGCTTGTTAGTCGAAGATATGAAATGGCTGAGATACGTATTCTTTATTTAATTGTTTTATTCAATATAGCTTCATTTTGTTATTTACAAACGTAAACTGCTATAGATCTACATTCATTTGCGTAGTTTAATTTCGTTATGTAACGTACCAAAGATTTAAACGGAAAGACTTTTACTTTCATGAAGATACCATTCAAAGAAGTTAGTTTTCGTTCTCTGACAATTTTTGAAAGTCTAAACAAAATAATCTTCCCATCGTCAGTAATTGGGACCTTTACCTCGCGTCCGCGATCCTCCCTCGAATATATCTGGTACAAGTAGCTTTCAGAAGAAACTAGAACGTTTACGCGGCTTCCATTTTTCGTTAATTTCATATAAAATTCGAAACAATATGAAATTCAGGAAAAGAGTCGATCTCCAGGCAAATTTCTTACGAAAGCACGCGGTTCGAATTGAAAATGATTCTTTTGTAATTGGGACTTTTACCTTACCGGTTCGCGATCCTCTCGACGATTATCGGCTGAAGCCTCGAAGACTCGTCTCGCGGTTTCCGGAATCCGGAATCCGGCGATTCGTCCGCCGCGAGATCGATCCCCGACCGATCGATTGGTTGGCGGCGATGGCAAATACAGATGAGCTATCGGTGGTTAAATTCTCGTTTCACTACGTGTAGCGTCGTCTTAACGGGCATTTTAGCCGGTACGCACGATCTAGACACTATGATTATGTGAACTTTACAACACAAGAACCTTACGGGCAAGAGACTTTGTACATGGATCTTAAATACGGGGATCGACGGATACGGCGAAACATTTCGTCGTTGCGCGACTGGTTTCCGTAAACCGTCCGCCCACGACGACGCTTGGCGTCGCCGTATGGAAACGTTTCGTCGCGTCGATCGCGACGCAAACGCGGGACACACGCGGTTATGCATTTAGCCTTACTTATCGACGGTAGTAACTAAGTTATTTATATAAATAAGGTGTTACGATTTAAAACGCACGGATCCTCTTGTTTCTCCGTTTGCTCACGCTTGTTGCCGTGCTCCTTCGTCCCCAGAACCCCCTCCCACCCCCTGCCCCCAACAGAAATTTGTCACCGCGCGACTCCAAGCATTTTTCCTACCACTCTACGTCTATCCACCTTCGCTCTCGACTCGTCGGATCCACTTTATTTAACCGTTCTACGATCTATTCGCCGTCATCTTTCACGATCCCTCGCGAACTCACTCTCGCTCTCTCACTCTCCCCTCATTCACTCGACGTCTCTCGCTCTATATGATACAGAAAGATCGAGACGCGGGACCCCGTAGGCGTTACGCCACGAGGCCCGCGATCCTCGAGGATCGACGATCGGGTCGCCCGGTGTGTACCGCCCCGGGGGGTAAATAATATTAATAATAATGATAATAATACTCGAAACTCGACGCGGCGCGTACCCGATCGTCCCGTACAGACTTAACACAATTACCTAATGAAATCGGTCGTTTAATTAGGAGATAGATACCTCTATGAACGCATGCACACGCGCACGCACTCTCAAGCAGTCTTTAGAAATATGTTGTCTCGGTTGCTCTCGTCGTCGTCCTTGGTTCGCCCTCGCTGTCGCCTTCACCGGAGACGGGGGGACGCCTCCTCCTGGGATACCGATTCTCGGATCGTTGATATGTGTTACCGCCGACTCGATCGACAGCGATCTCTCGGTTTGCTCCGAGTCCCGGCGCCGAACGTCCTTTTGCACTCGCGTCGAAACCGCGCGTCTCTCTCACGTGTCACGTTCGCGTTCAAGCACACTGGGGGAAAACTAACGATCCCTCGCGGCCAAAACCACCTAAAATGGCGCTCTCCGTTTCGTCGAATCGAATAAAACAATACGTCGATTCCACTCTTAATCGACGTTAATAAGGTTTCTTTTCTTTGGAAGAATCTGAAAATATTCTATAGATATGGAGACTCAATTCCTGGAAGTACGTAGAATATTTTTGTACCTTTCACTTTGGTCGATTTTAACCCCTTGACGTACAACTGGATGTCAAGTGTCACGATTATGAGGTTACATCGTCGAGTCTTACACATTAAAATCAACGCAATTTTACATTCACGAGGTACTCGTAAAACAGATATATTCTTTTTCGCGACCATTCCTTTTAAACGAAATTGAACAGTATGAAAAATTACATTAAATCGTACGTCAAGGGGTCAATTTGCGTTGTTCCTGGTGTAGTGTTTCCAGAGATGGCGTAAAATATTTGTGAATTTCGTAGGGAAGTAGTTTAGTTCTTAATTTCTAAACGGGGGTGCGATGTTCAGGGCGAAGCGACTGGAAGCAAAAGTATATAAAATTCTATCGTATTGTTACCGTAACGTCGTTGTCAACGACTCCGTGTCTCTCGCCGAGATTTTTAAAAAATAAACAATCGATGAAACTCTGAAACAACAGCGAACGAATCGAATCACATCGACGAACAAACTCAATTTCTCGTTCCCTTTTCAACTATAATAAGTGGGAAACACACGTGAATATACAAAATGTTATTTACAATGGTAGACGGTAAAGTGTGCGATTCATCTACGAAATCCACCCTTCGCTGTTATTTACGCGTTAAGAACTTTGAAAAAAGGAGTCGAGACTACAGTGTGGAACGCCTCCTCTGTACCCGCGAATCGCTCGAATCTAAACAAAAAAATATCAATCTCGTGAAATAAAAATTGAAAAGGACTTCGTGCTTCGTCGATCATAAATAAATAAATAGTGTTCGAACGTTGGATATTAAAGATTTCTTTCGTTTCTAAGCGGTGCAGTGGCTTTTGAATGTTTTGTGCATAGATTTCAAGGTTTTGGCCGCGAATCGTACGAGTCTCCCCACGGGGACGTCGAACGGTATATGGACGTTCGTCCTAGTCGCGCACACGTCCGTCGAAGAGTTCCGTTTGCGATTCATTTCGCTTTAATCGGTCGCGTTCGCTCGAAACCAGATCGAGTCTCTTTCTCCGTTTACCGTCACTTTTCGCGTAACGTCCTCCCTGCGTTTTCCTTTCGTCCTCTCTCCACCCTCTCTCTTTTTCGTTCTCTTCCTCTCTTTCTCTCTCTCGATCGACCCGTTACTCGTTTCGGCTGCTAGCTAGCCGCTCTGCCCCTCTTCTGGCATCGTCCAGCCTCTTCTAGGTCGCGCTCGTGAACAGAACGGAGTTCTTGTAGTAGCCCGTTCGGGATTCTGAAACAGAAGCGGGTCGGGGGTGCATTCTGCCGGCCGTTTCGACGCAACGCTCTCGCGGGATCCTCGTCCTGCCGATCGGAAACGCGATCTCGAGCGACGACGGTGATTCGTGGACGAGGAAGAACCGAGAAACGCCGAGCGAATGATTCGATGATCGCTCGGTTGGAAGCGGCGCCGCTCACTAATTATCCTTTGCCTGTTGAGACGTAGATCAACGCGAAAGGGACCCGGGCGAACGCATTCCGCGGACTGGGGGAGAAAGAGAGACCCGAGGACGGGGCCCCGTTCGTAAATACGAGACCGGTCGACTCATCGGCCCTTAGGGCCCCTTTGTGATCGAGCCGCCACTCGACTTTTTATCCAACTGTCGCTTATGATTGAAAATCACTGCGCGTTTTAATAGTCCACCGGATTCGATTTACTCCCTCCGACCCCGTTCCCCTCCCTCTTCCCTCCAGCTGTTGTTTTTTTCTCGAGGAAAGGCTCCCTTTCCTACCTTCTCGAATCGACCGTCCCCCGGAAAAATTGCATTTCAGAATATTTCGAATATATCTCTGGGACAAATTTTAACGGGAGATTCCGGAGGCCAAAGTAAAACGAAAATCAGGATTGATTTGTTGATCGAGGCTTCGTTAATGAATTATTAACGTTTAAAGTTACGTCTGTGTGCGTCAGTGACTGAACTTTGGACGTTACTAACTTTTTAACGAAGCCTCTGATTTTACAAATTTACAAGCTGCGCCAATGAAAGAAAAATGATCGTAGCAAGAATTCGACGGAAAGGAGCTCCAGATTCGCGAGGGGTGACTGGAGAAAACGAGTAAAAGAAACGTGGCGGGAGAAAAGGAAGCCCGAAAACGAACGCGATGAAGTTGACTTTACGAAGCCGCGGCCAATTAAGGGACCACTCGTTAAGGCCGCCTCTTGGCCGAGGACCCCGGCCGCGGGTAGAAAAACGATTATTTACGTGCAACGTCACGTCGGGCCCTCGCGGAACATTGAAATCGCGCGGTCGGCTACCGGGGGCGCGCGGGTTTTTGCCTCTGAAACAACTTTCGACAAGTTTCCGCGGCGCGAGGCAAGTTTTGAAATCCGTGCGGCGTGTGCCGGTGACGCCGTTGCAAGAAACCACCCCTTCCGCGCCAACGAGACCGCCTCCCGAGACTTTCTAATTAAAGATCCCGAAGTTACCCGGGTTCCTTGTCGCAAGAAATTCCACCGCCGCCGTCGCTCGAATCCGGTGAACGGCACTCGACGCTCGGCGAATCGAAAATCGAATTATCTACGACGCTCTCGTTCCCCCTCTTCCGTCCCCTGTTCTTCGAGCCCCGGGTACCGCGGGATTGGGTATCGTCGATCTTACAGCTAGGCGTTCGCGGATGGATACGTCACCGTCGCCGTCGTTCATCGTCGGACGAATTTACCGAGAATAGCCTTGGTCGTTCAGTTGGACGCACCTTGAAGAGGAGACTTCACTTGGTCCCTCTCGGCCGCCTGGTGCTGCCGCGATTTTCTCTCCAGCTCGAGTTCCTGTACCAGTGACTCTGCGACAACAAACAGAAAACATTTCATTGGTCGTCGCCCGTTCCTCGCGAGACCCTGACTCTGACTCGAGCCATCGTACGATTCTGGATAGAGTCCGTTCTCAAAATTCCACAGGAACATAGAAAACTACCCTCGAATAAAAAGGAAACTCGCGTACAAAGGAATGTACGACGCAATGTTTTCGCGTCTGAATTTTGGAATTTCGTGGGTCGGTCCTCGTGTATCGAACAATATTAGAAAAATGTAATTCTCATAATTACAATTACGTTCTAATCAAATTAAAGACCACATTCGAGCACCACGGAAAAGTAGCTGACTTACGTCGTGTGTTCCTTACTTCATAACGTTCAATTCTGTTTCCCTGTTTATCTTTGTGATGTAACTATCTTCTATACTCGTATCTCTTTGCAAACATCGAACAATTAATTTCTAAAACGTTTAGATGGTCGCTAAGCGTTAAAAAAGCATAGCGTAGGAGGAGAGAATTCGATGGAGCGAATGTTTGACGGGAGCATGGAAGATGGGTCACCGAAATGCCCGCCCCGGAAGAGGAAGAGGCGCTCCGGGGTGTCGATCTCTCGACGGACGGGCGTCTTGGCGTCGATTTCGCCGAGGCGTGAACCCAAACGCGCGAAGGATGAAACGGAGCGGTAATTAGTGGAAAACCAGCCACCGCGAACTGCGAGAAAGGGGGAAGGGAGAAGGGACGCAGACAGGGATAACGGACGTAGGCAGGCGTGAAAGGGCCGCAGGTTTGCTCACTGAATTCCGCAAGGATTAGGGTGAAAACTGGAAAATGTCCCTTTAATGATATCGCGCCGAATTAACCGCGGGCGAGCTCCTCGTTTCGGTCTACTTCGTTAAGCCCAGGAAAGGACGTCCCTTCGACCGGGTACACGACCGTCGCCTACGGTTCTCCTCGTCTCCGAGGTGAGAAAAAGATCCGTAAATTGTGTACCCTTCTCGTCGTCAAGCCCCGCGATTATAGCAATACGGGCGATAGAATTTTTGGAGTCAGGATTACAACCTGGATCCCTCGAATAGAAACTGGACCAGAATTACGAGGACGAGGAGCACCGTGCCAATTTCATCTCGGAACGCAAGCATAACCGAGGCGAGGGTTCAAAGAGTAAAGATAAAAAGGAGCTTTCGGCAACTGTAGTCTAAAAATAGGGCGTTGGAGCAGGGGTGGTCTCCACGAGGGTGAAACTAAATAGAAAATATTCCCCTAAGATTAAATGTCCTCGCAACTAGACCTGCATCCTTATCGTTCATACTCCAACTATTTATATATTTTTTTTTAAGCTTCACTCTTTGAAACGTAGCCAAAAACTGAGTTAATAGTTCAGACATAGTGTTTTGTTCGAGCAAACTGCACAATCCTTTTGAAATCGTATTCTACTGGTTTGGACTTGAAAAAACTGACGTCGAGTCGCACTCGACATGGGATTGCAAAGGGTTAAAATCGAGATGGACGAACACCCTCGAGCAAGAGACGCTTTCGATCGAGAGGATTAATCGCGACGAGGAGAACGCGCGGGCGTGTGTATCGGCGCGAGGAACGAGAGAAACATCGATGGTGGGGGTTGATTCGTAGGAGGAGGCGCGAATATATAATCGGCGAGCGTGAAATGGCGCCTCCTTGGGCAACGAGCAATGGTAAAATCCAATTGCGAGGCCATTAAATCCCAGTTAACTGGCACACGGCCGAGAGAAGAACGATTCCCCCGTTGGTCGGGCGCGAGCGTCGGGACTAGGAGACGTCGGGGCCGAGATTCCATTATGCTTTGAGCAACAATAGCTCGAAGGGCTGTTCCGCGGTGCGTGGGTGTGAATTCGTGCGTTCTCGTCAGGGCCGTTATATTCGACGGGGCGGGCGGCGTGTTTGCGTTTCGCTGAGCCAAATTACCTCTGGCGCCCTTATCCGCGCGCGGGGTGTTTCGTCCCTTTGATATCCAAATGACAATTTAACTGCTCAAGATATGCTCGATCCCCGATCGGAAAGTCCGCGAGAAGTTCCTGGGCGAAAGAAACGCGGCGAAACGTTCAGAGTTCGAGGATACATCGAGAGCGGAGGGGGTGGAGGTTGGCAAGTTCCCGCGGACGCACAGTAGGTGCCTTCGAGGATCGACTAATAGTTTCGCTACCGTGTTACACACCCTGACAAATCGCGCGAACAATGAAAACAATTTCAGCGGCTGCCCCCACCCTTTCACGGGGCCTAAACGGTTGGCATTGTGCCCTCGTCCCCCACGGGGCCCGGGGCTTTTTTCTCCGTTTGACTCCGTCGGGAGGCCCACGGACAGCCCTCTGAAAAGGAGAGCCTTCGAACTGTATCCGGTATGACTGCGCGTTTATCCGCACGTAATTAACTGGCGCACAATGCGTCGCAAGAAGGCCAACTCGCCTCGCCGGACGGAGACGAAGAAAAGGTATCGAGACGGAGGCGGGTAACAGGGGAAAAAAATGAAACGAACGATACTTCTCGAAAAATCCACGTATTGTGCCCGGCGACGTTGCCAACGTCATTGTTGCGCTACGCTTCGATCTACCCCCGGTTTTTTACTCGGCCTCGGAGACTCGAAATTCCACGCGCGATTCTCCGTTTCGGCTTACCCCGGGGCCTGGCCGAACGAAATTAGAACGCGTTTCTGCGAGATCGACGCTTTCGATCCGTTGACGGCGAATAAACGCGGATGTTTGCGCGCTCGAGGATCGCACGGTGGAGTGTGAATGACAAGTGTTTAGGACCGAGCGGATTTGTTTGAATCTTTAAGCGAATATTCCTAGAATATTCAACATTTCGGCCGCAAGAGGTCGAGCTACTGTTTTAGATAGAGTATTCCTACTTTCTGGACCCACGAATATTCCTAGATTAAAAATTTCGGTTGCAAGAGATCTACTGTTTTAGATAGAGCCATATATCTTTAGTTTCTGAAAATATAAAGCAATTTAAAATCCAATCCACGATGTAGAAAGTATAATATTTATCCAGGAGTTTAAATATGCGCGAAAAGGTGCACCACTTTTATTACACGTATATTATTGTTCTTTGTTTGCTTGAACCAGCAGGAACACCCAAAATCTCTGCAAGAGGATGCCCTTCGGCGTTGTTTCTCGATGCACTTGCTGCACTCGTGGTAAATTAATATCACGGGAGATAGTTTGGGCGTGTTATCTCAGGTCGAGAGCCGTTTGACAAGGTTCGTACATTTGCAAGTAACAAAGGGTGCGAGGGTGTACTACGAATGCGTATCATTTTGCTCCAGACTGCGCCGTGTCCCGATTATGCTCGTTAATCGTGCCCTAAACAGCAACTTTGATCCTTCTCTGCGTTATTCTCGGGAAAAATTCTTACTAAATTTTGTATTTCTCTATAAACGATCGAATATATATCTTGGAGAAAGCTTGTAATAATCATTTTATTAAATCTACTAAAAATTATGTGACAGCGATTAGAACAGCTGGGTATCAAGGATCGGTGTTAGCTGAAAAATTTGTTAGCCGTAAATGCACAACCGGTTGACGGGCGAAAGTCGCGTTAAATTATCACAAATTAATCGTAACACGCTCCCCCTCCAACGTAACCAACGTAATTTCGCGTTCGAGGCAATTTTTCTCGGCGAGCCTCGCAACAAATTGGACGAATTAATGTTACGCGTTGTCCGGGTATCCGGGAAGAGGAAAACCAGAACGAGTTACAACGTAACGATATAATATATTTTGGCAACAGTTTCTCGCAAGACGCTGAATTACAACAAAGTATAGAGGCTGGCGGTAATCGACGCTAAGTGCCGAGTACCGACTCGTAACAACTCCGCGGCATGGAAGTCTCCGGACCCGAAGAACCGTCCACATAGTTTTCCCAGGGATACACGCAACGCGTTACGCAATACCATAAAAATAATGGAAGAAGTCGTTGCAAATTTGCTTTGTGAAATCAGTTTTACTTCACGTTAGAGTTCTGGGAGTCGTAGATAGAAATATCAACAATTTTAATTCTCGAATAACTGCAGAATGCACTCAACATGCAAAAATACAAGAAGTGTTCAAAGTAGGATGTACGAATTATATTTAGGGGCTGAGACAACCTTCTACGAAGCTCCCATTTCATTAATTCTAAAAATATGAATGGGTTCTACAGCACCTTTCGAGTACTCTTAGTATAATTTGTCAAAATCTGATGGCCAGTCAGCAATTCGGGAAATACGAAAACAATATTAAAGTGGAGTACTTATTAGAGTACTTATTAGCATATTTGAGGTGTTAGTGTATGACCCATGATTTCAGTAACATTCAATCCGTATATGAAAATCGTAGAGAGCAGACGTATTAGGAAGCAAAGATTATTACAAATAGAGAAGAGTCGTGCAATCAGAAGGGTGTGTCCGTTTCTTTGTCGCAGTCGTAGTAATCTTTTCATAATTTTCAGAGAAATAAAAGTTCGAAATTGCAGAATGTTGTTTCTGGAGAACGGCGTAAACAAAGAGTAAAACGTTGGTTTCTGTCGGAAACGTTACGGAAGAAGAAGGTGTAGCGCGTGGAGGGTTCGAAGAGGCAAAAAATTGGAAGTGGATCGGTAGATTTGCTTGCGAGTTACGGGCGATAACGCGAGGGAACCTATCATTTGATCGCATGCTGTATGCACAAAGTTTCGAGGAGGCCCCCCGGAGCACCGGTGGAAAAGAACGACACTTTACGTGCGCCGGCCAATAATAACGAGTAATTTCCGACGGGGCGAGGCTTTCGTGACCCCGGCGCCGAGCGAAAAACAAACGTCGCGGCTAGGTTCGACGATCTTCTCGCGCGAGCATCGAAGAAACCGATCCACGAGCATCGTATATCCCGGCGGCGGTAATTGGTCGAGCTCTCGCTCTCGAGCGGATCGAGCGGAGGGTTAGCGAAGTCGAGGAGAAAAAGAGAGTGTCTGGAAGAGGGAAGGGTCCTGGAGGAGCGTAAAAGAACGGACGTAGGACGTAGACCGGCGACCGGGAGGCGGCCAAGGGGGTTGATTTCGTGTAGCGCCGCGTTTTTAATGCTCTGATCTTTATGTAAAACAGAACACGGTACGGCGAGAGAGCGAGGGCGTTGAAGAACCGGAGACAGGGGAAGCAGGGACGTAGGCGCTCGAGCGCCAAGCCGACCGTGAAATTGTATGAATCAAGGAGGTGCACGGAGGAGGAGAGCGACGCGGAGACACAAAAACCGGCGCGGATACGAGAGCGGAACAAAAACCGGAGACGCGAGGACGCGGAGGTAAGTACGGAGTCGCGTCGCCTCCGCCTCGGTTTCCAAATCGAGAAATACGCGACTGAAACGAATTTAATCTGCTCGCGATTCATCCTACCTCCCCCTCTGCGCTCGACGACGCTTCGGGCGATATAGAAATCGCAAGTCGAGCGTCGGTCGTTGGATCGCGACGACAAAGCCCGCCTTTTACGTATTACACGCTCCAGGAACGCCGGAGATAATTCGCCGACCGGCAAACGGACTCCACCCCACCTCCACCCGCGCGACAACATTCCGGAAAGAACAGCCCTTGAAATCGCCTACGTTTCCCAAAACAGGAATTACGAGGCTACACGTCGTTACGGAGCTGCAACAATTGATTCCCGAGTCGAAACGATGGGGGAAATTGCGAATAATGACACGAGGTGTCGCGTATGACCTACAAAATTGGCTCGATCTTTCTTCGCCGGTCAAAAAGTGCGTTTTTCGCTAAGTCTATAAAGAATATTATAATACAGTTCAGTTTTGATACAAGTGTGTCGATTCTGTTTTATTTTATGATTACAAGAGAAATAAATTTTGATAGGGGTTGTGAAACGATATCCCTGAGGACTTATTGCATTTGTAACGCATTAAGAAAAAATTTGAATTCCTCGGATGCTCGAAGACACCTAGTTACCCTCGTAAATAGGGTCCCTCGATTTCTCTGGTTCCGGAAAACAACGCTTCTTGCGGATATATACGCGGCGAGGGATGGTTTTGGAGACCACCCTCTTGGAGTATCGGGCTTCCTGTGTCTCTTGTACACGCTCGTCACGGTTATTGTCTTTCGTCTAATGGTTCACCGATAACGAGAAACCGCGAGGATATATTTGATCGCTTATTTTCTCCCCCGCGAGAATAGTTCTCCCTCCCCCTTTTAGGCGGCGCTTTAGATATCCCGTCGCGATACGCCGACGAATTTGCAACGTACAACTGGTAGCCAGCGTACATTGTACTATTCCCCGGTTCGTTCCGGTTTTACGGTCGAGAGTTTCTCGAGCATAATAGATTCGACGCGCGAACTCGTGCACGCACATTCTGCAGCCGACCGGGAGAAGAGGAGCACGGGGACGGCACGCTTCTAACCGGAGCGTTTAACCGGGATTCCGGCCGCGAGGGCACCACCGAGGATCGCGGAAGATTTCCAAGGCTACGGAATCGCCCAAAACCGGTTAATGGCCAGGAAGGAAAGTTATATAAACTTCTAGCTTAACTAGGAGCAAACGCAGTTAACGCGGGGGTGGATATCGTTATAGATCTGGGATTCGATGCTTCGGTCTTGAAAATTTGCGATTTTCTTATTTGTTTTGCTCGACACCTCAGGAATGCTATTAAGAGCAATTAATCTCTGTTTACTCTTGATATTTTATGAGTTTATGCATAACAATTTATCGTAGATATGTCTGACTTTCAAACAGATGCCCTGATACATACGCAAATTAATGAATATACACGTTGTCGGATATATCGTAACAATTTCCTGAGGTACTTTTGGGCCTAGCATTAACATATGTCTATTACGATACGTTATATAAATTATAACTATGCATGCATTCATAATTTACCCAAGATTCCTATCAAACTCGATCGGAGGAAAAAAGTAAATAATCCAAACTTAAAATTGATAAACGTCGTCCATTCGGGTGCCGCGGAAATAAAGACGCCTGGCGTCCCGACGGAAGGCTCCGCAGCGGAGCGGCGTTTCTTCGGGGGACAGCAAGGGGGCAAACGAACGACAGAGGAAGGCGCGGAGGAATAAGAAGACCGAGCGGCGTTGTACTCTCTGTCGCGAGAAAGCAGTCGAGGGAGGGTCCGGGGGGAGGGACGGGGGGTTATGGTTGCTGCGAAATTATTGCATATAGTCTGAATATTAAAGCGTGGCGGAGTGCTTCGTCGTACTCGTCGGGCGGTGGATGCTGGATGATGGACGCGAAGGAATCGTCGTGTGCGCTTGTGCGCGCGTAAGTACACGCGCGTACGAGAGAAACGGGCCGCGGCGGGGGGAGGGGGGACGAAGACAAAGCTGGGGAACGAGCGAGAGAGAGAAGGCGAAGGTTTAAGGGAAACGGGGGGAGGGAAGGGACAGGTAACGCCACCGAGAGCCGCGGTGGCCGCCGGGGAAATTACGGCTTCTTCCTTACTTGCCAGAGATGTGCATAAACTCTGCATTACGCGCAGCGGTGCTCAAACACGAGAGATCATCCATCCGTGCCCCGGTATCCTTTCGATTTTCGCCCGAAAGTCGTATTTTAACCTCCTACGACCTACTCGAACCTGCAATCTTCCGTTTTCCGTAGGATCCACAGAGCAATTCAGGGACTTGAACCACTTTTGCGTTCCCTTCGCCTAATTACGATATCCTAGTGGCCGACGCTCGTTACGAAACGCGAGTTTTTCGAGGCTAGGCAGGGGGTGGAAACCCAGAAGCTGAGGGCCGACTCGATATAGGTTCAGTGTCTCTGGGAGTTTGTCACGATCGGAGGAGAATGAGAGGCGCTGTTCGTATAGAATGCATGACTCGAAGACACGACGGCCCCGAAGTCCCCTCAGTGGCGTAAGTACCCACCTCAGACGACGACGTTCCGTCGACCTATACTCCGTCGTCTCGGTCGCTCCGGCGCCACCGTCGACGCCCCCGTGCCCCGCCGCCCCATCTAAATCTCCGTTGTTTATTGCAAATGGATTCCGCATCATGATGCCCGGGTGGCTGCGGGACCCTATTCAAATACCTCGTGTTTCCTCGTCAGAACCGACTGCCCTCCCTCCCTTCGCGCGTTCGCCTACCCTCTCCGGTACACGGGGTTGTTATTGCCCCCGGCGTGATTGCTCCCCGTCTCTCTCTCTCGCTCGAGATCTTTCGAATAATTTACTTTGCACGATACCGACGCGACGCTCACCTCTTTGCCCTCCGTCTCTCTCTTCCGCCCTTGTTTCTCTTGGTCCTCGCGCGCCCCCGCGGCCTCCGGTGCTCCCGGATCCTCCGCTTTTTTGTTTGGGTAATCGAGGATCGAAGTCACTCGGCCGGAAGATAAGAAAAATTGAGTGGATCCTAATACGGGAACGCGATTATCCGAATTAGCGGCTTGCCACGGGTCCTCGCCCTCTTTTCATCGCGGTCGCGGCCGCTGCCTCCCTCGCCCCGCCCCTCCACCCCGTATCCTCGACGAAGGGTGCCCGCGGGCCTCCTTTTCTTAAATTCCACCCGATACATACCCATTGTTACCCTCGCGGCTTATTTCCCGCTTCGTTCTCCTCCCGAGCTCGAGGAAACGAAACTTTCCACCCCCTCGAGCTTCCCGCGTCTCCGTGGTTGTTCACCTTTCTCCCACCCCTGTATCCTAACGCGATATCTACTTCCTTTTGTACTCGTTCCGTAACGAAGACATTACCGTAGGCGATACTATACGGAGAACCTGGAAGTTCGGATTCGTACGAGTTTTTCAAAATAAAATTCTGCGTCTCCTTTTTGTGGGCCCGACTATTTAGGAATTTCGCGAGGTCGTAAACTCTGCTACGCGATATTTCTCATTTATGTCTTACTTAATTTAGCGATTGTGTAACCTGTTTAACTTGCACGTAGTGGCTTGGGATTTTGGAGTCAGACGTACTTAACATACGGCTGTCCAAAATCCCAGTTACTACTTGAAAGCAACTGAATGCTTATCAATTTTGACTTTAACCCTTGCACTCGGCTGTCCCCTTCGAAGGGAATTCAGCAAAGAATTTGGATTTAAAAAGAAAATATGTTTGCTTGTAGTAGGTGGTCGAAGAAAAGTCTCCGAGTGCAAAGGGTTAATTCGTGTGAGAATCGTCGTAGGTGGAACCGACGACCCCTCGAAATTCTTATGAAAGAGTGACGCGGAGCACTGACCTTGGTAGTTTTGCCAGAAGGCGGAGGCTTGGCTGCCGATCAGGTCCAAACCGTATCCCCATGCAGGCTTCTCGGGCGTGGAAGGTTGCTGGGAAGGACGCGGGACCTGGGCTTCTCTGTACTGTTGGGCCTGCTGTTGCTGTTGCAGGGGTTGCTGGGACGACTGCTGTTGCGAGGGTTGCTGCTGCGACTGCGAGTGCACCGGACTGGCCTCCGGTGGTTCTGAACTCGTGCGTGCTTCCACCGTCACGTTTTCTGCGAAAATCAATCCATCGTCAATTCGTTACCCCATTCTATCCAAAATGGAAAGTCTAGAGCCAATCTAACCCCTTGACTTACGATTTAATTTCAAATCATTCGCCTAACACGGGACGAATTAACCACGTTATAGGAAGGTTGACTATCAGTATCTTCGTTTTCAGAATTCAGAATTACGTACGATTTAATGTAATTTTTCAAACGTATGCTATTTAATTTGGTTTAAAGATTGTACAAGGAATGGGCACGAAAAAATTAGATTTGTTTTACGAATACCCCGTTAATTTTAATTTATATCAAGAACTTACGACTATTCAGACACGTAATTGCATGGCGAGGGGTTGAATTTCGTATATGTAGAACGCGATAAAATCTGTAGGTTGTAATTTTTGTGCAGCGTGGTTCGTGGCAGCAGGTAGCTACCCCTCGAAGGAACGGATTCGCGGTGCTCCGTTTCATTCGAAATTAGTATCGCTACATTCTCTGGTTCTGACAGGGTTAATCAACGGGACCGGGACACGCAGGAGCGGAATCGCGGGGACTCCGTATATCGGAATAAGAGATTTCACTTAAAGGGTTTCAAGCCGCCGCTCGAGTTTTGCTAGTGACAGGAAGAGGGGTGGCGTCGGTTGGCGCAAGATCGCGGCATTTCGACGTTAGCCCCGGGAGGGCCGTGGAGACGCAACGGGAGCCGCGACGATGATTCCCGTCCGCGGGGGAGGGGAGGAAGGATCTCCCCGCCGGCGGGGGATAAGTAAGGAATCGTATTCCGGCGGGTGTCAGGCTGTTTGCTCTGCCTCGGCGAATTAATTAATTTATTCCGAGATCACCGGTAGCCCCGGAGGCTCTCGGTGCAAAGATCGGCTCGGTAAACGGCGAGAGAAACTCCGAAACGCGTATCCGCTTCGCGCCGGTGTTAATCCTCGAGCGAGCACGCGCGACGCCAGCTCGAAAACGCGCTCTTCACGCTTACCGGTGATCGCTCTGACTTGCTCCGAGGATGCCCCCGTCGCCTTCAACGCCTCCTCCAGCTGCGCGCGCTTCTTCATCTCCAGGTCCAGTTGCTCCTGCAGACGCTTCCTCACCCTCCGTTCCTTCTTTAACCGCTTCTGGTATATCACTGCAACCGCAAACGTTAAAAATAATTAGGACATTTCAATCGTACATTCAGCCATTTCCAACTACCCCCGTACGCGTTAGTTCGTCGATCAGAAACATCGAGGAAATAGTAGAGCTGCTCGTAACAACGTTACTTTCGATCTCGCGCGATAGATACATAAAACATCGTTGAATAGATAGATTAGGAGCAGAGATATCCCGTTGGGAAACTCGACAGGTGTAAAATGGCCAGGTTGGAGTAGACGCGAAGCGATAAAGACGTCAGGGTATCGTCGATAGCGTAAATGGGGCCCGTTGGGTGGACGGATAGAGGCTCGGACGATCGGATTCGCTGGGTTAGGTCTGGGTGTCGCGCGTTCCTTCAAGTCCGTCCCGACGGACACCTGTCAAAACGACTTAGCAGGACGGTCGGTGTTCCGCGTTCCCCCGCAGGTGGCGGAACCCCGGCGCGGTCAAAGTCCAACGAAATTATCTTGGCGTATCATTCTACCGCGGGGGGTTTCACGGTGAGCGCAGGGGGCCTCGGACCTCGAGCACGCGTCCAGGCGGGGGTCTGATCGTCTCGTCGGCTACCGTGCGCGCCTGTCGACGGCGCTTACCGAGGATCGACGTCGATCAATCGCCCGGTCATAGTTATCGATCGATCTACGAATCGGCCGCCCCGGATAAACCGGTTCCTCTTACGCGGTCCGAGTATAATTTGCAAACCTCGGGAATTTTGGCCTTCGAACTGCTCCTCGCAGCTGTTGATTACTTCATTTTGTCCTACAGCTCTGCTTGGGCATCTCAAAGTCTTAAGATTGCTATTCGGGTCACCGAGGATAGAGAATTATTACATGGAAGCCCGATACGGTGCAACCAGGGGACAGAGAACCTTGATGTGAGAATATAGAGACAACTCTCGTGACCTAACGTGGGAGTGTTGACCTGCTCAGCGACGCTTAGCGTACCAAGGGGTTTACATTCAGAATTCTTAGGAAAGATACAAATTGATCTGTGTTGTCTTTCGTTAAGTAACTTTAAACGCGACAGACTGGTAATCACGTTCCTCGTATCATCTGCAGTCCGTTGACTCGCGTTTCAGTGTAAACCTCGCAGGAAGGCGTTCGCCATGGTCAGACGCGTCTCCAGGATCGGTTCGAATCGTCGGCGCGTTTGAGCCGTTCCCCCCAGTTTAATTATTTTCCATCATTGTGAATCGGCGCGTCCGGCCATTGTGTCCCGGCGACGGTAACCCGCTCCCGGCGCTTTTGACTCGATCTCGCTCGAACGCTGGGCTTTGCTGTCGACGCCTTCGTCGACGAGATCCTCGTTGCATCGAGATCGACGACGTTGCCGGTTGTACGGTTGGTCCCAGGGCACCGCGGAGGTCGCGGTTCGCCAGCGTTCCCCGGAACGGACGCTGGCTGAGCGTCACTGATACGTGATTGATTCCCAGTAGACGAGGCGCAGACAACCCCTTTTCCCTCTCTACGACGGTGTGGTACCCCTTCTTCGTTTACCTGGCGACCCCGGTGCACCTTTGTCCTTCTCTTTCGGCGTTGTTGGTCTCGACTTTCGAGAAGCGCGGTTTCCAGAGACGCAACCGTCGCGTTCCCCCGCTGGTCGTTCCGTTTCTGTCCTTCCAAGTCGCCGTCCAGGTGCTGTCTCTCCGTCGAATAGGTGTGCAGCGACAGGAGGGTGAGGAGAAAGCGCGAGAGGGTGCGGAGGACGGCGGGGGTCGGTGAGGGGGAGGGAGGGAGGGCGGCAGAGAGAGGGCGAGGAGGAACTCGAAGCAAAGCGAGGTGGGGTGAGAGAAGGTGGGAAGGGGGACGACAGAGTTCTCTCCGGTGGTAGGAGCGGGCGGTGGGGTACCAGGGGGAAGCGGGGGGGCGCAGCATTATGATGCAAAGATGGCGCGGCTGCGGCACCCTAGAATTAGCTCGAGCACTCGCCATTGGCCGCTCGGCAAACCACTCCTTCGGTAACAACCGACTGCATACGTTGCATACTAAGGATACACGCGAGCCGGCCAAAGAATTGCCCCGAACCGGGGCCGACGAGACCCCGATTTCCACCTACGATTCCGATCGGACCCTGTTTATCCGTTCCTCGCTTTTCCCCCTTTTCGATCGTCTGGTCCTCGACGACCTTGGCGCGTTTCCCTCCTTGGACATCGTCTATCGAATCGAACCCCGATGGAAGATCCGCCGTCGATCGTGGAACACGCTTTCTGATGCTCGACCGACACCGATTCTTCTTGGACAATTGTTCCTCGGTCGCGAACGCGGACTGTCTCCTTCTCGATGCTCGTTGCGAGTTTGTTCCGCCTCGCCTCGAACGCAACAGCCGTGTAACTACTCGGGACAGAGTCCAGATTCGTTCTTTGGATATTTTCGTTGCATGGGCCGAGGGTACTCGAACGATATTGGATTCACGATTCCCAGTTAAATTTCTATTAGAACCAATATGGCCGGCTAGTCGTTATTTCTCGCCCTGTGCGTGTTTTCGTAGGTTCTAGTATCTTTGGGATACATAATATCATAAAGTCATCCAACAACATTGCGTGAGAGGACTTGAAAGAAACGTGGTAATCAAATCTAGAAACAACGATTTCTTTACACGATGTTTATTCTACAAAGATCGATTGTATTGTTATCCACTGGTAAGCAACGTTCGTATAATACGTTTTCGCTTACAATTGCATAGGAATTTTAATAATTTGCTCAGACTAAATCGGAAGGAAAATATCCACTAAAGATTCGTATTAAAATTATTAGTCAGTATTTCACTAATGAGACCAGTATGCTAAAATTGAAAGGTACATAATGGCGGTTCGAACAAAGGAAAAAGCCCTGGTATACCAATTTTAAGCGCGTTAATTTTTGGCTCGTAAACGTGATCTCGAACAAACGTACGGTGACTGACTTTGTATAGACTGACTTTGCGGATAAGTCAAGAGCGGGAGTCTCGGAAATTGCAACCTTGTCGCCGTATTTCACAGAAAATGGAACGTTACGGTGGCGTAATTTGTTTTCGACAAAATTCCAGAACGCTTCGCAGCTCGATTCGAGTAGTTACGAGTCAGCATACTTGCTACATTTTCGTGTAAAATTTTTTAATTCCAAAGTAGACTGGATAGCCGCTATTTCGGTACGAATAAGTCTACAAGTAGAGAAAAAATTATTGCCAGAGAAAGTTCCGATCTATACAATTTAGAAAGTTACAAATCAGAGCATAATCTCACAGTTTGCAATCGTGTCGTAAGTGCTACTAGTAAGTGCTTATAGTTTCTTCGAAAAGGCTGTCAAACTTGAACGAGTCAAGCTGCTCCCCAAAAGAATTACTAATTCCGTTGCATTGTTGCAGCTTGTCGAAGTCGAGAACTCGGGTTAAATATTCAGAAGCCGTGATTTCGTTATTGGAAATGTTTCTGAGGTTGGTCGTATTAATCACATTCGACGAGTCGATGTACCAGTTTACATCCAAAACATCGTCGCCAAAAGGTGCAAGTTTACTGCGGGGATGTTTAGTAATAGGAGCGCCAATATTGCAATAGTGATCGGGGTAGAAGCATCCGGAATTGGGTGGAAAGTTCATCGTTTCGTTAATAAAATTATGTAGTTCCTAACAGAACTGACGCAAGTTCTTGATATCTATTACAGTAAGACGCCCACTGTAGCTTCAATTTTAATTTGCTCGATTGTGCAAACTTCGCATAATTGTCCAAGTAGAATGTTCTCGAACGGATTAACCCCTTGCCGTACAATAACGACTTTGATTCGTCTCAAGTTTATGTCAAGTTTCACAATCATCGAGTCTCATTTTTCGTGGGTATTCCTTGGACGAACAAATTTGAACAAAATGAAATTGTACACATTTGAAAAATTGTACTTAAATTGTACGTTAAGGGGTTAAGCAAACAGTGTAATCTGCCCCCTTGGCAGAGTTTTAGTTCCGGCGACAATTGCAACGTTCACGAGTGCACAATTTCGCATTTCCTTCGAAGCGAGGGGGGATCACAGGAGGGGGGCTAGCGAGGGCCCACAGAGTTGGTCGAGACTGCGAAACCCAGAGCCTTGGGTCGCCATCGTGTAAAAGAAATCCGCGACAGGTAGGGGGTGGCTCGCAGAGGAGGAGGGAATGCTCCATTAGATAATGCGCTCGAAGGAGAAAAAGAGGGGAAACTGGGGGAGGGGTTCAGCGGTCTCTCTCTTTGGACACGTCAAAATACATCAGCTACCGCTGTGCGTTCGGTTAGAAATCCTCCTGGTCGCTGTCCGCGCGGACTCCCCACGTCGAAGGCTCCGCGGATTCTGGACGCCGTCCGCCTACGTTTAACGCTCGCTCGTGAGAGGAGGGTCGAGGACGCGATACGCTTCGATCCCGCGGCACGATATCGATCTACGAAGCCGGTGTGTCGCGCACGGGGATCTCGAGTCGAAGGGAACCGATTTCGTTCCCGGTTTTCGGGCTCCCGGGGGCCGTTTCGAAGTCGTCGACGATCTCGGGGAATTAGCGGCCGGCCGCGTAAACAATCAGGGGAAACGCGACGGGCAAATCCAATAGGGAAACCCGCAGAAACTAATATACGGTCGTCTTACCCGGGTCCGCGTTTAATACGCGCTCGTGGCGGAGAGATCGAGCGAGAGAGAGAGAGAACACCCTCCGGGAATACCAATATGATTTACATTTTGAGGTTATATTGACCATTCCCGGCACCTGCAGCACCCGCTGCTTCCTAGCCCGCGGCCGATACCGTGGATGACCGGGATCTGCTTAGGAAAAATTAATAATACCGTCGGATTCTCGATCCCACGCGAAGACCACCGTCGTCCTCGGTGTTTTTACGCATTTATTTAGCACGTTCGACGCTTGGAATACGGCGTAGGGAACTGCCGTTTGCTTCCAAAACGCCTGAACAGCTTTTATACAAACATATTTTTTTTTAAACTCGATATTCTTTCATCTAATTGGGAATTATTAACGGTACGCATGGAAGCACGATAGAAGTATACAAAGAAGCGATGGGATACCCAGGATTTGTAATAGAAATTATTATTATATGTATGCCCCCGTAGACTTTTCAATTACGCGTTAAAATAGGCCTACGGACTTTTCAGCAGTCGAACAACGCGTACCAGGGAACATCAATAAAACGGGACGTATTTCGCGATATTTGTCAGCTCCGCGAGATCGCATAATAATATTAATACCGTGCACGACCACTATTTCCAAGCATTTTTGGCGTCGACAGCGTAAGTGCCTCCCGTACAAATCGTGTTACCATAAGCGAAAAGTGATTGCCTGCGATATATATGGCTTTTAACGTAATTTTTCCCTTAACTTTATTTATCTGTTGAATTAAAACGCAAAAGTAAACGATCATTACGCAGCTTTTTGTTCCATTTTACTGCGTCCGATAACTAGGTTGCGTCTGGCCATCGACGATGAATTTCAGGAATCCGATTACTCGGATATCTTGGCATTTCAGAATTACGATCGTGTTTTTTTTTTTTTTATCTAGGCTTCGCCCACGGTTTCCACAGAGTCTCCCGTTCGAACACGCGCAAATCTCTCGCGTGTGAGGCTCTCGTGACTCGCCGTCGTACGTTTCTCAGGACTACTTTCAATCGAAAGCTGTTTTCTATAAATAAATTCCTCCAATTTAGCGCATTCCGTCCCAATGAAATAAATATGTATTAAAATCGGGCACCTGTCGACAGTAGAAGACCATCAAATTCGTATATTTTAATCAACAAGGGAGAAACGAAAGCGAAACTCAACAGAAAATACACTGTGTAGCTTTCTCGAGGCCAAAATGGCCTATCTTTGACGTTCGACGAACTTTTGCAAGTTAGAAAGAATTAGATAGGAATTCCGGGGAGAATAAATTGAAGATGGCGGTGGAGTGGGAATCGTCCCGCGGAAAGCGTGTTTCGTACGAAAGGGGGATGGCCAAGGGACCGAGGGTCCGGGAAGCTGGTCCGCGCGCACTTAATGCGTAATTACGATTCATGAAGGCGGATGAACTGCGGCGTCTGGACGAGCGCGCGTAATCTTGCCCGAATACGTCCTCGAGGACCGGGAGGAGAACGGAACAGCCGTTAGACGGCGTTTAAAGGGGTTCTTACGCACCTACTCGAGACGCGGGAGCACGGCTCGATCCTCCGACGGACAGCATCTGTGCTCTACGGTCTCTCGATATCCATACAAAGCCGTCCGCTGAATAACATTATAATCGGTTACGTCGACAGTAGTTGGACCGTGCATCCTGCGCGAATGCTAATTCTCAGGCCTGTCCTTGGACGGTGATCGACGAAACCGCGGAACCGTCGTCTTCCGGTCGCGTCCCCCTTTCTTTTTTTTTCGCAAGATCGACCCGACTTCGGTTGGTAATCGGCGGAGTTTCTCACCCTGGGGTGAGACCCAGGGGTCGGTTCTCGCTCAAATATCAATTTCGCGGCGACAAGTTTTCCCCGCCCTCGCCCCCGTACCCTGTGACCCATATGGAAATGGAGATCGGTCATCGGAATCCAGTTTGCGAGTGGAAACATCTACGGGAGGGTCAGCCGCGTCTAAACCCGACCGTCGGTTCTCCCCCGAACGTCGTAAAGTCGAAAGCTTTTTCGCTTTTGCAGTATTATTCTTTTATCCGATATCGGGATAGACCGTATCCGGCGATATTCCGACAGGGGGGAAGAAATCCTCTTTCGTTCGAGCCGAGAACGCGACTGCTTCGTCTCGGCGCCAGTTTCCATACAACAAAGTAATTTATTCCATTAATATCCGTTGTGAATATTATCGTCGAGCTGGACAATTTGTTTGACCAACGTGGCTAGATCCGACCAAGAAAATATACATAATATAGACTCTTTTCATAAGGAGCGAAAGCCAAATATTGTATCTCGGTACAAGTATACTCTACGAAACAAAAATTGGATGTTCTTTTCGATAATATACAATTTTATTACGTGCGAGCAACGAAGCCGTTTAAAAATACAGTAAAATACCGACTACCCGGTGTACTCGGGACTGGGGCAATGCTGGATCATCAAATATACCGGACAATTGGACTGTGAATTGGATCATTTTTACGGGGTTAAGGAACATCTTTCCCAACATTCTTAGAATTTATAAATATTCTTCACCAAAATACGCGTTGTTTGTATTTTCGAACATTAAAATCCTTCAATCCGTTCAGGAGTTATGATAATTTAAACATACGCATGACATTTCAGGGGAATCATTCATTCATGGTCAGACATTGTATTTTCGATGAGGAATTTTTTTCTTGAAACTGAGCAGGATTTCGGGGGTATGTCTATTCACCAAAAATGATTGTAATTGACCCCTGCAATCGAATATAATATTTTTAGAATGATTTTTAAAAAATTTCACCATCTTTCGGGAACTTTGGAAGCCCAGTGCTTAGAAAATTTCTAAAATCCTGGCGACCTTCCCGATAACCGAGTGTCTGATAATCGGAACTCTTGTGTAATAATAGTTGGAAAGATTTTGGAGCAGAAGCGAGGGTAACAGGATAGAACGAAGCTCAAGACGCAACGTTTCAAAGTATGAATCAGAATTCGAAGACCCCCAGGGGTTGGAACGACGCAGGGTAAAGTTGACTCGGAACGAAAATATTTAGTCAGAAGGGTTGGTTAGCAGGGTTAGGTTGGCTGTGTCGTAGGAACAGCCTATCCTTTTCAAGAGCGGCGGCGACTATTTTCGAACGATCGCGGACACGCGTTACACGAACCTCCACCCTCTTCAACCCTATTTATTATTAAACAATACTATCGATAACGGCCCCTCTAAAGTTCAGCGATTACCGAAAAATGCTGTCGATTTTAATACAGTCTCCAAAGTTGTGCGAGATTCGATGGAACGATGTCCGAGTCGATATCTCTCTGCACGCGGGTGGATGATGGTTTCGTCGTGGACCACTGGCGTACGAGGAGGAAAGATCAGGTACAAAAGTATTGCACCGATATCACTAGCGGAATAGAAATCACTGTTTATTTCGAGCGGTCCGGTCAACGGCGACACGACAACTGAGCTCAGTATCGAAGCGTTTCGGCTCGGTTCGTTTCGAAACCGGGAGCAAAAAATTTGTAAACACCGGTAACCGTCGAGACAGCAGTTTACTGGTCGCGTCTGTTATTGTCTTAATAACGGCGAATCCGAAGCAAAAGTAAATATTTCAAAAGAATTAATCTCAACCGATCGTGAGTCTACATCTTTTCGACGATCGATATTTCTCTAAAATGGTTTCTAAACGACGCTCCAAGGGGACTCCGACGAACACGATCGCCCCCGCGTGTCGAGAGATCGGATCCAAGACGCGGAGACTCGAGGCTCGCCTAGGTTTCCCCGAAACGTCCAGGTGTGGTCCCCGGATAGCATGGGGCCAGCGCTTGAGTTACGCTCGCGTCCAGCAATACGAAAATGTTTACTCTCCGTTGGAGCGTGGGTCATTCGAAACCGGCCGATCTGGTTACTCTCGGTCCAGCGCGCGGAAACGTAATAGCCGAGCGTTTTTGCCCGACTTCTGCTAAGCGGATCTTCGTCCAGTTTCTCGTCGACGCGTGTCGATCTCGATACTCGTGCAAAACAAGAAAAAAACAACGATTCACTGGATCTCGAAGGGGTTGTTTCGCGGTCTGCGATCGTGTCGGTAACGCGTCCGTTGCAGGATAATTGTTTCGAAGGTAGCAATCGGTGTCCGTTGGGCCGCGACCGGGCATATATTAATTTTCCTCGATTTCTATTATATTATCGGGTAAGTATGATCGTCGATGAAGCGGGATGATAGGGTTGCGCCCGCGATAACGCGTCTCGCGCACGCTCGTCGGTTAACGGGAGCCGATTGACCTCGGTGATCGTTGCCCGGTCCAAGGACTGGCAATTACGCCGGACCAGGATCGCGAAGAGAGAGAAAAAAAATGGGAACCAAAGCGTCGAAAGGACTCCCGCGCCGGAGGGGATCCGTATCTGCGGCCCGTTTCTTTATCGGCAGCCGGCAGCGGCAGTTTTCGGGGGGCCTCGACTCTATGGGACGCGTGTTTTATTGCCCGAAAACCGACAGATATCAGGATTATGTGTTCCATCGACGTCGAAATCTCCTCCGACCGACCGACCTGGAGAAGGAAAAAGCAGACATTCTTTTCCGCTCGGTCGGGCTCGCGACGGGGCGAGGGCGAGACCGTGTATTTTTTTTCTGTTTTCATTATTTTCGTTAGCGGCCGGCCGTCGACGGATATTGGAACGAGCGAAGGGGACGGCTAGGCGAATCGAACGAATCGCGTTAAATATAATGGCAGTCGATGCCGATGGCAAAGGCGATGGTGGCGACGGTGCCCAGTCCGAAAAACGCTCCGCTGGATGGTTATCGCGGTAATCGCGGTCCGCGCCGATGAAATAAAACGAGACCCTTCTAATGCCGGGTTATTTTTTTAAATGGCCCCCGCTCGAACGGGACCAACAGCCTGGTTCCACCTGTGCACGGACCGGGAGACCTCGACGGTCCCTATCGGGGTGAAACTATTTTGACCTTTTTCGCGCGTAGACGATCGATCCGATCTACCGGGCTCGTACGCGCCACCCCCTGCTCCGTCCGTCGATCCTCATTCCTCAAATTCTCGGTTTCGTCCCGACGAAACCAACCTCTTTCCATCCTTCACCCTTTGGCTACGTTGCGGCTCGATCGTTCGATCTAGGTGGACAAAAGTCCTTCATTACGCGAGCGACCCGTAAAACTGGTAATTTATGATACCCTCTTCACGGTGTTGTTCTCCTTATGCTAATAATTTGTGGATCCGAGGATATTGGTAACATATGGAGCATGTTTTGGGCCTCTATGTATTAGAATTTTGTATTGTTCTTTAAACCCAACTTCGATGCCCGTCGCTTCGTTTGATGAACTGTCCAAGTGTACCAAAACGAATACGATTTTTACGAGTCCTGCATAGTGATTTCGAGAGAAACGGAGAATAGTCTTTCTTCTTAAATTCGTAATTATCAATTGTTTTTCGATCCTGTTCGAACGGTAGAGTCTTTGCGGATGTTTGCTCGCCTAAAAGCCGAGTTCGGTTACTTTCCTTCGGGCCGTGTCGTCCCCCACTGTGGGGGATCTTTCCCGCTGTTTTTTCGGCTCCCGTCGATTACGCGATCCGTGTCGAAAGACTCCTCTCGATGACGTTTCATTTTTCCCCGGAATAACCAAAACAGCAAAGAGGGTGACACGCCCGGGGACCCCGCGGAGCGCATCGACGCGAACTGTTTTAGCTTATCGCGTTTCCGCGTTTAACGCCTCGCCCCACGTTCCTGGTCGCAGGGTCCATCCCCAGGGGAGACATACGGCAACTTAATGGGGATTTTTTGTTGCCGCGACGGACCGTTTTCGGCTCGTGACCGTCGCTCGTCGACGCGGATACGAACCGTATGGCCCATTCCGCGCCAGATCGATCACTCTTGTACCTCGGGGTCAGGAATTTTTGCGATATTGAAATATCCGGGGCTCTATAGCAAATTATACTAGTCCTCCATGTCCGCTACTTTTACGAAGGCTGTCTTTATGGATCTTTTACTCGGGGAAAAATTAACCATTTGAAAGCCAAATAGCAATAGGCTGTTACTTGCAACTAAATTCAAACTTTTGCGACACTTTGCACAATAAATTAAGGTCTTGTTAATCCGTTCGAATTGCAAAACGATCGACCGAGAAGACAAAAGGACAATTTCCTTTCGATCCAGGGACTCCTCCGGTCTCGCTGGAGCGGTTTCCGGAGTCGTCGGGGGCCCGAGAATGGCGGAGAACCACCCCCGGCTCCGTGCACGAATTAAATTCTTAAAGTTCCCTCTCATGCATGTCGGCGAGTCGCATTCCGCGAGTCCCCGAGACATCTAGAATCGAGTTACCTCTCTGGCCCCCGTCCCTCCCTTCTCGGGGGAACCGATATTAATTCCCATAAATTTCCTTTCAACGAGTACGGATATTCTCCGTGCTTCTGACCCTCCCCCGCCCCCTGTGCAGAGCCAAAGGACTGTTTGCCTTTTAATCCGAGTATGCAAAGAACGTTATTCTTCTTTTCCCGTCGACGAAACGCTCCCGGTTAAGGGGCGACGAGTCGAACCTGAGCCTCGCCAACGAGGTTACACGGGACCCTGCAATATTTAACGGACCTACGAGTACCGGGGAATCGTCGCTTTTCGTTGGAAAACGACGACCGAGTTCCCTTCGCCATCTTGTCTCTTCCTCGATCGCGTTTAACTGTTTCTTACTGCTTTGAAATTGCAGTATGTCTCGCAATCAATTGTAATCAATTGTGACGATCGAACTTTTTCGAGTTTTTCGGTTCGTAATAGGTAGACTTTTAAGTAATATTTCCAAATCGAATGATTCTTGATGGGGTTGCTAGGTAAGTATAAAAATAAGATTTGTTTCTGCACGACTGACTCTTACATTACGTTCCTGTATAGCTGCCGCATACGTTGTACTAATTATGTTTTCCCATCCCCAATTTTCTTCGTCTTACAATGTAAATAAACTAACAAATCTACAGTTCCTGTGACTCGTTGACGATTTCGTTCACAGTTAAGATTCGAATACTGTGGTTTTAAAATTGACAAATCGACAGGCGATCGGGGGGGTGAAAAATGAATTTAAAGACTAAACACGAGCGCGTCGAAGCGTAGGGAATGATCGATGGATCGTTTCCGCGGGTGTAATCGAGGACGTTCGTGGCGCGTACTCGCCGCGGGGGATCCGTACTCGCGGGCATAGAAAGCGGGGCAACGGACCGCTGCGGTTCGTTGAAAAAGAGATCTTCATTCGAGTTGTTCTTTCAGGCGGCGCCGCAAAGGGGAATGTTTGCGGCGTCTCCTGGCGGAATGGAAAAAGAGAAAAGCCGTGAGAGGACGGATCGAGTCGCGTCGGGGGCAAGGAACGGACAGAAGTACCGGAAGGGTGGATGCGTTTCAATCGCGGACCGCAAGCGGTCGCTTTCTTTTCTTTTCCTCCGTTTCAGTTTCTGAAGTGGCCTCTTCTCTGCGCCGCAGAACTCGCCCGGCGACCAGTGTTTATACAATGTAATGGCTTGTGCCAGCATTGTGGGACGCGAGGCTCGCCGGTCGCTTCGCGATTCCCTTTCGGCGTTCGTTTGGCACTTTATCACGCCCCTAGATTGCCGCATTAAACATCCAGCAAAGGGAATTTCAACCCTTGCCGCGCGCGTTCTTCGCTGAAATCCTGCGATCCTGTTTCTTCGTGATCCACGAAATCCACGACGCCTCGAGACTTTCGCCCCCATCTCCGTTCCCCTCGTTCGAGTCTTTGTCGATCGATGACGCGTTTAGTAATTCAAGAGGGCGAAAGGGAAAAGGGACCGTGTAGGAGACTCTATGGAATTATGGCAGGTGGAAGACGGCCGACCTCCCTGAGCGGCGATCGCAGTCTCCAATCTACCAGCAGATATACGGTGTCGCGTTACACGCGTGGCTAACGCTATCGACCGAGACGAGCCGCTCGCGCGTACGCGGAACGGCCGCGTTGCATCCTCGGGGATATAGAATTGCCACACGGGTACATTGTCCGCGGACATTTTCCAGGACCTCCGTCGAATTGCCCTCTCTCTCCACCTATTCTCGGTCTATCGCGGTTCTATTACGAGTCTAAGTGTGCATTTCGTCAAAGTAGCGCAGCAGAACCTCCGCCATCGCACGAGGGCCCTGATCGTTGCACGATGTAGGCAGGTGGAGATCGCTAAGCAACAAGTAAGGTGACGGGGAATAGTGGGGATATGCATGGGTCAATTTACATCGAATCGGTTGGCTCGATCATCGCGGGAATTTTCAGGGCCGATTTCCTGCAATAATCGAGGATAAATATATCTTGCGACTAGACTTGGGATGTCTTTAATATGCAAAGATATAGGAAATACTTAAAGATACAAGAAATTATTATACTTAGGGGTTGAGACAACCCTCTACCCCGTTTCATTAATTCTAAAAATATGAATTTGCATAAATATCCGCAGTCTACTCGCGACCCTTTACGAGGATACGATATTTCGTATGCAAATATCAAATTACTAACTAATAAATGTATTCTTTTCCTCGATTTACAACAGGTATTCTCTTTGTGGAAGCAGCGGATGCGATACGTGTCACTCTGGTGTAAAGGTAATGGGCTATCGTCCGATAATCGGCCTTACGTGACAACCTCGGGGAGGCTAGCCGAGTCGATCGAACGCGGAGAACACATTTCGGTTCCGAGAAGCGGATAGGAAAGAAGCGTAGCAAACGTTAACGAAGCGATCGGTCACGTAATACGTCCCGAAGCACCGCGGACGCTCCAGCCGGATATGACTAGGACCGTAGCATTTATGCGCGGACGATCCAATATAATCGTGAACGCGATGGAAACGATCGACGATGAATAAGTCCGGTGTACGACGATGGTTCGCGAAGGATATCGAGAAGAGGGGCTTCTTATGGCGTGCGCACCTCGGGGGCTTCGTTTCGTAACGAATTCCTTGAAATTTTTTCGAGAAACTTGACCGACGTCAACCCCCTTCCCCGTTCCTCCATCCCCGCCGCTGGGGCCAGGTATCCAGAATTATTTTCATGCGATCGTAGACGCGATTCGACCAGCTTCTTCTATTTTTTCGCGTCCAGGATCCCTCGTCGTTCGTCCTTTCAAAGATCGTTCGTGGTCTGAGGCGTCTTTCTTCGCCGCGATGGCGAACGCGGTCCGTTGCCGTGGCGCTTCCAACGAGAAGAACGGACGCGGTAATTGCGTCAAAGCGAGAGTCGCCGAATTTCAATCACGCCCGACGACCGTCTCTCCCTTCGTCGTAGGAAAATCATCCAGGCATTATGTATTTGCTCTCGAGTATAACCGGTTCGGTGGGTTCACCCTCGCGAAGTCGCCGGCCTCGCTCTCTACGGGGCCTCCTCTCTCGCTCTCTTTGAATTCGCGAGACCTCTCGTACCCCCCTCCCCCTGGCCCTCCCGCGGTTATTAATATTTGCCGACAATTACCGAACCGTCGACCCCTTTAATTCCGTCTCCCGACGACCAAGACACGTTCGGGAGAGATCGATCCGACGTTGTTCCGCGTCTCGCACCTCCGCGTTTTTCGACGATCCCCCTTCATTTGTACAGGATGGTCCCGAAAAATCTCGGACGAATCGAGGTTGAAATTAAATAAAATACATTTGGAGCTGCTATAGAAACTAGAAGCTCGCTTGTTCCAATTTATTTATCGAACGAAACGGAAAGGGTTTGGGTATTTGCGGAAACAAGGTGCGTCCACGGTGCTTCCGACCGTTTACTTTATCAGGAGCTGGTGGCTCGCGGGGGTTGCTCGATCGAGGAATCAACGAGGTACGTGTCAATTCCGAAAATACCTGGGAGAAACACGCACGTGGGATGTTCAGGGGCGGGGATCGTAGTAATTCGTTGGAATACGTCTCCATTAGTTCGTGACCCTTCGAGGAAGGCAGCTGCGGCCATTGTAAATCCTCGTTAGGCGGACTGCGCGTCACTTCGGAATTTCCTTCGATTTCCAGGGAATACTCGCCGCGCTAATTCGGTCAATATTCGCGGTTAATCGAGTAATAATTAATAACGATTTAACGACGCGACTTCGAGCCATATGGGACGCCAAAGTTTCGCCTCGACAGATTACGTATTCTAATGGGGTCGACGCGTTCGCAGAAGGGGAACCGCGTCCGAGTGCCTTTTAAGAAACGACCGAGTTTACTGTTTTCCAGCCGCTTCGATTCTAATCTATATTTTTGCTCGAAATAACAAATTGTTACGAATAGACGCGCGGTTGTAAACGGACCTTTAATCGCGGAATCTAGTCCCCCGTCTCGGTTACTCTGCTCGATCCTTCGCCTCCTTACGTCGTCCGATGGAAACTGGATCCCATAGTTGGAGTCGAAACTGGCCGTCGGAACAAGCAGGTTCCACTTTGGGGGTTGGAAAACCCATCAACGCTCGCAGCGAGCGAGAGAGAGGGTTTCGCGCGGAGGGAAAGGGACAGTTGACCGCACACGCTTCTACCACCCCTCCCACCCTTCCGCCGTTTCGCTTCCGCGTGGTTCTCCGTCTCTTCTCCCGCCGGACGGTCCAGAGAACCCCTTCGCACAAAGCCCTCTGCGGAGGAACCCCGGAAGAGACTCTCCAGGAGGGAGGGAGGCCGAGTAAGCTCCGCTTACTAAGTACGTTTTGCATCTAAGACGCTCTCCGAGTTTAATTACGGGGCTTTGCGGTGCCGACGACACAGACGCCCGGAGACAACGGGCACACGGACGCTCGCGACGGTCAGCGTCGCCCAATACGACCGTCCAACCCCGGAGGAGTCTTCTTTTGTCACGACCATCGGGACTCTCGGAACGCGGTTAACCCCTTCGCTACTGTCAACGACTTTGATCGCTCGAGGGTTGTCTCGAATCGTCGTGAAATATTGAAAGTACTCTATTTCTAGAATGTATACGAAACGATTCCTTAAATTAAAATACATCTTCCATATTGATTTTCTTAGGAGTTCCTAACATAGGGTTAGTAACGAAAGAGATTGAAACAAAGAATGCAATCTTTTTATGTAAAATACTGGAGCCGTGTAAGTTGCGTGTATTACTGTTGCTTATGTGTCTTTAAACATTCGAAGGGACATTTTCTTACGCTTGGATCGAGTACCGGAGTACGTAGACTTTTTTTAAGTACGAAGCTAACCACTGAGAATGATAATTATGCATATCGGGGACAGCGAAATAATGAAATATTATTTCTCGGTGAACGTGCTGTTGATGGGTTTTACGATCGAGCTGCGTGGGCGCTTTTCGGTCGGCATTGGCACAGCGAAAGGGTTAACGCGTCGCGATCAGTGTCGGGATTGGTGCACACGATACGCGCAACAAACTGCAAATAATTCATGTCGAACCGAGGCTCGTTGCGTCGCGGACATTTATCGCGTTGCTTGTTATCCGCCAGTCGTACTTCAAAGTATGGATGCCGGAGGTAATGGGCATTAATACGTCGCAAGTAGCCGCGGCGGCGTAGATTTTTACGCATTACGGGACCGTGGAAAAAAGTCAAAATCGGCGACACGCGCTCGTGTACTCGAGAAAATTCATCCTCGACGAATATAATATGATATATCGATCGCTCGCGGGTCATGAATCCTCCACTTTTGGCGTTTCTGACGAAAACAGGTTTAAAGATTCGATATGGTAGTTTAAAATTGAATAAATAACGGCGGCACTGTATCATTATCTTGCATATTTATTATCATCGTAACCTAAGGTATTCAATTAGTACGAATATTGGAAGATGGATACGATATGGTTCGTCAAATACAAAAAAGTATTATATCGGGTAATATTACGCAAGAAGGAGCGCAGTAAATACACGAACAGCAATTATTTTACTCGGAAAAGTTATTTCCAACTTCGAGTTTTGTCGAAAATATTTCACTGGTTTTTAATTCAATCAACATCGAAAGTTCCTGCTTTAGGCAATAGCTTGTTTCTATTAAGATCTTCCTCGCTATCGAGTTCGATCTAGAGGCTCCACACATAGGAGAATGTTTCCAACTAATAGCTTCGTGTAAGCCAGAATCTGATAAGCCGTACCGATGAGTTCTAATAGCATATACAGAACGAAACACTGTTACTTTATGCTTCGACTACCAAAAAACCTATATATCATATCGCACGAGGTATTAAAAATACACGCTTAAGGCTTTTACAGGCTTATCACCTTCACGGAGAGGAACAAAAAGTGATTTTATAATACTTCCTGACGCTATTCTAGCCAGCTAGATCTACGTTCCTGGGGACCAAGGTTATCGAATTAAAATATGTTCATACACACTTCTCCTTTGCAAGTATTATAATTCATCAAGATCAAATTCCACCGACACTGTCCCCGTGTTGTCGCGGTCCCTCGCCTGGAGCTCGACCGGAAGTCGACGTTACGTAGAGTTTTGTCGACTTTCCGTTTCGTCGGAGGACGAAACAAGGATCGAAGGATCGCGGGCACGGTTGGCCTAGGAGCGAGAGCATAAAAGCCCCGTAGAATGACGTTTTACAAAGGGTCTATCAAGCGTGGAGCAATGTTGATGGGCAACAGATAGGCGGAGGGCCGGTGCAATTTCGCTGGGCGTGCAGCGTGCCGCAGTCAGCGTCGCCGGGCGTTACGATTTTTACGACGCTCCCTTTACAACCGACAAAATGTAATTTTCTGCGATATGTGCGCGTACGGCGCGCGGGGGTCGAAGTCACGGAAAGCTGGAGGATACGAGGAGGGGGCGGGGGGGAGTGGTATCGAGAAGAGAAGGAAGAGGGAAACGGAGAGAAGCGCGGCGATCATCGCGAAAATACCGCGCGAAAGGTTCTGGACGCGACCCCTTGGTCCGAGACCTCCGAGTATCCCTCGTAGAAGAAATCGTAGGTCATTACGGCGTGGGCGGATCGTATCGGTCGATTTACCGTCGCCGTAAAATTTCAGGAATCCCCGAGTAGGCTTTTGTTAATATTTAAGCGGCCAAAGCGGAGTCGAACGCCGAGCGTTCAAAGTCACGATATTGTCACGGTTGTCTAGAAGTTGAGTAAAACGTGACCAAGATGGAATTGCGATGGACTCGTGAGAAAATTGAACGCAAACGCCCCGACGCGCGTCGCCTCGAGGATTTATATTGAAAGTAATAAACGCTAATATTCCGAAGCGACGCGTTTCGACGCTTTAATCGCGAGTCTACGATTCTTTCGCGAAAGATTTACAATTACTTACCGGCGCACGGTGTTCCCCGGGCATCATCTTGTATATTTATTTTACGGTTTTGCAGTGTCCAGGCAAGACCGACTGATAAAAAATACCGTTTGCGCCATAAACCCGGTAGACTCGCGCGGGCCCCGGGAACGTTTACGCCGGACGGCCGCGTCCGTTCGTCTCTGCATGGAAATAATTTTAAGCGGCCACGCGGGACGTCGTGTCCGCGGCGATCGAACCGTTTTGCGAGGGATCCTCTCGCGACTCTCGGCGTCGATCGTAAATTTCTCGACGGGACGATAAAGAACCGACGCCGAACGGGGAGATTGTTCGTTAAAAAGGAGCCAACCGACGAAAAAACGGCCGGCCACGGAGGTTTTTGAGGGCGCCGCGAGATAGAACGGCGTGCGCGCGAGAACCGCCAGGCCGAAAGGAGCTGCTCGTCTCCGAAGTCGTTCGCGACGGAATTGATTTTCGGAATTTATCGTGGCGAGCTTCCGTTTCGCGGCGGCCTCGCCGCGATCCGCCGCGTAAAGAAGTCGAGTTTACGACGGGGGTTGCAGCCGAAAGCACCTTCGACCGGTTAATTGGAAGGCTGGTCTAATCGCGCCGCGGCCCACCGCCGCGAAAGAGACTTTGTTCTTTGTTCCGGGCGAACGCCTCCCTGCCCGCTCCCCTCTCGTCAACCTTCCCTCTCCTCTGGTCTCGCACTCTTTATAGCTCAACTTCCGGTACAAAAGAGTCGACCGCCTCTCGGTTCCTCGTCGTCGTTCGCGGCCCACTGCGTTCTCTCCTCGGAACCACGGGCCGATCGTCGCCTTCCGACTCGATCGACCGCACCGAAAGAGTACCGCGAGCTGGTAAAACTGTCGCGAGGAACTATCTCTTTGACAATTAGAAAATACCGCAAAAACCTTGTCGCTCCAGCGAGCCTCCCGGCTGAAAGGACGGACAGATGTCGGGACGGCCATCTTCCGACTCGATCGAACGGAAAAAAGAGCCACGAGTTATCGGGGGCCGAATTTTTACGGGCATGTGGGAGCTTTGAACAAATTTCGATCGCCGGCTACGTTCGTTTAGCGTTTTCCCCTTCCGTCTCGATATTTTTAATATTCTTACGACCAGCGACACCGATGGTTTCGCTAATTTTTGATGCTCGATCCCGAGCCAGGATAAAAGGGACGGTGTTCGTAGCGCCTGGCCGGATGAACGATCGTCGATCGCTGCGGAGAGTACTGCGGCGCACGATTTCGGGTACGAACAACGGCAACGCAATGCGGCAGTCGCAGTTGGGCCGAGATAATTAGGTTTGAGTGCACTCTGGCCGCAGCAGTCGGTAACTCAGTTATCAGTGGACACCCCGCGTACAATGGCTATCACAACGGCATCAAACATAACGCATCAATTAACGTGAACAATAACCGAGCCGCGGCAGGGCTGACGGGAAGGGTAGTGGCGGCGCGAGTGCGAACGTTCAGGACCCTTGCGCTCCGCCTCCGCAACAACTATGCTCCAAAACGATGGCCACTGCTCGTCGCGTTCATCGCCACCCCCTCTGACCCTCGTTCGATTCGCGATTCTCCCTTTTCTTCACCCCCAGAAACCTCCAAGAATACGCGAGACCCGTTTCGTACGGTCCAAACAATTTTTATTTTTAGTTTATCTCGACTACTGCTAATAAATACTCTGCATTCGTTGACTCTTTCAACGTGTATTTGCAGACATTTTGAGATTGGACGAACAATCTTTATTCTCGTTAAAATATAATAATTGCTTTACACTTTACTTCGCGCTCTACCGTAAAATACAGTATGTCTTTTGTACTGTGAACGGTGTTTACATAAATGCTGTATGTGCTCTTCCTAGTGTAATGTAGCCAATAATAATCCCTGGTGCCATTTAATTTCTGGGCAGTGTCTCAGCATTTCCGTTCCCAATAGTACAAAAGTCATCCAATATTAATTTAACGACGATAGTTGCGGTCCACCTTGGGCAACCCCAAGAGGATTTCATTAAAAATTCACGGGACGGATACTTTGACGACAAGTTGGCACGTTTCTATTATAGACTTAGTCTGCTCTCTCGCCTTTGTGCCCGGTCCCATTTGGCGGAATCCACGACGCAAGAATCGAAATTTTACGAAACGGAAGTGGCCCGTCTGCGAATCGATGGAAGAACGCCCTCGGGCGGGCATCGATATCGGGTCCGCTAACGAATTCTCCGAAGCGACGAAAAAGCAATATCCAGAAGACCCGGGGGGGAGTGGTGTGCGTGCTCCTCTCCATACATGCATGCATATCCATAAGTGCGTAGCGAGAGAAAGAGAGGGGCGTCGAGGGACGAGCGGTTCGTATGCATCGTGCACGATCGGGGGCCCTCTGGCGTATTCAAAGCGCGCAGCGTCGCTCCATCTCGAGGAATGCGGCAATCGATTATCACGGTCCTGCATATCGATACTACCGACGGACACACAGGGCCGCGCGCAGAGCCTCGCGGACCCGGAGACAGCGCAGAGGAACGCCGAGAGAAAATCGCTCCAAGGGTGTCCGCTCGGCGGAGCTCTCCGCTCGCACACGCGACCCCGACTAATGACATCGGCTCCTCCATAATACTCGTGCCTCGAATATCATCGGCCCGATATTGCCACCACGAGAGATTAATGTTTCGTCCTGGCCCATCCTCCCCTCTCGAGGCCTTCGCGCTTCTACGCTCTTTCAACCCCTTCGTTCCTGACACCGATCGTCGCGCGCCCCGACTTTACCCGCGACCAAAGGGCGGACGGTGACTTTATCCCGGCGTGTTTACAACGGGAGAAAAAGAAATTACGAAGAACGTTAAAGGATACAAAGTACAAGTTTAGAGCGTGTTACGAAGATTCTCGAGGAACTGTTGCGATCTCTCGCGAGCCATTTACACGGATTCGGCGTAGGACACCGCTCCCCCAGCGTTCCATCCGCGCGAGGGAAAAAAGTTAGCCCCGGACGTGTCTGTCGTCGGCTCGATAAACGTCAAAGCGACTCCCCAAGCACTCTGGAAACTTGGACGACGACTGGAGTTTCGGGCGGGGGTAGTTGGTCCGCGACGAGCGCCACGAAACGATAATGGCGGCTATTAACGAGCCGTGGCGGGCGCGAAGGCACCTGAGCCCAAAATATCACCGCGATTAATGCAATTACAGCTTACAAGTCCCTTCGGCTCTAAGACCTCCGGTATTACTAATTCAATGCGCGCGGTTGAGCTTCCGGCGGGCCTTCGGTTGCTGGCTTCGGTCCGCAAACTCGTCCTCCGACACTCTACATACATTTAGACATTCTCTTAAAGGGGACTAATTGTCTCGAAATTCGTGGAACAATCAAAATTATCATCGTATCAAAATGGTATTTCTACCCCCATTGATCCGTTGGTGGAAATTCAAGCGGATGTTCGGTGACCCAATATTTAGAAGCGTAGAGTGTTCAAATTTCGCGATCCAGATCTCTGTCTCCGATTTCGAGAAGCGAGAACCACGAGTATATTCGGTGGTTGGCACTCGTCGGCGGTCGTTCCGGGGTGGTGGCTCGCGAGGGTGGATGAAGAGGCAGAGGTTTGAACGGATTACAGCATTTTCGGGGCCCCTCGCGGCGTTTGGCGGTTGCGGTTAACGTAATTACGCCGAAGGACCCTGCCGTGGCCCCTCGCGCGAAACCGCGAACGTCTTAGCTCGACGTTTCGGCCTTCGTCTTTGGCCCCGCGATTTTCATCTCCTCGAGGGGCTGCTCCGGGCTCGAGAACGCGGATACGACCGGGGCCAGCGTCTGTTAATCGTCGGATCGGCACCGCAACGCGTTCCTAGCCCGCCGTCTTGGATCAAACTCCGAATGGATTTTCGAGATTAAACGCCACCCCCATCCCACCTCCATCTGCGAATTGCCTTTTCGCTCTCGCGACGATTGACGTTTGCGCGGTGACACTCGGGGGTTGAAAATTTCGAGGGGTGGCTGAGCTCGATGGATCTTTCGTTTCTATATTAGCGATTAAGTGTGCTTTGGCTGACGCGTCTGTCCATTGCTCGCAGTTTCTACTTGCGTTGGCGCGCCTTTGGTATTATCTGTTTCACTTTGATCGTACTCTAACTATAACCAGGTGAAACAAATAATACTATACCAGCACCGACGTTTATAAACATTATTCCATGTTTTATATTTATTCAACCCCCTGTTTGAACAGCAAAATTTGAAACTATTTCAACCAAATAAAATGTACATTACTAACGTAATCTAGCACGATTCGTACGATACGGATCGTAATCCCAGAATTTCAATTCCGTTTCGGCCGTTTCCGGCACTGGAGCCAGCAGCCTGGACGGTCGTCGGTGAAAAATAGACAAATACCGTAAACTGTAATTTACAGTAAACAAACGGGCAGGCAATTCCGCGTAAGCGGACGAGGATCGAGCAATTACCAGCGAACAGCATCATCGCGATCGTCATCGTCATCGATGTCCGAACGATACACCGGTACACCCCATCACGCTTTATTAGCGCGACGATCGGGACAATCGGTCCAATGATTACAGCCGAAACATAATCGTTAACGCGTACGACCCATTAATGACTATGGACCATTCTCGATGCCAAATTGGTGGCGGCGAATGGGCTCCAGAGAGCGGATCGCAGTCCATACGCCGGCACGCGAGACGGTGTATGCGTGTAACCGCGTGAACGCACGAACGCGACCGATGATGAACGTATTTGCGCGGCCCCGTTAATCCCCGTTACGACAAATCAAAACGTAAACGCGAACATCCACCCCCCACGACGCGATTTCCGCTGTCGAATTTCATCCGCGCGCGACACCGCTCGCACGAATCTACCCTTAACGCCTCTGCAAAACTCCACTGCGTTCAACTCGGGCTGATAAAAGTTTGTTAGTTTATTTTTATTTACGCTGCAAGCCGCTACGGAACCCCTCAATTTGAACGTCTGTAACTAACGAACGGTTAGGGATAGAAATATATTCCTTGATTAGAAAATATTCCATTTCTCAATGGGAATAAAAAGTTGCTCCTGAATGTGAAGAATAACTTTACATATTTATTATAAAATGGAATATTTTTGTATGGAGAAGAATGTTTCTATCCCCAATGGTTCGCTAGATACAACCGCTTTAGCCAACTCGACTTGGCGCAGAAATTTTCGGGGGCGGATTACTCCCCCGATTTTCGTAACGGGCGTCTTGTCGGGAGCAGCTCCGTTCCCTTTGTCGTTCTCTCTCGAAATCGACTCGTTCCTCCATAATTTATGAGATTCTCCGTCTGTCCGTGAGGCCTCTCCTCGCGACGTTATAATTAGAAATATGCTTACGGCCGTAATTCCGGGCGCGGCGGGGAGGAGGGTAGCGGAACGATAGGGCCAGGGGGTGGCCCCGAAAGGAGGGTGAGCACGTTTACTGCCAATAAGGGACGCATGCATAATAGAAAGCCGTAGATGGTAGTCGACCGACCGACAGAAGGACTTACACGGGAATGCTACTTTACGAGGACTCGTATTACGAGGGTTGCGGATTCGTCGTCTTTCATGCGTGTGGCCCGCGAAACGCGCCCCCGATATCGAATCCAAGTGCTTTCTCTTCGAGTCCGTCGTGTTCCTTCTTTCATATCCGGTGTCCAGAAATTATTGTCATTCCAACAAAAATACTCTGCTCGACGAAGTACTTCGCGGTAACAATTTCTCGACCATAAGGGTTCATATATCCCAATATATTTATAAATCCCAAGAAACCGCAAAAAAGGAATCGTTAACACCACAATAGCAAGGATGCGGCGTTGGCGATGTCGATAGGGCGGCTGACCAGCAATTCGAAGATCCTGGGTTCGCACCCCCGAATCCATATATCCTCTTCTGTCGGTTTTTTTTCTCGATTTTTTCCGCGTCTAATTCGGAAGTAGCATGCTTTCTTACGGATACGTCTCGGGTGCGGTTACGTATAAATGGACCTAAAAATAGTCATGTTTTACCCAAAATGATAGCGGTCTTCTCCTCCGTCAGCTGTCACACACACACAGGGTCTTCTAATAGAAGTTTTTCAGGTAGGCGGCGATTCTTACGCTTCTTCCCCGGCCCTCGAGGTGCAATATTACAAAGGATTCCTCGTATTAACAACCAGCCTCTCTCTCTCTCTCTCTCTCTGGCTGGTGCCTCCGCGTATCCGTGGCAGACATCGACGAAACCCGCAAACACCGACCGCACCGTCGGGTCGCAAAAACGATAACGCCCGCGGAATTCGGCTTAGCGTGATTCTCCGCATTGACGTCACAGCGGGTTACCGTGGCGCGATGAACGAGAAAAGCTTCACGGACGGGGTGTGAGAGAGGGTGAGAGAGGAAGAGCCATCGCGACCGGAGACGGGGGGAAAGAGGACCGACACTCTCGGGGTGTCGGGTTTGGTCGCGTAGAGGGTAGGGTGACACCGACCCGTAATAACGGGTTACCGGTTACGTATGGACATTTATTTATTTACGCCGTACGCGTCGGGGTAATTTGGCATAATACGAGGTTTCGTTCGCGTCGGGGAAAATCGCTTCTATACGCAGCCCAGCTCGGCGCTGACGATGCGAGAAAATTCGCGTTTCCGTCGCGAGCCCGACGATCCTCTCAGTGTCCTTTTACGGATGCCAACATGGCGGCCTTGGGTCGGACAAGCGAGTATTTACGGCGAACGCCAGGACCTTTTGCGAAAAACCACGCCGTGACCTTCCGATTTCGCGAATCCGCCTACGCCCACGTCGTGAATCGAAAGGTGTCGGATTAAATTACGACAAACCTTCGCTAATTCTAATTTCTGCGTCTTCTCTCGAGACGAGGTGAGTTTTATAAGAATGTAATGTACGTTTTGGTGGTATATAAACATGTGCATGTATGAAAATCACGAAGGTTAGAGGCAGGAAGAAATCTAACCTTAAAATCCAGTAGAGCGAGAAACAAATAAGGAAAAGAGAATTGTTTCAACAATGTAATACATAGTAGTATAAATTTAAGCAACTTTCGAAAGATTGTACGAAACCGGAATAAATTTCTAATGAAATTCCACAAAAATTAAAACGATCGTATCACTGCAATTCTCAAAGCAATGGCTAACAATCGAGCGTCTCTACAGCGTATCGTTACGAAATATTCGAGGATTAGTCTGCAACTGATAGCACATGTATCCTTAAACTTTCAGAAATAAGGTCCACCTACAAAAAACTTTCAAAACTCCCATCTACATACAGGGTGTTCGACCACCCCTGGGAAAAATTTCAATGGGAGATTCTAGAGGCCAAAATAAGACGAAAATCAAGAATACCAATTTCTTGATGGTGGCTCCGTTAAGAAGATATTAATAATTAAATTAAAAAATTTTAAATCGTTTTGGAAAAATTATTTTCGGTTGCGGGGGTCAATTACAATCATTTTTGGTGAATATACATACCCTCGATATCCTACCCACTTTCGAGAAAAAAATTCGAGTAAATGCTGAAAGTTTTGGGTGAAAAAAAAGACTTTCTAATCGTCTTGAAAAAATTATTTTTAGTTGCAGGGGTCAATTACAATCATTTTTGGTGAATAGACATACCCCCGAAATCCTACCCACTTTCTAGAAAAAAATTCAGTATTGGCGGAACTTTAAACGTTAATAACTTGTTAACGAATCCACCATCAAGAAATTGGTATTCTTGATTTTCGTCTTATTTTGGCCTCTAGAATCTCCCATTGAAATATTTCCCAGGGGTGGCCGAAGACCCTGTATATCAGATTAAAAGCGGAAGGTGTACGATCGCGAGTAAGGGTTTTAGTAGCGGTTCGATGGCGTCGAACGCGCCTAATTCGCGCGGAAGATCGCTGGGACGTGGTTCAGGTACGTCCAGAATTTTCGCCCAGGGTTTCTCGTCTCGTGGATCGGAGACGAATCCGTCGTGTGTGCGGCTGCACCGTTGTAGGGGGCCCCGCATATACGCGCGACGGACGCTCAAGTAATTCGCGCAATTTCATCTAAATTCCGCAGCAACGAAATTTCTCGCGTCGCCGTCTCTACGCGCACGCTCACACAAGCTGTCTGCTTGCGTGCGCGCACGCTCGCGATATATGCTCGTACACGGAAGAGAGCCGAGCCACCATAATGGTATTTCTTACGCTCTTTGTTTATCACGGGGTTGGCTGGCGGCGCGCTCGCACACACGCGAGCTCTCGACGTTATTATGAAATACGATTAGGTCGGTACACCTCGGTACTCTCTTCCGTTTCTCGCCTCTCCCCCGCCCTCCCACGCCGCGACGAGCCTTCGGCTATTTCGAATATTCGGGCGTTCGGCGGATGCCGATGCTCGAAATACCGTGTCGTGCACGGAACCAAACCGGAACTCTGTTTCGCGCCTCCGACTCGTTGCACGAATTTCTTCCTACCCCAACTACGTTTTACCAGATCAGTCTTCCACCCTTGACGAAAACATATCCTGTCATTTTACGTCTCTTTTCCTATATAGATCCACAGAACGTACCGACAAACTGTGATTTACAGGATTAAAGTGGAAGGTCCTCGAGTTCTGTCTGTAAGGAATACTTTTCCTAAACACCAGAGGGTTAATTTATGAGAGGATTCTGCCCCTTCGAACTATCCGTCGAATAAAGGTATCCAATCGACTGACGTTCCACGCAAAAATTCGCGACCCTTAATAACGGCCTGTAAAGGGAATTTCGTGGAAGAAATCGTGGTTCCCCGGGCGCGTTCTCGCCGCGTCTGGTAATAAATTGTTGGAGGGCGCGATGTGTCGGGCAGAGGATCGCGGCGGCTTCGTTTCCACCCCGTCACCGCGATGTAAGTTGTAACTAGACGGGTGTACGCGAGCGCGAAAGAAAAGCCAGAGCCACCGTCTATTTCCCGGCGGAGCAGCTCCGCACGCTCTCTCGCGTAAATAACCTGCCCCGTTTTATTTCTTTTTCTCGTCGTCTCGCGGAATATTCCTCCCGTTCGTTCCTCGAGAATATTGCCAGCGCAACGCTTGGCCAGGTAACCGAGAAATTCGCCCCATCTGGCTCTGGCGGGCTTTCATCAACGCCCAACAATCCAGAGTCCGTGTCCGAGCTAATTCTCGACCAGTGTCGTTCCCGATGGCTCGCTTCTTTCGTTAAAACTCGCGCAAGGGTTACGGTACCCAGGAGAGTCGATCTACATTACAGGATCTCACGGTAATGGCGGCGCAAACGAGAAAGGGGCGACTCTGCGGAAAATACAAGTCGTAAATTTCGTATAAAATTGTCCCACGGAAGGCTTCGTCTTCGAGAAAGTCAAGGTTGAAAAGTCTCGCACAGGCGCGCAAGTAGAAACGGTCAGCCATGCACAGACTCGTCGAGCGACTAAAATCGCCCCGAAAGTCGAGCATCGTACGGATATATTTTACCCCATATTTTCGACTTATCGGAGGATGTTAATCGCGTATTATTCCACAGTCCTTGGCGCGGATAACCGAACGTTGCTTCTGGGCGTAGACGGGTTAAGGGCTCGGGGACGGTTGAAAAATATCGGCCACCTTTCTCTGGGAAGCAGTCCAGGTGTACAGCTTTTAATAGCAATCAACGCATCGTTGGCCCACACACATCGACAGGCGAGACCTTAATTTATGGTCCAGTGTTTTTGAAAATTAAGGGATTCCTCGTCGACCTAAAAATATTAGGTTCGTGGGCGTTGCAGAAATTAGAAAAACTCTGTAAAGCTCGTCGTTGGTCAATTTCTGCTTTTACTCGGGGGTTCTTGAATCAACTGGACTGCTCTGTTTGGATGTTTCGATGCTTTCTTTGTTTATTCTATAGTATAGCTCTATCGTATTACGATAGTCGGTCCTCGTGCCAGTTGTCGATCGTCAGTTGTCAAGAAATTGCAATCGGTCATCGAACCGTATTAATCAAACGCTATGGAATTACATATTGCGGCATCGGATGTTAGAAAAATAATATACTCGGTAGGATCGGAAAACCGAATTGGTTTTAAATTTATTCGTTAGGAAAAAGCGGTACGTTGGCAGCATAGACGCTGAAATCGATTAGGTGTAACGAATCCGAGCAATCGATATTATGCATAATATTCTAAACAAAAACCGTGTCGCAAACTATCCTTCTCTGTTCGAATGCGTGCATGTTTGGACGTTGTGAAACCGGATCGTAGACACGATTATAAACCGAGAGCACGCGCGACGCAACGAAAGAACTTACGTTCAACTTTTTCGATCGATCGAATACGGGTGATCCAGTTTGGAAACTTAACCAACATCCGACGAGTGAATCGTACGAAAGTTTAAAAGCTTGGGGGTGTCTCAAGCGTTTGGAGAAACGTATTGGAAACGAGATTACGCGAAATTTAGATTCGTCAGGATTTAGGTTGTTCGCCAAGACACGAGATCGTCAAGGTAACGATGGCAGGTTACAGTGACGCCGTTTATTATGGAAAATAGTCCAAGATCATCTGCCTAAAGTAACGATCTAACTTTGCTGGGCGCAGTGGCGAGATCATTGATAAAGATAACGAATAATTCTGGTCCGAGGTGCGATCCTCGCGATACATCGAATGGGGGAATCGTTTTGCGAGAAAATTGATTCCCGACCATCGTTGCCAGCGATCCATTAAAAAGATAATCTAGCCATTCGAGGTGTCCACGAAAATCGTGCAATTTGCCGATTACTGATATCGAACGTATTGCTAATATTATTTCCCCCAGTGTATCACAAAGATCGTCCCTCGCGAACGATTTTATTCTTCTCGGTGAATCTGTTTGCCATCGTGTGACTGCTTTTGAGCGTAACGGAAGCATTCGAAGACTGATATTTCGCAAGCATCGGAGGTTTAGCGCGGCGTGAGCGAACGGCTGGGACGCGTCTATTTTTACGGAAGGGGTTGGCATCCACGGACGCGGTTACGACGCGTAAACGCAGCCCGGGGCCCATCAGCGCATTAACAATTATATTACGGAAGCTCACTGTTATGCGCGAGCGAATTCATACGCGTGCCTTCGGGGTGTGCGTGGAGCGGGAGCAGCCACCGGGGGAAAAAAATCCACCGCGGGAAAGGAGATCGGGAGCGGCATCATCGGGATCGAGAGGAAGCCTGGAAGCCGTTTCTCCGGCGTCGGGGGTGGAAAACGATTCTCGACGGGTCCCGATATCGTCGGGAAATTCGGGATCGATCGCGCTGGTTCGCGCTCTCTCGGCTCTCACGAGGGGGGTGAAAATTTGCTCTTTTCGAACGTAGACGAGGAGACGACGGATTCGGAGCCGGGGTCGCGGTTTCCTCCCTCCCTCCCCCTCCCCTCGGACGTCGGCTTTGTTCTCTGTCGCGCGCGCCTAGGCCAGAAAGGGGCGAAGAAGGAGCGCGAGGCAGACCCTCGACAGCTTCGGTTACCCTTTGGCCGCGTCGTAACAGTGGCTGTGATTTAATTTTTTTCTCGCTATCCGAGAGAGAAAGAGAGAGAGACAGGGGTTAGGAAGAGAGACGGCAGTGTCATATTCACGACACACGAGGTCTCCGGGGCTCGGGTGTGGGCGCAAAGCGAGAGACGAGGCTCCCGGCCATTGAAGGGCCACCGGAGAGAGCAAAATCAAGCGGGGGTTCTCGTGCTCTCTCCGCACACAACGGAGAGCCGGAGGAACGGGGAGAGGGACAAAGGGAGGAACGGAGTGAGCGAAAGGGGGCGAGGACGAGTAGTCTCGGCGAGACTTAATTAAACAGCGGGCAAAGCCAGGTTAGTTCACAAAGTGACCGCGGCACCTACCCCCTTGTAGCCACCAGCATCGGCTCTTCGACGATATAGCTGCCTTCTGGGATATACTAGCCGCGTATCGGCTTCCAACGGGGAACACCGACCGCCGGGCAGCCCGGTCCACCGATCGAACCTCCCTCTAATCGTGTTGCTCGACTTTTTCAAGATTTTCCTACGTTTTACTCTCTCTCTGACGCGACTGTCGTCGACTCGACGACAAAGCGGACAAAAAGGGTTCGCGAAAAGTCTCGGAGCCCGGTGGACAGCGTCAACGGCGACGACAGACGCGTACACCCGAAAGACCAAAAGGGTGCCCGATCGGTGGCGACACCTTTGTCGTGGCGCGGCCGCGACCGCCCCCGCCACCGGGGCCTGGAAGGGTTTGTTTTCGCGGAAGGGGGTCGCGGTGACAGAGCAGTCGCCAAGCGGCACCGTCGCCACACGACGTTCTTTTTATCTCAAAGCCGTATCCCTTTTGCGCCTCTTCTCTATTCCTCAATTTCCAATGAGTCGGAATACGACATGAAACGCTAAACTGCCACAAAGGGGGTAGTAAGCCGGCTGCCGAGCGGTCGAACCCTTTGCCCGACCTGCTCTCGCTTCCTCGCAGCGTCGATCGAGCTGGAACCTCCGTCGCTCCTCCCCCGCCCACCCTATATCCCTCCCCTTTTCGATTCTTTGTTACAGCCTATTACATTTGCCTTTGCTCACGACGTTATTCCCAACGCGTCCCGAGGATCCCGCGGTCTCCTACGCTGACGTCAATCCCCCCTTCGTCCCCGAAATCCAGAAACTCGATAGAAAACTAATTTTTCGAAATACCACTAAACGTTCTAGGCACTTTTGTTTTAACCTTTACCGTTAGAAATTCTGTAGAAACTAACCTACAGACGTCCTGAACCTGATTAACCCTCGAGTGGATTATTGGGGTTGCTGTAGCCCTCCGCAAGTTTAAACTAACGTCAATGTAATTATTTCTATATTCATATAATCCTCCATCAGATCATTATTCTTTAAATGCCTTGAAGGAAAGTTGATTTTAAAAGGTGTTGAAGATTTCGAAAGGCGGAAGCGGTGGACAATTCGACCGGAAAGCAGAGGCGTTTTTCAGCGGCTCGCGTTTCCGGAGGGAACGGCGGCCACCCTCGACGGAGGTTCCTAATGTTTGTTCACAGCGGTGACTTGGTTCGCGGACGGTATTCAGTGAATCAGAATGGTCGCGCAAAGGATTCGTAGGCAAACGGGAAGGCAGGAAGGGTGGTAATCGGCACGTTTCCGTGCGCGGCGCGCGTCAGTGGCGTCGTCTAGGAGGAGAAACGACGTCGACCGGCACGACGGTTAGACGGAGACGAGGGCGAGCCAACGTTCTATCCCCGATTGCCACCCCTTGAGCTCGACGCAGTTACAATGTCGGAGGGGTTACGGAGATCGGTGTGTGTAAACGTTCACTTCAAAGCAAATCAGCTATCGTTACGCACGGGAGCACCGACGTCATCGTTGTCCGTACCCGTTGCTGTTGTTGTTGTCGCCGTCGCCAGCTCTTTTGAGAATTAGCTTTCCACTCGTTCGAGGATAACGCCTCGACGCATCGGAATTGCGGACGGGTTCCTTTGCGTGCTGTCGCGACCGACGCCTCGACGAACGCGTCCACGGGTTTTTTTATCTGCGCGCAGATCCACCGTTGGTAATTGCCCGGCAATAGCGTCGATGGATAGCGTGTCAAGGATCTTTCTTATCATCGTCGTTCGCAAACTATTACGCGACGAATATTCTCCTCGTACGCTCGCGTACGCCAACCCTTACCTAAGCGAAACCAACTATCGTCCACGTAGGAAATATTATTTTACGATGTTTCTACCGTTTTTGGAGCTGCTTGCAAATTTATTTCCCTGTTCTATTTAGCGTGAATCAATAAAATGGCGATGATAAAAGTAGAAACGATCGTGGTGCGTTTATAGGGAACGTTCCACACACCACACGATTCTACTGTGTTCCGTTGTTTCCGTGATTGGAAATGCTCGACACGGGCGACGAAGGGGTAAATCGTCGAGGGTAGGACTTTTCCCTGTGTTCGACGGGCAGCATTGGACGGTCTGTCATCGACGAAATGATTTCTCGACCGCGGGAGATAACGGCGCGTCGACACGGTTCGCGGATGGCTACGAAAACTCGGGGATGGCGTGACGATCCGGCGCGGTCGAACCCGTGGGGTTGAAACGGCCAGAGTCCCTCGGGTCCCAATTACACCGACACCCGATCCTGGCATTACAGCCCGGCTAATTCAAGGGGCGAGGAGCGTCGCGTATAAATCTCGTACCCGTTGATTGTATAGTTTCAATTCCGTTTGTCGTGCCCGTCGACGACTTTTTTCTCGCTCCTCTTCGCCGCTTCGATCGCTCTTAGCCTGTACCTCGCGGGGCTAATTTGCGTACGTAATTCTCGCTCCCGAATCTTCGACGGGAATTACAAGGTGCGTATTATGATCTTAAAAAAATGTGCTTGCGCCAGTTTAGTGGCGTTTCGATGCCCATGGAATTTTTTATACGCCAAGAAACTGTTGCATCTAGACGCGTACAGAATGTAGAAACGTATCACTGTCGCTTCTGTTCGATTAACAGCGATCGCAGTGCAGGAAGTAGCTACGGAGAAAATCCTATTTTATAGATCGTATCGAAGGGCTATGAATTTTTCCGTAATTCCTGTCTCGTGGCCGAAGGTTGCCAAGCGTTCGGTGAAAAGCGACGCAGGTGTCAAAGGTCTCGCGAGTCGAAAGAAACCGAAGGGAGCAGGTTGGGGGAGGTTTAGGGATGAAAGGGGTGTTTCCCTCTGGCGACAAAAGGTTCGGGTAATTACAAGGAGGCCGCAAGTTCCCGTAAAGCGGCGGCGAGGGCAGCTGTCGGTTCCCAAAGTGGTCCGCTCGCGTTCTCGATCCCGGAGGTTTACGCGCGGCGAGGAGCTTTTTGCCGGAGAGAACGTCGTCCAGAGTTTCCGGTCGCGGATCGTATCCAGAGCGCGCTTCGGTCCGTTCCGCGTTCTATTTGTTATCCTAGCGCCGTCGACCAATCCGCTCCACGACGAGCCTTATCCCTCTCCTCCGTGGCGATGACGAGGTTATCGTTCGAAAAACCAAGACCTCGATTAACGACTCTCGAAATCCGGTTAACGTAAACTCGGGGACAACGTGGGAAACGTCGATCGCCGGGGAAAAACCGCCGTCTTCCTCGCGTGCACACGCGTTTCTCGGTTTTTCTGGCTTCCAAAAGCAAACCTTCGCGCTCGGTCGACGGGATTTCGTCGTTTCTCCGTGAACACGGACCTGCAAAGGTCGTCTCATTGTTCGACGCGAGCAACGCGTGTCCCATTAGACGTCCCTCGGCCCGCGACGACTTCTCCTGCAACCCCTGCTAAGATAATACGGCCTCCCGGCGGGGGGTTGGAGATTTCAACCTTTACCGAAATGCCAAGCGGGGCTTTAAACGGGCTAATAACACCGCGGCCCCTTCCAACCCTCCCGCGAGTCTCTCCTTATTGCGCAAATTGCCTCCGTTGCCAGAAGCCTACGACGCGACGCGTCCGATAACGTCTTCAGGCTTTCTGGATTTTCCCTAACGCTTTCCTACGATATTCACTTTGGGACCGAAACGATTATTTCTCAAGCTGAAATGTTAAAGGGAATGAATCGACGTAGTTGTATTTATAATTTCCAAGACGCGAAGCTAGTCTAAAATCGCAACCCTTTGACGACCATCCTCTGCGCTGCTAGCCAACATCTTCGTCGAAACTCTCGAGAACATGATTCGAAACGATCCTGGCAGCTGGACGAGCTCGTCGACCACGCTAGTCGCGAGACAGCTCTATCGACACCCACTTCTCGAAAGTGGTCGTGCAAAAACCTCCGACCGTGAATAAAGTCTTTGATCGATAATTATTGCTACTCCGTTCGACCTCTGTCGAAAAGGTTCCCAGGTTTCCTCGTGGCACGTAGCAAGTATATCGATGAGGATAGGAGATGGATGAGTCTAATTATTGTGCGATAATTCATTCCTGGTTGAAAGACTCTAACCGCGTACGGAGTGATAACCGACGCGGAGGTTCTTGGTAGTTCATTTCCCGCGCCATTAACGCTCAAAGTCCATTCTGAGGAAGATTCTCCGAGCGCAATCGGATTCCCTCGAACGGAAGTCGATCCGATATCGTGGAAAAGTTCCCTCCCCGGGTCATCGTACGCTAAAGTCTACGCTTTAGTCTCGCCGGCCGGCATCGAACACAATACGGTCCGTTTCTTAATGTATTAAAGACGCGCGCGAAAGCGACATTACTTACGGAATAACCCGATAGCCTGTCCCGCGCGCGCCTTTTTATTTACGCGGCGGTCATTAGCCGAATGAAAGACGGTGGTCTCGACGAGCGGGTGCGTCAATATCCACGGGATGATCGATCGTCCCGGGTCGTAGCCGTAGGAGGCCTCGCGCAAATTAGGTATCGTCTTACGTTCCCGCCGCGGCGGCGAATCCTCGAAAAAACCGCGTCCATTGGCCGTGGCCACCGAAATCCGTCCCGGTAGCATCGATCACGCGGCGAAACCGTACACGCGTACCCTGGAAGTTTCGCGCGGAAAGATAAAGGTTTGTATGGTCCTAGGGGGCGGCGGACTATTTCCTATATTTGCGATATCGCTTGACATTATGGGCGGCGACGGGGGTGGAAGCGGGGGCGGGCGAAGACGAGGGAAACCGCCGCGCGAAGCGATGGATGGGCTGTTCCGTGAGACCGGCTGTCATATTCATGTATTGACACTGAGCTGGTTGACTAATGGACTGCTGTTGTCACAGGCTCGTGTTACCGCGGGGACCCGGCAACTCGTTTTTCCTGCGAATCGACCGAAACGAGTCCACGCGCCGGCGACGACTTCCCCGGAGTCCGGCGTCGCGAGCGCAACCGTGGAATGAAAAAAAAAAGAAAATAGCAAAATCGACGCGCGCCATCGCGCCGCAGTCCCGGATACACCCTGTTCCTTTTTTTTTTTTTTTCATTCCGCCCCGGCAATATAGCCAGATCGCCGGGCCAGACCGTCCGCCCCGAAGCGCGCGGATATTCCTCCCGTCGCGTCGGTCTTCTCGACTTTTACATATTTATCGGGGCTCGCATTGTGCTCGCGTCAGCCGAGACGCCGACATCTTTTGCCGGGAAAATCCGTGATATTGAATTTGCCCGGCCCACGCTCTCTCCTCCCCTCTCGTTTGCCTTCGCCTCTCTTTCGCCGTCGACTCTGCCCGAATCGATTCGCTCTCGCGCCGCTACGTGCTTTCGAAAATTTCGCGTACCCGCGGGGATCGATGATTCATTCCGCCGACGGTCCCAGAATCTCCCGACGACGATCTCCCCGGGGGCCCCCGGGGCCGCGGCACAATGGAGAAATCGGTACGCGAGCCGAAAAGAACAGAACTCGAGCGGACAAAGGGGTGTGGGTGTAGCAGGATCGACGAGTAGGTGGTCGCGGACGACCGTTCTATTACGGACTGACATTCGATACAAACTTGGCCGCGGCGATCGCTCTGGTCTTTGCCTTCGTCTTCCCCGCCGTCCCCTTCGTCAACCCTTCCATTAAAGTCACGACGCTGCGAGTCCGCGGAAGGCTCGTCCAGGGTTGGAACGAGGGTTCCGGGGTTCGCTGACACGAGCCTCGTCGAGGAATAATAGGACGTGCTCGCCAACCGGACCCTGTCGACGCTTTATAGCGTGTCTCTTCGCGACTCCTTGATTTATCGGCGAGTGAACCGTGAAGCGCGTCGCGATTTTCCCGATGGCCGTAAAGAGACGGACGTAAAACGCATGCAACCAGAGTCGAAATCGAGTACTTACTTCGGACTTTCTGCTCGTCCTGGAGCTGACGCTCGAGACTGTCCTTCACCTCCCTCTCCCGCAGAACGTCCATCTTGAGCTCGGCTGAAATCACAAGCAAACGGTGCCTTTCAATTCACGGGCTGCCTAATTTCAACGGCGTCCATGCACGGACGACGGGAAACATTGTTTGGAAGGTGGACAGGGGGGTGGATGACTTCCAACACGTGAAACGAGATTAACCCTTTGGCACAGAGAATAGCAGGCGTTGGAGAACAGACACGCTTAAAGGTTTTACTGCTAGAGGCACGACTCTCAAGCTTTCTTATTCTTACCGATCGAAATTGCACACTGTGCGAGATTCGATGAAACTATTTCCGAGTCGATATCTCTCTGCACGCGGGTGGATGATGGTTTCGTCGTGGACCACTGGCGTACGAGGAGGAAAGACGAGGTACAAAAGTATTGGACCGATATTACTAGCGGAATAGAAATCACTGTTTATTTCGAGTGATCCGGTCAGCGGCGACACGACAACTGAGCTCAGTGTCGAAGCGTTTCGGCTCGGTTCGATTCGAAACCGGGAGCAAAACATTTGTCGCACGGTAAACACCGGTAACCGTCTCGCGCGTCGCGTCTGTTATTGTCTTAATAACGGCGAATCCGAAACACACAGATACGCGAAAATGTCATGTCAGTCAGTACGAACGTACACAACAAACACGTTCAAACCCCCGAAGCTTATTTATCTCTAAGAAGATGAAATAAAATGGATTTATTTGGAATTCTGGAGGTTCTCGTTCGTATCCATCGCGGTTCTGTGACCCGAAATATGGCGCGGGAGAATATCGTACGGTCGAGCGGGTTCGAGATTAAATCCAGCGGACGATGGGCGGCCCGGATCTCGCATAGTTACCTCTAATAGAATTACACGGAGACGTAGCCGGTCGTAGCTTGTCTCCGAGACGCCTTTCTCCATCTTCGCGAAGGGCCCTTTCCCCCTGGGAGCCGGGGGGCGTAAAATTAGCCATTTCGAATCTCAGCGATAGGGTAGTTTCGTCCGAGCAGAGTCGAACTTCTAGTTTTCCCTCGACGTCTCGGTTCCGAGGTTCGCGAAAGATCGCAGTTCGCGGCCTCTGAATGCCTCGAACTCGATTATCGACGTCTCGAAACCCGAGTCGATTAGGTTCGTCGGCTCGAAGCCCGGGGGAGAGCCTGCCCTTCGTCGGGAAAGTAAAGAAGCGGCCTTTCAGCCGGTAAAACGTTTCCGGGCTTTAAATCAAGCAGGCTAATTCGGTTTAACGGAAGAAAAGAAACCGTGGGACGGGGCGTGGAGTCACCCTCGTCCGTTTCTGGTCGTCTGCCCCGCGAATTACATCGATGCCCAATGAGTCGCGCGGCTCGTAACGCGCGTCTCGCGCGGCTCATCGACTGATAAGCTGCTCGTTAGGTCGTCGCCAATTTGCGGACATTTCGCAGAATCGTTTCTCTAGCGATTCCCCCGGCGCGATAAAACTCTGCGGATCGCTTCGCGAAACGAGATTTAAGTACGAGTTCGTACCTTTTAGTACCAATTTGGTGAAGTTCCTTGGAATATAAATTTAGCGACGCCTCGTTAGTCGCGCGCTCGGAATATGGTTCCTGGATTTCGAGCCCTATTTAGGATGATTATATCGCGTCAAGAGTGTTCAACGTTGACTCTTTACCTTTTGCACTAGAACGATGGTTGTTTTTAAAGTGGTACGATTTTATTAATTCCCGACGAGCAGTATTTCGAAGTGAAAACCGACTGGTGAAGTCTATGATATCGTTTCTACTTGTTAAAAGTATTTCATGCATCGATGCTAAAACAACCCTCAAAGAAACTGGTTGAAAATGCAGAAAATGTTCCATTATGCATTCCGCTGCTTTGAAGTTTATAATTGTGCACGTTCGTTTAAAATTTATACATCAGTGAGACTATAATTACTCGTTACTCGGTGTTTTCAGTCCTTTAATTTGTAACTTAAAAATATATTCTCGTCGGGAATGTCGAGTACTCCCTGTTGCGCGTATCTTGGAAAAACGAAAATTTATTTTTTTCGTGCAGCTCCAACAAAAATGAAGCTGTCGAGTTGAAATTTGTTTTACATATCGTTTGAAGGATATCGAACAAATATGGGTAGGGATTTTTCAGTTCAGTCGTTCCTCGTAATAGTTGCTTTTTATAAATGACTGGTAAAAATTGCTTTTTTCGCATTTACTTTTACAGTGTTAAACTCGGCACTGACGCGAGTACAAATTTATGGAATGAAATTGTCTGTCCAAAAAGTGACAGTCTAAAAAATCGATAACCAAGTCCAAAAGTTCATCAAGTTCTTGATAAACTTCCATCTAAACGAGAAGAAACGATTCATAGTAAGTTTTCTAAAAATTTTGCCAGGACTCGAAAGGCACTTGCAGAACGCGTGAGTTTCTCGATTTTTTATCGGATTGTTGGTGTTCGAAGAGAGCGAGGGACCCACCCTGAGTTAAAATGGTGGGATTGGTGGGTTCGTGGAGGCAAAGGAGCAGCTTCTGTCCGCGTGGTGGAAAGCGCCGCGATATTCGCGAACGTGGTCGGGGGGGCGGCAGGGCGATGAGCCGCGCGGAGAATCAAGCCGGTAGATTAGGTAGGGCCGCGTCTCAGCAGTCTGCCGGCAATTTGAGAGCGTTTGCGAGGTCCATTAACGGCGGTAACTCTTCACGACCGGCCGCCACGAAGATTCAATTTGAATGCTAACCAGAATAGGAAGTTCGCGCCGGAGCCCCGCCGTAGCGCGTATACGTTACGCTGCCCCTTCCTGCCCGGTCTCCACCCCGGGCCCCCCGCTACCGCCCTTCGCCACCCTGTTATTGCCAATTTCGGCGCGTTTCTGCAGCCCACTTTGCGATCGTTTAGATTATCATCTCTCCCGGTTTCTCTTTCTCTCGTCTCGACGTTAGGGGCACAGACGCGTTTCCCCTCCCCACCCCCCGTCGTCCCGTGTATGCTCTACCTTTCCCTCGGTACCTAACGTTTCCGGAGATAATTGAACTTTATTAGAGATCGTCGTCGACGGAACGTCAGCCCTCGCGCTCACCCCGGGGCCGATTCGAATCGGCTCGGTTTAACGATTACCCGCCTCTTCTCGTTGTCTTTTCACCCTCCCCTCCGCCACTCACGATATCCCTAGGACCCTCGACCTTCGCGAACGCCGAATAACCTGCAATTTTATTATACAGACGAATCTGGTTCTACGATTCCTAGACAACCCCCGGAGACTGTCGAGCGCGCGAGATTCTCACGGAAACGATGCATCGCCGAAATAGGGGGTGTGTAATTTCATTACACAGCTAGATCACTACCAAATAACGCTCGAAGCGAGTTAAAGAAGCGTTAAAAGAATTCCTAGAGCCTCGAAGGCTGTTGCGATCGAGCGAGGGTGGAAATGGAGCGGAGACGAACGTCGCGGCAGCCGGAAGTCGCGAGAATCGATTACCCCCCGGGGTGTGGGGGTTCGAGGGTGGCGCGAGCTTATTGAAATTCGGCCGCGGCCTCGTGGCCATTAAAATTTCAGGGATTAATGTTAGCCGCGGTGAAAAGCGCTCCGGTGGCTGGCTCGTAAGAAAACGACGCGCCCCTTCGTGGGGCTGGTCCCGGCGTCGTTTCATCATTCTCGCGTCAATTAGACGGTCCCTAATCGCGAGTCGGTCCATAAACCGTGAGTTATGCTTGTTATTCGCGGATACGGCCGCCCGTTTGTCCTCTTTTTCTCCGCGTCGCGCAAGGATTTGTTTTCATCTTCGATCGGAAGTCGTTCCGCGAACGATCGAGGCACCTGTCGCGAAATTTCGCTCGTTAGGAATCGTAGGTAGGGCCGCGGAGGTTTGGGATTAGGCTCGGAGGATCGTCGCCGATAATAATATTCACGGTAGCCCGAGCACTGCGGGGCCGGCAACAATAACGGTGCAACGGAACGTGCATGCCACTGTTACCGGAGCGATTCATGGTTATTGATTAGTATATGGTGGCAGGAAGACGGGAGGCGGCGGTGCCAGCGTAGCGTTCGCATCCCCGGAGGGCTTGTACGACGACGTGTACGCGTGTATAGCTTCTGCGCGGCGCTAAGATATTCGCAGGGCCCCGGGCCACCCTCAGAAACAACAATGTCAACTTAACCGTGCGCGCCCTGGCCCGCAATCGTTTGAATAGTATAATGTGGCTTTCGTGTTACGCGCCCCGCTGCCCTCCGCGCTACGTCCATCGATACCCGCCTTCGATGCTTGCCTTCCATCCCAACCATATCGCCTTACGGCCTCAAACTTTTCCTTTTCTTTCGATTTACCTAACAAAAATCCCTTTTTTCAACCTAATTTTTATGCACGCTCTTTACCCACTACTGGTTAATATTAGTAGGGCTGCTTATCCTGGATCAAATGAGCGAAAAATATTATTATACCATAATAGTAATCATCTGTGTTACGAATGAATAATGTCGGAAGAGAATAATTTAATTCTGAGCAGGTATATTTCTACGTATCTTCACCGGAAAAGGAGAAAAGGTTTATTCAGTTCGTATCAGATAATATATCCTCGAACGTTCGTTTATGTCAATGTAAGATATACGCCCGCGTCAGGTGCTAGGTCTGATATGTTAATTCCAAAGGTCAGATATAATTATATCGAGTTTTACAAGACTGGTTGGAAAAGAGGTCGTAATAAAATATATTGCGATGCAAGTACAGGTGATGTATAGTTACACCTATGAATCCATATACGTACGATCAGATACGCATGAGATATCGTATACAATTAGATATGATCTTGTACAATCGTGGGCGATAATGCAAGTTCGTATATGACATTATTCGACAATATACGATTCCATATATTGCCATGTACCAAGTATGATCCAGACATGATCCCATACGATGGTGAATGACTATTCACGTTCGGACATGTAGTGTGTCACTGCGTATCTGACATCAGATATGACGTATACGATCACGAGCGTTACGTATCTATTCGCGTATAATCGTTTGTTGCGTATCATTTGATTTCCTCTGAGATTTATAGATCGTTCCGCTTTTGGAAACCTTTTGCACCGAGGCAAAATTAAATTTTAGCATTATCATATTTATTTATGAAACGAACAGATGCTTTCTGCATGCTTCCCAAGTAAGCACACGTCATAAATCTGTAAAATCCAAACTAGTCGTTACAAAAATTGTTTACCACAGCCGCGTTCCTGCCGCGAACGTTTATTTCACGAATATATTTATTTACATAATTAGCGTCCGTATTACGCAAAACAAAAATACAGAAACTTTACGAGAACGTTCGACAAGGCAGATGCTTCCAAACTTTGACCCAAATCTTGATAGATCCGTAGATCCAGGGTTAACCTGGCAGATCTAATTACGAGGCCAGAGATTTCATTTTTGAATAATTAGGAAACTAATGAGGTTCCTGACAGATTTTTCTTTAACGCCTCCTCTCGAGCTCTCAATTTATAAAAATAAAAAATTCTAAAAGCTATCGCTTGGATTCAATTTATTCGTTTCGATTTATCATCGCTTCCGCGTCCGTTGGACGGCAACGCGCATCGATCTAAAGCGGTGGCGCGTTTCTTCGGTCGTTTACGAATTTAATTTCGACGGATCAGGACCGAGGTAATAAACCGCCGTTGAGAATTAACCCGCGGATTATTTCGGTAATTTACAACCCTCGGGGTTCGCGTCTCGGGGCGAACGCCAGCGACGCGTCCTCCTCGAGACTTTTTCCCGATCCACGGATCGAACGGAGTCGGATCTCCGTCGTGCGAATTTCATAAATTCAACGTCTGGAAGCCGATTAATCCCGCGCGTCGCGTTATTTGCCCACGGAAGGGTATCCTCCGGGCCTCTTGCCGAAACGACGATATTATTGTTTCCACCCTTGCATATTATAAACGCGTAACGATCGTCCGTCTACCGGCAAGTTTGTCCTCTCCCGCGGGCATGCTTCTCCGTTGCGGAACTTGAATTGTCTGCGGCCCGCGCGACCGGAAAGACGCCCAAGACGCCGCGAAGACGACGCCACGCGAACAGAACGAACAGAGACCCGGGTGAAATCGATCACGCGAATCGTACGACTTTCGGGGGCTATCGGTGTCTCCGGATCCTCGACACGTCGATCGATCGACGGGAGATTTCGGGTCGACAATGTACCACGGTTACGCGAAGTCGACGAGAGGCCAATAGTTATCCGTCGTTGGATTACGGTCCTTGGCTAAGGGCTACAAGGGTTTCCCTTCCTACAGGATTTAAGACGGACTTAGGCCTTGTTCCGGTCGCTGACCACTTTGCCTCCCATTAACCATTAACGGATCTAACGAAAATAGGATTAGATCGCAGCTAGTCGGCCTCGCCGCGCGCCCACTAAAACTACTGCCGTTTGCGGCAGGCGTCGGGTTTCTTCCGGATTATCCGCGGTACTTCATCCCTTCGTCATCGAGATCCTCGGGTTTCGGCAGTCATCTTTTTCTTTTCCCGGTTCGTCGATCGCCATTGCCTTTACCTCCCTAGATTTATTCGATCGTATCTATTATTAAAACAGCACATTTTTAAGAATCTTCAGAATTCGAAGATGAATGCATCGTTTAAAAGATTTAGCTAATCTCCGTTAACTCCGTCTGCTCGAAAGATTTTGAAATATGGTAATTTTGCGGTGATTTCGTTCGGTTGACTCGTAGGTGGAAAATCGGTTGGCGCGATCAGCGAGGTTCGAGCGGCTGCAAGAAATTCTCGGGGTCGTTCTTTCGGCGGGTACTGGTACGAAGACAATCGGATAAAGATACGGTCGAAGAACGAATGCGAATAGCGCGGGGCTGGATGGCGGTCGTACGTCGCGGTCGATCGTAGGTGAATAGTTTCGATATCTCTCGGCCGTCGAGGTCGCGGGTTCTTCGGTGGCCGTGTTCGTCGCTCGAACTCGGCCGGAGATACGGCGAAGAGCGTTTTCGCGTTTCAAGATAATCCTTCCTTCCTTCGGGAACAGACCCTCCGGGGATATCTTGCCAAGTTATTGCACGGCCGTCGGCTTAGAAACCGCCGCTGGAACGATATCGCCGCCTTCGACTCGTTCGAACTCCGCAAGAACGATCTTCATTTTTCCACCGTGTATAAATCCGAAGGTTAAGAAGCGCGCAGAAACCGAGGGTCCGAGAAACCAGCGCGCGATTCAAACGTCAAAGTCAGGAACCACTTTCTAAAACTACGATCTATCAGCCAAACGCTACCTTACCGCGCCCAAGAAAACATACACATAGGTATTTCAACGTTTGGCATTATCCACTTGCAGCGATCGAAGAACGAAGCAATTACAAATAAAACATAGTTTACCCCTTGAACTCCCAGGAATTCCGTAAATAGCGTTATTCCCGTGCGTTTGAAATCTCGGTTGGCGATCGGCGTTCGCGACCGCGAATCGATCTCGGGCAGTCGTTGAACTCTCGCGTACTCGAATAGTCGTAGGTAACAAACGCGGTGCCAGGTATTTTTCCCCTCGTTTTAACAAGACCGACGCGCCCCGCTGGATCTTTATCGTTATTACGAGTGTCTGTCCGACTGTATACGCGCGTGCACGCTAGACCGCCCGTGCACAGCGCGAGACATTAATGTTTCGCGATCGTAAACCGTTCAGCGGCATGATTCCACCAGCATTTATCGAATAACCCTCGACGACCCGTGACTGCCTTCCTCGACGATCGATCTTCCTTCTCCGCTTCGCCGTAGCTGGCTCCGCGCGCGCGATTCTCTCTCTCGATCGTTCGCGAACGATCGCTTTTCGTCCCGCGACCGGCAATTTAGGCTTAAGTTTAATGACTCCGGAGAAACCAAGGTACGATCGTTGCATTTGTAACCAAGCTGTTGCACGGTTGCGTCACACGCTCGGATATTTTCTATTTAAATTATATGTTGCGGCGAGAAGTCTAAAACAACACGCTTTGCTCTGCTTTGGAACCGGATTGCACGGTTTAATTCCGACAATCGTGAGAACGTGCTCCGGTAGAAATGACTCTATCGATCTTTTCGAGAAACGTGTTGCAATATCTGTTTAGGAGAAAACGTTCTTTCCAAGAGTATTTCGAGTCGAGAAAGTGTCGTACCTTTTCCCGATTACACGGAGAATGCTGAGGGGACTAGTAATTCTGGGTTTGAACCCCTTGATGTAGTAGCTAAGGGGTAGATTACACGCTTATGATCCTAGGATCAGGTGGTTACAGTTTGGATCCGTTTGTTTCTTTAACCACAATTTATCCACCATTGTTCGACTCCGTCTGTAATTATCGTCGACAGACGCTTGGTAGGACAACCACCGATAAGTGTATTTTATCAAGTAGCTGTACAAGCACAGTTTAACTCTTTATTTAAGCCAAACGTTTTGTTTATCTGGCAAGACTCGCCTCGTTGGACGCGGTATGGTAACGCAAAATAAACGTCCGCCTCGGTCCGATCTCTCCGCTCCACCGACGCGTCCCGTGCGGCGTTTCGAAGGAAGTACGCGGCTCTTGGCTCCTTTTTCGCGACGTGTAAATAACACGTTGGTATAATAAGACGTCAACGAGCAGCTCGGCACCTACGCGATCGCGATACGATCTCCACGGTCGCGACAGTCGGAAGTCGTACGAGTTTCTCTTTTCGAACCGGACCTCGACTACCGCCAGAGGCCACAGTCCTCGGGGGCGTTTGACGAACCGTGGGCCCCCCCCAATTAGGCTGGGCCCTGTCATGGAATCCATCAACGTCCACGATTCTTCCTTCGATTCCTGGTCGACCAGTATCCCGATACAATCTTCTCAGATCGTTGAACCCATATATGTGTAATCTCTCCCTCGAAGTATCGATGCTGGTCGCCGCGATATAATATTAAATAAAAGGGCTCAGCAATTATTTTGCAACATTTGAATTTCATAACCCTAAAGTACACGCTAAACTCGAAAGACCGCAGTACGCCGCGAGTCGAGCCGAAAAACCATCGTGTCGTTTCAGGGTTCATATTCTTAAACGCGAACGAACTTATTACACGAGCCCAAGTATTAATAGTTGCCCGACCTCGGGAGCAAATTGTCGCGCGACAGGAAGTCGATAGCATGCGGTCAGCTTCGGGACCTCGGAGACGAGCACCTGCTCGCGAGGACTCTCCGCTCGCTGGTTCGCGTCGCCTGGCCTAATCGCTCGGTTACGTCACGCGAGGGAAAATTAGCAGGACTGGTCTCGCGAGCGGCACGCATAATGCGCGCGATTATACGCATTAAGCAGCGAGGGGCGTGCTTTAAGGGCCAATTACCGCGGCGCTTTTACGCTCAACCGAGAAGCACTCGCGACCTCTCGATGACACTTTCGAAACGGGATTCTTTAACGTCCACTCCGCGCGACCGTCGTCTCCGAGACTACGTTCCCCGGCTGGATCGGATCGAGCGGATCGCGAGCGCCGCGTGTGCCCCGGCGCGGATCGAATTGCCCCGAGAGTGGCCGCGGAGTCGCAACAAAATATTCGTTTCTCGCGGCAGTAAACGGCGTCGTTAACGACACGATCCGCCGCCCCTCTCTCCTTCTTTCTCCGTCGCGACGGACTCTTTCCCTCTCGTCGCTCGCGCTTTTATTGCCGGTAAATTACACGCTTTATTCGCCCGTGCGACGACCCGAAAGCAAACTGTATAATTGAACGGTAGTTAAAACTGCGGTAGGTCAAGTTTCTTTCCGCCTCTCCTCCGTATTCGTATTCGTATTCGTGTTCATGTTCGTGTTCGTGTTCGTCTTTCTCCCTCTTCCTCGGTTCGTCCATGCGTTTTTCATCGAGCACCCACGAAACGGTGGTTCTCAGAGTCTATCGATATTTTTTGCTCGAAAAACCATCCTATGTCTAGAAATAGATCCGTGATCCATCTTGGAGTCACGGAAGCTTGAAGGATAATTCTCGAGACCGTAGTTCGTTTCAAATGGCAGATCACACGAGCAAGTAACGAAGAGGGAGAGGAGCAAATAGCGTCGGATCGTAATCGCCCGAAGGTCGCGGAGTGCAAGGACCTCGGAAGGCAACAAAGTCTCGCGAAAGACAGTTAAAACGGCGGCGGCGATAAAAGCCGCTAAGCAACAAAGTCCCGAGGCTGGACGATACGTAGGAAAAAATCCGCGAGATCTCCTCCCGCAGACTCCGGGGAGAGGCTCGTAAATTGTCGGTTTATAATCGTCGCGGATGGGAGGGGCGGTCGAAGGAACACTCGGCACGGTTCCCGGCCGGGAAATCGCGGGGTCGTTAGGAACGCGAGGCCGTCCGTTTTGTTACTTAATTTCGCGGCGACAACGATCGTCGACGATCGAGGAGCAGGATCGATGTCCCCGGGGCCGTTAAATCCGAGATTTAGGTGACGTCCCGGCGAGGTCGAGCGGTTTATCGCCGCGCGAGGCTCGCGATTTTCTTCTCGCCCCGTCCGTGATCGTTTCCAAGAAACCGTTCCGAGATTTCCTTCTTACCGAATCCTCCTGCGCGCGAACAATAATCCCGATACGATTCGATTCGCGGACGCGTCGCGTCCACGGTCTGCGAAGCCCCGAGAGCCGCGCGGCGCGCGGCGCGCCTCGAGGCCGGGTTCCCGCGACTCTTTTTATTGTTAAATAAATAATCAAGCAGTTGTTGCCGCGTTAGGCATAATTTATTAGTCTCCCCGACACCAACGGGCCCCCTCTCTTAAATTCCTTGCCCCTCGACGTCGCCGTCCTCCCGGTTCGGTCGTTCGGTTCGCCTCGCGAGCCTCACCCCAAGAAGAAACGCGAGGTGCGTGAGCGCCTATAAGCCCGTTTATTCTGCCCCCTCGCGCTTCAGCCCGCCGGGGCCCGGTCCCCCTGTTGGCCTCCGGTTGGTTCCCATCGGCGCGGGGGGGGACGCGGGTTTGGTGCCTTATGCTAAAAGAGAGGCCCGTGGTTTCTCTAATTGACAATCGGCCGCGTTCTCGAGCCGGACCCGGCTCGAAGGTGGCTCGAAGGTGGGAACCCGACATCGACCGCGCCGCGCGGCTACATCGTATTGTCTCGCGTTTTTATTCCTACTTTTCTGCCACGCCGGGGACAGGGAGAGGGTGGAGCCGGACCCCGAGTCCGGAGTCTCTCGTTTGGAGCGCATACCTCCGGATCACGCTCGTTTGCGCTTTCCACGGATTCGCGCGAGAATAGCCCACGGGGACCGGGGGCCCCCGATCCCCGGCCGGTGTGCGCTGTGTGCGTGCCCTCCGTCGCGGCAGGAATTAACGAGTAACAACGGGGCCACCCTGACCCGGGCGCCAACGTGTCCCATTAAAGGCGCCCTTTTTCTGCCTCGGCCAGTAGCCCGACCAAACAGCCTCTCTGCTCGTTATGAAAATTCCTCGAGTTCGAACCGAGTTCGGGCCACGACCGTCCGGTACACCATGGATTCGCGATTACCAGGGGACCGTTCCGTTGCTCCTCGCGATACCAAAACACGAGCATTCTTTTCCGACTCGGAATCGTTTCCTCCGCGTACGACCCCGGGAGCATGGACCAGAGAAACACAAAAGCTCCGGGCCCTTGTCCTCCCCCCAGTTCTTCGTAGCTGCTCTTTGACACCGGTTCTCTGGGAATTGTATCAGACTCGGGCAATCCAATTCACGAGCATCCCGAATATACCGAAACTCTATTTCACGATGAAATTTTTAATTTGCACGCGAATCAAAAGCGAGCCCCTCCTGTAAGAAAAATCACGTTAGCCCGAGCGAGTATTTAATTTCTTCGAAGCGACGGTGGTTGGTCCGTGTACGTACAAGCGGGCCCCGATCCCGGGACTGTTCTTTCCTCCTCCCTGCGGCGGTCCCGACGTACGATATCCGTAGTTCGGGAACGTCGGAAGCGGAGGTTCCCCGGGTCCGAGCCGAGCAAGGATTAATAGTCCCGAAGACTAATAGACTAGTAGACTTAGAGGCCTCGTGTCCGCTGTTCCTCCGGACATGGGATCGACAATTTGTAGCGCGTCCCGTGGCATTGCTGCTCGAGTTATAAACACAGATGTAAAGCCGCGCACCCCGGGAGGGTGAGCATATAAGTTGGTAGTCCCGAACATCGGAGTATCCAAAAAGCATACACGATCCCGAGCTGTCGGGACCGGTATCTCCAGCCCGGCCGCTATAAATAGAGAAGGAAAAGGGCCCCGGTTCGCGAGACCACGGACTGCTAAAACGAAGAAGAGCCTCGGGAATTACGATTTCATCGTTCGCCCTCGTACCACCACTCGTATTTCACCTTCTCCCCCCGCCGCTGGTTCGATTCCTTCGGGACTTCTATGCCTCTACGCGCGAACAGGCGCGCTCCTTCGAAAATCGGCTCAGCTTCCACCCATAATTACCGGATCTACGCGACGCCCTCTTCACGCTGATTCAAACGTCTCCTCGACTTGCTCGCGAAGGATAATGCATGCAAGCGACTCCTTTCCAACGCGGCGTACCGACGATCGAATATCCTTTCGGTTCGTCCCGAAAAATAATGGAATTTTGTTTGCCCCGTTACGTGTCGATAGGCAAAGGTGGTTTCCTCGAGGTAATTTCGTTAGAGTTTCCATAAATATTTAAACGCCTCGGCGTCTCGGCCTCGCCTTGGCTCGATGTAGGTTAAGAGTCCATCGGATACGCTTAATGAACAGAATTTAAATAGGAAAATGCTTTCTTTCCTGTCGATATTTTGGAAATACGCGTTGCTTGAACTCCGAAAAATCATTCGAAACTCGTAAAAATAAACGCGTTAATCCACCGTAATTTTCCAACTTTGAAACTGTCGGGCGACCGTGTGCAGGCTACCTTAAAGATGGTCTCTGGGTCGAAGAGGTCGTGCGCTACGAGCGCGCGAACAGCGGCCGCGGCGATTATTACGCTTATTAAGGTGGAAAGTAATAAATTACGAGCTCCTCTAATAATGGGAACCAGAGGAACCGATCGACGGGGAGGAGGAGGTTGTTCGGTGCGGCAGCTGCGAAACGATCTCGAGACGCATCGGAGAACCGGGATCGATTCGACCGGGTAGAATATTCGGGCTTCGAATTGGCCCGCCTTGTTTGTTGCAGTCTCGTGCAGGCGCGGGCGCGCGCCTCCGTCGCGCTAAGGAGGGTCACGAGGCGAACGTTTCCAAGGTAATAAAGCGGTCCCATTCTTAATTAAATCTAAGACAACGCGGACAAGCTAATTAAAGCAAACATCCGGCGCGATAAAACCCGGCCATCGATCCCGGGGTCCCGGCACCGCTCGATGGTAAACGCGGAACGACCCGTAAAAACGACCGCCATTGTTGCGTGCGCGTCGAATTACCCGAGTTAATGTCATCGCGAGCTGAAAAGAATGCCTCCGGTGAAACACTATCTCCACGAACGATTCTTCCGAACCGCGTTCCGTGCGTTTATAACCTAATTTACATCGAGTACCGACTTTCTATCGCGAGGGAAATTTTGATGAAACGACGCACTATTGTTTATCGTACAGAAACCGTTGCATTAACGTCTATTTTAATATTCCGTACATCGTATCCAAGGTATATGCAATTATAGCCCCCTTAACTCTGTTTCGAGTAACGAGAACGTTAAATAAATATTTGTATTGACGATGATTGCGGAAGAATCGTTCCTTCCGCTTTCCGGCAGACAAAATAAAAAGCAGGAAGCTAGTATCGAGTCAGCGTTTATGCGAGCACAGAAATAACTGTGGTTCGCGTAGCCCTACCCCTTCTGTTTTGATACGGGGAGAAAAGTACGGGACGAAAGGGTCCGTCGGGGGATGGGAGGCTGGTTGCTGTGCGAACGACGGATACCCAGGTACACGGGGGGGAGGAGAAAAAAACGAGCGTGGCATCGATACACGTGTGCGTACATATAGTTTGCGCGATAATGGCCGCTCGCTGGCCGATATAGAGATAGCCTCGGTTAGGCTGGCTCTTGCGCGCGCGATGCACAGGGGGCGGAGGGTCGTTCGTTGGCAGGGTTAAGCATAAATCAATCAGGCTGCGTTCGACCGCGGACGGAGAAGAAACGACCGGTCGAACGTCTCGAAAGCTCGCGGTAGGTAGACAGAACCAAAGAATGATGTTTGCGTTTGTCTCTCCGTGGTCCTCGTCGTAATCGACGGGGTGGAACCACACCGAGACGATATTTAAGTATCGCGTTGCAAATAGTAACCAAAATCAACTTTTAAAAGTAAATTTGCGATACAACGTCCGATGGATAGCAGGATTTAATTTCCAAAATGAAACACGATCAACAAGTTTAAGGTAGTCACGTCACGAAGAAGTTGTAAGAGAGACAAAGGACGGGCGACAGAGTTGCAGAACGTCTAAATCATCCTGTCGCTGAACGACCGGTTTACTTAATTAAACTGCACGAGATCCTCTAGAGCGTACGTCGAGCGTCGTTTCGGGTGGCGAGTTGTAAATTCGCCCGACACTCTGCAACATACTGCCCGATGACACGAATTTCTGCCACAAATTATTACGATCGTGACATTCGATCGCGAACCACGTCTCGGAAAAGTGGATAACGAATTACCTGTTGCTGGTAGCCAGGTTTATCGAGAACCGTGACGAACCGTGGGGTAGTTCCACCGAGAGTCACAGCGATCTTGAGAAAGGGACGATTTATCCTAATGACGACGAGTGGACTCGTACGATATAGGCATAAACGGGCGACTCGAGAGGCGGGGGTGGGTTTGGGATTCGAAGATGTCCGAGGAGGAGAGGCAAGCAGCCAGCACCGAGCTGTCTCGCAACAGGCGTAGCTCGGTAGCCGGGTCTGGGCGCATCCTGGTCCTCTCCGAGGCACGTACGAAGCGAGAGCGAGCAAGAGAAGAGTAGTTGCGCTGTCGCGCGGCGTGGCTCGCGGTAATAGGATTTCACGTAAGCAGCCTCCCAGGCAGCGGCCAAAAATCGAAGGAGCTTACGAACGGCGGGATGCACCGCCGGCCGGTGCAGCCACCGTGCTGCTGCCGCTCCGGAACGAACCGACCGACCAAACGGCCAACGAAAAAAGAAGGAGATACGGAGTTAGCGGGCGAAACGGCAACGGAGACGGAGAGCGAGCCGGTGGAAACCGTGGGATGAGAAGAGACACAAAGGAGGATGGAAAAGGAGAGGAACCGAGGGACGGAGACGGAAAGAAAGACGTCCGGCCCGTACAATTTTAATTAACCCGGTACCGGGTAGCCGATCGCGATCGAATCGGGTGCACGATCTACAAGGAATCTACATAAGATCCTCCACTCGCGGCTACAACTCAATCCCCTCTTTCTATTCGGCCCTCTCGGGCCTTAAGCGGCCCGCCACGGACTCCGCCGGATCCGGTGGACACGAACAGCCGCGCACAATCTTTTGCACGGCTCCTGCCGTCTCCACCCCCGCCCTCCCCCGTCCCGCCCCGTCCTCGCCACGCCGGCTCTTATCTCGGCCAGCATCGAAGATAGCAGCCTCTACTCGGTGGCTGCTCGCCAGGATCCGGCGAGCTCATATTGTTCTCCGCAAGGCGTGTAACTTACCGGGAGAGAGACCGCTTCTCTCGCTTCGAGTCTCCTCTCCTTCTTCTTCTTCTTCTTCTTGTTTCCCGATCGGCCACGAGGCCCCCGATGCGTCCGCGACCGCCTTAACGACGATTCCTCCCCCATTCCTCTCCACACGCACCCCCAACCTTCAGATTTTGCGGTAAAACCTTCTCTAACGTGTACATCGAAAGTAGTTTTGCGTGGCTTAGCAGGCTTATAATCAATCTTTTAACCACCCGCGACACTATCTTTAAAGGGGTGTTAGAGAAACGGTCCAGGGACCTTCGAGAATTGAGCTCATTTCTAGTCTAAAACCATTGTTGGACTCGACTTTTTTGAAATCTAACAGAGACGTATTTAAGATAGATAAGCATCAAAAAGCTTTCTCTAGGAATACTTCCAGAGAATCGGAGAAGACATAGTTCAAAGTTTCAAAGTTATGACCACAGACAAGCTATAGGAGTAGATCTTAGATCCAATGTATTTTCATTACAATTTCTACATATTCTTCACCAAAATACGCGTTGTTTGCATTTTGAAACATTCAAATACTCCAATCCGTCCAGGAGTTATGATGTTTTAAACCATACGCATGACATTGCAGGGGAATCGTTCATTCATGGTCAGACATTGTATTCTCGTAAAGGAATTTTTTTTCTCGAAAATGGGTAGGATTTCGGAGATATGTCTATTCACCAAATATGTTTGTAATTGACCCCCGAAACCGGAAATAATTTTTCCAGAACGATTTGAAATTCTTTTTTTCGCCGAAAAATTTAGGCACGTATCTCCTGTCGATTCTTTTTTTAAATTTGACGAAGGGTGCCTGCGTGGTCCCGGAAGAAGAGATCGTCGGCGTGGAAAGAGAGACGAATAAGAAGGGCGTCTCTCGCGTATTCGATGGAGGGTCCACGGTCGTGTTGGCGCGTCCGCGCGTATTAGGCCGCGCGGACGAAGCGGCGGAGACGCGCGGACGCACCCACACGGAGAGGAGCGCGGTGGTAACACGATAGCGGCCGGTATGTAAAACCATCTGGTGTAAAACGAGCTGCTGGCTCGTTCGAGTATTAAATCGGCCCTCTCTTACCCCTTGTCCCTCCGTCGATCGCCACCCTGTCTCTCTCGTTCTCGCGTTCGTCTCGATCCTCTGATCGACTTTTCGCGTCCGTCGATGCTCTTCGATCCCCGTTCCCTCGATCCTGTTCCGTCTCCTCTTCTTTCGAGGGAGGCGTAAGACTCTCGGTACGCGCACACGTGGACACGAGGAATCCGCTAAGCCTGCATCTCGACGTCGCGACGCGCACCAGATGAACTCGTTGCCGTTCACGTGTCGGGGCACGGACGCGCCGGGGAACGTTCGCTGGTCCCGAACGTCCTCTCGCGTTAAAGTCCCGGCTTAATCGGCCGATCGCACCGCCAGCGGAACAAAGGACGGCCTCCTAGCGACGTGCACGCTCGCCACCGAGAGCGCCGGAGTGCCCCAGGTTACGAAAGAATGCCGCGTTTCTGCCCCCGAGTCGCTGAAAAACGCGACCGTCCACGGCCACAAGCCAGGTTCCGCGCCCCGACCGAGGATCCGCCTCGTTAAAGCCGGCTGAACGCATTAGTTAACGACCGTGGAAACGACACTTTGCGCCGGTTAATGGGTAATTAAAGTCCCGCATTTCCGTTTCGAACGGAATATATTAGACGGTCTTCGTCGTCGAGGAGCTCGCGCTCGCGGATCGAGTGCTCGCTAAAAGTGGGCCGCGGTGATTTGAACCAGAGTCCGCCATATTTGGGAAAAAGGAATACAGGCGCACGCGACGCCTCTACGCACCCTTAACGAGCTCAGACTCTCGAGGAATGTTCGTACGACGGTATTATTAGAACTGAAACTTGTAGTATCAAATATTTTAAAGGTTATTTTCACAAAATATCTCGGTTAAGGATACCCCGTTCAACGTACCTCGGGCTCTTAACGCGTCGGTGTTGGAAAAATATACGAAGATCGATCGTGGAATCTTGACACCGAACATTAAACCGTGCCGTCTACATCCCCTGCTATTATTACGATCTCGCCATACTTCTTTCGGCGTGTATTTATAGCCTTACGATCAAAATCAATGACGGTATATCGGGAAGTTCGCAAATTTTCGATCAAGTTGGACGCGAAAAGGGGAAGTTAAGCTTCGGTTAACGTCAAGACCCCCCGAAAGGTCCGAAACTTCCCGCAACGCGTTACGTCAGTCTGTTTCTTGCGTTTCACGTTTCGATCGAGCGGTTTTCGCCCACGGAGGAAGAGATCTTTAAGCGAATTTACCTACAGACGGCAAATCGTACCGAGTACGAGCCCCGAGAGGGACGATTTCGTCTACGATCCGGATCGATTAACGGATAATTAACTCGTTAATTATAATTAGCGATGGAAACGGCGATGCTGGGACGTCCGTTACGAATCTCCTTAGGAGCTCGATTAAGGGGAGGGGGGACGCAAGATCCGGCCGATCGATCTCGAATAAACGACCTGTACAATTTACATCGAGACGCGCGAGTTATCGTGGATGAACGATAAACGACGCTTAATCTCGGTTTCCTCGCGTAATCGCGCACGCTGGTCGGGCGGCGTCTCTTCTTTTTCTTCCTTTTTCGTGGCCTCCTCCTCCCCCCGCAGCGCCGGTTTCCCTCTTTCGTGCGATCAGAGATATCCTGCTAGCCGGACGCGTTTAATAATAACGCGCGCGGCCGATCTATCACCCGCTTAATGAGAAAGAAGGCGTACGAACGAGTACACGCCGCCACGGTTCGCAGGGCCTCGTTAATCGCGTTACCTAGGTTCGGTCGTTTGCCTACTTAAGACGCGCGCGGCTTATCTACAGGCTACAACGCCGATATTTCAACGCGTACGAGCGCGCGGACAACGGGCGCACACGCACGCCACGTTCCCCGATGATCAGGGGACGATCCTTCGATCCACGCAACCGCCTCAAAACCAAAAGATCCTAATTAAGGGGAGATACTCTCTAAAACACTCCGGTCCAGAAGTTTGTATTTCTTTCGTAAACAAACACAGAATTTGCGTGAAAGACTCCTTGTGTATCCTATAGTTTCGAAGCATCTGAAACCTGAAACTTCGAAAGGTAGTTTCACCCCTGAAACTTGAGTTGCAAAACTACGTTTCTGGTCGAGACTTCCAAAAATTGAGCGAAATATTCCAAACTCCGGAGATACTTGAGGGTTGATCGTGCATCGAACTCAGAAATATAGGGACGTATATAATTCTGGGCCAAGTTTGACCCGCCATCGAGCGTCAGGGGAACCGTTAAACGTAGGTTAGCGTGTTTCCTCGTTCCCGGAGACGCAGAAGGAGAGGAGTAAATGTTCGCGACGTCAGTTTGTAAGTACTCGGAGGCCTAGAGTGTAGGGATCGTGGCTGCGAAAGTAATGGTTGACATCGGGAGGCCCGGAGACGTCAAACAGGCGGACGTCGGAGGGGTACGACGACGACGAGGGAGAAAGCGAGCCGAAAAGCCAGGCTGGAAAGAGGAGAGGAGAACGGTGGCGAGGCTCGTCGACGGGTCGGAGACTAATGCCTCTTAATGTGGCTCCGCGAGAGCTGGCAGATAATGAAATTGTGGAGAGAGCGACCTCGAGTGTCTTAAGAAAGCCCTGCGCCACTGACCTCTCTCGTAGTTGATTTGCCTCTCCTGCTGCCTCGCGTTGTCGGCCGCGACCTTGAGCAGGCCCTGGATGTTCCTGAGCAGGGTCTCCGTACTCGAGACCGAGGGATCCTGGCCTCCCTGAGAGACGGCCACCGCCGCGGAGGCGATCTGCGAGTAGTTCAGGGCCTGAGGACTCTCCGAACCCGGCGCAGCCATAGGCAGGTTCTCCGGCACGTCCGACAGATCTGAAAAACAAACAGAAATCCTCCATGGAGTTTGTTTCGTTCGACAAGTTTTCAAACTCCTTTCGATCGGTAATGGCGAACTTAACCGCGGATTCCGTTATTGTGCAATTAACCGAAGCCTCGAGAAGTCTATGAAGTCAAAAGTAAGTGCACATTGGAACATCTAACGGTGCTTCTCGACACGTTTAAACGAGAATTTAGAGGAAGTCGTTCAATTTAAGGCCACCATTATCATTTAGCGACGTACTTTGATACTCGCGGCAAGTCCCCGATACGCGTCGTTCCTGCAATTTTCCTACGTTCGTTTTATCGGTAATGTAGATCGGTAGTCGCGAAAAACGGGGAACAAAAGTATTATACAAAGTTTCACAGAGTCGGAATCTGAGTCTGCAAGGCCGCAACAGAAGCAAAGCGATAGCCAAAATGGCGGATTCTGCGAACCGTGAGTCCGCGGCGACTCTAGTTGTAAAATAATGGCGGCACGCGAGGATCCCCGCTCGCCTATGAACTCGCCGGTGGAGTTTTTTGTCCGCGTCCCTCCGGCGCGTATACGGGACCGCTTTGCCGATAAATCGTCGGGCAAGGATCGTGGAACAACGTTCGAGGGAGGTCTCTCGCGTTCGGCGGAGAGGAGACTTACAACTCGTGCGTGTTCGAGAGTCGTAATCCAGCGCGGACTACTTGTTACCCTTCGCCACGTCTCTGATTTAACGTCACCGCGGACGAATTAAATTCGCGAATTAAACGGCACCGGAGCCAGGGGCGCCGTGGCCGCGATTAGCCGCGCTAGCGCGTGTACGGTGAGCGCGGGGGGGCGTACGAACACCGAATTGTCGTACCCGCGGTGAAGAGGCGATTTATCCCCGTTAATCGCGCGACGCGCCGCGGGATTTGGAGGGAAAACCGGGTAGATTCCACGAAGGACGCGCCTCCGTCCCCGTCGACGAAGAACAAAAACGTTTCGGGTCGTTGGGGACTAGGTATTTTTCAGCGTCTCGCGCGACGCTCTCATCGACGCGACGGCTAAAAGGGCGGGAGTAGTCTCGTTATTCTCGCTCTATCGACGATTAGCCTGGAAGCATGGTTTTGGTCGTTCGAGGGAAAGGAGTCGGAAGGGGGATTCGAAGGATCCGGCCGGATCGCCGGAATAAAGGATGCCTTATGGTTATGGCCGAAGAACTCCGGAGAGAGAGAGTGCCGAGACAAGACGTCTGCGTGGGTTCTCGCCGGGGCTTAAGTGACCGACCGCTCGTGGTACGGCCCACACCGTGTGGTGGCTTTGGTCCCGGTCTGCTTTACGGCCGATGATACGTGCTTTATTGTATCGTCTTTTAATTATCAGCGCGCACCTACAACGCCACGGCATTCGGTTACTTATTGCCATTGGCCGATTTAATGCTCGCGCGCCATCGGCCGGCCGGCACCTTTTGATAGTAAACTACTCCTCTGCTCCTCTGCCCTCTGCCCTCGGCCCTTTCTTTTAACCGTTTTTCTCCCCGGGCTCTTTAGCCCCTCGCATTTCGCCAGCCGGTGTCCCTCTCGGTCCGGGGCCCATTACAATTATCTCCGTGGCCCGAGGGGGCCCGAGGACCCCGCTCGCAGCCACGCATTCGACAAAATGCGAGGCGCGAATCGCTCGACGCGTACCACCGGGAATTTCGCGAACTCGACGGATCTGAGCGAAGCTCCAGGAAGTCGCGACGAAAACGACCGAATCGCGGCAGATCGGATTCCAGGAACGAGAGCGAGATAGCGGCGCGCGTCTCATTAAATCAGAACTGCATTCCACGGGCGTGTACACTCCCACGGGCGTTCGATGGGGTTCTACTTCGATCACCGCGTCGGGCACCATAGGTAGGATGTAGCCGATGCATACGACACGCTGCGAGACACGGATTCCTTCCCCCCGCGGCTATAACACGACCCCCAGAATTTATACGTCTAACTCGTGTCTTTCCCGAAATTTAGGGGCCCCGCTAATTCGAGGGTACACACCCCGGATCCTCTAATCTGCCGGGCGCTCCATCTTTTCGACTCTACACGGGTCCTTGGCCTCCGTCTTCGGATACGCGATTCTTCGTCCACCAAAACGCGAAACATTCCAATCTCTGCAGTAACCCATCGAGCTACCACTTTGTACAAAATTTAGGACGCATTAATAACAGAGGCCAATACGCGACAACGATGATTTTATATTTTATGCTCGTGCAAACAAACGAAGTACGACTAATAGATCATTATGGTGTACGCGTATTTGGCTGCCCTGTTTGCCACAATTCTATACATAACGAGTAATCCCGACTACTTTATTAAATTTTCATGAATTTTTTGTACGAATACTACGGTGGTAGCAAACGCGTCGAAGATCGACGAGCGACGCCCTTTGTTTTCGTTTTTCGCTCTCAGTCCGCGGCGAGGATTTCGTGACTCTAATTGGAATATCCAATTAACGCGCGCGACGCAGAGACAATCGGCGAATCGATTAGAAATCACCGCGATTATGACGCCTCGATGCGTCGAAGCGCGCGGGACAGCCGAGATAGCACCGCGCGCGGACCGCGGCCCGAGATTCTTATCTGGACCCATCTTTCATTATTAAAATGAAACTAAATACCGAAGATGCGAGTCTAACGACCAGACCGCTCTGCCAGTGGTGCTTCCACCGGGGATACGTCGAACTAAAACCGAGAGATTCAGCCACGATCGTCGAAACAAAACAGTTTCAGAGTCATCCGTTCGACAAAAATTAAATTCATGCCCGTGCATTTCCCCGTACGCGAATTCCGGACTCCAGATTCCCGGGATGAGTGGTTCAAATTTCATGGAAATCGCGCCTTGGAGTCGGCGACCCGGAACGCACCGAGGTCGAGCGTGCAATCTAGATCGCTGGAAGATCAAGGGGGGCACACCAGGGCGTTAATGAAAAAACGCTCGAGCGCAAAATTCCAAACACCTCCGGGAGAGTTTCCATCTGGCAGTGACGGACAAGTTTTGACAACCGCTGAGCCGAGTTGTTCGGACCGCGCGATAGAGAAGACGAATCCCAGAACGTCGTTCCTCAGCGGGGCCGAGATGATCGATGAGAGGGTCTGACCTACCAGTCGTCTCGGGGAACTCATCTTTAAACGCGGTCCGTCCGGTCGATTCGATATAATTATTTTACGTATGCGCGCCGCGGAACAGGGAACATCGTTTCGACTTTCGGCACACGTCAAATTCACCGTCACGGTCCGGCTGCTTCTAATTGATCGACCGATCGTTCGTTGGTCCGCGCTCGCGCGCGCGTATCGACGCCTAGATCGGACGCGTTTCCCCGCGAATCGTCTCACCTTCGTCCTTCTCGTTGTCGTCGTCCAGATCCTCGGACAGGTTATCGTCCTCGTCCTCGTCGTCCTGCGAGCGGTGCGACGCCTCGGCCTCGCTTCCGGAGTGCTCGCCCACGCTTCCGCTTCCCGCCGTCTTCGACAGGTTCAGCACGGGACTGTGACCGTTCGAGGAACCTGCAACAACGCCATCCTGGATTATCCTAACGTCCAAACGTTCGTTAAAACAGAATTCGCTTGCCTCGAAAAGGCGAAAGCAAAATCAGTGCACTATTTGATGTCGACTCTGAGGCTAGATCCGAGGAATTAGAATCGAGGAATTTAAAAACAATATTGAGGGGTGGCCTCGCGTGTATTTTGGAAGACGATTGACTCGATGGGCAATCTGCAAAGATCTCTCGCGATGCCGATTCGTTTTTCCGAGAGGAGACCGAGCGTCGCGCGTTGATGGATCTTATTTGTCCCGGCGCATCTCTGTTTGCCCGGGATCGACCGGCCCATCCACTTTCCGCGAATATCATCCCGCTCCCCTTGCTCCTTCTATTTGATATCCTAGCATTTTAATCCTGACGTGGATAGATATACTGTTTGGCCAGCGACGCCGGCCCCGAGTGACGCATCACTGAGGCCAAACCGTGCACCCGTCGAACCGGTAGAGCTGTCCCGCCACTCGATACGTTTGTTTAACGTCTTTGCCCCGCGGGACGCGCAACCACCAACGCAACGATGCACCAACGAACGTTACGCAACCGTTACGAATATTATCGTGCAACGATAACTGACCCAACCGATGCATCGAGCGTGCAAATACGGTCCGAATCGGTTCTAACGAGCTCCACGGAATCCACAACGATCGTTATATCTGTTAAATACCCATCCTATTTCGTTGAGTCATTGGTGGATCACTAACAGGGAAATGGAAGTTCGCGAACTCCATTCTATATTCACGAAATGACGTTACCGAAATTTATTTCCACGTATGTGCTATGAATAGTTGCATTGGTAAAGCAGCGCGATCTAAGGGTTAATTTTAAATAGATCAGAAGATGCGATCGAAGAACGAACGATGTGATTGCGTAGCTCGTGTCAAAGAACTTATTTTTCAGTAATTAATACGGTACTGTGCGCTTGCAAGCAGTATTATAATTAATATTGCTTCCGTTAATAAACACTATTTGAATTGGAGCTTTTGTCGAGGATCTGAGATTTCGCCGCGATATACCGAAAATTTTCCGAAATTTGCACGCCGTATCCGAGCAGTGGGTTGTAAAGGCGAACAATAGTATGGGAATATGCGTTAATTAAAATCACGATGCCTTCTTGCTTATTATAGCCGCGATCTCGCTGTATCCGTGTTCGTTATGACCGAGTTTGATTGTAGAAGGAGACTGGCAGTTGGTTATAGTCGATCAGACAACCATCGACAAATTGACAGAATTGCTCTTGCGTCAGCGAACTGCAAGCGCGTGTCATATTATTCTAACAAATGAGTATATCCACGGCAGTTTCTAATCTTTCACGTGCGTCGCGTCACGGCGGTAGCGACATATGTATAATTAGAAACACGGCGTTCGTCAATACGCTGTTATTAAACCTAATAATTTCTTCCATCGGGGTAAAAATATTTTTAATTACTTCGCACGAAACAAATATAGAATTCAAATCGATACTGCCTCGTGGATACTAACGTGCAACGATATCGACGCGTCGTGCCATTGGGAAATATAATTATGAATATTTATTCGCAATTTTAATGCTCATTTTCCTGGCATTAAATTTTTAAAGCTTAAAATTTACCTCAAACGTATCGTATATAGGGAAACATTCTTCGTTTTGGCGAAACCTTTTCGAAGCCGTCTATAAATAAGTGCAAAAACGAATAGAGAATACTAATGGGAATACAAATACCAAGAAAAGAACAACACTGTACGTTCCGTCTGACAAAATAACTTGAAAGCTTAACGTACACGCACGGCGCCACTATCCTTGAACAAGATAAGTATAACTAAGAACCAGCGGAAACATTAAGGAAAGCGCCGAAGATTAAAGGATCTGATGGTACAATAAAACGGAGCGCAAGTATGGGATGCAAAAGCGTTGGGGAGAATAAAAATTGCAAGAGCAGACGTGTGGCGAAGAAAACGAAGCCTCGAACCGACGCGGACAGATATTATAATTAAAAATGTAGGAGAGACGCGATGATCGAATGGTATCGGAAACTGATACAGATCAGGTTGTAGAGTCACGAGAGTGATGAATGGATACGATCCAGATCGCGGAGTAGAATTGAAAACTCCATTACCCGCGTTTGACTCTAGAAATAGAACAATTTTTCATAGTTTCGATCGAGAAACGATCCCTAGAATCTCGCCTCACCGATTTTCGAGTCGTATTTGGATCGGTCAGCCAATAAGAAACTATTGGGTTCCAAGTAGCCGGAACGAAGTCGATCCTCCGGGACCACGAGGATCATCGGAGCGGAATCGGCTCGATCGAGCACGATCGACGGGCCGCGTCGGCGTTGAAATCACTCGCAGAGGCCGAGAACCGTCGATTCCGTGGGGCCGTCGATCGGAACACGATCGGATTCGAACTCGAAACGTCCGGTTTGTCTCCGCACGGCTGGCCGCAGGGTGGACCGCGCGGATCCCCGCCACCAGCGGGATAAAAGGTTCGATCGGACGGATTAAAATATTACGGGGAATCAGAAGAAAGGCGGAGCCGCGGTGCCCCGTAACCCGATATCGGACTTAATCTCTCGGGCCTCCTAAACGCTCGGACCGGCCAGCAACGAGAAATAAAGAAACCGAGAAAACGACTGGCCCCGGACTCGGCCACGCTCGGTTAACTCGTCCTCGACGCGCTACGAAATCTTTCCGCGTCGCTTGCCTTTCGGGAACACCGTTTGCGCTACTCTCGATCCTCCCCCGCGATCCTCGAACCAATTTTTAAAACGTCTTATTAAATATCAAATAAATTCAGGAAGGTCCTTTCGCAGGCAAACCTCAGAGGAGCGTAGAAAGCTGACGCTAGTCTAAAATTACTTTATCGAGCGTGTAAATAACGCTTCAAGAAGAAATTTTACTTGACAATTCAGGTGGGCCGCGAAAGTTGCGCTCTATTACGAGCGACTCGGACCAGGTGAAACGGCCGCGATCGTTATCAACGTCGATTGATCAATTTGAACGACGAATTGGAGCGAAAGATAACGTTTATTGGCGAAGGAAACCGTCGGGTTGCGCTTCTGCATGACAACGCTCGGCCACACGCTGCTCGGGCGAGAAACATCATCTTCGGTTTGGGCTTGGGAACTTGTTCCACGCGCGACGTTATTCTCCGGACTGATTATCACCTGTTCTCGGTCCCTCGGACGCTACTCGGCCGACTCACACCTGGACGAAATTGATGGCGTTCGAAAATGCATCGACGCCTTTATCGATTCGATATCGCCGAGCTTCTATCGAAACGATAGCCACGAGGCAACGCGTCGACAACGGCAAATATTCCAGCGATCGAGTGCCTTTCGATTTAAACGAACGATTCAATTTTGGAGCAATATTGAAGGGTAGTCTTAATAAAAAATACACATGCAGAGATTTAAGAGTCCTTGTAAAATTGTAAAATTTTCCCCAGCTCGTAGGTCTTTGTACGTCGAAGCGCATCAGCGCCAGATCAGGGGAACAAGAGGATGCATCGTTCGCGTAATAGGACTCTGGTCCATGATACTACTCGGCGTTATTCGCCGCATTATCGACCGATTACTGTAATTACGGTAAACGAGCGTACGCGTATTTATCTTACCATTGTGCGAGCTCAGGTCCCTGGGTTTTTGGTCCAAAGCGAGTGCCCTCTCGGCGTCTCCTCTCTCCTCGCGGAGCCTGCAACCAGACAACCACACAGAGGAAAGCTTTAGTATTAATTCCGGGGATTGAAATCGGCCGAGTCCACCTCCGCTCGGCCGGGCAAGGCATTAATTAAATAATTATTCTAGTCGTCGAGCGAGCGAATCCGCGCGCGTAGGAAGATAAGTGCCGGTCTCTCTCTCGGTCCGCGCGTTCCAATCGATTATCGACGTTAATCGATTCGCGCTTTTTCCATCCCCCGCCATCTGTCGCGCCGAAACGCGTCGCCTTCTCTCGAATCTGCATTTTCATCCATCGCGGCAGGTAGACGAAACGAGCGTCTTATCGAGAAACCGGCGTTCGCGTTCGCCGAAATTTCCGTTCCGTTTGCTACTCGTTAGCTCTCCGCCATGCAAATTATATTTGCCTTACGAGCGAAATTATACGATAGAACTGTCGGTGAACGCTAATAACGGGATACAAATTGAAAGGTAAATTTTAATAAGCTTCCACTTATACCTACCGGGCCGGCGAGAAATTTTCAAATAATTGTTGTAAACAGATTGTACGCCGGCACCATTGCTTTAAAACTACGGCTGATACATATTGAGACTATAGGATCCGGTCTTCAAAAATGCAGATTGTTGGGTATCCGGAGTTCGATTACAGAGGATTAACCAGTTCGCAGGGAGAAGCAGAATTCAACTCGCGTGTTTTTGCTCGTACAATGCGGGATACTACGCGAAGTTGCTCTTTGCAAAATAGTATCTTTGTAGAAATAAATAACGTTTCATGAGATTTTAAGGTCATCGATTTCTTTTTAAGGGACCGTATGTAGTTTTTCATGTACCTGTAAGGATAAGGTAATAAATTCGTTCGCCTTCCACTTATCTGATTCAGGATATTAATATTTCTTAACGTCGCCGATCAGTCACTGGTACACGAATTAATATTCGAACGTATGTTTATTACGATACGCGCCATCGAGAATGATTACCGGGCGACCAGCTCGTTATTCTGGAATTGCAAGAGCAACGATAAGTACCAAATTTCCTCGACGTTGGACCGGACGAAGGGGAACTCCCGCTCCATTAGATTTCTATCTATGAGGGAAATTAAAAAATGTTGTTTACCATAATGAACACGCGATAACGGAGGACGATGCTAAGAATTACCACAGCATGTGCTTCAATTATGCCGCAGGAAATAATAAATGCATACAAATCATTTATTACGAGGCTTCTTTATTACGCCGATGCAAACGGCCACCATTTTGTACGCGACTCGTTACTACGAGGCGTGTAAGTAAAATGTGAATACCTTGGAATCGGAATGATACGCTGCAGACGATAAAATGCATCGTTCTGCCTCTGAGAATACGGTCAAAAATATTTGGTCCGCTCAATGAATTTGCAATAAAAGGCGCCCACTGTCGATACGCGTCGAAATACATTGTTAAAACGCGAACGATCCACGAGTTTCTTACGTTTCACGGATCGAGGATCGTGAGAATCTGGGATTCGCAAGGCTACCGTCCGTATTTAAACCGCATCGAAACGAATCGACTGCTTCGGAAGCCTCCCCCGAGTCCTCGTCCGAATCGAGCGCGTAACGACGTCGACGACGCTTTAAAAGGACGCGTGGAACGAGGCCTTCGCTCGCGATACTCCCGTAGCCATCTTCTTTTATTTTCTTTCGGTTTCCTCGAATGTTCGGCTTTACGAGGGCCGGGCTCGTTAAGGCTGTGGTCACATTGGACGCTTTGTAGCGCGACACGGCTGTCGCCTGGTGGCGTTCGAGCGACGTTGCGATATACAAGCAACTTCCAGCAAGAGATGCCAGACGAAGCCGCGGGTGCACCGGCTTCCACTCCATTCCACTCTCTCACACTATGCCAGATCACGCGTACGTGAGCTCATAGAGTTTCGGAGAGTCGACAAAGACGAACTGACACATGCCCTCTTTCTCGATTCTCCGAAGCTGCCAGTAGTAATTGTTATACGTTGCCAGATATATCAGAAGTCAGCAGAGGCCAGTATGGTGATTGTTTCAGCGACCTCCCCAAAATCTTTCCAAAAGTAAAGGGCTACGACTCGGAATTATCAGCTCTTCGACCGTGGGTCTTTCTTTTTCAATCGAGTTTACTTTTAATTAACATAAATGGACAAGTAGACCACGTATTATCGGTGGTCCGATGCAATGGCCGACAAGGTCGCCGGACTCGAGATCATTAGACTACTTTCTGCGAGGATGTATAAAAAGCATCGTCTATCAAACTGCACTAGCGACTCGAGAAAGCACGAGGAGGCAAACGATCGTTGCATGTGCGACAAAAGAACTTAATGCTCGCGCGATTAATCATTCGCTGCGTAGCAGATTATAGTGCTCGCGAAGGAGCAAATTTCGAGCGTATCGTGTAAACGTAAAGTAATAAAGACATCGATCGTCGTCTGCTGCAACGACTTCATAACATTTGCTGGTACTCGTATAAAAAGAAATATAATATTCTGTTTAAAGAAACACGAAATTCAATGTAACTTTGAAAATTGTGCAAGCTGTAGTGTTACGTAAGAAGGTAAGGCTTCTTGGTCGGCAGCCTCATTTCTCATTACGGAATAAAAGAAACAATACTTCGTCTCGAACGCAATTGCTGTGGGACTCCAAGGCTGTCGTCGTTAAAGAGTTGGTAGTGCGAAACAAGGAATTGCAATTAGTGGATACAAGTCGCGTAAGATGTTTGACCGGTGATTGGTCGTGAATTTCAGTAATGTCCTTCGAGTTTACAAGAATGTTATCCTTCGGGTTCAGAGAAAGCTATCTTCCTCGGTCTTTGAATTTTTAAAGTTTTGTCCAACATACAATCGAGTTACGATTTAACTACCTTCTCAGGGTTTGAAAAGAATGGGCGGAAAAGGATCGGAAAATGAGAAAAAGCACGCGTGAATGACCACGATAAAAATCTTTCGCCTATGCATTAATATCTATAAATACGCTAGGTACAAGAATAAAAGAGGTTCTTAATCGACGTCGATTCTATCTGCTGTATTACAAAGAGTCGATGTAACGTGAAATGCAAAATCGTAATAAAAGGAACTTATGCTGCTGTAAGCTGAAGCTTTTAATCTCGTGCTGCCTTCAGGCTGCTCGGTAGCTCGACGGGAATCGTTAAGATTCGCGTGCCGATGCCGCGGGACGTCCCAGCTAAACACTGCCAACGACGAGGTAACACTGCCAACAAAGGAAGTAATGACCGCTCGAGAGCCTTACTCCCGACAGTCGCCATTTATTTTATTTTATTTAACGTCTCTATTGCTCGAGGCACAGATACAGAAACCTTACAACGCCGGTGAAATTTTAAACGAGCTGCTTTTATAACCCCACCCTAAATCAAGAACGTAGAAATTTATCTAACAGAGTGGTTTAATACAAGACTATCGATTCGAAACGTAAACGCGTTCTCTCGGTTCCATCGCTACTCGCGTACTGTGCAAGGGGAAAAGGACATTCCGCGCGAGGCGTATCGAGTCGGACATTATGGTCAGCCACTGTGAGGCAAAATTACTCGGCGCTGTCCACATTCTACTTGCTGGTAGTACCGCATTCCCCTTAATCCTGGACCGTTCTTTCTCTTCTCCCGCAATACTTGGTAAACCTCCCAGTGATGCATCCACTGGGAAGTGTTGCTCTTTTAAGTGGTCGATGAAAATAAAACAGTACGAACGCCACTCTGTTGTTTCGATGTACGAATTATTCGTAAACTACCCGCTGCGTAAAATATGATCCACTGCTCAACGAAGCGACGAAACAAGATATAAAAGGTGTCTACTGTTACGAATAGTCTGGAAACCATGTTTGATATATTTCTTTGGGATAGGATATCATGGGGGGCTGAAGGAATTAAGAATAGCGGACGAAAGGAAGCCGGAGGGACGCGTTTATCGCGCGCTTTACGCTCGAGGTCATCCGCATATTTACGAATTTATTTTCCGAGAGGCGCGAGTGAAAACGAAATGGGTGTTTCCTGGGCGATTAGGCTTCCCCCTTGGCCCCGCGGAGTCGTCGTTGCTCCTACGGTCGTCTTCCTCTTCTCGCAAATTATTCTCCCGGGTATACTTTTTTCCCGGGGCGGCTCTCTCCTCCGCGCGGGCCGAGGCCGCCTCTTCGCGCCTCGAATCGAACCGCGGACCATTAAGTAAGAAGTTAATATCATTAAACATAATATTGGGCGCATCTGGGAGCCGCAGAGCACTTACCGACCCTCCCTCCCGCCGCAAACCACCCTCCGGAGCATCCTCGGCTCCGCGAGAGCCCGCGAGCCCCGACGACCGCCCCCGCGCGAGACCCCTCTCGTCGCCCCGCTTCTCGAACCTTAATTTTTTAATGAGAAAATGCTTTCAAAGAGCCGGAGAGAAATACCGTGGCGCGTCTACGAGCGATAAGTTACGGCCGCGTTAAGCGGAATGGAGAGGAGAGACTCTCGCCCTCTTCCTCCCTTCTTCCCCTACGCGGGGCGACCATTTCTTCGACTTCGCGAAAGATTTTTGCCTCTAATTTTGCGATCGTCGTCAATCTTAACAGGTTCGTTGCTACAGTTTTTTTACCTCCATAGTGGGAGTTAAAAAATGGCGGTGAAGTTAAGGATGATCGTAGGGATTCGAAGGACGACTGCTAACGAATAACAGACGCGTCGTGCGCGTCCGATATCGCGACGACTTAATTCCGGGGATAATTAATATTTTAATTGGTAATACGAGTCGATTACGAAGACCGATGGGTATCTGGGTCCGCCTCCGCTCGGCGGCCTCGCCCTCGGAGCTTCCTCGCCGGTCCGGTGCGGAGCGGAGCGGATTCGGACGAGAAGAAGGATACGGTGGATTCGTCGGAGACCCGACGGTGCTTACGGAACAAAAGGGAGGACGGGGACGGAGCGAGAGAGGCGGAGGAAACGTCGAAAGGAGCAAAGAGCGAGGGAGAGACAGAGAGAGCGAGAGAGCAGAGAGGTTGAGGGCCGATTCGCTTAGACGTCGCCGTAACCGGCAACGAGCCGGGGTTATTAAATTTGTAATTAGTCGAATATTACGGCGAGCGTCGCTGCGCGGCCGCGTCTACGTCTTCAGGGTTCCGGGCTGCACGCTTGCGTGCCGCGTTTACGCGCGCCCGCGTGCGTTTACCGGCGCGTTTACCTGGCCTCGCGTGAGTAGACACTTAGACGCGCATATAGCCTTTACACACCGCGTTAATACATCATGGATTTCATTACGCGCCCGCGTGCCTTTCCAACCTACGGAAACGCTCGCCGCTAGTCGCAAATAATTACCGACCGCCGCCTTCCATCTTGCAGCCGGAGCCACGAGCTTTGCCCAAAAGACTCGACCTGCTCTTCTTCCTTATGCAAAATGGACAACTGGACAAAGTCTCCTTCGACGCCCCCCCGGAAGAAAACTTACAAAGTATAAAATATAGAGAATATTTATATCTTAGTTGCATCCCCTCCCGAACCGTCAAAAGCGAACGATTCGGAGCTCACAGAATTAAAACCGTAAAGTTTGACGCAAAGTCGCGGAAATGGAGGTTCAAAGACAAACGTCGTGCTAAGTACACCCCATTCGTCTGATCGTCGGACGATTGAACCGTATCAATCCCCGTCCCGTTCATTGAACGTCCAACGGTACGCACAAGGAACTAATAAGACGAGCGAACGATGCCCTCCTCCAGATCTTTGCCTTTAATTTTGATTCGGTAATGACGAACTCCGCGGGGATCCTCCATCCCCGACGCTGGGGAACGACCGACCGGCGCAGCAGGAGTTCATTAACAGGCGTATCTCGCGAACGTCGAAGAAGAAAACCGGCCGGGGCGATTCCGAAACGCGCGTGTATCGGAGTCCGGAGCCGCGGATCGGCGAGCCGCGTTTTACAAAGGGTGCTCGACGCCAATATTTTCCGCCATCTCGAGCGGTGTTTTTCATTAACGCGATCGGTGGCTCGGACAAGGGCGGGGCGTGTTTTTCGTTACCGTGAAAAATCAAAAGCATCGCGGGACGCGTGACGAGCGTTCCGATAATGACGGGAACAGTCGTGATTTCGAGAGTACAAAGAGCCCAGCGGGGCCAAATTGTCGAAAGTATGCCGCTGTCGAGCCGGTTTTTCGATAAACGAGCCGGAGGCCGAATATTCGCCGGATCGCGAGGAACTTTCGCGAACCGTACCCGCGCGACGATTGAACGACGTTGACACCGACCATTTTTTTTTATTTTTCGTTTATTGTTATTATTATTTATCGATTCGACAATCGTTTTACAAAGCGTTCAGCGTAAAACGACTACAATGTCAGGAAGGAAAATTGTTTTTACATCGTTCGAAAACTTAATTCGTATGATTATACACGAATTCGTACGTGTAATTATACGTTGCTCGCACTTGCGTCGTAATATATTTTATTACATAATTATATCTGACCTTTGGAAGTATATTATCAATCCAGAAAAATCACAATTTCAATTTCTCAATGTTTACGAGCTGAAATATAGACACGTTATTATCATTATCAAATACCAGTTCTTGCATCCGATCAAATATAGAGTGTTCGGCCTGGGAAAATTTTTAATCGGGAATTCTGGAGGCCAAAATAAAACGAAAATCAAGAATACCAATTTGTTGATGGAGGCTTCGTTAAAAAGTTATTAACAATTAAATTAAAAAATTTCAAATCGTTCTGGAAAAATTATTTTCGGTTGTGGGGGTTAATTACGATCATTTTTGGTGAATAGACATACCCCCGAAATCCTACCTACTTTCGAGAAAAAAATTTAGTATTGGTGGTACTTTAAACGTTAATAACTTCTTAACGATGCCACCATCAACAAATTGGTATTCTTGATTTTCGTCTTATTTTGGTCTCTAGAATCTCCCATTAAAATTTTTCCCAGGGGTGGCCAAACATCCTGTGTACGAAGATGCGCATTTTTTTGGGTAACGTCGTCGAAGCGACGATCGAGGGCTAGATCATTTTAGACGGATATTCTTGATCGCGATCGTGTTACGGTTGCCTCGAGGGGAGAAACGAGCGGCTTAGGTTCGTCTAACTCGAACGAGTCGCGAATCGTCGCGACGGAGATCGTCTTTCTCGCTCCTATCGGCCCTCTGGAAACTTCCACCCAGTCGAAATAATAAACGAGCCGGTTCCGCGCATTCGGGGGTGGCGCGACTGCCCTGGTAACGGGATCCAAAGTGCGCGATCCCGAAAACGCCACCCTCAGGACTATGACATCCGAGGCGAAAGGGGTTCGTTCGGTCTCCTAACGACTCCCGTCAGGAAACAACCTTCGTCCTGCAAGGATATTCCTTATTTCGCCACCGGTACTTTGGCCATTCTCCGACGATAATTACGAGCCGAACCGTCCGTTGGACGATCGTGTTACACGGGAAACACGGACAGATGCCATATCGAAGAAATGGGAATTCGAATGGTGCAGAGACTATAGAAAATAAAAGTAACTGAGATAGCTATCGATTCTACTTTGTATATTTATTAACAAAGCCCTTAGAAGATCGTACAGGAGTTGAAATGTTTTATTTGAAACACAGTGATCCGTCTGTAAGGAGGTTAGAGACTGAGAAACGGAGGGAACGAGTGAGATATAATTGTGCGGTAAGAGTATCATAGACGCTTTGAACAAAACACAACCGTAACACGAATAAAATATTTGAGGTTTTCACGGTCCGTGATCTCGCAGTTAGTGCTGCTCGAGCCATTCGTGTACGAGCAACTTCCATCGTGTCAGACGATACACTCGCAGAAGAAAAAGAACCGACTGATCGGATTGCTGGTCCCGAGAGTCGAACTCTCTTTCTCCGAGTCGGTTTCGCGTCGTTGCAACTCCAAGCGTCGTCGATCTTGTTGAATTTAATTTCCGAACGAAATACTTCTTTCCGTCGTAAACGTTATCCGTTCGAATCTCTGAGTGGGCAAGTAACCGATCGAAAAAATATTAGAAATCGTGGATCTGTACAAACGACCGGTTGATAGGTAGAATATGTTCTCTGGTAATATTAAATGGAACATTTTTATTTGAGTATGAAAGCAAAAACAGTGAAAAGGTTTTCTCGTTGTTCGTGGAAAGAGAAGGCTAATCGGGGCAAACGAGACGGCGAGAGTCGATGGAAATATGAGAAACATAATTCAAGATCAGAACGCCGCGCGGGGAGGGAACCAGGGGGGTAGAAATTGGTTTCGAGATCGAGAAGCGGTGGTCCCCGATCGACCTGGGACGAGTGTCAGGACCGCTGTTCCTTGGAACGAACGGGAATAAGGGGGCCGACGGAATCGAATTACACTCGATCCCGTCGCCCCGGCCTTTCGATTTCTGTCGGATCCTCGCAAATATTATCCGACGTATCGGCAGACGGACAACATTTATCAAACCGTGCGCGACTGCTCGTCGAGGGAGCTCCGGGGCCGATTCAATCAGCGGATGCCTGAGATTCCACGCTTCTTCTGCTCGTCGATCAAATCGATGCCGGCGAATAAGATGTCCGTCCGAGTCCGCGGCATTAATTCGCCTCTTTCGACCCACCACAAGTTCACTTTCGAATACTCCCAGATTATGTACGAATAAATTAAGAATATAATTTGGGTTCTCATCCGATCACCAAAATGGAAAAAGTACTTTGTAGCACAGGGTAATGAACAATGTATTTGGTAGAAATAAATGAAAGGAATGCCAGACCAAAGTTTCTCTTCGTTTATAGAGTAGGAATAGGAGCGGGAGCGAGTGTAAGTCATCGAGCAGGTAGTACCAGAGTCGCGTTGTAATAAACGAGAGTATCCATGTAAAACGAAATTCAACCGAGGCGGGGGTGGAGAGGCGCTGAGCAACGCGATAAAGCTTCCGAGTAAAAATCACCGTTCCTCCGTCGGAACTCGTTAAAGAGCAGCTCCCATGCTTATGCAGATTTGATACCGCGCTTAAAGGCGGACGGTCTCGTTTGCAAAAAGGGATCTCGCCCCGTGGGTAGTGGCTCGGTAGCGCGTTAATCGCGACGTTTACGCGAGTTCATTGTCAGCGGGGGTAAGATCCTTCCGGGCTACTTTGGACGACGATACCGTACGGGGCGAATCCTCGTTCGCGACAAAGCCCACCCACGGCGCGAGCGCAGGGCGAATCTACGTTTACAGCTCCCTTTCATCCGCGCGTTTCGAGTTCCTCTTTGGCCCCTCGGCGCGCGCCACGTGAGCACGGTTTCTTCTTCCATTTTCCGTGTTCGCGCTCCCTTGACTAATAGATCTCGCCAGCAGTCACGACAGAATCGGACGCGCGGACTACCGTTTGCGAACTTCATATCAATCCGTGGATTCTCGAGCCCTCCGCCGGGCAACGAGTCCGTGATAAATGACGCACGCCACGGCCCGCCGACGATTGAGATTAATTTCTCGCTGTACGTCTCGCAGCGGGCTTTAATACGCTCGCGGTCAAGTTCATAGGGACGGGCCGTTTCGTTTAGGAAATTGCAACAGGGAAGAAACGGACGAGAGAGAGAGAGAGAGAGAAGACCCCTGGCGATCGGAGGATTCGCGCGGACGGTTCCTCGTGAAAAATAATTTCCATTCGTCGGGGTCGGCAGCTGCGTACAGGGGGATAATTTCCCGCGCGATCGACGAGCACGAGGAGCCAAGAGAGAGGAAGAGGAAGCTGGAGCAAAAGGCGAACGGGCTCGACGAAAGGTCTCCTTACGTTCCCCCCCGTGTCTCGGCGTTCCGAGGAACGGGCGAACCGGCTAATTATGTATCCCCTGCGGGACCCCCGCAGACAGGAAATGAGACTACCCGAGTTTCCATTCGTTCCATATACGCGCAAACACGTGTACGTGCACGGGACGCGGCTCGTGTGCCCCACGAAACGCTCCGGCTGGAAATACAGTCGGATTAAGCCCGCTCGGGGATATCAGATACGACGCCCGGTGATAACCTCCGACTTTATATCCGCGCAGGACAGCGTTTTAATTAGACGACGCCTGAGAGATTCCGGCTTGGAAACGTTGATCGAGCTAAATTGTTTTCTCGGGGCCACCTTTGTCGTCGACCACCGCGCGGCCGTTCGCTCGATTCCTCGACCCCCTCTCGCTCACCCGCCCTCGGATATATTCCGCTTCCGAATGGCTTCCGGAGCCGCCGGGGGAAGACAATGCCGATCGACTAGCCAGATAACCGACCGTTTAGACGAACGACTTCTCCGCCTCGACCTTTCGACCTGCGAGCGCGAGCTTGACGAACGAGGAAGCTTCTCCTTCACTGCACTCAACCTTCTTAGCTACCGAACACCGTGGAAAGGGAAAGCCAACGCGAGCAGCGACTTCCTCAAGATTCGATCGTTTCCTCGATGAAATTTACAGAAAAATTATCCCAACTTACGTCGTGACTCGGATAGCAAGAATTAAAATAAATCCTGAGAGACGTTGGACGCGAGAGAACGGGATGTAAACGACCGGCTGCGACGAATAATTGTTTGTTTTCACGGCTTTAAACGCTTTTTATTCGCTGCGCTGGGTTCTTTCGCTCCTCTGCTTCTAACCCAGATCTGGGATCCTCTCTCGCGCGCATCTTTTTCTACTCTTTCGTCTTGGGCCCTCGAGGTTGAGTATACAGGACGCGTCACAACACGTGGACACCGAAAAAAGTTACGAGCAAACGCGTATTAAATTGGAACGATTCGACGCGCAATTCGAGCGCGCGTTAGCGAAATCGTTTATCCCGGGAAGATAGGTGTCCGCTTGGCTCGGTGGATCGCGGGCTCGTGGACGATACGTCATCCCCGTCGTCGGGGGCTGACGTTCGCCCCCTCGCGCGGCGAGAAAGCCTCGAAAGCATTTTTCAATTCCGCGAAACTTTACGATAGATATCTTCCCCACGAGAGAAGCGACCGGCTACGCTCGCCTCGCCCAGAAACATTTGTACATAAATCTGAAAATTATGAGCCCTCGTCGTCGTCGTCGTCGTCGTCGGTTCTCCCCCCGGCGGTTCGCCGTCCCTGCGACCCCTGCAGCCGGCCGACCATATGCCTGCCAAGCGCGTAACGGAAAGATAACGCCGAGGGCAAACCCCTCGCGAAGAGCAACCGTGCCCGCACCGCTGCGTATGCGCGTCCAACTGCACTTCTCGGACTCCCCCCATCGACTCGCCGCGAAGAGCATTCGCGCATAAATCAAGATTCGTGGAAAATAAAAATCACTTTCGCGGCGGATCGGTCGATTAAGGGCCATCGATGGTCGCTCTGGGAGCCCAGGACCCCGTCTCTCTCCCTGCTCCAAGCAGAAAGGGACGAGGAGAGAGCGCGACGAGGCTTATCGCGGTTTCGAATGGACCGATTCCACCGTGGGGGTCGCCGTTTTTACCCCGATTCCTCTCCCTCGTCGACGTTTTTACGCGCTTTCCTCCAGCTCACCCTTCGAGCTCACCCTCGGCCTTGTTCTTGGCTCGACGAGCTAACCCCGCGCGGTGACGAGAATTCCATTTAGCCGGCGTATCTCGGCATCGGTGCGATTAAACGATCGCGAGACGAACACGAGGGACGCGGAGGCTGCTGGACGATAAGTCTACCTCTTCTCTCTGTCGCCGAACGCCTCGATGCTCTGCCGCCAGGCAATACGCAAATAAACTCGACGGTCCCCCTTCGCCCTCGACCTTATCCCCTTTCGTAGCTTGCCTCGGGACGCGGATCGAAGGAAAACATGCCGAACCAGAGAAATAAACACCCGGAAAAGGCGTTCCAAGTTTTCGAAAATGATATTTGCATCGATTCTGTCTCTGCCTTAATTGCAAATCGGTGGGAAGCATCGTCTCTCGAGGGGAACGATCGCCTATCGACGGATACCGGTATCTCGATCGCGCGGAAAATCTGCTCGGCGACGATAGAGCGAAACGCGCGCGACCCCCGACCCCGATCCGCGCCGCGTATGGGGTGACACGCGTGTGCGAAAATACGCGCGTAAAAGGGCGCTTATCGGGTTTGCGCAAGAATAGGATTCGACGACGCTTCCGAAAGCCATAACCGAAACGGTAACTGCCACCCCTCTGACTGATCGAACTTATTCTTTTCCTTCGTTTCTCGGTCCTCTCCTTCCGACGAACGCGCCGCGGCCCCGTCGATAATGCTTCGAGGTCGCCGTCGCGAAGGGTAGACGAGACGCGCACTATTTTTCTGGAAAATTGAATAGACAAAATCGAATATTTGCCTACTCAGCCGCCGCGCGTCCCTCCCGACCCCCGTCGTCGTCGAACCGCGTATCTCTTCCCTACAGTTCTCTCTTTGTATCGGGAATCTTTTGTGCTTCGCGGCAGTCCGTGGCTCGGCGGCAGCTGAACCGCGAAACACGAGTTTGCGATCAATCGTTCCGCTCGCTCTTACCGGTAATAAGAACCCTTCGATCCGTCATGGTCGCTCTACGGTCCCCGAAGATGCACCGGAACGATTGCAAATTAAATATTTATTTGGAAAATAAGTAACGTTAAGAATTCCGTCGCTTAATTCGCAACAAATTATCGTCAAGGTGTACTCGTTTGTATCTGTACTCTGCGTAACGCCTTGTTTTTAATGTAGTTTCAGCGCCCTTGAATCGTTCCCGACGCCATCTTGAGACTCATTCCGTCGTGTTTCGATCGACAGAGGATAAATTCGTATTAAAATAAATCGCAGCGTCTGAGTTCCGAGGTGATTCGCGCGACAGGTGACAAGAAGCTAGCGATATAAAACGCGACGTTGTCCGCAAACCGTCGATAAAGCTGATAGGTTGAGACGCGAAAATCAACCGAACCGTGACGAGTTCCCTTGCAACGCGGGCTCGATCATGCTCGTGACGCAACGGACGCTCCACAGTAGGCCGGATCGAAGATTTCAGCGATGCTTTTGCACAGCTCCGAAATTTTCAGGAGACTTTGAAGAAAAGGATCGAATGGTGTATTAATTTCTTCGACTTCGAAATCGATGTTTTAATACGAATTGCAAAGGTTGATCTTTTGTTGCGAAAAGTCAGCAACGTCCACCCTTGGCGCGGTTCTCGCATTTCGCAGAGACGCCCCGTCTCGAAAAACAATTACGCCGAGCGTGTCGGTGGCAAAAATAAAGGGTGTCGCGCTTAATTACGCGGCAGATCCGTGGAAGCGTTTTAGGCTGAGCGTCGCAACGACGGTGACGGTGGCTGGCAACGCGCGACCGCGTTCACCTTGGCGCTTTCTCATCAAGCCACGCTTAATTTCTAACCCTTTTCCCGGTCCCGGTTTCGCGAAGGGTGCGGGCGAGGAACGCGGCCCGGGAGTATATTAAGCGACACTCGGAATTACAAATAACAAATTGCAATTTGATTCCCCGCACGCTCGGCACTCGTACGGATGGGCTGCTCCGTCGGGGCCGAGGGCGCAATTTATCATTAGCGCCGACAATTTCACCGACAGTGTCATCCACGATTCTCGATTCCACTCGGGGGTGTCGCAGCGAGTTTCTCGAACGGAGACGGGCCTCGTTCGACCGATCGAATCGAACGCCGATCTCGAATAAACGCAAACTTGACGCTAGAACGAGGGGGGTAGAGTCGCGAGAAGGGGGGCGAGAGAGCATAGGCGCGGAGAAAAGAGGGCTGGGCTAAGGGTTGACGGGGGCGAGCGGAGCGGTTTATATGGCTAAAGGCGCATCCCCCGAGCCGTATCGATCGTTGACTTTAAAATTCAAAGAGACCGACAATAGCTTCCCTTTCCGCCGAGCCTCTGTACTACAATATCATATTCCGTTCCTTTCGTTTCATTGTCTGGTAAAGCCTGCGCTAATAATAAAAGATTGCTACCCTGGAAGCTATGCCTAGAGAGAGAGAAATCGTGGAACGAGGGGGCGGCAGGCGGGGGCGAAACCGACGAAGACGGAGGGTGGAAAAACGAGCGCCGGAGAGAAACAGAGAAACGGGGAGAGCCATAGAAGGGCAGGGGGGGGGACAAGGTACAACGGTAAGAGCCCGGGGTTTGACTCGGAGGAGTCTTCCCAACTTCGGTGCTACATCATCCAGATAGCCGGCCCGTAATGCTACGCTGAAAAGTTCCTCGAATTCTGCGCGAATTTAATATTCCGCGCACGGTCGCCCTTTGTGTTCCTACGTCGCCTAGCTTTCGATCGTCCTCGCGCCCTTTGCGGTTCCCGCGCTCGCCACTCATCCAATCGCTCGACAACCGATTCCGATTCGGCTTATTAATCCCCGATTATGGAGTTATCTAAGAGATTTTCGATCTGCACGAAACGGACATTGGTATCACCAATTTTGTATTGTTGTTCGTTTATTAAAGAATTAAATAATAACCATTTTAAATAGAATGCGATCTGCAAGGTCTCGAAATTGGAAAAGTCCACAGAATTATGAAACGTTTCTGAATACGGCGACACGGATACCTTAGCCCGCAAATAGCGTGGCCCAATTTGGTGGAGGATCGGTTGCAGAGAATTAGAATTCCCGGATTCGGAGCGACGAAGATCGGAGGCATCGAAGACGAGCGAAGGAAACGACAAAGGGAAAGCGGGACGATGAACCGCGTTCGAATTACACACGTAACGGGAACCGAGAGAAAGATATTTGCCGAGGGAATGGGGAGAGGAGCGCGCGGAATCAAAGGGGACGGAACAATGGACGATCATATTAAATCATAAATGTAAACGAAGATGGCAGTGTACGCGGAGGGAAGGGCGATAGCTCGCGCTCGAGTCCGATAATGAAACTTCCATGGATCCTCGAGCGGAGTCACAAAGGTACCTAAGCAATAACCGCACGCGCGTTTACGCCTACGATTTATCGGCTCGGGATTTCCCGGCAGCGCGAAACTTTTTCTCCTCGGCCGATAGAGAGATCAAAAACTCCTCCGACGAGGCGGGGATTAATTCGTCCGTGTGCTCTTTCCAAGTATCCCGAGGATGCCGTGTATCCGGTGGACGGATGGCTTCCATCGGGCGGGCGCACAAACGCTCGTGCAACGCGATCTCGCGAGCGTCGCGCACCTGAGCCGAGATTAAACGTTTCGAGGGATACGAAATGAAATATTTAGCGATCCACGGGGTTCAAACGGACTCGCCCGCCCCCGTCCACCGACCCCCTGGCCCCCTATTCCCTTTGTCGGCAACCTGTAACCGTCGAGTCGAGCTGGAATGCGCTAACCCCTTGTCACCGCGCGTCACGCGTCTCCTCGTGGCCACGCGTCGTCCTTTCGACGACGATCGCCGCCCGCCGATCGACTTTTCCACCCCCTCGATTCACCCCTCCGTTCCACCGACCGCTAAACGCTCGCGGACCTTCGAAATTCATTCAACGATGCAACGAAAATATTCCGCGGAGCTTCGAAATTTTATCCGAACGTGTACCAAGGGGTAAGTCCATCCTGGAACCATGTTTGTTCTTTGTAACTCGTATTTGAAAGTCAGTTTTATTTTTGGTATCGAGCAAATTAATTTTGGTCCATCCACAGCGGCGTATTTCGTGGAGAATTTCCCGATACAAGCTTTACGTAAACACCGTCCGAAAAAGAAAGATCGTGATTATCATTCGGGAGGACGTGCAACAATTTGCATTTCCTCGATAAATTTGTTGTTATTTTACTTCAACGTGAATATTTCCCGGATGAAACGTATCGATTCTCTTCTGGACGGAGCAGGTCATCCGACTGTTGCTACAATTATTAAAAGACGACTAACCGTATCACGCATCGCACCAGTATGATTAACGCGACTAATTCCGAGCGTTCGACGTTTTACATATTTTTCCGCGATCCGATGGATTACTTTCCCCCGATCGTTCGCAAAAATTTTAATGACGGCGTGCGAGGTACGACAGGGTAAACTAGGAAAACGAGCTATTACTCCGGGACTCGCAAGAGGTATAGGAAAAGAAAGAAGAGAACCGATCGGAAAAGTACGAGTCACTCGACTGGGAGGGGAGCGGATTAAGTCGTGTGAAAATTTCCAGGATAGACGGTGGCGTGGTTAGATCGATCGAGTGAGTGTTTCAAGCCAGGGAACGGGTGGAGGACGTTGAATGGACCGGATTGAAACGTCGACGGGGTGAATGGCGGTTTTGAAAGAAATACATTAGCGCAATGTGAAGGGTTACTTGAAAATAAACTGGAATAACCGAGCGCGATCGCTTATCCCGTGCCTCACGGGTGCTCGATCATTCTTTCAATGCCGAGAACGTCTCGCGCCACTGCCCTCTCCGCCCCCGAATTCTGCTTTCCGCGAGATTTTCCGCGACGGTTCCGCGCCTGCTTTTCACCCCCCAGCGTCTCGAGATTAGCTGCTCGCACACAGTTTCGATCGTGGACTTTATCCCTCGCGTTTACTCTTGACGGATGTCAACCGCGCGATAAAATAATTGTTCGGCGTGAATTTTATATACAATTTTTAATCAAAGCTCTCCGTCCGACCATAGCATGTTCCGTGATCTTAAATAATTACCAAAATTGTCAGAGCCTTTATCTACGAATTTTCTCGGTAGTTTTACGAAACTCAAAGAGTAGCTTTCTCTTAATATCGCGAAAATTCGCTGGAGAAAATCGCGAGGCGAGCGAAGAGGGAGGTTGCCACGTAACGGTCAAGCAGGTGCATTATTATTCGAGCGAATGGTTTACGAGAATTTTATTGTCGGCCCCCGGTGTTCAGCGGTCGTATTTAAGGTTTTATCCCGCTGCTCCGTTTCGCCTCTCGCGCCCTTCGTCTCTCCCCGAGAGAGAAAGGGTTAAGATTTTATTTTCCAAACGCGTAAAGGGACAGGAGAGCGGGGGCCTCCGGTTCGGAGCATTTCATAAAAGTCGTCTGGCACATTCGTTCCCGTAGATTATTGCCCGGAGCGCGAACCGCCACCGGCGTATTATTTTATTTATTATTTCGCGTTAAGACGCGTCTTCTTCGTTCGACGAAGGATTAAGGCGGACTCGCATAAAGAACGAAGAGCCTCGTTTCGCGTCACCTTCTGCGAAACCGCGACCGTTCGACCGCTCCTGGACCCGTACATCGGTTTATTTCCTTCGAAGCCGCTCCTACGCTCGCTTTAATTAACGCTCCGGGGCTCTGTCTAAGGATCAGTTTCCGTAACGACACCGATCGTTCGCGATCATTAAAAACTTTCGTCGTCGATGGAAACGTATCCTCGCTCGTAACTTCGATATTAAATTATGTTCGATGTCTTCGTCGCGTACGCGTGTCCCCCGCCGGGATCGAGTACAATTTATTTGTAATTTTTACGATTTCGATCGTTCTACGAGCGAGTACGAAATTGTAAAATTCATCCGCGTCCACGTCCGATGAAAAAAGTATTCCACTTTCGTGAACGTGCCAAGTATCGGCAAGTCCATCCGTCACGGATCGCGTAAGAATTCTTATACCGCGTGTCGCCGCGGGGACAAATCGGGTCCTCGAGGTGGCACGGGTGTCGGTGAAATTAAGGAACCCCCAGGTCTTCCGGGGAAACCGAAGAAAGAAGAAGAGGAAGGGCGAAGATAGGGGGGTAGCAGCTGCGACATCGCGAAATTACGAGCTGCCGGTGGAAGTAGTCGTAGTCGGTCCTTAGAGGAAGCGTTGACAAATGACGGAGGCAACTTTTATTATTTTAGATGTCGGCCCATCAGTGACGCGGGCGGTTACGACTCCGCGAACCGTCGTCGAGCAACCGGGATGTGTTTTACATACATTTCGCGACGGCCTCCGGGACCGAGCGTACGCACCCCCTTGACAAATGGCTCCCGGGTTTTATTAGACCAACTTTTTAAGCTACTCCCCCGGCGAGGACGCGAAGCTTACAAGAAATAAAGATAAACCCTGCTTTCGCGACCGAAAACGAAGACTGATTTTGTTACGACCTTTCCGTAACTATTTTTAAGGGTTGTTTCGAACAGTGCCAACTTTGTATCGAACTCGAACGACGGTATCTCGATACAGGGTGCCTATTTTTCAGGGAGCTCCGGGAGGGATTCGAAGTGAAGCAGAGATACGTGTCGGCGTATCAAGCGTTCTGTCGGATGGAAGATCGCTGGTATCGCGCGGAGGCGTAACACCGCGGCGAAGAGAGAAAGAAAGAGAGAAAAAAAGTCGAACGCACGTTTCGCCCGAGAACATATTTACGCCGCCGATGACAAATGGTTTTTAGCGGCGCGTCGGTGGGTGGATAGGAGAAGTTCGGGACACCCGCTGCACTCCCGGAGGGGCCGAAGAGCGAGGGAGAGTCCGGGGACTCGCGGGGGCGGCGTCCGGGGGCCGGGGGGACGTCGGGAGGAGGGAAGGAAAGTGGTTCGCAGATGCGCCGTGACTGATGGTCCCTACTTCCAGATGTACTATATACCGCGGTACTTTTATCGGCGCTTGTTTGTTCAGCGAGTTTCGAAATACCAGTGGCAACGGCGTGCCGTCGCCCTGGATCACGGATAGCGAGCCCCGGAGAGTGCCACGAGCAGGGAACAGGAGGCAGAGGGAGTGAAGGAAAACGGAGCGAGCGACTGCAATTACCGTCGACGGTGGAAGAAGAAAAAAAAAAGAGCAAAAAAAATGATCGTTGTATCAACGGCGATACACACGTGTATTTACGTGTCGCGGCCGCGACGTTAAGGCTTTCGTCGTGCTCGATGATGGACGTCTATCACGTGAGACAACGTTCCCGGGCGTATTCGACTCCTCGTTTTCACGCTCTTCTTCCGGCCACGGTGTCGCAACTCGTTTATATTAGCTTGTTGCGCCTCGAATGACGGATACGTAATTAAATATTTAAATCGCTACAATTTCGTTAACGCGAAACTTTATTAACGTTCGAGTTCTTTGCGCCGAGTTACGCAATAACGAGGCCGCGCCTGTCGTGGATAACAAAATTAAAATCCACCGATATTCGACGAGGTATTCGAGGAACGATTTTGTTTAAAATAAAATTAAATACGCGCGCGACGAGTCACGCGGGGTTGTTCGAAAGAGCGCCCGTTTTGTATAATCTGGCGTAAGAGACGACGTTTAAGGTAAATTACAACTCGGGGTTGATACAATGTATTAATATTAATCTCGTTAAGTAGTGAAATGTTTTCAAGCTGAAAAATTATGAACAGTTTTTTTAAATTGTATCAACATTTTACATTGGAGATTACGAAGATATTATCATTGTTTGTTTCGGTGCGAAGTTGATGGAAGAGATGTTAGCCGCAACGTTTGTGGAAGAAGCCACGTTTCACGCACGACGTCATATCTCCATCGCTAATTAGTGTTTTCTTTTATCTCCCGCATAAATGTAGCGGAAGGATGTTCCTTTTGAATAAAAGAAAAACCATTTCGTGCCGATGCATAGTTTTTCGTTTATCCGACAGAGCTGCTGGAATATGTCGTTACGCGATAGTTTGTGGCGTCACACGGTTATGATTCCTTACGAATTTATTGCGGTGGAACTGCTTATTCGCAGAGTAAATAAATATTCTTCGTTTCTCCGGAAGTCGACTTTTATTCAAAATGGCGGGGTATTATATTGAGGTATTAACATCGACTGTATGAGTCGGTAGGTGGCATCGTAAATATAGAAAATGCGTACAAACAAAATACGAGGAGCAGAAGAGTGCATTTTGAAAAAAGAAACCATGGATTATAACCGATTTATATTACGGTCGAAGGATAATAAATAAAAAAGTCTGTAACGCGTAAAGCGGGCGCTGATCGATGTGTCCCGGTCTCTTTCGACGGGATTGAAAAGCCAATGGGTTCGAAGGGGCGGAAGGGTTTTTCGAAAGGGGCGAAAGTGGATCGTCGGATTTCGGACGATCAATTAATAAGAGGAGGATCCGGGCACTTTTCATCGGCGGAGGGAAGAATGGCGGCGGCGCGAGCCAGCGCGTTGCTATGTAAATCGAAGAGGTTACACGGTTTTACATATTTCAACAGATTCGCGGGGGCGGAACGGGGCTCGGCGCGGAAGGGAAGACGCGGAAAAAGTGGAAGGAGGGACCGTGAAGGGAGGACGTGGAGAGGGCCCGGTGGCCACTCGAAAACCGCGGGCGAAGCGTTTTGTCGAGTGTTTTATGGAAAGCTTTAGAATTGTAGATTTTCTCTCTCTCCGACGCCGCTACGCCGGATTTATGGTAGCCGCGGCGTGAACGTACGAGAACGTGCGGCTGCTACTTTCAGCGAGCGCGTCCGATAATATAAAAGGATATTATTTAAATTCCGGAAAATTCTGCACCGACGTAGCACGGATCGCGACCATCCGGCCGACCGGTCGGGGATCGGTTGTTGCCGAGGGACGCCGACACTTTTTCCGCCTCCTTCCGCATAATTCGCGTCAGACACACTTTAGACCGATGATCAATGGACGGGACGGACGCTCGGCGTCTCGAGGGGCGAGGAACGCGCGGCGTTGATACCGTTTGCTATTGGATTTCAATTGAGAAACGATTACTCCCCTCGAGTGACCGTTTCGGCTCGTTTGTCATCGACGTTTCCGCGGCTCGTTTCTCGACGCGGCGGCCGATTCGCTGGTCAACGACAACTCGACAAAAATAATTCATCCGAGCCTCCTCCGGAGCTGTTAGTTTCGTTATTGAAAATCTCTTTTTTCTTTCGTCCGCGACATCACGGCGTTAAATCGATTACTTTTCATTCGTTATTCGTTATTTTGATCCGTCTAATAATTGTACCCATCCACGATGGGAATAATTTAAACCGTGCTCGTTCGTCTCAAATCAATATTTACCGATACAAGGCAAGATTTAAACCACCATAAACAATGTTAAAAAGGTATCGATATTTTTGCTGCGCTAGCCAACAAATATAAAGTAACAGCAAACACTTTAGTACCTGAAATATCGATACCTCCCATCCAATACCGTGGCATCGAAACGCTCGAATATCACCAGTAATATTACCCGCGACTATGCGTAATATTTACTCTGTTCTGGTATCTTCGCGTTAACGACGAGTAACGGTAGACATTTCTCGCGGTATCGGTTCGTTTGGTAACCTTTAAACCCCGTGGCAGAGAAGCCGTAGGGGCTGGATATTTGCCGAAAGCTGGCCCTGCCGGGAGCGTACACACGCACCCTTCGACGCGCGTAGGGGTACGCGATTCTCGCCGAGGCAAAAGGTACCCGGTGGTACGCGTCGAAACCACCGACCGGACGGACACTGCAAATATTAGTTCATTACCAAAAGTGGCGGCGAAACCGGGTCTGGAAACGCGGTGTAGCGCTGCGGAACCGCAGGAACGTTCGTCCGCGGTTTATTTAACGACATACTTCGCTGCTTTTTAATTAACTTCTCCGGCTCCCGGGCTTCTTTCCTTCGACCGGTTCGCGCGTTTCGAGCCGATCCGCCGCGAAGGAAAGTGTCGCGCTGCCGAATCGCATGCCCCGCGACCGTAAATAAGAGAGAGATCCGCCCGCGGAGGGCTGTCGCTCCGTGCGTGTGCGAGGGCACCTAATATACTGGCGTGCAACGCCGAAGGGAGACCATTTAATAACAATATATCTCGCCCGTCGCGGAACCGCGTTGAAATAAGGACGTCGGGAACGAAGATATTTTACCATTAGAATCGGTATTTTCTCGGATTAACGCGGCCCCTAGCACCCGGACCTTCTTCCTCCACCAAACCACTACCTACAACCAGCCGAGAGAAAGACTTTTCTTCGGTCCATTTCCACTATAATCTGAATTTTATTGTTATTACGTACTAGCGATACGTTAAAAAGATCTATTGAATTTTCGCGTTAATTTTACAAGTTCGCTCGGTACGAGGACCGAAGAAACAAGCAAAAATTTATTTCCTGTCGCCGTGCAATGGATGGAATCCAGCACCGACGTAACGAGACGGCTTCTATCGCCGAAGAGACAAATTGAACGAGGAACGGCTCGTTAGTCGTCGGGTTCGACACACCCGCGAAGATCGCGCGACGTAGGAAAAATAACCGCTTAACGAGATCGTCGCCGTGCCGGGTGAAAAAATCGAAAGACGATCGAAGGAAGGGAAACACGAAGGTTTGACAATTTCACGGTACATTAGCGAACGGTGGGTGGAACCGGGTTGTCGCGGACGCCGCGACTAATTATGTTTTTAATTAATCATCGTTTCGTCTGGTTCGCGCGGAGCAGAGTTTGCTCGAGCGTGCTCGTTACAGCGCGCTAACAACGCCAACCGCGACGCGACGACGTTTTCCCGCCCTAGGACGAGGCTTCCTCGTTATCTTCCTTCGACTCGACGGCTATCGAAATAATCCCTCGCGGCGCAAATGACCCGGAAACCATCGCGTTCCTCGAGCCAGCAGCGCGCCGCGCGCGTTCCCCTAAAAATAAGCCACGATAGTCCGAGGCGAGCCGAGTAAAAAGCGGCCGCTCGTTAACGGGCTGGCGTTAATTATCGCCCGGGACCCGCCAAACTGCAGCCACGTGGACGACCGAGCCGCGCGCCACGATAAATAATTCGACGGTATCGAGTTAATAAAATAAACGTCCACGAGGGCTCGGGGTGACGACTCTTTTCTCGCGATCGCGAGCCGGCACCCTGTCGCGAATCCGAGCGCGCAAATCGACCCGTTCGCGATCGCCTACGAGCCAGTTTACGAGTCGAAAGATTTACCGTCGATCCAACGCCTGGCCCGTTAATGCATCGTACGCGTTCCCGGTTATTCCCCTCTCCGTTTTATACCCGTCATAACCAAAATTAATATTTTTCGCTCTATAGCGAATCGTTCGAATACTAGAAGATACGGAATTACCGGTTTCATCGCCAAATATTTTATTTCCATTAAATGACTCTTTATGTTTTGCTAGGTAAAACAGAGTCTAAACGTATCTATTGCAATTATCCAGATCGAGACCTTCGTCAACCACGTAATGACACTTAATTTCCTTCCATGAGATTTTTCGCTGTCTCTAATATTTCGAAGCGTGCATTCGGGATTAACCATAAGTGGAGCAACGAATTAGATTTGCCAGTGGGACGGGGTGATCAATTTATTCGGCGGTCCCGGTGGTAGGATCGTGGCGCAACCGGCGACCATCCGCAGTATCGTTTCGCAAGAGGGCCATTAAGAGGGTCCGTTTTCGGGTCAGGACGTTTGGCACGAGCGGACCGATTCGGAGAACGAGTCCTACGCGTTTGTCGATCGTTTACGGATCCCCAGATTCCCTGTCGCGCGATCCACGGATCCACGTCTAGACGATCGTCCAGTTCCCTGCGGGATAATCGCGTCACGCGAGCCGAAACCACCGGGATCGATTTAAATCGAACATCCGACGTGTACGAACGATGGATTCCCGGGCACCATCGATCCGATTAAAGACGAATACCGATTCGATTCGTCGGACGGGCGACTCCCACCCCGTCGACCTTGGTATACGATCTCTAAATCATTGCGCGAGTGCCATTACGAATCGCTCGCGGGAACGATCTCGTGAAATCCGCGCATGAAACGCGTGACGTGGAAGAGGATGGAAGACAAAAGAAACGGCGTGACTAATGCGCGCTTCGTCTGGAGACCGATCGGCCCGTAACCTGCTGTCATTAATTTCGTCACGCTGTTCCGCGTGATTCTTTCGTGACTCACGGATCGAGAACGATCGAACGTTAGTCGAAATACGTCGAAAGGCGTCGAAATACGCCCGTATACGGAAAAGGAGAGCAGAAAAAAGCTCAAAGTACAAACGACGGAGAGTCAAAGGCAATAACTGTTTGGACGGAAGCGTAATTGGCGCAACTGCTGATCGCGGGACGTTGCCCCCGACAATTTATTTATTTATTTCGCGGGAACGTACACCTACGATTACAGGATACGCCGTGGAATAAATTTTTTAATATCTTTGTTGGCCACGATGTTTTCAGCAAAAAATGAAACAAATAAAGGGCGATATTTGTTATTCGCGTAGAGAGACGCGAACTTATTACACAACCTAATAGTTTGTTCGAGCAACAGTGTAATACGATCTTAGGCACTCGGTGCTCGATGTGCGCTGGTTTAGAGCCGTACGGTTAAACAAGGATAATAAACGACATCGGCACGGTGTGACGGTATTAATCATAATGCGCGTATTTGCACGCGGGACGCGGCTTAGATGCGCGCGTGAGCGCACGCGTGCGTGTCGACGCGCTGACACTTCGTTTGAACGCAATTAGCGTGCCGCTTGATAGTTGCCGGCTTAACACCGTTCGCTATCGCAACAACGATCGTCGAATCGAATTAACCGTTTCGTCGCGCACTTCGCTGTCCACGAGACCGAGACCGCTGGACCGAGTCCGCGATCCTTCGCGCTTCTTTTTACTCCTCGCTCTATGCTCCAACTCGATCGTTAGGGGTTGTTTTCTCGCGATAGATTCCCTTCACGTTAGAGTACTCCACGAATGGAGACGAAATATACGAATTAAATTAAGTTTTCGAATAAAACTCTGTTCGAAACAGTCACCGGAAGAATTCATCCCTTTTCTTTGAACGATTTCGCGGTCGACGAGCACCCCCTGCTCTCGTACCGGTGACTCCGCGCCTCCTTTTCTTTTGAATTATCCGCCTCTCGAGCCGATTCAGCCGGCGAAAGGCGAGGGGTAGTCGGATACGTCGTTGCGTGGCTCTCGAAGATGGGAAACGAAGCGAGTACGCGCGAAGATGGATAGAAAACGACGCTCGTAACGACGGGGCTCAACTTTATGAATATTATTTTCCAGCAGATGTCCCCGACGATAGAAGCTCGTCGACGTTGTCGTCGTCGTCGTAATTAATGACGTCTTCCCGGGCGGGAGCGGGGGCGTCGTTCGCCGAAAGAGGAGAAAGCCCGGAGGCGAAAGAAGCTGCGGAAGAGGGAGCAGGGCACGGAGAATTTCAGAGGTAACACGGACGGCGGGTAAGCCGCCGATAAGGAACCCCGAGAGGGTGCTGGAAGGTAGCAAAACCGACGTAGCCGGATGGCGAACGACAATGCGCGCGAATTATCCCGGAATGACGGGGTAGTTTTAAAGCCAGGAAGCCGACATTAGCGCATTGATACCGCGCGAGCTAGCACGCGTTCTGCCATCGGGGAGACCATTAATATTACTTAGTTTACGGCTGGAGCCGCGAGGGTGGACGGACGGATCCGTCGCTTCGCTCGTTTCCGCGATTCGGTTCCGCTCTCACCCTCCCTCCGACTCTTAACCAGTCGAAATTCACCGACACGATGCAAACGGCGACGTTTGGAAAAATGGTTTTGACAAAGAGAACTTTTACTTATTGGTAAAATTAGTAATTCGGTTAATTCGGAAACCGAGCTCGAAGGGGTTGTTTCGGTCGCTCGTGCAAGCGGATCCCGTGACACGGGGCGAAAAAGCCGCGGTCTCCGAGCGAATCGGATTTTTTCTGGAAGGGAGGGGTAAGTTTGTGGCTTATGAGATTTAATCGACCGGACTACGGGCGAAGAGACAAACGAGCGGAATAACTTCCGCGACGGAACTCGGGTCTCGGTGTTGCTCGGGGCGCGCGACGGTCGGAGGCGGATTAGCGGCAACAAATCATCGGGATTAGAGCGGAAACGGAGCGCCGCGCCGGGGTCGAAAGAAGGCGGAAAGAGAGAAAGTGACTGGTACGAGAGACCGGTCGAGAGAGGGAAAACGAGATTTCGGGCGCGCTCGCGCGATCTCGTAGAATCAAAAGGACAAACAATTAATAACCCCGGGCGCCGACGATTAATCAGAATTTAACTCGCAGTTAAATACTCGGCCGTCGGAGGCTCGAACGCCGACCGGTGCGCGTATCCTGGGGATGGAAGGGAGGATCGAGGGTTACGGTGCACGCAGGATAAACAAAGGTTTACATCAGTGTCAGTCGCAACAAGTCCGAATTCGTCTAGGGTTCTCGGCATGAATATTCACGGGTTGCTCGCTCGTCCGTCCCTTCCAGCCTCCGCGCTCGCGCTCGCGCCAATTCACCCCCTGTTTCCCTCGCCCCGCGCTCCGCGTCCCGCCTCGGTCCGCGACCATTTGCCACCCCCTGCGATATCCATCGAACGGCTACCAGTCAAAGGCTGAAATCACAATACGCGTTTGTCCGGTTGACGAAGTCGACTCTCGGCGCGGGTGCCGCGAAAGCAAATAGAACGGGACGGACAGAGAGAGGGCGTCGAGCCTGACGATGCGCGGTACCGACGCGGAGGGACGCGGGGAACGGACCAATGGTCATTGCCTTTGAATTGGAAATTACGTTTCGGCCGGTCAAGTGTCGATTTTCGCCCCCGCGTTCGCGCGGCTGCGCCGCGGGGGTTCGCGCCTTTCGGTGGCGGGCCTCGTTCGAACTTCCATCGAGAGTTCCGCCGAGCCTCCCTCTCGAAAAGGAGCGCAACCCTCTCGGGGGGGGACGCGCGCGCGACCGTTTCCCACCCAGTCGAATGATTTAATCCCCCGAATGATGGACGGGCACGTCGCGACGATGATCTGCGTGCCGTGAAGTGACAAGTGGTTAGGATCACGGGGAAACCTCGGTGGCGGATGACGGTGGTGGCTGATGGTGGCTGGGTGACGCCGGGTTTCCGGGGGGTGGTGGTCGGCCCTCGGTGGTCGAGGTTGCTGGTGTCGTATCGGTGACGGGACCCGGGCTCCCGGTGGATGGATTTGAGGAGGAGGGGGTCGGAGAGGGTGGCGGTGCGTGCTCGCACCGTACAAATCACGCGGGCATTACGGCGTCAAGCGTGGACTCAACGTGTCGCGCGAGCGGAACACTCGATGCCGACGGTAATGCTGATTTATCGGAAGCGCCGATGACCGAGCGGACGCGAGCGCGCGCCACCGTGTTGCACCGACCAAGCCTACGCTTTGCGTTTCGCGCGATCCGTCCTTTCATTTTTTTTTTTTAACGCCGCGAACGCATCGCGAGCCCGCTCGAACGGAAAACAGAGGTCGTCGTTCCTCCAGGGTCCACGGGCGGTCTTTGAACACGGACTTTCTAATTCCATAGTTTCATCGTTGAGCCGTGAATATCGGAATATACCTCGTCGTTATCCTCAGAAATTTTCGTTAAAAACTATTTCTGCACCGTGAACGTACTTTGAAGTTTGCAATTGACGCGCGCGACTTTTGAAGACGACGGTTCTACCTATACATAAACTGGAATTTTCTTACCTTTCGAGATGCTTGACGATGTCTTCGTAGGCGGCTCGGCAGTTTTCCCAAACCGTCCCTGACCTGTGGATCACAAAGAAAAGCGACGATTGAAACAACGCGTAAGGAGGAAAAATCGAGATGGAGGGGCGTTTGGAAGAAGTCGGGAGACACGGGTTGATAACCGAATCGGTTAATTATAAGCCCTGTCACGGAATATCCCCGTAGAAAGTGGATCCGCGGGGTTGATTAAGAGTCCTCGTCTCGTTCCGTCTCGTCTTTCGTTTGTCCTTTGACTCGTCCGTGCCTGTCCCGACTCTCGAAACGAAGACGTTGCTTTGAAGTCGCTGATTAAAAAAGACGTTGTCGGGCTCCCGTTCTCGACTAATTTACTCGACGTATCGATCGTCGAAAACGCTTCGACGGACGAACGAGGACGCGTCGAACCGAAAGAAACGGGGAAAACACGGAATCCAAGATCTCGGAGGGGGCGTCCGGTGGACGTCGCGGCCTCGACCGGAAGGAAGTTCCGCGCGCGACCTGACAGAGCCACGAGGATCGCGCTCCGGCGAGGAGAGCCCTCGCTCGGGGCTGAATCAGAGGGTGGCGATAGGGCAGCGGCGATGACGGCGGTGCGCCAGGATGGGGTTGCGTTGAATTAATCATATTCCGGTGTTTGTCGTGCCGCCCCCAGACGTAATCCGTCTTACCTTCCGATCTCTCTTGCTCTCCTCTGCCACGATAGATTTGCATTTTAATTAAAAGCAAAGCGCTGAAATCATAATGCGAAACGTGCGGCGCCGCCTTCGTCGCGTCGTTGCGCGTGCACGTAAACGCCGAGCCTCGGAAGGACACGGTCTCTGCCCCCGTCATCGGCCATCGAAACAACCATCCTCGGTATTCCTCGGAACGCGAGGGAAAAATAACCAAGGTGTCGTTGGACGTTTCCTTTTCGAGCGTACAATTTAACACGACCAGCTCCAAGACTAATTACAGCAGTCTCCGAAATCCTCGAAAGCTCCGGGTGGTTGGGAGCGAGCGCTCCAAGGAGAGGGCGCACCGCCAACAGCATCTATTAGAAACGCGTTAACAAATGCCGGGATTAGCTCGGCGTCTACCCGGCTCCGAAGAACCTCCTGCCTCCGTTTCTAGCAATCGGTGCTTCCCCCGCGAAACGACGACTCAACGGGGTGGTTTAATCCGCGATATACGTCTCGGGACCGCAACGCCTCGAGGATTTACCGGTTCCCGGGGCTCCCGTATCCGGGCATCCTTTCGCGCCATCCGAAGCGAATATCGAACGAAATCGCTTCGCGATAGGCGAAGCGTCGCGACGCGCGGAGGGCCGGTGACTCGGTTGAGGTCGCGCGTAACTCGAGCCGAGTAAACGACCTAGAAGGAACGCGACGCGCCCAAGGAAACGGACTTTCAGCTACCGGTCGCAGAACGACGAGGGAAAGATCAAGCAGTGTCGAGACCCCTTGGATTTCCACGGCTTCGCCGTCTCTTCAAATCCTCTTAAAGTTGTATTCTTTTGGCCTCGCCGGCCCTTCGTTACGACCACCCCCGGACAGGACGAACGAGCGCCTCCGCGGAAGAGCAAATCCAATTTCCGAATCCTACGCCAATTCATCCCGAAACGCGACAAATTCCTAGCCTACATCGATCGTCGACGCGGGGCAGCTTCAACCCTCTGGGCTTCAAGAATTTACTTTACTAGAAGCGACTAGTTGTTTGGGTGTTATTTGCCATTTTAGGGAATTAAGATTGTCTTTTCTGAATTTAATATTATTAAGGGTTGAAGTAGGAGACTTACCTCGCGAGAGCTTCCATGTTGGACATGTTCGGGTTGACTTTCATTCCCTGCTCGGCGCGGGCTTGAGCCTGGCTCTGCAGGTGATGGGGCAGACTAGCTGGCGACAGGATGGCGGTGTGTCCCGCGCCAGGGTGTCCGCCTAGTTGCATGAACTGCATGTGACTCAGGTGCGTGGGCGGATGATTGTAGCCGTTCGCCAGGAGCGGCGACTTTTCCATCCTCGACACGTCTGAAAGCAAAGAGGAATCGAGCGATGTAGCGGCAGTTCGGAACCGATGGTCCAGGGGGAGGACCGCGCTGGCCGCAAATACCGTGGGCATATTTGCTCGTGGATTTTCGGTGTTTCGAGGTTTCCGGGCCGGCGATATATCTTCGTCGACGGTCACGGTCGTTAGGGGATTGTTACGATCGCCGACAGACGCGCGACTCGAAACCGCAACCGTAGAGAAGCTTGTGTCTCTCGGACGAGGAGGAGACAGAGGAGGAGGAGGAGGAATCGCGAGAAACGAGCCCGAGGTAATCGTTTCGGGATTCCAATCGTGCAAAGACGACGTCGCGGGCGATGTTACTGCGAGACAGGGATTGGGAGGATCGGACGCGAGGAAAGAGAGAGAAAGGGGTGAGGGCAGAGACGGTGCACTGGGGTTGGCAGAGAGGCGAGGGGGTAGAAAATGAGCGGTGCCTATTTATTACAAATTATCTAAATGGCAGTGATTTCGGCGGACCGGCTGGCCGTTTGACGAGTAAGTGGCGGGTTTGCCGGGCAGTGACTGTCGATCGTTGGACGCTCGGCGACCGTTTGTTCGTCGCCCGGCGATCGGTGCCCACCAGCGATTTGACAACCACTGCGAGACCCGGCCCATGACCGGCCCTAAAATTGGACTTATTACAACTTATAGAGCGCGATTTGAACGCTCCGCTCAATAACATACATTATCCCCAATCCATATGATTTAATGAAATCCCTCTAAACTCTCCACTTAGCCTCAGTACCTTCTCGCGCGGTACCCTTCCTTCTTTTTCGTGTACGCGCTCTCTCGCAGATTGCTACGTGTGTACGAAGAGAAGCCCGTGAGCGAGCCGGCGAGCGAGCAAGCGAGACGCTACCAGAGCGAGAGAACGATCTGTGACCGTGGAGAGAAAGAGGGCCCAGAGAGGGACCGAACGGGGCCTCGCGAACCGAGCGAACAGAGTCGGCTTGGCACGTTCCGATCGCCGTGGATACTTAAAACGCGCGTTCCCGTATTTTTATAACCTCGACAATAGCTATTTGCGGCGGTCGCGATCCTCCGCCGCGCCGCCGACGACCGATGAAGACGTTTCGAGCCAGAGGATCGGCCAACGACGTCCGGCGCGGACGAATTCACGTAGAAAAATCGGGAACGAGAACGACTCGGTGGTCGCGAGGAGGGGAACGCGATAAAACACAATTTGAGCTAAAGACCGCGCTCCTATAACTTCCCACCCTTGGGTCCGCGCGCGGACGGGCACCGGCACCTCCTCGCCCCTCTCGTGGCTGATGAGGTGACAACCCATAATTATACAGACCGCTTTCTGTCTGGCCTGACTGCAGTGGCATGCGGAGAGAGGCCTCCATCATCCTCCACCTCCCCGTCGTCCTTTCCTCTCTCCTCTCGTTCGCCACCGTCTCCGTTCAACTCGTTCGCGAGCCCTTCCATCCGCGCGCATTCTATCCGCGTTGTCCCTCTTCCACTTTGCCTTCATCCGTATCTGCGGATCTCGCTTTTTCTCTGGTTACCCTTCATCCCTGGCCGCCTTTCGTCCACGGTTTCTCATCCACCGGGTTCCCGACTTCCCCGCTTAATAACGATACGCGCGTTTCCTTCGCACGGCGAACGGCGAACGGCTCCGCAGAAGGCAGAAAGAAACGACCGGCCACCGACCCGGACGATAGACGCCTCCACCCTCGTGCGTCTCGCGCCCGTAGGAAGAACGACCCGAGCTACTTCTTTTCTGGTGTTAATTACAAAACGCGAGAATAAATTGCCGGGGCTAAATGAGCTACGTCTCGCTCTCCGCTCCGCGCCCCGTCTCTCGTTCCCCGACAGATGAATGGACGCGGTGCCGTCCGCGCAGGTGGAATTCGTTATGCGTCGCGAGCACAGACCGGGGATTCCTCCTCACCCGTAGATAACGCTGACACGCGGCCACGGAAAAACGTTCCCTTCGATCGACGCCTCGAGCTGATTCCAGAGAGACCACGGACCACTGCCTCTCCTCCCTTCCGCGGCTTTTCTTTTTCCGTCGCTCCGCTCGACCGACCACCGAGACGATCCGTCGTGAAATTATTTGGAAAATATGCCCTTTGTCCGAGGGATCCTCCCCGGGGGCCTCCGCGTTCCCGCCATTGTTCTTACCAAACGACGAAGAAATCGACCGACCGCCCGGCCGTCTCCGGTCGCGCGCGTTATTTGCGCTTAGGCATGTATATGTTTACCCTCGACACCGACTCCCTCGAAACCCTTGGATTTAACCCTCGAACACCGACCCTCCGGGCTACGGCCGATGACATCGCGGCCCTTTAAGTACCTTCCGCGACGCCCCGGCCTCCCGATGGCTCTCCTTCCGGTTTCGGTTCTTTCGTGGCCCGTCCCGTTTCGTTGTCCACTTCCTTCGATCCCGATCGGGAAGCTGGCGCGCGCGGCCGAGAAACGCGCCGTTAGCCGGGCCCGGTGCACGTGCATCCCGGTCCGACATTGTTCTCCGACGTGTATTGGTACATAAACACGGGACGGGAAACACAGTTTCGCGCAGGAGGAATCCGGTTTTTCAAGTAATCGAGTGAGTCGAGAAGCCGGGCTGCTAGCAGACAGGCAGGCGGGCAGCCATCGAGGTAGCTCCCTGCGTCCAGTCTCGAAACAACCGAGGAGAGAGTGGATGCCATGGGTATGTACACCTCCTCGCTCCTCCTTCGTTCGCTGTTTCTTCTTTCCTCGCTTTCCTCTTTTACCACACCCATTCTTCTTAATCGCTCGCTCGGCTAGTATCGTCGAGTATTGAGACGTACCGCGCCTGCCTGTCTCGCTACCACCTCGCTTTATCCTCCGCGAACCTTCCACCGACATCCATGGACCATCGACGAACAAATTTCACGATTCGATCGTTCTTTAAAACGTATTTCGACCATCGGGAATACCCGGGTACTCCAAACACCCCGTTTAGATACGTCAGGTATGACGGAAGGTACAAACGCGGCCATTTATTTACGAACGATGCAGATATTATTCTCACTTTGTTATATTTGGGTGAAATTGATAGACGAACTACTGTGTTTTGTGAACAAACTGTTACATTGTCCTCGCCCGATACCATTATACATTTATTATTACGACCGACATAAAGGTATCATCGTGAACGGAATTATTTCTTTTCCCCATCTCGAACGAAGGCATGGAAATGGCCAGAGCCGAGTTAAAATGACCCCGCGTCCGCCGAGCGAGGGTTAAAAATTAGTTCCGCGCAATATTATTGGCTGTAAAAATGCGAAAGTACTAAAAATATGTTAATCCCCTACCGTATAACCTGCCCGTCCAGGAACCCAATAAAAACAATCCCTGCGATGTTCTTCGTGAAATTTTCGCGTGAAGTAAATGATCTTCGAACCTTACAAATTTAGTTATTCGTATTTTCAATAAACGTATATCTTTCGCGGAGAAATATATAAATCGATTAAATATGTCGTTCGAACAAATCGCTCTAACGTGATTTTTTAAATCAAATTAATTCGAAACAAAGAAATTGCATAGTTTCTTTGTTTGATACGAGCGGAGCTATGACCAGGGGCCACAAAGGGAACAAAATATTAAAAATTATTGAAACGATACTTACAAAGGGTTCACGAAAACGCAAACGTATCGATTACTATGATTAATATTAAGACTCGACGATGCTACGTTTTCCCAAATAGGATAATCTATCGATGCAGGGAGTGAAAAAAAAAGAAAATGATTGGCGACCCCGAAGGTGTTGCCAGTCTACTTGCAAGAAGGGGAGCGAACGAATGCTAAGAGAGGGAACGGAAGCGGTGGCAGAATATTGAGACGTAGCTACCTCGTGGTCGATAGAAGGAGGGCGAAGAGGAATAAGATACGGTCGATCTTTCTCGCGGAGCGTCGTAATCGACGATAACGCGAGGCGAGCGAAGCGTCTAGCCACCTTTCGGTGGTTCCCCTCTCGTTCCCCCTCGGGGCCCTTCGCGAGTTCTTGTCTCTCGTGGCTGGGCCCTTCTTCGGCAGCCTACCTACCACGCGTCCCCACGCGAAAGAGCAGTCCAGTATTTGTTCTTCCAGGGTCTCCTTCGATGCGAGCATCATCCGAGGGCAGTAAACCTTTTGATATATAGTCGAAGGTTTTTAGAGTTCTGTCAGCCACGCCCACAATCAGCCTTAGTATTATTTACACTCCTGGTGGTTTGTAGTCGGTTGTCTCGCTCCTTCGTCCCCCGTAGCCTCTTCCCCTTCGTCCTGCACGCTTTTTTACTCGTTTCGCGTGCTCTTCTTGCTCGAGCGGTCTTCCGACGCGCCTCTTCGGCATCGTCATCGTCCACCACGTCGTCGGCTCTCCGTTTTTCCAACGGTCCCGCGTTCCTCGTTTTTCTCGATCCCCTTCGATATATTCCAGACCGATCCCCCCCCCCCTTTTGCAGTTTTTCACCGGTCCCGATCTCTTCCGGATGCCCGCGCCTCGACGAGGGCACCGCGAATTTATAAAATTAGATACGATCGTGGGCTTCACGGCGCATCATCCCCGCGAAATTATCTATTCCGAGCGAGGGCCTGTTATGGCGCGCGATCGCCATAGCCCGGGGGCCCAGATTTCGGATTTCGCCGCGCGTCTTCTGTCTCGAGCACGCAACGACCGGGACCCGATGGTCCACCCGACGAGAAAGGGACGCATATTTTATTTCGGAAATGATGATGATACGCACGAAACCTTCCCCCGCCTGCCGTCCTTCGGTTTTATCGCGTCGATTCGCCTTTGGTGAACTCTTTTCTTCGCTCTGCTCCTTTTGTATTGGGAATCCCTTCGCTCCAGTCACGAAGAGTGGCGCCGATCGCTCCGTCTCTCGGCTCTCTCCAGCCGGGCAAAGCGACGATGACAAGGCCCGAGGTCCCGGGGGCGAATACAAGGTGTCCCGGTGGTCCCAGCGCGATCGAAAAGGGCCTGACTCTTCGTACAAACGCGCATCGAATACGTACAATGCGATTCCTTGCTAGGATTCTTGGTCATAGAGGAACGCTACTTTAAAAATGCAGAAACGTGCTCTGATATTTTAAATTGCATTTTCGATATACCCCTCAGATATTCGCGTGACCGTCAATCATTCCGTATCGTTATGCCACGCACGATGTACTATAATTTCAGTTGCATAAATCGCATATGTATTATGAAATCGTGTTATTTCCCGGGTCATAATTTTGTATTATTAATTTATTCGTGTAAGGATAAAGCAAAATAAAAATTGTACAAGAGAAAGCATTATCGCTGCAAGGGTAGTTTTAGACTTATGTATCGCTCTCTCTCCCCCGTTACATCCGTATGTATTAAAGAGTCCTCCCATAAGTAAATAAATAATCCAGAAAAGGAAGTCGCTTGCACCATTCGAATGAAAACACAAACCGACGGGTATCGAAAATCGTATCGTTCAACCCCGCGCAGCCCCGAGTGGCGTTAGGCTTCTTGGTGATTTTCCCGATGCGTTTCGCCGGCACTATTATTTTTAGTGGAAAAGATGGTAGGGTGCGTCGAAAGAAAGGGGGAACTCGGTGAAAGCGAGAGGTTCGCGCACGGCGATCGGGTCCGAGCCGAAAAATCGATGTCGGGGCTAATCTCGAAGGTAAATCTTTCCCGCGAGCTAATCAAAAGCGAGGATCGAGCCCGGGGCCCCGTGCGTTTTGGAACCATCTGCCCGTCGGCCGGTCCGCGGCGAGCGGATAGCAATAGTCCGCTCGACGAGGCGGCCCCGTCACCGATCCGCCTCGTCCCGGCGAGGTCGATACTTTTTCACGTGCTCGCAACATCGGTTAATCCTCTGCATAAACATTGTATTGTATTTCGCCGGGGATGCTCCCATTCTATCATATTTTGTTATTAATATCTTCCGACTGGCTGGGCCCAGAAGCCGGGACGGGGCACTTTTGTGCACCGCCGAAGGTAAGCCTCGCGCCGCGCGGAGCGGGACCGAGCGATGGAGAAACGACGCGGAGCGACGAGGAGGAGCGAGGGAGGCCGCAGAGAAAGGTTTCAGGAAAAAGAACCAACGAAAGGAACGAAGAGAGAACCGCTCGATACCGGTTTCCTTTATCGCACAATGCCTACCGGGGATTTTTATTATTATCCACGATCCTCCCTAGGAGAGCAGGGCGTCGATTTCGCACGACCCTGCCCGACGCTCCGTCTTCGATCCACGCTCGAATCGACCACGGAGCGGATGTAAACACGAGGAGGAAAAATACGCGGCGGTACGCGCAGTTAAACGCCGCGCGAGCTTTTTTACGGCGCGTTTTAATGCCGAGGTCGGGGCCGAGTTCGGCCGCCACGCGAATTCGCCGTCACGAGCCTCCCGTGACGAGTATTTTCAACCCCGGAACGGGATCGGAAATGAAAAGAAAATAAATAGCGTGGCAAAAAACCGCGAATCGTTCGCGTGGGTACACGGGTGTAACCAGGACCTTTGACATGCGCCCGTGTAAACGAACAACGCTGCCCAACCGCCCTCCAAATGTAGACATTTACCCCTGTCGAGGGGAAGTTTCAACCGGCAGAAAACAAGCCGCGATCCGTGGTGTCGGTTTTCATTTCCCTCGCGCGTTTTTTTATTTTTCTTTCTTTTTTTTTTTTTTTGTTTCGCTCGCCCGTTGTTCAACCCGTTTCCCTCTCTTTCTCTCCCGGGATTGACGAGTCCCCGGCCGGCGTGTTTCTTTCCCTCCATTATTCCAAGCACTTCCGAGGTTCGTTTGTTGGTCACGAGGGCGGCCGGGGAGCCGGGTGGAAATTATAAAAATACTCGCGAGCGACCGGTCCGCTCGCGGACGGACAAAGCGGCCCCGCTCGTTGATTCGCGAGTTAATTGAGCGGCGCGGCACTCGCCGGCCGCTAACGAGTAAATTGTTGACTACCACCGTCGCTGGTGCCGTGAACACCACGCTAGCTAGCCCCCTCCGCCGCCGACGGAACAGCCGGGAAATTAGTACAGATTTTTGAAGCAATTAGCCTCGGTTTTCACCGCAGGAAATTGCCGTCACTCGCCTAAAAAGCCTCGCCGCGCTTCGTTGTACAGCGCCACGGCTCCGCCCCGCGAACGCGAGCGCTCATCCGCGACCGGATCGCGCGGCTCCAACGCGTCCTCCTCCAACTCCCGATACCCCCTTCAACCAACTTCCTACAAAAACCGGAAATACCACGCTTTTTCTATATCACGTTTTATTTACCCTTCAAATCATTACCCTCGACGTTTGTTCAAACTATACCGCGAAACGTAGAAACGGTTTTTAGAAACGTAGAATGTTATTTCACGGCATTTTTAATCAAAGTACCGTTCGTTGCTTAGTATTTGTAGTTATTTATAGAGCCTCGAAAATATCCGTTTAACATAAATTTTAAAACGAACTTTTACTTTCACTTTAAGTATCTCGACGCGTTCGCGTTATTTTTTATGTCGACTTCATAAAATATTCCTCGAGCGCTGATCCAAGTAAATATACTTTTAATCTCGATTCATTTGACGTAACTAATTCGACCGAAAGTTTAGATCACGTGATCGGCTACTGGGTTTCCGTACAAAGAGTTATTCGCGTTCGCTGCTGCGACTTTTTTCGCGGACTTTCATATTTGACTGCGCTCGTCGGTTAAGCTCCGTATATAGACTTTCGTATCCACCGGCACGGGGAAAACGGGAATGTAGACTTCTGTTACAGCTCGTAAATTTCGATACAAATAGTAGAAAAATTACCAAGATATCGTCTCGGCGTGTAACAAATGCTTAACGAAGTGTGACTCGCATGAAACGAAATACTACACGGGACGCGTATGTGATTTTCCTTATAAAACGAGCAGTAAATTATGAAACGCACGATGGAATTCTAGGAAGCAGAGTAATTGAAAAATTAAACTTGTAATTCGAGCGGTGCTACCTATTTACCTATTATTTTATCTATCTGAAACATCGATTAGACCTACATGATTCCATCTTCGAGCAAACTTGGAGTTATGTAAATTTTATTCGTCAACGTAATTCGCAATTCTGCATAAATTTATGACATGCCTCTATTTTGTTTCGTACTAGTCTTAGCTATCCCAATGCCCAGTAAATACAATACATTCTGAATCCTGCGCATTATATATCTGTTTCTTAATAAGTAAATAAAAAACGAGTATTTTTGAAGTCTACGATAAATCGTTAAAGTCTGACTAAATCCACTGACCATTAAGGCGAGACATTAACACGATGTAAAGTTTCCAGTACCAGAGATCGTCGGTTGATAATCTTTTCGGAACGCGTCACCGTCGCGTCGCTTAGGTGGGAAAACGGGTTTAATCGTGTTTGTCGCCGACGTGGGATCCGAACATAACCGTGAGCGGAAGAATCGTAAAGGGCCTCGGTGAAATAAAACGGCCGATGAAACAACGAGCGGACACCGTCGTAATTAAGTCGCGGCGAAACGGAGCGCGATGTCCCGCGAGCATCGGGAGAGGCGTCCGGCGCGTTTTATGGCGCCGCTTCGCGTCCCCGCGCGTCAGCTTGCTAGCCGCGAGGGCCATCCCTTCGCGCGACTGCACCGTCCGTTTTATGCACATACAACCGACGAACCAGAAGTCCAAAACGTTTCTCCGTTATGGAACTGCAAACATATTCAACCTTTTTCTTCGTACACCCACAAACTTCTTACTTCGTCGAGTGTTTACTATCAATTCGACGAAAGCAAATTTATCTACGAATAATTGGACGCGAGCATTCAGACTTTCGAGATATATTGAATCCCTTTGCAAATCTATTTAAAGTCAAGTTTCTCGATGTTTGGACACCCCTAAGCGAATCACAGACCTAACAGATATGATCGTAAGTGTGGAGTTAGGGTGTCGTACAACCTGTCGTTGCGACGCGGCTGTGCCGAATTACAGTACTGGCCATCGTTGCAACTCGATGTACGACACATTGTGAAATAATTCAAGCCGTCTATGGCTGCTGAATATAATGGTCTGCTCTGGTAAGAAGCTACCATAAAATCTGGCGTACCGCGAGCGTGACGAACGTCAAGTAGGAACGAACATGGCCGTTCAGCGATCAGTTGGAAGGATTCTCTGTATGATTTCAGATTCGAAACAGAAGCGAGAGTATTTATTTTTTACGGACGAGCGCGCTGCTTTTAGGTACGATTTGTCGAACAGCTGGTCGTTACTCGGAAAAAACAACGTAGTACATTGTCGAGTACGATTATCGTTGTACTTCGCATCGTCGACTCATCGTACGATAAATCGTCGCGTCTCTGGTCCCTGGTTAAACCTTTCTTTGTAGTTTCGTTGATCATCGCGAAACAAGCACTAACCAACTATGTCAATGCCTTAACTATATTGTACCTAGATAAATTGCAATATACTTAAATGAAACTTTTGTTAGTTGGATATGGATGATTCTGACAAGTTTGGCAATGTTTGATGACGTTTGAAAGCAAAAAGAAATACTGTTATCCGGAAAATAATGAAGAAATCGTAACGAGAAGTTTCGAAACTAAGCAGTCTGAGCGAATAGTTGAGGTCGAACTTAAGTTTGGGGGCGGAAGTGGAGTATAATTCGTGGAGAACGGAAATCGTCGCTTGTCCCTCTCCACTGCGTCGTTGTAACGCGGACCGCGTAATAATCTCGGGCGACGTTATTATCGCTTTAATCGCGAGGATTATTTCACTTTCGCGTCAAATCTCCCGGTCTGCTCGGTTTTGGCTTCGGTTTCGCGTCCCTCGCTGTCCGAGCGTGTCCGCCCCGCGTAATTTCTGACCGCAGGGTGAAAATTCCACGTAAGCCAGTGGTTCTCGTCGCCCGTCCGCAGGATTCCTCCCCAATTTTGTCGACTCCGACGACCTGTCCTCTCGCAAAGAACCTCTGCGCCAGGACCAGCGAGTCCTTCTCCGCTCGAGACTCGTCCCTTGCCACGATTCGTTAATTACTTCGCGCGGATATCGGATCCTGGGCTCCGTCTCGACCGCAAATTCGCGGCCTCCCACGCGCGATCGCTCGCTGGATCGCGATATTTGGTAAGCGGTTTCCGAAACTGAGTCGGGAGAAACGAATTTACGTTTTAAAGCGGCGTCCATTGAAGTCCATTTAAGCACAAACGATACAAAATGTTTTAAGTAATTTACACTTACTTTTATTTTACTGTACGCGTACCGAATAATTCAGACAAAATTTTCCTCGCGTACATTTCGGTTGCAGTTTTTCGATCGACTGATATTCGTAAACGCGCTCGACGCTAATTACGATCGACGCCATTAGCGTGCGCCGCGTATTAACGGAATAAAATACAACTTCCCGTACTGCCCCACGTTTCCCAACCGAATCGTCCATCTTTATTTTAATCTAATTTTACACGCATCTGTTCGAGAATATTTTAAACGCCCATTACACTCGCGCTCTTCTCATTACTCGGCACTCTTACTCTACCTTGCACACTTTCGGTTTCTTTATTATTATTGTTCTTGCCCGACGATACGAAACGGACTTAAAGAAGATACTGCATCGACGTGTCAACAGTCTGTCTTTCGTTTATGGCTTTATAGGCGGGGCCGTTGGTAACAAGAACACCGGACGGCCGATGCAGACGAGACCACTTTTTGCCGCGCGATTGTACATCTGTCTTTGGTTTTTTTTTCATTCGAAAAAATGATAAAAGACGCACGATAGCGGCTGAAAAAATCTTTTGATACGAGTGGAGGCTCTTACATTTTTACACCATCGTCATAATTATTCGCATTTTCTTCGCATTCAAAGAACTTTCGTATCTAAGAAGCGAAAGCACGTTCGAATTCAAGGTGTTCCTGATGAAAACAAGTTTTCCGCGTTCCCGGCTCGTAGTTGGCTGGTTTGGCCGTCGAACCAGAAGTTGGCCCCTCGGAAGCGTGAAAATTGTCGCGGCGGGAAGGTGGAGAGGTCTCTGGAACGGTCGATGGCGCGATATCGAAGCGACGTCGGCCCCCTATTAACCGGGTTTTATTGGTACACGAGCCAACCGCGTTGGCTGACCTACGACCGGCAACAGTTAATCAATGCTTTTATGAGCATTCGCTCGCCAGTACAGCGTCGTTGCAGCCGCGACTGGCCAAACCACCCTGCCACCCACTCGGTCGCGAGCGTTCCCTGTCTCTGTTTAACCTCCGTTCGGACAGCCCTTCTTTGGCGTGCAACGATTCGAAAACCGCGAGCTGTCCGGCTCGCGGTGCGTCGCTGTCCGAGCGAGACGCATTGCCGTGTATAGATTTCCGCTCGGTGGCAGCGGAACCGTTTCTCGCGAGACGGGAAAATTCCCGAAGGTTTTCGTCCCGTGGCGCGTAAACGCCGGGGTGCTTGGATAATTTACTTAGTTTGCGCATTAATGTACGATTCGCTATGCATTAGGTCATACAATATAAATTGCGGCCGGCCAATTTGATTAATGCTATTTCGGTAATCGATGCATTAAATAATTACGAGCCAGCGAACGACGGGGCGGGTGAGGAACGGAACGCGCGCGAACCGCTCGACGTTAGCCGATAGTCATTAGTTTATTACGTGGGTCGGGCTAGTTGGAGAGGTCCGGGAATAGTTTTCATCGGAAAACGATCGGCGCGGAACGTAAGCCGCGGCGACGTCGAAAAAGGCGCGAGGAACAAGCGCGACTTCCCATCGAGAACCCGTGCACGCGGCGCGCACACGCCGTTAAGCCGAGCAACCCCCGCGTCTACTCTCCCTCTCTCTCTCTTGTTTTTTTCTCTCTATCCGTCTCTAAGCCCCTTCTCTCCCGCGGGCTATTTATTTTTCTCATCGGTTTTAATTTCGTAGAGACAACATAGATGCGTATCGGCCGTCCGCGCCGCTGCGTGCGCGTATACACGGCTATTGTGCCCCGCTACCTCCCGAATGGATGTTACGCCGCCGCTATCGGGATCGGATCTCGCTCGTTGAGTTTATTAATTGCGTTATGGCAAGTGCCGTCCGCCGCCAGCCGCCAGCCGCTCGCCTACCGGTCCAAATTGAAAAAAATCCACCGTATGCGACCCGTCCCGCTCTCTAGCCGATCGCATAATGCTTTCTATCGCCATTCCCTCTTCGACTGCCATTCCTAGCCGCCAACAAAGTTATATTCGCGAATCGCCAGCCATTCAACCGCATTTCTTCTGATTCCGGTGGTTTTTTTTTCGTCGAGATATAATAAACATTGGATTCTGTGCCAAAGGTATCTTTGAACGTATCTGGTTCAATTCCATAACTTCTGTACGAGCCTGTAAATTTCAATCGTAACCGTAACGATAGTATCGAAACACGTCTCAATCCCGTCGCTAGCTGGCTCGATTTTCCCTTTCCTTTCTTCTCTTTTCGATCCTCGAGGACGTTCGGGATACGTAGTCGCGGATAAGATGCTGCTAAATCCTTCTTAGGGCGATACTCGTTACTCTCGCGATAAATTCGTTCTGCCTGAACTGGTTTAGATAGGATGTTGCAGAGATGTTTACCTCAAAAGTCGAGGCCTCTCAGGTAATTGTAAGTCTAACCGATTCTCTTCTCGCCCCGTGATCTCAAACGACTGCAGTCGATCTTAACGCTAGATCGACGTCGTTTTCTTTTTCCCCCGACACCTGTTACTCTCCGTATCAAAGGGTTTATCCCGTGCGTAAATAGATAAATATCCGGCGCGTTGACGTTCGACGTTCGAGAAGAAAATCGAGCAACAGTCGGACAGGGGCGCGTTGCGGCGATCAATCGTACTCGAAAGGGGATCCAGTCGTAAAACAATTATACAATTACCGCGAGCCCGTAATTAATTGCTCGCCGTTTCCGCGTTTACCCCGACTGCAGTCGCGGTTCCGAAACTCGGCGCGCTCCGCGCTCGTCCGCGCGGCATTAATTCATTAACGTTGCACCGTCAAACGTATTTGCCCGTAAAATTGAACGGCCAGCGTATTCGCGATTATTTGCTTAACCAATTTCCGAACACGGCGATCGTCGACGCGATTTTACGACTCTCGGGAGCCGTTTCGGAATGGCGGACGCCGGCGTATCGAGAAACCGTCGCGTCTCCGAGGATTTTTCAGCGTCGAGGGGTTGGTTCGATAAACGGCGAAACAGGGCCAGCCGTCGGTGCCGATATTCTGGTATCGGCAACCGCCGCCACAGGCCGCAACACGACGGTGCAGTTGCAGTTAATTTGCTCACTCCAAGTGTGTTTGATTCCCCTAATTAATTGATCGGTGGGGTCACCGTGGCCCGGCGCGTATACGGATGGCAGTAATCAAGTGCGTGCCCCTGGTACCAGGGCTACTCGCCTCTGACCGAGCACACACTTTGCGTACGAGAAGCCCACCAGATATCTTTCGACGCGTTTCATGTCGTCGGTCGCTCAGGGACCTCCAAGGATCGCTCGATCGTAGTTTTGGTCGACGCGGATCGACGTTCCAAAATATTGTCCGGACAGAGGGAAATCGCTAACGGTGATTACGCTTCTTTTTTTTTTAAGTATAAGACTTTGAAGAATTTGAATAAAAGTAGGAGAATAAAATAATAGATGGTAAACGAAAAATGCAGTATAGAGTTGTTGGGTGCTCCAACTCATTTAGGATCCAATGTCCGTTTCGTGGCAGCCGAACGTCGGCTTAAATAACCAGCCGACATTCTGCAACACTGTCATCAAATCCGGTGCAATTTCCATAAAACGTCGAGCACGTAGGATACTCGGGCCCCGCGGCCGTATAGTAAAATACGAACGTCTCGTCGCGAGAGAACTCGGGGCTGCAAACGGTCGAAAAGTCGTTCGCGCGCTCGTAACCGGAATCGTAAGCGCGACCGGTCGGATCGATCGGGGACGGCCAGCGGCCAAGTATCGACAATAGGAAGCGACAACACTCACCCAAATGCCCGTTCTCGTAGTAATCCCCGTTGTCCATTCTGTGCTTCTTCAACGAATGCTGAGGGTGGTGACCGGTCGCCGCGGCCAGGTGGCTGGCTGCGAGGAGGCCGACGGAGGCTCTCTTCGGTGGTCTTCCTGGCCTGGAGCTGTACAGTGGTAGAGAGTTACTGTGGTTAGAGACACCTGTCATCGAGGTAGCGTCTTACCCCGATCTGCGTGCTTACGACGCTCGTCGCAAGTGGTTCGTTCGTTTCGCGAAAAAAGACGTCCCGGCGACACGGTGCTTTCCGCACCCTGCCCCCCTCTCGTCAACAGAGGTATGGCAGAGCTGTTGAGAACAATTGTTCCACCAGGTATGCGCGCTCGCGTATACTACTTTCCGCTAAATGGGCTAATCCCTTTCGGTGCTAACGATCGTACGTTCACGATTTAACCCCGAGTCATTTGTCTACTCACACTTTCAATCGCGATTGTTCCGAAGCGTTTCGGATCCCATCGCTAAACGTTGGTACGGGTCAGAAAGGACCCAACGCGGTCGTACGAGGGTTAAGAACAATAGCAGCACCGAGAGGGTCGAGCAACGTCCGACGGAGTCTTTTTTCGCGAACTTGTTGCATCCACGACTATTCGGGCCCTCTTCTGGCGAAGGAAAAGAGGCGGCGCTGGAAGGGTAGAACTCGATGACCGAGTTCTAGCCGCTGGAAGCGTCGATCGGTCTAGTCGGCCCGCAGAGCGCGTACGTTTCGAGAACTGGTTCTCGGGGCGAGCAAAGGGAAGCGGAATCTCGCGATCGGCGTGCACGCGCGTCCTCGCGAGCGAAAGTGCCCACGAGTTGCGAAGATACCGGCTAATACGTAGCGACGCTGCAGCGATAAACCTAACACAGGGGAAGATAAAGCCACGCGTGGGACGACGGAGCGGACCAAATAGGCTAAGGGCATTTGCATGAGTTATCGCGCGCAGAAAGGGAAAGAAATCGCGGAGATGCATCGACCTTCTTTAATAAATAGTCTATCTAAAGTACTTGTCGCGGCAGTGGGTGGTTCTGTTTGATATCCAGTCGGTGATGGTTTAGTTTGACTAATGATCAGTAAATATTAGCATTGCGTTCTGGATTTTAGACGATGTATCTATTGGAAAGTTTTAATAGCGAAACTTTCCAATGAACACCAAGCGTTAGGTTCGAATAGAGACGAAGTCTCCCGCGTATCTAGTTTGCACATCACGTGACGCGTATTTCTTGACCGGTGGCGCTTGCGTTCCTCTATCGTAAGTGGAACGAACGAGCACACAAACACGTCGATTAATAGTAAGAGATGCAAGCACAGACGCCATTTCAGAAACTTTGATCCTGGAAGATCAACGTGGAACTCTGCTACTTTCGTCGATCGAATTTGGAAAAACTTCGGGGAGTAAAACTCTCGATTGTCAACGAGTATCGCGTACGACGATTATCTGGAGGAAACGCCTGGAGGGCTTCGTCGCGTAGAGGATCTCGAAGCGATCCTCGCGAGGTCTGCGGAGAGGAGAAGCTGCGGTTGGCAGGAACGGTCATTTTTCATAGGCAGCAGGCGCCGGAGTGGCGCTTCCATGCACACGCCTAGCACGGACACACGCCGCTCAATGTGTACATACGCGTACGCGCGTGATTCAAGCTTTTGCTCTTGCCGAGAAAACGCTCGAGACTCGTTGTTCCCGCCGCGGGATCCTTTCCATCGCTCCCGATATAGCGTCTATGTGCTTCCAGTGGCTCCCAACCGACATTCCCGTCAACGCGTCCCAAGCTTTTATACCAGACGCCCGTGCAATCGGTTTCGAAATCCATTCGCGATCGTTGATTTGGATTCGCGATTCGTCGCACGAATGGTGCGAATTCTTTCGATATTTGCATCTAGGCGCCAGAGACGGCGTCTCTGCGCGCCGGTTGAGCATCTCTGGCCCGGTAAGCGAGCAATCTCATAGTAGTCAGGACAGATTTGTAAATCTAATTTTTCATCCCGTCTTTCTGCCAGCCCTCTCGCTTCGCTTCTTCGTTGCTCAGAGTCTTCCTCATCCTCCGTCCAACTCCTCGTCTCCCCAGCCCTTCCTCGCTCGATCCGCTGGTCCCGTCGATCTCTCGTACTCCGTTCTGCGTTCCTCTGGCGCCCTCCCACTCACGGAGTCGCTCGTTCCTCGTTCCTCGCGATACCTTCCACCATCTAGCGCTTACCGTCCCTCCGCCTTCTCTCACGCACGGGATCTCCAGACGATTCTCAGACGGCCGGTTTATACGGCGTTGATCTCTTAAACCGCTTAGCTTCGGGTTACACCGAAAACAAGAACGCACTCTCCGACGCTTAGACCCGCATAATACGTACTTGTTTGCGTACGAGTCTACCCGCGAAATAAGAAAAGCTCCGACGGATCGGCCCGATCGGCGGCCCCTTTCTTCTCCTCCACCTTCGATCCGATCGAGACGCGCGCTACGAACCTGACGGGACGTCCCAGAACCCTTTCGCCGTCAAGGTAATACCATAATACACCCCCTCTGGCTACAGATTTTCGACCCAGATCGACATTTCCCGCGTTGTCCGATTGCCAAGTCCTGATTCGGCCTACGAAAGATGATCCCTTTAGGACAGATCACCCGAGTAATTCGTTCAGATTTTGATAGACTTTGAAGAGTCCGAGTAAAGAGTTCAATACGATGATACACAAGAATGATTCGAACGAGTTTTGCGTGGTTTGGAGGAAGGTGCCAGCCCAACTTTGGTCGAGCCCCTAGTGTATATTAACACGTTAAGCGCCTGTGTAGGTCATGAATAACCGACGGTGAACTTTTCGTTCGTATCGATCATGAGTGACCGACGATATACACTCCAACAAGGCACCTAGACATCAAGTTATTGACTTTGAGGTCATCGTCAGAACGTGTATTTCTTCAGCAAATCGAAAACATTTCGATCGACGAAACCCAGTTACGTTGATTCTTAACGCGCTGAATAAAGTTCTCTACTCTCCAATACTTTTTACGTGTAGATCTGTTCAAATTTGATTAATCATCGAAACTTAAATCCCATACTAGATGTATTCTAGGGACAAAGATCAATCTTGGAAGGGATTGTGAGTCGTATTGGGTCGGACGTTTCAATCAGCCTCCGTGAGGCCTGCAACTAAGCTAAGATTAATCGACACTGTCTACATTTTCTTCACTCGTGGAGACTGGGGTCCTTTCTCCTTAAAATACATCATATTTATCCAACTCGACTCGCTTGGTTTCGAATATACAGCAATATCTATCTATTTTCTTACGAAAACCCACCCCGTACGGTATGCTTCTTCAATTCGTGGAATAATTTCGGTACGGGAACGCGATCGAGAAAGTTTCCGCGCGGCTACGATCGACTTTTGCAGTCGATCGCGCGTATCGACACAGACTCCGTAACCGTCGAATCGTAAATCTTGTTTCCGTGAAAATTCCAGGGTTACTTTCGGAACGCGTAACGCCGCTTTCGGGAATTTCCGCGCTCGGCCATAAATCGGGGAACGAATCTCCGGCGGGGAAAATCGCGCGGATATCGAGAAAGCCGGTTGCGAAATCGTGTCCGTCGCGTAGCACGATTTCGCGGGTGGAAGGGGGAGGGAGGGACAAGGCGGGCGTAGGATCGTTGGCCAAGAGATCGAGAGATCGAGAGATCGGTAATAATCGCGCGGGTTGCGGCAACACAGCGGCCCCGCAGCTACCAGATTCCGTTTCGACTCGACAGAATTAATTCCTCGATTGGTTCTAACGGAGCACCGAGACAGGATACCGTAATGCAATGATTACCGGCTCTTTGGCGCCGATATTTTTACCCCTCGTTGAATGCTAGATACGTATCGAGCTACGAATTCGACGCCGCATGTACCACAAGAACCAGTATCTACGAAAACTCGCAGTTTCGATCGGGTACGAAATGCAAAGTGGAACGCACAACTACCGCGGAATTATTACTAGCCGTAAAAAGTTGTATTACGTTTTTAGCTGAGAGTGAACCGAACGGACCGCGCGATAAATTGCCAGTAGACTCCAAGTAACGATGATTATCGTTGCGTGTCGAAAATATGTAAGGTTCTATGGGTTAGTCGATGCCCTGTTCGCGGACGAATCGAATTTAAGTTGACTGGATGCGTAATTTCAGAGAAAAAGAACAAAGAGTTTCGTGGAGCTGCGTAGAATTAATTTCATATAATAATTTTAAATCCTCTAGATGATAGAGAGAAGAATTGCAAGATACCAAGGGGGTTGGATGAGAAACGAGTAAATAAAAGTCGCGGATCGTCGTGGAAAACGGTTGTTATTTATCGCGGGTTATCTGTAAGCGCATCGATCGAGTTTGGCGGATAAGCGGCGTACGATCGAGATCGATCGAGGGTGCGATGCGGCAGATCGATCGATTAGATCGAAGCTGTTTCGCGTTGCGCTCGATTCGCGTCCGGTCGGGTATCGCGTGTGGGATTCGCGATGATCGCGCCAGGTGCTACGCTTCGATCCGATCGTTCCCCGCCTTAATGATCGTTGCACCAGCGGCGGAGAAGCCGTTGGTCGGAAGAGCGAGACCGCGTCAAAGGATTCCAACGACGAAAGAGAGCGACGAACGGGATAAATAGAAAAGAGGGACACGTCGATACACTGTGGAGGAATTGCAACCCATTCTCGCGTGATGGGCCGTTTAGGGACTTTCGTCCCTCGGAGCATCGTGGGCTTCGTGCTCTCGCGATCTCGTTTCGCCCGGTCGGCAAAAAATTCTTACGAGCATTTCGACGATAAACGCACGTTCGGTGTACCGTTCTAGAAACGATCCATCTGTCCGGCGGATCGGCTTCATCGCAACGAAAAAGAAAATAGAGAAGAGGGATCCGTGAAACGCCTCGATTTGTCCAATCGTTTCGTACGGCCTCTCCGAATCGTCGGAATTTCGGGGCAGACGGTGGCCCGGAGCGATCGCGGGAACGATCGTCGCTGCAGCGCGCAGCAAAATTCGATGGTTTCGAGAAAAATGATCTCGCGAGCGAGAGAGGAAGCGAGCGACCATAAATTGTCAATTTCGAAGTCAATTTGCCCGGGCTTACCAATCGGCTGCCGGTTAATTTCAAGGTGAATTGTGTCCAATATGGGTATATTATTAATGGCCCGGCGAGGGATAGGGTGCACTTCGAGCAGAGGGTTGCAACCCCGTTTTCGCGCACTGCCCGAATCTATCGCTCGGGGCTGCGCCGATACTCTCTCTCTCTCTCTCTTGCATTCGGCATTCCGGATTAAATGCTCTCTGATGTTGTTGCAGCAGTTGTCGCTCGCGGCCGCCGCTTCCGGATTTTCCTTGGAAATACCAACCGGGCTCCGTGCGCCGTGGAATTCTTAGGCCAGATCGTTTCACGATCTCAGCTCTCGCCTCGACAAAGGAGCCACTGTTGCCGCGTTAAACAACGCGCTATCTTTGAATTACGACGCTGCTGCGTTATCGCATCCTGCTACCGTTCTGCGCCGTCCAAACACACTGCCGAAAACGCGGGAACCGCGGAGAAGGGAAATAATTGAGGACGAACGTCGCTTGCTTCGCGTATACCGTTCAAATTAAACAATTCAATAAGAATTATTTTATTCAGGGCCTTCGGACCTTACATCCAAATCCGCTTGGATCAATTATTGCTGCTACACGTCGGTCTAAAATCGTAGAAAGGTAGCACGAAATAAATATTAAAAATTCGAAAATTAATGCTATTTTTTTTTATAGAACTCCAATTATTTTGTTTCGTATCTTCAACAACGCGTAATTCGTGTTTTAATTATCGTGCATTTTCTCATACCTGAAATATCCTTACATTCTACATTTTTACAAATTTAACAACTTTCTAGCACGCAAGTCGACCGTATCGAACTATGTAGAATTTTTTAATTTTTGTACGTAAAACATTGAAGCCATAATTGTTAAATACCACGAGATGACTAGCATTGTATCAGTTGGATATAGAACCGTGCTGTAAATTGGAAACGAAAGTTTCGGCGAAAGTGTGAAATTCATCGACAACGACTGCGTTACGATCGCCGTGGAAGAAAAATCGATGGAAAATAAAGTCGACGCGCCGCTAACGCGGGACATTTGAATTTGACGAGTCGCTTACGTGCAAACTAATTACCACAGAACAATCGTAAGGTGCAGCGAAACACGATTGCTAACAAGATCTAGAAGTCGGTAGTAAGAGCTGCGAACGACCGGACGTGTGAGTGTTCAAAGAAAAACAGTACGTCTAATTAATTGCAATCGATGCGCGCTTAATTATAATTAATATATTCTTTTCTATAAAGCTCTCACGTTTGTTTCATCCAACCACTGCAAGACCTACAGCGTCGTCGTATAATTTGTCAAGGAAGAAACGTTTCGTTCTCGCGTTGTAAACTCGTCCGAGCATTTTCGACGCTAACCATGGAATAAACAACAAGGACATAAACATAAACGAAGTGGTCCCGCATCAAAGTGGTGTTATCGATGATATCGTTACGACGCGGATCGAGTGATTTCGATCGGTCGATATTGAAATCACGGTCCGCGGGAACAGAGAATTACCCGTATCTGGGTAATTGCAGTTGTTAGAAAATTGCTAACACGTTGAATCTCGGTTCAAAGAAATACCGTTTGCTACTTGATACGCTCCACGCTCCTCGACTACGTGGCACGGTAAGGTGGAAAGCGTGCGTGTGTAAGCACACACGCTGCTTTAAAGGACCATCTTTTATTAATATAAATCTTTCATCGAGCCTATTGACCACTAGGAGATAAGATCGGTACATCGTACGGGCATCAGATTGAAGGGGTTGAGAAGCACATTTGCTTGCAGTCTATTAAATGCAGAACGATCTCGAACGTGCTCGAATTGTTGTTACGAAAGAAAGATATTGATCCGGAAAAATCCCCGCGTGTGATTTAATTTCGACGATCGTTAGGTCCTCGACTCAATTTGTATGGTCGCGGGTCGCGTGACGCCGGCGTCCGACGAAATGTATACAGATTTTCTCCACGGACGCGCCGGAGAGTCCACTTGTAACGCGTTACGCCCTTCGGCAATTAAAAAAAAAACTATAAACCGCTTAACGCGCGGCGCGGCTCGCGGCGAACGTAAAGTCGTAAAACGATATAACGAATAATACGAGCGCTCGTGGCTCGGCTTCTAATTGTCAGTTTTGCCTTTACGTCTTTCCACGGTTTTCTGGCCATCGGTGACCGTAAACGTTCGCTCCCCGTCCCTTTCAGCCGACGATTCCCGCCGCCCCGAACCCACGGAGGATCTTTTTTCGAAAAGTTGCGAGCGTCGAACCGGGAGAGGCCGGTCCCTCCCGTAAAACGTCGTCGCGCGCAATTCCCGTCATAACAACGACTTCAATTTTCGTCAAAAGTCTTTCGACGTTATCGTCGTCGCCGCCGTCAGCCGTCCAACCCCTCTTTTCCACCCTCCGTCTCGCTCCATCGCCCTCCGGTTTCTCTCTTTCTGCGCGCGGGATCGGTCCGTGCCTTTCGATTTCTCGCTTTATAAACTCGATTGCCGGCCCCGAAATCCAACAACCGACGCGAGCGGCATTTTCCAAATTATAAATTTTTACGAGGCCTCGCGTCCCGTTTCTCTCTATTATTTTTTCTTCGCGCCGACGGTCTCTCACCCCCGCGCGACGCTCCCCCTCTGCCCGTGGATCGCGGCAATCCCGTCAGTCAGATTGGATTTGTCCGATTTCGCGCCCGAAGTGGAAAAGAACGCGCGAGGAGGGTCCCCCGACTTCCATCGCTCTCGCAAACCCCTGGCGATATTATTCCTTTTCACGCTCGTTCCCGTTCCTCCGTCGAGAAACAAAGAATCCCGACCATGTAACGCTCCCTGTCTCCCTTCTTCTTATTCTTTATGCTTTTTCCTGGCCGTTGGACGGGCGAATAGGCACCGGCGGATCGACGGAACCGAATCTGTGCGGAACAAGTTGCGTGAACCGGAGTAATAAGAATATAGAAACCACGCTGTCGGTCGTAACTTTGGGGTCACTGCCTCGAAATACATTTTATTGCGAGTCTCTCGGCGTCGGTACGAGTGGGATTCCTGGATGGATTTTTTTTTTAACGTTGCTTCCTGCCTCGGACACTCGAGAACGTACAGTACGCAACTCGCTTCACCGATCCCTTCGGTCCGGTATTTATACGCGCGTTTCGTTCTCCGATACACGCGTGACGCTCATTTTTCATTTTACGTTCCCATAAATAAACGATAACCCATAAACCAGAGCGACGTGCTACTGCAAATATTTAGTGGGCTTATTTAGTATGTACCGGGTACATTCCGAAAACTGACTAAAATGGCTGACCCAGTACGATCGGCAACTCCTGCGGGAATTGTCAGTGTCCAATCTTTGGTGCAAAAGCGAATTAAAATTCAACAAATCGAAATTTCAATTAGTTTCAGAGTCGTTAATGAAAATGTTCGTAATTTCCCGCTCCTGCGTAATTATTCCATCGACTCTCCGTACCTCGAAGGCAGCGGACAGCAATCTATAATAACCGAGAAAGTAAACTACACGGGATTTAATTTTTTAATCGCGATAGGGGATGAAAGGTTAAATACAAAGTCTACGAAAGGTCTTTCCGCGCGTGGAAAATTTCCAGGCGAAGAGGAATCCTCGAAGGCGAGAGTTCCCGGAGCTCCTACCTCGTTAAAACGCGTAACCGTCTCTCGAGCGGCGGCTTAGCGTATCTCGCGATCTTTACGCGGCACTATTAAGCGGGTGGAAACGAGACCGTGGCGAAAGGACGAAAAGAGAGGAAAAAACCAGCGTTCCCCTCCCGCGACACACCGCCATCGAGAGAGAGCATTTTCTAATAACCACGATGTAAAGTTGGGGTGCGTTACGCAAAAGAAATCTTTCTGTTCCGAGCCAGGGGGGAGGGTCGAGACTTATCTTAGTAATATTGGATTAAAACTTATGCTTCTCTCGGTCGCAATACGTTATTTTTATTGCTGGCGGCTTTGCATAATATTCGTTCGGGGGCGGACCCCGTCCTCTTTCCCCGCGCCGCGCCGTTCCTCCTTCCGGTTCCCCCACCCACCGGCCCAGCCATCGTCGAGGCTAATTTTAATTTCGATGCCGCGCCGCGTTGGGGAGCATTACGATTTCAGCGTGGCTTACTTATTTATGTTTCGGGGCAACGCGAGCCGCTTATTAGCCTCCTTATTCGTTGAGAAAACGCGCCGCTTCCGCGACGAAATTCCGGAAATCGTCGCGCTGCACCTGACGCGCCGCACGACGCCCCGATTGCGTGTCTAACACGGCGATAAAGACATTACGGCTCAAATCGTACACCTATCTGTCTCGAATCTTATTTCATATGTTTACATTTTAGTAAATATCTATTAGATATAGCAATGTTGGAAAATCAAATATGCAGGATAACTGGGCTATACCTACATATGAAGTGATAAAAACGAGGAATCGGATCATTTCTATAGGGGTTTTCCCACTCTTTGGGGTTGAGGAATAACTTTCTGAACATTCTTAGAATTTCTAAATATTCTCCACCAAAATACGTGCTGTAGGATTTCGAGGGTATGTCTAATCACCAAACAACCGGGTGGCAGATAATCGGAACTCTATTTTATATTGTAACTGAAAAGAGTGGTATTAAAGTTGTTGGCGCCGATCTAGGACTCCGACGGTCCCCGAGTTTCAGCGCGACCGAGAGGCGTAACGCCGAAAGTTCGCTCGAGGCTGATTCTTTATTCGCGAAAGCTAATCGGGTCGGTCGATCGGCGAACAAGACGAGGACGAGGAGAAGTTGCCAGCGCAGATGCACGATTAATCCGGATACGAAGCGTGTAAGCGCGCGAGGCAGATGTCTCGGGGAGCTGGCGACGAAGGGCCAATTCTTTTCCGAAGTAGTTCGCGACCGGGTCCGTGCACCAGTTTCGATTTCGAGAATCCTCGCAAAAGTACCAAGCAACTCCGGAATCGTAATCGTGAACCGAAAGCGGACGAAACGAATCTTTTGCAAGTATCCGTAACGCGGTTTGTTGCTGTGGTAGACTTTCCAAGTTTGTCCCTCGGCCAGCGACGATAACACGATCCTCGTGTCTGCAACGGCAACTAGATCCAGCCGAGACGGCGACATTCCTTCACGCGCGCGATACGCACTCGGCGTAATACCCGATAATGCCTGTATTTGCGCACGGCTGGCGGAATGCGCGCGTTACAGCCGCGTAATCCTGGCAATCTCGAGGACGTGGCCCAGTCTTCGGAACGAGTAATCCTGCCAATTTGGACCGCGGATTATCCAAGATGGAAGAAGGGAGGAAAACACCTCGCACGGCTCGATCGCGAAACTTTGGCGTCGAGCAACGGGGAAGCGCGACCGCGAGTCGAGGAGTCGTTGGACGTCTCGCGATCGAACGACCTGGCAAAGGGGGTGGCGGTCCAAAGGGGTGACTGGAATAAAATGCACCGAACGCTCGTAAAGCCTCGGCGGTGGTCAGCTTTTTGTCGGTGAACGCGCAGGAACGCGCGGGAACGCCGAAAGCAGTGTCTCTCATTTCAATATTTCTACGATAAATCCGCGCCACGGTCCTTTTACGACTTACGACGGAATAAATAATAATGCCGCGGCCCGGCGTATCTCTCGCAGTTTCTTTTACTCCGCCACCCGTCCCCGGCCTAGTCCGGCTTTTACGAGCGAGTTGCAGCTACACGCATCGCCCGATCGAAATAATAAGCGGCACGGTGCCGGGGGTATCGCCTCGCGATGCATAAACTCGCGCCGACTTACGACTTCGGGCGTCCCGAGTCTTGTCAGGAGCTGGCCCTCGGACCGTCCGTCCTCTCGCGGGAGGACCTTCGTTTCGGACCTCTTATTGAGTCGTTAAAACAAGGAATTTCTCGCGGGGACCGCGCTAAACCGAGACCAGCCACGATTTCCGCCTTTTCGTCGACCTCTTAATAGAGCATGTCCTCAGAAATCGGTACTACGCGGGGGAAAATTGTAATTCGTTCGTAATAATTAAAAAAATATTGCGTTGAAAGGAAGTTATTTTTGCCCTCTGCAAGCGAGATTTTGGATTGAATTTCGGGGGATAAAAAATCGTCGAAAGCGTATAGAATCGCAGTTAATCCGGAGAAAATACGCGGAACTTAAAGAAAATTGCGTGCCTTTGAAGTTTTGATTGAAAGAAGCGACAAGTTCACGTGCGCGCCGAGCTAATAATAACGTAATTAAGCGAAGGCCGTAACTCAAACGGGCGCTGCGCCGGGCGACGTAGCGGGAAGAATAATTAGGGAATTATTTTGTTTCCAAGAGAATCTCGAGATCCCATCGAACGGCGCGAGGGTCTTCGTCGGGGACAGCCCCCGCCGCCGCGCCGCTAAATTATAATTAAATATCAAACGTTTGCAATTACCGTGTTGCACCTGCCGGCGCGTTTCCGCCTGGACGCCATGCTGCGGGCAGACCGACGAATTCTCGCGACGGAAACCGGTTGCACTCCTATAGATCGCTCGCGTCCCGAACCCTCGCGCGTTCCGAAAACGAATTCCTAATCGCCCTTCGAAATTGTATCTAAGAATTCACGGGAACCTTTCGAGATCTATTCATTGACAGTTAATTTATTTTTGAATGAACGGAGATCGTATCAAACGGAGTGACCTTAGGGGTCACTAAACGTTCGAATTGCGAGTAAGAGGACAGTCGATGGATGGAGCGGAATGCACGCTATTTCGCCGCGGTCTGTCTTATTCCTCCGTGGGCCTTTGATTTGCGACGGTCGTTGATTGATCGGGGTATTCGGGTTACGGTGACGCGCGTGTGCGCGGGTGTGCGGCCTCGGACCTCCATCCAAGGAGCCGCAGAACGCGGACAGCCGAGAGAGAACCGAGAGAGCGCGTGGACGTTGTCGGTTTGCGGTTGACCCGTGCCATGCCACACTCCGATACCTCTGCGGTCGCGGCCACGCCGACACACCCGGCCCACCGCATCGCCAATAACGATGTCGACGCGCGCGTCCCTCTAAGAATCCGCAGCTTCTACGTCTGAGCGCCGCAACAGCCCCGCGAGCGCCACGGTTTTCGAATTAGCGGTTCGTCGACCCCCTCGCGATCTCCGCGGCGAACGATCCACCGAAGGCGTTCGATCGACCAAGGAATCCGGCTGGTCCGCGCGAGTTTCGTTTGCGGTTGATCGCGCGAGGAGCCGTGTCCGGGGGAGGCCAAGCGGAAGAGAGGATCGTTCCGAGAGCGATCGCACGGAGGATTTTCGCGCCCTCTCGAGGCACGCGATCGAGCAGGATTACCCGAACGCTTCGTCATTCACCGGGACGAGTCGTCGACTCGATTAGCGGCCCCCGCAGGGACACGAGTCCTACGCTTCTTCTTTTTACACCCGCGCACGGCGCTCCATTTGCTCGGAATCCTCGACAAACGACTCGACAGTTTTATACTTTCGCGTTCCGTATAGTGAATCTCATTTTCAAACGATCCGGAAGTCGATTTTAGTCCTTTCGAGGATGGAACGAAAGTTTAGTCTTGAGCAACGCAACTGTGACAAATCCATTTGGAGCTACGGTGTACAATTGTGGAAGCGAAAATATTTAACGCCATTTGTAACAGCAAACTTTAAATCGTCAGCCCTTGGCGACGCGTCGGGGGGATTCTTCAAGGACTCTCTCGATGTGTTTTAGCGATTCGTTTCCTGTATCGCGAATCGGCACGCCGGTCCCGATGGGGTTAAGCGGCAACGCAGTTATTGCAGCCATCGATATCGCGTTTCAAGTTTCGGATTCATCCCCCGTATTATTTCGAGTTCGGAAAGTGATCGTCGGTATAGAAACGGACCGAGCGACGGGGGGAGCCGGGATGAGTCGACAGAGAGGGGAAGAGACTCGCTTTATCTTAATGCCAAAATCAAATCGGCTCTTGCATGGAATTAGAGATGGCATTACGAGCTATCAGCGCATATGCACCCTGCGTCGGTGCAACCCCAACTCGGGCTGTTCCACGAGCTATGCCACCGTGGCACAATGCCGGCCCGAAGGGCGAGAACAATGCACGTCGGGGGTAACACGAGAACCGCGCGTACACAGAACGATATTACCGGACCACCCTCTTTCCTGCCAAGAGTCTCGTGGAATGCATCGATGGACGCCGGCCCGGGCTACTCGATATTTTCTCCGAATATTTGCCGAATCTTGTCCGACAAATCACGACAACGCCCTCGGGGTGTTTGGAATTTTGGCTACAAACTCGGTAAGCTGATTTTTGATGTTCGGGAAGACTAATCGAAGCTGATGACAACAAAATAGAAGCATCCTAGAAAGAAATTTTTCACCCTGTCTTAACGTATCTATTTACTATGTGCTCAGGATGCATGAAATCGATGTTTCGACGTTCGAAGAAACGAATAGCGAACAGAAAAATCACCCAACCGTGAGTAAAGATCTTTCATCGTCGAAGTGTATCTGTTTGCCGAACGCAGGATGGACTATCGAGGCCATGCCGATTGCGAACATCAAAAGAACCATTTTGTCCGCGGCGGTCGCTACAGGGCGAGCACGGAAAATGGAAATTCGAATTGCCGAGAGGACTGTACTGCCCGAGGGAATCCTCTCGCGAGAAGCACGACGGAGCCCTTCCTCGTCCGTTCTCTCTATTTATCCACCTTCCACTCTGTCCCTCTCTATCGTACATTTTTTACCCCCGACGCCGCTCGCTTCCTTATAAACTAATTTCGTGCCGGGCGCCTCCCTGCTGTCGACGCTCTCAGTGTCGAACAATTGAATTCTCTCTTTCTATTTACCTATCCGTTTGTACCAACATTTACATTTATATTTGAATAATGGGGAAAATAAAGAGACCCGGCGTCGTTTTCGCGTCCGATGATTCCGGGGCTCCTCGCTATTACATTTTTAAGCGTTCGTTTTCGAGCCCGCGGCGGAATCGCGGCGCAACCCCCGGGAACAGGGAGCCCAGAGGGTGGAGGAACGCGCTCGGTCGTTCGAGGCACCCCGATCCTCCCGCGACACTCTCTACCAATTCCGTGCGTCGCGTTCCACGCCGAACAACGCCTCGTATTAACATTTAGATAAAGCTTATGTTAATATTATTTCCCTCGCGCCAATCTACCCTTCCCTTCCGCCTTCGCGGGACGACTGTTCCTCCTACGACCGCGCGGCGGATATCTCGACGATGTCTCGAGCGACCGATTTCCCGTAACGATCCTGTCGCGAGAAGAATCTTCGTCTCGCGAGGATCGAAACTTTTCCACGATACCGCTTCGCGAACCGCGGGGACTCCATTTTCCGCGCGAAAGGTTTAATTTAATTCGAGATCTGGCTAAAAACAGCGCCTCGAACTTTGCCCGTTCGCGTTATCTTTGACGCAAGACGAGGGTAAAAAACAAATACTCGTGTAAAAAGCTCGCGTCTATAATCGATGGACAGTCGACCACGGATAACTCCCACTATCGATGCAAAGGATCTTTTTTCTAAACCGGATGCTTTTTGGTATCCGGACGAAACTGTCGTGCAACGAAGAGTCGACGTTACGTTCGTAATCGAGAGGAGGCAAAACCTGTCGCGAAGACGGACGACTGCTAGGCGTCGTTGGTCGTCGGTGCCGTGGGTCGTCCTTTATGGCCGAGGCGTGTCACTAGCCTTCGCAGCAGCATTACGCGCGAACGTTAACCGATGATTTAGCGCGCGCGAGAGGATCCAGCCGTCGTTGCCCCAGGACCTGCGACTTTAACGCGCTTAAACGCGAACGTTACACTGGAAAATCGACAGGCGAGGTTAAACGTCGACGTCGACGGCCATTCGTCTCTTCCGGATACCACCGACCGACTGGGATATAAAAGACGCGTGACCTGGGTTACAGCCACCAGTTATGAGCACTCCATGCACCGACTATCAAATATTTCCAGTCGTTCGCGTTGGACTCGCATTATAAATAGAAAAAGAGACCGTCGTGTTAATGATTTCTGTAACTTCCAGTACGGTCTTTGAAATTGGATGTTTTTGTAATAATAATAATAAAAAATTTGGTTGCACCGATGACCAAAATCAGTAGCTTAGACAATGAATTTTATACAAACGCACAACTTTCTGGAGGGTCGTTGTTATCGTTACGATCGGAGGTAGCCGAAAGATCTTGATAGCTAACGAACATCTGCACGTATCCATTTTATTACGAATACACATTACGTTCACATTAATGAGCTTGCACGGACCTTCCATCTTGATCGCCGTCCGCGTTATTAAGGTAATATTTTTACGTCTTGTTACGTCTTCGACCCTTTGCGAGCTGGACTCGACGTTACATTTAAATATGGAATAATATTGTGACTCGATACGGACTGGTCGTTGTTTGTAATATAATATGATTAAGACGAGATCCTTCGTCTTCCATCGAACTGATTGCCATCGGAACGAAAACCACCCTCTTTCGTCGCGAGGACAGCGATATTCGCCGCGCGGAAGATCGATACCTATTACGCAACGATTTCGAGACTGCTTCGGACAAATTTATTAGGGAGCAGAGGCGGGGTGACCGGTATTCCCCTGGGGAACGCGTCCCATCGATCGACGGGCACCGACTAGAAACTAATCGGGAGAACAGCGTACCGTGTGTATACAGTCGGTCGATTCTTCCTAGAGGACGCGTCTGTAATCGCGAGCGTAGCCGAAACGGAAGAGGCAACGAACGCGTGTGCCAGCTACGGAGGAGCTCCGGCCACGGCGTAGGGTCGCGGTTTACGAGGTAGCATATTTCTGGTAGCGTTTCTGTTGTCCGGGGCCACCCACCGCGATCAGAGCAGTCAAAATAGCAGACGAAATCATAACGGGCGATTGTCCGTGCTCGGGTCGAGTTATGAAGCAGTAAACCTCCGCTTTCTCTCCCTCTCTGTCTCTCTCCCTCCGTTGCTAGACCGAGCGTAGTTTCGTTTCTGTCCCTGCTCGTCGCGTCTCCGGACTCTACCGTTTGTCCTGGTTCCGTCCCTTGTGCAACACCGATCCGGGGACCCGCTCCCGTCTTATGGAATAATTTAGATGATTGGATGCCGGGGGACGCGAGCTTTACGTGTCCGCTGTCGTCCGCCGCGCTGAATATCACGGTAATGTCCTTCGGGTTGTTACTCGTTCGGGACAGGGCTGTAACAGCCCGAAGGACAGGTAGGTGAAATTTCATCGCTCTTATCTCACCGGCTCGTTCGACCGTCTATACGTCGGGAGCGAAAGTTTCAAACGGTATGGAACGATGATCAAACAGAGACTCGTAATACTATTTTGCCAAAACTGATTCGATTCGGTTGGAACAGGGAGAGATGCGATTTGACGTTTATCGTTTCCTGTATATTTCGGCATATTTTGAGACCCGCTCAACGGCCGGAAAGTCGCTCACTCACGAGTGCGTATGAGAAAAGCCAGCCGTCCTCGATGAAATGAATTCGCGTGACCGACGAACGTTTGCCCGTTCCCCTCGTGTTCTGCCCGCGAACCGTGCCTCGTGTTCTCGAAACGTCGCCTCTGCATCGGTACGAGACCGCGTCCAATCCGATACATACCTGAAACAGAAAAGGGAATCGTCGGTTAGAATCGAATGGACGTAGATACTCTGAGCGTCGCGGCGTTCTTATCGGCGAACAGCGGCGTCGTTATCTCCGGATCCAGCGACCACGACTCCGCTGGGAGACGAGAGAAACCCGATCGTCGCCGGGAAGCAAAGCGAGCAACACGCGCGACGAGGATACGTCGAAACAAAAGGAACAATGGGAACCCGGGGGAAGAAGAAAGGGCGTTGATTTGTGGAACAGGTTCTTCTAATTCCAACTCTTCTGCGCCTCTACGGCTCGAGAAGGCCCCGGTGGTAGCGTTGTCGGTTCGATCGATAAATCAGGATAGCATTAGGCGCCACTTCGTATTGGATCCACGATCTCTTTCTCGCCGCCGTACTCCTCGTCCTCCCAAGAGAACGTGTGTGCGAGCGTCCTGCGAGCCTCGGGGATTTATACGGGCAATATCGAGTCGGGATTAGCACGATCGGACGGACTCGAGTCATGCTCGTGCTCGATACCACGTGGCTATTAGTGTCAAAATAAAAATGTGGCCGCAATATATGGCGAGAACCGTAAGCCCTCTCTTATTGCCACGGCTACGATGATAGAGAGACTTTAGCCGTGCGTTTCGTGCTCGAGCTCTCGCGCACACGGAAACATGGAAAATTGCCACGGTGCCGGAAACGCTCCTCAGACTCCGCGTTCGGCGTTGTTAACGAACCATCGTTTCCATTCAAATTAACTACTCGCGAGAACGGACGCTTTTAAACATTAGCAAGCAATTTTTAACGACGATCGCTTTCAGAGTTTTTCTAATTAAAAAACTGTAGGAACGCTAATAAAACGTGATAGAATGGAGAATTCTTTTGCTCGAGGAACCAATTCGTCATCGAACGGTTTGAACCGGACGACCACCCGATAATCAGCATAAATCTCGACGCGTTTTACGAGGTCGACGATCCAGAGTTTTCGCGATTCCTGAGCGGAGTCGAAGCAGCAAACGTCGTGGACGAGGGCGAGGAAAATGGAGGCGGTGGAAGAAAAATCTAGTGCGAGGCGTCGAGTCGCCCCATCGGTTTCCTCCTAAATAAAGTGACCATGGATCAGGGGTGGCTGGTGCCGGGAACCGAAAGACCCCGAGCGGCAATAAAACGCCCTTCGTCTCGTCGAGCTGTCGGACAAGCCGCGAGAGAACCGGGGTCATAAAACTTAGAAACAATTGTCTTTTATCGTTTTGTTGTTATTTAATTTTCTCCCGGATCGGGCAGCGTGGGCCAATCGAGGCGACGAGCGTCGACACCTCGGCCCGGGCTCCTAAATAATTTACGAGCCTATCCAGCGCTCGGTTTTCCTCGCCCTCGCCCTTCGTTGCCTGTCATCGTCGCTCGCCAGGCTCCGAGGAAAACTCATCTCGAACGCGTATCCCGTTCGCGAGGCGAATCGTGACCAGCGCACGGCTACCGGGGACGCGATTTCCGAGTTCGAGGAAGGCCGAGAAAGGAAAAGTTTCCCGAGGAAACGTTGGCTCGGGACCGGGACGGCTCCGTCGCGTTCAGCAAAACAAATCGTTTGAAGCGTCTGCCCGGTTAGAATGCCCGAGCCGGTACCAGCTCTATTTTTATATCCGTTCGTGCAGGAAGTTGGCCCCGTAGGATGGGGGAGCCCCGTGTACACGAGGCCCCCAATGAAAATAATTATTAGCGTTAAGTGGACGTCGTTAACCGAGAGGAGACGGTTAGCCGTCGGTGACAGACGTTAGAGCCGGTTAGCTCGAATCACGCGCGCAACCGGCTTCGATGCGTGAATCTGCTGCTGCTGCTCCGGCAGAGGATGCGGATCCATTGGCTGGACAACTAGATTTCATTGCGTAATGCTATCTACGAACCCGCGTTGCCGGTCGCCGATGTCCTCGTTCGACTTGCTCGTCCCGAGGACAATGCGACCGCGTCTCTGCTCTTCCGTCCGCGCCACCGCGTCGCCTCGCGATCCAGAGAATCGTCTTCGATCAAGGAGTCGTCGAAAAACCAAAGATCCACGGTACCCAGCCCGGTTGATCGAACTCGACGCGACTCGAGCCCGTCGCTGACGGCCAGCCGTAATAAATAAATTCCGTGGGGTGGCGAACGAACGAACGAACATTATGTAGAACATATAAATAAACGGTTTATGTCCGGGGTCTGGACGATCCTTCCTCTCCTCGATTCCCTCTTCCTTCGGCTAGCTATATTTGAGTTATGAATCGTAAAAGCTAGATCGGCAATCGAGCCGGACTCTCTTCGGGGAAGGTTAAAAGCCACGGTGTTAACTCGCTCTCCGGAGGATAGTATTGACACTGTGTGCTCCGGCAGGCACTCGTCGGAACCGTCCCACTCGAAACGGAGGGGACTTCTGTCTATCGAGCATTCTCGAGAACCGCCGTTTCCGCGAGAAAGGGAGAACATGTTCCAACGCTTCTTCTATTCCCTCATGGAACTGAAATTTATCCAACGATTACCGGAATCGGCCGTTCTCGGACCTGGACTCCCGTGCTTCTTCGAAGAAATCGTCAAATTTCCCGATTTCGATTTTTCTGGATCTTGAAATATGCGTTGTCGCTACTACCGCGACGAGTACTGTGACTGTATATTTTCTAAAAAGATTCCCTTTTCCAGTCGTGACAGTTGCAGTCGAAACCTTGATGCAACAGTTATTTTTAGCCCCATCGTAATCCCAGTTCCAAATTAGGAGACCCTGGTGCACGAGTAACCTGCTTCTGGACTTTCTCATGATTCTCGTCCTTTATCTGTGACTTGTTCCGACCCGGAACCAGGTCTTTATCGTTTACGTTAAGAAAAAGGCTGGCGGTGTGCACCTGTCCCGCCTACCTGCGGCCGGTCGTTCGTTCTCGAAGGCGATGGCACAAATCTCGTCCGGAAGCGCGGCGGAGTTGACACCTGTGCCTTGAGAACGAACTCGGGCCACGCGGAGCTCTATTTGAACGGAAACACAGTCGGGATATCGCGCGGTTGCTCCCACCATTGTGAGATGGCTTTGTAGTCTGGCACACTCGCGCGTCGCACGCACACATCGACCGTTCCTCTTTCTATCTCGCTCGGCTCGTTATTTATTATTCGCGGCGATGGCTATGCAAACGAGCGCTGGAAGACGCGCGCTGGGCCCCGGTTGCTTCGTCTACCGGAAAACCCATCGCGCCGTTTTTAAAACGGAGTCTATCGTTCTCGCCTTCCCACGATTAGAAATCGGTTTTTCGCGCGGCTCCTGAAGCCGAGGTTTGGTACAGGTTCGCGAAACGTTCGAGCAATACGTATAGAAAAAGCCCATCTCCCGAGATTTTCTCTAGCCTCTGGCCTTGTTTTCTATTTACGTGCGTCGAGTGCCACCCCCGGTATCTGCTTTTCGTCCTCGAAAGGCAGCGGCGAAGGAACTCGGGACTTCTGGTCTCCTGCATCCGTTGAGAGTGGCCGGCGCCACTCGAGACGCCTGTCACTCGTTCGAAAAAGATGCAGGGCCCTTCGCGATAGCGGCGCCCTTTGGGAAACTGGCCGGCGCCCGTTCGGGGGCCAGACGACTCGTAACGATTCCGGTTCGGTCGTTCGCTGTATGAGGACGATACCGCGCGAGCGTGCACGTCTCTCTTTGTACGAAAAGGAAAAAATTCCGCGCGAGCGCGCTCGGTGTTTTTTCCACGGTAACAAATTCATCGCGGTCGCTATCTCGCCGGTGGCATCGGGCTGCGCGCAATTCCGTATCATTCTTTCGACCGATGTAATTATCCTCGACACGCGGTACCGTACGGTGCATTCGTTATGCGCGTGCACATCGTCCGTACGCGGCGTACACACCGGTCCGCGTTGCGGAACGCGTCGTCGCGGTCGGGCTGACGCGTGTACACAGCGGACGGTCGTCGAGGAGACGCGGCGATCCCGCGTGCTACGCACACACGGAACCCGTCGCAAATATTCCAAAGTTTGTCCACCGCGAGTTCGTCCCCGTATCTATCTCGTCACGGTCGGCAAAGCCGGCGCGACATGAGAACCGAATACGGAAAACCGGCCGAGAGTCCTCTCGGTGCCGTGTCGTTGTAATGTACGGCCCCGATGCGCGACAATGTACGCCGTTGTTTCCGCGTTGTTAGGCCTGCCTACTCCGAGAGTCGCCCTCTCGACAGTGCCTCGAGTGTTTCTGCCCTGTGCTCGCCGACTCGACCAAAGAGGATCTGACGCGCACATACGCCCGCGATCGATAAACCATGCCACTCGAAACCGAATTTTGCCACGGGACTTGATCCGAACGGTTGACAAATTTTTAGTTAAACGGTTCACCCACGCTCGTCAACTTGCCAGATGTCTCGGAATAACTTCTAATAAATAAGTGGATACAAGACGACCCTAGTCCAAGGGAGGAGACGTAGACCGAATCATAAGAGATAAGGTGGTGTACGTATTAACGCGATCGAGCTCGTAACGGCGGGATTAGAGACGGCAATCGAAGCGACGTAAAGCCGCGATGGACGCGAACGCGCGAGATTCGCGCTCCACTCGGCTCCTCGCACGTACACCCACACACTGATCCGCGTCCCGAGAGTATTACGCGAAATGAACCCGAGGAGATAGTCCTGGCCTCTCGCTACGATACGATCCTCGCCTCGACCCGGGGGAAAGAGCCTCCAAGATCCTCGCGAAAGGACTTAATCAACGGTCCGAGTGTTTATGATTTTTGTTATTGGTGTCGTATCTCGGGGTAGCTTTCCCGGATTTCGCGCCCCCTTCGACCGTCCTGCTCCCTTCTCTGCCCCTCGCCTTGGCAGTGCTCCCGTCGAATCACCGGAACGCTTCGAGTAACTGCCGACTCGGATAAAACCTGAAATTTAGGGCGAGACGGACTTTGCTGGCCGCGTCGACGCTCGTCCGAGCGTTTCTTCGAAACCGGGAACACGGAGACGAGGACAGGAAATCGAGACGAAAGAACCGGAACCGATCGATGCTCGTCGTGCGCGGAATCGCGCGGATGGCTCGGCAAACATCTTCCCTCTTCTATTTTCTCTCCGTGGCGATCGGTCAGCGCCGATGGCTGTTACATATGTTGTCCATTTCGTGTTCAAACAGTGCGGAAACCACGACAGAAACGTATCCTCCGCGTTCCGTTTCGCGGATCTTAACGACTCGATGTTCCGATTTTTCGGCCGATCGAAAGTCACGGAAGCCGGAACGATAAAACGACGGACTCGAGCGTACGCCAGCGAAATCCTACGTCACGTTCTTGGCGATCCCTGAAATAGACGGTTAAGGAGAGTTCCGCTCGTAGCGTGCCGCTGCTCCCGCGACGACGTATTCCCCGGACGACCCCCTTATTTCCTGACACGACGATATTGCCCTCGTAGCCGAGCCTCGATCGGACTCGTTACGCAAAGCAATTGTTAGGGCCTTTTAAAGACTCGCATTACGATACGGAATATTACCCAGGAATAACACGTATTACGGTATCGACGCGTTTCATCGCCGAATAGGAGAAACTACCCCTCGATAAAACGTAGAAATCACCGCGGAGGAATTCGTTCTGGATTCCATGTCCCGCGGAGAGGTGTTCCCCGTTCTATCCGCGGACCTCGGAGGGAACACGTTTCGGCTCGGGAAGAAACTCGTCCCGACATTGTCCAGGCGAGAAGGAAAAAGAGAACGAGAAGGAGGATCGCCGCGAGGCCGAGAGTAAAAACGCGCGAGTCTCAGGTGCGTGCATGTGCGTGCGTGCCTGCCTGCCGTCAGCGCGGCCTCTTGAACTCGTGTCAAGCCACTCCAATCGGAGAATATCGTAATCTCCGGACTGTACACGCTGACGTACCCTTACGTAATTCACGTGTCTGGCCGAGAGCGTGCTCGCGTGTACGAGGCCCGCTCGAGTATAAGAGCTGCAGGGGCAAATCGAGGATCAGCCGGCCGAGGAGGGCGAGGGAGGAGCGTACGAGAACGAGGACTGCCCTTCGACCTCGCGAACGCCGCCGTATATACAAGGGTAATTCCTACGAAAGTATGATTAATCGACCGTGCTTGGGCTCTCGTTTTCACGGGTCTCCTCCCTACCCCTTTTCCCGCGAGTCGCCGACGCTTACACGACCGCCGAATTTGCAGACGGAACTGCTGCTCCTCGCGAGATGTATTAGGAGGGTCACGAAGGTTTAGATCGTTCCAAACTATCGACTCGAAAATCTCGATGATCTTTAAAGCAGAACGCGAGTCAATCGGAATAAAATTGCGATCTATCGGTAAACCATTCATTCTCAGGAGCAACCGGAAAGAGGGTGAGCTTTTCGAGATCGTGGGTGCGTTTCATCCGAGATCCAGTGAAGATCTCCGACCGGCGGACCGATCGGCGGGCTTTGTCCAGCGAAGCGAGTGGATTCGAGGGATTCGTTCGAAGCCACGGCGCACAGCACGGACCGTTTCCTGGCCGCGCGGAGCACGGGGTTGTTTCCGGGCCGCGAGAGGGCAAGAGGGTCGTGCAGTTGCCACGCAGTCTGACTGACAAGCTGACTTATGCAAATACAGCCTCGCTTCGGCCGGTAATCTGATCGTACCGTACATACGTACCTACGTACGTGGCGAGCCTTTATTTCTCGATGGGATTTAAATTACCTGTAAGCCGAGACGTTTTACGGTAATAATAATATAACGCCGACGATTTTATTGCGGGACGATCGACGAATCCGCGATGGGGATTCGGCGGTCTCTAGATCCTCGCCAAGTCCACGGAAACTCTCCCACCGCGATCTTCTATTACGCTTTCAAAAACGCGAGTCTCTTCGATAAGATTAACATTATTACAACTTGGCTAGTTTCACTTACGAGAAATGCCAACGCGTGCTTCCTTTTTTAACGAAGTTTCGCGTTATAAGGTCCGTCTCGACGTTGGAAGTTTTCCCGTATCTCGAAGCTGCTCGGATACCGTCGTTTCGAGATGCCGTTGGAGCAATTAGCCGTATACGCTGCATCCAGTTCGCGATAAAGTCGCAACAGCCGAGGATGAGGACCGGCGGGGCGTGTATTTTTTTCCTTTTTTAATGCGAACGGGGATGTAGCTACTAGGATCGGGAGCAGCGTTTACGACGAGCGATATACCCTCTGGAATTGCGGGCTACGAATACTCGGCTACTTGGTAATAAAAGCGAAAGTGTGAGCGCGCGGGCACGGTCGAGGAGGAAGGGCGTGAACCGCGGACGAGGGGGAAAAAAGACGCGAAGGTGAGGAGCGAAAAAGAGAGATAAAGGTGGCTAGAAGGGCGGGTGGAAGGGGGATGGAGGCGAGGAGCGCTCTATCTGTCCGATCTGCGGTCGTGTTCGCGCTCGTGCCGAACGCCGCGTCGAGCCAGCCCGGCTCCTCCACGATAATAATTACGCTCGGATACTTGAGGGAACGCGCGACGAGGAAAGCCGCAACAAAAAGCTGGCGCGTCCATTAGTTTCGTTTCTTTTTATTTTTATTGCTTTTTTTTTTTTATTTTTTGGTCCCTCGTTTTTTTTTTTACGATCGCCGACCGACGGAGCGCCGGTAATTGCGAAAATTCGCGACCGCGGAAAATAAAATCGGTATAATTAAAGTGGTGGACGCGCGGACGATGGTTTTTTTTCTCCACGTAGGCGCGCTGGCGGTTCGTCGCTTCGTAGCAATGTTAATGGCGCCGGGCGACGAGCAAATGAACTAGGCGCGGGGAAATAATTGTTGTTCGGATCGATTGCGGTACAAGGGCGAGGCGCGTACCATTGTATACCTATCTTCGAGTGTGATAAAAGCTGATAGAGAACGCAGGGGACGTAGGGGGAGAAACGATAAAAGGGAGAGCATTATAGGAGTATGCAGAGCAATAAGAGAATGAATCATTATTTGTGTACAGGGCGACAAGGGATGAACAAGCCCACGGACAATACGGATCGGATATTTCATTGTTGTCACACAGATAACTATACCGATCAATCGTCTAACCAAGTGTACTATGTAGAAAGATCTTTAACGCATCGGTAGAGCATCGAATCGTGGAGGAAGAAGAGTCGTTTCGAGGAGCGTGAAATCAGTATCGATCCGGTATCGGTTGGTAACTATGTTCCGGCGTAACGCTGTAATCGCGTCCCTTCTCCGAATTCCGCTTAACTATCGGGTTCTTCGCGCGGGGCTCTCGATGAATCTCGAGTTAACTAACGCGACGGCGGGTAATTAATCGAAAGAGCCCTCCTTCGGCTCTGCTGGACGGTGTCCGCACGGCCATAGAACAGAGGACGGACGCGGGGCTCGTTTCCGTTGGTCACCTCCGGGCTAATCATAGACCACGAATCCCGGTTCCCTTGGCACTCGACTCCTCTTTCCTATCTCGCGCGCGACCCGTACAAGGGTGTCTGATTGTAATTACTTTACTCAAGTGCGGTAATTAAAGTTCTCCGGTAGCCCGTGTCCGACGATACCCCGCCCCTGTCTCCGCCTGTCCCGCGATAATCCTAGGCTCGATTACTTTTCTTTCCTACGCGACGCCCGGAAGAAGAGCTCGTTAACGCTCGTACGGCCGTCGTGCAGTCTTTTTACACCTGGGGGAATCGGTTTTCCTTTCGTTCCTGTTTCTACGCGTTTTACCCTCCTCCGCGGCGGTTCATTTTCCGAGCTAAAACATTTTCGAAACGGTTCATTATTCAGCCTTTGCGCGAGGCAAAGAAACAAATGCTCGTGGAGTTAAACTTTATTCAAAACCTTTTGAAAATCTCACGATGTGGAACGATAGTAAATACGTTTGAAAATGAACGTATCTGTGATTTTTTAGCGCGATGGAAAGAGAGGGAAGAGGATCCTCCTCGCCAAATTGAATCGTGGATTATTGATAAGACTAAAATTACTTTTCTATGGAGAATATGTATATTTTTCTCAGAATAGATCGCGTGGGTGGAGAGGATTGAGACACTTACAATGAACAATGGAAGCAACACACGTACGAGCAAGAATACTATTATGCCTGTTTTTCTTTCTTTCTTTCAGTCGGTTCGGTCTCTCTCGTACGCACGAAGAAGTCGGTGGTGACTTTATCTCGGATCTGAGGTGAAATGGGAACCTGCCTCGACGTCGAGTAAAATTTTGTAAAGAAGCCACTGTGCCACAGAACCAGAAAGAATAAGGATGGTCTTGGTGTAAACCAAGGCAAATAAAAGAATCGTTTTATAAATTATCTTAATTTGTTTCCCGAATGAAAAAGACAATTGTACTTGCAGTCGACACGGTGGATCCACCTTGACGGTGGAGGTGGGCACCTCCGAGGCTTCACGACCTCGAAGAGTCTGAAGGCTCGTTGGAAAAATTGCCTTTCCGCGTGCCGAGGTTGCCCACACCCGCGCTCGCGTCGAACTCGCGCTTATTATTCCCTCTGCTGTCGACGCGTCGTCCAATAAAAGTGCGTGAAAACGAATCCAGGATGAAAATAAAACGAAAAAAATAGAAACGAGGAACGTCGAGAGAAAGAGAGGGGGCGCAAGGTTCGCGAGAGAGCGCGTCCGAGGGAGGAACAGAGAGACGGGAAATCGCCCGAGCGTTTCCTCCCCGGGAGAGAATTTTCATCGGCCGTGCAACACTCTGACAGCTTATTCCACCGGTCTGCCCACCTCCTGAACTGCCAACTGCCAAATGCCACTGCGCATTGAATCCGAACAATCAGCGTGTCGGGATTGGAAAAGGCCTGCGCCGCGTCCGCGGCCGCGCGAGTCCTGTCAGAATACAGGATTAACGCCCCCGCCCCCTCTCGTAATTCTCTCGCGTCGCGCGATGAAAATATAGACCGAACGAATGTATTCGCTCGGCTCTGTTAAGTGACGAAATTGCTCGTTCGTTTCGATCGCGACAACGGTCGGGGGACGGTGTCGAAAGTCTGCTACTTACGTCCACGCTCGTCTCGATTGGCAGGACCCCGTAAACGCCTGGCCCTTCCAGTACCGAATAAATAACTGGCGAAAGTTACCCTTTGTAAATGGAAATTCCGCCGAGAACTAATTACAATCCACGATCGATTGATAACTCGGGCGTCCAGGTCTATGGTACCTGGAATAGTACACGCCGGAAAGTAGAGACTTGCAATGGCAGACGAAGTTAGGGTTAGACCTTTACAATATATTTAAAATAATTACCTAGTGTTCCAAAGAATTTCACGAAGTGTCTGTTGTTTCTTCGTGAAAATGATTAACGTCGTATTAGTCTTGCAGTGAGATAGTGCCAACTTCGAAAATAGTCTCAAAAATTTGGAACGATTTGAAAGCTCAGAGTCGAACTGCCCCATCGGTGGACGCGAGTCGATTCGAGTCGAGGCGCGAGATATCGATTCTTCGACCCCACTCTCGTCGACTCCTCGTCCTCCCGTCTTCCCTTGGTGGCCGTTTGGCGCGTCGTTCGACTTTTTGGAGCGGTTCGAGATACCTGGCCGAGAAGGACGCGAATCGAGGTGCCCCGGCAGGTGCGATTCGCGCGAAAGCGTGCGCATGCTGCCGCGGCGAAATGTCATTCCATGCGCGGCGTGGTGCGAACGGACCAGCGGGAGTCAACCAGCCTTAACGACCGAACACGCGTGCACGCACGCACGCACTCGCGCGTACGATCGCTGGCCACACTTTTATCCGATTCCCGATCGACCATTTCGATCGAAACGGATAGCCGTTAATCGGTCAGGACGATTGACGATTTAAGCAGTCGATTAAATTCAATGACGACCGGTGGCGAAATTACTCGATAATCGTTTGGGAACATCGAATATCGATAATTCGTACTCGAATTATAAGTAAACGTACAATTTACAAACTCAAATGGTCGTCCAACTTTTTTCTACACTTATTGGAATCTGAGGATATTCATGAAGTTACGAATTTCTCCTACGTTTGTTATAGAAACGTTTCTACTATAATTGTATACGAATACATTTTTGACCTACTATGTTCAGAACGAATGTAATGTCGCGAGCTACGAACGATTAATTCAATCGTCAATTATCGCGAGCGATTAATGTCAGTGATCGACTGACATTAATTGCAAATAATTCTGACGACTAAATTTTTTATCGTGTCGCGTAATCGATTAATGAGTTGAGAAAATTAGTCGAATAATGCACGAGTCTGCACGATGCACACACGTACGAACCAGTCCCGAGTGTGTGTGCTTTTAAACGACCGGCTATGCGAATCGCTTCTTGTTCACTGTCTGTTCTCTGCCATGATTCGCGTCGTTTCGCTCGAAGGCTGCTCGCTCGTCCTCGCTAAAACTACGAGCAGGATTGCTTGATCAGGAAAGGCAATCAAAATTTATTTAACGTACGAATTACGAACTGTGCACGATCGTTTATTCGCATCGGAATTGAAAATAATGGTCCGTATACGTCATGTATCGTTTACCAGAATTAGACGATCTGTCGATTTTTTGTTTCTTGTATTCAGGTATTCGAACACTTTTGAATTTATTAAATAATACTGAGAAAGTTCCATGGAGACCCACGCGAGTCCGTCTACTTTTTTTGCAACGTTAAAAAATGTAATTCCTACACTGTTTACATTCTCACGAAGAAAAATTAACGTGTTTATATTCTTCGGCTGTAAACACCTTCGACTATCACACGCGATATTATGCCACAGCATACAGCGATATATGCCACGTTATGGAAACAAATCGCTATATTTCTATACACTTGTATGCACCATGCGTGCAGATGCATGCACCCTGATAATCGGTCGATGACAAAATGTAATATTCAAATTCATCAGCATTATTCAAATAATGCAAACACATGAAAACTTTCTTATTTGAATAATAATATTCGAAGTTTATTCGCAGCATTTGAATGCCCGTAAAACGTTAGAATATTCAATTACTGAAACAGTGCCAAACATTTATCGTTCGATCCTTTTGAAACTGTCGCATTCGCGTGTTTAAATAATTCCGTTTACACACGTTTAACCATAATGGTATAATATCATTAAATCATGTATTCCGAAATTACAGTGTTTTATTGTAATTAATGACGATATTCCAGTAAAATGAATATAAACCGGAAACCTTAAAAACCTCGTAGTAAGATTGGTTCAGAAAATTGCACGCGTACTTTAATACGTTAAACGCCAAGCTAATTTTGTTTCGCTTTCCATTTAGGTGGCGTGCAAATATAGAAAAAGCGTGTGCGTATAAACGAAGGCCAACGAGAAGGAAACCTCAATTTTGTTCGAAACGTTTCCTGCAAAATCCGTTAAAAAAGTGGAAGGTATTACTTTTTAAATTCAATACTGTTGACACCAAAAGGCTAACACGGTGTCCAACGCGTTGACTCGCGTTTCTCTAAATTCGATAAGCGATTGTTCCTTGCAAACTGTACGATTGAAACATAAGAGAAAAACGTCGAAGAATTCTATTACAATCCGGCACGTGGAATTTATTCGAGCAGTCGGTCACAGGCGTCGATAAATTTGCAACTCGAGCGGTCAAGGGCTTCGTCTACGAGCAAAAGAGTCCCGAGAGCCTTACAAACGGCAGTAGTCCTGAACATCGAGCGTTGTATTTTTGTCCGTTTGCATGCTGGAGACAGGAAAACGCATAGAAACGCGAGAAGTAGCCGGCACGCGATTCTCGGTATCGGACAAAATCACGCTCGGGCATTGTGCATTTGCGTTATCGCATCTGCTCCAGACACGAGTTGCTGTTGGATAGAGGCCAGCATACATTTTCACGAGTGGTTGCATTCGGATCTGGTCGTATATTAACCATAACCCGACATTATTCTACAAGCTGAGTCACGTAATTGGAACAAGTCGTATTTCCTGTTCGGTTGATTATAGAAAGGAGAACGGGTCGTTGTTTCTTTCCCTCCTTCGACCGTGGAACGACGCCGAGAGTTTCGTATTTTGTGTAACTCCGGTAGTTTCGCGAACGCATCTGCAAACCGCATCTGCGCCTTTCTTTAAAATCGAACCAACTAACGAACCGTTCCGCGGTTGGCTTTGAGAGAAATTAATAATAACGATCCAGATGCGGCTATCAAACATAATAAAATTCTCGCGACAAACGAGAATATTGTTTCAACCAATCGGCGAAAGGAGCCGATGCGAACGTCCAGGTGCGAACACAACGAGCACGCTACGCGGCGAAACGGAGGGGACCTTATCGTCGGTTATTATTCGACTGGAATCAATCGACCTGCTGGCCGGGGCGAGCGCAAACACTCGAAAGCGAGCTTTATCGGCCGGTAATCGACTGGTCTAAAACGCAGCCGAGCCAGGACGAAAAGATACGTGCAAGAAGGAATCCTGAAGGAGCCTTTTGCTAGCCGTTCGCAGCGCGACAACGATATCGAGCGGCGATCTCTCGCGACACCTGTAACCGGCGACAAACTTTGCACAACCGTATCGCTTCGAGGGATCTCCGGATAAGTCGAATTATCGCCGATGTAATGAACGAACGTGACGCAACGTGCTTGGCCGAATCGACGTCTCGACCGTACGCTTTCCATTAGCCAGGCTTTGTGCGAAAATCTTCGGAGATCTGTTCGATTTCCACTTTTTATTTTCAGTTCGAAACTCCAGAGACGGTTGCTCGAATTCGTCCCAGAAACTATAATCGTTAACCGCTATCTCGTTCGAAACGGCTCGCAATCTTTACAAGCACCTTGTTAATTTTCATAATTTTTAGTACGATCTTTATAGGCGAGAGTATTATATTCTGAAACAAGGTAAATTTACGCGACGCTAACACCGCGATCTTAATCGTTATGTAGCGATAATACTTTAAGCTTTTACTTTACATCTCTCATGTACGTTACGGCCGCGTGCAAGCCTGCGCGCTTTTCTGCCTTAAATTGCTCTCGTACTTCGTTATTTTCGTTCCACTCCGTTTTACTGGCTTTTATTTTTACCTTATTACTATTGCTGTTATTCTCGTCGTTTCGTTTCTGCCTACCCTTGGAAATATTCACCGACCTGTGAATACTTCATTATCGACGAGCAGTTCGTAAATAGAAGAGAATCAAGAAGCTCCGTTTTCTTTCAATAACCATTTCAGACGTTACGCGTGCACAAACAATGTAAAACCTTCTCCAATACACTTCTACACCCAATCGTGAAACTATGCAATAACTAGTTGTATTTGAACCGATTACCTTTTACAGAGAAATAGCAAATTAATTTTCTGACGTCCGACAGGATTATTGTCGTTGCCCGCTATCGCAACAGTTTATTGTTTCGTGTCTTTCCGTTCGAGGCCAATAAATCAACCCACCTATCTAGCTTCGATTCGACGGAATCGTTATAAAACAGGCGGGATCGATAGAGGAGTAAAAATCGCAACAGCTTGGGACCGAGCGTTGCCGAAGGTCGCGAGTCGAGCAAAGCCCTAAATCCCGAAAGGGCCGGGGAAATTGATCGTGCGCGATACCGGTTCGATAGTTCCCGAAGGCGTATTATCGGGTCCGTTCCTCCTCGACGTCCGTCGTGCGCCGTTTATTATTTCAAGCGGGAACGTTGGGAATGCCTGTCGGTACGATGTAGGTGTTAAATTAATACCAAGTGTTAAACGCGTCGTGTGAATCGGTCAGGTGGTCGAAAAGCGTGTCGTCCCGCGTTACGGGCCGCCGCTCGGCTCCCGTTGCCTTCCCAAACCGTTCCGATCGCCGTCCAGAGCCGTTTAATGAATTTCGTGATTAGGCGGTTTCATTGGGAACGAGGCGACGCCACGTTGAACCCCTTCCCGACCGACTATTTGTACTTCCCGAGTCGACGTGCCGCCTCCTCGGTCGACAAAAACCCGATTTCAGCCAACAAAAACGGAAAAGCTTCGGGGAATTCTGCAGGTACCGAATCAAAGAGTCGCCACCTTGGAGAACAAATTGGGTCTACGAGCAATGTTAGCAACAGCCACGAAGCTGATTTTTTCTGTGCGTTTGATAATTTAATGAACGTCTTGGTTTTGTTTGGAGCTTATTGACGGTGGCGTTTATTCCGCGTCGATTAGATCGCAGGAAATTAGAAAAGTCGGGGAGACGACAAACAACTCGGAGCAGAAGTCGGTATCGCGCGCGAGAGCAAGCCACGCGGCGCGGTGTACATTATTAATCGCTGTTACGAAGCTGTTCGGCGCATCGAGCACCGCTGATTAATCGGCGGCACGCTCGAGATTTTAATTAATCCTCGGGGGAAAGAGAGAAAGAGAGACGAAGACGGACAGCCAAGGGAGAAACGAGCCAGAGAGAGAGAGAGAGAGAGAGAGGAGACCAAGCGCTCGCGCGCGGCAATCCGGACTTTCTCGTCGAAGAAATTACTTTGCCCTCGATACAGCGCCGCGAAACGGCGAAGCAATCGGCAAACGAATCGGGAACCCCCTCGGTTCCCGAAGGAACTCGAGATATCCTAGCCCGCTGCCTCGTCGTGCACGCTTCACCGACTACCCGGCATTCCTCGACTTCCTCTTGGATTTCTCGTGCTACGAGACCCGAGGGTTGCAGTGATTAAGTTCCATCGTCGAACCGCGATGGAACAGCGAAACTCGCAAGGAATCGTTCGCGACTTGGCCCCGTGATGCGTTCGGACGAAGCAACTCGTCGCTGCGCGTTCGCAAGGTTCAAGTAGCGACGAGCAAGGGTTCCCAAAATCACTAAAAACATTTTTCGTAGCGTGGAAAGTACGATTTAAGCAACGAAAAATATGGTTGAGAGGAGGAATTATTTTTCTAATACGCGTGCCTCGATTTGTTAATTCCTCAATGAATTGAACGGATAGATGAACCTTTGGGAAGGTGACTGCCCTTAATAAGACCGACACTGCCTCGAGCCACGACTAGTTAGAGCACGTCAACGCGAGCGTATTTTGTAATAATGAACGGTATGTACATACTAATGGATATATTCCGAGTATATCGTATGCATCGTAAATATCAGATGCGGCTTTAACAAGCTGCAGTCTCATCCAGCGGCAGGCGTGAACGCGTTAACGACACAATGGATGAAAATAGCAATATTTGCGGTAGATCCGAGAGAAATAAAACGACAGCCATGCTTGGGGAATACCGAACTCGAGGCAGTCGGCAAGAATCGCTGGCAATAATTATCGACTTCCATGGTAATTCCTCGGAAGCGTCGCAGGCCCTCCGGGGCTCGATGGCGTAGCAGCGAGCGGAGAGCGAGAGGGCGGAGGCGGAAAAGTATTCCTGGCAAATATTTCCCGTTTTTTCGCTGGTAGCGCGGCGGCCAACGAGGGGGGCGAGAATGGAGTCGGTGATGGGGTGGGAGTTCTGATTTCATTAGGCCCGGTGTTATGCGATTAATTAAGTCGCGAGCACCGGGAAAAATAAGAGTAAAAGCGGATCGATCTTCCCGTCTCGCTCGCTCCTCCGACGTTTTCCCTCCTTCGTACATCCTTATTCGTCGCCCTTCTTTCCTTCCGGCCGCTACAACTTGGATATAAACGAAAAAACGAAGAACCCGTATTCCGGCGGGGGAGAAATATTACCCCGAGACGGATGCCTCGGATCGTTTTCCTCGCGTTCGCGAGATCCGCGTCGAAAGAACGCGTTTCTCTCGATGACTTTTCCCGCCCCCCCTCCTCCCGTCGGCCGGGGCCTCGATGACGGAAATTCCGTCGTAACGATATCACATTGGTTCGGAACGGCGCGATATTAACGACGCGACCGTGTTCGCTTTGTGAAGCGAACTATAACTGAATTTGGCCCCGTCATTTTATGCATCAGACTCGCCATGCCGGTATAACTGAATTCGATGGGTAACGCAATTACGCATCTTTGCCCGTGCAGATATACGTCGCGCGTTCCGTCTCTCTCTCTCTCTCTCTCACTCCCACCGGATGCCAGCACACGCCTCTCCCACACCTACGCGAGAGCACCATTAATTATTATATACGCGCTCGTACCGTGTGTCAACGATACCTCCGCCCCCCCGCGTTTCGCCACCGAGATTTCGGGGAACGTCCGGCCCGAAATTATCGCGATCCACGATTTCCGAGCAAAAGTTCGTCACTTTCCCGGGGAAACGGTTTCCCTTTCGGCGGAACCGCCTTTCGACCTGCGCTTCCGCCGCGCCGAAGATCGATCGGGAAACGACCGACGGACGGTTCCGGTCCCCGGCGAAACAGCCGACCGCCGCGCCGACCGAAAACCGCCAGGAAGACCGACGCGCAAAATGGTAGCTCGCGTACGCGCGTAACGCTGCGGCGGCACTCAATCAGAAGTCATAATACATTTACCGCAGCCTAATGAAGACCCGATGAAAGGCTGCCGCCGGGACCCGAGCCAGTGGCTCTCAACCCACGCGAACGCGAACGGATCGAGGAGAAATCCCTCCTAGGGAGAAAGACGTTTAACGCCGAGATGGAAACTCGGGGGGCGGAGAAAGCTCGAGTGGCAAATAGACGCGGAAGAAAGGACTCGCCGTTGCTCTGTTCTCCGCGGTAATCCTCGGAAATTAAAAATGCCCGCGTTTTTCAAAGGTTCCGAGGCGTTTCAAAGAGCCCACGGGGAAGAAGGGCGCCTCTCACCCTTGGCTCGCGGTCCGATCTACGCCGCTCCATTTACAGAAACTCCATCAAAGGGACGGGGCTCGCGTCGCGTTGCGCTCTTCAAAGTTCACCACCGGCTGAAACTCACTCTCTTTCTCTCTCTCTCTCTCTCTGTCTCTCGGAGGCGCCGCGACGCTGGGCGGCCAAGGGTGGACCGGCGACGAAAGCTAATGACGGTGCGGCGACGCCGACGAGGGTGAGGGTTTTCCGGGCTGGACTCTCTTTTTCGCGTCGCGGCAGTCGGACCCGACGCGAAAATAAAAAGGGAACGCGACCGCGACGCACGGACGTTTACCCCGTGCCGCGGTAAATGAGTATTTGCCTTTGTGAATAAATAAAACGCATTACAAAGTTGCCGAGCCTCGCTCGGCTGCGGAGAGACGGAGAAAAGAGGTCTCCGAGACTCCGGAGTGTCTCGAGAGCACTCGAAACTCAAGAGTAAAAAAGAACCGGAAAGGGCAGAGAGCGGCATTCAAGCTCTCGGAAGGGTGGATTTTCTCTTCCGGGAAGAGGACGGTCTGAGCACTACGCGAAGATCGCGAGTCGACGACGAATCGAATTACCTCTACCACTTCCAGCCCCCGGAATCGTCGTTATTGGCGTACATCTTGTTCGTATTTGTCTTTGCCCACTACCAACGCTCAAAGTATCACGAGAAAGAATTACGAGTCCTATTATATTAGATGTTTAGCAATTAGATAGAAACAATTACTCGACACCGATTCCCCTGTCTTCCTACGATACCCAATTATTTCCTCTATCGTCTTCATCTACTCTTTGTATTCCTGGAAATAGGAAATTCTTTTTCTCCGCTCACTTATGCGTTGCTCAACGAATTAAAGAGGATCCCTGGACTCGATTCGATGTTTACATTCTCGTTCTTTCATAGTCTTAAACTTGTTTATACTCTACGTTTGGTTCGACGTGTCTTGAAAGATGCTGGTTCGGAGCACGAGATACGCGATAAGAGTACAAAAACGAAGATACCGTCCGTCGAGACGGAAGGACGTGGCCTTGAACGGCCAAAGTCTTTCGCCTCTGGCGTAATCTCGCTGACGCGGTAACGTTGCTCGCCGCGTTCGACTCTGGAACAAACTCGTTCAACTATGACGATGGTCGAGGAAACGTGGCCGTAGTGGAACGATAGAGAGGAAGGGAGACGGGAAGAGGATCCGGCGGGGGGTGGAGATAGAAGCGAAGGTTAGAGGGCAGGGAGCAACATCTAAGACAATGAGATACGGGCCTTTGGAGTAATCCTCCGGCCTTCCTTGGCGTATCGACATTAATTCCCTTGCCCCCAGCTTTTAACCGGAACAGACGCACCCTATAATAGGCAAGTTGGAATCCAATCTGCAAGTTTGCAAATTCGATTCGGCCGTCTTGCGAGAAGAGCGCCGAACGAGCACAGGAACCGCGACGCGACGCCCACCACCGTTCACGAATCGTCCAAGAGAGTCCGCGAATCTTTGGCCCGTTTTCAACCGACTTAAACTCGTGTTACGGTATCTTAACACCGTCGTTTTCGACGACAGAAACGCTCTATCCTTGGCTCAAACTGGGAATTTCAAATATCAATTTTTCTCTCATGGAATATTGAGACGATACGCATTAGACTTTAAAAGACGTGGTCTTTCACTGGCTTCAACAATGCGTGCCACGCTATATAAATATATTCGAAGGATAGAAGGAATCATTACGGACTATCCGTTTGTCTTAAAGATTTTGGAGGGTCTTATCTCCCGGAGTCATTCAAGTTTTAAACCCTGCGGCTCCGAGGGGATGCTTCGCCGAGTTGGCCGTCAGAAGTCGAGCATCGTCGTCGATCGACCACGATATTTCGTTTTACGTAAATTCGAGTTTATCGTAGCGACCCGTAAGAAAGGATTACAGGCGCGGGCCATTCGAAAGTAAATAAAATTCGGTTCGTCGAGGAGCGAGGGGTTCGTCAACCATCCCCTAGAGCCCGGGCGTACGGTAAGGCTCGACGATCGTCGAAATCGCGTTTGCGTAGGAACGGTTTCGGGCGAGTCCGTGTAACGGAGCGAGTTACGAAGGGCTGCGAGGCTAGGACGAGGGAGAAAGACGTCGGGAAGATGCGTTAGGCTCGTATCGCGCCGGTATAGTCGTACATCGCTCAAATTAGATTCCTTAGCTCGAGGGACGTCGTAAGGCTTGACGTAAAGCCCGAATAATTCTCGACGAAAGGACGGTATGCCTAAGGTACGCTCGACGCAGCCGAGGGCAGGCTGATTCCACGAACGAGAAACGCTCGTATAGCGGGGCGATACGTACACACGCGGCCGCTTATATATCAACCGTGAGCCGCACAGTTTGTCAAGTGGAAAGTTTATTCGGGCAAATATACGTGACGCGGTAAAGGTAACGTTGTTTAACGTTCGTCCGTCCTCCCCAGACCCGCGAGACGGCGTACGTACACACGCGTTCGAGCGCGAACCCGAGACACGCGGATCGCGTTATCCGCTCCCGACCGCCCGCGTAAACAAACCCGTCGACAGGCATTCGGATCCGGAGAGCTGGCCTCCCGGTAAATTCCAATCGAAAACGAAAGCCTCGACCGAGAGACCGTGGAAAGTTCGTCCATGTTATTCCTCTCTCGGGCTTCTTCGACGAGTTCTTCACCCGAGGGGTGAGCGCCTCGAGAACGCTAGGGCGGCCCCCGCCCCCGCCACCCGCTGGCATAAACGCAATAATTCGTAGCGCTCGAAGGGGTTGCGCGAGCGTGGCATGCGCGTAAATGTAGTTATAAATAAATCTAGGAGCTCTTAATGCTTGCCGGTGGCTCGCGGAAGCGAGGCTGAACGAGCATCGAGACGCCAGACGGAGATACGTACCGAGCAGGGTCGAGAAACCCACGGAAGGGTAGAAGAGCGCCGGGAGACCCCGAAGAAGGGCTCCCAGAAAGGGTCCAGCGCGTGCCAAGCTTTTGCTTACTCGAATCGTCGTAATTGGAACCTGTTTCGACGACTACCGTTTCCCACGTTCGCGCATAAACTGGGGTTCGAAACTCTTAAACAGGCCCTGCGTTCTAAAAATGTTTTCGCAGAGGCTTTCTATCGGATCGGGAGGCGAGTACCGAGGAATCGTAGAACCGATTTTAAAACACTGGCGAACGGTCGAGCCGTGCTGCGAGAAAAGAAGCTCGAATGCGCGCACTCGCAACCAAGACGATTGTCGGATGTTTCTTTTAATTCGTTCTATCCCTCCCACTCGTGGCCGACGATCTCGTTCGGATAAGAGTCTGCGTTACCGGTGCATTCGCACGGTAGGCGAACAACTCGTTGCTTCGCACGCTCTCGGAAACGGTATTACAATTAATCGCCCGGGAATCCCGTGGGTGCGAACCGACGAATATCTCCCCGATATATAGATATTCTCTACGGCGGCCGGGAAACGCGCCGATTTTAAGCCTGCTCCCATCGATTATCGAGAAACTCGCGAATCCGCGCCGAAACGTCGCCGAGATACGCATCGGACCGCGTGAATTACGCTGCCGCGATTCAGAGACTACTTTCTCGTTCGCCGATGGAACAAAGACCTTTGTTTCTCGCCCGTTGCAACGAAAACCGCCTACCGGCGCATGTAAACGAGAAGAATCCTGCTCTTCGATTCGGAACCACCGCGGAAATTTGTTTAAATAACGCGATATAAATTTGTATGACGACTAAATCGTCGCGTCTGAGCGTTTACAAAGCGTTCCAGAAATCCTGTTTTTCTACAAACGGAAAAATAACTGCGACGGTGCCGTGACGCTTCCGAGAAGTTTTCGCGCGAATAAGCCCGAAGTATACGAAGGATATCGGCGGAACGACGAAGGGCGCACCGGGTGAAATGAGTCGAGAAATTGTTCCGTCGGAATTTATCAATTTTCTTTGAGGGATTCTAATTGTACTAATTTGTCGAGAGCCGCGCCGATTTCGCGAAAACGACGCCGAAGGGAGGCAACGGAATTCTCTATCGTTTAATCTCTGACGAAGGTTCCTTTTCGTCCTGCGAGGAGAGAGACGAGCGAGGAAAGATAGGCGGGGGCGGGACGCGGATAGGTTCGATCGCGAAGTCGCAAGACGAGAGAGCCGGGGAACCGCGATAGGAAGCAGCCTACCGTGAGAAACGAGCCTTTCCCGACTCGTTTGATCTCTCCACTCCCCTAATTTTCTTGAAAATTCGCCTGGTTCCGATCGATCGTCCGGCGGAAATGAAACGAGAGCCACTCGATAGATCGAGAACGATCGCTCGAACTTGCTCCGATATAGAGCGTCCGACCTTGATCCCTTCCCCTTCGATCAAGGACGATCGAATGTATCGCGAATCGAATTGTTTCTAACAGCCAGTAGTTTTTCTTTTTCAACGGCACGCCATCTGCGTTTGTTCCGAGGCCGGCCCGCCCACGGCGCGGATACATAGTTGCACGGTTACGTTACAAATTTATCGCGACTTATTATCTATACGAACCCGCCGAGAACTTGCTAACTATTCGCTTCTTTCTTTCCCTCCCGCGACTCTTTTTCCGCGCGAACTTCCTCCGCGACACCTCTGCTTCCGTTCGGTTCTACCTCCTCGATCGCGATCTCGCGACTATTTACCCCTTGGCGCTCGAAACATTCAGCTATGTATCACCTTTCAACTTTATTTACCCGCTGATCTACGAAAGAAAACTTCCTCTGATGCATAATGGAAGGAACACGCTAAATACAAAAATTATATTATTGCGAATGAGCAGTACACTGGCTCTAACGATATGTACGAATAGAACAAAACATCTCGAATAATTACGAAGACTTTCCGGAATATCGTTAGCTATAATAGACGTAACAATGTTTTGCCTAGTGACATGATAATGAATAATGCATGCTTAGATAACATTCCATGTACTACCAGTGCCTTTGCTGATTATAGTTTACGTAAAAAATACGGGATTCGTCCCGTTCTTTGACTACTTTATTAATTTCGATGCATCGAGTCTTTGAAAATTTCCAAGGAACCGCAAAGTGATAAAATAACGCCTTTATTTTTCGCTTCTTACAAAATTTGTCCATTACGTATGCTTCCCAGCAGAAAAACCTGTTTAATCGCCCCTATTCATCTAAATGATGATAAATTGGACGTGAAAAACTAATGATCAATTAGCGTTCATGGTAACAATTTTCAACTTAGTTACTTAAAAATTTTCTTCTACATGCGATACCTTTATTCACAATGTGCAACGGTGGCTTTTTATCGAGGAAATCAGTTGCATCTAACCTTATATTATTTCACCATTAAGCATCTAACATGCTTGATAATGGCTGCGATGCTCCAATCGTTTGCATTGCTTTTCGAAAAGCTTATTCCATCCTAATACAAAAATTGAAAATCACAGGAATTGAAGGCAATTTGCCGTTCTGAATATCTAATTTCATTAATAGCACCTAATTAGTTATGCTACAGAACTTCGTTCCTAGGCAAATTAAAGTTTTATCTAGGGTATCTCGATCCGATTCCATTAATTCTCCACCATTTCCAACTCTAACTAATCTACCCCCGTGTTTAACGTAGCTCGTAAAAATAAAAATATAAGAGATACAAAAATATATCGTACGCTTTTGTATCTATAGTGTTATTTTATTCTAGTTTTACTATTAATACCGTTGGTCTTCTTAATTAGTTATTATGTATTGCGTGGACGCCATGACCTATTCCCTACTACTTATGTTTCGAGCGAAACGTGGAGAACGACCGCGACGAAAACGGTAGCGATCGGAGGAGAATAAAAGCTAGCAGAAGCGTAAGAAAGCGAAAAGAAGTCTAGCTGTCGGGTATCGGCTGTCGGCTGTCGGCTGTCGACGATCGGAAAGAGGAAGACCATCATCGGGGGTAGAGGAAGAGGATCTTGGAGGAAGAAGGAGAGCGCGGACGTCGGGAAAAGAATCGAGAGCGCCGGGGCTGATATCAAAGCAAGGCAAACAATACAGCGAGATGCTGATGCGATTGTATTATGGCTAGTGGACCGGTGATCCATTGTCTCGTCACGTTCTACCCACTCGGTTCTTTTATCTCGATCCCCGTAATACTCGTATCTCGTCGTATCGAGTGAGCATCCATCGAAAGTAGCACGCTCGCGATCCCGGAGGGGTTCGTCGGACGTAACGCGCGAAATCTACCGAATCTACGAAATTCAACGATACGCGTCGTTCCACCCCCCTCCCCCTCCTTCTGGTCCTTTTCTCGCCCTCTATCACGCACACGGTCACGCGTCCGCCACCTCCGCCACCCCCGTAACCCGTAAACCTGCCCAGAGAAAGAAAAAAGAATAAAAGCGTTAATGACCTCCGGCGAGGATCGAGCGACGCTCGGTTTCCGGCACCGCGCCGCGAATCGAAAAGTCCGCTCCGCGAGTGCTCCGCGGAGATATGGGTTGGCGCGCGCGAATGCGGCAATTAAGACGAAGGAAATCTCCGGGAAAGAAAGAAGACGCGTGACGGGGCCGGATAAAATAAATGGAAACCGGCGCGAAAGCGAAATTGGATACACGAAGCCGGGGCACAGAACGAAGCGAACGAAGCGAGCGGAGTCGCGGCAGCGAAATTTATTTCGTTTTCATTCAAATCGCCTCATCTCGCATTTATGTATTCCGTGATATTGCACTTTTTAAACTCGCCTGCTTTCATCGTACGCCCGCTGGATATTAAGACCCTCGAGTCCCCGTGTATTAGTCGTATAAATTTACTCCGGGAACGACGTTAGATTCGTTCAACGCGCCACGGACGCAACACGGTTCCGCGACCCTATCCCGCCCTTCTCCTCCCCCCCTTCCACGATCTTCTTCTCGCGCGTTTTACTTCGCGCCCGGTATGCCAACGATTTGTATTAATTACGGTCGCCCCGATGGTATCCCGCGGTCCGAAATTAACGACGTCGTTGCGGCGACCGTGCCTCGTCTTGTAAATTATAAACGTGTCCTTCGATCGCGCTCGTATTAATCAGCTTCCGCTATCGCGCGGTTAAATCGCGACCGAGTTCGCTGAAAAATTCACTAAATAAAGGGGAACGTTTCCGACGATCGACGCGGATCGATCGATGCAGCCCTGTCGTCGCCGCGCGGACAACCCCCAAAGCGCAGTCGTTGTCGCTGTTCTTACGCAGACCCACCCTTAGACACCAGAATCGGGAAATTTCTCGAATATTGGTTTAAAAGATTAATTTGCAAAATGTTTCGAAGGAAAGTCGTTCGGAATATCGTGTTCAAATATCGAAGAGGAAACCATCGATCGAGGGATCGAGCTAAAAATTCTTGGAGCATCGAGCGTTCCTGACGGCGAAGCAATTTTCGAAAATTCGTTTCGCGGCTGTATCGAGGAAACAGCGGAACGATCCGTTCGGAAGGTTCGAACGCAAAATAAAAAACGAAGACAAGAGAGAGAGAGGGCAGATCGAGGAAACGCACGTGGCGGCACGAGCGAGAAAGATTCTTTCCCTCCCGTTTCATTGCAGGCGTTGCTCGCGTTTTTAATCGACCCCCCGTCGTATACCCGGGAATTCCTTCGGTTAATTACGCGGATTTCCAATGCGTCCAGACCTCGTGGAATTTTTACGATTGCCTGACTGCCAGCCCTCTCCGCGCCGCCGGCACCCGGGATTTGTACGACTGAAATATTCGAGGGATTTAATTTTATAAATGACCAACCTGTCCCTGCCACGGGAGCGGTTTGACCCGCCACTCCATCGATCTTGTCCCTTGTACTTTCGCGCGGCTCGCTTTCGGGACGGATCGAAATAAATACGACGAAATCCCTTTAGGGCGAGAACGTGGTCGTCGGGGCTGGTGAAGAAGCGAACGGGTTCGTCGGTGGCACGTGTTTTGCAGTCCCGAGGCGTGTCGTCCGTGGATGCTCGCGGAATCGCCCGGCAAATTAGCGATCGCGACGATAAATCGAAGTCGAGGGCCGGGACGAACGCGAGAAAACCGACGGAGGAATTTCGTTTCCCATACATAATTCAGCTCCCGTCCGACAGCGGCCGAGCACAACCCCCTTCGCATCGCGTCGCCTCCCTCGTTCTTTCCTTTCTCCAACCCCCTCGTCGAGCGGTCAAAGGGGGAAGTCTAAGAACCTAATCTTTTCGCAAAAGGGTTTCCGGGAGCACCTGAGAACCCGTCCGGAGAAATCTTCGCAGTCACCCCCTAAATACTTAATTCCATTTTCGCCTAATTGGACAGTTTTATTAAGGGATGCATATTTCAGATGGCGTTTTTATTATGTCTATTGGGAGCGAACCGGCGCCTTCCCTTACGCCGAAACGGGGTAAGACGAGAGCGGAAAACGAACCGCCACCGCGGCGGGGAATCCTGTCAGGGGCTCAAGGAAAAAATTAGATTTCAACCCTTCGAAAAATATTAGCACGCCCGGGAAAAGTGCCGGATGAGACGAACCTCGGGGTCGATGCGAACGCGCAACCCTTTGCCAAGGGCCGAGCTTTCTCTCCTCGGCTATTGTCTCAAGGATTAAAGGACGAACGTCTAACGTCGCGGGGACAAACCGCAGTTTTGTACCTCTCCCTCGCAATCTTTTTTACGACGAATGGGAGGAACGTCCCCGGAAACGAGCAACGTTTAATTCCTCCGACTCTCCGGTTGATTTTATCCACTCGGTTCGCCCAACGGGCGGCATTTAAACTCGTCCAAAACAAAATCGCGTCACACCGTCAGTCGCGAAGAAACGATGGAACATTTTTTAGAACGGAGAAGGACGGAAAGAGAAGGGATCCCAACAAGGTGGTAGAAACGAAGACTGGTAGGAGGGCTCGTATAAATTTTAATAAGCCCCATTCGCCGACCCTTTGAGCCCGGCGAAATGAACGAATTAAAAGTTTCTCCCGTTTTAGTGGTCTCGCGGTTGACATTTCGCTCGCGCGACGATCTGCCGGAATTGCGCAACTTTCGTCGTTCCGAAAAACGGAATCCAGGCCAGAATATCCGCCGGGAGCATTATGAATTACGCATGTACGCGCCTGCGTGCCGCTCGATGTTCCTCCCGCGTCGATTCTCGGTCTAACGATAAGTACGGATTAAACTCGGCGACGTGCCACTTCTGCTCCACTTGTATCTTTAATTTCGGTGTTTACGTACGTTTGCAAGCGTAGAATAAAATAGGCGTATCTTCGCAGAACGAAAGCCAAACTTTCGCTTTTAATTTAGTCCGCGAATACGAACGGGGTTTAGAAATTGCCGGGTTCCAAGCGCGAGAAACGAGAAGGCAGCTTCCGGTTCCCGAGCCGCGAGGAGCCCCGGAGACACGTGTAACGTTCCCTCGTTAACCCCTTTCGCGCGCGGATGCGAGCCCCGACGTCCTCCCTTTCGCCCCTTGGCGCGCGAATCGTCGAGGCGAGTCGAGGCAACGAGTAAGATTTCAATTAAAACAACCCCCCGGCACGACGGGGGATTAGCGATACCAATCCGTTCCGTAGCGGGCGGCGAAGCCCCGGTTATGACACGGCATAAATATCAATGTAAATTACCTCCGCGCGCCGCACCGGATGCCCGCGCCGAACGAGATCCTCGCGAAGACGCCGCAACAGGCCTCCCCCCGCCGCGTTCCTTCCTTTATGAACGCAATCATCGCGCGATTTTGCATTTATGAGGTTTAAATTGCTACCACCTACCGTCTTATTGGTATCACCTCGTGTCGCCCGCCTTTCGCTCCTCGAACCCCCACCGGGGAGAGCTTGTACGAGAAATTGTCGAAATCTATTCGTGGGCGCGAAGAAGAAGCAACGATTGGTATTTCTTCTAGAAAAACGACTTCCTAGCTCCTCCGTAACGGAGGGTTGATTTCTACAAAGAGCCACGTTCGTATAAAATTTGTAGGAGAAGAACGGGCCGCGAGCGAAACGTAATGGAGGCGGGGACGCGGTCGACGTCGGACGTCCTCGATCTCCATGGCAGCGTGAAACGATAAGTTGGCGAACCTCGGAGGAACGCGTGTTCGAGCGCCAAGGGAAAATAGTCGTACGAAATCATAATTAACGGAATTATGTCGAGAGTAACTCGATACGTTTCCGAGTAGGCAGAAAGGGCGGTCGGGAGTAAGGGCCGCGGAGAAAGGGGAGCCGGCGGCGGGGCTTTCGAGGGGGCTTGCGTCTAACGTAAGAACGAAGGGTTGCCGGAGATGTATCCCCCAACTAAGAGGAGCCGTACGCGCGTACACGCGTACTCGTCCGCCTTTAATGAACGTAATGTTACACGATATGCGCGACCGCGCGCCACGCCGCCTCGCAATCTCGGCGAGGATCGGCCTCGGAGGCGCGGCGTTGGCTTTCCAGACGACTCTTTTGCCGAACGCGGGTTAAAACGGTCGGTCACCCGCGGAAAAAGACGCTCGACGTTGCGTGAAAGCCTCGCCTCGGAGACTCGAATGATCATCTTTGACCGAAACGAAGGATAATCGACGCTTTTCCAGAGTAGCCCGTCCCGGTTGTTCGAACGCCGAGGAATCCGTAAAGCCTCCGGTAAAAGGGGAGATCGGTTTCTCTCTAGGATTCGACGCGAGAGGCTTCCCGCGGAAGCGGATCGGCCGAGTGTGCGCGAGAAAAAAAAGAAAGAAAAGAAGGAAGAAGAGAAGGAAGAAGAGAGGCAAGAGGGCGTTAACTGAACTTTAATGGAGATTGTAGATAAATCGTTCCGACGGACGTTGAAAGAACTCTTTGACGGATTACGCCCCAAATCGTATCTATCCGGTCGTTGCGTCCCTTTGGGAGCGGCGTCTACCTGAAACGGAGAGCCTGCAGAGTGAGTGCTGCTCGGGGTGCCGCTCTCGACGCGTTACGCGGCGCACAGAGGGTGACGAAGAGGTTTTTTCCGCCGGTGACACCGAGGCCCGTAGTAGTCGTTGCTGCGACTAGGTGGAATTAGCGACCGCTCGAGGACCGCGAACGAAAAGGGGAGAGAGGCGCAGAGAACGAGAGATTGAGAGCAGGAAGGCGCGCTCAACAAGTCGAATAAAAAAGCTCATAAATAAAGAGGAGGAATTCTCTCGCCCTGCTCTCGAACCACCCTTCGCCCTCCACCCTCTGCGCCACGCCGTCGAAACCGTCTCTCGCACCCTCCGCGTTTCTGCGAATGTCCCCGCGGACACCTGTTGCTACCCTGCGCCCTCTGCGACCGCGTCAAACAGAGAAACGGAGAAACGAAAGGGGACAACGCGAACACCGACCGGAGAGGCCCGGAGGAAATTGAAGGCATTCACTCGATTGCGCTCGCCGACGATTCCCGCCCGATTCGAATTCGCCGGACGATTTACTCCCGTTCGATTCCACGCAGGAATTCTCACTCGCCTTCACGAATAAACGACAATTTTACGCGAACGCTACCGCCTACATTATGGATCCTCTTTCGACACTATTTTCATTTGCCTAAACGATCGTTCGATACGAAAGACAAAAGCTCCATTATTCGACGCGTTGACATCTCAAATTACATGTTCCAAAATTATGTCAAGCGGTAGTTGAAATCGTAAATAAGAGAAAGTATTTTGTTGCCAAAACTTTTGAAAATGGTACCGGACGTACTCGAATAAGTAATGGGCAACCAAGTTTGATAATTGACGTAAGGGTTGAGTCGGGGAACGGTGGTTTCCGACCGTGTGTACTCGATTCGACGATCGCAGCCGACGAAAAGAAAAATTGAAACGGCCGAGCCTCTTCCGTGGTCGGCGACTGGAGGGCCACGAATGCCAAGGCAATCCGGAGCAGAGACCGAGCCACGAGTTTTCAGAGGCAGCTGCTGATTTGTGATAAATGGAATGCCGAGAACGCGGCCGTAGCGGGGATATTACGCTCTGGGGCTACCCGCTAATTACAGGGTGGCCTCGAATAAATTACAACCCGACGAAAACGCCAGCTCGTTGGTGTAACGTCGCATTATAACGCAACGACGTCCTTGCCGATCCCAGGAACGCGTCGTTTCGAGGAACGCGAGGACCAACGACCGATCTTCCGCGATTTTCGAGAATTTCAGCGATTCCGTCCACGCGGAGACGGACAACCGTTAAGTCGAGCGGAAGAAACGGTTCGCTCGGAAACGAAACGAGCCTCGTTTCACGGCGCTTAACTCGCTTAAATTCCATCTCTTTAAGCGAGTCGAGCGTTCCTCGAGTCGGCATAATGAGAACGCGACAGACAGCGACTTTTCGCGCCGTCTTTTCCCACCCCCTCCCTCCTCCCTCCGAAACGGATATTCGTTTCTCGTAGACGCTCTCGTCGTGCCCCCCCTCGAGGCTCGATTACAACTTTTTATTGCATTTCCATTTCGTTTCCCGAAAGCGAACAAAGAGAAAAGGGGCGGCATCCTCGCGAAGAAAAAACAACCTCGAGCACCTCGGGTAAAATTGCGAACGGGCGAGATTATTCCGAGGCTTCCATCGGCCTGGGTTAAGGGCGGCGAAAATTGGAGGGGATAGTCTCGTTTTCGCGACGAGGTCACGGGAAAGAGACCGAAACCGGGGTTGCCGGAGTACCGTCTCTTTTAGTCGCGCGACAGAACGCGTCTGAAATAATTCGGGGATGCGTGAAATCCAGGCTCCATTTGTCGCGATAATCGGGGCGTGAGCGATTCTTCGGAAGGGCGCGCGGGGACGTTTAGGGCGCGTTTGTCCGCGGCGGTAGCGTTTGTTGCGAAACGAAAGTGTCTACCACCCGTCGCGCGATCGACGGGGGCGAGAAATTGGCCACCTCTTCTGCACCGGGGACGTCCGACGACACCCGCGGAGCGATTACGCGTCGCCATCTTTCAGGTACGCTCGAGCGTGTCGCGGCGCAAAAAATTTTAGGGACACCGGGACGCCGCGAACAAACGTCGGATTAGCCCTCGGGCTACGCAGAACGCTACTAGTAGCTGCTCCGTTTCGTCCGCTTGCCCAAAATTCGTATCCATAACCGACGATGTGAACTTTAATATTCGAACAATTTGTAATTTCATGATAGATGAAAAATAGTCTATACATAATAGTTATAGCGACTTAAAGAAGTTCAACCAGAAGGCTCGAAATGTTTCAGGTTACAGTTAAGAGGGTCGAACGTGCGTGGCGGGATCGAAAGTCGGCGTCTGCACGAAAAGACGGAAAATTGGCCGAGGAAGGAGGAGGAGGAGGTTCATACATAATGTATGGGAAGAATGGTGTATCGGTGACACGCGGTTCCGGCCCTCTCCGCGGACGCGTCCCTCCAGACACGGTGACAAACAGGTTTCCAGCATGCGATTCGTTACGCACGACTCCCCGCGCGTTCCGTCTTGCGGCTCGAGCGGAAAATCTTGGACCGTTGCGGGCCGGGACAAAGTGTACGGGAGCGGGGCAACATAATCGCTAATTACCGACCAACGATTATCTCGTGGCTGAAAAAACACGCGAAACGAATGTACGTGTACCGAGGCGCTAGGGAAACGGAGAACTAACAGGATCGTAGTTCTCGATATCGGAGAACGCGCCATGCGTAACGGTCCTCGGCGACTATTCCCGCCGTGAGATCCCACTCGACGTCCATTGTTCAATTTGTTTGCCGTTCCCCTTTTGTTTCACGATCGTTCTAGCCTGCTCTTTCGAACGTCTCTACTGGTTTCTTATCGATAACCCGTACGAACAGGGTCATCGACGGAATCGAAACTTATCGAAGCCCCGGGCTAAACTCGATTCTGGACACCGATGCTTCAACCATCCAACGAAGAGTATCGATCAAGAAAAATATACGATACCAGAGCGCAACGTCCAAAATTCATGTTTTATACTCTACGTTTCTTTGTACGAGTTAAATGTGTAAGTCTCGAACAACCCGCGTTCGCGCAACATTTTTCTTCCTCGTTTTGTATTCTACATTTAATCTTTTGCATAGTGCATTTACATACAATTAACGCGTTCTGTATCCCCCGTACTCCACGATATTTATCACGGTATAAAACTATCATTAACGTTACAAGAATATTCTTCGGTTCGATGTGTAAGACAAGATGTTAAAATAAAAAAAGAAATCGAGACCACGAATAACTTAACATAAGTGCTAATTCTCTACTATGTTATAATCTAATCTACAATAGTTATAGTAATAAACTTGAGAGAAGAATGTATGTCTGCAGCGTTAAAAATATTCCTAAACCGCTCGGAATTTTCATTCTTCGGGCTCATTTTACGCCGAGTTACGTCTTCAAAACGAAACCGACGAAAATGATTCGAAGTTATTTGTACCACTCTTGGATAACCGGGATATCCGAGCGTAAGACAGATTCTAGTCGAATGAATCATGAATAGAAAGTAGGTACACAAAGAAACAATCTAGGACACAAAATTCTTAATTAATACTGATTATCAACCGACGTGAAAAATATAAATTACAGTCATTAGCTAACACGAGGACAGTTTTCACGCATCATAATTTGCGAGCTCGTCGTTAGAACGGTTAGTCTCTGGTAAAAACTGTCGCGTATTCCTCCAAAACGTAGTTTTTTTATTTTTGCTCCAGAATCGCCAGAAAAAAAAAAATGAAAATAAAATCGTGGACCCCGGAAATGCGACCTTCTCCCACATATTGCGCGAGGGTACTATCGAAAGGATAAACTAAAAGCGGGTGACGTGTTACGCCTCCGCGGAGGCAATTTCGGCGTAGCCGAGGCAAGCAGAGAGAAGCGCGTAACCGCGGTACGCGTTAACGTGGCGTTAACGTATTCCCGACTCACGCGTTCTCGTATATTAATGAGCGCACGAGCGCGCGAGACAAGGCGAAGCGAGACGCGCTACTACGTTCCCCTTTAGCGGAGGAAGCTAATTAAGAACACACCGCGAGATTTCTCTGTCCGACCTTCCTGTCGGCAGCGCGCGATTTTTCTCGTCCGGTTTCGACTCGGGGTCGCACGATTCCGCCCGTCTAACGCCTTCCCGCGTCGCCTGTTTCCCAATTCTCGCAGCCAGTCGAATCGCTGTTTCGATCTATCGCGCTGGTTCGCGTGGATCCGTGCCGGTAATCGCGTGCCGCGATACAATGCGTCGGAATGTTGAGCGCGCGAAAGAGCGTGACCAGTCGCGAGCGGATTTAATCGCAGCCGCGAGAACCGCTCCGATTTTCGATTTCCTTTCGACTCCCGACTCTGCTCCATCAGCCGCACGCTTTATTTATATGTTGCGACTGCGACCGGGGGGAGGGGGAGGAGGAACAAAACTTAAATTTCTGGAGTTCGGAGTACTTACAAGTGCCGATATAATCACGGATTATCACAATGTTAACACGCTTGTTGTACGAGGTGGGGGAAGGCAAAGATTGTATTAAAAAAAAAAAACAAAAGATCGTATTTGAAACGAGCGTGAACGTTTAGATCGTTACGGTAGGAGCTGTTACAAGATCTGTCAACGTCCCCCGGTGTACGGTACTGGACGTAGGTAATTTCCTTCCCCCATACGTTCAAGGGCCTCCGGGAACGTTATTCTTCGAACATCGCGATCATGTTCTCGAAAGGCGACGCGGTCGTACACAGGCGGGAGCCGTGGACTGGATCGTACGCGCGAATCGCACAATCGCAGAAAGATAAAGCCCGAACAAGCCGCGAAGGAGGAAGGCAGAGCGCGAAAAAGAGGCATAGATGCGAGATATAGATCCTCGAGCGGGTCGACGTGCAGCCAACAACCCGAGGAATCGTAGTCGCGTTGTTGCCGGCGGCTGATGTTCCTGCCGGCAGCTTACTCTGCTCCTACCGCTGACGGTTAGTATCATTAAAACGTAATCACTGCCGTTCGCTAACCCCGGCGATGCTAATTTCCTCGTTAATTAATGCCGAGTCTCATTGTGCTCGCCTATGCCTGCAGAAGCGATTTACTCGCTTCGTACCGTCGACGCGTTAGACTGCTGACGTGCTTCGATCCTGCTTTCTGGCCTTGCTTCCTGTTTTCCATCGTCACGGGAGGAACCATCCTTCAGCGAGTCCGTGGATCGAACCAAGAAACAGAAGGGCGCCGCGCGGAGAAAGGAAACCCCGATTAAGAGGAACGAATCAAAGGAAACGGAGAAGCAGCTTTTCGAGACGAGAGTCTCTTTCTTCTAAATCGGTCGCGCGCGTAATTAGAACGCGTTACAATAATCGAACGCATTGTCCGAGACGAGAGACGGAGGTAGGGGAAAGAACGGTGCGTGTTTCTTCTCGAGCGTTCGTTCGATCCTCGGACCAAAGTGCTCTCGAAGGTGCTCGAGAGGAGAGCTCGATCCTCCTGTCCGAGCCGGTGGTACGCTTCGTTATCGAGCGTTAAACGGTCGTCTCGTCCTCGACGACAATGCTCGACGAGCCCCTCTTTGCGAAATTAGTTTTGTCGGCGACAATGAGCGTTCTCGCGAGGAAAACCGAGTCCGAAGAAGCGCGCCTTTTTCATCGCGAACGGAAGCAGATGTTTAAGATCGGGGCAGAAACAAAACGGCGGTCCGGCCGCGACAGTGTCGAGTGGAAGCGAAACCCCGGGGTGAGATCGGTCGGCGAATCGCCGGACCGGCAGAGAGAATCGCACGGGATCGATTCTAGGAAGCGGCGAAGAGGAGAGAGATCCACCCGGAGATCGGGACCCCTTCGATCGAGGATGTCGATCAGCTGGCCCCGCCTTTTGTATACTCGGCTGACGGTGCAACTTCGACCCCAACACCGACCAGTTTTTTAGCGAATTTAATATTTATACCGAATGACTGATGACCGTAATAGAGAAACGGGGTTGCATTGTTCGAAACGCCCGTGTCATTGATCGATACGGCGTCGCTTTCCCGGCCGGGCGACCAGTGGGAAAAAGCTCCGGATATATTCGCCGTGGATCCCAAAGACCGATCGTGCTCTCCCGTACCGGTGTCGCGCGATAGATATCGAACACGATCGGTCCTATCTCCCCGTTTACTCTGCTCGATGATTATCGGAACGTTCGAGGCCGGCCCGAAAGAACGACGGAAATTATAGACGGCTACCTGCAGATTTTCTCTAACCGATCTCTCCCGCTGCGTTTCAATGTTTCAACGAATCGTTTACCAATCCCGCGTGAAATCTCGTTCCGTTCCATCGGCGAACGACGAGGTTCCGCGCGGCTTCTGCGAGAACGAACCGAACGTTCCCATGCCGAAGGAGGAACAGAACACGCTCCGAGCCGGTCAGGGTACAGGGAGAATCATTAACGAATCATTATCGTGGCTCTCTTCGAGGCCTAGACCCATGAAACAAAACCATTAATGATTTCTATTTGTATTCGTTTGTTGGTTCGTTTAGCGAGAAGACTGAGGGTACCGGGGCCCCAGAGCCAAGTCCCCAGTGAGTTATGTGAGAAGTTGGCTTATTTTCGTTAAGCCGGACTCCCGCGGCGCGAACAAATCGTCCTGCGCTGCCGCTTCGAGCCGAGCTTTGTTTCTTCTTTCTGTTTCTCCGCTTTCCGATTTATTCCTCGTTGCCTCCTACTCGCGCCCCTTTGTTTCGACCAACGATCACCTATTTTTCCGGCCCGGCGGAAATGATACCTTTTTCCGTGTCGATTCCTCGCTTTGATCTCGAACGAGCCGGTCTTCTTTTATTCATTTATTAAGCGAGCCATGCGAATATAAAATAGCGAACTGCCCCAAAATTATGTTACAGTATTCGGTCCCGATAGGTATTGACCGTTTGTAAATATTTGAATGGCCAAACGTAAGAATGAAATTTCTCGAATACGTTTAAACTTTGAAACGACCTCATTGTGCGTGCGAAGAGTGGACTGTTGGGGTCCGAGGAGACCCACCGGCGCGACGACGCGAGCGTTAAACAGTTGCGAGCCTTTGAAGTTTGATTTAAAAAGGGAATAAAAAAGGGAAAGAGAAACATCAATTTCACGCGTGCCCACCTAATATTTCGTTTTGCTGGCGTTGTCTGAAAAAACAGACGGCGGCCCGTAGCCGTTGCTGGCCCGTCAAACTGGCCTCCCTCCTTGTCATCCCGTTCCCCGGGCGTCTATTCTCTCCTCGTCTGGTCGGAACCCGTCCCGGGCGAAGGCTGCCGCGCGATCTCCGTCCCGACGACGAGCGGAACGAACGCGTCGCCGTAGCGCGGCGTTATTTATCGGCGATGGTCCGCGATGGTCCGATGCGCCTAAGCCAATATCGTTAGCGGCGCCGCGGATGTTGGTTCGCCGTGGCGAAAGTATGGCCGCGATTACGGGAGCCTCTCGGGAGGAGAGGACGCGACGGGCCCCGTTCGACGCGACCCGACGCTTCATCTGTCAAAACACGCTTTTCGATCGTCCGGGCAACTATGTTTATCGCCATTTCAAACACGTGGGCGGCCACGGAGATCCGGAGCCGCGGAACAACGGAACGCGCGAAACTCGGAAGACGAGATGATCGAGCAGAAACAGAAGTCCGAAAGCTAAAGATACGTTCGGTACGAGCCTCGACTGATCTTCGGGCTTCCTATGAAAAATTTTTAGTTTTTCCTTATCATCCCCTAGCCAGGCTCGCGAGGAGGTCGCGTTTGGATCGAAACGGGCCGCGAACCCGAGAAGAGAAACGGGTGCTCCGGGTTCCCGAACGAGGAGTCACGGGAGCAAAAGGTATGCACGGCCGAGTGGAACGTACGAGGAGAGTCTCTATACCTGAATATACCCTCGGAGGCACTGACAGAAAGCGTTCCGCCCACAAAAGTAATCTCGACCCCGCGCCCGACGGAGAACGAGACGGAGAGGGAAGAGGAGAGCGCCACACCTGATTCATCAGCGTGGAATAAATCGAAAGACGGACCAAAAACAAAACGAGCCACCGGCGCGTACTTTCGTTCTCTTCGGGCCGACGTCCTCCCCCTTTCCCACCCACCCCACTCGGAGCTCTTTCTTCCTCGGCGAAACGTTCATCGCTCGTCCCGTCTCTTTCGTCGCCCTCGCGGTAATCCCGACGCACGATGCATCCCGGGACCCTTTTCTTCGTGTGTCCGATTCCACGGTAGAAAACGAGCCGGCGTGTAGGTGTACACAACCGTCTTTCTCGTTCTCTTGTTCGCCGTTCGCCAGGGACTCTCGACCAGCTACGCCCCGGCTCTCCGTATATAAATTACATTTTTAATTTCCCGCCAAGACAAATGATTTAATTTATTCTATCAATTATTGGGGCGAGAGAACGAATAGACGCGCGACCAAGGTGGGGAGGACTTGTTTGGTTTTCATTCCGATTCGTCGATGGATCTCTTCTTCCCCCCTCGCCACCTTCGCCGTCCGCCCCCTTCCCGTCCCCGTCCGCGAGTTTCATCCCCGATTCCCGATGACTCGACGAACGACCTAATTGAGAGATAGGCGTCGATTCGCGTGGGAGGAACGCTGAACGATGAAGAGACGGAAACGAGGAGATCGCGTCTTCCACGTCGTCCGGCCGAGGTCGCGGTTGCCGGAGCGATAAAATTTAAGAGCAGCGAGCGCGCGAAACGCTCGACAAAAGAGGAAAGAAGGCGACCGAGACATATGTTTCTACTGGTAGACAGTGCCGAGACTCCTCACGAAACCGGTTCGACGTGTGTCTGGGTCCAGGCTAGGTCAGTTATTCAAAAACTGAAATATCGCCTCATTAACGGCAGCTCGTTTGCAAACTCTCTCTTGAGAGAGAGAAACAACACGACGCGAGCTAGCAGTCGTCCTCGGCGACGCACAGTGGACTGAAATCGAGTGCAACTGGCCAAACCTCACAATTTTACGAACTACCGTTAGAATATTCTATAAGAGGAAAATTATCAAAAGTCTGACAATCCCGGAACGATTGTTTGTCGCACAGAAGTAACGCGTGTATTAATAGAAGAAGATGTGAAAAACTAATACGAGACTTTTGCGAGCAAAACCAAGGACGAGGGAGAAACGCTGCTCGAGCTGCTTTTTCCCGCCTCGCGGAAGATCGTAAGTGCCGAAGGTTCCTGCAGCCTCCTCGGAAGGTAGAATTTGTCAATAATTATCGTGGAAGAAACGATCCGGAGCTACTTGGCCCAGTTTTTCCACGGTCTAGATGTCAAACTTGGGCGTTATCGAATCGTATATCGTTCGATTAATTTTCTAAATAATTACATGCTATTTATCCATCAATACTGCCCTTCGAACAATTAGATAAAGGAACACATAGCAGCAATTCGAGCATGGAAACATCTGTCGATTGGAAGATTACCAATTTTCTTTCCTACTTAAAACGAGTACATGATCTCGATGAATTATTCAATTTTTTTACCATGAAAACAAAAGAATATGTATGTGGATTTCCTCGTCATACTCGAAACCTAAAGAAATTATTAAATACACGGCAGAATATGTTTTAGTCCTGGATATAACGAGATGGAGTTTGGCGAACGATGGTCTCGTTAAAATTTTTAAAGCAGACGATAAATTACTACATTTTACAGATCAAATTGATCGTGAGCCATATATAGAAATCGACTTGCTAGGTTTAGACGAGCACATTAAATGTGTTGAACCGCTTTAAGATGCTTTCGATAAACTTCAGTGTGAGAACCGCGTGTATTATGGTTTCTTGCTACCTTGCTTATCTCATTTATTCCTTACATTGAAAAATTTCTTCTAACAAGCTTTAAAATTTTATAGGCCCATTGTTAAAGCAATTTTAAAAGTGCAGCTAAGATTTCGCACTGCATTAAATCTCGAAGGTGCTAACAAGAATTTTGGGGGGCATTTTAACATCTTAAGATATGCCAATACCATTGGAAGATAAAAGACAACGACTTCCGTGTATAATTCTCTTCCCATAGTTTATATTTCCCCAAAATAAAAAGAGAATACCTAAAACATAATACAGCTCGAACGATTAAAATTCGAAATCGCCAAAGACAGCTGTTAATCCAAGTCGTGGGTAACGCACATTTCAATTCTTTGTATAATAAAGTAATTATTGACTCTATAAATAGACAGTTGTTTCGGATAATATTATTCGATGGAAAAAATAACAGTCGTGCATTATTTATCGTTTATTATTCAAACGAAAAGCACAGCCGATTCTGTCAGGCAGGCTGTTCCGACGGACGAGAGATACGCACTCGAGTGCGTTAAAAATGTATCGAAATCTGTTGGGAACGTTCGAGCAATCGAACATCGGTCGTTTCGAGTTGCACACTGGACAGCTCCGATTCGAGAGGAGTCGCGTTCTCCTCGATATTTCGCTCGATCGCCGTCTCGACATGGATATTTCACGGCAATTTAACACGCGAGCGTTCGTTCGGTGCACGCTCGCGATCCCTTACGTCACGAGTTATCTCGAGAAGATTTGGCCAAGTCGTCGCAGGCCAAAGAAATTCGTGCTATCCGCGCTCGGTTCCGCGCCAATTAATCATCGTCCCGCGCGGCTAAGAGGCCAATTAAGCCCCGCTTTTGCAAGTCTGATTGTCCCTACGTGCGATCCGCGCGGACTTACGCGCGCGGTACACCTAGCCTGCTGTTCCGTGCTTTATCTATCGCGGCTGCGCTCGAATTAAAATGTACTTTATGGCTCGCGTCAGCCGATAACGATCGCCATAGACCTCCCTCTCCCTCTCACTCTGTTTTACTCTCCTGTCCCTGCGTCATCTTTATCCTCGTCGTCGAAACAACGATATTACTCGCGTACGGAATGCTCTTCATCCATAATTCAGGGGATCACGATACGCGTGCATTTACCGCGCGACCTCTTGGATATCCCAACAGAGATTTAACACATTATCCACGGGGACTACGGAATACTTCAAATTTTCCGCGAAACGTTCCGTAACTTTTTTTTTAATTATTATGCCTGACATCGTTCGCAGAACCATCTGGAATGCATTTGATCGTCCTACAAGCGATGTTTGACCTTCTCAGACTGACGAAGATAAAATTTGTAACTGGTACTTTCAAATTACTAACATTGAAAATGAGGGTGGTCGAAACGAGTGATTGATAGAATTATTATCGCGAGAACGGACTTTATGGGCGAAACGGCGGATTACTCTCGCATCGTGTATATCGCTCGGAATCGATCTTTATAGCCTCCTGCAGTATTAACGCTTCCCGAACGAGGACCGGAGTACAAGTTTCGCGGCCCCGGCCGAACTTGAGACAACGTTTCGCGTAATTGAATATTTTGTACCGTGCACGGGGGTCAATCGATCTTTAAAATAAATATAATCTATTTGAACGTCGAAGGAAAAACAGACGCGTGCCTTGGGAGGGTTCGTCGGAATGAAAAGCGAATGAAAGCGTGATAGTTCGGGCAGCCAGTTTCGGGAAAATTTCTCCAGCTCCCATTTCATTTCCGTTGATCAACGTCGTCGGTTAATAACGTTCGCGACGACGGTCAGCGATAATTCGATGCAACGATATAATCGCGCGACGCGATACGTCGATCGAGGAAGGATCGATCGTCGGTGGACGAGTGGCCGAGGAATCGATGGTCGGGGGTTGCCGGTGCGCCGAAATAAGTCACAGAGAATAGAAGAAGCGGAGACGTGCGTGCAACACGCGAGCTGACCGCACGCGTGTAAAGATGGCTCCTCGGCTGACTGACGAGCTGCAAACGCCCGGCTACGACTTGGACTATGACTTGGACTCGGTGCCGTCTACTCGAAACCAGGCTACCCTTCGAAGTCTGTACGTATGTCGGAGGCCATCACACGGGCCGTCCATGTACGAAAGGATCGACTCGACGTCGGGAATCGCGTTACTCGCGGGAGTCCGTGAGAGGGCTAGCTCGCGTTGATTGACGCGCGACGTTGCGCCAAACTCTCGGGGCACGCGAGCCGAGCAAACGGCCTGGCCTCCCGATTGGTAGCGATTTCGCCTCGGTAACTGGCAAACAATTCCGACTACGGGTAAGATAGCACAGCCGAAGGGGAACGGTTTTGCACGGACACGATTCCTTCCATTCGCGACCACGCTCGCGAATCCCGCCGCGGAACACCGTGCCGATTATAGTGCCGACTGTATCCTGCCTGCTACCAGATCGCTAGATTACAGTCGTCCGTCGAGACGTTACCCGGGATCCGACGTTCCCTCGAACGAGTAGCTTCGAGCCGGAACCTCCCTCTCTCTTGTCGTAAATACGCGAATACGACTCGCCGTGCGCTATGGAAATTCTGATTATTCTCCGACGATTTCTCGATCCTCCGATTCGCCGACCCGCAAACGTATCATCGCCGGTACCTGGATCCGATCTCCCCGAGGAGCATCCTGTTCCAGGGGCGTGTTTATTCGTATCCGTGACACTTGGACAAAATAATATTCGCCGTGAAGCACCGGTTTCCCCGCTCGCTCGCCTCCTATTATTAGCATCGTGCATGTTGAACCAACATTGCTCGAAAATTATGTAAGCAACAATCATCCGACTAGGGAAGCCCCGTTTCGCCCCATTGGACTTGCAAACTAATTCTAATTCTATTATTACGACGTCTTTATTACGCAAGTTGACGACTGCTCTCGAAGCTCTGGCCTGAAAGATATATTAGAAACGAAATGAAAGTGACGGGAACGGAATCGGTATTCCGCAGGTTATTTAGAGCGGTAGGTCCAAGAAGCGGAGGATCGTCGGTCGATTAAGAACAAGAACGGCCGATCGAGGTCTAACAGTGGCTGAAAATACCCCGTCTACTAGGGAGGTCTCGTGCGTCGTTTAATTACCGTGTGTAACGAGTTCGAGTGGCTGCCGTGCGCACGAAACCCCTCTCGAGAAGGGGGTGCGATATGCTCTACGTCGTCCACGAATCACTCGAAATTACCGTGTACCGTTGCGACCCACACCCCTCCCAGTATTCTTCTATGCCACCCCTTTCGCAGCCTTCCTCCTGTCTCGCCCTGCGAGCAACCGAACCCACCCCTCGCTCCGCCTCGCCCTGACCGGGCGGCTTTTCTACGCTCACGGTACCGTCTCGATCGCCGCGATCGCTAAAACCGGCCCCGACGGCCATCCACGGGGATGATACCGGTCCTCGACCGGCCACCGTAACCGTAACATTCTTCTTCTCGCTTCGAAAATAATTAACCGACCGGAGAATAGAGCTCGCTGGACTTTGGAAGAGACGAGGGGCTCGAGCGGGAAAAATATCGAGAGAATCGCGACCAAAGAGAGAGAGAGAGGCGGTTGTCTTTTCGGAGAGGGTCGATTAGAGAAGGGTAGGCCTTGTTGTTACGACGAGGGTGGAGACCCACGAGATATCCGGGGGTCTCCCTACAGTCAGCTGTTTTAATGTAGGTCACCGGTTCCTGCGAAACGATCGATTTCCGCCTAGCGCGACTACCACGCGAATCGTTCTACGCTCGCGGTTCTGCCTTTGTTTCTCCGCGAGGATCACCGATTCCAGGATGCACGACGAGCACCGCGGTCAAGCTGCAACCTGTTCCGGGCCAGCTGGTATCCCCGTTTCTCGCCATCGAGGCGTCGACGTGATCTCTCCCTCGATCGATCACCCGAACCGTTCGTCTACTTTTCGTCGAGCCCTTCGATACGATCTACGCGATCGCGATAACGTCGAGGGGACGTTGAAAGAGTCTGGCTATGAGCGCCGCGCTAAATATTCGATCGCCGTGCACTCGGCCATGATTTATACTAGCGTGAACAATGCCTCGAAAAATAACGGGTCGCGTTCGACGGATGGGCGGCGTCGGTGTCGCGAACAGACTTCGTTCCAGTTCTTACGCGCGTATTCGAGCCCCTTCGCACGTATTCTTAATAATAATAGGTTTTCGTTTCAGGTAGCCGCTCGATACGCTCGGTAAAAATGTATAATAAGTGTCAAACGATAAAACTCTTGCGACCGAACTAACACCTAATCGTTACCTACGTCGAGGTAATATTTCCAACGGGGGAATTATTATACAGAAAAGAAGCAGAAGAATGGAATTAATTTCAATACGTTCTTTCTATGCAGTTACCGATATTGTTGAGAAACAAATAAATAAGCGAATACGAATTATACGTAAATGCACGAATACGCGAAGAAAATTAAGTGGAAACCAGGAATTAAGCAGATACGATACGGCGATTACAATTTAATTAGAGGCTAAGATATTAATTACAAAAAATCTAGACAAATCGTAGGAATGCTCGAACGGATCCGCATTGTTACAGACTCGGATCGCGTTAATACGCATCCGGTTGATGGTCCTAAATTTGATTAATAGCGCAAGATGGTGTTCGATATAAAACAACTTAGATTATCTGAGATTTCGTATTGACGCATAAAACTTAAGGCGTTGTAACGTGTCAAGGCACGTGACATGGTAATTCGCTAATTTATATACGAACTACGAGTCCAGCTATGATTCTACGTTTTCCAAGAGTCATTAATCGCAGCTGAGAGATTAGGGAGTTACGATTGCGGTATGTCATTCTTACAAGATCGTTTAATCTATAGGATATAAATCGAAGAAACTCGTGCTGGACTCGTTTCGCAATTTATTCATCGACGAAGAACGACGAGATCGATGCTTGGCGTATATCCGTGGTAAAACGAAACGAAACACGCTTTACTGGCCCGACGGGCCACGTACACGGTAGAGAAAATGCATATTTATGCAGTAGGCGTAACTTATCTAGTTCTGAGCACACTGGGTCCGAACGAACTCCGAGTCCGTAAAAAAGTGGAAACTGTAACCTAAATTGTTCGTAAAGTTGAACATTCTAATCGCAGCATCGTCGTATCTGGACCTTGAAAGAGAACAGGTTTCGAATGGAAGAAGCTGTTACCGTAATCTTTCCAATTTTTAGCGAAACAAGTAAGCCAGAAGTGGCTCCACCATTCATTGAAGTGCTAATCCAAACTTGTTTAAATTGTATCTCGACTATGTTTCGAATTACCTGAATATTCAGAGTTATTTTAAGAATGGAAAAAAGATGAGCATTGGTCCAAAGTCGTACTTTTCCACACTTTTAAGTTTATCATTACTATAAGTGAACCTTTCCCCTAAGGAGGTACCATTTAAGTACTCGACCCCATCTTTTCCAAAACTACCGAACGCTGTGTTCGCTGGAAATCGTTTGGATCGCGATCCTCGGGGATCTCGGAGCCGATAGACGGAAACGTGGACACTGAAAGCGATAAATGAAAATATCGCGAGTGGTAAATGTCAAGAACCGAGAAGAAAGACAAGGAGTCACGGAACGGGAGCCTAGCGCCGTTACGATACAATGCCGACCCTGGGATGACTTGCATCTGTATCGGGCTGCACGAAGAGGAATCGGCGATCTCAGCCGCGGGCTCTTTCGTTCGACTTCCTTCTCGCTTTTCCCTCCACCCCCGTCAGACTGTCTCTCGTGAATTCTCATCGTTTACGAAGAACGATTTCATCGTCTCCCGCGTTTATTATTAGGTGCTCCGGAGGACTACGAGCCCCGAACCGCGACTCGAATTTTCTTCGAAGCGATAGAAATCGGATACTTTTTTCCTCGTTGCTCGTTCATTCCCGGGAAAAATTAAGTAATTCCTGGAAGCATCCGGAGAGCGAGAAAATTCCCTCGACGTCGATCGAAAGGAGAGAGAAAAAAGAGCACGGTGAAAGAGAGACGATGGAAAAAGTTCCGAGGGGTGGTTCCGATGGGGAAGCGCGAGACGACGGTTGGAAAATAAAGGAAAGAGGCAGAAGGTTCGGTTAATCCTTCCTGTTTGTCTTTACGTTAATTATCTAGAATTAAGAACGCTGGTTGTCGCGGTGCTACGGCCGCTCGACCGGATTACTGCCTCGATTATTACTTGTTGCGGATTATTAATTACCGAGAATTACTGGGAGGGCGCGGCGCGGGGGTTGCGTTCGACTGCGCGAAGGGTGGCGAGAACGAGAGTTCGGAAGAAAGCGAGCGTCGGATTTGCGGCGGAGGCGCCCCGATCGATTCCTCCGAGGAAAAACCGTCTCGTAAAAAACACAAGACATCGGACGCGACTTGTGAAAAAAAACACGGACAAAAGTGTACTTCGGTCGGATCGCGCTCAAAATATGCCTTGGTCGTTTAGTCCCTTTATCTAGAGACTCGTGTAGAGTTACCGGCATCAAAGAAAAGAAAAGAATGTCTGTTTCGTTCAGGCAAAGTATGCCGAGACAAGCAATACAGGTGATTTCTCGTCAAAAAATAGCTAAAAATAACTTTTATTGGACAATAGCATCGTTTTTTGCACCAAAGAGCATTGCGTCTATCAAAACATTCATTTATTAAGCGATAACTATCGAGAAACCTGACTTCGAGCATGATCGGTATCGTCTTTTAACATTGTACCGTAAGCAGTGTCTAAAGTATAGACAGGATGCGTTGTAGGTTCGATTGTAGAGTTACTATTATGATGAATAACGGAAACGTAAACAAATACAATATATATATATGAGTAACAGGCACGAAAATAACGTTCCAACAGACCTTTAATAAAGAATTTTGTTGCTAACGCGCTTCTTGCTCGATTTATCGTGTCTGCTTAATTTCCTTTCATGTTCGCGCTAAATTTCCGAAAGTTCACCGTTTTTGAGCCGTTGATAATAATATCGACGGCAAAGAACCGCGATCCGAGCGACAGGGAAACATCGACGAGGGTGGAAGGGACGAGCACCTGAGCAGCTTCTGCGCCGCAGCGCGCGTATCTGTGTCAAAAGCGGCCCACCGGCAATAATAGAAGCCCTTAAAAACGTAAAGCTGCGTACGGCAGAGCCGGTTGAGCGAACGCGTGGGTTATGAAACCGAAAAAAAAAAAAAAAAGAAGAAACGAAGCTGCCGCGGCAGCTGCCTCGCGTACGATCCGATACAATCGCGGAGAAGTGGATAGGTTTTTCCAGGAAAGATAAATGGAGGCGCGACGGGAGTAAATCTATCGCTGGGTAAAACGCGATTTCGTGAACGGCCGTTCCGATTTGGAAATCGTACTACTTTCCGTACGAGACGGTTCGCGAGTCGCGGTTGCGTTTGCGCGTACGAGCATCCATTTAACCGCGCGCCTATACCGTCGACGCTGTTGTGCATAAGCGCACGGCAACAACGACGAGAGGAGACGGGAGGAACGAGCCAAGAAAATAAATATTAATAACGATGCTTTCCCTCCCTCTCTCTCTCTCTCTCTCTCTCTCTCTCTCTGACGCTCTTCCCTCGATGGAACTAGACTGCTCTTTTCCCCTCGTCGCTCCTTCCTAGCCTCCCATTATACGTATCTCTCTCTCTCGCTCTATCGTTCGCCGAGTGCGCGTCTGTGCATTGTTAGAGCCATTACGGGAGCCAATTAATCTATGCACAATTTTATAATTAAACGGCTAATAGCGCATAGAATTATAGTCCAGGGCCGCGCGCACTCCCACGTATCCTGCCGCGCGTTCGTGGGTTACGCTTACCCGGCGCGAAACGGCGCGTTTAAGGGAACCGGGGGAAGAAAACCGCGTTTCCGAGGAGCCCGAGAGTTCGAGAAAGGATCGCGATCGGGACACTCGGACGATCCAACGGGCTCGATCGTCCGTTGTCGGGTAAATTGACGAGGATAATTGGCTGGTCTCGTTAGCGAACGTATACGGCATCAATTAGGCGTGTCCGAGAAGAAACGAGCGTGCTCGACGAGCAAATCGGGGACGATTCTCGCGTCGTGCGACCGGTCGACGCGTGGGCAGTCGCGTACCCGGAGATTTGTAAGCGGCAGCCATTAGGATCGTCGAGAAGTTTCGGACGGAGGAGAGTCGATCGATCGGATAGGTTAATTGGTTAACCGAGGATCGAGAGATCCGTGTTCGGTTCCCCGATCGGTCGATCGTGTTCCTCCGGGAGATTCTTAATCCGAGGGACGCGCGGATCCCTCGACGCGATGCGAGCGATGCGACGCAGCCGGCGCCGCGCTCGAAGCCGCAAGAAAAATCCCCCTGAATTATCGGTGCGGTTCTCGGTGCATGCTGTTGCATCGATGGCGATAGAAGCGGCCGGAGGACCGTGTAACTGTGCGCGCAAACGCCAAGCGTCCGCGCGGACCCAGAGGCGTAACATCGGTGTGTAGCCGTTCCCGGTGTTACCACTGACCGTGCATTATCAGAATGTAACGACGTCAGCGGTACACGCGACCAGCACCGGACACCGCACGCACGACGACCATACCGCGGTCTCTTAATCATCCGATTTTTACTCCCGTACCACCACCCCCGCGCTTACCCGCCATCTCGATTCGCCCTCTATCGTTTTTCCAATCGATACGAAAATTCCCCGAGACCGATTCCACGGACCCGATCGAAATCACCCCCCAACCGTCTATTTCTCTATTACAGATTTATGTGGACCTCTAATCCATTCACACAACATTCGACATAGAGAAAAGTGGGGTAAAACCGCATACCTAGCATGTTCTTGTTGCCTACGACAAATCACAGGCCAAGAAAGGTTTTACAAAATTAAACAACAATCGTTATTATTCCCCTTTATCAGCACTACTCGTAGATCTGGTGTATGTGCAATGGAGATGATGAAAAATAATATAGCAAAAACATGTATAACTGTATGTCACGACAATTCTTAGGTATCCGATTTTCTCCCAACGTGAGATAATTTAATGAACATGGTGTTTCATCGCCCCAACGTAGGCTAAACTATTGATCGAACCGTCGATATGCTAGGCAAGAGATACAAGAATACAATGCTGTATTTGCACAAGTTGATTCTCCGCATACAAGTCGTAAACAATGCTCAAATCACCAACATAATAAAAAAACTGATACGTACTCGCTGATTCTTTATCTCAAAATGCTTTTGGAGGAGGCTTATAACTAGTAACAGATGTTAGGCGAAAACAGAGGCGTGTGGTACATAAATCTGTAACTTCGTGCACTTTGCGTGTAAATAACGAAGTGGAAATCTACGACTTCCTCGATCCAAATTTGAATACTATCCTAAATAATAATCTACGATAAATAATTTGATGGACAGAACGAATACAAGAGAATATTTAACCGTGTTTGACTCGGATTAGTCGCGAAGAATCAAGATTACGATCGCCAACGAAGCTACACCCACGGAAAGTTTTGCAGTCTGCTGGATAAGGTATGGAAAAAATGATCCGTTACGAATTGTTAGAGCGGGACAATAACTAAGGAGTTTGAACGCTTAGACAGTTTGAAATCAACGTCGGGAAGGGAAGAGGAGCTTTGGTCGCATGACTTTGCTCCACCGGAACGATTTAAAACCACGCGTCGCAAAGGAAACGATACAAAAGTGATGGATCATCCACCATTATTCTATATTGATCCGTCAGATTTCTACCTTTTGAGGACCGTTCTATGAAACCTTCCATTACTCGAATGGAAGAGAAACGAGGACACGCCTAATGTCAATCGTATGTTTGGGAAGACTTTTATTAAACGAAATCAAAAGAATTTTGTGAAAGGCAATGTAGCAAGATGGGAATTAGCTTAAAAGATGGAGGAAATTATATAGGACGAAGCCGAAAATTTCGGCCACTTGACTTCCGGATCAGCCTACATTTAAATTTCTTTAAAAAATGTATAGTTCTGTATAGATCTTATGGTTTTCTGTTGATATCTTTTGTACGACGAACGAGACCTGTACAGGTTATTATAATTTACATGACTATTAAATTGTACCTCTTTAATTTCTTCATTATTATCTAATATAAGAACACTCTGACGGTGGTTACGTGAAATAATTGAGTGGTGAAAATTCCAGGCAAAATTGACGGTTGATGTTTTGCGTTGTACATGTTGCAAAAATTTTAAATAATCAGATACAATTAGTGTGTAGCTTATAAAAATGTAACAATGTAATTATATTTTACGTGTTTACGTTTTTATGGGAATAGATTCATTACAGAATATTTTACAATTATTTTATGTACACGTTACAATTATTACAAAGATTAAGTCGATACTTTTCTCAAAGTCATCACGATTCCTAAATCGAATCACCGCATAATTTCTTAAATAGTTCCAGGACGATCGTAAATTATAATCGTTTCTCTAATTAAAGAAGACTGGTTTTGCTTGTTCGCGGTGGATAAAATGTGCATTGTGGGTTCACGAGAGTCGTGGAAGAACACAAAAAAGGTATAAAATCTATTATTGTCCCAACCATGGCATATAAAACGAATATAAATACGTTATTTAATAATTATTATCGTTCACTGAACTCTTTCTGTTTCTCGTTCATAAAATACGTTATCGTTAATATAAATAAACGTTATACAATCATTATTATTGTATAGTGGATATTTTCAATCTGTTTAGGATAAAATATGTTTGAATTTATCCGTAGTGTTTACTTTCTTCGTGTACAAATTTACTACTTTTAAACGATTTAGGCAACCGGTTAGTTTTACTCTACTTGATAAGCAAATTTACAACTACCTAATTTGTTCTTAGCAAAGGAGTTAACGCGTAATAAGATGTGTCTTAAAAATCAAGATACAGTATCCAATCTTAATTTCCATACAAATTAAGACCAAATAGAACATATATAAGATACAGTATTTTAATTAGTTCGATTTCGGTAACACTATCCTATTTAATAACCACACGTGCTACGCAACAGGAAGTAATTACGAACGAAAACGCTGTATAAAGTAATTTACAACGTACACGGAAGGAACATTTAGCGTTAACGAGTTAAAGTTTGCCAAGAATGGCAAAACCAGTGGCTCGACTGTGCTTAATCAATCGTTAGGAAAAAGTTATGTATTCGCACTATAAGCGCATATCCAACAAAGTCGAATAATTTACGAGAACGACTTAATAATTCATCGAATACGAAAATCATTAAATTAAATCATGCCTGCGAATAATCGGAATAAAACCCCGACCTGTATCACAAGGTACCAATGGAGAACGATAAACGAAATGAACTTTGCTCTTTCGAGCACTTTCCTGATACACAATTATACTTTTGAAAACATACGTGTAACTCCACAATCAGTTGGAGCTCCTCAACGATTCCGAAAATTCCGTTTGTTTAATATCTCTTATTAAAACAATCCCGAACGAAGGACGCGAAAATTCAACGAGTCTGGATTCTTTAACGTTAAAAAAAACATCCCTGTTCGTAATTTCTGTACAGTAGACTTCCGTACAACACTGTTTACTTCTTTGCAATCATTATTTTTGTCTAAATTGTCCTATTTGGTAAAACATAGAAAATGAAAGTTGACACAACCATTCCTAAAGTGTTCTGTTTTCGGAGCACAGTATCGTGCACGAACCATTATTCCCTTTCCCTTGAATCGAACCGCGATTTCCGGGCTGGAAGTTGCCGAAACGTTCTGCGAACGCAAGAATGGAAAATCGGCTGTACGATTCGGTTAACGTTTCCGTGGGAACACGAATAACGTAAAGGTCGAGGAACCGCGAGAAGAGCCCGCACGAGCCGACGGCTCGGCCAGCTCTGTTCTGTGACTGCGACTCCGGATTATTTGGATCCCTATCCCTACAGCTTTCTCTTTCCTCCCGTTTTCCCTTTCTCGCACTGTCTCTGTTCCCTCTGCTCGCTATCCCTCGACCCTCTTTCTCCTTCGCCCTCTCTGTGTCGCGCTGAATCCGTTTCCGTTGTGACTGCCGCCGCGCGCCGTCCTGCCGGGAATATTATTGTCCCACGTCGCGACGAATTCGCCGACCTATCGATCCTCGCAGGACGATGTTCTCGCGCGGAATCTCGATTTCGCGAGTCGATCGACTGGTCGCGGGAAAGAAAGATGGCCGATCGGTGGCCGATCGAGGATCGCCGCGGTCGCGCCGAGCGTCGGAAGACTCTAAAGTCGAGGACAATATTTTCCCCGGATAACGCCGGATCCCCTCGTTCCGTTTACCATTCCGTTTCGTCTGCCGTCTGACTCGTGGGTGGGGTAAGCTTGTACTACAGCCACTTCTCTCTGTCTCGTCGGTGGGGACGATTCATTCAGAGAAACTGCCGTGAAAGGGACACCTGTTGGCACGGAGGCCCGTTGACAATTCTGGAGTACCAAGGGCACGTGCCTCTGCCCGAATCTCCTGCACCGTGCTCGACGAAGGAGTCGATCGCGAACGAGAAGAATCGTGACTCGCGAGTCAGAGTCTATCGCACGGAAAAAGAACTCGAAATGGAAATAGAAAAGCTACGAGGCTGGCGATCGAGGGGCGAGAAGCGAGGCCTACGCGGAGTCTCGGTAGCGAGTAAACGCCGGACAACGAGAAGAAGCCGACGCGCGATTAAAATATTTTTTGGTCGACCGGTAGCACGGTACGGAACGTAGCTGGCCGAAGATAAAGTGCTGCCCAGAGGCGACACCGGGCGTTATTAATACACGCGAGGATCGTAGCTTCCGTTCGCGGGAACGGGAGCTGCAAAACCAGCGAGCGAGCAACCGTAGGTGGCTCTATATACGATCATCCTCATCGAGTACTGTTTTTGCGTCGAAAAGCTCCAGCTTGTCCTCCAGTTTCGATCAGTTCCTTGTCGAAGGTTATCCATGTAGGCTTACCTGGCCGTGGTGCAATCCCTGTAGAGCACGTCAAAGTCTTTGCAGCTGAGCAGCTTGCACCGATTGACGCCTGGCTGGATGGCTCCGAGTCCGCGTAGAATCCTAACCTGCTCGACGTTGCATACCAACGGCACTATATCGAGCCTCTTGAGCTTGGTGTAGACGGTGTGCAGGCCGCCGACGAGGTGCTTGAGAAAGAGCTCGAAGGCCTGGGGCAGACAGAGCATCGTGTCCCCGGCGATGATGAACGCGGCGACCTTCTGGCCGCGGTAGTCGACCAGCTTGCACTCGTTCGCGGTGGGATCGCTGGTGCTGATCGGTGGCGGACTGTTGTAGGACCTCGGGGGCAGAACCGCGTGATGCGCGGCCATCAGCTCGAGCGGCGAGCCATGGTGGCCGCTGAGCATGCCGCCGAGCTGACCCAGCAGCCCTAGTCCCGGCGGCGGCAGACCCGGCATATGGGGCACCATCGCTGGCGGTGCACCGGGTGCTCCTCCGGCAGAAAGAGGCGGTGGGCTCAACGGAAGTCCTTGGGGCGGCGATCCCCTGGTCGGCGATCCCGGCGTGGGAACGCCGCGATGTTTCTGTTGCGATTGTTGCTCGCGGATTTGGTCCCGCGGATGAGGCTGCTGGTGCGACGGCGGCGGCTGATGCTGGGAACCGTGAAGCTGTTGCTGCTTGCTCTGCTGACCCGACGGGCTATGGGGATGCTTTGGACTGCCGGTTACGGGACTGGCACGACTGCTGTGATCGGAAGAGCTATCCATCGCTCTGTGGTCCATGGAGTGTCCGAAAGGCGCGCGTCTATCCGTTAGTAGAACACGTTACGTTCGAGTTGCAGCGTTACCAAGCGACTCTGCATTAAGCTGCCGAAACGGCTTGTCAGCCGTTCGGAGTGATTTCCGTGTTGTTGCGTCTCGGTCTCGTCTCGCCTCGGTTCTCGCGCCACATGGACACCATGGGATACGAGACAAGTGCCCGCTGCGAGTCAACGCATGCTAGACCCGCGGTCCGATTCTCGACCAGCCGACGAGGCGCATCGTGTCGATCCAGGATTATCGGCCGGACGAATCGATTTCCTCCAACCGTCACTGCACACTTGGAGCAAACTGTACCGCGGTCTACGTTGGACCATGCACGCGCAGATAACAACTTCACTGTGCACAACCACTCGAACAACCCTGTCCATGACAATCGGATGGTGTCCACTCTACGAGCGACCGCGTGTCCGTTCTCGAGGTGGACAGGTCCGTGTGGGTGTCCGCGTGTCGGGCAGCTACGCTCTCGAGGAGCAGCCGAGCTGCCCCTCGCCTAACAGTCGACACCCGCACCGCGAGTTCTTCCTAGCGACGCGTAGCTGCTGCCGGAGGCTCAATCACTCGCGAAACTGGAGCACACCGAGCGTCAGGATCGCGCGACAAATGTTGCCGACGACCGAAACGTGGACGCCGGAGCGTCGTCGACGACCAGGACGACGAAACGCGAGCGAACCGACGCGACGCGACGCGACGACGAGTGACGCGCGACGCACACGCACCGCGAGGACGTAAGTACACCGCGGGCGACGAAGGATGCTGTCGCGGTGACAGCGAACGCGACGACGGCAACGATCACAACGACGACAACGACGAAAGCGGCTGCGGCGGTAACTCGCAGGAACGCGCGTCGCTCGTTCTCAAAGTGGCAAACGCTCTCTCGGTCGAGTCGGGAGTATTTCCCTACCCAGTCACAGATGTAATAAATAAAAACATCGGTGGGAGCCCGAAGAACAGGGAGGATGGGCGTTCTGTGCGCGCAACCGAGTATCCGGTTGGCGGAGCGACCAGGGTGGCAGTTATCCCTATTGGTTAGCGACCTCGCGGCGTTTACGCCTCCCGTGCCTTCCCCCGGTAGGTGGTGGGACCAGCGAGTATTCCCCACCAGGCGGCAACCTCTGCCACCGACGACGCCGACCGGGACGATTCCGGGGGCGACTAACACACGGAGACATCCAGACGCAGACGCGAGTCCCGACAAGACAGTACGATTCGAACCTACCGCCGATCTACGCGCTACGAGTGGGGATTTCTTCTTTTTCCTCGCGACCTCTCCCTCCAACACCCTCCACGGCTCCCGCCTCCCCCTACCGCCTCGCGCCTCGCGCCTCGCCACTCCTAAATTCTAACCACCCCTCCCCCTCCCCCCCCCCTCCTCTGCCGCCACTCTTGTCGCGTCGCGTCCCTTCCCTTCTTCGTCTCGTTGTTTCTCCTTTCTTCTCTACCCCTTTTTGCTTTCTTCTACTCGGCACCCCTCCCGTTTCTTTTTCTGTTTCGTTCTCGAGTCTCTTCTACTTACCACCCTTCCTCGGTGCACACCGGTGTACCTCTCCCCTCGCCCCACCCCACCATCCCCCCCCATCCCCCCATCTCACCCCATTTCACCCCCTCCCCCTTCCCCTCCCCTCGTCCCAAAGCCCCCACGTTCCTCGCCCGCAGTCCTCGTGGCTATTCCGTTCTCTTCGCTTCGCTTCCCCCTGCTTCGTTCACCTTCTTCGCTCTTCTTCGCCTATCGTCGCACTCTGGTCTCGTCTCCTTTGCTCTCCCGCTCACCCTCTCTCGTTCGCTTTCTCACGCACGCGTTGCTTCTCTGTCTGTTGGTGCCGGAGTGCCAGCTTCCCCTGCCTCTTCGTAGCTCCCTCCCACTTCTTCCGGCGGCTTCTCCTCCCACCTTGGCTTATGGCTTGCACGCTCTCTGGAACTCGCGCTCTCTCGCGCGCGACCAGCGCGGCAGTCTCCAGCTCGTTTCCTCTTTCGTGGCCGACCTATTCTCCGAGTCTCTCCTTCTCCCACCCGGCCTGCCAGCCTGCCTGCCTGCCTGCCTGCCTGCCTGTCTCTCGCCGTTTCTCCCTGTTCCTCTGTCCGTACGACGAAGAATGTCGCCGGCGTTCGAATCGATCGGTCGGTCTCCCGCGCGTGCGGGGGGTTCCCTCCCCCTCCCACTCATCCCTTCGCCAAGGAGAGCCTGACCCCCTTGCCGCCTTCTTCTTCGCCGTTCCCTCGCTGGATCTCCTCTACCATATTCGCCATCAGCATTACACGGGCGCGCTTATTTCTTCTGTAGGTAACTCCGCTTCCTCGCGATCTCTCTCCGCTCCGCGGCCACCCTCTTTCCGACTCTGCCCGCCGCCCTCTTCGTTCGCCCCCTCGCGCCATGGCACCGCGTCGCTACCACCGTTTCTTCGCTTTTCTCCTCCTCCTCCTCCTCCACCTCGCGTAACATGCGCGATATACCATACCCGACACTCTCCGCGGCTCTCGGTAAGCTCCCAAGTATGAGTGCTTTGATATCTTTGCGCCATACCTAAAACATCCGTATCCGCCGATGCTTCTTACGTCCGAACTTCCCTTGGTCTCGTCCGTCGTTAATTGGCCCGTTAATCGCGGATGGAGCAACAAACGCCTCCTGTCTGGCTCGCTGCCTGAGAAATCTTGCACGATTTTCCGAAACAAACTCACCTTCCGGTGCCTTGAGACCGGATAGGTCGAACGCAAGATCGGTCGACGTCCGAGCGCGTCCGCCGGCGCGCAACCGGAGGGAGGGATTTCAGTGGAGAGAAGACCCCCGCTGTCCGATTAACTCGTCACGGGCGGCTGTTCGGAGGCTGTCGAGAGATAGGCGAGATAAAAAAAAGAAGAGGAAGGCAGAGGCCGCATCGTTTGGCCTTTTTCTAGCGGTCAACCCCCGATCAGTCCTCATCGGCCCGGTGACCCAGATCCACGAGGAAAGACCCTCCGCGTTCGTTACGCGTCCACGTGTGTACGTGTATATCGGGCTTCGCACACGTACACCTCCGACGCAGCTGATCCCTTGACCTCGTGCAACCCCAAACGGAACGAGACCCCCTGGGCCTAACGTTCATTGACCAGCCTCGCTTCGAAGAGCGGGGGCCGATCGTCTTCTTGCTGTTCCAGTTTCCCGACAAAAGCTTCTCTCGTCGACGTCTTTGCCCCGTGACCCTCCGCTCGATACAAACTATCCTCCCCGAAATCGCTGTTTCCTTCGTACGGTCGATCCGCCTAGTCTTCTTCCCGCCGTTCGCTCGAGATTCGGCTTCCCCAAACCAAATCGAACCTGCGTTCGCCCCGAGAGGGTGTTTCGTTTCCAGCGACGATAAAGTCATCGTTCGCGGCGACGAAGCGATCGATCGCGAGATCCAAGTCCCTCCGTTCGAGGAAGGTCGAGGATCGGTAGGGGACCGATGTTTGCCACGAACCAAACCACGTCCAATTAGTGGAATTAATACCGGTTGGCTTTGGGGGAGCTAATGCCTCTGTGTGCATACCTACGGGTATGCACGCCGATGACTGCACTTTCCTTCGTGCGTAATGAAGGACAATCCCGTCGGTCGGACCGACTCGACGCATTCGCCCGTCCAAGCAACCGCTGCCTCCTCTTGTTTTGCGGTCACGAGAAAATATCTCGAACCCACGGGCTTACGACTTCCAAGCCTGCTCCGGCTAACGGTGTCCAGGTCTTTCCGACGACTCTACAACAATTTCGTTCGCGGAGTTGTTCGCGTTCCGTAACGTAGTTTGCTCCTTTTCGTCGATCCATTTCTTCTTTGTTTGCCCCGATTAAAGCCTCGCTGGCGAAACGATCTTTTAGCCAGAATGTGAAAACGAAACTTTAACTGTTAAATGACGGGTGGTTTCATTATTGGATTCTATCGCCTCGCGCAGAGGACTGTCAGGAATAATCGGAATGTCAGTAAAGTAATTGTAAAATCTTCGCTTGTTAAATTTTCACCCTACTTTGATGGTTACTCGAGAACGACGACCATTAATCTATCGCACGACGTAGGGTAGAACTCAAAGAATTTAAGAGATCATGTTGCACCTGTCGAGAAACACAGTGGAACTTTTACCGAGTTACATGCAGTGATCTTTTAAACAAAATATTGGGTACTACCGAAGAGGTTACAAAGGTTATTTATACGCCCATAATACTGTCTTGTTACGTAGAATACACGTCTCTATAAAATTCCAAGATGGAGTGTTTGAGAAATCGATCGTCGGATTTGACATTTGCAACAGGTAAAGTTGAATACGCCGTAAGAAAAAGAGAAAATAGCAATTGCATCTGGGGGAATAAGATGAAATGAAAATATGAGAGATATAATAATATGTTTTTTAGCGCGTTTCGCATGCGACGCGGATAGATTCGAGCGTTCACGCGAACGGTGCTCGGTGGGATCGTTCTTGTTGCTGTTCATTGGCCACCCCGCAACGAGAGAATTGCGCGAAGCAGAGAACGGTTGCCCGTTGTGCATAGGCCGTTACGTAACCCTCGTCATTGTTTGCGCGTCGTCGTTACAGAACTGTAACAGACCGTAGGACAAAAAGGAGGGTAAGCGTTGCGTCGGCCAAGAGAGGGAGAAAAAGCGCGAATTTTTGTCGGCAACTCGTTCGAGACGGAGGCATCCCGTGGCAGCGAACCGGACACGCGCCGGAAAGACTCCGGTGCACCGGAAGCGTCGATCTTCTCGGTGTCTCTTCTCGATCGGTCCGCGATTACCCGGACGCACGACACGCGGAGGATTCTTCGAGTTTTTTGCAGAACGACGTGCATCGCCATCGGTTCGCGTCGCGTTTCTCGATCGCTTCGGTCGTCTTTCCGTTGTCCTTGAATCCAGTCTCCCATCGTCCCCTCGATATCAGAGGAAAGAGAGAGTATCGATCAAATTAACGTAATTACTCGTTCGTGCGAGAGATACTATACGTGCGCGTCGCGGGTCGGCGAATCGGGCGTCAAAGTCGATCCAGAAGAGTCACGAAAGCGCGGGATTTTGCGAAACGCTAATTGCGTGCGGTTTTCAATGCCTGCCGGGACGGCCGGAGGACGGAGAAAAATCAAGAGGCGGAATAATGGATTCCGGAGCGGCGGCGGATGAAAAACGACGGTAATTTTTCTGGACACGTACATACGCCACCGTTCGGTTTTTCAGCGCGGCTTACGCGCAACTAATTACCCATATGCCACGTGTTATTATAAATAGCCAATCGTTACCGACACAGCCGCGTCCGCGATTCGCCCATAATGGCGTGTTATCGGATAAATAAAACGGATAGCCACGGGAGGGTGCGCTCCGATTATGCATCGACGCCTCCCGTGAGCGTATGTACAACCTACACTCTCTCTCTCTCTCTCTCTCTCTGATTCTCTTTCTCTATGTCTCTCTCTCTATGGCCACCAACATTGTGTTTTCCCAACGAACGACCAGCTTTTATTTCTCGTCGACTTTAATCCACGCGCGCGGTGACGACAACGCCGAGCATTTTTATTCGGTGCGATGCGCTCGCTTCTTCCCCCTGCGAATCTACTCGTCGAAAATTCTCCAAGAAACCTCCACTTATTATAAATGCAACTATCGACTGGCCACCAAAATCTAGCGACTCGACGTCGTTACACTTTTCTTCGTAGGACCGTGTTAAGAAAACTGGATTTATTACAGACTAACCGACTAACAAGCATCATCGTTCGCTACCCTTCCATCTCGTTTTCGATCAGTTTTCGATTACTTTCCACTCGTTCGATAGGATTCGATACGAAGCTGCGTTCGTACTAGCAACAGCCATCCAGCCAGATCCGTCCCATGGCTGGCAGGATGGCACCCGCCTACCGCGATATTCGACCTAAACGCATTAGAAAGCTCATTTAAATACGATACAATGGCGAACCCGAGCTCCCCTGGTCGAAATAATGCTGTCCAGAGCCGCGAACGAGGCGACGTCGAATCGTCCCATCATTCTTCGATCCGTCCGTCGACGGATCGCGGCATGTGCCCGTCGGGGGACCCGCGACGACCAGACATTTTGTCTCTCTTCGAACAAAAACGACGCCTCGTCTCTACGCTACGATACGCGGTTTCTCTCGACGCGTCAATACTTCTCCGCGGCGAACGCGACGCAAGACAATCACGTTGACACCCGGTGATGGATGTCCTGCCTGCTCAAAATACCCCCCTCAGTTTTCCCGCCAATAAAGCCCATTGTAAATGCGAACTATTCGAAATATTAGAGCGGCACGGCGATTACCGGCCGTTCAGTCATCGCTCCTGACGCACCGTAATCCTTTCCATCTTCCTGCGCGTTCTTTTTTGTTCTCCCGGCTCCGTGATCCGCCGCGAGCCCAAGTTTGCATTCCCCCAAAATCTGCCTCCTGCCCGTTTATCCTTCGCGTCTTTCCCTCCTCGTATCCTCCATCGTTGGACGCCCGACGATCGTCAACTCCGTCTACCCAGGTAGAAAAAGTTCGCGATCGAATGTCGAAACATCCTGCTGACACCATACCTATTATTACCCGGCGAAGGTTGTCCCTCTATCCGTCGCTGACAATCTGACAACGTGCCTCGTGCTCAATGAGCAGCGTAACAATACTATTTCAGCAACCGCGCGGCAAGAAGACAACCGGAGTCGCCGGCTCTCTTACCGTCCACGAGATACGAACCACCTCGCTGTCACTTCGCGTTGCTCGTTATCAGCGTCCCCTTGTCCCCGAGACTCGCCTAAAAACGAACCCCCGCCATGTGGGTGCTGACCGATTTCAAACGCGGAGCCTAAGAAAACGGTAACGGTATTCCGATAACCGACTCTTTCGATTTCGCGAGCCCCGCGAGTCTTTTGTACTTTGAAACGTTACCTAACTAATTTCGCGCAGATTCCCGACGTTTTCGAAGACCGTGCGCCAACCGTGTCCGGGTTGGGGCTCCGATCCGTCGAAAGCTGGTCCGCCAACGCGACTTGGAGCGCTGTAAAGCTTACAGAGACAGGCTTACTCTCGATTCGAAATTTATTTACACCGGCCTTAATCCCTATTATAGCCGCACGCTTTGCCCGGGGAAACGGTCGAGCAATTTCGGATTTAGACTCGGCGAGAGATGATGGATCGGTGTTTCGTAGCCGGCGCTGATGATACCTCGCAGATGTAACCACCGCACCCTTTTCGGACGAAACCACTTGCCGGTGATTATCGATTAAACGCATGCACGCTGCCTCTCTACGGTTCTCCTCGCTTTTCCTACGAGTCCCCTCTTTCTTTTCCTTGGGTTTAGGTAGCTTTCGTTTCGGGAACGATCGACATCTGGCCCGCGCCCGAACGCCAAACTTTCTGTTGCTCGATACTCGGAGGGATAAAAGGCTTCGATTGTCGAGAGGCCGCGCGACAAAAGCTCGCGATCTTCGTACGGAAGCGGAGGCTGTAAATAGACGTTGGCAACGTTGCTCGAGGAACTTTGGTTACCGGCTCGCGTCTTGTAACGAGCAATCTCGATAGGATTAAGACGCTGTTTACCCGAACAGAAAGCCGAGAGTTTGGGTTTACTTGGCGCAGTCGACACAAGCGCATCCCATCGGCGACGGTTTCCTATCGGATCCATGCTTACTTACAGAGTCGCTTCCGGCGAAGATTCTGGCTCGAAAGTTCAATCATAGATATCGGCCAATTTTCAACCCGGTTGGCAACCAAACTTTTCTACAGGATACGTTTCTGCGTGACTTGGGGAAACCCGAAACGCGTAATTATTACGAAGAGCGAAGAGTTAAACGAATTCGTGGAAAGAAAATTATCCTTCGCGTATGACAAATTCTATGTAATAAGGAATTAGACCAAATTGTTCCGACTCAACCGAACGAAAATAATAATTTCCATAGAATTTTGTCTCCCTAACGTTCTCTCGTCTCGCCGGAGACCGAGCAGCCGGGGCTGTCCAAGTTTCCCGATAAAAATTAACATCCATAGAGCATAGACGCGTGCGAGCCACTCGAGCCTGCCGACTTCCGGAAATGTTGAACATATGTCGCCACTTCAGATTAATCGAAAGCTTTTACGACAATCTAATCAGCGTCGCGGAACGAGAAATACATTTAGCATCGGTAAATCCCGCGGTTCCCCCAAATGCATTTCGATCCGGCTTTCAAAGTTGAGAGTAATCTTACGTCCACTTAACGATACCCACGATTCCTTGCGAAACGAACATTTCGTACGACACGACCGTAGAACTTTTGCGAGAGTTACGTCGCGAAGCTGGAACGCTACTCGAGGAGGCGCAAGCTCCTTCGGCTTTATAAATAATAAATTCGCGCGAAAACGGCCGAAGAGAGCAGAGTAACGAAGACAGAACGAGTATGGGGCCGAAAGGAAGAAACGAGTGCGATCGAGAGACAAGAAAGCAGGGGGACGATGGTGAAGCGGGACAACGAGGGAGACAGAGACGATTGGTAATAAAGAGCAGGCAGTAAGAGCGGCGAAGTGACGTCCTGTGTCGTGGAGTCATAAACTGGGCCCCAGGATCTCAGGCTAACACTCTTATTAAAACGTCGTCCTGCATATTGACGGTTATTGATCACCTTTCGCGAACCTCGCTGCTTTTACGATACAAGGTCCGTGTTACATCGAAAACCACGGATACCGTTGGCGTTCCAAAAAAATTCGACACGTCCGTGGTGAAAATGCGTAAAAACGACGCAACGGTTATTTTGAAGAAACTAGTTTCAAGTCGAATTGTTTGTACTAAAATTGAATAAACTATGCGTCGATCTTTCATTTGCAATTGTCTGATGAACATATGCAGTGTTTATTTATTATATATGAGCAAGAATCTGTGTAACACGAATGACTCTGAAATGACTTTGGACACAAACCAATGACACTATTGGCGCGCTTTCCGCCTTAAACGTTGGTTGGTAAAACATCGGACTAGTCTATTTATCTGTCGGTACTGTTCTCACGACGGTAACATCATTTTCTACAACCGAAAATGTAGCTAGATGTTGGTAACCACCGACGGGGTAAACGAGTAGATTTAACAAGTACCTTATGAAGTATCGTGGCCCAATCTGACTGCCATATCGACCTCAAAATTCGGAGGTGATTTTAGCGTCCTCTTCTCATCGATGGCGGTCAGTTGAAGAACTATTCACTGAATAGCTATTGATGGGCAGCAGCTGTAATGTATACATAAATACATGTGAGTTTACTATAGAAAGGTTTAAATTCATTTCCGAATCTGTTGGTAACGTTGCGAATGACACGAAAATGGTAATGGGATTTCGAAACCGCATAAAAATGGGCCGAAAAAGTACATTAGGTGAAAAATCTACTCGTATACCTCGTTTGTGGTACAGTCACGTTGAATCCAATGTATTTTTACAGACCATTTCTCTGGAGCTCTACAGCCCCATTACCACATTCGTATCACTTGCAACGTTACCAACAGGCTACAGAAATGAACACAAGAGGAAATGAGACAGGAATTCTTCCGTTTTCTAACGGAATGAAAACTGTATGGTTCAGACTTTGACGCGACACTAATGCAATCTGAAAATAGTTCGTATACGCAACACTACCCTGAAAAAAAACGCGAAAAATTTCCATCACTCGCAACTCTAAAGTTATTTACCTATAAAACTACTTATTTGCAAAGATAACTAGGCAAGCAACGCGAATAATTTGTACTTCGCAAAGCTAATAGCAAACCGGTATTGATTCTTATTCGCAACACTACTCTGAAAGCAAACGCGAAAATACTCATCGTTCGCAACGCTAAAAGTAATCGCGATAAATTCAAATTATGCGCAACGCTATTTCTAAAACAAACGCGATCATTTAAATTTCGCAACACTAACGCAAACCACGATCTGCCACAAAATACTGGCTGTTGATCTGAAAAACTACAAATACTACAAATACAGGCGAATATAGTGACACAGTAGGAACATGGAATGACTGTCCATCCTCATCCGAAGATGAAGATGAACAGCCATTTGTTGCAGCCCGCTCTTGAAACAATTTGTCAGGGCCTCTTCGACTCTATCTCGAGTCTCTTCTTTCTTCGGCGGTCCTGCCAAAGCCTGAAACTTAAGCCTACGCTCGAGATTCCGTGCAATACTTTGTCGGAACAAGTGTGGAGAAACTCGAGCGGGACGAGCGTTTCGGGGAACCTACCGCGAACGAACGCGACCGCGAAGAGCGACTGTAAAGCCGCGCGATTTCAGGAATCGAAAGTAAAACCAATACAAACGGAACAATCCGTTTGGATCGGCTAACGTTTCGACTCCTCAATTCGACCTACAGGTACAGGACCTATGACAGTCCTGCCTTGACCCTACCTACTTATATCTATCACACATACCAGAAAGCAAGTTACCTACCTACCTAACCCTATATTTAAAACATTGCAAAACTCATTCTCGCAAACATACGCTCCACGGTTCTCACACATAATGTCCGGGCGCAAAAGCCTACACTAGAGAGGACGCCCCGGGGTTCCTCCGACACCCGAACATTGCAAACATTCACACTCTAAAGGTACGTACCAATACCTGAAATCAACCGACAAAGACTAGTGACCATTGCGTATTTCAACTAACTTTCAAATAACACAAGCTTTGATAAAATGATTTTCTATATTCTGATGTTTAAAATCGAGAAATTAATTGTATTTACGTTTCATTAAATATTTAATGTTATTGTCTTTGAACATGCAAAAACTATGAGCAAGATGAAATAGAATTTCATTTGTAAATTATATTAGAGTTTTAAAACGACGCAATTCCGCAGCCTAACCACACACACACACACACATGTGAAATTGCGTCGCGCACGATACACTAATTCAATGTCAGTCGCAAATAGATATTATTAGGGAGTTTTAGAATCTAAGTCATCGTGCTCGTTGCCCTCGCTCACGCAAGTAGCACCTGGGCACTTGGGCGAGTTTAGGCAATGAACACGGAATTGTATCCTGCAAATCCTCAACTAGAAAAAGTGGTTAATAAATAATAGAGACGGCATTTTTCAATTCATTTCCAGTTAAAGTAATTCAACTTTTTCTTTGAATGTATTAAAAACGAAACACTTTAATATTAAAATGTGAAAGATGTTATTATTAAAAAAATTTGTTGTAATTAAAATTTAATTATGTAAAAGGAAACACTTTCATTAAGTAGTGATATTATTTATTTAGTATTTGTTTAAATAATTTTATAGAACTATTAATTCAAATATTCAAATAGTCTCGGTCGATTCTGTCGTCAAAGTAAATTTAAAGAAAAATGGAAGTAGTATACAATGCTTGTTACTTTGACTCAAAAATCTACCAGTCGCGAATTGTCTTCTTGTACGTGAAATACATCATATTTTGTAGTAATTAAGGACACAATTAATATTGAATAATATATGTTCCATATATCTACAGTATTATTAGATCGTCATTTTAAAATAAAAGTAAAAAATGAGTAAAGAAAATATTTAATATATTTTCATTTATAAATGTTCTCAATAAACACTATTTATTATTCTATAAAATATGTATTTATGATATCTAAAAAACACAAAGTACAAGAAGATCCTAACCTGATCTACAACATAAAACAGTATAAATATGTTCCTATTCACGGGTATAAAAAATACCCGTGGTCACTATTCGCCAAAAATACTACTTATACAACCGGTCACCCGTGTTGATTCGGACCTTTCGTCCTACAACATGATTGGGGACCAGAGGAACCAAAACACATGCGACTCACCAACCGTTGACTACGACGAACCTCTAGGTAGACCTCTGCGATGATGCTTCCCAGTCTAGTCATCAACGAAATCGTCTGCATGGTCCTGTTGATTGCCAGGATGTAGGGATGAAATCTAGAAACTGTAAAGAATAAGGAAACAATTATAATCTACCGGAAAAATGAAAAACAATTCGTAATTTAATATAAAAGTATTTACATGCTCAGAACTGAGCAATACTTACATTTTTTACTCGTGGAGCATCGCCCAAAACTCCTCTTCAGTGATGCACTGATTCTAATACCGATAACGAGTTACTCTGCTTTTCAAAGAAATAATGGAAAAAAATATTAAAGAAAATGATAAACTAACGCAACCGCAAATCAAAGTCGGCGAACAAGAGGCTCTACTGTCGCGATTTCGAAAGCAAAGAGCCACGACGCTCTGGAAAAAATATAAAAATGCGCAATATACACTGACTCGACGTTCGCGTGTGCCTAAAATATAAACGAAACTCTACTCGAAGCAACTGTGCTTCGAAAAACAATAAACTAATCTACGCAACAAACACTGATTCTACCGACCGCATTGCACGCGGTCACTAAAATTTCTGAAAATAATGCTGAAATAAGAAATAAGAAATAATTAAGTAATCACTCAGACATGTCTAATTATAGATTTAGTATTAAATTTGAGCGATAAAACCACAAAAATGTCTAAACATAAATAAGTACAAACTCACTTGTTGTAATGAAGTTGATTTCCCGAATATTCCATTTTCAATTCCTTCCATTTGCCATTTTCGAACATGGCGTCGATTGAATGCCGATAGCGTCCCCTCCAGTCGTTCGCGAACAATCAGAATCTGTAACAGGAATAAAACACATATTACGTCTCAATGCGTTAAAATAAATGTATCTATACCTTAATTAAACATCGACTGAACCCGAAATATGGTCCATGAATTGTTAATTATGTTTATAGATTTCATAATTGTCTACGATTATATATGGGAAGAGCACGTACGAAACAGATCAAACATTTTTCGCGATTCCGATTGACTTGACCGTCAGAAACGTCTTAATATTAAATGAAAGCACTAACAGACAGTAAAGGAAAGTACTAGGAGCGATTTGGAACACTAAGATGACAATAATTATAAATTACGTACCTCATTAGACGCAAAGTCTGTCACTGCATCTCATCACACGAGTTTCCCGAGGACGAATGACGGACAGGAACGGACACGACTCCCGCGGGGGGCGCTGGGTGGGGAGCAGGGTGAGCTGGTCACGTAGTCCGTCTCGACTCTCGATTTGTATTTCCGAAGAAAAGGTTAAACCTTATATCTCGAATAATTGAAAATACATAAAGCAAATACATACAATAAATACAAAAAAATATCAGACAAACAATTAATTAATGATTTATTGTCTTTATATCCTTGTGACGTCACAATGAGTAACAGCCAATCAGAGGCGCTGCTTGAACATCGAATATCGATCTGTGAATCGACACAAAAATAACTAGATCGATTCAAATATATTAATTATAACTATAGAAATATATAACGTGTAAATGTTAACTTTTAATCTAAATTGCAATCAGTTTCTCACATAGATGTTCCTTTTGTGTATAGTATATTTTCGAGAACTATTTATTTCATTTTTCACTAGATTTGCATACAAACCTATCTTGATTCTGTGTCGATAACATTGGGCTTAATTTATGGTAAGAAGTTGGTAGTAAAGACATAAACGAAGTGTAAAATAGATGTCAGCGCCGTACATTTTTTCGTAACACACGGATTAAGGGCATAGGCAATGCATAGTGGAGATGTGTAAAGCAACTTTTTGTTCGTGTCGCACGGACAAGGAATTTGAGAGCACAGCTGCAAGGTGAAGTCGAGCGCGGCCAGTGTCCGCGAAGATAAACAGAATCTAACCGAGCGTTGAAAAAACAACAAGCGTATCAGATGACTGACACTGGCTGACGAATTCTAGCAACGGTAATAATAAAATTACTTTTATAAAATACTGGAGAATATAAAAGAAATACATAGATACAGACAAGCAATGGACTAGGATTATATTTAGTGACAGTCCTATGTCGCAAAGGAAAAACATAGTGAAAAATGAATGTCTTTCTATATTCTATATATACTAGTTGAGTATTGTTGTTGCATTCACAAAATTTGTATAAAAAGCATTGATTAAAGTAGTTATAATTAATGTATTTCAATCGATCTAGTTATATGTGTGTCGATTGACAGCTCGATATTACATTTTGAAACAGCGCCTCTGATTGGCTGTTACTCATTGTGACGTCACAAGGATATAAAGACAATAAATCATTAATTAATTGTTTGTCTGATATCTTTTTGTATTTATTTTATGTATTTGCTTTATGTATTTTCAGTTATTCGAGATATAAGGTTTAACCTTTTCTTCGGAAACACAAATCGAGAGTCGAGACGGACTACGTGACCAGCTCACCCTGCTCCCCACCCAGCGCCCCCCGCGGGAGTCGTGTCCGTTCCTGTCCGTCATTCGTCCTCGGGAAACTCGTGTGATGAGATGCAGTGACAGACTTTGCGTCTAATGAGGTACGTAATTTATAATTATTGTCATCTTAGTGTTCCAAATCGCTCCTAGTACTTTCCTTTACTGTCTGTTAGTGCTTTCATTTAATATTAAGACGTTTCTGACGGTCAAGTCAATCGGAATCGCGAAAAATGTTTGATCTGTTTCGTACGTGCTCTTCCCATATATAATCGTAGACAATTATGAAATCTATAAACATAATTAACAATTCATGGACCATATTTCGGGTTCAGTCGATGTTTAATTAAGGTATAGATACATTTATTTTAACGCATTGAGACGTAATATGTGTTTTATTCCTGTTACAGATTCTGATTGTTCGCGAACGACTGGAGGGGACGCTATCGGCATTCAATCGACGCCATGTTCGAAAATGGCAAATGGAAGGAATTGAAAATGGAATATTCGGGAAATCAACTTCATTACAACAAGTGAGTTTGTACTTATTTATGTTTAGACATTTTTGTGGTTTTATCGCTCAAATTTAATACTAAATCTATAATTAGACATGTCTGAGTGATTACTTAATTATTTCTTATTTCTTATTTCAGCATTATTTTCAGAAATTTTAGTGACCGCGTGCAATGCGGTCGGTAGAATCAGTGTTTGTTGCGTAGATTAGTTTATTGTTTTTTGAAGCACAGTTGCTTCGAGTAGAATTTCGTTTATATTTTAGGCACACGCGAACATCGAGTCAGTGTATATTGCGCATTTTTATATTTTTTCCAGAGCGTCGTGGCTCTTTGCTTTCGAAATCGCGACAGTAGAGCCTCTTGTTCGCCGACTTTGATTTTCGGTTGCGTTAGTTTATCATTTTCTTCAATATTTTTTTCCATTATTTCTTTGAAAAGCAGAGTAACTCGTTATCGGTATTAGAATCAGTGCATCACTGAAGAGGAGTTTTGGGCGATGCTCCACGAGTAAAAAATGTAAGTATTGCTCAGTTCTGAGCATTTAAATACTTTTATATTAAATTACGAATTGTTTTTCATTTTTCCGGTAGATTATAATTGTTTCCTTATTCTTTACAGTTTCTAGATTTCATCCCTACATCCTGGCAATCAACAGGACCATGCAGACGATTTCGTTGATGACTAGACTGGGAAGCAGCATCGCAGAGGTCTACCTAGAGGTTCGTCGTAGTCAACGGTTGGTGAGTCGCATGTGTTTTGGTTCCTCTGGTCCCCAATCATGTTGTAGGACGAAAGGTCCGAATCAACACGGGTGACCGGTTGTATAAGTAGTATTTTTGGCGAATAGTGACCACGGGTATTTTTTATACCCGTGAATAGGAACATATTTATACTGTTTTATGTTGTAGATCAGGTTAGGGTCTTCTTGTACTTTGTGTTTTTTAGATATCATAAATACATATTTTACAGAATAATAAATAGTGTTTATTGAGAACATTTATAAATGAAAATATATTAAATATTTTCTTTACTCATTTTTTACTTTTATTTTAAAATGACGATTCTAATAATACTGTAGATATATGGAACATATATTTTTCAATATTAATTGTGTCCTTAATTACTACAAAATATGATGTATTTCACGTACAAGAAGACAATTCGCGACTGGTAGATTTTTGAGTCAAAGTAACAAGCATTGTATACTACTTCCATTTTTCTTTAAATTTACTTTGACGACAGAATCGACCGAGACTATTTGAATATTTGAATTAATAGTTCTATAAAATTATTTAAACAAATACTAAATAAATAATATCACTACTTAATGAAAGTGTTTCCTTTTACATAATTAAATTTTAATTACAACAAATATTTTTAATAATAACATCTTTCACATTTTAATATTAAAGTGTTTCGTTTTTAATACATTCAAAGAAAAAGTTGAATTACTTTAACTGGAAATGAATTGAAAAATGCCGTCTCTATTATTTATTAACCACTTTTTTTAGTTGAGGATTTGCAGGATACCATTCCGTGTTCATTGCCTAAACTCGCCCAAGTGCCCAGGTGCTACTTGCGTGAGCGAGGGCAACGAGCACGATGACTTAGATTCTAAAAATTCCTAATAATATCTATTTGCGACTGACATTGAATTAGTGTATCGTGCGCGACGCAATTTCACATGTGTGTGTGTGTGTGTGTGGTTAGGCTGTGGAATTGCGCCGTTTTAAAACTTTAATATAATTTACAAATGAAATTCTATTTCATCTTGCTAATAGTTTTTGCATGTTCAAAGACAATAACATCAAATATTTAATGAAACGTAAATACAATTAATTTCTCGATTTTAAACATCAGAATATAGAAAATCATTTTATCAAAGCTTGTGTTATTTGAAAGTTAGTTGAAATACGCAATGGTCACTAGTCTTTGTCGGTTGATTTCAGGTATTGGTACGTACCTTTAGAGTGTGAATGTTTGCAATGTTCGGGTGTCGGAGGAACCCCGGGGCGTCCTCTCTAGTGTAGGCTTTTGCGCCCGGACATTATGTGTGAGAACCGTGGAGCGTATGTTTGCGAGAATGAGTTTTGCAATGTTTTAAATATAGGGTTAGGTAGGTAGGTAACTTGCTTTCTGGTATGTGTGATAGATATAAGTAGGTAGGGTCAGGGCAGGACTGCCATAGGTCCTGTACCTGTAGGTCGATTTGAGGAGTCGAAACGTTAGCCGATCCAAACGGATTGTTCCGTTTGTATTGGCTTTACTTTCGATTCCTGAAATCGCGCGGCTTTACAGTCGCTCTTCGCGGTCGCGTTCGTTCGCGGTAGGTTCCCCGAAACGCTCGTCCCGCTCGAGTTTCTCCACACTTGTTCCGACAAAGTATTGCACGGAATCTCGAGCGTAGGCTTAAGTTTCAGACTTTGGCAGGACCGCCGAAGAAAGAAGAGACTCGAGATAGAGTCGAAGAGGCCCTGACAAATTGTTTCAAGAGCGGGCTGCAACAAATGGCTGTTCATCTTCATCTTCGGATGAGGATGGACAGTCATTCCATGTTCCTACTTTGTCACTATATTCGCCTGTATTTGTAGTATTTGTAGTTTTTCAGATCAACAGCCAGTATTTTGTGGCAGATCGTGGTTTGCGTTAGTGTTGCGAAATTTAAATGATCGCGTTTGTTTTAGAAATAGCGTTGCGCATAATTTGAATTTATCGCGATTAGTTTTAGCGTTGCAAACGATGAGTATTTTCGCGTTTGCTTTCAGAATAGTGTTGCGAATAAGAATCAATACCGGTTTGCTATTAGCTTTACGAAGTACAAATTATTCGCGTTGCTTGCCTAGTTATCTTTGCAAATAATTAGTTTTATAGATAAATAACTTTAGAGTTGCGAGTGATGGAAATTTTTCGCGTTTTTTTTCAGGGTAGTGTTGCGTATACGAACTATTTTCGGATTGCATTATTATTGCAAAATGTAAATATTATCGCGTTGCAATTACAATGACTTGATTTTGATTACTTTTAGATTTGCAATCGGTTATATTCTGCGTTTACTTTTGGTGTAGCATTGCGTATAGTCTCTGATCATGTTTGTTTATAGAGTTGCAACGTATAGAATGCCTCAAGTATACAAGGTACTCGGCCACCCCTGGGAAAAATTTTAATAGAGTATTCTAGAGGCCAAAATAAGACGAAAATCAAGTATACCAATTTGTTGATGGGGGCATCGTTAAAAAGTTATTAACAATTAAATTCAAAAATTTCAAATCGTTCTGGAAAAATTATTCTCTCTAGAATCCCCCATTAAAATTTTTACCAGGGGTGGCTGAACACCCTGTATAACACTGGTAGTACTTACGTGCATCAGCATCACGAAACAGCCTGATGTACTACAATTTAAAATAAAAAGTAGAGGAGTTGCGGTGTACTTGTCAATGAGGTACATCCTTACGTATTTTAATAATCTTGAAATCTTTATATCATCTTAATCGATTGATGCTCAATTCTGGACGGAACAGCTTTCATTTCGTTAAAAAATACTAAAATTTATTGTATTCATTTGTGTAACCTGTTGGTAACGTTGCGAATGACACAAAAATGGTAATGGGGTTTCGAGACCCCGTAAAAATGGGCCGAAAAAATACATTGGGTGAAAGATCTACTCGTATACCTCGTCTCTGACAATACTCTAGAATCTTTGATGAATCAATGAGAATCAAAAATAATCTAACGAAGTAGCTCTATATTTATGATGACCTATGCAAAGCGGATCGCAGCCAATTTGCTAATATTATTTAGTTTTTAATTAATAATTGCATTACCCAGCTAAGAGTGATACGATTATTAATTAAACGTAAATAATATTACCCAGGTCTCACCACGAGGAGGTTGCTGCGAATGGAGACCCGAAAGGAGATAGATGGAATCCAAGTTCCATCGATCTCCCTTTTACATCCTTAGAAACTAGATTAGTCATGCCAAGTAATTATTTTGTTCAAAAGAAGGACGAAGCTAAATCGTGGGTGACGCGACGCGATACGACGCGATGCACCATGCAATAGTGCAAGGAACGAGAGACGCGAACCGAATAGCGAGGCCAAAAGGGTCAGCTCGTTGCCTCTTGGCAAGTCCGATCGAAGGGGAAGGGAATCGACGCACCCGACACGGGTTCCCCATTTCCCCCAAGCAGCCTGTTGGGAGCCAAATGGACCCAACTCGGGATGTCTGACAGAGAGAGGGATCCCGAGTTGGGGCTACCGTAGACAGGAACAGTCCCTGATCCCCTCTGCGGCCGAAATACCCTTTCCCTTGGATCGTCTCGCTAGAGGACGGCAACTGACCCTTCGGACCAGCTAATCGGCCGATCACTTGCTTTCTACATGGAAGCAGTGGTGATCGGAGGGAACGGGAGACGAGTGAAAGAGAAGCTACTTGTTACATAATTACTTGGCAGGACACGCGGCTACACTAAAGACTTAAGTCTAAATTGGTGGTACCAAGCAATTATTTCGTTTAAAAAGGGATGAGGCTAAATTATGGGAGACGCGACGCGACGCGATGCTGAACCGTGCAGCAGATCTTCGGATCGAATCGACACTACCCTTGGTAGATTGATTTCTATTTCTAGAAATCGATCTATCATTGGCAGGCGACTAGATCTTTCGGACAAACTGGACGGAAGCAAGAAACGAGATAACGAGTCGAGAGAAGCTACTTGTTAAATAATTACTTGGCAACATTGGGAGACGCATACAATAGGGACTTAAAATTAACGTCGAAGCTCAAGTCTAATCAAGTTGAAGCTAAAATTCGGACGATAGAAGGAAACAATGTTCCTTGGATGTTAGTTGTACCAAGCAATTATGTGGTTAAAAAGAGGGATGAAGCTAAATCGTGGGATACGCGACGCGACGCGACGCGACGCTGAACCGTGCAGCGGATCCGAGGATCGAACCTACTGCCCTTGCTAACTCGATCTCAACAAGAAAACAGAGAACTGCAACTCCGAATCGAGGTCTCCATTTCTCCAACGCAACCCGCCGGGAGCCCGAAGGACCCGACTTAGGCTGTCTGACAAAGAGAGAGTACCTGAGACAGAGTCGACTTCCGCTGGAAGGTATGCGTTTCCGCAGAATACGGAAACTCCACACCTTCCAGCGAAGTGCCGTTTTCCCTCAATCAAGCTTACCAAGGGAAGGCGATTAGATCTTTCGGACCAGATACACGGCCGATCACGTGTTTCAATCGATGAAACAGCGGTGACCGAAGCTAGGAACGAGGGAACGAGAAAACGAGAAGCTACTTATTGAATAATTGCTTGGTACAGACGCGAAAATATGTACAATAAAGAAATCTTCGACGTTAATTTTAAGATTCGCGACGAAGCTTAAATCTAACCGACTTAGAATTAAATGTCCCTCGGCGGATGTGGCGTACTCCCTCGATGTCCCTGCGAATAATCTGAAACTAAAATTGATACACATATTAGTGACATACGAAAGGAAATTTAATAACCACCATGCAAACTAGACAAAGCGATGGAATAATTTGTCGTATTGATGTATCGAAGAGTGAGAATCTATAAGATTGTCGATGTTAGACCTACCTAAGGAAATATACAAAATTTACACATGATACAAACAAAGTATTCTACCTATACTTTGTAACGAGAGATAAATAGAAGGAGAGATAATGTCGAAGTAAAATAGCCAACGATTACAAACATTATCTGAAGAACCATACCAACGAAGACAAACAGAAACAAAGATGGAGCAGAATTGAAAATCCAACGATGAAATCAGAGAATTAAACAAAATAGAACAAGAATATAAATCCTATTCTAATTATTGACATCAAAATTCGTGAAATAGTACGCAAACAAAAATGGTATATGATTCGACACAACCATGCCAATTCAAAAAATAAGGCAGAAGTAGAAATAGAGGTGGGATACATAATAACCAGATAAAATCAGACAGTCAAACAACACTGAATTATGACCAAACAAGTAAAATAAACTGGTCAATTTGGGGATAATAATATAAATAAGTAAAGTGGGCTTACTACTTGTTGACCATTAGTTACCATTACCAAGGAAGCAGCACCGGAGGTCCAGCTGTAACATAAGAAACGATTCGTAATTTAGTAAAAGCGATGAACAGTTCCATAACGTTCAATTGGTATCAAACGACAAAATAGAAGTGGGGAGAGCAATTTTAAATAGTTCTTACCAGTGGTCATCACGGTCCGGCACTGGTCAGTAGTGGTCAGTAGTGGTCAGTAGTCGGGTCTGCACTGGTCAGCACTGGTCAGTAGTGGTCAGTTCTGGTCAGTCCTGGTCAGTCCTGGTCACTCCTGGTCACTCCTGGTCAGTCCTGGTCACTCCTGGTCCCCAGTGGTCAGCGCTCCTCGAATGGCCTGGCGTAGGCCCGCGAGACCCGTTCCCCCTGGATGCTCCAGGGGTACTGAAGAATTTGTTCAGCGATAGTCTTCGAGTAGGGAAGTCGAAGAGTGGGGAGACAGTGTCAACGTGAAGAGTTAAGAACCGCTTGGCCTAGAGAACAATACTATTTCGATTGGTCCCACCTTTTGACCATTTCTGGATCTTCACTGGACCGCTGACCTTGATGTCCACCTCACTGTTGACCACCAGTGACCATTGGAGTCATTGTTGATCATCAACCCATTAAAACTATGACGAAGATTAAAGCCTTCTTACGAGGATCCCCTTACAATTTGATTGGTCTATTTAACATTTTGTTCCACTTTGAAAGAGTATATCTCATGTTATCAGCACACATGGTACAGCTTGATCGCCACATAGTTGACCGCTATCCATGAAAAGAGGACGCTAAAATCACCTCTCAATTTTTAGATCGGTATGACAGTAAATTTGTGCCACGAGAGTTCATAAGGTGTAAGTTCTATTCGTATTACTTGTCTGCGGTAGAACTCTGCTAACAGATAATATCCTTCGATTCGGAGTTGTTTAGCAATGTCGTCAACAGAGGTCAGATACTAACGCTGACCAGTGAGAGGACATGGCAAGTGGTGACCTCCTTTTGCAAGGTAATCATGTTGCAGAAGGAGGTCGCCACCTCCTCCATCGTCTCCTTCGGTGCACCGGGGATACCTCATTTCACTTTCTCACACTATGCCATATCACGCGTACGTGAGCTCGTAGAGTTTCGGACAGTTTGTGGGAGTCGAGAGAGGAAGGCTCACATTTGCCTTCTCGTTCTTGAACTGAAATCCAACCTCGCGTCAACGGCATACGATTTGGAATCTCGACTGTCCAGGCATTTTTATTTTCCGACCTATGTAGGCTCACATAAGCAAAATACCATAATGAAACAAAAAATTTCGTGAAAAGTGCGTAGGATTTCGGAGGTATGTGTATTCACCAAAAATGATTGTAATTAACCCCCCTGCAAGTGAAAATAATTTTTCTAGATCGATTTTTACGCTCTACGGAAATGTTGTTTAATACTTTTTTGTAGGTATTCATGAGCTTGACTTCATAAATAAATTTCAATGAAATACTACTACTATACCTACTTGTATACCTCTTGCGTGGTAAAATCACGTATACGTGACAGTGGCCATCAAAGTGTGACATGTGTTTGGCCCAATCTCTGAAAACAAGGAGTTCTGCGTGTCTTGGAATTAATGCATATCCGAGCTGGTCGTTTTATAGTTTATTTTATATCGCAACATAAAATTTGTACAAATAATAATTCGTAATAATATCGTAACTATAATGGACGATAATTGATATATATGTGTATGTGTCGATTCGATATATATCAATTTTTCAGATTTGCACGCGACACGCGTGTGGCCGTGCACACGCGAAACAATCACTCCAACCGACGTTCGGTACGGCAGGGACGCGTTCGGCGTTGCGAGAAAAGTTCGCATCGAGCGAAAAACTGACGTTCCGCTCGCGAGACAGCGGAGCGTCGATAATATATTTGGTCGGTCGGTATGCCGTTTGAACAACGGAAGAACGGGCGATTTCCGTCGTTTCGGGGAACGATGCCCCGGGGCGTACAAGATCGCTGCGATTTCGCGCGCTCCTCGACAGCCACGAGGAACGGCCGACAAATCGACTTCGGAAACCGTGATTGCTCGTCGATTTGTAGAACGTGTGGCGGTCGAGACGCGTCTTGGCGACGCGGTACAGGATAAAAACACGTCGAAGAATTGTAACGGAAACGGTAATCGTGCGATAAAATTTTTCCTAACGCCGTTCGTTTTAACAAATTTCGTGGGAAAATCCAAAGAGCCAAGATGGACATCGTCCCACGGCGGACGCGAAGCGCGCCCGTTCTCCCTTTCGAGATTAAAAAAGAAACAATCGTTTCTCAGCGAAGAAATGAGATCACAAGTCGAAAGGAACGAACGCGTACGATTCATTCGGCTGGTCCTTTTTTCACGCTCTCCCCTAACCACGAGGTCTACGGATCAAAGAAACACCTATCGACGAACGTCGGCGTCGGCGTTCGCTGAGCGGTACAAAAATAAGAACTTCAACGAAGGTCGCTACGTACGCGAGATTCCTAAACGCGCCGCGTTAATCGCTACAAAACTAAAGAGGACGCGCGCGTTAGTTGCGCGAGCCAAGAAATATCTTTACGTTAAAAGCGTAGCTATCGTTAGTTCGGGATGAAGGAGTCGCGTAACAGCCGCGACGGCACGGGATTCCCGGTGAATTCCTCTTTTTCCCGTTCCAGTCTTTCTTCCCTCGTTCGGTCCGGATACACGGAACGAAAGTAGAACGAGTGGTCGTGGAGTTTGTCCGGCGTTCCACGGGCCCGTGTCCGTCGCCGCGCGCTCGACTCGTTAAGTACTGGTACGTTTACCGTTATTTACAACTGACGGACGCTCGAAAGTCTCAGGGAGGCGTTCGATCGCCTCTGCGTCGCCCCCCGTTGCCTTCGAACGACCGGACTTACTGGTTAAGGCGGGTTCTTCTATGAACGTCAAACGCATTGCCGTTGTTACAATGGAGAACGATGCTTTTGTTTCCCTCTAAGCGAGTTTCATCTGTTCCAGACGGAAACCTCCTACGATTACAACGATATTTCGATTCTCTTTAGAAGAAGATGGAAATTTTATAGAATATGTTATAAATTTAAACAGTTTAAGTATTTAAAACACAAGGGATACAAAGGAGAAGCGTCGTTCTCTGTCGTACGGGTGGTAAGGGTAAAACGCTCGCAGAAAATCCCGCCTGTACGCTTGCTAAGCGCGTCGCGGGCGCAGTTGAGTTTATGGTACATACAGAGGTGTTCCCGGTTCGCTGATTCGGGGAACGCGGGATCGTTCGTCGCTCGAATCGGCGGCGTCGTCCACGATATAAAAGTACAAAATGCGCAACGCGTCGCGGCTCGAACGCGACCGCCCCCGGCACGGGGACGCGAGGAGACGCGTTCGAGTCGCGACGTTCCACGTACGCGGCGTGACAAATATATTCCCCCGAGGCATTCGCCGATCGATGAACGCGGCCTAAGAGATGCATCGACAGAGCTCGTCTCGGATCTTAAGGTTTGCAGGTAAAATTCTCTGTGCCGTAACGAGGATAAAAAGAACCGTGCAACGAGAACAAACGGTTCCCTTACAAAAAATCGTGGGAGTTCCGGCCAATTAGATTACGCCGGAGACGCTGCAGAGATCTCAACGAGGAACGCTATTCTCTTTCTTTGTCTCTCGTTACTATACACGTATACCGAGGAGGTTCGCAATGGAGGCGCTTACGCGTCGCATCGCGTGTGTATCAGGTAGCCGAAGACGAGGCGGAGGAAGCTACGCGTTTCGATTGACCAACAGATTCTTGCTGGCGGACGGTTCTCGGATGAAACTCGTCGTCGATCGAAACGCGTAGCGTTCGAGAAATATTCTTCTCACGGTGCGTACACGGCCCGTCACTCCTTTTCGAAGGTATGGCCTCTTATGGCATCGCGTCAGCCTTTATGCGAGATTCGTCAAAGACTCCCCCATTCATATTCGTCCCTCTTGTCGCGGATTTACTTACACACCTACTTAATTATAATACAACATCGAACGATATATCGGTCGGCGATAAACGGAGTTCAGTCCACTGTCGGTCAACGACGGCCTCACAACTGTTCGGACAAAATGATCACACGCAGCGTCTGGATCGCGTCGTTGTCTAGAAGCTCGTCGGTCCTCTGCGAGGATTCCCCGTCCTTCATCGGGTTCCTGGTCGTCGCCCCGTGCTCGCAACCCTCCGCCTCGGCCCTCTCTTCTCCCAGCACGAGACCCTTGGCGTCCTCGAGGTCCGTCTTGGTCTCTTTCTCCGTGGTCTCCGTGTCCCTGGACTTTGGGGCGGCGATCGTGGTGTTGGTCGTGGAGGTGGTGACGGCGGTGGTGGTGGCGCGGGTCGACGGCAGGCTCGAGGGCTCCTCGAAGCCCGGGAACGTCGCGGGGGCGCGAACCGTGAACGGAAAATTGCAACAGGTCTCGGAGTATCTGGCTACGCCATCGAGGGCTACGTCGTCGCGGTCTCTCCTGGCTAGCGCGAACCGCGACAACCGACCCAGGGTTCGTCCCCTCGCCTCGCAGCTGTCCTGGTACCGAAACGACGAGCCGTAGCTCGACGACTCGAGCTCCTTGAGGTCGCGCTCCAGGGTCTGCAGTGTCCCGATCTCCGCGCGGTCGTTCCTGCGCCGTGGATCGAGGGAATCGTAGGACGCCGACTTGGTCGGCCTTCCCAGGCTGACCACGGATAGAGTGTTGGTGGTGGAGGCGACGGGGAACGCGAGGTTCGCGCGGTTCGACTGCCCGGGTATCTCGGGAACCGGGTCCAGCTGTCCGATGCACTCGAACCGCCGTGGCGACGCGATCCCCGAGGCGACCGAGTTCACGCCGGAGAGGAATCGCGGGGATCGGAGACCTGACCGCAGTCCGGACGTCTCCGACTCGGTGACGCCCAGCAGTCCAGACTTGTCCACGCGTCGAACCGACGGCGAGGATCCCGAGGGATCGTCGTACGGTCTGCCACGGGGCTGGTTGCGTCTGACGGAGTACGGATCGCCGGCGTAGGGCATCGAGTTCGTGGCGTAGGTCTCCCTGTAGGAGAAACGAACGGGGGGATAACTGGGGGCGGCGGGATTCTCGGCGATGGTGATCGTCATGACGGTGGTCGCGGCGGGCATGGATGCGGGGCTAGCGACTCCTGTCGCGTTGGTCGTCGAGGGAGCCGCGACGAGCGCGTTCCACGGCGAGCTGCCCAACGGTTGTGGAGGCGGGGGTGGAGGAGGCGGTGGCGGCGGCGGCGGAGACTCGACGGGGTTCTCGATCACGATCTCCATACGATGGCGGAGAGGATCGCGGGATTTGTCCACCGGGTGATAGTGGCCGGTGGGTTCGGCCTCCTGCTAGAGCCAAGTAGTGCGCGTGGTTCCGGCTCGCGAGCCGGTAGGCAGATCTCAAACGATTATCTCGCGGATGATCCTGCGGCCACGGCTGTTGGGGGTCGAGTAGCCCGACTCGAGGCTCTCGTCGTACGACAGGCTAACCTGCTGAGGCGGTTTCGCGTCCTCGTCGTAGTTCTCCTGATAAGGTAGACCGGACACGTCGTAAGGCGAATCTGTCGGGCAAACAACGAACAAGAGGGGCTGTTAGAGCACCGGGAAAAACAAAAGAACGACGTTGCGAGTACGTGCGCGGAGAACCAGAGCAGGATGGACAGGATGCGGCTGGAGATTGGATCGTGTCGCTTCGAATACCGGAGTTAGCGGATCCCCGTAACATGAAATCACGTTCTTTTTTACGCTTCGACTTCAAACGCGTACAACTTTCCGAAAATTTGATATCGGATAGGACTTAACCTTGGAAACTTTCGACGTTCTCTGCTTTGAGAGTTAGGGGATAACACAGTCACGAGCATGATTGAGAGATCAAGGAATTCGGTCGAGAAATTGGCAACTTTCGGACCGATGTTGCTTTCTACACACAGATTGTACGAAATGCTTTGATTTTTTAAATTTTTTAAATCTATTAGATCTCTCGCGAGTAAATTAACCACGCAAAGTCAAGGTTTTATCAAGACGTCAAAAGCAATCTGAAATCGCAAACACGTCGAGTTTCTCACGCAAACTTTTTGTATAATAAATGCTCGAAATTACTGCGATTCGTAAAGTAACGTTCGTTTATTCGACGGAAAAAAGAACCTCGCGTTGCACTCAACATCTGGGGTGGTTACGTTTTTGCAAGCTTCTCTGATTCTTTCTTCCGTATCTTCGCGGTTTGTTAGAGCTGTTGACATTATGCATTCGTTAACATAGCTTCGTAGAAAGAATCAAGAGGAAATCAAAATGTTTTCCGCTGAATAGACTCGTATTTACGAACGCCAGTAATTTCGCGCGATTGTTGAAAAAACTTTTCCCAACCTCCGCTTTCCATCGTTTCACAATATTTTTAACCTTGCCACAACCTTACCTGTGCATCGTAATTTAACACGATAAAATGAACACGATAAACGAATCTCGTCGAGAGCATTTGATCGATCGATTACGACTTGGCTAACGCGTCTGTCTATGACCCGTTATTTCTACTTGCGCGGGTGTTTGTAAGCGACACGGTATTATCTGTTTTTCATCTACTATCAGCCTACTGGTTAGAAGCAGTCGAAACGCACGATATCGTATCACTGTCAATGTTTGGATACACCGGTGCAAGTAGAAATAGCCAGCGATGATCAGACATTCGAATCAGACTGCACGCGCAACCGGGCAATTTTCAAACTCGATTTTCTTGAAAGAGAAACCGCGCGTGAAACAGAATTTCATTCAGCGTTTTTTTTTTTTGTTTACTTTCACACGAAAAATCGCCCGTTTTTCCCGCCACAACGCTTCGTGTAAATCTCCCTGCTTCTTCTCCCGCAAGAATTCAATTTCACGGGTCGCGTGTGCGATTATGCTGTACTTTTGACTGTAGCGTATAATTCTAAAGAAAATTTCTGAAGAGTCCGCTAATATTTCCCTCGTATCAAGTTTGTGAAAATGTAATGTGCAAAGAGGAGGTGGAAATTTCAAGCGCCTCGCCTTGTGAATGATTTGACCTGTTAACTGGGTCGTTTCCAGACCAGAAACACTCCACCCCCGACCCTGCACGTGTAATTAAAAACGGGTAAAGACGAATTTACTTGCCCCACGGCAAACTCGAATCCACCGAAGTCTGTTTGTAACGCAAGTATTCGTTACGGGTTCGAAGGTGCATACATTTAGTCCGGTTAACTGTTTCGCGCTCGGGCAGAGAGCAAGAAATTTAAATGTTTCGTTCATTATGCGCAGAAATTAAACATCGGTACGCCAACTTCGGAAAAAGAATTCTAAATATCTCGAACGTCCAAAGGTGCGAGATTGTTGTTGCGCCGCTATACGGGGGAAACCCGTATCGCGATGAATTTCGAAACAATTTACTAACGAAGGAAAATGACGTAAACGGGATCACGAGTGCGCGAAACGGTTTCGAATCCGTCGAGTGCCCGGGCACATCAAGTGCATAAACGTTTCAGCGAATTTCTGGCAACAATATAATCGCTAACAACATTTCGTTTCGAACCGGTAATCGTTCCAAATTAGATTCAACGTTTCGAAACAACCAGGTCCTCCAAAATTTATGAAGACCATTAACGGTGTTCCGTCAAGATGCTTTCGACGTCTCGAAAAGTCTCTCGATTCGAGGCGATCGAACTTTCGTATGACTAAATTGCTAGGGAACTCGCGACAGATAGAATTGAATGTCCATCGGCGGACGCGGGTCGATCGTGTTCCGGGGGGAGGAGGGATGGAAGGGGGTGGAGAAACGGCGAATTGGAAAAAGCGGAGAGCGAACGGTTGCGGAAACGAGAGAGTTCAACCAAAGAATACTACTACTCACCGACGTGTTTTTGAGACTTTACGACGGTGGCGAATGGTTCCGAGCAAAACTGCTGTCGACTTAGATTATGGCTTTCCCGGTAATCCTCCCTCTGCGGGAGGTAATGAGGGTGAGTCGGGTAATCCGACTCGGTGGTTGCGTAGCCGGCCAGGTCGTAAGCTTGGCCGACTCCGTTCGCGGCGGCCGACTTCATCTGCCAGATGGAGTCTTGAGAGTTCACGGACCCGCCGTTATTCGAGTTCGAGTAGCTGTTGTCCATGTAGCCCATGTTCACACCTGTCCAGATATTCGTCGATTACGTAACGTCGAATATAAAAAAAACCAACGACGAAATTACTCGAAATTGTTTTACGCGGAGATCCAGAGATCATACGCGAACCGAGCCACGCGTTTCTTTATTGTTGAACATAGAAAGAAATGGGAAATTGCCATTGCACTTTTCAGGTATACGGTCGCGCTCGGAAAAAGTATAATCGTAGAAAGTTAGACGTCGTTAAAGCGTTCGACTTTTTGCTCTCCCATTGTTTCTAGTAGCGGTGGAAAATGGGATACGACTGGCTATGGGAATCGTCGCGGCCAAAATATTATCTCTACCATTGATATTGTGATTCGGTTGGTGGTAACCGTATCCGGGCTGAGAGTACGCCGGGGTCTTGGAGTCCTCCATGGCCAAGGCGTGATCCAGACTGTGCTCGAGGGCTTTGTTCTCCGCGTAGTAGGGTGGCGGTGCCTGGCTCTGTTGACCGTTTCCCACCACGAGACTCGGTCGAACCCTGGGACAATAAAGACCGTCAGAATCCACGTTATCGCGAAACGCTTCGACAATCGTGCGGAAACACTTACGCGTTCGAGTCCATTTCGTAATCCTTGGCCTTGGTGGCGTGTTTTCGGCGACACCGACAAAAGAGCAACAGTAGCGCGGCGAAGAGGAGGAAGACGGCTCCGCTGACCACCAGGGCGATCAGGGTGGGCGTCGCCAGTGCTCCAGCTTGCGCTATATACGGTGGTCCAACTAAAACAACGAACGATGGTTAAACGTTCTTCGAAGCTAAACACCCGGAATAAAAGCTACTCACTCTCAGCCTCGGAGTACTCGCCGCATTTCTGCCTATCTGCTTTCAAACACAGTCTGACTCTGATCCTAGGCTCGGTGTCGAGGGCTTCCGGGTCGTCCAGGACGCCTTCCCTCTGCGTGGGCGCGCTGCCCAGCACCTCGAGCGGCCACTCGTCCATGATCTTCCACTGAGATTCTCCGGTGGGCGAGGGCGCGTCCAGCTTCTCGATCCACGCGACAAGCGAGAGGCAAGTGGCGCCCACGCTGATGCCCAGCATGCCGCTCTCGGGGTCATAGCTAACCCTGAGCGGCGCGGGGATCTTTGCCACGGCGGTGGTCGCGGTCACCTCGTCGGAGTAGTCCGAGTGGTTTTTGGTGTTGTACACCTTCACCTTGAACGTGTACGTCTGGTGTTGCTCCAGGTTGGTCACGTTGCAAGGATTGGACCGACGACAGTCGAGCTCGAGCCACTGGCCGGCCGGTGGCCTCGGGACGGCGCAATCCGGCGCCACGATTTCGTCGCCACCGGGTACCCGTCTATAGGATACGAAGTATTTGGTGATGGGCAATCCACCGTCGAAACCCAGTTCCCAAAGCAGAGCCACGTGGGTGGGTCCAACGTCCATCGCGGAGATGTTGATGGGCCTTTCCGGTGCGCCTTTCGGCTGCAATCTAATGGTGGACGTGATGCTACCTTGAGCGTTCGCCGCCCGACAGCTGTAATCCCCGTAATCCAGCTCGCGGATGTTGGTTATTCGGAGCATGGACGTGTACACGTCGTAGTTGTCGCTGCTGGTGGAGATCTCGTAATGGCCGTCGCTCGAGGAACCCTGGAGACTCGCGGCGTTCGTCCCGAAGCTCCATTGGAACTCGGGTTTGGGCCAGGCTTGAACCTTGCACGCCACCTCGGCCGTCTCCCTCAAGTTGTACGCCACCTTTCCGTGCTGGTGCAGGGCGATCGGTTCGTGTTCCACCTTCAGCATCATCGTCGACTCGACCTTCTTCACCTCGTTCACGAACACGCAGGTGTACTTGCCCCGATCGCTGGCCACGATTTCATCGGTCTGAGGCCTGGCGTGCCCGAGGAAACTCAACGTCGAGTTCACGGTGATCACGTTCCCGTGACCCTCGGAGGCGGTGCTCGTCACTTTGTACAGCCGCTCGTCCGCGGTCAGTTCCTGGTCGTCCTTCAGCCATCGCACGCTAGGACGAGGCTTACCCTGAGCCACGCACGACACCTGGAACGACGACTCGCCGACCCTGGGAAAACAACGTTTCTCTATTTGCACCTTAAATACTATTAAAACGAATTTGAAGATCCACAATGTGGTGTACAGGATGGTCTGAAAACTGTTTTCTAATTTTACTACCCGTTTGCTACTAGGTTGAAATAACATTTATTGTACAAAATCGCTTTATGCGTTGTACTTGTTAGAAGATCCCCTTCACATTCAATCTAGCCATAAATTTCCGCATCTTCTGTCTCGAGGAACCAACAACATTCATCGTTGCTAACATATTGAAATAAAAATAAGTACGTCTGAATAAAATCCGCGTATTTCATGAGATATATTCACGACGTGAAAAATGGAATTTATGAAAATCTCAGTTTGTTTCATAATGTACGAAGCGGTCGTAATTAGCTGGCCGCTCCTGCGTGTACACCGATGATCATTCAAGTGTCGCGAGGTCACAGGGCACGCGTTAGCAACGACGTTCAAGCCCCGTGACCTCGTGGCAGCTTCAACGATCGTTGGGTGCACTGTACAGAGATTGCAGGAGGAAGAAACTCGTTGATCTCTAGAAGCTGAATAGAAGAGATCGAGAGACGGACAAGTCGTAGAAAATAAATCATGCAAATTTTGGGTGAAATTTTCTACTCACTTTCTGGTAACGTGGGGTTGCAGCTTAGTGAGTATCTTGGGCGGTTGATGGACCGTCAGGTTGACGGAGGCAGCCTCTCCGTTGCCGATCTCGTTAGTGGCGTGGCACTTGTACGTGCCCTCGCTACCCAGATGGACCGAGTCGATCTCGTATCTGGGCCCGGTGTTCTCCGAGGGCATCGATATCGCCCCGGACTCTCCCTCTTTCCACCATTTGTACCTGGGCTCTGGGTAGCCAGCCGGACTGGCCATGCAGGTGAGGATCACTCTGGATCCCTCGACGGCTACGGGCGAGTCCGGCGTGACCCTGGCAGGGCCCGGCTTGTGCCTGACTCTTACAGTTAACCGGGCGGAGGCCGAATAGTTCCTACGCTCGCCACCGGACGGATATATCGTGTTCACCGCCCGGCACGTGTAGTTTCCGGCGTGGTCGGCGACGACGCGGCTCAATCGAAGAATCGAGCCGATCTGCCGAAAATCCTGTCGACCTTCGCGCAGCCACTCGATCACGGACGGGGGAGGATTAGCGGTGACGTTACAGTGGACGGTGACCGTATCCTCGACCTCGGCGATCCTGATCGCGTCGCCTTCGATCGACACGGTGGGCGGATAAAGAACGTCCACTATCAGCGAGTTCTCGCCCCTCTTGCCCAGCCCGTTGTCCGCCTGACAGGTGTACTTGCCCGAGTCCTGCACGGTCACTCTTCTGATGGTGTGCTGAAAGCTGGTGGCGACGAAGCTGCCGTCCCGCCACCATCTTACCATACCGACCGCCGGTTTCGAGTCCACCTGGCACTCGAGGTTCGCGGTTCCGTTCACCTCGACCTTCAACGGGTTCTCCGGGCCGACGGTGACCCGCGGGAAGTAGTTCACGTCGAGCGTCACCGTCGCGTTCAGTGTTTCGCCGTCGCGCATGGCGCGGTTCCTTACCACGCAACGAAAAGTCGCTCTGTCGTCCTCCTTTTTCGGCTCGACTAACAACGTCCTGCCGGAGTGAAGCACGGCGGTCTCGTTGCCGCGGTACCACCTCACTTCCGGCTCGGGGCTGCCGCCGTTCGTGTTGCATTGTAGCTCGAGCTTCTGACCCTCGGTGGCGGACGCGGAGGTCGGCGAGATCGTCGGCGGTCCCGGCGCCCTGAGCACCGTCAGTGTGATGAACTTCCGGTGCAGGTCGATCCCGGCGCCGTTCGCCTTCACCCGGCACTCGTACTTCCCGTTGTCTCGCTCGTACGAGACGTTACGTATCTGCAGATCGTACCGGCCCTCCTCCAGATTCATGAACACCTTGTACTGCGGCGACAGTTCGCGATTGTCGACCGCCGCGTTGTCGTGATTGTCGTTCGTGTGCGTCAACCAGAAGCACGTCACGTTCTCCCTGGGCGGGGAGAAACGACACTGCAGCTGCACCGTGGACCCCTCGTGCGTGTCCATCTGCGTCTCCTCCACGCGACCCTGCGCCGCTACTGAAACACACCGAGACGACCGTCCTCGTTAGAAACCCCATTTTTCATCCTCCTTGCCTCCGTCTCTATTGGCTTCGTCGCGTTCCCCGCGTTCTTTTCTCGCGCCGTCTAACTACCCCCGAAAGCCCGTTTCAGACTGCATCGAACCAGTCTACTCGCGCGAAAGAAGACGCATCGTTAGCGTACTAGTCTACTATCGCGTTGAAATTCTATATGCAGACGATAGTTTTCGTCACCAAGCTGGTGAAACATCTGGTCCGTTCAATAATAAATGAACAATGTTTCTTTTTTAATAAAAAGACATAACTTTTTATAAAAGTGAGAAATTGTTTCCGTTGTATGTTTCATATTTCAATTAGTTGCGTTGTACATAACTCCGCGCGACTCGAACGTTCTCTGTGTTTCGCGTATATGTACAGGGTGTCCATTTGAAACGCCGCTGTCAAAATATTTCGAATACAATGCATTTTCGAGAAAAGCGTTCGATACAAAGGTTTATTGGTTTCGGTGATGAAACGCAACTACCCTTCTTTTTTATTCCTTACAGTGCTTTCTAGGTTTTTGAACTCTTAATGAGACAAAGAATGGGAGGCAAAAAATGCTATTCTTTAAACGGAATCGAGGCTCGATTGTTTTTCTAACGATTTTGTGAAATGTTTTCATGGCTCTGGTTTTTATATCGAAGATTGAAAAGAAATTAAAATATTGAAAAAGCAATTAAACGCGACCGCTGGGCTTGGTTGCTCCGCGCTACGCAGACACTCGACGAAGCCAACTCTTCGATCGCCATTATTTCGCGAACTAATCGACGAATTTCAAACACCGAATAATGTAATTATTCTCTGTAATATAAGGAACAATTTATGCTGTATCTTCTAATCAAAGTAGTCAATAGTCGTATTTATATATTATAAAAAATATATATTAGTGCAGAGTCTCTACTCTTGAACGAGAACCTCGAATAAAAATATAAATACGTGCAAAACAGTGAACATCGACTCGCGCGAGGAGTAGGTGTCGTAACAGCTGTTTAAACAATTACATTTTTGATGACAAATAAACCAGGAAATTGTTCAACATGGTAATGGAGAAATTAGTTATTCCGACAACAAAAACTATCATTTGCACCAGAGTTACTGACTGGACGCAAACTTTACGTAGAATGTGCTGTGCGCTATTAGACTATGGAGTTTCTCGCACGGCCGTGCGAAATACCTGGATTACAATGTAAACTCTGACCCGCGAATAGTACGCAACTCGGTTGCCATCGCTCGTACAATCCAGTCTAAGAGGTCTAAAGCCACGTTCGCACGAGTACACCTTTAGACACAGGCCGCAATCGAAACGCTCGCTTGGCGCAAGGTGAATTTTAAAACAGACTCTTTTCAAACGCTCCGAGCGTGTCCCGGCCTTGTGGGAACGTGGCTTCGGGAGTTAGTCGTTTTCTATCGTAGAAAACATAAAAAAAATTCTTGCATAAATCGATAGTTCGAAGTGTATAAAGTATGAAAAATTGTGGAAGTTACGGAGGTTTGAAAAGTACTGCGCATAAGGGGAACAGGTATAACCTGCGCGGTCCGAGTAGATTCCAGTTCAACGTTAAACCCGTTTTTCTTCTAACTACATTTTTCACAATCGTGGAAGAGATAACTCGAACACTAATATGTAGGTCGAATGACTCTATAATTGGAGAGAATCTTTCTTTATTGCCTACCTATAAAAGATTCGAATGTTTCTTTAAAGCGCCACCATTTTGTCCATTTCGATGCTTGTATGTACTATTCTAGTTCCTACTATGAAGGGACGTCTGACAATTGTACAAATATCCTTCCCACAGTGAGGGTTGCCCTTTTGAAACTAAAAATATCATCGACACGAAAATAATGTTTGATTCGACCGTTTACTTGGAATAAATTAAATAACCCTTGACGCGACTTCGATTAAGGACAACGCGGACATTAATTTTCCCAAAGACGGAGAGTAAAATCGACCATCGGTACGCGGTTTTCGATAATCGATTATTGATACCGAGTGCATACGTTGCGACTATTGATTATCGATATAACCGTACTCTATGACCGAACTGTATGACAGTCGATACGATGGACGACAGATAACTACTAGAGGAATCGTTCGGGGCAACCATCCGTGGTTCTGACTGCTGAATATTTTAAATCCAGGGCACCTTTTAGGATAATGTTTAGCATCGGGGCGTCTGACTGCTTAGAGCGAGCGGAACGCCCTGACTCGCTGCCAGGTGGAATCGAAGAGCAGATGGGATACATGGTTTTACGATCGTTTCGACAGACGTCTCGACGCAATAATACCCATATTCGCGTTCGTAACGATCGACGTCACGACGGACAGACGATCCGTCGGTGTCTTGTCATTGGGTCGCATAACGGTAAAGTCACCGGTTTGACTTCTCGCCGATATCGCGAGACCTCTCTTTCCCCGCTTTCATGACTCTGACCCCACTCTTGTCCGTTCGTACGAAGGGATCGTTGTGTTCCCCTTCCTTCGAATCGCCTTCTCCTTACTCCGTTCCTTTCTTCTCTCCCTCTCTCTCCAACCTTTGTCTCACCTTAACTCCAGTCCCCCATCTTTCCTCTACCTATGTACGAGCCTATATTTACGTCTGCTTGTCTCTCTATAAATCCATCCGCGCTCCTCTAACCCTCTTCCTTTGCCGCCCCTTCTTCACCCATCCATCGACCCATCGTAGTTTACGTTTTCCCGCACCCGCTATGCTCGCCGCGTCTTGTTTACTTTTCGATATCGCGTTCTTGCTCGCGTGCCATCGACGGCCCACCAGACGACGGAAAGCCCCGACCGAATCTACGTTTGGTCGCTGTCATGTTTTACTAATGCGACCGGATTGGGTTGGTACATCACGAACGGAAAGTAGTACCAAAAGGGAAATCGATTATGGCCAATAGTGCACGCCGTGGAACTGTCGCGCAACCGTTCGACGCTCGGTTCAGCAATGCCTGGCGTGCGTCCAGTTGCAAATTTTCCTGCTCGGAATCACGGGTACCGTTACGAGCCCAGTTTCCGACCACTCGTCAAAATATTCACTTTACTTACTTTCTAAAAACCACGCGCGTTCGATACACGCAATCTAATTAACCTAAAATTATTCGGCTGTTCGAAAACGTCGAAAAGCTAATCTCTCTCTCTTACATTCCGCGACAGATAGCGTCGATCCAGACGCAGCTAAAACCGTTTAATCCCGACATATTTTTATCACTAATCGTCTAGAGATGTTTGAGAATGAGAATATCGAGAATGAAGGAATCCTTCTGGAGATCTTTCGTGTTGGATCTTGTCTGGTCTCTCGCACGAAGGTCGATCCTCGCGTGTTCGTGCGAAGGAACCCTTATTCTCGAGTCTTGTTCTCGATAGTAAGTTTTGACAGGGCAACTCCCCAACGAACGCCGAACATAAAAGTCACGGCGACGAATAATGTTTACGTGTCGCGAGAACAGACGCTCTAACCTATAACGGGCAAAGTTTTCGCGTATCGAGCGCGATCCGTGCGGCGAGTGTGAGAACGCTGCTTAAAGTTACGCCGATGGAAGAAGCGGCCGGAAAGCGACTCGTCGCTGGCGTTTAACGCGTCGTTCCGTGAGGAGACACCTGTGGCAGGGGCCTACGTCACGAGACCTAACCCGTCACAGCGTCGTCGTTCGATATTTCCCGAACGAGAAGCTGCTGCCGAGCAACCTGCATTCTCCGTCGAATTTACGACACGTCGATGTCGAGTTCCATCGGTTCTGTTTGTCAGTTCGCGTTAACGGACAACCGCTAGCGTGGTCATTAGCCGAAGACCTATGGTTTTAGTTGGATTCCAAATCACCAGTGATGCCGGCAATATACGGTGGGCTCCTACATCAGTCCTGTCGAGGCATAGAGCTCCTCGAGCAAGAGATTATCCCCTTCCGCAGGGTGATTCACCTAACTCGTAGGTCCAGTCGGTCTGAAGTGAACAGTTACACGGAGATGTTCCTAGAATAATGTAGCGACAAAATTTGAGCCCGATTCGCGTGATTGGATGGCCACGGGCGGAGTGGGATAGGCGTGAGAGGAGCGCGACGGGGCAAATGGCACATTATTTTTCGAATATCTCGATAACTGTTAACTTCGCGCCTAATGTACCGTGACAGTTTTTCCACAGCGTTCGATACTCTTTCCAATTCCGGAATCGAGCGTTGGGCGTTGCATCGAAACTAAATTGGTGCTAACTTTCGCGTCTCGACGAAGAGAGAACAGCTGATTAATAATGTCACGTACGGGATGCGTCCCCTTTGACATCGTGCTTATACTCCTTTCAACGATCTTTTCATTCAACGAAGAAAGCCATTGAATTAGACGAATCGTTTGCGTTTGCGTACTATGGATGCTGCTTCCTGTCCATAAGAAGCTTTGGTCAGTACTATATTTCTATTATTCTCAAATTGTTGGGGGTGTATCGTAAGAGTCAACGAACGGTTTTGTACGACGAAAATCGTTCAAGAGGCGACCAGAACCGTGGTCGCTCGGCTACCCGTACACCTCGGGCGGTCATCCATCTTGGCAACCACCGAACCCAGAACATAACTTCGGTAGTCAGAGGGGATTCCCCGTGCCTGTTACGAGGTAGAATCGTTATTACGCTATCGTTGCTCCTTAAAGGGGCAATATACCAAAAGCGGGGTATAGTTGTTCGCCACTACGGTATTCTACAACCGGCGGTTGAAACCGTGATCGGTTACACCATTGGCCGAGCGAAAGGAGGCCTCTTGGCCTCGCCACGGCCCAGAACGAGTTTGTTAAAAGGACGCGTTGCGCTTGAGTCACCGCAACTGCGACATACCGACGCTGTGCGTCGACAGAATCTGCAACGTCTCTTCTCGCTTTCGCGGAATACGAAACCGGGACGAACATAACCTTCAAAACGCGAACGCGAAGAAACGCGGATTCGATTCTAGATCGAAACGGGGAGGAGGATCGTTCGGGGAATACTCACCGGGGCGCAGTAGCACCAACAGAACGGCGATGATCGGCATTCCCGTCGATCTGGCTATCCGGATCCTATCCATTTTATCGTCAAAACGATTTCCACGTATGGCTCGAGCGGAACGGAACAACGAGAGGCGCGAATCGCGCGTTGGCTCCGTTCCTGCACGGGGACAGAGTTTCACGTCACGCTGACTTTCACCGAGTATCGACGACGCTGCTGCGCGAGTTTCGCCAGGACGCGGCATCGATCGCGTCGATCTCGTCGATCACGCTCCTCGCGAACGCACCGTCGTCGCGATCACTGGCCGCATCTTTCGATGTTCGTTCCGTAGCGCCTACGACACTGTCACACCTCGTCTCGCCGTTTCTCTCTCCCGTCGTCAAACTTGTCGCAACACTGGTCGTCGTAAGCTTCATCAGGTTTGCAAATTCCTTCGTTCGACGATCGTTGCTCGGACTAACGCGATACCCGCGAACGCGTGCACAATCGTTTCGATTCCCGATCCACCGGCTGTAACCAGTATCCCATGGTCCGTCTCTCTCACGGTGCCCCGACGATCGTAAGTTTCTCAACGAGCGGCGCGATTCGCGCGCTGATTCCCACTCGCTCGTGGAAACGCGCCGACGATCACCCGAAAAGGCACAACGGAACGTTTGCGCGCGATTTCAAAACGCCACGTTGCAACGGTCGCGCCGAGGCACTCCTTTGTTCCGGCGTTTGTTGCGCGAACACTCGCGCGCGTCTACGGTTTTCGCACCTTCCTCTCTCCGGGGCCCTCTCTTCGGCTTCTGGACGCCAGATGCAGAAACGATCTCCCCGCTCGCGATGACGCGGCGGTCCTTTTCGATCCACACTTTTTTTCTGCGCCGCGAAAATAGAAAGGTTAGCGACGCTCCGGGGGGAGACGAAAATAATTCCCGATCGAATGTATCGAGATTTGCGGCGTGTCGCCGCTCACGCAGCAACGGACGCGCGTTACTTTGAAAACACTTCGAACGAACGCAATGGAACGAGCGTTAAAAATTTCATCGGTGCACGAACGCTGACAGAAACGCACTTCACGAGGGTCGCGCGACGACTGAGCTTGGGGTCGCGTAGCATCGGTGCTACCCCCCACCGGTCGACGTATCCCCGTTCCCTCCTGCCCCCCTCACCATTCTTGTACGCGCGTAGCGCAGCATACAGTCTATACAGGGTGTTGAGAATACAGGGATAGGTCGAGGCATTTAATACTTGCTAATTTCGTACAAAGATCGAGTGAAAGGAGACGCGTTTCGAACACCTTTTGAAGGCGAGAAAATAGGAACACGATAAGATAATACTGTGTTTACGTGCGACCGCGTCGTTTGCATCCACCAAAACCGAGAATGCCTTCGAACTCTGGCAAGGTTAATTATTCGATTTACATTCTCGCAACATCTCACGTTGTTGTAAATTTCACGCTCCAGTTAGAAATTTCGGTCGATGCACATTAGATTTACATTGGCTTGCTGTTTGATCGACTTCGAATGAAACGTTTAACGCTCGAGACCAGTGGTTCTTAACCTTTTCTTTGTCATAGGCATGTCCGTCAAAAGCATTTTGAAAATCTTAATCCGATTCTTTCTTTTAACAATTAAACACGTACGGTTCGAAAACTTTCGCGAGTTACTGTACACCTAATATCACCGTATGTCGCCAGGTAAATACAATGCTATGAATGGAATGTATATCGGTGTTAAAGCAGCATGCGGCGTTTTTGATATCTTCGACGGTTTCTTCGATTCGCTTAAACGTTCTATAACGACTTGGTTTATTATGGGTTGTTAATGTTCCGTCTTTGTATATTCTTGTATTTCCATGGGTTTATTCTTCTTTTTACATATTTTTTAGCGCTTCCTCGTTGCTCGCTGTAATATACTTTTTTGGGTTTTCGTAAGTACATACATTATAGGGGAGAGTTGCTTCATGCGTACGGGTCATTATCGTACATCTTCAATTTCATCGTTATTATGGGATATACATATACATATAGGACACAGCAATGACGAATATATGCAATATGCACATAATAAAAAGATATACAAGATTTCTCAATCCGAAACTCGTGTTTAAAATATGCATTATGGATGAAAGTTATGGAAAAGTACCAAAAATATAAAATTATTGCCCCAATTGTAAGTTATTATGTGAACATGAATATGTTATTTAATATTAACATACGTTGGGGTTTTCCTAATTCTAATTAATGCATCATCATCAACGTAAATAAATGATATTTAATTGTTGTTACATATTGAGGTTTTCGATAACGTATTGATACAATTCTGTAAATTTAGGGAATATTGTAGGTTAATATTAGAACATCGTACACAAGCTAACATTGTATTGAACAGTGGTTGTACTAATATTTATATTAGTCGTACATTGAATATTTAATTCGATCGTTAAAGCATTAGTATACGATCTAAAGAATTTACGGTTTAGAGAACCTGTTGTCTAGATCGTACCGTGTAAACTATATTATCCCTAATTTGATAAGAATCAACGTTAAGTAAAATAATTCAGTTGAGACTGAGAGTCCACAGGTCCACAGGTCTACAACGAATTGATAAAAATATAACATAAAATTTTGGCGATCCTCCCCCGATTCTGTCGCACCCGGTTACCGAGAATACCTTCCAGGCCCTGTACCGTATTTTTTAACACCCTGTATACAACCGGTCGCAGCGATGCACGGTCGTCGGACCGAAGCTGTGAGGTACGAGAATGGTGGCGATGGTAGCGAAGGTGGCAGAACCTGGACGGAAGACGAACGCAAAACACGTCCGCGAGTGGGACAGAGACGAGATGATCGAGGGAGACGGCAGGGAATGATGAAGACGGGCCCAGAGGAAGAGGGTACGAGCCTTCGAGGGGAAAAGGCTGTGGTTGGAAGAGGAAGAACAAGCGAGAACAGCTTGCCCCCACCGACCTCTGCGGCAGGTGGTTCTTGCCGCCGCGGGCTAGGCCCATGGGACTGCCAAACCTTCGGTGCGACCGTCTGTCGCGTCGTCGAGCTTTTTCACCGGCAAACCTGCGCCTCCGCCGACCCCCGTGCAATTTTTTAAGCTCCCGATCCACGATCGTGACCCGGAATTCGCTAAAAGCACGGAGGGGGTTGGTTCGTGATCGGGACAAGGGAAGAAACGCGACCGGTGGTTCATCGGCGGTTGAAGGACACCTAGGTGCAGCAGGTGTCCGCTCCTCTCCGCTCGGCTCACCCCCTCCGCTACCTGACTCGAACTTTCGACCATCTGCTCCTCGAAGGGAGAATTCTCTATTTTCCTAGGAATAAACATTCTCATCCTACTAAGTGCCGGGGATACGCTTTCGACGAAAGGTGCGCGGACATATGGCGCGCGTGAAAATCGACGCTACCCACCCCCGCGCGTTATGAACGAAAAGAAAGAGAGAGAGAGGAAGGAGCACGAAATGAAATCGAAGCCGGGGTCTCGAGGGCAAGAGGATCGCCGGAGCTCGACCGGGTTAGCGGAGGGGAAACCATTCGATCGGGTATTTCAAAAAATCGAATGGACGGCAATTGGCAGCCGGACGTGCAGGAGCTTCGGCCGCGGAGCGCGTCGAAAATGCGCTTAATTAAACGGTAACGATTCCCGTTCGCGGCCCGTTAACGAACCTTCCATCCCGCGTCCCGTGGAAAACGGTCAGCGGTATAAGCCGCTGCCCCGGAATCGTCGAAATAATTGCGGCCACCGATAATTGCGCCTCGATTCGGAGCGTTTCGCGTCCGCCCTGTTGTCCCGCACAACATCCGACCCCTTTGATTAAAAGACCGCGATTACGTATCGACGATGCTCGCGCGACGGTCCCCGGTGGTGTCTTCCATCTTCTAAAACCGTCCGGCGTTCGTAGATCGAAGGTATACACGTTGGACGTTCTCGTCCAGGACACGCGAGCAAGGTTAAAACCTCGGAGAAAAAGCATCGTGCCGAGAGGGCAGCCTCCCGTGGCCGCCGCGCCGCGGCCAGTCACGCGAACCATTAAAGATTCAAAGGCCCGGAGGGCGAGCAGATGGTCCCCGAACCCGGGAACGAGAATCGAGGATCGGAGAGGCAACAGCCCGGACTCGGACTCCGGACTCCGTACCATGGGCCCCGAAAGCGGCTGCCAGGAATTACCTAGGAAGCGGCAACACCGCCGTGCCGCGGTTACGTCCTACGGTCGTGCCGGTGACCGAGAGCTCCCTCCCCACCTCCTCCACACACGCTTCTCTCGAATCTCGCCAGGTTCTTTTCTACGCTTACGTTCGAATACGGGGACTACCACCGCCTCTGCCTCTGCCTCCTGCGTCCCTTCTTCCACACCTCCCCTCTGCCCCTTCGCCCCTCCCGCCCGCGCTGCTCCCCTGCCCGTTCACCCGTTCGCCTGCCTACCTTTCCAACCTTACGACGTCTGACAACGCCGCCTCTCGATCTCGCAACGCCGTCAGGCCTCCGACGTAGACCCGGCAACCCCGCAGCATCGGGCCCCGATAGTCCCCGGCCGATACCGTGGCTCCGGGACCCAGCAATGCCTCGACTGTTCGACTTTCTTACCGTTACTGGTCTAGCACGTGCGTTATCGGCGCCAGGGCCTTTGTTCCGCGGCTAGGCCAGCCCTCCTCTCGCCCTCCCCCTTGACACGCATCGCGAGGAACAAATATCGCGGCGACCGATCGCGCCAGGTTCACCGCGAGACTTCTGTCGAGATACCCAACGCGCGATAACGAGCGTATATATTGGAACATCGAACCAATTGCAGGGGCAAGCTAATCGTCGACACCGTGGCAGCGTTTCCGTTGATCCGCTACGCGAGTTGTTTGGCCTGAACTTTCGAGAGGCTCTCGAGATGCGAGGCGCCCCGTTCGCGGAATCCTCGAGTCGAGCACCGCCGTCTTTATACTCGACGAATTCTGTTTATTTATTCGCTCGTTTCTCGTGTCTGGCCACAGCAGGCTTCGCTACGCGTAATAAATGTAAGATGCACGCAACGCGGCGTGAAAAACCGACGGATCCTACGGAGTAACGTTAATTGCCTGTATAATTTCTGGTCATCTCGTCGTCCAATTAAGAGTTCTGACCTATTTTTGCGATAGAGACACAATAGAGATCGTGTTCAATTTTACGGAAGCTTACGGTCCGCGCATAATTGCGCACCGATCCTCTCATTGAGCATCCCGTCAAAGCAATTCGAACGCATTGATCTATTTGAATGGGTATTCGGTGATATACGATATTAACAGGCCGACGTGCGTATACTGTAACGGCTTCTAAGGATACTAATTTCTGGAATCCCTCGGGAATAATTTATAGATTTTGCGGTTCTGTCGGACTCTCGCCCGGCGAAACGAAGAATTAAGCTCACGCTAAACCTTTGGCTTTGTTTCTTCTCTACAATAGGGTACACGCACCTCGGTCTGCGCGCTGAACCGGTCCGTCCCGGTGCACCTCCATTGGCTCGCACTCGTGCTCCGTAAAGTATTAGTCCAGTCAAGTTAAGAGACTATTCTACCGTGAAACGCGTATTTTTAGGTCCTTTTTCATAATTCTCTTTCCAAAGAACTATACAATTTTGTCTGGTTTCTGGATATTTATGAAAGTAGTAAAAAGAATGTCTCATGGTTTCCATGGTTTCGGTCGTTCTACGCACGTGAAATTAAGAACGAAAAGAGATTTTTAATTACGATAACTTTTATTGAGCAGCATAAGTAATCTGAAATATCCTATCTTAATATCGAAACTTACTCCGTGTCTGGTGTTTGTTAACGTTATCTTCGAATTTAGGTACCATACGTTTAATATAATCGCGTTTATCGTGTGTTTGTAAGCGCGTAATCCTCCGTGGCACAATGATGGAAACCTTCCCCCGATCGGTTGTCAGCTCGTTGAAACAGATTTTCCGGCCACAACAAAATAAACTGAGCAGTTATTTCGAGAAAAGTGATTTATACCGCATAAAAAGTAAATTCAGAAACGCGAGATAGGCGGTACAGATAAAAGAAAAACGTGACACAAAGTAAATAGAATCGTTACAAATCTGTAATTAATCGTAGCGAATACAATTTTTTGCATATCTGTATACGATGAATCAGTGGCTCGCGCCAGTACTATCTTTTATTTTCCAATTTACTTTTTAGTTGTAATGAATCAATATTCCGGTTAAGCGTTCGTTTCGTAACTGGGTATCGAACGAATTTGGAAAAAAATACCGACTAATATTCGATTATTCTTCTTATATGCATTTCACAATTTATCAGATACAAAAAGAAAGTATTTGCTTTCCAGATTGTGTTTATCGCAGTTGGTTCGTTGCCCTCGTTTTCTCAATTTACCCGCATGGGGCTGTTTGCTTTTACACTTATCATGTATTTATTTTACTTGTTAAACTTTATTGTCCTTAAGAAACGTCGACAAATTGCTTTTACAACCAAAACACGATGTGTGATTTTTCCCCCTCTCAACTAACTTGTGACTGTCAACCTTGATTCTTTCGTTGAAAAAGGTACTTTATCGCTCGTTCTAGAGGGTACCACTTTTCAACGTGCAAATCTGCAGAAACACCGCAATATAAATTAGTCAAAATATTGTTCGTCCGCCTACTGCGCTGGATAATAATAAATATTTGCATCGTTGGCCAGGTATTTGGACGCTGTTTGTTCTGGTCGGTCGTACGGTGTACCTTCCACGCCTACGTTCTAACCGATGGTTTGGTCGTTCCGGCGCTTTCCCTGGGTGCTACCGTCCCTGCCTTTCGTCGACCTTGGAATTCCTGATTCTCAGGCGTCGCGCGTCTCCACCGATGCTCGAACGAACGCGAGGTTGCGTCGTTGGACTTTCCTCCTGGACGACGACGCTACACGACGTGTACGCGTGCGAGGTCGCGCGTAAAACGCGTACCGCTACGTCGATACCGATATCTGGCCAGAGCTCGTTCACGGCTGCGTGGACGTCGACGTCGTCGTCCTCCTTTCCGAAGAAACACGCCAAGAGGTCATCGAGAAGTCTGAGCGAAACCGCATGGCCCCGGAGGGACATCGAAACAAGAGGTTCTTTCATTTCGTAGGCCGAGAAACGCCGACGGATCGGCGACAAAAACGCTCGAGAGTCAAGAGACGCCTGGAGAACGCTTATCGCTGGTTGTTGGAGAGCATTCCTGGAGTCTGCGAGCAACGAGGATCAAGCAGGGGTCCACGTTTGTAATTTTACCGCGTTATCGAGGCTTAGCGGGCTCTCGAGCTGCCCAATCCTCCAATGGAGTTCCAAAATGCTTTGGCGAATGTATTTTTCTTCCGTTTATGGGGTTCAGGTTGTAGGGGTTGGAATCAAATTAAAGCGATCGTTTGAAATCGATGAACTAAATCGACTCGATGGCATATAACAATTATTGGAATAATTACATTCTATTTCGCTCTCCCTACGATCAATATAGGTATACTGATTATTATAAATTATCTAAATTGACCGGAAACTCGTAGAACTCAATGCTACGGTATGAGAGGAATTCTAAATCTGTGAATGAAATTTATAACAAAAATTGAGATAAATATTTTATACGAGTAAATGTGTTCACGCATTAAATAAGCATAATTTCAATATAGTCGGCGACTGCATTCACCATCTCTGTATTGAAAAGCCAATTTATCGTGTCCCGAATAGTTTGGATTCCGTTTAATAAACTCGTAGCCTTTGGCCTATTTTCTTCGCAATGGAAATCGTCCTTAGTTATTTCTCTTCGCGAAGGAAGTGTTCATAACAACGTTTCTAACTGCGGGTAAATTTGCATTCTGTTCGTTATTCCCAAAGTATTCGAAAGCATAATAACCAAGAAACTTTCCCACCTACGCCAGGACGTTATAATAAATGAACGAAACCAACGCTCGATCTGTCCAATCGCAAGTTATCATAACATTTGCTATATTTACGTGTAATTACTACTATTATTTATTGGTTACCATTACTCGGTTTCCGTAATAATTATACAATATCGACAATTGTCATCCACATAGTCCTTTAAACCCGGCTTTAGACGAAATCTTCATCCCTCGCTAGAAATATTATTCAAAAATTGCGTAGAGAAGCGGGCTCTGTTTATATTTAACGAGGCTGCATCCATGTATTTATTCAAAAGCTTGCTAATTCGCGCTACAACCTTTTCAACAGCGAACCAATCGTAAAAATCAAATCGAATACCGGCGACATTGGTACAAAATGAATTTTTTAGGTCACTGTATTTTCCTGTTTTGTTATTTTATTTTATCGCGTATTCGGTATTTTATTGCTGCCAGTAACGGAAGGTAATCACGAGAGGCGTGGATTACAGAGATAAATAAAACTGAGGAGAGTATCGCGGGCCAAAAAAGGGTAACCAACGCTGGAATGATATAGCGTGACTTTTTAAAATGGGGGATTATTCGTCCATTCGTAACCACCTTAATTTAATAACGCGAGATGATGATCTATTAAAATACTGATGATGTGGTATCGTTACTCGTACGACTGCAAGCACTCGTTAATTGAATCTTGTGTACCAACGCGTACCGTTAATCACGCGTCTCACCCAGTTTGGCTCGCGAGCGAATTGCATAATTTAATCGTGATAAACAAGCACGACCACGAATTACACAAAGAAACTTATTAAAATATTCTCGGAACAACACTGGCGATCGATTTCTAAATTAATAGAAATTACTCGCAATCATCGTTTCCTTCCGCAATAATGTTTATAAATGTTTCGCGTAGGAGAGGTCGATATAAATCGGGCATCGAGAGAGGGTTAGGTTCTCGCATTGGCTCCGAGTTATTCCTGCGTGCAGCAACGGCGGTGCTATACCGTGTCGGCGCGGATGTTTGCGTTGGATGTTGGCGTACCAGCGGAGACGCACCTTTTCGGGAACACCGAGAGCATCAAATTCTCCGGGTCCCGGCTTACAAAGCGGCGATGGCGGATGCCAGCAAACGAGCATTGACGCGGCAAGGTGCAGAGTCGGGGCGCGTAAACGATATCAAAGTCATCGTTTACGAAACTGGAGAGAAATGTAAACGAAGCCGGAAAACCAAGGGAGGGGGAGGCAGCCGATAAGAGCGTAACATGTGCCGGCTCGTTAAAACAGAGACCCGGGGACCGGATATCGCGCGGCCACGCGGTTGCCTCTGTTATTCGGAGAAATAACAGCGGAGGTTGTTCGAGCGAAAGCGCGCGAAAACGCGGCCAGACTATATTTGTAGTCAGAGCGAACGAGCATGGACCACGGAGCGAACTGGCCGGGCAACCGAACACGGAGCAAGGCGGAAGAGAGAAGAGAGAAGAGAGGCTGGAAAGGTCTTGGGTTCAACGTTTCCTAAGAGACGATCGGAGGCTAAATTTAACCCTGTAAGCGTCACGACGTCCGAGAGATACGAGACAGCCTCCAGAGGTCCGAAACCACGTCGAAATTCTCTTTGATCGGGGGTGCCTAGCGATCGATGCCCCGCGCGACCAAATCACGAGTACGAAAATGCCTCGAAAAAGAAAGCTCGCGAGGAGGAAACGGGTGCAGATAAGAAAATCGAAGCAATTAAGAGGCGTCGAACTATCGACTCGGAGAATCTTGGATCTTTCGCGTCAGACGATAGTAGGCGTCTTCCGTTCCGACCTCGACGAGATAAGAGGTCGCGCGGCGCCCGGCTCTCGCGCGTTTCTTTTCGTCCTATCGGCCTCTGTCCGCTTTTCACGCCTCGTTTATCTTTCCGCGATTGCTTTTTCTAAACGTTCTGGGCTTCTGTCGACGGACGATGCACACGAGCACCGGGGGCACACCGGGCTCCGTCGTCGCGTGAAACAATGTACTCTCGGGGAACAAGCAAGGAGCGTGGGATCGTTGGAGCGCGTATCACGTGTCCCCGGTGTGTTTGAACGCGCGACACGCACCGGCGGGAACAACGTGCGCGTACCTACGTACACGTACGCGTATACACGCAGTTGCGTAGCCCACGTAGGTAGCTGCATGCCTCCAGGCTGCTTCGAGGCCTCCCTTTTGTCTTCCCCTCAACGGCTCCTTTTTCCTTCGGGAGACTGGCCGAACGTGACCGAACGACCCGCGCCTCCCTCGTCGACCGAGAGTCCCGCTGCGACGCTGTTTTGACGGAACGCCGGAATGCGATCAGTCGACGATATTTACGAGCGTAACGAATCTCGCGTTTCCTGTATGACGTACAAACAACGATACGCGACCCTGGACGAAACAAAATTCTAAGACGGAATTTTGTCCAGATTAGGCTTCTTTACGCTTGAACAACGTACAACTATACAGAGTGTTCGGCCACCTCAACGAAAAATTTTAATGGGAGATTCTAGAGGTCATAATATCAATTTCTCGGTTGGAATATCAATTTCTCGATTGAAGCTTCGTTAAGAAGTTATTAAAAAATTAAATTAAAAAATTTCAAATCATTCTGAAAAAATTATTTTCGGTTACGGAGGTCAACTTTTCCATGCCTCATGGGCGTTTAACGCACGCAGTTAACGGACTATGGCCTGCCTATAGGCGCTTTTAGTAGTCAAAGGGTTAATCGTATCCTTGTCCAAACTACCCAGTTTAGCCAGTGTCTGAACTCCTTTAGCGGTTCTCTATATTTGTTTAAAAAGCATGTCATTAACGTTGTACACACTGTATCTCATAACATACGCAATTAATGAGACTTTTACACGTATTACAAACCCGTAAATAAAAAAATAAAATTCCCAGTCGCTTCCGCGTTCGAGGGAGAACGCATGTGCCGATTCGAGCGTATCGATCGAATTGTTGGTATTATTATAAACGGAACCGACGATTTCTCGGCTACGATGATTATTATATGTAGGAATTGCGCCTCGGTACTTGCACGCGAATAACTATTACCGCGCCGCGGATTGATGCGCCTCGATTTACGAGCCGCGTTGTTTCTCACGAGTAAAGCCAGATTACAGTCTCGCGTTGTTATCATTATTTTTTACATCGTTTATACGCACTCGGTAAACAGACACCGATGCTACGAACAAATTGCGCCCGACGATTAACGGGCGCAAAATATCGTAATAACGTTTCGACGCGTACGACTTACGAGGGATTGAAAATTCGAAAAAATTTGAAATTTTGCAGAGCAGATCAAGCGAGCCTCATTAACGAAACAATTTGTTTGTTTTCTCGAATACAAAGTATAAAAACAAATAAATTTGAATAAATAAAAGGTGACGAGGGTGGATTTCGAACGAGGTTTTTCTCGATAATTTTTTCCCCACCGCATTGTTTGATATAAAAAATTTGACAATACACCTGCGCGTACCACAAAAATACCGCGAATGAGCCGCCTCTATTCTAACTTGTTTGTTTGTGTGCGACTCGTCGAACAAAGTATGCAAAATATATACAAACACGAGCAAAATATATGTCAATGTATGTAAATACATGCGCATAGACGCGAAACGTATGCACTAACATGCGAAAATAAATGCATTTATATGCAGGTATGCGAGATACATATATGCATTTGTATGCAGATGCGCAAAATATATGCATTTACGTAAACTGTGCAAAATGAAATTTAGATCGCCGGAATTCTTAACCCATGAAATGGATTTCGGCCTAAGCCCCATTGTTGTATCTTTATTTTACTAAAATATTCATTTGCACGAATATCGACGGGGAGAAACGTGGTCGAAAATGAATTCGCCGCTTAAGGGAGGCTTCTCGTACAACAGTTTCTAAAAGACACTGATATTCGTTTCTTTAAAAACAAAGAAAACAATTCATTTGACCACTATATGCGACTTTCGAATGCAAGATTCCGGGTTCTCGTTCTATGGTCAAAGTTAAGCTATACCGAAGGACTCGTTCGGTGCTTAGACGGTTAACCATCGCGGAACTTCTAACGCGCTGTGGGCTATTGGCGGTTTGGAGCCCATCTAAAACCGTTGCTATTCGGTTAATGGCGAAATCAACGCCAAGAAACACCGTGACTCTGCTTTGCTCCCGATGGCCATGGATCGTGTCGCGAAATTACAGAGGCACGCGAAATTTGAATACGGTCGCGGAGTATCCGGGCGCGGAATGCGCGGATTCGGCGTTCCCTCCCCGTAGGTAAACAGAAAATCCAATATAATTCTCTTTGCCTCCGCGATCATGAACTTCGGAACGTACCCCGGCAACGTACGTTGGTAATCACGACACGAAAGTTTAATGTCCCTACCCAAACAGTACGCAATCAAACGGGGAAACTTGCCCCGTAGTTTTCCAGAACTATTGCGCAATGAGTCTTCCGATAAGGAGAGACGCGCGGAGCGAACTCTGTTTTAAGTAATATTACTGTTTCTGTTACCATACTCGAAACAGCAACCGTACGCTAAGCGTACTATATAACTCCAGCATAGTTACACCAAGAACCGAACTACTGGCAAACTTTTTCATTTTTTTACTTATCGCATCGTGCTACTTCTGTTTACGAAGTAATTATTTTTTTAATGACGATTTCTTTTTAATTTATTTGAATAAAATGGATTCGTACCAGTTTCTAAAACGAGGGCTCAATTCATGAGAAACGAACGTTATTTTCATTCATAGCGAATCACAATTAGGAAAACCCCTAGGAAAAATTTTAATCGGGGACTCTAGAGGCCAAAATAAGACGAAAATCAAAAACCCAATTTGTTGATTTTCGTTTTATTTTGGATTCTAGAATCTCCCGTTAAAATTTTTTCTCGAGGTGGCCGAACATCGTGTATAGTGACGTTTAAATTTCATTGTAAGGATCGTGTGGTCGAGAGTAACGGTTTATGTATTAACGCGTAAAATAATAGGCCTTTTATAGACGCTTCGCGAACATATTATTGGATCGGCGACGGGTTAAAGCGAAACGTCGCTCGTAAATCTGCGCCGGGACGCGGCGTGATCGAGCGTCGGCGGAAAAGGTAAAAAAAGGAAGGAACACCGGTCCGGGAAAAGAAGTCCGCGAGCTCGGTAGCCCGGGACTCGGTTGCGATGACACGAGGATACATGGCACCCACGGAGACGATTTATCATCGGTGAAGCAGTCGGAACGCGCCAGGAGCTGCGACTCGCCGTGTGCACCGCCATTGTTCCTGTATCTGGCCGGGGCGTCTAACGATCGATCCCGATTGGAAAACGCGACGCAACGCCGGGGGTCCTTATCGTTTTACCCGTTCCTGGCATCTCGCGAAACTGTACCAACATCCTGCGAAACTGCGCCGGAGAAGTTCTCCACGGGCACCTGTTGCACCCGGGGATTTCCGTCCACGCTTTTCCGCGGTTCCGCGCGCGTTCCTCTGCGCGCGCCATTCGATCCGCAGAAAAAGAAACGCGGACGCGCGATTATACGTCGCAATCCCGCGGATTCGTCGCGTCGCGTCCGCAGTCCTTCACGCACCGACGTCCACCAGTCATCGTTCAGTTATTTCTCGGTCGGATTTACGTAACGCGCCGTGAAACGATCAACGGGGGGCGACCCTCTTCGTCCTCCATTTCGTACCCATTTGCATCCACCAGCCAAACGAGCTTAACGCTCGTTTGCGTCAGCGATCTAAACGCACGCATCTTAGAAACGCTCGTATCTCAGGGGGAATTTCACATCGACAGTTTCATTTCATCCAGAATTAGCAGAATCTAATTTTTGCTTTACACGGAACAAATAAAATAACTATAGTATATCTCACGAATATCGAACCGTGCAAATGTCCTAATGATTACAGTATCTTCTCTGCTGGAAGTAGATTGTGCCACGAGTGATCAGACCCGGCTGGCCACCTTCTCGCCCCTGCACAGTACATTGTTCGTCGAACGCTGGGGTCGATTTCAAACGGGTTCAAAAGTAAAAATTTAATGGCTCGAGATCGCGGTGGATGACACGCCTCGCTTTCATTTCCGTTGGCAGGACCATTAAATGCACGTCGGCTATCTCGGCTCGCAATTGAAACTTTGCAGATTCGACGAACAGACAATACGAATTTGGATGAAAACCAACGTCGATGTATACGTTACCGTAAAAGTAGTCGGTCAGCGCGGATATACGCTCACCAGTTTAGCGTTTACTTTTAGTAATTTAACTAGCGAATGTGTACTTTAATGTTTCTAGTTCACATTCTCCGGCGAAAGTGCGCCTTCGCTGCCAGTCGTTAGCAGATATTGTTTATTTTCGACATTCGTTCGCGCTGGAAGTTGCTGTGCACGTGTTACGATTTAATTACCGTTGTACGCGCGAATTAAAATGCAATCTTTACGAATTAGTTTTAACATTCCTTTCCACTGCTTCTCGACAGCGAATTCTCGTACGTCTGACGAACAATGTATCTTGTAGATCGAGAAACGAATCTTGCCACAAAGGAAGGAAAATAGAGAATTATACGTGTCTTGAAAATAGATATAAATACACTTTTATCGAACGTGAATGCATTGACTACAGACATACATTTAAGTCAACAGTCACTGATTAGACAAGTGAAGGTATTCAATCACTGGGTAACTAGTAATAGTAGACAATCGATGAAACATCAGCATTCTAACATGTATGCTACGTCCACACGCACGCAGACACATTTAAGACGGACTGTCTCCTACTGCAGTGCACGCTGTTTGGCTCTAATTTATTCATTTAAACGGAAACATTGATTGCAATGATTATAATACAATACTGGTATCTAAACATTACGAAGAAACATAAGTACAGAGTTTTTAAATTTTATCTGTATGTGAAAAATGTCTGAGGGCCTCACGGGCCTTCCATCGCGTTCCAAGCGTCCCTTTCTTAAGCGACGTGAAATAGAACCCTCATTGTTTCCGTGGCAGATCGAATTTCAAGCGTGGTTTCTTCTAGAATTTTTTGCAACCCGTTGGGTCTAGAAACGAACAGAGCCCAATGTGTTTAGCCCTACACGGCCCTTTCCATCATTATGAAAAACGACTCCTTTGTCCTGGGAACTCGGGCTTAAATATAACTATGCTGCAACCATGACGTAACTCGGTAGCCAGTTCCAGCAGAGATTATTCGTTTAACGTTAGATCGTCACGAATGAATATAAAATACAGCGCAAAACGTTTCGAGACATATTCGCAATTTTGCAGTAAATCTCCAAAGACCTCCTAAAAATTCTCTTTCCTCGATCGAGATAAAATTCCTCGATGATCGATGAGGCTGGTTACGAACGGAGAGCCATCCAACGGCGACTGGAATCTGCCGTTACGCGTCCGTGCCTCTGGGCACGAAATCGAAATCGGGCTAGCGATTACTCGGAATTAACAGAGTGTACAGCGATTAGAACGAGTACGAGACGGTGTGGTCTTTGTTTCTCGGAACGTGTAGCAGCGAGATCGACCGTTATCCGCGATTTCCTCGAGGAAACGACGCCGTGCAGAGATCGCAGGCTGCTTCGAGCGCGCCGTATGTACACGTCGAGGTGCGTGGAGGATAGCAGCTCGAGCCTGGCCGAGGGCCTCGCATCTGCGAACCCGTCACACCGGTCCCACTTCTCGGCCCATTGGCGTAGGACGTGGGTTTCCCGGGGGCGCTCGGGCCCCGTACGAATGTTAATTCGAGGCGAGCGATTTAAATGGCGCACGGCGAGCGCGATCCACGATCGAGAGAGCGTGGACGTTGAATCGTAACGAGGTCGTGGATCGACGCAACCGCTGGGGAATCTTCTTTTTCGTTGGCTTGTTTACGCGGAAACGAACGGAATTCGCGCGACGACCGTGCAATACGGGAATATCGATTCGATGCCGCGACTCTCGGCAAATCTATTATTTATTTACTGCGCGGTGACACGCTGTACGACATACGCGAAAGAACCCGAGCGTTCGATCTCTTCGAACACCGTGGAATCGGTGCACAGTATCGATTCGAACAAAGGGAAGACGCTTATACTCGATCATTGAGTATTTCGGTTTATAATCGTGGTCGAGGTTCCACGCCATTGTACGGTGTATCTATCGAGAAAGGTGTCGCCGACAACTGTTGGTCGGGATTGCGTAAACTGATAATAGGATCGAACCTGAACGGCTTCGATTCGAAGAGTCGACCGTGGAATCGGGCCTCCGTTATTCTTTCGGTATTTAAACGCGACGCGAGCTATTTTTTGGCGCGAAAATCGTTTCTTGCTCGGCGAAGAAGCAACGCCCGCGGGCCCGAGGTCGGCTAGCGGCGAACGTTCCGTGCCACGAATGCGAACGCTCTCGTCGCTCCGGCTTTTTAACGGAAGACAAGAGACCCGCGGTCGCATTTTTTCGCCAGTTTTCAACCGGGGGAATACACTCCGCGTCGGTTTCTTCGTCCCGTCGCTCTCCTCGGGACAACTTCGATGCCATTTTTCCACGGCCACTCCGAGGTCTCTGGTTTTTGTCCGTTCCCGTCGTTTGTTGTTCGTTCCCCGGGCTTGGTCCGCGCCCCGTGAACACCCCTCCCCCCCCCCCCCCTTCCCGACCTGTGATGTTTTTGCGGGCACAACGGCGAAGCCCGTCACACACACCGCCGAGACGGAAAATTCCTGATGAAAACTGAAAATTCTTGGCCTCGCGCCATTGGATTCCAGTCGAGCCGGTTGCCGCTCCTACCGCGCCGTTACCTTCTCTGCCTCTGCATCCCCGCCTCCTTCCTGTCCTCTCGCCCCTCTTTCTCTTTCCCTTCTCCTCTCTCTCTTTTCCACTCTTTTTCTTCCCCGGTCTCTTTCTCCGGAGGCCTTCCAACCGAGAATCCACCTTTAGCACTCTCGAGTCCCGGACTCATTGCCGGAGAAACGCGCGCGTCCCTACCCGCCGTCTGTATTCCCCCTGGATTCCTCTTCGTTTCGGATTTTAACCGACGTAATCGATGCGTATTACTTTCTCTGCCTCCGCCGCGCGACCGTCTTTCATTCCTCTTACAAAGCTCGATGCTCGACTTCGAAAACGATGACCCATTTGCGCGACGCCTCTTATTTAATCGGAACAGTTGCGGAAATTGAGACCGAACCGTGCGCGGATCGAACCCTCTTCAATATTTCTATCGCCCCGTACCGTACTGTTTAACGACACACAGTCGAAAACAGAGTCGCGGAATTAGTTATGCATATTTTATTTTATATTTCCTTGCCTGCAAATTTTTGTATAGAAAATTCCAATAAATTCCAATTTTGGAATATGGTTAATCTGGTCCCCTTACTACAATAACTGCATTCTTGAAGAACCACCAGACCAATTTTTACGCTTGGCTGCTTATCATAGTGGTGATCCCTATGCCTAGATATTTTCATAATTACGATTACGTTCTAACGGAGAATCGCTCTATACATATGTATTCACACTGATGTCCACAACAATGAGTATGTTCGACTTCTTTCCGGCTAGATTCGCGGAATCGGCGAAGTTTCGGAAGACGCATCAACGAAATACTCGGTACCATTAATTCCGTAATGCACGGCGCGTCTTCGATTTCCTGGTACAACCACGAACGGGATGGATTCCGCGCCTTTGAGCGAAGAATGGACTCCGTTCTTGGTTCTACCGCGAATCACGAGACGCGCGTTATCCGAGAATTATACAGCGTGTCGTAAAACAAGAGTTACCATCTTGCTTTTGAGTAACGTTCGAACGAAACGACAGAGGCAGTTTCGGAAATACGTTTGAATACTTAGAATACAAAATCTACTCGTTTTTATTTTACGTAGTAAACTTATCTACGTTTCGTTAATTATTATAATAAATATAATGAACGTTCAGTAATTAAGTCGGAAGAAAATTAAGTATGCCTCTGAAAATAGAAATATCACGGCACGTAAAATAATTAAATTCGTCGGACGGTTCACCTTTCGCTTTAACAACTTTCCTCGTTTGTTTCTGCCCGGTAGAAAATAATTTTTGAACTGCGGCAGGGTTCAACGCCATACCGTTCGTTCGTTATTGCATTTTCTCAACCGGTTCTTCGCCGCATGCTTCGATTCGGAAAACCAAGAGTTATTTAAAGCAACGCTGTCGAAAGACCCGGCCCGTAAGCGTTATTAAATAATAATATTCTTCCCCGTTCGTTTGGAAACTTTGCCAGGGCGCAAATTTTCCCTCGAACAAGAAACTCGGTCTCCGTAGATTGGGAAGTTTCCTTCGATTCGTCGGAACTGAAAATTCTAGCGCGAGCAAACGTAATAGGGTCTGCCCTAATTGCAGTTAAAAAGTCAGTTCGTGGGTCTCTCGATCGCAGCTATCGAACAAGTCCTCGTCAGAAGTCCAAGCGAACCTATTCCTTTCCTGGAACAGCCTATAGACCTTCCTCGACATCCGACCCCGAAGGTATTACGATCGTTTTCCACGGGATCGATCAGATCGCGGTCGACAATCCGTGCTAGAAGCTTCCCTGTCCTCGGTGCATTACAAACTTCCAAACGCAGTCTCGGAAGAATTTTCGTGCTCGCGCTAGGAAGCTCTTTTGAACGCGGGGATTCCGGGAACCGACGCACAAGGCTGCCATTGTGCGGGTCAGCGCAGGATTTTTAGCTTCCGAGAAGACCGAGAAAAGGTACGATTGAGGATTCTTGCCATCGGACGGAGCAACGATGTCGGAACCCTCGAGTTAACTCGCCCCGACAATATGTTTTCGGGATAACAGTGAAGTAGAATGAAGATCCCGGGTTCCTCCGGAGACGAGAAGTTTCTCAGAACTTTGGCTCTGATCCGCGTCGGTCACCCTCCGACACGTTAAAGGTGGATTCTCGAGTAACAGGTTCCCAGCATCGATTTTGTCGCATTTCTCGTAAATCAAAAATGCAACGAGAGCTATTGAAATTCGAACGCATTTGTTACCGCCGCTCGGAAAACCGACAGCCGCAGACCACGCATTTATAGTGATTTTATTCGACTGCACACTTCCAATTATGGGCAAATAAAATGTATTAAACAGGCCAATTGAATATTTTGAATATGGCGTTCTGCATATTGCGACAATGGCTAGTACCGCGTTTGTTTACGCGCACGTAAAATAGATCGTCTATTTTAAACACGATTCGTTATATTTGTTGCGCGCGTAACGTGTTTCCTCGGGTTCCAAACCCGAAACTTCGTTTATAGTATTTTTTTGTCGATGTGACGTTCGTTATGTACGCAACAAAATTAATTTTTCTTTCGAGCTCTGAAACGGTACTCGAGTTAATAAAATTCCATATTAATTTCCTGCTCAGTAATAGTTTTCTCGAACAAAATTCATAAATTTCGGATATTCAAGTATGGATCGTTTCGAAAGCGTCTATTATACGTACGTGTATGTTCAATATTTTTTAGAACAATGGTGGCGATAATTAAATTTTGAAATTCTAGGCGAGCGAACGTTAAACTTTTCCATCGAACCGAATAATAATTAAATTCAATGTTCTTTAATAAGAACTTTTCTTGTATAATACAATAAAAGTCTTAAAATGTGGATACATTTATATTTTCGTTTATAAGAATTTCAAAGAGTCTCGAATAGGTGACTTTGTAGACGTAAATTTGCAAATACAGTAAACTCTGATTATTGAAAACCTTTTTATGAACGTCGATTATTACGACATGATATGCATACTTGAAAATCACTATGTACATGGCAAATATTAGACGCAAATGGAAATTAAAATTGTACGTTTCATGTACATTATTGCAATCAAAGAGAAAGAATGGTTTTGGAATTGGAAAAAGTGGTGCACAATTCTCGTTCGTCGAAATTAATCTAGTAACCAACGATCGAATCAAACAAAATGGAACGATATCTGGAGAGTTATTCGGTTCTACGCGAAACTTATCCTTCAACTGTTTGATTATTCGATTAGCATCTTCCACATTGCTACTTTAAGTACTTCGTACATCTACTGAACTTCCTTAATGCATATTACGAACACGATCTACTTTTTCAATTGTTCGTTTCTCAGATCCCAAAGTGTTTCTCGTTAATGTAGATCGACCTACAGATAGCAATAATGTATTCCCAGAACTCACCACTTACATTCGATCGACCGACCTGGGATTTCGGTCGAGCTCCCGCTAATAATTTCCAAAGATGGTTGACTAACTCTGTGTTAATTTAACTCTAGACAGACTTTGAACACGTGGAAAGTGACAAAAAATTTCATCGAATCCTTATGCTGTAAAAAAATTGTCAAATATCGCTTCTAGTTTTATCATTTTACACGAGTCTCGCCCCTTGATCGTACTCGTTGTCGCAAAACGTGATTTAAATGCTAGCTAAAAAAGAAAATGGTAATGATTAACCCTGACTTTGTCGAGAGAGACGGGGTTGTCGAAAACTCGTCCACCCCGTGAACGTTAATCCTCAGAAAAGTTCGACGGCTCGCTCGCCGCTCGTCTTATTTATGGGCACAGCGTTCGCGTCGTTACGCAATCCGCGTGTTTATGGTCGAGTAACGATGCAACTTACTAGGCTAGCTACTACCTGGCTCATGCTTCGTAGTAAACCCTCTCTCCACCTCCGAACTTTTCCAGCCCCCTTCGCGTTCTCCCGGGTGTTCGTCGGCCGCGATATCATCAGCCCTCGCATCCCCCGTTTCTATAAAGAATGCTCCGCGAGCACCGGATCGCGTAAATTTCACCGCGAGCTCGCGTTACTTTCCCGTCAGCGGGCAAAACTTTCCGACGAGCTTTCTGCGGGGGCGTTCGCGAGAAAAGAAGCCGGGGGTAGAAGAAGCGGGTGGACGAAGGGATCGCGGCGCGAGCGACCGAACGCGCGAGGATCGTTACGCTCGAGCGCATCCAGCCGGCGAAGAAGTTTATCCGGGCTTTTCCCGAGCGATACGGAGAGGGCGAACAACCGTAGGAAAAATGGCGTCGAGGGCAGAGGAGACGTCCCGAATCGACGCCCTGGCGGGCAACGTGTTCCTAAGCGGCGCTGAATGCCACGATGTACGAACGAGCCCGATAAAACTAGTTCTCGAATAGCTCGAGGATATAACCGCCTCCGCCTCCATCGTCCCTGTTCGGACCCTTTGTTCCCGTTTATCGAGCCATTCGCGGTCGCGCGAACCGTCCGCGACTTTCCGTGTCGGTCGATCGCCTCGCAACTTCTCCCAAGCAGTCGTTAAGACTTCTTCTCTCGCGTCAACTTTCCCGATAGACGCCCGGGAATGCCGAGGATCGCGGCCGTTCCCCCGTTTCCGGTGTCCCTGGAGGTAAGTCGAACGGCGAGGCGTCGGGAAAACCGCGGGGAAGAGGGAACACGGTCTCTCAATAAGGCGGAGGGCGTCGTTCCCCTACGTCTTCCCGACGACTCGACGAGGAAAAGAAGAAGCGAGGATAGCTTGGATCGGGCCAAGCCTCCGCGAATCCTCCGAGAGGAGGCCTCCGGTAGCCGAGGGAGCGAGACCAAGAGCGTAGGAAAGTGTTTATCCTTGAGATTGGACGTTCCGGGAGCTATCCTCGTAATCCCCTGGTGGCAATCTCGTAATCCCGGCGTATAACTTGGCCCCGGTACTCTCGATCCCGGCGTCCGGCGATCCGCCGAGACGCACCCTACGAGCCAACCAGGGATACCTTATCCTATTTTATCCGAGATACGCCCGTGATTGTGACCGAGTCAATATTTTTCATTCGTTTTTCGCGAACGCGCGTGCCCCTACGAGAGAACCTTGCGCTCTTCTCCCTCGACGAGTGGCTTAATGAAAAGCAGACTCGATTCACGACCCGGAGAGAAAACTTACTCGCGATCGAACGTAATTGGAGTCGGGACGGCGTCGTTCTACGCGTTAAACGACGAGCTAATTCTATTTCACCTCTCGCTGCGTGGAAATAAAACAACGACGGAGCACCTTTTCTTGTCTACGTTCTTTCGATGCAATCCATTTTGTAGTATTAGATGACCAACCCAATCTAAAAACTTATCTAACGATCGACGCACGGTGCGACGAGTATATATGGGAGTACGGAATAAAATTAATAAACTTTTTAATTTTCATCGGATAGAAAATAAAACGCCTTTGGAAACGAATTTTGTTTCAAGTCAATGCCGTAGTTAATTCATAGTCAATGAATTGACATTTTCAATTAAATAAACAATTCATAATCTAGTTTTATCGTACACTAGTCGTATGATCGATAGGAATTGCTAAAACTTCTTTGGGTGCATAGAGTCAAAGTAAATATCAAAATAAATATAGAAGACGGCATTAATAATAATAGGTGATAGTGTCATCGGATAGAGGATGAAATGCCCTTTAAAATGAGCGTTCGAACAAGGCGATAGCGTAATTAGTTCCGGAGATATAGCGATTTTAGTTTCAAGTCGATGCGGTGGCTAGTTTCGGAGATAGAAGGGTCCGAAGCATTTGTTTACGTTCATTGACGCGAAGTCAGTGGCCGTGCGCGTAAATACTAGATAGCGCGTAGTAAATTCTTGGAAATACTACGACTTCCTGGTCGCGAGACTGTCTCGACTCACGTGCGAGAGGGAGGCCCGACGCGACGCGTCAGACGGAGACAGAGATAGTCAAATTAAGAAAAATACCCGTTTACATAAATTGCGATATCTCCAAAACGGAACGTCGGATCGTCAAAAACCAAAAACCATTTCAAAGAAGAAGCTTTGCCGCTTCTAACAATACCTCAATAATTAATAAATCGCTAGTAGTTTCGGAACTGCACGTGTCTAAAGTTTTAGTATTTTTAATACGCGTTGTTAGACTGTTCTAAGAGAGTGGAAAAACCAACGGTGTGAATATAAATATTCCTAATCTCGTAATCAACTTATAGTCTGAGACACGGTAAATGTAAAACAATTCCTAACCTAGTGGGCTTCCAATTCTGTCAAAACTCCCCCATATAAAACAATCAAAGTACTGTGTAAACATCGACGATCTCCTGATCAAAAACTGGAAATCCAAGTTCTCCAATTTCATGGTCCGCTGAAATTCGTCGATTTCGAATTATCGTCAGGTACACGAACCCAACGTCCAACGTGTTCAATAGCGGGACAGAGTTAAAGGAAGATGGACGTCGAGAAAGGAGGAATCGAGAAGTCGGGTGGACATCGAACGGAGCGACGCGTTAATCGTCCCGAGGACGGGAGTCGTCTCCGCGCGTTCCCAGGGAAAACGAGGGTCACTCGAGCGAACCGAGTAACTAGATACTCCGGTGTCTTCTGAAACCGTGGCGAGCACTCCTACCTAACGAAAGGTAAACTTCTCTCGCGAGAACAAACTTATCCGGGCGGTTTTTGTCCTGTCCTCTCTTCGCTTCTTGCGCGACGTTCCCGACAAGTACAAGTAGAAGCCGCGTTTCCCCGGGACGTTTCAGAGACAGAGGTCCTCCTTAATCGACTCCTTCCGCGACAGTTGTCCCCTGATCGACTGTGAGAGACGTCTTTGCGGTGTTAACCTTTCGAATTTAACGCCTCGTTGGTCCCGACGTCGACGAAATATATAGGACGATGCGGTGGTAACGGCGCAATGGCGGATCCGTGGGCAGGACGATAGGGGCGATCGCGCCCCAAAGTGCAATAAAATCGCAAAAAAAATAGATTTATCGTTCGCGTTGCGTACTAATTAACGGATACTGCGCTCCTGTGCGAAACTGTTGCCTAAGATTTGAACGAATCGCTGCGGACCACGTAAATTTGATCGTGTTTCGCCTGCTCGAGAACGATCCGGTCTGGTTAAATACGAGACAAAGCCGCACGTTTTGTCTTCGCTGTCTGATATTCTGCCCCACGAATGTGCAATTTGATAAATTATATGTAGAAAAATAAGATGAGAATATAATTTTTATCGCCAAATATCTACTTTTCGATCGATTTCGTCACATCGGTATTATCTCGCCCTTATTTCGTTCTAAAATGTTTTATTATACTTATCGTAGTAAACTCCCCAGCTATATTTCAGTTTGTGCTTTTTTCGTCCAACTTTGAAATGCTGTATCTCCCGTCCTATTTATGGCAGCGAGCTCTGCAGGACGTCACTTTTTTCGTTGAAAAATAATATAAAGCATGAAACATTTCCTTCTTTAGCGAAATTTCGTATAGTTTCGGAGATACGGCGAAAAAACTGAAAAAGCGCGCACTTTTCGGCTTCAGTCGCCACTCTGAATTTATTACTCGCAATGTGAATTGCATTTAACTACCGTCTAAATAAATTTCCATTGACGCAATAGCGCATTCGCGTTCAAATAGTGCATTTTTCAGTTTCAAAAAAAAAAAATTTGATAGGTTACTTTTCACCGAAGGAAACAAAAATGTACGCGTGTTTTGTAATCACGCAACCGCTTTGAAAATGTGATGCGTAGATACACAAAATTCGTGAACTCTGTTTACGGACTTTCGGACCATAATTTCGTGAACGAATTTCGATACAGATATCTCGTGTTGTGTTTACAAATAGCAACGATATGCCGATATGCCCGCGAACCCGGTAATTTTTCTTTCGCGTGGGATAGTCGGAAAAATGTTATTTTACAATTTCGATTTATTTTCCCGCGTAAAACTTTGTTCCCCACAGCAATAATGTGTATTATAATATACAAGTAGGTTACGTATCTTTTCGCGTCGTTGTCGTATCCGCGACGAATCAATAAGACGAACCTATATTATGCATAGAGTTACGCGTTTCTATATAACGTGTTGCATTCTCCGCCCCCGCGTCGTCGAATAATCGGCAAACCCCTCGTATCGAGAACCGTGGGAAATGAAACACGAAGCGCACGAATACGATTGCTCGATGTTTTACGTTATAATCAATGTCCGCGATAGGTTTATGAAAAAAAAAAATTGAAATCGCCGACGCTGCTCGCGGCCTGGAATGGATAATTAGTTTTAAAATACAAAATTAATGTACCGTTCAGTTTATAAATACACCCGTGTATACATTGGAGTTAATCGACGCGTAGAACGGGCCAGGCGAATTCATAATACCGTTTTAAAACATCACGGAAATATTATTTCACTTGCTGGCAATGGTAAGCTCAATCCGCGATCGATTTCCATTTCGGTGTCCAAATATAATTGGGTTACGTTTAATTCAAAGATGCGCGTCGAGAACGAGATCAAGTGATTCTCAGATCGTTGAATGATTCCCCGACGCATTGCCTCCAATTTTCTGACTCCCAACAGTGTATTCTACGTTTTATTATTAGTTACGGACCCGAGGCTGTTGTATAACGTGACGTAATTTAATTCTAACCTGTAATTTAACTCGAACGTAAGATGAATGAAAGAATTCTGTTATGCACAAGGGGAATAGGAAAATGTGATATTACGGAAAAAGTGAAAGAGTAAAACAACGAGTTGCATGCTTAAACAGGGTATAGGAATCTATGGAGCGTGTATTCACCGGGAGAGAGTTATAATGGTAGATAGACACATAGGGAAAGGGGGCTATAGAATCGAGGGGTTATTTGCACTCAGAAACCGCGGACCCTCCTTCGTGAAATCAATACGAAATCAGAGTGAAATTACTGGAAATCAATCCAAAACGAATTTTCCTTCGCGACTGGAACGGAGAAAATTATTCATTTCGATTGGAAGTTCGCTGGAATTATACCAGTCGTTTCAATATATTTCTATTTTTGTAACTTCACATTTGTTAAATATTCAAGATATTTTCGAAAGATTTATGGAGCTGTTTTAGTTGCGAAATCGTTAAAATTGGTTTTTAAATCGCTCGACATTTATTAGTATGGTAAGCAGTCACAGATTTGGACAGCTGGGCGATTGGAGCATTATCGAGCCGATGGGATAGATCGGAGAATAGTGAATTACACAGATAAATCGGAGACTCTGAGGCAAGGGTCTTGCGAACAAGACAGCAGAGACAAAGAATCAGCCAACCAAAACCTTGGAACGGAAGAGTAATGTGGTCGAATTTACGAGAACAGTAAAAGCAGACGAGACACGGATTTCGGAAACGTCGAAACGAGTGAGAATAATCGAGAAGAAAGACGAGGATCGCGTCGCAATAATCGAACAAGGAGAACCACCAGGGATTGTGAAAGTACAAGTTTTAGAGCTGGTTGACAAAAAACTACGAGACGAATATAAAAGTCGTAAAAACGAGAAATGGCGAAATATCATGGTACAGCATAAAGATCGTAACACCAAGACGAATCAAACCTAACATTAAACGGGAGATGTTTTCAGCTTTCTGGCTTTGTTTCTTTTGTGACGCGTACATTTTTTATTTCAGCATGTTTGCACGTTTAAGGACTGAAATCATCCATCAAAGTTCATAAGAAGGGGCATAAAAATTCCTGTCATATTGTTAGCTTAAAGAATATTGCAATATACAATACAACTTCGTACAAATTTGATTCACGTCATAATTTACTGTATGAATAATGTTCTTGTCATTAGTCATCCTTATCGGGGAATAAACCACCTGAATAAACCTGAGTGTTAAAAAAAATTCTTAGAAGAGGCTAGAAACATGCACACAAAGTTCTAATCATTTGATATAATTGATATTCTTATTTATTTTATGTACGAAAGACTATGTTCGAAACCTTCAAACGAGTGTAAAAATGTTTAAAAATCACAAATCATTTTGGACCCTCCATTTTTATCCCAATTATCGTTCGACAAAGGGCTTGGTCTTTTTTACAATTTTTTTTCTCGGTAACCATTAACGACATCGACTTAGAATTTTAACTGAATAAAGCAATTATCAAAGTTATGGGAGGTCGTAAAGCTAATAAACTCTCATTATAAAATAATTTACGTCCAATTATTAGGTTCCTTAAGCATTTTATGAATTCCTTTTCACGTTTCAAGCCTTTTCCTCGAGTATTTAAACGCTTAGGGGTAGTTTATATCCTGATAAAGGCGTCTGACGACAAGATCATCGTTTGTACAGTAAATTACGACATAAATTAGATTTATATCATGTTTTATTCAGTGCGTTGCTATAGTATTCTTCAAGCCAACAATATAATATTGTCTGTTCCGGAAAAATATCACACCGAGTTACAAGCAAAATGTACCAACACCAAGATAAAAAATATTCATTCAGATAAGCTGAAATTTATACGCGTTCTAGGCAACCATTGATTCGTTGCACGTCAACCGTTGTGCGAGCAAAAATAATCCCGACCAAACGAGATACCCGTGTTTACAATTATTACAACCGGAAAGAGATAATACATTTATTCAATGAAAAAGTCTCAGATAACGTACTCTTGCGTCAGAGTCGTCCGCAGCCAAAGGTTTAACGTGCTTACGACGCCTGAGCGCCTCATAATTTATCGCGTTAAAGTTGATAATGCCGATAATGCCAATAATCTTCTGGTAGCGCAAGGCACGAACTTCTATCAAAGACTCTGTCGCATAACTCGAGCATCGAACGTTTCCTTTCATTTATTTTCGGCGGTCGAAAGAAAGATGGCGTAAGAAACATTTGGATCAAGATACTTTCCATCCGTTCGCGTTTGTGTACCTCAGTCGTTGCACGAGCAACGCGAATTCGTGGCAGATATATATCGAGGACTTATCGGTGAATTATGTATAACGTTTAAATTACCCCTCATTAATTCGGTCGGCAGCCGTTCGTTTCCGTGAAGCGTTCTAGTCATCGACGGGCGCGTCGGGACGGCTGAGATCTCGTTCAGATTTAGCCGTTCGATCGTCGAAAAGCAAACGATTCGTCGCTGCCCGTAGAAAGCGACCTCGTTTCCCAAAAACCTGTAATTCGCCGGGCACGGAAAGAGTTCTAGGGTGCTACAAAGACACCGTTAACTGGATTTAAACGATTGGGTCGCGATCGATAGCGTTCGCGCGCCGCGTATCGCTCCGTTCCTTAAACTCGAGCTTTCTCGTCGGCGTCCTTTGAGGGACGGTCTCGAGAAAGTTTCCTCTCTTTCGCGCGGGAAAAAGCGTAAGGTCAATTCTAATCGCGAAAGCGCAAACGAAGTCGCTGAATAAGAGGTAAAGAAGAAGAAAACGAACGGCAGAGTTACTTTCCAGCCTCGCCATCGACCGTCGTCATCCCCTTGCCACCCCTTTTCCGCGCCCGCTATATTTTCTTTCAGCGTCTTCTGCGGGTCTTCTGTGTTTACCGTACGGCCTCCCTTAGTCTCTGTTAAGCTCAACGCGCGTGGCAGTCCGTTCAGAAAAAGACGAGGTCATCCGACGTTTATCTCCGCCTCATTTTTCCTCCGCGCGATACTGTCTCGCGCGTTGTCGCCGACTCGGGACCGAACGATGACAGCTCGAGAGGCATCGACACTTTTACCCGTTGCTCCACGCGATGCTTCGCGCCTCGAATCGTTACATATTAAGTATGTATTTTTGTCGTATCACCGCCGAGTTGGTAAATAAGAAAATCAGAATGTAGTTCTACTTTTACGGGACCATTTTGTTACTTTTGTTTAATGCCTGATACATTTTTTATCGTTATAGATGTATCGTAAATTTTTATGGAATTTTTTTGCTCCCATTAGCTGCACGAAGCTGTCATAAAAAATGCATTGACAGGAGTAGACTCTGCTCTGTGTACGAGCTTTAAGGTTTTTTTTATAGCATGGTACTTCGTTCTAGAAAACGAAAATTTTCCAAATCGAATTACAAAATCAAAATGTATCGTGTTGCAAAGAATTGCATTCTACTCCTGATAGATCTCGAACATTATTTGTAGACGATTTCATAATTGTTTGAAAAGGATTCGTTCGAAAGGTCGAACGTTTAATACAATTTTACGCTCGAACGACTCTGGAGAAAGACTTGATTATTCCCAGAAGGCGTGGATCTTAATTTAAAACTCGAGAGGAAGACGGATGAGGCTCGATTGCTAAAATTTTAGCGCCGCAATCTTTTATATAAATGTAAATTTACACTCCGCGACAGGGTTTTCTAAAGCCCGAGGTATAATTCTTGGAGGATCGTCTTACGATCCAAATGGGTCGCGCAAGACAATTTCCAACGTAGAAAAATGTGGATAACTTAAGTGTCTCTTGCTATTAATGGCCATTGAAGTTACACGAGCGTACCATTATTAAACGAAAGTGTTTTTGGACAATTGGGCGTAGATGCGTATAAAATATCTTTGCTTGGCTACAGAGCTGCAGGAACGATCGTGTACGAAGATCTTTCAAGGACAAAATTATATGAATGATGCATCGGCGCCTGTCACTGGAATAATAATGAAAGTTTCAATTCATTTGCGAGGAAGACTGAACCGAAGATGCTTTCGAGTCGCATAAAAATAGTTGCAATAGCTGCAGGCATTGCCACATGCACACTCAACGGTGACACTATCGCTTTGCTGAATATTTCAACAGCTATGGATGTTGGAATAGGTGTAAAGGTTCGTGAGTATTGCAAGAAGCAACATGACGATTCTCACAAATCAGAAAAATGAACGCAATGCGAATTCCCTAGTCGACAGCATAGAACCGTCGGATTTAGTCTCGATATTCGAAAACAGAAATGTTAAAGCAGACATTTTAGAGTTTCTCGTTAAACGCTCGTTAAGCATTCGCTCCACAATTTAAGTTTTAATTTTTACACGGCGAGCGAGGCGCAAAAAGTTGTTTGTCCCGCGTTCGTTATTTAAAATTTTAATCTAGATAAGAATCTCGGCCGTCCGCGAACCTTGATAACGTCGGGGTTCGCGCGAGCAGCCCCTGGAAGCTGCGGGAGATAAGTTCGCGACAAGTTTAGGGGCAAGAATTCCGAAACACGCTAGCCAGGCGTGCTCGAAAACTCGTCGAAGCGCACCGGGTTCGCTGTTCGTCGAATTTTCCGCGAGCCTCCAAAACGGACGGTCGTTTTCGACCTTCGCTCGGCTAACGATGTCCAGGGGCTAAAACACGCTGGTCTCTTCCACGGGGAAAGCGAGCAAGCGGCCGCGAAGCGCACCGGAAGTTGCTAGAAATTAGAGACGCGAGGGTGGAAGGACTCGGACGACGGAAGAAAAAAGAACCCACCGAGATAGTTCACCGTTGGGGTGGGGGGAGGAGGAAAGTTTGAAAAAAAAGCATTGGAAAAAAGAGTCGGAGGGAGTAAAAGCTTGTTTCCGGCGGTGTCGGAGCATTAATATGCATTTCGTATCGTTAGAGGAGGCGGACTCCGCGTGGATCGCATCGCGGATCGCGTCGACGATTCCGGTTAACGAATCGGCCCCTTCGCGGTTAAGGGAACGCGATAGATAGAAAAGTACGCGTCCCGGTGATCCGAGGGAAATGGAGGCGAGCAGCAGAAAACGGTAGCAAAATGGTAACCAGAAAAAGCAATTCAATCTGGAATCGGCAAGATAGAGGCGAACCGTTGCGGCGGCGTGACCGTTCCATTACCGGTTTACGGAAAGAGAGAAAAGGAACGTCGAGGTCGGCGACGATGACGGTTGCTGGGAGACTGGCAGCAACGCCACGTTTCCCCGACGACGCGCGGCTATTGTCACGGATAATTGCACGGCTAGTTAGCCCGCTACGCGAGGCCACCTCGTAAACTTCCCCTCCCCCTCGCTCTGCCCCTCTCAGATACGAGCACTCGTGGAACGCTATCTCGGTGCCCTCTTAAGAAATTTTCTTCCGACGTTTACGCGGTTTATCTCTCTCGCCTGTTGGATTCAGGGGACGAGGAGGCTCCTTCCGCCTCGAGATGTCGGTGGAGCAGCGCGATACCAGATAAGCCTTGCATTCTTCGTTCTATTTGTCCCGGCTGGGTTCGAACACGCGAGCGAAACAAAAGCCACCGCCGTTGGTCCATTAGCGCCGGTGAACGAGCCACGACCCGGGGGCGGTCGAGGTGGCTGAAATGGGACGAGACGGGAACAACGAGCGCGGCTGCATAGGTAATACCGTCTTTAACGGCGGCCAATACGGGGCTAATCGCGGAATTAAAGGCGCTACGACCTCACCCGGGGTCTTGATTTCCACGGAACACCGTGGGTGGTTTCGCCTTACGCGGTTTCCCGGAGCTATGCGCCGCGACGCGGATGGAATTTCCTTGGCATATTGCGATCGGTTGCGCGACAGACCTCGTTGGAAATCCTGAGTGTTTGTCGCGACGACGCCGGGGCCGAGGACGCGGCCCGTACGCGTCGTGGATCGCGGATGAGCGCGAGCTCCGCGAATGGTAACGAGAGACTCCGGGAAAAAACCGGGAAAAAGAAAAGTTACCCTTTCTGGGACACGGTACCGGAGGTTTCTTAATTATTTCTACGACGAATACCATCTGCATATACATTTCCCAGGCCCTCTTTGCTAGCCTTCTGTTTTTTAAAACTAGAGACTGTTTTATATTGGCGTTTCATATATTTTCTTATTGTATATTATTCGAGCTATTAGCCATCGAGGTGGGCTGCATTAAAAACAGCGTCTTCGTGGTCGACACCATTCTAACAGTTCTCTAAATCTGAAAGAAAAGAAGACAAAGTATATTCGTTAGAAAAATGACTATATTACACTGTAGTGAGTGACTAATATGTGTGTCCAAGAAAAATTTTCGGTCGTTTTAAAAGAACCGAAGATACGTTCAAGTGCAAATTGACGTACGATTTTAATAAAACTTTCATTATTATTTTCCATAGCATCGGTTTAATAAATCTCTGCGAGATAAATCTCCATAAATGGGTTGAACCGTTTTTGCTTTAGCTCGGGATCAAGAGGGGTTGGGACAAATTCTTGCAGTGTCTCTTCCTCTTCGGTGCATTTCCATTTGCACCACGGATTCGGTTCCGACAACATTCGTGCTTTGTCCAACGAGAGAATCCAGAAGCCAAAATGTCTAGAAGTAGCTTTCTTTGTCATTTATTTATTCATATTCGGATCCTGTAGTTTTTATTAAACAATTATCGATGCAAGTACGTCTACAACAAAGTTTGATAGAATAACTTTACGTTCAAAGATTGATCATGCTTCGTTTAGAATTCCAGCTGGCAATATTTGATTATTTTAACAACGAGTCTTTTAATTTTCCACATTCTGTAATACCTTTGAGAAGTGTTTTGATATTACAACGCTCGAGTTCCTTCCTTTTATCTTACTTCACAGGCTCCTTTGTCAGTGCTCTCGAGTCGTGTTCTAATAAAGCTTCGAACGCTTTCGCATCTCGATCTTCGATGTATTTCTTATAAAATACTTAAAATTTTTAGAATTCCGTCGTTAGACTTCCCTACGAAACATCGTTTCCCAGTATCCCGGACTTTAAGATTAAGAAAAAAGAAGCAATCGATTCTTTAAATACTACAAAACAGAGTTTTTGGGTTAAATAAATAATTTTCTGCCCCGGGACAATATCCCTGACGGGTCTGATGTAATATCGATACACAGCGATAATAGAAACTTCAGGAACGAACCAGTTCGAGCGAGATTTAAATGCCTGGCAATTGCAGCGGGCGTAGGAAATGAAGTTCGATCCACTCAGGATTTACTATACAGGTTATCCCATAGTTGAACGATCAAACTTTCATGTTTCTTTCTAAACGGGACCCGTATATATTTTTCCGTTCGGTTCCACTCGATTCTTTCGCGACCAACGTTACGCTGTACCTCGTACACGATTCTTCGCTAACTATGTGTAAACACTCGCAACATTTTACCTCCGACTTTTCGAGAAGATCATTAAGGTCGCGGGAGTCAGGCTCAACGGTACAAATTCAACTCTTTTGTGCCGTGGACCGACAACTTGCAGGTCATTAGTTCGACTATTACTCGAGTCTAGTCAAAACATATTTAAATCGATCCTCCCTTAACACTTTTAACAATGTGACTAAAACAATTAATTCTCAAGTTGAAACGTTAAAGAAAGTTTCGTTTCAGTCAACGTGTTAAAGCTTTCGCTGCTTAAACAAATGCGTATTGTGGATCGGTAACCAGCATTTTAAACTTTGCAATATAGTTCACAGTGGGAGATGCTTAATAAAATTGTACGTAACGATCGTGGATGCTGTAAAACAACAGATATACATCGAACCATCGAACGTTTCTAAGCCCAAATTTCTTTGGTCGTCGCGGAAGAGCACCCAAGACGTCCCGCGTGCTAGCTTCCGGTTTCTCGCGTCTCGCGTATCACGTGCTCGACAGATGTTGCGTCGTAGTCGCTCGTTACGCTCGTTCCCGGTCCGTGGACGTTGGAAAGGTCTGATTCGAGACGGAAAGAAACGAGTAGGGGGGTGGGATAGGTAGAATCCGATATTAAACTCGACGAGTCTAGGGGGATGCGTATCATTTCGATACCGCGAGTGCATCGAAGCGTGCGCACCGGAGAGGCTCGCGAAAGGACGGAGCGGTTAATGCTCGGGCATAAATATCGGGGCTCTAATTACGTCGACGAGCGTGTGCACGCGCCGCACATATACCGGGCATATTCCCATCGAATTCGTAATTATGGGCTTAATTGAAAACGTGCCGGCCATTCTCCGTCAGCCGGTCGCCGCTGCGAACGCGCCGCCTCGTAATTCCTAAAAACAAAACTCTACCGGTGTCCCTCTCTCGCTTTCCTCTCTGCCCATATGCTGCTTTCCTCTCCTACGGTCCTCTCTCTCTCTCGATTCTCCGACGTTTCTCTCCTCGTTCCCTCGTTATTACGCGCTCGACTCATTCGCGATCGCGCCGCGACACGAACGATGACCTCGATGGAAGTTACGGTACTGCGACTGCCGCGAATCGCCGGAACCGACGCCGGATTCGGGTCAACCGAGCGAGCTGGCGAACGGTTTGTCGCCGCGCGTGTGCGTCTATCGGCCCGCGGAACGCGAGCGCTGTGCCCTCCGCGGACGGGGAACGAGAGAAAAAAAAAAAAAAAGAAACGGCGGGGATGCAAAGCGACGCGCGTAATTTATGTCCGGGACCGGAGCCAAGAAGCTGACGGTAACTTCGTCTCGTAAATCTCCCGACCCGCGGCGGAGAGTTCTTTCGTTGGACCGGAGGAATACGCGCCGCCGATCCTCGATGACGTCCGAATCGTTTCGCGCCAAATCCATCACCCTTCGCGCTCCGTGTCCGCGGACCCTCGCGAAATCAAAGGGAAATTTCGTGCGGTCGTTTTCTCTTGCTTTGGAATTCGTAAAATATTAAATTCTGTAACTCTGCTGGCGTCGTTGGAACGGTAGAATAAAATTATTCGCTCGTTTTTCATCGACAACGCCTTCTGAAGGCCAGAAATCCAAAGAATTCTCGACTACTCTTTTCAAGATCACTGTAAAGAGTAAATGGCTCGATTTACTCACGGTGGCTTATCACTTGACCTGCGGCAACGTTTGCAAGCGATTTTAATGTACTGTCCGACCGTACGAAAGAGGCTAACGAGCGTGTCCATCCCCTCTCCAGTTTATAGTCCACTAGCTACGACCGCACGCAGTGTCACCATTGGTCGACGGACGGTCGCAAAGCTCGCCTGCCAATGGCGATAATGCGCGCCATAGTAGGGGAAATGGCAGACTGTAAACTAGAATAGGGACGTAAACACTGGCGGACGGACAGTACATATCGTTTCTAAATATAGTCTAACAAGCAGGGATGGCCACGATGCAACGATGCATTTTTTAATGAATTTCCTCGTTCGAATCTCCGCCATATTCGATCGTTGTAAAAGCTGCTGCGGACACTGCGTATGATCGACAATTTCAGATTTAATGCTGTCGCATCGACGCATCGCATAAACAATTTAATCATCGTCCGTCTATTCGTGGTCAAAATATGTCGAAATCCTAAAAACTGTTGCCAATTCGAGACAGAATGGACGCGGTGTTCGCGATTGACGAATGCACCGGCGCTGAAACGCGGTATTGCACTTATTTACGCTGCCGCGAGTCCGTGAGAACGGCCGTTTGGGTTAATGGCACCGTAGGAAACGCGCAGTTGCAAAGTCAACCGACGCTCCTGTGTGTGTGCGTGTGTTTTTTTTTCCTTGTTGCCTCCCTCGCTCGCGAATCCTCGTTGTCGTCGCGTTCTGCGTCACGAACGCGAACGCGTTGTCCGCGAGTACGTATCCATCGGAGAACTCTTCGGCTAATCGATGTCGGGTCAGCGTAGAGAAAGGTTTGGCCAGCGATAAGATAAATGCAAGCTTCTGTCTTTACACTCCTTCGATCAAGGCTCTATCGCGTACTCGCGGCTGCTTTGCTTTCCCGACGCTCGCTCTACATTCCGTTCTCATTTTCTGTTTTCTCTTTGCTTTTCTCCCGAGTACGTGAGTGCAGTTCCCCGGCGAAGATGTACCCTTCCCTTATTATCCGCATCTCGGCGCGAGGTTATTTTCCTTGACTTTTTTGGTATAATGGGTTGATTAGGCGATAAAGGAGGAAACTTTCAGACCCCTGTTTTACATGTACAGTCGGAAGCACAAGTCCGCGTTGAAAAAGAAAATTAACCCGAGAGCCAACCGGTAAACACAACGATAGGAATTCAGATATTTCAGAGTTTAATGTCTGGGGTATCGACTAGAGAGTTTTGCTCTCAAGAGTTGCTATCGCACGGATCCGTTGGAGATGACCTCTTACACGGGTGACGAAACAACTTTAAGCATAAAGACTCTTCCGTTTGTCCGTGCGAAAGAGTCTGATGCTCAGAGTCTACTTAAGAGTTCCACTCGAAGTGGGGAGCAGAAGGAGCACGTGCCCCTGGATGTTTTAAAAATTATTAAGTTCGTTTGTTAAAATGATTTCAATTTTGTTTTGCGTTTCCTAACATTCGTGATTAAAATTTTCTTACGACAAGAATAATAAACATCCGTGTACATTACAGCTCGAAAGTATTCGATCGTGCATTCGAAAGTTAATTTTTATTTGCCAACAGAATCTAATTGTGTTTTTGACACGAACGAGAAGCATTTTCACCTTAATCTCCGACTTAATAAAAGATGGCTGAATTCTCGCGTCTGATTGTGCATCCAATCTGTTGCGATGTTCTGTTTTAGTCGAAGCGTATAAAGAAAATCCAGCATCGTGCTACAGATATGCGGTCGAAAAAAGAAAAAGCGTTTTAACAGGTTTTCCCGATAATTGCAGATATCCTTCTTTAATACTGCGCCAAAACTCTGAATATGGTAATTCGTGGAAACCTTGTTACTGAAACTGACGTCGTATCGATAAACTTTTTATACAGCTTTTCATCGAAGCGCTTGGTTTATCACGGCACTTTCAATAAATCTTTACCATGAATGATTTCGTAAAATTGGATCGATCGGAAAATATTGCACCACGGAATTATGCAAACCGTTTAAATAATTTTATAAAAAGTAATGTTCGAGTTTGAATAAAAATGATGTTACGAAGATTACAAAAAATTATGTTTAGACTCGAGTATCGACTCTACGCGTATTGATTTGGAAAAATCTCGATCTAATGAAATTGCACCTTTGGTATGACCAAAGATGATAATTTCATATATTATGAAAATAGTTTTGATCCCGTGGAGCCCCTAAATGGGTCTCGCGAAGCCCCAGGGCTCAGCAGAGCACACTTTGGGAAACGTTGGTTTAAAATGTTCCGAAACTCTTCTTCTCGCTGAATTCGTGTTTGATTTAAACGTTGCACGGTTTTACGAAATATTCTTTATTTTATCAGTATCGTACAAAGCCTTTTTATATAGAAATATAGGCTTCTCCATGAAAATATTGACTTTCTTAATCGATGGACCGAGTTTCACTCTCACGTTGGTAATTTACCTATTTCTACGTTCGTACGATATAATAAAAATATCTCATCGACGCATCTGGCTTTTATATTCGTTTCGTATAAATCGAACGCTTTGACCACAAAAAAAAATCCTTTACCAAAAACATGTTTTCCGTTATTAAAGGAAACAGGTAATAAATGTTTGCTATAAATATTTATGAACCCGAGGAACGGTTGATGGTCCCTTATATTTGCACAGGCTCGAGTCTCTATGCGCACGCGATGTCTCATGCCAAGTATTATACCCTCGATCCAAGGATAAGATCGAAAGGTATCGAATAAATTGTCTACACTTAAAGCGAACATTACTATTAAACTAGTTAGTAATACGTATATTAAATAATAATAACTTTCGTGGAAAAAGTGCTGAAATAAAGCTGCTTCTAAAATTGATCAGGCGCTGCTACTTTTAAAACGAACCGTGATCGCGACAAAAATACTTTTCCTTTCGCTGTTCGTACGAATAAATAAATATTAATTTGTGAAAAATATAGTTCGTTTCCAACAATTTTTCCTATTTAGAGATCGGTAAAATTATCAGATCCAAAGATAACTTATTGGAAAAGTTGCTACGAAGTTTCTTTCACACCGAAATAAATAAATTTCGGAGATTGGGAGTGTGGAGAATCGATGCGTATCGTGTTTTGTTTAGCGAATTAGGAGCGATCGCCGTCGAGCTTTGGCCAGTCGAAGACTTGGAAGCCAAAGCACTGTAAAATCAAAGGTAGTTAACGCATCGGTGGAACTGAATACGAAATTACGATGATTCTGCTCGACTTGAAACGAGGCCGGAAAGTCGTTCCGGTTCCCATGGATGGCAGGGAAAAGGCTCGGAAACGATTCCCGGGTTCCTTTCCTGGCATTTTCTTAATACGTAGCCGCCGATCGTCGGTGAGTCGGATCCACGGTCGGCCGTCTCGCAAGAAAAACGAATTCCTGGCTGTGTATAAGTCGATAACGCGTCGGTGGCGCGCGTCCTGTAGCGAGGCTCGGTCCGCGTCGCTTATAGGGTGTATATCGTGCTCTTTGATCTTTAAAAAGAATTCAATTTGCTTGGAGATTGAACCAGGGTCACTGAGCCGCGCGCAAACGCCAATCGTTCTTCCCGAGTGCACAGGGGGCCACTCCAACCCTGCCACCGATCCCACCCCCGTCGAGCCAGCGTTGGATACCGGTCGTTTTCTTCGAAAATCGTTCCCCGACAGGATCGCCGCTGGGCTCCTTCCGTCGTTCGCCGTACGTACTGCGTTTCTCTGGCCTTAATTAAAGGCGAACATTCAATTTTCTTACCGGCGCGAGACTCCCTTTTCCGTTCGTTAACGTCGGAGACCGCCTCGTTCTCCGAAAGATTCGAGAATCGACGGCGGGGGCGGAGGTGGACGGTACTCGAGAACGACGAGTCTGGGACGGACATCTGGATAGCCTCGTACTCTCGGACTTCTACGGGTCCAGGGGAATCGACCGTGGCGGAGGACAGCGCGGGAGACGGGGGATGGGTGGGCGAAATGGAAGGTGACTCGAATCGAAATTCGATCGGAAACGTCGCGGCGGTTGTCGTAGATATGCGGCGTGGAAGTCGTGGAGGCGGAAGAATCGCGCACGCGACGTAAACCGACGCCCCCGCCCCCGGGATCCCGGAACGGAAAGATCGCGCGAGGGACCGGAAGGGGCCAGACGACCCTCGCTCCTTGCCCGTGCTTACGCGCATTTGCATAATATCCGAATATCCTTTAATGGCTGGACGACGTTCGAGAAACACCGATCCTCGCGGGTGTCGTCAAACTTATCGCTTCTTAAGCTACGGAACCGACCCTCTAGCGTTCGATCTCGACGCTCTCGGTTGGCCGTTTCGTAACCGCGTCGAATCACCAGGATCCTCCGGGTGGTTTCCTCGTTCGACGAACGACCGCGTCGCGGAGATAACGCGACTCGAAGAAATTTGAATAGCGCCCGACGGAGGAACGCCCCAGAGCTTTCCCTTGGTATTTCGCGGGTAAATTTAACTCCAATGTTCGCTCGTTTTTAGCTTCGCGCGTAATCGTATTACCTCGCAGCTACGCGTCCGTTCTTTCGTAAATTTTTTTTTTTTTTCAACGTGTTCTCCGCTGAAAAAATATCGCCGCGGGAGATAATATCGTTCTTCGCTGTTTGCCGTGCCGCGTTCCCGCGAGAAACGTATGAACGCCGCCTTGGACGACCATGTTTCACGGTGTTTGACGGTGTGAGCTGCCGGGGGTTCGGAAAACCATTCGACGCTACTAGTTTCAGGCACTTCCGGATTTTACTCGCGTGAGATTACAGTGGGCGCTTCTTAAACTTCTTCCGCCGGGGACCCCTGTTCGCGGAACGAAATTATTAACTCCGGTTTTATTACATTAATGGGATACTAATTTTAAGAACCGCGAAACTGTGGTAAGAGAGAATTCGAAAATATCATAATCGGGTCGCGCAGAGTCGAAACGGATTCCCAAGAAAAAAAATTTTGAGGACTTTCGAGGATATTTTGGATTCCTGAAAATGGTCGAGATTCACACCGAAAATATTCGAAATTCCTGGAAAAATTAACCGTAATTTACGCTATTATAAAAGCGTACAAGGTGGAAGATGAAGAGAAAATATTTCAGGCATTATTTTCACCTCGCCTTCCAGCTTTTATAATTTGATAATCGTTAATAATCTAAACAAGAGCGCGGAAATGGGATTTTATTTATTAAAGAGAGTCTCGAAACGACAATCGGGTTAACGGAATTCTCAGCAGCCTCGACACTCTCGAGAATCACGACACTTTCCGGAGTCCCGAACATTCTCCGAAATCCGGGATATTCTCGGGAATCCAGAAATTTTCGGGAACCTGACCGGACCCGATCTCTTTCCTACCAGTCCCGAACATCTGGTTCTCGACATTCCTGCGGTTCTTCAACACCTCTGCAGATGACCAGTTAGTTTAAAGAAAATAACGGTTAAAAGCTACAGTACTCTACCGCCTAATAACTTCAATGACTATCGTACGCACGAAAAATTTGATATTTTATCATGTCATCATAAAATTTAGAGAAACTTTTCAATAAATGATTATTTTGATCGTTGATATCGATGATGGAAATTGTTTACAAACGACCATTGTCGACGCCCAGAAATTTATTTTGATTATCGATAATCAATACAATGTGAAACATTGTATTGTGTTTATTTTTGGCCGTCCTCAATTTTCAGTATCATTACGGATAATTAGTGTCCATCAACGACGTAAAATTGATTACAGAATATGTATATATTATATATATATATTATTAAGCAATAAAAGATATCAATATTTATGAAAGAAAGTAATCAGAAAATATGTTTGCTCTCGATATTGATTACCGATAATAAAAAAAGTATCTCGCTGTTGATATTGGTTACCGGTAACCAATATAAAATTCTGTTCATCTATAATGGTTATTCGCAACAGATATGAAATTCTGGTCATCGGGAATGGTCATTCATAAGCAATACAAAATTAAAATCAAAACCATTTAAAGAAAAATGTAACTGTTCTAGTGTAACATTCTTTACTCGCGTTCACAACCTGGAATTAATGTATTTTTAAACCAATTCCTCTACATTTAATCTATTTTTATGTCATAGACCCTTTTTTTTACATTTTGTGCACCCGTAATAAAGTTGCAGGACTGCGAAGTAAAATATAGCGTATTGTTCTGTAAACTCATTTTTCAAATTTTAAAAATAACCGTACAACCAATGGACAACAGAAATTAGCTTTTCGTTTTACTTTCCCTGGTGATTTTCCAACATTGGAAAAGTATAGTAGATTTTATTTCGTTGTTCCTATCGATGTACTTTAAAAAGAAGTATTATCTAAGAAACATTGATACAAAATAGTAAGTTTTAATTACACCGTGTTATAATAATCACGCATCGACGGTGCTCTTCGTTAACAGAAAAATAGAATTTAAATAGAATTTGGAAGTGCAATTATATTTTAAAGAATGCGAAGATTGGGAGGATTGGATTACCGATGGATAGTTCAGCAAATTAATCAATGTGCTTAATATGGGTTAGCAATTAGGAACGCTTGTATACAGATAGCTTAAATCAAGAATGCAACGTTGGAAACCTGTTCGTACAAATGTTCGACCAATAAATAGCCAAGGCACGATAATTGTCCTCGTTGGTGCAAGTGAACCAAATCTGAAGCAATTGACAAGTTTGTAGAATATCGACATGAACCAACTTTAGATCCTCGGTATCATGAGAGCTATTCATCTGGTACACGAACATTCAAGATCATTTCGATCGTTGTTTAACCAGAAGTCCATGTTTATCCATTGTTCGTACGGTTTTCAAGACCCAAAATGAAACGAGTCCGCGGAACGTGAAAAAATATGTTTCGAAAATATCATGAGTGAACGGCTAAAAAACATATTCATAAACAAGACTGTATTTTTGTTCAGATTTCAATTACAGTTATCCATGGCACCGAAACCGTACACCGTTATGCTGCGTTTTAAAAAAACACCACTTCCGTTAAGATCGCTGTTTTAAATAAAAATCAACTTTCGCGAAAAATAAAAATATTTTCGCACTGTATAGACAATGTATATTCATGTACTGGAAAGCTCAAACTTTTCGAACGCCTAGCTCCGCTGACGATTAATTTTTATATAACCATGAATATTTCACGTCCTCAACTTGGTTGCAACCCCTTAACCGGGCAGACTTCTCTGACGTACGATCTAACTTTAATTTGTCGAAAAGCGTAAGAAAGTGGAAAGCTCAGCGATAAGTGAATTTTCATCGTCGGGACCGAGTTCGAGTTTTCGTTGAATTTTAGCTGGACGAGACGAACACGAATCTTTTCTGCTATCTATTGGGGAAAGTCTCGATGTCGTCTGAGATCCTGCCCTAATCGAAACTCTTCGTTCTCCCTTGCTGTGATATACCAACTTTTAAACAAAATTACTCGAATGTACAATATAATTTCGTGTCTTGGATCTGTTCTCGAATACGGAGATAATTGTAGTGCACCAAAATAAAGAAATAGCCTTTAAGCTTATCGTGTTGTCTTGTACATATCAGACTGATTCTGCCAAAAAACGTAGGAAAACGCATGAACGATCATGTTTCGTGGTTGCTCGAGCAAAGCGTCTCAATCATTCAGGGTTTGCAACCCACTTATCAGACGCTATTAATGTTTATCCCAGTGTGTTCCCAAAGGCTTACGCTTCAGCTCATTACTATTTATTAGTTTGGTAAGTGACCTTATTAGCAATTTCCCCCGTTCCAGAGCGTTGCTTTAAGATCAGGATCATAAATTATGGCTCGGAGGAAATTCTGTAGCGCACGCTCCGATCGTACCCGAAGGATATGTTAATATCTAATACAATATGCTCACTGTCGACGTTACTGAATGTTGCATTACGAAATTCTCGCGTAATCGTCTCGCCAATACATATTTATTGTTATAACGAGAGGGCCTCCCGAATCGTTCCTCGGTCCCCGAATCCTCCGGACCGATCGGTTTCAAGTTCTCGTCGGACGGACGGCGATGTTTATCCCAGCATAGGGACGCTTTGCATAAAACATGGAGTTCGCGCGAATTAGACTTTCACGGGACGAGTTCTTACCAGCCCATACTGTTCGAAGTTTCTATGTACGGAGTCGCGTTCGCTTATACCCGGAAGTCTCGAACGGTACGCTTTATATCGTTCTTCTTTTCCCTCTTATCGTCGCGTTCCGGCGACCGCCTTTTCTACGTCATTAGTACAATATATTCGCGAGCAACGGTAGTAATACCGTTTAGAAAACCCGCAAATAAACCGCCTACGCGGAGCGTTCAAAGGAGAGGAGCTTCGAATCGGGATTACGTTCCGGTTTTTCTCGCGTTCGTCTCGCGTTTCCGTGGTCTTTTTCGTTCGCAAACGCCCGATCGTTCGCAGTTTCCACCTTCTTTCGTTGTTTCAGAGAAGAGCACTCGTAACCGCTGACCGAGCTATCGATCGAATCGCCGACCAACGTTTGCCGTCGCGGAGTTCTCCACTTTTACGACGATATTATTAGCGCGCTCGGCGGCGCTCGCTCGCGCGAAACGGCTCCGTGGAAACGAGCTGACGAGATAGCCGCGCGGACCGCCGTCTGTTTCCGTTCATCCGGAACGTCGGATCGTTCTTCCTTTCCCTACGACCCTCGACTCCTTCGTCGACCCTTCCAACACCCCCCGTCCTTGCGCGATATCAGGTGAGGACCGTTCAACCACAAATCGATCACTCCTGTACCTCGAGCTACGGAATTCTTATGATATTCAATTACGTCGTAATCCGTTCGAAATTTTGGGCCAGGTTATCGTTTTCCCATTCTTCGCGATCGCTTTAAAAATCCTCAACGTTCTATATTTCAAACGAAACAATTTTACACGGTCTACGACGGTGATTCCAAGTTTATTCTAAAGCTTCAAGTACGTTTCTAAAACTCTTGATCCACAAGTAGAGAAGAGCGATCGATTTGACGTGAAATGGCCCGCAGGCAGATACAAGAGTCCTTCGCATCGTGTTACTTCCGGCGCTCGTTTAGGGACGTAATTTTACACCCTCTCGACGAATCGACTCGTAAAGCTACGGAAGACGCTTAATTACCGAGCGAACGTCGCTCTACGAGCTATCGCAACCTCCTCGATCTCTCGTTAAGTTCGACTGGTGCCGTCTTTTGGCTAGACTTCTCTTCCAGATAGGAAGAAAGAGATCCCTTTGGTCACCGATTGGCCCTGTTCTCGCGTTACCCTCCCGATTGGACGGTTATCACTATCCGGGTCTTTTAGATTCCCAGCCATTTTCTACTGGCGAAAAGATTCCCGACGTTTCGCCAGAGTCGCAATTAAAGTCTGCGTTAAATGATCCGCCGCTAAAGGCGAATCAATAAGATACAATTCGAGATAAGTAGAAAATTGCTTGGCTAGAAATTCTAAATAGGTATTACCAATTCGATCGTTACTGGCACTCACGGATGTCAAAAGTAATTGCAATTGTGTACCGAGTGTGTTTACTTGCGATTGCAAGTACGAGAATTCGTTTATTAACGGCGAATTTATGTTTACAATAAATGCAGAAAACGTCGTCGCGAGCGATTAACGATTCGTTTAATCGTCCAGGCCCCAAGCAATTAATTTCAGTAATCAAATAAAATTAATCGCGATCAATTCGAGCGACTAAGCTTTTAATCTAAATGGGCAAACGATTAATTACTCGATTAATAATCAACCCTGCCTCTAGAAGATTGGAGTTTTGGCATGCAATTCCGATGACAACCATAATCTCCTAGGAATTGTTCCGTTCCAAAGCATGTTGCCCATGCATGACGCGGTGGTGTAGCTGATCAAACGAGGAAACTCGAAATTAGTATATCTTGCGTAGCACGGCCACTTCGCGGGCCAATAATTGATCGTAATTTTGATTAAAAAAAAAAAAGAAAACAAGTCCATTGCATACAATAATGCAACACAATTTTCTCGAAATCAATTAACTAGGTTATTCAAGGTATTTCGATATCGTTGTTTCACTGTAGTAAAAAAGTCATATATAAATTGAGCAACGATATAAAAATCGAGAAATGTTTTCCATTTTAAATGTTGAAGTGACTGGACATGGCTCTGTTATCGAATAATTAGTATAGTATTTTTTTTAATATTAAAAAAACAGGATACATTTAACGATTTCCGTGAGTTTTATAGGTCAATATGATATTATTAATTCCATACGCAATCACTGTTTCCAACTTTTTCTGACGCTGATGACATAAATGCCTCGGTTAAAAACGCATTATCTTAAACGAGAATTGATTATGTCATTACTAAAATTAATGAATGTCGTAAAATTATACGACTTTGAATAACATTTGCTCTTTAACATTATTTATTATACTAAAGTACAAAAATAAATGAGCATTGTGGATCCTTTTGTTTAATTACTGGGTCCGAGCATCGGTAAATTCAATTACCGAAGCACTGCGGTGATTTCTAATTAAAGTAATTTTTCAAAATAGAAACAAAAGGACATCGGTTCTATTTATTTTAATTGACTGAAAGTAGAAATCAGATGTTGCAGAAACAAATGCGAAAAAATCGATGATAAAAACGAGCGTTTTAATTAATTTCCAGGGAGCACAACGTTTTATTTTTCTTCGACCGTTCGATTACCAAGACAATTAGCCTACTTTGATGTCTACCGCTAGACACTCGAGCAATGTTACTACGTTGTCGACAACTTCTATCCAGTTACATACAGTAGTGGTCCCTATTAGCGAGTCTGTCCACATTAGTGCGCTTTTATATTTAAATAATTGGTCGACGGAATTCTGCGAAAGTAAAGAAACGAAATGTATGTTTTTAACTTTGTTAAAACATTATAGTTAGAAAGGTCCATTTTATATTCATAAATCATTAAAGAATGGTTAAAATTTCTTCCAAGATGCCCGTCACGATATCGACATATCGGATCCTCTTATCGAACACGTTGAAACACAGCTACTTTTTAATTTATAAAGGGTAAATTATATATTAAAACGGTTCGATATTGTGAAGAAATAGTGAAAGAACTACATCTACAACGTTTTCATAATTTTATAAGGACGAAAGGGGGGCTAACGAAAACCAAAAACTCACGAAACGATTCGAAGATCTCAAGAATAATAATAATTAGAAATAGAAATATAAAAGTTTGGGTGATCGTTCAATGTATGTCAATGAGTTTACCCCTTGAATCCGTAACCGACCAGAGGTACAAAATTGTGTACTCTGTTCAACGTGTCGAGCCAGAAAAAGCGAACAAAAATTTCCGGAGGTACTTTTTACCCAACTTCAAAAGAAGTTCATTTCATAAATTATTAAATAATACGAGTTTCAAATTTGTTCGAGGACCGAGTGACAGCTGTTTCGAGGGAAGACATTACCTGACGAAGAAGTTACTCCTTACAGTCGTCGCCTTTACTACTTGGGCGAAACTTGCATAAATAAAGCGTGGAAAGGCACTGCTATACTTTTAAAAACGAGCACGGAGGACGCGCAGAATTTTTAGAAATTAATTGCTTTGCTGTTGGGAGCGAAATTACAGCGGAAGAACGCGCAACGCATTGCATAAAAATCTAAATATTTAAAACGCGTGCACCAAATACAACTACTAAAAAGGTATCTACAGCAGGGATGATGGACGTAAACGCTTTTGTTCGTAATTTCGATCGCGATATCCGAGTTTCCGCGTCTTCGGTTTGACCACCCTCGCTCAAGGGCAACCCTCGGAGATGTTCCTCCCCCCGACACGCAGTCCGTGTCTCTGGTCGCAAATATCCTGTTCCCCGACAGCTTTCAGCGGCTGCAAAGGGCCAAGCTTACGCGTTCTAGAACCCGCGGAGCTCGAAGTCGCGACTCGAGCATCACGCGATTCCGCAATCATACGCGGTGGGTGGGGTAACATGCACCCGAGGGCTTATCGGCGGCCGCAAAGTGAAATTATTCCAGGTTGAACCCTTGTCGCCGATACGCGCGCGTGTCGCGAGGGAGGCGAGCCCGCACGACACTCCGCCGCGCCTTCTCCGCTTCGGGTTAGTTAGCGTTTCGAGGACTCGAATTTTCCCCTCTTTCGAACGGTTCTCGCCGCCCCCCGTTCTCGCCCCGCGTTCGACGTTTCTTTTCGTCGTCGTGGCACCCACGACGCTCGGTCATCGAGGCACGAGCGTGCAGCAAACGCCACCCGGAAGAACGTTTTTCGCTGCTCGTTAGCGCTTATCGATTTTCCACCGATGCCCTGCTGCTACGATTTCACCTGGCACGCGTCGCCCTGTGCACTGCGATCTCTGCCCCCGGATTTTTCCAACCTTTCGACGACCGACTCGAATTACTCCGCCCCCCCACCCCCCGCCGCCGCCAGGCTTCCGGTCGCGAACCGTGTCGCTTTAGACAAATGTTTCGACGCCCGGCCACCGCCGCGGTTATCCATCCTTGGAACTTTCCGCGGCGCTGAGTGCCTCTTAAGAGGCCGTTCCAGTCTGGAAGTTTTAACAAATCCTTTTATTTCCTTTCCCCCCGAACGCCTACGTCCTCCTGAAATATTTCCATCGATGGATATCGCCAGGATTTGCAAAATTAAATTTAACTCGATGTTTTCGCGACGATACCTCAAAGAAGATGGCCCATATTTTGCGTTTAGTAGAACATTGTTGGATCGTATAAAAGGTCGAACTCGATTGCACAAAACTCTAAACGATATCGTGAAATCCACGTCACTATATTATTTAATAGTTTTTCGTTTGCCACTTTTTGTCAGTATTTACCAAGTCTGAAAAAAGTAGAACTCCGACGCCATCGATCATCAATTTATCGCTATTACGCGACGCTCGCGACGTGCCATAAAGTGCAAATTGGTGTTCGAGCGAAAATGTCTACCTGTCCGCTTCAGAATATTCTTACGTCTGTTGATCCCCGGTTGGAGTTCGCCGGAGAATTATGTATATTCCGTATTTTACGATACGGTATCGGTGCTAGGAGCTACGAAAACACGGCTCGCTTCTTCTCCGCACTGGAAGGAGTCCGTGAATGGCGAGGATCGGAGCCCCCGGAACATTTATCATCGCGCGAAAGGATATCTTGTTCGAGCCCCGGCTTCCTTTACCGACGAATAGTTCGCGAAAGTGGACGATGATCCTAGATCAGTTGGATCTATTCGTGCGCGGATACGTTTTCCCGCGAGGGACAGGCGAGACCCTCGACGAGGGTCGATCTTAATGGGAAAACGAGCAACGGGAACGAGATTTTCTCGAAAGAAACTCTCTCTCTCGCGCGCGCGCGCCCGGAGTCCATCATCGTCGACGAAAGCAAATAAACACGATATTCCGTGTCGGGTGTTTATTTCTAAAAGGGTGGAGGCGTCGAGACGGTTTATTTTGAAGAAGGCGCGAGTTCATTTCCGCCGGGTAGTCCAGTAACACAGTGTACCCGTCGAAGCTGTTGGGAAACGTACGCGCCGACGATATCGCGGTACCGTTGCCACGGAAAAATAAACCGACGCGAACGATAGATCGAACCTTTTATTTTCCAATTGCCGCTGCCAGCTCGAAACTTCGAAACCCCGGATTGACGGTTACTTTGTATCCCCCGAAACGCGTAAACTGTCATCGGCAACGGGCGCCCGCGACCCCTTTTTTCATTTTAATTGCTTCGGAGGACTTCCGTGAGTTGTGACGCAGCAAACGTCAAATCCTTCCGCGCGCGTTTTGCAGCTTGTTGCATCGCCGCCCTAACGATGCGGAACCGACCCTACGTCGACCTAGGGCTGCTCGAACATAATGAATCGTATTTGTCACTGGGGGAGGAAAACAGAAAAAGAAACGGAAACAAAATAATTTCTGAATTGCACAAACCATGGAAAACAAACGCTCGGATATTACCACTGTTATCGTTATTGTCGTACAAATGGAGTACAATGGTTTGTGTGGTGTATGGAAAGTTCTAATACCGAACAGTAGTTACAATCGTGAATTCAGAAACGGTTACAGATCTGAACAATATGAAAACTGCGAACGGGATAAATCAAACGATATACAGGAACTGGCACGTGCCAGCCGCGTATATGCGGAGAAAAAAAATTGAATTTATTTGTTGCATTTGGCTGCAAGTGAGTACGTAACTTATAGAGTGCGATATGTTCTAAAGTTTCGCGACTGAAAATATATTTATTTATAAACGGGTGCGAAATCCATTAGTGTACAACGAAGAAAAGTACACACTGACGAGCAATGCAGAAAATATGCAGATTATTATATATACAAATTTTTTTTCTCGAAAATGTGTAGGATTTCGGGGGTATGTCTATTCACCAAAAATTATTGTAATTGACTCCTGCAACTGAAAATAATTTTTTTAGAACGATTTGAAAAATTTTTTTTTCGTCGAAAAATTTAGGCACCTTCTCGAATTTTTTTCTAGAAAGTGGGTAGGATTTCGGGGGTATGTCTATTCACCAAAAATTATTGTAATTGACTCCCGCAACTGAAAATAATTTTTTTAGAACGATTTGAAAAACTTTTTTTCCGTCGAAAAATTTAGGCACCTTCTCGAATTTTTTGCTAGAAAGTGGGTAGGATTTCGGGGGTATGTCTATTCACCAAAAATGATTGTAATTAACCCCCACAACTGAAAATAATTTTTTTAGAACGATTTGAAAAATTTTTTTTTCGTCGAAAAATTTGGGCACCTACCCCCTGTCGATTTTTCTTAAAAATCTGTTTTTGATTGTTAATACACTTTTTCGACAGCTACTGGTATATTTCGTATATGCTCTTACGACCGATCCGCCGCCTCCGATAGCGAGAAAACGTACCGTCGCGTTTTTTGCGCCTTGAACGCAAACGTTCGCCGATCGAGCGGATCGAGGGTCTCTTCAGCGAACGATCGAAGGCGCGGGGCCGGTTTCCGGCGCGCAAATAGCATCGATACCGATAAATCTGCGAACGCGAATCCATAAATAGAGTCGCGATACGTGCGGTGGCTGCGAGATACCGCGGGGGTTCGCGTCTCGCGAGGAGGCGGCGAGTTGGCCGTTGGCCAGCGGATATTTTCGTAACCGTTGGCTCGCGTTGGCGTTGTGCATGCGCCCTAACCCCGGTCGTCTCTGCACCGGCTACTTAAATCACTGGAAATGTACGTCGGGTAGATCTGGCGCGGTAGATTCGGTTCGAGCCACCCTCGGCGGAACGGAAGCCTGACGGATAAGGACGTCGACGGTGGGCTGGACGCGCTTCCGATTACGCCTCTGTGTAACGTCTGCGCGAATAAACGATCGAACGAGGGGGCGGCGGGGGTTGCAAACGAGCCGAAAAACGGACAACGAGCACCGGAGTTCGGTACTGTGGCCGCGAAAAGAACACGAGGGATACGCGTATACGAATCCAATTACGCGGGATGGAGACTTCGCGTACCCTCGGTCCAATTAACGGGAAAACTAATTTTCGCGCGGCGAAATCCGCGCTCAACCGAGCTCCTGCCTATTTTTTTCCCTCCTCCGTTCTCCTCTTTTGTCCTCGTCCGCGCGCGGAGTCCGGAATCCCGTCGTCGTTCTTCTTTTTCCCCTCTTCGGGGTCTCTCTGTCCCGCGCGATTCGAGGCTGTATACGCGCGCGGCGCTCGTTCCGCTGAATTTAATTTAGCACTTACCGTATTGCTCGGGGCACGGTTAACCGTTTAACCGCCTAACGCCTTTGCCAAGCCGGCGCGCGGACGGGTGCGATGGCCTGCGAATTTTCGTTCGGACACCGCGACTCGCGCCGAAACGCCGCGAAACGTAGACGATCGAATGTGACCGGGAGAGGAACGGGGTCTCGATTTTTCCAGGCAATCGTTTTCCCCCATCTGGGAGCTCGGTTTCGCGCGGATATCGTTTCCCGGCCGCGGCGTCGATTCGCCTCGGGGGTTGGATTAACGGCGCCGCTGCGCTCGCCCGGGGAACGAAACCCTTTAAAAATCGGCCAGCCGTGTGTTTCGCCCTCCGATCGTCGATCGAACGAGTTCGATTTCGGGATCGTTAGAATCGCGACGACGACGATGGGGACCAAGTAACTGGCGAACGTTCGCGTTGTCGCGATTGCGGACGCAGATATAGGCGTGCACGTTGGCACGGAAAAGAGGTAAAGGACCGTCGGAGCCGCTACGAGCGTCTATTTGCATATCCCGGTTATGGGATCGGCTTACTGAAATCTGGCAAACAATTATTGTCCGCGATCAAAGCGCTGTCAAACATTATACGCCAACGGAAATATCCACGGGTGTGTTTCTACGATCGGTGAATCAAACCCGTACGTATTAGGGTCGCCATTAGATTAAAATTACCGATTTCGTTAGATATTCTCGACCATATAGACCAACAAATTTAACTGCGATGGGTATAAACTTTTATACGTTTGTTGCAAACGGTATGCTACATTTTTCCGTACTGCAGGGGAGAAATTTTTCCCTTTTCCTGCTTCCGAGTATATCTTCCGAATTGTCGAACTATATCCTCAGGAAGTGCGATGAGTTTGCGTTTGGTCAACATATTTGTTATTTCGTCTCGCTATACATATTGATACGACGAGTATCGATACAATAGCTCGCGTAGTTTTTATTCTAACGATAACAACCCTCTGGGCTACACGATATATCTCCATACTCGAAATATAATACAATTTCCATTGGATCCTAGCGTTCCTTCGTGTTCGTTGAAAAACGCTTAACTTGAGATCCAGCAATTAAAATATTCCAAAGTATCAAATTCCAAACGAAAAAGTGTGCTCATTAGTTAACGAGTAAGTTTGATTTTTTGGTCTATTAACGCGTAAATTTTTATTTCTTCCCCGCGATATCAAACTTCGGTCCAAGTCGTGATGTTTCCTCCATCTACTTCTGTACGGTTCAGTAGCTGTCCTTTCCCTCGTGAATTATGAGAATAACATGTAAATACATCTGGTTCGTTCAGGTTAAACTTCCTTTTCATCGGTGAAAATCACTTTTCACCGTTTCTTTCTTCGATGAATGTGTTCTCGCGAAAACGGTAAAGGACTTCTTTGTGCCTGGTGATTAATGGCGATTGTCTCCTTAATTCTTCGCGGCATAATAGGTTCGCATTCGTGCCAGTTGCTTATGCTGTCTACGTTGCCGTTGAAAATGAATTGGAAGCTTCTCTTAAGGGGTTTCCGCAACGCGGATGTACAAAGAATGGATATTTGTTGAGAATCTTTTCCCGAAACCATCGTCGGTTAAATATCAAATCTCGGCATTGTTAGCGTTCAATCGAAACAACATTACGGGCGGAAATTTACATTTGTTTTATTATGTGCGTATTCTCACGCCGCATAAAATATTTGATCAATAATGGAAATCGATTCTCGTGTAAATAAACTGCGTTTAATGAACTGGGCGAATAATTAAAGTTGGATAATGTTACGTGGATATGCTACAGAGCGCATATTATAAATGATTCGCGTAATAATTAATTTATAATTAATATTTAATTTTTCAATATAACATCTATCGATAAAAGATTAACATCCGATGCACCCCATAAACCCTCGATTAAGTCTAAATCTTGAAAAAATTTCTTACTTTCCTTAACAGCATGTTTCGGACAATTTATTGCAAGTTCCACGCCCCTATTCTAAACAATTATCTTCGATGTCTAGGATATATCAATAATTGTAGTATTTCGAGCCCTATTCATGTGGGAAGCTCGTTAAAAAGCGAGGGTTACGCGTCGAGTCCTCTTCTTGTTAAACTCGTAATGAGCGGAAAGTGCCGTTGACAAGTTAACGAATTAATTTATGCATTTTATTATTTAATTGGCAAAAAACATTTTTACTTCCCGTACGTTGTAATTATTTTTATTCTCGCTATAAACGTTTCGTATTGACTCCCCGTATCTTCTACTCCATTTTACGTGTTATTATTCGATCTTGAACAAGTACATATCAACTTTCGATGTTATAGATACGGTGTTTGTAAATTCAGAATTGCACAAGCTATTTACGTTGCACATTGCACGCTGTTGACGATCTTAGGTTACAATACCAAGCTATAAATAATTGTTTTATATTTTGGCAAACATTTTAGTCACTCGAATCGAGGTAATTCGAGAACGTTTAATGCCCACATTAATATTGACTAATTGTTTGTCTCGAGCACCACTCGAATACTACGAAAATATATAAATCAAAAACTTACACGACCCCATACTTTTCGCGATAAAATATTAGGTCAAACGCAAACCTGTCGTCACCAAAGTCATTAATCCCAGAAAAACTCCATTGTCGTTCCATAATTATAGTCTTGCTACTCTTAAGCCGGCCTGATTTATAGGCCGTATGTCGCGAAAAATCTCGTTGTTCTTTTCGATGTAAGATTTTGTAACGCCAGGATGAAATTAACCGCACGTGTTCGAGTTTTGTAATATATTTTTTCTTTAAACCCGTGATTAGCGTAAAAAGAAACTGTGTCAACGATAGACAGAGGGCAAACGCACGTACGCGTGTACGCGAATGCGTTCATTATGCGCGTAATTTTCATAAATAGTTTTCATAGTAATCTTGTGACACTGTTTTAGTAGAGATTTACTAAACTAGAAACTATTCGTTGAAGTAAATACCAACGTCTTCGAGGATTAATAATGGCGCGGATCTTGGAATAAATTTTGACGAAACACGAACGTACAAGATTTTCAAATCTGTCTCTTCCGTTAACATTGCACTTCGTGTTTCAGCGTGCAGCTAAGAGAAATTATCGTCGACCACCGTGCGTTATGCCGTGTCCGCAATAATAATAACTCTAGTTTTCCCCTATTCCGCGACTTTTCTCTCCTTTGAAATTGCATTAAACACCGGCGATCTCGATATGGCCGGTCATGCTTTTAATCAGGCTAATGCGTAGCGTCGAGTTATTCAGTGGTTCGTTTCCCTTTCGCGTCTCGTTCCACGCACAGGTATCGAGTAATCTGCATACTGTGAAAATCGAGTGCCTAGGCCAGTGATTCTTAACCACCGTTGAATACACGGTTACACGAATGTTTTGGCGACGAATCGCGATTAATTTTTATCTTTTACCCCGAGCCTGGATCCTGGACGACTCGAGACGACACAAACTCGAACCAGAAAGAAAAGACCGAAAATAAAACTGCAATAACGGTTGGAGTCAAGAGGGTGTCGTTTGTTAAAACACGGTAAAGGACAAAGATCGATCCAGAGTTCTTTGTTTTACTCTGTTGTTTCCAAATTAATGTTTGTTCTTTGCTATGTTTTACCCGAAGAGTACTACAATTATTCAGGATTAGGAACCGCGCCAGGTCTTTTTCTCTGCAAATTGTGCCGTGAATTCAAAAAGACCGAGAATCTTCTTTAAAAGTGTGCCGTGAGCTTAGAAGGGTTAAGAACCACTGGCTGCCGACGCGAACCTCAACGAGCGAGAAGAGAGCTGGTCTTTCTCAGCGTCAACCGTGGAAACCGTGATTCTTTCGGCTGGAAAAGCCAAGAAAGGCCAATGCTAGAAATTGGCCAATTTCGGAGACCTCGCTGGGAACGAAACATTTTTACTGGATTTGTTTCTACAGGTTTTAACCTATTTGCATCGTTAACGTGCACAGTCCCCGCTTAAAAGTCATGGAACTTTCCCTCTATAACTTTTGATTAAACGATTAGTTTCGTCGGGCGTTTCAGACACCGTATTTACAAAAAGTCAACTAAAATCCTAATATAAGCAACGTGATATCGCGAACTGTCCAGTCGGAATATTCGAAACACTGTTTTATGTGCTCGTTGATCATCTCCACGATGTACCGATTTATGGTTATAAGCAACGATTGATTTATTGGAATCGCTGTCAAATTCTTTCGTCGTTCGTACGAAAATGCTGACATTTTAGCTACATGCACTCCGCGGCAAAAGCATAAAAAACAACGTCGATTTTTGTAAATAAATTCATAAATTCCATTAATACGTGCATTATCGTATAGAGAATTTACCAAATCAAATTAACAGGCGCGTTTGGTCAGTCGTACCTCGATCGTTTTTACATAAAATTCTGTTTTTCATTTCACGATAGAGTTAATATCGCTTTTACCGCGGTAATCTACCGCTGCCCATACCGTAACACCGCCTTCGGTCATTTGTCTTTTCCGTTGTGCGAGTTTTTCCTTTCTCAGACCATGAAAACAGTAGTGCAATCCATCAGGACCATCTAAATTAAAGCTTTTTTCGTCGGAAAATATAATTTTTTCCCGCCGTTTATTCCATCGCGAGTCTTTGTTTCGCAAAATTTAATTCAACTTTTTTCCCGTGCTTGTTAGAGGGTGGTTTCTTGAAAAGTTTACGTCTTTTTAAGTGGGTCTGCTTCTTTTATTATTCGCTGAACATTTCTTAAATGTGTTTTAACTCCAGGTTCTTTTGCAATTTGCCGTGCTGTGAAGATTGAATTGGAAACCGTCCTTAAAATAGCTCTTATTTCTCGAGAAGCTGTTGCTCCGTCAGGATGTTTTTTCACATAATTTCCTTCACTTTTTAAATAATTACCAATCTTTCCCATTCACATTATTTTCTTTCGAATTGTCGCTTCGGTTCGTTCCACTAAACTTCATAGCAAACTAACAATGTTTATATTCCTAGACGACGTTATTAACAAAGGATTATTCTTCGTTTGTCACCGCACTGATTCAAACGTACGACATCGAGTACTCTAATAAACAGATCTTTAAAAGCAAGAAATAGAAACTGTACGCTATCTTGCAATAAGAAATACTGGGTCAAGCGAGAAACGAGAACCGTAACTCAAATCTTCGAGTTGATATACTCGGTCATTATGATATATGACGCAATTAAACATAGGATATTTTTAAATATTCAGAAACTCAAGCCTAGCTCGCCAGTAACTATTTTACTTTCCCGGCAAACATTTAAATCAAACGTTGCCTGCTGTTGCGAACACAACGCTGGTGAAAGCTACCTCTTATTGCACCCACGTAACAACAATGTCATGGTTTCTTGAACATGTTCGACACCCATCTACGACGAACTTACTCGTTTCCTCGAGAAATATTTCGTTTAACGAAACGTAAAAGTTCTTTTCCAATGAAAGATCAAAGGATTCTAACCATTTGCAGGAGGAATTGTTATGGATTGTAACGGATGTTTGAAAAATTTGACGATCTCGTTATGATTTTACTCTCGAGAGAAAATTATAAACTTTCATTAACAAGACGCTTAAGTGTGTAAATAAGCTCGAGCATCTCTTTAAGGAAAAGTTATATTAAAGATCAAAAAGAAGCAATATATTTTCACGGAGAGTAGTTACATTAGAATTTTAAAACGGCGAAGAAAAGTTATTTTCCTCGTTATACAGATGTTTATCACATCTACGCAACTACGTGGATGTAATTTTACACTATATATTCAAAACTTGTGTTCCTATTTACTATATATTTTAAGATATTTAAAATTAGTGTTGAGTATTCACTACCAGATTAAAACCGTATGATATGATTCTAGACCATTGTAAATCCAATCAAAATTTATTTCCCTCAACGCCACAACTTGGGACTGAAATTTTCCAATTCCATAGTGGTAAATCCATATATGGGTGACGGTGTCAGTCGAAACGTCGAGTCGTTCTTGGATCGTTTCCGGGTGGCCCGCGGTGTTTCCCCGTCATCTTTGTTGGTACGCGAATTTCCTGGTGTCTAGGAATCGCGCGGAGCCATAGAAATCGCGTTATTTAGGTTACGAGGAAACCCGACGAATACGAGGAGGAAGGTTGTAACGGCGACGATTCGCGAACAAATCCGCTTTGGGCAGTACGCGAATTCCTGACGCGGCAGCATTCGTCGCGCGTACCGGGTGCACGAGATCCGCGGCAACTTCCGGCGAACCAGGAGGATTCCGCGACAAGACGAGGCGTCGCAACGATGTTTCCCCGCTAATCCGCCGCGGCGTCTTTCGAATCGTAAACTCGGAGTTTGTTCCGCGCGGTTTGGCCATGTCCCAACATCCTTTTCCGCTCTTATTTCTCCTCTCCGGTCTCGGCGAGAAAAGTTCGAGATTCCTCGGTGGTCTGGAGATCGTCGCGCCGCGAGCGGACGTTTCGATTTCCGGGGCTCCCCCCGCGCGCGAAAAAATCTCGCGGGAACAGCGACACACGGCCGTGGAGAACCTGTTGAGCCGGATAGGCTCGGCTCGGCTCGAGCGGACAAGAGTCAAAGAGGGGTCAGCGAACGGACGAAGGGTCGAAGAATCTCGACGAACCACTCACCTATGGCTCCCAGCAGCGCGAGGAAGGTCCAACGGATCCTCGATCTCCTCGCGGGTCTCGTCATCGCGGGATCAGCCTCCTCCAAGATGGTCCACGTCCGTCCACACACACGACACTCTAAATCCTCGCACAGTCCGGCACAGTCCTTGGCGGATCGGGTAAAGGAAACTATTCGATCGAGATCACGGAAATGATTGGTTAGGTTCACGTGTCGGCGTGTCGATTGCCGGGGAACCGCGTTCCCGAAGCCTGGATCGTCCTCGATCCTTTATCCGTCATGGCGAACAAAGAGCAGAAGCGCGGGAATCGCGACGCGGTCGTTCTCGGCCTCGCGTCGCCGAGCTAACTCGCGAGGATCCGCTTCCTCGACTGGACGTCGTTCTCTTCGTTCTTTCGTTCGTTCGCGCGAGCGTGAACGGAGCGGAGCAGAGCGGAACGGAGCGGAACGGAGCGGAGCGGCACGGAGGCTACCTTGGCACCTTGATAGTCGACGGTTAAGTGCGATCGCGGGCCGCTCGCGCCTCCTCTCGCTCGCCGATTCCCCAACGAGCGATAGAGAAGGACTGATCGCGAAACGCGCATGCCTCCGGCGAAACTTTCCTCGATTCGACTCTCGCGAACCAGGCTCGTTTATTTCTCGCGCCACGATGCTTCCTAGCCGTGCGCGCCTCCTCTGCACAAGGAGGACCGGTCGCGCGGTTTCTTAGTCTTTGCCACCGGCGCCAGAAACGAAAGACGATTGATCGATCAAAAGCCACCCCTACGGGGGAATCGACGCCGGCTCCTTTGATAGTCGACTTTCAGCCAACGGTGCCGACGAGAGCGTTCATCGGTGCTCCTTGACCCCGATGATTTCAGGGTTTTCCCGTCGTTAACGCGAACGCACCCCGTTCGCTTAAATTTTGTAAACGCGACTGCGAAAAATTTCGCCAAATTGAAATACGTCGGGCTAGATTTACGGAACCTGTCGATTTGGAGCAACGTCTTTCTTTTTATAGTATAGCGTGCCTGGGGAAATAGGCGAATGTTCGTGCAAAAACAAGTCGAGAATGTAGGATAATATTTTTTCGTAAAACCTTCCGTTGTTGAGAAAAATAACTTTGAAAGGCTGGGGGATGCCGCGCAGGTGACCGACTGCAAATTTCTACCACGGTTCTGTATCGAGCAATATCGAGTTATTTTAAGTAAAAATAATTCAACGAATTGAAATCCCTAATTCAATTTTGTTTCTTCATTAAGACCAGATTTTTCAAAAGTACGGATCCTTTAAAATTCGTCGCACGGAAATTGATTTAAGTTGACGCTGCATCGCGCGCTATTAACGGCCGGAAGTCTACACCTGCCATTGTTGCGCAGGGTGTACGGCCGCTACAAGGTATAACGCGGTTAATAAATATTCAAAACTCCCTCTTTGTCAACGGACATTAATTGTTGGAAACATTCTGCGACGCGTTCTGCACGTATCAAAATATGTAGTAGATATTCGTCGATGCTAAACTGCAGATAGTATTTGTACGTCCTCCAATTTTCCATGTGCATGCAAAGAGATGCTATAAGACATGAATAATTGCAAACATTGTTCTGGTTTCCAGCCGGTCGTAGAAAATTGCAAGGTATATTTGGAAACCGTTTGATCGTGTTTGTTTCGCTTTGTCAAAGAACAAACATCGATGGATCCAATTTAGCATCCGTGGAGTAGTCGACGAGAAAATTACTCGTTGAACCGAAAAGCCGAATGTCGAAATCCCGAAACCATGACTTTATTGCGAAAAATCGGGGTAGTTCTTTTCAATATGCAAAAAAGTATCGCGAGTCCGACGTCACCCGGAGATTTTTGATGTCATCTTCCAACGGGGGCTTATCGGATTCGGTGCATCATGGATCAAAAACTGTAATCGGTTAAGAGTGCATACGTGTACAGGGTGTACCGTTTGTATCAACCAACTCTAACATTTTGCTAACTATTTCAAGACATTTTAATTGAAAAGAATGGCTTTTTTAATTTTAAAAAATATACTCTCTTCAGACTTTTTGTTTTGAAAAGAATACCGCAATAAACGAGGCTCGATATTATTCTAGTTAAAGATTGCTCGATGTATAAAATTAAGAGAAACGTTGGAAAACACGGCTGGCTCGGTGATTGACGCTACGAATGAACGATTTGTTCCAGTTATCGACATAAAAGCGAACCAGTGTTCGGCACTGATAAAAAATAAGGCTACTTTTTCATTTTTAAGCGCTCGCTAAAAACGAATACATCTCTCGCAGTCTTTTCGGTCGTGTTTTGTTAAAAATTAATGACTCACGATGTCAGTTTTTCTCGAAAAAATACGAAACGTACCACGATTCATGGATAATGAATCATCGGTATGGATTACGGAAGAAACCAGATAATTCTGTAATCATTTGTTACGCGGAAATATGTGTGAATATAAAAGTTTTCGAACTTTGCATCGTACAAACTTTGTAACAACTTGGACAGAATACTTTTACCGGGGGTTGACAGTTAGGGTAAATGTAAGTAACTGTCTGTAGGGGAACATAGCCATAGCACAGTTCGTGATACCACATATGCATGAGACGGAACACACGGTATCACAGTACCTTTCCATTTTTCATCGCAGGCAGTGCAATACCAGCATTCGTTTCTATTACCTTTGTTTCCTCCTGCGATTTCCCTGTTCTCTTTTTTTCTGTGTTCATTTCTGATTAATTAAAATTTATTGAATTTACTTCCTATAATATTAGTTAAACAGCAAAGTAGAACAATCTGGTGAATGTCTCAATTATCGACAGCTATTTTCCAATATCAAGGAAACACTACACCACTTAAAAAGTTACGCATCGATTAATGGTTTCTTCTTTGTTGTCACTTTAAACGACAAGTTTATGTTTTATGAATCGGACTTGGATATAGTATAAATAGAAAAAATAGTACTCGCATGGATCATCGAAGGATTCATCGATACTCCTGTCGATCATACGTATACATTTAGACACAACGATCGACGTTTCTAATAGCATCAAACTGATCCAATTTAAACTTCAATGGTTTATGAAAATAAAACTGATAAATCTTCTCGGTTAAATCGCTAAACGGTAGAAATCTTTTTTAACATCGAGATAAAGCGATATCGCCGCGAGGCTTATTGCCCATTCTATGTCGCGACAGAGATCCTTTTCTTGTTCAATTCGCTCGTATGATGCATTAAAAGGATTTCTAGCGAAATAAAAGCTAGGATTTTAAGCGGATAATGTCTTTGGAATAGCAAACATTATCCCCGGAATTTAATAATTAATTAAAAACTGGGAAAATTTTCGTCAGTGTCTATCATTAGTACATTCACCTAAAATAAACTGAAATTCGGAAGTCCCATTCAACGGAGAAGCCAAATTTAATATGTTTAAATTAAGTTTATTTCTGTACTTCGTATTTTTAATTTGAAAAATTGTGTGTATCAGTTACTATAATCAATTTTATTTGTTATATTATGTTCGATGCAATTTAACGAGTTGCTTCGGGGAAAAGTAAACACTTTTGCGAAATACTTTTCAAGTAAACGATAGAATCGACCAGTTCGGGGTTTCCGCCATTTAGGGAGCTATCACAACGAATTAAACTTTGTTACAACCTTTGAAAAAATATAACTAGTATCGTGTTTTTGAATACGAATAAAAGGTAATCGATCCGTATGGTTTAAATAAATGGAAGAAACCCTATCTTCGGGCATCCTGTATACAGTAATACGCAGAAATGAGGTTTCAAGACTTGATTTTGGGGACCCTAGGGACCTTTCTTACAAGAATAATCGCATTATCCGTCCAAGTTACGTTCAATGCTATTTCCTGGACGTTGAGCACGGAAAGGAAACAATGCGCGTTTCCACGAAGACCATCGGTATCTGTCGATTTTCGATTTCTTTCAATAGCAGCGCCCCGAAGAATGAAATTTCCGGAGAATAACTCATCGTGCCGGACAATAAGTAATCCCGGATTAACTCAACGACTAATTCTTGCAATATCCAGACATGACACGGTGGACCAGAAACATGACAAAGTGGCCAAAACTTTCCTTCGTGCTGGAAAACTACTCCGGGTTATTCCAATTTTTAAGTCTGGTAATACGTCTGCCGTGGAAAACTACTCCAAAGTTTTCGGAAACATTATAACCGAGAAATTTCATTCGGATACTTTCCAACGTGACGCTAAATTATTTGATAAATCGTGCAAAAATCGTTCGCATTTTGCAATGATTGCCATCTTTCATTCAATATTTTCGTAAACGATATCACCAAGTCTCTTTTGTACTGATAATTTCAAGATACACGGGGTGTCCCTTTCAGATTCTGTTCGAGATCGTAATATGATCATATTATTAAAACAGTGGGGGTGTACGTTCCCTTTTTTGCGTCGCGAAAATTAATTTCGAGGGTTGTAGAAGCTACTTATTACAGCTAACGAACTAGCCCGAGTTTCGTGCAATGTTCATCGTAGCTGTGCCTGCGTGGGTCGCGTTTGGGAAGGAGGAGAGGGGGCGTCGTTGGGGAAAAGTTCCGCCACCGAAAATGCTCTCCGTTTCTAAGCTACGCCGTCAGCGCGAAGCAGCAGGTATCCGTTGAAACGGTTTGGATCATGTGAATTACTGGCTGGCATTCCAACGGTGGGTGGTTCGCGGTGGTCGCTTTCGCGGCGAGTACGTCACCGGCCGCGGACAGATGTACCACTCCGGCGTGGGCCGAGTTTCTATCGCGTTAACGCGACCCGCGGTTTCACGGGTGGCGATCCGACCTGTAAATCGTGACCCCGGCTAGTCGGGAATTCTCTTTATCCGCGTAAAATATTTCGTCGAGTACGAACCGACACGAGGGGGAGGGGTAGTGGAAGGACACGGTGAGAGAGAGAGGGGAAGAAAAAGGGAGGAACGAGCCGCGAACAGAGGAGAGAACGATCGTTAAAACGTCCAGAGACGCGTTTTCGTAGAAGGCGAAGCAGGGTTGAGGAGGAACGAAGTATCGGTGGACAGAGGGACGAGAGGAACGGCCGGGTCTACGGGAGAAGTTAACCAGGGAGACCGGAGAAACTCGCAGACTCCGCATCCGGCCGCTCGATGGTAGACCGTACAATTGTCTGGCATTGTGCTTGCAAATCAAGCGGCGGGCCGAATTTACATGAGATTTACGGCATTCCGTTTGCCGGGGCTCCGGCTGCCGCGTCCTCCTTCGTGTAACGTTCTCGATTCCGCCTCGTACCTCGTCCGGCGTTGGCGCGAACCGTGCCGAGACGTTCCGGGATCGAGACAAAAACGCCGCTACCCCGGCTCGTGCTCGAACATTTAATAAATTCCGTACGATTCGCTACCTCTTCCCGGGGCACCGACTACTTCGAATATCCCGGTTTACTCCCGCCGCGTCTGACGCCGGGACCGCAAACTTCTTATCTGCGGGTAAAACGCAAATACGCGAGGCGTACGGGCGCAGAGGAGCAGCCACGTACGCCACCAAGGACGCGATCGTGCGTTACGGTCGGGGCTACCCGCGGGAGATTACCTGCTTCTTAATTACTTCCATCCATTAATTAAGGAGTCGACTCTTGCGCGGCCCGAAAGGTCGGGCTTCCGGCGACCCGGATTACGGAAGGGACACTCGCTCGGAGCCTCGATGCCGGAAGACCGCGTATAAATCCTCGAACCGAGACGCCCTCCAAAACGATCCTCCTTGGATAGTTTTTTATTCGATCGACGCGAATCCAACATGGACGTCGCGCTTCGCGGCTGCCAACGAAACAACTCGTTCAACTCAAACGCGGCCCGCTCCGCGAATGTTATGTACATAGTTTTTGGAACGCAAACGCTCGCTGCGCAAAAGGATTTAACCACCGGGAGTTCGTTTCGCCCATGAACCTTTGTTCTACGTATTCCAGAGTGTTGTGCGACCGGGGCTGGGAACGCAAACGATGGGGAAAAATGTATTTTTTAAATATTATTTCATGCGACAAATTTGGTGAAAAATGTATAATTAATGGAATTTTTAAAGTCTCAACAGTATTATATCCAGTGCTTAAATAAATAATCTATGCTCCTATAGGGCATCTGCAAAAATTTTAACGCGTTTCTGTGTATAATTAACGTCGGTCTTTGATAATTGCTCGAAATATAACTATCAACGACAAACGTTGGATTTACGTTTCAAGCCAAAATTGCCAAAATTATCAGATCTGTATTTAGAAAACCATCTCTCATAGGTTGGAATCGATAGATAGCATATATTTTTCAGTTTTCAGATTTCTTATTAAAATAGAGAAAGAGAACTTCGATTAAAAATATTTCTCGCAATAATCAATAAAAGAGATCGCATCGGGGGAAGACACTGATTTTTGACACGCTCGAATAAATTTAAAAATCGTTGTGCTGTAAAATCAGAAAAACATGACACATCAGATTTGGCCATCTGATCGCAGAAATATACTCATTTATCGAGCGTATCCTCGTTAAATGCAAGTTCTGCGAAGCCAGAAGCAGCCGTGCAAAATTAAACTCTTCGTCCATCGGAAAACTTCATCTTTGTTCACGATACAAGTATCTTTCGGCGAATTCTTTTTCAGTATTTTATTTGTATATAACTTTTCTTTTATGCCACTCGCGCGGGACATTCACCGTACCTCTGTATTTTTGATGCAATTTTTGAACGGATATCCACGTTACTATATTTTACGTAATTGCGACATCCGATGAATTTAACTTTGAGCTTTCCTTTGACATATTTATTATTTTTGTGTACTTTGCAATTGATAGTTCGCAAGCGCGACTCGTTTGATCGATGTTTAAACCATTTTATAACACTCTGTACATACGGTGAAACGATTTTTCAATGCTATTTCTGCAATATCCCTCTATGATTTATTTGCATTAAGTTTAACGTTGTCTTTTGACCCTTGATTGTCGATTTATCCGTTTTATTACTATGCGCGATTGATCGTTAATAGTGTCGTTTGTCGGGAAAACGCTCGGAAAATACATTTTTCATATCATTTTTTTTTATTCCAGCTGCGTAACGGATACATAAAACAGAGGTTTACGTAGTTGTAACTATTTATATCCTGAGACTATGTCAATACATTCGTCCAGCATTGTACGAGGTTTGGAAAACAATAGCGAAAACTTAATAAACTTAAGAAAAAAAAAGGAAAGAAACAAATAAACAGTATTACAATTAGAGCTCGTCATTTACGTTTCTCTCGGACTCATTTACACGTTTTCTTCCTAAGACGAAAAATATTTTTGTTTAAAATAATAATAAATGTTCCCAACAGGCCACGGCAAGCGTGTGCAAACGATAAAAGATCTCGTTGAGCGCGCTATTGTTCAGTGTACCAAAACAAATCTGCTTTATGCATGGCAGAGTGTTTCAAGAAATGACGGTACTAGTTGTAGTGTTTTTACGTTTTATAACGGTTCTCGTTAATTTTTTAATTAACCATTTTATGAATTAAAACATTCAGTTTTTCGCTGCACAATGATTTCTATTTACCTCTAAAACATCCGCTTTTCATCGTTCGCGTCTATTTATTTGTTCTAGACGACAGGAAACGCGTAAACAATGTTTCGATCGACGTTTACCGAGTTGTCGCGTACCGTGATTCAACTCTGGCATCGAATAAAATCGATTCGCGACTCTTCAATGTCTGATAACGTAACTTCATGATATATAGAAGCATTAAAATAACTATCGACTATAAGAAATTCACTAGCCAACCTCTGAAACAGTATTTCTCAACCTATGGGTCGTGATTTAAAAGTAGGTCGCGAAACCTTCTGCACTAGGTCACGGAGTCGCACACGATTTAATGATAAGATACTAAATTGTCGCGAAATAAAATGATTGAAAATAAATTGAATCAAGCATTCCAATGAAATATTAACGTAAACGTTACGCTTCTTGTCCAGAATTCTCTGATAGCGATTTTTTGCCAACAAACAATTACCAGCTGCTAGATGCTCGAGTGGAGACACTTGTTAATTACGCGATAATTACGAGCTAAACTAAAATAGATAGCATGTGTTGTATGATAAGTAGTATCAAGATAGAAAATGGAATTAGAGTGACGTTGCAGACTCGTCTCTACGATCGATCTATGGTTGAAATTCGATAACTCGAATCTTCTTAAATCGAAGTTTTATTCGTTTCTCTTTCGTTTAGAAATTAAGCACGATGAATCCTCGATAAAACGAAACTTTTCCAACCCGATATATTGTCCATTTCCCTTCAATTTCGACTTGGCGAATTTCGAGGTCCGGCGATGCTTGATTTTGATTTACTCATTGGTTTCCATCGCGCAAACTGTAAACACGGAACCCTTTATGTCTCTGTCGTTAGTTTAGCGTACACACAGGGAACTTTATGGCGGTGAAGTGTGCTTAGGTATAACTCTACGGCATCGTCGAAATGAACGAAATGCGTGTAAAGACAGGAGGTTTCCTATTACCGAGCACTTCCGGGCACATAATCTCGCTGCATAAAGTCCGAAGTAGGAAAAGTAATCCAAAGATATCTCTTCTATTCTCCGGAGTATTAAACTCTCCCAGACCTGAATTTTAAGCGCGGTTTTCAGTCGCGTTTCGTTATCGGATATTATTGTTTAACACTTAGCATACTAAGGCGGGATGATCGACGCCCTTATCCGATCCAGGTCCTTAAAATTCTTTTCTATATTCGTTTCAACATTAATCCAGTTAATATATCTGGTTAAAATATGTTTATCCTGCGGTTCGTAATATTAAAATTAATTAAAAAATACGCGGAAATTCGAGAACATCGGCAGATTGGGTAGATTGGTAACGAATATACTCGAACAATCATAAAGTTGTTGTTACGCGAGGGAAACAACTGCCCGATCGGTTCACAAAATTTACCTTGGCTAAATCAATTTTTAATTCCCATATTCGCAGCAACAGTTTCAACTAAATATTTATTAAAGTAATAATCATAATGTAAATTCTAAAGTGCTTAAAAATGTTTAATGTTTCACTGTGCAATACGTAACGACCAAATTGCATCTTCAATAACATCGTCCAATCCACTTTTAGTCCCCGTATTCACAATAGCATAACAATGCTTGAATCAAATATTCGTTAAAATAATAACGTTAACAAATACCACGCGAATTTCGGAATATTTGAAAATATTTAATTTTTCATTGTGCAATATCATGTTCTCATACAGTAATGAAGGGGGTGAAATCAAAACCTTTTGCAACATTTGAAAAATGCATGTTTCTTTTTGCTTCGCGTCTATGAATTTTTCAAACAAATTGACACCGGGGTCTCGTTTCAGATTTTTCCATAGATTAATTCTCGATCGAGAACCAGAGAATCGTAGGGGTACGATAACTCAAACAGTCCTTTTCAATATCCGGTTCGATAAGTTCCTGATAGCGAACGAATCCCACGTTCCCGTGGAAGATGCAGTTGTACGAAATTACTTTGCGAGAGGCTCGCTCATCGTCTGAAGCCATCCCGGGCGGTCGCGAAGCTAGACTCGCGTCCTCGCGTACCCGAGACCCTGGAGACCCGGTGACTCCTCGGGCGTTCGCGTACCTTCCGCCGCTTCCCCGTAGGTCTCGCAGTTAAATTAGGTGAAATAGCTCCCCAGACGTCTCTTCGTTAGACTTCCGTCGCCCGTTATCCTCTCGCGTGATACGAGAACTAAACTTCGCTCTTGGCGACTCGCGGTCCCCCGTCTGCGTGACTCCGGGTTCCCCTAGACGCGAAAATCGGACGGGAAAAGAAAAAGAGGAAGGCTCGGTTTTCGGCGGACTAAGGTCAAGGCAGGGCCGAGGGACGCCCGCAAAGCTCGACCGGCGAACGATCGATGAGCCAGCACGAGTCCATTAAGTATTCGCGCGGCTTTAATTACGAGAACAAAGTTTCCGCTCGATTGGAAAAGTTTCAGCAACGCCTGCATACTCGATCGCGGCCGACGAGAGCCCCCGGAATCGGCCCCCCGGAACCTAACCCCGGGACCTTTCGGGGGAAAACCGGAAAGCTTTCTTTGTCGGCGCGGACAGCGCGTCGCGTAAAAATTCCCAGCGACGAGCGAACTTGCCCGAACGGAGCATTCAAAGTATCCAAAGTTCGAGCTCGATTTCCTCCAGAGAATTCGCAACCGGGGATCTTTGGGCGGAGTTCAAAGGGACCGAGTCAAACGCGAATCAACCGGAGCAAAGAGGGCGGAGCACGAGGGCGAATCTCGCTCGATGCAATTAGAGAACGCTTCCCTTTCGGATGCAACTCCCCCGCCATCGATCTTCCGATTTTGTGCCGTCTAAGTCTCCTCCAAACCTTCGCCAACCGATAACTTTGACCTCCAAGACGATCTTCTGCTCCGCGAGTTTGGGAAAAAATTTTTTAACGTATAACAAAAGATAATTCAGATAGGAACGTACGTTTTTGATGCGCTAATGGATCTACTAACGATTGTTTCTAGCTTTGTAGAATCGAACCTGAACCAAAGGATTTATCTTACAAGTTCGATACTTTATCCGAGCGAATGTACGTTGCAATATCATGAACGTTTCTTTAGAGTCTACAATAAGGGTTGGAAACTCTTGGAAAAATAATTGCCTCGGACAGTCGTACAACGGTTCTTGGCGAAATAGTTACGGAGAACCAATATTCGGAATAACTGTCACGGAGTACCGAAAAACTGAACATATCTATTCGGGTTACGTTTCTAATATTAGTTCTCGTATCGGTTTCGTAACGATTATTTTTTGGTTTCATTATTGACTCTGTATCTGCTCTATATAACGGTCCTAGTATCGTTTTCACGGTAAATGAAACTGTCGAAAATGTGTCGAGCGTGTACCTCGCTACCGTGAAGTTTGCGCAATAAAATTGCAAATATATAAATTTTCATTCTCCATAACAGGTGCTTCTAATTTCACAAAGATATTAAACGATTCAATTGTGTATTCGATACGTTGGGCAATTGAGATCCGAATATTGTAAACGTAATATCAGAGATGCTTCTTTGTAACTATCGATCCATGTTTGTAATCCAAATAAACTCCCACGTGTTATTTCCATGTAAAAGCATGTTATTAACTTCACCGTTCAAAGAAACGTTCAACGAATTCTAATAGCCGACTGAATATTTATGTTTCCCGCGTTTAAAATTCAGCATTTCTTCCGCTCGTGTTTCCAACCAGCGAAACCCGGTGCGATCCCGTGCAATAAGTGAAACCGACATCGTCGAGCAAATTCTCTAATTTTTGGTCTTGTTCGCCCTAACCGAATCGCGCCAAATTCGCTCGCCGCGAAAGTGTTAACAAGCAGTAAATTATACTACGTTTACAACTGTTCCCGGCTCACCGATATGTCCCGAATTACAATATCATCCCCCTCCACGGCCACGCTTCGAACTCGGTACAATTTGTTGAAACCCTGCCAGCGGGATTATTTCGACTGCCTCTGCCCGTATAATGGACATTTTCGTAAATAACGAGGTTCGACGGCGATCGAACGAATCTCTGGCCGGTGTCCGATACACACGAAAGATCCTCCGGGATCGAGGAATATTACCTGGAAAAAGCTGACGGTGCCGATCGGCGATATTGCTGTTGGAGCGTCGCCTATCTGGCCCCGCGCGGTCGCGGAGACGAATCGGGTCCAACGGTACGAAATCAGTCGCCGGGCGTAGGGGCGGGGTCGTAATCCTTTGGTAAGACGCCGACGAGGTCGGCGAGTAACGTTTATCGCGATAAATAAAGCCGGCTTCCTGTCGCGGGTAGGTAGCGCGCGTTAGGTCGTTAGGGTGTTCCGGGCGTATCGTTAACCGGGTAGCGGAGAGGCAAGAAGGAGGAGGACTCGTAAAAGCTCTTTGAGGTCGTGCCCGATAGTACGCGCGGGCTAAGTGCTCCGCCGCGGCCCGAAGATTCGGCTCGTCGGCTTAATAAGCTCCCGAAACACCGTGGAAATTTGTTGCTCGCCCGCCCCCGCCGCCCCTCCGCAGCTCGACGAACGACTAATCCGGATCCGCTGCAGCCGCTGCCGCGGAATTCCCACGCGATGCCGCGTCGTTGCGGTTCCGTCGGCGGCTAGCCTGGCAGAAACACGCTGGATCCAAGACTCCTGGCTTGTATTCCGGACGGACGAGGACGAAGGAGACGGCGTTCGAGCGAGGCGCCTCGGCATCGTAGACGAAGCGACGGCGACTCGACGAGCCGTGACCAAGACTTCCGTTCGCACGGCCCTGCAGGCGCTGTACGCGCGGCACCACGCAATAAAAGCGTTTTCTCTCGCGTTTCAGGCGGATTGGGAATGGGACGGGGGCCGCGTGGGAGGCCACCGGACGCCGCGATTGCCCGGGACCGATACGGATCTACGGAATCGGGGACGAACCGTGCACGTTCGGGGTATGCCTTTGGGAATTCCCGGAGAAATCTTAACAAAACGGTGATTTCGCGGATGGTGGGCAGAAGCACGACGAAGAGGGAAAAGTCGAGTATCGGTTGATGGACGGAAGAGGCGCAGCTGCCAGTGACTCCTTTCGAGGGCGTCTTCCGTCTAACACCGAACGCCCGGCGACGGGAACGTCTCTCCCCCGAGTATTCAAAGAGATCTCGATGTTCCGGTGAGACGAGACATGGCAAAACAGAATGGGATATCAAAGAGGGAAACCTGGTTGCGAAGCAACACTTCCCTGCGAATGCGATCGGAAAGGGTAACTATACCGGGACACTCTAGACGAGGTGTTTGCCAATTATTCAGAAGATCCTGGATTATTATTGTTAACGCTACTACATACAGGTAGTAACAGACATTCCTTAAGGGAACCTACCGTAAAATTCATCTTGACTTTGAAATTCATGGTCAAAGGTTTTTCTTTACATCTACGTATTCTACTCGACTTGGATATAGAAACCTTAAAAGGAACGATATGTCGCAAACAAGCCGTTTCCTCGTAAAAAATTCTCATGCAGTCTAGTCCTCTCTGTAAAAGAAGATGGCGGTTTTACATCACTATGTTACACATTACTTTTCCCACTGTGAAATTTCAGTATTTCTTGCTCCTGCATTTGTTTCTACGATTTCATTGCCTACAGCAGTACCGCGTAAACGTAATTAATATATTTTGAACAAACGTTGAACGTTGACGTGCATTTCACGTACGGGTTTGCCAACGGAAATGCATAAAAAGAACGTTTTTCGCAACGCAAAATATTCCGAATAGTAGATTGTTTCCTGCAATTCATACGCGTCTTAGAAAAACTGGTTCGTTTGAAGTGCGTGCATGCGATCGCGGGAGGTCAAGAACAGCGTCTACGCCTCAACTAGAAGAGATTCTTGATAATGTTGCTGAAAATCGAGAGATAAGCGCGAGGTTCCTGCGTTTCGTTTTATTTACCGATGAGGCAGGATTCACCAGCAATGGGATAATAAGTTATCGCAATCAACACGTTCGATCAGAAGATAATGCACATGCGAGTTTGCAATCAAGGCACCGACAAGAATTTTCTGTTAACGTGTGGGAGACGGTCTTTTAGGACCAATCTTTCTTCCAACTATACTAAATGAGACTTTTTGCGTTGATGTTTTACAAAACAAGGTTGAAGAACTATTGCATCGCATTTTAAATTGCATAAATTTCAATATAATGTCGACATGCATGGTAACAGATTCATTCTTGGAAAGAAAAAGGGACTATATGGTAAACAAAATAATCATAACGAAACTAGATCCCCGTGGAAAAAAAATAAGAACTGTTCAGTTTGTTTAAATCGAAAAATAGGGGAAGGAAATATATTTTAACGTATTATCATCAGGGATTGCATAAAGGCTTGCGTTTAAAATAATTGCATACAATTTGTCCGCGCTTAAGGTATTCAAACAAGAAGAAATTAAATCAGAGGCAGCTGAGAACAAACTGGGAAAATAATTATAGCGCAAAGGGTTAAGCATACGTTGAGTTCCAGAACAAATCGATAGCGTCGTTGTATTCATTAGTAGACTGCGGATGTTTATGCACGTAAAATATATTGAAATATGCAAACGACGTATGCGAAATATGAAAATACAATATGCGAACGTATGCAAAAATATGATGACATTTCGAAAAAATATATGACATTTAAAAAATAGCTGTAAGCATACTTCCTACATTAAGCGTAGATAATTGATGGCGTTTACCTATTAAAATTAATTTATAAGCGGAAAATGAGGTCTTTGCTTTCGCTTGGTTTTTCAACAATTTCATCTCTTAAAATTTTATCAATTTTGTGAAATTGTTTTATATCCGTGATTTCCCTTTAAAACTGCATTTTTTAAAATAATTTTCTCTCGAATACTTCCAGGTATACTTCTCAAATTTTGCCCCATATTGTTTAATAATTTGATGGAATCAGTTAATGGCTCGTCACTCGAATTTAACTGTTTCATATAAATTGGTACCGTTTCCAAATGAGTATTTGAGAATACTAAAATTTAAAACCTGTTACCGTCAAAGTACATCCGAAAGCTGTTTCAAATTATCCTAAATCTCTATAATATAGAGTTACAGAACTCTATGGAATTATAGTATAGAATTACCGTTTACCTATTATGTTTACGTACATTATAAAATGATACCGGTTTAATTTAGCGAGATTTTGATTCCGCTCTCAGCAAATTAATTTGAAAATCCATAAACATAAATGAAATATGCAACATCCTTTTGCATACGTACTTAAAAAACAGTTTGCAAAATATATAAAACATGGAAAATATTCAAAATAAAAGATGCAATATTAAAATCTTCTGGCGAAGAGACAAACTTCTGTGCAGCTTTCACTTTTTATTTTTTACAAAAATGTGCACTTGCATAAATATTCATGGTTCATTCGTTAGTAAGTATTTACGTCCGCGTTGTATTCGGCAGCAAAATTAAAAAATCGCGAAATTTTCATTGAAAATTTGTCGATATTTAAAGTATTATAATTCTACTTTCACTTTGTTAATTTAATTTTCGTACTAGAAAGACGGATGGAAAAGTAAAAATGGTTTCTCGATAACTTTACGAAATCGATTGCACGGAGTTTAATGCGAGAATCGAACTTCTTTATTTTTTATTTTATATCTATCCTAGCCATAAATTTTCTAACGCATACTCGAACTGTCAAAGTCTGTATACATTACCCTACATGTTCGATGAGATCGAAATCCGGACTCACTGATGGGTGGCCTAATCTAATGCTGGGGGCACACTTCATTCAAAGTGCAATAAGGGGTCTTATTACTATGTAAAGTGGTACTATGTAAAGGGGATGCTTCGTTCTTCGCATTCATGTTGATTTAAGTCGCGGAAAGAATTTGTTAAACTCCGTGCAGCCGTTTGACGTCGTAAAATTTTCGAGAAAAAGAACTCGCCTCTACCGTCTCGCCCTAATTTCTAGCGTAAAAGCATCTTTCAAGAAAATCAACTTACCAGGGTTAATTTCGTGGTTCCGCAGTTAGAAATGACCGCAGGTGTATCATCATACATGCGATGTTTCATCACGAAGTTACGAAAGTTCAAAGAGCAACCATTTTTCGTCAAAAATTTCACGATGCTTTAATTTTCCCGCCCATTGTGTTAGCGTAATCAAATTATCGCGCCACCGTGGTTCTGGATACAGCAAGATTTCGCTTTCGGGAATATCGAAGCACCTAACATAAGTTTACGAAAAGATGTCGAACGTTCGTTTTTTAACAATCGTCGAACCCAGCCGAGACGAAGTAACAAAATAAAAGAGTTTGCGTTGAACTTTTCGAATAAGAGAGCTAAGGAGACCGGACGAACGAACAATGCTTCAAATTAGGACACACCAAAGGGTAATAGAGAATTCTTAACGTAGTTGCGTCATTAAAATATTGCGGTACTCTATTAATAGGGTCAAGTGCTGCAAAAGCTTGGTTTGCTATATTACGGTAAAGTGAGACTAGGTAATACTGTTGTATTATGCATACAAGCATGGATACACCGTTCCAAACACTTTCGAACTTCATTTGTTCGCACACGCTGCTAAAGTACAAGTGTGATTACTGCAAAAGATTTCATTTTCAAGTTTTGAACAGTTGCGAGGATTAAGCAGGCGTGCTTCGAAAGTTACGCAAGAAAAGCTAATTGGTTAAGTCATCCTATGGCAGGGAATTAAAGTGTTTCAACGATTCGGGTTTAGAAGCGTAGTTACCGGGTTTGAGAAGCAATTTTTAAACTTAACGAGGAAAGATCTGTCGGATAAATAGCTAGAAATCTACGAAAGCGCGCTCGAGAGTCCATTGTCCGGAGTTTGCAGATGAGTACTGCGTGATTGACGGTATCGAAAGCCTTTCGGAAGTCAGTTTAAATAGCGTCAACTTGTTGACCACGTTCTATCGCGTTAGATATACCGAGTGGCTCAGAAATTTTCCTTTTAAAACGAAAACTAAAAAATATTCGCGTTTCTTCCATACGTATGATAATTATCGACCCGCATCTAGCACGATGTTTCTATAATTAGTATTGCGTGTCGACACCTGGTGTACCGAGGCTCTTTAACGCGTACCACCTGATCCGGAGATCATAAGCACGTAATTTACTCCTTGGTCGTTCCACCACCAAGAGGCTGACACCCAGAATTACTAACCCTCTCAACATGCTCCGCGTCGTCGAGGAAAGGTGCTTAAATGACGCCCCGAGTTAAACATCTTTTCTTTCTGGCGACGAATTTGAAATATCTACGTCTCGTAGCCAGTAGCGTACATTCGATCCTGAGACCATTTTATCCGAGGTCTTGCTCGTTCCCAACTCGAGTCTATTCTTCGCCAGGTACGGGGCGAGAATTTCCAAGCGGGACACCCTGTATATCACGTTAAAATCACCTAAATCTGTCACCGGCCCGATCTAGGAACCTTCTACGACATTAACCTCAACAATTTATTCTCGGGGCCAACTATGATAAATTCGAGGCTGGAATTAATCAAAGAATAGGACAAAGCAGGTGAATCGTCCGGGAAGCGTTGGGGTGAGGTTTAAAGGCGAGGTGCTTTTCTCTTTCCGGCCGTTCCGTTTCGTTCCGCTCGACGTGAGTCGACCAAGGAGGAGAGGGTCAGTTTAGCCCGACGTTTAATCGAGCCAACGGTTTTCCGAGCTTCGTGGCCGCGTTTCCTGCAAACGGTCGCCGACGTACGCGTGCCGGACACGACAGGTGTGTTTGCGTCGATGCGCGACGCCTATCTGCCCCGGTTATCGTCGCGTACAAACATAATTCCACCGTTCGTCCGCTCTGGGTCTGGGTCACCGCGGAATCTCCAACTTTTATCGCTTCTTCGGGGCACTGGTCGACGAAATAGACGCGGGAATCGTCCCGTGAGTTTTACGGTTTATCGAAAGGCAGCCGCCGTCCGGGCGGATCTTTATCGTTTCTGCACCGTGCGCGACCGTCGACGGGTTTCAGAAGACCGGCTTCTTCCGTCACCCCTCGGTCCCGATTTCTCCTTTCTTCTCCCGGCGTCGCAGGTCGATCGATTTATCGGATCTCCGACGCTTCTCGGCGACCTCTCCGCGTCAGAGGCCGGATATAAATCGATTTGCTCGATTATCGTAACGGCCAGCTGACTTTAATGGCCTGCTAAACGCTTCCGCTTGTCGTCGGGTACTTACTCCGTCGCGGTTACCCGACCGAATAAAAACCGCTTTCCGATTTCTCTCTCTGTTATGCGCGCGATTCGCGGGCAGACGCGACTCCAAGGAACGCGCGCGGTTCGCGGGACCGGAAGCAGACGGCGCGGCACGGAGGATACTCGGTTCTTCCGTTCGGTGCGAGGGATCGAAGAAACGAGCGGTTCTTGCGCGGTTCCCCGTGACCCGCCGCGACGACGATCCTTCGAGACGAACGCTCGCAAGAAGTTTCCGAAGCGGTCGGAACGAAAACGCGCGTCACCAGCCGGTGCGTTATTTACGAGGACTGCCACTTTGTTCTGGGTTTCTTGTCCAACGGGCCGCACGTGCAACCCCGTGCACCAGCGGCTAACGACCGTGACCGAACTCTGCACGCATCCGATGCTTTTTCCCCCGCCTTCGCGAACCGTCGAAAACAGAAAAAATAAATTCGTCTTCGAGACACGAGGGTTCGAGAGGTCGCGAATCGTCGACTCGCGACTGCGGGACCGCTCGACCGGTTCGCCGTCGCGGCCGCTAAAGGGCAAAGAAAGACGCGAGCAAGACGAGTAGCGTCGAGTAGCGGGTCCGCGATCTCCAACCGCCTCTTGTCGTTAGATCCGATGCGACCGGAGTCCGTTGAACCCCGCTCGAACGAGGTCGACCTCTGTTTTCCGTGCCTTCTGTCTTCCTCCCCCTTCGTCAATCGGATAAAATATTCTAATCTGATATTTGAAACAACGTCGAATCGTTTTCGACTTTGACGAACTTCCAGCTGAATTCGTTTACAAAGATACCGGGTCCCGATATTCCCGTAAAAGTCTAGAGGGATTTTATCGATACTCTTTTAAGAGTCGGTTCATTCGAATTGTTAAAGACCCTAAATGTAAATGTAGTAACGATTTTCGAGATTTAAATCACATTTTGAGACAACGCGTTCTGTAGCACGCGCAACAGCTTTAGGTTTCCAATTGCCAATAACGTAAAGGCTTGTAAAATTGTCTCCTGCTTTTGAACAAATGCCCTGAGATTTTGGAAACTTTACGAATCGAAAAATGTGTTGCTCGTACGCTCTAGCGGCCGTAAAACGTTGAGAAGCGTTTACAATTTAATAACCACTCCTTCGAGGAACGATTTTGCATCTTGGGCACCGACCAAAATGAAATCGTCCAAAGGAATCAACAACTAGGTGGTTCAAGCTTTAATTCAGTTCCTGTCGCGACACTTTTCCATGAATTTTAACAAGGTTATGAAAGTTTGAAGTCTGACAACTTGTCAGTGGTATTCAAGCGGCGCAATAAAATTTTCCCGCGGTATAAATCATGCGTAAGTTTAAAAACGTTTTCCTCAAAGTCGACATTAAACGGCGTACGTAATTCAGACGGTCGACAAGTAGAGAAATTCGATAAATATTCGTTTGCTAGAAAGTGCTGAAATTAAACCTTCCTCTTTCGTGGATACATTATTTTTAATCAAATTATGGATAGCTGTGCAAGGTGGTTTATTTTTAAAAAATCAAGTCTTCCTAACGACTATATTTACTTCTTCCATCTTCGATCGAAGTATAAACAGTGGATCTGGAAGAATATAAACAGGGGGTAACAAAAATCACGAAGAAATTTCAATAGATAGCAGTATTAAAGTTTTTACGATTATTCAACGCTCGTCAACGAATAGAGAAATCGTTTGAAACGATTAAAATTCAAATAATAAATTCTTTTGGCCTCGATATCGTGCGCGTATTGCATCCAACATGAACAAGAGTATCAGAGTCTCCTGGAATTCCGTGAAAAACAAATCACGCTCCAGTAATATTGCACTTTCTGTAAACTATGACGACGAAGTTGCAATTTCCGAAACTCAGACTGCTAACTTATTCGCAGAGTACTTCGCGTCAGTCTATGCCGCCCCAAACTCTGCACATTTTATCGAGTCACTGAATAGTTTCGCCGACGTTGCCAACTTCCTCATAAATATTAGCGATATTCTTAACAAAATTAACCGCCCTGGCGCGACATTGCAAAAATGTCCAAGTTATTTTTTGAAATATAAACCCCTGCGATCAGATTTTAATAAATCCTTAAATACCTTCTACCAGTATGTAAATGTAGCACGCTTCTATTTTAAAAACTACAATAGAAACGAACTAGTTACTAACTATAAATCTGTAACAGCTCCCTATATCTAAAATTATTTGCAACCAGCAGCGTGGAAATCTGTTAATACTAATCTTGCAACTCGATACCGTTTACCAAGTTGACACAGTTTATAACGACTTAGGAAATCTGTGCCTTTGACACAGTCGATCGCTAGATCTTTAGAATCCGAGTTGCATCGAACTGGCTCGAGAGTTATCTAACTGATCGTGTGCAAGCAATCAACATTAATAACTCGATGTAAAATCCACCATATTAAAACTATGCCAAGCGTGTTGCACTGAAAAGCTACTCCGAATGCCTAGATTTAAAAGATTCACGCATTTTTTAATTTATGCAACTTGGATTTTCAAGAGAAAAATGTAGAAATATTTTATAAGCTCTGCCTGGGCAACTAACGCATCTAAAACGTTTTTCAAAATTTTTTACAAGCCAAGAGAAGTGAAATTGGAACTTTTGACCCTCTTAATTGGCTACTACCTCTCGTATATTTCTTTTCCACCCCTTTAGTCTACGATTTAAAGACTTGGAAGACTGTAAAGACAGACGAACGTGCAATATTTGAAGAAATTTCATACGGGTAGAGACTTCGTTACTTTGAACAAGGTACCTTATTTGCCTCTGCCCGCACAACGAACTTTCTGTCCCTGCTTCGATCGTCCTCAAGGTTAAAATTGAAGAAGAGAATTCGTCTAGCCGCGTTTCATACCTCGAGTCTGCTTATAAATACTGTATAGCGCGTGACAAACTGTTGTACACGGAATGCCTGAGGCTCGAACAACAATCCCAATTACATTACTTGGCACTCTAGACACGAGGTTTCAATCTAACGATATTACGCACTGCATTTCGCTGAAAATTGTATCCTTGCAAGGTAATTTCAGGAGGGATGGGCAATTTTATTGTACTCGCAACCCCAAACGACCGTCACTTTTTATTCGACTGTCGCTAACGTCAAATATTTACTGCGTTATTTACGCGCGACAAACATATAAATTCTGATGAAATATTTTAGAGAACGGGAAATCAAAATTTTATTATCTCTTGGCTTAAACTACTATCGTTTGTTTAAATATTGGAAATAACACTGATACGTTGGATTAAATAATAAATCGTCCAGTTGAAATTTCATACCAAATACCGCACGATTTCTGGATCTGGACCTCTTTGTAGCGCTTCTTCGTCTCGTTCCTGGTCTCTCGCGGCTTTCTTCTTACTTGCGGTTTTTCCGCAAGACGAGCAGCGTCGATCCAGACGCCTCGCGATCGTTTCTGCGTTCCAGAGTCGTATGGCTTCCACTTCTTGTCCTTGGTGTCCGTTCTAGCAGCGCTATTGGCTCCAGAGATGGTGACCTTCTGCGAACAGGCTTGAAAGGTGTCGAATATTACGTCGAAGCGTAGCTAGCCGAAGAGATCGACCGACTGAACACAAACAAGACATACGAGTTTCGAGTGGCTCGGAGAATCATCGAAAATAACCGAGCGTTTCCATGATTCGAAGGCCACGACGGTACAAAATTACAGACACTATCTTAGAACCATGATAAGATACCATTTTAATATTATCGCAAAGAGTAAGCGAAAACTAATTTTTTTACGAGTATTCGAATGTCTCCAGGTCGTTGACAGGTTTCCTCCGGAGTAGCCAAAATGGCTGCTGAATAATTGAAAACTGGCCTGTCAGCGCCAGTTTTAAGAATCTTTCGAAGGCAGTCCGTCGATATTTCACTTTCGAAGTGTTCGTGGCCGGGTCAAGGGCTGAAGAGACCCTTGACAGGGGCCGCGCGCCCTCCAGGGTAGGCTAAACGACGATTCGGTGCAGCAATCGTGTGTCCAACGGGCACTGTTTAAAAAAGGTAAACGTACGGGGTGGTATTGGGAAAGGATATGAACTTCGTTCCCAAAGGGTCTATCCACGGAGCGGGGAAGAAATGGCCGTCGTCTCTTTGAAGGACGCGTCGCGCGCCACTTACCCCAGAATCTCCGGATGGCGAGGATCTCCTTTTTAAAAATGAAAATTTCTAACAAGCCGCTGCCACGACACCGCCAGTCGACAGGTGGATAAAGAGTCGTTTAAAAGATTATTGGCACGCGGACGTTTTCTCGTTTGTTCGCCGTTCTTAGACGCCGCCAGCAGGAAGAAGCGACGATACTCCGAACGGCACTTAGCGAAGCCATCGTCCGGGGACATCGATTTTCGATTCGAGACGAACTTTATACTTCCTTCGTTTACTAGCGTCGATGCTATTTTTTTCCTCGCGTCGTTGCCTCGCCGTCGTTGAAGGAAATTTCGCGACCGGATCTACGCGATCCTCGAGGATCTAATTTCTGTCCGCGTTTCGCGCTGAAATCATGGATTTCTCGTGCGTCGGTTCGCGGAATTTTTATTCGCCGTTTAGTTTTAATCAAAACTCGAGGCGGACGTCGCGATCCGCCGGCGGCACTCTTCAACGACCTTTTTTCATTTCGCGAGGCGTACGACGGCGGACGCGAGAGGACGCCCGACGAAATGAGAATGGAAAAAACGGGAGACGCGGATCCAGATTCCGTCCGAGATAATTGGAAAAGTACCGCCCGGCAAATAAAAGACATTCGGTATTCCGCGTGTAAGTTTGGCCGACGATGCGACCGGAAGACCGCCAACTCGAACACGAACACGAATCTTTCCTCCAAGATGGCTCGCGTGACTTCGATGTCCTACGTGGCTCTCGACGACCCGGGTTCCCCCGATCCCGCCGGGAATATGTTAATCTTGCGAGTCAGCTGCTCGACGGTTCCTCTGACGTTTATCCGCGGCCAGTATCGCGCCATTTGCCCTGCACTTCGTTCCCTGGGATAAAGACCCGTGTATATTTCGCGACGCGTACGAATGGAAACGTGCGAGGTCCTGTCGTTAAATTTACGTCGTACTACCGATATCGCTACGCAAACAGGGCGGTCCTGTTTCATTAATTCCAAGCAGAGAGAGCCGTCGACGTGACACCGATCAAATTTGGCCAGTCAGATACTCGATCCTTTCGATGAGTATCGAGAAGGGTTTCTCCGCCTCCCCCTTTGCGCTCGGTGTTAGGTCATCCCCCAAATTCCTGCCGATTTTTCCTTCCTACGTTCGAAAATGTCTCTGCAGTTGTTCCAGAAGAAACGTACCCTTCGCATTTTATAACTTCTTCCCGATGAACTTATCAATGCTTATCAAAATTTGGGAAACTTTAAGGAATTGCTTTTGCAGACTGTCGAACGAGCAGAAAAGTCAAATTTCATTGCTCAAAACGCGACAATTCAATGACTTACGGGGTGTATCGTACAGAGTAACATGTGCCAGCACTAAGCAAGGATCTAAAACAATTGGGCTACCGAGGTCGCCGAGGAGGCGAGGGACGAAGTAATAGGAACGATCGAAGTGCTCGTTCCTATCGCGATGTAACGAACACGGTCTGAATTCTTATTTGTGTCCGATTCGCTCTGGTATCCTATTCGCGGGGCCGCCACAGCGTGGAAAATCGTTGACCCGAAGGGAGGAAAATCAAAATTTTACTGGCTGACACATCCCGAAAAATCGAGATCCTAACGCTGTTCCATCGCACCAGCTTTTTATGAAATTGAACGCCGGATGAATAAATGCACGCGTTATACAGGCTTACGCAAAACCCCGGAGGAGTTGCAAAGTTACGAAGACCGTTTATACGCAATCTTGCACTTTAAGAAACTTGGAAAAATTAAAACTTTGCTAAACGACGTTGCAGAGTTTTTGGAATCGATAGAGGAAAGAGGAAAAACCGCGACCATCGATCAGCGACCAACTAAAAGAAAGAAGGAAAAGAGCGTTACCTGTGTTAAAAAAAGAAAAAGTAGGTTTGTAAACTCTATTCTGAGGAAGAGAAGAAAAGAATATTTATTTATAACGGTTGTTGACTTTCTTCTTTCTCTTCTTTTGAGGCAATTGCGTCACTTTTTACTCCGCAACGTACAAAAATGTATTTAATTTGTACAACTTTAGTATTCCAATAAAATTATCTTTCAAAGTAAAATACAATCATGGTGTTTTGAAAAGTGCAACGTTCGTACGCGTAACCGTGTTGGAAAATGGAGCGTGTATAACGAACGAGAATAATGAAACTTTGAAAGATAGTTTCACCTCTTAAATTTAGATGCCTAGTTAAAAAATATATATCTGTCCCTTATTATTCACTGCTATACGAACCTGTACAATTTCATCAAACCGCAGATGTTCATTGTTTGATCAATATCTCGAAACATAACGGTGAGTTCTGTGAAAACTCATAATTACAGCCTCGTTGAGATCGCTATACTGTTCAGGAATTTAACGCACTCGTTATTTTGAATTTAAAAAACTATAGAATAGTTAAATACAATGGTTTCGAAATGTTTGCACTATAGAAACTTGGCAGTAACTTGGATAGAATCTTTTTACCGAAGATTGGCATTTAGGGCAAATGTGAATTACTGTGGGGGAAAATCGCTGCAGCACGCATCGTGCTAACACTATGTATCATACAGAATACACGGTATTATAGCACTTCTCCATTCTTCATCGCAAGCGGTGCAATACCAGCTTTCATTTCTACTACCTTTCCGTTTCCTCCTACGATTTGACTTCGTTTCTTTTTCTGTGTTCCACTCCAACAAATATTAAAATTTATTACATTTGTTTCGTACAATGTTAGTCAAAAGAACTTGGAAAATACGTCAAAGGTGAATTTATATAAAAATTTGCGATTCTGAGGATTTCAAAAGCTCACTCGTGAACATTGAAATATTGAAAGTTTCGAAAATCGTTTAAAGAAAACATTCAAAATTAAAATTCCAGTAATAAATTTAACAAATTTTTTAGAAACGTTTTCGAGTGCCCGCCTCTGACTGTTTACAAACTTCGCATTCACGTCGAACATGGAAAAATATTTGGCAAAGAAAACCCGCTGAAAGGTAATAAATGAATCTGAAATCCATTTCATCTATTGAAATTGATGAATCGAGTTTTTCTGTGGAAGATAAATTTTTTAAACCGACTGCTAACAAGGATCTAGAAACGATTCTTGATACTGCAAACTTAATTGCGCCGAAAACTCGTTTCCTCATTTCCTTCAACATATCCGAGCGAAATTGACTCGTCAAATTTTATCTTTCATTAGTCAAATTTAGATGTATTATAAATGCAGAAAATAATACTATTTAGTATCAATCTTTGACGTTCCGTCGTTATAGTATTATTTTCTCGCGCGATTCATCTATACGCCCGTCAGTTATAAATATAAATTTAGACACCTTTGACACAATGATTGGCACTCTCTATGGCGTTAAATAATTTCAATTTCAATTTGATCTTACGTCTACTTGTGAATGCAGTCGAATAAAAATAACAACGACGTGTAAATAAACAGTTCCAGCGTGATCAGAGTTAGAATTAAGAAAGAGCGGTTTTTTTAAGGAAAGAAGCTTTATAAAGGTGATCTTTTCAAAGGTAGCAACTTATTTCGTGAAATATGAGGGCGTTTCTCATCGAACGACAAAGAAAACCGTCGATTCTACGAAGGAAAATGTTTCACCAACTTCGATTAAACGATCATCTTGTCCGCGAAAATGAAAAACAACACCACGGTCAGATCGGAAAATCATTAAAGTTGCTTCGGAGAACCGCCATTCAACTGTTGAAGCACTCGTGGAAACTCTCGAGGATCGCAGAGTGGAAATATCAGAGAAGGCATTAAGGAGGCGATTTTATAAAGCAAACATTAAATGCAGACGATCAAGGGACCCTTAAACGTCAAATTAACATAAAAAAATGAAAAACTGTGTAGTAATAAATTTAGAAGAGGAGTGGGTTTAAATTTCAAAATTGATAAAAGGGAAGTCGAAACGGGGTTAAAAAGTTTCTGAAGGATCTTGAAAACTGCGACGGAAAGACAAACAGATATACGGGAGATGTTACGAATTGCAGAGAATTCCTCTGACATTGTATCAAAGAGTACAGGAAGCAGGAGTAACAACTAACTTAAGGAAAATACACCGTATTTTACAACAATGCGGCTACATAAAACGCAAGAAACTTCAGTAAAAACCGCCATTAACGAAGAAGCATACCCAGGATCGAATGACGTTTGCCCAAGAGCGCATTAGATGAAGGAAAAACTGGAAGAAAGTATTGTTTACGGTCGAGAAAAGATTCACGATTGATAGACCAGACGGTGGGTCACATTATTTTCGCGACCTCGGGAAAGGAAGCAATGTTTCAAACGAAACGCCGAATAAGAGGAATCGGGCACAAAGGGAAAACAAATATTCATTTCATTCACGCTAAATTAAAAAGTAACGACTCTATAAAATTAATTGGTGAGAAAATGGTGAAAGCAAAAAATCGTGATCGAAAAAGGTAAATATTTGAAAATACTGTGCAAATCGTTACCTAAAATGATATTGGAATTTATAGAAATGAAAATAAATGAAAATCTCCAAGGATGGGGCATTATTTACACACCCGTACGCAAAACCTTTCCACACATTATTAACTCCGAGAAACAGGTAAATTTCAGGGGTGTCCCGTTATTTTGTCGCGCAACGTAGCTAGAGGGGGGGATTAAACTACACGGCAGACGAACGGAACTGTTAATTTTGTTGCTACTAGCAGCGGAAACAAAATTATTCTCGAAACTTTATTGTCAGAACTCGTATGTGGAGGGCGTAGCACCGTGTCACAGAGACAAAATTCATCAGAGAGTTCCTTTCGACGAAGAAAATTCCTGTGGCCAGGCAATTTACTGCATCCCCGGCCGCCATATTGCCTGATTTGAAGACAAATATTCAAGATGGTTGACGGAATAACGAAGGTATAAAGTGCACGATACTACAGCGTAGATATACGAAGCGTGCTTGAAACGGTACGCGTAATTAAAACGAAAAGGCAGACCCAGATTATTAATATTTACATAAAGTAACGAGCAAAACCGAACGCATACGTAGGTATTTTACCATAAATAATATTTTATTCAATACGCTTGACTCTTTAATGTTAGGTTCTCGCTCCAATTGGCTAACATTAACGTGCAGATTCCGGTGAATAGTCCTAGACCTCTGACATTTTCTTTTCTCGATGCTACAGGCTTGTTTGATAATATTTATTTATTTTATTGCATTTTTCGGTCCCTATAAATGAGTCGAAGGTGCAGGTACGAGCGCAAGAAGATGGCTACGATCGATTGTTAGTGCTCTCAGCGTAATTCGTCGCGACAGATTGCTGGTACCTTTAGCCTAATTCGTGCGAGGGTCCACGACAATAGATAAACATCGAGAATTGTCCACGGTATGATGGTCCGTTGACCCCAGGGTTTCCGCGTAGCGTTAATTCGCGGTGGCAGGCGTACTTACACGAAGGAGGAGTTACGATTACGGCGAACAGACCGTCCCGAGTTTGCGGTAAACTCCGTAGGCGACGGGTATACACGCTCGGTATCGCCTGGTACCGCGAAGAAAGGGCGAAACTATTCGTTCTTCGACGCAAAGTGTGTCTCCGGTTCCCTCACGGTACGGAGACTGCGAATCCGTTTCCGCTCGAACGATCGCTCGAATATTAATCGCATCGGTGACTCGAAGGAGCGCTACCGTTCCCTGTGTTTCGGTCCTCTCCTCGCCCTTTTCTCCGTTTCCCCGTCGACGCTGTTCCTTCTGTTTCTCGACTGGTTTCTAAAGCCGCTCTGTCCGGGACAGGGACGCGAGCGGAGGAAGGCGTCTCGACGGAGAACGCCGCCGCTTAACGTTCCTAGCGCGCGTTACCGGAGTTAGTTTCAGCCGGCTGAACCACGCTCGTTAGCATGTCATTTTTATTCATCGGGCCTCGAGAGGACCCGCAAGACAGCCGAATCGATAGCTGGATCCCGTGAACCGAGTCTCGTAGGCGCGACCGCGCGCCTGCGTCTCTTGTCCGTCCACCTTCGTCTACCTGGCCAAAGCCGCCGACGACCTCCGATTCTCCCTTAAACGCCACCCCCCTCCGCGATCTTCTCACGGATCGAGAAACTTTCGCCCAAAGTCGGCTAAAGACTACGGTGATCTCTCGCGAGAGCGCCGCACCGTCCACGGAATCCGTTTCGATCGCGAACTTTTCCTGCTCGCGGTGCAAACGTAGCGTAATAATCGCGGGCCGATCGATCGGGTCACGGGTCGTCGGTCATCGCTCGAAAAACTTTTTAACCTCGTCCTCCCCTCTGTCTTCCACTTTCTTTCCCCTTTTTTTCTCTCTCTCTCTCTCTCTCTTCCCCGTCGCGAAGCATTCGGAGCGCTCGGCGTTTCCGGGCTCTTCCTCTCGGCCGACTTCATCCATCCAGTTTCGTACGCGGACTGGTTTTCGGGCCAGGTTGGCTCGCCGCCAGAACTTCTTCCCCTACGTGCCGCTTACCTGCCGCGCGGAAACGGATCTAGTCGACCGAAAGCGGCGGCGGCGGTACGCGTGCCCACCCACGGCCCCCTCGATCCTTCGACGAGAACGAGAACGAAGACAATCGCGGTCAAGACTAGTCGCGGGAAAAAAGCACGGCTCGTTCCGCATGCACGGACGATCCGAAATTGGCCGCAATCTTTGCACCGCTTACGGACAATTACCGACCAGATTGCCCTCTCGGCCTCCCCCGGAGTGTCTTGTGCCTCTTCCGCTCTTCCCTTTTCATCCCTGGAAGAAACCGTGCACTTTACAACGAATAAAATACTGGATCGCGTACGATGCTCTGGATAATTGTATATTTCTACACATTTCAAAAACTTTTCACTTTCCAACTAAAACAAGTAATCGAATTTAAATGTTAAAGGAAACTTGAATTAGAATTCGTGAAGTTTGGCGTAGTTTCGTAAAGTTAATAATTGTGCAAAGTCAAAGTTTTAGCAGTAAACGTGACAACGACTTCTCTTGCGTTTTCGTGTGCTTCCATTTTTAACCTATTTTTCGTTAAATTTTACCACCGATACGACGCTTCAGCAAGCAGTTTTAATATTTAAACTTCCCACTAACTGATACAGTTTTCCCAGTTGCGTTACCTCGCGACTTTAGGCGAAGAAGCTCCCAGTTGTTTTCGTAATTCCCATTAAGAATTATGTAATATTAATATCACAATCTTACGACGGCGAACGATTAATCGATGAAATATTGAATGGAAATCGCAGGGTAGAGTGGCTGAAGATATTAATCGAACAAAGGCAAGACCTAATTCGCGCGTTAGTACGACCATAATTGTGAATCTTTCATGCGGACATTGAGAATCAATACTCTCGAGCGTGGAAGAACTATCTCAGGCTCGATCTTCTTGATTAAAATATTAAACGGTACGATCGTTTGGCCTGAATCGCCCCGGTATAATATCTCCGGTGGACGCGCCTCCAACAATAATTATTATAGACCCCGTTTTTCTTTCGCGTCAAACAAAGCTTGGTCATAGGGACCCCTTTAATGGAATCTGCAAATTAGCAAATAGCCTTAGTAGCTCCTTCATTGACGTTCCCTCGGATTCAATGGCTTCGTTTGAACGTTACATCGAGGGAACTCTGACTGCGATACAATCGAACCCTTTGCTTGTAACCAGAGTCGGGCAAATTTTATTTCACAGTGATTAATCGACAAATAATAATTTTAGAATCGTTTCGAACCTTACAATTCCTTTGTAACGGCGCCAAGTAATTTCTACATATTTAAGCGGCGTGTTTGAGACCGCAGTGCATAAATGTGAAATTATTTTCAATTAATTTCCGCCGTATCCGCGGGTAATACGTACTAAAACCTTACCGCGGTTATTTGAAACCGCGGATAATACCGAACGCGATACATGCACTACGCGCATAAATATGGTACAGTTTAATCGGTAAATTACACGCGCCAAGGCATTGCCAAACTAAATAAAGTAATAATAAAGAGTACAGCAAGCTGCATTTTACGTTCACAGCGTAGCTTCGCCGCGTCTCTGGTACGTAAAATACGAAACTAAGGGATTCTGACGTTTTAACTTAATCCACGAGAGACGATGGAGTAACGAAAAAGGACAGTAATCGTACTGTACGGTATCACGTACAGTTCTAGGAGATTACAGAGCAATAAAAATCATAAAATTTTGTTTTATCGGGCCACGGTAAACCGCGAGTAACTGAAACCGCGGATACGGCGATACTACTGCACTCGATATCCGAATGGAATGGTATTGTCGAGCAGATTGTGGTATGCTTAAATAATGTACTTTTCATATAAACGCCATTCGTTCTCAACAAATTTCCTGTCCCGTTAATGTCAAAAGAGTAACAATCTTCATACGCTTTTCGAGAACTTGAAACTCCGGACTCATCTGTTTGTAACATTTTTACCCAGGTCTTGCAACGTCTAATATTTATCATGCTTCGTCCATTCAAGCTCTTTCGCCTTATTTTATCTCCTTAACAATGGTTTGTTAACTACCACGAATCCCGTCCACCGCGAATTTCCGTCGAAATTGTTCCATTTCTGGTTTTATTTACTCGTGCAGTTATGTCGGGGGCCGTGTCTCTTCTATTTCCCTTGCTTAAAACTTTTAATAAACCGATCTTCTGCCTCAATTGTTTTCCAGGTCTTTTTACAGACGAACAATTTCCCGTAGCACCGAACTGCTCCGTGCCATAATCAACACATGGTTTCTAAACTTTTCTTGCAATTTTCCTTATGAAATGTCCTTCCCTTGTCGGCGCAACTTTTTTGTTTATGCTCGTCATACTCTTGCGCGTACTCGAACGAAACTGATTTCTATAGAACGACAGTGGTTCTACGCTGTTATTTGAAATTCTCTCGCGGTGAATCATGATTTTACACGTTTCTAGTAGTTTGAAAGAGACGGAGGACTGTACTAAAGCGACGCGGTCATCGTAAAATGAAAGGCGGAAGCAAGCAAGTAATCGGTTGTTCAGAGAATTTGTTGCATACATTTTTTGACATTTTAACTCGTTAGACGTCCATTCAAGTAATTTCGGAAGATGGATGTAAAATTAATGAACTCCGAACAATCGACGAAAGATAAAAACGAGATTGCATCGATTAAATAATACATGGAACGGAAATGGCGATTGAAATGGTACGTCGTTATTTCTATTACGACCATCGAGCTCTTGTTCCCGCCAGACGTCGCGTAGTTCAAATACTTTAAACCGGACTGTTCTATGTTTGCACATTTTGACCCCATTATTAGAATAGGTAATTAGGCAAGTAATTATTGTCCCCGTCTAGACTTTAGCGACCTACTCTGCCTCTTTGATCGGATTTATGCGCAGCCCCGACCGTTAAATCATCTCTAATTATCGCATAATTAGCTACAGATATTATGCAGATTAATGCGCCTATAGACCGGACTCTCGTTTGCCTCCAAACAAATATTATAAATAGAAAGCGACGCGACGGAACGAACAGAACGGAGAAAGTTTTCGACGCTTTGATGGACGGGAAGAATGCGAGCGCAGGAGAGCGAGATCGAGAGGGAACGTGGAACGATTAATCGTGGAAAAAAAAGGCTAAAAGAATCGCGGAGAATCGGTGAAACAAATTCCTCCGGGGAAAGGGCCGAGAGTCCCTAATCTTCGACGCGACGATCGACGTTGACGGCCTGCGAAGTTTCGCTCGTTCTTCGCGTGACTTCCGGTCGGGAAGGCGTCGTCCGCCGTTCGCGGATCGCCGATCTCGACGATTACGATTCCGCGTCCGGTCTTTTTCCCCGGTCGTAGCCGGCTCTGAAAAGTCTCGCCTCCGCCTGGGCATAGTCATCTTCGGTTGTCGTCGAGATGCTCGCTCGCCCTCAGCACCCGAGGTCTTTAACCTTCGCAAAGAACTCGACTCGCGGAGATACGAAAGAAATAAAACGACGCGCGGCCGTGCACGCTCGCTCGCGACCACGATCCGCAAGGGAAATAAGGAAAAGGAAAGCGCGGAACAAATAGAAACGCGATACAAATATAAATAGAGAGACGCGCGGAGCACCGGGAACAAGGACCTCGGAGAAAGATGGAGGGCGGAATCTAGCGTCGTTGAAAGCGTCTTGGACCTTGTCGCGGGCTCCGATTTCCCTTTTATTTTTCCCCTTTTTTCTCTGTACTTTAGGCTTGGCAAGACGACCGTGGTCGGGACAAAGGCGCGTTTTTCGATCCGTGAGACCCGGGGGTGCCGCGGTGCCGCTCTCCCGTTGATTAATTCGACGCCCGCCGATCGGGTTAATGAAAATATTATCCGCTGGCATATTTGAGCTTGCCACGCGGGACTCGTGAACGTTTATTGGCAGAGACACGCTCGGACGGGGCGTAATTAGGTCCGACTACCGGATACGATGGGTTAACATACGACCTGTGATTATTAAATGGGAATTACCGGCGACCAGGACATTAATGCGGTGCCGAGTATTATCGCGTGACGACCCTGTACGGCTTACACCGTAATTCCGTGTCTCCCGCCGCGCCACTGATTTTACGAACAACAACAACAACGATGACGACGGCCTCTGCCGACGATATTGGTCGGTACGCTCGAAAACGCGCCCGATTCCGATCGATTTCCACCGATACCGACCGCCCCGCCGACCGTCCCGCGTTCTGGACCACCGAAACCTGCTCCGACGAAATTAATTAACGATAAGATTAATTGGTCCAGTTCCGCGCGCACTGCCAGTATCAGTCGCGAGCGAAACGAGCTACGCTCGCGCCGACGACGACCGATCCGCTTCCGGATTCCGATTCGGATTCGGATTCGAATACGGATACGCCCCACCCTCTTCCCCTGTTTTGGCCTTCTCTCGCTTCCGTTTCCGCGCGACGGACTCGTTAAGGGACGCGAAAACAATGTCGCCTCCGTTTCTTCGACGCTGCGAAGAAAACGGTGAAAAGCCGAAGCCGTGTTCTGTCCGTGACACTTTCGCGATCAGAAAATAGAACCGATCGATATCCGTGCTCTGGAAACGCGTAGTCACTGGGGGTCACTTGGGGGGAGCAACCTTTCGATCCAACCCCCGTCGACCAACGCCACGAAATGCCGGCCATTCTCAACCCGTTCTCATCGCGCTTTTTCTCCATTCTTTTTCTCTCGGGTTGATTTTCTTCTTGCTTTTTTTTTATCCCCCACCCCTTACAGCGTTCTAAAGGTACGCTTGCACGTACGATCGATGGCTAACGAATGGGACAGAACTACGAATTTTTCACGATACCGGCGACGTGCAACACCGAACACGTCGGATAAACGGTTTCCGACTTGTTCGTGTAAAATTATGATATTGTACGGACTATATGAATTTATAAATTACAATTCAGTCCTACTCGGGGTTTCTAGTTGCTTCGAAACCTTGTATTTAGGGGTTGAAACCACCCCTCGAGTTCATAAGAAGAGATACAAAAATTCTATCGTATCTATTGTAATATAATTAATCTAGATGTATTTTCTAGGATCCAGAATGGAATTAAAGCTTAGATAGACATGTAAAATTTGAGTATACATGATATATTTTTATATTTCGGGAGAAATGATTGAAGTACGTTCAGTTTTGCTCGTCGTGCATTCGTTATTCCGGAGTCGGTCCATTGAAAAAACATTCCTGCTCGCGGAGATCATCAGCGAAGTGTCCGATGCCGAGCGTTATGAAACGGCGTAGGTTTGTAGAGCAGTCAAAAATAAGAGACGCGAAAACAATGTACACGTGTGTCAGCTGCTTTGGGACACATTCGCGAGAGGGTGGAATGCCTGGCATGCCTTCGTGGTGAGCTAGGTCTAGTCTAGTATGTGCATAGTCATTCTCAACCATCCTGTCATAACTATACCGTGCCGTGAATAATTGATAACAGATTTAATAAACTTCCATCGTTTGGAGTTTTCAAATTTTATAAAATTTCTTTCGCACGGACCGTCTAAACTCGTACAGTCGTCGTTACGATAATTTTGATTATTAAGAGGAATATAATTTTTGATTCTTCGAGATAGTAATCGTGACCCTTTAAGTAATTGTTACCTTAGCGTAAACCGCGAGAATGTGCTATCCTCGTACCAACCAAACAAACGTAAAGTTCCACGGGGCAATGTGCTGGAACCTTTGTTCTATCCTGTATGCGCTGCATGCGAGAAATCAACGGTAACAATATTCGCTGATAGCTTTCCTAGCAACCAGCGACAAACCTGTTGAAGCATCGCAAAACCTCCAGGTACGTACTAATTTAATTGATGGATGGTGCACAAGAAGCGGAAAGTTAAACTGTCCCGAACCAAACGTGTTCCCGCGACGCTTTGCTTCCCGAAGAAATATCTTCGAACTTTAACAATTTACCCTGGCAAACTTGCAAATTAAATACGATATATAGGATCCATTACCTATTATCACGGCTGTTAATAAAAAATGTATAATCAGCGAAGACACAGAGGAAGCCTGTTCGAACACCGAGGCATTCTTCGCATCGTGATCTCGATGAACTGGAGGGATAAAAAGAAGATCGATAGCGAGATTTCTCGAAGGAGTTTCGCCCTCTTGGAGACTTGTAAGACTATATACCCTGGCAATTGGACAACACGATTACCTATAGTACTACGTACGCTTCCCAGAAACGAAATATAAGGACAAAACTTGCTCGTGATTAGGAACTATGCCAGATTTTTTCCACTGGAAACTGTGCCGCAAGATTCAGTAATTAAAAAGTTTCTTCCGAACTGTGTCGGGAACTTAAAAAGATTAAGAACCATTAGTCTAGAAAAACACACGGACTACTGATCGTAGAACGTCGGACACGACTCGATCGGTGTACAGTATGAAATTTCTTGCAAAGTGTCGCAAAGTTAATCACACCCACCCCCCACGCTTCCGGTGCTTTTAGCTCGATGTTGGTCGGGAGAGCTGTAATAAACATCGTTAATAATAGTTTGCTTGATAAATTATGGTACACCTTCGAGTATCCGATTGGGTGTTTGCGTTATTGTATTTGTAAATTCTTTACGTCGTTCGATGAAAATTGAAAATTCACGACCAAGTTTGATCACGGAAAGATATTGTTTCCCTAAAATAATTCGTTCTCTGCGAATAATACAGGGTTCGCAGAAAAGAAATATACAATAAGACCTATTGTTGCGTTTGTATTGCTTTCCACAAAAATGTATTATAATTAACCGCGAGAGTCGGGTTGTTATTTTGCATGAAACGCGCTTGACGATCAACAGTTAACCGTATCTCACTCGTTCTCACTGTTTTCTACTCGTACTTATTGTTCTCCACGCACTATATCTGTTTCTCACTCGCTTTCGCGGTTTCCTATACGCTCCGGCTGTTTCTTAATTGCTCTTACTGTTTCGCATTGTTTTTACCCAACGTAAACACAGCCGAGCGAACATCGCATCGAAGGAGGATAAAAGCGACCAAATTTCGTTTACCTCGCTCTCGTTGTGTCGTGGTCCAGTTTCGCGTCAGTGACACTTTGAAAGAAATTACGTTCGTTGGAAAAAGTCGGGCCGCGACACAATGGGCCGAAATCCCCAAAAACTGGACAAAAGTGCTCTCGAGCTTCGACGTTAAAAATAACGTGAAAATATCGGCGAGGGAACAAGCTATCGTTTATTACCAATTTTTATATTTGATCTCAAAATAACACTTAAAACACTGTACCGTCGCACCGATCACGGCTGCTTCTTCAGATCACAGTGAAATTACGAAAGAGGTTTAACGATTTTTCACAAACGAAGACTCTGTACTAACAATCAGAAAGGATACCTCTGATTTCATCGACGTTTTACGTAAAAGTAAAACGACGGCCTCAAAATAGACGGCTGTCGTGTATTTTTGTTCTCGCAGGTCCATGCATGGGATATCGATAAATCGATGGCTCGAATTTTGACCAGGTTTCCGGGGATCTGTCCCAACGGTGGCCAGGAATTATCCTCTCGTTCCCTCGGAGAAACGTCGAGCGGGACGCGAGCGGATTTATTCGCGGCCCTTCCGATACCCCACGGTGTCCGCGGATGGTGGGCGTGCTCGAAGGAAAAGTTACGCGCCGCGAAAGGAGTCTCTGGGAAGTCTTTAGGAAGAGAATAGGAGCGTTCTCTGGTTCGTGAAAAGAGCTCCTGTAGGAGATCGTTCGTCCTCGCGGAGCACCGCCCGCCGAGATTGGCCCTAAAGTTCCAAGCCCGCTGTCCGCTATCCACAAAGGCACGATCCTCGGATTTATGTTCTCCGCTGGGCACCTTTATCGGGCGCGGATTCTCTTCCCGGGACAGAGACGCCCTTACCGAATTCCTCGCCTCACCAGGATCCTAATTGTCGGCCGACACCTTTGACCCCCGGTCGCTCGTACGGGAAACGGAAAGACGGCAATTTTCGCGTTACGGAGATAATAATCAAGAAGAGACACAGATTTAAACTCTTCCCGCCTGACTCAAGACCACGTGACCGTGAAAAGGATCTACAGCGTCTAAGATACACAGAGTTGAGCGCTGAACACTCCTGGACAAAATTGGAACTATTTTATTGGATACATTACAATTTTTAAGTACTGATAATAGCGTTATGGAAACTTTAAACAATTTCTTAAAGGATTCAGTCTAGAAATGGTTGGTTCGCGTTACGATATTTGAGTAAGTAGCCGAATATTTGAGGAGCATCGGTTAAAACGCGTGTGTCCGTGACGCGACGTTTGGGCCGATATTCGGCGAGGCCGGCCACCGGTTCGATGCTGCGGCCGTTATAATTTATCCTTGTAAAATATCGTCGCTTCAACGACGCCAATGACGCGGAAAGGCCGACGGTATATCGTCGGGAATCACGCGACGTGGATCACGGTCGATCGAAACGATCGAATTTTGTCTGCCCCCGAGGCGAAGCAGTTTTCACGACGAGACCGACCGGCCAGATGAACAACAAAAAACGCAAGGGACAAAGATGATACGCGGTCCGGTGAAACTGTCGAGCTGACGTTTACCTATCGCGGGACGATTTCGAATACGTCGGGCCGAAAGCAATTTCGGCGGTTCGCGCGTGTGGCTCATCGATATGGAAACGGGTCGCCGAGGAATTAGAACGTGGACCTCGATGATCGAGCACTGCACGGCCCTCCCGTATAACGGAATCCCGTGTCTAGGTATGCTTCCAAAGATGGACTGCGATCCGGTTGGTCTCCTCCGATGTAAATGGGGCTGTACGCCTTGTCGCTCCGTTCACTCGATATCCATTACTATTATTATTATTGTCGTTGCACACCCCCGCCGCGCGAAATCTACGAAATCTATCGATTTTCGACTCCGTATCAATCGGCGGATCATAATCAATGCCGGAAGCCTTGACGAAGTCAAGCAGCGCGATAAACTTAAGACGTCTCGGTGCCAATGGGTCGTAGTGGTTCATTGGAAATATGCAGAAGGGCGGTTGTAGTACTAAATCGACGTCGGAAGCTTGATTGGAAGTTTGATAGGATGTTCGACTCATTTACGAAGCGTTGTAATTGACCATGAATCGAGCATTTCGAGAAGTTTTGAGTGGAAGGTGGTGAAAGAGGAAATAATGAAGTTGGGGTTTCAGAATCGGTACATTTAGGAGTGATGATCGATGGGTACCTTCTGCTTCGTTGAATATAAAAAGTTAAACGTGCTTGACTCCTTAACATGCGTTTTTATCGTACTTAATTGCCAGTGTTATGAGAAGTCGAGGAAAATAATTTCGATTTAAAGAGGGGTACGTATTAATCTCACCGACACGTTTATTGGAATATCACTGAGTATTTCATAGAACGTGATCCCGTTATAATAGTAGAGTACCCCTGAATATTAGGAGGCGTCAAATCGTGAGATATTCTCGCAATAACTCATCCGTAGTCTTTTCATAGGGGATTAATAATCGCGCTGTCATCTAGAACGCCTCTAGGTCGTGTTCGATTCGTCGTTCATTTGTTGACCCCTGTAACCGAGAGCTCGTAAACCTACATTCGCACAGGATCGGTCATATCGTTAACAAATTATTCAAATATTTACGCCAAGACGCGTAGATCGGTTAATTAACCCTCGTCTGGCTCTCGTTTCCGCTATGTACTCGTGTACCAAATTGACACTATAAAACGAAAACGATAGCAATGTTACTACGTAAAAAAAACAATTCGAATGACAAGGATAAAATCTAGTCGTTCGAGGCTTCGTTTCCGAGATAATCGAATTTGAAAGTCGGATACGCGCGCGATCGAATACGAGTAACTCTGGCACGTCTGTCCGCTACCCACTGTTTCTACTTACGCCAACGCCCGAGGCGTACTCCACTGCACGTGTGCACGACGAATTTTTAAAGTCGATTTTCTGGGTAGCGAATCCTCAAACGAAACAATTTTATTCTTCGTTTCCCTCGTGGTCGTCTTATTTGGCGTATCGCAAGCATTCGATCGTGCACAAATTAAACACGGTGAATAGAATACTTTCCATAGGGTATTCTACGTACCGTGACAATAGTCATATTAGATACGCCTGATATGAATTGGAGGATAGTGAAAATGATCGTGTTTTTTCACGGCTTTGAAATCCTTGTGCAGAGATCGAGGCGATCGAGGAAGCCAGACCTTTGGGGTGTCTGGGATCCCCATTGGCCCCCGCGTGGCTCTGATATTTAAACCTGCGCGAAGTCGGCGGTCTGAGAATAATAATCAGAAATCGATCCGGCCGCGTAGCGTAATACCCGCGGCGTCGGGCACCGTCGTAGTACGAAACAAGCGGGGTGTTATTTTTACCGCGGAGTCGAACAACGGACAGGAAGAAAATAACCATGCCTTCCCTATAAATTATCGTTTCCCATTAGCGTGGCCCGTGACGCAACCAGCTTGGTTCGTTTCACATAATTAGAAGGATGGCTCGATGACACGTACGGGGTACACCGCACCATGGAGCCCCATAACTCACCCCGGGAACAACGATAGCGATGCCGTTACACCGGCGTTATTACTTGCCACGGAAGCTGACTCGGAATAGCTGGCTGGTGATACCGTCGGATTAGACGGTCTTTCCTGTTCCCTACTCCCTCTTCGCGTTCTCTTCCTCTCTCTCTCTCTCTCTCTCTTTGTCTCTCCAGTGCACCCTATTTTCCTCGGTTTCAGAGGCTACACGGTATACGCGCGTCCCTGGCAGTGGCCGTGAGCCGCGAAACGAGATCTTCCCTCGGAGCGAGGGAACCGGAACGTCGTAGCGCGTTCTCGTTCCGTTTTCCGAGGGCAGGCCGTTTCTGCAGAGGAGAACGCCGCCGCGGCCCTCGCCTCTTTAGAAGCTAGCCACCGCGATGAACTTTAACGATCGCTTAAGCTCACGAGCGACGATAAAGATCGACCAGGTGGGCGGGAACGACGCTCGGGAGAAAAAAAAAGAATCACGAGTCGGCGCGCGTGACGCCCGCGATTTCACGTCCAAGTCGTCGTCGTCGTCGCCGTCGTCGTTGGCGTCGTGTCAGCGCGTCGTCGAGTGCCAACCAGGTGGCTGCGGTTAGACGGGAACCGGATGACGGACCAAGTGACCCCTAGTCACGCACCATAATCCCTACTCCGTTTAATAACCGTTCCTGTTAATCCGCGATTTATTTCAATTTTCAAGCGATCGCTATCACCGCCAGAACTGGGAACCGAACTAACGACGCGTCGCGATCGAACACGGCGCAGCCTCGTTTATCCGCTCGGGGGACTGTCCACTATCCCCACTACATTTTTTTTTATTAGCTCGGATAGTAGACTTCGATGTTCGGTAAACGGAAGCCCGAGCACGGATTATTTTTCATTCGCACGCTATCTTTTTTAATAGAAACCGATTTATAAGGTTATTATGCGACACGTTTTACTTTAATTTGTTTTTAGAAACTAATTCACACGATCATTCGATAAAAACAAGTATACATCTAACACACGTTACGGGAAGTTCTTTGGTACAAACATTGGTTCAATAATTGTTTGCTTTAAATAGATACGACGCAGTACCGCAGCTACAACCATCGGGGCTCGAGTTTAGAGATCTTGGGATTAAACGGTAGCCTGATGATTCACTGTAGCGATGAAACGCTATTCTGGGTTGATATAATCCAAGTAGATTTTACACTATTATCTAGAGGTAGAAGTCGACGTCGGTTTCAGACTTTCTAAATTCTAGGAGACTGAGTCAGACGTACGATTCTAGGAGTCTGCACCGGCGATGCGTAATTTTGGTACGTGTACATTTCTTCGTCGTACCTTGGCTTAGTACGGTTAGAATAGCACGACTCTAGGAAACCGTCGTGCAGCATTAAATACTTTGCCAAAAAAAGCAACATCGCCTTGGAGTCGAGATATCAAAATTGCAGTCCGTGGTGGAATTTTTTTCGAGTATCATAAATATTTCAAAAGCTAGACTGCAACGTATTTGCGGGAATAATTTAATAGCGCGTTTTGGTCCTCGAGAAGATCGTGCCGACGACCGTCGCTTTCGCCAATACGAAGCTAATAGGTCGATGGTAAACTTCATTAGGAAATTGTGTGTTACTGAAAATCATTATTGTAGAAGTAGAACTGCGTCTCGTTAGTACGTCTCATAACTGGCGAAATAATGACTAATTATATTATAAAAGTGAAATTAATGATCAGGAAAACTTAACCGTGTAACAGTTCTTATGAACAGTTATGGTTGGAAAATATATACAGGATGTTCGGCCACCCCTGGGAAAAGTTTTAATGGGAGATTCTAGAGGTCAAAATAAGTCGAACATCAAGAATACTAATTTGTTGATGGAGATTTCGTTAAAAAGTTATTAACGTTTGAAGTTCCGCCCGTACTGAATTTTTTTCTAGAAAGTGGGTAGGATTTCGGGATGCTTATAATTGACCCCTGCAACCAAAAATAATTTTTTCAGAACTATTTGAAATTTTTTAATTTAATTTGTTAATAACTTTTGAATGAAGCCTCAGTCAGGAATTTGATATTCTTGATTTTCGCCTTATTGTGGCCTTTAGAATCTGTTATTAAAGTTTTTCCCAGGGGTAGCCGAACACCCTGTATATTTTTGGTCGTATATTAAATTCGCCGAATGAAAACTTAATTTCAAATGACGAAAGACGACGTTCGAAATGGAACGGTATAAAAACACAACCATCGAATAAGTGTATATTTTGGGTGACATATCGGATTCTATTGTAACTTGGATAAGTTTCTAATAATACTTGAATGTTTCGATTAAAATGTCTACCATTGATATTCGTAAAACTCCCATTAAAGAATACCGTGTTTAGATTCATAGACGCTTTTAGAAACTTTTGACCAGTCAGGTCCAAAATTGATCAATCTCACCCTCGTCTTCTAAAGTCCGATCCGATAGTCGCGCGTGAGGTTTCGTTTCCTCCGATAAAATACATGCAAACATCCGGCAGGAGATGAATCACGGGACCGACGCGTTCTCGCGTCTCACAGGTATTTTGAAACGCGTCGCGCGGCGCCATTTCCCGTTACAATTCCGTCGAACGTGATGGAGCAGAGTTCGTGGAGGTTAAGAATAAAGCTGGACGCTGGACGGGTGCCTGGTAGCGCTTCCGGTCCGAAAAAAGCAACCGAGGCTCCGAAGTTTCGCGGGCTGGGCGATAATGACGGTCATATATCAGCCGTATTCGAGCAAGCAAAACGCCCACCGTGTTTGTTCTCGAGACCCTCGTTCCTCGGCGATGCTCCCCGGCGCCGGATCGGCCGCGGTGATTCACCGATCTTCGACGCCTCCGTGCTCGTCCTGGTTCGTTCCATCGGTCATTCGGGGGATGAACTGGCGACGGTCGTCGAGGGGATCGCGTCACGACTCCGCTTCCGGGTCCCTTTGTTCCTTTGATGTCCGGAAGAGCACCGCATGCCCGCCCGGTCGCGAGCTCCGCGGGTCTAAGACGCGTCTAGGCCGACGGTGACTCCTCCGGTCGGAGGCCCCGGGCGTTGTGCTCGTCTAATTCGAAACTACATATTTAATCCTGGGCAAACTAGCGAAGGTTGCCCGGGTAACCGACGGCACAAAGAACTCGCTGGCCGCGAGGGATTCGGAGCCTCGTGGCCGCCCCGCAAGCGCGCCTGTCGAGGAATCACGAGTGTAGGCGGGATGAAAAGAGGGTCTGGAGCGACGACGAGGGGCGATACGTCGGCGATAGCGACGCCGATGAGAGCGTCGGCTGTTGCTGGTGTCGCGGTTCCTCGTCGACGGGGAGTGTTTTCGAGACCGCGGCGACGACGACGATTGCGAATTCCGAGTGTACGCGCCCGTGTACAAAGCGCGAACGGGAACGACCGGGCCTCGGGAAGAAAGAGGCGCGGCACCCTTGTACCTTTGAACGCGACCCTCGTTTCCGCGACTCGTATTGCCCCTCTCGTCGCGGTCGAGATGCGCGGATCCGATGTCTGGGCTTATCCGCCCCCGCGTGCTCCCGCGTGCCCCGGTTCGACGCGAAACTTTACGCGCTCGTATTTTCATAAACTCCGCGCAGCCGAGCCTCCCGGTAACCGCGGCAACATTTATTACCGTTATTAAAGTACCTTCTTCTTAATTAGGGACCATGGCCGCAGCAACTTCTCGCCGCGCGGCTAACGCGAAAATTCGGCGATAACTCCCGACGAAGATACGGATCGGATTCGAGGGCAGATGAAAATTATTTTCCAATTATCGTGGACGTAGGAAATAATGTGCAATTAAGGAATGCGCTCCGGCTTCGTCCACGCCGATGCTGAGTACCCGTTCGCGTAATAATGGAACGGATATCAAACGCGGTAATCGAACTCCGAGTAATTGATGCAAATCGATGCTAATTAGGAAGCGCGTATCGGCACGAGATGCGTGCATCGAAAATATACGTCGAGGCGCCGATTTTAATCTTGAACGCGTCGATGGCGGCTTTCGTCCGGGACGATCGACCCTACGGAGAGGGTTTCGCGTTCCGTAACGGAACGCTGCGGCAGCTTCATCGTACCGTTAGCTGGCCGGATCGGTCGTATTATAAAACCGCCGCGCTTGTCCCGTTACTGTCGCAAATCAATTATACGCGCGCGTATAATGCCCGTGGCTCGTCGCGCGACGCGATCGCGAACCGAATCCGTACTCGCTCGCTCCTCCATTCGTGCTGTTACGCAATTTCCACGCACAGTCTCGCTCCTGGTGACTAAGCGACGCCCGGTTGGAAGGGATAAATGCGGAGCGAGACGACAACGCGACGACCGAACCGCGCGGGACAGAGACAGCGTGAGAGGGACGTGCAGGCGAGTCCTCATCCATCAAGGTGTACGAGGCACATGCGCGATATTAGCGGTATTTAGTGCTTACGGAATGCTGATTCAGTTCGGCACCGATGGCCAAGCTGCGAATACTGCAACAGGGATGCATTCTACCATCCGCCAACCCCGCCGCGCCAAGACGCCTCCGATTTCCACCTCGTCCCGGCAACCTGGGACACCCGGTTTACTCTTCGCGTCCCACGGACTTGGTTGTGTAGGAGGGTGTAGAGGGTAAAAAGGACGTTGTCAGGAGTCCGAAATAAAACCTCCCACTCTTAATAACTGATATATTTTAATAAACGGGTGATATAGTAATAGGGCGCGCGCGAGTGTTCGTGTCAATCTTCGTCAGTGTCCTCGCTGCAACTAACTTTTGCACGAGGCTCGTTATTCGATTGCCTCCTTGGCCTTCCCATCCCTTCGCCGCTTTTCCTTTTTCCAATAAGGAACAACGGCCTACGCTTTGGGCACAGGGGGTTTTTCCCGTACCCTGTCCTTTCCAGGCCAAAAGGCCCGTTAGCCTCCTACAGTTGCTTCTCTCGATTCGTTCGAACACCGAAATCGTATTCGTCGGTGCTCGTTCCAACCTGTCAAAATTTAACACCCCGAGGATCAGTTTGGATTTTACACAAAAGGTGTACAGGGCACACCCTGGAACATTCGGCCAGCGAAATCAAGGACACGTTCTAGGGAATATTTTTACCGACACGTTACTAGATTTACAGTATTTATTTGGCAAGTCAAAATACTCCATAACGCCAGTTAAATATTAAGCTCTGTATTTTTTGTTTTATCGAGTAGAAGTTTGGTAAAAAAAATGGGGAATATTTCATTCCGCCGAATACGTGTTTGTGAATTTTTTTAGAATTTTCGACCGGAAAGTTCGATTTTGAAAAGTTACGATTCGATATTCTTACCAGGAGGATTGTTACAGGTCGAAACGTGATTTACAGTTTCTGTTGAAACTTTTGTTCGACCGAATGGAATTTTATACAAACAATCACGGATATTCTACCCTATTGAACGAACGCTTCTGGATTTTTACAAAATTCTCGACAGTGAAGATTTTTTAAAAATTTATCTTGATTCTCGACTTATGGGACTACAGTTTCTTGTCCCTCGACGAGACTGTCGAGTATAATTACTGAATTTTAGCTTCTGTTTTCGAAGATTTTGGACTTGGAATGGCACTTTACGAAACATCGTGCAGCCCGAGCCAATTGTGTGATAAAAGTTGTTCGATTCGGCGACCGCTAACATCGAACGAATTAATTTTAAATTCAGCTCATTAGCAGAATATAACGACCATTCGCAACTTCTGCTAGACGGGTGCGAACTTGTAAAAACTATCGGTGGAACGTAAAATTTTCGTTCATTTATGTCAACTAAAATATTTTCTCGTTTGCCTGTTGAAGTCTATTCATAGAATCACAAGTCGAAAATTATAAAAATTCAGAATTAATTCAAAACAATGGCTAATTTTTTAATTGAACGTTCGTTAATACGGTGGAATGAAATATTCCCTGTTTTTATGCATCTTCTATCTCGTTCGTGATTCATCGAGTTTTCAATATAGATTTATCATGGTATAAACCAAATTTAGTTAGTAACATATTCGAAACCATGCGGTACGACAACTTGAAACTCCACTAATTTCACGTGAATTAATTTTGTTGCTAAGTAGAACAGGTGCACTAACTTTCGAACACTTTTTAACACCGCGGCTGTGCCCGTAATTCCTAATTAAGTAGAAAGTCTGTAATAAAACTACCATTTCCAGAAACTTCGTACAGCCGTCTAGACTGCCAAATGTAGAAATAGAAAATTCCGACCGCGTCAGATATCCTCAAAGAGGAGAAACTCGAGGGACGAAAATCCCGAAGTATTCTTTCAAGTAAACCTATCGAACTTCTTCTGTGCGAGAACTCCTCGATAAAATAACGCGTTAACAATTTCTATCTTGGATTGATCGTTTGAATAATTTCCAGTTTCGGCAGAAATTGTTTCCTATTTTCTCGTCTCTATAAGCAGGTTTAATTTTCAAATCTCTCCGAGGCAAACGTCTCTTCCCAACCATTTCCAGCACGATGACCAAAAAATTGACATTTTCGTTCGAACCCCGGACCACGACCCGTACCAACATTATTTCATGGAAGCTCGGGCGATATAACTTCCGTCCGGAAGACAGGAAAAGTTACAGAGGTTGTCAAACGAGGCGATAAGCGAACGCTGTAACTAAGAAGAGCATTTGCCGTACCGTCGACAAGCGGAAATAGTTCTGCCGGAGATGAAGGTGATCCAAACCGAAGTGAAAACGATTGAAATAGAAGGTGGGAATAGCCCGAGAAAGGACCGAGGCTGCGGCGTCCCGCGAATATGAAATTATTTTACGGCGCTGTCGAAGCTCTTGGACAAACGCGAAAGTTCAGACAAACGATGGAATCCCGAGGCGACAACGCGTTATCAAACATACCCTCTGCGTATCTCGCGAATCGATCGCGCGAAGCTCTTCCCGGAAGAGCCCGCGCGAAGAGCGGGACTTGTTAAGAAGCGACGCTCGGCGTCGGCTATATCACGGCGCCGGGGCATTAAAAAACCGTGGCTTTCTAGCGCGGCGTCGACCACCTGAGCTCGCCGCAAAAAGCACGAGAAAAAAGGCTGAGTAACGTCGAAGATTCGCGGCCGAGCTCGATGGGAGTAATTCCGTATGGATCTACCTACCCGGTGTCTCTCGAAATCGTTATTGTTTCCGCTATTCGACGGATTAATATCGTAGGTAGCGGAATCGCGCGGGATTCTCTGATCTCCGTAAGTATCGGGGGCTTTCTCCGCGGATTAGGGTTGTCGTTGCCGGGTCGAGTTTTCGTTCGGGCTTCCTAGATTAAACGTCGCGCAAAACCGGGACGTATCGTCTCGATGACTGCCGTTTGTTCGCTGGATCCCCGGCGTCGGTGGCTGGCTACGGAAACAAAGGGGGAACCGTCCGGGACGGTCGGTTGCAGCTTAAGCGCGATAAAGGCGCGGCTGCGAGTGGCAATTTCGCGAAAGAAAACGCGATGCGCCGGCACTCCGGTCTCGTGGGTCTCTAAGGGAGGCGCAATTGCCCTCGACGTCCCTCGCCGCGCCGGGAGGGACCGAGGGGAAGAAACGCGATTCGGTTTTTATAGCCTGGCATCCTGGACCCCGGATAGAGATACGGGGGATATTTATCGACGTACTTATTTCGACGAGCCTCGGGGCCAACCCCACGGCCTCGGGATAATCGTCGAAAGAGGCTGCGAGCCACGCTGCCGAACCCCGGAGTCTTCCATGCGCCCGTTAATCCGAAAGGCACACAGACGAACGTAAATCAAACCCACGGCGTGGATCACGGGGGCGAACGCGTCCCTCCCACTCGACCCGCACGCCACCCAACGATCATCACCAATCCAATCGCTCTCTGTTCCGCTTTCCAAAGCTCCGCAGGGGAATCCCTCGATGCCAAAATTCTCCTAACGCGATTGTTTTTGCTCGCTGGCCTGGCTCCTTTCCCTCCGGGTCTCCTGATTTCTGTCGCCGCACACCACCACCCCCGCGATGGCGAAATTATTATCTATTATCGCGAGGGAACTTTACGAAAAGACAATCGTACCGTTTTCGCTCCACGAGCTGCTCGAACGTTTCTTCTTTTTCAGCCAGGAATTATCAGCCCTCTCGAGGTTTCTAACTTGCCCGTTCTGCTCTTGAGTCTTCTTTAAATTCCAGACCCATTGACTCGTTCCTCACGTGCCACTCGCTCTTCCGCACTCTGTAGCTATTACAGAGTCCCAGGGGCCCCAGCGTGGAGGTGAGGCGAGTGGTCTTTAGCCAGAACGAGCTCACCAACTTCGTCCAAGTTCACAGCATCGTGATCGCTACCGAGGTAGCAGTCAGGCTGTTGGAGAACATCGACTAGATCGGGGTTTTCGACCTGTCCAAGGACAGGAAGTCCCGTTCCAACCTCTTGCCCCCTTCGTACATCAGCAATCGGAATGGTGGTTCTAAAAATTAACCCTTTCGCGAGTCGAAGTAAAAAACAGAGAACGAAGAAGAGAATTACATATAAAGGCTTTCGAATCGATGTTATTCACGGTGACTTTCATCAAGCTTTTGATCCTGCTTGCTACTCCACTCTGGTAAATGAATTGACTGCTCTTGGCATTTGCGGTTATACTTTGTTATGACTTTCTGGCTTTATTTCTGATCGATGGCAAACCGTAAAATTCAAACACTGCTACCCTTCCACTTTCTCTGTCTAGTCGAGGGTTCCTCGAGGACCTCATTTCGGGCCTCCATTTAACTTATTCATTAACGATATTGCTAATTTATTCATAATAACACTACCACTGTGCGTCAATAAGAATTTTTAATTTAATCTCTCGAAATGTGGGCCGTGCATCGCTGGCCAATGTAAATACTATAAGACCAGCATTAAACGAATATAGTTAGGAAAGCTACTAAAATTCTCGTTCCTATTACCCGTGTCTCTCGTCATTTTAGAAACATATTCGCTATGAAACTTTTATACGACACTCTGGCTAACCCACGCTTTCAATGCTCGTCAATTATCCAGTGACCTCGCTTATACCAGCATCTATAATTGAATACAATATTTTCTACCGTTGCGAAAGAATCGTAGAACGGCAACACGATAGCATCATGCAAATTGCCTTTCGAATCAAAACGAGCTTAACATGGCTACCGCAGGGGCAACAGTCAGAGCCAAAAGTCCGTTTGTAATATTTGTTATTAAATACGACGTACGCGCGGAACGTAATATAGACTCCAACGCGTGGAAAAACGTTACAATTATTTCGTATGCGCGTCGAATATCTGTACAGAGCGTAGGACCGAGAGATGTTTGTCATTCGTCAAATGAAATCGATCTCTATTTAGCGACACCCGATTCATCATTGGATTTGCATACATCCGTACTCGAAAAGTAACCTTTATCGCGATATACCTTGATTTACATCCTCGCACAGACACGCGGAAACGTGGAAACGTGAAAACCGTAGACCGCGACGGATCCTTTGATCTGTCGAGTGGACAGGCCGCAGGGATGCGTCGCGATCGGGCGCTATACCCGCTGATTAAAAATATCCCGATCAAAGAGTTAAAAAGCACCGGTAGCGGAACTTTCTCCGCGCCGTCGATGTCTCGATCTCGAAATTGTTGCTGGCCGAAGCGGTCGATCGACGCCGCCGCTCGTTCGAGAGCGTGGCGCCGATCGATCTCGTCTCGTTCGATGGACGCTGCAAATAAAAGTCCTAACGAAGCGAGACGATTTCGCCTTCTCCGTTAACGGGCTACGCGAGTATGGTTTTCGGCCTCACAAAAGCGACTCGGACACGCCGGATCGACGATGGAACCGACTCCGGGGCGGCGTCGGCCGCGTCCCCCGCGAGTTACGGTAAATTCATAAAACCGGCGGATGCAGATGGTGTTTTAGAAATTTGAATTTTCCTTTGTACCCCTGTTCCGCGATGGCGCTTCATTAGACTTGCAAGGAACGTTATCGAAACGCCCCGGGGCGAATTCCTCCTCCCGATACGCCATTAAACGCTCAACTTTCAGAGACATATTTCTGCTCGCGTAACAGAGTCTTCGATATTGAAGATTATCCTTTTGTCGGACGGGTTATTTACGCAAGTATTGTTTACGCAAATCGATCTCAAAGAAACGACGAAGGGGTAGGATTGAGCAGAGAATGCTCTGTGGACACTTAATGGTGCTTTTAAGGGGGAAATAGTTCTGAAAAAATTATTTTCGGTTGCAGGGGTTAATTACAATCATTTCTCGTGGATACATATACCCCCGAAATCCTACGTACTTTCGAGAAAAAAATTCAAGTAGGTGGAGAAATTTTTCGGCGAAATTAAAAAATTTCAAATCGTTCTGGAAAAATTATTTTTGGTTGCAGGGTTTAATTACAATCATTTTTAATGAATACACATACCCCCGAAATCCTATACATTTTCGAGAAAAAAACTCATTACCGAAAACATACTGTATGGCCAGAAATAGTTTCCCGAAATTTCATGTGCATGTTTAGAAAATCATAACTTTGTAATATTAGGAGTGACTCGAAAATGGAAATGGATTCCCAGAAAAATGGACCGAAAAAGTATATTGGATGTTAGGTCTACTCGTATACCTCGTCTGTGATTCTATTTCTCGTTTTTATCACTTCATACGTAGGTATAGTTCAATTATTCGGTATATTTGATTTTCCGGTATTGCCCCAGTCTCGAGTATGTCGAACAATCGGGATTTTACTGTATTCCGCGATGCGTAGAAATCGAAACCATAAATCGTAGACGGTCGTCGAGAGGTACCCGGTCCGAGTTTCGGGACGACGACGTTGGGCCGTTGTCGCGTAAAGAATATTTTATTTATCTTTTTTCGCGTGCAGAGCATAGTGTGGGTGGGTAGACCAAAGGGGTGGTAGGAGGCAGTGCTGCTCGCATACATTATCGATCGTTGGCCAGCTTAGCCGGCGGGGCTCACCATGCCAAAACGGATGCGAAATTCGCGAAAGAGTCCGGCTGAAATTTCTGCCCGCCCCCGGCGGCCTGTGGCAACCGATACGGTTACGGGCTCCGTTCGCGAAACCGGGGGAGGCGTCGGTGACGAAAAACGCAGAGAAACCGGAACACCGGGCCTCTCTCGCGACGGAAATAATCTTTCGCAAGCGGATCGATGCGCTTTTAATAAGCGCGTCAGTTGTCGTTCCCGTCGTAACGGACGGGCAAAATCGAGGGAGACGGAAGGCTCCATTCCTGGGTGGGCGCGTGTCGCGTCGAATTCTACCCCCCGCCGCGACAAGACTCTCGCGATTCCTCGAGCGGAATCGTTCTAGCAGGGATAATTTCCATTATTCTCCCGGCTCGATGACAACTCGGAGGCAGCTCGCGTTTCGACGTCTTATCCGAGTCGTCTTCCTGCAGCGTTTCGTCCTTCTTTTACCCGTGACCCCGACTGTTCGCCGCGTTCCTCGTGCCTCGACTTCCGTTTCCACGTCGCGTTCCCTCCCCCCCAAACGACTACTACGGCGTTCCCTCTCTTACGCTTCCGGCGCTGGAATTCGCTTGAACCGTATTACATCGTAATAATAGCACTCTATGTTTCTGCGCGACTACTGGCCTACGTGACTCGTAATAATTCGCGAACGTGCGCCGTCTCGATACAGCTCGCCGGAACGCTGGCATACGAAAGCCACCTTTCCAGGTTGGGAATACGTCTGGGCCGAACCGACGAAGGACTCCTGGATACCGACGCTCCGCGTATATCGATCCCGGCGTCGGTTCGTTCGATGCGCCATCGGGGAGGCGGACGCTCGATCCAAGGCCAATTGCATCTCCGTGCTCGAGTAATCGCAGTCGAGTGTTCCATTTGCCTCGTACCATCAGACCCGACGGACGAAATACCGTTTCCTAATCGTTCTGGAAACGAGACACGCGCGAGGCCCGTGTTCCCCGTCGTTCGACCGATTAGAAACGGACGCGCGCGATCCACGAGCGACGCGGAAACCGAAATACCGGATACGGTCTCGGCGATCCACGGAAAACGACGGCTCGACGCGTACGACCGCGAAGAACCGACGGACGGGGATGAAACGATTCGCGTATATTGCCGCCAGCACAGATTAAACACGCGACGGCCACGAAAGTCCTCGTAGCTCAGTCCTCGGTTTATTACCTCCGAACGATCGTAAACCGAGATTCATGGACAGCCGGATATGCCGCGTGTGCCCACCTCTAATTACGAGACATCGCGGACTTGGACTACCGATCATAAGTATTAGGAAGCTTGGCATAGTTTATTCTATAATTACCGTTTACGTACTCCGTAGTATTTTTCAACCACTGTAACTTCGTAAATAATACCATTTTAACACTAAACCTACCGCGACCGGTCAAATGACCGTTTTTAAAATTTTGTTTAGAATTTCTAACACACAATATTATTTTAGCGTCATTTAACTTGACGACTTTTCTTATAGTATACGTACAATGAATTTTACAATATTCACTTCTAATGTTATTGTTTATTTTCTGAGAAAAATATGTAGTCTGTCTTGCCTACCACGACCGGTTGAACGATTTATGTTTTTTTGTAAAAAACTGGACATTTGGTACCAAATTCTGGTTAGCTTCCGATGTAAATAGGAAATATATGTATAGTAAAGACGAAAGGAGAGAATTTACAGTTCCCACTGTCTTAGAACAGTTTAACAACGCGTATTGAAAATAGTTAAACTTTAGACGCGTTTAGTTTCGAAACTATTAGTGTTTTATTAATTATTGAGGCATTATTAGAAGCGGCAAAACCTCCCCTTTAAAATGGTTTTTGGTTTTTGTCGATCCGACTTTCCATTTTCGAGATATCGTAATTTATGTAAAAGGTAATTTTTAAAATTCCGCTCCCAGCCTTGGAAAAGGCTATTAACACGCATTAAAAATACTAAAAACTTTAGACGCGTGTAGTTCCGAAACTACTAGTGTTTTATTAATAATTGAACCACTGTTAGAGGCGGCAAAGCCTCCCCTTTAAAATGGCTTTTGGTTTTTGTCGATCCGACTTTCCGTTTTCGAGATATCATCGTGTAAAGACAATCATAATTTTTAAAATTCCGCTACGTCTGACTCTCCGCCTTACGAAAGCCTATTAACTTGTATTAAAAATACTACAAACTTTAGATGCGTGCAGTTCCGAAACAATTAGTGTTTTATTAATTATCGAGGCATTGTTAGAAGCGGCAAACCTTCCCCTTTAAAATGGCTTTTGGTTTTTGTCGATCCGACTTTCCGTTTTCGAGATATCGTAATTTATGTAAAAGGTAATTTTTCTAATTCGACTATCACTGTCTTCGTCTAGCGGAGTCGGATCTCCTTGTCGCACGTGCGTGGTGTTGACCTACCTCGCGTACGTGACTCTCGTGACCTAGTTTCGGCGTAGTATTTCCAAGAATTTACTACGCACTCTTTACTATCTACGCGCGCGGGGGATGAATGAACTCGCGCGCGCACAACGAAACGTAAACAAACCCTATCTCCGAAACTATCCACCGCATCGACTTGAAATTAAAATCGCTATATCTTCGGAACTAATGAAGCTATCGACTCGTACAAACGCTCATTTTAAAGGGCTTTTCATCCTCTATCCGATGACTATACCAACTACTGTAATTTATGTTATCTTCTATGTTTATTTTGACATTTACTTTGACGCTACATACCCAAAGACGTTTCGGCAACTCCTATTGATTATACGACTGGTGTACGATACAACTGGACCATAAATTATTTATTTAATTGAAAATGAATTTAAATACAGGTTGTTTGCATAATTACTAGGTAGCACTTTTTTTTAAATAGTTCTTTTCTCTAGAACTAACTACGGTATCGACTTGGAACAAAATTCGTTTTCAAGGGTGTTTTATCTTCTTTCCGATGAATATTAAAAATATTTTTCACATAAAAGAAAAGAACAGCTTACGAGTAAACATCAAAACACAAGTTTCTATACATATAATGTAAAAATTAGAAGTATGTTGTCTCGTAAAAGAGAAAAAGAAAGATTGGTTTAGTGTTAAAGAAATTGAGTATTTTTTTAAATTTTATTTTATGAAAGCATAGCCCCCGAAAATATTGCTATTTTCGATCCCCGATGGTTTTTATTTTCATTCTACGGGCAAAAGATACAACAAGAAAAACCGATAAACCAGCTTTAAAGTGCTGTCGAAATTTGATGTTTCAATATTATTTTTCCAGAATTTTGGTACCGACCGTAGTTTATACCGAAGAAAGCGGTTCTCGTTTCGTTTATTTTAGATAAACGGAATCGTGACGACCGTGAAGACACGTTCTACAAAAGTTCCACGGTCCACCGAACCAACCGTATCGCCGACAATTTTTAATATTTTTACACGGAAAACATAAATATACAAAAGTGTTATTGATCGTTAAAAATACATATTTATTCGCTGTAAACCAGTCAACATAGCAAGAAGAATACCGCTGCGTTCGATCAAGTTTGACGAAGTGTATTGTCTGACAAACTAGATTGATTTAATATTATCGATCGGAGTAGTTTATCGTCTGCGATCCTACCATCGATGTTTTGGAAATGGTAGGATCGTAGACCGGGTGCATCACGTTCGATAACCCTGGCGATGGTTTGGATATTACCGGCGCGAGCCGCGAAAAAGTTCGATAAGCATTCTGCCCGGCAACAGACGCTCCTGCTCGGCCCTCATCACCTCCGCCATTTCTTCTTCCGGGCGTCGCGGAAACAACGCGAAACGATCCGGGTCGGCGTAAACGTGCACCGTACCAAAAGGGGAAACGATCGGATCCGCGCAAACGAAGGTATACCCCGAAGCGTTTCGTAGCGCGAATTTATCGAGCTCGACTAAGCTCGAATTGCGCGAACCCTGAGAACACGATACGGTTACGCCATGGATCGGGGAACGACCGAGCTTCTCTTTGCTCTTTCTCGGCCGATCGTTCGCCCGAGCGGAAGTACAAATACGAGCGGAGGTCCGAGCTTGAGCACCGATCGCCGTGGCCCCCGATAATTCCATCGTTCCTCCTGAATCGTTCGTCCGTTACGGGATCGTTACGAATTCGTGACGAACGATTCGCTCGCAAGATCCTAACCCGATCGAATTAAAACCGTTCTTAACGGTTAAAAGCTTCCGCAGGGAAATAAATATCGATATTATTTCGATATTCCGGTGGTAGGAATTGCCAGTCATCGAACTAGAGGATCGTTCTTTGTTACCATGTTTCCTATCCCTAGTATACGATAAACTAAATGTGATTTGATGTTACATCAATTTCATTACGAAAAATTTATGAAACGTGACTCCCCTTTTCCAGGGATCTATTCAATTATCCATACTTAAATCGACGTCGAGGCTTTCGGATTTAACCCGTGAAGTTATGAAAGAAGTGTCCCGCCGTCTCGCGAGCATTGTGGCTAGGCTCGTGAAGGGGTCCGATAATGGCGTGTGTCATCCGGAGACTCGCCATTATAGTGAGGATTACTCATGAGCAATGATCCGGAACACGCGCAATCCTCACTATAATATTGAATCTCCCGTTGACACGCACCATTATCGGTCTGTCCTCTGACCCCTTCGCGAAGTTACGATGCTCGCGAAAAATTAAACTACTCGAATTCCTGATTATCAATCTGCATCCTCGGTTAATTCGATTCTGTTGCGTTTACCTTTAAATCGTTTTCATCCGACATTATTGGCCAGATGATTGCCTCGCCTTTACCGCTTCGAATCTTCAACTTCTCCGTTTCCTGCAACATCTTCTCCACGGCTCGGAAACATTCTACGGTCTGCCTATCTCTGAAGCACCCAATGCTTCTTCGCTAAATTCTCTTCGCCCTGTTTCTCAAACTCCTTTCCTCTCCAAAGTCCTTGGAAAGCTTTGTGCCTTGCAGCTGGAAGCGTTGTTGTTAGCGCTACGTTGAGTCGGATTCCTAATCTGCGTTTCGTAACGATCATGGCACTAAAACAGCATTATTGCGCATTCCCGATACAGTTTTACGTGCATTCGACACGCGATCGTGTTATACGCATTGCTTCGCCCGTTGATTGCTAAATCACACATTTTTAATCTCTCGCCGTATGCTGTTACCTTCGATGCAGTTTACAGGCTGCAATCGATCGAAAGCACTGTGGTTTGAAAGTCCAAAAATTGCCACTTTATTTGTTCCTTTTGCTTCCCAACCGTGCGAAGAACGAGAAAATGTATCTTTCTTAAAATCTTCGATCTTTCGTGCCCCTTCTTGAGTTAAGTTCGCATGCAATCATCCTAAGAGAGAAATAGCAATTTTCCCGTAAAAGTAGCCCAATCTTTTCAATGCTGTTAGCGTTTCGAAACACCGAAAGGCGACCGCTTCTTTCGTCGTCAATATCTTCCCGTCCACATCAACGAGAAACGTTAGATCGCTTTAGTGCTCCGTTTCCATATGCTGCACGCAACCTTTCAACAGTTCCACGACAATGCCTAAATAATAAGTTCGTACGTATTGGTAGTTGCGAGATAATTAGCACAATACTACGAGGAAAACATCGATCCAGAAACTTAGTAGGTGCACCGAATCTGCCGAGTACGAGGTAGAAAATAACCGAAGAATAAGTATACTTTTGCATCAGAGCAGTTCAACGTTTTGCATTTCAATCCTTCCAAATTCTCCGCGCCGGTTGTCGGCTTTTCTTCTTTCCTACGAAACTTGTCTCCCGTTTCTTTTTGTATTCCTCTTGATTTAAATCTTCTTACCGTGCAATCTGTCTGCAATAATTTTAGTATAAAGTTTCATCTACCTTGGTCTTCGAAACGCCATATTGTTGCGCGGCGACGTTCTATTTTCTCGCGTTCGCGTGTTCCAGTTTTCTCGTCACGTTTTCGAAATCTTTAGTCATTTTCTTGTTTAATTATCGCGATGCGTTTAATAATCGTCCTTCTTCTCGACTATTCTCTTGCTCGGCACATTCAAAATTGAACACCAGATTATGTAAACGATTCTGTTTTATTTTCAAGTATATAACGAATACTTTGGAAATTAATTTATGCAGTCGAGTTAAATTACAGTAAGTTGGCGTTAAAGATCGCTTTTCTCAGAAAGCTATGTATATAAAGTATCCACTTTCTCGCGATGGACGTTATCAATAGAACTCGAATGCGCTAAATGAGATGTAAATAGCTTAAGCCTGAAAGGAGAAAAGTTCTTGGTTCGACGAGACGGTGCATTCAAACTGCACCTTTCGACTGCTGAACTGCAATTAATTTCGCCATTAAATCCCTTGGTAATAAATAAAACATTATTCGTCATCTTTCAGACCGTTTGTTATAGGCGAGGTTTTTACTAATAATATTAGTAAGCACGGTGATATTGCTTTTGTACGTGGACAACAAAGAACACAGATTTCAATGCAATCCTAAGAGCATGTGTTCTACGAATTCCAACATATTAAAATAGTTGGAATGTACGGGGGGAAATAACCGACGAATATTTTAACCGGGGAAATACAAGTGAGAAATAAAACGCCCTCAAAGCACCGAGAGCTTTAAAATTCATTGAAAAGTTTTGCAGAAATCTCCGTGCTTTCAATGCATTATTAGGGATATGATTGCAATGGACAAGAAAATGCAAAAGATTTAATACTCGAGCCCGATAAAAATGAGACTATACCTAAATATTTTCAGATAGAGAAAAAAAGTAATTAAATAAGAAGAAAAAAGAATGTTTTTTGGTCCTGGATATCGTTTCCAAGACGATTCCTGCTCCAATTGTAAGTAAATTCAGCGCAGCATCGATTGTAACTCGAGTTTAACGTTCGATGGCAGCAGAGGCGAATGCACGGCGGAAACGTTTCGAAGAAGCCGTTAATGCATCGATTATTAAACAACCGAGTGCTCAGACATTATCAATCCTCGATGTCAAACAGCCCCGTACCATATCTTCCACTCTGCGGGAAGCAGTTATATCACTCGCGCATCCCTGCATCCCGCGATACTCGGGAAAAAAAATGTCTGTCCTACTGGATCGTCGTAATTGCGAAACAAGAGACGCGGAATGGATTTTGTCTCCGCGATGAAAACCCTGTTCGCGTCGCTTTGACATCCTTCTCCGCGATTACCCCGCGGAATATCAAGTTTTATACGGCATTTCAACGTACCGGGAGACGAAAGAAATCAAGAAAATTCCGTGTCAGCGACGGGGAAAACCGTCCGTCCTTTACCGGGACCTAGACCGGAGACCGACGCGAATTATAAAGTCCTGCCCGCGGAATATGCGTCTGGCCGAGATTATGCTCGGGGAAAATAATCGCGAGCCCATTTCGGGTGAAAGCCACGCGTACAAAGTAATTAGTCTGATTTTCCAGCAGTGCCACCGGCGGCGGGTGCCTCGCTTCTTTCAACCTCTCTCTCTCTCTCTCCTTTCCGTTTACCGTTCCTCCACCCTACCTACGGCTTTTCTCCGCGGAAACTCTGCTCGTTTTTCTCCTCGTCTTGCTCGGTTATCCGACCGGTCATAGGCGTAGCGAATCCCCAAACCTTCGCTCAAACGTGCTCCGCCGTTACTCGATCGCGAGATCGATCGTCCATTTTACATACGCTGGAAATATTTCACCGAATATTACTGCTCGTTGAGGAATTTTCCAGGTTAACGGGCTCGGGCAAATTTTATTCACAAACGACCAATACAAACTTTCGTTCGCGAGTTGAAAGCTGAAATTTTTGTAATGATCGATTCGACGCTTGCATTGGATCTTCTTTGTTTGGAGCACTTTCCGCGCGACGTAACATCGCGATTTATATTTTACTAAATTTGATTTTCAAGCACACGAGTGCATCCGGAGCAGGAAAGGCGTATTGTTTAGGTAGGATGCGTTTCTTTGAACGCGTCGTGCCAACTCGACTATCATTTACGCGGAGGGTTCGATAAGAATCAAACTCGGTGTAAACTGGCTCAGAGACAACTCGCGATTCCTCAATGGAAGAAACGAGAAACGCGAGACGTCGCGTGATCCGTTTACGGCGCATTAAAAGAAACGTGTCGAACACGCGATCTTGGCCTTTTCATTATTATTTTTCTCTCTACAAATTTTGCTGAACATACCTATGCCAGTTGATGAACGTAAATGTTCATAATTCCCGTGGAAGCCATCGCGTTTATTCCAATCGTGCCCTTCTTTGCTTCCGACATGGCGGTACAACACGACTGGAAACTTTAACACTATTTCTACCAAAGGTCTTGCAATACACCTCGTCACACGATATTAAAAATACCATTTTATTTGAATTCTAATTGTGCCCAGAATTACCTCTCGTCGACTAAAGACCATCGTCGGTGATATTTAAAAGGAAATATTTTGGCGGATAGGAAAGTGCAAGCTGGTCCAAGGTAAAAATTAGTTGGACGTGCATTAGAGGAAGGACGGTGGTCGGGAAAGCGATGGTTACGTCTATGACGAAGAACTGTCTTGCACTGCTCCTCCGTAGCGCATAAAATTCGTTTAAAAGAGACGCGCGGTTACGCGTTAGCTCGCAGACGACCGCGAAAAAGTCGCTCGGGGAAATTTCGCGTGGTGGTCTGCCGCGCGGCGGGTCTCTGCGGAACGTTCCACTGTCCCATTTCCGTCCGCGCGGTCTGTCGTCCTCCCGTCGTCGTCGTCGTCTTCCTTGTTTTCGAGCTCTCACGGTTCGTTTACCCCGTTTCTCGTCACCAAGCAACCAGTTTATTTAAACGTTGCTTAAACGCGCGCGGCCGGAGCGGAAAGGATTCGAGAGGTACGCGCGTCTCGCGACTCGTCCGCTCGTTACCGCGATTCACTCGGCGAGGGGGCAGGGGATCGATGTTCACCCGCCGGCTGATTCGCCTAATTTACCGTCCCGCCGGTTACATAAAGACGGGAAAGTCTCACGGCAAGTTGCACCCGGATCGTCGGCTTTTCTCACGATCCCGGGGATTCGGTGCCGCGCGCGTTATCCGCACCCCTTCCCCCGAGGGATTTCTGTTCGAACCCCAAACCAGGTCGCGGCGTCGACGGGCGTACGAGAGAAGGACACCGAGCGAACACGCAAAGGGGTGCGGAGAGAACCGGAGAAGACTGCCGTTCAACTAAAGCGAGTCGAATTCGCCCGATTATGCAGGCGTATATTTGCTACTCGTTAGGGGAGATCGACCTACTTGCAGACGCGAGCGCGTACGAACTTTTCACTCTCTTAAATCTCACGCTTAAAATCTACCACCGCGCTACGGAGGAAGAAGATGTCACGCACTCGCCAGGCCTCACCGATTCCTCGACTTTTAGTCTACCAAAGTCGCGTTTCGTCCCACGGACCGCTTTTTTTTTTAGAGTTTGTCTTTAATAACCAGAGTTATTGAAGTTTCTTAGCATGAAAATGCAAGGATCAAGTACGACGTCTCCGATAAACCAGTTCGCGTTAGGCTACGTGTTGACTCTGATCGTTTCTCTGACGCGTACATCTCGGTAACTATTGGTTTTCGACGCCATGTTTATGCAACATTTTCTCTTCGTTTTGCCTCCTTTGAGGATCCCGGCGAAACGCGCTACACCCCACGTATTTGACTCCTAATCGATCGTAACTGCAAACATTTAATATCTCGCAATTTTTCTACGTTCCATCTGGAAATACCTCGGATAACATCGCTGATATTACGATGTCCATCTGGTTCGAAGATACCGTAATCAGAGAAACCCAGCTCGTAATAGTTAATTCCATTGTAGAGCCATGTTTCGTTGTAAATAGGGGTCGAATGAAAAATGCGTACGTCTTTTACAGGCTGTAAAGTGTTTTCGAAACGTGTTTGGCACGCGAATGGCGTGCATCGATGGATAACACGCGGGGAAGAACGATCGATCTGGATTGTCAGAGCCGCGATGGTTGTGCGCGGTTCGCCTCCTTCCTCCTTCTTCCGTTGGATTCCACGACAAAGGGCGAAATAAAATACGACGTAGCATCTTATCCGATTCGTCTCGGTCTCGGCATTATTTGCATTTAGCCGGTTCCCCTGTGTCGGTGCTCCGGCCCTCGTGTCTATCGCCAACGACATTCTTTTCTTCTTTCGACGGTGGGCGAAAAGCGAGGGGAAAAGTCGCGTCGAGACGCTGCGAGGGCGGAAAAGAGGGGCGAGGGCGAAGTTCGCCGCGAGGCGGCTGGGACGATCTTTCGAGTTAATCAGGGACCGCCAGTGCCAGACGTCTCGAGACGAGATTCGATAGGAAGGAGAGAACAAGTTTCGGGGAAGAGTGCGCCGGGAAAACCCGCGGAACCCGGAACCCGGCGAAGTCAAAGTGCACGGCCGAGGGTGAGGAAGGCGAGAACCGACAGAGCCGGACAGGATTGCCTGCCGGCCTCGAGCCTCCCTTTCGACCTATCGATACGCCCCCCGGAAGGAACTCGTCGCGACGATGAGTCGTAACTTGCGACAATAGACTCGTCGATGGCGTAATAACTTCGAACCTCCGAACGCGATACGATTCCGCTTTGCTCTTTCTTCGCGACCGACGAATCGGTGCACCAAAAAGTAGGAATTTTCAGATTTGCATGAAAATTGGTATACAACGGTCAGAGACGCGGGGAAATGTCATAAAGAAAAATTAAACATCGAACGACGCACCGAGTGTAATGTTATTCATTTTTATGCATCGATGCATCTAAAAGTGCGACTGCACTTTAGTTTTGATTGCACCGTTTGATGCAGCTTAATCTCTACAAACGAGCATCAAGGCTTTTACGAAATGAATACCCGACGATTTGTATTTTTCGAAAAGCAAAAGGCTGGTCAAACGTTGGATTTTCTAGTCGATCGACCACGTAAAGATGATGATAATAATTACGGTGCAATTTATGTGGCTTTGAACTCCAAACTGGTTTACGAATCGATGGAACGCGACAACTGGGACCTACTTGTAAGTTAAATGCAACCTTAAGTCTGGTGTCCATTAGAAAGTTTCGCCTTCGAGAGTGGCAGCCAAAAGCAAAACTCTTGGTGGACACAGCGTCGAAAGTAAGAGTTCCTTCGCGCGGACACGAAAGGGCTCTCGTTCTCGATACGCTCGACCCTCGAGCGGACACCAAATATGTACTGCTCGATTATATTTATATTCGCATTATTTTTAGCTCGCGTAAATTGTACGAGTAAAGTTTGACGAGCAACAGTGCTCGGTGAAATGCAAGTCACCGATGAAGTTCGTTCCTTTAACGGACCGGTGCAGGGAAAAAACCTATTACGTATTCGCGGGACGGGGGACGTGCGAGAGGTATCCAATCACGAGCGAATCGGCAACGTTTAAAAGTTTCAAAAGACCCCACGAAACTCGATGAAAGTCCAAGTACACAGGGAGTTAAAGGGGAAAGTGAGAACCGACGGAACTTGCTCGCGCAACCCCCGCGTTTCCCTTTGACCCGACGAAGGAGACCTCGCCGCGACTCGATGGATATTAATTCACGAGAATAGACTCGACGATGATATAATAAAAGCCTGCCGGGCTCTATGTAATCCCGTGAGTCGAGCAGGCGGCGAGGAGAGAAAATAACGCGTGCGTAAATCGCCCGAACCACCCCTCGCGGCAGGGCTTATTCCGTCGTTATACTGGCGTTATTCTGCAAGCCATTCCAGCGACGTAATATCCTCGTGATAGACCGATCGACTCGCCCCCTCCCCTCGACCCTCCCGTAAACTTTGCCAGATGGGTCGAGGACGCGTGCCACGTCGAGATAAAAGATTAGCTCGTAAGCCCGGCGAGAGCCATTGTACGACACGAGGCCGCCTTTCGGCCAAACTTCCTATCGACCACCGAAAACCCACCCCATTGCGACACCGTACGCGCGTCTCTGCCCGGAGCAGGTTCTCTCGAGCCGACAGGTTCGTCGATGTCGTAACGAAGAAGGGTGCCACCCCATTCGTGGCCCATAGTTGCCCAATAGTGGGCCCCCGCGGTCGTATGCACCCGACGAAAATGCTCGCCGCGAGGGTGAAACGGACGTATCGAGTGTTATCCCAGAGGCTGGTGCTCGAGATCCGTGGCATCGAAATTTACGAGCATCCCTTAATCATCTTCGCGCGGCTCTTTTTTCCCCACGGTGCACACGGTCGGACGTTTCTCGTCAGGCTTTCTCTAACGCTTCGGTAAGATCGTAACGATACGAACGGGCCACAAATTACTGTCGGGCTTATGCAAGCTTTTTTCAGAGATTCCCTTTTACAAGCATCGTGGAACCGTTATCTGCGAAACAGTCCACCCCCTGGTTTTGTACCATTTCTGCTTCCATTTCGCGGATGGACCTCGGTTCCTTTTGTTTCGATACGCTCGATTCGTGGAAATAAATTTGGTTTAACCCCATGTTTCAGCCGCGTGATCCTCCATTTGAGCTTAAATTACATTCCAAATTAAAAGGCCATACTCCGTTTCTAATAACAAGCGAACATCTTCGCGAAGAGAATTGCGACGCAGTCGAGAAATTCGTAGCGTTGCTCGGAAAAACATCGACGAAAAAATGAAACTTGGATGTTGCCTGTTCTTCGGACGATTTCAAAGTGCTACTTTCGTTTTATCACGGAGCGTAGTGCAGTCGCATTGTTATAACCGTACAGAATATTGCCTCGAGCCAATAAATCCATCTATCCACTAGAATCCGGAGGTCCGGGATGGCATCAAGCTATTCTTTTCGAGTACCTTGCAAATGGACGTCTGGAATCGAACTATTCTTTTCGAATAACTCGCGAACAGCAGTCCAGAATAATATCGTTCACCTCTCCCTAATTAATTCCCCCATCGTTTTAAATACCAATTGCTTCTCGAGAGGCCCCAACTCCGCTACTTTAGATTCTTAACAGTCGACTTCTGCGAAGCACAATGCCAAGGAACGATTATAATCACGAATCCGTACCTTGCAAAACAAATACGACGGTCGTTGTCGTAAAATTGACCGAAGCATTTACGTTTGCAACGGCCACTGAAAGGAAACGATCATCGTTGCGAATATCTGCTCTGAAAATTGAACGTACCAAGGACGGAGCAAGCTTATCGTTTCTCGCAAAACTAATTAATTGCCGGGCAAATTATTCAAACTCGATTACATTTACCGTGCCCCGGGGGTGGCTTGAAACCTCGAGGTTTTTCACGAGCGACAAATGGGTTCCGGGGATCAATGGAACGCGTCAAGAGCAAAATTTCATTTACGTTCATCGATTTCTTTCGAATAGCGACTCTGTTCGCGTGCACGTTGACATAAATTTCATAAACAGTGGAGTTCCGAGCCATACATTCGCCTTCATAAATAAACAAGATAGGTGATTCGACGCGGAGGTCCCCCGTCGCTCTTGATGTCCCGCATCGACGGCGGAAAATCGAGGCAAGGAAAATCGAATTAATACGCTTTCACCCGGTCTCTCCCCGAGGATAACGGCCCGCTTCGGTTCTCGTTCCGGGAACGTCTCGCGTTTTCTTAGGCGCATCGAATATTCTTCGAGGAAACACGACGCGAGTAGTAGGCCGAGCGACAGGTAAGACAGCTTTGAGCCTAAATAATTTATTGTCCGATGGCCCCGCGTCGCGTCTCGTTAATTTTTAAAAAGAAGCGCGACGCGGGGAGGCCGCCGGTACGACGCGACGCGGGATTTTCGCGTCGACGTCGCGCGAAAAATCTCCGAGAGTATCGAAGAACGATATCGAGGGTTTCGAATTAGCCGCGGGTCCGAGCTGATTAATCGCGAACAGGAAACGATTGCCGCGGCCCGGCGTGGTCCACGATGGATAATCGATAAACACGTGAATTTCTAGCTGGGATTGCGCCCCGGAATTAACGGCGGACCCGTTAAAATCAAGGGAATAACGGCGGCGGAGAGAAACGGGCGACGGAAAAGAGGTGGAGAGAGAGACCCGGCGGCCGCGGCGATCGACGAGTCTTCGTTCTAATAAATCCAAATTAATTGATGCCCGGCTCGCGGCCGGCGACTCGACGGTGCGTAACCTTCCAAATCGAATATTTTATCCAGCCCGGTTTCGATTAAACGTCACCGGCCGTTCGTTTCGCCGGGAAATTCGCAACGACCGAGGCCTGGCCAACGAAACTCGAACCGCGGCCCTTATCCGCGAAAGATCGCGATATTGCGAATCTCGAGCCTGGAGACGCGCAATTTCGCTCGTCCGGTTTCTTCCGTCCAATAACGAGATAATTCCGCGAACCCGACGACCTAATAGAGAGACGAAACGGCCTTTCCGTCTCCCGTCCGCGAAGAGCGGGAATCTTTTATCGGCGAAACACCGTCGATGAATATTAATGGCCCGCGGGCTCGATTTCTAATAAGCAACGAGCCTCGTGACTTTAATAAACGAGCTTTTCTGCCTCGGCAAGCGTTCGCGATAAGTTACCCGGCTTGCGTCATCGACGATCGCTCTTGAACCTACCGGGCATTGTTCCCCGACCTGTAATCGCACGGGATCGAACTACCTATTCCCCCCTTTTTCTTGCTCTCTGAAACGAATCGTTACGATGGGAACTCGACGTCGACGACGAGTTAAGAGCGGCCAAAAATTGGTTCGTACCGAAGAAGAATCGCAAACGAGCGATCGTCGATGGACGGTACCGGTACTAAGATAAATATCGAGTGGACAGGGAACGATACAAACAGACGCTGAAGAAACGATAAAGTAATTGCGAGATATGTCTCACGGAGGCGAATTAATTCCCGACCTGTGGTACCGTTCCCCGGGGGATCGTTTGCTGGAACGCCACGGTTCGAGACCACGGTATCGCGACGCGTCGAACTCGCTCTATACACTGTTGCATAATTTATGTAATAGCTTTCGGTAGACGGTGTTACGAATGCGAAAGAGATAACGTTTCGAAGGAATTACATACGAATTCAATGAAACTATCGGTATCCGTGCGATGAAACTCTAATTACTCGGTCCGCGAGCACACGCTGAATCGTCTTCTATCGTTAATTACTCGTCCGCTTCGCCTGACAAAGTTTCTCAAACATTCCTTTGCATCCCCTATAACTTCTGGTCTTTATACGAGCTCTTTCGATGATCGCGACGGAACTTTAAAATAAAACGAAATCTCGGAAGACGATCTGGTGCTCGTTTTATTTATTCGATTAAACACAATGTATTCTAGCGCAATTATCAAACTTTGAAAAGTTGTTTATGTTGGCTTCCATTATATAAAATGTTTCTGTCGTGTGCAATTTGTCTCTCAAAATTCAAATGCAAGAAAAAAAATGAAATAAATGGACATCCAAGAAGGAAAAAGTTAAACAGAGGATGGAAGACGAAGGATTTTGGAGAGAAGAGAGTGGTAATATTCGGAAGAATAATAGGCGAACGAGGTCGGGAATTTAGATGTACCGTGGAACGAAGTATAGATAACTGTGAGCAAGTAGTACGAGAGTTGGCGGAATGATATGAAAGATTGGCGCGGATAAGATTGACAAGGTAAGAAGGAGAGCTGGCGTTAAGAGTCTTGTACACGAGGCAACAATGGTGGAAGATCCATCTCCGCTTCGCGTTGAGCCAGCCAGACTTATCTGAGAGAGAAGAGATGCGATCTAATTTACGGCCATTGTGTACGAATCGGAGACAAGAATTTTGGACACGTTCTGTGCAGCTGACAAGACGAGACGGAAGACAAGAATTATATACAATGTTTGAATAATTAAAAAGATTACGAGAAACGGATGGAAGATAGACAGAATATGAAATTGCAAGCTGGTTTCGAAAGAAGATCGATACTTTTAACGGAACAATGTGGCAACGGAATCGTCGAAGGTGAAAATATGAATGAGCTTCTTTAATAATTGAGTGGAATTGACCTAGATGGATTCGATGATCGAAATTTATAAAACTCCATAACCGTAAATGTGGAATTCGATAAATACTGGAATTCGAAGTTCCTGGCGTTGCTAAACTGGACAATAACTCACATTCATAAATCAAGCTTATAGTATAATCATCGTAGCTATCTAACGTGCACATTTACGGTTTTGGGCATTAAATTAGGAAAAAATAAAAACGTTCGAAATACGCCTTTGCCCGTAAAAGACGAGAGCTTTCGCGTTCCTGGTCCTGGTATAAGTACTAATTCCATCCCGCTTTAAAAAGTGTGTAACAGTTTCATTTTATGCTAATTAGCTTGCTGGATAGAAGGTTTTATTTATGACTCTGTTTTGCCCCGTTGCAAGATATAGTCGTAAATAATATTTTGTCCATAAACCTTTAGCATTCGTAACAGATGCAATTTGTTTTGACGTACTTTGAATCAAGTTTTTACATTACTCTTCCAAAATCATACTGTTCTCGAACTAGTTTCTATATCTTATATAATATCTTTTTAAGCCCATAGATATTCCATGGGGTAATCGGAATGGTTCTGACGTTGCGAGGCTCTGTTAAGTAACGGGAAGGGACGAATGGAAATGTGTTTACCCTGCGATGGGGGACCAGTCGAACATTTGTTACAGCATCAGTATCTTTATGACATCTGCAGATACATTGAAATAACTTATAACCGTAATAATTTTCCGATAGTCTCGGGGCGTATCTGCCTTTGTTACAGATTGGAAAACTGTGACAATTAATTCGCTAAACGCTATGAAATTCTATTTCTTTGGAGTTTTTAGCCATTTCTGAACGTTTCGAAGGTACAGTTTGTCCCAGATGCGTGGGACAGCATGTGCACGGGCTTTGTGCAGAGATTCTCTCACGCGATAAATAACCACATAAATTATGGATCTTTCGAAAGCGTCCAGTGGGACGAGGAATAAATCCAGATATTATGTCGCATCCTGGCAACGCAGATTGTAGTTTACTCTAAATGTTCCAAAGTATCGGAACAAGTAACAACATAATTCAAGACTCTGCGTACGCGAGCGTATCGCGCGAAGGTGTCTGGCGATCCAGGCGCGGGATAAACGCGCGTCGCGATCGTAGGAATTTGTTTTCGAGCAACGAGAACGTTGAATACGATAGAGAAGAAGCAATAGGGACGCGGCGCGGCGTACGGACCAGCCCACGCGATCGTTTTCGAGTTACGAAACCAGTGACGTTTTTCGAGGGAGCGTTCTAGAAAGTCCCGGCAGCGTGACGAATAACTCGAAAGAACCCGGGAAAAGGAAGCCGCGTACAACGAAAGTACCGGCGAACAGAAGTGGAAGCCCGAAGCCACATAATTCGCCCCTTCGAGCCCGGGGAGAGTTTCTCGGAAAACTTCCGGCTGCTTCCGTGCTTTCCCGCCGAACTATTCCGAAACTTGCGCGACCAAGACCTTTTCGCGCGAGCCCGAGGTGCCTCGGAGGACCCGTAGAGCCGAGCGCACGAACAGCACCCAGCTACAAAGACGCCTCGAACCTCGAGACCCGTCACGCTCCGGAGGATCGTCGTTAAGGGTCGAGGGAGGAATCGACGTCGACGAGCGACGAGCGACGGCTCGGTGAAAAATAGCGAGCGTCGCCGACGTAGAAGAGAGGTTTTCGGCCTCTCTGTATCGACTGCGACTGTACGACGTACGTGCATGCTAATGTTTGGCAAGTGCATTCCTTTCATCCTCGAGACCCTATTTCGTTGCGAAGAAAAGGGCTCGCGAGAGGGGGAGAAACGAGAACTGAAAGGACGAGAGAGCGAGCGCGGAAGGGATCGGGGGGTAGGGGGAGAGAGCCCTTCGGAAGAAATTGAATGCAAATACGGCTGCAATACGTTCCTTCGGCTAGGGAAGCTTTCGTCGACTTGGCTGTTTGTCGGTTATTCGAACGGCGTGCTTACACTGGCCGCGTGCACGCGGGGCAAAAGAGCGGGGGCGGGCATGGATTGTGTAAAATGGCTCGCAGAGCAGCGAGGGGACGGCGGGCGAGAAACGGAGGCGACGGTACACGGAACCTTTTCGCCGTGGAGTGGCCCGTGAGAGCGGAGGCTTCTTTGGCGACGTTAACTCGTGCACGCGGGTGGACTCTTTACTAATTCAACGGTGCCACCGGAGGGGAATTTTCCGTCGATACGACGAGGAGGACCGGTCCTCGTCGTCTGGTCCACGCTGGCGAACCGATAAAATCGGGTAATAAAGGAGAACGCGTAGGCGCGGTTGGCAACGCGAAAGAAAGCGGCGGCGGCGGCTGGGGGCGGGAGGACACGGAAAATCCGATTCGGCGGTGGTGTCGTTAGCAGGCTAATTGGAATCCAATCAGTGCGATTAATCGTTTAACGCATCGTGACCGCGTATCGGCGGTGGTGGCGGTGGCTGACGGTATTTAGGTGTTTAATCGTCGGGTGGAAGCGAGCCGAGCTCGTTTGCGTGGGCGTGAACCGTCGGCTATATTTTACCGCCGCGGATCGGAATCGGTATCCTTTGTTTTTCCCAGGCCGCAACTGGGCCACGGGAAAACCGAGAAAAACACCAACGGTAGAACATCTTTCTCCCGCGGAAGAAACGCGGCTCTGTCGGGCGTCGAATTTCGTTCGTTTACTCTGTGGGAAGCCGCGCGCGCTTTCACCGTCGCGCTTTCCGTCTTTCTTTCCCGCGGCCTCCGGTGCTCGCCGTTAATTAAATCCGCTTCAGAGGAGGAGCGTCGAAGCGCGGCAGCAGGCAGGGTCGAGCGGACCGGGTCCGATTTTCCGAAAGCCGCATCGGAAACGCATCGATCGGGACCGATCCCCGCGGGAAAAACCGGACGGAGGCGAGAAGCGGCTAAAGCGAAACGCTCGCCAGCCGGTCTCTCGCGTTTCACGAGATCCCGGGTAATCCGGTTCGCGAGCAACCGAGCAGTCCTGCCCGCTAGTCCCTCGGATTTTCGTCCGGGGAAAATACGACGGGGCTCTCGGATCTTACCCCCTTAACGGTCGCTCGCGCGCCGTAACTCGACCGTAGGATCCGTGGATTCTTTCGGTCGATCGGGAATAACGCGAGATCGGGCCGTCTCGCGGCTTCAAAGGGAACGCGTGTAAATAACGACGGAGGGTAGTAAGAAGCGGGCGTTGATTCGCGAGACGGCCGTGAGGACGTCGAGGAACAAAGGGACGCCGTGGAGGACGGATGGAGTAGCGGAGGAGAGAGCCTAGAGCGATTGCCATTTCGTACCTGAGGGTATCGTTGAGCGTTTCGGAGGCGAGGAAAGAAACGGACGAGGGGGAAACCAGACGAGAGGAACGACTACTATCCGTCGAAGAAAGGCCGGGAAGGGCGAGCATGTATCTGCATATAACCTGGTTTCTCACTCCCGCGAACGCGCTTTTACGCGACCGGTCGGACATGCTCGCCGCGGGAGAGACGAAGCTGAAACGAGTTCCCTTGGGAAGTGGCCAGCCGTACCCCGGCTATGTTCGCGCTGTACCCCGCCAGATATCCAGGAGAAGACCGACCACTCTCGGGAGACCGGACTAGTGCTTCTCAAACACAGGCCAGCCGGCCCTTCTATCCTTCATTAACCGGCTTCTCGTTCCAGCTTACCGTTCCGCCGAGAGTTTTCCTCGAGTACACCCACGTGCCACGCAAACGTAAACGCAACGAATCCGTGGCTCCTTTAAAGCCGACCTGCCGCTGCGTACGCGGATTCCGCTGGCTCCGCTATACTCTGCCCACCACGCACTTCTGTGTACCTTCCAACCTTCTCCGGGCTCCTCGTTTGCAACCGTAAATGAGTCTTCGTTAGAATATTTTTTTACTCCAAGAAAACTTGGAAATTCTCATGCGAGACTGTGGAATATATTTCCCGTGCTACGCCGTCTCCAAACCCCTTAATAATATCTTGGGCTTATTTAACGGTTTGTGAAATCTGGAGGGTGGATTACATGCCAAGAAATTTCTTTCACTCGATACGATACAGCGATCGAGAATACGTGAATTCCTGCATCGGATACGCGTATAACGCATCTGCTGCCGTTCGTTCGTACGATGAACGATATCGATACTAATCGCAAACGACGTACGGCTTGTATCGAGATCCGTTCGAGCACGGCATAATTAACCGGACGCGTGCTCCAAAATAAAGTTTGAAATGAAAAAGTTCTTTTGCAGCGTGTACTTTGCATACGCTTCGATGAGTTTACCGTTCTGTTTTGTGGAACTAATTAGGTGCGAACGTAACCGGGAGGTAAAGAGCGACGACAAGCCAACGGCTCGTAGTTCGACGATCGGTTCGTGATCGAGAGCGTCGAACGCTTTAGAGAAGTCAATTGCTCGTAGTATCGCGTCGAAAGTATGCTGAAGTGGTTGTGGTACTACGTTTATCGACGTCGAAAGCCTGATTGGAGGTTGGATAGGATGGTCGACTCGTTCATGAAGCGTTTTAATTGGGCATAGCGCTATCGAAGAAGTTTCGAGAGGATGGCGGACTGTAAAATAGGTCTTAGGGAAGTTAAGGTCGGAGAATCGACGGATTTAGAAGTAGAAGAGACTATCGTGTGTTCCCAAATGGTGGAAGAGGAGTGAATATGGATAGTCGTTACGTTTGTACGATAGAGAATCGAGAGCACCAAGGATGCATTACGCGAACGTACGGATATATTGTTTTTTCTATGGAGAAATCGTTGAAATTGAATGGAAAAAGATACCGACGTGGAAAGAAAACTTGGATAGACCATTGTACACGTTAATGAATTAGCAACTGCTGGAACAGAAAAAACGTGGGAAGCGAAATATGTACATCGTTGAACGTACAAGCAATCAGGAAAGTTGCAATTCGGACAATTTCCGCTCGGCGAATGATATATTCTGCGGTCAATTGTCGATAGGTTGTATTGTAATTTTCGTTATCATTTTGAGTACGTTTTCGAAAAGGTTTTCCACCGCGGAAGGAACAAAGAACTGATCGTATTTTGGCTATTTTATTCCATGAATACATATAGCCAAATACGCGCGTACCGCGATTCCCTTTTTAGTTTATTCCCACATATCGATACATTGAGCCGACTGTGCCATTGGGAAATTTTCGAATTTTGAATATTTTCCTCTAGGAATATGCTTTTAATGTCTCAATATGTAAAGGGCTGTAAAAAAAGAATCGATTTTTTCCAAGCTTAAAACGAGGTTGCCCCATCAATTATAAACGGAATAGAATCTGGATCCGGACGAGACTCGCAAAGAGTTTTAAAAATCCTTGAAACCTTATCGAATTACGTTACAACATTCCCTATATTTTGCCTCGATTACGAATTCCGCCAGATGATACCGAATTTTGTACTGGAATTCAAAACAATTTATCTAAAAAATACCATTGAATTTAATTAAAAACCGTAAACCCTTCCTCGTTTAATAGCTTCTATTTTTTTCGACAAAGCCATTATATCGTCGCTATAAAACTTCTTTTATTTACCATTAAAACGTTATTCAATGCTGGTTTTAGTACGTCGATATTTTCAAATTTGTTGCCCACTAAAAAGTGTTGGAAAACAAACAATCGAACTGGGCAGTATTTATGAAATAAAGTTAGTTCACTTTGTTTCTAATCGATAGTCTCGATTCTGGTAATTTTCCTAATTGGTCAAAGCAAACTTGAGATAGATCGTATTATAAAAGAGCCTCGCACTGTTAATGGAACGATAAATCTTTACATCTTCTTAAGGTAAAAATTCATTATTAGCAAAAACATCGCCGGTCCAAAATTGGATCCTTACGGACCACCTGAGCGCACGGAAACCATAATTGGAGCAGCGTTCATTAAATTCTACAATTTGAGTTCTCTCGATTAAAATGGTAGATAGCCATGCAATGGAGGTGCCATGAACCCCAAGGGTTTGAAATTTAGATAGAAGAATGAGATGATTCACGCAGTCGAAAGCTTTACGGAAATCAAGATAAATGGCATCGGCCCGAGAACCTTTCTCTATACTGTTGGTAACCCGTCAAATTCTCTGTAACGAATATTTATTTAATGCATGCAAGTTTACAAGATTCATCAGCGTTATAAATTCGTATAAAAAAGGTCGCTTTCATCCTATCTTAACGAATACTCGACGGAGTTTAGATAATTTTGGATCAAGTCGGCCATATTGAAACGATACTCGAGAACTTGAGAACTTCTCGAATGGAGTGGATTTAAAAATCTCAAGCGAGCAAACGAGAGCAGTATAAGCGAGGAAATAAGAAGTCCAAGGAGGTTTCGGCTGCCAAATAATCGACATTGAATAAGAAAAGGTCGATGCATCCGGGGTGAGCGTTTAAATAATCGTTACGCCGACGTAAGCTATGGAAATAGAATAATTCACACCGCCAAGTAATCTAGAAGAATGTAAGAAGCTCCGGAGTGCAACGGGACGGATCTAATTTCAGGTTTACAAAGGAATGACCAAAGTTATTTATATTGGAATCGATCGTGGAATTAGGTATCGTCTTAATTAATAGCAATTAAGATTCCGCCGTCTCGTTTACATAAGTCGGTAGAGGGATTCCAATCACAGCGATGTACATTATATCGACTCATTCCCGGCTCCGTGGAGGAAATGCCATTGGTTAGCCGAGTCTCGGTAAGAATTATAACATTATTGGAAGCAGAGGCAACCGGCCACTAGAGCTAGCTAAGTTTCGTCCCGCAATCCTCCAACATTTTGGTAATAAATCTCTGAGCACCGGTTGTGTTTATTGCATTTCTCCCGCCGGAGAATTATCTATCGGGCATTACGTTTTCAATACTGATAGGACTATAAAAAAAGAGGCTATAAACATACTTTCCAGGGTATAGGAAAAGTGCCCGAGCTTCATGATTTAGTGAACACTCTTCTTTCCTATATTTAAGCGACCTGTGGTCTCCGCGATACGTGATTCGAAACTTTCTTCTTATTTATTTAGTTATCTATGTATACGCTTCCTTTTATTTTCAGTTCCCCGTCATCCAGCCAATCGAAGGATGCAAAATTCGAGACGCGATTTACAAGTCTCTGGAAACGGGGTCGAAAACGCTGAGATTCCGTATTTCGAAATTTAAAACTACCGAACGTTTCGACGATATCGACGTCGTTGTCGAAAGTATTAATGCATCGATCGAAGGCAGAGCTCGGCGGAAAATTTGCGTTTCCAAAGTACACCGGGACAAAGTAATCGGCAAAAACATCAGCGATAGATTGATTATCGACTGGCTGACGGTTATTGAAGTGGATGCGGAACGGTCGGGAGGAAGTATCTTTGACGGACTGAATAAAATTCCAGAACGATTTCGGTTTGTTTCGCAAGCGGGCAATTCGGATTTAGCGACGCGGGCGATACGAGGTTACAAAAAACGGAGTAACGAGATTATCGACCAGAAAATTCTTGTTGATGCAAATGTAGATGGATACGAAAACGATTCTAAGTAAATAATCGTACGCGTAGGTAAAAAATAGAGGGAAGTCTTTGACCGGATCCCGGTCTGTTCGCGCAAAAGAAGGCAATGGCGCGTAAACGGACGCCAGGGCTTTGGAAACGAAAAGACGCAGCGGCGCGTTACTCGGCGCTAAAGCATTAATATACGATCGACGATCGGTGAAAGAGCAAAGAACGAAACGAATCGAACGCGTCGCATCTGGTCGTTGGAGCGAGCTCGCTCGATCGCGGGCGTCGCGTCGCGAGGCTAACGAGCCACGCTTTAATAGGCAAAGTTCCGTTTCGAGTCGTAAAATCGCGACTGTCGGTGACTTTATCGACGCGATGGCCAGGAGAGGACGGGGAAAAGCAAACGAAGATAGCGGCACTGTTGGAAAGAGACGGGCTCTCGCCGGATGCGAGCGCCAGGCCAGCAATATCGAGATGAGTTATTGTTCGCGAAGCACAATACGCTCAAATATGGAACGCAGCCGAGAAATTGATAGAAAAAATCCGTACGGCTCTACCTGAAAGGCTTTATTAATTCCGGGTCGAGCGTCTCTGTGGGAACACCGGGGCCGAAAAAGTTGGGTGTCGTTGGTCACGCGTGTATCGGTACGCGTCCCGAGGCGCGAATGGCCGCGATTTTACGCGACGGGGGGACGTTTGGACGAAACGACGCTCGAATCGTATTAGGCAAACGCTCGCTCGTGATACTAAACAATGTATCGGGCATTAAATAGACTTAAATCGTGGGACGGTTGCTCGTCTCCCCCATCTTCGTTCGATCGATACGAGAATTCTCTGGCGGGCTTTCCGCTCGGAGGGTGGATGGCACGGGCAGAGGGTGAGGTGCAGCCACGAGAAAACGCAGCGACAAAGGGAAATGGAGATGGAAAGAGTGGCAGTAGGGTGAGCGGGATCGAGGAAGGGGGACACGGTCCCTCGGTCCAAACCGACCGGCACGCTTCCACCTCGCTTTCGTGCCTCGACGACGTTTGGCCGGAGAGAAAAACGCCGGGGACGAATGACTCCTCGTAAATCGATTACGTGGACGGAAAACGCCATGGTTTTCGGTCTCGAAACCGTCACGCGGACGTATCCTCCCTCGTCACCGGCGCTTCGAGCTTTATCGTTATCGTTATACCCGCTCGGATTATTTCGATTTCCATCGGGAGCCTCTCTCGAATTTCCACGAACGACGTGTTTCGAAAGGCGCCGCGACACGGTCCGATGCGGCCGTCAAAGCGACCGGAAGCGCGAAATTCTTCCGCGTTTCCACCCCCCCGGGCGGAGAGCTCTCGTTCGTTTTATGGGAACGCGATAATCTCGGGCCCCTCGCGGGATTTCCGTAGCAGCCGACGCCGCCGCTGCGATTCGAGGGGGCGAGAAAAACTCGCGAGCGGATCGTTCCGCCGCTCGGAAGACGCTCCATTAAGCTTCTTCCCGAAGTTTTTGCCGACAGTCGGAGTCGCGGAACCGAGATTCTCGTTGCCGCGCGGCGATTCCATCTGCCCTGCTAGCGCTCGCCGTAAAAAGAAAATCCCGTTCGCGCGCCAAACCCGACCGAGAGGATTCATTGTTACCTACTTTCCGCACGCGTAATTTGCCGTATCGCGCGCGCGTTCGCCGCCCACGGCCGATCGATCCTCCGGAGATTACATCGAAACGCGGACACGGTGGACTCTCACGAGCACCGTTCGTTCTTTCGTTCGGGTATCGCGATCGCCGCTGGAATAAGAATATCGACCTGGCGCGCGGGTTCCTCGCGGAATCGAGGTTACGCGGCGAACGCTACGTGTCGTCCGCGCGTCTACGTTGGCTCTACGTGTCGCAACGGGACGAAATATTCGTCCGCCGCACCGACGAAACCTCCTTATTACTCATCGCTTTCTCCGTTGCCTCTGACACTACGGTCCATTCTCTCCTCCTCTGCCCGGAAGCTGCAACGTCGCGGAAGGATGAACAACGGCGAACAGTGTCCCGCGGCAGCTGATTCTACTCCCTCCTCCGCCGTATCAACCCCTCGAGCGAGACGCGACTTTTGATCCCGATAGCTTACACCTTCCTGCCTAATTTTCACTTATTCATACAGCAATCGAGGTACAATCCTTTCAAAAGTCCTTGTAAAAATCATTCTATGCAAAGTTTCCAGTAATTCTATACAGGATGTTCTGCCACCCCTGGGAAAAATTTTAATGGGAGATTCTAGAGGTCAAAATAAGACGAAAATCAAGAATACTAATTTGTTGATGGAGATTTCGTTAAAAAGTTATTAACGTTTAAAGTTCCGCCCGTACTGAATTTTTTTCTCAAAAGTGGGTAGGATTTCGGGGGTATGTCTATTGGCCAAAAATGGTTGTAATTGACCCCTGCAATCAAAAATAATTTTTTTAGAACGATTTGAAAAATTTTTTTTTCGTCGAAAAATTTAGGCACCTATCCGAATTTTTTTCTCGAAAGTGGTTAGGATTTCAGAGGTATGTCTATTCACCAAAAATGCTTATAATTGACCCCTGCAGCCAAAAATAATTTTTCCAGAACTATTTGAAACTTTTTAATTTAATTTATTAATATCTTTTTAACGAAGCCTCAGAAGCCTCTAGAATCTCCCATTAAAATGTTTCCCAGTGGTGGCCGAACACCCTGTATACTGTGGTCGTAGCGGAAGAAATCCATTCGTACAAGGTCCCGTTCCGTTTATTATAAACAATAACGATTATTTTTCGAAAGACCCGACAGATACGTCGATTTGAGTGGCGATTCGATGCATCGCACGGCGAACGGTATCCGGGCAGAATGTAAAACCACCGATTCTCGTTAGTATCGGAATTTTCGCGACGACCACGGCGAGTTTCGAATTTCGGACAGCCACGCCAGCTTTCGAAACGTCAAGAATGCAACGGAGCGTACAGTTTCGGACGGGCGAGACCCGGTCAAGGGGCGGACGTTGGGCGTTTGGGGGGAACGTGGGGGGCAGGAGGTGGATTACGTTTACGCGGTCGGACTCTTTTATTACGGCGGTTGCCGCGATTCGCGTACCTTTCATCGATCCCAGCCACTGTTCAAGTGTTTGCCGTGCCCTCGAGTCGGCCACCGTCCGTTTTACTATTTGGATATTGCTGTCGTTAGCCGAATAGAGGGTCCGGGTTCGTTCGACCGGGATCCGCGCGCGTCCATCTTTTTCGGGCACGCGGCGGGATACGTGGGGGCCTCGTTGGAAAACCGCGGTAAAAGCAACGCGGATAGAGAGCCGAAACGGCTGAAAGGAACCGGAAAGAGGCGACCCTTGGTCAGGGGCGCGGCAAGAGGGGGGAGGGAGGGGGAAGAAAACGGCGGCGATGATGGCGCGCAACTTCGTTTTTAAGTAATTGCCGACCCTTTCGAGAGCTTTCATCGGGACGAAACGAAAGCGCGCGGAGCCTCCGGTTCGCCGAGCATTCTGGAGTCACGATTAAGCGATTAAACGAACCCCGCCCCAACCCCTTAGGCTGCTGCCGTTATTAATTTACCGCCATTCTCCGCCTACCGCCCTGGAATTTCTTCCATTCTCTTTCCGCCCCCGATCCGCGGGATTCTGTTGTCCTTTGCCTTTTCGTCTGCCCGTTCGTTCTCGTTCTTTCCCCGCGTCCCGTCATCGTTTCATTGTTCGCGGCGTTGGACGCCGGGCCGCCCTCCCACCGGAAATCGAACCCGGAGCGAAAAGGCGAATCGATTGCGCATCGCTCGAGGAAATTTCGAGACACTGTACCGACCTCCGTCTTCGACGGGGGAGGAACGCGACGCGGGGCACCGGGGCATCGACGGTCTCGATTCGCCGACGGTCGACAGCTCGTTAGCTCCTTTACCCGGGAGCAGAGAAACCGTGGTCACGGTCGTCTGTTCCGGCTGTCGGGACGGCCGCGCGCGGCCACCAATTTTCCGCGGACAATTTTCCGCGCGAATCTGTCCCGGGCGAATTTACTCCCCCGCGTCGTCGGTGTTTCGTGGCCCGCGCTCGTAGATCCTGGCCGGTCGCCAGAATTAATTTCGCTCCTGAGACTGGCCCCGATTACGACCAGAGCCCTTACTCGCGCGGTTTTTGCGGCCTCGCCGAGAGAATACCTAAAAAGACACCGAAACAACGATCGAGCGTCGCTTTATTATCGACGATATCCTGTTCGCCTCTGTTGCTACTACGAACGAAAAACCCCGAGCGACCGAACGAACACGGGGGAGGAAAGAGAGGAGGCTGCGGAGGCTGGACAGTGATTTCGTCCATCTCGATAGACGCCGGGAGAAAACGGCAGGTGTTCGTTGAGGAGCAGCTGCAATCACGACCACCATCTGCCGCAGTAATGCACGCCTCTTCCAAGTCTTCCAGCCCTGGGAGAAGCGAGACTCGCCGCCCGAGGCCATCCATTCTCAATTAGACGCCACCTGAAACACGTGCCCGACTCGAATACGCGGATTTTCGACGGCTTCCTTCGTCCTTCTTTCTCGCGTCGCTTATTCCTTTCCGTTTTAGCCGCTCGACTTCCTACGCGTTTCGCGGCTTCCTTCCTTTTCCTCGACGCTTCCATCGATCATCGATCGACGACGTTTCTCGCGTCGACAGTTGGCGAAGCACCGACGACGCTGACGCGTGCCGTTTCGGAAATTAGAGATCACCGGGGTGTCGCGTTACCGTGCATCCGACACCGTCAACTGCCATGGAAATTTTTATTGATCGTTTCGTACCTCGTAAAAATTCAATAAAATCGTATAAAAACGGTGTACAAAGGATGTTAAAAAAAAAAAAGACTTCGGAAGATAACGCTCGTACAATTCGATGGTAATAATCGTACCGGGTAGTCGAATAGTTCTCTACTTTGCCGAGTTCTGCAGCTATCGCTCGACCCACGGATACGTGGCGTCCTCTGCCAAACCGAGCACGTCCAGTTCGACGTTATCACCGTCGCTCTACATTCTTTTATCGCCCTAAACGATAACAGTCTCGATAATCTGACATTTAAAAAACGTCAGCTTCGCTTATTTACACAATTTAGAATGGATTATACGCTTATCCCGCGGAAGATATAAAAAGTTTCCAACATCCTAAATAATCGCAATTGCTTCCTGGATCGATTAGATACAGCTTGATGGATCTCTCGTGTTCGCATAAACATAATAATTTATAGTCGAAAGAAGCATTTCTTTAAAAGAACGTATTACGTATAAAACTACTCCTTACCATACAGTTTCGCACTTGTACCTCTTCGATGACGACTTATCCTCTTCGAAATCGACTCCACCGAATATCGAGACCAAGAATCACTCCCTATCGAGCTGTCCCGCGTATTTCGGGACTCGCCCTGCGCATATATACCCGTCGGAAGAAATTCAACGCGACACTGTTATTTCTTCGACGACGCGGCAGTTCTGTTCTATCTGGAGGAACGGTTCGCGGCAGAAACGGAATCATCGTCGGTGCTCGGAGTGGCGGGAATCGCGCCCTTACGCTCCATTTCCTCCTTCAATAAAAATTTCTGCACTTTCCCGCTCGCCGTCCTTGGGTAGTCGTGAACGAACTCGACGTAACGCGGTATCTTGAAGTGCGCGATCTTCCCTTTGCAGTAATCCCTCAATTCCTCCTTGGTGAGACGAGCGTTTTCTTTTAGCCGGACGCACGCGCAGACCTCCTCCCCGTAGACCTCGTCGTAAGCACCGATAACGTACACCTCGAGCACCGCGGGATGCGTCATCAAAAAGTCCTCGACCTCCTGCAACACGATTCGCGTTGATAAGGGAGAACACACCAACGACGATGGGTCACGGGTACCTTCGAGAAAATGTTCTCCCCGCCACGGATCAGCAGATCCTTGAGCCTCCCGATTATGGTGCCGTAGCCGTTCGCATGCAGAACGAATTGATCCCCCGTTTTCAGCCAACCGTCCTCGGTCACGGTCTTCTTGGTGTTCTCCTCGTCGCCCCAGTATCTCATCATGGTGTTGTAACCGCGGGTCCAGAGCTCCCCGATGGTACCGAACGGCACGGTCGACCCGTTCTGGTCCACAACCTTGGCTCCCGCGAGAACAAACAAGAGAACACTTCCTTTTACAGGGAAACCAATTCCCGATGACGCGCGAAAGGAAAACGGTTTTTGCCTACCTTCGCCTCGATGTGATCCGCGACGTAGCCGACCATGTTCGCCGTCAGTGCTTTGTCCTCGTTTGGAAGCGACTGGAAGACGACCGCCGTCGCCTCCGTCTGCCCGTAGAGCGTCTGATGACCAAGAAAATTCCGACCAAACGAAATAAGCAACGAGATTCACTGGCAACGAGCCTCGGGAACCGATTTCGCGAAAGGGAACGCTTATTGATCGCCGGCAAGAAACGATATTTCTCCTCGCGGCAATCGTATTTATGCATACGGGCCGAGGAGTTGCCCGGTGCAAGAGATATGTGCATAGATAACGACGTACGCGACGCGTTATGTCGACCCGAATCAAATACAACCCCATCGTGTCGACGACCTTCGTCGATCCCCAGTCTGCGGAGGAATCGGATGATTTTCGATAAATTACGCGGTTACGGCCGTACGCGTTAAAACGATCTCATTTTTCTAGCCCGATGGAGCTCGATTGCGCCATTGCGCAACACGATTACCTTGACATCGTCGTCGTCCATACTGACGCGGCTGCACGTAGCCTGCCGCCATTCAATGATCGTACAAATACTGAATAAATTAACGCACTGCGGACCGGGGGAGATTTAAACTATTTAAAGGGCAGTCCCGGCCCATTGAAAACTCTCCGACGCTGCCTTACAACGTTTACGGAAAATTATTGATTCTACGCCTTTCTATCGGATCTAATCGTATGAATATTAGAGGATGATCGCACAGAGGGCTCTAGTACCCCATTTTACTCTATCTTGGTTCGAGGGTGCACGTCTCCGGGGTCGCGAAAAGCGTAATTCTACGTTTTCCGTCGGCAATGCGTTAAGATAATGTATACTTGGCGGACGAAATATAGCGACGTCGTAAAACCAGATGAAAGCGAACCGTGCTCGAATGTCGGGAGTAAAGATTCCTGAGATGAAATTTTTATACTTTTTGGTCACTATATAACAGATTAAGGGGTCTATTTTACTCTGGAATTTTGAAAAAATCGATTTTCTTTTACATTTCCTTGTAATTTAGGATCGTTGAAACTACGCTCCCTAAAGATTTGATCGAAATTCTTCAAAATTAACGCAGCTGTAAACGTCTTTATCAAAATTCGTTGAATATATCGTGGCTATAAACGTTTTACCACGAGAATGTCGACTATGCTATATTCGAAGTGGAAACGGCAAGACTTTTCAAACTTTTGTTGAAAATAAAACCGTGCTGAGTGAATCACCTAACTCGGCCACCTTAAATTACTCGTAAACTGTTCGTTCCACGAAAAACTGTCGGGGCGTGCGGTACAATAATTACTTTTCCTGTCATTTTTCTTTCTTATCGAGATACGGGAATCACCATGAGTTGTTGCTCGTTTATCCAACAAAGTTTCACCTTACATAATTATCGAGGAAACAAACAACGATCGTAGATATCGAATCGATGAAAGTTTGCTTACGTTTCTTCGCTCCACCGTTTAATAACTATATAGACCGACGCTTAATTCGAGACGCGTCCCATAAAACGCAGACATAAACCGAATCCAATTATTCCGGGAAAAAATTTGTCGCTCACCTTCAGGTTATCGCAATGAAAAGATTCACTGACTCTCTTGAAGAGTTCCGGCGCCGCGGAGGAGCCCCCCGTGTAGCCGGCGTGCAGTCTGATTGGCAGATGCTGATGTTGTTGATGGGCGGCCAGCATATTGATCTAACAGAGACGTCGATGTCTTACTTGAACGACCGAACGAGAATTTTATTGGTTCGTCCGGATAACGAGACGAGGTTCTCTTACCCACATTGTCGGTGTCCCGCAAGCGACGATGCACTTCTCCCGCACTATTGCCTCCAGGGATCTTACAGGGTTAAAAGTAGGCGATTCCATAACTATCGTAGATCCCCTATGAAGCATAATTAGACTTTTACTTATGCCAAACGCGTGAAACAGAGGAACGTTCAGGCAAGCTCTCACGTCTTTCTGGATGTCCGCTCTCACGGTGATCTGATGGATGAAACCAGAAAATCATTTTAAAGGGTGCCTATCGACACCTATGACAGAAACAGTGGTCAGCTGCCAGCGAGCTTACCTGTTTCGTATTGTTCACCAGAGATCTATGCGACAACAGGGTAGCCTTAGGCTTACCGGTGGTCCCCGACGTGAATTGTATGCTACAACCGTCGTAGCAGGATATCAGGTCCTGTTCGGCTGCAATTTGCTCTACTTCGGACCTGGACGCCAGTTCCTCGACGTCGCAATACCGACGGGTCCCGCTGTAAGGATCCGTAAACGATCGAACGCATTAGACGCGTACAACGAAACCGAGGAACGGCTCAGCCATTAACCTAATTGTCCGTCACGGTAATTCCTTCCAACCGGCGATTATTAATCAAATCGGCCCCGATGATCGGACGAAAGTTTGAAAATTACGAGTCCCGGATGAAAATAGATTGGCCGGACAGGGCGAACCAGACGATCAATCGACGACGGCCGGCAGGTGGCCTGATTGCGGCCTCGAGCCGCGAGAGGAAGGACTCGAGGTCGCGTTTTTAGGAAATTGCAAAGCACTCGGGGTAATTCGTTTCCACTCGCGGACCATCGACGGTTATCGCAATTATTTGTTCGTCGCGCGTGAAACGTCGGGTTTTCGAAAATTTTCGCGATAACGCGCGAGCCTCACCTCTGTTCGACGATTACTTAACGTCGGGATGCTGGGAATTATCATGGTGGAAAAATTCAGCGTCGAACGAGGCACGAGAAGTAAATAACATACGATTAAACGCAAGTACGCTAGGCTTCTCTAGCTTCAATGAAGGAGGCCAAGGTTTGGCATAGGTCGATTAAATAATTGCATCTTCGCGAGTGTAATCGTCGTACAATGAGACGGAGCGCGTTCGTAACGCGATACCAGTAATCGACCAACAAACTGAGCGTCTAAATATATTGTAAAATTACGAAACGAAATTATTTTTATCTTCGTTGTGCGTGAAATTACGCGATAAGCTAACGGGCTAAAATATTTACGGTTTTGCTTATAGTTAGATTATAGAGAGGTCGGTTTTATCTATCGAGCCTTGTATGCCTAATCGTCCGCGACGACAAACTCCGGCAGCCGACCTAACAATTAACCCGTTTCTAAGAAACTCGAACGAGAGCTGTGCGTCGATCGCGTCGCGCACACGCGATATTCATGAATCACCGGAGGTGCGATCAAACCGGACGGCGCGGCGATGCGGGGGCGCGAATATATTAAAACCGCGTTCGCGTTCGCGCTCGACCTCCTCTGATCCGGACTTATCGCGAGAAACGACCGGTCGCGACCAATTTACTTCGCAGGGGCTCGCCGCGTTTCCTAAGGACGAAGGATTTACGCGACTTCGTCGCCGTCCTGTTCTGTTATCGATCTGCCCTAGCCCGGATGCCAAGAGTTATCGCGCGACGTACCGTACCCTCGCTTAAATTAGACGAAATTCCAAGGGAACACGGATATATCATTCGCGAAAGATAACCGCGTCGCATTGTCCGCTGATTCGTGTCGAGTAGAACGAAACATCACGACGAATCGCCGGATGCGCTAGATCGAAAGCTTCCTTACGTCACGTGATCCTTCGAATAGACGATTATATGCTCCAAACTGGGGCAGTCCCGTCGCGATTCGAGCAGCATGCGTGAATAATTCTGCGTCCTGTAGCTGTCGGGCGATATCACCGCCTTCACGCCGACTTTTTGCAGACAGTAGACGAGCTCGCTCATTTGAAAAGCAGAATTGATCGCGACGAGGATCAAGCCAGCCCTGGCTGCGGCCATAAAGCTTAGGAACCATTCGATGTCGTTGGGCGCCCATAAACCCAAACGATCCCCAGGTTGCAAGCCCAATTTCCTTAAACCGGCCGCCAACCGATCGGCGCGACGTAGAATGTCCGAGTACGTTAAACGTACGTTCTGATGAACGGACACCAGACTCTCTCTATTTGGATATCTTTCCACCGTCTCTGCTAATAACATCCCTACGGTTTTGTCCAGCAGCGACGAGCTCCCTGCATTCACTATGTGCGCCAAGTATTGCGCGTTATCGTGATTCAGCCGTTTCGTTTGCATCCAAGTACTGCACAATTCCCAGGGTTGCGAACGAGCTGGAGACAAAATTAGAAAATGGGCTCACGATAACTGCCACTGGCACGCTAATTGACTCTGTTCTATCAAGTACTCACCGAGTAACCAGTCCTTCGAAACGGATCCATGTTTGCGGTGAACGTGGAAACTGGCGGATGACAACACAGTCGAGTTCCTGTTGATCCACGAGCGAAGCATTTCTAACGATTCACGGCAAGGTCAACGATCTCCTATTGATCGAAGGTACAAATCATAGGGCCGAAAACTTAAAGAGCCGTCCGTCTTAACGAACAGTTTCGAGCCGCGTTACCAATTCGACTAACTGACTGATCACGTCCGAGCACAACAACACGCACTTTATCGGGGCTGGCATCAACCTATCTTCGTGATATCGTCCGACGGTCCAAGTTACATGGACCCTTGGCGTAACTGTAATACAGACATTTAATATTCAATGCTAACCGATACCATGTTTTCTTCCACAGAAAATGACGTTATAAACACTTTCCTCCTGCGATAAATATAAGTATCTTGCAACAGCAGACGAGGCAGTATCAATAATCATTATAAACGGTAACTCTATCTTCGTTCGTAAATTTCAACAAGGGATAACTCGAAAGCGACGAACTTGAAAGCCTTTGTGCAAGCCGGACTACAAAGTTAGAAGCATAGTTAGAGACTCGCGAGTGGCAAACAGAAACGACGAAGGCTGGGTGTATCGAGCCCGATAGGTCAATGAGAGTGGGGATTAATTAATCTTATTGTTGATTATTGCGCGAACAGTCGTTCTTGTCTGCAGATTTAACAATTCGTAGCAATTTTCGTCTTTCTAGAGAAAGACTCCCTACCGATCGACTTGGATTTCGTCAAATTTTTTCAAGATGATTGTATACGCGATAGTTACGTAATAGTTTTCAGTTTGATGAGTTTCAAATCTTATATCGAATAATAACATTCCTATATCTTCAACGGTTAAATAGTAACAGTTGTTCTATGCAAATGTTAAAAATTAAAAAAATATCGAAGTCCAACGATCAGGCTTCTGCGAAATTAGATCAATGCTAAATAATACGTACAGTGTTTCGGACGAGACTCTGCAATCGCTGCACAATAATACTTGCTAGAAATATACTTTCTGCGTCGTATCGCAGCGTCAACACATAAGCTGTAGTTCCGCGACGATAACTGCCACTGCTTCTCGGATAAATTGACGTTGAAAGAGCAGATAGGAGTCGTGTACAAAGACGCTGAATCAGATCATGCAATGTTTAGGTATTTACATAATAATAATTTACAGCGATATGTGATTAACGCAAATGAAGTATCTAAACCTGTTCTCCTTGGTGCATTCGATGTGAACTTGATGCCGTATTTTTGTATTGGCTTTCACTGTGTAGTGATGGATATACTTTGAAACGATTCAAGAATCACAGACTATGATGTTTTGAAAGTAACAAGACGCGAGGTTGTAATTTGACTCGTCTAAATCTTATCGAAGAGTACGTTCAAAAGTAATTATTATCACAGCAGTGCTTGTATTGCTCGTCGAATTAATTACATTAGAGTAGAGTTAAACGAAATTATCTTTAATCGAAGAATTTGTTTAAGATCATAAAAATTGTTGGATAAGAATTTTCAAGTGTTTAACATGTTAATCTTTGGTAAAGCTAGATTGGTTGGTCCATGAAATAATTAACAAAAATTATTTACTTTCGTCATACTGATTAACGTTGGCTGCCAACTGACCTGCCGGGGTCACGATCTTTTTAAAATGAATTTCACAACGCTATATTACAACGTAAGGCCAAGATCATACCCTTGAACTTTTGATAACAGTGCCCAGACATGTTAACAATGTCTGAGAATCCGAATCACAAACTATAAAAATCAATGGAATGATTAAAAATGTTTATGAATATAAATATGTCCATAAAAACCTGCGTATACACGTAAGACCAGATTTTACTGATTTGTCCTATCAAACTGAAGGAACATATTTTACATATTGAAATAGGTAAATGAACGTTTGCAACACGAAATGAGCAACGTCAAATGTTTAATTACCGGACATAAAATGCTGATTATGTTTATCTTATTTTTGTAATTCAGGGGCGATTGATTAATCAATATATTTAACTGCCTATTTAAATACGTCATCTTTGTACAGAAATATAAACTTGATATCCATGCAATAAGGTATTAATGACAACACTTTATTATTCTATTTTGTTTTTGTAAATTTATCGGTGAGATTTGTACGTCAGTTATTTTATTATCATCTTCGGTGTATATAGTTTTATTTTATTTCATTGTTCATTATTTATTGTATTCTTTTTACTATTCTAAACGATACATTGAATATTGTTAATCGTGAAGACGAGAAATCTGTTAATACCTATTTCATATTCCGTTTAATATTTGCTTATAACTTTGTAGTAAAACCTTTATAGCCGAACTTCGTATAATACTTTTTCTTTTTATTTCTATTTGTAGAATATACTCCTGCACTTTTACGGGGGAAAAAATACATATTACACATTATATCGTTCCCTTTATGCTAGAACCATGAATGTAAAAATTGTTCGCCATTTGTAGTAAACAAAAAACTATTTTTTGATATCGTACTAAAGTTTAAAGAAGAAATTATCTCGAAAAGGTGCTGGCAATGTTGTGGCAAAACTTTCCCGGTACTATGTACGTAGTTTAGGACGTTTCGCTTTTAATAGTTAAAACTTCTAACGAAATAGAACGTGATCGGGTCAATTCATGACCTAGAAACAGAATCCATTTCTGCCAGCCCGAGCCAAGTGTCCTAAAAATGACAAAAAATATATTTTAGACGACTGTTCATACGATTCTCAATCAAAATCAAAACCCAGTCAATCTATCTTTTTCGATAAACAGGAAGACAGTAATTATCGAACAAATCTCTTACGTTAAACTTGTGGCTATTGATTCGGTTACGTTCCTCGGAACCTTCCCTATCCATAACCGTTACGCCATCGTCTCGGTTCTTAGAATTGTTTTCAACCCCTACTCGCGCTTGGATTCGAGAAGAGACCTTCTCTAAACGAAAGTTGTTCGCCGTGGACTCGAGCAGATGGAAAAGTTGCGAGGAAAGAACGAAGGGTTTGATGGCGTCGGTGGTAAATCCCAAGGAAAGCGGAGGGCAGCGGTTAAAGTCTAAAACCGTCGGGGCGAGATAGGCGGATGGCGTGTGTGCCGGGCCGCGCCGGAAGTCGCGTGTCGACGTCGACCATGCCACCACCGTACCGCCGTTCTGCCGCCCACCTTGGTGGGGTAGCGTTCTCGACTTCGCCGCTGCTACCACCACCGGTCTACCGCATTTTCTTAGGCACCGACTCACCGGGTGAGCCGGTTAGGCGAGCACGCGTCGTTGCAACCTGGCTGAACAACCACGTTCATACCGTTACCCCCGAGGTTTCGCGCGGTGGCGTGACAGTGATTGGTCGATCCTGGTTCCCAGCGAGAGGGTCGAGGGAAGGCAACCCTCGCGAGCCTCCGCTACGTAACGTCTTCAGAATCGCCAGGATAAACGCGCCGTTAACACGCGCGACGTGCGCCTCGCTCGGCGTCGAACGCCATCGAGGGAAGTCTCTTCGATTTGGACGAGTTGCTTTGTTTGTTGCCAGTGACTGGTTGGTTCCGCGAGGAGTCGCGACGTCGCGGTTACCGTTAACATGTCGGGGCTAAACGATGAGAGACCCACGTACGAGGTACCATGAGCAGCAATAGCAAGAAAACGTCGGGCGGGAAGGACGAGAAGAAGAGCCCCTCGAGCAAAGAGGAGAGCCCAGTGTCCGCGAAAGATGACGCCGGAGGATCGTCGTCGACGGGAAGCGCCGGCGGAGGAGCGACCGCGGAGGGAACGCAGCCCGGAAGCAAACCGGGATCGGCAGGGGCTACCACCAGGGAAGCCGCGCAAAAGCTCCTCGGGGTTGCCGCGCGCGGAGAATGGGCACCGGTGGACCAGCTGCTCAAATCTATGGAGAAGGCGGTGCAAAACGTCGGGGAGGATGGGATCGTGGCCCCACTGACCAGCGTCATGGACCCGGTTAGTCGAGGAACGGAGGACGTTCGAGCCTCGAATAAGCCCGCGACTAATCTAGGTCGCTGCTGACGAAACCTTCTGATTTCCAGGCAACGGGCATGACGCCCTTGATGTACGCCGTGAAGGACAATCGCACCGCGTTGCTGGATCGAATGATCGAGCTGGGGGCAGACGTGGGCGCTCGTAACAACGCAAGTATCGCTCGAAACCGTCGGATTCTCGCGGTCACCCGAGGGTGCACGTTTTCGTGCCGTGTCGACTTTCACGGCATCGGCTTTTAAAATAAGCTCGCGCCCGCGTTACGTGGCAGCGACACGTAACGTTCGAGTAGCTGCGTGGCCGGGCTAAGGCGGAGACCGCGAAACGTGTACAGTTAACGATCTCCTTGTAATCCGTGCTGAAGTCGAGGTAGAGGAGGGTAAGATCGCGTGAAGGAGGGCCAAGGCCAAGGGGTTTGCCGCGATGGCGAGAAAGTAAGCGAGCAAGTAGGCCGACGAGTCACTAGGGCGAAAAAGTAGTTTGATTCTAAGAACCGATAACGCGACATTACCCAGATTCTATCGGCGCGTTTCTTCGCGGCCGCCGTGCTTCCGCAGCTACGCCCGCGCCTTTTGCCCAATCCTGATCACCGCGTGAGTCAGGACGAGTCCTGCTGACGCCAACCGATATTCCCCGACGTCGCGTATTCTCGGAAACCACCTTTGGGAAAAGAAGCTGACTCGATCACCGTCGAATATAGCCTAACGAGGCTAATGGTCATGGGTCGGGATACGCAGCCCCGCCCAACTCGCCGCATGTTCGACATCATTTTCGAATTGTTCCGCGATATAGACCGTTCCTTTTATTCTGGGTGCGGCGAAACGCGATTTATAACCCGGTTTGCATACCGGCCGCTCGACCCACCGAATCTCGCGCTCTCGACGATTTATTTTCATCCACCGTAACTATTGCGTTCGCTCGAGCGGAAGTAACCACCGCGGGTAGTGGATGAAAGACGACCGTCGATCGTCGATAGCACGACGCGTTGCCTTAAGAATATTCTTCTGCGTTTTTCACAGGACAATTACAATGTTCTACACATCGCGGCCATGTACTCCAGGGAGGACGTCGTCAAGTTGCTGTTGTCCAAACGGGGGGTCGATCCGTACGCCACCGGAGGGGTATGAGCATTTCCTGTCCACCGAATTATCAGCTTCATAAATCAGAGCCTTTCGATATTTTGATTCTTTACTCGATAGTCTTACGATTCTTTAAAGTAAATGAACTCTAATTGCATGTAAATTCCTTAAGAAGCTGAATATAAGCTAAAAAGCATAGGGCATAAGATGACGCGATTCAGCTTCTTAAATATTTCCATAAATTTCTGAAACATTCTGTGCAATGGGTTTCGCCGAATACACGGTGTGAAATATTTGAGCGCAGCCCAGGCAGCAAACCGCCGTGCATCTGGTCGCATCGAGGCAAACTGGCACTGCAACGTCGATTCTTCGGGCGTTATTGGCTGCCGCCGGACGCGACATCAGATTGAAAGTCGACGGAGTAAGTATGCCGAACGAATTTTTCCGTAACTTCTTCCCGACCGTCGTGCATTTCGTACGGTAAGGCCATTCGCGAATCGAGTTAACATTTTTTTTTCTGTGATTTATATCGCGCAATGCTCCCGATTCTCGAGCAGGTTTCTCGCGTGCTGCGAATGATGCCCCGGGAATATCCCTGCCTGGTACCTAACAGCTGTCATAATTCTCCGCTGGTGCGCTTCTTCTTCTTCTTCTGACTCCCGTCTACCCATTTACATCTATTTCCCTTCCTTACTCGCGCGCGCGCGCACACATCGGTTCTCCTAATATTCTCGTTCTTTGTCTCGTAAACGACCGAGTCTATGCGATTCGAGGAGGGAAGGGTTGCCGACGTCGATATTTACGTCTTCGTAGATACGAATGTGGCTATTTATGGAAATCGCGCGGCGTGCCCGCTTTTCTACCTTCGAAAATGGCTCGAAAACAGCTCGCGAGAGTTTCTCGGTTCCGTGATATTTCGCAGAAAGGGAAGATTCCTCTGCTGTTGGCGGTGGAGGCTGGGAACCAGTCGATGTGTCGGGAGCTGCTGGCTCAACAGGCGCCGGATCAGCTACGCGCCACCACCCCCACGGGAGACACCGCGCTTCATCTGGCTGCCAGAAGAAGGGACATCGATATGGTGCGGATATTGGTGGACTACGGAGCGACAGTGGACATGCAGAACGTACGATAGAGACAGTCGTCGATGCGGGAGAGCAACTCTGACCGGTATCCCTTTCAGGGCGACGGACAAACTGCGCTGCACATTGCGAGCGCCGAAGGCGACGAGACCCTCGTCAAGTATTTCTACGGGGTGAGGGCCTCGGCGTCCATCACCGATCACCAGGATCGAACTCCCATGCATTTGGCGGCAGAGAACGGACACGCTTCCATAATCGAACTGCTGGCCGACAAGTTCAAAGCCAGCATATTCGAGAGAACGAAGGACGGGTCCACCCTCATGCACATAGCCTCGTTGAACGGACACTCGGAGTGCGCGACGATGCTCTTCAAGAAGGGCGTTTATTTGCATATGCCGAACAAGCGGGGCGCCAGGTCGATCCACACGGCGGCCAAGTACGGCCATGTTGGCATCATAAGCACTCTGCTGCAACGCGGGGAAAAGGTATACGCGTCTACTCGTTTGAAATAAATACCATGCAAATCGGATTACCGTCGACTCGACGCGCGCGTGTAACATTAATATACTTAACTGATCGGTAGTTTCTGTAACCCGCTCGTAGGTAGACGCGACGACGAACGACAATTACACGGCGCTGCATATAGCCGTGGAGAACGCGAAGCCCGCGGTGGTCGAGACTCTGTTAGGGTACGGCGCGGAGGTTCACGTGAGGGGTGGGAAGCTGCGGGAAACTCCGCTTCACATAGCGGCGAGAGTTCTGGACGGCGACAGGTGCGCGTTGATGTTGCTGAAATCTGGAGCAGGGCCGAATCTGACCACCGACGACGGCCAGACGCCCGTGCACGTGGCGGCGAGTCACGGGAACCTGGCGACGTTGTTGCTGCTCCTCGAGGATGGCGGAGATCCCATGTACAAATCTAAGGTAGTGCTCGTCGATCCTTCTAGTTTCCCTTCCATAACGCGAGCGTCCTCCTTCCTTAGAACGGCGAGACGCCGCTGCACTTGGCCTGCAGAGGGTGCAAGGCGGACGTGGTGCGACACTTGATCGAATTCGTGAAGGAGAGGAAGGGTCCGGAAACGGCGACCTCCTACGTCAACAGTTTGACAAACGAGGGCGCGAGCGCTCTACATTACGCCGCTCAGATCGAACCGACGGAAGTGAGGACACCCGGCAGCGACCGTGCGGTCGTTCGAGCCCTCCTGGAGGGCGGGGCAGACGTCTCGCTGCAAACGAAACAGGCTCAGGAGTCGGCGTTCCATTACTGCGCGCTGGCCGGCAACAACGAGGTTCTGTCGGAAATGATTAGTGGGATGTCGGCGACCGAGGTGCAAAAAGCCTTGAACCGTCAGAGCTCCGTAGGCTGGACGCCGTTGTTGATCGCCGCGCATCGCGGCCACATGGAGCTGGTCACCACGCTGCTGGCAAATCACGCGAGGGTGGATGTGTTCGACCAAGATGGACGATCTGCTCTTCACTTGGCCGCGGAGCACGGCTACCTTCAAGTCTGCGACGCGCTCCTCGCGAACAAAGCGTTCATAAACTCAAAGTCCAGGGTCGGCAGGACCGCGTTGCACCTGGCGGCGATGAACGGCTACTCGCATCTGGTAAAGTTCCTCATACAGGACCACGGGGCCGCGATAGACGTTCTCACGCTGAAGAAGCAGACGCCGCTCCATTTGGCGGCCGGTGCCGGCCAATTGGAGGTGTGCAAGCTCCTGCTGGAGCTCGGGGCGAGCATAGACGCGACCGACGACCAAGGCCAAAAGCCGATCCACGCGGCGGCTATGAACAATTACGCCGAAGTGGCTCAGCTGTTTTTGCAGAGGCACCCGAGTCTGGTGATGGCGTGCACCAAGGACGGTAACACCTGCGCTCACATAGCGGCGATGCAGGGCAGCGTTCGCGTGATCGAGGAGCTAATGAAGTTCGACCGGCAAGGTGTCATCTCGGCGAGGAACAAGCTGACCGAGGCGACGCCGCTTCAGCTGGCGGCCGAGGGAGGACACGCCGAGGTGGTCAAGGCGCTGGTCAGAGCAGGTGCGTCCTGCGCCGACGAGAATCAAGCGGGATTCACCGCGGTGCACTTGGCCGCGCAATACGGCCACGGTCAGGTACTCGAAGTGATGAGATCCTCCCAGTCGCTTCGCATATCCAGCAAGAAGCTCGGCGTTACGGCCCTTCACGTCGCCGCTTACTTCGGTCAAGCTGGTAAGCTCATTTTGCTAATTAGTTATACGTACGGTTGCCTCGTCTATCGAGATTCCAAAAATAACAAGTACCTGCGTGTGACGTGGTGTGCTTCAGACACCGTTCGAGAGTTGCTCACGCACGTGCCAGGAACGGTAAAGTCCGATCCCCCGACCGGTGGATCGCTCGTAGGGGAACTGGGATCCGAGTCTGGCATGACACCGTTGCATCTGGCCGCCTATTCCGGAAACGAGAACGTTGTGCGGCTGCTGTTGAACTCGGCCGGCGTTCAGGTATCGAACAGAACAGACCGTAAGAATCCTTTTTCCCCGAACGATCCGTCCTGACGCGAGATCGTTGCCCAAAGGTGGAGGCGGCGACCACCGAGAACGGTTTCAACCCGCTTCACTTGGCCTGCTTCGGCGGCCACATCACGGTAGTGGGCCTGCTCCTGAGCAGATCGGCGGAACTGCTGCACAGCTCGGATCGGTACGGGAAAACCGGTCTGCATATAGCCGCGACGCACGGCCACTACCAGATGGTCGAGGTCCTCCTCGGCCAGGGGGCCGAAATAAACGCGACCGACAAAAACGGCTGGACGCCGCTGCATTGCGCCGCTCGCGCCGGTTATCTCGATGTTGTTAAATTGCTGGTAGAGAGCGGGGCCTCGCCGAAGAGCGAGACCAATCTCGGGAGCGCGCCGATTTGGTTCGCTGCCTCGGAGGGCCACAACGACGTGCTCAAGTATCTCATGGAGAAGGAACACGATACGTACGCCCTGATGGAAGATAAGAGGGTAAGCCGCAACAGTCCAATTTCTCCGACGGTTTTTTCGTTTCGTTCATTTTTCTCCTCGAAAGCCCCGAAAACTCGAAGCGTAATTGCCGCGTCGAGTTTCGGTAAACTTTTAACGCGAACAATGATCGAACCATTAAATTTCGGCGAGCGGGGCAACGTTTAGATACCGTGCACGCGATCTTCCAATCCTACCGCTACCCCGTTCGCATTCCTCCATCGTCGTTAAACGGCATTCGTGACGAATTCGATCGATCAAGCTCGTTGGTCTTTCAGTTCGTCTATAACATGATGGTCTGCAGTAAGAGCAACAACAACAAGCCGATCGAGGAATTCGTGCTGGTATCACCGGCACCGGTAGACACGGCCGCGAAGCTTTCCAATATCTACATGAAACTGTCGGAGAAGGAGAAGGAGAGAGCAAAGGATTTGATAGCCGCGGGTAAACAATGCGAGGCGATGGCCACGGAACTGTTGGCCCTCGCCGCGGGCGCCGACTCGGCTGGACGAATCCTCACGTCGATGGACCGCAGGAACGTGGAATTCCTGGACGTTTTGATCGAGAACGAGCAAAAGGAGGTGATCGCGCACACGGTGGTGCAGCGATACCTGCAGGAATTGTGGCAGGGCAGCCTGAACTGGAACGCCTTCAGGACGATTCTATTGTTCATCGCGTTCGTCATTTGCCCGCCCGTCTGGGTGGTGTTCGCTTTGCCGCTCGGTCACAAGTACAACAACGTTCCCATTATAAAGTTCATGTCGTACCTCACGTCTCACATTTATCTGATGGTCTTCCTTTTGCTGGTTGGTATAATTCCTATATACCCGGTGGTGAGGGCCAGCCTTCTGCCTTACTGGTACGAATGGTGTCTGCTCGTGATGCTGTCCGGACTGTTGCTCTTCGAGCTGACCAACCCGAGCGACAAGAGCGGCCTGGGATGGATCAAGCTGGCGGTGCTGCTTTTCGGCGTGTTCGGCGTGGCGTTCCATCTGATGGGATTCGTGATCGTCCAACGACCCTACTGGCCGACTCTGCTCTATCTGAGAAACCAATTGTTCGCGCTGAGCTTCTTGCTGGCGTGCGTGCAAATCCTCGACTTCCTCTCGTTCCATCACCTGTTCGGACCGTGGGCCATCATCATCGGCAACCTGATGAAGGATCTGGCGCGGTTCCTCGCGGTGTTGGCCATCTTCGTGTTCGGGTTCTCGATGCACTTTGTCGCGCTGAACCAAGCGTTCAAGAACCAGTCGATTCAGGAGGCCCGTATCGAGGACAGAAAGAAGAAGAGCGCCTTCCACGACGGTAAGTTCGACGAAGCACGTGATCTTTTAGACTTTAGGAGAGAGAGAGAGAGAGAGAGAGAGAGAGAGAGAGAGAGAAATTTAGCTTCCTGATTTTGACCCTTGTCTTATCCCTCGGATACGATCGCAGCCACGAAACAAAAAAAAAACCAATTGAGAAAAGTCAGCGGCTAGTACGCGTGTTCGAAACGCGACCAAAACGGTTCGGTTCGCGGAGGAGCACGCGTACTCGACGCCTCTGATATTCGAAACTACACGAACGGTCCGAGCATAACTCGTACACGTAACGTACCGTATCGCCTTGTCGATCGAATGTTCCTTTGTCCATCGCGACGCCCTTTGAAACGAGTTTCGAACGTAAGCGGCATATGATCGTTCGATGACAAACTCGATATAGAGATCGGTATTGTTTTGGTATCGCAATCGCCCGAAACCGGACCACCGATGAATATTTGTAACTTTTGAAGGTGGACCAAGAATCCCGTCATTGTCCCGAACTAAAAACAAAAAAAAAAAAAAGCCTCGTTACCTCGAGACAAACGCATAATCGGTGTAAATTGCAATGATAGATTTGTTGGCCAATGTTACGGAATGGATGATGGAGACGCCGTCGACGGCGCCTCCTCGTCGCTACGGCCGCTACAAGAAAAAGAATGAGTGTTGTGACGATAGCTCCCGAGATAGTAAGTTTTGCCGATTGGGAACGTCTAAACGAGACCCGCAACCGGAACGGAACGCGAAATGAATGGCAATGGCACGTGCACAACGGAATGCAGGACACGATTCTTCTTGGTGTCGTACCGTCTGCATTGTGCGTTCGCCCGATGTGTGTTGCCTGCTGGGACTGCTGCCTGATTCCAATCAACATAAATATACATTCTGCAACGTCGCGAGAAATGTTTCTCACTACGCGCCGTAACCCGCGCTGCGATTCGGGCTACGCGGCCGGTAAATCCTCTTCCGTTCTCCTCCTTTCATCTTCTCCCCCGCTTCGGTATGAAATATTCCGTCAGAGATCCAAAGGGTAGGGTAGCCCCGTTCGCGAGCTCGAATCGTAGCTACTCGATGGTCCACGGCTCGATCTCGATCTCGATTCCGATCTCGAGATCTCAAGCTTACCCACCGAGTGGGTTCAGGCGACCACTGCCGGCTTGTTTCTTATCTCACGGAGGCGCCAATCGAGCGCGCGTTTCTCCACAGCCTCTGTTGTGTATCGTTTGCATTTCTATAAACATACATACATATAATTGTACAAGAGCAATGTTGTTTTTCTCGTGCTGTTCGAGTCTTGCGCAATGCGTGTTTTGTGTGGCACTGTATCGGCCAAGTCGGACACGGACATTGGTAACGATGGCCCGCCCGGATATCACCCGTCTCGTCGATCCTCCGTCTTTCGTTTCATCCCCGATCCTGTCCATATGATCCTCCGATCCCCTCCCCTCCGACGCGCGGTCGCTTTGCGTTTTTCTCGACGCGGCGATTTTCCCCGGGAACCAGCGAACCGTCCGATGATCTTTTTCTCCTTGCATGCGCACGGTAAATAGTTCCATCTCGGCGTTTCGCGTTCGCAACCGCGGCTCGTCGCTAGATCTCGTCTCGGATGCTCGAGAGGAAATATGGGAGCGAGAGGAATAGAGAGTGAGCGCGCGCGCGCGAGTGAGAGAGTCAAGAGAAACGGTTCGTCGTCTGCATGCTGCATCTCGTCGTCCAGAGCAAACGAATTGCGATTATGTTGCGAGTCCCGTCGAGTTCCGGAGAACCGGGGTACTGAAGAACACACGCGGAGAGCCCTCGCATATCCGGATCGTACGATAAACATATATACACACGCAAACACTCGGCTTTGTAGATCCTCGATGCATCCCGCGGAGTCGCTCGTCGCGGGTTCTCGCGCTGAAACCAGAGAGAAAACAAACACACGGATAATAATAATAATAATAATAATAATAAACAAATAACATATACGACAAGTTATACGACACCCGAAATGTTATACGTGGATATCGAAGCTCACGGAACGTCCGGCATGCATCCAACGTTATTCGCAAGCATGGCCAGTCTCTGTATTAGCATGAGCATGTTCGTTCAGTACGTTCATCGTTCGTTCGATCGTTCGTTCGTTTACTTCTAATGTACGTATGAATACACCACCCGCATCCATACATAGCGACTCCACAGTAGCCAAGCCTGTCTAAACGGCACGAAGCAGCAACAAGCAGTCACGAGAGAAAGCGCAAACGAAAGACAAAAATCAAGAAACATGTGTGTGTGCCTCGAATTCCAGTAAAGATGAATCCGGTACTCGCCTTCGAGTACCTGTTCTTCGCCGTCTTTGGCCAAACGACCCATGGCGAGCTCAAGGTCGAGACTAATCAGCCGCAGTGGACCTCGGTCCTGTTCAAGCTGGCATTCGGCGTATACATGTTGGTCTCGGTAGTCGTATTAATTAATCTGCTGATCGCCATGATGAGCGACACCTACCAGCGGATACAGGCGCAATCGGACATTGAGTGGAAATACGGGCTCAGTAAACTGATCCGAAATATGCACAGGTAAGCTGCCGCCAAACCTTCGTCGTCGTATCGCTCGATCGAAATTCAAATATCCGATATTCGCTTCCGCGGCAAAATATGGAAGGCTGCGTTCTCTGACGGACGCGTGCTCTGCGCTGGTCCCGTTTCGCGCCGCGTGTCTCCTCGCCGTAGATCCTCTAACGAAACCAAACGAACGGGATAGGCTGGACACACGATTACGTGTTGCAGAACGACCACCGCCCCGTCGCCCCTTAACTTGCTCACTACTTGGATCGTGTACTTCATCAAGGTGTGCAGGCAACGAGCCGCGAAACGAAAGCGTCCCTCGTTGGTACACATGATGGGACTCCAGAGGACCGGTCGTCTGTCCCCGAGATCCAAGATGGGCGCGAAATGGCTGGCGAAAGTGAAAAAGGGCCAGGTCAGACCGAAAGACAGCGTCGCGTTGTCCGTGGTACACTTGAGCCCTCTCGGTAGCCAACTGTCATTCAATAGCGCGACGAGGATCGAGAGCGTGGTAGATTGGGACTCGATCAGAAAGAAATACTTGATCCTCACCGGGAACGAGCCCGAGAAAGAAGCGGACAAAGACGAGAAGGACGAGGACAACGAGAACGAGGAGGAGAACGGACCGACGGCCTCCAACTCCAACGCGGTACCAGCGACGATGTCGACGCCACCTGTCTAGAGGAACCGAGATTCCTCGCCTCGGAAATAATAAACGAAAGTTCGATCCATCGTCGCGAACTAACGAAACGTAAATTACGAACACAGACAGACACTCGTCGCGCTAACGGCGCCTCGAATACAACTTATGGCATCGATATCAACAACCTAGGTAACGTTTCGTAGTTGAAACCCCGTGACTTCTCCACGATCGGCATACTTGGCGCGTGTTTTGTCGAAAATTTACGTAAGTAGGATAGTACGACTGTCGTCGTGCGACCGACGTTTCACCGAGAATAGCTAAATCTATCGATCTCGAGTTGCGCCTCGATGGCCATCGACCGACGGTTTCCCTCTGTGAAACGTCTCTCGGTTCCGTGTTGCTCGGATAGAGCGAAACTTTGCGGCAGGTGTTTACAAGTGTCGCAAACGCGTCCCTTAATTTAAGATCCTAGAAGGACTCGCGTTCCCTCGCGTTTTACCGATTAGCCATTAACGACACGCAGCCTCGAGAACCTACAAGCAAACGAACAACACGCATGTACTTTAACACGAATACGATACATACGCAACAATATACATATACGTACGTACATACAGACAAGATTGAATAATAAGAAGCCGGCACGATACAGCAGAGTTTTCACAAGACATATCGTTCCCACGTATTTCCAGTCAGGATGAGTCCCGTACTGGCCGTTGAGTTATTGTTCTTCGCCATCTTCGGTCAGACGACCCACGAACAATTCAAGGTTGACTCATCAATGCAGCCCGAGTGGACCACGGTTCTCTTCAAACTCACCTTCGGTATTTATATGCTGGTTTCGGTGGTCGTGCTGATTAATCTGCTAATCGCCATGATGAGCGACACTTACCAACGGATACAAGCTCAGTCCGACATCGAATGGAAGTACGGATTGAGTAAGCTCATTAGGAACATGCACAGGTAAGAGGGACCTATAATCGTTGCGCGGCACCAGGGCCGGTTTCACTCGTTAAGTAACCGTAACCAAGGTAAACGTTTACCACTTTTAATTCTGTCCCAACTATAATGAAACTTTGAGCTCTCTGAGGAGATGAACAAGGAGATGAAAAAAATCATAAGATAAATAAGAATATCTGCTATCGTGTTAGCTCCTTCAGAAAATTCACGGCTGATATCCGAGTTCAAGACCTAAAGCAAAAACAAATTTGCAATTCCTGACATTAACGTTAGATTGCTTCTTATTTTTCAGATTTAAAAATTCCATCGAACAAGGCAATCGAAATTATAGAGTCTTTTTAAATTTTCCTTTTTATATTTGTCGTATCTCTAGTCGTTTTCGAATATTAATTCGAGTCGACCGCCTGTACCTAGAGATATTTTGTTGAAATCGGCCCTGCACAGAATCGAAAATCGGTGTACAAGATTGTCCTTTGGTATCCGACGTCGATTGACGAACGTTGCATGCCCCGCGCGTTATGAACTGGGTTCGTTTCGTTTCGATCCTCCGCCGGAATTCTAATTGATCGGGCACGTTTATCGATGCGCAGGACAAGCACAGCGCCATCGCCGCTGAATCTACTTACCACCTGGTTGGCATATTTGTACAAGATATGCAAGAAACGCGCCGTGAATAAACAACGACCGTCCCTCGTCCGTTTGATGGGATTGCAGAGAAACGACACGCTTTCCCCGCGTACCAGAATGGGCGCCAAGTGGTTGTCCAAAGTGAAAAAGACCCAGGTGGGCCACAAGGACAGCGTCGCCCTATCGGTCGTTCACCTAAGCCCTCTTGGTAGTCAGCTGTCGTTCAGTAACGCCGTCAGAATCGACAACGTCGTTGATTGGGAGGCGGTCAGACGAAAGTACCGAGATCTCTACGACGAAAAGATCGAAAAGCATACAGAGGAATCGAAAGAGTCTGCGGAACCCGAGACCGTATTGGCAGCTATGGATAGCCAGTTGGTCGTTGTTCCTGTCGGAAACCAGGCTGCGTCCGCCAACTTTCCCTGAATCGATCGATCACCGCGATCGATCGTCCCGAGACAACAGTTACGGCCAATTTAACCATTAGTTTTTCAACATTGATATGTACACCCTCGTCTCGTATGATCTTTCTTATCAAAATAAACGACCAAACCGATCGGATCGCTTTGTGGTCCTACCATTACTCGCGTACCTCTCACCTTTTGTCGCGCCGCGATGTAACATGATTATCGTTTCAACCATGTTTTAGGCAACGATACCGAGGAAACGATACCTTTGATGGGTTAGTCTCTGTGCACCATGTTACTCGTATTGCCTGCTCTACGAATCTTTCACCAATAAACCGATGAATCGATAATCTGATTCCTTAATAAAGTGAACCCCTCGTCCGGCAGTGCCTGGATCTTCTCGAGCCCGAATTTTTCTGAAAGCAAGAGTGTTATTCTGCCAAACAATCAGCTTCCTATCGATCAGAACACGCATTCTGCATCACTCAATCACGATATCTTGTATTTCGATATCATAAATGCCGATTCGACTGTCACTCATACGCCGTTTAAAACGTTCGAAATTCACTGTCGATCATTCACGTCATACATTCGTTCCCCGACTCATCTATCGTCTCCATATCCTCTGGTTCTCCTTTTCATTTCCATCGCACGTGCTACGCCTTATGGCGCATATCTCTTTCTTTCCGTCGACGCAAAGCTGTGCAAAACACTCGATACATATACATTTTAAAACACTATGGGACAATTGTATTTAAAACATGTTCGTTTTAAGCAGCTCTGGGTCGACGACATTCATTGTTACGATTGGATCGCAACGATCGAAACGAAGATCGATGCAGACGCGAATCGCACAACTTAGACGCTTGATTACGTTCTTCCAGTGAAAGTGAATCCCATCGATATCACGGAAAATCTTTTCTTCGCTATTTTCGGCCAGAAGGACACGGACGACTTCACGGTATCGTTAAAACGAAAGCTGCAACCAAGCTGGACGATATATTTATTTAAGGTCAGATCAACGTAGACTAGTAGCGCTCGATCTAGTACTGTTTACAGCTCAACGATTCGCGATCAATGATCTCCTGGTAATGTTCCGGCAGGTATCTTTCTCTCTGTATATGTTGGTTAGCGTCATAGTGCTGATCAATCTGTTGATCGCGATGATGTCCGACACGTACCAGAATATTCAATCTCAGAGCGATATCGAATGGAAGTATGGGCTCAGCAAACTCATTCGTAACATGCAAAAGTAAGTGGACCGCGAAGAGTATTTGTACGGTGGAGTCTCGATAATCTGTGTACCGTTTAACTCGAATTTTCTTTAAACCGATGTTCGTTTGATCAAAGGTCATATTCTCAAGAAGAGGAAAAAAAAATATCGGGGTTATTTTATTTTTTTTATTAACGGTAACTAGAAGCATCTAAACTTCTTCTGTCTCGATTACTTTGTATTATCAAGACTCCATTGTATCGTCGCGAAGAGGCAGCGCCGTTAAATACAAAGGCAGGGAAGGTTTTTACAATTCGTGCAACGCAACGATCTACAGTAAGTAACAAATATCGGCTCACGTGCCTTTTCAAGAACACGAACTGCGCCTTCGCCATTGAACCTCGTTAGTTCCTGGATCGCGTATCTTGGGAAACCGTGCAAAACTCGAAGCGTGGGACGTAAAACGGGAGTGATGCGCCTATTTCCGGGACATTCGTTTATTCAGGTACGTAAAGTATTAAAATTCCATTGGCCTTAAAGTGTCGATAAGTGTTGTTTTCTTGTTTGCGTAGGGTAATGGGATATCCTCGCAACAACGTGACGCCATTAATTTTCCATTACTTCAACCAAGCCCGTTGGGAAGTCAATTATCTTTAAAAAGCTCAATGAGAATCGAAAATGTCGTCGACTGGGATCTCGTGAAACGAAAATATAGAGTACGATTTGGAAACGAAATCGAGAAACCTCTTCCAGAAGATTCGTCCACCATCGATACGAACGTTTAAACGATTTTATATATACTTTTGCTGATCTTTACAAACGCTACAGATTCGCGATAAGTTATTTGATATCTCTTTTATTTTGTAGTTATTGCTATAAACTTTAAAGAAAAATTATAATACCAAATAAGAAACATGACCACCGTCCTAAACTTCCTCTGATTATTACAGGTATAAAAATGAAATAAAACTAAAAAAAAATTTTTGCGAGACGTAATACTTTTATATTAAAATTACAAACGTATAAATTGTACTGTTTTACATGTAACTTTACATATAATACTTAACATTTAACTAAAGAAGCATCTTTAATAGTTTTGTTTATTAAGGTACGTTATTTCTCGGCCGTATCTTTGGTGTGTGGTAACTGAGAGGCCAAATGCAGCAGCTTGTTCGCGTATACATGCATCTTCCTCCACTGTCAATGCTTCAGGAAGTGGTTGCCTTAATGCCTGGCTATCTTCGGAAAAACTTTTGCACATCTGGTGCACCAGCTTCTGAAATGCAGTTCCTTCTGTCCCTTTGTGCTCAGTCTTTAAACAGTTTCTCCAAAGTTTCTTCTCCATGTCCAAGTACTTTCTTTGTTTTTCATTCACCTATGATAAACAAATGGAATGAAATGTTCTCAGAATTAGCTTGCATTCCGTAGTTTAATATTTACCAGTTTAATTTCCTTGATAGTTATTTCGTTTTTAGGTTCCAGTGTAAGTGCAAGTTGCAGTTTTTCCATTGCTCTATCATACTCTCCCATTTTTAATAGTGCTCGACCATAACTGTTTCATAAAGCATAAATTGTTTTTATATCTACATAATTACTTCCAATACGCTAACAGTGATTTTGTGAAACATACTTGAAATGAGTTTTAGCAGATGGTATTAGTACTCTGTTACACGCGCTGCACGCACGACGTGGCATATTTTCGATGTTATAACAAACAGCAAGGTTGCTATAACCTTTTGAAATTACCCTTTTAAATTCATCTTCCTCTTCCTGGTTCTGTAATCTTGCCTCTTCCAGCCATTGAATTGCTTTGCTATACCTGATAATATATTGTCATAATTATAAAATTAATAGCATATAAATACATTATATTGAAATTACTTACTCTCTTATTGCTTGCCTGACTTTGAGCAGTTTAAAATTATACTTGGCATTATTAAACATAGCTAAAACTCGTTTAATAACATGTTCAAACATTTTTCTCTCTTCATTGGACAGATTCTCAGGAGCATTGATAGCTCCATTATCCACATAATCAAGTAAATGTACTATGAACAGAACTTCTACATCAGGAGGAATACGAGGAGCACAACCATACTTTCCATACGCCAAATCAGGATGTACAATAAATATAGCTATTTCATGCTTTTGCATGCTTGTAATAGCAATCTCTAAACCAGGTAATAAGGTACCCTGACCAAGTTGAAAAGTCTCTGCTCTTCCACGAACAAAACTAGAATCAAATGGTTCGTCTGTATATTCAAAATGTCCTACATATTTTATAGTAACTAATGCATTAGAAGGCACAATCCCTCCGACTCCTTTCTGCTTTACTAATTTCATAACCTACGAACAATATAAAAAAAAATATATTATTCCTTGAAACGTAGAAAACCTTTAGAAATTTATAAAAAGGAGCATTTACTTTACTATTGCCAAGAATATCAGTCATTTTAGTCTTTAATTTATCAAAACTCATGTTACAGAGCAGAACAGAATTATCTGTAGTATTATTATCGTTGTTGTCATCGTCGTCGTGAAAATCATCCAAATTTAACAAATTTAACACTTCGTCGTTCGTCAAGGGGATCGATGATGAATAAGGAAATTCTTCTTCATCCATACCCTCGTATTCGCCAATTTCGAACACAAGGCCATCGTTCAATGTTAAGTCACTAAAACCAATAGTTTAATACATCTTTTGTTCTTATGATCTTCAATACACAGCTTACTAGAAAATTCAATTTCATATACCGTAGTGTAAATCCTTCACTTGCATTTATACACTTTGCCATTTTAATCGTAAAAGATACACTATACTATGTTGTATGTATAAAGAAATTAGTAACTAATGCAAAGTTTGATTTCGTTTCTGAACTGGATGCTATCAACAGGTATCAATGTGTATTTCGTGACCTTAAGTTCTCATCTCATATTTCAAGATTATCTCTCTCTAACCTATTTATGTTCAACCAACGTGTATCCTACCTAACAAGGAATAAAATATGTAAATATTGTAAACAATGCTACTTTCTGTCGTACGATCTTGGGCCTCTGAATTCTAGTCCTCTACTGCATACTACCATATACTGATATTTCTATATTTTACCTAAACGATATATATACAGGTTTATTAAAATCCAATAATATAAATAATAATCCCGTCATTGAATTGATAACCTATTATAAACATACAATAACGCTATCTAGTGTTTCAATTGCGCTGCAACTTTAAGTTTTTTAAGAAAAATGAAATATGTATCATACCTATGTTGACATATCGTAACTCCATCAAACGAAACGAATTAATCCTTTCTATGCATTAAATTAGATCAAAAAACGTATAATTGAAGTAATTCGCGACATTTCGAGTCATGAATAACAGAACGTATCTCGATATTGATGATACAATATTAACGAAAATTTTAACGCTACCTGTGAGTAAATATAACTATGCATACTTTATGCCAGGATTAATATCTACGGTATAAATGTTTTTATTAATTCTAGGAAAATGCATCACAGATTGACAATATAATCAAACAACCTAATTCAAAACCTTTCTTCATTATTCAGCCTACACCTGGTAATATATTTCTATATGCTGTGGCAATAATAATTACTTGCATCAAATAAATAATTTCTGTTTGTATAATGCTCTAGGTATATGTGTGAAAATAAAGACAGACAGCGGAGAGAAAATTTTTTTAAATATATGTACATCTGATAAAATACCAGCACCTGAAGATATATCTGAAGTAAAACTGTTAGAGATATTGTCAGAGGAAAATCCAAATTTTACAGTACCTATGAGTATTGGCAGTGAAAGACTGGAATCAGATAGAGGTGCCTAAACCTTGCACATATATTTTAGTAAAATGTAACATTTAGCGATATAATGTATTTAATATTACAGGTGGATCACTCTGTACAACATATGATATTGCAATTAATACAGCATATTTTCAAAAATGTCAAGAAAACAAAAATTTTATATGGTTTACAATATTAGTTATAATGAATGGTATATCGGATAAGTTTAAGAAGACCTTAAATTTAGAGAAATATGTAATCCTTAAAAATCGTAAGGTATGATTTTTTTGTAATTATATAATGACCAAGTAAAATTGGCATCAGATTTTCGTTTCATTTATTACATTTATTACAGGTCATGGGAAAATTACAACAGCATAGAATTGAAAATCGCGAACCACGAACTCACTCGCAAATTAAAAAACCACTTATCGAGGAAATTAAGTCTCCTGCTAAAAATACATATGGAAAAGAAGCTGACATTAATCAATCGGAAAATGTTCCTTTAGAGTCTACTGTCGATTCTAAACTAAGTTATGTGTTATTAAAACAACCTTTAAAAAAAACAGCAACACATTTGATTGGTTTATTTCAAATGCCTAAAGGGGTAAGACAACACTTTATTTACAATTAATAAAGAAACTATGAATTGTTATATTTTGTACAGATTGCTGGTAAAGACGTGGAAGTACTTCTGGATGAAAATCGTATTGTAATTACTGTCAACAAAACTAACCTAACATATGATCTTTCAGTTCCATATACTATAAATATAATGCACGTAAAGTGTCTTCTAGATAAAGATCTCAGGGTAAGACAAGAATCAATTTATCACAAAATTTATTTTGTTATAAACATATTTCGTGTTGAAGTAATAAGCATATTATTCATAATTTCTATAGGTATTAAGATTAGACATGCCTGTACAAAGTACGTTAGACGGTGTTTAAAGTTATTAAACAATAAATATAAACGGAATAATTTTATTAATAGTTTTATTATAACAAAAACCTGTTTTGCATATGAAGTTAACAAACATGAAACATTGTAACAATAATTACATTTCAAAACATGTAAAATGTAAAGAGCAGTATTTTCTGATCTAGTTTTTTTTCCAGTAAAAATAGATCTTCAATGTGCGTGAATAGCATGATTACTGTTAAGTCTATATTACACGAAAACCTGTATATAAACAACACAAGTATAGATTGAATATCTGTAGCTATTGTACAAAATATAACTTATACGTTTTAGTATAAGAAATAGTACAGAATATCAAACACAATACATTGTAAAAACAATCTACAGGATTGCATGTAATTTTATGTCCGATAATGTACATAAAAATAATCACAAACGCTGTTGTTGGAATGTAGCTATATATGTGTTGATAATTACATTTTATGGCACACTGGATCATTAGAAATGCTTCACTCTACAAACTTATATGCCATTTTCGTATTTAACATTTATGATCATTTTATATCTCCGTATAAAGCGTCGATCGTTCGATTCCAATCATAGGAAAAACTTTTGGTAATAAATACAGTGTATTTACACCTATCATAAAACAAGTTAGATACTTGTTGACTAGATCGATAAAAATCGTATTTTTATTTTTGGAATAATTTTTACTGTTCATAAGGTCCTTGAAATTAATTTTTAATATGGCACACATTGTTCGATAACTAAATTGTTTGCAAAGACTTCTTATTGCAAGAATGCTGCAAAGTCCAACTACTGTTCTAAGTATCATGCAACCATACATTAGATAAGAGGGCCAAACAATGTGATATGGTGGCTGTATTGTAGGAGCTAACATGACTCTGGTTTTGTAATTAAGCCATGATCCTAAATGAACTCCAGTGGTAACAGATACCACCATACAGGTATCACCTCTAGAATGAAAAAATTATTATATGCAATCACATTAATGTATCCACTGAATGTAATTAACTTTATTTATTACCTAGTTGGTGTCCACTTTTTACCAGAGGGATAATAAACTATAACACATATACTAATGGCAATTAAGGTTGCTAAAGCCCAAATATTACAAACAATATAATCATCTATCATGTCCACTAAAGGTACTAGTGGAATCATTAATGTAATGGCTAATGTTAAGCCTGCTAGAATGTCTAACACTGTGTGCATGCCCAAATAGAGCCTGCTTGTACACACAAGTGTACACCTTTCAAACACACAAAGATAGTTATATTTCAAGTTCCTTATTAACTTCATAAACCTGCTGTTAAGGCATAATGTATCACTTACCAAAGAAAAGCAATTGTAAAGCCAATAGAAAGAGAGTAAATATATCTATTCATTGTAAATAATACTACACTGAATGGAATTGATACACCAATCATAGCATGGGTAGATGGCATTCCATATTCTTCTGACCATTTTGTCTGTAATCGAACTGCTGGTGGGCATGCAGGTCGTGGCCAACGTATAATATCTTTTAATGTTTGACCTAAACAGATAGTTTATAATGTAACAATAGTGAGTTAGCATGCACAGTTATATTAAACAATAACTTACCTGTAGTCATAACAATACACCATACTAAAATAATTCGTCTACCCACAGCTCCATCAATATTCCAAAACCAAAAAGGTATAAATGTACAATAAAATATTTCATCTCCTAATTCCGTTCCAAATAGAAATAGATAATACCAAAAGTAATTTGATATGGTGTAATTCGGATTCCCGGCGATCGAAGATAATCGTTTTTGTTCGTCGTTTGATGCACAGGTACTTGCAAAATCGACGGATTTTTTCTCAGTCAAGACATGACCATTTTTCTTTGACTCTTCACAATTCAAAGAACAATTATTCAGATCATGTTCAAGTTCACGTGAAACAATTTCACGTGTCATGTTACACGAATCGTCCTCATGTTCTTTCAAATTTGTTCTGTAATGTATTTTTACACCAAAAGCTGTCTGAATTTTCGCGACCAAAGACGCATCTCTTAAATGTTTCACAATTTTTGACATGTCTTCTACATGTAACGTACGAGCTTCATCGCAAAATTTTATTTAACTATCAGGTAGAACATTGTACATAAAAGTAGCGACAACGAATTTATAGACATACTCAATCGCATGAAAAAACAAATTAGAAAGAAGAAAAACAGTATATCGTGTATATGAAAATTAAGCTATCGAATATTCATCTTTATTCGTTGCAATGTAAAATCACTTCCGAGTAATGAAATTCGATTAAGAATTTTATATAACATGTAACAATGTTTTAGAAAAACAATTTAAAGTGTGGTATTTGCGTAGCTTGTGTGTATGAGTTTAATCGAATATAAAACCAAAAGTCCCGGCATACATCATCTTAAAGCAGAATACTCTTCACCAGTTTCACAGCACGTCATTGCACTTTGCATAAATCACACATACCTACATTACAGACAACGTTATCTTTTTAAAGTAGCTGTACCCAATTTAATACGAAATCACAGACGAAGATATTTCGCGACGAAATTCTAGTCTTCGACTACACTTTATACTTTACAGTCAGTTTATAACCACAGACGAAGTATAGAATACCTAGACGTTTTAAGCAATGCTTTATTGTATCATACATATTAGGGACTGTCGAACCCCCTTATCATTCCCATGTCACTACCAACGTTATCGGTGCAGACTAAAATACAATTTTTGTACTTTTACCGTTTGGAATTATGACTACACATTGAGAAAGTTAATTATTTAAGTTGCAAGGAACTATAAATCAAAGTAATTACGGGAGCGGATTTAAGCAGACTCGAGCATATCCTTATTATTCCTCTTTTTATTTGTATGTTATTTTTACTAAGTATGACATTGAAAAATGTCTTGTAATAAATTATTCTAAATAGAGCTTTTTACGAGATTCACATTTATCATTAGCATGTCGTTAACGAACAGTAAACATACTACCACAGACTAGGTATAGAATAGACTATGCATCTTATGGAAATGATGCTATAAAGACTGAAATACCGACTTGGTAAAAACCAGTGAATTTTAAGTAATCTCTTTGTTTTAAGTATGGTGATTTTAGGAACTATAGTCAAATGAATTATTGAAATCGTTAAAATTAGCAAACAGAAGTCTTCCTGCTCTTACATGATGTACAGAATTATTATTATTAACAATTTTATCCAATATTTAAAGAAATTACTTTAAATTCGCAGCCATTAGCACAGTGTTATCCACGACGAAAATCTTTCGTCGCGAGTAACACCAATTACCAGGACTCATGACGAGGAGATTGTTGTAAATAAAGAAACAATTAAACGATTGATTTTTATTTTATTTTATAGACCAGCCTTGCTCCTTTATACAGCAATAATATTCGATGACACACCATACGAATATTATTTGTATTATGTTGTACGAACTAGAATAAAATATAAAATCAAAATAGACCCATTCTTCCACATCCTATAATGTATAAAATGCAATATACAACGCGTTACGCTTGTAAAAAATGCAATAACAGACGTTTCGTGCATTTATTATACTTATATTCTTAAAATGCGAACACAGTTCATTCGATAATCGAAATACATTCGCAAAATGAAAATTTATCACAGAAACATTTTAATTCGAGCGTCAATTATTGATTTAAATCGTCTTACGATTGAAACATATGTCCGATAAAAGCGAAGTTCTTGACGGTCAAAGAAACATTAGAAGCATCCGAATTTGGATGAACATGTAGATCTGGAGTGCCAACAGGGCTTACGCTATCGATGCTTGGGGAACTCATCCTCTGGATATCGTCGACGTAAGTTTTGTTATCCTGAATGTTCAACGGAACGATAACTTCGTTCAAATGGTTTTGTGGTAAAATCGTGATAATAGGAGTTATACTTGGCGATGATGTCTCGGATTGACAATAGTTTTGCGCATTTTGATACTGGGCTTTACATTTTTTTTCGTGTACGAACAAACTTCCGTTGTGACTGTACGCCGTACCGCAAATCTTGCAAGCATACGGTTTTTCACCTGTATGCGTGAATCTGTGCTCTTTCAAGTACTTCAGTCTTCTAAATGATTTTCCGCACGTTTTGCAGTGGTAATTTGCTTCCCCGGTATGCGTTGTAATATGCGCTTTTAAAGTACACGACTTGGCAAAAGCGGCACTGCAAAAATGACAAACAAACGGCCTATCACCAGTATGCGTTCTTTCATGATTTATACAATTCGAATTCGACGTAAATCCTCTTCCACAGTATTTGCAAACGTGAGGTTTGTAACCAGTGTGCGTTCTCATATGAAACATGAGACCTGTATTTTGCCTAAATGTTTTACTGCATATGTGACACAAAAATCTCTTGAAATTTGCGTCTTCCTGCTCTTTGGCGCGTTCATGAATTCTTACATGCTTCTGTAATTTGACTTCTTTCTCAAAAGATTTATTACATTCGTCGCATCGATATGGTTTCAATACTTCATTCGATTTTTGTTGATCTTTATCTTTTATGTCGCAGTTACACACTTCACCGCAATTCGTGCAGTCTTCGTCTTGCGAATTGTGCGTATTTAACCGATGCTTTAAAAGAGATCTTTTAGTATCGTACGATTTTCCACAAATTTTACAAGGGAAGCCCTTCTCTTCATTATCAGAGTCAAGCTCCTCCTTTATCCAGCTGTTTATTAATTTAATGGCAGACTTGTCATCGGATGGTTTCTGCGTTTCCAAGGACACTTTGTCTTCGTTATGTCCATAGCGAGTTTTATGACTTTCCAATCTATCTCGGCGGAAAAATTTCATATTGCACACATTACAAACGAATTTTTTTTCTGCATGAATTAACAAATGTTCTTGAAGCAATACATCGGTCGAGTAACATTTATTACAACGTTTACATCGATGTAACGTCGTGTCATTAAGAGTGTCAAATTGTTTGTCAATACCAACATTTGTCTTTGATAAATAAGAACTAGAACTTGTATATTGACGCTCTAATGTACACTTTTTAAGCATGTCCGATGTATCATTTTCATTATTTACATATCCTTCTTCCGTTTCTCTTCTTTTACTATTAATGCCAATTTCTATAAACCTTTCCTTCAATTCACTGTTATTTTCCAATTTTCTCTTGTCCCTAATTTCTTTCAGAATAGAGAGAACTTCCTTTGGATTAGCTCTTTTATGAACATTTAAATGTCGTACCATAGTATCAGTTTTCTTGAAATTTTTATTACATATTCTACATAATACTGGTTTAATTTTTTCTTTAACCTTGTGTAATTTGCTATGCTTTACCAATTCGTCGAATTGAACAAATTGTTTATTACATTTGTCGCAAATAAACTGTTTCTCATTATGAGTTGCTATATGCTTTTCCAAAGATTTTTTATTGGAATAATATCTTGTACATTTTGGACAAGCATAAGAATTTCGAGAATCTGTATCCTCAATGTTCAAAGTATGGTCATTTTCTACAATATCACGCTTAACATTTGTATTCTTTTTTATGTACTGTCTTTGTCTTTCCTTATGATTCTTTAAGTTTTCCATAGAAGTCACTCTCTTAAACATAGTTGTCCTTCTGGTTCTATAAGCCTCCTTTCCTGTAATAGTTTTTTCACATGCTGCTTGTTTATATTTAATATAGGTGTAATTCTGGTGATTATTAAGTTCATTGCAGTCTATGCTATTAGATTTAGTAATTGCTTTAAGTTCTTCTATGCTCTCTGTGTTGGAATTACAATTTGGAGTTGAAGATACATCATGATCCAGTCGAGAAACTGTATCTGTTTCATTGATAAAATTATAGGTAAAGGTATACTCTGTCTGGCAAAATTGATCCTAATAAAGAGAAAAAATTAATTACAACTATATAAATCCAATTATTCCTCTCATATGCATGAATACTTACTTTGGTGGATTTAAACTTATTTGTATTGCACATTGATTTTAATTTTCCATATACTTCTCTTAATCTGAGATCTGATTGCTGGCATTGTTTTCTTAATTCATAAGCATTGTTAACTTTGATTGTACATTCCATGCAAATAGTAGTAGGTAAACCATCGTTCTCCATTATCTAACCAATGGAAATCTTCATTAATAAAGTGATAAAAAAAAGAAAAATAGAAGAAAATTAGGAAAAGAAACAGGTTTAAATAGTCAACTGACCTCAACACCGCTGCACAAGCGGAATTTCTCTGATAAGTCGAAGGTATCTTCACTATCCCGATTATTCCATTTAACTCCAAAAATATATTGGTTATTTTGATTTGTTGTAAGACAAATGCGGCAAAGATTACCAGTGCCGTTGAGTAGAACTGTCATTTCAGATTCGGTCTCCATTAGATCCTAGCGAAAATAATGACTGAACTGGGTTGAACCCGAAGGATATTTACATTCGAACTCTCCACGATCGTCAATGCAATTTATTATTTGGCAGAGATGCCAGAAAGGCACCGAAGGTGCACTCTCACACTATGTCAGATCACGCGTACGTGAGCTCGTGGAGTTTCGGAAAACCGACAAAGGCAAAATGACGCATCCCCTCTTTCTCGATTCTCCGAAGTTGCCCGAAGTAATTTCGGACCGTCTCGTGGGAGTCGAGAGAGAAAGGCTCACACTTCCCTTCTCGCTCTTGAACAACTAACATCCGACCTCTCGTCAACAGGTCTCCACTGGCCTCTGCTGACCGCTGCTGACCACTCTTGAAATTTCTGACAACGTATAACGATTACGACTGGCTACTGCTAGTCTCTCCCAGCCTCTGCTGACCGCTGCTGACCACTCCTGGAATTTCTGACAACGTATAACGATTACTACTGACTTCTGCCAGCCTCCGCTGGCCTCTGCTGACCGCTGCTGACCACTCCTGTTACTTCTGACAACGTATAACGATTACGACTGGCTACTGTTAGCCTCTCCCAGCCTCTGCTGACCACCGCTTATATTTCTGACAACGTATAACGATTACTACTGACTTCTGCCAGCCTCCGCTGGCCTCTGCTGACCGCTGCTGACCACTCTTGTTACTTCTGACAACGTATAACGATTACTACTGACTTCTGCCTGCATCCGCTGGGCTCTGCTGACCGCTACTGACCACTCCTGATACTTCTGGCAACGTATAACGATTACAACTTGCTACTGCCTGCCCCTGCTGGACTATGCTTGCCACTGCTAGCCTCTGCTGACCACAGCTGACCACCTCTGATGCTTCCGACAACGTATAACGATTACTACTGGCTACTGCCACCCTCTGCTGACCTCAGCCAGCATCTCCCGACCTAAGCTGGCCTCTGCCAACATCTCCCGACGTCAGCTGACCGTCGCTGACCACTGCTGACCGTTGCTGACAACTTGTCACATGATGTAATATAATATAATATGTTTATATGTATTAAAGTTTTGTATAATGTAAATCTATGGCAATAAATGATATAATTTCAAAGTATTCAATGTGTTCTCATCATTTTTTACCGTTCTTTTCCTCTCCAAATCATTCTCTTACCTATAAGATGCGTACCACCTTCTTCGCAAGTTCACCAGCATTTTAGAAATGTTCCGGGAACTTTGGAAATCCGAATTTGACCTTGACCTTGACCCAGTTTCGAAAGTGGGTCAAGGCCATTCGAATCTTAGAAAAATTCCGGGCGCTTCGAAAATCCGGATGGCCTTGACCCAATTTCGAAAGTGGGTCAAGGCCATTCGAAATTTTAGAAATCTTCTGGCCGTCTTGGAAATCCGGATGGCCTTGACCCAATTTCGAAAGTGGGTCAAGGCCATTCGAAATTTCAGAAATCTTCCGGCCGACTTGGAAATCCGGATGGCCTTGACCCAATTTCGAAAGTGGGTCAAGGCCATTCGAAATTTCAGAAATCTTCTGGCCGCCTTGGAAATCCGGATGGCCTTGACCCAATTTCGAAAGTGGGTCAAGGCCATTCGAAATTTTAGAAATCTTCTGGCCGCCTTGGAAATCCGGATGGCCTTGACCCAATTTCGAAAGTAGGTCAAGGCCATCGAATCTTAGAAAAATTCCGGGCGCTTTGGGAATCAGGATTTGGCCTTGACCCAGTTTTGAAAGTGGGTCAAGGTCACCGGCATTTCAGAAAACGTTCCGGGCACTTTGGAATTCCAGTTTTAAGTAGAGAAACGGTTTCTTATAACTAAGGGAATAATGGGGAGAGGAAAAGAAAGGTAAAAGTGATGAGAACACATAGAATTCTTTGAAATTATATCATTTATTGTCATAGATTTACATTATACAAAGTTTTAATACATGTACATCATGTTAGAAGTTGTTAACAAAGGTCAGCGTGGTCAGCAGGGGTCAGCAGAGGTCAGCAGAGGGATGCAGAGGCATGCAGAGACTAGCAGGGGCAAGCAGTAGCAAGTTGTAATCGTTGTACGTTGCCAGAAGCATCAGGGGTGGTCAGCAGAGGTCAGCAGAGGCTGGGAGAGGCTGACAGTAGCAAGTTGTAATCGTTATACGTTGCCAGAAGCATCAGGGGTGGTCAGCAGAAGCCAGCAGAGGTTGGGAGAGGCTAACAGTAGCAAGTTGTAATCGTTATACGTTGCCAAAAGCATCAGGGGTGGTCAGCAGTGTTCAGCAGAAGCCAGGAAAGGCATGCACAGGCAAGCAGTAACCTGCAAAGGCAAGCAGAGACTTGTAGGGGCATGCAGTAGTAAGTATTAATCGTTATACATTATCAGAAATACCTGCAGTGGTCAGTAGCGTGCGGCAGAGGCCAGGAAAGTTCAGCAGAGACAAGCACACGCTGACAGAGATCAGCAAAGACCAACAGAGGTTAGCAGAAGTCAGTAGGAATCGTTATACGTTGTCAGAAATTCCAGGAGTGGTCAGCAGCGGTCAGCAGAGGCCAGTGGAGACCTGTTGATAAGAGGTCGGATATTAGTTGTTCAAGAGCGAGAAGGGAAGTGTGAGCCTTTCTCTCTCGACTCCCACGAGGCGGTCCGAAATTACTTCGGGCAGCTTCGGAATAATCGAGAAAGAGGACATGTGTCAGTTTGCCTTTGTCGGGTTTCCGAAACTCCACGAGCTCACGTACGCGTGATCTGGTATGTGTGAGTAGGGCACCGGGTGCTGAATCTGGCATCTCTGTTATTTGGGAACACTGCAGCGACGTTTTAGAAGACCTCGAATCAAAGAAGCGCGAACTCTGTTGTCGATTGTGATTGGTGCTAAATCATATGTTTCGTTCAAAGTGACTCCCTTTATGTCTACTTTAACATCGCCTATCTCTATTTTTCACTCTAACGCGCCAATTTAATTTACTTTGATTTTGATCGAAACAGACAAACCATAGAGCACTGTTGGGTAACATGTGACTTGGTTATGTTTGTTACGACTATTCCTACAAAGCAATTGCATTGTAATTATATAGTAATTATCGACTAATTACCATTTAATCACTATCATAAATTGTTGTCATTCAATCGCTTTCTAGAAGTAATTATGGCAAATGTAGTCAGATTACACTTTGCCTAATACTATTACAAAGATCCTGAGTTGACGCTATTTACGGCGTTCTCGATTACACGCACTTTATTTCTTTTTTCTGCGAAAGGCCATCAGCCCATCAAGTTTCTCTGGTAGAGTTTCTATGTAAAGTCAATAATTCGTTGTCAGAATTCGACGATTTCTACAAAAGAAATTAGTTTTCTAGATAATTATTTTTTATCATCGTTTGTATTATCAGTATCCGTAAAGCAAATATAATCGAAATCCAATTGTGAAGGAAAATAGAAATTCCAGAAAAGGGAACATTTGTAGATACGACAGTGAACTGTTTATTATGGTTGTTCGTGACACAAGCAAACACGACGCGACGCAAAACACAAAATAGTGGTTTGAGTCGGACTTTTATGATAAATATCGCCTAAAAATTGTGGTGAACATAATCAAATTTGAACGTCTGTGTAAATGGAGCCTTTACCGCAAAAAAAGCTCCGAGGAAATGCCACTGACGAATCGAGTACTGAAGAGTGTACGAAAATTAGCGAGAAATGCTCAAATCAGGGCTTAACCTATGATGTTTTGAGAATTATATTTAAGTATTTAAATGGAATGGAATTATCGAATGCTGCAATGGTTTGCAGGTGCGAGATCGATTAATCATTTTATATACTTTAAGTGACGGAAACACTTATTTTTCATTATACCCCTGGAAAAGATCTACTACGAGGCCAGTTTTCGTTACGGTTTCGTAAAACGCACTAACACACGATGTTTTCTATTACAGATCCTGGTTAGAAGCGGCAAATAATGAAAAACAAACTAGAGGTCCTACCTATTTGATAGAATACTGCAAAATGCAGTGCAGTAGGGAACGTGTTAAGACGAAAATTATTAAAAATTTGCGGATAAAACCTGTTTTAGGATTATTTTTTACATCTACTTTTGTACCATTTATCAAAAAAGGTATTTATTATGTTAATCTTAGTCTAATATTCATTGACCTATAATCATTACATGCTAATGATTGTCCCTAATGATAATATCTTGACTTTATCAAGATTGCCACTGTAAAGTTCTTCCACCAAATTGTGATACTGTAACATTGGGTACATATGGAATCATTATCGATAGTACAGAAATTGAGAATAGTTCAGAAGAAATTGTGTGTGCATGTTTACCCGAAATACCTGGTGTAACAATTAAAACATTTGCAATTGGGGACAACTCAACAAAAAAGTATGATATATCACAGTCTGTAAAAAAGTACAGCAGAGACATAAAAGAATTTCTTAGCACACCTGAAAATAATTCTGGCACGTCTAAATGTTTATTACTGTTTTCTGATCTACGAGGTCGTAGCTCAGCAATACAAATTTCAAATTCCTTAAAGAGACGGTAAAAATTCTAAATTTTATTTTAATTAATACTGTAGAGATATTACAATGAAATATACATCTCTTTTTCTTTGTATATTTAGTTATGCAGCAGATGAACTGTCTGTATGGGGAGGTGTAGCCACAGATTTATTAGTATGTAATTCAAAAGATAGTAAAAACAACAAATGCAGGAATTTTGCAATTTGCGTTGTTGCTTTGATCGGGTCTGTGGACTCGTGGTCTATAGTTGTTGATAAAAGTTATAAAACCAGAGAACGAATCGAACAGCGATTGAAATCGTTTAAAAATCGCATTTGTTTAAAAAAACATTCCATGGGATTTATGTTTGCATGTTGCGCGCGTGGAGAACGTATGTTCGACGTATGCAACGCGGAATCAACTATTTTCAAACAATTATTCCCGGAAGTGCCGTTAGTAGGTTGTTTCGGTGACGGAGAATTTGGAGTAAATTCATTACCAAGTGGTGGGTAATGTTTTGCGTTCGATTCAAGTTAAAAAGACTATATTCTTAATCATGTAATGCATGATATATATTTTTTTGCAGTATCTTCAAGAAAGAAAAAAAATTTATATAACGAGATGACTACCGTTTTCTTGATAATCACGTACGGTTGAACTTCACAGAGTTGATTTCAATTTCTATACTATTACAAATGTACAGGGGACATTAAACTAATATAATTGAATTTTAACGTACGTAGTATACGTACATTAGATTACTAAGAAGAATAAGCAGTTTTGACTTATATCAGCAAAAAGTGTGTTACATGACGATGTGTGATAATATATTCTATGTTCATATAATGGGATCATTATTTTATGACGCCCTTCCCACATTATTATCACGAAAATTTAGGAATAATTATCAGTACGAGGGACCGAAGAGACCTACTAATATCATGTATGCGTTACTGTTTACTTTTGAGCGATACGAAAACATCCGGTGTACCCGAGTTAATTGGGCAAAAACCTGCACCTCCTTGAATACGATTACAATGTTTAAAGCACCGTCGAGCAACCACTTGACAGTATTTCCGCGCGTACGATATGGCGTTAAAGATAAACTAAAAGAAACTGGGCCATACGAGGGTCCGTTAACGTCCATTATGACATCGTCAGGGTTTATAAGAAGGTTTCACCCTGTGGCTTGTGCCATCCGATCAAGACAGGCGATAGGAACGTAAACGTTTCTATACCTAAATTTCCACTCGTGCGACGAAATTCCTTCATAATTTAGTGGCATTCTTAAACTTCGTAACGCGTATACGTGGATCCATAGACGTGTGTTCTCACGAGTAGGAAAATGATCGTGACATATAAATTTGTACAATTCGCGGTACTGCTCTTTACTTTTTACAATTTTACAATTTGCCAAGCGTGGAATAGTGGTTTGCGAGAAAAATACGACGGATATGGAGAAGATTGGATTTTTATGCCCGATGGAAACGATCAACCACAAGTAGCAGTATTGAAACACGCGGAAACGGAAACACGGGGCATTTTTGACGAATCACAAGTCACTTATATTTTGTACACTCGGTAGTTAATCATTTTATAATATGCTTGCTTGAAAATACGAGACCATTATTTTTGAGATATAATACAATGCGTTAAAGGTCTGGTCCTGAAAATGGCACTCAATTATATACGAACGATACTACGAGACTTTCTGGATCCAATTTCAATCCATCGAGACAGACGAAATTTATAACGCATGGGTGGAAATCCAGCGCAATGAGCGGTGGCCTGATCAACATGAAAGAAGGTATTTAAATTTTAACAAATCTTTGTGCAAATGTTATCAAAACAAACCTAACCAAAACCTACTTTAATTTCACAGAGTATTTAAATTTTAACGATTACAATGTCATTATGGTTGACTGGCAACCTTTAGCTGCAAGTACGTTTTACCTTGGACCGATGCGAAACACGGAAAGAGTCGGAAAAACGACTGCTGAATTTATTGACTTTTTAGTCGCGGAAACGGGTCTAAACACTGAAAATATTCACTTTCTGGGTACGTATTGTTACGTTTATTTTTACGTAATATTATTTTGTACTCACTCTAATTTATATCTTACAAATTAAGGACATTCGCTTGGAGCACACGTAGCTGGGAATACGGGAAGTTCAATGACCTCTGGTCGCTTAGGAAGGATAACTGGCTTAGATCCCGCTTTGCCAGGATTTCATTTGCTCACAACAGACAAGACCCGACTGGATTCTACAGACGCGTTGTTCGTTGATATTATTCATTCATGCGGTGGAGTATTAGGATTTTTACAACCTTTAGGTAGCGCAGACTTTTACCCAAACGCGGGGACAGCTGTTCAACCTGGTTGTTGTTGTATTCCGGAAGTAGTAGGTAATAGATTTTTATAGTTTATATGATTTACCTTTAAATACGTTTGTATGTTGTTTCACTGTTTCCTTTTTTTTTTCAGAGGCATGTAGTCATGGAAGATCGTACGTGTACTTTACGGAAAGTATAGCCTCCAAGGCGGGATTTGTGGCAAGGAAATGCAATACCTGGGATCAGTTTATGGGTGGCAATTGCAACTATTCCGATACTGCATTTATGGGAGAACACGTTGACAAAACGGCTTCTGGAACATATTTTCTTAGAACAAGATCAGAATCGCCGTACGCTTACCAAGAGGAGATAACCGACAACTCAGTTTAAATAAAGCATTCCGAACTTCAAAGACAATTTTATCAAATTGTGTTTTTCGAACGGATAATGGAATCGCGTCGGCGAATAAAATTTGTATATTAATAAGAATGACTTGTATTATCTGGAAGACATCTAATGTAAAATATTTTACTTTAATAAATAATAATTACAGTATGTTACATTTTAGACACAACAAACTGTTCATACACTGCCAGTTTTCAAATATTTTTTCTTCTTTAAAAGTTGATATTCTTACCTTACCTACAAAACATGTATTGATTCGATGTAACTAACGATCGCCGACAACTTCGGGAATGATTCAGAGGTTTAAATCGGTTTGTATAGTAAAGTTGTTACGTATTTTTTGCGATAACGATGCGTTGCCGACAAAACCATTACGCTATCTTTGATACTTAAGGCATAGAGATGATTTAACATAACGTGATTTGGTTCTGGTAGAAGTGTTGGTTCGCACTACAATTACGATATTACTCAATTTTGCATCTAATAAAAATGTACATACAAACATTTGATACATCTACTTACAGACAAGGGTGTGTCTTTATTCAGAATTACTTGCAACAGATGCGGTGGTAATATCGGTGGCCCAGCCACTTTCTCCCAAGGTTTGTGAGGAGGAATTTCTTGACCATACTCTGTTTGAGCACTACTAATAATACCCTCGCTATCTTTCGCGAGTGCTTGAAAAACTTCAAAATCAGATTTTCTAACAGATACTAAATTATTCTTGGAACCCATGCCATTGTCAACAATTTTCTGTAAAATAGGTATTTAAAAAGATACATAGAAGGAACTGTCATTTCGTGTCTTTGTAATGTTAGAATCGATAAAATAATTTTTTACTATGTCCGGGTCATGTCTCCATTCACCATCAACAAAGAACTTATACTGATGTTCTCCCTCTGGTAAATCAATAATTGTTACAAAATCACCGTGACTCTTAACCATTGGCAAAGTTTTCCAACCGGTAAAAGTTCCACTGATATAAACTTGTTTACCACCTCCTTCCCATTTAAAGACTGTTGGTAGCACCTTGCTGTCTGTTACTTTTGTTCCTTCGGATACGGTATTGGAACGTGGACGTTGAGAACCAAAATCATCTCTATCATGGTGACCAGTCTTTAGATAAAAGAAACATTAGGGTTTTGAAAGATAAACATATGATTCCCAATAATTAGTTTACTGTAATGGCATACTCGATGTACTTTAGCAAAATAAGGCTCTTCTTCTTCGTTAGATGATTGGAAAACCAATTTTTGACTTGGCTTTTTATCAAAAACGAAAGCCTGGCCTTCTTTTCCTGGTGACGGCGGAGGATGATCTTTGGTATGACGATGTTCCCTGCTACTGGTGTTATGATGATGACCAATCGGTTGATTGCTCCCAGCATTACCCATTATCAGATCGCGATTCCTATTACGACGAAAATTAATATCCAATCATCGAAACAATAAGCAGCAAAGTGTCTCTGTATCCTTATCTCTTGTTTTGTTTACGAGAACTTAAACTTTCGAAGTAATTTCTTTTCTCACCTAGTTAAAAGGACAACCAAGCTTTAAATTACCACTGCCGTAGACTACTTCGTTTTCATTGGTCTTTCTTAATTTCAACATACGTTGGTTGCAATTCACGAATCAAACGAATCGAGAACCTAAAACGTTAAAGAACTGCAGGACACAATTACGATTCTATTAAATTCAACTAAAAATGGCTGTTTCGTTCGTTCGGAACTATTTACCGGCCAAGCCGATGAAACTGACCATCGATTATGACGTAACCAAAGACAGAAACTGGTTTTTTTTATCCATGACATATGCAAGGTCGCTGTGGTACCGTCTGTGTCATTATTCATACGTCGATAACTAAGCTGAAGCTGATTGTCCCACAGACGAGGTATACGAGTACACTTTACACCTTATGAACTTTTGTGGTCGAATAGTTCGTTACCTTCAACGCTAGATGGCGGGCATTTTTCGACCTCAAACCCTCTGGTGCTAAAACGTCCAAGTTTGTCGTGGAATAGTTCGTTACCTTCAACGCTAGATGGCGGGCATTTTTCGACCTCAAACCCTCTGGTGCTAAAACGTCCAAGTTTGTCGTGGAATAGTTCGTTACCTTCAACGCTAGATGGCGGGCATTTCTCGACCTCAAACCCTCTGGTGCTAAAACGTCCAAGTTTGTCGTGGAATAGTTCGTTATCTTCGACGTTAGATGGCGGGTATTTCTCGACCTCAAACCCTCTGGTGCTAAAACGTCCAAGTTTGTCGAGAAATCCATCTAGCGTGGACGATACGAACTATTTCACGACAAACTTGGGCATTTTAGCACCAGAGGCTTTGAGGTCGAGAAATGCCCGCCATCTAGGAGTTTTGTTCGGAGGTAGAAATGCAACAGCCACCTAATGGCGACACCTGGAAACTAGAACGCCGCCTAAAAATATGCACGCCGCTTATGGATGCTTGTCAAGCACATAGTCAAGTGGTCTCTTTATTGAGAAGCCACTCTTTAAATTGAACAGGTTGAGACATCGATAATCCCTCGAAGAGGCACACTGCGTTTCTGTGTCGCGAGTTTGCGCGGTTCGTAGGTCATCGCATGACAGTCTCGGAGTCTCGGTGTTTACGTCGCCACGGTCTGTCCATGCTCGCTATGCGTACAAACTTACGTACCGTTCGAAGTGACCACCATGAATTTCGATTATAACATTGTTCCCTACGTTTATGTAAAAAGGTAATCGATGATCGATCTCCACGTAGTTTCGACGAGTGCCAACCTAAAGAAGGCACCTAACCGCCAACGGCAGTTTCCCTGTTCGTTCCATGGAATTTCGCGTTCGTGAAAAGTGTCTCCGGAACAGAGACGCTAACGGCACCGGTGCGTCGCGGGCCAAACAACGGAAATTAACATTTATTTGTCATCGAAAAGTTCGAACCGGACGCGTTACTCTCCGTGGTAACCAGTCCGGGGGTCGATACAACTCAGGCGGTCTGAACCGCAGTGTTCGATGCTTTCCCGTTGAGCGATTCGAAAACGGACGGGATCGGAAGAGAAGCTATCGTTAGATCCATCGATTTCCCTTCGAAACAGACGCCCAAGGCATAGGTAAGCTCTGCATTTGCGATCTCCTCTCGATCGATGGAAGCTAGCCTGAAAGACGCATCGATAAATTCTACGGATGCGTTCGTGCGTGTCGCGACAACAATAACAGCGACTTACGAGACAGTTCCGCGAAGCGTGCGTCTCCGATTACGACGAAACTTTCCAGACGGTCTCTCGACCATCGATCTACGAATCTGAAAAATTTCAACAACGTCCGGCGTACGCGTCACGAGGCGATCGTTTCTCGCGGTGAGTGGGCAAAGCTCTCGCGTTCTTCTTTTCGTCTGTCCGGTCGTTTCGTCTCTTATCTGTTCCGTAGATCCCGCGGATCGAAGCTGAAAGGACCGCCGACGCTCTGGTTCGATTCGGGCGCGCTGGACTTGGCATACCTCTTCCAATGGTAGATCTTCTCCCCTCGACCCCCGCACTTGGTGGAGGTTCACCGACGCGTGGACGCGTGCCCGTGCTCGAGGACACCGACGACTGCCGCGGAGGAAGAGGACTCGTCGGATATCGACCGTCGGGGGGATGGCCGCGAGGCAGGAGGGCGAGGGCGAGGGCGCAGCCGCCGTCTCTCCGCGGCAAACTAGGCCAACGCTGCGCGAAGTTGGCCGCCTCTGTATCAACATCTTCAGAGCCTTTTGTGCCGGGGACGTGGTCGTTCCATTCGCGGCCGCCGCGTCAGCAACCTCGACCGCAGCCACCGCCTGTCGAGTGCCAGAGGTGCCCACGATGGGCAACCTGCAGAGCGACGCCAAGAAGAGGACCAAGAAGGCCAAGGGGACCGTCGACGGGACACCGAGCGCTCACGGGTCCGTGGCCGACGGTCTCGAGGATGCGAACGACACGGCTGACGACGGCGAAACAGGGGACGCGGACGATACGCCCGCCAGAACGCCGCATGGAACCGGGAGAACGGAAGAGCCACCGACGATCGCGTTCGAGAAGGTGCGGGCGTCGCATCATGGCAAACGACAGGCACCTAGGCCGCCTGGATCCACCGAGAGAAAGGTCAGGGATGTGTCCCGGAGACGTCTGTCCTTCGTTTTGCCGTGGGTAGGGGGCGGAACACGTTTAATCAGGTCTTAGTTTCAACCTTTGCACAGAAGGAAGTAATACAGTATTACACTATACACTACTATATACTACTAGTATTATACTACTAGTACTACAGTATTATACTATAAAATAGTAAGATAATGTACAATACACTATGGATAGCTTTAAACTCGCGTTAGCATGAATGAGATCATTTCGTTTATAGAATTTTGAGATTCATACGTCATGCGATGGTTTACAGAATAAAATACCAGTGTGAGTACTTAGATATTTTGATGGTGCATACAAGGGGAATATGAAATATGATCGTACAAACGTAATATCAATAATTTTCCTTCTATTATGCAACGTTTGAAGATTTCTATTCTTAAATCTGATTCGATCGACTGCCGTTCGAAGCAGGTCCAGCAGGTCGGAGTCGAGGAGGAGGATAAGACGCCGCAGGAGCAGACGGAGAAGCTCGAGCACGAGGGATCCCAGCGATCGACGGAAACGAAAGTAGAACCGGAACCACCGAACACGCTGTTGATACAGGTCTCTGCACCCCATCAGCGACAGGGTCCAGTCGTTCTAGTCACGGATTCCTGGCGACTGGTCAACAAGGGTTGCGTCGTGACGGAAATCTCGATGCCAACGAGTCAGGAGTCGTCGAGCGACAGCGTGTTCACGGATCCGGAAGATCTAACGGGGGCGCCGGAAGTGTCGAAGAAGGAACTCCCCACGGTGTCGTCATCGTCGTCGATAGCTCCGTCTGCGTCTCCGGTTTCAAAGACTCGCGACGCCGAAACGTCTCCTTTGTCTCCGCTCACCGGTGAGCTCATTCTTTCTTTTTCAAAGAACATCTTCCACCGTACAGTCTGTTGGGAAATAACAAATGTAATATAATGAAATTAGCGTTGAGGCATTCGCAAATACCTTGATAATCCCCGTGCTTGCGTCGTAGTATTATCGAGAAGGTTGCATAAAGCACTCTTTACAAATATGAACAATATTTGTTGAACGAGTCTTAGGAGAGAATAGCGTTTAGAAGCGGTTTCCCGTTGCATCGCGGATTATGCAGCATCCTGTAACGCTCTTTGACATTACCGACGAATCTCAGGGTGACTCTGGTTCGAGGATGCTCGTGAATCGTCCGCAGTGATAATACATACGCACGCGAGACAAACGCGTGTCTTCGATAAGGGGAGCGATAAGAGATATCGCAGGGGCGTGACTTGGACACGTGTTGCGTTCGTGTATCCGCAGTGTAACGCATTCTGTCGCGAACGATGGACCGTTTCTCGTTTCGCGTTTGGACGTTTCGCCCAAAGTTTGCCTCAAAAGTTTCGTGACAACGGCGACACACGTGGATTATCGGGGACACTGGTTTCGATCGTCGTCGGTTTCACGGATCGTCCGACGAGCGCGTTTCAATTAGCGGCAACTAGACGATGCGCAATTATCTTTCTTACTTGGGAGGTTAACGCGTCGGTCAATAAACGCTAATCTCAAATATTAGCGGATCTAATTGAAATTCGCGTCGCGGGGGACGAACGTAACCGACTACGAGGCGTCCACTTGGACTACTTTGATCCTCGAACGCGAATCTCGGAGTACTCGTTGATTTCCCGACAAGGATCCAACGTTGAGGATTGACAAGGAATGATAAGAGTTAATTCGTGCTTGTGTTCGTACCCGGTCGTTAAAAATTACACAGGTTCGGTTTCGATTTTACCAAACGAGAGACGAGGGACGAAAAGGTTCAAGGACGTTGTTTGATTTTTCAGAGAGACGACTCGTAGATACCCTGATCTCTGCGTTGCCGGAACATTTGAAGTCGAGACTCACGGAGGACGAAGTCGAACAGTTCGCCTCCAGACTCTTTTCCAACCTAGTTTCGGATGGCCTTCTCGACGCGATTACGCTCGACGGTGGTACGCACGACAAGGAATTAGTGGTAAGATGTGCACAGAGAGAGTCAACGACCGTTTCTCGGAACGAGTGTAACCCGTCTATCGTTCCAGGAAGATAAGCCCGCGTCTGCTAGCTTAAACTCGGAAGAAGCGACCGCGAAAGATCGCCGAGACTCTGAGAAGGAAAGGTTAAGACGCGAGGTCGAGCGACTTCGCGAACTGACGAAGAATGCGGACAGAACGACCCAAGGGAGATCCACTCAGACGTCCCCTACGACTGCGTTTCTGGAAGGAGGTCCTGGAAATATCGCGAGGACACGAAGTTCGGGAGATGCCGCGTCCCCTACGGAGAGATCGAGCGTCCAGGACGTTATTCTTGAGGAGTCTGCGACCACGATAGCGTCTCTGCCGGTTGCAAATGGCTACAAAGATGCTAAAAGTGCGAGGGACGACGCGTCTCGAGTCACGCGATTATCGTCGGCTCCGTTCTCGCCAGCTTCTCCACTGCCGCCATCGATGTCATCCCCGTCCACGTTTTCGAGCACACCTCCACCCCCGCCACCTCCTCCGCCGCCATCGCCCTTCCTAGATCATCGTTCCCCGAACAATTCGTGTTCGATCTCCTCGACGCAGCCTGCCTCGTTTTCCATACCACCTCCACCGCCACTGCCCGTTTGTTCGTTGCCAGCACAGTCAATCCCTTCGCAAAATATAACTTCGTTGACGAGAATACCGCCGCCTCCGCCTCCTCCCGGATCCTCGCCACCTGCCCTGCAACCACTGACCAGAGAAACTCCTGTCCCGCCACCTGCTCCTCCCCCGCCACCTCCACCACCGTCACCAGCACCGTCGTTAGGCACTATGTTGGGTGCTCCGCCGCCTCCACCACCTCCACCGACACCATCAATGGGCCCTGTACCTCCTCCTCCACCACCACCTCCCCCTCCGCCATCGTTACTGGCAACCACGAACGGTGAATTCTACGAAAGCTCGTCGATTCCTCCACCTCCACCTCCGCCTCCGCCACCACCTTCAGCACCGTCGATAAGTGCCATGGGAAGACCTCCAGTTCCACCCCCTCCGCCGCCGCCTCCAACGCCTTCGATTCCTGGTATACCACCGCCACCACCACCGCCAATGGGCATACCTGGAGGACCGCCTCCTCCTCCGCCACTGCCAACGATGGGAGGTCCACCTCCTCCGCCGCCACCACCGTTAATCGTAATACCCGGTGGACCTCCGCCACCGCCACCACCGCCGGGGTCGACGACGCAAGGAGCACAATCGACGGGCCCCTGTCCCTTGCCCGCGCCTCCAGTGGGAGGTTGGAACCCAGCAAGCAGAGCGTGTGAGTAACAGAACGCAGGATGCGTCGCCGTGACGCGTGGGGTCGAGACATCGCGATGATCAGTACTGTCTTCCACGTTTAGGTATGAGGAAAGAATCGCTGTGTCCCGAGGTGCCCATGAAACCGCTCTACTGGACGAGGTTACTGGTACCGGTGGTCCCGACGGAACATGGCTCCGTCGACAGTTCAGATTCACCCGTTCAAGTATGCCTCGATTCATGATCGTCACCCTTTCCGGTTCGACAGACTAAAATCGTTGCAGGTTCCGCTGTGGTTGGAGCTAGAGGAAGAGAAAAACCTGGACATGAAAGAGTTCGCCGGTCTCTTTTCGCGTCAGGTGACCGTGAGAAAGCCCGTCAAAAAGGCGGACGATTCTTCGAAGCCGTCTAAGGTGCAGCCAGCGAAGATTCTCGACTCGAAGCGCTCGAAAACCGTGGGCATCCTCGAGAAGAGCCTGCACGTAGACTTCTGCGAAGTGGAGAACGCCGTGTACAATTTGGACACGAGCGTGGTCAACCTGGAAGCCTTGCAACAAATATACGAAATCGTACGGCTCGCTACAGTACTGTCTCTCTTCTTGCCAATTTCCACCTCCAGAGACTGAACCCATATACATTACCGAGTGATCCAATACACACTACGCGTCATCGGAACAGTAGCACATTACACACTACGCATCGGCACATTAATAAACAACACCAGTCAATCACATTCAGCCTCCGTTATTTTCTACCCTGCTTACTTCGAGCAATAACGCGACTCTAATTAATTTTGCACGTGGAGTCTTACTACGAATGTGCTAGATAGACCTACGAGCCGTCAACCAAAACAGCATTCAACATTTTGTATGGAAATTTATGCAAGAAGCGAGGCAGTGCACCTATTGCAACGTTGGCGATTCGAACGCATAGTGATAGTCAACTCAATTGTTTACAGAGGCCAACGCAGAAAGAATTGGAAGACATAAAGACCTTCGAGGAAGCGAATCCGGAAGTGCCTCTAGACCGGCCAGAGATCTTTCTGAAGAAACTTTCGTGTATAAATTGCTTCACGGAGAGGATAGCCTGTCTGATGTTCCAAACTGAATTTCACGACGCTATATCTTCGGTGTCCACGAAATTGACGAACCTGCGCACCACCTGCGATTTCCTCCGCAGCTCCAGTTCCCTGAAGAAAGTCATAGGTCTGATCCTAACGCTGGGTAATTACATGAACGGCGGAAACAGGACACGAGGTCAAGCGGACGGTTTCGGCCTTGAAATCTTGGGCAAGCTGAGGGACGTAAAATCAAACGTTCCGGGAATAACTCTTCTCCATTACGTTGTGAGGGCTAGACTGGCTCAAGAGAAGGACCATAATTTTGAGGAACCGTTACCCTTACCAGTACCAGAGCCTGCAGATGTCGAGGCCGCCTCGACCATCAACTTTGACAATATCTCGGCCGATCTTGACAGGCTACAAAAGGAACTGCAAGGTAAAGTCTACAAATTTGTTACTAAACTACTTGTAATAATATTTTTCTGAGTTTACCACTAGATTGTTTTTCTCTGTCATCTCGCATTGGGAATGTAACTCCTTAGTGTTCCCTTCTTTTTCTTGTCCTGTTCAGCTTGCACTAAGAAATGCAACAAAGTGGTGGAAGCAGACCCTGCAACAGCGGGACCGTTCAAGACAAAGATGGACTCCTTCTTCCGCGAAGCAGCCACGGAATTGGCCAACGAGCAAGAGGCGTTACTAGAGGCTAGGAACAAATTTAAGGCTGTGATGCAATTTTATCAATACACTCCTAAAGGTAGCAGTCTGGACACGGCCGATCCGAATGCATTTTTCATTCTCTGGCTCGGGTTCTGCAAGGACTTCAAGGTACGCGAACCTTTGTGTTTCAATTTCGCTCGAGCATGCTGTTTCCAAAACGGTTGGACAAACTTTGTTGACGTGTTCGATGGAATGTGATTATAATAAAAAAAAAGATCTCGTACAATCTTCGTCGTGAGAGCGAACCGGGTTCCTTTGAGGAGTGTACGAATGACTGGATTCCTTTACGCTGGTCTTACAGGATATCTGGAAGAAAGAACAACAACGAATACGAAAGGAACGAATGGAGGAAATACGAAAGAAGTACGAAAGCAAGACCAAAGTGGAGAAACTGAAACTGAGCGCCACGGGGTTGAAGGCACGGCTTCAAAAGCTCTCGCGCAAGTAGTGATCGTAGATTCACCGTTTTGGTGCATATTTGTTTATGAACGAGGCCTCTAAATGCTAATTTTCGAGCGCGAACAGTCAGGGTTGTCGTGAAACGACAGCACTTGGATCGATCGTACGTCCCGTTCGGTCCGTCCCTCTTTTTACGGCACTAATTTTGTCGAATAAACGATTCTCTCTCGTAGATATATACATTCGTTCATGAATTTGTTATTGTAAATAGTCTCGTTAAGTTTGCACGCACAATTTGTATATAAAGTGTTCCGCGATCATATGAATTCGATCGTTAATAAATGATACTTTTTATACGAACGAGCATCGTTCCTTTCTTCAATTGCACACCCGACACAAGCAGCAGAGGTCTGTAACCTAACGTAGTTACAGACCAGGGATGGGCAAAATGTATCTCAGAAACTATTCCAACAACGAATACTATACTTGGTTTTGAGAGTATCGAATCATAAAATGCAATAGGCTTCGTGGTTCACGTTTTGACATCTTCGCACGTTTGCAATTTATTTGATATGGCTTTTAACGGTAACTGATTAATGATCTAAAAACCTGCATCCGACGTTGCTCCCACGCTTAGGACCGAACAAAAGGCATAATAATAATCGAAGGAGGAACACACATTCTTTTATATGTATATAGAAAGACATGCTTTATACTTTTAATAAAAATAAAGTTACTTAAAATTGAACCAAATCAGTCGTATTTACTTTGTATCAGGAGAACATGGTATCCGAAGAGGTGGTACAATGTTTGGTGGTTTCTTGTAATCGTGACGTCGCCTCCAAGAAGTCCAGCTAATTAAAATTTTCAGATTACTTTAAACAACCATGAGTATTGGAGTGATGTTTATTAATAAAAAATAAAATACATAGATAAGTACGTAAAACATGTATGAAATTGTTGACTCTGTTAGAATGGAGAATATTAAAATAAATTTTGGAAATCGAAAGAGCACTACGTTTCTGGTACGTGCCAATACTCTTACACGAGATTTAGATTTTAATTCAGGGATGAATTTGGTATTAAAGTAAGAAAAGAACCTACGGTTCGAACGCAGGCTTTCAAACATAGTATCATTGATCTTCTCACTCGTCCAAAAGTATGAGTTCGTCGACCACTTTCTTGGAACACGATTCGTCCATCGTGTCCATCTGAAACCATACGCCATGTTCGATTTGTTTCTATACGTTGTCTATGTGTCTGTGAAGGAAAGATCGAGGAACGTCAGTTTGGTGTCAAATGCGTGTGCGTTTTGCGTATATTTCTTTTTCCACTGCAATTAGTAGCGACGATACAGAACCTTCAAGTAAAGCGAAAACAGAGATTAACATTTAAGAATAGTTAATAGATTAATCGCATCATCGTACGAATCAGTGCTATCGCGTTAATCGCATCTAAAACGTAAAAAAAAAAAAAAAAATAAAGAATCGAAAAAATGCCTTTTCGCAAAATAGATATTCTGTCTTGTGTGCCCGTGATGGCGGGGCAAACGGTTTTCAATTAGACGAAAAAATCGCTTCTCCGTTAGTTCGGCCATTACTGCAGGGCCCTACTTGTTTCTTCCGAGCGTCGGTTCGCCTCGGCAGGCAGGTACGATTCGCGCAGAAGCGGTACGGCGATAGACTTTTAAGGCAATCGTTGCGGGTAGCGTAAACTCGTGTCTTTCTAGGAAACTGTCTTATTCGCGGAGTGGTTCCCGGTTGCGACACCGAGCCGGAGAATCGAGCAATATTTACATCGTGATTTTTAATCTCCCCTAAACAAAAAAACAAAAAAAAGAAACAGGTGTTCCTTCTGTTTGTTGCTCCTCTAGTAGGGCCCTTTCGATCGGTTAACAGAAAGATTAAGGATGAAGGATCAAGGGGGAGGAAACGGACAACGAAAACATCGGTCGGTAGTCAGCGACGCGGGATCGAGCGTACGCCGCCATCTTGATTCGCAAGTACGCATACACCCGCCACGGATTTCTTTCTTTTCAAGGACGAAACGTTACTTTCGCGCGCGCACGTGTTTGTTGTGTGTTACGGCTGATAAACACCTAGCTCTATGGATAACGTAAAATTACAATTACATTAATAATAAATCGTTATCGCTATTCTCTGTATGTAAAGAAACGTATTTACGAAAAAGAGTTAATCGATACAGCCGGAGTGGGGCGCGAGAACGAGCCCGTCGGTTTCCGGTACGTAGATTTCCTACGCAAAACCGACGATTGTTCCCAAATAAATTTCTCTTTGGATCGCGCGTCGCGTCCATTCATATTACATGATTCTATGCGTTTTTTACAAAATAGTTCGATAATAATGTTAAGCTCTTTCACGGTCGATTAGTGCGGACGCGCCCGAGGAGGGCCTCGCTTCGATATCGAATTCGCGCTATGCTCGAAACGAGAGCCAATAACGACTGGTATCTCCCGAGGCGTCCTCGCGGTTCGAATCGTTATTACATATATGTATATATTAGATTATCCTAAGCGTTTCGACGACGGGGATCACGTAAAAAGGGTTGCCGATCCCACCGTCGACGTTTGGCCTTTCTTTCGTGTTGACTATAAGGATGTCCGGCGACTATAATCGGAATGGTGCTCGTTGGTCGATTGGCGTTGGTCTTCCTTTCCGTTGAGTGGTCGGTGTCGTTGATACTGACGTGTCCGAAGCCCCGGAAGGCTTCCTCGACAGCTTCAGGGATGGTGGCAGCGGCGTGCTCGAACCGCTGGACGGTGTTCTCGTTCTAAGAAAGCATTAGGATTAACGTGAAACGTTGCTCTTCCCGCCTAATGACGTCGTTTGTTAATCGCGACCGTTTAGAACGATCGATCACGCACAAATACGCAGCCTGGTCGGTCCGGTGCGTTTCGAATACAAAGGCGTTGAAAACTGGGCAACGGACTACTTAATTAAAGCAAGGGCGATAAAGTTTGGCTGGTCAAGGCCACCGAACTATCCCCATTAGTGGGCATTCAAATGTCTATTCCTTCTGAAACGAATAACCTAATCTCAACAGCCTTGAGTGGCCAGATTCTTTCGCCCTTACTGACTGTGGTATCGGTTGGAGACCGATTATCCCGTGTACCCAGATACTAGCCGGTTAATCGGGTACTCGAGTACCCGATAAAACCGATATAGTACCGATCTTGTCCGTTCTGGTCCTTTAGATACGGTTCGCGCGATCACCAACGACAAGCGTCACATACAAACCACAGTAAACCGAGTCAGAGCGAAACGATGATTACCTATTTTGTTTAACGGCCGAGGAGGTGTTAGTTGCTGAATTTGTACACATCGAGCTGCTCCTAGTGTTAAAAAACAAACACGACACTGAATTATTAACGTGTCCCCAAGCGGTGCAGAGTTAACGGCCGTTAATGGAGCGAAGCTGCAAACTAAAATAAAACTAACACAAACACTAACGCTTCGACGAAGCTGACGCATTTGCTATAACGAAGTTCTATGTAGCGTTGGTTTCATCGTTGAACGAGCGTGTTCGTCGAAACGTCGCAAACGTTAACAAACGGGCAAACAAAACGTCAAAGTAAAGGAACGTCCACCGTTTTGTCGGGTATCGTTTCGATAACACAAAAGGACAGAACAAAACAGATATTTGTGCAGCATGCATACCAAGCACACAGTGCAGAGATAGAAAAGAAGGCTAATCGTGTGTTAACAGCAGAGGAAACAGTACGGTCATACCCGGTAGAATCGGTAGAAACCGTCGAGTTGTTGCTTTGCGTAGAATGAGTGGATATATTGCTGGTCGTCGATTGCGGGGATTTAATATCCGAGCCGATGTACACGGGAATCCTCGAGCGGCTAAACCATCACCATCGAATCATCAATTTAACGTTAACGTGCTTGATTATACAGACCGATTTAGCGCGCGTCTCGTCGTTTATCATTATCGAGAAATTCGCAAACAACCGACCGGAACGACGACGAACACGGGCGAAAACCAAAATCCAAGGATGAAAAGTGAACGAATAAAAATTAAATAAATAATTAAATTGCCTCCACCACTGCTGCGAGCATTACATGACAGATGTATGAATTTAGAAAAGTGATTATAGCTCGAACTGTTCGAGACACCGTGACACAAGCGTCCCAATTAGAAATGCCATAGATCATGTGGTACGAATAGATCAAGCGAAAGCCAATCCGCCAGTTTCCGACAATGGATTCCGTAATCGTTAATTTAGGTTTACCTAATCGGTGTTCCGACACCAGTCAGGGTTGGAATGCTCGAAGCTCTATGGATTGTGCCAAACCTAAAAAAATGTTATTAACCAGATTTATGTTAATCGTTAACTAACACGTGAGAACCGTGTGTGCGTTAATATGCGTGGGCACCGAGCGTTCTAAATCGCGTCGTTCTCTTAACCGGGTCTCTCGTTACAACAAGGGAAAACAAAAAGAGAAATAATATTGGCAAGGTAGAGAATGCCGGTGGGAGGATGAAATAAACACCGGTGAAACGTGCACAATCGCGACACGTCGATCAACATTCATTCCTAAATCGTAGGGTACGAGATGCGAATACGTCACGATACACGTACGGTCGTCGTTAATCTCTACAACGAAGTACGATGCGATACAATCATCATCAATATCTAGATTCGACAAGATGCGAGTTAGTCGTTCTTAAGTAATTTCCATTTCATGGTTTCGTTTCTTTGGTTTTCAAGTGAACACACGAGGAAGAGCGGTACGTGTGTACAAACCTCGCGGGAACGCCACTGGCTGGACTAACTAGACCGGTGGGCGTTCGCGGCCTTGAACTTGAGCCGTTCACCGGCGTTCCAAGTCTCTTTCCGGACACGCTGTTGTGTCTGCTGGAGGTCGGCGTGTTCCCCGTGGTACTCACGTTCGTCCTGCGTGGAATACGGCTCAGGTTGGTCGAGTCATCTGAAAGTTATTAAACTTATTCACTCTGTGGAAAGGCCGTTCACTACACGTATGCATAATACAAGAAGAAGAAAGGAGTTGGTAGACGGCGATACGTGACAGTAATTACAGTGTACTTTGGACAATTATTTACATGTAGACAACCGTGTTTGTCTATGTGAACGAGACTTTGTAATTGAGGTTCTATAGAGTATGAAATAAAATATAATTGAAATCGGCTCCCTTTTGGGATACATTAAAACCTTGGAATGTTTCACAGAAGGTACCTCTTGATATTTTTGACTGTGTCCCGTACTTTATTAATCAAAATTTAAGTCTCCAGATTGAAAAGGGTAGAAAGTAGAAGCAGACGAAGTTCAGACTAATTCCCTACCAGTGCTGTCGAGCGACTGAGTGGAACCGTAGCGACTCGGGGGTTTGCTACCCTGTCTGGAGGCGGGCCTGCTTCCAGGTCTGCTGGTCGGTCTGGACGCTGGTCTCGATGCTGGTCTGCTCGATGGACGACTACCGCCTACAATAACATTCGTATTAAGGAATTGCTTGGCAAAGGGAATTCATAAATTCAATAAGGAGCTAATTTTATTTGCGATCGATGATAAGAAAGCAACTGACCGGGCGTGATGGTGCTTCTGTAGGGTGTGCTGGTCTTCCTGGCGGAGCCAATTCTGAAGGAACTCTCGTTGTCGCTCAGGCTGTCCGGCGTCCCGGCGCTCAAAGAGGAGCGCGACGCTCTGGATTGTCCCATAGGAACGCTTCGAGCGCTTCGTTCTCTCACCTACGCGACAGAAATCTTGGCTCGAGTAAACGAAACGATGGAAATCGGTACAGAGAAATGCGTGTAGAGACAGATAGGCAAACAAACAGATAGACAAACAGCAAGAGTTCTTCGAACGGTCGACGCGCTAATGCGGCGCGTCGATGCTGTTAGTTACAAGCGATACGCGCCGAATCGCGGGGCGGAAGGAAGCAAATTTAATTTAAAAAAAAAAAAAAACATTAATTATTGGTATTTGTAAAAAAAAAATCCCTTCAGCCGCGCGATCCTTTCGGGCGGTATCGCGCGAGAAAACTTGGCAATTTCGCGGGTGCTGCTCGGTCGTTCGTTTACAACCTTTCAACGCCACCGATGCGAACTAGAAACCGATCGATCGATCGACGAAAAACAAGAGCGTCGAGAAATAAAAAAAATAAAAGAATAGACCACCGTTGACGAAGAGAGCGATTATACGTCTAAAAAAAAACAAAGATCCATGCAAACTTACCAGAGGAAGTTGGGAGAGATAGAGTAGCTTATGGTGATTCGAAGTATCTCCGATCAACGCCACTATGCACGCACCAATACAGCAATACAGGAGATCGTTATGCACATATCGATACAGTATTACACCGTATCCGCGGCACGCGAATCGCGTTACGTCTCGCGAGAGAATCGCCCGTTCGAAACGCTCGACACCCTTTCTAGACGCCATCGACATCGACGTGTCTGCGTTTGCGTCTACAGGGTACCGATCGTTCGTTCGAACCTTGCTACAAAAATCCCGGTTCGTTCTACGGGGGAGGGGGAAATCGTTCAGAGGCATCCAATAAAAATCAGGCTGACGGACGTGGAAACGAAAAAGAATAACCCGGAAGCTACTGACGGGGGAGGACTCGACGGAACGTTCGGCGACGCGGCGAACGGAAACGGGAACGGGGACGCGCGAAACATGCGCCGTTCAATATTAGATTAGGTTGGTGCACACTGAACTTCTTCAGGCATATAAACGATACAGGATATTCCTGTAAATATATAATATGTAATATTACTTTATTATGATGCCGCAAACATAGTACATTCATCTTCGTTTGATAGTTTTCATACAACACCTCGATAAAAGTCACGCTCCAGAGACTTTTAACGAGTATAGCGACTACCGATGCAAAATAAATACTAACGACGTGGACATCCTGGGTGTTTAAGGTCCAATTAAGGTTTCTATAATTATGTTTCTGTTGCATTTGTTTGTAAACGTAACTAGAGTTAGGGAAGTATCAGTCTGATAAGATTTTTGGTCAAGAAATTGCGTGTGCACCAACCTAAAGTGACGTTCCCACGGTCTAAATTCCGAAATTTTTATGCAAAATAGTGATCGATGATCGAGATGAAGTATATTATGAGAAAACGTAGAGTTACCCCTTTCCAGTGCAGCGCGTTGGACGCGCGGGGGAGGGTGATTCGATGGATCCAGACGCACCTAAACCGTGAGAACATAATTGCCAGTCGTCGAGCTACGCAATCTACTTCTACCGCATGCATGATCGTCGATGAAAGCTATGCTATGTCGACGGGGGTGTCCCGTTCGCGGACACGCGTTACTGGCATTGCGATAATCGAGAACGGCAGACGAGCGGCGGGGATGCTGAGGGCAACGGCAGCGACAGCAGCAGCGCAAACTCAAAGACAAAGATCTATGTGGGATCGCAGGATCGCGAGATCGATACGGTGGTCGGTCGTCGTGGGCAACGAGCAACAGAGACGCGTTCCGTCGGTCGTCGCACGATGCAGCGGAACGTAAGCGCACTCGAGAGGCAAAAACCAAAAGAAAAAAAGAAAAAAAAAAAAAAGAACAGGAAGAAAAATAAAAAACATGAAAACCAACAAAAACGAGAACAGAAAGATTGTGAGAAACGTAACAGAATACACGATAAGATTATCGGGTACACCGTGTGTCACACCAACGACAGCAGAAATCAGAGAATAGAGTTCTTATTTACCCAATGATAAGAGGGGGCGTGCATGTGGAGGGGATACGAGCACGGGAGGTCCTCCTTTTGCCTCAAACTCTCAAATATCGGCGTCAGCTGGCTCATAAACTCCTCCGCTACACCACAAACGAAAAGTTTAGGAATGTACCACCGGGTCGTACGTGGCGAACCGTTCTTCTCTCCCGTTCGTCCGTCGATCGAGCGAACGCTGAAGGCCTCGACCGATCGACAGACCGATTATCGGGACGCGAGGATCCCGAGGGGTCGCTCGAGCCGACGACAGAAAATAGACAAATAGAAAATAGTAAGAGTGATAGATAGGGGGGGAGAGAGAGAATCTCGTGAAATCGCATCTCCTGAGGTGAGGTACTATTCCCCCGGGCGATACGCCAAGGGATCGATTCACGGCACGACCTTGATATTCCGATTCGAAGACGCATATCAGCGTGGCTGGGTGGGCTGGGCGGGTGGGGCCAGGACGTTTTGAGTGGGGTGGACGAGGCTGAAAACTGAAAGGGAACTTGGGGGGTTGGAACCGATTCGGAGAGAAGGGTGACTGAAGCGACTACCTCGAGGTGCGTGGGCGGTCTACGGTAGCTCTAGGTGTGCGACGACTGCTACCGTCTCTAAGCTGACATGCTCGCATGCGGAGGATAAAGAAAATAAATGTCAGAGCGGCCGGTTGCCCTCTCAAGGCGGTCAGTACTTACCTCGAACGAGCGAGCACGATCAAGACTTCGACCGGGTGGGCAAGACCAAAGAGAAAGAGAATCGGGGATCATCGAACCAGGGAACCTCCGAATCATCCTCTGATAAACTTGATATTACTTTGTCTCGAGATCGAACGCACTCGGGGACCACCCGATGCAATTGGAAATTCTAACGACCAAAAATTGCTATCGCTGTTTCCAGTGTGGGAGTCAAGGAGTCCAAGGCAGGCTCTGGACCCCACACATTAGGTATCCTTCATCTCGTATAACCGAAAATACAAAACGATACTCTGCAACTTTCGATCGATTGAACTTGCAACTGCCGAAGGAGGGTCTCCCAGAGAGATTCCTGTTCGATCCAGAGAACATATCGAATGGATCAACGAACGATCCAGCGATCCAGTTTGCATCGTGTCTCGCGGAATAGATACACGCGACAGAGAGTGTGCAAATAGAGATAAACGAAGTAAGTCAATGTCCCTGGATGGATCGTGAACGCGAACGTGTCCAGATGCTGAGGAGGACCCGCGTTCACGATCCATCGACCGGGACGGAGAGTATGGTGACGTTACCTTGGTGATCGGTCCGGCATTCGCGGATGAGATTTGCGTACGCTGCAACGTCGAGGTCGGGCTCGGCTTCGATCTGAACGCCGTCATTGTCTGGCTGACACCGTCCGCCAGTATGAATTGCTCTCGCAGCTCGATATTCGTTCTTCCCTTGGCTACAGTGGTGTGTTGCGTGCACGCAAGTTAGAAGGAAGCCGTTACAGGACATGTATGCCGGGATTTTAGGGGGCAAAGTACAGATAAATATTTTACAGATAGAAAGACAGAGAGAGAAAATGAGAAATAGTAACACAGAAATTAGGGGGGAAATAAAAAAAAAAAAGAAAATACAGTTTATGTAATTTTTTTTTAGCGGAAAGATTTAGAGAACAGGAGATACATATCGAAGGTAGTTAATAGAAAGTATAAGCGACGAAATACGGGTTATTTGCAGCGGCGTTGTCGACAGCCAGGTTTCCCGTGATTTAACGCGATTTGCGCAGATAGAAAGAGTAAAAAAGATAGAGTATACGGATAACAGCAACAAGTAATAGTAGCAGCGATAGTAGGCGACAGTTATTAGAGCGATGGCAGCGGCGTACACGGTATGTTTGTGTGCGAGTGTACGGTGGAAAACAAAGAGAAAAAAAATACAGTGTATTATAGATCGTTTGTTCGGTAAGAGTTGCAGATTCAATTAAGGATCAAAGAATAATAAGAATAGACAAACGTAGTGTCGATCAGGTGTCGTAGATACCGCTGTGATTTTCTACTCGCGTTGCATAATTCTCGGAACGAAATAAGAGACGCGAGGAAGGCAAGAGTCGATTTATCGTCGATTACTCGGCGTTCATTTCCCGTTAATTACGCTTAATATCGCGGAAAAGATTCGAATAACACGTGGAGGGTGGTGACATGCGAACATCGGCGTCGAAAGTCTAGCCGTCGACTAGTTTTAACGTGTTGAAAAATATCTCTTCCTCGAATACAGCGTTCAACGAGTTCGCTTTGCGATTTAGACTTTCGACGACGCTGAATCGGGGGGGAACAAACACCGCGTCGAACGTGGTTTCGATAAAGGTTGGTAACTCAAGGGGACGACATTCGGGAAACAAATCTCGTCGTTTCGCCGAACAATGAAATGGGAAATGATCCGAGGGGCAAATATGACTGTACTAATTGACCAGATAAAACGCAACAACAGACTACGCGAGTACGATTTATAGTTGTTTTGTTACGGTACACTCAAAATTAGGTAATCGGTATTGCATGCCACTTTATACACACACGTACACGCACGCACACGCAAGAGTTCTGCACGACAAACACGCGAAACGAACTAAGATACACAAGACTCGAAACTCGTTGCAAGGAAGCAAACGTATGTACACGTACAGATACGTATAATCATGCAGGATATACGAAAACGTCGACTTCGTGGCCAGCGCGATCTTGATCCTTGCTTCTATCGCGTTACTGCAAAACGTTGTTTCATCGACAATTAAAGGTATCTCGAGTAGTGCTCGTACGGGCCACGAGTCGCAATTATTCCCATATAAAAATATTCTCACCGAGCGGACACCAACCCTCATGTTGTTCCGGTTTGTTAGGGTCCGGTATCGGCATTAGAAAAACTTGACGAGTTAATCACGATTTTAGGAGTTTAGTGATGGTCCTTTTTCTTTTTTTTTTTGTAAGTTTTACGAAGGCATGCAATATTCATAAACTCGATGCGCAATTAAAAGAATACACGTGATGTCGGAGAGGTACGTCACCAAAGTTGTGCGCAATAAAACGAGATGTTTCGATGGAACCAGACGGAGACAATTATGTTTTGGGAGAAACCAGGGAGTGGCAGAGGATCGGACAATTGACGTTAGACTAATGACAAGCGATACGGAGTCTCCTAAAGTACCAAGATACTCTATTCGCTATGGTATTCGAGCGAACGATAGCGTTCCACGAGCTTTCTTACGATATAACAATATTTCAATTTGCAATAGGGACATTTTTATTTAATTCCGAGCAGCGTATTCAAAAACCTGATTCGCTCGTGGAACGCAATGGTTCGTTTAACGTTAGTAACAAAGCCAACACGAAACCTAGCAAATACGCAGGTAAGATACGCGCGAAGCGGAGACCAACAAGTATAACGAGCGCACGCTTTCTTCTTGTTCTTCTTCTGCTTATGTACATACACGTATGTTAAAAATCGTGAAAGGTCGGTTAATAATATTAGTCACGCTCACATTTCGTACCTCAGGAGCTGAGATCGTACACGTACGTGAATGCACCAACGAAAATGCGATACATGAAACATATGCTCGCGCGGTCTTGCACGAAGAGACACGACGAAGGGTTTGGTTAATGAGAGAATTTTTTTTTTTAGCGAATGAATTTTAGTATGGAGATGTTACGCGAATGAAAGTGCGGACACGAAATATTCCCGAGGCAGCGGGAAGCGAACGAGTATGATTTAGTACCGGACAGGGGGAACGAATATAACACAAACTCTGGCAGAACTCAAGGTAAAAAGCACGCAACGTTAGTTCGAACGCACAATTCCAAAAAAAGGAAAAAAAAACAGTCGATTCAAACCCACACGCGTCTCTAATTCGGTGAAAGAAACATAAACGCGTTTAGCTGCCTCTTTGGATAGGGAGAAGAGAGGGGGCCAGGAAAGAATGAAGTAATATCGTTCTTGATCGAGATCCGGTCGATCTGTGTCGCGTTCAAGGCAGACAGGGACGAGTCGGAACGGTCGAAGGAAATTTTATAGCCGCGAGAGTCGTATTACTCGAATATTTGTCGTACAAAATCATCGATTCCGACAGAATAATTCGACGGTAACGGAACAGAGAGAAAAAGATAGAGCGAATTTATGGGATAAATACTCACCGCGGCAAGGGTCATTTTTTAATAGAAATTCGTCCAAGGCTACCCATCCACCACCGACTCGTACCATCACGGTGGATCGTAAAATTCGAACCAGTCGCAATTTTTGACTGTCTCCGAACTAAAACGTAAAAACTCGCGTCAGAGAAACTTCCACCTGCGACACTCTAGGGAAACAAAAACTATTCTCTGAACTCTGCTTGCATACCCTGTATTTTCCTTCGCCAACTTGGAACACACGGAATTTCTGGCGACAAGTGCAGAGCATCACCAACCGTTTCACCTCGTCGTGGATCTTATCCGTGTCGTTGTATGTTCTGCGCTCCTCCCAGTCGGGTCTCAGGGCAGCAATGAACTCTTTCCAGTCGATCAGTCCTTCCCCGTGGCGATCAAACAAATCCGCGACTGCTCCCATTTCTAACCGTGAAGTCTCAAATTCTACCAAGAAACGTTAGAGGTATTATTTGAACTTCGGAACAGTATACACGGTGGCAAAAAGAGGAAGAAACTAACTGGTGTTCATGATTCCTTGAATGAAGTCATCGCGCGGAATCAGACCGTCGTTGTTCTTGTCCATCTTCCTGAAGAGGTCTGTCAACCTGGACTTCTTGTGATTCATGAATTTCAGGAACTACGACAATTGCATTAGTTTTAATTCCATGAAGACTACGCGTACTTGAATGAAATAGATCTTCTATCATAGATAACTTAATTGTAAGGAATACAAACTACTGTTTAAAATTTGTTGACCAGTGTTATTAGTTATTGACACCCCTTACCCTCTTACGCCAGTCCTCCCAGCTGAAGTTCGCGACACGGTCTAATTCCTGAATGTAATTGTACTTGTCCTGAAGTCTGCGTTGGCGTTCCCAGGCCAACATCCACACGTGTCTCCACCGGTCCCAGAGAAGCTTCACCCTCGGGCTACGGAACTCCGGTTCGGCGCCTTTGCTGTACACGAAGACAAGAAATGACAATTTTTCTCTCTTTACGATTACGTAGTATCACATAAACCAAGCAGAAGAAGCAAAGAAAGCAAATGAATGACGAAGAGGATCATTGGTCGTGCTTAACCCTACAAAGACCTAGGCACAAAGGGTCACGTTAAAAACTATGGGGAAGCTTATCGAACCCACCTACGTTAGCCATCTTATATAAACTTTTTCTATTGTAATTGGTTTCTAACTTCTTCCCCAATATTTTCTAAAACATTTATATGATCCCTCGTCTATTCATGTTTTAACAAACATTCCAATAAGTTGTTATAAATGAAGAATATGTATTTACAGCAACAATATTTATTAATGTATGAAAGATTAGACTGAGGTCATCTGCAACTTCCACGTTGATACGAATAGGCTCTTCCCTACGACTTTCTTTTATTATTAATCTCCTTAAATGAAAACCGATTCTTAAACATCAATCTTAAAGCTATAAGCTAAAATGAATGCACGTGAGAAATAGCATATTTTAAAGATCCTCCGACTAGGTGGGCTCGACGAGCTCCCCACCTTTGGTCTTTCTAGAGTTAACGGACTCGGTCGTTCAAAACTATGGTTACACTATTTCTTTTGTGAAACGAGACGAACGAAAAGTACCGAAGAATCAGAAAAGAAGAAACGAAGGAGAATCTAAACTATTGTTCAATAATATGATCGATGTAACCGATTTAACTGCAAGCAAAAACCAAAATACTGATGTGTGTTAGGGTTGAAAGCAGAGCATGAACAAGCAGAGAATCGAAGTGTGGATGTGTGTGACGAACCTTCCTTTGGGTGGGAAGCGTGGGCCAATGTGCGGCAACGAATCTGGCGTTCTCTCACGGCCCGGGCTGGCTCGGCTAAACAGGAACATGCGTCACATCACTCGACACTTCTACCAGACATCGCGTGACGAAATTCACGCTTTTCGTGCACCGATCGCCGTGTCCCAAGTCAGCGATCGGTCCTTAGGCTCCTTACAAAACGAGCAAACGGAGAAAACAGGAAGGAGAATAGGTCGCTATGCTATTCTCTGTACTTACTACAGGACGTTTCGCAAACTCCGTCACAAAGAATTTACAATATCGATGAGAAAGTGAATTGCAGACGTAATTAAAAAATTCTGACTAAAGTTTCCTGTTTTCTGTACGCCGTGAACGCGTTCCATTTGACTTTTAATACTCGAATCCAAAAGTTACTCTCTACCATGCTGCCTACAACGCGCATTCACTTTGTCGTATTCACCCTTGAAAACACTGCTACAAAATAAACCGAATAGACTTCGACGGAGCGTGTAAGTCAACAGCATAGACGAAGAGACCCGTATCCTTCGACGACGAACCTTTCTGTCGCTGTAGTTGCCCTTGCAGACGTCCACGATCGATCTTTAACGAAAACTTTTCACGCAGAAAAAGAACAAAAAAATAAAAAAAAAAGATCGGTATGAAACGCAACATGCACGGGCAAGTGTGACTTCCAATACGCCAAAGCTCACGCAAACGGAAAACAAAACTATGAAACAAGAGAATACGGTCGACGAATGGTAAACCGGGAATTCGAGAAGCAAATGCAGGCGAGTATCGTTCGCTAACGATTCCGTCTACCTCGGAGGAACGATGATTTTCCGACGAGCGCGATCCTTGGCGTTCCACCCGCGACAACTTGCTAAAAGAAGATGTTGGGGACCAGGACAAGAGAATAGAAAAGAATGTAAACGTACGTCGGCGCGGGTGACTTAGCCTTCGACATCTTCTTTGTGTCTTTGACTGGTTTGATCTGTCTAGCTTTGCAAACGCGATCGACCTCGTTCTGCCTTCGACTAGTGTTCTCCATGAATTCTCTGTGATCCGCTATCAGCATCTCCAACGTAGCCTTGTCGTCCGGCAGAGGCTCGGCCTCGAGCGCGTTCAGGGTATTCTCCAGACCTTCCAGCCACGAGAGCAGCTCTTCCAAGAGATTGTCTAGGTCCTGCAAGATGCAACAAAACATAAGTACCATGTGATGTAAACTTCTGTATTCTTCCTGAACTTTTTAATGCCTTACCTGAAGTCCTCTCATGTGGTTCTCCAATCTCTGATTCCTCTGGTGAGCCCAGGTGGCCACTTCATCCCACCTAGATTGAATGATCGTGATCCAGTGTCTGATGACCAGAACGCCGTCCGGGTGAGCTTTCGCGAGAATTGCGTGAGCCAGTTCCAAAGTCTGATTTTTCTCCATTTCTTTGGTACGCAGTTCGCGCAAGAACTTCTCGTGTTCCATCAACTGATTCCTACTCTCCTGTTCGTCCTCCGGCAGCTGTCCAGCGAACCTCAGCTTCATTTCGGCGTCGCTCAGCCATTCGAGAAGCACGTGGACCGCCTTATGCAAACGTTCCGCTTCTCTCAGCGCGTCCTCGAGACGGTCTGTCTTCTCGGAGGACAATCGGGACACCGTGTTCCAGAGGTCGTTCAGTTCGGCCAGCTGAGATCCAATGGCGGATGCGTCCTCGGGCGTCGCTTTGCCGAGCAACTCTCGACCGGTTTTGATAACAGACTCCATCTGAGAGGCTCGAGACTCTAAATCCTTCTCGAAGGTCTTGTGTTGCTCGACCAAGTTCACCACGGTGTCCAAGTCGCCGTGAAGAGGTCCGGTGTTCGCCAGTTGTTTCTCGGACTTGCTGAGCCACTCGAGCAACGCTTGAATGGCATCCTTGAACTGTCCAGAGAAGAGCAGAGCCTCCTCGAGCTTCCTCTGCCTGTCTACGCACTTGCCGCAAACGGTGGTCCACTTGTTCTTCAATTCGTTCAAGAGTTCCTTCAGAGCGAACTCGTCGCTCTTGGGGGCCTTATCCTTCAACGTCTTACCGTTCTTCATGGTAGTGTCATAGGTGCCCTGTTTCGCGCTTAACGCCTTCTGTAATTCGCGGTGTTTGTTCAGTCGCGTCTTTATTCTCTCGGGATCGTTTCCACCGAGACCACCGTCAGCCGCAACTTCGTCCAAAGTTTTCTCAGTCTCGTCGAGCCAGTTCATCAGGCTTGACCAAGCGTCGTGGAACTCTCTGGCCTCCTTGTAACCGTGATCCAAACCCCTCGTTCTCTCAGCAGACTTGGACACTACCCTCTCCCACCTGTGTTGCACGCTTATCAGCAAGTTCTTTATCAGAATTACGTCTTGTTTCTGGGAGAAGTACTTCAGATGAGTTCCCTTCTTGTCGAGATTCAGCATCGTCTCGCGATGAACTCCTACATCCTTCTGGAAAGACTTGTGTTCCTCTATTTGGCCAAGGATGGTCTCCATCACTCTCGATACGGGTTTCAGGTTGGTCAAAATCTTCTCCGCGTTGGTCAGCCAGTCAACGAATGCCTGGAGCGCGTCGTGGAACTCCGTGGCTTCCTTCAGCGCGATCTCCAGCTTGATCTTCTTGTCGCTGGCTCGAGCCGTAACGTTGTCCCAGCGTTGTTTCAAGGTTTTCAAATTGTGGTTCAGTCCTCCGGCGCTGTGCGAGTCGGCTCGCTTCAGATACTCCTGACCCTGCTGAAGAACCGTCTCGACCTTTGGCCGATTCTGCTCCAACTCGTTGTAGACTTCCATGAATCGCTCTAGCTGTTCCGAGGCCGTTTCCGGAAGTCCTCCCACCGGTTTGGAAGCCACTATGGTGTTGTCTACGTCGCCGAGCCAAGACAGAAGATCCTGGATCTCCGCCGTGAAGGACTGCGCCTCCCTGAGAGCGTCTTCCAGCTCTCGTTGACGATCGGCTGCGCGTTGAAGCAGATCGCGCCAACGACGGTTCAAAGTACCCAACTTCTCAGCCGTCGTCGACGCTTCCGCTGTTCCCTTCCCGTCTTCGATCAGCTGTCTACCAGCATCGTTCAGCGTGTCGACGCTCGTCTGGTGAGCTTGAATATCGTTCACCAACACCTTCAGCTTGGCCAGTTCCACTTCGATCACTTGTGGATCGCCAGCCACCGCTTTCAAATTGTCCAGAGTGTCGTCCGTCTTCTCGATCCATACCAGGAGCTCGTCCAGCGCGTGCTGGAATTGTCCTAACCGCAACAGAGCGTTCTCCAGGAGTCTCTGCCTTTCGACCAGGCCTCTGAGCAATCCGTCCCATCGTTTGTTCACGGCGCCGAGCGGCTCTTTGATGGCGGCTGCTTGCTCCGACGATGTCCTTTCCGTCAATTCGGCGGCTTGTCTGAAACGTCACGGGAGAACGTTGGAAACGATTCGCACGGATCCTTCGATACGATCTGTACGCCCGAATGTGAGAAAGCGTACACCATGGGGAGATGCTTGTAAATAAATGGTACGGCCGTTACTTAGGACACGTACGTTTAATTCGATGTTTAGTCAGAATGAACACAGGGTCGACGAATCTACGGGAAAGGAATGACAGAACTATGGTCGAGGCAGAAAATTTTGATCGCGCGAGGTCGTTCGACGGATGGAGCCAGAAACCAGAAATGGAGGATAGTCGATCGACGACCTGGAGCGATCGTTATTTCCCGTCTCGGTTTTAATCCAACTGTGAGAGGAAAACGTTGCGACTCTCGTCCATTCTCGAGTCTCTAAATACCTACGATGTGACATGTTTGTGTATGTAAGTAGAACAGGCACGTCACGAGCCAGGCAGACAGGCAGGCAAATACAACGAACCTCCGACGACAAGAACACTCTGTTCGAACAACTCCAACCATCACAGAGAGAAAGAAAGTTAAGGATTTCGATTATTTGACCGCGAGCAAAGGGGGTATTACGGTTGTTACGGTGATTACGAGATTAAAGGGTGGTCCACATTCGGTTATCACCGGGGATTATTATGTACCCGGTGCGATCGAAGTACGATAAAGAATAAATGTAAGCCATGCTCTAACTACAGCTACAACACAGAGAGAGGGTTGACTTGCCTTGTCAGACTCCTATGCGTTCAGGAACCGGCGCGTAAAAAACAAAAGTTGGGATTAGAATCTCGCTGTTTTTGCTCAGAAGAGGTATAAATTCTTGCTAAATGTTACTGTACAAATGGACACCGCGCAAAGGAGACAAATAAGATTATACACGCGTGGAACACTTCGGTGGGGGGTAAGAGACCGTGATCGACGGTTCCGGAGCTTCTCCGGAATTCGATTGAAAAAAAAAAAATAATAAAATGGAAAAAAAAGAACGCAAATGGAGCGGGAGGCAAAGAACCGTGTTTGGTTACCTGTTCAGGGCTTCGACCTTGACCATGTGAGGATCTACTTCCGCTTTGAAATTGGCCAATTGTTTGATCTGTTTCTTAACTTCGTCGATGTCGCTGCCCAGCGGACCCATGCGGGCGAACTTCTCCTCGGCCTCCTGCAAGAACTCCAGAAGGTTCTGCAGCGTTTCGTGGAACTCCATGGCCTTCTCCATCGCGTCGATCAAATTCTCCTCGCGTCTGGCGTAGAGGGCGGTGACGTTGTCCCAGGTTTGCTCCAGGTCCTCGATGTGCTTCCTGACCTCGGGTTTGTCCGGTTCGCCGCAGAGACCCATCAGCTCGTGGCCGGAAACGCGAACCTGCTCCACGTCCGGTTTGGTCTGGTCGATCTCGTGTCTGATTTCTTGCAGGGCGACCTGTTGCTGTTGAATGGCGGCCGGCTGAGCGGCTGGTGGCGCCTGACCAGCGAGAGCATCTTGCAGCTCTCGCAGAGTCGACATCACGCCGTTCAGCTCGGACCAGAACTTCTCTGCTATCGTCAGGGCATCGTCTAGCGTGTGTCCTCGCTCGTTGGTGGCTTTCTGCACGTCGCTCCATAGTTTGTTCAGTTTCTCGAGCTTCCGTTTGATGTCCTTCACGGCTGGATCGGCTCTGTTGCCCGCCTTGCTGATCACGTCGTCCGCGGCGCGTCTGACGGCCGCGTACGCCTCCGACCTTTGGGCCAGTTCGTCCACCAGGCCCGAATTCTCCTCCATCTGGTCCCTCAGGCGACCAGGATGAGCGCTGATCGGTTCTGCGCCGTGTACCTGGTCCGCCGTGGAGGAAAGAGCGCGCAACATACCCTCCAGTTTGTCCGAGAATTGAGAAGACTCCTGCAACGCTTGCTCGAGAGTTTGCTGTCGACTTCGTAGCTCGGCTCTGAGGGCTGCGTATCGAGCAGTGTCTGCTTCCAGGATGTCCTGTATCTTGATACCTTCTTCCTCGTTGCAGAGCTTCAGCAGTGCCTCGCCAGTCTTGTTCAGCTTCTCGACCAAGGGTTTGTGCTCGTTGATGCTCTGCAACAGGAGCTCGTTCTTGTCTTGTTGAGCAGCGATCAGGTCGGGCCTCAAGGCGGGCATAGGGAGCATGGCGACCTGTTGTTCGGCCTCCTCGAGCCAGCTGACCAAACCGATGTGGGTATCGCGGAGATGCTCGGCCAGTGGTAATGCTTGCTCCAGAGCTCCTAGTCTATCCGCTGAGAGGCCAGACACGATCTCCATGGTCTCGCGGAGGTCCTCCATCTTTTCTCTGATGGTCGAGGTGTCCTCGTGATGGCCGTTCTCGCGTATCACTTTCTTCGCTGTCGATATCACGTCCCTGACGCGACCTTTCTGACTGGATATGTCATCGTTCAGTGCTTTGTGCTCCTTCAGCTGCACCCTGATGATCTCGGGCTCGCTGCTCGGTGGTTCCGCCTCACGCAATTGATTATCCACTTCGCGGAACCACTCCAGTAAATCGTCGATGTCGCCAATAACTTCCAGAGAACGCTGCTTGCTCAGCTGAATCCTCTCGGCCTTTCGTTGGATCTGTTCCGCGATGGCATCGAATCGTCTATTGTCCCTAGTGACCAAGCCCTCTATGGTCGCTGCACCCTCGCCCGGTGACAGCTGAGACAGCTGCGGTCCAACGGCATTGATCTTGTCCAAGACTGGTCTGTACTCGGATATTTCCATTTCCAAACGCACGATCTCGTCCTCGCGAGGCTCCGCGGATTGCAGAGCGGATTCCGCGGCCTGCATCCAGTCCATCAGCCGATTGTGATTATCATGGAACTGTTGGACCAGCGGCAGAGACTCTTGCGCGTGTTTCAGTAGATCTGAACCACGGCTGACCAAATCGTTGAATCGTCGTTGCAGGGAATCGAGCTTGTCCTTCAGTTGTAGGGCTTCGTCGCTGGAGATGTGTTTCATTAGTTCCAAGCCTGCATCGGTGGTACTGTCTACCTCGGTCTGTCGCGTTGAGACTTCTTCGGTCAGATCGGCAAGATCTTCCATCTGCTGGAGAAGCTTCTCCGTGTGAACTGCCAAGACCCGATACTTCGATAACCTTATCTCCATGCTCTCCATCCAGGCCTGGAGTTCTTGATAGCTCAGAACCAAATGACGCAAGCCTTGTCTGGATCTCTGCAATAATCCACCGAGTGCCTCCGACCGTTCCACCAAAGCTGCGTATCTGTTAGCCGCGTCTTGTAATTTGTCAGCCAGCGCGCTAGCCTCATCCTCGCCTACAAGGGCCATCAATTGACTAGCTATTTCGGTGAGCTCGCTGAAGTCAGGCTTCCTCGACAGAATGTCTTCGTGAAGAGCGTCGTGTTCCGTAACGCGTTGCTGAATCTTCTCCTCGTCCGTTGGTACCAGTTCCATGTCCCTAACGCGTTTCTCCGTTTTGTCCAACCAGATTGCCAGTGGGACCAATTTGTCCTGGAATTGTTTAGCTACGCCCATTGCTTGTTCGAGCGCTTCCATTCTCTCTGCAGCACTTTCCGTTAGGTTGTCAAATCTTCCTACCAATTCTTTCAACTGCTTCTCAATCATTTTTCGTTCCTTAGGATCTGCTCCAGCCGCTACCTCTTGGCCCATGTTGTACAAAGACGACATCGAGTTTTGCCGGTCCATCAGCATCTTTTTCAAGAACTTCTGCTCCTGCAATTGTGCCTTGACCACCTTGTAATCCGAAGACGGTGGTTTCTGATTGGAGACCATTTCCTCCGTGTCCGTTAACCATTTCTCCAGCCCGTCCAGAGCCTCCTGGAATTTACCCGACTGAAGAAGTCCCACATCCAATCTTCTATCCCGCTCGTTCAACCTATCTTTCAGGTCGTTCCACTTGTCGTTCATCTTGTCGACATCCTTTTCGATATTGCTGGTATTAACGTCGCGACCGGCAGTCTGAATCAAACCCTGGCCAAGCGAGTTGCAATCTTCGACGGCACGGGCCAATGGTTCTATCTTGTGGAGTTTTAGAAGTCTGAAGTCCTCCTGTTGTGCTTTTATAGATTCTACTTCTGACCCAACAGGCCTGAACCTCCTAAACTGTTCGTTTGCTTCGTCGATCTCTGAGATCACGGTGGTGTGCGCCTGATAAAATTCTTGCAGCTTGTCGAGTGTTGCGGTAAGTTCGTCGTGGCGGTCTCGAGAACGATCATCGAGTTTTCCGATCTGTCGTTTCAAGCCAGCAACCTGCTCTCTGGTAGCTACGGCGTCAGCCGCGAAACCATAATCGACCAAACGTTCGCCGAGGCTTTCTAGATCGGTGACTTCCTCGTACAATCGGTTGACCTTGCTGATCACTTTCGTTGTTTCCTCTATCTGAGATCGTACAATTTTAATTTCTCTTCCCGGTGCTCTCATTGAATCCAATTCCTTCTCGAGACTGGAGACCTGTTGACCTATCGATTTCACGTGATCATTGAATTGCGCGACAGCGGTAGCTGCACTTTGCAATTCGTTGCATCTGTCGTCCAACTTCGCTTGCAGGTCGTTGATTCGATCCGTCAGATTGTCTACCTCATCCTGCAAGTGCGTCGCATCGACACCTTGTTCACCAGCTTTGTTCGCCAAGTCATTGGCTTGCTGTTTCACGCATTGCAGAGGTTTCTTCAAGTTTGTCGTCTCTTCTCGTAAACTCTGAAACAAAAGACATCGCCTTTAAGCATTGAAACCGACAAATGGTTGCCATAATTGTATACCTTTATCCTATCGAGAAGTTTCGGATCTTTAGCCGCTCCACCGAGAGCGTCGTGAGATGCCAATTTGTCCTCGCAACGCTGCAAGCCGTGTCGCAAATCTCGCAAATTTTCATTGAAGTCCATCAAATGTCGCGCAGTATCTTCCAAGGATTGTGTTCTTGTCAGTAGATCTGCAACATCGATCAATTCATTTAGACATATTGATTTAACATAATTTCAATTAACCTTTAATATAAACTCAAGAAAAAGTTTACCATTGTTCAGCTTGTCCCATCTAGTCTTCATGGCACCAAGTTCATTTTTGACGTTTTGTTTATCAATGTCACAAGCCCCGAGGAACGTTTCACCAAGGGTCTTATTGTTCTCGAACTCCCCGGAATGTTTCCAAACCTCATTTCTGAACGACGAAAGTTCTTTGAGTTGTTTTTCAATATCCTTGCGTTTGAAGGAAGCTGGTTTCAAACACTCGAGTCTATCTTCGGCTTGTCGAAGCCAGGGTAAGAACGAATCTTGCGCTTTGTAATACTTCTTGCAGTGTTCCGCGCAAGTCTGCAACTTCGTGTGCCTATCGAGCATGTCCTTTTTCAAACGATCCCACTGCGAGTGCATTTTGTCCAAGTCACGTTGCAGAGATCGATTCTCAACTTTCTGAGAACGTGTAAGCATGTCACGTCCCTTGTTCAGCAGCATGATGACCTCGTGTTCTTTACCCATTACGTTTCTATATATCGGCTGAAAAAACGGAAGCACAAACGATAAAGACACTTAAAAAATCAGTAAAACAATCATCTTACCTCATGATGATCGAGTTGCTGCTGCAAGATGTCTCGGTCAGCGGATACCAACAATTTCTCAGACATGTTTCCAAGCTCATCGGCAAGCCAACCCAAGGTTTTAGTGCAGGAGGCCTCGAACTGTCTTCCATCTCGTAAGTTACCCTCGATCTCAGCTTTCTTGTGGTCCAATTTCTTTTGAAGGTTAGTGTAAAGTTTACCAACGGCAGCTAATTTTCCATGAATCTCGGATTTTGAGGCCGGATCGCTTAATACTTCGCAGAGCTGTTCACCCGCTGCTTCGGCGTCGGCCAACAAAGGTCTTTGGCCTTCCAATTGTCTCTCGAGATTCTCGATTTTCCGCAGCTGATCCTCCGGGTCCTTTTCGAGGGTCAATTCGTCCAGATTGTCCGAGATTCCTTGCAGAGCGTCGCGCAAACGGTTCAAACTTGCATCGAACTCGCGACTGGTGTCAACTGCGTCTCCCAAACTTTGTGCCCTCTCGTCGAGTCTGGACAACTGGTCCGTCCACTTGTCCAAAATAGATTTTAACTTCGCACTAGTTCTCTGACCATCCGTGGAATCAGTTCCTATCACCCCGAGAATACTCTCTCCAACTTGCACCAAGTGATCTAATTGAGGCTGCTGAGTACGGAATTCTTCCCGCAAAACTTGAACCTGCTGTACCTGACTAGCAACCATTCTAGGATCGGCCGATATAGGACCCAACGCGCTCAACATTTTTTCTTTCGACCCAAGCCACGATACCAGGCCCTCCGATGTATCGTAGAAGTCCTTCACGTCGTCCAGGAACTTTATTCTATCCTTACAGCGTTCGCTGAACGATCTCCATCGGCTGGTTACATCTTCCATCTCATCGTTTAGTCTGTCCACACCGTGTGCTCCTTTCTTACGTCTGACCAAATCACGCACTTGAGTCCTAGTAGTGTCCAGCAACGATTGTTTTTCGTACATTTCTTCGATCACGATCTTGATCTGTTTCGCCGTCTTGTCCGCCTCCTCTTTCGTGCTCGGTATACACTCTTTCGGTATTTGTCGCTGAATCTGCAACAATAAAAAGGAAAAAGTGCATTGATACAGATAATAAACATTTTCCTATCCGATGTAGGACTCTATCTCGCAAGATACACGTTACCTTTTCCAAGAACTGGGACAGGGTCTTCAGGTTATCCACGTGTCTCTTGAGTTCGTCTCTCACAGAGTCCAATTCTGTTTGCCGGTCGGTCAAGCGCACGCCCAACAATCCGTACCTATTGTTGATCTCAGAAAGCTGTTGTTGAACAGGCGACAAGTCCTCGAGATGAAAACCGTCTTGACTGGAACGGCGGCTACTGAATCCGCTGCTACCACCTGGAGAGACCGGACTTTGAGCTGCATACAATTTAGCGGGAGATGGTGAGCGACCGTCTTGTGACATTCGTCGTACTACAAAAAAAAATGTGTGAGAGTTGAGCGAACTGTGCTGGTGATAGAGTCGTAATGATCGTCAAGGTATGAAGAGACGGACCGTAGAGAGAATGCTATCGAGCGATTAGACAGTAATGGAATTGTCTAACGGAAATGACAGTCATTATAATATATACCTGGTCTCTTAGTTGGACTGGTACTACCACGACGTCGAGTTGGGCTCTCGGTTCGTTCCTTCAGCAAACCATCGTAAGCGATTCCAAGATCGTTCACTTTATCTACGGTGTTACCATAATCACGGTACTCTTTCTGCACAGGTTTCAATTCGTCAGCCTGTCTCTTTAACTTCTCCAAGTCGACAGCTACAGGTTCGAGGCCCTGAACCTTGTTCTCGGTGCGTGTTAACCAATCGATAACCTGATCGCGAAGCTTCTCGTACGCGAAAAGCTGTTTCGCTCTTGAGCTGCTCAGCCGTAGTTTCTCGTCGATCAAATTGTTCACGTCCTTCCACTGAGACTCGAGAGCCTTGATCTTGTCTCTGATCAGAGCGACGTCCGTGACATCCTTCTTCGAAATCAAGTTCTTTCCGTTGCGAATTAGCTCTTCGAAACTAGCTCGTTGATACTCTCGCTTATCTATCAGAGACTCCATTTTGCTCTCGTACTCGGCTACGTCTAGTTTGTTCAAGTCCCTCGACTCCAATGCCTCGATCATTTGAGCATACCAACTGTCGAACTTGGTGGTCTCGACCAAAAAGTCTCCAAGGGCCTGCGCGATTTCATCGAGGAATTCACCCCGGCGCAGCGACTTGTCCATCAGCTTCTCAAACCTGACCTGAACGTCTTTCAACTTGCCCTCGATACGCTTCGCGATTCGTGTGTTGTTCGAGTTCGTGAGCAGATCCCGTGCACTGCCTGCAACTGCTTCCACGCTCAAACGATGACTGTCCAAGTCTGCTTGAAGAAGACGCTGATCCCTCTGTTGTTCTTCCAACCGCTCTTTCTGCAAACTCGCTGGTCGCTGAATGTTCCTGCAAACAAATAATTCAAATTCATTCTTACCTAGTCACAACCTCCAAGAGAAATACTTTGCAAAGTATCTCGCTTACTTGAACTGACTCTCGATATTGTTCAACCAGAGTACCAAGCTGTCCAAAGCATCTTGCACTCCCTGGCTTCGAACCAACGCTGCATCTAATTCTTGGCATTTCTCTCCAATCGCGTTAATCAACTGTCTGTACTTGTCTTCCAAGGCTCTTGCCGGCTCTTCCAGTTCGTCGACCTCTTTCGGTGTTAACTGACCGTCGAGAGACCTCAAAAGCGCGTCAACCGTGACCTTCACGTTCTCCACTAAGCGTTCGTTAGCAAGCATCTCGTTGTTCAGCGCCTTTGCTTTGCTCAATTGGTCCTCGACTTGCTTAGGTTCTGCCGCGATCGACTCGGAAATGGCTCTGTGAACCTTCGGTTCGACCTCCTTCAGCCAAGTTTTCGCTTTTTCCAAAGACTCGCGGTAATCTCGCTGCCTTCCGCCAACTCCTGAGAGCTTGTCGGCCAGGAGATTCGCTCGCGAGAGCAGATCTTTGTACTGAGCAGTGACGATCGACACCTCACCGCGCACGGGCGAGTCCTGACTAGCTATCGGTTCTTTGTGCGGCAGTCTCTGCGGCAGACTGGTCCGGAACTCGTTCAGAACATGAAGGAACTCTTTGCTCTCGTCGACGAACTTCTGCGCGGCCATTGTGATGAATCGTAAGTCAGCCTGGTGCGCTATAACGTCGCTTATGAAATCTCGCGTGGCGTCGGCGCTACTGTTTAACTTGTTCAAGTCGGACAAGGAATGCTCCTTCTCTTCCAAGACTCGTCTAGCGTTATCCAGCCAGTGAGAGAACGTCGACAACTCGTTCCTATAGACAAGAGATCGATTGAAGAACTGGATAGGGGAACGGATAAAATGTAAACGCGCAATGAAACTGACTTGAATTTGACCAATTCGTCTCTGGCGGCAATCAGACGCTTGACCATTCTCTCGGTTCGATCCGAGGCTCTGTCGAACCTCGTCTTCAGGGACCGACCGTTTCTCTCCAAGGTGGACACTTCCTCGCTGGAGAGCACGTTGCCACCGGTTAGAACCACTTGGCGAATCTGATCGAGGCAGGAAGAAACTGGTCGGGCGTGGGCCTCGAGGTCTTCTTTGATCTCCTAAAAATATATGTATAAAATTCTGGATTCGAAGTGACTGATACCGACGCGTCCGAAGAAACGAATCCCCCTCACTTTCATCGCGTTTATCTGACTTCGAAGCTGATCGACGTCTTCCTTGACGTTGTCCTGTTCGGCCAGTTTGTCTTCGACCTCGGATATCCATTGCAGGAGCTTCGAGGACGTTTCGTCGCACAGTTTGTACTTTTCCTCGACCGCTTGCTACGAGAATTTGCAACAGAGAAAGGCGCGAATGTTGGTACCAATCGTGACGAACAACGTGGACGCGAGTTAACAATAATCTTATTTTCTAACGTGCTCACTTAAAACGTAACGACGAGGGTAAAGACCGCCTGCTTACCAACGGCGGTCTCTCTGTAAGAATTAACGAATTAAATAAAATAAAATAAAAAAAAAAAAAGGAAAAAAAAATACAGGGATATGGTAAGCTTATAGACGTATCTCACGCATGCAAAACACATACACACACTTGGAACGTAAAAAAACGTGACAACGTTATGTATATATAAATGTATAAATAAGTAAAATAACAAAAAAACACAGTTTAGAAGAACCCAAGAGGTCTGATTGATCTGCCAGCGAGTAATCGAACTGCATACTCGTACCCGTACGTGGTTTTGTTCTTATATGCAGTCGGCAAGCGAACGATGGTAACAGAACGGAAGCCGCGTTCTCGTCAATAAGACGCGTCTGCAAGCAAGTATTATATAAACTGAAAGAATACGATTTCGCGATACGAATAATGACGACAGTGACAAACGAAATGACGAGAGAAGGGGGGCGGGGGGGTCATGGGGTACTCGTATGTACGTGGGATTCGTATGGTAGAAATGCCCGGGGCTCTGTATGCTACGTGCTCGTGAGATTTCCGCAAACTCGTGCTAGAAAGAAAACAGGATCGAGCTAAAAAAACGAGTAACGATAATACCTGAAAAAAAGGAAAACTTCAATGTAACAATTGCAATGTAACGGTTGAAAAATAAATGACTGTTCTGATAAATGGGGGTGTTTTTTTTTTAGGTGTGCGTTCGATGATAAATCTTGGTCGAAGCATGCGATATCGCACGTAACACGTGGCTACGCGTTGAACGACTAGTCGCTGTCGATTCGATGGTTTCGATCGATGATTTCGATTTGCGTTATACCATGTGAAGAGTACAGGTCACCTCGGTGCCGTGATTACGCGTTAATACATCATTTTTCTTTCGTGCTTTCCTTCTATCATGTGCTTGATTCCCACGCGTAATTTAAAATCAATTTCCATAGAATTAAAAAGATGATTCGGGCACAAACCGTTCGAAGGAAAACGCGAAACGTTCGGCGAACCAACGTGCAAATTACAACAAACGTTATTACGATTAATACTATGATCGAGTTAGCATTGCCGATGCGATCAGGCGACACACGAAAAGATCGATAGAATTATAATACATTAGAGTCGACCGCGGCGTACGACGACGTATATTTTGCGGACGATTCGTCTTAGATTTTTTTTCTTTTTTTTAATCGGTAATACGCGCACCGTCGATTAGTAGTACGTATGACAATTAGCCCCCTGTTACGTGAAGTGAATGACGTGCGTACTGGTGTAGAAATGAGATGCGAGTGCGAACGAGAGGACGGAAAGGAGGAGCGTCCCACTGATGATTTTTCTCATTTTGACCTACGCGGATCGTGGCACGCTCTTAGGGTCTCCATGCAGGGCAGAGATGTGGTACGTTGTGATGGTTACGTTTTACTGTTGCTATTGCGGTTTGCTGCTACCGACAAGCATCGATCGGTAGTGACAGAACGAACAATCGCGAGACAACGTCGGACTATCGTCGCACACGTAGAGCGATAGCCGACAGGATGCATCGTAAGCGTACAATACGTAACGATCCATAACCTTTGGCAAGCGGTTAAAAAAATAGGATTAGATGTGAAAAGAATGGACAAAAATAAATAGCGTAAGACGTGAACAAAAATAGGAGAAGACGTGGATACCGAATAGACAGATTGACAAAATATAGCACAGAAAAAAAAAAATATTAAAAAATTAAAAAAAAAAAATATATATAGATAGAATAGTGAGCGTGGAAGGGATACTCTGTAGGGCGTCTCAGGTTGGTGCACACGAAATCAAGGTACGCTTTTTCTTTCCATACTGTCTATATGTAAAATTATACTATTATAAATCTATTGAATAGTGAAAAAAGTATAGATCTTATAAAATAAAACAAAAAAATTAAAGGTTAAACTAGCATGTGTACAAAAAATCTCACGATTTTACTAAATAAAAACGTAGATCGTTAAGAAAAATAATAATGGTGGACAAGTTGCGTTATTTATTAATGTGCTCGTATCATCTGCTGATTGCTTTCTTCGTAATCTGTTGCAATTACTTTCTATTTGAACCCATCAGTATCCACCCGGCAAAATTAGTAAATTTCGTGTGCACCAATTCAACAAACGCGTTAAAGAACGACGTAGGGCGTCGTGAAAGAGAAGAAGAAGAAGAGTCTAGAAAGAGTGCCACTTACCCTAGCTTCTGCGGTGAGAATATAACCCTGGTCCAGGGCTTTCGCGAAGTCAAGGCTCTTTCCCGATGGGTCTTCGATAAGCCTGCCCGCCCTAGGATCTATTATCCCGGTGTTTATAGCCTCTAACAAACTAACGATTTTACCGGTACCGGGTTCTTTGATCACTGTGCCGGAGGGATCGATCGACCCGACGTCGATTGCTTCCTTCAACGTGGCCGGTTTACGATCTAACGCGGACGCGACACGGAAGGGATCGTCGAAGCTACCGGACGCGGTGTCGTACAGTCCGAACTCTAGGGCCTCGATGAAGGACAAACCGCGTTTGGGCGTGATGAGGAGCTCCGCCTCGATGGCTTTCGACAACGGGTACAGTCTCGAGGTCTCTGTCTCTAAGACGTTACCCTTTTCAGCGTCCATCAGACCTTTCCTGAACGCCTCGGCCAACTTGATCAGCTTCTTCTTCTTGGTGTCTTTGATCAGCGCGGAATCGGAATCGACGATACCGAGTCCCACGGCGTCCTTCAACGTAACTAGCTCGCCTGTCTTCGGATCCGTCAGTTTCCCGGTCTCCGTGGACAAGTGTCCTCTCTCCACGGCGTCCTCGAAGGTCAGAGGTCGCTCAAAGTACACCTCGACGTCGCCAAAACGAACGAAACGCGGCGCCAGTTTGCCATCTGATGTACGAGGCGAGTCGGACTCGATCGTTCCTCTGAGTGTTGGATCTAACTCGCCGTCAGCCAGGATGCTGTTGACTGTGACGAATCTGCCGTTCTTCGGGTGTCTGACCACGGCCGTATTTGGATCGATTAGACGATTGTCGATGGCCTCTTGGATGCTGTACTCCTGCCGGGACGGTTCCTCCTTGCGCGTGACGCTCTGACGAGCCGGTTCGTGCGTCAACGGTTTCTCCAAGGTAACCAGGAGGCCACGCTCGAGGGCAACGTCGATAGGATAGGCTCGTTTCGTTTTCGAGTCCAAGATTCGTCCGTGTGGTACGTCGATGGCGCCGTTCTCGATGCCCGCCAAAAGGGACGTTATCTGTCCGGTGGTCGCGTCCTTGAGGGCGGTTGTATCGGGATCTAGGAGGCCAACGTCGAAGGCACGTGTCAGATCGTGACTCTTATTAGTACGTGGATCGACGAACACGCCGGTCTGGCTTCTGTAAAGGTCGCAGGCGACCGCCTCCTCTATGCTGAGCGGGAACTTCGAGGAAACGATGAGCCCTCTGGAGACTGCTTCTCGTAGATCGATAGATCCGCCGTTGTCAGGCAGCGTGTACGTTCCGCGAGTGTCGTTTATGATGCCGCTAGAAATGGCCATGGTGAGCGGCATGTACCGATCGGATTGACCGCAACGGACGATCGACGCGTCGGGATCTATCAGTTTCGCGTGACAAGATTCCGCTAGAGTGAGCTTCTGGTTGCTGGACGGATGCGTGAACCTCCCTGTAGATGGATCGTAAATGTTCATCATGATTGCCTGGTGGAGACAGAACTCCGTGACCTCGATGTCGACGATCAGTCCAAGCTGCAACGCCAACGTCAGCGACACCGATCTGTTCGCCCCTGGCTCCTTGAACATCCCCGATCGTCTGTCGATCACTCCCGCGCGACAGGTTTCGGCTAGCGAGAGTAACATGTCCGCTCGTTTGTCCCAGTAACATGGAAGCGTAGGATTGATCAGACAGTTCCTCATGGCTTCGTGCAGAGTGACCGATCTCTCTGTCCTGGGATTGGTGATCTTCCCGGTCTGTTCGTCGTAGAATCCTTTGTGGATCGCCCGCTGTAAGGACATGGCCGCTCTGTGATCGACGATCAGGCTGGCGTCGTAAGCCTCTTGCAACGACATGTTAGAATCTGCTGTGACGTTCACTTTGCCGGTGGTCCCGTTGATGTAGCCGGTTCTTATGGCGTCCATCAGCGAAATCCTCTCCCGGAAACCGCTTCTGCCGTCCTTGACAGTCACGGAGTCCGCATCTATCAGATTCCTCTGAATCGCCTCCAGTAAACTAAGGTACACGCCCGTTTGAGGGTCCAGGAACATGTTCGTTCTCGTATCCAGAATACCTTTGGAAATGGCTTCGCTGAAGGTCATCGGTCGTCGGGTTTCCAAGAGCAATCCGTGCTCCAACGCCTCGCGGAAGTCCACCCGTTTTCCTTTCTCGTTGGTCACCGTTCCAGTTTTCGGGTCGACGATCAGTTCTTTGATGGCTCTGTCGAAGGTGATCGCTTTGCCGTCGGGTTGGCGTAGCACCACCGCGGTGCTGGGATCTATAACGCCAGCTTTGATCGCACGATCGGTCGGTAGCTTCTCGCGAGTTTCCGGAACGATGAAGCGGCCGGTCGTGGGCTCGTAGAGGCCCTTGAACACCGCCTCGGGCAGCGAGATCTTGCGTTTCGCCGGGACGATGATCCCGTGATCGAGAGCGTCCGTTAGAGACAAAGGCGAGCTGGTCAATGGATCGACGGCCGTGCCGGTTTTAGGATCGATCAGGCCCTGTTTGATGGCCTCGCTCAGTGAAATTATCTCGCTATTCCTCGGATCCTTCACGGATGAACTGTCTTTGGTGATCAAACCGATTTCAAGCGCCTTCTCGAGGGTGTAGATCTCGCCGTCTATGTTGAACGTGCCTTTCTGCGGATCGTAAGTCTGATGGGCCAGAGCTTCTTGCAGGGACCAAGGTTTCAAGGTACTGAGGATGTATCCTTTCTCGTGCGCGACGTCCAGTGTCATAGGATGCGGAGATATCAGTATTCCCTTTTCGAGATCGACCAACCGACTCTCCTCAGCCTCCTGTAGGGACAATACTCTCTCGTCTCGATCGTCCCTGATCATCGTTGTTTCCCCGTCGACGTAACCGGTGATCAGCGCCTTCTTCAAAGTGGTCTCCTCTCCCGTTGTAGGGTTCGCGACGAGGCCAGTCGTCGGGCAATAATACTCTTGCACGATGGCGTCGGTCAAGGAAGGGACGAAAGCTGTGGTAGCGATGATTCCTCTCTTCAGGGCAACGTTCAATGGAAGCAGTTCGCCCGTTTTGGTATCTCGTAATCGACCCGTGCTTGGATCCAGCAACTTCGACTCGCTGCTTAGCGCCTCCTCTAACGAGAGGAACGTTCCTGCTTTGGTGTCCTCGCACTCGCTGATGAACGCGTCGATCAGTCCTCTGCGTACGCTCTCCTCCACGTCTATCGACTGACCGGTTAACGCGTCTAGGATCTTACCGGTGTCCTCCTCGTACAGACCCTTTCTGATAGCAGCTTCCAACGAAATTGGTTTACGCGATTTGGGAACGACCAGTCCTTTAACGAAAGCGTCCTTGACGTCGATGTTTGCTCCGGATTCCAGTATCTCTTGCAAGGATAAAACCTCGTCGCTTACAGGATCCCGAACGCTGATCGAACTGGGATCGATTAGTCCACTCTCGACAGCTTCGTTCAGCTTCAACGTTCGATTCGTCGTTGGGTCGCGAATCTCGCAGGTCGACGGGTCGAACAAACCGTCCTCGATGGCCTCGCGTAGAGTCAGACCTTCCTGACCAACCCTCGTAGCGATTTCTGACTGATCGATCGCGGGCATTTGCTTGATCAAGCTTAACTTCACCGCCTCGAAGAACGGTATCTTTTTGCCCGACTTCGGATCGACCATGTATCCGTGATTTCTATCTACCAAAGGTTTGGCAATCGCTTCGCGCAGGGTCACGTACTTGTCCGTGGTTCTGCAGGACAGATTCTTCACCAACACCCGGTCTGGATCGAACACGCCGAGGTCCAGAACGAAACTACTGAACGAGACCACCTCCTCTGTCTCGGGATCCAAGAATTTCTCCTTCTCTGGGTCGTACGCGCCTCGAGCAACGAGATCATGGACCGTTAAATCGGGCGTCACTTCGATCGTAAATCGTCTTCCATCTTCTTCGGTCTCGAATTCGGTTTCTCTCTCCTGATCTTGTTCTGCCTCCAATTGCTCGAACTCCTCTAGAGCCTCTGCTTCGGTGGGCATCTCTTCTCTCTGCGATGTCTCTATTTTTTCCATTTCGTCCGATTTTTCTGTTTCTTCCTCCGTTTCTTCTAATTTCATCTGCATCTCTGAATGCATCTCTTTTACTTCTACCTTCGAAGGCTCTTCCAGTTTCTCTTCTTGCTGTTCCACGAGTTCCTTCGTTTCAGGTTGTTGCTTAGACGGTTCTACCTTTTCCGCTTGCTCTTGCACCACAGGAGATTCTTTCGGTGCTTCTGCTACCATCGATTTCTTTTCAAAACCGCCATCCACCACAGACGAAGCTTTCTGTTCTTCTTTCTGACGAGAAACCTTGGCAGCTTCCTGCTTCGCGCGTGTATCAATCTCTTTGTCTTTTTTGCTCGCAGAAGCATCGCGAACAGCGTCGTACACCGCCTTTCCAGCAAGAACTGGCGCTGCCACCACCGCCAGTAGTCCCAATTTCGCGGCCTGCTTCAGAGAAACGGTACCACGACCTTCAGCGTCCTTAGTCTTCCCCGTGACAGGATCGATCATTCCTCTCTCGAGTGCTTGTTTAGTAGTGACCGTCTCGGTAGTTCTAGCGTCGTAAAGAGGAGTGTTCGGATCGATCAATCCAACCTCCATTGCTTCGGTAAGAGTATAAGACTTCTTGGTATCTGGATCAACAAATCTCTCGGTTTTTTCGTCGTAGATCTGATCGATTTGTTGGACTGCGTTGGTGGTAGCTGTATCGGACTGATCGGAAGAAGCGTCCAAAAGACCGTTCTCGATAGCTTCTGGAATAGGCATCACAACTTCTGTCGAAGGATTGGTGTAAGTACCAGCGGCGATGTCGAGCAATCCTTTCTGAAGCGCGTCGTCGAAAGTCATTTTGGTATCCTTGGTGGTAAACTCCCTGCGTTCCAACACGTCTCTGACGATTCCTCTGCGACGGGCTTCCTCGATGCTAATCGTGTCTCCGGTCTCGATGTTCCTTACCTCGGTAGCGTTCACCAACGAATAACCTTGCAAAATATCAATGGTTTTAATAGTGACAGTTTCAGTGACGCCGCCAGAGTCGACGACCGTGGATACGCGGCTGGCTGGGGATTTCACCACCAGCAAACCGGATTCAATGGCTTCTAATATCGGTATCGGAGTGCCAGTCGTTGGATCGACGAAAACTCCCTTCTCCCTATCTATCAGACCAGCCTCGAGTGCCTTGGTCACCTCCATGCTGTCGGACGCGACAGGACACGGCAAGGACATTATGAAGTTCTCCTTTATAGCGTCCTCGAGGAACAATTGATCCCCGATAGTCGGATGTCGTATTTGCGTGCCGGTCTTGTCTATCAAACCGCGTTCGAGCGCCACGTTGAACGTCATGCCGACTGGAGGTATCTGTTCCCGACCTTTATTCGAATCCACGAACACGTTTGTCTGGACAGCTTCGACTAGTCCTACGCTATCGCCTTTGGTGGTTTTTATCAAAGACCTTTCCGGATCGACGAGACCGCTCTCGATCGCGTTACGAAGAGTCTCGGTGCGACCGTTCGAGCACTCTAGATTCGACAGAGGGTCGACTATCTCGCAGAGAATCGCTTCTCTGAGAGTAAGATGAGCGCCGGTCTCTGGGTGAACAACTTTACCCTCCACGGGATCTAATAAACCCTGGTGGTACAAGCCAGGAATCGACAGGCTCTTCGCCAGAGGTACTAGCACGTCGGCGCTCTCCGGATCCAAAATTCCACGCTCCACTGCCTCGCCAATGTTCAAGACGTCTCCTCTCTGAGGATCGATGATCTTCCCTGATTTCGCGTCTATCCGTTTATTGCGAATAGCCTCCGAGAGCGAAACGAGTTCACCATTGTCCGTTGTCATTTGGCTGGCAAATATCTCAGCCGTCTCTGGGTCGATCAGTCCACTCTCCACGGCTTCCTTACTGTTCACTACTCTCTTTCTCATCTTCTGAAGTACGATAGGTTTGCCTTCGTCGAAACCTTGCGACACAGCCGCTTTCCCGACGGTCACTGTGTATTTGGGTTCGTAGCTCGCTTTAGATGTCAACGTTGCGTCCGTCTCTGGCTCAGCTTCTCCGTCGGTTCTCGAGACGGAGCGCTCTTCGGTTGGAGGCGTGAAAGATGTGACTGGCTCGAGGGGCGAACCCACGACGGTTACTATACCGAATTTCGCCGCGTCTAGTAACGATATTTTCCTTTTCTCGTCGACTTTGTACTCCGCTTTTTCCTCGTTCACTATGCCACGTTGAATGGCCTCCATTATTCCGATATCCTTCTCGGTGACGGGGTCTTTAACGACCACCACGTCGTATGGTAAAGTGCCGTCGGACAGGGCTGACAACAGCTCGCTCGATTTTCCAGTTTCGGTCGATATGACCAGAGCCGTGCTGGGATCGTAAATGAGACCTTTCGAGACTCGTACAGGATCCGGTATCGAGAGACTAGCCTCTGATGGAATAATCTCCAACTGTTTCGATGGATCATCTAATCGCGACAATTCCAGTTTGTCCGGTTCCCCGGATACCTTAGTAATTCGTAATAGTCTCTGTTGGGGGCTATCGTCTCCAGGAGTCTTACCTATCAAGATCACCAAACCTTTTCTGATCGCTTTTTTCATTGAAATTTTTTCTGGTTCAGCGTAATGACCCGTGGAATCTAAAATATTCTTTTCTAAACTTCGTAGCAGGGACACTTTCCTTCCGTTGCTCGGATCGATCACGAGACCTGAATTAGGATCTATTATTCGAAGTTTCACGCACTCCTCGAAGGAAACCAATCTGTCAGTTCCGGGGATTATAAACAGACCTGTAGTTGGATCAAACAACTTTTGATGGATCGCTTCGGAAAGCGACCATCCGTCGGTAGGCAATTCAAACACGCGTTTTTCCGTCGGCGAACATTCTCTGGAGCGTTCATCGATCGTAAAATCATCAGTGATGGTCGTGTCTTGATCTTGATCTGGATCTTTACGATGATTCGACCATGACAGACGCTCGACGTTCTTTTTATCATCCGGGGATATACTTCCCATGGTACGTAATACAGTTTCGTTCTTGTTTTTAACTACATTCTTAGTATCTACCCCCAAGTAAGAAACTATGGTCGTGGTGGTGCCAATCGCTCTAGGTACGCTGTCATTTAGCCTACACTCGAAAGTTTCTTCGGACTCGGAAGATTCTTCGACGTCCATCGTATTATCAACGGAAGGCGATCGTTCATTCGCGTCCGTATATCTCTTGTCGACTATTCTTTCGACCTCCTCTTGTTGAACTTCTCTGACTTTTGTTACACTCTGAGTGGTAACGGTGACATTCAACAAACCAGTGAGCAAAGCAGCACCGTCAGGCGTGATAAGTCCTCGTTTTATCGCGTTTTCTAGAGGCACTGGCTTCTTGGTCCTAGGATCTAACAAAAGACCAGTCTTGGGATCGAGTAGTCCGGCGAAAACGGCTTCGAGAAACGTGATCTCTTTGCCCTCTTCGATAATTCCTATTCCTCGGTTCAGCATCTCCGAAACCTCTGGTCGAACGTAGCCTTGTTCCTCGGCTTTGGCCAGCGAGACCGTCTCACCGGTGTTGGGATCTATTATGTAGCTACCACCAGACTTTGAACTGATCAAACCTTTGAGCAGCGCAGCGTTCAGGGTCACGTACTCTCCGGTCAGCGGATCTTTGAATCCGTCCACGTCGAATATCGTCTTCTGAGCGAGCGAAGTGATGAGCCCCTTTTCAACTGCTTCCGAAATAGCGCACTCCTCCGTGGAGTCTCTGTAGGTGGCCTTCTCCGGATCGATTAAACCACGGTTCAACGCCTCGGACAACGTGACTCTCTCGCCGGTTCTCAGGTCGACGATCGAGTTCAAACGATCCGTGTCGAGAACGCCTCGCTCGATCGCCTCCGTCACGGTCAACTTCGTTCGATGCGCGGGACTAGTGATCTTCCCGCTCTCGTCGATAATCCCCGAATCCCGACAGTCTTTCAGCGTCATTGGCTTAACGATCAGCCGCCTTCGACGCGCCTCCTTCAACGACAACTTCTCCATGGTCAGTCCGTGCATGTACTTCCCAGTCTTTGGATTAACGATACCCTGCTTCATGGCCTCCAGAAGCGTCACTTTGGTGTCGTTCTTCGCGTCCACGATCTCTCTCGCTGTAGGATCCAGAATCCCTTCCTCGATCGCCTCGTCGAGAGCGTAACTCTCACCGGTGATTCTATCAAGTACGCGTCCAAGCGTCTCGTCCACCAAACCCTGCGATATCGCGTCGGATAGCGGCAACGCGCTCCTCTTCACCGTAACGGTCACGTCTAGCTTGGCCAGGTAGCCTCTCGCGTGCGCCTCCTCGACCGACAGCCTCTCGCCGTCCTCTGTAACGAATTCGCCCGTCCGCGGGTCCAACGCGGAACCTCTCCCTTCGCCCGCGTCCTCCTTTATCGCATCGGCTACGCTAACCGCCTCGCTCGCGTCGACGGGCGTGCTCTGTCTGTAAGTTACCTTCGCTCTATCCCCGGGTCCGGACCCGTCGGTTTTCTCCGCGTCGTACAGCTCCCGTTGAATCGCCTCGAGCAGAGACACCGGTCGTCCCTCCTCGTCGAAGCCGCACGGGCCCAACAGACGATCCGCGAGCCGCGAGTCGATTATCTTCTCACGAGCCGCCTCCTCGATCGTGACAGTCTTTCTGCTGTCCGAACACGCTATTCTACCCTTCCTAACGTCCAGAATCCTAAGACTAATCGCCTCGCCAACCGTCAACACGTTCCCCGTTCTCTGATCTACGATACCCCTAGCCTCTATTACGTTCTCTGTACCTATACCCTCTTCCGCCCGCTCTATCCTCTTTAAATTCCTAATCTCGCTAAAATGCACGCTGCCGCCGCTGCTGGTCCTCGACCAGGACGTCTCGTCCCTCTCGTCCACGCGTTCCCTCTTCTCGTCGTTCTCTCGCCTTCGCGCAATTTTCTCTCTCTCGATCTCGTTCTCCGACTGCGCGGTCGGAACGATCGCGACATCCTGGCCGAGACGAGACCCGTCCTGGGAGCTCGTATGGCGCGTCGTGTCGCTGGACAAGACCGTCTCGGTCCTCTCCGTCCGCTCTGTCCTCTCGTGCCGTTCCAAACTGTACCTGCGAGCAATCAACGAAATGTAAAAACCTTTCTCAACGCGTAACATCGATCATCGAGCCTTCGTGCTATTTCTTTACTCACTGCGACTGTGTGTAGTGTGTCGTTGTCGAAGTGTAGCGCTCCTCGCAGGTGCTGCTCTCATAAATGTTGAATTCTGTCCGAAACGTTTTGAGCGGCCTTTGCTCCTGAAGAGCACGCTGCAATATTTATTTATTTATTTATACGGAATATGCCTATTAACGCCTGTAAATAAAGCATTTGGAATAAATATTGCAATCTTGAATTCTATTAAAGAGTAATTGCAATCATTCAAAAGGTTTTATGACGAAGTACTAACAGTACCGAGACCCTTTTGTTATACGGTTATACATATGGCGAAAAATTCGAATCGATTCGAGGTTTAAAACTCTGGAAGGTCTTGATAAGTTTGAGAGTAAATATTATTTAGATCGATGGAAATTGACAGTCAAAGCCAGAAGATAACAACATAATAAGATAAGTGAGTATGACGTTGCAACGAGTGTACGCGACATGAGTTTAATACGATTGTGCACAGGTGGGGAAATAAATAAGGGTATGCATGAATATTCGAAGTAAAATTCAAATTAATTTTATTTTTCCTCCTCGATACTGAGACACCCTGTACGTTGGAGCATTTAGTCGGATGAAGATAACTTTTGCCCTCAATTGCATCGGTTGGGTGTAAATCGAAATTTGTACGAATTTAAACGATGACATAGAAACCGAATACAGCGGTGAATAATGCTTTGGAAAATTTCAGCTAAAGAGAAATTATCGTGCGAACGCTGTAACGACTTATGACTCACGGAACGCTAGTAGTCGTACAAATAAGTCCAAAGTCACGCGAGGCGCGCTAAAAACGAGCCAACCTCGACTACGAACGATCCACCGGAGGAATACAACGATGTTCGAAAACGTGATTTAACAATTACCGCGCCGACGATTTTCCTATCGAGCATCATCGCGACTCCGTTTTCCATTGGACAGCTACAGAGATCTGGACTGATTAAAACACGCGACGTTCAAGCCTCGATGCGCGTGTTTATCCACTATACGATTCCAGGAACGTTTCGAGAGACCGTGTCTCGCTTCTTCGTGTCACTGTCAAAAGGCTGTCTAGCCGCGAACATGTTAGCGATCGTCCGCGCGAAACGCAACGCGCATTTAATCACCGCGAGCTCCCGACGAGCGACTGACTCGAACTCGAGTTGGCACGAGGCCGGCTAGCTCGTAAACTCGCGAAACGAGGCATCCGTGCGTGGAAAAGCCAGATTCTTTTTTTAGAAACGCGACCGACTCCGATCGTCGCCAGCGGCGGAGCGTCGTTAGCCAGCGTCGTTAGGCCTCTGGTATCCGCGTCCCTTTCTCGTTACGCGTTAACCAGACGACGGAACGCGCGAAATCGATTCGTCCTCAACCGGCGATCGTCCGCGAACAGGTAGAAATTTAACCGTATCGACCTCGAGATCCGCCTAAGATTAAAGGATAGCGTAATCGATGAGTAACGCGGCGAACGGCACGTGCTCGGACCGAGACGGTGCACGTGACACCGAGAAAAAGTTGCCTATCGTCGCCGGAGACTCCCCACCCGCTTCGCTCTACCACGGTCCGATGGTCAAACCCGTTCGAGGAGCATGATCGACACAGTTATTTCCCATGTAACCTCGTACCTTTCGTACGATCCTGATCCCGGGCATGGCGGAGGATCTCTTGGAGGTCGCGAGACCGGCCTCCACGCGCATTTCGTTGGCGACGAAAACGGCTCGTTCGGCGTTTAAAACGACAGAAACGACCGACGACACTGTTAGCCGATAGATCTCGACGTGTCTGCGGCACCGCGTAAAAGCCTACTCGACGATGACCAGCGCCAGCTATGCCAACTTCCTCCTCTGCGCCGTCGCCTCTTCTCGCCTATCGAACCGCTCTCTGAGCGACCGTATCGATTCCCCGCGAACCGAGAACGATGAAACTTTACCTCCGGTTACGCGTTAATTCCGAACTAGTTTCGTTACGCGCGAGCAACGCGTGGGAGGACGACGGAAGGACGCGCGGGAAACAAGAGCCGTTTCTCGCCAATTTTGTTCACGTACGCGCGAACAATTAACATTTCGCGGACCGTGCACGTTTTCCAGCCGAGGCCAGGCTACCGTGGGCCGCGACCGCGCCTACTATAGATCGCGATGATTTTCACGTACTTCTCGATCGCCGACCGAGACCCAATTGCAACGAACGGAATAAACGAGAAAGCTCGGAAATTTACTAGAAACCTTTTGTCAAATGTAAAAAGTGCCCCCCATTTTTTCCGTTCGTATTTTGGCGGTGTATTCCATAGGGTTTTCCAATGGCCGCCATATTTGCTATTCGCTGAATCCTAACTGAATAAAATTCGTAGCCACTGTTGAAAATATTGTTACAGCGAGGGAAAGTGTTGCTGGGAATTCAAATTTATCGATTGCACGTTCTGAAGAATTAGGCATTCCTCGGACTTCTTTGTAGAGAATTCTAAGGACTTAAGTCTTCCTCCTTACAAGATCCAGTTAACTTAAGAATCGAAGCTATAGCTAGATCGACAATTTTTCAACCCACGAGGTATTCCTGTCCGACACAATAAATATTATAATACAGTAAGTCCTCGAGTTACGCGTATTCGTATACGCAGTTGCGTTCCCACTTACGTCCTTGTACCTATCTTATATAAGTATGTATTTATGTATGACATAATGTTTTCTTTTCATCTATTTTTCTTTCCATCAAAGAATACGTAGACTCCCGCCCGTAACTCACCGGACACTCGAAGATAAATGCAAAATAAGAACGAATCGTAATTGTAAAATCACGTAAATTGTAAAACGAAACACGCACCGAGTCCTGATTTGAATTCCACCGAGAACAGAATATAGGCTATTCCTGCGAGGAAAGTTTATGATCTAGAGAATCAATTAACACCATTCTAGATACTCTGTATGAATCTCTAAATAACTGAATAGCGTTTCTGATCGCCTATTACAACTAATGAAACTCCACTGAATACTAAATAAAAATTAATTCAAATTAACGTTGAGTATATTGTTTCACAGCTTGAAATACAACCTTAAGAGACAATTATATTTTCTTGTTTTCCTAGTGTAGACGTATGATTGAATTTAGTTTGACAATGAATAGGAGAAGGTACTCACCTGCAGAGACACATCCTCGGGATGAATAGCCGCCATCTGCCTCACTCGCTCCTGAAGAATATTCACGAGCGTGGTGTACTTCCTGTTAAGGGTGTCTAGGTCTCGCGCCACGTCGTCGACCGTCGAAACGAACTCTCTTCGCGGCTTCTTCACCGTGGCGTCCATCGACGGGCATATATCTTCCAATTGTTCCTTGAACGCTCGAAGTCTCTGTCCATAGATCTAAGGGTTTCGGTTAGCCCGTTACGGTTAGAGGATAAGTATATTAGATCTCGCCTGTGCGTCGCTACCCTTCTATCCCTTAGCATCCCTAGTACCGTTGTTCTAAGGTGTACTCTCGATGTGGAAGCAAGCAACCGCGTGGATTGAATCACGCGGTCACGATAAATCAATTTCAAAGAAGACGTTTTAGCGATTTCAAGCGGTTTGTTTCCTGGCTGCCGGTTAATCGGACCGAGGTCGAGAAGCGAACTCGGATTTTGTCAATGTTCAAGTGCCTCGTGTTAAGCTTAACGTGAGTATCGTAAACCAAGCTGGACGAATCACCTCCCCAAGTAGGACGACTGTAAGAATTGGAACGGACTAACTGAATCGTTCTAACTAAAGAAAAACAAAATCGATAGAAGTCAACAAGGAAAGTTCCTGAATATTTTCTCTACCAATTTTACATTCCTTTAGAGAAAGCTGCTAGAGTCCGTTCCAGCTCTTGCAAAGTACCTTGTACAGGGTCTCGCGTTTTATACGAACGATCGGTTAACCGTGCCTCTGGGTGTCCATTGCAAAGGGAGTGTGCGCAAAGTTAGATATAACGCGGATAGCAAGAGAGAAGCTCGTGTACAAGAGGTAGGTGTTCGAAGCGATATAAGGTAGATTAAAAGTGTTCGATTTGCACCGTTCGAAACGACTTCGCCTTGTTTCTCGGTTTAGGTGAGATGCCTACGTAGCGTTAGCCTCGGGACGAGCCTACGTCGCGTGTATGTACAGCAGTTATATTGTATATACAACCAGGCGATCAAAGCGATAATTCGGTGACGCGAAGCAAGGAGGAAAAATAGCTCGCGATGCATCCTTGATCCCTGGAAACAATATTGAAAACTCGAAAAGTCTAAATACATTGATCGGTGACATGGCGAGGATCGTACGAGCCTTGGACAGTTTCCCGGTCGTACGATTTGCTCGCGTCCGCCGAAAAGCCCATGGAAAGACACGCTGAAAAGTGTTGCGATCGATGCTGGCTGCGAGGCAGAGTCCATCGTGGCGCACGCTTCCCTAGTGATTGCGGCAGATGATAATTACGGCAACGATCGTAGCGAGATCCACGACGAAAACCATGGACGTCGGCGACGAGCATCTTCGCAGCTTCACGAATCTAACGTTCGTCGAGGTAGACGTCGAAGGCAACAGGGACGAGAGGAAACCGCGACGCAGAAACCACGACGAGAAACGATTGCGCGATATTTTTGTTGGGGCTACTATACGTAGAAGGACTCACGCAATACACCATTCACGCAAGCGTTCATACCGTAAGCTATGGCTATCTAAGGCTACCTAATATGCTAGCTGAGCCTACCGAAGGCTTGCGAATACCCAGTCGCGACCGTGTCGCGTCTTCATCTTACCTTTCCTTCGCGAATCAATCGACCACCCGTCACATTTACCGCCTCGATTGCTGGGGCTCGATCCACCACTCTGTTCAATAGATTCTACGACCAAATTACACGATAAATAAATATACCGAGGAAGATATCGCAGAGGATTCGTTCTGTGATCTATGCGCGTTACCTTCGCGTTCTCCACCTCGAGTTTGCTATAGGATTCGTCGACGAAATCAACCTCGTTTCTATACGCGTGCTCCATTTGTTGAGCCAGACTGTAGGCCGCTTCCGCGCTGCGAACTCTGTCCACGAGTTGACCGCACACGTTCGTCCATCTGACGTTCAGTCGGTTTACTTCCGCATCCAATCGGTCCATGTCCGTGTGAGGACCACGATGACTAGGCCTTGACCTTTCGACGAGACGTCTGGTGTTATGCGCGTCCTCGTTCAGTTGATCCATAGCGCTCTGCTGTTGAGTGATGGCGTTCTGGAGAACCCTCAAATCCTCCAACACGTTCTGTAGACCCTTCAGATCGGCCGGTAGTTCGTCGAACGAAGCCAATTTCACTTCGAACTCGGAGATCACGGTGGTGTTCTCCTCTAGACTAGAGAGCAGAATCTCGACGCACTTGAGCCGCTCGATGTAAAGATTGCTAGCGTTCCAGATGTGATTCCACTTGCTGGTAACGGCATCGAGCTTATTCCTCATCGCTGGAGTCTTCAAAGTGATACCACGGAAAGTCTGCTGAACCCGGTCAAGATCCGGTGTCAAGCGACGAAGACTCTGCTCGTAGTCTTTGTGCTGCAGGACCAAGTGTTCCAAACTGTCGAGGTCTCTAGGCAAAGGAGCGGCTATGCAAGCATTCAACACTCTCTCCGCTTCGTCGAGCGCCTGTTGAAGGGCCGACACCTGCTCGTTGAAAATACGACCCGCGTTCTTCGACTCCTCTTCCGCCCTGGCTCGTTTCTCTAGCTCGTCGAACAGCTTATTCACTTCGGCCATTTCCCGTTTCAAACGTCTCAATTGCGGGTCCGCCGGGTCGCCCTCCGACAACAATTTCTCAGCGTCCTCGTTCAATGCTTTTCTTATAGCTGTTCGCTGATCCTGACCCATGGCCAAGAACTGTGGCAAATCCCAACCCTTCACTACTTTGATAGTCGCGAATATCATGTTCTGTCGCAGACGCAGCTGCTTTCGTTGCCAGAGCGCGACGCTACGGTCGTATTGTCGTCGCAATCTCTCAGCCGCGTCTAGGGCGTCTTTATCGGGTGGTTGAAGAGCGAAGCAGACGCCCGGTACGGGGGACTCGACGCCTTCTTGGTTCTTGACACGCCACTTTATTCTACCCGAGTTGTCATACAACGTGCATTGTTCTCCCTTCTCGATCGACATCTGAAACAAGCAAACTTATTTGTGCACGCGAATCGACGGATCAGCGAGCAAACGATAAAGCGATCGATGGACTCACGTTGACTTGCTTGTAACTACAGACGCAAGTGACCTGCATAGGTCGCGTCACGGGCTGTCGACGCTGCTTCATGGGAACGACGTCTTTCGCCTGGTCGACCAACTTCTGCACGTGATCGCCGTAACTGTTTAATTCTTCGCGGAGTTCTTGCATGCCTTTCAGAAGTCGTTCACCCTCGTCCAAGGAGAAGTCGGACTGAGAGTAAATGGTGTTAAGGGTCTCGTCTCTCTTCCCGATCCACTGTTCCGCCTGCTGAATCTCGCGGAAGAACTGTTGACTTTGAGCTGCGTGTTTCAAGTGAACCTCCAAGCAAAGTGTCAGCTGAAGTAGCCAAGCCCACTGACTTTGCATGGCGGACATGTAAGCCTCGATCGTCTTAGCAGCCGGATGATGCTGAAGAACTAGCGCTTCGCCTCGATCTTGCACCGCGGAGAATTGAATTTCTCTTTTCTCCAAGTCGCTCATGAGGGACTGCAACCGAGTCGATCCTCGGATTAAAGGTTGGCGCCCGTAAAGACCGTCGAATTCGCATATGTCTTAGTTACGCTACAGCGTTACAACGATTTTCATCTATAATTACGCGTATGCAAATTCGACGATGACACGATTTTCCGTGCACAGAATTATAAATTTTATTTCTAGTTACCTCTATACCGGATCCATAGGTACGCTTGGAGGAAAAGGAGAAGCTTTAGCGAAGACTGGTTCGATCGAGAGCGCCGATTATCGTTCAGAGGTCACGGGGATCGGGAAGTGAAAGGGTTATCGGGCATCAGAAATACCGAAAGGTCAAATACCTCGTAATACTGCTCGATGCTCTGCACGTTCAGGTTCTTGTCGCTCCAGTCGCGCGTCACCTCCGTTTCCTCCTTGGAGCTTAACCAAACCAGCTCGCCGGTAGCAGATTGTATGAAGTCGTGTAACGTGTCCAGGTCGGACAGTCTCTTATTGGAGGCCGAAAATAATTCGGCGTAGAGTTTCTGAAGAACGGCGAGATGTTGACTGTACAACGTCAACTCCTCCCCGTGGAAGTGGCTCTTGGATTGCACGCATCTGTCGACTTTAGGATGGAACTGTTCGATGTTTTTGTGCTCCCTTTGATGAACGTCTAGCTCGTTTTGCACACTGGGCAAGTCCGAACCGTAGTCTGCCTCTTGAAGCTGCTTGATCTTCGCCTTGCACCAGTCGATGCAGTCGTGCAGAGCACGGAAATGCGGATTGGTGTCTACCAAACGTGTTTCGTGGACGGTAGTACGGTGTTTTGTGACGACGCGCTCCTCCACCGGGAAAGACACGGCCGACAGCGGCTGTACCAAACGTTTGTGGAGAAGAGATCGCAGCGCGACCCATCGTTGATGTAGCTTCTGAACTCTGCAATACAGAGGCGGGGAAGGTTAGGTAGGTCGAAACGAATAGAAAGCGTGCACTCGGGTCTTGATTCTAGGTTGAAAAACGAACTGGTCTCGAACCGAACCGTTACGGCGGATCAAGGATGCTATTACCTATGACACGATCCATAATACATCCAAGAATATACCTTTTATGGAGCTCGGCCGCTTGACTGTATCTTCCTTCGGTAAGAGTGTGTACGTCCGTGAATATATTCTGTATTTGAATTTCGGTGTTTCGTATGTCTTGCTCGAGAAGGTCCACCGCGTGTTTCGCTTCGAGAGGATGAAGACGATCGAGACGTCTCGCTTCGTCTTCCACGCGTCTCTCGAGCTCCTCCAATCGGTTGTCGGTCGTCTTCATCTCTCTATGAACTTTCTCGGCCAGTCGTTGCAGTCGTTCGAGTCTGGGAACAGTATAATGCGCGTGCAAAAACTAAACCTGGAACGAATCTGCAATGCGGATAGATGGGATCGAGAGAATAATCTTACCGTTTAATTTCGTCGATGATCGCCTGTTCTCTCTCCTGATGCAGCATTATCAAACGGTTCCAATTCTTCTCGATAACGTCGATGTGTAATTCCGGCTCCATATCCACCTCGCCGACCGCCTCGAAATACTTTTGTAGATCCCTGAATATGTAGGAGAGTCGTTGCTTGTCTCTGTATCGAGGCGGCACTTCCTCGTTCTTGAATTTCGCGCTATCGGCCGCCAGTTTCTTCATCTCGATCAAAGTGGGTGGAAAGGCACGTTCCTGCATCACGCTCATCTTCTCGCGTATCCACAGATGAAGAGAACTGGCGAGCTCTCTGTACTCCGCGGATCGTCTTTGAGCCTCGGCGTCGTACAACGGGTGAATCGCGGGCGGCTCCGGGAACACGTCGTAGAGCGAAGAGATATACGTTATCAAGGACTTCTCGTCCGGTTCGGGGGTGTCCACGTCTACGAAAATAAAAAATCAATCCGGTTACTCGAGAAAATCTTGCGCGAGATCTGCAACCGGGATCCAAGTGTTTACGTCGATGCAATTAATAGAATCCATTGGACGATAAGCTTGAAATAAAAACAGAACTTTCCGTAGAATCGTCGTGCACGTCCTGTGGATGTATAATCCCGCGAACGAGGAAAAGAAAAAGATTCGATCGTCGCCCGAACCAGTTACGCTGCTCGCCTTTCCTTTCCTTTCCCAAAAAGAAGCACCAGAGCGTCTTATCGCGCGCCAAAGGGAAAAAGGCGAAGGTAGAAGCAAACGTCACGGTCCAAGCGACGACCGGAAATGGTAGACGCAACGACGTGTTCGACCGTCCCGTGTAGAGGAGAAAAAAGTATGAGAAAATATACGACAGGAGAGAAAACGCGGCGCACGGGCAGGAAGAAACTTGAAAAGCAAAACGAAAGGGGACTGTTGTATCGATCAAAGCGGTATTACCTTCGGGATCGAGAAGCCTCGTAACGCCATACTCGCGCTCCGCGACGTAGAAGACCCGGTCGAGCCGCTCTCGTGGCTGACAGGAACGAGCTCCTCTCCAATCGACCAGGTCTGGCCTGTTTCGGTGTATAAGGGCGCTGAACGCCAAACCATCCCTCCAGGATCCGGTGAAGTCCGTGACGCGTACACCTGGGTAACGCGCCGTCGATCGTCTGGCCCATCTCAGGAGAGCTTCGCGAGCGGTAACATTAGGTTCCTGGCCCACGACTATATCGGATATCTATAAAAGAGAAAGAGAATATATCGTCAGAAAAACGATCCTGTACGGTCTTTGATCGTCTGAATGTTCTTTTCGCTCTAATTATGGTTGTCGTGCACAGGGCCTCGACGTCGTTTCCGCTTGGTTCGCCCTTCGATGTTCAGCCGCGCGATTCGAGCCGCGAAACATTCGCCCGCCATTGTACCCTGATTGCTATCCGCGAAAATAGCCGCGCACGACCGCAAAACGAAAAACGTGGGATCGTTTCTGCCGGTCGGTTTACCAAAATTACGCTTACCCGAACGGTTTTCGGCTTTGGCGAGGCCTGCCGGCTCAAGGAGAAGGAAGTGGAGGAACCAGCGACTTCCTGTAAATAGCCGGCGGAGGCGCGTTTCGTCAGATCCTCGGCCACGCATCTCTCCTCGCCTCGTGTTAACGTTGTCGTTTTACGAACGATTCTGGTCACGATACGTTTCGTGCCGTTCTCGCCGCGTTTCGACGTCTTCGTTGACTCGATCGACGATCCTGAATCGTGCCGTTATCAGTTCGAAGTTTGCGGGCCACCGAGAGACGAGGATCGAGAACATCGTTCCGTCCCGATCGACCGACTGATTCGAAATCGCGTCACGATCGACTCGAACTCGGCTTTGTTCCAACTCAGAGCCATAGAAGCCGATCGTGCAACGAGGCTTTGTTCGTTAGGCTGGCGTACATAACTATCTGGATATAAAGACTCGTACGAGACATTGTGCAAAGAGTTCGAGGATAATTGCCGGCTAAAAGGAATGCAACGAGCCGCCAATTTCGAGTTGCGCGTAGCGAGGAAAGAAATTCAGCGAAACGGAGCAAATCTCATTGTCAGATAACGCGGTTAACACAAGTCATTGCTTCTCGGTGAGGCGTGTACATAGATGAGAACAACATTTAATTTTGGATGTGACATCATCGTTTGTACTGTATTATGCAAGTTGATACGACATAAAAACTTACAATTCGTAGCATTTTCACTGGATAATGTTTACGTTAAGCGAATAAGCAATTTACCCAAACTTACCGAGTGCTAAGACTTGCGAACGCTAATTAGCAAAGGTTAAATTTTGCGCTACGATAAGATAAGCGAAACTGTGATATCGAAGAGCAACGACGTTCCGTGCATGTTTCCGCTGCACCAACCTAACGAATCCCCGAATTCGTATCAATCTCCGAGCCTCGAAACTCGGTGTCCAAACTATCGCGTTCTTCGGATCTCCTACCTAGAACCTCGGTCGAGAGTCTTCGTTTGGTATAAATCGCCGTCAAGTCGTCGGCGATTGGCGTCGCGTTCGAGGCTGGCGAGACGACGTTCTCGCGAGGGTCATCCTCTCTGGTGCCCTGCACGAACAGCCGGCCGCCCTTGCTAAACCGATATATCGACATTCTCGCAGGACCGCGGATAACGGGGACGCTGGTCTGTATCCGTCGAAAAGAATCGCGCGCTCCGCGAAACTACCATCGACCTCTGGGAAAAGAGGCGAGCCACGCACGACTCATTCGCAAGCCTTATCCGGCGCCTCGCTCGCCGCGACGCACCGCTTGCTAGCCGCGTGAAAGCCGATTAACGAGAATCGACCGCTCGTCTCGCCGCCAAGTCCAACTTAGGCACTCCACGCGCTTCAGGGAACGCGGTCGGCCGCTCTTTAATTCGTCGATCCTTATCGTCGAAGAGGTGGTCCGAAACCGAACCGCGAATCTCGATTTGACGCACCGTCGCGTTTTTAGCACTCCAACGGTCCCCCCGGCGGAGGGGGGAGCTATATACTGTCCGGGGGAACAGCCCGCGGCACGGAGACGCGTGTTCGAAGGATAGAAGGCAGAAGGTAGCGTAGGAGAAAGGGTTGACGGGAATAAGTAGGAACCAAAGGTCGATAACGCGCGAAGAATTAGTGGTTATCGGAGACACTCGAATACCGGGGGGGCTCTTCGGCGCGTATCGTGAACCGACTGCCGCGCACTACAGGTAGCTCATCGAGACTCCGATCCCCACTCGCGCGTTCCTTCCGTGCTTCTTTGAACGTTCGTTCGTTCGCTCGTTCGCTCGTTCGCTCGCACGTTTCACCGATAGGGTTTCACGACGCGGCGCGGTTCGTCGCGACCGTCCAACAGCGACACGTGTCCCTCCGATCGTGGCTACCAACGACGCGATCTGTCGCATAGAATCTTATTCGACGAACGTTGCGACAACGAAGCGAACAGGATACCGTCGCGATTCACCGAACGACCGACAGCGTGCCGCGTTGTATCCGGCTGCCGTCGCGAGAGTAGGCCAACGAAATGCGCACAGGTGAGAGACGCCTCCGACGGTCCCCCTCTCGACTCCGCCATTCTCTTTCTCTCTCTAGCTAGCGTTTGCCTCCTCCACGGTCCCCCGGTCCGTGCCTGTCATACCGTGCTGCCTGCCTCTGTCCTGCCCACCCCCGTTACCGAAAGACGTCACCGATCTTCCTTCGCTTCCGCGACGCCCGCCCGTCCCGCCGAATCGTCGTCCTCCTGGACGTCCTCGTCCTCGTCGGACTCGATATATTTGCTGCACAACCGGTGCAGGGAATCGCGCATGCGCCCGCGCGATATCGTACAAGCCATCGGCGAGGTCTCGCCGAGAGCCGAGAGAGCCCCACTTCGCCGCTCGTCGCGCATCGTGTCCTTCCTCCTTTTCCTTTTCCAGAGATTCGACGATTCACCGCCGGCACACTAACGCTCCGTAAGCACCACCTTCGACGCCCCGGTGTGCCTAGTCGCATCGGACTTACCTAATTCGCGCGTCTCGTTAATTAAATGCGCGTCGACCGTTCGCGAGGCCTCCGCGCGACGAACGATTCTTCGCTGGGGAGGAGTGGAGACGAACGAGGGAACGAAAACAATGCCTAAATAAGCGCAGAGTCGAAAGAGGCGAAAATAGGACGCGGCGCGTTGCGTCTCCGAGCGTCGCGAGCAACAGGAAACAGAGAAGGGAAAAAAAAGGAACGGAAAACGGTCGGGACGAGAGTCGCGGCTGCTCGAGACCGGATGTGACGTCAGCGCTCCAGCTACCGCCCGCCTGAGCGCCAGGACTGCTTCCGGTAGGCGACCGAGCGCGCGAATCGATCGTTGCAAGATCGTCCGTACCATCGTTATTTTCTCGAAACTGCACCGATAAACCCCCTCCATCCATAGAGTTCGTTTGCTTTTCGTGTACTGTAAACGAACGTTTCCGGCAGTGCCGCGTGTTTTGAGACAGCCGGTATAAGTAATACAAAGAAGCAAAAAATGGACGCCCTCTTAAGAAGGAACGCGGTATTAACACTTGTACCCTCTCGAGAACGAATAGCCGTCATAAAAACAAGTGTTTATTTGCTTTGAAACGTGGGTAGACTAGCGCGCCAGTTCCTTTCCTGTCTTGTTTTGTTTTGTTTCGTTTCAGACAGCGCGTAGGAAGTCTCGATCCTCGCCTCGGGTGGGCGATGTCTTATGCCCTGTTTCCTTAACCCTTCCGCGCGACAGAAGGCATGCGTACGCATCCTTAACCCTTTCGGTACAACGAACAACGCCGCGAAGGGCCACTCGGCAGCAAACGACCGTACGGAACAAGTACAAGTGTACTTTTTTATAACTCCTCGTAACGCCTCGTTGTTTAAATTATATCAGGCCTTCTGGCCTACTCTCGAAACGTTCCTAAAAACCTATTTGAGCGACCTGTTTCGAAAACAAAGTTTCGCCTATGGAAGAGAGTCGTTATTGCGTGTCAATATGTACGCAGTATCAATACGAAATAATGATATTTACAGTTAACTGTAAACTTGGATCGACTGGTCGTAAATATTGAAAATAAAGATGATAAAGGTGATTTTTTGACGTTTCGACGAAAGCGTTAAGGACGATGTTTCTCGAGATAAAGCAGCGAGACGATCTCTGTTATGGCATCGTAAACGTACCCCGATAACGCGCTGGAAAGGGACGGGCGGTTGCCGGTGACCTTGGCCGGTGGCGTCATTCGCGATTTTGTATTCGGTGCTCGATCAACCGATTCTGATTATCATAATTACAAGGTGGGCGGCTCGCGACACCGGGACCACGAGACGCCCCGAGATGCCAATGCGGCTCTGTATCGCGTCAGTCCGCGTCGTCCTCCTCCCACGTCTCAGGATACCACGGTTCCGACTGGCTGTCAACCTTCCGCCTTGCTGACTCGACGTAAGCGCGAAATACCATAAACGGTAACGTCTGTCGCGAGCTCCGGACGGAAGGACAGTCGTCACCGGCGGCGACGATACATGACGCGCGCGGATTGCATCGATCGAGATGGATAACGAAACGATCATGAGGAGCTCGATTCGGAAGATAGTCGACGGCTTCCGTGCGTGGGACGATAGGTCGTTAACGAGACGCGATCCGCCCGCGAGCGCCATCTAGCTTTTCCGATCGATTCACGCGGTCGATAAGAGATCGAACCTACGCGCATCTTTGTATCCACGACACCGCGAATCTCTCTGGTTCCCTATTTATTATCTTTTTTTTTTATTGGGAACCACTACGCCATAAAAATATAGGGAACTTACCTTGCGTCGCCAGCTCTGCGGCGCGAAACAAAACAAAAAATTACATCATTAGATAGATGCATCGGACCGCTAGGTATAGTAAATACAGAGACTGAAGTAATCCACGGTGCAATCGAAAGGACGTCGATTCCTCTAGGTAGAAGTTGAAGATATAAAATAAATGTTACGTACGAGCAGGCGAAGAACTTGGATTAATGTTCGTCGTGAACGATTTGTACCACTTGGACAAACCCTAAAGAGTAAAGTGATCGTAAAAGTAACCATAAAACTTCTAATAATTGAAGCAGTATCTAACTGGACCAAAGCATTTCGATTCCCATGCGTCTCGATTAACTGAAATTGATAGTGTAACTCTGCATTAGCAGAACTGTTTAAAATACGCATTAGCAGAACTTATCGATGTTTATAAATACGTACGAACGGAGAACCCCGTATGGAAAGAATTATATCCCAAATTATCGACCTATTTTTACTCGAAGAATCGACCTTTTCCATTGCATCATGAATTACGGCCTAATCCTGTATGGGTCGTTCCACGCGAAGTCGGATTTATTCTGGTGTCGGTATCACAGTATAATATCGATATGAACGATAATTATCTTGACAATTATAACGAGAATACAATCACAAAATACCGGTGCAAGTTTCTGCCTACAGAATATCCGAGTTTCTAAAAAATTGAAAACGTTGCTTTAAAAAGTGTCCTACTGAATTTTTTTCTCGAAAATGCGTAGGATTTCGGGGGTATGTCTATTCACCAAAAATGATTGTAATTGACCCCTGCAACCGAAAATAATTTTTCCAGAACGATCTGAAATTTTTTAATTTCGCTGGAAAATTTCGGCACCTACTGAATTTTTTTCTCAAAAATGGTTAAGATTTCGAGGGTATGTCTATTCACCAAAAATGATTGTAATTAACCCCTGAAACCGAAAATAATTTTTCCAGAACAATTTGAAATTTTTTTTTTCGCCAAAAAATTTGGGCACCTCCTGTGGATTTTTCTTAAAGATTTGTTTCTCAATTTAAATAAACATTACGCTGTATCAACGCTGACTGTCGTCAACTGTTTAGTACCGGCGTTACTGCTGGATGCATGCAGCTGTGACTTCTTTGTTTATGTGATATAAAATCCGTAACATTACCGAAGAATAGTCTGGGTGAATATATGCCGTATAATCGGAACTCTACTGTGCTTCGCGTGGAACAAGCCGCATAGAAAATAGGTTCGTTCAGTGGCCTTTTGTCTACTCGACTCGAAAGTGTGAGGGCCCCCGTCGTCCGGGCGCGAGATAAAAGAGTTAGAAAACGCGTGTCCGTGCATCGACACGAGCACGAGAACACTGTCTCCCTTTGTGCGGTCGCGTAACGCGGATACTCTCGCCGCGTTCGACGGCTCCGTTCCATGTTTTTGCACCCGTCCATCCGCAGAAGACGATCCCCGACCTAGTATTTTCGAACGGCGGCGGCGACGGCGGTTCTGCTCGTAATCGCGTTCCCGTTCCGGTGGCATTCGACGCCGTCGAGTATCGCCTGGAACGAGCATGTGCTTCCCTCTGACTCGCTTTCGATCGGAACGAGAATCGCGAGAGAAAAACGAGAGTGGTCGGGGTAGAATTCCAGCGCGATGAGAATTCCTCCTAGGCGACGCGCGGGAGGAAACACGTTTTCCCCTCGCGGAATTTCTCGGAAGCAAAACTTTCGATCGGTATCGTTTCGCGCTTCTTGCGAAGCGACTCGTTCGCGCGAAACCGGAACCGCGCTGGAACGACGATAGGCAAATCACATAACACGGTTTTCAGAAGCGATGGGAAGGTGGTGGAGGGTTGTTCGTTGTTCCGAGTTGTTCGATAATCGCGATTCGAAAGGCGAACCAGGTCTGTCGAGAAGCGTCGACCGTTTCTAAGCTACTTCGGCGAGAGTTCAAGATAACACTCGCAAAAGCGCGATGGCGACGATGTTTTTAGAATGAGGCGTCGCGGGCCCACTCACCTGGAAGTGCAGTATGATCGTCCATATCAAGCCGAGGGTGAGCTTCGGGTTTCCATCGACGATATCTTCCGCACGGATATTGACGAGCTTGATTTTCTTGTATCGCAGAAAATCAAGGGCCATTTGCACGTTTTGCAGCATGTGGAAACGCATTCGACCCCTCTCTCGCGGCTAAAAAGATCATCGATTAGACTATACAGAGATTGAAAGGTGGTCACGCGATTTAACTATAAGCTAGCGGTATCAAATATCGGATATTAATTGATTCGTCTATTACAGCCTATAGCGAGTCACAAATTTCAGATGTTCATTATTCCTTTTTGTAATTAGTATTATAGAATCCTTATGCATCGTTTTATTGGTCAAACAAATCGTATTAAACCTTTAGATTTTGCAGAACATACTTTGATAAAGACACTGATTTCTGAGAATGAGTAAGTTTATCGTGTTTGACTTACAAGGGACCATCCCGAGGTGTAAATCTCCAATTTTGATGAAACTTCGCAATTATGTACTTCTTATAAATCTATTAGACACGTATTTTTTTGTAGCTGCTAATATTCACTTTAAGGGGTTGAAATCCCTTAAATTTCATCCACTTGAAGCACACCCCTATCTCTAATAGTTTCCGAGATATTCAACAAAGTATGTTTTGAACCCCCAACTTTGAGGGCTGATTTCAACCCCTTAAAGTGAATATTAGCAGCTACAAAAAAATACGTGTCTAATAGATTTATGAGAACTACATAATTGCAAAGTTTCATCAAAATTGGAGAATTACAGCTCGGGATGGTCCCTTGTTAGATATACTTATTGTGACGCGCAGAAAACCTTGCGAAGAATTTGAGTGAAAATTGTAACGAGCAACGGTGAAATAGTAGTCACCTTTCATGGAAAATTCAGTTTCTAAATCAAATTCATATTCTGTGTCGTATCGAAGTATTTTTCGAAAAAAGTTTGTATCGATCGAGATCACAATTAACGCGTTGTGTATTTTTATCGATAAGGATATCGTAACATTAATCTTAAAATAATATCGACAATCTGAACTAATACAATTACAATTGGTATCGTCAAAATGACGTCCTACATTGTTTTACGCATCGCGTTTCATTTGTCGGAAAATCGTTATTGATTATACGTTTAAATCGATATTGCTGGCTACGATTACGTAACAATTTAATCCCATTAACTGTACGTTTCGCTCAATTTTTAATCCGGGTCACATTGGCCCCACCCCACCGGTTACGTAACAGTATCTCACCCTACCGACTAAAGGGTTCGGTAAAACATTGCCAAGTCTCTCTGCATTGCGTGGGCGGTCGAAACGGGGCTGGAATAACGTGGAACACTTACGAGATGCTCGCCTGAGAGAACCTCCAGCAAGGAAATGAGGTTGTGCCCGTCCCGCAGGTCTTCGAACAAATCTCCGACATGTCTGCTGGCCTGCAACAACGATTTCACGGATCAGAGCTCTGCTTAATGGCTCGTCGTTCAAGTGTCTTTGAACAACTTAACTGAAAGTAAAAACAACCACGTGAATACGTTACGACAACAAGAAAGAAAAAAAAAGGGTGTTCGAGCTAAAAAAAATGATCGCAAACGAAAAGACTCCGAACAAGCAACGAGCAACGAAGAAGATTTCATTCTACGAACTTGAACGTGCTAATACACACACACTGGGACTGATATAGAGACTAGGAAAGGTATAAGATAATCGTGTATCCCGCGAAAATAAACGTGGAAAATTATTCGACGCGGTGCGTCACGCGCGAATAACAACAATCATCGACCCTCAAACTCCCGGTTAAAGTTTAAACGTCGTGTTCGAGATACGCGGAGAGGGATCGCCGTATCGAGGCGACCGGAGCGATCGGTCGCAGCCTCAAAGAGTCGTTTCTGAGTCGATGATTGCGCGCATTCGAGCCGACGCGTCGCGGCGTTTCGCAAAGACCGACTATGGTCAGGATTTCATTCGCGAACAAAGGAAAGAAGAAATCAGGACGGGTATTATTTGTGGACGCGGCCAGTCATTCGATCGACAAAACGAGACATGCGAAAAATTCCTTCTAACGTCGGCTAACGGGTCGTTAACGACACCTGCCGTTGACTTACAGTGGGGGAACAGCATGGCTGGTTGTTCACAAGGACGCACACGTGCAGGCACGTGTAAGTCTGAAAAAAATATCGATTAAAAAAGGAGCACGCCGCGGATATGTTGCTTTATTCCGCGTGCCTTTTCCGGCCGGGACCGAAAGTAGTGGTAGGTAAGGAGATTAACATCGTCGCGCTAACTCGTCTCTATGATGAAGTCGACGAAAGAATCGACTTAGCTACGACGCTTGAAGTTGCAAAACCATGTTACAAGCACTTATTATTTATGTATCCGTGCGTTAAAATTCGCTCGAATAACAGAGATACACGCAACGCGATCTTATCGTTACTTTTATTGAACAATACCGAACTTTGAACGATCCAGTCATCGGTCAATGGCGGCAAGAGGGGGAAGAATTCCTCTGAACGAAACTGCTGGAAGATCGTTCGCGAGTCGACGGTGACTTTATATCGGTAGCTATCGCGAAACCGATACAAAGCAGATAGTTTCCGTCTCGTTTGCGAGTCACAAGTCGATTCTTTCGAAGCTTTCGCTACCGTGCTAAGTTATCTCTAATTCTGAAACGTCAAGTCTCCACTACCGTCGGTCGCTTGGACGAATGGTCCTTGACCGAAGGATTCTATGGCATGCCACTGAGAATACTAAAGCGTCGGGTAATTTTCCCTTTGCGAACAATTCACAAGGTTCTATACAATTCTTCATTGCATGTCAATGCTTCAAGGCGTTAATCTAGAGCATATCTAGGCCAACGTGGGCTGTCCAGACTTTGTTTTCCGAGCCACGCCGAATTAAAGCATTTCCTCCTCGGTTGTTAAAAAATTAAGTTTGAACTCGATCGAGGGCGCATAAATTTTCAGCAATATCAAAAACGCTAAGTTTAGAAATTTCTATGAATACGTTAAATACTAGTCGACAAATGGGAAATGCATTCGCGTATTAAATACTGTATATAGACTTGCGTGACCGACTACATTGCCCATGATTCAGACAACCTACGTCTGTTCTGGATCTACTTCCTGAAATATTGACTTGCAATTAAAGGCTATCCTATAATCTAATCGTCCGAACCACTCGTCCTAATTGATTAAGCAGTTGATCGGAATAAATGCTCCGAGATTCATACCTTCACGTACTTCCAATGCTGCGGCAATCATGAAAGAATAGACAAACACAGAGTATGATTATAACGTATGTCCCTTCGCGTATCTTACGTAATAACAGAAATTCGTTCCGCGAGATCGGTTCGTTGTCGCGAGCCGAGCGCTATTCCCGGGGCGAGAGTAAAACGAAAGTAAAAACAGGATGAGTAGAAACAGAGATCGAATACTCGCATCACGGTATGTTTTTGCAGCCACTGCTCGGGACGACGACCGACCGATCGCGGATCGGAATTGGGTAAACGACGAACGCCGCGGACGATCGAGCGCAGAAATCGATTCGCGTTGCTGTGAATGAGCATCGAAAAAGTGAATGGATCGATATCGATGCGTCGCTTTTAAACGCACGGATCGATATTTTTCCTACGGCGTGTTTCGTATTCGTAACCGCGGGGCTCCACAGAAACGATACCTCGCGCTGAAAACTTTCACTTTACGGTCGTACGTTTGTCTTTTTAACACATCGAGTGTTTATTATTCGCAATCATTCGTAATTTCGATGCTTTCTGATTCGGATTGTAAATACGTGGACTTGCAATCTTAAATGTAGCGTGACCCACCAAGCAGGTGACGCAGGTCAAGCTGTTCGTAAATGGCTCGAGCATAGCTGGTGACTAATATCGAGTAACTACCTGGTGGTAAATATTTAAGGGTTGCTTCTACCTGCCGAGACAAAACGAAAATCATTCTTTTATTGCCTTATAAGAAAGGGAAGTATTATGAAGTTTCGTTACGATTCATAACTGTTTCGAGGAGCTAAAGCCTGTATCATAACAGTGTCGAAGTCCCGTTCGAAAGGCAGGAAACTGTACGGGTGGTTGTGCAACGCGAGTGTACGGACGGACAATCAAAAATTATTGGATACGCGACGGAATGATCGCGAAACGGCTTTATTCAACAGATTGGAATTCATGGGCGCTGAAGTTACTTCAGCGGACCATTTCCTGGCAGGAACGTTACGCAATGGCGACGATGCGTCATGCCCGACCATGCACTCACTCTTGAGCGATCGCCGTCAGTTTTTTCCCTCCCTTCCGATGCAACATCTCCCGTAGCCCAACTTACCGACCGACCGACCGACTGACTGACTGCTGGCTTGCCTACCTGCGTACCTAACCGCCTACTTATCCACCTACTTACGACGCAAGAGGTGGTAAATCGGGAACGTCGTTCGCAGGAGAACGTTTCCGAATAAGGTCAGACTTACGAGAGGAAAGGTGGGCGCACGGAATCGAGCAGGTAGGTAGCCAACAGAAACCAGTACCGAGCGACGCGCAAACACGCAGTACCGTTCTCCGTATTACCCTGGAATCCATTACAGAGAGACGAAACGAAGTCGGTCGATTTAAACTGGCTCCCGTCGCGCGGTGTGACCGTACGTGTGGACCGGTGGAGAAAGAATCTCTCCAGCGGCGGAGGGTGCACAATCAGAGAGGGAAGAGCGGGAGAGCTTTAAAGAGGAGCAAAGGGGTAGGTAATGGAACGGAGCGTGAGTAAGGGGTGAGTAATGCCGTCTCGATAGGCGCCACCGCTCCGATGCCGACGCAGGAAGAAAATGAGCCTCGATAACCCTCGAAATGCCATTCGAGTTATGCTCGAGCCGCTTACGAACAGCTCCAACCTTGCCTCTCGTCTCCTTTCTCCTTGACTCCTCTCTGCATACGCGAGCATCGAGTAACGAGAAAGCCGCGCGGAGAATTTATCGCTGCTCGATTCGAACCGTCGAACGCATGGCGCTTCTCTTTCTCTATGCATCATCGACGGCGGAGGGACAGGGGGATAGTTATTTTACTCCTCTCCGCCGAAAACGAACGGAGAAGAACCTGCGTCATCGTCGCTACGGAACAAACGAGGACCAGGGGATCAAGGCTAACGTGTCTCGAGTAACAAGAATTGTTCGCGGTCGCGTGCCACGGCGTGGTCGTCGTGGTCACCGTGGTCATCCGGCCAGCAGTTTCGTCAGCGTCAGAATCTTCGCTGGCATCGGTCGGAATAGACTTCTTGCGTCGTTTTTTCCCCCGGTCGCGTGTCCGACCCGGGAACAGAGACCGCGTCTGTTCCGTCAGGAATCTCCGTCGATCGATCGTCGAAAACTATACCCTCCCCCGCGGAAACGTAATTTGTAATACTCAAAACGGGGAGAAAACTCGTTGGAGAGGCGGTGTGGTAGCGATCGGTAACGATTTCCTCGATTTCACCCACTCGGTTCGTTCGGTGTTGTTGCCTTCTATAGCCGCGCGCGAAATACCCTCTTGGAAGGGAGTCTGCCCACGCAAACGGCCTACACGGACAGCTGCGTACCTGCGAGAGGGCTGAGAAGGTTCCCTATCGCTTACGTGTGTACGCGGTTACGAAACAGCTGGTTGTCCTGGGCGTTGCGCGTCGCTGGTCTCGTGCGCTCGCACCTATCAGGTGTTTCGATACTCTCGCCTCTCGGCTCTGTCAGCCGTGGCCTCCTGCTAAGGTCGGTCTAAAATTAAGTTCGTTCGATATTTCGAAGGAAGGGCCGCCGCGCGACCAGCCTTCGAGGAAGTAACCCTCTTCGCGCGATTCCGGAACCCTTTTAACCCCGTGGCCGTCGAAAACGCGCTCGATCGATCGCGTCGCTGTCGAAATACACAGAAAACCGCGTGTACGACGCGCTTACCTTTTTCAGATGCTTGTTCACCCATTTGGTGAATGTTTTCTTTTGGATTGCGTCTCGTTCGTCTGTAATCAGAAAGATAAACGATGGTTCGTTAGAGGCGCGAGGTGAAACGAGCCGTCCCGCCTCGCTCGATTTTCATCGATTTCCGCGTGACGTCGGTGGGACTAATTAAACCGTCGATTTGCATTTTGCACCGACGCACGAACACGATCGCCTACGCGAGCGAACAGGCATCGGGCATCCAAGCATCAGGCGAGCAAGCAGTCAAGCGGCCGGATAGACGGACAGGCAGACAGACAGGTAGGTGGTTAGATAGGTAGGTAAGTAGGTAGGTAGGTAGGCAGGTAGGTAGATGGGTGTTGATACGTAGGCAGTCAGGTAGGAAAAGAGCAGGCGATCCAGCGGGCAAACAAGCAAACGTGCGTTAAAACTTGGTGTCGGTCGGTGCTGTTAATTGCGAATGTGTTCTCTGCCGATATGCCCCCAACCTGAGCCCTGAAATGTACTTGTTCGCGAACAAAGCAAGAAGGTTGACCCTGTTTCTTACAGTCGTAGTCCATGCACCTTTCCGTATAATCCGATTAAGCAACCTTACAACGTCCATGGAAGGCGTTCGCGGCATCACTCTTACGGACATCGAAATATACATATAGGTACGAGAAGCATTAAGTTCGACGACACGACTCGATCGCGAAATTAATCTAGTAGGAGGCGCTCGTTCGCCCGAGCAGCAATTAATTAAGACCGATTAGTCGATGGTATCTGACGGTAGGCTCTCTGGACGAGAAACAGTTACGTCGTCGATCGACGGGGGACGAAATTAAAACGATCAACTAACGACAATTACGAACTTTCGGACCTTCGAACCGACGAAACAAACGAACCTATCTTGCACCGTTTCGTAACGACGCTCTCATAAAGGATCATTATTCAGCCGATATGCTTTGACGTTCGAATAGATCGTACGTAAGCGTTTAAAAATATGAGGCACATTCGTACTAATCAACGTGACAAGACGTTAACCCGTAATCATTGAAAGAAACGACGATTTGGAAGAGTGGCATACCGAAACACAATGGAAATAAATTGGGACAACGAGAGGACTATTCGGAGCGTGTGATAACCGGGGAACGGACGGGCGGCTCGTCCTTGGATAAGAGATGGAACCTCGCGAGGGAAGTCACGATGCGTGACGATAGCCGAAACAAAAAAGTTACGTGCTCGATCGAGACTCGCGAGGTAAAAGATCGCTAAAAATTCCGTGGGCCCGTTGCGTAAGCGAGAACGCTGTCCGCGCTACGTGTTTGCGTGTACAAAGAGACTATTGTCACCCGTAACCGAATGCAAGAAGCGATTCTAATGTAAATTGCTCTAAAGAAAAAGAAATCTAGACGCGATATTAGCCACACAAAGACACTTCAAAAGTGTTAGTGAATGTTAAAGCGAGAGAAAAAAAAAACGAAAAGAATATGTTCAAAGTGTCGGAACCGTGCGGCGAATTCTCTCGTATCGGGCGTTCGAGTCTCTGTGGATTCTGCCATGATCGCGAGTCCGGTACTATTTCGTCCCGGCTATTTCCGCGGTTACTTCCGTGAAACATTCGGGTCAAACGGCAAAAGGTAAACGACCTTAAAAAGCTACTTCCGGCCGCGTTGATCTCTCTCCCGAGCCGATACGAACTCCTCTCCGGTTCTCGCGATCGGCGATTCTCTGGCTCGAAAGAGGAACGCGGAGCAAGCGTACAGGTAAGTAATCTTCGGATCCTCGGACGATAAGGACCGAGGAGGAAGCTGAAGCGAATTCAATGTAACAAAACTAAGAAAAAATAAAACGAAAAACGACAGGAACGTTCGGTGGCAGGTCGGAAGAAAAGTGTCGTCGGTAGGAAGAGGAGAAAGGGTCAGGGGCAAGGTGTATTGGACGTGGTCCAGCATCGGCATGCCAACTCTTCACCTACCGTGCGCCTCGATGAACATCGCCCAGCAACCCCAGAAAGCCTGCGAGCTGCCGGAACGATGTTCCTCCGCGGCCCCGTCCGCCCGACAATTCTCCCGATGCTCCTCCATCATCCACCACGAAAATCCATTTTCGTTCTGACCTTTGAACTTGGAAAGCGACTCCTCGTATCCGTGCTGCCATCTCTGCTCGCGATGGTGTTCCGCCACGGTATCGGCCGGATCGAAACCGAGCCTCTCCTTGTAATAGGCCTGAGTGGACATCTCGTTAGCCAGTTAACTCGATCGTTCGTCTCCTTTAGGTTCTCTCGAGACCCAACGATCAGCGACGAGGAGACGACGCGCTCTCGCCGTTCATCGGGGGGCTTCTCTTTCGCGCGGCGTTTCTATCTTCTCTTGTTTCTGTCGTCCGTAGAATTCGCCGCCACGTGTAACGACGCGCACTGGTACGACACCAAAAAATCACGATCGAACGCGAAACGTTTCGAAGAATATCACCAAGTCGAGGATCACTTAGGCTTATTATCTTAACGGGAAGATTCGATATTATTTATATATTTCTGGCGTATACGTGTTACTATGGCACTTTGAGTCGATGCAAGACCCAATTTCGTCCCTTAATTAAACTCGTTTTTCCTCCCCTGTCGTTGCTCCGTTCGCGTGCTCCTCCTTGACATTCGTTTCTTTTTGGATCGGATACGTTGACACTGGGCACACGGTGGTCGCGATGCACTGTCGAGAGAAGAGAAATAAAGGTCGAACGATTGCGCGCAGGGGGACTCCGATGGGTCGGACGGACGATCGGAAAAGAAGGAACTCTCGAGGGCGAATCGACGACGACGACGACGACGCGGACAATGCGACGGGACAGAGAAGAGGAGAAGAACGGGGCTAATTTCGTTCCCGGGTTTATCCGTTCGTTTGTTCGGCCACTCGCCCGCTCCAGACGAACGAACCTTAACGAATCAACGACCGAATTTATCACGGCACGTCGCAGACGTAACCACTCAACGTTTCTCTGCCAAAAGCGAGCCACGGTGAACCGCGGTGAGACGCGGTAATAGGTCTTTCGCTGACGCCTAGTTCATCGTTCCCCGCGTAGAGAGCCCGAGAACCGAGACTATATCCATCCAGACGCGATAAAGAAACAACCGCCGTGGGCAATTCTCGTTGAAACGCTTGCCAAAACTTACGTGCGGGCGATTAATATTCGACGATCCGAAAAAACGAACGAGAACCGATGTTTACAGAGTGTAGAGACGCGAGAGCGCGACGGTTACCGATTAACGAATTGAATCGGACTGGCAGGGACAGAGCGAGCGCGCTCGAGCGATCGAGCCACCGAGCACGCGAGCGAATCGGAGATTGTACTAACGAACGAACGACCGGGACCGGCTGATCGAGCGAACCAGGCGAGCGATCTACCAAACTGACGGTCCACCAGACGCTCGGTGACTGAGACACGGGTGCCACCCGGGGAAACCCAAGACCATCGGGATCTCCGCATATGGTAATGGAAGCAACGGCATGTGGGTGTCGTCTTCTGGATCGTAACGAAAACCAGCGATTGCGACACGTCGCGGCAACGAACCCTTACTAAATAAATATCGTCGGTGCGTTCACCGCGCGAGAATATTCTCGCGTGCTTCGGTACCTTTATCATCGCACCAAGAACGACGGAACAACGGGGCGCGACACCAGAATCGAACCGTTCCTTCCTCCCCGATGGTTTAATGCCCGGCGTCGCGTGGCCGCGCGTTTAGATCGCGACTCGACACGACTCGATCGGACTCGACTCGACTCGCGTCTGCCCGGTTCTCTCTTGGTCCGACGGAATTAGATGCGAATAGAAAATAGAGTAACGCATGTCACGCGCCACGCGGTGTTAGGCGAACTCCTTCTGACCGTGTCCGTAGCATTGGTTGGACGACGGTATAGAAAGTTCGAGAGAAAGTAACCTAGGCGCGCGTAACGCGCCAACGGAGTCGAATATCGAAATTTTATTGGAAACTCGAAAACGATCCGACGAGAAAAGGACGATCGAACGCGCCACAGGTTCGCCAAATGTTAAACAGCCACGTAGCCAAGGTGGAGGGGGAGCAGAGGTATTATACCATCGGTTACTCCGTGCTCCTTAAGAAGAAAACGATTCATGAGGTACGAATGAAACCGGTGACATCACGGTACGTCGAAACACGACGTGTTTTTTCTCCCACCTACCCCTCTGCCTCCTACGAGCTTTTCGTTCACCGGCGAACGATACGCGGCCTTCTAAAGCGAGACATTCGTAGAAAGGAAACAAACTGTCGACTGCTACCGAACAAGTATCGAGGCGGCACGAACGAAACGTTCTTTCCACCAGAGGTTGCATTTTTGCAGAATCGAACGAGATTATAATTTATACGTGCATGTTAGTCCTTTCGGGGACTGAGAATAGTTACGATGAACAACTGTTATTGTATTTACTTCTATATTGAGGGGCTCTTATACTGTGAAACGTGATTTTTTATCTTCTTTTTGATATTTTTTTATAAAGAGACTATGCAACTTCTTGCATTGGTGTTTCGCATATGTATTTATTACTCTGTCAGTAATATTCACAAATTTTTACAACAAAAAATAGTCAAAATTAGCGACAGTAAGCTTCGCCAAGTAAATCTTGAGATATCACGGAAACCATTTCAAAAAGACAGTTTTGAGAAAAGCGCATTTAAACAGAAGGATCGGATAGTTCAGAACAATTCGTGGCCTACGAACGAAGATTTATCAAGAGTCGATCTTCTAGGAAGATCAAATATACCCAGAATACCAATGAAAGTTTGAATTCGACTGTTTGGGGTCACTGATTCCAAAACATTTGACTGGGCGTTTATTAGAGAATGAATCACCGAAAAAAATCAAAATGTTTGCGATCCTATACCCAGCCAGTCGTGGCATCACATGTCACTACGGTCAGTCTTACGTCAAGATCTCGAGTTTGCTCTCCAGAATGAGAATGCAACGATCGCATTGTTTCGTAGAATTCTATCCCTTACCAACAATGTATGTGACTAAGATTTCGATAAGACAAGCGTTACGTCATACTAAAATAATCATTACGATAACAACAAAACTACATGACTCGAGGATTTAATTGCACAGGGTGCAAATCGTAAACAACGATGAGTGTGAATTGCCCGCGATCTCGCAAAACAAATGCCTTTCGTTTCATTTTGATTTTCGGAAGTCAAAGGTCGTACGTATATCTATACAATATCTGAACGTATTTTTAACTCGACGACGCGATGCAACGGAACAAAACATCGACGATCTTGAAATGAAAAGTTTGTGTGGAAGGTATGAATGCTGCATAGAAAATATGTTTCGTAGAATTCGAGGAGATATTTAGGTGGGGCAATCTGGATGTTCCGTCGTCGTTTGGATTTTGCACCCGGTCCCAGCCGAAGGTCCGTGGACTCTCGTGGTGCGATAAAAGAAAAACCAAGTTTCACGTGCACCAGAGACTAATAGAAGCGCCGGAGAAAAGCGAGGACGGCGAAGGAGCAGGAGGAGGAAGCGCGTGTACGCGTATCGGATCGGATCGGCATAACGCGAGCTGCAGAGGGGCCGGCTCGGCGGCATTCTTGTGGCAACGGCGTAGCAGTATAACGGGTCCATAGTCGGCTCTCGGAGGACTCTCGAGGGCTCTTGGAAGCCGAGAAGACTCTCTCCGCGGCGGCGGCGGCCGTACAGTTCGGTCAACCTTGAGCAGCACGCGGCAAAGCGCGACTCGCTATAACGAGCACCGACTTCTTTTCTTCTCCCTCTGTTTTCACAAGACCTCCCTTCTCGCTGTCGCGTTCGTTTTTCCGATTCGTCGGGTCCTTTGGTAGACCAACGGAAACCCCACCTATCTTGACATCTCGTAACACCTCGCCTCGAGCGAAACGACAACGCGTACCGACACCGTCGATCCTCCATCGGTCGAAGGCATCATCGTTTCTCGGTTGTTCGCGCTGCACCGTTGTCGTCCCAGTTACGCGCCACTTATGAACGAACAGAGGCGTCGATTCCTCGCGACCGGTCGACCTACAGGCACCAACGAGTCGAAACGACGTAACCCCGGAGGCCGGAGTATCGATTACGGATCGACCTTTGGTAGCGGTAGCGTCCAAACGTTTCTCTTCGTAACCTCGAACTTGATACGGTTAACACGATACTCTCGAAAACTACGCACACGCTTCGAATTCACCAGTTTCGAGGGGGGACGGACGCGATCGAACACGATCGATAAATTTTCGAGACGACCTTTGCTTGCGAGATCGAAGAAGTTCGAGAGCCCGGCTCGTTAAATCGTATAGTTTGACTAACAGAGTCTGCGGACCTCTCTAAACTACGTTCCTTTTTCGCGACGCAACTAAAACTGGTTTTCGAGGTTGCAAACGCAACGGCGATCCCAAGTCACGCACGAAATGAAACATTCGACGCGAACAAGACGGAACCTCCCGGGCGCGTCGAGGCACGTTCGGTCTAGTTTTTTTTCGAGAATAATGTCGTTAACAAATTTCTCGACGACCGCGACGTAGTCATCGTTCCTCGAGAACTCGTGGAGGGCAAGAAAAACAAAAAAGAAATGGCGCCTCAGGAGAGCCCCCCCGATGACGAAGGAGTTCGATGGCGCACTCGAAGTACTCGGCTCAAAGGACAGGCTCGACGATAAAGCTTACTTGCACTTTCGCGGGTCTCTGTTAACGCGACAGCCAAATACGGCTTTCGGCGCGAACGCGCCGGAGGTCGCGGATACGAAGGTGGGGGCGATATACTAACCTAACGAGTAGAAAGAGAGCGAGAACAGAAGCGACGAAAACGAAAATCGAGGAAAATCGACGCAGAACAATCGAGAACCAAAGCGTTATACTTTCGATTACGAGTTTCATTTCAGAAAATCTGTTTAAGAAATTAGATTGAGCGGTTGACTCGAACGTCGAGCGGCCCCCTCGGAAGGTAACGAGAGTATCGCGCGCGGCGAATAATTGGCATTCCGGCTCGAACGGGACGGACCTTCGTACTGGGGAGGCTCGATCGTGCCGTCTTGAAGACAATTTGGCAAGAAAACACGCCGCCAGTCGTCTCTTCTCGTTTTCGGTTCGCGATTTTTCTGGGTAGGTCGACGATGACGTTCCTTCGGGGTTCGATGACGCTCGAAACGGCAAAACGGTCGACGAGGGTACGTACCGGTTACGACCGATTCGGGCCAGAGAATAGGTCGATCGGACCAAATTAAGAAATTCCACGTACGCGCCGGGCAAGCGGGGACACATAAGCAACGCGCGCTCGTACGTGATTGTGCGCGCGGCGTGTCTCGCGAAGCCGGTTTGTCATAGAGCTCTACCAGTCTGTAATTATTACGCAATCCCCGTATTCGATGAAAACGACTTTCTTCTTATTCACTCGCCGCTAAAAACCGCCGTCTAACCCTTTGCACGGTGTCCGCGAGACCGTAGTCGACTCGTGGATTCATCGTCGACTCTCGTAATCGGGGAACCTTTGAATCGTTATCGCGTTAAACGGTCGCGCGAACGATGGCGCGCCTAGTTTCGAGAGCGATTCCAGGAATCGTTGCATGTGGAAAGAGAATCGAAGAAAATCGTAATCTTGAATGGACACGACAGAATATCGATACACGTATGTCTTATTTGGTGAATCGGTCGCTTAACCGTCTCGACTCGATGCCGTTTCGTGATTACCAACAACGCACGCGTTAATGGAAGGGGAAGCGAGATACGAAGTGGGAACGCGCGGGCGAGTCGGCCTGTGTACGCGTTCGTGGAACGGAACAAAGACGCACATTCAGAGGGAACGAGAAAGAGAGAGAGAGAGAGAGACAGAGAGGCACAGTTGGAGTCGCAGACAGAGGTAGAATAGCAGGGAGGTGCCACAGAACGAAGCGTGACTCACGAACGCCTCGTGTTTTGTACCTCGGGCCACGGGGTTTGTCGAAATTTTTCTACGAATATCGTTTCCGACCGAAAAAAAGAACCACCGACTCTACAACGTGCTCGTCGCGCACGTGTCGAAGTCAATAAACACCCACGAGACTATCCACGAGTTCCTTCGACTTCCGTTTCGTTCGTACGATTCATGGGCCCGTAAACTACGTGAAACGGTAACGGAGGCGTTATCTCCGATGGTCGGGGAGTATCGGTTGACTAGCACCGTCCGTGACTTGATAATAATACACCCGTTTTACCGTGACTCGTTCGCAGGAACAACGACGACGACGATGATAAGAACAGGTATAAATGCACGCGACACTGACTCCACGCACGATCGGTGCGATCCGACTGACAGACGACGACCGACCGACCGATCGACCGTCCCCGACCCACCGCGACCGTCGGCTCGAACTCGAGACGTGGCACTGGAATTCCGTGGCGGAGAGCGTACCGCACGACACAACGTTGACGAAGTCGACGCGCGTATCCGGAACCCCGCCGTAACACGGCCAGGTAGCTGTAGGCCGCGCGCGACGAGGACGGAGAGAGAGGAACGCGCGCGGAGAAACGCTCGAACGGAAAAAGACGGAAAGGTGGACCGAGAAGGATGAATGGGCCGAGGAAAGAGGAGCAACGCGCGAGGATAAGGAACGACGCGCGGAGGGGGAGGAACAGGGGAACCACGCGGGAGGAGGAAAACGGCAACGGAGACGCGCGAAGGGGTTAGAAAGAACGGAGAGAGAGAGAGAGGTAGAGCAAAGCGCAAAGAGAGGAAAGAGGAAAGGAAGAGAGAAGGAGAGCGAGCGTGCGGCTTGCGAGTTGGAGAAGACGCGATTTGCCGCTCCGTCGTGTAGAGCACGTCGCCTCGACACAGACTGCGCCGGCCTGGACAACTGCCGCCCACCCAAGCTGCCTGCCTCTACCTCGGGCCTCGAGGTTCCAGAACCTACTCCTCCGCGTCGTGCCCCGCCATTGCAGCTCGTTCATCCTTCACTTTCTCCGTTCGCCAGACAGAGAAATCGACACGCCGCCGCTCGGGGTGAAACCGAGAGGAAAGAGAGAAAGATACACAAACGATGGGAGGGGAGGGGCACGAGTCTATGGTAGACAGAGAGACGAGAGGCGTCTGGTCATTTTGACAGCGGCACCGCCGTAGAATAGCTGCCGTTACAAACAGGTTCGTAGGGCAGGTCACGTAACGACAGGGGGCGCACCGCGAAAATACCGCCAACTGCGAATTATCGGGTCGTCCCGTAAACGACACGAACTTGTTTTCGTTCTATCCTACCTCCCCCGAGCTCGACGTTGTCTCTTTCGTTTACCGTTTCGCGCAAATTCCTGATCCCCCGGCCGAGAATATATCCGTGCATTCGGTAAGTGATGTCGTTTTCCTATCTCGCTTCCATAAACAAACCTACCTCGTTTATATCGAAGCTGCGAATTCTCTACGGCAAATTCACCGTCTGGACCATCATGATTCCAGTTCCCCCGCGTTTTCTTCTCTCGAGAAATGATCCGAACGCGGTTACACGCGTAATCAAAGTTACGTACCAAAACGACACTACTTGCAGAGCGACCCGATAGAATTAAGGCGACGCGCAGCGCGGCACAAGGCCCTCGAAGCGTGAGAATTCTTGCGATTTGGCCGCCAGCCAAATGTACCCCATTTTTTCTTCGTCGATCATTCCTAACGTCGCCGATATTCTACCTCTTGTTTATGTTCGCATCGAGACACGCGGGCAAACACGAGACCGGCCGTAACAGATGTGGACACTTAATGTGACTTTCCTCTAGACCGCTAATCCACCTTGCGATCACGAATGGAAATATGTTTATCTTATCATGATAAACGATAACAGATTCGTCGAATAAATATAACGACTTATCGTCGGGCACGATACATACTTTGTTCGAAGAAAATCAAGGCTCCTGTACTCCCCGCCTCTCGAGTGCAAATGCGAACGTCGGTCGAACGAAGGCCGATGTTTGTCAGAAACTGTCACCCGCCATAGATTCTGTTATCGCGTTCGCGTGTTAACCGCTAACCGTTACAGTTTTAGATGGAGTCAGAACTATCGATGTCGACAACATGTACTGTTTCGCAATGGACATCCATCTCGACCAGAGGTCGGTAAACTACGGCCCGCGGGCCACATCTGGCCCGTCGTCTATTAACCCTCGTTCAGCCGACTGCGTGACCGCAAGCAACGACTCGGCGTGCCAAAACCCAGACCAGACTCTGTGTCTTGCAGTGGCTCGCGAAAATATTACAAATATTGTAACTATAATAAACATAGATCGAAAACTGTTACAATTCTCAAAATATTGTTACGAAGAATCGAAATTTTCAACCGTATCGAAAGCAAGACGAAAACTGTGGACGATTAGATACTCGGTCGACGCGTATCATAACCTATAAAAATCGATGTCTCAACGGATACTTGGACTTCTTGGCACCCAATGCAAGGGGATACCGTTAGCATCCCTATCAGTAGGTCAAGCAGATCGAGTCGTTTAATGCGGTCCAGAACGTCGCATGTCGTCGATAAACTAGAGTTGATTAATCGTTTCTTAATCCTCTCGATACATGAGATAATTACAGCTTCGATTCTCCTGTTTTCATAGTTTTTCCACGGATAGCGATAAATAAGGTCTCGCGTGTTCTACGTCTCAACGCGTCGTATTACAAATAAGCTAATTGAAACTAAGAAGATCCTGACATTTTTACCAACAAGATTAACTACTTAATATGTATAGGAGACCAGAATTATCGATAGTCGATAGTTAGCACGGTTTATACAACAGGACCTAGGCACAAGGTACCAAACATGACGAACACATTATTTCATGGAATAAAAAAATATGGTATACGTAATTCGAAGGAAACGATGACGGTTAATGTGATAGAATAGTGGAATCGACCAGCAATATTTACGTTTAGTTTGTCTACGCGAACAGTGTTTACTATCTGAGGCCGTTGAAGCTATTAATATTAATTCCTACCAGAACCATTGATAAGTATTTCGAGGAACAACCGTACCGACAAAGTTTGACACTTTAAACCTGGGACACCCTGTATAAGCGTTTGGCTGTCGACTGTAGTCGACGGTTGCGTCGGAAAGGATAATTCCCACTATCTAACGTTATTTAGTAATGTCTATTACATATTCGATGAGTTCAGAACAGCGGTTCACCGTTCCCGACTCATGACCTGAATCCCACCTGGTAACATTTTTCTGTTACTTTTATTTTTTCCCCGAGCCCCGTTGGCAAGTTCACGCGCATTCCTAACTGTACCCCGATCCAATCGGAGATTACTACACGTAATATATATATAAAAACGCGAGGATTTCCTTTAAAATTTAGTCGGTCGGTGAACGTTGTAACTTCGACTTCACGTCTTTAGTCTTTGGAAAAGCAATCGCCGCGGGGCAATGTCGGTTCACGTAACGTTTCTCTCACCCTCGAATGATGAATGTTCTCGACGAAGAAATGTGTACGCGAACGCGACGAGGGTAATTTCCCAAAAAGGTAAGTCAGAATACCGGAAGAACGCTTTCCGAATTCAACCCAGTCAGCCAGTATAGTGAATCGAGAAATCGCATGTTCCGTATTTTCAAAATCGACGACACCACGCTAAATTTCATGAAAGATTTTCACGAGATAAAACATAAGTGCAACGGGCTCTACAGGTACTTCATGTATCCCGGGACATCTAGCGAGTAGCTCGCGAAACATCGCTTAAACTGAAGAAATGCAGGGATCATTGCGAACACCAAGCGCCATACAAGCGACGCCGTGCATCTATGTACTATAAACCCTTGTACTCTCCTATAATAATTACAGATTGTATTTTACGTAACAAACAATTTTACGATCAATAAATGAATCCAAATTTAATCGGAACGTTTCCTTAGAGACAATACACAGTTTGAACTGAAATGACCTAATTTTCCGATCTACGTAAATATCTTTCAGAAAGAATCAGTTCTAACCTCTTCGGAATTGTTATTTACCAATCTTCTCGACTATTGTCCGCTCGTACTTGACCTCGCAATAATACACGACATTAGATTTCAAAGTGCATGCACTAGTTGCATAAGATTTATTTTCGAACACACAAAGGACACATATTTCTCAACACAGATTAAAACTTAAATGACTGGTGATTAACGGCAGAAAACAATAAAGCTGACTGTTCGGCATAGAATGTTTCTAGATAAAACCGCTTCAAGATACGAGAAAACATAATAAGCTTATCTAACAATTATCATCCTTTATCTACCATCTAATCGGATACATAAGTTTTCTATCAATTTTCAATATAATCTCAAGATCAGTCAGTGTTCTTTGAATTAAAGGAACAATATCAATTATTTCTACGTTCGCTTAAAAAAGGGTTCCAGTCTCGTCCAGTTTCTAGAACCACCCCGTACGTCTACCCTTTTACACGATCGAACGCCTCACGACGTCACCGAACACGGCGTCTAAATGTAACGAGTCTGCGCAGGGGACGAAGTAAATGAAAAAAAAAAAAAAGAAAAGAGAAACGGAAGAGAAAACGAGGGGAGGGGAAAATGTACTCGAGGCTGGGGCATCGAACCGTGACCCGAGCACCTGTTGCCGCCTCCACGCTCCTAGATTAATACGAGCCGACCTAACCTGCCGCCTCCGCTCCCTACTCGCCCGCCGCGTAGGCATAGTGAACCAGTGTAACCTCTCTTATGAAGATTCCATGGACCGTGACCGCTGAAAAGCTCGGCCATCGATGCGGCGGCGTCGACGCGGTTGAATCGGTCCGCGTTACTCGGTTGTCTACCCCTTTGATCGAGAGCGACACAAGTGTCTTCATTCATCGCGGCGCGGCTACAAGAGGCATTTCAGCGTCGAGAATTCTCCCGCGTTCGCGGAAAGACCATAAATTTAACCGGACAGATCGCACGCGGTCTCGAAACGATAGGCAGACCGATTAGAAGTACCGGTTACTGGAGCATTCGTGATAGCACGCCGATAGCTCGCTATAATTAGAAACAATTATGCTCGCGTGCTCGAGACACGATACTTCTATCGGTGCATTTGTTACGAGACCACCGCGTTACGTCGATCGAGCCATTTTAATGACGCTACTCGAAAATGGTGCGGAACCGACCGCGCGCCTCCTTTGTGAGCGTGAATCAGAGCCTGTAATTTCACGAATCGGATGTGTCCTACATGCATGCGTTTGCATGCACACGGATGTCCCACGTTCGAGAAAAATGTCCACTTTATCGCGAAACAAGACCTCCTACCGAGAGTTTAACGCTCGTGAAACGGAATTCGTCTAACGATCAAAGCGATTCGCTGCAGACACACACGCATGCGCACTCAAAAAAATTCTCACGGTAAGATGAGATCGGCAACTGCAATCCGATATTTACCGAACGGTTTCGAGTATCTATTCCTGGTCAGCAGCCCCTGTCGAAGGTCGGCGAACGATCCCCGTCAGGAAAATTTGCAATGTAACTAATGTCTACGAGCTGTACGAACGGTATAATATACGCTGATACTTTTCTAACCAACCTCAACTTTTCACGATAACGTTAAAGCTTGACGTGCGGTACAGTACTATAGTTTTTACTTCTCGCGAATCTCGTACGGAAATCGATATAATCGATTAGGAAAATTCGAACGAGAATTAACGTGTAACCAGAGAGGGGACGAAAACTTTCTTCGATTACGAGCGGCACTATCGATTCGTTCGCGTCACAAATTACAGAACTAACATCGTACGAGATAAAAAACGAGAATGAACGATTGATTCTCGGCATTACTATTACCATTAATTTACAAGTCATTATACATTCTGGTCGATTACGTGCACGCTGTCAATTACCAGGAGAATCGTGTATCGTAGTAGAAGCACGATAAACGTCATCACTACGAGTGCAATTTAGCACACTCTTGCGTGTAATGATGCTAATTTTGCAATTGTTCGGGGGAACGCAACACGTGACGTTTCGTATTTTAGAACGATCGGTGATATTTTTTTGGGGGGGAAGAACAAGCGCCTCGTAGTAGTTGCAAATCACGCTTAGATCGAAAACGAAAGGCGGAAAGCAATACCGCGATAAAGAATCCAAGTACGTAACTATCTTACGAAAACGGAAACTTAAATGCGTCAAATGACAGCCACTTACCGGCAATCCGTAAGACGGCTCTGTCAGCGGGATCGAGCTGCAGGATACTCAGTGGTTTGTCCTTTACCCATTCCTTCAGACTTCCGTCTAGCTCGAACTCCATTATCTGATACGTTGTTGGCTGTAAACTTCTTTTTTCATTTACACCATATTCGTGCAACTTCTCTCCTTGTTCGGCACTGTTTCACAATCACCAAGCAATTTCACAACCGCGACACAGAGCCAGAACGTTACGTCGTCTTCGTTCGATACCGTTCGCGAACGGCGAGTGTTGCACCGAGAGAACTAGCTCGGTCGTAGTTATCGACAGCGGGCAGCTGGCGACTTTGCACATGCTGTTAGACACGACATCCTCGCGAACGGTCTCTCTCTCCGTAGATTCCTATCAATGTTTCTTCTTTCGTGACGTATTCTTGAAATTCCGAATAGTTCAGTCGGCCGGAACGCACGTGGAAATCGAATTTACCATGCTGCGCGTTTATTTACTATAGAACGCCGGCCGTGTAGGATACGGTAGCGTACCGTTGCGTAGAAGTGCACGAACTGCACGCCGGAACGAACGGAAGGAAGAGAAGCGAGAAGGAGACGACGAATAGGGAAAGCGTCGATGTCTGGGGCGTCCTTTTGACGACGGATAGCAATTACTTAACGATGGGGAACGATAGGATAGCGGGCAGCTTATAGCAACGCAACTAACGTGCTTCCTGCACGCCGATAATTAGCAATGCTTCGTATCTTCGTCGTGAGCGGCGCTTAGGTCAGGTTAGACACTTGGCTGAAAACTTGGTTAGGTCAGGCTCAACCTCGGCAGCCAAAGCAGCCTCGAATTCCCGTCGTTGCTGTTCGTTTTCAAGACCTTTGCCACGATCCTAAGATTCTTCGATGTTTCACTTGTCGAAATACCTTGGTCTAGTTCTTCCACCGCCCTTGTTGTCATCTATACCGCTGTTCCCTTCCGGAAACATTCTACGAATATAAATGAGAAACTATTGTTATTCTTTTTGCGTCGAACCCAAATATAAATTGTTCAAGAGCAACTGATCTTTCTAGTGTAACGTAGGCGCCTTGCGTGCTCGCGAACACGTAAAGAAAAGGGAGTGAACGATATTGCATTAATATTTTAGTAATCGCATTATGACTCACGGTCGGGGGGAGAAAGCGATTTTCCGCCGATCGACGCTTTCTACGGATGTTTACAAGATAAGAAAATTTAAAAACGTTCGATTTCTCCGAAATTGGACGTTATTAAAATGTTTAACGTGCTTCTCATTACAATTTCTATTCGTGTTAAATTCAGACGTCAACGGTTAAAACTATATATCGGGCAAGATCAGATACAAAGAACCGGAAACGGATGTGGTAACAACTGTTGTATCCCTTTTAACTAACTTTATTAAGTACACGAGTAATGCAATAAACATTCGTAGACGACAACAAGATACGAAAATGAGACAATGGTAAAAATTCGGGTCTAAGGCAGGGATATGAAATCATTATTGGATACATAAACATGATGACACACTTGCCATACGACACAACGTATCGAATCGAATTGATTTTCGAACGGTATTTAAAAATTAAAACATGCATAAATTCTTCGTTGCATAGATCATCGTTCTACTTTCAAGGGGAGCTACTTGCTTACTGATACGAGTGGTTAAAATATGCGAGTCTCGAAAGCCTTCGAATTGGAATATCGTATAAACAATAATCCTTTATCGTTCATTGTATTCAAATATTCATACGTGCTTAAACACTTTAACAAATAACATTTATTTTTACACTATAAAGAAGCAAAAACATGAACATCCGTTCTATATTTGAGGCTCAAAAGACTTCAGTTTATGCGCAAGGCGACTATGGGAGGTAATTTTTCTCTCCCCCTTTCTCTCTTTATGCTTTCAGTCAAATTTAGAGCGTTGTCCAAACGTAAGATCCCAAAAAGTACATTTAGACATCCTCTCGCTGAACAACCAAACAATGAGAAACGTACCAGATTCAAGGTTTGATTATTCAACGAGACAAAGAATGTAATCTGATTGCTGGAAGTTAAACCTAACCTAACATCTATTAATTCTATTTTATGAAAGGAACATAAATTCTTCGAGTTTGCGCGTTAATAAGACCTGCGCGATACCAATGAATAGGATTATCGTAGAAATCCTACGTATCAGTTATTCGAGGGTTACATGCACGCAATGTGCATTAATACTACGAATCAGCGACATCTGCGAAAAACATACGCGGAACTGACTAAATCAAGATAACCGTCGCACTGAAAATAATGAAATTTAGCTGCGGTTCGTTCACATGTATTGTCGCGAATCTTAACCCAACATCGAGTTCAACATATTACTATATCGACGAGACAATACTCTACTCCCCTTAAGTCCACGTATACCGTTGATAGGATAAAGTTATTAAAATTTTCAGAAAGGTAACGAATTGAGAGAATAAGAAGAATGTGCATTACCGTTCGATCATCTGTCGTGCTGATGCGAAACCAGGAAAAATCAATGTTCACCGGTATTCTCCTTGAATTTCGTCGTCAGCAACGTGGCAACCCAATCCGAAGAATATCCTTTCGCGATTTTTGATACACCTTCCAACAAAAAACACTACATGCTCGCGCGCAGAGACATCGCATTATCACTTTTCATAGCGCTTTTCGCGATAGAAATACGACCCGGTTCGGCCTGACGACGCGCCTAGCAGACGACATTTTGCTTTCGACGAAAGCAACCGGAGTTAGTCGAGAGACCCCGAACTTCGGTGACTGGAGTGGGGGCTTCGATATCTAGCTTGATTCGCAACGCCACTCTGTGGCCACTCCGCTACTTTATGTGAGGTACATATGTTATTAAAAATTATTTGTCATACTTTATTTATGAATTACACATTGATCTAATCTTTGTGTCATATTGATCTCATTTTTCATTAATTTTTCACACATAAGTAACTTTCTTTTCCGATAAAAGGTTCCTCTATATCATCACTGTTTATCGTTTTTCTTGGAAATAAATGAGATCATAGAAATGAAAAAGCGTAAAGATTTCCAAACTAGTTTTGAACCTCAATTGTTCTTTAATTCCATTTCAAATGTATAGAAGATGCTTGATATGTACGACATTTGTTATTTAAACCACTGTATCCATAAAAAATAATAAAATCTTTTCTAAATAAATCTAGTTACTATGGTATCGTAAATAACCTGTATATATTCATATTCGTAAAAGCTAGGAAAATGAAACAACAATAAGGAAAACAAGGAAGGGAATAATCACAAAAATACCCTGTAAGCACACAATATTAGGATCAATGTTAATGCAGTAACCTCTTGGGCACTGAATTATATTGACAGGTTATTACCGAAACGTCCATCTATTATTATCGTGTTTAGAATTGTCATTGATCTGTATAAAAGGCTTAAGGATAAAACGTACATCTTTTGCATATAAATATATGGAACGCGCTTGACATCATACCTATATCGGCTGGCATCAATTTTTCGCCGGGAGGTAGTTACTATAGCCGCCATCGCCATCGGCCATTCATATAGTGGCGAACGGTAGCCTTCGCAGCCACTTGTCTCGTTTGATGTCACCGCTAAATAAAGTGACTGACATGGTCGGTAAATACCAGGAAGGATGGTGTTTTGAGTAGCACCTATTCCACAATTAGATGCTTATTAAGAGATTCATTGAAAATCAGATTCAAAGTCCAATCTATTACGAATGATCTTATCATGCGTTTAATGGGCTGACGGTTTACGTAATTGATCTAAAGATTATGAATATTTTCCCCCGACATTGTAGCTTTAGGTTTATCGTCGTGTACAGCTTGAGGTAAATCTCGGGCCGATTTATTTCGGTTAATATGTTTCTCTTGCAATTTTAAAATCGTGTCTTCTCTCTGTTTAATTGTATTTTTTAAATCCCGTATTTTACAACGATATTCACGTTTCATACGGCGTACTCGAAGTTCTTGTAACTTTATACGTTTCTCAACAGTTTCTACTTGTTGTTTCGCGCCCCTTCGTACGTTCTGAAATTATACATTGCTTATTACTTTTCTTGCTGTTTTATTAATACTGTAAATATTTTATAGGTACCTCCAGTTGGTTCTTTAAATCATCCATTCGATTATTAATGGTTTTTCCGAGACGATCAATAGTAGCATTTTCTTTTTCCGTTTCACGCAAAAGAGTTAGTAATTTTTCCCTTTCCGCAACGATTCTTTCATACTCGGAAAATAATTCTTCGCAATAAGCGGTCGTTTTACTTAATTGCTCTTTTAAAGAATCACGTGAAACGCGTGTCGAATATACAAAGGTTTGCATATTCTCATATTTACGTTGCATGCGCCTAAAATAAATCTACATACACTTTACCATGCGAATGAGATAAAGAAAAATTATGTATTATAAAAGATGATGTATATCTTACTTCAAATTGCTTTCTAGTCTTTCAACAAGAGTCTTTAAATGATTTCTTTCAGCTGTAATCATTACGAGTTCTTTCTCCTTCTCAGGTTGATTCTCTTCCATACGTTTTATATGACTAGATAAATTCCGTTTTTCGGTTTCATATTGATGTTTTAATTCTTCTAATAGCGTCTTACATTCTTCGATGGCGGTAGTATGAACGATGGTTGGCACTGTTTGCTCCTCTTTATTTTTAACCTTTTCGAACTCTTTATTCAAAATTTCGTATTTCCCTCGGAGATTGCTCAGTTCTGATGCACTCATTGCATGTTCTTTCCTAAGTACTTCGTTACGTTTCAAGATTGCCTCCATTTTTGTTTCATACAATGAACAGATCTCATTTGCTTCTCTCTTTAAACCTCCAGTTTCTTTTTGCAAAACATCATTTTGTTTTTTTAGAGATGCAGTATTCTCAACCAATGATTTAATTTCTTGCGTATACCTATTACACTCTAATCTTAATTCTTCCACTTCTTTATGCATAAGTTCATTCTCTGTAATTATTTCCTTACATCTGCTGCTAAAATCAGCCATCTGTTGTTCGTACATGTTTACGAGTTCCCGTTTTTCAGACAAGTTTTCTTGATAGGCATTTAAAAGTGGACCCAAACTATGAAAATTAATGCCGCGCCAAACACGCTGGTGGTATTTTTCTTCTTTTTCACCATTTTCTACAAAGTCTGTAGAAACATTTCCAAGTTTTTGGTCCCTTAATTTATCCTGGTATCTTTCCAATTCGGCATTTAATTGATAAACAATACGTTTTAGTAATACTATATCTTCGCTCGATTGAACTTTTTCAGCTTCAAGTTTTCGATTATGTTTTGCCAAATCAACTTTTGTGTCTTCTATTTCTTGCACCATTTGTACTAATGTTTCATAACGCGAATATAATTGCAAATACTCTGCTTTTTGCTGCTCCAATAAACTATTTAATTTTTGACATTCATCCTGGACATTTTTGTAACATTTTTCTAATTTATGATACTCATTAACTATTAGTATTGTATCTTTCGAGGGACGTTCATCTCTTGTCTTTGAAGAAATAATACCTGTTTATAATAATGTATAACATTTTAAACCATACTTTTAAACAGCAAAAATCATTTCATGCTATATGCAAAACAATAGTACCTGAATCTACATCACCTTCATCAAACATTTGTTTTTGTTCGTTACTTTCTTTGATTAATTTTTTATTTCTTCCAGATTTATCACATTTGCTTGTCAAAGATAGGTCACCTTCATAATCATTACCATCTTCTGTCACGAGATCTGATGGATCTTTATGGTTATTGTGCATTTTAAACGTATGTTTAGCTTTTGAAATACGTCTGCGACGATAAACTGGTTTATAACTTGTCTCCAAATTGCCTTTTGCCACTGACATTCTTTTAGAACTATGCTATAATATCAAAAATTAACCAAAAGTGAGGTTAAGGGTCATTCGAATAATTTAAACTTCTTATTTAATTTAGACGTAAAATATATCATTTTCTGTCACTGACACGAATTACCTTTTTCTTTTCTTATTCGATGCTACTTTCGTAACTAGTTATTATCGTTTTTCCATAATTTAAGACCGATATACGTGTTAATAAAATTGTTTTATTAGAATTGTTTAAAATACATGAGAATAGAACTATGTTGACTGAATTATATAACAATTACTGCCGAGTATGTAATATAAGTACACGCGTGCATTTGTCCATACACGCGTGCATATTTTTATTAATTTCCAAGATTGTATACCACTCATTGTCATGGCAACTAACTATTATATTAAAAAGTGTCCACCAGATGGTATTAGTGGCCATTTTCCATCTCTGTTGATTTCTTTGCGATCTATTTCTTTAATTATTTGTTTATCTACTTATCTGTCACGGAAACTCGGGATTAGAATGGATTAGAACTGATCAAATTCTTTTATACTTTATTCGTTTCTTTGTTAATCTTTAAGACCCTGATAATATTTATTCCGAAGAATTTCTATTTTACTCCAGGCATTCAAATTATATTGCGAAATTGTAAAATATGGAAATTGTAGTACGAGGAAAGTTTGTGTACAAAATGCTGTTATTGTTTCTTAAGTATAGAGTTACCGTCTGAGAAGGTAAAAGCGATTACTATTATCAGTATGTATTTAGCGTCTTACAGCAGCTGGTTTAAAAGTAATTCTAAACGACCTCGACCACTTGACGTTGGGTATTACTTATGTCAATTATAAAAAATTATTTAAATTTTTCTAGGAATATGTTTTTCGCAAAACCATACCTTTCAATATTAACATCACGATACCAAATAACACGTACCTATCCAATGTTTGATACGAGAACATAAACAAGTGAACAGGTCAGACAAACTATTTTGTGTTGTTGAGATAAAAGGAAATGCAGAAACAAGGAAACAAATTTCTTTTTGTGTCTTCTGTTAAATTTCATCCAGCACACTTTAATTTTTTGACTAACGAAATAAACAAATACTTTCACGACAACCATAAAGGTTAGGAATAGTTTTACACCGCTGCAAGTACGAAGAAGCAAAAGACGTATCTTTTATCGAGTTGTTGACATTAACCAGACAATAACTACTACGCGTGACTTGCTCGATTTCTAGTTAAAATGGAGATATCGGTATCTTGAATATCTCATGCGTACCACAATAAAAAAAGTTCGATTCGCGGTTAAGTTTAATTTAGTTATAATTTAATGCACGTAATCATGAAATAAAAAAATGAAGAACAGAATTTCCGATTAGAATGACCGTATTGATCATAGACACAGAATATACGAAATGCATACACCTCAAAAACGGACTATTACCCACCCTGGAATTTTGTTAAGCGGACATTGCGAACATACATATTAAGTACCTGTCATCGTAAATCGAGTTTTATTCTCGAGGTTACAATTACCTTCTGATAAGACCACAATGATAGCGTACGCGAAATTATTAGTCGCCACTTTGGCATGTCTTCGCGTCGCGGATAAAAACGTCGGAATTCACGCGAACACAGACAGATAGTACTGTACGTTTGTTTGAAATTTTAACATTTCTATCGAGCCAAGACCCTAGTAAAAATTCGTCGTTTTCTCACGGAATCTGGGTATCATCCTACATAACGGCTGCCATATTCTACGCCATGGCAAAAGGTACGAACAGTAGACGTCGCGCGTTTGTTACGGAATTAATCGAATCGGAGAACTTCGTGTTCCATGTCGAGTAGAAGAAATATCTTGATTCATCGAGTATAATATTGATCACGATTCCTTAAATAGTCGATAGATTTTACCGTATAACGAAATTACTGGTTGAGTAATTGTAAGCGTACGAATAGAATTATTTTCCTTTCTTTACAGCGACTTTATGGTTCCTTGGCTGGTTAACGTTGTTAGTCACATTTAGCTACGCCGTGGACCAAACGTGCAATTATTATCAGGATCTGGTCCCCGGCACAGACTATTACTTGTATAATCCGGAGTATCCATATAAATATGAAGGAGCAAAGTCATGCATGTGGACTATGAAAAGCGATTATCGGGTCAACCTGACTTGCGAAACGTTTAATATACCATGGGTAAGATCGAAGTCTTCCTTTCGTAAACTGCTAGACAATGATAATTTCGTTCAAAAGCCTCTTTTTATCGAGCCTCCGACTAATGGAGAAACAAGACAATAGTAACGCGAGAAACGTTTTTCGCAGAGTATCAACTGCTTCCAAGATAGAATGGTCATCCAAGTCGACGAATCCACCGCGTATCAATATTGCGGTGATGTAAGTTTTAATATAGAATCCAAAAACAACACGATGACCGTGTCGTTATTGTCGCCATACGGGTCCAGAGGCGGTCGATTCCTTTGCAAGGTTGAACCGATCAAAAGGCCTGAAGACAGCGAAAAATGTAAATGCGGGTGGAAGAATCCCGTACGTAATAATTTCACTAAATTCCTCTTAAACGAAATGCTTTGCTATTGTTTTGCACAAGTATGGTAACGTCTCGTAAAAATCTATCGCGTTGATTGTCCTTAGTCCAGAATCGTTGGTGGTGTGGAGACAGGGGTGAACGAGTATCCTATGATGGCCGGCTTGGTAGATGCTTTGCAACGAAGAGTGTACTGCGGCGGTACTATAATATCCATTAAACACGTATTAACGGCAGCTCATTGTATAATAGGAAGAAACATCGAAATGTTGGGTGTCGTGGTGGGCGAACACGATATACGAACAGGTGACAATTGTTCTTTTTAAAAAGCGTTTCAGTGCTGTGATCGGAATGATTTTCGTATTCAGGCAAAGAGACAAATGCCACGAAGCTGTACCGTATTAAGAAGGCTACCATGCACCCTAACTACTTTCGCAAAAGTTTCTTGAACGACATAGCCGTCGTCGAACTGCATGGAAACATAGTTTACAGCAACGAGGTTGGCCCAGCTTGTTTGCCTTTTCAACATTCGCCGGACACTTTCGGCGGGAGTTACGTCGATATATTGGGTTGGTAACACGAAACCGCTTCATTGTGATCGACTTTTTGTATTTTAAACAAATATTATCGTTCGATCCAGGTTGGGGAACGACGGAGTTCGCCGGCCCACCATCCGATACTCTACAAAAGGCCACCCTTAGCGTGCTCACGAATCTCGAGTGTTCGGAATCGTACAAAAACTTAACCAGCGATCAATTCTGCACGTACGCGGAAGGAAAAGACGATTGTCAAGTAAATACTCTCTCTCTTTTTATTCTACGAATGAATCTTCCGTGATCGATGAAAGAAAATTCTGTTCGATTCACAGATGGACAGCGGCGGACCCGTTCTATGGCAGAATCCTACGACCAGACGAATTGTACTCATCGGAATTATCAATTACGGTAGTGGTTGCGGCGTAACAAGCGGCGTTAACTGCAGAGTCGGCGGTTACATAGATTGGATTGTTTCAGTAACTCCAGGTACGGTCCTTACGATGAACAATTTAACGTAGAAGCCGGATTTGCATAATCGGACCTCGTTTTTTTTCAGACACTGAGTACTGCATCATCGAATAAACAAACGTGCCTAATTTGCTCGACTCAATACGTCGCGTTATCGATGGCGCAACCGATCGTTCCAACATTTTCGCTGACAGCGTAGCTCGCATTCTTCGGAAGCGGATTCGCTGGTTTTATACAACTAACATGGTTAGTATATTCTTCCTATGGAAGCAGCGAAACGTTGGTGGCGTGCTTCTCAGCGCGCACGTCGCGTCAACAAAATCGAACGATCCGGTAACTGCGGCCAATCTATCGCGTCGAATTTGGAGACGACTAAACCATCGTTCCGTTACTTGTATTCGATGTGCATGTCCACAAATACACTCTGATACGTTAACGGTTAAATCTTGTTGCTTCGATCAGCCCTCCATTCAATCCGTCCTCTCACTTTCCCGACCGTATTTCACCCTGTCGTTGGCCAACCGCGCTAATATTATTTGATGTTTACGTAAGACCGTACGAACTACGTCGCCGGAGCGTCTGCCCGTTGCAACGCTCGAGTCAATCGTAAAAAGGGTTCTGTTCGCGCGAAAGCGTGTTTTTAGAGGGGAAGAAGATATGGATCGAACCGCGACGTCCGTTACGCGCTGCTTAACGCAAAATTCAGTCCCGAACATCGCGAAGAAGCGATTATTTTACTTTACGGTTTTAATTTGCTTTGAATCGCCTGGTTCTTGGCTGGTAGCGCGATCGCGAGGCACGCGGTGCAAATAAGCAAAACCTTCGGTCACGAGAGCCGCGTGCATTCCAATCGCATGCAAGGTTTGAAATTGTAAGCGGAATTAATCCGCCGACTTCCCCGCCGAGTCGAATTTTCGCGTACGATTCTACCTAACCGTTGTCGAGCTTATGCAACGCGATGCAAGAGTGCCACACGGCGACCCTTTCCGTGCACGTCGTTTCGTTCTTAGGAAGCACGTGTCACCGCGTGTATACGTGGATGGTTCGAAATTAATTGCGCGTAAACAATGTCTCGTTATTAATAAGTTCGTGAATGAGGATGTGACGTGAAACGCTTTACGAGAGGGTATACTCCCTGGAATTGTTCGCTCGCGTTTTAACCAGCGCCTATCGTTTCTATTTAGTCGATACTCGTTTGCTTATCTATTTACACACACGAAGACGAAGATTTAATATTCGCTCGCTTATCGAGGATCGTTTCACCGTTTTCCAACGTCTCGGTTTCGTGCGTGGAAACGCCAATAGGAAGAGATGTTAATCGCGTTATCGAAGGCCAAAACTCGTGTCGCAATTGCGTTCGCACGAAAATCAGTCGCGTATCGGAAATACGTGGCCAAACCGTACAGTTCGCGGCAGATGTTTATTAAACAAATTGATTTCTTCGGCGTGCCTCGGTCACGATTTGCCCTTGACACCATTCTCGAGCCGATGATAGTTCTCATGAGTGGATACCCTCGTCATCTGTACGCGAGTGCTTGTTGCACCCGCGAAAATTTCGTGCCAGTTACCGTGACACGGAACGTTTGCTCGCGAATCGTATTCGACGAGCGACGAATTCGTGCCGGGGTAACCGATTCGACCCTTCGAACCCGATCGTCGACTTGCAAACGGTGGACCTGGCTTGATCGCGATAACTGGGCGGTATGAATTAGGAAATGATCGAGCCAAACGGGTCAGAAACATGCTTGTTCTACGTTCACCGATCTCTGTACGAAATGGTTTCGTAGAACTCTGGGACCTGATCGATTTGACTCGATCTGTTGGTTCGAAATGCTATTTATTTGCTCGTGAAACGATTATTACCATTAAGAAGTCAGTTTCAATTCTTTAAGTTTACGACAGGGTCAAGAGACATCTGCTGTTTTTAAAAATCGACATTCTAGCGTTTGTACCATCACTCTGGAAGGAATTCTGTATGCAGCTGGGATTGATTAATACGATGTTGCAGACTTTAAATGCGTTTCTCTCGAAATGTAATGTTCTTCACTGGCGTAGATGAAATCTCAAACACTATACGGTTTAAACGCATGTGTTTACTGCGGGCGTGATGAGAACACAAAAAGTCAATAAAGGCTATTAAAAAGTTTATTTTGTACTCCCAAAGGATAGTTAAATAAACTGCGAAAATGGTTAATATGGTTGAATTTTTTAAAGTTTACACGAGACTGCCCCCTTAAGTGAAAATTTAGCTCGAATGATGGACCATCAGGACCGGGAATGTCCTCCGACGAAAATGGAACTCGGTTCGAAAATTCAATTCGCAGAGACGCGAGGAAACTTCGCGAGATCAGTGGGTAATCGCGTCGAGGACGAAAATGGCCGGGATTGGCTGCGACCAAGATCGATGTGGAGGCGCGCGCGCGTGCTTCGAGGCAGAACGCGTTGGCCAGAAACGGAGGTCAGAGAATCGTCCTCTTTCGGGGAATGTTTCGAGGGATAAATCAGCATGTTTCTCTCTCTCTCTCTGTTTCTCTGGATCCTTTCGATTTTCACCCCGACTAAAGTCGGCCAGTGGAAACTCGGCCGCTCCAGGAACGCGTCGAACGGTCTGGGCTCGCGGGGAAACGGAGAACAGCCGATGGTTGGGAGAACGGAAGAGCGTATGCGCCATATGCACGTAATTACCGCGGCCAATCGGGGATTGAAAGCAGTGGAAAGCTTTATCGTAGCGCGTCGAAGCTCCGGGGTCCGCTTCGTCGGTTGGTTCCCTCGCATGCGTGCATGAACGCGCGCGCGCGCGCGCGCAATACAACCGCGCAACGGTGGTTAGGCTCAGTCGGATATTGACGTTCGTATGCACGGGGCGTGCAGTCAGAGTTCTCTTCAGACAACCACCGAGAGGCGCTCGAGGAATAATTCGCGCGGGCTGTCCGTTGAAACGTAACTTTAAAGGGACGAGGAAAACCAGGCGTGACGAAAAAATAGATATTCCGCGGCGAGGAGGGAGGCTAGCGATACCCAGAGCTACATGGCTCCGAAAACCGTTCGTTCCCTGCACCGTCCACGCGTTTCCTATTCGCGTTCGAGCGAGCGTCGGTTCGATCAGCGGACCGTCGGCTCGAAATAATTTCGGACGATTCCAGTCTGTTCGTCGCGAGACGCGATCCAGCCGCTCGTCGTGCAACACCTTCGTGAAACGGGAGCATAGAGAACCACGGTGTCGGCGTGCAAAAGGAAGAGGAGTCGTAACAGAGCCAATAAACGATGCTGCCCATTTAGTAAATCGTCGAAATTTCGCACGGTTCGAGACCGCACCGTAGTACCGAAGCTTATGTCACACGCGATCAAGGACGCGAACGTTTACGGAAGAAGAAAGAGGAGAAAACAGGGAGAGAGGATCGGAACTGTAGAAACAGGTCGAGAAGATAGAAGACCGAGGGCATGTACCGATATCAGGACGATATATCCGTGTCGACAACGTGAAACGTGAGCTTCCTTCGATTCCTCCGGTTCGTTACAAGTGATTTACCCCCCGTTGTGCTTGGACCCACGCAAATCTCGCGATTTTGATGCTTCGTTCTCGCGCGAAAGCCAATCCGATGCTCGCTGCCTCGCGAACAGAGAATCTACTCCCGACGGTCGTCGTACGCGCCTTTTCCCTCGATCATCCCCGATTTGCTTCTTCCGAGTCGCGTCGTCGTACGCTTTCGTTTCGGTTCTTCCGTTGATAAAACCCCTTTCGCGATCCTGGCGAGTACCAGCTAACGTGCAAATCGAAGGAAAAAACAACCACTCTCCCTCTCGTGCTCGACCCACGCCGTTATCGATTCAGCTCGCCGCTCGGGATAGAAATTTCAATCGTTGATATTTCCCGAGCCGCTCCGCGAGATCGGAGATCCTTCGTCTCCGTTGGCGCCCTCCGTAAACGACGCGCTCTTTTTCGCCCCCCGTGCCACGACCTACACAACGCACGTGATTTTCTCGCGCCTTTTCGATCGATCGATGCGAAAGAACGACACACGAGCCTCTGATACGCGAACTGGTCGTCAGCGCAGTACCTCGCCGCGTGTCTCCGGTTTTCCGTCGTTCGCGAGAAACGCGAGCGTACGTCCGCGTGGGAGCTGCTCGCGACGAACAGGCGCATCGTTCGCGCCAGCCATGCCTTCCGCGTTACCCTAAGAAACATTTTTTCTAACCGCACGAATCAACGGTAATCACGAGATACTCTCATAAATTATACGTAACGACTCCTGTTCCGAACTTGGCCTTTCGCGCTTCGTATCGTCGTTGTTGTTTGTTACTGTCACTGTTGTTATTCCCGCTGCCCCGTAACTCTGTTTCCCCTCGTCGCGATCGGTTGCCCTAATCGGTGCTGGTTCATCGAGTCGCCTTCAGCGCGGCGAGAAACCGAGAGGAACGGATCCCTCGTCGTCGAGAATAAGGAGAGTTTTAGCTTCGAAACGAGAGACCACGGGGTGAAGAATGGTAGTCAAAAACGATAACACGAGAAATGGGCACGAGTTGGCTCCGTTGAACGAGAATCGTCAGGCTGGCCAGAACGTGACGATCGTGGTGAGCGGAACGCAAAATGCTGCCGGAAGCCAAGAGTCCAAGGAGGACAAGAGGGCAGAATGGAGCGGCAAGATGCAATTTTTCCTCAGTATTATCGGTTACAGCGTGGGACTCGGGAATATCTGGAGGTTCCCTTACCTGTGCCAACAAAACGGTGGAGGTAAGCGACTCGCGGCGAAATATCGTCGCGTGGCTTCCGGAGATCTCCGTACCCTCGTCCCTCTTATTTCGGAAACCATGAACGATTCTCCGTTCTCCTACGTCGTACGAACCAGACATTGTCCTAGAGCTCTAGATCTATACCGCGAACCAATCTCTACGTCTATGCTATTTTCGTTCACCCTAAGCATCGCTTAAAAATACATGTACCTATATATCACGGGTCTTTCGCGTGTCTTCGAAATACCGCGTACGCGGAGGCGATCTCTCCGCTTCGATCGCGTTCCGTCCCCCTCTCCTGCCGCTCGATCTCACCGAAATCCACGGAAGGAAACCCGTGGAAACGGTAAGATCCTATAAAATTCGCCCTTGAACCCTCCGGGGACTGCCATCTTCTCCGCGACCTATGCCTCGGTCGCGTAACTCGATTATATTCCGATGGAAACGACGCGAGGGCGGATCGGAAACGCCGGCTGGCGCGCATCTAGACGGCGCGTTACGTGGGTGGAGGCGCAGCGGCGAGGGTGGCGGACCCAGGTCGCGAATGAAATCACGACTCGGTTACGTCACGGACGATCCACGGTTTACGAGACCGCTAAATCCGTGGACGTCTACGCGAATCTCGCAGCGGAAGTTTCCACGTCCGAACCGAGGTATTCGCGTTCTACTCGCCCCGAAACGGTTTCGAATTTTTCGAGCAACGCGTGTAGCTCTCGTCGTCGCCAGAAATCGCGGGTACCCTGGTATCTCGGGTACCTGATTCTCTAATCGATAGACCTACTCGGTACCAAAATCATGCCGCGGCCTCCTCGACTTTCAATGGAATTTTCCCGTACCTCGACACGACACCGACGTCGAGGCCGACGCCGACGCCGACGTCCGACGCGCACCGATCGATTTTTACCATTCTATCGAGACACACGTAACCATTTAGCATCGCGTTGCCGACGAATCGCGTTTATGAATCGTGTCTCCCTCTCGAGATTTTTCAAAACTACACCGGGGATTTCGTAGAGGAACATCAAACGATAACAATAATTCTTCGAAAATCAGAACACCGTGTTTCCCATCAGTCGGTCTATGCACTATTATAAATATAGTCACGGTTGAATAACACCATAGGAATTTCCATTCGACGAATAGTTAATCGCAGAAGCCTATACTGAACCCTTTTCCACTGTAGCAGAAAACCAAATTTCAAAGCCATAATTTAATTCATCGTATTCGGGGGTTCTAAAGCCTGAATCACAGAGTTAAAAATATCTAGGAATTCTCTTGTATTCGTTAATAGACGTATCGTACCGTTTATAAGCAAGGTCAGGGACTTATACCGAAACAGAGGATATCGATATTGTATCAATATTCCCGGTAACGTCTGGGAAATTCTTCTAAAAATAGAAGTTCAGTCCTCGACTTACACGGTCAATTCATTACAGAGCATTCCACGAATGTCGAATTGCATAAGCACGATGTATTACAAGAAAAAGGTCAGACTAGGTTTAAAAATAATGCGATACCGTCGATATAGGGTGTGTTTACAGTGTCGAGTAATTTTTGTTTACAAGGGATGCGCTCGATGCCAAAAATGTTCATTCACTGAACCTGCTCTTACGTCCGTGACCGATTCTATAGTACGCGTAACTTAAAATATTTCCATCGCAAAGAGCTGATTTCACCCCCTCGGAATTTAATGAAAAAATTACCGATATCGAAAATACATAGTTTGAGGCTCCGAGTACCCGATTAAAGTACCTCGTTCTCAATCACGTTGATCGACGATAAATTCTTCCGATAGGGACCCTCGACCATGGTCGAAACGTAAACTTCGCTCTATTAATTACCCTATTCACAGTCATAAACAGTATCAACCTTTATGCTATCGGTGGAGTAGCGTTGCGGTGATTACTTAGTCCTTTGTGCTTCACGGCCACCGTAGGGGGACGTAAAGAGTTTTGTGCTGTAAATCGACAGGCACGTTATTAATTTACTACGGCGTGCACAATTTCTATAAAGAATAAATATATGCTACGGTGGCCAAAGGCATATATACAATACTCTATGTCTCTGTCTGATAAAAGCAGCTACAGGGTTGTCCCTCTACGATGGCAACGGCGAAGGGTTGCAAAGTTTAGGTTGTAGAAACGAAAGCGCCCCTTACGCGACGAGTTATCCCTTCGACGAATACGTTACGAGGGAACTTAACCATCCGTACGAGCAGTTTTTGAATGAAACGATACAAATTCTGACCAGTTATTTTCATAAATGCGAAGGGTCGAGACCACGACCTTCTTAATACGAGCCCTCGAAACCAAGTAAAACAGTAATTTAGTACAAAAATAGCTGGCTAGAAACACGTTTAATATACTGTAGTTCGTTTGTACGGGTTGTCGTTGATACTTTGAGCCTGGCCTTATTCAAAAAGCGGATCGTAAACTTCCGCGGGAGATCGAACGGGGGCAGCTTTCCAGCGGGTTGCAACGGAATTCGCAATACCTCGCGAAACGGTGTTGTCGTCATTGATCAATATATCCGTCGCGTAACGGAATGCCTCCCGAAATGCTTTCGACTGGAGGAGAAAAAAACACGGACCAGCCAAGATCGAACCGGTAAGCATGTACCGTATGTACGTACGTACGCGTCACACGATCAATACCGAACCAGACACTCAGGCTGCGGCTGCCTCGAACTAGACGGCTACGAAAAAAGGGGAACGGAGAACGTTCTCTAAGCAGGGACACGCAGAGCTCTGCCAAATGGGAGAGATTAACAGAGAACGGGTTGCGCATTCATTCCGTAATAAGGGGTCGGTGGAACAAGAGGATCGCTGGTATGACGAAGGGGTGGGAGGGGAGGCCAGCGAACGATATTATTTTACACGAACGAATAAGAAGAAGGTAGATCGCTTCGAACAAAAAACGGAACGCTTTTCAGGTGCCTTTCTCATCCCCTTTTTCGTGATGCTAATCCTAGAGGGTGTACCCCTCTTTTTGATCGAGCTGGGTCTCGGTCAACGTATGCGGCAGGGTGCCCTTGGCGTATGGAACACGATACATCCGTGGCTAGGCGGTATAGGAATAGCGTCTTGCATCGTCACCTTCTTCGTAGCGCTTTACTATAACGTCATCATCACCTGGTGTTTCTACTATCTATTCAACTCGTTCGAGGTAAGCATCCACGACTGACGATCGATCGATCGCGCCCGTTATTCCGTCGATCGTAAACGGCTCTGATAACCGAACGACTTTTAATACAATCGATCGCCGGAATATACGCGACGATCGTTAAACGAACCCCAGCCAATTATACACGATACGTTCGAATAACATTTCGATTTGTGTTTCACGCTGCGTTAGGCCGTTACGATTAAATTCGGCGTAAGTATTCTACCAATTACAATGCTTATTTTTCCAAGCATCGTGCACGCTCGACGACCGAGAACCAAATAAAAACGGGACAGCACGCGTCGCGCATGCCGTAGACACCGAACGTAGACAGCTTCTGCACAGCTACAGTTCGATGTACGATCCGTTATCTTCTGGAATCGTTGAAATCTTGACAATTTAATTTAGGAACCGTTGCCATGGGCGAAGTGTCCAGAAATCGATGGCAAGCCGGTCGAGGAATGTGCAAAAAGTTCCGAAACTGCCTATTTTTGGTACCGTACCACGCTAGACGCGGCCCCGTCGATCGAAGCTGGTCAGAGTCTCAAGTGGTGGATCGTCCTTTGTCTGCTGTTGAGTTGGATCGTCGTCTTCTTTATCGTGATGAAGGGGATACAGTCGTCCGGAAAGGTAAAGGAACGCGAACTCTTCCGTCTGCTTCTTTCTTTTCCTTGCAAGGACCGTTTGCTTTCTCACCCCCCACGAATTTACTCCTGCTCGTAAAAAAAGCAAAAGTCAGATACTGTGTCAACGACTTATTTCTTTGCTTGATTTAAAGGTGGTATATTTTACATCCATGTTCCCGTATTTGGTGCTTACTATCTTTTTTATTCGTGGAATAACGTTAAAAGGTGCCAGCGCTGGATTGGCCCATATGTACACGCCAAAGGTAATTAACGAACTTCCATTCAAACGTTCCAACACGTTCAAGCACGTTTCCAAATTGTTTTCCCTTTGTCTCGTGCACAGATCGAGAAACTGTTAGAGCCGACGGTCTGGCTAGATGCAGCGACGCAGGTTTTTTACAGTTTCGGACTAGCGTTCGGCTCCTTGATCGCGTTTGGGTCTTACAACACCCCGGACAACAACTGCGTCCGGGACGTGCTACTGGTCAGCGGTTGTAATGCCTTCACTGCTATTTACGCAAGCGTCGTAATATTCGCCATTCTAGGCTTCAAGGCGATGACAAGCTTTGATAGGTGCATCGTCAGGTAAACGAATATTTTTGTCATTTTCCCCCGGGGAACAGCGATGGTGAAACGATTGCTAAACGACATACGTATCGTGACATTGTTATATTCGTTAAATACGTAACTATACCTCGAAGAGACAACGTTGCAATGTCGAGTCGAATGAAACGAAAATTTCGACGTACGCTTTTTCAAAGTTTCAACCACTCAACGCTTTGATGCAAATCGTTTAATTATTATATTTAATATCGTCAACAGTTTCGAGGATATCTGGGTCCATTTAGACGGGTCGCCCTGTACAGAAGCGTTGAACTCTACTTCGCTTTTAAAGTAAAGATGGAATTGATAATCGTACTAGGTCAAACATTTTAGTTAGCCTTCGAAGGTCTACGACTAACAAAAGCAAACATTACTCGACGCTGTTTACATTCCCAACGATACCATATCATATCTAAAGTTGACATTTCCTTCTTCCTTACGATATATTATATGTATACATAATTTGACTGTCACGGTCCAGAACTGTTTATCCCTTATCTCTTATATTTTATACACGATTGTTTTCTTGTTTTCCAGTAACAAAGACTTACTTTTCGACAACGGACTCATAGCTAACGAGAACATTACCATGGAGGAATACGACGACATTGTAAATAAGTTCAATGCGACGGCGATGAACTTCACGCTTCGTTGGTGTAGCCTCAGCAAGGAGCTGGATAACGTGAGCATTGAAACGGTTTCTCCGTTTTCTATTTTCATGTTTTGACTTACCGTTCAGACTGTAAATCGATCGATCGGTTAGGCTGCCGAAGGAACGGGGCTGGCTTTCATAATCTTCACGCAAGCGATAGTCGAGTTACCCGGCGCTCCGTTTTGGTCCTGTATTTTCTTCCTGATGCTCCTCGCCCTCGGCCTGGGCTCGCAGATCGGTATACTCGAAGGCATGCTGTGCGTCATCTTCGACATAGACCTGTTCAAGAGAATAAAGAAACAGTACATGACAGGTACGATCGACATAATCTTCTTCCTTCTGTCAGAAAAGTTTTCAGTAATACCGAACAACCGTGTTTCCCTTCTCAGGGGTAGTTTGCACCATCTGCTTCTTCGTTGGTCTGATCTTTTGCACCGGTGCTGGTGAATACTGGCTCAAAATGTTCGACAGTTTCGCTGGTACCATTGGCCTGGTGATGGTCGCGCTGATGGAAATGATATCAGTCATCTTCATCTACGGACACGAAAAGTACTTCTCACGATCCTTACTATACGATTAGAAATAAATGAAAATACGAATAGATTGCTTTATAAACATTCTCTCTTCGACGACTAGGTTCACGAAAGACATCGAAGAAATGACGGGATACAGACCGGGAATGTACTGGCAAGTTACCTGGCGGTTCCTCGCTCCCATAATTATGGTTTGCATCCTCGTTTCTAGTATCGCGTCTATGTTTATCAAAAAGCCTGAATATTCCGCGTGGGATGCCGTGCAGGTAAGAATGAATCGTCGCACCTAAAAATTACCCGTTACGTTTCTTATCTAAACGTGACTTCATTGTTTATTTTAGGGTGAGACCGTAGTCACCAGTTATCCCAGTTGGGTGCTGGCCATAGCGGTCGTCATTATTTTTGCGGGTATCGCGCCAATACCGATCGTTTTTCTTTTGAGACGGTTCCAGTGTGTCAAGCTGGACGTCGACATCCATCAGGGAAGTATACGACGCATCGACACCACAGTTTCTACCAAGGAAATGATGGGTGACGTTGATGTGAGTTGATCCGAAAGGACTTACTTCCCAATTAATTCGTATCGCCAACAATGATCACGTATTTCTATCATTCTATTCACTTATACATTTCTCTATACTCGATGGAAGGGGTATGAATAGCGAGGTACTGTTCCTTCACGAAAAGAAGGCACAGCGTTTTTACATTTCCATTCCCTCGTCACATTGGTCGCCATTGGTCTAAGCTACTATTCTTTTCACAGCCTCGCTATGCATCTTCCAACGAGTATACACGTATTGTCGTCTATGTGCTTCCTTTTCCTACATCTTCGTAGCTTCTGTGTCTCCACTAAAGAGATCCTACGTACGAAAATTATGCTCGTTAATCTATCGACATCACTTATTCTACAAGAATCTTCTATCACTGGTCTATCGTATGACTCACAAAGGTCTCGACGCTCTCACCGAACGTATACATACTCGTGGCAGATGGTAATGGCCGCTCAAGACCGTTTCTCGGTACCTCTAACCCGGAAGTACCCACGCGTACAAATTTCAAATCGTTCTGGAAAAATTATTTTCGGTTGCGGGGATGAATTACAATCATTTTTGGTCATTACACATACCCCTGAAATCCTACCCACTTTCGAGAAAAAAATTCGAGTAGGCACTGAAATTTTTCGACAAAACTAAAAAATTTCAAATCGTTTTAAAAAAATTATTTTTAGTTGCAGGGGTCAATTACAATCATTTTTGGTCAATATACATACCCCCGAATTTCTACGCATTTTCGAGAAAAAAATTCAGTACGGACGGAACTTTAAACGTTAATAACTTTTTAACGAAGCCTCCATCAACAAATTAGTATTCTTGATTTTCGTCTTATTTTGGCCTCTAGAATCCCCCATTAAAATTTTTCCCAGGGGTGGCCGAACACCCTGTATGAATGACGCGGCAGTCAAAGCGTTAAGCAGCCATTGTTCTCTGTCCCGAGTGTCACTTTTTAAGGAATACACAAAGCACGCTCATACGCTAGTTTCGACTACGTAGCGACCCTAGTCCATCACAGTAGAAAACTACTTAATCAGCGCACCAAGAATCACGAACTAATCGAAGGACGGGGGTGCAAATCGAGGTGCGTTGGTTAAGCTTGAACGAGCATAAAGATTCACGTTGGGCGTACCTGCAGTTGTAGGGAAGCGTCCGTTCTGTGTGCGGTAACGTCGATTAATCGCTTCTTCCATAGCTACCTTACACGTGAGTCCGTAATATACTATGTTTACGGAATGCTTTTAGCTTCTGTACGCGCGCTTCGCACTGCCGTTTTACTCGCAGAGCATGAAGAGGCCCCGCGAAACGCGAGGAGTTCCGATGTCGCACCTGAAAAGCAAAACAATACGTATTAGTTACACGATCACTCGTGGCAAGAAACGCTTTCTAGCTTCAAGTATCGCCAATACCGCACTGTTCACCGGCAAAGAGTACGCGCTAGTTGGCCCACGTTTCGAACGATTCACGCATAATATAGCCGTAGCTGCGATTGTTACGTTCACGAACCGATTGCAAGCAATGCTCGACCCGTAATTGAGACGATATACGATTTTCAGTTGGACGAATACCACGATCGTCTCGAAGACTTCCCCGAGGAAGACGAGGACATCAACAGCGACGACGACAATAACAGCGCACCGCCCATTACGAAGATCGTCCCTAACAAACTGCAGGGTAAACCCTTCAAAATGGAGGTAATGGACTTTTAATGCGGGTCGTCCTGGGTTCGCAGTCTCTTCTCTCACGGCGTCTCCACAAACAGCGAGAAAAGGATAATCGTCGTTGTCCATACGAAGATTTCGGTTGTCGGGAGACGCGTAAAACGATACGAATTACCGTTCCGTTGCGGACAAGAACCGAACGATCTCTCGAAAGCAATACATTCACGTTCCGTCGGGCACGCGAAACGGAATCGTACAAAATGAATAAAAGTAGAAGAACAAAAATGTGTAAAATTCAGAGGAAGAATATCTCACGGCGTACAGGACGCGTTGCAAATGAGAACGATCGACCAGAGATCGGTTTCGTCGCGCCTCCGTTCGCTTCGTCGAATCGTTTGTTCGGTTCTATCGAGACGCGAATCGTTTTTAACGGCCTGAACGTCACCGGACGACATATTTCTCGTTTAGTTCGGCGGCCAAACGGGAAACGCAGAGAAAACGGAATCGCGCGTGTACCCTTTTCGCGTCGACGTCAGTCTCCCTCGTTCGCGATTTAGAAAGAGCCGCCGTCTGCGTTCGCGTCGAGATAAAACGACGCGTTTCGATCTTTCGTCTTCGACGCCCGGAAATCGCAGAGAATGGAAACGAATTGGCGTTACGGAAAGGAAGAGACGCAGCGAAGAAACGACGATCGTAGTAATTGCTCGCTCAAGGCCGTTTCCTTGATTGCAAATGATTCTTGCACTAGTGCTTATAAATATCAAATTTGTATACTTCTCGTTACGATGTATTAAATTTAACTGTTGGGAAGTAAGCACTCGTAAACTTTAGATGATTTTCAAAATTATAACAATTGAAATTAACATTTGTTTTAAGGAAATATTTAAAAACTATACCGCGTACAGGCTTCTGCACAGAGAACACACGCTAACTAGATGTAACTTCTCGGTGGCCTTGAGCGGCCATTTGATTTTGTCCCTACTATACACGAACATAATGCATCAATGACCTGCGCACATCAATGCAAACAGGCTCGCGGTTCTGTAATAGGTGGCGTGAAACCACTCTTATCGACTTGTACCAACAAGAGAGGTCATTTCTATTACTTTAGCGCTATGTCTCTTCCGCCCGTAACGCAATGGAGACTCGATGGGCGTTGGGAAACGAAGTCGAATATTTCTGCGAGTCGCCAGGTTCATTTGATACCCGAGGTAATCGATCGGTCGAAAAGAAAGCTTTACACGATAGCTATATCGAGTGTCTGTACTGTCGTATGATTCTCGGTCTGTTCCTTCAAACGAAAGACATAGCATTTGTTGCTAAGTGACCAACCCTTTTACTTGTCAACACAATGGAATGGTCGAGATTCGCGTGCAAGTATCAAGGTTGCATCTATCGAAGTTCTACCACTGACCAGGTATACGAGTAGACCTACCACCTAATGTATTTTTTCGGCCCGATTCTCTGGGGCTCTAGAGCCCCATTACCATTTCCGTGTCACTCGCAACGTTACCAACAGATTTAGAAATGAACAAAAGAGGAAGTGAGACAGAAAATGAAATTTCAGAAATTGTATTATTTTTTAACGAAATGAAAGCTGTACGGTCCATAATTGGACATTAATCGATTAATTTCATTGGAGTAATCAATCGATTAAGGTTATTTAAAAATTTCAAGATTATTAAAATATCTAAGAATGTATCTCATTGATACGTATACCGCAAATCCTCTATTTTTTATTTTAAATTGTAATACATCATTTATTTAAAAAATAACTCCGCAAAAACGTATTTGCGACTCGAAATCAGTATTATCAAACCGCGCATCGGGGGCCCCAGGAACTCCTCATTCCACTTTCGCACACTATGCCCAATTGAGAATTATTGAAGGAAAATGAATTGATTATATCCATATGTATATATCGGACACATCCCTCGCAAACACGCCGCAAACAATGAGAAGAAAAATGCCAATCTGTCTTTTTTAAAAACCCTGCAACTGATCTTTGGCTTGCAACTCGTCCTCCTTATTTAGCAATTATTATAAACGTAGACTCATTAAAATTCGTAGAAGTAACAAAGTTATAGTCATTTAAAGGGAAGAGTACCCAGCGGTTAATAATCATATCAGAAATTTTAAATGCGTTTTTCTTGAAACCATTTTTTCGAAACTGGCTGACATAATATCACAAATTCAAATTGATTGATGGATTTGAAATTTATAGAAACATGCCTGTAAATATAAATTAATTGGAAATAAAACAAGTTAATCTACATTCAAAAAAGAAAGGCTTGATGATGAATGGAGAAGACTGAAGATGATTTCTTAAGTGTTTGAAATAAATTTTACATAATACAATTAACTACAATTTATCCCTATCTTCTGCAATATAGAACAATTTTATATTGTATATTTAATTTTTATTTTGATTGTAATTTCAAGCTTTAGCCTTTGGGTGACTATGTGGGGCAAACAAAACACGCGTGCTGTTGCTAAGGGTCGTGTCTTTTTATTTCATACGGAATCTCGTGACTCTCTCCGTTATCCAACTAACGCGTTTCGCGTTTTCGATCGCCTCGCTCGCGTTTCTGGAAAACAAAAACCGATCCCCTATTTCGGGGGAACGTCCATGCGTCGCCGTCCAACCATTGTTGCCGTGGCGAAATCGACTTTTTCACCTTCGCCTTCGAAAAAGATTAAGTAAAAGAGTTTCCTTCATTGAAAGAAGAAAAATTTTCCAGTCTTTTATTTTAATATGATTGATTTTAACGAATCAGCGTTTTTTTAAATTGCTAAACAAAGAGGACAAATAGGACAGTATTTCCAAATTTTTCCAGATTTAAAAATTTAAAATTACATTGCAATTCATTCGGTTGTTTAAACTCAATCGCATAAATAGTATAAATATATGAATGCACGTCCATAAGCATAGTAAAAAAATGTCTTTTTTTTCATAGTTAAAATATGATTAGGGGGTCTTGAAACGTGTATTTCCGTAAAAAAAAATTTTGAAATTTTTTTTACATTATGGTATTTTGCTTATATGCGAATTCATAGATCGGAAAGTAAAAAATGCCTGGGCAGTCGAGATTCGATATCGCATACCAGTGATGCTAGGTCGAATTTCAGTTGTGTTGAGAGCAAGAAGAGTAGACTTACATTCGCCGCCTTTCTCAAATCCCCGAAGCTATACGAAATTTCAGAACTCATATACAAGGTGGTTGTGCATTGGGTGTGTAAGTGGAGGAGCAGTTTCCTTTGACCACAGGCTTGCCGTCTGATAATACTGCACTGCCAACTCACATGTATTTACGCACACACTACAGCTTTCTGCCCATCAATACTAATTCAGTGAATAGTTTCTCAACTGACCGCCATCCATGAGAAGAGGCCGCTAAAATCACTTCCGAATTTCCAGGTCGGTATGGCAGTCATATTCGGCCGCAAAAGTCCATAAGGTGATTGGTCTACTCGTATACCACGTCTGTGGTTCTACTATACATGGAAAATCAACCTGTCGTCATTCAACTTTTGTAAAATCGACTCGTAGACGGTGGCTACGTTCCTACTGCTTCCAAACCTCAGGGGTAAGAGAAACGTCGGGAGGAGTTGCAAATTCTCGAAACCTAAACGATTAGGGGTAACGCGCCTATAACGCGTAGTAGCGCCGTACGGATAGGACATAGCGTACAATAGACGGTAAATCACGTTACGACTACGTATTCGTAAAATACTTCCGATTCGCTAGAACCCCGATTACTTAAGACGGAAGGTAGACCCGCGAAGTTTCCGTCAACGCGCTCCCCCGAATCACGCTTGCCGCGTTCCCCGGGACGGGGAGAGAGAACGTCGAAAAGAATTTGTAGCATCGTACTTAAAAAAACTGCGGGGGAAAAAACCAAAAAAGAATAAACGAAGCAGTGATTCGAGTCCTTTAGCTTTTTTGAGTCCAAGGAAGCCGACGTCGGTCGCACGGTCGTTCTCCAAATCGGAAAATGGCACTATTGACAAACCCCGAGACACCCGAGTACCCGGCTATAGTATATCCGCATCGTATCACTTTGTTCAAACAAAATTATCTCGCGTATAACCTATCCCTGAATCTATCAATACTCGAGTTTCTCCGACAACGTTTCTATCTCTACCATTTTGTTCAAATTGTCTCCTACGTTGCACGGCTGTTATTAACATTACTTTTTTTTAATAGCAGTCAAGCTGATTGTGAGCCTGCCTTTACACCACTCTGTATATGTACTGTTTATATGGTGTAATAAAGACGTTGTTGTTATCATTACAATTATTATATAAGTCGAGTAAATCCCGTTAAAAGTGACCTTACCCAATCTCTGCTCAGATTAAATACAAAATAATCAGATTCTCGAATACCCAGATATGTCGGGTGTCCGGTTTTGAATCGATAGGATCTAACCGGAAACGAGAGACCGAGGGAACGTCCGCGATATTCCCGGTGTCTCTTTCCGTGCCTCGATAGATAATATCGGTCACGTTATTGGCGCTCAAACAGCAGCCATTCTGGTGAACGCGCGTAAGAGCCGATTATCTTATTCTCGAGAACTGTGACGCCTCCTCCAACACCCCCCCCCCCCCCCCATTGACAATGTCGGTACAGTGATTGGAACAAATATAACGACCTCTTGAAAATTTCAGAAAGCAAAGACGATCGCGCGCTTAAACGTAGGATGTAAATAGTTCGAGACCGGGTCTAGAATGATCCTACGAGCGTATCTAGAGTTTAAAAGGCCTGAATGCCGCGAGGCAGCCAACCATAAACACGTTTCACCGTATAGTATTACCATAGAACTTTTTAAGGGAATAATTTTGTTTCCTAAATAGAAACGAAGTTAATTGAAAATCTGTTAAGCGCGGGTCTTATAGTCCTATTAGCGGCTTGTACCTAGCGAAGACGAATAGATCGCTATGTCTGTTCCATTCGCGTGTACCTGGACTCGAGAACACCGCTGAGAACGCTAACGCGGAAGATACCCATTACTGTTCGTCGCGTTGCGCCGACAACGACGACACTCGAAGCGCTATGTTTTGGCAGCGCGAATGCTCAGATCGCTCGGAAGCGTGTACAGTTCCTTTCGTTCTGTTACTTTGTTTCTGCATCACGCCGGAGCATGACCGCTGCCGCGTTCGTAGACATTTTAAACATTAGATCGTACATAGGGGTATATTGTATACACGAGTATCCAGGAAACGTTTAAATAAAAGATTATTTATTGCCGAGCACGAGGATGATGATTCAAATTATTCCCCACCTAGGTCGTTCAAGGTCTGTTAACACAAGACAAGGTTCGAAACACGAGGGCATAGCTGCGTACGCGAGGAAGATATTTTAGATAAAAAGCTACAGAGAAACGTTGGACATTGACACGCGCGGTGATTACGGTTCCATCGAATCAACAATATATTCTAACGATTTTCGAATAGTTCAACGTAAATGTATGAGAGAAAGAGATGAATGATTCGAAAATGGCGACACTGTATAGACAGGAACTTATCACGATAGATAACGTTTCTCAAAGGTAATACAATCCACCTACTCGCGCAATAATCGCGTACGTGAAATCTTATCGAAAGATTCAGAGAACGCCACGATAAAACAGTAGTTTAAAGGTCGACATTTGCGCGTTCAACGCGGGATTTAGTTTCGACCACGACGCCGATTCGAACGCTAAACTGCTGACCGGCGAACGACCGGTTCGATGATGAAAGACGCGTCTGCTTGCGACGTTCGTGAACGGCCGGGAAAAGTTAAAATCGACGGCGAACCGTCCGAAAAAAAGGAAGATCAGTTTCTGGTCAGTTATCGGGAGCGATACTTCGACATACGTAATTTCCTGAGGTATCATCCCGGCGGGAAGAAAGTACTTCGTTATTTTAAACATGGAAGCCTGGACAAAGCTTTTGACGAGAATCCACACTCGAAGGGCGCTTTTCATCTTCTAGAGGATTTCACGTTGAACTCTGAAGAAAAGTATCAGGAATACGAAGTAAGTTACTTCGAAAATGCGTAATTGCAATACACGCTATTCCCATTAAACTGAAGAGGATAATTACGCGGTCTGTTTCTAGAAGGGCATCGCCTTCATTATAAATAAGATTCAAACAAGGCTATTTAAAATTGACTGAAACACCCGCCTAATTAGCGAATAAGTGATCGTCGAAATTGTTGCATAATAGTGCAAAATATCATACACTAGGTTTGACAATAGATGAAGTAGAATACAAAATTTTACCTTAGCATTTACGACACGTAAACTAAAGTGATTCGGAAAGTAAAGAATATTCCACGCGCAGCGCCTTAAATATACTTTTCCAAACGCAGTAATCATAGAGTTATTAATGATATTCCTTGTGCCATTTTTGAATGGAAATAACTTTTTTTATGGGAGTATAATGACTGACGACCGTGAGAATTACCGTCTAGCAACCAGTCGTTAAAATAACTGCGTAATGTGCCCCTAAAAATGCAACAAAAATACAGTGATTAATAACATGATAATATATAACAGAAGAAAAGGCCCCATTTACCTTATAATTACAATATTAATATACTATTGCTAAACGAAAATTACGGAACAAATAACCTTGTAAGATGCAAGTAATGACAAATTTATACAAGTTTTTGCTCTCGGTGCGAGGTCAACTGTGACTGGCGCCTATAAAAACATCATATTTATGCAACAATCGTATTTAATTATTCAGAGAGCTCTGATCTAATAACAGAGAAAGAAACTTTTAAACAACGTTACGATTATTAATAACTTACACACTAATGAAAATAATTTAGTTAGTGTCCTATTAGAAACAGGCCATTTAATCGTCCCCTAAGAAAAATCTTTCCAATGTCATTTTTAGAAGCATTTACTAGGTCACTGACATTTTTATAACATACAACTATATTTGTGTTCTTTTCTTATACTTTTAACAATATAATTCATTATAATAATACGACCTTAAAACGGTCGCGATCAACCTTGTAGATATCTGTGATAGTAAACACGTATTTACTATCACGATTTTCCTTCAATTGCCACTGATACTTGAAGGCGAAAAAAACATATTAGATATTACGTATTTAGTATTAAGTCCTAGAATTCAAGATCATTTTACAATTATATCATAACAAATGAACGCGTATTAATTATAACGTATAAAAAAGGGAAATCAGTGACCTTGAAATCTCTGCAAAAAATGATATTGAGAAAAAATTTAGCTTACAACGCCCAACCAAGACCTAACCCTTTCAACTATTGGAAATTATGTACGAAATATTTTTTTGATTTTATCACGACTAAACGAAATAATTAAATAATTACTTTCGAGTCGAACACCCTGTATTTCTGCTACATTTCAGCCTGGATTTTAATAAATTATAATGAATAGTTTTTGTATACGATTAACCTAGTCGTGTCCGTCTATTATGTAAAATTTGCTTTTTATCACATTCGACGAACCATTAAGAAACGAATTGTGTTTGATTTACCTGACGTAACGAAGCGACTATCTCTAATCGCTTAAGCTTTTAACACTGTCTGACTCAAACGGAACTCACTCATTCGATTTCGTTACTTCGTCAATTTTAATCAAGTTAGGAAATAACACGTACTGTTCGACATATGTTGATTACATATTTTCAACGACCTTTTTCAAAATCTCGTTTTAATTCTCTACGAATGGCTGACTTTTCCTTTACATCGTTCTTAGGACGCTATAACCAAATTTGAACATTCAAACGTTCTTCGACAACGAATACTATCGTGGACTTTTTATTTTTTCGATTTAACCGTTTCTAGGAACTCATTGATTGGAATGCGCCTATATTACACCAAGTAGGCAATTTAGGTGCCCAATATTGGGAATGGATGAATCTACCAGTAAATCGACAAATTCGACTATTTCGATCAAACATTTTAGAGATCATATCAATTACTCCTTGGTATTTTATACCGATCGTCTGGATCCCGTTATGTATCTATTTCCTTTATTCCGGATTTATGGTCACCGCCGACAATTATACTGGTAATTATTTCACACTATTTTCTCTTACACGTTTCTAGTAGTTCTAATCGATGTATGCACATACACTATCTACTATCGATTTATCGATACTAACAAATTTAACCTCCAATTACCATATTTTTAATATAAACTCCTAAATATAATCTCAATTACCGTTAATTAATAGTGTTTTAAGTTGTTCATTAACTAGTATGAATTTCGCTGCATTCGTTCGAACTTCCAGGAAGCACCTTGCTCGAAGCTTCGATCTCGTACATATTCGGTATATTATTATGGACTATTTTAGAGTACGTACTTCATCGCAAACTTTTTCACTTTAAGCCACCAGCTACCTCGAAAGTACTTATTACTTTGCACTTCGTGCTTCATGGAGTTCACCACAAGGTAAGTAAATTCGAAGCTACAAAAAAAAAAAATGTAATTCGATACTTGAGAAATATCCTGAATCATCCGAAACTTTTTTTCCCGCCTAAGGCACCATTCGATAATAGGAGACTAGTATTCCCACCTGGAGTCGGTTTATTAATAGCAAAATTAATATGGTCTATTTATAAATTATTATTCTCTGAGACGACGGTTTATTTTATTGCCGCTGGTACTACAACAGGTACTACTATCGACATACTTATATCTAATATGCGTATTACGAACGTTAACGGTATTTTGAATACGAAAAATTTTATTTGTAGGCTACGTCTGTTATGACTTAATCCATTATTATTTACACCATGGTGCACCGAAAGTAGGAACCTATCTATATACTATGAAAAGAAATCACAATTATCATCATTTCTTGCATCACGAGTTAGGTAATGGTTCTCTATATTTATGGAATACTAGGCAGATATTTGACAAACAAAACATTTTTTCAGGCTTTGGTATTAGCAGTAAATTATGGGATTACGCGTTCGGAACGAATATTTATTTACGACAATTAACAAAACCAATAGAATGGTGAATCAATCTATTAAAATTACTTGTACACCGTTTGTGTAGTAATTTTTTGCGATACGCGATCAAGACAAATGACGTTAACTGCAATATATGGTCGATCTCTCTCTGGTAAAAATAATTTAAGTACAAATAAGGAACAAAAATGTACAAGGTACAAAAGAAAGGACGGAATGAAAACTTAATAAAAAAAAAAAAAAGAGAAGTTGCAAACAACTTAACAATTTGTGCCAATTTAAAGCTACATATGTCATTGTGCATAATTATAAGCTTTAAACAAATTGATATTTTAAGTACTTGTCATGTTATCACTGTACGCTAATTTTTTACAAAAGTAATTTGATGCTAAGCGTACCAAACAAAATAAATCAATATTAATGGCTACTATAGAGCCACCATTAACTTACAAAGCACAAATAATTGCGATTAAAGTGCTTCAACTTTGAAATTTTTCCTACCCATACTTAGCTGTGGGAAAGTACTTTTATTGGTTGGAGGATTCAATCTGGAGGACAGATGAACAAATGCTTCGAACAAACTAGTCCTTTCCATGACATTTACTTCGTAATGCTTAAGCTTTTCTCTAGTACACCAGTTTGCAGCCTTGCTTGCTGTATTCTCCAAACTATGGGAATCTTCTTCTGCTTTAGATCGATTTCCAACAACAATCACAGTTATTTCTTTCTTATCTTTGTTTCTATCAATATCCTTTTTTAATGGGAAAAGTACATCTAAAGACTCTGGCTTTGCTGTATCATACACCAAAACGTAGCCATCGGCAAAACCAAGGTAATGCCGTGGAAGTTGTTGATTATTCGCGTTATTTTGGGGTGATTCCAATCCTGCTGTATCATAAAATCGCACTTTCTCCTTAGTACCACGATCCGTCTCTATGTTCGCAACATAGATATCTTCAATCGTAGGATGAATTTCCTGTTTTGTTGTAAAATTAAAATTGTAATAAAAAGAATGCAACGTAACATTAACTGTATTTATAGTCGATAAGCAAATATACTTCTTAAGATCATCGTATAATATAAGAATGTGTTTTTTTATGAAATATTTTAAACGAACATAACCTAATTTCTTACTGTCTTGGAATTAACATTTCCGTATACGAGTTGTTCCAATAATGCAGTCTTTCCTACACCTTTCATTCCGCAAACAACAACTTTTGTTGTTTTTCCCATGTTCAACTCTTCATTTAAATGATAATATTGTTTACTTAAACTTGAACACCAAAGCTCCCGTACAAGCGGGAAAAAAGTAACTCCGAACTACTGAAGTCAACACTGAGTCTAGTGATTCGACAATGAGAAGTCCAATTTTCTAGGGGAAAATCTCAATATCTGTATTTAATGAAAGTGTATCTTCCGTCTAGCAAAATTTTTACAAATTACTTCACATTCGTATATTCACATGCATTCCTTAATTAAAACAGACTTCACATGTTGAATAAATACTTATTATATTTTCATATTTTGATTTATTTAATTAAAAATGCTCTCGATAATTCATAAATACTCAAGGAAACAATATTTCTTTATCAGTTTGCATATCTAAGGATTTATTATACATATATTTATTATTTCTTGTTATTACCTTCTAAATTATTGGAGTATTGCTTTTTATTGAAATCGCAACTGCATAAAATGTCTAAATAGCAAATTAAAATACTATACTGGAATGATCAAAACAGTGCTTTTATAAACAAATTAAGGCAGCATATACCAAATATATAATAAATCTTTGTTAAAATGTTTTCTTCATGGAATCATTTTGTTTTTTTACATTGTAAATACTCTTATATATATTATAGTATTTATCCACCAATGTGCTTTTTCTCATTATTTCTTTTGTGTCAAATGAAATTAATATATGTACAAAATTTACATTTTTCAAACTTCAAACACCAATGTGTCTTTCTTTCATTGCACATTATGCAAATTTACATATATAATACACCGTTCTTCCCTTGTTACAAATGATTTGTACTTCATGTGTGCATTTTATGTAATTTTTCAACATCCATTCACGTATTGAATTTTGTACACTCTTTCCTGCAATATCCCAAATTTCAATATTGATCAATTTCGAGTGCAATGAATACCACGTATAAAGATTTTATGCTCCTCAATCTAGGTAAAAATCAAGTGGGAGCAGACATCTTTCCAAGATGTCTGACTTGTTGCTGGAATTAGACGAACTAAAGTACATCCTCATCTCAGATTTTATCAATACCACGTTACTTCCTTCACGTGGAACTTAATATAACCTATAGTTTAGCTTCTTCCTTTGTCTGTTGTAGAGGCTTTATATCATCAGCCAAAAGGGCATTCAAGTCTAGATCTTGAAAATTCACAGAATGCTGACTTGAACCTAAAATAATAAGCATGACTTATATGTTAAGTATAAAATAATTATTGCATAATGTGTAATACATACCTGCATGTGCAAGAAAAAGGTCTTTCAAAAATCCTAGTTCTTTGGTGAGCATTTTAATTTTCTCCTCAAGTAATTCATTCTCTGTCTTTAATTGATTTACACGTTCCAATGTTTGTTGAGTACGTAACTTACTTTTAACTCTAGAACGTTTTACAGCCTGTAAAAACGAAACAAAATTAAATAAAATATATACTACATAATCATAAACATTACCTGATTACATTTACCTGATTATTCCTATCCCTGCGTTTTCGATAATCTTCATCATCTTCCTCCTCAGAAATTTGTCGTTTCTTTTTATTTCCAGGTATAGTGTTCACCTTATTTTTTGGTGCCATCTACGTTCAATATTTATATGTACGATTTGACAGTATAATTTCCAATTAGTTTTTATCATATTGTTTACATAAAAATCTCACATAACATACGTCATACACGCATACAGCATGCACGTCCAATAGTGCGTCGCATAAGTCAGAGTCAATGTTTTTGGAATTCGAAAAAGTTTCAAATGTTTAGGATACTGCGAAGCACCATTGAATGACGAAAGATGTCGTATAATATACGTATCAATTTAACTCACCTTTTACGTTTCATGCAACTTTTTACATTCCTATATATAATTTTCGAGAAAACTTTAAAAAATACACTTTTACAACCAGTACACTATCCTGCGTAACACGGTACAACACAGTTTAAATACGACGTGCGGATGATGAAATGCTATTTAAAGCAAGCTTGCAGGTGATCTGTGATGTGGCGACACCTCCTTAACTAAGTACAACCACCGATAAGATATAGAATAGAATGGACATTCAATGGGAATATGTATTTCACGAACTGAAGTACTGTCTTTGCAAAAAAATTCGTGTTTTTATAGCAAGTTCTACGTTTACGAATAGTGACTTTGAGAGCTATATAAAGCGTAGAAACGTAGTAAACCAATAAACTTATATAGCACTTACATATACAGATAAAATACCCGTTATTCAGAACGCATTTTGAAGCATACGCTGAAGGACAAAAATATACTTTGACTTTCTGACTCCCTATTCTCAGAATGACTCAATTTTGTTCCAATGAATTTTACATTATGCTTATTAATTGTTATAAATATTAATTCTACCTATACATGGAACAGCATCTGCTCTTAATTTAATACACAACAATCACATTGTGACTAAGCCTTTACTACTAAAGTCAATTGAAGTGTTGCGAATATAAAATGAGTAATTTATTTGTCACAATCTCATACCAGAATGCGTCATCTTTCGAACCCGCGCCCATGGCACTCTCGTCTTAAACTCTCGAATAATCTATTCATTGGATTGAATTACTTCTTATAGAGTTTAAATAACCCCATCTAGCGTTTCAGCCACACGACAATTAGAAACTTGTCTAAAAATTTGATGTACTGTATTTTTCTCAAATGACAAGAATAATAATTATGCATATGTAAGTTTTAAGTAAAGATTGTCATTGGTATTATTACTTTTATATAGTAATATTTATCTAGTTTGTCTATACTTTTTTACTTCTTAATTTAGAGTAATAACAACATGCAATAACACAAAAGTGCGTGTGCTTTTCATCTATTCTCTAGTTTCCTAGTGCATAATTTAAAATTCAACAAAAAAACAACGCTACAAGTTGTAGATGCAGTCTTCAGTTTTGCGTTGACGTCGTCATTCTATCGCAATCCATTAGTTTATGATCAATCCTCCCGTGCGTTTGGCACGTTCTTTTGCGAGTTCGGTTGATTTTCACAAACTTTTCGGGAACCTGTCGCATCGTGGGCGTGCTTCGCATTCGTTAAACTCAACTGTTCGTTAATTGAGATAACTGTGATCGGTTAAAAGTGACCGGAATCAAAGTGTTCGAACGGTGAAAAATAACATAAATCCATGGTGTCCGCGTTCCTGCACGAATGTGGGAGGGGTGAGGAAGAGAGATGTGTCGGTGGATGAATTACTACAATTTGCTTAATAGCTAATAGGACTGAATTCTTCTTTTCTCATTTCTTAATTTGATGCGATTTCAATCTCCTCGAGAACATGGAGCCATAAACAACTATTCTAAAAGCAGGCACATGCGATGGTGCGGATCACGTAGAAAATAACCCAGATGTGACGGCTAAGCGCGAACCCCGGACCTTGCGCACCGAAGTCCGGTGTTGTAGCCACATCTCGCGAACACCGTGCATCTAGACTTTAAATTTCTGGTATGCTTTTACGATCCGTTCATGATGTCCGCATACGTGACGATACTGCCATATCTCATCCTAGGATTGTTAGGTAATTGCATGTTCCATTATCTTCCGTTTGACAATTGCATCCGCAACATAAATTATTCGCTGACGCGAAATCTTCCTGGAGATTACGATGCTATTTCCATGCCGAATGCATTTTAAATCGTCACTAAATCTTCTGCATTCGATGGACCGATATTTTGTTTTGTGTTTACAAACGTAACTCGTTGTCCGATATACGCGTGGAATTTCGCTAAATATGCTTTCAAACAAAAGAATAATAGTGGTATATATTATTATTAAGTGTGATCGGCGGTTATTGAAATGAAATGCTATTTTTATTTGCGTTATCGTGAAAATAACAGTTCCATTATTTCTAAAACGACTATTTTTTTAAATGAACACATACAGACTTGGATGTTATTTGAAATATTATTTGAATCTTTCTATTTCAAATTTTATCCAGCTCTGTATATGTATAATAAAATAATTGAAATATATGTGGTTCTATTTTTTCATTTCTATATATGAATTATTTAATACCAATTGTAAGCAGCATTTATTACAATATGTATGTATTATTTATTATACATTTCAGTGCTATTTAACAAATTATTTAATTTCTGCAACTGAAAATTTTATTTACATAAACTGTAACTGACATCTTTTAATGTTAGAAGGTTCTAAAGGATTATAATTTTTAGGACCTATTTTAGGACATGATGTCAAAGGTTCATCTGTTTGTGAATTTTACAATGAAACATTATGTACAGAATCCCAGCAGGAATGCTCGGGAAGAGAAGAATGTGGTCCTCATGACCCAGGCAAAAGAAACCACTGTTATGTATTGTGGCAGATAGATAATGTTACAAAAAAATCTATAATTAAATTAAAGGTATAAATATATACTACTAATATAATATTCTGATAACTCTGTAATACTACTATTATGCATTCTGTATTACATTGTACCACTTTGCATCCATTTATAATGTTTATTTTCTAACTTATTGCTCTATCATTGAAAAGCTATGACATAACTTTCAGGGATGTTTTTTGGATAGTAATGATTGCTATGATAGGCCACATTGCATTGAAAACAGTGCAGAAAGGAAGAAAGAATTATTTTTCTGTTGCTGTGATGGCAACATGTGTAACCAGAATTTTACATGGGATCCTCACCCAACATCTTCTTCTAAACCTATCCAACCTTCTGTTATACGTGGTATGTATTTGTGGTAAATAATATATAATCAGTCTATATTCCTGATCATTGAGTAAAATCCTGTTTCAGAGTCAGAACCTGTTCCAAACACAGAACAACAAATAATAACACTTGTTTTATCAATATCAATACCTATGCTCCTTCTTGCTATCATTTTACCATTTTTATATTGGTGCTATCGACGTAGAAAGTTGGGATATTTCAACGAGGTTTGGAAGACATATGTACATAATATTAAATTATTAAACGTTATAAATCTTTTGTTTTGGTGTTATATTGTCAACCACGTGTGGCATGTAATCGTAATACAAAGTAAATTTTCTAGGTACCCACATTAGAACCTCTTCCATTGCCACAACCATCTCCTAATTTAGGATTACGTCCAATTCAGCTTTTAGAAATTAAAGCTCGCGGACGTTTTGGAGCAGTTTGGAAAGCACAATTGAAAAATGAAATTGTTGCAGTTAAAGTATTTCCTACACAAGACAAGCAGTCTTGGCAGACTGAACAAGAAATTTTCAAACTCGCACATATGGATCACGAAGATATATTACGTTTTATAGGCGTTGAAAAAAGAGGAGATAACTTGCAAGCTGAATTCTGGTTAATTACTGCATACCATGAAAAAGGATCGCTATGCGATTATTTAAAGGCAAATGTTGTTACATGGCCTGAGATGTGTAGAATAGCAGAATCCATGGCAAGGTAATGCCTCAATACCTATTTCACAAATATTTTATGCATTTGAGATTAAATACAATTTGATATAACAATGACTTCAATGTTATCAGAGGTTTGATGCACCTACATGAAGAAATACCAGCCAATAAAGCAGATGGATATAAACCTGCTGTTGCTCATAGAGATTTTAAATCGAAAAATGTTTTGCTTAAAGCTGACATGAGTGCCTGCATAGCAGACTTTGGTCTAGCATTGATATTTCATCCTGGAAAACCTTGTGGTGATACACATGGACAGGTATGTTTATCGTGCGCTTTATTTAATAGATAAAACTCGATTTGCATCCTACTGCTTTTAGGTTGGAACAAGAAGATACATGGCACCAGAAGTTTTAGAAGGCGCAATTAATTTTACGAGAGACTCGTTTTTACGAATTGACATGTACGCTTGCGGACTAGTGCTTTGGGAATTAGCTTCACGATGCACCGTGCAAGATGTAAATGTCCATTTACATATTTAAAAATTTTTAAATATATTAAATGTTACATTATACTGTTTTTATATATTTCAGGGACCAATTGGGGAATACAGATTACCATTTGAAGATGAAGTTGGTCTTCACCCGACTTTGGAAGATATGCAAGAAAGTGTTGTGCATAAAAAAGAACGGCCACTCATTTTAGAAACATGGCGTAAACATCCTGTAAGTAAACTCACATATATGGCATTTTTATTTTTCGATCTATCAGGAAGGATAGTATTGTAATTCGGAACTATTTTGAAAATTTTTTTTACGGAAAAATATGTCTTGAGTCACCTTGACCACGTTCTGACTATTAAACACAAATTTGTACGTTTGTTAACACGATCGCGTCTAAACGGCAATTTCTCTATCACTTTCTTAGGGACTTCAATCAATTTGTGATACAATGGAAGAGTGTTGGGATCATGACGCTGAAGCACGTCTTTCAGCGTCTTGTGTAATGGAAAGAGTTGCTACATTGAGTAGGACGCTTGTTTTAAATTCTTCGACGTTAATAAGAGTTGATAATACCAACGAGACTATCACCACTAAGGAATCTAGTATGTAGTTAATCTACGTGTATTATAGCCTTAGTTACATTGCACAACCATTTTCTGTATCATAATTTTTACATATACATCAATGAGGAATGTTAAGATATTGCATGTCATTTTTTAATAATCATTATTTGCTTTTATCCTCGTTTTTTATACAAATTTTATTTGAAACTAACGTAAACAATTTTATGATCATCTAACATGTTCGTGGATTAATTAACAAAATATGAAGTAAATCTATTTTTACAATGCCATTTTTATAATTATTGTTATTTATTAGAGGTTATATAACACATTTCTGTATCGTTCATATTTAGAATATTTTGATATAAATCATTAATGTTGTTTACACTTTGTAATTGGTGTTGCAAACCAAGTATTTAGCTTTTTTGTACATTAATAGCCTTATTACTTAGAGGTACGAAATGTAAAGCATTAAATCATATGAACTCATAAATGAAGGATTAATAGCATGAAAGACAGTTCTGTTACTAAAGGTTCCTAGATTTTTATCTTCTAAAACATTTATGTTTTACACGTAAATTTTGCTTAATTGAATATACAATGCAATTACAACTACTTCCTCGTGCATGCAGTATTACCGATCAACAGAAAGTTGAGATCTATACTCTTTATTTTATATTAAAAATACTTTCATTTTAGTACATAAAATGGAGATAATATATACACTGCTACAGTTTTAACGTGAAAAGTTCTCTTTTTTTTTTCTATATACGGGACGATTACATTCCTCATTGATGTCAGCAACCACGCAATGATTGTTCAGAAATAACAAAATGGATAAAACACTAGCCAAGTGAATTTCAATGAATGACTTTTATCTGTAAAATCGTATCATATGTGAATTGTTACAAAGATGACTCAACAACCTTATACAAAGTACCTGGTAGGAACAGTCGAGTTAACTGATTGGAAGCCATGAGGAATTTATTAGGATTTCGCGCGAAATAAATGAGCTATTCCGATTATTTTGCATTTTGTAATATATAGTATTTAAGACGACTAGTTTACTTCACGGAACAAGATGTTTTCCATGAACTTCTCTTATTTAATTACGTTTTCACGTTGACCGAGGAAGCAATGAAAATAATACATATTGAAAGTAAATTCATATATTTTATTCATATCGGAATATGATTTAATCTATATGAATGTATAGCTATAATAAATGTAATAACTTCGTCTATTGATTCTTAGTACTGTACATTATGAAAATTCACATTGGAAAATCAAAATTGATGTTGCATAAGAAGAATTCATGGATTATATTCGATCATGTGAAGTAACAGTCTTCCTTTTACATTTTGCTTCGATTGTGCTAGTTTCTTTATAAACATATATAATTTTGTGAAAAGAAGATAATTCTCCAATTCGTATACACATGATCTAGCTTCAAAACGAGTCTTGCATCCAATGTACAATGGATATGTAAGGCCCTGAATACGTGATTATTATATATTATTTATGTATTAGTAATATTTAAAGAAGCGGAGCATCTTGCTTGAACCAGCTTTCTACAGTTCACATAATATAATTGTCTCAATATGAAATATCTGATCAAAAGCGTTCTTATCGTGTTCATTCAATGTAGTATGCTTTATTTTAATTTTTTTTTTAGTAATCGAGTAAATTATTTTCTTTTTAGCATATATGTATAAATGTTCAAATAAGCTTAAATTGAGTGAATCCAATAACCATTGGATATGGATAACTAACAGAAGTTGACAGATTTAATGTTTTTTAATAATAGTTTGTACAAGTTTTTGTCAAAACCTGTTCTACTCTATCAGTACTGAAAAGATTTTGTGCCAAATTTATGTTTTCTCAATATTCTTTCTAAAAATTTAGAATTGTACATTAAGTTTCAATGTCCTTCCAACTTGTTTATGTTAAAGACTGCATAACCAGACTGAATAAGTTTAAAAAGTATTTGAAAATACTTCACCTAGTGAATCTGTGGCAATTTTACTCAGAAAAAAAGATGATCAATATCTCTCAGTATTCTATTACTACTTCATAGATATTTAAAACACTTTGGAATATACGCAATTTCAAAATGGAGTCATTAAAATTTAACGGTCATTTATCGAGCAGTCAATAATAATATTTGAAAACAGACATACCCACGAGCGCCGGTCCTCGGTTATGTATCCACTAGTTGCATATCAAAATTCGACACAAAAGTACGCAACCGATTCGATCAATCATCTGTCGGTTCTTTTTATCGTCATATTAAAAGAATGGCACGGCACTTCACTGAGCTAGTATGGACGATTAATGAGGAACTGAGAATATATCGATAGGTCGTATCGTGTTTCGATTTCGATACGCAATGATGGTACTGAAAAAAATCACACGCATAAGACGATAACTAATGCACCGTTTTTCATGGGAAATATTCGTGTTGAGCGAGTAGAGGAAAAAAGTGCTTGAGCTTCGATATTTGGTTTGGACATGTCTGCTTTAAAATGGTATCGTATAGAATTTTTTCTGGGTTGAAGTGAATATACATATACCATGGCGATTCAAGATGCACGTTTCGAATAACTCAGATTTATTTAAATTGTGGTTTCAATGAGTCAATTTTAAGTACACGATTTCTTTTACTTGCTCTGAATTCTCTTAAATTAGAACTATAATAACAAAGAAATTTTCTTTAAATTAGTGATAAATTGCATTATAAATACATTATAACAAACTTTCCTTGCTTGAGAAATGAGTAAGTCATTGGACTCCAGAACACTAAATTACTTTTATATAATCAAGAGGGTATAAATATACTATAAGCTGTGATAATAATTATGCGAATTAAGTGTTGTAATAACAAATAAGGCCTAAGTGTATTTTGAATATTGCCCATTATTTACAATCATAATTTATCAGAGCAAGTAAAAGACAGCAGGTTTATTTATATTTGATACTGGACTTAACAGTGCCAAAAGGTTAATAATATATGCACACATTAGAGCTTCTTCATCTTTGGATATTCATTTCTAGCTATGTAAGACGCATTGAAATCGGTAACGTGTACCTATTAATCTTTAATACATGATGTTATTAAATGATAAATTAACCCATAGTTGATTATGTAGTATTATGTTTATTTTATAGAAATACAGATTTTTATGTATGATATTCATCTTTGCAATGCAATATAATTATAATAATGTTAAGCAATCTGAGAATCATAGAGCACAGAGTTTATTTAATAGTTATCTTAAATAGTTGATTACACGATCTTGCACATTGGAATCAATTATGGGTTAATTGCAACACTATCTAGATTTAAAAGATTTTTGGACTTTTACATATCGAAAAGCAGAACAACTGCATCCTTTAAAAAAATTCCATTATAAATTTTATTTCATATATGTGCTGTATATGTTAAAAATTTAATTTGTAAAATTCATGTAATAAGAATATTCTAATCTCATCATTGCTAATTGTTGCACAATTCAAAAGGATTGTTGTATAAGAAGTTAGGAAGCAATGCATTTGATAGAAACATCAGTCTATTAAGGTACGATTTAAATATAAATAAAACGTTTGTTTACAATATAAAAAAAAATCTTTCGAATTTTATGGTCTTATATGTATATTGATTCAATAGAGAGCAATGATGAGGTAATATTTTGAAACTCCTTGTATGGTCGACCGCGCATATTCTTCCCACCTCCTAGTAAAATCATCACCTCCACCACCAATCAAGATACTTGTATAAAAAGAGTCTTATTTGGTGCGAGAGATGACTTTCTTTGAGCTGGTAAAAATCCGTGCTGCTGGATGTGTAAATACATAGGTAAATATACAAGTCATAGCATGCATACAATGTATCATGCCACATTGCTTGTCTCTTACTAAATCATATCCCATCAATATATATGGAAGTTAGGTTTTAATATTGACAGTACCATAATGGCATTCCAGTCACATATAATATACTGTATATTAATGTAAATCAATATTGTAATTTGTGACTTTTAGTATATACAAATTCTGACAGATATAGTGAAGATCTTGATTAAAAATTAGAAATTATTAAATACTTTAATAGTTTTCTATCATTTAAATTATAATTCTTTCAATTTTTAAATCTTGAACAAACTACAAAGATTTTTATTAAAAAAAAAAGCTAATTTTAATAATTAATTACATTGAGTTGCAAAAGTTTCCTCATCTTGTAAGATATAAAATACTTGTTAAAATGATGTTTGTAAATATGGTGAATGTCTTTTGTAATTTAGCATTAAAGCATCAAAATACTTCCAATTCCATAGTCGGTCTGATATCATACATAACATGTTATATCATTCAGTATCATTGTCTGTTTCTGCTACCATTATTGGTAAACAATTTTAAGCAATTGATTACATAGTAATTTTTTATAAAGCTTTGTTTAATCATGTATTTTCTTTTAATTACATCGTATTATAATATAGACTAACCAGATATGCTCTGTCTGCATCTAGTCTAATATAAAGGAAAACAATTGTAAATAAAATTTAGTAAGATGTAATTTAGAGATAAGACTTTTAAAAAAACAAGTAATTTCTTAATTATCGTTTAAAAATAATGTGACTCATAGCAATAGAATGTTCCTACGCACATTGGATGTAACTGTTTTCAAAATCATGTTACTTAATAACAAATTTTTGTAATAATGGCCTGATAAATTTTTATAGCACAAGAGTGCAGAAACGTTACTTTACGCTATGAATAAAATGTACTAATTCTAGCACATCATTTTTTTCATAGAATTGTATGAAAGATGTGTTAATTACAGAAAGTTCCTCAGAATATAAAATGATTATAGTATCGATCATAGACATTAACATTATACAAGAGGGAATAAAAAAGCGGTGCTTGAAAAATAGTGTAACATTTTTTAACATTCAAACATGTAGTATAACTTCATCTTTGTTTTAGAAACTAGCATTATTAATATGTTAAAAATGAAAACAAATTATCATCTGTCATATCATAACTGTTGTGTAACAACAGTTTATTTTTTCAATGATATAATACACAATTGCATAATCAAAGGCAAACGGAATAATAAAAGTTTTAGTTAGTCGGACAAATAAAAATTGATCTAACAACTTTGCTAGAAGTGGGAACATACTTAGAAAGTATATTTAGTACATGTGGACAGTTTAATTGTATAAATATATACCGACCAACACGTTTTTTTATTTGCCAATTGTATTAATAAAAAATTATATGCATTGAATACGCGAATGGTATATTTGCACGTCACGTTTCGTCGTTGAATTTATTTGCTGTGTATAAAATAATTAAAAACCATTTGAACGATATTTAAAAGTTCAGTGTTTCTGATGTTACACAACATTGTTTACAGTATATTCATTCATTTATTCGTACTACTCTCATATTCTAAATAAACAGGTTGCCTTACAGGAAATATACAGGGATGAATACAATTACAATTTTAGATTTTATTTGATTACACAGTATGTCGCCGCATACTAAAGAATACATGAAGCAAGTAAAAAAATGTGATTGTTGCGACCACAAGCGCGCGATGTAATAATTTATACATCAGATAAAACTAAATACAATACTCGTTAAACGTGCGATGTACGGAATAGATACGAATAAAATATAAGTTAAAACGGTAAAAATAAAATTTAACGTTATCGCACATTCGCATTAATAAACTTACTCGCCTATACACTATGATCACAGTTACATTCATAATAATTATAAGTTATTACATGTCATTATCGTCTTTATCATCATTATCATTATACTTTACTGTATATATGTACATTCTGGTTATAAATAGGTGTATGTTCAATTAATTAAATATAATCTGGTTTGAAAGCCTATGACTAGTGATACCTATTTACTTACCGATGATATTATGAGTGATAATACTATCGCAATTCGATATAAATGAAGCTTCAAACAATTACGAATAATTACTATGTCATAGATTAGAAACAATTCTATGCCTCTCATTTAATACACTGTACACATTTCCTTTGTCTCATTAAATATCTTCATAATTTTCGAAGTCTTATATAACATTGTTTCACTTAAATTATTTCGTTTTACCTCCACGTGAAGTGTAGGGCTAAGTCTGAATATTATACACACACATCCGCGGTACCAAACCTTTCCGATCACCCCTCGCACATAATAACCAGTTATTATCTACTTCCAAAATTACTTTCAGCTTCTCACCTTCACCAAATGCAAGGTGCCCATTATCTGACGAAATTCTGTGTGTAAGTGTGCGAACTTCTCTGGAATCGAGATGCGCGAACTGTTATTTTACTAATCTATAAAAAGAAAACAGAAGAAACAACAAAACGTTAAGCAATAAAGCTATGAACAAAAAAATTTTACGGCACTAAAAAACACAAATAACATGGGTAGATTCTACAAAAGCTAATAAATGCGAAATACATAATAAAATAATATACATAATTCTACTATTATTAACTATTGCTAATTTCTATTTTAACGATCTTCAGAAATTATTCATTCAATATATCTACTGTGGAATGAAATTTGCAATTAAATTAAATAATTTACATGCTAAGAATTAATATTATACATTACTTTATACTAATTTGTTTCATCTAGGATCTATAGATTGAAAATCATTTAAGAAAAATAAAATATCTCTGTTCTTACTTGAGTGGTTTCTTTGAGGAAGGATTTTTTGTAGTGGTAGTGGTGGTAGTTGGTCGTGGTAACGATGTAGATGCTGCTCGTCTTTGTGGCGACACTAAGTTTTTATCTTTCGACATTACTCCGTACGATTTGTAAGGTAGAGAGCTAGGTCGCGTTAAATGAGTCCGTGTTGTTCCTACAACCTCTTGATCCACTCTACTAGTACGCTTTGTTACTTCTTTGCTTCTTAATTCTACAGATTTTTTTGGTACAGTTTTTGTCGTCGAAAGCATAACAGGTTTTTTCAAGGATGGAATTCCCGAAACAGGGGACTTCGTATTCTTAACAGTTCCCGATACTGCACTCGACTGCTTTACTGGCGAAGTAAGAAGCCTAGGTATTTTAGATTTTCCTACACTCGTAGGTGTTCGAGTTGGTGACAAAGGTGACGATATTGCTGGTTGATTTTTCGTATCCTCCTTTCCAACCATTAACTCCCATTTTTCTTGAAGTTTCCTAAATTTCGCTTCACCGGATATATTTTCGTCATCGTCGGTTTTATTCTCTGGACTATGAGATTTTATAGATACAGGATGATGCTTATTTGACGCTCTGTTCAATGGCGAATGTTCTAAACTATCACTATAGTCTTCAGAATCTTCGGAAGTCAATTTATCGAGGGTGCGGAATACTTTTGAACCTATAGGATTACTTAAACGCTTTTTTACAGTTTCCATGTCTGGATTATGTGTATTGCCAGATTTATCGTCGTAGTTGCTATAAGTAACGCAAGATCTTGGACGTATTTTTCTTGGACTAGAAACCATTGCACAAACGTCCGTTTTATCAAATTGATGTTCCTTTGGAGAAATTTCAACGTTCCTAAAGTTCACAGTCTGTAAAGTATTAATATTATAATAATACTTTGATCTTGTGTAAGAAAAACTATAATAAAAAAACGTTTAGAATATTCTAAAGATACCCACACTTACAATATGATTATTTAAATTTCCGAAACTATTGTGAAGCTGACGATACTGATACAAAAGATCAAGCTGAAACGGGCAAAATGTGAGAGGATTTAAAAAGTACACGAGGGAATTGACAATTGCTCGTGCATTAGCATTGGCTAAAGCTCCTACAAACAAACTGTTATTATTATAATGTTTCCTTAAAATGGATTCCCTTGTACATAAGTATGCGAACCATGCGTCTAGAGCTCTTAAACTAAAAAAGAAAACGGGAAATGCATTTAGACTGTAATGATATATACGTACCACATGTGCCATAACATACAACTTACTTTAATAAACCAAATACAAATGCATGAAATTTAAGCATTCCTTCTGTAATAATATCTTCGCCATTAATTTTTTGTACTAATTCGTTCAATGTCTTAGTAAGTGGACCTTGTTGAGAAGATGCTTCAACCACCTGCCAAACACTATTTGCTATTGGTCCAAATGTAGAATTTAAATGTGGTTTTAATCCATCTGACATGATGGCATACAAAACCGGACATAAATTACTAAGACAAATTTGAGCACATTCACTTTTATCATTGTAATTTTGTCTAGTGCGGATAGATTCGCCATCCCAATATTTCAATAATAAATCTACTGCTTTATTTGCAGACAGTACCATTTCTGAAAATTTATTAATACAATAATTAAAAAAAAAAACTTTTAAAGAAAGTTTATTAATACAATAATTGTTTAAATATGCAAGGATTTTCAATATATTTACTTTTCTTCTCATCTAAATCTAATGCTTTGTTTTCTGGACTCGTATCCCTCCTTTCTTCTGTAAGTGCACAATGTTTAGTTTGTTCGTTTGCATTTAAATTATTGGGCTGGAATAACGAAAGGTTCCATGTAATATGCACTTTGATGTATGCAAAATTTAATACAAAACAATAATCTGAAACTTATGCTTCAAATTACCTTATTATCTAAATATTTTTTCCTTTGGTTTACAGCAAAACTGACAGTCTTTTTCTGCGATTCTATCATATCGGGGGTTTTGGTAACATCTTTATTCATTCGGAGACCTAAAAACTTTCTTACATATGACCTTAATTTAACGTCAGGACCTTCTGTATCTCCGTCGCTACTTTGCGATGAGAAACCACTACGTTTCAAATATTCTTCCAATTGCTTTACATCATCTTCACTATTTTCCAAATTTTCAGTCTCTATGTCTCCTGTACTAGTTGTTTCATTTACTCTCTCTGTACAATACAAGAGAATATGACTAAACTATATAAAATAGCCCATCAATTGATACATACCTGTATGATATCTTTCTTCTGCTTCATCAACATCTTTTTCCGAGTCAATAATTTTTCCACGGCACAACAACTGTAAATCATTGTTCATATAATATGGCTCTTGTAAAGACATTCGTTTATTTACTTCGGGAGATTGATCTTCTATTTCTTCTACATCTCCCATTTCAAACATGCTATATCTTTTATTTGCAGGAACCTTATTCTTTCTTAAAATACTTCTGGGTAAAGGTGGTCTTGGTGGCACTTTTCCGCTACTAAAGTCAGATTCACGATCTCCATGTGGTAATGAAATCGATCGTTTCGGAAGAGACGGGCAATTTGTTTTTGTCTTACTAACTTGCCTAAGGATTTTTTTATCGTTACTTACTAAACTGGCCTCGGAACTAATACTATCGTAACGGTAAAGATATAGTGGATTAGTTGTATTATTTGACGTCTGTTGGTTTGTTGAAGAATCGGTTAATATCGTAGAAGAACCTCGATATCCAGAGGATGGCTGCGTTGCTGTACTACTAGTGGAGGATGAGTTATTTGGTATGATTTCACTTAGGGGGCGAGTTTTATGACGCATTGGAGGCGACAAACAAAACAGAGGTTTTTTCATTTCTTCGTTAATATTTATATGTCTTGAAACTTCTGGCACATCGTGCAAAATTTTCTTGTACTCAGTAGGCAAAAGGAATGTCAATGACTCCCAGTCTTTAACGTGAGAGAATCCACGTTGACGTAACGCATCTATGTCATTACACGAGAATGGTCTACCAGACCGACCAGTATGTTTCCAACTAATTTTATTTTTTCCAAAGCATTGCGGTTTTAAGGCTACATTATTTAATGTTGTATCTTTGATATTGAGAAACGATAAGTCAGGTAATGCATAATTCGGATATACAACATAAACTGGTTTTTTATTAACAATTGTTTCTTTTAAAGATGGATTTTCTTTTTCTGCGGGTGTTGCAAATACTAAAGACGTTTGAACTCCATTATCCTCCGTTTCAGCTATTGCTTGAATGCCTGTAGTTTTGCAAATTGGATACTTCTTTTCTAATGATCGAATCCATGCAGTTTTTCGCTGATGATCAAATGTGTTAGGAATGACATCGAAACTGTTTTGAATATTGTCATTATCATGCATTAAATCCGATTTTGACATGCTTTCTGATAATTCCTCTACAGACGCGGACGATATCATTTCGTCCTTTTGTTCGTTGATTACCGATGAATGTTTTGGAATGTCCTTAAAACTGTCTTTTTGATTCTCTATTTCTTGATTATTGTGAAGATCACCTTTGACCCAATTAATAGAAAAGTCACCTTCTGGAACTTGACATTTTGAGGTATTATTTATATTTTGCCGTTGTATTTGTGTGTTTGTATTAGTACCACTATCACTAGCACTATTGCTTGTAGGCCATCCATTATCGCTAACAGAGTCTGATTGATCCAAAGTAAGACTCATTCCTTCTGCACTCATACTTTTTTGTTTCATAAATAATTTTACAAGACTTAAGTTCTGTAGTTTCTTTCCTGTCGAATTATGTTCTCCACTGTCAGAACTCTCCTCATTCATAGATCGACTCATTACAGATCCTGAACTCTGTAGTTGTTGTGCATGATTATTTGACTCTGCAGAATCAACCTGTTTAAAAATGTTTAAAATGTTAGTAAACATTTAATCTCGTGAAAATAGAGGATTTCTTTGAGACTTACAGAAAAATTGAGAGGTATATTGAGGTGATGTAATTGAGTAGCTTGAGTTAAATCTGGTAAACTCTGACTTCTCTTATTTGTCCCAGACATAATATTTCCGACACCTTGCAAAAATTCTGGTATTGTGTTGTTATTGCCTGAAGGGTGACGCGTCATAATTTTGTTCACAGAAGAATGTTTCAAATTGCTCCATGTAGTATATATTTTAGAATCAGAACATGCCATTGATAAATCTAATACATTTTTCAAATCTGTATTTCTGTTGTAGTATATTTCTGCTGCTTCGTAATTTTTTTGTTTTTCTGCAAAAAAAAAAAAAAAAAAATCACCACTATAATTATATCCGTTTAATACTATTATACATTAGGAATCATTTACTTTCATACCTTGATTTTCAAAATCTTGAGAGCCATCCGAGTACATTGTAATACTGCCCTCAAAAGCAATAGTATAGTTGTTTTTGTTGTTTACTTGGCACGTGAGTAACATGTCTTCACAGTCCAGAGAGTCGACGCTGTAACTACCCCCTGGTGGTAGCACGGGTGTCTCTTTTAGAGGAGAAAAGAGCAATGACGACTTGCATATGGAAATTGTGTCGGTCGTTGAACAGGCTGAATCTTCTCCCTTCAAATTAAGATATATTGTTATTATATTTCGTATGTTAATGAATTATTTACCATGCATTTTGCAGAACTAGCAGAGCTTATCTTCATGCATTGGTTAAGTGGCAGAATTCGTCTGATTAGCTTAAATGTTTGTAACATCTTTTGTGTTTATTACATAAACAAATCAGTTTAAACTCATTTCCTTCATTGGCCATGCAGAATAACTGCAACCAAATTGCATTTTATATTTCATATTAAGCAAAACTCAAGTCCATATAAATACTTTCTCATAATTTTTAACGCGGGACAAAAGGAATTTAACGCTCACAGCCATTATCATACCTGGCTGCTAGTATGAGGGCTGATAGATGTACCGATGTCAAGCTTTTCCATAACAGATCCAGATATACTAGCATATCGTTCCCTTTGATAGTTAAACTGCCGCGATAACGGAATACAGAATATATTTAGAATAAACTATTTATATAATGTAAAAAAGAAATAGGGAATTCATTATACTACTATAACAAGGTATTGATAATTATTTGGAAATTAAATATCACACAGGATATGTATTTACAGACATAAGATACTTCCTAAAAAAAATTCATCCCAATTTATCAATGCATTTGTTTGTAAACTATCCATGATAATCGTAATTTTTTAACAACACTGATAATATTCACTGTAATAACAAATTATAAAATTAATAATAAATTTAATAATTCATATATTTACTTCGGAATGCTGAACTGGATCTGTGCACATAACTGGCAATGCTGTAAGCAAAGTATGAATGTCTGCTGTTCGAAAGCTTTCCATATCAATTTCTGCCAAGTTAGCATCCAGGTTACGGGCAAGATCATCATAGTAACCCAAATCTTCCCGGGAATAAGATGCAGAGAGTGAGGACAATACACTAGGATGAACATGAAGTCCTCCATCTCTGTAACTAAAATTTTATATAGAAATATTAATATTCAGGTTTATAAGAAACTAAACATATATCTATTTTAAGTTACTACAAAATTACCCATAATCAATAAACCACTGATATTCCACATTGTCCTGCACAAATTCAGAACCAATTAAATTATGTTGTATAGAATCTGTTGCAGGATTAGAATTGCAATCAGATCCTGGTGTTTGTGGATCTTCCATCACTGCAGCCCCTTTGCCTGCACCTAAAACATGTACAATATTAATAAACTATCAATGGATCTCTTACAATGAAAAAGATAAATAAACAAAGAACAGATTATCTCTTACATACACAGTGCATTCTCGAAGTTTTTTAAACATGTTTGCAAATTCTGGCAATGTACCATTATATATATTGTATTTTATGCGTTGATCACAGTTCATGACAGAATTAGTATATACATGTATCGAGACTTATCGAGATTTATCGAAATTTATCGAGACACCAAGCTGAATTTTATACGTTAAAATTATTTGTCGATGTAATGCGTATGCAGTGTCAGTGTGTCGTAATAATGGGCAAATGACATTTTTGTAGGACTGCAGAAGAGGAATCACTGAATTTTAGTTCGATAAAAACACCGATAACGCACTGATAAGGATATCAACATTTTCCATTTCTCTGTGCCCGTAGAATGTTCACGATAAAGTAGAATTGTCAGCCAATGACGTCAGGCTGAGGTTATGGCGGACGTATTTGAGTAAGTGCGCCCGTGTTCCGTATCGGGAATAATCAAGGCTGCGCGTCATCATAGCACTCTTAAGAGGGCGTGTTTAAGGTTAGTTGTCACGTAATAAATAATTAATTAATCGATCGGAACATGTTAATTTTAGATTGGGCAATCGGTGATGTTGAAAACACACGTGCGATCTAGAATTATCTTAAAGCACATTCTTCGAAAGATCATCGAAACAAAGCTTGTATGTAAACAATCTCTCAACTAATCTAATACTCTATTAATCGATTTATCACATTAGATGATAAAACACTTGACGCAAGGTATGTATGATATGTTTCAAACAATATCAACATATTATATTTAATCAGCTTCTAAATTTAATTATAAATATACGTAGGCGATTGAATGGTAAGCAATATTATAAAATTATAGTCTAGGAACATACGATGTCATCATTCTTGCGTTATAATTTATGGTTAACAATAAGCGGCTCGGTAAACTCTGGTAATACAAATTTAATTTTAAGATAACGTTTAATTCGTTTTGTTGTAAATAACAAGTATCATATCAAAGAAAAAAAAAAAAAAAATTATTTCGAACATGAGTTATCAACTGTACCTCGAAAAATTCTTTTCCATCGCATCGCCACGGTCGCTTGGATCTTGTTCTACGGAAAATATTTACATTTGATAAATGTTAACCGAAAACACTCATGCTCGCGACCATATGGCGACAACTCTCCCGTCACTCATAGTTAGAAATTCATTTTAACTGCGCCTATGGAATACGATTGCTCATGCGGCGCATGAGCATTACCGATCCAGCGTAAAGGGTGGGCAAAAGGAAATCGGATACAACATGCTTGAATTAAGGTTACGATAGCGACACGCTTGATAGAAGATTTCTTCTGTCCCTCATCAAAATACTCAAACTGAAAAGGAGCACGAAATATTCTTGATGTATTTAAAACGCAACATTCATTTTCTCTATGGAATTAACAGTAGTACACGCATAAAATCTGCGGTCATTTTAAATGTACAGTGTCGTGCGTAACTTTCTAGAGTTGCACTGTATTTAGAAAAAATGACAAGACTTAAGTGAGAAATTAATGTTCGTTGAAGGTAAAACATTAATTTAAAATACATATATACGGTGAAAGTACCATCATATTTGTCATCAAATAACCTTAAATTACGGAAAGTGGGGGTCTTGAAATAGTACAAGGACTTGGCACTATCAACTATTTAACGCTTTAATCTAGTTTTTAATATTATTTTCCAGGTGCAACTCGAGTGTCTCTAAGTTGAGAAACATTTAACATGATTCGTAGTACGAACCACAATTTGACGGAAGTTGTTGCATGCTCGATGGTTTTGCTATTAATGTTTGGTTTTCTTCGTTGAAGAAAAAATCTTTCACGATGTTTCGTTTGCAGTGTCGAGGGTATTGGATAATTTTAGCAAAGCGTAGAAGAAGCAAGGGACGCGGGGAAGGAATTGAAGAGCCAAATTTTGCGACTCGACGAAAATTTTACGCGTGAAGCGGCGAAATATAATCTGCGAATACTTGTGCCAAACGAACCGGTTCGTTTGGTTTGTGCGCTTTGCAATTTTTCGGCGAGACAAGTTAAACGTGTACGTTTTATTTAATCCGAAAGAAGCAAAAAATGAGTTCTTTCTTTGTTCCTTATACAAACTGTACATACATTGCTTATCAGCGTTTCTATGTATTGGGTATGTTTCAGCAGATGTCGTGTAAATATTTCTCGGATACCGAGTGTCTAAAACACTCCTATCGAGCTGTTACCCGAAATAGTAAGACATTAAGCCGTTTCTCGTATACAGCTGCGAGGGAGAAGTCTTTTAAAATAGGAAATATTTTTTACTCATAAAAGAAATTTACGTATTATAACTTTACCAACGTTTGAAACATTTTGCGAGTACAACGAGATCTCAAAATGCATTCCCGCATGAAACTATTAACTACTTATTGCCTTTGCGTGTCTCCCCCTTGACACATCGCGTCTATTAGCAATTGGTAATAAGCACATCCTTGAGCGGAATAATATACGTACTCTCCTAAAGCTAATAATTAATGCGATACGTGCATAACATTAACAACGTGTATAGAAAAAGGGTGAACACGAAGCACGCGCAATATGTATATTACAAGGAGAAAAATCGAAATGACGGGGCGTTACGAATTAAGGTATCCACACTGTTGACAGATTATCTCTCTCTAAATCTAGTACATATTTGACAAACCACTGCCGTGTACGGAACGTTCAAAGATCGGGATTAGTTTTCGGGACACAATACGATGTTAGATATTTATCATAGACATAAAGAGTATTTATTGGGTACTCTTACGGTTGTATAGAAAGCAATTGCATTTCTCATTGGGCCTCCGGTAATATTTTCGTTCCTGTCTCTTGCGTTTGCCGTAGTAAAGATGTGGCGATCGTGCAGGCGCTTGCAGTGGTGGGCTCATACGGCCCACAGAGAACTCTGCTATTTTCATGATGACGCACAACAAAAGCACTATCATCATTTGTCAATGTTCAGTGTTTTGTTATTCTATTACGTTACAACATAGTAGTAACGCTTTCACAGTGGATAACCATTAAAAAAAGTTCGGCGAATGTTTTTAAACACGTACGTCCCGTGGTTGAAGTGGAAGAAAAAGAGAAGTAAAATAATATCACACGAAGTTTATCAATCGTCCAAACGCGAAGACACTAAATCTGGTTCGTCCATCGTTTTAAAATGTTCACTTTTCATTATTTCAGACAGCGAGCAATGTACATTTACCACTTCAAAGTTACATCACGGATGCGAAAAGTTCCCGCGTTGCTCTCGTCTCTCGCGACACTCTCGTACATGAAAGAAAGACGTTTGCACTTTGACGAAGGAAACACGCGCGAAACAGCGTCGTTTACTCCTCTGTATTCCAGTCGATGACACCTTTCAACGATCCCTTTGTTTACAGCACAGTGCTTTGCCTTACGATTTACGCCTCCGACAATCAAGACGTATTGTGGCTGAACCCACGTTTTACTTTTTACAGATCGAAGGAACTTCGTCCATCTATAGAAAGTTTACTCGAGTATTGACAATGATGACGAATATTATATCAATGAGTTGAACTTATCAGGATGTTTCATCGATTACACCGAAATCGTAATCGGACATACGTAGACTATGCTGGTTAATCAAAGATACGGAAGGTCAAAGAGGAAGGAAGACAATAGCGAAATGTATTTTTGGCGTCGGTCTAATATTCTACGTGACAATAGTAATACTAGTCGTTGCGTCAGCAGACGCGTTCAACCGCCTAAATTGCAACAAGTGGCGAACCAATTGTTTCGAGTTAATCGAACGTTAAGATAACGAGGGTTCGTCGGGCCGATTAACGCGTTCGAATACGAGCAGAAGATAAAAATTGTTCGAATACTGAGTCATACTGTCGAGAATTACGTTAATCAGGCCTGCGGGTAATTTTAATTCGTATTGAATTTGGATTAAAAATACCAAGAAGTCGATTCTCAGTTTAAAAATGTATTTTCCAGCAAAGATCGATAGGTTCTATTTTAGAAACGAAATGTACGCGCGACTCCGCAATCGGAGAAAGTTAAGTACACGCAACATGTTTATCCATTCATAGTCTACGGAGTATCGATAATATCGAACGATTTATCTCGCCGGCGTGATAGTAAACAATGAACGGTAAACGCGACTCGTCGCAGTAAGTGCGCGCTTAACGAACTTATCGGTTGCACTTTACGAAGAAGAATATGCACGAGGCTGATGAATCGGAATTAATTTTCCCCTTTCAGTAAACGAACGCAGAACTATACGATCGCGATCGATCGTCGAGCGTGTGGCATTCAAAAAAGCGACAAACAATTCCTGTAAGCCGATAAACATGCGGATGGCTTGATGCGATTCATCGATCGAAATGTGGCGAACCTGTATGATGTTTCACAAAGGAAGAAGCTTTCCGCGTGAATGTACACAACACACACTAGTAAAAAAATGTCATCGGTGCACCGGATGCACGCGAACTCGTTTATTCTGAAATTGGTTCGTTCGCTGGCGAATCACTGGACACCGATTGCACGGGACTTTTCCCTGCGACGTGACCACTTAACGCGACACTCGACACATCGACGGCTTGCTTCTCGATCGCAGTCAGGATAGATAGCTTAATCCGTTTGACGATTATAGGCACGTTGGCCGATAGGCACACGATTTTTCCACGTTTATTTTGGCAGAATCAGTTTCTGGACCGCGGTCTGAGTCAGACTGCCCTAACAGCACGCGTCCTGCGCGGGAGAGCGTTTGCACACGGCACGACACGACGCGGAGTTTAATCTCTATTAATAAATACCCGCTCTGCCTCGGCCAGAATAGAGAGCAGCTCCACTGGCGGCTCATTGAATGCATACGCAGTGTTTCATATCGAAGTTTGTACGAACGCAGGCCAATTTCGCCCTTAATTAACCAATTTTCGATCGAAGCTTGGAGACAGGACGTTTGATCGAAACGAAACGAACGCGTTGCAATCGAATTTACGCTTGAAACGTTGTTCGGGTCTGTCTTAATTGTTGTACTGCTGTTTTTACCACTATTTTTTTTTAAAATTGGTAAGTTTGGAAGAAACTCGGTCACTGGAACGAGTAGGTACTAGTTAATCAGGGTAATGCTTCTGATTTGAAAATACGTTCGGATCGATTCTTGGATTAAACGTTAAAAATAACTTAACGACGTTTTCGCATGCACGAGGGCAGAGCTAAAAAGACTTTGAACCAACAAGTGAAGTTCGGTAATTGATACACTCTGAAAAATCAAAACTTTTTGCAGAAATTGAGATCATATTTTTGTATAAATCTTGTATAACACTCTTATCATTTTCCATCTGATCTGATTAAATTCAAAAGTTGTACGTCATTTCTTTTGGAATCACAAAATATCACAAAATACGATAGACGATAACCGTAACATTGATTTAGTTAAACCTAGTTGTACGAACAAGCAGAAGGAAGCAGGAGGTCGAAATAATCGCGTTTGCCACAATCGCATTATAGGGTTTTCTTTGTAGTGCTCTGTAAATGACTCTGGACAAAGGATATGCCGGAGAACCACAATGCAGTCACTTATAAGGGCATAATAATGTATGGAAAAAAACGTCGCCCCTATACGAATTGATATTAAGGGAGTAGCCAACTACCTTCGACCTTTCTTTTGTGGATGCTAAAAATATTCGTAGTAACGTAATCGTAAAATGTACATTAAAATATAAAGGAATTCTGGATGTAACGTATCACGAAAAAAGTATATAAAAATTATATAAGATGTAAAATGTCTAACTTTATCTTTCGAAAATTGATGTACACTTTAAATAGGTCGGGAGAAATATAAATCTTGTAAATGTAAGCGCAACTGAACTCACCAACGCGTTCTCCGTTGCCGTAGACAATATCTGTCGCCAAGGCCTGAAAAATATTATCGAGTTATTAATTCCGTTGGTCAGAGGTTTGCCAATATTTCTAACGTCGAGAAGCAGGGAGTAGAATCAATCTGTTTTTTACTATTTCGTGATACCGTACTAGAAGGCTTTTCGGGGTTCGTATGATGTAATCATACCTCAATATTTAATTCGAAACGACCCTGCTAAATAGAAGATTGATATAGTCCGTAGGTGTTTTGAAAAGTCAACTTTTTTTTTAGTACTTTCAATTATTCGAAAATATTTTACAACGCAACATTCGCATTCTTAAGCTGTTTCGTGTTTCGCACGTTATAAAACGCGGTGTTATTTTTGAACCTCTACAAGTGAAGCGAAACAGTATCTTCGAAAGAAATCGGTGCATTTCCTCTTCACGACTCAAGAGCTAAGATAAATATCGTCCAGATTGATTTGCCTATCGTACGAGTGGAAACGTAACATTAAGAAATTGGATATACGTACGTAAGAAATAATTAGAGTTTGTAACTATCAAATTACACCACGTTATACCGACACTGCATAATTTTTCAAATGTGACGCAGTTGTCTCGTTCGTGAATGTTAAAAACGTGTATCGACACGAATAGCCCTATTCATTGGGATGAAACAGTTCCGTTTTCAAGGGTTTGTTAGTCGGAAAATGTCCGCAATAAAACTTCGTTAGATATGTAGGTTCTTCTGTTGCAATTTCAAAACGCATTTTTCTTTCCACGGCCCACATGGCTTTGTTCCGTTCTTTTTTTCCTGTGGGTATATACGGTATATCCATATAAATCTCAGCAAGCGAATAAAGGCGTCGAATTGCAATTAGCTTTACAACGATAGTACGTGTATATGCAACTGGAAGTGATTCTCAAGCTGTTTTGCAGTTGCAGTCACACAAAACCCGGAGTGGTTCGAGGAACAAGGTCACTGGATCCCAATAAGAGTTCGTATCTAAATAAGTGGAAGATGAATCATTCTTGATACAATTATCTTCCACGCGTTCGACTTTCGAAATTAATCATCGTTACCTCTAATTTACTAATTCAAGGATGTACGAATGACCCGATAAACACACTGGTAGAAGCATCTATTCACTGCATGAATCGCAATCGTTCTTGAACAATATTGCTCTTCCAGCAATCGATTATAACATACCGACATATTTAAACGAAAAGAAAAAGACGAAAATTTCTTAGAACGTCAACATCTATACAAAACACGGTACGAAGCTTCTCGATTAGACGTAACCTTCGCATCGATTTTACGTGTTACAGAGGTCAATGACGTATTAGGTTCAACTATACTTTAGAAATGCATTAAGAAAGGAAGGAAACAGAAAATATCTCGATCCTGTTTTTTTTTTCTACGAGCCAGCGACACCGCATTCCTGCTGCTGATTATGTTAACACGGTAGAATAGAGGAACGCCCACACACTAGGTGTTAGAAAACGAGTCGATATTAGAGGCGGCTAAAGTACTCACGTTCATGGTGAAGGGACAGCTGACAGTCGATCCACGTAACACTCAACACTGCCACGAATTATGACATCGCACGGAATATCGTTAGAATAACACTATACAATTACAATGTAGCGGTATACCCATGTCACTTCTTAAAAATCACGAAGATGTACTTTCAGGAATGCATATTCTGAGTCACTCTGCCGAAGAGAGCCCCTCCCTGACTGCAACAACCCCTGTCTAGCTTTTGTCGCGCATGCTCCCGAATTCGACTGGTCGTTCGCAACGAAAGGGGATGTTTCCGTTCCTCGTTCTTAAGTTCCCTTCGCGTGCGTGCAATTTTAAGCACTATCGCCCCAAGTATCGTCGTTCGAAACCATGCAAAGGGAGTAACAATAAGACACTGTTAATGACCTGGCCATCCCTTAACGTTTTGAGGTTATGCTGCGCATGTCCGAGCACCCTCTCCAACCGTCGATGATCGAACAACTGATCCACGGTATTCTTTCTCTCTCGATTCACCAAATATTTCTAGATATCCTTTGTTCGACCAAACTACCAGTGGTATTACACATGTATGAGTAATCACTCAACGATAACAGCGAACGAGGAATTATTCTCGAGAGCGATATGATTTTTCAAAGAGAATGCATGATCGTATCACGATTCCAAACCGACTTCGCCTTATATTGATTTTCTGCGCTTTGATATCCGTGGTCGCAAAGGTTGTTACTTCGTCGCATGACCTGTACCTTATGCTTGAAGCACAACTGCAAATAAAGAGCAATAGTAAGGAACAGTCTCTTGTTCGAGACATTGTTTGAATAAAATTTTACATAACATGTGCAAGCAGATTTATGTAACAACATAGTAGAAATATTTAAAAAATTTGTATGAATATAAAGAGATCGCTGTTATACCCATTACTTCTTGTTCTTTAATTTTGTGCTTCAAAAGGAATTTGAAAATAGCGCCACTTGGTTCCGCGAATCGTGAACTATCTGTATATGTATAGCTATTTAGTTGGTAATAGAAAAACGAGATATTTTATAGTTATCATATTCAGGCAAAATTCTTTATTATTGTGTGGTAAATAATATAGTTATTTCATTATTTTCTGAATATGAATTTCGTTCTGTATGCTAATCAGTCAAAACATAGCATTTTTGTAGATAGACCAATTAATTTCATAGTTAAAATTCAACCTTAGTATATTAGTTCGTAATATTTAAATCGATACGCGTCAGCAAACAATCCTCTACGAAAGATCAATACCTCTCGTTAAATCGTTCGTATTAGATAAGTGTTGGATTAAAGGTCAATGAAAGCAATAATAAGACATCAAATTAAATGTAAAAAATACAGATATCGATTTTTGGATCTTCATTCGGATATCTTCACATTGGATGGCGGATACGCTTCTTCCAGGCCGCTTTTTGTTTTCTGGACGAAACCAACGTACGTAAATTAATTCATACGTATGTATTATATACTTTTGTATTTTTAGTACGGAATTGTTTCTCGTGTATAAAAACTTAATGAAAACGTTTCTTTTCAATTGATATTTGAAAAGATGCTAAAAGTTTATACGTGTATGTATATTGGGACATAAGTTTGGACTTTAAGTATGCATATTTTGGTTAAACTTATAAAAGATTGAAGTCTAAAGAAGTGCTGATACAGTCAAGACAGCATTGTCGATATATGTATGTATGATCTTTAGTATGCGTGAGTTAGCATAGTGAACAGTGGTTCTCAATGGAAATAATCAGATGAAATTCAACTACTCTTTTATCTGTTATATAACAGTCGAGCTAATTTTTCTAAAGATTTTATTCACTTTTATGATATATAAAATATAGTTCTCTCGGTTTTAGTATAAAAACATATTTACAAGGTTGTAAATCAATTTTGTACCAGAACAATATTTTATTAGCTTATCTTGCTAGGTACAAAATAAATACTTTTATAAAAAATATAAATCTTCCATACAATTCATTGTATATGTATAAATGGTGCACACATATGCAAGTATCGTACACGGTAATGTAATGGTAGAAAAATAAGTCACACATTCTACTGGTTTTATGATATGTTAGATGTTATGGTGGCTACACGCATTCGTGTATTCGCTATTTCATTCTAGAACTATGTAAATGATTATGTACAAGCCTTATATGAATTTGAGTGTATACTACACATACAGCATTCCAGAAACGTTATTAAAATATATTTTTTAAAGGTTCTACAGAAAAATGTAAGGAATACACTTTTTTATGCATTAAAAAATAATCATTTATAGTTTGGCATATTTGTAGAGGAACTGTTGTGCTTGGGAACTATTATATACGTATATAACATATATATGTTATGATAATTTCGTATGTAATATTTCTTTTCTATTCTTAAGGCATATATATATTTGAATTGCAATGTACGAATTGTGTTACACAAAAAAAAAAAAGCGCATTTGATAAAGTATCAATTTTTATCCTGAAATAGTATTATGCATAGTATATGTGTACATGTCACAATTTAAAGTAAATAAGTTTGTTTGAATCGATTAATACTTATCACCTCGTCTGTTTTTAAGCTCTAATTCTCGTTGTTGATATTCTTTCTGCTGTATAGCGTTCAGTATGCAAATTATAACGAGACTAGTGTTAAACAAAATTCAATTTCTGCAAATAATCTCCACTTGTCTCAGTAACAACAGTAAGGAATGTACAATGACGAATATTGTAAATTAGTAAATGTCTTTCTAGACGAAAGACTTTAAAACAATAACTTATTTGGGCAAAAACTTCCTTAGAAATTAAATGCAAGAATAAATACACTCTTTTTAATGCTGAAGGATACTGTTAAACATATCGTCTATTTTTTGGCGTTTTACGACATCTTTGTCTTCCAAAAATTGCAATTATACAAATAACTATCGTAGCTAAAAGTACTGCACCTACAGCCCACACTGCTTTACTAGTATTAATCTTTGGTTTCGTATCTTGGTCAGCGTCTGTGTTATCGAGTAGTGACTCATCTAAAGGAACTTTAGTTGACGCTTCTGACTTTTCATGATTTTCTGACTTCTCTTCTTGTCCATGTATCGACGATTTAGATTCTGAATTCTTATTACCATTTACTACGGTGTTTATATTGCTTCTTCCATTGTTTTTGTTTGTCATTTCATTCTTTATGACTACGCTTTTTGATGTGGTACTAGTAGTAATAACAGTAGTTGTTGAAGGGGCATTAAATTCTTCAATAACTTTTTTTTTTAGTTCATCGAACTCAGACTCCTTAGCGGTAAATGCTTTATATTCGAAATTTTCTTCCCACTCATCAATGAAATCTTCTAATGGAGAGAAAAATGATAGAAGTGGATCAGACGAGATATAGTCTATTCCTAGAAATTTGTCGAGCACTCTCGTCCAATCGTCTGCCCCTCCTTGTCGAATCATTTTGCTGTTAACAAAATAATAAATTCTTAATTTTTTTTATATAAAAGAAAATATCAAATTGACAGTCGTAAACGATACATACACGAACTCAGCTTTAATTTGTTTTTCTAAGATTGAATCATATCTGACTTCTGTGGACTCCATCAAGTATTGATAAAATTGAAATGCAAGAATTGTGCCGGTCAATTTCCTACAAAAGTGAATCTTCCATTAACATTTGTGTGTAAATTATATCATTTTTAATATCCATGACATTTATTCGAAAGCCACGATGATTAACGTTAATTCCGGTCGCGAAAGCCTCAAATCTTATATTATCTTGTTTGTATTACTACTTACGGTAGATATGGCTTGTTGCTAGTAACATAGTCATCATCTAAAAAGGTGGGTGTTCCAATTCCATTGTAACTCAGTCCTTCATATTCTTGCCTTAAATAAATTTTGTTTAAATTTGCGTTAAAACAAGATTTATAATGTATTCTAAATTAAGATTTGAATTATTTGTACGTTATATTAATATTCGAATAAATTAATACCTGTATTTCCACCAGGATGATACTACATCCTCTGGATTTGTAATGCCAGTTTCTATAACATTAATTCTCCACATATCTACTGACATGTAATAAGCAAGACGCGGCAATGTATTCAATGCAGTTATCATTAAAGACACAATTAAATGTTGATCATTATCAGTAGAATTATCCATAATATGTGTGTAATTTAACCAAGCAGGACTGGCTGCTAAGATACCAAAAAGTTCTGACACACCTATTTCTAAGGCTGGAAAAAATACAAATATATCTTAATATTATCTAAAATTGATTTTAAAAATGTTCGATGTCTCTTCTTTAAATGTTATTCTTACCAGAATATCTATTAGCTGTATTAAGTACAGGAATAGTCTCTACCGACATTTGATTGTATAAAATCTTTCCTATATCTTTATGAGCAGAGAGGAAGTTGCTTATAGTAGGCTCAAAGCAAGTAGATACTCTGTAGAGTAAATGTTCAAAATTACATATAAGAGAATTTTGGAAATGTATATAGAACAAACTTATTTACTAAATTATTTGAAGTACTTAATCATAAAACATATACCTCATAATACCTTCTTTACAAAAATTAATTAATTTTGATGGGCATTGTCGATTAAACTGACTTCTATCCCAAAAATCAGCATGTGGAACTTGATTCAACATTTGTGTGCCCATAGCAGAAGCAGCTTTATATAATGATTTCCCAATAAGTTTCTAAAAAAAAATTTAATTAGTAGATTATTCAATTTAGATATTACCAAAGTAACCATTCTTTACCCTTTTCCAAAGATTCATTTTTATATTATACATTAAATCTGGATAAGGTGTTACATCAACTGATATGGGAGTCCAATCACTTCCTTGTAGGGACCCTTTTACAGAAGATTATAGTTTTCAATTGAAAGTTGTTGAACTAGTCTATGATTATTATAATATTAACTTACCAAGTAAATGAGCTGGTATTGTTTCATTCATGGTAATATTATACTTGTGGGATAAATTATTTCCAATAAATTTCAATACTTTTTTATGAAGATTCTCAATTTTACTCCATTCATATTTAATTTTGTTATAACCATCACTGTATCCACTTAAGAGTTCCCAATACTCTGTAACATCTTTGGCACCTAAAACAAAATCAATGATATATTTACATTCAATCAAATTAAATGATTACAGTATATAGAAAAATTGTAAATTGCTTTTTGAGGTACTAACCATTTGCTTTGGCAGCTTTATCAACAAGTGGGAACATAGTTGTAAAATTCTTAACTAATGGAAATAATTTTTGATGCCAAGCTGTCCAAATACTGTTTTTACTCTCAACATTATTATTACGAGATAGTACTTGTTCTACATCTAAAAACATTTATATTTTACATACTAACATGGTCTACATGTTCTTTCTCCTTAGTAAATGAAATTAATACCTTTGTGTGTGTAATTGTTCAAAACACCTGTATGAACTGTAGATAATCTTAACAATTCCACTACCCCAGCAAAGTGAATAAGCTATACAAAATAAAACTATTTAAAATCTTTTAAAATTTTTTAAAATCAATTTCACTAAAAATCATCTTACTGTTTCAAAATCTTCACTCTCCAAGAGATCATCACCTGCTTTATCAATAACATCATATTTGTGTTGTAAAGATAGATCATTAAGCTTTGTAATATTAGTAATTTCTTCCTTTTGTGTATTTTTAAAAGCAGCATAAGAAATTAATTTTTCTTCCTATAATTCGGAAAAACAAATATATTCGAAAGTTTTCTTGATCCAAAAATTTATATAAATGAATTCAAAAGCGCATAGATACATTTATATTGCATTTATTTTTATCAGAAATTTACCCATATTGATAGTGTTTTATTCGACGGAGAATTAATGAATGCCCATTCTGCATCGGATGTATTGTTACAAGCATCCTCGTAATCAAATTCGATTAATTCTATGAAAACTTTGGCGACGTCATTTTTCAATGATGTAGTCGCGCAAACCACAAAACTAAAGATTATCCAAGTCCATTGTGATGGCATCCCTTTGTGATAAAAAAAATACACATCATACATAAAAATGAATTGAAATTATTAATTTACGAGAAAAATATTTCGCCGAAAACGATATTTGTTTGGAATCTTTCAAGTGTTTACCAAATTTACAACACCGTTATTATGAATATTCAATTTTCTTGTTACTGAGAAGTCTTACGAGTTTGTTAGTTTACTAAACAGAAACTATATTAGTCATCCTTGCAGTTAGTCATTTTATTACGGGAATTTCATATTTATTTTTAACTTATTCCTTATCGGGAACAAGAGGGAATGAAAAGATGTTTTTGTTTTGTTTTCGCAGGAATCTGTTTTCAAAGAAACTGCAGGAAGTCATGATGTTAGTATTCATTATGCGTAAAACGCACAGAATGAACAGTTTCGAGGAATCGGTCAATTCAGCTCTGTTTTATACCAAAAATAATAGAAAAAAACGCTTGGAACTCGGAAACAAGGTCAGACAGAATCCATATTTATTATATTTGAGTGTTGACTTTACCCCTAAAGTTCTGTCTACTAATAATACATTTTTTAATGGATAAAGTATATGTAAATTTGTTACGAATACGCCGCTTGACCTTTACCTATGTGCCTTGATTATGTGTCACTTGTTGTTCACATAAGGCATTACGAAGCGAACCTCTAACGTAAGTTAAGAATCATGATCGAGGTTCGTAAATCCTCTACCATCCGATTGGTCACACGGCTACTACATATTTAATTGTTTCCAATTTGGCATGCGTCTGTGCCCAAGCAAATGATTACAATCACAGGCCATTCTGAGACTTTATTGACACGTTGAATTGAGCTAATATCGATCCTTTGTTACGAAGACAGTGTATTATATTTGATGGCGCCAAAGAAAATTGTGGGAACGTGTTAAGATTTTGCATAGTTTCACTTAACGATTAATTAGTCGAATATAAACTCATTTTTTTAAATTAGCGTCACGTCTACTCGCTATTTTATTTTTATAGAATTTATTTAAAATAATATAAATGTGTATTTTATTCCTATTGTTTTATAAGTTTAGTTTGTAAATCTTTTAAACGTGGAATTTTCTTCCCATTAACCGTAAAGAAGTTGACTCATGAGTTCCAGTTTTCGCAGAATTTAAACGTACGATATGATGCACAATGTACACGATTTACATTATACTGTTTGGTCTCATATGCAAAAATTAACTGTTCATCGATAAGTTACATGTTTTGAATTGTTGTGTATATGGATTAAACAAGCACTGATTATATAATGTTATATATGACATTACACATAAACTGAATTGTTCAATTAATTTTACGATATTTGAACGAATTTACTTCGTATAATTAAACGTATTACATATTACTATTTCAAAATTTTCATTCTATTATCGAACCTACGCATTTTGCAAAACAATTACTAACTTTACCATTGTTGATTTATATTACGCGGACGTTATAATCCGTGTAGGTCGTTTCAATGCGTGCAAATGTCATCTCTTTTATTATCGTTAAAGCACATACTACAAAAAAAAAAAGAAAATGGAATAAATCGCTTTGTGTACGAACTAGTTCGACTGGTACTGTGTGCATCGTTATGAATTTATGTAAAATTTTTATTCTTTTCCATAAACACGTCCAGATGACCGTGTATAGAAAAAGAAACGTTCATTCTTCGGATGAAAGATACCTTTGTAAGCTCCACACATTTTCGTAGAATGAAAGATACTTTCCCGTTTATTAGAAACGCAGCATCTGATAAATTTACGCAACGCATAATTTTACAAAAAAATTAATTACGAAGAGCAGCAATGGTGGTACATTATTATATATAATTGACATACATCTTGTTCAAATTAAAACCTGAACGTTGTGCATGAATATTAAGTGGAAATTAGAAATTGTGTAAATAGCTGTGTAACTGCAACACATCTACAATCGATAACTGCATACAGCTGTATCAATATGTTAGTGTGATCATACGTGCTATGCCTAAATTACGTGATTTCGGTAACACTATATAAATAGAATTGTTTAACTCGGCAAATAACAAGATATTGCAATAATAACATTTAAGTATCGAACCTGATAAATTTAAACTACGTACATAAAGTCACATTTTAACTTTTGTGGTATTAAGATTTAAAAGTCGAACGCCTATAGGCGTTCACCGCATGTTCAACACGCATTAAACGTTTATTGTCTAAAGAGATGTATTATTATATTCTTGGCTCTTTAATCGCTATTCGGATTATACCAACGAATGTATTTCGTTCCGATTTGTTTTGTGTATTTTACTACGGTATTCAAGATGTTTCTAGTTGACAGAATTGTTGAATATCAACAAAAAAAATTGAACGATTACAAATGCAATTAAATTAATTCACATTAAAGTATTTCATTTCCTCTACTTTTTCAATGATTTTCAATTGTGAACAGTTTATTTACGTACGAAGGATCAATTCTTACTTGGATCTGTGTCAAGAAAATAGATTTAGTTTAGTTTCCCAAACTTGCTTACCTTTTCTGGCCGAGCGTCACTTCGCTCGACGTTCACGTTTCACTTCTTTTTCGATGAGCACCTTTGGTATGTATGCAACAGAGATCGACTGTGCGAAAATGACAGAGAACATAGAGTGTTGATCAAAGGCAGCTCGCGTCCTTTCCGTAACTTTTCGACTTCAAAAACAAATGAGCAATTTTGGGCGAAAAATTCGTTGTTCTAAATGAGAAATTACCGGTTAACGCGGTCCTGCGGGTGTGCACGATCTTGAATGAACTATTTCACCCTTATCTCACTGCGAGACGTATAACGCATCGCACGTTCACTCTATGACTATTTGTACAAAGTTCGCACGATCCAAATTCCTTCGCATCATGCCACTTCACTTCAGTGGCAGTGCGTTACTGTGGTGCGTGACGTGACACATGGTCTTCGGGAATGCAGTTTCACAGAGATTGTACACCTTCCAACGATTTCGTAATTCCTGATGCGTAGACATAACTTATGTAGATAAGTGACGTATCATGGTCGTCAATGTAGGAATCTGGGTTACTTTACTTCTCTGTCGATACATCCTCTTTCAGATACAATTCCTACTGACCGTGTTTACTGCGCTTCTCTCTTACAATAGCTATGTGCGTCTGTGTGTGTACTTTTTATTTGCAGAGAATCAGTAATTCTGTACATCTTATGAAACGTTTCTGAATTTTTAGAACATGCTCGAAATCGAAAATTAATCGTAGCAATAGATGTATATTTTGTAATACTTTCAAATGTCTAGTAAAGGGGATTAAATAAAATTGAAATACGATTTGCAGCACCCTCTGGTAAGTGATATCAGAAGTTTCAGGGAACCGTTATGAGTATGTAGTATGCAGTCATATTTAATGTGTTTTCTGTGGTACGATATTCACTGTTCAAACGTCGGCGTGCATCAGCGTAATTGTACAGTTTTATTACGTGAATATTTATATTATAAAAGTATGTTATAAATTTTTGGTTCGGTAAAAGAATGTTTGACCAATTAGAATTAGTTCTCAGGAATGGCTGTAAACGGATCCGGATACGCAGAACGTGTATCGATATCGAAATTTATTTCGTTATATTACAATCAAACAGTAAGCTAAGAAATTTATACACGGTTATTATTCCCTTCACCATGTTAAATTCATAAAAATACGTATATATAATATGCTTGGAACAATAAAAATCTTTCACATGAAATTTTTTATTAGAATCTATTACGTATCTTTTGTGTCTATTACGTGTGATATTTTACTATACAAATTTACAAATCTTCGTAGTCTTTGGGAATCTTTCTGCTTCGTGTCACTGACCGCGTATTTTCAGTAATAGGAGACGAACGATAGTCACAGTTCCCGGAAAGAACGTCGACAGAAAATAAACTTGTCGAAAATTATTGAAGCCAGTCGACGAACGGTTCGAATCAGCATCAGTTGTGTTTTGTCTTATTTACATCAGGAGAACCTCGTAATTCTCATAATACTGACATTATAATTTACATTATAAAATATTTCGACCGTTAGCATTACGTAGGAATCGTATGATAGATCGAGATATATCGAGAAACGGTTTCTTCGCATAGTAACAAGGGCAAATTGTGGCGAAAATATCATTTAGAAACAAAATTTTGGTCTTGAATCTTTTGTAGTCGTATTTTCTACCTAAAACATCTATTGAGACGATAAAACTATTCGAAATCTGACGCTTAATCCTTTTTTCTAAAAAATATCGAAAATCGAAGATATTGAATCTTCCCCCTCCTGCCACCTAGTTCGCGATGTCGCTGCTAATGCCCGGCGTAGCCATTCGTAACGAAGAAATTGGCGCGATAAGACGTGTTTGTAAGTCGGCAGTTTTACAGATAGTAAGGACAGCTAATTACTTTTCATTTAATTACTATTACTCTCTATCACTCCCTAGCAGTACCTTTGTTTAATATTAATACATTTCTATCACGAATTGAGTCGAAATCGTAAAGAAAGTTGAATCGGTTTCGTGGGATTTTTCCGACATCTAACCGAGGTCACTCGTTATTATATTCCTTTAAATATAATTATATACAAAGTCGTACAACATATTTCAAGTTCAATTATTGTTTAATTGTGGTATAGACACATTTATATTGACGCATTTAATCGAAATACGTATTTTATTTCTGTTACAGTTTCTGATTTCATCTTGGGGACGCCACCGACTATGGCGCCACCGTAACGGATTCTTGGTTCGATCTAATTCATTATTGGTAAAATCTAATTCAATATAGTAATTAATAGTAATCGTATGTATATTTACTCATATTTTTTTGTTTCTTTATTGAATTTTCTTCGTAAAGTACAATATGCAATTGCGTAACAAGTCAGTGTTAAGATTAAATAAGAATTCGTCCATTTCGTTTTGTAACGGTCGCGTTGATTTCAAATGGGCGGGAGTCAGTAATGGCGTCGGTAGATATGGACGGACAATTGGAAGTATCTATATTTTACTGTATTTTACATTATACTTTACAGTTTAAAAGAACAGTATTTCCTTTGATACACATTAAATTTAGAAAAAAGAGAGAAATAGGAAAGCACACGATGCTTGTTCAACTAACCCAATTCTTTCAGGAATTTTGATGACCGCGCGCAATGCGGTTAATAGAGTCACTTTTTCGTAAAATAGTTGTTATTTTTTGAAGCACAGTTGCTTCAAATAGAGTTGCGTTTACAATTTAGGCATACGTGGAAGTCGAGTCAGTGTCTATTGCGTATTTAAAAATTTTTTCCAGAGCATCGTGGCTCTTTTTATTTTATAAATCGCGACAGTAGAGCCAATTGTTCGCCGTCTTTGATTTTCGGTCGCGTCAGGATTCTATTCACTTCACTATTATTTTCAATTATTCCTTTGAAAATTAGAAATGCTCGTTACCGGTTTTAGAGTCAGTGAATCACTAAAGAGGAATTTTGGGCGATAGTCTGAGAATGAAAAGTGTAAGTATCTTTGTATTTTTTTTTATATATATTCAGAAAAGAATTCCTGTTTCTAAAGTTTTTTAAAAGCAGACTCTAATGTTTTCTATTTTTAGTATCGTATCCATAGGTTCAACAACATCGACAACGATTCACTATCATCGACAACGGTTCACCAACATCGACAACGATTCACCACCGACGTACTTGATCGCATTCTACGATCGGTGAGTTTTTAACATTTTTTGTTCCTCTGATCCCCAATCATGTCATAGGACGAAAGGTCCGAATTGACACGGGTGATCAGTTGTATACGTGGTTTTGACGAGTATTGTGACCACGGGTATTTTCAATACCCGTGACTAGTAACTTATATTATTTAGTTCAGGCTAGGGTCTTCTTGTGCGTCGCGTTTTTTATCATGATAAATGTTGCATATTAAATGAATATAAGCATGTAATGCAGTAATATTAAAATATAAATCTTAATTACAATAAAATTGCACAATAATATTTATAATACGAATGTTTTGCTTTTCATTACATTCATTATACAATGAATGTTCTGTTGTTAATATTGTTCACATATTAAATGTTGGTCTCCTTTTATATTTTTCTCATTTCATGTTAAAGCATAAATTGATGATCATGGAAAATATTATAGACTTTTGTTACTCGTTTAAAAATATAATGTTGATTTCATGCACAAGAAGGTATTTCGCGATGGGTAGATTTCTAAGTCAAAGTAATATGCATTGTTCACTATTTTCATTTTTTAAACAATTCACTTTGACGACGAAATTGTACCAAGGATAATAAGTTCAATATTTTAATTGATAATTTAATAAATTTGCTTCAATCACCTTAAATTTTTAAAATAAATTATTTTATTATAAAATCTTAATTAAAGTCTTTTCTTTTCTTAAAGTCGTTTTCTCTAAATAATTAAATTTTAAAGACAGTAATTTTCTTTCAAGATTCTTTTTAACAAAGAAATAATATTTTGTTAGACGCTGTTATTTACATTATAATCATCTTTTATAGTTTAGGATTTTCAGGATATCTTTCCGTGTTCATTGCCTAAACTCATTCACGTGCCCAGGTGCTACTTGTCTGAGTGAAGGCAATGGGCACGATGACTATAAAATTTATAATAATAATCCATATGTGTGCGGCTGACAATGCTACTGTATCGTGCACGGCGTACTTTCCACATGTGTGTGTATGTGTGTGGTTAGGCTGTGGGAAGTGCGTCGTTTCAGAAGTTATTATAATTACAATTTACACACAGAATTTTTTAACATTAAATTTTTATCAATTACAATAATAATATCGAATTTCGTTTCACCATTTATTTGACAAATGTTGATGTTGCATTCACAGCGGTAATATAAAATGCTTAATAGATTACTTTTTCAATTTTATATAATATATTTTATCAAAGACTATATTACATACATTAAAACATTCTATATAAATGCTTATATAGTATACGTATAATACGCAATGAACACTAGTTTTTGTCAGCCGATTTCAGAAAATGGTACGTACATTAGAGTATGAAAGTTGTATGCAATGTTCGGGTGTCGGAGGAACCCCGGGGAATCCTCTCTAGTTTAGGCCGCGCCCGAACATTATGCGTGAGAACCGTGGAGTGTTTGTTTGCGAAAATGAGTTTTGCAATTTTTTAAATATAGGGTTAGGTAGGTAGGTAACTTATTTGCTGGTATGTGTGCTAGATGTAAGTAGGTAGGGTCAGGACAGGACTGTCCACATTAGTTAATCGGGTAGGCGCGTTTTCGCGTGGCAGTCCTGTATCTGTAGGACGATTTCGAGAGTTGAAAAGTCAGCCGATCCAAACGGTTTCTACCGTTTGTTTTGGTGTTACTTCCCATTCTTGGAATCGCCGCGACTTTAAAGTCGCTCTTCGCGTTCGCGGTCGCGATTAGGCCCCCTCGAAACGCTCGTCCCGCTCGTGTTACTCCACACGTGTCCCGACAACAGTTCCTATTGTTGGAGGTTCTCGTATTGCACGGAGTGCTCGAGCCTAGTATTAAGTTTCAGGCATCGGTAGGACCGCCGAAGAGAGAAAAGACTCAAAGAGTCGAAGAGGCCCTGACAAACTGTCTCAAGAGTGGGCTACAACAAATAGCTTTTCATCTTCATCTTTGGATGAGGATGGAAAGTTATTCCTGTTACTACTAACGTCACTTTACTCGTCTGTAGTTGTAGTAATTGTAGTTTTCCAGATGGTACTTGATATCGCGTTTTGCATTAGCGTTGCGAAATACAAATGATCGCGTCTGATTCCAAGATAGCGTTGCGAATATTATAAACTTATTGCGATTACTGAATATTTTCGCGTTTATTTTCAGAGTAGTGTCGCGAGTAAGAATTTGATAACGGTTTGCTATTAGCGTTGCGAAAAATGAATGTCATTCGCGTTGTTTGTCTAAATAATTTTGCAAATAATTAGTTTGATAGTTAACTTTAAGAGTTGCAAATGATATGAATTTGATCGCGATTGTTTTTAGTGTTGCGATTATTTTTTCGCGTTCGCTTTTCAGGGTAAGGTCCAGGAATCACGAAGCAACTGAGTCAGCTGCATCAGCTGTGATTGATCGGCTGCACCTGATTATTAAAGTTAGCGTTGCGTATTACTATTGAACATGGATGCACGTGATTTTGTTAGTGTTGCGAGCAATTAAGCGCTCTACGTGGCTGCTCTCGGGAAGTTCTTCATTTTTACGAATAATGACGCATCCCGCGGTTGTTTCTGACAATTTTTTAATTAATAAATTAGAGTTGCGTATAAGTAAGCGCCCTATATGGTTGCTCACGGGAGATTTTTCATTTTATATGTTATGAATTAGTGTTGCGATATGAAAAATAGTCCACTTACGGTTTGTTTTGAATTTATTACAAGTGGACGATACTTCATTTTATAAATTAAGTGTGTATCATTGGAAATACTGTTGAAAAGTAGATTTCATATCTAAAAAAAGATACGTTTTAGTATATTGTTTAATGTATTCTTTTTTTTATCCTAACACTGACACAAAATAATATTTTGCTTGAAATTTACTTGCATAATATTCGCGTTTCGAGTCTAACAATTTTTGTTTTTATGCATCAAATGTTGAATTAAAATTTTGCTTTTCTGATTTTTGTTTTAATTTTTGTAAATATATACTATTTATTTGAAGTGTTTTTTTCAGCTATCAAATTTTTGTTTGTTTGTTTACTAATCCATTAAACAAGTTTCTGTTACAGGATATGTATGCATATTTTGAAGGATTAAACAGTGGGATGTAAGAATGTCAAAAATGGGAACTTGATATGTATAAATCTGAAGAATAGAGTGTAAGAATTACTACACATGGGAATTTCATATTCCTGGTAACTTAAACTTTAGTGAATTTTGTTTCATATTGCTCAGTATATGTTTCAGGAAATTATCATGAATGAGTGGCAGAAACAACAAGGAAGATTATGTATATTTTATGTATTTTTTTAGATAATTATAAACAAATTGTATTGAATTTTTTTTCATATTGCTTAGTTTATATTTTAAAAAATCATCATGAACAATTGGCAGAAACAACAAGGAAGATGCAACAAGGAAGAAAGAACAAGAAAGAAGATATTTTCATATATTTTGTTAGGCAGGTTATAAGAAAAGAGTGAACACTTCACAGTGTTTGGTTGTCCACATTAGCCATTGTGTTAGAAAGGCTAATTCTATTGAGAAATTTCGTTTTGGTTGTAAAAATCACTTGATTGACTTCTGTGTCTTGTGGTGAGCCTTTATCCGGCAAATTCTGTTGAAAACTCTACTCTTTTGTTGGTTTCATCGTTTATTGGGTGCTTCCTTTATTGGTTGCACTTTTGTTTGTTAGTTTCTCAAAAAATCTTCAGTAATGAAGAGTGGTTTAGATTTTAGATTCGGTTAGGGCGGGTCTCTTATTCGCAGCAACCTCCTCGTGGTGAGACCCGGTAATTGATGTTACCCGCGACGAAAGTTCTTCATCGCGGGTAACACCGAGCTAATAGCTGCGTATTTATCCAATAATTATGTTGTGTAGGATGTTCATATTCTGAGGTTAATATCCAAAAATATTAATTTAATTTTTTGATAATTTATTAATCATACACTTACATACGGAATGTGTAACAAATATTACTAATCTCAGTCATTATCATATAATTAATATTAGAAACTTTATAAAATAATTTTATAGGTATATAATGTGCTTATCTTATATAGAACATTTATTTGCTATTTTAGCTGTTTTCATAACTTTTACATAGGTCTATTAATTACTTTTGGCACATATACTGCAATATATATACAATAATACAAGTTTGTTCCATTGTAACTATGAAACCTTATAAAATGCAAGACAAATTGCTCTAGAGAAACTAAATCAACAGGAATTAATAGCTGGAATTATTTTGGTGTAAGACATCAGTTTATTATACAATTTCTTAATGTGGAAATGAATGACTACATATACACATTGCTATATTTACAAAAATGACAGACATTCATAATACTATAATATATAATTATCTGAGTAATTATTAATATTTATCTATGAATCTTTTTACCTAATTTTAACATAGGTAATATTTTTGCAAGAGTAATAAAATGTGCTATCATATAACCAAGAAGAGCACCTAACACACATGGTATTGGCCAAGTTTGCCATGGACGGTCCCAATCTAATGGAATTACAATAGCTCCTAACCATGCACCCAAAAGTGTTGTTTGAATGTTGGTTTTGATAGCATCTGCTAAAACATTACCTTTTTGTGACTGTGCTCCTGTCATGATTTCTAACACACCATCTACTCCTAAATGCAGACTTGCAGGAACAAATGTAAGAGTAGTCAGTGTGAGTGTAAGCATAGTAGTTTCTTCATGATGCATAAATAAAGGAGCACCAAATAATATAATAACTATATAATATACAACAGACAAAAGAAAAGCAGCTAACAAAAATTTAAAAATTTCTTTCAAGTATTTTGACCAATACTTTCTAGCTTTTGAGGGTGCCCGTATTTCAGTTTTCCCTATAATTACTGTTTCAGAATGAAACATAGGGAATAATAATTTAATCACTTCTGCAAAAAGCAGAATTAATAGTACTGGAATAAACTTGTATTTTCCCACATTATACAAGTTATCATTTAGTTTGAGTAATATTAGAATACCAGGAAAGTAAATACATGTGAAAGAACAATATGATAATAGTAATCTTTGACCCAATTTGTTTCCAACATTCATGGTTGATAGTTTCCTTAACCTGTAACAAAAACTTATGTGTTCATAATATAAAAATAAGAAAAAGAAATATTTACATGCATTTCATAGTTTCTTACTTGGTGTAAAATGAAATAGTTGTTCTTAATGTAGTACTTGTTATGTTATCATATTTATGCAATATATCATCATATTCTATTATACCATTTCTTTTTACAATGATTAACAGAATTTTTATGCATACTATTTTTTAACAAGGTATTAATGTCAAATTGCATAAAACCGAAAAATTATGCATTAGTTAATTTCAATTTTTCATTAAATTTCAAAAGATATATTACGATTAGAACGTGTATACGTCACACTTCATTTGTCAATATTGAGAAATCAGCTGTTACAAACGTGGTTCTGGCAGAAAATTAAAGGCGTAAAATTATTGTAGAATTGCAAGATCCATTGTTTGATGTTGTTCTTGGGGTAATCATCATGGGGAAGAATAAACAAGCGCAACGAACAAAAAACAATGCAAGAGTAAGCAAAAGTCCATATCAATAATAAAGCACAATGTTAAAAAAATTATAGGTTAAGTTTTGTTATTGTGAGAATTTTTCAAATCTCGAAATTAAATTTACTCTCTTTCTAAAGAAATGATAATAGTGTAGTGATTTAATCAAGCATTATTTACAAAACAGTGGAGTAATTCAAAGCTTTTGTTCATCGCTGTACTAAAATATGTCCATATTGTTTGTTGCCTGATCTATTAAAACAAAATTTCTTAATGAAATACATCTTAATATTGTCAATTTTTTGTCATTTTTAGCCATCAAATAGCAGCCGCAGTGCAGAACTTCTGGGTACTGCATTGCCAAATTTTGTTGGTTTCTCAGCTGTGAAAGATGGTGGATATGTACCTGTATTACCAGGTTTATCTCTCTGTAGTATAAATGAGATAGAAATGAGCAATGTTGATAGTAATTTCCAACTAGTGTTGAGAAAAATGAATAAAAAAGATGCAACAACTAAGTATAAAGTAAGATGGGATTGTTGTCACATATGTAAATAATATTGAAATTAAATCATTATATTTTCAGGCTTTGCAAGAATTTGTTGTTCTATGTAGAGATTTAGAAATATCAGCTGTTGAAGGAATGTTACCATTTTGGCCACGGATATATTGTACCTTAGCTATAGATATAGAACATAAAGTTAGAGAAGCTACACAATTGGCACATGCAGCTGTTGTGAAACGTGTAGGCAAGGGTATAGCATTATATTTGAAACAACTTGCAGGAGCTTGGTTCATTTCACAACATGATACATACCCCCCTGCTGCATCAGCTGCTACTAATTCATTCAATGTGAATATGTGTTAAATGTTAATTATAAAACACATGAAATTGATAAAGTCTGAGTATATCTTTTTAACAGGAGATTTTTTATTTATATATAGGACACATTTTCACCAAAAAAAGTTATTAATGCTATTGTGCATTGTCAATGTGAAATTTTAACATATATCTGTAATAGCATTACTGTTCATACACCACAGTCTTTGTCTCTGCAAAAGTATGTTTTATAACTATGAAATATAAGTGGTATCAACTGTAGGAACTAATATTTATACCAGTTTATATATATTATTAGGAGTCTCACTGCAGAAGAAATGGAAGCAAAGTACCAAAGGTTGTTAATAGCAAGTGTAAAAGCTTATAGTTTTTATTTAAAGAAAATTCCTTTTGAGGAGATTGAAAAAATGATCGATATTCATAAAAAAATTATAAACAATAACAAATTTTGGAAGTTAGAGAAGTATGATGCTTTATCTGTTAAAACAGCATTTTTTAATGTGTTAACATCACTGATTGAGAATACTGCTATATTGATGCAAGAGGAAAAAAAGAGAACTGTAACAACTATTATGAATAATCTTGATGAAACAGAACCTGCACTCTTGTCTGCTATATGGGAATGTGTGCTCGTAACTATAAATAAAATACCGGTAAATAATTGTTACTTATGCAGTATTCAGTATAGTAAGTCTAATTGAATTATATGAAATCATTTTTATTAGGATTGGTATTGTGTAGTGAGCATTGAAAAACTAGTATTGCCAAAACTATGGCATGTTTTACGAAGTGGAGGACAATGTTGTGCTAGTATTGTTTACCCAAATTTGTTACCATTTATCAGTCAGTTTCCAAAACTAAATGTTAATGCTTATAATTTGTACATAAATTTTTTTGATAATATGCGACAAGGGTACGTCATCAGTATAATTAATAATTTATTGTTTATATTAAATTATACATTATTTTGAAATACGTTAATGTATTTTTTAGATTTTCCGTAAAAAACGTACAAATGGGCCGTTCAGAAATGTTTGCAATAGCAACGTCATTTGTTGAATGTTTACGCTACTCTATTCTTCTAAATGTTAATAATCAAGATTTATGCAGTGCACTCCTCAAAAAACAGGTCTCTTATTTTATATCATTTATCCATATTGAATGTTAATGCAGTTCTTTGTGCAGGGGGAGTATTTATAATTAATACTGAATTATTTCAGCTTATGCCATGCCTAGAAATATGTTTAATGGAAAATACTCCTATGAAACAAATTCTTTTTTGTGAAATTACACACTTAGTGCGGTATTGGAGTAAAAATCGATATAACAAAGATTACAAATCATATTCCTACTTAATACAAGAATTTTGGCGTGAACTCAATGCGCTGTTCAATTCAATCATAGACGCATCCAAAAATTTTGAATCAGATACGAGTAATTCTCAAATTGAGTTCTTGATTACATTGAAGACAGCACCTGTATACGGCCGTAAAAATTTAAAGGTCAAATTTTCTAATTCAGAAGAGGATATAAAAATTAAGTCTCAAACTCAAGATACAAAAATTGATGAGGATACTGCATTCCTTGCTGAGTTAAATAAATTTGTTAATTCCCTTTATATAAAATATTTCAATGAAATCACAGAACATCGCACTAAAAAGTATATCACACGCTTAAATAAGCTTATAACATGCTTTGAAAGTGAAGAACTTACAAACCTATCAGAGTCTTCGGAAATAAAAATAAACTTCTTCAATTTCTATGATCAAATTTTACGAAGTTGGTTACTGGAACAATCGTTAGGAACAGATGATATAGTAGAATTAATATTCAATATCATTAAGTACATGAATGATGCTGAGAAAAATGATGTTTTAAAGTCACTTACACAGGTAAAAAATGTTCACAATTTTGTAAAAATTTATAAAATTGTACAGATTAATATTTTGATAAATGTACTTTTAGTTTGAAGATATTGTAACAATAAGAAGTATTCTATATTGTGCTCTATCAAAGAAACATAGAAACGATCCAGTAGTAAAAAAATGGTGTTCACAATCTAGGATGACTAGTTTATTGTTAGATCTAGTAAAAGAAATTGCTTCAGGCAATTATTCTGAATTAGAGAAAAATCAGAATCTTATTTTATTAGCCTTTGAGCCTTCTAATGATGGCAGTAAGTTTTTATATTTAACTGCATTATATTTTATTAATGTAGCAAAAAATAACATGTATATTAGTATTTATTATAATTTTTAGATTTATTAATAAAAGAAGAGGCAATCAATGAAATTCTATCTATACTTTGTAATTCAATTCATGAAGTGGATGAAACGTGTTTATTACATTTCGCAAAATTAATTTCTTGTATTGTTCCATTGACATGGACTCATAAACAGTTAACATTAGGAGCTGTACATGTTTTAGAAACGCTCTTTGAATTATGTTCTCAAGAGTATTTTAGTAACAATTCCACTTTTATTGAAATAATGCATGATGTATGGAAAAAGGGACTTCTGCAAGCTACTCAAAAACTAGCTCAACCAGCACTGATGGAGTTGACTAAAAAGTTTGCAGCCATTATATGGAAGAAGATATATAACTCGTAAGATAATTATTATTATGCGCGAAATGTTTTTGTTTGTTTTATAACATGATTAATGCTTTATAGAAGCGAAGAGCATACCAAAGAAATATTGGTGGACATAGCAGCTGATTTTCTTGAAGTTATAATTAATAACCAGGTCCATATAAATGAAGATTATAAACAAGAAATTATTTTAACATTTTTAACAGATATGAATATAAATGCATGGATAGCTGAAGTAACTGGAATAATTATCTATGGTGAAGTAATAAGTGGTAAATTATATGTATCCACTCTTGATCAGAGGATACAGATTTATCAAAATTCCATGTCCATTGATTTAATTAGTACTACAGTAATAGATAATACTGAGAATTGTTTAAAATGGGCATTATTTAATGCAAATTTATTGAATAATCTGTGCTCAAGATTAAAAAACAGAGATGAAGAAGAAGATGAAGGAAAGGAAGCGAATATTGAAAAATCATTGATACATAATATGAATTTACCAGGAATTACAAATCTTTTAATAAATATTATATATACAATTATTTTAGGACGAATTTATACAAATTATTACAAATCTGCAAGTATAATAATATATAGCATTACAATATTTAATTAATCGTAAAAAATGGAAGTAATGCTTAACTAATTAATCTTTTTCAGACTAAACATTATAGCAACGTAATTAATATTTTAACAACTGTTCAAACTAGTTTTAAACAAACACAAATGTATATTAATGAAGACATTTATACTGAAATTGTGAATCATATAAAGATGTAGGTTCTTCTTTCTATCATGACTGATCATTAATTTTATTCTTTACTAAATTTATTTTGAACATATTTATACAGGAATTATTCAAACTATGGCAGTATGTTACCATACATAATACATTTTTGTTGCACTGAATTATGCATAAACAATAAATCAGAAGAACTACTTCAAATTTACAGCAATATTAATGCATCTACTGCAAATAATGAGATGTATCTTCAAGGACAACAGGTAGTACAATATTAATTTACAATCTTTTGTATTATAAATTAATATTTTATATAATGACAGAATACTTTATTTTAGATTCTGTCAAAACTTCGAAGTTCGGAAGATACTTCAATAACAACAGATGATGTTCATGCATTGATAGCAGCAAGAAATGTGCTTATTAATCAACAAACCAATTTGAATTATTCTAAAATTTTAGAAAAATTAATATCGTATGAGAAGGAAAACCCTATGCTATTACTTCTTGATTGGTATCTATAATAATTTTACTTAATAAAATTTCGTAAGATTTGTCCAATTAATTATGAAATATACATTCGTATTTCTTTTTTTTTATAGTGACATCTCACAGATTCCGTGGGAAAAACTAACTTTACCTTTGGAAGTTATAAGATTTTTAACGGAACTTATAACGCAAATTCCATCCAATTTAACATTCGAACACTGGAATTTTATTACGATATCTTTGGCTCTGTGGCAATTAACCATTGCGAAATCAGAACAGAACGCTAATGACTTCAAAGTGTGTATACATATAATAACTTACATTATGAAAAATAAATTATTAATTTTATTTAATGTATGTACTTTCCTTCATTGTCTTATTATAGGTATCTACACTGACAGTAGCCGTTTGTCAGCTTTACCGTGCGTTCCAGAATTTAATTAAGCAATATGAACAAGGACAGATAACAGACTTACCTAAAATGTTGTTAGAGGAATGGAAAAATTTTTTCGTTGGTGTTATACAAAGCGGAATTATTAAATTCTGGATGTTTTACGCAAGTATGTCTATTTTAAAAAAATAGAATGGCAAACTAGTTTATAATTGTTGACTTTTCTAATTTGTTAAAAACTGTACAGATTCTTATAATGAAAAAACAACAGGATTGAAACCTGTCATAGTGTTGGATCATCTAGGAAAAGCAGTCAAAACATCAAACGGAAATATACTCTTCGAAAATCAATCAAACGTATCTCCCGAAGTATCCGTTGATTTGAACCAAACTGTACAATTGTCGCTAAAATTATTTCAGTCTCCCATAGTTAGTATACAATTGGGCGCATATCATTTGTTGAAACTCGCAGTACCGGTGCTTGTGAAACAAGACAAAGCAACTGTGGAGTTAGAAAACTTTGATGCAAATACTTTGAACATTAAAAAACTGGAAGACGTGTTGCAAAGTACGCAGAACATCGTGAACGCTATTTTGATGGATTTCAAGTAAGTTTTCACGTAGCACACGATCGAAGGAGCATACTGTTCATCATGATATTTTTGTAGATTATGTGATACAGTTAGTTGTACTATCCAACCATACACGGATTCCTACACGTACACCGTGGGGTATTTGTTATCATGGGCTATTGTATTAGACATGTGTGCGAATGCTCATGGAGATCTGCTGTATCAGTATAGCGAAATACTTCAGTAAAATTCTTTTAACGTTTTTTTGAATCTTTCTTATTACTTGACAGAAATTCTTTACAAATTTATAATGGTTTATTATTGCAGAGATAATTTTTTCCCGAGTTTATTAAATAACATATTCCGTTTAATGCCGGTAGAGGTACTCCAAGATAATAAGAATAAAGGTGCAAAATTAACAGAGATATTTTCTACAGAACCATCTCTCGATTTTAGAGGTACTCGTGCTTATTATTTGTTTCCAATAAAATTTCTTTACAAAATTCGTTTATTCTCATTGTTTTATAGAAAGTTGGACGGAATGGAGATTGGATCATATAGTATGCTGGTTGTACACAAATAGTTTAAGGCATTTGCCAGTATTGGTAAGACAATGGTGGAGCACTAGTGACAGTAGGGTCAGTGCTGCAGTAGACAAGATCACAACGCATTATATTAGCCCTATGCTTTGTCAAGAGGAGCTTTCAAATAACAAGCTACATATTAGTGAAAATATGCAAGTAAAAGTTCATCCAACGTTCCGTGAAGTTGTAGCCTTGTATCAAATGGATGAAACGAAATTGGAGCTTACTATCACGTTGTCGACTAATCATCCTTTGGGGCCAATTACAGTCAAACCTGGACAACATACAGGTGGAAGTGCAAATTGGCGAAATTGTCACATGCAGTTGTCCATATTTCTTAGACATCAAGTAAGGATTTAATACTGATAAATAATTAGATCACGTTTTTTTCTGAAGAGGACATTTTACAAATATTGGTTTTGTTCTGTGTAGAATGGATCTGTATGGGATGGTCTTGCATTGTGGAAAAAGAATTTTGATAAGAAATTCGCCGGTATTGAAGAGTGTTACATATGTTTCAGTATTTTCCATATGAGTTCATACCAAATCCCGAAATTATTGTGCGATGCATGCCGGAAGAAGTTTCATACAGCTTGTCTGGTATGTTTGTGTCTATAATATTTACAGTTTTTATCGAAATCATTTTTGAAAGTTACATTTTTACTTTCAGTATAAGTGGTTCAGTACAAGCCAGAAATCCACCTGCCCTGTATGCAGGAACATATTCTAATTTTCTTGTATTATTTATGAACAAAATTTGTAGCTCTAAGTAAGCTAATACATATAAGTTGTGTATACCTAATCAATGTATATTACGTAAATTAATAATAAATTTCAATTTATAATAACATGTTATAACGGAACAATTTGTTAGTGTTTTTCGTGTGTGAGAAATACTTTGAACCGAAAAGTTTCCAAATATGATACCGTTAATCAATTTATCCAATGTTCTTAGAAGAAGGTGTTCTATCATACGATTTAAAGAATACAAATATTACAACACATTTACGATAAGATTAGGACAGTTTATAATCAGGTGTTGATACAAGATAAGCATCATTCCTTCTTCGAGGGACAGACGAAACAGACTACAAGATGCCAGGTAAGTGTTACAGGTGTGCACAGTCAATTCTACCAATCAGGAATATTTAAAGTTTGAAAACTTTTTGAATCTCTGAACATTTTTTAATAGTTATCGATTTATCAACTATAAAAATATATTCTATAATAATCTTATCGGGAATTACTTAACGCTGTTATATTCAGTTCGTAGCGTTAATGTTAGATAAACATGTATTTATACTTTTATCTTATGACTGGTTTAATTATTATAATTTGTTGAAAAATAACATTAGATGTCAAAAGTCTGTGTTAAATATCATGTCAATTTTACAATGTCATTTGTAGATATTAAATGAGAGACAGTTGACTTGTAAACATCTTGCATGATATAGTTGGTACAGTTTGAGCAATTGTTTGCACCAAAGCTTACAGGTGGATTCGTCGAAGTGCGGAGCAAAGTTTACCCGGAAATGCAGTTGTTGGAGGACGAGACGCCGACGGAACAACCATCTTCGTCGGCAGAGCCTTCCACGAAGGTGATATGCTTCCGGCAAAGGTGATTCCCGATAAAAGCGTTGCTTACGTGTGCCACAACGGAGAGGAACACGCTAAATACGATTTCGAAGTGAGTACTTCGCGACAAGTTTACGCGTTTCTCTTCATTAATTCTCTATAATTAAAATCATGCATGGCTTTTGAAAAACATTATACATTTGAATCATACGTAACATCTAATCCTATGTTTCCTATTTTTCATTACGAATTCTTTCCAGATCATTATCTTGCAAAGAGTTAAACATTTCGAGTTAGAAATCGATCCCATATTAGTGTCTATTCGCTAGCAATCTAATCTGACGATCAATAGGTAAATCTCCGATATCGACGCTATCTTTTCTTATTCCTTCGGGATAGTAGCAGAGAAACCGATTAAACTCAAGGCGAACTAGTGGAGACGCTAGCCGGTTCGATGATTTTAACAAATAATAAATCCTTTCTATAATGAACTTAATTTCCTGATGGAACGAAGTAGCCTGTCGACTCATGCAAACACGGAATTGAGATTTCGTGTCAAGGCGAAGCCGTTTTGCTTCGTAAAATAGGAACACACTTCGTGCGATTTGCATCGAAGTTTCTTTTTACGTGACTGTTTCCTCTACCGCTGTCCCGGTAAATTTTAGTCTTTAATTCTTGGTCCGTAATGTCGTTCAATTCGATAATTTATCATCGTCGATTATACCGATTATGCGCGTCGTGTACTTATATTTTCGATTATCCAATGTTCGATCGAAAATTTGTTTGCTCAAGATACGAAGATAGTGATGGTTTGCAGAACGAAACGTGTGTTTTACAATATCGTATCAATACATCGACGTGTTAAATACGCAGTAGAATATTTGTATGTAATAGTTCAGATAGCAGGTCATGTTTTAAAATCAGTGAAAACTGCCAAGTTAGCAAAGTTACACGGGCCATCACATATTTAAACAAATCTGTGATAACAAATACAAAAATGATTGATTTGGAGCGAAATGACATACGTGTATGGAGTGGCAGGTAAAAGGGAGAGGGGGGCTCGAACACTTGTAGTCCCCCTCCATTGACTAACAGAATCTATTACCTGAATTCTAATCGCTTCGATCGATTTCTTAATTTCTTGATAAATGTTGAACACTCGTCAAGGCTTAAATATTTCTAGTTATTAATTTCTAAGGGTGGAATTCTAAAATTTGAAATTGAATGTATCTTTAATGTGTCCCGTTTTTTTAGGTTCTGTGCCTAGGTGAATTCGCATGGGAGTTCAGCAGCAACGGCAATATTCCGAACGATGCGATAGTCGCAGGACAGACTTCTGATGGAGAGTCTCTGTATGTTGGCCGCGTTCTCCATAATGGATCCCAAACAATTGGCAAGGTCGGAATTGTCTGTTCCTAGTATCACACGATGGCGTAAACGTAAGGGGTCGTAACTGACCGTGGTTCCAAGCAATGAGAGATGTTATTCTTTTGCAGGTCCAACCCAGTCACGGTTGTCTCTACATTCCCTTCGACGGAGAGGAGTTGTCCTTCAAAGACTACGAAGTCCTCGTACTTAATTAATTACTGTGAAACTAAGGTTACGATCGTTGTTATACGCATAGAATACATGACTAATGTTTTTATTATATTTGAACCTTCGATTCTCGCCTAAACGTAACAATTTTTTAACGAAGGAAATAACAATAAATAAGAAATAAATACTAAAGAGGATCAATATCGTACTACAAATGGTTATCCTTACGACTTACCATAAAATATACTGCTTCCTGTATCTTGTACAAAAAGAGGCAAAACCTAAAAATCATTGACGCGTTTAACGCGAAGGTTATCGACGACACTAAAAACTCTGCTCAGAGAAATCTTAATTTGTTTGCTGCATATTATTAGCCCATTGAAATTTGCAAATCTATGAAAGTAGATTTTTTAAAAAGATGATCCAGCTTTGCCAAGGGTAATTGGATAATAGTTCTCGATAATAGTCGAAGAAATTGTTATGATCTACGTGCTTGCGTGTTAAGAGCCAAAGAAATTCGTTAAAAATACAATACCAGAAGTTGACGCGATTGCATGTGATTCGATAATTGAAACGTAATTATCTCGTGCACGACGTTGTAAAAGAGAAGAAGGATGCAAGTGTACCGAGCATTCGAACGTACTGTAGCATTTGACCCTTGAAACGGTTTATTCCGAGTTGGAGCATGCGATGACAGCGGATGTGTCGGTGAAACATCAAAACAACGGGTCTGTCACGGCCCTGGATCGAATACTTTTATAGCATCACTCGAATTGCGAGCATTACTCACTTGAAGACGTCATACGATCAACTTAAGTGCCAGGGCCGTAACTCAAATATCGAATCCAGCTACATGTCCTACGATTTTAGCAATTTCCCCGAAAAGCTTCGTGCCCGAACGATTAATTCCCTTCCAGATCTATTTCGATCTCGACGAATTTCATCTTTCGAGTACCATGGAAATCCACGAGCGTTCAACGATAAATTTGACTGCCGGGACCATTGACCGAATTTCTACGGAACCCGGTCCGCTCGAAGGTCTAGAAAAATCTTAAGCCCACGAAGCACGTACGAATGAAGTAACGTAATTGCCAATTCGTCACAATTGGCCGCCCAGCAAACGTCATTACGGGACCAGAAAGATCCCGCGAGCAAATCGTTGTCGTCGGTATACTTAATGCAATCTTTGATTTATCGTTCTAGGTGGCGGTGCTCAGAGGGGGACGGCCCTGCCTGAAATAGGTTCTAGCCGTAGAAGACAAGACAGCCGTTGTGATTATTTTATCAACAAATTGCTACATTTAACGGCACCTCGACTCTGGCCTACCAGGGATGACGATTTCAACGGTGCTCCCTGTTTACATATCTCTCTCGCTGTTGGAAAGAATGTAGAATCGCTCGATTCCCCTTCGGGCACCTAAAACAACGAGCTGTATGCTTGAAGGAAGTGACATTTGAGAGAAGAAACAGATTGGAGAACAGAGAACCGAAACAAGCCCGGGTTAGGATTTTGTAAATAAGGCAACAAGGATAAAGAAATCCATCTCCTTATCTCTGCCGCATGTTCAGCCAGCTAGAACATTGAAACGCATGAGTAATACGATATTACATATAATGAGAGGGACGTTTTCCTGCCACTTTCAAGGTAACGATTTACACCGAATTAAAAAAGAAAGAAAAAGAAACAATATTCAGCGACTCGACCTTCTTCTAAAATACAGATCAGTGCGATTTAGAATCGTCAAAATGAGCTCGAGAGTCCTCAGCTGGTGCAAATCTCACGAATGATTTCTCAAATCGTCAAAAGGAGACGAAGAAGGAGATCGAGTCAGAGGCCGACGTGTCTTTGCTTCGGAGGTGCGATGGCTAACCTTGACCTGAAAAGCCCCTGAGAGCGGAATCGGAAGCGTCGCGGAACCGGGACAGCGCGTGGTTGGGCATCATCGTCGCAGAAACAATTTGTACCGTCGAAGTTTCGACGAGCAACGCGTATTTAGCGGACTAGGTGGACGTACTCGAGGGTACCTCGCCGCACGTGGAGAGGGCCAAGAGATTAGAGGGGACGGAAGAAGGGAACAGGAGGTGGTGGAGGAAGAGTCGGTGCAGGAGGTGGTCGAGAGGAAGAAGAAGGGAAGGAGGTGACACGCGTATCGCAATGCACAATGGTGCATTAGCCAGGAGTAGACGGCCAGACGGTCTCTCCCGCGGACCGGCTGTGAAATCTATCGAAGCGGTGTATACCGTGGAACAGGAACCACATACGAAATAATCGAACGTTCGTAACTGTTCAACGGAGGAACGATAATCTCCAACAGCTCGAAAGATCAATTCGTCGACGACGATCGTACCTCCGACCGTTTCCCGACGTTGACGATCCTCCTGAAACCGGCTCGCATGACTCTGAACATCGGACACGCTTGGAGACTTCACCCGAGAGAGGTTCTGAAGCGTCTCGATACGAGATAGTGTGCACGTTCGAACACACACCGCGCGTGTACGTTGGGTCCGTACGCTTTCGTAAATAGTCAGAGGCTCGATAGACAGCCTCTTCCCGACGAAGATGGCTGACTCTATCCCGAACGATCCGGTGGCTGGCACCACCGTGGAGAAGAAACGCGGTGACTCGGTGAACGCGTCCGACCAAGGCGTCGTCTGGAAGTCGATGACGTTGCGGGAGAAATGGGCCTATTTCACCAGCAACATCACCGTGGAACCCATGATCGCTTGCTACGTGATACCGTGCATGCTCGCGTCCCTGGCCACGCAGAATCTCAGCCTGGAGAAGGCCTGCAGGGTGAACCTGGCCTATCCGGACGAGGTGTGCACGGCGCTGGCGAACAGAAACACCACCGGCTACGAGGCGGAGGAAACGGCTGTTCAACAGCTGGTAGCCGGCATGCAAACGTGGAAGACAGCCCTGACCAGCGGCCTCCCGACGATACTGATCCTCTTCATGGGCGCTTGGAGCGACCGAACCGGCCTGAGGAAGCCTTGCATGCTTCTGCCGATCGTCGGCGAGTTCCTCAGCAGCGTCAGCATGCTTCTATGCACGTATTTCTTCTACGAGGTGCCAATGGGTGCCACCGGTGTATTCGAAGCCCTTTGGCCGTCGTTGACCGGCGGCTGGTTCACCATGTTCATGGGTGTTTTCAGTTACATAGCGGACATCACGTCCGTGGAGTCGAGAACGCTACGGATCGGTGCCGCCAACGTTTTCTTGTCGCTCGGTGTGCCGATCGGTATGGCGTTGTCCGGTATATTGTACTTGAAGCTGGGCTTCTACGGTGTTTTTAGCATATCGACCGTGTGTTACGTGTTGAGCTTTGTTTACGGGCTGATCGTGATCAAGGAGCCGCCCAGGGCGCATCTCAACCAAGCGAAGAAAACCGACGAGAAGAGGATGTCCCTGTGCGACTCGATCTTGGACTTCTTCGCGTTCAAACACATCGAGGAAACGTTTCGCGTGGCTTTCAAACAGGGCAGGAACAATAGACAGAAGAGAGTCGTGGTGCTGATGATCGTCGTCATGGTTGTATTCGGACCGCTTTACGGTGAGTTCGTCGTTCCGCGAACGAATGCACGAAAGCTGATACGGAATCGGAAAACTCCAGGACGAATCACCCGTTAAGCACACGAATTGCATTTTATTTATTGCGTTAATAGCCGAATGGATTAAGATACATGGAAATTCAAAACAAACGAAAACTCTTAGATATATATAACTTCTGAAATCTCTCGAATTTCTATGGAAACAATATTGTAACTTTCACCTCCGATGGTAATGCATACAGAAAGAATAATTGTTATTTAAAGATCGATGAGATCTAGACCAACGCGTGCGTTCCCGGTAATGCGTTCGTTTTTCTAAAGAGATACCGATTATTTTCGAAACACGAGCAAACTGAGTTTACGTAAGTCCGTACGAGTGATCCGACGTCTAAAATAACGAAACGTAAACACGTTTTGATCTACCGCAATTTTTTCCCGCCAAACCTGCATCGTTCGATTTCTCTTTCGTTGCAAGTTACGCGTATACGCTTTTATGTTTACACTTCGTACGGATCGGAGCACGCGCGCGGATCGTTTTCAACGAGAGTGCTCTCATCGGGTGCAATTATTTCTTTGCTCTACGCTCCAGTGGATCGCCTAAACGCGGTCAAACGATAACTCGATCTTCCGTTCGTCTCGAAACGCGGCTTTTTTTTATTGCGATCTATCGTTCGACGTTACTTTCGTCGACTTTCACGATTTTCTGAGTCGACGCTCGAACGCGAGAAACTCGTCGAAGCTTATCGCGCGAATCGACATCGAGCTCGATGGAATCTTCGATATTTTTGTATAATTTTTTGCGATTTTTATTCGAATTGGAATTTCTCTGATTAAAAATCATCGAAAGCTGTCTCGTTATCGAACGAACCGCAGAAACTTTCGTCCAATAACCGGCATAATTTGTCTCAACCATCCACATTTTGTTTTGCATTCCCTTGCAAAACGTGGAACACGTAGGTGTATCCGAACTCTCTCTTTCTTTCTCTCTCACAGTATACATCGAACGATCGAATGAAAGTGGAAAGAGTTTCACGTAACTCTCGTTAATCTTGTCCGTTTCTATCGCGGTAACTGTACGTTTCCACGTTTCCGTAGGTAATTGCAATAATTCGATCGCGACAAGCGAACCGAGGGAAAGTGGAAAAAATGGTGTACAGTGACTATGAAAATGCTTTGCAATCAGCTTCGAGACTACGATTATCGTTCGACGGTTTGGAAAACGCGATTCTATGAATGGTGGATACGGAGGGACGTTTATTAGCGAAAGTACGATCGATGTGCCTTATAAGTGACGAACTACGTGTCGCGATATCGTAACGTTCCCTAAAATGTTTCAAACACCGATTGAACGTAGAAATTTTAGTGTCCTCATTCTCTCGAAATACCGGGTTGCTAATCTTGAATGACAATACGGTGCCTCTTTGCATCGTCAATTACGGATTATTGGCGCATCACGAATTCGTATTGCAACAGAGGATTCAAGGCAACCGTCCTCGTCATAATTTAATTAGACTGCTAATGTGCTCGACATTATAATGTTTTGTTAGGTCTTCATTCAGTCTCGTCCGACCTGTAAAACGGCACGAGTAATCATCCTGATTATTACAATTTTGTATAATGGACTTCTTCCTGATTTTCAATGCTCAACAATTAGGTGTACGCGGGTATTCGTAAGATTTCTGTTTCTTAATACTATTTTCGATGGGACGGTTTTATTTATTATATATTTTCGGTACGAAACGGTTAAGATTTCGTAGACGTTCGTATTCGTTCCGAGATATAGGGTAAAACGGTTAACAAAGTCTCATCGTTGATTCGATAAGGCAACGGTGTTCGAACACAGCAAGCTAGTTAATCTATCAATACGGTCGGTACGTGACCGAAGCATATTAATACCAATCATCTGAAACATTGTGTAATTGGACCATGCAATTGGTGTACGCTAATTAAATCAAGCGACGCTGTTAATTCGATCAACCTAAGGACTCTTTCGACATAGTAAACTCCGCTGCGTGGTCCTATCGTTTGTCAGTAAAAGTTACTAGACCATCGATCGCAGTAATAATTATTATTATAGTCGATGGTAACGGCAAGGACGATTATTGGAAAAAATTTCAGCGACAATCGATACGCGTGGAAACGAGCTCGTTGCTGTAACGCAAATCCGTGCCCTATTAAACAAATCCTTGCCTATATTGCACAATCTTCCACCGCTTCGTTACTGTGAATTCTTTATTTCCATACTCGCGTGTCTATTCGAAATAAATAAACAGAGTTTAGGGTAACACTTTCACTTCGTGCTGCACCAAACGTAGATTATAAACAGTATTACCCCCCGTACCTTAAAATTATTGTCAAAGTCGATGGAAAGAATTTATCAGAATCATCGAGTTGCTTGAAGAAGACGTCAAGTATTAAGTTTGATCGATCGGTTCTAATTACGTTTATTTTTGCGGCTCGATTCGAGCAAAGAGACATCGTCGGTTTACAAATAGCATAATGGGATCGTCGAACAATCATTATGAATATTAGTAAAAAAAAAGCATTCGCTAAGGTAGCAACTGTTCGTCAGAAGTAATCTAAATAGTGACAATGAAGATGATGGCTTCAAACTTATGACCGGTAGTGTATGTGCGAAGTCAACATACCTATTAGAACTATATTCTGAGCGTACGTATGCTAATACCGTCTGATTACTTAAGTACTCTGATGTAATTTCAGATCTTTGACCGTCGGAAATAAGTCTAGTCTTGGTGGTTCGAAGGGTTCGTGCTGTAACATATTGGGGCCGTTACTTTTATATACAGACAAGTGCAGATCTATGTTGTAGACGTAGACTGCTCGAACCACGATCGAGTCTACGATTTATTTATGAAAATACCTCGGAAATGTAGCATCGTAATTACTGCAGAAGCAATCAAAGTTTCGTGTTAGATTATTTTCGCTCGATGACGATGACGATAATTAAAATCTCCCGTTAGAGTATTCTGGGACGGTGTTCGAAATGAGAAAATTTAATCAAAGTTACGTTAAACGTCGGAGAGGATTAATTGTGCTTGAACGACGATCGATTATCATTTGCATGGTAATTTTTCTCCAGCAGGTATAATTAAACGCAACAATGTCAGATCGTTCGATGCATAATATTTCCTAGTGTTTAGATAACATTGATCGTAGAAATATCTAAGTTCACGTGTCTATAGTAAGAGCGAGAAATCAAGGTCGAAGTTAAAAAATCCGCGTCATTTGTGCAAGCGAACTTGACCCACTCGTGTCGAACAATTTTCGAGTGTCTTGCTTATTCGTAATGAAACACGTACGAATTATCGTGTAGGTTCGTGTTAACTGCAGATTATTCTCACTTGAGTCAACTCGAAAATTAGGTTCTTAGTCGGAATTCCCTGAATCCTCGATTTGGCTTGGGGAATCCTAGTTATCAGCTCTTCCGAGCGAATATACAATCTAGTTAAATATTCTTATATATAAACTACGAACGTATCTTTCATATGTGCGTGTGTGGGATGCAACGATCGCTTTAAGGCACCCCAAACGGACACCACCCTCTTCTCCAATTTTTCTAAACGGATTAATTCTTACGTATTTATTTGAAAAAATAAATCGTATTTGATTTTTCGAAGGATAAGATAAATCGATTCGCGCGTATTTTGAGCTTCTCTTTCGACAAATGGACGGTCGTAAGGAAAACAAGACAATGATGTGATAATGACCCAAACTCGACGGAAACGATTAAATGGAGGCCCTGATGAACGAACTTGTTGTATAACGCTGTGTTCATTCTTATGTAATGTCAGGTAATAACGCGTCGAAATTACTCGGGATAAATTCGTATCGCGGTTTCTCAGTAGTTTGTGAAAATCTTATGGTGATAAAAATATCCTTGAGCGGTAACATGGCGCGTCACGCTGATCGTTTTCGATCTATGCAGTTCTGCGTATTCGATTCTCACGATGTTAAAACTTCTCGTAAAGAGGTGAAATACCCGAAAGAAAGAGAATTTCATAGATGTACGAGTTGTTTTTCAGGACAGTCTTAAGTAACGACCGGAAACATTGAAATCATCGTTTTTAAACGATCGACTCAAAAGACTGACTAGTAGTTTTCAGAGTATCGAAACGGTACGCACGCGTAATTGTCGTCCATTGTAGCTCAAAATTATAATTATCACCGGGCACAATGACATCCATCGATTTTTTACGAAACGTACAGCAAACGTGATCCAACAAGATTCTGGTTTCAGTAAAATTGTAACGATTAGGGTGGATGGCACGATTTATCTGCCGGAAGGCTGCTGGAGGAACTCAAAGAATGTTACTAGCTGGCGCCATGATATTACCGTGGACCGTTTTATCGTTGTTCTGGTAATTTATCCGAGCAAAAACTTGCATACTACGAAGGAACTTCGTTCTTCCTCACGGCTAACGTTGGCCTTCCGCCTATAATTTTCAACTTAATTTTTAAACCCATTACGGACTGCGTCGCTGACGGCAATGCAACATTGCAGACGCTGAACGCGAACTGCAATTCTGAAAAACGCTTTGACCATGATCTTTCATGCTGTGCAAACGGAACCGTCCCACCCACATGGATTCGCTTCAACCCATGGTTTTGAAACCGCGACGTAAGCGTTGTAATTTTTATTTTCGACCTCCCTTCGAACGCGAAGTTACTAGAAACGATTGATCGAACGAATCTAGGATCTACGATAAACCAATTCGTTCGATCGTTTCGTAGGGGTTTTAAGAACGGGGCAAAGCAACCGCGAATCGATAAATTAATGCAATTTAAATTTCAGGTGAAATAGCGGTGATGTATCTTTACATGAGGTATAGATACCATTGGAACGAAGTAATGTTCAGCATGTTCACCACGTTCGCCATGGTTACGAATTTAATTGGTAAGTCATGGTTTTGTTTTTTTAAATAATAATTTCTAATCGTCTTGATCTTAATTCTCTGTATGTGTAAATATAAACAAACACACATAATTATAATAATACTTATATCCTACGAACAACTTGTACATTTAATAGTAAGAGATTTGTGGATAATTTTTGCCTTCCAAGTAATGAAATCGCATTACGTTAAAAAAAAAACGCTACAATCAATGGCGTTAATAAATACCATCATTTTCACGATCAATTTCCGTGATGACATTTAATTCTACATCGACGCTAGAATTACTGGTTTCTTTTTCTCTTTAATGTAGAATCGAAATTATATAGAGAAACTCGGGGAAACCGAGTACAGCACGAATGGCATTTTGCACGTGAGATTGCATCTAATGCTTGTCTGATGCGGTGCATCAAAACGTATTTCCATGCATCCGGCGCGTTCGACGCAGAGTATCGTAAATTGAATTTGCCCTATCCCTTCTAACAGACTTTTTAACGAACTGTTCGTCGTTACGTTTCACTTTCAATCATTGGTGCTTAAATTTTTTGTTAAAATCTTTTAAACGAATTCAAAGAAGGCGTTAAAGCTTGTAAAACTCGTTGTTCGATGATTGCCTTTTTGTGCATCGAACTATGAAAGCAACGAGAATCGGTTATGCAATGAACAGCATTGTTGTCGAGCGGAATTGTTGTCCACTATTTTCATTGGAACGGATTGTGAAAATCCGGAGTTCTACGAATTACAAAACCGTATAAAAGCGTCGATCAATGGACAGAGTCGTTGATCCGGCATTGTGCGATTGTAGAAACGTGTAATCACGTATCCTTGAAGAAAATTGACAGACGCTGAAATTGTTGCAAGATAGATGATCGAAGAGTCGAGAAAAATTTCTGCTAATCGTAGAATAAATGTTGAGATTACTCGCCTGTATTTTTCTGATAGAATATTTTTTTATTTCAGGTACCGCGATATCCGTGGGCGTGTTCAGTCACATTTTGAAGATCGACGATGCGATCGTGGGTATCATGAGTTCCATGAGCAAAATATTGGCTGGATTCGTTTATGCGTTCGCGACCACCGACTGGATGATCTACTTGGGTAAATCTAATTTATCACGCGATCGTAACGTTATAAATAACTAAATCCCGGAAGCGTTTATTAACGAAACAATAACGATGCAATTAATTCCAGGGGCAATCGTTGAAATCGTGAATGGAACGTCTTTTATAGCGATGAGATCGATAGTATCTAAGCTAGTGTCAACAGACGAACTCGGTAAGTGGATGCAAATGCGTTATTTATCGCCGCAACATAGCAGAATGATGTTACTGAGCATCTACCAGGTACCGTTATGTGAACGTGGTTACTGCATCATGCACACTAGAGATGTTTGTCTGATATAATTAACGGAATACTTGAATTTGCATAAGACGGTGATAAAATCAGTTAAAGAGGTGATGATAAACAATCGCGTGACAAGAGTGTCTGCGATAATGTAACGAATTGTACAATTATATAATTAATCGACAGTTTACACCTGGTCCAGCGTAACGCGTAACCTTCGACCTAATCGGAATATATTTCAACGCGTTTACCTTCGTCTTGGCTCGTTTTCTCGGAATTGCGTGTAAATAGAATAATTTTATTTGATCGTGTCTTCTAACGAGTCGACGTCGTTTCCAACCAATTTTCCCTGAACTTTTCTCTCGGTACGAACGAAGCCTTAACGAGGCTTTCCTGTCTGCTTAATGATCTAAGAGTCTCCTGACCATGTTTTTTCATCGACTCGTTTCGTTCCACCTTCTTTCATCTTCCACCGATCGCGTCGGCCTCGCCGATCTATCGATTCCATCTTACATAATGGGATATGCGAAATGCAATTAATCGAGGCAAGAAACACGCCGAAATGAAAAAAATTCTTCGATCGCGAAAGATCCTGTAATAATTGTTCCATCGTTTTATAGGCAAAGTGAACTCTTTATTTGGCGTCTGCGAATCGCTAATGCCGCTCGTTTACGGACCAATGTACAGTTCCATTTATGCCGCGACCATGAAAACATTCCCGGGGACGTTCTTCATCGTTGGTGCCTGCATGACCATGCCAGCTGTCTTTGCGTTTTTGTAAGTCCTTCCTTTTCCGGTTCCGACATACGGCCAGGATGCTGCTATCAACATACTTTGCTTCTGGTCGCCAAATGACCGAAAACTATTAGGTCGGTGAGAAAGTCATTTTGATGTTGGGAGTACGCAAGTTAGAAACAGGCCTCCTTAATATCTTTGCTACTGTAAGGGTTGAATTAGAAAGAAATTTCCAGTAGAAAGACTGCCATTTAGACCTATTCTTATAAGTATATTGAGAACAAATAAAGCAAATTATATGTATTATAATTGGACTTTTTGACCGATTTAATAGTTCTTATCGTACGAGGAAAATGTTTAACAAATCAATATTCGTAAATAATTGTTTACAAACAGCTGGCTGTACACGGAACATCGAAGAGATCGTCAACTCTTGGAGCAAGAGAAGAAAGCGAAGAGCAAGGTCGAAAGCCAAGAAGAAAGTGACTCGAAGATAGCGAAATGGCAGATCACTGGCGAGAAAAAGTCGGAAGTACCTACTATGAACGGCGTTACCAACATGGCGTTCGAATCCGATCATTTATAATTGAAAACTTAAATCGGAATACGTAACGCGAGTAAGTGATCAAATTAGAATGCTACGAAGGAGAAATTGGGAGAAAGGTAATGAAGAAAAAGTAAGAGGTCAATGAGACAGTAAGAGGATTGCGCTGAAATAACTTACATGAACAACAGCATTAGAACTGCTCGTAAATTTTGTAAGAAAGGTTTAATGTACAATTGTTCCCGTTTTGACATGGCGCGCAAACGAATTAATGACAGATAAAATATTTTTTTTCTAGTAAATGTAGTATCACTAGTGACGACATTACAGCGTGATTGTCATGCTTTATTATAGATAAAAATAATTAGAGACTTATTATTTGGAAAAGTTGGAGTTAGTAAAAGGACGGTAAGAAAACGAGCCAAAAAATAAAGATCTTAATAATGCATGAAGTTACGCGCTTACTCAAACGACACAAATAAAGGATAACTACATTTCAAAACATAGCAACTGTGGAAATTAAAATGTTTCAAGTACTATGTCTTGATCTATCGATCGTTCGAGTCGATTTGCGGTGGATAACCGAAAAACGCGAGAGCCTGGTGCATGAAGCTATCCTTTATTGCAAGTTCTAGTACAAGCAGTTTCCGGTACTTAAATAAATGAATTGTTACAATAGATAAAACGGAACAGGTATATAACCTGTTCGAGTGTATCAGTATTACAAATGCATACATCTCCCCGACTACTGTTATTTGAGAAAAATGAATTCACGAAAAAACGAGACATCATGTTACGTAACGTTTAATTTCATGGGTAAACAAAGACACAAATTTTATCTTGTGTTTGGTATTCTAAAATGGATGTGAAATCTACCCTTATACTCGTGTAGTGGGAATAAAAATTTCACACTTTCCAAGTGTATTTTATGAAAAATTTCGTATGCGAATGAGATCAATCTGTTGTACATTTTTATTAAATAGTATTTATATTAAGGACCTGCATCATTTCCGTACGTGTATTATAGCTTATTGTGATATAGTACAATAGTTTTATATTTAGGAGATAAACAGAGTTACGGAAATAAAAAGTTTTCATTGACCTTTACCGTTAATCGTTCTCTTACCAATGATGAAACCAACCATGGGAATTATACATATACAAGGTATTAACAAAATCGCGTACGAAATTGATAAAAAACTTATTTCATTGTTTTGACATATCAAATTAACCCTGAAAAAATGTTTCATATTTTTGTTAACACCACGTATAATAATAATTTATAACGATCTTTATAAATCGTAATTTTTTTTATTAATGTCAACTGTTTAATTGTATCGTAATATGCCATACATTTATGACGATCATTATATACATATAATGAAGAAACGCTTTCAAAATAACAGTCCATTAGTGGCTTTAAGAAATGTCTAATTGTTTCAGTTTACCCGCAAATACTACTAAAATTTTTTTTTTCAGTAGCATTAATTACTTTTTAACGAAAAGTTCTTAATTATTTATTCACTTTCGGAACCACTCTCACCACTGCCACTACCGGAACCACTGCCACTGCCGCTGCCTGATCTTGACCTCGATCGAGATCTCGACTTTGATCTAGATTTTGAACTCGATGGAGATCCAGATCGAGATTTAGTTGGCGAACCAGAACGAGATCTTGAAGCTGATTTCGACCGGGACCTTGATTTAGAAGAGTTTTTCGATTGTGGAGTACCGGATCTTGATCTAGATTTGCTGTGTGATCTAGAAGGGGACCGTGATTCAGATCGCGAATGGGAACCAGATCTGGATTTTGACGGAGATCGAGATCGAGATTTTGATCTGGAACCAGACTTCGAACGAGATCTAGATTTTCTACTGGATGCCCTAGAAGATGCTCTAGATGATGCTTTGGATCCGGCTTCGTTTTCGGATTTTTCTAAAATAGATACACGTTGTAAGTAATATATTTCATATAAGAAATAAAAATATTAGCACTCTGTAACATTACCTCTTTCATCAGCTTTCTCAGTTTCTTGTTGAGGCTCTTCTTCCTCTTCCTCCTCCTCCTCTTCTTCGTCTTCATCTTCTTCTCCAGGTGGTTCCAATTGCTTTTCCCTGTATCTTTGCATCTTAAACTCATTAGCATTGAGTGGTCTATGCCTTACAATCAATCTTGTATTATTTGGTTGCTGTCCAACTTTTTGACGACGTTTACTAAGACGTACGCGAGTCTCTAATTCGTTATAATATACCTGCAACATAAATGATAAAATATTATTTATGATTACATTTTACGATTAGATTTAATTAATTCTGCATACCCCATCTTGTCTTATAACAAGGAAATAATTTTCTTCGTATCCTTTTGAAGCTTTACTTTTAACATTCCAATTATATTCTCTAGCCATTTTATATTCATATTCCTCATCATCTGCATAATCAATTTCTGCTGTAAAGTCTCGCCTGCGTTTCTCTAATGTTTCTTCCAAAGGTAAAAAGTAAGCAACAAATTGTTCGCCACTTTCATCCATTACACCTCTAAAACAACATTTCCGTTAGAATATTTGTGTCCTACTAACAGAAAAACAGATAAATATGCATTATGTTATTTTACCGAATCATGGCTTGTGACATTTCCTCAATTTGAGCAGGCACAGAACGTCCTGTTGGAGCTGGATCTGAATCAAATATAACTTGGGCACAAGGATACTTCCACAGCTAAAATTAAATAATAAAAATGCTATAAAAAATTGAAATATTTCAATTATTAAATATTTTATAAATAATTATTAAAATACCTTGAAATCTGGAAATACTGGTAAAATTTCTACAGGTACCACATTTGGTTTACTGTAATGTCTTTCAATTGATACTTTGTTATCTTCAAATGTCTTTTCTATAGCTTTTATTTGACTTTCACGATCCATATATAATGTTTCTTCCTGAAAATATAAATATACAAATGCAAATCTGTTTCTGATACAGTAACATTAGTGCCCACTTAATTGTTCGCGCTCGGGACCGGCCGCGGTCGTTTAAGTGGGCATGGTTACTTCTCCGAATTCAACGGAGATAAGGGAAGAGGATAAGTGCGAGTGAGATACAATAGCTGGCGCTTCGCTTCCAAGAAGTGGGGATAACCGCGGACACTTAAGTGGGCACCATTGTACAAAGATACATTAAACTACAAAAGTATGAACATACTTTGAAGTTCTTCTTGATGCTATAACCGACTTTAGCTTCAACTTTATCAACAGTTTGTGGTTGAAATCTAGTTTGCTCTGTAGAAATATATTCTGTACGTCTAAGCCAAGACACACTTCTGGCATGATGTCTTGATCTTTTAGAATCTTGTGGAGTAAGAACATCTTCTTCTAGGAGTTTTTCATCTGCAGGGTCTAATTGAGCATTAACATCACCAGCATATGTATCTTTGTTTATAAGATCAATCTCCACACCTAAATCATGTTCTGTCAATACTTCGTATTTATAATTGCGTTCCAATGATGTTGGATTATATTGAATGAATCTAAAAGTATCATTTGATCATAAATTATTCAGAAAATTATTTAAATTTAAACATATAAGTCTTACCTAGTGGATTCAAAGGGATATGTGATAAATTTGGGATCGAATGGAATATCTGGCAATGTATTACAATATTTAACTCTACATATTAACTCGGATCTGCAATAAAAATAATTACAAAGTATTACAATTTGATGTACATATACAATACTAATAGATGTTTACAGACACCAAGTGTGCATAGTATGTTAATTTATGGTTATACTCTATGATAACTTGTTTACCTTTTTTCTGCTGGCCTAGCTGTACGTTTATCTCTTTCAGTTGTGCTACCATTAGTTTGAATTGTAGGAGCCATATCACATCGGTGAGTAAAATCTAATAATATTTTTCATATCACAACAAAATTTCGTTTAATAACGTGAATAACTCCATGAGTGTAAAATGTTATACACCTACATACACATAAACCATACTAGTCCACGGGTGGGGTGAACACTAGATGGCAGTGCAATGCAGTTCAAAAGGCAGATCAGTGCCCAGAGGAACTTGTCCCTCCACTCATGCACACTAGTGCACAGCCACGTGTACGTACAGTGAAGGAGTAGTTTCCTTTGAGCACCGATCTGTCATTTGTGTTCTGTACAAAGTTTGTGTATGTTAAGAATGTGATATATTTTATAAATTAAATGTTATATTATGAGTGGTGCAATGCAAAATGTTCTTCTCTCAAGTGGTTATCTTATGCCTCTCATTGGATGTAAGATTATTAACATTACATAAGATAGAATATTAGTTTCAATCTTAGATTTCAGAATGAATTTTATCAAGTTATAACTTATGACTATAACAAACTGCCGTTTATTATAAAGTATTAAATATAAAATCATTTTGTTTTCAGTTGGCACATATAAGATCCAGGGAGCAGATATAATATATCAAGTTGTTGATGAAAGTTTAAAAGTAGGTTATAGGTCTATTGGTATGTATACACATGTTAAAAAATTAATAACACTGATTGCTTATTCAATTGTAAATGTATTCCAAAGAATTCTACCATTTTGTTATTTTATTATATGTAGACACAGCTACAGTGTATAGTAATGAAAAAGATATTGGTTATGCTTTAAAAAAATTATTACCCAAATATAATCTTCAAAGAGATGATATTTTCATTACAACCAAACTTTGTATGTATCATTAAAGAATTAAACCTAGATAGTGTTAATATAAATTATGTTAAAGCTACATGTTTATGATAGCACCAAGTGAAAATGGAAACCCAAAAGGAATAGAACATTCTGTTCAAAGATCTCTTAAAGCACTTGATACTAAATACATTGATTTGTATTTAATTCATTGGCCGGGTGCTAGTGGTATACCAGAGAATTCTACAAATAATTCAATTTTAAGATCAAAAACCTGGCAGAAATTAGTAGATTTAAAAAGACAAGGGTTAATTAGATCTATAGGTGTATCTAACTATACTGTGAATCATCTAAAGCAATTATTACAAGACTGTAAAGGTGTACCACCAGCTGTTAATCAAGTATGATAACTCTGCCTGTGTTTGATCACAGATGAAGTAACGAGTAAACCTTATAATTTATGAACCTTTGTGGCCAATCTAACTGCCACAGTTACCTGAAAATTTGGAAGTAATTAGCACCCCACCTCCCCCATCATGGATGACATCATTCTCATTAAAACGTTTCAAATCGTTCTGAAAAAAATATTGTTAGCTGCGGGGGTCAATAACAATCATTTTTGGTGAACACACATAACCTCGAAATCCTACGCATTTTCGAGAAAAAAATTCGAGGTGTGAAATTTTTCGGCGAAAAAAAAATTTTTCAAATCGTTCTAAAAAAATTATTTTCGGTTGCGGGGGTCAATTACAATCATTTTTTGTCATTACACATAACCTCGAAATTCTACGTACTTTCGAGAAAAAAAATTCTTTATCGAAAATATAATGCGTGACCAGAAATATTTCCCCTCACATCCAATTGTGTTTATTTCTGTAAATTGTTAGTGATGTTGCAAGTGACACGAGAATGGTAATGAGGTTCTATAGCCCCAGAAAAATGGATCGAAAGATACATTGGATGCAAGGTCAACTCGTATACTTCGTCAATGGTTGATTTATGTTTTAATTCACATTGATTACAAAAGTAATATATACTTTTCTATTACAGGTTGAATGTCATCCGCATTACCAGCAAAAAGAATTAATTAAATATTGTAATGAGAATGGAATACATGTACAAGCATATTCTTCTTTAGGAACTAGTAGCAATACTGATCTTTTAAGAGACTCATGTGTAACACTTATAGCTTCTCAATTGAATGTATCACCAGCTCAGTTACTATTAAAGTGGGCCTTACAACAAGGAATTAGTGAGTAATATACTCTTCCAATTTATACATATATTATGTAGTGTCATCTGATAATGGTATTGTAGGTGTCATTCCCAAAGCAGTAAAGAAAGAACATATAAGAGATAATATACAGTTAGATTTTATTATTGATGAAGCTAATATGAAAGTTTTATCTTCTCTGCCTCAACATAAATATGCTTGGGATCCTTCTAATGTATGTTAAACAATTTCGAAAATAAATGTATAAACAAATTCATAAATACAGTTTGCTTAATGATATCAGTTTGATGTCACTTATAATAGTATGGAAGATTTTGCAGACCAAATTGCAAAGCTTTGTATAGAAAAATATACAAAACTTAGTAAAACTGGTAAACCTTCAGAGACAGAATGGACTGTATTGTCGGGTATAGTATTAAAAAAACCTGATGGTTTATTGTCTTTAGTAGCTTTGGCTACAGGGACAAAGTGTTTAGGGGAGATCGATTTAATAAATACGAAATTATACGAGGAAGGTTGTAGATTAAGCGATTCTCATGCTGAAGTTTTATCCAGACGTGCTTTTTTAAGATATTTGTATGAACAAATCAATTTACTGCTTGATGGCATTAGCAGCGATATTTTTACAATGGACAGTATGAATAAAATTAAATTAAAAGACGGAATATCATTCCATTTTTTCACAAGTCAAACACCTTGTGGAGATTGCTCTATATTTTTGAAAGATGAATTTTATGAAAATAATACGCCACCAATGAAAATCGGAAAATACGATTGTAATGACGAAGGAGATTTGATTACGAAATCATGTAATAATAAAAAGGAACAGATACTTAGGGATATATATAGAACTGGTGCAAAATGTGTTAAAACTGAACAATATCAAGACCCTCATCTTACTGGAGTAAATTATCATGTAATTGGGCCATTGCGCACTAAACCAGGGAGGGGTAATCCTACTCTTAGTTTGTCTTGTTCAGATAAAATGGCAAAGTAAATAAAGTTAGACAAAACTATACCATAAGCCTGCGTTTTTTGACGAAAAATTGGAACCAAAAAAATCACAGATAACAGATACTTAAGTGTCCGCGGTTATCCCCATCAATTCTTAGAAGCTAAGCGGCTTCGAACATCGAGCGTGTCGAGCGTAACTTGACACCGGTCGTTATCTATACATTGTATATGTGGTTTCGGGTGCCAACTATTGTATCTCACTCGTACTTACCCTCTTTCCTTATCTCCGTTGAATTCTGAGAAGTAACCATGCCCACATAAGTGACCGCGACCGATCCCGAGCGTGGTCATTTAAGTGGGCACTACTATAATACATAGAGATGAAGATGATTTCGCGTCTAAATAATGGGGAAAAAATTCAGTCATCAGACGCGGGCTTATTGTACTTCCTTCTAAATATGTACAGAACTTACGACAATGACGTTTTATACCTTTTTTAGATGGAATATTCTTGGATTACAAGGTTCACTTTTATCAATACTAATACCTACAATAAAAGTGGAAAGTATCACGGTTGGAGGAAAATGTCCCTTTTCTTTAGAAGCAATGGAACGTGGATTGTATAAACGATTTAATAAGGAGGAGATACACAGGCTAAAAATCATGCAAGCGAAATTTTCTTTCCAACAGCAGAAAAATTCTCAAAGAAAGAATCCATGTCCATCAAGTATCATATGGTGTGCTGTAAGACATCGGTAAATTTTTGTATTAAAATATTTATAATCTTTTTAGTGTTATATTTATGCTGGAGATGAACAATTGTAGTATTGGTTCATTTACAGTGATACAGAAATAGCAGTCGAGGGTAGAAAGCAAGGAGCTACTAGAAGAAAGAAAGGTAGTAATTTATTTATAACAAGACGTGCTCTTTTTGAAACATTTTTACGGACTTGTGATAGGTATTATAATCTTCATTGTAATATAAGACATCCAAAAAAAATAACATATTTGGACTGCAAAAAATGGTCTAAGAATTATCAAAGTTTATGGAACACATTGAAAATGGAGTCTTTCCGCGCTTGGCCTTCCAAACCAAGTCGCACACAAACGTTTGTGCTGTAAAAGCTTAAATGCATTTTCTGAAAGCAATTTATTAAAGTACAAAGATACATTCTTTATTAATTTAAATTACAAAAGTAATCATATCACAAAAATATAATATATTTTACAATGTTCGTTTACTTATATTAGTATATCCTACACCCACACAAGTTAAAACAACTTGATCCGTTATTTCATCCTCTTCTCTAAGTGGTTCAATTTTAAATACAGTTCCAAAAAAATCTCGTAAATCGCGTAAAAACTGTATCCTGTAATAACAATATTGTTTTTTATTCGCGTCAAAAATTTTAATACTTGTAGGAATTGAAATATATAATTGTTTACATTGCTGGTGTTAAAGGTCCTGTTACAACTTTTGAAACATCGTTTTTACTCAGTGCCATGAACATTGCAGTCATACTTTGAAAAGGTGAATCTACACATCCATTTCTAAATTTGCATAAATTTATATTATAATTTGATTACTCAGTGTTTTCTATCAATTAAAATTACACATGCCATACCGGTAAATTTCATCAATTAGTTTCATAGCTGCTTCTTTACCAAGGTCTTCTGGCACACAAGGTAAAGAACCTGTTGCCATTAGAGGTGAAAATGCTTCTCCACCAAAAACAATTTCTGTTGTGGTTTCAGCTAATAAACTTAGTCCAAAACCTGATGTGTTTATAAATATTAGAGGTATTCACAACATATAGAAGTGAATAATATAAATTTAATGTTGGTAATGCACCATGTATATACCTGGTGATTTTCCACTGGATGCACCTTTACAATGATCTGTATGAATATAGACATCTGGCAAAAATTTTAATAGAACACCTTTAGCAGACTCTACAATTCTGTTAGCAATGGCAGGAGATACCCGTATACTACATGCAATACCTCTTATTCTTTTTACCATGCCACTATTTTGAAGCTGTAAATACACTTTTTTTTAAGTATAACTATTAGTTGTGGATATTATATTTTAAATAAAGAATGAGACTAACTTGAATAGTTCTGACATTACGGCTAGCAGGGCATTTGAAATGTATTTCCCCACCACCCAAAGGTGCTGCCCCTCTTTTCTTAATATTAAATACAACCTCGTTATCACCCATTAAGAACCTTTTTAATATAGGTACAGCAGTTGCTTTAATTCTGTCTACACATGGATCTTAAACATTGAACCATTCAATTTTAATAGATTATTTTTATGTTCCTAATCATAATAATTTCCAATGACAAACTATTTACCCACCTATTGTATTATTAGTAATTCCTCTAAGTTTTATATCAACTGGGCTTTTACAGAATGGAGCTAATATCATAATTCCTTCTAAATAATAGCCAATACCTCTTTGCAAGCTACAATCATGCTCTAATTCACCACCATGTAATAAACCAGGATTATAATATAGATTGGTTCCAGTTTCATTTAATTCTATTCTCGATCCGTTTGTAATTTTATCCAATAAACGTATAAAACTCACTTCGTATTCTAATATACATGATATATTAAGTTATTACAATGAAAATTCCGGGTGCCTTAATAGTATACCGTAATTTTGAAATAATTAAGTTTTGCGCGTTATAATATAGAATACAATGTATCATATATGTTTCTTCATTGTTTAAATTTCGTGTCGTGATATAATATTTAAAAAAATATTTTTTAAGTACCATAGATTCAAACTAACCTTTAAGCCCGGGATCATCATCTTTGATTCTAATATCAGTTATTCGCAACGGTTTGCCTGAAAGCGTAGATAGCAGCAAACGATATCGTAAATAATTGCAACCTTCGTACGTTAAAACTTTATTTTTTACTTTAGCCGGCATATTTATTAAAATTCGCGGTAACGAAACAGCATGAGGTTCGACGGTGTAAACGCTTATGAAAACAATAATGACGTCACTGCAACGTCATAATTAGTGATGGAATTTCATGATTCGAAGCCTAAGACTTTTAATAGTGTTGAGGATCTTGCAATCGTCGCAATATAATCTCAAGTCATAAGAAAGCACCTTCAAAGAATACCATGATGGGCGGTCATTTTACGGTTAGTGTAAATTCAACGGTATAAATCTTTTCTCACTCCGTCGGTGATACTAAGATGGTTTAGACCACAGACGAAGTATACGAGTAGACCTTTCACTCAATGTATTTTTTCGGCCCATTTTTCTGGGGGCTCTAGAGTCCCATTACCATTTTCGTGTCATTCGCAACATTACCAACAGATTTAGAAATGAATTTCAATCCCTTCCATAGTCAATTCACATGCATTTACGTACACACTACAGCTGCCTGACCATCAATACTAATTCAGTGAATAGTTTCTCAACTGACCGCCGTCCATGGGAAGAGGACGCTAAAAATCACCTCCGAATTGTCAGGTCGGTATGGCAGTCAGATTGGGCTACGAAAGTCCATAAGGTGTAAAGATCTACTCGTATACCTCGTCTGTTGTTTAGACAGTCCTGTCAGATTATTTTATACTTTACTTTTTTATATTTAAAAAACTTGGTGAGTAAAATATTAAAGTAATGTGGCGTCTCGGAAATAAAATCCCGAATTACATAATCTAATCGATGTCATAAAAATAATTTAATCACTAAAAACTAATCACAGACGTGGTATTATTAATCAGTTATCGCTGTGGTTTTTATTACGAGCCATTCCATACCATATCGATCACTCTTGGATTTAGATGATAGTGAAATATGTTGTAAGTCATACGAAATTAAGGGCACTTTAAATCATTGTTTTTTAAATTTTATACTTTTTTAAAGAATGTAAGCCCCCAAAATTTGTAGGTTTTTTATTAATCTTTAATTATTTGATTTTACTGGCACATTCTGGTACTTGATACAACCCCATAGGGTTAGATGGCGCGTACGTTCTGAACACATACATAGTTTACATTAAGTTATATGGTCGAAAACGGTTAGGTATCTATTGTGAATATTATTGATTTATTCCGTACATTTCATGATGTAATTCGATGCACGAACAACGCAATAAAACGAACGTGTGCATTAAAAATATCAGGTAAATTGTGTTCCAATTATACACAATTTCAAGGTTGCAATCGAATAGATATACAAGTGAATACAGTACTGGTCTCTCTTCTTGAATCCGAATCGGTATCTCCAGATTTCACGAAGAAATATAGATATTAATTATGCAGCTGCCGGCTACCAGAGTTGGGCAAAATTTAATCTGATTACTTGTTTATGCTCATGCTTTCACCGTAATTACCGAGTAGTTATTGTAGTTACCGTGCAATCATAGTCGTATATCATTGAACCGTGCAATTACCGTGTAATAACGTTGAAATTATAATCGTAAATAAGTAAATAGATTACATTTTTGCCTAATTCGTTGGTGATGATGGTCTCTCACCGCGAACGAAAATAAATCGTGGCGGTGGTAATTCCGTTGCAAGTATCCCTAACGCAGATCGTCGCAACAAGCGGGGTACTATTGCACGTATACAGGGTGTTCGGCCATCCCTGTGAAAAATTTTAATGGGAGATTCCATAGGTCAAAATAAGACGAAAATCAAGAATACCAATTTGTTGATGGAGGCTTCGTTAACTAGTTATTAACAATTAAATTCAAAAATGTCAAATCGTGCTGGAAAAATTATTTTCGGTTGTGGGGGTCAATTACAATCATTTTTGGTGAATAGACATACCTCCGAAATCCTATCCACTTTCTAGAAAAAAATTCGAGGTGTGAAATTTTTCGACGAAATTAAAATATTTCCAATCGTTCTGAAAAAAATATTTTTAATTGTGGGGGTCAATTACAATCATTTTTGGTGAATAGACATACCCCCGAAATCCTGCACATTTTCGAGAAAAAAATTCAGTTCGGTCGGAACTTTAAGCGTTAATAACTTTTTAACGAAGCCTCCATCAACAAATTGGTATTCTTGATTTTCGTCTTATTTTGGCCTCTAGAATCCCCCATTAAAATTTTTCCTTGGGGTGGCCGAACATTCTGTATAAATTCGAGTCGCGTCACTTTTCTTGCGGCGCAAACGATATTATCGAGTCGTCTCTGGAGGCAAAGAAGCTCGGGGTTTCGGATCGATGAATTTCGATTATCTTGAGGGTCGTGCGCGTGGGGTGTTGGTAGGCCGACGGGTCCGTCTCGCGTCGACTCTCCGTCTTCGTTGGAAACGTTTTTCCACCCTCGAGCGTCGCGTCCGTGGGGGTGCCGCAGTCGTGCTACCAAAAGATGTCGATAAAGGAAGTAACTCGTTGACTCGTCCAGCGCGGCAAGAGAAATCCCTAGGATCAGAGTGGTCAACGTGGAGCCTCGTCGGTGCGTTCGAGTCAAGATGTCGAGCGAGGAAGAGCCAAGGGCGACCAGAGAACCGAGAGAAACCACCGAGGAGGATCTGCAAATCTTTGAAACTCTGTCTATATCGTCGCCTCGAAAGGTCTCTTCCGTCCGCGACAGGCGAGATTTATCACAGGGATTGAATGCACCGCTTATCACTCAGCCTTTTCACTGCTCACCGTACACGTATACTAACGCGTGTGCGCATTAGCGAAACCTACGGCGTTGAATCGGTCACGTGCACTTCTTTTTCCCATCACAGAGCTTTCCGGTGCACACGTACAACTCGTCGGAACAGAAGCGTTAACTTCTTATTCCGTCGCCATTTTTCATTCGTTCGGAAATTCCGTTTGTTTTTATTTTACAATTTTCTGGCGTAGAAAACCTGTAAAAATCCCGAGAAATCATGCCTCTTGTTTATTCCGACAATATTGTATTTCATGTACAATGTCGCCATCATCAGATTATCTTTCGTAGTTCTCGTTTGGTTTCCGGTAGAAAATTGGGTTTGCAGTTTACGGGCGAATGATAAGAGAGAAAGTGGGAAAACCTTCGGGGTCGTTATCGTTTCGGTGCTTTCAATATTATGCGCGTTACGCAAGTACCAGCCAATTATTCGCGACGGATCGTCGCGTCGTTATTGTCTGTGTACCTTTGCGTACCGTTGCACGTGCTTACTATACGTCGTTTTCGCGTGAATGGTAAATGTATTGACTCGCGCGCGAGGCAAGGGCTCGGTTGCCATAGCGTTGCACAGAATCGATTTCACCTGTCGCCGCGCACCTTTATCGGCGGCTCCCTCGAGCATCCTCCGCCATTCGCAATTTTCGCATCCTCGGAATGCAGAATTAATTATTTTTATTTGATCGTTGGTTCCGTGGAGACGACGCGCTTCGTCGATCTTCGGAGACCTTCGACGGAAACACGTTCTCCGTCCCTAAAGCGACGAATATGACTTTTATTTGATTCTTGCGTGGAACCAAAGAGGCATGTCTAACATGGAGAATAAAACATTTGATATTCCTCCTTTTACATTTTTCTTTACCCTTTCACGAGCTGCGTTTGCTACTGTTCACAAGTTTTTATTACGTATTCGTGTTCGATTGCATGTTCTCATATCAGGGGATAGTACTACACAGGGTGTTCGGCCAACCCTGGGAAAAATTTTATTAGGAGATTCTGGAGGCCAAAATAAAACGATAATGAAGAATACCAATTTATTGCTCAAGGCTTCGTTAAAATGTTATTAACAATTAAATTCAAAAATTTCAAATCGTTCTGGAAAAATTATTTTCGGTTGTGGGGGTCAATTACAATCATTTTTGGTGAATAGACATACCCCCGAAATCCTACCCACTTTCTAGAAAAAAATTCAAGAAGGTGAGAAATTTTTCGATGAAATTAAAATATTTCAAATCGTTCTGAAAAAAATATTGTTAGCTGTGGGGGTCAATTACAATCATTTTTGGTGAATAGACATACCCCCGAAATCCTACCCACTTTCTAGAAAAAAATTCAAGAAGGTGGGAAATTTTTCGATGAAATTAAAATATTTCAAATCGTTCTGAAAAAAATATTGTTAGCTGTGGGGGTCAATTACAATCATTTTTGGTGAATAGACATACCCCCGAAATCCTACCCACTTTCTAGAAAAAAATTCAAGAAGGTGTGAAATTTTTCGATGAAATTAAAATATTTCAAATCGTTCTCAAAAAAATATTGTTAGCTGTGGGGGTCAATTACAATTATTTTTAGTGAATAGACATACCCCCGAAATCCTACCCACTTTCTAGAAAAAAATTCAAGAAGGTGGGAAATTTTTCGATGAAATTAAAATATTTCAAATCGTTCTGAAAAAAATGTTGTTAGCTGTGGGGGTCAATTACAATCATTTTTGGTGAATAGACATACCCCCGAAATCCTACCCACTTTCTAGAAAAAAATTCAAGAAGGTGTGAAATTTTTCGATGAAATTAAAATATTTCAAATCGTTCTCAAAAAAATATTGTTAGCTGTGGGGGTCAATTACAATTATTTTTAGTGAATAGACATACCCCCGAAATCCTACCCACTTTCTAGAAAAAAATTCAAGAAGGTGGGAAATTTTTCGATGAAATTAAAATATTTCAAATCGTTCTGAAAAAAATGTTGTTAGCTGTGGGGGTCAATTACGATCATTTTTGGTGAATAGACATACCCCCGAAATCCTACCCACTTTCTAGAAAAAAATTCAAGAAGGTGTGAAATTTTTCGATGAAATTAAAATATTTCAAATCGTTCTCAAAAAAATATTGTTAGCTGTGGGGGTCAATTACAATTATTTTTAGTGAATAGACATACCCCCGAAATCCTGCGCATTTTCGAGAAAAAAAATTCAGTTCTGGCGGAACTTTAAGCGTTAATAACTTTTTAACGAAGCCTCCATCAACAAATTGGTATTCTTGATTTTCGTCTTATTTTTGCCTCTAGAATCCCCCATTAAAATTTTTCCCAGGTTTGGTCGAACACCCTGTACATTATTTGACGATGTAAAGAGAGACATAAAATATACTTACTGTATTAGTCTAAAACTTTGTCTAAAATAAAATTCCGGATGGTTGTGCGATACATCGATTTGTATAGATCATGTAAACTTCTACGAATGACACTTTTATATATTAATTAATATAATATGTATGGATGTTAAAATTTGTGCGGTCAGCTCTTAGAGTGTAAGTTGGACGAGGCAGGGATCGAATTATAAATTGAATTCTCGCAGCTTCCTAGAAAGACCGCGCGTAGAAAACACAATTATAGCGGTTGCTCCAGATTCGTGTGCATCGACACTTACGATAGTCGGATCGTTGGGCAGAAAATTTACAAGATAGACGCGTTTATCTCGATACGAAACCGGTGTGCGTCGCATCGCGACTCGTCGCGGTGAAAGTTATCGGTATTTGTACAAAAAGATTAATCCGTCACGTGCAGCTTTATCGAAACACCGACCCAGATGCGGGTTTATCGGAACCGTGATCTTCTATCGATGCATAGAACGTGAAACCACAATTACCGATCATGCTTACGGTGTAAACGGGCCTTGTCGTAGGTAAGTTACGATACGATCTATCTTTAATCTTATTTAACAAGCAAGCTTAAAAAAAACAATGGCGTCTCGATAATCCTGCCTCCGTGCAATATTCTATATAATTAGATACATACGAAAGAATATACTGCGTGTCCTATTTTAATTTACGGGAGCAAATGTCTCGAAAAATACGATATGAAAAAATGGTTCGGACAGAGCTTGTTTGCTTTAGAGGGGTGGCAGATAGTGCTGTCGTTTATTTGACCGCACAGTGAGCCTGGGAAAGCTTATGAAAGTCAACTTGGAATTATTTAATTAAACTTTTTATTACTCATTGTTTTATACCAATGGAAATTCGGTTCCATCTTTTATCGTCTCGACGCTGCCGACCTAGTTTCGCGGGACCATCGCGTATAAGAATCTTGCCTATGTGCAGGTTGCTGCTCTGAATTTCAATGGCGCGGTTTCGTGCACGGATGTATCCGAATAAAATGATCAGAGCCAGGTCGCGAAGTCTCCGGGTTCGCGTTTACCCGGCTCGATTCCAGTCACGTAACTCGCTGTCGCGGGCAGACGAAACTAGTTGGTCTTGTACGTTTCTGTGAAACTCATCAGCGCGATTAGCCTAAAAATTATCTTGTCCTCGCGGTTAGGGCCGTCGACGACCGCGGAAAACTGAAAATCATTCGAACTGTTCCGGAGTTCGTGTCGTTTCGAAGCTTATAATTTCATTAAAAAGGTCCTGCTCGGACTCAGTTGTCGTATGTTACTTAACAAGGATCTGTAATTAAAAATGGCACCCATGGACGGGACGCTGGATCGATCGGTTTCCCCGTAATTCGATCCGTCGACGTGGAACATCCCTCGCATCGCTGCGAGACGTTCTCTCATTTTCGATTCCCCCGATACGCGCTTTAATTTTAACTTAACGATGCTTTAATTACCGAAGCTTTTCGGCACGCGGGAAGTAATTACGAGCGACACCCTTGCAGGAGTTGCAGCGCGAAACGCGTATCGATCGAGCCGGTGGGGCGTAAATAAAATCCAACCACCCGATAAAAATTGACGTCATTTTTTGTTTGCTTTAAAATCATTGTATCTAAATCGGAAAAACTCGATTCGTCGACTCTCCGCAGCCCTACGCGATGCCAAAGTCCGGGTATATCTACGTTGTCGAAGCCTGATCAAATCCTATTCCAAATACGCGCGATAACGTATCTAAAGAGAAATCTTTTCGTGTCTTTTTCTAAGTCATCGATATCTTTTATCGAGGTAGAGCAAAGCACGACCTTCGAACGGCCTCGAATATAAAATTACATGTGAAATAAAGGATAATCCGTGGCTTCAGATCTGCCAGGAAGACGCGATGACCCACGACCTGACGACCACGCTGAGGAGCGAACTGGCAGCCCTCGAGTACAAGCGCGACAGGCTTACTTCCGAGGTAAACGAACGATCGTCGTTCTCGACGAAGCGAATTAATAATCCGTGGATTCACCGTTCAGCTCCAGGAGATGAAGAGCGTGGTGAGATCGAGGGATCAACGGGTCGTGGAGCTGCAGCTGGAGGCCGAGCAGCTTCGCGAGCAAGCCGTCAGACAGAACGCCATAGTCTCGAGTCTAAAAAAACGTATACAGGTTGCTCCGATCTCCTAGTCGTTTCTTCTTCTCGTTTCACGCGGTCTGACCTTGTTTCGAGCGGGTCGGTGCGTGCGTTAAAATTTTGTCCACGGTGTCAGGAACTGGAGGAACGCGAGAGGAACCTTCACGCGAGCCAAGGCAGAAACGAGATCACGATACAGGGGTTGCAGCGGGATCTCAAGTACCACGAGGAGAAGATACGCGAGTGCGAGAAGAAAATTCGCCAGCTAGAGCAGAACGTGTCCGAGGAGATCCAGCAAAGGGAACGCGCCCGTTCGAATCTCCAGGTTAGGAGTGTGGTGCAATTACCGCGATGGGTATCGATCGTCGACAAATGAACTTTCGATCGATGATATATCTCGGAACGACGAGTTCGAGTAATAGAATTTCCCCCAACTCTTCTTGCGTTTTTGTTTCTCGATTTTCGTTGGGGGGGAAAAGGAGTGCACGCGAAAATTGGCTCACGCGTTGAACGTCGACTATTGCGAGACCGTGCATCCTGGTCCCGAGATCGTGATTCACAAGGCCGAGGAGCTGGTGCAGGAGGCGAATCGTCTACGCGCGAAGAGCTCGAACCTCGAGGCCCAACTGACCGCCGTCGAGGCGGATTTTCGAAGCTGTCGAGACGCTCTGGATCGTTCCGTCGTTGAGAAGGAACAGCTACAGCGACAAGTGTCCACGCAATCGATCGACTTGGATCGTTTGAAACAGGCACTCAATTTAGATTTTATTTTACGAACGAAACTTCCTAAATATCGTGGCTAGGCGATTTTTAAATAAGCAATCGGTTCAACCTGGCAGGACAAAGAATGCCTCGAGATGCAGTACAGAGTCGCGGAAAGGGAGACGAACGATCTGAGGGACAAGCTGCTGAATGCGAATAGGAACATAAGCAGTGCGAGCGGAAACATATCGAGCCAAGAGACGCTTATCTGCCAATTGCGAGGTGAATCGTACGACGAGTCTGCTCGTTGAATCTTCGAACGATCGTTTCTTTCAATTTGCATTGAAATTTAGTCGTACAAGCAAGCAAACTAAATATTTATGGAATTAGACAACGTTTATATTTCTTAGGACTAAATTTTAATCGCGTAAAATACGAGAATATCCATTTTGACTGTTTCGTTTTGTTCGCAGACGATCTGAAGCACCGCGAGGAAAAGATGCAGCGAATGCAGAACGAATCGCGTCACTTTCTCGAATCCTTGGCGATACTCGTCAGCGGCCCCAACAGATACGTCGAGTCACACGAAAACGCCATCAAGGATCGCATCAGAGAGATCTTGGCCGAGTCCAAGGATCAGGCTATCGTATTACTCTTTTAAATCACAGTAGAACGTCGATATCGACGCTGGTCTCGTTTTGCGTTTCTAACGTTTCGAAAATCCTTTTGTTAGAATATTCAAAATCTACGAGAGAAAGTGAGCGCAGCGACGGAATCGACGAATCGACAGAGCGAACTGATCGATACCACGGTATCGAAGATGAGAAATTTGGAAAACGAACGGTCGAACTTGGAAGGCAAAGTTCGCAAGTTGGAGTCCGAGCTCACCAGTTGCGAGCTGTCGAAGGAGTCTTTGCGCCGAGACAAGCAGACGGTAATCCGTTCAACGAGATCTAATTTAAATAAAAACACGCTTGCACCATTGACAAATTTCTTCGTCAGTTCGTCGCGTTCTTGGATCGACTTGGAAAGGTGATGCAGATGGACGAGATCTCCGAAGAGATGGGCCTGGATCTTCAAACGGAGTCGCTTCTGGTGCGAGCCGAGCAGTTGGCTCGATTGGAAACCGATAAGCTGGTGGACAAGGTGAAAGAACACGTTTCGATTGTTCGTCGTTGTTTCTCGCTGTCACGTTGCTAACGTCTCGTTTGTTCTGTGTGTTCGTTTCCCGCAAATCGCGCGCTTTCTCGCAGTATTCGTTCCACGAGTACACCACCTTGCCGAGGATTCGACGCGAGCGGTCCTTCCACGAGCTTTCTTCTATGAAAGAAGTAAGCCTTAGGCGCCAGTAGTCGATCGTAGAAGCTTTTTTTTTTATTCGTAGCCGAACGAGTTTAATAGGAATTCGATAACTTTTCGCACGGAATGCGATACGCTTTGTTCGCTGCGCTTGCGTTCGCATTTTTACACGGGCTCGAACTCCCGTCTCTCTTTTGTTCAGACCTCGGTGGTGTATCAATTGCAACGTCGCGTGAGGACGCTGCGGGAACAGTTGCAGCGCAGAGATCTTCATCTCGATCTTCTTCGTCGAAAGCTGTCGCTGCAAGAAGATAGCGTCAGAATGAAGTCGTTGCTGCAAACCGAAAGGGACGAGGCGAATCTACGGCACGTACTCTTTACTCTCGTTACGATAAATTAATTCGTACAGATTTAAGCGGATTATTGGGACCGCAAGTTTAAAATAATAATTGTTTGATATATGTAAATGTAATTACTTGAAAAGTTGATTTCCATTTACCAATTTGATAAGAACCAACGTTAAGTAAAATGATTCAGTTGAGATTGAGAGTCCACTTAAGGGTTGATACTGTAGTTGATTGTCTAGTATATCCTATGGACAATTTATACGTTATGTATGAGAATGATTTCTCTTTTAAGGGCGAAGAAGCTGTCGAAGCAGTTGGATCGGTTGCAGGGTCAGCTTTCGGAGGAGAAGTCGCGAAACCGCGAACTGAGCGCACAACTGACGGAGGCGGCTGATTACAAGGGGCGTAAAGTTTTTCGTTGGATCGACATCCGCGATCCAAGGTTCCGTTGTTCCGTTATAAAGGATTGTTTCCCCGAAAACAGATAGCCGCTTTGGAGCGCAGCCGCAAGATAGAGGAGCTACAGAAACGTCTGGTCGAGAGCGAGATGCTGAGAACGCGGTGCAACAGAAAGCTGGCCATGTTGAAAGAGCAGATGAGAAGCACCACGGAAACCGCCGAGCAAGAGAGATCCATAAACGATCATTCGTTGCAGCTTCTCAGAGGCGAGCTCGCCCAGGTCAAGCAGAACCTCTCCGAGATCACCAAAAGAGAGTCTCAAGTACGCATTTCACGCGATACCAGGCAAAATGTAATCTGATCGAGGCCAATCTGTTACTAGGCTAACTCGGGAAGCACTGAAAAGTAAGATAAATATCGTTAACGTAATCAAATTACATTCTGTCCAACTCTGGGAGTACATCGCTCGGAATTCTTCCTCTGATCTTTTCCAAAATGGAATTTTTACCGGGTAGTTTTAGAGCGTTTGATCTCTGATTAAAGATGCGCATATCTCAATTACGAGATCGCGTTCCGCGACAATACCGGTCGAGAGCCAGAGGCCAACGGGCTCGTCAATTCATTGAAACAATCCCGATGGTACTCGTTGACACCCAATCGAGTAATAGCGCTCTCGTCGTCGAGTGCCTGGCGCGCTGGTTCGCCAAACGATTTCAAGCGTTTCTTTCTTTCTTTTTCGTCGCGAATACGAGTTCGCTGCAGAGTCGCGGATGCAGCCACGAATCGTAACGAACGACCGATATTCGTTAAATCGTTCGAAAAGATCGGGCCGACTGTCGTTCGGTCGCTTCTTTTCCAGGGAAAAGAAAATAATTTTTCGCGTTGAGAAAAAGGTAACTGCAGCCGCGAGTTGTCAGCGATTGGCAGCGATACACGGTTACAACTGGCAAATCGTTAATTTCCTGTTTCAGCTGCAAAGCTTCCGTGTCTCCGTGGTGAAATTATTGTCGGAGCCAATTTGCACGCCCGATTACGAGATAATTTCGAGACTGCAGAAAATGGTGGCGGCGCATCGCGATTTCACGATGCTTTCGCGCAGATACGACGAGCCCTTGGAGGCCAGTCCCTCCAGATGCACCAGGTTCTTTAAAACGATAATTACAATTGCTATTCGACGATCGAGAACCCCGCGTGATTCGTATCCGTTCCAGCGTCCATCCGGTTCATCCTCCCAGGTCGCCAGGATCACGGTGCACCCGGTACGAGGACAGCGGTTTCGCGGATCCTCCGGATCTCCACGACATCGAAGACGAATATAACAAACGACCCATTCGGAGCAGCCTTCTCCCGTGACATCGGCCAAGGTTTAAATTCTAGACGCACAAATTCCACGGGAAAGATCCGATCAAAAATGCTGAAAAAGCCGAAGTCTTTGCACCGTCCAAGTATTGGAGAGTTTGTAAATATGTATTTGTCAGTCTGCCAGACAGCCGACGCGAAGGTATTAAAAATCCAAGAAACGGGAACTATTCAAAGGAAAGTAATACTTGAACTTTCACAGAACCTTATACATATTTATATTTAAGAACTGATCTACATTTTTCTCGGACATTTCGACCTCCATTTTTCAGATCTTTGGAAACACTTTCATACAAAGTACAATGCGAAGGAGAACGATTTGAATTAATTGCGTGTAATATGCTTTAAAAGTTCGAGTAGAAAAAAAGTTGCTTCGCTCGATAATGTTGAAAGGCTCTATCAAAGCCTGAGTATGTGATAATTATTCGGCCGATCGTGTTATAATAATTGAATTTTTATGTGTATATTGATAAAGGTGGAGATAGATACTAATCGAGCACTACTTAACACGATTGGATAATTTGTTATTCGATAATAATAATATACCATTAGAGGTATTTTAGATTTAAAGATTAATTTTTTTTTTCGACGTATTTCGTTCGGTGTTTGAAACCTCAATATAAAAGAGTTACATAAAAATCAGTTAGATTTTTTATTTAATCGTGTTTATAAGTAGAAAACCGACGACTCTTTTCCACTGCACGACGTACTGTTTCGCGATTTAGGATCGAGCCCATTCGTCCTCTAGCACGTGGTGCTCGACGCGTCTCGAAGCCCCACTTCCGGCGACACAGTTCCAATTTGCATGGCCTCTGCTCGCAAATGAGCGATCAAAAGCAGTGGCAAATGGATGACCGTAACGGTACACGTTCGTACGCCGATCGATATTCTCGATCGTTGCTGTTTCTTGATTGCTTGTCGACTGTTGAAAACACTGTATGTCGACGAACGTTCGAAAAATGGTAACCGTGAAGTTTCGATAGATCTTAAAATTATACTTCACTCGACTCTACGTTCGATGCATACTTTCCTTAATTTTTCGTGCGTTTCTCTCGTCGTCAGAATCTCCATATGTATTCTATCAATTCGTTCCCACGCGCGTTACCTAATTTAAATACGTGCTCGATCTTATCAAACATTTGCCATTCACGTGCAACGATACGATATTAACCGTGAATTGAACAGGAATGTTTTCGATTTTCATGGTAATTTGTAAAACAGCGACTCCAGTGAACGAATAACCAATATGGCGGCTATGACGTCCCCATTGGGGAATCCTATATCATTCGTTGCGCTTCGATTCGTTACAGGGAGCTTCGCGACAGGTAAATTTGCAATGTAAAATTTTATGTATTCGTTCTTCGATGCCTCGGTATCGGTTTTACCCAATTTTCCAACAGTTTCAGGAGGATAGCGCGTTCGTGGTTCTTACATCATAACCGTCGTTGCGCACGCGGCTTCAGTACGTAGAACGTAGGCGGTAATATCGGTATAGAGTGGAACAACCGCATTCCAGGATGCAGACGGCAGAACGAGCCTCGAGAACCGGGGTATCCGAGGAGTTGCGGAATTGACGGGAAGAGGGACGAGGGGAACCAGCCAAGTACGCGAATCCCTTCGAGCTTCGAAGCGTCGTACGAGCGTGCATGGTTTTCGAGTCGAAAACGGACTCTTCAGTTTGACGAGGAGAACGTCAGACAAAATTGTTGTTCATATACACTACAACTGGATTTAAGTAACGAAGCAAACGAAGAAATTATAAATTATCAACATTTATAAATTTCTCTGGGGAAAAAGGAGAATTTTAATATTCCTTAAGACGGTGTTAAGAAGTTGTATTCGAGTAGCCAGTTACTTCTATTAAAATGAACTCTTTTGAGTGCAAAGGGTTATGTAAATAATTTCAAGCGACGATTCGCAGAACTCGGTTGCTCCGTAGCGTTGATGCTGGTCTCTTCGAAGTCTCTTCGGAGCGTAGAGTTTTTGGTAGCGTTGTCGCGTTGGTGAAGTTCGTGCGCCGTTGGTCGGCCAGGAAAGTGAGTACCGAAGGCGGGAGAAACGGAAAAGAGAAAAACGGCGGTAAGATCGTAGCCGGGGGAGGCGTGGAGGGGAGGATCGGAAGTCGATAAAAGGGTAAAAGGAACGAACGGCGAGTCTGGTTTGGACCGGGGCCTGAGAAAATAGAAACAAACGTATTCCAAGGACCATGAGGAGGGGAGAAAGGGAGGGGAGGAAAGGAAGAGTGGAAGAAAGAAAGGGGAAGCGAAAGAGGGACTCGAACGGCTAAGGGAGTTTACTCGACGTCGAAGTAAGGTTCAGGTTTTACGGCGGAAGATGCGCCTTCTGCGGTGCTCCAACCGACGGAAAAAGACGCGACTGGATCGGATCTTGTTAGCCCTGAACTTGGCCAGCAGGCTACTTCCCTTCCTCTGCGCGATCGCGAATGTAAACCCGTCAGCTTTGGCCTTCTAGGCTCGAACACTCGCGGCTACCTCGCCTGTCATGGTTACGTTATCTGTCTCTAGCCACGTGCGTTACGCGTAGGAGAAAGTTCCATCCTCTTTACGGTAAAATTAAGATTTACACGTATTTGCAATCGAAAATATTGCCCAACACCAGCGTCCCTTTGTTAATATTTAAGATCGTTCGTTTTGTTACCTTGCTACCATTCGTATAGATAATATTAAAATATGGTATGTTTTTCTCTTTACCTGTACCCATCTAATGGCGTTGGAGTTAAGAGCTACCGGACTTAACGCGAAGCAAGGAGGGGGGAGGTGCATCAAAAAGTAATCTAAAGTCGATAAATAAGGAGCACCTTTGAACAGGCGCGAATCTTTTCGCGTTGATGAATCTTAACGGTCAGCGGACAGAGGATCTTGTGACACGACACGACCGGAGTGAAAGTCGGTTGATCAGAGGAGAGGGAATGCCCCGTGGAATCTCGTTTTGTAATTTTAACGAGAGATTGAATCTCGTTGGCCCTGAACTTGGCCGTTCGCGTAACCTGAACCGCAGCCGAGTCACGCTTTGTGTTTCGCCGCGATTCACCACCCACCCACTGATCCTTTCCATTCGCGTGAAAGTTAAGTAAATTTATTATTCGTACGCGCGTGCGCGATAAGTTGCAAATTGGATTCAAATATCGACGTTCGTAAGAGCTTATAGATGCCGGAGATACCCGAGCGAAACGTTAAACGTTTAATGAAACAAGCAAACGAACATTCTCTTCGTTAACCCCCCGACGTACGATTTAATGTAATTTTTCAAACGTATACTACTTTAATTTTGTTTAAATCTGTTCGCACAAGCGAATGTAAAAATGTCTTGATTTTAATATAAGACTCGATGACCAGTGAGTAGCTTCATGATTGTGAAACTTGACGTCAAGAACTTATAACGAGTCAGACTCTGGGGGTTAATCGTATATATTGGTATCAAACGTTACGATATGATTAGAAATTAGAAGAATTAATATTTTTTACTGACGAGGAATAAACCAAGGTAGTTTCTAGTAAACCACACTGTACAGAATCGATGCTCTTTATATTTAAAGTGCCTACTTAACTCAACAAGTTTAGTAAGAACCTTGAAGTGGGGAGGAAACCAGTCAATTAGACTATCGATTTGCCCTACAAGCGTGGTGTATATCAACTGATAATTTTTAGAATAAGTTATACTATGGAAGGATGACAATAATCAACTTGTCTTTTTATTTAACGAGTAATGGATAAACGGTTGTTTGCCGTTTATTCGTTGTTCGAAATTTGTATCGAGACAAATAGATTGCTCGTCTCGATTATCGGCAGATAGACCGATTCGTGTTTACGACGAGTTCCGTTATGTGCGCGCAAATGTAGATCTTGAGGGAATTTTGCACCTGTCGAGAAGTCAATGTTGGAGTCACTTGTGCTTGGTCCGTTTTAATGTGTGCCACGTGATTCGGAAGGAAGGTCGCGACAATGAGTCAAGGCTTTCTCCGTTAGTGCTTTCACCTCATTCGAAGGTTTTTGTTCCGCGAGACTCATTATATGGGTCAAACGTGTGTCAGTCTTGCTCGATAAACGGAAACGACCCCATTAATTTCGCGTCGATGACAAATCGGTGACGAACCAGTTACGCAGACGACAAGCGATTCTTACGATTGATCGATCTTCGACGGATACGATACCTGTCTCGAGATAAACAACGAATTTCGTTTATACAGAGTGTTTGAGAAATATTTGGTCGTTTTTTTCTTCTTTATTTTGTTCGACAAAACCGTGACGAACTTCGGGAATAAAAACGCGAGAACATGGAGGAAACCTCGTTGCCTTAATTTGCTAAAGCAAGAACAGATCGAGGAAATATTAAATCAGGATACGAAAGATTTGCATTATTAATTGCTGTATATTTCAAACACCATTGTACTTATAATATATAGATCTGTGCGACGTTCCCATTGTGGCTAGTTTATCCTTTCATTAGTTTTATTACGTGGGGCAAAACTTTCTTCATCAAAGCGAGTACGCCTGCTTCAGGGTCTGCTTCCTAAAAAAGAAAATAGTTTTTTGTAATTACAGACATCTGATCGAACGAAGTTCGTTATTGCATATTACTTGGCACAGAAATTGTACAAAGCAAGTCCACTCCATAAATTCACCCTAATATCTACGATTTCTTTCTTTTGGCTTCTCCATACCATATTTCATGATTCACTGATCAACACAGAGACTAATACTTTATATTCAGAACGCCTCGAAACATTCAGAAATGCAAAAGCTGGACAGAGGATCGAAATTTTATCAACAGCAATACTCTTCCACTGTTATATCGAATGACAAGCGAGAAATTAAGACTACGGTCACTTAGAAACGTTACTAAACCAAACGATAGTACAAATATAAATTATCTCGACTTACGGGGTCTGCCATAGGATCAGCTTCAGGTTCTGCGTTGCTGAATGATATAAAAGTAACCATCAAAACGACTGCGATGCTGAGTAAGAATCTCATGGCTTCCATACTTGTAGCTGCTTGTCGTCAGTTTTCCTTAGACAGGTTCTATTTTGTTTGTCGAACACATTCGGTTTGCCGCTATTTATACCGAAAAAATCCATTAAAATCACCGTCGGGACTAGTATTATCTTTTAACGTACACTAAAATGTGTTAATAAAAAAAAATGAAGTAAAAAAAATCGAGAACTTCCATTTGCTGTAGCGTTATTACTTTTAACTGTATCTAATGACAACGAATAACGCGTCTATCGATTGCCATGTCTATTTTCATGGTCTCAGGGTTACAGAGGATTTATCAATATATTACTGGATAAACTAAAATACGATTATGATTGTTTACAGTTTGTCATTTCATTGATTTAATTGCTAATTTTATATCGCGGATAGTGACGTTACAGTTGCATATACGATCAGACGATATTCGTTCGTTTTTGCAATTTCGAACACGAGATAGAAGTTATATCGATTGTTTTAATGTTCGTTTGCGAGTATAAGTAATATTACGATGGTCGAAGTTGTCAACAGTCGAAAAAAAACCTAAACATGAAGGTCGTTACATTTTTGATTGGCGGAGCAATGGCTTTATTGATTGCATTTGTTTCTCTGACAGATGCGGATGCTGTAGCTGATCCTTCACCAGATGCGGTAATGTCGCTTTATTTCCATTCGATCGCTTATTTAAACATTTCTGACGATAGTTTGGGTTATAATTTAAATAAAATGTTTCTACACAGAATGCTGCAGCAAACCATCCTGCATTCGTACCTCGTATAGGTAAATGACGCTTGAAATGAATATCATAGTCGTAAAACGATTTTGCATACATGTAATGTATATGTGCACCTAAATTTTGAAGAATAAAACGTAACATTTTCAGCGAGTATCAAATAAATAGGGAGACACGTAGAATGTAATGCATTGAAATAATAAAAAAAAGTATAACTTCATTGTTTTATTAGTGTTGAATGTTAGTTTACTTCTACGTCGATAACTGGAACAACTCATTGTCCCTTAATTTTGTGGGCATCGAACAGTTTATGTAAGTAAGTAATTTTATGAATGAAACGTGAGTTCGATAAATGTTGAAACATCTATAGTGAAACATATCTTTTAATAGAAAAGATGCCTGGGAAAGTTCTAGTTATAAATTTTTCTCGGCACGTCGTTTATCGTGTTGGCTGCGAAGATACGAACTCGCTTAATTCACGCGGGAGCAAGACCCAAAATAATTTTACGAATTGTTTCGCGCGACACACGTGTTATGGCTGCCATCTTTGTAGCTAGCAGGCCTTCCAGGTCGCCACAGATCTAACGTGCGTTTAGAAATATTATTTTCTCTATAGTTGCGTTCATATTTCTACGATGATTCGTTGGCATATTATCTGTAATTACGTCTTCGATCAAGATCGACGATGGAAAAATTGTGTGGCTCGAGATATGTCGTTACTGATTGGATCCGTACGTCGAATAAGGAACTTCAAGTACAACGATAATTATTTTCTATTGATATCTGAAGATAGCACCTAGATTAATTCTACGAGTTTACTAATCTTTTCGAGAATCATGAATTATTGCTTCGAGACGTTACAAAGTACAACTTTTAACGACACTGCGTTGCTTAAAATATTGTGTACTATACTACAACGATGGCCATTCGACGAAATTTCGATTGTTTCAATGGAAAGATTAAAATTAGGTATGATTTTGTATCGCGAGAACTTTGATTCTTTCTAATCCCTAAGTTTACTAATTTAAAAACTTGAATTCCGTTTATTTCCTTTCGGGTCTCCACTCACGACAACCTCCTCGTGGTGAGATCTGGTAATCGATGTTTAGCCACGATAGAAAAGCTTTTTTATCCTGGGTAAAACCGAGCTAATGGCTGCGAATTTAGAATTGTTTCTCAAGATATAAAACTTTGAATGTACTTAGTATATTAAAACCTTTGAATGTTTAAATTTTATTGTTTCTTTTGGGATGAGACTGGGCATCATTTATAGTATACACGTACCGTGATAAGAGTACTACTAGTCAAAGTGGCTTCCATTTTTGAGAAATTTTACTTTAAAGTTTTATTATAAATATAGCCAATGTTTTTCAACCATTAATAGTTAATATCTGAGTTCGTGTCTACGTCAATATGCAAGAGTTGGGGTAGTTCGAATTAGTGGTGAAGGAAAAACAATCACGAACTTTTATTTCCTGTAGCACTATTACTTTGAACTGTATCTACAGTGGTAACATATGGTCGTTACACTTTATAGCTGACAATGAATAACGTGTCTATCGATCACTATGTCTGTTTTCAAGGTTTCAGGGTAACAGAGGATTTAACATTATATTACTGGATAAACTAAAATACGATTGGGACAATTTATGATTTATTTTATACGTATAAAAAGGTTTAGGAATTACGCGATAAATTATGAAACACACTAGTAGGATGCTGAAACGTTTTATTATTCAAAATTTATTATAATGCATATTATATTGATTTCCAGCGTTATTAACCCACGAGGGATCCCAGAAGTTTTGGGTTTAACGGTTCGGCATTCTGAAAGCAAACGTTATTTTTTGTTTTGTTTTTATTATAAATTCCAATGCAAATCATTTTTAGAAGAACCTAATTAAGGTAGTCGAATAATATTAGCATGTTACCGGATCAGCCAGTGGACCAGCGATTGGTTTTGCATCGGCGAAAGAAACGAATGCAATCATTAGAGAAATTGCTGCGCCAAGTAAAAATCTTACGGCCTTCATGTTTCGATATTTTTTTTCTACTGTTGCTGCGATCGACCACTGCGATGCTATTTATATTTTGAAACGTACATTAAAGTAATCAATTTAACGACGCGTCTTATATAAAAAGAACAATACACGAAACTACTAGAAACGTGACTGTAACATTTTTTGATATCTACGATGCATTATCGACAGGAATAATGCATTTACGACTCGTAAAAAGATATGCCTTCGACGAACATCGTGACGGATCCATAAACACATGCTCATGCTGCGGTGGATATCTATAAAGGATACTATAAAAGAAAAAATCGTCGTACGAACATACGTATGTTATAAAGAAAATGTTTGTTTTGAATTCTGCTGCAAGGTATTACACGAAAAGTTTATGTTGCGTCAGCTTTACGTGGATTGCACATCTCGGTTTCACTATCGACAGAACAGATGACTAATAAATATGACGCGAAGAAATTTATACAATTACATTATTAATTATTTAATTCTTTGACGAATAATCTATTTATCTCTTATTCGTCGTTGTCTCCTACCTCTGATAATATGTGACACATACAAGGCTGTATATTATTTTATATTCACTCTAATCGCCATATGATCATTTGTCATGATAGTCCACGAATGCGTGCCTGTTCACAGTTTGTTATTTGATTGATTTCATTGTTAATTTTATATAGCGATAGTCGCATATGAAATCGAACACGAGATAGAACCGTTTCTTTAAATTGATTATTTTAATGCTCGTTTGTGCGTTTAGAAATATTATTTTTTTTATAGTTGCGTTCATATTTGTACTTGTTGGCATACTATCAGTAATTACGAGTTGGGTTAAGATCGGCGATGGAAAAGTTGGTTGTAGTATCTATGATTTTATATATGTGATTATAGATATAATAAGAAACTTCGAGAATGTTGATAATAAGTTTTTTTATCATCGTCGACGATAATGTAGGTACAGAAATTATTATCTGTTGATACCTGAAGATAGCATGTGGACTATTCTTACGAATTTACTTATCTTTTCGATGATCGTCATAAAGGGAAATGTGTCTTTGTCCCGATCGAGAAAAAGAAAATACGTTTAAGTAACGCGTCGATGAATGGTTATCGGGGGTGAGGAAACTCGGTAGAAAACGTTGCCAGTCGTGTTGTGCAATTGTTTCGAGTTGCTCAATTGCGGGAAGAATACGTAATATCGGTTCGTAGATAATTCTTGGTTGCAATGATAACTCATTCCAATATTGTCCGAATTTGAAATCGTCCGTTACTAGTTTCCATGTTTCGCAATCGCCTAACGGTTTAGCTGCAATGGCGGCTCTCGAAATCGGTATTTCCCTTTCGATTGAAAGAGCTTTCGGTGTGAAATTTACGTCCCGGTTGCCGACACCTGTCGGATATCCCTTATCGTCGTTGCAGTATTTGCAACCTTGAATCAGAAAACAGGACGAGTGGCGTCGTTATCGTTTCGATTCTCGGAAGACGACGGTGATTCACTTTCTTCGACGATTCACGCTATTGTAAATCGTAAATTGCAATTGTAATCGATGCACCGTCGCGATAGCGTTTTACAGATGTAGCGTCGCGCGTTGGACAGTTTCAGAGCATGCAGGAGCTACGATCGTGAGAGTTTCACAATACCTAATCAGCGCGATTATCACGCTCGTGGATATAAAACTGAATGCCTACCTACGAAGATTATTCAAGCAACGGTACCTTATCGATTTAATTTTATTTAACCGTTTATCTGTTCAAAAGTACCGTTTAAAAGATAACGACGCTAGCGCTTTATCTGTACGCGATGGAATTACAACAATATAATATAAAGTCGTCCGTAGGAATTTCCTCGGCGTAAAAATACGGGACGTTTTCATAAACATTTCTCACGACACGCGTTTCTTGGAAGACGACGGGGAAGCACAGGAAATATAGTTAAGGTGAATCCCGGGTGCCTCTTTTACGTTCCGTGTTTCATTTAACGAACGATCCTTGACTTTCCTTAATGGTCACGAGTCAAGGTAACGATTCATAATGGAACCCTCCCCTCGAGGACTCGCTCTTTGCTCTCACGACCTGCCGCGACACGCGAACGATCGAAATTAAGAAAACCAAACGTCAAAGCGGTGGTCGTCGAAGCACCAGAATCTTCAATCCATCGATTACCATCGACGCCAAAGCACAATATCGATCGTTGAATATTTTTCACGGTAGTTTGAACAATCTTTCCGAGCGAGAACCAACGATAGTACTCACTTCGAGGCGTGCAAAGTTTTTTAACGACAGTTCGCGTTGCTTGGAATGTTGTTTGTTCGTTGGCCATTTTCAATGGAAAAATTAAAATTAGCTACGATTTTGTATCGCGAGAACATTTCACTAAAAAAAGGATAGTACGCATATAGGTGTAAAAAGGTTTAACGAATTATGCGATAAATTATGAAACACACTAGTAGGATGCTGAAACGTTTTATTATTCAAAATTTATTATAATGCATATTACATTGATTTCCAGCGTTTTTAACGACCTCCGAGGGATGCTATAACTGCTGGGCTTAGCGGTTCGGCATTCTGAAAGCAAATGTTATTTTTTGTTTTGTTTTTTTATAAATTCCAATGCAAATCATTTTTAGAAGAACCTAATTAAGGTAGTCGAATAATATTAGCATGTTACCGGATCAGCCAGTGGACCAGCGATTGGTTCTGCATCGGCGAAAGAAACGAATGCAATCATTAGAGAAATTGCTGCGCCAAGTAAAAATCTTACGGCCTTCATGTTTCGATATTTTTTTTCTACTGTTGCTGCGATCGACCACTGCGATGCTATTTATATTTTGAAACGTACATTAAAGTAATCAATTTAACGACGCGTCTTATATAAAAAGAACAATACACGAAACTACTAGAAACGTGACTGTAACATTTTTTGATATCTACGATGCATTTACGACTCGTAAAAAGATATGCCTTCGACGAATATCGTGACGGATCCATAAACACATGCTCATGCTGCGGTGGATATCTATAAAGGATACTATATAAGAAAAAATCGTCGTACAAACATACGTATGTTATAATGAATAATTAAAGAAAATGTTTGTTTTGAATTCTGCTGCAAGGTATTACGCGAAAAGTTTATGTTGCGTCAGCTTTACGTGGATTGCACATCTCGGTTTCACTATCGACAGAACAGATGACTAATAAATATGACGCGAAGAAATTTATACAATTACATTATTAATTATTTAATTCTTTGACGAATAATCTATTTATCTCTTATTCGTCGTTGTCTCCTACCTCGTATAATATGTGACACATACAAGGCTGTATATTATTTTATATTCACTCTAATCGCCATATAATCGTTCGTCACGATAGTCCATAAAAATATGTCTGTTTAGAGTTTGTCATTAAACTTGTACTTCAGGCTTGTGACAGTATGTGACATTTCAGAAGTAATTACTATGCCTTGTTAAGCTGTATTTTGGAAGGGAATCCATCGAAAGGGCGATACATAATTTTCACGCATTTGTTAAAAGTATAAAAGTGTAACGGGAAGATTGTATGTTATCTTAGCGTAAACAATGGTATTATAACGCTTAGGGGTATTTCAGCTTTCTTTGTTTTAAAGATAATACTTCCAATCGTATCTATGAATTTTATTTATTAATCAACAACGGTAAAAAACAGACTCATTTGATAAAACAGTCAACTAAACACTATTTGAGGATGGAATACGGTGCAGTTACGTTCCCGTAAAATTGTCAAGCAATAATTAAAAAAGAAAATTTCACGATTTCAGCGAAATCGCGGACTCTGCAATTATCTTGATCTTGTATTTGTCTATCTGTCGGCCACCTCGTTAAAAGCCTATAGTCCACCTCGATAAAAAATTTCGGAATCATCCCCACTAAAATCGAATCGAATCTAACGTCTTTATTCGTTACACGAGTGAAAAAATTTGTTCAATCACGGATATGAATATATTTGGAAATCGTGTATTTTATCGTTTGTATATTTTAATTTTATATCAGATTGTATCGACGATGCAAAGATATGCCGAACGTTTCGTAAAGAAAAGATGTGTCGTAACTGCTCGATTGATTCGCCTAATCGTGCGTTCATAGTGGAATGAAATGAACGGAGGAGTCGACGTTGAAATAACGGTCTGGTAGTTTTCTCGGTTGGACGGACAAAAAAATCACGATACGTTACGGTAACGCGTACTCCTTACAACTTTGAGTATAATTTTCAACAACGTATGCATATGATAATCTGTGAAAATGGCGATTTACGCGATAGAGAGTCCAGCTTAAAAAAAATACCACGTCACGTATTTGTTCCATACAGTACGTAACATTTTTTACGTATTATTCTTTTACTAATATACATATAAAACTATTGGTACTCGTAAAACACTTGTTTTAAAAATCGAAGAACCACCTGCACCTCTCAGTCTTTACAGCGTCACGATTCAATCTGTATCGTATAATTTTGTATTTTGGTCCAAGTTCGAGGCGCGCCAAAGTTCGTCAGCCACAGTAACCCGCGGGAATTAGATAATTGATCGATCGGAACGTTGTTTCGTCGATACACGTGACAAATAGAGTACAGATTGTACAGAGTACAGAGTACAAGTCGGTACAGATTGTTCGCGTTTCAATTGAAAAATGAAATTTAAATCATCGAAGGTATTATTCTCGTTATACTTCAGTCGGTTCTCGCGAACGGATAAAAGTGAACACGACGAAGGATTAAGAATAGATAAAGAGGAGCAACGGATGTACGGTATCGAAATTTGTTTGATATACGTTAATCATTTTACGCTATAACGAACACCTAAGAATAGATAAAGGGGAACAACGGATGTACGATATCGAAATTTTTGCGTATACGTTAATCGCTTTACGGCAAGGCGATGGTATTGATTGGAGGTCTCTATTGAGATAAGCTTGAAGTTTATCGTGATAAGCTCGGAAAGAGTATTTCTATTTCTCCAAGCTTCGCATCACTTGCGTTTCAGTAGTCGCAGTATCGACGTCAATCGGAACACAGAATCAAACATGTTGAGGATGTACAGAGCGTTGGTTGTCTTGTCCATCATTGGATGTGTCGCATTTCCATTTGGTAAAGTATCAATTTTAAAGAATACTCAGCAAAACGAATTCTGCCGTATTTGATTCCTGTCGAGTATTTCGTTTCTTTAACTTTTATCCTCGGTCAGATTTACTCGACAACAATATCGATTTCCGACTGCGAAACCGCTGTAAATTGTTTGACCGTAGGTTCGAGTCTCCCTTTTAGACTTATTTATTTTTTTTTCAAGTGCTAACTATATAACAATGATCTATATTTACTTATAAATGTTCTAAAAGTATTTAAAAAATATTTTGATCACGAATATCTATAAAAATAATTTTTAGCGATTTTACTACCTGATTCTTCAATCCAAAAATTTGAAAAGCTTCCAAAATATGTGCCCTGGTACCCGAAATGTCTCTAAATTTTGTTACATTTTTTTACTCGATAGGACAGGAATAATTGTGCAAAAACATGATTTTCTTTATCACCCCATCACTACCCCCATCGTCGAGATTTCAAGTTAAAAATTGGCACATAAGATTTTCTTTCGATAAACTATCGAATGATTTATTCCACGTTCAATTTGGATTGGGGGCACATTTGACTCCCTTATTCGGCTATACCCTTTACGCGAATCTATTTTTAAATTAGGAAGTGCGTTGAAGTGCTACGTATGCACTCCCTCGGAGGGGAATTCATGCAAGGAGGTGAACGAAAAAATGCTTGAGGAGTGCTCTGCTAATAAAACAACACCGGATACGAGTTCTACTACCAGCAGCGCAAGTTCCAGCGTGGAACCTACCACTGAGGGAAGCTCCACTGAGGGAAGCTCCACTGAGGGAAGCTCCAGCGTGAAACCTACCACTGGGGGAAGCTCCACTGAGGGAAGCTCCACTGAGGGAAGCTCCACTGAGGGAAGCTCCAGCGTGAAACCTACCACTGAGGGAAGCTCCAGCGTGAAACCTACCACTGGGGGAAGCTCCACCGAGAAAACTACCACCGAGAAAACTACCACCGAGGAATCTACCACCGAGGAATCTACCACCGAGGAAACTACCACCGAGGAATCTACCACCGAGGAATCTACCACCGAGGAAACTACCACCGAGGAATCTACCACCGAGGAATCTACCACCAAGGAAACTACCACCGAGAAAACTACCACCGAGAAAACTACCACCGCACATAAGCCCGCTAGTTATTTAAGAAATAAGGGTAAGGTTATAAAAGTGTATTAAAACATTTGCATAAACGCAATATCATTATTTTACACGTGCTGTCTTTTGATGTGTCTCAACACTCGCTTCTGTTGTGTCTCATACTAGCAGGGAGCTTAAGAAATTTCGTCTAAATGAATTCAGAATCGAAGTTTTTGAACTGTTGTTGGGGATATTGTGCCACGTACACGAACGCCTGATGGTATCGTTATAAAATTGAAATATCGTTTAAATTGATGATTTTTTGCCAGAAGTGGCTTATCGCATTTGCGCAGGGAATGGCGAGTCTCGCTAATCGAAGTACGTATTACGAAAACAATGTTAACCTTCGTATGCCCTTCACGCGTCCACTTGAGAGAAACATATACTCGTATCGGACTGTGACTACATTCCCCCCCCCCCCCCCCACTCTAAACCGTTTTATTTTTGTTTGAAACACGTTTTAGTATCAACAGTTTCGACATTTACTTTACAGGCATCGTTAGTATCCTTTTAATCGAAAGTCGATTTATTATTGGGCAAAGTATTTATTTTTACTCAAATTTTAATTTTGAAGCGCCTAAGTAATTTTTGCTTTCCGACATGTAAGGGAAAAATTTTTAAAACTTGCTTTTACGTACGAACATGTAACCAAACAAACTTTATTTTTTATTAATGTATTTACAATTGAGGTGCGCCTTTCAATACAGTTTTATATAAATTATCTCAAAATCTGATTACATTTTCAGCAAAATCAATTCATTGATAACGATGATTACCAGTGGTTTGCAGTGCTTCGGTGTTTGTGACATGTTTGTCATTTATAAAAATTATAAACAATGTTTCAAATAAATTTTAGAGAATTTTCTCTATTTTCTCTAATAAGAAAACAATTTAATGAAATCTTACTCGTTGCATATTTAAGCAATTCAACGTTTGAATTAATATATTTATGAGAATGAACTTTTGCTTAAATAATTATTATCTTCGATTAAGTGTCATATTGAAGCAATGAGTCGTATAGTATTGCTATATTTTCAATGTTATTAAGTATATTAAGTATGTCATATTTAAATATAAATTAATCCGCTACGCTTATATTTGCAGCTTACTACGCACAGCAGAGGGATCGTAGAAGCCTGATGGATCGTTTGTCACCAATGCATCCATTCGCCGAAAATACGACGGTACATTGCTTCACACTGACCAGCGAAGGTAACTTATACTTTATTGTAAATGATCCTCTCAGTAAAAGTTGCGTGACACTTGAAATTGTTAGGCATGTCGGTATAAAAATGTCCTCGTATATTTATTCCTAACTTGCTTCTTATATCTTTCGGTCAATAGTATATAACTCGATAATGGACAATCGATAATGCTTGATAAAGTTTGTACAAGTACGCGTAGAAAATGAAAAATCGGTATCTCTAACATCTTTTTTTAAATTAACACGCAAGGAAAAATGTTTTACCTACTTCCGCGATGTATTTCAAAACTCTTCGCTTTACTTTGCAGATGGTGCCGAAGTGACTAGAGGTTGCAGTACAGACGAAAACATGTGCAGCGGAAAAGATAAATGCAAGACATGCGACTCGGACAAGTGCAATTCTGCGACGTCGAATATTGTGTTCACATCGATGATTATGTCTTTAGTAATAGCTTTAATTATCGCGAAATAAGAATGTCAATTTATTTATTATGATCGAAGCATACTGGAGGACCCGATGACATTCCATTAAAAATAAAAAAAACGCCGTACATCTTTGTTCCTCGTCTCTTTACAGCAATCGAGAATATTAATAGCAACAATTCTATTTAAGATTGTAACCACCATGTTCTGTGTTGAGTTCTTTGTCATTGTTTCCTTCTTTAATTTCGTGAAACTATTTATAACTATTTATTTTTTTATATACTTGGAAGATTCCTAATGAAAATATTTTTAATGCCATATAATTACGGATGAAACTCTTCGATAAGAACACTCCGTAAGTACGTAATTTGTACGAAACACACGAGCGTTCTGTAATTTTTGATCAAATTTTTTCTTTCGTCTATAGATGATGACAGCAACAACAATCAGCGATCGATGTCGTACGTTGTACCACGCGATGAAAATAAAATCGATCGTAAACGAAAGTCCATTCAGGACGGTTAATTAGCTGTTTGGCAAGTAGCTGTACACAACGAGCAGTTCGACGCAAGGGTAACGAACCCGATGCATGCATTTACGTTCCGGCCATTATCCGTTCCGTCCAAGCTTTCCGATGTATGCAAATGCTTCTCGCGCGAGTGCAACACGGCTATCGTTATTCCTGGTTTTTAAGCAAAAATTACTACGCGTCACGATACCTTTGCACGAAAATTTCTTTTCGCTTTCTTGTTCATTTTGCGTAAAACATTATTAAGGTATCTTGAGAAAAAAATTATTAGATCTCGAGATATTTTCAAGAGGCATATTTATTGAAGAAGATGCTCAAACGCCTCTCATCAGTATGAGAGAACGGATCGTATTGGTTATGATATATCGCGGTACAGCGAATGTCCTCTCCGTACAGGATTTTCAAGTTCAGCGCGACAGTCGAGCGAGCCCTCGCGCGACGAGCCGAGAACACGGCGCGTACGAAGAAGGACGAAAAGGATGGGCAAACGAGAAACGCACGGACGCGTTAATTGCGCGAGAAGGTGGACGGTGTTGCACTGCGTTGCATTGTGCGCAATTGCGCACGAATCCGGGCGTGCTTGGCGCTTCGCGCGCGCCTCCTCGTCGCGTCGTACAATACGAACGCGAGCTCCACCGTTCGTGGGAGCTGCGCCGAGCGTCCGAGCCTCAGTCCACCGTCGACCTTCGTGCGCGTCGGTTCGATTCGATGTCTGGTGTCGCGCCTCGAAACCGCCTGCTGCGTCTCGCTGGTCGTTCTTCGTCCTAAATCGTGGTTCGAACCGCGTATCCAGACGAGAGAATCCAGGAAGGAACGACAGGAAAAGATCATCGCGTGGACGTCGTGCGTCGATCGGAATTGGAGCTGACATTTCGAAGCTCGCATCATGCACCCCCATCGTCGCGTTTGAATCTTCAGCGTTGCTTTCGGAACTGTGACATTGGATATCGGAGGAGGCTCATTCGCAAACCCACTCGCCCCCTCCTCAGGCAAACGTGAGTACCTTCTACGTCCTATCTTTACGCGCGACAATTCGCTGGCACGATCGAACGGATCCTCGTTCGACACCTTCGACTGGACGTCCGCCCGCATCGCGGAGAAAGCAGCGTCGACCGGCGTTGCGTGGGACGCGGGCACCACGATTCGTGACGCAAGCACGCAAGCAGCGAAAAAGCTCATGTAGATATATGCCCAGAATCCGTGTTTCGTTTCGTTCTCGCTACGGTGACCGGAAGAGGTCCGTCGTTTCGATGATAGATCCTATTCGCTGTCTGGGCTATCATCCACTATCGATCACTATTTCTGTCTAAATCTTACAAATAATTTAGTCTCGAAGAATTCGGTTCGAATGATTTTATTCGCGTTTCGTTAGATTCTAAACCATTTTGTCATCTATAAATCTTGTATTATCCCGTCAAATACGAATTTGTAACTTTGTATAATTCCTCGCCCGAAACCAGTTAAATAAATATTCCTAATTGGGGACCCAGAAGGTATTGGTTGGTTCTTCTCGATATCTTGGAGCAGCGAAACTTGGGTGTATTCTCGCTTGCATGTTCTTCCGAGAAGCCTCGAAGATATCAACAACAACGAAACCGATACTTTTTTTATTCGCAATTGGGAATTTTTATTCCAACTTTGTCAAGTCTAATTCGTTATGGTATTATGTTTCGTGGTAAGTAAAATATTACATTCTCAGCAATTTAGATCACAGTTTGCCTCTGAGATTTTTGTGATTTGAACTGTTTCACTAGAGTGCAACAGGAGTGTCACGTTTACTGTAATTTACCTTACAATATGCGTTTGTCAAAGTTTTCGCAGAGCCACTGAAAATGTACGAGGCCCATTTATTTATTTATTCATCGGTCTCCGTGAACCATGTTTTGTTCAGTTTCTTCGAGATTTACGTGATAGAAAAATGAACGTTTGAAAAAAGTCGAGAACTGCGGGAGACATCGAAGAAAAATTTCGTAAGAATTAATTAATTATTGAAAGATCCAATATCCATGTGATTTTTCTTCGATGATTACACAGCTTTGCGTACGTGAAACAAGGAATTCGGGTTCTCACCGTTTTGAGAATACGCTGATTTCACTGCTTGCACGCTTTTCAACGTTTAATTAAGAATATTAGTTTAACGAACGAATCTAAAATTACCGAGGGTCGAGGTAACGACTCGAAGGTGATCGGTACGAAAATTAGGCGGTCTTTCGAGAGCAATGGCGGGAGAAGGGCGAAACGTTCGTCGCGTTCTCCGATCCGGGAGGGCAAGTTTCGCGAAAGTTTCGTCGGAGGGCATCCGAATTTCGTGGTTGGCGGGTCTTTCCGTCGTACTTGGACGAAAGTTCGAAAGTTTTCCGCGGTCTGGTCGCTCGTTCGATCGGGCCGGGGTAGTTCCAGGCACCTGTGCGCAATCCCGCTTTCCTCCGAATTAGTTCCAGCGTTTGGCTCACCCCTGGCAGGGTCACGAACTCGCTGGGAATCGAAGATTTCCGACCCGCTGAGCCCGCCGGAGACGCGAATCACCATCCGCTTAGTTTCCTTTAACGAGGACAACAAAGCGTTCGTTAACCGTGATTTCGTCCTGGCGCGCAGAACTCGTAACGCTCGGTAGACTTGCACGAGCGTCTCTTCAACGAAGACGAAGGGGTTTCAAACTCCCTCGAAGACGTAGGAAAATGTTCGTTCTCTCGTTTATGTGCTTTGCAAACTTTTAAATTTGTCATTTGCATTCTTTAACCCTTAAGTGGGCTCTGAATCTCAACTGAATTATATTACTTAACGTTAATTTTTACCAAATTGGTAAATGGAAATCAACTTTAAAGCATTTCAAAAATAATATGCTACTGGAGGATTACATAAATTTTCAAATAATTACATTTAGATATATTACACAATATTAATTTAAACTTGCGGAGGCCCCAATAATCCACTTAAGGGTTAAGGAAGGAGAAAATAATTTCACAAGCATTTAAACGCCGTTTTGCTCAATGCAAACCTCCATTGACCTCCATTTTATGTCATCTTCGTGCGTCTTCCATAAAGTATATCGTCAAATTTGAAAGAGAAATGCATTTTAAAAGCATTTTAAACGTCAGATCCTCGAGTCATGCAAACGCGCTCGTCGCCCGACCGCGGGAACGATTCCGTGTTCAGATCCGGTCGCTCGTGTTTCGTTTTCCTCGACGTCCTCGCGAGATTGCGTGAGAAGCCGACATCCTGAGATACTAGTTTCTAGCTCGCGCGAAACTCGTGCGAAACGCTCCCGAGGAAAAACCTTTTCCCGTGGAAAGTGTTTTGTCGTAGCTCCTCGATTGTAAAACATGTCGCGTCAACCAAAAAAGCGCAACGTCTGAAGTTGAATATTGTGACGTCGTCCCATACTCGCCACCAGAGGGCCACGCTCTTAACCCTCTCGCAAGCGCTCTAATATTTTAACCTTCTTAACATTAGGTTCACGGACACTCGTTGCGCATATTTTCATTGTAATTCGCTGTGTTAACACTTACATTAAAATGCAATTTTTCTTTTAATTAGAGTGTATATTCATATCATTACATCAATTAAATCCAACATAAATTGCTGACAAATAATATTTATAAGTTCTGTAACGTTAGGTTTAGAATCTTAATGCGTCAAATTGACGTATTCCGTAAACCTAGTGTTAACCTTCGCTTCCCAATATTCAGTCGTCGAAGACAGGGCCTGCTAGAAAGCTTCACCGATGAGTTCACTCTTTCCTTTCCTTTTCTACCCTCTTACGACCTTACTCGATTTCCCGCAGCCAGCAAAGCAGCGCCAGAAGTATTAAAAGTTGAAAAGCAGTGGACGAGTGACCATCGAAATTCAGAAACGGTTCGCAAACGAAAGTTTCCGAGTTTCCGTCGTTGGTATTTACGACGAGGCGGTCGTAGAGAAACCGCGGCCCCGTTTTCCGGTTCGCGTGAAACGCGAAAAACGGCCGACGCTGGAACGGGACGGACAACGGAAAGAAAAAGAAGAAGAAGAAAAAAAGAAGCTATTCGCATACACGGTCGGCGAACCGCGTGTTTCCTTATCGAGATCGATCGCGGCTAGCGTACATCGAATCGTACCTGTAATCGAAGCGTGTCGGCGAGCAACGCGCCACCCGTTACTGCAATTAATTTTCCCGCGATTCACGGGGAATCGATATATATCGATAGTCGTGTCGGTCGAACGCGCACGCAACGCTTCCGCTTCGAGTCGTCCTCGCGTTCTCGTGGGATCACCACGCTCCCCTGGCGAACGTTATAATTTATATTACAATACGAAACGCGGATAATCTAAATTTAAATCTAAATACAAATACGCGGACCGCTTGCACGTTACTCGTTAAAGGAAAATTGAAGTTTCGATATTAACACATTAACGACGGGGCATTTTTCTTTCAACATCTGTATACTAAAACTGTGATAAGTATTTTTGTAATTAATATAATTCATTGAAATTATCAGGGGTTATACGTGGATAATATTAGAATTACTAGAAAAGACACACACTTGTGTAAAACGAGATTTCTCGTTTCCCATCGGTAATGTATTAATTTGATTCATGATTGAATAACAATTTTTGAAATGTATAAAATATTTGTTTAAACTTTAGGACGAGTGTAATCGTGTTATACGAGGAACGTTGAAGCTTAAATAATCCATATTTCGTCTCCGTGAAAAATGTTCTCTTACGCCATCCACGATTGCAAGCCCATCGTCCGCCACGTTGTACTTTGAAAAACACTTTGAAATTTTTTTTTAAACTTCGAGATCACTGTAACCGTGTTATGTAGGGAACGTTTGTAGAAACTTGTATTGTATTTTGAAAGACATTGTTTCGTACCGTAAAATTCCACATTGCTTGTGAGAAATAAGAAGTGGTTCGATTAAAAATTTGGCGCGAGAACGTTACGATTCGAGTGCAGTGATTTCGTAATAATCGATTTTTCAATCGCGACGCGCGGAGTAGTCGATAAATCGAGTCGCGAAACAACGATATGCCAGCCAAGCACAATTAAAGTCGAGACGCGTGGATGCGCGAAATCGCGTGGCCGATTAAACCGACTCGAATGGCACGCATGGAAATTGGATTAGTGTGTCAGGCACACGCGACGCGGACGCGATTCGTTGCGTGGTCGAACGTCGAGCCTCTGCAATTTCGTTTCTCGTAACAACGCAAAACCTAGCAAAAATTCATCATAAAGCGAACAACGAATATTTTTATAAATACCCGACGAGATTTGCGAACCAAATTAATACGGTTTCAACGTCTATTTATAAGCGAACGATTACGTACGTAAAATAGCGGACGAATAAGTTCTTCGATCGACACCGATGAACTTTTCGATTTTTTTTTTTATTGGAATATCGTAAACTTTGGAGGGTTTATTCTCCAAGAAGATGGACGTTTTAATTTCCGCGTCGGTGGATGGCGGAGCACTATGGGCGTAGAGCGTCGTCGTACCGCAAACAAGGGCGCGGCGACCGTTTTATCGGGATATTAAGAAATCCTGACGTCATCGCCTTAATGCGACGAGCAAACAATAAATTTCCGTCGATCCACAGTCTTGGGTTAACGTCGAGCGTGTTCGTACGTGGCTTCACACACGGTTCGTTAATGCAACGATGCGTTAAGGGATACGCGCGTCCTCGCGGACTTGACCGAACAATAACAGAGGAATGGCAGCTAACAGTAGTGCTTTCAGCGGCTTCCACGATGCGCGAACCAAGGTACGAACGTGTCTGTGACGCGCTTCTTTTTCAATTTAACATTATCCAAATGCACTTCTGTATCTTGATTTATTCCAGGCCCATTAACATCGCTAAAGAAACGCAGTATTCATTTGTTTAACCCTTTGCACTCCATCGGCGCCGCTACGACGACACAATTAAACTTTCTTTTCTGATAACGCAGGTTGAATTTACGAAATACACGAATAAAATTTAAATCATAGGCATCCCTAAATTTTTTCGGAAGAAAGAATATTATTGTTGAGAATAAGCATTGCACGCATGTATTTTTAATGAAAATTTGTATCCATTGGTGCAGTCCCCTCCCTTGCAAAGGTCAGTACTACCTGAGGAGGATGCTCGTTTATTGCGTTACATTAATTAAATACATACTTTGGTCGAAACTCTGTCCTATGTATTTAGCAAATAAATACTCAACAATTATTTTATTTTTAGAAGTTGCACCATAAAATTGCATCGATATTTTCCGTCCTTCGTATTGATAACAATTTGTCGGAGCGCAAAGGGTTAAATCAAACGCAATTGCAGTCGTCCTCGAAAAGATCCAAACGATAGCAGTACCGTTTTTTTACGCGACGCGTAATATTAATTTCCAAGATCGTAGACCGCGAGTTTTCTCGTTTCGATCTTTCTTTCGTTGCAATTTCTATCCGGAGAGACAGAGACGACAGAATCGTTTCTCTCGTTGCTGACTTCGCGACCCAGAAACGAGCAACGACGCGCTCGAATCGCGTACGTTCAATTCGATTAAAGGGCGATTGAACTCAAACTTGGTATTACGTCACGGAATTGGAATACCGCGGGATTAGGTTCCCGGGTCGCGATCGACTCTCGTTCCCCGGACTATCGATCGTCTATAATCTTTTCCAACTCGTAAGCGCGAGCAAACGCACCACACCAAACGAGTTTCTCTACGCTGGCCCCACAATTTTGACAAAATCGGTCCAAATATCGCCTCTGTTCTTTTATCTTGCAATTGAATCTAGCCTAATTGCTGATAAGACGCTAACCCCTTGCCATACAATGACGTGTCCGACTCGTCACAAATTCTTGATGTCAAGTTTCACAATTATGAGGCCACTCGTAAAACAAATCTATTTTTCTTTCGTGGCCATTCCTTGAAGGAACAAATTTAAACAAAATTAAGTAGTATGCGTTTGAAAAATTAGCGACACATTATAATGGAAAATTCGTGTCACTGTTGTTCTCTATTTAAAATTTAATCGCCAAGATTTCGGTTCCATAGTCCACGTTTACGAGTTGGAGTATCTAGCATTATTAGACTAGAGCACGAGTCCCCTTCGACGATAGTTACATCAAATTGTGAACATGGTTGAACAACCACTACAAGTCAAAATTATTTTCTATATTTTTAGCACCATTCCCACGAAACGAATCAAAATTAACGTATTCGTCTGTTTTCGTTGATGTTTTAGAATCATAGCCAAAATGCTGTTCCCGCTTGGATAACCCTGATCGGCTGAAATAGTTGGAAACGACTATGGCAAAAAGTTTACGCAACGATGCAGGATCGGGACTCGCGTGAATCACGATCCGGTTTGATTTTTCGCTTCTTACGTCGGGTTTGCATCGAGCGTCGATGCCCTTTCGCGATCTGCCTTCCGAAGCGTCGCGGAAACAAAAGTCGAAGGCTAGTTGTGCATAAATGTGCAGCCTGAGTCTTGGCCAGTCAGACATTGACGCATCGATCGCGACCTTCTAACGCGGAATCGTTGCTCGTCTCTTTCTTTGTGATCGAGAAGATCAAAGATCAGCTTCCTAAAAGATTACTCTTACAAACACAATACAACTATTATAATTTACTAGAGTAGATATATACATTGTTACAAAATTCATTTATAATAATTGTAGTCTAACACGGAATTGTTTGAAAGCTCTTCGAAGGCTTTAAGTCATAAATAGAAACCCCAAAAGTCGTGTACATCAGAGAATTTTCACAGAATTTGTTATTCATTAATTCTCTGAATATTCGGTTCCGCGTCATTTTTAGAGTAAATCCGGCGTTTGGTTTTCAAACGTAAATACGGCTCTGTGTAAAATGGAAAGGCAACGATACGAGGAAGCGCGAATCGTGTGCAAGCGCAAGTGCAACATTCGTGGTCGGAGAAATCGGGAATCTAGGATTTCGCGAGACCGACTGCCGCACGATCCCCCCGGATATCCGTTTCTGTTACGAGCAACCGAACCTCGCGAAGCCCGTTCACCCGCGACATTGAAAGTTACGACCGGAGAAATCGGCGTGCTCCGTTTTGCCCGACCACCGAGTTACCTATGCCTCTCGATGTAACACGATCTCTGCGAGCTGTGATACACTGTGACAAAGATACTCGATCGTTCAACAGGATTTCCTCCTGCAACCCTCATGCAGGGGTTGAAAACAGTCTTACGACTAAAGCTATCCTTGCATTGTATCGTGCATTAATTATTTATATTTTGTTTTTCATCGCTTATTACTTCTCTTTGTATCAAAGGATCTTTACCGTTATTAAATGAATAGTAATAATAATATCGAAACCAACATAAGCTAAAACTGATATGTCTACAACGGTTATAATATTTTTTCGGTCCTCAGAATTGTTTCGAAAACTGAAACTGATGTTATCATACTTCTCTTTGTACCAAATGATCTTTACAATTATTAAATGAATAGTAACAATAATATCGAAACCGAAATAAGCTAGAACTGATATGTCCACGGTTAATAATAATTTAATAATGGTAAAAATCCTTTGATACAAAGAGAAGTAATACGTGAGGCAAAACAAAATTTTGCAATGCAAGGATAGTTTTAGACTTCTTAAGGATCGTTCAATTATATCATATAATTCTTATATTACGCACTCTATATTAGAATTTTTCGAGGAATTCTTGATCGTGTACTGCGGAATACAGTTCGGGAAACGCAGTTCCTAGGGTTAACGCGCGTAACTGTTGCTCGTCAATAAGAATTTCTGCCGTGCAATCGTCCAACAACCGTTGCGTTCGCTCGCATCCGTGGAAATCGTACTGAAAAGGCAAGTCTCTCCGGCGAATAGTTTGGCTCGAGATCGATGAATTCACCTTCGTTCTTTTCGAATCGAATAATTGTAGCTTTGCCACCAGAGACGGGCACTACGTTCGTTACAAGTCGAATAAAATTGTACAAATTTTGTAACGAGACTGTCGACGCTTTCGTCCACGTTTGTTCGATCCTCGGTTTATATAGGAAAATGGAACAACACGAAGGGAGCAAAAATGTCGCGGGTAAATCGATACGCGTGTTTTTGTTCGTCATATTTCGTCGAAATAAAATTGTGCCCGTCTCTGACACCGAGAGATACTCGGCTAGCAACATTTCGTCGAGAAGAAACACGAACAAGAAAAGGATCCAGAGGGCCTCGAGGCCCTCGTTGGACGGGTTCATCGACCTATCGTCTGGTCTCCTCAGCCTTTCGTTCTTCACCTTTCTCTCGATCTTCCTTCGGGCTCTTCTCTCTGCTGGTCAGCCAAACGACCGAACCCTTCCACAGGTTCGAGAGAAATTCTCCAGACACTTTTACCAGAACTCTCCGCAAAGAACTCTTTCCACTGGAAGAGAATACTACCATCTTCATTATCCGATCTAATAGACAATCCTGTTAATAATATTAGAGAAATGTCCGTCGCACTTATACTAGGAACAAGATTTAATTTTTTTATATAGAAAAGTGCCACGAAAGAAAACTGTACGAAGACTAATTAAATCGTTACTTATTAACTATCGAGGATAACGAATTATCTCCTATAGTAACGTGTTTCGAATAATTGCAAATTATAGTAAATAACAACCATCGGTACTGGTCAGTATAGAAGATCGATGTGAGTGTATGGATGGATAGGAGGTCGATAGAGCTTGTGAGAGAGACGAGTCGAGCGTGAAAACCGTCGTCACAGGTTAATTTGTTTTCTTATCGCGAAGCGGGACGGTGGGTGTATTATTTGAAACCCCGTTCGCATAAAATCTGTACGAACGAGAAAACGGGGGTAGTTTTAAACCTGATGTCGATCGTAGACGTGAAACGAGAGGAGAGAGAAAGAGCGAACAGCGGTGCAGGGACGCGGTCAAAGCTAATTGCAGCTTCGAAAGGTTCTCCCGGCTAATGACAGGGGACTCTTTCGGTGCGCTCGCGCCGAAGATTTCGTTTCCGGTTTCCGTCTAACGAGTAATCGATGGCCGACCCAAACTGCTTCCGAAAGAACGCGTGCACACGTCACTTTACGCGATCCACGGGAAATCTTTCCCTCGTAGTCTCAATTGCATTTGGATAAATTTATTTAATAGGTTCTTTGCCAGTTCGGTTGGTTTTCTAGGATAAATCATAGTTTTCGTCTTCATCGACGTTTCTCATTTACCTTACAATTATTCTTTTTCTTTTGGAGGGGTTCTCCGCTTGATTATGCAACGAAGACTTAAATGTCCATAATTGATTTAGAGTATCTTTGAAAAATACATCAGTTTTTTATACCGACTGTTTATACATCTAAACTAGATCGTCTGGATGATCCATTGCACGAGTGTGTAATTTATACGACAGATAAATCTTTTCTTTTAAGGTTTTTTTCGTTTCTTTTAACACATTCCACGCTGACGTATCGTTACAAGACTATTCCCAATAGCTGTTAATATTTTTCTAGTTCCGTTCTGACCCACATACTGCGTCATTGATCTCGAACGCGTTGAGAACTATTTCTTTTCGTAATGTTTTATATTCTCATAACATTGTATTAGCATAGACTGATTTAGGCAGTTTCTAGTACCTCTGTTGCGTATCTAGGACGTAGAAAAACAGGTCGGAACGTTTACGTTCGATACTCTTCGCGAGCTATGCTTGCAGATTTGTCTTCGACTGAAATAAAAAACCGTGTATAATTATTGGTTATAGGAGACGGTTTCGCGCAGCCCGTGTATCGGAGTTTGCATAGTTGTTACCTTTCCCGCGAGCAATAATTATCTCCAACGATAGGCATTCCTGCCATCAAAATTATCGAAAAACAAATATACGGCGGGAGTAAAAAACCAACGCGGATAATTATAGCGCGATCGAGCACAATTTACGGCCCTCTTGTACGAAGCTGACGACAAGAGTATCCTTATTTTTTTTAAAAATCGTACAAATTTCTGGGAAACGTCGCGTCGGTCACCGGTGGGATATTTTTCTTCCGGACAATGGTCGCGTCAGCTTCGAATCGTTTGCTCGGATAAGCCGCGCGCAAAGAGATTTCGTTCCGTGTAAAAGATGCACATATATTTTCCAGTCGGAAGGAACGCGAAGGAGGTCGTCAGAAACGAGATCCGTGTGAATGCATCTTTCCCAGAGCTTCGTATCCCCCTTCTCTTCCCGTGTCCCTCTTCGGAGACCCTTCTTAGCATTTTCTTCTTTTTTTCCTTCTTACACAACCGACCGAGAGACGCTCAACGGAGAATAATCGTCCGCCTAAAGCCGGCTACTCTCGGTGGACTGCACGCACACTCGGCAATTAATCGGCGCGAAATTAAACCGGTTTCACGATGCCATCTTCGCTGAGCTGGACCCCGTAGAAAATAACGAATATCGATTTCGACGGGACGCCTAGCGAAACGACAATGTAACAAACAGGAGACTCGAGACAATCGATACTGTGGATCGACAGCATTTCATTTTCGATAAAAGAGACGAAGCTGTCGATGGCGCTACGCCATCTTGGATTTTGTTGAGCTGTAGAGACGAACACAATTATGGAGAAAACTATATCGAAAATATCAGTACGGTTGTTTCTTTTTTCTTGACGATATACTCTTATATTATTTGTAGAAGACGAGTATTTCCGGAAATACCGTTTCTCGCGGTATATCTTCTATTTTGCCGTCTTTCCACCGTTCAATTAAAACGGTGTAAGGGCGAGAAAAGAAACTGGAGGGCAAAAAGCGGACGAGAAAGTCTTCGCACTTCGAAATGTCGTCTTGAAAGGTTCGTTTGCTTTCTTCGAACAATGCAGAGAGACAGTGTTTACATTGTTCTCGGTGGAAGTTGTCGTTTCTTTTCCTACCGGCCAACCAAGGCCAGGAGCAGTCTCGTGGGAGGGAACAAGTTCGAATAAATTTTAGAAGAGTCATCGATTCAGATTTATAACACGATAAGGAACGGGCTTAATTGTAAAGAGATGTAATCGCGTTGAAAAGCGGCTGTAACGACGCGCGCACAAAGCCTTCCTTCGTTCTCGGTCGAGTGTCAGGTGTCAAGACCCTGAAACCTCCTTTGAAGCAGGAAGACTGACCGAGAAGACAGGTCCGAACAAGGTCGAATTTGCCATTTGTGGGTCAACTGGTTCGGTGTTCGTTGTTAAAAGCGAGTCCCTCGAACCACCAGGGCGTTATCCAACCATTAACAAAGAAGAAATAAAAGAGTAATTTTAATCAACGTCGCTCGATAAATCTTCGGTAACGCGTTGCAATTAATTGCGAAACGGTTTTTCATTCGCGAATTCAGTTCCACCGATACCGTCCCTTTACTAGACCTCTTATTCCCGAACAAAATGGCGACAGAGCAATAATTCACCGATATAAAGACCCGCCGTGGCCTGGCAGGTTTATAAACTACTTCTTATCTAACCCATTTCGCTAAAAGAGAGAATTATATTTCCTTATAAACAAAGCTATAAATCTCTCGAACCACACTTTCCACAAAACAAACATAGAATTCTGAGCACGCACTGGTATCTAAGATTATCCGCTATACCTGTTCGCGCTTTTAATTAAGAGTAAATGAAATTAACACCGACTACAGAAACAGTCGGAACAGCGTTTCCTTTGTCCGCAATTGTCGGTTACGTAACATGTATACTAAAAACATTTTATACTAACCTTGTCGCAGCGAATATTAAACAGATACGCTTATTGAGATTACAAACGATACGTAAAACAGACGCTCGAAGTCCACTAGATGACCGTAAAATACAGCCACACTTTCAATTTCCAATATGACTATTTATAGGAAGAGAATTACGAAAATATCTTTTTAAACGTAAAGCACGCGAAAAGATTTTTTCCTTTGGTCGTGGCATCGAACGATAATTTTTGCATATTTTTATTCGTATAAAATTCTTGCGGCCTCCGGAGAGGCGATCATCGAAGAAGAGAGCCTCGCGGAGGACTCGAGAACGAGTTTCAGAGTTGGTTGGCAAAACACGACGAGGGGGGTATAAAAGACGTAAACGAGGAAAAGCAATTATATCACCCTATTTGCTTACCCTAAAAGTTCATTGAGCTCAACGAGTTAAATGCTTTTGAAGTTGCGTCCTCCTCCGATGTCCACACGAATTACAGCGGTCGGTTAACCGCGGTGATCCTGGCACTAGCTAATGAATCATTAGTGGTCCTGTTACTCCATTAATGCCTCTTAACCCCTGGGAGTCTGTTCCATATCCGGTTGGATCGAGGCAGTCGAGGACAGAGACGAGGCTTCGTCTCGTTTGCGTCATATGTGTGTGATTCTGAAACGCCCGGGGGGCTACGGAGACGTTCCAACTTTATATTCCTTTCTTCTTTCAAACGCCGCGCGCCGATCTCTCGCGATCTTTCGTCTCTAACGCTGTTAATTAACCGGCCACAGACTCGTTCTACCAGCAGTTTCATTAATTTTCAGCCGGGAAACAAAGTTGTGCTTTTTCTCGTTGGCATTTTCTTTGACAATGTCCTAACATACAAATACCGTAGTTGTTATTATTAATTATATACTGTTACTTCCACTCGTATTTGTACACTATAATGGAGAACGTTTCTTATGAATTTTTTCTCCATTTATTTTTATCAAATATCTTCTTTTTATTACGCTATGGTTACTTCTATTCGTGAAGTAGTTTTTTTATTGAAATTAACGAGCTAATGTAATATTTAATTAGACAATCGATAGAGATCTAACAATATAAACAACATAGAACAGATATAATAATCCCAACGAATACGTGTTTTTTCCCCCCCAAGCGGTAACCCATCCTGTGCAGCTGCACTTCGATGACCAAACGAGAACCCAGCGTGTTTAATGTACCACAACCGTCGACAATAATATTTCTAATTTATTCAAATATAAACCCTCAAGTCTCCCAATGTATTTTCCAAAACTCAATTCATGAGAAACAAGCTTTTCTTCATTTATGGTAAATCACCATTGCAGTGTACGACTACGAGTAACTGTACATAGATACATGGTATTTTCTAGAAACGGTTGACGTTTCAAGTTGACATAACGTATCTTTATTTGTTTCTCGTACACGACGATGCAATTACCAAAGGAATGGGTGATCAGTGTACACGTAAGTGCATATTAAGACTTGCGTTACGTCTGAATTAGGTTCGAGTCGCTTACTAGATCAACTCTCCGTTCCTTCGAGTACACCCACTAGGTTTTAACCCCCAGAATTTATCGCCGATTCGGTTTGCAATTCCCATTAACTCGATTTACAGCATAAACTCGTATACCCTGAGCAGACTCGTAAAATAGAAAATATCGTTCGATAATAGTTTCGCGTTAATAAAATTACTTTTATTTATTTTCATGCTCCAAGTTCCCCCGGTAGTTAACGAGGTTGCGTATAATAAACATCGCGGAGATAATATGCATTTATGTATGTGGAGTCGAATTGCTTATCGGACTAATTAACCGGCCGTTTCCTTAATTGCATTGCCAATTTTATCCGTCCGCGGTCTCGCGTTTTCGAGATTTTTAAGTTTACGAAAAAATTCAATAATTAAGATCTGATACGCTTTTGCCTTTGCGGACGAACGTTTCGTGCAGTTTCGCGTTTCCAAAGCGAGTTTCTTGCTAGTCTGAAGCTCGTTTAACGGTCGTTCTAAACGCAAGAGTAGCGCGTGCTCGTTTTTCGCGCGACTGGAAAGACGATTGCACTCGGCAGCAACTTACGCTGTTATTGCTTCCACCTGTCGCGTTCTTGCGAGTTTCTCTCGTACGGATCGTCGCAGTCGGAGACCATTGTTCCCTAGATTTTAAGTAACGTTGCCGAAACAGCGATCTTTACGATCCACGAAACGTTCGTAGACACGTTTTTGAACGATCGATGCACATTCGTCGCCTCTGCATAAGACGAAGTTGCAATCTAAAGTCTTCTTAATAAAAATTAATTTCAATAAGCATATTTGAATTGCAACAACTTAGAAATGTTATTCCCTTGAATCTGATCGTTGACGACGTCGTTTAAATGATCCGAGGTTTCTCTCAATTTTTAATTTTAATTCTGGTTTAATTCAGATCGTTTCTAATTCCGTACGATGTAAAATCATGGCACATAGGAGTCTCGCTTATTAACGAGGCTAGAAAGGAAACAGATAGTTATCTAGCCGAAGAATCCCGACGGAACTACGCGACTGACTTTGCTCGCTAACCTCGCACCTGCATTCGCACGGTTCACGGTCGTCGTTAACCAGGACTCAGAGTTCGTTTCTTAGCTATATTAACGAACAATGCTGCAACGAATGATATTCGTACGGCACGGCGGCGGACTGGAGGAGCCAGTTATTATTTTTCGAGGACGATAACGCACGTTCGTGGAACGTGACCGGAATGTCACGTTCGTACGAAGCGTTCTGTTCGCGTTCGAGTAGACACGATTCTTCTTTCGCCATTTTCCAACGATCCGGGAACAGAATACGACTTCTGCTCCCTCCCTGTAAACTTCATTTGCACTTCGTATCTTTCGATTTTTTATTAAAGAATTTTAATTTAAATGGTAACTATTATACTGGCAAAAGTAACTGGTTTGGTCGCCCAAATCTTTATTTACCCTCTATAATTCAGCGTGACTAGGTACCAGAAAATTTGTTAGCTGAAATTTACCTAACATTTATACCTCGTTGCTCGGACTCTGCCTTAGACAACGGAATATTAGTCGATCGAGGAGTGCTTGCAAGAGCTTGCGAGAAAGTCAAGAGCGTAGCCCTCTGGTATCGAGTACAGGAGGTACCAGTATTTATCACTGTTTACATCGTACAAATTTTTACGAGAACCTAAACATAATTTAAAAATAAAAAAGTGCTAATTTGTATCGAACCTATGAAGTCCTATCAAGATGTCTGACTATTCGTTGAACTCCCTACTGTTTTAATATTATTACTTTGCAACATCAATCTGGCGAGAAGGTTTAATTCTCAGAGCCAATAATAAAACGATGTATTAATATAAAACGAAAAGTTAGTTTGAACAATCGTGCCCCTCCGGTTTATTCCCCCCGAATTAACCACAAAGGTCTTTTTTGCGATATCGCGATCAAAGAGTTTGCGTCACCGTGTGTGTTGAACTTTGCAAACGCGGCTGGAAAAGATCGAGTAACCTCGGGCAGGGTGGTTTCGTTCAAGTTGGGGGTCTGGCGAGGCCAACTCTGAACGATAACCTCGCGGATACAAGGGACGATGACGTCAGGTTAGCCTCAGAATCAAGGCTCGTCTCCAGTCTCTCCCCTCTTCGAGGATAACCTGTCCCAGCGACCATGATCGATCCATCCTTCGCGCGGATTCTACACGACCATTTTTGCGAATTTCCATTCGCTTTTGCATGCGTCGGGCAAACGGGAATGCAACTCGATCGCGAGCACGTAATTGCCGCGAAAAACATCGACGGAAAATTGCCCGGACACCGATATCGTTTTGCTCGTGGTTCGTTTCGTCGATCGACGCCATGTTGGACGCTTGACTTCTTCTAACGTAAATTATCCTTTTGCACTTTTAATCGTGCTTGGGGCGAGAAATTGTGAAAAACTAGAGAAACAAAATACTTTTCTGCTCGTATTTATTTATAGACTACATTATATAGGCTTTATAGGCTCTAAAGCTTTTCATCTGACCATAAAGAGCAAGTAAACAAAATATCATCCAGATTGGACGAGGATAGTAGGAGTTATAGGGAGCTCACAAACACACAGATCTTTCGTTCTACGGTTAATAACTGTCTCGCGATAGTATTTCTCTAGTAGAGAGGCGAGTTCAGAATCTTAAGAAGCGGTCGATTTCTCAAACTTTTGCTCCAGATACGTTTCGTTTGAAATTTTCAGTCGCGCGTCGTCTTATCGATACGACTAACGTTTCGAAACGGGAGCGAATGGTATCGTCGGTGACATCATAACGTCTGAGAACAACTGGTCGTTTGTTTGCGGATAGACTTCCTTCTGTTGGCAAAACGCGTCGTAAGAAAAGACATGCACCGGGCCCGTGGTCGCGCGTGCTCGTTTGTATTTGTTTAATTTATAAGCCTTCGTACGTGGAAAAATGTTTAGGTAACGCTCGGAAATTTTCCGCGAATCGTTTCAGATAAACAGGAGGAAAAGACGCGCGCTGTCGACTGGAAAGCTCGTAATCGCATGAATTGCAAGAAACAGGATCTTTCTCGGAAAAAATGAACGTTGCGAAACCGAAAAACAAAAACAAAACGCGTTGATTGCAAATTATATTGGTCATTAGTATAATACAATTATAATCCAATGCAGCATTTGTTGTTTTACACTATTCCTAATGTAAATCACATTATTCTAAATTCAAGGGTAAATTGTAGATTTGAAGCATCCGGTCACCGGTGCCATGCTAAAATTTTGCAAACAAATCCGGATTATATCAAATAGTTGAACGTAATATTAAACAGAAAGGCTACAGCACTGTAAAATAAATTTACAAAGCGTATTAATAATTTTGTGAGTGTGTAGCGTATGTTTTGGAAGAAGAGGTGGCTTTGCGGGCCGATTAAGGCTTCCTTTTTAAAATATATACGCGATGCTCGATTTTATATATAATTTTCCTCGTTCGTGCTTGTAAGGCGACGACATGAACACGTTTGATCGGCTTGCGTAATCGGCACGCGGCTCTTATCGTCGACTTTACCTCTTCGACGTGCCCTTGTAGCTTGCAACGCGTGAGAGCCGATTGTCGCGAGGCGTGCGATTTTCGAGTCGCTGTGAGCGATTACGCGATCGACGCGGTTGGGCGTTTTTCGCGACCTAGCTCCACGGTGGGAAACGTTAATGGGTCGTAATCGGCACACATCGATAACGATGACTAATCGCGTGAGTAAGATGCTGCCGCGTGACGAGAATTTAACGACCTACTGCGTCTTACGTGGAACTGCAAACGGTATGCATCGAATTATCTCGCGAATAACAATTTCTGCGCGCCGGTCTGCTTCGATCGTTGAACATCTCGGTATGTATGGGAACCCGCTCGTAATCGCAGCCATAGAATCCTGTACGATCGCACGGAAGCTGTCATTGATCGAACAAGAAGAAATAAAATATCCTTAAAACAAAATTATTTTAAAAAGCACCAAGGTGTCCAGGGAAGAATATATTTCGAAATATCATGGAAATTAACTGGGAAATTATGGTCCTAATAAAGACGTGTTTTTTCTACCATTTTCGCGAAGAAAAATGAGGAACGTCTCCTGGAGAAAAGTATTTGGCGATAGGTCTCGAAGATGTCTCATCGTTCGTTTGATATTCAACGAGGGGGCTCGATGACTAAGAGGCTACGTAGGCGGAAACAAATCATCAGCTCTAAATTGATATCGCGTCGCGTTAGATAGTCGGCGTTATCGTCCTCGCGTGCACCGCTGCGTTTTTTTCCCGCCGCATCCTTTGATTCCGCGGAATTTTTTTGTGAGAAGAACACTTTATCGCGTAAACAACCGGGTATATCTTTCCGATGCGTTTCCTGGACGAGCATTCCATTTTCGGTTATCACCCCTATCTTATCGTTCTCTTTTAACGACCTGCACTTTTGCAACGTCGTCAATGAACGAGCCTTCGATTTTACGCGCGCGATTAGATTAAATCGCGAGCCCGCCATTAAGACGTTATTCCCAACCGACGAGATTTTGCGCCAAGAAACAGTGCTTTGCTAGAAGTTAGTCATCGATCGTTTTTTATCTGGTAACTTAACCATTTTCATAAATTAGCAAGTTGTAAATAAGCTTTTTCTGGTTCCCTCGCTCGCCAGTAGAGGGCTACGCTCGATTTGTCCCTCTCGCAAGTGCTCGATCGACCATTGATTGTTCTGACGTATAAAACAGAGCCTGTTGACTTAATGTGGTCAATAAATGATGTTCAAATAATTTAATAAAGATGATCGAAACTTGAATTTATGCTCTACCAGTCGAATGGATACGTCAATTTTATTTGTTAATTATTCGATGCTGTAGAGTTAGTATGGAATTGACTGTAGTTGGACGTACGAATGCGGTGGGTCCTTTTAAAAGCGTCTGGAACATTTTCCACGAGAGGATTTAATCCTTTCTGACTACTACTTCGTCCTGGATGCGGTCAGGATTAATCTCGACCGCTGCGGTCGGCTGGTTCTAGCTACCTAAGCTGGTGATATATGCAAGTACATATATTTCCCTGCAATATGCCTCGGGACATGCACATAGAGTACACTTAGACGCTACCGAGAGCTTCTCTGCATAATCTTAAACGTTATTGCGACCACGACCCTACCTCAGATTGCGTCTAGAGTCCGTATAGCGATTTCTTACCGAATGTCGATCCTTCTTTGAAACAGTTTTCTATATACTGTAAAAGTCAACGCGTGTCTGGTTATTATATGCATCAATAATAAACGGAAGAAATATTCAGTGTTGACTCTACAGTTTAAAAATTTTTAATCGAATAACAAAGTAGGGAAATGAATGGCAAATTTTTTTAAAATTGTCTACGATATCTGCGGAAAAATCCGACACGCCTCGCGGATGATATTTTACAAAAATGTGGAAACCTACCTACCCAACGAACCGTGATTTCTTTTTAAATATAAACGAGGCGGTCTTTCCATCCGGGGTCCACAATGAAAAACGTAATTGCACGAAACTTGCATTCATAAAATGTGCCTGACGCGGGGGAAACTTTACGCTTTTCATGTTTTTAACGCGGAATATCATCCCTTTATAGCGCGTCTATAAAGGAACTAGAGTAATATTTTTTATCGTCCCGAGCTCTTTTCTCAAACAAAGATCGAATGCTCCGCCGAAAGGCTCGATTTTGACCCTTTCCGAATTATCCCGAGGCTCGGTTTGACGGTAATAAAAACGCAAAAAAAAATATTTTTCGTATCCCAAAGGTACGCTGAAGAAATGGGAAGAATCCCAGACGGATCGATCCTATCGTTTGCTCGGAATAAATTCCACGAAAATTGTTCCTCTCCGACAAGATGGACTACCCCCTTAACTGGAGGACGTTGTTGAATTTATTCCGTTTTCTCGCGACACGGCGGTTTGTTTTCGAAAGCAAGGGCCCTCGTTATAAAATTACACGTCTAAAACACGATCGTAAGAGAGATTAACTTCTGTTTTGCAACGCGTTTGCCCGCGTTGGCCAACGAGTTTCGAGAGGGCTGCGCGGTGCGTTTATTTCGGCGGTCGTCACAGTTACGTCCCGTTCCCGTTCCAGCGTAATTCCTCTCGCGTACTTTGAATTATGACCCTGCACGATACGTCCCGCGCACCGTGCGATAATATATACATCGGCCGTGCACGGATACTCAATGGAGCAGCAACGAATCAGGAAAGCAACTCGGTGGGCAGAATCGTAGCGTGTTGGTCGAGCGGATTTTTCATTCAGATCATTGTCCGTCCGAGTTTTATTCGTCATTGATGAAATCGCGCGCGTTTGTTGGCATCGGAAAGCAGTAAAACTGGTTCCGCGTAATGTATCCTTTCTTATTACACCTCGGCGATTTTACAATTACGTTACGACACGTTTAACCGTGGTACCAGGCGTACCCATTTGTGGGACATTGACAAAAGAAACGTTTACACGAACGTTTTGTAACTTTTCGGGCAATTTTTCAAACCTGGATACACGGTCACTGTCCATGATCCGTATGTGGACCACAACCCCGTGCTGTTGGACACGCAAATGGGAGAATGGACAGTGGACATTAAAAATGCATTTGAATTCCATGCGTTTTAAGGTACGGAGTTGAGATAAAGTGTATCGTAATTTTGTTCCCTTTAGGTAATGTATTATGAACGGCTGACGCTTTGAAACAATTCACTCTGAAGTTGAAATGTTAAAGAAAATAAATTTTAGCGAAGTTAGATGAAAGTTTTGGTCTAGCAAATAATTTTACGGTTTTGAACTGGCAGTCAACGCGTTAAAGCGTTTTGCAGTAATTCAGTCCTCGGTTTGAAACATAGAAGATACTCGTAGCGTGAAATTGGAGAGCCCGAAAGGTACAAACGTTTATATTTTCTTCGTTGTTAACGATCTGACCCCAAGAATATCGGTTGCGTCGCGTGATTCTCGATCGCTTCTAACCGTGCTCTCGCCATTTTGTTTCGCGGGCGATCGGTTGCCGTTCGACCGCAATTTCGCCCTCCGGATGATCCAGGTAAAAACAGAAAGCTCTGAGAAAGTAAATTTCTGCCGATCGTCGGGGCGCGCGGCGACACAGTCTCCTCGATTTCTCTGGCTCGAGCGTCGTTCATGGAGATGACGCCATTCCTCATTACGGTCATTCACGTCTCCGTAATAATTACGCTACTCCTCGGACGGTTACTCGGCCAGTCCGACGTTTCTGTCGTCGTTCACCATGGCGGCCAACTCTCTCAATAACAATCGTGGGTGTCTGCGACCGATCTCGTTGCTTTCGACCGCGTCTAATTGACGTCTACTAATTTCAGCCAGAGTTAGCTTGCATTCGGGACTCGACCGTTTATGATAATTCATTCGTTCGTACTTTGTTCTACGAATTAATTTTAACGTATCAAAATAATATTGTTGCCTAATCCTCCCTGGAAATGGCGGTCTTTGGGAGGCTTCAGCCGATTTTAACGTATTCTTTTCTAGATTTCGCGTCGTTTGCGATCAAAGGGGCGACGATAGAAGAGTTTGGGGGCGATGCAAAACGCGGTTCGCGAAATAATGGCCCGTCGAGGTGGAAAAGACAATGGCTCAAGGCGGAGAGCGACACGGAGAGGACAAGCGAAAGGGGCCCGCGCGTCGATAGATCGTTTCGTCGTGCTTATTGTACATACACGCGTCTCTGTATCATAGTGTTCCCCGCGCCCGTTATGAGAAACGACGCGTTAGAGCGAGGGAGAAGAAAATCCTCCGCAAGAAAGAGAGAGATTCGAAGCGTCGCAAGTGGAAAGCAGCGACCAAAAGGAGAAACTTAATATAGTTTCCGCCATATTGGATTAGTCCAGCGTTTCCCAACCATCACCTTAACGCCTCAAATACTTATTATATCTTTAATCTGCACGAATAAAAGTGCAACTTTGTACACAACTGTAGAATTTCTATTTTCTGATCTCAGACTCGGATTATTTATTTATTCGCTGGACCCTTCGGTACACATAGGCGTAACGCGACAAAGTTTTACTTTCGTAGGGTATCTGTTACACATTTTTAAAATTTCAACCGAGAATATTCTTATCGCGAGCACCCAAAATAATCCGAGATAAATCGGAACCAAAGACGCAAAGTGGAACACGTCGTCGAAGCCAGTGGCTATCGAAACCAGAGATAAAAATTAAGTAGAATGCCCCTCGGTGGTTCTGTTGTCTCGAACGTGCGACGTCGATGAACAAATCTTGTTTTCTCTTCGTGGAAAGGAAACGCTGGCCGCGCGATGCGTTTTCGAGCATTTTGCGTAACGTCGCGACCACGTCGTTTCGTCTCTTGCAGCAGAGAAAATCGCGGCAGTTCGTTAAGGTGCAATTAACCGTGCTGTGTTCTCGAGCCATCGTAAAGTGCATTCCTCGTCGGCGATAACGATTATCGTCCTTTGACCGTTCGAGGAGATAACGAAATCTCCGGTCGTACCATCCTCCACAGTGTTCTTTCTGAAACTCGTGAACGTCGACATTCTTCCAAAATTCATAAAGCGTACAATTTGATGAATTTCGTAAGTATAATAATCTGTTTACATTATTGAATTCTTTGTCGAAGCATTAGGTATCGTTCCGAAAATAGTTTTCTTTAATTCGTACGCTCGGATTCGTTAGGCAGCGTTCAGTGGAGCTGTTTTTCGTTTATGCGTTGGCATTCGGTCGCCTCCTAGCTTCCCAACAACGCGTTTGTTCCCTCGTACAATGCCCTGGTCCCTTTTTGTTCGTCTTGAAAGACGGTAAACCGGGAAAGGCATTTGCAGCATGTGATGTCATACTGGCGTAACCCTTCGTTAGTCGGGTGACATGTGTCACCCACTCGTACATTTCTCTTCGTAGTTCTGAAGCCGTTTGGATCGCCAACGGCGTACAAAAAAAAGAAGACATTTGAAACAGCGCAACCAGTTGCATCCACCTTTCTTTCGTTAACGAATTCCTTCGAGAGCTAATCCACGAAAGTAGAATTCTCTTTCGATTTAAAATTTATCCGATTCTGGGGCACGGGTGATCCCTCTCAGGTGCACCGTGCGCGTTTCTCGCGTTCTTTGCCAACATCCGAGTCGAATCGTTTTTCTTTTCTTTATTGTCGCGCAATCGTCGGCCGATTTCAGCGATCTTGGCTCCGCTCGCGCGAAGAAAAAGTAGAACTCCGGTACCCACGGCCGAACAATTCTGTCGTGAGAACGCGAAACCACGCGGGCCGAGCGAGCCTAATTATCGCCGGTTGATCCGAGAGGCGTCGTGTTCTTATCGGGGTCGAAACAATGGCGCATCCTCGCTGAGCACACTGTAACGCAGACAATGCGCTTCCGGTGTGCATTTCGCGCGCACGAACAGACGTCTCGAACGGCTCCCGTTTCGATCCACGTATCGTTTCACCGGTATCGATACGAGCCAACGCGTGCGGGCGTCACCGTCGATCGAACACCAACGATCCTCTGCACCTTATAACCTCTTAGAAATTTTTTTAAAAAACCAAGCGTACCTCAATACAACTCTAAATCAAATATCGCTTCGATATACAGGGTGTTCGGCCACTCCTGGGGGATTCTAGAGGCCAAAATAAGACGGAAAACAAGAATACTAATTTGTGGATGGAGGCTTCGTTAAAGAGTAATTAACAATTAAATTAAAAAATTTCAAATCGTTCTGAAAAAAATGTTGTTAGCTGTGGGGGTCAATTACAATCATTTTTGGTGGATAGACATACCCCCAAAATCCTACCCACTTTCTAGAAAAAAATTCGAGAAGGTGTGAAATTCTTCGACGAAATTAAAATATTTCAAATCATTCTGAAAAAAATATCGTTAGTTGTGGGGGTCAATTACGATCATTTTTGGTCATTATACATACCCCCGAAATCCTACCCACTTTCTAGAAAAAAATTCGAGAAGGTGTGAAATTTTTCGACGAAATTAAAATATTTCAAATCGTTCTGAAAAAAATATTGTTAGCTGTGGAGGTCAATTACGATCATTTTTGGTCATTATACATACTTCCGAAATCCTACTCAGTTTCTAGAAAAAAATTCAAGAAGGTGTGAAATTCTTCGACGAAATTGAAATATTTCAAATCGTTCTGAAAAAAATATTGTTATCTGTGGGGGTCAATTACAATCATTTTTGGTCATTATACATACCCCCGAAATCCTACCCACTTTCTAGAAAAAAATTCAAGAATGTGTGAAATTTTTCGATGAAATTAAAATATTTCAAATCATTCTGAAAAAAATATCGTTAGTTGTGGGGGTTAATTACAATCATTTTTGATCATTACATATACCCCCGAAATTCTACCCACTTTCGAGAAAAAAATTCAAGAAGGTGTGAAATTTTTCGACGAAATTAAAATATTTCAAATCGTTCTGAAAAAAATATTTTTAGCTGTGGGGGTCAATTACGATCATTTTTGGTGGATAGACATACCCCTGAAATCCTACCCACTTTCTAGAAAAAAATTCGAGAAGGTGTGAAATTCTTCGACGAAATTAAAATATTTCAAATCATTCTGAAAAAAATATTGTTAGCTGTGGAGGTCAATTACGATCATTTTCGGTCATTATACATACCCCCGAAATCCTACCCACTTTCTAGAAAAAAATTCGAGAATGTGTGAAATTTTTCGACGAAATTAAAATATTTCAAATCGTTCTGAAAAAAATATCGTTAGCTGTGGGGGTCAATTGCAAGCATTTTTGGTGAATAGACATACCCCCGAAATCCTACTCAGTTTCGAGAAAAAAATTCCTTACTGGCGGAACTTTAAACGTTAATAACTTTTTAACGAAGCCTTCATCAACAAATTACTATTCTTGATTTTCCTTTTATTTTGGCTTCTAGAATCCTGCATTAAAATTTTTCCCAGGGGTGGCCGAACACCCTGTATCGATGTCTAAAAACTTTTATTTCAATAATTTCGTTGCAACGAATGGAGTCCTATCGTAATAATAATAGGAATATAATGTCGATGGATAGAATTCCAGCGTGGGGGGAAAAATGTGACGCGTCGCGAGACACGGGATCGTTGACACGATCGTCGATCGCCGCTGACCGAGAGAGGGTTGCGAGTTCGTAGACGTTGGAACGCGGTGGAATTCCACGCTAGAGAACGATGGACAGGGACCTATGGATCGTGATTAGTCACTCGGATGGCTCGTTAAAGGCGTCACTGTGATCGAATTAAGGTCGAACGAGAGCGGGACTTTTCTCGCCTCGATTATGTGGGTCGGTTAAAACGCCATTGGCTGATTAGCTTCGGCCGTGGAGCCGCCAGCATAACCGAACGGAACGACCCATTTTACTTTCGCGGCCAAACTTTACCAAATTCCATTTCCGAACAACTAATCGACGCTTCAAAGTCGACTCGTAACATAGTTTTCGTTCAGTTAGTAAATCGTATTGTAAGTTCTCAGAACAAGTAACATTCTTAAAAATTATTAAATAGAGAAGAATAAAAGTGTTGCTAATTCCATTTCTTAAAGAAATCGTTAACTTTAGAACTCCACACCGTTTTAGTAAAGTACTTCTGTCGTTTAAAAGTTTCCAAAGGTGACAGTGTCTACCCTTCGGCAGTTTATCCTAGAAACTCGATAATTTCTTCTTGTAGGACACGATGGCGAGTCCAGGGCAGGGAATTCAAAATTTATTTTGGTTTAATAGCATCGGTGTCGTTAAATTGCTAAATAGAAAACGAAATTGAATATCCTTCGTAGAAGTTCCTGCGATTAAAAGCGAGAAAGTTAACGCCAGGAAAGTTCCGCGACAAACGATGTCAGGTTTTTTTCTAACCTCGGGGTTCAAACCGGTCGCAGAGAAGGAAACCGATACGGGAGAAAAATTCGCGGTCGCGAGTGCATACTAAACGACTCCTCTTCGTCGAAACGTGCAATTGTCACGGTCGAACAGTCGGCGGGATTAATCTCTTAATTCGGTCTAGGTCGGATAGATTTGGATCAATTTAAGGGGTTACGTCACCTGGCGACGAAAAAAAAGATTTCCTCGGAGATGGAAATTCATTTCTGTTCCCTGTTTAGGCGATCCAAGGGACGCGTGTCGTTACAAAATAGCACCCCAATTAGCCAACGCAGACGCAAGGATTCTGTCTGTTTTCGAATTGAGTGGAAATTTTTGAGTTTTCCGGGTCGTCGATAAAGAGGCCGCGGTTATTTATAGAACGATACCACCGTGGCTGCACGGGGTTCAGCTCCGGGAAATCGATGAGCTTTCGTGGGAGCTCGCGAAAGGATCGTCCTCTGGGCAAGATTTCCCCGCGACAGGCCAAGCGAGTAGGAATATTTATTTGCAAGCCCAACGCGAAAAGAAATTTATTTTAACGTATCATTAACTGCCATTCGTTAAATAAAAATGCGTACGAAACCACTCTTCTTGACCCTCTTCGTTTTTACGTCCGATCGTCTGACTTCGATTTTAATGTGCTTTTGCGGAATGATAGTGAAGTGGTCCCTTTAGGTGTACGCAAAATATTGGATGTAAACACTAAATACTTTCTAAAAAATAGATAATTTAAGTGGGACCATTGCAGGGACTATTCGCAGGATGTCTTCTAAAATTTAATATTGATAGAGTCCAGAAGATTTTGTGCGAAAATACAGGGTGTTCGGCCACCCCTGGGAAAAATTATAATGGTGGATTCTATTTTAGAGGCCAAAATAAGACGAAAATCAAGAATACTAATTTGTTGATGGAGACTTCGTTAAAAAGTTATTAACAATTAAATTCAAAAATTTCAAATCGTTCTGGAAAAATTATTTTCGCCTTCAGGGGTCAAATACAATCATTTTTGGTGAATAGACATACCCCCGAAATCCTACCCCCTTTCTAGAAAAAAATTCGAGAAGGAGGGAAATTTTTCGACGAAATTAAAATATTTCAAATCGTTCTGAAAAAAATATTTTTAGTTGCAGGGGTCAATTGCAAACATTTTTGGTTAACAGATATACCCCCGAAATCCTACCCACTTTCTAGAAAAAAATTCGAGAAGATGACATTTTTCGACGAAATTAAAATATTTCAAATCGTTCTGAAAAAAATATTGTTAGCTGTGGGGGTCTATTAAAATTATTTTTGGTGAATAGACATACCCCCGAAATTCTACCCACTTTCTAGAAAAAAATTCGAGAAGATGACATTTTTCGACGAAATTAAAATATTTCAAATCGTTCTGAAAAAAATATTGTTAGCTGTGGGGGTCTATTAAAATTATTTTTGGTGAATAGACATACCCCCAAAATCTTGCGCATTTTCGAGAAAAAAATTCAGTATGATCGAAACTTTAAACGTTAATAACTTTTTAACGAAGCCTCCATCAACAAATTGGTATTCTTGATTTTCGTGTTATTTTGGCCTCTAGAATACCCCATTAAAATTTTTCTCAGGGGTGGCCGATCACCCTGTATAATACTGTAGCAATTAGAAGCGTCTAATAATGAGCGTCATTAGCTCCTGGTGAAGGCAATTCTCCTAATTGCTGCAGCGTTGGAGCATAAATAAACTCCTACTTACGATACAAGAGTACACGAAAGCTTCAATTACACCTAATGGTCCCCTTTCATCCCTGCGCAAAGTTCAAAGTCTTTCGCTGACCGTGACAACCCCATTATGTTTTCAGGAAAAGATGAACGCACCGGTGTACGCGTCGTCCTGCCCTGCGTTGCAGTCGAATCTGTCGCTGCACAGCTCCTCCTACTACAGCGAGTACAACGGAGCCGCTAGGAGGCGGTTGTCCTCGACGGGGGAAGCCGACACCTCGGCCACGTCGAGCTACGAGGGTAGCGACAGTTCCGAAAACAGCGACGAGTCTCGCCTAGAACCGGTCAGCCAGATGGAACGCGAGCAACTCGAGACCTTCTTTCGGGGCTTAAAATCTCAGGTGAACGACTTGAACCCTTTCGAGGTCACTGTTCGATCAGCTTAACCATCACGATAGATTTCGAATCATTAAAGGGCGATCATTGAAGGGTTGGTAATTTTTCGTTTGGACGACGCAGGTGTTCGTCTGCGAGTCGCTGGCGAACCTGTATCTCGGGAACGCGTCGCAGACCGAAAGATGGGAGCTCCGATTCACCGGGATACCGGTGGTGGTTCTGGATCTCGGGGAAACGCGATCGAGATCCAAGCGGCGGATCCAGATCCTGCTGGCGGAGCGCGGCACTTGCTTCACGCTCTGGCGAGAGACCATCGACAATCTCTCGTCGTACAAGGTAACCGATTTTTCGTACGCCCCCGCGAAGATCAGGCGAGTCCTATTAATTATTTGAATACCGCGGATTCGTGTCCAGGTCTCTGGTCCAGCGTTCCACACGATGTGTCTGTCGTCGGATCACACGCGCCTCGCTGGCCTCAGCTTCGACAATCCGAAAGCGGCGAACGATCTCTGGCAGCACATAGAACGGCTCGTCTCCTGTCCGGAGAACATCAGCCTGTCGGTGCCGGGCAAGAAGAAGAAGAAACCGGTGCCGAAGAAGGTGGTGCTGCCGGCGAAGAGCAACATCAGCCAGCCCTGTCAGTTCCAGCACGTGACCAGCGTGGACGCCGCCGATCGGTCGCGATACTTCTCGCTCCAGACGTTGGTGCCGGCTCTGAACGAGCTGGGCAACTCGTTGGAGGCGAACTTCTGAGACAACGGGAAGCCCGACGAGCCCACGGACTCGTAGTTCCCCGGCTCGTCCCTCCGTTCCCTGTCCGATCGGATCGTTCTAGCTAAATTACGCCGAGAAGATCGGAAGAGAAACCACGATTCTCGAGCTAAATCAAACGCGGAACAGACGAACCTCTGTCGCCGCTTTCCCCTCGCAGGAACCAGAAACGAAGATGGATAATGGCGTAAGATCGTCGGTCCAGATTTCGGTCCCAAACGCCTCGAGCAGACGTTCTCGAAAGTCGTTGCACGGATTTTATGCGTTTATGCACGGAGAATATATTTTGTAAAATATATGAAGAGAGAATTACACTCGTGACGAGGTTCGATGCGTTCTACAACGTTCGTGTTTGTTAAATATTTGTAAATTAACGCGTTGACTGCCAATTGCAATCAGTTTTGGTGAATAGACATACCCCCGAAATCCTATCCACTTTCTAGAAAAAAATTCGAAGTGTGAAATTTTTCGACGGAATTAAAATATATCAAATGGTTCTGGAAAAATTATTTTCTGTTGCGGGGGTCAATTACAATAATTTTTGGTCATTACACATATCCCCGAAATCCTACGCTCTTTCGAGAAAAAAATTCCTTACCGAAAATCTAATTAGGTGGCTTTCGACGAAATTAAAATATTTCAAATCGTTCTGAAAAAAATGTTGTTAGCTGTGGGGGTCAGTTGCAATAATTTTTGGTGAATAGACATACCCCCGAAATCCTACCCACTTTCTAGAAAAAAATTCGAGAAGATGACATTTTTCGACGAAATTAAAATATTTCAAATCGTTCTGAAAAAAATATTGTTAGCTGTGGGGGTCAATTACAATCATTTTTGGTGAATAGACATACCCCCGAAATCTTGCGCATTTTCGAGAAAAAAATTCGAGAAGGTATGACATTTTCGACGAAATTAAAATATTTCAAATCGTTCTGAAAAAAATATTGTTAGCTGTGGGGGTCAATTACAATCATTTTTGGTGAATAGACATACCCCCGAAATCTTGCGCATTTTCGAGAAAAAAATTCAGTAAGGGCGGAACTTTAAATGTTAATAACTTTTTAACGAAGCCTCCATCAACAAATTGGTATTCTTCATTTTCGTCTTATTTTGGCCTCTGGAATCTCCCATTAAAATATTTCCCAGTGATGGCCGAGCACCCTGTATAATCGTTAGAACCTCGATTATCACAGTAATTTTCAGACCCCTATCGCTTCTGTGTCTTGTATCTTGCTTGTTGCTTATCCACCAGCCCCTTCACTTGTTGACAGTACGCAACGAACGAGCCTTTGTACAATAACCACCCTTTTGCGTAGAATTTCATAACAAAATAAAATTGTAGAAGCCCACGTTATTTCATTTTTTGGACTTTCGTATCCCAGTACGGCATAAATGCATAAAGTCCACGGTATGTCACGATTGTTCCAAAATCGAATGGAGTTTCTCTAACAAACCGCGACCGTTTCGAGTGTGCTTTTAGAGAACGGAGGAAATTATGATTAACGGAAGCGTGAAGCGAAAATTATGATACAATGTTCGTGGAAACGCGCGCGTAGACGTCAATGGCGGACGTTAAAGCTCGAACTCGCCGTTGCCGTTGCGACGAGAGCTTGGTTGTTGAAAGTACTCGGCCACGTTTTTGTTCGTCGGTCGCAATTAGCCGACCCTTCTGCGTTCAGAAAACCGTTGTAATTCCTTTTGGCGCGGAGGGGTTCTTTCGGTGCGTTTTTTCTCCGCGATTCCGGTTCCATTTTAACCCCTCAATGCCCATATCGTGCCATTCTCAGACAATTTTCATCGAGTCTATTTGCATTCAACTTTCATTTTCTGTTCTTTCGTGCGTGCGAATAATTGGCATAACGATGCATAATTATCCCAATTACCGGAACGATTTTTATTTATTACGATATTAGCGCACTTTCCTTTCGTGGATTATTCTCTGTACCGCGTAGACTTGCAATTTGCATTATATATTCTTTTTCCAATTTAATCGTGTTTACGATAAACTGTTATTAGAGAAAGAGACGATGTTGCACTCGAGCGTGGGCACTGTGGGTTCATTTTTAACGAACAGTTACTCAGATAATTCTTTTTGTTCGTTCAATATCACTCCACAACTCGAATTCTAATTTTGATCCAAGAAAGACTCAACTTGGACGGATAATTTCTTCACGAGTCGAAGTTGAAGAGGTTTACAAATAGAAAAATTAACGGAAAGGAACCTGTAATTAATATGCAAGCACCGTAGGAACTCCGCCATTCATATTCATAAGACAAGACTGTTTGAATGCGGGAACTTTCGAACCATAGAACTCTCACTTCCTCTGAAACCGATCGAAGAATGAATTTTACGTTAAAAAAGAATAAGTATTCGCGAATCCTTCAGAGGCCGTCAACGACGAGCAACGCGCGTTTCAAAATGGTAGACTCTATTCTTTCCGAAATGTCGACAAATTGCGTCTGGAATGTACAAATGTAGCAAGTTTCGATTTCGGCGTCGACAAATCCCATTTAACGCCTTCTCTGTTCACCGTGTAAATAAATTCGCTTACATACACTAATACTCCGACTAATTTCAATTGTTAATAATTTGAAAGAATTCTATACTACTTTTTAATCATTTTCAAGGCACTTCGTGACCAGCGAACGCGTTAGAAGGACCGACGTCGGATATATAAACATTTACAAGAGCCACGGACGTAACGATTTCTCGTAAAATGGTTAATCTGCGCGAAAAATCGTCCTGTCCGTAGCTCTTACGAGACAAATCATAATAAAAGAAAAACTCGATGTTTAAAACGACTTCAGGATTTACGAGTAACAACGTTTTCGCGACTGTTTAGAATTGTTGTAGTTAATCGTTCGATGACCCTAAGTATTCGTCGTTAGATTTGAAAATGATTCGCCGTCTAAAGTCCAGCGATCGTTGCAAAGCGTGGAGCGCATAGAAAATCGAAATTTTCACCGATCCTTGGCATCGATAGAGAATTACCGAGTTTGTCACGGGAACTGCTTCGCTGTGCGCTCGACGCTGGCGTTGGTAATAATATCGCTGAATTTCTATGCACGATGGCTCGCGAAAAGCTTCTTCGACGTTCACCTTTGACCGTCGGTTTCTCTGCGATCGTGCGTCGAGAATCGTCGATACGCTTTTGCCTCGTGTACCGTTCTCATTCCGCGACACTTTGTCATTTATCACGGAGTCGGGGCTTTTGCGTCGATCTTCGAACGAATTTATGTCGCTATACATATGCCTCGATAGCTCTACGCATACGTCGATGTTTAACTCCTATTCCGAGACGGAGGAGAAGGTAGGACAATTCTAAAATAGTAATTTCAGTCGAAGCGTGAATAATCGCGTCGTAGATCTTAATGTTTCTTTCCCAACGAGAAATAAGAACAGAAATTATATTATGAAAATTTAATTTGAATAATTGAAATGCATAGATCGTATCCTTGTCGCCACATCGAAGATACCTAATCTCGTATTTCGCGTTATCGTTTAACATTCCTACCTTCTGCTCTAACGCGCCACGCGTTCGACTAACGACGCGACAAGACTGTTCTCACGACACTACATTTAAACGAGCGATTTTAACGTAGACAGTGTAACGATAATAGCCCTAGAAAACGTTTCGTCGTTACCAGACTTTGATCGTTAATGTTACTCGCCCCTTTGGCAGGCGATCCTCCGATATCGCGTGCGTATTTAGCCCTTGTCCACTGTTACTTCTGTCCCGTTTCGATCGTTAAAAGCGAAACGTTCGCAGGCCCGCGAATAAAGGATCTTGCCCGGCAAGCATTCTATTCGCTTACTTTTTCGTCCAAGGGTTAAACGGTGAATTTTTTCGCAAGTGGAAAATCACACGGATCGTCATTTCTCCCGCGTTGAAGAATAAATTACCGTCGTATATTCGTTCGCTCGCGATCACCGAGGCTTCCTGGCGGATCATAGAGACTTAAGTGTACACGAAGACAAACTTCGATATCAATTTAACATTTAACTTCTTTTGTCTACGACTGTGATATAAATATATTTGTATAGTTACGTTTCGTAATACGTATCCGCATTGATTAATCACTTTGATATGTATAAGTTTACCGAGCATCGTTAAGCATGTAATAATTGTGGTAATAAATAGTAACTTCATGAACGGGTGTCTATGCGTTTCTCCTATTTTAAAACAGTTTCCTTTTATTCAAATGATATCCTACTTCGTCGTAATGCCCAAATTATCGTTCTATAAAGTTGTTTTGTTACTGTTTCAAACGAATTATACAAGCAACAATATTCTGCATGAAAAGATGTTTAATGCGTCTGACCATTATTTGTTACTTCTACTTGAGTTCGTGAAGTGAAAGAGAGGGTGAAAACAATACTTTGCAGACAGTTTGGTACTGTCGTTCTTCTTCTACACATTAACTAGTAATTATATACGTCGACCCTCTTAATTTAAAAGTTATTTTTACAATAAATAATGCGCCGATTTGTGAAGGACTACATCCTCATCTGCTAAAGGAACGTCGGTATTTGATGTCGAATAGTTTGCTCTCTGTGCCGCTAGATGGCGGGCATTTTTCAACCTCAAACCCCCTGGTGCTAAAACGCCCAAGTTTGTCGTGGAATAGTTCGTTACCTTCAACGCTAGATGGCGTGCATTTCTAGACCTCCAGCCCCCTGGTGCTAAAACGCCCAAGTTTGTCGTCGAATAGTTCGTTACCTTCAACGCTAGATGGCGCTTATTTACCGACCTCCAGCCCCCTGGTGCTAAAACGCCCAAGTTTGTCGTGGAATAGTTCGCGTCATTCACGCTAGATGGATTTCTCGACAAACTTGGGCGTTTTAGCACCAGGGGGCTTGAGGTCGGTAAATAAGCACCATCTAGCGTTGATGGTAACGAACTATTTGACGACAAACTTGGGCGTTTTAGCACCAGGGGGTTTGAGGTCGGAAAACGCGCGCCATCTAGCGTTGAAGATAACGAACTATTCCACGACAAACTTGGGCGTTTTGCCGTAGGTGCCAGTGCAAATCATGTACCACCGATGGGTCACACTTGAATATTTTCAGTAAAGAATTTTTTTCTCGAACGTGCGTAGGAATTCGGGGGTATGTTTATTCACCAAAAATGATTGTATTTGATCCCTGCTACCGAAAATAATTTTTCCAGAGTGATTTGTAACTTTTTAATTTCACCGAATAACTTAGGCAGCTATCCCCTGTCGATTTTTCTTAAACATTCGTTTTTAATTTTTAGTAATCTTGTTTGATGCCCTACAGAAAAGTTGTTTAATACCTTTTTTGTAGGTACCCATGAGCTCTACTTCAGGAAAAGGTTTCATTAAAAGATATTCATTATTGCAGGAGTTATGGCCGTTTGAAATTTGGACCACTTTTATGGAGTTTTTCTCATTTTGCGGGGTCAAGGACCAACTTTTCGAATACTTTTGCGATTTGTACATATTCTCCATCAAAATACGCGTAGATTGCTTTTTTAAACATTAAAATCGTCCAATCCGTTCAGAAGTTATGACGTTTTAAAGATTCGCATGAAATTTCCAGGGTACATTCTGGCCAGAATTTATATTTTCGGTAAGGAATTTTTTTCTCGAAACTGAGTAGGATTTCGGGGGTATATCTGTTAACCAAAAATGCTTGCAATTGACCCTTGCAACTAAAAATAATTTTTCCAAGACGATTCGAAAGTCTTTTTTTTCACCGAAAACTTTCAGCACTTAATCGAATTTTTTTCTCGGAAATGGTTAGGATTTCGAGGGTATGTCTATTCACCAAACATGATTGTAATTGACCCTTCTAGCTAAAAATAATTTCTTTAGAACGATTTGAAAGTTTTTAATTTATAAGTACGGCCGCGTTTATGATTATCCGCAGCACCGTGGCAGTTCGAAGCAAAAGTCTCCTTTGTTTTTCGGTTCCCGTGGCTTGATAAAGAATGAATTCGCGACGCGCCAGTCGTTACACGGCTCATTTGCGCGATCGGGCCGCGGAACGCCGGCCATCGCGCTTATAGATGCATGGAAATTAGTATGCAGGCACGGTGTCGACAGCCCGGAGCAATTATTTTAGGGGACCGGCCACGCTGACGTCGTGCACGTACCCTCGTAAAGTTAATGCCTCGATGTTTGGACTCTCGTCGAACGAGTTTCGGTAACGTTGCTTCAATTTCCCGTGAAATTCGCCTCGAGACTCGAGCCACGACGATACCTCCACTCGATTTCCTCGCTTCACAACGACTCCGAGCCTCGAAGATGCCTTTCGCGGCCCAGAAGAATGCCTCCGAAGATACTTCCGTGGATACTGCGCCCCATGCTTCCTGGTGGAGTTGCATTAGACAGCAAAAACGACGCAACGGAAAAAAGGAAACACGCGTGAATCTTCCTTGCGTCGTCCAGAGTCCCGCGGGACTTGTGGATGTGGTCCTTGGTGCTTAGGATAACGATGGAAGTGGTTGGAATGGATTCTCTTCGCGATCCTCGGGTCCAGGAAAAGGAGAAGTATTTTATACTAATTACTTTTGCTATCAGTGAATAAATATAACATTGTTGCGACGGGGAGGGGTGTTTCAACACACAACTCATGAACACAAACTTTATTAATACAGAGATCTTATGGAATAACCGTCTGCTACGAAGTCTCTCGCGATTCTCCTCTTCTAAATCGTTGCTGGTTCCTCTAGCAACCGGAAGGCTCCTCGCTTCAGCTCGTTCGAAGAGGCAGCTTCACATCGTCGGGGAACAGCCTTCGTATGTTGAATTGTTTCTTAGTGTCAATTTTTTCTTGTTCGACGCTGACTTTTGGCCACTGTACTTATTGGATTTTCTCGTCTAAAAGGAGAAAGTTTTCTTTATGTGAGAAAAACCATTGACGCGCATGTTGCGTTTAGCGTCTCGAAATACAAGTCAAGAGGGTGCAGCTGTGTCCCTAGCTTGGCTTCTTCAGCCAAAGTATAGGACCTATTCATTCTGTATGTTCCTTTCAAAGCGTTAAGACCAGAGATGCCGGATTCAGCACCCGGAAAGTCGACAAAGGCTAACTGACACATACCCTCTTTCTCGATTCACCGACGCAGCCCAAACTAAGTTCGGACCGTCTCGTGGGAGTCGAGAGAGAAAGGCTCACACTTCCCTTCTCGCTCTTCAACAACTAATATCCGACCTCTCGTCAACAGGTCTCCACTGGCCTCTGCTGACCGCTGCTGACCATTCTTGTTACTTCTGACAACGTATAACGATTACGACTGGTTACTGTTAGCCTCTCCAAGCCTCTGCTGACCACTGCTGACCACCACTTATATTTCTGACAACGTATAACGATTACTACTGACTTCTACTGTTGCTGACCACTTCTGATGCTTCTGACAACATATAACGCTTACTACTTGCTACTATTCACCCCTGGTGATCTCTGCTTGCCACTGCTGGCCTCTGCTGACCACCGCTTATATTTCTGACAACGTATAACGATTGCTACTGGCTACTGCCACCCTCTGCTGACCTCTCCCAGCATCTCCCGACCTAAGCTGGCCTCTGCCAACATCTCCCGACGTCAGCTGACCATCGCTGACCACTGCTGACCGTTGCTGACAACTTGTCACATGATATAATATAATATAATGTGTTTATATGTATTAAAGTCCTGTATAATGTAAATCTATGACAATAAATGATATAATTTCAAAGTATTCAATGTGTTCTCATCATTTTTTACCGTCCTTTTCCTCTCCAAATCATTCTCTTACCTATAAGATGCGTACCACCTTCTTCGCAAGTTCACCAGCATTTTAGAAATGTTCCGGGAACTTTGGAAATCCGAATTTGACCTTGACCTTGGCCCAGTTTCGAAAGTGGGTCAAGGCCATTCGAATCTTAGAAAAATTCCGGGCGCTTTGAGAATCCGGATTTGGCCTTGACCCAATTTCGAAAGTGGGTCAAGGCCATTCGAATCTTAGCAAAATTCCGGGCGCTTTGAGAATCCGGATTTGGCCTTGACCCAATTTCGAAAGTGGGTCAAGGCCATTCGAATCTTAGAAAAATTCTGGGCGCTTCGAAAATCCGGATGGCCTTGACCCAATTTCGAAAGTGGGTCAAGGCCATTCGAAATTTTAGAAATCTTTCGACCGACTTGGAAATCCGGATGGCCTTGACCCAATTTCGAAAGTGGGTCAAGGCCATTCGAAATTTCAGAAATCTTGCGACCGACTTGGAAATCCGGATGGCCTTGACCCAATTTCGAAAGTGGGTCAAGGCCATCGAATCTTAGAAAAATTCCGGGCGCTTTGGGAATCAGGATTTGGCCTTGACCCAGTTTCGAAAGTGGGTCAAGGTCACCGGCATTTCAGAAAACGCTCCGGTCACTTTGGAATTCCAGTTTTAAGTAGAGAAACGGTTTCTTATAACTAAGGGAATAATGGGGAGAGGAAAAGAAAGGTAAAAGTGATGAGAACACATGGAATTCTTTGAAATTATATCATTTATTGTCATAGATTTACATTATACAAAGTTTTAATACATGTACATCATGTTAGAAGTTGTTAACAAAGGTCAGCGTGGTCAGCAGGGGCCAGCAGAGGTCAGCAGAGGGATGCAGAGGCATGCAGAGACTAGCAGGGGCAAGCAGTAGCAAGCTGTAATCGTTGTACGTTGCCAGAAGCATCAGGGGTGGTCAGCAGAGGTCGGCAGAGATCACCAGGGGTGAATAGTAGCAAGTAGTAAGCGTTATATGTTGTCAGAAGCATCAGAGGTGGTCAGCAGTGTTCAGCAGAGGCCAGGAAAGGCATGCACAGGCAAGCAGAAACCTGCAAAGGCAAGCAGAGACTTGTAGGGGCATGCAGTAGTAAGTATTAATCGTTATACATTATCAGAAATACCTGCAGTGGTCAGTAGCGTGCGGCAGAGGCCAGGAAAGTTCAGCAGAGACAAGCACACGCTGACAGAGATCAGCAAAGACCAACAGAGGTTAGCAGAAGTCAGTAGGAATCGTTATAGGTTGTTAGAAATATAAGCGATGGTCAGCAGAGTCCAGCGGAGGCAGGTAGAAGTCAGTAGTAATCGTTATACGTTGTCAGAAATATAAGCGGTGGTCAGCAGTGGTCAGCAGAGGCTTGGAGAGGCTAACAGTAACCAGTCGTAATCGTTATACGTTGTCAGAAGTAACAGGAATGGTCAGCAGCGGTCAGCAGAGGCCGGTGGAGACCTGTTGACGGGAGGTCGGATATTAGTTGTTGAAGAGCGAGAAGGGAAGTGTGAGCCTTTCTCTCTCGACTCCCACGAGACGGTCCGAACTTAGTTTGGTCAGCTTCGGTGAATCAAGAAAGAGGGAATATTTCATTTTGTCTTTGTCGACCCTCCGAGGTCTTTCAAAGACTTTAACTTAAGACGTGCCTTCCTAATGTTTCCAATAAAAGCTCAATTGAAAGTTATTCCTTCTATAATTGTTTTTTTTTTATTCCACCACCTATTTCCAATAGTACCGGAAAATAGAAAGGTCCTCTAATTTGTTAAACATTCGCAACGTGTCAGGGCTGAAAATGTAGGATGATCGGAAACAATTATTGCGTTGTTTTGAATTGCAAATCGAACCAGGCCAGATTCTCTATTCGTTTTCCATCGAGAGATCCCAAGATGGCGACGGGAGAACTGGCGTCGATGGGACGCACGAGCGCGACGGATTCGTTTAATTGCCCTCTAATACCGATCGATTGTATGCAAAACTCGACACCCGGGGTCATCGTACCCGGAATCGAAGCGGCACTTTCATCGTCGTCCGAATCGGCTAACTTTCTTCTCGCATCCGGTATCTACGTGACAAACAAACGGAGAAACGGATGAGCCTTCTCTGTCCGCATTGACATTCCTCGCGTCGACTGCTCTCTGCGTTAGCGTTACCTCCAGACACGCGCAAGGATTTCGGTTCCTTCGAGCAGGATGTAATTTGCATTCCACTTTCACCGTTCCGGAACGGACGTGAAATGCACCGAACAAGGCTGTTTAGAAACGGTCGCGACCCACCGTGGGACCAAACCCAAGGTTTAGCTGGGAATACTCGTCCATCGATAGCTTGGAAATACCATAGAACCATAGAAACAATAATACTAAGCTTTGGTATTGATTTTCCTGTTTTTCTATTCAAAAGGTCACTTTTGCACCCCTCCCAGACGTATGTTTTCTTTTTAAGGTTAAAATACAGCGAAACATCGACGAGTTTAGCAATGGCGGAACGTCTGTACTGAGCGTGGAGGGTCAAAGGGTTAAAAGGCTCGTTGGATCCGTCTTTTCCAGGGGAAATGTGATTGGACCTGGTATCGATGAGACACGGAAAGGATTGGAAAGGGGTCGTCGCGTGCCATCACGTATTCTCGTTCCGTGACCCGTACGCACGTATCGCGGCGACGACGCTTCGGGTCTACGGCGTCCTGCACATTCCGTGTCGAAAACCACGGCAAATTTCTCGAAGCAGTACGCGTTCCCCCGTGCTGCATTAACAATTCTTAAGATGGACGTCGCTCCGGGGTTCGCGCGTTCATCTTTCGTCATCAACTGATACGACTCGCATCGTATTTCACGCTCTACTGACTCCAAAAGGGAGGAATAGAAACGTACAGTTCGAGCCACGATATAGCAAGGTCGTAAACTAAACTCTTTTAGGGTCGTACATCACGTTCTGCTTAAGGGTGCCAATAATAAATTAATGGTAGCCTACATATGATTTTGTATTTCAATTAATAAATGGTATTTTACTTACAAATGGAAAACATGTAACTACTAGTTACTACCTGAAATATTTGGAATGTCTTTCTGTGCCCGTAACTGCACTACCTTTTTTCATTTTCTACCTGCAGATATTATAAGCAGGTAAATTAAGATATTAAAGACTTGAGTAAGACCTTTACCTGTTACGATACCTCGATAAATGGCTTTCTAAAAATGGCGACATTGGATAAAACATTTCTTCGTAAGGACCTATGGTCTAAGGCCCTTAGCTACTCGTATTTCTCTCCACTTGTTTCGGGCCAAATTATTCAGCGAAAAAAAAGATATCAAATCGTTCTGAAAAAAATATTGTTAGCTGTGGGGGTCAATTACAATCATTTTTGGTGAATAGACATACCCCTGAAATCCTACCCATTTTCTAGAAAAAAATTCGAGAAGGTGTGAAATTTTTCGACGAAATTAAAATATTTCAAATCGTTCTGAAAAAAATATTGTTAGATGTGGGGGTCAATTACAATCATTTTTGGTGAATAGACATACCCCTGAAATCCTACCCATTTTCTAGAAAAAAATTCGAGAAGGTGTGCAATTTTTCGACGAAATTAAAATATTTCAAACCGTTCTGAAAAAAATATTGTTAGATCTGGGGGTCAATTACAATCATTTTTGGTGAATAGACATACCTCTGAAATCCTACCCATTTTCTAGAAAAAAATTCGAGAAGGGGTACAATTTTTCGACGAAATTAAAATATTTCAAATCGTTCTGAAAAAAATATTGTTAGCTGTGGGGGTCAATTCCAATCATTTTTGGTGAATAGACATACCCCTGAAATCCTACCCATTTTCTAGAAAAAAATTCGAGGTGTGAAATTTTTCGACGAAATTAAAATATTTCAAACCGTTCTGAAAAAAATATTGTTAGATGTGGGGGTCAATTACAATCATTTTTGGTGAATAGACATACCCCTGAAATCCTACCCATTTTCTAGAAAAAAATTCGAGAAAGTGTGCAATTTTTCGACGAAATTAAAATATTTCAAATCGTTCTGAAAAAAATATTGTTAGCTGTGGGGGTCAATTCCTATCATTTTTGGTGAATAGACATACCCCTGAAATCCTACCCATTTTCTAGAAAAAAATTCGAGGTGTGAAATTTTTCGACGAAATTAAAATATTTCAAACCGTTCTGAAAAAAATATTGTTAGATGTGGGGGACAATTACAATCATTTTTGGTGAATAGACATACCCCTGAAATCCTACCCATTTTCTAGAAAAAAATTCGAGAAAGTATGCAATTTTTCGACGAAATTAAAATATTTCAAATCGTGCTGAAAAAAATATTGTTAGCTGTGGGGGTCAATTACAATCATTTTTGGTGAATAGACATAACCCCGAAATCTTACTCATTTGCGAGAAAAAAATTCATTACTGGCGGAACTTTAAACGTTAATAACTTTTTAACGAAGCCTCCATCAACAAATTAGTATTCTTGATTTCCGTCTTATTTTGGCCCCTAGAATCTCCCATTGAAAAACCAAATGCATACCAGAATCCTGTTGAGTGCTGTTATTCTCTTAAAAATGAACCAAGATGCCATATCTGTGGTGACGTGGGAGAAGTTGTTTTTTAGATTTAGGAATTTCGTTTTATGTGTTGTTCGGTCTATTTGATTATTTGGCAGGTCCGCTAAGTTCAAGTTGATGGGTAGTGTCTTGTTAGTCCAAGACCAACGATTATCGTAGACAAAATGAATGTGAAATTACGAGGGAATAACACAGTGGTTCGAATGGAGGGAATTATTTTAATGGTAAACGGTGGATAGAGCGTTGGAAATCGTTGGTGTGCGACCGCGATTGGCGGCGATTCCTGGGGATCGGAACTCTCGACGCGGGCACGCGCGCAATAGAGTCGAAGAGAAAAGAATCGGACGGTATTCGCGCGACAGGAAGCGTTTGGCATGCCGGACGAGGAACGGCAGCGATGTCTGCCGCGACACGGCGCATCCATCGGTACGAGGAATCGACGAGTCGTCAGTGTGTTTCTGGAACTCACGTACCATTCGGACGACTACTCCGCGAGCGCTTACCGGTCTAAACAACTCGCTGGCCGAGACAGGCCCCCGGCTACTTCCGCGATGGCGGACATCCACACCGTCCGCCTCGAATTAGGAACGCCGAGCGACATCCGGATTTATTTATTTGTACCCCGTGTCACACTTGCAGGCCTCGACCCTGGAATCCTGAAAGGTACACTCCGGAAGAAGGAGACCCGGGAGAAAAGTTGGGAGAGTTCTGGGGGTCGAGAAGATGGCGTTCGATCGTTCGAAAGTGCCAAAGTATCGTCCCTTGGGATTCCATTTGCAACTGTTGGAAATCCTATAAAAACAATACGAAAACTGAAACGACTAATATAAAATAAACGTTGTGCCTGTGGGAGTATAAAAAATTCACCCGAAGATTCTGGAATTTTCCATTATATCCAGATACGTATGATCGCGTGATCGCTAGTGAATGCAGTCGTTATGCGAATGTCGCTCTGCAAATATCCAATAATATCCAATAGCAACTATGTTTATGTTACATAGAATCAGGGTTCGCAGTATTATCAATTATTTCGATGCAAGTTTTACTTTTGATACTTGTAAGCGTTCGAGCCTCTTTGGGATGCACCAACTGCAAAGGAGAAGTGTTTTATTAGGAAGATGGCGTTCGAGGATTGACTGTAGTTCGACAACGTTATCAGAAAAGATATCGAGGAAAGATTTCAGAAACGAAACATCGGAAGACGCGGAAGAAATAAATGGCGGGCACCGTGAATCAGGAAGGGGGCACGTGTGTGCCATAAAAGTTGGCAGACAGCGCTCGATCAACGGTGTTATGGTACCAGCAATACCTGGGAAACGAGGTTTCAGGTTTATTTTCGAGATTTGACATTTTTTATGAACCATGAAAAAATTGGTACTGTGTTTCTTTTAGTGGGCAACAAGTCGAAGAAGAGGATATGTATCCTTCTCGAATAGTTAACGTGGAACCGCAAGTGGAAGGAGAACGACCAGAGGTTGTCCTAAAGGACTTAGGCTAGTGGATGATTGTCCAGGCAATCGACTTACGATAATTGCATACGTAGCAAACGAAACGAAGAGAACATTGCTACCGCGAGGGAAAGAATTATGCATTGAGTAGTTGTTGCAATTTAATGTCGAAATTAGGGGCATCTCTAGCGGGAAGAAAAGAACCCAAGGAAGGCTCAGCGCCTCCACTTCCGTTTCCCGCGCGGTTTTCGTGATCTCCTTCGCGTAAGAATAAGGCCAAGCTAGATGCCAGGTGCGTGGGTTCCAGGTACCCAGAACAGAAACCGAACGGAACCGAAGCGAGGCCAAGGGGGGTACGAGGACACCGATATTGGGTTAGTTTTTGCAACTGGTTTCTAGTTTCCACAGTGGTGCAATGAGGCCTGCGTTTCCCGTAGACGATCACCACGTTCCAGATTAAACTCGCACCGTGACGCGGCGAGGACGAGGACGAGGACGTAGGATGAAGAAAAAGAAGTCGTTTCCCAGTCGTCGAGGATGGCTCTGCCGTTACGGGAAATTTCATTTACATCCCGAGTAACCATAATCCCCGCGAATTCAAGGGGATCCTCCTCCAAAAACTCCCGCATTCGCGAAATTTTCCAAAATTAAATCATTTATAACCATTTATTTATATAGTATCTAGAATTTCAGCACGATTCGATAGAACCTCTATTCGTTGTACAGCATCGTTTAGTAGAAGGGATGTTCACTGAGCAGCAAGTTCTCGTTGGATTAGTTTCGTATACCATTCCAGGAATTTTCAGATTTTCTGCAACGATCCAAGTTCTACCTACACATTTTTAAAAAACTTAGGAAGACCTCTTCGATTCTTTCGTTTTCGAGGTTCTACTAAAAATTTACGTAAATGTCTCTGGCAGATCTCGATTGGATTACTGTACCAATTTTCAGTCTCAATTTTCTGTGACAATAAATGTACCATTGTGCTCTAGGAACGCGTCTTTAACTCCTGAAACTCGAAGTGATCGAAGAAGAAAACGTTTGTTGGAAGTTTTTAAGTAAAAGAGCTTTTTAATTCGTTTTCCCGTTCGACAAGCTCGTTCCCAGACGTTTCACTCGAGCATCGACGATCGAGGATGGACGAGAACACCTTTGCGATCGTCTTTGCCGTACAGGCTTCGAAGCGTGTCGTGTCCGTGTAAATCGACGACGAATCTTCTGCGTCCAAATTGCGACGAGATCGATGATGTCGTGTAATGCGTTATTTCTAGACGCCATTATCCGCGAAAATACAGGCAAAAACCGATCAAGGGGTGCGTAGGATAGATTGAACTACAACAGGATGCAACCGGCGCATTCGATCCGCCGCAAATGGCCAGACAACTTTTTCCACGATTCCCCTAGAAATAAATATAACGCTCTCTCGATTTAGCTTCGTTCGATCGTTTCTCACGAATCGCTTGACGTGTGCTGCTTGAAAATTTCCTCCGTGATCGGTACACGGGGGAAAACGAATCCTCGTGGTCGATCCGGGGACCGAAAACACGAATCTCGAATGATCGAGGAATTAAATTCTCAAAAATGAAATACGTAAAGGGGAAACTGAGCTCTGAGAGAAACACTCGATTACTTGTTTGCAACATTAGCATAATTACACAATCTAGTAGCAGGATCGATATAAGAAAGGTTAGTTCTCGAAGTCTTTTAATTAATTCCCGTTTCTCGCAATCTCGAGAATTTTAGAAAACATTGGGCGCACCGTACACGCACCCATGTAACTTAAGATGCTGGTCGAGGATGACTTTCGATCATCGACCCAGAGAAATAAATACCCATAAATATTCATAAACCAGCGTTAACGCGAAACGAAAGAATTCCTACGTTTCTGGAATACTTGCGTCCGAAAATAAAACCCGTTTAAACCGATACACTGTGTTAAAAAAAAAAAAATACAATTTGTGTTTTGTGTTTTGAGAGTCCTGGTTCTATTTTGAAGGTACTAACGGCGCATCGTTGCGCCCATTAGCGAGGTTTTCCTCGAATAAAGGGAATTAATCTGCGAATAAAAAATAAATGGATTAACGGCGGCCGAAGATAGGAGACGAGGAGGCAAAAAAACGTTGGCAAAAAAACTGTTGGCCATAATGACTTTTTGGCGAAAGAAAAAGAGACTACGACCGGCCGTGAGACGGAGGAGAATACCTTGTTGGAAGAGAGAAACGAGAGAGCGGTGTGTTACCTTTTCCATGCACCATCCTCCCCCTTCTTGGTTCGAGGCTGCTCGTTTCACCGTAACATTGTTTCGCTGGAGATATATTTGTAGCCACACCTTACAGAATCGTTCCGCCGAGGCTATCGAAACAACCGACAACGCACCGAACATTGCAATTTTCGAAACGCTTCAAAGTCGTCGTTTATTGGAATCGTTCGAACGAAACCGAGTCGAGACTTTACGTTCGTTTGTAAACCAGCTTTTGTAAAAATGACTGAAATTTGGGGACAAGTACGAATAGAAATAGCGCTTACGCGAAGTTCTTTCGTCGTTTTTCGTGCCCCTGATCCCAAAAGTGGGTTAGGATGCACCCTGTAAGCGCGAACCGGTATCCACTTTCTATCCAGTAACATTGTTGTTGCGAGGCCATTTTTTTCTCTGATTGAGCAATTCTTCAGGCTGTCGCGAAACACCCTTTTTCGAACCTCGATCGCTTAATCTCGAGTGAAATCTACGCTCCGGTGTTTCGCGAGACTCCATTCGAATCATCGTTTCGATCAGTTTCTTGAGGGCGTTACAACCCCTTGGGAGGGCAAAGGAAAATCTTCAAGGAAGCGTTTCTCCATCTGGAGGCGTCGATTTTCTCACGATTAAAAAAGAATGGTAAATTCGAATTGTCTTCTGTAATTTTAAAGCAGTATCTCGCGTATTTTGGGGACAGAAATGTTCGTTTATTATTTCAGAGAGGGTATCGGGTCAGAAGAAGTTTGGAAAGCGGTTTAGATCGATGGGTAACGGAAACGGTAAAGTGGAAATCGGCTCGCTGGGGCAAAGTCCCGGGATTACGAGGAGCAAATCGTTAATCATGAAATTAAATTGAATCGGGCCGTGGCGCGGTGGGAACGGAGCTAAGCGAAACCAAATCATTAAGAGGGAAACGACGAAAAAGAGGGGAGATGTCTTGGGAAGAGAGATACCGGTGCAGTCGGCCGGCTTCTACGTGCCGGTAACTTTATTTCGTCGACTTTTTTCTCGGCACGCACGTCGCGGGGCCCGGACCCCTGTCCTCCACGGGAGATTTATGCTACCGACATTGAAACTAAATTACGCCATAAATTAACCTTAAATTCGTGCTTTCGGTGCACCCCGATCTTCTCCTTCTGCCCATCTCCGCTCCCTCTGGACTCTCCCTCCGCCCTTCAACCTCGCCAATCGCTTTTCGCGTCCCTTTTCGACCGGCGTACATACTTTCCTCCTTTTTATTTACTCTCTTTATTCTTCCTCCACTCTAGTCGAAACCCATTAGCCGACCGCTATACTCCGATTTTCGTGACTCCAGTCGCCATTCAAATCTCCCGCCTTTGCTACTTCCACTTTGCAAAATGGCGTCCTATTCGGTCTACTTGAAAAGCACGTTTCTCTAGTAAATGAATATCAATTAACACGCTGACCGTGTTAGGAATCGGTACAATATTCGTAATGTCGCTGTTCGGATAAAATTTTTGGAATCGAACGGTCGTTGATTTACATTTTGACTAACGTTCGAAGCCTAATTCGATCGATAAGAGGCGAACGACGCGAGAAACCCGGACTTCGATCGAGGCGATTGCAGACGGACGAGCCGAAATTTTTCGAAACGATCCCGTCGCGAAGATAAACGCGTCTCTTTGTCGGAAACGAGCGACACGATACAAAGTTGTACCTTTTCATTTGTCGTGTTGATTATAGAGGAAGGTACGAGCGGTCCACGGTCGGCGAAGCTGCGGTGAATCGACGGTGATTCGAAGTCGAGGGCGAAAATTAAGGATCATTAGGGCCGATAAATCGAGACGAAGTACCGTTTCGGCAGTTTTGACCTCGCGGATGCTTCCCGAGGGGCTATTCCCGTGATAAATTATCCGGCTGGGCATGCAATCGATCGCCATTTCTATCTTACCATCGACGTTTATCAATATTTCGTTATACACATTCACTTGACATATAATTCCAAATAATTGGGACGATTACGAATAATTAAACTCCATGGACTTCAGAGCGAACCGAATAAAAACTGAAACGCGATTTTGCGTCCAGCTTCGCCCCTAAGACCGACGAGGAATTTAATTGCTCTCGTTGCATAATTTGGCTCGTAGAGGGTTGAAAGTGTTACGATGGACAACTGGCGAACTTTCTCGGTCCAAGGGATCGAGGTTCGATGGCTGTGCAACACGTTGATTGTCGGTAATGCGATAATTTATTGATAAACGGAAAAATCAACAGAACGTGTGTCCGTCAGGTACAATTATCATATGTAACATAGTACACACCTATAGTACGTACGAAGTCAATGCTCGCAATCTGTCACGTGTACACGCCTTGCAATTCCACCCTAAGTTTTACGCTCGCGACTGATTCATTTTCTTTTCTTTTCTTTTTTTAATCGTGCAACGAATACATATGCCTCGCGTAGATACAGTCAGAGACGGGCAAAATTCTCATCCAAACGATAAACAAACTGTTATTTGTTGGACGAAAATGAAAATTTCAACCATCGAACGACGCGTTGCGAAACGAACGAATAAAAGTCAAGTTCGATCGATAGAACCGTCGTGAATAAATTAATGTACGTTGGTTTTAATGGTTGCTTGTTGTTCGAACGTTGCCCAACTCTGGATACATAATAATAGACGATTGGTGTTGTAGCGCGGACACGATTGACAGCTACCAATTTCTACGGACAAAGGGAACGGTACAAAGTTGACGTTAGTATAATACGCGATATGTGTGGTAACTGGTGAATGTAAGACTAGTGTTAATAATATGATGTAAGGTCGCATCGAGCATTTCGTTCGTCTAAGAGTAAGTAACGGTGCCGCGTGACGGCAACACGGATTTTCCAATCGAACGACCTATGATAATTTCGCTATGGTGGACGCAGAAATCCGTCGGTTAGGGCAAGAGTACCGATAGTCGACCATATACAGATAGATCGACAGTGAAATTCCACTTTTCAATTGTTTATGATGAATTAAACTCTATAAGGGGTTAACTACCCTAAACGTTCTTTTAACCCTGAAGTATAGTGGGATAATGCATCTGTGTTACCGATTTATTAGCAATTTCCATACAGTATGTTTGTACGCTGATTGAAAAATTGACTGCAAAGTAGAAAATCGTTTGTAGTTAAAAATACCTAACCGTATCTTTATCAAGTTTTAAATGGCCAACTACCGGTACACTTGCCTCACCGATCTATGATCGATCGCGTGAAAGATGATTGCCGATAACACGAGCACCTCGTCGCGTCGATCGCGTCTTCGTAGAATCGAGAGAGCATACATTATGTAATATCGTAGGAGTTTCCTCGCGTCGTGGAGCAGCATAACGATACAATAAATACGTTGATCGCAATAGTTATTAGCTACTACAATAAATACAATCCTAAGTAGAAGCTCGTCGCTGACGTTCAGCTTCGATAAATATCCACATGGCCGTCGGCAGAATCGTCGTCGTTCGACTGTGCAGCCACATCGTAAGCCAGAATTCGTTCGTAACTGCCTTCAGTAATAATTTCGATGATAATAGAAGAAAATATTTAATAAATAGTCCTCTGGATTATTCATTATCATTATCTGGAAAATATTTAATAAGCTTCTTCTGAGCAATTAAGTGTCCCCCATCCCTCTAAAAAAATTCATAAACGTTTGCAATTCAAGTTCTTGGAGCTTGAAGATCGAGTTTACGGTGAAAAAGACGTCGGATAAAGAGTCGATATGTACGACGACGATCGCGCGCGCAGCAATTTCCATCGAAAATCGCGTTACCGCGCGAATCGTTGCGAAAGAGGAAGGAATAATGCGTTTGCTGCGCGATCTGCCTTGAATTCGTTGAGCAAATCCGCTAGTCCGTCACAACACGCGACGTATACATATCGTATACGCGTACGTGTGCGTATTTTGTGTATCTGTATGCGTGTGTTATGCGTGTAGTGTACATGTATACTGGCACATTAGAAATTGGCGCGCTTTTCTCATCGATGATGAGACCGAGGCAGGCCTGATTGATCGCGAACCTGCCACGTTGAGCCTCTACGAAGGTGACTGCGAAATTATGCGATAAAATAATAAATAACGTGGAGAAGGTAAAAATTAATAACAGATATTTAAGGTAATCGCATCAGCAGTCGACGGCGCCTCAGTAGCGGACAGTTTACGAAAAAAGAAAATTTAACGGTTACGATTATTATCGGTATTACGCCTAACAGCGTAGCTTGACGACAATTCCTGCCATCGACTATCAATTCCTACCTCTACTAACGAAATCTACACGATAAGAAGAAAATGGCATCTTATTTTTCTAACGCGTGTTGATGCTTATTATTTAGATAACTCCTGTTAACGTTCAACATTTTACTTTTACAGTTAAAAGGTCTGTTTCAATATCGTCTAATTTCTCAGCATTTTAAGTGTTTACTATCGATCAACCACAGCAACTTTCCTTTCTTTAACGTGTCAACTACTGAAATAGTTTTTAGAGTCGAGGGAGGAGTAGATAAACCACAACGCGTATCAATTTCATCAAAATTCCAACGCGATTAGGGGTGCAAATAGTACCAAACGACACCATCAGAGGGATCGACGTCAGAACGATCGTCCATGAAATTTGTCGATCATCCTGAATCGAAATTCTAGCCATTAGCCTTTGCAATTTTCGTTTATTATTCGATTCTGCAAGGAAAACTACACGACACTGGACAATACTAATCCTAATCACGCTGCTGGGTATCCAATTGGAACCGTCAAACTGCATCAAACGTGATTCCAAATAGTCGAGTTTAAGCTAAACGATCCCGAATAATCCTAAAGAAATTCTACTGTCGTTGGTGTTCCCCCAATTGGGTACCCAACACGCGAGCCTACAAACCATCAAACTGCATCAAACATCGACGAGTTCGAGTAATTTCCAATATATCTTGAACAGAATGATCCTGAAAAGTCCTAATAAAGTTCGACTACTAAAACACGTTGGCGATTACGACAAAATCCCTGAACCACGAGTGCAAAAGAATGATTTGACGCGGTTTGATCGAGTTTCTCCAGGGGAAAAGTGTCGAAGGCGTTCGACTGCTGGCGCTTTTACCTTACGAAACGTATTTCGATCACTCCCGAGCAGAGACTGTGAAACGCGTTATCCGGTCGTTTCGATCCCACGGGATTCTCGCGCGAGTGTTCAGATTCGCGCAGTTCGATCGATCGATTTCCCGTACGTTCCGGAATCGATGCTCACTGGTCGATTCACTTTCGCGGTAAAATGTTTTCAAACGCGATTAACGGGTCCTAGTTGCCATTGATCTCGATCGTAGTCACGGAGTTCGCCTGGTGGTCCTCCTCTGTCGCGGATGAGGAAGGCGACACGGTGAAGCTGCCCAAACCGCTCTCCACGAGGCTCATCAGACTGTTCTGACTAGCTTGCACGAGCTTCTCAGCCCGTGCTTTCTCCTCGGCCTTCTTCTTCTCCGCGATCGCGTTGCCAACGTTCTCGTTCTTCGTGTTCTCCTTGATGAACTGCTCGAACTTCGAGAGCTGCCTCTCGGTGACGTTCTCGTTCTTCTGGGTCGGCATACCGTGCTTGGTCACGGTAGGTTTGTACGTCTTGACCTTCGAGTGGCCCTGAATGATGAAGTACATCGGACCGCGAATAGGTTTCGCTGGTTGTTTGTAATGCGAGAAAATTGGATCCGTGGTCAGGCTGGGCACGGTTGTCACCTGGGGGGTGGTCGTCGACTCCTCGACGGGCGAACGATTCAGTTTCTCGGGATCCTGACCGTCGACGATAACGGGTGGGTTATCGGTGGGGGCGGTGGAGAGGAACGGCGTGGGCGTGGTGATCAACGTCGTGGTGTCTGGCGCGCGAGATCGATGATGATCGAAGGGTTGCTCGTCCATCGTCTGCGTGGTCAAAGACGACGAGGCTGGCGGATTAGTGAAGCCCGCGGAGAAATCTTGCATCTGAGGGGGTCGGTGAGACTGATCCATCGCGATAGGGGCTCCCATGTGATTCATCATCGGCTTGGAGGGTGGCGCGTGTATGTGAGCCATCGGCGGGAACATCGACATCGGGCCAGGCAACCGGAAGCCCATGTTCGGACGCATACTACCCAGGAAGTGCATCATCGCGTGATTCGGCCTGGGCTGGGTGTGCATCATGGATTGAAGGGGAGCTTGGGGAACGCCGAACGTGTGGAGGGGGCCAACAGGGTAACGGGAGAGCGGCGGCATGGCCGTAGGCTGTGAGACAACGTGTTGATGAGGAGCCGCCATTCTGTTGGGCAAAACGACGGAGGATTGGGGGTCTTGGAATATCGGGGAACCGGTCACCGAGTTTCTGGCGGGTTGGGGCTGAGATTTCGGCGTTTTCTCGCTCGACGTCTCCGTCGCCATCGTCAGGTTCTCCGAAACGCTCTGCTCCGACGAGTTCGAGCTCTGAGAAGCGAGGTTCGGCTTCTTCTCCGGGTAATTCGTGGGCATCACCACGGCCACTGGACCCTTCTTGGTCGTTTGCGCCTCGACGTCCAGGCTAGCCGGGGAATTAGCCACGACGATGTGCATTTTCTCGGACTCTTCGTCCTTCGCGTTCTCCGACGAGTTCGCGGACGACTGTACGATCGGTTTCTCCGTCGAAACCGCCCCCTTCTGACCCACGACCACCTCCTCGTTCTCGTTGCTGTCCCCGTCCACGATTATGTTGGCGTTCTGCTCGACCACGACCTCGTGGTTCGACGAGGCCGCGACATGGTGGTCGATCTCGTACTGGTCCCTGGAGTAGTCCGGGGTCCGCCAGACGGACTGGTTCGCGTTCGACGTGGTGGGCGTCGAGGTGGGACCGTTGCTGCCTGGCCAACCGCCGGACAGAGTCTGAGTCGACTGATAAATCAAATTCGACTTCTCGAAGGAGACGGACGGGGTCGTGGCCGCCTCGTATCTCGACTTCGTAGGCTGCACGGAAGACGGAGCGTACACGCTCTTTATTGTCTCCACCTGGGACACTATCGCGCCTTTGCTCGCCGGTTTGAACGAGTTCGAGGACTGGGACTTCGTTGGAGACTGAGGCGGAGGCGGATGTTGATTGTAATTCTTAGACGGTACAGCGTAGAATTGATTGTCCTGGAGCACCGGTCCTTCCTCCGTTTGCGTGCTGAACTGTTGCGTAGGCTCCGCGAAACTGACGATCTTGTCTTTCTGGACCAACGGCGGCGGCAACATCATCGTGTAGGGCTTCGTCTTCTGATTGTAGTACGGACTGGGGTAGTAGCTGGCTGGCACCGACTGTATCCTGTTCTGATTCCTGTAGTCGATCGGTCCGTTCCGGAAGTTCGACGTGCGCACCACTTTCGGCGGTTCCGCGCCCGTGCTTCCGGTGAAGTCGTTCCTGTAGGACACGTCCTGGTTCGATCGCGTGAATTTTGGTCCGTCGACGAACTTCAGGAACTGTTCCGGTATCTTCGGGCTGGTTTTTTTCGCGGTGACGCCCAGAACGAGGATGTCCCGTTTCGCGGACGGCTCCGTGGTGTGGGAGTCCAGCCAGTATTGAACGCGATCGAGAACCGGAGGAACGTAGTCGAAGGTCGGATTGTTCTTCAACGGATCCCCACGGCCCAGGGGCGTCCACTCGTCGTAGTCCATTCGGGGCGAAAACACGCGCGGTTTGCTGTCGCCTTGGCCTGAAAATAGAAACGTTGATACTTGAATTTCTTGTGCGAATAAAAATGGAAAATTCATAATTTTTCAATCCGAGACTTTGTTTCTGAGATACAGGATATGAAATCACGCTAGAAAAGAATCAAATGCGATTGTATTTATTTTAAATACTCTTATTTTCGCGCTTCGTAATGATCTATGAGAATGCCAGTCGTATTACGAAACGTTCGACGACGCTAAATGATCGATGGGGCCGTTTTCGCTGGCTGGGAAAATATTGATATCGATTATGGGATGATTTCTCTGGAACGTAACGCACTTTGCCGCGTTTCGTACGCAGTTGTACCCAACGTGCCAGCATTAATGATACTCGTTCGCCTCGGTACAGATGGTAGAAATAGAAACGCCGACTGACTCGATAATGCAGGAGAAAACGCGAGCTCTCGAGAGCCATTATCGGTAAGCTTCCTCGCGGGATATGGAATGTAAGTGCATCCATATTCGTGCACTTGTGTCCCGGAGTTCATTCGTTGCGTCTGCACATCCTTTTCGACTTGCATGCGCCAGGAACATCTTCCCCCAAAGAAGTCTTTCTGCGTTTAGAATAGGGAGGAACATCGCCGTAATAGCTTCGAGAAAATCAATTTCTTCTCGCAGCTTTCGAAAGATCGGAGCTTGGGAAATATTCTAATATTTCACGAAGCTGTACAATATTCAGCTTAATTAACAATCGTTACCGTTTGATTATAAATATAGAGCTTCTTCGCTAGGATAGTTTTGATTCTCATTGCTTCATCAATGATTCTAGAGTATTGTCACAGACGAGATGGGGTCTCGAAACTCCATTACCATTTTCGTGTCACTTGCAACATTACCAACAGATTTAGAAATTTATTTAAACGTTCTATTACCACGTTTGCTTAATTTGGCTAGTTTCTATCTGGTTCGTGGGTAAGATTCGAGGTTAGAGCGTTCGCGAAGGATATCAGGGACAGGATTTAAATGAAAATTTCGCCCGTACGACAGGGGTAGTACCGAAGATTTCGGTGTCCCGTGAGATCGTAGAAAATTGTCGTCCTGAGAGGAAAAGTCGCGCGCCCCGGCCAGGACGGCTGTCGGTTTCTCTATTTTTCCTGCTTCCAGTTTCTCGTTACGAGCATGGACGTACGGATAAATGTTTCATCGGCATGCCGGAGTGGGCCGGGGTTCACCTCACCCGGTGTCTCTGAATGTCCCACGGGAACGAAACGGCCTGCAGGCGCCAGTACTCGAGTCGTGTCGCATAAATACACGTGTCATGCGACGCGACACAGCCCCGCTGATGCTCCTGCACATCCAAAGCCACGGAAACGTACGCGATGTACGAACACTGTTACTCTACCGGTACGCTTTCGACCCCCATCTCTCTCATTCTCGTTATGTTTCTCGTACCATTCGCGCATACGTAATGCAAGGCGATCGTGGCAGCATCTCCGACTGCGGACCAATTTCCATTCCGCGGCCCGTGGATCACAAAATATTCTAGAAACCATTCGCGAGGTAGGCTCCCGGGACGTCCAATTAATTTCAGAAAAGTTATTTCGAGTCAGGGTACTCGAACGAGCGTCACTTTGAAAATCGTATAATGAAAGAGTTACGAGTAAAACTGCAAACGTGCAAAATGCAACTTGCTTTTCTCGCGACAATTGGAAGGTCGACAAGAAAAATCGCGATATAGAGGGATATTAGATACGTTAAGACGTCGATTTCTCTCTTTTCGAATATATTAAAAAGGTTACATCTGCTGCTTATAAAACCTTGGGTCGCGTGAATACATGTATCAAGAGACGCGACACATCCGCGATACATCCAAAGCCATGAAAACGTACACAGTGTACACGTTTACTCCGCCAGTAGGCTTTCCCTCCCCCTCTCCCTCTCTTTCTCCGGCTATGTTTCTCGTCCCATTTGCGCATAATGCACGGCTAGATGTACGATCTCGGAAGTTTTGCAGGTTACACGATGCATATATTTCACGAAGATGTATATTTCACGCAACGCCAAGATGACGGCCGGGTAATTGCTTCTGCGAGCTTTAAGCGAGACGGGACTTTTTTCCACCAAACGCCTCGTTTGCACGATTAGACTGTCGATTCCGTGTCTTTGATCCTCTGACTCCTCAGTTTAATTGGAGGCTCGAATAAAATTCTTATGTGAACGAAAGATAGAAAATATTTTCATCGAATATACAAGAGACTGCGTTAAGGGAACAAGTGTACTATTTTGGAATTTATTTAAACAACAATTTGCCCTTTTAATATCGACTAAACGTTTCGAGACAGTGGTATCATCGTAGAATCTTCGTTAAAAGCTGTTTCCATGGTTCTTTGGGTCGCCAGGCAAGGGGTCGCGTTCCCCCCACTTTGGAGAACACAGATACGACAGCTGGGCGCGCGTATTTTCGTTGTTGCCGGTCCATTTTCGAATAATGACGGATAAGGCGCGCATAAAAGCGCGAGAAAGTAACGCGACGCTTTTGAAGCGTGTACATCACTCGCGTCACCGATCTTTGCTTTCAATATGCTTCTCCATGCCTCGCTTCGTCTATTATTCCACGCTTCCACGGTCTTCTGGAACGCGTCTCCACGGTTTTTACCGAATATTAAAAATGTTTGTCGAAAGAAGTCGCGACGCAAGTTCGTCGAGTAAACAACAAAACAAGAGAGAGAAACAGAGGACCGTGAAAGAAAGCGACTGCAATCTTTTACGGTTTCGCCAGCAGTCTCGTAATAGACGCGCTCGTCGGACGTTTCGGGTCGCGTACCTCGTAAAAATCCTGCGTCCCCGGCAATTCCTCGAAAGATTCCGGACTATTGTCTCGCGAACTGAAGGGAGCAAAGTGGATTCGAGAAGCTGGTGACATCGACGCTAGTCTCGCCGGCGTTGTCGCGTACGAGAACCGGTGAAAAAGTAATCGAGAAAACGGGGAGCAAGTGTTCAGCACCGGTAATTAAGATGGCGTCAATGTACCCTTTAACGCCCGTGATTCAAGACTCGTAACAATAAATCGGGGACGCGGAAGAAATTCGTTCCCCTCGTCTCGGCGACGGCATGAACTGCAAACCTCTTAACCTTAATGAATCTTTGCTCAGTCGTCGACGAATGGAGCAGTTCCCTCGAAAACAGCTCCATCCGGGCTCTATGTACTTTTCCTTGCTTTCGTATGCACGCGATACCTGCGAGCAATCGTCAGCTTCGCAATTATCGGCCTGCGAATTGCGAGGAACGCGCCATCGGAGATTATTTTTACGTAAAACCCTTAATATTCCTGCGATTCACGGACTTGTCGACGCTCGAAATACGGCATTGTTGATTCTGATCGTATTAATTGCGAAGAAAGAAAATGACAAAAGGTTACTTTGTAACCGCCATTAACTTGCAAGATTAATACCCATTTCGCTATGTGAAAGGAACTCAAATACATTCGGCGTAAAACGTAGTTAGTTTCGAGTGCAAATATGTTCCTAAAGACGCTCATAAGCGTCTAAACGTAAATTACGAGAATCAACAACCACACCTTCCAGGTAAAGAAGTTCGGTTAGTAGAGTCGTTTGATCCATTCTCAATGTAACATTCAGAATTTTAACCTTAATTTGTTATATAAACCGTCGTCCATGAAAGAGGAATTTGTAAACGGTCGATGTTAAATATAAGTATTCCCCATTGCGTTCCTCGAATTATAAGCGAGGCAGTTCCGACGTGTTTAGTTTTAGATAATTATTGCTTCCAGTTGGACGACATTCCTCGAGAACGTAAACCTATTAAACAAGTTCCAACGAACGAAACGAGTCGGTAATATCCATCAGCGGTCGATGGGAATTTAATCGTGTAAAAAGAATTAATCCGACGATTGATACGCGATACTCGGACACGGATAACGCGCGAACGTTAACCGTCGCGAGCACAAACGCGAAATAAAAGCGTTTTTCTACGCTGCACATGTATCCACACGCGTGAGTATTCTTTTAGCACCGAGCTGAGTGACCTACTGACCCGGCACACACGCTCAAGCACACGCACGTACGCGCGTGAGTACACAAAATTTCTCGACGATAGGGATACACTTTTACTAAATATTACGTGGCAGCCTAAAAACTTCGCTGGTAAAATTACTCGACAACGCTTTGGAACGAGCGAGCCAGTTCACGGAACGCTGGGAAGAATTGATTCGGGTTTTTCTGCCCTCGGGAACGCGAGATCGCGGAAAATATTAAATATATTTCAGCTGAGGGGCAAAACTACGTTAAAAGTATCTATTCGTGTTTTCTTTTTTAATTTTTTGCAACCGTAAAGGGAACTGGAGAACCTGGAAAACTGATAGATTGGTCGCTTCGAGCGGCCATTTTGCAAAATTTATAAACTCCAAACTACGCTCTCGACGAATCTTTGATATTAGAATCTAATATATGAAAATGTTCTACAAAATATAGATTTCAAACTTCTTTAAACCATTTTAAATTCTCGATTACCCAACCCGTAAAGAGAAACAGGACCATTAACAGCGTTTTATAAATTTATTTTACGCAGAAGCTTGGAAAAGAAACAGTTGCGTGCTGAGTAAAGTATCGAGAACTCAAAGAGCTCTGGAACAAAATGGCACAGCTTTTGTCGAAACGCCGGAAGACGCGGAACTTGGCTTGGAGATCCCTGGATCGTGCCAGTGGAGAACTTTTTCCGCAGCTTCCTGCAGTATGACGATCGAAGTATCCGCAAAGCTTGTCGCAAAGCCAGCCGCCGATGAGAACGTGGATGTGCGAACTCGGATATTTCATTGGCCACGTAATCTAACGCTCGACAAATCCACTACACCTTTTGGCATTCGCCTCGAAGCGATCCACTCAGGAGATCGGCTATTGAATTTGTTCCAAAACCTCTTGGTTCGAGCGCCGAGAAGATTCCACGAACCGAACAACAACAGACTTCGATCGACATACATCATTCGGCCAAGAAAAATGGACGCTAAAGCCGAATACTTCTGTGTTAAACGTGGAAACCTCGTACGCGATCACACGCGTGAAAACTGTTTCTGGAAACCGTCCAAACATCGTGCAACGGGCATTCTAATCGCTAGAGTATCTGCAAACCAATTTCTAATCGAGTTTCTGGTGTGCAAGAGTTTGGAAACAATGTTTGATTTGTACAGAAATGAGCTTGTTTGCAAGTACGAGCGTGTTTGATCGAACCAATCCTCGGGGGATTTCTTAAAATAATATTCTGACTGTATTCAAAGTATCGAAGAGAAGGTTGTTTGTTCGCAATTGAGCCCACTGAAGTGACTGGAATATAAATATCAGTGAACTATAATTGTTTGTATCTGGAAAACGAAGCCTCGGAATGTAAAATGGTGACTTTAACAACACCACCATTGCACGAGGATTTCAACGTACTGGTCGAAACGATTTTTAAAAATATTCGTGACTATCTGAGAATTTCGCGCCCTTGCAAGATGGTGAAATAAGTGGTCGCTGATGCTAACCACGGTGCTCGAGTAAATCTTTTGTGGGCGGTCACGCGAGTTAGCCAGCATTGTTTCAGGTAGCTAACAAAGCTTGCAACCCAGGCTGTGGAATCAAGGGTTAACGAGGACGGTCTTTTAATTACGGTCTGCAAATTACACAACGTCGCGTTCTTTACTGTCTCGCAGAGCGTTTAAAAATTACTATCGTTAACAATGTTGCCAACGGAGGACCGACGCTACGAACTTACCAGTTTTGTTCTCGAAGGTGGACGAAACGCTTTGACAAGACGAACAGCAGACGAGTCCCGCCAACAGTAGCCACCTACACAATTCCGTCGATCTTCTCCGTGTCATCTGAAACAGCAAATATTGATCTGTATTCTTCAAACCACTCGGCCCCGAGACGAAATTAACTTTCTATTGACGGATGTCAAGAGTCTGTCAGACGCACGGATTCATTACGATTCACTCGAATCTGTCCAGAATCCAGTTGGAAATTCGTTCTCTCGCTGGAACCGGGATAAATATGAAACGGGACAATTTTTTTATTCCCAGAACGGCTGGTCAAATTATCAGATTCACGATCAGCTTTAAGATATTTTATATTATTAAAATAGCTAAATGAAAAATGAAATATTTCAATAATAAATAAAAGAAACAAGCTTGGATACTTCTTAACGGATAAAGCTTGAGGCAGTTGGTCGATTAATATTTTTGTCTAGCAATTTGACCATCCAGTGCAAATAAACGAGCTTGTACGATAAAAGGAAGTTCGTCGAGGCACTTTAACGAGCTCGAAGGGACGTTCCCGATGTTTTACGAAGCGACTCGCGATGCGTGCAATTCGTGTCTCGTTGTCGGCGACCGGCAAGGTTCCCGAATAATTCCAGACGGGTCGTGACCTATCCGAACCGACCCACGAATCGCGTTCCCACGATCTGGACATCCGCGACCGGGCGCATCCTTTTTCGAGAGCGTCGAGAAATCGCTCGGCGGTTACCTTTCATCGACGATCAACCGAGATACAGGCGATAACGAGGGGACTCGACTGAATGAACCGAACACGAGAAAGTGGGAGGATCGGTCGAGAAAATTGCTACGGGCGGATGTTGACTTAGGCTGAAGCGCAGGATCTACGAGCTCGCGATCTATTTCACCTTTACGCGCCAGAATTAACACATTTCTAACGAGAGTGGAAAATACTGGGTATTGTTTTTTCTTTATACCTTTCGTGGCTTACGAACATTCTATATTTTTTATAAGCACAGTAACTCTACGCTTCTTCGTGTAAAAGGAGATTGTTCCTCGAAATCAATTTTTGTTTGAAACTTGTTAATTTTATGGAAGATTCCTTGAAGCTTGCATGAAATGGAATTTCTATTCCGTTCGTATATTCTAAAGTATACGGTAGCGCAATCATCGAGAAACTATCCTATCAATGTTTCAATGTATTAATTAACGAACATCAAAGGGTAATAGCTGGTAGACGAAGGCTAAAGTCCACGTTTACTGCGACTTAATATCAAACTCCTCGGAACTTGTCTCCCAAGTTGACGCTATTAATACAGATTTCCGCGAGGCTTCTCACGCTAACAGTCACTCCTTCTGGAAATCAAGCTTCATTATCTAGCGATCGGTGGCAGCTTCCACATCTGGATCTAAAGTTTCCGGGACGACAGGTCACGAATAATTAAATTGAATCATATTTTAAACAATCGATTATAGTTTTAATTTTATCCTCAGTTTGCTGGATCGTTCAAGATTTTCTTTATAATTCTAACGATGCTCAGAATCGGTAATGTTTCTTTAAACAAATAATTAAGTAGGTACAGGGACGCGTCTTATTTAAATTCGCAGACCGTTCGAAGCAAATTCGATCAACTACCAAACCGTGAAATTGTCTTATCGATTACAATACCGAAGAGGATCGGTCTGTCGAGCGATCTCGGTCTCGCTAACCGTGAAAACTGTCCGTTATGCTGATGTACGACCAGGCGCGAAACGAGCGTTCACCTATGTGATGGAAATTGATCCCACCTACCGATAAGTGGAAGGACTAATTAGCGCTGTCGTACGGCTACCGGTTAGCATAGAAATTATCTGCTTGTACGTTCGCGTGTGTCACCGGGGACTCGTCAGCGGAGATAGCACGATATTAATAGATTCCGATAGCGAGTCTAACATCGTTCATTGTAATTTTACCGACGTTGGTGCCGGAAACGTATCGCCAGAAATTAGAAATTCTTTCTCCCGATCGAGTTATTAATAAATTCCGCGTGCCAGGTGGGCCAGGAAACATTCGAAATTCCCAGACGCGACGCTGTCGTCCGTAGATTCGAATCCAAAACGATCGACAGCAATACTTTCACCCGAGGACACGTGCGAATCGGTTTGCCAAGGGTCACGAATCGGCGTCGCTCGAGCGTGCGAGCCTCTTCTGATTTCTATTTGCCGATAAGAACCTCGTAAACCGTGGATCAAGAATCGCTTAAATCCTCATCGAATATCCTCGAGCGTTCGGCGGAGTATCGGGTGACGAGGAGCTGACAAATTTCTAAATTCTTGGATCTTTTAATTCACCGATCGCGAATGCTCGGCCAGTCAGAATCTTGATACATTGTTAGATATTGGAAAGAATTCAGGTTACATATTGGGACCAACGAAAACTTTAGACAGTCTAAATAAAAATGGCGAGCGAGAAATAATTTGAGAAGAAACGAAACGCTAGAAGACGAGATGTAAGATCGATTTTTGGATGGTCCGTGGAGGGGATCGAACGAGGGGATGGTGGATCGCAGGGGCCTTGGAAAGCCTGCTTGTAAGCGGTTTTCATCGCGTGTATTTGCACGTAAGATCGCGGCGTATCGAGAGGCAGACACGTGGTAACGGTAGACGATGCTTCGGGCGCCGATCTCCTCTCTCTGGAGTAAGATTCCCAAAGAAAGAACGTGGCCGGCATGGACGAGCGAGCAAAGAATGCCGCCTTCTGCGAGGCCGCCTCCAGATTCGGCGAGATACGACCTTGAAGCCTCGACGGACCGCGACAGAGGAACGGCCATCTTGAAATTTTCCGACCGCGCAAAACAAGCGATGAAAACCACGAATTGATCTTCAATTTTCGTGAAAATAAACTGGACAATCCATAATTGATGCTCCATAGAATCGTTCGTGTATACAGGATGTACAAAAAAGTTGGGACCAAACTGTAAATAAAAATCTTTTAAAGATGTTCATGATTTATTATGGCAAAACCTTCGTCAAACTCTTTCGAATGTTGCGTCCGTATCGGAAATAATAGTAAATGCACTTTGAATACATTCCCGATCGAACGCTTCTTGAAACTGCCACGATAAATCATAGATATCTTTGAAAGCTTATACCTTTTCGATAAATCATTTCCGGTCGTAAGTTTATACGAACTTTTTCCGTCTATATGACCTCGGTAACGCGTGGTATAAGTTTAAACCAAGTTATTCGATAGCCTGCAGGTTAAATAAATATTCACGATTACAGTGTTTAAAGTTAGTCTTGCGAATCGTGAAAATCCACCATTTATTAGTAAAATCCTCCGAAGAAGCCACGTGATTTATATGCATCTCGTACAGCGTCACGAACGATCAGGTTTTACGTTATAAAATCGGTTTTATTTCGCGTTTGCGAAGCTTACGCGGAGGAGCCGTGGATCGAACGATCGAATATTGCTAATCTTCGTAAAAGCTTCGCGGGCAAATATTTTCCCGCGAACAGATAGGAACGTTCGAGGGAAAATACGGGTGGCAGGTGATAGACCGTCCGTGTATACGAAACTCGCTCGTGGCTTTCCTAAAAGTCACGCTTGGAAATTTATGTCAATTTCCACGACCCCTACTACCTTCCACTTCCTTAAATATTTGTTGCCTCCTTCGTGGAGTCGTATTTCTACTTAACTATAATTTATGGACGCGCGGCTAGGATGCCTGGAGGATATAAGAGGAAAACAGGAAGAACGGAGAAAGTAGACGCAAAGATCGCCGTACAAGAATCGACTATTCTGAACGTTCTTCGGCAATTACTGCATCTCAAAGGTTACGGAACCGGGACGTTCCAGAGTTATCTCCTCCATCCCGACGCGACAAATTCCGCGATTATTATTATTTCTCGCGCTTTTCCAAGTTTTCTCATTCACCGTTGTTCCGGGATTTTTCTGACGATTATTGCTTTCTGCAGGAATTTCTTTCAGGCGTTTCTCGGTTCTCTCATTGTTATTAATACTAACCTATACTTTTATAGCCACTAATGCATATTCATAGATACGAAACTACCGATGACAGTAATATATCATTCGATAATCCCAAATATGCAGCCGCGCGATGGGAACGAAAGGGTCAACCGAAACACCGGTTTTCTCCTGAGGAATTAATCCTACATTTTATATTATACCGATTGCTTAAATAAAATTATTTTGTTTCTGTCGCGGACCTTCAAGACTTCAAATCAAGATTTTAAATTAAACGACGAAAACTAGTGATTTCAACGCGTGGAAAGCAGCGTCGAGTAAATCTCTATAAATAGCCTTTCAGGCGAATTAATTTTACATTTTAATTTACAACCCACACCGATACATTTTATATTCTCATTCCCCATAACACTTTTTATTTTCCTCTTCAGCAATATCCTCTCTTTCTTATATCCAAGCTCGATCGCGAGTCAAGATTAACTCGGATTAGGTTGCAAACCCGCTGTCTCTTGTTCGTTTTTATTCGTCGAATAAAGTCGTTAACCGAGAAACGAAATATACAGCTCGATAAAACTGCCCCCGCCACTAATAATAACAAGTTATCGAATGCGAGAGCAGAAAGCAATGTTCCGCGTCGCGTCGGGATCAGCATTTTTCGCGGATGCTCGGGTACTTTTTTATTCCGTGCAAATTGAATCCGTTCAATCTGGTCCGCGGTATCACGGTCGGTGGGAAACGATAAATAAAGCAATTTTTTCAGGCTGTTGTTTCGCCCGGTGATTTCGCGGGATCTCATCTGCCTACGCGGCGAATCGAGTGCCTGGATTCACCGCGTATTATTCACGGTGCCAATCGATGGGAAGAAACGAGGTTGCAACAAAAAAACAACGATCCCTTCTTCCCGAACCGGCCACGCAACGATGTATAATTACCGTTTACATCGTTAGAAAGTTATTGTCGGCGCGTGTGGATCGCTTGTTCTCGATCGTCTCGTCCTCGGATCGATCGTCGACGGACCGTGGACCAGTGGACTGATGTTTATGCATCCACGCTACGTACATGTTCCTCGTTAACTAAACCGACCGTGTGCTTCTGGCTAATAAACCAACTTCGACGGTCGACAGATGTAAGTACGACTAAATTTACATCCAGACCGTTTGCAACGCGATAATTAGAGAATTCGGAGGCAGCGAAACGGTCGCGAAACTTCCGACTTCGAGACGATAAGCGAACAGGAAAGTTGCCTGAGGGAGCACATTTTGGCCTGTTGCTCCAACGAGATTCCTTGTCTATTTGTTTCGAACGAGAATCATCGATTCGATAGTTTGATCCGGGAGTGGAACGCTCGAAACGTTTCGAGCTACAGCAATTTAATTTCTTAAATTGTGATCAGTGATCACGGTACTTTGAAAATTTTTAATAGATAGATAGTGTAAGTAGAAGCAAAGTAATTTCGAACGTTTTTAAGAAACAAAGGGGGGCGTAAGAATAGTATAAAAGTAGGCTGTATTAGGGCTATTACTCAGTGGTTTTGTTGCCTCGATGATTGCGCGAATTTTCAGGCCCGATTTCCTGCAACGATCGAGGCGAGAAATGGAACGGAAATCGGAGTCTGCGTTCGAAGACGTTCAAGATGGCGGCGATGGAGGAACGATAGAACGTGAAACAAATCGGACTGTTCTTCGAGGAGGCGATTAACAGTGGAGTGTCGAAAAGAAGGTTACGCGAGGCATAGAGATACATAGCTGGACAGGTCGAACGAAAGCAGAAGCCACAGCCGTCGATCGTGCCCGACGAATCAAAATTAAGGTCGCTCTAATTTACGGTTCCGTACACGCGAGACACCTTACGTAACAGTTCTTCCGCAAGATGAAAAATACTTGTGTACGAATCGAGACACGCGTCGCGTTGCACCAAAGTAAACAGTTCGCTTTCGAACGATCGCAATATCGCTTGCGTTTTGTCTAACGTCTTATTCTCTGATAGAGAAGAGGTCGATCAGTTACTCGAAAAGAGGTCAAGTATTAGAACTTTCGATGCCGACAATTCCCCCTCCACCCTTTTCTCTCGATAGATGTCCACGAAGAATTTTGTTGCACACGAAAACTTTAACCCTTCCAAAGCTATTTAATTTAGAAGGAAGAGAAACGATAGTCTTTATTGGTTTCTGGGACAACGGATTGTAACACTTTATTCGAACCACATGGCACGTAATAGTTTTGTTATTTAAGTTCGAAAAACAAAACGAAACCTTGGTGTTCCCACCAAACGCATAGACAAACTTTACGAGGACGTAAACCTGACTTTGGTGTATCGTAAAATCCGTTCCTCATCCCCGATTACTAAATATTTTAGAAGAGGTTCGTGTTTTTATTGCGTACGAGATAAAATATACGTCATACGATCGATAAGGTTTCCGTAAATTGGTACAAAACGATGCCATTCCCCTTTTCAAACGTCTACGAATATCTCCTGGACTGATAAATTTGAGGAAGACGAATGATACGAGTCGAACGACCTAATGCGCAAGCAATGTGGATGGGAAATATGTTTCCAAGCACGAAATTGGGGGAATCGGTTCCGCCAATTACTCTCGCCGGGTGCTCATCGACGATAAAAATGAGAAAAAACGTGGGAACCGATGGAAAGAAAACACTAACAGGTACGACGAGTTTAATAAGAGCCCTAATATATGTGGTGGCTCGAGCACGGATAAGTGAAAGGCAAAGATGAGAGCAGACGATTAGACTATCGTCCGATCCTAGCCTTTTTATTATGACCATTATTACTTCCTCGGTTCGCTAACCTTCCGACAATGTAGGATGCGAGGAAGTTATGATTATTAAGAAACAACAGAAAGACCACGATTAATTTATCGACGCGGAGTATCGTTTGAGAACACTCTGCTGAAGTTTTATGTCGCAGTTTGGAACAATGTTCCAAACCGCAACGTTAAAGCTGTCGTTATTATTTTGCGCGTCCTCCCATATACCTTTCCAATAAATCATCTTTCGATAAGTCATCGTAAATCGACTTTAAGACATCTTTACAGCCTCGCAAAGGGAGAGGGGGCTTGTGATTAAAATTTTCAAGCCCGTCTTCCGCCTCGAACACCCAGCTACAGGAGATCCTGGAGGCCAACGCTGACACGTCCTGGTGAACGTTTTACGAAAACCTGTGACTACAAATTACATTTTTCATCTCCGTTCAAAAAAATTCACGGGGATTACTGAATTCTGCAACTTCCACAGCGCAATGGCCCCTTAAGACACTTTTCTACACGTTTTTTTCACCGTGTATCGGAGGAATACCTAAAATATTTTAAAATCGCTACTATTTGGTAACCTTTGGAGACCAAGATCAACTTTTTGGATTTCGACGCGATGCCTGCAGGACTCGAGACTGTACGAAAACCGATTTTTCGACCATTTTCAAAGGAGAGAGAGCAAACTTTAGTTGTGGAGGGGGGGTAAGGCGAGACGAAAACCGGAGCGGGAAGAAACACGCGGCGCGAACGGCCCTGAGATCGAGGTTGGATCGCGAGACAGCGTGGCCCCATGGTTTCACTTTATCTCTCTCCTGTGGACCACACAAGGTTATCGTGCGCGCGAGCGCCTCGACACGCATGTAAATCCGTGCTTGCGTGTGCACGAGAGTATCGACGCACGGCCACGGGATCCAGACTATGCTGATGGGAATTAATGATCGACGTTAACCGTCGACTTATGCCACGGGTTTCCGGGAAACGTTCGCGTATCGAACGAAAGTGGTCTCCCGGTATCCTTCGATGCCGAAGATCACCAATTATCGAGGTTAATAGCCGGGCGAAGAAGTTGCGCGTAACGCTCGATCCGTGATCTTTGGATGCAACGATCGACGCGCCAGATTATAGCACGGACAATGCAATCGCAATAATCAACGGAGACCAATGTGTCGTGAAACATTTCGATGCACCACGGTTCTCGGTTACGAGAAGAAAATGGTTAATAAATTATTCTGGTATCGAATAAAATAAAAGATCTGTCGGTACGCATGTCTGAGTTCGAAAGGAATTAACGTGAGATTAAACGCGGTGGAAAGATCGAAATGGATCTATTTAAACCGTCTTAATCTACTGACTATTCATAAGTCCCAGATTATTAATGGTCTAATTAATTGCGCTTGTATCTCGAATTTTATTGATTTTAAATTCTGTCCCGAGGGCTTTACATAACATACCGTCTTTTTTTGCTATCGGAATTCTGCACACCTCTGTGTCCTTGTAGTTTTCGTTCGCTTTATAGTCGATCGTAATTTATCACTATTACTGTACACTGTACCGTTCTTCTTTCGAATGGTCTCCTTTTAATTATTGAAATTGCAAGGCCACAAGGTATCTTTGAATTTAGTCACGTCTTTCGAGTTCGATCGCCAACACGGAAAGAAATTAAACTGCAACGGGAATGGTATACTGTGCAGAGCTCGTAAGATGATTAGTGGAATGGCACAGAGACGATAGGAGCCCTATACGCTTCGCCTGATTCGCAAATGCGTGTCCGTGGAGGCGTGACTAATCCACTACGGCCAATTACGCACGCGTTTCGTCTCTGTATCACTGCACAGTACACTCAACGTCCCTTCAAGCCACTGCAACGTTCTCAAACCATCGTTCCAATTTAACAAGAACAGTTCCCTCGTGGATCACATATGTACCGAAAGCAGTTTCAAACGGATTAAAACGAAAGTTACTGCAAAAGTAATAATAAAGGCTTAGGCAAATCGTTGGCATTGATCGTCTCCCAACCTTTTGTCTATCCCTTTAATTAAAATTGAACAAAGAAAACCACGTACATTTAAAAGTGATTTCTACGCGTGAAAAGTAGCATCGTGTATATCTCTGTTAACCCTTAACGTAATTGATCTCCATTCAATTAATAAATCCACTCAAAATAATTCAATCGAATTTCAATTTGCAACAAACGCTCCAATTGCTCCAGTCTTTCCAAGCAACAATCGTTTTGGGCCCGTGGGTTGAGAAACGCTGGTGTGGAATTAAAGAACCGGAGCATTTCGCGCGGTCCGATAGAACAAATCGTGGAAAATCGAGCGGTGGTTCGAATAGACCGAGCAGAAACAGATGTTCTTTTCATCGGTAGGAGAAACCTTTAACGAGTGATCGAGTCAGAGGGCCGCGGGGGGACCGATGGCCCCAAAACGAAACCGGCCTATATTAGCTAAGAAGGCGTATTACGTATGCAGGCCGTTCAGTCTCGCCACCGCTCCTCTTCTCGCGTGCGTTGAAATTTTCATCGTGGCTGGGCCTTACGGGATATACACTCATGCGAAACCGTACCGATACGCAGTCCCACGAATCTTCGTCGGCGGGGCCCCAGCGACGCGGCATAGCGCGAGCAATAAAAGCCCGCAAAAGCGAGAAAAAGTAGTCGGTCCGCAGGCCTCAGAGACTCTCGGGCCCGTCAAGACGTCGAGATAAGCCCGACAGTTCGATCCGAGAAATCGATTCTCGGCTTGTCATTACTTAACGTAACAGCGATTGCGCTTGTAACGCGCCAACAGAAAAATACGATCGAATTAATGACGCGAACACGCTCGACGGAACCCACGATCGACGCTGCCTCGATCGTTTTATTACTTTTTTCCCTCCATTTTTTTTTTCTCCTCTCTCAACTTTCTTTCGCGAACTATCGCAAACTTGTCTCTTCCGTTCTAGAAATACGCTGCCAATTTTTAGGATGCAAACGTTTCTCGACCGGTATTAGAGAATTTCACTATCGCCATTTTTGACCTTACTTAGCGTTTTGAGAGATTCTCGAAAACTACTGTGCCTCGCCTTAGTTTAAAGGATGATTTATCGGTAAATATCGACACTCGACTTAACTATTTTGTTAGAAACTTAAAAACTGAACGTTAACGCGGGTAAAATAAGAGAGTATAGCGATTTCCTGCGGTTCGCAAGGATTTTCTGTACATACGTATTTCTGTCGGAATCGTGTCCCGAATAGGGGTCACACGATTTACATGTGTTCGCTTCTTACATCGATGAGGATTTCTCCAGTTCTTTTCTAGGTGGTCTTCCACCTGATTGGAGAAATGACGAAAGTTATGGGCTCCCGTGAACGGCATCAATCCCATGAAATAAATTACACCAACGAGACAGAGATACGCGTTAAGAACATCTATATGCGCCAACCGATTAATTCTCGACAGCGTGCCTCTTTCGTTCGTGATTCACTCTTGAGAATTCTCTCCTCGAGCATGCACCCTCTTTTCGATATCAAAAATATACCTTTTGACGACCGTTTTGGGACACGAAACAAAGACAATTAATCTTCTATCCGTCGACGTTGCTTCTCACGATCCGTGGACCATTTCGTACGGTCGATCCACGTTCATAAATATTTATTAAAACATACACGACAGAACGATCGAAGTGATTAATAGTATATGGATCCTAGAAATTATAATACGTACATCCAAAAATATTCTAATTACTCGAGCAGGTTTTCAGTCTAAAATTTTTCAATTTCAGAGCCTTTTCTTTTCGAATCGATTCCGGTGGATCTCGAACGCCATTTTCAGCAACTTTTCCACCCTCTTTTCCTATCAGCATTTCTCGAACGTCGTTCGGCAGTAATATCGTCACAACCTTTTCCTCTCGTCGACTTGGCAAATTCTATTATCGCACCGTTTCTGTTTTCCTTCGCGTTCGACAGTGTTTTCCGAATGAATCGACTCCGGCCATACTCTCCCCAACAAACATTTTAACAACGACGCGTTTTTTCTATTCACTATCGTTGAATGGCAGAGAATAAAAAAGGTGTCTTTGTTCCATCGACAGCTTCGTTCCGTTTTTTCTCTGCTATATTGGGGATCTATGGGAAAAGAATGGAGGCGCTGAAACTTTACGCGAAAATGCGACCGGCGCGGCGTGGCGAAAAAACAAAATTTATCGCGTCTTCCATTGCGATCTCAGGCTTGTTTAGTGACAAATAATTTGAAAGTGTCGAAATTTTGATGAAATATTACTTTAAATTCTACAAAACTCTGCACTTATTTGAAAGTACGAATTGCAATGGATAAGATTACTAGAAATATACGATGATCTACGATTTTCCAGCGACGGTACCAGTTAATAAAACGAATTGAAAGTGTCGTTGACTGGATTGGCTTTGAAACGAGGTGCAGTTCCTCGGGTCAGAGAACAAACGGCGATTCCGGTACACGGTAAGCTCGATGATTTCGCGTTTTCGCGACGATCAATCTCGAGAGACAAGCAGGTCGGCGGCGATTCGTTGCAGAAATGATTGCGTATCGGGCCAACGATTGTAAATGCTTGTAACTCGTCTAAGGAAAGAACAACCGCGATAAATTTGCCTGCACCGACAACCATGATCGTAGGCAATTCATCGCTAGACCGTTATGAAGACATGCAAAATTATTTTCTCCTTCCCTTTCTTCCTTCTAAAACATCGTTCTATCGCGATATCGCCATACATCTGTACGTATTCGAATGTTTGATAAAAAAAGAACAACAAAAATTTGCGTTTAAAATTGAAAAAACTCGAGACTCGATCGAACCGATATTCGAGGATCTTGCCAATCAACGGGATTGCGGATAATTTAGCTCGGGAACCTGGTCGTTTCGAAATAAATGCGATCCGCGTCCGTAGCTACGCGAAATTGTCAATTTAGCTGCGTTGGAATTGCGGTCGCGACCGACGCGATATTCCATTTCATTTCCATATACAATTTTCGCTCGACTGTGGCACATTTCTGAGATAATTGCACGCCTCGTAATACCCGTCTAGTATCGTTTAAGAAATCGTTACACCGATATTAAATTACCATTAACTCCTCGAACGCTTAATTGTTCCATTCTGTATTGAATGCGTTCCCACAGATGCTTTCACTAGGAGACCCTCATTACAACGTGTAACGCGAACTACACGCGAATCTATATACTCGTCTTACACGACGTGCGTGTACATTAAACTTGCGCGCTGTTAATTCATGCGTACACGTGTATCTGTCGTTCCTGTCGTGTTTATCATTACCTATTAGCGGTTTTGTACGTTCATGGGCGTTTAAACGCACGCGACCGTACGCGCGTATTTCGATTCAAGAACGTGTACGAGCAAGAAGAGCCTTGTCGGTGGCTGATCAAACAAACTTCTCTTTATTTCACCGTCAATTTCTCGCTTCTCAAACATCGTAGAAACGTCTGCTGTGGGAGACGTTCGGCTACTCTGCTATTACTGCGATTTGACCGTACGTAAGAGTTGCAAGTAACATGGGAATTATACTTGGCGGATGAAAATTTGCTCGATTTCTACCAGTCCCCGATCGCTCGAATGTATCGAACAGAAACGTAATTAAGGTTACGACAGATGGGCCAATTTTCAAGCTCTGAAACTCTTCTGATCCGCCTGTCGATAATCTTTGTCGACATATTTTATATGTTTATCCAAAGCATAACATAGCCAACAGCGGAAACTGTGCTCGAAAATTACGATCAAAAAGCGTCGTAATTAATTCGGAAACAAATTGTTTTCATCCCTCCTTATCGATTGAATTTTTTAACGACCACGGTTCAATTAATATTCTTTCGACCGGTTACTCCGACGCAATTTTGGGGCGCCGTTTTAGGGAATTAAAACTATACATTCTCCCAGGCAGGTTTGCAAATGCTTGTAATTCAAATTTTTACCCCCCTTTCGTTTCGTTAATTACATCCGCGTGGACTTCGAATCGAGTCGTGGTGGATATTATGCGTTGCAAAAGGTTAATTTTCTAGGACGAGTATTTCGGAAAGCATTCATTAAACGAGATTAGAGATATAAATAAAAATACACCATTTGGTCTCGTATCCAGATGAGACTTTGGCACGATCCTCTGGATTTTGCAGGGTAAATTTATTTGTTTACGCTCCGGACGATAATTTAACTTAGAAAACGGGAAACTTTCGGGACCGATTGGCCTTTGAACTTTGGCTACAGTTCGGATAGAGCCTTTATTTTTGACGATGCACCGCTCGACCCGTTCGCGAGCGTTGTCGAAAATCGATGCACCCGATGACCTCTTGACCAGATATTTACCGATTCTCGTAAAACGTACGAGTTCCTCGAGCGGGCCGCGTATATCGCGTGTCCTCGATAATTGCTTCGCGGCTACGAGCTCGTTAATTGCCCCGCCGAAGGGCGCCAGAAGACGAACGTTCCCACAGAAATGAGAAATCCGAATGAAAACGTCGCTCACGCCTTTGAGAACAGACCTACATACAACGAACGTTGCTTCTTACTAAAATTTAATTAATCAAATAGCTACTCACGGTGGCTGATTTCACGAATCTACGAATGAAAAATATTCACGTCACCAGAACGATTTACAATCGTTCATACTCCGAAGCTATTCGATCCTTTTACGTAAATCGATTCCTTGGACTGCTGCATAAAAGATGAGAGAAGAGATTATCGCAGACTCAATGTAACAATTTAGAAGATACTTCGTCTTTCTTTTCGTATTCATTTTTCCGAATCGAGCAACTTTTTCCTCCGATATTTTTTAATATTGTAAAATGTAAGATATTCGAGATGGTCATTTCGTTTGCACGGTATAGATTGAAATGTAAATTATAAAACAGACGAGAAAACCGTGCGAATAATGCGTGAACGATCGCTATTAATCTGCATTAACTTCGCCAGAACGTGAATGGTTCCGAGTAGAAAAGAGTCACGATCTGAAAAAGTTAAAATGTAAAATGCGATAAATGCTAAAAGAGAAAGTGTGAAAAAGGCTAGAAAGCGTTCGTATAAATACCTTGTCAATAAGAAAAGGAGGAGATACCAAAAAGTAGTCCAGACCGTGTCCGAAAATTGTTTCCTTTTTCTAATTCGCGGCTATTTGCTTTGTCGCAAATATAACGATACGTCACGCGGAAACAAGACACGCGTTTACGAGTAGTTTGCTTTGGAGAATAATCCGTAAAAGGAAAATACTTGGGTGTTAAAATGGCGATAAAAATTGTCTGAGATTGAAAGATGGACGTAAAACGCGACACTCGCGAAAGTGAATAGGAATTTAATCGTTTTTGATATTCCCACTTCGCAGCGAGGGGTCCCTCGAGAATTTACGACGTCTCGCGACAAGATTTTCGCATAAGGCGACGGATTGCATCGCGGTACTACGATACGATTTCACAACGCCTTAACATGCATACGCTCCAAACATAAAAGGATTGTCTCTGACACACTTTTTGCCTATAACGCGTATACATCTCCGTACGTTCAGATTTGTTGAACCCAATTGACTTCAATTCCTGCGATGTCACCGGCTAAATTATGTTCACCGACTCCCCTAACCCCCGATCCGACCTCGACGAGTCCCAATCTAAAGCACAAACGAAATTTCAACCCTCTCGATCTATCGAATTAATCATTCGATTTGTTCGTGCGTTCAAATTTATTAAGAAAAAGTAGAACTTAACTCGGCGCGTGGATAAATTTTTTTCGTTTTCTTCCGTCCTGGTTATCCTACTTTCTATCAGAATTGAAATAGCCCTCAATTAACTAAATCGTAAATTATGTTTTATAAAAGTAATTGGTATTAGCAGAGTATGAAATCTAAATTAATCGTCGGATTTTTATTGAGTTACTGCTATTCCATAAACAAACGATGAGTTAAAAACAGTGTTTCGATGAAAAAGCGACCGGCCAAGGCACGATAAAACGTTCGCGCGACGCGAACGATCTCTGCAAAATTGCAACCGGTCGCGAGTCGCGTTTTCGATCCCTCTTTTAGATCCGTAAATTTGTTATTCTGCGTAGATTTGGGCTTCCTTTTTAAAAGTATCGATGGACACGAATCCACGGTTGAAGACCATCATCCGAATACCATGACTGAGATATACAGGGTGATTGGCCAACCCTGGGAAAAATTTTAATGGGGGATTCTAGAGGCCAAAATAAAACGAAAATAAAGAATACCAATTTGTTGATGGAGGCTTCGTTAAAAAGTTATTAACAATTAAATTAAAAAGTTTCGAATCGTTCTGGAAAAATTATTTTCGGTTGCGGGGGTCAATTACAATCATTTTTGGTGAATAGACATACCCCCGAAATCCTACTCAGTTTCGAGAAAAAAATTCCTTACTGGCGGAACTTTAAACGTTAATAACTTTTTAACGAAGCTTCCATCAACAAATTACTATTCTTGATTTTCCTTTTATTTTGGCCTCTAGGATCTCCCATTAAAATTTTTCCCAGGGGTGGCCGAACACCCTGTACGTCGTTCGTATTCAGAGTCCCTAAATTTGTCCTCCGAGGTTATTTTTTCGAAAACGTCGACGAACAGGTATTTCGTAAACTTATCTGACGAGAGAATCTACTTCGACCATCTTCTTTTTGCTCTTACGTTTCGCGGGGAAGAAAAACCCGAGCTAGGTGCTGCACGGCGACGAAAAATCCATCTCGAAGTCGAGTGTTTTCTGCCTTCTACTGCGATCGACTCGATCTTCGGAATTTTCTTCTTACCCACGGTACATTAAATTTCTCTCCGGTCCCGGTAAAAAGTCCAACGGGACGCAAATCCGAAGAACGTCCAAAGAAGTTTATCGATATCGTAGGATTCATCCTCGATCTCAAGAATTCTCGAACTTGGGACGAATTATTCTTGCAAGTCCATTTTTATTTCACGATCACGATAAAAAAAAAATGATAATAATACGAAACCATTGCAAATAAAACAAACACTATGGAAGCATCTAAGTTTTGAAAACTGACAATAACAAATGTATTCGGAGTAAGCTAAGAAGAATTCAAGCTTTGGTCCACAAGGGAGGTTCTAGTAAATATTAATATTCTAGTTAATATATTCATTGTTTTAAGATGTGAGTAAAATAGACTTCTAGCCTACGTGATTGATAGTTTTATGGCCCCTTGGTACTCCACCAGGTAAATTTAATTTGTCTAGGTTGTCCTGTGTTGAAAATTTTCTTGAACGACCCCCCTTCGCTTCGAAAAACAGTGATTCAAACAGAACGCGAGTTCCGATCGTTTCGAAGGCAACGAAAAAAGGAAGAAGAGCGCGACAACGGGACATGAGTATCCTTCCTCGCCGCTGAACTTCCCTTTGGATTTATGAATGCTGTTCGGTGCAAAGGGACCATGCTCGTTTCCTGGTTGTAAAGGGAGATATATGAACCTTATGGGACACCGTACATTAAACCGGGAACAGTCTGTGTCTGTGCGTGCACGTATTACGTACCGGCCGTGCCGAAAGGGTACAAAGTTATCTCGACCGCAATTCGGTGGTGCGATTGCGCGACGAAATATATTTTGACGCTCTTCGACTCACAGACCGGAAGACCACAATATATTACAATAAAATACTCTAGAAACGTCGTAGGAGTCTAACAAATGTTATCGAATGCAAGGCAAATACCGAAAATTAAGAAACGGAGACGTTTCCTCGTTGATTATTGGTCAAACATAAGTTCCGAGGAACTCGAGTTCAAATCGACTTTAAATAATCGTGGAAATAAATTATCATTGTCCGGAAAAGTATTATTATTTAAAATTTTGCTCCTCGCTGCATGTGTTAAAGCAAATTGTACTCGAGATTTTAGATTTGTGGTGAAGCTTCCCACGCTCGTCGGCAGAGGGCTACGCTCTCTCGCAGGTACTCGCTTCTTCTTACGACAAACCGCCACGAATTCGTTCCGTGAACTAACTTCGCTAGATTTATCGCTAGACTGCGGACGTTTATGCATTTATGAGCACTTTTACATTCGAAAAGCTACAGAATGCATTTGGTGTACAAAACATCACCCTCTACGGTCTCATTTCGTTAATTCTATTAATAAAAACATGAATTTGTTTAAAGATCCGCAGTCTACCGATATGTAAAGATTCGTGGGGTTTCGAAGATCGGTGCAACGAGGTCATGGATCGCAAGAAATGTTTTAAACGGTTGGGGAGATTGATCTACGAGTTGATCGGGATGATACACGGAGAAAATCGGGTATGAATTCCCCGAAGAGGAAGACGGACAACGGTTTCCCGCAGGCGACCAAAGGGAGACGAAAGTTTGGCACTCTTCCTGAATGCCGACGAAACAGATGCAATTTCGTGCGCGCGAAGAGTCGGCTGGATTGGATACAAGAAGGGTATTGCGGAATAGGACGGGGGAAAAAAGGTGGCGACCCAGTTCGAATAGTTTCCATATATGTTATCCCGGCGAACGTCGTTTAGGCTGATTCGCATGAAAGAGCTGATTTCAGTAAAAGCTTGCCAAGCGATGTCGCGGTTCCTGTCGCGAGCCGGCGTTCGTCGCAAAGGAAACTTTTCCGCATTGTGAAAAGCCGCGACGCGTTTCAATCGACGACCATGCTTTCTCGACGTGAAAATTGTTAACAAACACCACATAAATCCTCCAACGTACGCAGACACGCGTACGGGGCGCCAATTTTTTCGTGGGAAGCTTCGTTTGTCACTTGATTCTCCGTTACAAAGTCTTTTCAGTATTTCGGTTTGTGGGAAACTAGAAATTTATTTAGACGAGAACAAAAACTATGACATCAAACGTGGCCAGTGTCTTGCATTCAGGGAACTAATATGCTGTTGCAAAGGAATGCAATTGCTTTCAAGAGGATGGCAAAGTGGTGCACAAAGACTGGCCCGCGGGCTAGACCTTCGTCGAGTTTACCCTTAAAAGATAAAGATGTAACTCTAATTCGTTTTCAAACTTAAAGATAAACAACGTTTCATCCTTGTAATCCTGTTTGAGCTTCTACAACCTCCCTTTAATTTCAATTTTATTTCCACGTAATCGATTCTTCTGGACCGGAATCTACCCTCTCAATTAAATACCAAAGTTAATTACCCAAGAAAAAGAACGATGAAAATTCCCGATATTTAAGACAAATGATTTTAAAGAAGAAATTTGGTTAGTGGAATTAGGGAGGAAGCATTTTTCGCGATTTTCTATCGGTGGTGAAGCAAACGACTCATTGTGCTCGTGCCAAATTGCACTGGAAAGCATTTTCGCGTGGCAACAACGAATCGGTGGAAACAGTGGTACGTTTGCTTATGCGAATTTCCTCTGGCAACCAGAACCAGCAACGAGTGCACGCGTCGGTGCGATTAATGCCAATCAAGGGGGCGATTTCGCGTTCTGAATTCGAGATCGCGTTAACGCGAGAAATCAATAGGGCCGCAAAACCGAGCCGATTAAAGATGCACGAGGGAACGGAACCGCAAATCGTGAAACGCTGCGCAAGGCCTTTCGATCTGAATGCCCGATAACTAGAATTCCGCGACAGGCCACTCCATTCTGCATTCCTAACGCGACGCGTTGCTAAAACTTCCAACCACGCGTCAGCCATCTTTGGAGAACTCCGTGGCGAAACGAGTTTAACCCTTTCGATTACACATGTTCCCAACAAACCGACAACGTTTTTGCAAAAACAATGTATTTACAACAGAGTTCGAAACTGTTATGAGACTTTCCCCGAGCTCTGTGGAAACCGGAACTTTTATAATAAAAGTCCTCGCGTTCGAACTTCCGGGATACGACAAACAACAGATCTTGAAAGTAAAAATTCTAGCTTCGATGGAATTTTTAAGAAATAAAAGTACAAGTTCTGGTAGATGGGGAACGGATATTCGTCTATTGGAAAACCATTCTCGAGGTCTTCTCAGTTTTAAAGAATAAATAAATTCTGATGATTTAAATCGAAAACATTGATATCCTGTACTTCTTAACCGTATTTTATATTATTCTCATTCACAAATTCGCTACTTTCACTCGAGGCACGATTTTGGGAACGCTATTTAAAGAACCGAGTGCATTCTAAAAAATCTTAAAACAAGTTGATCTGATGAAAAGTGGAGCATGTAATAATAGTCGCTTTAAAGATTAACCTACGATTTCCAATACTTATTTTCGTGCAATTCGTTACCGAATAGGATGTGGATGCAAATTATCTGAATATTCTTGTATCCGAACAGAGTCGAGGGTTCGGATACAAGGAGCTATGCGTGAAATAGAGTCGTACGATTTTCGAAACTCTCCACCAACTCCAATTAACTACGCTTCTTTCTCGCTTTTCCACTCTATTACCTTTGTTTCTGGTGTCGAATGGCTGCCATAAATTCGCGAACGAGAGTAAATCGTTCGTACCGCGCGTAGAACGGATCCGAAACTAACGACGTGTCGGTTTTAAGTTGGTAAAAAAAGAGCAGGGATCACGGGGTCGTGCGCGGAACGTAAGCCAGTCGTAACTATCCGTGCAAACGCGAGTGGAACATCGAGATTAACGACGAAACGCGCGTTAAATCGTTTACCAATCGTGAACGGTGACACACTGGCATAAACCACACACGATCCGCCTGACGTATCGTAAGTAACCTTTAGCTCGAGTTCCCGAATGATCCTCCGTGGCACTCGGAGTTCTTGTTTAATGGAACACATTAGCGTGAACTCATTTTCGATCGTGCAAAATACAAGGCTAGAAACTGGAACGCGCTGAGACACATTTCAAAACGAAGATACAACGAATCGATACAAAGTCGATTTTTCTTAAACGGAACCATTAATTACCGATTGTTCCGCGCGCAAAATCAAGATTTGTTCGTTTTTGCGTTAGGAAGTTGCTTTATTCGAACATTTCACTTACCATTAATGTTCAAACATTTAATTACACGGCGTTTTACATTTTTCATTTCATTTTCAAGTTACGTAGCAGTTATACACGCGCAACCGGTTTTAATTGCAACTTTCGTGGCACTGATTGAAACAAAAAGCCGCGAATACGTTTAGTTTTCGAGCCTTTTTCCAGTTCACAATTTTTAATTCATTTATTCGGACTTTCTTATTAGTAAAACCCATTACGTCTTGTTTCGAACTGATTCGTTCTAAATTAGACGTAATTACGGTTCCATTAACGAGTGCAATATGCACCGATGCGTCAAAAAAGGAGTACCTGGACCGTCGGAGAATAGTCCCCGTCGCGGGACTCAATACTTTTCGATTTGTTGCAACTTTGCTTGTAAAAGCAATACAGCTTGTCCCAGTTTCTATAATACATCGGGTGTCAAAATAATATTGATATTTTGATGCATTTAAACGCACGCTCGCGCCAAAACGCGGCATTGTTTTAAGTCGATCCCACGCGCAATTATTTCCGGAATTTCGCCTATTCGAACGTTCCATGGTTAACCAAAAGATTTAAAATTCGCGAAGCAGCGGGGGATCGTCAACCGAGCAGCGTAAATCCGTTAAACGTTCGTACGCGTGTCCTTTGCACGATGGCTATCTTTCGAGTCTCGAATAAAAAAAAAAAACCACGAAACTCGGCTCGCCGGAATTCATTTTTCTCGATATTTTCTTCCCCGTCGGTTCGTCGGCTGCTCTATATAAAATTTTTTACGCGCGAATCGCTCGTGCGATTAATGCTTTCGACGCATCAAATACAAACGAAAGTCCTTCCTTTTGTTTTATGACTTTCACCCGAAGCATCGCGGACGCTCGACGATACAGGGTCACCGGAGCCAGTAGACGATCGAGAAAAAAACTATTCTCTCTATTTTGCCGCCAATTTATCGCGCAGAAACAATCGCTGGGTGTAAAGATGTTCGATTTCTAGCGATCATTGGTCCCCTTTTGTTTTCGAAACATTTCCGACTCGTCTGGTCCTTATTGCGGTAACTTTTAGAAAATCGACGACCATTGGATGGTCGAATCTCGAAGCTTCGAAACTCCTCCGTATTAATTGGAAGCCGAGGCGCAGATGGGACAATCTCCCTATCGATATCGCGAAACTTTATTCCCCGATAATTTCGAGAAAATCAAGATCAACAACTGGGTCACCGCCTGATCGGACGGCCGGCGATATTAATCGGAAACTTGGAGCTTCGGGGCTCTCTTGTATCGTAAAAATAAAAGCGGAAAACTTGAAGACTCACCGTGATCGTGTGGAATCCTTTTCCTGGTCAACGGATCCCTGTCCCTCGAGCGACGTTAGCTTTATCGACGCGTCCTAAACCGTGAGCAGCGACGCGTTTCCGTCCACGAGCATAGTTTCCTCTTCTATTGTCTCCCCGGGTTCGTCTTGCCCTCGAACCGCCGGCAACTGGGGCCGAGAAGGGCAGCGAGGGTGAATTCCCGTGAAACTTTCCTCGTCGCGATCTCGCGGGGCACCGAGAGCGCCGCGACTTCTCTGACGCGACGGATAGATCCGATCGATCGATCGAGGCGTGATGGAGCAATCGAAGGACTCGCGGTGTGGGAAGCTGGTTGGCGAAAGCTCCGGTTCGCTCGGAGCACAGTGGAGAACTGAGCGAAGTGCCGGCCGGTCGAGCAGCCAGGCGGGCTTTTCCAACCGGCTTAACCAATCGCGACTTCTCTCTTGTCCCACGTGTCTCTTTCTCCTTTCCATCACCCTCCCGGCTACGATTTGCCGCTCTCCGCGAAGCGAGGACCGCCGTGGATCCGCTGCATCCACCCCGTAGGTGCATCCCTTGGCGCATCGCGCAAAAACCTCCGAAACGCGGACAAAACGAACCAAAATGGCATTTCTCTAAGCAACGAATATTCTTTGTACCAGTTACCATATCATTAGTGTAGGAGATTTGTTAAATGTTAATTTACGTGCAAAAGGGTTGGAGTTTGTTTGCGAAGAAGTGGGATTTTTCTAAGTAACGAATATTCTTTATACCAGTTACTACATCATTAGTGTAGGAGATTTGTTAAATGTTAATTTACGTGCAAAAGGGTTGGAGTTTGTTTGCAAAGAAGTGGGATTTTTCTAAGTAACGAATATTCTTTATACCAGTTACTACATCATTAGTGTAGGAGATTTGTTAAATGTTAATTTACGTGCAAAAGGGTTGAAGTTTGTTTGCGAAGAAGTGGGATTTTTCTAAGTAACGAATATTCTTTATACCAGTTACTACATCATTAGTGTAGGAGATTTGTTAAATGTTAATTTACGTGCAAAAGGGATGGAGTTTGTTTGCGAAGAAGTGGGATTTTTCTAAGTAACGAATATTGTTTATGGGAGTTGCTATATGCATATGTTTCTAGGGAATAGACAAAAGAGTGAACCCTAAATAGAAGTTTGTTTCGTCGCTAGAGTTATGGAAATAAAAAGTTAAGAAAATGATCGGATCGCGATGAATTTCTTCGTCGATGTCGAGGATCGCGTTGGAACGCGGGATCGGATGGGATCGATATTTCGCGAGAGCGTAGCGCGGACTGAGTTTAGATCCGAAAACATATCTTGTCCATTAACGGCGAACGAGGCTACATTGCGTCGCCTCGGACGCGCGTATTTGTCAATGTGGCACATCTTCGAAGAATCCTCGCGAGAATAAACACGCGGTTAAACGCTCGGCTCTCGATAACGTTTGCATTTTATTCCATCTCCGTTTCTCGAACGACGGGGCAAAACATGCACGTTTCCGGGGCCGCGGTGCCGCGCGATCCCTCGATCCCTTCTCGCCACCGATCGATATTCCTTCCCTGGCGTATCCAAAATTTATTCCCGCGCGTTTTATTTTCTTCCTCCTCGCCGAAAATCCGAACGAAACCCACGGAAAGCGTAACGGAAACCCATCAATTTTCCAGAAAAGTTCGCGAGACGTATCCGCGAGTCTTCGGGGGATAGCGATGGGATCAACCGCGTCGCGAACTGCATCGAAATCTAACCAATCACGTTCGAATTCTATTAGATCCTGGCGAGGATACAATTTGCAACCTACGGGGGACGATCGCCATCTTGGATATTCAAAATGTTCTGAAACTTTGGGAACGTACAAGGCACGCGTGGATACAGTAACAACTTTCTTATTTACGATCGTTACTATTTTTCATTGAAAAAAATTGACAAATTTTAATTTTTAGGAATTTTGTTCTCGAAAATGGTTAGGATTTCGATTGTACTTGACTCCTGCAACCAAAAATAGTTTTTTTTAGAACGATTTGAAATTTTTTAACCTTGCCGAAAAATTTCGATGAAGGAACCTGCGGGCCAGATTGTTTGTCGATCGATGGGGCTTACGGGTTGCGTAAGATCGAGGGAATAATGGTTGGAGCGATCGCGGTTCGCGATTTGGCGCGTCAGAAAAGCGGGGCTCGATGAGCAAGAAAGAGAAAAAAGGAGGAAAGGAAGCTCCGGGGGCCGCGACTACTCCGGTGCCCCGCGCGGCAAGCTGACATCGGACAAAACGTGATCGAGGCCTTACTTTCGAAGTTGCCTGCAGAGCGTTTCAGTCAATCGGGCTGCATGTGCTCCAGTCGCTTTCCTAACGACGAGACATGCTTTTACCAACGATGATACTTCTCTGTGCGCGTGACGTGCCGTTTTCATTGACGCATTATCGAACGACGAACACGTACGCTACGCTAACGCGACGTATGCCGAGGATGGTCGCACAAGAGACCGCGATTGCGACTTCCGGGGAAGGATTGAATATTACTGAAATCAGGAATATCCATTCCCCGTTAACGAGAGAAACGGGGGATCCTTTGTAACCGTACCCTTCCTCGATTTTAATGAAACTCTCTTGCAAATCTCCCGCATATTGAAATTGATTTTTATCTCGTTATAAGTTACTTGCTCGAGAGTCAGATATCACACTTTGGAAAAGAAGTTCGCTTTGAATAGGCGACACTTGTTCCGATTTAATCCCCCACCGGTGTCTACAATTCGTACAATTAAATGTAAATGTTATTTTATACGGTACTCCGATGTTAATAGAAGGTGGAAGGGATAGCGAGAGGACTTATAACGAGTGACGGAAAACGACTTATAACGAGACAATGCTGTACACGGTCGGTTGGCCTCGCCCTGCATGAAACGAAGATTTTACGCTACAGTTAATACCGACTTTCCTCGTTATTTATGATGTATTGTTATTATAGTCGTTTAATTTCGGCCAGTACCGTTATTCTATGATCAACGAGCTAGCGTTTCGCAAAAACTCTCGAATAATCTTGCCGCGTATCGCCAACGTTAACTTATTTTTTCTACTTTCTTCTCCGTACTTGTCCAACCAAGAAATTGACGAACTTTCCAGCATAACGGCGCGCTAAGAAATTGGGTCTATTACGTCCATACGCTTTTCGTACGAAAAAAAAACTTCAAAAGATCATAGTTATTTCAATTCTTTCTCTACTTGTTATTTGTTTGTACAATAGAACCTCATTCGTTGCACGGAGTCGATTAAAGGCACTATAAACGAATCATAAGTAATATACTATACTCGAAATATGTATAAATAAAAAACTTTACTGGTCAAAGAAGAAAAATAGGATGGAAGGTCGAGCGACAAGTATCGAGGAGAAAAGGAACGGTCACCTGGGTTGCGTATGCGCCGCTACAAAAGGAATAATTTGTTTTCCATAGCGAGATAATAGCGGAGTCCCGTGAACATTGACACCGAATCGTTCTCAAAGAGAAGACGCGTACAGGGACGACGTAATGAGAGAAACCGGTTTCCAATTTTGCAGGTGGTAACTCGAGAATCGGCGCCAATTAACCCATAGGAAATCTAAAATATTCTCTTAACGAGCATTCTCAAAGATCCGTGTGACTTGCAGCGAACGGAGGGGAGCAGAAAAGAACCGGAAGTACCGAAGACGATTTCCCTCTTAATCGCGACTCGATTGTTCGATCGTGATCGTTCGCGAAGAAGGATCAAGATCAAAGATTCGCGTAGCGACCAAGAGAAAATAGGCAATCGAATCGGAATTGAACAAGTTAATGCATTAGGCTCGCAAGGTTTCTGCTATGATAAATGATAGTTTGAAATCGTTCGTTTCACCAGTGTGCCGCAAAATCATAAATGAATTTTAATATTTAGAATTAAATAAAATAGAAAAAACGTGTCGTCAAAAACTAAACTCCGTTTTAAAATTCAAGAGTCCTATCTGGTCTTATCTAATCTTGAAACTTTAAAACGAGAAACAATTCTTTGAATGCTTTCAAAAAAATTGAATTTGAATTGCATTTTTATTGGTAATGTCTGATATATCTTATCAAGTGAAACAATCATCGTTGAAAGAAAGCAATGAAAAAATTATCGAGGCCCTTTCGTGGTCCCTTTTAGCTCATTACCGTGAAATTATTGCGCGAAATAAACGACAAGCGCGAACACGAAACGTAGAAAGAAACGTAAGCTGGTTCTTTCGAAGAAGCATCGATAGGTTTTAATGTGCTCGACCGCACCTTCGTTACATAGATTCTTCTACATACTGGCTGCACTTTCTCCGTTCATTTGTTTTCCAAAAACGTACGTACGGAGCTGGTCGACACACTTTTGACGAGGACTCATTTTACGAGGCGATAAACCTTGCAAAACATTTTTACGTATTTACCGAATCGCTAGTATACGACGCGTATCGTCGACTAAACGTGACATTTTTCCTGTTCCTTTCCCGCCCGGAATCGTCGTATTACATGGCCGTGTAATTACTGTTCGTTCGTACCGGGCTTTGGTAACGATTTGACGACAATTAATTAATTCGTTCGCGAATCCCCCTCGGGACAATCGATCCTGACCGAGCAGATCTGTCCAAAGACTCGATCTGCCGAACCTCCTTTCACCAGGTCAGTTAATTCGCAACAATCTCGATCGGTGCTGCCCGATCTTTATGGAATTTATTCCAAATCAGAAAACGATACGATTGGGAAAATATACGATGCAAACTACTAAAACAAAATTACAGCTGGGATCGAACAAACCACATTCTTCAATATATGCATTGTTTATTGATATATCCTTATAATACTATTAAGTTTATAGAAACAAATCTGCGCATCTTCTGTATATTTTCGAAAATAATTTATATTAACCCTTTGACTCCGGCGTGCTTGAAACTAAAAGCAATCACAGCGTACGAAACTAGACGCAAAGAAAACGATTTTTTATTGGGTTTTTCTTCGTAAACACGATCGAAGTAATTTATTACAAAAGTAAATGCAATAAACGGGATACAATGTATAGGCGTATACGTGTGCCCTTCGTAATCAAAGGGTTAATCGTATTTAGATGTATAGTTCGATCGTAGGACACCGTGGAAATGTTTTACTTTCAGTCAATTAGTTCTAAACAAATTCTATTATGTACAGTTCCAGTTCACCACCCAGTTTAAAAATATATTATTGGTTAAAATGATTCGCGTCAGTATGTATACGAGTTGATATTTTAAACGGGCCACTCGAACGATTCGTGGTACTTTCGATGATAAATAAAATAAGGGCAATTAAATTAGAAATTACAACTAAACGAGCGAACCTACAACCTCGAAAGTGAATAAATTCAAATCGTTTGCGAGAGAAATAGATTCATGACATTTTCAAACAAGGAAAACGCTTGCCCGAGCAATATTCAGTGAACAGATAAATGCTTATCTTAACTCAAATTACGAAATCCATAAAGGAAAAATGAATCACGATAATAGTATAAAATTCCCCTCGGTAGAAGAGAAAGTTAGTGCTAGAAATTATATTGGCGATAAGAAATGGTTTTTTAGACGTGTGAAAGTCAGAGCAGGTGTTGATACCATAGTATCGTATCAAACAATAGCACGATCGTACGCAGATATGTGAATTAAATACAAAAATTAGACGAACAAATACCTAACGTAAATGTGTATCCGTTCCTGTATACATTGATTTTATCAATAACCTACGGTTCAAGATCAATAAAGATCAATCACGATAGAAAATATAATCGCTAGGAATAGATCGGAATTTATAATAAAATATTTTCATTCGTAACTAACTTGTAACGATCTTGAAAATCGTACTTGACCTTCACACGTCCTTTACGCCAAAACCAAACAAGATTTGTCCGAAGCATCTTTATCCACCACTAAAAAATGAATAATTCAAGTGGCCTTTTCTAAGTGTCTCAACCTGTATACAAAATCCTTTCATTGTGACATTACGTCATTGTTGATAGACACTATCCTCTTAAGTCTGCATCGCAACAACGTCGCTGGATGTACGGAAGTATATCAAATTTACAAAATAAGTACTATGGAAACGTGTATGGACTTAAGTACTTAATTTACAACTATTTGCCCCACTTTCTAAAATTCTGAATTAAAAGGAACGATACTAAAGTATATGTAAAATACATTTTAACAGCTACAGGAATTAATGAAACTAACATTGACCGAAGGTGTTAAAAAAATCGTCAATTGTGCGTAAGAAAAGTAGTAAAAATATTAAACCTTCCGTTTCGTAGGCCAACATCTTTACATTACCCTTTCTGTTTTTGATATTAGACAATATTATGTACAATACAATACTCACTTATTAATATGGATAAAATGTTTTAAAATTTATAACTAATTAAGTATTCGAAACATAAATAATTTAAATGCAGGTAAGTACACACAGATGAAAGGAACGAATTATAACTGATAAAGTAAAATTACTTTAAAGAGTGTCATAATTGTCTAATAAACTTAAAATGCTAACATCATTAAGAAACAAGTACCATTTTACAACACTAACTAGATAAAATGCATTAGTCTGTTCCATTGTCATCAATCTCGCAGATGTACCAGGTTTTATACCAGATAATTGGGACTACTATTTTACTATAAACTAGATGCCTCTATATCCGGAATGTTAAAAAGTCCAGCATCCTTCCAATAATATTTAGGAGGTCCGAAAGTAAAACAATATTTCATAGATAATGGTTCATCGTTTTCAACATAATACATTAAATAAAAATTGCACATTTCGTCTGCCTTAGTCACACCTATATAGGTCCAACTATCGCGTGTACTTTGCATAGTACAACGAGCCGCTATTTGATCGTTTTGTCTAACCGAGACTTGATTATGTATAGGATAAAACATTTGAGGAGTTAGAGGGTCTCTTTTGCCTAATTCTATCCACGTAAAATCTGGTTTTATCAAATATCCAGAAACAACTTTTCCAAGTGAATGTGTATGGGTTCGATATGCAATAGGATAGATAGTTTTATTTTCTCTTATTGTGCAAGCTGTTTCCATATATGTTGTACTCCTAGGAGGTATAGCACCTGAAGTCCCCAGAAGAAGAATACCAGCTAGCTTATTTAAAGGTCTTAATGTGTAATGAAGAAATACACCAGAATCATCAGTTCTACCATCTTTAAACTGATCTATGTGTGCATAATGAACCTGTAAAACTAAGTACTTAATCGAAGAATCCCCACCAACCTTAAAGCCTACACCAGTTGGCAAAATCAATGTTGGTGCATCTCTTGCCCAAGCATATAATATCTATAAGAATCATTAATCAAACAATTAATGACAATTTATATTTTCAGTATATTATATTATACCCTACATTTTCTTCTGTTTTTTATACCTGGGCATCTTCTGCACAAGGAACCATTGCTTTGTCATTTTTGTTTGTACGATGTTCCATATTGCTACAATCCCAAACATCCTTTGAACTGCCTGGCTTCCCACAACCATACAAAAGTATATGATGAGCAGTTGCCATTGTTGCATTTGGTTCAAAACCTACTATATAGTAATTTTGAGAGGGGTCCACTTTGACAGGTGTACATAAGTACAGTTCTTCCTTAAATTAAATATGTTTACAATATTATATATTTACAAAGTGTAAACATACAATAATAGTAATAATACAGCATTTACCAAAACACTGTCTGAAGAGTATCGTGTACACTTCAAACATATGTAAATCATTTTATAAATTTTATACTGTACTTACCCTGTTTGGTCTAACATTTGGCATAAGTAACGAATACTTTTTTACACTGTAACACTCTGTAAACTCGAATAGAATTGCGAGTAAAATGTAAGAAACGATTGTGCATTTCCCCCTCATTTTTTTCATTAAATCTCAACAGAGTTTTACAAGCACTACGCGGAATTTCACATTAGTCTGACAAATGTTTCGGATCGATATTATTTACTCCCACGTATGTACACTACGGCCGTAGTAGCTCCATCTAGTGTATTAGGAGCCTTACAACCTGAAGCGTACCATGAAGAGGAAGATGCAACGAAAAAATAATATGAATTGACTCATTGATTGTACATTTTACACGAAATAAAGTTGTAATTTTATTAAGTATATCGATTAAAAAAGAAACGAATGATACTTCGATCGATATTCGATTTCAATCGTCCTTGAATTTATTTATTTTTCTAGTAAAAAAGCGGTACTCTTTCGAACAAACTAAAATTTTATGTGAAAGATATAATTTTTACGCAATCGTGTTACGTTGTAACTCATTTAAAACGTATCTATATTGTCTAACTAATGATTTATAATGCATAAATAATGAGCATAATTATAAGCAATATTTAGGATGTACATTAATTTTTCGCAAACTAAGTTTTCGTTAGATCGAAAAGTAACGAATATAATATTACGAGAATTTATGGTTGGAGAAATAAAAAGAATAAAAAGATCATGCAACTCACCGACCGTAGAACGTGATCAAGTACCTCGTGGCGTCATAATAAATCGATGACGATGCTATTGTCAAGTGGAAGACGCTGTGGAAGTCATTAACAAGGTCACGTTAAAAAATAATACCAGAAAATATGCAATCGCGATTAATTTTTCATTAATTATTATTAAAGTACGTAGTATGTTTACGACGAATAATAGTCAGTAAATACATATAAATGTATACATCACATAAATGCGTATATCACTTATTGTTATAATAAATTAAATTGTATTAAGACTTTGTACAACGTACCTTCGAATTGATGATCAAACAACATGGCGTCGATTTGCGCGCCAATAGCACATTTCTCGTACCCGAATTGCATTTAGAGACTGTAACAGAAAAAAAATGCGAACTTAAAGCAAATTCATTAAACCAAATACACTAGTATTATAATTAAGCCCCGATTGAACTCGAAATATATTGTAAAAAATTAATTACATTCAGACAGGTATGACAATTGACATCGAGTAGAGATTGGAGAAAACGCGCGAAATCGATTTTACTTTTCTCACGATGCCGATTGAATTTATAACCAAAAGTTCACTAACAGCAGATAAAAGCATCGATAGAGAATAAACAGGAGTAATAATAGCAATTAGATGCCAACAGTTAAAGAGTACATACCAAGTTAGTCGCGAAATCTTCAACATCTCTTATCATGAAAACTTCTACAGAACGAATGACGACCCCTCGTAAGCAATTACGCGGGAAAGTAGATGGGAGGATGTGGAAAGATCCAACCTCACATTTAAATTTTCTAATGAGAACTATTAATCGAGCTATTATCGTCTTTCCAGATATCTCGAGAATTAGATTTTGATTAGTTGAACAATATAAACTAACTTTAAACCCATACGATCGTACAATGTGTGTAAATAATTATCAATCTAAACTATCAAATTGCAGAGAATAAGATTCTTGAATTGCTAACCTTACCAACTTCGGTGGTTGAGTTGAATGTAGTTCCCATACTCACCGTCCTTAAACCATAGACCATGCATTTTATGGAAAACCATGATCTTGGGAACTATAACCAATTGAACTATCGAAATCTTGTCTACTCGATTAACTGATACATGAGTGTTTTAGGCAAAATAATATTTGTAATCAACATTTACATGATACGTTACGTAATACTTATTACGGCGGATAGACGACTAATACATTTATTGGATGGATTTATTTGTGATTACATTAATAAATTATTCAAACTTTACGTATAAAATTCGTAATTGATAACGATATTTTGCAATTAGAAAGTTAAATATCGACAAATACATAATGTAGATATAAAATATTTAAATGCTGGATTTTAAAGAGGGAATGTTATTGATTGCTTCTAGTTAATTAAATTTCGTGATTAATAATTTGTACAATAAATTCGAGTTATCTTTATCTCTTATTAATATATATATCACGAATTTGATCCGTGAGCCATTCTATCCCAGGTTGCAATCCTTCTCCAGTTATTGCATTTGTTGCTCGTATATTCCAAGGTTTGTTCTGTATTCGTTCAAGACCAAGACCAGCAACAAGTTTAACAGTAGTCAAAGAATCGGGTAAATCCATTTTATTTGCCAGAAAAAGTATCGGTATTTTGCGGCCTACAACGTTTAGTTCAAAAATATTCATTTTTAAAAATATTTTCGTGCCACACGACGAAACACAACAGGAATGTATTGTACCTGCTACGTCCGGATGTTGAAGAAGCATATCTAATTCTTCTTTAACAACAACCAGCCGTAACTTATCACTGCTATCGATTATGAAGATAATACCATGACAGTCCTTATAGAAATGCTCCCATAAAGCTCTGTGACGATCTTGGCCTGACATATCGAACGCCGTGAAATTGACATTTTTAACTGAAAGAAAAACATTGTATCTCTATGCGATTAAACGTTTAGATCCAGATGATCCTTTTCGTGCACGAAATCACATATAAATATACATTATTATAACAATGCAATAAGTATAAACTATAGAGTAGAACGACGAGATAAATTATAATCCGACCAACTTTGTAACATAGCGTGGATAATAGAATTATGTTCGTACACGCCGTAATTGCGACAAGGACTAAGTTAACAAGAGAACATTTAATCTCTATTATTTGTAACAATGTTTTAATTCTGTAAGTATTTTGACCGTTATGTGAGTAAAACGTGTCGTAAAATGAACCAATAGGATTCTAATCAATTGAAGATCATGCAGGCAGATTATTTGCATTAACTCTACTTTTAAGTTGGACGGATAATAAATAGAGTAAACAACTGTTGATGTATATATAAATACATTTAATGTGTAACATATTAATATTCATTTTGATAAAACACCATATATTCTTCAATATCTTTCTGTAAAGATCCGAATGAGAATCACTGAACACGAAAAAGGTAGTTTACATCTTGGTGCGGTTTCGTTTGAAAATAGTATTAAACTATTTTCGAGGAAAAAACCATTAAGTTTAAACATGAGAAAGCGTAATAGCGTAGAAAATGTTGTTGACAATTTACAAAATTCAGGTAGAAATGAAGGTGAGGCAAATGTTGGATGTAAAAATCTAACCCTATACGTTTTCTGACGAAAATAACTTAATGCTACGCATTATTCAATTTTAGAATCTGTAGACGAGATGAAGAAGAAATTAAAAAAAGAAATAGATGAGTTGAAATCTATAATTTTGCAAACTGAATGCAGTTTTGATATATTTCTATTTAAGGAAATTGAAGTTTCCTATGAACAAAATAATTCTGATGTTTCCACTGACACAGATATATCTGAAGTTCCAGATATTAATATAGAATTAGAGTTAGAGTTGTTTAGATATGCTGGTGTTTACTGTGTTGAGTTTTCACAAAAGGAATGTGTATTTAATTTGTCAGCATCAAATAAATATGAAAAAAAAGGTACCTATGTGGTACAAATTTTAAATACTAATGGTGAAAGACGTTTAGGAAAGTGGATAATGCCTGAATCAATTGATCTACATACTTTAATATCTAAATTTCCTATTAATGAGACAAAATATATACCTCAATTTATAAGAATGTGTAAACACTATGTTAACTGTTATTTTCTACGACATGAACAGTGTCATGCATTGATGGTATGTATTTCTTATTAATTTTTGTTTTATTTAAAACAATGAAATAGAATATTAAATGTATTTTAAATTTTCAGAACACTCTGACTCATGTAGAAAATTGTAATTTACATAAAAGTTCAGCATACAATCAAATATATTTAGAATTGATGAATGTATACAATAAAGAAACATATTCATATATGAATATACTTGTACATCTTAACTATAATAACAATGTCAGACCAGATAAAATTACAGTGGAATCACAAACAAAAGATGAATTACATAAAAGAACAGTAAAACAACTAAAAGCTTCATTAAAATGTTTGAAAATGAATGATTTGTGTACAGCATTTAAGGAAATATTAAAAGAAGGACCTTTTGTATGGGAAAACAATGATAATGGAGATGGTCCATTAGAAGTTAGTATATGTTGAAAATCTTAATTCGTTTAAATTAAAGATCGTTTTATGTTATATTGAAATATTACTTTTATGTTTAGAATTTAAACTGTTCGGACGAAGAGGGATTGTTGGAATCGTTTTTAAACCGTCCAAAGGTGTTTTCAGTACAACAATCGCAACAAATAAAGAGAAAGAGAAAACGAAAGACAAAAAGCCAAAGAAATGTGATGCAATCTATTGCTTCTCAAAGTAAAGAGGATGAAGTTACCGATACAAATAATAGATCACATACAGATAAACTAAAGCAACAAAAATCAGAAAGTGCAAAATCAAAATTTCAGCTATACACTGAATCAGATACATGTACTAGCCTTGGTACACCTACTAAAGAAACATCTCCTAAGAAGAAAATGATAAACAAAAACTTAAATAAACTGGTAACTAGTACTCCAATACATAAAATTCATTCCAAATCAATTTCCATTAATAATATTAGCGATATCACAAACAATGAAAATAATTCTGGAAATATAAAAAATAAAACAAATGTTGATTCTGCTAAGGTGAATGAACTCATAAATAACGATCAACCTCAGACTTCTGCATTTGAAAAGATGTTACAAAGCGTGCAGAAAATAAATGCAAAGTCTCTGATACAATCAAAATCGAATGTTAAAAAAAAGAAAAAAAGAAAAAATTAAATAAAACTTAACAAATATCCAATGTAATATACCTTTTGTTTTGTAAGTGATTTATATATGTATACATGTCTCTTTTGTAAAAATAAATTTATTTTTAATACGGTGTGTCTGTTTCATTTCATTGTACAATAACAATTAGTGCTTGAACCAACAGTGTAATAATGCAAGTGCAAGTAATAATATTTTTTTAAGCACGTCAATTGAGCATATAACAACGTCGTTCACTCGACAGTATTTAACTTACATGAAAATTTTTCAACATTATACCCGACAGTGGTTACTATGTCTATGCAACGGTCATCCTCGCGTTTGAAATTATTTATGACCGTCGACTTACCACTATTATTAAGGCCCACTACTAAAACGTTTACTTCTTTTTTCCTAAGACCTAAAAGATTTGCTAACCGGTCAAATAGCCCCATGTTTTATGTTCTCTCGAGGAAGTATTGCGTTTATCGAACATCAATAGTCAACGATATTAACATTAACTGTCTGAAAGAAGGAGAAGGACAAACGTCAGACCGAGGACGAAATCATCCCTTCTTTCTAATGTTTACCCTTATTTTAGGTACTATTAACAAAAATTGCGTGTCTATTAAATTTGAATTTGTTGTATAACATTTATGCAATGTATTTAATTTTAATATCGATGCCGCATAATTCCAGTTTCTGTATACAAATTTTACTTATTACTCAAGTTGAGAACGACTGATAGAACATATGCTTTTGTATTTTGCATGAGGTACATTTCATAACATTGGGGAATGTAAAATTGAATTTATGAACACATTAAAATTACCTATTTTTGTATTAATTTGCTTTTGAATTCTGCATGTTTAAGGAAGAACACTCTAAAAATGGTAAGTTTTAAGTATGACGAATACGTATACATTGAGATATAACCTCAAACCTATTGGATATTATTACGAACACAGACTTTAAGATTAATATATTAAGATAATATCGGAAAATTTTCAGCCAAAAGGAAAAATAAAGAAATTCATCGACAAGAAGAATTCAGTAACATTTCATTTAGTACATCGTTCACAAAGAGATCCATTGATTGCTGATGAAACAGCACCTCAGCGCGTACTTGTACCCGCTGGAAATACACAAGCTCCCAAATTAGAAAAAAAAAATATAGATAAATCTAAACGGAAAGAGGAGCAACAAAAATATGGCATATATTTTGATGATGATTATGACTACTTGCAACATCTTAAGGATGTCACTTCTTTAACAACTGAATGGGAACGCATAGATTCTACAAATGCTTCAAAAACAAATAACGAAAAAGACACTCCAAAAATTAATTTACCATCTTCTGTTTTTGCTTCAAATGTTGAAGAAAAGATTGGGCTTCTTAACAAGGCAGCTCCTGTTTCTGGATTGCAATTACATTTGGACCCAGATGTGGTTGCAGCATTGGATGATGATTTTGACTATGATGATCCAGAGAATGAACTAGAAGATAATTTTATAGAATTAGCTGATAATAGTGATAATGAATCTGCAGAAAATGAAGAATATGGTATGTACAAATACATTGTTTATATGTAATAATTAATTTATATTTTATGAAGGTGAATTGTATTAATTAGATGAAGCATCTGATGTTTCATCAGAGGGTCATATGGAATTATCTGACGAAGAACAAGATGAAGTACATAGTTTAAATGGTCCTCAGTACACTTTCAATGATGAAGAAACAAAATCACGGTTTACAGAATATTCCATGAGTAGTAGTGTTATGAAAAGAAATGAACAGTTGATTCTTCTTGATGACAAATTTGAGACAGTAAGTATTTAACACTATGAGACTAATTTGTTTCTTTAACAGACATATTATATTATACATTATTATGTTGGTAGATGTATGCAACATATGATGAAAATGAAATTGGTGCATTAGATTGTGATGAAATTGAAGGATACATAGCACCAGATTCAGATTTAGTCCTTCAGTGTGCAGCAGAATTTGAAAAACAAAGCAAAGATGTAAGTACTACAAATTTGTTTTCAAAGTAGAAATATTGATTATTATTTGTTTCCACAGACTGAGAGTGTTGCAGAACTTATGAAAGACAGATTAAAGATCTTAGGGAAAGAATATTCTAGTTCTGAAGATGATAATTTAGATGAACTTGTTGTTGATGCAAGACAAAAGGATAAATGGGATTGTGAAAGTATTGTTAGTACATACAGCAATATTTATAATCATCCGAAACTAATTTCTGAACCTAAGGTATGTTACTTAAGAATAATTGATCTCCCATGCCTTTAATGTATAATCATGGTTACAAATTTCTTTATAGCATCTAGATAAGATCAAAGTTCATCCGAGAACCGGTATTCCGAAAAATATTTTGGATGGATCTTCCGGGAAACTAACATCTAAAAGTTTAGCTCAGTTTGATCAACAAAATGAAAGTAGTAATCAAAGGGGGCCTCGATCGATTGCAGAAACAATGAAATCAACTTTAAGCACATTAAGTATAAGGCCCAAAGGAGAAACCCCTGAAGAAAGAAAGGACAGGAAAAAGGCACTTAAGGAATATAGAAAAGTAAGATTTGTTTTGAATATCTACGGTATAAATTAGTAATTGAATTTTTAATTGATAATTCCAGGAAAGGAGAGTAGAACGAAAAGCAAATACTGAAGCATTTAAGGAGGAAAAGAAACGCCAAGAAAAGATTCTATTAAACAATAGACAAAATATACAAGGAAATCGAATACTTTAATATATAAGTTACTTTATACTTCTCTTTTGTACATTAAATAATTCACGGTACTTGTCACTGTATGTACATTGAATGTATTATTTACGTGCGTATTAAACGTATTTAATATAACTTTCTAAATGATTGTACTTCCTTATCAATATCAATCACTGCTAATAATTTGACACTTCTATATTCACATATTAACTAGTGTTTCAGAATGAGGAAATTGTCGAAATATATTTTCCTTGCTCCTAAATTTCATTAATTCAGAAATCGATCTATCGAAATCGAGCGCGCAATGTCTGAACGAGACGTGTAATAAAAATTGAATAAAGCGATATAACGTGAATAGCGTATATGTTTTTGATATTAATTAATCCGTGATGTACTGTTTTTACGCGTTTTTATTGTTGCTAGCCGAGCGTGTTGGCACATTTTTAATTGTTTGAACCAGTGCCCACGTGAGAGTACCAAGGTAAAGCGAGTAAAGCGCCATCGTTTAAGGCGGGGCAAACAACGGAAACTCTAAAGTCATATGATCGATTTGTGATTCTTCCCTTCAGAATTACAGTTCTCTTCGTTCGTTGCAAAGATGGCCAGCCAGACGCAAGGTATTCAACAGCTTCTGGCTGCCGAAAAAAGAGCTGCGGAGAAAGTTTCAGATGCTCGAAAGCGTGAGTTTCCATCCAGCCATTATAATTAATATTTTAACGCGTATAAATGCCGTGTACAGCACGTTGTAGTGAACTCTTCTGTGACCCTGAGTTTAAATGGGTGTAACCTTTCAAATGCAATGAAAAGTGATATTTGAATTTGTGTGTACTAAGATTATGCTTTTCGTTTAAAGTATTATCGTATCTGTTGTCCGGTTGATCATTTTAAATGAATTTCTAGGAACACGAACATGACATAGTGTTTGACCATTCACGTGATAAAATAGAATTAATCTTTATTAATATAACGTATAATATAACCGACGGAAACACCTAATCATTGATAGTATTGTCAAAATTGTTGAAATAAAGTCGCAATTGTAAAGCAATTTTCTTCTTAGGTAAGGCACGCCGATTAAAACAGGCAAAGGAGGAAGCTCAAGATGAAATTGAGAAGTATAGGCAAGAACGTGAAAGGCAATTTCGTGAATTTGAAGCCAAGGTAAATGGTTTTCATGCATAGAAGTTATTTTCTAAATTTAATATTTTTTTTTTTTTGTTATTTAGCACATGGGCTCGAAGGAAGACGTTGCTGCACGTATAGAGGCTGACACAAAAGTAAAAATAGAAGAAATGAATCAGGCTGTGTCTGTGGAGAAAAACTCAGTAAGTTGACAGTATACGTGCAAAAAAGAGTTTTCAGTTACTAATGTTTTTCATATTCTCGATTTATGTCATATAGGTCATGCTTGAAATTTTGGAGTTGGTGTACAACATTAAACCAGAGTTGCACAAGAATTACCGCGTCGAAGTTTAAGTTGCAAGAAATGCATCAACTAATTATAAATATTACATCTCACGCTATAAATGTACATTAAGTACTTTCCTTTACCATATCTTAAAACGTATCTATTATTGTTATGTTGTACTTTTATCAGAGGAAGCATATACCTTTTAATCGTAGATGGTGGTATTTGAATTATTAGAATTTTTTCCGCAGCTGCTATACGACAATAAATGTAATCGTAACTATGCTGAGCTTTTACCACCGTATTGGAAAGTTTAAGGATTATTGTAGTTGCATCACGATAGTAGTATAAATGTATTGAACAAGTTGCCGTCATTGTGATATATCAAGGCCTAGATATATTAGGATGACGTTTATATGTTAAAATTTAGGGTGGTGGCAAACAAATGATACATCATTAAATGTATGTTGCTAGATGTCATTCCATAATTCTGCTGCATCGAGGACATAAAATGTGATTAAAAAATAGCGTACAACCTCCTGAGAATTACAGACAAGCTCCCGGTCGAACGTGGTTCTCGCGACGATGTACAAATATATCGTTTGTTTTATTTGAAATCTTTAAGCTTTATTAAGTTATACGAAATAATAGTTACACCTCATGTGTATGCCCTGTCTCTTCGAGCTGGTTAATCTGTACAGTATTAACGTTCAAAAATAAAAATAACCAAAGTGTATGTATACGTTAATAGATACCTTTACTATGTTGAAATATTTTAGTATAATAGCATTTTGAAAGTAAACGTCAAGTACGTTACCATTAAGTATAGTTTACATAGTTAAGTAATCTACATCAGTATTACGTAAACAATTTCGTGACTACAAAATTCGCGGTAATATTTTAAGTCTTTCAAGTGTTTTAATCGAATTCTTGTATGATATGTTATATAATTAACCTCGTTAGACATAAATACAATAAAAGGAATAATGTATTTTCACCTTGTTTGTGAGGATTGAAATATTTTGCGAAAATATCACGAATTTTAAGATCTCCCGATGTTACCAGTTTACAAGTTCAAGTTGGTTCTCTTTCTTAAGCGCAAACGCACTTCCGGTTAAACTCAACTGCAATCTCATTGGCTGTTCCCATTTATGTCTATTGCAATTGGTCAGTGGCAGTGATGCCAGATGAACAGTACTTTTCGTGCATGCGCCATTAAAGACAGCAACGTGTTATAAAGGCGTTAAAGTTTAGTAGATCAGTAATAATATAATAAACAAGGTAAAATTATGCGGTATAAATATCGAGTATCACGCAATAAATGTAAACGTTATTACGTCTATCATGTAAAGATGCACTTCTTGAACAATGCATTTTTTTGGCGCCAAGATTGCACTTCATCATGAAGCTCGATATCAAATCGAACATTTATTTTACATCGTGATGCAACTGACGGGACTTAATATTTTAGACTATTATTTTAAATAATGCAAGCATTCGCGCAATTGATTTTGTTCTCTTTTTGATTTTAGGAAAAACTATTTATGAAAAAATAAGTGTCAGCGATCTTACCGATTTCAATGGCCTTGAAGATGGGTTGGAGAGGGGTTACAGGCAAGTATTCCGAAATTTCATTGTCAATCATTCAGACCTAGAATTACTTTCAAACTTAATGGAAGTTTTGCTTGCTCCCTTTCGCCATAAAATGTTTAAATAATTCTGTAAAGCAATGAAACAAAGGGTTATAGAATACCTGTTTTCGGTCAATTCCGGTACTTCACTGCCATTTTCTAAGCGCAAGCGCGAATAAATGTGATACATCTGGCATCGCTGGTCAGAGCTCAGATGGAACAGAAATCTTTTAAACATGGAGGGGGAATCAGCTGTGTAAACCTAACCTTTCCTCAACCGACGGATCGTGTTCGCTGACAGCGGTTGGTTGGGTGCGCGTGGTGTGCGTATGTGTGATGTGCGTTCACACAACACTAGCGCCACTCTATAGAGACCGAAAGGTGATTCGATTTCGCGAACTAATCCTGGTAGCGCGGAGCGGTCAGTACGTGTGCCATTCTGCACCGAGAAATGGCAGACGACGAGACGCGTTCGGGTAGTAGGAGAGTGAGCACGTTGCCGACGTACGAAGTCGTGTGTGAGGACGCAGTGACAGCTGTGCACGAGTACGCGTTTTAAATTTGTTATGATTAAGAACGTACCGGGTAAGACCGGTCGCCGACCAGCTGCGAGTCCGGAGAGGAAAAGATCATTGTAGATAACGCGTGTCGAAAGTTCTGTGTGAACGGTGCATTTTTGGTTTTTCGGTTTTCTTGCCTGTTCGGAGGCGTGTTGCAAATTCTTGACGAGCAAAAAGGGTGTGTGTTTACCGAACCTCTTTGGATACAACCTGCCACAAGATGTGGTGTCTTGTTAGCCAAGCGAACTCAGTCATCCTGGAGGTGCAAGTCGACCCTAAAGCTATTGGCCAGGAGTGTCTCGAAAAGGTGAGATTGTTATTACTCCTTTGTTGATGTTATAATCGAACAGTAAAAAGAAAATTATGTATTTACGTGCATTTAACGCGACGTCGGTAGTTTTTAAGATAAAATGTTTATTTTTACTTTGCTCAATTTTTCGCCACGGTGTTAGCGTCGAGAAAATTTCTCTACGACGCTGCTAGATTCGCATACGAGATTTGAACGTGTTCGCGGTACTTTCACGCTTAAATTCTAACGTAACGGTTAATCGCAATCTACAACTGACGTTGCTTTTCATCCAGATGAAATCCTTGCTACTTTCATTTTATATAGTATTCCTTTCGAAGCGATTGCCGTTATTCGAGACGGATGCGTAGTAACAACTCAGATACGATACCAGGTACAACTTTGTCCTAGCGTCGCGGTGTCGTTTCCCGTGTAAACAATAACAGAGCGATCGTTTATCGTCCGTGTCGTCGATAGCGTTACTTTGCAAATAGATACCAAAGCATAACGAAAAATTTGAAGACGCGTGTGTCATCGTTATCGATAACCTCCAAACAAAAATGTTCGGTGTGCCAACGTATTGTTCGGGTCGTGGTAGATCGCGAAAACGTAAGCATATTCTCGCGTATCAAAGACGGTGTGAACGGTGCCTTACGGCTAGATCGTAACTCACGTGCGCAACAGATGCTCCGAAAACATTCGACTACTTGCGGGTACAATTTGAAATTTGATATCTTATGTCAACAGACGAAGCCTATGTTTCCGTTTTCGCGTAAATTTATCTTGCTCCCTATCTTGGATCGGCAGTATTTAAACGCTCCAATTTGAATCGCAACAATGATCGCAATAATTAACCGATAAGATTCCTTTGTTTATTTTGCTATATGATTACTCGTGCCAATAGTTTTTCGCTTGTTCTCGAACTAACTTACGTCTAGCCTAACACGGTGGTGTAGGAGAGATTAAATTTGGTATACTTCCCTTCCCATCCCTTCTCATCGTGTCACAATCCAGTTGTACAAAATAACTGATATCGATGCGTTTTACCTGGTTATCGTATCGTCGGTATTGTAGATTGTTTCCGAGCGTAGTTCACGATCTTTTCGTCGTTCGTTGACCATGCCCCATTGACGACCGGCGATCGTCTGTGCTCCGACGTTCCGTGTCGAAGTTGATCGAAGTAAAGAATGAACGATGAGGTAGCGGCGATATCGAGGCGATCGTATATTTAATTTATCCCCGACCTGAGGTGACCTCATGGCAACCTCGGTGGTCGTTCTACCAGTAACGACCTCTCTGTTCTTCGGGGTTTAACTCTATTTATAGATGTAAGATGTATCGGTTGCGTGTAACGTAGCAGTCGCACGTATGCACGAGATACGCTACGACGAACTAACCTTATTCCCCTTCGTGTCTGCCTGCCTGCTGGGCATCTCGCGTACAAAGACCCTAGCTCGTTGTTTCTATTAAAAATAGCCCCTGGTCGCTTACATAAACAATAACTTCGAACCGGTGCATTTGGACGTAAGTTGTCTGTATTGCGTCGCGGAGTTATCGCGGGTCATTTCGCGCAGGCACTGACGTCGAATTCGGATTTTGCTTAAATTTGCATACGTTGTAATATTCAGTGATATTTCAACCGTGTCTCCAAGGATTTCTTAGAATTTCGAAAAATGTAGATTTTATTGTGACGAAGAATCAGTGTAAATTTGATTCACGAATAACGTACATAACCTGAAAAAAATTTCTACAGCGTTCCACGTGTAATTCGAACAAATCGGTTTTGAAATTTGAACATTACATCTAAAGATGGCTGAAACCCGGGTTTCGAGCAATGTTATAACGTCGAATAAATTCGTTCCCGCGAATTTCCAAATCGTTGAAAATAAAGCAAGGCAACGAAACGAATATTAGCGTTCTTGAATGGTCCTGTAAGGACGATAGACCGCGATGTATCGTCGCGTGGAAGTTCCAAGGAAGCGGAAACGAAGTTTTTCGTCGTGGTCGGTATCCTCGCGGATTCGCTGAAGCATATTCATGACCCATTTTACATTAATGGCGCAAGCAGACGAGAAAAATGTACCGCGATGCTATGTATTTCATAATTTCTTTCGCGGACCGTGCCCGGTTACCAGTTACTCAGCGTCGCGGCAGCGTAATTGTTTACAAAACGAAATTGTTCGACGGCGACGCAAAGCCCTCGAGTCGCGTAAAAATGGCAAATTGATCGTGACGCAAGGATCGTTCGGAATTTAACGAAACGAAATAATCGCATCAAAATGTGTCTGTGAAACGGCGGTGCGGTGCACCTTTGAAGCGTACGAAGCAAACCAAGCAAGTCGATGTCCCATGCAAACGAGACCGTAGATGCAGCAGCTAGTCTTCCAGTGGCGTGTTTACCTTTAATATCAATCCGAGCAGAGCACTCGACGATGATTACGGTGCAAGTAAGTGGGTCAAAGCCTAACTGGGTCGCAATTTCACTGAGCACCGTATTATTAGATGCCTTGGTGCTCGGTGTGCGCCCACCGCGACAAAGTGCCCGACAGAGTTTTTAGTTTTAGATTCGCGCGCCTACAAACATAACCTCTAAACGTTCTAACGCCATTCGTGCCGTATGCCTGCACGTTGGGCGTTATCGTTCTTCGCCTTCTGTTCTTTTGTTTCTATTCGGTTAATACTAGAGATTCAAACATTATCGCGAAGTACCGGTTCGTTGGTTACATCATTCAACTCGCGTAATCTCTCTTCCAGTCACTGCATCTCTAACTTCCCGTTTGAAGTCTGCTCGCGGTAGATCATTGCGTATCTCTAAGCAAATCTTTGTAATTGATGTGGATGTGTTTAGGAACAATGTTCATTTATTATATTGGTTTTAAAATAAGAAAATTTATTCAATGGTTGAGGAGTGTATAGCGACTGTGAGACAGAAAGGTTGACCGTAGCCCTCTGCCGGCGAGTGCAGGAAGGTGCATCGACGGTGGTTATTGCAAGCTTCTTGTGAGTAGTTTACGATTTCGTGTCAATTTTTGAAACCTATTTTGAGTATTAATGATGTGTGTGCATGATCGAGCTGTCTTTTGGAGAATCGAGTTGCTCGTCGAAGGCTCCAGTTCCCAATTAGGTGAGTTATCATTTCTATCGTTGGATTAATCTTGCTCTACGTTATCAGAATACGTTGTGTCGTTCGAGTAGGTTAGATTTCGTATAGACGGAAACGAGGGTGCAAGATGGCGGATCCAAGTGTTTTACATACGATTGCTGGCTCAACATAACCTCAAAGTGGAACTTATTTCCGTTTGTTCCACTTTTAGGTCGAGACGAGGCTGATTTCTGCGCTTAGGCTGTTCAACCCACTCTAGGCTTGATAGTATCTGGACTAATGTTACAGTGGGCGCGCGTAAATTTTACGACCAAGTCTATTTTGTCCTTTTCCGAAGAGTCGGTACGTTTATATTCTGCTTCTATTTCTGGAACAGACTTTCCTTCGCAGGACAAACCTGATTAGTCGGTTGAATAATTTCATCGACAGTCGTTACTGGGAACTCGGTGCGACAAACAGTTGGTTCGAGCAGGCATTCTAACGCTCGAACGAATATTGCGAAACTACTTCTTTTTATTGAAAATCCAGGTAGAAATTTGGCTACGATTTCATAAGGAATATAAATCCTATTGCTCGGAGAGAATTACGAACGACCAGTTCAGTTAATTTACTCGTTATTTAAATTACCAAACGATGGGAGTACACGTTGGAGAGTATGGAAGTACTTTGGTTAATCTTTGGACTTGCGGGACTCGAGTTTTCGGTTGGTAGTGAAAAATGTTCTCCGTTTCAGTCCTCCGACGAGACAGCACCGTGGAAATTAGGTCGAAACTGGCAGGAGTTCGATTCCAGAATTCAATTTACGTCGTCTTTGTGCCCCGAAGTCGATCCGATCAACGCGCAGCAGACGTTTTCAAGATCTAATTTGCGTTTACTGGCGCCTCTTCCTACGTCGCTCTTCCTCCTCGATGTGAAACGCGCGCGACAAAGGTGATAAATGCGTCCAACTCCCTCAACGTTCGAAAACTTCTCGCCAACACGTTCTTTTACTGTTTTGTGTACGCGAGCCGATATCGAGAATTTTTCAAAAATAACGCTCGAGGCTGTTGTTTTCAAAAACTATTCTAAACAAAACTGTTCCATAAATTTCTTTTTTCAAAAACATTGTCGAAGTTGCGTACCAAAGCGAGTACGATTGTTGTCTCGTCCTAGCTAGCGTTTATTCAAAATTGCACAAGGTTCGGAAACTCCGTGTTTACTCTTTCGATCGAACTTTTGGGTAATTGAAGCTGTTGCGAGAAAGTTCGGAGGCAATAGACCCGGAGTTCGCCCGGAGTGTTCGAAATTCGACGTGTCTCGAGCACACTGTCCGTTTCTTTTCTGGTTTTCGTTTCGTGTTCAAAGTTTCTCCCCCCTCGCATTAAATGATTAAACAAACATTTCAGTCTAGTCGCAACAGCGTGTAAGTTCCTGTTACGTCAACGGTAGATAATTAAATTTTAATCCAAGCAGGCCCGACGCTGCGACTTATTCGATTTCGTTCGTCAAGGAAATCCCGTTTATTTCACGGCGAGACGAGCGAGCCGGAAATCGCGTTTGGTCGGAAACCCCGGATCGTTCGGATGCTGCAGCAGAGGATACACACCGACCCCGAAAGTTGAAACAGTTCACGTCAGATTCATAATGCGCCGTCGTGTCCAAGTTAAGTCTCTGGTTTAGCCGTGTCTTGCCTAATTTGCGTTAGGACGACGCCGAAACCGGCCAACCGGTTTCGAAACTCCGCGCAAAACTCCGTCGAATTACTCTTGCCGCCTGCGCGGAGAATCGAACGAACGAATAACGTATTCTACCTCCGAGTTTCGGTAGATCGAAATGGGATAAACGCTTTTCGAAAAGTTTATCTTTCAGATTTATACGGTGCTCGCGATAACGAACGGGAACGATAAATAAATTCGACGTTACGTTTGAATTTCAATCGCGTTTTTCCTTATCGCGATTAATTCGTACGAGCAATAACGATCCTGGCGATAAACAGTTTCCATCGAACTAATCGTTAGTCGAAGAGCAAACCGACAACTGGGCAGCCTCGGTGTTTCCCGTTTCTAGTTTCCCCTGGTCACGTTGCAATACACGGAATAAAAATGTTCGTTGTCCGGGGTAATCGTCTAAAATGCAAATGCCCGTATTAATAATTTGCTCGTAGCGTGACGTTCCGTGCCTCCATGTATGCACGGCCACGCATGCGGTTTTCGGGGATCGTAGTCGCAGAAATGAAATCCAGAAAATTTTAATTACGCCACGCCGGGCTTACCTTTTCGTAAACACGGTTACTCGTGCAGCCACGCTCTAATGGCGATTCGCTGTAAACGAAAAATAAATTTCAAATTGGTACAAATTGGTTCTCGCCCGATCGGCGAAGCTCGCGCTTGGAAAAACACGCATTATCGATTTGCATACCGTTAACGTTAACAAATAAAATTATTCGGTAGAAGTAAATGGGAAGAATTCGTAGGTAACGCGAAGTTCCCTTTCGTTTATCATCGAAAGGATGATTTCTGCGTCGGAAAGAACGTCGACGTTGCTGATCGCGCTCCTTGATTACGTCTTCGATGTGCTTACGTAACTGGAAAGGAAAAAAACCGTTGCACGCTATGAAGCGCGGCTAATTGAAACTGCTGCTGTTTTCGTTTTAAAGGAAACTCGGTTTCACGCGACGATCGCCTTTTTTAAACAGAATGGAAACCCTTAAATAAAAGTAAAGAAAGGATCCGTGTTTTCGTAGAAAAATTAGGATCGAAGGAGGATTCTAAACTCTTTGGTGCTCGATCGGGCTTCCTTTTTCATAGTCTACGACGCGAAGGAAGGTAGCTCGCCTTTGGAGTTTAATTAGGCGCGTGGGAGCGATATCCGATCTCTTTTCCACGAATATTCATTTAACTCGAATCGTTTCCGAATTTCCGCGCATAGCCGCGAGCGTATCCGCGTTGAGAAGACGCCGATCCAACATGGTAGTCGCCGGAATCTCATTACGCCACTTAATTGCGTTCCGCAGGAACCCTTTCTCCATTTGCTGAATGCCCTTTCAGCCCTCTTCTTCCCTTGGAATTGTCTCTGGACCGTTTCTTTCCTTTGACCGAGACATTCGATTCTCAAGTTCTCCCCGACACTCGCGACAGGAATTCTTCTCGCGCCAAAAGCTAAAATTAATTAAGTGTCTCTTAAAAGAGAGAAGAAGACGTACAATACGCGGTGTATTAGGCTCTCAAATAAATAAAAATTACATTTACACAGATCTTCGGTGGGTGTCAATGTACTTGTAAAATATTTGATTTAACGCAAACACGAATGGAACATTTTTGTAGAGAATTCTGTACCGTTCAATTCTTGTGGGAGTTATTTTTTCATAAAATGAATGGTTCGCGCGATATTTTCGAAAAACCACGACCCTGTACCGTAGTGGATTAGTCACGCCTCTACGAACATAAATTTTACATCGTCGTTTCGTGGTGGTTAGGTAAACGAAGGTGGGGATTCTGATCAAAAGAGACCTTTTGATAAAAGCGTTAATCGTACATTTTATGTACGGTCACTCGATAAACATCTCTGTGAGATTTCGAAACTTTTCTATTCGTTCTTTTTATTCGTGACTGGTCGACTGTGGACTGTAAAAGCCCAGGTTGACGCGAAGCACGGAACTTCTTAAGTCAACTTCTTAAGCGCGACTCGTTTGCGCGTTTCTACTTCTCGGCCATTATTATCAAATACGCCGGAAGACGGGGACAAAGCACAGTTTTCTCACTGTTGTTCCATCGTAATCCGTGCACGTCGCGAGTTCATATAGTCGCGATGAGTTCACGTCGGATGTGTCGCGTCGTCAGGTGTATCTAATTAATAGGATTAATTAAGAAGTTCGCGCCACGTTTCGCCCGAGTACCGTCCCGGCTTTCGCCATTTTTCCTTTTCTCTCGCCTCGCTATTCATCCGGCCCTCACGAAAAAAAATATAAGTATCTCGCGTTTTGTAACTTCGATGCAATTATAATCGCGAGAAAATGTAATTCCAGTTATGGCGATCCGCGCTCCTTCGCGTTTGCATTATTTTGCAACGCCGCGTCGTGGCTCCTTGAATGCAAAGAACTGCGCGCATTTACATTCGACGTCGTCGTTGTTGAATCACCTGGCGCTGGACGCCGTTCCACGCGAATAATACATAGTAACGCCTTTGAAACGACGCGATATATGCTCGACCAAAGCAAATGCAACGTTTTAAATACCGGGGGAAAAAATTCGTTATACTCGAAGTCTACTAATTGGTCGTTTGAACTCCGATAGAATTAGATCAATGTTTAAAAGTCTCGAACCTAAAAGACGTCGAATTGCCAAGAAAAAGCCGTTTCTACGAAAAGGGAATCAATCGAGACGTTTCAAACGTGTGGGACTACCCCGAACAGTGGTCGTTGAACGAATGAAAAATTCTTTGGACCGACGAGTCCCAAGTTTCAAGAATGCAATGCTTTCAGATTGCGTCGTGTATGTTCTGGAAAATCAAAGCGTATTTAAAAAGGGGGAAAAATAAGGTTCTCTCCCTCGAAAAGGTAAAAATAAGTCCCAGACAGGGGGGTGGGGGGAAGTATTAAACAAACGACCTTCTTGAAGTTGCGTCTCTGGTGGGTGAGTTAGGAAAGTAAACGACGCCGAGAGAAAGAAAAATAGTCGAAGAAATGTCGAAGGCCGCAAGGGGAGCCGGCAAAGGGGTAGAAAGCTCGTCCATCACTGGCCCTGGCGCGCCCCTAAATGTTTCCTTTGTGGGTTTTAAAAGTTTTAGTAGCGGCCGTATCCGTGTTCCAGGAGTATCTCATCGATTGTTTTATAGCTGCACGGACCTATGGGATTTGTCCCTTCTATAATCCGGAGCCTCGTCGTTACTCTTTCCGTATTCGTTCGTTCCCCGGGGCCACGTGAACGAACAACAAAAAAACATATACTCGCGAATGGGGTTCGAAACGACGTAGCGTTTTCCTGTTCCGTTTTCTCTTTTCGCGTACGCGTGCGTAGGTCCGCCATGTTGACGCAGAATAATTTCGTATCAGTCGCGATTTCAACGCGAAAAAAAGCTCTTTAAACGGCGAAAAGGATACGATCTCTGCTAAGGAACTCGTTTCGCGTCGAGGAACGACCGTCGACCATAAATATTTCTTTTTTTTCCACGCGATAAACGCACGATCTTTGACGATTACGAATCGCGTCACGCGTCTCAATACGAATATTCTACTTTCAAATTTCCCGAGCGTTTTAATCCAATCATTTCCAAATTGGACGAAAATGTTCAATTTCGAGAAATGTGAGTTACAAATCCATTTAGGAACGTTCAAGAAACATATATTAGTTTAATTTATTCGGGGAGTTGAGTAGTTTAACTAAAGAATAAAAATAAAGGTGGAAATTTTTTGAAGCAGAAATTGCTCCCGGGGAAAGACCGATAGCCATTGTTTTAACGCGTTTTAACGGCGCCCGGGTTCTCGACGAAGCGCCGCGACGCCTGTAACGAATTTATTCGCATTGGCAATCCTCTTTGCTTACTGGCGCGAGTATTAGAGGCACATGTCAGAAAGATGGAAGGAACGGAGATAGAAGAGAAGGCTCAAAGGCCGAGTGGGTCGCAGAGAGAAGTACTCGAGATAAATCCGCAGACAGCGGTGGAAATACTTACGGTTCGCGTGTAACGGAATCCATTTAGAAGATCGCTTCTTCCTCTCGAGCACGATGACACGCTTGTAAAACACGCCTTTGGCCATTAGGGCAAGGCAATCGTAATTTTAACCGATCTTTAATCAACGTCTCGACTACTATTCAGAAAGGAAAAGAAACAGTTACTCGATTCTGCGATTCGATGTTCCAAAATTACTCCTGACTCAGAAAATAAACTACAACTTTAAAATCTCAATTCAAAACAAAAATTGAACGGAATAACGCTTTTAGATTCGTGTTGTATTATTTTTACTTTGAAACATTAACTGCAAAGTTTTCTTAAGCAGAATTCCAACGACCAAAGCATTCCCGCAAATTTTCTTCTCAAAGAATGTTTACTTTCTACAGATTCGAACATTGTAACTACAATTACTCGCGATTAAGAACTGTGCCAAGTACTTTTCACCGAATTATTCCGCGGACCCATTGCCGTTAACGAATCTGCTTTTAAACCGTGAGTTTGAAAAGGTTAAGGATCACTGCATTAAATAGGCTGCAACGAATGGAACGTTAAATCCAGTGTATCGAAAAACGAATCGCAGAAATTCGAAAAAAGCGAGAAACTTTTTTGCAAGATTTATTTATATTCCCCGCAGGTTGAATATGCTCGAACACGATTTAAACTCGGTTATTCCGTGGTCGAAACCGCGCGTAACATTATCGTAGCTTTTGGAGCGAAAATACCATCTGCGAGATTGTCACGAACGATTAAGGGAAAACTTAAGGGTAAACAGAAATTATTTCACGATTAGTATTAATTCCGAAATGACCAAAAGGAAGCTTACATTATTCACCTTGGTCTGTTCCTTTAAGGTTCGCGTTTAGATAGAATATCAACTGATCCTCGACACGTAGAAACTTCGGTCGGCGACAATGTACTCTATACTGGGATGAATAAAGTTATCGAGGTCAGACGCGGAAGAAGTTCCGTCGTTCCTTTATTCCGGTATCCTTCTATCGTCCACTGGGTTCTTTGACGAGTCTCGAAACGTTTTTTGTCTGGCAAGGGTTAAGTAGTAGACCCGCGAGCTTTCCTTTCTCACGCAGCGAACGGAAAAGAAGAGAGCGCAACAAAGCCTCTTTGCAGCCACTCCGTCGCGTTCAACGGCCGTTGAATAAGGCAATATCCCGAGGCTTTATCGTGCCCGTTTTACACGAACAAGGGCCTGTTATTACATCGGGAAATTGCTGGACCCGCGTTTTCCCCTCTTACCTTGCCTCCGTCCATCTTTCCTTCTCATCTCCAGCTTGGCAAAGTTCATTTTCGGATCCCTTCCGCCACTCTTCTTTCCTGTTTCGTCATCAGTCGCTAATTACCAAAGATTAATCGCCGCTGGTACATCGTTAGAGGGGCTAATTTTACTCGAAATCCACTCAGACGATCCACAACGTCTGAACATACTTCGAGAGTCCCTTTGAGCGAACAATCGTCGAAATTAATTTTTTGAATCAATGGCGCGTATCACGAGAAATATTCCGACGTGTTCTGTCCGCGATTCTCGGCATGAAATATTACGAGCATTCGAAACCACCGAGAATCCACGGGTACATCGAACCGGTGGAACGTCTGTCGGAGAGATTCGAGGCATACGTTCGTAGGATGTCGCGGAGCGATTGAATTCCTCATATCGACGCGACGAAACATGAATCGAATGCTTTTGGAACCTCCCCCGTCGTCGAATATCGCTAGAATGCTTCGAGTATCGGTCGAATCGAGGTTACAACGACGAGAGTACAATACTCCCGCGATTAGTGACTGAATTCCTTCCCCGCTACTTGGACGAGCAGTCATCCCCACTCCTGTGTCTCCTCAAACTGCGGATGACCGAACTTAGCTTTTGTATCTTTCAATAGAAAGTTGAATATTGTACAGCAAAACAATTTACCGTGAACCACGCAGAGTCGTGTTAACTCTATCGTATTTCAATTATATCGTAATTAAATTACAGCATAGTTGAATTACATCGTTCAAACTATTCAGCCGACTCGATTGCCGATTATTCGAACGGTTAGTGAAATCTGATCGAAACACGGAGCAATTAAAATATAACGAGGCGCGGCTCGCGAATAAATTTTTTTAGAATCGCGAATAAAATTTGTCCAACTTCGTCGCGTACCAGAAAATCGCGACGGAAATTTTCAGCGAACCGCTTATTAACATCCGGGAATAATCAGAACGCAGAAAATCGACGAAGCGCGGCAAGTTTCCCTTTTCCTTGGCGCACTCTGGCCGCACACGACCGGTAAATTAAATTCTCGGTCAAAAGTTTGAGCGGAGTTTCCGAAGAAAGATGAAAGATTACCGTCTAAGAGCGAGAAACCCGCGGATTTAACGGCGAACGTTTAGCGGTTGGTTTTCCAAGGGTCCGGAGAGGGAAAGAGAGCACTGTGCCAGTTATTAGGGAATTTCTAACGTCGTTGCTCGGTTATCGGGCGAGAAAACCAGAAGAAAAGAGGAAAACAGTAATATCTGGGTTACAGGACGGATGAAACGTTAGCGGTGATTGGATTCTTGACGACCGAAACGGAAATTGGGTGAAATACGTTAAATTGGAAGAGACGTGGCAGACGGAAATGAAAAGATCTTCATCACCTACAACCCGTAGTACTCGTGCTTCCTACGCTCGATCGAACCTACCCGCAAATTAGAAGCCTCTATTCCCTAATTTTTCAATTTCGACTTCTTTCATGCGACCGGGGAAGCTTCGCCCTCCAATATTCCCCTTTGAAAACTTTTGCGCGCGATTACAAGTTGAAAATAGAAACTATTCGATATTACCGAAAACGCTTGGTCCCCTAAAATTTTCAAATATTTCTCGCGTTAGACTCTTTTCTACGATCGAACACATATCGAGTAAAACCAGAAGCTCGATATTTTGGTAATGATTTTTCATTATTAACACCGTACTTTATATTTTGCTCGATATTTGTCAGCACAGGACAATATCCGCGACGATAAAGGTCAGCCACAAGGAAATTTGGCACCCCGTATTAGGGTCATGCTCTCGAGAGGGTTGATCGTTAATTTATTCAAACAATTTTCGAACCGTACTCGCTAAGTACTGGAATTCATAACTAAATTATAAACAGATTCAGGTTAAAAAACTGCATGTTTCGAGGCCTGCTTGAAAACCTAATCTCGTATCGGACATTCCCCGGGAAAGTTGCAATTTTTCCGAACGTCGACGCTTGCGGGGATCGATTTTTGCAGCAATTGTCGCGGAATCGCGTACCCCGCGGATTTGTTTCGTCGGCCACGGTTCTCGATTACGATCGATGGAAAACAAAAACATCGAGAACTCGCGATCGTTTCCCGATACGATACGAGAGCTCTCGCCGGGAGATTCGTCACACCTGGAATTAATGTCCGTGGTTTTCGGGGGTTCGACCGACCGCCGGTGTAATTCAAATTTTTCTCTCGGAGCAGGATCGTCGTGTTGTTCCATGAACGAAAATTACAGCGGCCGCGGAACGCACGTAATGTTTCGCGACCCGCGCGAACGACCGCGAAATTAGGCGAAACTCGACAATGCACGAATACGTTTCGAAGTTGGCTCGAAATTGGAAATTTAACAGAGCCTTTCTCTTCCTAGCGTTCATTTATTATCTCGTGATTCGAACTATCGATTATTAAACAAATCGAAAGTATATTTTCAAAATATTTTGTGTTACAAAACAACTTCTTCATATAGAGTTTTACAATTATTCGAAATTTGTTTGGGGATCGTGGTATCATATAGACGGACTAATTCATGGTCATACATCCCGACACTACTGTACCTATCAAAACAAGGCAATTTTTTAAGCTACAATGAAGAAAAAGTAAGCAGTCGATTATCCTGAGACTTTGCACTGTATTTAGGTATAACAAATAATGAAAAAACTCCTTGGCAATGTTTAAAAAATATTTATAATTAAGCCTAGACAGCGCCATGTTCCCGAGCCACTTCATTTCTTGATGCCTAACTGGTGTGCAGGATTATGGTTAAATGGTTGTCGAAATATTCCATTAACTATGATAAAAGTCCTTAGCATTGACGATGAGACATTCCAATTTGTATAAAAATGAACAATATGGCAGATATTTGAAACCTAAAATCGAATTTTATCAAAAATCAAGTCTTTATTACTAATATTTTGCAGAATTATTAGACAATTTATAAAAAAACGGATCGTCAATGCTCAATAAATATAATAGTAAAGATAACTGTAAATTTTCAAAGCAATCGATTAATTAGAACTGGAGTAATTCTGCACACCGTTTTGTAGAACATAGTTCCAAGGAAAATGCATTTATATTATGCAATATTCGTCATTGTTTGAGGCTCTAAATTTTCGCATTTTAAGGCTTCAAACTATTATTTAAGCCAAAAAACAAAATATCGAATTTTTCAAAATTTTAGAGTTACCTAACCCCTTTTAATAGATAACCCCAAACATCGAACTACTTTCTTACAAACAGTTTTACAATTGTCTTAGATTCGTTAGGAAAAATGACGAGTTTCACGAGGGTGGGGATGAGATCATATATCCAGACATAGTTCCTATCGAAGACCTCGTTGCGTATTTAGGTAAATCCTCCGTAGGGTTTCCGGGTATATCGTCGACGATTCTCGCGGTCGTGGATCTCGCTCATTTTTCTGCTGATTTAAAAGCTGCATTTAAAACGCTTCATTACGCGGCGAGACTATGCGCGAAAGGCTGCCTCGGATTATGCATCGCTCATTTGCTCCGGAATACGACAGCGATTTGAAACAGAGCCGCACTAAAACTGGCACAAAACCGTAAAGCCCCCATTCTCCGTGCTGCCTCTTTTCGAAATCGAGCTCTCATCTTCGTTCCAGCGGTCTTTCTCCTTTCTTCGCGGTATCCTCGACAATGCACTGCGTCTGCAATCTCGGCGCATTACGCAGTACGGTGAACCGCATCACGAAACGCTCGCCTCGCCGACGATTTTAGGTACCGGGCGGTTTTCCGCGGAATCTTCGGATACACCCACGCGATTCGTGCTCGTTTTTCTCGCCCGTGCCTCTTTTGTTCTCGCTCGTCGCGCGTAATAATCGATAAGACGGAACTTTGTAAGCGAAACGCTGTTTCCCAACTTGGGAACAACAGTTCCCAAGATTACTTTGCACCAGTGGATTTCTTGGCGAGCCGTCGACTGGGGGATGCTTTCGATGGCCGACAGAATGGCTCGTGTTTGGCACTTTTTTTAATTCAAACCCGCGGACAGATCGTTTTCATATTTCACGGGTGGCGAAAAATATTCCGAACGCTCGTCTGGACGCAAGCTTGAAAAATCGACGAATTTGTTGTCCGTTGTTCGCGAATAAAGGTGTGCCCAATCCTGAAACGTTTATCGCGCGAACGACGCGTTGTCCCAACATTTCGATCGTTATTTAATTATAATTCTCCTCGATGTTCTCGTCACACGTGACGCGTTCGCCGAATATAAATCACCGACGAGAGTTATCGATAATCCCTGTACCCCGGTCTGATTGATGGCACTTCCAAATTTTGGAAAGTGTTTACGGCTGAACAGTTTCGCTAGTCTGCTACACACGCAGGTCTCGACGAACTACGAGTCGTGAGGTCGTATATGTTTTAATTAAAAATTTCAATTACGGATCGAAACATTCCTCAACGAACGCCTGCAGCTATAACTGTTCGATCTACGCGAATAAATCGCTGTACTTTGGTTTTATTGGTCGGTTATTATTCGAATAAAAGTTTCCCCGAGCCTGATTAAGGATAGCGAAGAAGGATAAATGACCTGACAGTTAGTTTGAAAGATGTGTTTTGGGATCTGGCCAGATCCGGTTCACCACCTATTGTGGCGCGGAAGAATAATTTTTATGTAAAAACGATTTATATAAACGACCGCTGAACAATTGATGTATTGTTCTCGGGAGATCTTTATTTTGGTCCTCTGGAAACGAAGAAACTAACTCGAAAAATTTGTACCGTTCCGGAAGAAGTTTGCGGATATAAAATAATCGTAAACTTTATTCCCCGATCGAGTAATTTCGCTTGGAACGAAGATAAATACGAGCCTGAAAGAAACGCAGCTTTATCGCAGTATTTGTATTCACCGTAAAAAGAAATTGATACGCGAATCCCGAAGCAACGAACTCGATAAGACGGAAAATACGATAAAACTGGAGGGAACGAAAGACAGTGACAATTCTCCGTAGACCATTCGTTAGCATCGAAACTTTTTAAGCTTCCGGGGACCGATAAAACTCAGAACAATTCTTTTTCACCTTTTGTTCCCATACGTTTGCATTTAGCATCGTTTAAATACCTCGTTACGCAATTTCGAAGACGTGGATTACTTTTTTTTTTAGGACGATTCGTTGAGGATTACAAAGGCGTTTCAAACGTTCACCAAAATGGCGGACAGAAGGCCTTCTAGCGCTTCATTTTATCATTATTAATAATCGTAGAAGTATCAAATGAAATATGATGCGTCCAGGTAGAGATAAATATACATTTTCTGTGCAGAGGCGAGTTTCGTACATGCTGTTATTAATCTAACCTAGTTCGAGGTCCGAACATAACCTAGAATATTAATACATTTGGCGTTTAGTGTTCGTTTGGTAACATACGTAAAACGGAGCGAATATACAGGGTTCTGCACGCTAACTGGGTCGAGACGTAGCTTTAAAACATAGCTTTGGAAGCTGGACCAAAATTTCGTGGGCCATCTACTTCGTTGGAATCGTTTCGGATGATTACAAGCTCTTTTTTCTTGTTAATCTTACGAAAGAGTATTAAGAATGGTCGAAAAATGTTTAATTTAACGCTCGAAGTCCGGACTCTCGAAAACGGGTCAAACTGACCCAGAATATAGATAAGGTAGCTGTCCGAGTAATGCCCCGGTTATCGGACACTTGGCATAGTTTTTTCTCAGTATCGAGGAAACAGGTTTCGTTTGACGATAATTTATCACTGAATCGAGTGAATTTTCCAAGATTGTACGACTCGTAATACTGATTTTTAATTTTATTTACTTCCTGGGCCCTGCTTTCCAATTCAAACAATATCTTTTATTGTATTTTAGCTGATTCTAGAAATAAACGTGAAAAGATTAATGATAAAGGGCTGTGGGCGTTGTCTCGCGGAAAAAAGAGCAAACGAGGTTGAACATTCGTCTTTCCAAAGGGGGGAGGGGGGTCCATTTGTGACACAGAAGCTGCGAGGGGCGGACGGCGTGTTGCTATTTACGCGCGTTCATATTTTACCGGGAGCAAGATGAAAAGGTGGATCGTTTCGAAGGAAATTGTTGATGTTACTTATTAAACGGAAATTAGAGTGCGACGCCTTTTCGTCGGGACGCCCCGAGAGCTAATTCTTCTGCCAGGGTCGCGAAGTTTGGATTTTTCTTCCTTTTCCCTTAATGCCTCGTACATTCGCGTCCCGGCATTATACGGTTCAGTGGCATTAATTTGAAACTGAAATACCTTTCGCGGATTTAAGAAACGCTGTGAAACGCTACGCCGGATATTACCTGGCTTATATTCAACCGGGAGAAAAAATATCGCGGGTACCCCGGCTGTCCTATGAAAGAAAGAAATATAATACATACGTTCTTCTAACAATAGTTATTCCAGTGTGAAATATAACGACATTGACTAACGTTTAACCGTATGCTTAACGAATTACACACATCGAGCATCGGGTTTCGTTCGCATTTTTAACGAACAAGAGGCGAGAAAAAAATTGGAGCTCATGGAACGAAATTTTAATTGAAAAGCCCCCGGTCGAACATGGCTTGCAAATTGCAAATTGCAACGTCGGTTAGGCGATTCGATAAAGGAGGCGTGCATGCTAAGTGGTAAACGTGCTGGTAAACGCTTCATATTGCGCGCGAGATACAAATTACGATGACCTTCGTCTACGTAATTTTTCTCGGTCTCCATTAACCCTTTGACAACGCCTCGTGCTCGAAACTAAAAGCGCCCGTGGCTTTTTGCTTCCGCGTTCCAACGCTTGCGAAACGCGCGGTTTTCTGCAAAAAGGGTAATTTAATAAGCACTGTTTGCATGATAAATTTCGAAGCGTGGCACGGCCACCAAAACTAACTTTTCCCTCGCTGCGGTACCGCCTCGAACAGCAACGTCGAATAAGATTTCGTCAACGTAATAAAATAGAAATACAAAGGGAACGATCAAATTAAAGTTAACTATCTATACAAATAGCAAGAATATTTTTCTAGTCGAATAAATCGTACGAGGGAAAGATTTTGTCACCGAGGGATTGCCACCAAAGCTAGTAGCAGATGATGCTAGGAATATAATTATAAAGTACTATGAATGTAGATACCATAACGAACAATAGTATACCAAACTCAGATTCAAATAAACTTAACGCTGTGCCACCGGGCAAGTTTGAAACAATAATTCTACGCATTTCGGAGCAGCAATTCTAACTACGGCGAATACATTTAGCTTTATCGATGTACGCGGACACGTCTGCTTACAGAGACGCTAATATTACCATATAGTTGCAGTAGTAATTAACGTTGCTTTAAGAATGCAAAAACCAGTTTCCAAAGAAGATTCGAAGCTCTTGGTCAATACGTATTCTTCGTGTTTTTGCGCCTGGTGGAAAGGTCTCTCAAACAAGAATAACGTTTCTCTTTTCTTCAGAATTCTCGAAATATACATAATTGATAATTCTAAGACTAATATAGAAAACAAGAGATTCGTGAGTGATCAGAAATAGACTGAAACCACGCAAAATCAAGATATTCTTCAATTAATTAACTCAAATTTATCACAGTGGATGAAACATGGTTGTGAAAAGACGAAGGTCGCGCGGGAAGAAGGAAAAAGTCGGAGATGGAAATAAAGTGGTCGTTGAAAAAAATGTTCCCATGCGTCATCCGCGAGATCTTTACGAGAATATGAAAGAATAATACACGGACAGAGCGGGGCACGATATTTCCGAAGGCAGTTACGGCGTGGGTGGAAGGAAGAGGCTGTTTCGTGGAACGGGACCGCCATTTCGAGGTATCCAGCCCGCTTTCTAATCCACGATGATTGTCCGATATCGAGAGGGGCTTATCGTATCGAGACTAGCGTGTGTCGATATCTACGTTCATCTATAACTCTTGCTTATCTTTGACACTGCGTCGTACGAGGGATCCTGCGCTTACAATAACGTTTTCGATGGCTGTCGCGATAGATCGGATCGCCTTCTAAAATCGAGACGAGCGTCTCGATATTTTTCCTACTCGTATTTCGAAGCGCGAACGCCAGCGGAGCGGCAAATATCGCGAAACTCGGTTTCGAAATTTATTGCGAGAAATGTAAATTCGAGGGAATACCACGGCTATCTCGAGGATAATCGTTTCATTTTGGAAGGCTACGAAAATAGTTTTAAGAACGCGTCAAGATTATATTTGTGCGGGCCAAACTGTTTCCGCCATTTGCAAACACCGATGGACGAGATAGAGGTCTTCTAAACGATTCGTGTTAAATGACGAGGTTCGTTAAAGCTGTTTCTTATCAGATTATATGAATTTGATGACAACAAAAATTCGGTGCAATCTTTTTTACCATATTAATTGCACTTGTAAGGGTACATATTTTTCTGTGTACGAAACAGTTCAGGGTGGAAGTGAATGGGTTCTACCCTGTGTTTCGGTTCATTTTCGTCGATCGTTCCGGGTGTTGGTCGGTTCAATCGCGAGGACGAGTTACGTAAAAGCTAATAATGTCGGATGCCTCGATCTCGGTTCTTCCAATGAGCTCGAAAGCAAGGAGGCCTCGATAGAAAATGGTGCTCGACGCCATTGTTACGGCATCTCGCGGCACGTCAAAGGCTTCGTCTTTGAAAAGCTTCGCGCGTCGCTTGTAACTCGAGGCTGGAATTGTTGACGAGTTTAACCCGGGAAAATGTTCCGCTGTCGAAATATTGCGGTTTCGCGAATAGAAGCGTTGCTCGGACACGTTCCCGCGTCGAATATTGCCTGGCTTTCTGCCCTCTTTGTGAAATTCGAAAAGAACGTTCGAGAATTCGCAACGAAGTCGAAACTTCTTTGAAAACCTCGATGGTTCTTCCCAAGTCTTCGCGAAATGTGTATGTATAAAGCGAATTTACATGATCGAACTTTGTCTCGATAGAGGGGCAAAAATAAGAAATAAATTTTGTGTAAATGCGAGAAGAGCCCATACGAGCATAACTCCTACGATAGTGAGTGTGTTTCATTGCAATTTTTAAGAAAATTCATTCTGGAAAAATTATTGTCGATTGCAGGGGTCAATTACAATCATTTTTGGTGAATAGAGTTTCGAGAAAAAAATTCTTCACTAAGTCTCTCCTAAGTCCTCGTTTTAAGATCCGTGTTTTTCTGACTCTCGGTTGAAAATAGCTACTTCGTTTGCAACAATCTGATACATAGTAATGCGTTTACGAAATGACGTGCAATTAAAACTCACAGTGGAATGAGCTACGCGGTTGGCAAGTTTAGAAACGATCGAGAGGTGCAAAGAAGGAATGAAAATTAATTAAGATTCGTAAGAAGTTTGCCTTGGGGGGCTCTAAATACGGAGATAACGCGTAAAAACGACCTTAAGGTGTCGTTCCAAAGCACCGACTGTTCACCGGATACGGTTTCACGCGGAAGTCTATAATCTTTCGGTATCGTGGTCCTCCACGTAAGTACGCGGAGTGGCCGTAGATACGCGGTCTCCGTCAGGAAACTCTACAGGAAGCCGATGGAGGATCATAAAGCGCATTCAGGACCAGTTTAGCCTGCGGGGAACGACCCTAATGCAGCCCACGCTCCTCCCCGCCTTTCCTCTTTCTCCTCCCTTGCATAAGTAACGTCCGATCCTATGTCGACTGTACAGACTTTCGCGTCTACGCACACACGTTCGAACAAACACGTCCATAGGTAAATACTGTTCGTTCAAAGACACGCATACGAGTGCTCCATGAAACGCTTACGCCGACGTTTAATGCTGTATAGCCGCACCGACGTTATTATCTGGTCCATACGGATCCCTGGAAGTAGATACCGTGCTCTATGCTTCTCTTGCAGGTACGTGTCTATCGTTAAAACAGAAGAGGTTGCGATACCAATGCAGTAAAACTGTGTACACCTTGATTCTGCGCGTCGTGGTTATCATTCTGCGCCTACGGAACGTTCGAGTCTTATTCTCTCGATCAAAGTAGCCCCAGTACGTTTACTCTGCAGGTGTTACATCAGCAGATTTCGTTCAGGGACCGAATTCAACGAATTTTTCCTCAGACTCCACGCAACGATCGAGCACCTTCTATATAAAGAAACGCCAGTGCTTATCTCGACAGCGAGAAACAGTTCAAAGCTCGAATCAAAGGTCGTAAAATATGTAACGATAAAGACCACTATGTTTGTATATTAATTACGATTGATGTTTCGATTTGTACTTCGGTGCAGGGTGACTGAAAAGTATATTTTCGATTTTACTCGTAAATGAAACTTTCAATTATTATTCAACACCGGTTCTCAGTTTCTTCTAGATATCGTTTTCGATTCTTTCGTTTCGAATTATGCGGATGTTTCGACCGCGTTGCCTATCGAAATAGAAAGAAAAAAAGGCAATCTTCCGCCTTGTCGGGCCGTGAATTATTCCGTCGGTTCGTTGGATCGCGTCGAGCCACGACAAAACAAAGTTCGAAAAACAGGGACGGGTACGAGGTAACTTTTAAACACGCTTACGCGGCCAGGCTTCTGCGCGACGGTCAAAGCTCCCCCGTCTCTGTGGAACGAGCTCACCCGCGCGAACTTTGGCGATCCTGAATTTTCTGTTTACGAGTTGGAACGTATTAATTCGACCCGGATGTCGCGAACGTGGCCCGCCGAAAGTTACGTCCGTGAATAGGAACAGGGGCCCCCCGAGATTTGCAAGAAACGACCGCGAAGTTCCGCATCGGCGCGATATGGTCGCATCCACGCCCGCATCGCCGCGCCATTATTATCTCTTCTAGGGACGCCTGTCGCTGAAACGTATGGTATATCATCCGCCGGAACGCCCATTCTGCGTTTGCCATAACAGAAATGCACGACGTCGAACGAAACGGAAGATACACGATCGGCCATCTTTGACGAATTCAAATTCACAGGATTAAATTCAAATATTCTTTCGACAAACTCGGGAGAAACGTAATTTAAAAGAAGGGAATTTTTATTTTTATACCACCGTAGAAGTTTCTAGACGTTGATGGTGGGTCCCTTTAGACCCGGGTATTAAATTTGATCTATATTAATATGCTCTCAGAGCGTGTATAAGCATAAAATAAACATCGATTTATTTAATAATATAAAAAAGTGAGTATAAAATATTTTCCATATATACAGTGTCCCAAACGTAGAAGTTAGTTTCTAGACGTTGATGGTGGGTCCCTTTAGACCCGGGTATTAAATTTGATCTATATTAATACGCTCTTAGAGCGTGTATAAGCGTAAAATAAACATCGATTTATTTAATAATATAAAAAAGTGAGGACAAAATATTTTCCATATATACAGTGTCCCAAACGTAGAAGTTAGTTTCTAGACGTTGATGGTGGGTCCCTTTAGACCCGAGTATTAAATTTGATCTATATTAATACGCTCTTAGAGCGTGTATAAGCGTAAAATAAACATCGATTTATTTAATAATATTAAAAAGTGAGTACAAAATATTTTCCATATATACAGTGTCCCAAACGTAGAAGTTAGTTTCTAGACGTTGATGGTGGGTCCCTTTAGACCCGGGTATTAAATTTGATCTATATTAATATGCTCTTAGAGCGTGCATAAGCGTAAAATAAACATCGATTTACTTAATAATATCAAAAAGTGTGTACAAAATATTTTCCATATATACAGTGTCCCAAACGTTACGCGTTATTTTATCCCGCGAACGAATCGCGAGGCAATTTCGCGAGCGTTCGCGTATCCAATCTCGAAAGATTAACATTGTATTTCCGGGGAAACGCGTTAAACTCGTTTCCGATTCGAAGTAAACGGTTCGAATTGGAAGCGAGTACAGGGTACAGGGTATTGGGAGTGCTCGAGAACCACTGAACTCCCGGGTATCTGGACAATATTTACTTGGCAGGAACCGCGGACAGTCGGTTTTTACGTCGAGTGGATTTTCCCGGGCAGAAGAAAAAGGGTTTTGCTTTTGAGACAGAACGCTACGAAGAGAAAGAGACGAGTGGTTTCTCTTCGTTCACGGGGAAAATCGAGTTATACGGTAATAGGTTCCCTACCATGTTTCTTTTTCCACTCTTTTATCTTTACTGTTTTTCCCTGTCTGCTCGATTCTCGGGAAGCTTCTCCTCTTCCCGTGCAACGGGATATACGAGACGCTGAAGATACTTCCACGAGAGCTCTCTGGCCAGGTGCGCCATCGGGCTCCGCAATTCTTCTTCATTCCGTTTCGACAATGACGAAGCTTCTTCTGCTTCGACGGTAACTGGTTGTCTCGCGAGACGAGGAATTACACCGTCGAATGACAAACATTCCCTTATATTCAGTTTTCTGTTAGTGAAAAGCGCTTTCCTCCAACTGTCGCGGTCCTCGGGACACCCTCGACGGACGCGTTATTTACAAGAACCGTCGTCCCAAGTTCTATTTAATTCAGTTTTCATTTATTAACCGAGTTACTCTTCACCCATGGTTACGTATGTTATTGTGTACGTATGCAATTATTATTTATTGTATGTGAACAAAGTACCGAGGCTGACTGCATCGAATTTACAAATATATTCTGAACGTATATTGTGCCAGAGTCTACTCAGAAAAAATAAATGGAAAATGAGACCTGAAATTTTTCTCTACGAGGATTCGTTTTCGAGAAACTACAGTAGAGTAGCAGTAGAATTACCAGTAGAATTCAGTACGACTCCGCCAACGCGTCTGACCATTGTTCGATACTTCTACTTGCGTCGCTGTTTCGAGCATCCACGGTGACGTTATCTCCTTTCCACCGATCGTACCAGTTTGTAATTAGTTAGAACCAATTAATAATAATATCGTACCACTGAAGAATCATGAATTTACATTCTATAATAAAAGATTCTTTTTGTTTGCAAATTCGAGTCAAGCCGTGAAATAAAAATTTCAATATAGCATCGCGACAAAGTACAAGAGAGAATTTTTATCAAAGTGGGCCGTTGGTTTGGTGTGCTCTATACAGGGTGTACGGCCAACTCTGGGAAAAATTTTAATGGGAGATTCTGGATATCAAAAAAAGACGAAAATCAAGAATATTAATTTCTTGACTGAGGCTTCGTTAAAAATTTAATTAAAAAGTTTCAAATCGTCCTAGAAAAATTGTTTTGGTTTCAGGGGTCGATTGCAATCATTTTTGGTCATTAGACATACCTTCGAAATCCTATCCACTTTCGAGAAAAAAATTCGAGAAGATGTGAAATTTTTCGACGAAATTAAAATATTTCAAATCGTTATGAAAAAAATATTGTTAGCTTTGGGGGTCGATTACAATCATTTTTGGTCATTAGACGTACCCTCGAAATCCTACCCACTTTCGAGAAAAAAATTCGAGAAAATATGAAATTTTTCGACGAAATTAAAATATTTCAAATCGTTATGAAAAAAATATTGTTAGCTTTGGGGGTCGATTACAATCATTTTTGGTCATTAGACGTACCCTCGAAATCCTACCCACTTTCGAGAAAAAAATTCGAGAAAATGTGAAATTTTTCGACGAAATTAAAATATTTCAAATCGTTATGAAAAAAATATTGTTAGCTTTGGGGGTCGATTACAATCATTTTTGGTCATTAGACATACCTTCGAAATCCTACCAACTTTCTAGAAAAAAATTCGAGAAGATGTGAAATTTTTCGACGAAATTAAAATATTTCAAATCGTTATGAAAAAAATATTGTTAGCTTTGGGGGTCGATTACAATCATTTTTGGTCATTAGACGTACCCTCGAAATCCTACCCACTTTCGAGAAAAAAATTCGAGAAGATGTGAAATTGTTCGACGAAATTAAAATATTTCAAATCGTTATGAAAAAAATATTGTTAGCTTTGGGGGTCGATTACAATCATTTTTGGTCATTAGACGTACCCTCGAAATCCTACCCACTTTCGAGAAAAAAATTCGAGAAAATGTGAAATTGTTCGACAAAATTAAAAAATTCCAAATCGTTCTGGAAAAATTATTTTCGGTTGCGGGGGTCAATTACAATAATTTTTGGTCATTAGACCTACCCTCGAAATCCTACCCAGTTTCTAGAAAAAAATTCAGTACAGTCGGAACTTTGAACGTTAATAACTTTTTAACGAAGCCTCCACCAACAAATTGGTATTCTTGATTTTCGTTTTATTTTGGCCTCTAGAATCTCCCATTAAAATTTTCCCAGGTGTGGCCGAACACCCTGTATATGTAACTAGGGTGTATGAAAGCACACAAAAGAATGTAGATTGCAAAGAATTTCGACTGGAGTTCACGCGAAAGAACCCAAAATTTGTATGCCTAGTTTTTAAATAAAATTTACCCTGAAACCTGTACAATGTTTAACCGGATTTGACTGCAAGTCGACGGCGTAATTAGTCGCCTTTAATTAGGTTTCGATAAATTTGGCTCGCTTGTAACGAAGGATTGACGAAATATATTCTATTGTTAATGAACGATCGGCCGTTACGGGTCTACCGTCAGGATTACCGACACAACGGGCGCGAAATCGTAAAAGCGTACGATGAGTTCGGGTTTACGTTGGAACTAATCGACGAGCGTAGCGGATTCGGCAGTTCGTGGCTCTTGGTACAATCTGGTTATTGAGATACAGGACGCGTATGTGCCGGAATAAAGCCCTCAACGGCAATAGGTTAATCCATGCAAATGTAACTCCCCGCCGACAGTAATCCGGGCACAAATGTCGGATAAACGTTATTGCAACCGGTTAGGAGTTTTATTCGTGGAACGCGACTTTTGTTCGCCGGTGGACCCGACGCCCGATTTCCTCGAACCCACTTTTGCATTATCGAAGGGAAACAATCGAGGAGCGCGGTTGTAAAACACGGTGGACAGCGATAAGTCGAGCGTTAATGGACGCCCTTTACGATCGCGGCGATTATGTTAGTAACAGGCCAGCCTCTGGTCCGGCGAGGAGCTCTTTCGTTAATGGGTGCACGGATTAAAAAGTAACGCAAAGTGCTACCCGTTTCTGAATACACTCCGAAATGGGCAGATAAAACACGCTACTTTAAAACTCTCAGGTTGTCGCGATAGCGTGGAAATTTTTACTTCAAGTTCTGAAGACGCGAAACGATACTCGAGCTTTGTAGGATCCTCGGTATTTCGCGGGCTTCTATAGAGAATTTATTTACACAGTTACAGGAAGTTTCGTAAATACTTGTAGACCGTGTCGCGTAGTTCGCAGCACGAACGAGAGTCTCGCCATTTTTATTCCCCCCTTTGCGCTGGCTGTCCATTAAAGGTGTTAAAGCTATTCAGATTCTTGCGTCGCGGAAAGTGAACTGCAACGGCACTTGTTCCCATCTACGGCGGTAATTTACGTCGATTGACTGGAATTTTTTTTCTCGCAACGAGCACCCCCGGTGAATTGCCTCGTTAAGCTCGTCCGTTACTCGTAGCAAGGCTGCCAGTAAATAAGTGGGGCCTTTTAATCTCGACAATGAAGCTTTTGCATCTGGAACATCGTTCGGGACGTCGTCCATCGAACCAGCGTTTCTCAACCATTCTCAGATCCCACCCCCTCGAAATTTCATTTATTTCTGTGGCTTCCGTCGTACGTTATTTCACTCTGGGGGTTGGAACTTAATAGAAAATAGTATTTCTTAAAATATACTGCTTTCACTAAGAGTTCTTTAGAATAGTTAAACATTTCTCACACAGTAATATTATAATATTTTTTCTACTCAGAAATCGTGACTTTCCATTTCCGTTGCATCATTTATAATCCCCCAAGAATTCAGCGTGACCGATTGCGAATTTCTGCACGAGACGAAATCGTGTGTGCTTTGCTGGCGACCGAATAAACGCGCGATCAAAGGGAACGTTTTAAACTTGAAACGAACGTTTGGTCTTTACATCGCGTAACATATTCCGGCGTAGAAAAATGTTTACTTGTTAATTGCGGTCGAGACTTTTCCCGTTAATTGCGTGGCTCCCTTGTTAATGTTGTCCAGATCGTGGCTGCGATTTGCCCGCGAATATCTGGAAGCTGGAAACGACCGAGGTCTTTGGAAGACGCGTGTCGATAAATGCGCTCTGTCGTTGCTTCGACGCTGATTGTTCGCCGGAAGTCAATGCAAAAAGCCATTGGGTTTGCGGCGAACACTTTTCCGGCTGATAAATTTCGTTTGAACGGCGACAAAGCACGCTCGTTAAATCGTTCGATACCAGTGTCCTATTTAAAAGACGTTCGAGAAATGTTTTTTATCAATATTTAAATTTATTTTAATATCGTGGGAGTTTTCACTTTGAGATTCCAATGGAGTGCACTGTAATTTTATTGTCACCATTTTTATGATATATCTGAGATATTCTCACGTTTTTATTAATAAATTTTATCTTTCGTTATTATGATTCACGAGGGTTTTGTAATTAAATTTTTAACGTTTGCAACGTGTAAGGTTGATATTAACAATGTGTTAACCATTCAGTAATTACGTGTATTTATGATTGTAATAATTATATGGTTGCTGAGTTTTATGTGCATAGTAATAACAATACTGATTTAATGGATATAGAGAAATGTTATATAGTAGTATTTCAAGCATTTAAATGGTGTTCTGCGCTGTCCATTGCACACGCAGGAGCAATTTAATATGTCATTCATTGCAGGGGTTGGGTCGGATTCCAACAATAAATTACTGTCCATTGTAATTTTGTATAATTTCGCGATTTCGTTCGTTGACGTTGTATTAAAATTATGATTTATCATTTGTGTTGCAGGTGAGCTGAGAACAATGCATATCTTTGTTAGTGGCTGTTAATGTAAGTAACAATTTTGTACAATTTTTTAATGCAACTGGTATTTAAATATGTTTAAATACTCGAATAACATGAAAATTCGCAATTTCTTTGAGGGGGTTGTTTTCACACCTGGGAACGTTTCATCGTCGAAACAAAAAGTAGCTACATTTCTGCAACGTCTGAAATTGTTTCTGAATTTTCGTGTCGTACAGGTTGACATTTAATTTAATATTTTTTACACTAGTAATTCTTAAATTCTTTTTTATTTGATATTTCAAATTACAATGACTCATACCGAGGAAGACCTGAACTAAAGGTTTATTATTCTAGAGGGTTATTATTACAAACGATATGCAGATTTTTGTGTTTAATTTGCAGATAAAAAATAACGAAAGAACATTTATTTCTCGACAGCGTTTCGGGTCGGTTCGCGCGATCCCCAAACGCGTTCGCCATTTGCAAAAATCACCGGCTCGCGTTTCAATCCCGCGGCAGAGTTTCGAGGTTCGTGTGTTTGACGTTTGGCGGAAAGTACGCGTGGATGGCGAAGCGTGTCGCAAAATGGGATATCGAGAGTGAAGGGAGAATACGATTGACACGGAATGCCATTTCCTTCGATGAAATCGAAATAGAAATAGCGAAGAAATGTGCCAGGGCGATAGATATTGCTGCTCCGTTCATGGTCGTTCCCTCCTGATTCGCGATGAAGTACAGGGCCTCCAATAATTCACTCATTCTAAATTCGACCCTTTCGTACAGTTTCTTCTACCCTGAAATTGAACTTAGAGACAAATATAGAAAATTTAAGTAATACGAAATTTAATAATAGTTAAACGAAATTAATAAATCCACCCGTTAGCAGGATTTCATCGAACAGAACATGGACCAACCTGACTAAACTAAAAGCAGGTCACTGTGAAGCGACACACGAACATCTACTAAAACAAACGGAACCACAAATCTGCAATTCCATGAAACGTAAAACTGACAAGAATTGTTCAAACACAGGCAGTAGCAAACTCAAACCAACCTTAGTGCCAATATCGAACAACTCTACGCTACCTAAACCAGTCAGAAAAATATAAATCACTGAAGAAAGTCGTTCACGTGACATTAGATTCAGTCGTGTGCTGTAGAGTGGACGTTGCAAACGCGTCGTGAGTTTGAAGGTCCGTTTGTAGAAAGTCGAGGACGTTTGCAGGGGCGATATCTGTTGCACGCTGGCGGCGATTGCTGCCATCGGGTATTTGGTGCACGGTAACTTTTGGGGCACGTTGTATATTGTCCCGCAACCACCCGAGACAAAATCGTGACCTGTTTCTCTGGTCTCGCCCTCTTCTTTTCTCGCGTGCTTTTCGAGCAAAACGTCGCTGTTGGCACTCGATTCGTTCCGTGTTCGCGCGTGAAAGCTTCATTAGTCCGCATTGGAGGGATTGATCGAACGATAGCTTTCGGCCAGGAACGAATAACGCAACCATTGTCGCGGTGCGTCCAGTTTAACGGGGTTTAACCAAGCTTTTCGATCGTCGTGGCTAAGCCGATATTACGTTTCCATTAAATCGACGATCGAAACTCGGATTTCCCACGGTATTCCGCTCCTACGACTGTTTTTGCACGCCGGTAAAATCCAGTCTTCGCGGAATGGAACAGTTTCCCTGTTTTAGGGTGTAGTTTGTAGAGGCTTAAGCATTACGGTGTTTCTCGAACACGGAACAACTTCGATTTACGAATAGTTATGCTACGGAAGTTCAAAGTGGGTCGCGTACCAGCCGAAGCTGTTCGGAATCTGTGCAAAGCTCAGACGCTTAAAATTTCTTTCCTAAGTGCAGGAAAATACCGGATTTCGTTACGAAACGTCGAATAATTAATTTCGATACAGATTCAACGTGTGTCGTTTCGTAGGAAGAAGTTGAACGACTCCTTTTCCATTATTTTTCGTCGAAAATAATGGGACCCTGCAGAACCCTCTGCGATAAATTGGACCGGGGATAAAGCGTTTCAAAGTTTGGCTAGAAAGTTACAAAAACGTTGGGGCGAGGCAACATATAAAAATGAGGCATTTTTTCGCGGTTTTTCCCTGTTTTTATTTTTTTATTCAAACTTCGAAACGCTTTATCTCCGGGACGGTTTATCGTCGAGAGTTCTGCGGGGAGCCATTCTTTTCGTTGGGAAACGATTAAAAAAAGAGATTATTTCCGAAACGAAATTGCCGAACATTTATCAACCCAGCATAGAAATTTAAAAAGAAGATATCAAACCTCTGGTGGAACCGTTGGTCCACGAATGACTTTAGGCACGCGAAGAACGTATCTTTTTCCCGGGAAGGGAACCATTCTGGAGATTAAAGAGGATGTGTTCTGCCTCGTTCCAATTCGAATAGGAAGGATTCGGTGGGGTGTGTGTTGCCAACGCAGACGATGGCACCGGACAAACTAGCTAAGAACATGGTAGAAAATTTGTGGCGGACGATTGTTGCGAACTTGAGAGCACCCGTATTGCTGTTCGACAGTATGCAATTGTACCGCGTTACAAATGGCCTTAACTCGCGCTATACTTTCCGCACTGGCGATATTCCAGGCGCCGGCGAATCGGTAGACGAGATTAGTTCCTAGTCTTGACGCGAAGCACAATAGAAACGGTGACATACAGCGCGGCCATTATGGTGCCTGGTCGTCTGAATACGCCCAATATACGCCATCGACTGTTTTAAATTCTCGATCGAGCATTACACCGCAAGAATCGTCCGACATTCCCCGTCGAACTTGGCAACGCAATCTTTCAACCCTTCGACGAACAAATTTCCAAATTAACATCAATTGTACTAGCCAGCAAGGTTGCACGAATTTAAAGAAAACTGCGACTTTTACACGTTTAAAGAGAAGTCAACAATTAGGAGAATTTACGATAGAATCGGTACTCCGTTTAAATCGTGGTGTCCTTTTTTTCGCGGAGATCGTTTCCGTCTGCGATTGCACAGTGGGAACGGAAATGAAAAGCAAATTCTAATTTTCCGTGACTCCGGTTTATCCGGACTAATTACGCGAACGGTTTAACGAAGTCGCTTTATGCATTCGCGAAGGTGGATCGCATGAATGCCGCTTGTAACCGCGCGAGCGTTATTCGCGTTTTCTTCGTTCTTTTTTTTTGTTTTTTTTTTTTGTTTTTTTGAGACACGGAAGAGCATAAAGTCGGACGGAGATTTGGAGGAACGCAAGAAGACGGAAAAGGTTACGAGCCGCGGAAATTGCTTTCGAAATTGCGCTGCTGAAATGTTAACGTCGTCCGCGTCTACCTGAATTAAAAGGTCAACGGGAGACGTCGAAAATTTTATTATATTACTAATAAAACGAACGAGCAGCAATTTAGTCGCGACGTCCGTTCGATCGGACGGTTGAATTTTTATCCGTTCGAAAGTTTCATCTGGATTTTCGCGTTTCCAATATGGCGACGTTTCCCCTTTACTTTTTTTTTAGAACGAGGATCGATAACAGTAACGTTCGATTCTTTGACGAAACTGCGTTGAAAATAATGATAGATACGATTTGGAGTTTAATTTTCTGGAAAGTAAATATGCAAATTTTGCATGCGATTTATAAACAGTAAATAAGAACGCGTAACATCGGTTCGTTAAAGCTGCTCTTTTTGCCTCGTTTCCGGTTCAAAGTTTCAGTTGCGTCGTGGAAATATTAAACGTCGAACTGATTATCCGATCATATGGATATCGTGACATTTCGCGCGACGGTGAATATTACCATGGACGAAACACGAATTAAATCAGAAACAACGCGGCTGCTCGACGTTTATCGACAATTTTATCGTTTGGGAAGTGGAAATCGAGCGGTTCGTTATTACATTAAATGTTAAAAAAAAAGTTTTCAGACTTTATATCAGGCGTTATGCGTGTGACCATTTTGAAGTATATAATTGTTATTTGAAACGTCTGTGTTTTTTAATCACCGCAGTCTGGGAACTTTGTTGTCTCACCGTGTGCAGCAGAGGAAACGAGGCTCGTTTGCTAGAGGGGGTCTTTATGATCGTGATTTATTTAAATTGGCTGAACCGACAGAATTGTCTGTTTAAACTAACCCCACCGAACGAGCGTCAATAGCGGTCCAACTACGCCATGTAACGCGTTGGGAGCCTGAAACCGGGATAACGTATCGACCAAAATGTTTGATCAATCCTGTGTTTCGTTATTCGGAAAGAATAATGCAAACAGCAGAGATCATTTAATGGGACAATCAATATCGAAACGAATAATTTCGATAGTTTACTTTATTTACCGAGTTATTTGAAAAGTATCCTTTCCCGAAGCGAGAGTGGTTACAAAATGGTGGAAGATCGCGGGACTTCAACGGGAGAGAAGTCGAGGTTAACGGCGGACAGGAAATTGCGAGGGCAGAAATCGCAAGAAAGCGGTTTCGTCGAAAGGTGAGTTATTGGAAATTTTTTCGGACGGTTCGACGGAGAGCAGAACAGAGGGCGAGGCCATTCTCCCAAAGATTTCACGAGATTCGAATCCTTCCGGGCGAGAGGGGACGCTCGCGGTTGAAAACACGTGAAATTGTTAGGATTTACGAGCGTTACAGCTTGTCACGCATCCCCACAACTCGAATCTTCCATTATCGCGACGCACACGTATCGAATTTATGGTAAATTCGAACAATGGGAATAAAACTCGATCTCCGGGTGGCGTGTGTCGTGAATGAACACGGCCACGATTTTTTTTTCTTGTACATATTTGGCATCTCATAAATTGACTACGAATCAAACGAGAACTGAGTATTTTTTTAGATAACAAAATAGATTTTTTTTTAAATTTCATTTGTGGTCCATTGTAAAGCCACGTAGCCTCTATATTAGTTTAGAAAGTCTCTTCTCCGCACACGAGCCAGTGCTTCGAGGATCTTATTGAACTTGTTGAGCTATAGATTCCCGATCGGCTATAAACGAATCAAAGTACACCGACGCGGTTATGAACGCGTCATAAAGCGAGACAACAATGATATTATGTACTTTGTTGATTACGAATGCGCATAAATAATTCAGGAGTACCAAGGGTCAACGAAACAACGTCCACAAATTTGCTATAAATCGCGAAAATGTCTTTTCGGTCGCGAGTAGCGCGTCAAACGCATAAATTTCGACTCGCGTACGAAACATAGCGCGCAGAAAATCGTCGGGGATGTTGTTTCGGAGTTTCAGAATTAAATTCAACGGGTTGTAACCACATTGTGTCCACCGAAATTCGCGCGAATCCAAATTCTCGTGGCATTGTTCGATTATTGGATCGTTGGATCAGTTTCGAACTTTCCACGCGTTTTACGATCGATCACTTGTTATTGCAAGAACTATCTTCGCCTCGACCCAATAAAACAAATCAATTACATTTATAATCATTGTATTATGAAACGTGGAATTAATTTTTCGTTCTCATTACGCTCTGTTTTGAGGCTTCTACATTGTTACATATTCTATAATATTGCATTTCATTATTTTGTATCGTATACTAAATATTCCGCAGCGTTTTGCGTATTCATCGAACGAAAGAAATATTTGATGTCTTCGAACAAAAGCTGCCCGATCGAATTCGCGTTGCGAATCAATATAGACCGTTTTACGTTAATAATTTATTGTTCGTATAAAATTCTGCCGGTTTCCTGCGCTCGAACGCCTCCGGTTCTATCCGGAATTTCAAGTAGGTATTTACAGATTGACGTAACGCAGCGGCAAGGTACTCGACACCGAATAAAGCGTTCAAATCGCGAACTGCATTTCTGGTCCGGCGTTCGGACAAAATAGGTTTGATCTGTTCATTCGACGAGGCGTTCGCGATTTAATCGGGTCAATAGTTTTCCTCGGTGCCGATTAACGATCTCGTGCACGCGCGCGGCCACAGATAAAACGTGTTTTCATGTAAATGCACCCGCCTCTGGTGCGTCATCGTATCTCCTTTATCAAAGCACCGAGAGTTCATTATCAGGGACGTTTCGAGAATCTAGACCACGATTCCAATTTTCCCCCCCCCCAACGACGCTGACCGTACATGCAACGCGTTATCAGCGCTTTCTCGACCTCGGATCGACGATTCTAGAAACACTTTTGTTCAACCGTTCGATCATAAGCGACGTGGGAATTAAATTTCAGCGAAAAAATAATTTTCTTTTTAATTTAAATGCCATTAAGATTCTCTGTCGAGTCTCTAGAAGTGTCTGAAATGTTAAAAATTTACCATTAACATTTTCTGTTCGCAATATCGTGTCGACGAGCACGCTGTATTTGTAAAATGTTTTTTTTTTCGACGGCCTTTTAAAACAGATTTACGAACACGTGCTCCTGTTCGCGATGCGTCGAGCAATTTCGTTACGCGACGATGGGCTTGCGAGCGTCGAGGGACAGCATTCTATAAAAGAAATAACGACGAAAACGTATGCGCGTGTAACGTACGATCGAGAACGACGTCCGCGAGCGCGAAATTGAATTTTTTCTGTAAACAAAGAGCGCTCGTGAAAATATTACGCTCGTCGAAGCGAGATTGCGCCCGACTAACGAACCGCGGAAACACTTTTTAATCGATTTAACGCAGTCCGCGCGCAAGGGTAGATAACTCGTCTGCACGCGCCTTGTTTAACACTTTGCACTCGATAATTATTTAAACGTGTCCTGTCGTCGGTCTCATTACTCTAGTATCTCCATCAACTGACAAGGAACCCATTCTATGAAATAATTGGCTTATCAACGACGAGTATTTATCAGTCAACTATGAATTTTCTTCAGCCTTTTGAATGCAAGATCCCACGAGATTTAACATAGTAATTTGTTCGATATGCAATTTTGATTCATTGTGTTACATTGCCTTGTTACCATTTGAACTGAACTCTTGTAACATTTAGTTTCCATTGTTGCAGAGTTGTGTTTCAATAAAAAAATGAATATTCCGTGAGAGACTCGCTCTGTACAATGAAAATGTTCTATTCCCAGAGAGGTTAAACATTCAATTAATGGAAATTTCAACCGCGATCGAAAGCAGAATTTTCCAGGGAGCATTCGCGAGTACGGTCGGGCTGATTTACGGGCGTCGATGCATTAGTATGCAAAATTTATGAAATTTTACACGGTATTTCGAGCGAAAGGAGTTAACGAGAAAAGAGGGAAGCCTCGAACGCGTTCGAGTGGTTTAGACGTGCCTTCGATGAACACGTTTCGAGAGTGTCTACGATTTATTAGACTTTCGAGCCGGTAGGACCCGCGGAGAGGAACCTGAAAAACGAGTTTTCGTGTCACTCGAGGCTAACGATCGTTAGTTCGGTATACAAACTAGTTTGTCGAGGGAGTTTCCAATCATCCTCCCGTGACCTTAATATTAAACGCGGCGAGTGTCGTCGACGAAGAATAAACTACGTCGTCGAAACGAAGGCTCTCTTGGAAGACACTTCCACCGTTGGCAACAGTTTCCACTTCGTTCTGAAGAGAACTTCAAACAGATACACGGGATCGGATTCGCGCGCAAGATATTTCTTTCGGAGTCGTTCGTTGGATTTTAGCGGAAATTATTGCTCCGCTAATTTCGTGGACAAACATTCGTCGTCGCGAGAATAACGAACATTTTGTCTCGTATATTTCTTCTAAATTATTAATACGAAAAGCAAAGAGGCGGCCTGTCTAAATTCACATATCGCAGATACTTGTTCAAATTGAGAATTTGCTAAGTCGGTGTAGAAAAATGGCTATAAAATTCGGAAACAAACGCAGCGTAATAAGCTTCGATTTTCGTATATAAATTATCGTATTTGACGGAATCAATTCATACGACGCAAAATTTAAATTCAAAAATAGAGAATGAGATCAGCGGCTGGGAATGCGTAAAATTCCCCATTATTCGAATAAAATTACTCGAATCGACGGGAAAGACGAGTCGAAACGGGTGAAACTTCCCAAGAGCTAAATTAATTAATTCGATTTCGTTTTCTCGCGTTCCCATAGAAATGGCGGGGTATCCTTTGGACCGAGAGCACTGTTTCCAGCACAGATTGTATCGAGAGCCAAGCGAGGTAATGGAAAATTGGAAATGGTAGATCGATAGAGTTTGCGCGGTGCATCAAAGCGTCACGGTCGAACGTAATGCAACGATGTTAAGGGAATTGGTTATCCTGGGTCTAAATGGGACGTGAAGGATTCGTGCATACCAGCGTGTAACACGCGTTATCGTGTTACGCGTCCGTATGTTTGGCAGGAGCGTGGATTCTGGGACAGTGACGCGGGAAAACTATCGTAAACGGGGACAAACCGCACGGAACGCGACGCGATCGAGAACGAAGCGCAGACCGAAACGCGTACCGCGATAACAAGGGTTCGTGTACGCAAATTTCGATACGACACGCGTGTAATAGCCGAGCGTGTAACGCTTGTTCCCCGGAGGACGAGGAAGACAGAGGCGAAACGGCTCGCTGGCGAACCAACAGAGACAGAACCGACAGTTCCGTTGATGTTTGCGCAGACTAACGGCATCCGCGTTACGGTTTAGTCGCGGTGCACGTTCACCATTAATTATTCGCGGCGAAAATTCACCGGGAATCTGAATTGTTCCTTGCATTAGCTCGCGACGCAACTGGTTGAACGCGGGGATCTCAATTTTCCACGAATCCAATCAAACCACAACAGTTCCGGAGGTGCATTGTATTCTCTGATTGAAAGTTGCATCTCATTTCTGGCTATGATAAATATTTGAGGTGGATTAGGATTTTAGGGAAGTCACAGATATACAAACATACGGATTCCAACGAATTGTGCTTGGGACTGCGACATATTTTAAATATAGTGATCCACGAGGTGTGTGTGTGTGTGTAAATAATTGCGTAACAGATTAACTAAGTTTAGAATTATTTAGACGTAAGCGAGACGAGAAGTTTCATGGGAGGGTTCGCAGGGCAGGAGTGACATAGTGTTTACAGGCGTGGATGTCGCAGAGTTTGCGACCGAGAAGACGCGTACGAATTAAGTGGATTCATTACGGTATAACTGAAATATTAAATAGCTGAGAAATAATTCAAACCAGGGCAAACTTTCCGAATTAATCTGAAATTCCTATTCGATGTTATTAAAAGAAAATTTGCACGACTCTAATGAGTATTTCCCATTCCTTCGCAAACTCGTTCCGAACCATAAAGGAAGCTGTTCCGTCGGAAAGAAACGCGAATTCGAGCCGTGAACGCGGACAAAACACGCGGAAAAGGCAATCGAGCAACAAAGCTTTGAAAGTTTCCCAAGAAAAAATATCCAGCGACGCGGCGCGTCAACTTTAACGACGTCCGACCATTCGCTCAGAAACTTTGAAGTAGATTTTCCAAAGTCTCCGTCGTTCGAGCTTTAATTACCAGAACGTAATTGCGAAGCTCTGACGTTGATTGGAGGATGCTGAGACAACATTTTTTACAGGAGATCTCCCCTTTGCCGATCTACTTTTATTTTTTCAAAGGAATTTCCGGACAGTCTTTGGACGGGAAGGCAAATCACTTTGAAGCGGAAAGTGACGCGCTGTTACCTTGCTGAAAAGCGTCGGATCGAATGAGGTTTTTCTTGAATTAGAAAGGCTTCCGTCCTTCTGGAAATAATTAATGGATCGGTAGTTACTAGCTTTCACGAGTCCTTCGAGCAGCCAAACCTCGTCAAACGACACTATATCCATCGTTAAAAAATAACTTTAGCAAAGCATAAATTAACCAAAACGAGTTTAACGCGTCTGCTATACATTTTCGAAGAGTCTGATAAATCTTTCAACGCTTTCGTAACTCGGTATTATTCTTTCAAACCTTTCTACAGTGCTTCCTAACTTTCCCTGGAAAAGGGAATGTAATTTGACGTTGATCGATAGACGCCATTATCGAATCGACTTTCGAGCGGCGCGCGAGTTTGAATTCGTCCCGAACGCTTTCGTTTATGGTCCGGCGTGGAAGCAAACGATTTATTTAATTTCGCGACGAGGGGATTTTCCCGGGCGTTTTTCCCCCATTTCCTCGGGAACTGACAGTTCCGATATCGCGACGCATGATCCGATACAATCGACTGCTCCTCGAAGGGTCACGAGACCGTAAAAAGGATCCCACGAAAGCTCGTTCCTTCGGAGATAAAAGTTTAGGACGCGGGTAAATATTTGTGCGACGACAGGAAGATTTCGACGATTTTTTTTCTCCCAAATCCTTTGATGCAAAGCAATTTTACGACCATACGTTTCAAGAGATAAGCCCTTGCATAACTCTGGAATTACAGAGGATATGGAAAACTGTTTCTAATAAAAATTTCAAAACGAAAGCACTCTCTTCTTTCGAATAAAAATTCAGAGTCTCTCAGAAACGGTTTTAAGCGCAAAGTCTCCGGAAAAAGACGTCGCGTATTTAGAAAATTTACAGACGTAACTCTTGTTAAATTGATCCAAGATTTGAGCGACGTTTCATCGAAACGAACGCTCAAAAATTGCCTCTGCTCTTTTATTAAACGCGACGGCGGAGAAACCGTACTCGACGACGCAAATCGGATCCTGCTAGCGGCATATTTATATCGCGAGTTCCCATTTCCGGCGCATCTATGGCCACGCGGGCACGTTTCCCGTTTTTCAATTTCATCGTCGCCGGGTAACTTTGCTTCCACTCGAATTTTTTCGATTTACTCCAAGTTGGTTTCGGCGCGACGACAAAGCAGCGCGAAGTTTTCCATCCGACGACTCTCGAGCATTTCAAATCTTTCGACGGTGCATAGAAATTGTCCATCTATCGAGAGCAGTTCGACAAATCTTTATTTCGTCCTTCTCGTAGATCAAAGCATACATTTTAAACGCGTCTTTTCTCAGATCCACATTCTATGAATTGAAGTCTAGTATAGCTCAAAAATTGATTTGTTTATTTCGAGCTAAAGAGTCCCAATTTCTGCTCAGATTTTCTCGCGTATACAGGGTGTTCGGCCACCCCTGGGAAAAATTTCACTAGAGGATTCTAGAGGCCAAAATAGGACGAAAGAATACCAATTTGTTGATGAAGGCTTCGTTAAACAGTTATTAACGTTTAAAGTTCCGACCGTACTGAATTTTTTTTCTCGAAAATACGCAAGATTTCGGGGGTATGTCTAATGATCGACCCCTAAAACGGAAAATATTTTTTCCAGAACGATTTGAAACTTTTTAATTAAATTTTTTAATAACTTTTTAACGAAGTCAAGAAATTAATATTCTTGATTTTCGTCTTATTTCGTACACCCTGTATAATCGATTGAGAATAAAAATTAATGCCTGGAATAGACGTGTAATGGCGACGGGGGTCTCTAAAACTAAAATAAACAAACTTTTATACGAGAGTCGATTTCTATAAAAAGTTTACTCGAGGCAACCTATCGGCGCTCGAGTTTTCGTGTAAACAGAAGACCTTCGGATTTCACACGTCCCCGAAGTATCGTCGGAGAAAAGTCGTTGGAGTCGAGCCAGGACGATGGAACGAAACACAATCGTACGACCCGTAGGCGTTTTATCGTTGCTGGTTTTAATTTATAGTCGATAAATGAAATTAACGGAGCTCCTTCGTTGCTCGCGGATAGCGTCGTACAAACCGTGCACGGTTAACCGGTCGCAGAAACGGCCAACTTATCGACCCTACGATCCTGAATATTTACGTTGTTGTTTATTTGTGTCGGGTCCGCGACGTCGATTTTAAATCGAAATTCAAGGATCGCGTTGAAAGCGACCGTTCTCCTATATCCTCGCCGCAATTCCGTGTCTTTCTACGCCCACAATGTCCTTCGTGCCGCGACTCGAAGCGGCGATATCTCAGCCTGGACGACAGGTAGTTCGAACCTTTGAACTCGGTTTTTTGCAGGTACGCGTGTTTACTGCCAGTTTATTCTTAGGCGAAGCTGCCTGAAATATACGCAACGGTAATATTTATCTTGAATTTCAACTTACTGACATTTGATCAGAAATGAATAATTTGTACGATTCACTGACATTAATACCAATCGAGCTTGCGAAATTAATGATATTTCCATACGAAGAATATTCTGGCGAAAATGGAGCCAGAGTTTGCCGATTTGGGGCGTCGAATCGATTTCTAATTTCGTTAACACGATCTTGGAGCTTCCCTCTTGCAGTGGTCGTATTGTTTTAAGATTCAGAGTCGCTCGGAGCGATATCCTGGAAGGATTAGGAGTTGCAAGGTGCGCAGCGTCGCTGATGGAAGTCGTTAGAAGACGGTCTCGGGTCTCGTAAAACGATGAACTCTCTTTATGATCGCTTCGTCGAGCGGCTATCGTCGGGTTCGCGTAATTAGACGTATCTCGATTTATCTACGGGTGTTTTGCCGTGCTACGTTGCGCTTTACTCGCCGTAAATTTCCGTCGAGCCGCTCTAGGCGCGATTATCTGCAAGTTTCCGCGCGACCAAGTATATGGGTCGCTTATTTTTTGCGCCGGGACACGGGCATTTTTCATAAAGTGCCCTTACCGGAACGACGTTGATTAATCTTGAACCGACCCGCGGGAAACTCGCATCGTTTTCGAAATTTCCCGTGGGAAAGGTCTCGGGAACGTACCGGTTGGAAGCTAACCCGTCGATGATGCGTTTCAAGGTGCTCGTGAATTGCGCCAATAAAGCCACTCGCGTGACACTGACGGCCCTGGGGCCCCACTGTGAAACAAAAGATCGTGCCAAGGATGAAGTTTCATGGATTCGACTCCATTTACTCGCGATTATATCCTTCGTTAAAAATTTTGTTCGAGACACACGACTCCCAAACATTACAAGATTACAACTCTAGCTCTAGAGTCTTTTGCTTTTGCAAATGATGGCGAGGTCCACTGGGATCCTGATCCCTTTATTTTCAAATCATTAACGCTAGGTTTACGGTACGCGTCAATTTGACGCATTCAGATTCTAAACATAAAGTTATAGAACTCATAAATACGATATGGATGTATCCTCTAATTAAAAGAAAAACTGCATTTTAATGTAACTGTCAACGTATCAAATTATAATAAAAATATGCGCAACGAGTGTCCGTAAACCTAGTGTTAAGCCAAGAAATATTTGATTGTACGAAAGTAGTTCAACGTTTTGGGAATTTGAAAAATATTTTATGGAGGTTTGTCGAATTCGTGCATTTGATATACGCCACTAAAATTTATGGAAGACTAAAATTGCGTGATTTAATAGTTTTAGATGGATATGGGAGCTAGATAAAAATGGATCGCGATGATCTAGGGTTAAACGATGGCGAGAGCTCTACCTCTTTACCTACGTGCTACACGGACTATAATGTTATTCCCTGCTCGGTCGTTCCGTGAGCTTCGCCTCGGCGCATTGTTTCCAAAGCACGTCTCTCGTCGTTCAAAGTTTACAGCTTTATCAGATATGGACACGCTTAATACCCTTGTTTACGCGTTCTTTCGCGATCGCTCGTTTCCCAACGTTCGCGGATATAAATGCGTTTCTCTCGTTCTCGAACGCGTCGATGTTATTGCACAGTTCCTAAAGCGAAACGATCAAACTTCGGAATAGCTACCCCGTCGAAACGATTGCAAAGTATCGTATAAACAGGTGTCGTTATTGGTCGAGTAATAAATATTAGCCGTAGCGGTATAGAGTATCCGATTCGCAGCATTTCTGGAAAATGTAACGGGCAATTCCGACGCTACCGTATATGGGAAATCAATGCACCGATTCCAACAGGGTCCATTATGGTCACTCGAACGTGGAGCCACTCCCGTGCAATCATGCTAATACGGCGCAACAATAGCCACCGATTGTAGGACACGCCAATAGACATACGCAGATTAGCGATATATGTACTTACAGGAGCGCGATATTCCTAATCTTTCGACGATTATCCACAGAGACTCGCTTCTCACAAAGTGGGCTAAGCGTCGAAGAAACGTTCCCCTTCTGGACTACGATTATTTAACAATTCAACTCGAGTCCATAATTTTGGCTCTGCGTTTCGAGAGTGTACACAATATTTTTCGTACAAAAATATCGACAATTGTACGATCGAGAGGACTGAAAATTGTGTAATCCATCGATCAAAGTCGAATAAATTGCAAAGAATGCGTACGGAATGGCGTTCATTTGACGTTAATTTCAATATCAAGCCGGGCGTTAACGAGACACAACCGTGTGTGTGCATATTTCGCGCGGTCGCTGATGCGATTGTCGCAAGTTATTTATAATTGTTTCGCCGGTAAACACAGCGTTTCGATGCTCGCTGGGAAATCGCGTGCACGAGGAGCGTTAATATTCCGAGCACCGTTTCGAATTGCATTTTACCATCGGTTAACGGCACTAAAGGCCACGGAGCGGTGTTGCTGAACCGGGACAGGAAATTACGTCACGGACTGGCCGGAAATGATGCGACGAACAAAACGACACGCAGCTTGTTTTCGTTTGTCGACTCGATGCATATTCGCGAAAGTCGCGTAACGTCTTCGACATTTCGATAAAAATGCGAAGCAATGCGAAGAATGAAAATAATATTATCGTGAAATGGATTTTGTAGAGATTTGGCTCGATCAGCTTGACTATTAACTCTTTCGTTCCAAAGTTATTGGCGAATTCAATATATGTATTTATGACAGTGTATATCCTTTGGCTAAGTCGTTAACCCCTTTGTTGTCGCGTATACCGAGCAAGATATTCGAGAAAAAGCGGTTTGCTTGAAACGCCATAAATCTGAGATCCAGACGATTTTTGACGCGTGTATTATCATCTTCTTTCGCCGTCAACATAGTCGGGAAACCTTGGGAAAATGTATTTTCAAGACACCGTTACGCCGAGAAAACCTTTCAAGAAAAAACTAATAATCTTTGCATCAGCGATTTATACACGAAAATCGAAACTCGATATTCCCACCGTTAAATGGTTTTTCATTTATTTTTACACTTCGTGGTCGTATAATCCGGGGATATCGTTGCAACGTTGCAATATTGCAGTTACATTTGCTATATTGCGTCCGTTCGATATCGCGTTGGAGATATTTTAAATACATTCCGGCTTCCATCAGTCGAAATTATTTTTAATTCGATCCGAACTTTTGTTATCGAAGAAAGTAGATATCTAAAATTTGGGAAATAGAGTTAATATAGTTGGGAAAGAGGCTCGGGAAAATTGTGTCAGTCGCTTCTATCGTTACACGTCCTGTGAAACTGGCGAACAGTTACGACACGGTCGCACGAAAACTCATTAAAACGCTCGATGGACTGTTCGATATATATTTTCTTTGCGATCGCGGCTCGATTGGTTGTTTCGTTTGCCGTGGAAACGCGACCTCACGCGTATGGAAATTTCCCATTCGCGTTGTATCGACGATAAAGAAAACGCTGGAAATGAAATGTAGCCTCCCCGCGGGGGATGAAAATAAAAAGCTCACGCGTAATGTTTAATTGCGTTGGACGACGACGAGCGATGTACAATGGTCGCGCGAAATATTCGTGCGGCGATTAATTCCAACGAAGGGATCGAATAACGCGATGTAAATTTCGAGGCTGTCGTATTTCGTCGGGGAGAGAAAATTTAAAAAAGTGCTCGCAGGAAAATGGACTCTAACTTTGTTAATTTAATACCTCGAAGGCCCGAGGCAATCATAATTTCAAAACCACCCTGCCGGAGTATTAAGTATTCTTTCTTAATGTTCGAAGTTTATAATATGCATATTTTTCATCGCAAACGAAGGACCGCGAGGATACTTTTTCCTAGATCGAATATATCTCTGCCACTTATTACTCCGCTTTTGCCAGTTCGCGAAATTTCGGTCATTTTAAAGATCGAAGAATGCACGTAGTCGAAGTCTTTTTACAGCAACGTTTTCCACGTTTGTTTCGTTCGCTGTGAAAGCATCGTTTAACCGTGTCACGGTCATTAACTCGATCCTTGTTTCAACACGGTTTATTTAAAACTTCCACCTTGGCGATTACTTTTGGAGAGTCGCACGTGCGCGTCTGTTCCGTTTAAATTACTTTGTATATTTATTTGGTTCCTGACGAGGCGTCGATTGGACTTTGGACTCTGCTCGCGTTGGCCCGAAACCCAAAACTTGAAATTTCAACGAGCAGGATGTAAAATAACCGGCTCGAAAACCGAAATTCGTGGCCAGTTTTGTTTATACTTCCTGGCACTTATCGAGCGGAGTCACAGAGGCTCGTTCAAGTGGTTTCTAACGTTTCTGTCATGCACGCGTCTACGATTGGACTTTGGACTCGGCGCCGTGAAACTCGGTCGCATTGTATTAGGTCATCCCACGAGACCGCGCCAAATTTTGCGCTACAACTTAAAAACAATGTTTCGAGCACACGTACACGCTGTAATCGAAGCAAAGCTATCTCGTTAAGTCGAAAATTTTAATTCGATAACCGGAACTCGTAATAGATCGAATCATACAGGTATTAAAGTTGCTCATCGAGAACGTATGGTCGCCATTAGTGTACCCGGAAAATTCTAGAAACGCGAATTTTCAGTAAAATATCGAGAACCGGTTTCTACATCACGCGGTTAATTTTTCCCATTAACGACAAGGTGGCGTTTACGCTATTTTCTTGGAAACGCGATCGAAAGGTAGGGAAGGGCCTAGTTCGTCGACGAACCGACCTTTCAGTCTCAGTTATCGCATCGGTAAACGCTGTTCGTTTTCTCCGTCTTCGAGTTTGTAAATACGATCGATGAGTCAGGCCCGCGGTTTTCATTTCCACGCGTCGATACGAATTCATGGTCAGCGCTGTACGAGATACGCAGGCTAAACTGTCTCCGAGTGTGTGCATGTGTGTTCGAGTGTACAACGTAATCACGTAAGTACGTATACGCTTTAGCACGCGACCGAAGCGTGACACGAGACACGAAGCCACGTGCTTCTCTCACTTTCGCGCGCGAGGCGTCCTGGGCGCAAAACATTGCTTAAAAATAATCTTCTTCATTTCGTGACACTTTCAATTGGACTTAATTCGTCCGTGATGTGTTTCGAGTGAAAGAAGATTTCCTGCTTTCTTCCGTCGCGTTTTTATTTATCATTAGACGTCACTTTCACGAGATCGACACTTTTGTTTTCTAGGTCATCGAACGTTTCGAACAGCGGGATACGTTTAAGGATAGAACGCTTTCTAAATGTTGGGAACTTTCATAATTCTTTCGAGACAGCACGGGAGACCGATTTTACGATCGTCAGTCCTCGAGTACTTTTCCCGTGTCCGAGTCATCGTCGATTTAAATTGCCCGAAGGATACGCTCGAATCGGTCTCGATAGTTACGTGCGAGGGGAATATTGATAAAATGATAGCCGGAGAAACGATCGGCTGCTCGGTATTCCGACTACGCCGCTACGAAGGAATAAGTTTAAGAGCAGCACAACTTTACTTAGCACGTAACGTATTTATAGCTCGTGCTTCGACTATGTAACGCCGAGAGAAATCACCCGGACGCCTCTGCACGTGGTTGCACGCGCCAGAACCCGCGATACGTAGTTCGAGATCTATAAAAAGTCCGCAGAAATGGCTTATGGCAGTGGCCCCTCAGGAACCCCAATTTCCATGAAAATAAAAATAATTCTTTTCGTCATTCAACGTCATAGAACAATAAATTAACGAGTAGCGAGCAGAAACGCTCAAAAGTCGAGGACTCGGTTCTCGAGGATCTCCGTCCCGATTCTCTCGAGCGTATTTCGCGCGACTGTTGCTAATTACAATTAAGAATTTCGCGCGAATTTCGGCGGACTTCACAAACTAGACGGGCGGGCGATAATTTCGCAATCGGTTCTTGGAAAATTTGTTCGACGCGGGAGGGAGCAGCGAACTCTCTCTGTGCTTCAAAATAAACAAACTCGCAGGAAATTTGCAACTGACGATCGTATTTTCTATCCTCCGTTTCTCGTTCAAAAATGTGCGTTCGAAGAGTCTATTTATACACTTTCTTGAAGTTTAGGATAAACAGGGTACCTCGAAGTGTTTCGCTTTCCATTCGGCGTGGATAAATTAAAGGCAACGAGCAGGGAGCCTCGTTTTTGTGCAGACATATTTTTGAAATTTGTTTTTAAAGCAGCCTCGTTAAATCTATATTTATTTTCTTTAACATCCATTTCCATTTTGTTGATCTGGTCCAGGACATCCTGTAGACGATATGCTAATCGTAGGCAATCAAAGCGTACGCGAATCGAAAAGACTCGTCGTTATCGACAAAGTTTTATTATAGTCTTGTCGTTCTTTTAGCCCTGTCGCGCGTCTACGTGGACGTTGTATCCTGTGAGCCGTAATTAGTTGGAAGAGGGCAAAGAGGAAGGTGTACGGGGGTATCCTCGATGGTATCGGGTCGCTCGTCAGTCGAAGAAGAAGGGTTGATTAGCCTCGGTAAAAGCGGGGAACACTCCGGATCCGGAACAAAGGAGCAACGGACGGATCTAGGGGGGGGAGACGAGAAGGAAAGGCTAAGCGAGACCATCGAGTCAATAGAACGGGGTATCTGCACGGACGAACAACTCCTGGATACGAATCGCCACGGAACGATTAAAGAATCCCGAGGGGCGGGGTAACGGGGGCAAACAGGGTGGTGTACGATCGGTATCGAAGAAAGAAGACTCTTTGCGTTGTTTTAGATCGCCCCCGTCCGGGAGTTCCCGGGGCCTTCGAGTTTCGTTTTATTCCCAACCCTCTGTTCCCTTCTGCGCGCGAAGAATATCGTTTTTCCTCCCCTCGAGTCGAACTCGAACTCGAACTCGAGGAAACTTGCACTCGGGGGGGTTGGTTTACCTTTTCTCTCGCGTCTTCGTGTCGGACTTTGCGGATTTCTCCCCCGACTAGCGAGAAAAAGGATAATAGTAGTACGTCTGCGAGGTACGGTGGAATACTTGGACGTAGGGAATGCAAAAAAATATTCCAACGATTTTTGGTAGCATGTATTTTAATTTATTTCTTGGTAAGTTTTGTTTCCTTTTGGAAACGAACGTGTTGGTTTTACAGTGTATCCAATCCCGTGTCTGTTTAATACCGTTCCCTCTTTCCGAGCAAATTTTGCCATGGTTTTATCCATATTTGTACTGAAAATATTTTCGTTTACTTTTAAAGCAAATGGGAGTGCGTGGAATTTTCCCATTTATCGTTCCAGCGGTTCAGAAGTTTGTATTTACAATACGGAGGTCGCCGGAGTATATTTTCGCAGGCTGATCCCTTTTTTGCAGCTTCGTAGTCACCTCGTGTTGTAATGTTTGCGTTAATTGAAAAACTAAACTCCCGCGTATCTCGCGTAATAAATACCACTATGATCGGAGCTTAAATATGATTCGTTGGGTTCGATCGGTTTGCAAATATTTAATTTAACCAACGAAAAATTCGGTCGTTCGAAATGAAGCAAATCAAATCCGCGAGTCGAGCTTTGGACTGGCGCCTCTCGACTGGAGAACTTGTCGCGTGGCAAAATGTGCTATAAATATTGATGGTCAGAAACCGGTTAATTATTCGCATAGAAGCGTAGTAACGAGCAAAGTCTCAAACGGAATCTTTGAAAAAACCCATTTACGCTGCTTCGTACAAATATTCATTATTTTGACCCGTGAACTACGGTCGTATTTTGACGCTGAGACTTCTCATCTCCGAATGAGAAACCATTTCAATGTCTCGTGGAGTTGAAATATTAAGAAAATGATTTATTAAGAGGTGAGTTCACCTTGTCATGCGAGAATTTATTTCTAAACAAAGACAGAGATACGTACGAACGGTTAACGTAAATTTCTAGACACGTGAACGCCACAAAAACCTGTTGTCCAGAAGGAAAGAAAAGATTGCGTATCAATAAAGCAAACGTCCATTTTGCGATTCAAGCTATTTATTCGGTTCATCGGGCTGAAATCGCCGGAATTACGATTCCAAGTGGAAACCATTGGAAACGTAGGATCTGGAAACAATCTTATAATTCTTAGCTTGGGATCCAGCGAAACGTTCGTTCGAAGTTCGATCGAGATGGACGTTTTGACGGTTCGTGGTGCTCCCTTGCGAGCATTCGGAAGAATCGCGATAGTCGTTCGTCGTAAATTCTTTGCGCTTGGAATACACAGCGGGGGCGGACATGCGGGCGTTCTATCCGTTGCACCGTGATCCTACCTTCTCGAATGGTTCGCCCGCATCCTCGCGAAATCCACGATAATCGACGTCAGTCGTTGCAATCGCGATACGAGGAGGGTTCGACGCACGATTAGTCGTTATCTCGGCTCTTGGGTTATTATTATTCTCGTCGTTGCAGCTTAGAATCAGACAAAACCCAGTCACACACTCCACACTTAAAATCGAAAGAACTCGTGAAACGTACACTTTTGTACCAAGCATGGAACGTCCAAAGTTTTAACTCGGTTCGAAGCAGTCCATTAATTTGTATTAATTCATCTGTCGAGGAATAGAGAAATCGCAGTGCCAAATATCAGAACCAGGACACCTCGAGATTAATTGAAACGGGATCCAACAGGCTGGATCCTGGAACGCATCGCGGTTGATAGGGAAATATTCCACGGCGGATATATGTCGCGTGTTCCACTCGTAGCAGGCGGGCCAACAATGTCGTAGGGCTTTGTTGTGGCGCGTCCTCAGGTTCCTTTACGTCGACCACGCTTACACATCCTCTAGATTGGCTTACGAACATCATGCTTTGCCGCTCTTATTGCTCATCAAAGGGGATACGCTGACTCTCGTCGCTTTTGTTCCACCTTGGTTAACACGGTGACGGGGTTTCGAGGGAAACCCAAAGGCGGGTTGCTCCCTTTTAAGTTAATCGCTCGATGTCGCGTGTATTAATAATTTTACGAGCTTCGGGACACCAGGTCGTGATTCTAGATCGGTCTACTTTCATCTCGCGAGCCATAGGTGTTCAATTATTGCATTTAACGGCGGTCAAACGTGCGTCGAACACGTACAAACATGGACGGATAAATTTCTTTATGTAAAGATACAATATTTTCTCAGACAACAAAATTTAATTATTGTTTCATCGAAGACTGCTGACAGTATGTAATTTAAAATGCAGTGTAATCTTATTTATCACTGGTTGCAGGCACCAATGTTGCATTGAATTCTCTTATGATAAATGAAAATGATTTTCAAGGTCGAGAGCGAAGAGGAGGTAGATAGTTAAGAAATTTAATTAACTTATTTTCGTCGACGGTATCACAGCGTTGATAACATCGATCGATAGCAGCGTCGCGATACAGACTATGTAATTACCTTAATGGAAGCCAAGGAAATTACGCAGCGAACGAGCGGTACCTCGCCTCGTTCATTATGAATTATAATTATTGATTAATGGGTTTGCTAATAAATTAGAAGTCGGTTTCGCGCCGCGAGACCCCAGCGAGTGCGTCCACTTACGTGCTCGTAAATCAGCTATTTTATCTCGTTGCTCGTGTTCTCGCGTGCTACTTGATCGACCACCTGTAACTAACTGCACGATACACAGCGTCTGAACAATTCTGACAATTCTCTGCATTCCCACCGCCACTATCAAAAGCCAAGGTTCGTTTCCCTGCACGCTTGCCATTATAACTCTCTCGATTCACGGTTCATATATCCCTGTCGATCGTTTAACCATCCGTACACCGAGCCCTCTTCTGTTATCGTGTGGCCACTTTGCATCCACAGAACGACAACTTGCAATTTATGCTTCGAACGCATCCGAGTGTAAATGCATTTTCAGAACTTTTTCTAATTGGATTTCACGCGAGTCTCGAGCACTTTCGCTTCGATGATCGTTAAAAAAAAAGATTTGCATCGAGTTAATGTAATAGATCGTTGCATCGTGATAAGTTGCTGGACCGTCCAATGATTCGCGATTACAATGGACGACAGGGATCGAACGATCGGCTGGAACTACTCTGTAACTATCATTAACCGAAATTCGGATTAATCTTGGTTCCAGCTTGGATAGTGTGAAACGGAATCGAACAAAAGGTGTAATCATACCGTGATTGCTCCGAGTCGATAGCTGGAAATGCCGTGGATCCTAGTTGCTCGTACTATGCAGATTTCGTTCATCCTGTGGGATCAATTCCATCGTGTATGCACGGTGAACTGCAGTTCGGCCAAGAACTCCGGCGTCGACTTCGCGTCGCTTCATATTGCGATTAATTTCGTAAATGTAGCTACTGAACGTAGAACGTACAGTATTGTAGCTACTGAAATTAAAAAACAGTTAAAACAGAGCAATTTCGATCTGTATGCTCGTTGCGCGAAACGAGGGAAAAATTAGTTTCGGCGATGAAAAATCGCAGTTTCCCCAATTAATACGGACAATGGGAACTCCGGGGGTATTAAATTCTATCTCTAATTTCGTAGATGGAACAAACCGTGCACAATTTGGTCGGGAAATCGCGGTACGCGGTCCAACGTTTTTGCACTCGTCGAAACATCTGGCGCTGGGTGGTTTCGATCAAGGGTTCGCGAATTTTTTTCCACACGAGCTCGATAATGCTGATATCGACCGATACGCCACGCAAGAAATTACGTACGGGTCGAAGTTTGCGGAAGATGATGGAACTTCTTGGCAACTGTGATTACGTAAATTGAGTTTAATTAGCAAGGCGCTCCCGGGAGCCCGCGGGACTAATTTTGTTTGCGTCCCCGAGTTTGCGGGGCGAACAGTCGCCCCTTTTTCTCGCCCTCTGCGGTAACACCATGGTAATTTTTCATTTTCTATTCCGAACTTGAAGAAACGCTATTCAATTTCTTCGCCCGGGAGAAACGTTCAGAAATTCTAAAGTTTTAATAATAGATTCTGAATGTTGGGAGATTTTAATTTGTTAGGGGATGATCGTGTATAATAATAAATATTCTGAGATGATTAAATCGTAATTTAGGGTTTTTAGAATCGATTTTGTCCCTCCAAAATTGAATTCCCATTGTTGGTCATCGTTTGGTTCCACTTTATAGCGAATGAACAAATATAAATGAAGTTAAATATTAGTGAAACACAATTTCATGGTTACAATTTTGTTCCCATTTTATCGAACGAATGCCAGGCGGCCATGTTGGATTCCGAACGCGTAAATACGCGCGAAACGATTGCATCGCGATAATAGTAACGAAAAACCAGACGAAAATTGCACCGCGTTCGGTGCCAGGTGCAACTTTTTTGCATTCGTCAACATTATGGGCGTAAACAACGGGCACTTGAAATTCAATTCCAGCTAGGAAACTGGTATCGATTGGCGTTTATTGTTATTAAGTTCCCTCCGGTTTCAATTTGCTGATTGTTGTTACGTACGCGAGGAACGGGTCAAACGTTTCAGCAAAAGAGTATAAAATGAAATTTTCTTTCTGCACAGACAGTGCGTCTCGGTTGCAGGAGTTTTATTACGCTCGAAACGAAACACACGGGAATAAAATAGAAACGTTGTCTTCTCTGGCATTTAAAATTCTGTCGCATTATTTTGATAGAATTTTTTGGGGGAGGACAGTTTTGGAGGAAACTGATGGGAAAAGAAACGATGGCGCGATTTGAAATGAAGCCGCCGTCGATGCACCGTGGAAGTGCTCCATTATCTCGATTAGAATACTTAATACGATTTCCGAGATCCAGCAGGGAAGGAGGCTTGAAATTCCCAAGCGAAACGGTCCTTCGACGAAAGGTATTCATTGCGGAAAGATTAATCGATTGACTCGGGAATTCATTTAGCGGTGGATCGACAGCCAAGATGGATGCACGGTTCTCTTATATCCCTTTCGATTCTTTCCCGGTGTTGCTCTCACGGGATTCGTTCTTACCTGGCCGAGTAAATGTTCCAATTATCGACGCGTTTCAAGCAAATCCAGAACTCCGGCTGTTGATCCTTATCCGATTAGGGGAAGATCCAGGACTCTTAGATTTTCACCCACTGACCATAACAGCAACTCAAACTCTTCTCTTACGATCATTAAGAAGCTAGAATCGTTCGAAAAGAGGGAACTATAAGACGAGGCGTAACTGTATGTTAACACTGTGCGGATCATTCGTCCCATAACACTGAAATTGAAATTTCTGTGGCATGGTCCTGATCCTCCGAGTGTCAGATTTTATCACAGAGGTATAAAATAGACCGGGACACTCGATGGGGATTTATGACCCGAAGGGTTCATGAACCGGAGCATCGACCTCCTGTAAAATCAGTGATTTTCTATGGTATGTTGTAAAATTCTATATTCGATTGAACTACAAAAGTTTTACGTAGAAAATAGATCCTACGAGTCTCGGAAAAGATTGCAAAACAAACCGCGAATTCGTTATCCCTTTCGTAACGGAGTCGCGTACAACGATTCCAATGAAATTAATTGAAAGATCCGACGTTCGTACCAAAACGAAGGAAGATTACATATCGAAAAGGAGAGATAGAATAATGGTTTTCGACGTCCCTCCCCTCTCGATCGTGGCCGGTGAATCGAATTTCACGGGTTGCTGGAACGAAGCGCGGAAAGGAAGACGACAGCTGATTAAAACTCTGAATAAAACCGGACCGCTATTTCTGGAACATTCATGTACAGCGAAGCGTGCGAATGCATCGATTCCACGGGTAGTGGACTCTGATGAACGCGTATTGAATTCCATTTCTGCGCAACAAAGGACACCGTCGATGCAGTTTGGCGCGGCAAAGGGGAATTCAGGTTACTGTTTCGAGCGCTCGCGTTTTAATTTTAAATTTCCTGCCACGAGCGCGCGCGCAAGAATGATCCGCAATTTGCGAAAGCATCGATAGGCATCGTTATTCTAATTAAGCTGAAACGAATCGCGAGCCGGTCGATTCGCAGCTCACAAAGGCGTTAATTAAAGTCCATCCCCCCCCGTCCCCGGGGAAATTACGTAAAACGTAGTCAAACGTCGTATTTCCTTTGTTCCCTTCTTTCACTGCCCCCTTTTTCGCTGATTCCTTCGATCCTTCGACGTCTTCTCTGAGAACGTTGACCGATACTCGATTGTCTTCGAAATAGATCCTTTGTTTCCTCTCGACGAATTTACATTTGATTTTCCACTAAAAAAATCCAGATGAAACTGTTGAATTTTGTCGAGGCTGTAAATATAAGCTGTAAATACCGATACCGGTATCGTAGGAGCAAAAACAGAATCGATTGCGAGAATTTGGTCGACTCGCCTCGCATCTTAGCGTCGTTTCAATTTTCAGGAGGAATTCGAGTTACGTCGAGCAAGAACCGGACCAGTGGCGTGTGTAAGAACTGGAAAACGCGCCGCATAACGAGTTAAGCTCTCGACGTAGTTCGTTAAAGGATTACAAACTCGTTGTAAAGTCACGAACGCGCGCGGACACGAGTAAATCGTACGGATTACGTACCAGGACTGTTCGTATCCCGCGCAAATTATTACCGACTCTCCGCAGCTTTCCGTTCGTCGAGCGAATCCAACTTTTCCAACAGCCTCGATGGACGGTAATTTATGTTGCGAATCATTGCAAACGGACCGTCAATATTTATGGACGATGCAAGGCTCGTCTGTCGTTTGTATACGTACGTTAAATATAAAAATACACAGGTATATACGCAGGTTTAAATTGTTTTGTTTTCGAAGTCGATACTCTTTGGACCTGAATGATTTCAGACATATTGAGAAATGCGATTATCGTATCGATATCTGTCAATTACACGATGTTTGATACCCGGTTAATCGTATTCGGATAAGAAGTTGAAAGATGGCAACGACGATTTAAATATAAAAATGATCAATAACTCGACGACGACTTCGTTGTAATTATCTAATTTACACTTAGAGAGTGACGCATCGAGGATCGAAGTTACCAATTATAACATCGAAAGTAACAATTATTTCATTTTTACCTTGATTTGTCATTCCTCGCTATCAGCCTGCTTCATTCTTTATCGATAATGATAGAAATGATTGATAGAATGATTGAAATCGAGTATTACGAATGAAAAACACTTAAAAATTTTTCAGACGATGCTTCCTCGAGTAATCAACACTCGCGATAACAGATCGGTCAAATCGTTGAATCGTATCGATACGACAAACAATGTTAACAAGTACATTTTACCGATATCAATATTTTATATCTCGACGACATACTCGAGACTCGATGCGTAACGAACGCTGGATTATCGTTACAGAGCTCATAAATATTATTTATCGATGCAACGATATGATTGTCCCAATTGAAAGAAAAAGTTCTATCGGCCAATTTCCTCTTTCCTAACTGCAGTCTTTTCGATTATCAAGGATTCGACGTAGTCTCTTGCTCGAAACAGGGGAGAATAAAATCGGTAAGCGACCCGTTAAACTCCCCTAAGCTTCCGGCGGAGGACAGTTTTCGGGGCAAAGTTCGTCCCTGGCGGTATCGCGGAACGTTGTGGGCGAAATATGCAATCGGTCGGTCGAAATGGCCCAAACCGTCGCGATATAAAGGACTTCGTTATCGAATACCGATTCCACGTCCCGCAGTCTTTCCGCCGTCTAATTTCAGACGGTGTTACGTAGCTCGCGAATCTGGAAGCTAATTCCGCCGGCGAAATTACATCGTACAATGGAACGAAGAAGATACGTTCGAACGTCGAGGGCGAATTTACATTTAGAGACGTTCCCTAAGGTCTGTTTCGATGTTTAACGGCGGCAATAAATGATGCAAAAAACACGAGAGACTATTACGCGTTCTGTTCAGACAATTCTGAAAACGATGACCAATTCAATCTTGCCGCGTTCGCGAGTAAATACGCGAGAGCTGAGACTCGTTCTCGTATCGCGTCGATTTCGATGAGTCGATTCGAGCCGGCCGGCAATCGAATCTGCGTAAATTTGCAATCGCGTTTATCGATACTGCCGCGATTCGACCCCTGAAACCCTAGCTAATACACCGGGGGAATTTCCCCTGTCTTTTCGAGTTTTCGTCGATCGTGCAAGAGGAACGAAACAGGGTGCAAATGCAATCTGGAGGAGGTTACCTACGGTCAGCGTGTTTCCATCCGGGGGAAGAAAACATAGAAAAAGGTTAGCACGCGATGAAACGTTGAGCTCATAACGGTTTTTCGTTTATTGGATTAAACTGTCTCGAGTTAAGATTTACGTGCGCGTGAAATCGCAGGCACATCCTTGTTTTCGTTCGTTGATTGCTGTTTAACATTCATTTATATCGATTTCGGTACGATAAATTTCGAGATTTCAAGTTTAAACAAAGATGAAACCTCGGTGAATATTGTTGAGATTATTTAAACGTGCTATATTCGACCGCGCGTGATCAACGTCGAATCGAACGAGGTTTCCTTTGTTACCCTCGCTTGGCAGTATTTTATTTATTCATACCTTTTTTTTTCGCTCGAAACAGGATTGTTTTATTCAACCGTGTCGGGTGACGCTTGCGTTGCATCAAAAGGACAAGCGGAAAATCGCGATGCGTTCCGCAGCGACGTAAATTGATCTGTCAGACGTAACAGAATGTTTTTTTTTTTTTTCTAAAACGAAATTGTTCGCGAAATCGACGGTTTTCCTCGGTGGTGTCGTCGGGAGTTCAATATCCACGCAAACGTTTCGTGCACGGTGACGTGGTTTGTATCAAAATTGACCAAACTGTGTCGTAAATACGAGTCTCGTGAACAATTTCAATTAACCCCTTGACGTACAATTTAATTCCAAATAATTCAGACTCATCATTGTATGGCAAGAGGTTAATAATCGACCAGATAAATAGAAATTTTGTAGAATTTCCTGAAAGATCGCACAGAGTCATCAAAAGTAAAAAAATGGTTTCTTCGTAAATAGACGAAAGGTTAAATTAATTTCTACGTCTGTTGTCTATCGTGTACCACAAGTGGCTGTAAAACCAGATCGTATTCAATCGTAGAAAGTGAAAAGAAATTGCACGATAGGTTCCGGACACCTATTGAACACTGACACCGAGTACTCGCAATTTGATTGGTTTTCAATTCGACTTCGAGCCTCATTAGCTCTGCACTTTTCAAGCCATTCGCGCACATCGCGTAGCCCACGTGTATCGCCCGGTTAAAACTCGACGTGTATTTCTAGACTCCGTTCTCCCTTTATCACTCTTTTCCCCTGACCGATATACAAATGTACCCACTCGATCCTCTATCGCAGTGTTTCTCAAACTATCATCGGTTCTCTGATGAAAAAAGAAATACGAATCTATATTCACTTCCAGAAGAATTTCATCTCGAAAACTAATAAATATATTTCACCCCCTACGAAGACTTAAAATATCTTCGAAACAGCTGGTTATTTTGAAATAGAATTCGATGTAATTAATATTTTAGTACGTGAATATAGTATAGACGACATTCGAAGGTCAAGTTTGTTTTTTCCAAATCATATATGTCTCCCTTATACTTATCCCTTATTCATCCCGTCATTCTTTATAAGAAACTGTATGAATCATAACTCGTCGGAAGATGAATGAATTATTCGAGCGTCGTTTCTGAAAGCTCGATGGACCCAGGGGGTGGTGTAAAAAGGGGGGGCAAAAACGATCGGAGAACGTCGGGGAACGGAAGACTCGAATAGGTTACACCGAGAACCGGGTCGTAGTCGATGCCGCGAAGAATAAAAGGGAAGACACCGGGAACGAAAAAAGAGTTGGGGGTGGTTTGAGGGGGAGGTTGGTCTGATCGATATCCGATGAAATTGGCCGTCGTCCTCGTAGCGTGTGGCAGAGGGTCGCGTGCCATTTTTCTGAAAAGCCTCGATCAGGAGAGCGAAACGTTCGCGGAGGAGGAAAGGAAAACAAAGGGGGAAAACCTGACGGGAAAGGTTGGAAATGGCGGGACGGGGGACGGGGGCGAAGGGGAGGTGGGAGGTGGAGAACAATGCGCAAATGGAAAACTGTGATCGAACGCGGTTCGACGCCGCGCAGCCACTTCAACCTACGAGCATGGCCGTTCGCTTTAATGAAAGCAACCGGATGAAAATTGCGATTGCGTTCCACTTCGATAATTGCAATTATTGCTTTCGCCGTTAATCAGCTGCCACGGTTTTAATTGTATTTTTAATTAGCTGGCCCCGCGACAACGCCCGCGAACGACGATCCCCGGAACGCGTTCGAGCATAATCTTGGATCGACGTTTCGCTGAAATTGCTTCGCTCGCATCTGCCGGCGACGTAGAATGTCTCTTGCACGACCGAGACACGCCATTTTGGCCGCAATATTTCCCGCCCACGCCACCCCCCTAGTCGCGTCAAACTCACTCATCGCGAACTTGTTCCGGTTACCGGAGGATACCACTTCAATTAAACGAGACAAGTCTCTAAACTTTCTTCAACGTTGCTGGTTCCAGTTGTCCTTTACTTTTCGAAAGATTCTATCGATCCTCCGGTTGCTAAAGATTCTCTGATTCTTAAACACAAATTTTATTCCTTTCTTAAAATTGGGGTATGGTATTTAGTAACTACCCTAGTAAACTACCCTATGTGGTGATGACTGTTCTTGGTGAAACCTAGGATCGTAGAGCAGCTAAGAGTATTTTTTTATTAGATTGAAGATGAAAGACACTCGAAACAATACCTATGGCATAATTCGTATCACAATTACGACTGCTATTTTTCACGTTTGGCTACATGGACCACCAGCGTCCACATAACAAGGCAAAGGGTTAAGAACTGTGGTCGTGGAACAGATATTTTAGAGCTCCCGTAAGAAAGTTCCATGAAAACAGTTATATCAGAACTTTCGCAAGAAAAAGTTTCGTCGAGCAGATAAAACGCCATATTTATAGTACGTTGCACGTAATAGTTTTAACGACAATACAACATCGTATTAGATACAATAAGTAGGAAACACGACTTTCGAAGTGGGCGTAATAGTGATCGGGAACCTCTATCGCGCAAGAAAATTCATTTTCGTTTCTTATAGATCGTATTCGATCTGGAACTTCCATTATATTTCATCGAATCACATTGCGTGAGAACTTTTGGTATAAAAGTTTCGTTTTAACGGTGTCGACTCTATCGAAAAAGCTCGATAGCTGTTTCAATCTCGTACTCGTAAACACCGAATCGTGCGCGTCATACCTTGCGTCATCTTAGTCTTCCACCGAAACCTTCTTAAACTTTGCCCTACTCTGTTATCTCTACTCCCATTTCACGTATTGTTGTCATATCTCGCGACAGAGCTGGGAAAAAACCTCGACTCGAAGGGAAATAAATCTAAATCTAAATCTAAATTTTAATAAACTTAAAAATTTGATCGCAGTTTCCGCTGTTTTCAATCCAAAAACCGAATTTTGGCTACGCGTATAGCGTCACGGATATTGATCTGGCACCGTGTTAAAACCGAATGCAATATTGCAGTATATTTCAAATCTATACCGGTGTTTGTGTCGGTGGAACCAGTAGAAATACAAATATATTGCGTGCCACGTCGAACATTTAACTTGTAGAGTTCAACAAACTTGTCGAATTCGTTCTCTCGCGTCCATTACATTAACGATCGATCTACGTAAAAAATCTGCAAAAATAGTCTCTTTCAAATTAGATATCGAGCTCTATACGTAAGATAGGTCAATCGTTTGTTCGCGCGATGTATCATCAAACTCGCGAACGGAAGTTATCAGTCTGAACTTCCGGCGACAACTTTGTTTGCATTCGTTAAGTGCGAAAGAGACATAGTTGCAGAACATGGTTAATAACGTAATGTACCCACCCTTGTTTGCTCACAGTTTCTCCTCTGCACCGTGTGTCATCCTGATTCTGTCACCCATCTTGGCCCTCAAGATTTCCATCGAAACCTTCCTTGTGTTTCGAATCATTTTTTAAAAGGTTAATTATTATTCTACGTTTTGAATTTTTCCGTAGATTTGCACCCTTGGATCTGGGGGAGAAAATTACCAGAGACTGTGTGTTTTGCGACGATCCAGCGATTTCTTCGATCGCGTCGGCGAGAATATCCGATAATAACGCGTTAATAGCCGTGACTAATGCGTTTGTTTAACTGCGTACATAGAAGGGTGGACAAGCGATAGGTGGACGATAAGCTCTGTATAATCCACAGAATATATCGAGTTCGAAGAGCGGTCGTTATGATGCGACACGCCCAACGCTGGCATACGTTTATGCGCCCGTATTAATAATCGCGATCGAGCGGGAGATCTATCGTTCGATATTCGTGCGCCAACGACGTCCAGAAATTTATTAACGAAAGAGACTGAGGGGGTGAAACCACCCTTCAAATTGGGAATTCGATAGGTAAAAATTTTACTGTCACATTAGTGATAAAAATTTGGTATATCTTGCAGCAAAGGTTTATTTATTTCAATTTTATTAGCTTTATTTATCGTTTAATTGCATTGCAATTTTTTTTAAAATTGATACCAAGTATTCTAAGACAGTTTATGAGCAAATTTGCGATATCTATTATCTAACTTGGTGGTCGTAATGTGTCCAGAAAAAGATAAATTGTCGCAAGTAGCAACAAGGTCGTGCACACTATTAATTATAGTACGCTGTGTCCGTTATCAAGACCGTACGTGACATTTGAATATATTAAAATTTAGTTTATCCACCTTACACCAGGATATAAGATTGTTAAGGTCAGACTTAGGGTTACGAGTGCAGTGATATCGCTGTGGAAAATAACTTGAGACCGTCCGCTCGAAGTATATACTGAAAAATTAAATTCTCGTTTTCCATAAACAATATTTGACCAAGATCGAAGGAGAGCCATTGTCTCTGGGTCTCTCGATTTTCTCGAAAATCAAACCAGACCCGGTCACGCGGTATTTCACCAAGATATTCATATCACCCTCTGCGCACAGCACTTTCAGTATGGCCGGTTTAGGCGCCGAGTATCGGAGTCAGAAAGAAAAGACCCATCCTCGAAGAAATTGCGAATCTAGATTGAATCAGAAGCTTTTAGTCAGCTTTTTCGAGGCTCGTGACCAAGCAAAAATTACTCGCTACTGTCCATACTCCACGTTCACTCGTGGTACCATACTCTACATAGTACAAAATTGATCTTTCTCTCTGAAATATTCTGGTAATACCGCAAAGTTCTCCAATCCGTTCCAGCCATCTTAATCTACATTTCTATACTATTTATTTGACTTTCTTTATTTTTTCATACATCTCGTCAAAGATTAATATTGAATTTTCAAACTTGAATCGAACGAGGAATTATTTAGCGCTTTTATGTTTCGAGCAGAAGCATTTTAATCGCGATTGCGACGTGTCGCCCCCACTTCGCGTGGATCGTCACGTAAGGTTCATACACAGAAGCATTTTGAAACGAACTTCTGGTCCCCCGTTCCATTCTCCATAATCACGCTATTACCTCGATTCGATGGAGCTAATACTCCTTCCGGGATGGTCGAATAAAACGGAACGAGGAAACAAAGGCGGGCGTCCGTAAAGGGGAACGGAAAATTACTTTTGCCGACGGGGAACCGCGTCGTTCGTCACGGGCTTTTCCATAAGGTCCAACGCCCGGAACTAAGGGAGCAACGGATAGCACAATTTCAACCTATTTCCATTTCCTTTGCGGCGCTCCGTCCTCGGTCGCAGTCCGAGTCAAGGCGCGTTTCTCGCGAAAGAGCCATTCTCCATAGCCTTCGCCATTCCTTTCTCCCATTTGCAAAGAAACTTTACCTTACCGACTATCCTGGCTACCGCGGAAAATATTCCGGGCTCCGGCCGTCCTAGCATCCGGATAAATATACGAATGCACCGAATAAACTTCTAACATTCCAAGCCACGCAATAGTCCCTCGCTAAGTGACGAAAACTCGGGACCGTTTCGAGCCTATCGAGTCGATCGAACCATTTGAAACATATGAAATCGTTCCTTTACCTTCGCAAGAATAAATCTTGCCACAATAAAATAGAAAAATTGGAACAAATATTGAAAGAATAAATTAACGTGCGCCAATACAACGGAACGAATGTATTTGTTTAATTTTATAAAGTGAAGGTAAATGGATTCGCGGAGTTTTATTTCCTCCAAGTGGAGTCTGTAACGAAAAATGGCACCTTACGTTAATTAATATTATCGTCGAGAATCTGGGGTTTGATTTATGTTTTAAAATATACAGCGAGCAGAAATTAATTTTCCGCCGGACGCGTTTCTCGAGAGTCGAACAAATCTGTGTTCGAGCGTTAAAGCTCTGCCGCTGACCGAACAATTCGTTCGTTTCCCAGGAGAGAGGAATTGAATAGCAAGGCACCGCTGCTCGTTTAATTCGTCGAACAATAATCGCATTTCCGCGAGTCGCCAGGAACGAATCCGTGAACGGCCGCGGAAACGGTGAACGCAATCACGGAGGGAGGGTTCTTTCGCTGTAGCCGGTTAAATTTAACGACGGTTTTTCGCGTTAAATTAGAACGTCAGCTGTCGGCCGTGCCACTTTTCCATAACCCGCGAAGGTAGACAGCGAGTTTTGATTACTGGCTCGGCCGGACGCTCGTCAATCTTCCGCCATCGTTTCGTTTTAGCTTCAGAATTATACGCGCGATAACGAACCACTTCGGTACGCGAAGAACTTCAGAAAACTGGGTCCGCGGATTTATTTTCCTCTACCAGCGTTTCACGAAATCGCCTAAATTACCTCGTCGAGCGTGCGTTCGTTCGAAACACGAGACCCCCTTTATATTTAAACGACTTGACAAAATTTTAATATCGACCTTCGGTAGAAATTGGTACAAGTTAATGGAACCTTTTCGACTCTAAAAATTCGCTGCACATTGCTTCTGCTCGAATTTAAATCACCTGTAATGATAGTGAAATTTGAAAAGATTTATATTAAGTAGAATCGTGCGAGATATCTCGAACAGCTAGTAGCAAGAAATAATTCCACCTGTAAGTGTAGTTCATGAGATAATCGAATTTAAAAATTTGCAAAGAACGCTTGCGATTTGGCTGGCGCGTCTGTCCATAACTCGCTGTTTCTACTTACGCTGATCGCGCGCGCGTACTCTGAGTCTTCGTGGTCGGCTTTTCTCGATTTTCTCTACGTAAAAGAATCCATAAAATTATTAACGCGAAATCCAACTTTATTTTCATCGGTAAAGATATACAAATAATTTAAAATTGTTATTTGGACGTTTTAAGTGACTTAAAGACGTTTATAGTGTTTTTCTTTTGACAATGGCCACCGGGGGGATCAACGTTGACCGCGTTTATGGCGCGGCGAGGACCAGAGGCGCCTTTCTTTCGCGTTTCTCGCCTGCCCGGCCTGCGGATATCCGGGAAAACATGTCGAGCTTCAAAGCCGGAACCGGAAACGGAAACAAGAAAACGGCACGTCGAGAATCCACCTCTTGATCCGGAAAATCCTTTGTCCCGTTTCGTTCCGATCTCCTTTATCCTTTTATTTTCGTTTCCTTCGTTGTGCCCCCGGGACATCCATCCCTTCGCCTTCCTCACACCCCCCCACTCGGAGGCGTACGTTCCAAGGATTTCCATTCGCTATTTAACGTCTTTCGCTGTTTTCTCTTAACGCCTCGGGAATTCAGTTAATAAATCCAGGACTGGAATCGACCGGGCAAATTCTTCCATGTCCGCCCGAGGCTTCCCAATGCAAACCGTGTCTCGTTCGAAGAACGTTCCGATGTCTCGTTAAAAAATTAGACTGCGAGCAACGTGCAGCAATTGTCCCATTTTTAAGCTTTCGAGATACGAGAAATTTCACCGTGGACCCAGAAAAATTCTCAACGATTAGAGCCAATCAATCTGGAAATTGGGGCTCCTAAATTTCGACGAGCTTACAAAAGGCCCGGAGTAGATTCGAAGTTATTTCCAATCGTCGAAAATCCTATAATATCGCAAATTTGTTGATCCTCGCTGGGAAAGGAAACGCGGGACCAGATCGATAAATCGAACGCGATGCAATCCAGGCCGCCGTTGAAAGGCAAATATCTTATTAACGAGAAGAAGAACGGGCGAGATCTCGGCGCGGCTGGTAAGTAAATCTTTGAAAGGGATATTTGCCACCATCATGAATATAAAATGATTCGCCTCGACGGGTTCGTTCGATGTCTGACCTCGTCATATCGCGGCGATCGCGCCCGGGCCACTACGATCCGGATCTCATCTCGCGGAGTATACTTGGGTCAAGAGGATTCTCATCCGTTTCGTCCTCTTTCCTACGCGAGTCCTGGCTCGGTTTTCCCGGAGGACAAACGCGCGGAAAGATTGCGCGGTTCGAAATTACGGGAGAAGAGTACTCTTTGGCCCGAGGAGGATCGTGCACTTTGAGAATCTTCGAATCGCGACGCGAGCGTCCCTCCGCCGACTGGATAATCCAGAGAAATCGATCAGGATCCTCGACTCCTATCCCAGAAATTTTGAGAAACGAAAATCTGATCGAAATCGTGCAATCTTCAATCTTGCGTGATCACATCTTGAAGTTGGACTTGCCTCAAACTACCTATACGATTTTTAATTTCGTTAATACTCTCGTGAACCAATTGTATGCAATTTAGCTTTTCTCGAGTAAATAAATAGTAATGGAATCAATCGACGCATAATACGATTGTACGGTGAAAAGGTATTCGCTTAACGAAACGGTTATTTATTACTGGTATATTTGTTTCCGTAGATTTGTATACCGTACGCCGCGGAGCCTGAATTTAATGTTTGAGAAGCGATCGGATCACTGAATAGACTGTTCTTTATAATCGCGTTGAAAGGCTGTGACGAGAGTCGGCCCAATAAAAGCATCTCCGTGGAATCGATCGGCATTGTTGACCCGCGATCCCAGTCTAGCAAACAGCGGATTTTTTAAGCTTTTTACGAAAGAACCCCCTCGTCCCTGGGATTCAAGTTCCATCCGTCGAAATCACCCGGGAAAACTTCGAACGAATCGCGAAGCTTGACGTGAAATCTATACTACGGAAAATTTGAAATTCGATCGAGAGCAGAGACGATTGAACGATGGACGATCACGTAGCCGTGGGAGCTTTATTATCTTCAACAGAATCTTTTCCCAGGATCGTTTTCGACCATCGAATTAACACGTTCAGCGTGGTAACATTTTCGTAGAGTGCTTTTCGAGCCAGTTCCGTTCTACCAAATTTCTATATTTCAAAAAACAACCACGAAACGATAGACAATACTTTTTTTAGTTTTTTTTTTAACTTTTTAAATCCACTTTCTACGCGCTGATTTTTCCGAAAAAGTTGGCAAATAATTACGAACAACGCATTGTTTATCGTATTTTGTATTACGTTCAAAGTTGCAATTGAATTTTGCTTATTTATTTTCCTTTGTAATACTCGATTACACGTCGCTATTACGTTCCGCGTTTTATTCTCGATATTAATGGCTTTGTGCAAAATAACAGACGGTAGTTGATTGAAAATTTTATCGAAGTACCGGTAATTGAAAAAGTCGGTAAATTTTCAATCTCTGGGCACGATATAGAGCATGTGTGTATCTTTCTCGTCGCAACAAACGCGTTAACGGGGTATTTGCTTTTATACCGGTCGAAAGTAGGTTATTTTTCGGGAAGTTTTTTTGTTTAGAAACCACAGAACATATTAATCAATAATTTTCCATTCATATATTCGGCATTTATGTATACCATTGTTGTCAACGTACACGTAAATTTTCAACAAATCCACTTCATCGACAATCCTTCGTAAACCGCAATAATCGGGCGAAATATATCGGCGTCTCTGTGACAAGTTTTCCACGCGATCATCCATCATTCTTCGTCGATTCGCGTATCGCAATATCGCTATTTTTATATTATAGACAAGGTGTCAAACGAACGTACAAATTTATTTCGACGCGCGCAGTCTGGCCAATAAATAACAGGCGTTCTGACAAAATAAAACAATGCTCCTATCGGTGTAAATCTCATCCCCGTTAAAAATACAGTCCTTCCGCGTTGGAAACGATTTTTAATATTTCAGAATCATTTTAAGAAGATCCACTCAATTGCTTCGTTACGATCGTATTTAGTCCTCTTCGTCGACAGTTTCGGTGTTCAATAATTTCTCCTTCGATCCAAGAACGTAGAATAACTTCTGATCTCGTTGTCAAATTTTTAATTTGTATCAGAAAGATCGTTTTACGAACGTGAGAAAATGGTATTTGTATATAAATTCGAGAAATAGCGGAGGGTGTTCGTCGTAGAATTCCTTCCTGGGATTAGCCCAGGGGGGAAAAATCATTACGGCCGTTTCGAGGAGGAAAAGAAACAAATTTCTTGCCCGAGGCCGCCGCTCGAGCTTAAGCCCCTTATAACTAACGCGATTACTTACGTACCTAAGCTTCCCGCGGATTTCACGGAGATAAAAGTTACGAGGAAACACGCGGGTGTCTCTTATCTTACTGTTATATCGCCGCGATGTTCACTTTCTGTCGTCTAACATTAGATTTTCCTCGCAGACGCAACGCCCCGGGGAAATATCGACGCGAAGCCTTGACCGTGCATAAGTTAACTTGAACTTGACATCCGTGACGTTAGTTCAGAGACTGTTTTAATGCCAGCGATAAACTCCCCGTTCACCGTTCGCGTCACCAGATATCAGTCAATTAATGTCAACGACACGACGACTGATTGGCAAATCGAGAAAGCGCCGGTACAGATCGTAAATAGACCAACGATTGGAAAATCTATCGTGAAAATGCAAACTAGTAATCGAAAAGCAGCAACATCTGTGGATGAACCTTCGTACGCGCTGTTAGTTTTAGGTCATCCCTTACAGTATTTTACAAACCGTGGCCGGTGAATTCTAAAAAAAAAGAACGTTCTATACGCTGGGGGGAACAAATGCTAACGGAAGCAAAGCCTTAAATTTTTAACGCAGCTTTACGTCGCTTATTTGCTCGTACAAGGCCTCTTGTTATTTTTATCCGTGTACAAAGGTTGGAACATCCATTATTCGGATTGTGATCGTCCTCATTAAGTCTATTGCTTGTTCTATTTTAGAAACCCTCGCGAGAGAGGAAGAAAATTTCTCCGTCAAGAATTTATAGACCAGTATGTGTTTTCACAGATCTTTCCACTCGATTTGTTAAAATTGAAATGCGTATTGTAGGAAAATTATTCACCTCAAAATAACGCGTACGCGCGCGCGTTTCCACCGCGTCCAAAGGGATTAATTGGCCGCTGATTGAACCTGCATCGTAACGAATTGCCCGTGTGCGTGAATTTTATTATATTACGTTCGATTCATAAACGAAATAAATAAATAATGAACGGTCACGCGCGGGCCCGTCGAAGTTCGCGCGGCGAACGTAACGTCGAAATTTGATTTTAAAATGATTTCCAGCGATTAGTTCATCGCGCGGAATATCAATTAAGCGGCCGATAATTAGCGCTGTAGCAGCGCGCGTCGTATCCCTCTTGCAACGTGCCTCGAGTGCTCCGGGCTCGTAATTCACAGCTTATTATACGAAATGCTGCTTGTGCCGGTATTTCGTGCACACGCAAGCTCGTGCCACGTATAATCTCGACTGAAATTAACTTTTCTGTCTGAGGACGTTCGCGCCACTATTTTAAACCCTTATCCGTTGGTTGCGCTGCAGAGAGATCTCGTGTCGATATAAAACATTATCTACACCCCGTCGTCTGGAAGAAAGTATTTAATAACCATCGTGAAACGTTCAGAGTAAAGCAAAGGGAAACAAATTGAAGGCGTAACGTTTCTCATTTTTAATGTAAATGGGAGAAGTTACAGGGAGGTCGCCAAACGCTCAGATTTTGAGTTTTCGTACTCGAACGACGAAACGATGTTTTAATAACGAGAGTGGGCGAGCGATGGTAGCCAAAGGCACTATCCGTGCTCGATTTGAAGTTTCATAAAGCGAGTCGAGCGTGAAATTTCGTTTTACACGGAGCCCTCTTTGCATAAGCACGAGGAAGCATCGCTCTTAATTGATTCGACGAAGCGCGACGGCGCAATCGGCCGGTTCCCTTTGCTTTTTTCCTCTCTCCCCCCCTTGCGGATCGGAGTTCGGGAAATTTTCAACAAATTTCATTCCGAGCTGGATGGCTTTAAACTGTGTCCCGTAGTTTGAAGAGTCCCGTAAAAAGGGTCGCGAGTAACTCGGTTTATCTTGGGGCGAGAGTGTCGGCCGGCGGTGCATTTGCGAAAATGCAGTTTCCGTACTTTGTGAGCCGCGACCGGGCGAAGTAACCCCTTTTCCTTGGTGATCAGACCGGGTCGCGTGCATGTGAAAAAACTGTGTACGCTAAAAGCTGGTAAATTAACACTTTGACGCCCGTTTGTTTCGGCCAACGCTCCGTCGTAATATTTAACGCCGACAGCATGGAAGTTTTGTTATTAGGAGGAGGTACAAGGTTTTCGAACGACGTGCTTTCGATTATTTTTTAAAATAGTAGATACACAGGCGTGTTACATCTCTGTGTATGATTTGTTGTATTTTTGGGAATTATTCGACGCAAATGGAGCGTAGATAACAGAGTACACTGTAGGAGAAAGGAAATGGTTTTTAAAAAAATGATTTTGTGTTTGGAGAAAGGAGGCTGGCGGGTCCCCGCACTTTCTTGCAGAATTCAATTACGCTAATCGATTGATTTCTCTGGGGAGATATTCCTGGAGCGCACGGCAGCCCTTACGCCACCCTTACGACCTTATAAAATCTGGACGTAGCCCGATGGGCCCGGAATTTATGGTGTTTCCACGCCGGCGATATTAAAATTCCATTCGTGAGCGACGTTCGTGTTTCAATTATTCGTCAACCCCATCGACGAGATTCGATGATCGCTCATTTTGGTAGCGTAACACCCCGTTCGCGTAAATAACATTTTTCAGAACGATTTGAAATTTTTTTTTTTCGTCGAAAAATTTAGGCACCTACCCCCTGTCGATTTTCCTTAAAAATTCCTTTTTCATTTTTAATTCGTTGTCTAATACTTTTTTGTAGGTACCCATGAGCTCTATTTCAGAAAAAAGTTTCATTGAAATATATTCACAATTGTAGGAGTTGTGGCTGTTTGAAAATTGGATCATTTTTATGGGGTTTTTCACATTTTGCGGGGCCAAGGACCAACTTTTCGAATATGTTTGCGATTTGTACATATTCTCTATCAAAATACGCGTAGTTTGCTTTTTCAAACATTAAAATCGTCCAATCCGTTCAAAAGTTATGACGTTTTAAAGATTCGTATGAAAATTCGGGCAAACATTTCTGTAATTAGATTCTGTAATTAGATTTTCGGTAAAGAATTTTTTTCTCGAAAATGCGTAGGATTTCGGGGGTACGTGTAATGACCAAAAATGATTGTAATTGACCCCTGCAATCGAAAATAATTTTTTTAGAACGATTTGAAAAATTTTTTTTCACCGTAAAATTTCTGTAACTACCCGATTTTTTTTCTCGAAAATGGGTAGGATTTCGAAGGTATGTGTATTCACCAAAAATGATTGTAATTGACCCCCGCAACCGAAAATAATTTTTCCAGAACGATTTGAAATTTTTGAATTTAATTGTTAATAACTTTTTAACGAAGCTTCAAACGAAAAATTGATATTCTTGATTTTCGTCTTATTTTGGCCTCTATAATCTCTCATCTAAATTTTTCCCAGGGTCGAACACCCTGTATATTCATCCCCCAAAAAACACGGCTCAATAACTCAGAATTTTTTATTGATTTATCTCTTAAATTAATTAAAAATGGAGCAAGTTTAAAGGGGGGTGGAACTATAATTCTTTTAATTCGTTCAAATAACAGTGTTAGAAATTTCTCGTGCTCTTACGTAATAAGGTAAATATTCCATGAAGACTCGGGCAGCTATAATTTTGCGATTGACGCACGGATTACGCAATTGCAAAAAGAAAAGGAGAGGGGAGATCGTTGACAAGAAAATAGGCGTATCAATCTCGGTAATTAATAATTTCAATCAACGGGGAGCATCGTAGCAAACCAATCGACGTCCGATGTTTCAACAGCTTTCGCCATACTTCGATTTCAATTAACTGGATTGCCGTTGTGCCCGTAGTTCTTTTGCCCTCTTTTTTCCTCGCCCGTAGGTTCGCTACGCGCGACGATCAGAAATCGATAGCCCTGTCTATTTCGTTAATGTAAATTCGATACTAAATAGTTTCCAGCTCGTAGAACCCGGATGCCCTTTTTGCTCGTTCTTTTCGCTGGCGTTTCGATGCACTTTCATTCCTGCGTTCCGTCGAACACGCGATGAAAACCGCGACGACGTTCGAAACCTAAATATCGAAATCCCAACGTCGAAGGATACGTATTAATTGGAAACAAATCTCATTAACGCCTGGGCGAGACGTGGCTTGGAACTCCGAAATCGACGTGTTTGTTAATTTCCCATAGGAGATGGATAAAGAACAGGAGAACTCGATCGACCGGGAATTGGAATTTATTCCTGTAAAAACCGTACGGGAAAATTGGAATCTTAGTATCGCCCGTAATCGATGGGATCATTAAAGAATTAGTCGAACGACAAGATGGCGTTTCTTGTAGCCTGATTGGTTGGTCGTAGCGAGCGGGAACAGTCAGTGATCGAATCGTTCGAACGTCTGGAAAAAGTAACGTTCCTTCTAGGAAATTTCAATCCCGATTTTAACCGGGAGCTCCGGTGCGTTTCACCGTATGTGGAACAGAACGATTACGTGGCTGGAAACTTCCGTTGAAACGGTTTAAATTTTAATTCAGGACTCCCCGGTAGTTTCTCCAGTTAAATCCAGCGTGCTCGTAATCAAAGGTACCTACCCCCCTGACGGTAATAATAGCATGAATCGGGTCAGTGAATACGGTCGAAATAAAACGGGATTCCGTAAACTGATCCGAATAGACTATCGACACGGTGTTTAATCAATGGACTTCGGTCTTGAGGTTTCGAAACGCCGTGCTACCGGAATTACGATAAACGAAAATGTTCCCACGTCGGGACAGTCGAAGCTTTAAAATAATTATACGTTCCAGCGAAAATATTGTATTTCAGGGAAATTTATTTTATACGATATCTTTCAACATCAATTTTCACGAATAAATAACATTGATGCTTCGTTTATTTTATCGTTCGAGCACTGTAGTTATTCTTGTGCAATCATACCCCATTAGAGTCTATTGGCGTAACGATAATCAATTTTCTTTCTCTCTGCGAGAGGTGTCGTCGATCGGGTCACGTCGACTATCAGGCGTCATTGCTCGGATTAAAAAAAATCGTTTAGCTCCAACGATTCTTGGTAATAAGTTCGTTATAAATTAAAACACGCTCTCTGCACAGGTTTCAGGTTTTCCCTACTCGATAAATCATTTATGCAGCGTTGTTAACGACACTGATATCCTGCTTCCTTTCCTGTATTCAATTTCGATGTATTATTTATTATACGCGTGAAAACCCCGTCACGTGTGAGAGAAAGTACAATATTTATACAGTAGAATATATAAATACGCGTGGAACAAAATAATTGAATTATGAATCATTTGGTGGCGCGCGAAATTGAAATTCGATCCATCAATTATCGAAATAAAGTAAACGTTCGTCGGGGCGAAAAAATAATCGACTGCTTCGAGGATGGGAAAACGGGATAAGCCGGGAAAGTGGGGAAACTTGTAGATCACCTTCGAGGTGTAAAATCCCCTCGGGGAGGATCGTTTCGTTCGCAGTGTTCGATCTTGGGGCGTCGAACTACGCGACTTCGTTGCCTTCTTTCTTCCACATTCGATCCTGATCCGCTTACGTTCCACGGAAGAGAGTTTATCGACGATACGATGGCTCTCTAGCGCGAAACTTTCAAAAAACCGCGTCCATTTTCGAAGTTGCATCGATGATCGTCCAGGCGAAACGTAGTTTTCGATAAACGCGAATCGCGCTGACCGCGGTATTCCTTGCGTTTGCGTTTTCCCGGGATAGTTTTCCGAGACAAAATTACTCGTCCACTATTTGTATCAAGTTTTGTTTAAACACGAGATTGTCGATTAGTCGAGGTTCCCTTTCAAAATAACATCCATGGAAGTATGCAATCGATACACGCTGATAATGTGAAAGAGAAGTATCACGGTTCCCTTATTTTTTTGTTTAATTTATCAAAAGCTCAGCGTATCGGCAATTATACGGTTGGTTTGGCTCCCCAAACTTTGTCCAGTCATCGAGGGGGTGGCGATAGGGTTGAAATACCCGCAAGTCTTGATAAACAGTCGCTCTTTGTCGCCGCTGGTGCGAGAGATTCTCAAAATTGGCGCGAATCGATCGTACAAAGGAGAGTCAATTACCACGATAACGATTCCGTTGAATCGTTAAATTGACAATACCTCGACGAACATTCGAATAAATTTTCTACGTAGAATTCGAATATATTTTATTTTAAACTGACCTAGCTGTTTCGTAACGTCCCTAACAGGCAGGAAATTTACAAGGAGAAACGTTTCCGATTGAAACGAAAGTAGTCTGGATGAGTCGAGTGCAAAAGGACGAAGACTCCCGTCGCTTCGTTCGTTTCGAATAGACTAAAGAAATCTTTGTCCTGCGACGAGAAGACGAGGGAAACGTTGTTCGGCCAACTTGTTTCTTTCCTCGACTAATTTTCAATCGAAGGCTATGAAAGAATAACGTCGGAGATGAAAGGAAACGTCGAGTTATTCTCGTCCCGTTGACTGACGAGTTGCGAAACATGCCCGAAACCCAGAACCATGCTTGCATTTTTATGCTCCAGCGAATTCACGATTGTTTTTCGCGCCCGAGAAACTCCACGAGTGGTCTGGAAAAATCAATCGAACGCAATTGCCAGAGTCTGCGGTTCTCTCGATTTTTATCCCCCAACCTCACGTTTCGACCCTCGATCGTAAGAATTTTGTTCTAAATTTCGAACGTTAGAGAGACTATTTCGGTCCACGATTTAAGCGAGATTAAAATTTTTCAGCGTCCTTAATAAGGATTTTTATTAAAAAGAATTACCTGCCACGGGTTTTAATCTTGTGTAATGATTTTTTAAATTGTCGGAAATATAAATTCATTAGACGCGTCGGCAAAGTTTTATTAAGAAACTTTTTTCTTCTTTTTAACGATTATCGTTTACGGGTACGTTTCTTCCGCGCGATTATAATTTATGTTTCACGAATGCAGAAAAGTTGGACGATTAATCCCCGGCCCTGATCGAAGCCCCGACGCCCGTGGAAACTACCCCCGTCCGTGTCCCGCGACTCCCCCGTATTAAACTCTCGCTACGCTGCTCGTGCCGGAGTTACTTTTATCGCGATTCGCGCCCTTCCACCTTTTAACCCTCCGGAAAACAACAGAAGTTGGATCGGGGAACTTGGTACCGCGTTTCTGGTCGATTCGCCCCGACGACGACCAACTTCGAGAGACCAAGACGACGCCATTTTTGTCGAGACGAACGTAATAACCTCCAACACGTTGTTCGAGATACGATAACATAAATAAATACAATAAGATCGTGCCAAGAAAACATAAAAGTTTCGATATTCTTAAACAATCAACAAACAAAAATTCATCTAAGATATAACAAATTTCCACTGTGTTCAATGACCTAGAGTCAGCAATATTTTCGTTCTCTCTTGGAAAATAACATTCTTGGCGCATTGTTTGTCTTCAATTGTGCATCTCTGGTGCAAATTGGTCCTCGAGTAAAATTAAGTCGTAGCCAGTGCACTCTTCGCGAGAGTTGCCCGTAGAGGACTTTGTTATTTCGAGGGAAATGCGGCAAACAATCGGAATTTTTTCTATGTAAAATTGGCCAGACTGTCTCCTCGACCCCGGAAATGATCTTCCCGACCGTACGAGCAGGTACGAGACCATTAATTCACGAGCGTCCGAATGCTGTACGTTCCGTGCTTATGCAGTCGTAGGCGACGGCTTGGCCGTGTATGCGCCCGAGGAAATACGTTCGCGTCAGCGTATGCACCCCAGGATGCATGCACATGGAAACTGCTCCATGGGCCGTTATATAACTCGTTTAATCTCTCGCGCAGCATCCCTTTTCATCTTGAATCCCGACTGGCTAATTCGGACACAGACGCGTACGTGTTCTTGCGAGCGAAGAATTAGGTCGTAGCCGTACGTAATAGCGCGTATCTGAAATACCAAATGAAGATAATGCCACAGGAATAATAATCGACCGGTGACTAACATCTTTTATTATAAATTCTAACACGACCAGTCGTTTATCTAGCGTGTTGTTCTTTCGAAGGAATTTGTATTCCAGCAGCTGTTTCTGGTTTGACGATTGAGAAGTGAAGTTATTATATCAAGCACGACGATATTTTCCCGGGAAATCGGTGCAACAGAACAATAAAACGGTCGAAATATTAGGATGTTTACAAAAAGGAAACATTGCTGGTTTTAGTCGATTTATTTGTTGGTGTTTTTAGTTATTTTAACGATTGTAACCACACTGGTATTTACCTATTAGCTGCCATTGTAGAGAACACGCAATATTGCGTGTTACAAATTTTAAGGAAAAATCGACAGGGGGTAGGTGCCTAAATTTTTCGGTGAAAAAAAAACATTTCAAATCGTACTGAAAAAATTATTTTTAACTAGAGGGGTCAATTACACTAATTTTTGGTGAATAGACATATCTCCGAAATCTTAACCACTTTCGAGAAAAAAATTCATGTAGGTGTGAAATTTTTCGACAAAATTAAAAATTTTCAAATCGTTTTAAAAAAATTATTTTTAGCTAGAGGGGTCAATTACACTAATTTTTGGTGAATAGACATATCTCCGAAATCTTAACCACTTTCGAGAAAAAAATTCGTGTAGGTGTGAAATTTTTCGACAAAATTAAAAATTTTCGAATCGTTTTAAAAAAATTATTTTTAGTTGTAGGGATCAATTACAATAATTTTTGGTGAATAGACATACCCTCGAATTCCTATCCCTTTTTGAGAAAAAAATTCGTGTAGGTGTGAAATTTTTCGACAAAATTAAAAATTTTCAAATCGTTTTAAAAAAATTGTTTTTAGCTAGAGGGGCCAATTACAATAATTTTTGGTGAATAGACATACCCTCGAAATCTTAACCACTTTCGAGAAAAAAATTCATGTAGGTGTGAAATTTTTCGACAAAATTAAAAATTTTCAAATCGTTTTAAAAAAATTATTTTTAGTTGTAGGGATCAATTACAATCATTTTTGGTGAATAGACATACCCTCGAATTCCTACCCATTTTCGAGAAAAAAATTCGTGTAGGTGTGAAATTTTTCGACAAAATTAAAAATTTTCAATTCGTTTTAAAAAAATTATTTTTAGCTAGAGGGGTCAATTACACTAATTTTTGGTGAATAGACATATCTCCGAAATCTTAACCACTTTTGAGAAAAAAATTCGTGAAGGTGTGAAATTTTTCGACAAAATTAAAAATTTTCAAATCGTTTTAAAAAAATTATTTTTAGTTGTAGGGATCAATTACAATAATTTTTGGTGAATAGACATACCCTCGAAATCCTACCCACTTTTGAGAAAAAAATTCATGTAGGTGTGAAATTTTTCGATAAAATTAAAAATTTTCAAATCGTTTTAAAAAAATTATTTTTAGTTGTAGAGATCAATTACAATAATTTTTGGTGAATAGACATACCCCCGAAATCCTACCCACTTTTGAGAAAAAAATTCGTGTAGGTGTGAAATTTTTCGACAAAATTAAAAATTTTCAAATCGTTTTAAAAAAATTATTTTTAGTTGTAGGGATCAATTACAATAATTTTTGGTGAATAGACATACCCTCGAATTCCTACCCATTTTCGAGAAAAAAATTCGTGTAGGTGTAAAATTTTTCGACAAAATTAAAAATTTTCAAATCATTTTAAAAAAATTATTTTTAGTTGTAGGGATCAATTACAATCATTTTTGGTGAATAGATGTACCCTCGAATTCCTATCCATTTTCGAGAAAAAAATTCGTGTAGGTGTGAAAGTTTTCGACAAAATTAAAAATTTTCAAATCGTTTTAAAAAAATTATTTTTAGTTGTAGGGATCAATTACAATAATTTTTGGTGAATAGACATACCCTCGAAATCCTACCCACTTTTGAGAAAAAAATTCGTGTAGGTGGGAAATTTTTCGACAAAATTAAAAATTTTCAAATCGTTTTAAAAAAATTATTTTTAGTTGTAGGGATCAATTACAATAATTTTTGGTGAATAGACATACCCTCGAAATCCTACGCAGTTTCCAGAAAAAAATTCTTTTCCCCATAAATGTTTATTTGCATTTCAATCGTTTTAGTTATTTTTAAAACGAAGTGCCTCTGCATTATTCAGAGAAATACTTATAATTCTGCAATTAATAGTATAATGTAGACTTTGAATTATCTTCTCCTGACAACGACGCATTTTTTAAACGTGAATTCGTAAAGTTGTTTACGTTTAAAGATCTTGCTTGATATCGTAGACATTTACAACAAAATATTATACGTTATCGTGCTTAAAATGTTGTTATAATTATGCAATGTAAATGATATAGATTAAATTTCACGTTGGAAACGAAATGTCGTCTTCCTATCCAAGTACAAAATTGCGCTTATTAACCGCAAACGATAGATTTTATTGGAAAATTAATCGAGTCCTGCGTATGGGTATTTGCTTATTATGGTTCGTTATTTAGATTTTATCTGCGTTGGAGGCGGGCCGTTATTACGTGAAATATTCGGAAAATAATATTCAGTGGAGCGTGCACGGCGCAGCGATAAGTAGAACGCAGGTGAATTGGTAGATGATGGTCGTTGCATAGGAAAAGTGTTTCAGAACGATACCCGTACGACTCGCATAAATTTCTTTTCACCACCTAACGAGGTTAATAAATACCAGGAAGTAACTGCGACTCTCGTGTGACCGTGGAATCTGTTTTCCCCTTATTTTGTTCGCCTATTAAAAAAGTTTCAAGTTGTAGTTGCCTCTCGTTATTTACACGCGATAATTTCGTTTCTCTCTGTAGAAAACGTTCCTGGAAACGTGGTCGGAATTTAAATACCCAATTCATCCGATACGTATTCCGAACGTGAAAATTATCGAAAACAAATGAAACGCAATCCGTGTTGTTTCGCGTACGGCGATTTTTCCTTTGTAAAATGCAATAACGTTTCGATCGTCGTTTGGATGACGCTTAATTCAATGCAAAATTCAAGATAGAATTTTCGCGTTTAACGAGAATTGATTTTAACATCGCGTTTCTTTCACCGGACCGCCAAAAATGGCGTTTTTCGAGCATCGCCCTTTGTCGCGCGCGAAACTCGATCGGGGCACCGGCGAATTTGGCGTTTTCGAGCCTCTTTCTTTCGCCGCTTTGTACAACGCTGCTGCAAGCGTCACAAAAGATTCTTTTTCACCCATTAAAACGCACGACAGCGCGTAACGAAGTTCTCTATGTTTGAACGACGCGGCTATTAATCGCGGGAGCGCGTTTCGCTAGCAGACGACTCGGTTACCTACAATGACTACGCAGAATTTCGCGACCAGCGCTAGACGAACGGTTCGTGGGTTGCTGCGTAATTGCCGGGGTGATTAAACGGTAGAATTAATGCATACCCAAAGCTCGCCAGAAACACACATTAATCTCGGTATAGTGCTCCGTTCGTTTCCGTCAAGGAGCAACGCCTGCAACGCAATTATACAAACGAAAGAAACTAATTTGCCGCCCTGAATTCGTACGATTTCCCGACCGTAGATTTTTATTTATTTACTCCTTCATATTTGTCTCTGAGATGAATCACGAAGAAAAGGTGGTTTCCAACCCTTTGATAGAGTAAGAAGTCGAAAGATGTATTCGTTGAATATCGGTTAGCTCTTCGTAGTTTGATTAAAATCGGTCATTATCACTTGGAGTAGTTCCCTTGCGGGATGGTCGACCCGTTTACGGCAAAATTATCACGCTGGAGTCGTGAAATCCATTTCTGCGCCATTCTGTCAGCAACATAAGCTTCCCCGCAGACAAATGTTTCGAGCAGCCTCAGCAGCTTCGAATCCGTGACTCTATAATTCTTAACCGCACGAATCCACGAAATGGCGCCTCGTTAGCTGCTCCAATGAGTTTCTAGAGCACTTAATATCATAAAAATAAGCAATTACAAGGCTGAATCGTTAAACGATGGCCGGGACTAACTTCGATACAATTTAGAGGCGACTAGACTCGTGGCTCCTTATTTAAGCACGACAAAGGCGTTTACGGCTCTTTGACCTCGCCGTATCTTCAATACGGATCCTCTTGGACAGATTATGCAAATACTAGCGAATCCTCTTACTGTCTACCGAAGTCGAAATAACTTCGGGTCTTATAAAATCGATTAATCGCCTTTCCGGAAGTCGAAGGAACCCGTTACCTGTAATTCTCCCCCGGCGAGGCGTGATCCGAATTACTCTTGCCAATTTCCCTCGGTCGAAATACTTAGTCCGTCGTTTCGGGATGCGTTTTCGAGCTGGTTTAAAAAGCGTTCGGCAAATTGAAATGTTTTACAGACGAGATCGTTAGCCTACTCCCGTGATCGAAGTTTCATTTATTTCCGTTTCGTCCACTTTTAGGTCGAGGTCTTCGTGGTTTCTAAATTCAGCTTTTACGACCCACTTTATTTTTTTAATAGGAACAACCTTAACGCAAACGCGGAACATATGTTTCCCTCGCTGTTTTATTTTATTCCCTTTATTTTAGTGAAAATTCTTGGATCGAGCAGGATCGGAAGATAGATTTGTCGCGACTGTTTCAATTAGGTTCGTTAATCCGTGTCACGGTGGGGTATGACAACTATCGGAGGTTCTTTTGGAAGATGGACGATAAATTTCGGTCCCGGCGTTGAACATTGCACGGTATCGACAGATCCGCTGAAATTCGATCTAAATTCTGACGGATTACGCGAACTTCAGGCTCTGTGCAATCTGCTGCTTCGCTCGTACCTCGGAATTAGCGAACAACCGAGGGAAACGTGTCGCGCTGGGAATACAGGAGTTCGAGACGAAGCGGAACAGTGTGTGCACAGTGGCCCGTTATCCTTTAGACGGGAAAGACATCTGTCTAAAGCCTCGATCAAAACTCCAAAATCGCTGTTTCGAATACTTCGTTATCCGTACCTAACGTGGAACATCCTTGGAATTATATTTGAAGCGAAAAAGGCGAGTCATCGCTTCGTTTATATTAAATATATTTCTCTAGTTTGACTTCTCATCGCTACGATAAATAGTGAGACTTAGAATATGAAAGAGGCTGGAGATTTGGCGGTATTATGTGGGGATAAATGTGAAGAATGACATAGTACGAGGGGTTAGCGCGAATTAGGTTGTCTAGGCGAAGGGAAACTCGAGTGGACAGGGATGAATTATTGTTCTGGGTTCGATGTTTCTCCTATATAATATATCATTTTGTAATTGATGGTATTAGACCAGAGTAAAAACACACGATGATTGATTTTAACAACTTCTATTCCTTAGAAATTGATGCTGGTCTAACACTAGTTTAACGACTTATATCTTTTACGAATGAAACTTGTAAACAATTGCCAGACACCGAATTAATTTCTTTAAAGCATCGCAGATTCTATACATATATTGCCTTTGTACTCGATCTCTCTGTATCGTTCTCAATTTTCTTGAATATCGTGCACTGGTGTAAAGTGTATTATAAACTTTGCGTAATCTAATTGTCCTTCGTTAGTCCCTTATCGAGGGTTGTCCTTTGAATTTACTCGTTAAATCCAGACAGAGGAATTGAATTACTGGAATTTGACAATGTTCTGAATTATAACGATACAACAGTGACTGGAAAAGTAACCTGGTGTACCCTCGAGGAAATATTATACTGTAATGGCTTCGAAGGGCTTCGGGAATAGTGGAGTTTTGGAAGTTTCGCGGAAAGCACGAAATTTGAGACGACGCAGGTTTCGTCGACGACACGTGACATAGTCTTTACTGCCATAATGCTGTCGAGACTGACGAGGGAAGATTTTTTTAACGAAATCCCCTTTCGTCCTGTGCCTCCCGCGAAGATGTAACGCGCGATTGAGTTTATAGACGGGACTTCGTGGGAGGAAAATACGTCGGTTCGTCGAGGAAGACGAAATACGTACATCGAGGCGAGAAAACGCGAATCCGTTGCCTTTCGACTCGAATAAATGCTTCGAAACGTCTCCAGATCCGTTTCCTGTTCGCCCTCCGGTAAACTCTCGACTTTTGTTTTGCTATCCCGACGATTTACATCTTATTGCCTTCCGTCGGCGTTGCCTCCTCGATCGACACCTTAATTCAGGGCACTGGCTGTCTCGATAACGTCGAGTTCCCAATCTTCCTCCAAAGAATAGCGCCTTGGATCGAAAACTTCTAATAAACATGAGTCGTACCCGATTCTCTTCAGTTTTTAAAGTAGAGTTTTATTTTCGATCCGATCCTTCGTAACTCGGCTCGTGAATTTAATATCGCGTTTACGCGACTGGCGCTCCCGAGAGAAACAGCGAATAAAATATTTAAAGCGACACGCGACAAGGCACACACGGTTGATCTGTCCGGGCATTTTTATGGATCGTAACGTCCCAGAAACGAGGAAATATCGCTGGATAACTGGTTTCCTCGCGAACAGATTGTCGCGTTCGGTAGTTTTCCTCAATTGGCGGAAAGTCGAAGCACGAATTAAAAAGAAAAAAAATCTTACCATCGTAACATTTCAGAGACCACGTGTAAATTAATTTGTACGAGTCTATGGGGAGGGTCGGTTTAAACGATTTTACGCTTTCGTTCGCGGAACAGTGAACGAACGGATGCAACGATCTCTCCTGAAAAGTCTTTTCTTCGATCTTAATCGTCGACATTGGAAGTCGGGAACGAGAGCTGTCTGGTTAGCATGCCGGGTTCTCCGGGTAAAACGCTTTTCTCTCGTTTCCAGCATCTTTTGTGACCTAGGCGGGCGGAACAAGATACCCCTCTATATTCTTTCGCAACCAGCGACGCTAAAGACGGCAGGCTTTCAAGGAATCTCTGATAAAAGCGCATCCTTGCCAACTCTGAAAGGATTCGCTTGCAGGGAGTCGCGCTATGGAAATGCCGGAATCGATTCCTACCGCCGAACGAAGGTCGAGATTGTTTCACGAAATCGCGGATGCCACAGATATCCTTTTCCTACTCGAGCCTTTACATTATTGAGAGCCGTCTGGGCACGGAGGAATCACCCCATCGGACGGAATTGTCTCGCCATTTTCATTTCTAACTCTTTCGTACTTTAGTGAAGAATATGTAGGAATTCTAACAATATCGAAAAAGTTGTTCCTCGACACCGTAAAGTGAGAAAAACCCCCTAAAACTGGCCCAATTATCAAACGGCCATAACTCCTATAATAGTGAATATATTTCAATGAAATTTTTTTCTGCGGTAGAGCTCACGGGCACCAACAAAAAAGTATTAGACAAAATTTCCGTACAGCGTCAAACAAATTTATTGAAAATGAAAAACGGATATTTAAGGAAAATCGACAGGGGGTAGGTGCCTAAATTTTTCGGCAAAATTAAAAATTTTCAAATCGTTTTAAAAAAATCATTTTTAGTTGTAGGGATCAATTACAATAATTTTTGGTGAATAGACATACCCTCGAAATCCTACCCACTTTTGAGAAAAAAATTCGTGTAGGTGTGAAATTTTTCGATAAAATTAAAAATTTTCAAATCGTTTTAAAAAAATTATTTTTGATTACAGGGGTCAAATACAATCATTTTTGGTCAATAGACATACCCACGAAATCCTACTCAGTTTCGAGAAAAAAATTCTTTACCAAAAATATAATTTCTGGCCAGAAATATCTGTTCGAATTTTCGTGCGAATCTTTAAAACGTCATAACTTAAAAATAACTGAAAAATTATTTTCGATTACAGGGGTCAAATACAATCATTTTTGGTCAATAGACATACCCACGAAATCCTACTCAGTTTCGAGAAAAAAATTCTTTACCAAAAATATAATTTCTGGCCAGAAATATCTGTTCGAATTTTCGTGCGAATCTTTAAAACGTCATAACTTAAAAATAACTGAAAAATTATTTTGGTTTCAGGGGTCGATTGCAATCATTTTTGGTCATTAGACATACCCTCGAAATCCTACCCAATTTCGAGAAAAAAATTCGAGAAAATGTGAAATTGTTCGACGAAATTAAAATATTTCAAATCGTTATGAAAAAAATATTGTTAGCTTTGGGGGTCGATTACAATCATTTTTGGTCACTAGACGTACCCTCGAAATCGTACCCAATTTCGAGAAAAAAATTCGAGAAAATGTGAAATTGTTCGACAAAATTAAAAAGTTCCAAATCGTTTTGGAAAAATTATTTTCGGTTGCTGGGGTCAATTACAATCATTATTAGTGAATAGACATACCCCCGAAATCTTGCGCATTTTCGAGAAAAAAATTCAGTACAGACAGAACTTGAAACGTTAATAACTTTTTAACGAAGCCTCTATCAATAAATTGGTATTCTTGATTTTCCCAGGGTTGGCCGAACACCCTGTTAGCAACGGAGGGGTCGAGCATGGGAGGCGACGCCACAGATTGAATTTTGTAAAATTATTATCAATTTGTATGTGTCTAAAGAAATACGGAAATATTATCGGTAAAAACGTGAAGGATTACGTTTGGTGGGTATTTTCGAGGCGAAAGGAAAGTGACGAGTCTTGTTCGCGTCGAAACAAGAAATTTATGCAAATCTGACACGCGTCGGCCAGGGGAAACGCAGGATCGAGTGCACTCGAGTTATCGTGGCGCGTGGGAGCTTAAAGCTGGCGAGCACTTCGGACCAAAAATCGGGCCATCGAGGTGAAGCGAGGCTTTTCCGCGCGGCACTCTTTCCGCCGTCTCTTTTCTTTCGCGGAGCCACTGACTGCATTCGAAACCGCCGCTGCACTTAAGAAACTTCTACCGGGGATGAAATATTGCGCGCCCGTTAGCTCGACGGGCCAGAAAGCCGACGTCGAGGTCGATGCGTGAAATACGACCGCGGGTAGGGGTGAAAGCCGCCCCATTCCACGCTAGAAATTTCAATACCAGAGTGTAATTGTTCCTGCTAGTCGATCTATCCCCATATTATTTACTTCTGCTTCGCTACATTCCTCTCTTAACCCCTTGACGTTCATAAATTCCAAGAATGATCAGTTCTCTCTATTGGACTTGTTTCTAAGCTATATAAAAATGCGGTTTCCGTTAATTACAATGTTACTAATATCGTTTCTCAAAGTAGTCAGACTCGGCCATGAGCGTTAAGGGGTTAACGCTCCGCTGAAATTCACGAGTTCTTAGAATAAAATATTTTTTAACCTAGTATTCCGCCAAATTTCACCAAAAGTGTTCCACAGAATAATTTGCTCGTTCGAAAAACATTTATTACAGTCTAATAACTTTAAGCACCGAAAGAGGTAAAATTAGTATCATCGATTCCCAATGGTCCTCTTTTAAGAGAACTTTAAGAACCGTAAAACGTGTAGTTCGATCAATTTATTCATACCACAATGATTTAACATTTAATGCCGGATGTGCCGGTTATTACGCGAAGTTTTGTCGCGTAATACAGTTGCACGGACACAGTGTAAATAACAACGCGTCCAGCTATTTGTCGGTCGTACGCCATTGACGAGGAGTATTTAATTAAATAGCAACGTTATCTCGGTGTTAATTGAATTTCGTAAACACGATGTTGAATCTGGTATCGTTTTAATTAGCATTTATGGCCACGGTTCGCGCTAAAATAACGAAACGACCGAGGTTACGCGACGCCATAGGCGAGGACGCGATCAACAATGGCGACGACGGTTTCGTAGAAAGTTCTGCGAGAGAGTTGCCCATTTTTTCGGTCGCGATTTTTACGAAACACCGGCAATCGCGTGTATTACATATGATAATATCGAATTGGAAAGTTTGACTCGTCGCAGAGGGAACGACTCTGTGCGTTCTCCTTTCGTTGGGCGAAACTTTCCTCTCTGTTCTCCCGCCATTGTGCGAAATTCGCGGTCGAAGCTTCGAATCTGCAAATTAAATCGAAGGATGCATTTTCGGTAACGAGGACCAGCAGACGTTTCGTTCTCGAACCGCCCTTATCGAGGGGCGAAAGTTTCCCTTGAGAAGAGGAATCCCAGTTTCCTTTTCTTCCTCGATAATGATGTAAAACAAACTTTGACGAGGCTCGCGATAGGTAAGTTTAAATTGCATATATAAATGTTGATCATTTTAATTGCAACTGAAAAAGGGAAACTCGAAAAATAATATTAAAGTGGGCAACATTGGTATACAATTTAAATTCGTGTAATAAAGTTGCTTTATTCTATCTTTACTTGTTTTCGAGATAGATCTTCTGCCAGTTGCGCGAGCCGTCTCGCATATTTTAATAAATGCATATTAATTTTACCCTGGTGCTGTTTGTTGTTCGCGCTAGCAACGAGAATGAATTCCGCCGCAAAGTTTCCTCCGGCTCGAATTCGGTTCCGCGTCCTCCCGGATAAATGAAACGTCGAGCATCATCGAGAGTTCCCTCGAAGGGCAATCTTACGACGCAGAAATCTCTTTTCTGGCCGTTGTGACGTCGATATACGGCGAAGTCGACTTCTAGATGAAACGAGGCAAAGACTGCTCGCAATCGTGGGAAGGGAAATGAAAACTTTAAGCCTTCGAAACTTCGTGGTAGAATAAATAAAGGAAGTCGTGTCTCTAATGGGATTAAATCGAGAAATTGTCCTTTCGTCGGAGAGGATCTTTTACATTTTATTCGCGAGATATTAGAACAAGGGACCGAATATAATCACCGTTCGGTGTATTAACTTATTAACAATCAATATCCCCAGCCATTGTTCCACCCGCCAGGAGGAAACAATAACCGGTGGTACGGTGTATACTGATAATTCGATACGCGAACAATAATTAAAAAAATAAAATGTTAATATGGAGAACCTTTGTGTTCGAAGGGAAACGACTCTAATTATTCCTCGTTCGTCGATTTATCGATTTAACGTGGCCAGTGCTCGCGATCGTCGCGCGTAACAGAAATTATTTTCGACTTATTTTTACTACGGAAGCTCGTAACAAACCGGGACTAGCTGCACGCGAAATCTCTTTTTGCTATTCTAAGCAGCCTGCAAACAATATAAATAACGTTCTCGCGTCTAATTAGCTGTACATACGTACATCGAGAGACGGCGTAGAGGTCTAATTAACCGATCCGCACCGCGTAAACGCTTGTCGCCCTAATTAAGCGGCTCGAATCCTGTAAACGGTTGTTTCATTATTTACCGCGAACATCTGTACGCGGCTCGGGATAATTGACGTGTACTTGCCGTCGCGGAATACGATAAACGAGTATAACTTTGCAAAGACAAGGGATGACGGAACAATTTTTCGCTCGTTTATCGATTCCGAAGATCCACGTTCCTCGTTATGTTACGATAATTGTGTTAAATGCAAATGCCGCATTTGCATCCGCCCCGGGAGCGAGAATCTATAAATCTTACTCAGTTTTATTCGCATTCTGCTACGAGGAGATATTTCCATCGCTGAGAGATTAAATTGCAAATTACTCCAGAAATATAAATTCGTACTTAATTCGTCACGTTTATAACACACGGAACGATCTTATTATTTTTTCAACTATTCCATTATTCAAAAACAGTGTTCGAGTACCTAAAAACTGTAATTGACACGCGGGGAGGAAATATTTATGGTCGTTTACAGCGGCTCGTTAAAGCGACTGGTCGCGGTTCGTTAGACTTAACGTTTAATCGAATTTAAAACTGTCAGAGCGAACGTAAAAATGAATTTCCGTATTGCAAGCGACCAAAATATGTATATCAAAGCAAGTATTCGTAAGGGGATTGTAATATCGCGAGCAATTTGTACGACGTCGCGTTACCAACTTGCAGCTCCCGCGCGCGATGTTTAATTTAATTTCTCGTGTCTGCAACAACGGCTGCGTTTCGTTCGACATGCTGCGCGTGCAATTTATTTAATACTTCGTAACAGCGGCGCGCCCAGAGGGTTGCAAGGACGCCGTTGCAAATCATTCGTTTTTTAACCATTACGGTATCCTTTACACGCAACGGGACGGGAACAAAATTAATTACAGGTCTACGTTTCTGCTGTAGAATTTTAACAAATTAATAAATAAAGCGAAACATGCTTCTTCTACTTTGTTGGTCTAATTTAATCAACCACGTGGTGGACGTTATTAACGCGTCCTTCTGCATTAGTTTGTTTAGTTTGACCTATTTTTAGGAAACCACACGGTAAACAACGATGATTCAGCATTAAGTGTTTCGTCCTTACCTAGTTTCGCGACACTAGTTAATTGGCCGAATTAAACGTCTGGTTTCTGGCTTCGAATTAAATTTCTGCTGCGAAGTAATTAACTGTCGCGACAGTTTTTGAACTGAGGGGAAAACAAGGTAGTTACTTTACTCGTTATCTCCGTTCTTTGTACCGAAAGTAGGTTGTTTCTTTAATGAAATCGTCTGGATATGCAATTTTTCAATCCAATTTCATAATTAAAGTATAATAGCTCTGTCCAGTAACATTTGTTAGAGACAATGATACAAAGAAAGTTTAGATTGCTTAATTATTAGCTGTCTCTGCGCAGCTTGATTCGCGAGTGCAACTATAGTCGCGTGCCATCTTTCGATGCAGCGTTCGTTGTTTCGCAATCGATGAATCATTTGTACAGCGAATCGCGAACGTTGTTCTACAAATTCGCCCCGGGATACTCTCTCGTTCGTTAAAAAGAAGACGACAAGATAACGTGCAACACGTAATTGATAACGCAACCGGTAATATAAATAACCGGTATTACATAAACGGTGGACGTTATGCAATTGACGTAATTGTTAACGGCCCGTAGCGTGCAAGCAGACGACTGGTACCTATTACCTAATATAATAATTACGCTACTAGTATCGCGTGCGTACTCACGGTACTGCCAACGTTGCCTCGTGCATGTTATTTTCAATGTCATTATTTTTGGATAATATTGCAAACTACGCTCCGTTAACAACACTGCGTAAGAATCGATCCATTTGTTTACCTTGCCTTGACTAAATTATTTTCCATTTGGAGTTTAAAAGAAACTCTATATTTGGTGTATTGAATGTGTGTGTAAAACCACGTTTTATCGATGTAACTTCAACACGTTTGTTGCGCGTGAATTTTCCTATTTATAAACCATTTGAATAGTCAACAAATCGACTACTTGAGAAGGAAAAATTAATTCCATCTTCGATAATGGAGTGGTTGTGAGTGTTTCTGAGAAGAGTAAAAAATAAGTTGCGCGAAACGTCGAGCAAAGTGGTTGGAGGGACTCGACTTTTTAACAATGTAGCGAGCACGTCGCGGCAGCTAGTGTTCGTAGCCAAGAAACGAACTGTATCGGCGTACTAAATGCAAAGTCGATACTTATCGAGCTCCGCCTTGGAAAAACGCCGGGAAGAAGCGTCTAGCATATAGGAGCGCGAAGCTGGAGGGAAACGCGCTATCATATTTCCGGTCGAGTAGCTGTTTCTTCGCATAAACCAGTACGCCACCTCGCACCTCGACTTTTCTCTCGAGCTTTTCTACCTTCTTCCACTTATTTATCCGACTCCTTTTCACGCAAAGCCAGGCGTGTGTGTATTTTCCAAACATGCACTCGCACACGTGTTCTTCGAGTTATCGCAACGCGTATTTGTTGCGACCAAGACGCCATTCGATCGAACGTACAGGGCGATCCTACGAACTGGGCCAGCCTCTGAAAATTTTGTTCGATGATTCGATGTCCTCTGTTATCTTGCGATCATCTGAACCCAACAGAAAATACTTGTTAGAAACAAGAACGAATTTTTCTTCTTCTGGAAAGAGCGTATCGATGTTTGGTGGATGCAAATGGCGGCTATTAGCTCGTGGACCGTGCGTGAGTCTCTCCGCGTCCATCTCACTCCACGCATCGATGTCTCCGCGTCGAAGGAATTGATACGCGAGCTGTACGAAACTACGACCACTTATATTTTTGTAAATTAACAGGCTTATCGAGAAAATATGTAGAGATCGTGGTGAACAATAATGACAAGGAAATTAAAATCTGAAGAAGTGCTATCAAATATCGATGTTGCAACCGAATAAACGCAAACGTTATATTTCGAGTCCATTTGCAAACAATTACAAGGCAGGTTTGGAAAGTATTCAAACGTATCTATTTCGTGTTATCGACGAACAAACATCGACGATCCAATTTAGAATCCATAGAATATTCAACAAGAGAATTCCTTGATGAAACGGGAAGCTGAATACGGGAATCGATAGTTGTTTAAAACACGATTGCTTTGTTATTATTTCGTACCGTAACGAACACGGTAACAACGGTGGCCATTTATTTAAAACAAAGCTGATAGAATTTTTGGCCACTGGGATTGAATGTAATTTGCTTTCACGTTGAAAATGATGAAATGTTTTTACGATGGAGTTTTGTTTTTTCAAGCATGCATTTGTTATTCGCGGGGACTAGGTACACGATCATTTTCACAGATTGTTCGAGGTATAAATGAAGCGTAAACAGGTCCTATTTGTCCAGTCAGTACGTAGCGGGAATTCCTGGTTCCCTTCCGGCGTCGTTCGCTCCAGTTTGACATTTTATTTATCAACGACAGACGGGCGTGGAATTTTCTCTCGGTAGAAAAACAATCCGTCGCGAATGGAAACGTTTTAGTTTTAAAACGCGCGACAAATCTCTTCCTCTATCTCGTGCTTCGTGATCCGGATGTAAAGTGGCGTGCAAACGGTCGTAGAAACACTTCCGGGGAGGCAAATTCGCGTAGAAATTCCCAGCATTTTTCCAGATAACGAAACCCAAGAGATCCGCGCCGGAGCTTTCGCGACGTCGACAACATTATTAACTCTCCAGGTTCGATGCCTTTGCATCGTATTGACCTACAATGGCAAACTCGTTCAGGTTCTCTGGTTAAATAGCAGATTTTTACCAAGACAAAATTAGAGCAAAGAGAATTTATACGTATCTATTTCATTCGTATAATGAACTGTCAACAATTTATGCAAATATTGTCGAATTGCATATAACGAAAGTCGACTATAAACTCTCGGTTACAAAATTATAAGCAAATATTGAACACAAGCGTGCAACAGGTAATAATGGAATTTCTATTACAGAGTTTGTAAGGTCGATTGTGTTTATCTTACGTTGTGTATTCGCATAATATTGACGGTAACGTTGAAATGTGGATAGATCTTAATTCCTGATTTCTATCGTTGAAGCAAAATTCTCTAATAAAAAGTTACTCGCGCGTAAACTTTGGCGAATAGAATAATAATCGCTTCTAATACTCGATGGTTCTTAAATAATCGAAATTAAGATGGATAATCTTCTTCGGGATAAGCTTCTTACGAAACTTTATTTACGAAGTATAAAGATTATAGCAGACTAACTTACTTCGGATAACAGATTTCCGTTTAATACGTTCGAGCCGTTAAAAAAGACACTCGAACGCGAAATTGATTTCCATCGAGAATTTTCAAATCGTCGGATCTCCGACGAGGTAATGGAAGTTTAACATGGCCACCTCGTTTACCTAACTCAGACCTCGCCTAACGCGGATCTAATGGACTTCCTCTGGAACTAAGGCAAGACGTTTGTATCAAACTATCAGAGGATGCGAGGGGCACAATGATTAGAGGTTGTAATGCCTTTAATCGCGAGCAGCCATCAAAAATACATTACGTATGTCTTGGGAATCTCATTCTAAGCGTCTGCTTACATTCATACGTAATTCACCTCTCTGCCGATGAAATAAAAGCGAAGAATAATACAAAGTCGAATATTGGAGTCTCCATATTATTTAGAGATCACATGACGAACCACATTGAGTTTACATTTATGACTAAAAGACGTCGCGATTAGTCTGATTTGCAACAGAAATAAATTTCTACGTTTCTTGAAAATTAGCTGAATTTAGATTCACGTGTTTATTTTTAATGATAATAAATTTCTCGATAATTCGAACGTGGTCGCGGGCTAATGTCGACGTGACGGGAGCCGTAGGTGTTTCGAGAACGCAATCTGCGAGCAGTTTGCAGAAAAAGATGAGCCGGAAGCGAGGCGGACAGGTCGACCGGCGTGGAAAGTCGCCGGAGCCGAGTGGTTTTGTTCGCGGACGACGGAGGGAAAAACTAGAGACGTCGGGAGGTTTTTACCGTCTTGTCCTGGCTTCCCTAACGACCCTCTCGAGCCCCTCGGCGAACAGGGACGGCTGGAAAGACGTCGTTGGACGTGGAAGGCGGAATGGAAGCAGAAAAGGACGGTTAGGGCGACGGACACGAGGCTCGTCTCCGCGTCGAAAAAGTTGCGATACGTGCCGAAGTGGTCAGAGCCACGACGAACCGCGTTACCGTTCCTGAGAGCCTCGATTATGCGACGGTCATTAAGTCGTCGTCCATCGCCGACTTGACAGTCCTCGAGAAAAACTCGCGAGGAAACCAGGAGGATCGAAGACGAGTGATGTGGACGTCGAAGAGAACGAACGACTGTGATTCTCGTTGCAGAATCGACTCGACGCCGTGATACGTCGCTCTGGAATCTGAAAATATTTCTCAGCGATAACGAAATGCTCCAAAACGGTCAAACCGTAACGTGAATCTCGGTATTAAAGTCGTAGCTGAGGAAAACACAAAATTAAAAATATCTCATCGGTTTTTTAAATATTTCTTGGGTTAAAAGTCTTTCCATTACGGAAAATAAACTGATACAAAATTATAAGACACCCTGAAAATTATTGGTTTAGATACTTAGTGTCATAGTTATATGAAAGTACATTTCATCGAATCGAAATTTATGATAACAAACTCCTAATTTAAAAAGGGTGTCTTATAATTTCCACCGCGCGAATTTTGAATTTTATATTAGCAACGCGCCTCGATGTGCGTCTCCGTGAAATTTGTAAACTGTTTACTCTATGAAATCGACTCTTGGCTAAATTCGTAACGAGAACGAATTCGTTTCGCGCAGACGAGACGCGTCCACGCAGTATAAATTCACCTCGCGGACCCTGCGATTCATACGCCAGGCTGTCGATACGCGACAAAGAGGCGCTTCCACGCGAAGATAGGACGATTTATTCGTCGAAATTCGAAGTCTGGCGAACGGCTTTGTACGGTTCGTACTCCATTACGCGCTGGAATAGCAATACGTCTCCGAAAGGAAATTCGTTCGACTATTACAGAGCGATCGCTGTGTTTTCCGACGGTCGTCCGGCTCTTTGCGCGTATAGGAAACCTGTCGAATGCTGTTCGATAAGAACAGAGGGGGGAAACGAAAGTTTATGAAACGTCGCGTCCGCCGAATAAGCGAAACGATCGTTAACTCCGCGACGCGGCGGACGGTCGATGGGAAATCCGATTTGTGTCGTCCACCTTTTGAAATCTGCTCGTTTGTCGTTGTTTCTCCCTGCTCGATTCGCTTCTGGATTAACGGACGACGACAAATAAACAACGGCGGGATCGCGACAAAGGACGCTCGGCGAAACAGCGACTAAACGTCGCTGGTGCAGATTCAAACGCGGATAAAAAGGTTTTCTCAGGGACGGACAGATTAATGACGTATGCAGCGAGTTTTCGAAGGTCGTCGTCGCATTCTGAACCGCGACTCTCCGTTCGTTTCAGCCTCAAAATTCATTTAACAAATTCGAGGGCAGTTCGATTTAGATTCGACGACGTTTTTTGTTTAATTAGACTTCTGTTCGAACGAAACATTGGACGAGAGTTTTACTCTGCGACGACGGAGTTTGCACACCGTATCGGTGTCACGATTTCCTGGTTTGCAAATGGCGTGACGGGGGCCCATTGTTTTCTTAGTGCCGGTTCATTCACAGTCCGGGCGACGATCGGATAAAACGAGGCTTCGCCGCCAGTATCGTCGTCCCTGAGCGCCAGAAGCGAGATTCCTCCTACAAGATCTCGCAGTAAACAAAGTTGGCCTTCCGAAAGGCCAGTGCACCAAGCTGGCCCGCCATATTTGCAATTCCTATCGCGCTTCTTCGTCGCCTTTCGCGTGCGCGCAATAACGATCGACTCTTTAAATATTTGCGCCTCGAATCGCGATACGACAGAGGTGGAGTAATTTTCGACGTCGATCGCGATACCGTCGCTCGAAAATATATTGGGAAAATTCCACTCTCGTCGCTTGGAACAAAATCAGAAAAATAGGAACACGATGAGGAACACACGGATTAAAATCAAAGTTACAACGGATTATGCAGCGCCGAGAAAATTAAAAGCGATATTTACCTACGTTATCGTCAACGTTGCACACACACTGTAATTGTTTAAACAGTGACGAGCAGTGAAGATTAGAGATACCGTGACTGTTGAACGATGTTCTTTTATTAGTAACAATTGGAAGGTTCCTTTTCCCGGATAGCGTAAATTACTGGTGAATTGTAGGTACTTTTGTCCGGCAAAAATGGCGTTTCGCGTTCGGATAACTTTATCCCGTGTTTTCGTTTTTAGCGACCACCTACGGATACCTGCGGCAAAGTGAATTCTCGGATATCCAGTTCCGGGGAAGCGACTTGGAATTCTCCGCGGTGTTCCAGAAATACCTCCGCAAGACGTTCGCAAGGTTGCCTCTAATAACTCGCCTCGTTTCTTATTTTCTCCGTAGTTTTGCCAGTCCCCCGGTGTTTCTCTAGCAAACGACGCTGGGTGACCCTCGGTGGCATCCGCTTCTGGATTACACGCGTCGTAACGAGTCGAACAAAAGGAAATTGACCGCCCATTAGCCCCACAGTTTCCTCGAGAACCAAACAAACCAAGAAAAAAATCCACTTCGAACCATGTATCTTTCCAAATCTAACTCTAAATCTACCCACTACCGGCCAAATGATCGTTTTTAATATCTCGTTTACAATCTCTAACATAAAATATCATTTTAGCGCCTTTTAACGTCATGACTTTCTTTTATTGCTTGTTTTCAGAGACTTTTTTTGTAAAAAACAGGACAAAATATGGTATCAAAGTCTGGTTAGCTTCAGATGTAAATAAACAATGCGTATTAAAAATAGTAAAACTTTAAACGCGTGCAGTTCCGAAACTACTAGTGCTTTATCCATAATTCAGCCACTGTTGGAAGCGGCAAGGCCTCCCCTTTAAAATGGCTTTTGGTTTTTGTCGATCCGACTTCCCGTTCCGGAGATATCGCAATTTATGTAAAGAGGTATTTTTTAAATTCCGCTATCCACGCTCTCGCCGCCTTAGAAACGTCTTTGAATGCGCATTAAAAATACTAAAACTTTGAACGCGTGCAGTTCCGAAACTACTAGTGCTTTATCCATAATTCAGCCACTGTTAGAAGCGGCAAGGCCTCCCCTTTAAAATGGCTTTTGGTTTTTGTCGATCCGACTTCCCGTTCCGGAGATATCGCAATTTTAATGAAGCGGTAATTTTTAAAAAATTCTCTTATGGCGCTTCCCGTGTTAAAGCTGGCTACTAACGCGCATTGAAATTACTAAAACTTTAATTACTTGCAGTTCCGAAACTATTAGTGTTTTATGCATTATTAAACCATCGTTAGGGGCGGTGAACCTTCCCCTTTAAAATGGCTTTTGGTTTTTGTCGATCCGACTTCCCGTTCCGGAGATATCGCAAGTTATGTAAAAGGTAATTTTTTTAATTCGACTATGTCTGTCCTTGTCTAGCGGAGTCGGACCTCCTTGTCGCACGTGCGTGGCGCTGACCTACCCCGCGTACGTGACTGCCGTGACCCAGTTCCGTAGTATTTCCAAGAATTTACTACGCGCTGTTTACTATCGTCGCGCGCGCGAGATCAATGAACTCGCGCGAGCGCAACGAAAACGTAAACAAACTTCGGACCCTTATATCTCCGGAACTAACCACCGCATCGACTTGAAACTAAAATCGCTATATCTCCGGAACTAGTTGAGCTATCTGCTCTCACAAACGCTCATTTTAAAGGGCATTTCATCCCCTATCCAATGAACGTAACTGCTTTTATAATTTATTTTGTCTTCTATGTTTATTTTGAGATTTACTTTGACACAGTGCACCCAAAGAAGTTTCGGGAATTTCTACTGGTCATTTGGCCAGTCTTGGTAGGAATTGGCATACATGAAGTGTCGGTAGGTTTAGTTTCTCTCCTTTGGGGCGATCCAAATACTTGGAACTTAAATTTATTGGACTAAAGAAACCTCCAGCTGGAATCCAGAAATATCTAATGCATACGATTTAAGGAATAATATAAACCGTTAGTGAGAGATTAATTAACAAATCTAAAGCAAAGAAATTCAGAACCAGACTTCTTAGAAAGAGGGCACGATCGTGTTTAGGATGTTCCTTCAGCTTCGCGGATCTCGTAGGAACGTTATGGTGGCTCAACCGCGTTTCGACGGAGGCAGTAAGACTCCCGATTGAAATTTCACGAGAGTCGAAGGCAAATAAGAAAATCGGGCTTGCATTCTCTTCGTCTGGGCGCTCGGTATTTCGGTCACGTTTCGCGACGCGCGAAACGGAGAATCTCCGGCGGTGTAACTTCCGGTGGTACCCGGCAACGGTCAAACCGAAGGAGCCAAGAAATCTAGTTTCGTAAACTGGGAGACGAAATCTCGTTACATCGTTAACGACGAAGTTCCTTAAGTAAAATGGATTTAATGAAATTCGAATGCTGTACAGCGCGGAAAAACGAGCTACGCGTTCGAAATTCGGTAAACAGCGGTAGTCCGGGTGATCTTTAAACGCTGAAATGACAATCTTTTATTGTTTCTAATTTATTACACCTCGAAATAGAATATTAATTGAAAATTACGATGTTTCGTTCTGGATACAAACATGGACTCTGCGAGACTGTACCGGGGTGTTTTCTATATTTATTTTAATTATGAGAAAATTCGATTTGGGACATCGTCTGCTCTTGACGATGGTACTGCTCGGTATAAAACTTAGCTGATTACACAAATGATGGTTGTTGATTGGAAATCTCAATCTGAAGAGTCTCTACGAAGGCTCCGGAACGTAGTCTCTTAGCAAGTATCTTAAGGAAGTTTGTTAACAAAGTCTTAGAACGAAGTTCCCTTTTCGGTTCCTGGAATGGATCGTGTCATCCCTTAGCTGGCGTTCTTGGCACGATTTTCCTAGAAAATGAAGCAACTTATTCTCGTTCGAATTATGGGCTCTTATCGTTTAAAATATAATTTACCCACTAAGTTCTCGAGTACCCAGTATTATCACACTCTAAAGTTATATTTTAAGTTTGATATTAATATACAGAATGTGTCTTCTACAATATGGAATCCAAAATTAATGGTAATATTGACATTATTCCTGAGTTACAGTCATTTGTATAGTCCAGTAGTGTCCACTTATCTTCGCAGGAAGTGTTAGAAATGGCCGCCATCGATCCAAATGCAAATTTCCGGACGTCGTGTCGTGCAGTTTCGCGTCTTCAAAATGTCCCAGATACCTTGTACAATTCGATGGTAGCTATTTCCGTCGAACAAACGAGTGTTCTTAATTGCAACCAAAAATAAAAATTCGGTAGATTCGGATCGAGCAAATCAGAGACGGCGGTCTTGCAGGACTGTTAGAAAATCGTTCGTTCGAGAAGTGACCGGTTACTTGGCGGAAATGGAACCATGCACCGCCGTGCATAAATCACACGCGACGTACAACACGTAACGGGACTTCCAATAATTCATGCAATCGATTACTCAAAAAGTTGACGTAACATCGACTCATTAATCGCTGATTAAGAAAAGCTATCGAATATTCTGTGCAAACAGAGTCGGTTATACTAGGTTCTGATCAATAAATAAGCACTCATTTTTATCTCTAGCCTTATCGTCGTTCGAGGGATCACTGAATTCAGATCTAAAACAGAGTTTCTAGACTCTCTAATATTGAAAAGCTATTTCGAGAACAGCACATGCTCGTTGCAGATATGCATGCAAGAGACATCTGTTATCATAAAAACACACTGCGTTCGCTTATGTTACAGACTTCTGCAACGCTATGAATTCTAAACTAGAACCACAGACGAGATATTCGAGTAGATCTTTCACCTTATGGAGTTTCGTGGCCCAGTCTGACTGTCATACCGACCTGAAAATTCGGAGGTAATTTTAGCGTCCTCTTCTCCTGGATGGCGGTCAGTTGAGAAACTATTCTCTGAATTAGTATTAATAAATAAAATTAAAATTCATTTCTAAATCTGTTGGTAATATTACAAATAGCACGAAAATAGAAATGGGATTTCAAGACCCCATAAAAATGAGCCGAAAAAATACATTGGTTGAAAGATCTACTCGTATCTCTCGTCTTTGACAATACTCTAGAATCTTTGCTGAATCAATGAGAATCAAAAATAATCTAGCGAAGAAGCTCTATATTTATGATGACCTATGCAAAGCGAATCGCAGCCAATTCGCTAATATTATTTAGTTTTTAATTAATAATTGCATTACCCAACTAAGAGCGATACGATTATTAATTAAACGTAAATAATATTACCCAGGTCTCACCACGAGGAGGTTGCTGCGAATGGAGACCCGAAAGGAGATAGATGGAATCCAAGTTCCATCGATCTCCCTTTCACATCCTTAGAAACTAGATTAGTCATGCCAAGTAATTATTTTGTTTAAAAGAGGGACGAAGCTAAATCGTGGGCGACGCGACGCGATACGACGCGATGCACCATGCAATAGTGCAAGGAACGAGAGACGCGAACCGAATAGCGAGGTCAAAAGGGTCAGCTCGTTGCCTCTTGGCAAGTCCGATCGAAGGGGAAGGGAATCGACGCACCCGACACGGGTTCCCCATTTCCCCCATGCAGCGGAGGCCAAGTTGACAGTTAAAGACAATTTGGTCTACCGAACAACTATTTCGGTTGGCCCTACCTTTTGGATTCCTGGACCTTTGATCTTGATGTCAGCCTCACTGTTGACCATCGATGACCATTACCTAATCGTTGTTGACCAGCGAATAACCAACGACCCATTAAAGCCACGACCAAGTCGAAGATTAAAGCCTTCTTAGAAGGATCCTCTTAAAATTTAATGCACGATCTTTTTAATATTTTGTTCCATTTTGAAGGAGTGTATCTCAAGACTAGGAAATAAAAAAATAAATGTTAATCGGACATCGCGGATAATCGGTACAATAAGACATACAGTAAGGAGCATAAGTGACCACAAGTTTTGCATAAATCATTATTTATTACTAAGAATATAAAAGAATAACAAATAATAAACATTATAATTATTTTTATCACAGTTAGAAGTAATGTAAGAAAGTCTTTCGGTAATTAACATCTTGTTGTTTATGAATAATACGAACAATAGATCGACTCAGTTTTGCACCACGTCCAATATTTGACAATATTTAATATATTATTCATTTTTAATATTTCGTCCATAACCCTTCTGCTTGCAAAACTGCACTGATTCTCTTTGGCATATTTTCTATTAACTTTTTACAATAATCTGGAGATATTTGTTCCCACTATTCTTGAATTCTGTTATGCAAATTTGTGATTCAATTTGGTTGGGAGTCATATGAATCCCGAAGTCGTATTTTCTGTAACTCCCATAGATTCTCTATGGGGTTGAGATCGGGGCTCTGTGCAGACCAATCCAAAACAGAAAATTTTTTAGTATCGAGTCAATTTTTCACACTTTTAGCAGTGTGCTTAGGGTCTCGATCATGCATGAAAATTACATTTTCTTCTTCGAATGGCATATTTTCAACAGCATCTGTGAGATGATCTTATAAAATATCTTTGTACATGTACTGATTCATGATGTCATTAATTTGGTGCAGTGATCCAACGCAAAATGCTGTTAGGTACCCCCAAAACATTAGGGATCCGCTGAATTCAGCATGATTGCTCATTTTCTATTCGTTAATGTTCGTTAATACGTGTCTTTTCGTACATCAGTTCGAACAATTGCCGTACCGAGCGAAAAATTCGAAGGCTCGTTTGTTGTCGGCGCCGCGTCGGATTAACGGGTTTATTTAATTCAACCCGCCAGCGATATTAATTCCTCCCGCCGCGAATGCAAATTGCTTCGTCTGGCTCGTGTTTTCGCCGCCGCGTTCGTAAAACCGTTGTGCACCTATGGTTTTCCCGCGTGTGAGCGTGAAATGTTGTTCGCGACGCGTCTGTGCGTAGTGTTTTAACCACGGTCCCTTGGCCCCCTCGTTGTACGCGGATACATTAAATTCCCCCGGTCACGTTGCCAGTCAGAACCTCCCCTGTTCGAGGGTCGAAGCAGAAGTTTGAAATTCGCGTTGTTTTCAAATTGTCAATTTTGAAACGCAAACTTTGTTGAAGTAAAACGAAAATTACAAAAGACAATTCGGCGTGCTCGTTCTTTCGATTTGATTTCTGAATTCTTTAAAAACAAAGCCACGTTTCCGTGAGAATTCGTTGGTTAGGATTATTTTTTGCTTTCCGTGGAACGTAATACGTTTCTCGATAATTGCAAATATTTGTCGGGGATGAAAGGGTTAACTAGGTGGATGTGTAAACGCAGGGTCGCAGTCGACAGCCTAAGCAGCGAGCTCCAGTGGTCTTTTGCTCGCGCATTCAGCCTTTTTTCACCTCCGCTTTTCACAGTTTCCGCCCCGTAGGGAAGAGGGGAAACCTCGGGGCCCGTAGGTATTGTGTCAGCGATTTTTCAAAACGGTCCGTCGCGTCGTTTGAATATTCATGAAAAGCCAAGGCGCGCGGTGCACGCGTCTGCACGCGTCTCCGTCGACGGAGAGGTGCATTGAATTCGCGCGACAAACTGCATCCACAGAGAAAAGCCTAGCGTCTCGTCTCTCGTCGCACTTGGAATTACGGTGCACCTTCTACAGGGTGTCCCACAAACTGAAAATGTAGAACAAAACTGTCTCCTTTCATAAATAGAATAAAATCACGAGTACTCTTCGTTAGATTGGTTTACTGATTCATTAAAAATTGGATAGTGCACATTTGCAGAGTACAGAATTCTCAAACTAAAGTTCCTCGTTATTTTATTTTGTATAAGTGAACATCTAGTTTCAATATTTTCCTTGGAGGAAGCTTCGTAACTATTATTTGCGATTTATTTTTAAGAGTAGAATCACCTTTATGATTAGTAGGACACCCTATATAGGACAGTGGTGAAAAGAGGGTGGAAAGTACTGCGGCGCGAGCTGCGTCGAAAGCTCAAGAACACATGCTAATGTCAATATGACCGAGGTTCAGTCCTGTCGTCTCTAAAGTTTCGTCAACGAGTTTGATTTATCATCTCTGTTCGCCTGAAAATACCTGGTTCTTTTATTCTATTTCGTGGTTTGACTCCAGAAAAATTCAATTATTTGTTCAGTAAAGGGCTTCCTGCAATAAATAATACGATATCCAAAGAAAAATCAACGAATGGTTTCTATTTAGGCTTTATTTAGGGCCGATATCGCGCTCGAGACGGAATAGAAAATGTTCCGTGCGGAAAAAAGTTTTCAAACGACTGTGAACAGTCGGTTTTACATGCACATCACGTGCGACTGCATATTGTGAGCGTTTCCAGCGATACGCATTGCATAACCTGTCCCAGCGACGCGTACGCGAACCTTTGAAGCATCGATAAAGCCTTTGTGACCTGATTCGCCCCGTGGATATCGCGTTTATCTTTTTTTTTTTCTATTTTCTGGAAAATAAATCGCGAGGAATCGACAGGCTCAGACGCCCGGCGTGGTATCGAGACGTCCCGATAAGCAACCCGTTAAAGTTCACGGCTTAAATACGAGCGAGGATTTGCTCAAGGACACCGCAAACTTTCCCCGCGAGTTTTCCGGCCGGGAAACGCAAATAGTTCGAGAAACGATCGAAGCGTCCGGAACAAAGTTTCCTGCGGGCTCTTCCGCGATTCCCGTGGAAACATTATTTTCTCTGGAGTAGCGAACAATGGACCAACGAAGGATTCCCCTATTTTAATCGGTAATTTTTTCGTAAAGATGTACGTAGAAACTGAATTAAAAACGATTAAATTTCGATCCAGCACGGGGGGGCGTAAAAATTGAATTCTCGTTACAGACTTCCGTTATAACATGTTCGATCAATCTTTATTATATATGAGATCGTAAGTTCGTAATTGGTGAAGTTTTCGGGCAATTCCAAGTTCGATGTTTTCCAAGTTCGACCCAATGAATATCTCCGTCGGTATCGGGCGAGGAAATTCACGGAGGATTCTTCTGCACGCGTCGCTGGAAAGGAAACGCTCGCGAACGAGAATCCCGTGGATGGATACGTAATTCTTTTCGGTCGGCCATTCGGTTTCCGGGTTCCACTGGATCCGCAAAAAGTGTCCTGGCCTCGCGACGGGCGGCGGGTAAAATTTATTACCGTTGGGCCGGTGGGACCCGCCTTCTCTTGTTCCTTTCCACTCGCCGTGAATTTCCCTTATCGCGACGCACGTGGTCGACTTCCAGTCTGTCACGGGAGCCGGGATAGCGAAACTGGATGCATCCGCGCCCCACAGAAACCAGAACAATTGGATCCATCGACCGCCGGGAATATCGGACGCTTCCTATTGCACGAACGACGAGTACTCCACGATAACGGAGAATATTGGGAACAGCTAAAATGTAATCGTCGTTAAGTAATTTTGCCTCACGACGATCGACCGTAATCTTCCCAATATGCACTGAGGAACGCATTTTCCTGCATATAGAACAGTGCAATTTATTCGCTATTCACATTGGTCGTTCGTAGAATTCTTGGTTATTGTCTTATGTTCAAAAAGGTCAAATAAAATAGAGTAATATTTAGAAGATGGGAATAAAACTATACAGAGTGTTCGGCCAACCCTGGGAAAAATTTTAATAGGGGATTCTAGAGGCTAAAATAAGACGAAAATCAAGAATACCAATTTGTTGATGGAGGTTTCGTTAAAAAGTTATTAATATTTAAAGTTCCGGCTATATTGAATTTTTTTCTTGAAAATGCGCAAGATTTCGGGGGTATGTCTATTCACCAAAAATGATTGTAATTGACCCCTACAGCTAACAATATTTTTTTCAGAACGATTTGAAATTTTTTTTTTCGGCGAAAAATTTAGGCACCTACCCCCTGTCGATTTTTCTTAAAAATTACTTTTTCACTTTTAGTGATTTTATTTGACGCCCTACAGAAAAGTTGTGTAATACTTTTTTTGTAGGTAGTCATGAGCTCTACTCCAGAAAAAAGTTTCATTGAAATATATTCACTATTGTAGGAGTTATGGCTGTTTGAAAATTGGACCATTTTTATTGGGTTTTTCTCAGTTTACGGAGTCGAGGATCAACTTTTCGAATATTTTTGCGATTTCTACATATTCTCCATCAAAATACGCGTAGTTTGATTTTTTAAACATTAAAATCGTCCAATCCGTTCAGAAGTTATGACGTTTTAACGATTCGTATGAAATTTCGGGGAACGATTTCTGGCCTGAAATTTGATTTTCGATAAGGAATTTTTTTTTCTCGTAAATGCATAGGATTACGGGGGTATGTGTAATGACCAAAAATGATTGCGATCGACTCTTGCAAATGAACAAAAATTTTTTAAAACGATTTGAAAGTTTTTTTTTCGTCGAAAAATTTCACACCTTCTCAAATTTTTTTCTCGAAAGTGGGTAAGATTTCGGGTGTATGTCTATTCACCAAAAATTATTGTAATTGACCCCTCTAGCCAAAAATATTTTTTTTAGAACGATTTGAAATTTTTTTTTCCCGCCGAAAAATTTCACACCTTCTCGAATTTTTTTCTCGAAAGTGCGTAGGATTTCGAGGATATGTCTATTGACCAAAAATGATTGTAATTGACCCCTCTAGCCAAAAATATTTTTTTTAGAACGATTTGAAATTTTTTTTTCCCGCCGAAAAATTTCACACCTTCTCGAATTTTTTTCTCGAAAGTGCGTAGGATTTCGAGGATATGTCTAATGACCAAAAATGATTGTAATTGTCCCCTCTAGTTAAAAATATTTTTTTTAGAACGATTTGAAATGTTTGAATTTATTTGTTAATAACTTTTTAACGAAGCCTCCATCAACAAATTGGTATTATTTTGTCCTTTAGAATTTCCCATTAAAATTTTTCCCAGGGGTGGCCGAACACCCTGTATATAGAATTTTTATAAATTTGATAACAATTTTGTATTTTATTCCAACGCATAGCACGATTCCCATGGTATGTGAAATGAATGTTGTAACTTTTTAGTTCGAAAAGGACTCTTAAAAGAAAGTTTCCAAAGACGTTGTAGTATCCAAAGGAAAATACAAGAATGCATTTTCTTCTGCATAAAATATTACAATTTATTCGCTATTAACATTGGTCGATCTTAGAATTCTTGCACTTGGTAATTCAGTTACACAGTTTGAAAGATATCAAATAAAGTAGAATAATATTCTATATAGAATTGTCATAAATTTAACAACAATTTTATATTTTATTTCATCGCATAGTAAAGTGAATGTTCGAGCTTTGAATGTGTAAACTTTTGGACCCTCAAAAATTTTCAAAGACGTTACAGTATCGAGAGGTATAAAATATAAAAAGAAAGTATCTGTAATATAGGGGAAGCGAGAATAAAGTTTTATTACCGTGTCAGGTTATTTTTTTTTAGAGCAATACGTTAGTTAAGAAACGGTGGATGCACCAACGTGGAAAAAAGACGTGTAACCACACATTGGGTGCACACCATCTAGCGCAGAGTTCGTTGGAGGCTGCGGAGCCCCAGTAGGGATAGCGGGGCTAACTTTCTAAATTATTGCCAGCAATTTATTACACGCTTTGCACGACCGCCTAGCTGTTCTCCCGCGAATCGGTCCGCGGTTTCCGAGCGTATTAATCGGGTCGAGTGTTCCGGGTAAACGGTTAATTCTGCCAGAGACATTGGCCCGAGCAAAAAGTATACATAACTCTCGCGTGTTTGCACTAGCTCCAATCGACTGCCCTTAAAACCGAAACTCCACCTGATAAAACACCAGAGCCCCAGAACTCGCTGGAAAATGCACCCGCGACCTGGTGACTCTATTAACCCCTAAATTAGCAGCCAACTATCTTTACGAGAAGAACAATAGTCTGGACTCGTTGCTATTCTGCTATTAACGCGTGCACTGCCAATTTATTCTCAAGGCGAAACGTTAAAGGAAATGAATTTAAATAAAATTCATGAATTTTAGTTCGAAAATGAGAAACATTTCAAATTGTATTATTTGCCCAGAATCGAAATTCTGGTCTCGTAAAAATTATTTAACTTCTCAAGCATTCAACCTTTCTTTCAAAACACTTCCAACGAACGAAATTAATATTTCAAGAGTGCTATAAAATTATACCCCATTGAACTACCTTTTGAGATCAAAATTTCAACAAACGTCGAATGCAAAAACAAGAGTGTCAGCAAAAACGTGTTGATTTAAACAGTGTCAATTTTTATTTAAACATTGGCGTGTAAATGTGTAAGATTTTCAGTGCGGTTGTTAGCGGTATTCGCGAGGCTCGTTACGTGGGAGCAATTTGCGAAAGTGGTGGGGATAACTTGGTAACAACCCCGAGGGAGAAAATTTGCGACAACTCGAAAGTCATTACTGTAATCGTTCTGACTGGGAACCGTTCTGCTTGCAGGTGTGCGATTGTCTGGGCGTCAGCAAGGAGTGCGACTACTTCGGGCTAAAGTACCAAAACGCGAAGGGCGAGGAGCTTTGGTTGAACCTACGGAATCCCATAGAGAGGCAAACCGGAGGCGGTGTAGCGCCGTTGAGGTTCGCGTTGAGGGTTAAGTTTTGGGTACCGCCTCACCTGTTGCTGCAAGAAGCCACCAGGTAAGAAGATGCTTCCTTTTTGCGCCGAAAACGCTACTCCACGGAGTTTGGAAACGAGGTCCCGCGTAATTAGACGACGAGCAACCAGCCAAAATCCGCCTCGAGCGTCCTACGATCTGTCTGGCTTCGTTAACTTACCGAGTAATCGGTATTTGACAGCATTACGTTGCAAATTAATTGGGATACATTCGCTGTTTCTTTCTCCAAGTTATCTATATTGCAACCTAATAATTTCTTTAAAATGGATTCCAACTTTCGGTTTCAGGTTCGACAGAGAGTAGAGAAAAATTTTCCAGCTCGTAGTTAGCCAGAATTAGATCGATCGATCATTCAGGGCAACTTTGTCTCGCTGTGAGATTTAAAGTTTGTAATAATGACGAGATGAAATTTTCACGACGCGCCGAAGGGAAGGAAAATATTTTGACGTAGTCGAGAGGAACGAAAAGAGGATCGTAGGTGGTGGTAGTCGAAGCTTAGTCGAATCGAAAATTGTTTCCGTGGAATGAATCCCCTCTGTCCCGTGGAACGAGGCGGTGGGAATCGGCCGGATTCACCGGGTTCGCGATTGATAGATCGATAGTTCCGTGAAAGAGCTTTCTTCTCAGGTTCGGCGAGCGAGCACGTACAAAATTGCATGCCAGGATCGGGGTACGGGACCTACTGATTGCGTCGCGGAATATGATCGCTGAATATACAGGGTGCCCGGTAATACGTGCCACAACTCGATCCGGGTTTCATTCCGTGTATCTCGCGATTTTCACAAAGAAATTTCCTCGACGCGAAGGGACTTTATTTCACGACGCAATTACGTCAGTGACAACCTTTTGTATCGGGGAACTTCGAAATACGAGCAAAATGGTATTGAAAAATTCCAGATACCAGCAAACACAAATAAATAATATCTGAACGAATAGAAATAGTGTAAGGCTCTCTCAGTCACTTTATTCGTTAATTATTTAAAAATTCTCGAATGAGAATGCAAATGCAAATAAATAATATACAAACTGTTCGGCCAACCATGGGAAAAATTTTAATGGGGGATTCTAGAGGCTAAAATAAGACGAAAATCAAGAATAGCAATTTGTTGATGGAGGTTCCGTTAAAAAGTCATTAACAATTAAATTCAAAAATTTCAAATCGTTCTGGAAAAATTATTTTTGGCTGTAGGGGTCAATTGCAATCATTTTTGGTGAAGAGTCATATCGCCGAAATCCTACTCATTTCCTAGAAACAAATTCCAGAAGGTGTGAAATTTTTCGACGGAAAAAAAATTTCAAATCGTTCTAAAAAAATTATTTTTAGCTAGAGGGGTCAATTACAATCATTTTTGGTCATTAGACATACCCTCGAAATCCTACGCACTTTCGAGAAAAAAATTCGAGAAGGTGTAAAATTTTTCGTCGAAATTCAAATATTTCAAATCGTTTTAAAAAAAATATTTTTGGCCGTAGGGGTCAATTACAATCATTTTTGGTGAAGAGTCATATCGCCGAAATCCTACTCATTTCCTAGAAAAAAATTCCAGAAGGTGTGAAATTTTTCGACGGAAAAAAAAATTTCAAATCGTTCTAAAAAAAATATTTTTAGCTAGAGGGGTCAATTACAATCATTTTTGGTCATTAGACATACCCTCGAAATCCTACGCACTTTCGAGAAAAAAATTCGCGAAGGTGTGAAATTTTTCGTCGAAATTCAAATATTTCAAATCGTTTTAAAAAAAATATTTTTGGCTGTAGAGGTCAATTATAATCATTTTTGGTGAAGAGTCATATCGCCGAAATCCTACTCATTTCCTAGAAAAAAATTCGAGAAGGTGTGAAATTTTTCGACGGGAAAAAAAATTTCAAATCGTTCTAAAAAAATTATTTTTAGCTAGAGGGGTCAATTACAATCATTTTTGGTCATTAGACATACCCTCGAAATCCTACGCACTTTCGAGAAAAAAATTCGAGAAGGTGTAAAATTTTTCGTCGAAATTCAAATATTTCAAATCGTTTTAAAAAAAATATTTTTGGCCGTAGGGGTCAATTACAATCATTTTTGGTGAAGAGTTATATCGCCGAAATCCTACTCATTTCCTAGAAAAAAATTCCAGAAGGTGTGAAATTTTTCGACGGAAAAAAAAATTTCAAATCGTTCTAAAAAAATTATTTTTAGCTAGAGGGGTCAATTACAATCATTTTTGGTCATTAGACATACCCTCGAAATCCTACGCACTTTCGAGAAAAAAATTCGAGAAGGTGTAAAATTTTTCGACGGAAAAAAAAATTTGAAATCGTTCTAAAAAAAATATTTTTAGCTAGGGGGGTCAATTACAATCATTTTTGGTCATTAGACATACCCTCGAAATCCTACGCACTTTCGAGAAAAAAATTCGAGAAGGTGTGAAATTTTTCGTCGAAATTCAAATATTTCAAATCGTTTTAAAAAAAATATTTTTGGCTGTAGGGGTCAATTACAATCATTTTTGGTGAAGAGTCATATCGCCGAAATCCTACTCATTTCCTAGAAAAAAATTCCAGAAGGTGTGAAATTTTTCGACGGAAAAAAAACTTTCAAATCGTTTTAAAAAAATTATTTTTAGCTAGAGGGGTCAATTACAATCATTTTTGGTCATTAGACATACCCTCGAAATCCTACGCACTTTCGAGAAAAAAATTCGCGAAGGTGTGAAATTTTTCGTCGAAATTCAAATATTTCAAATCGTTTTAAAAAAAATATTTTTGGCTGTAGAGGTCAATTATAATCATTTTTGGTGAAGAGTCATATCGCCGAAATCCTACTCATTTCCTAGAAAAAAATTCGAGAAGGTGTGGAATTTTTCGACGGGAAAAAAAATTTCAAATCGTTCTAAAAAAAATATTTTTAGCTAGAGGGGTCAATTACAATCATTTTTGGTCATTAGACATACCCTCGAAATCCTACCCACTTTCGAGAAAAAAATTCAGTACGAGCGGAACTTTAAACGTTAATAACTTTTTAACGAAATCTCCATCAACAAATTGGTATTCTTGATTTTCGTCTTATTTTGGCCTCTAGAATCTCCCATTAAAATTTTTTCCAAGGGTGGCCAAACACCTTGTATAATCGAATAGGAATGGTGGAAGCATTTAATTATTTAAAAATTCTCGAGCAAGAAACATAATGATTTTACCAATCCATTAAGAATGATATCGATGAAATACATTTAAGCTGTTTATGTACGAGAAAAAAGAATCGAAGTGGTGATAATGATATTATCATCGCAAAGTCGGAGGGAAGCTTTGAAATTCGCGCTCGAACGACAAGCGAAAAGTTAAACCGCGATGCGATCGGATCGGTACGGAATTAATAACATTTATTTCGCAGAGGGGGACGAATCGTCCTTGGGTAAACGATTCCAACGGATCGGAACGCAATTCGGATTAAATCGCGGTCGGTCCGAGCCGGACTTGGCGAAGGTAAACGCGCGACGAGCGACGAGTTCGACGCGCGAATTAATTCGTCGACGGGCTGGCCGCGGTAATTACGCCAGCTGACGCGACGTTCGTTCGTTTCGTCGACGCCAACCGCGTCCAGCAACATGTGTTCCTATATTTAAACTACTGGAAACGTCGAAAAAGCCAGTCAATCGCTCCCTGTTCTAATTTATGTCCACTCGTATGGGACTTTCTCAAATTGAGACGTCTTCTATATTAAAATATTCTACGGTAATTAAAGTAACGAGGAGACGCGAATATTTTTAAAGTCACTAAGTGACTTGGATACGTCCAACTTATATTTATAGATCGAAGAAAGCACTTGTATCGAGTAGTTTGAGAATACTAAATTAAATTAGATCGATTGAACAGATATTCTCCTTCGTTCGGATAACAACTTTCGATCTATTCAACGGATGTCGCGATCGTGCGTCACGGGGGATATATGAAAACGATCGAAAATAGAACGATGGAAAAATAGCAGCGCGCTTTAATCAAACTTATACGTCGGAAGTTTCCCTGCTAGAACGTCCCACGTCGCAGCGACTTTAGTTAAGCCCCGGGAAAGCCGATTACAGAAATTCAACGTTCTTTCCGTGGCATTCTCTTAACTCTCGGCTGTATCTGTACACTCTCGTCCCTACAATTGTCGATAGAGACCTGTATTGGCTGAAGTGTAATCTGATTAATGACTTACGATACACGGCGATTATTGCCTGATCGAAATTGTCACTCATTTTTCTAGCGATTCGTTTGGAATTACAATTTCAATCAAAGCTTATTATTAAGCAATTCTTTTGAAGGTAAATCGTAGTATTATTAATCACGAGTCAGCTCAGTTTTTCCCCCGAGCCTGTAAATTGATTAGTTCGAAAGGAACCACCAAAAGAAAATTTTCACAGACGTAGTATCGACTGGAAAGGATCCAAAGGTGTAAAATAAAAGAATGCATTTTATTGTGTTTAAAATATTGCAATTTATTCGCTATTAACATTGGTCGTTTCTAGAATTCTTGGTAATTGGAAGAGGTCAAATAAAATAGAATAATTCGTTGAGAATTGCAATTTCAATCGAAGCCTATTATTAAGCAATTCTTTTGAGGGTAGATCGTAGTATTATTAATTACGAGTCAGCTCAGTTTTTCCCTCGAGCCTGTAAATTGATTAGTTCGAAAGGGACCACCAAAAGAAAATTTTCACAGACGTTGTATCGACTGGAAAGGATCCAAAGGTGTAAAATAAAAGAATGCATTTTCTTGTGCATAAAATAGTGCAATTTATTCGCTAATAACATTGGTCGTTCCTAGAATTCTTGGTAATTGGAAAAAATCAAATAAAATAGAATAATTCGTTTAGAATTACAATTTCAATCAAAGCTTATTATTAAGCAATTCTTTTGAAGGTAAATCGTAGTATTATTAATCACGAGTCAGCTCAGTTTTTCCCCCGAGCCTGTAAATTGATTAGTTTGAAAGGAACCACCAAAAGAAAATTTTCACAGACGTAGTATCGACTGGAAAGGATCCAAAGGTGTAAAATAAAAGAATGCATTTTATTGTGTTTAAAATATTGCAATTTATTCGCTATTAACATTGGTCGTTTCTAGAATTCTTGGTAATTGGAAGAGACCAAATAAAATAGAATAATTCGTTGAGAATTGCAATTTCAATCGAAGCTTATTATTAAGCAATTCTTTTGAAGGTAAATTGTAGTATTATTAATCACGAGTCAGCTCTGTTTTTCCTCCGAACTTGTAAATTGATTAGTTTGAAAGGAACCACCAAAAGAAAATTTTCACAGACGTAGTATCGACTGGAAAGGATCCAAAGGTGTAAAATAAAAGAATGCATTTTCTTGTGCATAAAATAGTGCAATTTATTCGCTATTAACATTGGTCGTTCCTAGAATTCTTGGTAATTGGAAAAAATCAAATAAAATAGAATAATTCGTTGAGAATTACGATTTCAATCGAAGCTTATTATTAAGCAATTCTTTTGAAGGTAAATCGTAGCATTATTAATCACGAGTCAGCTCAGTTTCTTTCCCCAGAGTCTGTAAATTGATTAGTTCGAAAAGAACCACCAAAAGACAATTTTCACAGACGTTGTAGTATCGGCTGGAAAGTACCCAAAGGTATAAAATAAAAGAATGCATTTTCTTGTGCATAAAATAGTGCAATTTATTCGCTAATAACATTGGTCGTTCCTAGAATTCTTGGTAATTGGAAAAAATCAAATAAAATAGAATAATTCGTTGAGAATTACAATTTCAATCGAAGCTTATTATCAAGCAATTCTTTTTACGGTAGATCATAATTATTATTCACCAACGATCACGAGTCAGCTCAGTTTCTTTGCCTTGTAAATTGAAAACATCGACGATCGGTTAAACAGTTCGTTGTCCCGTCATATCGGTGTTCATCGTCATCGAAAACCGATCAATCTTCCATTATCCCGATCGTAATCTCCGTGCATCCAGTCCCCCCTGACATATTTTCAAATTGATTCGATATTTCAGGCCACACGCGCGCGCGAAGGACGCCACTTTATCGCTCGCAGAGATATCCTTTTCCCTCCCTCCGCGTAGGAAGTATCAATTTCTCTAAAATTTCCCGTGACCGTGCAATATCCCGAGCACGAGTGTTAAATATTACAACGAAATATGAAACACGAAGTTGCGCGGGGTTTGAAGTAGGTCGCGAACCGAACACGATCCCGCGACGAAACTTTAAACGCGTTTCCCTTGCGGAACGACGTTTTTCAAGCTCCGCGTTACTTCTCGCGGACCGAACGAGTCGATTAACATTGAATTATACAAGGTGTACCGGTACCTTGAAACTTCGTCGCGGCGAATTAGAATGGAAAACAATTTGCGGGGGTGGCGCGAGAATCGCGGGAAGTTTGGTCGAGCGTGGAACGTCCCTGTGCGATTTAACGCGTGGAGTTTATTAACGTCGTTTGAATATTTCAACGTTCGCGTCTCTGCGGGCCGTATAAATGTCCGTGTCAGACGGCAGAGAGACGAATTAACTTACGATCGCGGTATGAATATTTTATCCAGGCGTCAAACGCGGATGTGAACCCTGGCCGCGGGAAACCAGCGGATCCCGTCGACGAGATTAAAAGCGAGAACGACTCGTTAAAACCGTGGGCTGAGAACCGGGAATTAAGAGGGGGGAAACGATTAATATTTTTCGGTAATAAGAGCACGCTTGACTATTCATCGCCACCGGTAGCTATACGGTCGGTGACGGTAGAATTTCATTAAGGCAAAATTGATCATTCGGTCCTGCTTTATGCAGCTAACTGTGAAACATATGTAGGTTAGCCTTTGTACCGCGCTATGTGGATAAATTCTATGGCGATACCGTAGCCACCGGTGGCCTGGATCGACCGATAAATAATATTTTCGGGGCACATCGATCCTCGAACTTGGGAACACTGATTTACGGCCGCCATATCACGAAACTTGTACACTTAGTATTGCGCTAACGAAAGATGCTCTCCGAACTCGTCAAAATGTCCCCTACGATATTAAAATTATTCTTTCAGAGGATTAAACATCCAGAAATTCAAATTTGTGCATTTCCTTTGCTTTGCCACGTAAAAATGTAGAAACAGACACGTTCTCGGAAGCGAGAAACAGCTCTGAATAGATATAATTTGTGAAACGTCCCAAGAGAAAGAGACTTAAGTAGTGGTGAATCGTGGAATTTCGTGTTGGTTTTATCCCGAGGGTAGACTGAACTTGATGAAAGGGCGGAATTAGCCCGCGGATCGAACTCCGTGCACCGGTCCGCGACGGAACAAAGCGAGTAGTCGCGGAAACGGCCGGTGCAGGATTGGGATTTAGATTTGGCGGCCGTTTGCCCGCGGGGAATATAAATCAGTGGTTATTACAATGGTATTGTCGCAAAGCACACCGAGTTCTGCGTGTTTGCGCGACCGCGTTGTGTTCCGCGATATTGAATATCAGCGACGCGAGACAATACGGTTGTTTCGACCGCGTAAATCTCGCGTTTTAACGCCGTTTGCGTTCCGCTTTTATCTTACCGCGAAAGTATTCATTTCTTGAGCAACAATATAACACGTTTCATAAGTGTATACAGGGTATTCGGCCACCCCTGGGAAAAATTTCAATGGGAGATTCTAGAGGCCAAAATAAGACGAAAATCAAGAATATCAATTTCTTGACTGAGGCTTCGTTAAAAAGTTATTAACGTTTAAATTTTCGACAGTACTGAATTTTTTTCTCGAAAATGCGCAGGATTTCGGGGGTATGTCTATTGACCAAAAATGATTGTAATTGACCCCCACAGCTAATAATATTTTTTTCAGAACGATTTGAAATATTTTAATTTCATCGAAAAATTTCACACCTTCTCGAATTTTTTTCTAGAAAATGGGTAGGATTTCGGCGATATGACTCTTCACCAAAAATGATTGTAATTGACCCCCACAGCTAACAATATTTTTTTCAGAACGATTTGAAATATTTTAATTTCGTCGAAAAATTTCACACCTTCTCGAATTTTTTTCTAGAAAATGGGTAGGATTTCGGGGGTATGCCTATCCACCAAAAATGATTGTAATTGACCCCCACAGCTAACAATATTTTTTTCAGAACGATTTGAAATATTTTAATTTCGTCGAAAAATTTCACACCTTCTCGAATTTTTTTCTAGAAAATGGGTAGGATTTCGGGGGTATGCCTATTCACCAAAAATGATTGTAATTGCCTCCCACAGCTAACGATATTTTTTTCAGAACGATTTGAAATATTTTAATTTCGTCGAAAAACTTCACACCTTCTCGAATTTTTTTCTAGAAAATGGGTAGGATTTCGGGGGTATGCCTATTCACCAAAAATGATTGTAATTGACCCCCACAGCTAACGATATTTTTTTCAGAACGATTTGAAATATTTTAATTTCGTCGAAAAATTTCACACCTTCTCGAATTTTTTTCTAGAAAATGGGTAGGATTTCGGGGGTATGCCTGTTCACCAAAAATGATTGTAATTGACCCCCACAGCTAATAATATTTTTTTCAGAACGATTTGAAATATTTTAATTTCGTCGAAAAATTTCACACCTTCTCGAATTTTTTTCTAGAAAATGGGTAGGATTTCGGGGGTATGCCTATTCACCAAAAATGATTGTAATTGACCCCTACGGCCAAAAATATTTTTTTTAAAACGATTTGAAATATTTGAATTTCGACGAAAAATTTCACACCTTCTCGAATTTTTTTCTCGAAAGTACGTAGGATTTCGAGGGTATGTCTAATGACCAAAAATTATTGTAATTGACCTCTCTAGCTACAAATAATTTTTTTAGAACGATTTGAAATATTTTAATTTCGTCGAAAAATTTCACACCTTCTCGAATTTTTTTCTAGAAAATGGGTAGGATTTCGGGGGTATGCCTATTCACCAAAAATGATTGTAATTGACCCCCACAGCTAACAATATTTTTTTCAGAACGATTTGAAATATTTTAATTTCGTCGAAAAATTTCACACCTTCTCGAATTTTTTTCTAGAAAATGGGTAGGATTTCGGGGGTATGCCTATTCACCAAAAATGATTGTAATTGACCCCCACAGCTAACAATATTTTTTTCAGAACGATTTGAAATATTTTAATTTCGTCGAAAAATTTCACACCTTCTCGAATTTTTTTCTAGAAAATGGGTAGGATTTCGGGGGTATGCCTATTCACCAAAAATGATTGTAATTGACCCCCACAGCTAACAATATTTTTTTCAGAACGATTTGAAATATTTTAATTTCGTCGAAAAATTTCACACCTTCTCGAATTTTTTTCTAGAAAATGGGTAGGATTTCGGGGGTATGCCTATTCACCAAAAATGATTGTAATTGCCTCCCACAGCTAACGATATTTTTTTCAGAACGATTTGAAATATTTTAATTTCGTCGAAAAATTTAGACACCTAATTAGATTTCCACATTAAAATTTTTCCCAAGGGTGGCCAAACACCCTGTATACACGTTTGAATAACTTTGCAATTAAAGTTGTAGACTTCCTACATTTCTGAAACCAATTCTCCGTCTCAACTTGATAATTTCTCGCGATTTACCCGGCCGTAAGATGTAATTTGGCGCGTTTCGGTTAAAAAATCGCTGATTTCGCGGTTACTCTTGGCAGATGGAACAGGTTAAGACGGAGGAGGAGGAGGTTGAAGCGCGAGACGGTAGATTCATTAGCGATGCTCGACATAATTTCGAGTCACTCGTTTGCAAATCATCCTATCCCCGGGAGCGACTTAACGAGCACGACGTACACTAATCGTTTCCCTCGCGTAAAACGCGACTCGACTCGGTATAAACGAAGCATATAATTGAAACGTAAACTCACGAAACCCCGCGCCCAGCGGGCTGCCTTGCGTACAAATTATATTTTAATTTTCAATCCCGGGCGTGTTTTCCTAGAGAACTCCGGAGAGCCTTTGAAATATTGCGTTCGACTTTCCTTCGCAAATTGACGACCAAGTTTTTATATCTCTGAAAAGTTCCCAGTGGGTCGTTCAAACATAAAACCACTTCGAGCCGTACCCTTCGCCCAGCGATCGCGAGAACGTAAATATTTTTTTAGAAATTATTAGTACGGACGAGAACTTAAAAGCTTACATCTTTCGTGTCCCGTAATGCGAATAAAATTATTCAGCTGCCAATAATGGTGTGCTTGGGATCGTTATTTATTTGACAGATCCCATTCCACGGCGCTCGCGTATTTCGAAATACTAATAATTCATGTGTCGCGATTAAATAAACATATCGCCGTGTATAATCTCGTGCACAGAATGTTATTCGAATAATAGATAACCGATGAAACGTCTATAGCGTCTTGTTTGCGATGGATATTCGATCGAACGGTGAAGTTTTCGCTGGTTCGTCGCAAAGTATATCAATCCACGACAGAAACTTTTATTTCCATTAAACGAGTAACGAATAAATAATGTCGTTTGTTTTTTTGATCGTGGCGCATCCTTTCGACGAACGTGGCCAACGATTCATAGTTATTGCATCCCGCAACCCAGTACGAGATCCACCATTTATCGTCGGTTTAATGCAATTCCGACGATATTCTTCACCGACACGACGTCCGACATATATTTCAACGTCGTATCCGAACCGATTGAATTGAGATTTATCGGCGAAAATTACTTTTGACCACTGTTCTACCGTTCGATCGGAGCGATCTCTCGCAAAAACAATTCCACCCTGTCGATTTGTCTTCGAGACGGAGTGCTTCCTCGTTGCAACGCGACTTTTTGAACCAAATTCGATTAATTGACGTCGAACGGTTCCGATATTTACTTCCCCGTTAAGATCTATATTTGGCCATACTTCAGCGTGTCAGTTTCGCTTTTGGCTATCCGGAGCTTTCCGTGCAACGAAATCCGAAGTTCCACGTCGACGTGCTCGCGTGTAGCGTGACAAGAAACCAATGTAAAATGGATGCTCCACGATTCTTGAAAATTCCCCGATGCGATTTTCCTCTGTTGCGAGGCAATTCCACCTAGCGATGTTGTCTCGATATAATATTCTTTCCTCTCTATATCTTGCAACTTTTATTGTCGGGGCACTTCTAACTATTCTCGCTGCTCGACAGAATCAGATAAACATCTCTGAAGAGACGTTTTCCACTCACTCGCGACGTTACATCGTGTCGTGGTCGTTTTCTCAGACAAAAACATTTCAATTCTTTAAAGTACACCGGTCGTATAATCAATAGGAATCGCTGAAACTTTCTTGAACGCATAGAGTCAAAGTAAATGACAAAATAAACATAGAAGACAGCATAAATAATAATAGTTGATGCAGTCATCTGATAGAGGATGAAATGCCCTTTAAAATGAGCGTTCGAACGAGTCGATAGCTTTATTAGTTCCGGAGATATGAGGCTTTAAAGGGTTTGTTTACGTTTCATTGTTTACGTCGCGTGATAAATAGTAAACATTACGTCACTCGGTCACTCGGTCAGTGGGTCAACGTGTGACAAGGAGGTTCAACGCGACGCGTCAGACGGAGACAGTGATAGTCGAATTAAGAAAAATTACCATTTATATAAATTGCGATATCTCCAAAACGGAAAGTCGTATCGTCAAAAACCAAAAACCATTTTAAAGAGGAAGCCTTGCCACTTGTACCAGTATCCGAATCATGGATAAAACACTAGTAGTTTCGACACTGCAGCTGTGTAAACTTTAACTATTTTTATCAATAAAAATAAAAGTGAATATTGAAAGATTCATTGTACGTATACTGTAAGAAAAGTCGTGAAGTTAAATGGCGCTAAAATAACGTTGTATGTCGAAAATTCTGAACGAAATTTTAAAAAGGGTCATTTGACCGGTCGTAGGTAGGTTTAGTGTTAAAGTTCGCATTGTTTCGTTGGATAGCTGGCCCCCCAGCCTCGTTCCTTTCGCAGCGAAGCTTCCGTGTAGCTGCTCCCGGAAGTTCGTCACGGTGAAATCGCCGGATAGAAAATTTGACAGCCTTTTACGAAGTCCCGTAGTCCAGCGTTTTCGAGCGGGGGTGGAGGGAGCTAGCAGAGACGTGGCTTTGAGAGTTCTCGTTTGAATTTCGACGACCGTCTCTCGCTTAACCTTTAAGAGGACGTAACTTGGAATATCTAAAGGACTCGAGAATGTTCGTCGGGGTCGAGGGGTGGCCAGCATAAACTCGCGATTTTCGGGCTCCCGTTCGAATGGGTACCCACTCGAAACTCGGTCGGGCAACTTCCAGAAAGCTCTGGCCCCCCTCTTCCCAGCGTCTCGCGACGCGGATCTAAGTGCATAATTTACTGCGATTGAGAGCTCGTTGAACCATGATACTGCTCAATCCCGGCGAACGAGAGATCTCGACGCCTACGCGAAAATAAGCACTCGATGTTAAGTCGATTCGTCGATATCGAACAAACGGTATTTCTTCGATAAAATTTATAGATTCCAAAGGGGTTTGATAGTAATTCTACCCAACGATCGAATTTTGTTGCGAGAGTAACGTGTTCTGGAAATATTGTAAATTTAATACGCTCGGGTCGGACACGGATGCAGTAAAATTTTGGGGAGAAAAAGAAAGTAGAAATGCACGTTAAAAACGATTCGACGGGTGAAACGTTAATGGTTTTGGAATATATCGAAACCGTCGGCGTCATAAATTTTGCGATTCCTATACAGGCAAATATTACGTGGAATTTTAATCGGGGGAGAAAGGAACGAAATCCAACGCGATATTATGCAATATTATGGAAATATATGTGGAACGATAAATTAAGTACGAAGGCATACGAGCATCAATATGGCTACCGTGAACCAAGATGGCGCCCTACAGCTGCAGTCTCGATCTAGTCCAATAATTCTCGTTAATTTAATCCTCGTTAATAAATAATTGTACGAGAACATCGTTGAAATTCTTCCTTTATTAGTAGCTCACGAATGGCAGCTTTTGCAGCGATATCTCTGAAATTATCCAGTTATCCTGCAAAACTAGGTTAAAATGGGATTGACTCCTCCCTTGTCGTTAATTCATTGCACGAGCCCAACGCGTTGAATCGCGCGAACTCGAAGGGAGGCTCGTCGTGTTTTGGCACGCTAATTGCACGCTCGGGAGCAAACCGGAAAAGGGTTGGTCCCTCTCGAAAGCGCGTAAAACTACGACGGTGGCTTCGCGTGTCGAGCAACGCGGTCAGAGACACGAATCGATAGGACTGGCTCGTTCAGAAATTTATCTGCCTCCGTTTGTTTACGGAATTTTGGCGAAACAACGAAATCGCATTCGGATAGAAGCCCGACGTAACGCGATTCTATATCTCACCTGGATGCTGCGAGGTGAAAAGTTCCCGTTACTTGGGATCGTTTCCCGAAATTTCGAGCATCGTTGCATATCCAGAGGGCGCAGAGTTATGGAAATGTATTCCGATTTATATTTGATTTCGCGTTGCAGGCTCGCATAACTCTCGCCGGAAACTTTGCCGAAAGGAGCAGCGCCACCGTTAAAATCGTTATTTCGGAGCTTAGAACGTCGGGGCGCGTTGCATTCCGTAAACTTATTGGAATACGGCGAAATCACGCTCTGGCCTGTATTCCTGTCTCTCGCGTTGATATCGAGAATTTTTTGCAGAATATCATATTAAGAAACCTCCAATGTTAAAACTTTGACACAGTTAAAGAGTCATCGATCGAAGACTTGTTCGAATATCGTAAAATCGTGAGACCTTAAGCTTTCAAAAAACGTCGATTCTTCGTCCACGCGAGTCCCGTTTTATTGGAACCGCGATCGAATGGCCGGGCGTTATTAATATCATCTCTCTGCGATTGGGCGTTATATTTCAATAGGGGGGATTATCTTGGGTAATTTACGATCATTGAAAGCCATCGGGCGTAAAACTCGCGAAATCATAATCTGATACGGGGTCGGAGTTTCCGTGCTAGGAACGATCGCGAAACCATTAAAGTTTTCTATGCACTTTCTGGTAACCCCTTCGGGGTAAAATTCTGTTATTAAACTACCCCTCGCTTAGCCAAGTTTCCTACGGAACTCTCTAAACAATTTTTAAATACCTGGAAGCTGTTTGCTGTACTCGAAAGCCAGTGTCCGTCGGTTAAACGGTCGTCTGGTTTACTCTCTTCCTCGCTCGATGTATAAACTTTTTACGCTTCCGGCGTTAACGAAAGTCGTCTTAAACATTATACCCCTTTACCTTGTTCTATCCGAAGATTCATCCTTTCGACGCTTATTATTTTCGCCGAGGGAACGTCTGTTCTTTTGATGTCGGCATTAAACGAGATTTTACCCCCGGACGTAGAAGACGGGGAAATTAAAATTCGAGAATTTATAATAGTCGAATTCCACCAATGCTTTCGAACGAGGGAAAAAACATCAAAGGGATTTCAAATGCACGGTCATAACCATCGCTGTAGACGTCTGGCGTCGTTAATAATTGCACGAGCAGCTACCATAATCAACGTTCGCATCCACGGCTCATTACACGGATACCAACTATGGTTGGCATTCGTATTCCGCGGGTCCTCGTGCAAATGCCAACCATACTCGACGTTAGGAATGAAAGGATTAATGTCAGGGCCACGAAAACGACGAAGATAATTAACTCGCGGATCCAATCAGTACGTCGGTGCCGCGTCCGAAATGGATTCAGGGAATTATTAGGTGGAACCCGACTGCATCTGTTGCTTTGGTTCGTTCGAGAGAACACACGGGACCGTTGATCTATGGAAACTGTACATAGGCGTGGACTTAGATCGATCGAGAGCATAGAGTGCAACGACCGTCGAAAGCAACTCGGCCAATGGCGGGATCCCGTTTTCGGGAAATTCGTAATAACCCCAATCTTTTACCAATTAATATTGCTCTAATTATTAGCGAAGCGCGGGTCGCGAATTAATGACTAATTTCGAGCGACGTGCCACTGCATACACATAATTAAACTCACGAGATATTCAATAGTGTTTTCTTAAACTTCTGTTTCTGGTATTCGATATACAGTAGTGGTAATTCGCTATGAATTAATACCCCCTGTCGATTTTTCTTAAAAACTCGTTTTTAAGTTGCAGTAATTTTATTTGACGCCCTACAGAAAAGTTGTCTAATACTTTTTTGTAGGCACCCATGAGCTCTACTTCAGAAAAAAGTTTCATTGAAATATATTCACAATGGTAGGAGTTATGGCTGTTTGAAAATTGGACCATTTGACTGGGGTTTTTCTCATTTTGCGGGCTCAAGGACCAACTTTTCGAATATTTTTGCAATTTGTACATATTCTCCATCAAAATACGCGTAGTTTGCTTTTTTAAACATTAAAATCGTCCGATCCGTTTAAAAGTTATGATGTTTTAAAAATTCGTATGAAAATTCGGGCAGACATCTGGCCAGAAATTATATTTTCGGTAAGGAATTTTTTTCTCGAAACTGAGTAGGATTTCGGGGGTATGTCTATTCACCAAAAATGATTGTAATTGACTCCCGAAACCGAAAATATTTTTTTTAGAACGATTTGAAATTTTTTTTTTCCGTCGAAAAATTTCACACCTTCTTGAATTTTTTTCTAGAAAGTGGGTAGGATTTTGGGGGTATGTCTATTCACCAAAAATGATTGTAATTGACCCCCACAGCTAACAATATTTTTTTCAGAACGATTTGAAATATTTTAATTTTGTCGAAAAATTTCACACCTTCTCGAATTTTTTTCTAGAAAATGGGTAGGATTTCGGGGGTATGTCTATTCACCAAAAATGATTGTAATTGACCCCCACAGCTAACAATATTTTTTTCAGAACGATTTGAAATATTTTAATTTCGTCGAAAAATTTCACACCTTCTTGAATTTTTTTCTAGAAAGTGGGTAGGATTTTGGGGGTATGTCTATTCACCAAAAATGATTGTAATTGACCCCCACAGCTAACAATATTTTTTTCAGAACGATTTGAAATATTTTAATTTCGTCGAAAAATTTCACACCTTCTCGAATTTTTTTCTAGAAAATGGGTAGGATTTCGGGGGTATGTCTATTCACCAAAAATGATTGTAATTGACCCCCACAGCTAACAATATTTTTTTCAGAACGATTTGAAATATTTTAATTTCGTCGAAAAATTTCACACCTTCTTGAATTTTTTTCTAGAAAATGGGTAGGATTTCGGGGGTATGTCTATTCACCAAAAATGATTGTAATTGACCCCTGCAACCGAAAATAATTTTTCCAGAACGATTTAAAATTTTTGTATTCAATTGTTAATAACTCTTTAACGAAGCCTCCATCAACAAATTGGTATTCTTGATTTTCGTTTTGTTTTGGCCTCTAGAATCTCACATTAAAATTTTTCCCAAGGGTGGTCGAACACCCTGTATATAAGGGTTTAAATTAGAAGTAAAATTTGTCGTCGATTGCGTCACATTGAACACCATCAGTTCTCGTTTGATCAGCGAAGTGCAGCTGCATTGGGCCGCGTGCAGCACAGGATGGGTTACCGTCTGGAGGAAAAAAAACACGCATTTATTTGGAATTATTATATATTATACGTATCATTATATCTCCCTATAGGTTTGTTAATTGGGTATTGATCGGTTCGTTAATATTAAATAAAAACCTACTTCACAAATAGAAATAACCGCAGTGTAATAATAGGGAAGTCATTTGGTAAAAATAAATGGAGAAATAAAATTCATAAGAAACAATCGCCCATTATAACATTGTACGAATACGAGTTGGAGGAGTAACTGTGTACATAATTTAGATAAAAAAAAAAGTATGGACGGAGTTTGTAGCTTTCCATTCTTCCAGATTTTCCGCCCTCGAGAAATACGTGGCTCGCTCGAGGGGGTAGTAGGAAATATGGCCGCCATTGAAAATATCTGGAAACGTTAGGAAACGAACGGAAGCCCTTGCTAATTAACGTCGAGCACGGTAGATGGAACGCGATTACGACGAATCCGAAAATTTCGCGAAATTAAACATTCTCCGTGGCCACTTCGGGATTGTTGGTCGAGCGGGGAATTCGACGATGGCGAAAAAAGGAAAACTTGTGCGGTAAAAAAAAAAACCAGCACACAGGTCGCGTGCACCTATACGAGATCCCGTAGGTAAGGGGTAGAATTGCGTTCTCGAGATTTCGTTTACCTCGACTTTCGCAGTGAATCTCGCTTTGTAATCCAGTGGTATTACGAGCTACTCACCTCTCGAGCCTCGTTCCGCCGTTGGATTATTCTCGTCTGCCTCTTGCCCCCTTACATCGCGTGCGGAACTTTTGGAAAAATTCCGCCGCAGACTTTTCACGGGACGAGAAAAAACGCAATTGACTCTCGGTGGAAATTGCACGCGCGCTACGCGAGCCTAAAACCGGCGTTATCGTTGCAGAGCACGGCGTTACACTCGTTAAACCAGTGTTTTTCGAACTCTTTCGGATCCTGCCTTGAGCATCAAAAACGTTCACGGCGTAAAAGAACGTCTGTTGGCGTGAAAAACAATTGGGGAATTTTTTTACTATGTTTCTGACTATTTTTAAAACGTTGGAAAACGATGTATAAAGTGTATATGTGCTAATAGTGATTTACAGTCTGGGTAAAGAACTTTTAATAGTTTCTCCAAATTGAAGACTGCAAGCACCATCGAAACGTTATTTCTCTTACTAAGATTATGTTAAAATATATTACTACCAATTTTATGTACGAGTATACGAACATTTTAACTCGCTGGAGCTGAAAAAGGCCAATTGACTCGACGAAAACTGCATATGAGACGAGTCGTCTTTGCGCGCTGAGAACTCTGCATTTGGTTTCGTCGTTTCGAAACTGTGATTGCTCGCGCGTTGTGTTGTCGAGGAACTTGCCACGGATTACAGTCAATGCTTTCGCGACTGATGTATTAACTAATTAATTATCAAAGAGAATGCTAACTTCGTCGTTTACCAGCGTCGAGAGATTTGTTCGAGCATCGATATAAGAGTTTTATACGGAATACCGTAATAAAGAAGTTCGGGGATGGAAAAAAGAAACGAAAATCAGAGACCTGTTGAACGTTGCACGAATCGTGTGATCGCTCTTCGAGAGATCGACGAACCAATTAAAGGTGCAGTCTGATATTTTCAACTAAAAATCGAGGGCTCTTTAAATTTCCGTTTGCCCGATGGAATAATTGGATCAGAATAAAAATTAATAGAGAAAATTATACAGATGTATTTATGGGGGTGTAGAAAAATAAAACTGAAAAGGTTTGATGTATCATGCAAAATTCCACTAATGAAGCGGGAGCATTTCGATAAAAAATGAAACTCTACAGGGCTCTCTACGATTAATAGACCCGGAGGTATAGCGTTTCGAAGCACGGGTAAAAATATGCTAAAAATCGCGTAAGGATGCCTCAATTTTACGTTGTCTCGTTAAGCACGGTTTGTGCAATTTTTTACCCCAACTTTGGAACGTTACATCTGCACATTTATGACAGAGAGTTCCGCGGAATCTCGTATTTTTCGTTGGAAAATGAAAGAATATTATTTCGCTAAGGCTGAACTTTTTATCAGTAAAAATAAATATATAAACCCATTGCATTACGAAATTATTTTATTATTTCCTTTCACCGACTCGACGATTAGAAGCAGAATTTTTAAATCGATTTGTGGTCTCTGGAAGCATCATTAAGAAACGATAATTGATGTTTCTCTTTTTCATAGATATCTTCGAGTACGTTTCCACAGGTTCTGGCTTAGAACACGGTTACCTTGCTCGCGTAAAATGACGAAAAGGGCACGTAGGAGGATTCCAACATTTGTACATTAAGATCAAGCAAAGACAATGGTGGCATGGCGGTGTTGCGATGAGAAGTTCCCGCGAGTTCTGCGGCGCAACGAAACGTGCCCGTAACTGCGATATCGGTCGGAAACGGAGATACAATCGGAGTTTCTGAATTGAATCCCGTCGAGTGAATCGAGTTCCAGGATTACAATCGATGTTACAGCCACGTCGAGATTAAATTGAAACGCTAACATTAGCTTCCGCGCCTCTTACGGACCGTTTGAAAATACGGATAAAATGGAAACATCCGAGAACTCCGGGAATAAAAACATTCGACCAAGAGTTTAAATTTGAACGTTGCACGGGAAGAGATTAACGCGATTCTCGAACGATCGAGGCGGCCGTTGAAGATCCATAGAGCCGCGATAGGCGACGGAATTATCGGTGAGTGATCTTCCGAATATTTACGCGTTTCGAAATCGGGGACGTCTGTCGAAACGCGTCGACGACGCGCGCGTTTATTATCGGTAACGGTTGATTCATACTTATAAACGACGGGGGAATACGAGGTCCGCCAACGGTGGCCAAGAAACCGATTTAGCTCGCGGCGGATAGGTAATTCATAGCGGTCGTTTCGTGCTGGAAACGCACACTGTGAAATTACCGCGTCCAGATGAAAACGACCTCGTCCGCTTGAATTACTTACACGCGGAACGCTGACGTTGGCCGCGACTTCGACGATGTCCCCGTTTTTCGAGAACAAAGCGAATTTCGTCGTTCCTCGACGAGTTGAAAGGTTAACGCGGCGAACGACGACGGGCAATTACGCCGCCGATGTATAAACGGTCGCGTTCTGTCCCTTTCCGGGACGGTTATTAATATTTTCGACGAGCATAGGGGCCACAGAATTTTAATCACGATCACTTTATTCGTAAACACTGGCGTTTTACCATAATTGAAAAGAAAAACTGATATATTGGTCATTGTTCCGTATATTGAGAGATTTGAGGGACGTTTATTAATGTTTCCAACAGGCAGGGAGGCACCACAGAATTTTAATCGCGATTACTTTATTCGCAAACACTAATTCGATGCTCAAAGAATTAATATATATTAATATAGAAGCTAATATATTAGTCATCGTTTTATATATTGAGAGATTTGAGAGTTTATGTTTGAGTGAATTAGAAATATAATTTGTCGACGGTTGTGGTACATTGAACACAATGGTTCTCATCTGATCATCGAAGTGCAGCTGCATTGGGCCACGTGCAGTACAGGATGGGTTACCGTTTGGGGGGAAAAAAAGACGTATTCGTTGGGATTATATTTGTTGTATGTTGTTTATATTATAGATCTCTATCGATCGTTTAATTGGACATTACTAGACCAATTACTAATTAAGAGAAAAACTACTTCGTAAATAGAAATAACACAGTATGATAAAACAATATTTGATAAGAGTAAATATGGAAAATATTCATAAAAAACAAGCGTTCTTAGAGAATAGAAGTTCCTGTATAGGGAAGAGGGGGGTGTTATATAACTGAAAACTTCTATGCTTCGATAGGGAATAAAATTATTCAGAGAATCTTTCAGAAACTTTAATCTTCCCCGAGAACGGTACAAAAAGTTCTCGATTAAGGGATATTCCTCCAGGACCCGGTAATCCCCCAGGGGATTGTGGCCGCTTGTTCTCGAACTGGCGCCATAATTTACAACGGCAAATCGAGCGAACGGGGGATGTTCCCTTCGTGCAAATGCACGAGTGTAACCGGTAGTAGCGAGAACGGGCGGGTAACGCGCGACTAAATCGTTTGGTAAATCGAGACGCAAATTCTGCACAAACCCGTCGAACTCGCGGTTGCTTGCAAGACAGAAACCTCTCCCCGTCTTAACGGGGAACGCTCAACTTCTCGCTGAGCTCTGCGGTTACTTTATTAACCCAGAACTTTAAGAAGCAAGTTTCCCCGACCGTGGAACCTCCGCGGAACGCCAAGACGAACGTGCGAAGTAAAGGCAAACGAAACTACGGGGAAAGACCTCTCTCCCGGAGTCGAGTTATTTGCGCGGCCGTCTAACGCCGGCGAATCGATCGAAGGTAAATAAAACAGAAATTTCGTGGACTTTATGGCGCGCGTCCCGGTCGAGACGAAAGTCACGAATCTTAGGCAACCAGCTCGCGAAAGCAACGAAAAATTAAGAAATCAACGAAGCTCGTTGAAACACTTGCACTCCGCCATCTTGGAACCACAACAGTTATCACAAATTAATTATCGAACCGTTGAATGGGCACTTGAAAATTATTATCGAGCTAACGTACAGAGTTTCGTATCATTTAAATTTATCATTGCACGTCGATAGCTAGAAAGGAAGTATTTTGGCTCCCGTCAGCAAGTTCCTTCGCCGCCATTTGTTAACAATAAGTCGTTCGCCGGAGAGACAGAGAGTTTCGAGGGATTCGCGAGTTCGAACAGAACCAATATCATCGTCGGGATGACAAATGTCGCGCAGTTGCGTCTCTTCTTGCTCGTTCCGTGGGATCATAGATCATACATCGAACTTACCGACCCGATAAGTTTCGAACGAGGACGACGCGTCTTCCGGACTGGATCCGCGCGGCGAATAACGTTTTCATTTTCTTTCTCTCGGTGGGAAGCCGTTTAATTTTGTGGTAACGCGACGACAGGCTCGTTAACGGCGAAACGCGATCGTTTCGCGACCGGCCAATCAGGATTTTCGGGTTCTCCGTTCGAGGGAACGACTCTCGTTTTTTAAATTCCGGAATGATTCGCGTCCCCGGCAAAATTACCGTCCCCGGGGCTGTTCGGATCGATGCAACCCCCGTTTATTTTCTCGCGAGAATCACGGCCAATCGCGACGTACGTTTGCGTAGGAGTTTGCTTTGCACGACTACGCGACACGAATTTCGAAAAGCTCGCCCGAACTCCGTCGATCCCGATCGTACTTTTCAAAATAAATGTTTTATTAAATCGGAAATTCGAGACTTGCGTCGCGTAGCAGTCGTTGAGGAGAATGCCAAGATTCGTTGTCGCCCAATCGATCAATCAAACTGTTAATTGATCCGACAATGAACAGGAACACGATCAATCTACAGTATAATAGCGAATCTACCACTGAAATTTGAGTATCAGTGTCTCTTAAACCCCCTGAAACGATGAAATTTTTGAATATTTATTCCACGAAGACGCAACTTGCGTCTGCGAGTGAAATGAAAACTTGATTTCGCGTAGTCGTCGTTGAGGAGGATGTCAAGATTCATCGTTGCCCAATCGATCAATCAAACTGTTAATTCATCCGACAATGAACAGGAACACGATCAATCTACAGTATAATAGCGAATCTACCACTGAAATTTGAGTATCAGTGTCTCTTAAACCCCCTGAAACGATGAAATTTTGAAATATTTATTCCACGAAGACGCAACTTGCGTCTGCGAGTGAAATGAAAACTTGATTTCGCGTAGTCGTCGTTGAGGAGGATGTCAAGATTCATCGTCGCCCAATCGATCAATCAAACTGTTAATTGATCCGACAATGAACAGGAACACGATCAATCTACAGTATAATAGCGAATCTACCACTGAAATTTGAGTATCAGTGTCTCTTAAACCCCCTGAAACGATGAAATTTTGGAATATTTATTCCACGAAGACGCAACTTGCGTCTGCGAGTGAAATGAAAACTTGATTTCGCGTAGTCGTCGTTGAGGAGGATGTCAAGATTCATCGTCGCCCAATCGATCAATCAAACTGTTAATTGATCCGAGAATGAACCATAACATAATCTGGAACATGATTAATCTACAATATAATAGCGAATCTACCAATGTAAATCGAGTATCAGTGTCTATTAAACCCCCTGAAACGATGAAATTTTGGAATATTTCTTCCATGAAGTTGCAACTTGCGTCTGCGAGTGAAATGAAAACTTGATTTCGAATGAATCTTCTCTGTTTTTATGGGTGGTCGTGGACACGTTGAAAGCATGTGGAAACCACTATAACTTGCAGAGGCAAACACGACGAGCGTTCTCATCGAAGTTTGCCATGCCGCAACAGCGGATGCTATTCGAATTTGGGGGAAGTTTATCAAAACTCTGTCGATCGACAAACCGCACCGATCCAGCAGTATCTCGAACGTTTCTACCTCGGTTTAGTATCCGTACAAATTAATTTCTCCCGCGAGCTATTTTGGGTGCGCCATGGATTACCCCGACGAGATCCCCTGTTGCATTTTCCATTAATGCGACGGTCCGTACGCGAGACCATAGCAAGCGGATCCGTAAAGCACCCTGGCCGTATTTCGTGCGCCGGTTACCACCCAAACGAGGGTTGCTAGACGTTATTACCCCCGCGGATAAAACTCCCCGACAATAAATTTTTCTCCAACGTTGCTGCCCCCCGTAAATTATTTTCAAGAAGCGTATTACCCGGCCGAGATTACCGGGGACGCTGGAATTATTCAATATTTCGGTACGACCCTCGCGTGTCACGGAACAGGTGGGGAAAAATGCGGGCAACGTTTCTAAAAAAATCTAAAAAAGTCTCGATTTTTCTAAAAATTGAAAAGATTGTTCCATCTGGTCGCAGTTACCTGCGACTAAGTGACGTTAATATTTTTAAAAATTGAATGGTTCCATTTTTGCAATTTATACATATTTTTTTGAACCAGTCGAATGAATGATCGACAAAATTGCATTCGAAAGATTAATTACGGTAAAATACGAGGCACGGTGGCCTTCGTCGAGTTGAAAGAAACGACATTTGTTAGGGACCAAGTTCCCGTGAATCGCGCTGTACATCACCGTAAATGGGACTCGTAGACCCCGTTTCCAAGCTAATCACGATTAATCGTTATCGGCGGTGTTTCTAACGTACCGTTTTCTCCGGTTACAGACATCAATTCTACTTGCACTCGCGCCTGGAGCTAGTGGAAGGTAGACTGAAGGTTTCGGATTGGGGATCCGTGGCTCGTCTGGTCGCCCTGATAGCGCAGGCCGATGCCGGCGATTACGATGTCCTGTCACCCCCGCACGCACTTTATTCCCAGTGCTGTCAAATACAGCCCACGGAGCCGTACGAGCCGAAACCTACCGATTTTCTGCACCGGATAATCCAGCAACACAAGGAAATCAAGGTACTCGTCGCGACGAATCGAGAAAATCCACGCTCTCGGGAGAAAACGAAATCATTTAACCCCTTGACGTACGATTTAATTTCAAATAATTTTTCGAACGTGCACTATTTCATTTTGTTTAAATTTGTTCGTACAAGAAGTAGCCACGAGAAAGATTTGTTTTACGAATACCTCGTGAATGTGAAAATATGTAGATTTTAATAGATAATGATTATGAAACATGTCATCAATTTTTCTTTTAATTGTGGAATAGTTATTTCACGTAGGACGCCATCGAACACTTCTGCAACCCTTATAATCGTTTTAAACCATTCAATTCTATCATTTAAATGTTCTTTACTCGACATCTTCTTGTAATTATTCACAGTCAATCTCACACTTTAACAGTCAGTCTCGTAACATAAAATTTTGTTTTGTTTACTAATGGATATTGAATCCGGTGAATAAACGAATTGCTCGCGTTCTGTGCAGGGCATGAGAACCTCGACCGCCGAGTATTGGTTGCTGAAAGAAATATCGAATCTGGACACGTTCGGGCAGGAAATGTTCCACAGTAAATTCGGATACAACGGCGTATCCATGATCGGAGTCGGACCTCACGGGATCACGGTCTATCGAAGCCAGGACGAGGAAACGCAAAAGTACGTATGGTCGATTCTCCCTGTTAATCAGCGGCTCGTTAGTATCGAGTCTCGAAAGGGGACACTCGAGAATCTACCGACTATCGACCCCGTTGGTCGAGGTACCATTTATCGGGACGCGAATCTTGCAAATCTTGAACCCCCGCGGGGAACCGTGGAACGTCTCCTTACGAAACAGAAGGCGATAAACGAATAATATTTCATTTCGAGCGGTCTCTGGACATTCACGCCTCGGCAGACGCTTCCAAATGGAATGTACTCTGCAGAGACGTTCCCTCCAGTGTTACGCTTTATCGAAACGTTCGTTACGCGATCCATTAACTGCTAACTTCTTTCTGAAATTTCTATAATGCCCTACGGATTTTTTATTGCCGGTCGTATCTTTTTACATTATTTTCTTTATTGTTGTTTTGCAGCATACCGTATACGGCGATACAAAGCGCGACGTCTCAGCGTCGAATGTTTCATTTGGTGTACCTTTCCCTCGATGGCGAGGAAACGTCGTTGAACTTTAAATTGGATTCGAGTCAATCCGCCAGCGGACTTTACCGAGCGATCACCGAGAAGCACGCATTTTACAGTTGCGAGACGGTCAGGAGCGCGGTGACCGCTCAATTTATACGAGATTTGAAGGTATCTACTCGCTTATAATCAGTCTGAGGCTTAGTCTATTTTTTAGCTATTCGAATACCATGAGCAAAACTTTGAATAAAACCACCAGTGATGGACACATCATACGCTCTAATCAACTCCAACCATGAAAATAAGTAATAATAGAATTTAAAAGATTGGAAACAAATCCTATTATTGTGAATTAAATACAAATATGAGTGGAAAATGCAGTCGCTATATCCTGAATTTGAATATCGTTTCAAAGCATGAGTAATTAAAGAACACACTGTTGCTGTTGCAATTACTTCATTACTTAAACATCATAAATAAGGATAAACTTCCAAATATCTTTGCTGTTTTTCACAGTATTTTCCACAACCGAAGACACAGTGTCGTCATAAAGAATATGAAAAAATTTTCTGTATAAAAATTGAAACGAATAGAAGTCGACTGTGTAGTTAATTGTTCGCATAGTATTCGAGTACGGAAAATCGACGAGTCGTCCGAGTCCTAAAGTCGCGAGGAGATTGCTCTACGCGAGAGCAAACCCGAAACGTTGTATGGTGTCTGAATTGGTCGCTGTCGTTCCTCAGGGCACTATAATCTCGATTTTCAACGAGGACTCGACGCTGGGGAAGAAATACGTGTTCGACATTCGCAGAACGTGCAGGGAGGTGTACGATAACGCGCGACGCGCTTTATACTGCGAGGCGACGACCATCAGGTTGCCGGAGGAGAACGAAATTTTGGAGACGCACGGATACGCCGGGGACTGCGAGGATCCCAAGTGCAAGGTATTTCCGACAAATTGCGCCGCATTCTTTCAAAGTGTCGCCTCGTAACCGGTCCCCGCCCAACGTAATCGAAGAATCTACCTAGGAAACAATGCGAGTGCCAGGAATCTAATTTCCAGAAGAACCAAAGTACACTGCAGTCGTTACATTACTAACGAAATTTTCTATTTCTCGCATCGACGATATATGAAGAGAAAGAATTACATCTGCTGTGAATGTGTCAAGCTACAGAAAAGAATATTAAAATAGAATCTTTTATTATATCTCGAGTAACCGATTGGCACTCGCGTTGTTTTCTACAAAACCGACGCTCGACCAGTGATACCATCTATTAGCATTATTTACGACTATCTACAGAGAGATACTTAAATGGTATACCATTTTAATATGATATGGATATTTTAAGAATTTCTCGACTTTGTGGGGCCACTCGAGGTTTCGTCGTTTTTAAGTTCATTGTCGTGTCACGTTGACTATTTGGAAACGCGTATAAAACCGACTATCTACAGAGAGATACCTAAATGGTTTATTACCATATTCCTGTTATCACGTAGAATATTTAAAGAAAAAGTTTCTCGACTTTGTGGGGCCACTTAACCAGTTAACTCTATCGCTACGTGTTGAAAGTTGGAATTTCTGTGTGTCACGAAAATCGATCGATGACGAGTATAGTCGTCAAGCACAGAGTAAGCGTCGCTGTTAAAATATTGCATCAAAAAGATAGGTTTATTTTATAGAACTCGTCATGACAAAAAATCCTGACACAGTTAACTGGTTAAGGTTTCGTCGTTTTTGTATTTAAGTTCATAGTCACATTGACTATTTGGGAACGTGTATAGTACCGATGGACGCACTTTGAAAGAATTCGCAGTACGCGTCGTTAATAGTCGCGAGCGGTCGGCAAACAAGGGAAGCAACTATTCGTGATTGTTCGACTTGCAGGAATCTCGGGAATGTCTGGCAAGATTATTGGACGCCATGCTCTGTCGCATTTGCATGGATCGTAGCCTGGACACCGCCTTGTTCCCGTGCGGACACGCGGTGGCTTGCTTGGATTGCGCTCGACGTTGCGAGCGTTGTCCGCTTTGTCGGGCGGATATCGACCACTGTCGAACGATATACCTTCCCATCGAGCTGACGCACGTCGACAAGCACAATTCCAAGTCGGTCTCGGAGACCATCGGGCCCGTATACGGCGAGACGTCCGCCGACGAGATACAAAAGAGAAGTTTGAGAACCGAGGCCGCGGTGAACGCCAACAACATTTGAGGTCGCCGGGCGGAAGGGTCGAGCGTGCTTCGAAGGTTCATCAGGATCTTCGGTTGTCGGATCGAGAGGATGCATTGAGATCTAGCGGACGGAACGGATCGTTGGATCACCTCCCACGACCTTGTAAATTTTATTTTCCTACTTTTATTCGTAACTTCCAATTCCTCTTTAATTATTTTCCTATCGTTCATTCACCCCTTCGTCGTACCCAGAGACGCCATTTTGTTTCTGTTTCTATTACGTTTCTTTTGCCGTCGTACTGGGGTGGTAAAAAAGAGTACAACGCGAAGGGGTTAACGTAGTCAGTCGTTTCGACCCATTTCAATTCTCAGTTCCTCGAACGTCGGGAAAAAAAGGATCGAGTAATTTTTCGATTTACCTATCTTACCTATCTTTATTTGATTCGAATAATAACGATGTCGTCACTATCTTAATCGAGCGACCGAGAAGTGCTATTAGCAGCATTGACCTCCGACGAACAGTGCTGCCGTTATTTGGACAAAAAGATATAGTATAATTTAGATCAACTCGAGAAAAAAAAAATTAAAAAAAAAAAAAACATTCGACGCGTCGTGTACAGATTTTTTTTTATTCTTATCGACAATCGGACCAATAAGTTCTTTTTTTATTTAATTGTTGTTTATAATACTTCTCGTTATTTTTGTTCCTTTTAGATAGATTGTACGCTTTTTCTCTCTCTTTCTCTTACGTATCAACTTTCATTTAGATACGGTCTCAGGGCACTCGGGTGAAGAGTTTTATCGAAACCGGTGACCCTTCATATTTTTAATATAATACGCGTTATTCATTACGCATACGCAGTATCGTTTACAAAACGACTGCTATGACGGCCCTCCTTGTAAAGGACGTTTCATTTAACGCAACCGCGAATCTTGAACGACTCCGACTATGTGTAAATCGTTGGTTTATCGCGAAGTTTCGTTTATTGCACCGTCGAGACCTTTTGTATAGTTCCGTTCGCGTTCAGATGTATAGATAATTGCCTGATAATCGAGAACTCGTTCGCAAGAGTTAATTAACGCGTTACGTATTATTTCCCCCACCCCCCTTCCGCCTCCTCCTCCTCCTCCTCCCTCCCTCGTTTGAAACGTCCTATACGAGAAGGAATCCTTGTTACAGTAATATCTGTTTATATGTACATAAGAAACGAGATAACCCGCGGTAGGGTCGAGCGAGTAAAAGTCATGAGTTCACCAAATGTCAAATCTGATTTAACCAGCTAAGCGCGTATGCCATCTTTTAAGTAAGTCATAATAAAAGAAATACATACACGTTAATTGATGCGCGTTACGCTCATAAACGATGATTTACCAAGTTACGAGCCGGCCGATATTTCGTTTCCAACGGAGGCACGAAAAGTGGGCTGGTTTACGAACCGAAAGAAACGAGGATGCAGAGACTTCGACCGTACGAATGTTAAACGTATTATTTATTTGAAATTCACGCGCGTTGTACCATCCTTCTTTCTTTGCTTCGATCGGCAAATGCTTTTTATCGTTACCATCGTCGAAAATGAGCGTCGAGCTAGTTGAAACACCTGTACGTAGCATTTTATGAATCTTGCATGCGTGTTGGAGGGGAGAATGAGAAACAAGGAAATCGTTGTAGTCATTCATCAATGCAAAGCAGACTTAGTTTATAATTATTTATAAGAAAAAAAAAAAAAAAGAGGATAATAGCGTTTTTACGTGCTACTACGTTTAACGACAGGTCGCTGTCGACAATCTCGTTAAGTCAAACGTAGCGTCACTTTTTCTTTTCCCCGACACGTTCAACGCTTTACATCTATTAATCGACATCCTTTAGTTTCCTTTAGTATTTTTATATCCTATCGGTTAAGAGAATCGTGATTAACGCTGCTTCTACGAATCGAATATCGATCTCAGTGATTCCGTAATTATAAACGCAGCGACAAGTATATATATGTACAACCCGTTGAATTCGAAGCTAGGTAAAGATATTATTCATGATGATCATGAACTGATTAACAAAAGGAAGGAAAAAAGAAATAAAAATTTTAAATAAAGATATTGTTGTTGGAGCGACGCCGCGTCAGACTACTTCCGCGTCGCGGGGAAACAGGAATATTTTCTTTAGATTTTTTTTAACTAAGCAACTGGTATCCATGGATGGGTGTTGATAGTTCGTTTTTCAAAGCGAACGCACCCGTTCTATAAATTATAATTGTCTGCGATATTGTGTTTTTTTTTCGATATATGTAAAGTTCGTAATAATAACAACAATAACGCCGTAATAATAAAAATTACAATTTTTCGCGATTGACCCTCTGTATAAAAACGTACACAAAGAATTTCGAGATCATTGTAGCTGTTAGATCTGTATGGTAGAGACGAAAGATATCGGAGAGAATGGATTTCTAAGAATTATCATTTTGCAAAGAGTATTTTTAAAGTATTTCCAATTATTTTTTAGTATTATATCAGAATTCCACTGGAATAGTGGTATATACATATGAAAATGACACAATCTATACAAAATAATTTTTAGCATTATAAAGGTACAATGTCCCAACCTGTTGATTAAATACCATGAAACATTGATTGTTGTTTGCATTCCTTTGCCTTTTGCTTTACACCTACTACTTGGTTCAATAAACCGTTAATAAAACAGTTGAATATACGATCATTCGCGAAAAATAAATGTATAAATGGCGTGAGAGCATCCCACAAATATCTCTGAACAATTTTAATTATATTGTTTACACCAAAATTAGCTTCGTATCATTATTCGCAAAATGCTTGTTATGTCTTTTATTCACGATTATTTTTGTCAAACTTTGTACAGACTGTATAAATTTAATAAAAACTCTAATCAGTGCACTTTCTTGCAGGCAGAAAATTATATCAATCTCTCGCAACTCTATTTTTTAATAACTGCAAAACACGTGCTCGCTTTTAAATGAAACAATAGCAGATTCGATCGAATGGTCGGTAATAAAAAAAAAAAAGAACCAACTTTAAAACAATGCTGTTACGCTGCTAACTACTAAATTTTCTGAAGATCCATTGCAGCCCACTTCCAAGGAAATACTTCGAAAAAATGTAAGTAAATCGAATGATTTGATTGATTATTGAATGTATGATTTAATTTTTCAAATTATTTGAATTTACGTTTTCGTATATATCGCGATTGCCAAAACGGACAGAGTAAAGTGTGTTCGAGTAAATCGAATAGACGATGAACGTTACGCGACAAATTCTAAAATACGTAAGCAGTTTGAACGAAAAAATTTCGAACTTCGCGCCGGAATATTCTTAGCGGTAGTTCAGTTGGAAGTTGTTGCACTTGCGCATGCGTTCCGCGATCTGATTGGTCAACACGGCGGCACTGTCATATGACGAAGCTGCGTGGCATCATGGGAAGCGGATCGCAATTTTGCAACATGGCGGTGAATTGAGCCAAAGTCGCGGTGCTGTGCCATCAGAAAATGTATTTTTCATAGTCGCGCGACCTCTTTTGTTATACTTTTCATGCATGCGACAGTGTGATACGGATTCGGGACGCGTTAGACGGTGCACGGTACATGTAAATATGAATGTGTCGAGGCGCAACATTATTTCGAAGGTGACACCCCGCAACTCGGTGTGGTGTTCGAGTACGTATGGCAGAGACTAGAATTCGAGATAAGGAAGCTCTGCTTCGCCCGACTATTACGTACATTCGACCAAAATTACCACCACGAAGTAGCGATGCGGTGGTTACCCCTCCCGAACTGTGAAAATGTGAGTGTTTCGTGTAAAATCTAATGTGTCCGTACGAAAGTGCCGTGGGTGCGTATTTCGGTAGCGAGAAGAGTGTATGGCTGCCTCGTCCACGATCTGTACAATCCCTTTCTTACATTAATCACGATGATTTTATCGTCAAAATTTGCTTAACCTTATCGTAAATTATTCCAATCACGAATGATCCTATTAAATTAGCCTTTAAACGTGAAAACTTCGCTGTACAAATCGGTCTTAACGAATGTGCCACCATTGCATCAAATATTCTTGACGAAGTCACGTTTTCTCGAATTTCGTAGAAAACAGTTTAAAGCATTCATTGAAATTAATATCGTATCCACGTTCTCAGTGTTAGCAGTGTGCTCGTTCTGAAAAGAATGTATATTTCGATCGATTTGCGTAAAAGTGCTTACCTTCGTGGTTTGCTCGTGTTTCCTCCTTAGCTGTGCTTAAATCGTATTCTATACGTAATTATTATGAACATCAGTCAAACGAAAGGTTCTTTCGGCGATTATTCTCCCATTACCGATGTCCGAAAAAATGTTTTATGGTCGGTGTCGGTAAACGTCGATGTAGCAATGCTCCAAAAATACCACATGTTACAGTATTCTAAAAGCATCACACGTTGCAATGCTTCAATAACGATAAGAGTTTGTGACGAATAACAATGCGTTGTGTTTATTGTTTGAAACAAATATTTTGCAAGAGTTAATAGTGATATTTTAATCGTTTGATTAGATTCAATGTGGAATTAAATGGACACAGTATACATTATGAAAGTTTTCATTCAGTACATTTTATGCCTCTGCATTTCTGTTTACATTTATTAATCAATGGTTGAATAATAACGAAAGCATAGTAAAGTTGTAGTTTAATTAATTGATATTGTTCAATATTCAAAATTAATATTATTTCATTAAAATTTCATTAAAATCAAATACAATTAAGGAGGAAGCACAAGATGATTTCTATAAATGTTTGTTATTTTGACAAGTTCTTGCTACATGTTATGCAATTAAAAGACAAATCTGTTTTGACACATTAAACAATTATTTTTTCATTCTATACCAAATAAAAAATGAGGTCACAGCTGCAGCTGAATAAACTCATTTGCATACAATAAAATTTCTTAAATGCTTTGTAACAATATTTCTTATATCCTTTCGCATTCTACTTTCTGTATCTTATATATATAATTATGTAAAATGAAGCAGACATTTAACTAATACAGTGTTTTTCTATTTTCAGAAATGTGCAAAATTCAAAAACTTTATCAATCGTTCTAACTTGTGATCGTATATGCGTGCCAAACAAAGATATATAAAAGGGCGTTGAAGAGACCCAATGGTTTCCTGACACGATGGAAAGTAAACTATATGTGAAAAATGAGCCGGGACTTGACGGGCAATCGCTTACGAATCCACAACCAAATCCATCCTCCGAGGATAACGGAGGTGCTAGGGTTTGTTTTGTTTGTGGTACAGTGGGCCATGGAGAGCAATACTGGCTCAGAGTAAAACCGAGTCCAGGCGGAGCACCAAACGAACCTTACTTCCCCTTTCTCGAATCCCATGAACCACCCGCTGGTTACCGTGGCGAAGGCGCTAGAAGCGGAGCTATTAAGGCATGCAGTCTTTGCTATTCCTTACTCTTACAACAGTGGGAAAGTTACGAGCAGGATGCTAGGCCTCATAGTCAACGAATTTATTGGTTGAAAAGATGCGATGGCGGCCCTTTCACTGGGGCCGAGATGAATCTGCAGGGAGAGTATGTGGCGCAAGTTCTTGGCTTAACTAATGAGCAGACACCGCAGCTTAGACCAGAAAATCGGCCGGTCGGAATCTCTCCACGACTTCCACCAAATTCACCATCCCCCAAAGTGGAGCAAACAAGGCCACCGTCAAATTCTATCGAACTGCCGAGACCACATTCGAACATGGCAGAAACGCACAGACATTTAGAACAAGCAAGGCTTACAATGGAATCACCCCATCAAAGACTGCAATCGCCGCATCAAAGGTTACAAAGTCCACGACAGCCTGTAGAAGATACAAGAGTATCTAATGAAGCTGCATTAGATTTAAGACACGCACCTAGAAGTTCACCCGCACCGCAACCAACTCTACTGCCACAACCAACTTTACTGCCACAACCTCAACGTAAGCTGATGTTGAACATATAAATCATTTTCTTACAGTACATTTCTAGCAATACATTATTACATATTTAGTATGAGTTATTTCTTCTTGACTACATATATCGAGATATACGTTCGAAGCAAAGGTAATGTTTGATAGATACTGGAGCAAAGGTTTTCAATTTCTTAAGAAATTATCGCGTTTCACAATATTTAGACGATAAACGAATGAATGAATGCATTATTTATGTTAAATATAGTTGATTCATTCAGTGGGATAAATGTTTGTAAATAAATGTTAGCAGTCTCCAGATAGAGCATTAAAAATACATCTAATTTAAATTCTGATCTCAACCTTTAATGTGCGTGTAACTTATTCGACCTCTGAGAGATCTAATTTAACCGATCTGATACTTGTTAGTCAGCTTGTCACACTGATAAGTAGGTCGCTCGAAATCAAACTGCTGGAACAGTGGAAATCGCAAACTACAAAATTGTCGTCGTTCCATATTTAAAACGAAGCGATAAAGTCATGAAAAATATAGTGTCAAAGTAGGCCACGTGCAATATGATAATATTCTCTATGAGGCCCGTAAAATGCTAGAAACAGAATGAAAGCAATCGGTTTAATATCACCGCGTTTCCGATGCAAATTCTGCATAGTTACCAATTCAGCAGTTTGTAATCGTTTCGTCGTACGATTGCAGCCATTTACAGCGGTGGATCCTCGTCAAGCGTCGGCACTGATATCTTAGACCTTTCGATGCCAGATAAAAATTCAGTTACGGAAGTCTGTTACGTATGTGGGGATGAATACAAAAGAGGGTCACTTAGTCATATTGCGGCAAAACCACTGCCAACTCCGCCACATCCTTCTGCCAGTCCTCCGCCATTTTTTCCCTCGCTGATGCTTCATCCAAGGCCAAGTAGAAGTCGACCCATGGACAGTGCTGGTCGTGTACAGGTACATCCTTTTTCCGTCGATTTCTTACCCTCCATAAACGGGCTATATACCATATACCATGTTATTCGAGTGTTGCATTCGAAAACTTGTTCGCTTGTTTGGTTTCAGGCTTGTTCGGCGTGTCAGAATCACCTTCTGGCACAATGGACGGGATATACTTTACGGGGAGTACCGCACGGTGACCGGAACTACACGCTTCGTAAACGACAAGCACCTGCGATGGATACGACTACCTTCATCTGTTATACTTGCGCGCTCGAGTACCCTTCCTCCAGTATTAGACTTCTCTATTGCTGTCCTAATCCAGAGAAGGAGGCGTACTATCCTTTTATTTATTCTCTGAGACCTCCGCAAGGAGCTAGTCCCATAAGTCCTCAGGGGATGGTGCAAGTTTGCTCCATTTGTTACAAAGCTATACCGCAAAAGCAGCAAGTATTCGGTGGAGAGAATCACGAGGCTCAACCCTCGGTGCAGAGCGTGGATTTTCGTCAACAAGGCCCGTCGCCACGGCCCGCGGTGGCGAAGTCTCCAGCCAATTCTGCTGGTAGCGATATTCGTTTCAAGCCATACGATTTAAATAAATCGACCGTTGCTACGAATAAGCAACGCAGCGCATCGGTGAAAAGTACCACGCCTGGCCAACGAAATTCTCCGAATAACGGTCCTGCTGAAAATGGAACTGTTGCTCTCGGCCAGAACTATAGGTGCTACATTTGTGAAAGACTGTACCCACGCACTCATATGGAATGGTACGTTGTTTTAATCGTCGTAATTTTCTGTGGGCCCTCTACGATGGGTACCAGCAATCATTACATTTGTTGTTGAAGGTTGTCTACGAGCCCGGAAGGAATGAATTCGCACGCTATGCATTTTCCTTGTTTGAGGGGAATGGCACGCACTTCCGAGAATGCCTGTATGGATAGTCACGGCAGAGTATTGGCTTGTAGTCACTGTGTGAATCATCTTGCCCAACAATGGGAAAACATGGACGCTGAACGAGTTCCTTTAGAACGTCGCAAGTTAGTACATACGAAATTCTTCGTTCGATTTTTCGAAGACCACGCTATCAAAATTCCCGTTTAACCATCTGCTTTTATGTCTCTTTATTCTCAGGTACGATATTCCTAGTCCGCATCCAAACGGTGAAGTGAACCGGTCGATCGCTACACCGCCGAGTTCCAGTTCCGACCGAACGTTTGGTAGCAATCCAGGCACATCGAGCAGTTCTATCTATTGTTTCCTGTGTGGCTTGCATAGTGATTTGACTCTTGCGAGAGTATTGTATGGCCGGCCACAGGGTCGCAACGCTCCGTTTTTCCCTGAATTATTGCATCATCAGTCTCCACCGAACGCCGAACAACTGAGGGAAGATGGTTCCGCTCTTGTGTGCACATTCTGTTATCATTCTCTTTTGGCGCAATGGCGTCGATACGAATCTCTTCCTAGCGACCAGCAAGTGAACGCCGCGGAAAGACAGTACAACACCCACGATTATTGCTGTTACGTTTGTGGTATCACGACATATAGAAAACGAGTGCGAGCGTTGCTCGTGAAAGATTTTCCCTTCTTGAGGTACCACAAACAGCCGGAGAAGAGTCTACTATTGGAGAACGGGGATTTTGCCGTGGTTTGTTTGGACTGTTATGAAACATTACGTACCCAGAGTCTCGAATACGAACGATGGGGCTTACCTGTCGAAAAACGCGAATATAATTGGATAGTGCAACCTCCGCCGCCGGAAGACAGCCCCGATGCAGCCATCGCCAGATTACCGTCTGGCGAAAGATCGGAGAAGGTGGTAAGTCATTTCTTAAATCTACGCATTTATTCAAGCAATAATGTTTAACTCTATACTTCGCTGACGCTGTTGCATCGATGTACATAACCTATACCACCATTCGATTGAAGTTTTATTTACGACAGTACAACTTGAATTAACGAAATAAGTGAATAAAATTTAACAATTCTCGAAGTCTAAAAGTTTAACATCGTCGACATTAAATATTATTGCTTGTTTACTCAATAGAGACTTATTTTAATTTTTCACTCAAATATTCTAGAGACGAAAAAAACAGCTTATTAACGTGTGTGTGTGCACATTTGTGCTCTAGGTTCCATCGACGCTAACCGTTAGACCAGCGCGAAAAAATTGTTCACCGAAGGCACCGGACAAGAAGGCCCCGACGAAGGTCCCGGAAAAAGAACAAGGTAAGTGGCTACTTGTGTTTGAGTTCACCATTTTTTTTACCTTTGAGTGTATATTTTTCTGTAACCAGTAAAACTAGTTACTCGAAAGGTTCAACCAAACGTAAACTGGAAAGGGAGATAACCGTAATCGTACATTTAGAAGCGAACGATGTTCTTTGTTTACTACCGCGGTTTCCTTTTATTTGTAGACCTATGTACATATATACAAAGATTAGACCTACAAGTGCTGCAGATAACGAAAAATGTTCCGCGGTCAAACATTCGCCAGACACGCTAAGGTTATCGGTCTGTATTTTAGCGCTATCTTAAGCGTACGCATTCACCTCTCTAGAATTACTCGAGTCGATCGCGTTGAAGTTTCCGTGCAGGAACAGTATGATACACGATCTGCCCCAAAAGTTTCCGAACTTCAATTCAAACAACAGATTTCCATTTAATATTAAAAAAATTTTGGTTGGGGCAAGGTTGGAATATTGCTAGACTTTCCACTCAACATTTTTCTAACGATTTTATCAATGAATACACATCGAAGCAAGAAATAATTATGTTACTATTTTTCGATAATACCTTCTATTATCAATTATTGGAACTACATCTTATACCATGAAATACACAGTTTACAATGTCTCAACTTTTCGAAATAGTTATAAGATAAAATAATTCTTCAGGTCCACTTAACCTCATCCACTAATCCACTTAAACCTCAAAATTAATGTCAAAACAAATATGTAAACCCTAAAGTGTAGAACAATGGAATAGGATAGAAAAAAAGACTATCTAATAAGGAAAGAGAGGTGGAGAGTTGCCAGTAGAATCATAACCTTATCTGATGTATTTTCTAACTTATAGCAACTGTACTATCTTTCATTTTAGAAAATAAACACTAATTTCTCGAGTGTACTAAGAAGATTACCACCTTCCTGGAAGAGTAAAAATACAAGTTATAAAACGAGTAATAAACAATGTTTATTTTCTAAAATAGAAGATAGTACACTTCCTACGCATCACAGAAGATATCAGATAAGATTGTCATCCTTTACTATAAGTGTCTTTTCACATTATGTGTTTCTAGCCTCATAGTGAAAAATTAAGTCACCCATATGGGTGACTTAATAGGTTAGGAAAACGATTCGTTTCTTGTAACACGTTTCGATCGATCTCGATCGGGACAGGACAACCGTCGTTCTCAGAAATTATTCAATTTCGAATCTGACTTCGAAGTATTTTATATCGAAACGGAAGCAATGGCGGGAGGGGATAGAATGGAATTCTTTTTCGCAGCGTTGAAACGACGGGCGCATTTCTCATCTTCGTCGAATGCAGGCAGAATTTAATTGGCGGTAGACACGTACAATATATGTGTTCGGCCACCCCTGGGAAAAATTTACATGAGCGATTCTGGAACCCAAAATAAGACGAAAATCAAGAATACTAATTAGTTGATAGAGGCTTCGTTATAAAGTTATTAACGTTTAAAGTTCCGCCTGTGAATGACAATCCGCGTACAGCTGCGTTCGCGCGAAAAGTTATGGCAGGCCAGTGCTAGTGGTTCTCACGCAGCCTGAAAAATTCTACTTACCGACGTTATCGACAGCCTTAGATTTTTATCTACTTATAGAAATGTGAACACCTTACGTTGAGTAAGATTCAACCTCTTATAAAAATCCAGAAGGGCATATCAAAACTCGCCCAACGAGATTTTCACAGAGAAGCTAAATGCCACTTCCAATACACAATGTTGTGAACAAAAATCACCCACACGCGATGCTGCGTGAGAACCACTAGCGCTGCACGCGAATTGCCATTCTACAGGTGGAACTTTAAACGTTAATAACTTCGTAACGAAGCTTCCATCGACTAATTGGTATTCTTGATTTTCGTCTTATTTTGGGTTCCAGAATCGCTCATGTAAATTTCCCCCAGGGAGACTTCATTACAAAGTTATTAACGTTTAAAGTTCCATCTGTACTGAATTTTTTTCTCGAAAATGCGGAGGATTTCGGGGGTATGCCTATTCACCAAAAATGATTGCAATTGACCCCCACAGCTAACAATATTTTTTCAGAACGATTTAAAATATTTTAATTTCGTCGAAAATTTTCACACCTTCTCGAATTTTTTTCTAGAAAGTGGGTAGGATTTCGTGGGTATGTGTAATGACCAAAAATGATTATAATTGACCCCCTTAGCCGAAAATAATTTTTCCAGAACGATTTGAAATTTTTTAATTTAAATGTTAATAACTTTTTAACGAAGCCTCCATCAAGAAATTGGTATTCTTGATTTTCGTCTGTGTTTTGGCCTCTAGAATCCCACATTAAAATTTTTCCCAAGGGTGACCGAACACCCTATCTACGTACTGGGAACAAAGATACGACATTCTGGAGACGCGGGGGCGGTCGGTACGGTGAAAAGGATCGAGACAGGGGGTGTGTGGATGAGACGTGAGTGGAGCTCTTAAAAATCCAACGGACAAAAGGATACCGACGGTTGAGAACCATCCAAGAGGAGGGCCTGATGGTTTGCGTCGAGTGAATTCGCTCCTTCTTTTTTTCATCCTGCTCTCGTCTCATTTTCTATCTCCTGCCTCGAATTACGAGCGAGAAAATATCTTGTTCGATGTGTGCACGGCCTGCCCCGAGGTTACGATCAGTCCGAAATCGTTTCGAACCTTTCGTAATCGCGTTGCTCCCTCGGCCAGTCTTTTTTAGAAATGGGATTTTGAAGTAATAGCACCGTTTGTCCGAAACGGGTATCGCTGATTCGTGTAATTCCCACAGTGACCACTATTTCGTGATCTTACGTCACTGTCGGGAAGTTTTTTAATGGAAATCGTTCGATCGGGGTCGGCTACGAAATTTCTACGACGACGCGTACATACGTAAAAAGTTAACAATGACGAATGCTTCGCGATACTTTCCAACATTTTTATCGATTTTTTGAGATCGAAAAATCGTGCACTGACGAAGGAACAAGTTGCTTAACGCATCGATAGTCACGATGGACAACCTTGATCGGTTATTAATCATCTTGCAACATATTTTACAAAAATTAAATGTTACAGTATATTATGTTGGAACATTAAAAAAAAAATTTTTTTCAATTTTTTTTTTTTCAGGACTGATCAATCGCTGTTATAAAATGTGAACTTCGTTCTAAAAGTTTTAGTTGGAAACGACATACTGAATGATACAGATACATTTATCAAAACGATTGAAATGTGGTTTCTCACGGTTGGTATGATAACTGTCAAGGTGTTTCGCATAAACACCAAAAATGTTAGTAAAATTTGTTCTTGTCCAGTCCTTTTTGTAAAAACAGATTATCAAGACTAACCTAGTGCATTGTAAGGTCAATGATGGTCACGGATGACTGCCAGAGAGATAAACGCACTATTATTGAGAATATTTAATATTTTATCGTAATATGCATCTAATAATGAAAATTCTATTGTAACTTCTAGGACAAAGCATATCAAATTTATGTGGCAGTCAGCGTGTTAACGTTTAGCCATAGTAAAGTAATAGCAAATTGCATGATAGATTAAAATTTTTATTGTTCAATTAGTATCTATTTTTTTTATACTTTTTTTTTTATTTGTACTTGTAATTGAAAATTTTGATTCATAAATACAAATGGTTGAATGAGAGTTGGAAGTCATATTTTCGTAAAATGTTATTGTATCATCCGGTGTTATTTTTGCAACGACAACATCGTCCTATTTTGATAGTTCTGAAAATGCCCCCAACGATTGGTCGGAAACATTTACACATAACCTATAAATTGTCAGGCCAAATCGATGGCTTGGCACAACTACGCGAAGCATCGTTGAATTTAATAGTACGTATTTTATTTCTAATAATTTTCTAATCGAAAGCCTCGACGTTTTTCCAGCGAGTCTTGGCGGTAATTCGGGTGAGGTTTTCTGCGATGTTTAAGCCCTTCGTGGCACGTATATTTTCCCTGGGAACGAAATCCCGCCCAAGCAGGCCACTTTCCAGCTTGGCCGCTGTTAGTTCGTAACACCGTTGCTTCGTTCTTTTCTTTTCATCGTTCTGGCTTACCAGCCACGTACGTGCTCTCGTACCAAAAGGTGAGTTTCTTCGAGTTTACGCCCGACGATCGTGTAACGCCACTGCACAGCCTGCTATTTAGAAGTCGTAAACTCACGCTCGACGAGGCGGCACGAGCAATTTTTCTTTTCAATTCAAGCATGCAGAGAGCGCGTGGAAGCACGGTGCAGCTGGAATGGCGTACGTCCGTAAATAAATAATTCCTTCTTACTTGGTTCTACTGTACTAGAGAGCCGAATAGATTACCCGTGAATGGAATTCAGATTCTAGCATTAAACAAGCATTGTTTATTTTCGTCGTAAACGTTCCGTTCTTTTATAGCCCTCTTCATTATGTGGTTACACAATAGTTTCTAACATTAACATGTTACCGGTCCAAATCTCTACGATATTTTACAGGACCAAAAACTTGGTTCAGACAATAGGAAACCACATAACCTAAAATATGTTGTACTTATTTTTCTAATATTTTGTCGTAATATACTTATTAATTTTCATTTTTGATCTATAGTAAAGATTCTATAGAAAGATAGAGAATGACAAACTTCGGATTGAAATGTTTTTCATATTGTCTTTATTTTTATTACAAGTCTTTTACATTGGTAATCGTTTGCATTTTATCGTGGGTCACTCGAGATATGTCGTTGGGTCATTCGAAATATATCATGGGTCATTTCTAATTTATATCGGATAATTAATAAATTTGATAAATTTTGAATGTGGATAAAATATCTGCAGTGTCGATATGTAGATTTTAGTGGCGCTGCTAGCATCAAGAAGGGGAACTGTTCCTTTATAAACTTGGGCGTTTTATCGTAGAGAGCGCTGGCCACACAAATCAATTATAAATCAACCCACAGACTGCCTTTTATACTAATGATATAAATTTGTTTGCTTGCAAGAGGTTCTCGTCATATTTTCCTTCCTAGAATTTATTTTGTACGTATTTAACGACTTCACTCGTGGATTCAAAGCAAAAAGACTAAAGAAATATACCCAGTGAATAATTTCGTACAACCTAACCTAATTAATGTGTAACAAATACTGAAGAGGACCGTAGACCAACAGTCACACGCCATTTATGTATGTACGATTAAACGATACTTGTTTGTGCTACCGTTTTCCATATCGTTTTATTCATTTACCCAAATTAAATTATGGGTCTGCGTCGACTACGTTACAATTTTTAGCCAGAGAATCAAAGGGTTAATTCTGAAAAGGTCGAGAGACGAAAATGTATTTAACGAAGGAATCGAGCGATCGAAGTTTCGCTGGGAACGATTATCGCTACTTACCCGCAAGGGTATTGGTTGTCTCAGAGATTGACGCGAGAACTTTCCCATTACGACGGATCGGCGCGATAAATCTCCTTGGCAAATCCTGTCGTTTAATATGTCGAACTTCTCGGTACGGTCGTATACTCGAGCCTCGAGGTATCGTGAGCGTTTCACTCGAGCCACTCGAGGCCCGTTCTCGTATCGCGCAAAGTCTGTTTCCCCGGGATTACTCTTAGCAAAAGGCACAGGCGTATCAGGTTCCTCGACGCGAACGAGAAAGACACCCTCTTCCGTTACGAGGAACCTGCGGATAATCGGGAATTATACCCCAGCGTTTCTGGGGTCGGTTTCTTCGTTTCTTTGAAACGCCGTGACTCTCGCGGATCGAAAAGTCCCTTTGCTTTTTTCGACTTAGATCACTCGTTCGGGCTATTTACCGACGATGGAAGCTTGGTGAGTAGCACACGGCAATTTTTACGAAATTTTGCACGATCTTTTGGTGGACTTTAGAACTTTGTCGTATTTGGCAACTCTGTGTTATACTTCGTCACATATTTTGAGGTTATGGTGTACTTTTAGGCGTAAGATATTTGTCGTACGAAAAAATGTTTCAAATGAATCTGGTATTTAGAGGAACATAGAATGCAACAATTATTTTTGTGTTTCTATCAAGATACGATCATTCGATCGTGTATTGAATTAGTGAGGTTATGTATCTCGGTAATTTTGTCTGTCCGTCCATCTGTTCGTATATTTTATACCGTTTGAGCGAATTGTAAAAGTGATACGTATGATTGAATCGCAATATTTTATTCTTCTTCGCGACAACAGGTGTTCGTAACCGTTTAGAAGTACGTCGGAGATAAATATTCAATTTTGACAAATATTTCGTGTAAAATGATATCGTGTTTCGGGTGAAATATCGTAGAGTTAGAAATCTTAATTTCTTCAATCGTCGAGCTCTCGCGACTGGAAGCATGTCGCGTCACACGGCGCTCGATGCGTGCCTAACCTCAAAGGTCCTTTCTCGAAGTTTCCATTGGAAATCTCGAGTATGCGAAGAATCGTCGGAGCAATCGAGCGCGAATTAGACGCAGCACAGATTCCCGGGGCAAGATGTATGCGCGTTTGAGAGTAACCGTCGTTTCCACGGAACAGGATCGTCGAGATCAGGGGGTCGATTAAGGTCGGTCGATCTGGCTTAGACGAAGTAGGCGGTTCGAGGTGTTGGTGGGACTTAACGGAGGGTTCGGTGTAGACGGGGTGGTGTGCTCGTTCATAGTGAAAGGGGGCAAAGTGGAGGAGAGCGAAAGCAGGAAGGAGGGTGCAATGGAGAAATAGGAGTGGGAGGGACTGGGAGGAGAAAGAGCAAACGCCCGCAGCGTGACACCGCATTGCGCCCACTTGCCAACCCGCCCAACACCTAAATTCGAATTAGGGAGCCAGCCCTGTCGTTTCTCGTCAACACGACTCTCCTGTCCCGGTAAACCTACAGACAGGACATCATCGTCTCCTTACATCCACGCACGGAGCAAACGGAGCGTGTACGTGTACACTGTCGGTCAAAAGTTTGGCAACACTTTGACTGCCACGTCATCCATGCATGGGTGACGGAATTTACCACTACGATACTAGAAAACTTAATTCTCAAGTTAAAACGTCGAGGGAAACAAATTTGGATGGAAGTTGCGAATTTTAACAAGGTTACGAAAATAAGTACCGAAACAAATGTTAGGTTATGTAGCTTACAATGGTGTAAAATCAAAATTTTAATCTTGCAGAATATTACACAGTTTTCATCTGGCGGTGAATATGTTAACTATCTATGGCTTTTATATTTTGGGGATCCTTGTCAATTTCTCAGCTTTTTCAAATTTTAATCGACTGAAATTGTTATTTTCGTTTTCTATTCTAGTACTTCAGAGGCATAAAAGATAACTAAAGAAAATTTATAGTTGTGGGAGAATCACAAACCCACAGACTTCGAATTTCATATGGATAATAGTATTGTTCAATGTATCGACGACGAGTGATTACAAACTTTTGACCAGTAGTGCGTGTACGTGCGTATAGGTGGAGGCGAAGTTCCTATCCAGTAGCGACCCTCCTTTGCTCTCGCACCGGGAGAGCAATCAGAGGGAGAGAGGCGAGCTCGTTTTCCTCTTCCTTTGGGGATCGATATCAACGTTATCGACTGCTTTCCTCGCTCCTTGTCGCTCGAAGCACCACGTCGGGGTTGCTCACGTATTCTCGGCAGGCGAGCGGCCAAAAGGCTCGATTTCGGCGTACGCTTTCCGCCCCGAAATCAGTGCCAAGACTCGATTCAACCGACTCCTGGTCCGCTCGCTCGTTCGACAACCTAAACTTCTACGCTCTGACAGACGTTACCGCGAGTCGAACCCGTTAACGGCCAATGTCACATCCACGTGACTTCGCCAATCGACGTCCGCAAATGGACGAAATTCGAACCGATAATTAATACGTGTTATATACAGGGTGTTCGGCACCAATTTGAATAAAGAATACCAATTTGTTGATGGAGACTTCGTTAAAAAGTTATTAACAATTAAATTCAAAAATTTCAAATCGTTCTGGAAAAATTATTTTCAGTTGCAGGGGTCAATTACAATCATTTTTTGTGAATAGACATACCCCCAAAATCCTACTCACTTCCTAGAAAAAAATTCGAGAAGGTGTAACATTTCTCGACGAAATTAAAATATTTCAAATCGTACAGAAAAAAATATTTTTAGCTAAGGGGGTCAATTACAATCATTTTTGGTGAATACACATACCTTCGAAATCCTATCCACTTTCGAGAAAAAAATTCGAGTAGGTGTAACATTTTTCGACGAAATTAAAATATTTCAAATCGTTCTGAAAAAAATATTTTTAGCTAAGGGGGTCAATTACAATCATGTTTGGTGATTACACATACCTTCGAAATCCTATCCACTTTCGAGAAAAAAATTCGAGTAGGTGCTGAAATTTTTCGGCGAAATTAAAAAATTTCGAATCATTCTGGAAAAATTATTTTCAGTTGCAGGGGTCAATTACAATCATTTTTGGTCATGAGTCATACCATCGAAATCCTACCCACTTTCGAGAAAAAAATTCGAGTAGGTGCTGAAATTTTTCGGCGAAATTAAAATATTTCAAATCGTTCTGAAAAAAATATTGTTAGCTGCAGGGGTTAATTACAATCATTTTTTGTGAATAGACATACCCCCAAAATCCTATTCACTTCCTAGAAAAAAATTCGAGAAGGTGCAACATTTTTCGACGAAATTAAAATATTTTAAATCGTTCTGAAAAAAATATATTTAGCTAAGGGGGTCAATTACAATCATTTTTGGTGAATACACATACCTTCGAAATCCTATCCACTTTCGAGAAAAAAATTCGAGTAGGTGCTGAAATTTTTCGGCGAAATTAAAAAATTTCGAATCATTCTGGAAAAATTATTGTCGGTTGCAGGGGTCAATTACAATCATTTTTGGTCATGAGTCATACCATCGAAATCCTATCCACTTTCGAGAAAAAAATTCGAGTAGGTGCTGAAATTTTTCGGCGAAATTAAAAAATTTCGAATCATTCTGGAAAAATTATTGTCGGTTGCAGGGGTCAATTACAATCATTTTTGGTCATGAGTCATACCCCCGAAATCTTGCGCATTTTCGAGAAAAAAATTCAGTACGGACGGTACTTTAAACGTTAATAACTTTTTAACGAAGCCCCCATCAACAAATTGGTATTCTTGATTTTCGATTTATTTTGACCTCTAGAATCCCCCATTAAAATTTTTCCCAGGTGAGGCCGAACACTCTGTATAGAAATTCAAAAACAGTTTTAATATAATTCTACAGAATCTCGAAAATAAAATTTTAAAGACATCTATACTTTTTACTCACATTTCAAATAGTACAAATATTTGTTCAAGTGGCGTTCGATTTATATTCGTGAAACATTCGAATTCTAAATTGCGTAAAAATTCGAGTAGCGGCGGTAGCGAGCGTGTGTGGCTGATAAACGACCGAGAGGCATCGTTTCCTCGGCTGTCGATAATTCGCCAGCGGAGCGGCGCGCTTTAATTTGAACTCGACGGGCATGGGGACGCTTTAATCAGATGGCCAGAGGTGATATTTACATTTTAATGGCTCGCGGGCTGATGCCGGGACGCTATATCGCCGCGCGTTACTCTACATGCGCCCTCTTAGCGCGGTCCCTCTGTGTCGGCTCGTGTTAATTATTAACCACCGACTTGCGTGCTGAGTAGCTTTTGCGAGCACTCGCGGCCGACTCCACGGCTCGTTTCGTTTCGAGTAACATTCTAGTTACGCTCTCTCTTCTGCTTACCGATGCAGCTAACGCGTAGCCCGCTGTCTTTTCCGACGATTTTTTCTCGCGCGCCAATCTTTCGGCCATCTTCTTCGAACAGTGGTTGCCAAACCATTACGAGAAAATTAAATGATATTTTAACTATTACAAATCACGATGAAATTTACAGTACTCTGATAGAAGGGAACTATATTTTTACAATTTGTCTTGGAAGCGTACTTAAACAAAATCGATTTTACACGAGAATATCCCCTTAAATCGTTTAGGCTTCGCGTCTTACGTGGTTCGCTTCGTTGTACGACGATACCTCGGCGCGCGAACAGAAATAATTGAACGTCTTCGTGTACCGTTACCGTGGGGCAAGTTTCGTTGGGCGTGTACAAAAGTTTTGCAATTGCGCGAGACCGTTCCGCTAACCTTTGTTCGCGATTAATCAGGAACTTTCGTAACGAACAGCTTTCGCGAGCTTTCGCCCCGTAATTCCACGGGCTGGTTCGCGTACAGGATACCGCAAACTGCGCGTTCCTGGAATAAAATTCTTGAACTGTAAACCGAGGAGGCGGTTTATTCATTTTGTAAAATATCTTTTATATCAGAAAATCGAAATAGATCCATAGACCAGCCCCTTAAAAACTAGGTTTTCATGGAAGATGATATACCAAGCGTTTAAACGAAAATGCGACCGAGTAGGTATAAACTACGGGTCAAGAGTGACCCAGGATCGGGTATACGAGGGTCAACGTCGCGTGTGGAATCACCCTCGCTCGACCGTGACAAAAATAATACAGCTTATTAGCCTCTTGGGACGAGGAGGGGGGTTGGCTGTGGCTCCGGAGGGTGGCGGTGAACGCGAACACGCGGATGGTTGGAACGAGGGTGAGCCACGGACTCGTTTGCAGTCGACAGAAGGGAGGGAACGAAAGGCAGAAAGAGGAGGACGAGCGCGATAGAGAAGAGGGTTGGTCATGACACGAGTTTAGGTGGAAGAGGGATAGTGAACCGCGATGGACGAAGAAGGACGAGAGGGGAAAGTTCCCTGTCGCCGGCACGCATTGATTTTGCTCGACAGACAGCCGCCTGTTGGGTTCTCTGACTCGGGAACCTAACTGTTCGTTGTTCGCCAGCACGCTCTCTTTCCGTCTTCCTCTCGCCCTCTTTCACCCTTCGGTTTTCCACCCTCGACGTCTCGTGCCTTCGGTTGCTCCGTCCGCGCGACGCCTATCGCTCGTCCCGATCTTCTTTTTCGCTTCTCGACGCGGCTTTTACCGCGAACGTTAAAGCTCCATTCCCACCAACCACCAAGAAAAAACCGCCGAGTCCAAGGCGGCGAAAACACGCTGAAAATCCTATAATTCAACCCTAAATATTTCCTGTACTTTCTATTTGCATTTTAATAAACGTAATCATATTATAAAGTCGCGATTAAAACTACTGTGATATTTGTCGACTCGTACACAGTGCATAATTTCTATAGTACAGGACAGTTTTTGTTTCAAGAATTTCGTCGCAGAGAAAAAATTGTCGAATCGCGATGGAATTTGAATTTGGCGCGAACGTCACGCGCGAGCCAGTGGGTGTCCCGCTTAACTGAACGTAGCGCGGAGTCGCGCGCGCAACTTTGTCCCGCGCCCCGTGCAACGCGGAAAACGGTCTCGTTATCTCGCCTCGGTGGTACTTGTTGCTGTCACGCTGCTCGATCGCGCGAAATGAAAATATTGATTAGCGCGACGCGAAACAATCGCGACTGCATCGCGTGCGACTGCTTTGATCCGCAAATGGAACCGGTTCAAAAAGAGAGTACGCTCGCGGTTATATTGGATCGCCGATAAACTTTAATAGACGTATCAATTTATTGGACCGGCGTTTCGATATCCGCGCGTCCCTTCCATCGATCGTGTCCCTTCAGCGTCGGGAAACAGAGATCCGGAAGCGCAGTCTGGACACTTCGAATCGGGAGATCGATTTTTAACATTTTTTGTCGCTCTTACGTCGAGACTACTTCCGCTTAAATTTTTCCATTTTTATTACAATATCGTTCTATGCAAATATTTGTGATATAATATGATTCAGACGAAGTGAGATTAGCAACAACTGTATTAAATTATACAAAATTACAGTGTTCCATTCTAGAGAGAGTAATTGAAAATTATTTCCTGACGGTTAAAATTCACTTGTACACGCAATTTGAACACGTTGTGCAAGAAAATGTTGAATATTTCCGATGAAAGCCATTCTCTTGCTTTTTGGTAAATGAAGAAAAACGAGGATTGTTTTGGAGAAATAATATACACGTGGTATGGTGGTTATTAATTTTCATTCCGAAGCGATTATTTCATTCTAAAGAAAGAAACGAAGGGTCCTAGCACCCTTGAATTTTCAGTCCAGAATACGAAATTGCCCCCTTAATTGCGCATCGAATGCGAAACGTCGTCCGACGTGGGAACGCGAGCACAAAGCGACACAGCTGGCCCGTATAATGTAACGCGAAGTTAATTATATGCCGGCGGGCGTTAAACTGTTTTAAATTTTAGCCTTGGATGTAATTATCGTGTATCGACAACGCTTGTTGCCGCGCAGTTAATGGTCGAAATATCGTTGCAAATTTTACGACCGTGTCGGGTGAGCGTCTTACGTAAATCGCCAGCGCGAAACCGTGGCAATAATATACAAACGTAAAACACGAATCTTAAAAGAATCTTAAAGGATTTTGACATGATCCTTTTCTTGCCCCATGCATTAAACGTCCATGGGCGTTTAACGCACACAGTCGACTGAGCGTCTATATAAATAACATTAGTAGTTTTTTTCCAAAATTCCCTTGGACCACGGGGTGGTTCAGGGAATTCTCCCGTATCGAGGGCCACGGGAATTATTCACGAAGTCGACGACTCCGTAATCGCGATATCTACGACCTTCTTCCGCTCCTGCTTCCGTTTATCACCCCTTGTTCGCACCTACCGCGTTTACAAAGTTTCCGTAGCTCGACCAACGTGCGAGGTTGCACGTTAAAGCGACCGAAGGGGGGTGGGGAGGACGCGGTCGTGGCACGGTCGGACTCGACGAAGTGGCTGGATTTCAACGGGGGTTGGGGGAGGGAGGCAGAACAGGGAGAGGGTGGATCGGTGACTGGGCGATGGAAGGGAGGGAAACCGAGCGAGCGGCTTGCTGGTTTCGCAACGCGTGCCGCTTCAACGCCAGATGGCTTTCAAAGAGCGAGGGAGAAAGAGAGAATGAGTGGGTGGGAGGGAGAAAGACTTGGGATCGTGCTCCGGTATACGTGCCCTCTTCTCGCCCATTACCCCGAGGCGAGCACGGTTACGCAAGAGGGCGGGAAGAAAGGAACCGGAACGTAGCCAACATTCCCGAATACACCACCGTTTTTTCACTTCTCCGAGATTTCATTAAATTCTCTGCTCGCGCGCTGCGAGGTTTTTCCGAAAGGGTTTTCGTCCGACCGGCTAGACGCCGACCGGGTACGAACTCAAACGGGGGTGAAGGCGGTATTATCAGGTTGGTCGCGAGAATTCTTCGTGACCGAAAGGAACGACGGAACCGGGAACTCGAGTCTCCAGGAGGAAAAGAAATGTTCTTTTTTCTCTCGACCCCCGACGATACCGTGCTTTGGACTCTTTCGGCTACCTGATTTTAATCAGACGGCCACTTAAGGCGGACGTCTGGGTATTTTGGGCCGAAATTGAGGGGTCACGTTCCCCTTTCTGTGAAGGAACAATTGGCTCGGAATGAAAATTAACCGAATGAAATTGCGAATGTAGGAAAGTGTAAATAACTGGAAGCATTAGACTTAAAAAGAGCGATATTATTGAAGCTCATATAGCAACTTCTGCCACAGACACGATACTGATTAATCGTTTGAACATTCCCCGATTACTCGATAGTTTATTAGTAAATAATTAGTTTGAACAGACTCCCCGGGCGATTAATAGCATCGTGTCTACGGCAGAGTCTGCTAGATAAGCCTCGGCGGATGAGTCCAACTAAAATTGCTCTTTTTACCACGCCAGTTACCGTATTATCGTACGACGAGCTGATTATTTTTTGTAGAAATTCGAATCCTATGCAAGCCAAATGGCCTAGCTGCATGCGATAGGACCTGCTTATGGCACACGAGACGTTTGCTTGCGCGGCTGCGATAAAACGACGATCGTGCGTCGAATTAACGGATTTTCTAACAGCGTCGGTATGCGGCACTCGAAGCCAACTGAAGAGAAACTTAGCATGTAACACGATTGATACCGACATCGTCGAGGGCCACGAACGATAGAGAAAAATTAGGTCGTTGGACTCGGGAGGATCGAGAAACTGTTCGTAAGATGCGAACACTCGTTAACGAACGTCGAAGCAAAAAATCCTCGAGCATTCTTATGCGACGATCGTTCGTTGCGTAATACATTCATAATTCTGTCACGAAAGTATATTGAGAAATACATAAATTTTAATTTTCATTACCAGTCGTTCGACGGTTGACAAACGTTTGCATATTCATAAGGGAACGTTGCCAATTGTCAGACGCGGAATGACGAAACTTTGTGCAAATGTTGATCGAATGTAAGAACTATGACGCATTTCGTTGCTTGGAGAAACCACCCCTTGTGCCTAGATAAATCAGAAAAAATATTTAAAACTGTTTCAAATCACAGTTGTTATTGTATGCACGCTGAACGCTCATAGGCGTTTGCCGCACGCAGTCAGCTGATCGATCGAGCGCCTATTAGGCGCCACTGGCAATCAAAGGGTTAATTTACAGCTGTCAGCTGCTCGAGTCGACGGGTCGTGATGAAGAAACGTAAACAATGATAGAAATGATTCAATTCGCCGGATAATTTTAGTATTTGAATTTTATTCGACGTGTTAAAAAACAAGTTTCATAATAGTGTTCACTAGTACAAAGTTTCATAGTTGCAAAAATAAGTGCGTAGCATTCCTATTTGGTCGCCAATGTGGCGTCCATCGAATCCCATCGGAAAACATCAATCAAACTGGTGACTCGTTGGTGAAGCGTCACTAACCATGCTTAAATACCATCGTAAAGCGACTGTTGAAATAAATATAAAAGAATGTCAGCTGTAACGGATGTATACGTGCGTATTTCGCGCGAGGACTTCCGATCACGGCGTCAAAAAGTAACGCCAGCCGTCCATGGTCGGACGAACGGGTACGTGACAGGATCAGGTGAACGAGGATCGTTGCCGGGGGAAGGGGGGTCGATTCCCCAGTTCGTAAAGCGATATTCGCAAAGACGCGTGTAATAACGCTCGATGGGGCACCATTGGCCGAAAAGCGAACGTCCTCCGCCTCGTCGCGCGCTCGTACCCCACTCCTGTCGCAGGGATCTGACGATTTTGCTCGGTGGAGCACGGTAACCGTACGATACACCGGCGAACACCATAGGGGCGGGAGGGGAAGAGGGCTTGTGGGGGGGGGGGGCACGAAGTCGAACGAAGCGCGTCGAACGCGCGACTCGGTTCCTCAGTCGGGTAGCAGCCACCGTCGGTATCGTGTCGGGGTAGTCGATGCGGTCTCGCATAGCACGCGTGAGAGTGACAGAGAGAGGGAACGAGCAGCTCGTTAACGATGGATTTTCTCTCGTACGGTGCGTAGCCGGTCGGTCGCGGTCGCTTGGTCGGTGGAAAACGCGAGCCGGCGCACGCGCAACGCGTTTCAACGGACAAAGGACAGCGATACCGACGCGCTTTAAAAGCGTCTCCCCTCGATCCTACTCCTCCCTCCTTTTCCTCCCTCTCGGCTCGCCGTGTGTACCTCCGCGTTGCCCCCTTCTGCACCCCCCCGTCTCCTCCATTCTTCTCTGTCGCTCCGTCGGGCCTCCGACGGCTGCGAGGCGCGCGCGTGAAAATATATCCTGGCCGTCTGGCGGTAGCGCCGAAGCATTCAGTCAATTAGCCGTAATGGCACGACCTGCCGCGTCGGTCTCGGCCAATTAAGTGGTGATTAGTGCGCGCAGCGGAACTCTACCATCGCTGTCCGTGTCTCTCTCGCTCGCGCTAGTGTCTGCGCGCGTGTGTGTGTGCCCCGTACGATAGATCGCGAGCGCTGGTGTTTCTCGCGCGGAGGTGCCTCGCTCCTCGCCAGTTACGAGAGAAGCGCGGCGCGAACAGCAACCGACTCTCTTTCCACTCCGCCAGCGCTAGGATTCTCTTTCTTCGTACTTGGTTTCTGTTGGTCGTTTTCGGCCGATTCTCCTTTTGGAACGGCAACGGAGGAGACCTTTTTCGCGCGTGTCGTGTGTAGTTGTTCTGTGCTCGCGCGCGTCGTGTGTGTGCGTGTGGGTGTGGGGTGTGTGTGTGTGTGTGAACCGTCGCGCACGGTAGCGCGATCCACTCGAGGCTGTAAATCACGCGTCGACGTCGGACGGGAGCAGCGGGAGTATGCGCGATGAATGATGATACGAGTAGCGTTGCCGCGCGTTCCGAACCATTTGGAAAGTGCAGCCGCGCCGATTCAACCGCGGAACAATGACATTTCTCGTCGGCGCGTCGTCGTACTCTTATCGTCGCTAATTTTCGTCGTCGCTGCCCGACGTTCCGGGGTGGCGTGAAACAAATCAGAAAAAAAAAGAGAGAGAGCGAGAGAGGGATTTCAGGGAGCGTACGAGTGATTTATTTTTAACTACCAACGCGGACAGAGAGTGACGGGGAAAAGTGGCGAGGAATGCGTGCGCGTTGATCGACGGATGGATCGCGGACCGAGGCGGATGTGAGAGAAAAATGCTTTACGATCGATTCGACGAGGTCACGATAAAGAAGAGGCATCGCGCGAAAATTTCGTGCTAGCTTCGACGCAGCGTCGCGTGTGCATTCAAGAGTCGTTCTACGCGTCGAGAGCAGCCAGCTCTCCTCTCCCTCAGGGTAGCCAGAATGGACTTCCGGGCGCCGCATCCACTCGTGCATCCCTCGCACGCGGGACACCCCTACTACTATCCAGGTATACGTTCGTCGTCGATGTACTTTAATTCTTTTGCATTTATCGACGATTTCCTCTGTGGAGGGGTTCGTGCGTCACTTTAGGGTTGTCGAATTCCTGCGTGACGCCAAGACTTGCGGAATATTCCCCCAGTACAGGCGTATTCGAATCGACCGTGTTACTAAAATACCGTAGCTCGGTCGATTTCGTAACGCGTCCGTGCAAAAATCGAGCTAAAAACGTACGTTCCGCGTCGCGGCGAGGCGATTTACGTCGACCGCGGTTTCGACACCTTCCTCGCGTGAACCAAGAAATTGGCTTTCACCAAAGTGTCTAGCATCCGCGATTGACGTGCCGCTCCGGGGCTCGCGAAAGAAAAAGAAAAAGAGCGGTTCTCGCCGCGGAGAGAAAGAGGCGCGAGCTTAACTCGCTCGCCGCCTGAGCCAACCGTGTACTCCGGCCGTCGAGTACTGGCAATTTTCTTAACTACCTCGTCGTACTTCGCCTCCGGTCGGTCGCCGCGCGTATAATTTAAGTCATCGCCACCGTCGGTGTTCCCCGAGATACTCCCAGAGAAACCAATCATCGATACGTGTGTGCATACGTGCATATTTGCGCGTTTAAAATATCTTTCAAACCAATTTTTGCACAAGTGTTTTCACCCTGCGCCTGTAAACGCTCGTCCCGTGAGCCAAAGCGCTCCGCTGACGCGTGTAATTATTTTAAGAGCCATTTTTACGTCTATTAGCGATAGATATGAAGCTTGTTTGCTATATTATTGTATGCCTTCGAAACGTAAAAATTTGTTATGCAAGCTCGAATCGATCTCCTCGGGACGAGGCAGGTAACTACGCTTTGTGCAAACGCGAAGAAAGTAACATCGACTTTCGAAACTCCCCGGCAAATATTGGAAGAACGTGTTCGTTGGGAGTTTTAGGTTTCGGTTAGCGCGTGGTTCTGTTGTTCCGTCTCCCTCTCGTTCGCGTATTCTCTTTGACTTTCCGCAAACCCCCTTTCGCATTCGCGTTTTCTGTCTTTCTCGCGAACGTCGGCGCGCTTTCTTCCGCTCTTTTTCCCTTCGTTATTCGTTTTCATCGTGCCCGGGGGCGATAAAACTAACTGGACATCCGTAACGCCGAGAACGACGAGTCCGTTTTAATTCCTGCACGCCGCTCGAATGACGGATATCGGGTATCGTGCCGACGACCGCCCACGAAGCCCCTGCCGCTTCCACGATATTCCCTCCGCGCCAGATCCTCCTCCTCCTCCTCCTCTGCCGTCTCCCGTTGTCGTCGTTTTTTCCACGGAGAAATTAATTATCCGCCGGTGACGAGCGATTCGAAGCGTGGTCTCGACGCCACCGATCGCTTCTTCCCCTCCGGGATGAAGTAACCGTGACGAGAAATGTTTGAACATCGAACGATTATTCGGAATTCCGTACGAAACGTGTCGCACCGGTCGTTCCACCCTCGCCAGAAACGATTCCTTCTCGGATTAATTTGTCCCTTGCCATAATTTCTTCACTTTTCAACGGTCAACGATATTTCCAACGCGTTCACTGTCCGGTCTCTCAGAGGGTGTATCCAAAAGCGTTGTACTATGCCCTCTATATGAGTCATGGACAGTGAACGTGTTACGGTTATTTTTTCAGTCGATCCTTTTTACAGCGAACGTATGAAAGACCAATAAAAAGATCAGAGATACAATTTAGATTAATGGCTCGACATCGAGCACTCGTAATCTTATCGTAATATTATCCGTCGCAGTTAATCCTACTTTGACGTTTAATTTTACAATAGTTACTCGTATCGTACGGTTTTATTCTTTACAGCGTATAAAGTCGTTTTCAGTTTTTAGTTCGTACAATACGAAATCCTGACGGTGGAGCAATCGTTCCCAAGAATCTCGATCGCGATATCTGAATTTCATCCACGGTTCTCCGATATACCTGACGCAACATAGAAAATTCTAATCGAAGCGATACGGTTAAAAAATTCTCTATCGCTGAATTCGAATTCCATCCGGGGGCATTCTAGAACACACAGAGTTCGTTTAATGCGTCCAGTTGTTTGCCTGTTGCGCGCAAGAAACGAGCACTTTTGCGATGCTCTTTGTAATTGGCTCGATTCGCCGCTCGCATCGTTTCACCTCTTTTCTTTTTTTTTCTTTTTTTTTAATCGCGTTGGCGTTTAACCGCGAACAAACCGACGGGGTAAACGCCGACTCATAAAACGCGCATTTCTGTTTGAATATTTTGCGTTCCACGAACGCGTTCGATCGTCGTGCCTTCCTTATTTCGCGCTCCCAGTCAGCTTGTTGCTGAAATTGCCGTATTTGTTTCGAGCGTTTCGCGTTTAATGAAACCCGAGTAACAGTCGGTTGGGGATCGATCCGTACAGCATGTACTGGAACGTGTTCGCCTCTACGCGCAAGACGACGCACGGGACGATCGATAATAATCGAAACACGTGGTGAACGACACGTGATTGCTATTATTAATCCTTTCAGGACATGCCTCTCGACGGGTCGAAGAATTGTTTCAGCACGAATTCTCTATATTATGTTTAAAATTAATCTAAATTCAAATTGATCGTCCCTACTGCTAATATTGCCATAGTTAACGTCAATTATTAGCGTTTAACCCATGGGAAAAATTTTAATGGAGGATTCTAGAGGCTAAAACAAGACGAAAATCAAGAATACCAATTTGTTGATGGAGGCTTCGTTAAAAAGTTATTAACGTTTAAAGTTCCGACCGTACTGAATTTTTTTCTCGAAAATGCGCAGGATTTCGGGGGTATGTCTATTCAACAAAAATGATTGTACTTATCCCCTGCAACTGAAAATAATTTTTTTAAAAAGATTTGAAATTTTTCTTTTTCCAACGAAAAATTTCACTTTCTCGAATTTTTTTCTAGAAAATGGGTACGATTTCGGGGGTATCTGTAATGACCAAAAATGATTGTAATTGATTCCCGCAACCGAAAATAATTTTTCCAAAACGATTTAAAATTTTTTTCCCCGTCGAAAAATGTCACACATTCTCGATTTTTTTTCTCGAAAGTGGATAGGAATTCGAAGGTATGTGTACTCACCATAAATGATTGTAATTGCCCCCCGCAACCGAAAATAATTTTTCCAGAACGATTCGAAACACATGAAATTTGAGGGGAATCATTCATTCATGGTCAGACACAATATTTTCGGTAAAGAATTTTTTTCTCGAAACTGCGTAGGAATTCGAGGATATGTATAATGACCGAAAATGATTGTAATTGGTCACCGCAACCGAAAATAATTTTTCCAGAACGATTTCTAAATTTTACAATACAAATTGGTATTCTTGATTTTCGCCTTGTTTTGGCCTCCAGAATCCTCCATTAAAATTTTTCCCATAGGTGGTCGAACACCCTGTATAAAGCAAACTATGTGTTTTATGCATAGTTTAAGAGAAACGCGAGTGTTGCACCGAACTCGAGCGCGATCGGTTTCAATCGGTATCGAGGCAACCCCCGGAGGCAAAACAACGAAATCTCCGGGGCGACGAGGCTCCTCCTCGAACCGTTTGTCACCGCTGTAAATCGTTCTTCCGATATCCAGAAATGAAACAGCGCTTTTCTTTCTCCTCCAAGCTATTTCCTCTCGTCTTTTACTACGATTCCCCGACCCGGCTCGAGCGTAAACAAAGGAGACTTTTTCGTTCGCGGCCAAGATTGGTCGCGAAGAAGGTTCGAATCTCCCGATCAGATTTTCTCGACGAAACAGCAAAACGAGACGGGAGAAAGAAAGGTATCTCCCGCATCGCGACGAAATTTTCCTTCGAAAATTCGGCGGTTGGGTTTTACGAGCTCCGACGCAGACTCGTTTCTACGCGCCTTTGCGTGAATTTTTATCCCTCGCCTTAATTTTAGAAATCGAATGGAAAAATATTGCAAGTTGGTCGCGGTTTTGAACCGAATTTATGCATCTTTCGTGAACATTCGTCTTCCTGTCAGTGGCGTAGGGACATTTAGAACAACGATGTTATTTACAATTGATGGTTCCGCGGCTGCGAGCGATGCAGATTGCATCGATGATTTACTTCGCCGGATGTTTTGGACCACTCTCAAATTTATTTCTTGCCGCCACAGGCCAACAACCCACGGCGCGGTTTCGCCAAATCTTTTCTTTTCGATGAATTATTGTCCACAGCTTGCCTTGAAAAGAAAAGAAATGGTTACAGATTGATCTATTTTTAAAAGAGATTCAAAGTCGGTAGGTCAAGGGTTAAGAAGGTCGACGAAACCCTCCCCCACGGAGGTCGTCGCTGGTTGGCACGTTGCGACACGGAAAATAGTACCGCGCTTGTTGCCAATAATTGTTACGAATTGTATGTCATTAGAGATAATTCTTATCGTTCGTCGAGCACCGTTCGTCGAAATCGTTCTGTCGCATTGCGGCGTATAGATATTTATTCTAATTGACTTATGTGCGAGCGTTACGGCCTTAAGCGTCGATAACGACGACGACGCGAAAACCGTGGTACGGTTTTACGACGTGCAATATCGTAAATCGACGAGCGACCGTCGAAAGAACGTAAATTGATCGGGCTAGGGGGTGTGAGGGGCCTCGAGACAACGGGCGAACGAAGCCAATTTGTCGAAAAAGTATCGGGGTTACGCAACCGGGGGACGATGATTAATTTTTCTGAGAAATCGTCCCTGGTGCTGGCTGCGATGCTCGTTCGTTAGCTCGTTTAGCGTGGCACGAACCGAGGGGCGGCTGCGGGAGTCTCGGGCTGCGACGAAGCCCCACTGACAGGCCTCGGGGTTAAATCCAGTTCCATTACGGGATCTCCGATCCGGGTGGTCGCCTAGCACCGTCTAACTTGGCTAATTCCCGTAACCTCTCCGTGCCGAGTGCACACGCGTGCAACGACAAGCCTTGCTCCAACTCTACGCTAACAAGAACCCCATCGTCCCACCCCCTGCGCCGACTTTGATAGTCGATTATTAACTGATAACGTTGTACAGGTATCCTTTGCAACACGACGATTTGTGAGAGGTTGAGAAGTCTTTCAAAATCTGTTCTGTTTTGATTACTGATTAGTTTTACACAGGGGGCAAGTGGAGACATTTTTCGACGGAAAACGAAAATTTCAAATCGCTCTAAAAAAATTATTTTTGGCTGCAGGGGTAAATTACAATCATTTTTGGTGAACAGACATATCCCCGAAATCCTACCCAGTTTCGAGAAAAAAATTCGAGAATATGTGAAATTTTTCGACAGAAAAAAAAAATTTCAAATCGTTCTAAAAAAATTATTTTTGGCTGCAGGGGTAAATTACAATCATTTTTGGTGAATATACATATCCCCGAAATCCTACCCAGTTTCGAGAAAAAAATTCGAGAAAGTGTGAAATTTTTCGACGGAAAAAAAAAATTTCTAATCGTTCTAAAAAAATTATTTTTGGCTGCAGGGGTAAATTACAATCATTTTTGGTGAATAGACATATCCCCGAAATCCTACCCAGTTTCGAGAAAAAAATTCGAGAAAGTGTGAAATTTTTCGTCGGAAAAAAAAAATTTCAAATCGCTCTAAAAAAATTATTTTCGGTTACGGGGGTCCATTACAATCGTTTTTGGTCAATAGACATATTCGCGAAATCCTACCCAGTTTCGAGAAAAAAATACAGTAAGTGTCTGAATTTTTCGGCGAACATGTAAACTTTCAAATCATTCTGGAAAAATTATTTTTGGCTGCAGGGGTAAATTACAATCATTTTTGGTGAATAGACACACCCCCGAAATCCTACGCAGTCTCGAGAAAAAAATTCAGTAAGGGCCTGAATTTTTCGGTGAAATTAAAAAATTTCAAATCGTTCTAAAAAAATTATTTTTGTCTGCAGGGGTAAATTACAATCATTTTTGGTGAATAGACATACCCTCGAAATCCTACCCAGTTTCGAGAAAAAAATTCGAGAAAGTGAAATTTTTCGACGGAAAAAAAAAATTTCAAATCGTTCTAAAAAAATTATTTTTGGCTGCAGGGGTAAATTACAATCGATTTTGGTCAATAGACATATCCCCGAAATCCTACCCAGTTTCGAGAAAAAAATTCGAGAGTGTGAAATTTTTCGACGGAAAAAAAAAATTTCAAATCGTTCTAAAAAAATTATTTTCGGTTACGGGGGTCCATTACAATCGTTTTTGGTCAATAGACATACCCTCGAAATCCTAACCACTTTCGAGAAAAAAATTCTTTACCGCAAATATACCGTGTGGTCGAATGTCGAAGGGATGGAAACGTTCAGCTTACGAATCGCGTCCACGTTAATAGCGCGTTAATATTTCCACAAATTTGTAACGCAGAAACACGAGACCGTGATCGAAACAGAAGTTATGGTCATCCATAAATAATTGACTCCACTTACGTACGAAGTTTTTGCGTCGAGATCCTTTTACGATCGGCGTTCAGAGAAAGTAAACGACTGTGCCCATCGATTTTTCTGGTTTCTAAAAAAGGATATAAATTTTACGATAGAGCGACTCTCCCGGGAGTGTCGTAACTTTAACCCCTTTGCACTTCGCTGGCGCCGCTACGACGGCACACATAATATGCACGACAACTCGATTCGAGTTTTATTTATGGCAACGCAAACTGGGTTAATGAAACGGACTAGCAAAACTCCGATGTATAGATTTGCTTGTCGTTAAATATTCGAACGTCCGGAAATTGATTTTGCTCCTTGGCGACAGATTCCTTTTACCGAATTCGTGGTACGGTAAACTTGACTTATGCCGCGCGTTATTTCGTCGGCGACCACAAAGTGCTGAATGAAAGCACATGTTGCAACCAATTGGAAAGTCACGCTCGTTACGATCGTCGGTCGATTTGGTTCGCGCCGCGGGTGCGTTTGTCGACGCTTGGAAATAAATCGCGAGAACCGGGCGGACGATAACGAGCGCGAGAATCGACTTTATCAGGAACAGCTGACGGTTCCGGCGAGTTTCTGAGATATGTCCGAGTCGCGTACGGGCACTCGTTCCTTTTTTTTTTTTTCATTTCGACGGTTTCTCGGTCTGTTTTTATCCGGGCCACCCGTGCGGCACTGTAGATGTCTCGCAAGGCTTGCTCGGTACTCGGACCGTAACGAAGTGGAACGGGCGTAAAAACGAGTGGAAGACAATTAAGGAGGGTCCGCGTAGCCGCTGGAGGGGGGAGAGTGGCTCAGGTGGTGGTGGAAGGAGGTGGAGAGGAAAAAACGGAAGGTCGACCACCTATCGGTCTCATATAGTCCATTACCTTCTCTCCTGGCTCTCGATTCTCCACACGATTTCTCTTCCTTCTTCTGTTTCACGCGCCAAATTCGACCGGGGCCCCCTTCTCCAACCCCCCTCGTTCCACCCGCGGTCAGTTTCTCCGTCTCGCGACCCCCTCTTCCTCCTTGCTTCTCGGAAATTCGCTAGCGGTCGTTTGTTTGCGTTTATTTTCATACCTCTGGCTGCCCGGTCTCATAGAAAAATCCTCAGGCCGCGTTTTTTCCACCCCTTCACTCCCGCTACGGAGTGTCCCTCCCACCAAGCCCCTCTATCCCCCTCGGTGTGTTTCTCGCTCGCTCCGCAGTCCACTAAATAATTGCAAGGCAGCGACGTTACTTTTTCTTCTTCCTGTTCTGCCACGCTCGACAAAGGGCTGTTAAAATAACCCTTTGTGTTTCCACCCAACCCCTTTCCTGCCTGTCTTTTCCACGAGCCTGTGCCGGGTCTCTCTGTCCCCTTGGACCATCGCGCGACGAGCATCCCTGCCGCTTTTCCTTTCTCTAACCCCGTCTCCGCGACCCTTACCCTGCCACCCCTTTGTATCGCGACGTTCACCGTATTTACAAGCACCGGTTCACTACCCCGTCCTCTCCTTCGCTCTCGTCCCGGTGTCTTGTCAATTTTCATTTTTCAAATCCCAATTTTTGACGCTTCGAGGATCGAGACAGGTTTACTTCAACTCTGTATGATTTTAGACAGTCGAAAACAGGTGACTCACGTCGAGTGTTGCAGTTGCACTCAACACGTATATAACATACTCAAGGGTCCAGTTAGCCATTGAAACGCACGATAATTTCAAAAAAAAGCTGCGTAGAGGCTTTATAAATTTGAATATTTCACTTCCACGGTGAAAAGTCCCCAGTCATCCGTGCATGGCAGTCAAAGTGTTAATCTGCGTGGCGAAGGATCATCGTCATCGGGGGGGGATGGCTCGTACGTGCCTTTGGGTGTTTTACCTTCCGGGGGTGGCCGGAACTCGAGCACGCTCGATGAAAAGTGCTTGGTGCCACTCTTCTTCTTTTTTTTTCTTCTTTCCCTCTCTCCGGTAGGCGCGCAGGCGTCGACCTCTTTGAAAAGCCCGTCGCGGCGACCTACAACCTCTCTTTTAACCGCGCCCGGTGCCGTTTCTTGGTTCTTTTTCTCGTCTCGTTGGTTCAGCCGGTTGGTTTTCTTGTTCTTCGTCCGGCGCGGCGGCTGCTCTCGATGGTTTCGGGTGGCGGCGCACGTGATAGGCCGCGAGCGCATGTAAAATGCATGCCACCGTCCCGACACGAGTGTTTCCTGTTATATAACTCACGTACGCCCTCCCCGAGTAACGGCGAGTGGGTGGACGGGCTGGTGGCACGAGGTCGAGGGTGAGGCTGAGGACGAGACCGACGAGAAAAGGGCCGCGAGACCGGCCGGTGGGGCGAGGGGTTGTGTTTTATCGTCGAAACGCGCGCCTCGCGACCTCCACTTTCTCGCCTCGCGGTTGTAAAACTTCTTTGCCGATTACTATCGTATCCAGCGTGGTTTTTACACGGCAAAGTTCGCCGACGCGATCCGGGATACCCGACTGGAAACTTTTCGCCGTGCACCGCGACCGTTGTAACCGAATTAAGGAACATTGGATAACAATTATCGCCTTTTTACTCGAGCGTTTTCCAGTTGCGTCGATCTTCGTTACTGACTCGACTTTCCCTTTCTGTTTCAGGTGAGTCCCAAAAGCTTAACACCGACGAATCCACAGGCATATTGAGAAATTCCTCGCCACCAGGTATTTATCAGAATTATTGCCAACAACGAAGTATCTAAGACTGAAGAAATATTGAAATAGATCAGGTGTGAGTTGGAGGATTAACCCCTTGCACTCCGAATTATATTTGTTTTATTTACAGTATTGTTGCGTTTTGTAACTTTTAAGTGTGTGATATCTCTTGAAACAATTTCTACGTTTCACAAAAAAAAGTTGACTCCAGGTATTCTTCTGTCGCATTTGATATTGAGTGCAAAGGGTTAAAGATAAGAGATTATTCGAACAGTAGAGTGCAACATTCGGATAACGAAGGTTCTACTGTGCTCCAATCGCCTCCTGAAACATATTTATACGCCCAAGAGTGTTCGATCTTATGCGTTCGACGCGGTGTCGCGAGATCCTGTAATTTAAAGCACGGGGAATGGCAGTCGCTCGTTTTACCACCGGCTAATCGATAAACGCGCAGACCCATAAATTGCCAAGGTTACGGAACCCGCGGGGAGGCAGGTTAAATTGCTATAAATTGCCAAGTCCCTTAAATACTGCTTCTGCGTCGTCTCTCGTGTTCCTTTTGCTCTTCCGTTTCCCGTGCGTCTCGTTATGGGCGCGATTGTGGCTATGCAGCCCGGACGACTATCGATTGTTTTCGCCGTAAAACCGTATAATCCGACGTACGAAGGTTACTTTTCCTTTCACGGTAATCGGCCTTGTCCGGAATCCCCGTGTTAGATCACTTTGTTTTAGTTGCTTTAAAAAGATCATCTAACACAGCTTACTCGACTGGCTGTCAAATCCAAACTACGCATCCAATGTAACTTTAGACAGATGCCGAAAGCAACTACCAACATCGCTGTATATTAACCCCTTGCCATACAATAACAAATCTATTCTGTTTTAAGAATAAAATCGAACGTCGAAGAGTTAGAAAATTGCACGAACTTGTTGATCGAACGTCCAGACTGAAACTTTCGCATGTATCGAGGCACTACTGCACGCTGCGAGTTTCACAAGCGGGGAACACGCAGGAAAGGCTTCACGACGAAGCTTTCCGCGTGTCGATTCCCCGGAAACGCGATCAATCGTTTCGATCCCGAGCAAGGTGAATTTTCTGGCCGCGGTATATTGCCGCGTCGTGTTCTGTAACCACCGCGCTCGAACCCCCGTCCGCCATGAAATAATCACCGAGGAGGGTTGGAAGAACCCAAGGACTATGAATTAGGTATGACCCACCCTACATTGGAAACTCTCCCCTTCGATTTCGATCAATACTCGGTAGCGTAGGCGCCCCGGAGAAGGGATGGAAGGGCTCGCGCAAACCACTTTCTTTTCGTCCCTTTGAAAATACCCTCTCGACCTTTTCCCGTCTTTTCTCTTTCGGGGACACCCTCCGGGAGCCAAAGGCCGACAGCCGAATATAAATCAGAAGACAGTCCTCGCCGAACGAGTTGCCGCCGCTCGAGACCTCCGCTTTCGAATTAATTTATCAACGTTTTTGGCCCGCCTGGCCCTTTGACCTCCCGTTTCCGCCTCTGTCGCTCGAGACTCGTTACCGAGTGGTTCTTTACCTGTTTCCCCTCTGGAACCTCCATCCCTTGGGAATTCGCGAAAACCGTGTTCTCGATGACCCGGTAAGTCGCTTACAGAGTTTCTTACATTTCTCCAAGCAAATTAAATCACGTCAGACGTTTCAACTGTATCGTATAAAAGGTCAAAGCCTAGAACTCGAAAAATATCATTTTTTACGTGACCCGTATAATTGAAACGATCGGATTTCACACACGCGTTTTTCTTGTACTCCGCGCCATTGTAAGGGTGACTGTCGCGCGTACATAGGCGCCTATTCAAATGTTTGCTCTCGAACAAGGTATATGCTCTGCCACGCGGAACATTGCTGGAATCGAATTTTCGTTGGCGTTTACACGGTCCGTTGCACGACGCGCGTCGATTACGTTTCAATCCTCTTTCGGCGATTCCCACCTTTCTTTCTCTCCTCCCCCGTCTTTCGTTCGGACCGATTCTTTAACGGCGAGCTTTCAAACTCCGACGGCGTGCATTAACTTTATTGGGGGGGGCTAACTTCGTTCGTTCGACCGACCGGATGCAAAGTGGCGCCCTTTTTGCCACGCGCCACCGCTTCCACGCAAGTAAGTGCCTCCATCGCGCGTACTTTTCAACGGAATGGAAATTTCAAGAACGAAGGAAAGAAGCCTTGGACGCCCGGTAGGCTATAATTGGTGCTCAGTGCCCGAGAAACGGCCGGGATAATTACTTCGACAGGGCTGATTACTGACTTACGATTCCTAGCAATTTTCGAAATTAAATAAAAAGTGACGGTGCCATGAACGATTAAAACCACTTCTATAGAAGCGTATAGGAACGTATTAATATTATAATTTAATTCATACTTGTAAATGTTATGACAAACATATCGTCCCATTTAAATAATTATCCTCGATTAAAACAGTAATGGCGATCGTGCGTGAAGTATCGCGGCGCACTTGTCTGCGTGAATTTTTCTTGCGGCAAATTTATTATACGTCTCTGCAAAGAAGCAAATTGGCCCCCGGAGTAAAATAAGTTCGACGCGTCTTTCGATACAGTATCGCGTCGAAGTATCGCCCATCATCGTCGCCCTCCTCCCTTCCCCCTTGACATGGTTTTACCATATTTTTTGTTCGTTGTTCGTCGGACCTGGCGACGAAAAAGAGAGAGGCCCGACGTCGCTCGTAGCCGCCGTTATAAATTATGGCCGCTTTACATGATCGCACAATTTATGGCTAATTCGTAATCATTAAAGTCACGCGAGCCGTTATGGGACGGGTTCGCGTGTTGACTTCTCGCTGTGAGTTGATAACCATGAGGAACGACCCACGGTGGGGGAACGTGTGTGTGTCATCTGCGTGTATGTGGGGTGCGATGGAAACTGAGGGCTTTGGCGGAGAGCCACTGGCCGACGATGGCGGTTAAGCGGCGTTTACACCAGCCAACTTTTGGTCGAGTCGATCGAAGTCCCTCGTGTTAACAGGATTTCCACCGAGTTGAAACCATTTCCGATCTGTCCTGCCAGAAGTTTCCGGCCTCCGTCCACGTTCGGTCGACTTGGTAGTTCGATCGTGCACTCTAAATTTTATTACGACACAGTATACATAGTTTAGAGTATATTCCTTCTTAACCAAACCGTTAATATGAATATTTTTCTATGAATTTCTATAATTTTCAACTTCGTCCCATCCAACTTTCCCATTTTTATTCATTTACGATAGATCCCGTCTTTGGTATCTCGAAAACGGCGACCTGAATGCTTCAGGTGGCAGGCGTAAGATTCGATTTCAACGTCGGCCATCTTGGTATTCTCGAATCCTGACTTAGAATCGATTACGGAGTCGAGCAACGCCAGATTGCCCGGTGTAAACGTCGCTTTACGGAGGCGGCGGTTGGTCCTGCAACGAGCGTTGTATTTCATTGGATTAACGTAACTGGCGAACGGCGTTTGCGTTTCAATTACCACGCAAATTTACGATTCAATCGCGCCTGCGCGCCCGATGCGCCGAATGGGACGGACGGGTGGCCGCAGGCTGCCCGGAGAGCGAGAAATGGATCGGAAAAATGGCCAGTCGAAATCATCGGCCAATGAAATTAGCGCGACTCTTCGGTTTGCCGTCAGCTTGTGCCGCTGCTACGGGTAAATCGGTTCGTTTTTCGAATCGGGCCCGCGGACGTAGCACACGCGACCGGGCTAATTTTTATTTGCTTCTTGCTTTCGCGGTATTTGATTTTCCAACCGAGTGCTTTTTGTTTTTTCTCCGCCCCCCGCCCCGCTCTCGCCCCGGTGCCGGAAACGTTTAATCGTATCATAACGCGTTTCGCGCGCCCCAACGAGTACACGCCCGATCCTGGGATGTAATTGCCTTTATCCCGCTTTACGCGTTCTCGTCCGCGTTATCCGCTGTTTCGGATCGTTTGCAGGCATTTTATCTCGGACTTTGGCTACGTTTGGGGTGTGCTGGATTCAGGGGATGCCCTTTAGAGACCCCTGGGCAAAGAAACCCAATTAGCGAACGTTCGGTGGCGACAAGCTGGAGCCTCGAATTTTTTCGCCTCTATCTTAACGTCTGCAATATTTAGGGTCGCCACAGTGGGGTACCAATCGTTTTTGTACCTCCATAAAATTTATTTTCACAAGTTCTACGGGCCATTTTGCTCGTATCGAATATACCGTGACTTCCAAAAGGTTAACAGCGATTTTACAGAACGAATGAATCATCGTATCGGTTTAATATTTTCCCGCTACCCCTGTTCTTTTTACGAGGCTCGTACGTTGCTTCGCATACTCGGGGGATGAAACCCGTGCACCCCTTTGGCAGCCGGTAAACCGTATTTATACGTCGATAAGCTACTTATAGAATGCGGACTGGAACACGGAGATTTCCGTGTTTACTCATTGTTTCGCCCTGTGGGAAGAGAACGATGGTCACGGACCCCCCCTCGTACTGGAATAGGATTTCCCTCGAAGCGGTAACTTAGGGGCCGTGGGGACGCGTTAGCGAGCCACAGAGTCCGACCAGTGGTATTCCGTGCGTGCCTAACCGTGTTTAAGTTTCATCCGCGTACCCGTTAGCTTGCTTTTGTTGCCCTCTCCCTCCCTTCGAAATTATTAATCACCGATGGTACGTCGTTCGCGTGGCGTCGTTGCCGTGTTCCATCTTGGCATTGTTCCAGCCACGGGCCAATTTAACTGTTGTCGACGTGGATAAAGCGCGAGGGAACGAGAGGGAAAGAGAGAGAGAGAAATAAAAGAGAAAAAGAAAAAAAATTAGTGGCAAAGTAAAGAGACTTCAAAGTGTCGGTAATTAACGCGGGTATTGTGCCAGTTCGTTATCTTTGAAGTTCGGATAACGGCGCATTACGTTTTCGCGTGCTCGAAACGTCGCGTCCTTTGTCCCACGTTGATTCATCGTCCTTGTACAAATCGCTTTTAACGCTCGCGAACGTCGTCGTTCCTTCATTTTTATTGATTCATTCGAAAGTCCTGAAATTTAATTCACGTTCTTCGAATTGTCTCGTCGATTAGACGCAGTGTGTCTGATAATGGGGGATTCTAGAGGCCAAAATAAGACGAAAATCAAGAATACCAATTCGTCGATGGAGGCTTCGTTAAAAAATTATTAACGTTTAAAGTTCCGCCTGTATTGAATTTTTTTCTCGAAAATGCGCAACATTTCGAGGGTATGTCTAATCACCAAAAATGATCGTAATTGACCCCCACAGCTAACAATATTTTTTGCAGAACGATTTGAAATATTTTAATTTCGTCGAAAAATTTCACACCTTCTCGAATTTTTTTCTCGAAAGGGCGTAGGATTTCGAGGGTATGTCTAATGACCAAAAGTGCTTGTAATTAACCCCTGTAACTACGTATAATTTTTTTAGTACAATTTGAAATTTTTTAATTTTGTCGAAAAATTTATGCACCTAGATTTTCGGTTAGGAATTTTTTTCTCGAAAATGCGTATGATTTCGAGGGTGTGTCTAATGACCAAAAGTGCTTGTAATTGAACCCTGTAACTACATATAATTTTTTTAGTACAATTTGAAATTTTTTAATTTTGTCGAAAAATTTATGCACCTAGATTTTCAGTAAGGAATTTTTTTCTCGAAAGTGCGTAGGATTTCGAGGGTATGTCTAATGACCAAAAGTGCTTGTAATTGACCCCTGTAACTACGTATAATTTTTTTAGTACAATTTGAAATTTTTTAATTTCGTCGAAAAATTTATGCACCTAGATTTTCGGTAAGGAATTTTTTTCTCGAGAGTGCGTAGGATTTCGAGGGTATGTCTAATGACCAAAAGTGCTTGTAATTAACCCCTGCAACTACATATAATTTTTTTAGTACAATTTGAAATTTTTTAATTTCGTCGAAAAATTTATGCACCTAGATTTTCGTTAAGGAATTTTTTTCTCGAAAGTGCGTAGGATTTCGAGGGTATGTCTAATGACCAAAAGTGCTTGTAATTGAACCCTGTAACTACATATAATTTTTTTAGTACAATTTGAAATTTTTTAATTTCGTCGAAAAATTTATGCACCTAGATTTTCGGTAAGGAATTTTTTTCTCGAGAGTGCGTAGGATTTCGAGGGTATGTCTAATGACCAAAAGTGCTTGTAATTGACCCCTGTAACTACGTATAATTTTTTTAGTACAATTTGAAATTTTTTAATTTCGTCGAAAAATTTATGCACCTAGATTTTCGGTAAGGAATTTTTTTCTCTTAAGTGCGTAGGATTTCGAGGATATGTCTAATGACCAAAAGTGCTTGTAATTGACCCCTGTAACTACGTATAATTTTTTTAGTACAATTTGAAATTTTTTAATTTCGTCGAAAAATTTATGCACCTAGATTTTCGTTAAGGAATTTTTTTCTCGAAAATGCGTAGGATTTCGAGGGTATGTCTAATGACCAAAAGTGTTTTTAATTGAACCCTGTAACTACGTATAATTTTTTTAGTACAATTTGAAATTTTTTAATTTTGTCGAAAAATTTATGCACCTAGATTTTCGTTAAGGAATTTTTTTCTCGAAAGTGGGTAGGATTTCGAGGGTGTGTCTAATGACCAAAAGTGCTTGTAATTGAACCCTGTAACTACATATAATTTTTTTAGTACAATTTGAAATTTTTTAATTTTGTCGAAAAATTTATGCACCTAGATTTTCAGTAAGGAATTTTTTTCTCGAAAGTGCGTAGGATTTCGAGGGTATGTCTAATGACCAAAAGTGCTTGTAATTGACCCCTGTAACTACGTATAATTTTTTTAGTACAATTTGAAATATTTTAATTTCGTCGAAAAATTTATGCACCTAGATTTTCGGTAAGGAATTTTTTTCTCGGGAGTGCGTAGGATTTCGAGGATATGTCTAATCACCAAAAATGATTGTAATTGATCCCCACAACCAAAAATAATTTTTCCAGAATGATTTGAAATTTTTAAATTTCTTTTTTTAATAACTTTATAACGAAGCCTCAGTCAAGAAATTGATATTCTTAATTTCCGTCTTATTTTGGCCTCTAGAATCCGCCATTAAAATTTTTCCCAGGGGTGGCCGAACACCCTGTATATTGCAAGCAGTGAAAGCAAGCTGGAAAGGCGAGGTTCGTCGAATCGGTGTTCTGCGATCTAACTGCGGACTGTAACGCGACTCGAAAGTTACGGGACCGTGATGAAGAACCGGTGCTTTTTGCTTCTCGCTTTGCATCGTGATCGAGCGAGTTTTTTTTATCCCCCCTCCCCGCGTGCTACTTTTCAATCGAGCGTTTCGTGAATGTCGAATTACCGGCGACCGGTTTGCGAGAGGATAATATCCAGAGCAGGACTCTGCGCGCCGCGAAACAACGGAGACGCGTTCGAGACGATCACAAAGGCGGCGTATAAAATGGAATTTACGCCGCCGGGTAAAAGAAACGCCGGTGAATTTCGCCGGGGAACGGCGAAATTTACGATTATTCGCGAAACGCCGCTTATCTGAGCAAACGTTATTATCGCCCCGTGATCCGAGAAACAATAAACGACGCGTGACGTAACGCCTTTCGAGAATGTCGCGAAAAAAAAAAGATACGCGCGCCCGAAACGTTGGTTAAAATTATTGGACTGCAATTTCGGGACCTCTTCCGTACACCAAGTTACAGATAAACGACAAACTTTTATAGGAAAAATAGTTATCTCTAAATGTATAATAGGATTATAGGATTGTGATTATTTTAAATGAACCCAAAGCGCAGAATGAAGTTGTTTCGTACGAGTCCTTGTCGAAATAATTGGAGAACATTTAGTAAGTCCACGCGTAATGGAGTATGTCTAACGTGTCTGCCCATTACTGGTTATTTCTACTTTTGTACGCGAGCATCGTTCCAACCGGTTCTAATTAGTCGGTAGACAGTTAAATCAACGAAGAGCTAATATTAACGTTTATAGCTGGAAATAGCGGCAGCCATGGTGTACTCGCTCTTCTAGAATAGTAGAATACATTTTCAAAAATTAATTCAAGAATATGGGAACTTTGCAGAGGGTTGTTTCGACCCCTAAATACACTTCGAGTATTTCTCATCGAGCGTAGTCTTTTGAGAATAAAAATTTCCCATAAATACGTAAATATCCTTAGTCTACTGATAAGTAGAAACAGCGAGTCACGAACAGACACGCGTGGACCATATTCTACTCAATTCCAGAGGTTTTGAAGATCGTTTGACGGTTCTATAAATGTAGAGGACTCTGTTATGGAATCTGGAATGTAGAAATGCGTTAAAAAATGGCGTTCGGTAGAGAAGGATCAGACTTCCTGTCTCGTCGGCGTAAAGCGTATTGTAGGCGGGTGCGTTTGAACCTGCGCCGAGCTGGGCACGGCGGCGCGACGACGAAGCCGTGCCTTTCGATCGTAATGAAAATTGATGGCCCGACTAACCGCGTTTCACGACAGTTGCAGCTGCAATCGTACCTTCTGCTGCATCCCCGTCCCGGTCGAGCAACATCGATGCAACTGGTCCGTGTACTTTCTTGGACGGTTGCGCGCCGCGCGACACCCGCAATAATCGTTCCCTCCTGTCGTTTCGTAGCCCGTCCGCGTACTTTTTCTCCGACGTGCCTTTACGATTATCATCGGCCGTTAAACGATCGCTAGTAGGCCACGTACAACGCGCGCGACCATAAAGATTCCTGTTAAGCGATGTTCGCGACGCGAGAGAAATCTATCTTTGCGCGCCAAACGCATCCTCGCGATACGCCATCGATTGCAATACACTCCTCCATATTTACACGATTTCCTACCTCAACACCTTGCAAGACTCAAGTTTTCATTACCGTTATAAACTACGTGACAAAGAATTTGTTTCACGAAAAATTAGTTTTGTAATATTTACTTTATAGATATTCTGGAAAGGGATTGATCCATATTTGCACGATTTCAACGCGATCACTGCCACATTGGAATCGTATAATATTCTTCGAGACTGGAATTATTATTTCAAATCATTGTAGATTACGTAACATAGAATTTGTTTCACGAAAAATTAGTTTTGTAATATTTACTTTATAGATATTCTGAAAAGGGATTGATCCATATTTGCACGATTTCAACGCGATCTCTGCCACATTGGAATCGTATAATATTCTTCGAGACTGGAATTATTATTTCAAATCATTGTAGATTACGTAACATAGAATTTGTTTCACGAAAAATTAGTTTTGTAATATTTACTTTATAGGTATTCTGGAAAGGGATTGATCCATATTTGCACGATTTCAACACGATCTCTGCCACATTGGAATCGTATAATATTCTTCGAGACTGGAATTATTATTTCAAATCATTGTAGATTACGTAACATAGAATTTGTTTCACGAAAAATTAGTTTTGTAATATTTACTTTATAGGTATTCTGGAAAGGGATTGATCTATATTTGCACGATTTCAACACGATCTCTGCCACATTGGAATCGTATAATATTCTTCGAGACTGGAATTATTATTTCAAATCATTGTTGACTACGTAACATAGAATTTGTTTCACGAAAAATTAGTTTTGTAATATTTACTTTATAGATATTCTGGAAAGGGATTGATCCATATTTGCACGATTTCAACACGATCTCTGCCACATTGGAATCGTATAATATTCTTCGAGACTGGAATTATTATTTCAAATCATTGTAGACTACGTAACAAAGAATTTGTTTCACGAAAAATTAGTTTTGTAATATTTACTTTATAGATATTCTGGAAAGGGATTGATCTATATTTGCACGATTTCAACACGATCTCTGCCACATTGGAATCGTATAATATTCTTCGAGACTGGAATTATTATTTCAAATCATTGTAGATTACGTAACATAGAATTTGTTTCACGAAAAATTAGTTTTGTAATATTTACTTTATAGGTATTCTGGAAAGGGATTGATCCATATTTGCACGATTTCAACACGATCTCTGCCACATTGGAATCGTATAATATTCTTCGAGACTGGAATTATTATTTCAAATCATTGTAGACTACGTAACAAAGAATTTGTTTCACGAAAAATTAGTTTTGTAATATTTACTTTATAGATATTCTGGAAAGGGATTGATCCATATTTGCACGATTTCAACGCGATCTCTGCCACATTGGAATCGTATAATATTCTTCGAGACTGGAATTATTATTTCAAATCATTGGAGACTACGTAACATAGAATTTGTCTCACGAAAAATTAGTTTTGTAATATTTATTTTATAGATATTCTGGAAAGGGATTGATCCATATTTGCACGATTTCAACGCGATCTCTGCCACATTGGAATCGTATAATATTCTTCGAGACTGGAATTATTATTTCAAATCATTGTAGATTACGTAACATAGAATTTGTTTCACGAAAAGTGATTTTTGCAATATTTCTTTTGGACATTGCGAAGAGGTAGCCTAGATCGATTAATATTTTATTTTTCTCGAGTCGATGTTGAAATGTCGGAAGGAATAGAAGTGACGCGCGACGATCGGTGGGCCAGCGGACTTTTATGGCCGATTACACGGTAAAATCCGATATCGTCTGTGTAAAATGACCGTCGACAGGCGTGTCGGACAAATTGCCTCTTGACCCTGTTTCATCGTTGCGGGGAATTCGTTCCGCGACGCGATTTTTACGTCGGGCCGCGAAATTAAGTTCTCGAAACGATCGAGGTGGCGAGCGAAGCGAACTACGGTCCCGTTCCAGGCGTTTCTCCGCTCGTGACCCCGTTCGTTTACGAGCAGTTTTCCTGCTCTCGAAGCGTCGTCGTTGCTGCCGTTACGCGCCAAGGGGGAGAAGAAAGCGACGTTAAAGCGTCCGGAAGTTTCCACCCTCGTCGCGTACCACCCCTCAAGACGGTGGTCGCCATCGAAACCGACGCCAGAAATGTCCTGGGGTCGTCGAATATATTCCTTCTAATCCCTTAACGGCCCCACGCGTTTTCGATATTTCCAACTGGTACACGTTCCTTAACACGCATATATTTTCTTATTTCACAATTTACAGTTGTATAATATATTATAATATACATATATTTTCTTATTTCACAATTTACAGTAGTATAATATATTATAATATACATATATTTTCTTATTTCGCAATTTACAGTAGTATAATATAACTGACGATTCAAAATTAGCACATTTTTAGAAGACTGTATCTCGTTAACCCTTTGCACTTATATTTCAATTTTGTTACCAGCAGCACCTAACGCTTTCAAGTGTTTTATTCGAAACTTACCTGTTAAAATATCTGTTTTATTTACGCTTTGATTTGAAAAAATGTGGAACTTGACGAAGGAGCTCCTGAGATAAAAATTGATGTCGAGTCGCACTCGATATAGGAATGCAAAGGGTCAATAAAATTTGATTTGGTCCGGACGATTACGTTTGAAAATTAATGACCAATGCGCGGTCAGATTGAGATCTCTCGCAGTAAATCAAAAACAGTTATTCTTGTAATTATCGGCCGCGATAATTTACATTCTCGATTGAAGAATAATTATATGTGCCGGTTTGAGCGTGCGGTTTGGAGAATGGCGGCCGTGGTTGGGTGGAATGGAGGAACTGGGCGACTCGATGGTCGATTGCCAGCGGTCGTGTCAACGTGACCCGAAAAATTCCGAAGCGGAACCACCGACAGAGACCCGGTGAAATTGCAGCGACGCTCGACTGGCATATCAAACGGGGCGTCGTTTCGCGTGCAACGTTCGTCTCGGGATCGTTGTAGAATTTTCCAATTATGCACTGTATTTCGATACTAAAACAGATCAATTCTACGCTTCCAAAGTTACAACCGCTCGAGATGCTCGATCGTTACTGTATCTCTGAATTTGTATTTATTGGAATTGGGTGAAAAGGTAGCACAGTTCGGGCTAAAATATAGCGTGGTTTTAAACTAAATTCTTGAGGGTTGAGACCGACTCCTGCTGGGGCACTTAGAGCCGTACGTGACATCTTGCTTGAGGGTGCCTTTCTGAATGTTTTTCTGCGTCTATAACTGCACTACCTTTTTTCATTTTTTACGGTCACCCCTGGGAAAAATTTTAATGGGGGATTCTAGAGGCCAAAATAAGACGAAAATCAAGAATACCAATTTGTTGATGGAGGCTTCGTTAAATAGTTATTAACATTTAAACATTAATATTTATTAATGTTATTAACATTAACATTTCCGCCTGTATTGAATTTTTTACTCGAAAGTGCGCAGGATTTCGGGGGTATGTCTATTCAACAAAAATTATCGTAATTGTCCCCCACAGCAGAAAATAATTTTTTCAGAACGATTTGAAATTTTTTTTTTTCGCCGAAAAATTAAGCACCTACCCCCTGTCGATAGTAATTTTGTTTGACGCCCTACGGAAAAGTTGTCTAATACTTTTTTGTAAGTACCCACGCGCCCTACTTCAGAAAAAAGTTTCATTGAAATATATTCACAATTCTAGGACTTATGGCCGTTTGAAAATTGGACCATTTTTATGGGGTTTTTCTCATTTTGCGAGGTCAGCGACCAACTTTTCGAATATTTTTGCGATTTGTACATATTCTCCATCAAAATACGCGTAGTTTGCTTTTTTAAACATTAAAATCGTCCAATCCGTTCAGAAGTTATGATGTTTTAAAGATTCGCATGAAATTTCAGGGAAGCATTTCTGGCCTCACATTAGATTTTCGGTAAACAATTTTTTTCTCGAAAGTGGGTAGGATTTCGAGGGTATGTGTAATCACCAAAAATTATTGTAATTAACCCACGCATTCGAAAACAATTTTTTTAGAACGATTTGAAAAAAAATTTTTTCGCCGAAAAATTTCACCTATTCGAATTTTTTTCTCGATAGTGCGTAGGATTTCGAGGGTATGTGTAATCACCAAAAATGATTGTAATTAACCCACGCATTCGAAAACAATTTTTTTAGAACGATTTGAAATTTTTTTTTTTCGCCGAAAAATTAAGCACCTACCCCCTGTCGATAGTAATTTTGTTTGACGCCCTACGGAAAAGTTGTCTAATACTTTTTTGTAAGTACCCACGCGCCCTACTTCAGAAAAAAGTTTCATTGAAATATATTCACAATTCTAGGACTTATGGCCGTTTGAAAATTGGACCCTATTTTATGGGGTTTTTCTCATTTTGCGAGGTGAAGGACCAACTTTTCGAATATTTTTGCGATTTGTACATATTCTCCATCAAAATACGCGTAGTTTGTTTTTTTAAACATTAAAATCGTCCAATCCGTTCAGAAGTTATGATGTTTTAAAGATTCGCATGAAATTTCAGGGAAGCATTTCTGGCCTCACATTAGATTTTCGGTAAACAATTTTTTTCTCAAAAGTGGGTAGGATTTCGGGGGTATGTGTAATAACCAAAAATGATTGTAATTAACTCACGCATTCGAAAACAATTTTTTAGAACGATTTGAAAAATTTTTTTTTCCGCCGAAAAATTTCACCTATTCGAATTTTTTTCTCGATAGTGCGTAGGATTTCGAGGGTATGTGTAATCACCAAAAATGATTGTAATTAACCCACGCATTCGAAAATAATTTTTCCAGAACGATTTGAAATTTTTGAATTTAATTGTAAATAAGTTTTTAACGAAGCCTCCATCAGCAAATTGGTATTCTTGATTTTCGTCTTATTTTGGCCCCTAGAATCGTCCATTAAAATTTTTCCCAGGTGTGGACGAACATCCTGTATATTTGAATATTACGTTTGAACGGTCGAGTAGGATGGTTGGTAGGTAGAACGAGCGTTAAATATGACGATCAGTAGCGTTATTTGCATCGCCGTCGAAACGTTGGGATTTATGCAAGTATTTGGCTTTTTATCTTATTGCCACGGGACACGACGTTCGCCTGGCGAGAATGCTTGTCGCGCGCACCGAGGGCGTGTTTAATCCCGCGAGAATGCGTTTTCGTGTCTTTGAGATATCAATTTTCAAGCGAGCACACGCGCGTTAATTGAAATTTATATTACCGCGACGTTGCATGCCCGCTGAGAGGCCCTGGACATCGTTTCGCGTATTTATTAATGGATCGGTCGATCTGTTCGTGGAGCTTATTCCGTTGCAATAACTTGATACGCCTCGCGACACGCGATATCCGCGCGCAGCTCCGTCGTGGCTCGTGTTTGTCTTATCTCGTATGGTAGCCGGAGGCACTTTGAATTCGTCGTGCTTGGCATAAACAAAAAGAAGAAAAAAAGAATTTTCTCACGCAACTATTTCGCCTCGCTTTGGAACACTAATTTTAAATCACGGCGATGTTATTATTTATGATCGTCGACAGCGTTGTTCCGATTCCCTCTGAACTTTCGTGGGATCGGTTTCTCAGCCGGTTGAAAGTCGAGGAAGTGGCCGACAAACGACGCGAATTTATCGCGGGAACGTGTCCACCAGGAATCGAATCGGAATCTAATATTCGTCCCGCGATCGTACGATCTCCAGAGAGAGAGGTGGCGAGATCTTGCCACGGGATCGAACGGGAAAGGGCACTTTGTTACCGCGAAGGTTTCACCGTAAAGTACGAACGACGTTAAGATGGCCTAGTTTGCATGGGCGCGAATCCACGATCTCAAAAGCTGGTTCGTCCCGTAAAATATTCATGGGATGCAGGCCAGGCTTCCACGAAGTAGCGTTATAACTGATACCGACGAGGACGAGGAGTATCTTCTCGGTTCCGCGGGTAGATTGCATTGAAAAAGTAACCGCGATTCGTCTTTTTCGCTTTTTATCCTCGCGGATGAACAGGATCGGTCGCTTATTCGATCGTCCCGGCGTACATTATGATTAACCTTTCCAAGGAGAACCACCGAGGTGTTACTCTCGCTTTATAACGAGCTTTTGCACGACGATAATGCTTAAAATGATTTATGGCTACGGTGGCCAAACCTTGTCACGATACCAGCCGTGTATCGTCTTGTCAGAAATGCTCGAGAGCCGCGTTCGAACGTTTCGCGCAATAAAAACACCGCGCCAAATAACAATCTCTGTATAAATAAAACGTCGGTGAATGTTACGCGAAACTTGCAAGGCTTGGAAATCGTTTGAAAATATTATTCGATGTAAAAGTAACCCAGTTCGACGAAAATACACCGGACAACGAGAACGGTGCAAGCGCTCCGTATTTTCAGAAAATATGAACTATAAACTACGAGCCGGAAATATGGCCGTCGATAAAATCAATTTGCTCCCGCTAAATCGCCACGCTTTATAAATCTCGAACGGCCGCGAGTGTTGGATCTTCGATATTTATTCGATGGATATCAAACCGGTTCCCCCCTTTCCTCGATCCCGTTTTCTTTCCACGTATCATTTTCTTTTTTCCCGCGGATATAATGAGGTTGCTAAAGCCTTCGTTAAAACTGCAAAATAGAATTCGATATTTGCTATAATATACATATAGAAAACTCCATTTAACGGACTTAATTTTTTAATAAATAGAAAAGTAGTAATTTAGACGCAGTTTTTCCCGCCGGTTATATTTTAGACACTCGATTCCGTCGCCGGAGATTAATGCAATTTCCGACCCTTCTTCACTAGTAAAAATTAATTCAATATACTTGAGACGGATATCAAAGCGATACGGTGGGCTCGAAGGGGTTAAGAGGCAGCGTCGAATATATAAACATTTATGCAAAACGAGCTGTAACTGCGCCCGGGAAACCCGGTAAAGTCATTGCCATTTTTCATGGCCCGCAACCGCCATGAAACTTTTGTCACGTCCGCGACTCGAGCAGCTCGCTAAGGTCGAGAAACGTCTGGTGCCCTCGAGGAGCTATCGGACCTCGTACGTGTTCCCTCGTTTTATTAGTTTCGTGCACTCGAAGCGTCGTCTTTTCGAGAAAATGCAACGTCCACGTCCGTAAATCGACCAAGTATAAATCGTTTTCCTTTTACAGCACGAGCTTAATATATTCGTTTAATCGCGTTCCCCGTGTTTCTCGAACGAGCCTCGTGCGATTATTTCACGGTTACGGTTCCAATCGCGAGGGGCGTAAACCCCCCCCAGGCGGACATCGCCAAGTAACAATAAATTTTCCCGCGGCGAAAAGCGTGTTTCGACGGTTTCTCTCTCGGGTGGCGAACGCCAGGAATCGCGTTCGATGTTTATCGCATAAATTCCGATTAAGAGCGGGCGGCGGGTGTCGGCGAAGTCGAGCCTTTTTTCTTCTTCGTTTTTCCCCCCCCTCCCGTTGCAGTCGTTGGCAAGGAAATTATTGGAATAAGCGAGTAGGAGGAAAGTGGCTGAAGCGGGCAATTCCCTCGGCAATTTGCTTAAGCCAAGAGCGGATCGCCGCAACTTGGAGAGCAACGAGAGTCGTTAAAATTTCCCATCTCTCTCCTCGTCTCTGTCTTTCACCCTTTACCGGGGGTGTCCCTCTCGCTCCTCGTCTATTCTCCCGGGAGGCATTCAGCCCCGACGATTCGAGACGAGAACATAAACGGGCGTAGTAACGCGTAGTTATGATCAGATCACCCTAGGAGACCGTACCGGAGAAACTCTGGGCGCAAGGACGTTTTCGCGAGAACTCGTAATTTCGGGAAACTTCACCGCTTGGATATCGAATCTCTTCAAGTTTCTTAAGGCTGAAACTGTTCTCGTTTTAATCACGGTACGAAGCGTTTTTAATTCAACACGTTTACTGCCGTTTACTACGTAATAGGAGTACATTTATCAGTATCGATATTTGCGCGTTAGAGCAAGAAATGTTAAAAAGAAAAACCGTGAAAGGAGGATGATCTATAGGATTCACCGGGTCCAGGAATTTTATTTAACCTAGCCCAGCTATATATACAGGCAATTACCAGCTGATTACTTTTTCGTGGAGTTGAAAGCTTGCCAGGGATCTCGTCTATCCGCCACGAAAAGACTTCCGAGCAACCGCGCGTTATTCGAGCACGTAATTCCGAAGAGATCGGTCCTCCTCGTGGCTTCCTTCCTTCCTTCCTTCCTTCCTTCCTTCCTGTCTTCGTGTCAGCCCTCTGTATTCTCGGATCGCGCTCAATTTCGAAGGTACGCCCGAGCATGTGTATCTCGCACTTGTCGTTCCGTTTGCTTTCATCCCTGGACAAGCGATGTATGCGGGATCCGCGGAAATCCCCGTTCCTCGAGACGCATCGGTTTTCCAATCCCCGCAGATCGAACCGGATCCCCAAAGGCTTCGAATCTTTTCATCGGTGCTTTATCGAGCGTTTAATATCGACGTTTCTTTCGTGGCGCGTGCATAAACCCCAGCTTCCGGCGGGGAAAAATTATACGACCGTGTTATTTGCGTTTCGCGATCGCTAATAACACACGGACAGAAATTATTTGCTTGGTATCGTTAGGTTTTCGTTATGCAACCTCCATTTGTAATTTTTCCATCATCATAATTTCATCTAAAAATTATAATTTTAACTAAGACAGCGTTGTACTATATAATGCGAACTATCTCAACCCCACACGTTCTAATCTGTCAAATTTATTTCGAATGAAAATATAGGAATCGATAATCGATAGAAGGGTATATTTACGAATAACCACGTCGAGTTCAGCTCTTCCTGGAGCCAATCTCGCGAACGAGTACGCGATCTATTCTTCCCGTGACGCGTGATCTCATCGAGCAGTTTTCCCGCGGCTCGTTCCATCTCGAGCGTCCCTTAATTGCGGATACGTGCATTCGTGCCTGGAGTTTATTGGTTCGTAAAACTCCTCGCGTTTATTCACCGCGGAAATGAGAAAGGGAGGGGGGGGGAGGGGGGGGGGTCGAAGGCAGACCGAGACAACAGTAGGTTATTCGAGCGATGCGAGTAAGAGGCGGCAGGTTCTCCTCTCGGGATCCTCTTAAAAGTTCTCCTAGTCGAACACGTTGTTCGGTTTCTTTAGTGCAACGCGCTTCAACTCCGCGCTCTAGGCTCTCCTCTTCGTCGAATGGTCTATACAAGAACGAATTCCACCAGAAACCTGTTTCCGGCTTCCCGACACGACGATTCGTGCACAGGTACTCCGATCCTCTCTCGTTTAGATACCCCCGTTGCCCGCTTCGATCGACTCTTACCGACAAACGTGATCTCGTCAAGGCATGCCGGTCTCCTTACCTTGAGACTACTTCTTTTTTTTCCCCTTCTTTTTACCAGACTAGCATCGACGTGTGTGCTCCCAGCGATTACGGTGATTCGTTTAACGCGTTTCAGCGAACCGAACGACGCTTCTGGCTCCGGGATTCGATCTTTCTGACGCAATCGTAATCCAGTTTTTCCGCCATCTTGGTCATCCCCTTCGTGGCTACTTAACTCTCTTTTATAGACTACACTGGGGGGGGGGCTTTCAATTAGCAAGCAAATTTTTACGAGAATTTAGATAGTATTCAAACTTGGTATATTTATAGTTTGGGGGTCGAGGAACGTATACAGACCCCACAATAGAAAATTAATGTTCGATTTTTTAATATAAGAGATCAGCCGCAAATCAATGCAGAACCGTCCCAAGCACGAGAAAATTCTACAACATCGCAAGAAGCTTGAAACCTTTTTACCGAGGTGCAGAGAATTTTCGAATATAATTGGGGTACTTTGAGAGCTCTTCGATGTGGGGGGTTTGAACAATCCAGGGATCAATTTCCTCGGACTCCGGGCGGGGAGAATGGATTTTCCGGGCGGCGGTGTTGTACTCGAAAGCTCTGTGGAGGACATCGACGGCGATATGTCCTATAAATCCTAAACGGATTAATTAATAATAATGCGTGGTCCCGTGCATGTTAAGCCCTCCTTCCACCGTTCGGTTTCCAACACGGCAGGGGCGCGCGTGCCCATGATTATTTTAATGAGCGGGCCACTATAGCTGCGTGGTCGATCGATTACCCGGCCAGCCGACGAAATTAATAACCCTCCGGTCTGTCCAGTCGGTTCGGTGTGCGTGTGCAAATGCAACCCTTTTGCACGGCTCTCTGTTCGACGCGGAGTGCCTCTCCGACGGTCGTTAACGAGAAAATGTTTTCGATCGATGCGTTCGACGTCGATCGCGCGACGATAACGACGAGAGGACCCGTCACGCTGCTAAAATGTCGTTCCCCGCGGGATCGTTGGTCGCGTTATCTCCGTCGTGCACGCCTCTACCTCGAAATCTCCTGCTTCGCGGGCAACAACCTGTGGCCCACCTATCCCCGTCCTTTTTTACGACATTTGTCCACGCACCCGGTCGCGGAAACTTCGTCCAAACCGCGTTAGGGATTCTTGCAAACGTGCAAAAAAGTGTACACTTTTGCTGTGATATTGAAGCTTCTTTAATATTTTATTTTAATAGCTATTAGTTATTTTTAAACGTTATTACAAACAGAGACAAATTGTCTACTGGTCTGATTATTTGCAACTCTAGATCGTTCTGAATACTTCAACCTACTTATAAAACTAGAAAATACGTAGAATATATTTAATCCTCTGCACTGGACTGTACCCTCTAAGGAAACGCAACGATATTACTGATTTAAAGTGATTATATTTTAATGGGAGATTCTAGAGGCCAAAATAAGACGGAAATCAAGAATATCAATTTCCCGACAGAGGCTTCGTTATAAAGTTATTAAAAAATGAAATTAAAGAATTTTAAATCGTTTTGAAAAAATTATTTTCTGTTGCGGGGGTCAATTACAATCATTTTTGGTGAATAGACATACCTTCGAAATCCTACCCTTTTTCGAGAAAAAAATTCCCTATCGAAAGTGTAATGTCTGACCACGAATGAATGATTCCCCTCAAATTTCATGTGTTTCAAATCGTTCTGGAAAAATTATTTTCTGTTACGGGGGTCAATTACGACCACTTTTGGTCATTACACATATCCCCGAATTACTACCCACTTTCTAGAAAAAAATTCGAGAAGGTGTGAAATTTTTCGACGAAATTAAAATATTTCAAATCGTTCTGAAAAAAATATTGTTAGCTGTGGGGGTTAATTGCAATCATTTTTGGTGGATAGACATACCCCCGAAATCTCACCCACTTTCTAGAAAAAAATTCGAGAAGGTGTGAAATTTTTCGACGAAATTAAAATATTTCAAACCGTTCTGAAAAAAATATTGTTAGCTGTGGGGGTTAATTGCAATCATTTTTGGTGGATAGACATACCCCCGAAATCCTACCCACTTTCTAGAAAAAAATTCGAGAAGGTGTGAAATTTTTCGACGGAAAAAAAAGAATTTCAAATCGTTTTGGAAAAATTATTTTCGGTTGCAAGGGTCAATTACGATCATTTTTGGTCATTACACATACCTCCGAATTACTACCCACTTTCTAGAAAAAAATTCGAGAAGGTGTGAAATTTTTCGACGAAATTAAAATATTTCAAACCGTTCTGAAAAAAATATTGTTAGCTGTGGGGGTTAATTGCAATCATTTTTGGTGGATAGACATACCCCCGAAATCTCACCCACTTTCTAGAAAAAAATTCGAGAAGGTGTGAAATTTTTCGACGGAAAAAAAAAAATTTCAAATCGTTTTGGAAAAATTATTTTCTGTTGCAAGGGTTAATTACAATCACTTTTGGTCATTACACATACCTCCGAATTACTACCCACTTTCTAGAAAAAAATTCGAGAAGGTGTGAAATTTTTCGACGAAATTAAAATATTTCAAACCGTTCTGAAAAAAATATTGTTAGCTGTGGGGGTTAATTGCAATCATTTTTGGTGGATAGACATACCCCCGAAATCTCACCCACTTTCTAGAAAAAAATTCGAGAAGGTGTGAAATTTTTCGACGGAAAAAAAAAATTTCAAATCGTTTTGGAAAAATTATTTTCGGTTGCGGGGGTCAATTACAAGCATTTTTTGTCATTACACATACCCCCGAATTCCTACCCAGTCTCGAGAAAAAAATTCAATACGGGTGGAACTTTAAACGTTAATAACTTTTTAACAAAGCCTCCATCAACAAATTGATATTCTTGAGTTTCGTCTTATTTTAGCCTCTAGAATCCCCTATTAAAATTTTTCCCAGTGGTGGCCGAACACCTTGTATAGATCAAAATACACAAGCAAAGAATGTAAAAAAAGATACGTTTGCTTGGGAGTATTTACTATCTATTTCTTAAGAAAGTGTGTGAAGAAGAGACTCCGAGTGCAGAGGGTTAAAATGATTTCTCAAGAGTCACGTAAATTTATCGTCGTTGATAATATAACAAAGGCATCGCGAGGATTGATTTGTCCGGTGTGCGTATGGAGGAATTGTTTACAATTGGGAGGGGGTAGGGCCATAAATCAATTAAAATTAATTTCCTAGAATCTCTGGCGCGATCTGTAGATTCTGGAACCGGTGTGTTCGGGTTTCTGGAAACGGCTCTGGCTGGTCGCCTTCCGGGGCACGGTTTCGCCGCGGCAATTGGCTTCTTCGTCAGCCAACGCTAATCACCGAGCGGGTAATATCCGAGCAGCTGCCGGGTATCTCGCGTTTTGCTCGGAAATTCCGAGCAGACGCGTCCGCGTAAATTAAATCCGGGGCGTGCTCGATTTTGTGGGAGAAAAACCCTCCCCCCTTTGGGGAATCTGGCGGCGGCGACTTCTTTCCGCCGCGATTTATTGGACAACGGGCGGATCTTTTTGCGCTCGATGCCTTGTTTACGAAATCCACGCTTACGAATCCACCGTCGGATTTATGAACGTTGATCGCGTATCCGGTTCCATCGAAACTCGAAAATTTCGGGCTTTTACGAGGATCGTAAAGGAGAAATATTTCGAAACGATTTTTATATGGAAACACACATTTTCTGGAACGCCAAAGAGATTCACCGGACATCGAAACCGATGCTTGCGGAGTATATAACCCTCTTGATTTTAATGAAACCGATTGAGGGAACGAGCGACACGAATCTGGGGTATTTAAATCTCGGGGGCCGGAATGCTCAGCAGACTTCGATCTCCACATTAGTGATTCTCCGCACGGAGGTCGGATAGGAAAAGCAATCGACTGGGAAGACGATTTCCCTGACACCGTGAGCCCGTCCTCGGTTTCGTCGGGAACATCGCCGCGCGGATGGGGAGAATAACAAATAGGGCGTCGCGAAAGGGTTCGAGGATGGTCCGGGGCTGTCTAATCGAACTGTCGGTGCCAGATATAGGGCGATAATTACTTCTGGAAGCGATATCTACCCTGTAACGGAAAACGGCTAATCGCCTTTTTTCTCTGCTACGTCGATTCGCGCCAAGGCCTCCCTTTTTATACGCTTTTTATCGGCGTTTCTTAACGCCAAAAGACACACAACCAGTATTTAAACCTTTCCTTAAATTCCTGGAAAATAATCTCCAACTATTTGGGGATCGATCATAATAAAATAATTTATTTGATAATTATTGCAAATTTTAAAAATTCAGTACCAAATGTTGACAATCTTCGATTCTCGGTTATATTCTTTATATTATTGGGTTGTAATAGAAATATGTTCTATGTTGTTTATATTTATTAAGAAAGTACATATCCAGAAAAGGGTTGCAGCCCTTCCTTCTCGTTATTTTCCGGTAATCGATATATCGGGACGTACTCCCGTTGGTTAGACGCCTAGACAGAACCGGAAGTCGCATTGTACGGTCAAAGGCTTCCCAGTCCCGCGATCTCGAGAGACCTCGAGCAAACCGAGGTTCCCTCGTTCCTAAACGGGCCCGTTTTCTCTCGATCGCGTTGCTTTCATTTTTCTCGCAACAGTTTCCCTCCAACGTCGAACTTCCGGGCATATTTCTCGCTTTTCCGTGCGAAATTTCTTCGCGTTCCTCTGTGGAAGGAATTCACAAACCGGTAGTTCGCAACATTGCTGACTCCTAACTTTAATCAAACCAACCACTTTCCAAAATTTTGTTTGAAATATTATCGAGTATACTTGTACATTAGACAGAACTATACTACAGGGTGGCCACCCCTAGGAAAAATTTTAAGAATATCAATTTCTCGATCGAGGCTTCATTAAACAGTTATTAAAAAATTTCAAATCATTTTGAAAAAATTATTTTCTGTTGCGGGGGTCAATTACAACCATTTTTGGTGAATAGACATACCCCCGAAATCCTACCCACTTTCGAGAAAAAAATCCCTTACCGAAAATGTAATGTCTGATCACGAATGAATGATTCCCTCAAATTTCGTGTGTTTCAAATCGTTCTGGAAAAATTATTTTCAGTTGCAGGGGTCAATTACAATCATTTTTGGTCATTACACATACCCTCGAAATCCTAACCATTTTCTAGAAAAAAATTCGAGGTGTGAAATTTTTCGACGGAAAAAAAAATTTCAAATCGTTCTGAAAAAATTATTTTCGGTTTCAGGGTTCAATTACAATCATTTTTGGTCATTACACATACCCCCGAAATCCTTCCAGTTTTCGAGAAAAAAATTCGCCTGTGTTCGCAGATTGTCGTTCTACAGGCGGAACTTTAAACATTAATAACTTTTTAACGAAGCTCCAATCGACAAATTAGTATTCTTGATTTTCGTCTTATTTTGGCCTCCAGAATCTCTCATTAAAATTTTTCCCAGGGTTGGCCGAACATCCTGTATAATAATGTGAAGACCCAGAAAATGTGACGAACGGAGAAGTATTGGGGTTAAATATCTGTGATCCCTAAATTGAGACCATCGGTTAAATAGAATAAAACATTCTCCTTGTTTATAGATACTTGTTTCGTTGAAAAATTCTTTGCGTTAGAAAGGCGGTATTTATGCACGATAAGAGATACAGATTGCACAGTGTAAATATTATTTAGAAAACTACGAGAAATTTAGAAAGTACTATTTCTGAGGTTAAATAGAAAGATCGGTTATCCAACTTAATTCGTAATATAGTATATTAATATGGAGTTAGAAAGTTACACGAGACTGGAAAAAAATCTCATAGATTCACATTTCAGTAGACTTTAGTAGCCTTACGGTAAATTGATGCGAATTCTCTCTGTACGTTCTCAGATCAACAGCAAGATTAAAATAATATTTACTAATGAATTTTCCTCCTTGTTACTATTTGTTAAGGTCAAGACGTATCTTCAGCGTATGAAAAGTAAAAAAGTGATAGAACCAATGGAAGTTAAAAAAAGACAGCCACGCCCTGTAGATCAAGGATCTAGCTTTGAATCCGTCTTGGCGAAGGCGAAGAAAATCAGATATCCGTGCGTCGATCGAACGCGTAGATACCGGGGCTCGTTGCACGGGACGAAATTATTAACGTTTCGAGATCGTGCCAGCTACCGACAGCTGCGAGAGATTATAATATTTACGAGGTAATTAACGGGGTCCGTGGACGGCTCCCGCGCGATCTCCCGTCGACGCTTTACGTGTTCCTATTTTCGTGATCGCGTACGTTCTCTCTCGGCCACGGCGTGACAAACGGTTACCGAGAAACGGCCGAGCAAGAAGAACGACCAGCAGATACAGTGGACAGCTACGTTTGTTTCCCAACAGCCTATTGGCGTCGTTTGACACTGTTGGCCCCAATTGGCACTCGTTGACCCCACTGTACGCGTTGTCATGACTCCGAGTCATCGGCTTACCAGCCCGTTAAACTTGCTCCCTGGCCTCATCGCCCTCCGTACTCATCCGCAGGCGTTCTCCGTTTCTGTCTCTCTTTCACTTTCGGTTCGCGCTTCTGTGGAAGCGCGCGCCACGCACGGACTCGCTTCCACGTAGCAGCTCGAGCGTGTTCGCGAAGCTGGCAGTCGAGTGTAGGTACGCCCCACAGTGTGCACGCGAGCGGAGCTCCTCCTTCGACATGCGTGCGTCGAAGCCTCCGCAACTTCCACCGTGGATCCGTTAAATTGATTCGGGCCACGAAGTTTAAGGCGCGCTTGCGACTCACGAACCTTGGAATTCCCTCCCCCCGACCTCCCTAATCACTCCACCGCCCGAATACCTGTACGAATCTCATTATCTAAACGTTCGAGTACTCGGATCATCGTCACCCGGATATCTGAATACTCGGATACCCGGATATCCGAACACTCGAGTATTTGAATATTTAGACACTATTATCGTAACGTTTGAACACTCGAATGTCATCGCCCGGATATTTGACTACTCAGATATCCGGGTACCCCAATACCGTTGCTCGAGCCTCGGTTATTGCAACAGAAATTGCTGCATCGACTAGCGTAGGAGATGGCCATTAAGCAACAAGTAACGTCGGAGACGTTACGCAAGTGCTACAAGTAGTAGGGATTCGCTGTGTGGGTTTAATTCTCGCTGCATTACCTTCGTTACGGCAGGAATTTTAGCCCAGACATTCGAATATTCGAACATTCGAGTACTCGAATATTATTGTCCTCGTATTTAACTGTAACCTCCATTATACAAGGCGGATAATTGCGTGAGAGCCTCGTCCATTGTACCAGTGTCGACAACCGAAGGGAGTGGTCGCTAAGCAACAAGTAAGGTTAGAAACGCAACGTGTATCACAAGTAAAACAGAGCCACGGTACTCTGTGCGTTTCTCACAAGGTTGGCTACTCGAGTATTTAAAAATGTTATTGTTCGAACAACGCCGCTACCAACGATGCATTCGAACATACGAATAGTTCGGATGCAGAAAAATTCAGCGAGTCTCGATATGCCGTGGCTCCCGCTGCGCTTTCTCTCGTTCCTCTCTGCTCTCGCGGTTTACGGCTTCCGTTTGCGCCGCGATATTTGCCACGTAACGTTTATCGATTCCAGCGAAAAGCATGCACCGACCTCGCGTTTAATTACCGTCGGCTTCCTGTTCCCGGGAAGATTTTTCCCCGACAGATATCGAGCCGGATACGTTCGTTTAAATTGTTTCGATCGATCGACGCAAGATTCTTTCGCATCGAGGGCTAATTTACTTCGTTAATGTACCGGGGAAATAAATAGGAAAAAGAAAGAAACACGGGTCGTTACCTGTCTCGTAAGATACAGCGAACGAAGGAAAAGTTTCAATCATTTTTCTCCCAAACTACGTTCGACTATTTCTTTTTTCGAATTTGGGTCCGTTCTCGTGTTCGTCGCGTACAGCTGTTTCGCGCCGCAAAACAAACGCGCGCGCCATTCCCGCGCTCGCTGTTCCAATCCGTAATTGATCGTAAACTGGTGGAAGTCCGGTGGTTTTACGATCGACTCGGTTTTAGAAACGTTTTCCCGGGAACCCCGGTGTGTCCCTGTTTCATTGAATTTCTCGGTATCGCGCTCGGCCTCTCTTCCAGCCAACTGCGCATACTTTGCCAACGTTTTTTCAACGATACACATAATTAATCGCGGTTCTGGTTTTTTGCTGGACCGACAGCCTGCAATTTCGAGCTTACGAGAGTTTGTAATGATTTATTTCCCGTGTGCCAGATAATTAGCTATTTTACACATTCTAAAACACAACGTTTTTTTTAGAAATAAACATTGCAAATTTCAGCGCAAAAGGGGTTACAGGTTCTCCGCTAAATCTCTAAGGGTATCGTCAAACTGTTTTCCAAATACTAGGAAAATCGGATTCAACGGGTTAAGACGTCGAATAAGGTATCGAATAACAAAATCGACGCGAATCGTTCGATGGATCGAACGAGAAATCTCGGGGGGCAGCGTTCCGCGGAGGTACGGGCGCGCAATCGGCGATGTTTCCGATAAGAGGATCGCGCTTGTCGGCGAGAGGAGGGTGGGAAACCCCCTCGTCCCCTTTCATCGCGAACGTTGGCATCGACGTCGACGTCGAAGCGGCGGACTGACATCAAAGGCATAGTATATAAATCAATTACCGACGACAAAGCGACGCCAGCGACCGTGCCGGGCCGGGATGCGCCGATACGTCGGCGTTCTGCGCAAACTCGATTATCGATACACCTCCGAAGGTCGATGCCTCGTCGACTACGGTCGACCATCGATAACGAGAGCTAAGGGCGACACGGCGCGCCAATCGAGAGCGACGAAAGCTGGACAGGGTGCAGAAACTCGTCGCGTGCTGCGTAATCCGCTCGCGTTACGCGCGACGAAAGCGTCGAGACGGCGAACATTCACATATTCAACCTACACCGTGAAACTGGGGATCGTCTCTTTCGGAATAAATTATTTGAAAAATAATCGCGGAGATATTATCAATCTGTTATCTGTTCGTTATCTTATTTCGAGTAAAATGTGCATTGGGTAGGGATCGTAAGATGTCGACGAACGAAATTAGCTCTACTATCTCCCGGTCACACGATTTGTCATTGTTGGCCTAATCGATCGCGTCCACGAGGCAACATCGAATCACCCACGATCGCTAAAAATCCGAGGGTGGGGACTTCTGGAGAGGATTAGGCGTAGTGGGCATGCTATAGCTTATCTAGTTTCATGCGATCCTCGAAGGAGTGGCTCGACCGTGGGTGAGTAATGATAGGGACGAAGCTGCAGGCCGCGACGGAAAGTCGAATTTATTTTATTTCTGATCTGCTCTACTCGAGCCATTTATACAAGCTTTGTGCACTTCAAAAAGAAAATATATCTAATCGCTAATTCGTCACGCCTTAAGCTTGCAAGATTTCTGTGAATCGTTAAAAAGTTTTCCCAAGTGGTTCCTTGGCAGAACGGTTCAGAATTTCGCTATTCCGCTCTCGCGTGCAACGTCTCCGATTTCGAGCGAGTGGCATGTATCCCGCCGGCCGTGAAGGGAACTTCGCGTAGGTCAGACGGGTACACCTACGTGACCCACATGAGATTCGTTTTTTCCGGAGGAGTTCGAAGGTCTGATGCGTCACGTATGCGCGTCAACGCTCGAAAGATGCTCCCCGGTTTTTACGATAAAACGGTCCCGTATCGTTGTTTTTCATTTTGTTAAAACTAATTCTCGTCCCATATTAAGTATTAACGTCTTGTCGCGTCGGTTGGCATCGATCCAGTCGCGACAACAATGGCGAATTGGCAGACCCGTTCGCCGGACAATTAACAGAATGTCGCGCGACGAATCGCAATTTCCTGCTAAAGGCAGTCCGCATTCTGGCGCCGTCAGCGACGCGGTTCGCGCGTTTACGCGACGAGTTGTCGAAAGCTGCAAGCGCGAAACGATCGTTAGGAAGTTTGGCGTCGTCGCCGGAGAAATTTGTCGCCAGATTTCAGAGTTCGCGGGAGTGTCTTCCCCCGATTTCGCCCGGTGGCGGTCCGTGTTTATTCGATAAATATTCCGAAAGTCGACGAGCGGAGAAAGACAGGGAGAGAGAGAGAGAGAGAGAGAGAGGCGAGCTAATTAACTCGGCCCGCGAACAGCAATTACACGGACAAAGGATCGCAACTTTCTACAACCGCTGTGTCGCGCTTGAGCGTGAACTCCGCTTCGCCTTTGATTCCCGGTCCGCACCTACGGGGAATTTTTCATCCGAGAATTCCGAGGTTTCATTGATCGCGGGTTAAGTGGCTCGGTGACACCAATTAACCCCGGGCTCCGCAGCCCGCGTACGATCCGCGTGATACGAATTACGTTGGCGCGTATTTACGTCCTCGTCTCGACGACCAGGCGCATTCCCGACGCGCCGAAAACCCGGCTCGAGCTTGCTCCCGCTCGTAAAATCACGCTCCCGCGTGTTTATCGCGCCCGCGACCGATGATGGCGACAAAATTTCAACCCCGCACGACGATTTATGTTAATCCGGAACAGGAGAAATTGTTGGCTACATTGCAATTCGTAGCGTAGAGTTGATTGACTTCAGTATCCTCGAGAAGCAGTTTCAACTACCAGGTACATAAATTAGTCGAAAATCAAAGTCGTGTTACGCATACATAGTCGGAAACAATTGGAACTTGGAACGTGGAGGCTTCCATGCCTCCTACGCAAGTTTAGCAGTCGTGGTTGACAGTTTCTCCGCTAGAGGCGCTACTAGTAGGGAACAATTAAGTCCACCGTTGCCTACCGTTCTTTCTCCTCGGAAAGAATACTGTATATTTGCAAAGAATGTACTAAAGTGCGTTAAGTCAAAGTAAATAATAGTTGCAAGCTTTTGCGAGCGCGAGATTAATAGGAAGACACGCGCGTATGTCACCGGGTATAGTCGGGACCGATCGCGGGCAAAAATGGCGAACAACGCGAGCGTAACGACTGACATGCATATCCGTGCGAGCTATATTTGGCCCGATGCAGCTAAGCGGCACGTTCCACTGCCACGTTTACCGTGTCAAATTCATATCGTTGCATCCGGCTGGGGACAATTTCGTGGCGGTGGTTATCGAAAGCGTTCAATTGCTCGTTCAACTTAACCACTTGCGACAGTGTGGCTTTGGCTTGGCCCACGAGACGCTCGCGCGTCGCAACGCTTAACGCTATTGATGGGAACCAATCCCACGACATACTAATTAATACCGATACCTATCAATTTCCAAGCCATCGTAAATACAAATTCCGAATAGAGAACTAAAGTATTCGTTCCACGATCGTCCAAACCTATACGAAAGATAGAAATAAACTGTTCGTTAATCGTTCATTTCCTTGTGTGTTTCAGGTAAGCTAAATTTATTCGACCATCGAGTTTCTTGGTGCAATAAACATCGTAAGTCCAATAATCTTTATATAAAATGTCCGGGTCTCGAGGGAACGGGGCAAAAAATGGAGTCGGAATCACTGTTCACGCGTTAGATACGGTTTCACGCGTCTCGTCGGGTATAAACGGCGAGGACTTCTTTGTTCGCGTCCGTAGTCGCTGACCTGCATAAATTAACCGTAATACGCGAGTTCATCGAGTACTCGAGCATTTCGTCGTTAAAATCCCTTAACCCTTTCGTTCCCAAATAATTCAAAAGCCGCAGGAAGAAATTTCTAAATCATTAAAAGTCGTAGCGCGTAATCGTTGAAAATCCAACTTGAAAAATTTGTAAATTGTTGTATTCCTTTAAAAAAAAACAACTAAAGTGCAAATTAGAATGAACCTTAATATGTAAATTACAGTCGAGGAAGAGGAATGTAAAAAGTACAAAATTGGAAATTTACAGTGTCGTACTTATCTCCTTTAATGATTAGCGATATCTATACGCAAATTTTCCGTTTCAGAAATAATGTATTTATAGCAATACTTATCGCCTCAATGACTTCTAAACGAACTGACAGTAATGGATTCTATTTTGCCGGGTTTTTAAATATTTGTCGAAATACGTGCGCCAGCGTTGTTTGCGGGAAACAAAATGGAACGGATGCATATTCACGGATTCGAAAGTACAAATGACAGTAATATTTTACTCGATATTTATGAGCATGTAGCCGCGCGGATACGGTGGGAATGAAAGGGTTGAGGCAGAATCGGTCTTGGAGCATTCTTCCACGAAGGTGAAAACTTTAATGGCGATGAAACTCATCTCCTTGAAGGACAGCGACGTTCAGTCGCACGCTTTCTTGCGAAACTTTCGTGTACCTACTTACATACGTGTCGCGTCAGCGCGCATAGAACGTAGAATCGGTTTCGATCGGGCTTCACGAGCGTGCAACTTCTTAAAAATAAATACGAAATTACGCACCGATGACAAAGTAACGAAAATTCCAGACAATCTTACAAAAACGCCTATTATTTATTCCCTACGATGAAGTGGTTGAAACAGTAGTTTAAAAAAAAAAAAAACCGCGACACAATTCGCATGGGAAGCTCAAAAATGAGCAGACAGTTTGCCCCGGCGTTTTGTCACGCTTCGACACTTCTGTTTCGATGTCGAAATGGCGTACAAAACCTTTTCAATTGGTCGCTGAACGGCCACGCACGTTCCAATCTGTTATTTATCAAATCTGCGGTGCGACAGATTTTATGACAGCAGTGTGTACTGTCGTGCAATACGCGCTATAAATGTAATGATTTATTACACACAGTCCGTTCAAAAAGTTCGATGTTTTTCGCGACAGTCCATACGCTGTTCGTCGAAACTCGTCGATACTATTTTCATCCATAATTTGAAATAAGTTTCGCGCGACGAGACTCCGAAAATCCAGCGAATCAGGCGAGAAATCGTTCGCGTCTCTGATCCCGGATAAGAACGACCGTCGAACCGATGCGAATCAGAAAGCGACCGTTCGCGGCGCGAGTCGCGCCGGTAAGCGTCTCGCGTTCTCGAACGCTTAGGCGGGTGAAAAACGGCACAAAGAGGATTTACAGATGCGGAGTGCGGAGTCGTAGCGATTTCACGGGCGGACGGTTATTCGGATGCGAGCTTGTCGTGCGGAGAAGTGGCGAGTGTAACGAGAGACGATGGCCGTGGGTCGGGAAGCGAGGGTGGCGGAGAAACGAGGAGCAGGCTGTGCTCTCTCGCATGCACCGCCGCCCCCGTAATCGCGGTTAATTAACGAGCCGGCAGCTCGTAACGAGGCTGCCGATTGCTTGCCGCGCATCGGCCACGATTATTCCGGGCTCCTATTCCCTTCCGGTTCGTCGAATCCGCCTCCGATTGTCATCGTTTTCGCCGGGAAAAGCTTTTCTCCCGTCTCCGGGGGTTTTTCCTAGGATTTTTCCCGGAGTTTCACATTCCCCTGTCGTCAAAGAGCTTCGTGGGTCACTCAGTCCCTGGGGGAGGAGACACACAATAATCAGGAGTAAACATTTTATTGCACCGACGGGGGGTGTGATATGGGAATATTAAAATTCAGGATAGCACCCTATATAGGGTGTTCGACCAACCCTGGGAAAAATTTTATTGGGGGATTCTAGAGGCCAAAATAAAACGAAAATCAAGAATATCAATTTCTCGACTGAAGCTTCGTTATAAAGTTATTAAAAAATTTTAAATCATTTTGAAAAAATTATTTTCTGTTGCGGGGGTTAGTTACAATCATTTTTAGTGAATAGACATACCTTCGAAATCCTACCCTCTTTCGAGAAAAAAATTCCTTATTGAAAATGTAATGTCTGACCATGAACGAATGATTTCCCTCAAATTTCATGTGTTTCAAATCGTTCTGGAAAAATTATATTATATTGCAAGGGACAATTACAATCATTTTTGTTCAATAGACATACCCTCGAAATCGTACCCACTTTCTAGAAAAAAATTCGAGAAGGTGAGAAATTTTTCGACGGAAAAAAAAAATTTCAAATCGTTCTGGAAAAATTATTTTCTGCTGTAGGGGACAATTACAATAATTTTTGGTCATTAAGCATACCCTCGAAATCCTACCCACTTTCCAGAAAAAAATTCGAAAAGGAGTGAACTTTTTCGACAAAATTAAAAAATTTCAAATCGTTCTAAAAAAAATATTTTCAGTAGCAGGGGTCAATTACAATCATTTTTGTTCAATAGACATACCCCCGAAATCCTACTCAGTTTCGAGAAAAAAATTCCTTACCGAAAATCTAATTTCAGGTCAGAAATGTGACTCTAAAATTTCATGTGTATCTTTAAAACGTCATAATTTCTGAACGGATTGGACGATTTTAATGTTTAAAAAAGCAAACTACGCGTATTTTGACGGAGAATATGTACAAATCGCAAAAATATTCGAAAAGTTGGTCCTTGACCCCGCAAAATGAGAAAAACCCCATAAAAATAGTCCAATTTTCAAACAGCCATAACTCCTACAATTGTGAATATATTTCAATGAAACTTTTTTCTGAAGTAGAGCTCATGGGTACCTACAAAAAAAGTATTAAACAATATTTCCGTAGCTCGTCAAACAAATTTATTAGAAATGAAAAACGAATTCTTAAGAGAAATCGACAGGGAGTAGGTGCCTAAATTTTCCGACGAAAAAAAAAATTTCAAATCGTTCTGGAAAAATTATTTTCTGCTGTGGGGGACAATTACAATAATTTTTGGTCATTAAGCATACCCTCGAAATCCTACCCACTTTCCAGAAAAAAATTCGAGAAGATGTGAAATTTTTCGACAAAATTAAAAAATTTCAAATCGTTCTAAAAAAAATGTTTTCGGTAGCAGGGGTCAATTACAATTATTTTTGGTGAATACACATACCCCCGAAATCCTATCCATTTTTGAGAAAAAAATTCATTACCAGCTGAACTTTAAACGTTAATAACTTTTTAACGAAGCCTCCATCAACAAATTGGTATTCTTTATTTTCCTCTTATTTTGGCCTCTAGAATCTCCCATTAAAATTTTTCCCAGGGTTGGCCGAACACCCTGTATATCGATATGAAAATTAATATAGTATAATTAGTCACCCAATTATGAAGCGTCTATTTGGAAAAGAACACCTACTTTACGGGGATTTGTGTCAATTTCCACCATACGCTGAGTCTACGCGAGATATGATTATTGTTTAAAGTATCGAATGGCTCCCATGCGTTCACTGCGTTATTATGCGTTGTCTGCACCGTGTAGAACATTTGAGCCAAACGAGTCACCCGAATTGCGCAAAGGCCGCGTCGTGGGACACGATGTGTGGCGTACGAAGTGTTTTCGAAAGAATTCGAACGTCGCGCGGTAGCTGGAACGCAATCCGCGAATAAATGCCGGGATTTCTTTTCGGTGCCAAGGATTTCCAGATAAATGTGTTTTCCGAGCGACGAGTGATTAAAGCGTTCCCTCGTTCTCGCGCGTCCGCACAGCCTCTCTCTCTCTTTCTCTCTGCACGGGTCTCCTCTCCTTTCTCCTCGTACCGTCGACCGACGCAGCGAAGCGTCTCTATCTTCGTGCTTGAAAAGGATCGCAAAACGTCCTTTTCCTCGCTTTAACCAGCCGAGGCGTTCTTTTTACGGAAAATGCGGCTTTTAAATCTCGATCCGCGTCGTTTCACGGCGGAAAACCCCCGACTGCTAGTACCTTTCTTGGGAACGGCAGAAACGCGCGGGAGAGAAGGAAAAAAAAAAAGGAAATAGAAGCAGGACGACGCGGGGACGAGAGAAAACCGGGAGACCCGTGGATCGAAACGGTCCGTCGTCGTGGATACCTCGCCTCTATGGATGCTCCTGCTCCCCCTCGATGGATAAGTCGAGCCCCGGAGACCGAATCCTTTATTAAAAATATCTCTGAAACGCCGAGCAGACTCGCCCCGGAGGGAAAACGGGGGAACTCGAGAATCGAGCGAGCTCGAACCGAACAGAGGTTAGGATTCTTTGCTCTCTGCTTTCGCGGAAGAATTAATCTAGCGAAATGACACGGACCAGTTCTCTCCGCTCGTTCGGTCTCGCTCTGTCTACTTCCACGGCCACTGTTTGCGCCCATGCTAACGGACGTTACTAGAGCGTGCTATAAATCTCCGGCATATGCACTCTTCTCCTCGCCTTTTGCGTCTAATCCTCGAATAACGAGCGACCCCCGGGTCGAACTTTTATCTCGAATCTCGTAACGCAATCTTTGAGCCGCTCCAGAAATTAAAAAAAGATTACTTACGTTCCCGAATCCGCCACGAAGCCCCATTCGAAGTATAAATCGAATTTGTTTGCGGAAGCCCGAGTCGCAGCTCGTTATGTTCGACTCGTATGATAAATGGTCGCGACCTGGTGGCTTTTCTCGCCCCAGGATCGTCGACAGATTTCTATTCGCGACTCTGACCGTTGCAGAGATTGGAATCGCAGTAAAGGGGTCAGGACTGGCGCAGATGGAACCCGAGGAACTTTCCCACTTTTAGCCCCAGACGAATCCCACCCGGCCGTGTAGTGTGTACTTGGCGTGAAAAGTTCTCGTGCCCGTTAATCTTCGCCCTCCCCGTCCTCCCCTCGAAGTTTATCGTGCGTTACGTAGACCCCTCCGAGCAAGTTTTCGCCGAGAAACGCCGGAAGCCGGAGGGCAGATAGAAGCAAGGTTTCCTCCGCGTTTCCTTGGCAAAAGCTATCAAGAGCCGCGAAACTTGCCCAAGCTCGCGAATAAATAATAAGGGGGAGGAAAAAAGTTGACCGACGCGCTGGTCTCGAACTCGCTACCTCCGGAATTCCCTCGGGTTCCCGGAAATAAACGCTTTAGAACACTCGAAAGTGGGTCGAAATTCTCAGAATACTTAAATTTTTACGAAAATATGGCCCCCTATGCTTTCACCCTTAACGGTTGAAAAAGGTATTTCTAATACGATGGGAAATTATGTACCAAGTATGAAATAATATTTTCTCAGTAATAACGGTAGTGAATTTATTATAATAAGCATTCTAGTTAAGGAGTAAAAGTGTCATGGCGACATTGGACTATCGAGGGTTAATAAAACTAAATAAATGAACCTTAACGGTTCAGAAAGGTATTTTTAATACGAAGGGAAATTATGTACCAAGTATGAAATAATATTTTCTCAGTAATAACGGTAGTGAATTTATTATAACAAACATTCTAGTTAAAGAGTAAAAGTTTCATGGCAACATTGGACTATCGAGGGTTAATAAAACTAAATAAATGAACCTTAACGGTTCAGAAAGGTATTTTTAATATTTCGCGAAGGGAAATTATGTACCAAGTATAAAATAATATTTTCTCAGCAATAAGGTAGTGAATTTATTATAACATTCTAGTTAAGGAGTAAAAGTGTCATGGCGACATTGGACTATCGAGGGTTAATAAATATAAATAAATGAACCTTAACGGTTCAGAAAGGTATTTTTAATATTTCGCGAAGAGAAATTATGTACCAAGTATGAAATAATATTTTCTCAGTAATAACGGTAGTGAATTTATTATAACAAACATTCTACTTAAGGAGTAAAAGTGTCATGGCGACATTGGACTATCGAGGGTTAATAAATATAAATAAATGAACCTTAACGGTTCAGAAAGGTATTTTTAATATTTCGCGAAGAGAAATTATGTACCAAGTATGAAATAATATTTTCTCAGTAATAAGGTAGTGAATTTATTATAACAAACATTCTAGTTAAGAAGTAAAAGTGTCATGGCAACATTGGACTATCGAGGGTTAATAAAACTAAATAAATGAACCTTAACGTTTCAGAAAGGTATTTTTAATATTTCGCGAAGAGAAATTATGTACCAAGTATGAAATAATATTTTCTCAAAAATAAGGTAGTGAATTTATTATAACAAACATTCTAGTTAAGGAGTAAAAGTGTCATGGCGATATTGGACTGTCGAGGGTTAATAAAACTAAATAAATGGACCTTAACGGTTCAGAAAGGTATTTTTAATACGATGGGAAATTATGTACCAAGTATGAAATAATATTTTCTCAGCAATAAGGTAGTGAATTTATTATAACATTCTAGTTAAGGAGTAAAAGTGTCATGGCGACGTTGGACTGTCGAGGGTTAATAAATGTAAATAAAGTCGATTTGCTCCGGAGAAGAATGGATTGCCCAAAATGTTTCTCGCGAAATTGCGGACGCGTGGGGAATCCTTCGGGGTGGCCAGATTGAAAGAGAAACGTTTGGAAAGTGGATAGGAAGCAGTCGCGGCGATATCGATTGCTCTGTGCACTCTCGAGTCACCCCCGAACGATCCTTTATTCCGCGCCGACTTTGTTATCAGCCGCTCGGAGAAGAGCATCGCTTGGCCTCGTATTTCTTTCTTCCGCTCCGGGAGCGTTCGCCCACTCCGCGACTCGATCGAGATAAGCGCGAGCGCTGACACGACGTCGCTGCTGTGGGACTTCTTGCTTCTCGTCTCCCGTTCCGCCTACTCTTCGTCGAAACCGAGCTCTGGCGATCGATGCTCCGTTCGTCCATTCTCATCGACGATTCGATGGCCGATCGACAATTAGGCATAGACTTTGAGAACAATCTTGGGAAATTCAGTGAAAATTGCACTGTTCCTTTTATTATTTTATTCCTCCACGATGTATCGACGATACCTAAAAAGAAAACAGCGGTTATTTTGTCGGGGACGCTACTCGTTCCATGAATTTACGAGATACCGGGAGGATCTGCTGGATAGGATAATCTATCTCGTCTTCTCATATCCTGGGCGTCGTTATCGAGAAATTCTCGCCGTGGGACAGGGAGTAGGTCGATTCATCCATTCGACCCTGGCAGCACTCTCCGGCTCGTTAATATTAATTAACGGCGGTGACATCACGGTCTCCTAAATATTTGATTACCCCGGGTAGGGGAGGGAGCCGGGTAGCTCCGTGGTAGCTCGCTTTTCCGGACCGTTAGGCGCTGCTAATCACCCTTTAAATTCGTTCCCCGGCCCTCGGAAATTGAACGACTTCTGGGTCGCTTCCGCGCTCACGGCGAAAAATGATTATCTAGAAATCCCCCGAGGAGCCGCCGGGAGCGACTCGAGAACTTGCGTTTTCCTTCTTCGACCTCGTTCTTCCGGGGCCGCGTTGGAATTACTCGCTCGAAGGAACACCCGGTCCGAGACGGGACGTCGAGTCGATGGACGAACACCGAGCGCAACGGAACAGAACTAGCAGATGGGCGTAAAGATAGGTATAAACGAGGAGCGTGTACCTGGAACAAGTACTCTGTTCGAGTCAGCTTCTTCGAGTGGTCTGGTGACTGGAAAAATAAAAAAAAACACAATTCTTCAAGATGCATATATTTCGGTTTGGCTTATTGAAAATTAACGTATGATTCGTTAGTCGAACGTTTCTACGTCCCCCCTTGGAGCCAGCGAAGACTAATATGTAATTAGAATATAATTCAAATCTTGTTTTAATCTCTCGCAAGCGCTCGACTGCCTTCCTACGATCTTTCTCGCTTCATCCACCAGCAAAAGCTTGCCACAAACTTATATAAGCAACATGAAACGTTGCTAGTTTTCCTCATACAATAATTATAATCACCTGCACACGCTCTGACGTAAGTGTTCTTGAGTTTAGAAGTTCCTCCTGCCGGTGTTAACAATTTCAACGTTGCGAAAAGTACCCATGTGCGATTCCCCGGTAATCCCTGGCCAGAATCGCGTTTGACGGGCATAGTTGTTCCCCGAATCTCGCCATTACCTTCCAGCTTCCTCGACCACGAAGTTCCCCAAAGCGCGTGCAGGAATACTCAGAAGGAGGAGGAGAGACAGAGGGAGGTAAGAGCGGATTGCCGGGGCTGTAGTTCCCGAAAAGGGGGTTCCGCAGCGGGTTTGTACGGAGGAAATTGGAGGCTTCTCAAGAACATATTGCCCTCTCAATCCTCTCCAACCACCCTGCTGGCACCGGGGGATGACTCCTCTCCTCGAACAGGTTCCGGGGGAGGTGGCGGAAGGCCGAGGGGACGGGGGAGACGACGGTTGTGGGTTTAAAGCCAACTAGTTTCGCAACTGCTACCCGCGTTCCAGCAGCCCTCGTCGAATAAAGAGACGCGGGAGGGTGTGTCGGATGGCGGGGGTGGCGGAGGACGGCCAGAAGCTTCCCCGTAGTTCGAACGCGGACGTTGGAAGGTAGTCGAGAATGGCCCTATCGGAAAAGGGTCGACCCGATGCGGTGTTCCGGTTTCCCCTGAGCGCCGGAAATGAAAGAGCCACGGCTTCGACCTGCGACCTACCCCCCCTCACGGCCGGCCACCGACCGCCTAAACTTTCCTAATGAATACCGCGCGGACTGTTTACCCGGTGCATTTGTCGAGAGTCGAGCGTCGTGGCCGGAGGAGTGGCGTTCAAAGAGGGAGCCCGGAGACGCTGCTTCGAGATGAAAAGGAACGGCTGGCAACTCGACTCTCGAGAAGAGCTTCCGGCTTTGTTGTCGGCGCGACATCGATGCCAGAGGGAGCCAAGGACTCTCGTCGGCCAACGGGACCGAGATTGCGATGGGAAACGTCTACTTGGAAATCTGCGCGTCCCTCTTTACGCTCCACGCTACAGGCTGATGCAAAAGTTATCATTTACACGTTATTCTCTATATCATCGAATTGTAAGTGTGGAAAGTCTTGAAATCAAAAATTGGTTCCGTAAATCTAGCGCGAAGGATACGTTTATCGATGCTGTAAATTCTCTTCTCCCGCTTCTCGATGGAGTCGGTGCTATTTATGAGTCGCGATATGTTATTGCATGGCGTCACGTTCCTCTTACACGCGCGCTGCTGGTTTACCCGTTCTCTGCGTTATATTTGAGCCCTCCGCGATACTTATTTATTTTCCTGGACAGCAGAGTCGATTCGTTATCTTTTATGTTAACCTTCGGTTTCGATCTCTTAAAGAAGTTGCGCGACAGAGAATTACTAATGACTTCCGGGGTCTGAAAGCGAAACGTTAGTTCCACGCCCGTTGAAAAACGAAAAAGGGGGAGCAACGTAGTTCCCGTTTCCTTCGCGTCTGTAAACTTTATCAACGAACATTTCCTTCCATCGGATCCCTCTGAAAAAAGCAGGATTCACCGACAAAGAAGAGATTATCCTTCCGCCTCTGGTCGTGGAGATCCGTTAGCGGAACTCGGCGAGCATTCGAGGAACTTTACGCGTTTGATAACGTCCGCGAAAAGAAGTCGAGCCGTTTAATGACGTTCCAGGATCTCCGCTTTGTTTGCGCGAATTAACGGGGCACGTTGCCGCGCGGCTTTAGCGACTTAAAATAAAAGACCAGCCGGGGCAAAGTCCGTGGAAATGTCGCGAGAAATGTGCCTCCCGGCTTTGCGTCCCTTGAAACGCGAGATATTCGCGCGGATAACGAGACGATCGAACGGTGAAAGCGTTCGTTTTCTTCGACTCGTTATCGGTTCTGCTAAATTCGCCCTTGTTTCGAAGGTTTCCCGCGATATTCCAGTTTTCACCGACCACTTGCCCGTGGAACGGGGAATCAACGGCTCTATCCGTATTCGGTGAACCGTCGTTAACGAGCCTCGACTCGTTCGTCCGGTAACGTTACGCGTGTAACGCGATCACCGGCTGCGAATCGCGTTCCGTCGACTGCGGGAATTCTATTAATACCGCGTTCGATCGGGTTAATATTCGATCCGGGATCGATTAACCTCGTTATTTCCCGCGAGGGCCGATCGATTAAAATCGGCTAAACGCCTCTGCGTTGCAGTGATTACAAAATTCGGACCTTCGACGTTCTTTGCGTCGTCACGTAACCCACATATGGACTACAGGATTCACTGATTTCAGATTTATCTTAAAATCGACCGATTTCGATGATTTCTAAGCGTGTTATAGAATTTTACATTCTGGACAACTTTTTATAATGGATATAACCCTCGTTCGGCTTTAGTTAACCAGTTAACTGTGCTTGACGACTATACTCGTCATCGATCGATTTTCGTGACACACAGAAATTCGCACTTTCAACGCGGAACGACACAGTTAACTGGTTAAGAATCATCGAAATCGACGATGGGTCTTCTATTCTAAACAACTACCATAGTTAGTATTTCAAAATTCGAAGCGTTCTAATGATGTCAAGAGCATCTCTATTCCCAGTGAATCCCCCCAATCATCGTTATTTACCGCTGAGGGGGGCCCGTTCTCGTGAAACAGTCCGTACAACGCGTCGAAGGGGCAGGATTTCTCGAAGGTGCGCGCCTCGATCTCGCCGTATCGATTCTCGTATGCTCGCGCGAGGGATCGAGACTGTATCTCGCGGTGTGTACGATCCATCGTGCTCGCGACGGGTGGGCAATACCGACGTGCAGCGTTTACAGCGGATTGACCAGCTACCGTGGGATTAAACGCGACCGTGTAAAACGATCGGTCGATCGAATACGCAAATACACGTGTAACACCGCGAGCAGCGGGACTCGCGTGCACACCGCCCCCTCGAAAGTCTCACACACTCTCGAATTAATCCTAGAATACCTCATCTGGATCCTGTCTATTTGCTCGCGTTCGAGTCTTTAGCGTTCGCGGTGTCAATTTTATAAGCAACACTGTATTAACGCTAGATTTACGGGCATTGATCTCACGTATATTTATTGGTACCTTTTAATTGGAATATGCATTGATGCCATTGCATCGAACAAATTCAACAGAAGTTGTTAAAAAATACTATTTACGCGTTCTGCAATTTTAAATATGGAATCTGACATCCGTAAATCTAGCGTTAACATGGGGTTGCTTGGAGAAATCGGAATAATTCAGCGTTCTCGCGAAGTATTTCGTCATGGAGCTCAGACTTTTATTTAAAAGATAGACAGTTGTTTATCCCGTTGGGTGGAATTTTTATGCGGATAACGACATTGCTGGTGTCCGCGTGCGTCGGTCGTATTATCGCAGGCTTTCGAGGGATCGTGTGTGCGTGGGCGAGGATCTACGTGTCCCGCTGTGGGACCCGCGGGGGTGTATCGCGTGCGGTTAACTGATACACATATTGCCTTCCGTTTACGAGTTGCCACGTGCACGAACACGCACCCACCCACTCGGAGCTCGAAACTCGGACGAGTGCAACCCCCGACCTGCACATAAACTATTCCGCGGAACAGTGGTCGCGATCGACGCGCGTTTTGGACTCGAGCCACTTCGACTGGTCCAAAGAAATTACTATATCATAAACTATTTCAGAGAACGCCTGAATAACCATTTCAAACCCGTCTTCAAGGGTAGATTGGTACTACAAAAATCTATTCTCTCTCGCGGCTATTTCTTGCACTAAAAAATTTAAACAAAATTACATGATACACGTTTAGAAAAATTACATTAAATCGTACGTAGAGTTAATAAAGACCGTTGTGTTATCGTTCCGGGGGGAGGGTAACATTCGGCGAAGACGTTTCCACGGCTCCCCGGTTACAATTAAGCGACGCGATAATTACGGGCGAAAGGGACGCTTTCTTTCCGCGTTCCTCCGCGAATGAAATAAAAACGGACGGGCAGAGGAGGTGACCGTGGCACGAAATGAAATAACGACTAGGGTGGTGGCCGGGAAATGGAATGAAAATTCACGCAGGAGCGCGGGAACGCGAGAAATTAAACTCACAGTCCCCTCCGCCCCTGTTCCTCCGCCGTCTTGCAGCGGCCACCCTCTCTTTTGTGGCCCCCGCGGCTTTTTATCCCGGTCGAGGGGAGAAAGGAGGGAGGCGAGACGAAAAAATTGGAAGCCGGGGGGGGGGGAGGGGGTGGAAGAAAACCGATTCGCGTCGGCTGATTGCGATTGAAATCAAAACGGTCGCGGCGGTAGAGAACGATCTGTCCGCGAAAATGGTTTTTTTTAATCTTCTCGCCGGGAATCAAACCCCCGGTAGACGGGGTTTCACCGACGCCGATACAGAGGAATCAATTGACTCTCGTGTTTATTATCGCCGATGGGTCGGGGTTAATTTCCACTTGAGTCGCTCGGATTACATTTTATCGTCCGACGGTCTCTCTCTCTCGTCCGCGTCCGGTAAGGTGAACGATCCAATCGTCGGCACATTTTACGCTAATGGGAACTCCGGCGGTTATGCCCCCGGTCTGGTTTCGTCGCTACTCTTCCTAGGACACGGACGAAACTGTTATCTGGTCGCGAACGACGGAAAAACTTCGCGAAATAGAATACTTTGCCGCGCAGAAGCCTCAGGAACCTCGCGAATCGTTCTCGTCAGGTCTGAATTATGAGTTGGTATATGGTAAACTTGATTATCATCAATTTATATACTTAGGGGTTGAGACAACCCTCTGCAAAGCTCCCGTTTCAATAATTCTGTTTATAGAAATATGAACTCATTGAATTTTAACTGTTCGAAAAGAGAGTATCGAAGGTCCAGAAGCGTCGACAGTGGAGAACGGAAGCAGGGTAACGCGCAAATTGGGAACGAACGGGCCGAAACGCAAACGACCCGTCCATTGTTGCGGTTTCGAAAGCAGCGGGCAATCATGCTGTCGTTAGGCGATCCGTGATTACCCCGGGACGCCTTGAATGCCGTTCAAGGATGAAAACCGAGCCTCCGCGGTTCTCCGAGCAAAGGTCTCCCTCCTCCCTCCCGCTACCTTCCTACGTGGCTAATTACGCGCCTGAGGAAACGGCGAGCGCACGCGATACGTACCCGTCGACGTGTTTTCCCCCCGTGTCCCAGAATCGGCGCGTACACGCGACCGTGCAAACGGTTTCGCGCGCTGAACCCGCCGATCGTTAAATCCTTTAATCGCGTTAAAAGCGCGAGACAAATTCGTCGCGTGACTCCGCGAGGAACCGAGCGGAACTCGAGTCGCGGGAAACGACTTGTGGATTCCCAACGGGGAACGATAATGGACGCAACTGGCGTGAAATATGCAACTGTGTTCTATTATACGGTGGAAATCTTCTCTATTCTATGTTAGATATTATTCATCGTCTTTCGTTTGGACCCTTTGGCCTCCTTGAAATCGTAGTACCCATTTTGGTTTTCATACGAAGGATCAACGTTGCTACCACTTGATATAGGAAATCAGAAAGATCGTAGGAAGGTAGAAACAGTGTAAAACAAATTTAAAACAAAAATCGACAGGGATTAGATGGACAGATTTTTCGGCGAAATTAAAAAATTTCAAATGGTTCTGGAAAAATTATTTTTGGCTGCGGGGGTTAAATACGATCATTTTTGGTGAATACACATATCCCCGAAATCCTACGCAGTTTCGAGAAAAAAATTCCTTACCGAAAATACAATGTCTGACCATATATGGCATTTTTCCCTGAAATTTCGTGCGCGTCTCATTAAAACGTCATAACTTCCGAACGGATTGGAGGATTTTAATGTTTCGAAATGCAAACAACGCGTATTTTTGTGAAGAATATTTAGAGATTCTAAGAATGGTCGAAAAGTTGGTCCTTCAATCCATAAGGTTAGAAAAACAAGGCAAGGATTAGACAACATTTAACCGGTTCAAACTGAATTTCTAAAGTTTCCAAATATTTTTAAAGGCTTGGCAAAGTCCATAACTGGTTTCAGACCGTTTTGAACCGGCAATTATAGTAGTAATAATATAACAAATTGAAGGGTTACGATTTAGGAGACCGGGTACGCATTAGGCTCCCCGATGTCGAGTCACGAGGGGTGGAAACTGCGGAGCTGTGCGTCAGAAGGCCGAGCGCCGCTGGGGGTGACAGATGGGACGCGAGAAGGACAGACAGAGACGGAGGAGGAGTTGGAACTAGCCAACGGGGATTCGCGAAGGCTAGGACAGCCGACAATTAACGCGTCCCCGTGCAAATCGACTCTTAATTCGAAGCTTATTTCCCGCGCGCCATCGAGCGCGAACACACCCTCTCCGCAGGATCTGGTGGCGTTCGAGGAGGCGGAGGAGGTGGATGAAAACGATTATCCTGGGACAGATTAAAAGAACCGCGATATACCGTTTTCACCTCGTTCTCTATTTATTTTTCGATTCCCTCGCCACCCCCCTTTCCGGCCTCGATCCTCCCTCTCTACGTGAGCTCGTGGGCGGCAACACGGGGGCGCGTTTGCCCGCAACGTTTTCGCGTGCAGGGCTCGCGCGATTGAAACGGCCGGACGGGGACTGCACCCAGCACACGGCGTACGTGCGAAACCAGACGGGGAATATTTTCCATGGCGTGCACATTCGTTATTCGAGCGGTCGATGCCGGGTAATTGAATACGCGGCTTTTATACGTGACCGAGGGTGGTGTGTAGCACCGGTACCCAGAGGGCGGAAGAGGGCGCAACGGGGAGAACAGACTAGGCGGGGGCGAACGAGGAAGAACGAAAAGGTGTCGACGGGAAAGAGAGAGCCAGAGACGTACCGGAAGAGGGCGAAGGATGAGACGAAAAAGGGTTGGGGACTGGGCTACGCTCGACGTGTTCCGCTGTTCCGGCGGCGGGAGGGGGGTTTTATAGCGGCGGTCGGAATTAATGAGGGGCCGTGTTTTCACGGCGGCCGAGTGGCGGTGCAGATTTCATTTTACTATTTACCTCGGGGAATTTATTCGGCAACGAGGCAACCGGCACGCAGGATGCGGTGGCGTTTGTCGATGCTCGCCGCCGGTTCAAAGGGAGAGGGTTGACGCGACGTTTGACACCGTCGGGGATCGGGAAACGATTCCACGCGATGCCCCCGGACATCCTATTCCTCGGATCGACGTCCTATTATACGGAATCCCCGACTTTATCTACCCGGTGCAGACGCGGCGACCGCGGCAGCGTTCTCCAAACTGTCTTCCAGAAAATAATCCTGTTAGGGAATCGATGATGGCCCTTATCGATCCGACAGCGATCAATATCGAGAGTACGTTTCTTTAACTTTCTTCTAAATATACATTTATGTCGAATGTGTCAGCTTATTACAAAACCCAACAAATCCGACGGGGAAATTGGTTCCCAAATAATCCTTTGCAAACTTATGCAACTAGAATTATTCCACCGCCATCGGTGGTAGACTTCTCTTGAGAGTGACACTATTCAAATAAAAATCGTGTACTAGTTCAGTTGAGCTACCCACTGTATTTTTTTACTAATTTAGAATATTTTACAATGATTCCAAGGGCGAAATATCCGCTGGCAGCGCGACTGTAAACCGAAAAGTTCCAGTCGCGGTTGTTTACGCGTACAGTGCACACGGATCGTTGCATTTGGAAAGGATCGCGGGTAAAATCGCGTGGCTGCATTGTTCGCCGGAAACTCTCGGGTAGCCTTTTTTCCCGTCCCCGGTTTCCGCGGAGTTCAGATTGGTCGGGGATACCACCGAGGTCGTCATACTCGCGAGCGACGCGGCGGCGAACCACGGACAAAACGTTATTAAATCGTGGATTCCCGTCACGTTCCGCGATCTAACGAATTAATATGGAAATTCCAAAGCACCTTACGAACGAACGAACGAACGGTGTCGACGCGAAATCCCAGAGGCACCCTTGGGGAGAGCCGCCGCCGGCATCGAGGGCGAGGAGATCGAGTCGCATTGGCGTCGTCGTTTCCATTTTACTTCGCCCTTTCGATTTCCTATTCCGCGTTACACCCGGCCACGCGGCTCGTTCCATTTATTTCCCTTCGTTCCGTAATCGGAATGTCCGCAACCGGAACGTTCGAGGGGGCGGGCGGGTGGGGAAACAAGCTAAATCGTTCCAGAAATACGAATCCCCCCCGGAAACTTTGCGTTTCCCTGCGAGTCTCTTTTCCCTTTTTGTTTTTTATTCTTCGATCGTCCGTTTCGAGAAGATTTCTCGCGATAAGAGCCACCCCGTTGACGGACGAGAGCCTCCGTACGCGCACGATCGAGAACAGGGGCGGGTTCGACGCCAATGACGACGGGTAAGAGCGTCACGGCTACGACCGTACTAAAATGAAACGTATATTTGAGGTTAGGGCGGATCAGGGGTTGAGCTCGCGGACCCCCGAGTCGTTTATATGGTGATTCAATGGGGGCGCTTGGCAAAATGTCAAGGGACTCGTAAGGGGTGGCCCGAGTTTCGAGCTTCCAGGTCTCCTCGACGTTCTCGGGTTATTCGAACGAAAATTTCACCAACGTTTCACACCCTCGCGATCCCCGCGGGGACGAGAGTTTTTTCTCGTCGGTTTTCTTGGCCGACGCGCTCGGAATCGAAATATTTTTAACGCGATCCGGGGCGTGTATCGTTTCCTGGAGGAAAGAGAGAACGACCGGGGCAAATTGATCGCGGGGGTTGGAAGAGGGGTCGGAAACGGCAACGGGTTCGTTCCGGGTATCTTCTGCAACGCGTTATCGATATCGGGAACGGCGAAAATACGGATGGTCGGAGGCGGAGATAAACGCGACGGCCGATCGGGGCGAATCAATTGCTCAACTTCCCAATAGGGTTTGACCAGCGGGCCAGATAAAATGGGTACACGTTTCCCTCGAAACTTTTATTTCCGCGATCCGGTAACAGGCCGATCGCTGACAGGAGGGGCTGGCTCGATGACGCCCTGCGTCCTTCCGACCTCGATTTCACGCGACCCGTGGAATCGATGGCCATTCGTGTACCCCGCGCGACAGATGTTGATCTAACTGCGTGTGGGCAACCCTTTGTAAAAGCTGCAATTTACACGCGCCCACCTAGCGACAGAAAAATATGGGGGACGGGGCAGCGATGAGTGGTTTCGAGCGACGAGTGACGGAAGGGCAGAGGGTGGACCAACGACTCCCGTCACCGGTGATTGTTCCCGACCGCACAAAGCCACCGTCCACCGAACAAAAGGGGACCCTCCTGGTATCTGGCCCTACCCCGCTGCCAGAAGTCCACAAATCCTAGCGCTAACCCGGGTCCTTTCTAACCCACGGTTTCTCCGTAGGTCGAGCACAACCCTTTTTTAAAAAAGCGTCAGTACATGAGTTCATCGTTTTTGGGGCGCACGGTACTCGTTTTGGGTGGAGTAAACAGTGTCTGGACAGTGTATCTTGAAATCGATTCTTTCGAAATGAACTTTTGATATTTATGAAAGGGGAGACTCTTTAATACTAGGTTTACGGACACTCGTTGGGGATATTTTTATTATAATTCGCTACGTTGACAGTTGCATTAAAATGCAGTTTTTTCTTTTAATTAGAAGATACATCCATATCATTACATCAATTCAATTGAACATAAATTGCTAACAAATAATATTTATGAGTCCTATAACGTTAAGTTTAGAATCTGAATGCGTCAAATTGACGCGTACCGTAAACCTAGTGTTAAAATGAACCATCGAAAGTAGTAAATTTAGGGAGGTACGAGTGGATCATTTCGAGGGCTCATAGTACTCATCGAGAGGAGCAAAGAGTTTCTAGTGGACACATCTAAATTCATTCTACGTGAAACTAATTTCCAATATTTATGAAAAGGGAAACTCTTTAAAATACACCCTCAAAACTAGTACATTTAGATAGTTGCAAGTAGGCTATTTTACCATTTGACATTATTAGTAACGCTTATGTTATCGATAACGTTCTTTGTTATCGTAGATGATCCGGAGAAGGAATAAAATAAATGATATTCACAAGTTAACGATAATAAATGTATTTTGACGTTATTAGTTCCGTGTTTACAGTTTCTCGAAGGTTCACACTTCTTAAAACTGTCCTCCAGCCCAGTCGAGTAACAGCCAACGATCGGAGAAGCGTTTCCACCCTGCAAAATACAGGAAAATAACTTTAAAAACGAGTCCAGTAACGTACGATAGGTTGAAATCTGTGGTATCTGTTTCCAGGCCGCGTCATAAAGCCGTGGGGGTGGACGGAAGCCTTAACGCGGCGGATACGCCGCAAAATGACACGCTTCCGTCTCGGTGGCGATCGATGTTTCGTTTCCAAGCGTGGAAGCGAGCGAACGCGTGTCCGTAGGTCGATCCTCTCTGTATAATTCGCCCGATTTCCCGGTGGTTCGCCGTTTTCGGGGGTTGCGCGCCCTCTAACCGACAGGTCGTTTCCCCTTTCCGCGACTCGCCGTGGCTCGTTCTTCCGGTATCGATTTTTTCGCCGCGAAACTTGGCTTCCCGGTGACCGAGCCGCGCCGAAGGGTACCAAGAGTTCAGGGGCTTAAGCGGGAAAAGGTCAACCACGATCCGACGCGAAGGGTGGTGTCGGGTCGTTCGCTCTCTCGCTCCGTTCTTCCTGTTTTCGACCGCCTCCCCCGTCTTCTCGTTCACGTACGTCGAATGGGGAACGATCGAGGACCCCGATAAAACGACGAACGTTGTTACGGGGACGTCGTAACGACGATCCCGTCGACTTATCGAATCGTTTAAACGGTCTACTCGAGGGGGTTTGATCGGATTATCAGCGGTTCCTTCTTCCGCCCCTCGGTGACGCGTTTCCTTATCCCCTCGGAAAGGGTTGGAGAGACGTTAACTCGATTTCCGTGAAACCTCTGGCGTCCACCGCCGTTTACGGCGAAAGAGCTTGCTGGTTTAGGTTTCCAATTTCGTTCTCTTCTAATTTTATTTTCGCGTCTAGGATTACAGTAATAATTGCTAGACCTGCTCTAGTATCGAAGTGGATATACTGCTGTTTCCGAAAGAATAGGAAGAAGAGAAGTTCGTTTCTGTTCGATGCAGTAGAACCTCGATTATTGCACGAAATTGGACCCGAGAACGAGCAGTACCTCTACTTGTTGCTTAGCGACCATCCCCTCCACTTGTTGACACGCAAAGAACGAGGCTCTCGTGCGGTAATCGAGGTCCCACGGTGGTCGAGAATAACACAATTATCCAATTTCAACCCTTTGTGCTCCAAGCAATTAACGTTTGCAGTCGACTATTAGATTTTTCTCAGGCAAAAGTGCCTCGACAATTTGTCGGTCAACTTTTCTTCGGACACGCTCGTACGTAAATCAACACAGTTTTACCAACATCGATAGCTGAGGAAGGTACTTCAAAGACTTCGAATACCGCGAGAACGATCCGAACGACGTATAATTTAAGAATGCACCGACACAGAATCGTTGAATTCCGTCCATTAAATCCGAACGCCATTAAATCGAGGGTTTATCGTACAATGGTCGATTTCTCCTCGAGTATGACGGGAAAGAACTTCATCCCGCCAAGAAGGCGGACCGCGTCTCTTTCTCCTTCTGCGTTTTAATATCGCGTCGTTGGCTGGAGCGTCCTTGCCACCCTTACGGAGATCTCTTTCTCTTTCGACGTCCTCCATTTGCCGCGTGTTCTCTTGCACGCCGTGTACGGGGTGATTCGCGAGAAACGCAGCGCCTAAATATCTCTATCAGACTTTACGATACGCGTAAACACACCCATTCTCTTGCTATATCGAGAACCTCGAAAGTTTGTGCTCATTAAAATTTGTAATTTTATATTCCATCGATGTTACCCCAAACGTAAAGAAATCAATATACAAGGTGTTTGGCCAACCCTGGGAAAAATTGTAACGGGGGATTCTAGAGGCCAAAATAAGACGAAAATCAAGAATACCAATTTGTTGATGAAGGCTTCGTTAAACAGTTATTAACGTTTAAAGTTCCGGCAGAACTGAATTTTTTCTCGAAAATGCGCAAGATTTCGGGGGTATGTCTATTCACCAAAAATGATTGCAATTGACCCCCAAAGCTAACAATATTTTTTTCGTAACGATTTGAAATATTTTAATTTCGTCGAAAAATTTCACACCTCGAATTTTTTTCTAGAAAGTGGATAGGATTTCGGGGGTATGTGTAATGACCAAAAATTATTGTAATCGACTCCTGCAACCGAAAATAATTTTTCCAAAACGATTTGAAATATTTTAATTTCGTCGAAAAATTTCACACCTTCTCGAATTTTTTTCTAGAAAGTGGGTAGGATTTCGGAGATATATGTATTCACCAAAAATGATTGTAATTGACCCCCGCAACCAAAAATAATTTTTCCAGAACGATTTGAAATTTTTGAATTTAATTGTTAATAATTTTTTCACGAAGCCTTGATTTTCGTCTTATTTAGGCCTCTAGAATCCCCCATTAAAATTTCCCCCATGGGTGGTCGAACACCCTGTACATTTGCAAGAGTCCCTAACGCGGATTCGAACGTCTTTCGCCTTGAGTTCTCTACAAGAAAAATAAATAAACGCAAAACGGAGTGGCAAACACGCCGGATACCTAGCGGGACACCCTGTATAGGTATATATCCGCGCATCGAACGCGAGAATCTCGACGCCAGGCGTAATACGCGCATATTGCTCGGAATTTACGACGCTCGAGAATTCGGTGGGACGCGAAACCGCGCGCCTATATATCTCGCCAGCCTCTGCAATCCCGCCTCGTCGAGTTTCAGAATTTCAACGTCAGCTGCGTTCGAGCACGTTTCCCCCCTTTCTCGCTTTAATTTCTTCCCGTTCGATCGATAGCGCTTCGCGCGGTCCACCTACGATTACCCGCGTCTGGTTCTTCTTTCTAATTCGATCCGCGGAGACGCCAATGGCCCCTGGAATTCGAAACTCGCGCAGCCTCGATGGGGGAACGATCGCCGGTGACGGGCGTGCGGCCGCAGACCACTCGAAACTTTGGCACCAGCGGCCAGGAAATATTCCCGGACGCTCGATGGAATTCCCAGCGACCGGTGGGCTCTCGTGTTTTTTTCGCGAACGGGCAGAAACCCAACGACGGAGGGAAAAAGCGAGGTCAATCCCATCCAGAAGGGGAGCCCTTTGACTCTTTTACGCGCGGATAATAATTTCATCCTTTGCAACCGTCTCGTTTTCCCCCCTCCGAGCTTCGATCGACGTCGAAATTACGCGTGTTGCGTGAAACTGGTCGTTCCTGGCACCCAGCGATGGAATTCGTCCGAAAACGGGCGCGTCCTCGATAAAGCGCTCGAGTTCGACGCCACTGGGAGCGCTTTAACGAGGTAGGTCGCGGATTTGAGCCCTGGAGTCGATCTTCCTCGTTGTGTTTCTCAGGGTATACTTGGTAGAGTATTGTTCTCAAGCTAGTGAGGTTTTCACTATGAATAGAACCTAGTTTAGACTATTTTTAATTACAGTTCTGGGAGGGAGATCTTAATAGACGATCTATTTGAATTTTCTGCGGGAATATCAATGTAACGAAATTTAACGTGTTCATTTAAAATTATTGCAAAGTCGATCGAAGAACTTCGAATAAAATATTTAAAAAGCTTCGCTAAATATGGAGGTCTATCGGTCTGCTAGCAGAATTGGTAATTTGGAGTTTATCTAGACAGTGTCTTAGAGCAACAATTATGGAACGAAACCACCCTCACACTCGCTATGAATAAGAATTCCGTCTATCTTCGACGTTCGTCAGTCAGAGTTTCGCGTTGTGAAATTTATCGACAATGTTTCCACCTGTTGTTTATCGTCTTTCGACCGAGGGAGGGACAAAATATCGCGCGTGTCACCCTCGTCGAAGAAAGTACAAGCGATCGAATAGGTAAAAGGGTATCTTCCAAGCCTGGATACACACCGATTTTCGTCGATCGAACGTTTCATCGTGCTTGCAAATTCCGCTCGTTTCTCTGTTCGTCGATTCTCGACGAAACCGTGTTTCATGCTCGCCGTTTCGTATTTTGATGCTCGTCGCGCATTATTCCCGCGAATCGAACGCGGGAAGCGTGTCCCAAAACTCGCGGAAGAAATTTTGATCGCTTCCAGCGTCCGTTCGATGGACAATATACGCTCGATAAAAAAACGAACCGAGTTTATTGTTCGTCGTTTCGACGCAGTTTCGAAAAATGTGTGTTACGCGGCTTCGATTTGATGATTAAAAACTGGATTTCTCGGTATCTATTCAGAATTTGATTCCCTCTGAAAAATTAAACCAGGTGCAAATATTCGATTCTGTTTTCGCGCGATTCAGTGAAAAGAGACATTTTTGTATACCGTTAGGGCTCTAAATAAGCAGGGAGCCCGCGAGTTCGAAGCCTTAAAGGCCCCCCGGAGTCTTAAAGCTTTGTATTCCGAAGCTTCGCGTGCAAACTTTCAGGATCCCGCCTTTAAGATTGATCCTTAAAGCTTCGGAGAGCGAAGTTTTCTACGTCGCTGCCGGGGGAAATCGTGCTTTATCGCTCCCTCGAGCGTCCCGTCACTCTTCGCGACGCGTAACGTCGGGTTATCGAGGGTGAAACGTTTTCGTTTCACAATTTTACCGGGAAAACGACGTCTCGATCCTCCTGGCGCGATCGACGACGGGGTCAGATCAAAAAAATGCAACCGTTACTTCGCTCGACACTCGACGATATACGAGAGAGACCCATAGAAAATGTAAACAAGCAGGCAGAAGTGAAGGAATAATTTTGATTTAGCTTCAAAGAGATGCTCGACAAAATATGTTAACAGCTAGTGGTCGCCATATTACCTAGACTACAATCGTCACTGAAAATGATTTTTGTAACATAGTAAGACGGTTAGGAAGTCCAACAGTCGAAGATCACGTCGGAGTCTCTAGTCTGCTTTTGCATTCGGTTCGTGGTCGAAGGGGTTAAACGAGGCTCGGTGAAATCGGTTTGGCAAGTCGCGGAATCGGTCGCGAATTACAGGGTGGCCTGTACGTATCGGAGGAGCTCGGTGAAAACACTTTGGTGTAAAAACAGAGTTAGTGGCGTAATCCCTTCCCCTCTTTATCCGTCGTCGACGTTTCTCCTGGCGTCGCGGGCTGGCTCTGGCTTTTCTCCCTCGTTCTTCTCGCGGGATGCAGGGGTGGGTGGAGGGCGGGAGGAACGGTACACGGTACACGGAGGGTCGCAGGGACTGTAGCAGGCTGGGGGATTCAGGCTCTTCCTGTCTTAGTGGTGTGGCGTTACCATGGTAACAGACTGTAAGCCGCTTAACACCACCCCCCTACACCCTTTCCACTCGCTGAGGGAATCCTTGTGCTTCCGACGTCGAGTCAAACCCGCCCCCGCGTGGGTGAATCTCGCTTTCTCTTTGCTCTGTTCCCTAACCCGCGCTCCGCGCCCTTCGCCACCTCGTCTGCGTTCAAGAGCAACGTCCACGCTAGTTTTTTGCGCTCCTAACGAGGGGTCAAACGTCCCTCCAAGAATCATCGAACCAACCCTCCAGCCACGCCGACTTTCGGGATATTACGAACGGGGAACGCGATTGTTAACCGTCTCGATAGGATCTTCGTGCGAATTCTTCGCTCTATGCACGCGGTGGGCTGTCTTTTTGGGCGGAAATGGATACAAACACACCGAAACTGTACCAAAATGGCGTCGAAGAAGAACCAGGATCCTCGTGCACCATTCTAATGAATTCTCTGACTCTACGCACACGTGTGCTATCTTTCTGGTCAGGAATAAGCATAAACACACTATGCAGATTGTTCGAAGCTGTACCAAAATGGCATCGGAGGAGAAAAGAAGGGGTAAAGAGGGACGAAACCAATAACGTCGAGGAAGAATCGTCGTCGCGTGTCGCGATATTAAAAGCAACGCGGTAAAATATGCCTCCCGCTGCGATTCGTTCCGAGTTTCGATCATCCTGGGTCTCCCCTCCGCCCCCGCTTATTTGTTCCACGGAGCGGGAAAGGGGCGGAAAGAAAGGTTATTAAGACGACGACGGGGGGTACGAGTGAAAAGAAATCGCGTTCCGAAGTCGAACGTTTTCGCGGGTTGGGTTAGGGGAGGAGGGGTCGAATCGAAGGGGAGAAACGAGACACGGGGGGATGGGGAGGCAGAGTCGCGTGTCCGTCGAGAGGAGACGACGGTGTGTGCGGCGCAATGCTGACGAGGAATTGAATGGAGGGTGAAAACCGTCCTCGGGTATCCTCCTCCGTCCTTGTTTTCTCGTTTTAACTGGATGGGAGAGCGCAAGAGAGAGGAGAGAGGACCGTTTGCTCCCGATGTCTTCGTCGATCACCGTCCCGAACAAAGGACCACCCGGATGCCGACGTGTCCTGGGCTCGTCCTTGATTTATATAAAAAAAAGAAAAGTGGAAGAGGAAGCGGATTGGGGGAAAAAAGAGGGCAGAAGAAGAATGGATTCGCGATCCGATGTCGTCTCGATAGAGATCGAATCGCGCCAGCGCCGCGAAAAGCCCGCCCCGGAGATCAAAGAAGCCTCCGGGGAGGAATTTTGTTCCTTTTGAGGGCCCTTCCGGTCTCCATTAATCACTATTTTTTAGTCGCCACGGTATCTGCGTTCCTCGGTAATCGGTGGATTGTATCTTGCAAAATTATATATATTCTTCTTGAGATCAAGCGAGTAGTGTCGCGTTGTACGACGAAAAGTTGGGTCCTTTAACACGTTCACTGTCCACGACCCGTATATGGGTCACATCACCACGCTATTGCATATGCTGCTGAGAGACCGGACAGTGAACGTGTTAATCCTTTATTTATTTATTTGTTACACACTCTGCTACCTTTCAATATTAGTTTTCTATAGTTGTTGATAGGTGAAGATAAAAAAATTAAAATCGTGCCAACGAAGGCGGAATTGGAAAAAAATTTTATTTTAATAAACTTGCCGACCTTGAGGTCGCAAAAACGAATAGGTGGAGAACGCCTCGCGAGGCGTTTAAACGGTTGGGCGGGGGACTTTGGTCGCGCAATTACGAAGGAAATTGTAAACGCAGAAACGGCGCGCGACCATGTTGAAAAATATCGACGCGAGCGATTTGTAATTACCCCGGACCGTACAGAGTTATTGCCTTATTGTCGGGTTGTCACGTTCCCGCGCGACGGATTAAAAACTGCAATTTATGTTACGTCCGGGATCGTAGAAAATAATTAGCGTCTGTCGGCGCTCGAACGATACGCTATTATCGCGCGGACTAATGCTTCCTCCTCCCCCCCCTTCTCTTCATGGTTATCGTAATCGCGCCGACGAATTATGCATTCCCTTTCAGGAAAACCGAGATCAAAGAGGTCGACGGTTACATTCATCCGACTATGTATCGACTTTATTTTAATAGGAGGACCCCCGCCACGTTTAAATCCGGCCAGACAACGCGAGTATTAAAATATCGTTGCAAAGAAAGGGTGGACGCACGGTTACAAAGTCGCTAAAACCGAATTAATTGCAACCCCCCTCGTTGTTGCGTTTTGTTTCGAAAAATTCTGTCGTTAATCCCACGTGTACCAATTACACCCCTAATACCATCGATAGATACTGACAATGGGGGTGTAAATTGATTATTTACGATGTTAACACGTTCACTGTCCATGACTCGTATACGGATCATGGCACCACGCTTTTGGATATGTCGCTAAAAATCCGGACAGTGAACGTGTGTAAATCTTATATAGGATGTGACTTTGGATCTTATACCGAGTTCGAGACTGTACCTAGTTGTTGTAAGATTGTTTGGAAGTCATAATAGATAACGCATACGTAATTTCCGGGTTAAAAAAAGGCATTTGATCGATCACGATTGGATCATCGTAATTATAATAGCAAGGTCGCCTAATCATCGACAAGTGTAACACTCGCGAAAGGTCAAGATCTACGACGTTCGCTGGAAGAACCGATACAGATCGATGGATAATTTATCGACACGTTATTTGCATTCTGCGCGTTTTTTTCCTGCCTATCGACTGCACGGCATGACGCGTTATTAAACAATTATGTTCCTCGCTCGATATGCAGGAATAATTAATTCCCATCTAACAACTTTTTCGCGTTTTTCTGCCCGACGACCTCCGAACCCCGCGGGGAAATTTATGTATCCTTGCTCGCGATAAGATACTTTTTCCTGCTGCTTTAATCGTGTCGTTTGTTGAGATAATCGAACGATATTTCTTCAGCGTTAACAATAGACGCGTCTTCATAGCGAAAACACGAGAAGCCCGATCGACGCGTGTTTCTGGAAATAAAAAATGCATTTAAGGGTTGAAAAGAACAAAAGACTTTCTATTCACGCGTACGGTCTCACGAGAATTAGCAAGGACACGTAGTAGCAAGAATGTTAAGCGATATATTCGTAAGGGTAGGCCCAGAAGGACTCGTCTCATTGATCTCTCGACCTCTTTCAGGTCTCCAGCCTGCCAGCACCAAAGCGCAACCCACCACGATCAGCAAGTCTCACAGACCCAGTTCCGGTGTTTTACCTCAGGGTCATACCCCTGGCCCCGGTCCAGGTGCTCAGCAGAACAGCAGAAGCTTCGCCGCCGCTCTAAGGAACCTGGCTAAGCAGGCAGGCCCAGCACCTCAGGAAGAAGAGCCCCGCGCGAGTCCCAAGAATCGAGCACCGCCTCCTCTGGTCAGAGGTCCTTCCCCTGCCAGGGTGAGTAATCGCGCGACGATCCGACGACCTGTGTGTCCCCCTTTTTTCTTCCATTATCCGCTTTCGCGCGACCGACTAAACGTGTGTAGCCTGTCCACTTTGGGGACCTAACAAAAGGTCCCCACAACCTTTCCCTCCCGAGCGGCCGCCGGAGGCACCTTTTCGTAACCGTCCGATTCCCCGTACGGGACAACCAACAGAAAAATATCCTACCACGCGCGATCATGGGACGTTAAATTTGCTTAAATAATTCCCAACTGCACGAGCACGACTCATCAAAAGTTACTCGCAATTGTATTGTGCTTATTCTCTACTTTAACCCTTGAATGGATTATTGCAAGCTTAAATTAATATTTAATATTCCCCATTTGATGAAAGTTAACACGTTCACTGTCCGTGACCCGTATACGCGTCACAGCGCCACGCTTTTGGATACGCCGCTGAGAGACCAGACAGCGAACGCGTTTACGTTAAGTAAAATAATTTAGTTGAGATCGAGAGTCCACTCGAGGGTTAACGTAAGCACTTTACACGTTTGTTTACGCGTTAGCTATGATCTCGAGGTTACCGGAACGCGGGAATAAAATTTATTTTCACGAGGATCGAACCATCTATTTTGGACTGGCCTGTATAAACCTCGCCTCGATGTTACGGAGCGACCGGAGGTACGTCTTTCCTGCCAATTTCCATGGTGAGCTCATCCGAGCGGCAACTCATCGCCGGTTCGCTCCGCGACTTCGTAGCGAGACTTCGCGATAAACTGAATGCGTTTCGTAACGTTCGAACGCCGGGGGATGAACGTGAACCGAAACGAAGCGAATTATTACGCGAGGGGAAGCGATTCGTTGCTTGTCCGAATATATCCGGGAGTCCTTGTATTCTTTTTTTCCTTATCGAATGATCCTCTTCCGCCCCAGGGACGAATCTCAGGAAGGACGAACGAAATTTTTGAGGGGGCTAGGGGGTAAAATGACAACCCCACAACTCCACAATTATTAACTGTTAACTGTTACATTTTAATGGGGGATTCTAGAGGCCAAAATAAGACGAAAATCAAGAATACCAATTTGTTGATGGAGGCTTCGTTGAAAAGTTATTAACAACTAAATTCAAAAATTTCAAATCGTTCTGGAAAAATTATTTTCGGTTGCAGGGGTCGATTACAATAATTTTTGGTCATTACACATACCCCCGAAATCCTACGCAGTTTTGAGAAAAAAATTCGAGGTGTGAAATTTTTGGACGGAAAAAAAAATTTCAAATCGTTTTGGAAAAATTATTTTCTGTTGCAAGGGTCAATTACAATAATTTTTGGTCATTACACATACCCCCGAAATCCTACGCAGTTTTGAGAAAAAAATTCGAGAAGGTGTGAAATTTTTGGACGGAAAAAAAAAATTTCAAATCGTTTTGGAAAAATTATTTTCGGTTGCAGGAGTCGATTACAATAATTTTTGGTCATTACACATACCCCCGAAATCCTACGCAGTTTTGAGAAAAAAATTCGAGAAGGTGTGAAATTTTTGGACGGAAAAAAAAAATTTCAAATCGTTTTAGAAAAATTATTTTCGGTTGCAGGAGTCGATTACAATAATTTTTGGTCATTACACATACCTCCGAAATCCTACGCAGTTTTGAGAAAAAAATTCGAGAAAGTGTGAAATTTTTCGACGGAAAAAAAAATTTCAAATCGTTTTAGAAAAATTATTTTCGGTTGCAGGAGTCGATTACAATAATTTTTGGTCATTACACATACCCCCGAAATCCTACCCACTTTCTAGAAAAAAATTCGAGAAGGTGTGAAATTTTTCGACGGAAAAAAAAATTTTTAAATCGTTTTGGAAAAATTATTTTCTGTTGCAAGGGTCAATTACAATAATTTTTGGTCATTACACATACCCCCGAAATCCTACGCAGTTTTGAGAAAAAAATTCGAGAAGGTGTGAAATTTTTGGACGGAAAAAAAAATTTTTAAATCGTTTTGGAAAAATTATTTTTTGTTGCAGGAGTCGATTACAATAATTTTTGGTCATTACACATACCCCCGAAATCCTACGCAGTTTTGAGAAAAAAATTCGAGAAGGTGTGAAATTTTTGGACGGAAAAAAAAAATTTCAAATCGTTGTGGAAAAATTATTTTCGGTTGCAGGAGTCGATTACAATAATTTTTGGTCATTACACATACCCCCGAAATCCTACCCACTTTCTAGAAAAAAATTCGAGAAGGTGTGAAATTTTTCGACGAAATTAAAATATTTCAAATCGTTCTGAAAAAAATATTGTTAGCTGTGGGGGTCAATTGCAATCATTTTTGGTGAATAGACATACCCCCGAAATCCTACCCATTTTCTAGAAAAAAATTCGAGAAGGTGTGAAATTTTTCGACGAAATTAAAATATTTCAAATCGTTATGAAAAAAATATTGTTAGCTGTGGGGGTCAATTACAATCATTTTTGGTCATTAGACATACCCTCGAAATCCTACCCACTTTCGAGAAAAAAATTTAGTACGTGCGGAACTTTAAACGTTAATAACTTTTTCACGAAGCCTCAATCAAGAAAATAGTATTCTTGATTTTCGTCTTATTTTAGCCTCTAGGATAGGACAGAAAGACGGAAAAAACTGGAAAATGTTTAGTATAGGAAAAGTTTAGCTAGAGTGAAAGAGGGTAATAAATTCAAGAGGGTCGCCTGGCCCGGATCGGGGTGGTCCAAGGCCCAGGCGAAACCTTGAAAGAAAACAGGCGCCTCGTACGGTTCTGGTCGCCAAGTGTTTAACAGGACGACCAGGTTCGCACGAGACCCTGGGAAAATGGGAAAATAGAAAGCTTAAAACTAGCCTTGCATTTCATTCCCATTCACACTCTGGCAAGGGCGTAGTGGCTGTACAATGGCCGCTACACTTTAAAAAAATTCATTATTAGTAGAATCCCATTAATGTGCGCGTTTGCATGTGTAGTTCCCCTTCCTGGTCCTGCTCTTGGTTGTCTCAGCGATTGGAAAACGGTGACGATTAATAACCACGTGGTATTTGTATTTTAGGAACGATCCACCCACGAGAGAAGACCAGAAGAGACTCCCTCCTTGTACACGACCGCCAGGCCAGCGGACACCAGCAACCACAGCGTAACAGCCGCAGCTTCCGAATTGCTGGCACGTTCTGGCTTTCAGCCGTACCGGCCCGAGCATCATCCGGCTCATGCTCCGCCGGCCTTTGCCTTGGACCCTGCGGCCTACAGTCACTACCACCACGGTCTCTATCCACCGCCACACCTCCAACACGCTTATAGGTAATTTCGCGACACTAGCCAATCGCGTCGGTAATTCCTCGCTTAATAGTTGAAAAATTGGAGACTTGGTAAAGTCATCTTGGACCCTTTGGGCGCGGCTGCCCCCTCTGAGAAGTCATCATAGACCTAGCAACACACAAAGGAATTGCTTCAAACTGATTAGATGTGGCAAAGACTCAGTATACGTTTCCTTGGAGTTGAACCTATTTTGTATGAAAATCTGTTCCAGTTGCTATGTCGTAGGCGATCAAAGAGAAGCTATTTGTCCTTTATTAGTTATTGGAGATGTACTTCTGAATAAGAATTCTCCCTGTCTGTGGGTACGTGCATGGAAACATCAAAGGGACGTTGCACGAGTACCAGCGTGTGTCGAGACTATTGTGTATTTTGTATTATATCTTTCTGCGAGTAATATCAACCAATCTGTGCAGTTTGGACTGGAGAAGCAATAAACAATGATTCGAAGCATTCCCTGATCGCGTAACTCTGTTAGAAATTATGTCATTAAACGAGGAATTATTGTATCGCGATCTTGTATTCAGTGTAATAAATATGTAGCTCGATGAATTAGAAAAAATGCAGCGATGGACGCTTGGGACCCAGTCTCTTCTCCCACCAGGCGTTTATATTATTCAGCACATTATAAACAGTTATGTTAAGAGATGTCACGTGGTCTTAAGAGAATCAGATAAAAATTACTAATGAGTCTACTAGCAGTTACTCCTGTTAACTAATCAATCAACATCTCTGGGCACGGCTCATTATCCTTGCAACATATCTTTTTTAGTTTTAGAAAACATTACAGTTTTATTCTATAGGCGATATTTATTGAGTCGAGTCAGCCCTGACCTACATATGTGTCAGAGTGAGCGCATTAAAAAGAGAAAACGATAGGCTGCAGCGCGCCATTTTTAATTATTTCTCAGGTGACTAGCTTCTCGAGGGAACAAAAAAGTATCTACGACTGTCGATGTAGATTGATTTCATTAGCAGCAAGAAGCCCGAAGATCTGTATTAATCCAAAGGCGTAAATCTTTGTACATAATTTTTATTGGTTTTAAACTACACGTATGTAGAGATTCATACTTGAGAAATTACAAACTTCATAGATTAAAGTCCTTCTATACAGGGTCATGTATCATAACTAAGAATGTTGATATTAACACGTTGACAGCTATAATGGTCACTGATGACTGGCACTTTAAACTTACACTGATCGAAACGCTTAGATGGAACGATCATTAATATTTATATGCTTTTGAATAATGTAAGAGTAATTAGAAATAATGTAGATTAATAAGTACATCTTTAAACTTTCGAACATTTTGATTTGACGTACAATATGTTTAAAAAAAAAACGATGAGGAAATCTAACGCGGCAGTCAACGTGCTAAATCGATATTTTCCAATCATGCTTAAAAAGTCTTTATAAAAATATGGAAATATTCCGATACACGATATTCGTAAAACTGCAGTAAAAGGGGATATTAATAGAAGAATATGAACATGCGACACAAATGATTCTGTTACGCCCAAAAAATTGAGTTTCATAAAAAACGAGCGAATACACGCTAAATGAACTTCAGCAGCCACGCCATGTTATTTTCAGCCAATGTGTTATTACCGAATAAAATTCGGACACTGAAAAACAGACGACATTTTTAATTCGTATAATTTGTCATATGTTTTGCTTTTCTTCGTTCTTGGATAAATTCTAAATTAAGAACCCGAATCACGAGTATCCACACAAAACATTAATTTTAACCCTTACGTGGATTATTGGGGCCGCTGCACATGTTTAAACTAATATTGTATAATACATGACAATGTAATTATTAGAAAATTTATGTAATCCTCCATTAGTTCATTATTTTTTAACCAGTTAACTGTGTCCCTCCGTATGTCACGAAAATCGATCGAGCACAGAGTAAGTGTTGCTGTTAAAATATTACATCAAAAAGATAAGTTTATTTTATAAAACTCGTCATGACAACTTCTCCATGTCGAGTATACTCGTCGAACACAGTTAACTGGTTAAATGAAAAGAATGAGGAAAATAATTCAGTTGAGATCGAGAGTCGCATTTGAGGGTTAAATAAATTAATTTGCCCGTCTCTGATCAGTGTTCGCCATTTCCCCTCGGTCAGATATCAAATTTAATCACGTTCTTTCGTTGGTGATTGACAGATTAGAGGAACAGTTGTATTTGGAACGGTGTGGAATGCTGAGACAGCCGTTGTTTCCCGGGCTACCGTCGTACCCCCTGTACGGGCTACGATATAATCCGGACATGCTACCACCGGCATCCCTCGGACTCATGTCTCCCGTGATACACGAGAGGTAAGTGAAAATCCAAAAACAAAAGAGATCCTCTAACGATATAGCGAGAACGTCCGTGACGAAAATTTTCGCGGGGCCCACCTCACCAACGCGCGCGTCCCCCCCCGTTGGATCGTTTCACGTTTATAAACGGCGACACGAATCTCGTTTCAGACTGAAACTGGAGGAGGAGCATCGCTTAAGGCAGGCACGGGAACAAGCTGCACTGCGGGAGGGGGAGGAGAGGAGAAGAGCGGCACGAAATTCAACCCCCGCCGCCCCGGTACCAGCGCCTACACCTGCATCCGCTGATACTGCAGGTGAGCGAGTCGCTCCACCCCCCACTGCCTTTCATTAAAAAGAAAGCATCGATTACGAGCGATCGCGAGACGTCTCTGTCCCGCCGTCGTTTCTCACGCGCCGGAAAATACTCGTTTCTTTTCCTCCTGCGAGCGCGGTCACGCGCCATCGTCTCCGCTCTCGACACAACGTCCAACCGCGAACAACAAATTCCTCTCCTTCTCTCCCTCCCCAATCAAACGCCCCCCCTCATCATCGCGGTATCATCGTTTCTTCCTTCCGTCTGTCTTTGTTCGAGAGACCCCCCCCGCCGTCACTCACCACCCCCCCTCATCGTATCGTTTCCGTTCGCCACAGTGTTCGTTTTCCATTGGAATCTTTTTATCTTGTTCTCGGTTTTAGTCCCATAATCGGTGCCAAGCGATCGAACCCTCGGCGACGAAACACGTTCGTCGGGTAACACGCTCCACGTTCGAATAAATCTGTACCGCAACCGACGAGTTCCATCCCCGTCACGGATCGAACCCGAACACACGAGCGAAGCAAGCGAGGAGAAGTCGTTGTAAAAAAAAAGAAAAAAAAAAAAAGAAAAAAAGAAAAACTATAACCTGACTGTGAATCGAAATCGACAACAAAAAAGAACATACTACGCTTCTAATTTTAATCTAGATTATAATCGAAGTTTATAGACATTGTAGTTCGTCGTTTACTTTTTTTTTTTTTTTTCTTTGTTTTTTGTTTTTTTTTTCTTTGTTTTTTTTTTTTATTCGTATGGGAGGTATAGATCGATATTTTCTAGGTAAGCGGCACCCAGCTCTCGACGGTCGAGTTTACGTTTTCACGTTTTTTGTTCCTTCTTTCGGCTAGTCGTTTCGAACTCGAGATTGAAAACGCGCTGCTGGCCACGTTAAACGCACCCCGTTGAGAGAACCGTTCGCTTCGGTAGTCGAGAGGGTGAGAGAACGGAAACGTCGTCGTGTCTATCCTACGTTCGGTTAGGATTAATCGAAGAAAAAGATAAAAGAAAAAAAAAAAAAGAAGAAGAGAGTAAGATGCAATCAATTCTCCGAGGCCCGATTTAGCTAATGATTTTTTGTTTACCTGTGGACCGAAGTCAGACTTATCGGCAGCTGCCAAGAACGACTTATCCTCTCTCTGTTCATGTCGGAAGAGTAAGTCGGCCTTCGGTCGGCCGTCTAAATCCATTTATATCGTATTCGAGGCAAATGTGTTCCAACTGATTTTTGTAGCGTTGGAATTATACCTCTTATTCATGTACAATGACAATGTTCGTTACATAGTTAATCGTTTTGTAGTTAGTAACGTCCTTAAACGGCGAAACGTCAACATAAGAGTGCACACCTTGTATGGAAACAAATAACAGAAACATATTTTTGTCGTTGTTACGATCGATAGTCCCGTTCGATGGACGACGTTGCGTCGTTGTACAACAAAAACTCATGTGTTTTCTATGAACTTCTTTTAAGCGTTCTTGTTTTGCAAATGAATTCTTTTCTTTCTCTCTCCCCCCCCCCCTGTCCCCCCTTTGGAAAAAATTCAACTTTGTATTCCAACTGGTTTTTTCATATGCGTATGTACGACATGTTTAACGTATATATTATAATTTAAAGAAAAGAAATGATAATCGGTGGTCGTAAGTCGTTGGTAAATGTACTCCTTATTTTTCATGGACCCCGTTCGATATCGTCTGATTTTTCTTCGCTTGCCTTTTTGTTCTCTTCTTTCTCCATTTTGTGGAACAACTGGTAACACCGTGAACGTCGACGAAACATTTCCTAACGCGGGAACCTACGCGTAACTCTGAAACGATCCGATCACAAAGACTTTTGTATCCTTTCCCCCAGGCGCAGTGCACTCTTGCGTTAGCTCCCGCAACTGTTTTAGAAATTTGCAATTAAACACTGAATGTCAGAATAATTTTTCTTAATTGTAGTGAACACGTATTTCATCCGTCATTGACCGAATCCACCGATGTATATAACTTTGTCAAACATGTTCTTTTATCAAAATTATACCGTTTTTATATAATTTATTATGTAAACATGTATATTTGGACTATAATTGAAAATAAACATTGCAAAAAAAAAAAAAAAAAAAAAACGTGATCAAAATTCTGCTTGACTTGGAATTCTTGACCCTCGATTCATTTTCTGAAACAGTTTTGGGGAAGATTCGGTTATTTCTGCCGGGCTTTGCGTACCGTACGTTGATTGAAGAAACATGAAAAAAAAAAGAAAAAAAAAAAAAAGAAAATTGTTGACTGCGAGCGTCCCGATAGCTAGCGAAATTTCTTTCTTTTCCGATCTATACGTTGTCCAATTATCGTGGAAAATTCGAATGGCAATCATCCCCAATACTTCGATGCGAATACATTAAGCTACTTCTTATAACGACGCGCTTGCGTGTGCACGGACCGCTTCAGGTAAGTTGAAGTGAACGAACGATCTCGTTGTTACGAAAGATTGCGATGTTCTTTCTTTTTTCTTTTTTTTTTTTTTTCTTTGCGCGCGCTTGAAGTGTTCTAGGGGGCTCGAATCCCGACGGTATTCGCGCGGAGTGGCCTGCACAGACGTTGCGTTCTAACGAGAGTTTCCATCGAGATAGCTGTCCGATACCGCGACGATCGTTTCTCGCAAAATGGTAACAGCGTTCGTGACACGCCTTAGGCTGACTCAAGAACCGATTTAACGCTTCTCCTCGCGCACGAATCTAACCGAAAGCTTGAATGCCACGCGAGGTAGTAGCTTGGAGCTAGATCACTAAGCGAAAAGTGTTGCTCTAGACCAGTGTTTCTCAACAGAGTCTGGTAAACAGGATGAGATACTTTTAGATAGTTATAGAAAACCTTTCACCGAGCGTTGTGCCAGGAATTATTATATGAAACGTTTCTCTTCTCCAAAGAGCTCCGATCGACGCGTTCACGGCCGTCCAGGGTTCCTTTGGCCGCAGTTTAAAGAAACACTGCTCTGGACGACTCGTTCGCCGTACCAAATAAGCTCTAAATAGCAGTAGATCAGTGGAAGATTACCAAGCACTGTGTTCGGGATTTGTTCCAGCTAGGAAGCCGACCATAGCGGTTCAGATGCATAGCGACCGGGAGCGAGAACGCGAGAACAGAGATCGGCCGAGCGGTAGCGGGAGCAGCGGTAGCAACAACACCAGCACCGCCAACAACAACGGTAACAATAGCGTTGGATCGGTCGGCAACAGTCACCATCAGTCCAGAAAGGAAGATCAGTCCTCCGGGCAGCCGCCCCAGCCAACCGCGCAGCCACAGTCGTCGGATCCATCCGGGACGCCAAGCATCTATCATTCCCGTTTGCCAGGCTACCCGAATCCAGCGGCTCCCATCGGGCCACCACCGTCCCTGGCCACTGCCTCTATCTGTTCCGTGAGCTCAGCCGCCATGCCGCCTCCTTTGGCTTCTACTTTGCCCCCTCTGAACCTTGGACCTCCGCCAGCCATAAGCTCAGCGCCTATCGGCCCTCCGCCTATACCTTCTATAGCCTCTATGTCATCCTTAACGCCGGCCGTAATAGGACCGCCGCCTCCACCTCCGCCCTTAAGTATGCCTCTGGCGCCGATCATTTCTATACCCTCCCTCCATTTGCCTCCCGTACCCTCGACCACCATTCATTCTAGTCAGCACACAGCTACGATAATGAGCAGCGCGACAACCACCGTTACGACCTCCATATACCATCAGCAGCAACAGCAAGTGCAACAGTCGCAACCAGCGCCGCCGCCGTCGCAGCAGCAACATCAGCAACGGAGCAGCAGCGCGAGCGGCACGACGACGACCAGCTCGTTGTCGAGCAACGGCACGATAACCACCCACGCGACGCACAGTCTGACCACGCCAAACGCCGTTCCCTCGACCATGAGCAGCGTCACTCACATGACCTTGACCCACAAATCGCCGCCGTTGTCTCACGGCGTCCACGCGTCGAGAAGCAAAGACGCGACCGCGGTACCGACGAGCACGACGGCGAACGCCTCGACCACGACCACCACGATGACCGCCATCGCGACGACCACCGCGACGACGGTCGCGTCGCAACCGGCCTTCGTCAGACCGTTCGAAGATTCCTTTCGTTCCTCGTCGAAACCCCAACAGAGGCCGATCGTGAACAGCCATAATCACAGCATAACGAGTCAGCTCTCCCATCCGGAATCGCCTATAAAGTCGCCCGCAACCACCTCGAACGCGTCCCAACCGATCGGTCAGATGATACCCGACAACTCCACCGCGGACAACTCAAAGATCAGTCTTCAGCAGTCGCTCTCCCAGCCTATACCGTACCCGCCCCAACAGTTCCATCATCCCCATATACCCGTCTCGCACGTACCTGGCCTGTACAAACCGCCCCACTTCTCCTCCACGTCCCCTCATCAGCATCATTCCCAACCGAAGATCAGCGTTCCAACGTTAACGACCACCAGCGGCACGAACGTGACCAATTCGATCTGCACGAAGCAGCAGAGCTCGCATCACGCCAGCGAAACGGGCCAGCAGCAGGCGATAGCGACGTCCCAGCGAAACGAGAGCACCGCGTCGAACGCGGTGAATTGCATAGCCGCGGAGAAAACGACGGTGAACGCGAGCTACAACAGCAACAGCCTGATCTCTAACGGCGGGAACAAGATACCGAATCACACGAACTCCCACCATAAGAGCAACGCGGACACGACGACGGCCAAGGATGGGAAACCGAACTCGTGCAACGAGAAAGTCGAGAACCACGCGAAGCAGCCAACGGCGAGTCAGAATCATTTGGGTAAGAGCACGCTGCAAGACAAGCCGTTGACTCCTCATCTGACCTACGAGCAAGGGAAAGGTCCGCCTTTTCAGCCGATAAGTTTCAATCTAGCCGAGAAGGAGATCAAGACCGAGGTAGAGTCTAATGTAACGAACGATCAGAGTAACGTTTTGTCCACATTATCGTTTCAACCGAGTTTTAAGTTTAGCATAAACGACATCGCGCAAAAACCGATAGACACCACTCAACTGATGCAGAGCATCAAGTCCGAGGAAGTGTTGCGCACCTGTCAGAACGTGTCGAACGTTCTATTGCAGATACCAAAATACCAGGAGAAACTGTTGAATTTCTCGACAGAGCTGAAAACCGCCGCATTTTGTTTCACCGACAAGTGCAATAATTTGACTGAGATTTCCGTGAAGTGCGAGCCAGCGGTGTTGAACGTGCCTGACCTGAGCAAGGCTCTAGTCAAACAGGATGTCACTGGCGACAAGTCTTTTCTTGTACCTGAGAAACCGAAAGAGTTGACGTCCTCGCTAGATCTAGCCGAGAGGAGGAGGAAACGGAAACGAGAGAGGAACGCGAGCCTCGCGTGCAGTTCCGATTCCGAAGGCGACGACGATATCAAGGACATGGATCTCTGGATCACCAAAGGTCCGCCGGCCAAGTTACAGTATTCAGAAAAAAAGTTGGCGTTCCTCGCCATGTTCGGCTTGACCACCTTGAGCAGGAGAAACGGTGAGAATCTGGTCTTGATTCGACTACCACATACTTCACATTCCTCCGTAATAAGAAAACGTAATCTCTAAATAAAACTGTCTAAAAGAGCTTACCGTTATGCATTGTCGACTATTGTACGAGATTCTTTAAATGTTCCATTGATCACCCACCCTCGATACTTCCCAACCACCTCTTCAAGCTTTTTTGTTAACGCGTTCGAGGCTGTTACAGAGATAGAGCTTTGCAAAGTGGAAAAGAGATACAGATTAAATCCTGATCCACCAGACGTACCTTTGGAACCGGAACCAGTAATCGAATCTGTATTGCCGATACCGCGTGACCATCCGGACGTGTTGCTTCATGCGCCAGACTTTGAACCGAAAGTTGGTTTCCTCAGGACCATTGGTCTCGACGTTATGCCTCCCACTAGAAGAGACGGTAAATATCCTCTACGATTCTGTTACATGTATCCTAATATATCCGAGACGATTAAACGACACTCTCGTTGAACTTACAGAGGCAGAGGTAACGTGGCAGTACGTGCTACAGGATCGTAAGAAACGGAGGAGCACGAACTCCGTGACCGCGTACTGTGAAAAAATTGCCAAGATTTATTCGAGCAGTCCTCCGTCGTTACCGAAACCAACGCAGAAGATGAGGCTATTGGACAAAGTAAAAGTGAAGCATGTTCCAGAACGGCCACCGCCTCTGCCGCCTTTGGTTCCAAGCATTTTCTCCATGTGTTATCCTGCTTTGCCCATGCCCGGCGAGAATGGCGTGAAACATCACTGCAAGGTCGTGGATATTAAGATCGTGGACGAGAACGCCGACGAGAACGTCGCTGGGAGAAGGGAAAGATCTAAATGGGCCGGGATCGAGGACATCATGTTCGCGTATAGAGAATATTCCAAAGGTAAAACCGTCAGCGAATGTCTCTTATTGTTTCGTTGAAGCGTGAATTTATTTAATAATAAATTGTATTTGTTATACTATCTGTGTTACGAATAATGTAATATTTTCTGATACGTTGGAGTGTGTTCCGTTTCAGAGAAAGCATTGGAGAAGAAAATTTTGACGAGCGAGACATCAAAACTGGTGGCACAGTCGAACAACTTGCGTTCCGAAACGATTCAGCTGGAACGAAGGATATACGAACTCTTATCCGCTAGAACGGCTCTTGATTCGGAGAGGCGAGTGCTCGGTGAAAAAATTGAAAGGATTAACGCACTTGTTAGGAACCTTAGGTAGCGACGCGCAACGCACAACACGGAAACTCATTCATCTGTGATATTATCAAAGGGTTAAGGGTCGTTAGCATACAGTACCGAGTATAAAACCTCTTACGATACTCGGGGGGGGAAGCGAACGATCGCGTGGGAAGTTTTATTGACCAAATGTACAGCAGCCTTTCGTATTGTTTTGCGACTAAATATATACATGTTATACAAACACAAAACACAATAACAGGAATTCAAGCGACGTTGAAATAGTCGCTGGAACCATCTTTATATTTCACGAACGAGAAACTGTTCAGGATGTTGTTGTAACGATGAAAGCCATATCAGCAGTATGAGAACACGTGTAAGATTGATTGTACAAAACGAAATTATACTGAAATATATGTATGCACTTCTTAGTTGTCTACAGAAGTGGCTAATAAAGATTTTATAGTTTCAACTAACGGCTCTTAGACCCTGAACTATAAATAATTGTAATTTGTATCATAATATTTTAATGAGAAATAGACAAATCGTATAACTTATTTTATTCTGCGTAATGTGGACTTTATGTCAGACAACTTGAAACAATGATATGGCGCAATTTGTATATGAGTCGATCGTTAATATTAATCGATATAAAAGAGAGGACGGAAGATCGACGTTCACCGAATCGGTTCAGTGATGATCGAAAAGTTACTCCGATATATAGACTGTGACATTTTTCTTTTCTTTTTTTCATTTTGCATCGTGATGCTCGATGGTGTATGTAAGCTCTGTGTTGATGCAAATTTCGAAGCACATTTGAAATCGTACCACAGACTGCGATTGCGATTAATCGGGATACAAGGAAAAGAATCGAAACGGTAGACTTATAACAATTATTTTTAACTTAAAGGATGTTTCGAGATAGAAATAACTCTAGTCTACGGACATTCGTAGAATACGGGAAAATCACTTCTGATTCCGAGAAATCAGAGCAGTGATCGATCCTTCCTTTCGATGTCCACTGTTCACAATAGTGAACGCGAAGGCCAGTGAATGCAAGAAAGAAAAAAAAATTTAATGTAACAACAGCAGTGAGGTACTTACAGTATAGGTAAAGTGACTTAATTTAAACGAAAACGTTGAAACATCGCGCGAGCACATTCCACGTGAAAATATGCTTGTTACCCGACCTCCAACATTCCACACGTTCGAACCGCAATCGAATCGCAAAACAATAATTGAATGCGAATAAAATTCGTTTCGTTAAAAAGAAAATTTTGTTCTTTTACATTCAACTAAATCGTAGCTATACTAATTCTTGAAGTATCCTTGTACTTGTATCTCACTCTGCTCTCTGAGTGCATCGTTCAATTATACGTCGTAACACCTGCAGTATGTATAATAGGAAAAACCATTTATAATTTTATCGTTTTGTTCATTGAGTGCCTAACGTTATCCTACATTTGTAAATATCATTATTTTTATGTATTGTATAACAAGAAGAGACCGCAAAATATTTGTTGGTCCCGATCTGGCCAAAACAAGAGCCTAGGAGTAAATTGTTGAAAATATGAACTATTCGAGTATATTTATTCCTGCCTCTGCTACGCGTGTTCACCAACGTTATTTCTGACCATTGATTACCTCCAACCTCCCAACCCATTACAGAATATGTTCTAATCCACTAAAGGATATGTGTGTATTGTAGGGAAGAAGAAAAAATCAGCAACGAATCGAGGAGTAAATGATACCGTAAGTAAAATGTAAAGAGTTTCTTTCACTTGGTTGCAAACCTTATAAAGACTAACTAAAAACGTTTGATACCAGACAGACGCCTCATTCCACTTTCTCACACTATGCCAGATCACGTGAGCTCGTACAGTTCGAAGAGTCGACGAAGACAAACTGACACAGGCCTTCTTTCATTCAACAGGCTATAACTTTGCTATTTTTACGAATTTTAATGAGTCTCGAGCCCCAGAGAAACGGGCCGAAAAAATACATCAGATGAAAGGTCTGCTCGTATACCTTGTCTGTGGTAGCATGTACTTTTGAATTTTTCTACAGGCCTCTGTTGACCACAGCTGACCACTTCTGATATATCTGGCAACGTATATCGATTATTACTTCTTCTTACTTCAGCCTTCTCAGGCTGATGACCCCATCCCCGCATCCTTGCGGTGGACTTTACCGACGAAATTAAAACATTTCAAATCATTCTAAAAAAATTATTGTTAGTTGCGGGGATCGATTACAATCATTTTTTGTGAATAAACATACCCTGAAATCTTACGCATTTTCGAGAAAAAAATTCTTTTTCCAAAACTACGATGTAAAAAAACCTGGTGGGAAAACGTCCAAGTTTGTCGTGAAATAGTTCGTTATCTTCGACGCTAGATGGCGCCTATTTTTCTACCTCGAACCCTCTGGTGGGAAATCGTCCAAGTTTGTCGTGAAATAGTGCGTCTTCTTCGACACTAGATGGCGCCTATTTCTTTATCTCGGGAAATAGTTTTGGTGCCATCTCGCGTTGGAGAAAACGTACTATTTCACGACAAACTTGGACGTTTTTCCACCAGAGGGTTCGAGGTAGAAAAATAGGCGCCATCTAGCGTCGGAGATAACGAACTATTTCACGACAAACTTGGACGTTTGAAGGCTCATATTCACCTTCTTTCTCGAATTCCCGAAGCTGTCCGAACTTAAGAGTCGCGTACAAATTGTTATTAGCGCGCGTAAGTCTGATATTCTTGAAGGAGAGCAGTCAGTTTACCTTTGTCGACTTTCCGAAACACTACAAGCTCACGATATACGCGTGATCTGTCATTTCCGGTATAAACCAGAGATGCCAAACGAAGCACCGAGTGCACCGTGGACACGTCTCATGGGAGTTAAGAGAGGCAGGCTCACATTTGCCTTCTCGACTGCCCAGGTATTTTTACTTGCCTTTCCTAGAGTTCATTACTGAACTCTGCAAATTACTCCTGGTTTCTATATGCCTCTGATGACCTCTGATGACCAGTGCTAACAAAATTACAGAACTCTCGACAACTTTTGACACCATACAGCGACCATTACTGACTGCTCCTGATTACTGCTTGCCTCTGCTGGACTCTGCTGACCATTGCTTATATTTCCGACAACCTATAACGATTACTACTGACTTCTGCTAACCTCTGCTGGTCTTTGCTGATCTCTGTCAGCGTGTGCTTGTCTCTGCTGAACTTTCCTGGCCTCTGCCGAACGCTACTGACCACTGCAGGTATTTCTGATAATGTATAACGATTAATACTTACCACTGCATGCCCCTACAAGTCTCTGCTCGCCTTTGCAGGTTTCTGCTTGCCTGTGCATGCCTTTGCTGGCCTCTGCTAAACACTGCTGACCACCCCTGATGCTTCTGACATCGTATAACAATTACTACATGCTACTGTTCGCCCCTGCTGATCTCTGCTTGCCACTGCATGCCTCTGCTCGTCTCTGCTGACCGCTACTGACCACTCCTGTTACTTCTGACAACGTATAACGATTACGACTGGCTACTGTTAGCCTCTCCCAGCCTCTGCAGGCCCCTGCTGACCACCGTTTATATTTCTGACAACGTATAACGATTACTACTGACTTCTGCCTGCCTCCGCTGGACTCTGCTGACCGCTACTGACCACTCCTGATACTTCTGACAACGTATAACGATTACAACTTGCCGCTGCTAGCCTCTGCTGACCACAGCTGACCACCCCTGATGCTTCCGACAACGTATAACGATTACTACTTGTTACTGCTTGCCCCTGCTGGACTCTACTTGCCTCTGCATGCCTCTGCTGGCCTCCGTTGGCCTCTGCTGACCGCTGCTGACCACTGCTGACCACCGCTTATATTTCTGACAACGTATAACGATTACTACTGGCTACTGCCACCCTCTGCTGACCTCAGCCAGCATCTCCCGACCTAAGCTGGCCTCTGCCAACATCTCCCGACGTCAGCTGACCATCGCTGACCACTGCTGACCGTTGCTGACAACTTGTCACATGATGTAATATAATATAATATGTTTTTATGTATTAAAGTTTTGTATAATGTAAATCTATGGCAATAAATGATATAATTTCAAAGTAATCAATGTGTTCTCATCATTTTTTACCGTCCTTTTCCTCTCCAAATCATTCTCTTACTTATAAGATGCGTACCACCTTCTTCGCAAGTTCACCAGCATTTTAGAAATGTTCCGGGAACTTTGGAAATCCGAATTTGACCTTGACCTTGGCCCAGTTTCGAAAGTGGGTCAAGGCCATTCGAAATTTCAGAAATCTTCCGGCCGACTTGGAAATCCGGATGGCCTTGACCCAATTTCGAAAGTGGGTCAAGGCCATTCGAATCTTAGAAAAATTCCGGGCGCTTCGAAAATCCGGATGGCCTTGACCCAATTTCGAAAGTAGGTCAAGGCCATTCGAAATTTCAGAAATCTTTCGGCCGACTTGGAAATCCGGATGGCCTTGACCCAATTTCGAAAGTGGGTCAAGGCCATTCGAAATTTTAGAAATCTTTCGGCCGACTTGGAAATCCGGATGGCCTTGACCCAATTTCGAAAGTGGGTCAAGGCCATTCGAAATTTCAGAAATCTTCGGGCCAACTTGGAAATCCGGATGGCCTTGACCCAGTTTCGAAAGTGGGTCAAGGTCACCGGCATTTCAGAAAACGCTCCGGGCACTTTGGAATTCCAGTTTTAAGTAGAGAAACGGTTCCTTATAACTAAGGGAATAATGGGGAGAGGAAAAGAAAGGTAAAAGTGATGAGAACACATAGAATTCTTTGAAATTATATCATTTATTGTCATAGATTTACATTATACAAAGTTTTAATACATGTACATCATGTTAGAAGTTGTTAACAAAGGTCAGCGTGGTCAGCAGGGGCCAGCAGAGGTCAGCAGAGGGATGCAGAGGCATGCAGAGACTAGCAGGGGCAAGCAGTAACAAGTTGTAATCGTTGTACATTGCCAGAAGCATCAGGGGTGGTCAGCAGAGGTCAGCAGAGGCTGGGAGAGGCTGACAGTAGCAAGTTGTAATCGTTGTACGTTGCCAGAAGCATCAGGGGTGGTCAGCAGAAGCCAGCAGAGATCAGCAGGGGCGAACAGTAGCATGTAGTAATTGTTATACGATGTCAGAAGCATCAGGGGTGGTCAGTAGCGGTCAGCAGAGTCCAGCGAAGGCAGGCAGAAGTCAGTAGTAATCGTTATACGTTGTCAGAAATTCCGGGAGTGGTCAACAGCGGTCAGCAGAGGCTGGGAGAGACTAACAGTAGCCAGTCGTAATCGTTATACGTTGTCAGAAATTCCAGGAGTGGTCAGCAGCGGTCAGCAGAGGCCAGTGGAGACCTGTTGACGGGAGGTCGGATATTAGTTGTTGAAGAGCGAGAAGGGAAGTGTGAGCCTTTCTCTCTCGACTCCCACTAGACGGTCCGAACTTACTTTGGGCAACTTCGGAGAATCGAGAAAAAGGGCATGCATTTTGCCTTTGTCGGGCATCTTTGCCAGAAATGCTAGATTGAGCACCGGGTGCACTACGCACACTATGCCAAATCACGCGACGTGAGCTCGTAGAGTTTCAGAAAGTGATAAAGGCAAACTGACACATGCTCTCATTCTCGAATCTCGATAGATGGTGGTTTTTATCGACCTCAGGTCCTCTGGTGCTAAAAAGCCCAAGTTTGTCGAGAAATCCATCTAGCGTGGACGAGACGAACAATTCCACGACAAACTTGGGCGTTTTGCCGTAGATGGCTGTGCAAATCATGTACCACCGATGGGTCACACTTTCTTTAACTTATAGACAGGGAGCATCACGGACAAATTAAATGGACATTTAAGTGGATAAGAATGCAGTCACTTACGTAGACATTACTGTAGTTATTATAATAATAATAAGCTTTAAACACTGTTTATTAATTAGACTGAAGTACATATAGTCTCAAGTTAATGTGTATTATGCTTGACGCGATGTAGAACCATGTACTTGTCGAAAGAAACGTGCAAACTACGAATATATCTTTCTTTGTAAGCCTAAGATCTCTATTCGTTTAATAAATACAATGCAATATATTGCCTCGATATCTAATTATTTGAACCAACAAAACAGCATATGGATTCCTCATGCAACGTGTTGAAGTCCTGTTCAATTCTCATAATCCCAAAGGGACTAGCTCACGTATGATTGTATCGCGATTACTTTGTATCCTAAGGGATCTAATGACTCTTTCTAGCAACAAGTTATTAAAATAGGGATAACAAACATTTTGTGTATATAAATTCCAATCGTATAAATTTATTTTAGTTCTGGGGAGGATATATATCAGATATATACAGAGCATTACTTTGTTATTGTAATAATAATAAGCTTTGGACAATATTTTTATCAGAAGACACCGTTAACCTGTGTCTTAGGTTAGCGATGTCTTCTGACAGGAATAGGACTGTTTCTAGACAAGTTTGGGCCTTTGGCGTTAATAGTGAAGCATTTATAAGTGATCTAAATTATTGAGTACTCTATTGTTGTATTAATAAATAAATTAAAGTTAGATTTCGATCGTAACTAACTGGAACGCCATCTAGTGTGCAACAAGGTGAATTATTTCTCGACAAACTTGGGCGTTTTATCGTAGATGTCGTCTTGATATATATAGATATACAGTGAATTACATAGTTATTATAATATTAATAAGCTTTAGACACTGTGCGCCTGCATAGGTCGGAAAGTAAAAAATGCCTGGACAGTCGAGAATCTCGACTCGAGATTCCAAATCGTATGCCATTGACGGGAGGTCGGATTTCAGTTGTTAAGAGCGAGAAGGCAAATGTGAGCCTTTCTCTCTCGACTCCCACGAAACGGTCCGTACTTACTTTGGGCAACTTCGGAGAATCGAGAAAGAGAACATGCGTCATTTTGCCTTTGTCGGGTTTCCGAAACCTTCGGTGCCTTTCTGGCATCTCTGTTAGTCATCGATATCTTACGCTTGCATCTGTTATCTTGCATATTATAACGATGATGCTTTCACATAATTTTATAAAACGATACAACAGTTAAAGTATGAAATTAAAGAATAAATTTCTTTCTGTTCGTGACTCACGCGTACCACCAATAATTTTTTTAATCAAACAGAAAGCAATAATTAATATACAATAGTTATTATGTAGGAAGGCTATTTATAAATATCTAAGTACGAATGCTCAGATATATAGGAATAATTAGTATATTGTTTAAGTAGGATTCGTATCTGTAATTGTACATGTACTATTTCATTCTAACGAAATATGGTAATTCGTATTGAATTAACGTACGTACTGGTCAATTTTTACCAGTATGATTCTTCTGCAAACTTTTTCGTTAGTTCGTCGAACAGTGATCAAAGCACGATTGGTAGGTGTATTATAAGATTCGCGATATTTCGATTGTACGAATAGGTTATAAATGTTGTTCCGTGTTATAAAAATTAAAGGAAATGATTTTTCCGTTAGTAATTCTATGGCTTTATCTAGGGACTTTAATCTTATAATTACGGCGCTACTAGTACCGCCAAAGCTGAGACAGCGTTCCCGCGCAAACCAGCGCCGACCTAACTGTCGCCGCCAAAATATCTGTCGTTCATACGCATAACCGTCGTCGTTCGGGGCAGAGGGTAGAAGAGGTTCATTCGCTGTTTGATATTCCGAGGAGAAAGTTCTTCCGTTGTTCTTGTTCGAGAAAAGTTTCAAGAGAATACCATAAAGGATGTCAGGACGTGGTAAAGGTGGTAAGTATAGCGTTTCGTTGGCGACAATGTAGCGCTACGAGCTGCTGGAAAACGCGAAAATCATTTATGTTCTTCCAGGAAAGACCAAGGGAAAGGCGAAGACCCGCAGTAGTAGGGCAGGGCTCCAGTTCCCTGTGGGAAGAATTCATCGTCTTCTGAGGAAGGGAAATTATGCGGAACGAGTTGGAGCTGGTGCACCGGTCTATTTAGCCGCCGTAATGGAATATTTGGCGGCTGAAGTACTCGAGTTAGCCGGGAACGCCGCGAGAGACAACAAGAAGACGAGGTTGGTCGAGCAAGCCTTTCCCTTCTACCCCCCTCTTCCTTATTCTTTCTCTTTCTGCCATTGCGTATATATTTAATTTCCTCCGCATTTAAATAAATATATTTCCATAAATACGTATCTCGGAAAATATTTTACTTCGCCGAAAATTCCCCGTGTACTTGAACGTATCAAATTATTGCATTTAGCGAGAAAGGCTTTCTGATTTCTATTTTTATATTAACCGTATTAACATTTGCGTGTATTCGCCTTGTTTGCCATCCCTAATACGAAAAACGTTCGTCCTGGCAGTTAAATGTACGCGTATACATTTGGGGTTAAACGATGACCTTCAATCTCAACATGGATCTACAAATATATTAGTTAAACGTACCTTTCTTTTCTGTTTCAGGATAATTCCGCGTCACTTGCAGCTAGCTATCCGCAACGACGAAGAATTAAACAAATTGCTCTCTGGTGTAACTATCGCCCAAGGTGGTGTCCTCCCTAACATCCAAGCAGTTCTGTTGCCGAAGAAGACTGGTACCGGTGGGTCTGGAAAAGGCGATAAAGCGTCCCAAGAATATTAGAACAACCTTTCTAACTTAACAGTACTTTAGGACTATATCCTTATTTCTTCGATCATAAAGAAACAAAATAATATCTAGAATGTATGAGATTACAATCATTATTCCAACCACATACATTGTAGAATTATCTGAATTCACGATACAATTTATTGGTTCATTACTAAATTTTTCTTTTCAGTAATGTAGTAACACAATGCATTATTGCTTTAGACTAATATCTTGCGTATGTATGATTAAGTTCTATTATTTAAGTCAATATTCATTAATGTATCCATTTTGTTTTTTTTTCTTCGACTAATTCTTTATTAAATTCTCGATGATATTCTATGAATTGTAAGAACGAATGGTAATTACAGCAGGTTAAATGTTTTTGTTGACTGTAAACGATATTTAGAGTGAAAATAAAGGATGATTAAATCTTCACTTTACATTGTCTTTCGAAAATTATGACCTTTCCTGTACGCGTGCGTTCCCTGGATTTTTTTTTAATTCAACGTTTATGATTGTATTTGTAACTAATCTCGAGCAATTATACTTTCAAAATGTAGAACGTAAACAACTTCCGGTATGACAGCATGTCCACCGGTGGAGTTTTGTAACACATAAATTGATGTAGGTAGCGCGACGGTTCAACGTGACGTTTAATTTTTGATCGCTTGATGCCGAATAGTATTTTTTTTTTTCGTGAAAAACATTCGTTAATTTTAAAAAACAAAACTGCATAAAATGTCGTCGAGCGATATAAGTATGCTTGTCGATATGGGTTTTAGCTTGCCTAAAGCGTAAGGGGCCTTAAATCATTCGTTGACCAACATGTCTAACCTTTAATATTTTATCGTGTATTTTGTTTTAGAGAAAAAGCCTTAGAGGTCACTGGAAACAATGGTGTTATTCCGGCAATGGAATGGTACGTGAAAAACCGTGGCTTCGTTTTTCATTGTCCGGTGACAATCTTAATTTTTATTTCAGGCTCTTGGCTCATTCGGATGAAGCAGAACCATCGTCTAAACAACCTACTGCCGAAAGTGCAGCAACGTTAATTGCTCAAACACCAGCCGAGGATAGTAGTGCTAGTGCCAGCGGTCAAGTATCGACTACCGAAATTGCCAAGTCTATGAAATGCGACGTGTAAGTATATTACGTTTGTTTTTGAGTAATCCTAGAAAGACTAGGAGGGGGAAGATTGTTGAGCCCACCAGTCAGAAAATCTTAAAAATATTCTATTTATCTCGCGCAAAGCATTTCCAAAAAATCATTTATTGTCGTTTGCGTATCTACGATCGATGTTTATAAATCGATTTTTATTTAATTAGAATGTTATTAAAGAAGAGAAGATGCAACAGAATGGTTATGTACACAGTTCTTATTAGCTGATCCTTTATCAGATGAATCTCTGCCATTCAATTGATGACAACAATTTTATATTGTACTTTTAAAAAATCATTTTACAATAAAAAATACGAAAATCATGTGTGGGCACAACAAGCCCTCCTTCAAGATAACAGCTTGTAGCTCGGTCTTTCTACGATTAATTCTGGTATAATCACATCAGTTATTATTATTGTCCCATTTAGATGTGGAAAGCTGTTTAAAACTAACTTGGAAGTTGAATTCCATGCAACAAAGTCTGGACACGATAGATTCTCAGAGAGTACAGAGGAAAAAAAACCACTTTCAAAAGAGGAGAAGATAGAACAATTACGAACATTAACAGAGAAGTTAAAACAGAAAAATAAAGAACGGGAAGAACAAGAAAAAATAGATACATTTGCAAGGGAAAGGGATAGGATAAGGGTAGGAAAAGAAATGGCTCAAGCTAAAAGAAAGTGAGTTATCTGTTTCTTATAAAAAATGTGCATTGAACATATTTACTTCTGCATTTTAAATGCAGATGGGAAGAATTAGAAACAAGAAAGGTAATGGAACAAAGAAGGCAAGAGAAAGAAGACGAGAAACTAGCGCGACAAAGGGTAAAAGCACAAATCGAAGCCGATAAAGCCGCGAGACGTGCAAAAGCTAATAACCAAGAGGCACCTAAGGAAATTCCTCCTGTGCCTTCATCGTCTACGACGCACCATAGGAAAGACTACAGTGAAACGAAGCTACAAGTAATAAGTTCATTTGTTTCAGCCAGGGGCGGATCTACTCAGTAATGACACTGATGCATAACTACTAATACTATTTTTATAGCTTGCAAAATTGATGGCTGCAAGATGGCGTTCGCGTTTTTCAATATTTTTAATATATTTTCCCGTTCTAATTTCCAATTGAGGTTTAATGTTTAGATGTTTGAACATTTCATTTATTCCACGATTCTGGGGGTAGAATGCCTATAGATAGTCGCGTGATTGTCGTCGCGAATCTGTAGCGACGATAATACATCCAGAAGAGAACTAACAGAAGTATAAATATGTTTGTATATTAATAACATTTGCCTTTTATAAAATATTTCAGAAAAGGAAAAGGCCCCTCAAAGTAATTAGCTTCAAGTCCGAAAAGTCTAGATCCGTCACTGGTCCCAGCACATGTTTTTATTATTGGCATGCGTATGAAACAGCAATATTCAACATTTTAGATTAGACTTACTAATGGACAAACGTTAACACAAAGTTTCGGAAGTAAAGAACAATTATCTGCCGTGAGATTGTTTGTTGAAATGAATAGGACAGACGATGATTCGGGTCCATTCTGTTTAATGACAAACTTTCCAAAAAAAATTTTTACAGAAGATGATTATGACACACCATTAGATGTTTTAGGTATGGTATAGATTATATCGATTGGTATACATTTCATTTGAATGATCTGAGTCCAGCTATTATAATCTGGAGCAATATGTGTATAGTACTTACATCATCTTCTCTACTAATCATATATTCCAAGGAACAAAGTCCACTCGTCTGAACAAACTGATCGCTTATTTTCCAGGCCTAGTACCATCCTCGGTTATAATTATTAAGAAGAAAGTACAGCAATACACATAAACATCAATTATTACTTGCCATGCAATCGGTAATATAAGTTGTAAGCTAATATATCAGTGTACAATGTCCTACAAATTGTTTATTAAGGAGGCAGCATTTTTAATTCCAAACATTCTCAATTCATAATTTATAAGAAGTTTCTGTGACAGTTGTTATTCAAGAATGATATAATTTATAAAAATGATCGGAAAAATAAAAATATACATTTGAAAATAATGAGGAATTTTCTCCAAGTCTTTTTACCTGTTTAATCTTTAAAGATAAGAAGTATATGTTACCTTATAATTTCTATCAGAGTCTTTATTCTTCTTTAATCGCGACAGTATCATTAAATAACATCGATCGTATCTTGAAATGTACAAAATTTTAATTTACAATATAATTCCAATTATAGTTATACTATCTTATAATTCTCCGGTACTTCACCCGGGTATATCACGTTATTAGACTTGTTACAGTTCGTGGGGTATCCATAAGTACCATCACAATCAATTAATTCGAATTGTTTATTAAAACAGATTCGTATTTCAAATATATACAATTTTCCCGTTTTCTGAAATGAATGTTGATATTAGCTACATAAATATCGGTTATAAATTAGTATTAGTTTTCATTATCACAAATTTTTACCTTGTCATTTATGCACATCACTGAACCTCGTTTGCCTAATGTTTTTTGAATGGCATTCAAAAATTCATCTGTTGCGTATGGCTTTCCAGGCAAAATGTTCGATTTTGCCAACACATTTTTCATATCGTACTTTGATAGCAAAGTAAGACCTTCTGTGAAATATTTCAACTCGGTATTCACTTTTTCCAATTTTGCCGCGCAAGTGCCATGTTTATTCCACTCGTGTTGCCAAAGAGAATAAGATTCCTTTCCATATTGTATGTCTATCCATTTCTCTTGTAGTTTACCTTCAATTGGTTTTAACTCAGCTGGATTAAACTTGGCAGAATCGTCACAGAACTGTGGACCTAATTTATGGTATTGGGAAGGCCACACGCCATGAATCGTCCACTCGTTTTTATGGGTTGGTAACGAACAAGTATGAGACGCCAAATTTTCTTTCCACGCAAAGCAAACAGTTTGTGGCCAATGTTGAGTAAAGATTAAAACATCGAAATTGTCCGACTCAGCTGGCGCAGGCCTACGATAACTGATATTTTATTCGGTCAAGAAAGCAAGGAAAAATTATAAATATGCAGAGTCTCCCGTAGCATGTGGGAACTGTTCCATGATTATACGTTATGAAAACAAAAATGACCTTGCGACAGAACACAAGCCCGCGAACGTTTTACCATTGACCGTCCTTGGTTCAACGCTATAACACCAGGTAAGTCGAAACATTCCAATTTTACAACAGATTTTATTTTAAAAACGTGCTATAAAAATTGTGTAAAATTATTACGAAATTCTTCTCAACGCCAAAATAGTTTAGTAAACTTTAAAGTGGTATATGTAACTCTTGAACTATTAGGTTTAAGGCATAGGTGCCTTCGTGCGTTTTTGTAGAGATTAAGAAACTGCATCGAATAGTACAATTAAAATAATGAAATTTTTTTTAAAAAATAGATGCAGGTGCATGGCGGCAAAATTCCGTGCACACGTTATCCATGTATATATTTTCGAACTGTCCGAATTGAAAACCGCTTCAATATTTTCGTTGCATGATTTCTCTAGAAATGCAAAATACCTCATTTAAAAAAAAAAATCATGCTTACAAAAATTCGTGTTTCTTGAAAAACAAGAGCGACAGTGTAATTCTGATTCCGGATTGGTGTTTGGATAGGGGAATTCTACTAGAAACGCATAGTGGATGTTCAGTTCTGTTTTTAAATAGTCAGGTGAAATTGGTTCGATTACTTTCGTCTGTCGAAAAAATTATTCGAATAGGACATATGTTTATATAATCATTTTTCAACGCTTTCCGCAGCATTACTTGCTGATGCAGTTCGCACATAGGAAACACTCTGCATATGTATGTGTACGTTTCAAAGATAACAAATTCTTCATTTACCTAATTAAAACAATGATGAGAAGAATAAAAAAAACTACCGTGCTACTAACAAACCACGTCTTGTACATTATTTTATTCGCGCTCGCGACGTATTTTGCTGTCCAACCAGTCGTACACACAGGGAATCCAAAGTGGTACACGTTCACAAACTGTTCAGTTAGCAGAGTTCTATGAGCTCACCGCATTTTATACTTATCTCCCCACTATTCTTCCCACCGCTATATTCTTTGTGGTTGCTAGCAGATGGTCAGCGTCTTTTATCTGGACCCTTGTACCTTTAAAGAGTGTTATGAATAGGGGGATCATTTTATCGTCGTCGATATTAAAAATTATCATCCATGTACCTATCTAGACAAATTTGCAACTCGAAATGAAAATATCGTTTATTTTATTGATTTTCTCGACATGTAACATTGTTCGAAGCAAGGCGAAAGTAGATAACGATTATCAGTTAATGCTATCTCTTATCACAGACGAGGTATACGAGTAAACCTTAAATACGGAATTAAGGAACAATTTATCGAATAGTCTTGAAACTTGTGGGGAATATTTCTAGCCACATATTATATTTTTTGGTAAAGAATTTTTTTCTCGAAAGTGCGTAGGATTTTGGGGGTATGTCTATTCACCAAAAATGATTGTAATTGACCCCTGCAACCGAGAATAATTTTTCCAATACGATTTGAAGTTTTTTTTTTCGTCGAAAAATTTGTCCATCTTCCTGAATTTTTTTCTCGAAACTGAGTAGGATTTCGGGGGTATGTCTATTCACCAAAAATGATTGTAATTGATCCCTGCAATCGAAAATAATTTTTTCAATACGATTTGAAATTTTTTTTTTCGTCGAAAAATTTGTCCATCTTCCTGAATTTTTTTCTCGAAACTGAGTAGGATATCGGGGGTATGTCTATTCACCAAAAATGATTGTAATTGATCCCTGCAATCGAAAATAATTTTTTCAATACGATTTGAAATTCTTTTTTTTCGCCGAAAAAGTTCGTAGAAAAAAAATGGTTTCTCAACTGACCGCCATTGAAAGTCCATAAGGTGTTAGGTGTAAGGTGAAAGGTATCGTATACCTTGCCTGTGCTCTTATTTACCAAACACAATGCTACTAATTTATGTTTATTTTCTTTTCACGTTAATTGTAACTTGAACAGATGTTTTATCAACAAACATATTCACTTTCTTAGATTACATTTATTACACTTCACGCTTCGATAATGACAATTGGAAAAAGAGGTGCATACGTTTCGAGAACGATTACATCATACCACTTGTTATTATCAGCTACATCTACCTGTTATTCAACATGCAATTTCATTTTTAGACGCTAAGCGTCGCCACGAATGCCGTTCAAACAATTCAAATTGCCATCTTGAACATTCAAACCTCGAAAACACCGCGCAAAATATTTTTTACTGATAGTATTCAAGCGAACAAATTCTCAAATTCTGCCATCCGACCACAGACATAATCAATCAAGGTGAAATGACCTGTATATAACACAGCTGAAACGTAACTTCTTTACGTTACCTTCAAACCTTTTTATTTCCATTTAATTATTTGGTTCTTTTTATCACATTCGGGAAGTATAAAAGATAAGTAGAAATAACAAAAATAGGTTTTATGTATTAATATTAAGGTGACTCTTTATTAATCTACCGATCAAGTGAAGCGCCTGGAACGTTCTGTTCGGTTTAAGCCTTTGTCGCAATAAATAATAAGTAAGAATCTTCAGTAGAATAAGAATAATTATCAAGGCGACGAAATTCACCCAGAAGACCACGTGTTCCATTTCTGAAATTAAAAGTTGTTAGACCTAGGTCCAAAAAAGAACTTATTCGAATAAATATTTATGCGTTGCGTGAACTAGAGATGGGAATTTCTAATGCTTAGATTGGTAAACTTTATATCTGTCTAATCTTCGTTCAGAAATGATAAATTATTTTTTTGAAAAGCCTTACGCATTGTTAGCAAAATTTGCCGGGGAGCCCTAAACTCGCAAAATATTTCCGATGGCGGACAGTATAAGTTCTCTCTGTTGAAACCATATAAGGCAGTTATGAGGCCTTCCAAACCGTATCGAATGTAGCTCAAATACATTATCAGTTTACGATAAATGGGCAAAGTTTGCGTTTCACCCAAACCTTGTACCGCTAACAACATCAATGGAACACTGATTGCAGGCCCCACAAACGTGCCGTTCTGAAAAATCAATTCAATCTCTATAATTTTATTGACTTTAAAAAGGAGCATGTATTATGTATAAGTAAAGCAAGTTTCTTTAATTCAATCGTCTCTAATCGAACCAGCCAAGTCACTATCAATTGTTTCTTTCAACAGATTGCGTACTATATTTTGTATTACACTTCTTTTGTCAATTTTCAACGAACAAAGAAAACGTACCACGATGTTCAAGGTGCTGGCTATAGCCAGTGCCATACTTTCCGCAATAAACATGCACATAAAACAAACACTAAAGAACATTGTACATCTAAAGAGTTCCATAGGCTGTCCCGTGATTACATACACCATCGACAGGTAGATCGACGACACTAACACCTACGAATTAGACAAACGTTAATGAAGGGGCTAGCGACATAAATTTGAAAAGAAAATAGCTGTCGCCCGACCTGTGCGGGTATGTTGATTAAGGTGAAAGCACAATAGTAGGGACTCAAGTTGTACCACATGTTGAAATATTCTCGTTTAACCAGTTGCACTTCCGAGGGAACTGTAATTTCATGATTAGTTGAGCAGAAAATTATATTCGACCGCGTCGGGGGAATAATAACAGGCGAACCGGACATCCAGAAAACGAATACGGCGGTCCACAAAAGTGTTCGATTTAATTTTATTAGCATTTACACGACGTTCTCTATCGAAATGTATTTACACGTAATTACAATAGAGTTCTTATTATTTAAAATAGTATACGTAGGTATCGAGAGGAACAATTTCTCTTGATTTAATTTGACCACCCACTGTGACTGTAAACAATACTCGCGAGCATGATTCTACTCTGTTCGACAGGGAAGAAACAAAGATTCGTCCAACATTACGTAACTTTGACGGAAGTTAAGACGCCTCGTAATCTGTCGAATGTTTATCGATTCATTAATGTAATTTATACGCAATTTTAAGCCCGAGGGTTCCACGGGTTTTCTCGCGTAATTATTGGTTTCTCACACTGTAATAATACTGGAAGCATAGGCACGTAGAGGAAAAGTATCAAACAGGCGAAGCAAAAGCCAAAATTGAACAGGGTCTTCGATCCGTCGTTGCCGACGTTCAAGAACAAACCGCCAATGATGAAGCCGAGGAACACGTGTAGACCTATTTTCAGATACATATAATTCTGTGAAACAACAAGTATTCGTTAAGTCATCTCGCGGGACGATTGCTCGTTTTAATATTTCGCGCAGTAGCGGATTAAAAACTCTGTACTGTCTTATACGCTTAGAGAAAAAGTTTTGTTTCGTCCTCGAGACACAAGTAATTCATAATTTACAAAGTATAGAATTGTTGAATGTTTTATAAAAACTGTGTTCATCTTTGAAATAATTAGTGGTAATTCGTCTACCTTGTCTCTGTTGTTTAATCCACCACTGATCTCTCAAACCTATTCTTCGTACCTTGTTTCTGTACAGCTGCAACATCATCCTTCTCGATAAAATGAGAAATTGATCGGTCCAGGAGATTTTAGGCATCTCTTTCGCCAACTGAAACTCGTGTTTCTTCGATCGACAAATAGGAACGATCGGCAATTCGGTGTTCACCGTGTTTATCATTCGATTGGTCCATTCGGAACCGTATTCGCCCGCTGACACTTCGATCACTGAAATTAAAAAAATAATTCTATAACCAGGCGAAAAAAGACATTGAAAAAATAACTTTATCTTTAATGATCAAGGAGTTGAATCGGTGATTTCACTCACCGAAATCAGCGGGATTGTAATGTTTCGGGCACTCGATGCCAACTTGCCGAAGAAAAGGTACCAGATTGTTCACAGTGCCTCTGTAAACGCATTGTCCACCGGCTACCACGTACGTGTGATCGAATTTGGCGAAAATGCTCGCGCTGGGTGTGTGAAGGGAGCAGATCACGGTCCTCCCCAACTGCGTCAAACTTTTCAGGAGGTCGATGCACTGGGCCGCCGATATTTCGTCCAGTCCTCTACAATTATTTACAAAATGCCAAGATGCCGCCTTTTAGGTCTATTGAACGAGATTTCAGATATTTAATCGAGTTTTCACTGTCGATTAAGATACTCACGTGGTCGGTTCGTCCAGAAATATCACAGCAGGATTGTTCACTAGTTCCAGAGCGATCGACAGCCTCTTCTTCTCGCCACCCGACAGGCGTTCGGTGACCGTGTCCTTTGCCCGTTTCAGTCGCAAGATTTCGAGGACTTCTTCTATCTGAAACGTAGATCGCAACTAGCACGAGATCGAAACACCGATCGAGACAAGTTCCGTCTCTTTTTTTTCTCTCCAGCGTTTCAAGTATTGCTATTACGAAGCGTTACGGAGATATTATATAATTGATTGTATCCAACGACGCTGTTTTCCATAATTAGAAGACAATCTCGACGCGTTACGAGGTTCCATCGAGGTCGTACACTATCTCGTCGAAACGAAATTTCTATATAAACTCGGTGCTCCGTTCGATCGCAGACATTTTCTTTTTTTTTCATTATTACAGGGGGCGACGGTCTGTGTACGAAACGTACAAAAGGGACTCTTGGATGGTCGATGGAATATGCCGAAACACGTTTCCCTCCCTTTACGATCGCCAGCGTCCCAAGGCGCGCTTCGGGAATACAAATAAAGGCACGCGATGCAATTTGAGTATTCATGTCCTTCCGAGAACATGCTTCAGCGATGCGCATCGCAACCACGTTTCTAATCGAGCGATTTCGTTCGGACGTTTTTCAAACGCGCTGCGCAACGTACACGAAAACTTTCAAATTTTTTCTGAAACAAACGAACATATTAAAATTTGGAACTTCTACGTCTCGCGAAACTTTAAACGGTATCGATATCCCGTATACACCGTGTCTATTCATTTTATATATTAAAATCGAGGACATCATTAGACATCATTCATCAACGATCGATGGAGGTAGATAAACATTCGAGATCTACGGATCAGGAAGTTACAGCTCGCGCGTTTAGACACTCTCAGCGTCGTTACGTAGAATAACAATCAATATTATTCAAGAGCTCCTCAAACGCTGACAAGCAGTCAAAGATCATTAAGAAGATTATATTGGAGGGCTGTGGAAATGATTTTGGGACGATCTTAGAGCGACGGAACTTTGAATTGAAATCACAGAACTCGAACAAGCGAATAACAAATATGGCGGCTATGAGTATTGAAAGTTCTGTCGCTCTTATTGGAAATTTCATAGCACTCGATAACAATGGGGAAAATAAATATGTGCTAACAGCAGCGATTTTCGTTTCCTTCGAAACGTTGCCGAGTTTTAGGTCCGCGGCGAACTGCAACGCCTCGAACACCGTGAGCCTCGGCTGAAGAAGGTCTTCTTGCATGATGTAGCACGACAATTTCTTCAAAAGTTTCGCCTCTCGTGCCTGTCCATTGACGGTCACGTGTCCGGAGACGCCCGTCGATCTGGAAAACGCCTGCATTGAGTTTCGAATGGTAGGTGACTCGATTTGTGGGTGCTAGGTTGCAACAATGGTGGATGTACAAATGCTATTTGTTCTATGTGAAAAATATTAAAATTTTGGGTTCAACTTATAAATATACGAAGAGACATTTTTGTAAGCCTTGTACAATTGATAGAGACGAACGAAATCCAAAGTTAGGGTGTGTTGTTTGTCTATCTTGATGTGTTGATGGAAAAAGAATAAAAAAAGACGCAGCGTACTATTGCCAAGAGTGTAATGACAGGCTGAGCCATTCCGTGCTATAGAATCTATCGTGCGAGAAGCACTTATTAATAATTACACAAAAACAACTGGGTGGGGAAAAAGTAAATAGGAAACATGTTTCTCTGGACTGTTTTTAACAAAAGCGGAGTCGTTCGTTTAACCATTTTTTATCTTACAAAGCAGCGAAAGAGAAATTTAACGGAAATTCTTGTAAATTTTTAAACGCGTGAAATTTTGAAGTAACTGTTAAAGTTTCTTTGTGTTACATATTTAACATTTCAGTCCATTTCGTTTCAAGTCTTCCCTGCATAAAATAGTGCACATATTTTCGAATTAAGCTTGAGTAACTGATCGAGAGCAGTAAATTATCCGACTCAGTCCACGTTTCCTTTACTCGCGGTACTTTCTTCTTGACGTAATTCGTCTCGCGTCGAAAACTTTTAATCGCATAACTGGAGAACCGACTATGTAAGTCTATCGATCGTCTCGATGTCTGGATTCGAGTTAACTCCGGCTTAGGTGTAGTTTCTGTTTGCTTGCGTTGGGTCGCGAGGTCAGTGATCTTTGACTCTATTCACTCGTGCTTTAGGGGAAAAAGTGATGCGACTGTTTACTCGCCTTCAGCACAGCCATGGCAGCCATGAATCAATAAACAATAATTCAAAAAGCCGAGGAAAAATTATTTTAACGCGATAAAAATTTCTAAAGCAACAAAGTATATTACCTGTTTCGATTTACAATGTTTTTTTAATGCTCTGGAAAGTTCAATAATAATTAATTCTTTGATGACAGGGGCAAAGAAAAACTGATTATTTCATTACAATTATTTTCCTCTTTGACTCGACTATCTAACGCAAACTCCATAGAAAAATGCACTGAATCTTCGCACGTTTTGGTGTGCAAGCAAAGATTAAGAGAAGTGCAAAAGCCAAAAGATAACGATGTACAAATCGTACAGTAAACCATTGGAAACAACAACCTAGATGAACTCTAAGCAACAAAATGTTGACAACTACGATAAAAGTAACATAATTAAAAAAGTTTATTTATCGCAGACTGTAGAGTGTTGATGTTCATTCCTACACATATTATTACAGATCGAGATAGAAATTTGTTTTTCGTAATTTTCCATGTCGTTTTGTTTTATCGCGTATTTTACCTGTATCCTGCGAGGATGTTCAACAAGGTGGATTTTCCAGCACCGGACGGGCCCAAAATAGCGGTCAGTTCTCCAGCTTTGAATTGGCCGGAGACCCCGCTTAAAATTACCTTCGAACCTGCAACACGAGATCGTCCCACAAATATTGCCAAATTCCACCCCGGTTTCTTAATATCAACTAAAAGCATCGCAACATTTTGGAAGATTCTTTAGATCCCATTAGTATTTTCAAAGGGAAATCCGTGCACCGTGAACTTAAAAGATTCCAAAGGAAGTACGACGCACTCGTTTCATCACGTGTATATAATATGCAAATATTATACGGGCTATCGAATAATTTTCCCGCCTCTTTTACATGGTAATCGTATCGTTTACATAGCTAAATATTTATTACCTTTCTTTCGTGTGTTAGACTCAAACAGTCCGCGGAAATTTTATTTAATTAATAAACAATTTGATGACATTATTGGACTTAATAATTTTAAACGGTTCATGGCTTCCAATAATCCTGGAACCAGTAAAAATAGCTACAATAATCATGTATTACAGAAGTTTAAAGTATTTACTATAATAGCTTTTAGGAAGCTATAGTCAATGTTAAATCCTATACGATGATTAATAAACCCATCTTGAAATCTTTCAATCATGTTGACGTATTAATTTACCAGAAAATATTAAAAGGAGTTATTAAATGCTAAAGCCTTTTTTTGCGTAGGAGTAATGACTAGTGACAAAACAGAATGACCCGAACGAATTGTTAATATTTCTGATATGTAATGGGAAAGAAAATTTATTATTGTGTTATAAATTACGCCGGTTTTATAGCAACTCTAGTATAGCGTGTACATCGGATCGAAGGATCCTTTTCTCGACAATCTCGAGGTTCGTGAGTAATCGATGACATTTTTAACGCCATCAACCTGTTGATTCATCGTCGAACACGCGCGGGCAGCGAATAAATAAAAGGGAAAAATAAACCGCGGGCATAGAGTAATTTACCAGGATGAATTTAAGTTTTCTTCGTGTCAAATCAATTTTATGAAACGCTTGACAAATCGCTAACCCAGACCAAATCCGTGAAATTTTTTAACACGTTGTTTTTAAATCATTCGAAACTACTTAATCCAACAGTGAATTATCCATGGAAAATTCATAAGTATTATTTATAAGTAATGGATTTATGTTCCTCGACATCTCAACTTGGAAATTTATTTTTCATACACGGGTGACATAGCCATCAACGCGTTAAAAGTTGTAATTAGACGCGTTATGTCACAAGCTTTTTGTCACTTTCATTATTCTCGTATTTATGCATTCTTTCATACGAACGGATATTATAATTTTAACTGTACATCATTGCTCGTATCTGCCTGTCATTTTGTATGACAGTGGCTTAGAATCCTTCTGGATTTTAATTAAGCACGTGGGAACAACAAATATCTTTTAATTGTTTTCACATAAGAAAAGGTTGAGACCAGTCCTTGAGTCGCTTCGTATATTAATGTTTCCCGAAAAAAAAAAATTAGCGTCGATGCTTTACGAGCAAGTATTAATTATACAATACGATTGTCATATCCCTTAGGCGATAATATCTCGCATAAATTTAAATTTGTAAATCTTGTTATCATCGACATTTAAATTTCTCATCACTGATGAAATTCTCAGACTCGAGTGAATTAATAATATTTACTACGATAAGTATGTGTAGTAGTATTCTATTTTAGAACAAATTGTAGTAAGTGTTTTGTAGAGCAAACGAAACGTGTTTCTTACAGAAACGATCGGAAACAGCATTCGTTAGGGTCGGAAGAATGAAAGTAGAATCGATCTGCAATGCGTATCGTTAATTACGATTCATAAAAAGCGTGAAATGTAAATCGCAATAATCTGTGCAATTTATGCAACCGGTATCGTTTCAATTATGAAAAAATATATAGAATTTCCATAAATAACAGTTCATATTACGACCAGTGTTTAATTTATAGAATATTGGGAAACATGTTCTTTTCGAATTTGTTCGGATACTATATTTAGTGTACTGTAATCCTTTTTATAATACAGGGTGTTCGGCCACCCCTGGGAAAAATTTTAATGGGGGATTCTAGAGGCCAAAATAAGACGAAAATCAAGAATATCAATTTAAATTCAAAAATTTCAAATCGTATTGGAAAAATTATTTTCGGTTGCAGGGGTCGAATACAATCATTTTTGGTCATTACACATACCCTCGAAATCCTATCCACTTTTTAGAAAAAAATTCTAGAAGGTGTGAAATTATTCGACGGAAAAAAAAAATTTCAAATCGTCCTAGAAAAATTATTTTCGGTTGCAGGGGTCGAATACAATCATTTTTGGTCAATAGACATACCCTCGAATTTCTAACCGTTTTTGAGAAAAAAATTCAGTACTGGCTGAACTCTAAACGTTAATAACTTTTTGTCTCCATCAACAAATTGGTATTTTTGATTTTCGTCTTATTTTGGCCTCTAGAATCCCCCATTAAAATTTTTCCCAGGGGTGGCCGAACACCCTGTATATTACGTTTAGTAAAGTAGAACACTGCGACACAATTCCATTCGCGTGTGCAGTCATGCATCTTGTAATCGAGTCCGCTATTGGAATTCCGTGATTAGTTTCATTACATAATGTCCTTCGTTAAATGCAAATAAGGGTACAGACAAATAAACTGAATCACCTTAGTGTTTAAAAGCTTTCAAGGAGGTACCTTGCTTTCCAATCTCCATTGCTTTGTCAATTTTTCAAATTCCAATCTGGCGTTTCAAGAACACACAACCAGGAAGTTTCATTGAAGATATTATATTACAAACTACCCTTTTTTGAAATACATCGTGTAACTTCTTCGTTTCGTTGTTTCGATCAGAGATAGAATTTAAGAACATTCGTTGTTAGTTTTTCCCTAAGATGGTGGCTTGGAATTCCGTTTTGTCTTGGGCCCCATAAAGCCATAACGCGCCACTGGCTTGTCACTTTAATTGCCACTATGATGAGCGGTACGAGTCTGAAACATTCGCTTGAATGTCTTCTAGTTATCCGCGAGGAGAAAGGTTGAAGGAACTGCAAAAGCATAGAAAGCAAAACGCCAAGAAATTGTAATGCGTCTCGAAATGATTAAGGAGTTTCTACTTTGTCAGGTCACAACAATCGAATTTTTCTTCTATTTTTTTTATCTCGAAATACGCACATTTAAGAATGTATAAATTAAATTCCATTAAAAACTTCGTAAGAATGGAGCTACGAAGATGGAGGAGAACCTAAATCTAAGATAGAAAAGTATACCATCGATAAAATATTGATTCGAAAATTTTGTAAAAACTATTTTGCACGGCATCGAAGTGGAAACTTCCCTTGAGGTCGAGTATAATGTAAAATTCCCATCCTTCTTGTTTTATTACTGGTTTACAGTATAGCTGGAACTAGACTTTTACGAGATTTCGCAGAAGCCTCCCACGAATCGTTGCCACCCGTAATTGTTTCCTGGGAAGATGGCGAACGAAACGCCTCGCGGTCTAGGAAACAGTTACCCACGATCCCGTGGAAGTGGTTCGCGTTTTCGTGGTTAAAACTTTCCCTTTTAACCTCTAATTTCTTCCCGAGATACAGCTGTTTTATATTCGAACGATAACGAGCGCGTTTGGCTCGACGGATTACGGGTGGTTTTGTCTTAATTTACAATGCGCCGACACGACTCTCTTCTGAAGCGTATCCGAATACGTTCTCCGGTTGAGCAACGGGCCAGGAGCTGAATCGAAAGCAGAAACAATTGTTTTCGTGGTTTTTCGTCAAACCGTCCGCCATAAATCTCCGTGACTCGACGACGCAAAATGAAAATTCCAAACTGGGCCCGGACATTCCGAACGAATAGATCACTCGAATTAAACACAAAAATACTCGAAAATTAGACAAGATTTCTAGTACAAATTTTATTCCACAATATTATTGAAAATGTTCAATGAAACTGAAACTTTTTAATTGGTTTTTATACATATAACAGTAATTTTTCATGAGACTCTCAGGACCGATGAAACGTTTGAAAATTTAAATATTGAAATTTAGAAAATAAAGGCAACATATTTTCCACTGCATCGTAATACGCAATTAAGCTACCCACGAGCGTCCACATTTTTTATTTCATCCAGTTTGCAAATTATTGTGTTATTTACATAGACGAGATATGATAGGCGACATAAAATGATAATAAAGATCTACAAGGTAGTATCAATCAATTAACTTCAACGTACAATAATTTGCAGCAAAACTTAAATCGTCGTTGCTGCGGGGAATGTACGTTATTCGATAAAAAATCAGATCTTTGATTTTATCTTGCGATCTTCGTCAATTAGTAAATCATAAATCACACGCTGAAATCGAATCAAGGTAGACTTTTAGATAACAAAGTATTATGATCGTTTCGTTATGCAATTTTGCATAAAATTATTTCTTATATAAAAGATGTATTCCCACTATTCGAAAACAGATCGATCGTTCGTTATAGCAAAAGCAAAATGGTAGTTGATCGAAATATAATTCACATTTTATTATTAATGTACTTATTTGGTTAATGTACCTTTTCTGCCGTAAGGTATCGTGTACGTCAGGTCGCTGAATTCGATGTCGATCGGCGCCATTCTTTTTAGATGGGACATCGACAACGTCGTGTAGTGCGTGGGCGTGATTTTTGAACAATCGTGGACTCCATCGTCGCCCTCTTCCGCGTTGAACTCCGATTTCAACGGCATGGCTGATCTCTGCTTCCAAGAATTTATTTACGACCGTCTCGCTGGACCCATTACCAGAGATGATTTCTTTCGACCAGTCTACCGCACTGAAAACCCCCAAGAAAATTACCAACGGATATTACGGGCAATTTTCTAAAACCGGCAAATTACTTCGACGACCAATCGAACAGGTATAAACATTCACGAGAGAAAATAAAATTTGGGAGGATTTAGTATACAGGATATTTCATAATACGTGCTACCAACTCAACTGGCGAACAGTGGAAAGAAAAGCAACGAAAAAGATTCGTACAAGAATGTGTTCTATTCCACGTTCATCCCCAGTCGCAGCCATATTTGTAGTATGAAAAATAATAATCACTAAGCTAGGATTGTTGATTTTACTAAAATTTTTGTATACAATGTTCGATAACGCTTCACTTTGCTAATGAAAGATTAACAGGTCAATCTTGTGTCAATGTCTTGAGCAAGCAATCGCGTGAGTTGCAAGAAAAAGTTCCACTAGGCGTTGCATGCGATATTGCAAATGAGTAATCTGACCTAGAGAATTTTTAACGAATAATTGGGGAAATTATTGAAATCCTATAGAATTTATTTTCTGTACTGTCCGGTTAAGTTTATTCTGAAATATCCTGCCGATATACTACCCCAGTGTTTACTATGGGGATGATCTCTTTCAATAAAAAGTCTACAAATATTTAAGAAATATAACCATCATTTTCATTGCTCCACAATTTCAAGTAAAACTGATCACCCCTATTGTTTGCAACCATGTGTACATATACGTTGATCACACCGCTCAGCTCCTACCGACATAGTTTATTAACAACACAAGGATGGTGGACAAGTTTGAGTGTCAGCCACAGTGTATAAAAATTTACTTACTACGCTTTAATATGCGGTGTGCACTCAATTTTAACGGATCTTTTTATCGGGAAAAATGAAAATTGAACCGTTCGACCGAACGGAAGTCGCGAATAAATCGATGTACGTTGCTTTAATTCGTTATTTATCGTATGAAATGTTTCTTATCTTTGATTGTTAGCGACCGACGATACGCGAATCATAGGAGCGATCGAAAAGCTCAGCGCACGACAGATCGCCGTGGAAGACTGAGGTTGAAGTAACTTTGTCGAGCTCCCTATTCTCAACGACTTTGTACACTGACGCGCGCACAATTGCGTTGGCCGTTTACGAGTGTTTTACGCCAGCAACGCGATACACATGATACACACGATGATAGCTAGCGGCACAACAGTCATCGCTAGTCATCGTATCAAGCTACGTGCTTTCCTGTACGACGTCGACGCGATATTGTTGTCTGAAATTGCAAAGAAAAACTGTAACGTGCACGAACTTTCCAATTGCATAGGAAGGGTGTCGTTTTCAAATTCAGTTAATGGAAGAAAATTAAATTTAACGTGGAACGTGGAAGGTTCTCTGAAGAAAGGATCACGAAGCTGCACGATAGATCGCGAAAAGTAATCGGAAAAGGTACTAAAAAAAATCAGATGATAGCAAATGTAGTATGTTTTAATCGGATAGAAAGAAATTTGTATGGAAGGAAAGACCCAACACCGAGTTCGAAGAATCTTTAACAGACGGTGAAAGACGCTGATGGGAACGCCATAGTGTGGGAATACAGCTTTTGTCGAAGAGACAATGAGTTGCAGAGTAATTTGTTAGAAAGTGCAGTTAAACCGAGGATGGGTTCGTATTATTTTCTGGACAATGATACAAAACATACTGCGAGAAAAACCGGCGGCTATCGTATGTCCAACAGCTGGTTAGCCTGCATTTGTCAACATTCAGGGTGTTCGGCCACCCCTGGGAAAAATTTTAATGGGGGATTCTAGAGGCCAAAATAAGACGAAAATCAAGAATACCAATTTCTTGATAGAGGCTTCTGGAAAAATTATTTTCAGTTGCAGAGGTCAATTACAAGCATTTTTAGTGAATAGACATATATTCGAAATCCTACTCAGTTTCGAGAAAAAAATTCGAGTAGGTGATGAAATTTTTCGGTGAAATTAAAAAATTTCAAATCGTTCTGGAAAAAATATTTTCGGTTGCAGAAGTCAATTACAAGCATTTTTAGTGAATAGACATATATTCGAAATCCTACTCAGTTTCGAGAAAAAAATTCGAGTAGGTGATGAAATTTTTCGGTGAAATTAAAAAATTTCAAATCGTTTTGGAAAAAATATTTTCAGTTGCGGGGGTTAATTACAATCATTTTTGGTGATTAGACATACCCTTGAAATCCTACGCATTTTCTAGAAAAAAATTCGAGAAGGTGTGAAATTTTTCGACGAAATTAAAATATTTCAAATCGTTATGAAAAAAATATTGTTAGCTTTGGGGGTCAATTGCAATCATTTTTGGTGAATAGACATACCCTTGAAATCCTACCCACTTTCTAGAAAAAAATTCGAGAAGGTGTGAAATTTTTCGACGAAATTAAAATATTTCAAATCGTTACGAAAAAAATATTGTTAGCTTTGGAGGTCAATTGCAATCATTTTTGGTGAATAGACATACACCCGAAATCTTGCGCATTTTCGAGAAAAAAATTCAAATAGATGGACAAATTGTCGTTCTACAGCCGCAACTTTAAACGTTAATAACTTTTTAACAAAGCCTCCATCGATAAATTGGTATTCTTGATTTTCGTCTTATTTTGGCCTCTAGAATCCCCTATTAAAATTTTTCCCAGGGTTTCCTGTATAAGGAAATTGGAAGTTGAGAGAAAGAGTAAAAATGGGTGAAAAGATACTTAAGACGATCAGTGTCCTCCGATCACTCGACGCAATGCAAAATCGTGTAGTCATAAAGTCGTTCAACTTATTACACAACATAAAAAACGATACTATTTCCAGCGACAGCGATTATTTCGATTCAAAGTTGTTTTCTAAAAGAATTTTGTCAATTTCTACCGACATCGCTTAACCCCAACACAGCATTCTAGGTTAGAGCACTTAAAAATATAATTAATACGGACCAAACGCAAACAAATAAAACTGTACAATGCATCAGAACTAAATACCGCAGTTTAATTATTTCCCTCCAGATAAAACTGTCATCCATCTCTGGAATGCATTTTCCCGCGTAATTTGATCCGTTACAGGATTACGCATCACTGAAATCGATTCGGGATAAACGGGCGCAGCAATCGAGACAGTTTAATCGATTGGTCGCGTTGCTTCGACTTCCGTTCAAAACGACAACGACAAAATATCGCGATAACCTATATTCCACCGTGCACGTTCGCCTCCGGCGCAGTTATTATCGTTACTACGATGAAGTTACTGATCGATCCGTACCATCAAAAGTTTTTAATCGTCCTTATCCAACGCACATTACGACGGGAATCATCGATCGAACGGATGCATCGTCGCACTTGGTGTTTACGTTTCTGCTCGCAGAAACTCGTGCAGTCGTAAGAATTCTTTCTATTTTTAAATCACGCACGTGCTGTACCATTTACCGGAAAATCCACGCACACACATCGAGCACACGCGTCATCGGTAGTTTCCTGTGCACGAACGTCGATAATGACAGTTATCGAAAATACCATGCCACGCGATGATCTGTCATTAAATTCGGAAAATGGCGAGGCGTGAAAACGTCGACTCGACCTAGACTCGCGCTCGACGAGCAACAGAAGCGGACTGACGAGTCCGATTTTACACTGCCCTAACGTGCCAACTATACGTCTGTGCATGGTGCACCGTTTCTCGTTAAATCTGCACGCATACTCGGATCCCCCTAATCGCGCGGGGGGATGGTTTTCTTCGTCGATTTCTTTAGTTGGCGAATTAAGTATTATGGACCGGTGGTTTCAAAAATTTCTTCTAAGGTCCCCCACCCTTTCAAAAAAAATAGTAAATTGCCACAGCCAAGATACTAGCCAGGCTCGAATAAGTATAAGTTGAATTTGTAAACAACTCGACAGCCTTGGATCATTAATTATACTCTAACGTCAACCTCTATCTTTACTGGCATTATTTTAGAATTGTAAATATAAAATTGAAACGAACGAACCTGAACAAGAAATGCTGAAAATGTTGCTTGATTTATACGCGATGATTTTAAAATTGTAGGACGTAATACTAGGAACTTGTTGTTTCCTTAGATTTTTTTTCTTTCATTTTTTATTTATAGATGTTTACGTAGTTGCAAATGAATTTCGAACAACACAAAGCAGTATGTCGGATTCTATTAGATTGTTTAGTCTTCCGATTCTTTCTTGTCACGTTACATTTGTGTGTGGGTATAAAGGTTATCTACTACGAACTATGACTGTGGAATATCGAACAGAAAACAATATAGTCGATAAGATGCAATTATACTTTGTTCAGTTAACCACAATTCAATTTAGATAATTTCTTCCTAAGTTTCTTAAACCTTCTCCATTTTGTTTCTTTCAATTTTCCTTCGTCCGTATCCATATACAAGCAGAATAAATAATCAATATTTACGACCAAATATGACTTTTGTATAAATTATTTAGCAACAATCGTCGGAATATCAAATTGTTCGTGGAGTTAGAGTTCTACTTTGAACACTGGATTCTCACGAACCCGTTATTAGCGCCGCGTGCGAATGTCTTTTATTTAATTTCCATTCATAATCTTCTAGCTTTACTTTCCACTAACTTTCCAGTACGAGCGTCTACGGAACTGAATATTGATACACTATGTTTTGGTGCAGTATTACACAGCACCAGTTCTCGTGTTCTGATATTTCGTATTCGATTGTCGCTAAATTAACAAAACGACGCGAGAAGTAGGAAATGATAAGTGAATTGTCGCGGTAGATTTAATCAGTTTTAAGAAAAGTATAGATTTTCTAATAATAAAAGAAACTGGAAGCCAGAAGGAACCAGTGATGCATAAAGTCCGGCTCTAAACATAAGCATACCCAGATTCGCAAAGATTTCTAATTACAGAAATAATTTTGACAAAATAATTAACGATTAAAGCGAAGAAATTTATAACTAACACGCAACATAAATTTGAATCACGGATGTGAATAATGATGAAACTAGGAATCAATTGAAAGATAAAAATCTGAATATTACCATACAAATTCTTACTGTCTTATTGAAACTAAATGTTAAGCAGCTTGTAAAACTTTGAATATAATATTTTGAAAAACCAGTATACTATTTTCGGAAATTACGAGTACCAAACTATGTATAGTAGTGACCTTTAGAAATCAATATGGAATTATAGACGGGAATTAAAATACAATGTAAAAAAAAGGACATAAAAGTAACGAATATACTAATTTACAATTCACATAAAAGCGTCGAGGCCTATGACGTAACCTAATATAAAAACTAAAACTAAGAGCCTTGATAGTAAAAATTAAATTCTTCGTTGGTCCTGCTGTAGCAATTTAACGAGAATCAGGGAATATTAATCTTGATTTACAATCATCAGATTCTATAACGAAAAATTATTTATGTACAGAAAATATTGTATTTGGTCCAGCAAGAAGTTGGGTACCACTGGTGTAAACAGAAGTACAAAAATTATTCTTCCGGTTACGTTTGTTCGATATACTAGATATGTAATTATATAATGCATTCGTGTTTGAAACTAAAAATCAAGTCGTTCGGTGGGTTGCACAAAAATTCAGTGACAAAAACGAATATACAAATAACTCGAGCCCGCCGTGAAGTATAGAGCTTTAACGAGCATCGTACACCTTTCCCTTGTAATAACCCAGTCAACATTATGCTTTCCCGTTTGTTTAACTAGGAAGAGAGGAAAATAGACCAACAGAAATTACACGGACGTCACTGTCGACTTACGAGAATACGAGTACGTTGAACTTTCTTGGTAGATGATGAAAAACCGTGTAGACAAGTTGCGTTTCGCGTTTCCGTCGAAGTTGGGAAAATTTTATTTTCGAACAACGAACTAACATTTTAGATTCGCTCCTAAATTAAAATTCCTTTTCCCGCAATTCTTATTCGTTACTCGAAAATCAGATTTGCCCCCCATTTTGTCAAAAATCAATATTTATTAAATATTTCTTCTCATCCGCAATACTACAAATAAAAATTTTCTAGAACCAATGCTCTATGTACAGACCCAAACTTTGTACGAAATTTTATTTCCAAAGAAACAAAAGTGACCAAAAGATGTAATTTTTGCAGACAAATATACATTTGACATCTTTCCTTTGAACGAACGGGAAAATCTGCTGTCAAACCCGGTGGAGAAAGTGTTCTTGTCTTGTTACGTGTACAAAAATTGTAATGGGAAAAGAAAAACACTCTGAATTTCGTTAAATTACGATTTTTCGTCGCATGACACGCAATGCCATTACTACGTATTAAAATGAGTAATGCAGTCTAACAAGTGCTGATCTGGGGTACATCTGATCGGTCTGTGGACTTAAATAGTTCAGTTCTGCGTGGAAGAAACACTAGTTATTATCATGCGCATATAAAACGTAGGAAAAAAAAAAGAATGTTCCCGTTACCTTAGAAAATCCTTCGCATCTATAATTATTCGAATACTCGCGTGCATGCATAATTTACTTCGTGTTTGCATAAGGAAGTAATCGTATTGTGGACACTTTGGTTTTGCACACTGTAATAATGCAACATTCTAACAAATTTTTTCAGGTAAATTGCGATAAACAAAAACTTTCACTTCGACTGTACTTCACTACGGTCGGACGATTACGAAGATACCTTGCATCGGCGAATAGAAAATTCAGCTTGTTTATGTAGCTACACGCGACCACAATTTTCGTTTTTATTACAAAAACGGTCCTCGGTACTTTTTTCTATCCCAGTTACCTAATTACTGGCGTGAAACGCGAACGTTGTGGCACGCGGTAGTTACATAAAATCAAACAAGCAAGTTTATGAAAGGCATACTTTTATTCGTAAGAAACATATACTATAAAATACAACGAAGATTATGCCAATCCAATATAGACACGTACAATTTGCATGCACGATGCTTTACAAAAGTATATATGCATACTGATCGGAATCGATCGCGGTAATTTTTTTTTTTTTTTTTTACATATAAACATGTACAATTTATCCTGTGTAAATAGATACAAACATATTTCTCGTTAAAGTACATCTGTCAAGTCGGTATTATATAAAACGAAGATCAAAGCGATTGAACTTTACTTTTGTTCCACATGTTTCAACAATAAACTTAATTTTCATGGGCAAATCGTTCAGTTCGGCGTCGTGGAACGCGGGGCATTAAAAAATTTTATTGCGCTTCGTGTAAACTTTCACATACGTTTGTTCAAGCATACTACATTATATAAAAAACAATAACGATACTGGGAAATTGCGTTAATAAGTTCGTTTCCCACGATAATGAGACCCAGAAAAAGAAAACAGACATACTATCTTCCAAGGATGAAGTAACTGCGAAGAAAGACATTATTTACACTCCAACAATAGGTAATAAGACATTACCCATGGATCCTAGATCAGTAACAATCGGTATAGACAGAGAATACCAAATATAGGTCGATTCAGCGATTTCAAAACATTTACAAAACGATCATAGACAAACTAACCTCGTGTTCAACAACAAACATTTATCAAGAATTATAGAAAACACACTCCAGTTCCTGAATGCGACTGAGAGTGAATACCGACGATAAAAATTTCTTTCTTTAAAGCTTTCAGAGTACCTTCACTCATGCTACTTACATTTCTTTTACAAATGTAGGCTCCCTTACAAAATACAAATTGATTAATATAATATACACTCTACGTATAAGAGACACGTTAATTGGAAGAGTTACGACGAACATAAAGGTTTCGATGGACTTGCTGCGAATCGCAAGTCCTCGCGGTGCGCGGAACAACGAAGTACGGGCGAAGTCTGGTCCGCGACGCGTTAAGAAAATTTTACAACTCTGTACAGACACGGTAAACCTGGCAAGATCGTGCTGAAATTCTAAACACACGTCGTAGCATTTATCATTCGTAACTCTCCTGCATCGTCAAACTCACAGCCATAGGTGGATACAAAATGTGAACACTCGCAAAACGTTGTCAATTAAGGCCTCTTATTCCTTTCAAAGAATAAAGTTTCAGAGTTTTAATATTGTTCGACAAGCTACTCCATTGGCTCGGAATCGCTCGAATCCCTTTCTTTCCTTGCTAATCCCGACGAAGGGCACTGCTATATGCATCGAATACACACACGCACACACATATAAACATTCTCGTTCCTGCAGTCGATTCGAGATAAACGTGCGTACTTACGTGCATACTAGAAAGTTGTGCTACCGTGTAGTAAAACGAAAAAAAAAAAAAAGACGAAAATGTACCCTGAACAAGTATGTCGCGTTAGTTGCTACAGAGTAGTCGTTCTGACGTAAAACTAATAAAAACGAATAAATTACGTTAGTTTAGACCTTACGGATTCAACGTGCAACAATTGCAAGTACGGGGTATGCAATTTCATCGACAATCGGTGATTCTAAAGAAAATGATTGTCTCGACGCGTCGAAGACACACCGTATCGTCGATCGCGAGTCTCCGTTGTATCGCGACGGTAAAACGAACACGTTGACGCAGCATTCGTTACGAATTGTACGTTTGAACATTGTTTAATTTCCAAATATCGCGCACGACGTTCTATCGCGCGGTCTTAAGTTTCCAACGGAGGAACAGATAAGCAGCGATACGAAGAACAACGAATATCAAAAGCAAGGCAAGAATATCGAGAGTAAAATCGGCATCGAGCATATCCAGCTCCTCCAAAGTCGTTTCCGGATTTTTGAAGTGGCAGTAGACCTGTAAATTAACAACGATCGTGCAACATTATAAAATTCGATCAACCGCTTAATGCTCGCTCTTCTTTAAGATTGATCAGAGATACATGAAAATCAAGTGGTTCTACATATTAAATTAAACTTGAGAAAAATGCAACGTGCACGTAGCCGACTACACGTAGTTTAGGTTATTAAGCGGTTAAACTTGCCTGATAAATAACGAGAAATCATGTAGGACGAATACCATACCTGGAAACACTTGAGTTTTTCTCGACCGAAAGAGTAAGTGGCCAACGCAGTTCCCTCGAATCCGTATCTGATGTAGCTCAGATAAGTGATCCATCTGAGGTACACGGGAATCGCATCGAAGCTGACGAAGAAGCCTGAGAACAAGAGGAACGGCACGGACATCACCGGCGCCAGGAACACACCGTTCTGCACGTTCATAGCTGCTCCGACGACGAGTCCAACCGATTGCGCGACGAAAGAAATCAACAAACACGTTCCTAGAAACATGCTAAACCGCATGGTGTCCGACGGTTGACTCGTCAAGAAATAGACGATCACGACGTACATCACGCAAAATATTGCCTGTGGAGGAAAGATCGCGACGTGTGAGCATTCGAGTACGGAAATATATACAAGTTCTTTCTGTTGAACCTTTACCTGAAACGGTATGTCGGACACGGTGATCGCTAGATAGTAGGCCTTGAGGGAATACCATCTGTTAAAGTTTTCTTTTAGAAGCACCGGTAGCTCCAACGGAACTGCAAAGAAAAGAATATTAAACTACCCGTAATTACACTGTATGGAAAGAGGAGATTACGTGGGACATAACGTACAAGACAGAATCGTGATAGTCATAGACGTATACATGAGAAACAGCATATTAAAGAAGAGGAACCCAAGGTTGCTAAGTACTTTAGCGCCATCGTTTCCAATGTCGTAGTAAAGCGCGCCGATCAATAACCCCACCAGGATATGAGCGAACAATCGAAGATACATAAGCGTCTGGAAAATAAAACAACGTGAATTCCCTGGCCAGATAAATTGGAAGTCGATAGAAGTTGAACGAAGGAATCATACTACTCACCCAATCTCTGCGGCTGAAGAGCAAGGTCCTTTTCAGAATGATCCAGAACTGTTGACACTCTGACGTAGGATATCTGTCAGGAGTGACAATGATCGTTTCATCGAGCAAGGCTACGTCGGCGTTGTCCTTTTTATCCGGGTCCATTGATATTACTACGTCCGCTATGTGAAGTCGAACAAACGATGCAAACGATATTAAAAATTCAATACATTGTGTACTATATGCATTATGTTTGGTATTACGATGTATTTATAAACTGTCAGTTGCATTAAATGAAAAAATTCTTGAATTTATCGATCCCCCCGATTATCCGACCAACCCCCCATTCCTATTAAGAATAATCGAGGGTTCGCTATAGTTGGGGTCAAGAGTAATCTAGCGTGATCTTTATGCGACCTTGAATAGAATAAATCCAGAAATATATGAGAAGATATTTTGTAAATAATGAAGTAAAAATATGTAGACCCGATTTAAAAAAATATTCATACACTCTTTCCTAGCGTTAAAAACAAGTGAGTTGTCTAAAGTGTTTGAGTTAAATAGGTCATGTCTTATACATCCAACGAAACTTTCACAAATTTCGTTCGATGATTTATTTGCTTTCTAGGCGTACCTTGTTTTGCAATATCGTTGGTTGCGAAGGATGGAATAACTGTTTTGTTGCTCGACTCTTCCTGTTTATAATCCTGAAACTTGTCCTCCAAATTCTTCACGTCATTTTTGTCTTTTGTCTCGGCGTTTTCCCCGCTGTCGGTGCCTTTTTGAAGCGATTCGCTGAGCGCGTTGTTGAGCCCCTCCGATTTGTTTTCAGGGAATGGGTGTCCTTCCCGTATATCATACTTTCCATTCTGTATAGCGGCTACCAGACTCCTAATATTGTCTCCGTACTCCCCACAGGACACTTCGATGACTGTGAACAGAGTTATGATAATTTGAGATGGAATATAACAACGTAGATCATATGCATCATATTTAAAGATAGCATAAGTTCATGGAGATACGAAGGTCTACCGGAAGATAATGCTTTCTAGGTCAAATAACAAAGGTAAATTATCCAGTATTGCTTCATGGTTAACAAGATTGAAAAATGAAAGAACGAAAACACAATGATCTGAATAATTATTGTACAAGGTCGAAGTAACTCCAAGATATTCTGCTCGAAAGGGGGGAATTGTGTCCTTCACCTAAGTTGAACTGCATAGTTTCTCTCCAGACTATGTGTTTCAAGTATTAAACGCTTGTAAGGCTAAGACAAAGAGTTCAGTTGAAACTCAAACGGGAATACACAGTCTGCAGAGAAATTGAATCGCGTGACTTGTAGAACTTATGACTTATATATTTGGTATGCAACTATAGAATGCTTCTATAGAGTAGGAAAAGTCCATAAATACATACAATGTCACACGTTAAAGATCTATCTTCTTCTATAGAAGATGAAACAAGTCAAATGCACGAAACTCACTGAACGAGGCCGGATTGTGGTAACTCGGGCAATTAAGTCCAATGTTTCTAAGGAAAGGTACCAATTGCGACGTAGATCCCTGATAAACGCATTGTCCCTCGGCCAACGTGTACAAAGTGTCGAACATTTCAAAGAGCCTGGCGCTGGGTTGGTGAATGGTGCAAATTATTGTCCTCCCTCCTCGAGCCAAAGTCTTTAGTAGCGAGATACATTGAAAGCAAGACGACGAGTCCAGACCACTGCAACCAAAACGAGAAAATTTTTAATTTCATTGCACTGCAGGAAATGTAATTTTAATTTTTTTTAAATAAGAAAAGATATTAGAGAATTCTAAAACATTCTTTCACATGCCTTTCAACACACAGACGCAGGCCTTGAGCCAACTGGTCATTGATCGTGGCTGTTTTTTATTGCCTTATCACAAAAACAGACGCTTCCAGGGCCTTCGAGAACCGGTTGAACGAACGTTTTCAAAAAGTTTCGGCTGACCACTCATGCAGAGACTCGCCAGTATTAATTTGCAAATGGGAAATACATAACGACAAAGCAAATTGACTTGGAAGAGTATTCTTTTTCAAATCATATAATATTTTAAAAGTCAATAACTAAAACTCACATCACCATTTGTGTTTTCTAAAATTCAAGGAACAAACATAACGACTGTGTTGTTTTTTGTTTAAATTGACTGTAAGACGGATGTCAATGGAGATCATCTTATCTTGCAGATGTTACAAAAATGCTGCGCTAAATTATAGTGAAAGCCGAGGAACAAAGGAGCTTTACAAAACTTAGAGTTGGTCGCGTACTTTCTCCCGTCAGTTATTATGAGCATCCTTTCGTTTCACCATCCAAGGAAACACGTGCACAATCCTATGATTCTCTATGTGTGTAATTAATGCATAATGAAAAATGGTACCGTTAGCGTGTCTAAGCATCACGCTAGTACGTACACGAATCGAGTAAAAGCTAATCGAGCTGTACAAGAATTTGTATTATATTGTAAATCCAGCCTTGTTCGCTGATGTCCTTCCATTCTTGCTTGTGTATTTCGTATAATTAAAATAAGAAATTGCCAAGATCGTCGTAGAAATCAGTACATAAATTTGCAACATAATTGAAAGTAAATTCGTCGTCCGAGACCGCAAGATTTAATGAATTTCAGCGTGGTTTCCTTGTCGGAAGAAATTGAACTCCGATGATCGTTCAATGACACTGACCATGTCTTCGTTAAGACGTTTATATAAAAACCAGACAGGTTTCTCTGGCACTAATATAGCGGTGAAAGTGAAAGTACTCGTAATAAAAATCTCCTATTGACTTTGCATCTATTGTCGATTAATTTCAGGAACAGAATCTTCGACATGGATTGACATTTCTAAATCTCAAACCTGTTCTCTTTTCCCAACCGTGTAAGTGTATTGTCAGTCGTAAAACTAACGGCACCACTTGTTGGGTCACCGTGTATCCTTCAGGTGCGCTGCACTAAACGTACAGACGCCACTTGTAAACTTAATTAATTTAACTATTTAACATTTAAACTAGGGATTTAGCTGTTGATGACATTTTTATCAGCCATCCATTTTTAGAGGCACACGTTCATGAGAATGACTAACTAGCCCTCCTTAACAAAAGAAAAGTGATTATTTACTGAGAACGTTTTTACTATACCTGGTAGGTTCGTCGAAGAACATTATTGGAGGGTTATTGACTAACTCGAGGGCAATGGAAAGCCTCTTTTTCTGACCACCGCTCAAGTTCGAGGTCATGGTTCGAATGTGCTCGTTCAGGCCGAGCGTTTCAAGGATTTCCTGGATCTGAAAAATAAAAAGAAACGTTCGGTTAGCAAAACGCAGTTCCTTTCCCTCCGTTGGCACTCGATTCGAGTGTTTGCAAACTGAAGAGACTAGACGGACTGCTCGGTAGAGTTCTTTGGAGTTGAAGGACAGCCATGACCCTCGAGGTGCTTACGAATGGCGAGAAAAATTTAACATGACCACCTACCACTTCCTCCTTTTCCGCCTTACTGGAGTGAGAACCGAGTTTAAGGTTCGAAGCGACTTTCATTGCTTCGGCCACGGTTAAATTCGCGTGAAGTTGATTGTCTTGCATGATGTAGCAAGAGAGCTTTCTGAAGGCACTAAGGTTCCTCTCGTGCCCGTTCATCGTGATACTTCCTTCCACGCCCATCGACCTAAACATACGTTTGCAATAAGCCGTGAATAAACAGTCGACACGAGCGATTAAAACATTCCTTTTTAATCAACGTTCCGACCCCTGTGTGGGTCTATTTGAAAACGTAGAAGATTAATTTCGAATCTACACAGAGTGTATTGCCACCATGATTTCCCAAATTTTTGGTCGACTGTAAATTATGATATAAAAAATTTCTAAGACGATACATCATGGCGTTACGTGTCACACTCTATGTACAGATTGATAAATTTTAAGTTATAAATGCAAATAGTAAATTACTCGCTATATGAAATGGAAATTGAATTGTGGATGGACGTGTGGAGGACATGTATTTATTAGTCCACTAATCTATTCGGTTCGTTATTTCTAACAAAGCGTAATAAGCTATTTATGTCGAGAAATTATTAGTTTAAGAGATATCTATGTATTGAAAAATATTAGTAAGGCAGATAGCTGATACTCTGAGACGGCGCAAGATGATTTGTATTCGACGATGTAATCAAACAGAACCGTTTCACTGCCTTTATCGTTCGTATGAAAGTTGAATGGACTGTAAATTTAGTTATTGTTGATAATCCAGTGAAATGTAGTAATAATAATAAGTGTATCTTTAATAGAAGATATCCAAATTGCGTAGTTGCACAACAGTTAAGTCCTTAGTTGCTAGAGCCGAGCAAGGAAGTATGACGCAAGAGAGAAGAGTTTCCGGTTTGGAATAGTCGTCAATCTTAGACGTTTTGAAGCACGTGACATCAAATCTACTTGTTGCTGTAAAATTAGTCGAGAACATAATATTCCGCGATCAACTGTATCTTACATACTAAAGAAACAACGGTACCATCCGTATCGCGTGTGTCTAACGCTACAGTTAGAAGACAATGATTACAATCGCACAGTTGGTTTCCGTAGGTGTGCAGAGAGAAAAATATTACGTGATCCATTCTTTTCCATTACGTTTTAGTCAAGGAGGCTACAATCAAATAGACACAATTACCACTACTGGTCCAAAGAAAATCCTCATTGGCATAGACCAATCCACCAACCTTGCTGGCCAGTGAATGTTTTTGGGCTGGTATAGTGAAACAACTGATCAATTGAACTTTGCAAACACTGGAACCAATATAACGAGATTCCATAGATATTCTGATCTAACGCCAATGGATCTTTTTTATGGAGTTACGTAGAAGAAAATGTTTGTACCCATAAACCAACGACAGTAGTCGACGAGAAAGAGCGTTTTTTAGGCCAAAGATTTGTTAGATGCTGTGTACAGTGGCTTCAGAAAAATACTACAGGCATGCATTAACAATCAAGGCAATGTCTTTGAACATTTAAACAAATTTACATATTCGTTTTTCGTGCGTATAATTGGCATCGTTATGACGTCAGAAAACCGAGCAACGGAATAAATGTCACTCGAGGCACAAATTATACCTTTGATTCTGCCTCGAAAGAAACCAGTTTCAAGAATTGGCAAACTTCTGTCGCTCGAGACATTTTATCTTATGTTTATTACTTAGTACTTCTTCGAGACATCATTTAAAACATGTTAAATCAGTATTTCCCAAAATATGAGGTGCGACTACAAAGGCGGAGGGAGGGGGAGGGCGTAAACAAAGATTTATTTTTTCTATTAAAACATTAATCGTCGAAGCTTAACAAGTGTAGTATTATTTTAAGCTTAGAATACTATAGCGTGGCATTGCCTGCAAATTTTGATCACCGATTCCCCGATTGTCGATAGAATGCAAAGAAGAAAACTGTTAGTCAGGGCATGGTTGATAATAATTTCATGTTAATGAGATAATTTTCTTCAACCATTCAAACACTACTTTTGTTTATTGCCATGGGTGTGATTTCACTAGTATAGTGTTAGCAAGATTATAGATGTAGTGTCGGAGGGTTAAACCTACCACGTATCTTGGGCGTAGAAATTTTCGTTTATTTTTTTTAGGGTGCACCTCCTAAAAAGTTTGGAAAACACTGTATTAAACCACTTACAACAAAACAAATTAATTCGTTTACAAGCCTTTTTATAACATAGTATAAAAGATACGATTTAACAGTGGTAGGTCGCCATACCGGAATAGAATATGCTCTTCTGTCTGATGGCTGATCGTTATAGAAACACTATTGCCAACAAAAAGATTAGGAACACTGCCACACGCCTGAGTATGTTAAAAATATGAGCGTGCCTATGCTTAAGAGTTGAACGATCGATTTTCTAAATCGTACCTTCTTGAAAATTAGCGAATTTATAAAAAAAAAAACAAAAATATATAGTTAAGAAGTGGAATTACTTTCCTCTCCTTAATCACATTTTCTATTGTTTCTACTACTGTTTACGCTAACGAATTTACTGTCGTTTAGAAAGTACACGGACAGTCGAAAAGTTCTCGTGAAAGAATTGCGCAACGGCCAATTCACGAAGAAAGCGAAATCGTATCCCAGAAAGCGAGTGAAATCGCAAAAATTTATACGTAACCGGGCGAAAGAAAGTGAAAGACAGGTGTTTTGAGAAACATCGAAAGCATTTCTCGCTCATCTCGCAGCCACGTACGGAGCTTGCAATTCCGAGGCAGTAATTTAGAATCACGGTGCAACGCGACTAAACTGACGGAATAGAACTTATGAAGTCGAACGATAATTTTATCGATGAATAATGATTGCGTTACAAAACTTGCATAAACATAATGACTCACTTGTATCCGGTCAGGATGTTTAAAAGAGTCGACTTTCCAGCACCGGAAGGTCCCATAATGGCCGTCAGCTCTCCGGATCGCAGCCTTCCGCTGACGGATTTCAGAATTGTCTTCACATCTGTAAAACGATCGCATTGTTTCTCATCAATGAGTCTGCCTGATTTGGAGAACAAAAATCTATTATACAGGGTGTTCGACCACCCCTGAGAAAAATTTTAATGGGGGATTCTAGAGGCCAAAATATGACGAAAATCAAGAATACCAATTTGTTGATATTTCACATATTCTGGAATTTTTTTCCAGAAAGTGGGTAGGATTTCGGGGGTATGTGTAATGACCAAAAATGTTTGTAATTGACCCTTATAATTAAATATAATTTTTTTAGAATGATTGGAAAATTTATTTTTCCGTCGAAAAATTCCACATCTTCTGGAATTTTTTTCTAGAAAGTGGGTAGGATTTCGGGGGTATGTGTAATGACCAAAAATGTTTGTAATTGACCCCTGTAATTAAATATAATTTTTTTAGAATGATTTGAAAATTTTTTTTTCCGTCGAAAAATTTCACACCTTCTGGAATTTTTTTCCAGAAAGTGGGTAGGATTTCGGGGGTATGTGTAATGACCAAAAATGTTTGTAATTGACCCCTGTAATTAAACATAATTTTTTTAGAATGATTTGAAAATTTATTTTTCCGTCGAAAAATTTCACACCTTCTGGAATTTTTTTCCAGAAAGTGGGTAGGATTTCGGGGATATGTGTAATGACCAAAAATGTTTGTAATTGACCCCTGTAATTAAATATAATTTTTTTAGAATGATTTGAAAATTTTTTTTTCCGTCGAAAAATTCCACATCTTCTGGAATTTTTTTCTAGAAAGTGGGTAGGATTTCGGGGATATGTGTAATGACCAAAAATGTTTGTAATTGACCCCTGTAATTAAACATAATTTTTTTAGAATGATTTGAAAATTTTTAATTTAATTGTTAATAACTTTTTAACGAAGCCTCAGTCAAGAAATTGATATTCTTTATTTTCGTCTTATATCTAATAACACCCTGTATATCTTTTCACATTCTGTAAAGTTTCGAGTCTTAAACGCATAATGCTCGAAGAATTATGGAAAAATTCAAGAAATTGTCAACGTTATAGGACTTTGAACCGAAATCTGCGCCACACACTCACATTGTACGCTAAACATTAACCCTTTGAACTCTAGAAGCGATTCTCAATCGCTACCAAATTTAATCTAAATCTAATCCAGAACAATGAACTTGAGATTCGAGCATGAAATCGACACATGGAAATGTTTACTTTTACAGTTCACCATGAAGCAATGCTTGAATCAGCTCGTTTTCCCGGTTTAGGGAAATTACATTAAATTAGGTATTCGACTGAGAATCGCTTGTCGAGTAAAAATAAATAACATTTATTAAGCCGGTTTGTGTGATATCTCGGGAACCAGTAGACCGACCGATTGACTTGACATTTGACACATATATGTACAAAATAAATTCCCCTCTATCGTCTGAACAGAAATAAGCTCGATTTATCGAAAACTTTTGCCGTTTGAAAGAGTAGCAAGATTTTTCCTCGTGTTTATAGAAAGTATTTAAAAAATCGATCCCTTCGACCGTAAAAGAAACATAGACGCTTCTGAAAAGTGGATCGGTAACCGAGAGATCGGTAACCGAGATATCGTATCGTAGAAAAAAATTGGGACAAACCTTTTTAGTTTTTTTTTTTGTCGATTCGCGTCCTCGGTTGCAAACTGCAATTAATCTTTCGAAACGTCAACGACCGTGAGATCAGATGGGAAACAAAGAAAATCGCGTCGAGGAATCGGCAACCATGCATGCAGAGACATCATTTTCCACATTGTCAATCATACTTTGCCCCGAGCGTGGATATCGCGAAATAATGAGGCTCGTCTTATCTGTTCAGAGTTGAAAACATGCAACAGAGAATTGCACGTGCTGCATATATCGAACGTAAAATTATATTGCTAACAGTTAATAGGTCTCAAACGTTCGCCTAGTTAATGTTTTGCTTTAATTAAAGTTAACGACTATTTGTTAGAATAGTCGTGCTTCGAAACCGAAGCAACATATGACGTTTATTCGATTACCATATTGTTTTTCAATGCGTTCTTTTACGTGTTGCGTGCCGTGTAATGTAATTGATAAGTACGATATGATATTTCTACTATTGCATCACACGATTCTACGTGTACGTGTCGCGGATTGCGTGACTCTTGATTGTACTTTTTTTTTTTTCCTCCCTTTGCAAATGTAACACGCACGCTCGATCGATCGCGGAAAAACCGGAACTCGATCAGCGAGAATTAAAAAAAAAACAAATCGCGTTTATACAATGCTGGCCGTTAGATTATCGTTGGAATAGGTCAACACGCGTATCGATCCGACTAATATTCATCGACGCGATACGCAGTATCGTGAAACGATTGATTATCGAACGAACGATACGTTTGATGTTTACACGTGGAAAATTATTTTGGATAACGATCGATGGACTCTTCTTGCTACCTTGTTTTCGAGATCTTTCCCTCAAAATCACCGATTTATCTGTCTCATCGGATATCGACAATTCCCCAATCGCCAAGTACTGTCCAAATATTTCATTTTTATTAAACTTCGATAAAATTTACAGCACCGATGGATAAGGCGGTCCACTATTTTTTATTTTTGCTATTACAGTAGGATTTTTTATTTGATAATTAAAATCATCGAATAACAAAAAATACATCGATGCTTAAAAATTCAGTTTTCGACAATGCTGTTTACAATTGAACGTATCGACGTATGCGAATGGAAATAGAGTGCGTGAACTCTCAATTAACTGGGACACGAAATAAGTCGACGATGTTTCCGGCCGAGTAATCGCTCAAAATACATTTAATTTCACTTAATAGCGCGTTCTCGAGAATATACGCAACAAAATATCTGCTCTAAATAGTTAACATTATTTTTATTCTCATGAATGGTAAGCAGCAACGATTTTTTAAATATCTAAACCACTAAGGATATAGAAGAAAATGAAAAGTCTACTTTTAATTCTTACAAGACAATTTTGTATTACCTGTATTACATGTAAGTCGAATAAATTATTTAAAAAACTAATAAATAACCTCTACGATTCAAGGTGTAAAATTATCGATAATTATGGATGAGGTAAGTCATCTGGGTCGACGGAAACCGGTAACGCCATGATCGGAAGTGTGGCTGGTCATCACGTGACAAACACGTGGAAATAGAAGCATTTACGACGAAATAATCTTAATAAAATGGTGTCGAGTAATGCTCTCTTCGCGTGGTAATTTAAAACGAAAATGAATTATCAAACATTCTTTTAATTATAGACACATGTATATTGTACAATCACGGAACCAACAAATATAAATAAAAAAAAGTGTAAGCCCCATAATGTAAAACCCATTTACGATAACGTAATAAATTAAATACTACTTTCCCCATTAGGAAAAATTTATTTAACAGTGTACTAATATAGTCGTTACCGCTTAGAACCAGATATAACCACGTAGCATAACTCGTTTCTACGGTTAGGGCGATTAAAAAATACTTGTTCAACAGGTAGTTGAGTTCTAACGTGTCTCGTTTCCAAGTTATGTTTGGAAAGATTTTATCTTTAAACGGAGGTCGGACTTTCCTTCTAAAATTCTCGACAAGAATCAAGAAAAACCTACAGTCGATCAAAAAAGTATTCGAACACCAGTATAGTATTACTAATTATACTCCGTAGGTGAAATAAATGTACACCGAACAAAAGAAATGTATTACGTTCTATTACAGTACAGTTTCTAGTTTAAAAAATTACAAAAACTTTTCTGTGTATGGTCTTCGACTGCCATTGAGACTGTTATGAGACTATTTGACCAGAGAAAGTTGTAGCCAAGTCCTTAAGAAACATAACATACAGGAAACCTGCTCGCGACGATCTCAAAAATGGCATTATTTCTGCTGAACGTACTCTAACCCACGAGTTTCCTACTTCAGAGTGGGATAAATTTTTATTCGAATATTCGATGATAAATAAAGCTAACATGTAACAGTTTCAACCAGTCATGAACGAAATATTTATTTTTCAATCTTCTGTTTTTTGATTTGAGATGTAAAACGAATAGTCTATATATATGGAACAGAATAATGGTGGTTTCGTGAAAATCACTACTAAAATATAGAGATAAAAGTGTTGCCTATTTCTGGCACGAAGTATATGTTGGTCACCTGTTATTCGAATAAAATTTAGCCTCTGATATTGCGCAGCGTTCGAGAACACGAAGTGGTTTTCATTCGCGTGTAAACATAAATGGAGAGAAACCAGACAAGGATTGCGTGTAAATCACATAGCATGAAGGACATACGCGAGCCGCCTGTACCATTTAAGGGGATATTCTAGTCTATTTTTTTTTAATCGAGTTCCATTGTTACGGTTTCTGCTTGGGTTTTTAAAAATACGCTCAGAAAAGGTTCCATTAAAGTTCGTAAAAATAACGGAACTTCCTAAGAACGATTTCTCAATTCCCTATATTCCCTAGACAACTGGATTCCCTAGAAATTAAATTACAGCATCGAGTATTTCATAATTACGAGTTGAAAAAAGAGCTTCGTAGAAAAAATCAATACTATGTTCTGCTTCGAGCTTGATAAACCTTGACTGATACGCATTAATTGACGCAAAACGTGTATGGTGATAATTGTCTATCTCGAACATTATGGCACGATGAGTTTGAAGCGGGAAATAGATCAAGTTCATCTTCCACGTGGATTTGAATTTTTACACGTATAAATAATTAATTTAAACGTTATGTTACATGAACGATCAATCATCAAATGTTTCAATCAAAATTGTTCGATTGCAGCCCGATTTTCACTCCCATCGCTGCCGGAGATGTACAAAATCATGTTAAATCCTTTGTGAAATCGTTACGTCATGTATGTATATGAAGACATCTGTCCGGCGAATCATTCAGAGATCATTATAAACGCATCATTCCATTGATTTTATACAGTTTCTCTGGACTTTGGAACGTTGATTCATCAATTTTTGTCTAACCTACAATTCGCATTATTCTTCCGCGCCATTAATATGTCTTCGTCGTATGATTTTATTTCCAACAAAGCTTGACAAGTTTTATTGTTTCCGCCTCCAATGATAAATGCTGAGAAAAATCGACTGTTCCCAACGAGTTGGTTATCGAACACAGCGACGTGTAAGGAGAATCTCGCCGACATTCGTGGAAAGTGTGCGTCGAAGAGGTTATGGTTGCGCAAAGTGTGGATTGCAAAAATGTTGCCAGAAGGCACACGTTCACTTTCTATACTCGGTTGTATTGCTCTGATCGCTTTACTTGCTCGCGTGTGTACGCACGAATGCTTACTATACGTGAAACCACGGAAAACTGCGTACAAATTCGTGAAAAATTCTTTGAATTGCTTTACACGCGTGACAAAAGAATACTTGCAGAATAAGTGTAATTATATTAGTTTTGGATGCAAATGTAATCTGTGAGGTTTTCCTTTAAAAATGGCTACGTAATTTGAGCACACGGTACGTGGGAGGATTTGAGCTGGCATAAATTATCGGTGACGCCCTACGAGTGCAGGCCAAAGACCCAGGGCGTATCCCTCGGTTCTATACGTATCGCCATTTTAACGATGCACTAAACTTCCTTAAAGTTCTATTTAACGAAGCAAGTAGCTAGCAACAATTAATTTAGCGATGCAAATAAATACTAAGACAATAAATAATGTATAAAGAACGGCACACTAAAGATATTAAAATTCTAAGAAGAAACGGACGGTTTGTAATACGACTACCAGAATCTCTAATTGGCCGTAAAATCCGAGGTTCTTCTCGAGATACGAAAGAAATATACTTGAAACTTTAAACGCGGTTTTCCTCGAAACAGGTTCTGTCGGGCCGAGAAGACAGATGTCACTGAAAGTAACCGAGATACAACCTTGAAATTTTAACGGCTTATGCAACACGTGTTAATTCATGACTGGTACTCGAACCAACTGCAAATATGTAATATTTTTTTTATCAAGAAAAACGTGCTAATTTCTTGACCACATAAAAGTGATTTGGAAAAGGGGTTTGGTGAACGTTAAAAATTAACGAAGCACGAGAAGTGTACCCCGCTATCTTGTATTAAAATTTTCGATTGTTCCATCTCGCAAATTTAATTCAAAGAATTCTACAAAGAGCACCGCCTTTTTCCGCTTAAACAATGAGGATACTCTCTTGATATGGAATTGTAAATTCTGTTACATAACCTCGCCAGATTCTTCGAACGCGCGTTATTCGTTCGATCGAAAAGGTAAATCCGCGAAATGCTGCTAGAAACGAAATAGAAATGACAATTCGATATCGTTGAAACGAAGCTTTATCGCGCAGCTGCTGCAACTGGAACACAGCAAGCTGTTCCGAGTATAAATTAACGATAAGTGGGAACAAAGACTGGTCTTTTCAAATTGTTCCCCTTATTGTCACAGTTGCCGCTATTATTACGCTGCTTCTTTGAACCACTACAAACACATCCTCTATAAACAAACACGCGTTGCAAAAGTAGAACTTGAAATTCTCATCTAAATAAATATTTTCGAATAACTAGTAAAAGAGCCCTTCTGTGATCCATCTTTAAATTTTTAACAATGCATGTTATACTAGTAGTTATACAGGGTGTTCAGCCACACGTGGGAAAAATTTTAATGGGAGATTCTAGAGGCCAAAATAAGACGAAAATCAAGAATATCAATTTCTCGATCGAGGCTTCATTAAACAGTTATTAAAAAATTTCAAATCATTCTGGAAAAATTATTTTTGATTGCGGGGGTCAATTGCAATCATTTTTGGTGAATAGACATACCCTCGAAATCCTATCCATTTTCGAGAAAAAAAATCGGGTAGGTGGTGAAATTTTTCCGGGAAAAAAAAATTTTTCAAATCGTTTTGGAAAAATTATTTTCGGTTGCAGGAGTCACTTACAAGCATTTTTGGTGAATAGACATACCCCCAAAATCCTACCCACTTTCTAGAAAAAAATTCAAATAGATGGACAAATTGTCGTTCTACAGCCGCAACTTTAAACGTTAATAACTTTTTAACGAAGCCTCCATCAACAAATTGGTATTCTTGATTTTCGTCTTATTTTGGCCTCTAGAATCCCCCATTAAATTTTTTCCCAAGGGTGGCCGAACACCCTGTATAAAAACTTGTCTTCATGACTGAATTAAAGAAGTATTAACAATAAAATTTTGTTCGTCTCGGGAACGTCGTAAACAAGTATTTCTTGTGCCAAGTGTATGGACTTTGGAAATCGTGTCTGGAAGTCTTATGCCGCAACCGGTCTTCTTACAAAATCTCGGTCACTAATTCCATTCGCTTTAGCGACTCGACAACTGCGCTCTAGAAACCGCGTAGAAAGTTATTCTTTCATAGGAAATATGAACGAAAATGCAGATTGCATTTCACCCAATTCTGGAGCAACAAAATTCCTCGGTTGTAAAAATGTACGCGATAAGATCTGCATAATAGAAACAGTTTACTACTTTACAGTGTATCAACAATTAGAGAACAAACACGCTTTATGAGAATTGCAAATAAGTCACAGATAAAGCTAAACGATGGATAAAGTACTACAATATCCCAAGATATCGTGAAGTCACTTTTGAAGGCTGGTGTTTTAGTACGATACTTGATAGAATAAAGGTTAGAAATATTGCATTTCATGCAGCTATTATCTTTTTACGATCGACACTTTAACAATTCGTATAAAAAATAGCACATCCTATATGTTCAGTCATTAGTCTAGGCAGGAAACTTGAAAATTATTGTTTTCAAATCTCGATCTAACCTATCGATCTCGTATGGAATTATGTAACGCGAGTGCTTAAGTTTGTATAGATCCCTCGCTACGGTGTGAAGGAAGAAACGGTAAAATATTAAAAAAGTGACTAATAGTGTCCCCGAGAGATCGAATCGGTCTGCTTTTTGTTCCGTGAGCGTTATCTCGCTCGGTTCTATTGTCGTTCGATAAGAATAATCGCAAGCAGATGTGCAACTGCCACAGTACGCGGTTCACATTACTCGAGATAGATCCTTCTTTCACGCAGAGACACCGTTTACTTTCACTTTTGTGGTCAATGTCATCGAAAACCAGTTCCAACAGTTTCGACTCGCCCGTTGTGCAAAGATACGGTATCCGAATGCTCAAAGTCAATTAGTTTTAATACGAACTATTTCTTTCATAGCCGTGGAGTGTTGGTATTTGGTATTTCCTGTGCAAGGAATGCAACAAAGCTATCGATTCCCCATCTCCTACCAGCAGAACACGAGTGTAATCGTGATCCCACGACCTTTTCCTTCTATAAATCCGTATCGATTTATCGATTAGGTTCAAGTATGGTCGTTCGAGTAAACTACGTGACTTGGAAGTTTTCAGACGTTCGAAGTAAATTTCTTGCAACGAATCGACCTAACAGCGCGAGCAGTCACAGTTGACACCGAAAGTTGAATTTTATTACTCCTCTCGATAATCGTGTTATCGATACTTGGTGTCCTACATGCTATTGTTAGAAACTAATATACGGTCACTAATAACTACCGACACGGCCTCGTAAACTAGAGTGTAAATATGTTACAACGAGTGTAAATATAGCAAAACCACAAATGCAAAAGAGCGTAAAATATTTAATTACGGAAATACCTGTACCTTCATTTTTAAAAAGACAACGTTACACGTGGAAATTGTAGGTCTAATATTAATTGAACGTGTTTAGAAACTTATGAGAAAAGGGAGGTAAGAATTTGGGAAATTTCATTTATTCGGGATGCGTTATTATAGCAACAGTACCATGTCAACAAAAGCAACCATGACGGAATGACAGCGTAGGCTGCATGCTCAGTGTTTCTCAAACTGTGGTCAGCAAAGTCTTTGGAAAAAGAAGAAAACACGAAATACATTATTTACTGAAATAAGCAACTGCTTCCTTTAGTATTTTATTTTTACTGAAAACACAGCTGTTAATACATGTGAAAACATGTCTTTAACTGCAAGTAATACGACTGTGCACTAGAAATTTGTATATGATTGGGGGAAAGCCATACGCAAAGTCATGGAACACATTTTCACTGCAGGGAAAGATGGTTTTCTACATTCACACATACAGTTATGTATATCTACGAGAAAGTTAATGTCATTAACGTTATGTAAACTATCTCTATGTGTGCTCAACTTCTAAATAAACCACGTCTATCTTATCACATTATTGTATGCTGGTGCTTGTAATCGCTAGTGTACTCAAGAATGGATTTTTATCGCATTTTCGCAAAATATAATTCGGTTTTGTTAAGTAAATAACATCGGGTATACTTAAAACACGATTTAAAACCCTCGAAGAGGATTAAAAGAAATATTTTTTTTAACGTACGTATCAAGTACTATACAGGGTGTTCGGACATTCCTGGGAAAAATTTTAATGGTGGATTCTAGAGGTCAAAATAAGACGAAAATCAAGAATACCAACTTGTTGATGGAGGCTTCGTTAAAAAGTTATTAACAATTAAATTCAAAAGATTCAAATCGTTCTGGAAAAATTATTTTCGGTTGCGGGGGTCAATTACAATCATTTTTGATGAATACACATACCTTCGAAATCCTACCCAGTTTCGAGAAAAAAAATCGGTTAGGTGGTGAAATTTTTCGGCGAAAAAAAATTTTTCAAATCTTTCTGGAAAAATTATTTTCGGTTGTGGGGGTCAATTACAATCATTTTTGGTCATTACACATACACCCGAAATCCTACGCAGTTTCGAGAAAAAAATTCCTTACCGAAAATCTAATTAGGTGCCTTTGGACGAAAAAAAAAAATTTCAAATTGTTCTGGAAAAATTATTTTCGGTTGCGGGGGTCAATTACAAGCATTTTTGGTGAATAGACATACCCCCGAAATCCTACCCACTTTCCAGAAAAAAATTCGGGAAGGTGTGAAATTTTTCAACGAAAAAAAAAATTTGAAATCGTTTTAAAAAAATTATTTTCGATTGCAAGGGTCAATTACAAGCATTTTTGGTGAATAGACATACCCCCAAAATCCTGCCCATTTTCGAGAAAAAAATTCAATACGGACGGAACTTTAAACATTAATAACTTTTTAACGAAGCCTCCATCAACAAATTGGTATTCTTCATTTTCGTCTTATTTTGGCTTCTAGAATCCCTCATTATACTTTTTCCCAGGGATGACCGAACAGCCTGTATATGCTGGAATTTATGTCTGTTAACACGATTACGTTTAACCGGCTAAATGGACTTCAATGAAACCATACATTTACCCTCTATATTCTTATCTCAAGATCTGATTAGACTTTGAACAAGACTGATCCATGGATAATGCTGCTTACCTCTTGTACTTTGCAATTGCTCCGATATGTATCCGTTATTTATAACAAAATCGTAATCCCGAAACGATTAAAGTTTTCTTTCAAACTGGCGGTAAGCTTAAAAAGGTTAAGAACAATTATTCTAAACAATGTGGCCGCTGGAGGGTCTAACTCTTGAGAGAAAAAGTCTCTCGTGAACACTACGTGTTAATTACGCTAATTTAGGTACTCACTGTTTTTGCGTCCTTCTCGCACCTTGTACGTCAGGTCGGTGAATGCCAAATCGACCGGCGGCCTTTTTGGAAGATGAGTGATGGTTTTTGGCTGCGCGGGAACGATTTGCAACCGGGTCCCCGACCCCTTCCTGGGTTGCAATAAAATTTCATTGGTGTGATCTTCTTGAGAACTACCTCCCTCAAGCTTCATCTTTTATCGTGATTTATTCACAGTTTCGCGCGAACTTGCTTGATCCCGACTCGTGCGGAGCTTGATCCTCGCGTTATACTTTTTTAAAACTTTTCACAGTTGATTTTCGTTCAAACGGTCCGACTTTTTCGCAGGGCTGCGTACTTGCTTGCAGGGACACGTGCAAATTCTCTCATCGCCTGAAAAAATGATTCGGTTCGAAATCGGAATCGATCGTCTATCGAGCTGTTACTCGTAAAGTCCTATCGAGTTTTAAAATCGAATTCAAATCGAAGCCACAGATGTTCGCCTTCGAAATTAAGTGAACCAGATATACCTTATCGAATACACCGTTTTTAATCTTTATTGACAAATTATTAAGAAAGAATAATTAATGTAAAAAATTTGCATACAAAACAATGCATGAAAACTGATTTGTGTGTACCCAAACAAAGTGATAAATTACTACAAGTTACCGAAAATAAATAATTTGTACCTCTGATTTATTCGATATTAAAAATTTCCGTCTAAAACAATATGACAAATTGATTTGTATGTAACCGAGTATACTCGAGTCAGAACATTTAGCGGTTAACAATTCCAGTTACTGGAACGATGCAGGCAGAATACCGGCGTTATTTATGCCGATTTAGTATGACGAAAACGATTCCACGAATGTCACGATCGATCGTCCGTACAGGCAGATTACAAGCAGTGTCGAATCGAATTACCATCGATAAGGCGAACAGATTTCGAACGACGGATACAGCAACGGCAAACTTTCGTTGCGTCCTTGAAGAGATCGAATTAATCGCTTCAGTGCCAAGGAGCACGATCACGCTCCTATGGTTCTCATGCTAAATGTGCATACAGCGTTTAACCAATGTTCAGGAGCCTGAGAAGCGCTCGTCTAACTCAACCCTAAACCTAACAACGCGTAACGGTGACTCCTACCCGCGGCGCCAGAGACGAGCAAAACTTTTATCTAGATAACAATTTCGTACGAGTACATAAGCATAGAAAACGTGGTAACTCGTCGTCAGACGCCACGTACGAGCAAATAATGGAAATGGACGTTTGAAATGAAAAGAAAATTCAGAACGCATCAAGCCACTATTATCCCGTGATTGGCGCCAGAATTGGACAGAATTTCATTCGACAGACTAATGACTATTTGATACTCGTTGAACGAGACTACGGAATGGACACGTCACGAATAAATTGCTACGCGTTGCTTTCGTTAGTCATCCGTTAATCGAATTAAGTCGTGCCCATCTCTGACGAAGGACTGCGTCGAGAATCGTGTCGTACGAAAACCTTACGGCAGACAACGTGTTAAGGCGCATTCTTACATTGTTCGAGAGTAGCAACGCGTGGGAAGGCAGATGAAAATATGCGATCGTGACTCCCAAGTAACAACTGTGCAGACCACGTACTCCCGTTCTCGAGTCAGCAGGAACGAGGGGTCATCTCGTTTTTCGAATTCCGCGTTATCAAACGCACGCTAGGCGATTCCGTACGACGAACAAAAGGCACACAACACTCGCGATGTTCGCGCGATCGCGCGTACGACGGACTGAAGCGTCTAGGGTGAGGTTAGGCGCGATCGCGACGATAACGAGAGCATACGAGATTCAACGAGGCACACGATTGGCTCGTCGACCTCCGGACACGACGCTCGAACCTCCGTGTCTCGAGACTGACTGACTGACTATCATTTAGCTGCACCGCGGCCATCACCATTGACCGTCGTTGCTTTCCAGAGTGCTCTTTCTCCCTCTGCTTCCCTTTCCTTCCCTCTCTCCCTCTTCCGTTCTTTTCAACGACGTGACAAACACGAGCGGCGGAATGAACGTTATGAAAATTACGGCTGTACGTCGCGTCGTTAACCCAGACTAAAGTCTACGCCGAGCTGGTTTGGTTGCAGCCTGTGACAATTGTCCTTTTTATAGCGATTCGGCTGACCCGTTCGGCCGCGATTATTTCTGCCTGGCACGATTTACCCCCTACACGACGTTCGAGTTTCTTCCTCTATGTGGACACATACGTATCGGTCGGTCTAATATCTTTCAACGAGGACGGTCGTTGCTGGCCGCCGCTGTTAAACCAATGATCATTAAAGGTTCGCTAAGTGAGCAATTTCTCGACCACGTGGTGTCTTTCTCGTCGATCGTTTAGGGATTAGGACCGCAACTATGCCGATTATTTAATATTTGTACGATATAATCTAATACTTCAATGCTGCGAGCAAATTTCGAATGTACAGGTTGCCCTGTCTTTCAATCTACAGGGTGTTCGGCCACCCCTGGGAAAAATTTTAATAGGGGATTCTAGAGGCCAAAATAAGACGAAAATCAAGAATACCAATTTGTTGATGGTGGCTTCGTTAAAAAGTTATTAACGTTTAAAGTTGCGGCTGTAGAACGACAATTTGTCCATCTATTTGAATTTTTTTCTTGAAAATGCGCAAGATTTCGGGTGTATGTCTATTCACCAAAAATTACTGTAATTGACCCCCGCAACCGAAAATAATTTTTCCAAAACGATTTCAAATTTTTTTTTTCCGTTGAAAAATTTCACACCTCCTCGAATTTTTTTCTAGAAAGTGGGTAGGATTTTGGGGGTATGTCTATTCACCAAAAATGCTTGTAAGTGACCCCTGCAACCGAAAATAATTTTTCCAAAACGATTTGAAAAATTTTTTTTTCCCGGAAAAATTTCACCACCTACCCGATTTTTTTTCTCGAAAATGGATAGGATTTCGAGGGTATGTCTATTCACCAAAAATGATTGTAATTGACCCCCGCAACTGAAAATAATTTTTTCAGAATTAGTTAAAAATTTTTTTTTTCGTCGAAAAATTTAGGCACCTACCCCCCCTGTCAATTTTTCTTAAAAATTACTTTTTCATTTTTAGTAATTTTGTTTGACGCCCTACAGAAAATTTGTCTAATACTTTTTTGTAGGTACCTATGGGCTCTACTTCAGAAAAAAGTATCATTGAAATATATTCACAATTGTAGGAGTTATGGCTGTTTGAAAATTGGACCATTTGTATGGGGTTTTTCTTATTTTGCGGGCACAAGAACCAACTTTTCGAATATTTTTGCAATTTGTACATATTCTCCATCAAAATACGCGTAGTTTGGTTTTTAAACATTAAAATCGTCCAATCCGTTCAGAAATTATGACGTTTTAAAAATTCGTATGAAAATTCGAACAAACATTTCTGGCCAGAAATTATGTTTTCGGTAAGGAATTTTTTTCTCGAAAACGGTTAGGAATTCGAGGGTATGTCTATTGACCAAAAATTATTGTATTCGACCCCTGCAACCGAAAATAATTTTTCCAAAACGATTTGAAATTTTTTTTTTCCGTCGAATAATTTCACACCTTCTCGAATTTTTTTCTAGAAAGTGAGTAGGATTTCGAGGGTATGTCTAATGACCAAAAATTATTATAATTAACCCCCGTAACCGAAAATAATTTTTCCAAAACGATTTGAAATTTTTGAATTTAATTGTTAATAACTTTTTAACGAAGCCTCCATCAACAAATTGGTATTCTTGATTTTCGTCTTATTTTGGCCTCTAGAATCTCCCATTAAAATTTTTCCCAGGGGTGGCCGAACACCCTGTATAAGAGTGATAGAAAAATTTTTCATACGAAATGTTGTGACCGTATCGATTTTTTAATAAGTGGAGTCGCTTAAGAGATACGAAGGTCATTTCTGTTTGTTTTTAAATGACAGTCCATGTTTTTCCGTTTATCGTGCGATAGTAGACATAATCTGCAAGAAGTTAGTTTATTCTGCATAATCTCTCTAGTATGACCTCGACCGAACTTGTGTTATACGTATTTGCATTCGTTTTACGAGCTTTTGGAAACCCCGTAATCAAAGGAATATTACAAATACTATTCTTTTGCTCTACGTTATAAAAAGCTGTTTATTTTTATTTTTATTCTTAAGTTTGTCGGAATACTTCCTGGTAGACATTATGTATTCTTTCGTCGGGAGCACAAACAAATAAATCGCTCAAAACAGTAGCCTATTCTCTACGTTGACAATACGTCTACGCGTGTACAAAATTTTGCCAAAACATGTTAATCCGCTTTTGAATTACTGCTAATTGAACGTGAGAGAGGGGAAGTATTGTTATCGATTAAAATTTGAACTCTCCCTCCCTGGTTTTAATTTGGCCTGAGTCCAAAAATACAAAAAAAAAAATGATTACAAAATTCTGCAGTGACGTCGACAGCTTAACAAATTCCATTTTGATTTGTGCCTCGAGAAATCGCCTCGTAATCGTCGCAAGAATCGCGCGTTAAAAACCTGTCGCGATAAAAACTCGTTTCTACCAAATTTCCGTGGGCCGTTTGCCTCTTCGCTATTCCAAATTCGCGATCAGCAATTCATGAGCGCGAGGAAACGTATCAAAGAAGTCTGTTCCAGGAAGGAATCGAATATGTCTCGACATCTCGCTTCGGTTTTAGTTTCAATGTATTGAATGGACAGAAAAATTGCAGACCTCAAGAACCTTCGCGGTTTTTTTACCATGAGATTCTAGCTCACACTATAGTCGTGAAACGAAGGTCACGTTCAAGTATGCGTGTGCACGCACGTGTGTCAGATACGACATATCTGACCAGCGCAGAAAAAACAGCAACGTCACTATGATGTTTAGAGATTCAACGTAACCGCAAAGAAACTAATTGCAGGAAATATCACGCTGATATTTTCGTAATTAACTTCGAGCAGGTAAGTACGACACGTACGAAAACAGGTATCGAATATTTATGTGTACTTGGCTGGTGTCGGGGATGTGCAAAATTCTTATCTGGATAAAAAATAAACTTTTAACCACTCTGGATGACAGAAAGTTCGGATCGTGACAATAAGAAAAATCAATGTATGTAAACAAATTTGCATAATCCCACTTAAGAAACATGTGCAAGCGTCTTGCACTTGCCGCATAGCGCTAAATAAAATATTACATCACCGAAAGATAGTTTCTATCGCGGAACTCTGCTTATTTATGTATTAATTTCTAGTATCTTCGCTTTGAAAAGTGCTACAGCTTGTCCCAGGCTACAAAAGTCATTCTGATAAAGAACGACGATAAGAATCGATTCTAAATCATCGATGAACGTCGTTACGACGAGTTGCAAATCATCCGTTATTTGCTCAACGTATTAAACTACCATTTGCATTTCTCCCGCGATTTCGTGAAACAATGGGTCGTTACGATATGTCGTCGAAAACGCGCTGCTTTGACGTCCGAGGTTCGTCGCGTCACGTTTCATCAGCGTCATATCGCACGCGTTGGACTTAAGAACGAGTGAAGTGGTTCGTTAAGGGACCGTATAAAAGCAATACTGTCTATTCATTAGCCATACACTTCTGTCGACAACGCAGAAAACGAGCACCCATTACTCGTGGACTGTGACGCAATCAGAGAGGTGCAAGAGAGCAATTGCACCCTCCATGATGCAAATACCTATTTGTAGAACCCTTACAATTTTTCTATATATCGACAGACAAGAACAAACCACAAACAAAAACATATCTTCTACTCTCTGTGTTTATTTCACGTCACGGCACATTCGTATGCAGTAGTCCCTCGCTTAATGACGAGAAATGAGGTTCGCTGGCTGTCAATTAGACTGGCGCAATCAGAGAGGTGCAAGAGAGCAATTGCACCCTCCATGATGCAAATACCCATTTGTAGAACCCTTACAATTTTTCTATATACCGACAGACAAGAACAAACCACAAACAAAAACATATTTTCTACTCTCTGTGTTTATTTCACGTCACGGCACATTCGTATGCAGTAGTCCCTCGCTTAATGACGAGAAATGAGGTCCGCTGGGTGTCGATTAGACTGAACAGAGCAATTCTTGGAGATCGTCGTCGGAGACAAATCATCCGCGGATACCTCGTCGATCAGAAAATTACCAATGACGCACGATGCGTTCAATTCCATGAATTGCATTCGTCGGTGCATTTTAAACGAAACTGGCACGATCGATTAGGGCTATTAGTATTTCCTGAACCAAACTCGCGAGGAGTCTGCGAACGTGAACCGGTTTTCCCGGTACAATGAATAGACAGCTCCTAGCAATGACTGCATCGTTTATGTAAATCGGGCTATTACGATCGACGCGTACAATGAAGTGTTCTCATCGAATAGCGTTTTGTAAAATAGACGAATGTTCGTATCCAGTTGCTCCATCAGTGTAAAAGTAAAAGTGTATAATTTTAGCTCGAATGTAAATATAATCGTTTGCAAAGGATTGTTTTTCTAAGTCTATAACGATGCTTGTTTATCTTGTTCTTGCGACGAAACGAGGAATTCGATTGTTACATTTTCCTCGAACGGTCTGCATGCTTAAAGTCACGTAGATCATCGTATAAATTCAGAATGTCATTGTACGCATGCAGATGCAAGTATTTAGAAGGACATCTTCGCTTTCGTATGCAGCGGAACTAGTTTGGCACGTGCGCGTCGACACGTGTTCCCGCTCGTCGAAACGCGTCGAAACACAATGGTGCAAATTCAAAAGGCTGTACGAAAAACGCGTGGACGTGGTTTATAAATCATATTTCCATGGAGAACCTGTCGTCATTGCCAAAACGAGTGCAACACGTTTTCGTCGTGTGAGCTATTTTGCTAATGCTTGCATCGTGAGATGTTGATGAATAAAGGTTGCTTACACAATCGTGAGCGCAAAGTCCGTCTGGGCAGTTGTCGTTTAGCGATTACGATAAGACCGTAATTACTGTGTTTTAGCTTTTATATCTCTGAGGATTTAACATCGACCTCTACTCTCACTGCATCCATTACGAAATTTACGAAGCTGGGACATATGTACTTTCGATCGGCCTTTAAATTCCTGAAACTAATTTCCAAATTTTAAACAAAACAATAAATTTATCGCGTCGATTTTAGAAGAACAATTTCGATAAATCGAAAAGTCACTGATACACGAGAATTAATTTGAAAAATCATGTGTTATTTCTCTGTTACACAAAACTTGAACGTTAATCGTAATTTTAGTTGTATCAATCGTATCTGTAACAAGGCTAATATCGCGATAAAATCGACCTATATTTTGAATCATTAACGACACTAAAGCGTACATTATCTGTAACTTTATCGTAAGACAGAATCACTATTATTCAAGCATTATTAACTACCGCTATCAACTACACGTGCTAAAGAGTCCTCTCGTAAATGAATAAATATTTTATCCCTCGATCGTTTTTCAAGATTAGCAAACAGTACACGCGAAGAAACATTGTTCGCGGTCGCGATCCGTCGATTAATCCAGATGAGACGCGAAACGAACGTCGTGTCGCTAAATGCAAACCAGTTGCTGTTAGAGAAACGATATTTAATAGGCGTGAGTAATTTTCTGCCGACGAGGCTCAAAGTCCAACGAAACATCTTAATAGTTTCAAGATGCGCTCCGTGTTCTTATCGGTCAATTTGTTTTAAATACTTTGGTCAAGGTCCCGATAAGTTTCGCGCGTTCGAAGAAAAATACAACTTCTTTTAATAACCTTTTTAAACAACAAACAGTCAACGGAGAGCATCGATTGACACATTGACTGTCACGCGAGTTTCCCGTGTCTAGAGATATCTTAAAATAAAATTATAGATCCTATCTTGTGGCGTTAATATTTTACAAAAATTATTTCCTTCGTCGCGAACGCATTTGAAACGCGTTTCAAGTTTCAAATGCCGGGATGACCACCACGTTTAAAATTTGAAACAGCTGGCTGGGTCAGCTGGTTCATTCAAAATCATCTGACTGAGCTGATCGCATGTGCAGAATAACGAGCATGATCCAAATAAGGAAACCGAAGGCATGGAAACGTTGGCGTATGTTTAGCGATGGGCACACCTTGTACATACACAAAACAAACGACCATATTAAGAGTAATCTACTACTCAGATAAATAGAAAGTGTATTTTAAAACATTATTTCTATGTAAGAGACGAATCTACGCAAAGATTTCGAGACCTCGAGGAACTGAAAGGAAACCAACGAGACTTCTTAAAAGTTCCATCACGCGTATGCTTCGCGATGCACCGACACGACGTTGCCACGAGGCCATTGCAATCCATATATCAACTGCATCGCATGCCCTTCGTCCACTCAAACATCCATCGATATTTTAAAGTCGAGAAAAAGCAAGTTCATATTGTACGTAATCACGATAACGTTGTTCTTTTATAGTACCATATATAGAATCCTACAAGAGGAACGTATTCGCAAAGCTTGAGGGATAATTCCTTGGAAATCATTTGCATTAAAGTATTTCATCTGAAATCCGTCTCTTTTGCACAATTTCCATTTTACACGTTTATTTTACAAGCAGGGCCACATCTAGGCATTTTATCGTTTGAGGCAATAATACAGCATGTTCGGCTATCCCTGGGAAAAATTTTAACGGGGGATTCTAGAGGCCAAAATAAGACGAAAATCAAGAATACCAATTTGTTGATGGAGGCCTCGTTAAAAAGTTATTAACGTTTAAAGTTGCGGCTGTAGAACGACAATTTGTCCATCTATTTGAATTTTTTTCTCGAAAATGGGCAGGATTTTGGGGGTATGTCTATTCACCAAAAATGATTGCAATTGACCCCTGCAACCGAAAATAATTTTTCCAGAACGATTTGAAATTTTTTTTTTCCGTCGAAAAATTTCACTTTTCGAATTTTTTTCTACAAAATGGGTAGGATTTCGAGGGTATGTCTAATGACCAAAAATGATTGTAATTGACCCCTGCAACCGAAAATAATTTTTCCAGAACGATTTGAAATTTTTTTTTCCGTCGAAAAATTTCACTTTTCGAATTTTTTTCTATAAAATGGGGAGGATTTCGAGGGTATGTCTAATGACCAAAAATGATTGTAATTGACCCCTGCAACCGAAAATAATTTTTCCAGAACGATTTGAAATTTTTTTTTTCCGTCGAAAAATTTCACTTTTCGAATTTTTTTCTACAAAATAGGTAGGATTTCGAGGGTATGTCTAATGACCAAAAATGATTGTAATTGACCCCTGCAACCGAAAATAATTTTTCCAGAACGATTTGAAATTTTTAAATTTAATTGTTAATAACTTTTTAACGAAGCCTCCATCAACAAGTTGGTATTCTTGATTTTCGTCTTATTTTGACCTCTAGAATCCCTCATTAAAATTTTTCCCAAGGGAGACCGAGCAATATATGACATGGCGTCTCGGTTTGATCATTTTGTATGCAAAATGACTACTAATCCCTGTGGGAAATGATTGTACAGACGAAAATTAGATGAAAATTGAGAATAATAAAATCTTCATAACATATGACGTCCCGAGACACGAGCCTTTCCCGCCAATGCCTTGTTACGGCCCTGCTTATACGTACATCTTTAGATATCTGTGCAATAAAGACGTGAAATGAAACAAGTAAATAGAAATCGGTCGTATTAGTTTTCTTTAGAAACGATTTTGCTCACCGTTCGATTCCATTATTGATCAAAGCTTCTTGCCGGTTCTGCCTTCCATGTTCCACCATTTTTTAATTTGTTTCGCTCCTGCGGACGGATTTATCTCGTTATCTACGTAACGATTCAATCTTCTGAAAGTACATAAACAAATTACGTACGTATAGGCGGATTATTAATTACTGTACGAAATTATGATGTAAGATAATGACTTGCTATCGATTGGTGTATGAAACGTCGCTTGCAATCTCGTAAAAAAACAAATGATGTTAAACCACGTTCTCACGCGTGCAAAGCAGTCAACAAAATACGCTTGAACTATTTAGATCAGTGTTCCCCAATTTCTCATAAACCAAGCCCTACCCTGACACCTTAAAGATTATACATTACTAAATAATAATCGTTTGAAAATACTCTAGCGCGTGGAAACATCTCTACGTTTGTCTTAATACGTTAAAAACATAATTCTCTTCCTCGAGTAATTATATCACCAACTTGCTGACCTTGACGAGACCACAAGGCAAGGCTTGCTCCATGATATTTACACAATCACACAAAAAATACTTGAACTTTATCTTCAAGTGTTTTTTCTCTCGCTTGGCAACCTTTAACAATAACATTTTTAAACCGGATTTAAAATTCAATCCTTGCAAAACTAAGCTTTCGAACAAACTGGACACGTATCGGAATGAAATTGAAAATGAGACTCGTGTATCATTACGAATTTTTATGCAAACGACTCGTAAGGAAAACTTGAATTGTGGCGGGAAACCCACAATCAATAAGTTCGTTCTATTCTTATCGGAGGAGCGTTTTCCACCGACTCCATTCGATTGTTCCGTCGAATTGAATAGAACAATGCTCGATAACATGCTAATTACCGGTCGCATAGAAATGCACGATGTTCCATCGATTCAGAGCACGAAGGTAGCGAGTAAAAATTCAAGCGTCATCCCAATCGTAAAAACTGACACGCATCGTATTACTAACCAACCGCAAAAACTCGAGGTTATGATACATATATATGTAATTCGTTCAAATAAGTTTCTATACGTACGGTTTATTCTATAAGCAAACGATCAGTTTCCCAGATGCGGATTGAACACTCAAAGGTGGCAGTTTCACACGAACTTGGATTCACGGAATAGAAAAACTCGGCATACCACCTCTACCAACGCGCGACACGACGTTTCACTAAACGCGTCGCTCGATGGTCGACACTGTTACACGTTTTTAATCTGAATCGCAGTCTGATCGACGATCATTCAACGCATGCCCCCCATCCTTTAGTACTGATCGACCGATTGGTTGCCGATAAACGTCGGAGAATTGGAAACTTGGGTAACCCTTCCTTAGTCTTTCCAAATCCCCCACCAACAATGTCCGCTACTGACATTTTCAATCCTATTTCCATGTTTTGCTCGTCGTATTCTTCGGTCGACCCTGATGCATGCATTCTTCGCATCGGCGAAGAAAATGGCCACCTTCGCGGCAGCTCACATTTACTTAATGCTCGACTTAATCGATAAGGTCGGACGTATCGTTATCATCAACAATATCATTCCCTACAACGATACGGGTCCACTGAATACCCAACTCTATTAAGATATGCATTTATTACTACACCTGTACCATAGTCTAATAAGTCTAACCTCTAAACATATGCTAAATATAAGTTTCATTATGATCAAAGAAGAAATATAGTTTCGAACCTAACAAATTAATCTGGCTCGAGAAATATGGATACAGCAAACACTACATTGACTCTATCTTCATTAAATAACTAAAGATTAAGTACTTTACCGAGACTTTACAACTACACTACAAATGTTTCTCTAAAATGCTTGCACCAAATGAACTCTGTTTTTGTATAAAATTCTGAACATTGTTACTGTTATTGGGAATGTCATAAAATAAGTTATTGAACTCATAAATACTTCTATTATTCACGATATAATATCAGCAAAAGTTGAAGACATTTCTATACACGAAAACTGTATCAATGATTTTTTAATTCCTATTTTCCCAAAAAATAATACTTAAATGTTAAGGTTATTTAATTACTTTCATATACAGCATTCTAACGTTAGTCTAGGAAACATACACATTATGGCGAGGATCAAAGATTATACATAGTTTGAACGATCAGAAATTATGAATGTTTCTTTATTAATTTTTAGGATAAACATGTTTGGTATGGTATGTTATAGAATGGACACGAGAAAATGGGTAAAGAACGTCTTTTATTTTGAATAAATCTGGAAAGCAAGTAAAGTAGATTATAACAAACACATTTGTTATAATGACCAGTGTTCTGCGTAATAAACACAGCAGAATTTAAAATTAGTGTTCAAATATAATTGCATATTCATTAGCAATAGATTCTTTTTTTCGTCAAAATATAAATTTATTGAATTAAATACGATGACTCTAGTAATTTTGTAAAATGAAATATACGAAGTTTTTGCAGCCATTAGCAAATTTGTATTACAAAAGTAATTACAAGAGTAATACGAATTTCCCAAGTCACACCACGAGGAGGTTGCTGCAAGTGGTGACTCACCCTATCTCCAAACGTGTCCCATCCACCCCTCCTTTGCAAAACAAATGCCACGGTATGTACCATCGTGGCTTTCGAATCCTTTATTCCGACCGAAATAAACGACTCAATACTACTGTACCTACCCGAAAAAGAGGTAGAGGTGCTAACCATCCCTCTAAACTCTTTTTAATCTAAACATCTTAATCTAGACATCCTATCAAAATACAAGCATCCATTTAATTTCATATTCGATCGACTTTCATGTGGTGGATCATCTCTACAACAACAGCCCTAACAACGAAATTCATCAGGCAATTCTTCTGAAAACCCTAACACCATTGGTTGCTCCTTCGTTGGTTGCGAGGAAGGGGAAGATTTAGTACACGTTTCGCCGCCATGATGCAGAATAGCAGTCTCAAAATTTCAAGAAAGCTAACGAGAACAGAATCGATACGAAACTACAATGATGGATAGATCATCCATGTACGAAGTTGTGCTATTCAGTTACATTTTCCATAATGTCCGACACGTCGTCACGAGGATCGAGGAAAAGGTGGAACTGTAAATAGTATAAATACATACGTCTATATTTATCCAATTTACATTGCGAATTTTGCCCATGAAGAAGAAGCAAAAAATATATGTACAATCGCACCTGCGAAGACAAAATATCGATATTGCTTCCGTTCCAACGGCAATCGCGGAGATCCTTAATAGGTTACCGATATTACGCGTACGATCCCTGCCCAATCGTATTACGACACGGGCCGTGAAGGAAACGCAGAACGAAATCTGTCTAATCGTCGCGTAAATCGGTTCGAGTAAAGGCGGTGCACGTCACGAAAATATCTTGAAGAACGATTATTTGTAGACGCGGCACGGAAATCGTGTAATTTTTAGCTACGTATCGTCTAGAAAATGGATGCCAATGGTCACGTTTCAAAACAACGCTCTGAAACGTAGAAGATGGCGGCCGTTTTCGTTCGACGTTACGGCTACAAATTTACAATTTTCACCTTACCCAAATTGCAGACAGGGGGGAAGAAAAGCTGGAAAAGGGGACGACGGTCTTCCAGAATGTACGATGAACCAAATGCACTCGCGACGCGAAAATTAAATACACCATTTAGTACGAAACGTATACTGGGAGTCAGCTTGGTCGAAATAACTATTGTAGTTAAGAAAAAACAATCTTGATTTCCCTTATAAAATTCGAAGAGTAAAGCTAACACCACCCGAACCCTAGGGACGACCAAGCTCGACTGAAATCTGGGCAACGCTCGAGCACCGATTCGCTGTCGTTTAGCGAATGTGCTGCCACCATTAGTCAGCATTTTCATCACGTATTCCGCATTTTGTCGTTTCATACTATCATATCGTATGAAGCAGTATTAAAATTATGCATATTAAATTTTGTAATTTATTCTCTTACTACTGATTGCATAAAATCATTTACTTATTTTGTTCAATCAGAGTACATAGAAAAGTGTTGGTTTCTCGTTCAATCAAAATTACGTCTGCTGATTGGTCGTACATCGACAAAGGCGACATCTCTCGGTAGAAACTCGTGCAGGCAGGAAAGCGAGGAGTCGGTTTTTCGGAAGGAGGGAAATATTCCTTTGTTTCCAGAAATTTCTCAGTAGGATCAAATTTCGCTTGTACCAAGGCGTAATAGCAACAAAAAATGTAAAGACATTGACGATGAAAATAAATGTATCAGTCACTAACCGAAAGAAATAATGTCCTAATACCTAGGCCTTGATGCAAATATTGATTATTATTAAACATGTGTGTAATGTAGGAAGAATATTTTGGCAAATTTATATTATTTAATCGTACAGCTTTACGCATCGAACATTATATCGATGAATACTTTCTTTAAGACATTTGAAATGTTTGCATTATTCCAATTAGGTATATATGTACATATGTGTACAGCGAGTTTCTATTGATTTCTTATGATTGAGATAAGGAGTCATTAATTTGTTAATACGTTGTCTGCCACGACAATTGACTGTGTTAAAAATGTTTACATTTGTTCAAGAAATATTCAATAATTCGACAATGAACCTGTTGTTTTATAGCATTTCTAGTATCAGTAGCATTGTATATAATTTTGCAAGTATTAGGGTTCTTTCATTGTAAACAATTTTGCAATATATTGTAGGTCTGAAGCACCATCAGTGACCAGAATAGCAATTAATGTGTTAAGAAGATAATTATAAAATCTTAATCATAATTTACAAACTCTGGAAATACATTTTATTAATGAAATTGCTTTTCATTTAAAAATATATGCAACTATGTATAATATACGTATCGATACACAGATACTCTTATTTCTTTAATAACTAATTACTCGTTCAATTATTGCACAATTTTTTAGGTTAAGTTTCATAATTTCACATTTGTTTAACGTCTGACTTAATTTGTAAGGTCGGAAGTATCGTTATCGTAAAAAAGATCGTTAAATACAAACTTATGCATCGAATGAACATTTAATTTTATTAAAATATAGGTTAGAAGAAACGTAAGAATGTAAATGCTTCATGTAACGTTAAGGCAAAATAGAGAAGTACCTTTCCTCATACAAATCTTCGAAACAAAGCTGTAATTAATTTACTAGGAGTAGAAGACAGAAAGACAAACATTTTACATTTGTATTGATAAAAAACCGATACACTAAATACAGTTTTTAAAGTTTATCATGTCATCTACGTCTTTATCATACTCAAATAAGTATAGCCTCTAAAGATATATTAAATATAAGTTTCATTATGGTCAGAGAGAAAATGTAGTACCAAATAACCTAATAAGATCATATTATTTAGGAAATAAATTATAGATACAATACACATTACAGTGACACACCTTTTACTTAATAATGGAAGACCAAGCATCTTACAGAACAAATTATAATAAAATACTAAATTCTGTACACTGCTCTGAAACCCTGAACGACAATAAATGTGTATGAAAATTTATAAACTAATCTAAAACGAATAGAAATATTTGAAATCCCTGGCGACTGGCACTTCGAATCTACAAATGTTTTTCTAAAATGCTTACAACAAATAAATCCTATCGAATATAAAATTCTGAAAACCGTTATTAACATTGGGAGTTTTATCAAATATGAAATATTTCTATTACTCTTAATACAATTTCAGCAAAAATTGAAACCATTTCTATGCACGAAAACAGCTAACCAACGTGTTAATGATTTCTAATTCCTATTTCCCCAAGTATTTAAATGTTAAAGCTTTTTAATTTTCTTAAATAGAATTCTAACGTTATTCTAGAAAACATATACACTGTGGAAAGGATCGAAGGAGTTTCTACGTAGTTTGAACAATCAGAAATTATGAATGTTTCTTTATTAGTTTTTAGGATAATGTTTGGTATGGGTGTTACAGAATGGACACCAGAAAATGGGTAAAGAACGTCTTTTATTTTGAATAAATCTGGAAAGCAAGTAAAATAGACTATAACAAACACATTTGTTATAATGACCAGTGTTCTGCTTAATAAACACAGCAGAATTTAAAATTAGTGTTCAAATATAATTATATATTCATTAGCAAGATTTTTTTTCGTCAAAATATAAATTTATTAAGTTAAATACGATGACTCTAGTAATTTCGTAAAATGAAATATACGAATAAGTTTTTTGCAGCCATTAGCAAATTTGTATTACGAGAGTAATACGAATTTCCCAAGTCACACCACGAGGAGGTTGCTGCAAACAGTGACTCGCCCTAGCTCCAAAAACAACGTGTCCCATCCACCCTTCCTTTACAAAATGCCACGGTATGTATCATCGTGGCTTTCGAATCCTTTATTCCAACCGGAATAAACGATTCATTATCGTACCTACCCGACAAAGAGGTAGAGGTGCTAACCATCCCTCTAAACTCTTTTCTCATTTCTAAACATCTTAATCTAAACATCTTATTCTAAAAATCTTAAATCTAAACCAACCTAGCTAAAATCTTAATCTATACATCCTAACTGATAAATAAGCGTATTGCGGCGTTCTATTAAGTATACTACCGAAACACGAGCGTACGTTTATTTCCATATTGGATCGACTTTCATGTGGTGGATCATCCCTACAACGACAGCCCTAACAACGAAATTCATCAGGCAATTCTTCTGAAAACCCTAACACCATTGGTTGTTCCTCTGTAGGTCGAGGCGAGGCAGGAAAATATTTAGTACACGTTTCGCCGCCATGATGCACAATAGCAGTCTCAAAATTTCAAGAAAGCTAACGAGAACGGAATCGATGCGAAACTACAACGATGGATAGATCATCCATGTATGGAGTTTGTGCTATTCGGTCACATTTAACATAATGTCCGACACGTCGTCACGAGGATCGAGGAAAAGGTGGAACTGTAAATAGTATAAATACATACGTCTATATTTATCCAATTTACATTGCGAATATTGCCTATGAAGAAGAAGCAAAAAATATATGTACAATCGCCCCTGCGAAGACAAAATATCGATATTGCTTCTGTTCCAACGGCAATCGCGGAGATCCTTAATAGGTTACCGATATTACGCGTACGATCCCCGCCGATCGTATTACGACATTGGCCGTGAAGGAAACGCAGAATGAAATCTGTCTAATCGTCGCGTAAATCGGTTCGAGTAATGGCGGTGCACGTCACGAAAATATCTTGAAGAACGATTATTTGTAGACGCGGCACGGAAATCGTATACTTCTTGGCTACGTATCGTCTGGAAAATGGACGCCAGTCGTCACGTTTCGAGGCATCGCCCCGAAACGCAGAAGATGGCGGCCATTTTCGTTCAACGTTACGGCTACGAATTAACAATTTTCACCTTACCCAATTGCAGACAGAGGGGAAGAAAAGCTGGAAAAGGGGACGACGGTCTTCCAGAATGTACGATGAACCAAATGCACTCGCGACGCGAAAATTAAATACACCATTTAGTACGAAACGTATACTGGGAGTCAGCTAGGTCGAAATAACTATTGCAATTAAGAAAAGCATTCTTGATTCCCCTTATGAAATTCGAAGAGCAAAAGCTAACACCACCCGAACCCTAGGGACGACCAAGCTCGACTGAAATCCGGGCGACGCTCGAGCAACGATCCGCTGTCGTTTAGCGAAAGTGCTGCCACCATTAGTCAGCATTTTCGTCACGTATTTTGCATTTTGTCGTTTTATACTATTAATTCGTATGAAACAGTATTAAAATTATGCGTATTAATTTTTGTAATTTATCCTCTTACTACTGATTGCATAAAATCGTTTACTTATTTTGTTAAATCAGAGTACATAAAAAACTGTTTGCTTCTCGTTCAATCAAAATTACGTCTGCTGATTGGTCGTACATCGACAAAGGCGACAACCGTTGGTAGGGACGTACCTAGGCAGAAAAACAAGGATTCGTTTTTCGTAACGTATTTCTTTGTTTCCAGAAACTTCTTAGAATCTTCTCTTTGTCAGTTCTTTTAGACAATATTATATTTCCAAAATCTCTGATGTTCCTTTTATCAATAATTTCTATTTCATCAAAAGTTATTACTATGTATTGGTCATTGAAATTTTGATTATTGCTAGAAATGTTTGCTCGTTTGTTATATGGTATTAAATGCTAAAATAATACACTAAGAAATACAAACAATTTATTTGATGAAGAACAATACAATCTACTCGTTATATGCAAACATCTTGAAATAATATAAATTTCATGCATAATATTGAATCAAACGAGCTTCGAAAGGACGGATATTCGTACGTCTCTTTTCCTTCTCGTATGGAAAACAAAGATAAAGATATGGGAACATCAGTCGTTTAGACGCTCGTTTGACTCAGGCCTAAGCTAGCCAGTTATTGGTACGTATACCTTACAAACAAAGTCAACTGTATAAAATGTTCTTAGGTAAATAACGAAAAAATTACACGAACCATACCACAAATTTTTAGGCACTAAGTTTTATTTGAAAATAGTTTTTAATTACATTTATGGTAGCGACCAGACATGCTATCGTAACTGTTGGCGTCATTGACATATATATATATATGAGTTTATGTTTCGTTAAAAAACACGTGTATATAAAAAACAAATGCTGCTTTCAATTTCAGGGTAAGGATCGTCATTTTTGCTCGTAGGACCTGGGAAATGAATATTTAATCGTCAATAAATTTTTTTTGCATTCCCATCGTCGAACGCAATATATTTTTAACCGAACATGCGGCTATAAATATAGTTCCAGGAACAACGCTCGCTCCGCGCCTTTATGAAATGCTTCCAATATCTGTATGACGGTCGTGTGTACCTGGAAAAGGTTCGAGTGTCTTTTGTTCGTTTAGGGGGAACGGTCGTTTCTCGTTCAAGTTAACGTAGTCGCCTTGCTTCTCTTTCCGACTCTAACAGGGTCAGAATGTCTCCTTCTCGCACAGGACCCTTCACGTTTCGAATCAGCTGCCTGTTTTGTTCGTTCAAAAACTCCACTTTGACCTGCGTACATTGTCCCTGAGAACCAGTCCTACCGAGAACCTTTACCACCCTTGCGCGTACTATGGGTTTTTCCATTTCTCACGATATCCTCGATTTCTCGATTCCCGTTGCACGATTACCCAACTGATTGTGCTTTTAACAGATTCGATAGACTGCACTAGAATTCTTGCCAACTTGCCTGCGTTATTTCAAATAGGATTCGGAATCACGTTTTAAAGAACGCCGAAAGTCACACACAGGTTCGAGCGTTAGGGAAGAATCTTGTAAATGAATTCAACGTGATAAACGTTTTCACGGCGTGTCGCGACGGGTAAACGTACTTCGTGAAATTCTAATCCCCGAACGAAAGAAATTAAAAAGCTGACGAAGCTTTTGCTTTGGCAGCATTGGCAAAAGCGAGCTTAAAATAGATGCTCCGGCGTTAGATTGGCCGTTGAAATCCCACGTGTGTATGACGAATTCTTTGGCTGTAAATTTAAATCGTTCGTCGCAAACGGAAAACGGTAGCCATTAAATCGCGCGAGCCTGGAACATCGATCGTGTTTTATTAAAGGTGAATGTATTGCTAATTGAATGACGCGATCGTCGTACGCATTATACAGATGTTTATTCATTTGTGCTTTAGTATAAACGTGACATTCCTTGCTTAGAACACGGAACATTATGTACTTGAAAATTTGTCTCGCAAGGATCTGCAGTACTCCCCGTCATGCGTGTGTAATTGTTTTATTCCCTTTCCCATGCACTTTTCTCTTATACACTCTCCGATGTTCGTACACACATGCGCACAGCCTCGCACACGTATACTCGTTTGTTCATATAAAATTACAATACTTGAAAAAAGTGTCGTGTACTGTACGCGATGCATGGTCGGATAATATGCATTGTACATCGACGTGTATGTGGTACGATTCTGTGTATGTATTTATGTATAATGTGTGTACGTGTATGTATTCTAAAAGCGAAAATTTTATGAATCAATTCTCCTATGCTGCGCATCTATATGCATACGTGGTGTGACATTATTTGAATATTTCGGCAGCAGTTCGAAGGTACTGCTCGCAAAGATAGTTGCGTGTAATTAAAAGTTTGCTTGTTCGTTAGTACAGTCTCAGCTCCGACGAGCTTTGAACACAATGCGCGCGGATACGTGTGTCGATCGAACCTGACACCCGTTACTGGTTTTCCGTCTGTCGGATAATTCCTGGCTACGATCACGATAGCGCGGCATTACAAAGACAAACCGAGAACTCGCGCAAAACTAAGGAACAATTAGCTGACTCTAACTCGGAACGAATGATAACTGTGATCTAGTTGTAAACGACCGTAACGCGCGTTTAGATCTCGGCTCTCTGTGCACGTTGTGTCTCGGTATTGTGATTTGCATCCGCAATTGTTAAAGGTTAGTATAGCAGCTATGTTACAGTAGAAGTAAATTGTTAATTCGATTCCGTATATTGTAAATCTCACTTTCGGTACGTGCTAGACGCGGGCCGAAATCTAAGCAGGTATATACATGTCTATACGTTTCAACGTAACAACGAACACTTTCTCGTTTTTTTTTTGTTCTTTTTTTTTTTTTCTTTTCTTTTCGGTACAAAAAAGCACAACTGTTACACTTTCGTCGTACCTAAACGATTTTACCGCGCCGTCTCTATATCCCGCTTTCATAGATCCCTATACTTACACCTCTCTATGTACATTTTACAGAATTCATTTTGCATGTACGCCAAACGATTGTTTGCTGATACTAAATCACAGACATTCCAAGTTACCATCATTGAAACGCATTTGTAACAAAATGAAAATAAATCAGACGATTCATGGTTAAGTTTCAATAGTGATGACTTGATCATGATACGATGTTTACTACTAGTTGTTCAACAACAATTAAAATGATAATAACAAAAAGGATAGAAAAAGAAACGAAATATTCGCACGTATAATGCAGTGTCTCGTTGTTTCCTGCCTAGATATTTTGTCAATCTGCTCACTTACGTTAAGAATATTAAGTAAAAGTACAAACGATAATAATAATACATATATATATGTATATATATAGCGAGTCTAAAAATATGGAAACTTCTTTTTCATCCCGCTTCCTACGATTCGTAAGATATAATTTCTTCAATTACGTTTTTACAGCTTAATTTACCATTTGCACGCGAAGCGTGAATTGTTCACTGGGTACAAACTTTTTATTACAGAAACGCTACGTCGGCGTACGTCGTTCGACGCTTCGAAAATCGTTCTACTTTGCGTAATAGTCGTAAAAATTTCTACAGTCCCTAGCCATCTGTGTTCGATCGATTTTTAGACTCGAAGGTGGAAATTAAAAGCGGACTAAAGTTCTGACAAAATTGAGAACGACTCGATCGAGTAAAGGAGTACGATTCTGAAGGTTTCGCGTTGAGAATTACTACGTTATTTAATAGTACGTATGCGATAAGTACTGTCGCTGCTTTACGTAGCTATCGCCTCGAATATAACAAGCGCGTATCGAAATTTAATTTTAATACGGTTTCAACCCACCCCTATCGGTAAGATAAATTAAGTATAACTTAAACTTCGAAGAAGACGATCGTATCGACGAAGATCGTTTACCCTAGACGACAAAATTATACGTAGAATTTCTATGTAATATTTGGAATATAAAAATATTTATATGACTATTATTTAACAAATATCATTTCTGTCCGTGGAGAACTTTAGTTTAGAAAGTTAAACCAAGGATAACAATATTCATCGACTATAACGTTAAGATTATTCTGTACTTGGCCGTGTTGCGACTTTGATAAATTGCTATACAGCGATATGAGATCCAATGCGAAGAAAACGAATCTGTGGAATTATAATTGATTTTCGTCTTATCAGTCGTTGAATAAATTAACCCGACGCGATACAAGCAGTGCATAGGCCGTGAAAATAATTCCTGTATAAGTTTCCAAAACCAGAATAATCTTATTAAATTCGCCTATTTTTTGTCTTTTTTTTTTGTAATATGTATGCTCCCTTCACCTTGCCTTCTCCTCCGCTCCCCACTGTAATTAATCGACTATATCGTAATAAATGTAACAATGTTCAGCACTCTCACTTAAAAGCAAACGCACAGGCAGCTAGTGATTGGTCAGGTGTGAGCTTTTTACAATACATGCTTACCATTTCCTTTTTTTTGCCGCTTAAACGTTATAGTTACCGAATTATAATTATTAATGGAATGACGATATGGGTAAGGATTGATCGCGATCACGTAAGAAATCATTTCGAAGTACAAATACACTATACATATAGTGCCTCGTCGATATATAGAAAAGTATCGGGCGCAGAAATTAATTTTTTGGTACCCCGACGATTCGGTTGAAACTTCTTACGCTCGACGAGATAAACGATTATTCGTCGTTATGTCTATTCGTTGGCATATCTACGAGGCACCATCTTCCATAGCCTAAGTGAATGTGGCGATCGATGTAAACACGAGAACAATAAAGAATCCGTTCTAACCATCGATCCGTAAATTCTATTGCTTATCTATTGAAAAAGTCTATCTTGTTCGCGTGATGCACACGCGCTCGTTGGAGGGACCATGAGTCTTGAATGGGCCTAAGGCTCCTGGCGAGTTTGTAGTAATTGGCTATAAATGTTTGCGTATCGATTCGATGCGTATTATCAACGGTGGTCTCGTCTCGATCTATTATCGATGATGTACAACTTGTCTCTAACTTCTGCGTAGTCTAGTTCATTAGAAATGCCTAAATGTTTCTATGCGTACGATTCTGTTTTCTAATCAGCCTTCCCGACATACTTGCCATGCGATGTAACGGCCATGACACACTTCGTTCCTAGTTTCGCGCTCAGAACGCATTATCGGGAATGTGGGCCTCGTTTTAACGCTACGAAGCATTTGCATCTTTGATGAAACGTTCTGAACGCGGTCTTCCGATTTCGTCGGTATTCGTGAACGCTCAGCGCGCGTTGCGTCGCACTACTTTCGCGCGTACGTGGTCTATTTTCGACGAGGAAAGAAACTGAGAATCGTAATTGTGAGTTTTGCGAAGACCATTTTTCGGCGGAACACGGTATGTACATCAGTTCGCGTTTCGATCGCGTGATCTTCGACGAGATCGAGGTGCGTCGGACACCCGTGACATCGTTACGTGTCAATTACTGATTACCTTCGGTCACTGCACGTTTTAACGAAGAGATCGTAACTTGAGTCTCAGTACAAAGTAGGCGATCACTCTCAAGATAAGCAGAAAACCTGCAAGCGCGACGGCGTCCATCCAGAAGACGCCGTCTTGCATCGACATCTCTTCGAGGAACTTCGTCGGGCTCTTGAAGTGGCAGTAGGCGTCGGAACACTTGAGCTTAGCACGATTATAACCATACACAGAGACCATGGTGCCCTCAAAACTGTACCTGACGTAACTCACGTACGAAAGAAACTTCAGATACTTTGGAATGGCATCGAAATTGACGAAGAAACCGGAGAACAGAACGATGGGCACCGACGAAACTGGCCCAATGAACACTCCGTTCTGAAAGGAGGAAGATACGTTAATTTTCTGATCGAGGGAACAACGATGAGAAATATCAAATGTGTAAATCGTACGTGAACGTAATATTACCTCCACACTTAACGCTGCACCTATCACTAAACCGATGGATTGAGAAACTAATGCTGTCAATATACATATAGTTAAATACATTATGAACCTATTCGTTTCCAATGGTTGCGACGTCATGAAATACACTATGACAACGTATGCTATAGAATACACTATCTGCAAAAAAAAAGGATTAATAGATTATGATCAGCGTACGTTTAAAGTGTATGCCAGTGGTTCTCAAACTTTCTTTAATCACTCTAATAAACAAATATTCAAGTTATCCACTTCTTTTTCTGGTGTTGCAAGGTGCAACTGGGAATCGTGCCTCCTATTTTGAAAACCACCGGGTATTATAAACGTTATATTTACTTGAAAGGGCAGATCAGCCAGGGTTCTCGCAAGATAGTAAGCTTTTACGGAATACCAATAATTTAAATGTTCTCTCACGAATACGGCCATTTCCATTGGAACTACATATCGGGAAACATCATTTACAAACATGATAACAGAGACGCAAACACGATGATCGTCGGGCGTTACTTACACGTGAGAATGGTAGGCATCATAGCGGTGAACATGAGAAACATCACCGTAAAGAAGACGCAACCGGCGTTACTCATTACTTGCGAGGCCTCGTTGCCGATGTCGTAATAAATCGCACCAATGAGAAACCCAACGATTATGTGCGAAATCAGCCTTACTCTCGTTAATGTCTGCGACAGCGAAAAATGCTCGATTAGGTGAAAGGTTGCCGTCAACAGGGGCTCGTTCTCGTAATTGTAAATGCACGAACCATGTCTCTTATTTGCGATAAGAAAATTCTCTTAAGGAGGATCCAAAATTGGGTACAACTATTCGTTGGAAAGCCGACTTTCATCTCTATGCTCTCCGCGCTGTCGAGCAAAGAAGTCGTGCAAGAAATCGGCATGTTGATCACCGTACCGCCGTTTGGTTGCTTCACCACGCCGTTTGGTATCAAGGCAGTTTCGGATTTCGTCTCCTGCTGCGGCGATTCCTTTGCTATGTCGTTCGATACAGTTTGCACCGCGTTAATCGTAGCCTGATTGAGCTGATAATTGGCGCATTTCCCGTTGTTCACGGCCATTACCAATTTATGCACACACTCGCCATGTTCGCCGCACGCCACCTCCATCACTGCGCAAAAATGTTCGCTATCTTATTTTTTATTCAAGGTAGAAGCATCGGTAGTGGACATCCTCGAGCCTTCTCTTCCCAAAAAGTGCTATAAACTAAGTGGTTCGCCACAGTGACTTCCTCTTTATCTCTACAGTATTTCTCAATGTATACAACAGCTTGCAAGAGCTCATTTAAATATCGACACACCCATTGGGGAAGTCTCCTTGTGAAATGGATCGAACGTTATATTAATTTCTTGAAGCAAGGCTACATTGTAAGAACCGATTTAAGATAGATGCTAAATGTGTAATTGCAAATCGCGTAAATTGTATTAACGGAAACATAAACGAACCAATCGAGTGTCATTAGCATAGATAAATTGTACGCGATGGAGGCCTTTGGGTATCATTGAAATTCTAGTTGCAATCTCTACGTACCATAATCCGCTGGATTGTGATAGCTAGGACACTCCAAACCCATCGATGACAAGAAGGGAACCAGACCTCCAACGTTCCCTTCGTACATACACTGCCCTTCGGCCAGAAGGTACAGGTGGTCGAACATCTCGAACAACCGAGCGCTCGGTTGATGTATCGTACATATGATCGTTCTTCCTGAAATAAATCAAGGGTACAAGCGTTTACGAACTACCCAGCAGCATTGTTGACAGACGATTATTACGTAAACGATTCTCTGTTACAGTTACCTCCTCTGCTTAACGATTTGAGCAAACTTAAGCATTGATAACAGGTCGAACTGTCCAAACCGGAGGTCGGTTCGTCGAAAAACATCACCGGGGGATTGTTCACGAGCTCCAACGCGATTGATAGCCTCTTCCTTTGGCCCCCGCTGAGACAATGAGTTTGCGTGTTGCTCGCGTCGCTTAGGCCAAGTGTTTCGATGATTTCTTCGATCTGCGCGCGGACACGGATTTACGTTAGAAAGCGTCGACTTTCAGAAATATTCTAGGAGGATGAAATCGAATTTCACCAACGCACCACTACTTTCTTCTCCCTCGCGCTGATGTCCTTCCCAAGCTTCAAATTCGCCGAAACCGTCATCGCCTCGTACACCGTTAAATGTGGCAGCAGACGATCGTCCTGCATTATGTAACAGGACATCTTCCGAAATCTTCTTAGGTTCCTGTCCTTTCCGTTTATCAGCACGGAACCGCTCAGGTGAGACGTTCTGGAAACGAGGAGAGCGACGTTACACGTAATACGTTTCTGATTCGGTAGATCGTGCGAATAGTCGAGGACGATACTTGCTTGTAACCTGCCAGAACGTTCATGAGTGTACTCTTCCCGGCGCCGGAAGGACCCATGATGGCAGTCAGCTCTCCCGATCGGAATTTCCCGTTCACGCATTTTAATATCGTCTTGTAACCTGCAACGTAAAATTACTTGAACAAATTGTCGATACACCGAACAGTTCTCATATTATAATTATAATTTTTTATAAGAGGTAAATCGAATAAGATGTTCGAACCAAATCGTGAGAGTTAGGGGGACACTTATTAGGGACAGGTAATTTTCTCTGCGACAGGGAGAAATCATTTCTCCTGGGTGTACCAGTTAGCGGTTATAAATAATCGCAGGTTGTAGGGTTAAGGTCGCCCACTTTTTTCCTTCGATTCCGTTAGCTCTCTATCGATCTATAGTTTCACGATTTACGTAACGTTTCGCATTGCCAAAATAGAACCCGCGGTTCTTGGCAAGTTCACCGCGTTCTCGCGGATAAGGCATAGAAATTTCGTTAAATCGCCGGTTTCACGGGCAGCTGGATCCTCCGGTTGCTAGTGTTCTGCACCGGGTGCAGCTGCACCTCTGAGGTGCATCTAGACCGCAACAGGAATCGGCCTGTACGGGCGTCCCTATTGATTCTTTTTAGCTAGGTCGTTCGCACGCGTTGTTGAACGAAATGCCTACCGAATGCGTCTTCGGATCATAGTACGATATCATCAATGGTTCAATTCCACATTCGACGACATTATACACGATTGTGTTTGGTGGAGCAACAGTGACTATGAATTTTTCCACTAATAAATAGAACGAGAATTTTTATAATAAATTTTAATAATTTCAACGCGTCGAGCAACTGTGACGATGACTAGCAAAGCGATACTGAATACAAACGATACATGGACTTGAACGAGTAAGAAATATGGCGGCTATGACAATCGAAGGCTAACTTTGACATGTTAAAATAGAACTATGATTGGAGACACAATTTTATTTTTAATTAGTTTTTAATACGAGTATGGATCGCGTGTCTAACTCGATATCACAAGACAAAGGGTTAAAAACAGGTATATCAAACGCGCGACCCATTTCACGGTCCGCTTGACCCTTCTATTATTATTTGTTTTTATTTATACTTCCTCAATAACTAAAGCTTTCCTCGACTATGAAGAATAAAGAGACCCGAACGATTAAGATTACAGAATTTTCCCTATATTTTAATAATCCGAGAAGACTTAATTTGTGTCCAGTTTTTCTCCGAAGCGACGCAGTCACGATTGATGCATTCTGTGCAAACGTGACGCATAGCACCTATTAAACTCGCTGAGACACTTCGGTTCGTAAAGATTCCCAGCCAATTTTTCTTTGTTCCAATTCCGTATTGCTCAAGTTTTAAATCGAGACCAAAATCGCAGTGGTGCTAAGCGATAATAGTAACTTGGTCCATTTACTCAAACAATAATATTAAATACCGAACAATTGAATTGAATTTTCACGAATCTTCCTACAAATTTTTAACATCGGATTTTGACACTTGGAGGAAATCGTTTGACGAGTTTTGGGGGATTCTGTTGGAATGTGGAAGGCTTGTAGGTATCGGATAGACACCAACCTCTCTTTCTTCCTTCGGATACGCTGTATGCCAGGTTCTTGAACTCAATGTCAACCGGTGGCCTCTTCGGAAGGTGCGTCAGTGTTACTGCCGGCCTCTTACCATCCTGGCCAGGACTATGGTTCGGTACCTTCCTCGCGAACATGCTGCTGCTACACATTGCAACCGCGGCGCCATTCGTCGCGCTGCCGTTGCAATTGCAGGGGAGATTGTTTTGCGAGTCACTGTAACAGAAGACAGAACGTTTTACGACACGCGATAAGAATCTTATTCCACGGTAGCGGTGTCCAAACTTTTCTACAACGCTAAACTCGAATTAACGTATCCGTGCAAACGACTACCACGAAACGAAAGTTTCTTTGCATAAAATATCATCTACAACAATTACATTTAGATTAGTAAGCTCTGCGACCCGGTGTAAGTTTTTTAGAACCATCGCGCTATGTTTTTATTCGTCATTCATCATTTGAAATTTATTAACACATTCGTTACCAAGCATTTAACTTATCACGTAAGTTGTGTGACACGCGTCTTGTTTATCATGTAATTTATGTAACATTTTAATTCTCGTCGTAAACGCGTAACAGCCGTGATTTGTATTATTTTTTAACATTTCTTTCTTACGTTTGTCGCATTAAAAAAGACTGGTTTTTATTGCACTGTAATTAACAAGTATCAGAATATAAATGGAATGTAAATGTAGAAACAAAAAAATGCACTGAAGGAACTGAAAAAGAAAACATACAATCCGTTATCCCGACTGTGACATAAAACGATCGTAAATATGTTATTTAATATATATTAACGTTTTTTGGTCTTTTTTGCTTTTTATTAAAAAATATGTTATCGAAAGTAAAACTGTTTCTTTCCCTAGTCTTTAACAAAGAATTTCTCGTACATTTCGAGAAATTGTGAGTCAGTTTTCATGCTTGGAAATTATTACAGAGCAATGCGACTCGTGCAGTTAAATAATTGTTGGCTCACGTTTCCGCGAAGCCTGCGTTTAAGTGAAACTAATAAAGAACGGTTCGCCCAACGCCTCTTTAACGAGTTTCAGGCTTTTGCTTTCTTTTCCTCGCGCGAAATTCTAAATACCCAATCGCCACGTACGTTTCACGGTCTCTTTTCTCGATAAGGAAAGACCTAAAGATCTCTCATCGCGCGTAAATGTATCGCGAAAAGATGTTCTACGTCACAACGTACGCGAATTATTTATAGACGGATATGTTGTGTGTAATCGAAACGAAAGGTTGAGTCAGAGTTGGAACAATAAAAAGTTGGTGCGAGCCACGGTATAACGAATTCCGATCTGGAAATTAGTAAACTTTATTCCCGTGTCAAATATTCATAGAACGAGCAACATTAATAAAATATATTCTTTGCAATGAAGCTGACGAAAAATCAGAAATAATATTCGTCCAATTCGAGCGGGGAATATAATGAGGGTTCGATCATGGTCCATTTTTCGCCACACGTGTCTCCTATCGGTTTAAAATGAGTTATAGAAGCCATACTAGACGAGCACATTGCGGTTTGTCATGTGTAATTTAATCTCCCATTTAATCCTAGTTTTAAGGTTTCGGTAAAATTGAGAAATAATCGATAGCAGAGTCGCGACTATAATCGTCGCCACAACGATCAAATACATTTTTATCAGCCTTCAAATTTCGTCAAATTAACTATCTCGGAATGTCCTATCAGATAATTAAATCGCGATTGTTTTGCGCTATGGTGACTCATCAGTTAACATAACAGCTGACTTTGACGTCAATGTTTTCTAAGCAGAATTAATTAACGCATTTTATAGATTTAACAAGAAATAACAAATTTAAATTCGTATTCTTTGATGCATGAAGCAATTCAAGGAGGACTAGTGTGGCGTCGCCTCTCATGTTCGCCACCAGAGGGGTCGCGTTCTCACAAGCGCTCGATCGACCCCTCGGTTGCTCGACCAACTTCCTAATATTCCAGTTATCTAAGGCAGGGCCTGCTAGAAAGCCTTAATGATGAGTCCCACTAGCAGGCCCAGACGAAACGCACTTCTTCCTCCTTATTTCTACATGGAAATGATTTAAAAAGTTCGTTTATCAATTCCTACTACAAACGTATTTTTCTTTTCCGAAATCAAATATTATATCAAACAATTTATAACATAATTTCTTCCACGAGATGAGGGTCCCCAGTATACACTCATGTAAACACTACACGAATGCTATTTTATTCCACGCGATACGAATTAAATGGCAAATTGCAGAAGTTCCTTTATAAGTTTTCAACGATTTCGTATCTATGGACAGCGAGCGGTGCACGACGAAAGAAACGAGGAAAAGTGCTCTTCGACAGAGCCTAAGTTTTACCGCGATCAATGGGAGAACCTTGAGTTCCGTTTTAGACATATTTGGGATGTACATACGTAGCCACTTCGCGTGTTCGATGTCGACTCGATGACCGCGCTCTATCTCATTCATTGTTTGCACCATGAAACATCCGATAGAATAGAATAGTAGTTTAGTTCAGGGCGTGAAAGCAAAGGTCACGGATGCAGAACAGTTGCTTGGAATTCGATGATTTCATTCTGAATATCATTATTTATTTGTGACCGTCCCGTTAAACGTGCTCGACGTTAATCACAGAGCATCGTAATCGTAGATCAAAGTTCAAACAATCGACTTGGCAAACCTCCTTTCGATATACTATAGTAATTATTTAAAAGATATAAAAGGTCGCTGTTCTTCGCCATAGAGTCTTTTACAATATTCTTTATGCCATAGTATAGACGTACTACAAAGATGAACATATAACATTTATACGATCAGAACTTTTTTAATTTTGTCGAAAAATTCGTCCACCTACTCGAATTTTTTTCTCGAAAGTACATAGGATTTCGAGGGTATGTCTATTCACCAAAAATGATTGTATTTGACTCCCTTGCTAAAAATAATTTTTCCAGAATGATTTGAAATTTTTTTCATAACTGTTTAATGAAACCTCGATCGAGAAATTGAGATTTATTTTGATCTCTAGAATCGCCTATTAAAATTTTTCCCAGAGGTGGCTGAACACCCTGTATAGTACACGTGTGTCTGAACAGCATAAGAAAACAGACTTTCTTGTAGCAAGAAAGTGGACATACAATATGCGTGCCACGAGCCATCGAAATACTAAGTAAAGCAATTAAGTAATTGACTCAATCTTTGTTTACTTTTAAGGGTACGAGTCTCTTTCATCGCTGCTTTTGTCACCGCTCGTCGCTTGCGATGCAATTTCGTTGATACGAAATCTATTAGCGAACGAACAATTTAGCGAGGAACAGGCTGGGCAGTTATTATTACAAACTGCTCGAAAAGATATCATTGAAACTCCGAATTGAAGCAAACTAATGAAAAAGCAAACTTCCAGATCGCCGTATTCAGTCCGTCTTGTACAATGCTTTGTATACTGTTCTGCATCATTGTACGAACGTACGGGACTACTATTCGTGTCTTGCCTTATTCACGATGGAACCTTAAAAAAAAAAAAATACTGTCTCGATTTAGACGATGTTTCAGGGTCAGAGAAAGATGCAATCGCTTAAGAGGCATGTGCATATGCTTCGTTTAAATCTACAGGAGAAATTCCGTAAGAAACGATCGATGAAGATAAACCGTAGTCCAGGCTTATCCTCTTTTGTAAACTTTATACCCGGCCCCGTATGCAAATCCAAGTCGCTCGAAATTCAAATATCTATGCAACTTGTAATTCGTAGTATTCTTTGGAGACTCGACTCGCTATGTAAATACGTATCGCGGCAACGAACCTTTGCGATTCTTCGTCGGCTTGAACTCTGACAAAGGCAGTTTCTTGAAACGTTTTACCCACGCTATCAGATTTCTTCATAGCAAAACTATTTTTTTCTAACGTAGACAAAACTTTGTTCTTAAGTAATTTACCTGAATACTGCATTGTTGAGGTTTTCCAAATGTAGCGTGGGTGGAGGAGACTTGATCGTCACCTGGTGACTTCCGCCTGGTATGAACTGAACTTGCTCATCGCCGCTGTACCTGGATCCTCCTCCGCCGCTCAGAGTGAGATTCTTCAGATCCGCCATCATCTGCTGATGCTGAAACAACAAGCCCCATTGAACGTCCCCGCGTTCGATCATTCTTTGTCGCGAAACAAAGAGAAATGTTGTTGCGCGTCGACCAGTCACCGAGAAGTTAATCGAGGCGTCACGCGAGAACGTGCGTCAGGTAACGTATGTACAAAGAACGAAAGGCCTTCCTCGGATAGACGAAACTTTATTATACCGATTCAACGTCCAACCCATTTTTATTTGTCCCTAACACAGGTCTCTTATGTCGTTATTAATCACTAATAAAAATATCACGTAAAGTCGTTATTAATATATCGCGGTCGGACGAACTGGAAATACAAATTGGTGATTTTCGTATTTGTCGCGACATGGCAGCCAGGTACAAATTGGCCAAAGTGGGTTTGACACGACCGTACTAAATGACATCGACTATTGGCCGATGTACCGTATTGGCACGCATCTACTTTGCGTACATCCGAAAACTACCAAGCCAACGGTGCATTCCGACGCGTCACGTTTCACGAGGAAGGACTCTCGTTCTCGTCGATATCGATAAGGTATTTTCATCGCGCGAGACGCGAATTTCGAACAGTCCCTGAATCCCGATGCTTGTAAACAAACGAATGAAGCGTCAAACATTTTGTCAGGCGAGCGCGGCAAAGCACGACAGGAATTTCATCGCCGACGCTCTGAAAGAGTCCTCCTGAGGATAGCATCGATGAATCATGCGCATTTAAAGCAAGTTCTTTGGAACTGTCAAAACGAGCTCGCGGACAAAGAGCTTTCTCCTTTTTGCCCCCGGAGCTGCGTTTTCTATCCTTTTAGGTTTTATTGCCGCGCATTAACGGGAGGATAAGTCCTAACATTATCTGTCACGTTGCCGAGAGGTGAATAAATCCACGGTCAAGTCGTTGAACAAAGTTCTGTACTAGGTGCGATATACCTTGAGTAATTATCGTAGAAAAAGTTCTCGAAATTTCTGGGACAGATATTAGTTGACGATTATTTAAGATAAATGGGATTATGGGATAATCAGAGGAATGTAAATCGGTAATGAAATTTCGACACGATCGTAATAGAACGGTAGGATAAAACTAGTAGCGATATTAAGCGTTTATCGTCCGATCGTTTAGGTCTGGCAAGTAAATAACAATTATCTTGTCGATGGCCTACGAGAAACGATGTATACGAAATGGCACTCGAGATATGAAATTGACACGAAAATGAAAAGCTTGCCAATAAACGTGATGGACCGCTTGATCGATCTTGTATAAGTTGAATTACAATTTAACGATTGTATTGGTGCTGTAAAATATTCGGATCTCGAAGGAACGTTAGACCTTTCGTGTGATCTATTATGCAAAGTCTACATAGATTTTCCGTCTAAAGGCTTTTAATCCTCTTTTGAAGATAACGAAAACAGTAACAGTGGAAATTGGCATAACGCCAGGAAAGAACACCTTCTGTGTTAAAGGGGTATTCTAGTCTACGAAAGAAGGAGACGTCTTTGAAAGTTTTCAAATCGAAAACTATTCTATGATATTGGGTCGAAACTTTGCACCGTAATTGACACGTGTCTTATTAACTTAAATAAATTTTTTCATACAATGATACATAATAGCCAATACACTTCTGTTATTGCTTTAACACCTGCCTTTACCAGACATTTTTCCAACGATCACTTCCGATATACGTACTGTAATCAACACCTGCATGATAAAGCTGTCATGTCTTTATTATTTTTAAACAATTTTTATAAAGTCATTCAAGAGCATTATCATTCAATTTTCTGACACTAAACTGTCTGAAAATCGAAACGATTCATTTTTACGAAATTTATTTGTATTTTCCATTCGTGGTTGAATAAAGCTCAAAAAGGCTTTTCTTTAGTCAAAAAATTCATAAAAATTCCGTGTTTTTTTATTCACTTGACCGGAAAGTATTCTTAAGTGATCGTACGGAAGCGGCCATCGAAGTTCGTTCCACTTGTAATTGTCTGTTTTCTAGACTTTATTTTTTCTTAATGACAGATAATAAAATAGGAATTAATATAACTCGTGCGCTGTTGAACATTTCAATCACAAGTGCTATCGTTGCCACTCGATTACGAGTACAAAGTATAGAAAGATATGATAAGGAACATTGTTGCATGGATGTTACAATTCTTTTAAGATATTAATGAACAATCATTCAGGGATCAATGATAATTTCGTTCGATCGATCAGGCGAACTTTGTTCTCTCTCCGCGATCTTCTGCGAATCACAGTGATGTTAAGTACCAAACATCATTCTACAATGTTACATTTGCGAGTAAGATTGGAAAATATTTATTTAAACAATATCAATCACTGTATAATACCTGATAAGACGTTGGTTTATTATTTAAACATGTGTTGTGTATTGATATACGTATCTAAAATTTTTATTCATTATTCGTATCATAAAATTTCCTCAACTGGGACAGCATTGTTTGTTCAATCGCGTGATGATCAACAGTCGTAATGTTTCGAAGAAATATGCAAAGCACGTTGGAGGCAACCATGGTGGGGATTAAACAAGCACGTGGCATGTGTTATAGTAGCGTGGATTGTGAAGCTGATTGCAATACGTGAATTGAGACGACAACAGAACTAGCGTTGACCCTGCGCCGCGAAATATAAACATGATTATTACTTAGGATATGCACGGCACAATAATGACAATGTCCATACATTTTTTAATTCTAAATATATACAAAACACGAGCGTTGGAAGAGTCACGAAAACAGATACATTATTTGAAATCGCAAGTCATTATGCATGATGTCTATAATTCATTATAATAATAAGATAATAGTTTTTCAGAACAGGTTCAAATAATAAACTGTACAAGAAACAGGAAATGCAAGTAAGCTCAACAACAAGATGGTTTTCCTACTTATATAATTAAAAATATGCAATCGATCTTGGTTAACGTTAATATTTGTTTAATACAGTATTAATTGATATTCAGAAGAGAGCCAACGTGGACGGGGGTCAGACTTTTAAATCTATGAATACACAATATATTCTGACATGTATCTAAAGGCTTCACGATAAAGTTAAATGTTTTACCATATCAATCGTTTATAGTATTGTGATAAGTATTATTATAAATACAATATAACCAACCGATGAAAAGCAAGAGGAACAATTTTCAGTATTTATATTTTATCTAAACTGCAACGGTATACAAATATATTTTTTTCTTCCGTCTTCGTCGTAACCTGGAAATGAAATGGCTAAATGCGAACACGTTCATAGCACGTTTTCGCGGAACAGATACCTGCGCGTTTTCGAGCTTTCACGTGGCGAGACGATTGTTACGAATCGATGAATATTTGATATCTGCGCCGATTTCGATCGTTTTTATCGAAACATGTACCCACCAGCGAACGAATGTGTTTAACGATCTCGTTCGTCTGTAATGAGTTTCGTGCTATTATCGTCGGTAACGATCGAACGGTCCGCGATTGCCACAAACACTCGTACGGACGGTCAAGGATCGCGTACGATATTTTTGTCGCTCGGCCAACAAACTCGTAGACGCATTATGGTACGATATTCTCTCACGCCTAAATCGGTCTGGATCGCAAAGGTTCAATGGCCACGATCATCTTTAGAATCCACGGTTTCTGTATCGCGACTGTTTCCAAACTGTTTCAAAGCCACTCTAAAAATAAGAACAATTATTTAATTTAAAATCAGTTATTTGTTCGTCGAATCTAAAAGACTAACAAAAGGAAGCTTTTAAGCAAAAAACTGTTTGTAGAACGCTGTCATTGACAAATAAATGATATTTACCATATAATGATTATGATTAAATTTCCCAGTGATAGGTGTCATGGATCGGTATCAGCTAGAACTTTCATTTTCTTTGTACGAAGCATATCGTTCCTGAGGAGTTTAAAATGGCGTAAGAAAAGTACACTTCTACGGTTGTTAACTTCTTGAAACGTAGAAAATTTATGGCGATCGAGAATTACCAAATGTGCAAGATTTGTACGTGCATTATTTGGTCTTATCGAGCATAGCGATTACGACGATAGTCTGTTCTGAAATCTCTGAAATAGGAGACTGCTGAAGCGATTACTCGCTTCTAAGGCAAGGTTTACTGGGTCAGCCCTACTGACGAGTCCACCAGGAATACCTGGACAGAATGCCAAATTATTTTCATGATCACTATGCCCGATAAGACCAGATAATCTACATACCAATCTCTACCAAGAGCAACAAAATTGATATCTTTTTCTATCATGATCGAGCAATTTTTTAAGACACGAAACAGATATTATTTCTCATTTTAAAATGGCACATTATGCACATTTCTCTACACGAAAATATTCTTTTCGTACCCCCTTGGATCGTAAGTTGCCCTCTATAGAGGTCGTGTTCCCTATGGAAAACACTGCTATAATCTCTTCGAAATAAACTCTGATTGTAGTCGACACGGAATTACGGTTTATATTAGTTGGACTCGACTGTATTTCTTAACCTCCTCATGCCTTTTGTACACTGTACTTTACGTAGACCGATAGATCATTTTTCAAAACAAAATAATTAATTTTAATTGAAGTAACGAATGCCGTATACCTACGATACATTACATAAAATTCAATTCTGAAACGAACTCATTTATTCTTTCTGCTTTTCTCACGTAAAGTACAAAGAAAAAAAATTTAGTCTCTAAGAGGTTAAGGAGCACGTGTAGCGTGCAGAATCGCGACAATAAAGCGTGCTCTTTAGGGCATCGATCCAGCTCTAGTCTGTCTTATTCCGTGGTATCATCAAATCTTTATTTCGCCATAATTCCCGAATAATTTTCCGTCCACGTGCACCGAGGATATACCCGCCTTTAAAATATAGCAAAGCTTGCGACGAGTCACGTTGGACATAACTTTTTGCATTGGAAGCATCGAGTGTCGTGCCAAGAATCGAACCCCGGGAACTATTATTTTTCTTCCGTAACTTTGGAAAATTCGCGACAACGGCACGGTGCACAATGCAATCAATGATTCACGCGATATATGCACTAAATTGATGTGCTTTTCCTTCGAGTCATCGTAAATAAAATTACGGTAGTGGTGTGCTTCGTCGAGCGTGTATTTCAATTATAGAGACGGGAGTGGAAGAAACATTGAGAAGGACCGTGAAAAATAAGTGGGTCATCCTGTAATATGCAAACAAAACGATCCAACGCGACACATGTAGTTAAGTGCCATGAAGTTAGAAATCGTTCGAACGAAGGTGCCTGTCAATCGTACGTCCGCGACTCTTTGCGACCACTCTGCGTTCCGATACAAGGTTAGACGAGCGAACAACGGAAAGCGGGGGACAAGTCCTAGTCCCCCGGCGGACAAAGAAAGGCGTTTAACCCCTCTATCAGAGCAGGAGCGAAGGATAAGTTGTCAGTTGGAAATCTGGCGGAAGCAACGTAGGAAAATAACGCGTGCAGGGAAAGGGGATCAACTCACCATCCGTCGAACGTGGATTCGATATTCTAGCGACGTCCGAACTCATGCCCTAACGATGACGCTGTGCATCCTCTGTTTCTCCGCCCCTTGTTCGGTCGCTCCACCATGCACTGCACTCCCCGTTTCCAAGAGAATCGTGATCACACGGTAATCACAGTACTAAAGTAGAAGTTCGATAGACCCCGATGTATGTATATATACACACATATATGCACGTCTATATATACATACAAACGCATATATCGTTACGATGTGCTTTTAATCCTCGCCTTCGTTTTCCCGACGATCGATGAGGTGTTTTCCGAATCGCGAAGCTGCATTCGTCCCCGAGGGATGTCGTCCGCGATTGTTCTCAGTTTTCCGTGGGTTCCTCGGACCCCGCGTACACGCACGCACACGCGACAGAGACGAAACCGCGAACGCGGCCAACCGATCCGCGCTGCGAACTGCGACTGACAGCTCGAGAGAAACGATCAGCCGACGCAACACACCGTACTGGAATCAGCTGTCGCGCTGTGCACCACCGTTCGCCTCCACCAACGAAATGAACTGAGCTGTTCGTGTCGAAAGCCAGGGACGACTACGATAATCAGGGCCCTCTACTTCTCGCGCGCTCTCCTACCGTCCCCCGCGGCTTCTTGACTACGCGCCGCCGGGGAGGAGCTGCTACCCTTTCATTACGTATGACTCAGACCGTTTCTTTTCAGCATCAACTGATCCCGAGAACTGTTCTGACAACTGACCGCAATGAAATCTGTTAAATTCGTTCCCCTAATACTTTGAACCGAGCAACGCCTGCGCTACAGTTTCGCAGCGGTTCGTTTGAAAACTCACCACGAAACGGAAACGGACCAAATGGTATTCGAACGACAAATAAAAGTACCATACAACCGCGGTCCCTGGTGTTGATCTATCGAACTATCCGTAACCATTTCATTTTTTTTAATTTAATAGTAAATATTTCAGAACATTTTTAACTTAAACGATATAGACATTATCACAAAAGAATTGCATTATAAAATAATGTGTGTATGATCTAATTTCGAAGATTGCGATGATTAATCAGAGAAGAAATTCATTTTGTAAGCCGATCTCTGGTTTGTATTCCAACGAGTAACGAATAAACAGTTGTTCATTTTTTATTTTGTAAGATTAAAAATTTATTCAAGATTGTTGCGTTGTTATGTCGCCGGAAGTGACGCTCTTGTTGAGAATAGTACACGTGAAACCGTTAATTAGATTCGTTTTTCTTAGATGGCAACTATACTATCTTACGTAAAAAGCTGCCGAGGTTCCCAAGAAAGGAAGAACCGATGACTATGAAGTTTTCGGAATATTACACCCCGTTGAAGCGATTCTGTATAATGATACCACAGATCAAGTATGGATCGTTTCTTTGTAATTTGCGTGCACGACGCGAGACGAGATTCGAAGGCCAAAGATCATAGATGAACAGAGTTTTATCGAAATAGTAGATTAGAATTAATTAAATAATCGACCTTTAGAAATGTAAGTATAGTAAACATTGTAATTAGTCGAACGTTTCCAGTTCTTGATCTTCGACCTTTGTTCCAATTTATACAAAATGTATCAATGCACAGGTGTCTAATTATAAAAATATTCGTTAGATACACGTAGACACACGTGCCTTCAGGATTCTAATTTGTATTCAACGAGTAACGGGAAAGAGCATCGTTTTACTTTCATTTGGACGAGAATTTTTGCCTGTTTCCGCCATCGATTACTATCGACGCAATCAGAGGCTCGACGTTGCCGTGGCGAAAAATTCCGTTCGAATTTCGCGAGTTTCGGCGTCGTGTTGGGGGCGTCGGGACGCCGCAGCTCGTTCCTGCGTTTTCTCGCGCATGTACGATATTGTACTCGGTCGTCGTAGGGTCGAGATTCCCGCGACCGTCCACGTGAATTTCGACCGCGGTGGCGTCGTTGTTCCGCGGGTCGCGAGACGTAGAAGGGGTAAATGACGGAAAGGAGAAACGAACCAAACGTGTTGGAAAGATCGAGACAAGGAATGGCGGAGCGTGAAACGGAGTGGTAGAAGGAAAATGGAGGGGAAATAGCAAAGGAGAAAGGAGAATGAGTTACCACATGCTGCGGGTCGATACTCTAGCACGAAACTCGACGCTCGGTGCAAGTGTACTGATCGAGTTCGCTAGCACCGACGATACGTTGTTCGACTTGCCACGAGTGCAAAGAGAGAGACGGATAGATGTACCAGACGATCGTGAACGAGGGCTATTGCACTTGTGAATGAAGATCGAAGTTTAGCTTCGGTTCTGACGCAAATGCCTGTCTCTCTGAGTTTCCAGGTGTATGGTGACTCGCCACTGAAACTTGTTCCTCACATTTTCTCCTACTCGTACACGAATAGAATTTAGACGTCTACTTTGTATCGATGACCGTTGTCAGAAGGAATTTATTGTACCAAACTCGTATGCACTAAGAAATTCAGAACTGAGCGAGAAGAAGGAATGAAAACGAACGCATTGAATTGAAAATGAGGAACAAAGGAACGGTGTTAGTCATATGTTGATCCTAACCTAACCTGAGACTGAGTAGAGTTTACTTAAAAATTCAAGTTGTGGCGAATGTAATTTACTTATAACAGTAACACAGACCATTAATTCACAAGCTGTCTATAGTACAAGAAACCGTAATGAAATGGTAAGAAATGTAGTTCTTTAAATTGTTGAAATTTATCAGATATAAGATTGAACACAGAAAGTTATAATTATATCGAAGTTAATCCGCGATAATATAATCGTACGAGACATCTAACGAATAACATTGCAAAGTTGCAAAGATTCACGACCAGATAATGCAATATTATCGGTAGATATTAAAATCTACATTATAAAAACATATCTCAAAGACGCGATCCGAGAAATATGTACTGCTTTCATGAATCTTTTAATAATATAGAATGCAAACCAAGTAGAATTAACCCAGACATTTTTCACGTAAGAATTTGTTATGTGTAGACCTCGATTATTGCAACCTCGGTAACTGAATGGTGTCAACAAGTGGAAGGGATGGTTGCTACGTAACAACTAAGTTTGAAGACGCTACGCATGAGCCATAAATAGTAGGGATACGTCGTATGAAGTCACTTCTCATTGGATTGGTAAGTTTGATTATATTGTTACTATACAGGGGGGTTCGGCCACCCCTGGGAAAAATTTTAATGGGAAAAATAAAGAATACCAATTTGTTGATGGAGGTTTCGTTAAAAAGTTATTAACGTTTAAAGTTCCGCCCGTATTGAATTTTTTTCTCGAAAATGCGCAAGATTTCGAGGGTATGTCTATTCACCAAAAATGATTGTAATTGACCCCCGCATCCGAAAATAATTTTTCCAAAACGATTTGAAATTTTTTTTTTCCGTCGAAAAATATCACAACTTCTCGAATTTTTTTCTAGAAAGTGGGTAGGATTTCGAGGGTATGTGTAATGACCAAAAATGATTACAATTGACCCCTGCAACCGAAAATAATTTTTCCAAAACGATTTGAAATTTTTTTTTCCGTCGAAAAATATCACAACTTCTCGAATTTTTTTCTAGAAAGTGGGTAGGATTTCGAGGGTATGTGTAATGACCAAAAATGATTGTAATTGACCCCCACAACCGAAAATAATTTTTCCAAAACGATTTGAAATTTTTTTTTTCCGTCGAAAAATATCACAACTTCTCGAATTTTTTTCTAGAAAGTGGGTAGGATTTCGAGGGTATGTGTAATGACCAAAAATGATTACAATTGACCCCTGCAACCGAAAATAATTTTTCCAAAACGATTTGAAATTTTTTTTTCCGTCGAAAAATATCACAACTTCTCGAATTTTTTTCTAGAAAGTGGGTAGGATTTCGAGGGTATGTGTAATGACCAAAAATGATTGTAATTGACCCCCACAACCGAAAATAATTTTTCCAAAACGATTTGAAATTTTTTTTTTCCGTCGAAAAATATCACAACTTCTTGAATTTTTTTCTAGAAAGTGGGTAGGATTTCGAGGGTATGTGTAATGACCAAAAATGATTGTAATTGACCCCCACAACCGAAAATAATTTTTCCGGAGCGTGAAAGATTTAATGGAAATGTGGTTTGAATAATTTGACTCGCATTAAGGCCGCAATAATTTAACTAAAGAGAGTCGTATGCAACTCGTGCGCAGCAGGTTGCTGACCCCTGTTTTATTGGATTAAAATACAGTGACTATAAAGATATTTTCAAATGTTTTTGTACATCGTATAGTAATCATTCTCTGGTCTTTTTAGCAGATTGTTTCGTATCATTGAAATACGAAGCTATTCTCTAAGCCTAATTTTTTTGTACTTGCTTTTAAGTATTGTTTAAAAGTGATTATACAGACATAGCGGGGACAATGTATAGAAATTTATAAATTCTAGTAAACAAAACTAGTGTGCCAGGTGTTTCTCAATGCCTTCGCGAAGAAAGCATGACACAGTTTTTCCGAGAAGCGAACAGAAGTTATGTTGAAAGAAACCACATATTTCGCCCGCTATAAAACGCTGAAATCGTTTCGAACAGAATTTTATTGCGCGCTGCACTGTTTTTGCCTATTAGCTACTTTCTGTGGGGAACGCATAGAGTTTCGCGTCGATTTTACGCTTTGCTTGCGACGATTCTAGAGGCGTGCAAAATTTCGTTCTAACGATAGATAATTATCACCAGAATATAGCAATTCATTCGTGATTACAGCTTCCTCGAAAATTTGCATACTTATTTTTGCATAAACATCGGGATCACATTATTTCCTAAAGAAATATGCTAACGAAAGGGCGGTGGGGAAAAAACTCGCGTTTCTAGTGTCCTTGATTTTTCGAGTGCTGTCGACGCGAAAAAAAAACTGACATAGTTTCGTGTTTAATACGAGTACTGCTCCTTGCATAATTGGTGAAAATTAACGCCGACCATCTCGTTAAATTTAGGTCTATAAAATCGTTTTTATAGTTTCATGGGCAACATTCTGCGTTTATAGCACTCGTTACTTTTCTTTCTGCTTCTATTACATTAGCATTAAACTCTGTATATTGGATTTTACGGGCAATATTAGGAAGGTAAAGGTTGTGGATGACTTTGAGTGTGAATTATAGTATTTAAGTGTAACAGGATTATTCGCGAAGCCATTTAAATTTCGATCGAAATTAGGTGCACGCGATTTTTGTTACCATCGTTCTAGAGTAAAACAAGCTATTGCACTGTATAGTTTTCGAAATAGTATTTCATCCAGTTTTCGCGAGAAACGTATGCGAGATTCGATTATATTTCTGATTCGTCGTCTTGTTATTGTTATTCTTATCATCTGTAACGGACACGGTCGAAGTTCGCGTTCACAGCATCCTTTTTCCGCGTCATCCAGTCACGTTTTCTTTGTTGACTCCCACCGTATGAAAAACGGTGCCGTTGCACGCAGTGCAGGCGCATCAAACGTCATATTTATCTATGTTGATCCGATAAATATGTGGCAAATTGAATTACTAAATGTTCTGGTTTGCTCGCGGAACGTGCACGTGACGAGACGTGTTTCATCGATGCGTTTTACGCGCACCACGCTTGTGTACGGAAACGTCTGGGTAGAATCTTTACACTCTTGCAAGCCAATTTTTGCGTAATCGACATGTCTACTCCGGTAATCTATTTTTAGGGAAGAGTCTGCTCGAAATTGTCGTTGAAATACCGTACACGCGTGCATCAAATCAAGGTAAAAATAGAGCACAACGCGCTCCCCGAGCCGAGCTAAAAGAAAACTTTCGTACTCGGTTTCTTGGAAAACAAGGAAAACTGAGCTTTCATTGTAACAAATTTTCACTTATCTTACTATTTAAATATTTAACGATGGGGCTACTTATTATACGAGAAATGAATATTAAAATTAAGCGTATCGTTACAACCGATTTCAAAGGAAAATCGACACGCGAGGCAAGATTGTTACGGCTTTAGAGCAGATAGGGTAAACTGGCAAGTTTGATCGTTGTTTCTAAAATAATTAATACTATAACAGGTTCAAAATGCTAAGTAAACATTTAAGGGACTATAAGTAAAACTGTGGCAGAACTCTGATTATTGCAATCTCGATTATCGTACGAGAACTTCGTTGCATTGGGTTGACAAGTGAAGCGGGTGGTCATTCATCAACGAGTAAATTTGAAGGAGGAAGTGACTGGTAGTAGTAAGTGAGGACTCCTTCTCATTTCATGAACCCCGATCGCCGCAGGAAGTTTCAGCCTCATTTTGCTGGCAATAATCGCATTTCTGAACCGACCAAACACGTTTCGAAACCTAATCAACCGATCGAGATGCATTGTAGGAGGTCAAGGAAGAATTTAGAGAAAGCCTGGGTTGTTCGATTATTCACATAATTTTCATTACTTACACGCGACTGGTTCTGGTTCTATGCTTTGCGTTTTACCAGTCAATTAACTAAAACACAAAGATCGAGAAATCGACGGTACGCGCGCGTACTGTAATCTTCACAGTAATTTTCAAAGAACTTGTTCCATCTTCCTCTGAGTCAGATGCACGTGTCCCTGGTATCTGTTCGCGTGCGCATCCTGTGTTTCGTATAAAATCGCGTACACGGTGGAATATTAGCCTTCGTAATTGTTATCTACTTCCTCTCTATTTCAGAAATCTAGTTTTACTGTAGAACTAAGTGGATAGATACGAGGCTACCTAACAGCCTAGGTACCGCTAAAGCAGACCTAAAACTTGTTGTCTACTGGAGAGTTTTGCTCCTTAGAGCTGATATCAAGAGTAAGATTCTCTAGTCTACATCCAGCATTAGGGATCTTCAAGCTGGGAGGATAGATACGAGGCCACCTAACAGCCTAGGTAGGGCTAAAATAGACCTAAAGCCTGTTGTCTATGGGATAGGTTTTGCTCCTTAGAGCTGATGTCAAGAGTAGGATTCTTTAGTCTACATTCAGCATTAAATATAGCGTACAGTCGTATACCTCTGAACAACGTTATCCGTACCCGTAAAAGGTTTTTCTCCTCCCATCGTTCGCTCTTAGCGCACATCTGTGTTCGCGAGCCCATCTTCTATTCTCAGAAGGCAAAATTTATGAACGCCTATGGAAGAAAGGCCTCCAAGACCTCGCATTCCGTGTCTTCGACTGCGGCTGTATAATTGCATAGTTGCTATCTCGTTGCAACCGCGGTTTACACGCTTTTTCCTCCTTTTCTCAGTATTTCGCGTCATGCAATTTGTTCATCTCTGACCAGGTCTCGATCGAGATACGCATTCGGTTGCATGACAACAAATTAATATCCGTCGCTGTTTCTCATTAGAAATGACTTTGCATTTTAATAGTGTTCGATTTTAATTCCCACTCGATAGTGTATCGTTGATTCAGAGACTATCGTGTCGCTCTGATTACTCGGCGCGATGCACTCGCCGCGATGCTCGGTGCAACTGCACCCGATTAATGTCTGCATCGCGAAAGGCGTATACGCAATCGGATGCATTCGAACAAAGGATCGTGCATCCGATCTCACTCGAAAGTGACGTCGTTTAAACTCGACTCTTTGTTGATCCTTAAAACAAACAACAAAAATTAGAACATTATCACTATACTGTATTTTGTTTTAATTATAAATTGTACGTACGGTGCAAAAAATAATTCTATTATTTTTCTTATTGAACACTACATTGTTTCTGTTTTCTTTCGAGTCGAGAGATTCGAATGCTGTGACATGAAGTCGGATTTCAGTTGTTCAAGAGCGAAAAGGCAACTGTGAGTCTTTCTCTTTCGATTCCCGCGAGATGGTACGAAATTACTTCGGGCAACTTCGGAGAATCGAGAAAGAGGGCATGTATCAGTTTGCCTTTGTCGACTTTTTAATGTGCAACCACAGACGATGTATACGAATAGACCTTACACCTTATGGACTTTCGTGGTCCAATCTGACTGCCATACCGACCTGATAATTCAGGGGTGATTTTAGCGCCCTCTTCTCATGGATGGTGGTCAGTTGACAAACTATTCACTGAATTAGTATTGATGGGATTGAAATTCATTTTTAAATCTGTTGGTAATATTACAAATAGCACGAAAATGATAATGGGGGTTCGAGACCCCATAAAAATGAGTCGAAAAAATACATTGGGTAAAAGATCCACTCGTATACCTCGTCTGACAATGCTCTAGAATCTTTCATGAATCAATGAGAATCAAAACTAACATAACGAAGAAGTTCTATATTCACGATGACCTATGCAAGGCGGATCGCAGCCAATTTGCTAATATTATTTAGTTTTTAATTAATAATTGCATTACCCAGCTAAGAGTGATACGATTATTAATTAAACGTAAATAATATTACCCAGGTCTCACCACGAGGAGGTTGCTGCGAATGGAGACCCGAAGGGAGATAGATGGAATCCAAGTTCCATCGATCTCCCTTTTACATCCTTAGAAACTAGATTAGTCATGCCAAGTAATTATTTTGTTTAAAAAGGGATGAAGCTAAATTGTTGGAGACGCGACACGACGCGATGCTGAACCGTGCAGCAGATCTTCGGATCGAATCAACACTACCCTTGGTAGATTGATTTCTATTTCTAGAAATCGATCTATCATTGGCAGGCGACTAGATCTTTCGGACAAACTGGACGGAAGCAAGAAACGAGAGAACGAGTCGAGAGAAGCTACTTGTTAAATAATTACTTGGCATACGCAGGTACACTGGAGACTTAAAATTAACGTCGAAGCTCAAGTCTAGTCAAGTTGAAGCTAAAATTCGGACGATAGAAGGAAACAAAGTTCCTTGGATGTTCTACCAAGCAATTATATGGTTAAAAAGAGGGATGAAGCTAAATCGTGGGATACGCGACGCGACGCGACGCGATGCTGAACCGTGCAGCGGATCCGAGGATCGAACCTACTGCCCTTGCTAACTCGATCTCAACAAGAAAACAGAGAACTGCAACTCCGAATCGAGGTCTCCATTTCTCCAACGCAACCCGCCGGGAGCCCGAAGGACCCGACTTAGGCTGTCTGACAAAGAGAGAGTACCTGAGACAGAGTCGACTTCCGCTGGAAGGTATGCGTTTCCGCAGAATACGGAAACTCCACACCTTCCAGCGAAGTGCCGTTTTCCCTCAATCAAGCTTACCAAGGGAAGGCGATTAGATCTTTCGGACCAGATACACGGCCGATCACATGTTTCAATCGATGAAACAGCGGTGACCGAAGCTACGAACGAGGGAACGAGAAAACGAGAAGCTACTTATTGAATAATTGCTTGGTAGAACGCAGAAATATGTAGAATAAAGAAATCTTCGACGTTAATTTTAAGATTCGCGACAAAGCTTAAATCTAACCGACTTAGAATTAAATGTCCCTCGGCGGATGTGGCGTACTCCCTCGATGTCCCTGCGAATAATCTGAAACTAAAATTGATACACATATTAGTGACATACGAAAGGAAATTTAATAACCACCATGCAAACTAGACGAAGCGATGGAATAATTTGTCGTGCTGATGTACCTAAAAGTGAGAATCTATAAGATTCTCGATGCTAGACCTACCTAAGGAAATGTACAAAATTTACACATGTTACGAACAAAGTATTCTACCTATACTTGCGTAACGAGAGTATAAAGTCGAAGTAAAATAGCGAATGATTACAAAAATTGTCCGAAGAACCATACAAACTTCACAGATGAACAGAAACAAAGATTGAAAATCCAACGCAGAATTGAAAATCCAACGATGAAATCAAAGAATGAAAATACCCAAGAATCAAACAAAATATCTTAGCGAAATAGAATAAGAATAAAAATCTTATTCTAATTAGTGACATCGAAATTCATGAAATAATATATAAACAAAATACATAAAATAATATGGAAACAAAAATGGTACATGATCCAACACAATTATGTCAATTCAATAAATAAGGCAGTAGTAGAAATAGAGGAGGAAAACATAATAATTAGATAAAACCGGACAATCAAAGAACATTGAATTATGACCAAACAAATAAAATAAACTGGTCAGTTTTGTGATAATAATATAAATAAGTAAAGTGGGCTTACTACTTGTTGAGCATTAATTACCATTACCAAGGAAGCAGCAGCAGAGGTCCAGCTGTAACATAAGAAACGATTCGTAATTTAGCAAAAGCGTTAGACAGTTCCATGACGTTGAATTGGTATCAAACGACGAAATAGAAGTGGGGAGAGCAATTTTAAATAGTTCTTACCAGTGGTCATCACGGTCCGGCACTGGTCAATAGTGGTCAGTAGTGGTCAGTCGTCGGATCTCCACTGGTCAGTAGTGGTCAGTTCTGGTCAGTCCTGGTCAGCCCTGGTCAGTCCTGGTCACTCCTGGTCCCCCCAGTGGTCACCGCTCCACGAATGGCCTGACTTTGGCCCGCGAGACCCGTTCCCCCTGGATGCTCCAGGGGTACTGAAGAATTTGTCCAGCGGTAGTCTTCGAGTGGGGAAGTCGAAGAGTGGGGAGACAATGTCAACGTGAAGAGTTAAGAACCGCTTGGTCTAGAGAACAATACTATTTCAATTGGTCCCACCTCTTGACCATTTCTGGATCTTCACTGGACCGCTGACCTTGATGTCCACCTCACTGTTGACCACCAGTGACCATAAATTAGTCATTGTTGATCATCGACCCATTAAAACTATTACGAAGATTAAAGCCTTCTTACAAGGATCCCCTTACAATTTGATGCATGGTCTTTTTAACATTTTGTTCCTCTTTGGAGGAGAGTATCTTATGTTATAAGACACTCGTGGTACAGCGATAGCGTTCATCCCACTAACGATAGGTCTATTCTTTACCTCGGATTTCAGCTGTTTCGAAAGCAAGAAAGAAAGACTCCCATTCGCCTTCTTTCTTGAATTCTCGAAGCTGTCCATACGTAAATACATGTGAGTTGCGGTATACGTATCATTGAGATACATCCTTAGCTATTTTAATAATCTTGAAATTTTTAAGTAATTTTAATCGATTGATTACTCCAATGAAGCTTTCATTCCGTTAAAAAATAATAAAATTTCTGTAATTTAATTTTCTGTCTCACTTCCTCTTGTGTTCATTTCTAAATCTGTTGGTAACGTTGCGAGTGGCACGGAAATGGTAATGGGGTTCTAGAGCCCCAGAGAAACGGGTTGAAACAATACATTAGGTGAAAGTTCTACTCGTATACCTTGTCTATGGTGCAACTATGTAATTGCATTGACGCATAATAAGTTGAAACAACGATTAACGGTAGTCGGTTTACATTGCGTTTTCGCGGTATATTTTGCTATTAATTTTTTACCGTTTGTTTGTGTCGAGGTACTGCACGTGTTATGATATTCCAAAAAGAAACATCTACGTGCAAGTGCACTAACTTGGCGGGATTTACATATGTTTTCGCAATGTGCAACAATAATATTCTCAAACGTAGTACAAGATCGATATACATAGCAATAAGATTTCAACCTCGATGATTAGGAGCTTTCAATGAACGATTGCTATTTCTCTTCGACCTACATATTTTATTATTAATACAATTGCATCAGAAATACCCTGATATAGCCCAATAGGAAATGATTTCTCCTTTGGCAAAGGTATCGATTTTTGTTTATTCGAAAATCGATTGTAAAAATGTGCTATCGCATATTCAGATTAAAAATGTTTACCTTTACCTTTTGTTGCGGATGATCTAGGATCTATGGGTCATTTTGATCCACGATAGCCACTTATCTTTCCTTTGAAGGCTACTTACTATTTAAACATCAATAAATCGTGATGCACAATTTGAAAACTGCAACACATAGGTTAAGTTGGAAAATGCAAGTTTTATAACCCTAAGAGCGGTTAAAGTAGCTTACGATTTTAGACAGAAGATGGCAGCATCTAACTGTCTGTGCACAATTGCATACGTCAGTGTTTCTCAACTGTGACCCACAAACACGATGATGGTCCACGAATTCTCAGAAGGAAAAAAGCACAATTGCTTAGGGAAAAGTTTCCATAAATACATCGCCAAGATGCAATTCAACTGTTTATTTAAAGTAAAATAAGAAATTGGGTCTTCCAGCCTGATAGTAATTAGATGATCAGTAATTCGGTCAAACGTATTTTAGGGATGACAGTGATTAGATCCTTTACCCTATGTATATTTTTTAATTAATAATTTAATTCTACTCTGAAGATCCACGGGTAGATGAAGTTTGAGAAACACTGGCATACATAGTTTACTTTAATGAATCCAGTCCATTTGTGGGAGAAAACTTCTCCCTCTGCGAAGGTGCTATTGTGATTAAGTGTTTAGTTCAAATTTGAGATAATGAATGAGTAATGTTACTTAGCGCCTTAATCAAGAAACGACCGAATAGATATGCTCTTACTTTTAATGGCATTTGCCTTCGGACGGAACGATTCATGCGAATAAACTACACAAACATACATTAAAGATACCGATTTTACAGGTGTTTTCAAGGTAATCTAGAGTTATTATCAGACATGAAATTCTTCCATCAAAACAATCGTCCAATACTTTTACATTCTACGATGTCCACATTCGTTTAGCGACGAAACAGAACTTAACATCTCGTAAAACAGGCTGAAATAGCATATAATTTGAAAACGTGTTTCGTTATCACGATCATTATACATATGCACGTATTTAGGTTGCCGTAGACTTCGTATTACTCACACGGAACACGGTGGTAAAATAAATGAGCGAACGTTAGTTAGAAAGAGTAAAGTTTCGTACAGAGGTCGCGATTAAACGCTTACTCATACGTATGCACACAGTAGATGTACGAGTTGGTAGCTTGATTGCAGGGAGTTGACGTTTACCGAGTATCAACAGTTTCTAACAGATTATCGAAAAGTATTGCGAAATGCTTTATGATTATCAAATATCGAAAATATACAAAAAACGGCAGAAAATTATTTCTTTCCTTTTGGCGCGATCAACACGATACTAGGCAGATATACTCATAAGCGGCATCACGCATTGCATGATTGCACGAGTGAGCCGAGACAATAGAATAAAGGAAGAGAATAAGAAGGTAAACTTGTGAGATAGTAGAAGGGGTGCGTCGAAATTGGCCGTAACTCGATCAGCCTGCTAATTTACGCAGAAATACTTTCGAAATGTTTGAGCCCACGGAACAGAGAAAGGTGAGAACCATTTGTAAGCGATCCGCAATTGTGCAAACACGATTTAAGTATTTTCATATAATATCGTCTGGTTCGAAGTCGTGTCACAGTTTTAATATTTACGTACTCTTAAACATCTACTCACATGCAGTACTTGTATGTTAACACGACCCCTGACAAGTTATATGTAAACATGCGAATCAAACTGTCATTCAATTCAGTCTTTATGTTAATTATACGTCGTTGTTGTTAGACATTTGGATAAACTGATTTTGCTCCATTCGTTTAATGACATTGTTAGGTTAGGCGGTACCTGCTGTTTTATTCATTTTGGTGTCATCTTAAAAAATGTGAAACTAAATTTTTTATTATTAATTGTTATTCCATTTTTCCTCTTATCAATTTTGATTAGGAATTGTGGATTCAAACAGGAGTTGAATTCAGAGGTGGAAGTATTAAGGAAGACGAGGTCCATAGTCTAGGAACATTAAACATTGTAGAATATGTAAGTAGACTTCGTGTCTAATAGTATTTCTTTCGATAAACAGTTTATGGTAAATGCCATATTTCAAAATTGTAGTCTTTTGGGAAATGTATAGAATGGAAACCCATTGAGGATTCTGTGGTATCGGAGAACCAAGCTCAGGATCCAGAATGGTCTTTAGTAGACACTCATACCAGGCGTACTCCTACCTCCCCAGAAGGAACAGACTCTCTTGGACGTACAAGAACTGTCAGAATTTTATTCACAGAGTTACACTCCTTTCGTATAAATCATAAAGGACAACAACTAATATTCATACAAAAGGATGGTACCATCCATGTTGCTTTCTTTCAGTTGTCTAATGCTGAAAGTTTTATAAATTCTTTAAGAGGTTTCCTTAGATTTGTAAAGTCTCGTACAAATAGAAATTTGTACATCATAGTAGACGAAGTGCCGTCTGTATCAACTAAATCATTTGCCGAGTTAGACTTATTTCCGGAAAATACGTCAGATTACGTTTGGAAATTTGTGAAGAATTTACAAAACCGTCCATATGAAACAACATTGGAAGCCTTTAGTAAACTGGCAGATATTTGGTGTAAGTTTACGAGAGTATGTCCTGTACAGATTTTTAAATATTTTAAGAACTGATATGTAAAACGTTAACTTATAGTGTATAAAGAACCAGCTAAACGTCCAGTCGAGGAAGCAGTCGCGGATATACTAAATAATTCGCTTTCGATCGATGTTCCTCATCCGCCGGTAACGATAAGTTCTGGGGAGGAGTACGAAGTAATCGGGGTGCATGAATTGAGTTTGACATTACCGCCGCGACCACCATGTCCAAGAGGTATAGTAGAATAGTTTTTCGCTAAGTGATTTTATGTAAAGTATATAAATATACGTGATTATGATAGGTTTACCACTGTCGCTAGAACAGTGGAAAAGATATAAGGACCCAGAGGGGAGAATTATAAATCCTCAAGCAGTAAAAGAAATTATTTTTCATGGGGTTTGTACACATGATTTGAATTCGACATTTTTTTGTACATACACGGATATTTTGCATAGAAACTAATATAAAATTTCATACGAGTTATCATGAAAAAATTACAAATATAACAAACAAACTATGGAAAAAGTAAAATTTTTCAGGGTGTTGTCCCGTCTTTGCGATTTAAAGTATGGAAGTTTTTATTAAATTACTACCCATGGAACTCTACGCGCACTGAAAGATTAAACTTAAAAAAGAAAAAGACCGACGAATATTTCAAAATGAAATTGCAATGGAGGTCTATGACTCCCGTACAAGAAAATAATTTCGCTGATTATCGAAATCGAAAAAGTGTGATAGGTAATTCACGAACGCGAAATGATTAAATAAATTTATTTGTCAGGATGATAATTTCAATGTAGACTACAAATTTTAGAAAAGGACGTTAATAGGACGGATAGAATGCTTCCCTATTATCTGGGTGATAATAACCCACACTTAGTAGAATTGTACGATATTCTCATGACGTATGTAATGTACAATTTTGATTTGGGATACGTCCAAGGTATGAGCGACCTTCTTAGTCCTATTTTATGTTTAATGAAAAGCGAGGTAGATGCGTTTTGGAGTTTTGTTGGGTTTATGGATAAAGTGGTAGGTTCTATATTACATATTTCGTAACATAATCGTCTGTGAAATACTTATAAAACGAAATCGTTATCCACTAACCAGAGTACCAACTTCGATATCGACCAAGCTGGAATTAAACATCAATTGTGCCAATTGTATACTCTTTTGAGTACTATAGATCCGCAATTAGCACACTACTTAAATATGCAGGATTCGGGGAATATGTTTTTTTGTTTCCGATGGCTTTTGGTACTGTTTAAAAGGGAATTCAACGCGCTCGGTATAATGAAATTGTGGGAAATATTATGGACTGAGTTACCGTGCAAAAATTTTCATCTACTTTTATGTATAGCTATTTTAGACACGGAAAGAAATACGTTTATGGAAAACCGTTATGGATTCACAGAGATATTAAAGGTAAGTCTATTAAATGATATGCTCGAGCAATTGTTTGTTAATTAAGGGAAGATGTGTTTTGCAGCATATAAACGATCTTTCGCTTAATATCGATCTATCTGGGATGCTATCTAAAGCAGAGGGTATTTACTATCAATTAATGTCGGTAGCGGATCAGTTACCTGATAATGTTCGCACAACAATTGGGCTTGAACCTTTGAATAAACCATCTTCGACTAGTATCGCAACAAACGGCGAAGCTTCTGGCCACAATGTCGAAGCTAATAGAAATAATAGTAATTCGCGACGAAATAGTGCAGAAAGTGGTAACGTTAAGTTTGGGGATGACGAAGTGTCGTTCGAACGTGGATTAAATTTATCACATATGTGAGATCAGGATGGATCGTTTATCGTAATTTCGGAAACGTGCGGTGCACCGCCATTGATTTTGCAAGACTCACACTTTTAAAGAAAAACGTTTACTGTCGGTTTTGCGAAGAGAACTTGTGTGTTGTTTAGTGGAACAATGCAACGATGCCTTTTTTGGCACTCAACGAACTTTATCGCGCATAATCGATATCTCGAATGCGAAATTTTACAAATGTATCTTTATATCCAACGAATCGTTCTGACGGAAGTATCGATGTCCAACTGATACGTTTCAATCGTTGAATTTGAAATTTTGCTGTATAAATGTCAAATATTACCTCGAATTTACGAAGTTACACCGTGAACTGTTGTTAGTAACGTTGAATTTTGAGGTATTTATGAAATTCACTGTAATTACGAAGAGATTATAGATCGCACATATTTAGCAAATAAGAAGTAGTTTCATACAAACGTATATTCTTTATCGTAATCATATTTTCGATGCATTGTGAATTTGGAACGTTATGTTAAAACGATTCACACTGTACTTTAACCGATGTTATGTGTTCGTGTCATTTTCACTTAAGTTCAATGGTCTTTTCCAGATTTGTACAAAGCCTCACGACAGTACTGTATATTTCTAATAAAAATCACCCGTTTAATCTCTGATATATATGTACGTGCACTTTCTTCATAGGCGCTGTCCCTTAAAATAAACTAGTGTTTCGAACACGTCGAAAAGTTAAAAATTTGCGTTATTAATTTGTTAATATTTGAATCGGGAATGCGTGTTTCCGTTACTAGTCAAATTCATATTCGTACGATGTTAGGGTCGATGTCGCGACAGTCGTTCTTGCGAGGACGCGTGAAAATATAAACGATGGTTTTTGTACAAACGTAAATTTGTCAACAATAACCGTGAGGTATGGAATTTGTCGCTCTGAAACGTAATAGAGGACGGAAAAAGAAGCGGCACTTGAAGAAACGACGTTGCGAGCATATCAAATTTGAGGTTAAGTCCATGAAACATCAGAGATTTCTTTCGGAATGTACCGATATGTTCACAACTAAAGAGAAATTGACTTCGAATACGAAGCAAGCCAATTCATTCTGGGAAAATTACACAGCAGCCCAAGAATGGCAAAAAAGGTAAAACATATATCTTTGTTGAAGAAAATTACAGCATACCATCCGGCGGTTTTTAGGATCGTCACAAAAGTAACTTAAATGTTACAGACACAGCGTAACGTGGTGGAGAACTCGTTGTTTTGCACTAGAATACGAGAATCAGGTGTTAAGAGATAAATTGAGATCATTGGCTCATCAGAATGCACAGCAATGCTCTTCGTACTCGTGGAGGAGTCAAGGTTACAAGAATCAAGATGCAAGAGAAGAAGATGAAGAAGAGGAAGAAGAAGATAGGACAGAAACTACAGTAGAGAACGAAACCTTGGAATTCCAAGTAAACGAAGATATGATGAACTTTTTAGAACAAAGCATAAGGCATAAAATTGAATTGAAGAAGAAACGCGAAGCTGAAGAGTCTGTCAAAGAAGAGGAGGAGAAAAACAAAGATACTTGTATTCAAGGTGGAGTCGCATGGGTACATGCAAGAAATAAAAGTGCAAAGTTATTGTACGGCGATGCAAGCTCAACTATATTAGCAATGGAAACTGCCCTTCAAACTACCATTGACAGACACAAAGATAAAGCAAAACCTCAGTATTGGCCTGTTATTCCTCTAAAATCATAAGCTCTACGTTTGTACATGGTATTTCTTTTATTTTGCATACCCGAATCTATTATTTTTGCTGATATGAAAAAAATGTGTTAGGTCTAAAAATACTATGTTGTATATTATTTTTTCTCGATCACCTTCACTCAACCTTGAATTAAAAATCTCGCTAGTTTAAAAGCAATTGAAGATTTTTCATAGATAATAAATTTATTAATTTTACAATAAATGTTCAAAATGGTGTCACATAAATGTTTTTCGTATCGGCTGAAATGAATATATAAATAAATATGTATTTCGTGGGAAAATATAAACAGATCCTTTTTGCATATGTTCGACGATACGTCATTTATCCAATCGGTGCAGTTTCTGTTGTCCCCGCGACTGACGAAAGATGACGCTACGTACCCCTTTCTTTCCCGATGTGCATCTGCATACGCGCAGTTGTGTATGTGCTGGCAACAGCGGACGATTGCTAGGTCATCGACGAAAACGAGTTTTAGCTTTTACGCGTACGAATAAAACCGCGCATTAAATTTTAATGTTAGACTACAGCGCTATGGCAACTGAAAATTCTTTAGCGAGTCAATATGTAAATAATGATCGAACGCGAATACCGTCGTCGTTTATGAAATACTCTATATTATTATTATTAGTAGTAGCAGTAGCGGAATTACTACTATTACTATTAACATCAACAGGATATGATCCTTCGTATATAAAAATAGTATAAAATAAAATAAAGAGGTAGTCGAAAACTTTAGACATGTTCGTGGAGTGCTTACCGCGGTAGTTGAACTTATTAAGTTAATTATATACATGGGAGCTTATCGCCCTATGTAAATTAGATACGAATGACGATAATGATCCAGACAAAAATCTGCAAAATTATCGTAGGAGTTTGCAGATACAATAACGCGATTAAATGGATCACAAGAGCCATGATGAATAATGCATTGTAATTTAATAACAAGTTAAGTCTTTTTAAAGAGTATTTCAAACTTCGGTTAAATGTTTTTCTGCGCCTTACATTGCAGAAAAGCATCGATTACGTGATATTTTAAACTGTATGTAAAGATCGTTTATTGTTACACACGAGTAGTGTCGCAAAGAGCACAAGAAGGGTTTCGATTCTTGTTCTCGTTGGTAAAAGATTTGCATAAAATAAACGATTTACGGGGGCACCTTTTGCACCCCGGCCAGAAACGGCCCTGTCTGTATCAGTATTCGAAATCCGACGTCGTTCTCGACAGAAAACCAAGAGTTTTCAGTAGCAATATTTATAGAACGGCGGAAAAATTGAATGCGACACAAACCCGAAGATCTATCGTTTCTTTAATCTTTAGTATTTACGAACGCAATAAAATCGGATAACTTAAGTTGGCCGAAGAAAGTTGAAATGTGGCGACAGTTACGAGTCGTTCTCATAAAATATACGAATTATCTCCCATCTATGAAATCAAATTGACTCGTAATTTATGAAGCATCGACGAAGCGGTATATGTATTGTACGTACGCACGTAGAATTTAAAAGGGTCGAGATTGAAGTCTCGACCGATCGTGCCAGGGGCAATATCAAGTTGTTCTCAAGCATCGAGTCGCGGTACCAGCGAGGTAGCCATAAATGACACCTCGACCATGAAATATACGGGAGGAAGCAATTAATAGGTAATCTAAACGACGGAGCAATTATGTCCGCATATTGCTATTATTATTCTTATTATAATAATTATTATATTATTACCAGGATCAGAAATAATCGATCGGCGATGGTGCAATTCGAATGGTAATCCAACCTACCGATACTCCATTGCAATGCATGTAGATGCACTTATTAGTACATACGGAAGTACGTTACTGTGTCCGTGTGCATCTATACGTGACGAAAGCCGAAGAGGAGAAAAGATCGTGTACAGATCCAAGATAGATGCTCCAGAGACTATGAACTCACGGTTCCCGAGCACTGTGAAATTCTATATCTGTATACAGTGCGAACGTGTTTGTGCTAAAGTGTTATCCGTACAAGAACCTCTCTGTGTACCTGGGTAGAAAGGGGATCAGGAGGCTAACCGTAGGCGGTCTACCCAACATTCTGGAACTCTGGAAATCAATCGGGTTCGTTAGCCTTTTTACTGCTGAATTCATTTCGTAGAGTATCTTCTTTTCTTTTTCGTAACCAACAACTAGGCCAATGCGACGATACTCGGTAATAATGCAACGTTAGAGACCAATGTTCTTTATAATTAACAAATCGAAGACGATCGGAGATTCGAAACCAAACTGTCTTAAACTTAAAGATCCCGCCACGAACTCGGTACGTGTCCCATAGTCACATCCCGGTAGGATTAAGGTTAATGCGTTTTATATTGTTCCGAAGAGGACCACACAATTAGCGGTCGAAGCGTTAACGACAGTTTAATGTGGGCTTTTATGTCCAATAAACATACGGATCCTACATTATCGCTCGATAGTTCCGCGAAGGAGGAAAAAGATTTACTCCTTGCTCGATTAATATAATTATTTTCTAATAATTACGCTCGTAAATGCACGGTAAGAAATCGAGTAACAGGAACGTTACTTCCCCGATTCTCGACGCGATTATAAACATTTTTGCGCAAGAATCGAGGCGCCTTGGCGAACAATTTTGTAAAGGCGATCGAAACATCGTAAATAGATCGTGGCATAACGGGAGGGGAATGTCTCCGTTTCTGGATAGTTAAGGTCGAATTTTATTGGTTCGCGACGGACAGGTCGTACAGGCGTCGGGGATCTGTTTCGATAAGGAGCATCATTCCCAAAGTTATTTCGGGGAAACGTATTGCGAGGCTGATCGTGGATCACGAGGAAATAAATATTCCCGGTGTGTATCGAAGATAGATTAGAAAAGGACAGACGAGAGAGTTCCTCGGTCAGTCTGTCAATACGTTATCTCGCGGTCGATCCGCTGACACGGTCTATGGAATTCTGGAACCAGTTCGAGAGGCTCCAACATCGATACTTCGGTCCAGAGAAAGCCCCTAATTATCGAGATAACGCGTGTCGCGGTGTCGATACTGGTTACGTATCGGATCTCCACCTTTACCTACTCCCACGGGATTTTCGGATGATTTGTTGGCATTTTCGAGCACCACGGGTTGCTTCGTGGCTCGCCCCTCGATCGAATTATCGATCCTCCGGTTCGCGAAAGGGGTCAAGGAAACGGGTTACACACGCCGATGGTCTCGTGCGCGTCAAATTTTTCTCGCGATCGACGGTTTCGCGAAGATATTCGAGTTATCGATCGACACGCGGTCCTTTTTTTACGATTTGCAACAAACCGGTCGTACCTACGCAAAGTGGGCTCAGTACGTACGAGAGGCGTTTTATATCCACCAACAACTTTCATTTAGATCTTTATCGATCAACTTTCACAGTATACTCGCATATTGCTCTTTATTGCCACGGTACTGACGTTCTCGGCGCTTTCCCGCGAGCTCACCATTCGAGATTTCAGGCATTAAATTTTCGATTTTTCCACCCCGGCCGCGACTAGAATAATCGTTTTAGCTGTCTCGCGATAAATTCGACCGGCCACGTTTCCGCGTATCCTCGGCGCGAATTGAAACTAACGAGTCGCAGCGTCTTGTATTCCACGAAACTCGTCGGTGGCTGAACGACGTCCATCTTAAATTAGCGTTACGCCACCTGGCACTTAATCTCTCCCTTGCCTTTCTCTGGATGAACTTAAATATTAACCCCTCGCCGTACAACGACGAGTCTTGCATCTTCAAGTTTTTACGTTGACGAGTAAAATTCTTTTTCGCGGCCATTCCTTGCACGAACAAACAAAATTAAACGGTATACGTTTGAACGATTACATGAAATCGTACGTCGAGGGGTTAATAATCAAACTGGAAATCTTTTTAACTGTACTGGGATGTCGTCCACCCACCAACGACATTTTTATCGTTTGGAGCAGAGTTTCTCAACCTCGAACATAAAGCTCGACGTCGAAACGAGCGAAAGAGGGGGGGATTGGAGTTTCCATCGAATTCCTGGGTTTCGTGCGCCCTTTGCCGAAGATCCAGGGCTAAGTGCAGGCGCGTACATTTTTTTCCAGGCGCAATTTCGAGTCGTCGGGTCTCTGATCGTGCTCGGGAGTCGTTCTCTGGAGCATTTGCGACCTCGTTGGAACGTTTTAAAACCTACCTTTCGTGCAACGCGTCAAGATAGCGGTGGCAGGGGGGTAGGAGGATGAGAAACGGGAAGGTAGAAGGAGTTTACTTTTTATCGGGTCCGTGTCATTAGTGGCCGCAACGAGTACTATAAGTTGGTATCAAGGACTCAGAAGTCCACGACGATCTTCGGGACGGACGACGACGATGAAGAGGACGCGGACGAGGACGAGGATACCGAAGTACCTACCACCGTTCGCCTTATTAGGCCCCGTCCTCTCTCCCTCCTTTCCACCCCTCTTGGTCCCCGTTCTTCTGCTCTTAAAATCATGGCCGCACGTAACCGTCTACTGATTATATGGATTCGGCGATGATTTCTGATGATGCCCCCGACCCCCCGAAATGGTAAAATAATACAGTGTCGTCTCCTAGCCCGGACCCTTTTGGTCCCGTGGGCCCGGTTCGTTAGCGGGGCCTTGGCGCGAGGCACCCTGTCATTATGCGGCTGGTCTCCATCACCCCCACCAGTTCTCAATTTTCAGTGCCCCTCTACTACGCCCCGACGAAATCTCTTACCTCGGTTTCTTCGCTTTGCCTCGCCTTTTCAGTCATCCCTTTTTTTCTTCACTCTATTATTCTACATTAGCACGGTTCGCTACAGTTTGCGGGGAACAAGAAACTCCCCGCTCCACCAGCCTCACCCCGACGCTTTTTTACGCGAACTAGTTGCACGATCTCGCCACTGCAAACGCCGCCCTTCGTAGACGATTCAGATTAGCGCACACAACGGTACGCTTTTCGTTGCGTTTCGCTATCTATACTGTAGCTTTTCGATTCGTCTCAATATGTCTAAAATTTAGTCACTTACAAAATGGTCGCTTGTCCTCTGATCGTACACCATAGATCCCCAAGGGAATCTTCACAGAATATAGTGGCCTCGGGAAATAAAATTAATAAAATTCGATATTGCGTTGTTTTCAACGGCGGAATTAGGAGAGAAAAGAGGGGTGGGCGTATGCGATCTATCGGATTTCGCGCGTCTCACGGAGCAACGGGCAAACGTCGAAAGGTCGTCCGAAAGAGGGTGGGAAGTCGACGACGGTCGCGGCGAACGAAATTATCTATCGAGTTCTCGATTCCGCGTCTCGAAATCACGTTTTTTACGAAATTCGAGCGCGAAACTCTAGAGCCGCTCACGACTACTGCGGACATTCGAAACTCGTAACTCGATCGCGCTCGGTCCGGCTGGCACCATCGTTGCGCCTCCGCTCGCAAGAAATGTAGTTACTTCTTCTTTGTCTACTTGGCTCCTCTTCGTCTTCTGCTCCTTATTTTTCTTCTCGCGGGTGGAATTTTTATCCAGTCGACGGTTCCCATTGTGTCGCTGCTGCTCGAACCACGGCCTCCACGGAATCGACCCTCCCCCGACGTCACCGACTCTCCTACAATCTAGACTCAACCCCTCTTCCCAAACTATCGCGAATTTAAATAACTGCTATTTCGCTATTCACAATTAACCATTGCTTAACCCTTTCCTGTGCAATTACGAGTCTGTCTAGTCACTAGTTCTTGATGTCAAGTTTCACAATCATGAAGCTACACCCCACGTTTCACAATCGTGAATGTAAAACAAATCTATTCTTTTTCGTGGCCATTCCTTGTACAAACAAATTTGAAGAAGATTAAATAGTATAAGGTTGACGAAAGGGGTTAATAACAATCTTGTAGTATACGACAGAAGATCGAGACCATTACGTTTGGGTATAGGTAGCCATCTTGGAACAGGTTGAAAACAACACGAGTGGTCCAAAGATATATATTTTTTAGAGTACATAGATTTATATACAGGGTGTTCGGCCACATTTGGGAAAAATATTAATGGGGGATTATAGAGGCCACAATAAAACGAAAATGTAATCGTGTTAAACGTAATCGTGTTAACAGACATAAATTCCAACATATACAGGTGTTCGGTCATCCCTGGGAAAAAGTATAATAAGGGATTCTAGAAGCCAAAATAAGACGAAAATGAAGAATACCAATTTGTTGATGGAGGCTTCGTTAAAAAGTTATTAACGTTTAAAGTTCCGTCCGTACTGAATTTTTTTCTAGAAAATGGGTAGGATTTCGGGGGTATGTCTATTCACCGAAAATTATTGTAATTGACACCTGCAACCGAAAATAATTTTTTTAGAACGATTTGAAATTTTTTTTTTTCGTCGAAAAATTTAAGCACCAACCCCCTGTCGATTTTTCTTAAAAATTCGTTTTTCATTTTTGACGATTTTATTTGACGCCCTACAGAAAAGTGGTGTAATACTCTTTGTAGGTACCCATGAGCTCTACTTCAGAAAAAAGTTTCATTGAAATATATTGACAATTGTAGGAGTTATGGCTGTTTGAAAATTGGACCATTTGTATGGGTTAACTTTTTGAATATTTTTGCAATTTGTACATATTCTCCATCAAAATACGCGACGTTTGCTTTTTTAAACATTAAAATCGTCCAATCCGTTCAGAAGTTATGATGTTTTAAAGATTCGCACGAAATTTCGGGGTAACATTTCTGGCGAGAAATAATATTTTTGGTAAGGAATTTTTTTCTCGAAAGTGGTTAGGATTTCGAGGGTATGTCTATTGACCAAATACGATTGTAATGGACCCCTGTAACTAAAAATAATTTTTTTAGAACGATTTGAAATTTTTTAATTTTGTCGAAAAATTTCACACCTACTCGAATTTTTTTCTCGAAACTGGGTAGGATTTCGGGGATATGTGTATTCACCAAAAATGCTTATAATTGACCCCCATAACCGAAAATAATTTTTCCAGAACGATTTGAAATTTTTGAATTTAATTGTTAATAACTTTTTACCGGAGCCTCCATCAACAAATTGGTATTCTTCATTTTCGTCTTATTTTGGCCTCTAGAATCTCCCATTAAAATTTTTCCCAGGTGTGGCCGAACACTCTGTATAGATATTCTCGTTGTGTATATTTTTTTAAAGAGGTTCCCTGTTGTTGGGGGTTGTTGTGAAGATCGGAACTGCGAAGTGGAGGTTTGTACCGGGGTAGGGAGGACGTCGCGGCGGTCAGCCGTCCCGGGTTGGAAATCGGAATTCGTGTACGGGACATTAGAGCGGAATAAATTTGCGTCGCTCGATCCAGCGCGCGCCCAATTGTTCGGCTTTTGTTCCGCGGAGCGCATACGTTGTCCGGAGTCCGCCTTAACTTTGCGTCTTGCGGGTACATGCGTGATGTCGATCGGGAGCTGGCCCCCGAAAGCAAGATATCGACGGGAGGACTCCTTCCTCTTCTTTATAGTCAACGTTTCCTCTCGATCTTCTTATTCTCCCCATTATTGTCCTCCTCCTAATTCTCCTCGACTCTCGCGATTCCTTCCCTTCTTTCTTCGTCCGCCTCCTCGGGACTCCGTGGGCTCGTTGCATCGATGCCCCTTTTTCTTCGTTCACCGAAAGAGACGCGGCGCAACAGAAATGCCATTGTCACCGTTCGAGACGGGGCCAGCCCATTAAAGAACGTCAGGGGCCTTTCTACGAAATCTTTCCCGCTGTACGCCAATTTCGGCGCGACGTGGTGGCACGGTCGCTAGGGGAAAATTACAGAGTTCGGAAATAAAGGGCGAACGAAGAGGAGAGACAGGGAAGAAACGGAAAGAGGCAAAGTGGTCCCCGTGGATACGGGGAAAGGACAAGCCGCGATAAACCGACCCCGAAGAGGAGAGACGAGGACCGACAAGGCTCTCGTCATTAAGCGAAATGATTGCCGGTCGCGAGGGCCACCTACACCCGTGCTCCCTGCCAAGGACGAGTCGTTCCCTCCAAGATGAAAGACCGACAACTTTTCTGAAAGAACCCGCCGGGAGGGGAGGCTTTCGATCACCGGCGGCTTCCGGCGTGCCCTATCATCCGGTCCTCCGCGTCCGCCATCTTCACCCACCAACGATATTTCTCTCCCTTTCTTTTCAAGAAAATAATCACTCCGCCAGCATCGCAAACATCACGAACTGTTGGTCCAGGAGGATTTTAGGGTGGTTTCAAAGTTATTGGTCAACATGTCCAATAAAATTGTATCTTACGTGCACAGATACTATTAAATTTTGTTTAATATATAAGACTCGATGACCAGTAGCCTCCAGATTGTGAAACTTGTCATCAAGAACTTGTAACGAGTCAGACTCGTCATTGTACAGCAAGGGGTTAATCTCAGTTGCATAGCTTTTCGTCGGTGAGGTTCTCTTTGAGGTTCCAACTCGTGTTTACACATTAGGTGGTAATCGACTATGAGTGGGTTACTTTGATGATTTAATTTCGAACGAATTGGTTATTAAATATTACGCAGAACGTTGGGTGGCGTCGAGCGGTGGTTTTTGTCGCGTTGTAGGCGCGTTTTATGGGAGTGTGCGACGTCGTTGGTCGCGGTTGCGCGCGTGTTACGCGCCCGAGGTCGAGCTGCTTTCCTGCTTCCAGCACCTGCAAAAGATCTGGCCGTGTGGCCGATGCCTGAGCAAACAATACAGACGATGATGCACCGTCTCGGGCGCATTGTCCGTAGCGAGTAGTAGTAGGCGGCGGATTTATCTGCCTACTCGTAGAGTCAGGTAGAGGAGTACGAGGGTCCTCGACCCTCGAGGAGCGTCGCGCGATCCGACGGAACCAGATGGATCTTCCTTTCGTTCTGGCTCGATTTCGCGCGGCCACGCTGACACCTCCGTTGATCCGTTTCGGGTCGTCGACGGTTTTATCTTCGATCGATAAATCTCCACGGCCGACGCGTCGTCGACTTCGAACCGTTAGATCGGGTCAGGGGTTCCCAATCCGTGGGCCCATGTTTTCCACATGATCCATACGTCCCATTCGAATAATAGATCTCGACGTTAATTCGATCGAACGGCCACGCCGTGAAATAGAATTTCGTTCCCCAATTTTAAAGCATTTAAAAAGTAATGAATTAATAGAAGATTAGATTGAATAATAATTAGTTTAAACTTGCTGATCTTCTTAAGGGTTAATGTCAAAGTTGTATGTTTCTATTTTTATAGTCGAGACAATTCGAGAAGTATATCAGCTTGGAGTATAACCGTAACGGCTACTTCGAAATCAAATTCGACCCCGGTCTCCCGTTGCAAGTTTATGGTTCTATAAATTAAATCCTCGAGCAAACGCATAGCACACGACTAATGATATCTTTGGATATTCTTCCGGATTGATGTTGAAACATAAAGAAATAATATTGATAATTGTCCGTGGTTTTAATTGGAGTCCTCTTTAAAGTTGCATTCTTCCTCGAGACTACTGCAGTTGTTTTAAGAGCCATCCGGAGTCGGTCTTATCTGAAACTGAGGGTAATAATGCATTAAGAACTTCCGTAGTAAACGATTTTGAACTTCGTTTTAGCACTTTTCTCAGCCCGGTAATGTGTGGAGCGGAAGATAATAGAAGTCTGTTAAGCGCATCTTGCAGTTTCTTCTTACGGTACCTTTTTATTGCCATGTACGTTCGAGGCATTCTTCAGATAACTGCCCGATCAACAAAATCGTTGATGGCAGTATGGGGGGGATTATGAACGAGAATTTTATGTCCTTGGAACACGTTAAACCACGAATACTTTACAATAGTCTTGCCGCTCTCAGACTTAACCCCTCGAAAGTAGGGACATTTATTTCCTATACCCTGAAAACTACCCTCTTTCAACGGTTCGATAGGCGACGATGAAATATCTCGTTTTCCCAGTTTCGCAAGTCGAAAATCGGAAAAATGGCGACTCGTAGCGCGGCTAATCTCGCGCTGACCCCGTCCGTATTTCAATTTCAACGTAACCGCTGATATCCAGCGCAAAAAGAGATTGATCTAGCGCGAAACGATCCTCCTCCGCGTGGCAATTAGCGCGGTCTATCATGGCGGAGTAAATTGCGACGCGCAAGATATCGAGGGTGAAAGTACAACCCGCGTACTAATCTGAATTCCCGGCGTATATGAAATTCCAGCGCGTGCCGCCGGGGAGGAATTCGTTAATTTGTTTTTTCCATGCCGGCGCTGTTAGATTCTCGGTCGCGCCCGCCGCGTCATGAGTCACGCGCTGATGCACGGAATTATTAACGCGAGAATTTATCACTTACGGTCTACCTGCGCGCCGGCGAGTAAATCACCGGTGATCTATGCGCGAGCCGTTGCAAAATATATTACCGAAGCACGCGATTATTCCGGAAAGTCGAGTTCGATGCCGGCCGTGTCGTCGCGGCGGCGTCTCATGCATCATGTGACCCAACATCGGTCTCGTGCCCTCCCGGTCCACGCGTTAACAGATCGTCAAAATTAATGCCCCGCTTCCCGTTAACATGCAAATTTCGCGACCCTTCGCGCGTCTCGCTACCACCAGCATCCCCGAACCACGGTTTTCTGTTCGCGTCCTCCATTGCGAAAGATCTACTAAACAGAACTTTTCTCTGACAACTTTTAAAAACAAAATAACGTGTCGTTTCAAACGTGTCTAGGTCTGGTTACGAAACAATCACCAGAAGTCCACTTAAGCTTCGTTGCGTCGAGGAAATCTGAGAGGAAGTCTGGCAGCCATGTTGGTCCCACCGGGCGCTGAGAAAAGTTCGCGTGGCCTTGTTAGATTCTACCGAGAAAACGAGGTAAGTAGCGTATTAAGTTACTTTTCTTTTTGTTTGTCTTTGTTAGCAACGATCGAGCGCAAAAAAATTCAATTCAAAGTTTTCTGGAAGGATGTTATTAGGGGTGTCGATTATTGCCGGGTCGCGCGAACCTAAATGCATGCTTGTGAATGACAGGGGTGTCAATTACTCGTTCGGTAGTCGCTTCTAAATGATATCGTTTACTCGGTTTATAATTTACCCGCGATCGAAGAAAAGTAAAACTCGTTTAAATTGCTTTGGAAATAAGTCACTCGTTTTATTAAAAATAACAATGTTTTCCTCCGAGAATTGCATCTTCAACGACTAATTAGATCGTTGTACTTCTAAAGGCGTGTATTGCGAAGACTATGAAGTTTGAAGATCGTTATCGTTAATTTTGACAATTTTGCTGATAACAAGAAGATTGAACGACTCGAGGGAAAATATGAATCACGCACGGAATCTCGATAGCTAAGCTAGAACTTTTTCGATTCCTGCTTCGTTTATTCTCGTTCTCGTCGATCGTTACGACGAGAAAAAGTTTCACCCGGACGGCCTTGATGGATATGACGAGCATTGGCGTGACTTAAAGAAGGCACCGAGGAATTTCTCAAAGTAAAATGTCGGTGGTGGCAGTCATGGTTCGGAGCGCTTTTTACGCTTGCGACACGCTCCAGCTGGAGTTCACGTCTTATCGAATTAATTGCACAGAATGCCAGCGGACTCTTTACAACCACCTCTTCGCCAATTTCGTCATCCACGATTTGTTTACCAACGAGGCGATGCCAGGGACCGTTGGGCTCTAAAAGTCCTGCACGATACGACTCAAAAGGCGAATAGGAGTAAAGAAGACCAACTTGTTATCGACTACCCGACAATTTACGAGGATTTCAAGGACCTGGACACTGTTAACATAAAAAATTCGGGGATTTGCAACCTTCGTAAGCTCGATATGCTCGTATGCAAGGATTTGGGAACGCGAAAATTCGGTACGCGTCGCGCAAACTGTCCGGAATCTTTTTCTCGTCACGTCACGAAATTCCAGGACCTTTGGCACGGGCGTAGACGAGGCTCGTAGGGCCGAGCGCGGAATGAGCGCCGACGGTAAGTCAGTTCCTCGCATACCGGGCGCTCAGGTAGGTAGGAAGGCGGCGAACGGGCTGAAGAAGGAAAGAAATGAGAAACGAACCGCGAGAGAGACAGTTAGAGAGGTAGAAAGCCGAACGAAGAAGAGGAGAGGAAGAGAGACGGAGAGTAGCAGGCAGCTCGAGCGAGTCGAGCAGAGAGTTTGGTATAGTCTAGCTGCTCGGTGCCGCGAAGCGCGCTGAATGCCGAGGCCCTGTACTACCGCTCCCCTCTCCAAGATGGCCGCCAGCTCGGGTCCAGCCGGGTTCCCCTGACCGAGCCAGCCGAGTCCACCGAGTTAGGGGAAGGGTAGGCCTTGCAGGTGCCGCCATGTCAGTGCATGCCTAACCTCGAAGCCGCGCGGAACGGACGCTGGGCCCAAGAACGCGACACCTCGTGCTGCTCTTGCTTCTTGCCATATTGCTCCTCCGGGCCAGGAGCGGACCGCGGACTGCCGTGTTCGTCGTCGCGAGTCCGTGCGTTCGAGATCGATCGTAGGGAAACGGGAGGCCAGATCGGAAAACGTCCGCGAGAGCGAAAATCACGCGAGGAGGGTGTCGCTCGAGCAGAAACCGCGATACGCGACGAAGGTCACGCGCATCGTAGAGGTCGGGCAAGCGCGTTGCTCGCGATAGTGGATTTTGTTTAGGATCGCGCCGCGTAACGCCAAAGGTGATATATCAGTGTCGTGCGCGTTGGACAGTTGGTAGCGGAAGGCGAGCGTGCCGCAGGGACGGTGCTGTTTTCGAGGTAGACTCGTCTCGCGCGCTCGCTCCGCTGGTTCGACTGGTCCTGTTGCCTGGTCGATCGACGATCCGGAAGACGGGGAGCTGGTCGCGATGAGAGGCGCCGCGAACCGGACGCCGTAAAGTTCGAAGGGTGGATTTTCGGAGGCAGACCGACGGGAGAAGAACGATGACCGCGAGGATGAAGACCGCGCCGGGTTCGGCAACGATCGTCGTGCCGATCGTCCGTTTATCGGGCCCGTGGATCTAACGCGAGGAATGCACGAGATATCTCGCGGCCGTGGATATTCTCTAGCGAGAGCTAGGACAGCGGACAAGAGCGCGGCGTGCCAGAAGGCGGAGAGGGAAAGAGAGATATAGCCGGGCACGTACGCGTCGGTAGAACGAAAGGAGGAAGAACCGGAGAAAACGAGGGGAGGAAGAGCGAAGAGCGTGGTATCGTCAGGAGGGAGGAAGACGGAGAGAACGACGCGGAACGGTGTCGAGTTAGGCTCTCGCGTCCACCGAAGGAATTTCCGCGACGCATCTCGGGAGAGCCTAGAGTGGCCGAGAGCGCACCGCGAGCTGGGAAAACCGAAAACCAGGAGACGATCGGCGGTTCAGTGTGCCCACGGGAGGAAAAACCAGGATAAAAGGTGATTGTGATTGGTGGTGGTGCTGCTGGTGGGTGATCAGTGTGCTGGTGGATCGCAATTGAATCGTTTTTTTCACGTCGGAGGTAAACGCGCGCGCGCGCGACGAATCGTAAGCATCGACGGTGCTCGCGTACTCCCCAGATCGATCGTTCGGGGATGGAAAGATCGAGATAATAGCGCGAGACGGAGGAGGTGGTGGAGGCGGCGGCGGTGGTGGAGGCCCCAGGATGCGGCACCTGCTACTGTTCCTCGTCCTGGGAGCGACCCTCGCCCCGGGCACGTGGTCCGAGCTCGTCAGATACTTGGAGGTCTCGGAGAACGCGAGGCCCGGCACCCGGGTAGGCTTTATCGACGCCGACAGCCCGCCCTATTTGATCGTGTCGGTGTCCGGGTCCGCGGTGGACTCGGACTTGAACGTGGACCATGCGACGGGAGAGATCAGGACCAAGGTGGCGTTGGACCGCGAGACCAGGCCGTCGTACAGTCTGGTCGCGCTGCCGCAGAACATTCAAGTGGTCGTGAAGGTGCTGGACGAGAACGACAACGCGCCGACGTTCCCCGTCGACCACGTGGACGTCGAGTTCCCGGAGAACTCGCCGCGCGACGCGAAACGCGCCTTGCCGCCCGCCAAGGATCCCGATCTCGGCCAGTACTCCACCCAGAGGTACGAGATCGTGTCGGGTAACCACGGGGACGCGTTCAGGCTGTCGCAGCACCGCGGTCGCGACGGCGTCCTCTACTTGGATCTGCAGAACTCCGGCTCCCTGGACAGAGAAGCGCGGTCCCAGTACCATTTGGTGATCGAGGCGCTCGACGGAGGCGCGCCGCCCCTTCGATCGCGGTTACGCGTGAACGTGACGGTGCAGGATGTCAACGACAATCCGCCGATCTTCAACCAGACGAGGTACGTCGCCAGCATACCGGAGAACGCGACCGTCGGCACGCCGGTGCTCGCGGTGAACGCGACGGACAGTGACGCGGGCGACAACGGTCGCATAGAGTATTCCATCAATCGACGGCAATCCGACCGCGAGGAGATGTTTCGCATCGATCCCGAGACGGGTATGGTGTACGTGAACAAGGCGCTGGACTTTGAATCGAAGGAACGCCACGAGCTGGTGATCGTCGCGAGGGACTGCGGCGCCCAGCCGCTCGAGGCCAGCGCGTTCCTCTCCGTACGCGTCACCGACGTCAACGACAATCAGCCCGCGATCACCGTCATCTTCCTCTCGGACGACGCGACGCCCAAGATCAGCGAGAGCGCCCAGCCCGGCGAGTTCGTCGCCAGGATATCGGTCAGCGATCCGGACTCCAGGACCGAGTACTCGAACGCGACGGTCACGCTGACCGGCGGCGAGGGCCACTTCGGCCTCGCCACCAGAGACAACATCATTTACCTGGTCGTGGTCGAGAGGCCCCTGGACCGCGAGGAGAAGCCCGTCTACGATCTATCGGTCGAGGCCACCGACGCAGGCACGCCTCCGTTGAGGGCCGTTCGAACATTTCGACTCATCGTCACCGACGTCAACGACAACGCGCCAAAGTTCGCTCACGAGAGGTACGAGGCGCACCTGCTCGAGGCCTCCGAGCCAGGGACCCCGGTATTGAAGGTGACGGCCGTGGACCTCGACGAAGGCGCCAACTCGGCCATCAAGTACTCCTTGCTCAACTCCACGTGGTTCACGATCGACGAGGCGTCCGGCCTGATAACCACCATGACCCACGTGGACTGCGAGGCCGACCCCGCGCCGATTCTAGTGGTGATCGCGACCGACCGCGGTCGTCCGCCCCTGAGCAGCAGTGCGATAGTGCGTGTCACAGTTCACGATCTCAACGACAACGAGCCCATCTTCGAGAAGCCGCTCTACAACGCCACCGTGCCGGAGGACATGCCCGTTGGACGCTGCTTTATCAAGGTAGGAACCAATCGACTTCATTTAGCCTTAACCAGTTCAACGCGTCCACTGTCGCCTCACCCCCTGGGTGACGTTGCTAAACACCCGAAAAAAATCAATTTTCAACGTTAGACGTTAAAGAAATTACATCTAAACATACAGTAGCTCGCTAAAGTATTCGAACGCTTAGGCAAGAAACGTATTTCTAATTACTGAGATGTAAACATTACGCTTTAGTCTTTTATAATTATTCTAATCACGAACACGAAAAAGTCAGAAACCAGTAAACGTGAACGCGAATTCATATTGCAGTTGCACAATGAATATAAATCTACAGTACATTATAAAAAAGTCGGAAACTTTTCCACGATAATTTGAGAGGTTTGATGTGGCAGTGGACGCGTTAAACGATCCTCTTACATGTTTTAATGTTTCTTCATTTAACGGGCAAAGTCCTTTTATGAGACATAAGACGAGAGCAACGAAAGAGAAAATTAAATTTGTAATGATAGACTAAGCGTCTAGTAAATTATCGTGTAGAATCGATGAAACAAACGTACGGTTCGCGGGTCTTGTTTGCACGCGATAAATCGGTCGAAACGCTGTCTTCTAACCGTAACATTGTGCTCGAAGGTACGGTAATATCCGAACGACGCTAACTACTTCGATATTCGTTTTACGAGCGAACGTTGCGAAAGTTTTGCGACTGACGAGGGAAGGAACAAACATGTCAATCTACCATTTTAACGAGCTTCGAGAGGATTGTAAAAGACAGGTCCCCGGTCGCAATGTGTAAAACATTAGGTGTAGACACTTGATAATTGTAGAGATATAAATAATTACAGTACGATGTAACTTACGCTATATACTGTGAATATCTGGCTGTTTCATCAAAGTCGCCGTGGCGCAAATGGTACAAGTTCGCGGGTTGTGTAATTTTTCTCTTTCGTTCGCAAATGTACCAGTTTCTCTCGTGCAACCGGTGGAATGCCTCTGGCTGTGCCCGATATGATACAGTTCATTGAATAATTATGAGGTTTTACATTCGCGATACGGCAACCTCGGTGATAGAGATTAATATATTAGAGCGTCGCAGAAAGTATCGAGCATTTTGAAACCTTAATGTATTATGCGATAACTACGGTAAAATGCAATTTCGGGCACTTGACGTTGTTCCGAGAGCCATTGCATTCCTAAATACAATATTGTTTGCATTAAATAATAGACGAAGAGATAAATCAGCGCGAAAGGAGCTTTCTAACTATACGTTAATACGTATACTTTATTTCGATAGGCTGGACACTTGTTAGATCATTTTATTATATTATTTCTTCGTGACATTTCGACCATTTCTCGTGGCCCTTTGTCAGACACGGCATTCTATTAATGTACAGTTTGAAATATTATATGTGAAGAAATTACCGATAGAATAGGCGTACGGGGGAAAGAATATTTGCTTAATAGTTCCAGCGGATTAGAGTGACGTAACATTGTGTCTGAAGAGGACCACAAGCGATGGTCCAAACGTCACATCGTAATAAACGTTTCTAATGAAGAAATATCACCGTATACCAAGACATTAATTAACCTAATCATCATTGTGCCTTTCATCAATGTTAAAAGTGACATAGGTTCAAGATTTTATAGCTAATTTCGATGCCTCCGTATCTGTGAAGCAATGTCAAACATCTTCGAGAAAACGAACGTTATCTAGGAAAGCAATTTCTTCGTTTAATGGACGATTTTTTATTAAGAAATCTATGCAAAGTGCAGATTTAAAATGCTTGATATTTTCTGCGATACGAATAACCCAAAGCATATAATCTCTAACTAATTATATCCGTAAAGTAATCGAGGATCTACGATCTGCACATTTAAAATCGAAGACGGGCTCAATCCTTCGTTCGCGGATACTTGCGGGAACGTACGATACGCAGGCAAAGGTTTATTATGCCCTTCAGCGAATTAGTAAACGCTGACGTTTGAAAAGTGGTCACTAAGTTATTTCCCTCAGGATATTGTCTCTGAAGCAGCGAACTAGATGACTAGGTGTACGTATCTATTTTTGTTGGAAGAGGCTAACTCGATTTCTATTGTAACTTATCTAGCAAGCAGGCATTGAAAACCGTGCTTGATCTACGATTATTCCACGATCGTTCTCCTCGATTAAAAAACATATTATCGTTTGAAATTTGTTCGGGATATTTACCTAGCGGTTCAAGCAATTCCATGCAAGTTTCTTTTACCCCCAAAGAAATATTATCGGTAACTCGACGACGTTAAAAGTCCCCGTGAACGGTTTTCAAGATCGACGTTCGTCGGGCTTCGACAGATCTGCTAATTGATCTGTCATCGAGACCGATTGCCGACATGCTCGCGAGAGATACGTCGCGAATTAATAGCGCGAGTGAAGCGTCGGCGCGAAAGTGACAGCGCTCGGCTGTAGATCCGCGTTTAACCCTTGCATAAGCCGGCGGAACGTTTTGCGTAAAGTCGTTTCGCGTGGATGCCGGCGTCGTGTCAAAGGTTCTACGAACGCAGTCGGCCGAAAGGGCATCGCGGATGGCGACCACTCGCGCCGCGGGCGAAGCGTCTGCGTTACGCTGGGAAACTCGTAATTGGTACCGAAGATCGAAAGGTTTTCTACGTCGTGTTGCAATTAGCGTGTATCGCGAATATTCGATCGACGTTTATTCTACCGCGAAAACCGAGAGTTTGAGTCGCTCGACGCCCGAAGGTGAAACAATCCTTTCGCCGTTTCGGTTCGTGCCTGGAAAGACCAAATGTATGCTGGTTAGCACCGTGAACGAATATATAATTGTACAGTTTATCCCGCGCTAGACGACGAATTAAACTCTTCTTACACGGTATTTGCGTTCCACAGCTTCCAGAACTCTGGTAAAAAGTATGAACGATCTATTTGTAATGAGAAAGGTTTCGATATATCGTGCTAGAAAATTTTCTATGGAAAGTCGAACGTACGAGATTTTAATATACGCGAGCATTTAAGTGTATTAAATAACATTCATATCTCAAAGCGTTCGAGAACTGAACCGTGTAGTCAATTTGTCATATTCAAGCCGGAGCAAACGCCTACAACTTCGTGGTTTAATTATCGGCGCCGCCAATGTTGCATTTAAAAATATTAAATGCTCGCTGTATATACTATGTCGCTCGAAGATCGATGTGTTTTCGAGATAATCGGCCTCGAGGCTAAGAATTCTCGTAAAAGGATAGAATATGGTTTTCTTTTCGAATGAATGTTTGTAAAAAAGGATCGCGAGGAAGGAAAATTGATGTATCGGTTTGTTTGAAACGTTTAACCCTAGGTGTGACTTTAGATCAAGTTTGAGTAACTTATAGGGTCTGTGAGTGCTAATGGCTTTGGATTTGAGGTATTATTGAGTTATGAGATACATTTGTTATCCAGGTATCCTAGATCTCGAATGTTCAGTTCTTCAAATTTATAATGCTAAAGAATTTCATAAAACTACGTGGTTTTCAACTAGTAGTAAGTGTCAGAAAGAATCGGAGTAGATTCAGGAATTTTTGTAATTGTAATCCGACAAATACAAAGACGCGTTCGCGGTAAAATCAGAAAAATTTCGTTTCTAATTGTCGAATCGACGGGAAGAAATGTTGAAATAATTATCGACCGTGAAGAGTTGAGCGGCGAAAGTAGTTAATTTGCATGCGTCGCGGTGCTCGGTGCACCGCCTCGATCGAGGGAATACGAGGCGCAGCGTAGGAACCTGAATGGGAAAAGCATCGTAAGAATACCGAGTGACGACGCGACTCGCATTCCCACGGAGGCGTTGCTATTGATAAATATCGAAACATAATCGATAATATTGCCAGGCTGTCGATAAAGTTGAGTTCAATTTACGTTAACATGTTTTCTTGCAAATTCAAGCAGCAATGTTACACTCTGCTTCAATTAAGATCCCATCGATAATAACTAGTGGTTATTAATAAAACTCAATGTTCTTTTGCACGCGTTACGAAAGAGTATAAAACGTCGGAAGCACAATTTGCGTTCCTCGTTGACAGCGATATTAACATCAAACATCGAATAACTTATCCATAGTATTTGCAGTATTTTTGTTGGTATTGTCTCGTGTTTCGCGAATTAAAAAGCCGGGGATGCTCCCGTCTTCGTCGTCTCTGGGATGCGGTACGCTCGAACACGTGGCTGGTCGAAGCGCGGGGAAACCTGTTGGCCACGTTTTCTTTGTAGCTACGGCGAGACGCTCTTCCCCGAAGCGCTGTTTCAGCGAGAACAAGTTGCTCTCGACACCGACGCTTCTTTACGAGCCTCGTGATCGGTATTATTAGGCGGTTCAGAAATAAATGGCTGATTTCGCGTGTTAACTTAAAATAAGCATAACTCGGTCAAAACGAAAAATCGACTGCGCCCATACGTTCCAATCTTGTTTATCCCTGACCAACGACTGTTTATTCCTTACTAGTTACATACAAATTTTGAATTTCACTCGTAAATTAATCCTTGCACGTTCCACTGCAATGGATTTTAATATTTGGCGATTCTAGACAAACACGCCCCTAACTGGGCATTTATAGATGGCGATACGAGGAGCAAACGAGTCCCGTAGAATAGCCATTCAGCCATTCCCCGTGCTGTATTTTCATTTCTGATGGCACTGAGCAAATAGGTCTGTAGATTTCTCATTCCGAGCCTCGTCCCCGGGAGAGTTGTGCAAATAATATAGACTCCATTCAAGAAAGGTACAAGAGAGAACGTCTTTACAATCGAATACACTTGGAATCAAGGAGAGTCCTCGAGTCTCTGATCTACTATAATTTGAAAAAGATGGGAAGGGAGTTAGGGGTGGAAAAGTGTTCTTCAACCTCGGGTACTCTAAACGTCTACTTTTCAGTATATACAAGTAAAATTAACTTGGTAAAATGCCAGTGAAGTACCAAACAAAGAGTGTCATCCAACATTTATCGCGTCGACTGCAATTTTGCATATCAAGACGAAGAAGCCTCTATCACCGAACGGACTAGTCGCGCAAAATGGGCGTTCTCGTTTCTGAAATTCGAGACGTCAAAGCGATCCGCGAGCGGGATTACGCGGGCGTTACCCGCCGTGGCCATTTACGGGCGATCGTCTCTCGCGCGGCATAATCGTCGAAAGTAATACTATACTTACGCGCTCGTTTGCGTACGATAACGAAGTCGTTACAGGTTCTCCGTGGGCTGTCGAAGAAAACGAGCGGGGTAACCCACTTCTTCGCCGGCTAAATTTCTCGCCGATCGACGCGAAAGCGAAACGTTCTGACGCAACGCTGCCGATACAACAAACGATTCCCTGAAATCGTTCCGCGTCCGTGATCGTCTCCGTCCGATCCAGTTGCCCGGTTTAACCCATTCGCCACTCCGTACAGGACCATATTCTAACGCGTTCCAGTTCACCGGGGATCGAGGACACCAGAAATAACGAAAGAGTTCGTACAAACAGGTGCCCCGCGCGGTCTTGTTCCCGACGTTCTAGCCAGTTTTTGTCTACTTCGGTAACCTGCTGTTGCTCAACCTAACAGGAAGCGTTTCGAGCCACCTTTGTTTTAAATAGAAAGCAGATGTCGTGTCGCGGAGTTTCTCAATCACTCGTATTTCCTCGAATTCGGTGGTTTCGAGACGCATCGAAAATGAATTTTTTCGCGAGCGACCTTGGTGAAGTTTCGACGACCACGGTCCGGGATCGCGGGCAAGGTGAAAGGGTACGGAAGCGCGGAAGGCGAGAGAGTAAAAAAGTCAGAAGATGAAACGGAGACCGCGCGTTGCCGCTGTGACGAAGCGTCTGTCATTCATAACGTCCGTGATCCGTGGACCGTGGATTCGTGAGGCACGGAACAGAGAAGGAGGCGGAGAGAAGGAACGAGACGGTAGAAAAAGAGGAGAAAAATCCTCCCTGGTCCAGCACCCTCTCCCTCCCACGTCCGTCCATCTGGCCGGGCGAAACGCGTGCCTCCTTTTTTCTCCCGTTGGATTGTCATCCGCATTCAAGGGAGAAGCGGTGAATGCTCGCGCCGGTGCACGCCGAATACCGAATGCCGATGGAAATTGCGGAGGAATAAACGAGTGCATTTTTCAATTGGCTCGCGCAAGGACGCATCCGGCAGGCGATCCGCTCTTAATCGACGACCAAAACTCATCCAGGGACGCGTGTCCTGGTATTTCCTTCGAAAATGTTCGACGATGCGAGTACGCGGCCATTTTTGCACCCTCGCGGTTCTTCGTTGCGCACCAGAGTCTCGCATAACCGATTCCGTTAAGCTGTTTTCATCATTGACAGCTCGGGAGAATATCTCCGAACGTACACTCGGATTTAAATAATCCCGCTTATACTATCGCACGGCGGAGATGGCTGGAATTTTGTTCGGATAACAGACGACGACTGAAATTATCATACAGTGATTCATTCGTGACGTTCGGTCGATTCAACCGCTGTATTTGTATTTATTCATTGTGAAACTCTGTTATTCAAACCTTTTATCTAGATGAATTTTACGCTTTTCGATACCTTCTCGTTGTTCGTAATAGGAGATTAAGAGACGAGTGCACGAATTTGATGTATATATCGGGACCGCCAGAATTCGTGGCGGTTAGGCTGTGGGCGAGACCTTGTTCACGGAGGTCGAACTCGATGGGTTTTTAATTGCACAGCTTCCGGCCACTGGAGCTGTAGAAACGCAATCAGTGCTGGGGGTAATTCCGTCGCAAGTATCCCTAACGCAGATTGATGCAAGAAGGGAGGCAGCGTACTATCTCGGTAATGGATTCTGCACATACGAACAATAGAACAGAAGACGTTTCACTACTCTGTCTTATCTTCTCCATTCGACTAGATATTTTTAACAACGTAATCTCGATGGTCCCTGTCGCGCAGGGAAAGTGAGAATATTTATCAGCCAATGAAACTAATAGAGTTCCTTAGACCAGCGTGAAACATTCGGGCAGAAGGATCAGGGAGCGGTGTACCGTCCCTATAATTTAACCTGGCCGAACCGTTATGGGTTTACGATACGTCAATCGCTATTGAAAGTCGGGAACTCCGAGGTTTCTTCGTTCTAATTGGAATTTGGAATCTTCCCAGCGACACAAAAATTTCAAGCGGTTTTACCAGAGTCGAACACACGGTTTAATCAATTACATTTGCGATGAGAAATAACTGGTATAGTTTGGGGATGCGTTCGAAAAGAGCCAAAGGTTCGTAGGAACTATTTCCACCGGTTCTGAGATCCATCACCGAAGTGGATCTCACATGTCAGGCTACACCCTTGTATATTTTATTGCCGTTTCGTTGCCTAGTTCAATGATGATTTATAATTGTTGCCCGCTCGTCTGTAATTATTATAATTACAGATTTTTCGTCTGCGGGGTCTTCCAGACGTCTCCCGGGCCCGAACCGGCCGCGTCTTCTCGCTCCATCCCCCTTTGTACCGGCTCCACCCCTTGGAGTCCTCGTCTTCTTTTCTCCTTCTTTCCCTTTCTCGCGCCTCTTCGTTCCTTCCTCTCTTCGACTCGCGAGAAGAGACTCTCTCTCTGGATATACCTTGAAAACGGGTTTCGAAAGTCTCGTGACGCCCCGAATCCTCCTCGCGATGCTGTCGAGATTTCCTCCACGTCGAACGACTCGCTTTTCCGCGACCATCTAGAAAACATCTCTGCCTTTTCACGTACGGTCCAAACTCTGGGTACCTCGTCGTGAAAGTGTTGGTAAACGCGGGGTCTAGAAGTCAACAGCTTCCAAATCATAAAGACAAATTTCGTTTCGTCATAGATTTCTCGTTTCACAACAGGAGACACTGACATAGCGATCATTACCGATTGGACACTCGAGATAATTGCCTCGTAGCTCGAAAACTATCGCGTGAAAGACTGTTCGAACACCTGCCGCGATTAAACGAGACTGGAAGGTGCTAATTAGGAAAGTTAAACCCACAAAACCGAAAAGCAAAGGTGCATGTCTTTGTTGTCCAAAATATTTGACTCGTCTGCCGGATCGAAGGCCGCGATAACTCAACTAATCACCGTTTTACGGTATCTCTGAAACAGTATCGTGACTGTACTTCTTATCCCCATCGAGTTCGAGATCACTCCCGCGTCGGATCTTTTCGAAATTGTTGAGCACCGCAGCTCCTCCAGGCTATTCTTCTCTATCAGAGTCCACGAGGTCGATACCATCCACGTTCGCGTTCGTCAGCATCTGAATAGGAGCCTCGCGCGAGTATGCGTGCGTTCACGCGTGAAACTATTCGTATCCATCAGGCGAGTATCCGTCTCTCTATTCTATGTGGCAGGACACGGGTTCCAATTCATCCTCGCGCAAGCCTTCCATTATCCGTCCTAACTGGCAACCGAGGATCATTAAGCCACGGAGCCTTTTGTCCGACTGTGCGCGTCCGTCCCGTAACGACTGACGAAGAGGGAATATACGCGAGAGCGCGGAAAGATGAGGACTCGTGACGTTGCTCGACTTCGGCTTTCAGGAACGTTCCTCTTCTTCTACAAGCTACGCCGCTTCCTCGAATTCCTTTCCGTGCTTCCCATCGTTCGACCAGCCAAATTGATTTTCAAATTCCTGCCGTTCACCGTTCCCTCGACTAGTGGCCTTTAAGATCCTCGGACTATATCTGGACCGCCATATTGTTCGCGTATGCCTCATCTTCGTCCACAGCTTAATCCCTCTTTCACGCGATTTTGGATCGTATTAAATTAAGTGTGGAAACTTCATACGCTCTGATATTATCTATGGTACTTTATAAGTCTTCTAATCCTAATTCCACCGGGGTCGCTACTTTGGGTCGCGTATTAAATCGATTGTAGTTAATAACTCTGAAGCCTTGGGTAGAAACTTCGTATGCTTGCGTCTGATATTGTCTGTGGTACTTGTAATATTTAATAAATAAATAATATAAAAATACAAAGTAGCATCCCGGTAGGAAACTCGAACTATTTAACTGTTTATTACCGTGGATAATGAGCGTATCTGGACGTTTCATTATCTACCTGCGTGCAAGTTGTCCCAATATTACAGGTGCGAATAGTTTCCGATCGGTAGAGTGGCACCGACGATTTACAATTCCGTCCAGTACAAAAGTCTTCGGGACAAGTTTTAACGACCACCATTCTACAAGAATGTCGGAGATACGAGCGTATCGGTAAGAAAACACGCACTCTCAGATTATAGACTTCCGTCATAGGCGACCAGGTAGAAGTGGTAAAAGGATTTCCTGTAGTCGAGGAGCAAACGACAAGTACGCGCGTTGCCAGACCCAACCTTTGCCCTTCGCCGCATCGATTAAACTGTCGTGCAACAGTGAGTCGATGGTACGTGTCTAGCCTCGGTGCACTTCTGGGAGCCTCCTGTTTAAAATCTCTATGCGGCGTAAGGTCGATCGACTGTCAGTCGCTGGTACGTGCAGCATGATCGATTTCTGCCCGGCTAAACTGCTTAGAGTTCGCTCGCTGTAGAGATAGCAGAGGTTCACCGAAGGTGGTAAAAAGTTCCAGAGTCGATTAGGCTCGCTCCTACAAAGGCCTTTGGATGAAAGATGGATCTTATATTCCAAAGTTCACGAGTTTGACGGTCTCTGGTTCCTGCATGATTATCCCCAGCTTGAAACCTCTTGGCGCATCGGAGGTTCCAAGCTTCGAAGCTCGTCGAGGCTTCAGGGGACATCGAGTGCACATCGGATTGGGACAGACTCGTAAGGGTTCTTGGAAGTTGTCGGGTGTTTCGCGTCGAACATCGCGCGGAACGCTGTCGATCGGTCGTTGGTTCGTCTGGAAAGGATCGATTATACCGGTCGGACGGATCGCGAGGTTGGATCGAGCGGGTCGCGTCCGTAGACGTGGAAGATGCGGCGGTGCATCAGTCGACCGGGGTACACATCGTGTATCGCGGTACAAAGTGATGACCGTAATGACTCTAACCACCGTCTGACATCTGGCATTAGGCACTCGAGCTTTCGAGTGGCAACGCCCGCAGCAATTGTTGCCGTTTACGACTGCCGTGCACGCTCTCCTTCTTTCCCTGTTGCTCCGTCTCGTCGTCCACGGGTTTCTTCTCTCCTCTTCGTACGCTTTCCTCGTCGCTCGCTCGCTCGCACCGCTTGTCCGCGCTGTCCCTCCGACTCTTCCCGCTCCGCGTTCGCTCCCGTCTCTCTTCTCGTTTCTCCGCTTCTCCTCGTCGCTCGTCCGCTCTCGATCCTACGCGCTATAGACCGCATTCCCGAGTGCAACGACGAGGCAGAGATATATGTATATGCATTCGCGTGCACCGGTCGGCTGCAGCCACCGCGCGGCTGCACTCGCGCTACGTTCCTATAGAGCCTCCTGCGCGCATCCAACCTATAAACACCGACCGGCTCGTATCTCGCCTCTTCTCTCGCTACACGAATCCACCGAGTCATAAGCGTACCCCTACCCCCTCGACTCGTCTACAATCTCCTTTTAATTGCAGTTTTAGGCCGCTCGCATACCGGAAACCTGAACACGGCTCTGGTCGGCGCCGCCCACGACTTCGCGCCGCGGTTAATAGATAGCCTCCTCGACAAAACAGTCCCTGCAATGCTCGCTTTCCGGCATTCGATCGCGAATCTAGCATATCTTGCACGACATTTTTCTCTGTTAGGCATTTTTATTTCAACCTCAACCTCAGAGAATATTGCATGTTCTTTTGACGACACTTCCCGCAGTCGTCAGCAGAGGGCTACGCTCAATCTGCACCTCTCTCGCAAGTACTCGACTGACCAAGGCCTGTTACCTCTTGCTACCTCGAACACTACTCCCTCCATACAGCTCGCCGCCATATTCTTTATTACAAGGAATGTTTTCACGGAAATATTCAATTTATACTTAACTATTCGCTAATAGGTAAGAGTAAGTAGCCAGAACGATTAGGTTAATTGTTAAATAAATTCCCACTCGCCTATCCAATCTCGCAAGCCCGTTGCAGAAGGATTTTTCCCGAGGAATGCAAATCTGGTATCGAGTTGGGGCCCCGGAGACAAGTTCGGTAAACGGCGTTCCTTCCAGTTGATTTTCCGCGATCGCCGGGCCCCCTCCCGTCGCGTTCGATTTTCCACGGTGTAGAAAAACACCGCGTGAATTCTCGAAGTCCCGCAAAATTGTGCAACGCGGCGTGTGTGCGTTGGATGCCGCGAGCTCGACGGGCCGTTCTTTATCTCCCTTTCTGGAATAATAGAGACCGGTGCCGACGAGAAAATGGTTCAACCTCTCACCGAATGGGAAACCCAGCGTCATGGGGCTCTGCGTATCCTGGCGCAATTACCGACATTAGAAAGTCGTCACTGTGCGTCGAGTCCCAGAATCCGACCCCAATTACCGAATCTCTCCTCGGGGCCCAGACACCGCTGGCTACGCGTCTCGGTCCACGCTCGCCCCTAAACGATCTTCTCTTTCTCGCTGAAACATGCTCCTTGTACCCCCACGCTGTGTTGTTACACGGTCCCAGAAAATAATTTATTAACCCCTTGTAGTTCGAAGATTTTTCTACGATCACCTACCAGCTACTCGAGTAAAGTTTCTTAGGAATTGTCTTATATTTAGGCGAAAATTTTGCTCGTTTCCCGCACATGCCCCAAACGCGAGCGTGTTCGAGAGTGGACAGCGCGAGTTATCGACAGCGTCGATCGTAGTTGGCGCGCACGGATGAATTTCCGTGGAAGAGAGGAGAAGATTATTAAGAAAGTCGGTGAACGAGGAGGGTCGGAGGGACGCGGTTGGATGCTATCGGAAAGTAATTACCGGGGGCCCGGTGGTGCGGTCGTAATTAATCAAATTCCGCGTAGGGATGACGCGACGAAAACGAATCGGCCCGCGGCCAGGAGAATCCATTAGCGAAACACGCGCGGTCTCGCGGGTATTATTTCGCGCTACGCGCCCTCGGAGCTAAACCGTCGGAGGAACCAAGCCTGGCGACCTATCCGGCGCGTAGCCGCCGCCGCATTAGCCCGACATTAGCTTCCACGTGACGCACGATCCTTCGATCTTGCACCTTACCCGGCTAATTGTGCGAGCCTACTCTCCCGTTCAGCAGGAGAGCCGTGACGGATCGACGGGTCAATCGAGGTCGTCACTCGGCCCGTCTCCGAGGCTCCCTCCCGCGCGGCCAATCGACACTCGAGCCATCCAGCAGATTTTCTCAAGCCTTTCCAAACGCGGAAGAGCCGCAACGCGACCAGATGTCTTACCCGTTGGCTCGCTAACGCTAATATTCCGCGGTCCCAGCCTCCGGACGGGCCCACGATCGACGACTCTCCGCTTCCCCATAGCGCGAAACTTTCGCGAGTTTCGATGGCGCAACCGGCGCCGACGATTGTGAAAAGTTCTTGTCCTCAATGAGTGGCTGTGTTATTAGTTACACGCGTTACGAGTTCGTTTGAAAATAGCTAAAACAGACGTTCCCGACGGGGGGTTCAAATTATCTTGTCGAGGCGATGTATTAAGTCCTCTCCGCTAAGGAGACTCGAATGCCTGGGAGCCACTAAATCGCAACGTATAAACGAATCTTGTCGAAGCAATAATTGAGATTTAAGGAATGCATTCGGAGTATGCGATTCACGCTGAGGGATTTCTCCTCGAATAAATTTTGCTTAATACGTATGCTTGCGGTATAATGTATTGGCAGTGTTCCTTATATTCGTTATTTAACTTTAGAAAAATGGTGACAATTCTGCTTCCAAAATACCCTCGGATAAATTGTGGAAAAATTGCATAGTATGGGTTTAAAGAATTCAACCCCCATACGATGCTTACGCGCATGTATGCCCAGCACTGGCGGTTCTTTCTTAATGAAATTACGTGTGAAATTGAGATAGGGACACCGCGTGACAGGTGTAAAATGCGGAAACAAGGATCCTTTTAGCCATCGTTTTCCCCAGGGACGTGCATTCCGTGCATAATTTACTACCTTTGTGGGTCGGGCAATTTCCATGCCGGTGGAAATCGTCTTCGGCGAGCGTACACACAGCGCGCAGCACGTGCGAACCGGGTCTCCGTCGCACGTTCTGTCCGTCGTATGCACTTTCCCGGTGCAACGTTCGCACCAAGTGCATTGGAAAGTGCAACTCGCACGCAGTTCCTCCTCCCTCGCCACCCTGCCTCCCCTTATCGCGATTGGTTACCTGCCTTATAGCTGGCACCGATCTGCCTACCGAGCGCTCGCTTTCTCTCCCGACGCCTCGATACACACACACACACACACAGACGTACACGCACACGCATTCGTACCTGTACGCACTTACGATCGGCTTCTCTTTCGTCCCGATCGTTTCGTTAAACGTGGAAGAAACGTGGCCGACAGCCTCGGGGCTTTCCGATCGGGGGCGATCAATCGATCGGATTTCTCGTTCGAACGGACGCGGAATCTTGAAAATCGGGCCGTCTCGCGTCTCGAGCGACCGACAAATTGGCACACCTGTCTTTCGCTTTTCCGTCGTCGCGAGATCTTAATTCTGACCGTTCCCGGAGCCTTTTCTTCCGCCATCCTCGGCTCGTCGCGATCCTGGATCAGCAAATCGAATTTGTTAAACTAAACACTCGCGTTCTTGCCTACTTGGGATTTCGAGCGAATGTTTTGTGACTATAGGATTTATCGGATCGTTCATTCTTCGTAGATGCCACCAACAAGTCGCTTTTGATCGTCGATTCACGCCGGTGTATCAGTGACCGGAAACAAGGCGTATAATGTACACGAGAAAGTTCATAATATCTTTTTAATTATGAATTACGATATTTCACGGAATATTGCTCACCGAGAAACGCTGTGCTACATCATTCCGCAAAAAAATAAAGAAAGTTAGGTAATTATTGCCGAATGGCTACCGTGCACGAGAGTTTTCCAGCTCGTCGTATTTAATCGCAATACTAATTGCAGTTTCTAAAACTATTTTAACGACACGTAGATGCAATTATTCGGTTTCCTTCTGGATACAAACCAGTGTCCTTCGGAGACGCGAAAGTTCAAACAAATCCGCGAGCAGGAAGATTTCCTTCTACAAAGAAAATTTGTGGACCTTCGCGATAGTTTCTTTTAGCGTGTTGATTTCCGAACAGAGTCAGAGTTAGTTATATCGACTATACAACTGGATACGCGAGTTCCCTGCTTTCAGTGTCGCAATCCATCGTCGTCGAAGCTAAACAAAAGAGACTTTTGTTGCTATCGCCAGGAACTGGCTCCAAGATGATGAGCGGTTGTGTGCGAAGGCCTTTTCTGTAGGCGCTCGTGCGGGTAATGGTGTACACGCAGACACGAGGAGGAAAATGCATGTTTCCGTCCACGGGAACACCGTGGCTGACCAGCAAACCATGGAGAAACAGTATCGACCGTACGTGGTCGAAACGTTGATTCGATACTCGAAGCCACCGAATAGAATTTCTTCGGATCGTCCTTCACTTTCTCCACATTTTCGTTACTAAATATATATATTGCGGCATCCATCTACGACGTCTAATCCTCAGCGTTAAATATCATTGTTTATTAAGAATTAAAATTTCGCTTCGCACGGACTCGGAGTCCCGTCGAGGGTACGAGAAATGAATAACAGTACACCGATCGTCCATTTGCTATACGTAATATTGTGCACAGGGACGGTAAACGACGGTGAATTGCAAAAAGAGAAATGTTTGGGTTTTTTCTTGCCGCCAACGTGGAGGAAAAATTCCGATACGTCCGCGCGTTGGGAGGAGTTTTAAGACGAGCAACGAAGAATTTCGATAACCGATCCTCGAGTAAAATTCAATCGGCCGTTCCTCGTACGGCGAGAGTACCCCGACCGCTTTGGCATGCAGCACGAAAACCGAGGTACGGAATCGTCGCCGATATCGCTCCTCTGAATCGACAATCAAAAGCTGCGTGTGCAGTTATGCGAACCGTCCCGGCGAGGCGACGAACCTCCCGCCCCGAGGGCGCGTTAGACTTCCGAGGGAAAAGCCCAGACGCACCGCCGGTGAAAGCAAAATTTCTCGCGAATCCCCGGACCCAGTGTCTCTCAAACGAATATTCGACCGCGGTTGGGCACATTTTCGTTTCGATCTACCGACAGAAATTTCCGATTCATTCACCAGCTACCTTTTGCCTTCGACTCCCACTTACGCGGTCACTTCCGTACTTGGCACGTGGTCGCGCTAGCAGTTGTAGGCGCCATTACGATTTCCCCGATACCGTTGTCCGAATGAAAATTACAACGAGCATAGATTTTTCCAACTATTTTTCGTACGGAGAATCGTAATGTGTATATTAGCCTCAGAGTACTCGTGTATGTATTCTTTGTATAGAGATCGATAAATCTTACTTACCTAAACTTCATCGTCTGTCCAGTTTTGTGCCTGACCGTAGGAACATAAAAATCGTGATAATTTTTATTAGCCAGACGGCGGAGGCTAGTTGCGGAGGAGCGTGTTGGGGAAGGCGTCGTCGTGCTATCGACGCTTCTCCCGATTAAACGGTTCGTCGCGTATCGTGCGAGACGATCGCGTCGTTTCGCGCGAGGATTCGCGGAGGAAACGTTAATGGCAGGCTCGATTGGCGAAAATTGTCGAGCCGGTGGAAAGTCAACGGCGAGACACTTAATCGGCATCGTAATTCACGAACGGCTGGGACTCGCGATAATTGCGGCGTGGGGACGGTGAGAAAGGTGGCCGCGTCCGGCAATCACGTACGGCTTGGATTTTTCCTACCGCGTACCAGCCTGTTGGCTCGCACGGATGCCACGATTTTACGAGCCGTTCTTCTTAACGGCGTTATGCACCGTGAAGCCGGGACCGCATCTCCGTTTCAAGCCTCTCTCGTAGGAGTTTTCGAACAATCACCTACTTCTTGCGCCGGTTGAACACACGCGCGCATTGGTCCCCCTACGTTGGGTTACCACTCCTGTCCGCCGACTATCGTTCATCCGCGCGCTTTCGCAACGGCTACCGTGATTGCGTGCCATCCGAGCGTTAATACCGACGCGATATTCGTGCCTCATAATTGTCGCGCGTCGATGTTTTTTACGACATTATAACACAGACGAGGTATACGAGTAGACCTTATGGACTTTCGTGGCCAAATCTGACTGCCTGACAATTCGGAGGTGATTCTATTCGGAGGTCAAACAAATCGTTGAAAAATGATAAACAAATTCTAAAGAAAAATAGACAGGGAGTAGGTGCAGAAATTTTTCGACAAAATTGAAAACATTCAAATCATTCTGGAAAAATTATTTTTGACTGCGGGGGTCGAATACGATCATTTTTGGTGAATACACATACCCCCGAAATCCTACGCATTTTCGAGAAAAAAATTCCGAAGGTGTAGAAATTTTTCGACGAAAAAAGAAATTTCAAATCGTTCTAGAAAAATTATTTTCAGTTGCAGGGGTCGAATACAATCATTTTTGGTCAATAGACATACCCTCGAATTCCTAACCGTTTTCGAGAAAAAAATTCCTTACCGAAAATATAATTTCAGGCCAGAAATGTAACTCCAAAATTTCGTGTGTATCTTTAACACGTCATAACTTCTGAACGGATTGGACGATTTTAATGTTTAAAAAAGCAAACTACGCGTATTTTGATGGAGAATAATTAGAAATTCTGAGAATGTTGGAAAAGTTGTTCCCTAATTCCGTAAAGAGTCGCAGAAAAATGAAAGTGACGAAGTGTACCGAGTAGGATTTATATTTAAAAATTATTTCCTGAAACTTGATCGTAGAAGAAGTCATGTTTATGAAATGTCGCGGAAGTCCCGTCTTGTTTGTAAGACCGGAGTCGCGCCACATTCGTAAGAAACGGGTGAAACGAGACGGCAATCCTGCTCCGCGATGTGGGTAAGCGTCCCGCAACCGGAGGTCTTTGTTTCCTACGGTTACGCAATCGGTGGTCGCGTGTTCTGAGTGACACCGCTCGCGAAGCAACGCGTGCATATCGATAAACGAAGGAGAATGTGCAACGTGCATGTGCAGGCGCACGCATACTCGCGATGCGGGTCAGTCATCGTATCCATTGGTATGCGACCTCCTCCTCGAACAACGTTCTTGTTAAGCTACAAAACACCGCAAGGTAGTCCCTGCAAGGATCTCCGGCTTGACGGAAACGCGACGACGACCGGCAGACCGATCGTCTCGTACCTCACCACCCACTGACAGAGCGAGAGGACGTTGAATAATCCACGGACACACGAGAAACTTGATAACCGACGCTCCTTTCGCGGCTAAAGGGAAATAACGATGGTACCATGGCGATCTTATTTCCCGTTATCACACAATTATCCTACCGATTCCGTTCCACACCCGACTCTCCTTCTCCTGTCTGAAAATCGACACCATCTTGCTCTTCTAACGATACTACTCACGCTCTGTATTCGCAATTTGAACCAATTAATTGTAAGGTTATTTTGAAAATTTTTGGAAAAATTGTGAAATCGTTATCCAACCTCAACTCCTCGAGGTCGGCCATTTTGGTGCACGATCGTTGCTCAGTAAATCGTCGATTGTAACGAATTACGTACGTATAGAAATTTCTATTACGGTTTCTATTTTTATTAGTTCGCGGAGAATTTTCCAACGCATTACCGAGCCAGTAAAAAATCGTAAAACTTAATTTCCATCGATCGATCGAGCACCGCCGGAGCCACGGAAACCGAAAGAACGAGTCTCCGGAGTTCTCGCGCGGGGGAATGGTTGAAACGGGCGGTTTATTTTATTAGCTCTTACGTTAGAGGAGCGGCTGACAACTTAATTGTTTATTAATTCACATTCGCGTCCGGCGCGATTGCGCCGACGGTTATGCGGGGAACTGGTCCGTATCGGTCCGCCGGCTACCGGCTTGAATACACATAAAATTTTTATTTCCAAAGAGCTCGCCGCTCGGCGAATTCTTCGCGTTGCAACGCCGCCGATCCGGGGCTACGAATTTACTTTCGTGCCCGGCAATTATAGCGTAACGGTTCGGCTAGAAATTTCCTGGAATCGTTCGGCTATCGTCGGGGACCCCGGATTCTCCATTACTTTTGATATACGATCGATTCGCGAACTCTTCCCACCCCGGCATCGGAATATCTTCTGGCCTGGCGTTTACGACGCGCTAGAGCCCGCGGTCGATCGAGTCTTCCTCGATATTACACTAACGCGCCGCCTAAGCTTTCCCGATAGCACCTCCGATAACTATCCGCCGCGATGAGATCCACTCCGTTTCGTCCGCGAGTCCTCCGAGTCCCTCTTTAGCATAGAAATCTCGAACCGCCGCGGATTTTCATAGTACGACTTTACGGCACCGTGGATGGCGCAAAGTATCATTGACGGCCAAGAAGAATGCCTCTAGGGGGTTACACACGATTCAAATAATTTTCTCTAGCCAGCCCATCGAGTATAGACTCGTTCCAGACCAAGTGTATCGCTTAGAGAGATTTTACTCAATTTATTCCTGAAGAAAGTGCACGGCAACATCTTGATAATACGTAATCTACGATAGAACGAGTTTTGTGCTTTAAAGCGAGTCTAAAACGGTATTGCGTAAGCACCAGGCGCAGTGAATCGTCTATAAGCGTTCTTGAAAAACTGTCGATTTCATTTCTCACCCATTCTCGCTGTTTCCCATTTGCTTTTTTGTGTTATAAAAGCGGTTGGAGTTCGCGCTGTACTTAATAGCAAAGTCTAAAGTGAATATATACGCGATTAATATACTTATCGTCGGTGTGCTTTTTCCAAGTTGCTCGTTGCTTAACGGTCGGGACTCAGCAGCTAAGTGGAAATAAGCAATCCGCGAACTTGACGCGCCAAATTTATAGGCGTTCGAGGCGTTCTAATTATGTCATTAGCGGCTAGATATGGTAGTAGAGGCGACCATTTTGAACGGTTCAAATCGCGACGTGCAGCAGAACGAGAACGTCGATGAACCGGACGAATCCCAGGTACAGTTTTAATTAGACCGGCCACCAATCAACGAGATATCGCGCTCTCGCAGCCTCGTTTCGAGAGCAACGATACACACGGATCGTCTTGCATCGGTTAACCAGAAACATCGGGGGCCGGTTGTTTCGTTTCCTAGTAAATTTATTCGACCGATAGCGACCGTTGCAACGAGGTATCGATCACGTAACGCGCTCCCGGTGTGTATACATTGTAATTGGTCCGCGGCAATAAATATCGCCGTCAGATAAATTTCCAACAGAGCGATACGACTATGCTTAATGCTATCGGAGGCTAGTAGACGCGTCTCTGTCGCTCGCGAATCAATCACCGGGACGCGCGTCTATATCTTCGTCGCGATATTCTAGCGTTCGACTGCCGGGCTAATGGGATCGCCGAGGAAACTCACGCCGCGAAAGAAACCGTCGAATTTCCGACGGTGAAAGTCGCGAAAGATGGAGCTAAGTAATCGTCGTCGGTCGACTTTTAATTAGAATCCTCCATAGTTCGTTATACGAACTTGCGTCATTGCGCGCATTGAACTCTCCATATTACCAAGAGACTCGACGATATCGTAGCAAGAATAAAATAAAAATATCTCCCAAAATAATAATTTTTGGGCACAAATAGACGAATACTTTCTTGTAGGGAATATCACGGACCATCGATTGGTGCGATAAAAAAATACCCAATTCCTCTACACAAAACGTAATAATAACGACGGAAACTAGACGAAAATTCGTCTGTAATGGAGCGTGGTTGGCGTCGTTTGGGCCATAAAACGCGTAATCGCGTACTAGCGGGTAAACGCGGGCCGTTGTCGGCGGAATAATCGGCAACGAAACGAGTGCCAGGGGCGAGGTCGACTTTTAATTAAGCCGACGTTCAATCAACGGACGCCTATATACCGTTGATCGCTCACTCGCGGAGCGGATCGGCGCGTTTCCGCGTTCCCCGGGCACGTCGCGTTCATCGGGAGAGCTCCTCAGCTCCGGAGAAAGAGAGATATCGTCGGAAACTTATCCTCGAGGTCAATCCACTCGTCCGTCCGTACGTGCACTCGATCGAACGAGTTCTTCCTGTCCGTCTTCGCCGACTATCGCGTGTTCCATTTGCTCGGTTTTCCTTTCTCTTCTTATCGTCGATCTGCCACGAAACCTGGAAAACTCCCGGCGGATCGTAACGAGCGATTAGCCACCTGCTTCTAATTAATTCGACCGACGTTATTACGGCGGCATCGTCCCCGGGGATCTGTCGGCGATCGAACGGTAAAAATTGCAGACCCGACGGTAGCTAATTTAACGCTTTCCCGTCCCCTCTGGATCATTTGCTTTCGTTCATCGGTCTTCCTTGGTCGCGTTCCACGCGACCGCCGCATGGAAACGCTGGAACGCGGTGTTTATCGCGCCGCGGCTAACGCGCGTGTTATCATTATCGTCAGGGTGTGGCCTCGTTCGTGTCTTTTTCACTCTGTCATCCTTCGGGGCTACGGATCGACGGCTTATCGCTTAAACCGTTGCGAATCGATTCTTCTCGCCACCGAGGATAGGAGAACTACGAACCCGTCTCTCGAACCGAGTCCTGAAAGTCTCGATTTCACGAACACCGGACCCACGGTACGTGCTCTTTGTTCCTCGAATGCCGCGCGTGGATACGGTAACCTTGCTTCTTGCATCCATCTGCGTTTTTAGACGCTGTTTATGTTTCTTTAGTTCGGCTAGTCGGCTGCAGCGTAATTAACACGTTCGTCGTCACTCGTGTATGGGTGACTGGGACTCTTCACCGAGGAACTGAACAAATTTATTCTCAATGCGAGGAGTCGAGAAAAGCAAAGGACACTGAATAGGCCGATTGAATTCAATAGGGGCGAATCTTTCTCGGTTGCACTTTTCAGTCACGGATAGTGCGAGACTACTAATCCGCAATTACACGCTTCAGGGCTGCAATTATGGGCTCGTGAATTAGACACGTCAATATTTTGACTCCCAACGTGACTCGTGACACGAATCGCCGGTGGTTTTTGGAGTTGGTCGGGGCATTGTCGTCGTCCTGGTCGTTTCGACGACCTCCCGGCGACCCTGTGAGAGTTTTCGGGGTTGCGTAACTGGGCCTGGTTCATTCGCCGGACCGAGAAACCGAGCGATGCCGTAATACGTTTGAATAGAGGCAAAAGTCTCGGGGATCGAAGTGGCGGTCCGAGGGGGTAAAGGGAAGGCGGCGTAGAAACGAGAATAAAAGAAGGCGGGAGGGAGAGAAAGATACCTCGTGGCGGGCATCAGAGTAACAGCAGGTGGTTGGTTAGGTTATATGCCTTCCCGGGAATCGGTTTAATGTACACACGCTCACGGACCTCTACCTGCCGCGTTCTGCTTCGCCTCTCATAGGCGAATTGCGATAGTTGCGAGCCGAGCATACGGCATATAGGCCTCTCGACCGGTCTCTATCGCAATTGAAGGAACGTAACTCGAAACCGCGTAATGCTTAACACGATATCCGCATGATTAATAACGTATGCGTGGCACGCGTGCGGGTTAACGATCGTATTGTATAGCTCGACGAGTTAAATAAGGATCCCTGGACTCGTTTCGACCTCCGTCCACGCTATTCTTCCATAGTCTTAACCCATTGGCTTACTTTTGCCGGGCTACGGAGGCTCGTTTTACCCGCTGAGACCCGGCCGATATTCAACCGTATTCCCACAACATTGTGCCACAGGATACAAGAGAATTTCCTTTTATTCGACGAGCCCTAGCCATCCTCGATAGCCACGCTCTCCGGAACAAAATAACAGTTATCGCGTGCGTGTTCGGGGTCAGAGTTTATTGTTAACGCGTCGACTGACCGGTACCTGTAATCATCGAGATTCGAGACTTTCGTGGTAATAAACACTCCTCGCGTCTGTGTCTTTTCTTAGTACGAACGAGCATTTGTCGGATGCTGCAGATTTTCTGGGAACCGGCAGGACCGAAGTTCAAATGGGTTTTCAATTGACCAGCTGCCGATCGCTCGAATCGACCGCGAAAAGATCGTGGTAGGGGTAATTTCGTTCCAAGTATCCCTAACGCAGATTGATGCAATAAGCGAGACGGTACGGCGCTGCCTCGAGGATCTTATTAAACTCGTACGAGCTATACGTACGTGCGTTTACCATTTAAACGCGACATCGGTGTTCTCCCGCCTCGGGATGGAAACGCGTTCGACGCGCGTTTATGGTAGTGTCGGCGATTGGTATCGTTGCACGACGCGCCGAGGCGCGATTTTTCTCGCGCACTTTCACCAGACTGCGCCGATCGGATCGACTCATTCTCCGAGCACCGCACGATCGCGCCGATACGGTCGAAGAGGGCCACTCCGAGATCGCGAATGAAAATATTATTCAACGCCTGGAACGAACACCTCGAACCAGGAAGCTTTCGAACCGATCCCGCGCTGGATGCGCCGACCGTAATATCGGTCACGTGAACACTGTTCCTGCAACGGCTCGGAATGCAATTGCCGATCTTGGCGGGATCCTCTCTTCTTCGATGCTAGGCGTGCAGTATCTAGCTTCTATTCTTCGCTATTTTCCAGTTACCGTAATGGACACAAGGTCTTTGGGTTCTTACGCTCGGAGAGGCAAGAATGCCGGTGGAAAAAAACGTTCCTTGCGTTAATTAGAGTCCGAAGGGGTCTCCCGTATCCGTTTATTTCTGATTCCGATAACGACGCGAAGATTATTAGTTGTCTCGAGTTTCGGGTATGGTCTCTGGTCGAGTTGCTGGAATATTACAGGCTCGAACCAAATAGAAAACGTTCTCACATGCGATGGTACTTGGAGTCAGGATTGTTGAGACTGGTAATTCTGGAGCAGCCGGGGGGTAGATTAAATGCTTCTGATCTCCGGATCGCGGTGGTATAGGTCAAAAGAGCCGAGGTATGCCAATGCGTCGACACGCGAAGCAACGCTTACTAGTTATTCCTAGTCCAATAGATTCTAGTAACGGCACGTCAGCGTGGATCATTTAGATTGAAAGCATATTTTACGAATTTTGACAGGATAAAATTTAGAAAGTTCCGTGGAGGACATAGAAGCCTAGGATGATGCGAGTACGTAATATCGCGAACTGTTTTACAGAACTAAAAGTCGCTGTATCCTTACACCTTCCTTTGTTCATTACCGAGGTGCAATAAACGAGTTTTGTTACATCCCGCGAGTGGTTTGGAATGCAATTTCCGATCTTGGCAGGATGTCCTCTTCCCGTGGCTTCTCCGATGCTAGATATCCATCTAGATAGGTCAGTTATTGTAGTTATTCCGAGCGTCCCCCGGGGGGACGTTACCTTATACTATTAGATAAATCACAATGTAGAGGAGCAAAAATGAATGAAGATCAGCGCACAAAGTAAGCAACAAAAATGAATGAATCGATGATTGTGAAAATAGAGACGTATGTATTCTGTTTCCTCGGTGTCCATGTTGGTCCCAAACTACGAAGACCCCGAAATGGCGCTTCGTGGCGTGTTCCACCCTTTCATTTTATCTAGTTGGGAAGAGCACGGAGGAAATTGATTACCCAATTTCTTGGAGCGTCCTTTCTTTGTTCGTCGGTAGGAATTCCAGGATGGTAGTGGCTGCGCAAAATCTTTGGAGTAGAAGGGACCGAGGGACCACCTGTCGCTCGATGTACACTTCGTAGCGGACTCCGTTCACGACGTCCGCGCGCGTACGTCACCTCGTTCCAGCTTGTACCCGTGTGTGTATATCTCGAACACCATATACGTCACGCATAATATTCGCGGTTCGATCAAACTTGACGCGCGTCAGTATTTGTAAACCGGTAAGACGGGTAAGGAGACCGGTGCCCCATTCGAGGCGGTATTTTTATTTAAATAGTTTTCAATAATACGCCCCGTTGAATAGTGTCTCGCGCGTAACGGGCACGCGATCGGGTATTCCCGGAATGCGCGCCGTTGAAACGAGAAAAGAAGAAGGAAACGTTACCGGGAGGAACTAGAAACTCTTGGAACGAGCTCTTTCCGTTGTTAAAATATTTTCTTCCACGTAACCCGTACGCTGAACTCCCTTTGTGTAATCGTTGTTCCGTCGCGATTATATCTGAGCCAGATCGACGATCTTATGTCACACGCTCCTTGTCGCAGGGGAACGCGGGTATACAGCGTGTGGTCAGGGTGTAACTTGACCCTCGTTACTCGAATGGTCTTCTGAAACGAGTCGTCAGAAGCAGATTGCCGCGCGCCGCTGAAAATTCTTCGAAAAACTCGAAATTTCTCGGTCCACGGGACCTGATTCGAAATCGTCAAGGTGTCGGGGCGGATCTACGTTTCACGCAGTGGATCCGTCCTGTTCGTAGTCGGCCACGGTCCCAGGAGACAATAATTGCTGGTAGCAGGCGCGTTGCGTCGCTAGGCGTAACACGATTCTGGTCGAGGCGGTCGCTCGAATTAGGGTCGGGATCTTTGATCGAGCACACTCGAGACATTACAACCATTCGAAAAATTCGAGCTTTCGTTCGAACGAGTCAAGCAAGACGTCGTAAGGAAGTAAATCGAGTATGGAAAGTTAGGTAAAATGTAGAACTGGTAGTGCAATCATCGAAAGACATCGAAAAGACAATAGGTAAACAACCTCGTCGGAAACGAAAGTCCAAAGTTCGAACAGCTGCTTGATAAAACGCAACGGTTCGTAGAATGCGACGGTCGAACGCGATCGGCATTCCGGGCGTGAAATTTCATTGGATGCGTGTCGCGTTGGAAAATTTAAAGTGTAGAAAAAAAAGGACACTTCGTATGCGCCGATCGAACGTTTGGCATCGGTGTTCGATGTGAGAAGCGAGAGTGCACGCCGCGTGAATGAAGCAGCTACGCGCGCGCCGTTTCCAGCTCGTGTAACCCGAACTGAAAGTTACTCGGCCTGTCCACCTTTCTCTCTCGCGTTACATCGTGCGTCTGCAGCGCGAACCAGCGACGCCGACGCTCGCCATCTGTAACCAAGGGCTGTCGAAGGGAATGCGCCTCGTTGGCACGTGCTTGGAAGAATTAGCGGTTCTCCGGTTGGAAATTATTTCCTGACACCCCGAGAAACGTTAACTTCGCGTTGGAAAGAGGAACTTGGTTTCAGGACGGGTTCCTTGCGTCGATATAAATCGAAAAGTCCTTTTCCATTTTGCGATCCGAGGTCTGGTTATCGAGATACACGCGATCGAAGTTTTCGGGCGTGTGAACATCATGGACACGTGTTTCCCGTGTGTGGGTACGCGCATGCGTAACCGCGCGATCAGCTGACTGGAATACAAATGGCGTGCGCCAGGAATCGCATTAGGGAACTCCAATCGCTTATATCTCGTCAAGGAAGCATCGTATCGCAAAACGGTAAAGAACTTATCGATTTCTCGTCGCGTGACGAATCATTTTTTGTCGACATCTTTCGTAGATACTTTCACTGTGCGTACATTGTATCGGATCGTAACTCCGGAGTCTGATCCCACGCGAGAGAAACGAGATTCGAGCCTGGTCGTGATCGATGCTAAGTTTGTTGTTGGTTACCACGAGGATGGACGAAAAAGCGGGTACATTTTTCTACGTCGCTTGACATAAAAGTTTAATTACATGGTTTTGACGTTATGATACGTCGCGGACGAAAAAACCGCGCTACGTAAAAAAGCTGCTCGATAAAAGTGAAACGTTAGCCCGAAATTATGGGGGGAGATACGGGAATTAAAAACGGTGCTGACATTGAAGTATGAATTATTAATACTCAGCGGTGGCTCGACCGGCTAAGTTAGCGGCTGTCTTCGATCTTCTCGTCTCTTTTCCTTCACTTCCCACGCGGCACTGAGATAAGACCAGCAACTTGCATTGCGCGATTAGCGGTCATTTTCGATCTTTTATTCTTGTACGGATCTTTAAGTGGTTTTGTTTCTTTCGGAAGGTATGAAACTTTTTCTCTTTTTTATCGTTTGTTAATATTGTACTTTCTCTCTTGGGTACCGTATAATATAAAACTAATAAATAATAAAATTAATCGATTGCGAAATTTGATTCCTCGCGGTCCAGATACACGGTCGCAGGACAGAATCGATTTACAAGAAAACGAATACTCGAGACCCGCCGATTTCTCTTTCGACGCTCGTTTATTTTTAAGCCCAAATTAATTCGACAAAGTTTCGCACGTACAGCAGTCGTATCGCGAGCGAAAGTGAACGCTCGTCTTTCCTGTATCTCCCCGCCTCTCGTTTCTGTGTGTACGGCAATGATCGCTAGCGATGGGCGCTCGGTGGTTTCCGTTGTACGTTCGCGGAATCTTGAAAACTTGGAACGGCGCCACGATAAATCTATGCACGGGGTTCTTGAACGGTGATTTAAACCTTCGCAGGTCCGTAGTATCCGCGAAAGTGAATAAAGAATGCCATGCTAGACATAGGTCTGCGGTTCAATTGTTTTCAGAGCACCGTGGAGCGTGTTGTTTTCCAGTCACATCGGTCCACGGAATCGAATATAGAAAAAAAATTTGTTCTGAATACATACAATCGTACGAATAACTCACGACGTCGGAATAGACAATCGATGTTTACTCCGAAAGGATTTATACTTTGACCAACCTTCCTGTAAAATACTTTGCAGAGAAACCGGGGAACATTTCATCGATCTAATTTCCTATAAAAAAATCTTGTATTTGCAATTGGGAATTTCTAGATAAGTCGTCGATTTCTGGGGCCAGGCAGTTGTAGATTCGATGGCTTTGTCGTAGGGTCGGTAGTTGGGTTTGGAAATTTCGTTGGGATCGAGATGATTCGAAGCGTGTTGAGGCCATCACTCGGTGATCGCAGACGAGTGCGTGGGTAAAAGTACCGTGGCATCGGTTCGCGAGCGCGCGGGGGGCCCCGCGATGTCGAGAGGGGCCCGCATTCGTTCTCCGGAGCCGAGGAATACGTTGGAAATGCCGAGGATTCGCTATCAGATATTCGTTACTCACATCGGGCCCCCTATCACCCTCCCGTGCCCCTCTCTCGCTCTATCCCGTCCGACATCGGACTCTTCTCCTTTACGATCCGCACATGTGTTTCGTTTGTACACGGCATGTAACGTATGGGCCCCGCGTTATTTATCATACAGCCTTAGCCGCCGATCGCGAATGGGATGTACGCTGCATTCAACAGGCCCTCCGCTTACCACGCAGCCTAATCATGTTAATTTTACCACGACGACATAAATTAAATCGCGAGAGCCCGACCTATTCGAGGATCGTTTTATTTCCCGATCGTCGGCCACGGCCGATTTTCGTTCCTCCTCTCTCCGCCCCGATCGAACCGGTCGATCCTTCGATCTTTCCGCGCCACGAGTTCCACGCTGTCGCGTCTCGGCCATTGGCGCAGGCGAAAACAGTGCTTCCCAAACTCTCGTCGCTACATCCACCGAAGCTTTTCTCCTTTTTTACCCATTTTAATTATCAAGTTAAGCGAACTTTGAATTTTATTAGAAACTAAATATATTTCGGAACTTAGACTTTGCATAAACGTTACGTCAAATAAAATTTACATTAACCAGAACCTGTTTTCGAAAAGGTTAATTTTCTGAAGATAATTATGGATAACGTAGGTGGGCTGTAGGAGGCCCCCTTCAGTTTTTAGCGCGATGACTCGTAGTTCGGACGTTTTAGAGTCGATGTTACGATCTTCGTGGGACCAGAATGCCCCGGGGAAGATAGTGTACGAGGGAATTCCGTGAGCTTTCCAAGTTTTTCTCGTTTTGCGCAAGTTGGCAGCAACCGAGAAGGCGACAGACTCTAGGGAGCAGCTATCCCAGATCGAGGAATCAGAGTTAGCCATCCAACAAAACCAGAACTCTTTAAATAACATTCTCTGTACCTATATTTTAACAAAGTAGACTGTAATTACGCTAAACTTAGACACTAATTCTATACTCTGCAACCGTGATTAACTCTCCGGGCGGTTCTCGCTCTATGACTCTCTCTGAAAGACTCTTGTTGGAAGACTAACTCGTTCTCTCGAGCTGTTTTCTCGTAACTGATACTTAAACGTAACACTCGATGCTTTATTACAGTGGTAGACTTTCTTCGATGACTGTTCGAATAACACAAACTTCGAGAGATTAAATAATATATAATACTTTGTCATGTTAAAGTCCAGCACCATCAAAGTACAGTTTACCTTCAAAGAACCTGTTTAGTTGACCTCGCAATTTACCACAAGGCTCCACAATGTTGTTCCAAATTGTATAGTCTCGTTATTGTTCCCGAAGTGGGTCACACATCCTCGATCGAAACATATTGTAGGCTAAACTACCACACGTATCATCGATGGTCTTTGTAACCAAAGGAACCTCACGCAATATCTCGTGTACCAATTTGACCGTAGAAAATAACATGGAGTTTTTTAGTTTGTAAAACAGATTTATTATAGCCACGTGGTTACGAGTGGAGGGTAAAGAGAAAAGAAAAGGGAAGGGTGGCAATGTGTGTTCGTAGCTCGGCAAATCGTTTTCGCAGTCAATGAGCACATTAGAGCCATCTGGTGTGTGGCGAAAAGTCTCAACAATATTCCGTTCCAACGATTGGGGAGCCGAGTTTCAGTTTTTTGCAGCTACGTTTCACTGGCACTTGTCCGAACTCATTTGTCAGCGACGGCGTATTTCCTCGTCAGGGGCCCCATCGCGGCGTCGAATCAGAATCGAGGGGGCCCCGAATTCTTCGGCGAGCACGGATTTTATGCTTCCTCGCGCCCTGATCCGCTGACCAGATCTCCGTAGGTTGGCTTAGGTTTACGAGACGATCCTCTCTCTGTACGCTCTCCGAGACGTTGGGTCCTTTTACGTTGGCTCCGGGTCCCCGAGATTTTTGTCCCGCTGGAAAAAGCCACGGAGACCCGTTGAAATTATCTCGGAATTTTACGATCCCCGTTCTGTATTTCTACGGATCAGACGGTGGAACGAAGGTGTCGAGGAATCCCAGTTATTTAAGGTCATCGAAATCCGCTTAAGTGGAGTTTAAGGAACGGTCGAAGCGCCATGTGGTCGTCGTCGCTGCTGAGATTAAAGTAATTAAAACTGGAAAGGCGCGCACCGCGAGAGACATCCTTGTTCGCGTAACGCCCTCCAAGGAGAACCACGCGAAAACTGGAATATACCGTCGAGAAAAAGAACGAACGAAACGGAATCGTATGGGGCCCTCGACGTGTCATCGGCGGAAATTAACTTAATTTCACGGACTGCGCCGCGACCTCGATGACTTTTTGCTCCCACGCACGCCCTTCGATCCGCTCGACGAGCAATAACGAGTCCCCCGACATAGTGAGTCATGAGAAATTCGAAAGACGCGTGGTAGAGTAGCTTCGAACTCTATTATTCCCGTCGGAAGCCCGGTCTAATCTGGTCCTCGTTGTTTGCCGTGTTCCACGGCCCAAACGACAGAACGAACAGGCGAGCCGTAGGAATTAAGATAATTGGCTCCTTTCGTTCGATCCTCCGCGTCCTGGGAGCTCGGAGGCGTTCAGGAAAATATAAATTCGCATCGAGGAACGATTCTGATATAATTTGTTTGCTGTTCGACGACCGTCCAGGGGGGGGGGGGGCGACGTCCATCTTGACGGTGAAAACTCGATCTCGGAGTTTCTTTGGTCGTCCTTGTCCTTTGGTTCGCTGGTCCCTTCGTTTTTCTCTGTCGTCGGGCTTCTTTTTTCCTCCCTGTGCCCCTTTCTTACCCAAACTGACCTGCGATAAGTTGAATTCCGTTCCAAGACGCGGCACCGAGACGAAAGGTAGGCGCGACCGATCCGTGAACAAGGCACGAGCAAACATCGAGAACAGAAACCGGGACGCCGAATGAGAGGCTAGTTTATCCCGGAGTCGAAGGAGAGCGCGTGCAACCGATCGAAGGAACGGGACGAAACGAGATGGCGTATAAGAGACCGAGGCCCCCGGTACACGCCGCGGCTCGAACGTGAAAAAGAGACTAGCGTTTCTCGATTTTTGCCTCCTTTAAAGGAACACACCGGTTTTATTAGCCTCTCTCGGCTTGAAAGAAATTCCCGAGAGTGAAAGGAAGTCGCGTTCTTCCTTGTGTCTCCCGGTCCCCCGGTCTAATACATTTTAATTAACGACCGTCTTGTTTGCGCGTCCGTCATCGATGCGCGGACCAGATAACATTAATCTCGCCGCGCTCGAAATATACGACGGAATAAATCTGGCGATAAATTAGTTTGCCTCTTCTGCGAACCGAGATAATTCCCACTGTCGCGCCTCGTCGCGATCGTCGCAAATTCTACGATCCTCCCAAGATTAGTTTTCCGCTGTGGGAGTCCAACCACCAGGAACGCCACGACCAAACGCTCAAACTTAAACATCTTCCATTTAAACCTGCCTACAACCTCTTACCACTTACAATCTAAACACAAATTAATCTAGGATCTCCCAAAATGTCTGACAAATTTTAATTCAATAAGACCTGTACATATTTTTTCTTTACTCTCACGTTGGCCCAAAAAGGTTTGTTCCCACGTTACGACTAATAACTAAATAAATAACGCTTTTCCCGAGAAATCGTTGGAGCGTGAGCGACTTTCGTGCAGGACATAGTACCCCGCAAAGTGCGCTCGCCGCTCGATTACGAAACGACAAAGTCAAGAGACGAGAGAAGGAGCTACACCTTTTAAGGAGAACCGCCTGGTCCAGTCCCCGGACTTCCCCCTCCCCCCTCTGTTCGATTTTCGTCGAAATTTCGCGACGATACAACGAGCCCTAATCCCCAACAAACGTGAATGAAGCGATCGACACTAGCATATTTTCTAAATTTAACCAAACAGTGAAAGGTCCTCCCGATCAAGATTGTTAGCGAAGTTGTAGATTCCGTCGATAGGAACCTCGTAAATATTCAGTCCACGGAGAAGGGCGGATGTCACTGATCTAGGTCGGTTCACGAACCGACGGAAGATCTTGATGTTCACTAATTTAAACAAGCAGATAAGGCCCACGACATTTTTCCAGGATGCTCGAGCCTGTTGATCTTGCGTGCCTTCAATTTTCGTAATTGTCCAATTTTGAGTCGTAGTCAGGCGTCCACTCGAGAATTTTTACTCTCGAAAGTCGGTATCGAGAATAAGAATTCTTTCACACAAAGAGGCTGAAGGGCCTTCGGGTTAGAAGTTGCCTCGTCACTCGTAAGATCGGCTCCCACGTGTCCCGTGTCAAAGAACCTTGCTCTCGATGTCTATTAGAGAGTCTTGCTTTTCGATAGCGAAATTCAGTAAACACCGTACGCAAGAGCCTACGGTCGGTACTCTTTCCAGCGAATTAGAATGTTCAGACTGTTGGACGCGTATTCTAAGTGGGCTAAGGACTAACGGGACGCAGGGAGCACCGAAGACTCGTGGATTTTTCTCGACGATTCTTCTCCTTGAATGAAACTTGCATTTTACGAGTCCTTTGCACACTGTGGCTACGGTGCTCTTTGAGGCCGAGCGTGGAGTCGTAAATAACTCTAAGATCTCGCCATTGAGCTTACGGCGGATAATATTGTGCCGTTAATTCTATAGGGAAACGTAAATGTGGTAGTCCTTTTCCCCCGGACCTCATTACGTTACATTTGTCTATGCTGTATGAAAGTTGCGTTTCTCCGCGGCGAGAACTGATAGCAGCCGAGATCGTTTTGCAACGGGCTTCCATTTATCGCTGAGAAGTTTCAGATCATTCGCGAGTAGCACTTTGCCGTCTAGACGCAAGGTGGAAGTATCATTTACAAATAGAATGAAGAATAGCACGCCTAGTTGCGAATCTTGAGGAATATATACTGCCGGGATCGACTAGGAATAGTTGAGTAATCGACTTGCCTAAACTTATAATACGACGAGTGATTCATGACCGGTTGATTGTTTTTGAAAGTTGCAAGTTGTGCTTGCAAAGGCGGATGGGTGAATGCTTCTAGTTAGAATCTCTTCAGTTGGCTCTTCAATAGCCAGATAAATTACTCTAAAGGCCCAGATTAAAATTGCTATTTTTTCGCGACCTGCATCCTCGCCTCTAAATATGGGAACAGGGAATACTTGACGTATTTAATTTAGTTCTACGGTCATAGTAAACCATATAATTCCTCCAAAATGGCTGTCTAGCGACAAAAAATCGTTGATTTTTGGGACAAATTGTCTCATTTGCGAGCAACGAAACGGAAGATCCGGAGGAACGTCGTTGGGTACGGCGGGATCTGAAACGAACTCGTGCCTCGTCCGGGTCGAGGCGGCGTTTACGGTTTCTGTGAGGTCCGCGGATAATGGGGGCCCAATATTTTGAGTCCGGCTGTCAAAAGAGAGGCCCTTTCCGTTATTGTCGTGGTCGTCGCGGTCCTGGTCCACGCGTGCTCCACTTTTTAAGCATTTCGACGGGGGTCTGGTGGAAGAACACAAGACGTCCACGGAGGGTTTTCGAGGGCCTGGCCGGGCAAGGGGTTGCGCGTCGGGCCCCGGCTAGGGCCTAGGCGAGAGCATGGAAACTGGTCGGATGTGCGCGGGACGCGGTGGAACCCGACAGGGGGAGGGCGGGGAGCGGAGAGGAGGGTGAGTAAGAGGAGAAGGCGGAATGAGCGTGGAGGACGAGGCGCGAGCGGGGAGAGGGGATAAGGGCCCAAGAGAGTGAGGCGACCGGCATTCCACGGGGCCCGTATTAATTATACCAGGCCTCGGTGATGCTACGCGAGCCAGAGCGAGACCCACGGCGTCCTTCCTCTCCGTCCCTCTTAAAAGGTTCCTCCGTCTTTGTCGTCCTTTTCTCGCGCTCGGCGTTCGAGCGAGGAGGACGGGGCCCGGCCGGACCGCGCGGATAGAAAAGGAACAGAGCACCAGGACGAGGGACGGAGAGGGGCCAGGGACCCGGGGAGGCAGACCTCTCGACTGCGGTAGGAGTACGCTAATGCGGATCTACTGCCTCTCTAACAATAAGCCGGAACGCTTGGAGGAATAAACTCGAGGGGGATGCACCTAGTAGGTGCTGCGAAGCGACTTTGTGGCGGCGATGCGCGCGCCAGGCCTTTTCGAAATCGCTGGCCCCAGATTCGACGCAGTTTTACTCCGTTGAAACATTGAATTTTCGAAAAGGAGCCCCTCGAAGTCCACTTAACATTTTACGTTGTGTACCGTGCAAGAATTGGGCGGAATTACAGAGTTAGAAAAATGAATCTTTAATTCACGTAATGAGTCGCCTGTAAGTGTCGTGTAGGTAGAGTCAGCGACACTTGGAGGAGCTGAAATTCGATTGCTCCTACGACTAGAGTCCCCTGGTTAACGCGTATCGTGTGTAGCGAGCGCATCGGAGGGAAAGACGTCGAGGCGAGGGAAGGGCAGGAGGGGGAAAAGGAACGTACCTGGGACTCGTGGCAAACGAAGGAGGATGGAAAGTAAATTACCTCTAGGAGAAGGTATACTGGTCGGGGACGAGAGGGTAAAGTCAGAGGATGAGATGGCACGAGACTGCGGCGCTGAGAGGATTCGAGAAAAGGGAAGAAACGAAGAGGATGGAGCTAAACCGAACACTGCTGACCGACAGTAGGCTAGTGAAATTGCACCTCTGAAACTTCAATCTTGGGACCTTTCCCTTCCTCGCGGTAGGGGCGTTTAAAACATTCCTTTTCCTTTCCGTTACCGTCGCCGTCAAATTTCCTGCCTCACGCCACTCGCCACCGGTATTCCACGTTGCTCCTTTCGACTTTCCTACAACAGTCGTCGAGTTAGGACCACTCGAAACTGTCAACATTTTTCTCTCGGTAACAATTCATTTATATACACCGTTCGATGTTTCCCACTTATTAATTTTTGATTGCTCCTTTACCCCTTGACGTTGATCGACTCTCTATCAACGATTTACACGCGACTCTCTCGTATCTCAATCAAATCACACTCTTCGTGGTCTCGCACTCGCGATACACAGTGTTGTCAGGTGCAGTCAAGCATGCCAAATCTTCACGTGCGCTCTCTAAATCACTCGCTACCGATATTCGTGCACAAATGTTCTCTCTGCCCCTAATCGTTCGTCGTTCATGCGAATTCTATCACTCCCACAGTGGTAATAAATTAATCCTCACGCACACATCATCGCGTGCGTAGTTAATAATGATTTGGGCACCTGTGGACGATTTGTTATTTACTGTACGGCGTCGCATTTAGAAAAATCTCTGCAAGGGGTCTTGATTCGATAGCTACGAGCCGTGTCTGTGTTACAGTGACTACAACGTTTTACTTAAAGATATTAACGTGCTCCAAGTACTTTCTCACTTTTTGCACGAGTTAATGAGCGATTTTTCTAAACAGATGCTGATGCTAATTTTCTTCGTTGTCTTTCTATCCAACTATCTGCTAGATCAGGAGTTGCCCAACGGACACGATGCATTCAAGGGTCGAGGAACGAGACAGAGCTGAAATAAACTTTGTTACCGAGCTGGTAGTTCATTAATTCTCCGGCGTCCATTGCGTACAGCGTTTCCGTGGAGTGTCGCGATGATTTATCCGACAATGTCGACCTACCTCCGCTTTAGGGGATCGTACGACGACCTCAGCGTCGTAAAGCAACCGGGGCTGCGGGCCTAGACCGCTGTCGAGCGGGCTCGAAGGAACCGCGTTCCGTTCTGCCTTCTTATCGCGCCCTCGATTCCGCGTTACGCAACTCGCATGCTCGAAAGCGATTAATACGTCTGGCCTTCGTGGTACCCGAAGGTGAAAGTATCCGGGCGAGGAAAGTATCGGGCTGGTAAACACGAATAATTGCATACGTAAGAGAAACTGTCGCGTTCGAGGAACCCCGGGACGATCGGTTGCATCTCGTTTGCACGGGCAATCATCGGACGGTGTTGATTCCGCGAGCGGGTTCCCGCGTGCGGCAGCGTTGCGTGTTAACCCACCACGGACCCAGAGGAACGGTAGCCACGCGAGCCCTTCGTGCGAATCCTCTCCGACTCTCGTCTCTTTTACCTATGTGTCCTTACAACCGCCGATACACACGTTCCTCCCTCGCATCCGACGACCTTGGGGTCCGTTTCTTCGTACGTGCATCTCTCGGGCTCCGACCGATTTTTCGACTCGTGCCTCGCCTCCACGGAGAACCGCTCAGCACGCGACTCCTTGCATCGCTAATCCCCCTCTCGCCATCTGAAATTTGTTTCGACACATGCACCCTGGATTCCTCGACTTCGACAATTTCAGTATTAACCGCTACGAATTCACGCGAGGTCGCTACGTTGACCTTCTGTGATTTGATATCGCAAAGATTGCACTTTCTCTAGCTCTAACGCGATGTTTCTTTTTGTTTCAGGTAAGAGTGCAGCCAATTCCCAAAGAAACCTCGTCACAGGTAATTAGTCATTCCGAACGTATCAATTTGGAGAATGCAAAGGTTAGGGATCGTAGATTTTCAGTGCAGAATAGTTTCTCGCGATCTTCGGCGTCGATCCCTAATCGTATCAGTTCCCATCACCGTTTAATAGCGTCGAAGGCAGGAGAAAGGAGAGCAGAGTCGGTGTAAATCACGACTTACAATAGTTACCGTTCGCTGCCCCCGGAGTCGCCGGGTTTACAGCAGTCGTTCGTCGTCCTAATGGTATCCCGACGCGTTGGCACGAAATGGGCCTCTCGGTGTCTCGGGGTTGTCGCCCAAAGTGGAACGGGAACGCGGCGTGCAAAGGTTGTGTGTGCTTTTGTGAAAAATCGAAAAACAAATTAGACCGCGCGTCGACGCTAGTCACGAACGGACGATTTATCAAAAATTAATTATCCATTAGGCCGGGGATCGGGTAGAAAAGTGTAGCTTTGTTGCGCACAATAGTCGGCTGCCTGGAGGCTTTGCCAGGTATAACGGGGGGAGAGAGAAAAAAGAAACGGGGCGGAGGAAGAGAGCCAGCAGACTAGCACAAAAAATCGTCTACGCCTCCGAATATCCTGCCAGCCGACGCTGGGATCCGCGTTGTCCTTTCGTCTATGATCCTCCGGTTATACTAAAAATCCTTCGAGAAAATAGATTATTCTTACCCCTGGGAAATTAAAACTAAATTTGCCATTTCTCCAACATGGAATATCCTTAGTTACCGGTGCGTTCGTGCGAAGTTTCATTAAATTCGGTGATCGACGCTGTCAGCTGGATTAAATGGTCCCGTTTTTGGCTGGACGTCCCAGAGAGTGATCTCTCGTTCCTGTGCATCGAATCAGATTCCCGAACTTCCAAGCGATTCGGACGAGGAAGAGCAGAAGACGAGTTGACCCCGGGGGTCAGGAATGCCCGTCCAAACGAAGAGAGCCCGATCGCTCGGAGAATTCGAGGGCCGTGCGTTTCGTAGCGGTGTCCGCGAGGACTTACGAGGCGTTTCGGAGGATTTCCGAAGGCTCGGAGGTGCGCGGGTGCGACGACGTTAGGAGACACCTTAGCAGATCACGTTAAATCGTAGAATTAGCCCCTCTGTTCGTTCCACGTTTCGTTCTTCGCGGCCAGGCATAACTTACGGTATTTATTTCGTAAACCTGGCCCTCACCCTGACCCCTGGGCCTTATTTATAACCGTGGACAGGTTCACGCTACGTTCGACGCTTTCCTCCAGCCCGCGTGGTGGCATTTTCTGACGGAAACCGGACGGAATACTGTGGCCGTTCACGATTCGAGGATCGCAGAAAATTGGGCGATCTAAATTTTCTTCATTTCTGGCACGCTACTCCCGGCAACACGCCATTTTTCCTGTGCTTAGATTTCCTTGATCGTTCCAGGAATTTTCGAACCCAATTTCCTCCATTAATCAATGTTCTAAAGTAGAGGATGCATCCAACTTTGTAGAAGAGATCAAATCAGTTTGATTTTCTTCGCGTACGTCGATGTAGTGGGTTTCTTCGCTTCGGTTCTTAGGACGGTTGGTTTCGGAGAGGATCCAGGGCCCATGGGTGACGGGTACGCGGCCGAGGAGTGACGGTCGTTGCATTTTTGTGGGTGGATATCGAGGAAGAGGGTCTTGTTGCCGGAGGGGACACGGGAGAGATAGAGGCAGAAAAAGTACGGATGGGAAAGAGGATTTTATTTTTGGTGGGTGGCTCGAGGAACGTTCTTCCTCGATTCCCCCGCCCCCACCAGCCCTTCCTCCTACCCCGTTCGTTCGTTCCACGCTCACCTCCTCCGGCTTCGTTCGAAGGGACATCGGATACGCGCAATCGGCTAATACTTTAACGTCTGTCACCGACGCGAACCGGCTGGACCCACCGGCACCGTCATGAGAAAATAAAGTTCGTTTCTGCGATTCGCGCGCTCAACCCCTTCGCGATCCGTCAGCAACGTTCCTCGGACACGCATCTTTCACGTATAACAATTAATTTTAACGAAATAGCGAGGAAACACATAGGTTCTAAAATCGTTCGGAAGTCAAGTGGAATTTTGTATAAATTGTTCGAGTCCTATGGTAGCTCAACTTCGAGAAAAAGGACTTTGTTTCTTAATTATTGGTAAGGCACGCGTGTACGTGATCATTTTATGGGGAATGTGCTTTTGCAACGGCATATGAGGCGAGAGATTCCTCGGTTCGTCGAGGATGACCCGCGGTGACCGGTGCCGCCTTCCCTCCACGCATTCAATTTCCCGATTCTTAATGGCGCGCGATGTCACCTCGTCGCTCGGGAACACGCGTTGGCGGTTAATTACAGGATAGAGACCACGGCGGATCCGTACGTGACTCTTTGCTATCGTATTTTTCCACCTTTCCCCGTTGACGGTTCGAAGTCGCCTTAATCGCGTCGTTACAGCCCGATAGCCTTTCTCGTCTACGGTTCGCACCTACGTGACTTACTTCGAGCGTCTTTGTCGCGGCGAGATCGCGGAACAAGGGACCAGGTGTGTCGGTTTATCTGGATATTATCGCGCTAGATTGCCCGTCCAACTTTTCGATCGACCACTCGCGGGGTATCTCGATCCACGCCGATCGATGGATCCTCCGTCGCCCGGGAAGATTCCCCGTATCGAACGTTAACGTCCACTCTCTTTCTCGATTCGTTTAATCGTTATTATTATTCTAGCATCTAGATACACCTTGGGAAGTGTCGCTCAATCGTTGTTGCCACGTAAGTAAAATAAATAAAAGGATAGAAGGGGCACGGCGTTCGCGAAATAAAAAGTCCAAGTTGCAAGTCGCTGCCCACGCTGTTTAATTATCGATGATCTAGCTAATGGGCCGCGAACGAAGTCGATCGAGGCGTGGGTCGTTGCGGGAGTATTTAAAAGTGGAGCAGTCGATCGTGCATCGGTAATTAATACGCGGAGGATCCTCGAAGCGACATTATCTATTTGCAAACATGCACCAGTCGTTGAAATAAAAAGTTCCCGGGAGTGTTTTTGCGCCGGACTGTAGTTTTCGCGGCAATGTTCTGCGAAATGGTTCCAGCTACCGGTACACTTAGGCGAGATTATCAAGGCGCTGCGTACGGGGCACCCGGCCGTCCCACTTTCCCGGCAGCTTGCCGCAGGTCGCGAATTCCCGGCTGCGCGACAGTGATTTGTTTCGCGCGTTGCAAAACAAGAGACACGATAAGGGAGGAGAGAAAGGAAGGTGGAGATTGGCCGTGTCCGAGAGGGAAGAGCCGCGATGCAGAGACTGGGAGGGAAAGAGACAGCGGGTCAGTGGGTGACAGTGCACGCGAGCGCGAACGCGAACGACAACGCGAGAGGGACGGAGAAAGAAATGCAAAGTGGAAGGCGAACGGCGAACACGCAACGAAACGCGAACCGAGAGAGAAAGAAGCGTATTTTACGAGCGAATGTTGGTCTTTGGCCGAGAGGAGCACCGCCGGTGAAGAAGTCCTTGGCGGTGGTTTTTTTTTGGTTTGCGCGAAAATTTAATTAGAACGGCCAAGAGGGGGGAGTTTGGTGAAATTACTTTTACGCGAGAGGGAGGAGGGATCCTTTTTTCCAGCTGACGGCGGAGCCACGGCGTCGTAATTAAAGCTAGGCGAGGATGGCGCGTTCCCGTGGCCGGTGCCCGAGCGGCGTTCAGGGCCGACGCCCTCTCGTCCTCTAGCTTCCCTCTGATACTCTTTCCCCCTCCACGGTTGCTCGCTCCCACCCTCTCTCTCGCTCTCGATATCTTAATTGCCCGTCTGCCGAGATATTTTCGCGAATCGCAAATTTATGGACCAGCCCCTTAGCGGATCGCACTAACGACGTACTTGTGCACGTACCGAGATAGACGGAGAGAGAGGGAGAGAGAGAGAGCGCGGAGGAATTATAGGGGACGAACGAGTAGGAGTCGGAGAAAAACAGACTCGTCGTTGCACCGAGGCGAGAGGAGAGAGAAAAGAAACCGCGAAAGGAGTGGGCGAGACGGAAAGAGGACGGAAACGTAATCGTCGATCTCTCGCTGCGAGAATCATTTCGTTATTTCGCGCTCGCCGCGCGCGATCTCTTTCGAGGAATCGGCCGTTACACGGCGAAAAGACCCGTTCCACGGCTTTAAATTGAAATCATTAGCCTCTGAAATACCACGGCGTCGAGGATAATACAGTTTTTATAATTACGAGTTGTACGTCGATCGGATAATGTTCTTCGGCGAACGGACACCCGGGAAAAGTCCTCGATAAACGGCCGCGGAGATATTTTGGTGCTAATGGAACCGGTATAATACGCCTTCCTCGCCGTGTCGTTTATTAATGCCGAAATATATCGTTCTCATTATAATTTGAAATTGATGGGGATATTAAGAGCCATAATCCGAAATTATTCGGAACCCACGGTACGTTACGAGCCTCTCCGAGAATCGTTCTAGAATAGAACCGAGACCTTCGCGGCCGACGCTCGTATAACACGGTAGTTAGCAGCGTAGGAAATCTCGCGTTGTACGAGATCGTGCGAGACTCAGTGATCGTTAGAGAATGTTTCGACTCGTCGAGCCTACGGTAATTTCGAATTAAAACTTTATAAACAATGGCGTTCACCGGTGACCATCGTAGTCGAAGGGAGGGGGAGGGCGTAGGATCGGTCCCCGTTTTTGCGTTACAAGGCGCCCCATTAGGCGAACGGGTCCCAACGGCGTTTTCGAAAATAGGGTCGGGAGAAACGTCGAAGCGACGTTCCCTGTCCTCTCCCCTTCCTTCTCTTGGAAGTCCCTCGTCCGCTGGTCGTTTTTTCCAGCCACGACCCACGAGAGTCAAAGGTGGTTCTCTGGCACGGGGCACGGGATCCCCGCGCCAGCGGTATTCGTGATTCCGAGGTAAAGGAACGCGCGACAAGGTTTCCAACTTAAAATTCTTCCTGTCCCTCCTCTCTCTTCTGTCACCGAGGTTCTGCCTCCGCCATGGACCCTCGGCCTCCTCGTTACACCGGTGCGTTTCGACGCGGCCGGAGAGGCCGTTTTCACCCTTCGAGAATTCTGGATCCGATTCCGAGGAAGGCGATTATTCGGCGGAATACCCGACGAACCGAGAAACGCGGCTGGACTCTCGAAGAATGTCGCTAGGCCGCTAGAATCGAGTCTCTCGGCGTAAATAATTCAACTTTGTTCGAAAGTAATCTCTTTCTAGCCGAGCGAGTAGTAGAAAAGGGTCGGTCTCAATGTTTTATTAGGTGGCTACGGCTCTAGGCGGTAGCCTAATCGCTCTCATCCCTGCCTCTCGCTTATTCACGCTCAAACCATTACCTCGGGGCTCTTATTAAATTTGTTTAGCCACGTATGTATTAGAGACTCGAAGGTCCTACGCGACCTCAGCCACTCCGGTGTTTTGGTCATAACGGAGGAGAAAGTTTCGCGCTAATAATGCAACATCGGCTCGAAAGGACCCAGTGGAGCTCATCGACCGGCTTCTTCGGAATAAAATTTGCAAATATTAGCGAAATATTCTTCAAACGAGACTGGAATAATCTTACTTTCCATCCACACCCTTTTAAAGCTATCGTCAAACGATTTGAGTTTACCGTGTTTTTAATAAGAAACGTTTAATATCGAGTTCGTGGACCCGCGGGCGAAGAACCACTGACCTAGAGTCCCCGAAATTATATCGGTGGTTCGCGCAAACCTGGTCACCTTTTTTCCTCCGCTCGTAGAGCCTCCGCCGCGGCTGTATTTTACGGGCTGGATTCCGCTCGTAAAATTAACAAAGCCCGAAGAATATTCGCGGCGGAACGCGCGATCCTAATTGACGACAGCCTGGCTACCTGTGAAGTTGATTCACTGGGCGCCGTTTCCTCGCCGGATCGTAGCCAACGAAACTCGCCCGGTGTTTTATCGAAAATGCATTCCGCGATATTAATGGGGGGGTTGTTGGAAACGTCGGCGAGGAACTAATAGGGCTGTCCCGGTAAATGAAATTTCTCGTCGGAACCGGCCGTATCTTCGCATTAACCGGGGCGATCCGCTATTTTCTAAGCCAACCGCCCTGGTACTGTTATGGTTCGCAATCAACTGGCTCTCGATATTACCCGGAAAGCGTCGAGGACGTGCGTTACCCGAGGCCTGACGCTCTGCAGCCACACGCCCACGATTGCTTCTCGATAGCGATGGGATCAATCCAATACCATAGTCGAAAAAGGAACGTCGAGATCCCAAACGGATATCGAAATAAGTCGTCACTCGCATCGTCGAGGCGTCCACCCCCGATCGCTATTTTTCGCGAAGTCACGAAACGTCGCATCTACAGAGCGTGTTCGAGTTGAGCGTCGATGCAAGTAGTCAGTTGGATCGTAATCGAAGCATCGTAAAAATTTTATTCGAAATATTCTGGATCATTTTACTATAGGGAATTGCTCCTTGTACCACGAATAACGGAACATTCTGTATCGAGAGCATCGAGAGTCTCGGTCCCATCGCTACTTCTCGATCCTACTCGACGCTATCCATTCGCTGCGCCATTCTCGGCCCTTTAATAATTTCCGTAACTTTCCGTATATGGCGTGGAGACTAATTCGCGTTATACCGGGTAAACAGTGGACACTGGGACGCAGGTGTGGCGAGTTTAGAATAATTTACGCGTTGACCCCGACGCTGGTTCGACTCGCGAGTCCTCTTAACCTGGACAAGTACTCATATTCTATTCATCTATCAAAACAAAACAAACGTAATGCACCAAATAATCCAGTGCCATTGCTTGGACAAGATAGTAAAGTATTTATCGCCATGAAGGAGTTCTCGGGTTTAAACTTCGAAACGATCGTTGGAGGATGGTGGGATTATCGCGGCAAGGTGGAACGAACGAAAGAGATTGAGAGCCCGTGGAACACCGGAGGTTCTTTCGCGATTGCTCGCGTGTATGACATTCTCCAGCTTTCGTCCGGGCGAGTTGCACTTGCACTTTCCCTCGTCGCGCGTACCCTGGGACCGCGGCGATAGTAATCGCGTTTGTACGGTTTGTTCCTGGAACAGTTCTTCAAATGTTAGACACCGTTTGGCTGACGATATACGCGATGGTAGCTCGCGATAAGTTTCGAAAACTCGTAAATCGCGGAATTTACGGACGTCCTCCGGAGGGAAACAACGTTACATCGGCGTCGAATGTTCGAGCGACGCGGAGAGGGTGTTCTTGAAAAGTGGTTCGAAACTTGGCGGAACCCGTAGTACGCAATAAACTGAATAAAACATGTTTCGTCGACGCGAGCAACGCAGATCTATCCCCCCGCGATATTTTCGCTCGCGTTCCCCCGGAATTATTTGCATTGTAAATTCTGCGTCGCCTCTAAATCGATTCTAACGAAATTACTAATTTATTATAAACCTGTCGCGAGGGCGACTCTTCCGTTCGATGTTTGCCTGGTCGTTCGACGACAACCATCCACCTCTTTGCATTAACAATTACCCGGTAAATACATTCTCTGCTGACTAATTGAGTAAAGATTAATATTGTGCAGTCTCGTAGGAATGATTCATGAATAACAAGTAGTGAATGGAACGCGTATTATTATCGCGATCGCCTTTTTTCGCGTCGACGGAAAATCTCCGTTCGCTCCGAAAGGATAAACCGTGACGCCTACGACGAGCGGTTTTCGTTCGGTTCAGCGAGCGCTACGACCCTGCAGAGGTTCGAAGCACCTCGCGAAAGCACCGCGAGACGCATAAAGGGAAGCTAGACGAGGAAGTACGGACCTCGAAACCCGTTCGCGAAGCACCACTGGCAAATGGAGCGACCCTATAAAGGCTAAACGGCGCGGATAACCGAGCTGCTCGCTCGATTCTCGCGGCCCGATGAAAAATCGGTGAATCGTTAACCGCTAAACGCCGCTGGACCGGACGTCGATTAGGGTCGGCCTAGGTATACAGCCTCGCCTCTCTCGATTCACGGCTCGAACCGGAGATGCTTCAACTCTGGTCACGTACTACGACGCGACTCGTGCGTTATCCATCTTGGAGCTCGCATGCAGATTTTAGTCGAAACGCTGGAAACGTCTAAAGCTGCGTGGTTCGTGACCAGAACAACCGTTCTCGCGAGGCCTCTAGTCGATTTCAAAAGACCGCGACGCTCCTAGCATACGTATCCGCTAATCTCAGGGTGGCTTCGAAGGCAGGATAGATTATATTTCGTATTGCAGAGAGACTGTACAAGTAAGCTATGCGTCACCTGTGGCTTAATACTTTCGCGGAACACCGTGGAAGCATCAGAGTTGGGGTACACAGACACATTGTAAGGTTGTTTTTAATCGAAACGACTTTCTTTACAGTCGCGACGACAGAATCCTTCTCGTACCATTTTGCAATTAGAAATCGTCGGTTGTAAGGAACGAAATGTACCGGGGGGACATCGATTCTACGGAGTTATTTGAAAAGAAACCGCGAAAGAGAAGAGACACGACACCGGGTCGGTTGTCGCTTAAATAGAGTCGATTCCGTTTGTCGGTGGGGTATCGAACGAGGTGCGTACGATCGTGGCGATCTCTCGAAAGAATTGGCGCGCTCGTGCATGCTCGGTGCTCACAGACGTAACGTGTACCGGCGACGGACACGTTCGCGGAACATATTATCCGGTTACACGCACGTATCCGTACGTATGCTCGACTACGTGGCCAGGCTGGTACGTAGGTGCACCCTGACACCGCATCGCGCAGCACGGCTCTCGACGACGGCGACCAGCAGACTGTAAATATCGCCATGCACACGTTCCCGTGGCCAGAGAGGCCGCTATCGACGCTATATATTGTCAGCAATTATTGCTACAAGAGATTATTTGTTGGTAGGCCGCGGAGGATAAATCAATAACCACGGTTGGGCGGCACGGCGAACGTCCAGGGAACGAGGGATGGGTTAGGCTAGACGACAGCCCCTTATCGTCGTCATTACCGTCGTTGTCGAAGGACTTTTATCCTAGAATCGAACGCCCATTCCGATCGGAGCGTTCGTTCCTGTTCTTGTCGCGATCCTGTCGCGTCGAAATTTGCATAATCATAGCGAAATCGAACGATAGGCGCATTTCAGGGATCGAAATAGCGGAAAGCACCGGAATTTAAATGGGTCGTTGCGTATTCTTGTAAGCGACTAGGAAAATAGGAAAGGAGTCGCAGTTTGAGGCTGCGCGGCGTAATTCGTGGGACGCGCGAGAAAGCGGGTACACCGTCTCGAAAAGGACGCGAGGGGGGCCAAGGTCCGGGGGCAAAAACTGGCAGATGCGTGAGGCGTTTTTAAAGCAGCCCGGGGAACGGCTCCGCGGCAGAGATAAAAAGAGGGTATCCTCGATCGGGCGATTTTTGTCGTCGGTTTCGCAAGGACGTTCCCGCGATAAGGATCGAAAATCGTTGGGAAATCGAAAGGAAAGCAGCGGCTGACCGCGACGGGAAGAAGAGGGGGAGGAAATACGCGAAGAAGAAGCCTGTCACGCTAGCAGGTATACGAGTATCTCGCGGGTACATCTAACGTCCCTGTAACCGCGTACTAATACCTTGGAGCGCAGCGCTCGCGCAGACACGCATGACACGCATGACGTCGGTACACGCGTGACCAGCTCTCCCTTAAAAATCAACGGCGCTATCGGATCTCCGTCTTCCCTCTCCTCTGGCGTGCTCATTCTCGACCTTGAAGTATGTAACAAGTTGTAATACAGAGGGAACTGCTCTGCGCTGGTTGTACCGAGTACGCCAACGCGTGGCAACGCTTAACCCCTCGGGAAGTTTATCAATTCCTCTAAAAACTATCCAAAGTCGCGTCTCTGCAAAGTTAATCGTAGATCGACCATCGAATTTTCCGCCATTGTTGGGCGACGCATGTTCACCTGTTCCTTTTGCATCGGTTTTGGTTTTTTTTTTCGTGCACCGTGACGCGACGAGGAACCGGGAACCATACGTAGCCGTGGCTCCACGGACGCGAACGATGACGATGTTCTTTCTACTTGGATGCCGTATCTTCTTTTACCGCGCGGATTCGACGTCGCGCCTCCTATCAGTTTCGTTCCCTCGACTTGACGTAAGTCATTGTAGTCCTTTTTCGGTGTCCACTCTTTTCCCAGCGTTCCGCGGGACGACGTTCCTCCGTGCGCGCGCGTCCGTCCATCTTCTTGTTCCTCTTGCGGACGCTATGAATCGGCACATTGCCGCGCAATGGAAAATTAATTGATATTGGGTATTATACGAAAACTGTCTCGATAGCATCGGAAACGATTTGCTATCTAGCGTTCGCGGCCTCTCCGAGAGGATTCCCAAGGTTCGAGGCGCGGTGGATCGGACTAGTCGCGGCCTTGGGAGCTACGGACGAAGATAAATACACCCACCGTTCTAGAATCCGAGTTAGGGCCCGGCGGAGCCTAGACCCGGCTGCGAGAGGGCGTACGTAGAGAATTGGAAAGGTGGGACAAGGGTCTGGGAGGAGTTCGAGGAGCAGAGTAGAGGCACCGGTTATTACAGAACGTTGTAAAATTATGGATCGTTAAGCGGCTTTACGAGTTTGTTCTGTTCGCCCGGGCGTCTCTCGCTTCTTTCCCCTCCCTATGCCGTTCCCGTTTCTCTTCCTAGTCGGGGTCGTTCTCTCTGGACGAAGGAGCGCGAATCCTTGGAGCAGCCGCGGAATGCCTTCCTTCCTTCGAGCGTGACCTTTCCACGAACGCAACGCCGTACCATTTCTCCCCGATAAAAAGATCTCTGGCCCTCCAACGGGTCCCAGTTGCATTTAGATTTCTGGAAAATTAGCGGGGACCGTGTTTCGAGAGTTTGCAACGATCGACGTCGTCCAAGCGGGTCTCTGGCTGCAAGCTGGAAGGAACGCACGAATTTACACGACCGACGGAGTCTCGAGATCATCGCGAGACCCGCCTCGCTTACGAATCGTCGATGCACACGCGAACAGCGGCCGAGTGTTTGCACGAGCCGCGCCGGGATTCCTTTTCTTCCTGGGATACGTTTCCAGAAGAAATCGGTGCGTTTGCTGCACGCGATACCCTCGGACGTTCCTTGCGGAATGTCTATCGCGAACCAAGCTGCCAAGCTTCCCTCGCTTCCTTTTTATTTATTTACATATTAGTCTAACGGGGGGAAAAAACTCTCGTACAGGATAAGAACGGAGGAAAAAAAGGAAGAGGCAAGAATGGCGAAAAGAGAGAAGGCAGACCGCGTATGTCTGAATAAGTAAACGAAGTGATAGCTTGCATGGATGTACTGGGTGTTTCCGGGGATAGGTTTCATCGAGAGAATAAAAATAATTTCAGCACTTTATTGCGGAAATTTCGATAGTTTCTAGAGGTTATTTCCAACGCTTATTGGCTCGAACTTCGCAGCTATGATATTAAACGTTTTGCGGAATTATCGACGCCGTTACGCTCGGGTCCGATTACAAGTCTCTTAGCGTCCGTCGATGTACTAATTTGAAGCTACTTCGTCAAACGATTCGAGTTACAACGTCGGCGATAACTCCGGTGTAAAACAGCGTTTACGCGTTCTGCGGGGTCTAATGTCAGTGGTTATGACATCGATTTCATATCTTCGGCGTAATTACAGCGTGAGAACGCAGACTATAGGACGCGGGGATCGTCGCGAGGGGCCAGGATAGCATACGCGCGACAGAGATAGTTTAGCGTTTCACGCGCGTGCAAACTAATGAAATTGTAAGCTAGTGTCAACATCGTCCGTGTCGAATCATCTAGAATTCCCATTCTACTTTCTCATAGCGTCAACAAAGTGTCTATGCTCATGCACAGTACGAACGAAAGGGGATAGTCTGTGGATAGTCTAGCTAAGAAAAGGAGAAACGACGCATAGAGGAGGAGTTGGAGTAGAAAAGAGGGAAATTTGGTGGTCGTGGGGAGGTGGATCGGTAACGAGGGAGCGTCGTGGCCGTCTGGGTGGACGTCGTAAGAGGAGGGGTGGTGGCTTTCTTCGCGTAAATACGTACCGCGCGTCGTGTAAGCTCCCAATTAAAGTTTCGAAAAGAACAGGCTGATACCTATCCTCTGGCTGCTATCTGTCTTTCCCTCCTCGTCCCCGGTCCGGTGTCGGACCTCCTGCTCGGTCTTCCCGTCCGTGCATCCGAGGCGGTGCGTTTTCGCGTGTCCTCGTCATCGCGTCTCCTCTCCTCGAGTCGACTGTTCGTTGGTCCCCAGAATCTGCTTGGTCCATCTGAAGCGCACAGAGACGGGGGCATCGTCGGATTCCGGGTAGGGGGCCTGGTGGGTCCCGGAGGTGGAGGCGGGCAGAGGAGACGTTCACCCCGGTAGAGTTGGCAGGGACAACCACCGGACAGATACAGATATGCTAATACCCGAGTCGTTTACACGTGATATATAGCCGGGCTGACGGACACACCGCAAGGGGCTGGCCGCCGTCTCTTTCGCGGGCATCTCGAACGCCTTCGCCGGAGACCGCTTCCTCCGCCCCGCCGCGGACCAGCCGCTCTCCACTACCTCCGTTCGATAAAACTCTTCGGTCTCGCTCGTGCACCAGCACCCCGCTGAAATCCCAGCGGTAGCCCGACTCCCTGTCCCGGGTGTGAGGACCTCTCTCCGTCCCTCTGATCGCTCTTGCGTTACGAGAAATAATTAGAATCGGAACCGGGGCCCTTCGAACGATGGCCCCGCGCCTCCGACCCAGGTCCCCGCCGACTCTCGAATTAAACGATCCGCCTAGTCCTGTAATTGAATCCGTCTTTCGGCCGGTTCGCGAGACCCTGCTACACTCGTTGGCTAAGTTTAGAAATCTTACCCCTATGTATCGTGATCGCTAAAAAACTAAAAGTGGGGAGTGTACGAGTCAATCTCTGTAGTTTTAAATACAATAGCGATAATGTGTCCGATAATGGGGGAGACCAGTAGACTGCGAAGTAGAGTGGAGATAGGAACACTCGTTAGCCTTCTTCTCGCGGACGGACAGTACGTGACCCTTAGATTCCATTGGCAGGGAGAAGGCCGACAAAGGTTTAGATGACACTCCTATTAGTCCAAACACGTCCTCCCATGTGACATTCCTCTGTCTGTTCCTCGACGAGTACCACCGAGCCTATAACCTCCTCTCAACCCTGGTACACCGTTACAAGGAGTTTTTAATATGGAATAAGCGAGGTTTTGTTGTCCTAGTCGTAAATCATTTTGAATTCTCAGCAACACCTCCTTTGCAGTCATTCTTTTCTTGCACCGCTATTTTGATAATTTATAAAGCACTTCTTATATTGGGGGACCGTAGAATAATTTTGGGGGTTGAAATACGGGCGAGAGTTCGATCGGGAGGAGCGGAAGGGCCAGTAACCGAGGAAGGGGGCATCGGTCGTCGCGCAAAAAGAGGAACGTCGGAGCCGCGGACGGAACGAAGAAGAGAGTTTACAAGCCGCTAGAGCGATTTTTTCGAGGATTCGACGGAGAGACACGCCACGGCGCAAGAACGTCGATGGCTTTCGGAGCGAGGGTAAGAGACAGAGAGGGTTGCTGGTAGGCGGATAGACAGTCGGAGAGAGAAGACGGTATAATCATTACAATTACCTTACCGCCGCGGCTTCGCTTCCGAGAAGAAGAAAAAGTGAACGATGGTAGAAGGATGGAAAAGAAGACCAGAGAAGACGGTTTGGCGGCCGCGAACGGAAGAAGGGGGGCCAAGGAAGGGGGAGAAGAGGCGAGATGAGTCCGCGGCTAGCAGCCCTCGTATTACGGCCGGGCGAATCAGCGCAATGATATCCGTGCCTTTTGTTTCGTTCGGTGCAAAACAGCTTTACGCGTCTTCGAACGATATCGACCGCCTTCGAAGACCCGTCTTTCTCCCTCCTCTGCTTCGCGTTCCCCCGTTCCCTTTTGCTCGTCATTTTCTGCCACATTTTCATCATCATCTTCCGCTCCCCTCGCCTCGCGCGTCTTCTTACTTCTGGCTCGGCGATACGCCAGATCGCGCGGACTAATGACGAGCCTCGGGCCGATCCTTCACCGAACGTTCCTCGCGCTAGGCAGCTCGGAACCATCGTTGTTTCAAGGTTTTCCTTATTCAATCTCCTCCAGAGACAAAACCACCTTCCATTGTTCGCGTTCCTACCACGTTGCAACTAGCCTAGGAGCAATGCTATCGCGAACGCTTCTCTCGCGTCGATCGAAAGGGATGCTTTTTACTGGTCCTCGGAGTGTATACATTTAACGGAACAGTCTAGAAGCTATTGTTCAATACGTTACGAAGGTAGTTTTTAAATATTAGATAGCTCTCTAGTTCTGTGGAAGAGCCTCTTACGAATTTCGTACGTATCGAGGCGTACCTTTCAATTTCCATTGGAACGTCAGCGTTCGTATAATGCGAATACCTCGAGAGGTAAAATATAATTTGGGTTACGGGGGGTTAAAAAGTTCCACCGGTTGATTTATGCCGTCCGTGTTCTTCCGGGGGTCCGGGATCCCGTACCCCCCGAGTTTTCGAGCGAGATGCGTCGTCGTTCGGTGGCGGTTTTGCGGCGTCGTTCGCTCAAAGTCCACGGCGATGCGGCCGTGCACGCGTGTCGGATTAAAAACTGCACATTTTCGAAGTCTACCGGGGTCGGGGGAGGGCGAGGTGGGAGCGCCAACGTGGAAGAAAGTGGCAAGGCGTAACGACGAGGCAGGGAGAGGACGAGGGATAGAGCAGGAGGACGCGATCGCGGCTCCCGGGCCGAGGGAGATGGAAAATAAGAAAAATGGCGGGAGGAAAGGGGGAGGGTAATGCGAGAGGGAGGGGGCGAGCGAGGGGAGGAGGAGGAGGGTAAGGGAGAAGTAGAGGCCGCGCCATCGTAATAGCGGCCGAATCATTTTGCCGGGGTATTTTTCAAAATGACTGGGCACTGTAGGAGCGGTATGCCGTGTTCTCTCGCGATTCGTCTGGGGCTTCATCGCTCCGAATTGCCCGCAGATGCGAGGGAAGAGGAAGAGACAGGAGGAGAAAGAGGGCGAAGGTGGCAAAGGAGAAGAGGGCCTCGGCACCGGTGTACACCGCGGCGTATATCGCGGCTGCGCCAATGAGATAAAAGAGACCGGACGAAACCCGGAGCGAGAGAGACGGGATGCGTGTGTGGATGCGTACGCGGCTGTGTGCGCGAGAGAGAAATAAGGATGGGCTACCGCATGGGCCACCGGTAAGAAAGGAACCCGGTAATTGCGTACGCCAACCGTTTCTACCGCGGGGATGAATATTTCGATCTCTCGCGGAGTCTCTCGGGCCTGTTCTTCAAATCACCGGCAGCATGACTCGTTCGGAAGCAGAATCGCGCGGCTATCGAAAGAATTCGTGCCACCGAAACGGCGGGGGATCGCCCTCTTTTCTACCGGTGAAACTTCTCGAAATCCTCCGGGGCCCTTTTCTGCCGTCACCCCCGGGGCTATCGATCACGATCCGCGAATCATCCACCAACGACGAATTCGTCGCGAACGGTTTCGCTCCGAAACGAGCATTCGTCACGATCCCCGGACGCCAATCGCGATCCACGAAACGATCACCGTCCGGATATCTTCTTTGTCTCGGGAGCATCGGCTCGCCCAATTCCTATCCGAGGTATACCATTCGTCTAGGTAGAACAGACGGTATAATTTGCCCGGGTCGTGTCATTTCCAGCCTCACCGCGACGCCAAACTCCCACTTTTCGAGGGCAGAGTCGCGCCCGTTCCTCCTCTACCTGAAACCTCTCGCATTTCGATCTTCGTTCACCGCGTCCCTCTTCCCCCGTAGCTCATTATAGTCCAGCCATCCGATCGCGCGTGTCTTTTGCTCTCCCTCGAGAAGCAACTGGTCATTTGCCAAATATTCGGAGCATTGCGTTACCTAGCGTTTCGAAACGTACAATCGCCCGCTGCCTCGGGGCCTCTCGTAGAAAATTGGAATTGCTACTCACCGACGACGGGTCAGGCTCTGCTTTGTTGCGCGAGAATTCCTAGCCCGACTAGGGACTAGAACCCATTTTATTCCACAACGAATTAGGTTTCGAGCAATCCACCCAAAAAATGGATACGTCTATAGGTCCCGTATCGATCTGGTCAAGAAACTCTATTCTGGGATCGTCAGTTTCTTTACTCTGCAATATTGCAATCGTGGATAATTTCGTTAAGATTATACCTAGGTGTTTGGTACCCTATCAGACGCCTAACAGACCAAATAGGTTTAAGCTTGATATAGATTTAGACACTTTTCACAGTTTTAGGAACACGTAGGGATCCATCCAATTGCATTCGAACAGGTTGTATCAACCGGAAGCGCCTTTATTTATGTTTTTGTCGATCGATGCCCGGAGGGTTGAAAGTATGGAGATGAAATGGCAATTCCAACGATTAAATCGAGCGTGCGCTTCTGTTTGTAAGTGTCGAGCGTTGGGATAGATGGTCAACTACTGGAACCTTCGGCTCGTTCCCGCGATGGTGTCCGCGCTAACCCGAGAGTGCCTAGCGACGTAGGCGTTCGCTACTGGCGGAGGGACGACCGGTACCGTCGTTACCGCTGCCGCCGTCTCTGGCGTTTCTCTTGCCGTTCGGTAATTGCGGACGAGTCGCTAAACATGCAACGACATTCTCGAACACGCGATCCGTCTCCGAGCTGCTTGGCTTCTCCCTGCCAGATCGGTGAAATGAGCTGCCAGCGAGAGGAAGAGAAACAACTGACCGGCTGGGGCAGAAACGTCGTAAACTCCTCCGAAAATCGTCTGCACGCACGCGTGCGCGTAACAGGCGGTCCCGATATACAGGGTGTTTCGATACAACACCGATGAACAAATAAGGGTGCCACAGAACCTCCAAGGGGGGGTTATTTTGAACTCTATTCGTGGCGCCACGAGACCTTCGGCCTCGACGCTGATAGGTGCAAGAACCACGTTCCTCGTTAATAAATTTTCACGATGAATTAATGCGTGCTTATTTTGATTTACTTTCTAAGGCTGTTTTCGAATAGTAGTCTAAGACAGCGTCCGCTGGAACAGTCCATTAGCAGATCCGAGACGGATGGCCATAATTCCGCCGTTGCTATCTAAGAAAATATTACCTCTTAGGCATAAAGTTTGTATCTTTAATTCATCATTCGGAATCTTGATCTAGACAAGTATTCGGCCATCTCCGTCCTTGTCTCTGGGTCGTTAGCGTCTCCTCGAGAGGACAACTCCGGGGCCCCTTCTATGACGAACGTGTCAAGCTGTTTTTGATTTCCTCGACGAGGAGGCGGGGACTCGAGCGGTCGACGTAGTAGCGTAATACTTTCAAACTCCGCCCAAAGCAACGTTCTTGTCAGACCCGTTGCCGAAAACGCGTATGCCACCCGTCCGTGCCACGGTAACGAACCTGGACGCGTATTCTTCCTTCGATGGGCGCCCGCCGTCCCCGGGGGGAGAGAGGTTCACGCCAGAGAAGCGTATAATGTCGCGGGGATATTAGGCAGATGCCAGGTCCAGCTGTAGAAGGAACTCTTTAGATAATAATGCCTATATATTTAACCCTTAATGGACGTTTGTCGCCTGTTGCGCCACGCGGCGAGATTTACCTGATAAATTGTGGCGCAAACTCTTGTCGGGGAATGGAAATCTCCCTAAAAATCTTATATATTAAAAGTCGTGTCTTTGGTTGGGTAACTTCTCGGTCTCCACTCTCGATGGCGGACGTTGTATAATTATACGAGGCGTTTTCAAAATGTTATGGGAGTCACTCGCAATTTTCCCATTCAAACTATGGAAAACAGTGGCCGGGACCAAAATGGCGTAGTCTGTGCGGCGGTACCCTCCCAGAGAGTTGGCGCAAAAATCTCGATCACCGTACAATAACGAAAATAAAGGATCGTCGAGGCGCGATCGGGCGGCGGATGAATCGGTGGAACGAATTGAAAATACAAAACTGGAGTGCACGGTGATCGAATGCACGCGCAGAGATGTGTCACGCGACACGCTGGTATCCGGCATAAGATTCGGGAGTAGGCTCGACTGCCATAAGAAGAGGGGAGGAGGGGGCGAAGGGAGCGGGGCGAGGGGGTAGCTGAGAGATGGCGAGTTCTTATTACGACGCGGCCGTTCGCCGTCCAATTAGAGCCGTCTAATTGGAGGCTCGTGGAGGCGCGGGGATGACGGAAGTGGCGATAAGGCCGGGTGCAAGCCGTCACGGTGCAACCACCGGGCGAAAGGACGACCCGAGGAGAGAACGCCTGGGACTTCTGGCAACACAGTCGAACCCGTGTACGCCAGTGACGTATCCGAACGTATGCGGCCCTCACAGAGCGAACTGAGGCGCGAATATAAATCACGCTGCGTTATACCCGAGCGTGCGGCTCCGTTGCAGCCGTTTCACGCACGCACGCACATATGCACAGCCCTCGATACCCTGCGATCGCGATCCCTCGCCTCTGTTTCATCCTCCTCCTCCTCCTTCCTCTAATTCCTTTTCTCCTCTTCGGCGTCTCTTCCGTCTACGCGGCTTCTGCTCCGTTCCCTTCGCCGGCTACCATCCTCCGTTCCACCCCCGCCATTCGCCAACACTTCCTGCCACGCGAGATGAATCTCCTCTTTTGCGATTTTTCTGCACAGACGTACACAGAAATCAGACTCTGTTGATTCCCCTCGCGTCATATTTAACTGTTTAAAGCAACGCGTACCGCCGGTCTTTAAAGAGCATCCACTCGTTCACCATTTGCGTCGACGCATTCTTGGAATCTTCTTCAGGTAGCCTCCAAAGGCCCCGAGGCGAATATCTTTCGGTATTATTGCAATCACGTTTGCAATTTTCTATCGGAGGTCTCGCATACCACGTTACTTTGTAGCATAAACACGTTCGTTTACCATTCGCCATAGCTGGAAATTGCGCGTCCCTTGTCGCGCGGTTTACGTAACAACTTCATGCGAAAACGACCATATCCGTTTAAATGTCAATTTTTGTACTTTCTTTTGTCGCTCCTTCGAAAGAATCTGACAATGTAAATTGCCTGGTACGCGTACGAGGTCGTTCGTGTATCCTACAGCGTTCAAAACATTGATTAATTGTGATTCTACGAGCGACCAGGCAAGAGAGTATTCGAGGGCCTCGGGTACGTGGGTTCGAGAAAGAATTGAAAATTTGTACTCGTTGTTCGCGGACATAAATTTGCTCAATGTCAGCAACAGAAGTGGCCGGTTCTCGTTTACCTATGCACTCGTCTATGCACGCATGCACGGACGGCGCGCGTTTCGCAGGCGTTGCAGGCCCCTGACAAAGGTCCGTTCGCGTCCTCTCGAACGCGGCACGTCCGTTTGCTCGTGCAAATAAAGGAAGCCCGTTTTCCCTGTCGGTCGTTCCGCCCTCGCCGCCGAGACAGAAAATGAAACGACGCGGGCAGAAACGCCACGGACAGATACAAGGGCGAATCGAAATGAAAAAGGAGATCGAGCAGCGTGTTCGAAGCGAAACGGATGAAAGGGGAGCGAAAGAGACGGAAAGAGAGAATGGTACAGAGGCTCCGGTGTCCTGTCTTTCGAGCTGTGGGATATTCGCTGGTACGTTGCATGAATAATTAAGAGTCCTTGGGGTATCGCTGGCTAGCACCGAGTGGCCCATATACACGTGAAGCCCACGGTGAAGCCAATAACGCGCGTTACAGGATTACCGACCAGATACGATTATACCTTGAATACATTCCCATAAAGATTTTAAACGATCCCACTAATTTCCACGGACTTTTAATACGGTCAAGAGTAAGATACAGACGCCGGTAATTAATTCTACGGGGCTTACTTTTAATGCGCGCAACAGGTAATTTATATCTTCCTCCATGAGAAGAGGATTAAAATTTTGCTGGTCTATTATAATTCCCTTCGAACGGTCGTTTAAAACCGTTCTCCTCTCGTTCGCGGAACGCTTCGGCACCGCGTGGCTCGTTTGTACGGTTTTAATTACGCTCGGGATAAATTCTTCTTGCCGCGGCACCGATGGCGAGCAGAAATGCTAAAAACAACAACGAGAGAAAAAGAAACGGGGAGACCTCGCGCGGCGAGTTGCTCCGGCGTCCATTACGCGATCGAGTGATGTATGGTGCGAAACGGCGTAGGCAGCTATCTATCGCCTTCACCCGTAAGGATGGTTGCTTACCTCGAAACCCCTGTCGATCGAGCACCTGTCCGCGTTGCTAATCCTACAACCCCGGCCATAAACGAGAGCACGAGTACCCGCTGCTCGAGTCCCATGTTCTCATTCATTGTTCACCCGTTAACAGCTTCCCTTCTGCCTCCACCTCCCTCTGACCCCTCTTTCCTCGAACCTTTTACGTTAAATAGTAGCAAGTCTATTACGCGTTACAACATCGTCAATACCTTTCCTTTAACGCTTCGAATCACTTTTACATACGCCACCGGATCAAAATAAATCCAATGCATTTCAGCGTCGCTTTTTTAATTTTAACGTTGACGAACGCTGCGTACGGCGGATCGTTCCGTGCGTGTCACACTTTATTGAATCATCTTTACACGCTAAGAGAATATCTCCGTAATTTTTCAGATACGTAGTCTGTAGTTATCTGCATTCCGGTTTACCGAGAACCTATGCACCTGAGATGCATAACTCTGCCCGCGTGCGTGGCGCGCGGAGGGGGCAAGAGAAATGCACGCCATGGAGAGGTGAGAGGGAGGAGGAGGGGGACAGAAAGGGAACTGACCATTTCTACGATGTATATTAAGGAGCGTTTACAGGCCGAGGGTTGCGCAAAATAATTCTTCGCGGACCACAATCGCCTCTCGATCGTGTATTTATTGTCGTCGGCGCGTCAGAAAAATCACTGGCGTTAAATCATGGACCTGCTCCGCATTCTTAGACGCGAGAGACGCGCATTCTTAGTCGCATTCCTCCGATCTCCGTGTCTCGGATTGGCCTCGTTCGCCGTTCGAGCGAACGAGAAAATTGCAGTACCGATTTTCGGGGCTGCCGGTTAGCGCAAATCATTTCCTAGGAGCAACGCGAACGTTCGTTTCTGGCTCTGGTCGAATTCCAGAGCAACGGAACCACCTCGTTTCTTTTCCCTTCCCGTCCGTGAAACGGTTGGACGGTTTTGTGTATCCTTTGCAAGTCGCGATTCCTCGCCCGATACACGGCTGGGCTCCTCTTCACCATGGACGAACGAGCGTGCATCGCGCTGAGAGGCTACGATGCGATCGTATCGCTAATTGCGGTTCCCTATCTCGAAAGCTTAAGCAATTCTCGTGACTCACTCATAACGCGATATCTTGCGATTTCTATTCTCGTCCGTGATTTCTTTCTTTGCACGCTCCCGGACGGGGTATGTGTATCGGGGGGAGGCCCCGGGGGAATACGATTGCGCGCCAGGAACGGCGTAGGAATCATCGACTATCGTTTCGGGTCTATCGGGAACCCTGGGACTCGTTATTCGGTCAATAATTCATTGACTTCGTTGAATCGTTGCTCCGCCGTTTTAGGTAATCCTCCGGCTCGATCTCTTCGTGGTTACGTGGTTTCGAGCCATCTCGAACCAACTGAAATTATATACGGTATCTCCCGTGCCTACTCGAGCATCTTAAAATATTATTTAGGAATTCGTAGAGGTTGAGAGGCTACTTTCCGAATGAAATTTCGATCGCGGACCAACCCAGTGCTTCCCAGGAGTAGCACGACGCTGGTTATCGTCGCTCTTCTCGTCGCGAGTGGGAAGAGATTGGAAAAAAAAAAATATCAGCGTTTCCCTCGCGTACGTTCTCTCCGATTCCAGCCGGCTTTCTCCGGCGCGACGGCTGCAGAGAGGAATTCTGTTGGTCCCCGGGAAAGGGGAAGGTTGCGGACCTCTCTTTTGCCGTGATTTCTGGGACGATACACTCGACTGCTTGTCGTCGCGGACGGGACGAACGTGCACCGCACAGCGCGACGCGATCCTATCGGTAATTGCAACCGGCTGTACCAGGGGGGAGTACAAGAGCGAGAGGGCACAGGGACTGAAACGGAGAAACGCAGTGGCCAGAATTCGATTATACGTTCCCTCGCTTCTTGCCTCCGCGTTAGGGATACTTGCCACTGGAACTTCCGTTCCATTCAACTCGAACCAACGGAAGTCGACGTAAAATCAAAGTAACATTCACGCATAGGACTGTCTCCCTTTTTGCTTGGGATACTTGCCACGAAATCACTCCCATTTAATAGTAATATGGAGGTTAAGGAACAACTTTTCCAATAATCTTAGAAAATCATCCAATCCGTTCAGGAGTTATGACGTTTTAAAGACACGCGTGTTTCGCAGAGACATTTCTGGCCTGAAATTGTATTTTCGATAAGGAATTTTTTTCTCGAAAACGGTTAGGATTTCGAGGGTATGTCTATTCACCAAAAATGATTGTAATTAACCCCCGTAGCTAAAAATATTTTTTTCAGAACGATTTGAAATTTCTTTTTTCGCTGATTTTTAACGAAGCTTTAATCAACAAATTTTCTTCATTTGTCTTATTTTGACCTCTAGAATCTTCTATTCTATCCACTAGTGGCTCGCTTCGTGCATCGTGTCGCGTTAGGGATACTTGCATCGCGTTCCTTTCGACTCGAGTGGTTTCCGTAGCGTCCAGCGTGAAAACAGAGGGGTGAAAGACCGTGGAAGTAGTCCGGGAAAAAGAGAATAGAATCCAGGCTGAAAGTCGGACGAGGCCTGGTCTCTGTTACGCGACGTAATAGACGCAGGTGCAGCTTGACACGGTAAACTGGTATGCTGATGCAATTAGCAGAACTTACATCTATTCTGTCTCTAGGCCTATCTGTATAGGCGAAACCCACGAGAGTGGCACGACGCGTGTAACGATAAAGTAAAGCGACCGTGCAGAAGCAGATAGAGAGTACGATAAGGAGGGCAAAACGGTCTTGAGAGAGGGAGGGGTGAAAGAATGGGAAGAGAGAACGAGGTGGAGCGAATTGCGCTGTTTATTAATGTGTGCCAACGAAGCGTGTCTGTCATGTAGGTTGGTTGGTAGGTTGGTAGGTGAGAGCAACGATGCCGATCGAAGGAGCCCCAGCCGCTCCTGGCGCTGTTGTTGCTGTCGGCGCGATTGCTGCCGTTCCTCCGGTCGACGAGGGGCTACGGCCGCGACTCTGTGTGCGTGCCTTCGCTTCGATTCGCTTTAATTAGAGCAAGTTCGTGTTTACACAAAGGTACACCGCTGCCAGTCGGGAAAAATCCATAGGCGCGACCGCATTGAATCTGCCACGCCGTACGCTTTATTCAAGGCTCGGTCGATCGAACGCCGGACTCTCCGCGCGCCTAATTATTTCAGAAACTCGACTACGCGTACCACGAACGGCTAAATAAGATCCCTGCTCTCGGCCAACGCGTCCATTCTTGTCATTCTTGAGCTCCTGCTTGATCTAAATAGCGCCAGCGTTTGCTAGACTGGTTTAGGCTGGGTCTCGTCCTTAATCCACCTTTAGTGATACCGTGACAGGACGGAAAATAAAAGTTTCGATTTCTAGAAATTATCAAAGAGGTGGGTTCACCATCTACCACCCCTAAGCAATAGTCACCCTAGTCTGTGTTTCAACAGTGATTTTGGAAACTAGGCGATCCCTATTAATCGAACAGCGCACTGGCCTCGAGTGTCTCGAAACGTTGACGAGGATAATCGATCGATTAACGGGACACGGTGCAATCGACTGTACGCTCGATGACTAATTGGTCGAGTCGCGTATTCAGGGGAGAGAGGGAGGGGTTCTCGACGGTGGCCGCGTTTGGTTCCGCAGATTAACTTCGCCCACGGGACGGCCCGACCCGGGCACAATGAACGAACGATCGGTTAACGGTGTGCCGACAACAACGATTCGTCAACGAGATCGCCGGGTGACTGGCGAAATTCGATTCACCCGCGCGGGCTCCTGTGTCGCGTCGCATCGCGTGCTCCGCTCGATGAACCCCGTGGATGCATTCGAAACGAGCCTACGGGACCGTTAGGGTATTTTTATCGCCCGACAGGCCGTCCAAGGAAACGCGATTTCGCGATCGTTAATATTTAAACCTTCTTCGTCTCGATAAATTTCGTCGAGAAATCTCAGTATACGAATTTATTTAGTAACACTGTTCGACGACTAATCAGGTAACTAAGACATGTTTCAATCCCTAGATTCATTATTTTAAGGTTCTCCGTTGCACGGTGCACGAGATGCTAGTCGTATCGAGTTTATGACGCAGACTATTCGAAGCTTTATTCCCTCGAGAGTGTTTATCGAGATCTTTTGATATTAATTCACATCAAACGCGCAATGGATTAGGTAACGAATCAGTTGTCAAGTGTTTACGATCGGTCTTTCTAAACGCGCCAACTGGCCGCCCACCTTCGAGGGTGCCATAGACCACGGCGCAGTGGGCGTAGGAAAATTAGACCTGGAGGATTCGTAATCTATCTGACAAGGCCACCGAGTGCATTTCATATCGAGTTTATGATACATCAATCGCTGGCGAGGACAAAGCAGTCTCCAACGCTGCACGTGGTCGCTGGGATCGTACAAGGTTCGTTACGACGAAGCAACTTTTCACGCGGTTTGACGTTGCACTTTTTCCCGATACGCTGTGGAATAAAACTAATCGCGATTCAAACGAATTTTTTAATCAAATTTGCCCGCTTTAACGCGATTTTTCGAGCGTACGGGAGAAACGAGGGAGTACGGGAGGGGTAACAAGGTGTACCGCGGCAGAAACATCGCCGCGAACTGGTTTGGAGGATCTCGCGAGCCCGTAGCTCGTTCGACACGCTTACAAAACCCGCGGAGTACTGGAATCCGGGCAAAAGTGACCTAAAGCCGCGGCACCTACTGTCGCGCGCGGAAATTTACAATCAATTCGAGCCGCTTCGCGCCGGACGCGCGTAAACATCGTCGGAATCGCGCGCCGCGAAGGAACCGCGAGCGTGTCTTAACAGCAACCTTTAAGGGACGATAAAAATCGCGACCGACGGATAAATCATGCTACATCGGCTTTCCCGTGCGGTTACCTTGACCGTTGGTTTATTCTCCTGTGCCTTTGGATCCTCCGTGGAGGGACTTACGAGTCTGAAACGAGAGACTTTAATGTTTGATGCGTACATTCGGTTTGAACGATTCTACCCACAGTGTAATATGCCTACTCTAATCTACGACCAGTTTGTACGTACTTTTTGCATCCACCGACTCTCTCCTCGGCCGCAAACACTCGTGTCGTCTTGTAATTTGCGACACCCATACCAGTAAACACTCGTTTACGAGCCATTTTAGCTTTTATCGAAAGCTTCCTGTAAACTTCGTTATTATTATTTATTCAGCGAGACGTACTCTTTGATGCATTGAGTGTTAATGCATGCTTTTAAAACTAAACTTATTCTAGTTAGCTTCTGATGTAAATAGGATGTATATAGCAAAGATGAAAGAAGAGAATCTTGTTTTCAGTGTCTTAGAACAGTCGAACAACGCGTATTAAAAATAGTAAAACTTTAGACACGTGCAGTCCAAAAACTACTAGTGCTTTGTCTATAATTCAGCCACCGTTGGAAGCGGCAAGGCCTCCCCTTTAAAATGGCTTTTTGTTTTTGTCGATCCGACTTCCCGTTCCGGAGATATCGCAATTTTAATGAAGCGGTAATTTTTCTAAAATTCTCTTATGGCGCTTCCCGTGTTAAAGCAGGCTACCAACGCGCATTGAAATTACTAAAACTTTAATTACTTGCAGTTCCTAAACTACTAATACTTTATCCATAATTCAGCCACTGTTGGAAGCGGTAAGGCCTCCCCTTTAAAATGGCTTTTTGTTTTTGTCGATCCGACTTTCCGTTCCGGAGATATCGCAATTTTAATGAAGCGGTAATTTTTAAAAAATTCTCTTATGGCGCTTCCCGTGTTAAAGCAGGCTACCAACGCGCATTTAAATTACTAAAACTTTAATTACTTGCACTTCCGAAACTATTAGTGTTTTATGCATTATTAAACCATCGTTAGGGGCGGTGAACCTTCCTCTTTAAAATGGCTTTTGGTTTTTGTCGATCCGACTTTCCGTTTCGGAGATATCGTAAGTTATGTAAAAGGTAATTTTTTTAATTCGACTATGTCTGTCCTTGTCTAGCGGAGTCGGACCTCCTTGTCGCACGTGCGTAGTGCTGACCTATCTCGCGTACGTGACTCTCGTGACCTAGTTCCGGCGTAGTATTTCCAAGAATTTACTACGCGCTACTATCTACGCGCGCGGGGGATGAATGAACTCGCGCGAGCGCAACAAAAACGTAAACAAACTTCGGACCCTCGTATCTCCGTAACTAGCCACCGCATCGACTTGAAATTAAAATCCTCATATCTCTGGACCTAATTGAGCTATCTACCCTCACGAACGCTCATTTTAAAGGGCATTTCACCCTCTATCCAACGAACGTAACTGCTTGTATAATTTATTTTGTTTTCTATGTTTATTTTGAGATTTACTTTGACACTGCATACCCAAAGTAGTTTTAACAATTCCTATTAATTATACGACTCGTGTGCGGTGAAACTCGATTATAATTTGTTTATTTAATTGAAAAGGAAGGACTGATAATTTGACTGATCATGGTTAGAACGGTTCCATGGGGTTCTTACTGACACAGTCTATCAACAACCCTTACACTTACTAAGAATATGATCTAATCTGCAAAACTACCAGTCACTCGCAGTATTTCTTTCGTGACTAGAGTGTGAAGGGGAATTCGAGGGTCGTGGGTGTTGATTCGGAACAGGGGTGAAGGATCGAGCGGACCGGCGGGGGTGGAGGAGCGCGAAATAGTATCTCGAAAGCGAAACGCGAGGCGAGTGGCACTAAACGATAAAGGCGATAGGAGGAAATGAAAGATAGAGTGGATGCAACATCGCGATATCTTGGAGGAGGTCAAGGAAGTCGAAGAGAGAGGGGTGGGGTAGAGACAGAGCGAAGGGATCCCGGGTGGAAGGACTCGGAGCTAGGATGATGGCCGACAAACGAGGAGGGAAGAGATAGATGAGGATTGCTGATGGCAGAAAGACGAAAGAAAGAGGAAAGACTTGTGGGATGAGGGCCGCGAGGGAGGAGTACGCTGGGGGTCCGGACCCTCCCGCGGCGAGAACCTATCGAAGGTACAAGAATTTTTCACGTAATAACCCGCAACGCCTAGAGAATCGATTGATCGATTGCTCGACGCACGATTTTGCCTGTAAACAGCCTCTCCGCGTTGCTTTTTCTCGGAAGGACGGACTTGTTCGCGCAACGTTTCTCGTCCCGCCGGTGTTATTCCTCCTTTTCCGCGAAAGATCGGCGAATCGATGATCGATGATAATTAACTTTATCCCACAGAGTTCGAAGACATCGGCGGGGCCATGGTTACGGCCTCGATCGAGTTGCTTTTCATTCTTCAAAGTTCAGTGCATTATGTACACCAGATAGATATTTAAGTTGGGATAATTTCATACGCGAATAACGTGTAAGAATTTGTAATTTATTCGTGAACTGGAAAAATTCCATGACTTCCAACGCGAAGGTACACTAATAAAATGCTAGTCAGGAACGCGCAATTTAATTAATACCTCGCATGGATATTGTTTCGTCTCGTTAATTTGCCCGCGCATCAATGTACGTTTCGTTTACGCAAGTTCATTTCGCGTACTTTTTCTTCTACCTTTACATCGAGGGGTCTTGACCCCGTTAATAAAATAATTATTATATAACCAGAATAAACAAATACCCTCGTTCGAAGAACAGATGCGACAGATATCGTTGGTGGAAAGCATAACGACAAGCACAACGGTTAATGCGTGCTCGATGATAATTAACTTTGATCCCTGATCTTTCGAAGATTCGCGAAATATTCTAGCGAACACCGGACGTCGGGTTCGTCGTTTCGTGGAAACAATAAAATTGTCTCGTGGGACGCCAATGTCCAGTGTCTTTATGGGCAGATAAGTGGTCTTCGCTAATGCTCGTGGACCATTAAAACCCGGCGTACTGTAATCTTCGAGTGCTTAACGCCAAGTGAAAAGTAGTCATGCAGATTTTCCGCCGTAATTGTTATCTCTTCAGAAACGCGTCAGTGTCGATAATTATTCTATCGTTGCTTTTACGACGATTCACGGTTTCCATCCACCGTGACGCCGTAAAGAAACACCGAACCAGTCTTCGAATATTTCCGGTTCGGCTCGCAAAGACTCGGGAAATTAAATAAAATTATTCGCGACGGCGGAATAATAATTTTCGATCGAAAGCAAGCTTGCAACTTTTTATTTACAAAAATCACCATTATACGATTAAGGAACGATAGACACGATATTATTTACGCGTCGTATATTATAGGATCGCTCGTTAGTTTCCTCGAAAAGGTCCATCACGTAGATTCTAATCGCCACGAGACATTGTATAAACGTTCGAGGCGGGAAATTCAAACGCGGATAATTAACACTCGTGTCGGCAACAACGTAGCCGTTTAACCGTCTCCTATCGAATATTCCGTCGGACGGTTATTCGAGGATGGCTCGTAACGTTCGTTCGTCGCGATCGGTTATTTACGGCGCATAAAACGATCCCGCTCAGTTTTTCATAAATATCCGATAGGGGATCGTTGAACGGTCTTTGGCCGACCAAATTGACCGTAAACGCTACGATTTTTCCCGAACGCCGGTTTTATGGAACCGTCTAGTCGTGAAATGTACGCTCGACGCGGCGCGCGCAGCCGATTATAAATTTCGTGAGCGTACCTCGTCCCGTCGTGGCAGTAAATTTTCCGCGAGTCGAACGCGCGGATTCAATGTAGCCGCATTAAGTATGCGGTTCCGCTCATACCGTAACTCATGACTATTGTTATTATCGGTGCCCGCGATCGGCTGTTAACGCGACTGCTCCTGGTCACCGCGAGCGCATCCGATTCTACGATAACGTTGCCTTTACACCACCGATCGCATACCATGAATTGTATTACGATCCACTGTACAGGCGGTTCCCAAACCATTTCCCATCAAAAAGTAAGTCGAAACTATAGTACGTCACTTTTTCGTACGAGCCCTTTCATGCAATTTTCGCTTTCCAATACTATAACCAAGACTGACTCAAACTGAGCCAAACGCGTTCGTACGATCGAGCATGTACTAATATTTGTTTTCTTTATTTTTACAGGTACGTAGACGAATATCTTCACACGTACTCCATCACGAATTAAGCTTCAGATACGAGAAGTCAAACTTTCACAAGGTATAGTGCAACATCTCTCAATCTAAAGTCCAACAGTCTCCAAGTTGGCCTCGAACAAATTTCTTTCGTGAAATATTCAAAGTTGGACGAGGTTCGAACCCCTCCACCCAGCCATACCTGCGACACAGAAAGGTTGGTTGGAGTTTGCTCGATTCCTTACTCGGTGAAAATTGTGCCCAATTTCGGACGACAGAATGGTTAACGATCGCGAATTCATCATCGTCGCGAGTTACTTTCGTAATTGCGCGAAACCGCCCGGCTCGCGGTGCAGCTGCACACACTGTTGCACTCTGGTTCGCTCGTAAAGCAGCACGGGAACCGCGGCGATGCATTCGGTTGCACCGTACCGTGTAACCGGGCGTTTAGCGGCTGCTTAGCGATCCGATTCTACCGATTAGAGGAAAAACCTTGCGTAAACGCGAGCCGCCGCGTTTGTTTCGCGCCGGTAGCCATGCACACGGCGTGCATTATGTTCAGCCGCTTGTCCACGGCATTTGCCAGCGTATTTACCACCGTCCCTGATAACCGGTAATTCTATCTCGGTAATTACCCGCGCTAAGCAAACTGGTAACCGCCTTACTTTCCACCCGATTCCATTCCGCGATAAAGACGATTTCAGCAACTGGGAGGAACCTCGGATCTCTCCTGAATTATGCAAATTTTATCCGAGCAATACGGGAACATTCAACGTAATTATTCATATCACTTCTGATTATTTTATGTTTCAAAGCATCAAGGCGTGTCGCGGTTTTTCTCTAATGGACTCTATATTTATGTCCGTCTGTTTCATTTTGCACAGCGTACAGTTCCGCGCGTATTTAAAAAGTAAATAGAATTCATCGCTATCGGTCATTTAGACTTCGGTACCGTTAGGCAATAAGAGATTACCGTAAACGCAATAAAAGTGGGCAGAACCGTCGCACTGAGATGTTTCAAATGCACTTACGCGCCCCAAGGCGGGAGAAGTTTTCATTGCAAGAACTCGCAACGTAAATTGCCCTATATAATAAATTAGCAATGTGTTTTGCTCGCTAATGCCAGTCTTGCTTGAAATAAAATCAAATTATCGGTCTTGCGAGCTATACTCTTTCGTTAATGCTATCGGTGGCCATCTTTGGGCGCGATAACGTTAAAGGATATCCGCGAAAGGAGTACGATATTTCTAATAGGAATTCTCGCGTGCCGATTAATTCGTTTGAAGCGAGATCGGCAAAGATTTTTGTAACGCGTCTCTCGAAGTGGTGTCGGAGGGGCCTGAGCCGGCCCAAAAGCCGCGCGTTTCCGCGATGCGAGTCGAATCCTTCATTAGGCGCTACCGATTGGACGGTAGAAAGCAGTCACGTCATGCATGCACGCAAAGTAGGATGCTCGGCAAAAACCGTTCGCTGCACGCGTGCAAAGTGTTTCGCGGCCCGAGGCCATGCGGAGATTCCAGATTCTCGACACCACTTATCTTCCATGCAACTTTCTACCAGTGGAGCAGATGAGAGGCACCGATAAAAACGCATGAAATATATCGACAGCGTTTTATGCGCGTACGGTCGATCGACGATCAAGTTATTAATAATCTTTTCGCATTTAGCTACCGGTATCCACTCGGAGCGACGCCTTTTCGGCCATCGCCTGTCCCGCGCGTTCCTCTTCTCTCTCGTATCATTTTTATTTCATTTCGATCCCGTTCCTTTCCCCCCCACTTTTCGTTTTCGCTTCCACCCGGGCTCCTCGCTATTTAATTTTTAACGAGGAGATGATTTTAATGAGGACGAAACGCGTCGAGCCGATCGTTCGATTCCTCCCGGGGACGATTGATCGACGCGTCGTGTTCGACCTTGCATACCACGGAGAGGGAGGGTGGGGGGGAAAAGAACGGAGGGATTAAAAAATTGTTTTCCACCGATCGGATATTTCGAGCCTGCATTCCACCCGACAGGATTTAAATATTTTTCGTATAGGAGGGCAACGCGAGGATGTATCGATACTAATGACCGCGGGACCCACGGACATTCTGAGGCGTGTGTCGCGCCGCAATGGCGGAGATAAAATAAGGACGAAGCGATTAATCGAGCCAGCGGCGCGACGCGTCGGGACCGCGCGATCGTTTCCGCGCGCGAACTAATAAACTGCATTTTTCATCGCGCGACGCCAATGGGCCTCGACTATTCAGCCAGACAGCCCGTTTATATGAGACGGTAAAAACCTCCTACCGTGTACCAGCGCCGAGAGCTGGTTTAAATCGCCTCCGGCTACCCGAAGATTCCAGATTCTCGTCATTGTCCGTCATACATGGGTAACTTCGCCCCGGAATAAATCGACTCGCGCGACGAAAGTGTAACGCGATAATTGCACGATCCGACTACCGAAGGCGCCAACTGCCAATGCCGGAGATATTCAGATTCTCTCGTAATCACGCGTACCACGACGCATTGTCGATTACCTTGGGAAAGGGAAACGTGTCGGTAGTTTGCAATTGATATTAAAGTAACGACGACGAGGCAAGGACTCCGTTTAATAACTAATTTATTTTTACTTATTCCACGATTAATCACTGTTACCGAAGTCTGTTTAACATTAACAGAATTGAACTGTGCTTGAATCCTCGTCAAATTATCAGTCAGGGGAAAAGAAAGGACGCTATTCGAATGCTTAATCGATCCTATTATCCGAATAAAGTACTTATTCCCTAACGGTAAAAATGAGCGATTGCAAGAATTTTCTATGAATAATAATTACATTATAGCGATATGCGGTAGAACCTCGGTTATTGCAGCATCGATTATTGCAGGCGAGCCTCGTTCGTTACAATGAATTGACAAATGGAAGCGATGATCGCTTAACAACGTATTAACTTGAAGAGGGACGTGGTAATAGCGAGCGTGGGTCATGCACAGAAGTCATCGCGTTGAACTTCGTCGAACTCTAAAAATTTCGTCCCGATATAATCCTCGAGAAATAAAAACAAATATCGCGACTCAATCCTGTTTCTCGCGTCCGATTTTTTGGCAACTCGAACGACAATCTTTTCGTTACTTTGTAGCAAATTGCGGATCGGCTCGTGACGGTAGAAAGCTCGGGGAATCGGCGATTTAACGTTGATTGACGAGGGTCGCCGGACTGGATCGACGGTCGAGCATGATCCGTCCACGGGGCCCCGGTTATGAGTGGAAATTATCAAAGCGATCGCGTATTTAGAATATTTGCGACCGGGCCCCCGGTACGATCGTCCGCGGGAATTATTCAAATTTTCAATCGCCGGCGCTCGATGCCGTATTTGCTCGGTCTTAACGGTTCGCGCGTCGGGGTGGGCCGTGAACACGCGTACACGCTCGGCGTCTGCGTGCAACGGGCGTCTGGCTAACGCCCCGGGCCATTTCGGTATGACGGATTCCGAACGCCATTCATCTTTCGTGCGATCTTGTTGCCCGAAGAAACGACCGAACCAACCGAGGATCGTCGACTTTGAAGCGATCGCGAGCCACCTGCGTCCGAGCAAATAGGCCCGCGTCCCGACAAATTGTCTCTTTCACGCGTTCTCCGTCTCCTTTCCGTCTTCGTTCCTCGCTGGGGAATTGCTCACTTCGCGACGACGCTGCGCAACCCTTTCCTCCCCGTGGCATCTTTCGGAGAACCATAGAAATGCCTGCGACGACAAGATGACTGTACGGTCGGCGACTTGGTTTCGTTACGCGGAGGGATTAGAGGCGCGCGTTAAACCGAGGATGGACGAAGAAGGATCGCGAGGAGGCACGAGGGAGGTTCTTCTGGATGAGTTCTCCCGGGAGAAAATAATTTGCGGGTGTCCGACCGAGCCGGTGTCTGCGGTCTTCGTACGGCCGATGAAGAGGATAGCGAAGGTAGAAACGGGAAGGACGAGAGGATGTTGTGGTCGGTGGCCGTAGATGAGAAAACAGGGTGGCAGGGGGAGACGGCCGGGGAGAAAGAAGAAAATGGGGAGGACGAACGAAGACCGGGGCCCCGAGAGCTGCGGACTTTATTAACTCCGGGTAACGTTACACGCTGGCCCGGCAAGTGCGCGAAATTGCTCGTAAATCGAGACGCTTTTTCTCCACCGGCACTCTATTGCGACGAACGCTCCGCCAACGAATGAAACCTCGTACGTGCCGTGCACTTTCCATCGCACGACACTTTCGTTTCACCCGCAAGAAATGTAAAAAACTTCGTTTACAAAATTGGCTCGAAAGCATTGTCTGCGCCGGCGATTCTCGATCTCGACGAAGCAAGATCTGAATTCTCCGTTGGATCGTTTCTTCGGTGAAAAACTTGGGCTTTTCTTTCACATTTTTACTATTATTATTCCCATTCTCTGCCAGATTATTTTGCTAACGGATCGCAAATTAGGCTTGGATGCGTAAGAAGAGATGATTAGTCTGTAGGATCCTCGGGGCTATATTACGCTTTTGATCGTTCCAAGATTCACACTTAGAGGGTTCGTTTCTCTAAATTTAGGGAGCTTTCGTTTTTTCAAAGTTCGTCGAAGCGTAGGGTGGGGAGGAGCTTCGGAGATCCCGTTAGAGCTCGTCGGCGAGATAGGATCGGTGCCCCTTCTTTCTTTTCACCTTTGCAACGTTCGCTTCTTGGATTTCCGGGCACGAAGCAGCAGTCGGTTACACGAGCCCGGGACGAATTATTAACTGCGTCCGTCCGTCAGAGCGCCTCCGTGTTCAAGTTCGTCCCTCCTAAAGTTCCTCGCGAGGGATGATGGAGGAGATATTCTACCTAAGTCGGTGCGCAATAACTCAAGAATCTGCCACGGGATCGCGGAACATGGCCGCCTCGGGACCGTTCGAGACTCTTCGACGGAAGAATCAGGGGTTAGTCGCGAGGGGATGACACCGCCGATTAACCATCGACTTTGGCGATCTTTCGTGGAACGTGCACGAACAAGATTGAAAATGTTCCTCACGATGGGACTGAGAGATCTCCTCCCAAATTTATTAACGCTGCCATAGTATTTCCCCGACCTTGCATAGGTCGTTTCGAGCCTCCCACGCAGGGTCTAGGTTTACAGAAGCTGCGATCGTGAAAAGGAGCAGTTAACCTGCGATAATCCTCCGCGCGTATGGGCGGACTGGAAGGTGCAACTGTTATGCTTCGGTAGATTATTCTATTCCTACGAGGGATGAAAGGCCCGGGGACTCTTATGTTAATTCAAATCGACCGAAACAACGGACAGTAGGCTCGTTGGTCTTTGATTGTTCGTACTGGGAAGGGATACGTTGGGTGGGGGCGGAATGTGGGCGCGAAATATCGGTCGCGTACGAATTTGCATGGTCCGCTGCGGGAGTAGGGGGCACGTGAACCGTGGGACTTTGCGTTATTACGCGAGCGTAGCGCATTTAGATATTCCTGGTGTCTCGGGGCGCCCGGTGGGGCATACGGGCGACTCTGTTAGATATACATAGCCGCGGTGGTTGGCGCATAACCTCGGCCGCGAGGCAGCTCGCGCGGCATTCACATGCAAACGCAGTAAATAGTCGTGCAAACAGCGCGGCAGGGAAATAATAGCGTCAGCGTAGATGGTAGCAGAAAGGGGCTCGTGCGAGCATCAGTTGTGTCGGGGCCGTACAAGAAACGCATTCCAGCATAAAGCACGCTATAGGTCCCTGGCAGATAATTATCTGTGTAGGAGAGAGAGAGAGGGGATACGGGGACCGGTACACCGGGACTCCCCCGGAACTCGTGCCACGCGGAACGCCGCTGAATCCTGGATCTCGTAAATGCATAAATAAGCCCGGGCCGAGCGCGTGACACCGGTTGATCTGTCTTCGCGATCCTCGTCCACCTTCGTAGCCAGTTAATCGTCCTTCGATTCTTTTCTCCGCGAGAACCGTGCGCCCGGGACCCAGCGCCGGCGGCCTGCTGAGCGACGAAACCTTCCCGAGGATCTCTGAATAAGGTTCGCGGCTTTCATATGCAATCGCGACAGGGCGAACCTTTTCAGGATACGTCGGTTACATCGGCGCCCTGCCTACGCCGGCCAATTTTATCATTCCGCGTTCCTCCGGGGGAGGGTTTCGTCGGGCCCCGGGAGCACGCGCTCCACGGCCGATTGTAATTCATCTTAAGGACGGCGCTCATATTAATTCGCTTCCATATTTCACGGCCACCCTGTACTCGAGTTTGTTCGACGCTCCATCCTCGTGGATTTCGAGAACTCCAACCTACTGGGGTGTATGTTGGGGTGGATATTCAATTAGTCGGATAGTTTGCTCTGCATTTGAACAATTTCTGTATCGTTAACGGGTTCAACAGACTAACCCTTTGACTGTGAAAAAAGATGTTTAATTGGTAACTGGTGGTACCAATAAAAATAAATGCTTCGTTGCTTATTGGACGTTGCGATACAGAAAATTGACTATTTGAAAGAATTGTGGTCTTCGAATTCGGTCTGTAACGAGGCCTGTTTTGTCGGAGTGGAAGAAAGGAAGCGTAGCGGTATCTCTAGCGTCTCTGGCTGGCTCGCGAAGCGTCTCGTTACGGTCGTTCGTTCCTCTTTAGGCATATTCGCGTCTCCTGGTGTCTGTCGCAGTTCGAGGCGCGTTGGTATCGCCGTAACCCGGGTCGCCGACTGTTCGCGGACCGTCGGGCAGAGTCAGGGTGACGAGGCTGACGCGATCGCGCCGCGACGTGTTCGCCTGAAATCTCCTCCCTGAATCGAGCGTGCGACTCTCCGAGGTCTGGCCGAGCCAAAGAATCTGGAATACCCATGCTCCAGCCGTTCCGTCCAAGGGAAAATTCACAATTTTTACTTCGATGATTCGTACCATCGAGGATGATGTTTTAACCTGTCGGATCGTAGGAACTTCCCGGTCGATTCGAGATGGTTTTCGAGCACGTCGACGCCCCGGGATTTCGAAAGACTTCAGAAAAATTGACGCGCCGCTGAGAACCTTGCTCCGGGCGTTGCAAGAATGCGCCGCGTCACGCTTGCTCGTTCCAAATCTATTCCAGACAGCGTTCTGGTACCGCGGGAACACCATTCTAAACTGTAGAGATTTTGTTTAATCGAGGAATAGGGTTCACATACAGGGTACACGTCAGGACTTGATTTATTTCCCATTCTTCTCAGCTTCGAAAGGAATTTACGCGTAATTACGTGTATTATGATATCATTGTCGAGCCATCCATATATCACTAGCGCACCAAATGGACTAATACGAGAGTTTTGCGGGTTGGTTGCGTAGTGGTCGGGAAAGCCTCGCGGGATGACCTAATGGGTGCTCGCGTTGGTCAAGGATCGGCGAGGATACTGACCGTTCGGGTGGTCCCGTGCCGGTCCTCGGGGCTCTTCACCGACAGCGGCACAAATACGCGCTGCCCCCGATGCCATTCTCTATCTACCTGTACGCGGTTCTATATACACGCGCTGAGCGTATCTCGCTCTCTCGATCCGCGCTCTTTTCATTCCCCTCCGGCTCGATCGTCCCTCCTCGTCCCACCGTAGACGGGACACGCTTCCCTCCTCCTATCTCGTCCCGTCTCCTTCTGTCTACCGCCTAAAGACTCGCAGCTCACTTAATGTCAAAAACATTGCGATTTTATCACCCCTTTCAATTAACTTAACAATATGCCAGATACACAACAAGAGATAGCCAATAGTTTCGCAGTGGTAACGGGTCCGGGGCCGGATCGCCGGAGTCGCTGGCTGGGCCCAGAGCCGGGCAAACTTTTGTCCGCGCCAGCGCCAGCGACGCGACGCGGGAGGGGAACGCGCCGACCAGCGTCGGGACGAAGGAACTCGTACGCGCGTATCAGTCGAGTGACGATGCCCTGGCATTGAAACCAGTCTACTTTTCGACGCGCGTAATTCCGTGCCTAATGTCACGGCCATTATCCGCTAATGTCCCGTAACTTGTTGCAAATACCCCTAGTTACAAATTCCGTCTGTCAAGTTGCCAGTTGTCTCGTCTCCGTGCACCATGGAAACCGTGCTTCTCGAATTGCTACAAATCTCACTTCTCGAAACGCTACCCATCATGTTCTATAAATAGATACAAGTTCTCTGCACGAATATTGTTCTCTCAGCTACGAACTTTGCCAAGATGCTAGTCATCTCATCCCTGAACCACGTCAGAAACTATACCTCTCGAATTGCTATAAATTTCACTCCTCCAATTACTGTCAATCTTGACCTATAAATAAGTACAGATTCTGCCTCCCTTTTGAGTCCTACGTACAGGCCACTCGCGCCTAATCTCGAAACGAACGACCCAGGCGATTGGCCTATGGCGTAATGGACCAATATTGTCCCATAATCGCGTTATAACGCGTTTTACCCCCCGGTGGAAACGAAACGCCTCTCCCGTGTCCACCGGATCGCCCCGTCATTGTCGTCTTTCGCCTCGTTTCCTTCCACGCTCGTTTCACCGCTTCCCCGTCGCTAGTTCGGGCCCCGATAATAGATTCGTGACCCCTTTGAGGTCTCGCATTCCCCGTTTCCGTGTCTCCTTTCTTCTTTTTATTGCTCTCGGAGGAAGCGTAGCCACGAAGGTATCTCGACAGAGAGAGAGGCAAACGAGTCGCGATTGAAATTAGTCGTACAGTTTCTAATCTAGCGGTTTTTTGTAACTTTATCTCTTCCTCTTTAGAGCGTACTTTAGAGGGGCTTAGTTTTTTAACGATTTCAGAAAAGCATTCGAACGTTCCTGTGTAAATTTCTGGAACAGAGACGCGAAATTTCTCTTTGCCCCCGAATAGAAACTTTCAAATAGACATCAAGAGATCGACGATCGATACAAATAAATTGGAGTACCGAAACGACTGTCAATTAGAGTTCCGTTGGACAAATTACGTCGGTCGAGCCGGAGGTCCAAAGGTGCACGTCCGAGACTCGACCGGTATCGCTGTCGCGTCGTATTGGCTTTATTGCCGCATCGATTGCGTCGATATTAGTCGAACCTCGGTAACGGTGATGCGCGTTTGCCGCGTAACTGCCTCATTGTGCGTTAAGTAACGCGTTAAACGGCATCGTAACGGTAGTTGTCGCGGGACGAAGGTATACGTGTGTACCTTGGATGTTTAGAAACGCCATAAAAATTGAATAAAGGTTAGACCACGCGAGTATTATCGAGTTTCTATCGGACAACACTTTGGTCGATCTGATCCGACCAGAGCCAGGCGATCTAACTCAGACTTACTACCACTCACACGCATTAGTCGGCCTTTGTGAGGCTTCCGACCGAGCAAACATGACTCGTCGATCCTTACATTCTACTCATAGTACAACGGCCCCCTTAACCTGAGCCTAATCTCTCATTCCACCCACAATCTCTCCGTAGAAACGAAAAGTTCTTGAGATAATTAAATTTAAAAATTCTCGTTACTTACGTCGGAGTACGAGTCGTACTCTATTGAATGTACAATTTATTATTACCATGTATAGCACGAAGAGGGAAAGATTAGACATTTTGGTCAGTCTCCCTAAAAAGCCTGTCGATCGATCGCTATTCACGTTCTACTTACAGTGCACATTTTCTTCAACCCAGGGCTCGATTCCTTGGTAAAAAAAAGGAAGAAAGACGGGACTTGGGGCAAATGATACGCCATCTTGGCTCGGGTCTAATCTTTCTCTCTCCGTGCAATACACGGACGATGATCGATGCGACAGTTTGGGAGGGTTGCGGGGCGTCGAGGACGCTCGCGTAACTTTAAGACGGTGCAACGTCCGCTCCGCGAAGACGCCGAGAATAATCTGCGGATCGTTTCAAGGACGTTCCTCGTCCAGCGACCTATCCACCGTTGCGGGCTTGAAATTCCTTCGAGTCACCTCGAGCGCTCGCGGTCAAGTAATTTGCCATCTTCCTCGAGTCGCGCGTTGCGTCCCGAGCGGTTGTCCGTATCGCTCGGGACGCATAATCGACGATGATTCGAACGATCGAAACGAGCGGTCTTCCGCGGGCCCCGATCGGATAGAAAACAGAAACGGTCGCGATTTATCGAAACGACAATCGGAAACGATAGGCGCGCTCGAAACCGAACGGCCGACCGGCGATTATCCTGCTGGCGATTACGATATCTCGTTTGGTGAGCCATTTCCCGCTCTCTTGGAACGCGCGATGTTGATTCAACCACCCAGCTCCACGCCTTTTCATTATCGAAACACCGAAATGTAAAGTCACGGTTCGTGATTAGAGATCCCGTGGAAGGGAACGATCATAGAAAATGGGAACGAATCTCTTTCGACTCCGACGGTTTTCGCTGGCTTTTGTTAATTTTGTTTCCGACGTCGAAACATAAATATCGAGAAGTAATGGGTAATATCCCGTTCGTAATAATAATAACGATAACGATAGCAATAATAACAGGTTGGTATCTCGGAAATAAAAGAAACGTACGTTTTAAAACGGCGAACTAAGTGTTCGTAAGAGGCAAAAAGGGACGATGAGAAACATTATTAATGAATCGACTAAATCCTAAGTGGACGATATCTTGTGTTCTTTTTCGTCACGCTGTTGCGTTTCGTTATCGTATCGGGCTGGCTGAGCGGCGGACGTAATCACGCTTATAAGTGAAACCGAACCGTCTAATTACCCTGTTTTATGCTCTCGTGCATTCTCAATTAGCGTTTGGTCAAATATCGGGTCTTATTAGAGTCCGTTTGACGTAAATATCCGAGTCCAGTCACCTACAAATTAAGTTGCGTCACGCGCGTGACAGAGCATAATTATGATCATATCCTTAATCGACTCGATATGCAAACATTGGACGCACGTAGGAAGCTCTGACCGACGCTCTTCCTTTTCAAAAATCTTAATGGTCGAATAAATTGTCCTGCTATCCTCGAGATAATAAAGTTTAACGCTCAAGGGTCCGTCGTACGACTTCCTGATTTGCTATTAAGTTGTTCAGGATTGATGTATGGATACCGACTCTATCGCGAGAATACGCTACGTCTCTGGCTGGTATCTCCGATTTTTCATCGTTCCCTTTTGAACACTTAATTCCTGCATTGATTCGAAACGTACGACGCCGCTTCCCCCTTCCCAAGAGATGATTACTATCATTAATGTTACTAGAATGGTGGATATTACTCATTAGTTTACGAGATTTAGATTTATGGCAGTTGCGCGTCGCGACATCAGGAACGAAACTAATGAAAATTGTATGCATTACGGGAAAATAGATTAATAAAGACAATTATTCGAGATTGCAGGGAGGATCGAGTTCGACGAACTCGCGTAATCGTTATTGTTTACGTTATTACCTAGAGTGGATATTCCAGTTTGCGAGCTCTACTGTTGCAAGTAAATAATTGTAACGAGCTGCTAGGGAACATGGTACGGACGTAAGCTCCGAGTTTCCAAGAATATGAAATTCCACGGGAAACGGCGTCTCGTTAAGCCCGCTGGAAAGCGAAAGAATCGGTGTTTGGACCACCTAGACACGTCGCTGCGGGAGAAGCTAGCCCCTCCGTTGGTTGGATTAGCCACGGATTCGTCGGACGTCGCGCGAGAGATCGGTAATAAACGCGATCGCGTGCAAGGCTCGTCGGTAAAGAGCGACGAGGATCTCGACGAGAGGATATCCCTGCGCGGAGGGGACGGGAGAAGGCAGAAGAGGAACGGAGCAAAATACGATCGGTAGAGGACGCGGGGTAAGCCGAGTCGCGCATCGCTTACGCACGCGCGTGTATATGCAAACGCGCCACATGGGGCGACGAGACGGCCGACAGAGTACACGGCCACGAAGAGGAAAAAGAAACCTCGAGGGGGCAACGAGAGCCGGAGAGAGAAAAGAGCCAAAGGACGAACGAGCCACGGCAGAAGGTGGAAGAAGCCGAAGCGGAGGAACAAGGGTGTAGGTACTTCTGATTCTAATTACCTCGAGTTACGAGCGGACAATCGGCTGATCCAGCCAGGGTCCACGGGGGTTTCCTTGCCGCGACGCCGCGCGCCGTAACTCCGCTCCCCTGTTGCTTATAGACCACGTACCACGGTAATGGGCCGACCGCTCGATACGATACGGTTACGGGGTGAACCAGGATGATGCTCCACCAGGGGAACGTGACGCTGAATCGTCCGCGACCACCCCTACAACTAACCGTCTTTTATCTTGGGGGCGGCTCCGAAAATGTCGCCCATCTCTTCCTCCATCAGCTTGTTACAGTCGATTCGTTATAAATGAAAAGAAACCCTTGTTTATGTTTTCTGGTTACACTTCTACTTATGAAGTTTTCTTGTGTTTTTATTTTGTATAACATTGGGCAAATAATATCCGATTACAAAACCGATGGATAGGTATAATAGAGACAGTATATTTTTATCCCGAAAGAAACCCACTCGACGAGTAATTTGAGTTACGCGATCTAAACAAGTTATCCATATAACCACGCTAAACACGGGAGAATTGTCTCGAGGAGCATCGGTAGCGCGGATAGACGGGCAAAAAGATCGCAAAAGCCGCGCGTCGTGTCCATGTGACCGGCTCTCGGGCGAATTAATTAACGACGGTCGCGGCGAAATCGGGGATCGAGCATTCGCCCGGCGAAGACACGGCCGTTTTTTAATAGCCCCTGGGAGTAATGATCGATTAGGCCGGGTTGCGTGCTAGGAGGTCCCGCGGGGACGACATTGTCGCGCGATTCACCCAGCGGGCGAGCCCCTCGACATCAAATGCGGCCGCTCCGCAGCTCCTCCAAATTATTATTACCGTTCTGCTGCGCGGGAACGACGTCGCGCAGGTGTAACCGTGTGCGTTTCGCCTCCGTTCCCCATCCTGTGCGCTCACGCATTCCGTTTCTTCTGCCGGGGAGTTGGACGAATTTTATTCACGAATTACTACCCCTGCACGCTCCTTTCGACGAAGGCTCGTCAGCGGCCATTCGACGTCCACCGGCCACGAAAAACCGTTCCGCGCGTTCGTTATTTACATTTTTGGCCGGAATGCCATTAAACAGAGATTAGGCCTACTGCTCAAAATTGTTATAGACGTCACGTAAAGTAAATAAAGTAGAACTCCAATTATGTAATAGTACAATAGAAAATTGAATCAATCCAAGATTGACGCTCAATTTGGGTAACCCTATATTTTATGCAATTATATATCCACGGTGTACAAAGAAACGCTAGCGAATGAAACTTACCGTGTTCTCGACACTGTTCCCCGTTTACGGGATTCGAGGAAAAACGCGCGGAGTTAATTAATAGGGAAAGCTGGCGGAACAAAGCCCGGGGTAAGAGGTTGCGAAGGATAAAAATTACCTTCGTCTTCTCACGGAACGAAATGCGGCCGAGCGTGTTTTAGGGCATGTCGGGGATCGTGGTTGGTCCCGTTGATGGTCGCGGAGGAATTATATCTCCGGATGATCTAGTTCAGGGGTGCGCAACTCGAACAGTTGCTTCGAAATTAAAAATGTCCCTTCCTGGCTGGAAACTTGAATTCCCGTTCTTAAAAAAATGTAACAACCCAGGCCAATTTCCGACGTTTAGAAACTTAATTTTTACGAGAAACTTCCCCCAGGGAAGATAGGAACGCGACGGTTGGATTATCGTCGAGGTTGGGATACGAAATCCTCTTTGTTTTTTCTTTTTTTTTTTGTATTTTTTATTTTCCCCGTTGGACGGATGGTCGGCCGCGTGGTCGAAGGCGCGGCGCGCCGCGACGTTGTCGAATCGAAGGCCAGCAGAGGTCGTCGAACGGCCGCCTCTCGTTGCCGGGTGTGGGTGGTTGAAAGAAGGCCAGACAAATTACCCCCGGCTTAATACGACAATGTGCCATCAACTTTGGCCTACACGCTGACAGTTACTATTTCATACAACCTTCTCGTTCTGCCTGTCCCTCGGCCCGCGTCGCCCTTCTTCCTCTCTTTCGGCCAGCCACCCGCCGCGTCCTTCTGCTCCGAACCACGTGCGCCCAGGGTCCCGGTAAATCGAGAGGAGCAGGTACTCGATTCGACATAGCTTCTTTTTCGTCCCTTTTCGCACGGAACGGGATGGTAACCGAGATCGCTGCGAGCGATCGCCGACGAACGCGATCGAATCGTGCCTCGTGGACGCGAAAATTCAGAGAAACCGCACGGATTCGCGGAAACGACTACAACCGATCCACAGCATGAATTGTGGCGACGCGTGTCTCCGGGGGATGAAATTACGCGCATGCAAAAGATCGTCCCGCCGCAAGTTTATGCAATTTAGCCTTTCGTGCGTGGAATATCAAACGCGTCCTCCTTACAATCTTACTCGTTTAATAGAACCCGACGACTGGGATCGTCAGAGTTGAGTTGCCAAATGCCAAAGTTCTCACCAGTCCTCTATCTGTCTTTCGTTGCCTGTCAGGCGGAGGGAAAGCTTTTATGGGAAGCGGTATACTAAGTTATAAGCAAGACAGCCTAAGCTTCCCTTTGAGTCGCTGCATCGAACAGTTTAAAAAGACATTTCTCAATTGGGCTTTCATCCGATCGGATATCATCAACGGGGGATGTATTTATCCGAGAAGTAGCAAACCAGCGAAGAAATTTAATCGATATCGACCGTGGAAAGCGAAGTTCGGGTACGAAATTCAAGGAACTTGCTGCACAGGATGGAGATGCACCCGGGGCAACGAATGGGAAGCGACTCTTAGAAAAGTATGGTACAATGGAGCCGCGAACACGAAAAGAGTCAAAGACCCCCGAAAGAAGCGTTCCCCGAAGGTGCGTTTGTGGACAGTAAAGGGATTCTCTCCTTCTCTGGCCCTCTCCGTCTATCCCGTTCGGTGTTGCCATCCTCGGGTACGGTCTTTCTTCGCTTTTAGACGCGTGAGAGATATCTCCGAATCATTAACGGCAATTAAAACATTGATCAACTGTAGAGTCGAGGCTGGCGTATAGGAGGGACGCGCTGGCCAGGCTCTGAAAAGGGTTCTCCGTGGGGCCTGGGGGGTGAGCGAACCCAGGAGGGAGGGAGGACCTCATGCGGCGAGAGCATATTACTTCGCAGGAGGCTGCGTAGGCCCACCTCTTCTTCATCCAATCCTCTTTTCTTCGGTCTTTCCCTACTTCTCTCTCGTTCTTCGTAAGTCTCTGCGGATACCCTCCTCGAAGCGACAGGGGCTCTCAACCTGGCCTTCAACGTCAACGAAATCACTTTATTCAGGGGGGGTAGCCTGATCCAGAACTTTCAAAAAAATTCGTGACACTGGGATTCGTATTAAACACCAGAAGCAGGGGATATTTTCTGCGATATTAATATTATTTAGAACTCGTTATTTAGGCAATTCTGGCTAGATCCTCTACTTTTATGGGCGATCTGTAAGTTGTCGAGTACAAATCTTCAGATTTTCCTAGCCAATGACACCGTCTAATTTAATTCGTAGGCAACTTACGATCTCTATACGGTACCTACACCTTAAAATTCACTGCACTTTGCACTATTCTATCCCAATTCGCCAATCCAAGCCTCGTAGCGACGGTTGATTGCTAATCGGCGACGACTGGAGCATCTCGCTCCTGTAACGCGACTCGAGCAGACGTTGTTCCCCGGGTATGGAGGCGGTCGGCGAACATTTCGGTGCAAAGAAGAAGTATCGCGGCGCGAACTGGCCGTTTAAGGCGCGCCGTATCGCGTCCTGATGTAAACGGCCGGCCAGTATCGAAGATCTCTATCGGAAGAGAGATCGCGAGGCGAGCAGCAACTCGTGCGGCTGTCCGCATCCGGGTGTCGCGGAATAGCAGCTATCTCGCGTTCCGTGTTCCCATAGAACGAACCTACGAACGAATGTACCGTCCATATACCGGCTTGGGATAGAGAGAAGACCAGTCCGCTCGCGCACGCTCAGTTTTCTGCTTCGAACGCGCCGTGCAGCTCGCGGATCGATGGAGACGACGGTGTTTCCCTCAAAATTTAATCCTCGACACGCGTCGATTTTCAGCTTGATCCTCTGGGAAGCGGGGGATCGCGTTCGATTGATTTATTTCAATAATAGACCAAGGGATACTTAACCCTTTGCACTACGAATTATATTTCAATTTTGTTACCAGCCAACGTTTTTAAGTGTTTACACTACTGTTGTATTTTGTAATTTTTAAGTGTGTATCTCTTTGAAATGTCGACACTCGACGTAGGAGTGCAAGGGGTTAAACGTTATTTAGTCTTCGATGGAGGACAGTGGCCTCCGTGTACCGAGACGAAACTCGTTGCTTCAATTATTCCGATTAGCTGCCGTTTACGTTGGGTACGATAGCGAGGCACAGTTATTCGATGATCCGTTAGTAACCCAGTCTCCTTGATGGCGATTCGTAGACTCTGTAACTGTGCTCGAAAGAAGCTTTGGCGTAGATTCCCAATATAGTAAGAAAGGGACGCTATCGAGACGAAAATCCTGAACGAAACGTGGCCTTATAATTGCGTTGCCAAATGTGCCGGACCGGTTTGCGACGGGAGGAAGGTGTAAGGCTAGAGAGATCCTGGAATGGTAGAATGCTAGAGAGTCCGTTGGCGTACGAATGCATAATACGGTACCCGGAGAACGACCCCCCTGTCAGCAATCGACGCGTAAACGCCGCTAAACAATCCCGGTAAGTGGCGTGGCGCGCCGCGAGAACACCTCTCCTATAGCTCGTAATAAGCCGTACGAGGCTCGTGCAGGTAACGCCACGTACGCTGGAGGATGCGAGACGATGGTAGGCGGAGGTGGCGGATGGCGAAACGGTCGGTGGGACCGGATAGGGGAGGCAGCGAGAGGGACGGAGCCGAGAGGCGGCGAGATGCAGGGGAGGTGTCGGCGATCGTGTTGTCATTTCTCAACTGGTCTTACCGCCGCGTTCCATGGATGAGGCCATACTCCTCGTCCTCTCATCCCCTCGTTTCAGCTTCCTTCTCTTCCTCCTCTCGGTCTTTAACCGTGCGCCGCCGCCGCGTATAAGTCTGCCGCCGTGAGGCCTGCCGTGTCTCGAGCCGTCAGGCTATTTATTTAATATTGTCACGAGTCACAACGGACCGGGCGTCCCGAGGATTCTCCGACAGCCCGGAGGATCTCTCCGCGAGAGATCGATGACGCGCACCTACTCGCCGACGAGACGGAAGACCACGGTCCACCCGAAATCTACCGCCCCCCCAAGGCCAACGGACGGCCTAGGCTTTCTTTCTTCATCCCTCTCTAGAAAATAGGGACTATTCGCATAGATGTGTCCATTGAGACTGAATTTGACGTACGATTTAATTTCGAATAATTCGTCGAACCTATACTATTTAATTTTGTTTACATTTGTTCGTACAAGGAATGGTCACGAGAAAGAATAGATCTGTTTTATAAAAATTAACATTAATTCGTTGGACTGAGAGTCGACTTAAGGGTTAACTAGGACCAAGTGGAGTATTACAAATACAAATACATTTAGACCCGGAGGTAGGAGGATTTCGGCAATATGGCGGAGCGGATCGAGCGAGGAAGCAGTCTCGTTGGTTCTGGCAGAGTATCGGTTCCCCGTCGTCCGTCGGTCGAGAAGGAAAAGGTACGAGCAGTACCTTAAAAGAATTTAAATTGGTATCTGCCGGATAAAGAGTCGGGAATTACTGTAAAATTCGTCGATCCTCGCCCACGCGCGTTTATTACCGTCGAGAGCCCCCCCACCTTTTTTCCCCGGCGGTTCTCTCGCCTCCTACGAGTTGTCCCCCTCTTCTGTCTCTGTTTGGTCGCGGGGTTAGCGGTTTAGGTTAAGTTCGTGAGGGACGCGAGCCCTCTTATTTACTTTACCGGCCCGCGGAGATCGTATAGACTCGATAAAGCATGCCCGCGACTCCGAAAGGATGCCTTCCTTCTTCCTTCGCCCGTCCCTCCCCCTTCGCCTCCTCCCTCCGGCCAGCCCTTGCCCCCTTCCAATTGGCGAAAGTAAATTAACGCGAATTCGAGGTATTCGATTCCCTTGTCCGTTCGTTCCCCTCGTCTTTCTCTTCCACCCGATATTCACGACCGCCGGAACGAACGATTGCGCGATCAATCGCGCGTACGTAAAGCGGATTGCATTCCGCGCGCGTTTATTTCCCGTGGACGACCACGGCTCGCGGGGCTCGCGTTTCACCGACCATTTCACGGAATTCGACGTACCCCGGGGCTCGAAGTCGTCCGCAGTTTCGTGCGTGTACTCGCGTTCGACGGTTTTTCTGCCGGTTCGGGTATCTGATTATTCACCAGGACGCACCATCTTGATGCTCGACCGAACGTCGCGAATTAACCCCTCGACGAGTCTGACGAGTCACAACTTCTTGACGTTAAGTTTCTCTATAGGCATTCCTCGTACGAATAAATCTAAACAAAGTTCGAGAAATGATTTGCAATTAACTCGTACGTCAAGGGGTTAAACATCGCGACAGAATCTTCTCTGTTCTTCCTCGTCTGGTCTCGCTTCCGCGCGTAGTCGCGGCACTTCCGTCGTTATTGTCGCGTCGATCTGTTCGTTTTCCTACGGGGTCCCGTAGCTCCGAGGAGCGGTGAAATTTCAGCCAAACGCACTGCTCGCGACCGACTCGGCTGTAAAAAAGGGAACCCCCCTCGCCGTACCCCGGCCCTCGCGACGTCGGATAAAGACGGCAAGAGCGATCGTCCACCGCGCCGTACCTTTCCTCACGATCGATCCGCTCTTCTCCTCTTTCGGGGCCGAGGGAGAGGGAGAACCAGGCCCAGGAACGAGCTAGAGAGGAACGAGCGGAGGACAAAGAGGCGACGATCGCGGAGGCGAAACGGAAAGGGACGGACGGGAGGCGGAGGGGGGCCCGACCTAAATGCGGGCCCAGGCGCGGGCGGGCCGTTGATATCGAATTTATCAGGTGTCGGGTTGCAACCGTTCATGCTCTGTCCTTAAGCACGCATCCGCGCCGTTTTGCCGCGCCAACGCGCCCGCAGGATCGCCGAAACTTCCATCCGATTTGCTACGCTCCGAGCGACCTGTACCGCGCCGGGAATTTCGATTTCGTCCGACGTCCGTCAGGAAAGCGTTCGAAGAAGGATTCCGTACTATGGAACGAGTTGGACAAATTTCATTTCGAAATTGAAACAATAATTACAGTGCAATTGGCGGATTTTGGGAATCTTTGGGCCATAATGGCAACTCGAATCGAGATCTGTTGCGAATTTAAGTGGACTCTCGATCTCGATTAAATTATTCTGCTTAATTCTTATCAAATTGGTAAATGGAAATCAACTTTCCTTTAATTCTAATAATTATATTGATATTAAACAATTATTTCAAACTTGCAGAGGGCCGCAGCGGTCCCAATAATACACTTATGGGTTAACATAGGCGTAGGTGTGACCAGACAGTGGAATCGTAATCGATCGACATTTTCATTACATTTTCATTACGCTGCGGCCCCAATAATGCATTTCTGGGTTAAAAATGTAAAAAACTACCGGTCTAAAGGGGTCTATTTTATTTTCCAATTCTGTTATCTTAGAAATTATGAAAGTATCGATAGAGCGACGTTGCTGGTTGGCGAAAAGTGCGTGGTTTCGGTCGACCAGGGACGTCTGGAGCGGAGAAGAATGGTATCTGGAAAAGTGCAGCTAGATCGCTGGACAATCGACTCGCATGAACCGTAACTCGCGTTCGAGTTACAAGGGGTTGAGTAGATCGAGGAGAAGGTCGAGGGACTAGACGTTGATTAGGTGGAGCTCGAAGGCATCCTTTCTTTCGTTCGGTTGGTCTGGTCTCTCTGAGCTCTCCTACCAGCTGGACTGGATTCCCCCTCGCCCCGTGTTCCCTCTTCCCCTAGCCTGTATTCCCTCTCCGGCCGGAGCTCTTTTACCCTGGCTCGCCGTCAGTCTCGGCGAGTCGCTTCTGTTTTCAGACTCGAAGCACGCGATCCTCGTTCGCATGTGTAACCGGCACGACCACCGTCTTCGTTCACGTTGCGTCGTCGTGGTCGTTCAGCTTCCACGACAAAAGCGTGTTCGTCCGGGGCACACAACCATTAGGCTGTTGTACGCATCGTACCGCCACCAATACCGTTCTCCAACCTCACGACCACCAATCCTCTTTGCTCGAACCGGCACCACCGCCACTCCCGGGGCCCAATTTCGTCGGCTCGCTTCGCCGCCGAAATTATTTCCACCGCTGTGTATTCACCGGGACCCTGGTTCCACCCGTTTAATTCTCGAGTTGCGTTTCGCCGAAACTGGGAAACTCGACGATCCAGCTGCGCCATTCCTCCACATCCAGCCTCCTCCGTTTCGTCCAACGGAATATTGATGTCCGCGATGTCGCGTTTCTCCTCCGATAATTGCTACTCTCTCTCTCTCTCTCGACCACTGCATTCCAAACGCAAATATCTCTTGCAAGCTTTCCCGAACCCTCCTACCAAATCTATCGAGTCTCAAACAATTTTGTCCAGTCGGTACCATAGGATTATTCCTTGACTGCTAGTCCGTGTCTTTTACGGGTTTAAAATAAAACAATTTTTAAAAAAGCAATGCTCAGGGTACCCCAGTCGCGAGTACTTGATCCCCGTGGCACTTGCTGCTTGCAGGCTCGGAATTCTAAAATTCAGCGTTGAAATGTTTAATCTTGTCGACCCGTTTCTGTAACGCGTCGAGCAATTCGGGCGAAACTATAAATTACGCGGTCCCTAGGACCGATCGAGTCCTTCGTTGCTCCAGACGTTAATAGGAACCCGTAGAGTCTGGACCGTGATTAACGATCGCGGCGCGCGTTGCTTATAGTCACCGTGACGATTTACATATTACGGGGCACGTCTTAATTTGACAGCGCTGCGTCTCCGGCGAACGATACCGTAGGCACCAGAAGATATTCGATATTTCGTGCGGCCCAGTGTGTGTGACAAGTAGGGCCCAATAAGAAGTAGCTCGCCCCAGGAATATCCCCGCCAGGCTGTGCAACGATCGAGACTCCCGCGCGGTAATCGGGGTAGCGTTGCACGAGGTTTGGTAATTCGGTTTTACAACGAGATCGCCGCCGAACCCGGAATTAGAAATGCAGTCGGCCTTCGCGGTGAAGAGCGAAATGAAGCGATTCGTATGCGACTCGTCGAGATACCGTACGCATGACAACGTACAGGCCCGCGCGGTACCCTTTTTACGACTGGCATCGCGAACGAGCTTGTGAACACGAAACGAGGACCTCCCCCGATCCTCCTCTTTCGGAGTCGCGCGGCCGGAAGTTCCTAGCCCGGTCGTTATTACGAGACGTGGCCCGTTTCTTCCCCGTATCCGCTCTATCTCCGCCTTGGTCCTTCCAGCTCATCGTTGCCTCGAAACTTTGGAGAACCTCTCAAAATCGCTGTAAGAAATTCTGGGTATTATCGCGTAGAAAGATAGAATTTATTTAAATTCTTGAGCCCTTAACTCTTGCGTGACCTTGTGTCGTGTACCAAATTTGGGAACAACAGACTGTTAATATTGACCAGACATCGACGAGCGATCGGAAATCGGTGCATCGAGCGGATTTTTCAGTACGGAAACGAGGAGGAAATGAAGACGTCGCGTACGCGTCGGATTCTATTTACACGGGATTCCATTTTGATCGAGAAGCAGTCGTTTCCGCGGTCGCGATTTTCTGAGCACGTGAACACACGTACACGAACACGAACACGGTGAACACCAGTTGGCGAGCAGAGGCGAGTCTCGGGCAGCCAGTCGGCCAGCAGCGGAAGGCCCCGCGCGTCGATAAAACGACCGGATAGTCGTAAATTCGTTTTTGCTCGTCTCCCCCTCCTGATTTCTTCCTTTCGCGCCGCGGCGCGATCGGTAATTCGCTCTCTGCCCCCTTTTCCTCCCCTCCGCTCACCCCTCCTTCTCGTGCTACGCTTAAACGTACATCGACTTTGCACGCGAACCGACTTTGCGGAAGGGAAGAGAGAAAGAGACGAAGCCGAGAAAGACGAGAGACGCGGGTTCGAACAGAAAAAATATTGCAACTTCTCTCATTTGCTCTCGTTGTCGTCCGCGATGCAAACGGGAGCCGCGTACCCCGACGATCGGTGCAATAACTTTCGTTTCCCTCCCTTGCAGGCTGCCGCGGGGCTCAGCCTACTGCAACCTGGCAGGGAGTGACACGAAACTTCGCCATCTCACGTTTCACAGGGGGTGGAAGTCAATATTAAATCTTCGAAATGAAAAATTGTGCAATACGTATACTCTATACAGTCAGTTGAGAGTTTTACAGCACGGCGGTGTCTGCTTCGTGGATATAAAAGTAATGGAAAAAGCTCATATAAACCTATTTAACTAGTTTCCGAGTTATAGCCATTTTCGTTCCGAGGGAAGGGCGCGTATAGATTAGGGCGGAGGGAACAGGATGAGAATCGGAGACGACGACCAGGATCCGGCGCGCGCGAGATAAAGCAGGACGAACGAAGATCATTAAGGGAAGGAAATTACATCGATGTGCCAGAGGAGTCCATTGGATTCCTATTAGCAATAAAATCGACCAGCACCGTGGCCGAACGGTTTCTAACGGCGGCCGGCAGGGCTGGTAACCGACTGCCTCCGTTCCTCCGTTAAATGTCGTCCTTCTTTTCAACTGGTCGCTCGTGAGATCGGATTAGGATCGAACGGAGTGCAACGAATGCACCAGAGACTCGTCGCGATTCACAGGATGTTCGATTTCACCGTTTCGAAACGCGAGGGCCTCGATCGTAACACGAGTATGTCGTAATTCGTTGCACTTCGTACCATTTTCTTGGCGCGTCGTGCCTCGAACCCTTTTCAAATTCCGAACTTTCTTTCGCTCCTGGTATTCAGATATTACAAGCACGTTACCCCTTGAGCACTCATCTAAGGGTTGAGACAGAGACTAGGCCCCTCGACACTTATTAAATTTCTTATTTGCAAGCTTCCCCTTGATTTGGTGGCTCCAAGAGATTACGTATTACCCCCTGAACACTTCACTAGCCAAGGGTTGAGACCAAGACTAGGCCTCTCAAGAATTAAATTTCACCTTGATCTCAACTACCATTGCAAATTTGCTCTCACTCATCTAAAGGTTGAGGCAGAGACTAGGCCCCTCGACAATTATTACATTTCTTATTTGCAAGCTTCCCCTTGATTTGGTGGCTCCAAGAGATTACATATTACCCCCTGAACACTTCACTAGCCAAGGGTTGAGACCAAGACTAGGCCTCTCAAGAATTAAATTTCACCTTGATCTCAACTACCATTGCAAATTTGCTCTCACTCATCTAAAGGTTGAGGCAGAGACTAGGCCCCTCGACACTTATTAAATTTCTTATTTGCAAGCTTCCCCTTGATTTGGTGGCTCCAAGAGATTACATATTACCCCTGAACACTTCACTATCCAAGGGTTGAGACCAAGACTAGGCCTCTCAAGAATTAAATTTCACCTTGATCTCAACTACCATTGCAAATTTGCTCTCACTCATCTAAAGGTTGAGGCAGAGACTAGGCCCCTCGACACTTATTAAATTTCTTATTTGCAAGCTTCCCCTTGATTTGGTGGCTCCAAGAGATTACGTATTACCCCCTGAACACTTCACTATCCAAGGGTTGAGACCAACACTAGGCCTCTCAAGAATTAAATTTCACCTTGATCTCAACTACCATTGCAAATTTGCTCTCACTCATCTAAAGGTTGAGGCAGAGACTAGGCCCCTCGACAATTATTACATTTCTTATTTGCAAGCTTCCCCTTGATTTGGTGGCTCCAAGAGATTACGTATTACCCCATGAACACTTCACTATCCAAGGGTTGAGACCAAGACTAGGCCTCTCAAGAATTAAATTTCACCTTGATCTCAACTACCATTGCAAATTTGCTCTCACTCATCTAAAGGTTGAGGCAGAGACTAGGCCCCTCGACACTTACTAAATTTCTTATTTGCAAGCTTCCCCTTGATTTGGTGGCTCCAAGAGATTACATATTACTCCCTGAACACTTCACTACCCAAGGGTTGAGACCAAGACTAGGCCTCTCAAGAATTAAATTTCACCTTGATCTCAACTACCATTGCAAATTTGCTCTCACTCATCTAAAGGTTGAGGCAGAGACTAGGCCCCTCGACACTTATTAAATTTCTTATTTGCAAGCTTCCCCTTGATTTGGTGGCTCCAAGAGATTACATATTACTCCCTGAACACTTCACTATCCAAGGGTTGAGACCAAGACTAGGCCTCTCAAGAATTAAATTTCACCTTGATCTCAACTACCATTGCAAATTTGCTCTCACTCATCTAAAGGTTGAGGCAGAGACTAGGCCCCTCGACACTTACTAAATTTCTTATTTGCAAGCTTCCCCTTGATTTGGTGGCTCCAAGAGATTACATATTACTCCCTGAACACTTCACTATCCAAGGGTTGAGACCAAGACTAGGCCTCTCAAGAATTAAATTTCACCTTGATCTCAACTACCATTGCAAATTTGCTCTCACTCATCTAAAGGTTGAGGCAGAGACTAGGCCCCTCGACACTTATTAAATTTCTTATTTGCAAGCTTCCCCTTGATTTGGTGGCTCCAAGAGATTACATATTACTCCCTGAACACTTCACTATCCAAGGGTTGAGACCAAGACTAGGCCTCTCAAGAATTAAATTTCACCTTGATCTCAACTACCATTGCAAATTTGCTCTCACTCATCTAAAGGTTGAGGCAGAGACTAGGCCCCTCGACACTTACTAAATTTCTTATTTGCAAGCTTCCCCTTGATTTGGTGGCTCCAAGAGATTACATATTACTCCCTGAACACTTCACTATCCAAGGGTTGAGACCAAGACTAGGCCTCTCAAGAATTAAATTTCACCTTGATCTCAACTACCATTGCAAATTTGCTCTCACTCATCTAAAGGTTGAGGCAGAGACTAGGCCCCTCGACACTTATTAAATTTCTTATTTGCAAGCTTCCCCTTGATTTGGTGGCTTCAAGAGATTACGTATTACCCCCCGAACACTTCACTATCCAAGGGTTGAGACCAAGACTAGGCCTCTCAAGAATTAAATTTCACCTTGATCTCAACTACCATTGCAAATTTGCTCTCACTCATCTAAAGGTTGAGGCAGAGACTAGGCCCCTCGACACTTATTAAATTTCTTATTTGCAAGCTTCCCCTTGATTTGGTGGCTCCAAGAGATTACGTATTACCCCCTGAACACTTCACTATCCAAGGGTTGAGATCAAGACTAGGCCTCTCAAGAATTAAATTTCACCTTGATCTCAACTACCATTGCAAATTTGCTCTCACTCATCTAAAGGTTGAGGCAGAGACTAGGCCCCTCGACACTTATTAAATTTCTTATTTGCAAGCTTCCCCTTGATTTGGTGGCTCCAAAAGATTACATATTACCCTCTGAACACTTCACTATCCAAGGGTTGAGACCAAGACTAGGCCTCTCAAGAATTAAATTTCACCTTGATCTCAACTACCATTGCTAATTTGCTCTCACTCATCTAAAGGTTGAGGCAGAGACTAGGCCCCTCGACACTTATTAAATTTCTTATTTGCAAGCTTCCCCTTGATTTGGTGGCTCCAAGAGATTACGTATTACCCCATGAACACTTCACTATCCAAGGGTTGAGACCAAGACTAGGCCTCTCAAGAATTAAATTTCACCTTGATCTCAACTACCATTGCAAATTTGCTCTCACTCATCTAAAGGTTGAGGCAGAGACTAGGCCCCTCGACACTTACTAAATTTCTTATTTGCAAGCTTCCCCTTGATTTGGTGGCTCCAAGAGATTACATATTACTCCCTGAACACTTCACTACCCAAGGGTTGAGACCAAGACTAGGCCTCTCAAGAATTAAATTTCACCTTGATCTCAACTACCATTGCAAATTTGCTCTCACTCATCTAAAGGTTGAGGCAGAGACTAGGCCCCTCGACACTTATTAAATTTCTTATTTGCAAGCTTCCCCTTGATTTGGTGGCTCCAAGAGATTACATATTACTCCCTGAACACTTCACTATCCAAGGGTTGAGACCAAGACTAGGCCTCTCAAGAATTAAATTTCACCTTGATCTCAACTACCATTGCAAATTTGCTCTCACTCATCTAAAGGTTGAGGCAGAGACTAGGCCCCTCGACACTTATTAAATTTCTTATTTGCAAGCTTCCTCTTGATTTGGTGGCTCCAAGAGATTACGTATTACCCCCTGAACACTTCACTATCCAAGGGTTGAGACCAACACTAGGCCTCTCAAGAATTAAATTTCACCTTGATCTCAACTACCATTGCAAATTTGCTCTCACTCATCTAAAGGTTGAGGCAGAGACTAGGCCCCTCGACACTTATTAAATTTCTTATTTGCAAGCTTCCCCTTGATTTGGTGGCTCCAAGAGATTACGTATTACCCCCTGAACACTTCACTATCCAAGGGTTGAGACCAAGACTAGGCCTCTCAAGAATTAAATTTCACCTTGATCTCAACTACCATTGCAAATTTGCTCTCACTCATCTAAAGGTTGAGGCAGAGACTAGGCCCCTCGACACTTATTAAATTTCTTATTTGCAAGCTTCCCCTTGATTTGGTGGCTCCAAGAGATTACATATTACCCCCCGAACACTTCACTATCCAAGGGTTGAGACCAAGACTAGGCCTCTCAAGAATTAAATTTCACCTTGATCTCAACTACCATTGCAAATTTGCTCTCGACTCGGAGGCTCGAACTGTAATCTCCCCCCGGTTTCCAGATAAGACACTTAAGAAATGGGTCCCGAAGGACCCCGAATGGGCGCTGCCAGCGGAAGGTGGCATCGGTTCGAAAACGGTTGGAACTAGGCGAGTCCACGGCACGCGAACGGTGCTCGATTTTATCGTGGTCGGCGGCCGGCGCGATTAAGATCGCCCTGGCGGCAATTTCGAGGCTAATAGCGTTGGCTCTCGAGGAAGTCGGAAAGAGGAACGGAACCGGCGCGCGGCGAGATTGAAAAGACCGACGGCGAGCCTGGTCTCGGTCGGCTACGGGGAACCATCTCGATGGTATTCAGAAGCCGGGTCGTTCTCTTCGAATGCAGAGGTTAAGAGGGATGGGAGTGGGACAGCGAACGGGCCCCGGGGAGGAGGTGGGGGCGGCACGGCGGTCAGGCGGTACGAGGGGAGGGGGAGGGTGGAGGATCACGGGAGGCGCGGAGACGAAACGAACGGAGGAGAAACGAGAAAGAAACTCGAGGAGAAAAAGAGACGGGGGCCCCGGGTGAGGTTGCTTTCTGCGGTTTAAGCCGTGCATACGTAATATCTGATTCTACGTCCGAGGGAGCAGGGCCCGGCGCGATTGTCCCGGTCGTCGTGCGCGTTGCCGGGAAGCAAGACGGGAAGCACCGGGTGGACGCGATTGAGACGAGGACGAAAGAACGACCACGGACGGGGGAGGTGGGGGCCAGCGGCCACGGATAAAGGACCCCAGATAGAGAGAGGCTAAGAAAAAGACATAGAACGAACCGAACCGTGGAGAGAAGAACGAGCAGAAAAAGATGGTGGACCGTCGGGAGGCAGCGAGCGAGCGAGAGAAAGCGAGGGGACCGCGAGGAAGAAGTACGAACGCAAGGGAGGGTGATTGTTTTACCGGTGACATGATAATACTTAGTTTAAGCGTATTTAAGGAGGCTCGCGAGGAGTCGCCGCGCCCGTTACCCCCGGTGAAAGGATGGCGGTGGGGACGACGCGATCGGGCCCCCGCAGCATCCCTATCGTCATCGTCGTCATCGGGGTCGTTGTCGTCGTTGTTGCCACTGTCGTCGCCGACGTCGGCGTCGTCGTCGTCCGGGCACAACAGTGGTAAAAAAAGAGTCCACGGGAGGAGCGGTAGTGGGAGGTGGGCCTGAAAGAAGCCACGGGGGTGGGGTGGGGGGAGAAGAGTAACTGAGACGATCCGGCGGCGGCGGCGACGGCGCAACCTATTGTCCTCGTGTCCACAGCCTTTTTCAATTCAAATTGAAGCCGCAAAAAAAGCGCAGAGCACACACACGGTTCGGGCACCGAACGCGAAAGCCGGTCCCCCGTTCGTTGGTTCGATACAGGAGGAAAGGAACCACTCTTCTTCCTTCGCTCAGGCCTCTTCTTCTCGTTCTCTCGTCTACGTCGTACGGGGGCTGATTCTATCGGACCGTAAATATCACCATCACAGAGGCAGCTAACGGGCCCAACCTTCCGCGCGCGCGCGCGCGTGCGCGTGCACTCACACACACGCGGACGCATCGGCTCGCGGGTCTTCCGTGCACGCGAATATACGAGAGCATCGTCGCGAAGAAGAGTACTAGAAACGACCAAACGAAAAAATCCTTTTCTTCTGTCCACTCCCCCCTCCCCCTGTCGCCCCCTTCACGTTTTGGTCGTTTTGTTCCACGGCTCGAGTACTTTGGCAGGAATCGGGGGGTGCCGCGTCTGTGTGCGTGTCTCCGTTTGACATTCAAAGAATATAGGGAAGGACCGGTGCCAGGAGGGACTGGCCCCGAAATCGGCGGCTTCGATCAGATTCGCCGCCCTCTTCCGTAGTTTGCCGAAGAAATACGCGGAATTCGTCGCGTCGACTCGTTGCGCTCCGAGTGCATGTATTTTTCGCCTGCGCCCGTGAGAATCGACAAGATCCTCGATAATCCTCCGGGCCTCGTTTGTAGTCGGTGCCTCGTTGGGCCCGGTACGCGGGGACCCCGAAGATAATTTAAATCTTTCGACGAGAGCCCCCGAATTTATCGTGGCTCGAATTTTCGCCGAGCGTTTTTAATAAATTCATTAGAGTTTAATGATGGCGGACGTTGGGCACCGTTTGCCTATGGATAAGAAGCATTAAATTGTTGGTTTTGCAACCTCGGTACATTAACGTGCGTCTTTCTTCTCAAGTTTCTTTTGGGTTTAACGATCAATGTAGCAGCGAAGGTTGCGCTGAACGCAGAGAGGTTTCATATATATTTATACGGGAAGTTAATGGAAGACAAATTATTAATTTATTATGTACCGCGTATCAACGATTTCGCGGAAAACACGTGGCTACTTTTTCCGTTGTATTTGATTAATGATTCGGGCCGCTCAGAAAAAGGTCAAGAATGCAATTATGATGGAATCTTTATTAATAACTCGAGTGTGGAGTCGGACAGAAATTACAGGCTTCAGAGACATGAAAGAGATTGTTGTTTCTATACCTGTATCCTACAGCATCTTGTTGCATTCATGTTTATATATTATATTATTCATTAAAGCGCGACAGGGTTCTCGTGTCAGTAATAATTAAATAAACACAATCGAAACACCGCTCCCGCTGAGCCTCCCTTGCATCGATTCGATTCATTTGGAGTTCCATGTTAACGCGTTTCATCTATTCAGCGATCCCCCAAGTTTTATTCGTCGGTAGACACCTTTTTATTACGATCAAATATCGCGCGATTTACATAACGCGTTCACGGTCGGGATATCATCCTGAGAACGATGACCGTAATAATTGTAATTTATGCGATTAACTATGAAACCGGTATCCTCGTGCGAAGTCCCCCTGACCCGTATTACACCTATAAATCGCATTTTTCTATTACCAGTCATAACCGTAAAAAGTACTCCAATCGTTCGTTCGCGGACACGACATCGAGAGAGCTCGTCGCAATTACTAATATCGTTTTCCATTTGCTTTCAGGTAAGTGATTACGTTTCGCCGCTCACGGCGACCGACCGTGCCTACGATCGACGATCCAGACTCGAGTACATCGGCCGATCTCTCCTGGAAGCTACGCAAGTAATGATTTTTCGTACCACGATTTACGCGATCGTTGCCTGTATCGCTGTTGCGAATCATAATCGTAAAACGCGTGGGCTTATTGTGCACTTTGCACGATTTGCAACAGACTTTGATCAAGGGAGAGGCTTTTCCTTTTTAAATCCTCCATTTTTCTCACGGGGAGAGTTTCCGGCCGTACCTCAGCCTGGGGCCTCGACAACCTTAATCATGCGATGACTCGTACAACCCGGGATCGTGAGATCTAATATACTGCAAGTTTGATGAACGACAGGTTAGAATGCGTAGGAATGATAGAATCACGCTATTTATCAGAAGCGTGGTCCGTGGAAATAGCTGATATCGTCGTTCACGAAATCGATTTCGTCGAACTACCTTCGTAAATTATTTTATTCGATTGAAGCATAATCAAATTAGTTTCGAAGTTTGATTTTCACTCGATAGGGAAAGTTCCAGGTCTGGGATAGACCTCTGGTATATTCTAATTCGAAATAGAGGATGCAAAGTGGCGGGATGGATTAGTTTGAAGCGGAGCGAGTCCCGACGCGGCTCCTTTATCCGTTAAGAAGCCGTGCTCTCGATGACACTTTACAAGAAACGCAATGATCGGTCCTGGGAGCCGCGTAGCTGGGTCTTTTGAAAGAATTATGGGTACCGCGGGGTCCTGCGAGCAATCTTTGTCTCACCCCGTGAGATCGGGGGACAAGAGCCCGGGCGCAGAAGCACCGGGGACCGGGGGAGTTGGTTCGTTTGGCTTCGCAAAAGCCTTCGTCTCCAACCCCCTCCATCGTCGGAGTAGATACTTTAAGGCGGTGCCGCGAACAGCGAGAAAGAGGGTCCTCGATCGCGGATCGTCGGGCCCCCTGGTCCCCGCTTTGCATTTGTTTCGGCGATCGGGCCGGCTGCCGGGGCCCGTTTCCCCTTTCAGCTGTCTTCCACCGTAGGTCCTCGCCATTCCTCGTTGTGCTCCCCTTTTTCCTCCGCCGCTTACTGTTCCTCCTCCCTCATTCTTCTTCCCTCTATCTTCGCGTTCCTCGTTCCCTCCGCGCGGCCGGACAGCCACGTCAGTCTCTAAATTACCCTGGGCCTCGTGAGTCGGGCCCACGGCGGTGTCTATCGGCTGCCAGCGACGGCCACCGAGGGACGAAGACCAATGCGTTTCGGCCTTCCGTGCGTGCCTCTTCGTTAATTGATAACTGATATCTCGGATCTTCGGACAGTTTTGGTGGCCAGGACCCGCGGACGCAACCGATGAAAACGCGCCGTCGAACCGGAGGACTCTCCTCTGGTACGCCTCTTCCCCTATTCCCTCGGATTCACGAACTGTCTCGTTTCTTCCTGTCGTTCCCTTTTTCCGTCCGCCTTCCTCCTTTCACTCTTTTTCTCCGTTTCTCCCTTTTTCTTCGTCTTCCGGCTCGTTCCTTCTTCGACCACCGCGCTCGAGCGAGAACCGAGAACCCTACCCTCCGTTTTATTCGTCCGTTTCGGGGACCAGCCGATCAGGACCCCGGGCGCAACAAGGACAACCCGGAGGGAACCGCGGAGAGAACGAGTCGTGCGGAGAGCCAGCCGGACGCGCCGACTGTCGCGCGCCTTTTTTTCTTCCTCTTCTTCTTCTGCCGCTGCTGCAACTTCTGCTACCGCCGCCGCCGCCGCTGCAGCCGCCGCCGCCGCCGCCGCCGCCGCCGTCGCTGCAGCTTCTGTTGCTCGCTGTCTTCGTTCGTCGTTCTTTCCTTCGTTCGTCTTTTTCCTCCTACTTTTTTTTACTCGCCGTGGCTCCGCGAGGACTTATAAGGCGATTCTTCGCGTTCCACCCGAAAAAAATCCCGAGTTCCGCGCTCCCGCGCGTTAACATCCCCGGCCATCTTCGCGTGGAACTGGAATAACGCTCGTCCGCCTGACGGTTCTCGTCAGTTTCTTTCGCCCAAAGGGTCAACCGAGGTGACTTCCTCCAACGACCCTTCCCATAATCCACAGGGATACTCCCTTCTCCCTTATTTGCATCCTAACTTCATCATCTTCTTCGGTGTTTTACGGCTCGTCCAAAACACCTGGTGATTCTCAGAATAGGTGGGACCGTCGATGTTCTCTATTCTCATAGGACCTCGCCGCTCTTTATTCTTCTTCTAAGTATATTTCTTTTACAATTCACTCTATGAATTGTGACTCACTTTTAATTCTTACTTGTATCCTTCAGTTCATACATTTTTCGATCTTCTAACATTTCTCTAACACGTTGACTGGCAGACCAAGCTCCCAGTTAAAATGCTCCGCGAATCAAGGATTACAGTTTCACTGTGTTTCTCCGCGTTTTATTTAGAAAGAAAATATTTTGAGAGGCGCAGAGGTCGATGGACTCGTGGTACCCTAGGTAATGGAACGGAAAGGTGTAACGCGAGGAAAGTTGGCGTCCGCGGGGAGGGAGTGGGCGGCGATTATCGTTGGTTGGATTGCATCTTCTTACACGTTCTTTCGGGGCCCGGATTCTGACGTTGCTCGTGGAAACGAAGAACGTTACTCGGGTCCGATAAGGAGCATAATGGAAAATTAGATGCGGCCAGGGCCTGGCCCGTTCCTACGTAGAAAGTTTCGATCATAGAGTACGTGCAAAGTACAGGGTACCGGAGACAATGCACCGACGCGTAATGACTAGGTTAATGGGAAAAACAATGTGCAAACAAGACGCTGCGTCGAAGATAAGAGAAAGAAGATAAGCGCGGACCGCGGGACAGGATGGCACGGAATCTTTCGATTTAATGATATCGCGATCCACCGAACGTACCAGAGAGTCCATCGAGCCCGCAATAACTCTCTGCGAATAGTATTCGACGAATACATTATACTCACGTGAACACGGGTATTACTATTAAAAGCTGACTTTACTCCTCCGCCCGGTCGGATAGCCGGGGCTACAGGAAATCAATTTTCCTGATTACACCGAGCCACGGAGAGCCGTTGCACCGGTAATCGTCGCGATAAAAGCTCCCTGCCCACGGTGACACATTGTCCAGGGACATTAGCGTGGTTCGCGACCATTTTAAATCGCTTGCTCAATTTTTATTCGAATTTCACGGGACTCGAAAAATCTTCGCGACGGTATCCAGTTAATTCTCTATTATTCAGTGTCTATTTAAAGTTACACGCGCACGAATAAAATGAAAATAGTGAAAGTTCTCACGTTAGATCGTATCTGAAGCTAGATTGCATCACCCACAGCATTTCATGCCAAACACTTATAGCGGTGTTTTCACAATTCTTGCTTTGGCGAACGATCGAAGGTAGTGTTTTCGGTATTTTCTAACCCCCTTTGACCGGGTGTCCGTCTCCTAGGTGGACGGAACTTATGGTTTGCTCCCGCGAATCTCAATTCTACGGAGGACGGGGGTGAGAGTGGAGTCTGGTCGGGTACGTGGCCCGCGAGGCCGGATGTTTGGCCGTGCAACAATAGAGGGTGATAAATGTGCACGTCAAGGGCTCCTTCTTCCACGGAGCCCCGAGGAAGGTTTCTAGCCTTCTCCTCGGAGCGATGCCACGGGATGAGAGCCTGCTCGCGGCTATCTCCATCTTGAAACGGGATACGTGGACGCCCGCGCATTCTAATGCCGGTCTCGGTCGGATTCTCTTGTCCATTGCAGGTAGAACCCCTGGAATATCTCTGTATTTCGGTGGACCGACTTCGTGAGTTTCGGCAACCGAGCTGCTCCCCGGAAAGGGAGGCTTCGATTCTTCTCCCAGAACCAAACGACTTTCTGACAATTCAAGAAACTGGAGCATTCGAGTGACTTTCTAAGTGGAATGAGAATTAATCGAGCCCAATCGAGTGTCCCAGCTTGCAATTAATACAGAAATATTCTTATATCCTGACTGAAATCATTTGCACTGCGACGTATATCAGCTTCCACTGCTTCAGCTAATTTTAGCTACACGAGACCCTAGTAACGACGAACAGGTTTTGCAATTTCGATCGCAGACTATTACCAAACGAACAGCTAATAATTTGTTGGATCGAATAAAATTTCGCGCATCTTTGTCGGAAGGTCTCGGCTAGCAGTTACAGGACGATTGACCCCCTAAGCGATTAATAGAGGCTTCTCTGCTATTAGAAGAACTGTAGCATCGTTCGAAGGGCGCATTAAGATTCGTCGATAAGGGAAACTCGTCTAAACTCTTAAGAAAAGCAGGATCGACCAGTTGCGTGAATCTGATTAAATGGGAAAGTATGGTAGTCTCCCGAGCGGTAATATTACTACCTAGGCGATACTATTGCTCGATAAACTCGACTACGTTGGGGTACGTATCGGTTACTCTGTAACGACCACCGTGTGTGTACGTACGTCTCGTAATAACATTCGTTCGGCCGTGACAGAGAGCCCCCTTCGAAAATAAAGGGTTGACGCAGCTATTTTGTTTATAGCTTTATTACGCAAGATCGAACACGTTTCTCAAACTCGACGCGTCGATCGAACGTTGAGTTTCACGTAATTAAAAGCGACGTGGAAAGCGAGGCGTGCCAGAAATGGGCAGAATTAATTTATTTTGTCGAAATAGTTTTCCAGCGGTTTGGAAAATGACGGGGTTTGGAAAATGACGGGGTTTAAGCGTAGATAATCCGGCTGGTCTTGTTTCGTTTCGCGGTCAGCCGCGGCTCGGTTCGCCGGAGCAGGACAAATTGCGTTAATTAATGAAGCAGAGCGGCGGGCAGTAAACGCGCTCGCCAAAGAACAACGGGCCGGCCGATAGAACCGCGATCGCGTTAATCAAAGAAACGATTACCTTTTACGACGTCTAATACGAGATTAGTGCCTTCGCGGATCCGACATCGTTCGCTCTTTGCACGAGTGCACGCGCCTCGAACGAAGAATCGCCGCGAAGTTCTGCTCGAATAGTTCCCCTACTCGACTCCCCCCTTTCCGTTCTTCGCGTTTCTCGTTTGCTAGATATCCCGCTCGACCGTTACAGGAATTCAAACGCGACGCCTGGCCACGCCAGGGCGATTCAGGGCTGATGGTACCCGAGGATAAGCGACGTCGTAAAATCTGGCCCCTTCTGAACTTTTTGGAAAATTACGAGCTTTCGTAAATCAAAATTCAAAGGGCTCTGGCTTGTATAAGTAGGTTTGTATATTCTGTGCTTCGAGGTTATTTTTTACAGAATTTTACAACCGAAAAGTTAGTAAGGGTGGGGTTCGGTTTGGAAGTATCGATTGGCTGCGAACGCGTATGTCGCTAATGTCGATGTCCGGAGCAGGAAACACCGTGGCGTGGGTGTCGACGGTCGCAGTTCATTGAAAATTCCTGAGTGTCCCCGGGGTCCCGTTAGAACCACGCCAGGAGGGCTACCGTCGACTCCAGCAACGGATTATTTAGTGGAGGCACGCGCTGCCGCTTGATTTTCACCTGCAGATAACTCAATTCTCGGGGACCCTCGTGTCCAGCCGATTCCGAAACCTCGATGTCGCGTTGTATCTTTTCCAAGAAAATCTGAGACGTTTCTGGCACGCTCGTATCTACGTGATCTGGTAGGAACGGGTTCATTATTTTGCTTCGAGTTTCGAATTATTTATATTACTCAGTTTTTTTATATTTATCGATGAAGTGACTATCTTCGACAGTGAAACGAACTTTTAATAAACTTCAGTTATGTATCTACTCACGATAAGAATTAGCGATGATGGTCGACGATCCAGGGGGTATTCAAAGATATCAAAGACCTGTGGGGGTTGAAAAACCTCTTTATTCCATAATTATTTGACAAAGGGCTGGAATAGTAGCGTTGGGTTGCGTAGAATGTTGATTTGGATGTTTGAAAGTTGGCGATCGGTGTCTGGAGTAGATGGGGGGTCGGATAAGTGGCTAGACGAGGACACGTTCGAGGCGTTGATCCGACATTCGGCGTGTTGACCCGCGCGTTCCGCTCTCGCGATCGATCTGGAACGACAGAGTCCGAGGCGGAGGCCTCCGAACGGGCGAACAATAAAGCGACGGACCGGTAGAGAGAGGCAAGAGAAACAAGAAGGGAAGCGGAACGGTAGGATGGCTTTGGACGAGGAGGAAGATACGGTTCGGGTGAGGAGTGCGAGGGAGAGGGAACGAGAGCATCGGTATTAATTACACGGCGCGCGTCCGGCTCCCTAGGCCACCTACGGTTACCCGCTTTGCATAATACGTATATACACTTACGGTAAGGGTGGCGAGGGAGGACGCGAAAGAAGGTACAGTCCGAGGGAACAGTAGGGGAAGGGGATGGCCGGCGAAGTGTAAGGCGAAGACGAAGAGGAACGGTTCCGTAGGGAGGAGCAGGCGGGAGGGGGAGGATCTGGCGCAGATCGAAAACGAGGAACGGCGAGGAACGTGTTCCATTCCCACTCGGTCGGAACCGGAATCGCCTACCCTTTCTCCTTGGGTCCCAGCCGCGGAGAGAACCTCGGAGGAGAGAAGGTTCGTCTTCTTTTGTCCTTGTTTCTTTTTCTTTCACCGGGTCGAAGCGCGCCTGATTATTTAGGCAGCGAATGTTTAATCGAAGCATTGTATCGGCAGGACCCCAGAGCTGCCTGTGGCTCCTCGGTTGCCTGGCCGGGGCTCTCCTCTCTCGTTGTGTTTAGCCAAAGAGACACTCTCCGCCTCCTCCACCCTCCCTCCGCCGCCTCCCCCGGTTTCTCCCTGTCTTTCTTGCCACCGCCACCGCTTCAACTGCCACCTTCGCCTCCGCCAGCGCTGCCCGCCGCAGCCGCAGCCGCCACCTCATCCTCTTTACGTTTATTCGTTTATTTGCTGGTGGCTGATACCTCATTACCGCGACAGATCCACCGATAAGCGCACCGTTCTCGGAAACACACAATGCGCCCCTCCTTCCTCCTGATGCTGCTGCTGCTCTGCCTCTGGCTGCTGCCCCCGTCGACCAACAGAGAGGAGAGAAGGAGAAGGTGGCGGCATCAGGAGCACAATCCGCACGGCCAACCATCCTTGCCCTTTCCTTAGCCGTTCGACAAACCTCTCCTCGTCCACGATCTCTTTTCCCCGTCGTAGACTTTACCGAGAAAGTAGATATCACTCCCGCCTTGCCTCCCCCTGACTTCCATCGAGGGTGAAATCGCACGGTATAACTCCATTCGACGGACCCACGTCCGTCCCGGGCCTGCTTTATCGCTCTATCGTCCGGTCTGCGTCGAATTTCCATTTATTAGCGGATCCCACTCCTACAATCGATTTTCGTGACCGCTCGAAATTCAACCCCTTATCGATCGAGATATCAACTCACCCAAGGGGCCCGTTACGTTTCCATCCAAATAGAATTTCATTCAAGTATCTGAACTTTAGACCGCTGCTTTTTACACCGTTCGATTCATTTATCCAAAGAGTGAAGCCTAAAATCGGCTTTAACCCTTTCTGGTAAACACAGTCGAGGTATACGAGTAGATCACTTTCCTGGGGCTCTTTACGGGGTTAAGGAACAATTTTTCGAAAATTCTTAGAATTTCTACGTATTCTTCACTAAAATACGCGTTGTTTGCCTTTGGGAACATTGAAATCGTCCAATCCGTTCGGAAGTTATGACTTCTTAAACATACGTATCTAATTTAAGGGGATTAGGCATGAAATTTCATTTATGATCAGACATTGTAGTTTCGTTGAGGAATTTTTTTCTCGAAACTGCGCAGGATTTCGGGGGTAGGTGTATTAATCAAAAATGATTTTAATGGACCCACGCGACCGAAAATAATTTTTCCAGAACGATTTGAAACTTTTCTGCACCTCTGTGGCCGAACATTCTTTCGAAGAATTCCTATTAGTTGTTAACAGGGAAAAAGGAACAAGATCAGGTGGGGATATCAACATTTTTTAAATTTCATACGATTACGTAACAATGACCAAACTCTGGCTATTCTTTGAAAAAAATTAAATGAATATTCGTCGACGTACGATAACATATTTTGTAGTTTTAAAGTTTGTATAATTTAAAAGAGAAAAGAGGCTCAACCACGCGATAATTAACGCGAAGAATCGTGGATCGCGAGGAGTCACGCCTATTTTCGACTGGCCTGGCTACCGGAATCGCACGGAATTTCCATTTATTAAAGAATGGCCTTCGTTCTTTCGGGGAACGCTTGTACCTATTAGCCAGATCGCAGCAGATACCGGCGGGCGCAAAAAAAACGACATCCTCGGAAAGTCGAACTACCCGACTAGTTGTCATCGACAGTTTCGATTGTTATTTCGATCCCGATCGGCGCGGGATATATTATGCTAATGACAAGCAAGCACGAATGGATTGTCGTATAGTTTAAATTGGATTTCTGCGTCGTTCGGGTCGTAAAGGCAGGAAACTCGGACCGATACGATCTACGGAATCCTTGTTTCGAAAGGCTAATGCTTTCGACAAATTTCATCGGGGAAAGAAACCAGAACCGTAAATAAAACGCCACTCGATGCCTCGCGGAAACGTTGCACGGAGAGAGGAACGTCAGTCCCCGAAGGGAGGGAGATTATGGTACCGTCGAGGATCACGGTTATTTCGAGAAAATCGTATTCAAAATTTAAAGATTGCCGCGTCTTATCCGCGCATCGACATATTAAATTGGTTGTAACCCCGACGGGCGGCTCGAATTTCAAAATTTACGAGCAGGAATTACCTTTTTAACGCTTGAACGTATAAAAATATGGATTTCCTCCGAACGAGGCTCCAAAACAGAATTTAATATGCAAAAGTCTAGATAACTCTCGAACGCGTTGTTCGTTTTCGTTGAAACTTGGACAGTTTATCCCCGAAATCAGGTACCGTCGATAGAGAGAAACGTCCAACGGAGGACTACTTATTATTTCGGGAATAAACGTACGGCGCGCGTCGCGTCTCGAGCGAATCGGTATAAATAGCGTGGAAAAAATTGGCTCGAAGGCGGAGGGGGTGTAGAAAGGGCAAGAGAGAGGGGATGGGGGGAGTCGGGGAGGAAAGGAGGGGGTTTGGACATTATTTATCGATAGCAATGAAAAGGTGGCGGTCGGCGCTTGATGCCGGAGGCTCATTATTCAGATTAACGTTACGCGCCTTTTTTCGCCGGCCAATACGCCGCTGAATATTACTCAATAAATCACGGACGTCACAGTGCTAAAGACCCAAAGAAAGGAGGGTCCTTGAGATTTTTCAAATCATCCGGCTTGATGAATGCAACATCGTTCCTTGGGCCACGAACTCGTGGCTGCCTCGGTGAACGGATGCGCACCAGAAAACATTAACATCGGCTACCAACGCGTCGCCATTAGCATGAGTTAAAATGGTAATGGTAATACAATACATCGATTGAGCGGCGTGGAATCGTTTACAGCCACGGGAGGCGTTAAACTCGAATGCAGCCCGCGCTAAACATACCGACGCGCTTCGAGCCGATTAAGGAGCGTTTAACTGATTAAGGAGCGGGTCATTACCACGACGTTCTCGAGACCGTTTCGTTTGTGAAACCCACGGACGGCGTCGATCGGGGGAGATCAAGGCTAAGGGCGAGGAAGACTCGTTTCTTTATCCGACGGTTGCGCGGGGTAGTTTTCTGAGTAATGAGACACGTTGGACCCAGACGGTGCCCAACATTTTTACCCTAAGCCCCATTTATACTATCGACGGAGCCACGTACGATCCTCCAGCCATATTCAAAACGCTATGAATAGCGTTCTATCATTATTTTCGATTGTTCGCGTAACGAAAGAATTCGAATTGCACCTTTTTTTTTTTGTACTGCAGTATTGTCCGTGGAAGGTTCAAAGTCTGCCGAGGCCTTCGACGGTAAATTTGCTACTTATTTATAAAAAAAGGAACGCCATTACTCCCGAGCAACTCGAGGATCGAGTTCCAGCGGAGCAATTAATAGTTACGATACAGTACGTTCAATTACTGTTAAGCTCTCGATTAACTCCCGCATAGGTGCATCGAGAAATCCGAAGAGGATTAGATTCTTTCGTACGGTGATCGAAACAATTACTATTTTTAATTCCCCCGTGGATCGCGTCTAAATCCTTTCGAGCGTAAGCCACTCGTCCCAACCGCGAAATAATATTCAGCGTTAATGCGAAACTATCGATCTTGCGCGCGGAAATTATCGGGTTTCTTATACGGTAGTATCTCATAACGTGGCATTTAGTAATATTTAATTTCATTTTATTCGTGCTACACCATTCTACCAAGTTATCAAGATCTAATTGCATTTTAATGGCCTTATACCGAGAGGAGGACTCGAAAAAGTTTCAGGCCATTCGCATGGGGAAGGAATTTGCATTGGCGTATATATCTGGCCACGTCGCTCGCGAATAAGTTAAATAACATAATACTCACACGGGGATCTCTAATATCACTCTGCTAGCATACAGTACGATTTTTTTTACATTTAAAGACTCTTTACGACGAACATTCCTAAATATTCGAGAGCTCGAAGACTTCGAAGAGAACAGTTTTCTCGATGAAGTTTCGCTCGTTAACCCGCGAGTGGATTATTGCTGCAAGTTTAAGCTATCTTTTAGATGCTTTAGAGTTGATTTACGTTTACCAAATTGGTAAAAATCGACATCAAGTAAGATAATTTAGCGAATAACACTGAAGGGTTAAGATGATCGGAATTCGCGGCGGCGGTGTTTTGGTTAAAACGAGGGACTTTCGTGGACGCGCGAAAACACTTGTAGCCGGGTCAGTCGGGGCCTTGGGGCAGCATTATTATATCGACGTAGGCGCGGTTACCGCCAACACCGTGGGATATTAGCGTCGAAAGTCGAGCGACGCGGTAAATAAACGTTCCTGTTTCGCGGCATTATGCGGGAGAAAACTTTGTTCCCGGCCGAAATATGCGGAGCGAGGGAGCCAGAGCGGTCCGGCGCTACTGGTAATCGAGATTTATATCCCGATTACGGCTAAGGGGAGGGGCGACCAGGTAACGAGGAACATTCTCGTCCGGCCCTTAACATAGTTAGCATTAGTCGTACTCGGCCGCGCAAAGAGAGAAAAGGGAAGAGGAGACGCTACGCGGCGGGCAAATGTATTCCAGCCACCGCGGTACAATAGAGTTACGAACATTTAGCCAATGCGAACCGTACTGACCCCTGCCACCCCCTGTCACGTCGTTCTCAACCACCCTACAGCCTCTATTATTCTACTAAAAAGTCGCACGTAAACAGATCTGCCTTAATTTTAAATTGGTAAACGGGAAGTTTACTGAAACTTCGAAATCCTATTCGCGTTTATTTCCCTCGACATCTCAACTTGAGAATCAATTTTTCTAGTTCCACAGTGGCAAATGTGGTGACGTGGCAGTCGAAGCGTTAAAAGAGACACATCTAGTGCATAACAGAGACACACAGTTTGTCGAATAACACAAACTTCGTCGAACCATCGAATCAAAATACGCTAGACTGTAAGAGGACAAGGACGACGGAAGTTAAAGGGAGCGAGTGTGTCGGTAGGACTCTGTAAAGTCCTCAGTCGTACTGTGACGGTCGAGGCAATTATACGTAAAAGTGAACCAACTGTGATAATTTCGAGGAGCAACGGAGGCGTCGGAATACCGCAAGTCTAGAGGAAGAAAAGGAGGAAGGGAAAGGAATCCCGGAGGGTTGTGTTTGCCGCGACTCACTGGGTCACCATTTATAGACGTATTCATCTGCCTCGTGACTGGGAGTCGGAGGAAGGATTATCGCCGTAGCCCACGGAGGGCAGCATTGGAGTCGCCAAGCGTGGGATAAATATCTAGGGTCTGTGTTTCGTTTAATTAGCATCGGTATACCAGTACGCTCGCGGTCGCGTCCGAATACGTGTACGCGGCGCAACCGGGCGACGGTTGGTACACCACGTAGGGACCGCGAGAGGGTGAACGAGCGTGTTGGTTCACGAGTGGGTGGGTGGGAGTAGGGGGAAGGACTGGAGTCGAGTCGCGGACGTAGGGACGGTCGGATGTTGTAGGAGAGCGAACGGAAGGGGAAACGGCGAGAGGACAGGAACGAAGAAGAGAAGAAAAGGAGATTGGGAGGAGAAGGAGAATCACAGTTGGACGGACACGTTGACGAGGCACGGTAGTACCTCGAGGACTAATTAAATAAATCCGGGAGCGGCTCCTCGGGCTGCGATCGCGGCCGTAACCGCCACGACGATGGTTAGGGTCGTCGTTGCGGAGGCGTCTCGGGTCAAGCAGAAGGTCAGCACGCTGGCGGTCCATCTTCTCCTCCCTCCTCGTCTTCTGCTTCATCACCGTCGTCCCGGTGCTCCTCTTTTCGTGACGAGACTAGCGCCCCTCGTGTCGTAGATTACCTTCCGTCCTAGCTAGTCATGCTAATTTATTCGACGCCGGAGAACCCCGACCGGGCATAACGATCGCTTTCCGTTGGCCGGAACTCGACCTCGAGAAATGCACGGGTCGAATGTTGCCGATTAGCGCGCCCCAGACCCGGCATTTGTTGCGCCGACAGATTTTATCCGCGAAAGAAACGCTCCGACCGACGAAAGGCGTAACGACCAGCCACCCAACCCTCCCTAGTCTTTCGTTCGAGGATCACGAGCCACCCTGATGGAAGAACTGTCTGTTCACCTTCTAGCTGTTGCGGTAATTGAGAAAAAAAGATGGACCACTAGGCCTACCTGAGTCATCTCGTTACAGACTCCTTTTTCACGATAAGTACCGCAACCTGCTCGTTTCGCAGTAGAACGTCGCTATCGAGGTATCATTGAACTCGGAATAAACGGATTTGGGAGAAACGACCGTGCAGTATTTTTTCGGTCCACGAAGAACGCCCCTCGTCAGACTCCTGCGAACGTAACGAACTGAATTTTAAGTCGGGGCCCCGCTCCAGGAACGTCCATCCAATATCGTAATTCCAACGGACCGCCAGTGGAGTTGCGGGCATCGAGGATACCCGATGCACGACCAGATAGAGCCTCTAAACCGCCTCTCGCGGTACACCTTGCAGTTAGCGGGCGATATTAGTCTAGGTGGCAGCTGTTGGTGAGAGCCTCTGCTTGTAACCAATCAACGTGGTCGGTCTCTCTTCGACGCCGTTTTCCTTCTCGGTCTCGTCGTTCATCATCCGCCACTCGACCCGTCCGAAGTTTCTCCTCTCGTTCAGGAACGAGGCACGAGCTTCGACGAGTCATTACGCGAATACCGCGAAGTCAGCTCTCGGATATTCCGCGGGTGTTGCGTCCATGACTCGCGCGCAGCAATTTTCTACGTTTCCAGGATTGCTGGGACGACTTCATGGCGCGTGACTGCTTCGCTGTTTTTGGTATTAACGATTATTTACGCGCCGTGGTCTGTAAACTTCCTGATTCTCGATAGCGATCGCTGGAACCTTGGGTTAAGGATACTTTCAGAGGGTTGATAAATCACCGAAATATCTGGTACCAGACCAGTGGTAATCGAACGATGGAAATATAACATCGTGGTGTCGAAGTTTTTCTCGAACGACGATCGTGGGTTCCCGCGCGTACGCCGTGGATCGATCGTCGTCCAGCGGATTCCATTTTCGATCGAACGGATTTCGATCGTTGGGCTCCGCAGCCGCGGCAGGAGGCAATTTATACGTTAAACGGTTCCGCGTTTTTCCCGCGCGGCTCGCGGTACCAGTTCTTGCGAATAGACCTCTCGGCGAGAGAGGACGAGCAGAGAGATATCGTCGAGGTAGGTAGAGCGAGGCGAGTACGAATGCGGCCGCGTCCCGTTCAGGACGATAAATATAATGCGCGTTCGTGTAAGGAAAGTCGACGCCAAAGACGACGACGACGCCGGCTAGGATGAAGAAGAGGAGGACGAGGAGCACGAGAGCGGTCTAAGGGCACCGTAGCCCCGGCCACTTTGACTCAGCATGCCACTCTTACCCCTAATTAGCATACAATTTCTGTCATTGCGGACGCTGCCGGGAACCCGGCGAGTATAAGCACTAAATACCTAAGCGGAAACACGCCTGGCCAACGACTAACTGTGCCCACCGACGACAAATTGCGTTACCCATTTACATATCTTCCCGCGTACTCTAACGTTAAACGCTCTTTGCTCGATTTACGCCTCTATACTCCGAACGGTCGGAGAACGTCCCCGGTGGGAGTGGCCTTATTTCTATTATTTAGCCCCCCCCCCCCCGAGACTCGAATTACCATGTAAATTTTACATTTTGAAACTACGTAGCGACGTTTAAATATATGGTACAAGGTAGATTTCCGCGACGATTGTTCCCAGGCTGTCTATCCGCGGATCGAACGATGTCTTGGACGTTTCGTAAAGCGTGTCGCGACCGAAAAGGCCTAACGGCCGCGCCGGCGTTCGTACGAAACGTTTAACGAGAACACCTGCCCACTTCGGGGTGCAAATGCACGCGTCATTATCAACTAATAAGGCCCCGAGTGAAATGATCGGGTATTGCGGAGGCGAATGACCGGCGAGACTCGTTAAATCGTTGCCACTTATCGCCAAGGCGGTTCTCCGAGCATTTAAAGGCAATCGGCGCGGCAACGCGATCCAGCATTACGCCTGTCGCTTCTATCGAGCGAAGTTTTCTCGCGAACAGGTGCGTGACTTAGAAATAATCAACTATCCGGTGTCCTTTCGACGCGCGAGAAACTCGAACAATACCTGTACTAAATATCTCGCGGACGTATCTTTGGGGCTGATCGAACCGAGACAGATCTCTTAAATGGGTTTTTAATTGCGCGGTAAACGGGGCGATGGGAGCAGGGGAAAATAAACCGCGACGGGGATCGGTTTGTTAACCCTTTGGTACTCGATCGGTTGACTGGTGCTTGCGTTAAAATCGACGGAAACGGAAACGGAATTGGGCGTCGTGGGGCTTTGGCTAGCAGGCCGCGCGAATGGCTCGCCCCGAGGATGATTTCTTCTTCCGCGCAGAAGACAGAGGGCGATCCCTTATGGGCGGAGGGGTCGCGGAAAATAATAAATAAATATTGTTACCGGGGACGCCCATTCTTTAATAACCGAGAGGCCGGTACGCACACTGGCCCGCGCTACGTGTATGTATAAATAAGTGTTCCCCGGACGGTACCCTGAAGTCGGAGCGATAAAAGGAGCAACGAGAGCGCCGGAGTGCTTCGGAAAGTTCGATTAGAGTTTTTGTTTGCTGCTCAGAGGCAGCTCGTTCTCCGTTCCACCTTGTCGTTCCTGCGTCTCGTTCTCCGTTTCTCCCGTTCGTCCTTAGCCCGTCGGCCCCGGCCCGTCCTCGTCGTTACACTTCCCTTCCTCCTCCGGGGTTCGCCACGAACGCGCCGATGGTTCGTCCAGGTGCGTGTTCTCTCGTTTCAACCTTCCACGACGCGAACGGAGAGAGGCCAAGATGGGCCGATGGTACTCGCAATTTTTTGCCCGGCCCATTCTTCGATCCCTGCGCCGCACGATACTTCGGAACGCCGCGGAGGCAAAGGGAACGGCTCCGTGGCGGACGCGAGAATCGAAAACGGCAGAGAGGAGACGCTTTGCATCTCGTAACCCCGATCCGTACCATCTCCAGCGATTTTGCTAATTTTCGAGAACGACAACCGGCCAATTATCCTCCGTCGTCCCTCTTTATTTGCACGGGACTCTAACCGGCTAATTGTATTTACTGTCCCGGCGGTAATTAAATATCAGAGAAACGAAAAATTATACGAGGTACTTCGAAATTTATATTAATTCAATTTTCCTCGAAAAGGGAGAAGTCGATTCCATTACCGCGGTATGGCCTGGGCTTCCGGCCACGGGAACGTAATATCGTTCGTTTTAATTTTAATTTTAATGACCGGTAGACAAACTCCAAATAATGAGAGCGTAATGAAATCACGATATAAATACAGCGATGAAGGTTTGCCCCGTTGCTTATTACCTTGAAACTTGTCTTTTATTCGCGTCGCGCGTTTTGAGGGGTCGAAGAGCCGGTGAAACATGGAAAACGGTTTACTCGGGACGAGAGTCGTCGTCGTGGTAAGGACTGGACTCGTATCTCGCGCGAGGCATCCTCGTAAGGCTTGTTTCTCGTAAAAAGTTCAGCCACGAAGACGGCACGTAACAACCGCCTACAAGTTAAAGCACGTGGACACGTCGGTTTTTTCTTCGCGGCGGGGACCGCGGATCGCTCGGGGCTTCAATTTAAGCGTACCCGGCTAAAACAATAGGCCAGGCCTCTTCCTTCCACGGCCGTCAGGCCGTCGTTTGGACAGCCCTGGAGGCTGGGTCGGAAAAAATAAATGGCCCGAAGAACCGAAACCCTCTACGAAGTCCGCGGCCGCGCGCGCACACATCGCGCTGTCGGCTCGGGACGGCCAGGATACCAAGGGAACGACGGTTATAGAGAGAGACCAGACTCGAACCGAGAGCTATACGTACACCGGGAGATGTAAAAGTGGATGCCACCACGCCCAGAAACGACCTCGAGACCTCTTTCGCCCCGTTTCTCCTTCTTCCCTCGACTATCTCGCGAACCTCGAACTCTGCGAGCCGCTAGACCAGCAACAATCCCACCCCCACTGCCGACAGACATCTACAAAAGCTCCAAACTCAACCTCCTCAAGGACTAACCTCTTTGCACTAAGTAAGTTGCAATTCTAATACTAACGTTGACGTATAGTGTAATTGAGAAATTTAAGATTTATTCGATATCAAAGTAGTCGACTAAATATTATTAATAGGATGTCTAGAATAATATGGGACTCGAATTCTAATCTAATACTAACGTTGACGCATAGTGTAATTGAGAAATTTAGGATTTATTCAATATCAAAGTAGTAGACTAAATATTAGTAATAGGATGTCCTGTTCAAAATCTAGAATAATATGGGACTCGAATTCTAATCTAATACTAACGTTGATGCATAGTGTAATTAAGAAATTTAAGATTTATTCAATATCAAAGTAGTTGATTAAATATTATTAATAGGATGTCCTGTTCAAAATCTAGAATAATATGGGACTCGAATACTAGTTTAATCTAATATTAACGTTGACACATAGTGTAATTGAGAAATTTAAGATTTGTTCGATATCAAAGTAGTTGACTAAATATTAGTAATAGGATGTTCTGTTCAAAGTCTAGAATAATATGGGACTCGAATTCATATCTAATCTAATACAAACGTTGACGTATAGTGTAACTGAGAAATTTAGGATTTATTTGATATCAAAGTAGTCAACTAAATATTATTAATAGGATGTCCTGTTCAAAATCTACAACAATATCGAATTCTAATCTAATATTAACGTTGACGCATAGTGTAATTAAGAAATTTAGGATTTATTCAATATCAAAGTAGTTGATTAAATATTATTAATAGGATGTTCTGTTCAAAATCTAGAATAATATCGAATTCTAATCTAATCTAATACTAACGTTGACGTATAGTGTAATTGAGAAATTTAGGATTTATTCAATATCAAAGTAATTGATTAAATATTATTAATAGGATGTCCTGTTCAAAATCTAGAATAATATCGAATTCTAATCTAATCTAATACTAACTTGACGCATAGTGTAATTGAGAAATTTAAGATTTATTCGATATCAAAGTAGCCAACTAAATATTATTAATAGGATGTCCTGTTCAAAATCTAGAATAATAAGGGACTCGAATTCTAATCTAATCTAATATTAACGTTGACACATAGTGTCATTGAGAAATTTGGGATTTATTCGATATAAAAGTAGTCGACTAAATATTATTAATAGGATGTCCTGTTCAAAATCTAGAATAATATCGAATTCTAATCTAATATTAACGTTGACGTATAGTGTAATTGAGAAATTTAGGATTTACTCGATACCAAAGTAGTCGACTAAATATTATTAATAGGATGTCCTGTTTAAAATCTAGAATAATATCGAATTCTAATCTAATCTAATACTAACTTGACACATAGTGTAATTGAGAAATTTAGGATTTATTCGATATCAAAGTAGTCGACTAAATATTCTTAATAGAATGTCCTGTTCAAAATCTAGAATAATATGGGACTCGAATTCTAATCTAATCTAATACAAACGTTGACGTATAGTGTAACTGAGAAATTTAGGATTTATTCGATATAAAAGTAGTCGACTAAATATTATTAATAGGATGTCCTGTTCAAAATCTAGAATAATATGGGACTCGAATACTAGTTTAATCTAATATTAACGTTGACACATAGTGTAATTGAGAAATTTAAGATTTGTTCGATATCAAAGTAGTTGACTAAATATTAGTAATAGGATGTTCTGTTCAAAATCTAGAATAATATGGGACTCGAATTCATATCTAATCTAATACAAACGTTGACGTATAGTGTAACTGAGAAATTTAGGATTTATTTGATATCAAAGTAGTCAACTAAATATTATTAATAGGATGTCCTGTTCAAAATCTACAACAATATCGAATTCTAATCTAATATTAACGTTGACGCATAGTGTAATTAAGAAATTTAGGATTTATTCAATATCAAAGTAGTTGATTAAATATTATTAATAGGATGTTCTGTTCAAAATCTAGAATAATATCGAATTCTAATCTAATCTAATACTAACGTTGACGTATAGTGTAATTGAGAAATTTAGGATTTATTCAATATCAAAGTAATTGATTAAATATTATTAATAGGATGTCCTGTTCAAAATCTAGAATAATATCGAATTCTAATCTAATCTAATACTAACTTGACGCATAGTGTAACTGAGAAATTTAGGATTTATTCGATATCAAAGTAGTCGACTAAATATTATTAATAGGATGTCCTGTTCGAAATCTAGAATAATATGGGTCACGAATTCTAATCCAATACTAACGTTAACGTATAGTGTAATTGAGAAATTTAGGATTTATTCGATATCAAAGTAGTGTACTAAATATTATTAATAGGATGTCCTGTTCAAAATCTAGAATAATAAGGGACTCGAATTCTAGTCTAATCTAATACAAACGTTGGCACATAGTGTAATTGAAAAATTTAGGATTTATTCGATATCAAAGTAGTCGACTAAATATTATTAATAGAATGTCCTGTTCAAAATCTAGACTAATATCGAATTCTAATCTAATCTAATACTAACTTGACGCATAGTGTAATTGAGAAATTTATGATTTATTCGATATCAAAGTAGTCGACTAAATATTCTTAATAGGATGTCCTGTTCAAAATCTAGAATAATAAGGGACTCGAATTCTAATCTAATCTAATACTAACTTAACGCATACTGTAATTGAGAAATTTGGGATTTATTCGATATAAAAGTAGTCGACTAAATATTATTAATAGGATGTCCTGTTCAAAATCTAGAATAATATCGAATTCTAATCTAATCTAATACTAACTTGACGCATAGTGTAATTGAGAAATTTAGGATTTATTCGATATCAAAGTAGTGTACTAAATATTCTTAATAGGATGTCCTGTTCAAAATCTAAAATAGTATAGGACTCGAATTATGGTCCTTCGATTACCCATTTAGCGGAGAACTTTTTAACGAAAGTTCCCAGCCAGAAACTCGATGCTCTGTGTGATTTGTTGCGCGCGTACGTACGTACGCGTTCCACGCAATTTGAGATCGAGGCTTACTCGAAAGCCGGCTCGTCCAGGTTGTAGATCCTCCTTGTTCCTGTACTGGGTACAAGTCTTCATTCGGTAGTAAAAAGTGTATCGTGAATCTCGGTAATCGAGACGATGCGCCTCGACCAGTATCGATGGAATCTCGACGTTTTACGACGCTCGAACGCATCGGAGCGAGGATATCTGTGCTACGCGATAATCCCAGTGTCCTCCATCTTGGCGGGGCCGTCGTTAACAAGGGTTACAAGCTCGAATTAGCGGTAATATTCTTCGGGGAAGGTACTCTCTTACGTCACGCCGCGACAGCGAAAGGAAGACCTAGAAAGGTCGACGGAGGGACGGTAATAATTTCTATGATTGCGACTCTAATAACACGGGATGCTCTTACGAAGGCGGAGGCAGGGCAGACTCGAATATCAGTACCTGGCCTCCCGTTGATGGAAACGAGGTCCTCTCCGCAGTATCTATCGTCGAACGAGATTCACGGTACTCGCGAAGGAAAAGTCCAGGTTTTTTTTCAAAATGTTAAAACAAAAAGCGTGTATTTAAAAGAGAATCTTCTATTAGAAACGAGAGTATAGTGTTCCCCGGTAGACTGTTGCGATTTCTCCATGGTTTTCTCCGCATGGGTTAGTTTGAAACAAGAAGTGGAAGCGTTCTGGCAAAGCGTACGTAGCTTCGGTTACACTTACGGATTTGGTACACTTAAGTACTGTGATGTTGCAAAACGGCGGCCATTCGAAGGGAACATTGAGAGAAACGCGTGGAGAATGCTCACCTTGCCTCTGAAACAGTTTGATTTTGACATTTTTTGGAACGTGAACTTTTCGAAACGTGCGTCGAACCGGTTTAGAAAAAAATGGATCAAAATTTCGAGACCGCAGGCACTTTATCGCGAAAGTTGCATTCCGCTTTAAATGAGATATCGCGTTTCTGCGAGTCGAGAGTAATCAAGTGTCAGGGAGTGTACGCGCGTCATTGCACACAATTAATGTTGCGTTGCAGAGGCGTAAGTGGGTTTCTAATCCAGCCTAATGGCATCGAGGGATCTGTGTCGTGACGTTACCGCTGCGCGATTAGTCATTACGTTGCTCGACGAAAGCGGTCCCTTCTTTGCCGCGGCACGGCTAAACCACTATGTAATTATGCTCCAAGGGCCCTTCAGGGAAAAGGGGAAGGCTCGAGGATGAGGACCGAACCTGAGAGTCATGCAGCGTCATCGTTTTCTAGGACGACGTCTGCACGGGACAAGGACGGGCTCCTGAATACGTGGTCGCATAGTATTTCTCGGTATTGCATATGGGAATCTCTTCCTTCCGTACTTGCCGTGTATTTTATTGCTTTTAGATGGGACGCAAGAAAATAAATTAACCACGAGATCGGTAAGAAGGTCCATCGAAAGAAACCAATGTCCAGAATATGAACTTTCAGAACACGTTTTCTTCGACGATTCGGTTATTTTTAGAAGTTAGGTGTATACAGGGTGTTCGACCACCTCTGGGAAAAATTTCAATGGGGGATTCTAGAGGCCAAAATAAGACGAGAATCAAGAATACCAATTTGTTGAAAAAGTTATTAATAATTAAATTCAGAAATTTCAAATCGTTCTGGAAAAATTATTTCTCGTTGCAGGGGTCAATTATAAGCATTTTTGGTGAATAGGCATATCCCTGAAATCCTACCCACTTTCGAGAAAAAAAATCGGGTGTTGAAATTTTTTGGCAGAAAAAAAAAATTTTTCAAATCGTTTTAGAAAAATTATTTTCGGTTGCAAGAGTCGATTGCAATCATTTTTGGTAATTACACATATCCCCAAAATCCTACGCTTTATCGAGAAAAAAATTCTTTACCGAAAATCTAATGTGAGGCCAGAAATGCTTCTCTGAAATTTCATGAGAATCTTTAAAATGTCATAACTGCTGAACGGATTGGACGATTTTAATGTTTAAAAAAGCAAACTACGCGTATTTTGATGGAGAATATGTACAAATAGCAAAAATATTCGAAAAGTTGGTCCTTGTCCCCGCAAAATGAGAAAAACCCCATAAAAATGGTCCAAATTTCAAACAGCCATAACTCCTACAATTGTGAATATATTTCAATGAAACTTTTTTCTGAAGTAGAGCTCGTGGGTACCTACAAAAAAGTATTAGACAACTTTTCTGTATTAAATTTAAATTTAAATTATTAAAAATCAAAAACGAATTTTCAAGAAAAATCGACAGGGGGTAGGTGCCTATATTTTTCGACGAAAAACAAAAATTTCAAATCGTTCTAAAAAAAATATTTTTGGCTGCATGGGTCAATTACAATCATTTTTGGTGAAGAGTCATATCGCCGAAATCCTACTCATTTCCTAGAAAAAAATTCGAGGAGGTGTGAAATTTTTCGACGAAATTAAAAAATTTCAAATCATTCTGAAAAAAATGTTGTTAGCTGTGGGGGTCAGTTACAATCATTTTTGGTGAATAGACATACCCCCGAAATCTTGCGCATTTTCGAGAAAAAAATTCAGTAATGGCGGAACTTTAAACGTTAATAACTTTATAACGAAATCTCCATCGAGAAATTAGTATTCTTGATTTTCATCTTATTTTGGCCTCTAGAATCCCCCATTAGGCCCTCAGTAAGTAAGCATACATAGTAAGAATCGTTGGACGTCAGACTTTGTCCTCGCGGAGATTAAAAATGAATCGTTGATGTCGTGAGCCTGGTCGCTTTATAAAATAGTTCTTAAATTTTGTCTTTAGTTTGTGTCAGAATCGTGCAGAATCATTTAAGTATAGAATAAAAATGTTTGCCCAGAGTAGATAGTGAACTTTGAGTACCTGTTAAGAACAATTTTGTAGTTTTCGGTAACGCGTAACGAAAAGAATGTTTTTTGGTTTTCGATTCGTTTTTCGAACTTATCGCCTAGATAAGGGTGGCTCTCGTCGATCGGGGCCTCGAGATCGACGGAATCTCCGGGACATGGAAGAAAAATGCCTTCTGCGAGAGACAAGGGGACCATCGTGGAAAGAGAGAAAGACGCGGAGGACTCAGGAAGGTCTAATTGTGAGACCGAGGCCCATTACGGGTCTGAAATTACAGGGCCTGGTCCCCCGATCTCCCGTTCCGTAGAGCAGTCCACGGTCTGCTTAGTCCTCTTTTCGGGTAGCTGGACGCATTCCGAGAATAGTGCGGGTTATTATAGACCCGCCATGATATTAGTATCTTGTCATTTGTACAATGACCGTCCCGAGCCTCCGTCGCGGTTCGATTATTTCCTTTTTATTCTCCTTCCATCCCGATGTAATGGCCAGAAGAAAATAAACCAACGGTTCGGTAACAAGGTTTATCAAACTCGAGAACTCGGCTAGCAACGCATCGATAGATCGTAACTTTAAAGTTACATCCCTTTAAAGTATTGCAAATACAAAGAACACTCTATGAGTTATAATTCTGTACAAATTTTTGCTCAGAATCCGAGAAGGTAGGACAAATTTCATAAGTACTCGATGAAAAATCCCCAATGTCTAACTCGATGTTTGCAAGTGTGGAGGACGCAGAATTCCTACGACACGGTGTCGTTGAGAAACTATGGAGTGTTGTCGCTGGGAACGGAACGAAAAGCAAGTCGAATGGTCGTGGAATCGGCGATCAAGGCAAAAAGGGTCGTCGAGATTTTCATGAAAATGTACGACGTGGCTGATAGGCGATGGTAATTGAGAATAATAGCCGCGGCAACGGTTGCTCGCGCGTGTACGTGGCTCGGTGCATTCACCCCGCGGCGGGCCACAGCTGTATCCTCGTGGCTCTCTTCGTCTGCCTAGCGCTGTGTAAACCTATTTGCTGTAAAATTACTCTGTGGTGGCATCTCTCGCTACCACGCCTCGAGCTAATCTCGTGCTCGCTCGCGTGTACAACCGCGAACGCTGCCGTTTTCGAGGCGACCTAACCCGACGGCTCCGCGTTTCCCATCGCCTCCGTCGCGTAGCACAGAGATGCCAGAAAGGCATCGAAGGTGCTCTCTCACACTATGTCAGATCACGCGTACGTGAGCTCGTGGAGTTTCGGAAACTCGACAAAGGCAAAATGACGCATGCCCTCTTTCTCTAATCTCCGAAGTTGCCCGAAGTAATTTCGGACCGCCTCGTGAGAGTCGAGAGAGAAAGGCTCACACTTCCCTTCTCGCTCTTGAACAACTAATATCCGACCTCCCGTCAACAGGTCTCCACTGGCCTCTGCTGACCACTACTGACCACTCCTGATACTTCTGACAACGTATAACGATTACAACTTGCCACTGCTAGCCTCTGCTGACCACAGCTGACCACCCCTGATACTTCTGACAACGTATAACGATTACTACTTGTTACTGCTTGCCCCTGCTGGACTCTGCTTGCCACTGCATGCCTCTGGTGGCCTCTGCTGACCGCTGCTGACCACTGCCAGCATCTCCCGACGTCAGCTGACCATCGCTGACCACTGCTGACCGTTGCTGACAAATTGTGACACGATGTAATATAATGTAATATGTTTATATGTATTAAAGTTTTGTATAATGTAAATCTATGGCAATAAATGATATAATTTCAAAGAATTCTATGTGTTCTCATCATTTTTACCCTTCTTTTCCTATCGAGATCATTCCCTTAGTTATAAGATATTCCGAATCATTTAAAATTAAAGTTCCCCGGAAAGATTTCAAATTTCTCGCCGCCAGAAATTTTTGCGAATTCCTGGAAATGACGTCATTTCTGAGAATTCCTGAAAATTCTCGGATCCCTGAAACTTACCGGCGTCCCTGAAACTTACCGGCGTCCCTGAAACTTACCGGCGTCCCTGAAACTTCTCGGAATCCCTGAAATTTCCAAGAAGTTTCAGGCAGCGGCAAAAATTCCGGCCTGAATTTTTCGGCAAAAATTTAAAGAGCTGTTACGTAATAACTCTTCAAAATTTTTCGTGGCCGGAATTTTTCGGCAAAAATTACGTAATATTACGTAACATTATGTAATATGACGTAATATTACGTAATAGCTCTTTAAAATTTCTCGCGGCCGGAATTTTTCGGCAAAAATTACGTAATGTTACGTAATATTACGTAATATTACGTAATGACGTCATTTCCAGGAATTGGCAAAAATTCCTGGCGGCGGGAAATTTGAAATCTTTCCGGGGAACTTTAATTTTAAAAGATTCGGAGTGTCTTATAACTAAGGGAATGATTTCAATAGGAAAATAAGGGTAAAAATGATGAGAACACGTAGAATTCTTTAAAATTATATCATTTATTGCCATAGATTTACATTATACAACACTTTAATACATATAAACATATTATATTGTATTACATCGTATCACAATTTGTCAGCAACGGTCAGCAGTGGTCAGCGATGGTCAGCTGACGTTGTACGTTGCCAGAAATATAAGCGGTGGTCAGCAGAGGCCAGCAGTGGCAAGCAGAGATCACCAGGGGCGAACAGTAGCATGTAGTAATTGTTATACGATGTCAGAAGCATCAGAGGTGGTCAGCAGTGTTCAGCAGAGGCCAGCAAAGGCATGCACATGCAAGCAGAAACCTGCAAAGGCGAGCAGAGACTTGTAGGGGCATGCAGTAGTAAGTATTAATCGTTATACATTATCAGAAATACCTGCAGTGGTCAGTAGCGTTCGGCAGAGGCCAGGAAAGTTCAGCAGAGACAAGCACACGCTGACAGAGATCGGCAAAGACCAACAGAGGTTAGCAGAAGTCAGTAGTAATCGTTATAGGTTGTCAGAAATATAAGCGGTGGTCAGCAGAGTCCAGCAGAGGCAAGCAGTAATCAGGAGCAGTCAGTAACAGTCGCTGTATGGTGTCAAAAGTTGTCGGGAGTTCTGTACTTTTGTTAGCACTGGTCATCGGAGGTCATCAGAGGCAACTAGAAACCAGGAGTAATTTGCAGAGTTCAGTAATGAACTCTAGGAAAGGCAAGTAAAAATACCTGGGCAGTCGAGATTCCGAATCGTGTGCCATTGACGTGAAGAAATTACGGACAGCTTCAGAATAATCGAGAAAGAGGTCATGTGTCAGTTTGCCTTTGTCGATTTTCCGAAACTCTACGGAGCTCACGTACGCGTGATCTGGTACGTGTGAGTAGGGCACCGGGTGCTGAATCTGGCATCTCTGGCGTAACAGCCTCCAAGGTCGCGAAAAAGCTGTTCAATTTCCCGTGGATCTCGCGAGGGCTCCCTTCGAACGACCAACGCTCGGTAAACATCGCGATTCGATCCGTGTGCTACCTTCTCTGCTTGCAACAGTGACATTCAGGGCCCATTATTGCCGCGCCATTAACCTCTCCGCGCTCGGCGCCGAGTAACCCCGTTCGAGTTGCAAAACGGGCAGGGATAGGCATAATTTCGTTCGAATGCAACGAAATTTATATGTTTCTGGCTCCAAAAATATGGTTTCTATTATTCGTGTTACCAGTAAGTTCGATCTTTCTTCGGGTGCCGCGTTGAAATTGTTCCTCGAAGCGTACGAAAAATGGCCCGCGCACGGGGAACGGGTTTAAGAGTCGCGAACTAGACGAAGAATGCGCTGGACGACGATCATAATCCGGAAGGTTGCCGCCAAGTGTGAACCCGGCATTTTTGCCCGCTGTCCCCGGTACCATTCTCGATTCGTCATCGAGACCGGCCCTACCGGCCGGGAGAGGACTATTAATCAGCCCAGCCCGTCGGTGGTCCCTTTAAACGGATTTAAAGGACAACACCGACAAAGGGACGCTTTTTCGGAGTCGCTCTTCTCGCTCTGTCCGCTCGACGGCCGTATTTCTTTATCGGTTTAAAATTAGCGAGAAATATCTCGACTTCCGTATGCTCGTTGCTCCGCGATTTACCCTCCCCGCGGCAGGGCACTCGAGCTTCGAACCTTTCTTCGAACGCCCATTGACTTTTCTACTATTCTTTTTTTGGCAGGTTTCACTTTCTCGCTGAATGGGACATCAAATATCTTTTTTGCGATGAGTAATTTAATTTTTATTTAAATATTGGTCCAGGATCAGGCGTTGAAAACTGTAGAAATAGCAAAGACCAAAGAAACTTCCTCCTCGTAAGAGAGAAATGAAAGCTAAACAACTGTTACCAATCTACAGAGCGATCGTCGCGAATAAATCGCAGAGTTATTTTACACCGTTATCCATTATCGGGGTATGATTTTGCCCGCGTCGGCGAGTGCATCTCGGGGCAACCTAAAATAAGCCCGGAATCGATTGTCGCGCGAGATCGCAATGGCGCACGCACGTGAGTATTCGTGCCAGACGTTCTCCAACGCCGCGGAGCTAACGGTACCGGGTCTCGATCGGTAAGCGCGATGCTGGCCCCGAGGGGCAGGGAAAGAAACGGAGGAGATAATTACCGCGGGGAGAGGAAACGAGCTGGATACGGAAAGCTGGGACCGGAAAAATCGGACCGATAGAGTCGACCGTGGCGGCAATAAAACGCGGGACGCACGCTATCGCGACCAGCGGCGCTATAATTATTGTAAACCGGAAAACGAATGTGCGCTCGCCTATCGATTCTCGTCGAGCGTACAAGTCTCGTGTTCCTTGCCCCCCGCTGTAGCCATTTCTCCTCGAAGGTGGTCGTTCTAAAATCGAATACAGAAAATATTGGTTTCGACAAAGTCGAAAGATTTCAAGTAAATATTTTTTCTCGATTCGTTTAATGGATGTAGACGTAAGAATTCTATGGGGCACCGGAGGGGGATGGTTTCTGGGAAATGGTTGTACGCGCGGCGCCACGCAATAATCGTGCAGGCCGCGTCGTTAAACGCGACCGAAAAAAGCTCATCTCGGCAAGATTTCGGTGTAATTTCGTGCATCAGGACTTAGAGAGGGACAGCGAGATCCGTGGTACGTCGAATCTTATTGTCCTTCCGGCGAGGACCGATTACCTTCGGGCAATCCTTTAACGACCCAGTCGTTGTTGCGGACCGGGAGACCGGTGTTTACGTATATTTTCTTTTTCTTCCCCTTTTTATCGACTAAGCTGCTCCTCGCAGTCTGCAAACTATTATTGCAACAAGTAAAACGAACTATGTCTCGGAGTAATGCGTCTACGCGACGGCCTTCTGTAATAGCGAGTCTGTAAACCGTAAGACTCTAAGTATGGTAAATAAGCCGTACACGCCCCTTTTCGATCCATGCATCTGTCATCGTAATAACGAGAACCCAGTTTACAGAAACGTATAAAACACAAGCGGAATGTATTCTCACTCGTGCAGCTCGGTCTTTACAAAACGATTCTCTCCTTTCCCCCGTATCTTACCAGCACACTTGGCGTTTCTCTTACGAATGTGGAATAATTATATTCAATCTTCCATCTAAACGTTGTTGCCCGATCAGATGCCTCCCCTTCGTCGACCCAATCCTGTCCCTATCACGTTATATTACATCAGATACCGAGAGAGTAATCTCGCGTCTCTAGCCACGATATCAAGAGAAGTTCAACAGCGGCGAGAACCATTTGAAAATTCGTATTCGATCCGAAACTCGAGCGGATACCGCGGATACCTTCGGCCTGTTATTAACGCGCTTGTACCTTTACTTTCCATTCGTTCGTCCGGGGCCCCGTGCATTCCACGATTCCGCTCGACGGAGTTCTCAAGCACGGTGGGACCAGAGCGCGCCATCCGATCGGTATCTCCGATCGGTAGTAGCTACATCGTCGTACGGCAACGTGGATTCGCGTGAACGTCGGCTAACGGGACACCAAGGGGGGGAACGAGAATCACGCGTGGCAGAAGGACGTCAGTGTGTCGATCGCGGGACAGGATTCGAGGTTGAGGAAGAGATCGAGAGAGGATCGAATAACGCGTCGCGTATTTTCTCTTTTCTACTCAGTCGACAGCTTTACGGCCGTCCCATCGAGAGAAATCGACTTTTCTCGATCGAGTAATATCACATGTATAAAATTTAAACAACTCTTTGAACAGTGTTTCTTTTACAAAGATCGATGACTCTTTCGTTACGGATAAGGTCGATATACGAGTTTGTTTTTACTTGTTTCATAATGTGATATATTTTCGCTTGCACGCTCAAAAGTGCAATGATATTAAAGAACTGCCCCTATCAGCGAGGAAGACTAACGACGAATAGCGAAATCGCGTTCAGCGAAAAGTAAGAGTTCCAAGGGACAATCCGGAGCGACTGCTCGTTTTAAATCATCCGGCGGTTAATCGAGCCTGACGGTGGTCTGGGCACGGCCGAGTCGTTTCAGTAACGAGCCGGACACCGGAGAAAAAGCGGGAAATTAATTTCGTTGCTCGCGGATGTTCGCAGCACGAGCCGCGTGTACGCGAGCCGGCTAACGAGCCGGTCTCAGCGAGTTAAAAGTAAACGTTTGCGCGTTGGATTAAGATATCGCGAGGATTACTCGCGGCGTTCGTGCGAACGGTGGAAGGGCTGAGGGGGGTAGGCGAACTAGGCGGCGAATAAACGGGAATGGGATCCCTGTGGGGGAAAAAGAAAACCGGGAAAAGCTTTAATGTACACCAGCCGGTGTATTAACATCCCTTGCGGAGCGGTACGACTAATTGCGCGAAGCCGTGTAATCCGTGGATTCCGCGTAACAAAGCCCCGACCGCGGTGGATTATATCAATTAGAGAGTGCTGTATGCTGCGGGGAGAATGGTTGTACGGGAAAGGGGGGGTACGGGAATAGGAGAGAAATGAGCCGGAGAAAAGACGGGAAGACGCGCGGGACGCGGGAGGGAGGGGGACTGACGATGCTCGAAGGCTGCAATGCCCGGCGCTTGTACACCTGGTCGTAACGAGTGTTAAGTGTTACCGGTGCTAAAAGGACGAGGGAACTGTGAATGAGGAAGGATACACGACAGCAAGCTAATTATAATAATCCGTCGGGGGCTACGGGGTTCGATGAATGACGGCGCTTTGCGGTCGGGACAAAATCCACGGGCTGCGCTTCTTCAACGCCGGATGAGAGAGATCATTCTCTCTGGATCCTCGAAATCGTATCGTTTTGACAGCAAATTTGTCCGTGACACGGCTCCTTGGGCGATCCAGCTTCCACTAATCGCGCGTCACTCTTTACCTCCGCCTTTTCTTTATTTGTAGAGACTTATATTCCTTAAGAAGTTCAATTTTTTATGCTTGATATATAATAACGATAATTAACTGGAGATCTCGAGGACTCGAAAGAATTTTCAAGCAAGTTTGCTAATCTTAACCCTTCAACGTTCATGGCCGAGTTTAACTGCTTTGAAAAACGATATTTGTTCTCCTTCAAATTATACGTTAGATATAACATTGTAATTGATAAAAGCCGCATTTTTAGAAATAAATCCAATAAAGAAAAGTGGTCATTCTTGGTTAAGGGGTTAAATACGACGGTGGGACCAAGAAATAATTTCTCTGTAAGATAAAATAAGATCCAAGCAACGGGAAAGCGATCTACGAGTTTCTCCAGAGTCGAAGTTTCGCGCTGGTTCCCAGGCCGGATCGGTTATCGGGGAGGATTCGTTTCGTTGGCGATACGACGTGCGTGCACTCGCGAATTCCATCGAGGGAATGGTCGATCGTTGCATTAACGGCGAGAAAAGACATAAAAAAAAGGCGGTGGTAATAATCTCGACAGCTCGGAGGACGTCTGGATCCGTCGAAAGGGTACGCGGAGAAGAAGTTGCGGACGTCGTGTGTGTCGTACGATCGTGACCGTTTCGCGAATGAACCAATAATGAGTTAAATGCAATTAGCTTCCGCGGCCATCGGTAAGGGCCGTCGACAGGGTATATACGGGCGTGAGAATGAAATATTGTAATTCATTTGGCGCCCCCGGGCTTTGGCAGGATGCATTACCCATTCCGCTAAGCGCGATAGCGTCCAAAACGGCTCGCTGGAGGACGCAAACTCGAACGCGCGTGGAACGAAGGAATGACCTCAGATGGATATCGGTTAATAGCTTTTTTTGGACCGAGGTTTCAACGGGAGAGACGAAGGGAGAAAAATGGAGGGAACGAGGGACCGCGACTGGTTGCCAAACCCTCTGTCGAGACGCTGCAGAAACGGTTTCGCGCGGACGATCGAGGAACCTTATTTTTTAGCCACCTTTCGACCAACGTGAAACTTCGTGGTTAAATTTAGCTTCTACTGTCAGAGGAGTCGAAAGAAACGTGGAAATCGAATGTATAAACAACGGTGTTTATTGTACAAAGATCGATCGCCAACTCCCTTTATGGACGTAACTAAGGGTGATACATGAATTTGTTTTTACGTTCTTCCAAGTCTCCGATAGATATTTATCAGTAGTTTTTCGAGGAAAGTAAAAGTTGTAGCCACAGAAAGTCCCGGATAGTTTTCATTATCGTCAGGATCTATGGTGCGGTGGTTACAGAGCTTCTTGGTCTCAGCATAGTGTGCTACAGTCTGGGTTAATTTAGAACCGAGAGTTTTAGAAAGGCGAGTCCAGACAACAGGGGCAGCGCTCATTAACTCTCGCACGATTCTTCATATAGTCCAATCTTGTTTTCAATTAGTTCAGCTTCTAGTGCACACACGGCGAGCAACTCCGGAGTCGCCGTGTTAGTTTAATTAATTACAGCTTCGATTCCATACGGAGGTGCAAGCGTTATGTTTTTAATAATTTCGTGGCACAGATTTAACGCGCAGCTTCCGGTAGTAAGAGACATCTAAACATACCTGGAACAGAAAACATTGAGTGTACAAGAAACGTGTACCGTATAGACATAACTGGACACAAAGGCTTCGTATAGTAATATCAGGTTTTACCATACACGACACGAAGATATAAACTTCGCGGAGGAATAATTATCGTCTTTCTTCGGGACGACTGACGTTGCCCGTTGTTCCAAAGGAACCAGGATCTGTTTAACATATGGTAATGGTCGATTAGGTCCTTTTCCTGGTGCCGTTCGTCCTGTCGAGCGTGATCCAGAGACTTTGAGCTCTCGAGCGTTTGTCCTTTGCCGATAACAACGTTCGGGCGTAGGTGCGTGCACGCTCGGGCGTACGCCATAGATCAGTGGTTCTTCGCCCCGAGGAGCCCCGTAAATAAATTTCCACGCGTCCAGAAATCTAGAAATTGCATATTTATTTCGGTTGCGCGTATCGACGATGGCTGTTGGACTGTAGTAAATCCAGCTGGTTTGAAAAATCTCGATTACAGGTACTATTTAGAAACGTTGCTGCGTAGAAGGTGTCCAACGAGTGCCAAGGGACTCGAGAAAAAGAAGGTTAAGAACCACTACCGTAGGTGTAGCCTTTAATACACGCGTGCACGCGAGCCGAGCCGCGCCTCGAGGTTAGGATTAGCTCTCTTTTAAGTTCACTCGAGATGCCATGCGTCTTGCACGGCCGGTTACGTGCCGCGTGACTCGGTAGATCGCGAACCTCGGGACGACCACGCAGCAAACGTTTGCTCCTCGAAGCTCCGCTCGAGATCACTTATTTATTTGTTTCTGCAACAGCGAAGGGAAGTAGCGTTTAACTGTACCCGCAGATTATGCGCCGCTGAACGTGCATTGTTCGCGATTCGTCCATCTCTCTGTCTTTGGCGATTTAGGAGCGCGGAGAATGTCGGTACCATCGATTCGATAGTCGCCATTTGTTCAAAGTAATCTGTCCCATTATATACGAGTGTCCTTATATCGCAACTGTCGCGTCAAACGTATGGGACGCGTAAATAACGAGGGCCATTCTCGTTCGATTAAGTGGGAATAACGGTGCTCGACGGAATCAATTTTGCGATTCAATCTTCGATTCCGCCGCAATCCACGAGCGACAGACTTTTCTGCGCGATTTACCGCCGTGGTAGCCGTCGATGTCGACGTTGAACTTTCGCGGGAGACAAGGTTCTAACGGAGAAACGATTTCTCGGCGCGTTTGTCACGGTCGATGCTAGTCCCGAGCGAGGGTCGACGAGGTGGCGCGTATAGTGGTGGTAATTAGACGGGTTGGCAGACTGGCTTCCAAAACGGGCTTCGTCCGGTGCGTTTGCTAATGAAAGGGAGTGACTAACGACTGATTATTAATATTGTTGGACGATCTCGATCGCGCACCTAGCACGATATTAACTCCGTATGCGATATTGGCCCGTTGCGTGACGGCTAATTAGAGGGGTCAAAGGAAAGGGGACCTTCTTAAGAAGAAGGATTCGTACGGGGAAAACATGCCAGCGTACCCCTCGTTAATCGCCGTTGGTCACTGTCATCCAGTCCCAGCGGAAAGACAAACTGGTCAAGTTCGAAACTGGTTGAAATATCGAAACAAAAGCGTTCCGTTCGATCTAAATAAACATTGTTGGCAAGCGGAGGTTCCGTATAGAGTGGTCTCTCGATCGCGATCCTTTCGCTGGAGAAGCGGGAGGCGGCATCGAAATCACCGAAACTGTCGTCGTCTGGTGTAATCCGGTTAACCGTGGCGTCCGGCAGCGTTCATCGGCTGGTTTGAATCATTGCGCCGGGACATAAAACGGCCGCACGAGAGGGGAAAAGAATTCGCGACGACATTAAAAGCGTTCGATACTAAATCTCTCGGTTTAATTATAGGCTTTCTCGCTTGCACGCGAACAAGAAGAATAGATACGTGACCTGTCTTCTCGCAGAATGAATTAGTCGTTTTCTCGACAGGGACGATGAGAAGTTGGCGGAGGAGGATGGTCGACGGGGCGGAGGGGGAGTGAGGGGTTGAGGGGGTGGGCGCGGAGGGGACCGTTCGTAGAGCAGTCTCTCGCATCGCGCGAGCATCGGCTCATTAATCTCTCGCGGTAATTGCGACCATATTCCGACGGAGCGCGGTTAAAACTCTCTTCCCGACCGCTTCTACCTCTCGTCTTCTTCTTCTTCTTCTGCTTCTTCATCTTCTTCAGCTTCTTCCACGTCATCTGCGGCCGGGGAGCAGAAAGAGAGAGAGAATAAAAAGAAAAAAAAAAAGAAAGACGGGAGCGCGCAGCGGGGAAGGCTCCCGATACCTGTCCGTCAGTCTTCATCGATTGCCAATATAACGGCGAGGACTGGAGAGTCCCGGGGCCCCGTCGTCGGTTTTTAACTTTTCATCGACTCCATTTTCTCGCGGTTCTCGCACGCCTGCCTCGTTACTCGACGATCAAAGGGGATCCTCGGTTAATTTCCAACCTGGAACATCCCCTTTCCACGGTGTTTCGATCCCGAATCGACGAATTCCGAATCCGACTTCGGTCGATCGCGTCAGCGTCCGATATCATCGAATCTTTCCAACTGGTCCTCGACGCGAGTCCTGGTTCGAGTAGGGTTCATTGTTCGTACGATTAATTCTACGAGTGTGTCACAAAAAGGTTCGAGCCTTTGTGGCTGAGCGTGAAAGGATGACAGGTGACGCGACATTGTATTACCGAATGGAATGTAGGGATTCCCTTCGAGCGAGAAGACTCTGGGAAACGTTTTGTAATTTTTGTAACAGCACGATCCGCGGGGTTCCCATCAGCGGATACAAAGTCTCGCTGACGTAAGGCGGACTGTAATTGTCGCTACCGTGGAGGAGTGAAATAGGGGGTGAGCGTTTCGCGAAGTAAACGAAGAAGGACCTCCGTCGAAGGCGCATTAACGTTCCTCCCCGGCCAGCTCGGGAGCTCCAATCTCGCGAAACGAATTTCTCGCGTAAACCGAGAACCCCACCCAAATTGACTTCCGTCCTCCGCGAGAATTCCCCGGGCACGTTTCCGAGAACGACCGTCAACTTTTCGATTCCCGGGACGATTTTACGCCGAACGAAATGTTTAGGCCTAACAAATTACATCCTATAACGTGTACTTATTCCCAGGAACGGTCGATACGTCCGACGAAATTATCGAGCACGGGTTTCGCAGTCAGCTCCCTAAAGTACGGGTTCGATCGTTAAACGGAAACACCTCTCTCTCTTTCACGCGCGACTCGGAGGGCAACGAATCGAGTCGCCGTGACGAAGGTTCGTGGGTTCGGTCGCCAGGATCGTTACATCGACCGATAATTAATGGTGACCGCGGCATCCGCGCAACCAGACGATCGAACTTGTGGAACAGGAGGGAACGGAGAACCGACCAGTCGAATGTAACATCGACCACGGATCGTCCGAATAATATGCAAGCTCATAATTAATTTACCCAGCCGGCGTAATTAAGAACGGGGGCGAACGCGACCTATTCGCCTCCCTACTAGATCTCCGTCGCGGCGATAATAATGTTACATCGTTAAACAATTTCATTCGGACGATTGTTTGGGTTATCGAATACCGCAAAGTCGATTATAGATTAAATTACACATTCGAGCGCCTCGTCCTGTTTCGTTACATCGATTTTCTTTTCTTTCCAGGTGAGTTTCCGCGCCGAAGCGACAGGACATAATCGATCTCCCCTGCGAAATGCCTGGAAGTTCGATCACTCTTATTGCGATGTAGCAGTTGATCAATAGATCGATCAGGGGTTTCGAGGAGCTCGCAGCATCGACGCTGGTTTGTTTTTACTGCGAACACGCAGGAAATTAAATCTCCACCCAGACCGTAATATTGAAAAATGTTTCGTACAAGAAGCTTTTCCTTGCGATACTTATTCACGAGCTGCAACTTTCACTCGAAACGTTTCTCGATATATTTCGTAATTCAAGCATGAATCCTTAGATACGTTTCAGCCCCTTGTAGCCCAAATTTGGTTCAAGGGATTAATACTGTGAGAGGACTCGAAAGAAATCAAATGTGTAAACAACGATTTCTTTGCAAAGATACATTCTTCCTTTCGTTACGTGATATTTTGATGCATGAATTTGTTGTTTTTTACAATAACGTTCACTTTTTACTTTCGAATTTTGAAAATCTTCGAGTTGACACCGCGACGTTTAACGATCAGAGTACGGAACCAGCAACGCAGGAGAAGTGGACGTGTATAGGCGGTCACCGGAGCGAGATGGTTCGGGATGGTCGTTGATGAAAGAGTAGACGAAAAGAGAAAAGGCTAGCGGGGAGAAGGGGTAAGGAGATCGGTGCCGGTAACGGGTTCTGAATCGATCCTATTCGAGCAGCGGCCGTAGATCGTCTGGCTACCGATCGGGACTAGGAATCACGATCGATGGACGGCTGGGATCGCGAGGCCCCGATACGGTCTGGGCGTAAAGGAAAAGGATGCTGCAGCACCCTCCCCGTCGAGTGTGCCCCGGGGGCCAGAACGAGCGTTGCACCGAGCGTAGACCCTAACATCGCAGCGTGAGGCGTTCCACACACAACTCAAAGGTTGTTGACATAAACGGTCCGGGACGTACAACGTTTTAATACAAAGTTCTTTACGATCGGTCCAGGCGCGCGCGTGCTCCCGCGGACGCGACTGCTCGTCCCGTACAGGCCCTTGAACGTTTCTGTCCGGTGGGCCCTCTCAGATTAGGCCCTGTGGTGCGTATACGCGCCCGCATAAATCCCGGCCCTCCCATAAATTGCGATACGGTAGCATTAAAGTGAAAATAATGTATGAAATTTGCCTTTTGATCATTTTGTCGGCCGGGGGCGCGCGGCTTCCGCTCTCGCTCCCTTTCTCCAGCCCGCCTCGTACGCTCGCCCCCTCGTCCCTTTACGTCCCCGCTAAGGCCCCGGAATCGGCGGTCCAAGTACTCGTACGTCCATGATTTCACGCTTCGCTGGCGCCACTCCACCCCAAACGACAGGAATTCGGTCGAGGAATCGTCTAATCGCGGTTGGAAGACCTTAAACGGCGTCGCACTCGTGAAATATTTTAGTTTTTTAGTTTCATCGGTGTGTGTTGGCGTTCCCCGATACATCAGTTTATTGGGTGATTCATTGCCCACGAGATGTGACCAATTTTAGCTGTCGAGAACCGCCTCCGGTAAAAAATTCAACTTTTAACCAGGCCGTGTCTGCCATAATGTGACGAACCGGTCACATCGAGGCGTGGAATTTTATTACAATTTTCTCTAACACCAGTAGGAAAATACAGTTTTCACAAATGATAAAATAAGAAATGATCGAAATTGCGTTAAGGGGTGGTATCCATCGTCGTTTAGGCGACAATCGAGCACCTTTTGGTCGGAGGTTTAAGGGTTAGGAGGCAACAGGTTGGCCGATCGATGCGAGGCGCGATAACCGACACGCGGCAGGAAGGTTTCCCGTTTAAAGCCGAACTTAGGGGGAATATTGTTCCTGGATTACATGCCATTACTGTCACGTGTAACACGCGGCTCCATCGGGGGGACGCATCTTGCGATACGTCGGCGAGAGGACCTCCTAATCTCGCATCAGGCCCGGGGGGGCCTTGCGTTCGCGGCTCCCGCTCGTTCCTCTTCGCCCTCCTCCCCGTCGTCGCGGCTTCCTCGTCGTCCAACGGCGTTCATGAATTGCATGCTCCCGCTCCATAGGGACGCATCCTGTCTAGGTAGCTACTTACTTAACCCTAATTCCCATCCTGCGGCGGCCGTGGTTCGTCGAAAGCGGACGGAACGAAGGAACGAATCCTCGGATTACAGACGCGAAGCTCAAACAAGGAATACGCGATAATAACGATTCCCTAGTCTTTCATTCGGGCTTAGGCGATTTGTAAAACGGGTTTATCGTGGCCATCGAATCTACCATCCCATCTATGCAAAAAGGAGGAACTTATTGACACGCCTAACTGGCGCGCGGCGTATATAGAATAAGTGGCAGCTTCCGTGTTCGAACGGATTATCTGGCAGAGTATCGCGACCGCGGAATCAGGAAGAAGATTCCGTTCTCCTTTCTCGCGTGTCTTCTCTCAAATCTGGGAGCCGGATGTAACGGATGACGGGCCCAGCAAACCCACAGCGTTAATCCTTGGAGTACGGAATATCGTTCGAATTAATCGCGAGCATCGAGTCGTACCAATCGCGATTATCGAAATTAGTACGCTTGGAGGGTTCGCGCCTGCCCTGCTCTCGAGCCATTCCCATTACGGCGGTTCGTCTCCCATAATCGGGAAATTTATAGCGCCGAATCGAGACGCCAAACGTTAACATACGCGTCCCTTTCCCTGTTCTCTCGCGTGTCGCGCGACGATGCATCGTCGATTGTGAAACACTGTAATGCACTGTCTCGTTTCGCTGAACGAATTATGCAAAATACAGTGAGGCGCCGAATAACCGACGAGGCGCGACTCGCAATCGCCGCGGTGCGTGCGTAAGAGTAATGCGACCGTGACGAGCGGAACCGGGGCGCATTTCACCAACGAATATTCCCCTCCCCCCGGAGGAGCGTTCGTCTAACGCGATCGCGGCTTAGTCGCGATTAATAAAACGACCGAGTCTCGGTGTAATAACGCGAGGCGTAATTCACTCGCCTGTATTAATTCCGATATCGCGGGTAATCGGTCGATTTATCGGCATAACCGGCTTCGATGCGCGAACTTCGTAGCGCCACTTTGTCGCTGCGCCCGGCGACGAGACACGCGATCGGTCTTCGCGGAAAAATCATCGACACGCCGCTCGTTATTACCTGGCACCGCGGTGGCTTCGTTAAACCGACCTTTAGCGTGGCCAGAACCCGCCCGTCCGCTTTCTCGTCCGCGATCCGGAGCAATTATAATCGGTGTAAAATCGATACGGGATCCTCAGAGATTCTAAGCGAACTTCGATATTTCTTAATCGAACGTCTCGTTTATTTGCTCCTCCGAACGGGTACAACCGGATGCTTTAGAAAAGTACCCACGAAGTTGGAACACCTTAGTGTCCGCCATCTCATCACGTTTACTTGGAAAATATTGCACATAAAGTTGAAGATCAAGGAATCACTTCGCTCTCAAGTTGCAGTTCCATCCACACCTTTTCGAGTTTACACGTACTTGGAAGCCCCCGTATGCAAAACTATGGAGCCCAGTCTGTTCCGCGAACCCACTAAGCGTGTTTTAGAGCGATAATCTCGCAATTTAATCGCGTTCCCCGTTCCGAGTGTCGGGAATAAGGTTAGACTGTGGTGCAGTACCGTATTCTAGAGTGAATCGTCCGGGGATTAAAATATTAACGCGTCGCGGTCGTGTCATAAATCCTTGGGATACACGGCGTACCTTTGACGCGGGGATTCAGACCGTCCGCGATCTCTCCCCGTTGGAATTCTGATCCCGATCGCGTTGAATCGAGCCGCGCGTAAATTCCGGTACCCGCGACGGGATTTCCCCCAACCGTAAATCGTCTAGGAATTAGCATTTTCATAAAATCCGGCCGACGATAGTGCGGGCCCCGTGGATTCCCCCCGCGGGTACCGGGCGCGCTGTCAGGTCGTTAAAGAACGTCGAGTACAGTTGTATAATTAATAGAAAAGTACAAGCGACAGCAGCATGTGCCGGCGCGCGGACTGGCCGCGGCGATACGCGGACAAAAGTACGCGGGTCTGAGAGATGACGGTGGCAGATAATCGTGGCAGGGTACACGGTCGCCTAGGTCGACTGGAAATTCGAGCGAGAGGGGAAGCCACGGGGACACGGTCGACGGAGTGAAACGGTCGGCCTGGAGGCGGAGGCGGAGGAAGGATACGGTGGAAGGAATTGGAAGACTTGAAACGCGGGCTGCGTGTGTAGGTACGCGCGCGTCCCATACTGTCCGTGGCTATCCAGCGCCGTGTACGTCCGCGAGTGCGTGACAAATAAACGCTCGCTCGCTCGCTCGCGACCGAACGGGAATTTGCATTCGTACGCATAATGCTGCTCGAGAGATCCCACGAACCATCCCTCCGACGCGGCCTTTCTTCTCCTTCTCGCGAGATCCTCGCATTTTTTCCACGCTCCTTCTTCTTTCGACCACCGCGAACCCCTCCGTCGGCCATATTGGTACCCGTTCGAACGTTAATCGCGGCAATGGAAAACATTTCTTCTCGTAGTACTAGTCGAGCCACGCGTGGTCTGTGTAGAACAAATTTATCATTAAATGGTTCCTTTTTTTGTACAAATTTGCACACGTTCTTAGAATTAAAGCACCCGTTGTACGCAGGGGGATGGTTCGAAGAAAAAAGAACGAGTAAATTCAGTTCGAATTATGAACGGCGCGTCAGTTGAACTCTACCGCGCAATTTCTCGTAATCCTTTGCAAGTGTAACCTAACAATTATTTAATATATGTCGATGTAATTATTTGAAAATTTATGTAACATTAAGTAAAATAATTCAGTCGAGATCGAGAGTCACTTGAGGGTTAAATATCGATATATTGCAATTATTTTCCCAGTTTGAATATTCTAATTCCGCGTGGAGAATCGTCGGGAGAACCGTTGGCTCGGATGCGGAACCGGCAGCAGGAAAAGGCGAGGGTTTGCCGCGGGATTAGCATTACCAGGAATCTCAATTCGATCGGTGCAATAAATTTGCCATTTACGGGCGACGAAACGTTATTCGGCCATTGTTGGTCGTCGGCGCGAGGCACCATCGGGCCGCAACGTGCGAATGAACGCGCAGATAAGACACCATTAACCCTTAAGTGGCCTCGTGAAGAAGCCTCGCACAAATGGCGTCTCGCGAGATAGGGTAAACAATAAATTTCGTACTGAAAAAATCAATACCCTCCATAGTTTTTACATCGATTGCTTTCGTTATTTCTCGTCTTTTCTAACAAGCGAAGAGTCGATGGCGAAGAGAGCGGGGGTGGGTAACAAAGCGAAAGAGAAAAGGGAAGGGTCTCGGTGCTAACGCAGCCGTGCGTCAATTCAATCTCGCAACGTGTCACGCATAAATAATGCCTCGATCCGGCCGCTTTGATTCGCGGTTAACCGTCGCGTCGAAGCAAATACAATGTTCCCGCACGAACATCAACCGCTCTCCGGTAATTCCGTCCGCGTAATCGGAATAACGCGCGGCAATAACTCACGGCAACCCGAGTAATTATTATCGCCGGTCCGCAGACGGTTACTCGCCGGCGATGCTCCGTAACATTTTATTGATGATTTACCGCCGCTTGCGTGCCAACGAAACGTATCGCGACGGGGTTTTGAAGCTCGTTACAAACGATTCGGGGGGCTGTTCCTTATTAAACAAAGTCATTTTTAAGAAGCTCCCGCTCGCACGCGATCGATACTTTTTTCCCAAAGTTTTGTTGCCCGGTTCCCCATATCGAATCGCGTTCCAACATCCGGCGACAGAATTTTTCGCGTCGTTCGTCACACGGGATTTTCCTCTGCTTTCCATAGAGACCACCCCTCCTTGGAGGATCCTTTTAGTTATCAACAAGCTTCGCCAAAAATTCAAACTTATTCGAACGTATGAATAGAATTAGCAATTAGAGATTTCACAATCGCCATTGTGAAAACTCGAGGGACGAAGAATCCATATCTATCGCACGTTGAACCGCGGGGTAACGCGACATCGAGAATTTAAACGTTGGCGTGAACCGCGTACCGATTAAGGGGGTTGTTACGACAGAGGGTTATGGAGCGTACGGCGACACGCATTATACCCGACGAATCTTTACGCGAGTTTTTACGGCTCCTTTCAGATCTCGCTGACACGTTCCCCGGACGAGGTCCCGGGCAGAACGAGAGGAATGTCCTGCGCCGGGACCCGAATATCCCTCTCCGTCGAACTGCCCTGTAAAGAGCCGCGAGATACGAGCTTTAATGGCCGCCGGTTACGACCAGACGAAATAGTTACATTTTATCGACCTTCCATTTCGGGACTTGCGGATCCCACACCCCTGCGCCGGCAGTTTCATTGCGTTATTTGGGCTCGTAATAACGGAGCAGGGCATAACTCGGGGCGGGATTATCGTAATGACCGCTAGTCGCGGAAATAAACTCGCTCTTAGGGGCCATCTGCCGAAAAGATCGATGGTAGTTCTTCGTTGGAACTTGTAACTACTTTTCCAACGATTTTCCATGGAGTGGGCGTGTGTTCTTTTTCTTTCTACGGTCCCGTGGTCGCGTCGCGGACACGTTTATGAAGGGACGCGCGAAGGTGGCGCGGGCACGCGCGGCACGCCGAGATTTCCACCGCGACGATAATGTCAACGACTGAGAATGTCGACAGGCAGGATAGATCGAACGACGGCAGTTCTGGGTGGGTTTTCGTCGATGTTCTCTCTTTGCGTTGGTCGCGGCATCGATGACGCCACCGTGCACCTGTGCAAGCACCGGCACTGCCGATTAAAATCAACCGTCCCCGGACGTCAAAGTCGTTTCCCTCCGTTTCGAGCCACCTCTCGAATCTAGACGAAACGCCGTGCATTAAGCGTTCGACTAAACGGTCGCTGCAAAGGATCGAGAGGAAAGGTAATACAGATACGCTAGAACCTCGATTATTGCGGGGAATACGAGACAATTATCGGAGTAAGCATCGTAAAGTAGCCCCACCGCGTGCAGCGTCTTCAATCTTGTTGCCTAACGATCATCCCTTCCACTTGTCCACATCGTGCGATGAACGAGGCTCTCGTCTAATGATAGAGGTTAGAATAATTGAGGTTCTACCGTGTATTATCGACCTCCATCGCACGACAGTTTGCTAGAGGTGATAATAAGCATTGTCGCCTGGTCGAGGGGTGGTGCTGTGTTGCTTTGAAGGTTGACAACGTTATAGTTTCAGTCCCTGGGATAAAAATGGCGTTGTCGACGAAGAAGATTTGAGATTATTCCACCTGAGAATGTTAAAAATATTCCATCAGGGAAACGAAGGCAACGAGGAAGCTGATATTGCTGTCAAAGAAGACACATCCCATATGAAGATCTTGTTGTTGCAATAAATCACGCGACAAAACGAGAATGTGAAGAGGGAAGACCGAATAATCATGACAAGGCTATCATGTCACAAAAAATTTTAATGGAGGATTCTAGAGGCTAAGATAAGACGAAAATTAAGAATACCAATTTGTTGATGAAGGCTTCGTTAAACAGTTATTAACGTTTAAAGTTCCGACAGTACTGAATTTTTTTCTCGAAACTGCGTAGGATTTCGGGGGTATGTCTATTCACCAAAAATGCTTGTAATTGACCCCTGCAACTAAAAATAATTTTTCCAAGACGATTCGAAAATCTTTTTCTTCACCCAAAAATTTCACCACCTACCCGAATTTTTTTCTTGAATGTGGGTAGGATTTCGGGGGTATGTCTATTCACCAAAAATGCTTGTAATTGACACCTGCAACCGAAAATAATTTTTCCAGAACGATTTGAAATTTTTGAATTTAATTGTTAACTTTTTAACGTAGCCTCCATCAACAAATTGGTATTCTTGACTTTCGTCTTATTTTGGCCTCTTAGAATCCTCTATTAAAATTTTTCCCAGGGCTGGCGGAACACCCTGTATAGAGAATACCCTGAAATATCTAAAAGAAAACATTTGTCATAAAATATAACCACATCGGAAGAGGAGAACCCAGTTGATGCGTCGTAAAGCGTGAATTAAAAACAGAAAAATGTTAAAAATAGCGAAGGAATAGAGTGCGGTACCAAAATGGCGCGCCGCCATCCTGAGTGGCAGGACGAGGGTTCGTTATCCCCGAATACTGAACGCTACGGGGTCGGTTACAGGTTATTACAACTCCGAGCATGTTCGGCGATGATCGCTGGTCGGCGAGGCGTGCACCATAGTCGCTAATCTTCGGCTAAATCTTAATGCTTTCCGGCCGCGGCGCGGTCGTACGACGCATCCCCGCGTGATTTTTTGATGTCCCGGGCACTCTCGCGTTTACGAGCGGTCCGCCCGGCGCGTCCCACGCTCCACGGTCCGCGTAAACAAAGGAACGGTCGGGGGATTAAGGGGCCCGTAGAACAGAGGAGGAGAGGGCCCCACGGCGCGATCGAGCGCGTGGCTTTTAGCGCTACCGGATTTTTAGCGCGTTTTTTTAGTGCGTTTAGCGTGTAAATTTCGGGGGTTGCGCATCGGTGGAACGCTAGGCGGCGGCAAGTCCGCGGCAAGGTTGAAGTAACACCTCGTCGCTAACTGCCTCGACTGTTTTCACCTTCTCATCCCGAGCGCCTACACGCCTTTGCCTCCGGAGCTCTCCGGGCCCGCGTGTTTCTTTAATTTACGTTTACATCGGCCCGCCATAAAGCCGGGGAGGAGACGGAATGCGGCGGTCACCGGTTCGACGTAGAAGGATTCCTCCTGGCAGCCGGGGGAATAAAAAGATTTCAGAGTGCGTCGGTTATGCGCCTACTAAAATATCCGCCGCGATAAGAGTGGCTCCGAGGCGCGCGGTAATTTCCTCGGCGTCCCGCTATCGCCTCGGCTTGACGGGAAAATGCTCGTCGCGTATGAAACGTTCCACGAGTGTGGGTCGTTCCGTTCAGACGCGAGTGCCGCTACGTGGTTTCTCGTGAGTTTCGCCTCGTAGACGGAACCGTTTAACCGGTCATCGAGCGAGGGAATAGACGCGTTGCGCCTAAATCGGTCGAAATCGATTCGTACCGCGTCTCCCTGCACCGTCGGGATTCGATGAAAATGGCGAACGATCGAAGAGCGGCTTAATGGAGTCGGTTCGCCATTTCTCAGCAGCCAAGTGCCGCTTTGACTAGCGTTTATGAACTTCGTGTCCTTCACCGCAGAAGCATACTATCGATTTTCCGTCGTACACCAGGTTGGTAAAGGACACAGGCATGTAATCCAGGAGCGTTCAATCATGTATACGTACTCCCATTTAATGGGCACATGCCTCTTGTCTCTATCAAACTGTCATGCAACGAGTAGTCGACAGTATGATCCTAAATTAAACTGTTTATTCGAGTCGAGAAGCATCAACGATTCCTTCGGCGGACAAGTGCCACTTTTACTGTACTGTCAAGTTGGAAAACCTTGAGTCTAGTTCATCCTCGTGGTTATCAAAGGGTTATTATTATCTTAGTAAAAAGGAAATATGTTTTGGAAGATCTACTCGACACTGATGTACAATGACTTTAAGGAAATTTACTTGCAAGCTCTTCTTGCTGATTCTTTTCCCAGGAAATTTTCAGAAGCGAATAATCGGTGAAGGATGTCATCCTGACACCGAAGGGGGGTTAAAAGAAGGAAAGGCGTTGTTTCTGGCGAAAGCATTCACCGGTTGGGTGATTTATGCGAGTCGATACGCCGACGGGGCTTACGACAGCGCGCGCGACTTGTCCTATTGCTTCACACGCTCGCCACTTGGAGTAATCTCTTGACGCCTGCCAGGTACTCGTCCATCGCGCCGCCACGAATTTGTCGGTAATTACGTTATAAAGCCTTTTTAACGCTTTTTACCCGAGGAAGTCAACGGCCGCGAGATAAACGGCACCGAATTGAAATATCTCGGCACTTCGGTGTGCTCCCTTATCTCAGGAATTCCACGTTTCACCGTAAGAGAGTCGTCTCCAGCGGGACCACGGTCCTATCTTTCCGCCTTCTACCTCCTCGAGCCTACCGTAGCACTAATTTGGGTGTACGGCTAACACAATAAACTTTCTTGTAAGTCTAATGGCCTCCTACAATACTCAAAGTATTTCATCGAGATTTATTTATGAAGTAGAGCTCATGGATACCTCTAAAAAAGTATTAAACAGCATTTACCTAAAATGGAAAACAAATTTTGAAAAGAAATGGGGATGCAGAAATATTTGGACGAAATTAAAAAATTTCAAATCATTCTAGAAAAATTATCTTTGGTTGCAAGGATCAAATACAATCATTTTTGGTTATTACACATACCCACGAAATCGTACGCAGTTTGGAGAAAAAAATTCCTTACCGAAAATAGAATATCTGATCATAAATGAAGTTTCGTACCTAATCTCCTTGAGTTGCATGCGTATCTTTAAAACCTCATAATTTCTGAACGAATCGGACGATTTCAATGTTTCGAAAGGCAAACGACGCGTATTTTAGTGAAGAATATTCTACAAATATTCGAAGAGTTGTTGAAAAATGGTCCGCTCGTATACCTCGACTGTGTTTACCAGAAAGCAATTGCATCCATCTTTCGATCGTCGAAATTAGTGGTAGAAACAATATGACGAGAAGAAAATGAATTTCAAGTTTCCTTAGCGACATGTTGGAGTCCTGTTCCGCCTCCAAATTGTAATTTCTCAGCTTTTCTGCGAGCGGGCGCAAACGTTTGCGTCGTGTCGTCCCAAGGCGGTATGCAAAGCCGTCCCCGGCGCGAACCAAACGTCGACGACGAGAGTGGCTGGTCGTCGAGTAAATATTTCGAATCCGTGATCGCGAACGGGGCAAACCCAAGACGGGTACGGAATCGAGACCATCGTTCGCCTAAATCCACAGCGGGGCCCGAGAGAGAGGCGGCTGTTTATCAAGACGTTCGTTCCGCGCGTGTCAACGAACCGCGGATCCACGGGTCACGTTCGCGAGCGTTTGCGAGCGTGTCGCCAGATCGTGGAACGGGGGACTCGGGAGGGCCCGAGCGGGCCCCCGCGAAACCTGGTGGGGGGATCCGTGGAAACGCAGTCGGCGCGCTCGGTGTTTACAACGGTCCGGCGGGAATAGCCTCAAATATTTGGGCTTTTAGGCGTGTTTGGAGAGAAAAGACAGAGGCCGACTGCCGCGATGTCGGCGATCGTGAGACCCCCGAGACGGAAACATGAAACGATTCTGGCCGACCGTATCCCATTTGCGTGACCCGTTTGTGCCCGGCCGCGCGACTCCGCTCCTCGTCTCCTGTTTCCGCTGCCCTCTCGTGCCCGGAGATTCTTCGTTCCGTGGCGAAAATATGCATTTCATTTATTCATCATCGTTCCAACCGTGCGTATACGCAAACTTCAATGTTAATCGACCGGAACATTGAAACAATAATTATCCGATCGACCATATAAGCACAGTAGGAGGAAACATATGATATAAATAGCTCGAATGCGAGATCACGCCAAAGCCGTGTTCTCCGTCGTCAATGTAAAAAGCGTTAATCGACGTGCACGTGGCGTGCAGGTTCGAAGCGCCGGTCGGCTACCCGATGCCGAAAGGTTCACCATCCCTGATCTAGTGCACCGGAGGGGCTAATTAGCGGCGAAACGGGACGAGGCTTATTAATTAATTTCCAGACAAATGGCCGCGCCGATAAGAGAGACAGCACGCCTCGTTCAATTAATTCTCGCCCCCCTTCCTCGGTATCTGGCATCATTTTCGTTGCGCGGAGTTTTCCCGGGCGGTCGCGTTTTGTTATTTTGATCGCGTGTAAGAGCGCGAGGACATCGTCGGCGGCGGTGGCGGGCCGGGAAGCATCGCGGAACGAGATAGAGGCCTCTAAACGAGCACGTATCGCGAACATGCCCCGGCTAGGAATAAATCGAGCGCTCCGAGACAAACGGAACAGGTTCGATCGCGAACGCCGCGACCCCGAAGACTGGTGGAGACGTCGTCGTCGTGCGCTTCTTACGCAACTTCCACGTTGCCCGCTCCTTATCCCTGCCCTGTAAAGAGAGCAACGTCTGCCCGCCCCGTCGCGGCGTTGCGTGTTATTATATACATTATCCTCGTCGTCCTCCTTTTCTTCCCCGTCCCTTCTTTTCCGCCCCTTTCGCCCCGCGCGGCCGCGTTCTTCCTCCACATTTTATACAGGCTCATCGTCGTTCTCTGCCGGTTACCGGTGCTTCCATCATTCCCGAGAAGGGCCACGCCTGCCCCTCCCTCGATCCTATCTTCCTCCTGCCCCCCCCCTCTTCCTCTTCCCCTCTTACTCCCCCGACCGCCGCGTGTACCCTCCCCTCGTTTAATTATCTCGGCGCTGATTGGTAGCGAGGAATTTCGCGTCGGGTAATTTTGATCCCTTCTCGCCCTCCGTCCCTTTCTCGAGTCCTCTTCCTCCTTCGTGCTCGGCGTCCTCCACCTCTAATCTCACGCATTTCCTCCTACCGCCGCCCTGCGCTTATCTCTCGCCCGCGTCCTGTTTACCTCACCTCGTGCAATCTTCGGTAACATCATATTCGAGCTCGTTTTCTTCCGGTCGCTTCGTTCTCAAACTTGGAACTGCCCGAAGGCGCCGAGAAAAATCGCGCTTTGTAGTTTTGCAGTCAGAAAGATAATGGACGATCGAAGACGAAGAAGCACGCCTTTTATTCGAGAATCCAGGCAACTGCGAGAGGATGTTAGCGTGTTCCGTGAACACAGTGCGAGAGGAAATTGTTCCCTGGCAAAAAAGGTTCGGAAAACGGTGCTCCATTCCGCGTTCCTCGGCCTGCGGGGCTCGAAGGAAGACGTGGAAGGAAGCAGGATCCTCGAGGGTACGGCACGGTGCGAATAGTGACATAACTCCCGGGCAACGTAGCACGAGTCAATTAGCTCCGCGGTGCCGTCCCGGACGTTAGGATGGGAGGCGCATCGGTTACGAGTCACGATCCGTTGCGCCGTGGATTTATGCTCGCCGGTTCGACGGCGAACTTAACGCTGTCCTAGAGACCGTGGCTGCATAATATGGATAATGGCCGGGTATAAACTCGTTGGCGGTTAATAAAACGTTCGCGGCCGACCGATCTTTCCCCGGTCGTGCACCGCCCCGTCGAAATTCCCCTTTCGATCCGGAAAATCCGCGAAAATAGAGACTCGAGTCGATAGTGCACACGATCGCACGGGACGATAAAAAGCACTGTTCAGCAGTCGACTACCGATCAGAGTTAAAAAGTTGCAGGATTGTCGCAGAGGCAAGAAGGGTACCCCATTCGCTCCGCCTAAGTCCATCCGTGACCCTTCCGTGGCCGCCATCTTTAGATTCTTGACGACTCACTCGATCTCGATGCTTCTTATTTTCTCCATTCGTCACGCTCTTCGACCAATGAGAACAACACGTGCGCTAGGAGCACACACACAGGATGGTGCTCTAGACCCGATCAGGCCCTCGATCTTTTCTGGTGCCAAAATTTCGCTGAAATGGCTGCCCCCGACCAGACTTTCGACCGTTCGGTTCAGTGCCGCCTACGATTTCCGATTTCTTGCTGGAGCCAACAGAAGTTGCTCAACCACCTCTACAGAACGGTCCCAATTAGGTTCTCAGTCTTTTGAGTCAACTTTGGATGCAAAGACTCTTCCATTTGCTCGATATGAATCATCCCCCTGATTTACCCCCTGACAATCAGTACACCAAGAGGGTAGAACTAAGCCTAACATTTAAGGACGCTTTTTAACGTAGTATTGAGACGCGGAAGACGCTAGGTCGAAGGCAGCCCTCGGTCGCGATCGCGTTTTCAGTAGATTCGTCCGTGTAGCGTTCGTGTTTGAGATTCGTCCGGCGTTCGAGATAGCCAGGAGCGGCGTGCATCGCGGATGCAACTGTAAAGTGTGATGCAGGCTAGCGTAAGCGTGGCGTCGATCGCGTTGCTCGGTAACCTAACGAACGTTGGCTATTCTCGTGAGCATTCTTAATGGTCGGTTGCTCCGTGGCGCTATCAGCGGCCCTGTGTATTACAACCGGTGATAGTTACGCTATGGTGAACCTAGCGTGTACGATATTAGCGGACGCTAATGAAACGCTGCACGTTTATTATCGCAACACGCCCTCCCTCCCCCCCCCTTCTGATCCGATGCGTGTACACTTGTCCGATCGGAGCCCTGGCATAAATAGTGACATAACTCGTGGCGGTGCACCACAAGTCAATTAGCTGTACCGTAAAGGATAGGTTGCGTCTAGAAGTAATAGTCAAGGCTAGCAGCGTCGTTGACTGCTTTTATCGTTACTCGCTAATTAACCTTACGCTGTTTTGCCGGTCGCGTTGTCCCCGGTACGCTGCACGATTCGGTATTTTTGCCAACAGGTACGCAGAGTTAGAGGCGCGGTAATTAAGAGTTATGCCGCGCGTAATTCGCTCGGGTCTCGAAAGCCTGCTCTAAATTGGCGCGGCCGTAGCGCGATCCCTCGATTTAAGGACGCGACCGCTTCGAGCGCCGTTTTCGGAAAGAAGAAAACGTTTTAATAAGCGCGACTCGTTTCTGCTAAAGGCGAAACGGTGCGTTCCCGCGGCGAGATGGGATTCCCGACGAGACGACAAACGACTCCATCCGTTTACTCGGTCATGGTACCAGCCGTGTCGTTGTCGCGACGCCATCGAGCACGCCGCGTCGATTGCCAGCGGTTTTGCGGTCGCGTTTTAGTGCGTCCAACCGTTTTCTTTCTCCCTCTATGGTCGAAAGTTGCCACGGTAACGGTTCCCTTCGATTAACGAATGCATCTTGTACTTATCTTTACGATATTGCTGTCGGCAGCCTCGTCGTCGTCGACATTGGGTCCGCTAACTAAGCAGTCGGTGCCTTCTGAAACCTCGTACACGTGAAATTATTCCTTCGAATCCGTATCTTTAAAAAATAAAGCGAAGTAGAATTTTGTTTCGCGCGTCCACGGTCGTTTCCATAGCAATCGTTTTCTTTTTAAATTTCCGCAGCTTGCTCGCGATATAACGAAGCAAATTCCTTGCTTCGGTATCGCCATCGTAGCCAAGAAGATCGCTCGTAATCGAGCAAACTTGGGCATCCGTTCGCTTACTAGTTATTTAATTATGCTCGTTAAATTGGTCTTATTTCATTAATTGGTATAAGATAAACCGATTCAGTACAGTCGTCATCATCCTGCGAGTTATCCTTCCGCAGTTTCCTTTTTTCTCGTCCTCGTGCTCGAACGTATCGCAAAAAGCAGATCCTTGGAGTCGGTTCGTTAATTAACCGGCGATATAATAATTAATAATGCATGGCCGGAGTTAAGCCGAACGGAATCATGGGAAGAAAGGGAATATAAGTTAGTCTCGTGTCTGGACTAGGTCGTTTTCCTATCTTCTGCTTCGTCGCGGTCTGATATACAAGCGTATTTGTACGCGCGCTAGCCTAGCTCGGTGGTTAGCATAAGTACCAGTTATGACTCGTTTCTTGACGTATAATGCCTATATATTCTTCGCTAAGTACCGTGCCAGCCGGAGCACGTGCAATTAAGGATAAAATAAAAGTCATCCTCCCTCGGATATGTAGATTAATGCGATCTAACGCGCCCGGTCGTCATGCCACGGGATTGTTTAAATATTCCGATTCGAATATTTCAGAACAATGGCGTTTCCATGCCGGCCAGGTTGCTTCGCCCCTGGCGATCCTCGTGGTTTTGCATTCGATTCCATGGGATTATCGCGCGGGATCGCCCCACATAGTTGCAGCTGGTCCTGCGTGCGATCCAGACGCGCGGCCTTGATAACCTGCAACACGATAGGTGTAATTAACGCGCGTTGCCCTCTAAAAAACATATAGCACGATTTATGATTCCGACGTCCTTGGCACGAGAATAGCTATCGTAACTAACGAACAGAATATCGCAAGTTACGCCTCTTAGTTTCGCGACTTCGTTTTCTCGATCCTTTAGAATCATCGCAAGAATATGCATCGACGAGTTTTTTTATCTCACAAGGATAGAATTCCACTTGGACAGAAGTAGAAACAGAGAGTAATGGACCGACACGCCAGTCGAATACATTTTTCGACGCGTGTGAATGCACTGGCACGTGTTCTCGCGCATCGGTGCGCATGCGCTAAGTGCTGGGTCTTCTGGGATTTAAATGGCGCCCGTCTCCAGACTCCTGTCGCACCAGTGAACTTTAAATACTCGTATCTAGGCAACGGAGCATCAGATTGAAAAATGGCAAAGGACTTTTCGATTTCTTTTCGTGGCAGAAATTGATTTATCGTCCTTTTATTGAGGTATCGTCAGAACTTTCACCGACTCCCGGAAGGAAGAGACACGCGCCGGTCTTTTGTCCCTTTCGTCTCGGATCGAGGAATTTACAATTGACCTCGCCAAGGTCGTAAACCTCGTTTCCTCTCTTGTGCCGCGATCGAGCCGTGAGTGGCCAGCGTCAGCGTTCGAAGAGGCGAATGGATAGGATAAGAACGGAACAGAATGTAAGGGAGAGAAACAGAGAGACGTTCGACTGGGTTACAGCTGGAATAAGGGGGTACCGATCTAACTTGCAACTAGTAATTATTCGTAATAAATCATAATTCCGTCATTATTGTTTAATTATAATCAAAATCGCGACTTGAATATTGATTAAAGCCCGTGTACGCGCGGAGGAGTGTCTGCACGGGGAGATCCTCATAGTCGCGAAGCCTCTTCCTCGTTCCTCGTTGGGTGGATTCATTAACTTGCAGAAGGCGTCACCGTCGCGCATGCATTTTCCTTATTCCCGACTACCGTCCAGGGTCGAGCGAACCCGTTGCGTTCTTTGCACAATCTCGCCTGTTCCGGCAACATCTTTGACAGAAGTCTAGAGTACTCGGACTAACGACCTATCTTGTAGGTAATCTGTGTAACTACGCTTGATACTGTTGTAGAGGTAATTTTACAGCGGAAGCATCAAAGTGGTTAAGTGCCACTATTAGATAGATTACGATTCTTGTATAATTAGGAAACTCCTTCCTAGGTGGCATTAGCGAGGTCTCATCCGGGTTACGATCTGCGAGGAGTCAGTCAATTATTTCGTATAATAGGTCCCGGCACGAAACTTTTACTCCTTCGTTCTGTGCACGTTAGTGCCATATTTTTTATTTAAATCTGGAGCACTTATCGATCTCGTTGGGGCTAGATGCAGTTTAGGCAATTAGACTTCAGGGGTCTTGTTTAACTTGTCGAAGTGCAGGACTCATCGTACGATAAATCGTCGCGTCCGTGGCCCCCGTTGGGCAATTCGGTGGGGGCAGAAAGTTGGTCGAGGAGGAATCGCTTGCCGCGTTCTCCGTAGAATCGAACCCGAGGAGAATGATATCGCGGTGGAATCTTCTTCTTGTTGTTCCCTTTACCGCGAGCAGACGGAACAAAGAAGTAGAGATATCTGGTCGTGGGGCAGGGTAGAGGGCTAGAAGAGGACGCCGGAGAAAAGGAGGGAAAGAGGAGAAGCGCGTATAGATCCAATCAAGTATGGCCGCTCATAATTCTCTGTTGTAATTATTGCAGAGTCTCGGAGGGCCGCGCTCGGACCAAAGCGATCCTCTTATTTTATTGATTAAATTGCTATTACGTTATATACGCAAGGCACCGGTTCACCGGTGGTACAAGGCGGAAAAGAGATAGGTTGCACGGTTCTGTCGTACACGGGGCTGGTTGCACGGTGTGTGTATGGTAACGCGCGCACACGGAGCATTATACGGACGCGCGGTGATACCGTGGCTGATCCACGATGCCCAGGCACGACGAGAAGAAGAAGAAAAGGAGGATGGAAATTCTCATAGAGGCGGGAACGAGGAACCAGATAAATATGTCAGAGCGACCCGGGGATGGAACCTCGATCTCCGGCGAGTCGAGAAGGAACTCGTGTAAAGGATAACCTCGCGAGGTTCTTCGGATAACCTCGCTTGGCAAAAGAACAAAACGGAAGGATAGGAACACGAGAGGGAGGGAGGGGGGAGGGGAGGAGGGAAGAAAGGAAAGAAAAGGGAGTAGAGGCGTAATCGTTCTCACCTCGGGAAGAGATGCGTTTCGCCGGGATTCCCTCCGTCCCAGGGCCGACGCCTTCGAGTTTTCCCCCTTCCCCTCCGTTGTTTCGCCCTGTCCCGCGAGGGGACAGCGAAAGAAAGGTTCAATCGGGGGAAAAAATATCGTCGCAGAGGAACCCCGCAGAAATTCGATATCTCGCCGCCACGGCCTCGCCAGTCTATAATTATTCCGTCTTCGTTCGTTCTCCCCGATCGCGAGATCCGCTCTCTCGTTCGCGCTCGATCGCCGGATCCCTCGGGTTCTCGCTCCCTCCCTGGCCCAGGGACCAAGCCTGCCCCGGAGTTCTCGACCGATGCAAAACACGTAATCCGATATGTCCTACTAGCGAGCAGATAGAGTCACTTGTTCCGTAGCCTCTAGACCGTGCCTGGGATTCTCCCCGCGACTGCGGGTCTCGTCCCAGCCTTCTCGCTGTCGTTCCACGGGCGCGGGACAACTCGACTTGGTGACAAGTTGCTCGTAAAAATACCGTCGGCCAGCCGGGCAACGTGTCCGTGAATGAAACGACGCGATACCGCCGGGGATCGTCGCGTCGGTGCGAGACTCTCGTCCACCAGATAACGTCCCCCTTGGTGCCTGCCGTTTGGTAGATCCCACGGGGCGGCTAACGATGGATGTACAACACGAGGACCTAGGGGATGAATGGGCTCCGCAAACGCGAAGTCGTTAACATTTGGTAGACAAGTTCGTGCCAGCGTCGCATGGATGATCGTGTCGTCGAGTTCTACGCACGGAAATCGAATGGCGATGGTAGCTGCGGGCGAACGTGGGCGGCACAGCGCGGCAAAGGGGCAGGATAATTTTTCGTTTTCCGTTACGGCGGCGAGCGTATCGTTTATGCTGGAAAAGTCGTAAGTGTGTTCCTGCTTATTCGAGTACCCTCGCATAAACGCGCTAGTGGGCCGCAAATTGCAGGCATATCCTTCTCGATTACGCGGGTCCCGGCTTCTTCTCCAGATATTACTTCATAAACTAACCGCATCATCAGCGCGTATCGCGCGGCCCGACGAGCCACGGCACGTTAATTGGCGGTCAAAGTCCCCTTATCGATAGGCTGAAGGCCGTTTGTTAGCACGAATCTAGCCGAGGAACCGATAGAAGAGTAGGTGGATGGTGGATAGTTCCCAAAGAGGAGAAATTTGGTATGCCGTTTGAAGCATTTTGCATAGATAACTGTCTTGGGAATCGTAAGGATTGTGAGAGTATATCGAAGACCACCCTACAGCGACTGTCGAAGGAGAAGAGACGGACTAGCTGCCCGTGGTTCCCGCGATAATGACACGGGGCGGTGCCGTCTCGTAAACTATCGCCGAACGAAATTTATGGGGGTAAGGTGGATACCTTTTACTTTGCAAACTACCTTCCTACCGGCCTCGTCTACGATACGCACCTACGACTATCGTGCGTGCGGCTCCGGTCCAGGGTTATCGTCCTCGCTAGACGCCGCGATTCTTGTTTACCAGCGCGAGAGAAAGGGAGTGCACCGACCTCCCCGATTCGCCTCCCGACGTTATTTCGCGGCTTCCACGTTCTCGAGGCATTGAACGAACGGTGTCGGTATCGGGTATCCCGCGGAGCGTTCGATACCTTAATGCCTCGTCGTTTCGTTCCTTCGTCTCCTCGGCCGCGACGCCATTTTAAGGGTACGCGACGTCTTTTTTCGCGAGCGTATTAATTTTTGCACGCCACGAGGAAATTATTGCCCGAACCCGGGGCCCGGACTGTCCAGGAAAGATACAGCCTCTCGCGGCGGATAATTTCTTAAACTCGTTCCGCGTCAGTCTCCGCGTCCGGGTGTAATCAAGTCGTCATGCTTTAACGTTGCCTATTACGCGTCTCTTTACATTGAACCGCGAGGGGAACTCTGTGGTTTCGGTGGTACATCCTCCTTTTCTCCTCTCGATTTTCCGAGGACTGTTTTCCAAACTTTATTCGTCACGTAAAAGGCTTTTTAACGGAGTCTTTCAATCTCAATTTCGGGGACAGTCCGTGGAGCGATCGTACTTCCAATAAAGAATTTACCCACGGTCGTAGCCTATCACTGTCGAAGGAGGGAGAGGGAACGAGAGGAAATGAGTTTGCCAGGGACGGATAGAAGGAGAAAGATTTGATATCGGATCGCGCGGAGAAGAGGGCCCGTTTCGTATTATACGCGCGTCTATATACCGATCGGAGGCCAGGGCTAATCAGACGGACATAATTGATCTCACTTGTGATCTTGAGATTCGAAAGATCGCGGACGGAGAGAGGCTCGAACCAATAATTATTGTTAATACCGGTCGTCCCTTGCCCTTCCCCCGTTGCCTGCCACCGTCTCGGTCTCTCCCTTTCTCCGCGGTTAGGCGTCTTTGGTCGACGATACGCCCGGCGTCTTTGGATTCCCACCTCCTTCCACGGCGTACGTGCACGTACGAGGCACGGTTACGCGTGTGCGCCGCGTCTATATATTTTCCCTCTCTTTTTACAGCGTACACCGGGGCCCCCACGGTATCCTCATTCTTCTCGGCCTCTCCCTTGTTCTCCGGTTCGCGTTTGGGCATCCTCTGGGTCCTTCGCCGTATCAAGAGCCCTGTCCTGCCGTTCAAAGCTTTTATTTATATTAATTTCGCGGGCTTTTTGCTTTTCGGTGGTTTCGGGGCCTCGGTGAAGCGCAGGAAATATGAAATAATAATGATAATAATGAGCCATTTTGCGCGTAATAATATGGTGGGAGCCCCGGGGATATGGCGTAGAAGCCGCGCGCGATTCGCCTGGCTAATAATGTCGGATGCCCGCCATAGCCCCGGCGTCCAACGTCTTTTCCAACGTCGTTTTCTACCGTGGTTTCGTCCTTTATCCTTTGTCCCTGTTTCGGTACCGCGATCCTGCTCCTTTTTCTCGTATTTCCCGAGCGGAGAGGGTCCGTGTCTTTCCACTCCGACTGGCAAAAAATTGGCCATAGGAAACGCTCGCAAAAAGCGGGTTAACGAGGCGTTGATCGCGCTCGATTTTCAAACGACTGCTCGACGCGACGGTGGTTGCCATTGAAAATATTCTGTTAAATAAGTAGATGCTTCTTTTCCATGGTTCTCGATGGGTCGGGCAATAAAGATGTTCTCGCGATCCGAAAAGGGCGCGCGTAACAATAATAATGTCTTTATTACGCCGGGGGAAAATAAAATACGTGTACCGAACGGTGTAAAAGATCCTCGACACAGTGGTGCTATTAAACCTAACCTGTCTCGGTGTAGAGAAGGTCGAAGGGAAAATAAACGCAGCGATTTATTTATATTTTCAACTACAAAGGGCACTTGTACCGGTCCGAAAATACATTTTTCGGGTGTTTACATTCGTGGAATTTTAAAAAAGGACCGACGTTTCGCATGGATAGCCGTCATGAATATGTAATACGCTTGTAAGGTGATGCAAACGTGTGGAGTAAATTGTTGAAGCAAGTGGCCATCGATGCTACCCACTGTGCTTGAATATACATTTTCTGGGTGGTCACCTGTGCTGTATAAGATATACTCGAGTGTAAAGGTGTGTTCAAAACGCGAGAACTTTGTAAACTATATAACGCGGACGAGCAAAGTTCGTTTCGATTAAAAAATACAGAAATTACCATCGTTTTCGACGTCGATCCACGGAAGAATCGATTACTCCGGCGATGAAATTCGACCTAGGCTCCTCGTGGCCGATCAATTCCCGCGGATTGGCGCGATGATAGGGGACGAGTGCCATAAGGAGGACGTATAAACGGTGGAGAGGCCAGGATGCGAGCGGTCCTTGGACGTACTGCCTCCTGCCGCGCGAACGACGCAGCTTGTAAGGATTTTATGGCGCGGAATGGGATTTGGGTACACTTAGCGGTCATAAAGCGGCGGAGGTGCAAAGTGCCATCCGCGGCCACCCTCTCCATCGCGGCGTCGGCTCCTTTCATCCCGAGGGGATCGACATTAGGGGTAACGAAGCTTCTACGGGCTGCCCCGCCCTTCTACCACCGGCGACGACGCGCCTCTGTGCCTCCGAAATATCCATTTTCGAACCGAGCGTTCCGTGCACGCCTGGGAACTACGCGAGATTCACGAGAAGATCGCTGAGAAACCGCTTTGCGTCACGGCGACGCCAGATAACCGAGGCTCTGTCCTTTTTGAGATGATCCAAAGTTAAAGTAAAGGGAGGCTAATAATTTCCCGAAAGCGATTGGAAATTTGAACTTTCTCGCGTGCACGGATTGTGCAACGCGCTCGTAATTATTCGAGATACGCTTATGGGCTTCCTAGCGCACGTTTTGCACGCGAGGCGAAAATCATCCGGGCAACGAGAGAAATTGGCGTCGCGGACCTGCTTGAATACCGAGACTCATTAGGACCGTTAACGCTATTAGAGCGGAGGCTGGTAGGAATCGTTGTCACAGAACGCTTCGCCTCGGTATTCCTGCTGATAACTTTATTTTAACGAGCGACATATTTCCCATTTATCGCGTACGCGGCTTCGAGGAATAATGCAATGTGATAACTTGGACGCACGAATGTTTCTACTGATACGCGATAACCGTATACTAAAAGGAATATTCTCTTGTTTCTTCCGGATGAAGCGGAATTCGAACTTTGTTCGAGGAGACGCAAATTAGGAATTTATCGAATTAATGTTTGATCATTTGGACCTGAGAATATTTATCCCTCTTTGTCTGGGTGTCTGATGGTCGAACGGGAGATCGTCCGGTGTGAGCGTTAAATAATAAATTTCGAAGGGAGTTTATCGAGTAGTGGAGGCGAGAGGCGAGGGGTAAGGAGGTCGTTTGGGATAGAAGAGGAGAGGCAGGAGCGTAGCTGGTCGAAGGTTACCGCGTCCTCGGCCTTGTTCGGTTCTTCGACGTAGGGCGCGAGAGAGTGCCTTGTACCTCACACCCAATCAACTTAGATCCGCGGTTCCAGATAAGGCTCTCCTCTCCCTCGATCGTCGCGGAGACCGAGCGGACCGCCGGCGTACGTATATACACACGCCGTCAGCGTCCCGCTTAAAGCAGCAAGCTTCGTCGACGACACTCGCGGGGGCGGCCCGCGAATACTAAGTCACCGGGCGCAAAATACACCGGAGGGATTCCCCACCCGGCGCTACTTCGTGTTCTTCGTCCCTCTCGCCTCCTTTGCGTCCGCCTGGTACTCTTCTTTTTCGTCCTCGGCATGCATGCACCCGGGTAACGAGCTTTCATTAGCGACGCTGTAGGCTAATGAGCCGTGTTAGAGCCACTACGTGGACGGCCTCGAATGCTGCCTTCCACCGCTCTGACTTCGTTGCCCGCTTCCCGTACCCCCCTTCGTCCTCCTCGCCGGATACCCAGGTCGTCTCTTTTCCTGCCTTTGCAGATCCTCGCTCCATCCATCTTCGCTAACGCGGGAAACCTTGCGTGATCCTACGCTTTAACGACTTTCCCAATTTTCTTCGATGGGTTACGTTTGCAATTGCGGCGAAAAAATTTCCCCCATCGCCTCCCATCGAGAACCCCAACTTCTTTAACGCTAGGTTCACGGACACTCGTTGCGCATATTTTTATTATAATTCGTTTTCTCTTTTAATTAGAGTATACATCCATATCGTTATGTCAATTCAATTCAACATAAATTGCTAACAAATAATATTTATAAGTCCTATAACGTTAAGTTTAGAATCTGAATGCGCAAATTGACGCGTATCGTAAACCTAGTGTTAAGGGGAGGTTACTAAATAAATGTAAGTAGTCTTCACGGTAAAATTTGAATCCGTAACAATTGCAGGGGAACGTATCGGTATATTTTCGAAGTTATCGAGCTTGTGTTTTAAATATAGCGACGGGAATACGTGCTCTATTATCCGCGTGTTGAAGTCGGGGGCCAGGTCGGGTCCAAGTCTTGTCAGCGTTCGCGAATCGTAAATATCGACGTGTATCCAGCCCAGCTCGTTTCCCTGCTGGCAGATTACAGTAATGAACGAGGAAATTGGACGAGTATCGGGGCCGGGTACGTCGAACGGAGGAATCGATATCCGGCCGTGTGTTTCAGTTAACGCGAATCTCGCGAGTGCGTGCTAAAAACTGGTTATCGGTCGGGGATGCGCGACGGTCGGTCGTAATCGCCTCTAATGCCGGCGTTACCTTATTGAGTTGCGAGTGCAACCTAGTAATCTCTTCCAGCTCCGTGTACCACGACTAGAAGCGGAATTTTTCCGATCGAGATAGCGCGTTTCCATCGGCCAGATCTCGATCCGTACCGCTCCCGCGGATCTTGCACGGAATTCACGTTACAAGGGAATTTCAAATATTAAACGCTGGAATTTTTTCACGAAGGTCCGTCGTATGCGCGTTTTTCGCCTCGTCGATATTCATGAATCCTATTCGGACCGATTGTTGTCAACATCTAGCCTTGAAAATTAATTGCCCCGGCTCCGCGGCAAAAAGTCACGGGGCACTCGCGTGTGGGAGGTTTGGGCGAGACTTTGTTCTCGGAACAGGTCTTAAATGAGTTTTTAATTATACAGCTGCCAGCCACTCGAGCCCAGCCGAAGAAATATAAATCGCGGTGGGGGCGAATGCGGACGCAAGTGTCCTTAACGCGGATTGATGCAAGAAGCGGGACACGGTACTCGGATCCTTCCTAATAAATAATCAGACGGGACAGCGATCCGGCATATTTTATCTTTATCTTCGGAAAGAATTCGCGGACTTGGTCCAAACCTGGGAACCAAATAGTTAAACTATCGTAGGATACGTTTCGAAACTCTCTGAAACGACTCGCAAGTTTATGACACTTTGCCCGTGCTGGCCTTGACTAAACCTGGTCGACTCACCAAAGATACTACGTAATAATATCCTACACCATGCTCACGTAGCTTGTCAGATTTTTCTCTTCGTCTGTCAAAATGAATAATATAAGAGTAAATAGGGGAAAAATCAGCGTCGGAATAGGGGGCCAGTGTCTCACGCGTCGCAGAGAGAGACGTCAACGCTGGACAGATATTAATACTCGATCGAGAGAGGCACGAGGGGGGACAATCGCGGAGATTAGGTCTCGAGGCGAAACACGCGACTGGGTCCGCGATGGCGAAATTAGTCGGGGGGCCCCGGGGGCCCCGATAGCGCCGTCGATTTGTCGCCAAGGCGTCTGTAACGCGATAAATCCCCGTCTCGAACGCGAATTGTGTTTCCGTGCGTATCTAGATACCGTGGAATATGTTTACACGTATATCGATTATTGCATAGAGTCATGGAACCGGGCAGCCGGTTAACGGCCGCGTTAAGACGCGTAACAGGCAGCGTATTGGGTCGTATTTATTACCTGCAAGGTAAACCTACTGCACCGGTGCGCAGCCCAGGCGTCTCTTATTTTCTCGTTACGATCGTTTCTCACCGCGTACGCATGCCTCGCATAACGACGTTGTATCGTGCGCCGTGATCGCGATAGCTACGGGAAACCACGGTATCGACTGCCAGGAACGCGCGATGCATCGACGGAAACGTTCCTCGCCGTACAGATATGAACCGTCTTCATTAACTGGCTCCATCGATGGAGCCCGATCCCTGACTGAACGGTACTTTTCACTCCTGAATTATCATTCGGGATTGTTCGAGTCTCTTAACCGTCGAATTTAAGGGAAATTAAGTCATTCTCTGCGATAACAATACATACGTGTTTTGTAACAAGCGGATCTTTTCGGTCGTTACTCCCATGTGGCAAGAGATTTAATTATTCTAAGTATTTTGCTAGCCTCATGATAGGGTCGTTAAGTGCAAATACAGGGTGTTCGGTCATCCCTGGGAAAAATTTTAATGGGGGATTCTAGAGGCCAGAATAAGACGAAAATCAAGAATACCAATTTGTTGATGGAGGCTTCGTTAAAAAGTTATTACAATTAAATTGAAATATTTCAAAACGTTCTGGAAAAATTATTTCCAGTTGCGGGGGTCAATTACGATCGCTTTTGATCATTAGACATACCCCCGAAATGTTACTCACTTTCGAGAAAAAAATTCATTACTGAAAATGTAATGTCTGACCATGACTGTCTGGTTACCCTGAAAAAAAACATTTCAAATCGTTCTGGAAAAATTATTTTCGGTTGCGAGGGTCAATTATAATAAGTTTTGGTCAATAGACATACCCTCGAAATCCTAACCATTTTTGAGAAAAAATTTCCTTACCGAAAATATAGTCTGAGGCCTGAAATGTCTGCCCGAATTTTCATGCGAATCTTTAAAACGTCATAACTTCTGAACGGATTGAACGATTTTAATATTTAAAAAAGCAAACTACGCGTATTTTGATAGAGAATATGTATAAATCGCAAAAATATTCAAAAAGTTGATCCTTGACCCCGTAAACTGAGAAAAACTACACAAAAAGGGTCCAATTTTCAAACAGCCATAACTCCTACAATTGTGAATATATTCAATGAAACTTTTTTCTGAAGTAGAGCTCATGGGTACCTAAAAAAAAGTATTAAACAACTTTTCTGTAGGACGTCAAATTCATTAAAAATGAAAAACGTATTTTTAAGAAAAATCGACAGGGGGTAGATGCTTAAATTTTTCGACGAAAAAGGAAATTTTATAATTAATTCTAAAAAAATTATTTTCGGTTCCGGGGGTTAATTATAATCATTTTTGGTCATTATGCATACCCTCGAAATCTTACCCACTTTCGAGAAAAAAATTCCTCACCAAAAATATAATTTCTGACCAGAAATGTCTGCCCGAATTTTCATGCGAATCTTTAAAATGTCGTAACTGTTGAACGGATTGAACGATTTTAATGTTTAAAAAAGCAAACTACGCGTATTTTGACAGAGAATATGTACAAATTGGAAAAATATTCGAAAAGTTGGTCCTTGACCCCGCAAAATGAGAAAAACCCCATAAAAATGGTCCAATTTTCAAACAGCCATAACTCCTACAATTGTGAATATATTCAATGAAACTTTTTTCTGAAGTAGAGCTCATGAGTACCTAAAAAAAAGTATTAAACAACTTTTCTGTAGGACGTCAAATTCATTAAAAATGAAAAACGAATTTTTAAGAAAAATCGCCAGGGGGTAGGTGCTTAAATTTTTCGACGAAAACAAAAATGTTTAATTAATTCTAAAAAAATTATTTTCGGTTCCGGGGGTCAATTATAATCATTTTTGGTCATTATACATACCCTCGAATTCTTACCCACTTTCGAGAAAAAAATTCCTCACCAAAAATATAATTTCTGACTAGAAATGTCTGCCCGAATTTTCATGCGAATCTTTAAAATGTCATAACTTCTGAACGGATTGAACGATTTTAATGTTTAAAAAAGCAAACTACGCGTATTTTGACAGAGAATATGTACAAATTGGAAAAATATTCGAAAAGTTGGTCCTTGACCCCGCAAAATGAGAAAAACTCCATAAAAATGGTCCAATTTTCAAACAGCCATAACTCCTACAATTGTGAATATATTTCAATGAAACTTTTTTCTGAAGTAGAGCTCATGGGTGCCTAAAAAAAGTATTAAACAACTTTTCTGTAGGACGTCAAATTCATTAAAAATGAAAAACGAATTTTTAAGAAAAATCGACAGGGGGTAGGTGCTTAAATTTTTCGACGAAAAAAAAAATTTTTAATTAATTCTAAAAAAATTATTTTCGATTCCGGGGGTCAATTATAATCATTTTTGGTCATTATACATACCCTCGAAATCATACCCACTTTCGAGAAAAAAATTCCTCACCAAAAATATAATTTCTGACCAGAAATGTCTGCCCGAATTTTCATGCGAATCTTTAAAATGTCATAACTTCTGAACGGATTGAACGATTTTAATGTTTAAAAAAGCAAACTACGCGTATTTTGACAGAGAATATGTACAAATTGGAAAAATATTCGAAAAGTTGGTCCTTGACCCCGCAAAATGAGAAAAACTCCATAAAAATGGTCCAATTTTCAAACAGCCATAACTCCTACAATTGTGAATATATTTCAATGAAACTTTTTTCTGAAGTAGAGCTCATGAGTACCTAAAAAAAAGTATTAAACAACTTTTCTGTAGGACGTCAAATTCATTAAAAATGAAAAACGAATTTTTAAGAAAAATCGACAGGGTGCTTAAATTTTTCGACGAAAACAAAAATGTTTAATTAATTCTAAAAAAATTATTTTCGGTTCCGGGGGTCAATTATAATCATTTTTGATAATTATACATACCCTCGAAATCTTACCCACTTTCGAGAAAAAAATTCAGTACGAGCGGAACTTTAAACGTTAATAACTTCTTAACGAAGCCACCATCATCAAATTGGTATTCTTGATTTTCTTCTTATTTTGGCCTTCAGAATCTCCTGTTAAAATTTTCCCAGAGATGGCCGAACACCCTGTATATTATTACGATTCTAAATTTAGAAGACACTACACGCAAAAACAAAGTAGCCAATACAGTTCTATCGTGGGTAGATCCGTTTATTTATGAATTACAAATTAAATAAGATTGCTTAGATTCGATTGAACATCACAGGCTAAATTATAGGCCCAGACGATAATCTAATTACCCTGTCCCGTTTGAGTCACTTCTAAAACTCGTTCGGTTGAACGACTGCAACGAGCCTCGGTATCATCGCTCGCGGACTTTTCCAGTCCTTATCGCTAACTCGATGTTCTTTTTTTTCTCATTCCAGGTGAGTTTCCACGTCAGAACGTCGATACGGGGGCCTCGAAAGCTCGAAACACGGGCCAGGGTAAATCGAAGGAACGGGCCCCGGAACGATTAGCACGGAATCGCGAGATAAGGCGGGATCGCTGGCGAACGATGGTCGTTGGAGCGCGGAACTGCGAGCAGCTCCTAGCAAGGAAGCGCTGGTATTTATGTTAATTACTGTCAACGTTAATTAGAGCCCTCGTGCAGCGGCCTCGGGGACGCTAGGGGGGCGGAGGGGACGGTAAGAATAACGAGAACTCGACGAAGAGGAGGAGAATCGTCCAACGGGCTCCGGAACAAGGACGAATACGCCCGGAGGGAGGAAAAGGAGAACCGGGGGGAACGGAGAGGGAAAACACGCCGAGAGATCAATCGAGGAGTTCCTAGCATGGAACTCTCCCTGGTCGCATTGTCTGCCACGGACGATCGGGTTTCGTTTCGAGTATCGATAAGTACCGTAATTCCTGTGGTAGAGCATCTTAATGAGATGTCGGCCATTTCTCTCTCTCTCTCCGTTCCTCCCGCGTCCAGTTTCCACGGGTAAGGTTAATCCCCGGCTAGAGAGATTACTCTCGACCGGGAGGATCCGCGATTTATGAAGGAGCCAACCCGTTAGGGCCACGAGCAGGTAGTCACGATCGCGCCACGCGACGATTTTCACGCGATTCGCAAAAAAGCCCCGTACAACTATCGTTCTTGCGTACGGCGGAAGTGCAAGAAACGACGGGGGAATGTTAACGATAGCTGTTTAGAGCGAGCGCGGCTCGAGGAATGTCATCCCGCGGATCGCGTCGCTTAATTATCCACCGATACCAGCCGACGTTCGAGAAAACGGAGTTCGCCTGGGCTCGAGCGTTTCTAAACCGAATAAACGAGAATCCGAGCGGCGGCTTTTTGTCAAATCCGCCGACGACATCGCGAAAGAAAGGATCGTTCCGTCGATGATGCCCGCGAACGTTTCCCATTTTGTGTTTATGGCCTCCGAAGTGGGAGACCTTTGCGCGCGTCGGCGAGAAACGAGGTTAATTAAACTGGTGCTGCGTCGGTGTCGCCATTTACGATGAATGAAACTCGAACGCGGGCAGTGGCTTTTTATTACGCGTGCAATGTTTCCACGGTGGAGGAAAAAACGATAACGTTTTTTTCTTTCTATATCGATGGACTCCGTAGCGGGAGACTTTTACGCGAATCGGCGAGAAACTGGGTTAATTAAATCGCCGCGACGTTGGCGGTTGCCAATTTAGGGGGAGCTAAAATCGAAACTGCACGGCCGTGGAAAAAGTCTCGATGAAAAGCCACCGTGTGGATTATTTTAGACGCGAATTCGCGTTTAATTCCCGTTTCCCGCTTCAAAGTTTATAAATACGCCGGGAAAAATGTCGTTTTCTCGATGTTTATTGGCCGCGAGCGTCGAGAACGGTACTGCAAGAACTGGAATCGTCGGAGGCTAACGCAAACAACTCTCGGGCTGGTGTTAAACGGACATAAAATGGACGTTACGAGTGACACGCGCAAAAAGTGAGAGACAGTGGACGGTTGTCGGTTAATTGTAGGAATCTTGATCTTGACAAATATTTCGCACCAGCTGCATGGAATCGCGTTCTTTGATGCGAGGACTCGGAAAAATGTTACCGAGAGAAGCGGTATTATTATGTTCCTAGGGGTGGGGGGGAAGGGAGAAAAAACATGCGGGGTGCCACAAAGGGTTTAGGTTCGCTGCAATGGCGTCCGTGCGTTAAGGACGAGCAAGTGGTGAGACAAGATGGCGAACCCATCAATAAGCGACGTTTTTTCCCAGGATTCGCTTAACCGCAGGTGTCATGAAGATGGCGCTAGCATTCCGTCTCGCGTTTCTTCCAGGACTTTTTTCTCGCGAATCTCGCCATACATATGGCGTTTCTGGAAGGTCTTGCACGACTGAAACGACGATGAAATATCCGATAAATATTTGTGCAAGAAACTGAGAAAACATGGTAACGTATATTTATAAAATTAAGTATACGTTAGGAACAAAGGCGATCGGCGTGGTATTATTAACCTAACCTTGGGGCGTCTGCCTACGCTGATATTTACGTAGTGCCACGGCGTTCGTGCCCGATCGGAATCATATTGACGCGTGCTAAGCCGTTGCATTAGAATCACGTCTCCCAGGCATACTTTTCGCGAGCGAAAGATGTCAGGCACGTCTGCCGCTCGTGGCCGGTCTGTTTTGATTAGGTAGTACAGTCAGTCGATACGCGTGCCCTGTCGATTATAAATCTAGCTTAAACGTATTGCTCTTACTGTTTAACCTTCTTAAGACGGCGCGTGACACGTGTGGGTGCGGTACCGAAGCAGTCGAACGGTGAAAACGATATACATATTTAGAACGCGTCGATCCAAAGGCGATTAATCCTACGAAATTTCGCGTACTTCGCCGCTCGATGAGTCTACGCAGAAAAAAAAAAAAGGAAATTTGACGGCGAATGAATCCCCGCTAATGAGAGCTAATTTAAATGGAAATGGATGTCTTGCACGGTCGGGCAGTTAAATGCCAACGCAAACGGTTAACATTCCATTCGAACGTATCCTCTAATGAGATGCAACGAAAGGCTGCAACTTGGCGACAAAGTATTCGCGGACAAATGTTTTTCATCGTATACGATCGCCACAACGTTGCAGGTAGAGGCTCGGTACCTCGTCTCGATTTCTGGAGCGACCAGGACTTGGACGGAAGAGGTCAAAGCATCGCCGAACTCCGAATGCGTCGCTAGCGTCTCGCACGATTACGGTTCCCGCGAGCGTTGGCAGGCTTTGGCGCGATTTCTTGCGCCCGGGACACGTATAATGAGGCATGTAACGAGTTACGCGGAATAACGAATCGTCCCGGAACGGCGTCCCCGGCCATGAATTCCCGCGTCCCGCTTTACCCAGGCGTCGGCCGCTTCCGCGAATTCCATTATCCCCGTATACATCATCGGGTAAGCGTTCGTCGCGTACGTTTCCCGGGTGACCCGCGGACGGCGGCACGAAACGGTCCGTATCTCTGGCTACCTCCGCCTCCGGCGTCCCCTCTGGTCGTACCTCTCTGCCAGGATACGCAACACGTAGAGCTCGCGGAACGCTTGCAGAAAACCAGGAGCGTCCTTCGCGGAGGCAGGCACCCGGGTACGATGACTTTTCAAGCGGGGCTACCGGGGGAGCGGAGAAAGCGTTGCCGGTACCGGACGACTATGTACCTGCGGGACAAACCGACGGACGGACATACGTAGCTACATACGCGGTAACATAGGTATAGAAAGAGATATAGGACCGCGGAGGACGAGGGGGAGGAGGGGACCGCGGGCGGACAGTTTATGATACGGTACGACTTGAATACTCAAACGTGCCGCTAGCCGTGTCCTCTTCCTTTTCCTCCCTCCTCCTCCGCTTGCCTCTGCCGCGGCCACGACCTGTCTCTAACCGACTATCTGCATCGCGTCTTTAGGTTTTCTTCGGTCGCGTTCGCCGGCCACCGTCCCTATTGAAAGGGATAGGACTTCATCCGAACGAGCAATATTAACTCCCCTCCAGTTTCATGCGAACGCCAGCTCGCTGATGTCACGCTCATCCCTACGGTCTCTGACGAGCGTTTGGTATCCTCGAGATACCAAATCACTCTGCCGTATAAAGAAACAGCCATACGCAAAATTCAGCCGTGCCTAAGAGGTTAACCCTTAAATGCATAGTGCCTCAAAAATGAAACACTGCCTTTAGCTCCTAATGAAAGTTTCAACTTGGTCCGTTCAAACGAAATATGAAGGGAAGGGTAAAGAATAAAATAAGGTTGGTCATTGAACCGTCTTACCAATCGCAATTTTTTATTAAAGTGAATTGTAAGGTCACTTCCGCGAATTCCGCGACGACTAAATAGTGACGGAAGGCTTGTGAGAGACCTTATCGAACACAAACTAATTTTATTTAATAAATACAACAAGTAACAATAATTAATAACATGTACTGAATTTGAGACGTTATACACTATTCGTGGTTTTTGAGAGAAGTCAAAGTGCGGAGTCTGTCCGTGGTATATAAACTGAGATTCCGGTTGGAAGGGGAGTCAAAATTTTGGGGGTGTCTTCTAACGGAAGATCCGCCTCCGTGCTTGTATGGTATATATATATATATATTTTTTTTCCCCGAGTTTTTAATTGCCAAGGTTTGACCCTGGGCTGGCCTCGGTACGGTCGGAAATAACGGTCGAACCCAGGTGGTGACCACCGGTGGAGACGTACGCAATAAAGTCGTAGGTTCGCTAGATTTGTAAATCATGCTTGCAAAACCGTAAGAACGTAAAGGCGAAAGTTTCTGTAACCTTCAAAAATAATTCTTTAAGAAAAGGGGGCTGCTGCGACATCGACTGACCTACGAGTTTATTGCTGGTACGTGCTTCTAAATAATGTGGACCTTTCCGAGGCTGGAGGCTCGGAACTGGACAGTCATGAACAACTCACAACAGATTCAAGAAGACGTCAAATGCCTCAATGTGAACTCCCGAGTTGTGTAAAATGTTTCAAATGCCCATTTAAGGGTTAAAAGATACAAGATTATGAGAAATTGTGTGGTAGAGTTCGATTTGAGCGTCAGCAGAAGTAGAAACTGCCAGTAATGGATAGACGCGTCGTAATCTGATGCACTTGTTTTGTCATTCGAATACTAACGAACGAAACGAAATTTGGACCGACCACCCCTAAAGGACGATTCTCAAGGATGACGTACACGATTTGATATTTTTCATTCTACATAGCGCATAGAAGAGATAGAAGCGATAATAGTATAACACGATGCTAATAATAACAATGTGGCGGATCGAGCAGATTTCGAGGAGGGATTCGCCACCCACGAATAATCGCTAATCTGGTTGGAGCATTTGTTTCCTACCCGACGAGAAAAAGATTCCCTCGCGCTCGTACGACGATCGTTTATCGATCGGATGGATTAATTGTCGGGGAAAAATTCACGACGCGACCGTTACCCCGCGAGTTTTCTACCGTGCACCCGGTGGAATAACCTGTTTATCGTTCCACCATCAAGCTACTCTTAATAATCGCGGCCCATTAGAACCGTCGTGTACCAGGAAGAGTCGAACTCTCGTGTAAAGTAACTCGCGAAGTCCGGCGATCGAAGGATGTCTCAATATTATCGGCTCGACTTCCTATGTGATTATCGCCCGTGCTCGATGTAGAAGCGAGGCCGCAGGAAACTCTTCGATTTGGCATTTAGGCTGATCGATCACCGCGAACTGGGACAGACGCGAACGAGCTGCGTGAAATTAATCCACGTCCAACGTGGCGTACGGTGGTCTTCGTTCAAAATTTAAACAGAATTTCTGAGGTGGTAACGCTAGCTCAAGAATTTTCACGCAGACTCCCAATGCGAATTAACGAAATTTCATTTCGCTTTTCTCGGTGTTGGAAGCCAATCGATACAATTACAGTGACGAAAGACAGAGGGACACTGGAGATATAAATTAGCCATTAGCCATTTCAGTAATCGCGTCGTCGGGACAATTCCATTTCAGGGCCACGTTTAGGCGTAACGCCGCGATGGAATTACCGGGGCGTGATTTACGCCTCGTACGGTGAAGCGAGCTTGATCGAAGCCGATTAACGTGCTCGATTTCAGGGCCCGATAACGTAACCGGTGTACGCCGTCGACCGGCCATCGAAATCTCTATATTCCTCGAAAAATCGAGCGTTGTCGAGAACGGTTTCTCCGGCGAGATCCTCGCTTCGATGCTTATCGCGCGCGAAGTCGGAGCGGTTTTATCCGACGCGTATCGACGGTGAATCATCGGCACCGCGACATCCACGGCCGACTCTCTTCGCACAATTTAATATTTTATCGCCTCGTAGCCACTGGACGCGAGGAAACAAATTTTTAGCAATTTTTGTTGCTCGAGTGTGGATCAGAAGCGTGTTTTCGTACGTTTATTAATCGTCGAAGAGGGCGCGGACCCTTCGAACGCAGAAAAATTCGAGGAGAGGTCCCCGAGCGAGCTTCGAGGTCGGCGCTCGGCGTGAAAGAAATCGAAAGGATTCGCGAAGGCAGGACGTGGATTCCGCGCAATTAATTATCGGGATCGGCTTGGGTGCCGCGCGACACAAAGTATCCGGTTACCTGGGCTACATCGCCGGGAAACGGGGAGGACGGAGAAGTAGACGCGTCCCAGGCATATTAAACGTTCGCCGGGGCCCGGGCTGGAATTGGATAAATTCGTCGGTCCGTTGTATTTTGGACAGTCCCGCGTCGCGCCGATTTACGAACTCCTCGGAGCGTCCTCTCCCCTCGAAAAGAGCGTCGCCGCGCGCCTCTACAGCGATATCGAATCTCAGCCACCCTGTCGCCTCGGGAAAACCGGTGAAATCGGAGACTATCAAATTTCTTGATTAAGAGTTCCGTGTCCCCGTGACCGGCCCGACGGGACCAAGGCCAGGGGTGAAAACCGATTTCTCGCGCGATAACCAAACCAACATCGCCACTTTCGTACGGAAGACGCTTCGACAATTTCTTTTTATTAAGCATTTGCCATCATAGGTATAGGTTTGTGCGATTTACAGGGGTGAGAAACTTTCTATTTGTAATTCGCAAGCATTTACGTTCCTTCTGTCTGAGAATTCTCAAATAATTAATAGATAGAGTGGACTATCTTGTTATGTAAGATCAACGCACCAGATATTGTTTTCTCATAAAATACACTGACTTTAACTGTTAAAATTCCACAGTTTCTGATACTCGAGTATCTTGCGTAGTAGTATCTCTATAATATTGTTTTATCACTTTGACAGAATTTTTAACAGAGGAACTAGAATTTCCATGTTAAAGAAAATAAATTTTAACGACTAACTACTACAACTTCTAAGTTACGTGGTTTACAATTGTCTGAAATGAAAGTTTCGGTCTCGTAAAGAATGTTACGGTTTCAGACTGGCAGACTGACCGATTTTTAAGATGCAAGAAGACTACTAGTAGAGGGTTAATAAGACGTCGCGGAGGGGAGTCGTTATTTCCAGGGTGCCGTCGATCGTGGGGGGGAACTTTAGACTCAATTATCAGGCACGGGAGGAGGTGGTACCGAGGTCGCGCGGGTTACGGCGTAGAACGAAGCGTGAGTGCGTGGTGAGAGGTAGGCAGCGCGACAAAAGGGGACAAAAGCGTGCAAAGCAAATGAGCGTAAATAACCGCCTACGCCCCGCCGCGAGACGTTCGACACCTTCGTTCGCGAGTGCGTCGGTCCCGGTGCCATTATTTCATTAATTAGTGTCACTCGCGGCCGGCCGTAGACACATAAACACGAGAACTTCTGCGTACGGGCCGTGTTACCGCCACCCGCTTTGTTCACCTCCACCATAAACCCTCCGAGGAGAGGACTCCTTCCCTTTGCTCTCTCCTCGCCCCTGGTACCCAGGCCGGATATTTCTCCTACATCCTCCTGCATGTACATGCACGACCCTTTTCTCCGTTTCCTTCCCTCCAGCCCTCCGGGATCATCTGTTTCGCCTTCGGTGACCCTTCGATCCTGCGTTTTATAGGACCTTTAACCGCCCGGCGAGCCGGAACGGCCTGAAAAGCGAAACGGCGCGGCGACGGGAAAAATTCACGCGAACGGATTTAGGAGCCGCGACGATGAAAACGTCGCGAAACGATTTCCTCGGGCGCTGTATCGTTAAATCGGACGGCGGCCCGATCGGTGTCCGGGGCCCTCCGCTTATCGATACAGTCGACGATCCTCGAGTGCTCCGCGTGTATGGGAATACAAAGGACGTTCGGTAACAAAGTTCATAGGGACGCGAGGTCCCGAGCCGCTTACGTGAGAATCCGACCTGGTCCCGAGACTCTGCTTGCCTTTTTATTACAGTTATATTATTATCGCGGACGGTACGCGCGAGAGACCTGTAAATTCGAAACCAGATTTCAACGCAGCCATTCCTGCGAGGTTCTCGACCACTCTTGCCCTCCTCGCGATGGATGCGATTCCTAGAAAAATTGCGCCAGGAGGGAAGTTAATTGCTAAGTCCATTGTTCGTTATTTCTACTTCGAGCCTGGGAGTTAATTGGAAACATATTTGGCAGAATGCGTGTTTGCACAAGCGCTCGCTGCTTACTAGACGCGCCTTGTGTTTACGTTCGAGAGGTAACGGAACAAACACGGCTCAGAGGACGCATTTGTCGACAGTATTCTCCGAGGCCTCTAAGCGTCGAGTCGTGTTCTTATCAACATTACGATATTTAAGCCCTCGATGTACGATTTAATCTCAAATAATTTTTCAAACGCGTGCTATTTAATTGTTTAAATTTGCTCATACAAGATGTGGTCACGAGAAAGAATTTGTTCTACGAATACGTGACTATAAAATATATTGAGTTTAATAGACTCGATGACGAGTGAGTAGATTCATGAGTGTGAAACGTGTCATCAAGAACTTCTAACGAGTCAGACATTGTATGACAAAGAGTTGAGACGAAAGAACAATCATCAGAAACTGAAGATTTTCAAGAAAAATGTCGCTAATCCAGAACCAGACGATTATCAAAGCGTTAAGAACATTGATGAAATAACGAGAAATGGACAGACAGGTAAGAATTTTCTCGACAAAGGAGGCTACGGATAAATTGATTCATTTTTTTGCTCGCGTACGAAGACCGGTAGAAAGGAGCAATCGGAATTGAACGTTGCGTGAAAATCGAAGTATCGTACGTAACGATTTCCCACGAAGATTACGAGTGTCTGCCGTACCGGAGAGAATAACGCATTGTAAACGGAGAGCAAAACGATTTGCGTTCCGAGCGGCGCGTCACGCGATCGTAGCTGTGGAATGGCGAACGACAAATCAGCTTTGTCCGTAGGATTATATAGAGGTTCGTCCAGAGCTGGGCAGAATTTTATAATAGATAATTAATATTAATATACATAGCAATTTTTACTAGCTAAATAGGAAATAAGAGCGTTTAAGTAGAAGAGTCACAAAATAGTCCACCGTTGAAGGGTTGATCTTTCGAAATTTAATTCAGACAAATACACACCCAATTTACACGTGGGAGTAACGATACAACTATCTAGCAATTTTTACTAGTTAATTTTAAATATAAAATAAGATTCGAGCGTTTAAGTAGAAGAACCAAAAAATAGTCCATCGTTAAAGGGTTGATCTTTCGAAATTTAATTCAGACAAATACACACCCAATTTATACGTGGGAGTAACGGTACAACTATGTAGCAATTTTTACTAGTTAATTTTAAATAGAAAGTAAGATTCGAGCGTTTAAGTAGAAGAACCAAAAAATAGTCCATCGTTAAAGGGTTGATCTTTCGAAATTTAATTCAGACAACTATGCACCCAATTTACACGTGGGAGCAGCGATACTACTATCTAGCAATTTTTACTAGTTAATTTTAAACAGAAAATAAGATTCGAGCGTTTAAATAGAAGAGTCACGAAATAGTCCACCGCTAAAGGGTTGATCTTTCGAAATTTAATTCAGACAAATACACACCCAATTTATACGTGGGAGTAACGGTACAACTATCTAGCAATTTTTACTAGTTAATTTTAAATAGAAAATAAGATTCGAGCGTTTAAATAGAAGAACCAAAAAATAGTCCACCGTTAAAGGGTTGATCTTTCGAAATTTAATTCAGACAACCACGCACCCAATTTACACGTGGGAGCAGTGATACAATTATGTAGCAATTTTTACTAGTTAATTTTAAATATAAAATAAGATTCGAGCGTTTAAATAGAAGAGTTACGAAATAGTCCACCGCTAAAGGGTTGATCTTTCGAAATTTAATTCAGACAAATACACACCCAATTTATACGTGGGAGTAACGGTACAACTATCTAGCAATTTTTACTAGTTAATTTTAAATATAAAATAAGATTCGAGCGTTTAAATAGAAGAACCAAAAAATAGTCCACCGTTAAAGGGTTGATCTTTCGAAATTTAATTCAGACAACCACGCACCCAATTTACACGTGGGAGCAGCGATACAACTATGTAGCAATTTTTACTAGTTAATTTTAAACAGAAAATAAGATTCGAGCGTTTAAATAGAAGAGTCACGAAATAGTCCACCGCTAAAGGGTTGATCTTTCGAAATTTAATTCAGACAAATACACACCTAATTTATACGTGGGAGTAACGGTACAACTATCTAGCAATTTTTACTAGTTAATTTTAAACAGAAAATAAGATTCGAGCGTTTAAGTAGAAGAGTCACGAAATAGTCCACCGTTAAAGGGTTGATCTTTCGAAATTTAATTCAGACAACTATGCACCCAATTTACACGTGAGAACAGCGATACAACTATCTAGCAATTTTTACTAGTTAATTTTAAATAGAAAATAAGATTCGAGCATTTAAGTAGAAGAACCAAAAAATAATCCACCGTTAAAGGGTTGATCTTCCGAAATTTAATTCAGACAAATACACACCCAATTTACACGTGGGAGTAACGGTACAACTATCTAGCAATTTTTACTAGTTAATTTTAAATAGAAAATAAGATTCGAGCGTTTAAATAGAAGAGTCACGAAATAGTCCACCGCTAAAGGGTTGATCTTTCGAAATTTAATTCAGACAAATACATACCTAATTTATACGTGGGAGTAACGGTACAACTATCTAGCAATTTTTACTAGTTAATTTTAAATAGAAAATAAGATTCGAGCGTTTAAGTAGAAGAGTCACGAAATAGTCCACCGTTAAAGGGTTGATCTTTCGAAATTTAATTCAGACAACGGTCTACGCGATTTACACGTGGGAGCAGCGGTTGGGTAACTGGCTGCGGATCGAAATGCAACACTTGTGCAGCAGCCTCGGGACACCAGACCTTTCATTACGATTCGCTAGGGTTTTCATCTTGCGATGCGCTTTTAAGCTCGTACGTCTAACTTATTCGCTCGCGAGGGCGTGTCGATGCCACGATCTTTCCTATTCCGCCTCCAACTCGAGATTTCGAAGGACGTGTTCACGCGTACGTGTTGAAACCAAGAAATTCGATCCAATTCGACGCTGGAAAAAGCAATTCCCCCGTGAAGTTGACTGCATCGATGGAAAAAGTAAAATTCAATTTCGTGTTTGGAGGTCTTCGATATTGGAGAACTTCCGTTTGGCGTTGGAGCAGCAACGTTTTAAGAGGTATCGTTCGGAGCCCCGGAGCTAACTTTCAAGTAGCCCCCCGTTAATGCGAAGTGCTCGTGAACGTCGAAAGACAACCGAGATTGAATCACGCTCGTTATCTCTGCCGAAATAGAGGAAGACAAAGGAGGAAAAAAGTCGTTCGTTTCGAGGTTACGGGGCCGGATTTGCTCCGAAAGGGAAGAGACTTTTATATTTTCACGCCTTAACGCGATCGTTCGGGAGTTAATTACCCGGAGCTCGGTCATCGCACGCTGCCCTTCGGCGGAAATTTCGTGCGTGCACGAGATCCGTAGCCTCGACCGTAGAAAGTACTCGTTGCGAAATTACGACCGGATTCGAACCGTACTTTTACACGTCTCTCAACAATACGAGTTTCACAAATTTTATGTATCATATTAGTATACAATATCGTGCGTCTCGGGATCTTTTCACCGAACAGATTCCAGGTTCAATAACGAAGCAATCATTTTTCATTTCATCTCGAGTCGCAAGTAACCACGACAGTTTCTCCAATTCTGAAAAAGAGTTTCCAATTGTTCCAAAAACGATGTTCTTTGTAGAAATGACCATAGTCTTCGTCTCCGGGGAGATTTCGTTCGGAACGTCCAATCCCAGGAGGAATGTTTGGATTATCGTGGGATGATTCTCGAAGGTATTCGGCTGGCATCTAGAACGAGGAGTAAATTGCCGCGTCCCGGTATATTTTCCGGCAATCCTTATTTACGCGAAGGTTCCCGCGTTAAATCAACCGATTAGACCGTTATCGTGGACGCAGTGAATCCTTTTGAGGGGCCAGGTCGAACCTACGTTTTCACGGTGTCGAATCGAAAATGCCTAGGAAGGGCGAGTCCAGATGGTGCAATAACTTCCCGATTTCCAAATCCCTCGGATGGCTCACCGATCCACCTACACTGCCTCGGAGGTGGACTCGCCGTGGCTAATCGTGAGGTGCAAGGAAGAGGAACGTTTCACGGCGCTCGTGCGCGCGTACGCGTCCAGGTCGCTTAATTTATGTTCACGACGTTAGGGAGACGGACGACCGTAGAGCGTTTGTTAGGCGATTCATCTTGCCGATGGATGTAATTTAAGCGTTTCGCGTGGACGCCCCTTTCCTTGGAGTTTCCCTTCGCGAACGGCCTCCAAAATTACGAAACACGCGACGAACTTCTACTCAGACTCGGTGGAAATACAATAGAAATATTGGGGGAGCATGACTTGTAAATATTTAATCATATTCTTGAAACTCTTCGAATCTATGAAGCGAAACGTATACTATTACGTAAACGTATGCTGTTTAATTTATTTATGAAACAGAGCTCATGAATACCTGCAGAAGAGTATTAAACAACATTTCCATAGGGCGTCAAACAAATTTATGCAAAATCGAAAACAAATTTTTAAGAAAAATCGACAGGGGATGCAGAAATATTTTGACAAAATTGAAAACTTTCAAATCGATTTAGAAAAATTATTTTTGGCTCCGGGGGACAATTATAATCAGTTTTGGTCAATACACATACCCGCGAAATCCTAACCAGTTTGGAGAAAAAATTCTGAAAGAGTAGGAATTTTTTGACGAAATCGAAAATTTTCAAATCATTCTGGAAAAATTATTTTTGGCTCCGGGGGTCAAATACAATCATTTTTGGTCAATAGACATACCCCCGAAATCCTACGCACTTTCGAGAAAAAAATTCTTTACCGTAAATACAACGTCTGATCATAAATGAAATTTCATGCCTAATCCCCTTAAATGTCACGCGTAAGTTTAAAAAATCATAACTCCCGAACGGATTGGACGATTTCAATGTTTCCAAAGGCAAACAACGCGTATTTTAATCAAGAATATGTAGAAATTCTAAGAACATTGGAAAAGTTATTCCTTAACACCCGTAAAGTTAGAAAACCCCCATAAAAGTGGCACAATTTTCAAACGGCCACAACTCCCACAATAGTCAATGAAATTAATTGAAATTTAGTGGTGCAGTAGATCTACGAAGAAGGTCTACTCCTATACCTCGTCTGTGACTATACACTCTAATTTTCGTGTAGAAGCGAGGAAGTTTGCGCGAGAAAAAAGAGTCGAAGGCGGTCAGTGCATCCGCGTGGCAGGTCACATTAATCCAGAAGCCGACATTTTCCCCCGTCAATTGCTCGATTACCGTATTTAGTTTGTCAATTAATACCGGGCGCGTTCCCAGGGAATCTCTTCCGCGGTACGAACCTATTATTCTTTCTTTCGTCCGGACGTCAAGAGCGCGCAGAGGTTGCCGCGGCGTCGAGATCGGCATTCGTATATTCGTATACCGGTATCGAGGCATTTATTGAATCGATATCCGGGGCCCTTTCGCAGCGGGCCCCTCTCCGAGGCACGTACCGCCTTCGGGCCTCGGGCATTTTTCATCGCGCGCCGACGCACCGCGCCAGCATTCCACGAGAGCTCTTGCTCTCTCTCTAGTCTCTCCGCCACTTTCTTTCTCTGTCTCGCGGGGCCCGAAACGCGAGCGATCGTGGGGGCGTCGTACGTGATCGCGCGCGTTACGATACGAATACGATTCTGTAACGGAGAACGGGGACGTGGGCCCCAAGGGAAGGGAAAGGTCGAAGCATTAGACGATCCCGCAAGTTTCTATGGCGGTAAATTCATCGATTCATCGATAACTATCTATCATGCATATTTTTGTTTTCGGAAAACCAGTAGCACGAGATCGAAAATATGTGCGAAATGTCACAATGGTTTCTGTACGTTCTGCTCCGACGAGCATGAATTTAAGTCATTATGGAACGAATACTTTGTTGGCAAACGGAATGTCGCTCGAACGGTTTGATTAGTTACATTTGTTACCAAGATCGTGTTTGGACATTCGGTGGTGGAGCGTGACAGCGACAGGGGAACGATCGATCGATCATTGGACGGGCTGATTTGACAAGACCCCTCGTGGCTGGTATTTATACTATTGATACGTCGCGAACGGTCGCTTCTGGATGTTACGTGGACTCCAAAAAGACTGCACAGCTTGATATGATACGTACAGTCACTTCATGGTTTTAAAGACATAGTTAATTAACTCCTCGACGTACGACTTAACGTAATTTCTCAACCGTATACTATTTAATTTTATTCGTACAAGGAATGACCACGAATGAGAATAAATTTCTTTTACATAAGACTTATGATCGTAGGACTCGTCACGAGTCAGCCATTGTTTGACAAAAGTGCAGAATTTCACGAAGAGAATTTATTTGAGGAACAAACGTACAAATCACATAATTATAATAAACGAATTTGAAATACATTAATTGACAGCACAAATTATAATCACGTCTGTCTTCCACAATCACTCCTTTTTCAACAAAACACTTTCAACCCTTTGGAACATAAATTAACATTCAACAAAACTACAGCGTGGCACAAATATTCAATAAAAATCTCCTACAAAGGGTCGATGATAAAAAATACGTTTTTCGAGACCGTTGGCGCAATTTCGCGTAAAATGGGGTTCGTGCACGAAGGGAGAGGAATCATCCCCGCGTGAATTTGGGATCGTCTGGGATCCCACACGCGCGGGTCGATGCACGATCGAGCATTATCGAGGGCACCGCACAGAACGATACATGCATTACGTTCCGCGCGAGAGATACATGGCGCCTGGCGGCGCAAACGCGCATTCGGGCCCGCGACGCGCGGGACCCAAGGCCCCCAAAGCGCGAGGTATCGGGCCCCGGCTTTTCGTTGGATCACCGCCAAAAAGTTTACATCGCGTACCCCGGAACGGCCGACTATCGGGACCAGAAATCGGCCCGGCGATTTCTCGGCGCCGTCTCGCGTTTGCTCGTTACACGATCGAATAAATCAAGGTACCCCGCGGGTGACTTAATTAGGTGAGTCCCTGTTAAAGGGGAGAACTCGATTACGAGCGGCGAAAAAAGGGGCGCACAAAACGGATATAATCCCGTGCGTGCCGCGTGTTGCGGGGTATTTTTGTTCGAACGATTATTCCCTACACGATGGACACGCACCGGCCGTCCGGACCGCTACGAATTCGTGCTTTGCGCCGATGAATAATTGCTTTTAATACCGTATCCCCCCTCGTCGGGGTTCACGGGGGCTACCAGTGATAAATGCTGAATCGAATCGTAATATTCCGCTGAACTTCTTCAATCCCAATCCTTACCCTCTTTTGACAATCGCGAAATTCTAGATTTCGATGAATGGTGGTTCGTCTCATTATATTAGTTTCGTTCCTTTTCTAATTACTCATCGATCTTCATTTGTATTTTTCGACCAGTCAAATAATTCCAGGCGCACTAAAATTTTTGTTTTAATTCGACAAGGAAATCAACAAATATTCTTGATTTTCGTCTTATTTTGCCCTCTAGAATCTCCCATTAAAATTGTAAAGTTTCTCCCAGGGGGTGGTCGAGCACCTTGCATAATTATTTCCACCAAAGATACGGTAAACGAATACCATCGACTCGTGGAATTTTGTTTCAAATTCGACGAGTCGACTTTTTGTGCCGAAAGATGGAAGGAGAACGGGGGACGTCGTGGACTTTTCTTTCGAGGTCATCGTCGATAATGAACCGATTCTTGTCGATTCATTCGCGAGGGGGGCACAGTAATGGCTGGAGGGACGGTAAATACACGAGAAACGGTCGCGTCCGTAGAAATTACGAGGGAAGAAACGTCCAGGAAACGGTTAGCTCGCTGTCGCCAACTATTTAGAGAAGCAACCGTGCCGGACGACGAGACGCGACGAGCTTTACGAGAGTGTCGCGTTTCTTCCGCTTATTTAATTTACCTTCGGGCATGTGGCGAATACGCCGCGCACATACGGCCGACCATGACGACGTCGCAATTTGCTTCGCGCCCTTCGTACCCGAGCTTCCGCCTCCTTCGTTTCGCTTTTTCAGACGCGGCTGGTTCTCAGCCGTTTGTCATCCGCGGCGGACGCTTTTGCGACGACTCCTCGATAGGGTGAATAGCCGTTTAACCTTTTCGAAACAAATCACTCTTCGGTTCGTCGCACATCGTGCGCCGTCCACGCGACAAACCTCTTCCCTCCAGGATCAACGCTCGAATCAAACGTTGAAAAAGAAAAATAATCAGAGCTCAAGCTGAATCATTTTACTTAACACTAGGTTTACGGTACGCGTCAATTTAACGCATTCAGATTCCAAACTTAACGTTATAGGACTCGTAAATATTATTTGTTAGCAATTTATGTTGAATTGAACATTGTACACTCTAATTAAAAGAAAAAACTGTCATCGTAAAGTATGTGCAACGAGTGTCCGTAAACCTAGTGTTAATATTGAACTTTACCAAGCTGGTAAATGGGCATTCGAAGCATTTAAAAAATAAACTAACGGATTACATTAAGATTACAGTACGTTAAAAAAATTACATTAAATCGTGCGTCAAGGAGTTTGACTCGAAGATTTTGCAATATGAAGGCTCCCCTGGGACGAAACGTGCACCCTTCTCGTTTCTAGCGTCCACGGTAAGCAACGTGGCGATGGAAAGAACGAGATGACGTTGTAGGGTGGTGGAGCAGCGAGGGGTTGGCAGTGGTAGACGCATCAGACGGAGAATAAAGCGGCAGAACAACGAAAGAGAAGCGAGTGACCGCGGTGTCGGCGGGGACACGGCAGGGACACACCGCTCGGCGACTAATTAATGAACGTTGCTTCGATCAATTTACATTTACCGGAGTCCCCCTTCCCCTCGAACGAACAACACGAACACCTCCTTCTGGTCTTTTTCCCTCGCGGTTGCGGGTCGACCGGGGGTGCAAAGGGGTGCAGCTTCGTTAGCGCCTCGAGGACGGTTCGGGAGATCGCTGGTACACGACCTCGACGGAACAACCACGAGCACCTTCGTCTCGCGCTCCTTGGTCCGCCGGTCGGTGTCTACACATTCGTGCCAGCCACGGTATATCTTGTTTTTGCCCGGGGACCTCGCGCGGACCTAGAGTCGCTCGCTGGGGAACTATGCCGCTTGATTTGGTACAACCACGAATACCGGGGAGGCGATCGTACGCTGGAAAAAAAGGTTTAATTAATTCCCGAGGAGGAAGCAACCGTGGAAAAAAGGCCGAGTTTCAACCGGGCGTTCGCGAATCGCCGTACAAGGGGTCGTCGCTTGGGAAGAATCCGCGTGAGATCGGCCTTGGACGAATCCGTCCAAGTGCTGCTTAAATTTCTAACCACCTTGGCGCCGGGTCCACGTTTCTACGGAGAACCGCGCCGCGAACTAGTCTCGATAACAGGTTTGCCATTGCGCCTCGTACTGGGTGTCCCAATAATCGTGGAGCAATCGAGCACTCGGATCAGTCGCTTTCTCTGCGATCGTTATTTTAACCCTTTGCAGTCGAAGACTTCTCTGTGACCAGCTACTACTCACAGATATATCGTTGCGTTCTCTTAGAGGGTACATTCAGATTCGTTTAACAAGTTTGAAACTAAAAATAGCCCCGAACGTCGCTAGATCTCGCGGAACAACGTAGCAATTTCGGTCTCTGCACGGTTGCTTGGTGACCGCGGAGCGTAACGAGCTCGAACGGAGGGGAGGATTCGAGGGTTCGAGGAGGCTGGTCGGGACCGCGTGGACGCGATCGGGAACGAGAATGTTCCGGGGGATCTGGGAAACGTCGAATACGAGGAGGAAGCGAAACCGCCAACGAGTGGATTCCCTCGGTTCGTTGAACGTCGAGCGAGCGGAGTAATCGCCTCTGCGTCCCCGCGCAAATAGCATTCAGCCGCGAGGGGCACTCTAAACCTTTCTTGTCTCTGCGCGTAGCATCAAAAAAGGATGCTATTTTATCTCACTCAAGGACCCTTCGAACAGCTCGCAGCTAATTTTGCGGTCGGCTAAACGACGACGCGAAGACGAGACCGGGAGAAGAAAGAAACTCTCCTATCTTCCGTGCCGTTTACGCTCGCCTCGCCGGCCGCAAGAAGATGGAAATTGCTTGCTCGGCCTTGAAGTCTTTGCGCGAAACTCGCGATACTAGGAATCCTCGGCTTCTTTCCGACCGTGGATACCTTGGACGTTCCTCCGTAATCGACTCGAGCCGCGTTTACCAGCTTCCGATCGACCGATTCGCCGTTAAACGACCTATATCGGCCAATAATGGAAGAAACGCTCCGACGAGAAGAAATTCTCCAAACATCGGGCGTATCTACGGAACAAACACGTAATATATCTCTATTGGAATTGTAGGAATTGCATGAATATTTAGATATCGGTTTCTAAACTGTGTACGGTTCACCTGGCGAACTCTCATCTTTGTTTAATGAACCAAAACGGGGAAGAAGCTTTAAAGAGGCGGTTAGGAAATTCAACGATCTCCATAGCTTGGAAACTGGTGTGTTACCAAGGGTCTACGATAAAATAACGCCCGAAGGACATCGCGCCGCGTGGTCCAGTACGTAGCAATCACGCAATTAACTTACTACAATTATAGCGGATCGCGAAGACTCACTTCGGCCGCGGAGAAACGAGAACCGACGCGTACACGCGGAGGATTATCGGCGGTCCGCCTCGTTAATCTTTTTCGACGAGAAAGACATTGATTGTAGTTTTGCGTGGCGAGCCTCGCTGTTCCGTGGCTGGATGCCTATAACCTCCCGATCCTAACACCACGAACATTGTTTTTACCCCCTGGCGACACCACCTCCGGGGGGTTATTAGACTCGCAACAGCCTTCTCATCTTTCTCGAATCGCAGAGGATCGGACGCTCAAGGACTCCTCTTGACTCACGTATGCTGGTTGCAATCGAGGTGGTGGGAACAAATTTAAACATTTCATTGACCACGCTTACTGAGCCAGCAACAGAAAAAATTTTATTGGATATTAGTTTTTCTCGTGGAATCATCTAGAACACCCTGTGTTTCACGTCGCTTCAATAGCTAGATTATTAACCCTTGAAATTAATGTAAACCTCCATTAGTTGATTATTTCCATTTACCAATTTGGTAAAAATCGAGTCGAGGTTGAGGGGCCACTTAAGGGTTAACGTCGATTATACAATTTGTCAATCTTCCTTTCTTTGCGTTAGCTTTGGCACGTTTAGGTCTGGGTTAGAACAACCTGTGTTTCACGTCGCATTAATAGCTAGATTATTAACCCTTGAAATTAATGTAAACCTCCATTAGTTGATTATTTCCATTTACCAATTTGGTAAAAATCGAGTCGAGGTTGAGGGGCCACTTAAGGGTTAACGTCGATTATACAATTTGTCAATCTTCCTTTCTTTGCGTTAGCTTTGGCACGTTTATGCCGTCGAGTGTTTTTGTATCGTTGGCCGGTGAAATCCAGCGAACCTCGGATGAACTTTGCCAGGGAAGAAGTACGGGGAACGGGAAACGAACGCGACGTAGTGGACGTTCCCTCGAAACCTTGAACCTCGATCGCGCGACGTTGATCGCTCGCTGGAAGCGCGTTCGTGCGCTGCGGTCGGACATAAAACAATCAGGCTGGGATTTTTTGGCCAGGGCCCACTTACTCGGTTCCCGGGGAACGGCGACGACGCGACGATGCGCTCGAGGAGGCGTCGAGACAAGGACGGACGCGAAGGGGGCGCCTTTACGGTCCGAGCATGCGATTAAAGTTTTTGTACGCGAACGAATGGGGACTAAAGTACCGAGGCAAGAAGGACGCGCAAGAACGGGCAAAGGACGGGAGAGAGAAGGATGAAAAAGAACGCGGCAGAAGCGCGTCTCGTTCGCAAACGTTTGTTCGCCTATCGATCGTACAACGCGCTTCCAAACAGACCAGAACGCGAATTACGTCGTTTACGCCGATAGAGCAATTTCGCGCGAGTCTCTAGCGTGATTCGGCACTCCTAGGCTGCTCAGACGAGCTTTTCATCGATGTTTACAGCGTGATTCGACAACCCTTCTGTTTCTATTTTGCCAAATAACGTAAATTAATTCACGAGAGGAAAATAAATTGCGATATACATTCACCGCGACACGAAAATATGATCGTGGTGGAGTTTAGTAGATTGGGCCCGTCAGAGCCTATTAACGGTCCCTGAATAGATTCAATAAAGAGGTTTGATAACATCGTGCGGGGGAATAACGAATGGGAAAAGCGTCGAGCACGGTCTGGAGGCGGACGAGGCTCGTCGGGCGCCGAAATCACGATCGGTCGGGGATCAATCATCTACATCGATATCGGGAATGACACCCAGAAACGAGTCTATTAGGCGGTCGATAACCACCGAGGCCGCGTTCCCCGAGACACAGCCCCTATCGTCGGGCCCCATCAACATTCCTTATCGACGCGATAATAATTTATTACCTTGTCCCTCGTTCCGGTGTTCCACGGCGCGACGAACGGTCGAAAAGACCAGGATCGCGCCAACGCCGAGGAATTACGTCTCCCTACGATGAAAACGTTCGCCATTGCTTGGACGTTTCGGGAGGGGTCAGTTTCTCAGACCTGCAAACAACTTATTTCTCGGAGTTCCTGCACGGTGGCTAGGCCTAGGATAGATTCGAAGCCAAAGAAATTAACTTTTTTTCTCGCGGTACAACGTCGTTGCAACGACGAGCGTTATTAACGTAGGGGCCCCGAAAAGGTACGTTTCATCTCGATAATGATCGACGTGCACGCTGTAACGGGCCCCGGAGGTCGTCACCGACAGAGGCGGGGAACGCGAGTTAAGCCGAGAGCGCGCCTCATCTTCGTAAATCGAGTTTTCGACGTCCCTCTTCCAGCCCCCATTTCAATATCCCGGCGACGTAAAAGCAATCGCTGATTCACGGTGTAACGATCACCCGGTGCACGGGATTTGCACCTTGCAGGGGCCTCACGCGTCGCGCGTCTACCCACCGACCAAAGAATCCCTCCGTTTCGGGGCCCGCGCAGATTAAACGCTATCGTGATCGCGGGACCAAAAGAGAACAAAATACCTGCGCAACTTTCCTCGTCGCGAACGGGCAAAACGACGAGCCTCGAAAATGACGCGAAATTGCCGCCGATACGTAACGGTTACGATGGGAAACGAGGAAACAGGTTCAACTGCGTTCAACGAACCTTCTCTTTTTACTATTTTACGACCAAGAGGCCTTTTCTTACGGGGGGCATATGGTTCTAGAAACTGGGCCAGGTTGTAGAGCTGTTCTTTGGATAGAAGTTTGTTAGTAATTAATTGTTAGACATCGTGATTGAATATAGGTCTGTCAATTTAATTAGAATTTCATCTTACTCAAACCTTTGTATATATTTGATATTATGTTCAAACACTTGCATTTTAGTGCATTATTTGAAGTTGTTTCCTTGCGTAAGATCGAACATATGGAAATATTGTTAATACGTGATGGTACAAAAATCATCATCAAAGACAAGAGTTCGTTGCTCTTCATTCTCGCCTTTATTCGATGGACGAATCGTACAGTTTAGACACCAATCTTATACAGAATCTCTAATATACAGATTCTAGAGGCCAAAATAAAATGAAAATCAAGAATACTAATTTGTTGATGGAGATTTCGTTAAAAAGTTAAGACCCGCCCGTACTGAATTTTTTTCTAGAAAGTGGGTAGGATTTTGGGGGTAGGTCTATTCATAAAAAATTATTGTAATTGACCCCCGCAACCGAAAATAATTTTTTCAGAACGATTTGAAATTTTTTAATTTTGTCGAAAAATTTCACACCTCGAATTTTTTTCTACGAAATGAATAGGATTTCGGCGATATGACTCTTCACCAAAAACGATTGTAATTGACCCCAGGAGCCAAAAATATTTTTTTTAGAACGATTTGAAAATTTTTTTTTTCGTCGAAAAATTTAGGCACCTACCCCCTGTCGAGTTTTCTTAAAAATTCGTTTTTCATTTTGTCATTTTATTTGACGCCCTACAGAAAAGTTGTCTAATACTTTTTTGAAGGTACCCTTGAGCTCTATTTCAGAAAAAAGTTTCATTGAAATATATTCACTATTGTAGGAGTTATGGCTGTTTGACCATTTTTATGGGGTTTTTCTCATTTTGCGGGGTCAAGGACCAACTTTTCGAATATTTTTACAATTTCTACATATTCTACACTAAAATACGCGTAGTTTGCTTTTTTAAACATTAAAATCGTCCAATCCGTTCAGAAGTTATGACGTTTTAAAGATATGCAGGGAAGCATTTCTGGCCTCACATTAGATTTTCGGTAAAGAATTTTTTTCTCGAAAATGCGTAGGATTTCGGGGTTATACGTAATGACCAAAAATGATTGCAATCGACTCTTGCAATCGAAAATAATTTTTCTAAAACGATTTGAAAAATTTTTTTTTCTGCCAAAAAATTTCAACACCCGATTTTTTTTCTCGAAAGTGGGTAGGATTTCAGGGATATTTCTAATCACCAAAAATACTTATAATTGACCCCTGCAACGAGAAATAATTTTTCCAGAACGATTTGAAATTTTTGAATTTAATGATTAATAACTTTTTAACGAAGCCTCAGTCAAGAAATTGATATTCTTGATTTTCGTCTTATTTTGGCCTGTAGAATCTCCCATTAAAATTTTTCCCAGGGTTGGTCGAACACCCTGTATATCCTCGCGTTTGGAATAAAGATCAAATATTCGCACAGTTAAATATTGAAGTTTGATTCGATGTGTGCGTAGCCCTAGAATTCCAATAGTTTCACAAGGTATTTGTCTGATCGATTTTTCAGTCGTGGCTCGTGTCCAGTTTCTTAAGTGCGCCGTTTATCGCGGGATTGGAAAATTTTATTTGGCGCGTCCCTTCTGCGAGCCCTCGTGTCCGCGTTGTCCCGTGACAAAGCGGTTCAATGAATCAAACGTATCCGAGGCTAATAGCCTTCAGCTCCAGGAAGCGAGCGAAACGAGCCGCCTTATCTCGCGCGGACGGTATTTGTCCAGAGTGAAGCCGGCCGGTCGAGGCTCGATCGATCGTAATTGAATCTCAGTGCGCGTACCGGGCCTCCTTCTTCCTTCCAGCGGTCGGTTTATTCTGCAGTCAACGATGATTCCCTACTCTGACCTCGGAACGCCGCAACGTGATTTTGTTTTCTCGCTCGGGGCCCGGGACCCCGGTCCGTTTCTGCATTTTTCCACGTACGGGATTGGCCCCGAGTCCACACGAAATTCAACGGACGAACGGAAAGGAGAACGATCGAGAGGCACCGGGGACCAGCCTCTGCGGTTGTAAAGCGGTAATCAGACATAACACCGAGAGACCTTCTCTCCCGGGGATCATTTTCGTGTCGACGACGCCGCTCTTAAACTCTCTTATTGCGTCTACGTTGACGTCCCTCGTGTTTCGACCCTCGATCCACCGAAACAAAGGAATTTGCCAAAATTTACGAGCATCTGTTTGAGATTCCCCCGAGGATCTATGGTGTAGTGTGTGAAGAACGAAACTGTAAGAAAAGACGCTAAATGTTGAACAGTTTCTACAGTTCGATCATAAAGGTTGGAGACGAAGGAAATCTCGTCGCGACGAATAGTTTAATTTGAATTCCAGGTCGCGTTGGTAGCGTAAAAAGATGGGGGGGGGGGGGCAAGAAGTCGCCCGGAATGTCGAAGCAGGGCCGAACGAACGCCAGACGCAAAGTAGATGCGGACGTTTATGGCTAGACATTCCGGTCGCTGAAAATGTCCAAGGACGTACGACCGTTATCGACCGGCGAGCCATTGTTTCGTAGTGGCCGGTGGGAACCGGTAATCGTCCGGTTCCTGCATTGCAAAAATATTCCACCGATCGTAGATAATAACGTTACGCAAGCTCGAACGCAGCGAAAACGGAACGGAGCCGCGCGATCGTCCGGGAGCTTTCGTTCCCAGCGAACGAGCAACGACAATAGAGATCGTTTGTTACGAAGAGAGGGAGATGTCTTTCGAAAAGGCGAACGGTTCCGTTCATTTATTCTCCGCTCGATCGAACCCACGGACGTCCGCGAGCGGAGGCTAAATCAATTAATTACCTTCCGTTGCGGACTGCCCCCTTCGAGACGAGACGTTCCGTTCGCGATCATCGCGGCGTCGTAAATTACACGACGCGGTCATTTGTTCTACGGACGCTTGACCCCGCCATTTTTCACTTTTCACACGACTCGAAATTCTCAACGAAGACGTCTGTTATTTCCTATACAGCTATGGGGGTCCGCCAGTAATTCAAACATAGAGATGCTCCAAAGATCTCGGTCCAAACCACTGAGAGACACGAGATCTTAGAATACAAACTGTGAAAGAAGAAATTATGAGACTTAGTACGAACTACGTGAACAGATTAGAAAATCTAAATCTTCAAGCTGTCAATCAAGAGCATAGCATAGAACAAACCCATGGTATATAGAGGAACGCACGAAGCGTTACTCTCGTTAAAAGCCTGAACCCACAGCACATTTATATACCCTCGATAATTATTATAAAAAAAAATTATTTCCAGAACGTGAGGTTTGCTGGCGACGGTGGACGGTCCAGGGCGAGCAATCGGGGCCTATTTGTAACTAGGATAATTGCGAATTGTCCGTCCGCTGGTAAAAACCGTGTTCGTGTTCGCGCTCCCTGACACGCATTCCGTCTATTCGAACCGATCCCCGTAGAATCGCGGCGGACAAGCGCTCCCGCTGTTACGATCGTCGCGTGGTACACAATCGTCGTGCAGGAATGTAGACCAATCCTTTCACGCGTCCAGCGAGCGTGTGTCTTAACACCTGCGCGCGACCGTTCCGCGATCAATCTTAGGCGTCGTTGATCGATCTGGTCGAGTATTACATAAAATAGAAACGTTCTCGGCGCTTTCGTTTTCTCGCGGTTAGCTTTATTAATCCCCCCCCTCCCTACTGGGTAATTCGCCACGCGTTACGGATGCCGTGTGATCTCGATAATGCACGGTTTCTCGACGCCACGGTCGAAAAGCGAGCATCGCCGTTGATATGGATCGAAATTACACGTTCCGTACCCGCGATTCTGTCTTTACGGGTTTCGTTAATTCCAAACGACTGTTGCAACACAATGTTGGACCCGCGTTTGCACCTGTCGGGACATTGAAAGGGCTGGGTCTAGATCGACGAATTCTACCGACGCCATAAACGAAACGATGGCCGGGCGATCTTTTAAACGATCCTACGTGTCAAAACGAAACGAACGAACGCGTACAGATCGGAATTACAGGTTCCCGATCCGCCTGAGTTCGGTTATTTCAACGATTGTTGCAACAAAGTTTACTAATGCGCTGTCGAAATGAAAGAACGTAAGGGGCAATCTTTCCAAATAAAGATAAACGTTGAAATTCAATATCGCGTCGAGGATTGAGCGAAATTATAGGTGACGGACTCGCGATTCTCTTTGTACGGGTTCCATTAATTTTTGATGACCGTTGCATTGCAATGTTGCATCCGTTGAAGAGGCCATGGCATAGCTTTCTATATGCCAGATATTGTAATTCAATTACCATTTCAGGGGAAGATCTAACTCACGACTTTCTGTTCACAAGTATCTCAAGTAGCTCTGGCAAAGAAATCTTAAAACAGTCGAACAACGCGTATTAAAAATAGTAAAACTTTAGACGCGTGCAGTTCCGAAACTATTAGTGTTTTATGCATTATTAATCCATCGTTAGGAGCGGTGAACCTTCCTCTTTAAGATGGCTTTTGGTTTTTGTCGATCCGACTTTCCGTTTTCGAGATATCGCAATTTATGTGAAAGATAATTTTTTTTAATTCGACTGTCTCACTGTCCGGCTCGCGTATAATAGCCTATTCACGCGTATTAAACGTAGTAAAAGTTCAGACGCGTGCAGTTCCGAAACAATTAGTGTTTTTTCCATTATTAAGCTATTGTTAGGGACGGTGAACCTTCCTCTTTAAGATGGCTTTTGGTTTTTGTCGATCCGACTTTCCGTTTTCGAGATATCGCAATTTATGTGAAAGATAATTTTTTTTAATTCGACTGTCTCACTGTCCGGCTCGCGTATAATAGCCTATTCACGCGTATTAAACGTAGTAAAAGTTCAGACGCGTGCAGTTCCGAAACAATTAGTGTTTTTTGCATTATTAAGCCATTGTTAGGGACGGTGAACCTTCCTCTTTAAGATGGCTTTTGGTTTTTGTCGATCCGACTTTCCGTTTTCGAGATATCGCAATTTATGTAAATGGTTATTTTTCTCAATTCGACTATCGCTGTCCTCGTCTGACGCGTCGCGCCGGACTTCCTTGTCGCACGTGAGTCGTGGCCGAGTGACCTAGTTTCGGGCGTAGTACTTCCACGAATTTACTACGCGCTGTTTACTAGCTATCAATGAACTCGCGCGCGCGCAACGAAAACGTAAACAACCTCGTATTTCCGTAACTAGCCACCGCATCGACTTGAAACTAAAATCGCTATATCTCCGGAACTAATAAAGCTATCGACTCTCACAAACGCTCATTTTAAAGGGCATTTCATCCTCTATCCAATGAACGTAACTGCTTTTATAATTTATTTTGTCTTCTATATTCATTTCGAGATTTACTTTGACGTTACATACCTAAAATAGTTTCAGCACTTCCTATTGATTATACGACTGGTGTGCGATAAAATTGGATCATAAATTGTTTATTTAATTGTAAATTAATTTAAATTTGTATACAGGGTGTTTGCCATTTTTTCGTGAATAATTGTTTTCTCTGGAATTAACTACGGTATCGACTTGAAAGAAAATTTGCTTTCAAGAGCGTTTCATCTTCTATTCCATGAAAATTACTAATTTACTAATGAAGGACAACTTTCTATACATATAATGAAAAATTTAGAAGTTGCCTCGTAAAAGAGGAAAAGAAAGACTGGTCGTTTGACCGGTCATGGTAGGAATGGGTGTACACGAAGTGCCGGTAGGTTTAGCGTTAAGGGAACGATTGGACGCGTCGACGATGATTCGTAACGCGTCGCGGGCATAATCCGGTATTCCATCGAGAACGGAATCTTTCTCGTCGAATGGAGTTTAAGCGGGCGAGATCGATCGGAGCGGATCGATGAATGCCGGCCATTGTTGGGGGAACGCGGTACGTGGGACGATAAAGCGTAAAGAGGAACGTCTAGAAGGCACGCGTGGCACGTGTGTCACACACGACGCCAGCGTCGCGCCGAAGGAAGTTCACGGTGACGGGAACGCGCGATGATGTAAGTGCACGTGTGCACGGAACTATGCGCGCAGTCATCGCCACGGGCACCTGACGACGCGGCCACAATGGCTGCATCGGTGTGCGATCCACACAGGCTCGTTCGCGATCTACGACACCGGTTGTCGGGGTGGCTCCGCGAATGCTCGACGTAGCTCTGTCGCGTCGGTTCTGTCGACCACCACCTCCAACTAGGTGTTTCAATTCAACCGTGCATAATGGAATGTCTACGAACCAAGGCGAATCTATCTGCCGTGGAACCTGAGCGCGATTTACCAAAATCCGTTTCGATAATTGCATTAATGTTTCATGAAAAATTCTACGCTTATCTGCGATTTCAAAATAAACCTGAGTAGAATGTGGATTAACTATTGAACATTTCGTTTCGTTCCTACGACTTCGTCGCGACAAAGTGCGTACGCTTAAGAATAATCTGTTTCCGGTTGAAAATTGGCTTCGTAGAAGAAGTCGCGGCGGTTTCGATTTGTCTCGGAGCAGAGTGGTTGGGGTGGTTCGGATCGATTGTTCGCCGCTCGAAGCTGGAATCGACGTACGGTTCTATCATTCGTTCCGCTCGGTAGACAAGTACAATGCGTACACGATGTACCGGTACCTCGTTAGCCATCCACGACGGGTGGCTGGGCGCCGCGTTTAAGCCCGAGCAACGAGCAATCGCGCGTACATCGTGGACGTTAAGTAGATACGCGTTCTATTCGAATGGCCGTAATGGCGCGGAGGAGAGTGGACGCGTGCAGCGGTCGCATGGCAGGAACGATTCGGCGAGGAATCCTCTCGACGGGGGTGCGGAACGTGTTTCGAGCGTCCACGCGCCTACCCGCGATCGTGACGGATGCATCGACACGGATAGCTATTGGCAGCGAGCGTCCCTCGGGTGGAAAAGACAAATTGGAGACGAAAGTAACTCGCGTATCGGCCGGATCGGTGGCTGGCCGGGATCGCTCGTTTGAGAAACGCTGTTCCAGATGGTTGGTAATCGCGTGCGTGCCGACGCCGCGCGCGATTTATGCCTTCCGATCGGTGAGAAATGCCCGGAGAATAATTAAGGGAGCGAGGAACGTCGAGGGGATAAAAATTTTCACCGACTATCCCGTGGGACCGGGTTAAAGCGTGCCAGCCACCGTAGATTATGCTATTTTATCCGTTCCAACCGGGTCCGCGGTCATTAATTATTTCTTTATTAAGAAGATCGCGTGCAAATTCCACGTCCTTTCTCTCGACGCGTATTAGATTAGCGAGGAACGCGTTTAACGCGGATCCCACCGTGGACTTTTTACATACGGTCGTGAAAGGCGACGCGCTCATGCCGAACCTCTCGTTGCGTTTTTCCATCGTACCTCGGTGCACGCGAACAAGTAGAAAACAAGTATCGAGGGTGTTAGTATCAACGATATGGTACGTGCCTATATTCTACGATACGCACTTCCATCATCGACGGTTAAGACATACACGCTAATATATACTTCTCATAAAGTAAAGTGTTATTTACTAACAAAGGGGTGATTGAACCCTCTCGAGCCTATTAACCTTTCCCAGGGAGAAGAGTTCGTACTCCAATCCGGTGATAATTTAAAACGTTGGACGATCCACGGATAAAAATCTATAAAACGCGAGATACAGATGGCTTAATATTAGGGTTGGCGAGTATCGGGACGCCATCGCGTCGTCGTCGGGGCCTCGTACACGTCGCGCGGCGGTATCCGCCGGCGGATCGTGATTTTACACGCTCGCAGGATTTCATATTTACGCGGTCGGCTCTGACGGAACGTAAAAGCAAAAAACGTCCGCGGTTTTGATCGTCCCTGCCGCGAAGGGAGCCTCCCTCCTCCCCCCTTTCTCCTCGTGGTGCCGCGACCGCGTCTATCCAGCCGTTCGTTATTAACTTTGCGCTATCTCGGACGACCATCTTTACGCTGCCGGATCGAGTCGAGGCGTATCCACCGCGAGTTCCTGGCCTACCGACATTACGTGCCCGCACACAAACGCGCTCAACCCTCCCCGTAGACCGGCCGTTGCGCCAGCTACGTCACCGTCTCGCCGTGTAACAGGCTTAGCTCCGTCTCTCTTGAAAATTGCCCGCCATATTTTTACCATATTACTTCATTTTTAAGCCACCTCCCGCTTCTGGCAGGACTCGTTGCCACCGCCGCTTCCCTCCTCCATCCTCCGATCCCCTTCTTCCCCCCACCCACCGCATCCCTGACCGATCGAGGATGCATCTGGCTCGCTGCAGCCGCGATTCCTCGCGTACCGCCATTTTACTCGCGTAACGCTCGCGTACGCATGCCTTGCCCACCTTTTGTTGCTCTCTCCCTTCTTCCTGCCTCGCCTTCTCCCCCCTGCTCTCCCGTCCTCGAAAATTACTCGTCCAAGACGACCTGGGGTATCCCCGCGCCTCTCCTCGGAGGGTGGTGCCGCCGTTTCGCGCGTGGACGCGTCTCCGACCATTTGCCGGAGGAACTATGCCGGGTTATATACCCCCCCTTTCGTCTTTACCGGTGGGAAAAGAGGGGATGTTCGACAGATGTTCGACGCGGTTCATAGAATATTCCTCATGGGAGTTCATTGCGGTTTGATAGACGCTCGAACGATCCAACGGTGCTAGGCATACCTTGGAACCACAATTATCCATATGCAATCGAAAATTATTTGTTACTAACCGAGTTTGTCTTCTCTGTTTCAGGTGAGTCGACTTCCAGAGACATTCCAGGTATTTATATACTATAGTCCTCTCATTGAGACTTTGACCACTGATAGATCTCGTTACTCCATTTACAAATATATACCATTATAGGGTTAGATACTCGATATTTAATAAAGAACACTTCCAGTACGCGAGGAGTCAAACGTCATATATTCAGAACACTTCAAGACACTTTATCAGTGAAGTGTGATACCATTTTAGTCGTCAGCAGTGGACCCAAGAAATTTTTGCGTCAAAATTTTGGTTGAATTTAAAGTAATGACCGCGATGGGCCAACGGAGCTGAAATCCGTGGGGGCGCGGTCGAACGAAAAAGAAACAGCAAATAGAGGTGGGGGAACCGTAGGAAGTGGAAGAGGCCGTCTACGGGGCAATTTAATGAGATCACGCGTAATCGAAAATTGTCTGGCGTTCGAATTTCATTGGAACGGACGTTGCCCACGCAAAATTCGGTCCCGCGGGCCCTCTCTAGTAGCGTACCGTGGCGCACGAGCCCGTTGATGATGCCCCGGATGATACCTCTCCGCTCGTAAAACTGAATCTGCCCCGTACGCTTCGTGTTAATAATAGGTAACGCACACAGACGCGGTTCCGTGTCACTACGGTTCCACCGATCCCCTCGACTTGTACCTTTTTCACTCTCGACAACGACGATGATGATGGTAGTTCCGGTACCACGTCGATTTAATTGGAAAGTCCGCGATCGATTCCGCGCCAATGCCGCATGGTAATGACGGTACCCGTGTTTCTTTCAAACGAGACTCGACGGTATAATCGGGAGCCGGTTCTCCCGTCGATTGCGACTATCAAGGATTGATTTCGAGGCGCTTGCGTTTCATCGACACTTTCGGTACAATTCCTCTCGAGGTGGTCCGTCTCGAACGTTCCGCTGCCACTGCTGCGATTCCTCCGTTGTAAAACTCAAATTTTATTTATCAATTAACCAGTCAGCTGCGGCAACCTCTTTCCAGAGTACTTGTTTCCTTCATTTCTTTCATATTTTAGTTTTAATTACAATTTAAATAGCAAATTGTATGCGTAGTCGTCAAACACAGCTGACTGGTTAAAGATGATCGTTGTTGACGAGGAGTAAAAGTTGTTATTGATTCAAAGTAACTTAAAATTTAATTCTAGGCGTTCACACGCGTTCGTGGTTATTTTTTAAGCGAAAAGATTCGCAGGTTTGTTGGGGATTACGCGTTGTTTAATCCTGAGTCGGTGAGGATCGAGGGAGCGCGTTCGTCGAATCGCCATGAGGGAAAGGGGGCCATAAGGTGCATCGCGATAATAATGGCATTGGTATTGGAACGCAGGCTCGCGATCGTCCTTGTCACAGGTATGTCCCGGAGGTTCCGGTGGTGAGCGCGCCGCGATAATATCGGGCCCCGTGGTTACGAGCTGGCCCCGGCGCAGCATTGGCAGACCCCTGCGAAGCGAACTCGCGGCAACTGACACCGGTCGTTACGTAAAGGTCCGAGTTGTTGTAACAGCTGCTGATAACCTGTCCACCATTACCGCTTAACAGTACGACTGTTACAATGCCAGGCAGGTTACACGCCGCGGCGACGGACGATTTGTTGGCGAGTTTCTGCCACCAGAGATACCGAGATCCACTCTTCGCCAGACGTTTGTTAACCCCTTCGTTACCTACCCGTAAAATTATCCAAGAAAATCTCAAACTTTTCAATCGTTACCATTGGTCAGGAATGGTTACAGGCGTGTGGTCAGATTCAATGACTCTGGACACCTAACGATACAAACATTTGACAGAGTGGCTTTCTCGACTCCTAAAACATATAAAACGACTTTATTTCGCAAAGCAAAGCGCAGCCAATATCTAAATACCACATATTTCTTGCATCCAAAAATTGTGGATATCGCTTTACGGTTCTCCAGTCGCCGAAAAGCGACGTACGAGCAATATTTTTCCCGCTACGATCCGCGAAATAATAATCCGTATTACAATGCATCATGCATCGCTGGTCGACGAAACGAGCCGCAACAAGCGCGAGCCGGGCAGCTTGCGGTCGCTCGAACATTTTCTTTCGAACGATCAGCGGCGCGAGGTACGAATAAAGAAATTACGAACCGATGATCCCGCGTTTTTTTCCTCTTTCTCGATCTCCGGGCAGAATTGGAGTTGCGGCCGAAAAGAAACGACGAATCTTTGTCCGAGCGCAACGAGAATTCTCTCGCCGGGGGATCGTAACGAGACGCGTGTTCTCGGTGTTGCTCGATTCGAGTATGTTCGACGGTTTCTTTCAAGATTTTTCCATTGTCCGCGTTCGGATTTCGTGGCCGTTAACGAGCAAAGAGGGATCGTCGGTGCCGTAATGGCCGTCGGTGGGCTGCGAGACGCACGGATCGCACAGGTTTTGTAATCGTTGCATGAAAAGTTTCGTACTGTAAAATTATCCTGACGGCTCCCGTATTATCTATGCCCTCGGTCCAGCCGAATCGGTACGCCCGGGCAATGTATGCTGGCTCGTTTCGTGCACGGAGCATCGGGAGCCCCTTCGGACGAAACGCGCGAGAGATGGTAATGCGCGTAATGATAGGCTGCGTCTCGGACTAATCATAAGTCGGACTATAAAATTTGAGCGAATTCGTCCGTGGCCGCTCGAGATTCGAGAGGCGAGAAATGCCTAATGTCTTCCTCTCGCTTTTTTCCGACGCCGCGGACCTTTGCAAACGAGTCACGTTCCATCGGGCTACGATCAGGAAGCGATCACCCTCGTCCCCTTTCATTCCTCTCCGACCGCTGCCAGCCTCTAACGGGGATGAAAATTCAGGAAATTCGATCTCGGGGAGAAATCGACCGTCGCTAAGTCTAAAATTCCTGGCGCCATTTTGGTCCCAATTTGGACACATATTTAACCCTTTGACGGTACGATTTATGTAATTTTTCAATCGTATACTATTTAATCTTGTCTAAATTTGTTCCTACAAGGAATGATCGCGAAACTCATGATTGTGAAACTTGACATCAAGAATTGTCGAGTGAGTTAATCCTTAAAAAATAAGATATAATTTTCCACATACTCTCTCAGATGTTTCAATTAAACTCCGATAGATAATACAAGCCGTAACGCGACGTACGATCTCACGGTATCTATCGAGATTATAATATACGGTGTTCGCGTGAACGAAGGTTGGAATTACTCGGTTTTGGGCGGATGCAACGTCTACGTGGAAAGACGAAAATTGAGGAAACACGACGTATCTCGAGGCCAGAGTCGCGTCGAGGGATGTCGTCCGCGGGAGGGGAAGGAGGAATCGTTTACGAAGGATGAAATTACGCGGGGCGTTTTCGGCGGAGGTGAACCGCTGCTGTCGATGGATCGCGACGTCGTGGGGGCAAGGTAACGAGCGGGTAGCCGATAGGTACGAGTACAACAACCATGCGGCAACAACCTCCTGTAGGTAAGTCGAGAAACGCAGGAGGTAGGTAGGCAGGCAGTGGTAGTCGTCGGCGCTGGCTGGGCTGCCGTACCATATTATTAAGGCGGCCAACCGGTGTGACGCTCCGCGTCCCAGGAGCCAATGGCACCGCGTCTCATCGCGGCAGGAATGCGTCCACTCCTACCTCCGCTTTTGCTCTCCACGAAAACGAGCCCCCACCGTTTCCGGCAAGATCGACGAATTCCCTCTTCTTCGTGTACCGAGAGATCGATCCCCGAAAACCGCCTCGTCCCGCCACCCGGGGCGTCCCTCCACCGCTCCGAGGAGTGTTTTGACCTCTCGGGATCGACGGCGACGGCCAGCCAGCCGATTTCCGTTCCCTCGATCCACCGGATGTCGGTCCACCGCTTCGTTTCGCCGAATATCACTCGCGGAAGCACTGTTTCGCTTCGGTTCTCGCTTTATTACACTGGATTCGTGATACCAAAGTTAACTGGAATCTGCTTTCCTGGAAATAATTCTTTTTGCGTCGGAACTGAGACACGGGGGAGACTGTGGTCATTTTCGTTTTTGAATATTACAACTCGAAACAGCGTTGGACGTTCCATTGCTCGCTACTTTGCGGATCCTGTCTTTCACAGAACACTCTGTTCAAAGTAATTGACATACAGAATTCAGAAGGTGGAGATGGCCATCGAGATCTAGCTAGTCCGTCGTTTCGTGGACTGGATTGAAAAATTGCACGGCGTGGCTCCGGCAACGATTGCCATTGTCTCGGTGGCCATTTCTCAGAAGTTATCTACGGTACGTTCTTGCGACAGGGATCGTACACAGCGGTCGTAATGGCGTCACGGTGCGAGAAACGGAAGGGGCGTCGATTAACCGAAACGTTTTGCGGCTCTGGTGTCCGCGAGCCTCCGTAAACAAGCTCCGTGAGCGCTAATTTTCGGCCGGAATATCGTCGTTCCACGGAAAGAGATCGATACTTGGAATTTATCGTTTCCCCTCGCGCTCGGATTATCACCGTGCTCGATTACTCGGGGTGGCTGAACTCGCATCGCCCGACGAATCGAGCCATTCGCCTCTTCCAATCACGATCTTAATAACCTCGGACGGTCGAAAAGAGGACGGAGACGCCGCTGTCGACGACGACGACGCCGTGCACGCGGACGAATCAAGAGAGAAACCTGGACGAGGCCGGGAGAGTGAGAGAACCCTGGACGAAGAAAAAAGTGATTCGGGAGGATCGACCGTGGTATCCGAGGCGCGTAATAACGACGACCATGGGCCCCCGATCTTCGTGGACAATTTACGAGGGTAAAGTGGGTCATAAATGTAATTATGGCTAAATTATGATTATAGAGCTACCCCTTCGACGACCGTTGCCTTCTGTCCTGCGACGGGCGAACAACCGGACGCGTAGATGCTCCAGGGTTGGAGATTCCCGATTCTTCAGTTTCTCGGATTTAACACGTTACTTAAAGATTGCACAAGGCCTGGATAATACCAACTACCAAAGGAATTTCTCTTTGCTTTTTTATTAAATATATTCCTCCATTCGAGGTTTTGGAAAGAATTATTTCGTTTTAGATTTTTAATGTATCCGTATTTTTGATATTGCAACGTGTCCACGAAAGTTGTCGATGGTGGTTTTCGAAAATAACCGAGATCGTTTTGGTTTTCGTCAGCGCAAAAGATAAAGCACAGGTCGAGACAAAGGAGGGGGAGGGGGCAGAGTACGAGGATCCTTATTAAAAATAATTCCCATGCAGCCCAGTCCCTCCTCGATCCCACCCACCCATCTCTTCCCCCTTCGGCATTCCGTCAATTAAGAGAGGCCCTCCCGATCCGGCGTGGATCCAATTGGAAATAAAGATCACCCGTGCTCGGCGCCCGACGCTTTCGCGATCTTTCGTAATCATAGAGTTTCGTGATATGCTTATTAAATCGAGCCAATCATCGGGAGCGCACTGCGCAGAGGTAGAGCCCTCGGGTAGCCGTCTTTTTCAATACACTCCTCTAAAAACATGTTGACGCTTGCGTATAAACACCGGTGCATTCCCCCCTTCAGGCACGGATGCTCAAACTTTACACAGAGACATTCTATACTAATTGGAACTTCTCTGGAATTTACATTCAATTACTGGTATATTAACCCTTTGCACTATATTGGCTACGACAAAATAGAGGAGTGAAATTTAAATTATAGGCACTCATGAATTTTTATGGGAGGAAGAATATTATTTTCAGAAGTTACACCATAAAATTGTATCGATATTTTCAGTACTTAATAAAGATTTTCGGAGTGTAAAGAAGGAGGGTTCCTGGAATAATATCCAAAATTATTTTATTCAAAGTTTGAGAATATTTGAGGCCCATATTGTTACAATTTTTAAACGACAGCACCTAGGACTAGGTAGAGATGATCTCGTCTTTGGTGACCCCGCTACTGCAAGGTCCACAGGTCAGGGTCGAGGGTCGAGCGTGATTTTCCTGGCCCACCGCGTGCCGCAACCTCGAGCAGAATTTCTCCTGAGCTTGTCCTTCGTCTGCTTCGTCTTCGTTGGCGGTAAAGACAAAAGGCACGAGCCCAGTCCTCCACGGAAACTTAAAAAATGCGATAATTACAGACGTTTAAAGTTCATGGATACCGTCGAAATTCTTTGCCTTGACGTCTCACCTGGAGTCTCTTTCCGCGGTGAAAAGTCCTGCGACTTGCGTGTGTGGGGTGACAGTCGGTGTGTTAAACGGAATCTGTGTTCGAGGAGTAGTATGGTTGCAGGGCCTCCGCGAAGGCACGGCATAAGATACGTCGTCGCCGTGGAGGACGTTAACGCGGCGCTACGAACGCAACGGGGGGTTCCGTGCAGCTACCAACCTCATTTTTATGATTATTCGGCGGCGTTATTGCCGCTTGACCCGCCATTAAGCGGTTAAATGGGCCGAGGCGTGAGGGTTCCTGGCCGTGCTCTTTACGACGCTCGAGGACACTCGCTTCCGACGTGGATCAGAGGTCGACCGTGCGCCTCCTATTTAACCTTATACCTGATTCCTTCTGTATTTTTAGTAGTCCGATCAAACTTTACGTCCGGCTACCCTTCACCATCGTCTCAATTACAAAATCGACGCGCCTAACAGCCTTTCCAGTCGTCGTGACGGAATAAAATATTTAAAGGACCACGATTCAAGCAACTTTCCCCTGCGAGAATCATTCTTTTCTATTCAGAGATAATTTTGCACTTTTTAAGGAGGATTTTGGTTCATACGACTCCGTCGAACGAAAGTATCCTTCGATTCTGTATTCTAGATCGAAGGAAAGAAATGCTATCGACAAAAGTCTTGAAATGTTAAAGAATATGCGTGGAAAGTAGTGAAAAGTTGCATCAAAGTTTTCTGTCATAAAAAAAATTATGAATCTTCCTTAACCTCTCGCCATCGAACGTGTTAACAACAGTCCATTTCCACGGAACCTTTCGAACGTAAATGATTTGTGCATGCATCGATCCTGCAGAAAGAGCACTCGAGGCTGCTGTAGGAGTTAATGGATTCGCGGCGGTCTTTTCGCGGGAGAATTCGAGGCGAATCTCTCGTCGGTATCCGGAAACGTAACCGTGCAAATGCACCGTTTCTCGTTGTACGTCCATTGTCGTGATTCGTCTCGGGTACCTTTCACCCGATTTCGCTCGGGACGCGTTTCTCCGTCGCGATCGCGAAATCTGGTGCCTCGTTGGTGCACCGCGGCCGTCGTGTTCGCGATATCGAGCAGCCCGCAAAGACCAACAGGGTCCCCGCCTTAATTCCATTTATCGGTTCGCCATTTTTCGCGATCGCGGCATACATTAAGCCACCGTTGCAACACGTAGCCCCGCGAATATACGGTTAAGCCGATGTTTCATTCATGAGCCATAAAGTTCCTGGGGGACGGTGGTTGGTTGCCGGCGCAACCGGGAGCTTTCCGCTCGGGACATCGCTAGCTAGCCGCTCGGATGCTTCCACGGTCTTGACCGCCGCGAATTCTATCCGCGACCGTTTGTTCCATTGTACCGTTTCGCGATGCTTCGTAAAATCTGGAGGTTCCCACGATCCCGCCGGGGAAATTTTGCGCCAGCCATCTTGGAACACCTCAGGGTCACTGGGATTCGCGTTAAATCTAATAAATTATACCGTGACCCCGACTCGTCACTCGGCCATTCCTGGGAAAAATTTTAATGGGGGATTCTAGAGGCCAAAATAAGACGAAAATCAAGAATACCAATTTCTTGATGGAGGCTTCGTTAAAAAGTTACTAACGTTTAAATTTCCGCTCGAACTGAATTTTTTTCTCGATAATGGGCAGGATTTCGGGGGTATGTCTATTCACCAAAAATGATTGTAATTGACCCCCACAGCTAACAATATTTTTTTCGGAACGATTTGAAATATTTTAATTTCGTCGAAAAATTTCACACCTTCTCGAATTTTTTTCCAGGAAATATGTAAGATTTCGGGGATATGACTGTTCACCAAAAATGATTGTAATTGACCCCCATAGCTAACAATATTTTTTTCGGAACGATTTGAAATATTTTAATTTCGTCGAAAAATTTCACACCTTCTCGAATTTTTTTCCAGGAAATATGTAAGATTTCGGGGGTATGTCTATTCACCAAAAATGATTGTAATTGACCCCCACAGCTAACAATATTTTTTTCGGAACGATTTGAAATATTTTAATTTCGTCGAAAAATTTCACACCTTCTCGAATTTTTTTCTAGAAAGCGGGTAGGATTTCGAGGATATGACTGTTCACCAAAAATGATTGTAATTGACCCCCACAGGTAACAATATTTTTTTCGGAACGATTTGAAATATTTTAATTTCGTCGAAAAATTTCACACCTTCTCGAATTTTTTTCCAGGAAATATGTAAAATTTCGGGGATATGACTGTTCACCAAAAATGATTGTAATTGACCCCCACAATCAACAATATTTTTTTCGGAACGATTTGAAATATTTTAATTTCGTCGAAAAATTTCACACCTTCTCGAATTTTTTTCCAGGAAATATGTAAGATTTCGGGGGTATGTCTATTGACCAAAAATGATTGTAATTGACCCCCACAGCTAACAATATTTTTTTCGGAACGATTTGAAATATTTTAATTTCGTCGAAAAATTTTACACCTTCTCGAATTTTTTTCCAGGAAATATGTAAGATTTCGGGGATATGACTGTTCACCAAAAATGATTGTAATTGACCCCCACAGCTAACAATATTTTTTTCGGAACGATTTGAAATATTTTAATTTCGTCGAAAAATTTCACACCTTCTCGAATTTTTTTCTAGAAAGCGGGTAGGATTTCGGGGGTATGTCTATTCACCAAAAATGCTTGCAATTGACCCCTGCAACTAAAAATAATTTTTCCAAGACGATTCGAAAGTCTTTTTTTCCACCCAAAACTTTCAGCACTTACTCGAAGGTAGCCGAACACCCTGTATATCAAAACACATTTTTACATTCACGAGGTATTCGTAAAACAAATCTATTCTTTTTCGTGGCCATTCCTTGTACGGACAAGTGTAAACAAAATTGAGTAGTATCCATTCAAAGAATTACATTAAATCATACGTCAGGGGGTTAATCTTAATAAGATTTTCAATTAAAATTGAAAATATTCTCAAAGTGCACAGTGACATTACATTGACATTGATATTGATTTTATGTTAGAGTCTTCCTCAGCCGTTTGAGGGTGTCGTGAGGGGTTTGATTTTGAGAGGAGGGTTCGTTTCTTCCCTCGAGACGTCATCGACGGTCCCCCCAGCGTACGAAGGATGGACATGAAGGTCTTCTCCGGTGGCAGCGGTGGTTAACCGGTACCCCCGGTTGTCTCATTTGCATTCACCCGGGGAACTCGAGCGCCGCAAAGGTTGCGCCGGGGATACTAGAAAGGAGGGAGATCTCTTGCTCTCGTGTATCTCCTCGTGTATTTGTTTGTAAGCCCGTCGCTTTTCTCTCTTTGTCTCCTGTCCTGTCCGGGCCCCGTCTTTCTCTCCCGCACGAACTCTCTTTTATTCCGCGATACGACGAGGCTCTCGTTTCTCCTTCCTCATTCCATTCGTTTTCATTCTATCGTAACCTTCCGCCGCGGCTTCTCTAGTTTTCGCCTCCCCTCCGCGATCCCCAGGGGAAACGGAAGGAGAGGAAAGGTATCCCTCGTCGCGTAGGCGCGAGGTAATCCTAAGTAATCGACCCAGCCCCGCGATACGTTCTCCATAAGTGCTTGGCGGATCGGTTCTCCCTTCCTAAAATATATTTCATATCATTTGCAATGTCAAAACACCCCTATGGATACTCAAACTTCCAAACAAAATTACATCAAGGGCCAAATCAGCTCCTACTATACAGGGTGTTCGACCACCCCTGGGAAAAATTGTAATGGGAGCTTCTGGAGGTCAAAATAAAACAAAAATGAAGAATACCAATTTGTATTCTTGTCTAAACAAAATTTGTCCACCTTCCTGAATTTTTTTCTTGAAAGTGAGCAGGATTTCGGGGGTGTGTCTGTTCACCAAAAATGATTGTAATTGACCCCCTCAACCGAAAATAATTTTTCCACACAGATTCGAAATTTTTATTTATTCAGGATAACCAGATTGTTATGGTCAGACATTATATATTCAGTAATGAATTTTTTTCTTGAAAGTGAGTAGAATTTCGGGGGTGTGTCTGTTCACCAAAAGTGATTGTAATTGACCCCCTCAACCGAAAATAATTTTTCCACACAGATTCGAAATTCTTATTTATTCAGGATAACCAGACAGTTATGGTCAGACATTATATATTCAGTAATGAATTTTTTTTTCGAAAGTGAGTAGGATTTCGGGGGTATGTGTAATGACAAAAAATGATTGTAATTAACCCCCTCAACAGAAAATAATTTTTTCAAAACGATTTGTGACCGAACCTGTATACTGCATTATTGCAAACTTCCACTCCTATAAAAATCGTTTCTAGATCGACGAATTTTTTATTTCAATTTCCCAGAATATATTTAGAAATAAGAAAAATAATCAGTAGACTAGTGTTACTGCGTGAAACAGACGTGGCTGGAGAGTTTGGGTTTCGTTTGGTCGTCCGTCGTCCGAATAAAAGTGCGCTCTGTTGGGTACTTGGGTTGCGTTGCCCTTCCGCGCACGACGTAACGGCACATTTAGTGGCGAGGAGGAAACGGAGACGGGAAAAAGAAGCACGTAGGAAAGCTCGGAGAGAGCAAACAGAGGTCTCGTAGTAACGGGCAGCTCCGGGTTCGTCGTTTCGAGTTACACGAGTAAAGTTGCGCGCACCGTGACCCAAGACGTGCGCGGAGATTCCGGGACCATTCGCGTCAGCTCCTTATCTCGCCACCTTTCCCGTTTCCGTGGCTTCCCTCCCGTTATGACGATCGTTCATCCGCTTCTGTCCGCCGTCCTCGCGACTCCTACTCGAGATCACCGCGATACCTCGCAGTCGTGGAGATCCGAACGAGCCTCTATCGTCCGCGAGTCATCCGAGTCGCGGATGACCGACTGGTTCTTTCCTCGATTCCCTCGCAAAAAGTCCTCTCGCGAATCGCTGATACCAACGGGGCCACGACTGTAGTCGTTTCCTATCAATTTTCCACGATTTTACCATTTTCTTCTGACCCTCTGCTGATTTGTTTACCTTTTCATCGATAGCTTCGTTCGTACGAATTGAGAGCCCTCAGGATCACTCGATCAATTTCTTCTGGAAGATTTGTCCCGGGAAATATTGATTTCCTGCATTTTAGGATTATGATATATTGCATGAGTTTGTTACGTAGGATCTTGGCAGCACTCGTTTTTCACGCGACGGTTCCTCTCGTAATTAGAGAGAAAGAGCATTTCCAGCGGTTAGAAGATTCATTCCGGTGGGTTTTTGCTCGTCGAAGATGTCGAAACACGCCCTACCGTTTCCACGTGGTAATAACTAGCTTAGGAACGAGTAATAAGTAATTTGAGAGTGATTAGGTTTACCCAGATCCATTAAGAAACGAAACGAATGGTGTATCGATAAGAAAAAGGTAATTATAGAGTTTCTTCTCATTAATATCATCTTGGAAAAATTAATACTGCAAGGAATTACGATCAGTATTGGGTCGGACGTTCGAAGCCTGTGTCTGACCAAAAATCGCGTGGCGCAATCTACTTACTCCAACATTGTGCGCTAAGAACTGACAATATTTATAAATCTACAATATTTCAATGATATTGGACGTTGTATTTAATTTAACTAGCTGAAAAATAACGTTCTAGAGGCTTCCATATCATTCGAACAACTCCTGGACGAATAGAAAGAGTAAAACAGTCGATGATAAAACGTTTCCAGGCCTGTGTTCAGATGCAAGTATTTCGAACATTTGTTGCGAAGGTGTGTTAAAGAAGAAACTCGCCATAACTCGAAAACAAACTCGAATGGGACGTATGTATATTTATGTGAATTTTTTTTTAGTGTTTTCGTGTGTAGAATCTAATCTTGAAATGATTCCCACGTGCTACGGGACATCCTGAATGGAAAGATAATTTTAAGTACGTTGGGAGTAAGAAATCCAAAGATGGACGACGATGGTCGATAGTTTAAACGACCTCGGGCTTCGGGATGAGTTTGAGGAAGACGAAGGGCGCCGATTGCGCGGGCGAACGAGGGGGGATGGAGCAGCCTTATCGAGATTCCCGACGGCCTTGCCCGTCGATTTATCACTCTCGCATAATAGGGCCGCGCGGATATTCCGGAGCTCACGCGAGAAGAAAGATCCGTCCTTTTCTTTTACCTCCCTTGTTCCTTCTCGTCTGGTTCGGTTCGGTTTCAGCGTGGTTCGAGAGCGAGCGAGCGAGCAAGGGTGGCGAGAAGCGCGCCTTACTCCGCTACTCTTTTCTCTCACGACGCGAGAAACTCGATCCAATCTTCTCGAAGGGATCTATGTAGAACGCTTGGCTCATTTGTCTACCGTCCTTTTAAAGTTGCATTTCGCGGCCAGCCGGCGGCTTCCACGGCGTCTCTGCGTTTCACCCCTCGGCCCGAAACTCGAACCCCTCCTCCTATCCGGGGAGCCAAAGGCGAACCGGATACGCTCCGTACGCGTCCGCACGTATCAGTCTGGATCATCCTCGCGAGCTCGTGACCCCACGAAACACTTTTCTTCTCGCGATCTACTTACCGCGGAATTTTTACCCCCTCGCTACGCGCCCGGAGAACAACCACACGTTCCTCGCTGAAATCGAATTCATCAAAGTCTCGAATGCGATAATTAAATTCAAGGAATTGAAATTGTTAAAAATACGAGGAATGCTGGACGTGGTCGTGGTGTCGCGTAACGCAGGCTGCTTCTTCGCGCTTAATTTGCGGCGGCCATTAATACGCTGACGTCGTTGCTCGCAGCGATCGATTACCATTATTCGTCCATTCGTCTCGATCGTTCGCCCCGAGCGAGAGCGCGCTGGATAGAGAAAGAAATAGTTACGTGCAATCTGTCTAACAGTTCGCACTCGCGATAAGGTCTGTTTCATGCAACCCTTCCTCGAGAGGATCTGGTAAACAGCAGATATTTGCAAATCATTCGTTGTAATTTCAAAAGGAAAAAGGGTTCGAACGCAAATTCCATAGAAACAGTATGGAAAGATAGAAGATACCCTGAATCGATTCTGGATGAGATAATCTCCAGTTTCCCATCGTAAAAGGAAGACGCGATGAAGAAATGATACACCGTGAAAACACTGATAAATCGACAAACGCGTACTTATTGCTCGAGCGGAATGATCGGTATCGGATCGAGTCGCCCGTAGTAGCGTAAGGTTTAATTGTCAGTGTTTAAATCAACGTGGCGTAAACCAAATAAACTACTTCGTTAAACGCGGCCGCTAATCGAGATCTACAACCGACTATCGAAGCAACGGAAATAAATTTTGCGTTTCTCTGGGCAACGCGGTCTATTATCACCTCGAATCGAACGTCGGTGGTTTGACCGGTGCTCTGCAATTTATCTAACAACGTTTTGCCAGCTTTTGCACGGATCGACCATCGATCCGGGGGAAAGTGGCCACCGGTGACCCGATTCCCAAGCGTTCCTCGGCGATATCTCGCCGCTCAACCGGTGGCACCTCGAGGAACAGAGGAAGCGCTCGTGTTCGTCCTTTAGCCGGGACCTGGCGAAACCGACAGCACAGCGAAAGGTCCCTTGTCCACATTAAAGCCGATAAATATCTATAGGAATCCCGACAAGCGTATGCAGAGAACCTGCTCGCGTTCAGCGATGATCGAGGAGCTGTCGTCGCGCGGCGCAACTTTCTTGCCGCGCAAACGATATTATTTCCTCCGTCGTTTGACGCGCGGACCGTATTTCATTGAAACGGATAGCCTCTGTCTGGCTACCGCGGTTTTCACCGACTTCGTTCGCCACTCTTTTCCCTGGGAAATGCCGCGCAATTACGACGTCAGATTGTTCCGATCGAACGAGCAACCGTCGGCGAACACCGCCAGAAATCGCGAATTATACTTTCGAATTCGTTGCGCCGGTGCGTTTCGCTCGTTAATTGGAATCCATCGATCGATAATTCAATCCTTCGAGGCTTGCATAAATTTCGAGTTTAACTATTTTCCCGAGGAATGTAAAAGTTTGGAAGTTTGGAAGAAATCGTTTAAGTTTTTGATACGCCACAAGTACTTTTGTGAAAGAAAATTCGAACAAAATTAAATAGAGTAAGTTTGAATAATCGTGTGGAATTAAATCGTACGTCAAGGGGTTGAGGTTGAGATAATATTTGAGGGAATTTTCTATGCGATTCGCGAATAAAATTGGCCGTACTGCGGGCCATCGTGAGCGAGCAATGGAGGAGGAAGAGTTGGGGCAGAGGTTCTGGCTGGATTCCCGTCCTCGCCCCGGGGCGACCAACAATGACATGCTGGCAAACTCCGGCATCCGTACGTAACCTTACCAGTTACCTTCCTCCCTTTCCTTCTCTCGAGCACGTCTCTTCCTCTGTTTCTTTCGACGAACGGCCATATTTTTTTGCGCCCCGCAATTATTCCTCTCAAATTGCCGGGGCCGCGTTGCGCCGCGGAAAACTTATAATGCCGCAACAGTCGTCGAATAAAAAGGCCGGCGATCGCCCAGCGGCGAAATAAAATGCCGCGCGATTGTCGAATCCGTGTAAATGAAATATAATACTGTCAGTCTGTACGTTCGTTATCGCGTCGATGTGAAAACGCCCGTGGGCCAGTAGAACTTGACCCCTTCGTCGCAGGATTTATATTAGAACCCCCCATTACTCTTTGTTTCCCGTCCATTGAACCCTCTGGTACTGTTTACGCTTCTGTTAGAGTTGCATTATCTTGGAATATTTTGTTTATAACTGAATTAAACACACTATTTTCGTAGAGAAGACTTCGTGCACTGATTTTACCTCGTTTAGAATATGTTATTACACTTCTAATTTCGATTTTACTGATCCGTTTAGCAGAATTTGTAATTTAGCCAACTCACTTGCAGACATAAATTTTGTTAATTTTTGTTTTCGAATATTTAGTTATGAGCACTATTGTAACTTCGTGGTCTCCTTTGCGTATTTAGGTAGATGCTCCTCTTTTTTCTCAGGGTGTTTGCCCGTTAAACAAACAAATAAATAAATTTTTGCGCTCGCAGAATATTTCGAGTTCTCTGTAAAAACGCAGTGGAAGTAACAGTTTCTTTTGTTTAACCCAGCGATCGGCGGGTCGATTATTTCGGTGATTTTTTCGAGCAGCCTCGTTTCACCCGGTCGGTTTTCGGGGTACCGGTCGAGGAATGACTTTCTCGCGAGCACCGGAACCCCGTAATTTTGGTCGATCGCGCGTAAACTAGGTACTGTGGGAGCGTCGGAATCGTTAAAAATTATGATTTCGAGCGACGCCGCGATCCGTTTCTTTGTTCGCGCGCACACAGGGACAACCGGGGTTTTTTTATCGTCGGTCCGGCGGGTTTGTGCGTGTTGCCGCGAAAACAATATTTCTTCGAAGCAATCATCATTAAACGTTCGTATCGTCGGGCCCACGGAAGGGGTCAGACGCACGCGGAAACGACGACCTGCCGAAAAGATAAAGAATGGAGATAAACGCTGCAATGATTGGCCGTTAAACCGAGACCGCCGCGTCAGCCGTAAATTCCAAATCCTAATTTACTAAATTTCCGAAATAAAATCAATCCGAGAACTTTAAGAATTTCAGAATAAATAACAGTTTTTTTTACTATCTCTACTCTTAGAGCACGCGGTCGTATCGCGGGAAATTTTTTCGACGATTAATTACCGCGTAATCTTCGATTTTACAGCGGAATAAACCGCGAAATATTATTTCCTCGATGGTTGTTCGATTCTTTTTTTTTTTTTTTAAACGGGATCGATCGCTTATATTGTTTACCTTTACGGTCGGAGCGGTGGCTGGCGAGATTCGAGGAGGAAGAACAGAAAATCCGCCGGTTTCGCGAACCGTTACGAGTAATTGGTTCTCTAGAACGCGATTCCTGGATTCCTAAGCGCGTTCCGATGCAAAGGTATAAAATACGAAGCGTTTCCGTAATCGCGGTTCGGCACGACGGTCTCGCGTTCCCCGGAGCCGGCCGTAAACGGCCATTGTTCCTGGCGGCGATCGTTATACGAACGGCGTGAATTGCCAAAGAGGATCGTGAGGGTCGGGGAGGCAACGGATCGCGGCCGTGGCGATCTTGAATCTCGAATCGAAGCGTCCGCGGCGGCTCGTTGCTCGCCAGCTTTTTACATTTTTCCTGAAATTCCTGAAATCGTCGAGGCCAGCTCGCGGAAACCAACGGTCCTCCGTTTTCGAGACCATCCGATCCCTCGATTTATCGACGCTCGCAGCGTCTCAAAATAGCGAGAAATTATATTTTAAACTAAGACAAGTATTGGAATTGTAGGGTTACGGAACGTGTGATTTAAATTAAACAATAATACTTAATGGTAGAATTTCACCTTTATTAACGCATTGACTGTCAGACCAAAACTATACAATTTTTTACGGGACCTAAACTTTGATTTTAGACAATTGCAAACTACATAACTTAAAATTTGTCTCAACATTTATTTTCGTAACCTCGCTAAAATTCATGAATCCTATTCAAATTTCAACTTCAACATTTCATCCTGAGAATTAGTCTCTCTTGTCTTTGTGTAATAAACACCATGAGTTCGTAGAATGGCCAAAGCAGAGATGATGGAGAACAACAAGAATTAACATTGCAATCTCGCTGTTGCAAAAATAAGAAAGTGACGCGAATTACAATTACGGGGCACGGTGCTGTCGGGATATTAACGCGATTTGGGGCACACGGGAACGTCTCGTTTCCGGGCGTGTACCGAAAATGGCCATTTTCGAATATTGTCCTTTCGCGAGCGCACCGACACCCGGCGAACGCGCTTACTCGGCCCGGCGTATGCAAACCCGTTTTCTGGTTTCGCTTACTTTTTACGAGCTGCGAACGGGTTTATTTCTGCGTTCCGTTCTTATGACTTCGATGCATCCTGGAACACGTCGAAAGGAGAAAAATAATGCGGCTGGAAGTCCACCGCGAGTATCGTAAAACTTTTAATTAAGCGTCCCGCGAGCCCGAAGGGAGTCGAGTTTCAGAAGGATTGTCTCGCCGAGTATAATAAAGATCGAGCATCGTACCGGTCGAAACTCCCGTTTCGCGTTTCCTCTACTGTTCTCCATAGATCGACGAACCGACGATCTCGAGCACCGTGCCTCGTGGGTCGATCGAGCCCCTATAACCGAGGAATCGCGAAATTTGGAAGAGAAATGGCGGTGTTGAATGGCCGTGAAGGAGGGAAGAGAGACGACGCGCGAAAAAGAACACTGTCGTCGAGCAAGGCAGCGTGAAACGTGAGACGCGGTCTCATATTTGCTTTCCACCACTATCCTTAATGACGTTGTAGCGGTCGAAGACGACAATGAGATTATCGCGAGATAGCCCCGACTGATACATACGTTCCTCCGTCACGGTTAATCCCGTCGTTTCTTTCAGGGTCGTCCTCGTGTTCCTCGAATTCCTCCTCTTGCACGCCACGTTCCCGTCCACCCGAAAATTCGCCCTTAGAAAGTATCGACCATATTCTGACGAGATTCGTTGCACAACCCCCCGAGTGTAAGTTAATTAAGAGAGAAGAACATTTGTAAATCATTTTAATTGTAAAGACTCCGCGAAATAATCTTGAACCACCTAATTTCGTTCGTCACTGTATTTCCGATATCACATTATTTTCAAGGGTAAACATTGTATGAATTATCACCAGGTATCATGTTTAATTGTTAGAAAATATTTTATACGTCTATCCTTGATCCAAATTCACGATTAACGAGGCTAGAAATCCAAAACAAATGCTGTGAACGTGAATTTTGATAGTGTTAATAACGTCATACATTTGAAACAAAATTAATATTAAATTTGGCTGTACAAAAGGACAACGTGAAAAGTAATTTCTATAAAACGTTTGTTACCTTGCACAGCCGGAAGTACGAACTTGTGGTGGATGCAGGTACGTTTAGGTGAATTTGCAAGCACGCTATCGGGGAGAACGACTGAAAATTCACGTATGTACGTACCGGTCCGGCGTTTTGAAGAACGCTCCGCATTACGATCGCAAATTACAAACGCGCGCCGGAAGATTGAATTTTTTTCGAAACCCGCGGCGGATTCACCGGCTGCCCGATTGAATTGCAAATGTGGCGAACCGTGCTTTATGAAGCATTAACATACGCACCCGAGGTGCTAACTACGTTTCGGATACAATTAACGAGCGTGGCGCGCGAAAGGTCTACGACCGGATGATAGTACTCGTCGATGAATCGACGCTGCCGGATAAATCCAAAAATTCCCTCGTGTTTGATAATTGAAATATACAGTATATTCGGCCACCCCTGGGAAAAATATGAATGGGAGATTCTAGAGGTCAAAATAGGACGAAAATCAAGAATACTAATTTGTCGATGGAGGCTTTAATCCGTACTGAATTTTTTTCTAAAAAATGCGCAGGATTTTGGGGGTATGTCTATTCACCAAAAATGATTGTAATTGACCCCTGCAACCGAACATAATTTTTCCAAAACGATTTGAAACTTTTCAATTTCGCCGAAAAGTTTGGGCACCTTCTTGAATTTTTTTCTTGAAAATTCGTAGGATTTCGGGGGTATGTGTAATGACCAAAAATTATTGTAATCGACTCTTGCAACCGACAATAATTTTTTTAGAACGATTTGAAAAATTTTTTTTTCGCCGAGAAATTTCAGCACTCCGATTTTTTTTCTCGAAAGTGGGTAGGATATCGGGGGTATGTCTATTCACCGAAAATGATTGTAATTGACCCCCATAACCGAAAATAATTTTTTCAGAATGATTTGAAATTTTTTAATAACTTACTAACGAAGCCTCAGTCAAGAAATTGATATTCTTGATTTTCGTATTATTTTCGTCTCCAGAATCTTCCATTAAAATTTTTCCCAGGAGTGGCCGATGACATACAGTGCGTTCCTTCGAACAACCACCGCCTGTTACAGAAAACACGTCTCAGAGATATTTCAAGAGTAGAATTTCCCTTCTATAAATAACAGTAGCCAAGAAACGATCAGTAAAATAATTCTCCACCGTTCTCTATCATTTTTAAAGTCCGTATAACCTAAGATCGATCGTGGTACCAAAATTCAAGAATCTTCTGGAGGAGTTTGCGAATCAGGCTGCATACGTAGGTGCCATAACAGCGTCCCGCGCTTAGCGAGAACCAGGCGGGCGCCACGGTGTCTTCCCATACTTTACGAGACAAGGAAATTAGTTAAATGTGTAATAATGCTCAACGGGGGGCAGCAGGGTCGAGGCTCCCTTCTCCCCCGCAGCCCTTGCGTCGGTTCAGATAGCAGTGTCCTCGTGTCCCTCTTCCTCTTCCCTCTTCTTTCCTCGCCGAGTCGTATTCCTCCGTCAGCGTCTTATTCCTCCTCTCGGCCGGCGTTCACCAGGGTTTGGACCACACGTGGAGAGCCCTGCTATCTCTGTTACGCTCCAACGAGACGCTAACTCGCGAATCGTTTAGACGGCTTATCGAGGCCCGATACCAGCCACCTCGATACACTTCGCGACAGAATGATAGAACACCAAACCACGACTACATTTCCTTCGAACAATAAATCACCAACGTACTACTCGTGCAATTCAATCCTTATACGCTTCAAACTTAAATAAAACAATTATATCAAGCAGGGTGGAAAAATTCCTTTCTGAACTTTCGATAAATACGATCGAAAAACTGTAAATACTGTATCGTACAAGAGAGCGTGAGGTAAAGTGTAAAGTAATTATTAATTACAAAGCTCCAATTAGTTCAACACTTTGCATATTTCCAAATAAACTTGAGACTCGTAAGAAACGAATATGCTCGATTCCGATAAGCGAGAAAGGGTACGGAAGTCGGTTCTTATCAATTCGATCTGCATATCGGCGCGGGGGCAACGCGTTCTTTCGGTGTGTCTCTGGCCTATTAATAACGATGAAATATGTATCGCGCGGCGAGGGTAACGTTTACGACGACGAAAAAGAAACATCACCCGCGAAAGCAATAATTATGACGCGGCGATAATTAATTATTGCCGCCGTTGATCTACCGCGATCGATTATCGCCGCGTTACGAATACCGGCGCGCACGCTATCTCCGGTGCACGCGGGATCGATATTAATTTAAAAACAAAAAAAAAAAAGGAAGACTGGTACTGTTATTATCGGCAATTACGATCTGGCGGGAAGCACCGCCGTGTACTTTTCGTTCGACGTAAACCAACTAGCTTCCGCCGATAGGCGGATCATCGTCCACCTCTTTATCATTTACTTCACGTCGACATTGAAACGGTAGCTCACATCGACAGTCGAAATTCACGGTTTTTCTAAGCTTCAATTTCGGTATACAATCGGTAGAAATAAAAAGTTCCACTCCCTTGCAATTTTTCTAAATTATCGTCGAATAATTCGTGTCTAAATAGTGAGAAATTGGTACGTATAAATTATCTAAATTAACACAACTCGAGAGTACCCTCTCCTCAGTGTGTCTTCTCTCCTAAGTAAAATGTTTGTCCAGAGAAAAATTTAAAATACTAAATAGAGGACGAGCAGAATTTTATTCGAATAGAAATGTGGAGTTGAATTATAGGACGATATCGCATGGCGTATTAAAGGAAGACTTCGAGTGATTATTCAATCGGTAGAAATAAAAAGTTCCACTCCCTTGCAATTTTTCTAAATTATCGTCGAATAATTCGTGTCTAAATAATGAGAAATTGGTACGTATAAATTATCTAAATTAACACAACTTGAGAGTGCCCTCTCCTCAGTGTGTCTTCTCCTAAGTAAAATGTTTGTCCAGAGAAAATTTAAAATACTAAATAGAGGACGAGCAGAATTTTATTCGAATAGAAATGAGGAGTTGAATTATAGGACGATATCGCATGGCGTATTAAAGGAAGACTTCGAGTGATTATTCAATCGGTAGAAATAAAAAGTTCCACTGCCTTGCAATTTTTCTAAATTATCGTCGAATAATTCGTGTCTAAATAATGAGAAATAGGTACATATAAATTATCTAAATTAACACAACTTGAGAGTACCCTCTCCTCAGTGTGTTTTCTCTCCTAAGTAAAATGTTTGTCCAGAGAAAAATTTAAAATACTAAATAGAGGACGAGCAGAATTTTATTCGAATAGAAATGTGGAGTTGAATTATAGGACGATATCGCATGGCGTATTAAAGGAAGACTTCGAGTGATTATTCAATCGGTAGAAATAAAAAGTTCCACTCCCTTGCAATTTTTCTAAATTATCGTCGAATAATTCGTGTCTAAATAATGAGAAATTGGTACGTATAAATTATCTAAATTAACACAACTTGAGAGTACCCTCTCCTCAGTGTGTCTTCTCTCCTAAGTAAAATGTTTGTCCAGAGAAAATTTAAAATACTAAATAGAGGACGAGCAGAATTTTATTCGAATAGAAATGTGGAGTTGAATTATAGGACGATATGGCATGGCGTATTAAAAGAAGACTTCGAGTGATTATTCAATCGGTAGAAATAAAAAGTTCCACTCCCTTGCAATTTTTCTAAATTATCGTCGAATAATTCGTGTCTAAATAGTGAGAAATTGGTACATATAAATTATCTAAATTAACACAACTTGAGAGTACCCTCTCCTCAGTGTGTCTTCTCCTAAGTAAAATGTTTGTCCAGAGAAAAATTTAAAATACTAAATAGAGGACGAGCAGAATTTTATTCGAATAGAAATGTGGAGTTGAATTATAGGACGATATCGCATGGCGTATTAAAGGAAGACTTCGAGTGATTATTCAATCGGTAGAAATAAAAAGTTCCACTCCCTTGCAATTTTTCTAAATTATCGTCGAATAATTCGTGTCTAAATAATGAGAAATTGGTACGTATAAATTATCTAAATTAACACAACTTGAGAGTACCCTCTCCTCAGTGTGTTTTCTCTCCTAAGTAAAATGTTTGTCCAGAGAAAAATTTAAAATACTAAATAGAGGACGAGCAGAATTTTATTCGAATAGAAATGTGGAGTTGAATTATAGGACGATATCGCATGGCGTATTAAAGGAAGACTTCGAGTGATTATTCAATCGGTAGAAATAAAAAGTTCCACTCCCTTGCAATTTTTCTAAATTATCGTCGAATAATTCGTGTCTAAATAGTGAGAAATTGGTACATATAAATTATCTAAATTAACACAACTTGAGAGTACCCTCTCCTCAGTGTGTCTTCTTCTAAGTAAAATGTTTGTCCAGAGAAAAATTTAAAATACTAAATAGAGGACGAGCAGAATTTTATTCGAATAGAAATGTGGAGTTGAATTATAGGACGATATCGCATGGCGTATTAAAGGAAGACTTCTCCGAGTGATTATTCAATCGGTATTGGAAATAAATCGCCGTACATTTAATTTAACTTGTTAGGCGTTGTTCGAATAAAATGTCCTCCATCCCTGTTTCTCGACGGCGTGGCACCGGACACGGTCGAGCGAACAGCGGGAGGGTCCATGGATTTTTCACGCTCGGAAAGCCTGAGCGTGCAACGCGAGCCACGAGGCACGGCGACATTTCCCTCGGATTTACGCGTTTCCCAAGGGAGTCCAGGCGAGGCGTGCCTCGTTTCGTGCGATATTTATCGCGCGGCGTAATTGAAACGTTCGTGCGGCCACGCGATACCCGATCTAACCAGCGTTTTTCTTTCTGTTTCAGGTAAGACGAACGACGCTCGCCGCGACACGAAACGCGAGTCCTCGCGCGCCGTCATTCCAGGACAAAGAAGGATTCGAGAAATCAGACGGGTGGGGGACGCTTGACCGAGTTTTCTAAACAGAGTTTGGTCCATCGAAACTTCAGTAAGAAATCTCGTACGAAGAATAATAGACGATCGACTTTCCTTCGATTATAATTGCAATATTAATTTCATTTGATTTTTACGATTCCTTGGGCCCAGGTGTCACTCGAGTTTACCAATTATCCCATCATTTTGTCAGAAGACAAAACGGGATTTCGGTAAATTTAAAACATTTTAGAAGCCCGTAATGATAGTGTGGAATTAAAAGGACGGGGTGAATTGCTCGAAGTGGCAAGTATTAATTGATTCGCGTCACTGGATTACATGTTACGGAAGTAACGAGGTTCAATGGCGGCCGCGTTCGTTCAAGGGACGAGCGGAGCTCTCTTAATCTCCGGGTCTTCCTTGTTCTTCGATATGCTTGTTTTCGAGACCCTTAACGATTTCTGTGCCGTCGTATTTCATCCGAGGATATATATCTCCCGGGATTCGTCGTTTCGCGGTAATCGATTTCCTGACTCCCCGAGGCGTCCCGAGCATCTTCCGTAATTCACGAAGCGTAATGTACCGCCAGTTAAACTCGTCGTATTTCTAGCTCTGTCTCACGACGAAATTGGCCAGTCGCATTCTCCGCATTAAGTCGGCCGACAAGCCGCGACCGGCCATAGAAAATCTCGCGCGATCGTCGACCGGATGATTTGCAACATCGGTGAACGTCTACTGCTTATTACGGTCGATCTTCTAATTATCCGTCGTGTTTCGCATTTTCCCTTCGACGCCTCGTAATTTTCAAAAATCGGTGTGCAAGGTATTTCACTCAAAATTCCAGAGTCCCACGAGCGTAAAGGGAATCTCTCGTCTAAACGATGATTTGCAAAATGTTCTAATGCTCGTTACGGTACCGATCGTCTAATTACCGCCGGGACGGAGGAGCCACGCGTTCGTCTTGTTTCCCTACGGGTCGATTTAATTGCGCTGTCCGGTGTAAGCGATACCATCGGGCCCCGGGAACCCTGACCCGGGCAACGCGACCGCGTCCGAGTCGCCGGTCGATGATTTTCCGTTCGACGATCGCTAAACAATATCGGGGCCGCGGAGTACAGAGCCACTTCTGTCTTCGTAGCAATACGATCGATACCATCTGCAAATCTTCTCCTTTCTCTCTTCGGTGGACGTGGCCGTTCGCGATCTACAGAGACAGCGGGAGGAAACGAGAGGCATCGGGGGGGGGTTCACGGGACGGCGAGGAGGGGGGCGAGGAAAGAGGTAAAACCGCATGTACCCAGAACGTATACGTGCAACGTAGCCGGGAGAATGAGATATCGGACACTGACCCGCGCAACGTACTGGTCGACTACGGTTCCTCGCGGAGAATACATCATTTACTCTTTACTCCGCTATTGTACGGGGCTGCGCCGGATGGCGAGCCTGGTATTTCGATAAATATGGTACCTGTCGCGGATATTATTTAGAGACGACCGCGACATAATCTAGAGGCTGCATCTTTAATTTTTCCGCCGGTCAACGGAGCGGCGCGCGCTCGTCAAAAGTACACCGTCCCGCCGATTTTAACCCCTCGGCTCTCGTCGAACGTTTCTTTCAACCCTGCTGAAACACGAATTCCTTCGAGCAAAGATAACTGCAAACGTAACGTCGCTATTGAGACGAATACAGTGGTCCCTCGTATTATTCTGAGCCATTTTCACTCTCAGTGTTCCTCACTTTCACCTGCGATGCGATCTAGTCGATCCAAGGTAGCAATTCCTGGAATAGCACACTTCAATTCACTGTAATGAGGACACAATACAGCAGCTTTGTTCTTTCAGCATCCTTCTTCCCACAAATGGTCCGTTTTCGAAATAATCTGCTCACGAGCTTTCGTAAATGGTACGTCGAAATTTGTTGTCGCTCGAAACTGTGGATTTTTGCAGTGACTTTTCGCGCGACAGCGTCATATAGGCAGTGTGGGTTTAAGCGGCTGGGTGAATGCGGTTAGAACCCGAGGGGGCCAGGATAGGAGCAGGAAAAGGCTAGTCACCGGTAGCTAGGTGGCCAGTTAGCGGCCAAGTGTCGTGTTTGCGTTGGCTCGTCGTAAACCTGCCCGAGAAGAGGGAGTCCGGATAGCCACCGTGGAGGAGGCTGCGCCCATCTTCTCACCCTTCCTCCTTCTCTTCCTCTTCCGTCTCAAGCGTGTCGATTGAATATCGTCCTTCTGACAGCGGTGTTCGAGCCCCGTCTCGGATACCATTCACGTAAAATCAGCCGGCGTGCGTGGTCGCGTCGCCTCGCACCGTGGAAAATAATATCCTCGCGCCTCGCGACTGGGATTTACGAAACACGCCGCCACGGAGACGGAACTACCGTTCGTCTTCGTTCCTCTTCGACGTCCACGGCGCTGGCGTGATAAAACATATCGCCGATCGACGCTCGGACGGCGGATCGAGGAGCTGGGTCGTTTCTGACCCACGCTCGCCGGCTTATCTCTCTATCTTTGCATCAAAATACGCGTGGGAGATCTAGAAAATCAGGAAACGTTTTCGAGTCGTGGGCCCCTAATTTATGATCGGTGTGGCCCTAACCGTTAAATCGTCTGACGTTAACTGCTCCGAGAATATTTGTCTCGAATGGAAATAAATGAGTTCTCACCCGGGGCCCCGAGATCGCGACACAACGCTTATCGACCGAGAAGCAATTCGCTTATTTCACGATATCGCGACGTGTCGTGTTTTTTCTTATTTTTTCATTTTTTTTTTTTTTAATTATTCGTTCACCGAAACGGACAGTCCGCTTCCAATTAACGTCGAGTACGAAAGGAAAGACGAGCCAGCTGCCTGAATCCGCGACCGTCCGGACGCAGTTAGCCTCGTTTGTTGATAATATTACTCGCTCCTGTTCGGAGCGGATCACGAACACCGGCGAGTCGACCATAAGGAGACACCCGATCGTGTCGCGGCGACGAGGAAACAGGTTTTCCATCAAACGGGCTGCGCTCGGCCCTCTCCCCTTTCGTTCGCACGTATGTCTAGCCGATACCTTAGTGGATCGCCGGTCGATCGGCCTGTACAATTAATCAACAAGACCGTCCAGTGGATTTACAGTCAGCCATCAGCATATGGATATCTATTAATAGGTAACCCGAATTTCAAGGCTCGATATTCCTCATTTTACATTTTCACTGCAATACCAAAGCCAATGAAAAGTGGTCTAAACTCTCCATCGACACTGATATTTAGATATCGAAACGTACGCGAGTAATAAATTCAGTTTTATTCGTAGCTCGAACGCCCAAATTAGTCAAGCTTTATTTACGATATACGACTTAATTATCTCGGAAAAAACGCGGGGAACGTTTTTAAAGGAGACTTTTACCGTGGAATCGGTGGCCCGTTTGCGTCGTGCGGCTTATATTTATTTATGTCCTTGCTGAAACGTTTTATCCGGCGCTGGCCCGATCGGTTCCCGCGAATTCGTCATAGACGAATAATTAACAACCAGACGTCGCCGAAACAGGTTTCGATTCGGTCGACGTGGAGGCGAGAAAAACCGAAGGATCTTTCTTGCGACGAGTCCTTCGAACGATCTTTGGCCGCAGACGCATTCCGCGGGTGGAAAGTATCCGGTACTCGAAAGTCACGGTACCGTGGACTCATGAAAGTCGATGAACCGGCCGATTCGTTCGAGAGTGTCGACATCGAAGACGTTACTATCGACCGCGACTTCCGCCCCGAGCGTTCTAGGACAAGACGCCGGAGGACGCGGCTCCGAGGAATCGCGTCCCTCGTCCCTGATAATAGGTCGTCCATTTGAAATTCATATTCGACGCGGTTTCCGGGGTCGCCTTGCGGCATCGCCGTCCCTGAAAACCACGCGAAACGATGCATTCCCTATCGAAGGATCTGCCTCGGTTTCGATGTAAACAAAGAAACATTTTTCTCTCGCGTCCCATCAACAGCTCTCGTCCAATTACGTAATTAACCCCCTGTCCTCATACCCACTCGTCTATTCTTTTTCGTGGCCACTCATTGCACGAACAAATTTAAACGAAATTAAACAGCGCAGGTTCGACAAATTTGAAATTAAATCGCACGTCGAGTGATTAATTGTAGAATTTTGAATTGAATTCGGGCGGTGCAGGTTTTCAATTTATGAAAATGTAATGTAATTTTAATTTCAATGATTTCGATCAACCCCGCAAGACCTGGACTTTACTCCGTAGAAATTATAACGTTTAATATAATTTTCTCGGAAAGGGGAGTGAAATTTTTTAACGCGCGAGAGACGGGCACATCGAAAAGTATACCTTCGCGGAGTAATTTAGCAACATTTTTATGATAAAATAGCGCAAATTTGAAATGCATTAGCAAAACCTTAATGGGTTAATACATTATCCCAGTGCCTCAAGGGGTTAAGCTCGTACGGAAAAAACTCTGTTCGCTCGTCTTTCTTTTTTCTTCTTTTCTTTTGCGTCTGTAAGCATCCATTCGCGTTCTGGAGGACCACGGCGAAACGGACGGCGATTCGCCGAGGAAGTTTGACGTTAAAGGCGGCGGCCTTGACGTATTTTCTTGCCCCGGCCGCGCGTACTCGTTTTCGACCGCAAAAACGGGAACAGGCGCGACCGTTCCTCCACTGACCCGACCTCGTTCGTACGATCCCAACGATTTACTCTTATCTTACGGAATAAAATATTCTCACAACGCCCTTGGATCGATAAGTTTCCTTTAGTAAAGAATTCAGACCAAGGAAATAGTTTTCGATCAAAAATAACCTTCATCTCTTTATTAAATGTTTCGTGTATGTGTTGCTCATGGACGTTTTCTTTGAAAATTTTGGGAACCTCTAGATTAATGGACCATCGTGGAAAGGAACGTTTGTAATATTTGATACCCTTAAAATTACGTAGGAAAAGGAACTATGTACAAATAGTCCACTTTTAAGGTAGAAACTCTCAGGTGTCTAGTTTCTACGGTCATATGTCTGTCGATAAAAGTTCGTATCTCTTAGTTCTTCGACTTTCCTCGAGGCTCTAAGTGGGAAATGCTTTTCAAAACTTCTGTTTAACGAGAAAAAAGAATGTTCCTAAAAGCACAGTGAAGCCCCAGAATTTTATTTTGAGAGTATCGAATTTTTTTCTGGTTATCCTTGGAAACCACCGCTGCAGGAAGATTTTCTAGGTGGTCAGTGCCGGCGTCGCAAAGAGTTAATTGCCCTGCCGAACGGCGAAAGAAGAATTCCGTCGAAAAGATGTCGGGGTCGTCGAACCAGGCGTTGCTCGTCCCAGAAGGAGAGCACGATGGAAGGCGCTAGAGAATAATAGAAGAAGAAAGGTCGAGGAGAGGAACGCGAGAGACGAGGCGGAAGGGCGAGGTTCCCGTGAGCGGCGGAGGTGGAAGGCGGCCCTGACAGGGCTGTTTTTGTACCGTTCCTCGGCAACGCTCGCCTTCCAGCGGACAAAAGGGTGCCTCCTCGCGATAATCCTTTATCGTTCTCCCGACCTCACTCGAATAATCCGTATTCATAAACGGTGAAGTCATTAGTGGCTTCTCTTTGAGGCACGCGTGGGTAGGGTGGTAATCGGTGGTTGCCGGAGGTAAGTCGACGATAAAAGAAGAAACGCGATGCACCAGCCGGAGAAAAGGGAACGCCACGCGCATCTGACGCCTTCGAGACGCTACCACGGAGAAAGACACCGTCGATTCTATTAATCTCGTAGACAAAGGGAGCGCCGTTTATCATGAAAAATAACCACCTTTCATTCTTCGCGGGGCCGTCCCATTTTACCTGCCGTTCCTCAAAACTCAAAGGCTTCTTTTATAGAAATCGGTGGTCGCGAATGGCAGCGTTCAGAGCTAGGGTCGAGCATGTTTCATAACTTTCATAACGCGTTATACGGCGCAGATAGAGTTTAACGACCGTCCCGGGTGGAATCTGGATTTCGAAGAGGCTCGTAACTCGTGTCTCGAACGGGAGCGAGTCCGAGGAGGGTGTGCCTTGGTAACCCCGTAGGTGTTACGTAAGAGGGGATCCGGAGCGTTCTTCCTCGTCCGACGAGGAGTTTCGCCTCCGTCGGACACCGTTGCTGGCGGTGGAAGGCGCGTCATAACTCAGGGACATCAGCGTTCCGTGATTACGAGTCATTAAGGGGCCGCGAACCGGTCGCTGGCAGCGTACCCCTTTTGTGCGTATCGTCGTATGCACGCACACTGGGCGCAGGCGCAAACGCTACGCGCCCAGGCACGCACGCGCCTGCGTGTAACCGCCCGAGCTCGTGGCTCGCGGCTTAACTTTTCGGCGCGGCGCGGCCATTCAGTCGGACCGCGGACGAGCTTCACCCGAGCCTCGGTCATTTTTTAGCATCGTTCGCCGCGGGAGTCCCCGCGTATTCCCTCCGCTTTCTCGCTCGCCAAAGGCTTCCTGCTCTCTTCCGCCGCCCCCGCCGCTGTCCTTCCTCGGTCGTTACCGACCCTTTTACGACGCTACCGCGCGCGGACCCGCTTTACGCACCTGTTCTGCCTTCTATTCAAACCTCCCACTCACTTTTGCGAAACCTATTCGATATACGTGCAGGGGGAAACTTTAATGGGAGATTCTGGAGCCCAAAACAAGACGAAAATCTAGAATACCAATTTGTCCATCGAGGCTTCGTTGAAAAGTTATTAACGTTTAAAGTTCCGCTTGTAGAACGACAACTGCGTGCGCGCAGCTCGTACTGCGTGTTCGTAGATTTAAACGTTAATAACTTTTCAACGAAGCCTCGATCGACAAATCGGTATTCTTGAGTTTTGTCTCATTTTGGACTCCAGAATCTCCTATTAAAATTTCTCCTTCATGCGGAGACACGAGCGTTGTAATCTTTAAAATTATCAACTTGACATAGCTGTTTTCTAATTACATAATTCGTGAAATTCTCCACGTTTGGCGAGAATCGAAGAACCGTGTAATTCGTTTGCGGTGCTTAATTGCCGGTCCACGTCCTAGAAAAAGGCGCGATTCGCGACGGGGGTAGAAAAGATTGATAAATATCAGTTTCTTCTCGCGTAAATGGGAAACAACGATATTGTCCGTGTTCGTAACTCTTACCGTGTGCCTCATGCGAGGCGAGCATTAAGCACCGTGTTCGAGGAGGACGTTCGCGAGCTGGTTGGTTCTTGCTGGAGCGGTCGGCCCGCGGCCGCGCGCAAATGTTTCTTGCGCGCATCACGGCGCGGCTGTTCCCGTCGATGCGGAAAGTCTCAGCCGCGTTTCACGCGACTTTACAGATTGCCCCATTAGTCAGAAAATCCCGCGAGTCGAATCGACGGTCGAGATAAAAGAATCGTTCAGCCCTGCTCTCGGTGTTCGCTTTTGCTTTATCAGCGCGGAGCTCTCGCGAGTTCCTCGACGATAGCCTCGCGTGGGCAGTTCATTGTCTAACCTCAAATACCGCGATATAAATATTCAGCAATTCCGGCCGGTCGGTCGGGCTCGTCCCAGAAAGAATTAAGGGGGCGTATGGAAATCTGTATCTCCGCTCGCCTCGGGGCTCTTCGTCTCGGTCATCGCTCGATACCGCGAGTATCTATCGGGAACGATACTCTCTACGCGTGAAAAACCGCCATCTTGCCCAGTGAGATGCGTTTTCGAGTCGAAGGGGACGAAAAAGCGAGAGTAACGCGATCGTTCTAGGTGACAAAATGAGTCGAGAATATGGAATAGAGTTTCTTCGGGCGAATCTTCGTAACAGACGTTGAAGATTCATTGGGTACGCGCGTTATCGAGTATGACTCGTCTAACGTGTCCGTCTATTATTCGTTCTTTCTACTTGTAATCGTGATTGCGTTGGCACGGTATTGTTCCTACTAGTTAGAATGCTAGGAAGAGTATTCCATGACGCTACCACCATGTTCTCGCATCATATTCTGTGTCAAACAACTTGAAATTCTTCCAACTTTCAAACACCTTTGGCGATAGGTCTCAAGGTTGTTACTCGAGTCTTCCCTTTTCATCTTTCTTCGTCCCTATCGTTTTGTTGCCGCGGTAAAAACCTCTGAGTAGTCATTGTACGGTCATTCGCGTATCGTCGTTGCAGAAATAGATTGGGATTCGAGTCGTGAGCGTGTGAATCCCGACTTGCGGCAAGGTTCCTTCGAGTATACCGGATTCACCCTACGAGGCGGCCGGTGCATCGACGTTCGCGTGGTCCGCGAAAAGTCCCGCGACGTGGCGAATCGTTCGAAGCGTGATCGGGTGGTTGGTTCTTAGCCGGCGTCTGTTATTTATAACGCGCAAAGAGCGCCGAATGACCCGGTGCGTTAGGGGTTTTTTGCGTCGCGGTCGGCCCGAGCCAGATAAAAGTCGCGTTGATTCTTGCCGGGGAGTCGCGAAATTCGCAAAAACCGCCGCGAACGACCTCGCGTTTATGGCAACGCGGACGATGGGCGACGGATCCGCGCGTGTCGCGGCCCTTTGGACGTTCCGGAGACACGCGAGGACGAGGATACGAGGACGTCCCTGAACCCCGTTCGTCGCTGGCAGCCGCGAGAGGAGAAGGGACGCGGCGAAGAGAGATGCCAACGGTGAAAAAAAGGGACGGCGAAACAGCGCGGATATTATTTGCCATTAAAGCGAGGGACAATTTAAAAGCTATTACTATTACTCACGGCCTTCGTGTGTACGCGGTCTGTCGGCCGTCGCGATCTGCGAGGAGAAAAGACTCCTCTCGGGAGCCTTTGCACGGTTTCTGCGGCCCCCCTCCGCACGTTTCTTCCGGACCAGGATCGTTTTGCGTGACCGAGAGTGTCTCTGCCCCCGTGGCTCCCCTCGCGACGGCGATTTTCACGGCGTTACGCGCCACGGTCGCGGTCGCGTCCGTAAAACGGAAAACAAATTACGAAACCGGGCTACGGAGCGCGCACGCGCGGCCAGGCTAGAGACAAGTATTCCGCTGATCTAACTTTAATAGACCCCGGCTCTGGCCTTGATGGTAATTGTCTCTGAACACGGTAAGTTCTTCGTACGAGCCTCGTAGCCTCTGCTTTGTCGCCCGGGAATCGGCCATTGTCGATGAGACCCCTGCGGGTGGCTGCCGCGTCGCCCGCGCGATTACATTCCAGGGGATGATGATTGGTCATCCTCGAGAATTTTAACGCGTTTTTATCGTTATTACCGGACGCAATACGGCGTAGGATCAATTTTTCTTCCGTAATCCACGTTCAGTGAATTTATCACGCGTTCTGGGTTATCAACGTTTCTTTGAATTTAATATTTCATCAGCGGCCTTATTTTTATCCAGAAGTCTCCAAGTATCGGGGCTCGTTTACTCGTCCCCCATGGCACTCTGCCTTCTGCTAATCGTTCTGGAATTACTATTATTTCTTCACCTTTATTCTTCGATCGAGAAAGAGCTACCGTCGAATCGATTGAAAAGAAAGTAACGGTAGCGCTGAAATTTCATGTCCGCCACGATTCGATTCGAAGCCCGACGCCCATTTCTCTCTCGAGCCTCCCCCTCGTAGTTCCTGTCCGACTGTTCGTCACAGCACGCATACGTCGTCGCGCTCGGCTTTTCTCGAGCGGTCGATCTTAATCTCCGCCGCGAGGAATTCGAGAACGTTGCTGCTCGCTCGCTCGCGCCTTTGAACGGGATGCTCGCTCGTTCCTCGAGGTCGTGCACACCCGACACGATCGCTCCCTCCGTCGAGACCGGTAGCTGGTCACTTTTGTTGCTTCGCCGTTCGCGCGAACGGTACCTCGATCCTCTCCTCCATCTGCGATCATTGTTGAGGATTGCGTTAACATCGCGTCACTGGGGTCACGCTTCGAAAGAACAACGCCAATTTTCATACTGTCCTTCAACCACAGTCTCCTGGTTCCTATTACTCGAATCAACGCTGCTAGGACCTGGTCAAAATGATCGACAACTTTGCACAGTTACGTTTAGAATTTTTTTCTCAAAACTGCGTAGGATTTCGAGGGTATGTCTATTCACCGAAAATGATTGTAATTGACCCCTGCAACTAAAAATAATTTTTTCAGAATGATTTAAAACCTTTTTTTTCGCCGAAATTTCAGGAGAATTGGAATTTCATGGTCAGACATCGTATATTCGGTAAAGAATTTTTTTCTCGAAAGTGCGTAGGATTTCGGGGGTATGTCTATTCACCAAAAATGATTGTAATTGACCCCTGCAATGGAAAATAATTTTTCCAGAACGATTTGAAATATTTTTTTTGCGTCGAAAAATTTCACACCTTTTCGAATTTTTTTCTCGAAAGTGGATAGGATTTCGGGGGTATGTATAATGACCAAAAATGATTGTAATTGGCCCCCGCAACCGAGAATAATTTTTCCAAAACGATTTGAAATTTTTTTTTTCCGTCGAAAAATTTCACACCATTTCGAATTTTTTTCTCGAAAGTGCGCAGGATTTCGGGGGTATGCATATTCACCAAAAATGATTGTAATTGACCCCTGCAATGGAAAATAATTTTTCCAGAACGATTTGAAATTTTTTTTTCCATCGAAAAATTTCACACCTTTTCGAATTTTTTTCTCGAAAGTGGATAGGATTTCGGGGGTATGTATAATGACCAAAAATGATTGTAATTGACCCCTGCAACAGAAAATAATTTTTCCAGAACGATTTGAAATTTTTTTTTTTCATCGAAAAATTTCACACCTTTTCGAATTTTTTTCTCGGAAGTAGGTAGGATTTCGAGGGTATATATAATGACCAAAAATGATTGTAATTGACCCCAGCAATGGAAAATAATTTTTCCAGAACGATTTGAAATTTGTTTTTTGCGTCGCAAAATTTCACACCTATTCAAATTTTTTTCTCGAATGTGGATAGGATTTCGGGGATATGTATAATGACCAAAAATGATTGTAATTGACCCCTGCAATGGAAAATAATTTTTCCAGAACGATTTGAAATTCTTTTTTTCCGTCGAAAAATTTCACACCTTTTCGAATTTTTTTCTCGAAAGTAGGTAGGATTTCGGGGATATGTTTAATGACCAAAAATGATTGTAATTGGCCCCTGCAATGGAAAATAATTTTTCCAGAACGATTTGAAATTTTTTTTTCCATCGAAAAATTTCACACCTTTTCGAATTTTTTTCTCGGAAGTAGGTAGGATTTCGGGGGTATGTATAATGACCAAAAATGATTGTAATCGACCCTTGTAATAGAAAATAATTTTTCCAAAACGATTTGAAATTTTTTTTTTCCGTCGAAAAATTTCACACCTTTTCGAATTTTTTTCTCGAAAGTGGATAGGATTTCGGGGATATGTCTATTCACCAAAAATGATTGTAATTGACCCCTGCAATGGAAAATAATTTTTCCAGAACGATTTGAAATTTTTTTTTCCGTCGAAAAATTTCAGCACCGAGTGCAAAGGGTCAATTAATCTAAATGTGCCCTCGAAGCAATTTTCGTTCGTTTCTGGGGTCGATGGCGCGTTTCGAATCACGGGGAGCACCATCGAGGAGGAAATCTCACGAGGTCGTCCCTCGTTAGTCTCGGATCCCCGAATAATGGCGGCCGTCCATTAAACAAACAGCAATTTGGGGTACTTGGGCGCGCGGCGGTGAAATTATCGGAACACTCGGGCGGAAACTGTTAACGCGTCGGCGCTGAATGCGCGGCAAAAGCGGTCTGTAATTCCGAGTGAATCAATTAGCCCGTTCGCAAATGATGCCGCGTATGCGTGCGTCCCTCCGCGAGCGCAGGAAATTGTTTTACGATCTGGCCGATTGTTTTGGACGCGTCCAGGAGCGCTTTGATCGCGTCTTATCGACCCGCCGGTATCCCCTTTCGTTCCTCTCCTGGGGAGACGAGGTCCTGGAATCGATGCAATTTGCCTCGACGCCCGAGCAACGCTCCACGCCGCGGGCCCTCTTTTTATAGCATGATCGAGATCATTGCGGGCTCTCGACGCCACTGCGTTTCCGACTCGAATTACGCGAGTTCCTAATTCTAATTGCCGCGGGCACGCACGGAGTTCGGACGAAGGATGAGTCTTTCCCGGAAACATAGTACGATTTGGGCTCGTACCTCGTTTATACAAACAGAAAACGCTCGGGAACGCAATAGTTTGGATCGCGAGACGCGAATCGAAGCCTTAGGGATACTTTTCCGAGACCAGTGGGTATTTCTGGCACAAAATGGAGTCCTAACACAGTCGTAGATACGCAGGTTGCGTCGAGTGCGAAGGCCCAGGAGTGGCTTCTTTATCGCTGTCCCTCGTCTCCTCTTCCATTCCGACTCGGTCGCAATAATTAGGCGTAGGTCTTTCGAGGGAGCGGCGATCCGCGGTCACGATATTCCTGTCAGCCAGGAACAAACTGGCCTCGTAGAAACTGGGCCTCGCGCGGTGGACTTTCGAGACAAACGGCCGATAGGCAATTAATCTCGGCTTCGCCTCTCCTGGCCCCTTTTCTCGATCTCTGTTACGCCGCGGCAGCGAAGAAAAAGGGCCGCGCCAACGCGACCGCGGGCCCCGATGAAAAATTCCGCGCCGTATCGCCGCTCGGTATACACCGTCCAATTTCAGAGCGATATCTTAACCCGACGGTGGCATTGCGACGCAATAAATAATGCTGATCCTTGGAACGCCGCCGATGGAGCGCGTACGCTCGAACTAGCGAGACTTCTGCTCCGGGAATCCGCCATCTTCGACGATTCAATGACTTTACGAATCCATTGCACGCCGTATCATTACTGTTATTAAACGTTTTCATCGTACGGAATTACTTTCACACCGACGAAACATTAAAATTGATCAATTCAACTCGTCTGGTCATTGCTCGCTATTTCTACTTACAAACTCGATTTTTTTTAAGCTTCGTACGACAAATTTTCGTTCGGAATCGCTCCCCTCTAATATCAAAACACTTCGTTACGAAGAAATCTAGTTTTCATCGTACGGAATTATTTTCACACCGATGAAACATTAAAATTGATCAATTCGACGCGTCTGGTCATTGCTCGCTATTTCTACTTATAAATTCGATTTTTTTTAAGCTTCGTACGACAAATTTTCATTCGGAATCGCTCCCCTCTGATTGAATATCAAAACACTTCGTTACGAAGAAATCTAATTTTCATCGTACGGAATTATTTTTACACCGATGAAACATTAAAATTGATCAATTCGATGCGTCTGGTCATTGCTCGCTATTTCTACTTACAAACTCGATTTTTTTTAAGCTTCGTACGACAAATTTTCCTTCAGAATCACTCCCCTCTAATATCAAAACACTTCGTTACGAAGAAATCTAGTTTTCATCGTACGGAATTATTTTCACACCGATGAAACATTAAAATTGATCAATTCGACGCATCTAGTCATTGCTCGCTATTTCTACTTACAAACTTGATTTTTTTTAAGCTTCGTACGACAAATTTTCATTCAGAATCGCTCCCCTCTAATATCAAAACACTTGGTTACGAAGAAATCTAGTTTTCATCGTACGGAATTATTTTCACACCGACGAAACATTAAAATTGATCAATTCAACTCGTCTGGTCATTGCTCGCTATTTCTACTTACAAACTCGATTTTTTTTAAACTTCGTACGACAAATTTTCATTCGGAATCGCTCCCCTCTAATATCAAAACACTTCGTTACGAAGAAATCTAGTTTTCATCGTACGGAATTATTTTTACACCGATGAAACATTAAAATTGATCAATTCGACGCATCTGGTCATTGCTCGCTGTTTCTACTTACAAACTCGATTGAATATCAAAACACTTCGTTACGAAGAAATCTAGTTTTCATCGTACGGAATTATTTTTACACCGATGAAACATTAAAATTGATCAATTCGACGCGTCTGGTCATTGCTCGCTATCTCTACTTACAAACTCGATTTTTTTTAAGCTTCGTACGACAAATTTTCATTCGGAATCGCTCCCCTCTAATATCAAAACACTTCGTTACGAAGAAATCTAGTTTTCATCGTACGGAATTATTTTTACACCGATGAAAAATTAAAATTGATCAATTCGACGCATCTGATCATTGCTCGCTGTTTCTACTTACAAACTCGATTGAATATCAGAACACTTCGTTACGAAGAAATCTAGTTTTCATCGTACAGAATAATTTTTACACTGCCAACATACCAGTTGCCACGTAGAAATATATAATTTATGACATCGAAATGTAATAATGAGACTGTAAGGTGTTCCTTGATGCTCTTCCGAACGATTACTATCGGGATTCCAATTAAAAAATTTCTTGTTGTTTCGAATCTTGCGGGTTGGCGAACGGCGTCGATGGACGAGGGGGGGAGCGATGGAGGAACGATTTGGCCGACGGTTAACGAGCGTTCTAAAATCGTCGATCGTTTACGAATTAATTAAGGCGCGGTCGGTGGAAGGAGACGGCGATAGAGAAAGACGAATGCGAGTTGTTCAGGTGCAAGATCGAGAGCCACGGGGGCGAATCGATCGCATGCGCGAACAGGTGCGTTGCACCTCGTCGTTCCGCGATTCGGTGGATCTTACGCTCCCGGATCGTACGTGTACGTGTACCGCCTACGGTGCCGGATTATGGAACGATACCGCTGAAACGTCCGGAGATCGAGTTCTCTCGATCGACTCCGCCGCGTGTTCCTCCGTTCCTTTCTCCGCGTTGCGTGTTTCGATCGTGAAACGTTCGGGGGGCGAATTCGCTGGAGTCCGTTTCGTCGGTTCGGTCGTTAGCGGGGAGAAGTAGGAAGACGTTTCCGGTGAAATAAATTTGCTGCCCGGCTCTGACCTTCGCACGAAACACGACGATCCTTCTTCGACTCCATCGCGCGGTTTCGGGTCTCCCCGGGAATAGGAAACGCGCTCAGAAAACGACTGTTGCATTTTAAATACGCGTTGGAGATATGTTTGTAATTTTCTCCGGGACCCAAGAAGCCGCTGATAAATACGAAATAACCGTTGAAAGTATCTGGAAAGAAGGGAGCCAGAAATGGAATCGCGTCAGAACGAGACTCGTTTAGTTATTTCGAGGAAAATCGATTTGGCTATCAGCGCAACATCGCATTGGATTAAGGACCTCGCGAAATTCGAAGGGGGCTTGCGCCATTGGGCGTTCGATTCTCGAGCGATGGATTGCAATGGCGTACAAAAATAGACCCGGTCGCGTACGTGGAACAAGTTGATTTTCAGGTCCGAGATTTAATTCGCGATTAACGGATTCGCACGATCCGCGGGGAAACTCGCAGCCGTTCGAAGCGCCATTCACCGACGCCATGTGTGGCAAAAGAGGGTCGCGGTTGTTTGTCCGCTTTGCACGGGATCCTTTTAAATAATCGACACGGTCGCTGATTTTTCCGTGCGGATCGACATCGGCTGGAAACTGGTCCCGCGTTACGTCGCGATTAAACAGCCGCCTCGCGTATAAACGCGCGATGGCGCGTGCTTTTCCTCGATGCATCTCCGAGAAAAGAACTCAATCTCTCGTATTCGTTAACCCTACAAAGACAGAGCCACGAGCCGTCATTCTAATGGCCGAAACGAGTGGGGGTAGGCCTACAGTATTTATAATTTTTTCTGATTTTAAAACTGGCAACGGAATGGTCAATTTCGAAGCATACAAGAATTTTCGTAATATGCGCTTTAGAGCTGGCCAAATTAGAGTTAATTAGAGCTAATTAGAACTAGCTAAATTAGAATTAATTAGAGCTAACCAAATTAGCGTTAATTAGTCTACATTTCTAAGTACACCTGACCCTCCTTTTACACGGTGAAAGCGTACGTTGTAAAAGAAAATCGTGTAAAAATGTCAGGCGAGCACCGATTAATAGAAACGTATAAAACTTGATTTAGATATCTGTATCTTCGTTATCGACTACGCGTTCCAAGTAGGAAGTTAATATTTTATTATTTAGAATCTTCATAAAGTGGTTAAAAAACATTCCATCGACCCAGCAGGACAAAAAAGCCGCCTTAAGGCTAATTAAAACGGTGCATCGCGTATAAACGATCGGTCGCGTATCGCATACCGTCGCGCTATTCCGCGCGTGCTTTGGCTCGATCCAGCTCCGAGAAAAGGACTCAATCGTTCGGATTCATTAGGCTCGTATCATCATGTTCGAGCAATGACGCAGTTTCACCGGCTTTGTGCTCCGTCCGTCCGTTAATCGCCATTCAACGCGTGTACCCCGACGACGATGAAAGGTATCGACGCGCCTCGTCATGCAGTCGCGGTTCTCGCCATTGCCTCTTCGTTGACTGTCAATCGACCCCGTACGAATGACCGCTCACTTGTCGTCTGTCAATCATAAAATCTATAGTCGTCGCGCGGACGAACGCCTCGCCCTTGTTAGACCCTCGCCGCCATTGTTCTCCGCACTCTCGATTAATCGCGGACCTCGCCAGAATTCGAATGCCCCATCAGCAAATTTTTAACGTTCCACATATAATCGGGGAATATTTTCCAATCTTCAAACTGGCCTCATCGATGATTTTTCCATTTTTAAATACATTTTCGTTCGTAGATTTCTTCGTTGCCTTGGTTGCAGTATTTTAAAAGAGGCTGATATAAAATCTCGTTGTTCTCGATTTTTGATTTACCGTAGTAATTAAACAGGATCAGTCGTTGGTGGTGAAACGAGTACAAGAGGAGAGCTTTGGGCGAATTCGTCGCGGCGTGTCGCGACTTTCGCTCGTAATTAACGCGAACGTGTGTTCCGTTAATTCGGCGGGCTCGTGATTCGTTCGGGGGGCGGAAAAAGGGGAGAGACTCCGTTTGAGGAAGAAGTCCCGTGGAATTATTTCGTGGTACGGTGTATCGTTGCGCCGGATCTCCGCGGCTGACCATCGTGAGACGCTAGCCGCATAAATTAATTACGGAGCCGGATTTCTTTCGAGTTCGGCCCGCAATTTCGTGATTAGAGGATCCGTGCATTTAATTGACCCGAGCGGATTTAAATCGCGCGGGTTACGCTCCGCGCTGGTTTTCGCGCGTTTAAACGGAACAAAGCATTCCCACGATAGAAGTACGATACCTACTCTAGAACAAAACCCTTTTAAAATACGCGTGTAGATACGAGTAAATAGAAAAGAGAATACAGGAATTGAAATAAGGAAACTGTGCGTGCAGATAAACCTGTAACGATGGAGTTTGTTTTCCACCCGACATTCTCGATATTTACTGGTTGTTTTAATCTCGAGGTTCAAATTCGAGGTTGTGCAAGATTCACGAGATGCACGATCTGTGAAATATCACCAGACGGGATTTGCATACGGCGGAGAAAGGTGCGATTTCCATCGTTCGTCTCTGGCTCCAGGGAAAAGAGGAGAAAGCGAGTGCATCCCGATTCGTCGAATTCGTGCATCGATCCCACGAAATGTCGACGATTACCGTATCGATCTCGTAGGAATATGTTCGAAACCTCTCGAGTAGAGTACATTCCAAGCTGCTGGTGTAATCGATTTAATAACCGATAGGAAACGTAAGAATGGACAGTTTGGCTGGGCCGAAGGAGCTCGTAATGAATTATTCCCCGCGTGTCCCATCAAGACATACATCATTATTCTTTTGGAATGCAAAACGTTTATCGCGGCTGGTTCAGATGTCCTCGCTGTTGTACTCCATTGTCATTTTCGAATAACGTTATCGCGAAATTTTAATTTTTCATCGCACGTTCCGAAACGTTGCAAAAAAATTCACATCCTGTTGACTGGCGAGGAGCGAAACACATGTCGACATTTCGTTCGACGTTGCGCCGCTTCGCGGACCGTGGCAAAAGTTAAAAAAAAAAGAGCTGAAAGTGCACGATAAATTTCTTTCTTACGACGCAACTCGAAAGTCGATTACTTACACCTATGTTAACTCTTAAGTGGATTATCGGGACTTTATTATCAGTTCCCTGTTTTTTAAGGGTCAAATTCAACTTTTTTTTAAGCTTCTTACCATAAATTTTGATTCGTCTAAATCTCCGATCGAGCTACGAGGATCTGGCTTTCCACGAATCGTTTGAAGTCAAAATGGGTTCGAGAGCGGATTCTTTTCTCAAAGGGCTCGAAGGTGAAACGGTATTTCTGCGGCGGGTATCGGGGGAGTCGGCGTGGCGAAACGCAGACGACAGAGGCGGAATAGCCGATTTCTCACGAGGTCGCGAGCGGAGTAAGCCTGGAATCTAGCGAGACGGGGGGGAACAGGGGGCTCTGAGAATAGGCGGGATGAAACGGAGAAGGACAGGAGGGGTCCCCGCCTCCGCTGACTGCTCTCTTCGGGGCCCGGTGTGCGCGCGGACCCCGGAGGTTTTACATTCCGCGAGGATTTATCGTAGGAAAGAACGTGTTCGCCGGTGTAGAAGCAGCGTCATGAAGGAGACCGTGATCTGACTACATCTCTTATGCGCGCTATATATCAGCCCGCGCCGGCAGGCAAGAAGGAGAAGGCCAGGAAGAGGAGGCGACTCCGTCGTTGAGTCTTGCGGCTCGGCCACGAGGAGACACGTACCTACGGTGTCGTATACATCCGTACGTACGTACCAGGCGAACGTACGCCAGATAAAGACGCGCTCCGGGTAGATTTGCCGCTCGGGATCACCGCCGAAAACGGAGAAAGGGCCCTCGCCGCGGAGATTTTCGCATTATTTCGGGGAATTCTTCGGGCGATCGTCCTAGCGATACCGGGACCACGGTGCCCTTTTTCCTTCCATCTTGGAGACGGACACCGGAGAGAAGGCAGAGGGGAACAGGGGGGAGACGGGTTCGGCGTAATCGAGATGACTCGCGTCGACTCCAAGCCTTTACCGTCGCCTCTTCCCTTTGGAGTTCCGGCGAACAACGATCGAGGCTAGGTTTCCGTGGGCATTTCGTTGCCAGTTATTAGGCGGCTAGATGGAAAGGGAACGATTAGGGCCCATCGATGCCCCCCCCCTTTCGTCAGCTGTCAGCGACGACGGGGGATTAAAGGCGAACGAGACCATCGAAGAGAGACTTCCGCCTCCGTATCGCGAGGTGGGTCGTGTCAGGGAGTCAGGTCTGTTTTGATGGGATAAATCGGCTGAAAACGAGATGAGCCAATCCGATTACGAGAGCTTGTCTACCGGGGATTAGGCTGCCGCGGGCGTACGATTCGAACATCCTCGTCGCTCGAACGCCGTCCTCGTTCCGCCGATCGCGTTCTTCGGACGCAACAAAACTTATTCAATGCAACATATTTTTACAAACGCTCCATTTTACGAACTTGGGTACTCGACACCAGTGTTAAGGGTTAATAATTCCATCGCTGTTCGTTGTCCAGCGAACGGAGGAATAACAATTTTGAGTCTTACGGTGTTGTTTAGAATATTTTTCGCGTTGGTGGCGTCGATCACGAAATTTTCGCGGCCAGTGACTCGGCATGACGTAATTAAACGGCCCCGTATTATCCGCCAGTTAACTCGGACGTCGTAGGAGACACCTCTTTTTTGCCCACGCCGACCGAATCCAGCGCGCCGGTGGAATCTCTCTCCTTCTTTCATTCTCTCGCCGTTTGCCCGTTTCTTTGCCCCGTCCGCCCTCTTCTTCCACCTTTTCGTCTCGCTTTTTCCCGAGCGTGGCTCGCTCCGTTCCTCCCGTGGCCGACCGGCGACGGTAGCCTGGCTTTCGAGAGCCGTAAACCTAAGCTTAATTACCAATTAGACGTAGCGCGGAGGCACGCTTTCGCCCGGTAAAATCGATTAGTGGCATGGGACACGACGAGTACCGCCGCGGTCCGCTCGCCGCGGGCTGCTCTTCTACTGGACCCCTCGCACCGATTCGCCAGGTACACGGGCACACACTCTCCGGCGGGCCGTGTACCCACCGTTACGTGGGACACAGCAACCCTATCGCCGTTTACCGATGCGCTTATGCAAATCGACCGACGTCGCGGAAACCACGGCTACCTGCTTGCCTCCGTTACACCCTCGATGCTCTCCTCCCGGTCAACCCGATTCCCCTTATCGATTCCGTTTATCTCTTCCTCGAGAGAGAGAGAGAGAGATCGCTGGTTGCTCGAGACGAAAATTAAAGCTACTCGAATAATTGGGGACGTTCCAAGAGGACGCGTTATCGCGGTGTTAACGAATACCCTAGGCGAGAGATCTAAATTGTAGGTTTCTAAGACCGTGGATCACGGCATTCCTCCGGCTAGTTTATATTTCGGGGGTCGCGGAGGACGGTCGCGTGATATACGGGGACCACAGGGGACGAGTTATTCGGGAAAGGGGCAATTAATACGTTTCACCTTGCGGTTTCGAGTACAGATCAGCCGCGTAAGATAAAGCGAACGTGAAAGTGGACCGGAGTGTTTATCGCCGCGGCGTTTACGGTGCCCCGGGTCTTAGTTTTCGGGTGACAGAGGATGGGTATCCAGTGTCCGGTCGGTAACGCTGGTTCGAGCGAGCGCGGCACGGCTCGGATCGGCACCGGTGCATGTGCATGTCGATGCTCGCCGGTAACACAGGAACTCCCGGACCCGGGTATCAATTTATGCGGTGCAACATTGCCGGAACGCGCTTGCTTGGCCCTGGTGTCCCGGTGCCGGGGGGCAGGGGGGGTATGGTCCGCACGGAGAAACCCTGTATTCGAGGAGAGTGCCTTGTAAGACCGTGTTGGAGGTCAACGATAATTCAGGCAGGAGAATACCAGACCGGTTAACTTTCGAGCTGAAAGAACTCCGCTTAAAATTATACTCGTTCGATTCGAGCACGGCTCCCTCTATTCCTCTTCTTCTTATTCCGGCTAGTGTCCCCTCCTTCTTCTTTTCTGACTCGTCTTTTTTTCGATCCTCTGCCTCCGCTACTTCTGTTTCTCTTTCCCGGCGCGGTCGTTTTCTCTTTTTATTTCCCCGTCCCTCGGGGAAGGTGTCGTCCGCCGTTTGGATCAATGACTCTCGTGCCCACTGACGGATTCTACGTTACCCGTGGCCGTGCATTTTGATTAATTTCCACCGGGACCGACCGACTGGGAGGCGCGGGACGTACACGCGGCGAAAAAAAAGGTTACTGCGGTTGTCTTCTCCGCGCGCGTCGTTCTTTTTCACAACTGGTCGGCGTTTCGGGTCTATCGATCATGCGTCGAACCACCATCGCCTGGCAACTTCTCGCTCGCTCGCCGGCCATCGATGCCGCGGGGACGCGACCGTCGAATCCCGATCGCGGTGCGCCGTTCGAAGATCGAAAACTTCGTCTTGGGGATTTTTCGCTCGACGGTCACGTGTTCGAGCAACGGGGGAGGCGGACGACCGGGTGACGTGCGTACGCGCGAACGCGAACTCCTCTCCTCTGGACTCAATTTGTCAACGAGGATACGCGGTTTTGTTCCACGAACCGGATTCCGTTTCGATGTCCGCGCGACGGGGCAAAACACAGCCGGCCGGGCACCCGCCTCGGCACGCTCGCCCGATTATCGAGCCCAACTCTTGCAGCCCCTCTTTCCATTTCTCTCTTTCCCCTCTTCTTCCCCTTTTTTCCTACATCGACGCTACCGTCCTCTTCCTTCTTCCCAGAGCAGCCCCCGACCCCCTTACGAATCGCTCTTCGATCGCTTTTGAAGAACAACTTGGGGGTAAAACGGGACGTGCAAATTTGGGGCAATTAAACTGGTTTGCATTGGTCGAAGCGTTTTCTTACAGTCGCTCCAATAGCTTGCAATTCATATTCATCAAACTAGAATAAATCTAACGATTCAACGTTCTGAAGTCGCCATTGTATCTCACGCTACAAAACTGCTAGCAATACAAACAAGGAAGGTGGAATTGAGATCCACAAATCCTCCTGAAATTGCAGCAGCTAAAGACAATCGAAACGTTACCAACGACGGTCGGGGCCCGCGAATGCAACTTTGTTTTGTCCGTTTTGCGTTCGCTCGCGGCGGATCCCTCGTTGCCGAAGCGTGGAACGTCTCTGCGAGGCGAGTGGACGTTGGGCCACTCCGGGGTCCCCGAAAATTTAAACAACGACACTGTGGACGCGAACGACGAGCAGAGATTCGCGATGAAGAGCAGCGGCGGCGAGCGGCGGAGGCTGGGACGAGGCTCGGGGAGTAGAGAAACAGCCTCTTTGGGCGATTAAACAACTTAGGGACCGCGGGCGGGCAAAGGCGCCGCCTCGTGGACGACGCTGGAATGATTAAATAAATTAGTTGCTCGACAAAGAAGGGCAGCAGCAGGATGACTGGATGGGATCCGTACGAGGGTAATCCCCGTTGAATTCCACCTAATTATGCACGCTTTACCACCATGGCTACCAGGCTGAGGAACAAGCGCGCGAGCGAGAGAGAGGAGAAGGGACTCGCGAAACGAAGGTGATCCCTTGGAAAGGAGACGGGAATGGAGGAGAGGGAAGAAGACGGGGAGCAAGGATGCAAGGAAGAAACCACGATGCTCCCTTCCATCGGTATTCCTCGTCTCGTTCGAGCTTCTCCGTCCGTTCGAGCAGCGCGTCTCGTTCTACCGCGAGGTGCTGCAGTTCTACCACCGGCCGTTTTACTTACAAATTCAATAAGCATATATCATATTTAATGCACGCCCTGAGCCGGGAATGTTTCGACCGCCCTGGACCACCCTTCTTCTTCCACCGACTGCTCTCGGTCTCTCTTCTTCTTCCACCGTTTTTCCCTTTGTACGAGTTTGCTTTCTTCCTCCGGTCTACCGCGTCCGTGAACCGACAGTTCGCGCCGGATGCGTCGTCGAAGCGTTTCGAGCCACGAAACGAGAACGATCGAGGAGAATCGATTCTCGCGGGCGCGTCGAATCGCGGGAAATCCGCGCTGGTTCGCGGAACCGTCGGCGCCGTGGCCTCGTCTCGCGTTTTACGAGCGCACGGCCGGACCTCACGCGTCGCGCCGCGGCGTAACGCGAGCCACGTTCGTCGACTTGCCAAACCGAGAGATTCACGATCCCCTTATCGGTCGATGATTAACGTCCATCAGCGTCGAGGATCGGCAGCCTCCGTCGATCGTATCTCGCGCCAGCCCGGCTCCTCTCCCACGCGATCGTAAAAATTATTCTTCGATAGCCGCCTTTGTAGCTTGGCTTCTTTCTAAAATGAATTATATCCAGGCCGTGTAGATCGGTAGAAGCGCCATTTTGTAAAAATGTTAACAAAATAATTTGATTTTTTCTGTATGAATTCTTCGTGCGAAACGAAATCGAAATGTCCTTTATCGTTTTTCAATTCGAAGCCTCGTTACCGAGATACAAGCAATTAAAGTTTAGAAGTGCAGGTCTGACACCCGGACGGCGCCATCTTGATTTCAGTCCTCAGCGCCTGCGCAGAACGAAAACTGCTTCAACTGCTTGTATCTTGGCAACGAAGCTTCGGATCGAAAAACGGAAAAGGACTTTTCAATTCGTTTTGGAACGAGGAATCTGATCCCCGGGAGAAAAATACCACATTTTTATTAACGATCCGTGCTTCTGGGGCAATTGCAAGAGTGGACTTTCGGGGCTCGGTATTTGGCAGAAACGAACGTAGATTACGAGAGACTAGGCTTTGCAGCTCGATACAGAGCACCTAGTACCGACGTCGAGATTAAAATTCTCATTGCTCCCATTCTCGTTGGCACCGCCTCGTCGCCGAAAGAACATCATAGACGCGTACAACCGGAGGTTATCGTCCCAGCAGCGTGTTTTATTACCCCGGAACCAATTACACCCTTGCTCTCATTGTCAGTGTAGTCCCTCGGCGTGTCAGCCACCGGACCGTTAGTATTCTTCGGTGGCCCTTGCCAGGGGTCTCCGTTCTACCGACACCTCCGTGTACGCGGCCGATATACACGGCTCTACACACGCGGTCAACATGCCGGTGTACATGCGCGAATGGACAGAGCGGGGCCCGAGGGAGAGGAGAACCAGACAGCGGGAGAAAGAGTGAAAGGGATAACACACGCAACACGGTCGAGATCGTAATGCGTTACCCACGGCGGTCGACGTTCGATAGAGAACGAGATAGCGGCACGTCGTACGGTGGGAGGCCACGTATCGGGACGTATCTACTAATTAATTTATACAGGCTCCTTCGAGCGGCTCGCACTAATAGAAACGGCGACGAGGAAAAAAGACGAGGGGACGAAGTGGACAAGATACAGTCCTCCGTTCTCTATTCTCGTCGACGTCGTCGAAAGACCGCGAAATTAAGTTCGTTCGCGCTCCAGGGTCCGATACCACGGAGGCTATCGCAGGAAAATGTCCAAGCGCGTTCGTAGGAACTCTCGTGGTCTGGTGTTGTCTCTCTAGTTGTCATAATCTACATCCATCTCGGTTAGAGTCCTATGCTTCGTGTTGATTCGTGTGCATTCAACTAACAAGGTGTTTTTCTGTTTTCCAGGTAAAGGACGACCCATTCGATGCAGTCCACTTCGGGGTATCCGGGGTGAGAGCTAACTGATTCTGAAAGTTAAACGCGAAAACGTCTGTCTGGGTATCCTTCCGTAATTCGGGCAGAGAGTCGAACTTGAAAGGCGCGCCGCGAGTCCTTTCGGACTGTCCCAGAGCGCGGTGCGCACTCGCGTTGGGCAAATCGACGAAAAGGGCGTTAATATTATTTATAACGATAATTAAGTGCAGCCATGGGCGATGCAGCGGACGAACTCGTGCACGTATGCGTGAGTCCGGTGGTGCCTTGCGCCACGGGAGACCATAAAATATCTTTAATGCCTTTCCGATTCAAATTTGGCTCTTAATGGCCGTAGTAGTCATCGGTACCGGCGACGAGCGAGTCGAATCGGCCCTTGCACCTGTACCATCGCCGTCTACCCGAGCGAAGCGTGGGTGCATCTCCGAACCGATCTGCCGGCAATATCGACGGACCGAGATTAAGACCTCCCTTTTACTTTGCCTCTCGTCGACCCCGTTCGTGATCCGCTTTTTGCCCCTTTCGTCGTTGCCTTCTGACGCGCGGAACGCTTAAAACAATACGACGAGCACCCACCTTAAAAGGAATCGCTCGATTTCATAATTTATGATATTGAGTGGAGCTTCTTCCGGATCGGTTCCTCGCGCGAAAAGAAATCGAAAAGCCCTTTACCATTTTGTGATATAACAATTGGTTACTTAGATATAAACGATCAAAGTTTAGCGATGCGGGGAACCCCGACAAGCGCCATCTTGGTCCCAGTCAGCTGACCGTGCGGCTGCGCACGCACGAGAAAATGTGTTGAAACTTTAACTGATTATATCTCGGCAACGAAACAACGGATTGGAAAATGGAAATGGACTTTTCGATTCGTACTGGCACGATGAATCGATACGAAAAGAAATTTTCTCGTTTCTCTGGACTCCGTATAAGGAAGTAAATTTAATATCGATACGGAATATCTCGTGTAGTGCACTCTTGAGCGATTACATGGAAGTAAATCACGGAGTTCAAATTATTTACATAATTATTGGCGGAGGAAACGATACTCTTTTTTACCTTCTCTCTCTGGACTCCGTTCGCGAACCGCTTTTCGCCTCTCGCGTCTTTCCCTGCCGACGCACGGAACGTTGAAAAAAAATACGACGCGGCCGCTCGTAAAAAGGGATTAGCTGAAAAATGATTAGGGCTCGACGTAATTAGTATGGGCGTTTTTAAGCGCATTCGGGAAAGAAGGTCGGGAAGAAACACGAGAGGAGAAAAACGATATTTACGCGAATAAATACACGACGACACTTACAATATGAATTTTTTGTTTATTAATGTTCGCTACGTTCCTTTGTTCTTTATTATTCTGAAAATCCATGTCGTTCGGGGAATGTAAATCACGTCGAAACGTTTATACGAGTAATATTATCCCACATTTTTTGTTCGTATCCGTAGAATAATAAAATCTCCTCTCGGTCCATCCTGTGCAAAAGAAGTAATATTCTTGAGTGGTAAAGTAACAGTATTGTGACATTTCGACCTGGATCCCAGAACTCATCGGTGAGGCTATTCTAGCGGATCCTGGCTTAGCCTCGCCTACCAGTTGTTTAGCCGCGCTTCAGCTACTAAATGGCTGTTATCAAGGTTTTTCTTCCTGCTGTGTTTCATCTAAAGACTCCACATATGCGAGATGGCTTTCAATTGGTAGGCACATCAAAGGCAGGATCTGCTAAATTAACCTCATTGAAGAGTAGCGAATCGAGGACTAAACGCCTCGATACTATTGCTCTCCCAACCAAGTACATTACTTCTCCTGTACAAATACTTGGTACTTAAATATTAATCATTAATAACTTTAACACTGATGCTCATCCAACGTAAAAATCTATTGAAACGATCGTACTAAATAGTCGTTCATCCGACCTGGAACAACGTTCTTCCTCCACGTAAATTATTAATAACATCCGTAACTTTTCTCGAGTATCCTTCCTCGCCCAAAGTATTTAATAACGTTGCACGACGGATTACCCAAAAAATAATTAGGGAATATCGTTCTTCTTTGAAAGCTTTCGGCCCCGCCAATCCCTTCGGCGTTCAACAACGTTCCAGAACGGATTAGCTGAAAAATGATTAGGGCTCGGTGTAATTAGTATGGGCGTTTTTAAGCTCGTTCCGGGAGGAGGGGTCGGGGCGGGCGACGTGGAAAAAATATGTACGCGAATAAGTACACGGCGGAGGGAAGCAAGACATAATCCGGAACGACTCGGAGTCATGATCGACCAGTGGAATCGAAGGTTCTTGTCCGACGGCGTTCCTCCGCGTACAATCTCAAGGACACTCGACACCCTGGAATCCAGAACCCGTGGTTCCGCGCGCGCTCGATCGCGTTCTCGCTTGTCGCGGGACTTTTTCGCCCGCCGCCGTGGAGAAAACTGTAAAACGATTACGCGGCAAAAAGCACGCGGACGTACGCGCCGCGTGGCGATCGTTTAAATCGTTACGCAAGCCCCGACTTTTCCCGCCTCTGACTCGTCCCGAACCGCTCGATTCCACGTCGGTGAAAATCCTTTCGCGCCATTTTGGCCCAAACGTGAATATCACGAGCGACGAGTGATTTTGGAGAGATTCAAAATGAGGAAATGGTATTTTCGGAGCACGTCGCGATGCAAGGAATTAAGCGAGTCGCGATATATTAGAAAAATAGTGATTATGACGGAAAGACGACTGGTCGGTGGCGAAGAAATACGAGGCGCGTTCTTGGTACAATATATTCCTTTGGCGCGAACTGCCGTGCGCGATAAATACGTCGCGAATCCGGGGATTCTCGCATTACCTTCGGTAAAAAAAAGGGCACCGAGGGACTCCGGGCCCTTCGAAAAATATAGTCTCCGCAAATACAGATCTAATAACTTGTCCGCTCACGTGGCGCGAAAGAAACTTTCCAAAGCGATTTACGGCGAAATTTACCGGTATGTCGGGCACCGCTGCATAATTCATGGCGCCCTGGGTGCCGACCCCATCCATTCGGTCCGCGACTCCGCGTCCACCGACCAGGGGACCAGTTCGCAGAAGGCGTCGGGACCAACGGAGAAAGTTCTCAGCTGCTTTGCCCGTTGTCCCTGGAACGCGGGTACGCGTAACGCCGCGATAAGAGTGCAAGGTCGAGCACCAAGACCATCCGTACTCGCTGCACATCGAAGGTTAGGAGGCAGTCGAAACGTCAAGTAACGAAACCAACGTTATTTTTCATTTTATTCCATGTAGCTTGAACTCTCTCGTTGATCTGCATCGACAGTTAACTGTAATCGTCAGAGAGCAACTCGATCCGGACCAGGTGACTTTTTAAAAGTACCAACCGAGTGGATGTAGCTCCGTCGGAACGAGACATAGCAGACATACCCCGTTGCTTGTCCCGATGGATTAACATTCTTGAAAACGGGGGTGTATCGCGTAGACCTCGCTGAGAGTCGCGACGAAACGATCGCTAGACACATTCCAAAGTGGGCGGATGAGCGACACTGCTTTCAATAAGGCAAGAACACGGCACCGTAAACCGCAAGTCATGTTGCTTCATTACGCTACCCCACGTGAGAGTAAGATGAGACTTCGAAACTAACCTAAGCCGCTCTGATGGGACCCGCCTCGTGCGTAGCCGGCCCCGATAGAGCTCTAAAGCCACGTAGACCGTACCTCTCCTCGTCTCACTCTCTCTCTCTCTCTCTTTCCTCCCGCGCGAGGCAAGAAACAACGTCGGATATTCCACGGACGCGCTGTAAATTCTTGCTGGAATTGCATTTACCTGTAGTACGCCGTAACGACCGTTAATTAAAGCCCCGCACTTTTATCCGTGCTCTAACTGAACATTGCGTAATCCACCTACGCCTGTTCACCGAACCGGGGGAGTTATAGTTCGCCGACCGATTTGGCTGGAACGGAATACCGGCGACCGCGCCGTATTTAGAAGCGATTCGCGGCTAAAGGGAATACGATTATTCATTTGGAATTACCGAGTCGCCGGGTGGCTCGCGCGTCCAGCATCTAGAACGCATTAGAGCAAACGAGCGAACAAAGACTCCGCTTACGAAGCCCCGTCCAAGCGGTTTAGGTCCGTGAAAATTCCATCCGTAAGTCTAGAAAACACGGATCATTTACAGCGACTCCGTTTTAAAAATAGATTGATATTCCGAGGGTAGAGTGGAGGTTCTAGAGTTCAGGTTATCCGTAGCTGCAACCCTAGAGCCTAATTTGGCAAGACTGTGCTGAATGATGGTAGACGAGGGCGCGTTCCGTCCGGGATCGGAGTATTAATATCCGCGAAAGAAGTTGGCCTATATGAAGAGCGGTTATCCGTCTCTGTCTCTGTCCTCCTCCGCCCTCCGACTCCTCCCCCGATCGGTCGTTGCGTGATGCAAGTGGTACAAGAAGCAGAGGAGCATGATTAAACGCGAGAAGGAAGCGTGCGGTTACGACGAGGCGGCCTCGTCTAAGATGAGTTAGAATCGAATGGCGGTTACGCCACAAGCCGGTACGGCTAATTGGAATTTAGTGATCGTAAGTCGCGGCGGCGGCGATGGCGATGGCGGCTCCGAGTGCCGGTGACCCCGTGGAATCGCAATTTCCAGATTGCCCCCGACGGTCTCCTCGCCGATGGGAACGCTCATGGGAACGCGCCTCGAAAACCATCCACCTTGGCCTACCTCGCTGGAATCGGGCCCCAGGCAGGGGCCTGTCAAAGCTGTTGGCTCTCTCGGTACTTTTGCTACTCCGTTCCCAAAGATTTAATACGCCCCGGGTCGAGACATTTTGTCGTGCTTTCCTTTTACGTTTCCACTCGAATTAGAAACTGGGGCTTGGTCTATCGATATTCCCTACTGTTCAATTTTCGAGTCTAACTTATTATTACGTGGTGGCCCCCGAAGCGGCGATCTGGTCGCTGTTTCCTCGCCGAAGATTGCTATTTCCTCAAGTGATGATTTCGGTTCCTTTGTCGAGAAACACTTGGTCATACGGTGGTATCGGGATGCGTCTCGCGCGGAGTATGATCGATAATCGGGTTTCAGCGGGAGCCGAACGCGGCGAAATTTATACACAGGCAACCGCGTGCTCATAATTTTTTCGCCAACATTGTAGGTATAATGCACGAAACGGGTCGGGTGTAATATTTCAGGGGGCGCGACGCGATAAATCATCGGCGTAGGGATTAACTTTCAAATTCGATGCCGATCGCGAGTACCGATCCCCGTAATTTCGTGAGGGAATTCGCGAATACGGGATTCGGGATACGTCTCCGGGCGGAGGATTCACGAGGAGTGGACGCGTACGTGCTCGCTCGTTCGGCTCGCCGACGATAGCAATCTACATCCTTAATTCCGCAGGTTGTCGTGGCCGTGCCGGATCGTAAAGTCTCGAAACGTCAAAACGCACACCGGTCACACACTGCACGCCCACCCACGTACGGGATCGCTCACGTACACGGAAGCACACGATCGCGACCAGAGGCCGCGCGCGCCGCGTTACGTCGAGTGTTCGATGTTTCGGTGAAAAATCATGCGAACCGTGGCGACCGATAAACTCGAACGGGGGTCCCCTGATCAATTGCCGCGTAAATCGCTGCATTATCTGCCGGACGGGCGATATTTAAACGACACCGAGCGCTCAGGGAGAACCGTGAAACGTCCGGGGCGAAAATATGAGCGTAAATATGTTCGCGTCACCTGGAAGATATAATACTTCGCGGACGTGTAACGAACTCGTCCGGATTTGTATAGCCTGACGAATTAGAAAGAGTCCCCGGTGGGCGTGTCTCGACGTACCGATCGCTGCTAGCGCCGAACGAGAATCCGCGATTCTTAAAATTGATTGAAAACCTTTGGCCCCCCCACCACGCCCGGGGGCTCGCGTTGTTGCAAGAATAATTACAATGTCGGCGATCGCTGGCAATATTCTCGCCCGGTAACAGCATCTGTCGCAACGCTGCCGGTGATCCCGCGATAATTATCCGGTCCCCCAACCCCTCTGTTGAGCGTTCAGAAATTTCGACGCGTCGCTGATTGGGGAGTCGAGGCAATTATGCAACCGGCGATGTTTAACGCGAAATTGCAAGAAAGGAGAGACGCGTACGGTTTCGACGGCGAGAGAAGAAAAAAATATGAACGGGAAGAGAGGAGGAGCAGAAAAAGATTTCGCCGTCGGTAGCGGAGTGCATCAGACCAGACTAGGATAAGACCGGCTTAGAGATTGCCGCGTTTACGGCCAATAAAGTCGGCTTCTTGTTGCCCGTTAACATGTCAGCCCCAGTTTTTCATCGGCGCAGCGTCTTTACTGCTTCGTTTCCTACCTCCTACCCCCTCTCGTCTCGGTCTCGTCTTTCCTCCTTTTCCATTTCTGTCCGAGAATGCAACGCGAATCGATCGACTCCGGGGTATTTCCGAAACGAAGAAAGGCTGCTCGTCGACGACCAAGAACCCGGACAATTTATACCGAAACAACGTCGTGGAATGAGGGAGGGATTCACGGGATCGGGATTCCCTAATAATTGAAACGGTAGGCAAGAAACGGGAACGTAGGAAACTAGGTGTAAACGAAAGAAGAAGCGGATAGAATGTAATTTCACGGATAATAGTGCGCGCGAGTAATTCATTCTTACCCTTCCATCGAGGATCGTTTCTTGCGGCCGGCAATATCGATCCGCGCTTCGAAATCGTTTCGAGCGCGTACCCGAAAACCGATGCGTCCGAAACTCGCCGAGTCGAATAATTGGCAGTCGAACCAGAGGGGGGAAGAAAAGGTTCTCCTTAAAATGCGGCGAAGACAGGTTCAAACGATCGCCGCGTGCGATAAAGTCGTGAAGTTGCAAAGGACAAAATCGAGTTGCGTATCGGGGAGGATCATCGCGATCCCCGAGACAAATCTATCGGGGCTGTGAATCCAAATAGGCGATCGCTTTCGCCGATACGATTTATTGCTTGTTAATTACCCGCGGTCCCCTGGTTTATAACTAAATGTTTTTTAATATATATTTACGCCCGATGCTTCGCGCGACTCGTTTGGGTTCGTTAATGGCGACAACTTCGCGCGACTCTAGATAGAATTCAGATATACGCTTGACAGTGTACGACGGGCCCTTTGAGGGATTTTTTAGGCCCTCAATTACAATCAGCCTGCTCGAGGTGTACGGATCCATTCTGAAAAAGATGTTTTCGGGCCTCGTGGGCTCCGAATCCCCAATCTGCCTCATTAGGGAGCGTGGACGCCATCGAAACGTAACTCGTTAGGCCCTAAATACGAATTTACGATAAAAAGATTGGCGGATCGTTTCTATTTAATATTTTTAGCTGAACTCCCGTGTCTCTCGAGAAACATCTGTTCGACCCGCGGCGTTATCGGTCCCCGTGGAAAACCGGTTGCGCCGATTTCGGGCATCCCCGGCCCCCGAACCCGCGGGAACCCGTCCCGATAGAACGTTATTAAAATCGTCGTCGAATTTACGGGGCCCGATAACGCCGCGCGAGGTTTCTCGCGACGCAAGGCCGATCGAGTTCGAACGTCTCGATCGGGGGCCCCGTTGTCGAGCAACTGGCGTCTCGAATGGGACGTCGACTCGGTCGATTACTTTCCCATCCATCAAAATTTCTCGGACCGTTCGAGGAAACGCAAGCTTAACGGTAGAACGAGTCGTCGGGTTCGCGAACTTAATTAAAATTTAACGGATGCCTGGCGCTGACTGTATTTATGGAGCTGCGCGCTCGATCTTCGCGCGTCCCACAGGAATGCACGCTTCCTCGAAAGAGTTACAGAGTAACAGAGAGAGAGAGAGAGAGAGAGAGAGAGGGATCGTGCGAAACAAACTCTGCCGTCCAACACCTGTTGTCGCCAGAAGGACCTGAAACAGAAACGGGCCGCTTTAAAATTCCCTGCTCGCACGCCACGATCTTTCCTCGATCTTTTTAACAACTTAAGACGCGTCTCGTAACGACTCGAAGGGCTGTACCCGCGCAATTTAATTCGTTGCTCCCCGATAGATGAGTTAGTGGCACGAAGTTTGCCCGACCGTTCGAAATTAAAAACGCGAAACGGCTGTAGGTTGGTGTTAGCGGTTATCTGTTATTGGAATCGAATTTTGTCGATCTCTGGTGGTCGGAATGCGCGAGGCGGCGAGGACCAGGCACTCCCGTCGAGCACCTGTCGCCAAAGGAATAGGCCGCCTCGAATGCACCGGTCTCGCCTCTCGGAGACGATCCGCTCCTCGTCGGATCCTGGAAGCGAGGCGTGTGGAAGCGGGCTGACGGAGCTTTATCTCGTGCGGCCGCTTCGCGACATGACGGATCGGTGCATTAGCGTGCTGATTAGGTCCTCTCCGTGGCCCTTCGGACCGAGCAGCCACCTTCGTTTCCTTCCCTCCTTCTTCGCTGCTTCTCTTTCGACTCAACTTCGTACCCGGGTACGGCCTCGTTCATCGTTTTTTCCTGTTCCGACGCCGTCTACGTAGGTTCGATTCCACTTTCGTTTGTCGACGGCGAACGAGGGTGCCCGTGAGAAGGAACCGTGCCACGGTATTCCCGCTACAACGAACGGACGACTTAATTAAGAACGAATCTGTCGGCGGACCCCGACGACCGATAACGCGGACCGAGCCAACGACGAAGATCGATGCTACAGCGCGATTCGCGATCGCGTTCATTCCCTAACTAGGTTCTCCAGGTTTCGGACAGGATTTCTGACCGCGATTGTTCTGTTAAAGAAACTGACACCATTTTAGAAAATTGCGTCGTGGTAGTTTTCGTGGAAAACCGATCGATAGGGCGGTTGGATCGATCGTCCCGCGCGGCGATTCGGATCGCGGTAGATTTAATTGGGCCTGTCCGCGCGGAAAGTTAATTATTTATATATAATTGAAGGTACGTAGCGCGGTGGTAGATCGCGCCGATTGCGTATTTCGTCATCAATAAAGTTCCGCGCAGGTAGGGCTTTCGCGGTATCGCGTCTCATCTGCGAAAACATCCTCGAGGCTCGGTCTCTCCTCTCCTCTTTCTCTCTGCCTTCGGAGCGGATACGCCCGGTTCTCGTCGTCCTTCTCCTACGGCCTCTCGTCGAACGTGGGTCCCGGCGTTGCGATCACCACGCGCAGAGAGACCAAGGACCACGGTCCCGACGAACGCGGGGCCCCGCAGTCGCATTAATATCGTCCGATGATGAATTATGCTCGCTGGAGGTTTGATTTATTTTTATTCCGCCGCGAGACTTGTACCCTCCTCGAGGAGTCGAATATGTATGCACGTTGTCGCCGTTATCGCGCGGGTACGTATTGCATCGAACGATGGAACGGCCACTTTGGCCGCGCTCGCTAACAGATGAACACCGGACGCGTTGAAAACACGCCGTAATGCCGATCGAAGCCTCGTCGCTTCCGTTCCCGCCCGAACTCTCGCGTTCCACCGACCGCCTCCCTGGAATCCAAACCCCTTCTTTCGCCTAACCTAAATATCACGCGCGTTTTCTTTGGCAAATTAAAAACTGGTCCGGACTGTGGCGCTGCTTCAGTGCGACGGGGGGGGGCTGCACGAATGTATTCTTTAGGACCGACGCTTCAATTGTGGGAAGGACGGAAAAGGAAAGGAGGGGGCGCGTTTCGTCCGGGCCTGCTAGTGGACTCATCAGTAAGGCTTTCTAGCAGGCCCTGCCTTAGACGACGGGATATTGGGAAGTTTTTTTTTTTTTTTGGTTTCCCACTGAGTGCTCGCAGTACCTTGGGGATTTTTCCCCTACAACCTGCAATTAGTTTGTTTAGTTAGTTCTTGCGAAGAATTTGTGTTGTGTGTGGATTTATCTTGTTAGATTTCATGAATGGGTTTAGAGGGAAAACTTTCAAAAACCTCTATTGCTTGCATCTATATGATGAGTGTGTTAGAGTAGGGATTAGTTCGGAATGGTTAGTGTCGGGGTCTTTATTCGGATAGTGAAAGGGATGTCTTCCGGTTTATAGTTGCCCAGTGAGGCTACTAGGGAGTTTGGATGGTAACGGTTGGCTTTGAGAGTTTTGGAGGTTAACCTGTTTATATAATCTGAAATATGTTCGATATTGGCTTCGATGTGAAGAGAGACTGTGGGGTGGTGCCTGGGTCTGTTGAGAATAATACGGAGGTATTTGTTCTGTATAACCTGAATTTTGTGGAGATAGGATTTGGGTGTAGTGCACCAGACTTGTGCACCGTATGTGATTATGGACCTGATGCAGGATTTGTACAGTCGGATTTTAGTGGCTTGTGAGAGTGGGCTGTTTTTGGCCTTCTGAATGCCTAAGCCTTTGCAGGCTCTATCTTGTACGTTGGGTAGCCAGTTGAGACTCTTGTCAAACCAAATGCCAAGGTATTTAACTTTAGTGGACCATTGTATGAGGTGGTTGTCGACCTGAATGTTTGTTGCGGAGGGGGATTTTTTCCTTGAAAATAGAATGGCCTCGGTTTTTGTAGGATTAAGGGATAGTTTCCAAGCGTTGATAAACTGAGAAATTTGGTCCAGATGTGTTTGAATGTATTTGACTGCCTGGTTTGGTACCCATGATGAAGCGTATATGGCTGTGTCGTCTGCATAGAGGGCAATTTTGGTGTTAGGATTTTTGGGGATGTCATTGATGAAGATATTGAATAATACTGGGCCTAGGACCGAGCCTTGGGGGACCCCTGTGTGAATCGGTTTTTGCAAGGATTGGGATCCATTTAGGGAGACTGTGAAACTTCTGTCTGAGAGGAAGCTTTGAATTATTTTGATGGTGTGTGGGGGTATGTTGCATTTGTGGAGTTTCAGGAGGAGGCCATTGTGCCATACGGAGTCAAAAGCTTTCTGGAGGTCTAGGAGTACTAGTACCACCGATCTATTCTTGTTGACTTCGAAGGCGATGTCCTCTTGGAGTCGGAGCGCTTGATGGATGGTGGAGTGGTTTGCTCGGAAGCCAAATTGCTCTTGTATCAGGGTACTGTGAGTGTGAAGGTGACTGGTTAGCTGCGTTAATATTATTCTTTCGTAAATGGATATTGGGAAGTCGTTCGAGGAGTGTATACAGGGTGTTCGGTCACCCCTGGGAAAAATTTTAATGAGGGATTCTAGAGGCCAAAATAAGACGAAAATCAAGAATACCAATTTGTTGATGGAGGCTTCGTTAAAAAGTTATTAACAATTAAATTCAAAAATTTCAAATCGTTCTGAAAAAATTATTTTCGATTGTGGGGGTCAATTACAATCATTTTTGGTGAATACACATACTTCCGAAATCTTACTCACTTTCGAGAAAAAAATTCGAGTAAATGCTGAAAGTTTTGGGTGAAAAAAAAGACTTTCGAATCGTCTTGGAAAAATTATTTTTAGTTGCAGGGGTCAATTGCAAGCATTATTGATCAACAGACTTACCCCCGAAATCCTATTCAGTTTCGAGAAAAAAATTCCCTACCGAAAATATAATTTCTGACCAGAAATGTCTGCCCGAATTTTCATGCGAATCTTTAAAACGTCATATCTTCTGAACGGATTGGACAATTTTAATGTTTAAAAAAGCGAACTACGCGTATTTTAGTGTAGAATATGTAGAAATTCTAAAAATATTCGAAAAGTTGTTCCTTAACCCCGCAAAATGAGAAAAACCCCCCAAAAATGGTCCAATTTTCAAATAGCCATAACTCCTACCATAGTAAATATATTTCAATGAAACTTTTTTCTGAAGTAGAGCTCATGGATACCTACAAAAAAGTATTAGATAACTTTTCTGTAGGGCGTCAAACAAAATTACTAAAAATGAAAAACCAATTTTTAAGAAAATCGACAGGGGGTGCCTAAATTTTTCGGCGAAAAAAAAAAAATTTCAAATCGTTCTGAAAAAATTATTTTCGTTTGCAAGGGTCAATTACAAACATTTTTGGTGAACAGACATACCCCCGAAATCTTGCGCATTTTCGAGAAAAAAATTTAATACGGGCGAAACTTTAAACGTTAATAACTTTTTAACGAGGCCTTCATCAAGAAATTGATATTCTTGATTTTTGTCTTATTTTGGCCTCTAGAATCCCCCATTAAAATTTTTCCCAGGTGTGGCCGAACACCCTGTATATAGGAACTGAGGGGTCGGTCGAGCGCTTGCGAGAGCGCGACCCCTCTGGTGGCGAGCATGGGAGGCGACGCCACAGGACTCTTATATTCCAGACTTTGGAAATGAATTTTTGAAATGAGTTTCCTTAATGACCGTAACGTAATTTATCAAGTAAAAATCCTAAAAAATAGCGGAGAAGTCTCGTCCGTATCATAAACCCCGCGATGTGAAGGTTCCTAAAGAATCCTTAAGAGTCTACCAGATTCGCGATCGTGAGGAGAGCTTGGCGTACGATTACTTCCCGGCGGTGCACCCGCTAGAAAGTCTCGTTTTAATTAATTCCATCGTGGAACGCGGGAGTTTCGCTGTCGCGGGCCCCGTAGAGCGTGAGATTTATCGCGGCCAGGAGCGTATCCCTCGACGCCGGCATTCCGTTAGATTGTTTAACCGGCAGACACTCGTTAATATCGGCACCGGCGATTCCAGGTTCCCGATAGAGAGTCGATCGACAGCCGCACGAACGAAACCCGGGGGTACACTTGTTCGTCGCAAATTTGTATTCCTCTCGGCTGCGGGTAACGCTGCGTAAAAGATCTCTCCGCGAAAGGTTCGGCCAGCGGGGCTGACATTTACGGTGTACGTGTACATATTCACACACGTTTAGGACCGTTTAACATTTCAACGGCGTGTTCGATTCCCCTTATTTATGTTGCACACCCGACGGAGCTCTTGGCAGATTTGTTAGCCGGGTATCCGTTGCCATATACGCGATATTAGTAGATGCTAGATACAAGTCGAGTGGAATTGGTCAATCTCCGGGGCAGCGGCTGTGGTTGCCCAAGGCGAGCGTTCGCCATCCCGCGTTTCGATTCCTGCGACCTCTCTTCATTCCCACTTTATTCCGTCGCCCCTCCGCCCAAAGTTCATCAAACCGAACCCCCCTCCGCCGCGTATCCCATCCCATTTTCCCTCGGCGATTATCTCTTGCGAAACCATATCGGCATACCTCGACGCGGAATTACGACCGATCCCCCCGTCGAAATTCGTAACGCTATTTAGCGTCTAGTTTCACGACGCAATTACGGCCGGGACGAATCAAGGTCAAGGAAGCAGTTAATTCTTCGAGAGAACGAAGGACATCGGGAGCGATCCTTCTCGCCGTAATCATTTATTAACCGGTTCGCTCGTCGAGAGTGCACGCCATTTTCCGGGCGAAACAATGACGGAAACGTAACGCGTCGGATCGGTGACACAGGGGGGGCCCCGTTTCTCCGAATCGAGACTCCGGATAACGCGAGAGACGTCAGCGTGGTCCTTTTCGCGCGATTCTCGGTATTCGGCGGATAAAAATATTGCCCTCGCGCGGTCCAATATCTGAGCACGTTTAGAGAGATGACGCGGCAGTTCCTTGGCCCCCGGGGCCCTCTTCTTTTTGCCACTTTACGTCTTTCGAGTAAGTTCCGTGGCTCTCGGGTAGGACGGGCCCCGAGCACCGACGCGGAAAGCAACGGACGCGGACAGAGGGAGAAACAAGGACAGACCGGTATGAATTGAGTCGCTTCTGTTCGCTGCGTATATATACTTGAAGTAACTAATTATGCAGATAACGCCGGAGCGCAGAAAAGGGGGGTGGGCATCCAGATACGGGGCCCCCGGTCGCACACTCCTCTCGCCTACCTCTTTCAGATTTTTTCGTCCCTTTTCGATATCCCTCTTTGGACCTTCCGCGACCGTGCCCCTCCTCCTCCTCGTCCTCGTTGCGTGTGCTTTAACGCCCGTCGCCACGAACCTGAAACTTAACCGTTACCGATATCGAAAGCTCCGAGCGTTTTGTCGATGAAAAACATCGGGGTTATTTATAGGGACGGAGAAGCTCTTAGGCGAATCGGTACTCTACTCCCATTAAACGCTGATCGCGATTTGCGTTTGCCTTTAGCAACTCGCGTTTAGGAAACACTCCGTCGATACTTCAGTTTTTTAACGCACTAAATGAAGCACAATTTATTGGCAGTGCAATCCCTTTGCTTTTAACAATTAATGAACCGTGTTATTAGAGTTTATTCGTGTATTTTAATTTTAATAAAGCATCGAAAGTATTGTACTGTCGACGATTATTTAAAGTTTACAATACGTGACTATCGCGTCTGTTCATTGCTTGGTATTTCTACTTACGTTGGTGTCTGAAAGCATCGACAGAATTGTATTAATTAGAAGACAGAGTATCGTCGGAATATATACGATACCATCAATAGTTGCGAACAGGAATGCAAGTAGAAATAAATAAAATTGGTCAGACGTATCGCTGTCAATGCGAACATCAAAACAAGTAGAAATCAAGAAACATAGTCGGACGCGTTCTTCAAATTGCATTCAGTAGCCTTACTACCGTAATATTTCGATGAAATGTGCAATGTAATTTGGATTATTGTTAACCTTACATATACCAATAAAGACCAAGCTGTAAATATATTTAAATTGCGCCCTAGTGTTATTCTTGCGTCAACTAAATTACAACTACGCACGGGACTGTTAAGGAATAATTAATTGCAGACCGTAAATTTTATCGGGGACCAATTTGCTTCCTTCTCTCCAACCACACGCGTGTTCTAAAAATTCTTGAACTTAATATTCTCGGGCACGAAGCGATCGAAAATAAAATTTTGTTGCAAACTTTGGATTTACTGCACTGCCCGCCTCCCCCACGTATTATCGAGCATTTTTAGTTGGATCGTTGTAACGGGGATCGGCGATCACGATGGTGGATATCCCATAACGCGCAGGTAGCCGTCCCCCCGTCCGTGTTGGCGCTCACATACACGCGCGTATACATATATACTATAAACGAGTGCGGCAGTTTCTCATTAGCGCGGCCGCTTTTTCTCCCGACGAATTATGAATCGTTTTTATTGCTTTTAAAATTGCTAATCAACCGCTCGGCCATCGGGGGCAGGCCCCGACTCGTTATACATCGGCGCCCCGTGCTTCCCCGATGCTCCACTCCGTTCTTCCAGGCATCCGTGTACGCCCCTGCTCTACGGACCCCAACGTATCCCTTTCTCTCTGCCCCCCTTTCCCTGCACATCCGCAGTTTTATTCGTCTATTACATCCTACGTTTGCACAGTTTAATCTAGACGCGGTCCATTAAAATTTATCGATTCATCAATCTTTATTTGATTTAATTCCGTGTTCATTCCGCTTGGTCTTTTTAAAAGCCATCGGTGCTGTTACTACAAACGAGGTGTACAAGTACTTATGGACTCCCGTGGACCAATCTGACAGCCATAGAAACCTGAAAATTCCGAGGTGATTTTAGCGTCCCCCACAATAGTGAATGTATTTTAATTGAAATTTAGCAAGAGTCAAAAACAAATTTTTCGGCGATAAAAAAAAAATTTCGAATCGTTCTAAAAAAATTATTTTCGGTTGCAAATGTTCTTGGAGGAAGTAACAAGGGTGCCTCTGCCCTCCCGTTGGCTTTTCGGGCGTTCTTTTTCGATCTCTCGCGGAATCTCGAGATCGATGGTATCGGGATATTAACAGAGGGCCTCCCGACGATCTCTTCACCCCCGTCCACCCGGCGCGGCTGAAATGTCAGCCATAAATTTTCGCGTGTGCAGGCGGCACGACGTTTCCTCGCTGTTTCACCCATTAACATAAAGTGACGTGCAGTCACGCTGAATCCGAGAACCACCGGGTGCACGGTATTCCGTCATCGGTCGGTTACGTGTCTCCTGCGAAGGGAACGCGAAGGGATCGGAGACGACAGTTTCGCCTCCGACGAGAATGCGCGGGAATTTTTTTAACCGCCTCCGCAACAATGGACGACCACGATCGCTACTCCGTTTACGTAACTCGCGCTCCGATCGACATTCGACGAATCTAAATCAAAAGCAACCATTCTTGTTTCATCCCTCGAGCACGTTCCCTATCCACGGGACCCACTTGCTGCAAATAATTCTAGATTTGGAAATAGCAATTTCAAAGGTAATCCACGCGTCATTTTGGAATATTTCGAAGGTGAAATAGCGACAGTAAACGGTAGGAAGACACAAATAAGACGAACCAAAACGCGGTGTTCGGGAGTAAAGGCAGTTTGGAGGTAAGTTTCTTCAATTAACCGGGACTGTTTGGACGGTTTTTCGAATGCGTATCTCCGTGGAACGGTACGGGCGTGTCCGAGGCCGTTCACGTGGGTCCTGGGCCAGACGATTCCGCGAGGTTGTCGACGGAGGTTCGGACGCTCGGTGATTGATCGGTTCCAATATAATGAGGGCCGATAATGACCGACACGGGACAAGGCCCGGCGCGAACAGAAAGCGATGGGTCCGTTCGATAGGAGCCCGTGGAGGAAGCGGGGCCCAGGGTCCTCTCCGCGCGCTCGTCCGTGCAACGTCTATCCCCGAAAATGTTTACGTCGCGACGCTCCCAAACGACGACGCTAGAGACGCGGATAAGCGCCGGCCCCCGTCCCCCGGGGTATCGATTTCCTCCCTTTTGCGTACGGAACAGGGCGTCGTATCCGTATCGGAATCTCCCGTGTCCGTTTCGACGCTCGTCGGCGCAGGTGTACGCGAGGAGGTCTAACTCGCGAGCGAATTAATACATAGTTACTTATCGAACGATCTCGGGGGGTCGATCGATCTTCGGGCCCCGGAGCACGGCGACGCGAGCAATCCGTTCAGCGGAAGGAACACGGAGTCGCGCATTCGAAACGTCGATACTTTCTTGTCACCCGCGGCGGAACGCTTTGGGCCCCACGGATCAACCGTTCTTTCTCTCTGCAAACCTTACGGTGTTTACTGCCACAATATGGCTACTCAGCGCGATCGTAATCGTATACACTAGCCTGCAAAAAATTCTAGTTTCGAGAATCTACGTGTACACGTTGGGGTCCATTGTCTGGAAGCTCGAAGGATCGAGGCCCCCCTCAACTGTTCTATTTCTTTGCAAAGCTTATAATGTCAAATACAACATGATTGCCAGCGATAGAGTAAACCTGCATATAGTTAGCGGTAGTTTCGACAATCCCGTGGTTTGCGTCCTGGAAGCTGGGGGGCTCCTCGAAGACGGATAGGTCGACCTTGTTCGCGGGCTGGCGTGTTCTTTTTGGTTCGCAGAGGTCGTGAGCGCGTGTCGCCGCGGCGGATCGGGTCCGGTCTTATTCCCTTTGGTCGGCGATCAGGTGCTCGCTACCCAAGAGGAATGACGTGTCAATTCGTTCTCCATCCCTCTTCCGTCCGGTTCGCCTTTCCCTCTCGTTCGCTTTCAGCGAGTCCGCATCCTCGAGCGGCGTCTTCGACGCGGTACGTGTACGCACGGTCGCGACGGAGAAAGAAAGAAGGATCTACCTACCAACCTACCTACCTACCTACCGGTTGTTACCTAGTGACGCGCCGAGGATTACGTTTGTACGATTCGCCGGCGCGGATGATGTTGTCGCCCCTGGTGTCGGCGTTATCTCGACACGGGAGGGCACTTACCCGCCGATAACCGTTCTCTCTTTTTCTCCCTTTCTGTCCCATTCGCCGTTTCTCTCTCCTCCCCCCCTCCTTCTACCCTGTCCGTTTCAGAGAAACTGCGATTCCCTCGTACCCTGCACTCCGTTAACTCTTACAGCTGGACTTTTATAGTGGATCCTCGGCAGGTCTCGTTCCTTACGGTGCTTCGGCCCCCGACCAAATTCGATCGACTCGCCACGCTGCCTCCTACGCTCTCTGTACACCTAACTCTGGCCGCTCTAACGCAATTTTTGGAACTGTACGTTTTCAGCGAAATGGGTCCTCACTGTTCTCACTGAATCGTGAGAAAATATCTGAATAATAAAATGGAAGAATGAGTACCGTACCCTTCAACGCGGTCGGATGAAGCAATCGTTGCCGCGATAATATTCCGCCGACAGTGACATTATGTTCCGCGGGTTAATTTAATTTTATCCCCGGAGCGTCGCGATTAAGCGACACTCGTCCCCCTGTAATCGCGTCTATTCGGCGCGGTCTTAGTCTTATATAATCCCTAATTAAGGTTTCGGCCTCCCGGAGAACGCAAGCCCGATGCCATTTCCAATTAAGGTTACGATCCCGGCCGCGAGGGAACGAAATATGCACGTAGATAGAAGCGACGAGGAAGAAAGGGACGACAAAGGGCAGCGTTGACGAGGACTTTTCCGTGCCGGGGCGTCAGGGGAGGACAGAGGGGAGGAACGGAGTCGAAGGCAGCGTGGTCGTGGCCCATTAGGGACTATCGGGAGTCCGGTGAACCAGGGCATAAACATGCTCGACACCTCGCCGCCTCGCGGTAATGCGTTCGTAACTCCTGGCAATATCTTTCTTCCTCGCTCTCCGTTCCTCTCCTTCATTCACTTTTTCGAACCCATCCTCTCTCTGTCCTGCTCCCTTTATGCCCCCGCGCGTCCCTATGACTTTCGATACGGAGGTCCGGCCGCCATCCCCGGGGCCCCCATATCCACGGGTTGGGACTTCTTTTTCTACACGGGTCCCGAGGCCGACGCTGGACCAGCGAAATACGTCCCTGAATTTAGTTAAACGCACGGCCGGTAATTAATTCGGCCGAATTTATCGTAATATTGCGTCGAGCCGAAACCCGGCGATGTTCCGCGTCGGTCGTTTTAGCGTAATGAAATGCTCGTGAATGCTAATGCCTCCGGGAGGCCGCGTTCTCGATAGACATCTGAATTCCGTTCGGCTCTCGAGGAACGCGCGCGGCACGATCGCGCGAGCACGACCGAGCTTCGAAGTTTCCTCGAACCTGGCCCCGATTACTCCCATCCAACCCAGGGACAAGGTCCCCCCGAAACGGACCCAAAATTCGGAAAATAACATCCTCGAGAAACCATCGATCCATTGCAAATGGATTGGGATATTATTTCGTGGGTCCAACATCCTTGGGGAACCTTTTAGATTCGAAATATTTCTAGAACTCATTGGAGATGCTCGAGTATTCGCTTAAAGTTACCAATAGGAGCTTCGATGTTTCCTCGAACCTGGCCCCGATTACTCCCATCCAACCCAGGGACAAGGTCCCCCCGAAACGGACCCAAAATTTGAAAAATAACATCCTCGAGAAACCATCGATCCATTACAAATGGATTGGGATATTATTTCGTGGGTCCAACATCCTTGGGGGACCTTTTAGATTCGAAATATTTCTAAAACTCATTGGAGATGCTCGAGTATTCGCTTAAAGCCACCAATAGGAGCTTCGAAGTTTCCTCGAACGTGGCCCTGATTACTCCCATCCAACCCTGGGACAAGGTCCCTCCAAAATTCGGAAAATAACATCCTCGAAAAACCCATCGATCCATTGCAAATGAATTAGAATATTATTTCGTGGGTCCGACATCCTTGGGGGACCTTTTAGATTCGAAATATTTCTAGAACTCATTGGAGATGCTCGACTATTCGCTTAAAGTCACCAATAGGAACTTCGAAGTTTCCTCGAACGTGGCCTCGATTACTCCCATCCAACCCAGGGACAAGGTCCCCCCGAAACGGACCCAAAATTCGGAAAACAACATCCTCGAGAAAGCATCGATCCATTACAAATGGATTGGGATATTATTTCGTGGGTCCAACATCCTTGGGGGACATTTTAGATTCGAAATATTTCTAGAACTCATTGGAGATGCTCGAGTATTCGCTTAAAGTTATCAATAGGAGCTTCGAAGTTTCCTCGAACCGGGCCCCGATTACTCCCATCCAACCCAGGGACAAGGTCCCCCCGAAACAGACCCAAAATTCGGAAAATAACATCCTCGAGAAACCATCGATCCATTGCAAATGAATTAGAATATTATTTCGTGAGTCCAAAATCCTTGGAGAACCTTTTAGATTCGAAATATTTCTAGAACTCATTGGAGATGAGAAGTTTCCTCAAACCTGGCCCCGATTACTCCCATCCAACCCAGGGACAAGGTCCCCTCGAAACGGACCCAAAATTCGGAAAATAACATCCTCGAGAAACCATCGATCCATTGCAAATGGATTGGAATATTATTTCGTGGGTCCAACATCCTTGGGGGACCTTTTAGATTCGAAATATTTCTAGAACTCATTGGAGCTTCGAAGTTTCCTCGAACCTGGCCCCGATTACTCCCATCCAACCATCGATCCAACGCAAATGAATTGGAATATTATTTCGTGGGCCCAACATCCTTGGGGGACCTTTTAGATTCGAAATATTTCTAGAACTCATTGAAGATGCTCGAGTATTCGCTTAAAGTTACCAATAGGAGCTTCGAAGTTTCCTCGAACCTGGCCCCGATTACTCCCATCCAACCCAGGGACAAGGTCCCCCCGAAACGGACCCAAAATTCGGAAAATAACATCCTCGAGAAACCATCGATCCATTGCAAATGGATTGGAATATTATTTCGTGGGTCCAACATCCTTGGAGGACCTTTTAGATTCGAAATATTTCTAGAACTCATTGGAGATGCTCGAGTATTCGCTTAAAGCCACCAATAGGAACTTCGAAGTTTCCTCGAACCTGGCCCCGATTACTCCCATCCAACCATCGATCCATTGCAAATGGATTGGAATATTATTTCGTGGGCCCAACATCCTTGGGGGACCTTTTAGATTCGAAATATTTCTAGAACTCATTGGAGATGCTCGAGTATTCGCTTAAAGTCGCCAATAGCTTGCTTAACCTTCGATTACAGCGATGAGAAAAGGCGTAACAGGCGCGATAAACTCCAAGGAAAATGGCGGATACAGAAATACGTATAAAATAGATACCATGCAGATTTCAAATGACCAATTTAGCAGCTACTATGAATAATACATGTAAATGGCCGGGACCTATCACGATCGAAAATTGATGCTATATTCATATATTTGAAATGTTATTTCCTAAATGCGAACACATAGACGAAAATCGTATACGAACGCGATACAACCGTAACCGAGTCAAGTATTCTATAATTGATGTTACGACACGTACAATGATTTCCTTTCAGAGCGCGTCCTTCTGCCCTGACACGATCTTCGCGGCTAGGAATAACGAGCACCGAATGTACAAATTTATGACAATTGTTACATCGTTATTTTATCGTTCTATCATCAGATCTCGGACCAGCATCCGCCTCGTTGATATTTTCGTTTCAAAGGAGATTTCTGCTTTAGTTCGCCTTGAAGCACTCCCGGGAGAGGTGTCCCAATATCTCGTTGCCCTCGCTGAATGAATTTCTCAATCATACTCGTCGCCAGCGTCTCCGAAAACACAATTACAATCGACTTCTTCGACGTCTCTTTTCTCTTCAAGATCTGTGCAATACGCCATTACATACGTCTAGAAAAATTCTAGAAAAAACGATGATACTAGAAACATTTAATGGACCAGTATCGAATTATGATCGTCATTGTTCAATACTAATCCTAAGAAGTGACAAATATGTACGGTTCCTCTGGCTAGAAAGTTTAAATAAAATTGGTCTCGTAGCACTTCGTGTGGTCCCCTTGTTAGTTCCCCGGTCTCCTAATGATACATCATCGGCCTAGATACCGCGATCCATCGGAGGGGGGCCGCGTTAGATCAACGTCACGAGACATTAGCCACGCGCCGCGTCGGAGGGCGCACGTGAACGGTGAAAAATTAAGATGAACGATGGACGATCAAAACGAGACCCACCGTGGTGGATCCGTTTCGACAGTCTCTACACGATTAAGAGTCCCGTCTCGGGGGGAGCTAAAAAATAATGGACTCTACTCAGAAAGAACGACCTAACAGAAAACTTCCTCGCAATGATATATGCTTGGGCCTCCTGCCGCCCGAAAACTTAAAAAGACCAGCTCCTCCGCGAGCAACCGTAGAGTAATTCCGTAAACGTAATTTTGATTTAACTCGCTGTAGTGTTGAGAAACGCTGGGATGGGAGTCGAAATACGTCGGTTTACGACGTCGTTGGTAATAAACTAATTTCCGAGACGAGACGTACGCGTCCTTGGTATCTTAATTCGCCCGGCGACAGAAGGAAAGGCATCCTCGACAGATTAAACCGACACTTCGAGTTCGTTGCGCCTGTGTGCATTCCTGGCCGAACAAAGACCGTTCATGTTCGTGTCGAGGGTGTTCGAATGGGCGGAGGGGGCGTAACGAGGGCCCCGAGATACGTGTATTGAGACATAAAGTTTTTCGGCCGATGCTAATAGCGACATTAGTCATTTCACTCGGGCCTCTCGCGATACACAAATGGTGGCATCGGTAACGAACAAGAAGCGACCGAGATAGCGGCTGATTCGTCGGGAATAACCACCACTGCGGAGACGCGAGACGAAAGGAGAGACGAAATGAACCGGTCAACGCCATCCGCCGGGGACTATCGACGCTGCTCTCGGTTCGTTGGAAGCGTTTTAGCGTTTAGAAGGACTCGGATAACGCGCGAGATTAAGATTAAGATTCCATATTCCGCCTGTTCTGCGTTCTTGCTAGGTCGGTGCTCCGATCTCCTGGTCCTCTTCCTGGTCTCGGCGGGGTCGTGGCGCGCGCGTCGATTAAACGAGCATCGAAGGAATTTCGGTGTCCGTCGTTTCTTCCTCCGTTCCGTTCTAATCGCGCATAAATCACCGCGACCGGAGACCTGACCGCCCTATCTGCTCCACGGGCGGATAAAGACGGTGTCGAGAGGTGTAACCGAAACGAATGGCTCTCGGGCAACGCGGCACGTGGACGTACCGAATTGGATCGATCGACTATCCGGAACGTACGAAACTTTCGACTGGTCTCGTGGGGCACGAGGTGATAAGAATTTTTGCACGATGACGAAATCGTGGCTTCCGTGGAAGGGAATGAAATTCGTACAGGGGAGAGACAGAAACGACGAGGAGGATCAAACGATAATATAACGGACCGACCGATCGCGGATCAATTACTCATAAATCGCAATCAAATTAACGGTGGGCACACACGTACGCGCGCGTATCCGCGGAAGGAGATTACGAGGTCTCCTCCCGGAGAGCAGTCATTACAACCAATCACCGATTCGGTCCCGTTCATTTCGCATTTAATTATCCGAAACTCCCAGCTTCTGCGTCCCACCTCGCCCCTCCTATCGGGGAATTTCGAACCTTGAGTGCACTTTTACACCTCAATTATAAAGCCCTTTTCGCTGAAACGGTTCGTGACCGAGGGTGGGGAAACGCCGCATGTCACGTCACGAATTCCTCCCGAGGCCGTTCACTTCGTGTACAGTTAGTTTTTTGCCCAAAACTTAACACAGTCTACCGAAAACAATCATTATACAGGGTGTTCGGCCACACCTGGGTAAACTTTTAATGGGGGATTCTAGAGGCCAAAATAAGACGAAAATCAAGAATACCAATTTGTCGATGAAGGCTTCGTTAAACAGTTATTAACGTCTAAAGTTCCGACCGTACTGAATTTTTTTTCTCGAAAATGCGGCGGATTTCGGGGGTATGTCTATTGACCAAAAATGATTATAATTGACCCCAGAACATAGAAATAATTTTTTTAGAACGATTTGAAATTTTTTTTTTTCGCCGTGAAGCACCTACCCCCAAGTTGATTTTTCTTAAAAATTCGATTTTCATTTTTAGTAATTTTGTTTAACACCCTATACAAAAGTTGTCTAATACTTTTTTGTAGGTACCCATGAACTCTACTTCCCCTCAAAATTTCAATGAAATATATTCACTATTGTAGGAGTTATGGCTGTTTGAAAATTGGACCCTTTTTGTGTAGTTTTTCTCAGTTTACGGGGTCAAGGATCAACTTTTTGAATATTATTGCGATTTCTACATATTCTCCATCAAAATACGCGTAGTTTGCTTTTTTAAACGTTAAAATCGTCCAATCCGTTCAGAAGTTATGGCGTTTTAAAGATCCGCATGAAAATTCGGACAGACATTTCTGGCCAGAAATTAGATTTTCGGTAAGGAATTTTTTTCTCGAAACTGAGTAGGATTTCGGGGGTATGTGTAATGACCAAAAATGCTTGGAATTGACCCCTGTAACTAAAAATAATTTTTCCAAGACGATTCGAAAGTCTTTTTTTTCACCCAAAACTTTCAACACATACTCGAATTTTTTTCTCGAAAGTGGGTAGGATTTCGGGGGTATGTGTAATGACCAAAAATGCTTGCAATTGACCCCTGCAACTAAAAATAATTTTTCCAAGACGATTCGAAAGTCTTTTTTTTCACCCAAAACTTTCAACACATACTCGAATTTTTTTCTCGAAAGTGGGTAGGATTTCGGGGGTATGTCTGTTGACCAAAAATGCTTGCAATTGGCCCCTGCAACTAAAAATAATTTTTCCAAGACGATTCGAAAGTCGTTTTTTTCACCCAAAACTTTCAACACATACTCGAATTTTTTTCTCGAAAGTGGGTAGGATTTCGGGGGTATGTGTAATGACCAAAAATGATTGCAATTGACCCCTGCAACTAAAAATAATTTTTCCAAGACGATTCGAAAGTCTTTTTTTTCACCCAAAACTTTCAACACATACTCGAATTTTTTTCTCGAAAGTGGGTAGGATTTCGGGGGTATGTGTAATGACCAAAAATGATTGCAATTGACCCCTGCAACTAAAAATAATTTTTTTAAAACGATTTGAAATTTTTTAATTTTTGGAATTATTTTACACCTACTAGAATTTTTTTCTCAAAAGTGGTTAGGATTTCGAGGGTATGTCTATTCACCAAAAATGATTGTGATTGATTCCCACAACCGAAAATAATTTTTCCGTGAAAGATGGGAATTTATTAATTTAATTGTTTAATAACTTTTTAACGAAGCCTCCATCAACAACTTTGTATTCTTGATTTTCGTCTTATTTTGGCCTCTAGAATCCTCTATTAAAATTTTTCCCAGGAATGGCCGAACACCCTGTATAAGAGCACATCGCATTAGAAATTCTGGTTAAAAGCATACCCGTGTTTGAAGTTAATATCTATTTCGAAACCTCCTAACGCGAGGAACTAAAGTAAATAAACTCGTGCTCGAAGCGATTAATTCGATATTTTGATTTTAAGTACCATTGGCACCCTCGTAACGCGGCGCCTAGGATCGCGAAAATTTTATTCACGACCGACATATGCAAATCTCGGATTCGTAACTTCCGTTCGCGCTTCATTAGAATCTATTAACGAGTCTCTTAAGCCGACGTCGGAGTCCGAAAGCCGGTTAACGATTGAAAAATTTGCATTCGTCAGCCATGAATAAAATTTATGCCCCGCGTCGGTTTTCGAGTGAAACTTCGCCCGTGTACGGGAGCACGTAGAGTGGTTATAACGAAACCGGCGAGAATGGAAAAAAGCCGAGGGTACGTATCGCGAGCGCGTTTGGCAGCCGGGTGGACGTGTTAATTGGAAACGCGCGAAACGCATGAATCTAATCGGCCGGTTGGCGACGGGGGGAGGGAGGGGGAAAACGAGCAGATAGGACGTCCCGAGCGAAACTATAAATTCCGATCGGATGCATTAGCGTGACCGCGACGGCCGCGCAACGGCCTGGAATTCAACGTTAGCGTGGAAGAAGTCCGCGCCGCCGCTTGTACGGGCCCCGTACGCCGAGTCGGGGCCCTCTTGAAACGTCGATAATTGCTGCCCCGAACGTTTGCGATAAATTCCTGGAATCGAACGCGACCGAGGTAACATCACCGCTCGAACGAAAAGGTATTAGCCAAACCCGATCAGGTGGACGTCCGATGGGACCATTATCGCGATCGCCAGCCACTATTACGCGCCCCGAAGAAAATCGAATATTCCCGCGTCTTATATCGCTCCCTTACGGTTGAAGATTTATATCGGAGATTACGCGGAACGGGATTCCGTTTGCACCGGCGTATCGCGCGGTGAGTTCGCGTAGACCACGACGCCGCAGCCCGCGGTTTCTGTTACGCGGTTTCGACGTAATTACGCTTGTACCGCGCCGCTCGCGCTCCGGAAACTATAAATCCCGGGCATACGTTACCGGCTACGCGAACAGAAACGCCGTTTTCACCTGTCTTCCAGCGCCCGAACCACGCTGCAGATTTAATCACTCGCGACGCCGCGTGCAAAAAAACGGGCCTAGCCACTGCGTGCAACGAGCGGAGCTCGGTTAACTAGGTCCAGTCCGTTAATCACTTTGCCCGGACGCGTTGGCAAATCGAACGGGTGTTCGACGACGACGTCGGCGGAGAAACGTTCCGGGGAAAGAAACGACCGGTTCCCGTGCCCGATTCGCTCGATTCGTTCTGTTTACCGCGCCGGTGGGCCAAGATCCGTGCCCGCCCGAGATAATTGACTGCTTCTCCTCCCGTGGGTTGCAACAGTCCCGGCCACCGGCCATCTTGGCAAACCGCGAGCCCAGGAAACCGAAAATTATCCTCGTTCCTTCGGGTGCTGTTCGGATTAGACGGAGGACAGTCGATCGAGTTAAATTCTGCCCGACAAGGGACAATCGCGGAGGTACACGTGTACGTGATGCGGCTCGTGTGCCCGACAATAGATCGTTTCGCTCCGGTAATCGCGGCCGACACGGAACGCGCGGGTAACCGCGTGAAATTGTAAATAAATTACTAGATTCGCTGGTCGACAGATCGGACACCGTTCCGCGTACACTTTTCGCCTGCTCGGAATCGATGAATCTTATCTGATCGAATAAATTGAACGCGTCATTTTCGAGATAGGCGCCCGGTGCACCACGCGTCGATCGAACATAAATCGAAACGAGCGTTCCGCGCCCGGTTCGTCGATGGGAGCGAGAAAATCGAGTTCCCGTTGCTCGCGACCCGGACGGGCAAGATAGTCGCGCTCCATTAGCCGCAAAAGCGCGTGAAATTCGTTTGAACGACCGCCCCCGTTAACGATTCGGCGTTTCTCGAGCGATTCCGTCGGTCTTTACATTTTTTGGAAAGCCATCGTCGCTGCTCCGCGGTGAAAACAGACTCTCCCGCCGTACTGGGAAAATTACTCGACGTCGTCCACGTTTTTTCCGGGTTAACCAGGAATGATCAGTTTTCTTTATTGGTTTTGTTTCTAAAAATGCATCCAACGTATAATTTGAAAGGGAACAAATATTATCATCCCTTGAACCATTAGATTAAACAAATATCGTTTTTCAAAGCAGTCAGAATCGGGCATAAACGTTGAGGGGTTAACCCAGAACTGTCTTTCCTTCTAAGTGCAATAGACGAGCTATGATAGAGATGAAATGCTCGATTATTAAATTAGCTGTTAGCAGATATTTTGGTATCAAAATTGAGGATCACGTGTATAAGCGTTTAAAGAATTCTCAAGAGTGTCGAGGAGGATACGAAATGAGATACAAGCGTCTAATGGCCGTGACCAGGCGGCAAGATCCACGAGTTTACTTTTTGTTCGAACAACGGGCGACGAATATTCGGTGCGCAGGTATCCCGAAGACTGGACATAGATCACGATCTCTCGACACGGTGCCCTCTCCGACAAATAGATCGTCCCGGTCCATTACGGTGCACCGTGTGCGGCGCAGCCCTACACCCGACCTCCCGCCGATAATTAGGTACGGTCTGCGTGAGCTTGGCCCGTACGCGCGATTCAACGGTGTAACTCACGACTCCGACCCCGCTCGACACCGTGGCTGGGCCAGCTAGCTCTCCGTGAATCGTCTCGAACAGATCTCGCGAAGCTTTATTCGAGCAATGCTATCAGACTCGTGACCGTTCGCAAGTGTAAACGCGTCCCAATTCCAATGATCTCGCGAGAATAGCAACGATACGGGAAAGTTAATAACAAGCGTCACGTTTATCGCGTCGAGTAAAAAATTGGACCCACGATCGGAGATAACACCGAGCCGAACAAGGTGTACATTATGGAAACCAAGATGGCGCGGCAAATAGAGCAATTCGTGTACGTCGTCGTTAATAACCCGGCCATCGATGCAACGTTAAGCCCGTTATTAAGAAGTTTTTTTTAATAATTTTGTAACGAACAACGACGGCCGAGAACCGTTCCGAGGGTTAATTATAAGCACGGGCTCCGTAATTACCCGCATTTTAATTCCGCTGCACCGTTGATCGGCAGCTTACGTGAAACAACAACCGATCTCGATCGTTAGCGGCCCCGGTGGTTATTCTAAACTCCGCGAAGCTGGTCGCCACAGGTAACAAACATTCGGTCCATTTATTTATCGGGCGAGACGTATGCGCGAGCGTCAGAGGATCGTGACCCGCCGCGCGAAACGAATCGCCCGGCGCAGCTCCGGCCACTCGGAAGGATTAAATTCAATTTCCGACACTCATCCTCGGGCCCGTGGCGAGGGGTTGGCGGGGAGGGGACGGGGGAAAGCACAAACAGAGGAACAAAACGTCGATGATGATCCTTGCCCATCGCGCTTGGCAAGGATCCCTTCGTTCGTCTCCGTCCCTTAGCCCTCTGGGGCTCTATCCAGTTTCTATTCCCCTCTCTCTCTCTCGGCCCCTAATTTTTTCTCCATTTGTAACCACGTCATTAAGATCGAATGGTGTTTCAGTTTTACGCTGCGCGATATTCATCGTCGGCCGGATGGATCATCCGATCTGGTATAGCGTTTCGCGTGGTTCGCCACGCTTCGAGTGCTTCTATCATTTAACGCGGACGTATAATTAAACGCTATTAAGATTACGCTGGCGATCGTTAACCGCTGATGCCCGCTGCAAGGGGCAGGGGGACGATTTTCTATTCATCGAGCAGAATGGTATCCGCGAACTGCGAGGCGGGCTCGTGTTCCTTCGCAAATACACCGCCGAATGACGCGATTAATGGCGACCGCGGATACGTCAGCGTTATCCTATCTGCTGATCGTGCGCGTTCGGAAATTCCACGTTCCCCGTGGCTATTACACACTGTCCACTCCGGGAGGGCAAAGGTTACGCAAACGATCAGTAAAATGAACTCGTTGCAATTTATTCGATACGTCAAATTTTTATAGAGTACTTCCAGTAATACCTAAGTAGATGTTAAAAGGTTTTAGGGGGTTTTATATTAGACTTAAACAGAGCGTGTTAAACAATAAAAAAACAAGTTTCATTTGTAAGAAGAAACACCATGCAACCTAGAGGCAACTGTAACAGAGTTACAGTTTTACCGACTAGGCGGTTACTCTTCAGCAGTAGACGTTGCAATTTTCGTGATCTATCGGGACGTTTGATCGGTATTCGCGATTCCAGGTACGCGTGTTGATCGTTTTTGGCAGGGCCGAGTGGTAGTTTCGTTTTTGGTCCATCGTGAACGCGAACGCGAGCACTTAGGCCAGGTGTCGAGCGACGAGCGGACGGTACGCGTGAAAGCTGTCCGCGAATCGTTGATGTGTTCGTCGATCGGGCGTGCGTGCGCCGCGGAAAGAGCACCGGTTCGCGTATCGGCGTCGAGGATTCGATCCCCCGGGCGAAATGGATCGAGGCACGGTCGGGCGAGGGGGCCAGCGGGGAATATTGGTGGCACCGGCGCGAAGAGCTACACGCGAGGTTGTCTGCGGGCGACGAGGAACGGGAGGGAACCGGAAGACCAAATTGACTTAACCATACTGTTCGCCCGGTATAAATAAGACACGGCATATAGTTTTTTATCGAAATTGCTCGATCGCTGAAAATCACCAGGGCGAACAGTGCGCGCGCGAATCAAGATAAATAAAAGATCCCGTATGCATAATGAATGCCGGGAGATTCCGATCTGATATTTTATTGCGGACACCTGGAACCGATTTCAACTATTCCAAGAGCTTTGGGAAATTTCGAAGGAAGCAACAGTGCAACGTCGAGTCCCATTGCTATCGTTTCTAACGTTCGTACGATTCTCGAAATGAACATGTCGAGTTCGATGGTACCCTGCCCGTGCCTGTGAGCGAAATTTCACCTTTTCTCGGATGCAAATTTCACGGAGGTAGTGATTTACTTCACTTTGATCTTTAGGTGCAGCGTGGGGGAAAGGGTAATACACGGGGCGGATTATAATTCGAACATCCTCCTCGCGAAATGATTTTGGGGGGACCGGGGACTGCGTTTTCGATAAATTTTTTACTCGCGGACGGATATTGGCGTTAAAAACGGAGAAGATCGCGCTGGGGGACGCGTTGTAAACGTAGATCGGGCACGGTGCCAATCGGTTCGCGAGATTAAATCGCCTCCTCGTCCTAGCGATATCTTACGTAGGCGCAAGCGGATTCTACGTGGGCTGGCGTGTAACCCGACTACATTCAGCCCCCAAGTACACGTTTCGCTCGGTAGGTAGGAGGGATCGCGTCGTGGAAGTACAGTAGCGGCAGCCCGGGGCATCACCACGAAGGGCACCTCATTATTTATCGCGATATCAACCTATATTTCACACACATCCGCACGGCCGGGGAGAAAGAAGGGGGGCGAACAGGGAAAGGGTTAGAGCGGGAAGAAACTAGCCGGAGAGAGACAAAACGACGCGTATACCGCCTTGTTTCTCTGTACCTCGGCCGTCTCGCTCCTTTTATCACGCCCCTTTTCTTTTGCCACCTATTTCCCCCTGCACTTACGTAACCCAGAGCCTCGGCACCTGTACGCGTGCGGTCCGCTCCGAACGTTTCGCGATGGCGTCAATGACTTTCCATTCACCTAAAACCGCGGCGCTTTCCGTATCAACCTTTCTCCAACATTTATAAAGCTACCCGAATCGTATAGAAATTTTCAAAAAAAGATGGATTTATCGCTATTTACAGTGTCTTGACTACCGTGCGCGGGGGACGAGTTGCGTAACGAGGAGCGTTTGTCGCCCGGTCGGAAGGAACGGGTCCGATGTCGCGAACAAAGATCCCGTGGTCCACGAAATTTCGACACGCGCGTGGACGGTGTTATGTACCTGGACACGGGCCGCTGAACGAAAGAGCAAGGCACCCCCCGCGGGCCACCGCCGAGTGACAAATTGTTTTTACGTCCACCGTGTGCCCTCTGTCCGAGGGTTTCGATGGTCACCGAGTACGCCAGGCCCCGGAGATCCTACAAATGCACATCGTAAACGCGACTAAGTTGCCTGGGAAATTTTAGTAACCATGTAGAGTTCCACGAAAGAAGATACTTTGGTTCGAATTATTTTTCAACGAAGAAAGTCTGAAATCGTTCAATGTGCAATTGGTCCTGAATTTTCTTCGAGATCGTTGTCTCGCGAACGTGCGAAAAGCTCGGAGCCGATTCGCTGAAATATTCGCCGCTAACGCGCCGGGACGAAAAGATCGAAAACGTTTTAGCATACGGCGCTGGCTCGAGCCGATAGAGACGGAAAGGGAGAGCGAGATGGGGCCAGAGGGAGAGGTCCGAATGCGATCCAAATGCAGCACGACTGGTTCTACCTCGCGCGATCGCAGAGAATCTTAAGCACCTGCCACTTAAGGACCGGATTGCTCCGCGGGAATGAGAGAGTAGACTGAAAGCTGGCACGATAGAAGAACGAGAAAGAGAAAGAGAAAGAGAGACGGGGGGGCTTGGGAGCCCCGAAGATGTCCTTAAGGATCGAACGATCTTGCGGTCTCTATCGAGCGTAGGTTATACGCGAATATTTGACGCGTGTAAAATACGGCGACCCGTCTAGCGACCGTCCTTTTCGTTTCCGTACGATGAAAATGTCGATCGATCCCGGGTGGAAAAAGTCCAACTGGTCGTAAACAACCTACGTACTCGCCTTCTTCCTCCTCGACGGGCGAGAAAAAGGAGCAACAATGGGCGAGATCCGCGCGGCTCGTGCTCGAACTTGGTCTCTGCACTCTCGATGCACTGGTTTAACGGTGCCGTGGCACACGGCACGGCATGGCCGGCGATGAAATCATAAATTGGTGAACGCCAGCCCGCCGGCACTGATAGCGAACAACCAATAATTATGCTAATACATACATCGTAATGCATCCAAAGAGGCGGTCATTCGTACGTACACTATAGGATGGCAGGGACTGCGCGTACATCGGCTTAGAGTCGCCTCGAAAAACAGCCATGTCGATAGGCGCGATAGAAAATTAACCTTTAAGGACCTTCTCGCCTTTTGCAATTATCGAAAAATCATTTTTTCATATTTTTTCAACGGTTGGAAACCTCTATTGCTTTGTCATTTTTAAGTGATTACAGCAGTTATGTAAATACGTCAGCTTGGGGACTATACAATTTTTCTTATTCCCGTAAACGGTTCTTAGAAAATCGTATCGCAGACTGGAAATTATTACTTGCGACTCCATTCCACCTTACGAATTCTTGAGAACATGTTCCCCGAGAGTATTGCGCTGAAATCTCGGAAATTGGCGGTTCTGTAATAACGGATCGGTTTCGATACGCGTGCATATCAATAAGCAGCGTTTTCTACTTAAGTCACGAAACACTTTTCATCTCGAAACGTATATTTCGAGAACACTTAGATTCGTTTATGGCTATTTACTTGCGTACGCTCTTAACAAGTAAACCTCTATTTTAGATTTATCTTTTATACGACTCTACGCCGGGGAACCTGCGCGCCGTTTATCGACTTAGGCTTATATTCCTCTGGAATTTTCGTTTACGCGCTCGTGAAAAATTCGAATAAAATCACAGTATTTTACAAGCACCGCTCGATGCAGCGAAGCCTCTCGACCCGTCGCTGCATCCTCGTCAGGTTTTTCGAGTTTCAATGCGCCGCGTTGCCACAATATTCTATACGCTTTAAATTAAAAAAGATATGAATTCGATTTTTGAAACCGTCAAGACGTCATCCCTTGGGGAAAAAAAAACTGCTATCCCATAAATGGCTGACGGGGTCTCGGCGAGGGCTCGTGCGTCACCGGTATCGACGTGCTCGCGCGTAATGTGCCAATTAGGTTATCGGAACGTCTTTGAAATATTAACTTCGTCGATGTCCGTGGACGCCGGGGCTCAGAATTTTAAACCGTCGACATCGATAGCCGTCGAGAGGCGTTCAGGTTTTGCAACGTGCCGCTATCGCGCGCGTGGATATTCATTCGCGGCTGCCTCCACGGCCCCTCGCGAATGGCGAACGTTGATTCACCGTGACGCGCGGGACCGGTCGGTCCGAGGAAAAGGCGTGAACGTCCAAAGGGAGTGCTCGTTAAGGCATTTGTTGTGCCCGCGAGAACAGTCGTCGAAGCTGGAAAAACCGGCGACGATATCGGGTACCAGCGCGAAACGAAATCTCGAATCTCGCCGTGCAACGGGCGTTAATCAACGCTTCGCCGCACGACAAGATTAACGCCATTAACGCCCATGGGGCCGAATTAAGAGAATATTATCGCGACGGTCAACGCCGGTAATAGGAGTCGGCAAATTACGCCGAATGGCGTGGTAATCTATTAAGATAAGCCGTTGCTTTACATCCTCCTGCTTGCGCGTCTCTCTTCCTCCTGCTTGTCCCCTTCAGCGCGTGCGCTCTCTAATCTTCGTGAATCACCGATCTTCCTCGACAGCGGTTTCCGGCGCGCATGAAACCGACCGTTTCATCGCTCGTAACTTACATTGTTTCTCGACACTCCATTACGTTTACGATCTTTTGACACGTTCGTACGATGAACTATGCTCGGTCGTTGTTCGAGGATCGAACCTCGTCGAGCAGGAAGCTCCAGTTCCACGAGCAGCGTTTCTCCCCTTTTATTTTGATTCATATATTATGAATTTTTTCCACGGCTAAAGTGTCCATCAGATGGTCACTCTAGAGTATAGATAGATAAACTAGTTTGTAATGTAAACCGAGACATAGATAAATGTTCGAGGATTCGACGGGGCTCGGATTTTTCGAATGCGTTTCAGCAATTAGAAAACTTGGACATTTCAATATAGAGTTCGATGAATGATCGTTCCGCGCGACAAATAATATAAATATGCACGTAAGATGGAATAGTGTAATGTTCCATGCTGAGAGAGGATGTATACGAGAAGATTGAGAAATGTTTCCAGGTAGACGCGGTATACAGGGTGGTCCGCTAGAAACAGGACACCTCGGTGTCTTCGGGACTTCGAATAATAGTAAAAAGTGTTGCTAACAAAAGTTGCGTAGAGGTAGGGAATAATGTGGTTGCAACAGGTTCTCCGTGGGTGGTCGAGTGAAGGATTCGAAGCCTCGTTCTTCCGATAATAAACGTGTGAAAGTGTGTCTATTCTGAAATTAATAGTTTCCAAGATACTCGGCTACTTAGGCGTCGCCGTTTAACTCCGATTGACCTCGAACGATCGATCAATTAAAGGGGAAAAATTGCAATCCCGATATAGCAGAAACGATTGTTCGGAACGGTCTTACGCAAGCAAGTGCGTGGGTGGATATTTATCCAGGTAGTTTAACCTTCCATCGTTCCCCGTACTCAGCGCCGCGATGGACCGATCATTTAGATTGCGCGCCGATGAAACGCGAGCTTAATTTTCTCGGGACGGGACGGTCGATCCATTTGCCGACTGGTTACCACAGTGGAACGTACTTAAAACGGGGCCGTTTGCGAGCGCGAGATTGACCAGCCAGCGAGGTACGCTCGCTCGATCATGCGCGAGATCAATTAATTACAGAGACAAGCCGAGACACCTTCCATTAATTCGTCTCCCGTAACAATAAAGAATTCCGTATCGACGCGCGTCCGCGTGCTTTAACGACGATCGCCAGGACCTGTTTCTCGCAGACGGAAAAAATAGGGCTGCCTTGGAATAAATTTAACGGGCACCGGCGGATCGATCGTTACCGATTTTTCTCGCGTCGAAAGAAGTTCTGCGAACGCGTTTCTCGGTTTATTACGGTTAAAGCCAAGGATAAAGACAAGGAAAGAACGGCACTCGCGGAAAGGGACTCGCCTCGGGTCGACCGACGAGGCAACAAAAATGCGAATCAGGTTTCCCGCGCCCCCATTAATCTTAGAAATACCCTGTCGTCTATGTGCGCGAGCCATCCACCGTGCCACGCACTATCGCACGAGATCGCCTGGTATTCTGCTCGTGCGAACATTTCGTCGAAAAAATTACTCCTTAGTCTCGGGTTAAAAAGTTAACAGTATACGACTAGATTGAAATTTGTAATTCTATTTAACATCTTTCGAATCTAGTGATCCAACCTTACAGGCTACGGTAATTCGGAAATAAGAAATAAAGTTTACGCAAGTTTTTGAACGGCAGAGTCGCAAGATCGTCGATTATGCACCGCTGTTAAACGGAACGTAATAAAAGTCTCATTCGTCGAGTTTTTTCCCCCCAATTCGCGGATCAGCGGCGCGACGTCGAGACGCGGGAGTCGGGTGGCGTCGCAAGCGCCACGTCAAAAGTTCCAGCGATCCCGACAGGTGAACAAAGGTGGTTTTTGGTTTATTATAATGCAACCGATCGTACGAGTAAAACGTGATTCGCGGCGCGGCGGAGTCCTGTCAGGGGCCAGGACCGATCGAGTCCGGCCGGCAAAAACGCGAGCCGGATTCCCCGTGGTCCCATTAATCTTCGAATTCTCGCAATTCCACGAAGACGAAGCGTGCGAAGTCGCGAAATCGCTCGTCTCGTCGTCGATTTTCCTTCGTTCGCGACTGAAATTCCGTCCGCGTCCGGTTCCCGTTCCAGCTAATGCGAAATATCGATTACGAACACGTACCTATTATGCCGAATCAATTTCGGGGACACCTATCGATATTCTTCTGGAAATCATAACATCCTTCGAGCCATACATTACAATAATATCCTGTTCAAACATTCTGTTGCGTAGCACAAAGATTTTCGGTGTGAAATAACTGAGTTTTATATGTTTACAAGCATACAAACGTTATTATTGACGTATTTCTACGTATTTTTACATCTGTAATGACTGCAGATGCCTGTATCATTGTTCTAATACTCTAATTAGTTAATCTTATAATTCTATACCGCTAGAAATCTAGACAGAGATAAGAAACTGCGAATACAGTCGCTAACAATAGCATATCCGCGGAGACTTCGATGCCTGGGCGAGCGGTGCGTAGTTCGGTGATTTCAACGCCCGCAATGTATCGTGTGCACTCTTACGCTGATGCACGAAACATACCAGAAAATAACTGTCTTGTATGTTTGCAAGCGTACAAACGTTATTATTGACGTATTTTTACATCTGTAATGACTGCAGATGCCTGTGTCATTGTTCTAGTACTCTAATTAGTTAATCTTATAATTCTGTACCGCTAGCAATCTAGACAGAGATAAGAAACTGCGAATGCAGTCACTAACAATAGTATATCCGCGGAGACTTCGATGCCCGGACGAGCGGTGCGTAGTTCGGTGATTTCAACGCCCGCAATGTATCGCGTGCACTCTCACGCTGATGCACGAAACATCCCAGGAAATAACTGTCTTGCATGTTTGCAAGCGTACAAACGTTATTATTGACGTATTTTTATGTATTTTTACATCTGTAATGACTGCAGATGTCCTGTGTCATTGTTCTAGTACTCTAATTAGTTAATCTTATAATTCTATATCGCTAGCAATCTAGACAAAGATAAGAAACTGCGAATACAGTCGCTAACAATAGTATATCCGCGGAGACTTCGATGCCCGGGCGAGCGGTGCGTAGTTCGGTGATTTCAACGCCCGCAATGTATCGCGTGCACTCTCACGCTGATGCACGAAACATCCCAGGAAATAACTGTCTTGCATGTTTGCAAGCGTACAAACGTTATTATTGACGTATTTCTACGTATTTTTACATCTGTAATGACTGCAGATGTCTGTGTCATTGTTCTAGTACTCTAATTAGTTAATCTTATAATTCTATACCGCTAGCAATCTAGACAGAGATAAGAAATTGCGAATGCAGTCGCTAACAATAGTATATCCGCGGAGACTTCGATGCCCGGGCGAGCGGTGCGTAGTTCGGTGATTTCAACGCCCGCAATGTATCGCGTGCACTCTTACGTTAACGCACGAAACATACCAGGCTTCTGATATTGAAAATGAAGTTGTCAGGATGCATTCTACAGCGAACGAATGGTTTGAATCGTGTTCACTTGTACCTAAAGACAACACAAACCCCACGTCGACTTGTAAACGGTGTAGGAGCGAGTTCGAGTTCGTGAGTGCTTTACCAGCGTTCGTGTTTTTCGCAAAACGAATAATCAGAACTAGGTGGTACGATTCTCGAGACATATAGCGCCAGTGCGCTTAGGCCGACCGTAATAAATTCGTCCCGCTATATTGGGTGCCAAGTGGTCGAGAAGCGGAGGGAAACCGGCGGCGGCTCGCGGGTAGATTTTTCACTGGACGGGGAAGGGATCAGAGGGCGAGAGGCGCGGAGGAAAGAGAGAAAAGGCCGGGTTATTCAGAGACGCGATTATTAATCGGTACGATCGATTAAATCGCAATGGGATACGGCCGATTGCGTGCGCAGGATCAATAATATCGCGGACGGACGTACAAGGCGCAAGGGGATCCTTTAATGCGAGGATAGGTGTATCGATTATTACGATCTCGTTTATCCGGCTGTTCTTTTGCCACGGCCGCTGCGCCAGCCGATCGCCCCACGGCCTTCCACGATCGCGGATTGCCCGGGACGGTCGCCGCGCAATTACTCCGGGACCCCTCGGAAATCCAACCGGGCATCGATCATTCGGAACCTCCTCTCGTTCCTTTTGCGGCTAAACACTTGGAAGAATCCACCCGGTATCGGGGAGAATTAATACATTGTATAGTAATGCCCTCCGAAACGGGAGAGCAAAAGACCCGCGGAGCAGGGAACAAGGAATCGCGTAATCCCTTCGAGCCTTCTGCGCGTTACCTCTTACGAGCTCAAGATTGCTTCTTAATGGCTCTTAATTTCTTGTACTCGTTCAATTTGCCATCTATTTAGGTACTCTCGTTCCTCAAACTTGGATACACTGTCCTGCAGAGAGATCTGCATCTCGAATTCCAGAAATGAGCAAAATTTCACTTTTCATCAATTTCACAAACTCTGGACTTCCCCAACGGAGGAGTTTGAACGAAACATAGCTCGTCTCTGAAATTATCATATTCCTCGTAACGGTGAGGTGCGGATAGGTGGAAACGGCATTGGAAAACTCGCGGGGTATCGTTATCGTGGGCGATCGAGAGTAGAATGGAAGTCGAAAGGGGAGTAGAGGGTGGCAGGAGTAGCGGGTGTCGGTGGACCGGTTCGTAGATCGTATTCTATTGAGACAAACCACGCGAAGCGACGACGGCCGATCGGAAAGAAGGACGGGAGGAAGTAAGAGGAAGGCCTAGCGAGAGAAGGACTATAGGAGGCACGCCACGAACACCGGACAGCTATCTTAATCGACGACCTTTCTCTTAACCCGTCGATGGTTGCGCGGCACGCTCGGCCGACAGTTGCTTTTCCACGAGTCGCTTCCCTCGAAGGAAGGCACGTCGCGAAGGGAGAACAAGCGAACCGGCCGGAGGAGGAAGAAACAAGAGACAGAACGGAGGAACGCGGAATCCGAGGACGGGAATCGGGCAACGGGGCAACCGGTCGAGAGGGGGGAACGGGTACGCGTGGGCGGTTGCCGAATAATAATAAACTGGTCTTTCGAGCCGCGAGCTCCTCTCGCTCTTCTTTGTCTCCGAGTATTTATATTCCCCGAGTCTTTTTTTCTGCCCTGCGCTCGAGATGTGGCGCGTTTCAAGACTCTCGTAAAAGTCTGAGTTACTCACGGGGCCTTTCGTCGATAAGTTCGCGCGACCCGGCACGGTTTTATCGGGCAGACGTCCACTTTGCGGCCCTCCCTCGGAATTGAAACGTCACACGACGCCCAGGTTTCGAAAAAAAGGGGCAGCTGCGGTCTTTTAAAACACTATTATCTAGCATCTGATCGCGAATAGTTTTCTATCCTACGGAAGATTGCTCGATGATTCCTGGCTCTGAGTATAGTCGATCGTAACGACTCTTATCGGTCCCTTTTTCCGACACTTTTATATTACGAATATGGTCAGTGGGGGTTTCTATTTTCCCCGTTTCTTTTTCTCGAAGCGTTAACTGACGGTGCACCGGTCGGCTACTGGTAGTTTTACTCGAAACGAGATAGTTTGCGACCGGCTAGCCGTGGCGAGAATAAGCGTTTCGCGCCTTGGCCAAGGTCGCGTTGCAATCCCGTAACGCGGAGAACTCCAATTACCGGGGCCCCGTACGCCAGATTTGACTCGGTTAATGCGCATAAAAACGTCCTACGTGCGCGCACACGTACGCGCGCCGTCGTGCAACGAGCCGCGCGTTTAAACTGCAGATTTAACTGTCGACATCCGCCCACGGCTCGTATATACCGACCGATTGTAAAAGCAGATTACTAACGAGTTCTTCTGCACCCTAGTATCCTTCGCGCATGGTTATGAGAGCAGGTAGGAGCGATAAAGGGAGAAACAAGAGGTATCCGTGAGTAGCAGGGAAGTGCCACGCGCAGTAATGCAGCGACGACGCGAAAACGTAATGGGGGCCCCTTCGTTTGCCGATCGAAAGGGAAATCGTAACGAGCACCGGCTCGGAACACGATAGAAACCTTGCAAACGCGAACCGACGTCGACGTTTAAAATCGTTTTATCGCCGGATGCTTCTCTGGATCGAGCGTTTCGACGTTTCGGAATGAATCGTTATCAATGAAAGAAACAGAGCATTTCGCCAGATTGGATGGACATGCGAATCCGCTAGAAGAAGAAATTAGAACCTGGCTGAATCGCTATAATTTTGATAGCCTATTTAAAATAAAAATAACGATAACAATTCGGGAAAATTAAGCGTACGAGTCTGTGTGCATCCAAACGACCGGATTTATGATAAGCAATGGTTGACCAAAAATAAAGGGAAACGATAAATCGCCGACGAGGGCGCGGTAGTTCCTCGCGGCGGGTCGCATCGTGTACGTAGCGTTGAATTTCTGTGAACGATCCCGGGCCCCGGTGACAACGAGACAAACTGCCGCTATTAGCCGAATGCCGAATTTGCGAAAAATAAACCCCGATCCCGCGGCGACCATCCCCGCGCGGCCGGGTGAGCTTCGAGGGGGCAGGAGGGCCGGAGTAACGAATGGCCGGACATACGTCGCGGTGATAGCTTGACAAATACATATTAAACTATTTTAATGAGAAGTGGCCGCCATATCTCATCGCAATTACCGGCCACCGACCCGCCGGGGGCCCCGGTTCCACTTGCCTCTCGGCTTGCTGCTCCGCGGCAAAAACACGCACCCCGAGAGCAAAGGTTAAGAGGAGGTCCCATACGGCTTCTTCTTTCATGCGGGGAACAGGGGCCAGAGGACACGTCGCCGAGTCGTTCGATCGCGGGGCACAATCTCCTTTCGCTGGGAACTATCGACTTTTCGACGCGAATCTCTCGGCCGGAGTTTGTTACAGATACTCTATGGCGGATTTAGCAAAATTCTATTTTGAAACAATTTCTCGTAGCTCGACAAATAAAAAACTAAACTAGATGTGGAGCTGTGGAGCTCGTAATCTGAATAAATAGAATAGTCTAGCCTTTTCGAGACGCAAAGAGATTCCCCAGGTGTTTCCAAACGCCATTTGTGTTCCTCGAATCAGACCCATCTCTTTCAAGAACTTCAGTACCTTTCGTGGAAGAGAAGTTGGAATACTTTCGGGCGAAACCACGACTCTCCTCGATTCGTATCGGAAACGCAAGCTGGTGGCGCGATCATCGACAGGCCGTACAAGCCGCGTGATATCCGTGACGTTCCGATATTCCTTATCCAACTCCATAGAAAATCAACGTCGATGAACCCGTTGTGGGTCTTCGCGTGGCAGAATCCAGGAAGACGCGACGGTAGGGAGGAGGAAAGCCAAGATCCGGAGGACCGGTGAACGAAGGACGAGGAGGAGACGGAAAACGCCAAGTAAGCGCGAGCAAGAGAGAGACGGACGAGTTGGCTCTCGCAACCGACTCTCCAGGCAACAGTGAGTGACAGCTCTATAGAGTTCGTCGGGTTGGTAGCATTGTGCGGACTTCCTCTCTCCTCCTGCTTCCCTTCGCGGTCACTTTTGCCGCGGCGTGCTGTTGCGAGCTCGTATGTAAAGCGTCGTACCGACCTCGGTACCGCTCACGACATTTAGTACCGTACGTCGTGTATACCGGCTGTAACTGCGCCCGTGAGACGAGCACCGGGTACCCTCGGACACCGGGCTCGATTATCTTCTTGTCGTCGACGTTTTATAACCGATCCCGTGGCCCCCGGAGCTCCACTTGCCACACGTTCGGTAATTAGTTCGAAAAACTAGCGCCTCGTCCCTCGTTAAGACTTCCCCAACGTTTGTCAATTCTTCAAAAAATAAACTCCCGAAAACCATAAAAGCACCGTCACGAACGATCCAAATGGCTACGTTCGTGGTCATCGATCGCGCTTCGAAGGTTTTCTACGACTTCCCGTCATCCCCGTTCGATTACCATTTAATTTCTTTCGCAACGAGGTTCCCAGGTTCCGCGAGTGCAATTACCGCGTGATTTTAAACGTTCTACTATCGGGGGGGGGGGGGGGGAGCCGCGGTCGGAGTAAACCGGAGCGTCGAACGCATAAAACCGCGGATTCCCGTGGCCAGACACGCAACACTCGCGCGGAATGGTTATTGTGCACCCGCGGTCGGATAAAAATCCGTATTTCAATTAGTCTGCCGAGCACGAATCTCTATTTGGAGATACAGAACGAAGTTTACCGCTCCGTTTATTCTTCTTCTCCGTCCTCGTGGTTCTCGTTTTCCCTCCTCGAGGGTCGTTTCCTTCTTACTTTCGCCCCGGCGCGATTTTTCACCGTCTATTTGCGTCCTACGTGCGCGCACGCACACCGCGGGAACCGGAGGAACGGAGAGGGAAGCGCGCCCCGCGGTGGAAGAAGGACGCCGGGCGTCGGTGAAACGAGAGAAAGACGACGAGGGGCCCGAGCGAGGAGGTCGAGCAGCGCTGGAACCGACGAGCGGCGGAGGGAGGGAGGCGGCAAACACGCGCATATTTATTTATGCAAACGGAATACGCATCCAGCTAATTGTGCGGTCGCACACCCGCGGTGACTCACGTGACGGCTACCCGGGCGTCGTTCCTGCATGTCAATTCGCGTGACAAAGGGTCGTGGCGCGTAGCCGGCCGGCGTCCACCCACGAAACTTCCGGTTCGTCCTCCGAACCGCCACCCCTCTCGCTCTTTCTCTCTGTCCCTCGTAGATAGCCGAGGCTCGCGTGCGCGCGGGACACTGGCATCGCGTGGTCGCGCAATTAGGCGCTCTTACGTGCAAACGACAGGAATTTTAAACGCGACTACAACCGATAAAAACTCCGTACCGTAACGAGCGAACGAGTGTTTCCTGGAATCGTCGCGATGCACTCCCCGCGAGAAATCCACTGCTCGATACGAGCGCGCGGAGTCGCTAACCCAGGACGAAAAGGCTACGGTCCAATTTCTATTTGATATTCGATTTTTTTAAACGGGATAACATCGATGTTTAGCGACTGGTTTTAAATGGCCACGCATCCTCTCTCGCGATATAACGGCGTTTAAAATATATTTGACGGCTGCAAAATAATTATACATCCGCGGCCCAGGCAACATGGTTGAAAATTGCATGTTGGCCCCCGGGCGAAAACGAGGCACGGCTGATTTACGCCGTTGCTTCGTAACATTGATAGCGTAAACGCATCCGTACACACGTAAATGTTGCTTTTCTGCTACATTAGGGAATGTTAAAATGTTGCCCAAAAGGCAACACGATGCACGTAAAGATTAACCCTCGATATAATGAACCTCGTGAACGTAAATTCTTGTAAAGACATTTTATCGCTGTGGGTATTGTATGTATACAGGGTGTTCGGTCACACCTGGGAAAAATTTTAATGGGAGATTCTAGGGGCCAAAATAAGACGAAAATCAAGAATACCAATTTGTTGATGGACGCTTCGTTAAAAAGTTATTAACGATTAAATTCAAAAATTTCAAATCGTTCTGGAAAAATTATTTTCGGTTACGGGGGTCAATTACAATCATTTTTTATGAATAGATATACCCTCGAAATCCTATCCAGTTTCGAGAAAAAAATTCGAGAAAGTGTGAAATTTTTCGACAAAATTAAAAAATTTCAAATCGTTCTGGAAAAATTATTTTCGGTTGCGGGGGTCAATTACAATCATTTTTGATGAATAGATATACCCTCGAAATCCTACCCAGTTTCGAGAAAAAAATTCGAGAAAGCGTGAAATTTTTCGGCATAATTAAAAAATTTCAAATCGTTATAAAAAAATTATTGTTAGTTGCAGGGGTCAATTGTAAGCATTTTTGATCAACAGGCATACCCTCGAAATCCTAACCATTTTCGAGAAAAAAATTCCTTACCTAAAATATAATTTCTGGCCAAAAATGTCTGCCTGAATTTTCATGCGAATCTTTAAAACGTCATAACTTCTGAACGGATTGGACGATTTTAATGTTCAAAAAGCCAAACGCCGCGTATTTTAATGTAGAATATGTAGCAATTATAAAAATATTCGAAAAGTTGTTCCTTGACCCAACAAAATGAGAAAAACCTCATAAAAATGGTCCAATTTTCAAACAGCCATAACTCCTACAATAGTGAATATATTTCATTGAAATTTTGAGGAGAAGTAGAGTTCATGGGTACCTACAAAAAAGTATTAAACAACTTTTCTGTAGGGCGCCAAGCAAATTTACTAAAAATGAAAAAGGGATTTTTAAGAAAAATCGACAAGGGTAAAAGTGCCTAAATTTTTCGACAAAATTAAAAAATTTCAAATCGTTCTAAAACAATTATATCTAGGTTCTAGGGTCAATTATAATCATTTTTGGTCAACAGACATACCCCTGAAATCCTACTCAGTTTCGAGAAAAAAATTCCTTACCGAAAATCTAATTTCTGGCCAGAAATGTCTGTCCGAATTTTCATGCGGATCTTTAAAACGTCATAACTTCTGAACGAATTGGACGATTTTAACGTTTAAAAAAGCAAACTACGCGTATTTTGATGGAGAATATGAACAAATTGCAAAAATATTCGAAAAGTTGGTCCTTGTCCCCGCAAAATGAGAAAAACCCTATAAAAATGGTCCAATTTTCAAACAGCCATAACTCCTACAATAGTGAATATATTTCATTGAAATTTTGAGGAGAAGTAGAATTCATGGGTACCTACAAAAAAGTATTAGACAACTTTTCTGTAGGGCGCCAAACAAATTTACTAAAAATGAAAAAGGGATTTTTAAGAAAAATCGACAGGGTGCCTAAATTTTTCGACAAAAAAAAAAATTTCAAATCGTTCAGAAAAATTATTTTCGGTTGCAGGGGTCAATTACAATCATTTTTGGTCATTACACATACTCCCGAAATCCTACGGACTTCCGAGAAAAAAATTCGGAACGTACGGAACTTTAAGCGTTAATAACTCTTTAACGAAGTCTCCATCAACAAATTGGTATTCTTGATTTTCGTCTTATTTTGGCCTCTAGAATCCCCCATTAAAATGTTTCCCAGAGGTGGCCGAACACCCTGTATAAAATTCCTCGAAACTAGGGTGGTCCTCGTTTGCTTTGAGTGAAAACTCTCTGGTCGAAGTGTGTCCAGTCCCGGTATCGATTTCCCAGCGTGTTCCAAAGGGTTTCTTTTGCTATTCGGCGCTAGTGCAAGTCGATGCTCGCGCTGGAGGAGTTCGCGGAAGGCTTCTATGCTCGAGACCGAGAAGAACGCACGGATAGGTAGGAAGAGCGAAAGGATCGCGGGCGAATGCTCGTGGCATCGGTGGAGGACTGTCAGTCCATCAGAGAGCCGGCGAGCCGGGAATACCGAGGATGGCTTCCCGGCTTACTCGACGAACAGCTCTATCTGTCGAGCTCGAGCTGACAAAAACCGGCGGCCCGCGTGGTCGCACGCACGACCAACGGAAAGCATCGGGACGACGGGGGGTTAGGACCCGACCGACCGAGAAAAACCCTCGGATACCGCTCACCCGTGTCCAGGAGGGTGCTGGCAGAGAGCAAGGACGAGGAAGAGCAGCGCTACGCAACCTCTGGACGACGATTAGTGTCGAACGACGACAGTCATCGAGTAGAGGATGATTAGAAGCCTATAGCCTAGCTAGCAACATTTGTTTCTTGTTAAAAAGAGTGTGGAAGTCGAATCGAGTCCAGGGATTTCGATTTAAATCGTTGACACCCTGGGATCAAGGGCGCTACCGTGCCGGCGATTTTTACGAAATCGCTATATTTGTCCCGTCAAGTATACCTCGATCGTTAGCCGCGATAGGTCCCATTGAATGCGGGTAAATCGCGATCCTTCCCGTTATCGAGATAGATCGCGACTCCGGAGAATAGAGATTTGCATCGGAACGCGAGGCTGGAATTTCACAAACACGTGGCTAATAACGAGCAGTGAATAGACGATCGAGGCAGCGCGGTGGGTAAGACCAGTGTTAATTAATCAGGATTACTCCATTTCCTCACTCTCTGTCTTGATATTAATTCTCCGTGTTTCCGTTACCGAACGGGCACGCAATAATTGCAATGAAAGCTCCTACAATTTTGATATGTTTATTAATATCGTTAATGTATTATTATTTACACGATTCAAACGAGGTTGAAATACTTTCACGCTGCTATGAAGATTATTATATACCCTGTTCCTGGATTCACGGCGAATAATGACGATACTAATGAGTTTCGGTTTGCAAGAGACTTTACCCGAACCTGGACTCTTTACATAGTGGAATAAAAAGGAATAAAAAGTAAATGATAATAATATTGTGGCCGCGTTAATGAGACGTCCGCGCCGGAAACGAAATACATAAATCCCGCGCCGCGGGGGACGCCGGAATATTTCGGAGCGACGCAAAGCGCGTACTTAGGGACGATCGGCGCTCCAGTTCGTTTCGGTTTTATGGATCGCCACGGAGGATTATACGACCGCTCAAAGGAAGATACTACTGCCTTTGGGGATGATTTAGTAACCCAACGATGTGAAGGATAATCGTATGAAATATCGTTGTATCGCGGCCGCGGTGCGTACACACGGCGGATGCCTGGTGCGCGGCACCGTTGACCCCAGGGAATGCGAGGCCTTTCGGTGAGCTTAACGCGCGGGAATTTCATACAATATTAACGAATATTTTTCCCTTATGAAGGGAATACTGAAAGGCGGGGCTATTAACTCGTCGAATCGCTCGCATTAATCAAGACGAGCTCGTCGCGATCCTCGGTTCCGCGTCGATCTCAGACCCCTTTCGATTCTAATATTACTCAAAATGTACTTCTGGTCGTCTCTATCAGAAACCAGAATCTTTATCATACCTCGTTCTCTTCGTCAGAATTCGTAAGATTATTAAGATTATTAACCCTCTATGGGCCCGTGTAACTTTCAGGTCACATGTTAATACATCGACAGTTTACAAAATAATTTTAGTTTTCTCACAAGATGACGTGTACGTATTAATTATTTAATGTTTCTGAGATAACTCATAACTAGACTGCGGATATTTATGCATTTATGGGAAATTTAAATTTTCAAAAAATATAAGAAATGTTTCAAGTAAGATACGAATTATTATATTTAGGGGTTGAGACAACCCTCTATAAAGTTCCCATTTCATTAATTCTATTAATAAAAATACGAATTTACATAAAGATCCGCAGTCTACTAATAACAATATTGATGACGGTTGGCAGCATCAAATATCAAAGTGGTTCGTAAGTTTATATTCAAGAAAAAAATTCGGCCCACAGAGGGTTAAGGGTCAGTTCGAATTATAGCAAGGTATATCGTCCAAAAAGATGACTTTATGGTCTCCGTTGTCTTCCTACGTCCGTTCCATCGACTCGTTCGCGGGAATACGCGAGGATCGCGCAATTACAGCCACGCGTTCGAGCGCGACCCATCGGAAAGAATGGTCAATCGCGGGGCCATCTATCGCAGCGACGGCCGGCGTCGAGGTGTATCGTCATCGCCAGCGAGGCACATAAAACACGACATACCAGATGCTGTTCGCCGAGTCATCCGCGATTTACGACGATAACTTTAGTAGCTGGACAATTTGTACCTGTAACGGGCGGGCTGGGGCCTTTCCAGCTTCGATCGCGTCCCGCTGTCGAGCGGCGCGAAATCAGCCGCGATGGAAAAACAACGAGAGTCTACGTGAAAAACCACATCCACGCATAGTGACATTTTTTCCTAATAATTAGCACGTCCACTGTTAGTTCGATGCGTTTAAATATATCATCGAGATTTATCTAAATTACAGTGTAAAATAGAAATGTTACACAATTCGATGGTGTATAATATCAATTTGCGGTCGTTGATTATTTAATAATTCACGAAGGAGTCGAGGGGCTAGAGCGCGGGGAAAGGAGAACAAAAGGCGAGAAAAGAATTAGCCTTTGCGCGAATCGTATTGAAAGCAGGAGCGGGAAGAGGAGGGGGCGGAGGGGACTTTTCTGCGCGCAAATCCGGAAAGGGGAAACTCATTGGAAATTCGATAGAATCCCTTCCACGTTTATCGAGGGCCTTTGTGTACGGAGGGGTTTTTTTGAAAACACGAGAGCCTCGATTCTCTCGCAATGGGAGCAAGGTATTTCGTTCGTGCTTGCCGGTATTCAAGAGAGACCCGTGTGCACGCTGCACGGCCTTTTCGAAGGAGACCCACGGCGGATTGTATTCCGTATACACCCCGATTGAAATCGATATTCCCCGCAAGGTCGGCGCGCAACAAAACCAGCGGAACAATGCATCGCGTGGTATACATTCGCCGGGGCAGCGGAATAACAGGTAAAACCAGAGATGCCAGACGGAGCCCCGGGTGCACCGGGGACACCTCATTCCACTTTCTCACACTACGCCGGATCACGCGTACGTGAGCTCGTAGAGTTTCTGGGAGTCGATGAAGGCAAACTGACGCATGCCCTATTTTTCGATTCTTCGTAATTTCGGGAGTGGAAAGAGGAAAGCTCACATTTGCCTTCTCGATCTTGAACGACTGAAATCCGACCTCCCGTCTACGGCATACGATTTGTAGTCTCCGAGACACTTGAAGGAGAGCAGTCAGTTTACCTTTGTCGACTTCCCGAAACACTACAAGCTCACGTACGTACGCGTGATCTGTCATCTCTGGTATAAACCAGAGATGCCAGATGAAGCGCCGAGTGCACCGTGGACACGTCTCATGGGAGTTGAGAGTGGCAGGCTCACATTTGCCTTCTCGACTGCCCAGGTATTTTTACTTGCCTTTCCTAGAGTTCGTTACTCGACTCTGCAAATTACTCCTGGTTTCTAGTTGCCTCTGATGACCTCCGATGACCAGTGCTGACAAAAGTACAGAACTCCCGACAACTTTTGACACCATACAGCGACTGTTACTGACTGCTCCTGACTACTGCTTGCCTCTGCTGGACTCTGCTGACCATCGCTTATATTTCCGACAACCTATAACGATTACTACTGACTTCTGATAACCTCTGTCGGTCTTTGCCGATCTCTGTCAGCGTGTGCTTGTCTCTGCTAAACTTTCCTGGCCTCTGCCGAACGCTACTGACCACTGCAGGTATTTCTGATAATGTATAACGATTAATACTTACTACTGCATGCCCCTACAAGTCTCTGCTCGCCTTTGCAGGTTTCTGCTTGCCTGTGCATGCCTTTGCTGGCCTCTGCTGAACACTGCTGACCACCCCTGATGCTTCTGACATCGTATAACAATTACTACATGCTACTGTTCGCCCCTGCTGATCTCTGCTTGCCACTGCATGCCTCTGCTCGTCTCTGCTGACCGCTACTGACCACTCCTGTTACTTCTGACAACGTATAACGCTTACTACTTGCTACTATTCGCCCCTGGTGATCTCTGCTTGCCACTGCTGGCCTCTGCTGACCACCGCTTATATTTCTGGCAACGTACAACGATTACTACGACCCCTGCCTCCCTCTGTTAACCTCTGCCAGCGTCCCTTGGCCTAAGCTGGCCTCTGCTGACCGCTGCTGACCACTGCTGACCGCTGCTGACCATCGCTGACCAACGCTGACCAACGCTGACCAACGCTGACCAACGCTGACCAACGCTGACCATCGCCAATATGTTTATATGTATTAAACTGTTGTATAATGTAAATCTATGGCAATAAATGATATAATTTCAACGAATTCGATGTGTTCTCATCATTTTTACCCTTCTTTTCCTATCGAAATCATTCCCTTAGTTATAAGACACTTCGAATCTTTTAAAATTAAAGTTCCCCGGAAAGATTTCAAATTTCCCGCCGCCAGGAATTTTTGCCAATTCCTGGAAATGACGTCATTACGTAATATTACGTAACATTACGTAATTTTTGCCGAAAAATTCCGGCCGCGAGAAATTTTAAAGAGCTGTTACGTAATATTACGTAATATTACATAATGTTACGTAACATTACGTAATTTTTGCCGAAAAATTCCGGCCGCGAGAAATTTTCAAGAACTATTACGTAATGTTACGTAATATTACATAATGTTACGTAATATTACGTAATTTTTGCCGAAAAATTCCGGCCGCGAGAAATTTTCAAGAGCTATTACGTAATGTTACGTAATATTACGTAATATTACGTAACAGCTTTTTAAATTTTTGCCGAAAAATTCAGGCCGGAATTTTTGCCACTGCCTGAAACTTCTTGGAAATTTCAGGGATTCCGAGAAGTTTCAGGGACGCCGGTAAGTTCCAGGGATCCGAGAATTTTCAAGAATTTTTAGAAATGACGTCATTTCCGGAAATTCGAAATTTGGAGAGGGAAAGAGGGGTAAAAAATGATGAGAATACATAGAATTCTTTGAAATTATATCATTTATTGTCATAGATTTACATTATACCAGACTTTAATACATATAAACATATTATATTATATTACATCACGTCACAAATTGTCAGCAACGGTCAGCAATGGTCAGCAGTGGTCAGCGATGGTCAGCTGACGTCGGGAGATGTTGGTAGAGGCCAGGTTAGGTCGGGAGATGCTGGTAGAGGTCAGCAGAGGCTGACAGTAGCCAGTAGTAATCGTTGTACGTTGTCGGAAGCATTAGGGGTGGTCAGCAGTGGTCAGCAGTGGTCAGCAGCGGTCAGCAGAGGCCAACGAAGGCCAGCAGAGGCATGCAGAGGCAAGTAGAGTCCAGCAGGGGCAAGCAGTAACAAGTAGTAATCGTTATACGTTGTCGGAAACATCAGGGGTGGTCAGTTGTGGTCAGTTATGGTCAGCAGAGGCTAGCAGTAGCAAGCAGAGTCCAGCAGGGGCAAGCAGCAACAAGTAGTAATCGTTATACGTTGTCGGAAGCATCAGGGGTGGTCAGTTGTGGTCAGTTATGGTCAGCAGAGGCTAGCAGTAGCAAGCAGAGTCGAGCAGAGGCAGGCAGTAGCAAGTTGTAATCGTTATACGTTGTCAGAAGTATCAGGAGTGGTCAGTAGCGGTCAGCAGAGTCCAGCAGAAGCAGGCAGAAGTCAGTAGTAATCGTTATACGTTGTCAGAAATATAAAAGGTGGTCAGCAGAGGCCAGCAGAGGCTGGGAGAGGCTAACAGTAGCCAGTCGTATCGTTATACGTTGTCAAAAGTATCAGGAGTGGTCAGCAGCAGTCAACAGGGGCCAGTGGAGGCATGTAGAGTCCAGCAGAAGCTGGTAGCAGTCAGTTGTAATCGTTATAGGTTGTCTGTCTGGAAACGAGATAAGTTGCAGAAATTGAATTAGAAGCATTCTTTAAGAAACTGCTTTCTCCATTTCGCGTTAACATTTCCTGTCGTCCGTGAATTATAAATCGAGTACAATTGAATTTCAATTTGCGTTACCCCGAAATTGACGTCTTTGCAACCACGAGCATGTACGAAGAAACTGAACGTGACGAAAACGGTGGCTCCAACAAAGGAGCAATTCGCGATGACTCAAGAGGGGGGGATTATCTGATAACTGTGCGGAGATAGGTGCGCGCGAGAATGCAATTTAGGAATGCAAATCTAAATTGGAAAATTATGCAGATTCGTAGCACGCGAAACCGCAACGTGTATTGTAACGAATGAGAATTAATCTGTCGATAGAAAGTGAAACTATCGTCGCGCTCGATCATGAGTTATTGGATTAGCTGGGAAAATTGTGAACAGCGTGTTCGTAACAGGATACCCGGTGCCCACGGTGAACCGTATCGCGCGTCGGGCTTAATAATTCAGCGAACAGCGAAGTCCCGTGGCATCGTTTCTCGAATCATAAACTGGTTGTCCGCGTAATAGGCGACGCGAACGCGAGATTAAACGGTGGCTAACGCGAATGATTAACGAAGACGCGTCGACGACAGGCAAAAGGGATCGAAGACTATCGAAAGGGGTATTACCGTTCGACGATCGTTCATTAGCGCCCGGATCGCCCGAACAAGAGCGAAACCAGACGGCCCTGCTTTTTCTATCGTTCCTTTTGAATTTTTCAAATTACTCCACGGAAAGGAATAGCGAATTCCACGGCCGGTTCGAGGAGGGATCAACAAATTTCTTTCCGTCCGCGGTCGACGCGTTCCTTTTTTCTTTTTTCCCCCTTCTTTCCTCTTCTTCTTTAGAGTCTTTAACCTTTTTCTCGTGGCCTGGGCTGCTCGTCCGGGAGACTAGGGGCCCCAGCGAGCCGCAGATACCACGCAATGCCTCTTCAAGGTGGCAACAGTGTTGGCGGGAAAGTTATTCGACCGGCTGCCAGTAAATCATTCTTCGCGGACTCCTGCTTTATTATCTGCTGTCTCTCTCCCGTTCGGGCGCAGCCTCCGTTGCCTCCTTTTTGTCTTTCTTCGCCTTTCTCGATCGGGCTTCTCTCTCGGACCGCGGATGGTATGTTCGAGCGCTTGTTCGCCGAGGAAAACCCATGAATAAGTTACATCGCGATTCTCGTAACTTTCAACGCTTAATCGCGCTCCCCGTCGCCGTCTTTCAGAATTTCTGACCGGTAGCCACCGAATCCGCGCCATCGATCACCGATCGCGCCTCCGCGCTTCCTTCAAACTCGATTCTTTAATGGTCCACAAAATATTCCAATTTCCATTTCGTGCCAGCTAATGCACGCGACGTCTAAGGATCTTCAGACGTTTGTTTTCGTTATTTTCAGTGGAAAAAATTAGGGAATAATAAAACAGTGAACCGAAGGGATCATCCATCGAGGATGAGAGGTGGCGATTCGTCGTCGCGTAAATAACAAGTGCTGGGAGCACGAAGGCGTCCATCACCGCCCCCGCGTCCGTCGTTATAACGTCCCCGGATCCTCTCCGGGGGAGGTGGGCCACTCCTGAATTAGTCACCCTGTCCGCCATTTACGAGCAGGACCACTCTTCCCTGACGATCCGCGGGTATCCCGTTTCAGGAACGTCGAACGAAATTAAACAAATCGCTTGAAGGACCGCGAGGACCCCATAGAAGGGCGCGGACGGTTTTCGGGGGCTCGTTAATCGATACCCTCGAGTCTGCGGCCGTCCCCTGTTTATTCAACCCGCGTCGACACCCGGCAATTACTTAACGACGCGACGATTAATTTGGAAATGTCGACCGTTTCAGGTGCAGGCGACGGACCCCGATTGCGGCGTCAACGCCATGGTGAATTACACGCTCGCCGCGGGCAGGGTGGAGACGGAACAGCTGATGGTGCGCAGCGACACAGGTGACATTTGCGTCAGAACCCCCTTGGACAGGGAAACGGCCCCATACTTGGAGATACCCGTCATCGCCACCGACAGAGGTAAGCGTCTTCGAATTATATCCCAGAAAGTTTAAATATAACTAAATAAACGAGTAAAAATCAAAAACGAATTTTTAAGAAAAATCGACAGGGGGTGCTGAAATTTTTACAGTCTCGCTTTAAAATAATATCGTGGTATTCCCTTAGAGGGTACACCCAAATTCTGAGTGCAAAGCGTTAAATTTCGTTTCGTAAAATTGGAGGGTAGCCCGTGTCTTTCGATGTGAGTATCTTCCACAGTTGGATAGGATGAAGTAATCGGTTCTATTCATCCGTTCCGATTACCGCCCCCCTTTCCCTCTTCTGCGTCGACCATAAGTCGTAATACCCCCCAACGAATTCCACCGTTTTTCTTCGCGTTAATCCCCGTCGCGACAGTTTCTTACCGTGGAACAGGTATTTTAGCGCGTGAATTTCCAAGAATCCTCGGGACCTTTTAAATTCCCGTTCGCCGGACGATTCACTTCGATCCGCGGAGGGCGAATTAATCGCTCGAACCCCGACAAGATTCGAAGCAAATTGTCTCGCGCAATTATTTCACGTGGCCAGCGTCAACGCGTTTTAAGAATGTCTCCGGGGCGGATAGCCCGACCTTCGGGGAATTTACCCTGGATTAGGTTTCTAAGTCACGTAACCTTCGGATGTTTCGATGATGCTTGTTCTTCGGGATCGAAAGAATGCAATTGCCTTCGACAAGGTGCGTTAAAAAGTTGTTCGGAAATCGTAAAAAGGAGGTGGCGCGATCTCGAAAAGTATGACTGCCCCCCCCTCGGTAATAATACAATTATTTCAGGGCCGTTGGGGGAAAAGTGTCGTAGTATCGGGACCGTTGAACTCCCGGAGGTATCTCGTAACTTTCGCCCGATACGTCGATCGATTAGCGTTGGCGTACCCGTAACGAATCTTCCGTGACCAAAATAGGAGCCCGTAAAGAAGCGACCGCGCGAACAATGCTTTTCCTCGGTCTTATCTCTCTCGCGGCGGCGAGGTGAGAGACGCAGAAACGAGAACGAAGAAGAAACCACGGCGTGGCGCGACACACACGGTGGAAACGTGGCAACGGGAAGAAAAAGAAACGACCGCGGGAGCCGGCGTCGGTGGAACGGGGGAAGAGACTAGCTATCGCCGTGCCAGGATCTAGTAGCCCTATAATGGGGTGTATGATTTATGTCGCCGCTGTACGCGGTGTGTGCCCATTTTCAACAGTCTCCAGGCTGCCCTTACCAACCTAAGGACAATGACTGAAGTCCATTGATCCGCTGGAAGGTCGTCGTTCACCCCTTACGTCAGGTAGCCATTATCATCCCCCATCGAGAGGCCCTCGAAAATCACGGGAAAGGTGTCTTCCTGAATGGCCTGGAAAAATTCAGAAGATTTGAAGACTTGAACACAGTGAAAAATTGGTAGACCAGGAAAAGAAGGATGGCGGTATCAACTCCCTTGACTACTAAAAGCGCCTATGAGTATGCAACTTATGCTCGCGTCAAAATCGAGCGTAGTGAAAGGGTTAATAGGGTAATTAGAGCCCGGAACGGAAGTGGTGGGAACAGGGAGAGGACCGTGAACCGAAAGCAGAGGAGTAAAGGGCAGGGGAAGGTCTATTGTTGGGACGCACGCCGTTTTGCAAACAGCAGAACTCCGGTCCATAATTGTCGCTCGTTATCGATACGATTGTTCGGTGTGCTACCAGGCTCACCGACACCATCGGCACAATAGTACCGCTCGGATATGACGGGAGAGCAGCGTACCACGCGAGCCAGCGTGATTTATACCACCTGCTGACGACTCGGGACGTCGACCGAGCTAACTCGAACACCCCACGGCTCCCCAGGTACTCGAGTATAAGATTACTAGCCACGAAATCGACATCCACGGAGCCTCGCGATTGCTATGCCCCGACGAAAATCTCTATCGACGTTTATCAGGAAATTTTCTGCGTACCGTACATCCTGGGACCAGTCGAGCGACTGATGCTCGGGGCTGAAACATCGCACCAGTCGATGACATAAGCCTTCTCGTCTATGAAACAACACTAACGTGTTTTTTTGTCGATGTCACATGATTCAAGCTCGTTTCGTGGTTGATCAGATCTTACGGAGAGTAGAAGTTTCGTAAAGAAATAACCAAAAATTTGAAGATAGTAACTTTCAGTCGATAGGGAACAGAGAGTGCAACGGATAGTCTAAACGTGCTATTCTATCACGCTAATGGTGTCGGATAACGGCAGAGCCAGGCTGATAATTATTGCCTGCTAGTGGCCCCGCTTTGAATCGAGCCAGAGATCCGCGAATGGCTGAACGATACGCGGATAGACTTTCTTTAGAGTCACTTTGTTCGAACGTAGAAGCGACCGGATGAGCTGTTGCTAGACACTGGACGCCGACCCCGGGGGTATTCGCTGGCCAACGCTGCGAATAATAAATTTCGAACGATCGCTGGCGCGATGCGGAATCCGAAAAACGCGCGTCGAATTTCATCCTCGCGATACCTCGGAATAAACGTCTTTTTCCAGTATCGATCTGAGTATCTTTTTCACAACTTCGAGGAAATCTCCTGGTGCTCTGAAAGTTAAAATTGCTTCTACCGTTCCACGGAAACATATAAATTTCTTTCGTCAAGTTTCCGTGACCGGGCAATAAAATCTTTTTCTTTATACTCCGCGTTTAATAACTTTAGAAACGCACACGTCCGCAGCACCGCTTTTACGAGGCATCTATGTTCGAACGAGTGACAAAACAAAACTAGTAGAATCCTAAAACAGTTGTTTTATGCGTAACACACTGGCGAAAGAAAAGAAACGGGTCAACGAACCCACGAAGCTACCATCAAACTATTAACGAACTTTCCTCCAACCACAAGAGTTCCAAGATCACCCGTTAATTTTATTATACGTACAAGCAATAGCGTTAAATCTTGGCAAGGATTTCGTCACCCTAAACGCGTTTACTCCGGAGGAGCCTGGGACGAGGAAACGAACAAACGTCTGGAGATTTCGGTTCCGGGTGTCGCCTGTGATGTTGACGAAACAGGGACCAAGGCTCGATGTTATCTTCTTTCTGGAAATTGCGCATTACGTGGCGTACATGCGAAACGGTTCGCGCATCTTGATGCACGTCCTACGATCAACGTGCAGAAATACAAAGAAAGGCGCGGCCCGGAGTTGCGGCAACTTCCTGAAAGCCACGGGACGACACTGGCGGTGACTTTATTGACACCGTCGTCATAAATCTTTCGGACTTAACTCCCACCGACGATCATTGTCCGCGCGCATTTTTCCGCGTTTCAGTTTCGTTCCGAGGGCTTGTCAGCGCGGCGGTTTTAAAAACTCGATGGGGGCCTTATCGCGGCCGGATCGCCCGTCGGATAACACGACCGCTATCAGGGCCCTGCCCAGCCAGTTTCACTCCCGTTGCAACAATAATGCCAAGTAGATTCGCTTCCCCGCTTGGAATAGAAATATTCGAGTCTCGAGATTTTTATTACCTCGTCGAAATTCGTTTCCTCAACGTCTCGACTTTGGAATTGCTCGGCAGAGAGTCCTGTTAGCCACCAGAGGGCTACGCTCTTGTCTTTCTCGCAAGTGCTCGATGTCTCGATCTCAATCTCGACCGAGGAAATCGACTTTAGTTTAAACTGGCGCAGCGGCCCCAATGATCCACTCACGGGTTGAATTACAAATTTTTTAAATTGCCGAGGAGTTAAGGTGACCGTGTGTGAGGCGGTTGAGCACCGCTGGGAGGGACTGGGCCCGCATAAATCTTGCGGGGGCACCGTATCCTCTGCCGCTTGAACGTCGAAAAGGACTTGTCCCGGGGACGATCGGCCGCGTGAAATTAAAAGGGGTCGGTGGGCCTAAGACTTGCGGTGCTATCGGGATACGCGCCGCGGTGTCGTTGACCCTCGGGGCGCGTCCCAGGAAGCGCGGCATCCTTCGGCGACACGGCGATATCCGCGTCTCGGATGCTCGGTTTTATTCGATCGTTAATTTGATCGATCTCCGAGGGCCGGATGCGCGTGGAATGTCGGTGGATCGTTTCGGTCGTGTAGAGGAGAGCGGGAACGAAGGGAGGGGGGACGTCTGACGACGGAGTGGAGCGGCTCGATAGAGAAATTAGGGGTGCATTTCTTCGAAGGGAATTCGCGTGGCCGAGTATCGCAGGGGCCCCAGAAGATCGGCATTTCGATACCTCGAAGTCGTACGGAAGATGCCACGACGAGGAGAGACGGCCGAAGGGTTCGTCGTTCTTTTCGGTCCTCCGGCCGAAGGGACAGGGAGAAGGGAGGAGGCGAACGGAGAAGCGCGAGGGGGGAAGAAGCGGGGAACCGTGGGGGAAGGTGGGGCCCTGTGGGCCCTTGACGCATGACTCCAATGACACTCGTGCCTATAAATCTCGTCGCGCTCCGAGCTCCGCGCCGGCCGAGTCCATATATTACTATGAGTTACGGGTGTAAACCGTTTAAACATCGGATTACCCGTTTTACATACTGTCTTTAATATTAACACTTGCGTCGGGATTCGCCTAAATCAGCTCGGGCAACCAGGAGCCTCGCGTTATCGCGTTCTCGCGCCCTCCTCGCCTCGCGGCCGCGTCAGCGTCGATTAATTAATCCCTGGCCACCGTCCGGGTTCGACGAAAGGAAGAGGAATCGCTGTGCAAGCGCGATTAGGCCCCGACGAATAACGTGATTTACGGATACCGATCGGGGGGGAGCGTTATTACTTCCCTCGTCGGACCGTATATCACTCGTCCACGGATCGGGGCGATACTTTAACGCGCGAACGAAATTATCAGACGACTTTCTCCCATTCTTTTCGATCCTCCTCGACCGAACAACAAAGTGTGCCCGCGGTTCGCCAGCCGGCCTTGCTGGCCAGGAAGAAACATCGGTCCTGGGGTTAAGGGGGGCCTGGTAGCATGAGAAACCAGACCGGACTCTTGCAATTCTTTTACCTCGCGAGCTTCACACACTGCTCCATGATGGTTTTACGATCGAGTTAACGTGTAATTTTATAGTGGTTTCTATATCAAGAAGGATAATGATAATGACAATAATCTGTATTAAACTTTAAACATCGCAGAGCAATTAACCAGTTTACTGTGTATTCTGTGTGTCACGGAAATCGATCAATGGCGAGTATAGTCGTCAAGCACAGAGTAAGTGTCGCTGTTAAATATCGCATCAAAAAGATAGGTTTATTTTATACAACTCACCATGACAAAAAATCCTGGCATTTCTCTATAACGAGTATACTCGTCAAACACAGTTAACTGGTTAAGGAATCGTTATCGTGGCGCGTAAGTAGGTTAATCCCACTTGAGTCAGACGCTCCAGTAGGCACGAGACCACACCGTTGTACGTTTAGCGTAACGATAAAGATTGCTATACTTCGTATCAAGTGTCCGCTATTTTAACAAACTGTCCACCTCCAAAATTGAGAGGTGAAATAGAGCGTGGACAGCGTCGATTAATATTCTCCCGTTGATTGTAACGTCGCAACGACGGGATCTTTATTTTCTCTGGTCGGAACGCGCGTATTGATCGATCGATCCGTGCGTGAAATTGCGGTCGAAAACCGTGGCGGGCAGGAAAGAAGAGCGTTGAGCCAAGTCTCGCTTCGGAGAGATTCCTCTCGCTTGAAATATTACCCCGAGCGCATTACCCTGCACCGGGGGTGTAAGAACTCTCCGCGTCGACACAGAGGCGCGGGCGCGCAAAAAGAGAGAAACACCATAAACTCGTCGAAATAACGGGCAGAGGGGGGAGAAGGGGACGGTGAAAGCAGAAAGTGGAAGAGAAAAAACGGAAGGAATGAAGTTCGCCGCGCGGGGAACAGAGAAAGAGAGAGAGGCGAAAAGGTGGTACGGAGTCTGATTGGCTCCGAAAAAAGGCAACGGCACGGGGCGGTGGTGATTTATGTCGACCGGCTCCGAGAGTCACCGTAGATTCGTTCTCTACGTCGGCTAATACCCCGACATTATTTGGCTCGATAAGAGGATTTCGCGCGAGAATGAAATAAACATAATCGCTAGGGGTCGCACTTCTGGCCCCCGAGACGCGCGTCCAGTTCTACATACAGGGCTTCCCAACTTCTCCCCTGTCACGCGTTGAGCCCCTAATCTTGCTCGAAAAATCCCTGATGACTGGATGAAATTCAAATAATAAATTTTGCATAAGAAGATATTATTATTTATCGAGAAATCTAATCCTGTTGCAGGTGGCCTGAGCACCGTGGCCATCGTGAGGGTCCAAGTGACGGACGTCAACGACAACCGTCCGGTGTTCGAGCCGCGCAAGTACAACGTCACCCTGAAGAGCGACAGCCCGATACAGGGGCCGATCTTGAGGCTCGTTGCCACGGATCTGGACGCTGGGCTGTTCGGGCAAGTCGCCTACAGAATCACAAACGGCAACGAGGCGGGGGTGTTTCACATAGATCGCAACACCGGCGAGCTGCAAGTGGCCAGGCCGAGCTTGTTGTCTCGATCGCACCTACACCAGCTGAACGTCACTGCAACGGATGCTGCTGGCCTGAAGAGCATCATGGACGCAGAAGTGCGAATCACCACGTCCTCCCCTGGACACAGGATCGCCAGCTGCGAGAAGCCACGCTACACCGTCACGGTTAAGGAAACCGTGCCGCAGAACAGCATCGTAGGAGGTGTGAAGGACGCTGGTGCGTCTTCGTCGTCAGGTAAGTCTCGACACGTTGATAAATGAAGATGGAAGCTCGAAATCACTCTGTGGAAGAATGGGGACTCGTTTACTCGACCTTCCATTGCGAAATTATAAAAAAATGAATCCTTATCGTAATGGCGAAAAGATCGTGTCGTTTGGAGGATTTTCAGTGGTCCGTCGCGTCCGATCGGGGCCTCGAAAAGTACGATTGTCGGACGGTGGCCGGCGAATGCATCGGAAACGTATTCCACGCGCGGCGTTACCGCGTTAGCATAGTCGCGTCACGAGAAAACTGGCGGCGACGTAGCGAACGCCCACGTGTTTGTGTACGTGCAACTACGTCGAGGGCCCAGGGCCCGCGCGATCGTATACGTGGAGACAGAGCCCGGGTATCCTGTATCCCTCTTTCTTCTGTCGACGGGGGAACCGACGGCATGTAAATCATACGAGGGAGTCTATTGTGCGCGCAATGGCTGCGAGGAACGCGGTATCCGTTTCGACGGGACGCTAGCCCCTCGGGTTTCGACAAACTCTCCAACGTGGATTTCGTTGGCGGAATCCACCAAAGATTAAGTTACATATTATGTAATTAGGAATCCGCTAAAGGTTCTCGAGTAAACGAGATTTCTAGATTTAGACGAATGTACGGAGAATAATTTCTCGAAGAGTAGAATAAAATGCATACGGTAGGGAGTTCGTGACGCGAGGCTTTGAAATCAAGCATCCCGGACGAAAGATTAGGATAAGCTCAAGGTGGTACACCCACAGACTTGGTTTTGGATTGCCGCCACGATACCGAGTTGCAAGCCCATATGTATTCGCGCTGGTTGCAGGCCTCTTTGTACGTCTACCTGTTTCAGCTGCAACGGAACTCGAATTGATGTAGTCGCTTTGCAACTCCCACGGAGAGAACGGTCATGCTACCAAGAATGTTTAGGCCACGACGTGAATTTGCTTCTTTAGTGACTCGCGTGTCGCGCGGGAAGGAAGTTCGAAGGTTCACCGTGTCGTTTCTAGAAGAAACTGATTGGATTCGGCCGACCATCTTTCCAGCTATCCTGTTACAGACTAAGTTTCTATTTTGAGATATGCAAAGATTATCCTGCAACAACCCAGGTTCCAGACTCTCGTTTTCCTCCGATCACTGTACTGTGCGTCGGTGAGAAGTTGGCAAGTGAAAGGAATGCGCTCGAAACGACGAGAGTGGGAGCGATAGGTGGCGCTATCGACGTACTCCCCTATCCCGCTGGCTTGCCCCAGGTCCTCGGGGACTGTCGACGGAGGGGGATGAAGCGGGGAGGTCAGAAAATATATCGTCGGGGCGAAACAGGTGGGCCACGCGCGGGTGGAGGAAACGTAAGGTCCTGGACGCGGAGAGGACGCGAAGGAGGGTAAGGTCGCGGATCCAAGGGGGGTTGGGTGAGCCTAAGAGGGGATCGGCGAAGGCGGGAGAGGTACGTATCCGTGTTTCCACACTGGTGGTACATCCGATGCAAGATACGGCGCGTCACGACCTGCGCTCGCCGCGCCATATACCCGATGCACCGTGTAAAGTGTCTCGTGGCGTATCGACCGGCACGGTTCGCTACGTTATAGGCTCGAGAATGGTGGATAGTTTACACGGTGGTGCCTTACCGGTGGTCGTATTGTTCGCCCGCCATGGCCCGCATATGCAGCCTGTTGCATATCAATGCGCGAACCTCGAGTGTGCCCGACCCTCTCTCTCTCTCTCTCTTTCGCTCCCATTTTTTCTCCGTTGGTCGCTCCGGGACGGACGGATCTCTTCTTTCGCGAGGCGCTCGATCGCCCTGCGTTCCGTTCGTCTCTCTTTCTTCGCCGCGTTCCTTCGCACGCGATCGCCAACGGAGGAGAGGCCAACGCGATATCTCCGAGGTTAAAAAGTACCCTGACCCCGATCCTCAGCGAGCACTGGCCAATAATAAATAGATCGACCGAGCTTTTAGTAGTCAAAAGGGATTGGCAGTGGTTTGTCACGACTCGATTTCGAACGTGAGCGGACGTTGATGGGGACTTAACGGCGGTAACGCATGCTCGAAAGGGTGTCGGGTTTCGCGGCGAAAGTCGTCGTTCCCGTAGAGATCGGATCGATCGGGCGATTTCGGATCGGGGCACGGTGAATCGGCCACGCGTCCGCGCGGGGAACCTGTTCGCGCGGAAGATCGGGCACTGGCTGGCACTCGGGCCCACAATATTTGACACACGGCAGCCAATCAGATTATCAGATTAAAGTCGGACGAGCGGCTCTCGGGGCCCGGATCGTCGGCACAGGTGCGATTCGTTTTGCGAGAGAGAGCGTCCCGCGACACCTGTTTCGATACGGTATGACGCGTCTCGAACGACGCCCGATTCGTTCCGCGCACGGGACGCGCGGCGTGTAACGCTCTTCCCCTACCCCGGTCCCCATCGAAATTTTCGCCGCGGCTACGGGGGCGCATTTGCATAATTATTGCCCCGGCGATGGTTCGCGTCGCGGCGTTAACTCCGAATTCATTAATTTCGTATTTATCGCGGAACATCGAGTCGGGGCGTTATCAGATCGCCGTACCGAAAAACCAGCGCCGGAAGACGTTACCGCCAGCTTTACGAGCACCTGTTTCGATAAAGCTGACAGGAACGCTCTCCTCTGGAAATAACGAAAAACAGCGCCGGGTCGTTACGCGGGGCGCGCGAATCGTCGAAAAACCGAGGGCCAGTTAAAAAGCAACGTAGACGAACGCCTTATTGGGCGGCCAGGCCTCGGAGATCGCGCACGGACGGACGACCGCACGATCCTTCCATAAAACCTGGCGACAAAGTGAGGAACGCGCTTCATTTTACGGCCGAGTTTATGGTACCTGACGGACGGGGGGCCCAGAAGGGGGACAGGGGATCATCGCGACGACTAGAGACGACCAGTTTTATCTTATCCGCGAAACGACCGGCCGCTCCCAAGTTTTCTCGATCCCGAGCTTTCGATCGCGAAGGTGTCCTGCGATCCTGGGCCAGCGCGACGTTTCCAAACGGCCGTCCCTGGAATTCGAGCGTAATTCTTTACCCTTTCGTTCAGAGATTATTTCAAAATCGCCGGGAGAAATATTTGTTTGCGTCGTCGAGAGATTATCGGGTTTTAGAAGCCACGAGTGTTCCCGATAGCGTCTTTAGGAATTTTCTGTAAGAGTAACTGGAGTGCAATTTTAATATTTTAACGATATTAGAAGAAACGTGAAAGAGATTCACATTAAGATACATCGCAGGTCGATGCTATTTACATTGATTTCCGTAAATCTCTCTTTCGATACTTCATCGAGTCTTTTTTTTTTAATTTAATTTCGATCTCTGAAGATTCATGGTATACTTGGTGGAATAAATGTAGTGACTCTCGTAAAAGCAGTGGGGCGCCAAGGCGATACAGCCATAAATTATCGTTTCGGAACCGCGCCTAGAAAACCTTTTCACACCTGTTAATTAAAACTTATTAAAACTAAATTATCGAAGTATCCCGGGGAAAAATATATATCTGCGTGTTTAATGTCTTGCAAACGCGTACGAACGTTTCCGCGTTACTTTCAGTGCAAACGTAATAAGATTAATTTAATAACGTAACACGGATCGATCTAAACAACTGATTGTACATTTGAAGCGATAGAAATATTCTATTCAATAATTTTATATATGCAACCATATCGTCGTGGTGAGAATGAACGGAATAACTTCTTGCTGTAAAATAATGTCATTCGCCACCCCTGAAATAACTATGAATATGTGAGTTTTAAGCAAAATTGTTTCCTTAGAAAGTTAATCGAGATTCCAGAGAATACCGTAGAGCGTATCCGTCTTATCGAAGCCTATGTAAAATTCTCACAGGTGTGAAAAGGTTTTTTAGGCGCGGTCCTCGAACGATAATTTATGACTATATCATCTCGACTCCCTGCTGTGTTTACGAGAGTTACTATATTTGTTCCACCAAATGTACCATGAATCTCAAAAGTCCTGTGTTTAGGTAAATTCAGAGAAACCATCTCTATTCATTGAAGAGTAATCCACTTCCATACCATCTGGACAAAACATTATATAACATTACGTAATACTCCAACGATTTCATTAGTACTGGATTCTATCACCGTAACCCCATTTCCTGGGTTACCGGATTCCAAACTGGTCCAGAAGAGATGGGCTCTGGACCTAGCGATTCGTAGGCGTAATCCTTTGATCCTCGAGAACCCGGAATTCCTCTTACACACTTACGTAATCCCAAAGGCGATAAGATAATCTATCTCCCCTCTGGTGAACGCTAATTTAATCCGTGGATCGAAAGGGTTGGTAACGAGATCGAATTACTCTCTGGATTCCCAACGAACGATACTAGTCGATGGAGTGTTTGGTGGTTTTCGTGCCCTGGGATTCTTGTCCGGGGGAATGCGCCTCGAGTGGCGGTCGACGGAAGAGACGACGAGAGAGGGTTGGACCCCGCGAGACAAGAGAGCAGAGCGAGAAAAAGACGGAGGAAGAAAGGAGGAGGAGGAGGTGGGCCGTCGTCGTCGTCGTCGAGGTCGCATAAATCGTCGCGAGTCGGATTCCGGGCAGCCGAACGCAAGCCGCCATTGTCCAGGACTTTTTGCCCCTCCCTCTCTCGCTCTCTCCACGGCGAGTGCTGCTGCCGCGGAGCTGCACTCTTTGCATACGCTTTAAATATCACCGCTCCGTTGGCTTTGAGGGCTCCCAGCACCACGTCTTTCCCTCTTATGCGCTCCTTTACGTTGGTACCGGCCGAACGCTGGGGCGGAGCAGACGGTCGACGTCCAAGGGAAGCCGAAACCAAACTCTTCTCTCGGTTTCTGCTCCCTTTGTGCCGCTCAGAACCGTCCACTTTCCGCCATCGCCGCGGCCACGTCGACTCCGAGCCTAGTCTCGAGCTGTCGCGCTAATCGACAACCCTCGAACGAAATCTCCACCCCCTTGGAAGTTTCTAAAACCCCCTTTTTATGCTGCAAGATTTAAATTTTAATTAAATCACAAATGTGAGTGTTATTTGACACGTTCACTGCCAGATCAAAAATATTCTGCAAGACTGCGTAATCTGAAATTTATTTCTCTCGAGGACTCTCAACTTGAGAAGTAAGTTTTCTAGTTCCCTTAGTGGTAAATCCTGTCACCAAGGAAGTTGTTTCTACTATTAAGTAGAATGTGCACGTCTGATCCGATAAAACAGACGTCTGACTATCTAACAAAAGCAAACTATCGAGTACAAACGATTTGTGAGTATATTATACCCGGGACGTTGATGTCGGAGCGCCTGAGAGACCGGAATATTCCAATCGGGGCTCTATTTATTTGCACGGGCATAAACTAGGAAATAATCGCTACCGCGCGTGTGCAATCATGGTAAACGAACGAGTTAACAAAGTTATTATGTCGATAACGATCCGCCGTTCCATCAATCCCTCGTAACTTTTCTAATTGGTCCCGTGGAACAACGATTTCTATCGAGTGCCCCGGGGTTTGATCGAACGTCGTCCGGTATTAACGCCCGTTTCGGAATAATTTGTAGATCGAATAAAAACGAGAGCCCGAGCGGCGTTATCGCGCGACACTCTCGATCTCGGGCGAACGATTTCGAGTTTTTGAAAACGACCTAAGCGGACGGGGCTAATCTTATCCCGCCGACACATCGTTAGTCTTTAACGAATTTAACGACGATGCCATATAAAGATCAACGAGCAGTGGCGTCGTTCGACGGTGTCTATAAAGATAGACGGAGATATAATTCGAGGAACGATCCGTATGTTACGACCACGGATAAAATTCGCCTAAATCCCCCCCTCGTTGGAGGTTCCTCCTTCGATCGGTGAATTGAAAAAAAAAGAAATTTATATTTACCGATACTGGAAAACCTAATGCAATTATTTGTCACATTTTGCTAGAGACAAAATCTCGATACGAAACGTTCCTTAACTTTCTCGTGCTCGAACGGGAACGAGACCAGTTCCAGAGCATTGTTCGGATATTCCGTCGAAAGAAACGACGTGGGAAACACATAAAATGTCATTAGTGTAAAGAATCTCGTGGCCGAGTGGCCGTGACACGTCCCCGGGAGAGCAGAAAATTTGTGGGCCAGGAGTGCGATATAAAACGCGACAACGTCGGGGATAAAGCGGGGTCGGAATTCTCGTCGGTCGGAACAGGGATGACGCAAAAAGCAGGAGTTCTTTCCTACTCGAAGATGAAGTATTCCGGCGTCGTGACGCGGTCGATTCGCCGGGGTTCGTTCGGTCCTTCTGTTCCTTTTCCACTCCGATCCTCGGATCTTCCCTTCCTCCGATCGTGCGGACCCGTGCGCGCATCGTGCTTTCGCCGGACTTGCAAATTTCACCAGCCTCTTCGGGGTCCGTGGCTGCTGCCTTTGCATCCCGAGAACGAGCCAGCCCAACCTAAACCGAGCTGCGAGATCCGCGGGGAAAGATAGCGAGAGGAGTCTCTCTGCCACGGCAGGACGAATGCCCGCAGTCTGATTTGCGTAATTCCGTTCCTGGAATTTCGTGTCCCGTGCTACCAAGCCCCCTGCTCTCTTATTCCGAGAGAATAGATAACAGAGACGGTGCCCTATCGACAAGATTTGACCACAGAGGAACCAGGGACGAGCTAAACTTTAAATGAAATTCAGTTCAAATAGGGAAATATATTCTGCAGACCCTCGAAGTGTACCGTCTCGTAATATCTAGAGTGATTAGCAAACTATCGGACCCAGCGAGCACCGCGGCAATTTATTACGATTATTAATCCTCGAACGAGGACCTCGCGCCAACGTTCGAAACAGACGTGGCCTAATCGTCGGGTCTCCCCAACCCGTTGATTCGTTACGAGGAATCATGAGAAAGTTCAGCCGGGTCCGTCCGCGCGTGAAATATTGCAACCACTTGACTCTCGGGGCCGGCATAGAAATTTTCACAGTTCGTAAAGCAGGTACGCGAAGACGGTTTAATAACTCACAGGTGTGGCGAGCTCATTGTTCATCGCCGTTTAAGGCCCGACAGCCTCCGCCTCCCGGTAAACACGAAGTCGGCGCTCGTAAAACGTTGCGTTTTTTACTCCATCGGGCATCGAAAGACTCGTGACTTTTTCAACGTTGCAATTTCAATTCGCTTTAGTAACGAGCCCCCTGCCCCCTGGGCCGCAGATCGAAACAAATTTCTGCACAGCGGCGTCGATGTGGCCGACCCGTTTCCACGCTCCGCGTTTTCTCCGTTCTCGAACGATATTAATCGTTCGAATACAATGACTAGAAAAAACACGTCTACGAACGTTTCAAGAGTCTTGTATACGTGGTATACGGGTAGATCTCACACCTTACGGACCACCATACGCCGGTCAGTTGAGAAAATATTCACTGCGCGTAAATATATGCGAGTTGACTGTGGGAGGGATTGAAAAATCGACAGGGGGTAGGTGAACTTTATCTTAAAAATTATTTTCAGTTACAGGGGTCGAATACGATCATTTTTGGTGAATACACATACCCCCGAAATCCTGCTCGGTTTCGAGAAAAAAATTCCTTAGCGAAAATACAATGAGCAAGAATGCACACTTCCCTGAAATTTTCGGCGAAAAAGAAAATTTCAAATTATTCCAGAAAAATTATTTTTGGCTGCGGGGGTGGATTATAATCATTTTTGGTGAACACAAATACCTTTGAAATCCTGCTCGGTTTCGAGAAAAAAATTCCTTAACGAAAATACAATGAGCAAGAATGCACACTCCCCTGAAATTTTCGGCGAAAAAGAAAATTTCAAATTATTCTAGAAAAATTATTTTTGGCTGCGGGGGTGGATTATAATCATTTTTGGTGAACACACATACCTTTGAAATCCTGCTCGGTTTCGAGAAAAAAATTCCTTAACGAAAATACAATGAGCAAGAATGCACACTTCCCTGAAATTTTTGGCGAAAAAGAAAATTTCAAATTATTCTAGAAAAATTATTTTTGGTTACGGGGGTGGATTATAATCATTTTTGGTGAACACAAATACCCTTGACATCCTGCTCGGTTTCGAGAAAAAAATTCCTTAACGAAAATACAATGAGCAAGAATGCACACTTCCCTGAAATTTTTGGCGAAAAAGAAAATTTCAAATTATTCTAGAAAAATTATTTTTGGTTACGGGGGTGGATTATAATCATTTTTGGTGAACACAAATACCCTTGACATCCTGCTCGGTTTCGAGAAAAAAATTCCTTAACGAAAATACAATGAGCAAGAATGCACACTTCCCTGAAATTTTTGGCGAAAAAGAAAATTTCAAATTATTCTAGAAAAATTATTTTTGGCTGCTGGGGTGGATTATAATCATTTTTGGTGAACACACATACCTTTGAAATCCTGCTCGGTTTCGAGAAAAAAATTCCTTAGCGAAAATACAATGAGCAAGAATGCACACTTCCCTGAAATTTTCGGCGAAAAAGAAAATTTCAAATTATTCTAGAAAAATTATTTTTGGCTGCGGGGGTGGATTATAATCATTTTTGGTGAACACACATACCTTTGAAATCCTGCTCGGTTTCGAGAAAAAAATTCCTTAACGAAAATACAATGAGCAAGAATGCACACTCCCCTGAAATTTTCGGCGAAAAAGAAAATTTCAAATTATTCTAGAAAAATTATTTTTGGCTACGGGAGTGGATTATAATCATTTTTGGTGAACACACATACCTTTGAAATCCTGCTCAGTTTCTGGAAAAAAATTCCTTAGCGAAAATACCATGTCTGATCAAGAATGCACACTCCCTTGAAATTTTCGGCGAAAAAGAAAATTTCAAATTATTCTAGAAAAATTATTTTTGGCTGCTGGGGTGGATTATAATCATTTTTGGTGAACACACATACCCTTGAAATCCTGCTCAGTTTCGAGAAAAAAATTCTTTACCGAAAATACAATGAGCAAGAAATTTCTCCGAAATTTGAAACATCATAACTCCTGAACGGATTGGAGGATTTTAATGAATCGAAAGGCAAACAACGCGTATTTTAGTGAAGAATATAGAGAAATTCTAAGAATATTCGAAATGTTATTCCTTAATCTCGTAAATAGCCCCAGAAGAATACATTGTTCCAGTAAACTTTTACGAGTTATTTAATTCTAGATCCTGATTTGAAAGGAATCTGGTGGTGTGGATGGATTCTGGAGAGTCTATGGCGTCTCGAAAAGCTGCGAGCAAGGCGTTCAAAGGTCCATGGGTGCTCTCTCGGGGTCGGGGAGTGTGCGTGCGAACATATAGATGCTTAGATAGGGCAGCGCTACGAGGCGCGATGAGAGCGAGTCGGGGCCCCGTTTCTCCGCGCGCTAGGGCCCTATGATGCGCCTTCCTCGACTCTTATCTCGCGCCTCGTTATCGCCGTTTACCATCTCACGGTCTAGAGAGCGGAGGGTCCTCTGTGCGCTCTCCGTGCATGCACGCGCTCCTCCATATATCTTTTTCTCGCTCTTCCTCCGATCCTTCGGCGATTCGATCCCCTTTCCCGTTTCTGCCCCGCTCTCGCCGCCCTTGGAATTTCGAGGAAGGAGAATTACTGCGGGGTAATCCTAGATGAGATTGTTGAAGGCGGCGGTAGGGGGGGCGGGAAGGATGGCCAACGTAGGTGAGAAACGACGCGATGTGTGGCGAAACTCTACACTCCCGTTCAATCATGCAGCGTCTAAATACGAAATTCTTGCAGTTCCTTTCTGCACCGCGGCCCGGCTGAATATTAGGATTCGCAGAAAGGACGATTAACTCGGGGCTCGTGTTCCAGCCATATGGTCGGCACTTCTCCTGCCCCGGAGCGCCTCGAACATGCATCGTCGAAACCTTCGTCGTGGAAATATTAAGAACGAATAAAAGACGTGTTTCAGAGCGTTCCCTTAACGATCCCTCTGTTGCGCGTAGACGTAGTTGGAGATAGGAGCGGCGAGAGTGGCGCGGGCGCTAGACAACGGTAGCTAATGTCGAGCATCATTTTATTTTCGCTCGGTTGCAAGCTGCGCGCAACCTTATTGTCGCCGTCCATTGTCTTGTCGTTCTTGCCGCCCTCCGAGCCCTCTTCTTCTTCTTATCCCCGGTGCGCGCCCCTTTCTGTAGAACCGTCCGCCATGCCAGACCATTTAGCCGCGTCCCGTGCACCGGGGACGTTTTACGCATGTACGTGGCTCTATTCGTTTGTTTACCGGTCTCGATGCTTGCATTTCTTGCGCTATTGTGCGCCGGCTACACGTTCGTTCCGCTGTTACCCGCGTCGGAGAGAAATCCTCCGCGGGTCTCCCGGTTGTGAGAACCACCAGCTCGCCCGTTGCAATTTGTACGTTCGTATTTCCAACCGATCCGCGGTGGCCGCGCGTTCGACCGATACCAGGCGAATCGTTCCGCCCCTCTGCATAATCCGGAAATAAATATTCCGTCGCGTAGCGTACGCGGCGGCGTGTACGTGCCAGGGCACGTCGATATAGCCGTAAGGTGGACGGTAAACGCCGGACGGACGGCGTTGATGCGCTAAAGAGAACCGGAGAAGGCGTGCTCGGGGCAAAGGGAGACGAAACGAACGATCGCGAGGAAAAGGGGGACGAGCGAGACCCCCGTCAACGACAGCATACCTTCGCCACGGTATCGCTTCTTCATCGCATTCGTCGCGTCGCTGGACGCTACCACGACCCACGGCTAATCATCATTATTTAATTACGAGATCGTTTTTCGTGGCGCGGAAGAATAGTGTCGCCGGTTCGCGGAGGCACGTCCCTATCGTCGTCAGGCGTCGTTCCGTTCGACGATTTTCGTAAATCTGGCACTCGGGGGTCGTCCTTCGAGCGCGCGGAATTCGAGACACGTATCCGTGGACTCGGTTTCCGCGAGGTTTTACGACCCTCCGGCTTGGAATCGTCCTTAAAGACCGATGACGGTACGACGTGTCGACGAGTGTTACAGTCCTGCGGGCAACCGATCGTTCGGATCCACCGCGAACTCGATCCCGAGGGGTTAACAACTTCATTCCGTCTTATTTCATCGTTACGAGCGTTGCAGCTTCTACACTCGCGCGAGAAAAATGGAAAATAACGATTACGTTGCGCGATAATGTCTTGTTAATGGAAAAAGCACGCCTCCGCGGGTCCAGTGAATCAACGGGGCGAACTGTATTTTCGAAAATTTCATCGCGCGCCGTTCCCTAATTAACGAACGGCGGGCGGATTCGATTCCGTTTCGCTCGGCGTCAAGTCCCGATCGGCGTTATCTCGATCGATCGCTATAACCGGCGGAGGCTGGCTACCCGGTCCAATTAAAAATCCACGAATTTATGCAAACGGTCGGGCTTTTATTGGCCGCCGAGAGCCGGGGGCCCCGGGACATTCCGAAATCGATCGCGCGGGACGCCGCGTCGGAAATCGCGACCGTGAAACGAGGATGCCCGATCCTTTCGGGCCCACGGTCCGCCGGCGCGGGACGCGCGGGGTGACGGGCGTCCCCGAAGGAACGAACCTCCTATTTAGAGCGAAACGGCTCGTAATTCGGTCGTGAATGTCCCGGTCGGCGGGCCGTTTCGGTGTCCGCGAAAAAGGACCGAGCGAGGTGACAAAGTATTCACCGAAGGCGATTACGAGCTTTCCTCCGCGGTCGTAAACGCGCGTTTTACGTGGTCGGGGCGATCGACGGCCACGGTGCCGCCCCTGAGGACGGCCTACGGGGCCCAGCCACCGTACGACCTCGAGTGGGATGGCCCGTTACGAGCTAATTAGCAAAATAAGAGAAACTCTCTGTGAGGTATACAAGCGTGTCGTAGCTGCAGCAGCGTAGGCAAGGGAACTCTACCGCGTCCTTATACGGCGTGATCGAATCGTCAGTCTGTAATTTATCGCGAGTTTTCTTAACCCGGAATGTTTCTCCTTGTGAAACTCGGTGCACCGGTTTTTTTCTCCCCCCCCCCCCCCACGTTCGCTACCGCTTCGTTTCTTCGTTTCCTTCTTGTCCGCTCGGAACGAACAGAGCAATTAAAACGCGATGTTTAGAGACTAATATCGTACGCCATTCTCTGTCCCGCCGCTGGGATTACTCCCGCTCGATCGATCACGAAAGTCTAACGAGCATGGCGAAGAATATGTTCTCCAGAAGGAAGCGATTATTAATTTCAGCTCGATGAGATTGTTTCTGGAAATGTCTTCGCCCCGGCGTATCGTGCCACGCCTATACGTGGCAGAGAAAATTAGTCCGCGAGGAGGAATAGAAGCCATGCAAAAACTGCTACCAGTTCCAGGCTCTTCTTTAACATAGCCCAACGACTATTCTGCACGCGATGATCGAACGAGCCAACGGATGTCTCGACCGAATGGCGTAGCGTTGCCGTTTATTAACCGTTTCGTTACTACCGACCGCTCGAATCGTTCTCCGGCTAAACGATCTACGAATACGACACCCGGGAGTCGTTGTACCAGATATTTCAAGATAGTTGCCGGATTGTCTTCCTCATGCAGGTTCTTCCGCGCTGGACATTCCTCTATTATGAGCTTCGTCGCTTGAATTTCATTATCGTTCGCACAGTAGGATGGGATCGTGTTTTATTACCAGCTACGAACGAGTCAATCGAGACGAATTTTAAATTGTTTAGAAATATATTTTCTCTCACGGTACCATACGAAAGTATTCTTCGTCTTCTTGGCCAGAATATGTTTGATCGTAAAGACGTCTCTCCTTTTGAATAGTCTATTATTTGCTGGACTCCTCCAGGGACCCTTTCTGACGCCTGACGTTGAGTTCCTGAGGCTTGGGAGCCTATAATCTCCCGCACCCAGGATCGCGAACATTGTTTCCACCCCCTGGTGACACGATATCCCAGCTTATTAGACATCATTCTCGAGTCGCAGAGGAACTGGTACTCAAGGACTCTTCTTGACCCAAATATATTCGATTGTAAGGACGTTTTCTCTTGAATAGAGTCTATTATTTGCTGGACTCTCCCATGGACGAGATCCTTTTGGACGCGTGACAGCCTTTCATATGTTTTAATTCCGGACGAACCGATTGTCAGAAACGAAATCCGACGAGGCTTTTGAATCGTTCGTTTCCCAGACGGCCACAGCTCGCGATTCTCGTTAATATTTGCCCGCATCTTTGCGTCATAATTTTCGATCCAAATTGCAGTATCGCACTTCATAAATATACGTAATGCTTTTACCGTACTTAGTTGCGAACACGCGATTACAGGTTACGGGGCATGGTTAAGCTTACGTTGTCTTTATTTCAGCTCGTTTTACGCTAATTTACAATTTATTTTAAGCTCTAGCACACTTCCTGCGCGCGAATCTATTTTTATAGCCCCATAAACTGTCAATTAGTTTAACAGCAATGTTCTCTGGCTATAAAATTGTTATATAATACGATCTCGCTTGTTATTGGATAGAAAGCTTTTCCTAGCCAGCAGCAAACGTCGTTTGAATTTGCATTTTCTACGTATTCCATAGAACGAGCTACGTAATTGCAAATATTAACCCTTTGGTACGACCAAAGTTATTCTGAGCAAAGTATAGATACAGTATTTTTCTGGGATATAAAAATAATGAATATTTTACAGTATATATAGTAAAGCATGTAGTCAAATGAACAGACAGAATGAATAATTAGACAAGCATTGGTACTGTCTATGATATAGTTATCTATGAATCTTTCACATCGATCACAGTAGATTTCTAACTTCTCCTTTCGATTTGCACTATCAGATACCACTCTGTGTATTAGAATGACACTTAATGGTAACATGGACGATGAAAATGTCGAGTATTTAGGGTCTAGTACCGAGGGACTCGAAGCTGAAGACTCCAACATCTTTTTACGTAAATTCATCCCCTTTTGACTTGCAAAAATATCGAGTACTCTAGGGATGTCTAGTACTGAGGGACTCGAAGCTGAAGATTCCCATATCTTTTTATATAGATTCATCCCCTTTTGTCTTGCACTATCAGATACCACTCTGTGCATTAGAATGATACTTAATGGTAACATGGACGATGAAAATATCGAGTTTTTAGGGTCTAGTACCAGGGGACTAGAAGCTGAAGGTTCCAATATCTTTTTACGTAGATTCCTCCCCTTTTGACTTGCAAAAATATCGAGTACTTAGCGATGTCTAGTACCGAGGGACTCGAAGCTGAAGATTCCAATATCTTTTTACGTAGATTCATCCCCTTTTGACTTGCACTATCAGATACCACTCTGTGCATTAGAATGACACTTAATGGTAACATGGACGATGAAAATATCGAGTTTTTAGGGTCTAGTACCAGGGGACTAGAAGCTGAAGGTTCCAATATCTTTTTACGTAGATTCCTCCCCTTTTGACTTGCAAAAATATCGAGTACTTAGCGATGTCTAGTACCGAGGGACTCGAAGCTGAAGATTCCAATATCTTTTTACGTAGATTCATCCCCTTTTGACTTGCACTATCAGATACCACTCTGTGCATTAGAATGACACTTAATGGTAACATGGACGATGAAAATGTCGAGTATTTAGGGTCTAGTACCAGGGGACTAGAAGCTGAAGGTTCCAATATCTTTTTACGTAGATTCCTCCCCTTTTGACTTGCAAAAATATCGAGTACTTAGCGATGTCTAGTACCGAGGGACTCGAAGCTGAAGATTCCAATATCTTTTTACGTAGATTCATCCCCTTTTGACTTGCACTATCAGATACCACTCTGTGCATTAGAATGACACTTAATGGTAACATGGACGATGAAAATGTCGAGTATTTAGGGTCTAGTACCGAGGGACTCGAAGCTGAAGGTTTCAACATCTTTTTACGTAGATTCATCCCCTTTTGATTGCACTATCCGTGTGATACCAAGAGTATCGTTGCTATAAATAAAAATATAGAGTACTGAGGGATCGAAGGTTGGCGATAGATCCGTCCCTGGTCGCGATCCACGGGTGCAATAGTCGGCTCGTTTATACGAGGGTGGCGACGATCGAGCATCGGGTAAGCTATCGATGCAAAATAAACGGTCGCGATGACAGAAAGTGCTCGTCCCCGCGGAGGCAGAGCTTAGAGAGGAGACCGGGCCGCGTCCTGCACGTGAGAACGAGCCGAGCGGAAGCAGGACGAGGCGTCGTCGCGCGCGAACGGCGAACAGAGAGCGCGGGAGACAAGAAAAGGAGCACGGGAACGGGAGTCAAGGAACTAGAAATGAATTCCATTTGTGCGATTGAGAGGGAACGAGCAAGGGAACGGCCGAACGGGACGGGGAGAGGCTCAAAGGGGGACAGAGAGAGAGAGGAGAGGAGAGGATAAAAAGGGCTGGCACGACGTCGCTCGCGAGGAAACACGGCGTCGGGAGGGTTACCATTGCCTCGTGGTAGACCTCGATGGTGAGACGCGACCGTATACCATGGGACCCCGTGCAACGAACGGAGAGAGAGGCGAATAGGAAGGACAGCGGATAAACAGAACTCGCGGCAAAGAACGAGACGCGGATAGATTGTAAATAAGGGTGGGGACCGCGGGATTATTCTGAATCGGTGAGCTCTCGACGAGTTTCTCTACCGACTCGCATTGTCGGTGCACGGCTAGAGGCCACGTTGTGGTACGAGGTGTTGCACGGATACGAGGTGTTACGAGGATATATCCTGAGCACGTGTACGCACGCGTACGCGAACCCACACTATGGCGCCAGAGTACATCGGCGAACCATTCACTGGCGGAACCAGAGATGGGCAAAATTCTTATCCTTATACGCGTGGCCACTGACGCGCTTTTCTGGCCTGCCGTCTTCCTCAAACCCTTCTCTGATAGGGGAGGGTATTTATGGAAAGATGAATTAATGTGCACAGAATCGTTTCTGCCATTATCCGGAACAAACGAAAATCGAGTAAACGTTACCAGGTCGAAGGGATTGCCACGGTTAAGGAGGGCACAGCGTTGGGAAAGTGGATCGAACGAACGTGTAGTATCCCGCGTAGCCAGATTGAATTGGTCGTTCGGCCGTCGAGATTCGGGCGACGATTGGATTTGCAATGCTAATGGAACTTTATGACCCTGCAGATTGAGAGATTAGAAGCAATCTAATGCCGCGTATCTGTGTCCGGGGCGATTAAAAATTACGAGGACTGATCAGATACGCATCTTTAATACGATACCGCGGGGTCCCCCGAAGTCCCATTCGCCGGAACGGGCGCAACGCGATCGGGCACGAAATACGACTCCCGGAGCTTTCTATTAACCCTTCTGATTATAAACGACGTTTAGAGAGTGATTCTAACAACTGGGGCTGTAATTTTGCTGTAGGCGAAGATCGAATGAAATCGTCGGGCGAACTTTTATATCGTTTAATGATCATTATTATCTTGTTACGGCCGGTGGTTATGATCGCTGGAATGAAATTATAACTGTTCGCGGAAGGCAGTTCCTCCCGCGGAGCAACAACATATTTTGTTAACTGGACAGGAGATTACCTGTATAATTCTATCTCGTTTCTAATTATTATTTTATGGTACGATGTTTCTCCGAGTGCTTAGCCACTCGGGCTCCCCGGGGCCATTCCCCGCGCGAAAGGCACCAGTTAATGACATTGGGAACTCGATACGTCAGGAAATGCTTGGATCGATCGACTGTTGGGCATCGTTAAAAAATTTATATTTATTAGATCTCTGGCTCCGCCAAACAGCAACCGGAAGTTATCCACCAAGCCCTGATATTTTCACGAGGGGATGAGTTTCCCGTGTCTCGAGCCTGTCATCGTGGATGGCTCGAGAGGGCTGGGAATCGATGATGCGCGGATTGCGGGCTCCCAGCTAGTAAAAACTCGCTCTGGATTCGATCCACGGACTCGCGGGGACGGGCTGGCGAACGGAAAGGCGGAGGCAAGGAAAACGGGGGGAGGGGGGGTGGCCAGACGTGGGCCACGAGGGCTTCGAGGGACCGGACTGGACCGGCGATCTCCGCGAATTAATCAAATACGCGAGCGATTTGTCTTCGTTACACCCACGTAGGCACCCCGGAGGGACGCCTGTGTAACCGGGGTGACGAAGCCCTCTCGAGTCGGCACCGCGGGTGAAAAACCCGTTCACCGACTGCGCCGCGGATCGTAATTTATTCCCTCGATGAACGGACGGGGGGGGGGGCGGACAACTTCAATTTTGACTTGAACGTTAAATTTCGGCACGCGACGCAAGGAAGTTTTACTTTATTCGAAATCGGAGGGGCGAGATCGGTGGCGTCTCGAGAGATACGAGCTGCATCGAATTATTGGACGTCCGTGTCCGGATTAGCGAGTGGTGGCTTCAGGAAACCGCGTAAAGTCGCGATAAAATTTCTCGGCTTATTTGCAGAGTCTCGTGTCCCCAGAAGGGTTCGACGAAACGCTTGCGCACGGTCCCAACGGCCGATTATAATTTAACGATTATCGATAAATAGATGGGCGCGAAGGGAGCGATCGCGTTTGTTTATATTGCCGTTTAAAACGCCGCGACGATTATCCGCGCTGGCCGGTGCAATCTCGTTTCCAGTCCGAGAACTGCGTACGAGGCCGGGAATCGCCACGGACACGCGGACGATTTTGCCGTATTGGGATGCGAAGTAAATCGTAATTATATACGGAGAGTAGTACAGGATCGGGTGGACCCTCCTCTCGCGGCGAGAGTCGATGGAAAAAGATAACGCGGACGTTTAATAACACGGGTACCGAATGCCGATGGGTGTAGGTACAGCGTGTCGATGTGCGTGTTCCTCCGTCTCGCTCTATCCCCCTTTCGAACCAACACTACTACCCACGCGATGCGTGTTTCCAACGCGATCCGCTGCCCCTTCCGTGGCGCTGCTTGCCAATTACGCTTTACGATTAGTCCCAGAAGGCGGACATCTTGTTGGGCCCCGCGAAATCCAACACCCGAAAGCTTCCTTTTTCTCTGAATTTTCTTTAAATTAATTTTCAAGCGTTCCGACGATCCTCTTCAAACATAGAGCCGATAAAACTTACATTTTCTAGTAATAACTTAATATAAATATTTTCAAAATATGGAGCAATGTAAAAAAAAAAATTTTTAGACGAAATTAAAAATTTTTCAAATCGTTCCAAAAAAATTATTTTCGATTGCAAGGGTCGATTATAATCATTTTTGATGAATAGATATACCCCCGAAATTCTACCCAGTTTCGAGAAAAAAATTCGAGAAGGTGTGAAATTTTTCGACAAAATTCAAAATTTTCAAATCGTTATAAAAAAATTATTTTTGATTGCAGGGACCAATTATAATCATTTTTGGTCAATAGACATACCCTCGAAATCTTAACCATTTTTGAGAAAAAAATTCCTTACCGAAAATATCATTCCAGGCCAAAAATGGTAAAATTTCATGCGAATCTTTAAAATGTCATAACTTCTGAACGGATTGGACGATTTTAATGTTCAAAAAGCCAAACGCCGCGTATTTTAGTGTAGAATATGTAGCAATTATAAAAATATTCGAAAAGTTGTTCCTTGACCCCGCAAAATGAGAAAAACCCAATAAAAATGGTCCACTTTTCAAATAGCCATAACTCCTATAATAGTGAATATATTTCAATGAAACTTTTTTCTGAAGTAGAGCATTAGACAACTTTTCTGTAGGACGTCAAATGAAATTACTAAAAATCAAAAACGAATTTTTAAGAAAAATCGACAGGGGATAGGTGCCTAAATTTTTCGACGAAAGAAAAATTTTTCAAATCGTTCTAAAAAAATTATTTTCAGATGCGGGGGTCAATTACAATCATTTTTGGTCAATAGACATACCCTCGAAATCCTAACCATTTTTGAGAAAAAAATTACTTACCGAAAATATAATTTCTGGCCAGAAATGTCTGCCTGAATTTTCATGCGAATCTTTAAAACGTCATAACTTCTGAACGGATTGGACGATTTTAATGTTCAAAAAGCCAAACGCCGCGTATTTTAGTGTAGAATATGTAGCAATTATAAAAATATTCGAAAAGTTGTTCCTTGACTATGCAAAATGAGAAAAACCCAATAAAAATGGTCCATTTTTCAAATAGCCATAACTCCTATAATAGTGAATATATTTCAATGAAACTTATTTCTGAAGTAGAGCATTAGACAACTTTTCTGTAGGACGTCAAATGAAATTACTAAAAATCAAAAACGAATTTTTAAGAAAAATCGACAGGGGGTAGGTGCCTAAATTTTTCGACGAAAGAAAAATTTTTCAAATCGTTCTAAAAAAATTATTTTCAGTTGCGGGGGTCATTTACAATCATTTTCGGTGGATAGACATACCCTCGAAATCCCAACCATTTTCGAGAAAAAAATTCCTTACCGAAAATATAATTTCTGGCCAGAAATGTCTGCCTGAATTTTCATGCGAATCTTTAAAACGTCATAACTTCTGAACGGATTGGACGATTTTAATGTTCAAAAAGCCAAACGCCGCGTATTTTAGTGTAGAATATGTAGCAATTATAAAAATATTCGAAAAGTTGTTCCTTGACCCCGCAAAATGAGAAAAACCCAATAAAAATGGTCCACTTTTCAAATAGCCATAACTCCTATAATAGTGAATATATTTCAATGAAACTTTCTTCTGAAGTAGAGCATTAGACAACTTTTCTGTAGGACGTCAAATGAAATTACTAAAAATCAAAAACGAATTTTTAAGAAAAATCGACAGGGGATAGGTGCCTAAATTTTTCGACGAAAGAAAAATTTTTCAAATCGTTCTAAAAAAATTATTTTCAGTTGCGGGGGTCAATTACAATAATTTTCGGTGGATAGACATACCCCCGAAATCCTACCCACTTTCTAGAAAAAAATTCAGTACTGGCGGAACTTTAAACGTTAATAACTTTTCAACGAAGCCTCCATCAACAAATTGGTATTCTTGATTTTCGTCTTATTTTGGCCTCTAGAATCCCCCATTAAAATTTTCCCCAGGTATGGCCGAACACCCTGTATAGGTGACAGAACTTTTAACAGTGGAACTAAAATAATTAATTCCCAAATTGAAATATTAAAGAAAATAGATTTGAACAGGCTTCATAAATTTTAGTGAAGTCACGAAAGTAAATACTACAACAAGTTTTAAGTTACGTAGTTTACAATTGTCCAAAATCAAAGTTTCAGTCTCATAAATAATTTTACGGTTTTAGACTGTCAATTAACGTGTTAATGACGCCATTAAAATCTTATGCAATGAAATGCTTGTCGAATTGCAAACGAAAACGTACGACGGATACGATGGAAAGTTCCGTGGCGCGTAAAGTTCACTTTTTAAAAAAATATGGTTTGGAAGGTCTCTTCGATGGTTCGATACGAGTCCTCTCGCATTTGCTTTGCGGTGTTCCTCGAAACCGACGTGCACGTACGCTACGTTTACCAGCGCGCGTACGAGATTGCAACAATTTTAATAACACGGCTATCGAGCACTGGCAAGCATAAGTTTCAGGGCTCGGACTGTGGCTCGATCGTGTGCGTTCTGCACGTACGCGTTCGCAGGATCGGCGTCGGGCCCGTGGTAGCACAGAAGGCGAATACTCGCGCGCTTACAAGCGTAACGCGTGCGTGCGTCGTTTAAACCCGCGTACAGAGGAAACGTTACATACTCGAGCGCAGTACCGACTACGAGTCTCGTATTAATTTCATCTGTCCCGGAGCCGGGCCCTTTAAATATGCTTATTAGGGCTCCAAACGGTACACGCGATTCTCCAGCTCGCGCTCCGTCCTCCGCAACACGAGGTAATCTAATTCTCAAACTGCGGTTTATAAATCGCTAGAGGCCCACGAGTTTTAAAACGAGACAGACTTCGATAATCGTGTGTACGCCATTAGAAAATTGACGAGTACTATCAGAAATGAACCACTTGCTGTACAAATTCTTCTCAAGTTTCACAATCATGAGTCTACTCACTCGCGATCAAGTCTTATATATTAAAATCGCCATATTTTTCATTTAAAAGGTATTGTAGAATTTAAAGTTAAATATACGTTCGAAAAATTATTTGGAAGTAAATCGTACGTCAAGGGGTTAAATTGACGCGATTTGGCTCACTGCGTGCTATTTAAAATAAAAGAAAAATAGCGAATATACTTTCGGTAGAAGGTTCTGCTCTTAATATTTACGAGCGATCGTGAATTCCAGATTGGCAAGCTGTATTATTATCACCCAGCTTTTAAAGAAACGTTTATTACGAGCTGTAGACCCGATTGTTAGTCGTAAATATCGAGCACGATCCATCAAAAGAATATTCATACTTTGAGAAAACCCAACGGGGGGGGGGGGGAAATAGATTGTTTTACCGTTCCTAATGGGAATTCCTCTTGTAGAGGGGTGTAACGAGGGGGAGATAAAGTGGAGTGGGTATAAATAGCGACCCATAAATTATGCCGTTCACGTTCCCTCGCGAGTATGTACCATCTTTAAGGCGCAGTCGGTACGACCGGTGTCGTTCGATGTCAGCGAGGAACCCGAAGGCTTCGACGTGGACGACGTCACCGGGTACCGTGGAAATGGCAGCTCCTGCCTTCCACGTAAACCCACGGAGGCGGTGCCTGCTCCGCGTCTATCAGGTTTTTCCTACCGCTTGCGCGGAAAAACTCGATCGGTTCCATGGGAGAGACGATCGCGACGCGGTAGATCGCGAGGCGTTTGTCGAAACGCATCCACGGACGATGTACCAGCAGTCCACGGTACACGCGCTATCTCCCGTTTTGGATCGAGAGTGCGATCGATCGAGGGGAGCAATTATCGACCGACTTCCCGCGGAAAGACGTACCGCATGAAACGCGTGTACGTACCAGACGGAACGAACCCAAGAAACGGCCGTGGCTTTTTCTGACCGAACCCTTCAATGGGATGGATAGATATTTATTGGCATGGGACAGTAATATCCATTACGCATAAAAAAGATCCTTTACGATTCCTCGACGATTCGAACCGTAATATAAAATGCCACGACGGCCCATTGAGTAAAATATGGCGGGTTATTTGACGATCTCGTGCTCATTACCTGACGTTGGACGGTGTCGCCGGAGAATAGAGGCGAGGAAAAATCGGGCTCTTAACGATCGCCACGCAACAAAGGATCGATCAATCGGGCTCTCGAGTAAATGTCACGGAGATATTCGCGGGGTAACGGCCAAGACAAAGCGGTAACGGTTCTCCGCAGCGTTGAATAGCGCGTGCAAGAGCCGGAGACGATCTAGAAGTCTGACGCAAGAACAATACCACGTGGGATTCCGCGTGGTTTCGCGGCCGCCGTTGGAACATCCCTACGGTTCTTGGTGTGTCGCTCGTGGGCGGACCGGGGAACGGCACTCGTTATGCATGGAACACGCTACGAGTCGTCGTCCGTCATGCGATTGCACTTTGGATCGTTTTTATTTCGGTCCCGTCGTCCTTCCTGCTGGAAAACCTTCCCAATTCTATCCGTTTCCAATATGTTTCCAATATGTGTTCAGCCACCTCTGGGAAACATTTTAATAGGAGATTCTAAAGCCCAAAATAATAAGAAAATCAAGAATACTAATTTGTTCATGGTGGCTTCGTTAAGAAGTTATTGACGTTTAAAGTTCCGACCGTACTGAATTTTTTTCTCGAAACTGAGTAGGATTTCGGGGGTATGTCTATTGACCAAAAATGATTATAATTGACCCTAGAATCTAGAAATAATTTTTTTAGAACGATTTGAAATTTTTTAATTTTGTCGAAAAATTAAGGCACCTTACCCCCTGTCAATTTTTCTTAAAAATTCGTTTTTGATTTTTAGTAATTTCGTTTGACGTCCTACAGAGAAAGTTTTCTAATACTTTTTTGTAGGCACCCATGAACTCTACTTCAGAAAAAAGTTTCATTGAGACATATTCACTATTATAGGAGTTATGGCTATTTGAAAATTGGACCATTTTTATGAGGCTTTTCTCATTTTGCGGGGACAAAGACCAACTTTTCGAATATTTTTGCGATTTGTACATATTCTCCATCAAAATACGCGTAGTTTGCTTTTTTAAACATTAAAATCGTCCAATCCGTTCAGAAGTTATGACATTTTAAAGATTCGCATGAAATTTTACGGGAACCATTTCTGGCCTGGAATGATATTTTCGGTAAGGAATTTTTTTCTCGAAAGTGGTTAGGATTTCGGGGGTATGTCTATTGACCAAAAATGCTTACAATTGACCCCTGCAACTAACAATAATTTTTTTATAATGATTTGAAAATTTTGAATTTTGTCGAAAAATTTCACACCTTCTCGAATTTTTTTCTCGAAACTGGGTAGGATTTTGGGGGTATATCTATTCATCAAAAATGATTATAATCGACCCTTGCAATCGAAAATAATTTTTTTAGAACGATTTGAAAAATTTTTAATTTCGTCTAAAAATTTCAGTACCTATCCGAATTTTTTTCTCGAAGGAGGGTAGGATTTCGGGGATATGTGTATTCACCAAAAATGATTGTAATTGACCCCCGCAACCAAAAATAATTTTTCCAGAACGATTTGAAATTTTTGAATTTAATTGTTAATAACTTTTTAACGAAGCCTCCATCAACAAATTGATATTCTTAATTTTCGTCTTATCTTGGCCTCTAGAATCCCCCATTAAAATTTTTCCCAGAGGTGGCCGAACACCCTGTATAAAGAAACACGATCAATCTTTTTAATTCCATCAAAATTTTCGGCTATGACAATGTGTTTCCACTTCGTTTTTATAGTGTAAAATTTGTATTCTCTCCGTAATTACGCGTTGTACCCTTAGTACATTTATTCTTGCAAATGACTGGCTTTCACGAGCGATTTCACGGCATTAAATCACGACCAAACGGCTTCAAAGTGTCGCGACTGTAAGGCCGCAAGCTGGGTGGCAGACAGAGGACAGTTTTGTAATTGGCGACACATAATTGCATCAGGTGCCGCACACCCAAGCGCAACGGGTGGGCAATAACTCTTAACCGGGTAGATATTCATAATTCAACTTTAACCCACTTCGGAACTACTTGTTATCGGATCGAAAATGATGTATTCGAGTATAAAACACATCTTCAACATCGTTGTAGCAAGGTCCACCGTAAGTTCTTGTAAATACATAAAACCAACATACGAGGGACAAGATGCCCCAAGCATGGAGGACGTGAACGCGTGGATATCGTTAAATAATAATAAAGGATGACGTACGTAACGACCGGAAAGATTTCCCTATTAATCGATTTCGAACATTAGACCCGGCTGGGGAGCCTGGCTTCGAAGAAGTTGACCGAGGTCAGTGTCGAGGAGCGTTCGTTTTCGTTTAAGCGTTCCCCATCGGTCATCCGTCATTGCCTACGTCTATCTGTCTGCCGTCACTCTGGCGGAAATTAGTCAAAAGTGGTCGCTCGTTTCGAATTCTCGACGGTGCGCGCCGGGTACTCGGTAATTGGTAGGATCGTTGAAGGATGATGCGCTCGCCGTATGCGTGCGATGCGTTTCACGGGACGGTGCTTAGCGAGATCGCGCGCGCATTCGATTCAATCAATCGATCACGCGTCCCGAGGCAGCGGATCGCGCTTCCCGGAGTAGGGTGATTACGAAAATTTTCGTGCAATTTACACCGGCGGGGATGAAAGAATTTAAAGAAGCAAAATGCACACGTGAGAACAACCCGAGGTTGTAATTAACGAGCAGCCTGCTTATGCATAGTGTACCGCGCGTTTTTTCGTCATTTTTGCGCATTCGGTCTTCCCCCTCCCCGTCTGCCTCGTTTTCGTTCGTAATTTTTTTCTTTTACCCCTCTTATTCGTTCGTTTCGCGCACGTTCCGTTTAAGGAACGAATGAACTCTTCGTTCGGTAAGGTCGAGGAAAAAAATTAATACGAGGCTTCGGGCAGCGCCCATCGCGGGGCCCCTATCTTCTCTCATCAAAGATTCGAGCTTCCGACGGTCGTTCGTGAAACGATATTTAAAAGAAAGGCAGGAGAAAAAGCCACTTTGTAGCCGTTTAATAACCATAATAACTGTGTTCGCAGGTGAACTGCCAACGAGGTTTTATTTGGCGAAGGAAGAACCGGATCTAACGATGGATTCCAACACGGGAATGCTTCGAATCCGCCTTCCGTTGGACCGCGAGACCCGAGACAAGTACATTCTCAGCGTCCTGGCGCGCAACGGAGTATCTGTGGGCTACTGTCAGGTAAACATCAACGCCCAAAAACTCCGACGTCGACCCGTACCTGTTGTTTCTCCGTTAAGTAGTTCGTAATCAACCGTTTAATACGCGCGCGGACTTCTTGATTTTGTAACAAAATTGTTGCGCAAATGATGGCGTGTCATGATCCTACGATGCGTTTGAAGTTCTGATGGGACCGATGCTAATTATAGGGCGGGGCGTTTAAATGGGTACACTCGAAGATCTCTCCGTTGTTAATGATTGCACGAAAAGCATCTCCTTCGAACAAAGTTACTCTAGTTTAACGATATTAATAATCTGTCATCCGGGACTCGAGATACTTGCGTTGATATTTTTTAATTTCATCGAACTAGTACGAAAAAGCGTTCAATTTATTACTCTAGAAACGCAATAATAAATAGCACAAACTGATTTAGTCCAGGTCTAAAAGCTGAGGAGTATTTAACACTAAACCTACCACGACCCGTCATCAGACTAGTTAACGATTTATGTTCTTTAGTAAATAGGAAATATATGTATAGCAAAGTTGAAAGAAGAGAATCTTCAGTGTCCAGTGTCTCAGAAACGCGTATTAAAAATAGTTAAACTTTAGACGCGTGCAGTTCCGAAACTATTAGTGCTTTATCTATAATTCATCCACCGTTGGAAGCGGCAAGGCCTCCCCTTTAAAATGGCTTTTTGTTTTTGTCGATCCGACTTCCCGTTCCGAAGATATCGCAATTTTAATGAAGCGGTAATTTTTAAAAAATTCTCTTATGGCGCTTCCCGTGCTAAAACGGACTACCAACGCGCATTGAAATTACTAAAACTTTAATTACTTGCAGTTCCGAAACTACTAGTGTTTTCTCCATTATTAAACCACTGTTAGCGGCGGCAAAGCTTCCCCTTTAAAATGGCTTTTTGTTTTTGTCGATCCGACTTCCCGTTCCGAAGATATCGCAATTTTAATGAAGCGGTAATTTTTAAAAAATTCTCTTATGGCGCTTCCCGTGCTAAAACGGACTACCAACGCGCATTGAAATTACTAAAACTTTAATTACTTGCAGTTCCGAAACTACTAGTGTTTTCTCCATTATTAAACCACTGTTAGCGGCGGCAAAGCTTCCCCTTTAAAATGGCTTTTTGTTTTTGTCGATCCGACTTCCCGTTCCGAAGATATCGCAATTTTAATGAAGCGGTAATTTTTAAAAAATTCTCTTATGGCGCTTCCCGTGCTAAAACGGACTACCAACGCGCATTGAAATTACTAAAACTTTAATTACTTGCAGTTCCGAAACTACTAGTGTTTTCTCCATTATTAAACCACTGTTAGCGGCGGCAAAGCTTCCCCTTTAAAATGGCTTTTTGTTTTTGTCGATCCGACTTCCCGTTCCGGAGATATCGCAATTTTAATGAAGCGGTAATTTTTTAAAAATTCTCTTATGGCGCTTCCCGTGCTAAAACGGACTACCAACGCGTATTGAAATTACTAAAACTTTAATTACTTGCAGTTCCGAAACTACTAGTGTTTTCTCCATTATTAAACCACTGTTAGCGGCGGCAAAGCTTCCCCTTTAAAATGGCTTTTTGTTTTTGTCGATCCGACTTCCCGTTCCGGAGATATCGTAATTTATGTAAAAGGTAATTTTTCTAATTCGACTATCTCTGTCCTCGTCTAGCGGAGTCGGACCTCCTTGTCGCACGTGCGTAGTGCTAACCTAGCCCGCGTACGTGACTCTCGTGACCTAGTTCCGGCGTAGTATTTCCAAGAATTTACTACGCGCTACTATCTACGCGCGCGGGGGGATGAATGAACTCGCGCGGGCGCAACAAAAACGTAAACAAACTTCGGACCCTCGTATCTCCGTAACTAGCCACCGCATCGACTTGAAATTAAAATCGCTATATCTCCGGAACTAATTGAGCTATCGACTCTCACGAGCGCTCATTTTAAAGGGCATTTCATCCTCTATCCAATGAACGTAACTGCTTGTATAATTTATTTTGTCTTCTATGTTTATTTTGAGATTTACTTTGACATTACATACCTAAAAAAGTTTCAGCACTTCTTATTGATTATACGACTGGTGTGCGATAAAACTGGATCATAAATTGTTTATTTAATTGAGAATGAATTTAATTTTGTATAGAGGATAATATATAATCATTTTCTTCGGAACTAACTCACGATGCACTTCTAGAGTAAAAGTATTGGATATTTTTGTACAGATATTTAAAATGCAGTACGTTGCCCCGTGAAAGAGATAAAGATTGGTAATTTAACTGGTCGTGGTAGGAATGGTTATGCTTGAAGTGTCGGTAGGTTTAGCGTTAAATAACAATTTTCTTCGTAGGTGGAGTTGAACGTGGAGGACGTGAACGACAACGCGCCGACGTTCCCGACGACGAGCGTCCGGATATCCGTGCCGGAGTCGCATCCCCTTCACACGGCGTTGTACGTGGCGCATGCAACGGATCCGGACGTGACCCCGTCGTTGCCGATACGGTACGTCCTTGGTCAAAACAGCAACGACCTGTTCGGTATAGACGCCAGGTCGGGCGAGCTCTATTTAGCGAGAAGATTGGATTACGAGACCCAGCAGAGGCACGGGCTCCTGATAAGGGCGCTGGACGGTGCCGGGCTATCCGCGAACCTGAGCCTGAGCGTCGAGGTGCAGGACGTGAATGACAACCCCCCAGTGTTCGAGAGGAACGAGTATCACGTGGAGGTTCCCGAAGGCGCCAAGCTCGATTCCCAAGTGAGAAAAATCTTCATTACACGCCCGTCACGCGGGCATTTGTTTGCCGAGGAGACGTGGCGGTAGGATTCCCTTTCGCGGAACGCGGCGTGGCGGGGGTGTGCGTGAGCGTGCAAACGCCCGGTCGAGACAAGGACGGGGCTAGCGAAATTCTGGATCGAGACGAGGACAGGGAGGTGGACAGGGAGGAGAGTTAACAACCTTCCTACGGTGTTCCTGCCTTTCTCTGGCCGCGTGTTTCGATCCTTTTTGTTCCTCAAAGTCGTCTTCGCAATGCGTAATTTCATCCGGCCGGACAACCAGGAAGACTATCCACGATGAACCTTTGCTCCCTCTCGTATCGAACGCTACCATTCCCTGCCCCCTCGTAGCACCCTTTTTCGTTCAGGTTCGATTAGACGCGCCGGTGCCGCGCGGAGGTAGAAGAAGACGTTGACTCATCGAGTTCACCTTGTCAGCGGAGAACAGAAACGAATTAGCCGGTACGGCGGAGGAGCGCGCGAGAGATTAGTCGATGCGGATTGCGTGGTTACCAGACAGACCAGTTCGGTGGAAGGATTGATAGAGTATAACTGATAGTTTGATATAGGAACGCGGTGTGTTGTAACGCGATATACATGTATACGCGTATCGGAGAGCCGGTACGTAGACGGGATACACGCGGGATTGATAGGTAATCGTTGATAGGCTCAACAGAAAGCGCGGCGCGCAGCTGCTCGTTTTATGAGGAGGCTTCGCTGGTTAGTCCGTTCGAGAGGTTATTTATCGTGGCTAAACACAATTACGCCCGAGACGCGGAACGAAGAAGGCTTTACGCGGCATCGCGAAATCTCCTGCCTGCCTGTTACGCCATCGAACAATCAGCTAAGCGGATCCCTCCACGGGTCACTGTACGTCTAATCGATCGCTTCTTCCATGTACAAGACTTCGATTTTAAACACGAAAAATAGAATTGTTCCAACTACGTGCTTCGTATCTAATAGCATCCACAACGGCGGTGGAGCTGTTCAAAATTTTTCAAATATCGAATACGAAAATTTTCGAACCGACAACATCGTTGTTTCGCTGACTTCATATGTCACGTCAATGACCTGGCGTACGTTTCCAATCGACGGGACGGTGTCTAATTATTCGATAGATCGGAGATACGATCTCGCCACGTCGCTCGAAATACAGGGATTGACCGATTGATCGATCAGCTCGACGGTTCATTGTAGTTAACTGAAAAAATAATTATTACTTTAACTCCTTAATTTATATTTCGTAAGCGAATTTGAATAATCTGTTAGTCCATTGGGTCAGTAGTTCGTAACTGAAATAGGATTTTTTGCGTCCGAAAATTCGGGATCGTCGACGGTTAATCTAATTGGATCTTGCCAAACACCGACGTAGGAAATTGAAAGGGGTCGGGAGAGAGTCATTAGCCGCGACGCGTCCGAGAACACGTTCGTCATCCGGACGGGGCCGCTATCTAGCCGTGGAACGAGCAACGAACAACGATTCCTCGCGGTGGTAGCCACCGGTGGACGTAATCCCGAATACGGAGGATACCGATGACGAATGGCCGCGAGATCGTTGCAGCGAGATAGGCCCGTTAAATGACGTCACATTTTTAATACAACGGATACACGAGGGTACGATAGAGCCGGACGACGACGAGAACCGCACGTTCCACGATGCCTCTTTCTTTCTTCCTTCGCCACTCGATCTTTCGTTCCATCTTTCTCCCCGGTATACACGTATATATCGGTGGTATCTATCGGCGAAACAGATCTGCGAGCTGTCGGTGGTATCCGGACAATATCTTAGCAGCGGCGGTGGCAGAGGGACAAGGAGAGAAAGAATCTCCCGAGATCCGAGAGGGGAGTGGAAGTAGCAGCTAGCAAGAGTAACCTGGCTACAGTGAGCGTAACCCTTCACCCGCCGCGAACTAATAACGTACGGTTAGACACATTACAGCCTGCTCCCACGTCAGGTTCTCCTTCTAATGGTGCACCGATCTTACCCCCACCTTTTTCGTCGTCCTCCTTCCTCCAGACTGACGACCACCGATCGTCTGCCGTCCTCGTTCCACCCTTGGCTACTCGTACGACGATCGCTTTCTCTCCCTCGGTTCGCCATCCATCATTGCCCGCGCGCCAGCTTCGTGCACGAGATACGAAGTTATATACCCTCGATCCTACGCTGCTCCTTCTTCTTCTTCTTCGACCTCCGTAATTCACGGTCCTCCCGCGCTGGAAAACATCGACCGGTTCGAATGCGTTTAGGGTTCGCGGGTCTTTGGGTGCGTTTAATTAATACGGAACGACCGGATCGACTGGTCTTGTCCCCTCCGATACTCTCTCTCTCTCTACGTCCGACGCCCTCTTTTTCATCGATCTTCCTATCCAGGGCTATTTGCTTTATTTTACCCGACGATTCTTTCTTTCGAGTAAACCTTATCCGAAATGTAACAACTGGCGCCGTTTGTTAGGAACTTTTCAATGCAACTACTCCTTTCAAGCTACTGTTACTGCGGTAATGAGTCTTGTGGAGCTGGAGAGACTGCTGATGTTTATGGAAGAGCACATCTTTCCAGTCATCGGTATACAGGGTGTTAGACCACCCCTGGGAAAAATTTTAATGGGGGATTCTAGAGGCCCAAGTAAGACGAAAATCAAGAATACTAATTTGTTGGTGGAGGCTTCGTTAAAAAGTTATTAACGTTTAAAGTTCCGACAGTACTGAATTTTTTTATAGAAACTGGGTAGGATTTCAGGGTATGTCTGTTCACCAAAAATGCTTGAAATTGACCTCTGTAACTAAATATAATTTTTTTTGTATGATTTGAAATTTTTTAATTTCGTCTAAAAATTTCAGTATTTACTCGAATTTTTTTCTCGAAATTGCGCAGGAATTTGAGGGTATGTGTAATGATAAAAAATGATTGTAATTGACCCCTGTAACTAAATATAATTTTTTTAGTATGATTTGAAATTTTTTAATTTCGTCTAAAAATTTCAGTATCTACTCGAATTTTTTTCTCGAAAGTGCGCAGGAATTCGAGGGTATGTGTAATGATCAAAAATGATTGTAATTGACCCCTGTAACTAAATATAATTTTTTTAGTATGATTTGGAATTTTTTAATTTCGTCTAAAAACTTCAGTATCTACTCGAATTTTTTTCTCGAAAGTGCGTAGGAATTTGAGGGTATGTGTAATGATCAAAAATGATTATAATTGACCCCTGTAACTAAATATAATTTTTTTAGTATGATTTGAAATTTTTTAATTTCGTCTAAAAACTTCAGTATCTACTCGAATTTTTTTCTCGAAAGTGTGCAGGAATTCGAGGGTATGTGTAATGACCAAAAATGATTGTAATCAGCTCCTGCAACCGAAAATAATTTTTTTAGAATGATTTGAAAAATTTTTTTTCACCAAAATATTTCATCATCTACCTGAATTTTTTTCTCAAAAGTGGGTAGGATTTCGGGGATATGTCTAACCACCAAAAATGATTGTAATTGACGCCTGCAGCCGAAAATAATTTTTCCATAACGATTTGAAATTTTTGAATTTAATTTTTCAATAACTTACTAACTTACTAACGAAGCCTCAGTCAAGAAATTGATATTCTTGATTTTCGTCTTATTTTGGCCTCCACAATCTCACATTAAAATAATGCCCAGGGTTGGCCGGACACCCTGTATAGCTTCAAGTTTGCAAGATGTAAATATCGTGTCTATCTTAACCAGCAGAATAAAAATTCTTGGACTGTCCCCTTTCCCGAAGATCGTAGCTAAGAATTATTGTAAATGGATCCACAAGTTGAAGGGTAGTTTGCACCCCCGGAGGCTCGTTGGAGCGCATTTAGGATTCGCTGTCTTTATGTACGTTTAATTAATACGGAACGACTGGATCGACTGGTCTCGCCGGCTGTTTCGGTCTCCCTCGATCCGCCGGCGTCTTTTTCATCGATCTCCCTATCCAGGTTATTTATTTTATTTTTTCGTCGTTTTCGGTCCTCGCGAGAAACGTATACGTCGCTGAAATTCAGATTTCCCCTCCGCCCCCGGCCGCGGTCCCCGTCGAAAGTATCCGTGTAATTGTCGTACTCGTTTTTCCGGCGAGTCGTCGGGCCGAAAAACACGCTCGTAAAACAGCTTGTTTCTGTCGGGCAGATCCTTCAAGTGACCGCGGTGGACCTTGATACGGGTAATAACGCGAGGTTGAGTTACCGTCTTCAAGGATCCTCCGCATTCCGGATCAGCCCGAACACGGGTTGGATCTATCTGGCGCAGATTCTCGATCGCGAGACCCTCGATCGTCACGCCCTGACGGTTCTCGCGACCGACAACGGCTCGCCGGCCGCCACGGCGAGCGCCTCGGTCCTGGTGACGGTGCTGGACGACAACGACAACGACCCGCGGTTCGAGAAGGACTTCTACGGGTTCGAGTTGCTGGAGAACCTGCCCTCGGGCACGCTGATCGGATCCGTGAGCGCCTCCGATCCCGATCTCGGGAAGAACGCTCTCCTCAGGTACGCGGTGGTCCAGGCCAACAGCAGCTTCGCCGTGGATCCCGATACAGGTAAGAAGTCTTCCTTATTTCGTTTTTTTTTCTTCTTTTCTCTCTCCTCTGTTGGTCGCGCTGTCTTTTTCTGTTTGCCATATCCGGCGTCGTACGCGCTCGAAACGACGCTCCTGGAGTGTTTACGAAAGCTGTCCGATGCTCTCGAGGTGCCCCCGAGCGGACGATCCCACGCGCGATTCCAGTCGGCGAGAAAAATATTGGCGAACCCACTTCGACGCTCGCTCCTCCACCGAAATTAACGCACTACGAGCCATTCGACGACGACGTGGATAATTTACTCGCTGGGAAACGTCCTAGGAGCATTCACGACGTTGGCTAAAATTTTCTAGACAGAACTGTTGTTAATCTCGATGATAGCTTTTGACTCTTTGCACTCCTCGATTTAAGGTTTACGTATATTGATATAAATTATTGGAAATAGGTGGTGGAACGAAAGAACAATTATAAAAGGAATAACTTTTAACTAAGCTATTATTGGAAAGGAACATACAGAATGAATAGGTCCTATACTTTGGCTAAACGAGCCAAGCTAGGGACACAGTTGCACCCTCTTGACTTGTATTTCGAGACACGTGCATCGATGGTTTTTGTCACATAAAGAAAACGGTTTTTCTCTTCTAAAAGAGAAAGTTTTCAACACAAATTAACAACACAAACGAAGAAATTGTGAATTATTAACATTCGTAAATTCCTCTGAGGGAAAAAGGACAATTGCGATATTTCTTGAAAATGGCGTTACAAAATTGTGTTCGAGTAGCCAGTTGCTTCTATTGAGATGAATTCTTGGAGCGCAAAGAGCCTTAAATTGACAGTGCAATTAACGGAGAAACGAAATTAGAAACTAGGTGGAAGCATGCAATGCTTGATGCAAGGTTTTTAATAAATCAGTATTATAAATCATGCTCAACGCGTTCGATGCGGAGGAGTAGATCGCTCCTCGTTGCGTTGGAAGTGAATCTGCCTCGCCTACTGAACATTTACAGCCATCCTTCTAAAACCCAACTGCGTAAAATATAAATATAATTGAAGAAAAACACGCTTTGATATAAGAACCCATAAAAAGCATAATGTTTAGGTCTACACGTGTGTAATCCCCGTGGAAAGGGAACGATCTCTGTTGAATTGGACCGCCGCGGCTAGGCGAGAAAGAGGCGATTAATTCTCTAAATGGCCCCCACGGCCGTCGACGCTGTTAATTTACGCGTTGCTGTTGCGTCAAAGCGACCACCGGTGCCGCCATTGTTGCGCGTCGTTCGCGTGGCGCAACCGGGCGGGAAAAGAAGCGTTCGGAGGCTCGATAGATCTCGCGGGTTTCGTAAGTCGTCGAAAAACGCCTAATGAAACGGAGTATCCGGCGACGACGGTCTATCGTTCTCCCTCGTCTCCGCGTCGGAGGCGCGTTCAAGATTTATGGCGGCCGTGGACGGCGGAAAGGAACGAGGAGAAGAAGAAAAAAAAAAAAAAAAGAAAAAGAGCGAGAGAGAGAAACGCGAGGAAAGAAAAGAAGAGGAGGAACGAGCGTAAATTTATTTTTGATACGAATGCCTTTAATTGGAGGACCGTACAACGCAATATCGGAGATACGGGACGGCGCGGCGCGATTATTTCGTTTTTGTAACATCTCCCCTGCTTCGTGGATATCAAAGTGTAATCCCGTAAGAGTGGTGCTTTCACCTTGGGCCGGCGTGTAACGAATCACCAGAAAGGGCCCTGGGTTCAGCGCGCACCGCGAAACCAGCACGCAGACCGTCGTCTCTCTTTTTCGCTCTCCTCGTCCGGCTCTCGTACGCCGGACGCATACGTGGTTTGATTGGCATGCGACACGAGAGTATTTGTGTACATGTTGGTTCGAAGACCAGGCCGGTCTTCCTCTCGTATCCGCCGTGAAGTCTCCGGCTCGGGGCTGCCTGTTTGCAGAGAGGTGGAACTCCTCCAGTCATCCCGGCGCGAAGCTTTGCCAGAGACGGAAAAAGAAAAAAATCCGAATCAGGAGGCCACTCCGGGAGGAGGAGGGAGGCGGACAGGGGGGGATCCTCGCTGCCGGAAGTATCAGCTGTCCCGTCGAACGAGTACTTCTATATTAATCTTTCCGCGAAGATTCCACATTGTTCGCTCGACGACGTGGAAATTCGGCGGAATGGTCCTTTATACGCGCCGATCAAGCGAAATATCTCGTTGGTAACGCACGATACGCGTATAATCGCTCCTTCTCGAAACGTAATGGATTAAATTATATCCGTGAGAACCCCACTATCAACGACTATTCATTCGATACCTCGGCATTTTCTCCCGTTGACGTCGACACGTTCTTTAAATAACGATCGGAAAGACTGGTCTTGATTTCGCGCTGATACTGACCTCGAATGGAATTATGAAGTTACAATTCATCTATGAAGAAACCTACCAAGAACCAAGGAAAGAAAATTGAAAAACAGGGATGGTCAGCGTAACTAACGAATTTGAATGACGCCCCAGAGACGAGAAACCGCGGAAATTAGTTTCACCTGGTTCTGGCATCGGTGGGCAGAGGCGTATAAGGATTGGTAACGATCGAGGTTGTGAAAAATCGCGGAAAGAATAGGATTTCAGGAAGTGGCGGCTGGTCGGAGCAATCCATCGGGGCCACACCCTTGCGAAAGCTGCGTTGGCCGGTGGCCCAACCCTGTCGTTCGTTTTCAAGGAGCGTTCTATCGATCGTGGCGACCGCGAAACGGGTTTCCCGAACGTGGACGTGGAGCATGGATTTCCAAATATTGGTGGAGACACGCGGTAACGGAAAGAGGAGCCGCGTCGAGCAAGGGGACAGAGGAGCCCGCGGTCGCACGGTCCCACGGTTAACACGAGAAACGCATTAGCACGCGTCCTACGATATACTTCTTATTGTTCCGCGATGGTATCCCTCGATGCCGGCGCGTTTGCATGTCCCTCGTCGATCGTTTGTCTTCGCGACGACGAGCACGGTCGCGTCGACGCGGTTCCCTTCGCCGGCGCTGGACACGTCGGCCTGGACTAGCTACGTCGAGAATTCGTGGAGGCACGCGGGTGCCCCGACCAACAACCACCGCCGCTCCACCAACCTGCCGTACGAATTATTATCCCGATCCTTTTCCACGTCTCGGAATAGTTCTGCTAGCCGAGCTAGCCTCCTTGCTTAATTACCCATTAATGCGCCGACCGGTCCACCAGCCCCCTCTCCCCCACCTTCTGCTTACTTTTATCCCCCTGTTCGTACACTCTTCCTCCCTCTTACTTCTGAACAACCTCTATTCTTCTAAGCAATGTAACAGGAATAGGTAAACGAACGAGCAATCGTGATTGTCTATGTTGGATTTCCTAACCGTCTTACTATGTTACAAAAATCATCTCCAGCGACGATTGTATATGTCTGGAGTTTCCTTTGGTTTTGGCCATGGGTTCTACGAACTCATGGTGTTTATTGTACGAAGGTAAGAGATCTCTTAGAGAACGGTACGGAACTCTGAGATATACCTTAGTGTATTAAATAAAAAGCTGTAATAATTCTACCAGTAATTATTTTAATCAATCATACGTCTAAATACCTCTAAATAGCAGATAAAATAGAAGAATAGGTGAGTGGAGTAAGAATATAGTCTTACTATGTTACAAAAATCATCTCCAGCGACGATTGTATATGTCTGGAGTTTCCTTTGGTTTTGGCCATGGGTTCTACGAACTCATGGTGTTTATTGTACGAAGGTAAGAGATCTCTTAGAGAACGGTACGGAACTGTGAGATATGGACCGTTTATTTTGAAAGTGGTTCAAGTCCATTTACTTTTGTTTCGAGAAAATGGAATGTTAGCAGATCTGACAATTAAAAAATATAGGTTAATTATGTGAAGTCTGGGAATGTTTGTACTAATTTATCAATATGTAATTTAATTATATAAATTTCTTTTAGGCGAATTTAACTAAAATAATGTACAATTTCCAGGCTGCAAATGGACTTACACCACTTTCATAATTAGTCAATTGTAAATATCATTTAATTTCAATTTTGAAATAACAAATATCACTTAAAATATATCTCATATTAATCCAATTTTGTTTATAAATAATAACAAGAAATAAAGTAGGATTAGCATTTTTTATTTTGAACGTTAATTATATTTATATATTGTTAAACTTAACACAAGATATTGGTATTATTAATTATTTATGCTCTTCATGTGGCAGTGTTTTGAAATATTCATGATGCACAGGAGGTATATGAGGTAATAGCTGCTGCATATCCTTATATTTTTCGTATGTAATAGGCTTGGTATCGTGATACAAAAGCGCCAGGGCGATTTTTTCAAATTTTAGCGGTCTTCCCCGACATGTAGGTGATAAATTTAGAGTCTTCAATTCTGTGTCCTCCATTGATGTTTTATATGAAATAGTATACGGTGCAGTTTTGCAGAATCTCATCCAACATATTTGCAACCAATTTACTTTTCCTCCATTAGTGTTTCTTCTTATCTGTTTTTTAATTGCGTTTTGTAGATTTTTTGTTGAAACGAAATTCTCTCGTTTCATTTCGTGTAAAATAAATTTATTATGTCGCCTACATTGGTTTATAACATCATAATAATCCTGTGGTGTGTCCAGGAAATTCTTTTTTCGTAATGCCATTTCTATGATACCAAAATCTGCATCGTTTGGAAGATACGAATGTCCGGAGAGTAAAAATTGATGATCAATTACCTCAATGTTATTTTCCAAAGACTGGACAACCCTCAACCACATCAACGCCATTTGTAAATTTCAATTTTGCCCAGTACACGTATCACTATATGCAATAACATAAGTATGGAAATTGGACTTACACCACTTTCATAATCAATGGTTACGTAATTTCTTTTACTGGCAAATTTTAAATTGAACAAAGCATTAGCATTTTTTAAGATATTAAATACTAACTAGTTATAAACAAAAAGTTTACACTAAATTAAGCATAAATCACATCATATCTCATTTTTTTTAAAAAAAGGACTTACACCACTTTCAAAATAAACGGTCCATATACCTTAGTGTATTAAATAAAAAGCATTAATAATTCTACCAGTAATTATTTTAATCAATCATACGTCTAAATACCTCTAAATAGCAGATAAAATAGAAGAATAGGTGAGTGGAGTAAGAATATAGAAAAATAAGAAGTCGTGTACCAAATAGTGCAATAACCTAAGGAATACCAAAGCAAAATAAAGACAGAAATAAGAAATATTTTATAGTATTTTTAAATTCTCTAGATTGCACTTGCGTCGCGGTTCAAAGACGCGTAATTTTATCCCGAAGAAATTTTCCACTTTTACCCATTGAAGAAATTATTGTTAAAAATGTTAACCTGTATCCATGACGGGGGGGGAGTCGGTCTTTTTCTTCGGCGACCCTCGCAATGTTCCCGCGACTGTAGCATTTACTTTTCGAGACGTGTAATTACGCGGCTGGCGTACGTGGGCCTCTACACGCACACGCGTACGCTCGTGCTACGATTATAATACGCGAGAAGAGGACAGAGACGAAATACGATAGTCGGTGTCCGAGGCGCGACCGAGGAATTCGAGCGTTCGAACGGCGTTTCTTAGAGCTCACGAACGACGATTATCCAATTAACCGTTCCCGTCCAGGGAAATTGATAAGGTCGGTCTAGTCGATGCACGTTTGTCGGCCGGGGCGTGTACGTCGTTTTATGCGAGGAAATTTACGATAATTCGGATCACTTTTCACAGCCCCGCCATATCGATTTCAAGTACGCTCCCGGACAAAATAATTACACGTTCGCCGCTTTTGCAAAAAAAAAAGAAAATAGCAAAAGAAGACACGCTGTGATTTAGTCAACGCGAAACAATAAATAATGAAGCTTTCAGATAAGATATTTCCGTTCGAATCGATTTATCGGGGCCATTCAGGGCGCGAAAGGTACAAACAAGGCAATCGAAAACTCAATACTCGAGGAGATATTTCACGTTATTACTTACGATGCGTCACGTTCTAACGTTACCTATTCTTCCTACCATGTCGGTATCGTGTTTCCGAATATCGCGTTTGTAATTCGTCCCATTCCTTTTGTCGTTGCGTGCTGAGAAGCGTACGAGGAATCGATGTGCGCAAGGGAAAGGAAATTTACGATCTTTTTGCGTCAGGAATCGGTTAATGTTCTGTGATTCGTGGCTCTGCAGGCGAGATCACCACGAAAGAGCCCCTCGATCGCGAGACGAAGAACGTGCACGAGCTGGTGCTGGAGGCTCGTGATCAAGGAACGCCGGCCAGGGCGGCCAGGGTGCCCCTGAAGGTGACGGTGCTGGACGTGAACGACAATTCTCCCGAAATCGTGGACCCCCAGGACGACGTGGTCAGCGTCAGGGAGGAACAGCCACCTGGAACGGAAGTGGCCAGGGTCAGAGCCTTGGACACCGACCTTGGCGAGAACGCCTCTGTAACCTACACCATCTTGAAAGGTAATTCTACGGCTCGAACTAAATCCGCGAGAATTCGCAAAAGAAACGCGACGCTTCGTGAAATTAATTAGCCAATCGCCGAAACAATTATGCACGGTCTTAAAAACCGAGCGGAGCTTTGTCGAATTTTATGGAGCCCCGCGTCGATCGGATACATGCTTAATGACGCTGAGTAGCCGTAATATTGCCATTTCCTTTCACCTCGATTTTTCTTTTTTTCTCGTTTTTAACACCGAAAATTAACAAGAACCGATACGAAGGCTCAGGCACCCGTAATATTTTATCGAACGTCGAATACGAAAGGGCGAACGTTGCACGTTCTCGATTTCTTTTGAAATTTTTATTTCCTGCTCGATCGTTTCGTGCTGTTCACGAGCAACCTTGATCCTCAGACCGAGACTCGGACGGTTACAACGTTTTCACGATCGACCCGATCACCGGCATGATCAGAACGAAAGCAGTTCTCGATCACGAGGAACGAAACGTATACCGGGTGTCCGTAAAAGCCACCGACGCTGGACGACCACCCCGACACAGCGTGCGTGCGCTAAGAGTCGAGGTTTTAGCGCTTGCGGACAACCGGCCGACCTTCACCAGCAGCAGTCTTACCTTTAACGTGAGTACCATGAGTCCTTCGTTATGAAAACGGTCGAAGACCATCTCTGAAAAATCAAACTTACACCAGAGACACATCTCGATCCCCTCTGCAGAGAAATCACTTCTCAATGGAATCATACGTGGACTTCAGGATCTTGCAAATTCTTGGAGGTTCCTTACCCTTGAATAGAAAATTTATTTATTACGATCGAACTAAAGATTCTGTACCTTTCGACTATGAGGAATAATTGATATAAAACTGTTAGCCTCTAACAAGACAGTCTCTAGAAAAGCTCCGTGATCCATGTATGTTAAATAAAACTTAGCCACCCCATGTTCAAAAAATGAATGAAATTCTTCTACCACGATAAAAAACTTCCGCCATAGGGGTCACTGGTTCCCATCCTCTTCTTTCGAGGGTGTCAACTAGCGAACCATCCCTATTTTTAAGTGTTTTACAATCGAAACGCGACTTTTATGATTCCGCTAAGAGAGAAATGAACGGTTCAGGTGCGCGAGGACGCGAGCATCGGTCAGGCGGTGGGCTCGGTGTCGGGGGCTGGTCCCGCGGGTCGCGTGGCCTTCACCCTGGACTCCCTGACGCCCATCAGCGAGTTTCCAGCGTTCGACGTGGATCGTAGCTCGGGCCAGCTGGTGGTCGCCCATTCCCTCGATCGCGAGAACGTCAGCGAGTACCACCTGGAGATCCGCGCGCTGGACACCACGTCGATCGGCAATCCTCAAAGCATCGCGGTCTCGGTGAAGATCGTCATCGAGGACGCCAACGACAACCCTCCGCGTTGGCCCCAGGACCCGATAACGGTCCGCGTGTCCGAGAGGGCGGTGATAGGCTCCACCATCTTCAATCTGACGGCCAGCGATTTGGACAGCGGGCCGAACGGCGACCTTCGATACGGTTTAGTGGCCGAGTTCCCGTCCAGGGGCAGCTTCGCCGTCGACTCCCTCACAGGGGCCCTCACGTTGGCCAGGCCCCTCGACAGGGAGGACAGGGCAGAGTACACCTTGATCCTGAAAGCCTCCGATCGAGCCCCTCCTGGCGAGCAATTGGCCTCCACCGTCACCGCGAGGATCATCGTTCTCGATCAGAACGACAACGACCCCGTCTTCGTCGCCCCAGAATCCACCAGGGTAGCTGTCACCCCCGATCTCCTACCTGGTGAGTACTTACACGATTCCTATATTCCTGCAAATATGGAGAACTTGGATCGAAATTTATTCTTTTTATTCCGCGATCGCAAGTGGCTAGAAACACGGTGAAATTATTATGGTTTAAATTTCAATTCTGTTGGCGTACAATGGAGGATATTAATATTATCCAACTAATTTTTTTTATCCTGGATACTCTGAGCAATACGTTTTTTAAATATCTTGATCGAGAGGACGATTGTAACTGGCTAGAAACATCATGAAACTATTATTTTTTAAATTTAAATTCTATACACTACAATGGAGGATGTAAATATTATCCAACAAGGGCCGAAATGAATTTTTTTTATCCTGTATACTCTGAGCAATACGTTTTCTAAATATCTTGATCGAGAGGACGATTGTACCTGGCTAGAAACATCATGAAACTATTATTTTTTAAATTTAAATTCTATAGACTGCAATGGAGGATGTAAATATTATTCAACAAGGATCGAAATGAATTTTTTTTATTCTGTATACTTTGAGCAATACGTTTTTTAAATATCTTGATCGAGAGGACGATTGTAACTGGCTAGGAACATCATGAAACTATTATTCTTTAAATTTAAATTCTTTTACACTGCAGTGGAGGATGTAAATATTATCCAACAAGGGTCAAAACTAATTTTTTTTATCCTGTATATTCTGAGCAATACGTTTTTTAAATATCTTGATCGAGAGGACGATTGTAACTGGCTAGAAACATCATGAAACTATTATTTTTTAAATTTAAATTCTATACACTGCAATGGAGGATGTAGATATTATCCAACAAGGATCGAAATGAATTTTTTTTATCCTATGTACTCTGAGTAATACGTGTGAATAAAGTTGGATACGTTTTCTAAATATCTTGATCGAGAGGATGATTGTAACTGGCTAGGAACATCATGAAACTATTATTTTTTAAATTTAAATTCTATACACTGCAATGGAGGATGTAAATAGTATCCAACAAGGGTCAAAATTAATTTTTTTTATCCTGTATACCCTGAGCAATACGTTTTTTAAATATTTTGATCGAAAGAATGATTGCAACCAGCTAGAAACATCGTGAAACTATTATTTTTAAAATTTAAATTCTATACACTACAATGGAGGATGTAAATATTATCCAATAAGGATCGAAATGAATTTTTTTTATCCTATGTACTCTGAGTAATACGTGTGAATAAAGTTGGATACGTTTTCTAAATATCTTGATCGAGAGGACGATTGCAACCAGCTAGAAACATCGTGAAACTATTATTTTTTAAATTTAAATTCTATACACTGCAATGGAGAATGTGAATATTATCAAACAAGGGTCAAAATTAATTTTTTTTATCCTGTATACCCTGAGCAATACGTTTTTTAAATATTTTGATCGAGAGAACGATTGCAACTGGCTAGAAACATCATGAAACTATTATTTTTTAAATTTAAATTCTATACACTACAATGGAGGATGTAAATATTATCTAATAAGGATCGAAATGATTTTTGTTTATCCTGTATACCCTGAGTAATACGTGTGAATAAAGTTGGATACGTTTTCTAAATATCTTGATCGAGAGGACGATTGCAACTGGCTAGAAACATCATGAAACTATTATTTTTTTAATTTAAATTCTATACACTGCAATGGAGGATGTAAATATTATCCAACAAGGGTCAAAACTACTTTTTTTTATCCTGTGTACTCTGAGCAATACGTTTTTTAAATATCTTGATCGAGAGAACGATTGCAACTGGCTAGAAACATCATGAAACTATTATTCTTTAAATTTAAATGCTATACACTACAATGGAGGATGTAAATATTATCCAATAAGGATCGAAATGAATTTTTTTTATCCTATGTACTGTGAGTAATACGTGTGAATAAAGTTGGATACGTTTTCTAAATATCTTGATCGAGAGGACGATTGCAACCAGCTAGAAACATCGTGAAACTATTATTTTTTAAATTTAAATTCTATACACTGCAATGGAGAATGTGAATATTATCCAACAAGGGTCAAAATTAATTTTTTTTATCCTGTATACCCTGAGCAATACGTTTTTTAAATATCTTGATCGAGAGGACGATTGTAACTGGCTAGAAACATCATGAAACTATTATTTTTAAAATTTAAATTCTATAGACTGCAATGGAGGATGTAAATATTATCCAATAAGGATCGAAATGAATTTTTTTTATCCTATGTACTCTGAGTAATACGTGTGAATAAAGTTGGATACGTTTTCTAAATATCTTGATCGAGAGGACGATTGCAACCAGCTAGAAACATCGTGAAATTATTATTTAAATTTAAATTCTACGCAGTAACGTACAATGGAGGATATAAATATCAGTCAAGTATTAAGATTCGAAGCTCGAGCGGGCAAGGGGACGTACAGTATATTATTGGTTAATTGCATACCAGAAGGAAAATACCAGATTATATACCTATAATAAATAGCCGTAATCGAGGGGCGATTTATCGGTGAATTTTTACGCGCGCGATCGCGTAATGGCGTAACGTGGCTCGCGCGAACGTCGTCGCATAGCGCAAGAGACAAAAGGAACGGGGGGAGGGGGAGGTGGGAATTTCATAGAATTTTAACGATACGGCAGTCCGCGGTAAATAGTCGATAAATTTATTAAGCGAGGACGGGCAATTCAATTATAAAGTCGTATCGTAAATTGGCATCGTTGCAGGAGCGACGCTCGTGAGAGTGGTCGCGGTGGATAAAGACGCAGGTGACAATGGCCGTGTATCGTACGTGATTACATCGGCGAACGAGGAGGCGAGATTCTCGGTGGGTTACGAGTCTGGCATAGTGAGCCTGGAGAGGCCGATGGTCAGGTCCACGGAACTGGAGATTACGGCGAACGATCACGGTTCCCCACCGAGAAAGTCCACTCTGAGGCTCACTCTGACGTTGGCTTCTGGACAGACAAACGGACCTCCGCGGCTGTTGCTGGCCAACCCGGTAGCTAGGATTTCAGAGGACCTGCAGGTTGGCGCACCGGTTCTAAACGTCGCCGGTCCTATCATCGCCGATCAGGGTAAGCATTTCCTTTCGAGCGATCCACGGCAAAGGGTTATCGCTGACCCGGACCGCGGATCGTCAAGATCCCCGATTCCCGATTCCGTTTTATCCCCCGTTAAATACGCGAGATAAAACCGTTGGATTTACAACCGGTCAGTTTATTGATAAATATCCGCCGATGCTCGTATATCACTGCTCGCCGGGGAGATGATCAGATAGAGAGCCGCGTATATTCGGTTAACGCTTGCTAAAGGGGACAAAGCCGAACTCGAGCTCGAACTCGAGCTCTCGACTCCGGGGAACTTATCGATCTCCCCCCCCCCCTCTCTCTCGCGGCGCACGTACAGGCGAGCTTACACCGGCGAAGGACGACAAGGACGTAGGAGAGGACCAAAAATGGGGCTACCGAGCGGCTACCCTTTTAGGTGCTACGCTCTCGCGTCGTTATTGTTTCGGTGGTTGCGACGGTGCATAAAGTGCCATGGAACAGGAGGGGCTGTCAATTTAGCGCTCTACCGGACGAGAAACTGAAATTACACTCTCCTATCTTGCTACGTGCCGTTCCCTCCTCTTTTTTCATCGCCATTCAACCCCCCTTCCCCGACCGATTTTCGACGTCGCCTGCGTCGCGCCACGGCACTCCGCGCGGACACCAGCCACCTACGCTCGCGAGAACGGAATATAATCGGCGTCGGAGCCGGCCTGGCTAATAGGAAAGCCCTGCTATGAAAATACCTCGAATAATTGCCTTGAATCCCCCGGCCGGTGCGGGGGCATTATAGTAAATTCAACGAAATGACTCGCGGGCCCCGACTCCCTCGGGGTCGAGAGCGCGTTCCATCCGCGTGTAACGTTCGCGGAATACCCTGCTGAGGACGCTGTCCCTCCCCGCCCTCCCCTGGCGAACGCTGTTCCTCGTCGCCCTCTCTAAAAGCCCAAGGGGATTCCGCGGACGAGAAAATTCCATCGCGAATGCGTCCGTCGCCGCATGGCTGCACGGATAATCGGGCTCTACTTTCAGCGCGCGATAACGATAATCGCCCGGCGCTCCGGAGTTATCCGTTCCGCTTCTCCGTCCACGGATCCTTTATTTCCCCAAACGTCGTCGCCCGTTCGTCGTTAAAGCGGTTTTACGATCCGTACGGTCTGAAATAACGCCCGTTTTCGGGAATTTATCGCCCCCGAAGGGGGGAATTCGCGTCCCGATCTCTCGATACTGTTAAGAAAACCTTAACAGCGCGTTTAGTCCTGGCTAACTTACGATTGAAGCCTTCGAAATTGGAAAACCAATCGTCGAGGAAAAGTGCTCTAACAACCTCCTTAGCTTCGAGGACGTATCTTTGCCTCATGTTCGAAATTTTTAACTAATTTAACGATTAACTATCAACTGGAATACACACCTTATTAACAGGAAAGAACATTCAACTAAAATGGATGAGTCCTTTCGTAGGAATTATCAAAGTTCAAAGACCACAATCCAACCAGTTGCGTGAATGTCAATAATAAAACTATACAGATAAATAGTAGCCAACGAAATGATAAGAAATCTCCCAAATGATAGAAATGGCCCCAGACCTCCGAAGTGTGGGAGTTACTCGATCGCGAGTGTATCGAGGGTCGGCGTATTAAGTTGGCGACGCGTATTTCGTCGTCGAAAAATGGCCGAACCGGAACGTGGAGAGTCCAATTCTCGGGTCGGTGGTCGTAAAGCATAGGGAACACGAGCGACGAACAGGATGATTACTAAAAGCGCGCGCGGAAAGTCCGGTGTTCTCGGTCTCGTAGCAAAGCGTTCTGTACGGCCGACAACACGGTATATCGCTCGTTTTGCGCTTATCTAGACCGGCGCCCGTGTATCAGACGAGCGCATTAGCGCGCCCCGCGGAACCGTGCGGCAAAGGGACCCGCGGTCCCTACGGAATACCCCGAAGGACGACTCTCGTCCTGCTAGGGGCTCCGGAACCGCGAACCAGCCACGTGAAAAGGGGAGAAGAAGAGAGTGGACGAGAGAGGCGAAACAATGGCCGCGTATATCATCGTGCCGCCAGCCTGCCGCGGTACGCATAGGCAAATCACCGGTTCCAACCAACACCGACACCCCTACAGCGCGCGTTATACGCGAGCCAACGCCGTGTGCGTGTACCGACAACCACCGTTCTTCTGGGCCTCGTCTACGACCGTGCAACGCACCAACGGACACTGCAACAGGGACGAGGAGGAAGCTTTGTTCGGAGCCCTTCGAAAAATATTCCACCACCGACCCTGGAATTTCGAAATCGAACGCGTTGTGGGGGGGTTGCTTTCCACATCTTTTTGGAGCCCCACGGAGTATTCCTTGACAGTGTAAATGCGTGGAAAATTGACCAAGTTATGTAAATTTCAATTGGAGGTACCGAAAGTCGTTGTTTACCACCTTTAAAAATAGAGCTATCCAATTTTTAACGATACTCGATTGTCCCAAAGTCTCAAAGGTTCCATAAATATTTGCGAAACGGAGTCTGAAGCTTTGACGGCAGTGTTATGCGATTGCGCAGGCAACATCAGCTTTAGCATCCCGGGGAACGTGGCCTCGGACAAGTTCACCGTCTCGTCGAGCGGTCTGGTGACCCTTCGCCGACCCTTGAACCGCGAGGAGACTTCTCGTTACTCTGTGCCGATCTTCGCGAGGTCCAGCAAGCTGCTGGACATCAGCACGCTCGAGGTTCTAGTCATGGACGAGAACGACAACAGCCCCGAGTTCAGGCCCGGCTCCTGCTACACTTTGGCGGTCCCAGAGAATCAGGCCACTTCCGTCATCCACACCATCGCGGCGGCGGACCTCGACGAAGGCAGGAATGGGGAGATCTATTACAGTATCGTGGGTACGTACAATACGTTGGCATTCGCTGAAAAATTGCTAAATTACGATATATGTATATTGAGAAGTGTAATTTCATACTGCATTACACGAGACTCGATGTGAATATCTTTTTATATTTGCGTCATAAATGGAGCTTCACCAGAAACGTGCTGAAACGTTCTGAATTATTTTTATAACCCCTATAATCGTCTGTTCATTCACACGAATGATTCTAACCATCTCCTTGTAATTATTCACAGTCAATTTCATACTTCATAACATTCTTATCTCTTCCTTCGTCAATCGGTATTTAATCACGTAAATAAATAAGCAAATATTCCGCTATTAAATATCTGAATATCGCACCTGGTGATCGCAGGCGGGAATATCGGTGCAAAGTTCATCCTGGAGCCGATAACCGGGATGCTGTCGATGTCGAACCTGGACCGAGAGGTGGTGTCCAAGTACGTGTTGACGATCTCGGCGAAGGACAAGGGTCGTCCCAGCTTGGAGGCTCGCTGCAACCTAACCGTGATCGTGTTGGACGTGAACGACAACGCCCCCACTTTCGTTCAGAATCAGTACACCGAGTCGCGACCACGTGGCCCGGTCCAGGGCGGCGAATACTCCGGTTTCGGTCTGTCCAACGGGTTCTCGTACGCGTCGTCGAATTACCCGACGAATTATCATCCCAGCAAGTACGCGGCGACGATATCCGAGGACGTGGCGTCGGATTCCAGCGTGATGTCCGTGAGAGCGACGGATCCCGATCAGGGAGTGAACGGGAAGATCACGTACGCCATCGCAGAGGAAACGAGCTGGCTGTTCAGGGTTGACAACCTGACAGGTGTCATTACGACGGCCGGGTGAGTACCCGACTTCCTCCCTTTTTACGCGAGATCTATTTCTGCAATTAAAATACGCCAATAAAATCCGCCGCGTTTACGACCGCGGCTCGTTGCATTCCTAAACGCGAGAGCACGAAAGAATTTTATTCGTTATTCATGAGTCTCGATCCTGAAAACACGCGACAGTTCCGTCGATATAAATCGATATTATAAGATACGAGGTTAGAGCGACTGAATATTAAATACATTTATTTGGATCGAAGGGGGCCCGTATAATCGACGATTTCTATGCACTTTGAGAAACACTGGTTTCGTTTATGAAACATAAACGTTACGACCCGGGACGTTTAGATCCTCATTAGTATGATTTATACCCACGCGATACAAGTTTTCCATTGAACCTAAAAATAAACAAGGTATAAGAACTATAAAATTATTCTTAGAGAATAAATGACGCGTGGGTCGGTACTTCCGTAAAAATGTCGAACGATTGGTAATTAGCCGTAATTGTCGAAGTTAAAGTCGCGCGAAATTTTCCTAACAGCAAATACGCGTCGAGTGAACGTGGATCAAATTCAAAATGTTCATAACTTTGTTATCTTTCATAGAACATGAAACCCGTCAAATAGACAGGCTAATCGTACCGAGGAAGACTCGTACGTACACGCGAAACGTTTAAACACGCTACCACGCGCCGCGCGTTTACGACTCGTCGATTATCGTGACAGCCGACGTCAGACACGCGCGACAGCGATGGCTGTCTATTTCGTATTCCCACAAACGAACCCGGGCATAAACTGTCGACCATTCTGCGCAATAATTCCAACAGAACAGCGGTTTAAGTTTAATAAACGCTTGGGAATGAATTCTTCGGGTTTGGTCTTTGGAATTTTATTCCGCGACGGCGGTCCCCGGGATTTTCTCACTGGGCTTATCTGGCCTGGGCCCGTTCCCTTCTGGATACCTTCTCCCACAGTTTCTTTCGCGAGAGCCACGCCGGTAAACTAATTTCATTCCCCGCGTTAATTACCGCACGACCTTTATTACGCGTCCGATTAGGATCGCCTGTGGGATATTACGCCGGCAACCCGTAGTCATAAAGCGAGGATCGCACGGGAGGAGCGGACTGGGCCCATGGAAAAGGGAAAAGTCTTTTGGACGAGGTGGTGGCGGATGTGGATGGCGGCGGTGTGGTCTAGGAACGTCGTAAAATTATAAAGTCACTCGATGCGGCTCACAAACGATGCACCGCGCTCGATTAGTCGATTCTATATGCATAATCTCGTCGGGATGGAGGAACATGCTCTTCCTTCGGCTGTCTTCGTTCATCCTCTTGCGGCGCGTCCCTCGCGATTACACGCGCAATAAACTCGTATCGCGGGACGTCGTTAAAGTGGTACTCTTTCCGTGGCTTCCGTCCCGTCAAGGTCGAACTCCGGCTAATTAATAGACAATTTCGCCACCGGGTCCCACGAACTTTGACCCCTCGCACGGACGATCGTCGAGCCCATTATTCTCGATACGAGTCGCGAGCGTGCAATTATCAATCTGCTTCGTAACGATCGATCGTTACACGGTAATCGTTATCAACGATTATTATTGTTAATGATCCCACGTAACCAGTATCGATGATTAATTCTAGTGGAAATATTACGAGAGAATAATTTTTATCGTACGGGTTGTTCCTGTTTTCTTAATTTCGACTCTTAACTCGCAACAGTTGGGGCCCCTGGAATCAGCAGCATTGTGTTATTATATCACGTAGATGCTTCCTCGTTAGTAACCATACGTACGGTAGTTGTTAGGGAAGAAGATCGTTAGATGTTTTCTGCGCGGTCTCCTAGGTGAATTTGCTGCATATAACTTCTCGGCTAGGTCGTTAGGGTGATTTTCTAATCTTGTTCCGTATCTGCCACATAGACGTCCAATCTCTTCTGTCACGGATATAATCGCATAATCTCCGCGTACCTCGTCGTTACTCATATACCAATTTGCCAAGCAAAACCTAAAATCCGTTTATTTCTGTATTCGGTTTGTATTTAAAACGCGTGCCGCGAAAGGCTGGTCGAAATTAAAATTCTAAATCCATCGCTGGGGACGTTACGTAACGGCGGAAGTATTTAGCGTGGTCCTTTGAATTTCCTTATGGCTTTCCCGATCGAACATTCCTCCTTACATGGCTGAAGTATCCGTCGAACGTAGGAATTCTGGTTTCTTGCAACGACTCTGCGATTTCATCGGTTCAGCGTTCGTTGATTGAGTTTTGCAACCTTGCGTTTGTAAAGACACGCAAAAGTCAATGTTTAGCGTACGTCCATTGTTAAGCAGATTTCTTGTTTCGCGTGTTCTTCGAATCCTCCAAGTCTTTGTGCAACGGCGGAAGCGTTTACTGTGCCACTTTGAATTACCTTGTAACTTTCCAGATAGAACGGTCGTTCTTATATGGCGAAGGTATTCCCTGAATGTTGCATGTCTGGTTTCTTGCAACAAGGTTCGTACTCTGCGGTCCCATCGAATTAAAGTGGCGGTGATCATTAGGTTTCGCGACATTGCTTCTTATAGACGCGCAACCATCGGGTAATAAATTTACCAAAAATCGTTGCAAAACACTCGGTTGGTTAGACCGTTACGATTGCTCAATTTATTGCTGGACGATCTCTAAGAGTTTCCGTGATATTTCCCCTTCCACGTTCAAATTTACAGCCCAACTTAGTATCTCTCATCCAGAACGGCCACTCGAAAGAACCAATTTTTCTCTGGAACGGTCTCGAGCCCGTGGAACACTAGGGACGCGCAAAAATTACCCTCGGTCGGTAGCTGGTTGCAGCAGCGGATCGGTTGCATCTTTAATTCCGATTTATCGGTCAATAGACGATTGTTCGAATCCGGAGAACGGGCCGGATTTAAGCGGAAAGTGGCGGCGGGTAGCTTGTTTGTGTGACGGAAGCCTTAATCGTGCACGGCGATCTTGTGTAATCCACGTCCGCCATTACCATAACTCTGCGGATCCAACGTTGGCGGCTCACCGGCCGCCGTTTCGTGCCTTAAATCGCACGAAAGCCGGGGGAGGTTGGCTGCTTTTTCGCCGTTACCACCGAGCGAATTTAGCGTCCCCGTCGCCGTGAGCTATACGCCTCGAGAAATCGCTGTATCGACTTAGCGCACCGGCTGTCCCCCTCCCCTAAACGCCTACCTCTTAGGGGAAAACATCCATTTCATATATCCCAACCACCATGATAAATAGACACATTTAAACTGAGTCAAACCTTTCTTTCCGCGCTCCTGACCGTACCTCATACGCGTCCGATTATGTCAACCATCTTGTTTCACCACTCGATATCTATAGAAACTTACTATCTCGCTATATGATGCTCCAAACTCTCGAAATCCAAGTACATAGCAATTTACTTTTCAAATCCCAAACATCATGCGTTTTCTAGTAGAAGGAACTAGTTCCTTTCAGCTATGATTTACCGGATCCTGTCACGGTGCACACCTTCGACGCAGTGTCTCTTTCTCGTCCAGTTTCTTTTTTCTCCGTGTACCTGTTAGGCGCAGCCGCGAATTGTTCCGATCTCTTAACCCATTTAGCGTCCAGTTTCTCGATCGGTTATTTACAACGAGCGCCGAGACTTTCCCGTTTCCATTGGCGTTCGGTGAACCCGCTCGCTCGCGCCACGCAAACGTCTTTATCGGGCCGCGCTAATTCTAATCTAATTATGCTATCGCGGCAAATTTTTCGCCCATGCTCGCGCTGGCTTTGAATGCATTAATTTGTTCCCATTGAAACGCGGGGCGGCCGTTTAACCGGTAACATTCAATTGCCCGGGCGTTTTTTTCCACCCATTCCGCCGTCAGATACCGGGGGACGATAAGAGCCCAGAGGGGGCGGGTGTAATTTATCGAATCGGCAAACTTTGTCTTTATTAGCGGCTCCGAGGAGTCACGCGAGCCCCGTGCGAATTCGCGGGGCCGCCGATAAGCACCGCCGGGGCCCCCCGATAATGGGTTTCGCGCGTACGGCACGTACGTACGTACGTGCACGTAATAACCTTTAACGAGCGTGGAATAATAATCGAGCGCCGGTAGCGCGCAAGATCGACGCAGTTATTTACGATTTAACCGAGTCGGCTCGCCCCGCACGCTGTCGTGCGATTAAACGAGCTCTGCCCGACCTTTTTCATTTACGCCGGCACGAATTGCCTTTGCCCAGAGATGCCAGATATAATATTCATCGAACCCCGCCGCACTCGCCTCCGCTTCGTTCGGGAATCATTGTTTCTCCGGCACGGATTATGTCGCCGAGGATAGCCACGGCGAATGTAACGCGGGGGACTTCGAGAACAATTCCACTTGGAATTTCGAGCCGGGGTCCACGCATCGGGGACCTATTCAGGCCAGCAACTTATTATTACGTTCCATTATTCATTACACATACTGAAACATCGACGTTGATAACAGTCGGTAGAGGCAACCCCTAACAGATCCCAGACGCCAGCTTGCTCGACGATCAGTCGAGGAGTGTATACAGGGTGTTCGACCAACCCTGGGAAAAATTTTAATGGGAGATTCTCGAAAATAAGACGAAAATCAGGAATACTAATTTGTTGATGGAGGCTTTGTTAAAAAGTTATTAGAAAATTAAATTGAAGATTTCAAATTATTCTGGAAAAATTATTTTTGGTTAAGGGCCTGAATTACGATCATTTTTGGTGAATACTTATACCCCTGAAATCCTACCCTCTTTCGAGAAAAAAATTCGAGTAGGTACTAAAATTTTTAGACGAAATTAAAAAATTTCAAATCATATTAAAAAAATTATATTTAGTTACAGGGGGCAAGTACAATCATTTTTGGTCAATACATATACCCTTGAAATCCTACTTACTTTCGAGAAAAAAATTCGAGTAGGTACTGAAATTTTTAGACGAAATTAAAAAATTTCAAATCATATTAAAAAAATTATATTTAGTTACAGGGGGCAAATACTATCATTTTTGGTCAATAGACATACACTTGAAATCCTACTTACTTTCGAGAAAAAAATTCGAGTAGGTACTGAAATTTTTAGACGAAATTAAAAAATTTCAAATCATATTAAAAAAATTATATTTAGTTACAGGGGGCAAGTACAATCATTTTTGGTCAATACATATACCCTTGAAATCCTACTTACTTTCGAGAAAAAAATTCGAGTAGGTACTGAAATTTTTAGACGAAATTAAAAAATTTCAAATCATATTAAAAAAATTATATTTAGTTACAGGGGGAAAATACTATCATTTTTGGTCAATACACATATACTTGAAATCCTACCCACATTCGAGAAAAAAATTCGAGAAGGTGTGAAATTTTTAGACGAAATTAAAAAATTTCAAATCATATTAAAAAAATTATATTTAGTTACCGGGGTCAATTACAATCATTTTTGGTGAATAGATATACCCCCGAAATCCTACCCACATTCGAGAAAAAAATTCGAGAAGGTGTAAAATTTTTCGACAAAATTAAAAAATTTCAAATCATATTAAAAAAATTATATTTAGTTACAGGGGTCGAATACAATCATTTTTGGTCATTATACATACACCCGAAATCCTACGCATTTTCGCAAAAAAAATTGTTTAACGAATATCTAATGTGAGGCCAGAAATGCTTCCTTGAAATTTCATGCATATCTTTAAATCGTCATAACTTCTGAACGGATTGGACGATTTTAATGTTCAAAAAGCCGAACGCCGCGTATTTTAGTGTAGAATATGTAGCAATTATAAAAATATTCGAAAAGCTGTTCCTTGACCCCGCAAAATGGGAAAACCCCCATAATAATGGTCCAATTTTCAAACAGCCATAACTCCTACAATAGTGAATATATTTCATTGACATTTTGAGGGGAAGTAGAGTTCATGGATACATACAAAAAAGTATTAAACAATTTTTCTGTATAGCGCCAACCAAATTTATTAAAAATGAAAAACGAATTTTTATGAAAGATCGACAGGGAGGTGTCTAAATTTTTCGACGAAAAAAAAAATTTTTAATTAATTCTGAAAAAATTATTTTCGGTTGCGGGGGTCAATTACAATCATTTTTGGTGGATAGACATACCTCCGAAATCCTAACCATTTTCGAGAAAAAAATTCCTGACCTAAAATATAATTTCTGGTCAGAAATGTCTGCCCGAATTTTCATATGAATCTTTAAAACGTCATAACTTCTGAACGGATTGGACGATTTTAATGTTTAAAAAAGCAAACTACGCGTATTTTGATGGAGAATATGTACAAGTCGCAAAAATATTCGAAAAGTTGGTCCTTGACCCCGCAAAATGAGAAAAACCCCATAAAAATAGTCCAATTTTCAAACAGCCATGCTTCCTATAATAGTGAATATATTTCAATGAAACTTTTTTCCGAAGTAGAGCTCATGGGTACCTACAAAAAAGTATTAGACAACTTTTCTGTAGGGCGTCAAACAAAATTGATTTTCGTCTTATTTTGACCTCTAGAATCCCCTATTAAAATTTTTCCCAGTGGTAGCCGAACACCCTGTATATAGAAACGAGCGCTTGTGAGAGAGACGAGAGCGTGGCCCTCTAAAAACAAATACAGGAACTATCCTCTCACAGCTGTTTCTTCTATTCTAAAATGAAAATTCAATTAAAAATTTCTCCTACCACATAGTACGGAAACAATTGTGCAATCAAATAATGATCTTCGAAGGGAATCGAATGCAGATAACTGTGCCTAGTCTCGAGTGTCATAAGTCACGGTCGACAATGTGCATCGTCCAATTGTTTTACATCGTTTACAAAGTTGGTGGTGCGTGGTGGAGAGCGCCTAGGCTATCGGTGCCGAATCGTCGCCGGCGTCGTAGCGCGTTATCGACACGATCTCGTGAGATCTGGTCTCGCTCGTGGGCTAAGGATCGGGGTATATCTTCCGGGTGGTCCATGGGAACGAACAAGGGGAGAACATTGATACACACCTAACCGCGTCGGAGCCGGCGAACGCGCGAGACCCGCGCGGCTAACAGCAATAGCAACAATAACAGCAACAACGCGACACGGGCGTACGCGGCGGCGACGGCTACCGATCTCGGGGGGGCCAGGATGCCCCACGGGACGCGGGGAGGAAGATGGAGACAGTGTGAGAAAGTTCGGGGGAAGGCGACCGCGGTGGGAGAAAGGGACGGAGAAAGAGACAGGGACAGAGATCGAGAAAGAGCGGTCCCCGACCGACCGGGATCTGGTTTTGCATATCGAGCTTCCTTCCCTCTCAAATAATGCATTCAAATGCCACATGGTGTCCCGGTGAAATGACACACCGCTGTCGCGCGGCTAAACTACGTAGATCCCCCTCTTTCCACCCCTCGATGGGGAGTATCGACACTCTAAAACGTGGAATTATTGAGGCAGCATCATCCATGGGAACGCTTCCATCGTTCGAAAGAAAAGCCCTTGTGGAATTTATTCCGAGCGATCGACACAATCGATCCGTCTGAGATTTCTATCATTCATTTACCCGTACTTCTCCATTACAAATATATTTTTTCCGTCTCGATAAATCGAAGTATCGTGTAACCAAATTCTAAAACTGTACTTTCTATAGATACGAATAAGTTATATAATTTCCGTCGACGATGGTTGCAGCCCGTTGGATCGAGAGCGCCAGAGTATCTACAGCTTCGTGGTGGTGGCGACGGACAGCGGGAAGTACGACGCGAGGACCACGTCGATACCCGTCGAGATCCGTGTCAACGACGTGAACGACAACGCCCCAGTTTTCGCGGAGTACCCTTTCCGGGCGAGGGTGTCGATAGGCACGCAACCGGAGAAGAACATTCTCCGGGTGGTGGCGACGGACGCGGACGAGGGTCCAAGCGGGGAGATCGTCTACTCGTTCCTTCACGAGCAGGAGAAGCCAAAGTTCAGGATCCATCCCAGCACAGGCGCCGTCACCGCCGCGTTGTCCCTGTCTCAGGACAACGGGAAGACCTATCACTTGGAGGTGCTGGCCAGGGACAAGGGAAATCCACCCAAGAGCGCTCGAGGACTGATCGAGCTGCAGGTGGGGGACCTGGCCGACCTAGTGCCCGTGCTCAAGTTTCAGAACGAAACCTACGAGGTGGTCATCCAGGAGAACTCGGCGGCGGGCACCGAGGTGGTCCAGGTCACGGCCGTACGATCGGACGGCAGACGACAACACGTTTCCTATTCCCTCGGCTCGGGAAACGACTTTGGCACGTTCACCATCGACGAAGACACTGGTCTCCTGCGGGTCAACGACCCGGCGAGGCTAGACGCCGAACTCTGGACCGATCTGAGGGTGAAGCCTGTGGAGGAGCACGCGGGAGACGGGCACGCGAACACCTGGGGACGGTCCTTGGAGGGCCAGCAGTCCAAGGAGGAGCCCAGGGAAAGCTCCAAGCACGTGCTCACTGTGGTGGCCAGGACCACTGGAACCGATCCTTTGGAAGCTTACGTCAAAGTGGTTGTCAGGGTGTCCGACGTGAACGACAATCCACCCGTGTTCACGCAGACGCAGTACTCGGCGACTGTGCTGGAAGGCAACGTCAAGGGGGACTTTGTTGTCAAGGTATTTATTCTTTGAGACGAAGAAGCTTAATCCCAAATAAAAAATCTTTGTCTGATAGGGGTGAAACGTCGATCTGAGAACCCTCTGTGGTACGAGACGAAACAAATACAGAGGTGTTTTTAATAAGGAATTCTTTGAAAAATCTGCTAAGATTTTTAGAAAATTTCAAATCATCCTAGAAAAATTATTTTTATTTGCAAGGGTCAATTAGAATCATTTTTGGTGAATATACATACTCCCGAAATCCTACGCATTTTCGAGAAAAAAATTCCTTACCGAAAATGTCTGACCATACATTGATATGTTTCCCTGAAATTTCATGCGTATCTTTAAAAAATCATAACTCCTGAACGGATTGGACGATTTCAATGTTTCGAAAGGCAAACAACGCGTATTTTGACGAAGAATAGATATAAATTCTAAGACAGTCCGAAAAGTTGTTCCCTAACCCCGTAAAGTGAGAAAAACCCCCATAAAAGTGGTCTAATTTTCAAACGTCCTGAACTCCTATAATGGATTTCAAGCAAACATATTTTTTACATTCTTTTCTTATGTATTTTGTCCTATATAATCACTTTAGAACAATGATATCCAAATTCTTTGTCCCTTCAGAGGGGACAGCCGAGTGTAAATGGTTAATTTGCGATTTTCGTTTACGCAGCTGTCGGCCAGCGATGCTGACCAAGGAATGAACAGCAGGATCCTGTACCACATCGTCGACGGGAACCCGGACAACGCATTCACTATAAGTCCGCCGTACAGTGGGGTAGTTCGCACCAACATCGTTCTAGATCGCGAGATCCGCGAGAAGTACAGACTGACGATCATCGCGACGGACCAAGGGAATCCCCAGCTGACCGGCACGGCTGCTCTCAGCGTCAGAGTGATCGACATCAACGACAATCAGCCAACGTTTCCAGAGCATAGCATCATCTCTGTATCCGAAGGTGAGTCCCTGTGATATTAAAGCAAACGCCAGCATCTTAGAAATTAAATGCACGCGATAATTGCGTTGGTCGCGTACTCCAATTATGGCGTTTGTTCTCGTTACGGTACGGCGAAAACGAAGGTTAACCAGCGATTATCAGCTGACACTATTCTCGATTGCGTATACGCCTCCCTGTACTCGATCTGTCTGCGTGTCATTTCCAATTAGACCTTTTGCAACGCGCTGGCGATCTAATTGCCCCGATTGCAAGTTCTTTCTAGGATTCGAGACCTATGTAGACAGAAATTTTTCCGCGACAAATCGTTATTTTGGGACGTTGTCGTTTCTGGGTGATCTAGGACTCGTCGAGTAATGATAAAATTGTCAAAACTATGAGTCGAGGAGAAATTGGCGCGCACTTTGGTATACTCACGGTATTAAATATATTCTATCGAACGGCGTATCGGCGGAATAGAAGTGGTAGCAGTCTCGTTTGCGCCGGAGTGAAGTTTTATGGTGATACAAATTAGATAGCGATCTTCGCGTTGCCCCGTTGGCGCGCGAGTACGCGGCCTTTCGTGTCGAACGTTCGTAGAAGTTCGCAACAAGAGCTGAAAGAGAATCGCCGACGCCGCGAGACGAACAAGAAGGAGGCAGGGAAGCGGGGAAAAAGGACGAGCGGGACCACGGAGAGGGAGGAAGTGAAGAAAAAGAGCAACGAGAACCAGAAGTAGGGGGGGAAGTAAAGGAATCGCGGCGAAGATGAGAGAAGGGGCATCGCGACGAAGTTTCGCGATGTAAATTAAACCGAAGACTCGCTCGATTCTCGCTGGTACCGATGACGGCTCGAAACAAGAACAAAAAGGCGAGCCTCTGTCGTCCGGGAGAAGTCAGAGCACCGTACCGAGCGAAACTTTGGCCAATTACGTCCGAATCGCGTTCATTATTTACCGCGTTCCTCTTATTTCCCATCGCGCGACGTCTCTATCGTCCGTAGCCGGGTTACTCCTTTTTCCCCCAGCGTTAAAAAATCTGTTGTTTTTTTTGTTTGCGAGTATATAGCGTCTGGAACACGAGTGCTCGATATCCTGACGAAATCCGAAATATTCACCGAGCTACGAGAACTGAAAATGGCCCCGGCGAAACTTCGACACGAGGGTGGCAACGATTAAGAAATTGACAACATTCATTTTTCTAAGATTGTGAATGAATAAAAATGCTCCTTTAAATGTGGAGAGAAAATATTAAATACAGTGGGGCAGATGACGGTAGCATGCTCGAGGCTGGCGCTTGCGCGTCAAACTCGGGGCCCACCTCCGCCGGGTGCCGTTCCATTGAATCGTATCTGTCAATGGGGAACACTATGAGAAACGAAGAGGGGCCGAAAAAGCCGGCAAACGACGGCCGAAGGAAAGAGCACGAGCTACCCGAACGAGCATTCACAGCCTCGCCTAAGTTATGCAGATTGTTCCGCAACAGTTGGACTTTAATGCCGGCATAAATCCTTTGCCACTTAACTTTATACTTCGAGAGTAGTATGCACTCCTACCACGGCTGACGCTTCTCCGTCCTCGTTCCGCGCGCCCTTCGTCCTGTTCTTCCTTCCCTCTCCGTTTCGCGGTCCCCTTTCGACCTTTTCGTCTCGCGGCCGTCTCTTTCTTGGACCGTTTCGCGACTCGAGCCTAACGGATCATCCGCGCTTCACTTCGCCACGCAGAACGTCTCTTTCCGCGCTCGCGTGGGCGGACCTTCCAACGAATTTGCCCGCCGAGCTATCCGCTAAACAGATCTCGATTTCTTTCCCGTTAACTTGTCAAAATTCAATGCGATTCTTGTCCATAATTATCCGCGACACTTTCGGGGGTACAAAGTCGGGAGGGAAACACGAACATTAACCCCTTGTCGTACAAAGTTCTTGATGTCAAGTTTCACAACCACGAGGTTACTCATTCGTCATCTTACGGAAACAGAAAAGGAGGAATCTACAATGTAAAGGAGACTGTGTGATCAATGTAAGAAATGGGAAATACAGAGCACCCACGCACCCAAATAAAGAAAAACTGAAACTTGAAATGAATTCTTTTTCGTGGCCATTTCTTGTACGAAGAAACTTAAACAAAATTAAGCAAGTTTGACAAATTATTCGAAACTAAATATGTCGGAATTTGGAGTGGTTTTGAGGCGGTTTTGGAGCGTTTGCGAGTACCTCGCGCGAATGAGAAACGATCCCGAGCTCGCGACCGGTCGTATTTCAACGAAGCGCACAGTAATTGTTTTTAATTATCCCGGTGGACGCGGCGTATGTAATTATCGTTGGGCCTAAAACGAGAGGTGCGGTTTTGCCGATGTTTGATAGCCCCCACGCCTTTGTTCCTGAAGGGGCCTCGGCCGCGTACGTTCGCCGGGAGTACGCATGCCCGCGCGCGACCGCGACCAAGCCGAAGGAGGATTTAATCGACAGCATCGATCGAATCGGTTCCGAAAGTGGCACTGACACGAGAAATCGAAACAATGGTAGACCACCGTCGAGCGGATTTTCCGTACAAGGAGCACACCGACGACGTATCGTATTCGCGTGCACGCTCGCCGCCGATCCGCGAACGCCCAGGACCTCCGGTAATCAGAATTAACTCGATATAACTTACGAAGATCGAGTGCTCGACTTAGAGAATTTATTATTTCGAGCGGAACTCGACGACGATGCGTTCTTCGTGCGCTTCCGCGGCATTCCACGCGATTACACGCGTTTACCATACCGCAAACTACCGATTTTCCGACGCAAGTTCCTACACTCGACCGTAGATCCCTGAGAACACTTTAGTCGATATGGTAAAACTTGCAAGCTGCTACGAAAGCGTTTGCACTTGTTCGAATGAACAGTTTAATCGATTTGGTGAGAGTGACGAGTCCATCCTTGTTCGAACAGCTCAGATGATGTGACAGAGGCGTTTTCATAAGAGACAGGAATTCCTACTCGACCAAAGAGTTGAGACGATGTCGTAAAATGCGTGGGCCCCGGAACCACGGCACACTCGCCTATCAATCGACTCGACAAAACAGTAAATCCGGGCACTCGAGCGCCCAGGCGTCGTAAACGGTGTTCGATTCGACTAAACAATTTAATGGACGCGGTAAATAACGTTAGTTTATAGTAGTGTGACTCGTCGACCGTCCTCGACCGGACGATACGTGAAAAGCGTCGACCATCAATTTTCTATAGCCCGTCCCTTCCGGAAACTGTCGTGCAAAGGGGTTGGCGCGTCCCTGGCCTAATAGAGAGATCGTACCTCCACTTCCGAACCGACGAACACTACCGGAACTCGAGGAGTACAGAGTGGGCTGGCCACGTGGTCGTCGGAGGGACACGGCCGCTCTCGAAACCGATTTACACGACTTTAACGATCGGCCGTGAAATTTACGAGCGGACGTGGCCGCGTGCTAGTCCTCCGGAGCCAACCAGGCACACCGCTCCGCGAAATAATTCTTTTATTGGCGCAGGTGTTGGCTCCGTTCGCCGCGTATCAAACGACCCGCCTCGCAAAATTGCGCTCGAGACGTTTGCGAGCTTTTCGCTAATAACGATCTTCTCGCGAACGTTCTGTCGACCGCGTAAAATTAGCGGAGGGTCAAATTAACAGATTTCGAATTTTTTTTAGGGACCACGGGGACAACGAAGTTTACCATTTAAATGAAAAGTTTTCTCAGAAAGAAAAATGTAATTTTCAGCAGATTATAGTCGAGGAATCTTGTTTTCGATATCCTGTCGACTACCGTGCGCCCAGCCCTTTCGTAATTTGCCCGCAGCACGCTCGAGATTATCGCCTACGATGCGCGTACGAATCTTTCGAGGGATTCGCTCGGCCTTCTTAGCACGAGCGAGATAAAACGAGCCGATAGTACGGATTCAATGCATTTTAAACGCGACTCCCTGCGAGTGTCTTTAAGTTCGCGGAAGCGCGCCCGGTCCCCGGAGCCCCAACGCCGCTCTATATACATACGTATCGCGAATGATCGTACGCCGGTGACAAAGTGGCTTCTCTGCCCCGGGTAGAAAAAGACGAGGAAGGACCAGGGGCCCCGTAACGACGCCATTCATCAGTAACAACGGTGTCTGGCATTGTGCGACGATAAAACGACCGCCGGTTCCATGTCGCGGTTAAACGGTTCGTCAACAGCGACCCTGTGCTTATTTCATATTTTTCCAAAACACTCGTTCCTCGCAATTTCAAATCCTGGACACTGGCAATTTAGACTTCGCGATTCATAACATGAATACTCTAAAAATACGCACCCAGCATTAATTGGCAGTCTCAGATGTCGCGTGACAAGTACGCAGACTAAATTCTTCATCATCGACACCCTTAAGTGCACATGCAACATCCTCAAGGATGTAAACAATTTTTGTACCCAAATCGTAAACCAAGGATTTGGAGATCGTATTTTTAGAGTATCATTTGGATATTAACGTGTGAAATTTTTTTAACGCAGGTACAACGGTGGGTACGGTGTTGACGACCATCACGGCGAACGACGTGGACAGTTCGCCTGCTCTGATCTATCGTTTCGGGAACGTGACGAACCCAGGACCGTTCAGCATCGATCGTTACGGAGGTAAGGTCGTTCTACGGCGACGCCTGGACGCGGAGACGCGATCGGAGTACAGCCTCCAGGTGATCGCCAGCGACGGGATCCACGAAGCTACCACGGACCTGATAGTTCGCGTCACCGACCTGAACGACAACGCGCCGAGGTTCCAGCAGTCGGCGTACTTAGCCACCCTGCCAGGTGAGTAACACCGACAGAAATCTCTTGGAATCTCCGTGGATCGTTATCGCGACGCTCGGACGCGCGACAAATCTGTTAGGCAAGACGGTACAGCTATTTTGATGCTTTTAATCGCTGAATCCCACGAGGAACCCGGGGAATTTCAGTTTTTAATCGATCCTCTCTTGGCAGCATCGGGATCGCAGGAATTTATCCGATGTTATCCGACGCTTGTTAATTCTCCCGTACAGTGGGTGGTCGAATTATTAGTCAAGCGCGTTAAAAATACATTTTCCAATTGACGAAACAGGCATTTTCAATGGGGTCAATAACTCCTTCATTATACGTCAAGTTCTCGTTGGTGAGAAGAGCTTTCGATAAAATTTCGAAAGGCCTCGAGTATTCGTTATTAGAACTACTGCAATTTTCGTTCTTTCAACGCATCAACTTTCGAATCAACGTTTAGTCTCATGGAAACAATTAATTTTTGTATTTTAATCGCATAAAGAAGTTACTGCTTAGACCAGCGATTTAATATGGCGACCCAATGAGAAACAAAGTAAAAAGGCCCAGAAAGGCCTCCACAACCGATGGTTTTTGCCGTGTTTCTTTATCGTAAAAAGGAAAAACAACCTCGCTTAATAGGCGCGTACCACACAAAATATGAATACGAATATAAATTGGACCACAGCTACCTCGACTCGGGGGCTCGTTGTACTTCCACTGTACACTCGTACGATTATCAGACGATAAATATAATTCTTGACACGGAATATAATGACTTTGAAGCATAGGGTTTCACGGTATCCCATATTACTCGGCGCGCTATTCAAATTTAGCGTCACTCGTTCGAAGGTAATAAAGGTGGATATCGGTGGGGCCCTTCGAGCCTCTCGTCTGTTTAATTACGCGGTAATAAAATGCCAGGTTATCGAGTCCTGACAACCGCGTCCGCCGGGGAGACGGAAAAATGAGCAATTGGTGCCATCGAAGGCCACGCGTCCAGAATAAACAATTCGATATTTCATCCCTTCCGTTCATAAGACCCTCGCGATAATAAAATTAGAAATACTTGCTCGCTGTTTCTTTTTTCGTAAGAATATTAAACGCGCAGCCATCACTGACACCATTTATTAGAAAGTTTGGTCCTTTATTTTGATAGTCTTAGTCTTTGGGTCGACGAGGGGAGGAGCTCGACGGCCTTGAGCGGCCAGCTGACTGTTGGCCCAACGACGATCGTTAAAGGGTCGTCTATTCGATCGACATTCCGTCGAAGAAATCGCGCCGAACGGGGAACGAGGGCCCGCTGAGAGGGAGTGGGGGGACGTAGGAGGGGGACGGGCCCCGGGGCAAGCCCCTCGGCGCGAAATAAACGCGAGTTTAAAAACTGGTTTTTAGTAGACACGCGTTGTCCTGTTGCCCGTGTTCCAAACTCGAATTGACACCGCGCCAAGATAAAGCACGCGAAAGAGACGCGACCAACGAACGGAGGAGGCGCGCGAGAGAGAGCAGCAGGGTGAAAACGATGAAAAAGAAAGTCGGGAGAGGAGTGGTGGGGGAGAGAGGGGACCGATGAAAAGCTAGCTGCCCGAACGGCGAAGGGAGCAGCGAAGGGAACGGAAGGAGAAACGGAGACGGATGAAAAGAAAAAGGGAACGTGACGCGGACGGGTGTATGGGTTAGAGGGAGACGCTGCAGGGACGGACGGGGAGTATTGCGAACGCCTTGCACATAAATAAACGCGAGGACACCGTTTGCCAGGCAGCCGAAAAGCCGCCTTCGCTGCAACCGCCGGCCGAGATCGCCCGCTTCGAGGACTCTCGAAACTTATTAAAAATACATAGGCCCGCGCCTAATGGTGCATTTCGGCGAGGGGGGGGGGGGGACTGAGGGACCACGAGGGAGGGCTGGATTGGCAGGAGGTGGATGTGGAAAGAGTCGAAATGGAGAACCAAGGGGGGAGGGGGAGCTCCCACGGTGATGGCCTCGCGAATTTGCATCTCCTTCTCTCTTCGTCTTGCACGAGGCCCCTCGCTGGAACCGCGAAAACGGCCAGAGAACGACGGAGGGGACAATGGAAGGGGCCTGAAAATATCTTGCTTCGCCGGGAAGCTGATCGATAACGACGCTGAGACCGCGAATGAGAAAGAGAAACGCTCGAGTCTACGAGTACGAGTGTGCAGAAAAATTAAGGGGTAGCGAGCAGAGTTATTTCCTAGTTATTTCGAAGTAGCTTCGTTCACCCTGTTCCGCGAGGGATGAATTTCACCGACGTATTGAGGTGTCCAAGGGGGGCAGGGTATATTCTAGAAGGGATTAATGAAGGGAGAAAGAGAGTCCTCCCACAACCGGTAATAAGAATTGGTCCCAGTAAGGCGTCGTGACGCGAACACGCATACGTCCACGGTCATACGCACCTCGCAATAATTATAGAGTACCTGTCACTTCTCGGTTAAGATCCCCACCTCACCTCCTCCTACGAGGTCGTCCCTACCGCTTCACCACGGACATCCCCAAAGGGCTGCGCGGTCCGTGAAGTTTTATTTCGGCCTCTCCGCCCTTTCCCCGTCTCACGTTGTCTCCGTCTAACCTGGTCGTCGTCTGGTCTCTTTGTCTCCCTCGCACGCTTTGGGTCCGGAGCTTGGCACATTAATGCCGAGTTATCCGACGATTTGAAACGCATCGAAATGATTTTTGTACGCTGCAGCGGAGCCGGGGCCCCACGGCTCGGCCGGCCGAGCGATTTATACAACTGGTTATTATTTCATACTTCCGTTCAGCCCGATGTCAGGACGGCTTATCCTCCTCCTTTACCGAGAAAAGAAAGAACTCGGAGGTGGTGGCGCGCCGGTGGTGCTCCTCGAGGACGTACCACCGACAAAAAGAGGCGGAGGGTACTTGACCTCGCGCCCGTGATACCCCGATCTTTGTTCCGGGCCCTCCTCGACCACCTTACAAAATCGATCCCACCCTTCTCGAGTCCCATTTTCCTCCCACCCACAGGAAGACTTTCGTTTATTCAATTCTCATCTGTTAAAATATCGTTAATCTACCTAACGAACGAAGTAGTAAAACTAATAAGATGTACAGTCCAACGAGTTTAATAAGAGCCCCGAGGTAATGGCTGGAGAGTGGAATAGTGAGCGACAGAGATGAGGGACCAGGCGATTAAACTATCCTCCACACATGTAGCCTAACTAATGCGACGATAAAAGAATCTAGAGAAGTTATCTCGATTCAAACATCATTGGAGACCTCTTATTCAAATAATTCCTCTTAAATATCGATAATCACTGTTCTTAGTGCTCGTTTCGCAAGTAAAAGTTTCCCCAGAACTATTACTTGGCAAATGAGACAGCCGAAGGGACGACAGGGACAGCAATCTTAATTACCCGCGTCAGCCGCAACATCGTCGTTCGTTTTATTTCTGAGGGGAATTGTAAACACGTATCAAACAAGATGTACAACTCGGCGCGTGCAAGAACCCCGGGGGTAGAGGCTGGAGCGCGGAGAACGGAGTGACAGGGATGAAACCGAGCGATTGGTCTATCGCTTAGGCCCATTACCTAGCAAACAAGTGTCATCTGATACTGTTCGAAAGAACGGAGATTACGAGAGGACGATAAGAACCGACCGTACAACCGAATCAATGGGCCTTATTTATCTTGCTGAGCTATAATTGATACGTATCGATACGACAGTCGCATACGTCATGCCTCAAACCGCTTGTAATGCAAAAATCGAGGCAAAAGAACCGCGCCGGACTCTGGAATTCAAAATCGATACCTCGGGGCCTGACGACCAGTTTTTCGACGAGCCACCGTCGAAGCATTTCTATACTAACGTTACAGACCTCTATTTTGTAAATTTATCCAATAGAATCACTTTGGCGATGTCGATAGAACTCTATTCTCGATCAACGATCCAATTTAGAATTTAACCATACGATCGTCGTTCTAACTCTGTTTCTTTTTTCCTGTTTAGAGGGACGCGGAGACCTCCAGGAGATCCTGACGGTGAACGCGACCGACGACGACCTCACGGAGGACAACAGCCGCGTACGATATTATCTGCTGAAAGCTACCAAGGGCTTCTCGGTGCATCCTGTGACCGGGGTCCTGACTGTTAATCGTACCGCGATACCCAGGCCTCTGCCCAAAGAGGTGGAGCTGGCCGTGGTGGCTGAAGATTATGGCAAACCACCCGCTTCGTCCGTGAGTTCCGTAGTGGTCAGGCTGAGCAGTCTGAAGAGCTCGCTGCCTGGCAAGGAGTACAAGATCACGGCTAAGGAGAACTCTTTGAGGGGCACCACGTTGATGAGGCTGTCCGACGTGGACCTGTTGGACGGTAGCATCGTTGCTGGCGACGAGAGCGGAACGTTCGAAGTGTCCAGGGGCAAACTGATCCTCTCCAAAGCCCTAGACAGAGAAACAAAAGACAGGTAAGAACTAGTTCCACAAGCTTATATGCAAGTTTAATCTGTTAGCAAGAGTCTACGCTCCTAAAAGAGTTTCTTAAAATCTTGTTTTTGGACAACTGGAAACTAACATACCCAGAATTTGTTATAGAATTTATAAAATACAAGTTAAAATTCAAGAGCCATATCTAGATTCATTTTATTTGATTAAGATTAAATGGTGTGTTTCACCACCTTGCCAAAGATGCCCAACAATAACCAATGTTATCTCCATGCTAACGACGACTCTCGTTTGCAGGTACGTTCTGCGCCTAGGCTCGAAGAACGAGAACATGACGACCGGTTCCCTGGTAGGGGACGAACCCGTAACCGTGATCGTCACCGTGGAGGACGTGAACGATAATTACCCGCGGTTTCTCGAGGAGCTCCACCAAGTGTCGATCAAGGAGAACGCGGCTCGCGGGACCATCGTGGCGACGCTGCGCGCCAAGGACGACGACCTGGCCGGAAGCGCCGCCGCGAGCCTCGTGTACGAGATTACGTCTGGAAACGACGGTGGCCTCTTCCGGGTGGAGAAAACTACGGGCGCCGTGCTGGTGAACGCGACCCTGGACTGCGACCTGGAGCCCGAGATCTACAATCTGGTGGTGATGGCCTGCGACAGCGACCCAACTTCGCCGTTGTGCGCCCTGGCGAGGCTTCGAATCCGTTTGGAGGACGTGAACGACAACTCGCCCAAGTTCCCGGTCTCTGAGTATCTGGAATTCGTGGGCGAGAACGAGCCCATCAGGACGACGGTCTTCTCCGCTCGCGCATCGGACCTGGATCGCGGTATATTCGGTTCCCTGAACTACTCCATCGTCTCCGCGGCGGCGACCGGCTTCTCGGACATCGACGACAGCTGGAAGCTGTTCGCCGTGGACGCCAAGTCCGGCACAGTGACGACGCGCGCCGTCTTCGACTACGAGCTGAGGAACCGGTACGCGTTCACGCTGAGGGCTACAGACACTGGGGGACGAACCGCCGCGGTGAGGGTCAGGGTGGAGATCGAGTCCAGGGACGAGTTTTACCCCCAGTTCACCGAGAGGATGTACAGATTCGGGATCAGAAGCGGGACCCAGGTGCTCCCGGGGACGGTGATCGGCCACGTGACGGCGACGGACCGCGACAAGGGTCCTGATGGACGGGTGGTGTACCAGCTGACCTCCCAGCATCCGTACTTCAAGCTGAACCGCACCACTGGGGCGCTGATCGTCAAGCAGAAGCTGATGCACATCGACATGGACGTGGAGGAGTCCTCGAGGCTAGTGGTGAGCGCCAGCTCCGGCAGACAGGGTTCCTTGTCGAACATGACCGTCGTGGAGATCACTCTGACGGACGACAACGACGTGAACGAAGCTAGAGGCGCGACAGCGCTGGCCACTCCAACGGACGTTGGTACCAACATGGCCGTCGCGGCGAACGGGGGCCTGGCAGACTGGGCGCTGGGTCTGCTGATCGCTCTTCTGCTTCTGGTGGTTGCCTTCGGGGCCATATTCCTGTACCTCCATCTTCGTAATCGCAGACACAAGAAACCGGGAACGAAGCCTGGTCTGAACGGCGAGAGCAACGCCACGGCTTCCAACAGTTACGTGGACCCCAGCGCCTTTGACACGATCCCCATCAGAAGCGTGGGTGGCGTGGGCACAGCGGGTAACGTGGGTTCCGGGAACGGCAATGGCGGGAACGGCGGCGCCTCGTGTCAGTTCGCGCCGCCCAAGTACGACGAGATACCACCCTACGGAACTTCTGGCCAGTCGGGTCAGCAACAGGCCACCTCCGAGCTGTCCGGCAGCGATCAGTCCGGATCTTCGGGCAGAGGCTCGGCGGAGGACGACGGGGAGGACGAGGAGATTCGAATGATCAACGAGGGCCAGCAGACAGGAGACTCTGCCAGCGATCTGTCGGTGCACAACACTCAGGAATACTTGGCCAGGCTGGGGATCGTCGATCCTCCGGCCGGCACGCCGCGCAGGCCGCCGGAAGCCCTGCCTCTCGACAGCCTGCACCTGTTCGAGGACGAGACCGCCACCGAGGCAGACATCGCCACTCTGATCTACGGGAAGATCGGCGAGCCTGGAAGACCGATGTCGGGATTAGAGGTGCCTGGTGGTCCGTCCATGAACGGATCCTTGAGCTCCATCGTGCACAGCGAAGAGGAGCTCACAGGTTCGTACAACTGGGACTACCTCCTGGACTGGGGTCCCCACTATCAACCCCTGGCGCACGTGTTCAGCGAGATCGCCAGGTTGAAGGACGACGCCGCCAGTGTCCAGAGCGGAAACTCGGGCAGCAGCGGCAAGACCAAGTCTGTACATAAAGCTCCACCCCCGCCGTTGTTGACTTCCGTCGCCCCCAGATCGCTGGCGGCCCCCGCGCTCGCCAGAGGCATCCTCCCCAGGTCCCCCATCAGTCACGACGCCTCCACCTTCCCCTCCGCCGCTCTCAGTCCCAGCTTTTCCCCCTCCCTCTCACCGCTGGCCACCAGAAGTCCCAGTATCAGTCCGCTGGTGCCCCCAGCCACCCAGAGGTCCAGTCAGACCGCCAACAGGGGGATCCCGGTCACCGACGCGGAACTCAGGATCTGAGGATGCCTCGAGACCGACTCCCAGGGGTCACTGGGCGAACGTTACTATTCGCCGCGGCTTGAGATGGGCATAACCGTGTTTCGAAAAGTATCGGAACGATGAATAATGCATCGAGAATTTGTATTCTGATACGTAGCCAAATGCTCAAAAGTGTTCGCGCGTTGTTTCGGTAGCTGTATCGAAAGTTGTCGTTGCCTTGTGTGCTGAATATATCAGCGTTTTACGTTTAATACCTGACCGAGTAGAGAATACTTCGATTACGTATGGTCACCGTGGCGTTTGCTCTTTAATTCATAATAAGTAAATTAATTCCCATATTTATGAGAAGTCGCAAAGATCGAGCAAAATTTTACAAATCGTTCCAAATCGTTTTTAAATAATTTGTACAAAATCGTCTAGAGCAAACGGCGCGTAGAACCGGACAAGTATTCTTCGTCGATCATGAATGGGGCCCCGAATATAAATTACGATTTAATATTTGACGGCAAAATCGAATGCGAACGCGCGAACGTCGATACGTAAATCGCTACGGAATACAAATCGGATTGTTCGTCATTCGTTCCGAGCGGGCCTGTTCAGTATTTTAGAGGCGTATCGATTAGGAAATCGTTTCGATCGTGCCCATCCCTGGACGCGCGAAGTCGTTAGTGAATATGTAATCGACGATCGAAGAGAAACGCGAGAGACACTTTAGTAGAAACCTAATTTTGAGACTCTGTCGCGGAGTGTAGCATAGACTCGAGCCGATCGTGTGATTCCAGTGTGCAGCGCGTGTATAAAATAGAAACTCTTAAGTTGACTGACCTTCGACGGGACCGTCGGAGGCGCCAAGGTGCAAATTTTTTTTTTCATTCCCTCCCCCCCTCGTGATATATATGTATACATAGGCGAGCGCCTCGTTTTCGCGCTTGATAATTGTTTGTAGATAATCTCGCGTACGCGCGGGCACTTCGTAGCGCGTGCTTGAAAACGCGCCAACACGGCGAAAAGGAGGCGATTACGCGATCTCTCCTCTGCGATGATATTATATATCGGGTGTACGATACGACTGTTACTTGCCGTTTCGATCGTCGGCCGATCGATAGATGAAAGAATACTCGAATGTAAATACGAGACGCCAACGTGGGGGCGTGTAACCGCTAAGCAATCGGTGTAAATAAGACTCTAACGAACGGACAAAGGAGAAGTGACGATATTATTTCGCCGTATAATCAAAAAGATAGACTGCCGTTACGCGAACGAATTCGACGTACACGCCATGCTCGTCGAAACGCCGCGGATTGTACAGTGACCCAAACGTTTTATAGTTTTTTTTATTATTTTTTTTTATTTCTTTTTTTGTTCGAGACCGAGACAAACAGGTCTCGAATGTTTCCCCGAGCATGGCGCGACGTCACCGCGTCGAAAATGCGTCGTCGCGAGCGAACTGATCATTCTAGAATTCGCGACTGGGCAGATTCGGACGCGCCATTTAATCCCTCACCCCCTCTATCTCTTTATTTCTCATCTAATTTTTTTACGTTGCGTTCGCCAGCTGAACGAAATCACGATGTAACGGAAGACGGAACGTCAGCCAAGTACATATACATAAATGCTAGAGAATAGATATGTCACATTTTGTATAAAAAAAAAACAAACTCTTTGTACAAAGACTCTCCCGTGAGCCAAGGATCCACGTGACGGTGGATTTTAAATAAATGAATTTTTTAGGAATCCGTTGTTGTCAATCATTCGCATCTTTAGAACAGCTATTTCGAATTTATTTTACCCCGAGTGGTTGTCTGTAATGTGTATTTTTAAGAAAACTCGAACGGGGTAGGTTCACAAATTTTTCGACGAAATTGAAAATATTCAAATCGTTCTGGAAAAATTATTTTTGGTTGCGGGGGTCCATTACAATCATTTTTGGTGAACAGGCTTACCCTCGAAATCCTACGCACTTTCGAGAAAAAAATTCCTTACCGAAAATCTAATGTCTGACCATACGTTGATATGTTTCCCTGAAATTTCAAAAATTTTTTTAAATCGTTCTTCAAAAATTATTGTCGGTTGCAGGGGTCAATTACAATCATTTTTGGTGAACACACATACCCCCGAAATCCTGCTCACTTTAGAGAAAAAAATTCTTTACCAAAAATATAATGTGTGAATAGAAATGTTTCGCCGAAATCATAAAACACTTTAATTAATTTCATGAAAAGTAGTACAAATATACAGCTGCGCTTGGGAAGGAAGCACCGCAGGATAATAGAGGTCACTGGACCGTACAAAATTCTCCTGCACAATTTTTTTTCATCATCGTATTAGAATAGAGCTGTCCTGACAGCCTAAATCGAACAGGCGTACTTTTCTTTTGTATCGAGTTTCGTACTCGTGTACCCTAGGACAGCTGGCATCATTGGAGGGTACAAAAGGGGGGACATAAACCCCTTTGGTCTCTATGGCTATAGGGGATTGAGCCCTTCCCCTCCATTGATAAAAAAAATCTATTATTCGAATTTAAATCCCTATTCTTTGTTAGCTTCCTCGAGGATGAAACGAAACACTTATATGGCAACATCAATCTTCAAAATCTAGACAATTTAATCGCTTTTTTGGTTTGTGGCAACTTACATACAGGGTGTTGGGCCACCCCTGGGAAAAATTTTAATGGAAGATACTTCTTCATTAAAAAGGTATTAAAAAATAAAATTAAAAAATTTCAAATCGTTCTGGAAAAATTATTTTCGGTTGCTGGGGTCAATTACAATCATTTTTGGTCATTAGACATACCCCTGAAATCTTACCCACTTTCGAGAAAAAAATTCGAAAAGGTGTGAAATTTTTCGACAAAATTAAAAAATTTCAAATCGTTCTGGAAAAATTATTTTCGGTTGCTGGGGTCAATTACAATAATTTTTGGTCATTAGACATACCCTCGAAATCCTACCCACTTTCGAGAAAAAAATTCAGTACAGGCGGAACTTCAAACGTTGATAACTTTTTAACGAAGCCTCCAACAACAAATTAGTGTTCTTAATTTTCGTCTTATTTTGGCCTCTAGAATCTCCCATTAAAATGTTTCCCAGGAGTAGCCAAGCCCTTGAATTCTAAACCCATTGAAATCTAATAGAACAGAAATAAAATAATAATTTATCAAACCACGAATTTGTCGAGCATGGACAAGGGACGATCGAAGGTAAGAAAAAACGCACGTTCTCGTATAAACCTTGCATCTTGTTATACAACACGTTGAGCCTTATAAGTATATTCACACATAGTCTTTTTGAAGTATTTCGATAAATTCTTTCTCTATTCACCCCCTGCTCTCCGCTAGGCTATAAACAAAGCACTCACCGCATTCACTGTTCAAAGGTAACGTAAAGTCGGTATCGCGCGCGGGCAAAAGGTGTGTGTGTGTGTAGCACGGCAAAAAACTTCCAACGTGAACGGTCCGCAAAACGCAACGATTACGAAGAACGAAAATAGCGAGGCAGGAATATCGTCCAACGGAAACGACGCTCGGTTATTATCGAAAAATCATTTAAACGGGTTCGTTTTCGGGTGAAACAACGCACTACGAAGCACTAGTAGTTACCCAGTTAATTTGTACATTTAAACAGTCTCTACGATAGAACACGTATCGACCTACGTACCTAGTGCCTAGAATCAGTGAATTCCTCACGTAATTTTCCTATAACGTTATACGTAGTATTTATTATAAACGACATATTCAAATGGCATGTCCAGTCTTGAGGCTGCCCGTCAAAGAGCGCTAGATGATCTTCTCTTTCGTTTTTTTTTTTTTGTTTCGTTCACTTTTTTTTTTTTGTTTCCTTTTATATTTGTTTTTAGTTTTTTTTTTTTATTATCTTATTGTTGTGGAGCGGGGTGGATCTACGCTATGGAACCGAGAACGACTCGCCTCGGGACTTAAATTACGCTAAAGGGAGGGAACGTTAATCGCAAAAGTGCACAGTGGCAGAATCGTGAACGCGGGTCGCCCCGAAGGGTCGAGCCGCCCGAGATGTCTGTGCACCGATCCATGTTCGTCAATGGTCCGACAGTTATAGTTTTCAATATGACAGTTAAGAGCTAAAGGAAACCCCTACGGTTCGTTTCCAAACGGTTTCGTCTACGATCTGGTAATAATCAACGCCGTTGCACGCGTCGAACGCTAACCCGACTATATGTCTCGCGACTAGCGTCGTGACGCTGTGCTCGCGTCGATCGATTTCGTATCACGGCATTCCTACATCTACGCGTCCCTACGTAATTATCGAACAATTCTTTTTGCCAAACGTTCCTGAACGTGTTGCTCCTCGGTGGATCGATCGAACGATAGCAAACGCGTTCGCTCGTTGTCCGATCGTTTCGCGAACGGTGGCTGACAGTCGAAATTGTTTATGTGTCGGTGGAAAACTGTTGTGGCAGTAGGACGATCGATCGCCAAAAGCTACGCTGATTCCGGTACCCGGCCAATTAGCTAACGCCTATTCGCTTTATTCGGGTTTTGGTTAATGAACAGAAATTTTCTTTATTTTTTTTTTTTTCTCTTTTCTACGTTCGCAGCGGCCGTTTAAAGTGCCGTGGTTAAAATAAGGCACCACACTCGACGCTGTTTGCGCGATCGATCGCGGGAAACGATCGTTTATAGTAATTCGGGAGTGCAATCTGAACCGGTCGTTCTCTCGACAATCGAGGAAGCTGCTTTGCGTCGTTAGCTTCGTAAATACGGTCTCGTTATTGCTGTGTCTTAGACGCGAATCGCGATTATTGACTTCGTGTTTGATATTTGGATTCTCGTGGTCGTGTTTCTTTTCTTCCTCTCGAGACGTTTCCGTCGCGAAAGCGTTACAATGGAAAAGGTTTCGCCGACAGTAGAAAACGTTATTGTGTACCCCTTTTAGTATTTTGATCCACGGTTGAAACGCATCTTTCGATGCGAAGTTCGTTAACAATTCGGTCGACGGTATCTAGAGCTAAACACAGGGTGAACCACTGGTCAGACTGTCTCTTCCGTCACGCTCCTGGGCATCTGCAACACGCTGATGCTGAAAACGAAACAAGATGGTTGAGGGGGACGCCTCTGGACGTCGACGTTGCTTCGAAGCGGCACTTTAACAAGCGGATGGGATTCTCGATGATGATGATGCGTCGCAGCGCTCACGTGCAACGGTTCGCAATCTTTGCAACGTGTACGTGTGTACTTGAAAAAAAAAAAGAAAAGTAGTGGAACGCGAGAAAAACTTCACCAAACCTCTCGAATGCGTGGCGTCGTTACAACGGCTAAGAAGTCTATGTTTCGTCGTGGAGAGAACGTGATCTGCCCTCGGCTGACGCAGAGCCTCGACTCGCTGGACGAGCGTTAAACACGCTCGATCGTTCGCGTGTACCATAATGGCGGCGCTTGCGATAGATTGATCATTATATTTAGGCGGTACGGAGATCTACCGGCTGCTGGGTCGGCTATCGCGAGGGGCATGCTCGATAATTATCAGTTACAAAAAGGACGCTGGGGTATCCATCGATATCTCTCGGGGGAGAAAAGAAAAAAAATAAAAACGAATGACGCGCGACAGCGAGGAAATGAGAAGCTTACGTGCGACGACAGTGGCCTGGCCATGAATCGTTTATAAATGTCATCGAAATCGAACGAGCCGTTTGCAATATGCAAGTTAATCAGCCCCGCCGACCAGCCAGCGAAGCGGAATAAATAGACGGGCGGCGAAAAAACCAGGATGAATGCACGCGATCGTTCGTGATCGTACAAAGTGATAGCCTAGCCCTACCAACAAGCTTGTTTACTTGGCGATGCCGGCTATCCTCGTATCGTCCTGCATCTCGACTACGATGGTGTCAGGATCAGGTACTCTGTTGGCGGAAATGCATCCATTCGCGATCGTCGTCGGCAGAACGGTCTCCGACTGGAAAAAGATACCAACGGGAATGATCAATGCGCTGATCGCTGACACTTCATTAGCGAAATGAGTAATGCGTGTCGTGTTCCCTTCGAACCGAGTCGAGCGAGGATAAAATTCTTTTATCAACGTTGTATCCATCGAATAAAAATATATTTTAACTGTATTCATTCTTCTGGTTCTTCTTCGATAATTATTCATAAATTTCCATTAGTAGAACGTAACACAATAAAAAATGAAATCGACTCGTGGAATAGTTCAGCTTGATGTTTCAACGGAGACTTTGTAACTGCATGGCGGATTGTTTGCAAAACCAATAATTCAAATTTACACGCGTAATGAAAGAGCAGGACGTTACGTCGTACGGTAAAAGTGAAATCGATCGAGCAAATCTGAGCACCGGTGCGATGACGTGCGACATTTTAGACAAAAAGTATGCCAAAGAGTATCTTGCTGTGTCGAGTGCATGCATTATACATGCTACACCGTTGTGAAATCGGATCACATGATTATATTTGTCCATCGGAAAACCGAGAGCATGCGCGATGCAAGGGATGAACTGAGCTTTCCCGATTGAACGAATACTGGTGATCTGCTATGAAGAACTATGTTTGCACGGTATTATCCGGATGGACTCCATAAAATATCGAAAGTTTGCGCTTATTTTGAAGAATTGATTTAAGGCCTTTTTTTGTGATTTTTTTTTTTAACGACAGGTAGGTTGTTTTGCAGTGACATTTTGCAGATATATTTATTCGCCTTATAGGTATGTATAGTATTTTTTTCATCAAAAAATATTAAAAATTGCGAGAGTTATAGCTTCTTGTTTAAAAAAACGCATTCAAACTGGCTTATATGATATTTCAAGATCTAGCAAACCGATTTACTTCAAATTTGGAGAGAATATTCAGCAGACGCGCCTTTATAGCTGGAACTAGAGATTTAAAAAAATATTGAGTTTTACTATTTTTTTTTGATACGCTAAAGACAAAAGAACGATTAACAAATAGAAATTCGAAACTTGAAGCGTCGCCATTTCTTTATTTATCAGGACTTTGACTTCTCCCTAGTTAAGATACTTTAACCCCCTCTGTTTCAAATTATCTGGAATCCTGGAAGCCATTGGAGCACCTTTTCCAAAGAGCCATTAAATAAGAAGTTATAATTCCCACGATTTTTAATATTTTTCCACGAAAAAAATATTGCACATGCTTATAAGATGAACAAATATATCTACAAAGTCTCAGTACAAAACAGCCTATCATTAAAAAAAAAATCACAAAAAAAACTCCTTAAATTACTATTTATAATTTTGATTTTACCTGATAGGCTGCCGCGTCGAGGGCCATCAGTTCCTTCTTGGACAGCTGTTCGACCACTGCGGCGGCATAGCAATCGCCCAACATGTTGTTGGTGGTCCGTATGCGGTCCCTGAATTCAAATAGAAAATAGGAAACGTTCCAACGTTGGATCGTCGGCGAATTTCTTATGGAATCTCGATACTTACACGAACCAATCGATGGTAAATAACAGGGAGACGTTGTAAACGGGGGCGTCGATGGCGCTTAACACGACGAGGAGGAGCACGAGAGCAGCGCTCGGAACTGAAGCCGATGACACAGACGCAGCGGTTGACGTTAAGCTTTAAACAAAATTGTCCGTTGGTTAATGATAAATAACTGACTCGAACCAGCCGTGATGATAGCCCGTTAAGGTAAAGCTGCTTACATAACGGTTATAATCTCGCCGAAGCCCAAAGCGATGCCGTGCATCTGCGCGATGAATATACTGGCGACGGCGACAAACAGTGCCGTGCCGTCCATGTTAATGTTGCAACCGATCGGCAGAACGAATCTGGTAACTCGAGGATCGACCCTGAGCTTGTCCGTCATCAGGCGGAACGTGACCGGGAGCGCGGCAGCCCTGTACAAAGCTGCGTTAGGAAAAATCTGGCATACCGCGTTTCTATATCGATAGAAAGGTCATATGCCGCGTGCAGCATCGCCCGTTGTCCAGGGACCAGGGGTCATTCTGGCGGAACGATCGTCTAACATAATGAATCTGATTCACTGAATGATACGGTGCAAGGATCTTTTTATGAGCACGAATCAAATGATAGTATATATTTCATATATATATATATATCGTAGAACGCGGTAAGGTCGATCGATAAGGGCGTGTTTTGTCACCGATAGAAGTCGTATCGACGGTAAAGGTATTTGTTTTCGATAAGCTAATTGACCAGAATGACCGCATAGACGAGCTGAAAATTAATCAGGGGTTAATCGAACAGACGACAGGCATATCGGCGATCGTACGTCGTTCGTCCTACGGTCCACCTAACTCTGGAACAGACAATCGTATTGTACCTTCATGTCGCGGCCATCGATTACTTACCAAGGCCACTCTCGACCTCACTGAACCACCTGCAAAAGGCCGCGTGCAGCGCGTGCTCTAATACATCATCATTGATATTCATACAGTCTCTGTTCATGATATACTGAGAGCACTTGTTCTCTCAGTCACAGTATACGCATAGTTGTGTACGCTCTTTTCTGGAAAAAGTTAATCCACATAGAAAACAAGTTGAATTAGAAACAATTGCCGTTGGCTGGGACGTGTTTTTTTAACGGTCTCGAGCACCGCGACGATGGGACGGAAAAGGGTTCGATGCGTGAACACGTTGTGAATCATCGCAAGCGTTACTCGTGACACGAATGCTTCTCTGTCCCACGATGCATCGTAAGGAACGAGGATATGATGACGAGAGACGAAAGGGAAACCGGGAAGAGGGAACGGTGGATGGTTCTTTTTAAAAACTTTCGACGGATAAACTGAAAAAATGATCGTTGCTTCGCGTGATCCGCGGGCAAACGAGTAATCATAGTAAAAGAAAGCGTATCGTAGTTCAGCAGTTCTGGACTAGCAGCAGTGATGGACGTCGCCGTCAAACCTGGAAGAGCGGGCTCGACGCGAGCAACCAATATTTTTTTCAGTTTCCCTTTGATTCCTCTCGGAAAAATGCTTATGTAATAACATGGTTGGCGCGGAAGCCTCCTTCGGCCGGTATCTTCTTCCTCCGCCTCGTCCCTCGCGACGAGAAGGCGGAAGATTCGGATAAAGGAAGCCCTCGAAGGCCTCCGCCCCGAGAATCAGTCCAGGTGACACGGAGTCAGCTGATTTCCGGCTCAACAGACACGGACAAAGACGCCCGTTTCCGTGCACTTTTGTACTCTTTACGTGTCCTTCTCCTCTTTCGTTTACATTCTCCTCTTTCTTTCACGTCGCCACTGCCCGGGACAAACTCACAGAACACACATTTAAAATACCGATTTCTTCAGATTCTGCATTTACCAAACTCCTATTCAGATCTAATCTCGAGAATCTAGTGTTTCAGCTCCTTATTTTCTTGGTTCTGTAATTTTGTCCCGGACCGTAGCTCCATAACACACGCCTCGAAATTTCGGTTCTGACGTTAGACGAGTATACGAACGATTGAATACGTGTTTACCGAAAGTTCGTGGACAGTAACCGACAACCGGGAGTATCCGCATCCTAAGTGCCACCCGGTACTGCATACCTCTCTCTCTTTCTCATTGATCATGACGATTGATCTCCCCATGAGAAACGGGAGAACATTAAAGAAACGTAATGGGCCCGAACGGGGATCGAATCTGTGGACGGGAAGTAGGGACGATTATCGTCAGCGTTCGACAACGTCATCGAGGATAAAGGTCCCGACGTTGTGAAACGCTGGCTGAAATCGATAGCAGTTTCGGAACGGAGTAACGGGACCACGGCCTCGCAAAGCCTCCTCTCGGCTGGCTGAAACATATTTTGTCTCTTTGTCAATCGATTCGATAATCGTACGCCCCCGACCTGGCTCTTTCGTGTCTTGAACGCGTTCTCGGAACGTATTATTTATTTATTTTTTTTTTTTAGGGGGATAAGGAGGAAACGAAGCGGACACGACGGGAGACAATTGACAGAGAAAGACTAGGAGGACGTGATAGGGTCGAATGGGATCGTATGGGGTGGGTTAGAAGCTAGATGACGATGACGACCGAGGTCATGTGAGGCAGGCGATAATGTGGGTACTCTGAAGGTCGGGCTGAGTTCGAAGATCGACGACTCACGTTGATGCCATGGCGAAAGCGGTGAGGGTACCCTGGGCGAGGCCGGCGTAGAATTTAAAAGGGTTCTTTCTCACGAAGGCCAGGTAGATCAGCTGCATGATCACCAGCTGATAGAAAAAGACACCGATCACGATCGTGACGATGAACCAGGCGAGCTGCGACATCACCAGCGCCAGATCGGTCACGCCTAGTATTTTCCCAGCTATCACCGACGTGATCCCCACCGGTGTCATCCTGCCAAAATACACCAAACGATACTTTACTACCCGTCCACCCTGCCAGAACATCTATAAAATTCATATTTCAACCCCTAAGTATAATAACTCGTATCTTACTTAAAGTATTCTGTAGTTCTTTTGAGAATTAAAATGCATAAACATCCGCATTAAGGACTAAAAACTTGATGGAACAAAGGTCGAAGAAAAGTACCGGTTATTTTTTAGACCTTTTACAGAAGTTCCTTGTCAGACGCTGTCTACGTCAACTTTTTTAACTTCCAAGAAACTGGTTTTGCAAATTTCTGAATAAGTAATGACCCCCGGACGAGGACGCGTCCGAAAGAGAAGCGAATTATTCATTTCCATTTGGATTAGTTCTGCTTTCTCGAACCGAATTATTTCCATATCTCGGCGAACGGACAGCAGAATCTTCCACGAACGTATCCTTGCTCTCTATTATTTATTCAGAAGTTTGAGTATCTTTCCGTGGAGGAGTCGAGGAATATTATGCTATGATAAGATCATGTTTATTTATAGAAATTCCGAATGAGAATTCTATCGTCTTTCGAAATCTATCCTCGCTGTCCCCTCTGATTAATAGAGGCTCTAATATTATTTTGGTTTCTTTAACGGGCTAAGCATAGAGCCGACCGCGACGGGAAACCGGTTCCTTCCAAAGAAATTCTCGCGAGCAAATTGAGTAGTCTATGCTGTCCATCGGAACGCAAAAAATCACGGATGCTTTGCAAAATAATCTCCCTTAACTTCTACAATATTTACACTTATCTCCTAATATTTTTATTACGAGTTGCATTTTCCGTTGTAAAATTCGAACGTACCACATGACGGTCGACACCATACGCATGATGACCTCGAAGACAGCCTTGAAGAAGTCGATGACGATCTGTCCCTTTTCCCCGAGGGTACCTAAGAACGTTCCAAAGACCAGACAGAAGAAAACAATGCCCAGCGTGTTCGTTCCGCTCCTGTACTGGGTGACTCGCATGAGTTCCTCTTCCCCGAGGACCTCCGAGGACACCGAGTCGCTGAGGTTCCGGAAGGGCTGGGTTTTCGGCACGTAGACCGTGTGTGCCTACGGAGAAGAGCCTCGTGAACAACAGGGAACGTTCTTCGAGCGCAATACGATCGAGAGAATGAATTTATTTACCTGCTGGAACGCTGCCTGGAAAATATTGTCCGGGAACATGTTCCTGCAACGTGTCGAGAAACGTTCGTGTCAGATGCGTTTTCTTTTTTTACGTGTGCTTGATCGATAGCCTTTATCGGCTTTCGCGGTTAATTCCCGATACAACGTGTAATTGTGTTAGTCGCCGGTATGCACCAGAAGCGTACGTTTTAAACGGAACTCCTCAGGTTGCACGAATAAACCACGCACGGATCGATATATCCGTGCGCATACTTCTATTTTCATCGCGATAGGTATTATCCTTTATTGCGACGGCTTTAGAAAAGTTCACCGATCGTCGAGCAACGGGGCGACCTTAATCCTTATCGAGACGGCGTTCCCATCGATAAATCGTTTCGAGCGACCGCGGCAACGAGAAAGGGTTGCACTTGCTCGCGAAACGAGCCATCGACGAACCGTCTTCCCGTCCAGGGATGAAGACGACTTCCTGCACGCGACTCTCGCTTTCTAACGTCTCTGATAACGCTTGGAACGGCGAAGCAAATTGTACAGGGTGGGAAAAATTTTAATGGGGGATTCTAGAGGCCAAAATAAGACGAAAATCAAGAATATCAATTTCTTAACTGAGGCTTTGTTAAAAAGTTATTTACAATTAAATTAAAAAATTTCAAATCGTTCTGGAAAAATTATTTTCGGTTGCGGGGGTCAATTACAATCATTTTTGGTCATTACACATACCCCCGAAATCCTACGTACTTTCGAGAAAAAAATTCGAGTAGGTGTGAAATTTTTCGACGAAATTAAAAAATTTCAAATCGTTCTAAAAAAATTATTTCTAGGTTCTGGGGTCAATTACAATCGTTTTTGGTCAATAGACATACCCTCGAAATCTTAATCACTTTCGAGAAAAAAATTCCTTACCAAAAATATCATTTCTCGCCAGAAATGTTACCCCGAAATTTCGTGCGAATCTTTAAAACGTCATAACTTCTGAACGGATGGGACGATTTTAATGTTTAAAAAAGCAAACTACGCGCATTTTAGTGTAGAATATGTACAAATTGTAAAAATATTCGAAAAGTTGGTCCTTCACCCCGCAAAATGAGAAAAACCCCATAAAAATGGTCCAATTTTCTAACCGCCATAACTCCTACAATTGTGAATATATTTCAATGAAACTTTTTTCTGAAGTAGAGCTTATAGGTATCTACAAAAAAGTATTAGGCAATTTTTCTGTAGAGCGTCAAACAAAATTATTAAAAATCAAAAACGAATTTGTAAGAAAAATCGACAGGGGCCTAACTTTTCGACGAGAAAAAAAAATTTCAAATCGTTCTAAAAAAATTATTTTCGGTTGCGGGGGTCAATTACAATCATTTTTAATAAATAGACATACCTTCGAAATCCTATCCACTTTCGAGAAAAAAATTCAGTACAGGCGGAACTTCAAACGTTAATAACTTTTCAACGAAGCGTTCAACAACAAATTGGTATTCTTGATTTTCGTCTTATTTTGGCCTGAAGAATCTCGCATTAAAATTTTTCCCAGGTGTGGCCGAACAACCTGTATATTCTTCGAACAGTACATTGGGGAGTTGTTTTCTAGGTATTTTATATCGAGGAGCTTGATGAGTTGAACATTTATTCGAAAGCGATGAAGAATATATTTTTGTGGTGGTTTAGATTCTCGCGTGGTTAGTATACTAGTTATGGTAACGAGAAAAAAATTGCAGCTGAAATATTATGATTTTTACGTAAGAATAGAACAGGCACAGAGACTAAATACTTTTTTCTGTAGAGAATGTGATAGAAAAGAATATTCACAGTCTCTATTTTTCTTCTGTTTTTGCATACACGAGTTCTGACGTTTCATTTGCAATTCTTCTTCGTTTTTCTTTATCACGGCTACTGTTCCAAAGAATCGTAATGTAGGTCACCGAAAAAGTTGCAAATATACTCTGCTTCCTCGTCGCGGCTATGGTTCGATCGTTTAAATTTTTATCGTGCCTGCGTTAAGATTTATTAAGATCGGCTAACAAGAGAAAATGGAAGTGACTACCTCCAGTCGATATTTCATACGACACATTATCTGCTGTAAATGTATATACTTTATTTATAACAGCTTATCGAGATTGAAATGCTTTTAAAGTACGAGGAGGCGGTAGACCGTTTTAAAGGAGTTAACCAATGAATTAATTATAAAGTTAAATCGATGACAGAAGCTTGAACTTGACCGAATTATAAAGTCGTGTTATAAATATTGTATAAAATATATGAGAAGCTGAAAAGAAACATAATGATAGATTAGGTAGAAGCGTGTGGCAAAAGGGTCGCATGAAAGAGTAAAATGTGGTTTATCGAACGCGAAGCAGTTCTATGCCAACTGCAAATAGCACGTATGCAAAAAGCATTCTCATAGTGAAGAAATATGCGATAAACGCGTATCATCGAATATGTCAAGGTTCGATTAGATTAAAGCTAACGCTTATAATTTCGTATATCGTGTTCCAATATGGTCAGATATTTATCAAATTCTTTGCTAATCCAAGTAATGTATTTAAACCAGTGTAATCGGTGTTAAATCATTGAAAAAGTAAGATCTTAAATCTTAAAGAAAGCGTTCAAGGTGTTTGTATTATTTTTATTTTTGTACTCATTTTAGAAGGTTATTTTCAATGATAAATACGAATAGCGTAGGTGAGCTCGAAAAAACTGGTTTCTTCTCAAATTTAAACATTTTCAAAGTCGATCTTAGGTCTGGGTTATGGTTGGAGCCACTTTTTAGAGAGAACAGGTTTTTTCTCAGATTTAAACATTTTTAAGATTAGCCAGAAAGATGCACAGGAATATATCTTCTGAACAAAATGGGCTCTTCTTTATCTGAGCCTTTATTATACTAATATGGTTGGAACATTCTTCTACTTAAACATTCCAATATAGTACGTCCTTGCAGTATATCCTCTTAGTAAAACATTTGTCCACGAAGGTTGAATCTAATTCTGATCGCCACAATTCGACATAAAATTGGCAATATACGTAAAAATTAATAATAGCAGGGATGTAGAACCATCTAGAGCCAACCACTGAAGCTAGAGACGAAATAAATTTAATATCCCTTTAAAAATAGCTTTTCCATAGAATACAAATTTTTCCTCGAGCTTAAACATTTGGAACCACGAGCTCCTAAGATCAATATTTCGGATAATCGATGATCTATAGAAAATTCAAACGATTTATTAAGCGTAATTTACCGTGGATAACATTTTCTCTTTTGCTGATATTATTTCTCTGCTGATATCGATCGTGACACGCTTGTTTTGACAGACTATTTTACAAAGATAATTATAGATCAACATAGGCCGGCTCGAGAAGCTTCCCCTAGTCTTCAACGTGACAACTTATGGCTCCATATCCTCCCAGGGCTCGGAGAAAACTGACTTCTCGGCCACAAGTACTTGCAAGAATAATTCAAAGTCCAACATTTCGGTTAATCGACCCAAAAATTTAATATATTCTTTCCCAAGCTTCTCTGCATTTCGCGAATGCTTCGAAAGGTTGTTCATCCAAAAATAATTCTAGATCAATATAGGCGAGCAGAGGCCCTTAATTTTCGACTGGATAGCTCCGTGATCGTTCTTTATCCGGTCGTGATTTGCTTCACCGTTCTGTTCAGACAAGATGACCGATCGCAAGGCTACCGCGAACTCACGATATACCTTCGGAGCGGCAGTTCGGTAGAACGAGTCAACCGTTGCTCCGACAACGCGGTACGAGACGCCACTTTTATCCCGGGAAAATTCCGGAAGGCTGTTGCCATGAGTGACGACGCAAAAGAGCGAAAATAACAGATTCTAATCGATATCTAACGCCTGACGGACCTCGTAAATAGACAAGTTACCTTCCCAAATCCAGAAGACTGTCCAGAATGTTGACGGCGCGTCCGTTGTGCGAGGTGGTCATCGATTTTCTAATTCCAGGATTACCAGGATGGATCAGAAGAACCAGTATTACGCCGAGGACCGCGTTCAGCAATGACGTGAGTATGAAGTAGACCAACGTACGGACAGCGATCATCCCGTTCATCCTTGCGTTTAGGCTCGCTGAGCCTGGAAAATTGTCTAATTATTATTGTTCGGCGGTCACGAGTCTCCTCGTACGCTGGTTCGGGCATATTTTACCGGATATCAGGCTGGCGATCACCAGCGGCAAGATCATTAACTTCAACAGCCTCATGAAGAGCTCTCCAGGGTAACTGATTAACATAACTGCGTCATCGCCGAGGCCCAAGGGTCGCAGACCGAACCCTGAAACAAATAACGAGGTTACCACGGAGCTCCTTTCCTCTGTTATTTTTTTTTTTAACGCTCCAAGGTGGAAAATTTATTAATATCGAACGATACGTTGTTGCGAGTAGGGAGAACACTTTTTAGTCTGACGCCCCCTCGAATGTACGCCAATGTTCCTTTCGACGTGAAACTAACGATCTTTTAGTACGGCCTACGTAACGTGTCCCACAATCAGGGCCGACGTTAAAGCTATCGGCGCCCTGGAGCAATTTCCAATTTGGACACTCGGGTTACAAATGAAAATCAAATGGAATCCGAGTTATCAAGCTTTGATATTGCTTTTGAACGAGCTATAGTATTTTCTGGAGTAATCTTGGACGAATGGAAAGTCAAACGCAGGCACGATTTTCTTTGAAATGTGCCTTTAATTCGAAGCTTTCAAATTTATCATAAAAAATGAATGCCTTCGAGGACGAAGTAACAATTTGGTGGACGTGTACGTCCGGGTACTCGGATGGCTCGTAAATTCTGAAAGCATCACTTATAATCTAACGGATAAAACCGTGCCCTCCGATGGATATCCAAGCAATAAATAGCCCTCTTTTGTCCATAGAGGCGTCGCGGAAGGAATCGCTTGATCGATGCACGCGTGCAAAGTGGATGAGAGCTTTTCCATCGAAACTCGTGCATAATTCAGCCGCGACGGTACCCGGTCGTCGTCGGAGACGTCGTTTCGTCGATTCGAGGCGCAGAAAGCGCGTCGACGCATCTCCGGGAAAAGCGAAGGTCGCGCGAACGGAACGTCCCAAGGTTGGCCTTTCGACTCCGCGGGGGTGCCGGTTAATTAAATGAAAGTTTCGAAGGAAACCTCTCGACGATGATTGGCACCTTTTAACGGGATAACGAGGGTATAACGTTTTATGTAACCGGTGCAAACGGTACGCGGTACGCGTTCCTTCCGTCTGTAAATCGGTGCCCGCGAGTCACGAGTCCGTTTCTTACGAAATTAATCGCCCGAAGAAAGGAAACGACGTATGGATCCAACGATTACGAAGCCCCGGGCTTTAAGTATCGTGCATAACCAGTCGTTATTAACTCGCGTTACGTTTGCGCGCGTGATGCAACGGTGACGACCGAAAACGCAATTGTAACCGAAGCTTTAACAATTTCGTGCGAAAGGACGTTGAGATTTTTAAAAAATTTTAAATGACAAATGAACAGCTATCAATTTTCCAGAATCGAAACACTGTAATATAAATTCAATTCCGACCTGCACTAGCAATCATAAAATTGCTCTCGAGTACTCATTTCCAGTTTTTCTCTCGACTTACAGCAGAATTACAGTATTGTTTGGCTACCCAATTAACCCTGATTCTATTTCTCTCGAGGAGGAGTAAAACCACCCTTTCCAGTTTTCAGTGTTTAACATTGACAAAGCGTCGCAGAATTTATTACTGTTGGTTGGGAGCAATTTTATTAACGAACCAGCGAATTAATCGAACGTGTCGTAGGCTGTGGCCCAGAATTCTTGGCGCGAGTTTCTGGGAGGCGTAGCGGTCGTTCCCGATAGAAATGCCCCCGCAGCCATTAATCCCCCGGTTTTTGTTCGGTTTGCGTGGCTCGTAAGTTTTTTTGTCATAGACATTGGCCCGTTTAGGGCATTTGCGTCGGACAGGCCTGGTCTATAGACCATCGATTCGGGGCCGTTACCATGGCCGGGTGGAAGTAAAATCGGTTTCGTGTCGGATGAACTCGACCTTGGCACGCTTCCCCCGATAATGGATGAAGGCGTAGCGTGCTTTTGGCAGTATTCGGCCATTACCTGGAGCACGTAACGCGCGATCTTTTCGTCCTATTTAGAGGGGATCCCGGGGATAAAGATCGAAAGAGCCCCTGAACTGTGTCGACGTCCCAAGACAATGACACTCCCCCTCGTTCCACCCTCCGTGCGCGTATGATTGACATTTACTTGGCATATCGGTGATCTGTTTACCCAATGGGGACGTGGCACCTCGTCGCTGCGTTTCGACCGATCAAACAATGTTGACACTTTGGGGGGAGCACCAATGTCCGCCATTGTTCTAATAAAAATTGCGAACCAACGTATAATCGTTATTCGTACTACGCAGGTTGCTTGCCAAACCCTTGTATTCGAATCCCCGAGAGTTGTTGAACGTAAAAAAACATGTTGGTTTAAATTCAGTTGCTAAGCGGAACGAGGAAAGCTTTTATCGAGAAAGGGATGCAAGCTGCAGCGAAAATTAAAAATTGTATTAAAGCGCGTTTAACTCGCAAAAACTCGGTCGCGAAACTAATTTTATTCGAGAGCCAGGCAACGAAATAATCTAGAAAAGAATCGCTCGAGCGTTCAAACGTTGTTGAATATTGTATCGACTTGTTTTCGTGCGTAAACTCAAATCCAGAAAAAAAATATGGAGCAAGTCAATGTTCTCTCCAAGCTGCGATTCTGCGCAGTCATGCACCCGACACGGTTTTCCACGCATTGTCCAACGAAAGATTTTTCATTTTACTCTCCCAGTTTCGTTTCGTTAAAATGTACTCGTCGTTTCGCGAACATTTCCACCCATACTTGAAACTCGTTCGACGAAACTTGGAAATCTTTAGAAATTCTGTGTTTCGAAGATGGCGGCGACCAAAGACGCTTGTAAAAAATTTCGTGGCTTTAAAGACTTGGGTGCAAAAGCGGCGCAAATTCGCGATTTTTCTTCGGGAAACGGGATCGTATTATTCGAACTCCAGATGAATTTACTTATCGTCGACCACGAAGAGCACACAACGTGCCAATTAGCGTTTATCGACATCGTTCAGTCGATTGAAATGCAAAACCTTTTGTACCCTGATGCAAGGATAATTGGACTTACACCACTTTCATAATGAAAGGCTCATATATCTTACAATTTGCATTCAAATCGTACACAATGAATTCTTTTAAAGTACGAACTCCATTTAATCGATAGAACCCGAGTTATATTCACAAGTGTGAACGTTTAACTAATTGGCTGTATTTCTTAGTAAATATGGGTTATAACTATGAAGTACTACGTTAAATTCCTGTGCTTTTCATTTAGAATCCCATATAAATTATAACTAACATATAATAGACGTAATAAAAATAAAATTCGCGACAAGAGGATTTATCATACACGCGTTTATACTGTCTCGTTGACTCTGGTAATGGTAGTCACAGTGCCCCATAAAACTTAAACGTTAAATAACTGCTAAACTATTAACCGCCAAGCCATAAAACCATGCATCGATAACTCGAGCATTTCAAGCGCTGTCAGTCTGTAAAAGCCTAATAAAAAGCGATCGTCATGGTTAGGTCTGCTTTGCGACTCCACGTTCGTTGTTTCTTTTGAAATTTATGAAGTGCAATTGAAAAGGTCAAGATTCTGTTTGCCCCACATTACCAGATACGACTTTATTACGAAGTGTAATTGACCCGTGCCACCGAGTTTTAGTGAAACGACCTCGTAAAAGATTGCCATTATCACGCATCGTACGCGAATTTTTTAATACTCTAAGAGAAAGTTTATTTCGTTTTGGAAACTGGATCAAATGTTTCAGTGAAACAAAACCTACCAGACACTGTCCATATTTTATACTAATTACAGACGTAAAATATTTCTTTTTAGACAGAAGCGAATGGTAGTCTCAACTTGAGATCTTCCCTCTTTCTGTAATATTGTCCGATAAGCTGATACAAGCGACATTAAGCCGAGGGAGGAAAGCTCTTAATGAAATATGTTTACAACGGATTAAACCCAGCTATGAAGATTTGTCGCCCAGCGATTAATCGCTGCGATGGCGACGAGGGAATTCGACGGAGAGAAAGATAGAAACGAAGAGATTCGGTTTGTGTGCAGAAAGAATTGATGTCGCGATATTCGCGGTTCGAGCGTAATATTAAAGACGAATTTGCAGCCTGGCAAGCATAGTTTGTAACGTGTATTAAACGCTAAAGTTTTGACCTCTTTTCCGAGCCCTCCTCGGTACAATGGTCCTATAACCATACAACCTTGAAAATATACAATTTAGGGTAAGAGAACGAGGCCGTCGTACAGAAAGATTCTAAAAAAGGAATGCTAAAAATTGCACGACGAAACGTTTGAGTGTTAAGTGAAATTAAATGGTTCTTACGAAACTGTACATTATACAGGGCGTTCGGCCACCCTTGGAAAAAATTTTAATGGGAGATTCTAGATGCCAAAATAAGAAGAAAATCAAGAATACCAATTTGTTGATGGAGGCTTCGTTAAAAAGTTATTAACATTTAAAGTTCCGCCTGTACTGAATTTTTTTCTCGAAAGTGAATAGGATTTCGGGGGTAGGTCTATTCACCAAAAATTATTGTAATGGACCCCCGCAACCGAAAATAATTTTTTTAAAACGATTTGAAATCTTTTTTTTCCGTCGAAAAATTTCACACCTTCTCGAATTTTTTTCTAGAAAGTGGATAGGATTTCGGGGGTAGGTCTATTGACCAAAAATGATTGCAATTGACTCCCGCAACCGAAAATAATTTTTCTAAAACGATTTGAAATCTTTTTTTTCCGTCGAAAAATTTCACACCTTCTCGAATTTTTTTCTCGAAACTGGGTAGGATTTCGAGGGTATGTGTATTCACCAGAAATGATTGCAATTGACTCCCGCAACCGAAAATAATTTTTCTAAAACGATTTGAAATCTTTTTTTTCCGTCGAAAAATTTCACACCTTCTCGAATTTTTTTCTCGAAACTGGGTAGGATTTCGAGGGTATGTGTATTCACCAAAAATGATTGTAATGGACACCCGTAACTAAAAATAATTTTTTTAGAACGATTTGAAATTTTTTAATTTTGTCGAAAAATTTCACACCTACTCGAATTTTTTTCTCGAAACTGGGTAGGATTTCGGGGGTATGTGTATTCACCAAAAATGATTGTAATGGGCCCCCGTAACTAAAAATAATTTTTTTAGAACGATTTGAAATTTTTTAATTTTGTCGAAAAATTTCACACCTACTCGAATTTTTTTCTCGAGACTGGGTAGGATTTCGGGGGTATGTGTATTCACCAAAAACGATTGTAATGGACCCCCGTAACTAAAAATAATTTTTTTAGAATGATTTGAAATTTTTTAATTTTGTCGAAAAATTTCACACCTACTCGAATTTTTTTCTCGAAACTGGGTAGGATTTCGGGGGTATGTGTATTCACCAAAAATGATTGTAATTGACCCCTCTAGCTAAAAATAATTTTTTTAAAATGATTTGAAATTTTCGAATTTAATTGTAAATAACTTTTTAACGAAGCCTCCATCAACAAATTGATACATTTAATTTTCGTCTTATTTTGGCCTCTAGAATCTCCCATTAAGATTTTTCCCAGGGGTGGCCGAACACCCTATATATATTAGATATAAAAATTTAAAAGCATTCTCAAAGATGTTTGAGCTGGAAGGTTATTGTTTATTTTAACAGAAGGGGAAGGTGACAGGTTACGACAGCGTGGAGGTACAAGGGAATAATAGATACGAGTTGGAGGTATGGGGTCGATAAAATGATCGTCCTTCAAGCATCATGTTCCCCTTAACACGCGTCTGATCTTTCTTTTTCCATTGAAATACTATTCGTGCTGGTGCAAACGGGATTAGAAGGAGGAGACGCCTCTTAATCGAAAAGTTTTCCAACGAATAAAGCCCATTATGAACATTTGTCGTACAATGATTTATTGCAACGATGTCCTGGCAACAATGTACACATTACCTTGATGGATGGAGTCGATAAAATGATTGTACTGGTGGTACCACGTTCCCCATATCGCGGAAACGATCTTCCCTATTCCCTATAACACTGTTCGACGCGTTGATGCTAGTTGCGCTATGCAAAGTTAATTTTATTTTATTATTCCATATACGATGCATTTAAGAGAAGCTCAAAGTAAAATTGTATTATGAAAATCGTAAGTTTCGTAATATATATAAAGGAAAATTTCATTTTTAAAACGTTTCAAAAACGTATCTTTTAATATCGTGTGGATTATTTTCTAAATTTAATAGTGTCCGTTTCAAAGGAACGACGCTCGAAAGATGAGATTAGCGTCGGTCTCCAGGGATCGACTTTGCGTTTAAAATGTTAATAATTTCACGAGGGATCCGGCTTTTAATTAGGATGGTTACGCTCCTTTATGAAAATTTCATACCGAATGGTTTCCTGCAGTGATGCCTAGGCAATAACATTCGTACGACTTTGATGTATGGAGTCGATAAAACGATTATGCTCGTAATACCACATTCCCCTTATCCTGCGACTGATCTACCCTTCTCCCTATAATACTGTTCGACAGCCTGATGCGAGCGGCGTCAAGCTGAAGAAGAAAACACTTTTAATAATTTCATACAGGACACGTCTGGCTCGATCCTAATCCCAATTGCACGTGATTTTCGGTTACATACCATGATTGAATAACTCGAGAAGCTGCAAATTAATTTATATAACAGTCGCGGTCGAAAGAGAATGGATAATTGCATTTGGAATAATAATAGACCGGGACAGCTTATTCAGGAAATTTCTAAATATCCTATGTTCGATAATTGTGGAATTGTTGAATACTAAAATCCAATAATTCCTGGATCGATCCACGCAATACTGTCCGACAAGCTGACGCAAGTTAAGACGAACAGGAAATGAATAGTTTAACGCAGAACCCACCTGTTAATGAGACACGTTCGCAACAAATACTCATTTAGGAAGATTTCTCTATCGACTATTTATTACTGTAACTCCTCAACGACAACGTAAACATGGTGGTATGGAATCGATAAAATGTGCTAGAGCCGATCCTCCCTACTTCCTGTAATACTGTTTTTAGAGCTGATGCAAGTGGCGTGGAGCTGAAGAAGAAAAGACCTTTAATAATTTCATGCAATGCTCGCCTCTTAACTGGGATAATTTTGGCATAAAACGAGACCAAGGAATATTCTCGATTCAACGACCTGTTATAGCGATGACTAAGATAGAAAAATAGATTCGAAAGTGTTAAAAATTCAATATTAATTGATAAAGTTGCTCCTGCGGATACAAAATGATAAGATAAATACAACGATCTTATATGTTGCGTTAGATTGCGGATGTTTATGCGTTTATGGGAAATTTTGTATCTCAAAACACCACAGAATGGATGCAAAAATTTTAGGAATACGTAAGGTACGAATTATTACAGGGGTTGAGACAACCAGAGGGTTGTAAAGACAAAGCACTTCATAAAGATCCGCGATCTAATCATCGTGTTGGCAAGTACGACGATAAATGAAACAACGTAAGTAGGTATCTCGACATTTGGCGACCTCTGCTCGGGATCGCAGCAATCAGTGCAAGACACCTAAGACTGTTTAATCGAATGTTAATCTTTTCTACCGTTTCGTAAACAGAAATACCACGTGTGCTGATAGCATCGATCCGCAATATCGAGCTACTTTGCACGGATAGTTTACCCCTTTGCACTCGGAAACTTTTCTCCGATCACGTACTACTACCTCAAGCACGCTAGTAAATACTCCAAACGAACGTGCCCTTAGAGGGTACATTGAAATTGTTTGTCCCTTCAGAGGGGGCAGCCGAGTGCAAAGGGTTAATACCGTTTCGTGGACGAAGACGTACACTTTCGTATAGTTTCGCGTTGGTGTATTAAAATGTCGGTCAACCGGGGAGTGACCTCTGTTGGGCCAGGTATAATGCTCACCGAGTATCACGCCAAATAGAACGCCGGAGAGGGTGACGACGAGCAGGAGGTTCTCCCGCATGAATTTCCTGGTGTCGGCGGTCACCTTACGGGGACCCTGAGAGGCCGAGACGTCCTGCCCGTCCATCTTGGCGAACAGGTACTCGGAGAACCGAGCCGAGGACTTCTCCTCCATTTCACTGGGCCGCCAGTAAGCGGCGTAGGTGGCGGCGGTGGAGCCGGTCGCGCACGAGGAGGCCGATCCTCTGGCCGATCGCCCGTCCGACTCTGCCAAGCTCCCTTCTCGCGATCTCTCGCGGCTAACGGCGGGGCCCCGGCAGCACCACGACGACGACGGGTTGCCGTTTTGGGGGTGTTTCGGGAAATCCGTGAGGAACGAGCAATCACGCGCTCCCACCAGACGTCCCAATAGCCGGACGGCCTTACGCGAGCCTGGTAACACGATCGTGGTACCGGGACGCTACTCAGCTCCTGTCGAGCGTTTCGTACAAAGACCGGGCGATCCCTCGCCAGTGGGACGAACGAAATATCTCGCTAGGTCTCCGGATCGTCTCGCGGTCCACTTCGCGGTCGGTCGCGGTTCGGTTCGTTTCAGGCCTCTTCCAGGGATCGCCGTGGTGACATCGACGGGACAAGGCGGATGGGTGGATCTCACGTAGGAGAGAAGCTGCTGCTGCCCGCGGATCGATCTTCGGTTGGCGAGGTCACCGGTCTCCCGAAGCGGTCGGTTGATCCAGCGCCGAACGTTCGCGCTGTTGCACAGGGTCAGTTACCTCTCTCGCTGCGCCTTGGGCCGATATCCTCCGGGGTTCGCGTGCACGGGAAACCACCGTGGCCCCAGCGGTCCGCTCGTCCTCTTCCTTTCTCTCGAACAGGGAGCGGCGTGTCACCCGGGCGACGGGAACGACCACGACGACGGCTGCGGCTCGGTCGATGGCGATACTCGCTCGGTCTCTCGAATTCTCGTCGGCTCGGCGAACGTTCCCGATACGTTTCACGCGAAGGATGAGCCCCTACTGGCCGGTTACTGGCGGACATATACGTATTGATTTGCTGGGAGACCCCCTTGCCCCTTGCTCTGCCTACAGACACGTCATCGAGCCGACGCCTGGAGGACGCCTGCGCGAACTCCGGCGGCTAAGTCGGTCGCCAGAAACGAGGATTGTGCACGGACGCCGATAATATTGCCGCTCGATTGTGCATCGCGAACGACGCCACGGCCGAACAGAGAGGGAAAGGGACGAGGGGGAGAAAGGAACACACAAAGGGGTTGAAATAAAGGCAGATCCTTTGATGCGAGAAAGGGGAGCGAGATACGCGACGCTTCTCGACGGGGGCTCTATCGGCTGATGAAAACGCATTAGCCGAAAGAAACGGAACGACCGACCTCCGCGAGTTGTTGCGCTTCGAATCTTTCCGTTCGAATGACCCGGATTTCACGGCTGCCCTTAATTATGTAATAACGAGCCTCGGGGTGGTTTCGCGACGCTCGACGAGAGCCCTTGGGTACGCGACGGACCGCCTGGATGGAAACAAACGAACGCGATCACGTTTATCGAGAACGTTCCCTAAACTGGGGGATCCCGATTTCTCGGGCGCTTTGATCCAATTCTGATGACGCGTTGCTGGATTGCGAATCCAGAATGTTTTGGATAACTGTCCGACCGGGTCCGCGACGCATCTACTAGTGTCTGACCATATTGGCCTCCGCTACTGGGAACGCAGTTGCTGGTTGCTAGGGGCAACCAGAGATGGAACCACCAGTCTATGTATCGCAGGCATTTAAATATGGCGGACCTCGAATGCCAATCGATTCGAGCCACGCTATCGATACCATTCTTCGATTCGATTTCTTTCGAAACCAACGTTCGTACAACTCTATATTTTCACTGTAAATGTAATTGCAAACGTTCTTGTTTGAAATAAACTGTTTTATCTCAAACAAAACAACGCCTTTTGTCATTGATTTTTTATCAAATTACCCAAAAATATGATTAGAAGAATGAGAACTTCCTTACTAGCAAAAGGGATCGCAATACAAAGGCTTATCAAATTTTTGAGATTGCTGGGAAATTGAAAATATCCAAGTACACCAGCTTAATATTTCCCAAGAACGAAAAAACATAGTACAGAAATAATACACGGACATACTAAATCCAATGGGAATTTTTCTACATGAATATTGCATGTCCCTTGACATCGACGTACCTACGTTTGCAGCAAATATATGCAATGCGATATTTGTACAGTATAAGGGAACAGCTAAATTATTTGTAGCAAATAAAAACATAAATTTAACAAAAAACAAGCCATCGATCTTTCTTATAAACAGATACGTTTTGTAATTTTAACGAATACACGTGCGATATAAAAGAATATATGAAGCCCGTGGATCAGTGCTGGTTCAAAGCCTGTTTTTAATAAATATTAATTAATAATTGACATATCGTGCGCCCTAGATTGAAGCCAACTTCGAAATTAATTTTGCATTTTCACCGATAACGCGTAGGAATTTTAGACTTTGATGGAGGTTCAAGAAACAAATGTTAAATAACGATATATGCGCAAGGCATTCTGGAATTTTTCAATCAAACCGTGCCAGTATTTTCGACAAGTAAAACTGTTACAAAGCTAATAACTAGACTAACTAAATATTTATTTAAATCGTTCGAGGATAAATACAATTGAAAGGATAATGAAACAATAATTGAAACACTTGTTCTTTTCAGCGAACCGTAAGTATTCTAGATCCTTTGTTTCATATTCTGTTTTGTTGTGGGAGCTACCAGCCATTACTTCAATTCTAATAAAGCCCCATTACAAAAGTTTAAAGGTCCGAGATCCGGTGTGATTATATTAAAGCCAGCTTCGAAATTAAATTTGTACTTTCGTTAATAATAAGGTCAGCTGGACGTTTAAAACGCAGAAGAAACTCGGATAACTTCGCGCTACTAAGAACTTTCTTATTCTTGCGTTTGAAATATTAAAAGAATAAGGACGGTTGGGACAATTCGGACCACTTTAAAAGAATTGAAATTAAATCCTTAATTACTAACTCCGCGTTAAAAAAAACCCCCCTTCGTAATTGCCAGAAATATGGATCAGACCCCTGGGAACTTTCATTCTATTTTATACTGTTTACACTGGTTGAAGATGCAGAGTTAAGAACAGATATCGTGTTTAATTTGTATTCTTTCTTTTTTAACCATTTTCAGTTTTCCATCGTCGACTTTGAAGGTAGGAAAAACGAAAAGGATACGAAGGAACGTAAAATTTTTAGGGAGATACTTGTAAAAAGTTTCTCAACCTGGTCGATCAGGGCTCGATTCCACTCGAAAGTACTGCCCTTTGTTTCCTGAAGCACTTATAGACGGTTTCAATCTATGCCATCCAGGTTTGAGTTTCCTTGAAAGCGCTACTATTGTCTCCCGAAATACTTACAGTGGGTGTAAGAAGCGTTCATATAGCGATTTATTTCATCGAAAGGATAGCGTAATGCTTTCGCTCGAAAATATCAAACCAACAATTTTTGTATACGATTCAATTTCACTGCATTTTAGGTACTTTAAACGATTCTTGAAAAATTACATAAGGTTAACTTTAGCGAAGAATATACGTTTAATTCCGTTTTGATCCTGAGACAAGTTTCTAAACCGACGTTTCCGGGAGGCAAGCAGCGACTAAAGTGGACAATATTTTCTGCGACGCCCTAATAATGCTTGATCCCGTCGCTAATCGCGACGACACGGAACAGCTTTTACTTTCGCGGGGTCGACAATTCTCAGAAGATAAAGGAAAACGTGTCCCGAAACTTCTATTTGCGCCAAGTTATTCGCGCCAGCGATGCCCGAACAACGATCTTTCGATCTCTTCGCCCCTTTGTCCGGATCCACGCGTATACGAAGCGTCGATATCAATGATTCCCCATAACGCCACGGACGAAGGTGATCCTGAAAAACGATCGGTTCTTATCCCCGCGCGAAGAGCCCTCGGATATCCATTTTGTCGTCGTAGACGGTTGACGAATGTCCTTCGGAATGCGTGAATCGGCCGACCCATCGTCGACGAACTCCTTTTACCGCGAAGGGACCGAATAATAAAAGGCGACTCTGGCGTAATGTGGGCGTCGGGTTCCAATAAGAGCAGACATAAAACTAAATGGACAAACATAACTTCCGACTCCCGAAAGCGGTTACATATGCATTGGAAATGCAAAGCCATGGAAAGCAAAACGCTATGAATGTTTGGGACAGGGTTACCCTGAATATATCGTTAAGGGTTCGCTGTCCGGAAGAAGGGAAACAGTACATTGAATCAGCGATTTATGCGGTTGTTTTCGAGCTTCTTACGCAAGTCAAATTGTATATATTACAAAGAAAAACGATTTGCATTTGGATTTTTCGTTCCAATGAGTTTTTAATTTGTAAATAATCGAGAGCTTCGCGATTCCTCGATTCCAGAGCCCCGTGTTTCTTTTCGCGGTTGAATTTTTCACGAAACACGATGGTGGAAGCGTCGTTTACAGCACTCCTCCGCGACGAACCGGGGGCTTTACGATCCGCTGGCAATCCGAGGATCTCATTACGCCGGGAATAGAGAACGAACGTGGAACAGATTCGATTTCGCGACGCGAGCAGATAGGGGATGGAACGAAGAAAGGCTCGCGGGCGGAAAAAGAGGAACAAAACGGGTGAATTCTTCCGATCGGATTGCCGGCGCGTATTTACGACTGCTTGTGCGTGTGTGTAAACGGATCGCGAGAGCTTCTTAACGAACCCCTGAAACGAAAAGCAACCGAGAACAGAACACTTTTACGCGAACAGAAATATACTTCGCGTTGTAAATTGGAAATTACAAAAAAAGGAATCCATACGACAGGTTTCTATTATTTGCTAGGGGGTTACGATTCCTTTTTAACTTGAGAATTAGGAGATACGAGGTATAGAAACAGTTTAATTCTCTAACAAACGCAGTTTAATGAGTCATTCGAATAATGGATGGATTATGGTCATAGGTGGCTAACAATGAGGTTGATATCAAGGATACTTACCATTGTAGGAGTTGTGGAAAATTTGGGGAAACATTTCTGATTACACATAATATTTTCGGTAAAGAATTTTTTTCTCGAAAGTGCGTAGGATTTCGGGGGTATATCTATTCACCAAAAATGATTGCAATTAATCCCTGCAACCATAAATAATTTTTTCGCCGAAAAATTTAGGCACCCTGTCGATTAAGTCACCACCGGACTTTCAGGCAATTAGATTGGGCCACGAAAGTCCATAAGATGTAAGGTCTACTGGTATATCTCGTCTGTGATCGTAGTTTTGGATTTGTACCGTAACGATAACGCGACTCCATTTTATTCGGCTATTATTTGAGAAGCAGAGAATCATTTTAACGAGCACAAACGGTGCAGTTAGAGGGAACAAAAGGCGATCCGGGTTGCGAATGATCGAACAACCGCCTGTTCTCGGCCATTAATCTTCCTTCGCGTTTATCCTGCGTGTAGGTGCGGCGGGAAATTCGATTAAACGGTGTCAGGGGAAACTTAGGAAACGGCGTGTTGCGTTCGTACGCGACGACGTCAGAGGGAGAATTGGAAAACTGGCATACAATGGGCGGCGTGAAACAGAACAGGAACGATGGAAAAGAAACTGGGCTTGCCTAAGTAGATTTAAGAATCACGTCACTGTTGCACAGTGGTTGCGGAGTCGCCTCAGGCTTGAATAGAACTCGGACCTGCGGAGGAGACAAGGGCCATTATGCCAGCACGTAAAGCGACGTCAGCCAAAGCTCGAGGGTCCCGTCCGTTCTTTCTTGCATCCCCCAGCTGGCTTCCCTTCTCTTTCTCCTTCCCTTATGATGTCGCGCCACCAGTAGTACCGTCAGTCTCACACTTCCCCCCCCCCCCGTTCTTCACCTACTTTTCCTTTTTTTCCTCCTCTGTCTTAACAACTCGGAAGAACCGGAGGAACTTGCGATGGGAGACCGGAAACCGATTGCTTCCTGTTCGAGCCACGTGGAATTTTCCCTGCGAACAGAACAATTTTTCAAAAGTATTGTAAATGTATCGACGTCTAAATAACGTAGCACATTTATTATATGGAGAGTATGCTCTTCATTTTATTTTTGTTTCGAACTGCTCATATCGAGTTGCACAGCTTAAAAAGAACGAACATTGAGGATAATCCAGGACCAGAGTGTCGAGGAAGTCTCTATGTTACCAAGTCTCGGTTGGGACCATTGAAAATTGCTTTTTACAACATACGCGACACGAGTCACCGTTTCGACCTCACCGTTTTTGAAATTTTTATTCCCTGGAAAGTTTGTCATAGATAAAAGCAGGTAGTAGTCGCAAGGAAAGAGGGTCTATGGGGAGGAGGTGCTAAAACTTCCCATCCGACATCCTTTATCTGTCGGTGGATTACGGAAGCAACCCGGACGTGGTCATCCAACAAACATTCACCTTTCCTGCTCGCGAGCCCTGACAGAACTTTTGTTAGATAATACTACAGCCCACTGAACTATGGATGACATTTTTTTAACGAATAAAAATCCGATTTCGGTATTGTTTATGGACATCTCGATTGGCCAGTCATGAATTTTGCTTACAGTTCAAAATGAGTTTACTTTATTATTTTCGAGGAACAGACGCCCCGAGTGTGGCTCGTCTTCCAGCAATTAATCGTCTCCTTAAAATAGTTTGGGCGAAAATTTGTTTTTCCCCGCGATCGGAATTCTGGCTCGCCATACGCCTTTTTTGCGAGCCAATCTGTAATTAAACGCGTCGAGGACGCTTTTTGCTCGTTTGTTTCCCAATTCGAGGGTCTCTCTCATTTCGTTGCACTTTCTTTTCGCTAATTCGTCCAAGTTCCTTGCCAGCGGAACGCGGACATCGGGGATCGATCGAGCCTGTTGAAAAGTTTCAAGCTCCGTTCGCGTGAACGTCGGAACCGTAGCTTGAGACCTCGCGTTCGTCTAATTTGGAAACGAGGTTGCGAAAAGTCACGTAGCCCCCGATCGCGTCGATGAATAGATAATAACGATCGCGATAACAACGGTCGCTGACCCGAATTAATCCCTTAAAAAGCATTATCCAATTATTTTATTCGCGCTGCCGATTCTTTTCTCGTTTCGAACGATATGCCCGACCAACGCTTATTTTCCTTTGATCTGTTCAAGCTTCGCTACCGGCTGCAATTTCATTTCCGATAAATATACCCGGCTCGATAGAGAAGATTTCATAACCTTTCGTACGGAGTTTGTACATTTTATCGCGAATTATTCAAGAAAAGTCTCATTTAGAGTTTTAGAACTATCTTTATAGAACGCCAATCGAAGTCTTTGGATTTCTATTTTCTGCTTTACTTAAATTTGTTGGAAATGAAAAAAGAATGTACACCTTCCTCGGAACGTTTAAATTCCGAAAGCTACGATAATGGATAATGTACGAGTCGAGGAAACTTAGGATTTAGTAATTTTGTAAACGTAGAAAATTGAACAGACAAATGGGTGCTTTCAAGAGAAGGATATTGTCAATAAGGCATCAGAGACGAGGAATCCATCTCTGTCGCATACTCAGCTAGCCGGAAAGCTCGAACAGAGGAGTTCAGAGTGACCGAATTTACGTAGGGGAGGATAGTCGAGAAAAAAAACAGACGATTTCGCGTCAGGCAGCTTCCCTTGGAATTTATGAAAGAGAAAAATAGTCTGGGGAAACCCAAATCAGGCGAATACGACTGATGGCAGAGTGCCACGACACCTTTCAAGACCAAAATGTTATGTCCACTGATGATTCGGCTCTCTGTTTCCTAATCAGAGGCAGAAAAGTTACATAAAAATGCAAAATGCAAAAGAATAACGAGAGAAATATTATAAATGTAATCAATTTGGCAGGTGACACATGTGTGTACTTTAATCGAAACTAGGAAATAAATGTCTAGCCTTCGAGTTCGTGTTGGTTTTAATTGATCACTGGTCATTCCATGGTCAGTGGTCACCTTATGGTCATCGATGGTCAACAAGGAGGTTGATACGAAGGTGTCAGAAATCCAGTGAAGGTTCAGGAATGGCCAGGAAAGAGGATAAATGGAAACAGCATTGTGAAGTTAACCGTTCCCCCACTCTTCGACTATCTATCATACGCATATAGGAAGACTATTGTTGACGAAATCTTCAGTACCCCTGGAGCATCCAGGGGGAACGGGTCTCGCGGGCCTACGCCAGGCCATTCGTGGAGCGGTGACCACTGGGGACCACTGGGGACCAGGAGTGACCAGGAGTGACCAGGAGTGACCAGGAGTGACCAGGAGTGACCAGAACTGACCACTACTGACCAGTGCAGATCCGACTACTGACCACTACTGACCACTACTGACCAGTGCCGGACCGTGATGACCACTGGTAAGAACTATTTAAAATTGCTCTCCCCACTTCTATTTTGTCGTTTGATACCAATTCAACGTTATGGAACTGTCTAACGCTTTTGCTAAATTACGAATCGTTTCTTATGTTACAGCTGGACCTCTGGTGCTGCTTCCTTGGTAATGGTAACTAATGCTCAACAAGTAGTAAGTTCACTTTACTTGTTGATATTATTATCACAAAATTGACCGGTTTATTTTATTTGTTTGGTCATAATTCGGTGTTGTTTTACTGCCCGGTTTTATCTGGTTATTATGTTTACTTCCTCTATTTCTACTTCTGACTTATTTTTTGAATTGACATAATTGCGTTGGATCATGTACCATTATTTTATGTATTTTGTTTGTATATTATTTCATGGATTTCGATGTCACTAATTAGAATAAGATTTTTATTCCTATTCTATTTCGCTAAGATATTTTGTTTGATTCTTGAGTATTTTCATTCTTTAATTTCATCGTTGGATTTTCAATTCTGCGTTGGATTTTCAATCTTTGTTTCTGTTCGTCTTTGAAGTTTGTATGATTCTTCGGACAATTTTCGTAATCATTCGCTATTTTACTTCGACTTTCTACTCTCGTTACGCAAGTATAGGTAGAATACTTTGTTCGTAACATGTGTAAATTTTGTACATTTCCTTAGGTAGGTCTAGCATCGAGAATCTTATAGATTCTCACTTTTAGGTACATCAGCACGACAAATTATTCCATCGCTTCGTCTAGTTTGCATGGTGATTATTAAATTTCCTTTCGTATGTCACTAATATGTGTATCAATTTTAGTTTCAGATTATTCGCAGGGACATCGAGGGAGTACGCCACATCCGCCGAGGGACATTTAATTCTAAGTCGGTTAGATTTAAGCTTCGTCGCGAATCTTAAAATTAACGTCGAAGATTTCTTTATTCTACATATTTCTGCGTTCTACCAAGCAATTATTCAATAACTAGCTTCTCGTTTTCTCGTTCCCTCGTTCCTAGCTTCGGTCACCGCTGTTTCATCGATTGAAACATGTGATCGGCCGTGTATCTGGTCCGAAAGATCTAATCGCCTTCCCTTGGTAAGCTTGATTGAGGGAAAACGGCACTTCGCTGGAAGGTGTGGAGTTTCCGTATTCTGCGGAAACGCATACCTTCCAGCGGAAGTCGACTCTGTCTCAGGTACTCTCTCTTTGTCAGACAGCCTAAGTCGGGTCCTTCGGGCTCCCGGCGGGTTGCGTTGGAGAAATGGAGACCTCGATTCGGAGTTGCAGTTCTCTGTTTTCTTGTTGAGATCGAGTTAGCAAGGGCAGTAGGTTCGATCCTCGGATCCGCTGCACGGTTCAGCATCGCGTCGCGTCGTGTCGCGTATCCCACGATTTAGCTTCAACCCTCTTTTTAACCATATAATTGCTTGGTAGAACATCCAAGGAACTTTGTTTCCTTCTATCGTCCGAATTTTAGCTTCAACTTAACTGGACTTGAGCTTCGACGTTAATTTTAAGTCTCTAGTGTATCTGCGTATGCCAAGTAATTATTTAACAAGTAGCTTCTCTCGACTCGTTCTCTCGTTTCTTGCTTCGGTCACCACTGTTTCGTCGAACGGAACATGTGATCGGCCGTCCAGTTTGTCCGAAAGATCTAGTCGCCTGCCAATGATAGATCGATTTCTAGAAATAGAAATCAATCTACCAAGGGTAGTGTCGATTCGATCCGAAGATCTGCTGCACGGTTCAGCATCGCGTCGCGTCGCGTCTCCCACAATTTAGCTTCATCCCTTTTTAAACAAAATAATTACTTGGCATGACTAATCTAGTTTCTAAGGATGTAAAAGGGAGATCGATGGAACTTGGATTCCATCTATTTCCCTTCGGGTCTCCACTCGCAGCAACCTCCTCGTGGTGAGACCTGGTAATCGGTGTCACTCACGATAGAAAAGTTATTCTTCGTGGGTGACACCGAGCTAATGGCTGTGAATTTAAATTTATTTAAGATCTATTGATGTTAGTCTTTATTCTATTAATGGTAAGCTGTATCCTCGTATGTTTCGCCAATATCCAAATAATTCCAATAAGAAACCAACAAATATCTTTATGCTGTTTGATAAGAAATTGCAGTATGACTGTAGATAATTGTACGCGATATAATTAATGAAACACCTTGAATATAAGTGATGTTTTAAAAGGAATCTTACTGTTCAGATAAATTATTTTATCAGCATAGTAAACGTTTTCATTGTAAAGCTCAGAGATTCACGCGTACAGGTAAACGAAACTTGTTTCTGTAACTCCGAAATCGCGAAGGACGAACGAAGGCACGAAAGGTCCAGCGTTTCGTAGAATCTTCAGCGAGACCGGTCGTGCAACAAGGACTTATCTGCCAGCAGTCGTGAATAAATGCATTTTCCGCGGGTGGTCTTCGCTATCAGGTATCCTTATGTTGCGCCGAGAGAACGGTATTGTTATCGTTACAATACCGTTCCACTATTAGGTGCATGGAACGCATGCACCGTCGTCAGCTGCTATCTGCATTCAACATGCTCTAATTCACGCCGCGCTTGATAAGCAATAAATCACCATCGTTTTCCAATGAAATTCGTAACAAAGAACTCGGCCCATCAATAAGGGAATGCACAATCGCACGAGCAATTGCTCTTAAGGGTACTTTCTGGTCAAAATATCCAAGAAAAACTTCTTATAAGTCGATCGAAACGTTTCGAATTCTCTTTTCATTTTTCTTTCCCCCTCCCTCTATTGTGCCCTTTGCTATACGTTTGCCAGTTTCGCTTTCGGGCACCGATCGAGGCGATTTTTTCGATACAGTTCGGTTGGCCCGACGAGATTACGAGAAAGATGTTTTCGTCCGGAATACATGGCGCAATTTCGAGTTCCGCGCGCTGGGAATTACCGATTCCCGACCGAACCATAACTACATACGTCAGTCGTTCCAAAAGTTCTTAACAATTAATAAACTGACACGGGGAACTAAAGTGCCTCTTGTCTTGCAATCGTTACCCTCGACGCGATAAAATTACAAAATTAGCGATTAATAGAACGCGTTGAGCCGTGTCCACTTGACACTAAAATCTAAAAAGATATCAGCCAAAAAGGAAATTTGCTCGCTCAATTGTAGAATATTTTCCCCTCGACGTTCGCGAATTTATTTCTTTCGCCAAGGGAAAGGAGAGAGCACGGTATAATCGAGGGTGATTCTATTGCGCCAGGTTGCTTCCACACGGAAGTGGTGTGGACTTTGTTTGGTAGATACACACCGTCGACCGAAGGAACTTGGAACGAGAGGGAAACGGCGGTCCGGTGCGAAACCGCCATGTTTGCATAGCGAGCGGAACGATCAAGCGAATTATCGCGTCAGTCAGTTCCTTAGTCATCCGTTCTATCTCTTCCTGAACCTCCAAGTCCTCCAGAGTCGACGGCCAAGATAATTTACAAATAGTAATTGCAACACACCGTCGAATCGGTCCAGCGACACAACACGCTGCGGTTTCGAGTCTCGAACGTTTAGGTTCCGTGTTTGCAGCGTCAACATTGACGTTTGGATGCAAGAAATTTCAATCAGCCGTGGAAATCGTTCCTCGAATGGCGGCGTCACAAAAGCCTCCGTAGATTTCTTTGGAACGACAAACTATTCGCTGCGAATGTGTCTTTTTCTTGATATTGCACGTCTACGTTCCCTTGATCAATATGTAATCGCGTGATCGAGTTCACAACTAAGGTTTCCGTGCTCGATCTTTTTCATTCGATTCCGCGAGAGCACACACGGGACGCGTAACACGGGAAATTGGAAAATCGGATCGGCTTTGATCTGCTGTCCTGAAAGAATTCGACGTCAAGGCTCGTATCGGTTCGCCGTGGCCGGCAGAATTCTATGAATCGTCGAGGAAACGGATCCTTCCCGACGAAACTGACTCTCTGTTGCAAAATAATTCAACGAAAATTCTCCGTGCGGTGAATATTGTTTGTTTAGCATGAGAAAGCACGAGTTTGGTAACGTTTGTAAATAAAAATGCAAGAATAAGTAGTTTAAGCGCCTTTTCCCGGACAGTATCGTCGAAATTGTAACGTTTGAGTGGGCGGAATAAAGGGTCCAACGACGATCGACACTCGATCGGAGAATGCAGAGATCCCGAGATCGCCGCGGGGTCTCGCGTGTCCACGATCTCGCCCGTATCTTTTATGGATAGGTGGATCAAAGACTCGGCAGGGAGCTCGAATATCCGTGATATCCGAGCTCCCGTCTTGGCCGTCGGTTTCTGGATCGCGGAGACTCCCTTTTTGGAATGTTGCTTCGACGCGATCTTCGCAAATGAGTCCGATGGGAATTGCATCTCGACGAGCAAACGAGATTTACGCTGGAAAGGGGACTCTATCGAGCGCGGACCGGTCCCTCTTCGTAACAACGTTCCGCCCCGCCGAGATTTATTTTTCGCATTAGGCAGAAACGGTATTTAATTTCGCGACCCCGACTCGTTAAGAGAATTACCAGGATTCTTGGCTCCTGGCTAACGCGTCTGGAACGCTTTCTGATCGCCGCGCCGGGAGGACAGATCCTCCGATGGAAAGTGAAAAATATTAGGAGTAATATTAGTCGAAAGGTTCTCAGCGACGTTTGCTGGTTAGCGTTCCATTTACGGACGCTCGACGCTTTCATCGCCATTCTCTCGTTTCTTTCGCGAGGGGGGCGTTGAAAATAGTGTCACCGGGAGCAGCAATTAGCGCGAAACGTTTCGCGTAGACACGGATGTTAGTCTTGCTGGTAAGAAATTCGCTGGAACTGAACGTACGAATTGATATCCGCGGAAAGCGTCGCCTGCGTTCCCGTTTTGCGTTTGAATGGACTCGAGCTTAATAAAGCGAGGTCTCAATGACGGATCTTCGTAGAGTTTTTATCAGTCGAAACTTCAAACGCAAAATGGAACGAAATATTATACTTTCTCCTACGATAATATTCGACGTGTTTAAGACATTCGACTCTAGCAAGCTGATGACTCGAATCTCTGGCAGTGAATGTGCTCGAACAGCGTCGTATTTCGATTTGACCAACATCCCCGATCGCTTTGGTCGCAACGACGCGGTTTCTTCAGTCTCGTAAACTCGTGGACGCATCTAAATTCAGGAGGCGTCGTTCAGAGCGTATCGTTCTCGCTGGTAATGTCTTCGTAATCTAATAACGGGGGGTGGATTGGACGTCTCTCTCGTGGATAGGTGACGTGTACAAACCGGCAAAGCAAATTGGAACTACTGCAAGTTCGTGGCGGCCACCGAGTACAAAGGCCATCCTCGGGGCGACCCTGCCTTGTATTCCACGGTGTCCACCGGGGAATTCAAAGCAATCGCCACGCATTGTCGACGGTAGCGAAATGGTAACGTTCGCTGAATCGACTGCCAGCGACAGTAAAAAATAACGCCGCGAAAGATCCAAACGCTCCAAGAAAGAAACTGTCACGGAAGAGATTTATCGTGAAAATGTTTGAACGTAGGGTGCATCGTACCCGATTCTTTTATTTGTTTTACGCGTGGCTGCTGGATCGTTAACGAAAAGAATTTACGATGTTCGATGCCACAGGTTGAAACTCCAACATTTTACGGGCGAAATGCGCTTACACTCGATGCATTCGTTTTTATTTGGAATCGTTTAGGCGATCGTGGTCGCTCGTTAGTTCTTTCTATAATATATTTCGCGCATACTCGATTTAATCGTTCGAACGAGTGGTTAGAAAGAGGATTGGGTTCGTAAAAAGTTCAGCCGGATCGAAGAACGAGTTTATCGAGCGTTAATGGATGCGACAAGAACGCGCGGATTAGTCCGTAGAGTATTAGAGCTTAGAGATTAGAGCGCCTATCTTGCGAAATACAATTCTATCGTCAAACGGGAGACAGGATAAACCTTGGATTTATAGAATAGTAGGTGAAACGGCACTCCTACCGGGCAGAGCAGGTGTCTTCGATAATTAAAGTGCGAGCGAAAATTTACGCGCCGCTCTGTACCGCCGTTTTCCATCGCGTTTATCAGATATGAAACGGACCCATTTGTTCGCCGTGCTCCGGGCAATTTTTCGATATTTTATGCCGACCGTCCGAAAACTACCATTTGGGAATTATACCTCGTCGGTGAAACACATTAGCGAATGTTTCAAAGGAGAAAAAAAGATCTGCTTTAATTATTAACTCCATAAAAAATGTACGAAATCACGTTATTTAATATTCAACTAACAATCGGACTGTAAAATATGATACGTTCCAGGGAACTCCCGTTTCGCATCGCGAAAAAGGCGAAAGCGCATAAAATCGTTAACGAAAACAAAGTCCATTTCACGGCCGGGTGGCAGAGATTAATTAATAAATAAATTAAAAATATTATATACGGACGTCGGGTAGAAAAAGGGTGACGGGAAATGATTTCGAAAGTGGCGGTCCCCGGGTGAAATTGCAATTGCAAATTAGAATTCGAGCGCCGCGAAACGAGAGGTCCTCCCGATGGAAATTCGTAATGTTATTAACGAGTATTAAAGCGTACGTCTAGTAGGCCGACAATACTGCCAGCAAGACACGCGAAAATTGTGTTTGCAACGCTGTATAACGTAATTCATTCGAGCTACTTTCATCGATCCGCCCACGCTCGTTCGTTTGCATATATGGTAAACACGCATCGACGAACCATAAAAACTCTATCGTCCCTATATTCCGAAAGCTCTTTGTTCGCGTTAGGCGAATCTAACAGCCAGTGGCTACTGAAAAGAGGAACCTTTTCGCGCCACGAATAAAGGAGAACTCTAGGAACCCCGTTGAAAGGGTGTCTCCGAAGCGATCGACTGCTACACGATTTATTAGCCAAGTCCGAAACCAAAAGCGCAAGAAAGTTATTCGCAGGTCAGTTTTCATTCAGCGACCCGGAGCGAGCTTTTCCGTTATAAGATTACGAGAAGAAGCTTTCAAGGTGACTGCGCCAATCGAAGCTTTCCTTTCGAGTGCTCTATACCAGGGACTCTCAAGACCTAAGCCCGCAGAAGAGATAATTCTCTGGACATTTTCTAGAAAATTGACCTTTCAATCATTTTTTAAATAGACTTGCAGATACGCTCGTTAATTCGCGGACACTTGATCGAGACGTTAATCTATGAATCGTTGTAAGTTCAATCATTTTTCTGGGGTTATTTTAAAAGACCTTCTACCGTCACGTTTCTCTTATTCGGTGGAATTTTCTTGGAAATTCTTTTAGGATTACAAGTATCTAAAAGCACCTTCGAGGAGTAAAATCTGTACTCGTATAACAAAAATGAGGATTCAGCTATTTTGTACGGAAACTACGTCTAACATTTATTTGTAATTCGATGTGCTCGTTGGATTTCGTTGAGGTCAGTGTCTTACCGTGTTTATTTCTTCGTATCGGACGTTCCGGGCGACTAAGCTCTCTGTAGCATCGTGTGGCATAGCGATCCCTGGAACAAAGCACATCATGCTCCTTAATAACAAATCCTACAAACATCTCTTCTTCGAGCACGGTAATCACGGACAATCTGTTTTCCTTTAATTCTACTTTGCTTCAAATTGAAACGAACCGAAATGAAACATATGCATTATACAATATTTTCCAAAGAATACGATGTAAATAGTTCATAAGAGGTTTCACGTACTTATCCAAGAATTGTCTAACGCCTAGATTATGCTCATAATTTTATCAGAAAAATAGTGGACACTGCCAAAATTCAACCAGTCGTCGATATTAATACTAAACTCGTAATTGTCGAAAACTTTCAATTGAGGCGATCCTGCAACTGTTACCAGTAGTGTATTTTCGCTTATCGACGATCGAGCAGAATTAACTTCCTAACTGCCGCGACCGAGTAAACTCGGGCAATACATTTACCAGATAAACAAATGGAACTATGGTTCTCTAAAACCCAAATTATATTTAGTTTCTAATACAAATTATACGCTAGTTTCATTGATAAACATTGATAATGGAACAATAAATACAAATTTTAACAAACACAGCCAAACCGTACTCGTTAAAACCCATAACTAATGTGGATAATAGAATTTTAATTTCATAGATACACTGAGACTTCCTTACTCTTAGATTTTCTTCCCCACATATTACACTTACCTGGCAATTTTCACTTTCAAAACACTTCACGTCACACTCGTTGCAATAATATCTGCTTTCTTGTCTCACCTTATTTCGGAATTTGCACGATCCTCCATCCGATACGAGTTGCGTTCTCCGTTCGCGAAAACAGTCTTCCAACGCGAAACCGATTTCGAATCCCACGGAACGGAAACCGTCGAACGATCTCTGTGCCCCGGTCGAACAGCTTATGAAGTGTAACCGATCGGGAGAAAACGGCGAGGTTTGGGTCGCGTCTGCGCGTTAACGCGAACTGCTTATCGCGAGAACTCTCCTCTAGAAGACGGGGGCCGAGAGCGAACAGTGCGCGGACCGCCAGCACGCGACGCGGTTACTCCGACGCCCACGCGACGCGATACGACGCCTCCCACGTCGATCGCCACGAACATTAAAAATCAAAAAATTTAAAAAGAACAAACCTCGACAGCCTACATTTCTCAAGAAGACTCGTCAATCTCGAAGTACCGCGACCCTAACTCGCGTTTACGACCGCGATAAGAAAAAATTTGACCGCTGGCAGCGATAGTGGAGCTAATGGATCTGTAATAAATGATCGTCGGCTAACGATAGTGAAACGGATCGTGGCGGGTTTACAACCACCCAAAACGTATCTCAGATACTCGTAAGATGGATGTCGGTTCGATGTTTCGAGAGAAAGAGACATTTTTCTAGAGACGCGGAGGAAATCGAGGAAATGTTGACGGAGGGATCGATGGCAGGATCGCGAATCGAGGAGGAGAGTTGATGGAAAGGGCAGACGTCCCAACTGGTACCCAGCGATTAAAAAGTGACGAGGTTTTAACGAAGGGAAGAAAGTCACGGTGAAGACGATCCGTTCGATTTCGTTTGAAGCGCGAGAAAGATGCGACTAGCCAGGCTAAATTACGCAATTTTAAGGTAATTTCGTGGTTCTTTATATTCCCCTATATCCGCCGGTGGAAAATATTACCGAGCTTTCCGCGGTTCGTTTTTACGATTATCGGAAGCTCGATAGTTAACGCCGCGATTACGGCATAAGCTCCGGCGATCTGCGATATTAACTTTGTCGAGAGAAATAGTAATACGCGAAATGAAAATCCGCCGACGTATATGGAGTCTATTGTCGGAGTGATCGAAACGTATTTAAGGAGAGTAACGATCCTTTTATTCGGCAATATCTTTGTTTATTGGCACGAATAACCTTTGTGGTGCTTTTGGGATCTAGAATTATTGGGAAACTCGAGATTCATACTAGATGGAATGCCTGAGAGGCATTTCCACATATTATATTATCGAAAGCAAATTTATCCTAAAAGATTTGAGCGGAGAAATCCCGGAACAAACATGCTTTCGTACATAACTATCGTTATTTCGTGTATACACAAGTATGGAAGCTGAAAAACAGGATATTTGAATGTTTACACGTATAAAAATCTATACCAGACAGGCAATTGTTAACATCTGAATAAGAAAAGGATAAATCTTGGCGTATATATTTCCATGCATGCGTAAATATTCATAGGTATTGCCTTTGGCCTTTCATAGTTGCACGTACATGTAGCATACTCTCTTCGTATAGTTAGTTCCGTAGGAAAACACGATTGTTCCGGGGAGTTATTCGCTATAATCTTGTAAAATAAGTTTGCCTTTTAATAATTTACCAGGATAAAGTATACCTCGGATATTAATTATTAACGATATTAAATTTATTTTCACGTAATATCTGCTTTATTTCGGTGTTCGTGATATCTAAAGATTAAAACACGACATTTTTACGGTCCAGGTTTGAGCATAAATTATATAAGCAGGTTGATCCAGACAGTCTAGAGTCATTCTGTTGTATTTATATCTGTTTTACGATTTACGTTGGTACTATAGTTAATACTTTGTATATACGAAGGCAGTGGGCAGTAATACAGTACATCTGTTATGAAACTAATCTAAACAAAACACTGTAACTTTAATATGCATGTTTTTAACGAACAATTCTGTTTAAAAAAAAAGAAAACAGCTTGAAAGTTTCAAGTTAGGGTACCCAATATGTAAAACGAATCTCTTGGAATGGCTACGCGAGGTCTCGATTTCTCGATTTTTAATTTAAAACTTTACCAACGCATTCCTCATACCCGGAACTTTAAAAAACTGTACAAAGTATGTAAAATCGAATTTTATTACTCAACGGGGCAGAAGCTCGCCGTAAATTATTCTTAAACAAGAAATTAAAACGACGGTCTCGCATAATGGAACAAACATCGCCGTAAGATATCAGCTTCGAAAAATACCGGGACCGTTCTCAGAATCTACGACAAAAGTTCGTCCATTTAAAGTACGCATTGTCCCGTTTATCATTTTCAGAAAATACCTCTGGATCGCGTCCCCTCGCCATGTAACTTTTACAAAGGAGTGTTTATAAAGGTCACGAAACTTCGAAAACCGCGCACAGATTTCAAGGACCACTCCGCAATCTTTGTTGCTAGGTCAGTTCCGAGACGTATGGCCCAAAAATTATTTTTAAAAAACTCTATATAATTCAGAGGTACGCTTTCGTTCGATAGTTGAAAGTTTATGTAGAAAATTGTATTATACAGGGTGTTCTGCCACCCCTGGGAAAAATTTTAATGGGGGATTCTAGAGGCCAAAATAAGACGAAAATCAAGAATACCAATTTGTTGATGGGATTTTTTTACTCGAAAATGCGCAGGATTACGGGGGTATGTCTATTCACAAAAAATGATTGTAATGGACCCCCGCAACTAAAAATAATTTTTTTAGAACGATTTGAAATTTTTTAATTTTGTCGAAAAATTTCACACCTACTGGAATTTTTTTCTCGAAACTGGGTAGGATTTCGGGGATATGTCTATTCACCAAAAATGATTGTAATGGACTCTCGTAACTAAAAATAATTTTTTTAGAACGATTTGAAATTTTTTAATTTTGTCGAAAAATTTCACGCCTACTCGAATTTTTTTCTCGAAACTGGGTAGGATTTCGGGGGTATGTCTATTCACTAAAAATGATTGTAATGGACCCTCGTAACTAAAAATAATTTTTTTAGAACGATTTGAATTTTTTTAATTTTGTCGAAAAATTTCACACCTACTCGAATTTTTTTCTCGAAACTGGGTAGGATTTCGGGGGTATATCTATTCACCAAAAATGATTGTAATGGACCCTCGTAACTAAAAATAATTTTTTTAGAACGATTTGAAATGTTTTAATTTTGTCGAAAAATTTCACACCTACTCGAATTTTTTTCTCGAAACTGGGTAGGATTTCGGGGGTATATCTATTCACTAAAAATGATTGTAATGGACCCTCGTAACTAAAAATAATTTTTTTAGAACGATTTGAAATTTTTTAATTTTGTCGAAAAATTTCACACCTACTGGAATTTTTTTCTCGAAACTGGGTAGGATTTCGGGGGTATGTCTATTCACCAAAAATGATTGTAATGGACCCTCGTAACTAAAAATAATTTTTTTAGAACGATTTGAAATTTTTTTTTTCCGTCGAAAAATTTCACACCTTATCAAATTTTTTTCTAGAAAATGGGTAGGATTTCGGGGATATGTGTATTCACCAAAAATGATTGTAATTGACCCTCGTAACTAAAAATAATTTTTTTAGAACGATTTGAAATTTTTTAATTTTGTCGAAAAATTTCACACCTACTCGAATTTTTTTCTCGAAACTGGGTAGGATTTTGGGGATATGTCTATTCACCAAAAATGATTGTAATGGACCCTCGTAACTAAAAATAATTTTTTTAGAACGATTTGAAATTTTTTAATTTTGTCGAAAAATTTCACACCTACTCGAATTTTTTTCTCGAAACTGGGTAGGATTTCGGGGGTATGTCTATTCACCAAAAATGATTGTAATGGACCCTCGTAACTAAAAATAATTTTTTTAGAACGATTTGAAATTTTTTAATTTTGTCGAAAAATTTCACTCCTACTGGAATTTTTTTCTCGAAACTGGGTAGGATTTCGGGGGTATGTCTATTCACCAAAAATGATTGTAATTGACCCTCGTAACTAAAAATAATTTTTTTAGAACGATTTGAAATTTTTTAATTTTGTCGAAAAATTTCACACCTACTCGAATTTTTTTCTCGAAACTGGCTAGGATTTCGGGGGTATGTCTATTCACCAAAAATGATTGTAATTGACCCTCGTAACTAAAAATAATTTTTTTAGAACGATTTGAAATTTTTTAATTTTGTCGAAAAATTTCACACCTTCTCGAATTTTTTTTTCGAAACTGGGTAGGATTTCAGGGGTATGTCTATTCACCAAAAATAATTGTAATGGACCCTCGTAACTAAAAATAATTTTTTTAGAACGATTTGAAATTTTTTTTTTCCGTCGAAAAATTTCACACCTACTCGAATTTTTTTCTCGAAACTGGGTAGAATTTCGGGGATATGTGTATTCACCAAAAATGATTGTAATTAACCCTCGTAACCGAAAATAATTTTTCCAAAACGATTTGAAATTCTGGTAATATTACCAATATCGCTATGTTACAATTAGACGATTGTTCGTGCATTAATGAAAGATTATGATAACACGCGTACGCTAGTAGTTTCTCTTGACGCCGAAGGATATTCCGAAGCGGCGCGAAGCTTTCGATTTTAATTTCCCCGAAGGTTCCGGCTTAGAAATTGCTGCTGGAAAAAAGGAGGACTTTTAACAAAGCGTCCTCGATTCCGTTCCTGTTTTAACCGCGATCTAATAACGATAAAGTGATTACGAAACCGTACGCGAAAGAGCGGGAAACAAAATAAACGGTCCAAGCAGCGAGCTCGAACGAAGCTTTTAAGGCTGCGGCGACCCTTCGTGTCCCCCATTAATTCTAATAAACGCAATCGATGAAGTTGGACGCGACCCGCGAATCGCAATGCTCCCACTATGTACAACAATCCTCTTTCTAGCACGCAAAACGATCGTTGCAACATATTAATTCCGCGAATTTAATCCACGATTTTCCGATTTCGAGCAATTTTCAATGTTCACCAAAAATTTTGTGGGTAGTTTTAACTTCTTTCCAACTGATCTAATAGTGCAGAAAATGAGGAATGTCGAAGGGCCAGCCTGTGGCAATAATTCACGCGTAATTGCGCAGCGTTCGCGAAGACGAAACTTTTGGTACGTTCAGTAGGTAGAAACACAGCGAAACGCAATTCCGTTTACGGCTTCGGCGGAAAGAAACGCAATCAGCCGGAAACCGGGAACTTTGGCAAAAATCGCGCGTGCTTAATGAACTTCCAGGGAAACTGTTGGGAGACTCGAAAAGAAGAACTCGTGGGATCTTTACTTAATTCGAACGAAATGCAGGCGCGCTTTGGTCGTCAATTTTCGCGACAAACAGGCTGGATTATTTTCCAAGACGAAAATAATGGTCCCAGGCGCGTGATTTCATTCTGTTATTCACGTTTTCGTTTCTTTAAATAAAATCCCAAGAACAATATTAAGGTACATTTATCATAAAAGCCGTAACTCCCGACATATTCGGCTATCAAGATATTGGAATTGTAATACTTGAACAGTTAGGTACGTTTTATCGTCTCGAGTGTTAAGACGTAGTAGCCGGGCTATCTTAACGCTGTTGCAAAAGACGTAAATCTCGAGAAACTTTCTGTACGAAGGAGAAAGGGTTCAACGATCCATGATTCAAGATTATTTAGGGCCAATCGAGGTTATATCGCGCTGGGAAATATTATATTAAGCTATAAAATACTCGACACTCCGTTTAAAGAAAAGCTCTACACCCTAATACAGAAAAAGAGAGTACTTTAAACGTAACGAAAATTTCAAGTCCGTTTAATTTTCCATTCCTATCGAAGCATCTTCGATTCTACGAGTCTTTATTCGCTATTTAAAAGCATAGCCAAGACTCTAAAGTTTGGGGAACCTAACAGAAATCGATTTTGCTCGTTCGATGCACAAAAAGCAACGCTACACGTCGGACCCACGGTAATTTCCTTCAGGAAACGCAAATTTAGACCCTCGAAGCGTCCTAAACGTATATCGGATACACATACACCAAGCGCATGAATCTGAAAGTAGTAATCCCTGTTCCGATACTCCAGGGAAACGGAAAATTCTGTTTCCAGATGCGGGAAAGCAATCGTGCGTCCCGTACGATCCATCAGCGGACCGGGTTTCCTCCAGAAACTTATTTCGTGTGTAAATCCGGAGGAAGAAGCGCACTGTAAATGGTCGATACCTTTAAACGTCTCTTTTTTCGGATCTATGCATCGAGAATCCCCCCGAAACGCAAAGAATAACAGCTTTCGCGATCGCTGGATCCATTCATGGAGCAATTCGCCCTACGATCCTTCAGGAACTGGTTCTTCCAGCAAACTATAGTTTACAGATAGCTTCTAATAAGAGTAACAAACTAACGATGGAAGAATTTATATTCTGGGCGCAAAAACGACTACGAAACTCTGGTCAGAAATTTCAATTACATTTCGATACATCAATTTATTAGTTTCGTGTTTTTCCCCCGGTGGACCTCGAACAAAAAGTTGGAAAAATAAACATTTGCGTTTGGCTTAGAACGGTGGCTAGTTTTTGACCGACTTTAAAATTCTGACTGGCTTTGGAGCTCTTTTGTCAAACTTTTAACAGCGAGCTAACTGCGTTAATAACAGCCATTTCGTGGCGAATTTAGGTGCGCAACTTGATATTAGATTTAGAACGGAATTTAGTTATGGCCCGCCTCTGTTCGTGTGCAACGAAGACGCTCGATGAATAATTAAAAAATGTTTGCGTATATTGCAGCCGGGAACGATAGAACGAGGAAAAATATAATATCCGGGGGGAGAGAACTTGTAGATTAATTATTTTTGAAATGTTGTTCCCATCGAACTCTATCGATTTTCGAAATTAGCTACGGTGAAATTAGGCTAAGTGAATGAGCAATCGATACCACGGAATTTAACTGTTAATTCTGGAAGTGGGCCCTTTAGAATTCGCGCGGGCGAACAAGCTGAATGACACGTTATGTTTGTCGGAACCGTGCTGCGGATTTAGTCGTCGAGATTCTGACAAATAGAAATTCCACACCATAGAATATCGTCCACCGTCGACGGTGAAGTCGGGAACAAAACAATCCAGAAGAAACTAGAGCTCTCGCGTAAAGAACACTCTGTCGGAAACCATTTTTCACGGCGTGAATAAAAACACGAGACGTCAATGGCACGAAAATAAGTCGAGGCAGGAGTAATTTTTTCATAGGGGACGACGTTTTCGAGAAAATCGAGTTTGAAAACTCTCGGGGGCCGCGTGTAATACAGTACTACTTGCCCGACCCGTCTGACCAATACCTACAATTTCTACTTGCAGCGATGTATCGTAGCGTCTGTAGGGAGAATGACCAGTCCTGGAACGAATTGCAGCTCGTATTGGGTCAGACAGTTTGTCAAGCCTCGCATGGTCTGTGACTAAGCAAAAATTACTGGACTGCCCAATTCTACCGACTGGATGGATCCATATTCTCGTTTAATCGAACACACTTTGCGGTCACGAGTGTTTATTGCTCTTTTGTCGCGGATTGGAATATCGGAGACAAATGTATTTGAAAAATTGACTACCTCTGAAGAAACGCAATCAGCGAGTTGAGTTTAAACTGGGGGCTTAGGCGAGCTATCCAAACGCGACAGAGCCCTGTTGCGATTAGGCTCCTGTGGCCCTTTCATGCTGTACACGTTGCATACGGAAGCAGAATTTACGGCGGTAGGTCAGGGTGTCGACCCTTACACGAGTCTGCGATGCTTCCACTCCTCTGTCAACCGAGTGCCTATCGGAAGTGTCACGCGCTGTGTTCGGAACCACCCTCCCGCTATTCGAGGAGCCCGAAATAAAATGGTGGGCGGGATCAGACGACACCGAGCTGCAGAATGGATCGACTGGCGGCTGAATGAAACCGTCGATATCCAGAAATGTGATTTACGGATATCGACGAAGGGCTAAGTTGTGTCTACCCGTCCGACGTTATATTGCGAAAGACGCGGAGGAAGCAAGGTGTCACGGAATATCCAATTTCCTGCTTAAACGCCACCCCCCGTGAAGCCAGATTATTCGCGATATTTTTTCGCTTATTCGATCTTTCGGGTCGACTGACGGGCACGTCAATTTCAGAACCATAATAATGGGTGTCCCCCGAACGCTCCTCCTATTCAAAAATATTTTCCTTTTTTAATTTTCACTAATTACGGTACTCTTGAATATGATGTGAGAATTTTCTTACTGCAAACGAAGACGATAATCGGAGCCTTTGGCTGGAAACTAAGCGGTTGCTATATCAATTCTCCACCTATTTGTCTAAGATAATTCGCGGCGTAGCTTTCAGATGGAATACCATGTAATCTCGTTTTACTGTACGTGTGCGGGCACAGGTTCGCAAAGTTGCGGATGACGCGGCGAAATTTCAATTGTGAACGGAGTTAGTTCGTTTTTCGGGCAGGTGGAAACTTTGACCATTATGCAATTATCACGGTTGCGTAAATTAAGGGAACAATTTGTTAATTTCCGATCGAGAGAACTGAGAAAAAATTGCGACAGCCTTCGAAAAGTTGGCAATATTATAAAGCATTATAAAAAGGTTTAACGAACCTATTTTTTGCTTATTTCGTTTACGCGATTGCACGGGATTCAGCGATGTATAACAGGTATTCGTAGAGTTGAAATATAGCCTTTGAAATATTTTTGACCGCGGTAAAATAATTATACAACTGCGACCCGTGACATGGTAACAAAGTGCAAATTGGCCCTCCAGCAAAAACGAGTTTCACCCACCTACTCTATATGCACTGTGTATAACAGTGCTCTAACGCTGTCCCTCAAAATTTCAAAACAGTTTTTCTCGAAACAGTTTTCGGCACGGCGTGCATGACATCTTAAAAGTTACTTTCTCGATCAACATGAAATTTGCATGCATTAAAAAAGGAACATTTATTTGGAACAGTGAACCACCGTAGATCAAAAATTTTCAGTTTTTAATCGGGTTACGATTCCGAATTTAATAACATTAAAACTATTAAAGCATAATTAATAGAAGGAACGATTCATTTAATTGGATCACGAGGTAATCCCCAAAAGTTATGCGACGAGAAATTGGATTACTCTTAAAGTATTTAAATGTCACGTGAAAATTAACGAGGCTTAATACGGACGAAGATACCATCTGTCCGTTTATGGCCTTAAAAAGAAAGATTAAATCTATTACTATTCTACGGTCTCGCCATTGTTGACGCGTTAAGCATATTTAATACTGAAGTACAGTGGCCTAAGTAGGACATGCTATTACTTATTTTATACGACGAGAAAATCGTAGAAATTTATGTTGGAATCTCTCCAGCATTTCGTACTTAGACTAAGTAGGGGAACCAAATAATAGATATCGTCGTTTCCTTTTCAATTCTTAACACGTTCGCTCGTAATATGGCGGTCTAATAATTTCTTGGATAATTCTACGGTTTAGTAACTTCTCTTAATTCTGTCTATCTATTCTTTCAAAAACCAGAACTTTTAATTAGTCTTCTTCGATATTATAAACGACACAATTTACATTTGCAATTATTTCCGATTTAATAATATGAAATTTACAGATTTCACTGACATTTGAACACGGTCTCGATATTAACGTGTCGCGAGTTAGGATCGGACAGATTCTCGATACGACTGAAAAACAGGTTTGACCGTTGTAAAATAACGTTGATTCTATCTACTGGCACGCGATAGGAAAGATGCAAATTGGCCCAACGGTCGAAATGAGTTTGACATGCCAGCGTTAGGACGTCAATTACGTTAAAACGTGAAGGGGTATTGTCATTGTCAGCGTTGCGTAACAGCGCGGAACGCGAACAAACTAAATCTCGTTGTTTAATCACCATCGCCGTTTACGAGCTCGTTCGAGCAAGGTCAGAGGTTTTCCCGACGCCGCAATAAGAGGGCACCGAAGCTCATTAACATGCCCTGTGTACGATTCTTGCCACGTGCTCCCGTTTCTACGACGTTACATTAAGCAGATTGCGCGCTCGGATTTTCTATCCACGGGAACAGAGACATCCAGGCGTGATACGCCTCGCTAAAAGCGTATTTGTTTCCTTCCCGTTCCAGCTGACAGATGCTACCAGTTTCGCCAGCGATGGGATCGAGCAAGCATTCTCCGTACTCAAAACATAAGCAAAACGTCCCATTGCTAGCTACAGGCCTTCGTCCAACTTCGAAAGAAATTCATTTCCTAAATTAAATAACACGAGTTCGGGTGGAGGAACATAGATCAGCCAAAATAAAAATTTAGGTAAACGAAAAGAAAAATTTCCGAACGTTGGATTATTTTTTAACACGACGAAGCAACCCTTAAAAAGACAGGATAGCCAGGGAGAGCGTTATGGTCCCCGCGACGTTAATTGCTCATTAGTCGAATTAAGCAGCACTTCCGCTAAGTAATATTTATGCAAAAAAAAAAGAACCCCCGGTCAGCCATAAATTGTTAATGCAGTTCCAAAAACAGTTTAATGGCGCGCAACGAGCACGGCCCGTCCGCCGTTTATTCGGTTTGTTTTCGCGTGAAGCTCGTCGACGTTTGTATCTTCGCTCTCGGCGCTGTATTTCATTCAATATTTACTCTATCGCATAACTCTCGAACGCTTTGTTTCCTAACTCGAACGGATTACCATTACGCAGAGTGCTAGGATAAAAGTATTGGGGCACGGGTTTTCAGACATTTTATTTCGAATCAAACGATACTTTATAAACGAAACGATGACGATAAACAATAAATTTGAAACGACGTTTCAACCAATTTATTTTCTAAACGAGTACTAGATCTTCCCGTAGCCCTACGATCCTGTTTGTCGCAATTTTATTCTGTAATTAATATACAGGGTGTTCGTTTTCAGATGAGGAGCAGCCGGGAGGACGCCTTGAGTCGTCGAAGCAGCGACGGCGACTGATTATGACGCGCGTCCGCCCGCGCCGCGATCTCTCTCGTCACCTCCTGCCATTCTCATCCTCCGAGACCTTCCATCTTCCCCTCAGCCCGCTCCTCCTCATCATCGGTCTCCTCCTCGTAAACGGCGCGCTCTCCTGCAGCGAAAAGAAGCCCCAGAGTCGCGAACCCGACGCCGAAACAAACCATTCCCCCGAGGAACTCGTGGATACCCAACAGTGGATGCAAACGAGCCCGCTGAAACGTTCCCGATCGAGCAACGATCTACGATTTCCCCTGGCGGAGGCCGAGATCGCGAGCAATTACTACGAGGTCCGCAGACGCCACGAGAAGCGCAAATTCCGTCGCGAGAAGGACGCGAAGATCGAGATCGAGGCGAAGAGGAAGAAGAAAACTGTCCACAAATTGGACAGAAAGGCCTCCCCGAGCTCCTCTGGGCCAGGATCGGTCTTCGATTGCGAAGAATGCCAGCTCCGCTTGAACTCGAGGTCCCTCCGGAGGAACAGGTCCGACAGAGTCGCGGGTAATCCAGGAGAGAAAGACAACAATGGGACGGAGAGCCCGGTCGATCCGCCGGAAGTGAATGGCGGCTCGCAGGCCTCGAACGCGAGCAACGAGGAGGAGCCTTTCACGGGCTTCGAAGGCTCCCAGAAGTTCCCCATAAAAGTGACGTACAAGCCGCCCGTGGCCCCTCAAGTGGAGAAGTTCGACAGAAGGCACTTTGGCCCGCCGAAAATGGACGTCCCGGAAACCACCGCGTCGTCGTACTCGACCACGATATCGCCGGATCTGCCCAAGAGCCCGGGCAGAGACGTTCTCCATCGACATCGGAAGGTCGACGACGCCGACGAGGAGGGACGCCAGGAAACGATCGACGCCAACGAGGCCGTCAACGACACCGACGATTTCTGGTTGCCCGGCGCGTCTTCCGGCAGACGGTCCTCGAGCATAGTCAGCGGGAAATCCCCGTCGGAGGAGAAACGAGCTCCTGCGTCCTCGTCGACGTCTTATCCGACGTTGACGTCCACCGTCGGTGAGAAGGATTTGGAGAACGAATCGCGCGTGGAGGAGGAGGAGGAGGAGGAGGACGGTGTCACGGAGTCGAACGCAAAATCGACGGACAAGGTGAACGTGACCATCTTGGGGTTGTTCGAGATGACGAGGGGCGCGGAGCCTAGACCGGAAGGCCCCAGTGAGCTGCAAGCTGCCAGATTGGCTGTCGAGAGGGTCAACGAGATGAACGTCCTGTCCAAGTTCAGGCTGCGTCTCATTCACAACGACACCAAGGTAAGGAAGTTCCTGTCTCAGGGTATTCACAGGTTATTTATCTATTTGTGGAGTTGAACGATTTGGAACAGAGAATTGCAGTTAGAGTAAGGGTCAGGTAAACTTAAAGAGAAAACAAAGTGGTGGAATGGAAAACTTAATTAAAATTAAAGGACTAAATGATAAGATTACTGTAGACACAGTTCGATTCCTGTGGGTTTATTCGCCGCTGATGGAATCTGTCTGCTTTTTTGTTTCTTTGAGAGGTCGATCGTCTGGTATGTAGGGACAATGTGCTGTTGGCTTGTGCTTTCTCTCTTTAAAACAAACAAGGGGTGGAGTGACCACTGAAAAAACACAGGATAAAGAGTCGAGAGGCCAACAACAGAGGTATACTGGATTTATCTCTCGATAGCCCTGACCGGGAAAATGTCTCGAAAAGGATTGCAAACCTTCCCATACATTTCCTTTATATCATCAAGCAGAAGTAGAAACATTTGGAAAAATTATAATAGAGGCAAAACTTAAATAAAAATGAACAGTAAAATATGAAAAAATGAAATATCTACCAAAAGATTACGATCGACCAGTTGATTAAGGTCGCAATTAGGTACCATTTGACAAGCAATTATTATTCCGAAACGACTGGACTAAAAACGAACGGTTTTGGCGACCGCCTCTCGCCAGTTTCGAAAGCAGGGAACACGTTAGAAATTTATTCGAACGAGAGTTTCACCGGCGAGGATGTTTAGATGCAACTCCTCGATTTTCAGCGAGATGCATACGTCCTGTCGCGCGATCAGACTTTCCACGGTAACCACGAACTACTGCGAAATACATTACCGCGAAACAGCTTCCACGTATCTTCCGACAGCTCAACTAACTGCGGTGCGCGTCGACAGGCCCTGTCCGTTTCGAAAAGGCGACAGAATTAGAATACAAAACCGACCGAGAGACGACAAGATGAAATAACTCGTCGTAACGTTCGCGTTGTTTGCAACCGTAACTGTCCAATTTCGTCTTGTCTGGAAACCCCATACTTCACGAAAATACTCCAATCGCTTCGAATTTTTCTAATGGTTAAAAACTCCAACACGTTACGAACTTCAAAGTCACAAAGTCGAGAAAAGTCTTTGCGTTTCTTTGCTCCCGCCGCGCAATGGAAGAGCCAAATTTACCGTCTAGCTGTTACGGATAAAAAACGAGAAAATCAACGAAAGGAAGAGGAAATATAGTTGTTAATTTTAAGGTGTATACACGCGTTTCTAACATCTGCGAGCAACAAGTAGTACGCGATCGAATAAGAGAAGCAAGAAATTTTGATAAAGGGAGGGATAGGTTGGAAGCAAGCTTTGTCGAGCGCTCATAGTGCATCTGGGAGTTTCGGTGTGCGGGTTCATAGAGGTACGAAGTCATACCGGAAGATAATACTTTGTAAGTTAGACAACAAAGGTAAATTATCCAGCGGCTGCTCCATAGTTAACCACTCTGAGATACGGAGGAACGATGATACACTGGTGTGAATAATTATAAGGTCAAAATAACTTTGTCCAGACATTCTGCATGAAACTTGAGATCACATACAGGGTGGTACCGCTCGATTCGAGCCTATGGATGACGATTCGTACGATCGGTGGCGTGTAAGGGTTGAGTCTCTTTCGAAATTAACTTGGAACGTGAAATGCACGCGTTGCGTTTGTTTACGATTTCGTTTTCAGTTTGTTACCGCCGCGTAACGTAAATAAATATTAAATTTAGGTTAAAATACATTATTACGGAACCGTGGACCGCGATCTCGCGCCTCGTGGCTTTTGTTGCGTTTGTCTCGGCCGCGCCACGAACAACCAGCGTCAAATTGTTTTTCGTGCGGTGGAACTTTCGCGTCTAGTTTACGTCAACCGCCACTCCTCGTCCCCAGCATCAACGCGTTGTCAATAACTGTGTAACGAGACTCGTTGGTTTTCCCCTCGAAAACATAGGAGTCCGTCGAGCGCAATTAAATCGCGCGGCGTCGTTTGATCGGAACAACGCGAGCTCGAGTTTTGCTTGTCATGCAGGCCCGTTTTAGTCTTTGCGTCGAAAAAAATACGGAAACACTATCGCCTACCAACGATACCAAAATATAAATGAATTTTGTTAATAAATGCTCGCGGGTTGATCGTCTATTATCGTTTGTTTCAGATTTAACGTAGCGTGTGTGGCTTTCTTGGTAGTCAGAACGTGCAATTAGAGCGTTTCGACCTGGATCTGCTAATAGGGCTCATTAATAGCAAAATAGCTTAGCAGATTTAGGCCCCAGGCGTATGTAAATTGAACTCAGTAGCGAGGAAGATATTGTTAGCAGCCATTGTGGTATGCAAAGTCTAAAGTTAAGGAGAAGTTCGTTAAATTCATACGAAAGGATCGTTTGGTTTAAGGAAAGCTTTAAAAAATCCCACTTTTCTATCTGCTTCTTTGACGATAGGCGTCTCGTCTCGAACCTGCTCTAAATTTTAATGTTCGTTCTAAATATTCGTCTATAGGGAAGGTCTCTACGTCAAACTGAGCAACGAGAAAGACCTTAATGGCAGCCATTTGGTGTTTGAAAGGGGAAATTTCGAAGTTAATCGAGTTACAGAGGTCAATTTATTCAACTTCGAGTTGTAAAGGCCAAGTGGCTCTACTATGCAACGTCGAGTAAATTTCCGTTTATTTTTTTGAGTTATCGAGAATTTTCAGAGGGAGATTAATAAAACTTTGAGTTATAGAACTGTTCAGAAATTTGAAACGTTGAATTTTTCACAAAAATTGAATATTGCTTCCAGTACAAATAAGTTTTACGTATAATAATTCTTAGCAAAAGATCCGGTGCAATATGTATCGATGATATTCAAGGAATTTGATATCAATCTGCTGGAAAGGTCTCGAAATTTCGAGTATTTGATATCAAGTTTCGAGACCGAGGCTTCTGAAATTAATACCGATCGATATCAATACCATAAGACACCGAGTAAATATCGATATTATTATAAATACATTATTTTTCGCAACATAAATAACACAGAAAATCAATTCGACAAAACAATAACGCGTGTAGGATTTATTTATTTTTGCTAAATAATAAATTGTCAAGAATTTTAATAAATGTCTTCCGATACAACGAACTATAAAGTATTAAATGAAGAACAATACTCTATATTCGCATAACAAAGGAAAATTTTTCAAAATACGTGCCATCGTTTTGACAAGCATAATTTTCAGATTCTCAATATTGTTATTAATATAAATTTTTATTTTCCCCCAGTAAAAGCTTTTATGTTTTGTAAAATATTACCTAGGCTTGTATAAATTGAGTAAATCCAGTTAAAAATAAATTTCATTTGAAAATATCGCGTGTGCTATATTGTTGTCATCGATTTTATTCGTTGTGAATGTATCGGTGTCGGAAATTAATACCAAATACGTGCTGTTCCGATACGTTTCAGTATTTTTTTAAAAGTCAAAACAATTTAATGCAAAGTGATATAAAATACGGGAAAATAACATAATAATAAACACAAATATATTTGAATAGGCTTCCCGAATATTTAAATGGAAAAGAATTGTAGTATTAATAATCTGTATCTCGATATACGTGTTCTACAAGGGGTTCTTTTGCGGACGAGTGGCCAAAAAAATGGGGAAAGTATTAATTCAACAAGTTGGGGGTGGTAACCCTTTAATTCGAGCGAATTACTCCTCCGGAATAGTTCGTGGTGCGCCCGCGGTCACCGACAAATGCGAATCGAATACAGATCAGTTTTCACCCTCGAACTTTTCCACTCGTTCTATTAGGTATCTCGTAACTTCGTGCCGAATTTTACACTAAACTTGTAGCAATACTTCAAACATACCATAGAATTTGACGGGAAAAAATTTCTAAAACTCCCTCGACTTGACAATTTACATCAACATTTAGTTCTCGAAAACGTTCTCTGTAAATGGCATAAATGTCTTTTGAACTCGTACAACGTAACACGAAATGAATGTCCACCGTGAGAGGAAGAACGAGGAGAAAAGACGAACGATGTAACGCGATCTTTGATAATAGCTGATCTCCGGTTCGTTAAGGTAAGAAGACCGCGCAATTTCCATCGGGGAATTAATTATTGTCACGTCCCCATCCGAGCACAATCTTGGGATGGCGGTGAACGCGTGGGAGGCAGAGTTAGTTCAACAAGTAGAGAAATTACCCCTGGCATCTGTGAGAAGCAACTCCGGAAGATAAGGACAATTAATCGCTACTTCTCGAAAAATACCCCCGTTTTAACCCAGTTATAGCCGACCATATTAAATTTCCGATATTAAATTCTACTAAATAATTACTGAAACTTCTTTAGGTATATAGAGTCAAAGTAAATGACAAAATAAACATAGAAGATGGCATTAATAATAATAGGTGATAGTGTCATCGTGTAGAGGATGAAAAGCCCTTTAAAATGAGCGTTTGTGAGAGCAGATAGCTCTATTAGTTCCGGAGATATGAGGATTTTAGTTTCAAGTCGATGCGGTGGCTAGTTACGGAGATATAAGGGTCCGAAGTTTGTTTACGTTTTCGTTGCGCTCGCGCGAGTTCATTCATCCCCCGCGCGCGTAGATAGTAAACAGTGCGTAGTAAATTCTTGGAAATACTACGACTTCCGCGTCACGCGACTGTCTCGACTCACGCGCGACAAGGAGGTCCAACGCGACGCGTCAGACGGAGACAGAGATAGTGGAAATTAAAAAATTACCTCTTCACATAAATTACGATATCTCGAAAACGGAAAGTCGGATCGTCAAAAACAAAAAACCATTTTAAAGGGGAAGCTTTGCCGCCGCTAACAATGGCTCAATAATGGAGAAAACACTAGTAGTTTCGGAACAGCACGCGTCTAAAGTTTTAGTATTTTTAACACGCGTTAATAGGCCTGCGTAAGACGGCGAGCGGTATTTTAAAAATTACCTCTTCACATAAATTACGATATCTCGAAAACGGAAAGTCCGATGGTCAAAAACCAAAAGCCATTTTAAAGGGGAGGCCTTGCCGCTCCCAACGATGGCTTGATAATTAATAAAACACTAGTAGTTTCGGAACAGCACGCGTCTAAAGTTATAGTATTTTTAACACGCGTTAATAGGCCTGCGTAAGACGGCGAGCGGTATTTTAAAAATTACCTCTTCACATAAATTACGATATCTCGAAAACGGAAAGTCCGATCGTCAAAAACCAAAAGCCATTTTAAAGGGGAGGCCTTGCCGCTTCTAACGGTGGTTCAATTATTAATAAAACTCTAGTAGTTTCGAAACTGCACGCGTCTAAAGTTTTCGTATTTTTAATACGCGTTGTTAGATTGTTCCAAGGCTGTGGACGCTGAAGATTAAAATATAAATAGTTCAACCAGTCGTAGTAGGCAAGACAAACTACATATATTTCTCAGAAAACAAACAATAAGGGTAGAAATTTAAAAAATGGTCATTGGACCGGTCGCGATTGGGTTAGTGTTGGAGAAAATGGCGAAAAATTGCATCTATCTGGGTCAACGGAAATTTTACGCTTTACTGGGAGATCCTTTCGTCCACGCGCGAAGGACGGGGCACCGATTGCTTTCCACGGTTTTGAAGTTCGTGGTCGTTCCTGTTCCCTCTGACGGAGTCTCATTAAATACGGGCCCGGAGCGTCACGTGGCTTTTATGTGTCTTTGTTGAATTCAACAGAGTGCGTGATGGCGGTTCTACGTCCCCTCGATTCTCCAAGCGTACGTGTGTGGGCGTGTGCACGGCGTATGAATATCCGTAGCTGGCTGAAAATGGGATTCAGAACGAGGAACGGCCGTAGGCCATTTGCAATTTAACCAATCCCACGCCGACAAAGTTCTCGGAAAGGTGTTCTCCTTCCACGAGAAGTTCGAAAAATAGGAATTTCCCCGCAGAACGGCTGCCTCTCGACCAAACGCTATCTACCCGTTGATCTACGAATAATCGCCCTTAACGTGTTTGCCTTCCACGCAAAATTTGCATGCCCCGTAACGCGATAACGGGGTGTTCTCGATTTTTTCACGCCCCCAAATCCTCTGTCGCGAACGTTAAGCAGCTTCCCTGACGAACGGGATGGAAGGCTGTTGTCTCTGGTTAAAATGCTTTCCTTGTAGAATGGGTCGCGAGATTTTATTCGCGCTTCCGGTCTGACGCCGGGGTAATCTTGGAAATTCCATCCCCCGTTCCTCCTCGCGGGGAGAATAATACGAAAAATTAATAGACACTCAGCTTACATCGGTTAGCCCCGTTTCGACGCGAATCTGAATTTCTGCGTTATCGTACTCGTTATTTATGTTTATAGTTTACTTTGTGTCAGTTTCAAACTACTTTGTTTTGCGTGTACTTTGGGTAGAGTAATTTTAAAACACCGGAACAAATAGAGCAATTAGAAATAGTATCTTATCCGCAGCACCGTCTGACCTTAATAATTTACAGAGAAGGGTACGCCCCGGGCTCATTTCGGATTTCCTGGTAATTAATCAGGAACATTGTCGGCTAGATATTCGTGCAAAATCTGCGCGACTAGAGGGGAACAGCATAATTGTATAATATTTCGACTTAATTGGTAATCGTGAATTTTATCTCGAAGTTTATTTTGAATTAATCGTGACTATACTTTTGTTTCGTGATTTGTTAGGAGGGAGAGAATAAAACAGAGATTGGAGTAAACAGTATTTTGCAAAAAATACAAAATGAAACGGTGGAGTTAAAGAAGCGAGTCGAGGCTGAAAGGAAAACAGTGTACGACCAGAAAAATATTGACGATAACAGGAAGCGAGTTTGTTATTTTTAAAGGTTGCGAGAAAGTTTCCAAGAGAAAATAGTTGAAAAGTAAAGATAACAGAAGATTAACGAAAGCTGCAGAGATATGGATGTTTACAAGCTGGGAAGGTACAACGGTACGTGGGTGAGGAGGGGAGAATCGATAGAATAGTCATTAATTACAGAAGGATCAGGACATATTTCAGGAACAGAAGGATTGCACGAAGATCAGCATAAATTATTTTATAATGGACAGATACGCCGTGATACTGTCGATATCGTCGATATTGTACCTTGTACCTCCCATTCACGGGACACCCTTTATACCAAACGCAAAACAGAATAACGCCATTTGTTAAAAGTACGCGTCTCTATCGTCGAATATTACGGTACATAGAATTTATTCGAAAATGTAGTGTTCTCGTTAAATAATTAATTGGAACGCCAGATAATGTTATTTAACAAGCTTTTGTCAGCTACGTTTCGACTGGCGCGTTTTGAATTATCCGCAGAGTTTAATTATTTCGTTCTTCGGTCAGTAAATAATTGCGTGGCCCGTATAATATTAAATATTTTTTTAAAATAACGGATATACTTATTTCCAAATAACGTCCAAGGAAAGTTCTATCAAAAGGTATTCCGAGGCAACGCGTTGTCGCTGAACAAAACATTTTATCCGGGGCAGCTTCTCAAAGAACCACGCAAGATGTGTTCCGAGAAGCACGCAACGGATCCTACGACCTATCGTAATAAGAAAACGGAATCCGCGATTCTATTATACGCGGACCCTCCGTGGTATCCTGAAATATATTTTTCCTCCGCTCGACGAAACGCCTGGTCGCAAAAGGAGAAACAAAAAGCAGGTCCCGCGGGCGCGGAGATTAAAGTGGGACCTTATTTCGAGAAGTGGGTTAACCCGTTATCAGCGATATCGAATTAAGTCGCGGATGCAAGGAGAACCGTGGAAAAACATAGAAGTTGTGGGAGGGGGAAGGATTGAAAATCCAGTGGTCTCTTTCTCGAATCGAGAGTAATCCTCGTCCGTCAAAAGCTCTTACGATCTCGCGCCTTTTATTTTCTTTTTTTTTTTTTTCATTTCTCCCGTCTATCGCGTTTTTCACGCTGGCTTGAAAATAGACACATCCGACGGAATCGAGCGCGGATAAAAACTGTTCGCAGTCGCTTGTTCCGCGCATCCTGGAAGATAAGACAGCCTCGGTGGAACACGCCTTCGCGCGGTTATCTCGTTTGTTTTTCGCACGGTGTCGTTCAAACGTGAGTCGCGAACCGATCGTGCACACGTTCCCCGCTTTGTTCGCTAATTTTCGTCCTTAACCCTTTCGGTGCTACGGACACGTACGCAGAACCAGTATTTGGCACACTGAAGCGCTATCGGACCGTGTACAGAGTCTCGAAATTGGCCACCGCCAACGCTACGAGCACGTTTACGTGTCCGGCGTATCTCCAAAGGACACAGATTGGCTACACAAATTTGAACGCCATTTTAGCAAGAAAATTTTGTACCTTATCGAAGCACGATTTTCCCGAACTCGAAAGAACGAGAATGGAGACGGCGAGTCCCATAATGGGGAATATCTTTGGATGTTATTTTCCTTTTTAAAAAATGTAATATACCACACCAAGCATGTATTTAAAAAATAGTCCTTATTGTCCACTAACTTTCCAGCGCGATTTAAAAATAATAGTTTAGCAGAGAAAGGGTTAATGTACTCAAAATAAAGACAAATGCAGTTGTTGGCGCGCTTTAAGAGGAATTAAAACGCGCAAGCTGGTGGATACGGCGAAGAAAATTGAGGCTTTTCGCAATCATTATTCCGGTCGCGTGCCGAAGGCTTAGATGAAAGGGTACGTTTGACGTACCATTTCGCAGAGGAAACGAGGAACTTTGATTAATTGCTACGTAGTACAGCTCTTCGTCAGCGAAATCGTGACGAAACCCTTGTCACGAGGAGCCCTTAAAGTATCTTTTAACTTTCGTGGAAAGTTCGCGGCGATAGTTTTCCTTGCAATTTTTTGATTCTCGAGACTCCAAAATCCTTGGACCTCCCTTTCCAGAGTTCCGAAAGTTCAACTTGTTACGTTCGAAAGTCGAGGATTTCCAAAGTCTTCGTTTCTATTACTATACTTGGACAATAATTTCTTTACTTCCACACCACCAAATGTAATATTTTCTAATTTTCTCGAGGTGTAAAATTCTTGGTGAATCAGAAGAACTTGGAATGTTTGAGAATCGTAATCTCGGAGAAACGAGAATGGAAACATAAAATATCTCGAGAGTCCTCGAGGCTGGAATCACTAATCGCAGAGGGTATAAAACGACAAATTTAAGAGACAATCAAACTTTCAGTCCTTAGCCCGTTTTTGCGAGATATGCATATACGTAGCACTCAGTATAACTTTCACAATTTTGCTCCCTATAATCTTTACGAGCCATTACTTTGGCTAATAGCACATTGTCTATGATACTAGCGTCGTATAAAATCGCGACATGCGTGTAATCGTGTACAAATGTAGGGATATGACAATGGAATGATGCAAGCATAATTTTAATGGCAACGGATAATCTCCGTAGTAATATTAATGATTATACGACGCTCCTATTAATAACTAACTACGTAATAATTACAGAGATTTGTTTATTTATAATTAATATGAACAGAAATATTACTAACACTGACTGACGAAGACAATACCAACACTAACTTAGATCAATCTAAACATTACACAAATATCTGTTCTCGATTTATATCGGTGAAGATTCGTACTGAGATCTAAACGTTTGATCGAAATATTATTATTTAAACGATACGTATATCGAGGCTCTGTTATTTTACTATTGATGTACAATATGAGCAGTGTCTATTGTACGAATAATTTAAATTAGTATTCAATTCAAGAGAATCACATCGATCTCAAACGCATTTCCGTTGCAAAACCACGATCGAATTATCGATTCACGCGACCCCCAGTCTATTACAAGAACCGATGGAAATCAATTATTCGAATAGCAGTCGAAATAGTCACCAGTAGAAAGCCGTTTCCATATCGTAGAGGTAATTTCGACAATCCAAAACGATTAATGAGTGGAAAAAAGAGGCTCGAACCGCGGCGCAAGTAGAAAAACAGAGTAATGGTCAGACGCGACAGTTTCGCAAATTCAATTATCTCGTGAACGAAGACTCGAAGATAAAATTGTATTCGTTATACGCGTGAAATCGCTCTCTGTAACCTTCTATCTCAAATTCAATCTTTTTAAATTTTGTAAGCGTCGCCTATCGAATTAATTTTGACCCTCCTCGCCGCTGGAGTTCATCTTCGTCGTACAGTGATAAAATAAGGGTCGAATTTTTCCACGATCTTTTGTTACCCCTCCATTTAAGCTTTCCTAGAGCCCCGACTGTCACGAGCAACAACATTTTCGAGACAATGAAAGAATCGTTAGAGTCGAGGGAGGGTCTTCGAAGTCTCATCTGCGGAGATTCACGACCACCACTGATGAATGGAGGGCCATAAATTGTCGAGTTCGTTTCGCTTAAAAGTGTTTTTCACGGCTTCACGGATTCAGTATAGAATTACGCGTCGACAACCCCTTTCCAAGTAAGACCACCCTTCCGTCTTCCATCGGACAGTCTAAAAAAATTTGATACGGTTCAATAAGATGAAAATGCAATTACATATTTCTTTTCGACGATTCGATTCGATGAAAAACCACGGTGTCCTATCGAACGCGTTATCAACCCCTCTCATCTATCGAGCAATTCCCTTTTCCACCCCTCATCGTTCGAATTCCCATCGCTCGCAGTCGAAGAACTTTCGACTTAATCTCGCCATTAATTTGCAAGCTAATCGAAAAACGAAGACGGTGGGAGGAGATCTGAAAATTTCCCTAAACGAGCGAGATATTTTTGGAGGGCTTTCGTCGATAAACCATCCCTGAAAGGCTCGTGCTGCCTTCTGGACTGATTATGTTCCTTTCTCGTGGGCGCAAAGGGTGGCGCGAGAATTCGTATTTTCGTTTCACGCGTCGCTTGTTTCGTCCCTGGTGTTCAAAAGGACACGAGTCAGGATGTACAGAGTGGGAAGCTGGTTCGATCGAGAGATCCTAGATAACTCGAAACGACGAAGGCAGCTGCCGTGGAAAGCCTTCGGGGTGACTTTGAGGAGCCTTGTTACACGAAGGAGAGAAAACTGAAGTGGCTGACAGGCACTCGTCAAATAATAAATCGAGCACCGCCGCCATGATCCCCCGAATCTTTTTCCCTACTTTCTCGACTCGTCGTTCGTTTATTGCTTCTTTCTGTGATCACGCTTGTCGAGTCGTAAACATCGATCCGCCGGTCTACTCGAACCGAACTATTCCGTAATTGTATTTCGCGTAGGGGACGAATGGGTCATCGTAAACGAGGCCCTCCTGCTTTCAATCTAAGGGTAGTCGAACCTTTCACGACTTTACGTTTCACCTCGATTTATTCTTTCGCCTTTTGGTCATTTAAAACCATTTTTCGAGTATCATAATCGAAAGCACCAACTTTCCGTGACAGTCGATTTTTTTCTTTTTTTTAATACTGCGAATTTTCCCCCGATTTTTCAACGAAACATATTTTGATACGGATGCAATTTATTTCTGTCACTCATTGTCAGTGAGTGCCAAACCCAGACATCCAGTTTTGCAACTATACGAAGTCGATGGAGCGATCAATAATACATGTTTCTGACACATTAAACTTAATTGCCGGCTCTCTAGTAGAGATACGACGTATAGTAGCAATTTCCACCTGCAAATCATCGTCATTTATTGCCTTCGGGCGCCTACAATCCTGGCTCCCGTCGTCTCGACCGAAATTTTTGAAACCAAAGTCGACACATTCGAACGCTAACTACACTGTCTGTGCGAATATATTACCTCTCCAAATATCAAATATATATTTTAGTAATTTTCAAAGTTATCAAAATATAAATGTTATTTTCGATAGGAATGGCTGATAAAATTATGTTAAGTATTGTTGTACAGACGAAGGTTTTACTTTATTTTGTAACTCCTGGTGCAGGAGTTCGAGCAATTAAAAAGATTAAATCTAAATAGAGGCGAGAAACAGCTGCGTTGAAGATTGCGATCAACGCAGAAGTCTTTTGCATCTAATTAGATTTAATCTTGCGTTAAGTGCTCGGAAAAGGCTAACTCCTATATACAGCGTCGCGTAATAAAAAAGTATAACAACGATATAATTAATAATTAATGACCAAGCAGATAATGAACTAACGCAAACGCACGGGAATTTATTCGCGACGGTCGCTTAATTAAACGTTGAAATTTTGATTCGTTCCTCCTGAAATATTTCATTCTATAATTCAAGTTCCAATTTCCACTTACCGAGTAACGGATGAAGAGTCGTTTATCTTTTATTCGTTACACGGGGTTCTTCTCTGGATACAAATTTGCTCATCTTCGGCACGCAGTCGATGCCAAAGGATTTAAAAAAAGAATTTATCCCCTGAATAAATATCTCAATCTGACAGTCCCCGGAGACGCCAGTTCGGGGAAAGCGTCGGAGAAAAGGCACGTTGAAAAAAAGTTTTATGCGAAAATGGTATCTGGGGCACGGTTACTGGGAACGAGAGGACAGGGAACAAAAAAAAAAAAGAAGAGAAGGAATAAAAAAAAAAAAAAGGAACATCTGTTCGATAGAGCAATTTGTGGCGTCGTTTTATGTCTCCTCAACTTTGTCTCTCTCGACGTCAATCATCAATGGCGGCTGAAGCAGGGCGGAAACAGGAGAGATTGAATTAGCAGCGCGGCACTCGTCGACGTGGCGTCCTTCGTTTCTCAATTATATCCAAGAAACTTTTTCATCGTTCGATCGGGAAACGTCCATAAAGAGATTCCACGTTGCAAAAGCCTTTCTTCCGTCTGTATTACCATAACTCTCCAAGTCTTTCGCGAGAACGAACAAGGGAAAAGATTTCTCGAACGACAACTGACGAACGATCGCGACATTACGCGTTATCATCGTTCCTACTAGACGAAGAACAACCACGGAAATAGGGATCAACGACTATGCATCATGTTGCGGGTCAGCATGCGAGAAATTCGTTGGTCATATGTATCCGTCGTTCCGGCGTTTCGTCATCCTTCTTAGATCCTCCTTTTTATTGAATTTATTATGAATATCGCGAGGCGTTCCAAGCTACGTCTATACGTCTTCGAGTGTCGTTTCGTGGAAGCGATTTTAGAGTTTGTCAGCGGGAAATAAAAAGTTTTTCTTCGCGAATGCAGTAATAATAAAGAAGCAACTGCAAACGCAGGTCGCGAACGTGAAAATTATGGCGTTGAAAGCTCATTTTCTAGGATATATTCGGACCAGTTTAAACTTCGCGCCGCGCTCCGTGTTGCATAGCGTGTGAACCCAAACATAAATGGAAACAGCAGAAAAATAGCTTTCCAGCGATATATTGACCACTGTACGGCCGCGCTGGATCCATTAAGGCCCCCCAGCCGCATCGTTTCATTAATAACTCATTGGCTTAATTGAATTAATGTTAGCCATTTTATGTAATCCTGCGACGACGTGTTTCCGAATTATCTTGAATTAATTGAAATTAAATACTTCAGTCCTCGGATAGATTAAATATCTCACGCCGGTGCTTTGCATATTCAATGCGCTGTACACCGACTCGCGCAAGCGAAATCGCTGATTATATTTTCAGAGGGCAAATTAAATAGATACCCTTCGGTCGTTTATTTATGATGCGCGCGTGTACGTATCCATTAAAAAGAAACACTCTAATTGCGGATTAAAAATTGATCGCTTAACATGTGCTCCGTTCACGCACGTACATTGCACGAGCAGAAAATCGAGTATTCCAGTAAGGATTTCCAGATAATATCGAGGCGTCGGACAAATATTCGTAATCGATTCGTCGTTAAATTTTTCGGAAGGGAATAATGGAGCACAACGAGCGAGAACGATCCGGTAATTACGTGAATACCCGATGATTAACCACGTGCATGGTAATTGGCTTGTCACGGTTAGTTAACCGTCGGGTCTGAAGCGCGTCACGCGGCCCGGTATCGATAAAAATTTCGCAGACGCAATCAGTAATCTCCCCGTTCGATTCCGATCCGGATAATACGCGTAGGTGGCAATTTTTAAACGACAAACGCGTCTGACGAGCCGCGCTACCAAACGAACCAAGCTTCTGTAACGTCACGAAATAAATTGAAAGGATAGGTCCCCGTTGGGAAATAGCGCAGTGGATCGCATCGCGCCAGGAAATACGGAAAAATGTGCTAGCGACACGCCGCGCAAAAGTCATCTGAAATTGATTTCGAAATCGATGGGTGGGAGGGGGAAAAAAATAGAGCGGAAGAAATACGGAGTTTCCCGCGGTAAAAAGGTAACCTCCGCGGGATGAAATGCGGCGTTATGGTAATCCTTTGGAAAATGAAAAACGAACGTTTCTCGTTTCAAAGTGTTCCGGGAAATCTTGGCGCCCGTCCACGCGAGCTAAGATTTAATGAGACTCGCTTTGATACCAATTTTTACCCTGTACTAACTTACGAGAGCGCGTTACGTTCTTTGTGAAGAACCTGAGTCGGTTGGGAGCTTGTTTTTGAGGGGGTTCAGAGTAAAGGTACTGATAATGAGAAGCTTTATTATTTTTGTTGAGGAATGGAATCTAAACAGTAACGATATTAAGTCGGAGTTTCTCGGAACAGGTCTCTGGCGTACCTTTAAAACGAGAGACACAATCCGACGAGTATCTAAATGTCAATGATTCTCCGCTCGCGTTGAAATACCGAGTTTCGACATTTCACAGAAACGCGACTAAAATTCCTGTTTCAGATATCGCAGGTAAATGGCTAATATATTCTATGGGATTTTAAACGGCGGCAAGGTAGAGGAGCGCTAAAAACTACGGTGCACCGTGGCATCAGAACTAAGAGCAACCATCGCGTTGGCGCACACGAAGTTGCGTAGTTCAGTGGTATAATCCGGCAACGAAGCAAAGTTTTGCAACCTATAGCGCGGAAACGTTAACCTAGGCACGAACTACGGCCATTCAAGATTACGCTGTCAAAACTTGGACGACGTACACATACAGTGTCGTAAATCTGTATCGCCGTGAGACAAAATTCCGGAAAATTCCCCGCAGAGGCGTTCGCCAAAAATCGCGAAAAACCACGCTCTTGACAAAAAGTATTGGCAGCTTCGACATCCTTTTGTATTCGTACAATTTGTCTATAAACCACGTATATTCAAAACTCGATTCTATTTAGAACGAATAAAATGTTGTGCGTTTGAAAAATCTGTTCCTGCACCGTATAAAAATCTTGCAATTTTTAATCAGTGAAGCTTCGTACAGGGAGTTCGGCCACCCTTGGGAAAAATTTTAATGATTTTAGAAGCCAAAATAAGACGAAAATCAAGAATACCAATTTGTTGATGGAGGCTTCGTTAAAAAGTTATTAACGTTTAAAGTTCCGTCCGTTCTGAATTTTTTTCTCGAAAATGCGCAAGATTTCGGGGGTATGTCTATTCACCAAAAATGATTGTAATTGACCCCTGCAGCCGAAAATAATTTTTCCAAAACGATTTGAAAATTTTTTTTTCCATCCAAAAATTTCACATCTCGAATTTTTTTCTAGAAAGTGGGTAGGATTTCGAGGGTATGTGTAATAACCAAAAATGATTGTAATTGACCCCCGCAACCGAAAATAATTTTTCCAGAACGATTTGAAATTTTTGAATTTAATCGTTAATAACTATTTAACAAAGCTTTCATTAACAAATTGGTATTCTTGATTTTCATCTTATTTTGGCCTCTAGAATCCCCCATTAAAATTTTTCCCAGGGATGGCCGAACACCCTGTATAATTTAAAGACTTCTTGATACAATTCTTACAAAATCCTCGTTTTTCACCCCCAGTCGCAATCAGTTTGGGAAATGCTCTGTTTTTCTAGAAAGTTATCAAAAGAAAGAATAGCTAGCCTAACGTAGGACGATACATTTAAGTGGTAGAGGCTCGCATCAGGTGGTCCAACGCGTACGAAACCGATTTTTCAATCGTCCACGCGGACGTTGGGTAATTTTTCTTACGTTCCCGGACCTTACTCGAGAGTCCATCTCCGTTTCTCATCGTTTCGGCATACTACTGTTCGTCGTTAACGCGATAATGGTGGTTTATAGAGAGCATATTCCACCGGGTGTTTCAGAAACTTTCTAACGATGCGACGCTTTACGGCACACGCGATTGTCCTCTAACGCCAACTATGGCCGAAGCGGAGTTCGCCCGTAAGTAGTTACGACCGATTATGGTCCGACTCCTCCGAAGTTCTACCGCAAGTTCCGCGGAATCATTCTGCGGCCATAAACGCAGGACGTAGCAAACATTTTGAAACGAATTCTAGACGACTACGGCCGGCCCACAATTAGGTCGCTCCAGTCTTTCACGAGTATTTAAATATGCGATAATTCTTGCGGTTCGGGTCGTAAATCGACTTGACGTACTACATTTTTTATTAGTCTTGAAACTAAGTTGAGAACGGTGCTTCATAATTTTCGATTAAGAACGTGGTTTATACTTTAGGTATCCTTTCTATAATATGCTCGAACTTCGAGTCGATTCCCTATAAAAACTTGGAGTAATTATATTTTTAAAACTGAAAAAAATACGTCTACGGTCTGTTGTTCTTGAGGAGGGTTTGCATAGGAGGGACGAGAAATAATGAAAGAAGGGAAAGCAGCGATCACGAAGTCTCTGGCTGGTCGAGTCCCGTCGGGATCGTCGAAGGCAGCCCGAATTGGCTTATTAAATTTGCAACGGTCGCGAATACGTGTCAATTTCTTGGTTACGTTCGGTTGATTTGAGAAACGCCGGTGCCGTTTCACCTTTAGCGGCGCTCGATGCTTCGGTATTGTTGGCATTCTTCCTCCCCGGAGCAGACGGCGCGATCTATTTTGTGTCAACGTGTCGCCGGGAGGAAATAGATAGCGGGTGCTCCTGTAATCCTCTAAATAAGCCCTGCGTCGTAGATGATTCCGCGGGCTTACGCTTTCATTCGACCGACTTACGAACTTCGTCGTAGAATCCTCGTATTCGCGGCGTCGCTCTAAGGGAACAAATCGCCTGTCGCGATTCGGGGGGGCCACGAAATTTTATTCGAAAGGAAACGTGAAAACGTCTTTTGGGATTGAAGCGATACACGAGAAACGCGTCAAGTATCTCTCGGGCAAAGTACTGTGGCAGATAGCATTTATCGTACGCCATTATCTAAATTTGAAACGCGAGACAGACTGAAAAGCAGCCCCACGGTTCGTCTATCGTTTTAATGCAAAATGGCATATTAAAGTCAAACTCGAGTATGTAATTTTCTTATGCAAATTTAAATTCGAGTACAATGTGCTGTTAGCGTAATGTACGCGGTAGAGTTGCTTGCGAGGGGAAACGTTGATTCGAAGAATAGTTCGAGAATACGAATCTCACCGGTTGCAATATCGATGGAAGGATTAAATCAGGCCTGAAAAATGTAGGTGAACTCGGGGTTGGGCAAGGTTACGGAGAGTTAATTCGTTCCCTATCGAACGCGTCGTTTCGTGTCGGTTGTCCTCTCATTGGGAAACTTTCGCTGCATTCTTGAGCATATATTAAACCGTGGTAAAAGCACGCGGTCCCTGTGATCCGTGCCGCGATGTTTGAACTCCTTTGTGAATTCCTCGAGGAAAGTGGGCCCTCGGATCGTGGCAACGCGGAATCTGTAATTTTAATCTCCGTCCGCTTCCTTTGAAGCATTCTTACCGACGATATTTATAAAGATTGTACGCGAATTCGACGGAGCACGTATGCAGTTGCAAACACGAGCACGCGTGCATTTAACCCTTTCATCGAATTAGTGAAACAATTTTACATTATTAAATATATACTGTTAAAATACAGATACCAGTGGTATTTTATGCATAAATTCTAAACAGTGACGGAAAGGGTTACACGCAGAGGAACTAGGAATACAATTTGGTCTGGCGGTTACGCCGAATATAATCGGGTTACACGACTGGATGCGTTTTATTCATGTCAACGCATGATCGCGGCGAAGATTATGGATGAACATAACAGATAGAATCCACTGTATGAGCAATCGTAGCTACGCCCTGACACTATTCAAATTGTTTGATACTCCAATGTTTCGAAGGTGTTCTGATACTAATAAATCTCGAATATTTTAGAATTCGAATAATAATTTTGGAGTATCTTCTTTAAAATTTCTTCTGTACAATTATTACCTTGGAAATGTTTTCTAAGTTTTTCTACCACAAATTCCTTCGCTGCGAGAGACTTTTCTACAGTTGAAATATAGTGACTGCAAAAAGGAGCTACTCGCGGCTGGAAAAATGCGAACGCATTAGTTTCCTTTTATTAAAATAGAAACGTTATACCCACAATTTCCTTTTTACGCGACAAATAGGTTACAAAAAACATACGTATTACTTACGGCGAAATAGAAAATTTGTTCCGTAAGTTTTAAACCTCCTGCGAAAAGTACGAACGAGCTGTTTGGAAAGAAATATTTTAAAGGTGACAAATATCACCGTACCACGCTCTAAACAGGTATTAAACAGCAACAACAGCTACTTTCGTAATAATATCATAAAAATGGCCAGCATGGTAAATTTTTCGGTCGCTCCGCCGCATTTATTCCCGAATCCCGACGCGGTAAGTGCACTCAGAGGCGAGATTCCGATTCAACGTGCAAAATCGCATGGAAAATCGCTCCCGATTCTCCCCGTATAATTGCTCCCCTCGTACGAGAGGTCCCGGCATGCTAATCAACGCGCGAAATATTCAAATAATTTTGGAATCGCATTAACCGAGCATTCGAGAGTAGAAAAAATTCGACGAGCGACGCTCCTAACGAGGCCACTTTCGCCCACGACGAACAAAAAAAAAAAATATGGCGCGTATCTGAAATTCAAATACGAGACGCGAATGGAATTAAGCCGGACGCGCGATCCATGGAGTGGCAAAAACAAAAAGATGTCGGGCAGAGATTCACGGTTCCCCTGGTGAGAGAAAAAAAAAAAGGAAGAAACGCAAGAGGCAGCGATTCAATTTTCCACGACGAAAGTCGTTAACGAAGTTTCGATTTTCCCTGAGTCGAAAGTTACGCGGCGTGGTATCGAAACGCCTCGAGAATCGATCGACAGCCTAGGCTCGAGACACGGAGGCGATTGGATACTCGAGCTCGATGTCGGCCAGAGAAGACTTGTTTCTCCCTCGACTTGACATCGTATCAGATTCCGCGATATAAGACGAGCCCTTGAGCTTTACGCGAGCTTTCGAGCACGCCCTGGTCGCCGCTCGCGTTGAATAATTGCTCGTTACGACCCACCGGGTTCGTCTTGCCCAACCCTTATAACAAACGCACCCGGAAATCCGACAGAAGCGGATCCTTTTCCTCTTTCTTGTCTCTGGTTACTTGTAACTTTTCCTGCTCGGGTCATTGACGCGCTTGTTCGTTCATTTAGGAAAATGTTCCATACGATTATTATAATGTGTAGATCCTTAGGGATATTAATTCAATTAATGCTAGAGAATCATTGTTTACAGAGCTTGTATACTCGTTAATTTATGGAGAATTGCACGAATATTCCGAAGCCCATTCCTCGTTAAGTTACACGCGTAATATAATATTTGTACGTTCCCTAAGAAGGAGAAGTAATTTTTCTTGCGTTCTAAAATGATTCTCAGTGATTTTTAATGAAAAGCAGCAAATTGCCGAGGCATAGGACGCGTTGTACCGTATGTTGGATTTAAATCATTTTGACGTTTCTTTTCAGTGCGACGCAGGCGTGGCGGTTGACAGATTCTTCCACGCTATCTACTCCGCGAAGAAGGATGACCTGATACCCCTCTTGCTGGGCACCGCCTGTTCGGAGGTCACGGAAACGTTGGCCAAAATCGTGCCATACTGGAACGTGATTCAAGTTTCCTTCGGGTCCACCGCGCCAGCCCTCTCGGATTCTACCGAGTTTCCACTGTTCCTGCGAACTGTTGCGCCCGATTCCAGTCACAACTCGGCCAGGATAGCTTTTATTAAGCATTTCGGATGGGAAGCCGTCACTGCTCTCTCGCAGACCGGTGACATGTACTCTCTGGTAAGTAACGGAACGCTAGGAAAAGCACTATGTCCGAAAGTAAACAATAAAACATTGGACGATCCCATATAACTTATCCACCCTTAATTCTTATCAGAAAGTTTTACTCTAAAATAAGATAATCTATGCATCCACGAGACGTTATGGTGATTTGTAATTTTTTGAATTTTAAGGTGAATTTCCTCCAAGACACAGTTTTATTTTCCCCCCCGTCGTACAGTTTTATTATTGCGTGACTCGTCTTGTATATTGGTCAAGATTACACGTCACGCAGACAGATAGGCGAGTACCGTAATTTATGGGCGAAAAGACGGATCTCTCTCGCATCGTGAACGTCACTCAGGGACATTCTTCGTATCTCCTCGCAGTACACCTGACCCAATTAACCCATCCTCGACTTCTTCGGATGACGGCGCGTTTCCCCCCAGTAATTAATCAAAAAATCGTGAGAGTCTATGGAAGATTCCGGAATGTTAAATGATCGTAAAATTTATGTTATGGAAAAGCAACGTCCGGTGCTTCGAGTACACTTTCAAACAGTAAACGTTTTTATGAATCTCGTATGTTTGGGCATTATAAAAAAAACTCGTATAACACGGCGGGGAAATTGCGACAATCCTCGTATAACGTGGTGGTTCGTATAAAATGATAGTAGCTACAAGTATAGTAATGCACGAGCATTTTCAGCTGCGTAAACACTTTTACGCGGTGACTTTTGCGATAGCGTCGTAGTTGCTTTTCGAAAGAGCGCTCGAATTGTTTGTTTTTTACGCGACGTAAGTCCTGTACAACCGTAATTTCCTGTATCCTGTCTATACATCAGCACGTACGCGAACGTTTTACCAGAAATATTGTAATTATAATTTCAGATGAAAATCAGGGAGCGGATTTTGCCCTTTCCTCGTAAGAGCCTTTGCAGAAACGCTTATTAGCGAAAGCTGTATATGTTTAGATTATCACCCTTCGCCCTCCCACGTATCGTATTTTGTAAACATGACGGGTAAGCTCCTGTGTGGCAAACTGTAATTTGCATAAAATTTTCTCTATAATGAAGATCATCCTATTTTGATTGTTTCGAGGGTGACCACGCTCGACTGGACGGAAACGTTTACGAATAATAAATGGCTTGTCGCTACTACAGCCAATGTAATTGAATTTTCTGAATAATTGTCTCGAAAATAAACCATTATGTAAACAACACTATGATAAAACGCATTGATTGGACGAGTCTAGTGGCGTTAAAATAAAATTTGTTTTATATAGACAAGAGCGAAGATGCCTTCGTAGGTAGAAGTCCTTTCAAAATTTAAATATGACGCGTCAACGGTACGTAAATTTATATCAAATGAACGTTTCTTTTTGCTTAACGATGGGGGAAAATAAAATTAATTATAAAGAATCGAAGGGAAAGAGGCACCAAACGGAGAGTGACAGTTGCGAAAACACAAAAGAGAGAACTGAATTAAAGCGGATAATTATTCTACCTAGGAAAAGTATTTCTAGATACATAATTATCCGCTTCAATTCTTCTTCTCCCTTTTGCGATTTTATAGAAAGAGGATTCCTACGTAGATAATTATCCGTTTTATTTCTTTCCTTCCTTTTGTGTTTTTGTAACTGCTATATCTGATTCCATTCGCTTTCACCGAGTTCGTTCCCTACGTATTTTACCGCTTTTAATTTATTGTTACAATTAATCGCGTTTTTTCTCTTTGTTGATTAAGAAGAATCACACGTGGAAGCTTTTAAATTTGACGCGTACGAGCCATCATACGCCAAATCGATCATTTATGGGCCTCGATGTCCATATAAATTGAAGAAGATCGAAGTCGTCGCTTTTTTAGTTTCGTTATTATTTAAAAAATACGAGCCCCCATATTTCGCTGTGTTTAGCAACATTTACGAAGACTTCGATCTTGTCTTTCTTTTGATAAAAGTATTGCAATTTCGAGTCCCAGATTTTTTTTTAATATTATACTTTTATTCTGCAACCTGTCTCTGTTCGATTTAGCTTTTTTAATTGGTGGACATCAAAAACTGTGACGACAAAGGCCGCTGTGCGTTCCGAGTCAACTAGACTGCACCGGAAGAGGCCTTAGTCGGATGTAACAAAAAATGTCCCAATTTCACATAGGCCGTATCGTGCGTGGTGCGTTCGAAAAATTCGTGGAAACTGTTAATAAACGTTATTTATTTTAATCTTCGTTAAAATCCACGTCACCTTCAAAGCTAACGAACGAAAACTTAAAAAAGTATTCGGCTGTCCGGAAAGTTCGTACTATTTTTATTAACAGTTGCAACCAGACAAAATTAAACGTTGACTTTACATTCGTTTTTCTAGTTTCTTATTTATCGCACTCCCTGACGAAAATGGCTACGCCAAGAGCTCCGGAGGTTATTCCACGTCCACTTTGCTCCCCCAGATATAACCTCGTTTGATTTCCATCTATTTCGGTCGATGCAGAATAACACAAAATCGCGCAAAATTTCTCGGTTGAGTTGTTCTTCTAATATTATCATTTCTAATAATAATTGCAAAATATTCTCCGATTTCTCCCTAAAAAGCCGCGACTCATTAGCCCAGTGATAGATTCGTTCGAAACGTCAAAATGGCCGGACATCGGGGCGCGGAAGTGATCGATTCGACGCGAAATGGCCGGTGCTTTCTTTAACACGAGGACGTCGCTCGTCCGTGTCTCTGTTGCAGGCCGTGAACGATCTGGTCACGGAATTGGAGCAAGCGAACATCACGTGCACGGCGACCATCACGTTCGCGGAGAACGATTACAAGGAGCAGCTGCGGACTTTGAAAGTAAGACGCGCTTAAACTCAAACTTCATTGACTTTTCCAACAAGTTTCGCGAGCAGATTTGCGGCCATCGTCGCGCGTCGCTGCGTGCGGGTTTCTTCTTCTTCGCCGCGTAGAATTTTACTTGCCCAGCCACGCCAGTTTCACCTGCTCCCCCCCCCCCCCCGTGTTTTACGGCACGCGAACGGAAAAAGAATTCCGCGCACGGAATTTCGCCCATGAAAGATTAAACGCGCCGCGCTCGTGGACCAGGAATTAATTTTTAACGTTGCAGGGAATAATTTATTAATTTCTGCGAAATCTACGCGTAGATTCTTCTTCCACCAAAACGCAAGATCCAGAAGTCGTACGTATAGCTTGCAATTTTAATTTGCCCTATATTTGTAGTCGTAATTGCTACGAATTCTGGTCCACCGTGCGGTGATTTCTACGTTCAATATTTGTAATGTTCGTTAAAACTTGGAACTCCGTGGTCAGCGAATTACAGTTTTCTTTGCGACGGTCGCGCGAACGCATCGAAAGTTTGATTGCTTCGCAACTCGTTTAAAAAGCAACCGAAAAGAACAACGAGAACGCAACAATCGCGTATTCGAGGGTGGAGAAATAATCGGGAAAGGGGAGTAGCTGAAACGTGGACGCGATATTTCCCCGTTCTAACGTCGATGCAAACGTTTCGCGAAGAAGATGGCTGAAAAAGAACTTGCCGTGCATTAGAGCGCATCAGGACGCGCCGAGCAAAGGGAATTGAATTAGCCCCCGTACTCGGTGGGTCTTTAATTACGGTTCATAACTAATTACACGTCGGCTCTAATATGATAAACCTGCATGAAAGACGCGACGCTTGGGACGCGCGCGAAAGAGAATGATTGCCGCGGGGGCTGAAGCGCACTTTTTATTCGGTTCCAGGAGTTGGACACGAGAATCATCATCGGGAGTTTCTCACCGCGGCTGGCGTCCCGTGTTTTCTGCGAGGTGAGCCAGCGAAACTAAGTTACACGAACTCGCAGACTGCATTACGAGCGATCGTGTTTTTCCAAATATTTTAATTGCACGTCGAAGTATCACGAAGAGATTTATTCCAGTCAGAAATTAGACATTTAAAATCTTAAGAACATGGTCCAAATAGACCCACTTTAAAATTTATTAGTTTTATTCAATACGGAACAGCGGCGAGAAATGGCAACGAAATTAAAATTTATTTTACGATTTACATATTCCGTACATTTGCATTGTCCTTTCCTTTCTTGTAATTATGCTCCGCCTTACTGACGACCCCACCAACAAAACGACTTCTCCGGGAAGCGTCCTTTGCAATTAAAAATACTTCTTTTAAATTTTCTTAGAAAGAGGACGCCAACACCGATCGCTACGTACTTTTCATTTATTATGTGAAGCGTGGTGGCTATGACCCAAATTTACTTCTATCGTTATCTTTCGTATCATGTGACCCTATAACTCCTGCTTCCGACACCGTATTTTCTTATTTCTCTGCAGTTCATTTTTCACGCCCACGATATATCGTAACATTATTTTATTAATGCATTTTAATAATAGGTGACGGATATATACTTACTGCAATAGCAGCCATATATCGTGAGACACCATGTACATTATACACACGCCCATATAAATTAATACATACGCCTCTGCATTTAGTTAATACGCTTATACGCGTGGCAAGTCTATAGTGACATCGTTAAGTGATCCAAATTTGAATATTGACCCAGCTGACAGGGGATGAAATAAACTTTGTAATATACTAAATTCTCATAAAACATTTTTAAACAGTTACAAAGGAAATATAGCACAGCAAATAAATGAAATTACATATAACACTAATATTTCGACTACTTTGTAATAAACATGACAAACACAGAAAAATACGTATTAGTAAAATAAAATAATATATCTATTATACTTTTTATTCACCATAATATATATTTTTTTTGTGTATGTTTGTCGTATATTCTTTTGCGATTTTTAACATTTATAATTCAGTACTGTCTCTTATTTTCTGCTCGAAGGATTTCTTCCCGAGAGGGCCAAATCCCAATGGCCGAAACGTTAGAAGATCTTGTATAATAAATTTAATCTCTACACAGTGAATTGCCCTTTACGACTAACCAGCTTTCCATTTTGGTTCAATCTGCTTGATACGCGGAGTAACAATTCCGATGTTAATTTAACGAACAGTATTTAACTCAAAAGGCTTTTTCTGCCTTCGTGTAAGGTATTCACGTAGCCTCTTGGCTTGTAAGTTAATAATAAATTCTTGGAATTCCCTTTCGAACGTTTCCAGATGTAAAACGAAGAAAAATTTACCTCCGTATCCTAACTTTCCTACGAGAAGACTTTCTGTTCGCGAGATTCATTTCAATACGTCATTTGTGTGCCATTAAAAATTCTATTTTATTTTATTTTGAGAAAATGAAAAATCTCGAGGAAACACGATCATTAACATTGACGCGTGACAATGTGCAACGTACAATTGCAGCGCATTGCAGCATTTTTTAGACAATTGCACATCGCACATTTTCCCCGACCGCATTCCTGCAATTTCATAGACACATTTTTGCAATTCTAAAATGTAATAACGAATCGATTTCTTTTATATTTATTGCCAACGTTCGGTCTTATTTGTCATCTCGCGTCAGTGTTCTCTCGTTAATCGAACGAAAGACAGATTTCTTTCGGAAGTGCAACGCGCGAAAACATCGATTCCGATTAAAATGCATCGTGCAAACAGGAATGTAAGCAGATAAGGTTCAGAGCGTTCATTATGCGTGATCGTTTTATGCAAATTTCACGTTGGATCAATTTGAAACTTTAATCTTTTAATGGATGTTTGCCAAAAAGGACCAAAAGGCGTTCCCCAACAGTGTACCATATGATTTTGCATTTTGAAAACCGGGTCAGAGTTCGCGTCGAAGAATAGTCGACGCTCGAAAATGGTTATTGACCAAAAATAATTGTAATTGACCCCTGCAACCGAGAATAATTTTTTCAGAATGATTTAAAGTTTTTTAATTTTTTTAAATTCCTACATTCGTCAACTGTTTAGTATCAACGTCACTGCTGGGTGCACTACTGATATATTCTTTTTTGTGTGAAATGTAATCCGTAACATTTAGAGAAAAAGAATTTTGTCACCGAAATGTACCAAAGAGTTTCCCGAGTTTCTCTGGTCTACCTCCTCTCTGTGTACCTTTTCCAGCAGTTCAGTACATCAGCAATTCCCTTCAAATTGCAGGAAAATAAAACAGCCGACGTTCCACACCCGGTATATTGTACTTTTACGAGCGTCCGTCCGTGCACCGACGACAGGTGAATTACGAATTTTTAAAGACGCTCGTAAAATCGCCGTTTCCTCGAGAAATACGCCGTCTGTCGTTAGCACCGCGACGTTAAAACGGCAGAAATTATTTTCCGTTTTCGGAGGGAAAAGGTCTTGCGACGGACGCGTCTAGCGGAGCATGCTTCTTTATCGATCGAAAATCGATCACGTCCTAACGCTCGATGGCCATTTCTCCGTTTCCCCTGCCCAGCAAATCCCTACGTACAGGCTGTCGGATTTTTGGACCCCGTTATTTCACGTGCAGAACTCAGAAAAATAGTGTAGTAAGTAGATATAATAAAATGGGGTGATAATATTAGTTCAGAGAATTATACGCGTGTCTTAGTTTGCATTTTGAAAGCTGGATGAGCCGTGACACGGGAAACGTTTGGTAACAGCGTGGATGCACTTAACGTCGGAAAGCTTCCGTCAACGTCGTTGGCTGAACACCCGGAAACTAAATTACTCGATGTCAGTGGCGGCCCGATGGCCAGTCGAAAATTGGCCACAAAATGGAACAGTTGCGGCGCGTGATGAATCCATGAAGCCCACAGCTTCTTCGAAATCCTATCGGCGCCGAGGTATCGCGCCTCTAATTTACGGTTGTATTACTTGCACGGTGCACAGACTCGTTCCAGGCTATTCAAACGAATATATAAGCAAGTAATCTTATTATCAGAATTCAATAGCTCGCGCAATATACCCCGGAATAATTGTACAGAATCAACGGTGAAATACTTATTATCCTCACAATCATTGCCGGTGGAAAGAATACAATTAATTGGTTCGCGAGACACTCGACGAAGAAACGAGGAAAATTCCTTTTCAACGATACGTATAAAATGATAACTATGGTACGATCTTCTTCTTTTCTTCGGTAAATTTTGTCCCGATTAGTTTCGAGTTTGTTGTCAGAATTGGTATAATTTAGAATTTTAAAAGGAACATTGAAAATAAATTCTGCAAAGAACATAATCTATCAATGTTGCTTGTCAGCAGGGTTGCAACGAATACGGACACGTTCTCGATACCGTGCCCTCTAAATCCCGCCACCATATATCACGATTCGTTTCCTGATTGCCACCCCCGAAATCTGAAAATTTTCCAACGAGATTTATCCACTGCCTTTCCCGTAATATCCTGACGAGAAAACTTCCCGGTTGGGTCAAACGCCAGGTCGAACCATGAAAAACGCGACGGGGGTAAAAATGCAAATTTTCCGCCGTATGCACGCTTTTTATATTTCTTTTCCTTTCTAAACTTCTCAACTACTTCGTTAGAACCTTATTAAGAGAAAAATTGCAAATTTTTCTGGTAGCCTGGCAACACTCTGGGTAAACGGGCCAGTAATCAGGATTAATCCAATAAACGACTCGTATTTTTTGGTCGAATATTAAACTCCAATTATAACAATTTTGATTTCCCTTCGCTCAAATTGACGAGGTTTACGCTTTATTCATTGACACTTTCGTCGATCGTTTTGTTCTCGGAGTTCTTGGATTAAAATTGTAAATAATAAATCTCGGAAATTTAAATTTTAATCGATTAAAACTGTAGATGAGAAGAGAGACAGCGGAATCGCTGGAGAAAATGAAAGGTTAATTGAAACGAATGCTGGGATTGCAATGAGGAATGGCAAAGTAACACGCATAACTATGATAAAGCGTGTTCCGCTATGTTGCAATGATCCTACCTCGTAAACACCTATCAACGTTTGCTCTGAATATCAGTCTTGGATCGCAAAAAGAAGCACTGTTCAAATTATTGTCAAATTTAAGTTCCCAGATATTACTAAATGAAAATAGTCTATTATTACCTAAGAATAACAGTGGAAAAATTACCAAAAGGTGTAAGAAATGATAAATTCCGTAAGATAGTAAGTTTATTCCTGCGTTCTGCATTTTCGTGTTCCGCGAGATGGACAGCCTCGGTCTCCATGAAGCGACACGTGGGCGCTATTCAACGCGCGACCCAGTTTTTTAACTTCGCTTGCGAGCAAAGCGCCGGAAGACAATGAGATGTAACCGCGTGCGAGGCGATTTCCCGATACTCGGTCGACAACCAGTTTCCCAAAGAATTTCGAAACTTTCGAGGGGCGACGCCGAACAGACAGACAACGCAATAAATTTCGCGAGGCTCTGTCGGTGGAAATTAACTCCAGCATGAACGCAGTTAATTACAGTTAATTAGACCGACGAAGTTCCAAGGGGAAACGCGAAAAAATGAAATTCACTCGCGGGAAAACACGGATAAAAACTGTAAGCCATTAAAGCAGCGACTGTGATGTGTACGAGGATTTTTTTTTGCTCGAGTGTCGGGAGACATTCGATAGCATGATGGCACGATAACAGACTTCCGTTGACCGTGAAGCGAAGGAAATTGATTACCAGAGACCCGCATTATAAGTTTTTACCAGTTAACGTCCGCCATTCGTGGCTCCGCAAGAACGCTGTCGGACATCCTGACTGACTAATGATTCCGCGATGATGCTCAAGTAATTCGACATGGAGTGGAATAACAAATTTTGTTGTAATCTCAGCGAATGAGATAACGTTTTCGATTGTCCTTCGGTTGAGGGAAACTGTAATCGTTGGAACAGAAAATAATACTATTTTTATATTAAAATATACAGGGTGTTCGGCCACCCCTGGGAAAAATTTTAATGGGGGATTCTAGAGGCCAAAATAAGACGAAAATCAAGAATACCAATTTGTTAATGAAGGCCTTGTTAAACAGTTATTAACGTTTAAAGTTCCGACAGTACTGAATTTTTTTCTCGAAACTGAGTAGGATTTCGGGGGTATGTCTATTCACCAAAAATGGTTGTATTTAACCCCAGAACCTAGAAATAATTTTTTTAGAACGATTTGAAATTTTTTTTTTTCATCGAAAAATTTCACACATTCTCGAATTTTTTTCTAGAAAATGGGTAGGATTTCGAGGGTATGTTTAATGACCGAAAATGCTTGCAATTGACCCCTACAACTAAAAATAATTTTTCCAAGACGATTCGAAAGTCTTTTTTTTCACCCAAAACTTTCAGTACTTACTCGAATTTTTTTCTCGTATGTCAATAGGATTTCGGAAGTATTTTAATAATTATGGTTTCTCTGACCGAGGTAGCATATGTTAAAATATGTGTCAGTAAATTTTCTAAATAAGTAGTAGCACGCTATCTTTCATAGTAAGCTTCGTTTTCGAGAAAATCGAGCACCCCTCGTCCGATCATTATTCACTATTTCTACTTGCGTTTAAGAACACCGACAGAGACACGGTGCTATCCGGTCCCCGTCGATCTTCGTATTCTCTGACTAATTAGACCAAGTTAGAATAATTACTATCATACCGCCGTCAACACCGTAAACTTCGGCTGACGTAGAAATGGTAAGTAATCGCCAGACGCGTTAGGCAGGTCGTACACACGTGTTAGAAACGTCGCATTACGGAGACGGAATTAATTCATGCTACGACAAAAACAATATACAAAATTACATCGAGAACTACACGCAGAAGAATATTCATCGAACAATTTCATTAATTTTCGTATGCGTTATCGCAGAGACGAAATTAACAATCACAAATATAAACGTACAATGAATTCAAACATTGACGCTCAGAAATATTTAATACCTTGTTAAGAGCTGTTTCGTAAACCCGTATTGTTATTTTAAAGCAAATAATACCGTTCCATAACTGATGTATACGAACCGAAGTGGAAATAACGAGCAATGATCAGACGGTGTGATCGAATCGTGCTCTATCGCTTTCCCCGGAAGTTAAAATGCAATTCGGAGTGTTCGATTCCGCTCAACATTTAAGTAGTTAAAAAATCAGAAACCCAGACAGGAATTTTAAACAAACGAACAGATGGTGCAAGAGGAAATTTCGTAAATTTCAGGGTAGATTCTCGATCGGATGTAGATCGATTTCACTCGCCACCCACGCGTCCTCGACTGGCTTACATATTTTAGAAAGACATCGCGAAGGGTCCGTGAGAGACTCGTCGTTATTTCTCATTATGGCGAGCATTCGTCGTTCGAAGGAAGATCGTCGTAAATATCTCCGGTATGACAACGCGTTCGATCTTCTGGACCCGGGGCGTTCCATTCCGTAGATCTTTTCCACAGTAGCGTCGGGAGGACAAACGCGACCCCATTAACTTTCTTCGTTGGCAAATGCACTTGACGATCGATCGCGCGTATCGCGACGCGTCGGGAATGTGAACGACGCGGCGTTAATTTCCCCCAGCGTATACGAGACGGAGAGACGTTTTATAGAAATACAAAAATAGAGGGTTCCGTAATGAACTCGCCCACTCTCTTGAAGAGATAAAAGACTTATCCGACTAACCCATATATTCGAGGGAACGTATAAGCAGCGAAGCATCCGGCGAAAGCCAATTCTAAAGCTCGCCTTATCTGTTTTTCCCCCGAGGTTCGCCCGCCATCTTGGATCTCGCGTTTAATCGGTGACTTTTAACGATTCCGTATGCTTTCTGTCCGCAATTAGGCGTGGAAGCTGGGCATGCACGGGGGCGATTATGCGTGGATCTTGCCAGGCGACATGATCGACCTGTCGGGAATGACGGGCAATTGGTGGCACTCGGAACCCGAGGAATGCACACGGTCGCAGCTGTCGCAAACTTTGGATGGCTTGATCATCGTCCAGAGCTACGGATCCGCCTTGGGAAACGAGATTAGCTCGTCGGGCCTGGTAAGCGTCTTTCCAATCCTCGATTATTCCGTAGAAATTTGTTTCAATGTAATTTTTCAAATTTATGCGGAGGTAAGCGTACGAAACCGGGCGAAAGGGTGAGAGATTCACTGTATAAGTTTTGAAACCTAATCCGTCACGTGTGCACATGAATTTCACGTTACGCACGGTACACGTGATGCTATTATATTTATCACGTGTGATGCATTCATGGTCTCGACTTAACCGTTTTGGAGAAATTAAAATTACTGTAAATTAAATGTAAATAGAAATATATTATTTTATTTCGCCCGAAGAACATTCAGAGCTTCCCCTCGGGCCTAACGAGTAAATACGTAAAAATTCAATTAGTTGGAGAGTATATAAACCGGTGTCGGGGCTTTGTCTTTGGATGGTGGCCTGGTTTTTTTCATTTCTTCTCCAACGCGTGCGTCGCGTATTCGTTAACAACGCCGTGGACGGACGCGCGAACCTTTTGTCGTGTCCATTAAAGGCGCCAAGGAAACGGCACGGTAGAACGAAAGCGTGATAATAGGTACGAGCTTCCCCGTATCGAACGTTACCATGCTCGAGCAATCGAGCTAATGACGAACTCACGTGTCGCTAATTACGTTTCGCCAGAAGAACCCCGCGTCTCGATGAAATTCGAGCTGAACCTCCCTCGATATTGGTTACATTTTCCGAGACCTCTACGCCTCAAATTTTACTTTACGTAGACATCGAGTGGAGAAAGAAAATTGTATACAATCTATAATAATTTAGGGATTTTATAATTCTTAGTGAAAAGGAGTCACCGTTTTCGCCTTTCATGGATCCGGTCTCTGTACACGTCGCGAGATCTTTTTTACATTTTCGGCCCTTTTAAGCAACATCATGAATAATTCTAGACTCGTTCGAATATGCTGAATATTTACGCGAGTACGTGGAAAAATAGAATTCGCGGCCTCGCGAGCTTTCGCGGTGCCTGAACCGAAGAGAAAGGGACGCGTGTCGATGTATGTCGGTCGCCCTGTTTGCATATTCCGCGAAACGATGATATTTTCCGCGTAGACCGGCTTGAATTTTCTGTTGCTCGGAAGATAATCTCCCCGACGCCATGTCGTGAAATTTCGACTCGGAGAGCGTGACATTTCGTTTCGCTTTTCCAGCGAAATCGAGACAGCGAGACCACCCTTGAACAGTAAACACATCGCAGCTTGGAACTTTTTTAAATATTCCTCGCGAGTTGAAACGTTTCGGAAAATAAATTTAGTCATACCTATGTTCCCAATTTAGATTTCAATAATTACGAGTATAAAAATAGCAAAACCGTTCGCGGAAGAATAAATTCGAAGCTTTTCGCTTCGACTCCGAAATTTCTTAGTTTCCTTTTCCAAATACGATTCCCCATCAGACGTTGAGTCATCGTTTTTAAATAATTCTATTTGTCTTTTGACAATCACAGCCGTCTCTGTAGACTTTAGAGCTTACGCAGACGTAATCCAAGCGCAGTGTTGTTCTTTGGCCGTCGACTTTCAGGTGCAACGAGTAAAGCCCAGAACATCCATTACTCTTAGCGACGGACTCTCTCGTTCCTTTTTACGTGCATTTTTTTTTTTTTTTGCTTATCGGACACAAGCGTGTTTGAGTTTAAGATTTGACTCGCAGTTTGTTAACGCGACTGCGAGCTTCGTGTCGAGACCGCTAACTTTGCTTTCAAGAAATTTCGTATTCCCTTCACGCGTTCCCCATTTTGCATAATTGTCAGAAGCACCGAAAACCCTTGCTAAATCCGATATTCCACCACCACGCGCTGGAATCGATGATTACACCGAATTAATCCCCAGTTTCCTCGTGGATACGCCCACGGTTCCAACGACTTTTTATTTCGAAGCGATTAAGCGATCGTTTTCGCTTCTTACCGAGCTTCGATATCCGTATTATGTACCACATGGACCAAATAAAGCGTTACAAGCCATTTTCTCGGAAACCAATCGACATCGACACTATTTTCTCCTTTTAAATTACGTAGTTAATCTTGACAAAATTAATAATAAAAAGTTCTTGGAGATTCTTAAACAAAATGCAGACATTCTTCAATCGATTAGTAATGTACCTTTCATTCAGAAGCGTTTGTACAAATCGGTTATCGTTTTATGAAAAAACAAATAATATCAATTTCTCATCGACACAAAGGTGGCATAACTCTTTAACCGGAAACACGATAAATCTGCAAAGCGGAATTTCCAGCGAAATCATCGATCCGCTGCGCGTCGCTTGTATAATGCCAAACGAACTTTCGCCTGCGTTTAACGCACAATATCGCATCCGCAGTTCGTTCGCGATGTTCTATTGAAAGCGTGATACACAGACACACGCGCATAGGTTTAAATTCGTCGAACAAACACGGATCCCGTGCTCTTCGTTGCGTCGATCTGAACCGTTTAATTTGTTAATAACTACTGGTTCCGTCAAAGACATACTGTTGCCAGCTCGAACACAATAAAACGTATTTTTCGCTGGGATGAAGCTTGCGCCATCAAAGCGTGCTCGAGTTATTCCGACAAATATGAAGGATCAAGCATTACACTTCGTTTCGTTTTATTTATTTAGAGACGGGAAATCCTTTCGTAAGCAATTCTGACGTTTGTTAGCCCCGTAAGAGAAATCAGATTCATCTGATTTTTTAATAACGTATCTTCTGCGTAGACGAGTAGCAAATTCAAAACGGAATTGGCCAAGAGGGGTGTGACGCATTCGAAATTCGCCGCACAAACCTACGACGCTGTGTGGGCCATGGCTCTGGCCCTCGAAAGAGCCGAAATCATTCTAAACGAAGAGAATACGAGCATGGCGGAGTACACGCACGCGAGGAAGGACATCGCGACGGAATTATTGGAACAGCTGAAGCTTTTGCGTTTCGTCGGAGTCTCGGTGAGTGGGGCAAAAAATAGCCTGGATTTAAGGAAATTTTATTCGCGAACGAAAACATGATAAGACAAGGGCAGAGTTAAAACGTGGGTCGAATCGCTAATGGGAAAGAAACGCAAGGGAAAGTAATTCTGCACGAAAGTGCAAAAGGTTGCTCGTCCATTAAATCCTTACACGGCTATGGAACTTCCTGGCAACTTGCAAATAATACACGTACACGGATGAAACAAAGACAGTAAAATCCGTGAACGGTCTCTCTCCTCCCGCATCCAGCAACCCTCATCAATCATTTACGAAAGCAATAATGGTTGGTCTTGTACTTTCTAAACTCTGCGTGCAGGAAAATGTACGCCAACGTCGAAAACTACGTAGTTCACGAGCACGAAATTCATTATCCGCGGAACAACAGTTTTAGGTGTGCTCGCGGAAAGGTTTCGCTTCTCGAAAGTTCCACGATCGATTCGGAAAATAATTTCCATCCGTTCACGTAGTTCGTTCTTTTTTTCAAGACTTGCAACGAAAAAGAATACCCTTTATAGCGTTACTAATTGGTTCGTTTCAGGGGCCAGTATCGTTCGATGGCGCCGATCGAGTGGGAATCACGGCGTTCTACCAGATGCACGGTGAGTAAACGTTCTAATTCGCGAGAGAACCAATGGGAAACGCGTAAGAAGCCACGCATGAAAGGGCAAATCGTCGACTGCAAAGCGCTGACAATTGCGCGCCTCTAACGATGCAGCACACCGTGTGCACTTGTATCCCCAGCTAACTGACACGTGTAAACGAGTGGATGAGCCCATTTACCGGATTCCCATTGTCGAATACCAGGCCAACGATATGATTTCACGCCGCCACGATAACGTTTCTCGCAATGGAAGCCTCCGAATAAAAAAGAATTACCTCACGCTCGCTGGCTGCCCCTCGATTTTTGTAATAATATCGAGCATAAACATTTAATCGACGAAATAACTCGAGCAATACAATACGTACAATTTTATTGTATATATTTAGCCGATGGACGCCGTCGTTATTTCGTCCGTAATGTAAAGTCGCTGTAAACTTGACAACATTTTTCCATCGAGAGCGCTTAATCAAGATGGCGTATCTGATTCTCCGCGAAAAGAATGGCGTTGCCGCGTCGATCGGCGAAATTCACGCGTCGTTAACCCTCGAACGCGGCACTCTAATTCCTCGTCGTTGTCCGGAGGGCGAGAAAGGGTCGTAAAGTTAATTTAAAAGCGTATCGCGCGACCGTATCTTTTTTCTGGCGAGGATACATCCTCCGCGAGCCACGGAACAAATTTCAAACGAAATGGCACGACGTGGCATAAAGTGCCGCGCAAACAGTCCGAGTGCCCATTGAGCACGCCACTCGTAGCTTTGCTTCGACGCCCCAGTTTAGTGTTTTTTTCATAACTGGAACGGGGAAGAAAAGTCGGAGAAAAGCGACACGCGACCGGAAAAATGACGAAAGCGATCGAGCAACTTCTTCAGTGAAATTACGTGGATATTTCCTCGTTTGGACGATCTTTCAAAGATGGTTTCTTTTCAATCTAAGTACAGATTTTGAAAATTTGCGTTTCAAATTTTAGAGACATCTTCTGCTTGCATTAACTTTGTCCCTAAATATGAATTCTTTAGAATCATGGTGGAAGTGCACCCTTAGCGTTGAACCGAGTATAAATAAATGACTTTGTGACCAAAAAGATAAAACATGTATAGAGTAGTACATGTACAGTCTGGATGACATTCCGTTCCGTGAGCTGAATATGAAATGCGACGGGTGGGGGGGTGGTTTAAAATATTTAAACAAACCTGTTCAAGAGAAGCTCCATAATGGACTACGTGAAATAAATAATCTAAAAGAAAAATGTATCCAGCGAAGAAGTACTTTATCACGATCAACTTCCTACTAACGAAGTAGAAGACTGTATGAAGCATGTATTTAAACCCAGATCATAAATCATGACATTTGCCTCGACTTCATTACAAAATCGGCTGTTTATTATGATTTATCTATGAGGAAGAAGAGCGACTGAGATAAAATTCAGAAAGCAATTTTACTTCATAAACAATTCGTATAAAAAACTCTACGAGCATCCAAAAGTAGAAGATAAACTGCAAATTTAAAGATGGTACTTTCCAAAGGACTTTCATGTACAGATTCACGAAACTGGAATTTATTAAAACGTTATATTAATGGTTTCGAAATAATAACGAAAATCTGTGCGTGGTCTCTGAATAGTTGAAACAGTATTCATTGCATTCCCTGTTTTCAATAATGGTTCCAAGCGTGTCTTGCACTTCGATTCTCTTTATTCTAATTTCCAATGAAACGTCGACGAGTATTATAGCAACGTGACATTCGCGGTTAGAAATTCAACCTGACTCAGCATGGTTCTACCATACACAATGCGTTGTCCCGAGATTGTCCAAACATGAGACAATTACACCAGCCCCGCACTTAACCCGCCATGAATTCGGTATTGTGTTTACGATGGAGGGCGAGTGTAATTAACGCTGTAACAAGAAATAGAGCACGGGGACAGTCGTCGAACAATATCGCGCGAAACGAGTTATGACGAGACGGAACGTGACCGTCCGCAAACATCCCCCATCCCTGTCGTTACAATTAATTTCCATCGCGAAAAGAAAATATTGATACGCTCGGACAGATGTGTCCCATCGATCGACGCGGGAAAAGTTAAGCCTCGTTCTGGAACAATGTTACTGTCAATGAACAACATAGTTTCGCGTGTAATTTAATATTCTATCAAACTAATCTCGAGGAAAATAGAATCATAAAAAACCATTTTCGTGGCATTGCAACGTCGATGGCCGAAGTTTAAAAGTTTCCAACGCATCCTGACGGAACTGATTACCAGCCAAGAGCTGTTATAAACGGAATATTTAATAACAATTGCGTCGAGGACGTTAAAAACGGCGAACGCAGATGCGTGGTTACGCGACCTCAAAGTCGCGCGGAGTTATAGAGCGTTAAGCAAGTTTAACGATAAATTAATTACCCGGCCGTGATTCCGTATCAACCTCGAAGGTTTCTCGCGAACTTGGAAGGTACTAACGTGGGAACTAGACTCGAAAGAGCCACAAGGACTCTCGATGACGCTCGAATATGTGGCTTTCTGTGTGACTGCCGCGGTGAGAACGGAACGAGATCGGCGCGAGCTTCGTGCGAACACGACCGAAGGTGTTTGCCATTCTACCCGCCCGGATGTTGCTAAGAAGTCGATGAATAATTAATGAAAGGGGACCCTGAGGAATCGACGGCGAAAGGGAGAAAAACCGAAGATGGAGAACAGGGGAGCCTGGAACTTATTACGCCCCAGACCGTATTAATCGTTATTCCAGCGAATAAGTATCGTGCTACACGGAGTAGAAGACTCGATGAATGTTGACGAGAGAGATTTGGGGCTGACTGATACGGGTCTCTGAAATTCTTGTCGATTATCCGCCATTTGATTTTTAATCAGAATGCAATCAAGAGTGTATCCCGCGTATCGTGATAAATTCTGCCAATATTTCTTTTCTTTTCGCGCGACTCCTCGAGAGTCCATCATGGCGCGTGTCGAGCGTCCAGAAGCCGGAAGTCCTCCGGCTAACGACGCCAGCGCATAATTTGCGCGGCCTCGAAACACCGACTCCGAGAACGAACGTGTACGGTTCTTTGTGAAATCAAGCTTCTTTTCAGCCGCGTGACCTCGATGCATCGATGTCAACGACACCCGGCCGGTGTTTCGTCCAGAAATTATTCCGTCTCTTCACCGGTTTGAATACTTTTAATTCGCGCGCAATGGGACGGACGATATCCTGATCGTCCGTTATCCGGGTACGCTCGCGACGATCGCATTCACGTTCACGGGTCATTGTCGTTTCACTATGATCGAAAATCAATCTGCCGGAAAGTGGCCGCGCTTTCGCGATCCGTGCCGTGAAATTGAGACCGAGACTCATTACTCCTCCCCCGTTCCTCGTCCCGTTCCGCCACTCTACTCATTCTCGCGATCGATGCTCCTTTTTTCCCACTTTTCTTTCCACGGACACTGTTGGAAAGAGTTCTACCGACGTAGAAGATTGTTCGGATCTCTGGCGTCGATAGAAAACGTTTCCGTGTTCTTTGGTCTCTGATTACACCGGTGCTTGAAACGTTAAGTGGACGAGAGCGCCTAAAAATCGACTCGAAAACGCAGTTACTAGAAGCAAACGTTTCGTCGTATTAATGGACCTGCTCGGGAATTTTATGCATTTTATTGTGCGGAATTCAGAGGGGAATGTGAAAACACAAGCTAAAACGGTTCGGTTTTTTCAGTTTTTCCGCTTTATGTTCGAAACTGTGCAGAATTTTTCTGCACAGTTTCCTGGGAAAAATGAGGTTCCAGAGAACTTTTTACTCGTTTTAAATTTTAAGTCTATCGCGGTAGGTTAAACCTCTGACCGAGAAAATATCGAATCGTTTCTTCTCGAATATAATATTTCCGATTTGTCGGGTCAAGATTGATCGGAATATTCGATTTTGGTGGGAACCGGAAAACAATGGCAAACTTTGGCCCCGTTGGCGAATGTTTAGTAATACAAGTTGTTGAATCGAGCCACAACGTTGCAACAAAGCATGCAAACCCTTTCCACTTTAAGCAAGTTCGATGAGAAAAGAAGTTTCCTAGCCGAATTCGCGGCGAGTTCCCTCGAAAGGAATCAAAAGAAAATTGGTAAAACGAAGAGCCTCGTGCCGAGGAACGCGATTCTCTTTCCATAGAGTTCGAAAACAAGGTAAACGAAAGGAAACGGTTCCTCCTAGAAAAATTGTTATAAGGATTTCGGCGATAGCCGTGGCTAATCCGCTAAGGATCGTCTCTACTTCTACAAAATTACGTTTTGCTCGGAAATATACTCGGTCGGACGATTCTAGGAGTTTGCTCGGTATACGCAGGAGAGTACTAATCCGTTAAAGATCCTCTTTTCTTGTACATCACTTTTCACTCTAGGTCTTACGTCCGACTTTTTGCTCTTCTTTTCACGCAGGTTTCTCTTGGTTTCCCGCGGTCCCCGGAAAGGATGTCCCTGTTACCTTGTTAGTCCTTTCTTGAATTATCGCGGCAACGTGTTCGATCGTTTCGATACCGGGCGGTTAAAATTTTCGAGAAACTGAATTTGATGCAAGGTAAAAATTAAAGTCACAGCCACTTCTGTATTTCGAAAATTACAGCTTGTATTACAGCTTCGGGAGTAACGTGTGCGAATAAATTGAGATTGTTTAGAGAGAGGGAGTCGAGTGGCTGAAAGGGGGGCGCGAGATTTCTGTCTTAACGCGAGATATTTTCATGAGATTGGAAAATTAGCGAGTGTACCCTCCTGTTAGGGCGCAGCCTCCAGGGACTCTTGGGATTTTCACGTAATTTTGATGGCCAGACGACCGTTCGCGGGCGTAACAGCTCGTCGTTCGGCTCGTTAACCTTGCACGAACCTCGAAGAAGCAGCTCCTTTTTCTGGCTCGCGTTTCGTGCATCGATTTCAGATAAAGTCAACGAACTGGCACGAATTTCCGCCAGCGATAGGTAACACCGTTCACAAAGAACCCTCGACGGTACGGACAAATTGGATACCATCAACTGCTTGCTCCTTTACCTCCGGTTTCCGTTACCTCTGTTCTCTGTTTCGTTCCGCCACCTTTTTGTCCTCTTTTCTTTCTTTTTTATTTATTCCAGTTTACCACCACCGGGGCGTTCTTTCATCCATCTAACCGGTCGACAGTGGAGGTCCTACGGCTGTAATCCATCAAATCCTGCAGCGGATAACAGTCACATCGGCGCGGGTCTCGGATTTAACATTCGAGCATAATCTCGGCGACGGGGGAAAAGAACGGAAAAGCGCGGCTTCCCGTTGATCATTTCTTTCCGCGCGCGACGAGTCCAGTGCAAAGAGCAATTTTCCCCGATCGATCGCGTTTCAGAGAAGTTGCCTCTTCGTCCGGATACGCGACAAAAGGACGAAACTCTCCCGCGAGGATCGTTCGAAAAGGTCACAAAGAACTCGATACGATAGATTAACGAAAGCATCGAAGATTTCGCTGGGAGTTTTACTTTCTGAGACCCGTTCGCGAAGCGTCGCTTTAAAGAGCCGCGCTCGGAGCGCTCGATTCCGGACGAAAATAATCCGATTCGCGAAAGTGGTTCTGTCGAAGTAAATTATATCTGCGTCGCTAGCACTATCCGTCAAGCTGGAAACGGGAACAGGGGCTCGTTTAAAGATTCACAAGGAACGGAGTTATATCGGCGTTTTTCGCGAATGCAAACTTTGAAAAACGATCGGTCGACCTTCATTCTTGCTTTTAGCGCACGGAAATAGCCTCGCGTCGCTATTCGACGACCGAAGATAGAACGAAATGAATATGTATTATTATCATCTGTCCGTCGTCATTACGTTGATGAGAAAAAATCCCGATAACGTCTCGTCCCGTGAATCGCGGAAGACGACCGTAATGGAACTTCCTGAAACCGAGCAGCGACGCGCCTTTTGGCTCCGCGCTCTCCAAACTTCGCTTCACCGTCCAAAACATTTTTTACACGCGTTTTAAGGTTCTTTAAAAACATTACAGAATAGTTATTCGAATGATCGTCTAAATTTGAAATTGCAACGTTTCGATAAAATATCTATACCGTCGAGGAGACGTTTTTAAAACGAAGAGATTGAAGATGGTGCGCGTGCGGGGGTTCCGGGGGGGGCCCAGACTCGAAGAACGCCGAGTCGGACAAATTTCTGCTCGGAGAAAATTAAAAAAAGAAATAGAGATCGATTTTCTGACGCGGAATTACCAGACTACCCCCTTAAATGCGCTCTCGCAGAGACGCGAACGGGAATTCTATGGCCTCGATTCGTTCCCTCTTTACGAGACCCGTGTATATTCGACTTTATCGGCGACGTCGAGCAAATGGGTGAGGCACAGAACGGGGGAAAAAACCCGTATTTTATAGGAGAACGGATTTCCAGAGGATGCAAGAGGAATCGTGGATAGGAATTAAAGCCTCGGCCTGATCAGTCCTTTCATCGGGGGCTCTTCGTACGGGACGAGAACTTATTATTGCCGTGGATTCATTTCCGTCGAATCCGCGACACGAGCCAAGTAAAGGGACGGGATCGTAATAAGTACGCTTTTGATTGCGTCGTTTTTCCCGCGATTAAGATCCTAAATGGCGGAATTTGTTTCCGCGGGAACAATGTACGCGAGGAAAGGATTAAAATCTCTTCCGGGCCGAGATACAGCGGGCGTAACCATCGCGATGAAAGGCGCAATCTAGACGGAACGGCTCGGCCCTTAACCGATTATTTAAGTTATCAAGTAGCGGCTCGTTCGCGCTCAGGCGAGAAAGGTCTTAAAGTTTTCCAATTACAGGCCACGTCGCCAGCAGGATAGCGATTTTCAGCCCGGAAGATGGAAATCTGATAATGAATTGTCCAAAATGCGCGCCGACCAGATGGCCCGACGGACATCCCCCCGCGGCACAAAGGGTTGTTCGGTACGTATTACAACGAATCTATCCCCTGTCGTCCAATCGATCCCTTCAAACACCATTATCGCGGTCGCGCGGGCTAATTATATCGATTTTTATCCTAGTCCTCGACCAATCGCGAATTCCAACCGTGTTTACACGAAACGCGATTAATAGAATTGTCCGTCACATTTTTGGACAATCCAGCATATTTGGTTCTCAAATAGTAAATTCTTACGATTGAAATGAGGGAAACTTTTTAGGACAAGTAGAAATGTCGAGTATCGATCAGACGCGCCGAATTCGATTCGATCGTACGCTCGCGTTACTTCGCGTACCCAAACATCTAAAAGCTATTATACCACGCTTGAATAATCGCCGGAGACTCCATCTTTTCATCGTTGCGTAACAATAATTGGAGGGACCATCGCTGAAACCGACGATAAAAATTGCACGAATGGACGAACGACGCGGAAATTGAAAACGCGCTGGTTTTGCGCTGCGTAAGGATCGCGGTTGCATCATTCTGCGCTCGGCCTTAATCCGAAATCATACAGTCGCGCGTCCCGAGGATCGATAATCGCGCCTTACGAATTTGATGAAACGATTAATAACAAACAAAGGATTCGTGCAAACGCGGGCTCGTCGCTGGAAACCACGTAATCATTTATGACCGCCGCGATCGGCCGTCCACGGTAATAAACGTATTATTCGCGTGGTAAATGGCGGGACGACGTGTTCCGTGGAACGTCGAAACCAGCAACTATTCGACGGCGTTAACAGCGATTTCGCACGATCGCGTTAAATTTGATCGCCTTGGTAATTCAAGGAAAACGGTTGTAAAGGTACCCTTTATTAAATGGCGTCTTTACGATACGGTGAACGGCGTGCGCGAACCGATACCGTACGATAAAAAAGTATATTCCTACTCACGGAGCTGACTGGCTTCACCCGGAAAATTTCGTCGTTCGTTCTCGTGCTTAAATCCATACGCATAAATCGACCCTTTGACGAGCAAATTTTCCGAGGAAATGCAGATGGCCAAAGAGCTACGTTTGCCAGGGCTCTCGCGAGCTTTTATTACATATTTATGTTTCGTTGCATGCTTTGATAGCTGTATCAGTGTTCCCTCGCGTGTATCTCGATGAAGATTGAATTTGTAAATTCCCATGGTATTTAGCAACGACGATCTTTGGTAAAAACATTATTGGACTGTATCACGAGACAGGTTTCCTCGTAAAATTTATATATTTTGAATTGAAACTACTATGAAACTCTCGACCAATTAGAAAAATTGACACTTTTCCAGTAACAAATTCGAAAAAACAGTATCGAATAAAATTTTAATGGAAAATCAAAGTTCTACGGTGACGGTATAATGCCGGCGTCGAAATAAAGGAAGCTGTCGAACGAGAACAGGATTAAAATTTTTCGTAAAATTCCGCAATACGTTTAAAATATTGTTTCAGAATTCCCACTAAAAAATTCGACCCGAACTTGTGGAGTGGCGTATATTTTCGATTTATCCCGCGGCCATAATCCCTCGAAGCGTTTGTTACAGCCGCCATTACGCGTTTACTGCCGTTCGGGGTCATCGGGGGCGTACTAAAAGGATCGTTCTTCTTGTGCACAGGTTAAGAGTTGTGACTGTAGCACCTGCGGCCTTCCTGGCTGTTACTTGCCTCGCCAGCGTCGGCGTCACCCTGGCGCTCGCGTTCTTGGCGTTCAATTTGCACTTTCGCAGACACAAGTAAGTCCCAGTAATCGTTACTCCCCGGGAGAAAAACTATGTTGCAACGCGTGGACGAATCGTACAGAATTGTCTCGTTTCACGCGCGCGACAGGAGCATAAAACTTTCGAGCCCCAGGCTGAATAATATGGCCGCTGTTGGCTGTGGTCTCGTCTATGGTGCTGTCATCCTTCTGGGTCTGGATCACGCCACCCTTCCTGACAGCGACGATTATTATCCTGCAGTGTGCACGGTGAGCATTAATTTTCCACTCGCGCTGACCCCCGCGACAAGATCGCTCTGACTGACATTGGGGCTGAGATTGTTCGAATAATTTAATAATAATACGACAGGGCGCTGTCTCGGTGGAGTTGTTTAGTTGTCGAGCAATCTTTGAAAATAATTTCACGTTCTAATTTTCGGTGTCCGACTTTGGTAGGAATAGCGTTGGTTAATATTTTCATTTCTCTTCGTATATCGTTGTTTGATCAAAACGATATTGCTTCGCTTCGAACTATTCGCTGTGTCGTTTCAGGCGAGAGTGTATCTGTTATCGGCTGGCTTTTCTTTGGCTTTCGGCTCGATGTTCACCAAGACCTATCGCGTGCATCGGATTTTCACCAGAAGCAGAAGCGGCGTGGTCAAGAATAAGGTACACAATACCATCTGGCGAAGGTTATCGATAGAAAATTGTTTTTTATATCCTTCTTTATTGCTCGAACAATATTCTAAGCGACCTTTGAATTAACTTCACGATTCCATTCCGTTTCTTACAGCTGCTTCAGGATACTCAACTGATAAGCTTAATTTGCGCTCTTCTACTGATAGACGGTCTCGTGGTGACCCTGTGGGTGACGTTCGACCCCATGCAGCGTCACCTGCGGAACTTAACCCTGGAGATTAGCCCGCAGGACAGGGGTGTCGTCTATCAAACTCAGGTACTCGACGACAAGAAACGTTTGTTTCTCTCGATACTAATTTTTGCCTCTTAAAAAGGTGTAGTTTCACCCCATGAAGATCCATCATATGGGACATTAGAGTAGGCTGGAGTTGTAAACGTTTAATAAGAAACCAATTAATGTATGCCTTTGATTATCCGCGCAGGTGGAGGTGTGTCGTTCTCAGCACACGAACAGTTGGCTGGGCGCCCTTTACGTGTACAAAGGTTTGCTACTGATCGTCGGCGTCTACATGGCGTGGGAAACGAGGTAAAAATACTTGGACGATTGCTTTTTAACGAACCGGGCTCCTAAAATTCGTTACAACGCCGGAACATTTCAATTGGAAAGGCGGAGTCGAAACGGGTCGGAGTTTAATGAGGGATGCCATTAGGGCGTTCATTAGCAGAAGGTGTTTCCTCATTTTTTATCCAAGAACTGTTGATATATCGATCGCGATACGTATCGACAGAAATTTTAAAAAAATAAGAGAACGCTTCTATAAAATACTATGATTATTCTACGGGCAAATAACAATTTTAAATATACTTAAAAGGGGACCCAGTTTCGGTGATTAATTCTCGAACTATCGAGTAATACTCTTTTATAGAAATATCGAACAGACTGAGACTAAGAATCCTCATCTACTATCGCCAATTACTAAGAGTTTTAAGTATGTGCACGTATAATTCCAGGCACGTAAAAATACCGGCGTTGAACGATTCGCAGTACATCGGTATGAGCGTCTATTTCGTGGTGATCACTTCGGGGATCGTGGTGGTGTTGGCTAATTTGATGTCGGATCGCGCGACCCTGGCCTTCGTCACGATAACCGCCCTGATCTTGGCTTCGACTACCGCGACGCTGGCGTTGCTGTTCCTCCCCCAACTGGCGAACATCCTGGCCGGGGAGAGGGCTGATCCTGTCGTGCAAAGCCTCGGTTTGAAGATCGAGTGCAACACAAGGAGATTTGTGACGGACGATAGAACGTAAGTAAACGCCCCGTTACTATCGCAGTTCCCCCGATAAGCGATACGGGATAGAAAGCAAACGGAACAAGGGGGTAACAATGGCGTCGCGACGACGATAAAGGTCTTTCGTCCACACAGTTAATCGCTGGATCGACCTCCAGACGGATACCGGTACAATGGGATCGTAAGAATCGCGAAATCTCGAATCTCGGAGTTTAGTGCCGAATTTACGCTACGTTTCCGACGAACAATGTCGATTTTGTCAAGGGACGCCTTTCAAAATTTTAGCTTGCAACTATTTCCTCCGAGTCATATCGGAAGCAACGATTACGTCCACGGTTACTTGCTTCCAAATGCAAAGGATTTATTCAGGTGGAAAAACTGATCGCACTAAAACGCGACATTTTACGTTTCAAATCGGATTTTCTTTCTAAATGTAAAGTTTGGTAGAACGAAACGCGGAGTTAGATTAAAATATGCAGATTGGGCGAGATTCAAGAATTTCTTCTAACATCTACGCTGATCGAGCAACTAACACACGACGACCCAGCGAATCTTTAGTTTATGTAACGATTAACGAGCCACTTTAAATTTTCGAATTTCTATGCTAATTTTCGGTTTGTTCGAGGTTTTGCTTATAAAGCAAATTTTAATCGCGGGTGAAATACGAATTGTGTCGCACTGGGACAAAACGTAATCAAAATAATTCCCATGGTATGCCAGGGCTTGAAATTAAGTTCTTTTAAATACGTAATTTTTAGACGTGCAGTTTAGAAATTAAAATATAATTGGTACGCGAGAGAATGACCGCCACTGGGAACACGAGACTCGATAAAAAAGCGAGATACGTAATTTTGGCTTACGACGGTCGCGTATTTCATCCGTTAACAGTTTGAACCGCGATCGTTCGAATACTTTCGCGACTATATACTCCATCGGATTCCGTTTTCCGAGCCCTTCAGGTTTACCTCCGCTGTAACGGGGAATCGATTCGTTTATAAACCGGGTTACCAGATATCGTTTATCATATTTTATTCCACTCGCCTTCGACTTTAGCTGAATTTCCTATAAAATCCCCGGGCCACTGCGGAAAAGTTTATTTAATTTGCCGCCGAAGCTTTGTTCGACGTAAAGTTCAGGAACGAGATCGTATTACGAACGTCGTTCCAGGTTTCTGGCGAAAGCCAGCCAAGAATTAATTTCCCCGTCGAAGACAGTGGCAACGAGCCGCGTAAAACTCGGTTCTCACTAACGTTCAAAGAACACTCGAACCACTTCCGCGACTTTATCACGCAACGAGCTGTGTCCCATCTTCTAAAACACTGTTGCAACATGATAATCGAAATAATAGCTCCTAGGAAATTATTAACCACACACTGTTCTTTCACGCTTGTTCTGGTACACCTCTGATACACATTGTTTCGCTTCGAAAGCATACCTGGGGACTTCTGCGCGATATTCTACAGGCTAATAATATTAGCGATTTTGCATGTAAATTCACTTATAGATCGAGGGAATCTATTTATTGCTCTACCATTGATTTCCAATTTGTCCGGATTTAATTTCCTTAGCGCTTCTCTGGTAAACTTGTAAAAACTGGTATTATATTCGATGATAATTAAGCACTATTTTCTAATCCTTCTGCTATTAATGAATATTGATCCCCTCTCACCCACTGCTCCTTCCCAGCTCATCGATACGTAAACTTCTGCACCCTCCGCTAATCCTCCCTCTGCTACTTTTGAACCGTTTTCTCTTGGAAACCTTCCAAATATACTTTTAATCTTACGGTTCCATAATGTTGTTTCTTTATCTTCAATATTCTCAACGATTGTTCTTTTTACAATTTTCGTAGCACCACGTTGTTCCAATGTTAGCTTTGAATCCGAGACGTAATCCCATTCTGTTCTCCTCGTTATCTGTACTCGACTCTCCTTATCTTTAACTTCTCTGTTTAATCCGGTATTTTCTTCGCAGCTTGAAAACATTCTACAGTACATCCTGGCCCTAAAACACCGGGAGACTCCTTCGTCTTATCTCCCGAGACTCCTTTCGTCCCCGAAGTTCTGGGAAGCTCTAAACCTTGCTACTATGAAGCTTTGTTAGTTCCACCGATGTTGCGTCAGTTTCCCAATCTGGTTTTCGTAGTGGTTACAGTTCTGCTACAGTGTTATTGCACATTTCCGATACTGATCCTTCGTTAAGATGCGAAGGGCGCGACACGACGTGCTTAATCACGACTCCCTGGCGTGAAAGTAATTCTTTTCGCATGAAATATGCTTGAAAAATCCCACGATTACCTATTTAATTTTTCTACACGCCAAAATCGGAATTATTATTCGCGATACTTTCGCCGTGTCGCATGCATTACTTCGCTAAACTTCGCAAAAGCCTTTGACACAATTGATGGCAACCTGTTGACGGCCAAGTTGTATAACTCTTTGAGCGCCGTAACTTTTCCTCTGATCCCATTTTTCTTATCGCTCCGTCGTAGCGTCGACTCGTTCCGCGACAGTTCGAAACTCATTGAAACGCGCTATCGTCGTATCGAGACGCATTAATTTAAATAAAAGCACCGACGGTGAACACTTCCGAGTCCCCTTCGTCCCCTGGCGCGGATAAAAGAATATTGTCTCCACCGGTTGATGGTCGTTTGGGGGAAGAAACTAGTAAACAGCATTTGGTGGGCTCGCGTTGTCAATGCCCCCTTGCATAAATTTCTATCTCTGTTCTGTCTCGTAATGGCGGAGGGGCTCGTCGAGTAAAACTGAAATAAACGAAATTTCACGCCTGGACAGCGAGCTTCAGTACCGCGTGGAAGTGCAGAATCGCGTGTACCGTCGTGAAATGGCGCAGCTGGAGCTGGAATTGGCCAGATTGGAGAAACAATTGGCACAGGAGCCCGTCGAACCATCGCACGCTTCGTCGAGCGCATCGATTCCGCAACGCAATCCTAGCATCGGGGGCGGTCTGCCTTTGTTATTGCTCAGTGTACTTCCGCCGGTCATCCCCAGGGCTAGTTGGCCATCCGCGGACCCATCCGGTGAGTAGTGACATTCTTCGTCACGCGTTCCACGGGAGCAAGAGAGACCAGAATGGCGAAGGAACCGCGAACGACGTCGGGAAGTAAAAAGAATTGTTTCGACCAGCGAAAAGAGAGAGCTGGTTCTCAGCGAAACGAAAATAAACAAATGACTAAATGTTGGAACAAAGGATCGGGGAATCGTGCTCTCGAGGATCGGTGTCGAGGACAAGAGCCAAAGAACCTTCATGCTAGAAGTCACTTTGTCACTCGTAGGGTCGATCCCCGTTCGTGTGAAAGAACCCTTACACTCGATGCTGGGTCCATTAGAGCAGAATTTCCCAAAGTATGGTTCGCTGGTCGCACGAAAAGACAATTTTAACCTACTTTTACAGGATTCCTTCTGAGCTATTTAATATCTAAGAGATCGACACATCAACCATATATGAATAGAATTTAGAACGAATCCAACATGGCTGACGATTCCTTTCTGGTCTTTCTTTTTCCCGATGATAGTTGGAGATTCGTTGTGCAAATAAATCTACGCAACGCGTTTTCGCGAATTCTACACCCGGTTCGACGATATTCCACTTTAAAACCGATAAAGAAGAAATAGGTCGTTTACGGGCGACGTATGCACGCCTCGACGTCGGATGAAACGACGGAACGTAAACGAGATGTTTGTCGCAAAGAACTGGATCGAGCACAAAGAAAGAATGGTTTCGCGGAGGGGAAACGGTAGAGGAACGCTCGCGGAACCGTTGTAACGAAACGTTTCGTTTGCAAATTCGAAAGAAGAAACTCTTCTTTTTGCGCAGAATGGCGAGAAAATATCGCGACTTGCACGGTCGTGATTCTAAAAAATCTAACTTGCAAGAAAAACCGTGTAGAATCTGTACTTTTCTTTTGTAGAAAAACATAGTCTTATATTGCCTCTAAAAATATTCTACAGAAGGAAATAGGATCGTGGAATTATTTAATCATAAAAATTGTTATGTCGCCGCAGAAATTATGCCCCCCCCCCCGAAATTGTCTGTGTTTTGTTAATTTCGAAAAGTACGGCGACGGGTATAGCGTAAATTTGCACGATGAATGAACCTTTTCTGCCAAGGAGAGAAAGATGGAACGATACATAATTAAATGTTCTTCTCGCTTCGTCATCCCTCGGTTGTTCAGGTATTCGAGAAAGGTGACAGAATTCCGTTTATTGCACGTACAATGGCTTGAAAAATTCTGATGTTTACACGCTTGTCTCCGTATTTAAAGAGACTGTTCAAATAATAGAGGATATTAGAGTAGGACGAGACCGAACGTTTTTCGTGAGAGTTTTTGAAATCGTTTTATGACAACTCGAATCTTTCCTTGGTGATTTTTCTGCTTAAGGGGCGCGCATTGTTTTTAGACGGTGCATGGAAATCGAGCTTCAAGCCAAGCTTTTGCATCACGCGCGTATACACGGTGTCAAACGTAAGCATTCGCACGGAGCGATATTTGTTATCGAACAGGTATAACTTTATTTTCTCCTACTTATCTCGAATACGAGATAAGAAGTTTGTAAGGTTTGTAAGTAATTTCATTGACAAAATTGCACCGTGCCAATGCTTATTTCTGTAGTTTCGAGACCAAGAGTCAGCAAACTGTGTAAAAATGTAAAAACTCCTGGGTACTATACACGTTACGTGTTATATCGATTCATAAATGACATCAAATATGGCCCCTCGGATGGTCCATGTTCCATCGAATATATCAAACGTGAATACGATTCGTATCTATTCACCGTATGACCCTTTCCATACAATTACGTGGACGATTCCGTCGATACTGCCAGTCGATCCACGCAGACGTAAAATTTTTTTATTAATTAGCTAATAAAGTTTGCCGACCCCTGATCCAGAGTAGTCTGTCATTGGTAATCGTAGTAATCGAAGTTCGCGAACTGGTTCCATTTGTAAAGCTTTATCGGCGGTACGACAAATAGCCCCGACGCGTGGAAAATTTATCGGCTGCTACTTGAGATCGCAGATGAAACAGTTGACGCGAATCGCTCTAATTGTCACCGTGACGTCGGACCGTATTACCAGCCTGCAAGAGCTTGCGAACACAGTTCGTGCATTCCTGACATATTAATTGCCATTCGAGACACTGGGCTGCACACGTATTCCCCCGAGCCACCAGTTCCTAGCCCCTTGATAACTTTGGACAAGTCCCCGACAGGGGTGTGTGCACGCACACACTCGACTTTTGCACGACAAATTGCACGTTTCGCCCCGGCGCTTCGGAATGCTACGACGACAGCCATAAATGGAATCAATGGACAAGCTCGACCGGTCACTGGCGATCGAGGATGCGCCTGTCACAGCAAAAGATTCATAGATCGGTCGCGATGTTCACGAATTATTTCTTCGATCGAATTTGGGCATTGTCAGAACTTGCATCCGACAGAAATTCTTATTTTCCGAACGTTTCTGAATTCACGATTCAAGGTTATTGAATAATCAGATTACGCTTTGCCCGACTCTGGCCACCCTCGAGAGCCTCGCGAGGGTCGACTAATATGTCTGACCTAGCAGGACTTATTGTACTTGGAAATTCCCTACAGGACTGATCTTTCAATCTCCCGTCTATAGAGGGTGTTAGAAAAAGAATTCAAGCTCGCAGGGCAGACAGCATTCCTAAAGTCCCGAGAAACCACTGTTTCAAAAATCCCTGAATCCGTACAACTTGAAAAATCTTGTAAGAAGCGTGTCACCAAACTTTTAAGAGATTCTGGAATAAGAGATCAAGAATATTTGAATCGATACAAATTTTTCAACCCCCGTTTGGCGAGTGCTAGCTGCCCTCGAGAGTCCTGAACCCTTTCCTCTAAAACACTGCCACTGGAGTTCTCGATCGTCCACGCAGAGTACGATGGTTCCCGTTTAGAAATACACGTGAAAGTTACGCTCCCACGTGAGAGATGCGCAATGCTCCCTCCTTCCTCTTCCGCGATTGACGTAGCGCCTGCTTTCGCTTCTGCGTTGCGCTTCGATTCGCCGTGTATCAGCGCGAATGTCAGTAAATTGTTACCCGCCGATCGCGGGAGCAACGCTTTGGAAAAACCGTAACGCGACCGAACTTGTTCACATTAGGGATGCGTCGAGGTACAGTAGCGTTTAGCAGCCAACCGGACCTGGAGCCAAACGGACCCAGGAGGAGTCTGGCGGACATTTACAAGCTCCATCAACGACGGGAAACGGAAGGATCGAACCGTTTGGGCGTTTTTCAGAGACTTTTCGGCCTCTTTGGCAGTCGTCCTGCCAGCAGGAAAACGTCGACAGCCTCGTTCTCGGGTAAGCCCTCCAGGGACTGTTTCTTTCAAACCCCATTTACTATTTGTGTCGAATTTAAACAACAATCCATATACGAGGGAACTTTTACGAAGATAAGTACTAAAATCAATGTTTTGGTCTCGTCAAAGATCGTACGGTTTTCAAAGAGAATCGAGGGTTTCTGCTCGTTGTGTTTCGTTTATACGTAGACGAGTGGGAGGTGAATTAAAATTAGAGCAACGAGGCTATCGAGGTGATCGGTTTCTGACGAGCCACCCTGTACAATGTACGACTTAAGAGCGAGTTTCATCGTAATCCCGCAGGAGTAGCATCGGCACTGCGGGTTCACATGGGCTACATCGCTGGTCTGGTGCCAGGCACGAAAGCAGCGTCTACCTGTCAGGTTAACGCTCAAGGCACTCGACCGCCTCATCCCCGGTGTGGTTCCGGACCAATAATTAGTATTACTAGCGAAGAAGATCGCAGATTAAGCCTGGGGCTGCGACGTAAAGAGAGCAGCGAGCCCAGAGTCAATTTCAGCCTACCGCCCAGTGAGTACTCCGTCTGATCGCTTTCTAGTCACTTTTCTTTCATTTTCCCTACGTTTTATTCGATACCTACATCCCTTATTTCAGAGCATAATTATTTAAATTACTCTCACTTATTTTATTCGCGATTCTAACCCAATCGGTGCAGTTCATATTTGTGAGTCACCTGTATATTATAACCAGTAGTAATTGTTCGATATAGTAGACACGTACACCGTTTCATATTTGTTCAGAAATGAACGAAACCTTGGTTGCAATAACTTCTAGTACGATTAAAAACATTGCTCTATTTGTTATACTGTTTATTGGATTATTAGGAATCTCTAAATTGCTTGTGCAATCGAAGTAGCAGTTTTGTTTTCGATCATGATCGAATACCGATTATTACGGTAAACCTGGCGGACCATGATTCCCCAAAGGTCCTCGATGGGGTTGAGATCGGGCGAACACACCGCCCAATCCATTACTGTAACATGATTTTACCGAAACCATTCAAGGATACTTGCTTTACGCCCAATACCCACATCATTGGCATGTTCGAACGCTAGATTTAAGATTAGAAAAATTGAGACGTCCAGAAAATATTTTCTAATTTCAAACAAATAAATTCGAAACTATTTATCCAATGTTGATATCTCGTCTACGGTTGCAAATCTTCATAAACGTAGCAACCAAGAATCTAGATTTTGATGAAAGTATTATACTTTCTAATAGAACGTTATTGCAATGCAACTTTCATTAATTTCTAATTTGTTTCACAAAACAGCCTTTCAAACAACAAATATTTCTGCAACTTTTACGCGTTTCGGTTCGGTAAATTAAAAAATTCATGTTTCATTTGTACTCTTACCACAAGGTCTTGATTCCCGATGCAATTATACGCAACACGATTCTGTAATATTATCCGCACCGAAGTGGATACTCTTGTCAGCCATCTTTACGCATCGTAATTTCGCCTCTCTCGGTCGCCGTAAGACATTTTCCACGCGACCTAGTTAAATTACAATAAAATAATAATAAAATACACATACAACGCCACGGGTATATCAATATCACAAGAAAAATAATAAAGCTCTCGCGACTTTTGCACCGTATCAAAAAGAATTGAAGACTTGGTAACAAAGTCGTCATATTACAAATATTAAAATACACCATATAACGCATAAATAAAATCCAAACAATTGTAACTCGATTAAATTCTACTTCAATGACACTAATCGTTAAAATAACTATCTGAAAAATGGACAACTCTGCCTGTAGCGATTCAGGAATAACAGAATGTCCAACAAAACTACGAGGTGTGTAACTTAAGTAATGAGACTGATTTTAAAAATTTTTTTATTCAAGTAGAATTACAATTCAATATTGTCTCTCTCAAAATAACTTCCTTGGGAAGCCACACAGCGCTGGAGATGATTCTTCCAATCCTCATAGCAGTGCTGGAACTCGAACACTGGTATAGCCTTCAGCTGGTCGGTTACTTCAATGTTTTCGAGTGTCCCAAAATGGCGTCCCTTGAGGCGATTTTTCAATCTCGGGAAGTGGAAAAGATCACAAGGACTCAAGTCAGGCGAATAAAGCTCATTCATTGAAATTGCCGTGTGACAAGGCCCAGTTGTTCTTGATGTTTGGCCTCACACACATGACCCTTTTTCAAAGTTTCTCTAGAACCTCTCGGTAAAAGTGTCGATTGACCGTTTGGTCTTGAGACACAAACTGTGGACAATTCCTTGGCTATCGAAGAAGCAAATCAGCAGGACTTTTGACTCATTTTTAGAACGCACTAGAAAGAACTGTTTTACGAAAACAGTTGCTACGGACAACAAAATGACTCGAGTACAAACTTGTATCTGTCCCTCCAAATGTTCCTGATCGAACACTCCGTTGCCAGTCTCATTACTTAATTTACACGCCTCGTAGGTGTACGAATCTCCCGAAACGTTCACCGGAAACGGTTCTGTTGCAGAGGCGAGCACCAGCCAAACTTCCTCGCGGGAGAAAATTCGTGGGTCGCCGCGATTCCCCCATCGTATAGTTCCGGCGAACAGTTTGAACGCCATCGCGCCGGGGTCCTCGATCTCGCAGTCCCATCGATGGCACTCGATGGAGGACGCGAGAAAGACGAAGGTGGCTCAACTGGCTCGGGGCTCGTCGTGCAGCCCCAGCTGCGACGTGTGGGCCTCCCGCGAGGTTGGAATCCCGTTGAGCGAACTGGGTAACGGTACCGGGGCCAAGAAGCCGCCGGAATCGTTGGCTTTGCCAGCCACGATCGAGTCGGACACCCCTCACGACCGCTCGAGGAAAAGCTCCGCGGAGAACGAGGCCCAGGGAACCCTCAGTCCGGCGGAATCCGAGCTGAAAACCGCGCGATCGACGTCCTCCTCGTCGTCCTCGTCGACCAACGCCAGGACATTCGCCGGCACGAACGACCTTTCGTCCTCCGAATCGTCGACCGGGATCCCGCGATCGGACACAAGTACAAATTTCGTTCAGGAACCGGAGGATCCGTCGACGAATCCGGAAGTAAAGGTTGAGGGTGAGACGGAGGATCGTGCGAACGTGTAAAGTGGAACTACGAATTATCGCGGGGAGACGCCTCTGGAATACGGCGATCAGCAGTCGAAATCGATCGCGCGACCATTTTAGAATTACGATGTACAGAAACCAGTAACTCCGTTATCTTCCTATTAATAGCCCTCCCAGATCTCTCGATTGTGATTTAAAGAATTTTATACGATGAATAGCTTCCAAGGAAACGCATTCTACATCGTTCGGTTTGCCCAAATGAAAATTGGGATTATTATGCTTCGAATCTTGTAATTCTAAAATCATCATAACGGTCGATCTCGACTATATCTCTCTTTCTCCTATCGCTACTTCCGACGCGTAATCTCTGAGATGAATGGCATAAAAGAGGGTGCAGGCAAATTTCCAAAGAACGCGACATCCGAATGTATAATCTTTACGTCTCTTCTCGTGGGAAAGGATCGTGCAGTCCTCCGTTCACGCGACAATCTTCCGTAAATCGTGTCCACGTGGTGCAGGATCAAGCTCAAATTCGTCCGCGCGATGCTTCGGCGCGAGTTCAATGAACATAATCGTTGTTTTAAATCCAATCGTGTGTGTTCCTTAGTAATTGTGCCAAAGACAAGAATCCAGGACCCGTAACGGTATACAGCTGATCGACTTTATGGATTATGGAGGGACCAAAGTACACCAAGTTCTTTTCGTTGACCCGAAATTTATTTTTAATCGACGACGGGAGCCCGTAAATGTTAATGGAGGCATCGTTTAACCGGCGAGCGTAGTCGTTCCAACTGCACGTTTATCGTACGCTGCGTCGTTTCGTGCGATCGCATAGCGCGGTTCCCGGAAGAAAAAAAAACAACCGACACGCTGACGCCATCTGTCGGGAAGCGTCGGTACTTTCGTTCTATTTTTCTCGGAACGTAACAATTTCGAAGTGGCGCGAAATCGTGGAATGCGAGCTGGGAGTACTCTTACAGGTCCAAACGTCAAAGTGTTCAGTGCCCTAAACCCTTCCTTCAGTACCTGCACTCGGTGTAATTACAAAAAAAAGAAAAAAAAAAAAAATATTTCTTCGTAACACAGAACCATGGAAAACAAAGAGTAACGGTAATTATGAATGTCGGGGAATGTGTCGAGATGTACCGATATTTTGGATGGCGACGCGCGTAAAATTGCATATTACGTACACAGAATATGTAGACAAGTGCGAAATAAACGCGCAAATGTTCCCTCGTTTCGTACCTCGAATATCTCTCGATGTGTCAATCATTGAACCGCTAATTACTAAGCAATAATGTTTGTCGGTGCAATTAAAGATGGTGTAATAAAGATAAATATATATTCTACGTGTTTGTGATAAACGATAATTCGCTCCTATTCGGTTGGCACCTGCTCGATACGCGAGGGTAAGTACGTAAATTGCACGTGAAAGTAAATCAGAATATTTTATTTTTTTCCTATCTTTAGGTACAACGATGCATACGTATCGGTAGAGTACAAAAAGTTTAAACAGTTTTAAAACGGAATAACTATTTACATGATCCTGCGATCGTGACGGCAGGACTTCGTGGATATGATGGACACAGTAAATACGGAGTCGCTATGACCGAGCCACTACGAAGTATTTAAAAACGTTTCTAGGCTGCACACTTCGTAACAAAATCAATAACCATTAATTTAATCACCTGTATTGTAAAGTAACTCGGGTATTTGGAATATACGTTAACGAAATGAACTATACATTTGCTTAACATTATTAAAACGTATGTACAAGAGGCGTTTACGTTTCATATGTTGAGTGCAAGAAATTAATATATTCGTTAAACCGGGTGTCGATGAAAGTTCGATTTGATTTCCGATACAAATGATTAATTCTATCCCCCCTAATTCACTAATACGAAACGACTTACGATTTCTTGCTAGTTTCCGCTATAAAAGACAGAAATAAATCTTTAAAATCACAGATTTGCGGCTGTATTTAAAACTAGAAATCGCTATACATAATAAAGCCCACTATTTCACGTGCACGCGTGAAATTAAAATTGCACGATTTCATCGCGTTATGCTATCTCACGTGATACGTACACGAATACACACGCGTTTTAACTACTGCTCCTTGTTTCACGTGATACGGATGCACGGTGAGACAGTATTGGTTTCCATTTCACGTGTATTTAATCCATCGAAACATTGGGGTAAATTAAAATAGTATTTTACTATCGCCCCAATAAATTTCAATTTTGGACGAAACAATATATTACGAATATATTTTATTCACCAAGAGTAATACCAAACGACTCTTAATACGTGTTCTTGTGAACTATTTAATAAGAATTATTCTGTTCTAATAATTCTATTTTGGAAACTAAGAGAGAGAGCAACGATCATTTTTAATATAACCCTTAGGAACATGCCCCCTCCAACACATTTCAATTGTACTCGTTCTATATGAAAAATTAGGAAGTATCACGTGTTTGAAAAATTTTGACACTAGTAAATTACGTATTTGCACAATTTTTTTCGACTAAAATTTGAAAATGGAGGCACTCGTTAAGAGAGATGGACGAATTCTATTCATAGAAAGAAATGTTTAAGTTATTTACATTTTTCTGGATTAAACATTTCCTTTCCTGTTTCCTGTGAATTATTAAACGCCTCCTATTTTGGAAATCACTGATGTATGCAATTTGACTTACATTGAAAGCTCCAGAGCCAATTAATCACGTGAGTCGAGGACTTGTATTAAATACTCGTGAAATAAGAGGTAGTACCGCCCCCTCCGTCCGTGTTGCATGAAACAAATATAGTATTGCTTCTTTTCTTGCAATTAAATCGAAACCGTCGAGACTTCTCGGAACTGGTGAAACCCAAATGGGCCGTTCAATTGGGTTTTTAAGTCCACATCTTCTGGCCACACGAATCGACGGTCACTAGAGAAACATAAACAGTGATAAAGGTAATTTCTATTGCAAGTATCCCTAACGCAGATTGATGCAAGAAACGAGGCAGTACCGTACCATCGTCTACCCGCGTTCGTTGCGATAATTTCTACCAGAAATGGGCAATGGTTTTCTCGAATAATATGTACATGTAGAGTAAAAACACCGAATGGAGATTTACTCAAAAAGTTTCGATTAAACAGCTATTCAGATATACTTCCTTCCTTTCCCGTGAACTATAATTCCATCATAATTTGTATTGCACAATTAATGGACGATAAGTTGTTTATCTTTCCTTCGTTATTCGAAATTTTTATACCAGGTAAGTGTTTTGCCCACCTCTGATTTTCGCAACTGCACGCCACACGTGTACTTTAACACTGTAATGGCCATGTGAGGCAAACTGCAAGCACCACAAGAGGTTTTCGAGGTTATGTTTATGCCCAAACTTATGATACCCGATTCCCGATGTTTTTAGTACCATAGTAATTTATTTTTGAATGGTGAAAATTAAATTTTTTGTATATTCAAAGGGTGGCGTTTCTCTCAAAAGGCGTGTCTTCAAAACTTGTACTAATTTCTTTGTCACTGTGTAACGCAGTCTTCCTTTGTAATCGAAAAATCGCGATGTTAACTTCAGATGGCTATTTCATCAAAAATCAATTTTGTCACGATCAACTAGGTATGAGAAAGACTAGAGTTACTCTTATGCTTTAATGCGTTACTTTTGAATATTGAAAAATTTCTTTAATGAACGAGACATGAAATTACTCTTAGAAGATGTATTTGTAATTGACCAAAATTGTATAAATTTAACTGTTTATTAGAAAAAAAATTACAAACATTGGCCTGGTTTTGTATTCTCCTAGGTGTGTACACACCTATAAGTCAGTAAATATATGTTTAGATATTTGGATATTCAGGTCAGGGGAGCTTTATACTTCAGTTAATAAAAGGGAAAGTAGACCCTGACCCGGATACTCGAGTACTGGGATCTGATTTTCGAAACCAAATCGGATCATCCGGGTAGTAAAACATATAATTGCAGCGCAATTACGAACAATATTAAAAGAAATACGAATCGTCCCATAAATCATAGGCATTCCTACATTTATGCAACAATTAAAAATTAAATATATTCTACAAAAACTGTCAAGTGAAAAACAAAACGGAAACGCATAAATCGTCAATGAAATAACAAAATACGTCCATTTGATGAATTACACAACCATAAAGCCCATTGCGTATCATCAAATCCTCGAAAACCATCTGAAAACGGTTCGCCCCACGTGGCCATCCGTGTAAAGATTCACACGGCCATCGGAAGATCTAATACGCGTACAGGATCATAGATTTTACTAAGTATGCACTATTTCCCGGTCGTCTCTGCCTCCTCCGACAGTCGTGCCGCCTCCATTAGCTATATGGTCGCCTGCAACGATAGACAATCGATGAGCATTTCGACAAAAGAAATACCTAACTATTACGCGCGTGACAACCGAGACTTACGGTAATTTTCTCCAATATGGTTTCAGCGGGCTTGTCCTTTCGAACCGGAACGGGTTCGTTCGAACTCGATTTAACCGGCGAAGGTTGCTTCTCCTCGTCGATCTCGCTTTTCTTCTCGGGGCTCTTCAAAGCGTTTCGCGCTTCTATCCTCTTCCGATTGAGGAACGCCATCCCGTGGACTCTGAGGTGCTTGTCCACCGCGGCCTTGTCCTCGAAGACGGCCATGCACACGTGGCACTGGTTCGCCTCGATAGCCTTGCCGCCGATCTCGAAGTCGTCGATGCTCTCCGGGGCGTAGGACGTGTTTCTGGACATGTAAGTGATGGGATCCTCTATCCCGTGGAATGCTTTCAGGTGCATCTGTAGGCTAGGAGCGACCACGAAGTTGTCACCGCACTCCAGGCAGATCAGGTAACGGCCCCTGATCCGATGGTCCGTGGCGATGTGCTCCCTCAGGTCGGCCATGTCCGAGCACCGTCGGTCGCACTTCTTGCATCTGAACTTGCCCTCGCTGTCCTCGGCCGTCTCTTGCTTCACGCAGAGTCCAAGGCCAGCGAAATTACCATTCTTCCCTTCGTTGTACTTCTTGGGTGTCCATCGTCTCCTCCTCTTCGAGTTCGACGACCCGTTGTCCGACTTGCGTTTCCTGTTGCCCAGCAAATCCTTGTAGCCGCCGTTTATGAACTCCGGCGACATTCGAAGCAGCCTCGACGTGACGATCGTCAGCTTGCACTCGTGCGAATGCCTCTTCTGGAAATGATCGCTCAGCACGGTCCAGGACGTGTTTATCAACTCGCCGCATAAATGACAGGAAAAATCAAGGACCGTCTCCTTCGAGTTGTTTGGACCGTTCAGAGCCAGCCGCTGAGGGAACTGGCGACTCAGTCTTTGGCTACGCGACGTCGTCGTCGTGATCCGCCCGCTCTTCGACGCCGGGCCGCTTTTCGCGATCCGATTCGACTCGATGATGTGCTGGGGAATTCTGGCCAACGGCGGAGGCTTCGACGTCACCGCGTGCTGAGGGCTCGCCTGTTTCTGCGCTTGAGATTCTTCATCCTCATCATCCTTGGAAAACAGCGGATCGACGCTCAGTTTGTCCATGTCCACCTTGATCGTGTCGATGCTCGATTCGCTACTAGGGTCCTCCGCGTCTTTCATCTTCGTCGCGGTCGCGTTCGCTGACAGTTTCTTCTTTCCTTTCGCCCCTTTGCTTTCAGTCCTCTTCGCGTACTTTTTCACGACCCCATTGCCGCCCTTCAAGTCGAACGACGGCGGATCCGCGATCGACCTGACCTCCAGTATCTTAGGCAACGTTAAATAATCGTCAGCGTCTTGAGTGCCGCGCTCGAACACCTCGGACGTGATGGTTCTGGTGTTTATTATTTTAGGCATAACCGTTCCGTCGTCGATGGGTAGCTCGTGCACGTTTATGAACTTGTTCCAATCCTTACCACTGTTTCGAGTGTTCGTCGCCATCTCTGTTGGCAAAACGCCCCACAGCACGTCGGCGCTTATGATCTCTTTCAGTCGCGACAGATGCTCGACCTGCAAGTGGGACATGATCCGTTTCGCTTCCACGTTTACGAACATGCAGAACGGGCATTTGAACCATATAAGTCGTTGGACGACCATGTGCTTCTCCATGTGCAACATGTACTCCTCGCAACGGACCACACAACGACCAAGTTTGCACAACACGAGCCTTATCGGGAGCTCGTCGGTCGCGTTCGGGTGTTTCTTGTCATGGTGTTTCTTGTACTCGGTGTACGACGGTAAAACGATGTAACATTTGTCGCACGCTATCCTATTGTGGCTGTGCATGATCGCGAAATGCCTGGCGATGGACTCCATGTCCTGGAAACCGTTTATCTCGCAAATCTTGCAACCGAGGATACGCTTCTTCAACGTGTGGAAGCAACTGGTCCACGTGTGGATCTCCAACGCTTTGAACGCGGTGAATCTACGATAACAGTCGGGGCACAGGTACGGTTTCTCTTTGTCGTGGAACGTCTGATGAGCTACGAACCGCGTCGAGTTGCCCTGATAGCTGTTACACTTCTGACAAACGTGTCTGTAGCAAGAGCAATAAATATCGTTCGTCAGGTGCTTCGAAAAACCTGGAACGTAAGACTTGGGCTTCGTCTGTCTGTTACAAGATTTGCAGATAGATTTCTCGTCGGTGACAGCCAATTCGGATTCCCATTCGTTTAACAGCGGATCGTTGTTGCAGCTCTCGTCGTCGACCGTGTTGTTGCATTTGTCGATGCAATGTTTCAACACGTGCCGCAAGATGTTGACGGCGTTCAAATTTTCTTTGATCACGTTGTCGCCTACGAAATCCATTACGCTCAATATCTCGTCGTTGATTTGCTGCAAATGCTCGAATCGTTTCTTCAGTTCCGAATATGTTAGATGAAAGAATTCGTTTAGCATCTCCTGTTTACATTTCGTGATCATCGTCGACGTGTCGACGATAGTGTAAATCGGCTTCTGATTGTGAAACTTTATATCCAGATACAAGTTCTCGTCTTCCCCTTTGCGGAACGATAAACTTTCGAACGTGTCGTTGCTGTTGTTTGCGTTACCTTTAAGGTCAGTGGACTTTGCGTTCGAATAGGAAGCGTCGATCTTCCGCGTACCCTTCGCTGTTGACGAAGACTGTTTCGATTGAATGTCGCAACTGGAACTGCTCGATAATTCCGATGGTGATGGCGAAGGTGTCAAAGGAGTAACGTCGCTGTGCAGCAAGTTCACCCTTTCTGGTGTTGGTATATTTTCTAATTCGGTGGAATTTAAAGGTATCAACGGCGGAATACTGTTCGTCGATTTTGATTGAACGGATCCTTGCACCTCTTTCGTAGACACTTTTACATTAGGCGCTGCCTTCGAATTTTGAGTTGGATTTGATGGTTTAATAATATACTTTCGCCCATTCTGGTATATGACTTTATTCGATAAAAGCGGTAATTTCGTTTTAGACTGCGTAATTTGATTTTTCAAAATATCCTTGTCCGAATCTTTAGTTTGCAAGGTTTTCATACCGTTTTCAAGACTTGCATCAGGTACTAATTGAACTACCTTTTTAGATGATAATTCTTGCTTGCTATGAACAGTGATAGTATTTGAATCTTGTCCTATAAAAACAATCTTCTTACTGTTCAGGATGTGAGGTGGCAACTGATTAATAATCGTATTAATATCAATGTGTTTCGAGCTTTGAAACGTAACGATCTTTTGACCGGAATTTACAGTTAATGTATGTACATTTTGTTTTAGTTTATCTAACTTAGTTTTGCACGTGTCCGTTTTCTTCACAAAGGAAGAAGTACCACATTCCATCTTAGACAATGTATTTACGTGTAATAAATTTTTCGAAACTGTTTTGCTAGCTTCCTTATCTATCTTTACAATATTGCTTTCAGTAACTACCTTAATTGGTGGTGTTGCAGCCTTATTAGATCTATGCACTGTAGCTCCCCATAATTGTTTATCGGTTTCACTCTGGATAGAATCGTTTGTATCAACTTTTGGCGTGATCATGGTATTACCGTATGACATAATTACATCGGATGTAATGGAATTTATACGTAATGCGCTAATTTGTTTAGACTTATTACTCGCTAGATTAGCAGACTTAAGAGCAGAAGAAGAATCTTGAGCCGATCTTACAAAAACTGTTGTATGTTTTTTTACACTATTATTTACTGATATCTCGGGTTCAAAATGCTTTGATGCAGGCCCACAATCCACGAAAGCAATGTCATTTACTGTACAAGGATTGTCTTCATTTTCAATTATGCTTTCGTCGGAAACAGATGTTGCTATATCTACAGATGGTGAACCTTTTCTCTTGTCAATTTCTGAAGAGTCGATTTCGATATCGGTATGCGTACTGTTATTGACGGATGTAGAATCAAAAGAATTCAAAGTAGAAAATTGCTCTTCTATTGGTATATCTAATAGTTTAAAATGATTTCGGCCCTTGTAACCTTTAATAACGTGCATAATTTCATTGCTGCAATCTTTAGTTTCATCAGCAGTTAATTGCCACCAATGGCTATCAATGTTTCTGTCTTTTAACCAATCCATTATATGAACCTTTGTCATAAATGCTTGCTCCATAAAAGCTTCGCACGTCACATCAACATCAGGGTTCCAAATCATATTTGTTGGTAAAGGCATTAACATTAGATCACCCATATGCACGTAGGTTACAGAATGAACTTTCAAATGTGCAAAGAATTCGCACTGATTATAAAATATCCTAACTGCCCCAAATTTCTGACTTTTGTGTAAACCTCTACTTCGTAAATACGAACGTTTACTACGTTCTAATTGTGAACATTCTGAACATAGTGAACCTTCGACGGTGCTATACGCACAAACGGTCATAAAACAATACTGACACCAATATCCCAATATCCAACTTTTGCGTACAAGGTGTTCATCCAAACTGCTTCGAAATCGAAAGCTAACACAGAAAAAGACTTCTGTATTAAGTATGTTCGAATCGAAAATTGTTCTTACACACTGTGTAAAGTACAGTAGTGCCCACATAAGTGACCAAGTTTGGGACGGACGGGATCATTTATGTGGGCATGGGTACTTCTCAGAATTCAACGGAGATAAGGATAGAGGATAAGTGCGTGCGAGATACAATAGCTGACACCCGAAACCATGTATACAATATATCGATAACGACCGGCGTCAAGTTACGCTCGATACGCTCGATGTTCGAAGCCGCTTGGCATCTAAAAATTGGTGGGGATAACCACGGCCACTTATGTGGGCAACAATCCGGTCACTTATGTGGGCACTACTGTATATCATTCAATATACAAACAAATGTTAAGATGTAATGATTCAAATATTATAACTTATAAATATATTGTTAAACTTACCAGTCTTTGCACTGTGTACACATGTATAATGTGTCGTGTTCTGTAACATGTTCCTTCAAAGATGGGGGTGGTTCTTCTGGCACGTATGGCGGTGCCTTTAGAAAAACAGCATTTCTCAGTGCTGTGTAATATTTGACACCCCACCTAGTTTCAATTCTCCGATTTTTTCGTAGTCTTGGCATGAGATTCTATTTATTACATATCACAGTATCCTAGAGATACAATCCATGAGCATTGAATCGATACTTTGTAATTCACAAATACAAATACACTTCTGATATAAACTGTGATTATATTACTGCAAGAGTATTTATAATAGTATGTTCAAAAACGGCGAAATACTATTACTTCTAACAATGCAGCAATAAGATGTCCTCTATAAGCATTTAACACTCTTTCATGACATACAATGAATATAGTACAATACTATGGAATCATATAGCACTATGCAAGATTTATTCACGGTTATCATAACAAGTCTCACTATTAATTATTTCTGCTATATATCCTTCTTGTATCACGCAATGTATCAATAAAAATCAAGACATTATTGTTAATCAGAAAACCACCATATTCAGCCATGATATGTTTTGCTGTTTGCACCTTGTTGGTAAAGCAGAGAACACGGTGCTGCCGTTGCGGCAAATGATTGAAGCAATATTAAGAGATCCAAAATTATGTATCCAAAAAGGATTAAACGTTTTGCAACAATTTACATAACATGATTTTCTATGCCATCAATTAATGTTTGTTACCTTATGTTACTACAATCATTGGTGAAAATTGCAATATCTTCATTGATGTTGTGTATAACCGTACTCTCTTAAAACATGATAGAAGAACTGCATCCAAACACCTTCCTCAATATGGAATCCTGTGAACATAAATAAAAGTTATTAAATTTCGTTAGATGAAACAATAAATATTGTTTTCTTACGTGCAAGATCACATTTTATGCTATCATGTTCAATTAAAATGTTTCTTTGAGCAAAACTTACAACACATTAGACACTGTACCCTAGTTTTTAATTAGATCTCATTTACATTGCAAGTGTAATTACATTTTGAAAATATTATTAGAATAATAACTAACACACGATTATATTAACTGTGTTTCACATTACTAAATTACTTTTATAATTTCAATTAAATAACATGTACAATGATACATCTTGTGCAGATTACATTTTCTTTAATGAAGTGGGAGATACTTTGTTATATTCTCTATGTACATTATGACTTTTTTCTGATATTAATGCAGTTATACTTGCAATATGCCTTAATGTTTTAGTTATTCTCTTTAGCACAGAATTAATATCTGATTAGAATTATATATAATTTTATACAAAATATGATATTGTTCAAGTTAACTCATGAAACTTAAGAATCAAACTTTAAAGTGTTGTAGTAGTTGAAATAGTGAATCAAATGTTAAAAATAGTATACAAATCCATTAGTGATACAATACTAATTAAATAAATCTGTAAACCAGTAAGTTCCCTCAAAAAGGTAGCCTATATATCTATATATTAATTAATTATGGTTTCTTGTAATAAGGATTGTCTGTTTTACAAAATCCTTCAATCGTTAATATCAAATACCAACTATTACTATGTCTACCAGATTAAATTCTGTTTTAAGTAATATACATTAGACTTACAAAAGTTCTCTGTACTTATGGATTTTTATATATCACTAGCAATTCATTGCATTCTATACTCTTGCATTAAGATTATTCACAATATCATTATAACTCAGTATATCATCAAAATCTTTCACTTATAATGTTTTTTAAAGTATAATGTCTATTTGTTGCTTCTAACCTCTAGTCTATTTTTCATAGAGAGCGCTAGCTATATCTTTAAAGGTTGTATAGCATGTACAAAAAAAAATTTACCCGCCACTTTGTATAATATAAAATATGACTAAATTATAACTACAACCGAAGAATGTGTTTCAAATTAGATGCGTCTAATAAACAACAAGATAGATTTGCAGGTACATAAATTATTACTATTACTATATTGCTTAAATATAATAAAAGTGAATTTTACGAACCTCAAGATGGTATACTATCTTCTTTGTAAATAATCAACCCTCAGATATATCAATAAACTTTTCGATGGTCACTAGCGATCAAGTTAAAAACCATTGGAACATTTTGTAAACATTTTGAGGAGAAAATCACTAACGCCAAATTTACCACCTCTCCTAGCACTTGATGACTGTGTGACATAGATGCACATAATCATTGAACCGTTGATTCGCGGCCTACTCTACTAGAATAGGCTATGGCTGATTGCATTATGGAACGCACAATAGCTAAGTGCTAAAAGTAGTGATAAACTAGGACTGGTGACTTTCTCCTCAAAGTATTCAGATCAATTTAACTAGAACTTGACTGTTTATACGCATGCTCATGAACTATCTATATACTTCATATATAAAGGTATATATTAAATCGCTACGAAGGAAACTACGGTAAGCAAAGGTAGGTTGCGCAATTACGAAAGATGTCGTTTCATGAATTTAATCCACTCACTGGTCGTTTAAAACAATCCACGCAGCCTCAGTCTCTTAGCCCACTAGTAAGTAGATATAAGTAAAGATCATGCCAAATCCGTTGTAGAACTGAACATATATCATGCTAAGTATTTCAGTAAAATTGATATACACATACATTTTGTCAAGTATATTTTTCTGTACTTTTCGTAATCGTTGCTATTTTATTTTCGTGAAATAACTGTAATTTGTTCGTTAATATATTTCGTGAAAAATCTGAACGTAAAACATTGAGCATTTCATTTTGAAACAAGTATTTATATTTGCCATATTCTCCGCCCTACTATAGAAATTGTAGACGAATTTATAAGAAATAAAGTTATACATGCTTATGTAATATCTAATATCGGAGAATTGTGACAACAGATATGTAATTTTTTGTCTAAATTGAAATTTATATTACATTTCATACAATAAAATTGATTATCTATAATTAATTAGCAGTACAGATGTTTTAACAGATTGATATTTGTATTGCAGCCACCTCGCTCACTGCAAAGCTCAGAAATACCAGTCATGATTTACGATTCAGTTAAAACTAAACCGTTAAAGGTAGCAAATTCCACAGGGAATTATTCCACATTACCTCCAAAAATGGCAGCACTGTACAAGAAATATCAGGTACAAATACTTATATACTTATTATTAGCGTATTAATACAGAAAAATCATGTAATAAAATTTTTTTAACAGGCTGATTTGTCAAAACCTGTATATAACATGGGTGGGAAAATGGATAAAATATTGTTTGGTGTAACTTCTCTAGCAGCTACAGCTTGCTTTGTAATGAATATATATTATTTATCGAAAGGTGCAAAAAAATAGATCTATGTAACATTCTTATAACAGATATATGTAGGATAATATTTATATATGATATGTTGTAACTGCAAGGAAGATCCTTATAAATAAATTATTAAATCTATTTGTAAGTTGTATTTACTATTATTTCAGAAGTAAATGTACTTAAATTTTTATCTGTATTGATTGATAGTGGCATTTGAAGTAATAATGTATTATTTATGTATCATAATCAGAAGACTATAAATTACTAATGGTTATTGTTTCTCAAAAGATTTTGATTAACGTTAAATTTCAATATATAACAGTCTTGATCTTTTATCATAATCAATAGAAAAACAAGTTCACTTAAGTTGGCGTACGCCATACGCGTCTGTTGTTACCAACGTGAAAAAAATAAACCGTTAACGTGTGTGGAAGTGTTCCAAAATATATAAACAATTTTAGAACAATCCTACAGTGAGTTATTATTAACAACTTTTTAGTTCACTGACATGATGTTATTTTCATAGTATGTGTTATTATTAATTGGACGTAGAAATATTTAGTGACTTTAATGTGAATTAACTAGTGTTATCATAAGTCTATGGTGATTTTCCACTATATAACTTGTTAATGTTGCAATAGCAGTGTTGACAAGATTTTTGTATTGTGTACCATGCAAAGCAGAAAGTATTTCTATCAGTGAAAGTTTTCCAAAATGTTATTCCGATTTTGTAGATTATGTTACAACACCGTTGATTCGTCATTTAGAAACTTTCCAAGACATTATGTAAATACATTCACTACTTTTATTCTACTCTTTCCGGCATATCGTAAACTAACCTAATATAAATTTTAACTTAGGCGAGAGCTTTTGCTAAGAATAAACGTAAAGAAATAGAAATAAATGATGATGAAGCAACGAGTACGAAAGAAATGATACCGATAATAACGTGTAAAAGAAAAACCTACAATTTTTATATGGGTCAAGTTTACTCGAAAAATGAGAGAGTAACATTAGCTAGCAAAGGATGGCGTCACCGTGACTCTAGAGGCGATCATTTTTTCATACATCCTTTTGATAATGTATTTTGCATTCTATATCTCATCCATTGTTATGGAGTTTTCCTCGTAATTATAACTTTTCTTCTAGGAAAATGAGGAAGAAGTAAACGATCAATCCGGTTTTGAAACATTCGTTGATTTTAATTTAGAACCTTCCTTATGTAGTCACTTGGAAAAATTAGATATAAAGAAACCTTTAGAAATTCAGCAGTCAGCAATACCAACAATTTTTGAAGGATATAATACGGTATTGGCAGCTGAAACAGGTTGTGGGAAAACATTAGCATATCTTTTACCGATGATTAATAAAATTTTGCAATGGAAATACATCATAGAAAGAGATCAGAATTGTCCATTAGGGTTGATTGTGACTCCAACTAGAGAATTAGCAGTACAAATTGCGGTTTGTAATAATAATTCAATTTGATTTGTTTATTTATATGATAAGAATATTTGAATAACATATTTTGTTTTGTTTAGTTAGAGTTAGTTAGACTATCTAAACATCTTAATATTCAAACTAAATTGATCACTGGGGGGAAAACAAAGAAAATGATGATGAATCCTCCAGTTGAGCATGTGGATATTCTTGTTGGTAGTTTTGGAGTTATTAGTAAATTAACTACAGTTGGCGTTTATAATCTCACATTTGTAAGATATGTAGTCTTAGATGAAGCAGATGCCTTGTTCCACTATACATTTAAAGATAAACTCAAAGTTTTTATGAAAAGATTATCTGTAAGTCAAAGTCTCTTTTTGTTGTGTACTAATTCATCAAAAAATATTTTAACACTTAATCTCAATCTATGTAGATTGGGTACCATCAAGAATTTGATGACAATGGATTTCCTAAATCAGCTCAACTCATTTTAGCTTCGGCTACGGTTCCCTCGCACGTGGAAGAAATTTTAGACAATATTGTGAATGTTAGTGGTATAATTTAAATTACGATTTTCTCTGAGATAAAAATATAAAGGAATGAAAATCTGTTATTTTATAGGTAGATTCACTAAAATATATAAAAACAGCAAAATTGCATAAAATAATGGTCGAGCAGAAATTTGTGAGAGTGGGTAGCGATGACAAGCCACAAGAACTCTTGAAATATATAAAATCCAAAGTATCGAATAATCAGCGTGTAATCGTATTTTGTAATACAAATAGTACTTCCTATTGGCTCTATTTGTTTTTAAACGAATGTGGTATAAAGACTACAAATTTGAATGGCACTATGCCGTTATTCGAACGGCGAGGGAAATACGGAGAATTTTTAAACGGTAAAGCTATGGTATTATCAACGACCAATGCGGGTTCTAGAGGTTTAGATACAGTGATGGTCAATCATGTGTTAAATTATGACTTTCCATTAGACACGGCTTCGTACATTCACAGGTATGTGAATTTAAATCATTAGCGGTGTAATTTTGTACGTGTAATTTGTACGTAAAATTAAAAATTCGATGTGTTCTACACAGATGTGGTAGAACCCTTAGAAAAGGTACTATAGGTCACTGCAGAGTGACGAATTTCATCTGCAAACCGTTAGAAATCTCTTTTGTTCAAAAAATTGAATATTCGGTTAGAAAAATGAAGCCTTTGCCCATGATTAATTATGGAGTACCGAACATGGAAGAAGATGACATGATAGAAGAGAAGGATGAACCTATGAAGGAACAAATAATAGATGATATAGAAAATGTCGACAATATTCCATATTAAGACGTAAATTTTTGTTACACAATGTAAATAAAAATATTCGAATATCCATGAGAGTTTAATGCTTTTGTAATCTTTACATCCGTTTCTTTTCTATTCGTTTTATCAGTTTAACTCGTACAAAGTAACTCGGACGAAAAAAATCTCCGATGAAGCCTTAGCGATGACCCTCGATAGGATCAAAGAATCGACCGAAGTCGTTGACCTTAAGTCTAGTTGATTTCACTTAAGGTTTAGATTTTCTATTTCATTAATGAATTTAATTGACAAACGAGTGTTGCAATTTCGATTAAACACTAGGTCCCTTTTATTTCACAAAGAACGAGTCGACTTATCGCTTGAATTCTAGAATTCGGAACTGTTACAACCGGAGGAAGGAAATCGCGACCCACACGTGCGTGTTCATCCATCCGTCAATCTAATGTTCTGAGATGTTCGGCGGCACACCTACGCTAACCGCCCACGTATGGCAAATAGAACTACTATGAGCCAGACCGTACGTCTAGACCAGTTTATTAGCCGCGTTGTGTTTTAGTGAAATTAAATGTGATTACGCGCTCGGACATTCGTGTTTCCCTGTAAAGGGTGTGTCTACAATTGTGTCGTTATAATGTTCCGGAAGATAATACCTTGTGTATACGGAAGTACAGGTGGAAAATCTTTTCTATATCGAACCGTGGCGAGGAAATGTTAATTTGATTAATATAAAATAAAGTTAAACAACGCTCGTTATTCTCCCTAAATTCAGTTGGTTAAGGTGTCCTCGTTTTTCCGCACTAAAAAGTAAGAGCCACGACTTCTACTTCAAAAGCCGTCGTATAGTTTACAAAGACGCGTTTCAAGATATGATCGGTAGTAGAAAGTGTACTGCGTAATATGTAATTCTTTTTCGGAAGACGTTATGAAAAATTGTACAGAAACGCGATGAGTAGCCAGAAGCATAGACAATGAAAATAGACTAATTAGCGTGGGCAGTTGCGTGACATCTACGACTGGGGCATTTCGAAGTAGATAAGCAAGCAATGCGGGAACCCATGCTTTGGGAGAACAAAGATCTTATCTGGGCCAACTCTGGCTCGTGCCACACGCGTAGTTTCTCGAGAACGCGCACCCTCGTTTAGACGTTGAACGATAGATGCCTTTAAAATATACCTCTGATTCTATTATCTCCGAAAAAGAACGTGACTAAATACACTTTCCCTTCGACCAGCGTTTCTTTTATAATAAAACACAGCACTCTAATTCGACCTTAATTCTCGTTGAAGATCAGACGCACGTGACCTGTATATCAAAAGAAATTAATTCATCGAATTACGGTCAGAGGGAATCAGATCAGAACGTGCATCGTAAGAGGGTTAAATTGTGTCAAGTCTGAGTTTCAATGGGTCTTCGAACTATACGATTAGCTATTAATATCAATCGCTTAAAGCTTCCCATAGTAATTTGTTCGAAAAATATGTCAAACAAGTGGCAGACACAACCTTCGAACATCTATATGCTAAAGGTTTAGCAAAATCCTATACGTGTAATCGTACAGTGCGCATCAAAGATGGTGGTCCAACAGTGATGTTTCGTGAAAGAATGGAACAAACAACAATGTACTTACGCGGTAACCACGCAATTAATTCGTCAGGCTCCATCGATCTTGATCGCGGTGTCTGCATACGAAATACAGCGGTTGGTGGACCAAGAACACTATTGTCTCGGTAGATACCGTGCACTTTCTCTTGTTACGAGAAGGAAAATTATTCGAGCGTCGAAATGCATACGCGTGTAGCACGAAGTTGCTTCCTTTTCAACACGGCGTTGTGCAACAATCGACGGTTGAATATCGTTCGACTCGCATTCTCGATGGTAGAATCGACAAATCGCGTAGAACCGGCATTTCGTACGCGCTAACCTAATAATCGTGCGTGTTCGAGTCACGTATGCAGTGTAAACAAAACAATTTCTCGTATTCTTTTCGACCGCCGGCAACGTATCCTCGTGGCGAGCGAGCGTTACGACCGTAGTATGGAAGGCACGCGCGTCGAAGCCCGATGGAGGGGGATCTCGGTGAGCAGCCTACTAGAGGTGGACTCAGTCGTCCCGTGGCGCGTAACCTGTTAGCGTCGTTTCTGCTGTGTTCCGTACCGGGTCCGTTTCGCTCCGACTCTTTCGCACGATTTCTCCATTCAACTGCGCCGCGGGTAATTCCTCGGCGCGTTCTCCTGTTCCTGGAATCGGTACGAATCGATAAACGTGTCTCGAGATTACCGGCAGAAACACGGTTACCGATCGACACGACAGGTCCGGGTTGACGAACCCTTCGAAGTGACCACTTGGTTCCCGTAAAAATGCAGCCCGCCGTAGAAACGTTCGAACGTCTTCGATTCTCACGAATAATCGTCATACCGTGAATATACGAGCGAAGAAGCAAGCCGGGAGCAGTTCTACGGGAGATCGATCGAGAGAAGAGATCCCGACGTAAATCGAAACGAGACGCGCGACGTACCGTTCGATCGACAGCTAGGGGAATCGAGTTTCGAAGCTCAAGAGAACGACTCGGGTTCCAGCACGGATAATCGTGTTCTATGAAGTTGCTCGCAATCCGCGTTGCAACGAACGACGACGGTACACGGGTACACGCGTGTCCGGTGAATCGTGAATCGGGACAAGGGGTTAGGACAACGCGCCTAATCGATCGTTGCGTGCGAGTCCAGTGGTGTCGCGCGAAGAAGAATCATAGTACGAGGAAGAAGCCACGGAGACCGGGATCGACGGTGTGCACGGTGTGGATGAGTGGTGCTATCGGGCGATTTAGTTTATTTTGTGCTGGTAGAGGGAACCGGAAGCCGCTATATTGGAGAGGAAGCGAGAAAGCGGCGTGCCGCTATTCTGTGTACCACGGCAGAGGCGATCGTCGCAGCCAGAAAATGTAAGTTTACGTTACGTTCGCCGCACGGCGAAGCTTTTATATAGATTTATTATCCTCGATCGAAATAGAATCGATGGAGTTCCGTGGCCGTGGTACGGTCCGGGGTCACTGGCGTCCGAAACGAATTATAGTCTCGGTGAAAATCGTTCGCTATTCCCGCCAAAATATGTAGACAGATTCTGTCATTGGTAATACGGAACATAACCTAAACGTATGAAATTTTGCGCAATATTAGACATTGTGCCTCACATAGACAGTTGTCATATGGTTAAAAGCAAGGTAAAATGGCGAAGTTCAGCGAATAAAGCTGTTTTAAATACTCTTTTTGCGCTAGAAAGAAATTCAATACTGGAGGTTAAAGTTGTCACTGATCATAAAAACGTTCGAAAGCAGTGACGAGCAAAATTTAATTCGAATAATAGATAGCCAATAGAATAGTTAAATTTTCATCGGTTCATTGTGAAATATTTAATCTAGAGATATATGACATTTTTATCTAGATAAAGAGTATTGCTCGTTTCCGTTCGAAAGAAATTGTTTTCGAAGGAAGCAATTCTCGTCGAAGACATTCTCCCGTATTGTAAGAGAGCTGATTCATATCCCGTAAGTCGACTTAACGTTGTTGATTACAGATAGGTGAAGGTCGCCAGTGGCCACTGAACGCCAATACTGTAACACAGTAGGTAATTCATACTGTTGCAACATTCTCGATGTACCGACTTCCTAGTAATCGACTTGCAATATCCTATGCATCGATTTGTCCCCTTGATTAACTCTAACGGTATTTGAGTCACAGCTGCTACGATTTTACATAGCAAATGTCATTGTCTTTGCTTTTAATTTTCGAACTTAAATTGTGGAATATCACACTTCCAATTTGTCGTAATTATTTTTCGTATATTAATTTGTACAATTACCGTTGACACGACTGTTTGAACGATAATTGTAATATATGTGGGGTTATTGAGCAACAGAGGTGTACAAAGTCCGGTCTTCAGGCCAATTCAGCCAATTTGTTAAGCATATCTGGTCCACGAGATAAAATTAAAGACAAGTTAAAAAACGTAAATGTTTTAAATAATCTTAATTCTTTACTTTTGTTTCTGATCGTTCAATGTAATAATGTACACAAAGAAATATGATATTTTCATTATAAAAATTCCATAATTAAAATTGAGATTACTCCATATCATTTTTCTGTGTCTCGTTTTCTCGAGCTGGTATTTACAAAATTTAAATTACAAATTCGCCAGGCAGTTTTCGACTATCAAACGGCTCGTCGATGATCGTTAAACCCCTCCACGATGTCCTTGCATCCTCCTCTCGAAACGGATGAATGAAGTTGACTCTTCGTTATAAATGCTCGTTTTATAAAATAAACTAATAAATAACTTGATCAGCTATACGAGCATCGTTTAATTTTATTCGTGCTAAACTTTCGATCCCAGGTTTTAACCATCTTTAACTATGATCTATAAAGTACTGATCGTTATTGCTGAAAATATTTAGTCAACTTATTTATTAATTTTCCGTTTAAAATTGCGATTAAACGAGACTCGTTTAAGGTTTCCTTAAGGTCCCCGAGACGCGTACTTTTCACGATTCGCGTCGAATGAACGAGTAGAGCTCGCGACTGACCTTTTCGCGGGTATCTTTTGCGATTGAAGAGCCTTTTCATCCTTTAGCCAGTCTCAGCATCTCGCAGCAGGCCATCTACGTGGCTCCTTTTATCGAGGCAATTGCCCCAGGCAACCGTGTCCAATTATAACCATTTTTATTTAAACTAAGAAATTTTTTATCGCGTGAAGAACATAACAGAGTACTGTCCAGCTCCTCGAAATTATTCAAAAAGATACAATCGTTCTAATATAGCCCCGATATTTAGTTCCATCGTCAGTTAGAATCAGATTCGTCTTACGAAGCTCGCAATCACGCATTTTGTCCACGTTCTGGGGATTTTTTGTCACTGTGCGTGGCCGTGGTCTTCTCTAAGTACGATAACTGGAAATTCGCAATTACGTTCAGACGTAATTTTCGATAAGTGGTCGCGTGGGTCGCGCGTTCCTGCCTCCCACGCGATCCTCGAACTAACGAACCGTCGAAGGCCCCCGACCTATGGTGACTATAATTTCGTGAGAATTTTGTCTGCGAGCTAAACTCCTTGCCGATAAAAAACTCAATTATTATTTAGATTTTAAATTTCTCAACAGATCAGAGTTTCATAGCACATAAGGTGTACAGCACAAGTTTTTATTGCGCATAAAAATAAATTTATCTCATAGTTTAGCTTTTATTTGTTATCTAGAAGAGAATGTTGTTCATCTCTGGTCAATTTAGTTGGTATTGAAATGCATGTGCTCTCAAAAATGGAATGGTTAGATATATTACCCCAATGTTGCAAGGGTTTATCGTAAACGATATCGAGGGTGCTTTTGACGTGAATGGAAAGAGCGCGTGGGCTGTGAATCGCCCACGGTTGGACTATTACTTAATCCAGTGGTTGGGGAACCTTTTGACGTTAGAAGGCCACGTGTCTTTTCACAAATTCCTTATGAGGCCAATAATAAATATAAAAATGCATACCTTAATATAAATCCTTTATCCATATAAGTTTTTTTAAATCAAAAATACTTTATCGAACAAGAAAGTCTAATAATATCGAGACTCGATGCAACAAATAGTACTTTAACCTTTAACATTTAGTCTCAGTTAACCGGGATCGCCTAAATATCTGCATTGGTACAACTTACCCCTGTTTCAGCCTCGATCTTCCCTATATTTAAAAATAGTCCGAATGAGGTCGTGCTTGGATTCATATTCATTAGGAAAACCTTGACATAGATCTTCCTTTTGGAATGTATGCAGAAGTCATCTTACTATAGGTCGGATTCGCCATGTTCTTAATTTTCTAGGACGACCGTAGTCTAAATTCTTTTTTTAGACTTTATTTATAATTCATTGACACCTACACACGACTACTACGACAAATATTCTCTATCATTTAGAATTAGGCAAATTATTCAGACCTATTTTAAACACCAACTCGAGCTTCCACTTGTATTTTTTAAATTTAATTTCATACGTCGCTCTATTGATGTACACACGCGAAGTTACAAAAGTTTCCATGTACCAGAATAGAATTATTAAACTAGATTCGATGCGTTTCCTCGCAATATTAGACAAATCGTTCGATGCAGTGTTTCGAACGTCTCACCCGGTATACGTTGGCTGCTCGCGCGAAACATCGTGTGGCTATCTGACGTCCTGCGAGTTTTACAGAAAAAAGGGCCACTCCTGTTCGAAAGAAGCGACGTGGAATTCGTGTATCCCAGAGTGGCCGTTACAGGGAGAGAAGCCTTTGTGCCTGGCGTACAATGTTATTGTATTCCAGGCACGTATAGGCAATGGGAGTTCGTTATTACGCCTACTTCCGGTGGTCGGATCGTCGCGCGGACTGGCTCCGAGCTTTAACGCCGCTGCTCGAATATCCGAGGTCCGCGTACGACTTTTCACGCGAATTTTGCCCCATCCGCTGCCGATAAGAAGCCAAGCGAGCTGCAAACGACCATACTCGTCTCCTCTATGCTTTTCTAACGGGACAAACCCGTGGTCATCGGCTGGTTGTACCAGAAACAAAGCACACAATTGTCTGGGGGTAGCGGTTCTTTATTCTTTCGACTGCTGATCTTTAAGCAAATTCATAGTTTTATTAATAGAATTAACGAAATGGGAGCTTTGCAGAGGGTTGTCTGAACCCCTAAATATAATAATTCGTACCTTACTTGAAGTATTCCGTAGTTTCTTGAGGATTATAATGCATAAACATCCGCAGCATAGAGTAAAGCAGGCGGAGACAAATCTGATCGTTTGAACGTCGAGGGATGGAAAGTTATTGAGGGTAAATCTGTGCGGTATCGTTTGAAAGGCGCGACCCGATACTCGAAAATACCGTGGAAGAAGGCCAGCCCTGGTTGGAATTTTCGAACAGCTGCAGGCGCATACCTAAGCGATACCCGACCAGCCTCAGGTCGATGGAAGACCGCTCGTAAAGTCGACTAGGATTCGCCTCGACTCCATTCGGTTCGTACGAACACGTTGGAAATAAAAGTTTACTGCTCGTCGCATTTGACTTACCGGCTACCAACTGTTGACCGTCGTTCCACTCTGCGAATGCTTTTCGTTTCCACCCCTCCCGTAGTACGGCAGACCATTCTAACGATCAGCACGCAAGAAATACGCGGCAATTTTTACCACGCAACCGGGTATACCGGGGAGCCAGAGAGATTTATCCTCGACAGGATTCAAATTTACGAAATACAAATTTTTCTCACGTTGGAAACGTTACTTAGGACTATTTTATGTGAGCAGTGTTTTGATATACAGGGTGTTCGGCCACCCCTGGGAAAAATTTTAATGGGAGATTCTAGAGGCCAAACTAAGACGAAAATCAAGGATACTAATTTGTTGATTGAGGCTTCGTTAAAAAGTTATAGAAACAGTTCCGGTTATGCAGCATATTTTCAGTAAAGAATTTTTTTCTCGAAAGTACGTAGGATTTCGGGGGTATGTCTATTCACCAAAAGTGATTGCAATTGACCCCCGCAACCGAAAATAATTTTTTTAGTATGATTTGAAATTTTTTAATTTCGTCTAAAAATTTCAGTACTTTCTCGATTTTTTTTCTCGAAAGTGGATAGGATTTCGGAGGTATGTCTATTCACCAAAAGTGATTGCAATTGACCCCGCAACCGAAAATAATTTTTCTAGGACGATTTGAAATTTTTGAATTTAATTGTTAATAACCAGTGAAATTTTTCCCAGGGGTGGCCAAACACCCTGTATAGTTTGACAGCACTAATTTAAACTAATGATCGGTATTAGAACACGTTTTACCGGCGGAAAACAGATTTCTCTCGCATTGTAAACGTCGCTCAAGGGTGATTTTTATAGCTCCCAGTGTGCGTGGAGGCGCTCCGATTTTAACGCGTTGAAACACGAAGATTGCTCCGCTCGAGGACGTCGGAACGCCTAATGTTTATTAGTTGGCGTAATACGAGCAGCTTTCAAAATATTTGATCCTCCCGTTCGAGCGATAAACTCGTTCGAACGGCCTAATTTGTAGGCAGAAAAGGGATCGACCATATGGTCGAGTGGACCCCGGCAACTCGAACCCTGAAACCTTTCAGTAGCCTGGATCGTTCACAGATTCCTCCCCCTCGATCCTGATATCGTCGAGGTTACCGCCAGTTAACCCTTTCGTGCAGACCAATTTCAGGCAATTTATATCAATGGTCCTCAAAGTAAGATTCCTAGAAAAGGAGGGACGAGAAAGATTTTCTCCTATTATAAGTAATTAATGACTCCGACACAAGGCCTCGACAAACGCAAATTCTCTTTTAATAAGAAAATACCCTTTGTGGTAGCACAGTAGACTTCTTGGATGGGTTCCAACTACCATTCTCGCTTTACAAATATGCATTCTACGTATATGGGTTATTATCTTAAGAAATCCGGAATGTAACACGAAAGAATGTCCGATTTGGCACGGTGTGACCCCATATCGATGCACGTTCGCGACTTTGAACACTGTCACCGTTACCAGGCCACGCTCTTTCCTGGCGGAGGGTTCGTGGATGCATACCCAAGCGTGTTCGAGGAAAGGAGAACGGCCGAGACCCCTCCGTTGTCGCGAGATGAATTTGTCTGGGGTCGTCCTCTCGTCCTCGAACCCTCTCGACCCTCTTTCTTCTCTGTGCTTGTCCGCGCGACGCGAGTTCCGTTTAACGCGATGCCACGCATATTAAAAAAGCTTGTCACCGACGGGAGAACAACGGAAGACGAGTCGAAAATCCAACGGGAGGGAGAACCATCGAACGCTACTCGAAAAGCATTTCGGAAGAAGGCGGGCGACGGGAACAATGGCGACTAATATCGCGGACAGACTTTGAGAGTACCATCAACCCTCGTGATTTGGACATACTTTTATTTATTCAAACTCCATTCATAAATTACAGCAATAGCTACCAACTCCTAGAATAGATGATATTTTTGAACACGTTAAAATAGCTAATGATTTACCATAAAAGTCTCGTAACCTTTTGTAACGCTTGTAAAACGAATTCCAGCTTATTATAGTCTCTCGACCGAGCAGGCAAAGAGATCGATGACCGGATTATTGAAACGGAAATACTCTCGATCGCGTTTTAAGACTGTCCAACGGCGTCGATCGGGTTCAACATCTAGTCCACTTGTTTGCGCGTAACTTGCTCGTGCGAATCCCTATTGGTACAATTATACGACGCTCTAATTACCCATCGTCGTCACGAGCAGCGTAACGCGTTGCCTTCGAGTCGCTAAAAGTGAATCTTCGTAAATGCAGCGCTTCCGATAGATTATTCGATTATCTATCTGCGCGAGGCGATTGATCAACCGATTATCCAACGACATTGGGCCTTCGAAAACAAGGAAACGCATCGAATCGATGTCGAAACGGTGGCTTTATCTCGAGTTATATCTCTACATCGATTACGATAATCGTTTGTTCGTAAAAAATTGTGATAACTCGTCGCTGGCTACGCGACCTTGATATTTATTTCATATAACGTCGTGATTTCTCCGTTCAATTATGGTGAATATCGTTTTATCGGCGAAAAGATTGATTTTTCTTGTCAATCTTGGGCATCGTTCGTGAGTAATCGTGGCCACGTGTATCGGTGACAGCGATTAATAGGAATTCCCCACGCTAACCCGTTTCTGGTGAGCATAATACCGATCGACTAGACTGTTTCCTGCGTCGACAACCCTTCCCTGCGGCGATCGAATTATCGGGAGTCATCCCGTGGACGTCGGGTCGGCAGGATACAGGTTCTTTAAATGCAACCAAAGGCAATTAATTAGGGCCGGATGCGTTGATTGACCTCTGGATAAGTTCGTCAGGGTTCGACCGTTGGGGGCTTGGCCCTTTCGTTCGTACTTAGGAACGTTACGCGTACACAGGTTCCCTCAGGTTGTCGCCATCGACGAATTCTCGTTTGGCCTGAAAACCGAGCCACGCGACATAATTGTTTACGGAGCAAAAATAAAGTCCACGCCTTTCTCGTTAACCGCATGTTTATAAATAAGCCTTCTCCTTTTTCGCAACCCTTCTCGTTTTGACCTGTTTCGAACGACACGAGTGTAACCTAGATAGACAATTATTAAAATAGAACCTCGCCGATCCTCCATATTTTTTATAATCCCGGTTTTGAAAGAGTTGCCGTGGAAGGTAAATTTCTGTTTTTAACTTCGAAGTTTAAATTTGTATAATTGAAAAAGTTATCGACACGGCCAGGTTTGGAGACGATGGACGATCGATTTTGAATGGACCCTTTGATAGACGAGTTATCCCTTTTCTTCGAAGAGGGATTGTGCGTCGACGGACCACGGGTGGGTGCCATGTCGCGTTCTGTGCTCTTTACCGTTGCATTGTTTATGCGTGAATGGCCGAGACACAAAGGGCGCGCAATTCGAGCGCGTTCCCTGTATATCTCACCTAGGAAGAAGACGAGCCGCGATGAATGCGTCGATGTATCGCAGATGGTAGGGTGGAAAACGCTGTGGGGCGCGTATTATAATCCGAGGGTGAATTTCGAGACGCGCCTTTCGCATTCGCGAGAAAGGCATTCCACGATCGGGGAGGCTGGGGTAACCTGAAATTGAAAGAAACTCTTTTTTTTTCACAAACCGAGAAACCGTCCACGGGAGACTTCAGAACAGTTTCAAACGCAACATGCATAAAGGGTGTACGATACAATAAAAAAAATTTATACAAGCATTTGTCTATCCTCGTTCTCTGGTTACAGGCATTTTCCTATTTTAGCTCTTTATTTATAAATCAGAGATGATTTTTAGGTGAAGAGGCGAAGGATATTTCAAGGCCACTCGAGTATTTAATTTTCAAATTAAACCTACACGTTCCTTGGGCGCAGTTAGGTACGCCATAGGAGAATGTCTCTCTCATTAAGATTCAGATTTTGTTCCTCTGGTCGCATAAGTATGCAAGCTAGGACGCGAAGTACGTGTTGGATCGTTTGATAATAAACGAACAAGTATACAAATATTGTTGTTTAACCAACGTTTCGACTATCTAAGCGTGTAACCCTGTTTAAGCATCACTAAGAAATTATGGAACCAATATTTCGATGAATTATTTAGTTTTCTTTGGTGGTAAAAGATATCGCGAGCTAGCACCGAATGCGTTAAACGAGAATGTCTTTCTGGTTGCATTGCGACAACGGGATTACTAGCCACTTCGAACGCGAAACGTTCGGAAGAATCTGCGAATATACTGTTACGCTGCACAGCGTGTGGGCTAACTGTAAAAACATCCACCGCGGATGCTCGACGTTTAACTGCGAGTAAAGTTATCAACGGTGCGAACGTCCCATTGGCGAGGCACAATACGACGTCACACCGCGTGTGTGAGACCTCTTGCAGCGAATGCTGCTGCACCGTGAAAGATTTCACGGGACGATCCGCGTCGCGTGCACGCGTAGCCACGATCCTCTTTTTACGTCGTTCCGACTTAACGCGATCCAAAAGAAAACCGATTCCATAATCTTGCATTCGTTTTTTGCTTCCCCGCGATCTCGAAAATTAATTCCCGTTTCCATCATTCGCGCCAATGAATACCGTCGAACCTTTTTAGTCAAACCTTTGACGAAATCGGTAACCAAAGACTGCGTTTCGATCGATCAGTGATCTATATACGCGTCGAAAGTCTCGGGGAAGATTTTACCAGGAATTCTTTACTCTGTTATGCGTCTAAGCAGTTTTTACAGAGTATTCTTGGGAGCTATCGCGTTAAAAGAGAATTGAGTGTAATTCGGAAGCCTCGCGCGAAATCCGATTGACCGGTTTCTCGAAACACGAGTCACGGCACTGCACAGTGGGACAGATATCGGGGAAACGTGATCGGAATTCAAACAAATCAATCGGTTTGTTAATGTTCTAAACACGAACCGTAATTAATTATTTTTGAAAGTAGTCCGCGATTGTTTGCAGAAATCGTGCAGAAATCTCACAATATAAGAAATTTCTTTATTACGAAAAACATATAGTATTCCATGTTTCTCAAAATATCAAATTGATCGTTTGGTTAATTACTGGACTGCAGAATACTTAGAGTAAGACACGAATTATTGTATTTAGGGGTTGAGACAACCATCTACGAAACTCCCATTTCATTAATTCTTAAAGAAGAAATTTCAATGAAAGAGTGGGAGGCAATTTTCCCAGTATCCAGGCGAAGAGAAAGGGTCGGGCGCCGCGACGTCAAGACGCCAAGACATCTGTTCGTTATTTGCGTGCGTCTCGGCCGCGAATCTTTCTTCGTCTTTCGCAAACGGTCGTTTCGCGATCGTTTCCAACGACGGTTCAGTTGCATTTCTCGCGCGGTATCTCGTTACGAAAGTAACAGTAGAAACGCGCTCGACTTGCGCTTTTACGGTGCCCCGCGACGAACGAAATCGCACCGCCATTGCTGCGGCCCCAGCAGCCACAATACTGTCCCTCTTCTTGCAACTAAATCGCCACCGTCGAGTTTCATCCGGGAAAAGTCTCGCCTCGACTTTGTTCTTGGCGCTGTGCAAACTCGAGCGGACTTTTAATTGCTCCGCACTTGCATTTCGTAGATGACATACATTTAAACGAAAGGACCAGGCGTGTATGGTGGGCCAAAAAATAAATATCGAAGCTGAACGTATGTATATATAGGAGCCTGATGTATAGGAGTAACTTTAATAAATTTGTCAACACAACGAAACTGTGTGGATTCGTAAATAAGAAATGAAATGAAAAATGGTTGGAGGTTTCGTTGGTTGGCCTTCGGTTGAAATTTTGCGGATCTCCGGTCACGTATCGTGGAGCGGAATGCCCCGAGAGCGGGTCACGAAGAAGAGGAGAGCCGTATTAGGTCAGTAGCATTCGGGTGTTCGCCCTCCATGGAAAGGAGAATAATAATAAGAGGAATCCAGCCCTCTCTTTCCTCGTCATCCTCGTTTCTTCTCGGTTGGGTTAGGTTTGCCCCGAGTGACTCTCCGGAATAACGGCATCTCTCTGACCCTCCTCTTCCTCCACGTTGCCTCGGACTCCTTTCTCCGTGCTCGTCGTCGTCGACTTGGTCCGCGACTTTGCCTCCGACACTCTCAGCGTTCACCTTCACCGACGCGGTGCTCCTCCTCTTTTTGTGTATGCATTCCCATGGTACTCGCGCGCCTCAGATCAAACATACACACGCAAACGCTGCACGATATAAGAACGTGGCTCCGCGGATGCACTCGGGATCCTGCCGACTCTTTACCCTTTCGACGACCATTTTTATTCCCTTATTCACATCGTACAGGTTTTTGATCAATCCTAATCTTCTTTCGAAATTGTTATTAAATGCAGTTTCTAGCGACTGTTTGACTCCATTCATGATTAAATATACAGACTGTCCGCAACACTTTGACGGCCGTTGTCACGTATACGTGATTTCACCGTTAACAGTCTCCTTCTTGCGTTCGTTCGGGTTCAAGATTTATTTGAAACTGTTGTACTAGTATTTCCAGTTTGTTCTTACAAGAAACATAACAACGCGTTATTTTACCAAAGTTAGGAACGTTGAGAAATTGGAATCGTGAGAACAGAAGAAATTACGAATAAAGCATTTGGGTACAAAGGCGAGGTACAGCTATCTGCTGTTATTAACCTAACCTTGAATCAAATCACCCACTTTCCGGTTGTGCCACGATTACTCGGACATCCTGTACAAATAAGATTGCAACTTCGTCTGTAACTGTAAAACTTTTATACGATTTCACGTGCTTTCTGTTAATGCGTGGGGAAGAATCGTAGAGCGCAATCTCTTAAAACCAATCTCTCTTCCTAGACGAAAGCTCATTTCTTTTGCATCAGGAATTGAGAAACTACCCAACGAATGAGAAATTAACTGAACTCGGTACATGTATTTCTGAAACACTCTGTGTACGGATATCTAAATATCTCGGATCGTTTCTGTTGGGATAGAATTCCGAAGATGCTCCAAGTTTCCCTGTATCTTAGCCCTTAAGATCGAGCGCACCCGCGCGGAATACGTAGACTGGTTTCGAAAAACTTGTCCGTACCACCACAAGTGTCTATGCATTCGTGGTAGTATAAACGAGTTTTTTTTCTTTTTTGAAGCCAATGTACTCGCCACAGAAGATTCCCCCGCTCGTGTGGCTGCCTTTGCGCACTTCCTGTGGATTTCCGGTCGAAAGTTCTCTCGGGTCGAGGAACACGATATTAAATTCCTGCAGTTCCGATGATCCACGGCGGGAACGAATTCCCTATCTTCCGATCGATGACCAAACGATCTACGATGAGTAATCGGCGCGAACGAGTGACGTCAGAGGCTCGATGGCGTAACGGAATCGACGAAACACCATTAGGAGATAGAAAAGAAGTTGCAACTAGCAGAATTTCGTTGATACGATTGCTTCTGTGGATGGTGACTAAACCTTAGTCATGTATTGTCTATCACAGGTGGTTCTTAATCGTTTTTTTTTCGATGATCGCGCGTTTATGCGTCATCGCAGACGACAATGTTCGATTCGACGCGGTATTGAGTCATCCGTCGTTGATGTTAATGTATGATAGTTGGACACGTTTGGTACACCATTTAACGTCCTAATGAGGGATCGGAAGAGCCGCGGGTTCTCGTACAAATGTGTGGGTTATTGGTTAAAGCAATTCGCAAACGATCCGTAGAAAGATTCACTACTTTCAGAAAATTGCGCGTGTAGCACTGGTCTTACTTTATCCGGGTTATGCGTCCATAATCTGTGGTCACAATCAGAGATGGGTAATAGATGGCTGATGAAAGTCTCTGAATCTTTATTAAAATTTGTGAACCGCAAAAAGGATGAAAAATAAAGGATATTACGATAAAATGAGGTTGTAGAATAAGTATATTTCAATCTTGCTTCGTCCAAACGAATCCATGGAATCTAAATAAATGTGTTAACGTTTCATCGAACCGATCCCAATCCCCTAGTCGAAATCTGGGTAGACGGAAGTCGTATGAACGACAGTAATCGATTTGTTTCTTCGTGGCTGGCTGTGATTTTCTGTTTTCTGGGCCACGGTATGCTCTTTCTCAATTTGTCTGTATCGGTGGGGCTCTTGTGCACGTTTCTGCCCGCATATCGCGCGTTATTCGATGGAGCCTCTCGTGCAGCCTCGTCTCAGGATTCGATTCCCCCAACATCGTCCCACTAGGGTTACCATCCCTGGTGCCAGGACCATTCTCGCGTTCTCCGCCGCCCACGGTGTCTCACATAATGTGACAATGATCGATAGTTCATATTTCATTTATTCATGTGGACGTAAACCAGACAATCATCATTGTTCACGCTAGAATACTCCAAGTATCATTCAAGTCGCGTGGAATTAAATGGTTTAGAAAAATTGCGTGTATTACTAAAATAAAGTTTCGAAACGTAACCCCGTAGGGCCTTTTTCCAGGGCCCGGTTCAATTAAGCATTGTTCGAACTGGAATCTTCTTTTCCAGTCTGCGGAACGGTAAGACTGTAGGAATGCTCGAGCAGAGAGAAACTTTGGTTCTCGTTGTTCGAACGCATCGACTCCGTGAATAGGCGTGCGTTTCCTTTGTTACAATTCGGCTACTCCTTTCAGTCGAAGGTACACCTGCACGCACCAGACTGCCACGGTCGTATACCTTTCGAAACGGAGTCGCATTATGCGCCCGGCTGTGCTGCGTTTTTCACGATATCTCGGCCTCTACATCCGTCAGCCTCGGTAATACTAATAATAATACGGCTTTATTATACGCCTACAGAAACCGCAATAATAGAGATCAAAATAAGACAACTGATAATGTTTGTAATTTAACTTCACGGTGTGCACGGAACAAGAGCCAGGGTGTGATTGTTTTGCGACACAAAGAACCAACGTTCAGAACCAGATTAACGGGAAACGTAACATCATTCATGATTCAAATTTTATTTATTCAATATTCTTAAAATGGTCTTCTTCTTGGAATAGAAATATTAATTGCAAACTCATCTACGAACTACAATTTTGCCTTGCAATCGCGTATGGAACGACGTGTGGCAACGAAAGGAGGCTCTCTCCAAGCCCCGCGCGTTTGCGGAAACTCTCTCGTCCGTTTGAAAAAGCCTAATCAGATTCGGGGTGAGAATCTCGTGGTATTAAGCGAATCACGTACACGGCGGAGTTTGCATTGGAAGCTTTCACTGTCGGTGGACGGATAGAAGGCAGCGGTGCAGACGCGCTCGAGTCACGACGAATCCTCGACGACCGCGTTTCTGATGCAATTGCACATCTGCATCGAAGCGTACGACTGTCGCCTCGACGAAAAGTTACGGGCTCCGTACGAACGAGGCTAAATGAAGCGTTTCAACGGGATCGAAAAACAACGAATCCAACGCCCCAGGCGTTTCGAGAACGCGGCGTTGCGCCCGGGACTTAGAGACCGCCGCCATGTTTGTTTGAGCAACAGATTAACTCCTCGAGCGAAAATGGCGAGCCTCGTTCGCCGTAATTTATCTCTGCAAACTCCACTCCGACGAGCTGAAAATATTTCAAGTATTTGAATGGATACATTCGAAATTTAATTTAATATCGAACGAAAGAAGTATCTATTTATTGAGATCTCTCGACGCGAATATAAATACTTTGGAAAAGTGCGCTTTGAAGATGCACGTTGTGTATTCGTTGATCGAATATTCGAAAGTCGAATCGAAAGTCGACGAAACGCGAATGACTCCGACTTTCCGTGGTTGTCGTTGTATTACACACTCCGGCGATTGTCTTTTCCACTTTCACCGATTCTGTGGAAACCGTCGTTTGCGGGAAGCATGAATGAACATTATTTTCGCGATATCGCCTATCGATTCCAAGGGACTACCGTTATCAGGGTTGCTTATCTCGACGATTAATACCGGAGCAACCGTGACTCGATGTTTGTTTGGCCTCGCGATTCCCGATCGTTATCTCGACCGGAATAGTCCGCATGAAAGGCAGCCCGTATTGCCGCTCCATTGAAAATAAGGCTCTCCGTAACGATAACAAGGAAAGAGTTTCTGGTTGGCTGGACAAGGACTGGCAAAACGTTCGCGCGATGATTGCCTACCGTATTCTCTCTTCGGTCGTTGGATTCGTTAATTTTTCGAAGATCGCAACCGACGCGGAAGCGCGGAAGAACCGTGGCGAAATAGAACCCAGAGGCCGGCAGAAGTTTACTCGAATAACAAGAAGGATAACAGTTACAATAATAATGGCTCTTCTATTCGGAGTGTTCCGGCGATAGAGCGGAATAACATTTTTTTGCACGATGCTTCCTTGTCTGGAAAGATCAAACCTGAAACGCAGGTGCAAAGCTACGAATAAGGAATAGAAAAATTTGACCAGAGATCGCAATAGTCAAAGTTGTGCTTCGATTCTTAAGAGAACATTAAGAGTCTTCGAGGATTATTCATCTTTGCTAGCAGTTTTAAACGAATTATTAACGCAGAAGGAAAAGGTGGGGATGAATTTGGGTGGCGATGGCGTAGAAACGAGGAAATTCAGTACAGCAGGAAGTCGAGCGAGGAGATTCCGAAACAGCGAACCGACGATACAAATTGCACGAGACGGTCGATGTTATGCGATCTTTATTGCATCGTGGTACCGGACACGAATCGTTACGTCGAACCTTTCGTCGTTCCAGCGATGCTCAGGAAGATCGCTACGAGCCGATAACGAAGCGGCTGGCCCGCCACCGGAACGCCTACGAAGAAGTCGTTTTCCTTGCGTAACGCATCCTCGGACACGCCGCCGCTCGTCTATCTCCGTTTTTCCGCGATATTTCGCGCCGGTTCTCCTCCGAGGATTTCCGATTCCGGGAGAAACACACTCGAGTTTCGCGACGGGGATCGTTTCGGAGAAGAATGGACGCGAATAAAAAGAATTCCGTGTCGAGGCGAACCGCGAAGGACCACGGAATTCCGGATCGCTGACTAGAGAGGAAGCCTCTCTAAATACGTCGATTCTTGGAAATAAAGAGAATTAATATAAGAGAGAACATTAACTAATCGTTTAACTTCTTAGAAGTAACCCGGAGACTTGGAATCGCTTATTATTTGTACTGTACGTCGCGTGAGAAACTGTCGAGGCGGTGTACAGTTTAAACATATGCGAGAAGACCGTATCGAATGGTCGTCGCTATCCCGGTGATCCTTGGCCCGTTCTTCCTGTGTTCTGGTTTTTTGCAACGCGAGAGGAAGGCCTGGAAGCGCAGGACGAAGCCTTGGACTCTCGAATCTTGACACGCCAGAACGATTACGCCGCCGCAACCCGTGGGAAGAGCACCGATTCCCGGCCACGTTCAGAATTTCGATGCGACGTTGATATGTTTAAACCATTACGATGCGAACGAGCGAACCTCTGTAAACCTAATTGCACCCAGGGAATTACATTCCTGCCCATTTCTAGAATCCTCGAAAAGAAGATCTCGATAAAGTTGCTCGGCCATTAATCCTCGCGACTGCAAAAACAGTCTACAGGGCGATTCTAGACCCTGGGACCAGCTTCTGCCACTTTTCTAAGCAAAGATGTTACAGAGTCTGCAACTACGAATTGTAATTAGAATTTTTTTGAGTCCTCTGAAAAGAGAAAGAGTTTCGTCGGAGAGAAAAATCGAATCGAGTGGATACGCTGTCGATTAAGCGAGGGTTACGTAGGATAGACAGGCACGAAGAGCCGGAGGGGGAGGACTTCCGGTGCTCAGGGCCGTAGCTCGCCCTCAGCGCTTATTCTCGTCTCCCTTTCTCCGGGCAGCACAAAGGATTCTCCGATCGTCTCGAAGAACGAGCCTCTGCATCCTTCGCGTGACGAGAGTCTGTCGTTGAACGGGACGAAAAGAGTATCCTTCTGCCAGATGACGCTTTTTTTCGAGGAAATGCGGAACGAAGCTTTCGATATACGATTTAAACGAGGTCGCTGAACTCGCTTCTTTTTCTCTTCTTTCCATTAAAACTCGACCCTACTTTATTTGAGTAATTGAGATTTGATCTCGAGCCACGCCCTGTCGCAAGGGCGTAATTTTCAGAGAGGACGGTTTATAGTTTTGAACGACACTGTAGATAAGTGGCGATAGAACCGCGTATCTGCTAATTCGTCTAACTCGAGGATTTACTGCACAGCGATCGAAGCGTTCCCGTGGAAATTGCGGAGTCGAACGAGCGCGCGGATGCTTTTTAACTCGGGCTAATTTCTGTCGCGTAGCTTTCCCATCGTTGCGAGACATTTCAGCGCGACTGGCACGTTACGTAGCTGGTAGATATAAAGCGGCACGGTCATAAATTATACCCAATGAGAAATGCGTCTGGGTGCTGGCGGTCGGTGTAGCATTACTCGTAATTAGAGGCCGAGGAGCATTAAAGTAGAAGAAGTGAGTCGGCCGTGTTGCAACCTTTGATTGCTGCTCGGCTTACGCCAGATTATCCGCGATCGACTTAGGTTCGTTTTGGACGCGCGACACGCGCTCTAGCTTAGGCCATTCTATCACCTAATCGATCCCGCTACGATGGAGAAACCAGCGACTGACGAGAAGCAGGTAGCATAATCTAGAAACAAACATTCTGATTCACGGTCGTTCGCACGAAAATAATTCAAACTTGCAATGGAAACGGTGTTTGTTTCATATTTCATTTATACTTTATAGCGTGCTACATGCATTGCAAAAATGGTGCATGGAATTATTGCCGTGGAAATGATATTTACAGGCGGAACGGCAGAGGCAAGCGCAAGAAGTAAGTCGTATCGGAAGAATAAAAGTAAATCGATTCGTCGGAAACAATCAATCGAGTTTCTTTCTCGCGAAATGGGAATTTCTCGGTGAAACGTCCCGCGAGACGCGATCGGCCATGCTTCCCGCGTTAACGTCCACTCGTTGAAGTCTCCGGGCAGCGTTAACCTTAACCCCCTTTATCTCCCTACGGTCTCCACGGCATCGTGGAAGAAGTGGTAATCGCCACAACATTGTATTCAAATGTCCCTCCGACGCTGCAACGTCTCAACAGCGAGAAAGAGGGAGGGTGGAGCGGGAAACGCGACTTGGAATCGTGATATCCGCTCGACCATTTCGTTTTCTCCGCGTCGAGTAGCCTGGCAAACACACGTTTCTTTCGACCAACTTCGTCCCTTAGTAGAAACCCAGACCTAAATGGTGTTTGATACTTTCCAAATTAAATGAAAATCTAAAATTTGAAATAAGATCCACCTACAAGATGACGGCACATTTAACTAAAGATCAATGCTCCAGACTTTTGACCAATATAAGTCGAAGTTAGTTTATAAACAAATCTAAATTTGCGTTCGTTGCGAATAAAATCCGTCCGATTTTGATTCACGAGCGTTCGTAACGTCAAAACAAACGGGAAACGGCTGGATCGCGTCGAAGACGCTTTATTTCTCCAGCAGGAGTCCGTAGTCCGTTAATCTTCGGCGATTCGAAGACGAGGGAGGGCGGGGAAGGTGGTCGAGATCGACGCGGATTTTCATTTATTTTCTTCTGGATTTAATCGCTTCCGTTGACCGACGTTTCCTGTCGTCGTGGCGCTTCTCGCTAGCGCGGACACGCGTTGGAAGAATGTCAGCGACGAGATAGCCTCTGGACGAACAACCAGACGTAATACTGTCGTTCTCCGCTGGTTTCTGTTGCCAGGCGTTCATTCATTCGCGCTATCGTCCTTTCATCGCCGCGTACGCAATCTTATCGGGCACTGGTCACCGTTAAAACTGGTTCGCGCAACACACTAATTGCGTGTTCGCGTCTACGCGCTGCCACGTATACATTAGGCCGCTGCAAAGATCGGATTCGGCGATCAGAATGCCTGAAAAATTATTATTTCGCTGTTAAATTGTGAAATAACCAAGTTCTCGAGTTCCAGCATTTTTATACTCTGATTCTTCTAAACTAGTCAAAGACAATGTCCTTGTTTCTTCTCTTAATGGGAGATTAACGGGTCAATCTTATGCAAATTTTGTATGTAACAAACTGCATGAAGTATTCGGTAGAAGCTTCATTAGATGTTGTACGTCGCGCATGATTTATGCATGACGGTGCTCGTCCCATTTCAACCGAAGTGGCCAGATAGAACACGAACGAATAATTTTCCAACGGATGGATAGATCCTGCCGGATGTACCGTCTATTCTCCTTGGCTCCCACATTTAAATCTGATGGATTTTTATTTTTTTTCAACCCACCGCGTTTGTTTATCCAACGTCCATTGCCAGGTTTCTGGTGCGGACCCGAAACCTATTCTCTGGCGCGGTTTCGACGAGTAGTTCCCATTGTAAAAAATGATCGTACCGTCGAAACGAGGGTAACGACCGCCTGTATTCGCAATCGAGTAACACACACCGTATGCTGGATTCGTTGCGTGGACGGCTGCCAAGTTCTCCTCACGATTCTCGATTCCAAAGGGTCAACGATCGAACGCATCGTATTTCGTTGCAAGAGTGCGTCGAGATTGGACGATGGAATACTTTTACCCCGAAAACGGCCCAAATCGGACGCCACGTGCCGTTCCTCCGGACTATGCGTCCTCTGTTACGCATTTAGAACCCTCGACCCGAGCTAAATCAGTTCCCTGGAATCGGTTCGACATTAGTTCTCGTCACTCTTCGTAGCCTTCTTCTGACCAGTATCTTCGAAGTCTTCTTTCGAACAGTATCAAGTAACGCAACTTGGGCCATAGGTTTAGGCAATAGTTAAATCATCCATCACTTTAGCTTTTAAACAATATTCGTATCGTTGGGGACAAGTACACTATATTACTATTTCCTACATTAAAAGAATCTCTAAATATGGAGATGAAATTCGTGACCCAGCAGTGACACAATCTTTCCCGAAACCTCTGGCCACCGAATCTGATATTCAAGCTCTCCAGCTGCATAGTGTACCTACTTAAAAATTGTGGGAGAGCGGGTGTTTGACTCGAGACAAGGAAGGGTCGACAAAATGAATAAAATCGGAAGCTCGTCGACGCTCGTGGGTGCATAACTAAACCTCGAGTCTCACGGTGTCGACACGCACGATAATGTACTCGGTTGTCCGGCTTTATTTTGTAACTCCAAACCACCGATTCCGGGATGAGGCGACAGAAGGCATCGACGGGCCACTCTCGACCAATTAAAAGTCGATTCAGACCTGGCTGGGGAAATATTTTTTCGTTCCTCGAGTTTCATTGTATACGTTACAAGCACACATCGACTTTAATATTATTTTTAATTCAAGTATCGTTTCGTTTTGCTTGGTCCAGAACAAAAGGTTCGCCAATATCCTCGTGACGAACTAAGACGTTTACGATTGGGTGGGGTTCTCCGGTGCTCTGGTATCCTTCTCAGTATTGTTCAGTGCCGCGTGAAACACGCGTCGACCTCGGTAGAATGTTTCCAACAGAATATTGCGTAGATAGGACCGTTCCCCGATATAATGTAAGGACGAGGGGAGGTAAGAGCAACCGAGTTGTTTAGAAATAAGAATTCGAGGAATGCACGAGTGGCTGGGGGAGGGTGATTGCTCTTAGGGGCGGTCAGCGAGTCGTGAGAGTGTGGAGCTTACAACGAGTTTTGAGAGAGCAAAGTGACACGGAACGTATAGAAAATCACGCGGCATTGAGCTCGAGTCGACGATGCGTATTCGTGCTCGTTGAAATATCGAAGTCCACGTTTCGAGATCAACGTTGTAACATTAGCGCGCGAGCAGAATGTCTCTAACTACCTTGGCTCGAAAATGATCGGTAACGGGAGGATTTAACGGCAGTGGGTCTAACGATCTTAATCGTGCTGATTATTAGCATACAACTTTCTCTTTCGTTATCGCCTGAACGGTCGTTACGAAGGACTTTCGGCCCTCTGATGCAAGTACAGAAGACTATCGGTAGAACTGATAAAAAAAACCTTCATTTTCTAGGGTATCGAAACCTTGAAAGGTGATCTCAGTTGTCGCTTCGTCCACTACACGTAATCTTCCGAATGAGTTTGTAGACCTGCTTCCGGGGGGCGTTTACAACAACCTTCTACCGGATCGCTGTAGTTCTGCTTAGGTTCGTCCACGACACGCTACCTCCTGGCTCGATGTAGTTCTGATTCGTCCACGACAGCCTCCTAACGGCTATTCTGCAACAGGTTCCTCCGCGACATCCTATCTCCTGATAGCTCCTTCTACTTCTCCCGCAGGTTCGTTCATCGACAACATGCTAATGGCTTCCTGCAGTTCTACTACAGGTTCCACCGCGACAACCTCCTGGTGGCTCCTGTAATTCTCGTATAAATTCCTGCAACGACATCCCATTTCCTAGTTCCTCTACATCTCGTCGTTGACATTCTACTATACTCTTGTCTTATACGTTCGTCCTGGTGGCTCCTTGTACTTCTGAAACAGATTCTTTCACGATATCCTATCTTCTAGTAGCGCCTTTTGGTTCTGCTGTAGGTTCGTCGGCAACAATCTTCTATCGACCGTAGTTTTGCGCGCTATAGGCGCTGCTACATGTCTCTGTACGAAAGATATTTGACAATCTTATGGGTTTTTCGGGATCGTCGAAACCAAGAGCCCCGAAAGCGGCGGTGTCCGCGTGCTCCGAGCGTATTTATAGTTGGACCGTTAAAAACCGCATATTCGAGTCGCGGCGGTGGTCGGTTCCGAACAGGGCCGTAGTACGGGACCGGTCTCTTAATCTTCTCTCGAAATAAACGCCCTCCGTGCACGGTCGTGGTTCGCGGTGCGCCGTGGCTGCTGGCCGGGGAGCCGTCCTATCTGAAAAATCCGCTTCCGTCGCGCGTGAATTGCGCAACGGGCGCGCGAAACCCGAAATTAAATTGTAAATTCAACCGGGGGTAGGCGCGAACGACGAAAGTGGCAGCGAAATATCGCGTAATTAATCGTTTTAAACGAACGGGGAGACGTGGATGGCTGCAGAGGGGGGGTTGCAAATGGAACAACCCTCGTCGAAAAATAATCGGTAACGAGACCAACGCACCGTTGGAAACAAAAGAGCGCGTAATTGAAATCGGGAACAGAGGGAATCACGACATATGTTGGGGTCTCTCCACCGAGAGAAGGAACACGTGTCAAGGATCGACAGATGTTCGCGTTCTTCACCGTCGATTAATAAATATGTTAATTCACTGAGGCGTATGCGTGGTGCTCGATTCAATTAAAGCAATTTTCGTCGAGGATGGCCGTCCTTAATAACTCAGACACACGCCCCCCCCCTCGCGTTTCTGTGGCTGTTGCAAACTTCCTGCTGTCTATCTTCGTCTGTCGGCGGAAATTAATGGAAACGAGCACGATCGGAAACGCCAGCCATTCGCGAGCAGAAAGATTCGTAGGAGCGTGCGAACGGGGCTGTTAAACAATCTTTCGATTTTAAAAATGTGCCCCTTAAAGTCTAGAGTGTTCCAACTTCACGTTTAACAGGTTTTTATAGTGGAAAGGATCGAGTCGTGTAAGCGCCAATCATTTAAATCACTGTTTTGTTTGATTCTTCAACGGTGGATTCTTATCGTTCGATCGGAAGAGAAATTGAAGGTGCGTAGACGCGTAGAATAAAATTTTTTGGTTTTATAGGACCCTCGCCTTGGTACACGATGCGTTAACTTGAAGATAAGCGAGATCCAAATAAAAGATACCGTGGTTCTCGAGCATCTCTTTCAAACACCGGTTCGATGATATACTCGCGTCGTTTCGTAATCAAGCAACGTATTCGGTAATGCTCTTTAAACTCGCTACTCCACTTTGGTCCAATATTCGTCTGATCGTGAAAAGTTAAAGTTAAACTGCACTATTTGCATAGAATAGTAGAGCATTCCTGTTGTGAGATAATTTTCTTACAAAATATTCATTAAATATAATGTTTGTACTCCACTTTGGTCCAATATTCGTCTGATCGTAAAAAGTTAAAGTTAAACTGCACTATTTGCATAGAATAGTAGAGCATTTCTGTTGTGAGATAATTTTCTTACAAAATATTCATTAAATATAATGTTTGCGTATAAAAATCGCGAGCAGGAAGATGTTCAGTTTCTTTAAAAATCCTACCGCAAGATTAACATGAGAAAAAACGCAGTGATTACGGAATTCTTCACAATGGCAGTCACATTGTTCCTCGCGGAAACTTCCTCGCATTAAAAGTACTTGTTATTAAGTACCACGCGAATTTCCAAGCCCATTACCCATCTGTTCCCCTTGGAAACAATATTTATTCTCGTATCTTCAGCCCTCGACGCGATTCTGTGCTCTTCTAAAAAATAGTTACACGGAATAAAATATACCAGCGAAACGAAATCGAGACCGAACCTACCGATCTGTCGTCCAGGATTTCCGTGAGACCTGTCGACGTTTGCACGACGATTTATCTCGTTCGATATTTTGGCTGGTCGAGAACAGCCCGCGGGCGGAATTCAAAACGCGAGAAGATAGGACCGCGAAGCACAAGGCGTTCTTTATTCGTTATCTTCCATTTGTTTCTCTTCTCTTCCCTTGGCCACGTATAACCGTGTAACAGTTCTGGCTCGTAAATGTCGCCGACAAAGCACTGTTATCCGCGTACAATCGCGCCGAAAGAAAATCTTTGAACACCGCGATGGAACCTTTTCACCAAGCGCGAGAAGTTAGAATTAGTAGCGTGCTCTCGCGAAGCCGCTTTTGGAGTCGATCGACGTTTGGAAACGACTGGTCCGCGGAAAATCTGCGCAGCTTTTGTAACTAGATTTTCCAGCGAAAAGGTTGCATCGAAGAAACCGGCAACTGGACGACGGAACGCTAGGAATTTAACGTATGCCTTAATTATACGTGAGAAATCCCGGTATCGCGTTTAACATTGACTCCGGTAATTATTTTTAGTCGATTAATTGCTCCAGCTGCGTTCCTATCCCCACTTTCGCGCGTGTACGAAGAAAAAGGAAGTCGTTGACCCGATACGTCGGTCTTGCGTAACAAACGCTTTACACACGTGACCCGTAAGCTAATCGTATCTACGTATGGTGAAACGAAGAGAGAACCAGCGAGGAGTTCGCCTATGAACGCATCTGTACTTAGAATGACCAACGCGTGAAATTGCAGCGGAATTTAATCGCCCTTGTGATTAGTCTGATTCGGGGTTGAGGAATCGTTTGGGTTTATAAACAATTCAAATTAATTGTTTGGAGCTTTTGAGATATTAAACAGACGATCTACATTGGGGTGGTCGAAAACCACCGTTGTTTTTCAATTTTTTGAAGCACTGCTGTATCGAGCGAAGGGATGAACTGGTTTTCGCCGCGTGGAAATGGTCGAAAATAAAAATAGTGCCGAACACGCGTTGGATATTCTTGCTGCAGCACGTGGCCTCTTTATTTGGGTCTCGTTTCTCGACTCCCGGGAGATGTTCTGGATCCTAATCCACCGCGAAGGTTTGCCTCCTACGTGGTTCGAGCTGGAACGAGGACGGAACGATAACGTTAATGGGATTCGCAACGTGGCCTCCAGCTGCTATCGACGCGGTCGCGGAAAGCTCGTTTTGTCATAATCGACGGTAACGAGTGACTACCTGCGATGCACTTTGCGCTTAGACTGAAATTTTAACAGTTCTCATCGGCCATCGTCAAAGAGAAATCATCCGCTTAGTCGGGAGTCCCGCGAATTAGGTGATATTTATATTTTTATTCAAACTTTTCCCCACCCAGAGCAAATCACGTTTACTAACGAAAAGTCACGTTCGTTGCGAAGTTTCTTCGACTCCGGCGATCCTTTTTTCTCAGTTTTATATTTCACCGTGAATGCCACCGTTGTATTACCGAAGATCCGATCGATTTTATCGAGACAGTCGCACGATTCAGCGAGAATCCACGCCCGAAGTCGGGAAGCTTTCTCATCCCGTTGGTAAATATTTAATAGCTCGATAAGCCGCGGCCATCGTTCGATGGACATTATTTGTAGTTCGGGCGGAACTTTAAGCCCCGTCGATGCACGTCAGACACGGTCCCTGCGGAGAAAAATAGACAAAACGGTTCGCAGAATTTTTTCCGTTGCTCAAAACAATACAGTTCGTACGAAGAAAATAAATTCAAATCAATTTTAAGCGCAATGCAATCTCCAAACAACGAGGTTTTAAATTTTGCACAAGTATTTTATCACGTGCACATTTTTTAAAACGAATCTATACTTTTTATAGTTCTTTCTTGAGAGCATTTCTTTGTGTTGCAAGCCATTCAACGTACTTCTTGCGTCAGTCTAAAATAAATATCGTTGGAAATGTACAATATAAGCGATAGGATCGGCATAATAGAATGCGAAACAAAAACATACTGCGTCGAGCACGCAACAACGCGCACCTACTCGGTTCGATCGTTCTGAAAAGGTTAACAAAATGCTGAATTTAAAAATGTCTCGAGAAAATGTCTAAGGAGCCTCGTTGGATTTGCTGACAGTCGAACCGTTGAAACGTTAAAAGACACAAAGGAAACGATAGTCATGAAATATTAATTATATCAGCCTTCTCAAAACGTGTAATAATACAAAAGACAAAGGTTGGTACTGAGTAAAGTCGCGTTCCCCTACCGGTCGGTTAAAAATTAGTCTTTCTGTCGCGAACGTTGTCGCTTTCTTCGAGACGATTCGTTCTTCGTGGATCGTTCCAAATCGGAATCGATAGAGAAAATAAAGGGTGGGGGGCCCCCTGTTACATCCCTGCTGCACGTTCCCTTGGTCGAAACGTGTCCGTGCACGTTCGTACACGCCGCGAAACCCATTCGTGCGATTCTGCTATTGTTAACCGCAGATATTCTCTTGTTCGCCGGTCAGTCGAGTGACAGACTTCGTGAGAAACGGTCGCGATTCGTGATATCCGGTGTGTATCGATGTCGATTAAGGTCGTCGGTGGTTTTCGGGAGTTGCTGACGCGATTCTCGCCGTCCCCAAAGAAGAAGAAGAACGACGGTCCGCGGAAAACGACGAAATTCGAGGCAGACTGCGCGGGAAATCGTTCGACGAGGAAACACCGGTCTAAGAATGTATCGAATCGTTCTTCGAGTCGCGGCAGGAGTCAACAGGTATATCGGGGGGGGGGGGGGCAAAGAATTCGAATTTTATATCTCGGTCGATCGAACATAGAAAATACCGATCGACGCGCGCGACCGATCGTGACGACCTTGATCTCGAATCGAGCTACGAATCGAAACTTTCGATTAACCGGGTGTTCGATCCGGAGCAGAGACTCCTATTTCACGGATTCGCGCGGGGAATTCAACTTGACCGTTTAACACGATTACTGGAAACCTTGAACGCGACTTGAAATGCTCGGTTCAATAATACACCCTTTAATTGACGAGACATTAATATTTGTTGAATGTGAATGAAGCTTTTCATGGCATTGTATTTCGAATATGTTTCACCTGCATTCTTCCGCGCCGTTGCAGTGTCGTACGAATCAAAGGTGAAGCGAAAGTAGAGTAAAAAGTCGATCCACTGTTTTTCGATACGCTTCCACGAGCATCGTCGTTTCCTTTTCACGACGTTAGAGTTTCGTAGAACGTCGATGAACTCCGGTTGAACGCACTGCGGCGCGAGGGTGGCGGAATGGAATGCGATCTTGATGGCGAGGGCGCCGGGACACGCGTTACGTAAGAAAAGAAATATCAACGGGGCTGCGGGGACAACCCAGCCGAGGTTCAACGGATGAGCATGGGGGCCCCTCGCGCGATTAGGGATCAAGCTAGAAACCGACCAAAAAACGCCATCGAAAAACGAAAAAATTCTAAGATACATATTTATGTGCGTCAAATACGAAAATTCATATTTTAAATACGCGATCTATCAACGCGTCGCATTCCAACGGAATTAAAATCGAAGATGGCGTAACATGAAGTGAATTTAAAACGTCAAAGACTAGGTCGATGTTGAAATAAAGTACGTTTTCGTTGGTCGATTCTAACGGAAGGAATCTCGTGCATCGAATCGATCGTTGCGAGTTCGTATCGAGGAGCTCGATCTCACCGATGGACACGATGCGCCGGTGGCTGCCACCGGGATGACTCACAGATAGAAAAGAAAGACGCGACGCTGAACGCCCCTGGCCGCCTTGCCTTATTCCGCCTAACCCGCCCAGCCGGGTCCCGCATTCCTCCTCAATTGTCCCAATTTGAGAGAATGCATTCCTGAAAGCTTACCAGCGCGCGTCCGCCAGGAACGCGAGAAGAATTTCGGCCGCCCTTCCGTCGTATTATTTCTGTAAACTCGAGCCCATCGGATCCATCGCGATCCTCCGAGGCAAGAAAACAGGAAAATCCTGAGAACATTCAGTCAAAATTCAAACTATACTTTCGATCTTTCGGAAATTTCAAGACTAATTCGATTCAATTGCTAAAAATTGATATACTCCGTCGCTAACTCGACGTTTTCTTTTCGTTTCAGGTAAGTCGAGACCGAATATAGACGAACCTGTTAGCCTCAAGCAAACTTCCTATCACAGGTATTTAACAATAAAGTATTAACTTGTCTCATAAGTATCAAAGGTTTTTCCGATTATAGTATTTAACGTCGATCGAGTCTCCAAATTTGCGTACGTTGTTCCCCAAAGAAGATGGCCGAAGTTAGAGACGCGTGCTACCGCGGGGCCAGTTAAGTATCGCGATATCAAGGCTCGGTAATAAATTGGCCGCTCGCGAAGCTACCGAGGCGACGCTTATCGCCGGTAATAATATTGCCGATAGAATTTATCGCCCCGCGACTACCTTGTAATACCATGGCGCCAATATTTCGCTCCCGCGCCGCGTGAGACGCGCCATTTCCTTCGACTTAACGATCCTCCGCCGCGCGCGAATTTACAGCAACATGTGGCTGCCATGCGTACGGTAGCCAAGGGGCCTTCCCCTTTCTTCCGTTTCTCGCTTTCAGAGGGGCCTCCTCCTCCTCCTCCCCCCGTCGAGAATTCCGTCTCGGTTGAACCGTAAAAAAGAAAAGGGAAATAAAAAAGAAACAGGAAAAACGCTCGGTTCGCGCGCCTGGAGTTCTCGCGAAACGCCCGGGACCGCCATCGCTGGACGCTAATAACGAGATTTTCACGCACGCCTACGCCATTACCGGATCCCCACCGCCAATCGACTGTGAGATTTCTCTGGAATCCGGGCAAAAGGAACAGTGAATCGGGCTGCAACGTAACTGTACAGGGTGTATTGTGGCATGTGGGACCCGCTTCGGCGGTAGATCGAAGACGCAAAAACAATGGATAATAATAGTTCGTTGGAACGATTGCCCTATTTGGATTTGTTCCCAAGTTGGAGTCGTATTTGAATTCCCGGTTACGCGCAGCTGTTGTTTCCTGCCATTTTCGTGACACTTAACTTTGATAATGGGTGTTGTTTTAACCCTCGTTCCGTGGTCTGAGGGTCGAAAAGCGGGCGTACGAAATTTTAGACGAAAAGCTTCGTTTTCGAGGGAGTTATTAAGCCGTCTAGAAACGTCACTTGAAAGCGACGAGTATGGAGATCGGTTCGCGATCGCGCGCCACTGTTCGACGTCGCTATTAAGCTCTCAAAAACTATCGCGATTAATTGCGTTGCACGTTCGACGAGCCGGACTTATCAACGCGAGGAGACAACTCTGAAATGCACTTTGTCGATAGAGGAACGCTTTCTTGTAAAGCATTCGTCACGTAGCGCGTTATCCGTTTTCTTCGCTCGCACCGCTTTAATCGTTTCGTGTCCTCAGCCCCCCTCGATGCGAATACACGCGGACATGGGAGAAATTCCATTCCCGGCGACAATTCGTCATCCTAATGGAACCAACGAACAAATGCTTTCTCTAACAATGGGACGAACTTCCTCTCTTCTTATGGTCGTTAGATGTCGCGAAAACGTCTCCAGTTTTCGCAATCGACTCGACGCCATGCAGAAATAGATTCCCGATTTTATTAGACCAAATTTGTTGCGTATCGTAACTTTTCTTTATTACGGTTCTAACAGGATCTCTGATTGAAACTTGGTCGTCATACGCAAGAAAGACTCGTGCACCTTGATACAGAATAATAGAATGTTAATTTCTCGTATATCGTAGGTTTCTGAAGACTGTACAGTGCACGATAGACGCATCTAATTAACTCGTAAACGCAACACGCGCGTTTCCCGCGAGATGGTACGCGCTCGATTCGGTTCGAGCGCGTAGATCGTAATTCTCCCCATTATCTCCCTCCATTGTATAGTTTCTTCAATGCTTCGCGTTTCCAAGCATTCGTAGATCTCGATTTCGCGTTCTCCGTATTTTCTAGCTCTCCTATTGCGCCACAGAAATCTACGACGACACGAATCTGTCGCGTTTCAAGGATGTGTAACAATCGAACGAGTTCCGCCTACGCTTTTCATTCTCGATTCTCCTCTAACAGCAAGAAAAGAAAAGAAACTATTATTAATTTAGATCTATTTTTTTTTTTAAATACTTTGATTTATGAGAAATCTACCTCTTAAGAGGCCCACTGATCATTTAACGCGGACCTAGGCTGTCCACGTAAATAATTGCGCGGCATTTATTTACGTTCTCGATTGTAAACCGCGGCGAGGAAACCGCGAGGCATTTCCACGCGTTCTTCAGGAAACAATTAACAACAACTATTCGTTCCCATGCGTTTCGACGCTAATCTCGACGTTGGATCCCGGCAGGGGCGGTGGAACACCTTCCGACGTCTTCGCGTAGAATAGTTTACGCTCGAGGAAGCTCGCCGACAAAAATTTATTCCTTCTAGTTTGGACTGGTTCAAAAATGGCACGACTTCGAATACAGTAGATCGCTATAAATTGGTAAAAAAATTTCTAAACGTACTTAAATCAGTAACGCATACGTTGCTCGGTACGAATTTAATTTATACTTTGCAGTTGTTTCGAAGAAAAATTTTGAAAGATCCATTTTTCGTGCACGTCCAACGATAGGGAAATAAATCAGCGAACGGGACATTTCGCTCAGTCCACGTGACTTTCTTTTAACCGATGAATTCGCACAATTAGAAAAAAATAATTACTCGTTGTATACAAGGCAGAGCGTGGTTGCATCGTGGCTGCAATCAACGGGCGGAAACCGTTGGAAAAACTAGTATTTTACCACGGTAATGGTGCTCGATGTTATTACGATCTCTTGTGCCAACCTCGTTTGCGATCCCAGAAAGGGGCGAAATAATATTCTATCTACCGTAGCTTTATATGGCTATGCCTTTACGCTCGAGGGATCCGCAGAGAGAAAAAAAAATGCGTGACTCCCTTCTACATCGCGCCGGAAAACTCGCTTAATACCGAACGCGAAGGAAAAAGGGAATTGTTCGTCGTTCCCAGACGAGACTCCACGGAGCACGTTACCGCGGTGCATGATTAAATATTCCTCACGACTTGACCGTGATTAGCGTTTTAGAAGACGCACAGAACCCCTAAAAAATGGCGCCTCGAAAGTCCATAATCGACGAAACGCATATACTCGTTTCTTGTGGTAATTATTTAGAAATTGGGTCGTCATTTTTTTACACCAAAAGTGATTTATTCAATCGACGATATCATTTCCTTTAGAAGTCACAAGAGGTTGTGAAAAGAGATGTAAAATGGCTGACGAAAGGCTGGCAGTGTGTCGTCAGGGTGGTCTAGCGGGGTCTTCTAATTTATGGTCGCCGTGACCGTCGGCTTGCGTAGATCCTGTCGAACTTTAAGTGTTTCCAAATGCGGAGACACCAGACTCGGAGTTTGCAACGCTGCACATTATGCACTGAAATCAGCCTTTGATCTTGGAAAGGTCCATTTTATTAAAAATCCAGACACGCGATGCATTTATTTCTATGGTATTTTTGGACAATTTTTCGTCGAGAGAATGATGATCTCGCGTTCAGATATATTTCGAAACTTGGAATTTTTTCGCGATCTCTTGCTAGCGTCTCTCCTTTCTTGGAGTTGTTTTAGATCGATTGGAAAAATCGTGGCGCGTATGGATCCTATTTGGAGGCCCGCCGTGTGTATAACTGACCGTCTCTTCGGGACTAGGAATGCGATAAAGAAGAGGACGGGGAAAGAATCGACGCGGAGCGCGAGCATTCTCCGCGCGGCGCACAACGGCTTCGCGATACGCTCGTAGATCGCGTCAAGAATGCAAAGGCATTTACATAACTAGTTCGGATGATCGGCGTGCGTTCCGTGCTGTACGTACACAAGAAACTACGTGCATGCTCGTGAAATTGTGGGATAACTACGCGCAATGGAGACAAATACGCGGCAAAACGACCACGTCCTTCGCGCGATCGCTATCCGCGCGACGACGAATCCCACCGTTGCGCGCCGCGGATCGAACTCTCGATCGATTCCCATCCGGTCGATCCATCGAACGAGCGCCATTTTCAAAACGCAGCGCTCTATACCCTTTTCTATTTCTTTCTATTACATCGATCAACCCTCACTCCTTTGGTGTTATTTACGTATCGATGGTCGTAAACATTGGGTTGTTCGTTTCAAATCTTTCGCGCGAATTTAAAATACGACATTTTATTCAATGATCTTGCCCCCCGGAGGCTTCACTTTATAGATTTCAAATTGTATCTCGGTACTATTCACAGACGTAAAAAGTGTATCTCGACTCGCAGTTTAAGTGGATCTCGCCACTCAACGCGAATCGTTCGAAAAGTCTTTTTACGTCGCGTCCATCGGTAGTTGGCTTGAAAATAGTGCGAACGCATCCACGGGGTACTCGAATAAATAGCTCTGCTTTTTCCATATCTTAATTAACTCAATTTCCACGCGTTTTGCGCGACGGCGGAAGCGGTTTTTGTTGCCTTTTGAGTTTTTCTAGCTTTCCAAATGGAATGATCACGCTCGGATAGCCGGCTAAGGTATTCACCGAGTGTTGCGTTTCTTATTTCTTACAATAAGTTGCGTGCTTCACGGTTTAATCGGTTGAAGTGGCGCTTGCCCATTGGGTTTCGCGATGTTTGCCACTTTGCTCTCGAGACGCGTCCCATTGGCTCTCGAGTGGATCGTGTACGAAAGAAGAAACCGAGCCTGGCGTCTACTAGGGGTCATAGACATAACGTTTTATCCCACGATGAGTCGTATACTTCGAGTTGCAACGATAGTAGTGTGCCAGCATACCCATTTAGCACGTCCACGTCGCGCGGCAGGTTTTACAATAACACTGCACACGCTTTGCAATCATTCGAATAGTCGTATAAGCGATATTCGTGCAAATTATTGCTCGAAAAGGAATTATATCTCCATCCTTCGCGCCAGCAATTTGCAACCTTTTTTGCAAGATATTTGCTGGCTTCTATATAATGGACATGCATTCAAATCGGTCAGAAAACTTCTTTGAAAAAGGATAATAATTGTAATTCCCGAGGAAGACCTTCATGGAATCCTCGTTTCTGCAATAAGGAGTGTTATTTATCTGAGACTGCCACTGTTACTGGGGGGAATAAAAATTATAATCGACAAAATTTAATATTCAAATTTTTAAATATTGTCTCTTCAACCCCACTCGATAATTTTGGGTTTTCGTAACGCTTCTGTTCGATTCAGAGGCCAAGAAAATGGATATCTTTCTTCCAGTTTGTTTCGTAGCTGTAAAATCCAGAAACAAAAAGAGGAGAAATTGTGGGAAACCGGGTAGGATGCGCAGAAACTCGTGCAGCGACTTCGACCTGCATACGCGCGTGTATCGCGAACAGGCCATCCGTGAAACTTATCGAAGCAGATATCCGACCGACAATGGATACGCGAATGCTGCGCGATTTCATTCGCGTGAAGCGTTCGCCCACTGCACGGGGTGTTCCGGAAGTTTCGAAACTATGACTCCACCACAAAGCCTGAATTTATTTAGCAAGGAACACTGCAGAATTATCGGTCGTCAATTTTTATGAAACTATTGCATTTTATTTTATTTAACAACCTCGATCCTTTTAACTTTAATACACAAACTCACGGGGAGGCGCGTAAATTCTTCGGCTAAAAAAAAAAATTTCAAATCATTCTAAAAAAATTATTTTTAGCTAGAGGGGTCAATTATAATCATTTTTGGTCATTATACATACCCCCGAAATCCTACTCAGTTTCGAGAAAAAAATTCGAGAAGGTGTGAAATTTTTCGACAAAATTAAAAAATTTCAAATCATACTAAAAAAATTATATTTAGTTACAGGGGTCAATTACAATTATTTTTGGTCATTATACATACCCCCGAAATCCTACTCAGTTTCGAGAAAAAAATTCGAGAAGGTGTGAAATTTTTCGACAAAATTAAAAAATTTCAAATCATACTAAAAAAATTATATTTAGTTACAGGGGTCAATTACAATTATTTTTGGTCATTATACATACCCCCGAAATCCTACTCAGTTTCGAGAAAAAAATTCGAGAAGGTGTGAAATTTTTCGACAAAATTAAAAAATTTCAAATCATACTAAAAAAATTATATTTAGTTACAGGGGTCCATTATAATCATTTTTGGTCATTATACATACCTTCGAAATCCTATGCACTTTCGAGAAAAAAATTCGAGTAGGCGGACAAATTTTTCGACAAAATTAAAAAATTTCAAATCATTCTGGAAAAATTATTTTCGGTTGCAGGGGTCCATTACAATCATTTTTGGTTATTACACATACCTACGAAATCCTATGCACTTTCGAGAAAAAAATTCGAAAAGATGCGAAATTTTTCGACAAAATTAAAAAATTTCAAATCATACTAAAAAAATTATATTTAGTTACAGGGGTCAATTATAATCATTTCTGGTCATTATACATACCCCCGAAATCCTACTCAGTTTCGAGAAAAAAATTCGAGAAGGTGTGAAATTTTTCGACAAAATTAAAAAATTTCAAATCATACTAAAAAAATTATATTTAGTTACAGGGGTCAATTACAATTATTTTTGGTCATTATACATACCCCCGAAATCCTACTCAGTTTCGAGAAAAAAATTCGAGAAGGTGTGAAATTTTTCGACAAAATTAAAAATTCTGAAATCGTTTTGGAAAAATTATTTTCGGTTAGAGGGGTCAATTACAATCATTTTTGGTCATTACACATACCTTCGAAATCATACCCACTTTCGAGAAAAAAATTCGAAAAGATGTGAAATTTTTCGACAAAATTAAAAAATTTCAAATCATACTAAAAAAATTATATTTAGTTACAGGGGTCAATTATAATCATTTTTGGTCATTATACATACCTTCGAAATCCTATGCACTTTCGAGAAAAAAATTCGAGTAGGCGGACAAATTTTTCGACAAAATTAAAAAATTTCAAATCATTCTGGAAAAATTATTTTCGGTTGCAGGGGTCCATTACAATCATTTTTGGTTATTACACATACCTACGAAATCCTATGCACTTTCGAGAAAAAAATTCGAAAAGATGCGAAATTTTTCGACAAAATTAAAAAATTTCAAATCATACTAAAAAAATTATATTTAGTTACAGGGGTCAATTATAATCATTTCTGGTCATTATACATACCCCCGAAATCCTACTCAGTTTCGAGAAAAAAATTCGAGAAGGTGTGAAATTTTTCGACAAAATTAAAAATTCTGAAATCGTTTTGGAAAAATTATTTTCGGTTACAGGGGTCAATTACAATCATTTTTGGTTATTACACATACCTTCGAAATCCTATGCACTTTCGAGAAAAAAATTCGAAAAGATGTGAAATTTTTCGACAAAATTAAAAAATTTCAAATCATACTAAAAAAATTATATTTAGTTACAGGGGTCAATTACAATCATTTTTGGTCATTATACATACCCCCGAAATCCTACTCAGTTTCGAGAAAAAAATTCGAGAAGGTGTGAAATTTTTCGACAAAATTAAAAATTCTGAAATCGTTTTGGAAAAATTATTTTCGGTTACAGGGGTCAATTACAATCATTTTTGGTCATTACACATACCCTCGAAATCCTATGCACTTTCGAGAAAAAAATTCGAGTAGGCGGACAAATTTTTCGACAAAATTAAAAAATTTCAAATCGTTCTGGAAAAATTATTTTTGATTGCAGGGGTCAATTATAATCATTTTTGGTCATTATACATACCCCCGAAATCCTACTCAGTTTCGAGAAAAAAATTCGAGAAGGTGTGAAATTTTTCGACAAAATTAAAAATTCTGAAATCGTTTTGGAAAAATTATTTTCGGTTACAGGGGTCAATTACAATCATTTTTGGTCATTACACATACCCTCGAAATCCTATGCACTTTCGAGAAAAAAATTCGAGTAGGCGGACAAATTTTTCGACAAAATTAAAAAATTTCAAATCGTTCTGGAAAAATTATTTTCGGTTGCAGGGATCCATTACAATCATTTTTGGTTATTACACATACCTTCGAAATCCTACCCACTTTCGAGAAAAAAATTCGAAAAGATGTGAAATTTTTCGACAAAATTAAAAAATTTCAAATCATACTAAAAAATATATATTTAGTTACATGGGTCAATTACAATCATTTTTGGTCATTATACATACCCTCGAAATCCTACTCAGTTTCGAGAAAAAAATTCGAGAAGGTGTGAAATTTTTCGACAAAATTAAAAATTCTGAAATCGTTTTGGAAAAATTATTTTCGGTTACAGGGGTCAATTACAATCATTTTTTGTCATTATACATACCCCCGAAATCCTACCCACTTTCTAGAAAAAAATTCGAGAAGGTGTGAAATTTTTCGATAAAATTAAAAATTCTCAAATCGTTCTGGAAAAATTATTTTCGGTTGCAGGGGTCCATTACAATCATTTTTGGTGAATAGACATACCCCCGATATTCTACTCAGTTTCAAGAAAAAAATTCTTTACCGAAAATACAATGTCCGACCATGAATGAACTATTCCTCTGAAATTTCATGCGTATCTTTAAAACATCGTAACTCCTGAATGGATTGAAGGATTTTTATGTTTCAAAATGCAAACAACGCGTATTGGTTTACTCTTATACCTCGCCTGTGGTACGGTCAGATGGGTGACTAAGCCACGCTGTGGGACAAACGCTTGTCCAAAGAGGCCGAAGAGGTCTCGTCAGGCAAACGGGGCGTAAATTAGTTCCAGCGGGTGATCGAGACGACGTGTTTCAGCCTCCAGCGGGCAAGCGTCACTTTCATACGGTCACGTACTCGAATCCATCTGCAAGATGGATTCGTCGATACGGGGCGGGGAACGATGGGTTCTGCGGTTGCACGCACCTCGAGCGTTCCCACAAGACGTGCACACGGAAAAGTCGTCGTACGAGTTCGGTACCTAGGACTCCGCAGCCACGACTCTGCGACGACACGCTCGCTGATCGTCGAGGATGAGAGAACCCGATACACTGGACACCGAAGAATGTTCGCCAGAGACTGTTGCCCTCTCGACGATCTTCGTAGCTCGTTTCTTGCAGCAATGTTCCTTCTTTTATCATCGATTCTTGGACATAATGCACATCGTTTCCGCTCCACGGATATCTAATAGAGATAGAGAAATTGATATTTTCAATGTACAAGATATCCGTAGTTTTCGAGGAAGATAACTGTTCACTAATCGTTCAGATAAGGGTCTACTAATTGATATGCAAGATAGGGAATGTCCGCCAGAAACTGTTGCCCCCAATGTTGCTCCTTTTATCTTCGACTCTTGGGCATAAAGAACATCGTTTCTGCTCGATAAACTTCGGAAATTTAACATCTTCACTGTACGAGAAGATGCTCGTAGCTTACGAAGAAGATAACAGTTTACTAACCGTTCATTCATACAAGGTTCGATTAATTGTCATGCAAGATATAGTGGATACATTGGACACCGAAGAATGTTAGACTGTTGCCTCCTCGACAGTCTATCTTCGGTCATAGCTCGTTTCTCGCCATTCCTCATTGATCGGTTAAATCGTCACGCAAGTTTAGGCAAGTTCGAACCGCGCGAAGAAGATCGTTCCCGCTTGGTTTGTCCTAATAAAGATGCAGAAATTGATACTGGATCGATCACGTCACCCTGTTGCGTCGTGTTGGCAAAGTCTTGCGATAAGAGAGGTTCGTAATTTTGTCCCGGAGCGTTTCACGACGCCTCGCGGTCTTCCTGGATCGGTTCCTGATCGATCGTCTCGATCGCTGGAAGGCTACTCCCTGTACGACTTTATTGCCGCGGATGCTTCCATCGCGCGACGACGGGCGGCAACCAGTTATCGGGACACTGAAAGCTTCTTGGTAGTTCGAGGGTGGTCCCTTATCTTCACGAAGTGGTTCTAACGCGTGTAACGTCGGTTGTTGACTCCGTTTTAACTCGGTTGCTCGATCGAGCGTACGCGGTAGACACGCGAAGAGTTAGTTTGACGCGGAGACCATCGGCGTTGATCGAATCTTCGAGCGAACCAGGGATGGGGGAATTTCTTTCCCGCTCGGAGAAAATAGCTTTTACAGTTAATACAAGAATAATCCGTTTGTCAACTTTCTTGCGTTCCTTTCTTGTCGCGTTCGTCGAAACGGCGATAAAAAGACCGAAGTAAAATAAAAAACACCGGAGGCGTGTAGAGTCGAGGATATTATGTTTGCATACGTTTGAGTGTGCTTAGTGTCGTTCGTGTTTGTAGTAATGGTATTTTAGGAGTGTCGATATATTTCAAACGAGCTTTGAAATAATAGTGTTATCGTGAAATTTATGTAATGAATTGGCATTTACTCCCCTGTCTAAAAATGTATTCGTCGGTTTGCAGTAGTTAATGAGCGTTTAACGAAGCATATCACGTTTTTGTTTCATTTTTAGTCGTAAAGTATGCTGGTAAAGTTTGTATGGGAATCTGCCGGACACCTCGTATATTTATGATCTACGTAAATCATTACCGCAGCGTGTATTTGCGCTATAAATACGTACAACGGACGATAAATATGCAAAGTATCAATAAAGTGGGTCGTTTCCACGAGTGTTTCGTTATTTCGGTGTTTCAGGTACAGAAGTGTTATTTTCAAATCATCTAGTTACGAGCACGAGTGTTAAAATCTTACTTCTCGCATTCATTCAAATTGCATCCTGTTGTTATATTATAATTATCGTAATAAACGGGACATTCCGGTTTGACTGAATAAATGAATGAACGCGCGAGGTTTTAAACCGACCCGTTTCCAAGTCGACAAGCGTATCAATCGCGAGCGCAGAACTTATAAATTACGAAAAAAAACAAACGAAAATAAGTTATCGTCGAATACTACGGGTAGCTTCGAGCATCGACTTCGTTCTTCGGACACGCATCACTTCCGGTGGCGGCTGACCGGATTTCAGACTCGTTTCTTCTCCTACCTTCCTCGATCCTGTTATCGCAATGGTAAATACACGAACATTTTGCTCGAAATGTAACTTAAGTGCTGTCGAATAAATTTTTTATATGTCCTCCCTAATATGACATCACTCGTTGCGTGTACGATTGGAATAAAAAATAAAAATTACGTGTATTTAAGGGGAGTAATATGTTTACGATCTTCTAGTAAATAAAAGTTCATTTTCGTAGCGTATAATCAGTGTTTTGTATCTTTGTGAGAACATATGGAATACGATATAAATAAATGGTTTAGATATTTCAAATGTCTATGTCAAGTAATAAATCTTGCGAGCATGGTTTTCCGCTTCGTACAACGTTATTAGAGCGACGCGATTCTCATGGACGCTCCACTCTATTGCTTTGTAAATACCAATCGTTTGCGACTGGTCATTGTTTATCTCCGGTCTATCGTTCTACGAGTTAACAACTTTACATTGACCGTGTTGCCAGTTTCGCGCGTTTAAATTTATGGACTGCGCTGTTATTTTTAAACTTCGCTCGCAGAATTTATAGCGGGACTATGTAGAGCTCGGCCTTCGGAGGTTATGCCACCTTAGCGACGTCAACAGAGGGTATTTTCATGAATTTTTTATAACTATATCATGCATTCTTACTGGTGGAAAGTTGATTTCTTTATTAACTCTTCCCGGTTAAAGAAATCTTCTATATTTCATTGGATTTTCACTATTATAAGTGGAAATATATTTAATATAATTGGCGTGCAAAAGTATTCCTTTTCTATTATTTACAATTTTAAACTAGTCTTGATATATTTCGAAACACTCTCCAATTGCAGCTTTCCTTCGCATATTTCACATATATAACCGTTTCTCTTCTTTCTCCTTGCATACTGCGCGATCTTCACATTTTTCTTGCGAATGTGGAGTAACTATCGTCTAAATCATTTTCTCTCGGATTAACAGTTTAATAGAAACGAAAGGCAGACGATAATCTTTGCCTGAAATATACTAAATCGACTCACGATAGTAACATCGCAGAGTGTTTGGGCGATTATTAAAATTTCGTCCGATTTAAAGGACGTATGACTGGGTCCCGATGATCGAGGAAGCGTTTTAATTGAATTCTCTAATTAGCCCGGATTTCCTGCACGTAAGTGGCCGTCGTGAATCGTTACGCAAATCGTCTGTACGCGCGCAAGGACGCGAGCCGTTATTGGAAAAAATATACGGAACAGCTGGTGGACAATGGCGGCGGAAGGAACCTCGGAGCGAATACCGAAGCTCGATCGTTTCGTATTCGCGTGTCGAGGCAGAGACCGGGGGGATCAGACACCGGCCAGTCGTAACCTGCATTACGGTTTCTCGTAATTTTACTCGCGTTGTGCAACCTGCAGGTACGCGTTGCTCAGGTGCACAACGCGAGCAAGACGCTTCTCGAGTAACGTACGCGCGCGCCATACCTAAACGCAACTGGAAAAACATATTCAAGGTCGACGCGGAAGTCGTGGAAATTTCAGGACAATCGCAATTATAAAAGTAGTAAAATTGATTTTCGTCTATTTAGATTCAACGCAAAGTTTTGCAAACAATTTTCGATTCCCAGCGGTTTCGACTCGAAATCGATTGCGCAATCGATTTCTTTGCGAGGATCGAGGATCCCCGGTGGGGTTACGTCGCGGATCGCGACAAAGAAATACCACAAACGCGCGCGATCGCTTGAAACGCGAGAAGGAGACTCGCCGCGCGATAGCCAGAGAAACTTAAGAGCGAATCCCGCGGTCGAAACTGGCGTTGACTCATCGTCGCTTGCTACTTTCCAAGGACGAGTTGCCCGGTGACGCGCCAGCCTCTGACGGAAGGAAACCATGCATGCATTCAAACTTTCAACCACTCGACTCGCCGCCGCGAAGGTTAAACGTTCGAATCTCGCGCTCTTTTCTAAACGAGAACCGTTACGCTAGGTCGTCCCGTATCGTAAAACGATAACATTTGCATTCATTTCCAATCATCATTGTACTAAATAGCGAAGAAACCGCAGTCGTTTTAAAAGAATCTACAGCTCGACGAGGCAAACAATTTCCCCGGAGGGCGTGGCCTGAGCGTGGTGGGGAGACTGCGTAGGCATCGCGTATAATACTGCTTGGTTTTCAACTCTGTACTCTACTATATAATTCAAGAAATATAATTCTCGAGCGATCTATCGTTCGAGTGAAAATTTGTTCGACTCTACGAACAATTCGAGAGGTTTTCTGATGGATGAAAGAGATTTTCCCAAGCTGCGTCGAGCTTGTACATTGTCGGGCTGTTGACCAGAGGTCCCCATTGATCGAAACATCTGCCAGAAACGAAATTGTGATTCACGGTTTCACCAGGTGACTGGTACCGGCGAATCGCATACCGTCTCTTTTCGAGGACGTTGCACGAAGCCACGGGAGCACACCGGGCATCGAGCACGAGCGGCAAAGTGACGCGTGGAACGCGCGGAATGCAACGGGCTCCTCGACCACGGTCGTCGTTCGCGCCAAATACCATCGAGGCCCAATCCTTCTGCTCGTTCGTCGTCGTCGTCGTCATCGTCGTCGAGCCGCGCCTCGTTATTCCACGCACGGTACCGGCGAAAATGCTCGAAACGCATGAAATTTCGTCTCGTCCGCCCTGTTGGTTCACCCACGTCGGTCTTCGCGTCCCTCGAATTCGCAGACGATACCGTACGCCATTTGTACCATCGAATACAATTATTTATTTACTTGCACAGATTACACGTATTTATAAGCGTACATCCGATTTTGCTCCTCGATCGAAACAAATATAATTTCATCGTTGCCCTCTATACGTGTACGATGCTCCGATTCAATAATTAAATAAGATACGGTATCAAAAGTAAACGAAATTTATCTGTTGAATCGGTGCAATAAAATTGTCCCCCGAACGATGCATTTAAAAGAACGAACAGATTCTGAAAAGAGGTCGATAGAGTATGGAAAATTTGCAACGTTACCGTATGCTAGCGATCGGATCCGGGAAGATAAGATTTGTTCTGAATCTACGCGAAATAGTAGCATGTTACGTGGCGATTAAGAGCACGCGTTGAAGTTAATTAACTCCCGGTAATTCGGAACGGTTAATGTAACGATCGGGCTGCTGATTTTACGCGTTCGTTGAAGACGCATTTAAAAATTTTCGAGATTATTTGTTCTCGATAACGCGATACTAAGAATAACGTCGTCCGATTTGATTTTACGCCGCGAGTTGACGATTTTTAGAGTTAAATGTGCATTGACGTGGGGGTTTTTTTACGCTAGAGCATTTCCGACGCAGTTTATGATCGACGAATCGATTTTTTGCGATCGAACGGCGTCACGCAAGTTCGAATGACGTGGACGCGCGCCGGCAATTAATCCCGGTTTGCTTCGATCGGCCCGGCGTGTACGAGAGCGCGGATACCGGTTCCGAGTTAACAATGGAATTGCCCATTCACCGGACACATTTGGCGAATCGAGCAACGGTACAGGATTAAAGGCCGATTCACGCTTTGCCGTCGCGGTTCATTGCTTCTACGCGTGCTTACGCAACGCGCTTTCTCGAATTAACAGGACGAAAGTGTTGCTTTTTGGTTTATGGCTTCGAACCGGAGGTTAAACACAGCTATAAAGAACTTTTAACTTGAATAACTGACATCCGATCGGCTCTGAAACAATTATAATATTATTTATTGGTCGACCCAAACAGATATACTTGGAAACGGTACAATTTTCATTCTATTTATAACGATTCTACGAATCTAACACGAACCGAACGAAACGTACATATTTATGTATCGCATTATTTACCCGACACCCATAACCACGGTCGTCAGTGTTACGCGATCTAGTGCGATAGATACGATTTCAATACGAAGATCGAGCTATTGAATATGAACAACATGTATGAAATATCTCGTAAAATATTACGTTTCCAGTGGTCTGTTACTTATCGTCCAGCCGCTGAAATCAGCCATAAAAGTATCGTCGAAGCGCTGAGAGAGTCCATGGACTTTTGTGGGCCTCTGGATGGAGGATTTTGACGATGGTCTGGTGTGAGGACGGCTTAAATCTCGCACGGTCAATCGCGTACGAGCAGGTGCATAGCGTGCGTCCCGTTTTCTTCGTACAGGCGAGAGTACACGCGCGTCTGCACGCGTATCGCGTTTCAGGCAACAATAAACGCTTCGTGCTCCGTGAGCTGGATCTCGAACCGAGTTAATTAACGTCCTTCCTCCTTTGCTCTCCCTCGGCTTTTAAAAGGAGCTATTACGGTCGCGGGGTTGAACTATATCGGGCACCCTTTCGGTGAACTTTGACTCTCGACTCGCGATCTTGACACGGAAAAAAGAAGGAAAATTCGAGTTGGGAAAAAACGCGACTCGATGGATCCGATCGAGAAGAGGAGGAATTCTGCGGTGGTAGAAGTTGGGAAATACGCTACAGCAAAAGGCACTTGAATGAACTCGTCACGCATCTGCGGAACCCTCGGGACGCGTTCCAGATGCGTGGGTGTGTGCGTGCTCGCGCGAATGTGCACGAGCAACTGGGAAGGGCCGACCGATTCTAATTAGCTGTCCTACTTTGCGCTTGTTTAGAGGCACTTAAGTTTATTTCTACTTAACCCGTGACACCGAGCAACCGTTGCGGCAGTAACTTCTAAATGGAGCAATGCCGCGGATGCGCCACCGAATTTCCGGCGACGAACGTAACCGCCGTTTTTCACGGAACGTCGTCAATTAACACTTTGCGAACGGTTCTCAAAACGTGACGCATAAAGAGACGTGAATTGTTGATATCCCCTCGATATGATATGGTATCCACTCTGTTATCAGTTACTGTAAGACAAATAGAGTGATCGATGAGAAGCAATGAAGACCTAGTTCCGATGATACAATCTATAAATCAGAATAGACCCGTAGATTCCTAATTTTTCTCGAAGAAGTAGCAAGGAAATAGTTGTTTACCTTTGTTAGAGGCGGTTACTGAACATTTTTACCTCCCAGACACGAGTCACGGACTCGTTGAGTTCTCGCGACGCGAGCTGGATTCCTTCTCTCTATTCCGAGAAGTAACGCCGATCTTTGCCCGCAGAATGAAGAGATGATCGCGAGCCTACCGATACATAGCGGCGGCGGCGGCAGCGGAGGGCTGAACAGCCGCGTGGGCCGCGGATTGGCCCTTCACAGGTCCAACTCCAGCTTGGAGCTTCCGCACAGTCCGGACCCAGCCTCTCGAGTGCCAGAAGCTCCCCTCAGAAGGGAGTATGGATCTCACGGTGAGTCGAAACGAGCCAACAAACTCCAGAAACGTAGATTTTGCGGGGGACTCGACCCTTCGATGCTTGATAAGATTAGAAGACATCCTTCCTTATATTAAAGTTTAAAAGGAGACTCGAGGGTGATGAAAACATTAGTTCGCGTTGACGAACCCTGGACTCGACCGGCGAGTTTATCGGTTGATTTCCGGTGGTTTCGCAGGGAGTATCGACGTAGTGGCGCAGTCCGTGACCGTCGGCGAGAACTTGTTCGCGATGCTTCAGGATCTGCGACCGTCGTCGTCGGATCAACGGAACTCGGTCGGCGTGGATTATCTGAGGCGCGTCTCCGACGGGCAGACAGTCGACGCGGACGAGGTCTGCGGTCCGACAGGTGGCTCGAGTCCCAAGCTGCGACTGAAATTAAATAGATTGTGGGGCGCGAAACCGCCCCGAGCGATGGAGGAAAGCTGCAGCAGCCCGGTGGTTTCGGCGGACGTGGAGGAGAGGCACAGACGACGGGCGTTCGCGCACTACGACTGTCAGTCGCTCACGGCGAACCTCGGTTACGCGGCCAAACTTAGGGGGATCCTGCTCGCCAGGAGGAGGAACACGGCCACCGGGGCCTCCGCTGCCAGCTCCTTCAGGGCGTCTACCCCCGACGAGACGCCCGAGGAAGACGCTGGCGACGGAAAAGGTACCCTTTTTTCAGACGTTCTTCGATTCATTGTAAATTCGACCTGAAATCAAATACGATATTAACAGACGCTACGTAGGAATCAGTTCTCAAAGAATATGTATATTTTGCTAGCTTTGATGGTTTAGCATTGATATAATTGCATACAAGTGAGATGAGTATTGTCTAAACATGTCTGAACGTTGAAAAAGTACGAGAAATCCGTGAATCTAGCGGATGTCGAGTTTGTGTTCGCTGGAAATGAATAGAAATTTTGTCGAATTTTGGCAAAGGCACTGTTTTAGTAAGTCCTGTGACCCCTGGCGCGATTGTAGGTAACGACCTGTTGGAATCGTGCCCATTTTTCCGAAACGAGATCGGCGGCGAAGGGGAGCGAGAAGTGGGTCTGACTCGGTGCTCCCAAGGCAACGGAGTTCACAGACCGCCATTATCGTACGGTATCGCGGTTTTGGAGCCGGCGCCCGGCGAAACATTATGGAAGCACAGTTGTCCGCTGCAGAAACGACCATTACCCATCGAGAGCGTCGACGAGGGCGCCCATTATTACAGGAGATACTTTCTCGGTGAGCCATCGAACGAAAACCTCGAATACAAATATATTTCATACTTGAATACTCACGAGTATTCAGACCCTTAACTCAAGGTTCAATCATCTACTTTTAAATCGTCAAGTTGAATTTGAACTCCAGAATTCAAAGAAAAATTAAAAATAAAAATTATGGCTCGTGGTTGTTAGAAAAAAAAACGTTTTTTAATCAAATCGTGAAGCAGCAAAGTGTCCTCCGCGTCGACGTGTACCAAGAGTTTCCATCTATTCGTTGAAAACTGTCGAGAGGATAACTGGAAACTGGATAGCTGGAAACTTTTGGTGATCACTGTATTCCTGTAGGTTTCTGCGCCCGCGACGCACCGTTAGTGGTAGCCTAAACGTTTCCAGGTCGAGAGCACCAAAACTGGTTCGGCATGGACGAGCAACTGGGTCCAGTCGCGATCAGCATTCGAAAAGACGTTAATCAATATAGGATAATCGTCCGCACCTCGGAGCTGTTGACGCTCCGCGGATCGGTGCCGGAAGAGGCCCTCGGGATCAGGCCCCAGGGCAATCGACTGCCCACCAGAGAACTTTTGGAACTGGTTGCCCCGGAAGTGCAGCTCGGCTGTCTGAGGCTCGGCACTCCCGCCGCCGAGGAGGCTCTCGCTCGATTGGACGAGCAAGGACTCTCCAGCAGGTACAAGGTCGGTGTTCTCTACTGCAGATCCGGACAGAGGACCGAGGAGGAGATGTACAACAACCAACACGCTGGACCGGCCTTCCTCGAGTTCCTCGACGCTATCGGTGAGCATTCAATTCGTCCACAGGCATGGAATTGCTCGGATTCTAGAATCCGAGACGCGTAGCTGTCCTCCGAACGAAGAAAAGATTTCACTAAATTTATTCATTCGAAATCCATCATAAAATCGTTCGAACGAGTCCATCCCTGTTACCAGTACACCCGAAGCGCGATAACAAATCATTAAACGCGATTTATTTTCCCCTGAAAGAGGAGAAATTTTCTTTTATCGCGTGAAAGCGTGCGTCGAGAGTCAGTTAATATTACTTTGCACGATAGAATCGCATTTCGAAGTCTGCTAGAATTTAACGGCGCAATGTATTAGATTGTACTGTAATTAGCGAAATGGCTGGGAGGGGAGATTAATACGATTCGCGAAACGAAAGTAAAGAGTCTCGAGTTCCACGGAACGAGGAATCTCGCGGCGGAACGGTTCTTTCTCGCCGCGGTACTCGAGATAATTCTACGTTACACGACAGGCCAAAGAATAAGACTGCGAGGATTCGAAGGTTACAAGGCTGGCCTGGATACGAGAACCGACTCGACAGGTACCCACGCGGTCGCCGCTACGCACCGTGGAGCGGAAGTGACGTTTCACGTGTCGACGATGCTACCCTTTACGCCGAATAACAGGCAACAGCTGCTCAGGAAGAGGCACATCGGAAACGACATAGTCACGATAGTTTTCCAGGTAAGGAGACAATAGCTCCGGCGATAATTTGCAATTAAGCGGGATTGCATCCTGTCCGACCACCCGACACGTTCAGAACCTTCAAATCCGCGTTAAACAAAGTGGTATCTTTTTTATTTCGCGACAATCTCGACTGTTAACTGACTATCTTTTGTATTAGATTTTAGTAATTATCACAGGAACCAGGAAATACTTTTTTATGATGTATCAAAAGATTTAGAATCGACGTACAATATTAATATTTACTGAATAATGGAACGGAAGAAGCGTAATTCCGTTTTATGAAATAGGAACCTGGCGCGTTACCGTTCAGTCCACGGAGGATACGCTCGCAGTTCCAACACGTGTTCATTGTGGTCAAAGCCATCAATCCGTGCTCGGATAATACTCAGTACAGCGTGGCCGTGTCCAGGAGCAAAGAAGTTCCTATTTTTGGGCCTCCAGTTACCCCCGGTGCCACGTTCGCCAAGGGGAAGAGCTTCGCCGACTTCATCCTGGCGAAAGTGATCAACGCCGAAAACGCAGCCCATAGGTAAATTAATCTTGATCTTGTAAACTTCGACGCTTTATTTCTTCCGATGTTCACTCGTTCGTGACCCAAAAGTAGAGTTAAAAATACCTACGGCGAAGTGGTTAATAATTCACAAAGCAAGCGTTGCCTCGCAGGTCGGAGAAGTTCGCCACGATGGCGACGAGGACGAGGCAAGAGTATCTGAAGGATCTCGCGACGAACTACTCCTCCACGTCCGTGGTCGACACTGGACAGAAATTTTGTAAGTGTACGCAAGAAACATTGAACCTGGGAACGATATTTACCGGTGTTTGTCTTTTGGAACCAGCCATGCTGTCGTTCAGCAGCAAAAAGAAGGCGGCGGTGAGACCGAGATTGTCCTGCGACGCGTCGCAGCGTGGCGCGATTTGCTGGCAAGTGATCCTGGAGGACAGTAACCAGAACACGGATTGTTATCTAGGAATAAGCGTAGACACCGTCGTTCTCATCGAGGAGCATTCCAGGCAGATTGTTTTCGTCACTCCGTGCGCGAGCGTCCTCGGCTGGCACGCTCAAACGAACAGGTACCATTCTTTGTCTAAAGCTGACGCACCCTTTGATCTTCCTCCCTCGAGTACTCGAATCATTTGTGGTATGCGAGAAATTGTAACACGTAACTGGTATACAAATATTAATCCATGGTTACATTATTCTCGTAACCCTTGAGATACATTTTAGTACTTTCTCTACTTTCGTTAATGTAGTTTCTAACCGTGATCCCTTAATAAGATTCGTTTGAGTGTAGTTCTGGAAACAGTGATGCGTTTAATTGCAGCTTGAGACTGTACTATCATCAAGGGGAGTGTATTACAATCCACGTGCGCGGTGATTACGGAGAAAGGGACGAATTAATGGAAATCGTGGCTCGTCTGCGAGCCGTGACTCAAGGAGCACCGGCTACGGAACTGTCTCTGAAGAGAAACAGTTTGGGTCAGTTGGGTTTCCACGTTCAGCCGGATGGCGTGGTGACGCAGGTCGAGAGCATGGGGCTGTCCTGGCAGGCGGGATTAAGACAGGGGTCCAGGCTCGTCGAAATTTGCAAAGTAGCCGTATCCACGTTGAGCCACGACCAGATGGTCGATTTGCTGAAGACCAGCGCCCAGGTCACGGTCACCGTCATACCACCGAACAACGACGGTAATCCTAGGAGGTAAACTCGCCCAAACGCTTTGTAGAATGTGCTAATATCGGGTCTGTGCAAAAATGGTTTTGAAAAAAAAAATTAGAAGATTATATTAATTTATGGAAAATAATTTATTTGAATGAGATAGGTAATGGAGAGAAATTTGACGAATGTGTTGCAATTCGTTTCGAGAAGTTTATTTTAATCGACATTTCTGTCGATAAATTTAACCGGTTCTCTTTTTCTTGTTTGAACAGAGGTTGCTCGCTGCAAAACTGTCAGTATTTGTCGAGCAACTACGAGGGGGACTACGAAAACGTAACCAGTCCTGATAACACGCCGAGTCAGCAAACAGCCATGTCTCATCAGAGGCGGTACGAGCGATCTTTCAGTCCACCGAGATCGAGCAACAGTTCTGGCTACGGAACCGGATCTAGCTCTAGATCGTTCAACGATCCTCGCTTTCCCATGGAAGGAACGATGACCAGCAGCAGCAGTGGACACAGCAGCGCCGACGATCGCTGGTAAGAAAACAATTTTATCATCTTTTCTCGCAATTCTCCTGTTAAATAAAAAAAATAATTCTCCTCCCCTTGTAACCAATTTGTAATAGGCAATACACTCGACTCTCTTATAACAACGTGCAAAAATTGCCATAGCACCTTCCATCTAGGTTTTGGATGTAATAAACGAGAAATTTCCTATCCTGAGTAGAGAATAAATAAACCGCGAATACATACCGCGTGAAGATATAAGAAGCGGAATTTTTTGGACGCAGGTACGAGCTTCTGGAACCGCAGGACCAAGACAATGGTCATCGCGCCGACGGTACTCCGCCGCCGCCGCTTCCAGCGAGACAAAATTACCAAGTAGTGACGCCCAAGTCGTCCCAGAAAAAGGAGAAAGAGTCCCACTACGCCAGCAGCAAACAGTTTTCGGAGAACTCGAAGCACCACGGTCACGATCATTATACGAAGGACGGCAATTACGTGTCGTCGAAAACGATACAGGAGACGGCGAGGCACGAGAATTATCAGAGGCAGTTGGAGAACGCTCACCGGGCCCAGGACCACGTCGCCTCCAATTACGTGAAACTCCAGAAAGAGAAATACGAGATCAAGCAGGAGAATTTGTACGCGTCGCAGAGGGAGCTGCACAAGAACGACGGGCATCACGTCGGCCATCAGAAGCTCACCGCGTCTAATTCGCTTCCGTTGGCGCAGAACGCGTCCTACAGTCTTCCGAAATCGAACAGCAACAACAACCTAGGCAGATACAACGACTACGAGCAGCCAAAGTACGAGTACGAGGCGGGCAAGCCCGATAGAAGCTCGAAATACGAGGAGGAGAAGGGCAAGTACGAGCAAGAACGGGCGCACGAGAAGAGAACGATGGGCTACGAGTATACGGAGGAGCTGTACGAGAGAAGGAACAGCAAGTACGACATGGACATCGCGAAATACGAGCTGGAGTGTCAGCACAGCGAACGGAAGCACGCGGACGGCGAGCAAAATCGCGAGTCGATCAGGTACGAAATACCTCACGAGTTCAAGGTCGGTGAGAAGGTCACTTGCTTGAAGACCACCATGACGGAGAGGCCTGTTCCTCACAAGATAAACGTCGAGTACAGACAGACGAAAGATTTCGCCGCCAGTCTGCCGCCGGAAGTGCGGATCCCGGACGTGAACTGCCCGGAAACCACCGCTCTGCCCAGCGAGGACGAGCTGTCGAACGGTTCCGGAAGCGTGTCGCCCAGGCTGAGAAGAGCCAACAAGCATCGAGGCGGGAATCTCACTCCTTCCAGCGGCAGCTCGAGGAACCAGAGCCCCAGGCCGAAGCCAGGCGTACGGAACTCCCACAGGAACTCCGCGAACTTGACGTCCAGCACGCTGCAAGAGGACCTCATGAAGCTGATAAATCCTGATTACATAGCGGACGACGGCCAGATAACGAACAACAACGTTAACGTGAACGCGTTGATCAGCAATCAGAACTCCAACAAGATCAACAACAATCTGTTGGAGATCCAGAACAGATGCAGGTCCAGGGAGAACTTGTGCGGCAGCAGCGCTAGCACGCTGACGGTTCTGTCGGCGAACGGCCAGGAGAACGGAAACGGAAACGGATCGGAAGTGATCCTCACGATGGCCAGGCCTGCCACGGTGATCTCCAACGCGAGCACCGCGTCCAGTCCGGCTCCAAGCGAAAACAAGATGTCCAAGGAAGAAAGGTAATTTAAAAGATTGTTAGACTTTGGTACCGCTTGACTCGTTTAATGTTTATTGTCTCCGTTGTTAGTTGGTCCGATCGACACCATTTTAATTAGTCGTTTAAAATATATTTAAACTTGGAGGTATTATAATAAAAGTTAAAATGTTTTTTTGTATCGAACATAACGTGTGTCTTTGTTGCGTAGATATGCAATTTATGGATTTATCCACAAGTAAGTGGCTCGTTTAATAGTTTCTTGTATGTTTTGTGTACTCGATTTTAACACAACTTTTTTATTATATTTAATTTCTAGCGTGGTTATTGATAGTTGAATAAATTTCCTAAAGGAGGAATATCGTTAGTCGAGGAACGAAGTTTTTATTTTTTTGTTATTGCACCAGAAGGATTTTTCCACTTTTCTTTTGGGTATGTGCTGTTTCCTTTCATAAGTTTTTAAAAGCACCTTCGACTTTTTCATGATACACTCTTATAGTTCACAAAATAGTATTAAGGTAAGTGTAACAGTAGTTGGTCATCGAACACAGTTTTTTTGGAAAACACCTCCCTCCTTTTGTATATCTAATAGCTCTACGTCTATTAAATGGCAGAAATAATCTGCAGAATTGTAAATAAAATACGCAGAGAATCTGTCCACTGGCAACGAAAATGATAGACATGGACAAGTTAGGTGGTTCATCCTGTGTACCGGAAATCAGAGATGGGCAAAATTTTATTCCCAAAAAAAGAATTTTGCCCAGCTCTGCTGGAGAGCCGAGGAGAATGCCCCTGGATGGAATTGAGATTTAATGGTCGGAATTTTTGAAAAAGGTTATTTCACTATTGGTCACAGGTATTCGATTAAACGAGTAATTAATAGCATTGTTAATCGCGAGTACGCGTTCTTTGAGCGAAAAACCGGATGTTGCGTCGTGAACGTCACTCAGGGGCATTTTTTATAGCTCCGTGGAGTACGTTTTGTGTAATTTCGTGTGCGTTCGCGTGTTTAGATTGTCGCCCCGCGTCACCAAACCTCCGCATTCGATTTCCAAAGCGCCCAGCAACTTGACCTCGATCAAAGACGCGAAAAATCATAACAACACGGACGTAGACTGTTGGCAGAACCATCACCATCACGTGGACGCTAGATCGAAGCAACATCCTCAGGAGTGGTCGGACGACAGGCTCATCGACGGGTGCAGTACCATCGCGTAAGTTCGTCGATCGGTGAAACTGCAACCAAGCCTGGGCAATTTTGAAATAACGTTGTTTCAAACGCAGCGTTTCTCGTTATCGAGCGACAAAATCGCGACCGCCATTTGTCTTGAAAGCGGGGCAGGTTGCGATTATTGTCTGGAGACCTCGTATCCCCATTAAATAATTTCATTCAGGAAATGTACCGTCATTGTTTTGTCTATCGCCTTATTTACACTGTGACTATACTTTAGTATCGTATACTTAAGTCTGCACATATGTTGACATTAATTTTAAGAAAACCAAACCGATCCATTCTTGATCGCAAGTTTATTGGGTAATTGAGAAAGTCTTGCAACATCTTTAATTTTCCAAGCTCTCGACTATATGTATACATCTATAAAGGCCTACTTTGAAAAATAGAAATATCTTCTTAAATCAAATTTGCCTAGTTTGAATTTCACAGAAAATTTACGCGTTTAAAAGAAAGATTTTCGTGTTTCAGGAATTCCGTGTCGGATTTGCAGACGCACTTGTCTTCCTTGGAACTGAGGGTGGCCAGAGAAACACGACGAAGACTTTCCCTAGAAGACGAGGTGCGTCGTTTGCGAGACGAGAATCGACGCTTGCAAGACGAAAGTCACGCGGCCGCTCAACAGCTTCGACGCTTCACCGAATGGTTCTTTCAAACGATAGATCATCAGTAATTTCATACTAATTTCGTGGCAATCGTTTCCGCGATTTTAATTCGAAAGTATTAGGGTGTCCCTGAAAATATCGAGCACTTTAATTTTTCATACTATCAACATGTTGTAGGATGGAAAGTGTGATTTGCCTCGGAAACGTTTCATATTTTTAAAATTTGGTATTGCTAGGTTTCGAGCAGGAGTAAGTATCGATCGTTGCGAACAGGGACTAAATACCTGTTTGGAAATGGTCAGTCTTGAGTCTTCGCGTTCTAATCATCGAGCTCGTATATATTCCACGTCTAATACGCTATAAACTAAAGTCACGAACCACGATGTCTGTTAGCCAGTAGAAGTATTTTTGGTGACTCGGTGAACGGTGTTTAAACGAAAAGTTTTAGAATGCATTGTTTTCATAATTATTTTGGTTTCGTCCCTGGTTACGATCGTTGACATTTTCGTTCGACGTATTTTATTCGATCGTGTTCCGGCACGGTCGCCTCGTGAGAGCAGTATTAGTTCCGCAATTCGCGCGATTCGAACCGGAATAAGGTGTACACGCAACGTACTGTTTACGATGTCGGGCGTGAGGCATGCTCTGCCGACATTTTGTACCATAGATTTTACTCTTCGATAGTTGTTAAGCGTTCCAGTGTAAGGTTACCACCTTTGTGCTCTGTTCAGACGTTATTTTCCAGCGACCCAGAGATACCTGTAGATTCGACGGAACGTACAGCCGTTGCCCGTTCGAAGGCAATCGTTATTTTGTTAACGATGCGTAAAACGGCGATTACGAACGACGTCTTACTTCGATATGACCAAATATTACTAGTTGTCTAAGAATTAATTTCGACTCATCTCTGTAATTTATTACGTGTTTTGTATAATCGTTCAGGGTATTGTCGGTCGAACCGGAAGGGGAACATTTTCGTACGCGTCAAGAAGATGGGGAAAAATAATAAAAAAGAAAAAAAAAAAGAACATTCCACCGCGCACGAGACCGCATTTGTTAGATCGGTTCGACGCCTCGATCGTCCGTCACGAGGCTTCTGTTTATTATTCGCAATAAGCGTTCCGGAGCTTTACGAGTTACGAAAACGTTTGTCGAGAAAAGTCTGTAAGTTGAGAAATAAAAGGAACTGAAAAATGCATACACGGGAGTTGGGTAGACGTTCATTTCTCGTCGGCGACGCGAATCGTGACGAGAAGACGCTCGGGATGAAAGGTGGGTGTTGAAATGATCGTACGTACCACGGATAGAATAAAATAGTTTATTGTAATCCACAGAAAGAAAAAACAAGACATTTCCATGACGCCTGATGGACTCACTATTCTGTGTGTCGATTTTAACAATAGCTGCGATTACACCCTCTTTCCTGTTTCGAGACCGACGGAAACGCGCGTTCGAGTATCATGTCAGAACGTCGAGGTGAGCAATACAGAGTATTCCCATGAGTAAATATACCGTGTAATTGTACAGGAGAATTCATTTACGATAATTCGCCATTTTTTTTTTTTTTTTTTTTTGTTTTTTAATTTTCTTAAATATCGCGTAACAGATTCTGTATTTATATATCTATCTATATAATATATATGTAATATGTATGTAAGTGTAATGTATATCGGAATACCCGTCATAACGGAGAAAAGAACCTGGGACCGCTCTCACACAATACTAACACACCACGAACAGGTGCAACGATCATTACAAATCGCAATTGATCTTGCATCTCGGTGTTCCGTGGCCGCGAATCCTTCGTTTCGTTCACGAAGTTACAGTTATCGTCGTACCAACCGAGCACGAGCAAAATATCGTTTCGAAATCCCGCCAAGTTACGATTTAATAAAAGTTTCATTCGATTACTAGGCTTGTAACAATACGTAAACCTCGAGGGTGTTGAACTGGCGGCCCTCGATCCAGTCGTGGCCCCTTCCCCTCCTTTCCTGATCCACGCAAGCGTAGAACTACCCCCCACTACGCCTACTCGGTAGTGTTGGGACGTAGGCTCGCTGAACAGCTGATTAGTGCGGAACCCGATGGTGGGAGAAGCGGTTCGCTGGAAATGGGACTCTCATCGTTCTCGGTAAGTTAACTCTCAGACAAAAGGTAAAATTGGTACTCGTTATTCGTGTAAGAATGGAGGGAATATAGAGTCGTGAATAAAATTTACTTAAGTTCGATGTAAATCCGATAATAACAAACTGATGTTGTAAAACGATATTTTGCTCGGTCTCCGCAATACGTACTAAAATGAGATACAAAGAATGCGTAATGAACGTTGAAATTTTTATCTAGATAAGAATTCATGCCCATCTCTGACGAGACTCTTATTCGAATAATAGAACATTGAATTTATTTATTTATTCGTTCATTGCGAAACATTCTATAATTTGAATCCTAATTTTTAGTCGACTAATGACGGACGAAAGGTTCACCTTTCGTTCGAAATTTGCATTTATAATAGATTGTTTGCCATAACGTATCACCGGGACCATTTATTCGGTTCGTTCGCTTCTTAAGTACATGAGACAGGTACGCTACCGAATGAAGTATGCCCTGTGGAAGATAACACCTCCCATCGAAGGGATCATGAATTTTCAGAACATTGTTCCACTTGTTCTTCGAGAATTTAAATGTAGAACAAGCTAATATTCTTATAAAAAAAAAAATACAAAATGTATTCCATAAAGTAATTTTAAATCAATTTCATTAAAATAATTATTAGAACAAAATTATACTGTAGACATATGATTCTAAATTACAAGGAAAATTTAAAATTTGAAAACTTATCTCAGAAACCACTTACTCGATTAATTTGAAAAGCTTGTCGATCTTGGACAAATGAATAGTTTTTGAAGACATTCCTTTGATCAGATTATACTCTGCTCCTGTGAAATACAAAAATAAAGCGAGAAAAAAATAGAAACGCGCGTACTGCGAGAAAATTAGCAGCAAAGTGCAAAGAAAATGACCTCGTTATTATGGCACGGAAAGCGAGGGTGTCGCTTTATAGAGGCTTATAATGAAATTACATCTCGTTAATATGCAGAGCAATTTTGGCGGAAAAGCTATACTCGAGGAACCTACAGAATATGGCTGGGACCATTCGACTAACTCGATATTCGAATAAGTATAAACGTGGTTCTAATACCATTTCCGGTCTTCCAATAATTAAAATAAAATACGAGAAAGAAACATGTTACATATCAGGCCTGGGTTTGTTTGAAATGAAAATGAGAAATAAGTGTTTGTAATAACATTTCTGTGTTTTATTTCCAGCAATTTTATTTGGAAATAATTGATATATCGATTTATTTGAAATAATAGGTATTACAAATAATGATCCATTACTTAGAATAACAGATATTTCAAATAAGTTTTGAAATAACAATGTTATCGTTTACATAATGAATAAATATTTATTCGCCTATATAAAGATTTATTCGTCGTTTGCAAATAGAAAGTTTTTTCTTAACGATGCGTATAACATTTTCGTTATAGTTTTAGTCGCAGAGTATGCTAGCAAAGTTTGTGTACCTGTCGGCCACCCTGTTATTTGCGATTTACATAAATCATTACCACATTGTGTATTTAATGTTGTAAATACGTATGACGAGCGATGAACATACAAAACATCGGTAAAGTATATATATATATATATTTGTTATTCTAATTTCATTTTTTCTTCGAATCGTCATTATTTTAACATTATAACGACGAATGAAAATTTGTAAATTTCACCTATTGATAGATCTTGTAACACGTCGATTATTTCCAAGAGTATTTCATTATTTCAAATATACAATTATTATTTTCAAGGTTATTTTGTGAAATAAAGTAATGCAATTGCAGGGATCGAAGCAATTATACAACTTTACCGAAAGGCTCCGTTGAAATGGAACTTTTATTAAAATTTTTAGAGATTCTTAATGTAAATTACAACAGATATTTGTTTTAAAGAAAAAGTTTAGTTCCATCAGAATTAATAAATAAATATAAATTACTGGATTTTTTCGATCCCTGCGTAATTGTAGTTCGAAAATGAATTAACTGTGAAGTAGGATAACATGCTATTTGAAATAGTATTTCAAATGACATTATTTCAAGAGTGCCTAGGTCTGTTATATGTACATGCGAGAGAAACCTTGGACTGAATGTTCGAAAGTTTTTTGAAAAATATAATTTTTTAAAGAATTATGAACAACGATAAAACATTCTTTTGTATATTAATACTTTTCCGAATGTAAATATATTACTATCAATGCGTTGTTACATACTAAAATATTCAAACATTGGTAAGCTATATGATGATATCGATGAATATAACTAACTGTAATCTGTTTAATAATTAACGCTTATGATTACCTTGTAATAAAGCCGGTAATTGATGCTTATAATTACCGAGTAATCAGTCATCGTGATTAGTAAATAGCACAAATAATCAAAGCGAATGTAATCGTCGTACATGATTATCAAATAGATTACATTTACGATTATCATTGAATTGATAAGATTATGATAAAAAAAAAGCTAAAGTAATCATTCATTGAACGACTCTCGTTACGATTAAATTGATAAGTTAATAATAAAAAAAAGCTAGGAGAAGTTAAAGTAACCTTTCATTGAATGATTACTCTTGATTACAAATTGAACTCGTTAAGTTAATAGTATAAAAAAAAAAAACTAAAAAAAAGCTAAAGAAATCCTTTATCGATTGGTTACAAATTGATGACTTGCAGATTACGGGGTGTAGTTTACGATTACCAATTAATCTCGGGGGATGAATAATTGACCAATGATCATTACTATCATAATTACTTTTATTAATCGTTTACAAAAGTAATCACGAAGTAATCAATTACTGCCCAAGTTTGCGGACTAGCTACAATGAAACGCTGACAATAACTCGGATCACAGAGGGTTCAATGAAAATTAAATTTAAAAAAGTACGATCTACAGCGAAACCTCCATTGTAAGAACGTTCGAGCATCCCCCTTTGAAAGACTCTTCAAATCAATTGATCAAATTATATCCCCTTCGATTCCTCTCGTTGTTCGATCAACCAATGATAGAAAAAGCCTCTGTATCGAATTAATTTCACAATTTTCCAATCTTGTTTATCGGTTCGAGCAATGGAGGCTCTGCTATACCTAAAGAACTTGATTCACAGTCTACGTCATGCTACAAACACCGCGAACATTCGGACGCTCGATCGGTGCAGAAAATGTTCGAATGCACGCAAAGCGTCCGAATATTCGAATACAGAAAAATTCGACAAGTGATCCCAGCCCTACTCCAGAACTATTTATCGAGCTTAGCGCGCACCGTTGACGAGCCGCTGAGAAACTTATGGCTTCGAGAGGGTGTCGAGGTCCGTGGAGCGAAAGTCAGGGAAGAAGTTCATCGAACCGCTTTACCAAGACGAAGTAAAGGAACGATATCGTTCGAATTCGTTCCTGGGGAGGCGCGAAAAGGTTCAAGGCGCGTGGAAAACCGGACAGAGACGGAGGTTAATGCAACGTGCGTACAAGTGTTTCGGTTCCATTTTATTTTGTTCCAAACGGGAGTCGAAACTGAACGACGCTACCGGAAAACTAAGTCGAACGAGGACCACAAAACGATGGAAACATTCTGATACGCATTCAGCGTCGAACACAGGTTTCGATCAGGGATGGCAGAATGATCTTGCAATGAACTAGGAATTTCAGCAAACTTTAGTGCCCGAAAGGACTCGGGAATCCACGGTTTGAGAGGCACTGTGCGAAGGTATTCGATAATAAACGTACAGTAATTTCTTTTACTGTGTCAGTGTGGCTCTGGACTGAACCGTAACGTGCCAAAATGGGGGCAAGCAATATTTGTATCGTGCTTAACTTCGTTAAAATATTCTCTGAATCCGAAAACTTCCTACGTGCGTGTAAAATTTTTAATGTGGGGAAATTAAATGAATAGCGATCGAAAGAAACAGATGCTGTGGCAGCTGGTCGAAAGTACCGTTAGGCGGGTCCTTTAGAAGGCCGTTCCGTATACCTGCGCATTATATCGAACAATACTATGTTATACTGTACTATCGATCATCAACGACCTTAAAAACCTTTAAGGTTACTGTTTTCAGAAAGATTTTTATATCTATAATTTATCAATGTTTTAGGAATTCAGTCGGCCATATTGGATGGTGTGACACAGTGAAAGAAACTGTATTCTGCAATTGCAATGGCTTCTCAAGATTTTGCCAATCCCTGCATCGAACACTTGTTCGACCATTTTCCCCCAATTAATATCGATTCTATTCCTGCGTTTCTGCACAGCTTTCCCGAATTCTCTCGTAATTGCGTTGGATCGCGTCTGGACAACCAAGAGTTCACAAAACCAACGTTTCGCGGATGATTCTGGTTTCCGTTTCGTTTCTTTGCATTCGAGCACGCACGATGATCGTAGTCGTGACACCGAAACGGATATCGCGAATTTTTTGATCCCTAAACGCTCGAATATTACGAATAATAATTAATATCGGAGAGTACACACCTCTGCGCCCCATAGCTAATACAAAAATACTGTTCTGTTGCACCATTTCTTTTCCTACTATTCCTATTATTATGCATAATAATCCCTGTAGTCTTTAAAACGCTCCTTTATCTTTAGCTGTTAAGGAAAGAATGAAAGAAAATACTGAATACGGCGTGTGAAAAAAAAAAAAAATTACGACAAAAGTGAAGGAGTCCGGGGCTGAAAGTGACAGAGTTGGACACTGGTAACAGTGACTGTAGTTTTCCAATTTTTTTTTTTTATAAACGATTTTTAATTGGAGACTTCTCGGAGATTACGATATAATTTTCAACCCCTAACAGGTCCTCGTTTGTTGTTCTTTTCCCATCCATCAGGAAAGATACAGAAACATTTCACAATAATTGAGAATAAAATGAAAAAGATAAAGAAGTCACGAAATTGCGTTCCTGTTTGGAAAATATATTTCCGGGTACGGTTGAAGGTCAGCTCTCCTCGTACCTGTACGAGCGTGCGAGGACTACGTATACTCGTAACGCGTGCACGTTACCCTCCTTTTCATTTTTTTCCTTTTTTTTTCTCTCCTCTCTCGCGATTCCGTCCCGTCGTTAACGTTCGATTAAACGCGACGAGACCGATATCTGCGGAACGAATTGACCGCGGACTCCGTAACGTGCCACATATCATCCAACAGAGCAAGAAAGACGCGACATTTTCTGCGGAAAAATTCTCGAATAGAATACCGGTCATGATATGCGTACGACCACGGGCTGACGGACTATTTCCATTATTATTTTTTTCTTGTTCTCTTTTTCGTCACACGTTTCCCTTTTTCCTCCGATTTTCCATACTCATTGTTCTCCCGTTTCTTCCTATCTTTTTTTTTTTTTGTTGTTTTCTTTTATTTCTATAGTCGTTTAATTAATTATAATCGGGCATCGGCGCGAAACAACGCCGTGCCGTGTCGTTATTCGCTACGATTATTAATTGTATAATTATATATATATATATAATTTTATATATATATATTTATATATAGTATATATTCAGCATCACAGTAAGATAGCGCCCTTCATTATCAAGTGATCGTCGATCAGCTCGGACCATTATTTTTTTTTTCTTTTTTTTTCTTAATATTCATTCCTGTCAACAACATACTCTATACAACAACCCGTCTAAACATTGTCGGATAATTTTCTCTACGGCATCGACGTTGGATGCCGCTATTTACGTACATGATTGGTATATCTTGTTCGCGAAAGTACGCAAGAGTAATATAAACCAGGCGGACCCCTTTTTAAGAAACAAAACGGCACGAAAGAAGGTACAGCGCCCGATTAGAATAAGCCCGTTTTCTTACCCACGGCGAACGATCGATTAAAACTCGCGTCGTACCGACAAATTTCGTGAAATACTGTCACCGGGTGAGAAAAAAAAAAAATAGATTAAAAGACAAGTCGCAAACGAACGCGCGAGAAGCTTTTGCGAACGGATATATGTATATAAATGGATCAGCGACAGTCCTCTGGCTTGGATTCGAACGAGTAACGCAACCCCGCGATACACGTAACACGGAAAAGGGAAGAAACTATTTTATTTTGTACGTACTTTGTTACACGAAGCCCGCGCAGCAAAAAACATCGAGGAACTTGGGTACGCAAACGGTACAACTTTGTAATTTTCCATTTCTCGCGACTGAATTTTAGCCAGCTCTAAACGCATTCTCGTTCCCATACTGTGACACACGATAGACGAAAAACTTGTCAAAGACTGCGTGGGAGGGGGTATACTACCATTTTGGTGGACTGTCCTACGGTTCGTTTTCCGATAATCTATCTATAAAGTAGCGAAAGAATGAGTCCTAGAAATAGATTACTTATAATTACTCTGAAAATAAATAGTTTATAAAAATAAGCGAGCATTTTATGCTTAAAATACCTTAGGTAAAAACTTAATTAGTTTGCACCACATACGGAGTGGAATGTGTGGTCTCCCCTTACTAGATCATAAAAAGCGTAATTCTAACAAAAAGGTTCAACTACCGTGTAAAAAACATTAACGACAACATTGTCAATCGTAATTATTCGTAGTGCGACAGCTCAATAAAAAACACGTGGGTCAATAAATAAGAGTGCAACAAGAGATTAGAAATAGGATAAAGGACGCGATCGATATTGATCGATTCGTCGATAATCGTCGTTACTCGCAGAATAAATAACTGTGCTGAAAAAAACCTGCTCTCTCTTTCTCTCTTTCTCTCTTTTTTTCTCTCTCTTTCTCTCTCCCCCGCGAAGATTATAGATTAGGTACATTGTTCGATTCATCGTCGTCTCTTCTCTTTCATTAACCCCCAACCCATCCCAACCCCCCTCCCCCCCATCCCAATAATTCACAGCTCTACACACTGTGGAAGAAAGAAGACATTTACACGCAAATGTATCTTCGTCGTGAAAATACGTAAACGCAAGCACTCACGATTTCGACGTTTAACTTAAAACCGAGAAAACTTTTTTGTACTTTTCTACAAACTTGTTCGTATCTATTTTACCTATATCTAAACAGGGACGGGCACGTTCGAATGATTTTATAAATGAAATACATCTAAAATACCGAATGTATTCATTCCAGTACTTAGAGTGACGAACAACCTGACGCATTGTATTCTGTGGTGATCAAACATCAACGTTTGCATTTTCTATTCGTTTCTGCTGTCGAGTATTAAATACTCGTGTGAATTCCATTCGACGTATTCGGTGTCTGATTAGTAAGGAATTCACATGATATTTCAGGTAGTGTCCGTATATTATTAGCATACTGTTTGCTCTCGAGTGTTTTTTTTGTAAACGAATAAATAAATTTAAAATAAAATACATCTTTTAGATACTCTTTTAGAAACTTAGATACTATAGAAATTATATAGAAACGTATAATCTCTAGTAATTTTTAAGATATTTACAAATTAAATTATTTATGAACGATTTGTAAATGTACGCATTTTTTTTAATCAATATTTTGTAAATTTCAGATAAATTCATCATCTTTTATAAATATTTACGAACTACTTATAATTAAAGAAATAGATTTACGTTAATGATTTTCGTTTTCAAAAACTAATAATGAAATAAATAAATGAAATTAGTAAATTTATAAACCAATGTAAAACCGATAGAGTTTATAAATTTATAAATTTCGTCCGAATAAATAAATAAATTAAATTTGTAAATATATACAAAATTTAAAGAGCAAACGTCGTCGTACGCCTCTCTGCGTACTTGTCTCGATTAAAATATACCGGATATTAAAACCGAATAAAATATTTTTGCCCTGATTCAGCCATTAAATATAAAATTCAGCAGTTATAAAATACCCTGCGTATTCTGTATTCGACGACGAGGTCGAATAAAAGTAGTCCGTGCATCGGCTACCGAATAAAATTCACGAATACTTCCAAGCATTTGACTACGGAACAGAATACAAGTGGACGAGGTATTCGTCGTTCGAATATTTTTGTTTTAAATACATTTTGCCCGTTCCTGTATCTAAACGACGACGCGTCCCGCGGTTCCGCGCAAACGTGTTTCGCGATGATTCGCGTAACGATCGATCGATCGAATCGTCGCGAAGAACGACACGCGCGGGACACGGGGGGTTCAAAACGAAACGGCACAAAATTCATCACCATCGCCCAGCTTCCCGCGATCGCTGGCGCGTAGAAGCTTGGATCGGGGAATTCACTCGAACAGAAAGAAACCGTGAGCGAAGACTGAGATTCTAACGATATATGGAAACCATTCCATACGTTCGCGTACGCGCCACCGATAGAAATAAATCTAGTGGCACTGTTTCAATACTTCACGATACCGAAACGGCGATCAATGGTCTTATACTATTCCCGACGCGTCCTCTTTGGACGCTGACTGACTCCAACGTCGTCGCTGCCGCGCGACTTCTTACCGATTTGTACCTGACTCTGCGCGGTTAGCTGCAACGAGATCGCGTGCGTGTTCAGCTTTTCGGCCAGCAACAGGTCTTTCAGACCCTTCATCTTCTGACTGTACAACGTTATCCTTGGCCTCTCGTTCTCGGAATCAGTCTCTACCTCGGGATCAAGGTTCTCCTGAGAAGTGGAAGGTGCAGGCGGCAGAGCGTCGTCCGGCGGAGCGACGAACGGTTCTCCACCACCTTGCAAGAGGTAATCTCTGTTAAGTATTTTCTCGCTGCACGCCGCGGTCAAGGCTTGAATACTAGGATGCATCGGCGCTGGATTAGAAGGTACTTTCGACTCTAAGCTTTTGATCAAATCGCGTGCCGTGTTGCCCCTCTCCTTCGTCTTACAATAATTGTTGTTGTTGTTGTTTAATGTCTCTTCCGGGCTGGTCTCCCTCTTCTGCGCCCTCTCCTCCTCTTGTTTCGCCTCCACGTCGTAACACTCTATAATGACCTGAGCGCGAATACCGGCGTCGAACTTTGAGATGGTGTTCACCAAAGGTCGAGCCCATCCTATATGCAGTACCGGTGTATTCGCGCCCTCTTCCCACTGGCATATTCCATCGTAAAACCTCAACAGGTACGCGAAACATCGCGGTTGTCGTAACAGACGTTCGTCCGCTCGCACTGTGTGCGGTATCAACTCGTTTGCTATTTCCAACAGTTCCTTATATATTTCTCCGTCGTCCCTCGAATAGTCGTACCTGTTGTGCGTTAGTATCGGAATAAATAGATGAATTACGATAACAGCTGTTTCGTTTCCCGTCGGTCTACTTACTTTCTTAAAACGTCTGCCGCGTCTGCCCACGACGACAACGCGTTGGCGTGCAGCCCGTGTCTGTACAAATAACCGCCTTGATAGGTATAAGGATATACGTGGGCATTCCCGTAATACTTTCTCGCTGTTCGTATGGCTTCCTGGAAAGATGAAATCGCGTAACAAAATGCCGATACGTGCAACGGCACGACGTTTAGACGTTAAGTGTTTGCAAACGTACCTGAAACAGGTCTATGGCTGGAGGTCTACCTGGAGTAGGCGCAGCCTCCTCGAGATCTCCCAGATTACCCAGAGCCATAGGATATTTTGCCAGATGACCCAAATCGTATAACAACCATAATAGTTCCTGCTGAAGCAGTGCCACTTCTGCTGCATCAGCAGTAGCGCTTAAACTAGGATTAATAGCCGATACTATGGTAGCAACTTCCATAGCCCTGGAGCATACAACAGCCTGTCCATTCACGTACAACCACGATCTTGAAGCCACACCAGGCTCAACCGGTTGTCCACGTTTATCTTCGTTTCCCTTTCCTAATAACGCATAATTTCTTTTTCTTATTTGTTCCGTCAATTTACAAGAGTAAAAACATCATTTACCCATACATTGGTCTGGAATTATTGTTTTAGTTGCTGTGTACCAAGGGAATTACCTACCATGCCATGTAACCTCTGCTGTTTCTGTTCCATCCTCTCCATAAACCACCCAGGCATGGTCCTCAGACATAGCAAGATGCACATCTTTAAATCCCAACACCTGACAACCGGCGACCACGGCGAAGGCCACCCCGAAACAATCCAGTTTATTCGCTGTGAGGTAGCTATAGAGGCTTTGCAAATGCGCGCGATCTTTATAGTAGCTTCTAGTGAGAGAATTCCATATCACGTCTGAGACCTTTTTTACGAGTTCTCTAGTCGCGTATTTGGTGTCGTAAACCGTGAGATCGACCGCTCCCTTGATCACAGCGTGGAACTTGGTGTAAAGTGCCTCCGCGATGTGAAACTCGACTGCCGGCAATTTCGGCTCGTCGTAAACAGTGGCTTCCTGCGACGCAAATGTTCGATTGCAGGTTAGGGAATTCTCAACCGCGCCGACGAGAATCGAGAGCAAAGCCAGATCCGGCTCCGAGCTGTTTTCCAGCTGGTTCTGGAAAATCTGCACGATGGAGGAGATGCTCTGTATAGGGAACAGAGCCTTATCCTCGTCTCGAAAACCCGCCATGTCGCAACTGGCAGGCTGCACGCACGAGATCGAGATCTTCGTTCAAACCACGAGTGTCATCCTATTTCGTGTTTATCTTGACAGAAACCTTTGGCGAATTCGAGCGATCCGTTCGGTTTCCTCCTCCTTGACTAACGACGCACGCTAGTCGGTGTCGATTTTCTCGTTCTCGACGCGAAACTCTCACATTTCCGCACCACAAAACGCACCACAACCGCGTATCAGCCAGCGGCGCGCCGCCACTAGGACCGTTTCCATTGAGTTTTGCGTTCGTACGTTCTATACGACAAAGCGACAAGGTGGGTTTCTCTGCGAACGATAATTCTGACGTAATGTGGTGCAACAGTTCTCCATACGTGCGTTTTACGTTCCAGAAGCTTCTCTGCAAAGCATGGATCTGATTATTCCTATACAGGAATTCAGGAATTCTTCTAGATAAAATAAGTGTATAGTTTTTTGTTGTTGTTAACTGTTTGACGTACAGTATTCAAGAAAATCTGAAAGATTGCAGTTATTCGTTTTTGTACAGGGTATTTCTCGCACTAGAAGTACTAAAATCAGTTCCCGCCATTTTCTTGATCGCAACACATCACAGTTCGATGCCTTGTGTCTAGTAGTAAGTCATTTGTATAGAAAAAGACAATAGAAAGCATATTATGACCGAAATATTATGTCTATCTAGCTCTAATTTTTCATGGTGTGGTATTTTTCCAGGTTTTCTTCGAAATAGATTCGAATCGATTAGAAACGCCCCAAATTTTGTCACTAGGCCATGGGTCAAGTTAAGGCTGTAAGATGGCGCAACGATTGCAGTTGCGAATCGTAGTCAGTTAGACGTTTCGATCTCGCGTTGTCTTTTTTTTCAACTCGAAAACATTCATTTTTCTACAATTTCGAAAGAATTAGTGTAAATCTCTCGAAACGTGAACATATCCAACATTGTGCGTTATACCCTACTTCGCTGTAACGAATACAGAATGAAAGTCACGATAAAAGGTTAGTAGGAGATCAAATTTGCAACATTCGGTTACTTCGTACGTTGTCTACGTTTATTATACGATGCATTGAAAGACGAAAAGAGTTTTAGACGTTATATGTTTTTTACATTTCAATGCGTACGTTTAAAATATGAATTTGTTACATTTATAAGTTGAGTAACGTACATAAAATTTTGTATAGGTTGGACCGGTGTCGCTACCTGGCGTTGGATTGCGAACGATGACAATTGTGGTATATGCAGAATGCCTTTTGATGCTAGTTGTCCGGATTGCAAAATTCCTGGAGACGATTGTCCGTTGGGTACGTAACATTTTAAAGCCTATCTTACTCGTTCTATCGATATTTTCTAAATTATTTTATCCGATTCTTAACAAATTGTACGCCTGTCCCGTATTACTGTGGAATTTGCAACCTATCGTTTAACCGCCAACCCCGCGATATCGCGGGATCGTCTGGTTATTGTATGTATGCATGTTTCAAACGTTGACATGCATCTATTAACTCTTCTTTATTGCCTTTAAACAAAGAAAACAACGATCTGAAAGAAATCAGATCAACAGTCTACAAAAATTCTGTTAAAAGTCGGTATCAGTTACGTATGCTTCGTACTTTCGATTCGAAGTACGAGTTTCATTATAGTGCGCCATTTTATTCATATAAAATGGACGAATGAGTAAACTAGCGTGTGCATTGCTGGCAGTTTATCAGAGTATTCGATATACGGTGGCATAATGATAAGGACCGTGGTCATGTATCCGGAGTAGTGTAATGTGATACGGCATTGAATATACATGAGACAGTATTTATGCAGTAGCGAAGCTTTTCTTTATTTTTAATTCCTTTTTCATGCAGATTTTTTTAACACATTCGTTACATAATTCCGATTAAAACAAGACGAAAGACTGTGATGTACTTATTCAACTAGTACATTATATAACTATACTATTTTACTTATATTTTTTTCTAATTTACTTAATGGTCGTTTGGCCTACTGTGTGCCGGTAAAACCAGTGGGATTATTCATAAAATGCCGCGGTAAAGTCTGCGCAGTTGCGGGGGTAAATATCGATCGGTGTCCTGAACGAAACGGATCCCTCGCACACGACACAACCGTGTTCTCACGCGCGCGTACTCGCGCGTGTCAATGTAAACGCTTGCAAACGCCGGTTGTCAGTCGTTAAACAAATCGCACGGTGTGCGTGCGCGTTGGCTAACCGAAACGATCAGAACCGATTCTCTCGTAAAATCCACGATTCGATGCTGTTCCAGTTTGGGGTCAATGTTCGCATTGCTTCCATATACACTGCATCATGAAGTGGCTGCACTCCCAACAAACCAGTCATCAATGTCCGATGTGTCGTCAGGAATGGAAGTTCAAGGAGTAGCTGGTTTCTCGATGGTCCCGCAGGTGTCAGCACGCAACGAATAATCAAGGTACGCTTGCATTCTACGCTGCGTGCAGCGATTGTAATTCGTTCGAATCTATGTAGCTCTCGTCGTTTCGGTGGGAGTTTCGGTCGGTTCTCTCATTGTTTGCACCGGCGATGCGCAAGGTCGCGTCCTTTCTGTCCACGCGCTTTTTTGCACCCTCGATTCTCAGTAGGTTAAGCTGTTCCAACTCCATCAGAGAAATAACAAAAGGACGAATGCATCGGTGTGCTCGCGCGCACCCCATTCTTCCCAACTGTTTACCGGTTATCCCTGAATCAGTCGTACGACTTCGGTGTCGTTTACGAAACACGTTTCGAACGACACTGGCTGTCGATCTTCCCTCGGTAAGAAGACGAAAGTTTACGATCAATCTTCACGCGTGTCGTACATTAATTTGCAATACGATGTGTTTGATGTTACTTTTAGAGACCTAAGAACCCCGGCGGCGGTACAGGATAGGTGCGAGGAACGAAAAATAGAATTATCGGCTTTCTAGAGTCGTCGAGCAATCTCGTTGAATCTCCATAAATGCACTGATCCCATGCAACTAGGCCACTATGCAGATGCACAGGTGCGCGCGAGTGTACCGAAGAACGGCTCGGTGAAATTGCAAGGCGCGACGAAACTGTATCGGGACGTGCGATTGCTGGCAATTTGTAGCGGATCGCGAACGCAAACGATGTGACTTGACGCGGCAACGTGATTCTCTCATCGCGCGATTACGTAACAGTTTTCCTCGGACGAGTTTTGCTAATCACGCGAGGCACGATACCGTGAACGAAACCCGTCGGAGAATGCGTTCCTCAACGCCGTACGATTCACACTTCCCGGCGTTTTCAACGAATAAACTTCCTACACCGTGGAAGATGTTATTTAACGCAATCGAATTCCGTCCGCTACGCAGCAGAACGGAACGGTTCCCCTAGCGTCTGTCTGCCACGATCTCGGTACGAAATACAGCGAATTAAATTTTATAAAAATACTACTGTCCCTATCAGAGAAATATTGTCGAATGTTTTGATAATACAATGAAATGAACAAGAGGTAAAAAGTCAGTTTACCTTTAAAATAAGCCCCAACAATGATGATTGTACCTGATCAAGATATACGATACATCTCTATAGTATTCTACCCATGTCTACTGCACTGAACATATCAACTTTCCCATTATTAGTAATACTTGTAATATATTTTAATCCGATTTGATCTAACACGGTTAATTAGCAAAATCTGGAAAACGAGAGTACTCCAGATGTAATTCTATTATAAACTGAATGAAATCTGTTTACAGATTGCATTGTTTACCTAACACTCCATATAATATCATCACGATAACCAGTGTTACGTGATCTAGTACGACGAATACAATTTCAACGTAAAAATTGAGTTCTTAAAAAATATTCTATTTGTAGGTATTTGATTATTTTATTGTAATATATTAATTTTGTGTAATGGTATGTTTTCAGTGGTTGTACGTTAATGCTTATATTCAGAATGATGAGAAGGATCGATTCGAAGCAAGAGTGCTCCAAAAATAATTGCATCTCCTCTTCAGTAAAAGTTACAGCTTGATTCATATTCTAGAATCGCACTGTACACGCGAAATATCGTTTCGTATCAAAGTGGAAGGAGATTTTTTTCATAACACGTATACATTAGCGACAAGGAAATTAGGAATTCGTTCCCCTCGACATACCACAATGCAAAGATGTTAATCCGCGCTCCGTACGGAAGAATTAGGGTGAAAGTAGAACGAGTAGCTCTTGTCTACGTCGGGAAATAGAGTGTGAACGAAATTTAAATGTACGCGGATAATCGTGTTCCATCGGTGAACCGTGATAATTTATACGTATCCATGTTATGATATCGCTTAAGCACCGCGAGTATACTCTTACTGAAAAAAGAGAAAAGAATATGTAATTGCAGCAAAGGTGATTCGTACGGTTAGATGTAACAATTGTATGGAAAACATTTATACACGCAACGCGATTCAGTATAATTCGACACTGGAGGGACCAAACGTTTCCTTAGTGAAGATTTAGATACTCATTTAGAAAAGTTACAAATACATTTCAGAACAACGTAAATTATTATTTAGAAAAAAATAGAATAAGTAATTATAAGCTTTCATAGAATACTCGTTCACATCGCATGGAACACAGTTAGGGAAACGTTATGGTAGACAATGAACGCAATTACGGTAGGGTAGGTTGGAGTAATTCCAAGCATATTTGAAAAATTAGTATTAAATTCTTAATTACTAGCCCTGCGAAGGAAAAGCTGTAATTATAATTGTCATTCTTGGGAACTACATATCAAAAGTACAGAATGTTAGAATTTAAAAGGAGATAGATGGTCGGGGCTGGTAAATAAAAAGCAGACAAACAGTGTTGATGAAAAATTCTTTTATACAGGGTGTTCGGCCACCCCTGGAAAAATTTTAATGGTAGACTATACAGGCCAAAATAAGACGAAAATCAAGAATATCAATTTGTTGATGGAGGCTTCCTTAAAAAGTTATTAACGTTTAAAGTTCCGCCCGTTCTGAATTTTTTTCTCGAAAATGCGCAGGATTTCGGGGTATGTCTATTCACCAAAAATGATTGTAATTGACCCCCACAGCTAACAATATTTTTTTCAGAACGATTTGAAATATTTTAATTTCGTCGAAAAATTTCACACCTTCTCGAATTTTTTTCTAGAAAGTGGGTAGGATTTCGGGTGTATGTCTATTCACCAAAAATTATTGTAATTGGCCCCCACAGCTAATAATATTTTTTTCAGAACGATTTGAAATATTTTAATTTCGTCGAAAAATTTCACACCTTCTCGAATTTTTTTCTAGAAAATGGGTAGGATTTCGGGTGTATGTCTATTCACCAAAAATTATTGTAATTGACCCCCACAGCTAATAATATTTTTTTCAGAACGATTTGAAATATTTTAATTTCGTCGAAAAATTTCACACCTTCTCGAATTTTTTTCTAGAAAATGGGTAGGATTTCGGGTGTATGTCTATTCACCAAAAATTATTGTAATTGACCCCCACAGCTAGTAATATTTTTTCCAGAACGATTTGAAATATTTTAATTTCGTCGAAAAATTTCACACCTTCTCGAATTTTTTTCTCAAAAATGCGTAGAATTTCGAGGATATGTGTAATAACCAAAAATGATTGTAATGAACCCTCGCAACCGAAAATAATTTTTCCAGAACGATTTGAAATTTTTGAATTTAATTGTTAATAACTATTTAACGAAGCCTCAGTTAAGAAATTGATATTCTTGATTTTCGTCTTATTTTGGCCTCTAGAATTTTCCATTAAAATTTTTCCCAGGGGTGGTCGAACATCCTGTATATTGCAGAGGTTCTGCAACAAAGTTGCCAGTTTTTTTTTTGTTTTCGATTGGAATGATCGTACAGAAAATCCACGGATATTGTATAATCGAACCTTCCTGATAAATATTATGTGTGTTAAAGAAAATAATGCGGGTCAAGTGGGGTTCTAGGTGGTGTGCGCGGGTTCGAGCAGAGAACGGACCTTCGCGAAGCAGTTCGCGCTGAACGAAGCAAGGAGACCTAATGGGTCCCTTCCCTTTTTCTCCTTCTCGTTTCTACCGACAAGCTCTTTCTCCTTTTTCTTCCGCGTCTTGGTCCCTCCATGGGTTACTCTCTCACGCGATATCACGACGATCCCGGCCACGATATACAGCACTGCACACATACGGTATCTCCACGAAAAAGTACGATTATTTGGGACCATCAACAAAACCCAGACATTAGTTCAATCACATCATGAGTTAGAACTGTAATCTCTCCTTTTAAACGAGATGCTCCTGTACGTCAGATACTCATTGGATTCGAATACTCTGTATTGATCAACAAAACATATTCCCAATGCAACCTATGGTGGCAAGCTTTTGAATTAAAATTGAGTGGTCCACCTTGACGAAAGCCTCGTTGAAATCGGTAAAAACAATGTCAACCTGTATATTTGACTCAAGTGCAGTGAATATAATTACACTATATTGCAAGATTTGCTGCAGTAGATTTTCTTAGGTACGTATCTCATCCAGTATCAAAAGACTATGTTTTCATGTAACAACTCCTTCGAATATTTTCAGCGTGACACCATTGATAATGATAGATTCGTAAGTTTCGACATCAGCCACATCGTCGTATTTGTAAACGCATCAACTGCCAGACCAATACCTGTGATCTCTCCTACAAGGTCGAAAATTTGTTTTTAGATCATTGGAAACCGCGTAAGTCAAGATTTTTTATCCCTATCCTATCCAGACTTATTTTTCTCCATATACTCGCAATATCCACAGATTTGTTCCTGCCAATTTCCTTCGACCTTTGACAATCGGCGAAGAAACGGGCCGTGTATTTTCACTCCTTTTCCAGCGAGTGTCACGAATCGTAAAGTACCATAAGCACCAAAGTACCATACAGTGCTCCACGCTATTCACGGTAAGTCCTTCTTTCCCCTTTCCGTCGAGTTAACATTTCCATCGGTCCGTTCCACTCTCTACAGCTTACTCATCCTCTCTCGCTTGCATCATTATTCTCATTCACTCGCTATATACGCGCCTCGTCTTCCGTCTCTCTCGCTCCATGCACGTAATCGCGTACGCACACCACTTCGATCACTCTCGTCCTGCTTTTTATACTCTTTGCTCTCCCCACTTTTACCTCGTGTCTCTTTCTACCCCATACACTCACTGACACACGGCGTGTGCACACACATTAGTCTCCCTACTCGCTCGCGATTAGCGACAGGCTTGATACGCTCGAGGTGTGTTCGAATCGAATTGGATGTGCGACGAAAGGTTCGGTTCGCTACGAGTGTCAGAAATTCTGTTAAACCTTCGGAAACCCAGGCACAAAATTGTCAACAATCTTTCCAACTCTAGTAACATTACACGAATTGAATTTGAAACAATCGTATGTTATTCTATTACATTAGATACGAAGAAATCTACTGCGATCTCAAGTTTAATTGCTGTTTGATCCTTTTTGTTTCAGTCAGAAAATAGAAATCCGTAGTGGAAAACATGCCCGGAGGAGCTTGAATCCAAACAAAGTAATTTTCCACGGAAACGTCTCCGTTCGTTGATTCCACGTTTCTAAATTCAAGGTCGTTTCAAGGTCGTTTAACTGGTCTTGACGTCAGCTACATGGCGAGGTCACAAACAGGTAGTGCCATTTAAAAAAAATGCGACCTCGATGGAAAAATTGTTTTCTAGAAATTTCGAACGTTGCGGCGCGTGGCTGATGGAAAACTTTCGTTTTTCCTCGGTTTATAGAAAGTGCCTGAAAAGGGACATTTACGCGGGATGTCTTGTATCGTTTGTACCCTTCGAATATTTATCGTCCGAACAGTGATCTAGCAACGATCGTCTTCCCTCCGGAAAGGTGTACGCTAGTTTTCTCTTTTCTGCTTCGCCCTGCGTTTCCTCGTTCGTTCACTCGGACTCTCTATCTCGCTCGTATCGTTGGCCTCTCCCGTTATCCATACCACTCTATCTCGTCCGTCTCTGACCCACTCGTTTTAATATCCGTCAAATTCGTACCTTTTGTATATGTATATATTCAACGTTGTAAAAATATTAAAACGTAAGAATGTTAAGTCGTAAGAAATTTAGAATTTTCTATATTGTATAAGTTAATGTACCAAACACTGTTTATTCGTCGAACAAGTCTCGGCGCGTATCCATTATTCATTATCGAGGATAAAATTTGTCCATCTCCGTTCAGCCCGCCTCGCTACGCACAATCATCTTCCCTCCGCAATAGGTGTACGCTAGTTTTCTCTCTTCCGCTCGAGCGGCGCGTTTCGTCGTTTCGTTCTCTCTCTGTCTCTCTCGTGATCGTTAGGTTGGCCTCTCTCCGCTATCCAACCACTCTATCTCGTCCGTCCCCGTCCCACCTACTCGCCGTCCTCTCGCTCCCTCACACAATCGCATGGAATCGTGCACACGTACAGTGGTCGCGGAGGTAGGCACAAAGGCTCGACGTTACCACGTCTGCTGCCTACCTGATGCCCCGAGAACTCGAGCTCGAGCCAGTCACGTGGTCCCTCGAACGCGAAGGATGTTTGTGGGATCGCGAAGTCAGTTCGCGGCGGTCCGTTCAGCGGGCAACAGAGAGAGAAACTAGGAGGACACGCTACCGCGGTCGACCAGTGGGACCCTGGCCAAGTGGAAAGGGAAACGAGGATAGAGGATAGAAGGCAACGGATCGAGGATACCGCAGCTACGAGTTTCAACGAGGTCCTCGTCGATTCTAACGTGCCTGGCGTAGCGACAACATTCTGTGCGCGTTATTCTCGTTCGCCGAGCGTCCGAAAAACCTGGAAAAAATCGTGCCTCGACGACCGTTCACCGAGTGTCCATCGTGAAACGGACCAGTGGTAATTTTTGTGAATCCATGTCGGTGTTGTTGAAAGATACCGCGAGGGATACGCCTATCGTCGCTCGTTACGCGTTTATTTTTCCAGCCCGACTAAAGGTCTGGCAGATCGCGTAACGCGGATAAACGCTAGATACGCGGAACAGCCGATAGCGTTGCAGCAGCGTCGACCAAGTGCGCGCAAAAACGCTTCGTTTTAGGCTCTGACTCAACCGATGAATCGTCCGCCGCTGAAATAGTAGTCGGCGAGGGCAGAGAAGAGGCGCGAAATGTTCGCCGCGGGTGGAACGAGAACGGAAAGATGACTATCGATCCCTCTTATCGCGTATGACCCCGATACGAATCGCGTTTTAGATAAAGGAAAAAAAGAAAAACGAGCCATGTCCGTAACGCGGGACGAGTACGCGTGAGAGGACTGTCGCTCGAGATAAAAATGCAGTTGGCAGCGACGCAGAGACCTCACCCACCGCCTGTGCCACCGCGACCGAGCAGGCAGGTGGTCGCGGAGGCCCTTAAAAGATCCCCAAGGCCGCCCTGTCCGACTAGGCAGGCTCCACCGCCGCCCAACACCAAACCTTGGAGGTCCGATCAGGAACCGCCGAATCAGCAACAGGTGCCACCGCCGGTTCCCGGCGGTCGTACGGTCGTCTACGAGTCGATCAAAGAGTCGTCGTCGGGCAAAGAGACCGGCAACGAAACCGTCGAGCATGCTCGGGTCGTCGACAGGGATCGCAGAGCCGCTCGAAACGCGAGTGAAAGGAACGAAGACGAGGACGATCGTCGTGGAAATCCGCGGGAAAGGCGGCACCAACGCGGCGTCGACCAGGAACAACGAGAAAATTCCGCGGAATCGAGCGAGAAATGTTCCTCGTCGTCGTCGGCGCAGGAGAGCGTGGCCCACGGTCAGACAACGCGTAGTCGCGAGAATCCCGCGGAAGACGGGGGTTCCCGGAAGCTCGAGGTTTCAGGAAACGCTCGGGAATCCAAAGAACAGAACGTCAATTCGGGTCATCGATCTCTCGCCGCGCCGTGCAACGACGAGAATGGCAAAGACGACGCGTCCGCGGAGACGAGGAGCGAGTCAACGGCGAAACCTTTGGTTCACCCCAGGTTGAACGTGTCGTTCGGCGACCTGGCGCCAACCGTGGACTCGAAACTGTCGAGATTGCATTCCACGGATAAGGGTGTCGAGAAAGGGAGGAGGATCGAGGGTCGACCGACGCCCGCTCAGAGATCGTGCTTGTCGAAAAATCGGGAGAAGAGAACCGCGGAGGAATCGAGCATGAATGAAAACGGCAAGTTCGTTTCGAGCGTTGACCGTGCCATGGTGGTCGTTATGGACGAACCAGAGCGTAAAGCCGCATCGAACGACGACGAGGACAACCAGAACGCGATCGAGAACGAGAACGACAACATTCATCGGCAAGACTGGTTGGACGCCGGTGTTCACTATTCGTCCACGCAGATCACGTTGTCCGGGGACGACGGAGACCCCGTCGACGGCGATCGAGTCAACGGACTCGATCACTGCGAAAACGAGAAAGTCGGTGATCTTAATTTCCTGAGGTAATACGTCATTACCCTTTACATTACGCCTGACGATCTTTTATCAAGTTTGTTTTCCAAAGCGTACACTTGTTTCGTTTCCGTTATTCTACATGTTCTAGATAATGTCGATATCCACTATTTGCTCTAGTATTGATAGGTGATGCGATCATTTTATCTTTGTACGCGTTATCGTTAGTGATCTAGATGTAAGTATCGCTAGACAGTATAAAACGTGAGCATTTGTTATCGTCGGATCTATCCACCGCCCAAATGGGGATCGCAAGAAAATTAAAATCGAGAGCGAAAAAGACAAGGCTAACGAATTTCGAACGCAACGCTTTGTTACGCAAAACTTTGTTGCCTCGTGAAGCAATAATGTTTAATAAATGCCCGTAACTTCAGAAAACATGACAACAACGCGGAGAAATGGTAGGATTAAATATGATTCCCAATTGACAGGTAATCGATTGTGCAATACGTTGACTCTTCGCTGACCCACATACAGGTCAAGACAATTTTTTCTCTGAGTTTTTTTTTATTAAATGTTCCTTCCAAAAAATTCTGAAACCAAAGTGCCATCGATTCGCGGCGGATCTATTTCATTCGCGGTGTGCTCCGAGCAACGGTCGCGCGGCGGTGTTAAATGGTCGATATAATGTTTCGTAGGTCAACAGAACGCGTCGGTGTTAATGCATTAATTATCAAAGAGCCGTGATACCGCTGGTGGCGAACTTCGCGGTTGGTTGTAAACCTATTACGAGATTGATGTCTGAATGTAACGATCCGGCGGTTCGATGTACCGACTTTCTCGAGTTACACGATGCATTCGACGCGCCCGTACGTTTCTGCCGTAACGATTTAATTACGTGTCAAAGCACACACGAAAGACTAAAAAGAAATGTGGGATACCGGATGCGTTTAATAATTTTCTTTTGCCGCGTTGTGTATCGGTATCGTCGCGGTTTTAATTTATCTTACCTCCTAACCTACTTCGTTTGTCGTTCGTGCGAGAAAAGTGCCTTTGACGCGAAAAAATCGTCGGCTGGTTTATAGACTTGCTTCTTTTATCGCGGATCTGAGATGCATCGTCGAGGAAAACTAACCGAGCATCGACGCCATTGTTGGATTATTAGCGGGAAATCGGCGTACGATTCCTCGACTCTTGGCCTTAGGCCAAGGTCTCGGGAATCGACAAAACGAAAAACAATAGAGCCGTGAGTAAAACGGTATTTTTTTTAAACGAATAACCAAAGGTGGAATAGAACAGATGCGGATCCTCAGTGTTTCCCTAATAGCTATGTATCTAATAATAAAGTAACGATTCCAGAGAATTTGTCTGTGACTCGACTTTGAAAAGATTGAGAAAGGAATCAGCAAATCGTGTAGTTGGAATGTAAATCGTTTGTTTGCAGTTTACAAGAGAGGATCGCGATGTCTTCCTTACAAGGTTTGCCACCGTTGCCGAGGAGTTTGAGCGGATTCAATTTGAGCGGTGGACGCGAGGGTTGCGAGCCACCGCCACCGCCCACTAGATCCTCCAGCAAAACTCAAAGAGGCGGTAAAACTTCGATCCAATCATCGTCCAGGCCATCGCCACCTGCCAGACAGCTCACCACACTGGATACTCAGCTGGCTATACTCAGGAGAGAAATGGTGATTGTCGAAACATTGTTAGCTCGCTGTCCCTTCGTTGTTGCCCGATCCTGAATCGTTTGGTCGATATTAGAAAACGATTACATTTTCTTCGGAATCCAGCAGCTAGCGCATTGCGACACGATCACGCGCGGTGGAAACAACAATTTTCTCTTTATGTTACGTAAAACGCTTTCGATCGTCCGGGCGCTGCGTCTAACGTCTAAAAAGAAATGTAAACTACCACGGATGCAATCTGAAATCTGTAAAAACGAACGGTTTTTTGTTCCTCCGCACTGATGATATTGAAAGTCGTGAACGTCGGTCGGCCATAAGAAGAACGACGCGTGATGTGTTAACTCTGCAATGCTGCGCCTATACATTATCTCTTAGACGCTGTACTGTTTAAATTGTGTGGGATAGAGCTTTAATTAACTCACGGTTAACGCATACTTTATGGGGATTGTAAATAAATCAGTGACCACGATATGTAAATTAGAAATCATGGTTAAAAATTAGAGTTTAAATATTAACGCTGCAGACGACGTTCCTTCTATGATCAACATTTACGACTTTGTATAAAATTCGAAATTTGAAATACCAATAGGGTATAAATATTCCGTCGCGGAAGTCGTGGCTGTAGTAGACACCGTTAGTCATCCGCATCGTGTAAACCGTATTTACCAGCTGACAGGAAAATTCCACCGATTTACGAGTTTCTATAAATGGCAGAACAAGATGATTCGAGTATCAGTAATCGTATCTTAATAGAAATCTAGTCGTTTTAACTCCGTTTTAATTAAAATTATTTTTCGTTTCTGACAAGATTATATATTAGATCATGGATGAACATTGATAACGAGGTACAAATTGAAATGTAATTTTTAATAAAAATAGTCTTCCAAGCGTATCCTTCCTGGTGTGAGAAATCGTCACTGATAAGTGATTTTGTATACATTGATACATGTCCTCAGAGTCGCAAAGTGTTGTACGAGGGTTAAAGATTAAATTCATGCAATTTTATAGGTATAGCCGTAACCATGGTCGTGATTCTTTCTTCGTAAAATCGAAATTTCTCGTATGCATGTCGTCGTTTCGTCTTCTATCTTTCCTTCTCCACAATTTTCTCGTTTTAGTTCCGTCAATCTGATCCGTTACCTTGGGGCCACGTTAGTGCGTGGGTAAACTGCAGATCACGATGAATATGTATTCGTAGCGTGGGATAATACGCGGAAGGAACGACAAAGAAGACACTCTCCTCCCGTAAAATGAACGCTCGTACCATTTTGTCCGTTATGTCGGATCCTTGCTTTTCTTCTCCACGGCTGGGAACAAAATGTCATACAGTTTAAACCAGTGTTTTCCAAACCAGGGAGCGCCTTACAATCCAAGTGGGACGCGAAAGACCATTTTTCACGCAGAAGAATGCGTAGAACTTAAACATCTGTTTCTATTAATACATTAATCTCGGTGTTTAAAAATTGTCGGAGTATCTTGTATCATCTTGGAAGACGAATTACTCTGTATAAAGTAAACTAACATGACTGACATTGACTCATGACATTTATCAACCTTGTAACGATATTCTCTTGCCATAGCATTGCGAAATTATGAATATTCATTCTCAATCGTAATCAACTTTGCGTTACAGTATTTAAAGTAACCGAGAAACGAACGTCCTTGAATTTAATACATAATAAGGAACGAGAACAATATTTTTTTTTTTTTATTTTATAAAATTATTTTCATTTTTTAGCTATTATTTCTACAGTTATTTGCATCCAAACTCAGACACCTTTTGGTCGAAATAGGTATGCATAAAATCGCGGTAGAAATAGTGTCAATGGATTTGCATATTTTCACTGGTACGCGTTTTATAGGAACAATTATGTACATACGTAAATGGAATATTGGATATGGGATGCGTGGAATATTAATCGGCGTCAGAAACATATAGTTTGGCTGGAAGTTAGGCTAATAGTTTAATAGTCAATCCAGACACGAAGCGAACTGGCACAGCCGCTCCCACGCTGCATTCCCTCAGGCGTGACTCCCCTCCTTCGCCACCTTTTTGTGACCGCTCTCTTTCACCTTCGTTCCTTCTACCTCCACCTGGTCTTTCCTCTTCGTCTTCTTCACCTTCCTTCTCAGCACGCCGACACCTCTCATTTCCATTCTCATTTTGCGCCTCCTATCTAACTCCCTCTTCCTTCATTCCCACGACCGGTGAGTCGCTACTTGCTTGGAAATACGTCGTTTCAGTTCGTAAATCACGAAACAGTATTTACCTTGGCAACCGTTTGGTAAAAGTGAACGTGTCTGGTCGGATGGAGCATACATTGTGCGATGCTCGTTCGAGCAACAAATAATAATCCAACCGATGATTCTTCGCCAAAAATCTAAATACAATTTGATTCTAAGTTAATCAAACTACCTACCTTCCAAAAAGTTTGGAAATTATCGATACAGTCGCTCAAGTACCGTAGAGGATCATTTTTCTTAACCATTGTTTTGCAGTTTGGACTTCGACAACTGGATCTGTCACTGCTCTCCCAACTTTGGTCCCTGAACGAGTCCATTCAAGAGTTTCGACAGCTGTTGCAAGAACAAGAAGACAGAGCACCGTCACCTTCACCTAGTAGCGAGGAGGGGGACGACACCTCCTACGGTACTCATCCTCCGCCGCCTCCGAGGAGGCCAGCTCCTGTTGTGCATCATCACAGACCCCCCAGACCTCCCAGACCACCTCGGCCACCACCCAGCGACGAGTCACCGTCCAGCGAGGAGTACGGGGCCGTTTGACGTCGCGTCGTGTCGTTGAAGAAGAAAATATTCGCATTCTGAAACGTCTGCATTCCAAAACTTTGCCACGCCGTCGTACAGTTTTACGCATTATAGCAGGTGAACGAACTGTTGACGAAAATTTAGGTAAAATTGAACTTGATTAGTATAAATTGAAGTAAACGATTCGGCAACGAACGAGTCGACGTCACCGTTATCGAAAAGTCCGAGTGAAGAACTTATTGGTGTTCGAAGGTACCTGTAACGGATTTCAATGCACAGAGACATCGCAAATTTTATTTGTTTGGGAATGCGTTTTATGATCAATCAAGTGGTTCAGCGTGAATTCACGCGAAACGAGCGCTACACCAGATGTTTAAGGGATTTACTACTGTTCGTAGATCCAGGAAACTGTCAATGTCAATCCAGAAAGAAACAACGATCCTCTATATATATATATAACTCATACTAGATAAGGAAGAAATTTATTGTCCTCGATGAGAGCTACTTTAGTTCGACGTGTGCTCTTTTCTCTATTTGTGATAGCAGTCGAAGGGGCCTTTAATTAACTATAGTAGATATCCGTTTGTGCGAATTAAGACTTTCCCGTGATTATTTGTTGAAAGACGGTTGCAAAAGATCCGAGCCGAGCCTGTGACGCGACAAACGGCTAGTGAGTTCCAAAGAATTGCAATTCGGAAGTCATTCTCTCTTCCACGTTTTTCCACTATTATTACGTCCATTGCAGAGTTTTCTTTCTTGTTGAAATACGAATAAACGTGCTGATACGAATTACGGTATGACATACGAAGATTTATGTAGATTAATTCGAGTGTGTAAAATAAAGGAAAGAATCGTAAGGTACAAATAAACGAGATGTAATTTAAACGCAAAATGGAAAGTAACGTTTACTTTACGCATACGTTAGGATGCCTGTTCCTATTTCGTTTTAAAGTAAATGCCATTTTATGCGTTCGTTCGTTTTCAAGTTGTTTCATCCATGTTTTTAATAACAGATACGAATTATGTTTATTAATTTATTTTTAAACGTTCGAGATAATCGATAATAGTTTCATTTCTTTCACGCAGATGGCGATGCAATACTGAAACCCTCACGTGTCGCGTAAGAAGGTTATGTTCGTTGCGATACTTCTGGCGTTCGTACGTTTATTCATCAGAAGTTTACTTTAAACAATGGCTAACGAAAACGGCGGCGACGAAAGAGGTAAGAAACGAAAGAAAAAACGTTCTCAAATACAAATGGCGAAGAAATTCGCAAGGCAAAGGAACCATGGGTCTCATGTTGATTCTGACACTTACCAGTACATGGTACGTATCTTGGAATTAATGAAACGCGATTTTCCCACGTCGGAGGAAAAATTAATATTTGTAAATAACGTGTACGAGCAAACTATTGGTCACGAGATCGAGTATGCTCAAAATCAAATCGGATCCAGGATATTGGATTCGTTTTTAAAATATGCGAATTTGGAAACGATACAGAGGTTGGTCGACGCTTTTGGCTCCTCTTTTCGACCACTCAGTAGTGATAGATTTGCTAGCCACGTTTTGCAAACAATCGTAACGACTTGCGCGGACAGGGGAAATAGAGATGCATCTGAGAAACCATCCACCGAACAAAATGCGGATGCTAGTATAGAGATTAAGGAATCCGAAATAAAGGCTTATAACGATATTGTGTTGAGACTAAGTAAATACTTTACGAATAACATAGAAGAATTCGTGTTCGATACATACGCGAATCATCTTTTGAGAACTGTGTTCGAATGTCTCGGAGGATTGATCGACAAGCGTGATCATAACGAGAAAAAGAAATCGTTATTTGCCGCTAGACGACCGGTAATACAAGAATATAAAGACTTGTTATTGCAAATTTGCAACAGATTTCACAAATGGCCTCAGTTTCTTGAATTCGGTCAAGACGAACTTACGTCCGGATTGTTGCAAAGTATTTTGTATTCTTTGAAAGATATACATCCTGAGACAACAGAAACATATGTTAAAAAAATTACCAACGAATGTTTTAAACCTAGAGAAAACCAACAAATGTCGAACATTTTTGAAGCAGAATGTTCCATTAGATTGTTGGAGGCTTGTCTAGCAGTAGCAGAACCTAAATCTCTATACAAAATTTACGAACAATATTTTTTGGGTAATTTGAAAGAATTGTCCCTGACACAAAGTACAAACTTCAGTGTGCAGAGGCTGCTAGATCACTGTGCTGTAAAAGAAGATTTTGAGAAAATATTTGAAGAAATTCTTACCAGTGTTTCCGACATTCTTGAGAAGGGTTACACAGGAGTTCTGGCTAGCTTGGGAAACGCTTGTTTGAGACTGCAAATAAAGCAGGGTGCATTCGTAAGTGCACTTTTGAAATTATTTAATTGCGAAGCAAATGAAAAGCAGCATCTGATCGTGATGTGCATAGCAACTTTGAAAACACAGGAACAGTTAGAAGATATTAGAAAACAAGACAATTCGAAATTCATTGTCAACTTACATGGAAGCTTAATGGTACAAGCTATTCTCAAGTTTAATAAGCCAATAAAGATTGTTAATTCCTTGTTGGAGACAGACAAGGAGGAACTATTGAGTTTGTTTGGCGATCCAAAAGGTAGTCGCATCGCGGATGCTTTTATGGATAGTAAGTACATAGGTGAGAAAAGTAGGGAGAAGCTTGCAAAGAAGATGAAAGGATGCTGGGCACAATTAGCTACAAGTACACACGGTTCCAGAAGTTTAGAAAGGATGTGGCAGTGGGCGCGCATTAATCAAAGAATTTTAATCATGGAAGAATTAGCTGCAGTTGGAGAATCTTTGCGTTCCACGAAATCGGGACTAATTATATATAATAAATTTAACGTTCCTCTATTTGCAAGGAATAAGAAGGACTGGACGGAAGCGCTCGGAAAGGAAGAAAAGACGAGAGCTCTGTTTGCAAATATAATAGGTGACTCGACCGAGCCGAAAAAATGATTACATCTCGCAATCATTTTTGATTTTTTTACATTATTGTATTTATATTAAATAAATTTTAGAAATCTGCAATCTGCACACATGTAAAATAAAATGTAAAGGTGAAAAGAAACTATTTACGTGCTTTTTCTTTAAGCATTATGACATAGAATAATTATGTATTTTGTGAATTCATAAATACAATTTATAGAATCCATCATACATCCCTGCAACACAATGTAGCTAGGAAAACATACAACGATTCGTAATCTAGATTTGAGCAAAGTTCCCTAATGCGTATGATCGATAAATTCGTTTTACCTCCCGACGATGACTAGACTTAAATGTACATATACGGTGGTTACATTTCGACGCGTACAAAGTAAAAATTTGTATTAGCATTCGTTACATTACTCGTTGCGATCATTAAATCTATCAATTGACTAGGAAAAGGTCGATACACCGTGTTTTTCTACGTTGTACATCGACTCAAGTAAAAACTCAAATGCATTAACGATACCTCGGGTAAGAATCATCGGTAATAAATTATATTCCTTTAAGGTAGTTGTTTTAATGGAGTAACAAGTTTTAAGCGGCTGACTATGACTCGTACACTTTTCCGGAAATTATATAAGAAAATTGGACAATTCTTACGAGTTTTACAGTAGCGTTTCTTGTCTCCGAAAAATTTGAACGTTCTCGCGTTTCAAACGTGTAACAAGCATGTAAGAATATTTTCATACGGTATTTTTTGTAGAGACAGACAGAGAGAAAAAGAGAGCATAGCGTGTACTAGTTACATTTTTTTTTTTAAGTACTTTTCTGTAACAACAAGTACGTTTAATCAAGTATATAATTATCGAGCGAAAGAAAAAAAAAGTCCAATAACCAGGGTTATTCTTGTACTTGATTGTATGTACGTATCTCGTAGCCTTACAGTTATTGCTTATTCAAACCCTCTACGATCCGGAATAGCTGGAAAAGTGCACATTTATATACGTAACACGATATCAGTAATTTATCTCTACGTTTTCATTCCCATCGAGAAAAAGAGTGTCATTACGACATACATCATACGCTATTCTAAAGAAGAAATCCAACGAACGATGATGCAATGATCATAGAGGGTGAAATTTTGTTACGTGTACGTAATCGTACCGTGTCGCTATAAGTTCGTAGCAAAACGATTCCCACAATAATTTCGCGTAAAATGTCACGTCCAACGATGAAAAGATTTCGATTTCGTGTTGCGAAAACAATTACTGCTACTCGAAGCGTAAAATCTCGTGCGCTGCGACAGGGTCAGGCGGTTCCTATTTTACAGAGAAAAACACGATGGCGCGCGGGATCTCGAGAAAACTCGTCGGAAAGAAGAAATAGAGGCCCGAAGAAGGTACGCAGAAGATGTATGACTCGTTAAACGAGAGAGCGCGGATCACGCGAATCGTATTGGATAGATCTGGCGAATCGACGAACGTGATTATACTTCGCGTCGTGATGTCACTTCCCTTTGGACGGGGTGCTGGCCGATATAGGCGCGGCCACGTCCACGTCCACGTTCGTCGAGAGACTTCCGGTAGCGATTCTCGGTGGGCTGCGGGACGCTGACCTTCTGAACTCGCGCGGAGGAGGGTTGTTGCAGGACGCGTGATGTCCTCCAGCCTCCCAGTCGCGATGCTGGCAAAAGGATCCGCAGTATCGCGCGATTCCACAACCACCACACGTCTCCAGAGCGGGTCTACCGCAATTCCAACAGCTCTAAAATATCAGATATTGTTGTAAATAAAGAAACAATGTCGCAGAATTAAGCAAAAAATCAGAGGACACTCACGGATCCCGAGATGGTCTGCAAATGCGCGTCCTTCTCGTCCTCCGTGGTCGATGGCATCGGATTCGAAGTGGTGGTCGGCGTCGTGACGGCTCTCGCGTTGGCGTCCACCACGCCAGGATTCCCATAAACCCGGAGCAACGGGCCCTGACGATGAGCACCGTGATTTCTCTGCGACAAGGGAAGATCGAGCAGCCGATGAACTCGGAGACGTTCGTTCGCCCTGGATTCGGCCACTGCGACCGCCACTGCCCTCTGAACCTCTGCTACAGCAGCCCTCTTCACCTCCAGCACTGCTTCTTCTGCGAGGAACGCGACTAGAAAATGTTACTTCAAGCCTGAATACCCGAAAGAACCTAAAAATATGGAACGACGACTAACCAGCCTTCCTCTTCACCTCGGCGACTTTGTCCTCGGTGACCCTGATTGTCTGAGCAACGATCTCACCGGATAATCGTTTCAGGTTACCCTCCCGATCGCCCGTAGAGGATTCCACCTGTGAACCGTTCGTGGAGGATGGATTGTTACTAGCAACGCTAGTATTGTTGCCACCGTTACCGTTCTGGGCCCCGGTCGACGTGGACGCTGCCAACGGAGGCATCGACGCTGGACTGGAGCATCCCCGGGTCTGCAGAATGGCCAGCGCCCTTTTAGTCTTCTCGACCATCCCCAGGATACAGTTCAACATCACGTGGATGTTCTTCCACTCGTCGTCGAGGCTGCCGTTCTGCGTTTGAACGTGGCTCAACTGTTGCTGCTGCTGCTGTTGCTGTTGGGTTAGATGGTGCGTGCCCGAGAAGGCATTTATCTGATTAATTTGCACGAGACTAGGTGGCACTGGGCTGGGTCCGTGACCGTGGCGGTGCCCGTGACCCGGCATCGACCCGCTCGACGAATGAAGCGGATGATACCAACAATAAGAAGAGGAACTCTCGTTAGACTGTTGTTGCTGATGGTGGTGACTCCAGGGATTCGTTGACCTCTTTCCATACACGGGCACGTCGTCCAGGAGTGCCCCGTTCTCATAATACCTGCGACATGTTCAAGAGGTACGTGAACTCTTCGACCAGACATGTCCAAGTGGATAGGCTCCATTAATGTTACCAGAGCTATCGATCACTTGGGGTTGTGCAAACGTGGGGTGTCGATTACTCGCTTAATGGTAGCTTTTAAATAGTATTATCTTCTTCGTTTATAATATACCGAAGTTTGATCGATGGAAGGTAAAACGTGGCGTGTAAAGTGCCTGGAAGCGAGAAACCTGTAATCCTTTACCACATTACATTTTCGGTAAAGAATTTTTTTCTCGAAACTGAGAAGGATTTAGCGGGTATATGTATTCACCAAAAATGATTGTAATTGACCCCCGCAACTAAAAATAATTTTTTTAGAATGATTTGAAAGTTTTTAATTTCGTCGAAAAATTTCTTTACCTACTAAAGACTAAAAACGACTAAAAATGATTGTAATTGGCCCCCGCAACTAAAAATAATTTTTCCAGAATGTTTTAAATTGTATCTTATAATTTTGTTAAGCAGTGGAAGGATTAATGTAAGCGCGAAATGAAAGGGGTTGAAAATGGCCGGGCGTAGATCGGCGAGCGCTAACAGTGAATCGATCGATCGCGTCGCGTCAAATCGTTTTCCGTTGGCGTTAATCCTCCGGCACGGATTAGTCGAGTATCGCGGCAAGGAGGGGGATAGGGAGATTTTGTAATTTAGTTCGGACGTGCACGCGTTCGCTGGCGCAGCTACGCAAACAGCCAGGAGCGTCGAAGCGTAAGCCGAACGTGGGTCGTATTAGCGGGATGCCGATAGGCACTCGAGGCAAGTTTGCTGGTAGTCGAAGGGTAGAGAATAGAGGGGTCCCGGGAGAAGGACGGTCGGGGGTGTTCGAGAAAGGTGGTACCCCGATGATATATGGAAACGTCAGCGGCAGACATATCGAGAGGAGGCCAGACCTGGCATTGCCAGCGCGCGCGTCGCGTTTTGTCGCCTTCGAGTTCGCTTCGGCGCCCCTTTCCTTTCCGCGTACACGCGCATATCATATTCTGACCGCAAATACCGACCCTCGTGCACGAACCACCTCGTCGGTTCCCAAGACATTATACATATGTCTTCCCGGAACGTCCATTCTTTCTCGCGACGCTGCACTGCCTCGTGCTAGACCATGCACCGGATTTCTTTAACCCCACGATTCGATCGCGAGTCGTTTTTCAAACGAACTGTAGTACGTTGGACTTTATGACTTGTGATTAACACGACGTGTAAAATTTACACGTGGTTGATATTCTATTTTTTTTTCGATAACTGAGATTTAACTTGACGATTTTCCGTGTTTGGGCGGGAAAATGTCGCGCGGCCCGGTGACCGCGTCGTTTTCACGCCGTTTTCGGGGCTCGATCGCGATAAATACCGGTGAGAAGTGCAGGCCCGCGGCCAAGAATTTTTCGAAAACGGCGGCGCGTTGCGGCTTGGCAAATATACTACGCACGCGTGTACGCGCAGGTGCGTGGCGATGGTTCGCGCGTAGATAAATTACGTTTATAGATGGTCAAAGATTTCGGGGCAATAGTCCATTATAATATTTCCTTAAAAAATGGAGCAACACCGTTCGTAAATCTCGGTAAAAGCGGCTGTACTTTCCGGTGCAAACCGATCGCGATTACAAGATGGCCGAGTGATTGAGTTATTGTTATTTTCCAGGGGCGGTGTCAACACGCGGAGAGGATGAAATCGGTTGACCAACGCGGGCGGCGGTGTCGCAAAATTTCGTAACAGCATTACGGTTTCACTCACGGAGTGTCGGAGGCGCGACGTTTCGGTGCGTGCGGCGCGGTGCTGGAATAATGGTGCAGACCGCCCGTGGCGTTGTTCGTGTGCTGAATAGCACCGACACCGGGATTAGAATTGGACCGCATGCCGTAATGAGCGGAGGACTGATTGCCGCCGTTTCCTATTCCGTTTCCACTTCCCAGCCCGTTGCCAGCCTGCTCTCCGAAGATCTCGACCGGCTCCCCTGCTGCCAGCAACCCGACGGCCTCCAGAACCGCTGCCTCGTTCGATCGTAAGAATTGCGCGCAACTCTGTCGACAGAATCAAATCAAATCTTATCGGCTGCCAGCTCGTTAACTCCATCGAAATAAAATAATTTCTCTGTCGAGCCTTCACTAACCCCTTGCCAGTCCTGTTAATTAATACCGAAATATGTTATTTCAATATAACAGAACTGGAAACAAGCTGTAAATAAGCGTTTTGTTGTTCAAATACGTCTACTTGTTATCTTAATTGTAATCGAGTCTAGTAGTTACTGGATTCAAGATGGCCGCCAGTGATTGGATTGGTAAGGGGTTAATAAACGTCCGAGACCTATCCCTAAACGCTGAAAAGTTTCCGAATAAGGATAATAGACGGAATGCGTTCACGAAATTGCAGATAGTTTTGATTCGCGCTGTCTTTTCGAACATTGAGGAACGAGAACGTCCGTAAAACGCGTCGCGTTTTATGCATCGTTTTCCCAGAACGTCGTAAAAACGTGTACGTATCCGTCGAGTTCGGCCTGGCGACCGGTCAGCACGGCTGCTCCCAATCAGTTTCGATTTTTAATATTCGTCCGTCGGCTTCTTTACGGCCGGCACCACCTTTCGTCCAAACTTTCGTGCTCGCACCCTCGGTACCGAAGTCTGCCTGCCAGGGTGGGATTTATCGCTTCTAATTCAATATTGGAACCTTTTTCCGTCTCCTTTCGGCCCCTCAGTTGGTCGCGTTCTCGCGTTCCCAATTCTCAATTAACGATCATCGATCGGCGGTTCCGTGCTCACAGACGCACACCCCCGCGACTTCGTTCCTTCGCGAACTGCCAAGGAATGGCGAACCTTTTCGCATTGCAAAGCAGCCTGTCGTTTCGCAATACTCCTCCTGATACCGTACGTTTCGTGTTCCCTTGTAATTACAAATATATTTTAAGCATTCCATTTTTATACACACCAGAAATGTTAAAACAACTGTTTCTGTTTTCAGACTAGAACGACCGTGTCTTCGAGAGAAAATCGAAGCGTGATGAATTGAAATATACTACTCTGCTTAAGGTAAATGGAATATCCTATGTATCATCGATTAAATAGTATTGTTAATCAGAGATCGAGGACAAAAGGATGTTCGAAATCAGATCCCTTTGTGATCTGAGAAAAATAAAAATCTGTGCGAATATTGTCGTCGATCGAATAGTTTCGCCGAGTTAGGGATCGAGGACGAAAGGGTGTGCCTGTGCGAAGAAATTTGGCGTTGCCTCTGGTCTTTCGATCCTTCGGCGGCTGCCTCGAGAAATGTAAATCGTTGCTATTAATTTGCAATTCGTTACCGCGCGACTCGCTCCATCGTGCTCTTCGCGTGTTCTTCGTCCCGCTTCTGCTTCATCCACCGTCTGTGTTCCGTCTACTTTTTCTTTTCGCTCTCTTTCGAGACGGGCAACAGCTGGAAGCAGTCGCGTAACCGGAAGACTTCTATTAATTCCACGAGTCGTACTTTATTCTTTCCTCAAGGAGGATTACGAATTCTTTTTCGTTCTCGAAGGGAAAATCAAAAGAGTCCGGTTTATTTTGTCGAAAGACTGGACCATACTTTTCAACGGATTTACAATTGGTCGGAAGACATGTTTTTATATCGAAGGAATTGATTTTACGATCCATGTTCCATAATATGAGAAACAAATGCTAAAATTACAGATTCGGTTGAGACAATATAAAACTACCTCCCCTGTCTCTTTAATATTTATGAAACGTTTAACGGAGAAGGGATATAACTGTATTCTGAAACGAATTTCTGCGGTTCGAGATCCCATCGAGCGTGTGCGTAAAAACACGACGATGAAAACGATGAACCGAACCGTGTTGCGGAGGAAGATGCGGGAATAAATAAGCCCAGTATCTGCGCGAACGTTTCAGTTTACAGGATTATGTTCACCGTTTCGGGCGGTTTTAACAAGCAGACAGCGACGCACGGAAGACTGATTCGAAAAGCAAAATCGCGTAATGTGAACGGCGGTTACGCGTTCCCGAGCTTTTCTTTAATCGTCTTACGTACATTACATTCAGAGATTCGGAATTTTCCGCCATTTTTCGCGTCTTCCCTCTCGACAAACCGACTTTTCAACCGTTTACAACGTTACAACGTACGTGAGCTTTTTATTTATAAATCACTAAATTGTAATAAAGATGTCTCGAAAGGGCGTATCGTGAGAATGGAAAATTTAATTGCTATAGTCTGGAAAATGGTGCGCTGCGCTGCGTCAGGTGCGCTCAATGTACGCGTACCCGCAACGTTCGGTTCTTGGTCGAGGCGGAATCGTAAAATCCGTCGTGGAAATAAACGAACGAAAGTTGTCTCCGTGGTAACGAGCGTTTCCGTGCCATGGGTTTTCAAGTTCGCCTTTACCATTCGATTCCGTTCATCTATCTCGCCGTGAAACAGGCTGGCGTGCTCCCACCCACGATCGCGAAGTAGCCTGGGAAATTAAAACAGGCTGGCAGCCGGTCAGCCCGGGCTCTGTTGATTTTACCCGCTACTCCTGGACGCGTTTTCTCTCTTCCGTCTTCGTTCTACGAAGTTTAACAAGCGTGCGCGTAATAGAACTCTAATCTACATCTGACCACCGTGTGCACGAGCACATTTCGTAACGCAATTCGCTAGTTCTCCAGCGTTCTTTACGTCGCTGAACGCTTACGATAGTTGGGAATAGCGATATCATCGTAATTGTCAAAATACACCTTTCGGAATAGAATCTATATGAAACTTATATAGTTGAATTTTAAATTGCTACGCGATGGTAGAGGTTGGCGATGGCGCACGCGGAAAATACGGGAGAATTCTAAGCGAGAACGCGGTAAGATTAGAATCGTTTGTTATTCAGAAGTCGATCTAGCGCTTTGGAAATGTCACACGTGTCCGATGTCTCTCTTCGTTCCCATCTTCCCGACCTATAAATGTGTATGCTCCAATCTCCGTGCTCGCTTCTCGCCGGAACGTTCTAAATTTCCGTCGTCATGAATTTCGCCAGACATCGATCACCCTATAAAAGCGAGAAACAGTTTCTGCCTCCGGGATCCGCAGTTTGCGAGGGGCGCGTGTCTATCGCGAAAAATTTACCTGCCTCGCGTCGATAGAGAGAAAAGATCGAGCACAGGTTTAGACTCCGACGCATTGCAGCATTTTCCAAAAGGCATAAAGCAATGCACGCCGTACCGAGAAATTCGGCAGGGATGTCGCTAAAAGTTAATAAAACCGAATACGTAGTATCGCTCTCCTGTTTAATAATATTATTCGAGAGACGTTATTATAGGAAATAAATCGGCAGCTGGACACGCTATTTTCGAATCGATTATGCAGCTTTTTGTTTCATTTTCTCCGATAACTAGGTCGTTAATGTAGTAAGGATTTCCGGAGTTTTTACAGTATCGTTACAGAAATCAATTTAAATCACAAGTTACAGCGATTTCTACCCTTGTTATAATTTCCGACTAATGATGTTTCTTTTATAAACAAAAATCCATGTTAGGTGGACACAGGGTGGATGACGGTTTTCATTCATTCATGGTGTGCGGCTCTACGCCACGTAGCAGCCGTGCACGATGATTTATAGTCCCCGTAGCGACTCTAATAAAGCATCCGGGCTCCTTATGGGTCAGCCATTGTTATTCTCGGTGATTCTTTCATTCCCCGCGCGAGAAAAAACATATCTTTCCTATCTGGCGACACGTACAACGATCTTTTAATCGTTCATGAGATTATAAGTTTGCCAGACAGGCAAAAAATAATTCAACCCAACTGTTTCTAGTACCTAATAATTATAATTTCTAAGGGTGGAATTCCCAGATCTAATTTAATTCTTCTAAATTCGTCGATTAACGCATGCAGTACTTTGTTCTGTTGCAGATAGTCTGCGGAAGGACGCTGAAGAAGTGGACTCACCTGGTTGTTCGCTTTGGCGGCATTGTTCAAGTCCCTCTGCAAAGAAGGCAAGGTGTGCTTCAGGTATGGTAACACGAAGCCTCTGAGGCGGTAGTTGGTAGCTTCCTGCAACGCCGAGTGGAATTCCTCCGCGGTTCTGCTCCCGTTCTGCAACGACAACCGAGAGGATTCCGCTCGATTAACGGCGCCGATCGTTCGCCATGCATCCCGTAACGGTCGGAAAGTAATCTCTGTCCCCCGGGGGTTTTGTTTCCCTCCCCGAAGAAATGGACGCACGGTGGTCGCGATTTCACGTTTGTCACGTGCCACGATCGTTTTACGGTTAAGCACGGCTACCAGATGTCACGTTTCCGGGGCGCGTGCAGCCTCGGTACACGCGGTAACGTGATGCGTTCTGTGCAACGTAATTTGAATATTTCCAACCGTTCGGACGATCCACGGGAATTCTTTCCATCGGAGAATCGTGACGAGTCTGACAACTATTTTCCATCCCCTATCCTAGGCTCGAGGGCCATTTGGAAGCCCGTCGAACGTAGGGGTTGTTGAAGATTCTATGGGGAGTCGTAGCTTTCGCCCTCCGGTGGGGTAAGTCATTCTATATATGTTTTCCTTCGCTTTGTTTCATCACGAATACACGAATAATGAATTCTAATTTAGGAATGAAACATGTGGAAAATTTGCCAAACCGTATTCCGTTAAAAAAGAAACCCTTGGATCGTAAGCTTTCCTTGTTAGTCGTGGGCGTTAGAAGGTCTAACGAATAGGATTCCTTGTAAGGCCAAACAGGTACGAGTCCCTCTATAGAATCCGTCTAAACGCGTCGTAAAATACACGCACGCATCTGCTTGTCTCGAAGATCGCAAGTGCACTTTGCGTATGACGAAGGTACGCGTAGTTTATTCCCAGCCAGCTCCGTCAGCTGGTACGCGTAACGTTACTTATTGTTATTACTAGAAGAGTTTGCGACTACGAGAGATCGTAGAATACCCGTTACAAGCACTACGGGATAATGCTACCGGAGACTTGCGGGTGCGTGTTCTTTGAAACTTGTACAAATTGTTGACGATCATTTGGACCGAAGAGGAAAGTGTTGCGTGCGGGGTAAGCCTAATATCTTCGAAATTATCGGTGATACCGTGGAATTATATATTTTTTATTCAACCACTTGTGTCGACGGAGTATTAATGTGGTCAGCGAGGGCAAATTTGAAAGCGAAACGAAACGAATGACCCAGAGAAGAGGGAAGGAATTTACCAGAAGCGTCAGCACCAGAGTTCGCACGGTGTCACCTGTGTCCAGGGAGATGTTCGTAGCGAATTGCACGAGAGTACCGAGCAGTCTCTTGAACATGCCGTGACCGGCGAAAACACCAGCGATGCATCTGGTGCCGGTGGTGCCATTCGACAGCGCGGATACATCGTTCTGCTCTTCCGTTCTGCAGTTGGCAGGAGCCCCGGCATTGCCAGCGCCAGAGCCAATTCCATCCTCGAACTCGGGCTTCAGAGAGTGCGAGGGCAAGGGACTGTCGTTGTCGGAGGACACCGAGCAACCGGTTGTCCCTTTGTACTCCGATCGCGGACCATTGCTCTGCTTTTGTTGACCGCTTGCCGCAGCAGAGGTGATCCTTTGATGATGATGAGAGGACGGCGAGTGCACCTCCGGTTGGACCTCTTCCCGCGGGGACTTCTCCCTCGTCGCCGAACCCACTGCAATCAAATTGCACTTTCTTTTATCAACCTAATCCACGCGACCAACGTCTAACATCAGCGTCTATAAAAGTTTAACAAGAATGGCGCGACTTGGACAGTTTACAAAATTTTATCAGAGAAGATGGAAGGCAAGTTTGTTTAATATTAGCGTACGAAATATTGTATTGATTATGACTAAGGTTCCATCAATTTTGTTCAAATGTTCGCTTCTTTGCCATTTCTCATTACTTGTAAGGTTACTTATACAGGGTGTTCGGCCACCCCTGGGAAAAGTTTTAATGGGGGATTCTAGAGGCCAAAATAAGACGAAAATCAAGAATACCAATTTGTTGATGAAGGCTTCGTTAAATAGTTATTAACGTTTAAAGTTCCGACCGTACTGAATTTTTTTCTCGAAACTGAGTAGGATTTCGGGGGTATGTCTGTTGACCAAAAATGCTTGCAATTGACCCCTGCAACTAAAAATAATTTTTCCAAGACGATTCGAAAGTCTTTTTTTTCACCGAAAACTTCCAGTACTTACTGGAATTTTTTTCTCGAAAGTGGGTAGGATTTCGGGGGTATGTCTATTCACCAAAAATGTTTGTAATCGACCCCTGCAACTGAAAATAATTTTTCCAGAACGATTTGAAATTTTTGAATTTAATTGTTAATAACTTTTTAACGAAGCCTCAATCAACAAATTGGTATTCTTGATTTTCGTCTTATTTTGGCCTGTACAGTCTCCCATTAAAATTTTTCCCAGGGGTGGCCGAACACCCTGTATATATAGTTTGTAGACCACCGAGGTCCGGAGTTCGAATCTCCGCAATACAATTTGTTTTCCTTTATTTTTATGTGCTTTATATTTATTTATCTTGTAAGATAGAATAGAACCATGAAAAAGGAGAAATCGTGTGCATTCCTCGTCGTAGAACGATTTCGAAACCGTTCTGCTCGTGTAGATTAAGAGCGTTCACTGTGCAATGCGCGTCCTCCGTATACGGGCCCTTTATCCCGTCGTTCTAGCGTTCTCCGTGATCTACGGTAGGGAAAAAATCTCCGTCCCGGAAGCAATTTGACGAAGAAGCGAGAGGCATCGGAGTAAAAAACATGATTTATCTCGGCAAGAGTCGAAAGAGCGTTCAGCATAAAGGGACAACGTCGCCGCAAACGTCCTTTGTGCTCGGTACATCCGGGGAGCCGTCAACCACGGGGCACGTGAAACGGGCAGGCGAATCGGCCACTCGTTTACAAACACGCTGATAGCCACGCACACCAGCGCGAGGCACAGATGCGCGTCGACCGTGTACTCTGTGCGTGGGTGCAGCGGATAACATGCAATTACGGGCCGTGTCATCCACCTTGTCTTGTTCCCATTCTGTGTTCCGCGCGTTATCTCGCGGAATGCCTCCGGCCCCGTGGCATGCGTGGCAAAACGCCGTCATAGAATATATATATATACGTATATATATATTCGTATATTATATATATATGTGCCGATAACGAAACGTTACACACAGCGGAACCGTCCCCGCGTCGTGAAGCGTCGACTGACAGTTGGAGCCCGACGCCTAGCGTAGCCTCGTCCCTCCAAACAACCGCGATTCGGTGACGTTTCCTTTCATTTCGCAGTTTAATCTCTCTGCACGCGTGATTTCTACGTCTGCGATCCGCTTTGACACCGCTCCCGTTCGATTTCAGTAGCACCCGCTTTCAAGACCGACTTTCTGCCCCGGACTGTTGACACGAAAGTAGTTCCTATCGATATTTCCATTATCACGGTGAAAATTGTCAGTGTTCCGCATCGAATTCCACCCTCTGATGGCTTCCAAACTGTTCAGAAGACACCATTGTTGATAAAAAAAAAAAAATGATTTCTTCTCGTTTTCATCGTGTCTTGTTTTCCTTCGCGCGGGAAGAGACTTCCTCCCTGTTGGTCGTTAAAGCGCCCAGGCTCGATTGCTTCCTCGTTCGCGAATGTCTAGTTTTACGAACGTTGCACCTGCACGCGCGGGCGTGCATCGCGCGTAATCAGCCGGCTAATGGTATTCCATAAAGGTAAGCCGTGCATTTCATGTTATGGCCGCGGAAAAATCCATCAAGCCGGGCGCTAGTTAAAATGTAACGAGAATACTTCTCGCAGTCAGTACCACGACGACTAAATTTCTTTCGTTTAACGACACTACAGTCAAAAAATCTTTGTTCTTCTCCCCGTCTGTTCCTCCGTTACTCGAAAACGACACGACACATCTCGATAACATTCGCCACGCTCGTAGACATATTTTCGACGAAGGTAGGCTGCCTTTGTAGATGGTAAAAGGAAAGTGCGCTTGGAGGGCTGAAAATATTGCGTCTTTCGTTCGAGAATCTGTAAAAGGCCCCAGATCGATTCGTCGAGCTCTCGACAGGTCCAAGGGCGGGAATTTCCAACGTTGTGTGCGCGTAAATTCGTAACGTAGGTAAGCAGCGGGAGGGACAAGGGGGAGGACGGCGCCACCGTGTCACTGCAACCTGACGCCGGTAGCCAAGAGGTAATTACCTGTACCTGAACTCACGGCAAACTAAATTACCTTAAACGCACCTTATATTCGCGGGAGCACCGATCGCGAATCACCCTCGTTCAACGTTTTCGCCGAAATTTGCCACTGAACAAATCCTATTTATAATGGTTTCGTTAAATACTCGGGCGCCAAAAGAGTTTCAATGACTATTTTGAGAAATGCAAATCTATCATTGTACTCTCCGGAAGCTATGACTGAAATATCAAAATGAAACCGGAAGTGTGCTCCTTTAAACGCAGAATGCATGGTACAGACCGTCGATGACGTAAATAGCCTGTTAGGTACGAAATGTTTGAAAAACGTTATCGTGGACCTAATATTCGTGGCTGATGGCCATCTGGGGCACGGCTAGTTTCGAACGACAGCGGCTCGTGAATCGCGCGGAGCTCGCGGCTGGTTCGACGCGCACCTGGAGCACACGCGAGAGCAACATAGAAGCGGCTCGTTGTCTTCGCAGACGACGTTTCACGAACGCGAAGAGAGATCGATAAAGCGCACGTGCTCCACTCGGCTGAGAGTCCCTGGGTGGAAGTAAGTACGCTGGGACTCAGCTGTCGCCTCCTAATTGCCGGGACAATGCAACAGATGGCTTTGATCGCAATCCCTTCCCAGCCATCTCTTCCTCCCTTCGCTTCCTTTCTCCCCGCCTTCCTCGATACCACCTCCTCCTCCTCCCCAATCTCTCTCTCTCTCTGTTGCACTCTATTTTTTTCTATACCTTTCGGTCCATTTCCTGATCGCCCTCCGCGTCCATTTTCCCTCTTCTCCTCTTTCTTCGCGGACTCGTTCTTCCTTTTTCCGTCCTTCGTCGGTCCTCTTTTTATTTTCCTCGGTTCTTTACGATTTCCGATCTCGGTTCTGCTTCCTGGCTCCCCTTCGTCGGCCTCTATTCTCGCGTTCGACGACATCTGGCACGCGGAATGCCTCGCGATTTTCTCCCCCGTGAGACTTAGGTTTGTTTCGAAGCACCGAAATAGATATCGAGTTCGTATTCCTGCTCGGGTAATTAATTTCTAAGTCGACGTTTGGTACGGTTCTCCAGGTTTACAAAATTAAATAGAAAAGAATCGGGGTTTCTTTCGAGTAAAAAGTTTGCGAAGGTATTAGCATAGTAATAGCATCTACATAATCCTTATCCTCGACTCTCGTCGTGCTATACATTCTTACCGAAGTTATGGTACTTCCCAATTTATTAGTTCTACACGATTCTGCTTCGAGCTATTATTAGGTGCGAACATATACACTGTCAGTTTTGCGCTAAATTGCGAGAATCAGAATTAATCTGAAACGTTCTGGATGAAAGGTGGTCTGCAAATTCTGTGGAAGAAGTGGGTCAGCTCCGACCCGTTTTCTGTCTTGAAAATCTAACAAACGCGTTCGGTTTCGGCGGTCGGAGGACCGCGAAAATGCCACGAGATAAAAATTTTCTCGGTTGTATTTTCCAACGTGGGGGCGTGTGCGCGCGTCCAATCGGATTTGCCTGGGCGGAGAGTTTAATATCCCGGCCGGTCTAACGTAAGACCCATTTCTCGGAATTGCAGTCGCGAATCCTAATAAAGTCCACGGTGGTGCGGCATCTTATCAAAAGGGGGTTGGGGGTCGGTGGCGTTTAAAACTCGGCCGCGGGGGTAAATTGGAGACGCTCGGAAAGGAGAACGGATGTGCTCCGTGGAACTCGTTTTCGTTCTACGTCGTAAGCATATCCGAGAAGAAGGTGGTAGCCTGGGCTGGCGGGCGCGGACGACTATCGCAAAATACCTCGAACGGCAACGTCGGGGATGCCGACGGTGTACCGGATATGATATCAGCCTCGAGCAGAATCCCGGTGGAAGTGTTGGACGTGCCTTATCGCGTCTGGTCCAGGCAGTCAGCCGCTGCACGAACCGACCTAACCAACACACCGAGGGCCCCGACCAACCAGCTTGACTGACTGCTCGCAGGAGTTTCGCCATCCCCCATGGAGCTGTTCTGCGATCGCATTTCGTGCTGGCGCACACAGCCACACCGCACACGTGCTCCTCCTCGCCCGCCCTTCTGGATCTCTTCCTTCTACTTCCCCCCCATCGCCGTTATTAACGGAAAGGACCTATCGCTATCGGTAAAAATTTCACCACTGTTTTACGTTTTTCGACCACTCCCGGCGCTCTGAATTCAAAGCGTGCGAAAATAAATTCTTTTTTTTATTGTAGATTCGGGGATGAAGCGTAGACGCAGCCGCGCTCGACGGACTTAACGGAGGATTTCCAAAGAAACGCGCGCGTCGGTGATGGTCTAAACATCTGTCCGCGCGGATCGCGGCGGAGTTTCGCGGGCCAAACCGTACGACTGAGTAAATTTTTTACGATCCACCTTCGAAATTTCACCGGAAAGCCCGAAACTCGCGACCAGATCGATAGGAAAATTGGCAAAGCGGTTCGCGGTTGTTTCGTGAAAATTATAGCGATGTTTGAGGAGACTCTGGTCATGGAGGCTTCCGGAGAACCTCTTGTAATCGAGTACAGGGCTATAGAGAGTCCAGGAAAGGATTTTAGCAGCCCCTAAAATTGGAAAATTGTGTTCCCTGTGGAGCGCCGTCGCGGTTCACGAAAACCGATCGATCGGTGACACAGGCGGGAAACTGGTAGCGTCGGCGTTCGGACGCGCGATGACGGGGCTTTGACGAGAGAGGCGGGCTTTTTTCCTGAGCCATTTCCAAGGTAGCTGCGGGCTCCGGCCCGTCTAGATAACCAGTTCGGTCTAAATGTACGATTCGGACGAGAGTATGCCCGCGGCCTGGATATACGGGTACCCCTATGCAATATTCCAAACTAATGCGCGATGTGCCCACAGCTAAACCCAACGTTCTCGCACGGAAACACACACTAATCGTTGCTTTTCCCTTTTTGGACGGAACTTTTCTTCGCGTCGCCCTCCTTCTGGCGAGAAAATCTCGAGAAACGAGCGTTCTCCGAGATATCGGTACAGATTCTCGGAAGAAAACCACGGAACATTCATATTTTCGAGTAGCGTCAAGTATTGGGATGAAATTTGAAAAAATTATAGCAATGCTGATGGATGATAGATTATTGAATAAAGAGGACCAAGCTTGTTATTAATAACTACTGCAATATAGACTAAAAAATGAACGAGTTAACTCGCGACAAGTTAGCCACCCGGTTAAGTGAAATTGGAAGATAATCGTTTGAAAGAGATAAAAGTAACGCACCCTTGGCCTTGGCCTTGAGGTCGAGATCGACGGGAAAGGGCTCTGCGTTGGCGGTGACGGTGACGGTGACGGAAGAGGCTGGCGTCGACGGATGGCAGACAATAGCGGCGGTTGCGGGGGAGGCGTTGGGCACGGTGGTTGTTGACGGGGTGGCGGCCACGCTCGACACGCCGTTGCTATTGCTATTGCTGACGGTGGTCGCGATACTCGTGCTCGAGGCGGTCACCGTTGCGATGGTCGCGGTTCCCGTCGACGTCGACGCAGACGACTGCTGATAACCGCAGCATTCTTTCGCCTCTTCCTTCACCTTGACCTTGTGGAGGATCGTCGTGGTCGCCACTCCACCCTCCACTTTCATGCTCGTGCACCGACTTCTTGCCTGTTCAACACATTCGATCCATACAGATTCGCCATTTTCTCGCTTGGTGCTAGATTAACATCTATTTGCATTGTTGCAATCCCGTTGTAGTTACAGAAAATAACAAATATCTCTAGTCTGTTCAGTGTACGATAAGAAAACCTCGAAGAAAATGTGATACGATTCCAAATATTGCAATGTTAATAGATGCATTTGTACGAGTCTTCATGTTTCACAAGACCTTGAGCAAAAATGGTTTCCATCTAGCGTTTCTTGCAAGGCGAGGGAGGATTCTATTCGCGAATGAAACGCAAGGATGGAAATAGTGGAGGGAATCCGTCAATGCCGCGGAATCCCAGGAGACTAATAACGTCGAAAGCATATGCACGTCATCGCGTGATCACGATTCTCATATTTGATCGATTCTATTCCGCGATTGCCGGGGCGGTCGCATATTTCGTCTACGTGCTCGACGACGAGCACCCCTTCGTGCATACCGATGACTGATTTTAATGGAACGACCGAGCGGTAGTTTTACAAACCAACAAGGATCCATCGCGAATCCACGACTCACTCTGAATACCCAAATAACTGGACGTTTTCGAGCGATTCCGATCGCTGGTCGGTCTGGAACAAATAAATATCGGCGAACGCTTTAACGGACGTCAAATGTGCGAGATTAACGTTCGAACGTCGAACACGCGAACCGATGCGTAAGTACAGGTGGTGCGTCGGAATTACGAATAAACGTTTGAAAATAATCGAAAATAAACGAATTCCGCGATCGTTCCCAGCGTCAGATCTGCTACGAAACTTCTTCACCCCCCCCCCCCCCCCCAAGAACTTTCGTTTTACAAATTATTAATTTAACTACGAGATTATAGAATAAGTTAGACTGTGAAAATGCGCGGATTTTATATATCGGTCGTTGTGCAACTCGGGGATAAAGAATTTATGATCGGTCAAACTACGACAAGAGATTAATGAAGAAAGTTCCCTAGGAGCATAAAACGCAATATTTATTTTTTAATAAAGAACCGCGTAGAAAAAAGCTGCTATGTTTAAGTAAGCGTCGCGGGCAGTAGGTGCGTTTAATGGATCGAATGGGGGAAAAAATACGCGGTTCGATATTCTCCTCGATCTTTTTGTCGGGAATTTTTTCCTCCCCGTGCATGGCCACGCGCGTGCAATTTTTCTCTATCTAGTATTGCTTTTATGGCTCTTAAAATTAATGATCTCTGAGTGGTTGGTCGCGTTTGGTATATTTTTGATGCGTTTTATGTGTATTTATTCAACGACGAAATATGGGTCGGGAATTACGTATTCAGCGAAGTGGAAATACTTTATAAATTTAACGGTATGCCTAGCCTGATAATTTCTAATCGGTAATAACGTTTTCCAGCGATCGCACGGTAGATCTATAGACGTTTGCTCTTCCTCGATCGCGCGGGAAGACATCGAAAAACAAGGATTGCCCAGGAGGAAGCGATACGAGCGGGATTACGGGGAAGGGAATTAAATGGAACGAAAGCGGAAAGTAATCTTCAAGATCCACGTGGCGCGCAGCTCCTGCTGGCGGAATTTTATTTTATTGACGCGCAGCCCTGGCAGCAGACTGCATTCGGTGCCACATGGTCTCGTTATTAACGTGAAATGCAAACGAGCCCTTCGTTTTGTCCAAGGAACGGCCCTCTGGACGAACGGCTCGCTATAATTTTTACTAGCAAAATTGTATCGCCAAATGTCGTCGTATTTTAACGTCCCGATAAATGCACGAAATCCTGTCACCATGAAAACTCCAAGAACCATTTCCAATTTAATTAGCTGCTTAAAATTTTTATAAAATCCATATCCTTGCCCGCCGTTGTAACTTTGATACGGAGACACCCTGTATTTCCTCGGGAGTCCAACGACCAATAAATAAACAGGTACGCCGATTGCCTCCAGCGCGAAACATTTACGGCGCATAATTTCATTTAAATTAACGCGACAATCGGCCGTTCCGTTTTAATGTCCGTTTCGTTCAACTTTTTAGACGTCGAAGAAAAGTAATTATCCGGTTTAATTTTCGTTAAATAACAGCGAGGAGCGACCGGGGGGCTCGCTTTGCGAGTCGCGTATCGTTTCACGTCCGGAACAGTTACAAGTAGCGATTCGACTAACATCGTATCGATGCTATCGATACCAGATGATAAAGTACCATTTTGTATGGAACCGTTTCGATACCTATCGGCTGCATTCAGCACTTACTTGGTATTTATTTAAAAAAATTAAATTTCGTGCGTAAAATTAATTAGATTTCATACCTCGTAGTTGGATTCGAACGTTGCTCCAGAGGAAAATGATTAAATTTCGAAAACGGCCCAAATCGCGGAACGTTAGTGGATTTATTTTATCGTTACGTGGCATTCGACGAATCGCAATTAGAAAAGCATCGCCCTTTCAGTTCCGTTCGCGCGGAAAACGGAAACGCGGTAACAATTTCTGGTCGCGTAACGACATTTCACATCGTGGCGCCCTTCCGCGATCGGCCATCAATCAATCTCCGCGCCGAACGATAAAAACGTCACACTTACACGGGCTTTTACACGGGACGCGAAAACCGTGGCTGATCTCGCGACCCTGTCGGAAAACAATTCGTCCAACGGTCGACTGACGGCTTTTATTATAACAGATGGCTACAATAATTTTAATCGCCGTCACAGCCCATCTCCTTCTGTTGTTACAGATGTCTGCAATTTTACGCGACCCGGTTTGTCGCAAGTGTTACAAGCCGTGCCTCGTTGTACACGGTACGTTTGATAAATAACCGAACCGACGTCGTGCAGAACTAAAACAACGTTCGTATTTGGTAAAAATTCATTTTTTTTAGCTTTAGTAGAAACTAGCTTTTCCCACGGGTTCGTTCGAATATTTTTTTTTTTATACTCTATCGGAAACAAAGCATGATACAAAGCAGCCTATTTTTTAAGTTTGAAGGCTTCCGATTGGCGTGCAAAATTTTATCGAAATATGGTGTGTCGTTCTCGAGTTATGGCGGAACAAACATTCGAATAGATTGACTTTAGTTTTGGTATTTTTATAGTTTGAGTGTCTACTATTTTATAGTGGGTCATTTTATTATCACCGTGACAAACCAAAGCTGCTCGATGCAATAAGTAGTAGGGACTTACAATTTTCTTTTAGTCCGATCGATTCATTGTCAATTGAATTCTAGGCGCGAAAAAGCTCGTTCGATATCGCGATACAACTCGATCGATCGAAGTTCCTCGAGAAGAAGAGGCGTCGTGCCCCAACCGGGGGAGGGTGGCAGACGCGCGTCTGCGGCAATTCGTTAAGACGCTTAGTTAAGCAAACAAGAGCAGAGTTGTCGGAAAACGATATACGTGCCACGGCTGAAAATCCACGGCTCTTCGACCTGGTAATTGCGCGCAGCTGTGTTGCGCGCACGGATATAAACGCGACCTCACGTACGCGGTTTTTTCAGATCGAACGCGAGGGATCGCGTTCCACGGAGGCTGAGTAAAGTTCCTCCCGTTCTTGCCACCGAAACGACGAACGAGTACGATCTAGAAAGATAAAGTTGATCGAAGACATCCCGAATTACAGCAGCAATAACTTCGCTACTTACGCTACGCTGGCGCGTTGGAATCTGCTTGTCGACGAATATGGTAACTATGACAATTGAAAGTTCTGCCGTATTTATTGGAAAATCTTGTATTTCAGTCGCGGGTCTATTAAATCTCACGCGCCTATCGAACACTTATCGAGTACGACGTGGACCCTAGAGCAGAATTGCATCGTTAGAAGGGAAGGTCCGGAGGAACCGGGAAGAGGAAGCCTAACGAGTACTTCTCGGGGCTCGTGATCAGAGACACCGGAGGGTCTAAAGAGCGTTCGAAAAGGGAGGAAAACGAACGAAGCTCGCGGCGACAAAAAGCGTCGAGTACGTACGGATCGATCGCGGGGCACGTTTTGAAGGAAACGGCTTCACCATCGCGGCAGACTCCAGCTTATGTTTATACATATGTCCTGCACATGGTACGGTGGCCCGTCGGAGAGGAGGTCGCGCGGGTGGAGACGCAACTTCCAATATTAGAACGGCCAGGCGAGAGACAGCCAGCCAGGCAAGCCAACCGGGCAACCAGACCAGATGTCTGCCGTACTGACTACCGAGAGCACGACGTACGTTTAGCTTGCTTTCATTACAAAAATGTCACGCACAGCCACCGTGTGTCTTCTTGCTCCCACTGGCCTTTGATGATGCGCTGTGCCCCCGCCTCCGCCGTCCACCGTAACGGAGAATCGCCGCAAACAACGGGTCCAGGTCCCGTCATCGAGGATCCACCGCGACCTCGAGGAACCCTTCGCGCCACCGCGGTTAGATCGATGCCAGGAAATTCAACCGCGACCGCTCGATCGTCCCCATCGCGGGATTCAAACGCTATTTGGGCTGGGCCAGGGGTGCACGTTCCTCCAGTTGCGGACGACTCTTCGTCCTTGGTACAGCAGAACCTCCATTATAGATTATTGATACAATTGAATCTTCATTATTTAATCGGTGAATATCCTTATGGTCCATCCTTAATTTCGTGCTTAACGGTTGTTATTCGTTCAGTGAAGTGGTTGACCTCGTCAGAGGTGCAAAACGTCCATCGGTTACAGGGGCAACGATAACAAAAGCAGACTGTTACAAAGATTTAACCTGGTTCCATTACAAAGATGTCACGACCAGACACACCATGTTCAGACCGGCATTTGACATTTTGCTCGTCGCGCGTAGCGAATTTTACAGCGTGCCGTAATCGGTGAAAAAAAAAATTGAAAAATTACGGTGCGTCGCGGAAAAAAATTTCTATGACGAGCAACGTTCACCAACGTGTCATCGAGAGCGACTCGTCCGCGGCTTATCGAGCACCAGTGTCTTCTAAAGGGAGGCGCGAGCCCCTAGAAGATCGTCTTAAAGTCGTAAGAAGGGGGTGGATATACGAAAGAAAACGTACTATTACATTATTTGCAAGCATTCGATTTAGTCAGAGGTTTCTGTTGCAAAGTTTGTTACATTCAACGAGAAAGAAATTCAGCAATTTAAAGTACAGATTATGAAGACTTGCACAATATATGGGTGAAGTATACATTTTTGTAAACAAGTACCGTAGGTATTGTATTGTTAGAATTGGACCTTTTAGAAACACCTCGTGCGTATTCACATAACCGATTATAATCAAGTACATTATCGCGCGTTTAATTTTCCGCCCCCTCTGCTCGCGTCGAAGCACACATAATGCCAGGCAATTTTGGTTTCGTAGCTGTCATTGACGCCTCGCGGCATCGCCATAAATGCGTTTTCGCGGTTTTCCCAACGGTTTCGCCACGGTCGTCCCGCACGCGTCGACAGTTTGCGACCCATCGAACGTCCATGTTCAGTTTTGGGACCTCGACGGACGTGAAATTCGCATCGAACGCCGATTTTCTTCTTCCGCGATACGAATAAAAATATGTTTAGCACCGTGAGCCAAGAGAAACTGATCGTTACTTGGTGTAATTGTCTCTATTTTAATTGTATTAGTTTGGAAGCGCCGATTGAAAATTATTTCCAACTCGAGCACGATAGTTTGTCGACCTCTGGTTTTTCGCGAAAATTAATAAAGCAACGAGTGGCGCGTTCCGAGCGTAAGCGACTGTTCAGCAACACGCTGGAATAGGAAACCATCGATCGACGCTCAATCTAGCCGGAGACATCGAACGGCGTACGCAGGTGTGCTTACGGTGCATCCGATTCATCAGTGTCGGCGAAAACTGTCGGACACGCGGTAGACCAGACTGCCGTTAAATGTCTGGGCACCTGTGCGAACGCAACGTTGCCTGAACGAAACGACTATAGTATTCCCTGTTAGGTTGTCACAAAGTTATCCCCACCATCGCTCTCTGTTCCAAGTTGAACGTCGCTTATAACAAAAAGTTTTGAAACGCACCTATCCCGGTGTTACAGGGTTTTCCAATAAGAACTTTCAATCGAAATAAAATAAAAGCTACGAAAGATAATCTTCGTGCTCGTTGTTATACGGTTCGATGGCTGTATATAGGAAATATATTATTCAAGTGACCACGACTGGAAAGAATACGAAGTTTGATAGTTACGTCTAAACGTGTACACGCGTTAGCAAAGACAATTTCATTGCAGAGACAAATTAGTCATGCGCAAATCGAGGGGAATCGCAAAGGGTAGGTTCGCGAGGTGGAAAAGGAACGAAGAAAGGGGGAACGGCCATTAAGAAATAATCAGAGCTTCGGAGCGGTCATTGTTAATAGTTGGAAATAGTATGTTTCAGTTCTGTGTTGTTTGATTTCTCGTAGAAACTACAAATATCGTTGTAAATATAAGATACATCATCTTCGTGTATCCATCCATTCTCAGAAACTTTCGTTGCGAACATTATTATAAGAAATTATAAATCTCAGAATACCACAGTGAACACACGAGGAATTAGATGGAACGACGAAGTCACGCACGCGTGACAGCAGCCGTCGACGGCTGGCTGGCAAAGTCACGTATACGTGAGAGCGGCCGTCAAAGGGTAAACTCGACTGGTGCATGTACTTTTCAAAGGGTTAACGTACGAATAATGTTCCACCCTATCGACGATTTCTTTACGAGCACGGTTTAGCCAAAGGTGGGGATGGAGTCTCCGGTCGCGAGTCTCGATTCTCTTTGAAGCACGGAAGCTGCCCGCAACACCTGACTGACTCTTTGGACGCACGTATGGCAGGTTGAACAGACAGCGCTCAGACTAGGTTCGAGAGAGGGAGAGGGAAAGATTAATAATATAGAAAAGCCAAAGCCATGCCACCCTCCAACAAGCTTTCCTCTGCCTCTCTTCTGTTGCTAACAGTTAATCGATATAATACTTGGGTATAGCGGGCCAACGGTGGGCGCGTGTCTTGCACGGCTACGTATGCACGCACACGCGAAACCGATTTACCGTGTTGTACGCGGGCACGTTTTCGCATACCAGGTCAGGACCTGGTACGCATTAACGGCTACTTTACCTTCGCCACCCACGAATCAGCCCCCGGGTCACGATCATCGGGATTCCCCGCGAACCATCTTGCAACACGATTCCATATTAGTTCCTCCGCCATTATCGAGTACGGTATACAATTTAATGCACCAAAGTGTGACGAAATTCGTCCACCCCCAAAAGTAGGAATTCTGTTAGAATTTCTCTCCTGTTTTCCCCGATAGGTTCTAAACCAGGTTATTTTCCTTTGCAATAAATATTCAGCAAAACAGATGCTAGCATAACAGTAGTCGAGTTTTCACTTGAATTCTCAATTGGGGAAACTAGTCTTCTTACGATATTCATTTGAGCGTTAGAATTTGCATACAGACCAACTGGCTGTTTGCCTCAGTAAGCTTACAATAACGACTGTCGATGGAACTATTTAACTAACTAATCCGGTTTACTTTGCCGAGGAATGCTTGTTCAGGGATTAAAGTAAAATATAAGCTAATTCTTTTAGACAAAAAAAGCCACTGCAACTCCTCCTTTCATCTTGTTTTAGAATGTTCGTCTATGATTGATTCCTCTATTTTCTTACAATTCAATTTTCTCAGATATAATTTTCCTAGTCATAAACGATGCCATGGGTTAATATTGTGAGAGTTTAACAATAGTTTCACGCGTCGCGCGAGCGATGATCCGCGATCCTCCGGATCTGCGTCGTTCTTCGATCTGTTTAGGAGCCGCGGCGATTTTCGCGCGCAAAGAACGGCGAATTCGTAGAAAGGTATTATTTTACCCTCGTCTGGTGCCACCTGCTGTTTTCTCACACTTTCGTGAACCCGCGAAGGTTTTAGAGCGTTCGGGAGCCAATATTTGCGCCAATAGCCGACGGACTAATATTTGCGTACGCCGTTCGATGTAAACGAAGCCGACAACCATTTTGAAAATGTCGAATCGCCAACGCGAGAATCGCTCGCGCCGGACTTATTTCGAGAACAGGAATTGCTTCCAATCGCAGTTTCTCTCCTCCGCGAGGGAACCCTGTTCCTGCAATTTCCGCGTACGCGTTACCATAATTTTTCTCGCGTGGTATGGAAACCTGAGTTTCCCGATCGAACGGAATCCGGATCGACCCTAGAACCCAGCAACTGTTAACCCTCTGTATCGAAAGTATTGCGAGAATTTCAGCTAATTAAGTTTTGGCGGGAATTTAAAAAATCTTCGAATTTTCACCATTAACCACTGTTAATCTAGTTAAAATTTGTTTAATACGTATCGTTAGATTGATGACGCGAAAGAGTGGCAACGGAATATATTCTCGAAGATAAGACAGATATATTTCTTTGCCGCTCAGTCAGAACTGCTGGCCCGGAGTATGTATTGGCAAACATCGTGCGAAAGGATGCACCTGACGGTTTTCGTACTTCGGTCCTTATCTCTCTGCTCCTCCGAAGAAAACTTGAGTTTCCTCGAGCTGCTTGGTTGCCTGTCGGCGGTTCTCTATCCCTTTCCGTTCGGCACACGTGCGCCCTGGGCAGAAACGTGCCTATCCATCTCGACGAGATACCTCTTCTCCGTGGTACGACGTCGACTGCGTCGTCTCCGACCAACAGGGATAACCCCGCCGCGATACGACCATCCTGACGAATACTATTCACCGTCAATCGAAAGTGTCAACCGCGATACTTCGTCTATGCCGTATCGTATCGATTCAGACGCGGGGATATGTCAACATTTCGGCGCCATGCGCCAAGCGACACCTTCCAACGTCGTCGAAAGGTCGGAGTTCGCGAACGCAAACGATCCGCCGCTTCAGATGCCGCGACTTCCTACGCGCGAAGAAGCTCGCGACGAAAGGGGGACGAAAGGACCAACCTTCGTTTTCTTTGGGACTCCAAAAGCAACAGTTTATCGTTTCTCGATCCCTTCGATCCCCCAACGTATCGCCAAATATCGAGCTAGATCACATATGGGCTCAAATCTCAAACGGGGAATAAAAGATATGGACTCTGGTTCCTCGAGACTCTGAATGTTGTGTTAGTGTTAAAAAAAATTTCGAGGATGGTTTGAAGGCAGATATACCGAGGCTATACCTCGTTTCGTAAAGGTTTATGGCTGGGTCAAGGGCTGAATGGACCCTTGACACAGGCCATGCATTCTTATGGATGGGCGCAGAACGGTGGTTGGCGACTTTCGGTCGCGTAGATATTGAATGTTCAGTGATATTTAAAATGCAAATGAAAGCATAATAGCGCGTCGTCTAATTACGATAATTTTAGTTAATATAAGACGCAGGACGTTTTTAATAAAAATGTAGGTAGATTTTTAGATGATGAAATAGTTGGGTCTACGAGTGCAGATAGAGGAACCATAAATGCCTTGCAAGAATGTTTTAGCCAGCCTCTGTTAGGCCTGCAACTAAGCAAAAAATAATCGACACTTTAACGTTGAAGGGTTTGAAAGCATGGCAGGCTACCCTGCATAGTACTGTCGAAGAATGGAGTCTTGTTCTTAAAGAGTCTGGCTATCGAGTGAGAAAGGTAGAGATGCTTTCTGGTAAGAGAACCATGAGAAACCGCATGGCATTCACCCCAGAACCTTCAAAACATATGTCCTTCTAAATAACACGAGTTCTTCCAGACGAACCAGTCGTGATTTGCAATTTCACTACATTTGCGACGAAACAGATAGAGAAATCTTCTAAAATGCATCGTACTACTCATTTGTCAAATTTAATCCTTTAAATTCTTTAGTTTCTTAGCTAATCCTATCAACAGCGTGTATCAATTATAGTTTTAAAGTAATCGTACGATCTATAATTTCGAATAGAGAGGGTAAATACGAAATCGAAAACTATATGCACCCTTCTAACGCTAGTCCACAGTTTGAGAAAGACGGAGAAGCTCTAAAATTTTATTTCTATTTCTCGAAAGTATAAAAAAGCAAAAGACGCAGTTCCTACCTCCTGCCTGAGCGTTGCTCCCCGTGTCCGTTTTTCGCGCGAAAAAAATCCAAAGGGACCAGAGCACCCCTCGATTGAAACGTCAAGGATCTAGCAGAACTGTCGCGATCCACGGTCGACGACGCGCTTCATGACGCGTTCGCGTTGCACTCGACGTCTCTGATAAATGTTCGGAACCACGATCGAAAATCGGGGGAAAATCGTTGCGTTTTCCGTCGATCGACGATAGAAAAACGAATGAGTTTTACTGTGACGAGGAGGCCACGGTGCGCGCGACACGAACAAACGCGAGGCACGGACGGCTGTCGCCAGCCGACTGAACGTCTCGTAAAACGGGAAGAACGATGCCAGCCGGTGGAGGACGGGAGGTGGCGGTTTGCAACCTCTACTACGCAACCTCTGCTGGCTACGGACCTGCACCGGTAATCCTTTCATCCACCCCAGCACCGAAACAACCATACCAACCGTACGTGGCTTTTATTGCAAATTCCGAGCCTTCGAAAAAATATTTTTAACCCTTTGCACTCCTCTGGCCAGCTGGAAGGGAGATTGGTTGCCTGGGGTAACTGTTCCAATAATCAGGCGAAAAAGGAAAAAACAAAATATTGTCAAGAAGTTAGCTAAAACGATCCTAGATACGACAATAGTAAAGAAATAGTGTTTTACACCGAGACAGTTATGTCACCAATGTTGCAAATAAGCTTGGAAATTGTCACAGAGTGCAAGACAGTCTTTATGGCTAGTCATTGGGTGGTCGTCAGCATCTGGTTAGCATGGTCTGGTTTTCGTCACTATGAAACTACACAGCCAGACACTGGACCAAACTGGATGGTCTTGAACAATGGCAACGGACCTTGCCTATAGTATTTTCCTAGCCATATCCTGTCGTAAATCTCTCTTAAAGTCCCTCTAATCTTTTTTACCGAACGAAACATATTTTTATACGCGAAGAAGTCACGATACGCGACTCGCTGCAAGATGCGTGTCGAAAGAGGAAACGACGGAGCCGTCGGAAGCTGTCTCCGAAAGTTTCCGAGGTAGACGAACGATCCAAGGCCGCGACGATCGACGTCACCCCTTGTCGATGAGGCGCGAGACACGACCGAAATATAGGCGGCCCACGGTCGTGCTCCGCGCGGATATTGTAAACGGGCCAGTGTGCTCCTGACGCGTCGATATATTCCCGCGAAGAAAGCCTCTGCCGCTGAAGCTGAGAAATAGCTTGCCATCCTCTACCCACCCGACACCCCCCACACCCTTTACTCTCGTCTTTGCGACGGTGTATACGTTCGCGTTCCCATCCTCTCGAGCGATTTCGGATCCACGAATCCGCCGCGTTCGCCCCGAGAATCGAACGCATCGCGAGAATCGATTGTACTCGCGACGTCAAAGGTCGAGACTATCGATGACCAATCTTAATGGCGGCCACACAAATCCTTGAATGGGTACACCTCGTTCAAAGAAATCGATCTTGTTTTTTTCTTAATGTTTGTAACCCTACTCTGGCATGAAATTTTTTATTTACATAGTGGCATCGATACTCTGTATACAGAAGTCGACATATTATTTCAAATAAAATCGATTCTGAGATACAAAGCACATCGAAAGTTTCTAGCAAAACTATAACTTAAGCGTTCATAATAATGAAAGGGAAACGGGGAGGTGGGAAGACGACTCAGTTCCGGAAGCGTTGATTCGGCATCAAAGCGCGAGAAACGACAGGTTCGACGTTCGGTACGGATCGATCAGGGTTCCGAAGGACACGATGCATCTGCTACCACGTTCTCGCACAGCCTCCAACCTGATCGTCTCCAACTGCACCGATCCCAAAGCGTGTGCGTGGGCGCGGACCCTCTTCTGTCATCGGAAACTCGAGCTACCGATCTACGCGAGAATTTCTCCAGCTTCTCTCTCTGTCCCTCCCGCCTGTTTATTGGCACAAATTCAGTCACGACCACACGGACACACGCGAACCAGCCCACCGGCCTATTATACGTATTATTAGCACTCCGTCACGGTCCTGTCATCGCCACGCACACTCCTCTGCTGGCTCGCGTCAGCGCGCCGGAATTCCAGAACAACCTGCGATTCCCTGCGTTTCTTCCGGCAACTTCCAGGCCCCCAATAACGATTTCAAAATCGTGCAAAGAACGCTTAAATGTCGCTAAAATCTTCGAACTGCGTTGCAACTCGCAAGGGCAGATCTGTTGCAACCTGCGAGTTATTACTATAGAACGACGCAGGAAGCCAAATATCGCTGGAATCGTTCGCGAAAGGTGACCGTTAAACTCGACGATTCGCGTATGCTCATTTTAGGCAGCTAACGAAGCCATTTCAATTTATCGCGCGGAACCGCGAGTCTGAATTAACGACGGCGTTCAGGTGACGGGAATTAAGACGACCAAGTAATCTAAGTTTCGGCTACCGGAATCGACGCAACCGCCTGCACCTGGCGGATTATGCATTTTGGGGGGGATATTTCTACTTTGGCGGTACAGCAGAGGCGTGTACCTTCGATCGTCAGCAAAAATCGTTGCTAATTCGAAGCACGAGTGTCCCTAGTCGAACGCCTCCGCAGTCCACGCGATAGTTCGCCTTTGTATTCGCGACTATTTTCGTTTCCTCGGAGTTGCACCAGTTTTCGAAGGGCGCAGGAGCAGCAACGAGGACCGCGGCAAAAAGACGAAAGGTCGAACGGGGAACGATTGGCGCGGACGTGTCTCGGGCGGCTTTTAATTTGCGCGCGAACAAAGCTCGCGGCTCGATAAACCTCCGGAATAACGTCGATCCAGGGTTGGAAGCTGGTTCGAACGCAAAGTTCAATTTGTACGACGAGCGGCCGTAAGTTTCGACGGGTGATGCCGTCACTCGCAGACGAGTCGAAGCCACGTTTTACACGGCGATAGAGCGGAACGTACTACCTCCGGCGGGCACTCGTAATTTACGACTTATCGGCCCATGCTCGGGGGTAATTTTCGCGCTTGTGAAAATTATACCGACGTGGCTCGTGTGCTCGTCCAACGATATTTTCTCTCTCGCTCCCACCTCGTTTACCCCCTGGCCTTTCTGTCTCTCCCGCACCGCCGCGTCCCCCCGCCACTCTCTCTGGAAGTGACGCAAAATCGTGCTCTCGGCGTGGGCTGGCTTGTACCGGGATGTCGATACCACGAGGAGCGGATGTCAATAGCACGAAGTCACTCCTCTCGCGAGGGAGAAACTGCGTCAGCCGATTTTACCGCCGCGAAAAAGCGCACAACAGCCTTCCCACCCCCCTCCCCCCGCGATCGACGGTTTCTCGATCGAGCCACCATTAACACTTTACCCGTCCACCATCGGTACTGTGTCCTAGTCCTGTTTTTTCGACGATAAACTGCTTAATTATAGGGTTTCTCGATAGAATCTTCAATTCTCATAGCCGCGATATTGACAAAATTCTCGTTCGATTCGAGCAATGTTTCCTGTACTCAAACATTCAACTATGTCTATGATCTTAATCTCGATAGTTTCTCCACGTCTCAGTGTGTGCTACATTGCTAAACTGACACTAATTGGTCAGAGCTATCTCAGCATCCTATTTTTAAACCTGTGGGCGGTTTGCTGTATGAAAGAAGCGAGTATGTAGAAATAAGTGGTCGATCGAGTACTTGCGAGAAAGGTACAGGTTGAGCGTAGCCTTCTGCCGGCGAGTGCGCGAACTATCGCCCATAACTCGTATTTCTCTCGATCGAAACTGTCGCGGGGAGTCGAGAATCGAAAGAAGAATCGCGAAAGTTTTCGCCACGTTCCCCAGGGGTGGTTTTTTGCACCCGAACGGGATCTCAGCGGCGAACGCGGCGCGTTTCTCTTTCGCGAGCGACTCGAAACGCGCGTCGACGCGTTCTTTCGACGGATCGGTGCTCTTGGAAAAGTTCGATACGGAGCCGCTGCCGGTGACACTCTTCGTCGAGTTAACGGGCCACGCCGCGAGCGTGCTTTTGTATTACTTTGCATCGCCCGGAGAGGCCCGGATTCCGTTGTGCTCGCGTCACCGCGACACGACGAGTCCGCAACGAGCGCGACTAACAAGGGAAACGGAAAGTATCGCGCCCTCCGGAATCCACCCTTCGTTTCACCACTTCTTCTCCTCGATTGACTTCGTTATGATTACTATTGTTCGGTGTCGAAATTCCTGCACCGCACTGACTCTGTAATTGAACGTGCAAACAGGCTTAATAACTTTTAATATTATTTATCTTCTCCGGTGCTTCGTCGTGTCGCGAAATAATGTCAAAATTCGAGACATCTGCGAAAGTTCGCGCGGCGAGACATCCGTTTGCCAGGCACCGGAAACATTTGGCCACCTATTTCGGTTTATGGAGCTCCGCAATCCCCTAAGGGCTCGGGATTCGACCGATCGTCGCTCTATAAGTCTCTCTCACTCTCTCTCTCTCTCTCTCTTTAACCGTCAGGGGAGTTCTGGTCAATGTCCCCGAGGAAGACGATCCAGGGGAGTCAGGGCGCTCGATCGAACGACAATGGGGCGACTCTGCGTCCGCCGGTGCACAGCGCGGAGAAACAAAGGTCGCGGGGGAAAAGGCAGTCGGCTCGGAAGGGAAAGAAATAATTTTTCCGGCACGTAATAAACTGGTTTCGTTGTGCTCGGTGTCGACAAAAGGCGCGCGTTGTGTGGCTCGCGTTTCACGGCCCGACTGCGCATGCAGCCGCTAAAGAACGAGTCTGGCTGTCGAATAGAACAGGTGAACCGGATAAGATTAAACAGCTGTTTCCGCGTTCTGTCGGCCCCGACAGCTTAGCCTCTTCTTCCTGACTGTCGTCGCGGGTCTTCCCCCGCGAGAACGGTTTATTACACGCGCGGAACCTCTTCCGTTATGCGGGCGTTACAACCCCCTCGCGCGGTTTTTCGACAGAGTCGACCATCTTGTCGAATCGGTAACGGCTGAAACTAGCGTCCAAACTCAATCAATTCCACTCGATTGAGCTTTCGTTTTCCAGGAAATCGACTTTGAATATTCATCTTTTCTTAAATGGAACTCTATAATTTGTATTACACCCCTCGATGCAGCTTTTAAACCTAACAGTTCAAGAATTGCACCACGATGCAGGGACTAAAAAAGGAGATCGTATTCTACAATTCTCTACAGTTTTCCGTGTTTCGAAGAGAACACCGTTCTGTTCGAGAAAACAGATTCGCGTCTATTGGGGATTTTATTTCGAAACGTCGAAGCATCGCCGGGAAAAGGGAAGCACAGGATGGAACGGATAGAAAACAGCTGAGGCGCAGCTGGTTTCTGGCATCGCGACGGCTGGCGTCTTCCGCGCGGGGAACGCCACGGCACTACCCTGTCTGTGTATATGCACGGCGTTTGACGTGTGTGTATAGTACAAACCATCCATGGTAGAAAACAGAAATCGGAATCGGTTCTTAAAAAACATTTTTAGAGGAGAAAATAACAAACACGTCTGAGAAATTTTGCGGACTCTGCCAACGCGACGTGTACAAGTAAAACAAAAAAATATATAATTGGACAATAGAGTATTTCAGACACGAACAAAATTTAACCAATATACTTCGATGGAACAGCCATTTATAAAACCTACTATTTCATTAAAATTAGAAGATCGATGGTTTATTATATTAGTAAATAGATTCACGTTGCATTTTCGACTAAAATGTCGTTTCCTGTCCAGAATCCTCGCGCGCACGTGTCCCATGCATGTGCTCGTCCTCCCTCGTGCCATTCCTTCTACTCGTGACTTTACGAGTGAAAAGAAGCCTCGTGAATCTTTTCCAGACGCGGCAAACTATACTTAGAAGCGCGTGTTCGCTTCGACGAAATATCTGCGCTTAATTCCACCGTCGTTCCCCGAGAAACAGAATGTTACGCGAACGAATTGTCGCCTCCGTTCGCTAACGGAGCCTCAGGTGCGCGATATCGTCGCATTTGCAACAGTTCCGTGTAAACACACGTGGTTCGTATGGAGTTTCAGGGATTTTCAATGCTAGACTCGATAAAGAAGCGTATTTAAATCACGATTAATACTTATCGATTCACACGAAATTTGAACGCACTATAAACCTATCGTTTAATACATTTTCGTGTAATATACCTTCGAGGGCGGGGCTACGTAGCCCCCTTACCATTTTCGTATCACACGCGACGTTACCAATAGAGGAAAGAATGAGATTGCAGCGCAATGGAATGGCGGGAATTGTAATATGAAATATCGAAGAGGGAGCACAGACGAGGTATACGAGTAGACTTTTCACCTTATGGACTTTCACAGCCGAATCTGACTGCCATACCGACCTGAAAATTCGGAGGTGATTTTAGCGGCCTCTTCTCATGGATAGCGGTCAATTGAAAAACTATTCACTGAATTAGTATTGATAGGCAAACAGCTGTAGTGTTTGCGTAAATACATGTGAGTTGACTATGGAAGGGATTAAAATTCATTTCTGAATCTGTTGGTAACGTTGTGAATGACACGAAAATGGAATAAAAATGAGCCGAAAAAATACATTGGGTGAAAGATCTACTCGTATACCTCGTCTGTGACAATACTCTAAAAACTTTGATGAATCAATGAGAATCAAAACTAATCTAGTGAATCAAGGCGGATCGCAGCCAATTTGCTAATATTATTTAGTTTTTAATTAATAATTGCATTACCCGGCTAAGAGTATTACGATTATTAATTAAACCGATTCTCAACCACCCTCCATTAATAAAGATCTTCTGTGGCCAACGATCGTTGGTCAAAGAAGAAACAAACGAAAGTGCAACAGAGAGTTTTACCACTTCCATTTTCAATAAATTTGTAACACGTTCTACAAAAATGTTGTTTAATACTTTTTCATAGGCATTTATAGCTCTACTACATAAATAAATTTCCATGAAGTACATTAAGCAAGAAAGGTAGGTATAGGAAAAACAAGATTAAAAGATCGGTACATAAAAATGTATATTTTTACAGGATGATAGCTTAGGGTATGAGGTGTATACATATATGTATGCACGTATAGAAGTGTACGAACATAATATAATTAAGCGATCGAGCACCAAGTTTTGGGTAGCAATACATTGTCGCTTATGTTTTACCATTCGAGCGTAGAAACAGATCTCGAAATCGATGAGCCGTCTGCCCCCAAAATCGGCTACCACTATCTTCGATATCTTAACGCCTACTACTGGGTGCCAGTAGTTACAGAAAGTGGATTAACTGTAGAACACTTTGATATAGAAACAAATCGCGACGCTTTGAAAGCGTTCGCTGTGACAGAAAATTTCTAAATGAAGTACGTATGTACACCACGTTGTCCTATGGTGACAGAACGCGTTAACAATAAACTATGAGGTATGTGTGTGTATGTACACGGCGTGGACGGACGCGGGTCAGTTATCTGTCGCATTTCGTATCCGTGGAGCAGGCGACGTAGACGGGTAACGACGAGCCATCGCAGTAACCGTAAAACTGTTGCGACTGCAGTTGCGATTGCTGCTGCGATTGGGGTTGGTGCATCGGTGTGGGGGTCAAGAGCGTGTGCATAAGATGCATCGGTTGCACGAAAGGCATTATCTGAACTGGCGGGGTTGGGATCGAAGGTGCAACCGCGCCGTTCCCGCGATCCAGCGTCGATCCGTTGTAAGACCCCACGTAGAGATCGTGATTGATCTTTCCAGAATAGGCGCTCGCTGGCCGTATCATCGAGGCCTCGCGGATGCTGGATGCAACCGCGGCCATTCGCGCTTCCTCCGCTCGACTGGACCATCTCAATCTACAGATGCAAATAACGATCACGATTATGGCTGTGAGCGCTACCACTCCGCCGACGATACCGATGATCAACGTGTCGTCGGTGCCCGAGGCAGTCCCCACCGACGTGTCCACCGCGTGCTCGTGGTTATTATTATTGTTATAATGTTTGTTTCGTTTCGGATCATTCTGAACGGCAGGCGCCACCGTCCAGATGATCTCCGGCTCTAAAACAGCGGCGGTCGACTTCTTCGAGGCGGCGGTGGTGTCGGTGAGCATCGTAGTCCTGTGCTTGGAACCCGGAGTGGCGGCTGTGAACTCGCACGACAGCTTGTCCTCCTCGATACCGGTCAAAACAGAGCCTGCCAGATGCGGGGGAGCAACGCAGAACACTCGGTTCGACGAGTTGCCACCGCCGATCGTCATCGTTGTTCGCAGCCACTTCCACAGTGGTCTGGCGTCGCAACTGCAGTTGATCGGGTTCTCCTCGAGGCCCTTGATCTTCACGGTACCGCCGCGTTCCTCGAGCGCGGCGAGAAACTGAGAGGACAGTGTGGCGAACTTGCTACCGGAAATGTCCAGCTCCAGCTCGGTGGATCGGGGAACCGGGAAGAAGAGGGCGGCCGGTATCGCGTCCACGGACGTGTTCTTGAGTCCGATGATCAATTTGCGACCACGAACGCCGACCAACGAGCTGGACAGAATGTTCCTCAGCCTCTCGCCGCGCAGGATCAGTTCCCGCAGCCGCGGATGAGCGCGTATCGAGAGCTGCTCGTTGCTGACCGACGAGTCCTTGATCTCGACGTCCAACGACTCTAAACGACTCATCCCTTTGAGGATCCCTTGAACGTCGAAGTAGCCCAGTTTTGGGTAATTGTACGCGGACAACGAACGCAGATTGGCCAACGGTCTGAAGGCTGTTCTCTCGATACGCGCGCAGTGCGGTAAATCGGACATCTTCAGGGATCGTAGAGCAGTCAGTCCTTCGAAGGTGGTCTCGTTGATGATACTGGCATCGTTCCCTGACACGTCCAGCCAACGAAGGACTGGCAAACCCTTCAACGCTACGATCACGCTCGTCAGATCGGTCAACCGATTCCTGGAGACGTCCAAGCTCTCCAGCATCGTTGTACGTTCGAGAGCATTAGGTTCTACGTCGACTATGCTATTTCTAGAGAGATTCAATCGCTTCAGGAACGGTGTCTCCAGCCTGGTGAGAGCGTTCGTCCCGGTATTGGCGAGGTTCAACGACCGCAGGATCTTCGCCTCGCCGAGTATTCCCTTTATAGCGTTCTCGCTCAGAGGATTGTCAGAGAGGTCCAGATCCTTCACGTTGTTGGCGATATCCTGGGTGAAAACTTCGACCAACCGATTGCGCGCCAAGTTTAAACGCGACAGGGACGCGGACTGTCTCTGCAGGGTTCTGATCGGGATCTCGTCGAACCGATTCCCGGACAGATCCACGCTCTCCACCGAGCGGACTCTGCTCGGGTCGAAAATCGTTTCCGGCAGTGAAGTCAACCTGTCGAGAAACGAATCGTGTGAAAGAAGTATTACAACAGAAAATCGTTTTTAATCGAGATAAATAAACAAACCTGTTGTCGCGAAGATCGAGATGCTCGAGACGCAGCAACCCCTCCATCGTCCTTTCGCTCAGCGACTCGACGTCGTTGTCGGACAGATCCAGCAGCTGCAGCTGCGTGGAATTGTGGAACGCGAGCTCGTCCACCGATTCGATCTCGTTCCCAGCGAGATTCAGGACGCGGAGTCGCGCGATCCGCGAGAACCCAAACTCCCCGACGCGTTTCAGCGCGTTGCGGGACAAGTCCAACCGTTCCAAGAACTGCAGGGATCGCGCATAGTCGCCGGGGAAGTGAAGGAACCGATTGTCGGAGAGATCGAGCTCCCTCAGCCTCGGATGAATCGCGAAAGCGGTCGGAGACAAACGATCGATGCGGTTGCTCGACAAGTCGAGGACCTCCAAGCCGGTGCCCGTGTCGAAGTGCTCCCCGGCGAACGAAGTCAACTTGTTCCCTCGCAGATTCAGCTTGTATAGATTCGTTAAACTCGCAAACGCTCCGTTCTCGATGCTCTCCAACCGATTCTTCGACAAGTCGATGCTGGTCAGATTGCGAAGGCCCCGAAACGTCCCTTCTTCGATCCTTTCCAGTCTATTCCCAGCGATCGATATCCTCTCGAGGGACTCGAGGTTCGCCAGCAGGATCGTCGGCAGTATCCTTAGATCGGTACGCGACACGTCCAGGTCGACGATAGAGGACGGAAACACGGGCGGGAAGCCGCCGTACAAGGGGTTCGAGCTCAGATTCAAATATCGCAATCGTTGCAGACGGTCGAAGGTTTCTGGCGGTACTCGCGTCAGCTGGTTGCCCGCCAGGTCGAGGGAGGCCAGGTTGCGCAAAGGAAGCTCGCCGATCGACGTCAGCCTGTTGCGGGAGACGTCCAAGTTGACCAGCGTGTCCTCCAATCCGGCGAACGTGCTCGGGGTGATGGTCGATAGCATGTTGCCCGATAGCTCGATGCTGATCAGATTCTCGAATTCGTGGAACGATCCAGGCGGTATCTCTCGCACCAAATTTCGCGTCAGCGCCAGAGTGACCAACCTCGGGGCTGTTGCTTTTATCAGTTCGGTGGATAGCGCGGCTATACGGTTAAACTCCACGTGGAGATGGGTCAGGGACGGTAGTCTGGTCAGAGCCGTTGCTGGCACCAGGAGAATGTTGTTATCTTGCAGGGAGAGCCACTTTAATTTGGTCAAACCTTCGAACGACGATTCCTCGATCTATAAAATCAATATAATTGTAACGGGATCGACAATTTTTAAGCGTTTAGACGTCGTCACGTACCGTGCGTAGAGCATTCAAACTCAAATCGAGCCTAGTCAGGGCGGACAGGCTGGAGAACGTGTTGACGCCGAGACGACCGATGTTGTTGCGACTGAGGTCCAGCACCTGCAGCTCTTTCAAACCTGACAGATGCGCCTGGTCTATGTCCTGGAAAGGATAATGATTCTAGGAACTGTGACGAACTGCAGGAATATTTTTATATATCTTTGCTATGCTGCCAAGTATCCACAACTTTGCGTTAACAATGTGCTTCTTATTTTTATTCATAAAACGCACTGGTTATCTTTGGTCGTTAAACGCTCTGTATGGACACCGATTCTGCTACTTACGGTAATCAAATTGTTGGAAATGTTGAGAAACTTCAAATCCGTTAAGAGCCTCAGAGCGTCACTGGGAAACTCTTGGAGAAAGTTTGCCGACAGATCTAATTGCAGCAAATTGTAAGCACCTGAAAATAACATATTTAGCGTTAGTTGTGCGTACTGGTTGACTCCACCTTTCTCTTCCTCAACATCTCCCAGACATTATTATGCTTTGACCAGTATTTGACATATGACCAAGCTGATAGGCGAGTCGCCTGCACGTCTGGTACTATTATGAAACTTGTTTAATATAACGAATAAGTATTAGTTCGTTTTTATTCCACGTTCGTTAAGTGTCCGGTGGCTTATGGACGTGAATGTACGCGGATTACGCGTTCGCTAGTTAAATGCCAACGTAAAGAGTTAATGGCCGCGGTGAGCGATGGAGCGTAACGATAAAAGAAGTTAGCGCAACTTTTGAATATAGTTGCGCGAAAGTAGGAGCCGCGTACGCAACTAACCGACTCGTGAGAACAACGATTGCGACTCGCCCGTTGTTCCTCGTAAGGCTGCTGAGAAAATGGACAACGGGTGACTCGCTTTTCACGCGCGTCTCTATGAAAGTGGAACTCGGTAACGTGCGAACACTACCGAGATCCAGGTCGCGTTCCTGAGATGCTTTAGACATTGCACCTGTATGAAATTCAGATTTAGCGATTAAAAACGCATTTTATAATTTTGACCACCAGTCGTTTGCACCTTTGAAAGCATCGCTGTTGAAACGACCAAGATCGTTGCGGGATAGATTCAGCAGCAGCAACTGCTCGAGCCCAGAAAGTGCACCATCTTCCATGTGGGACAGTTCGTTCTCGCTGAGATCCAATCGCAGCAACGACTCGCCGACCATCGAAAAGGCAGCTCGCGGCAACGATACTGCGGAAAAAGGTAAATAGAATGTTTTCCAAGACTCTCAAGACCTTAATAAAAAGTATAATTCATCAGTAACTCGACCATTACTCACCAATATTGTTGCCAGACAGCGAGAGCACCCTGATGGACTTGGGACCTTTCAGCGATGCTGTTGGCACCGCCGTTAGATCGTTCCCATCCAAGTAAAGTTGCTCGAGGTTCTCGCAACCCTTGAAGATGCCTTCCTCGATGCTCCTCAGGCCGTTTCTGCTCAGATCGAGGAGCTTCAGCTCCCTCATACCGTGAAACTCGTTGCTCGAGAATATCGGGTTCAGACTGTCGCCCAGGAGATTGTCAGCGAGTTTCAGCTCCTCCAATCTGGGCTGTGCCTCGAGCAGACGATTCATCAGCTTGTAGATCGAGTTGCCCGACAGATCGAGCTTCCTCAGGCTCAACCCGGAGTCCAGCAGGTCCTCTGGCAGAGTCTGGTACCCGCTGTGTCTTTGGCTAACGGAAACGATCGGTTGTCCGCGCAAACTCTCCATCGTGTCCCGCGTGAAGACCACTCTGTCGCAATTCATCTCGATCGCGCGACCTGTGTACTCCGCGGAAACGGAACACTTGCAGGGGACCTGCAGATTCCGCTTCAGCTCGACGCAGGGCACCCATTCCGCTTGCTTCGACGGTAGGACGTTCGACAGCAAAAGTACCAACGACACCCACCACCTGGAAACGAAACAATGTTAACCATAGAAACAATAATTCTTTATTGAACGCTGCGTGTGTTTAAAAGAGAAGAAAATTTCAAGGTGGCGGAAATTTGAGTACACCGGGTCGATGTTTAAGTTCAACTTTCTCGATAACCAAGCCCAGAAACGCTGATTCCTCTGGTACATCTCTTCAACGCGTTGTCATGTCATTTTTAAATCTGTGACTGGTTGTCCCTGGCCTGTAATTTTACGTCATTTTATATTTATACAGGCAGACGATTTGAATCTGCTACTTTAAGTACAGATGACGAAGCAGTAATCGCGTGTTAATAGTCGCGTTCGATCCTCATTGGCGACCATGGTTTGAGAAACCCTGGCTTATCCTAATTAAAGACGCTTTCGACATCGAAAAGTACGTGCTACGCGCTTTCAATTTTCTTCCGCGTTGCGGTGCGCGTCGCGGCGCGTAAAGGCGTGTTCGGCCGCGGACTCGTCCGCGTCTTGAAACGCGGATACCTTACGTGTAACGGTGATTTCGTCCGCTGTACAGATACGCACAGTGAAACCTGTTTGTCGCGAATACCTAAACGACCACGTTCCCTTCTTTTTCTCCGAGCGAACGGGATTTCTCGGCAGAGCGAAGCATTCCCGCGTTAATTTTCGCTTCGAGCCCGGAGCTCGAGTACGCTCGACGCTCGAATTTGACCAACGAGGCGCGTAACGCGAATCCACCAAGAAACCGTTGCACGGCAGACTGGAATTGAATTTTAACTGTTCAGGCTTCCCACTCGACACATTACTTAATCCTGAACCGATCAGTTTCATTAGTTTGCGATTTTACTAAAAACGAAAATAGATCATTCGTAATAAATACGATCGAGTTATCTTTCGAATGGCCCCATTATCTCTGTTCAAACGAATCTTTCGAATACTTTTAAAATTGTTAAATATCGATAGTAGATTTTATGTTCTCCTTTCTTCGTGCTCCTCTGGAACTTTTACGAACCCATAATGCACGTTTTATACACTGGATCATGTTTTCTATACGTGCTTCGTTGCAGAGGAAGTAAAACCAGTCTCGTTTATTAAGAAAAATCAGAATGGTTAATGGCCGTACATTCTGCTTCCAACGCTCGGGAAATATATCTTTCTGGATTATAATTCTGTTAACAAATTATTCTTCGTATTTCCCATCAGTCTGAATTATGTTCACCATAAAAAAAAAGCTATGCATTTACGTAATTGAATTGTAACTTCCGTAATTATTGACACGTTGACCAGCCACACCGGTTTTCCCAGTCTAGAAATATCCTCGATATTTTTTCAATTTATAACGCAACAAATAAAAGTATTCAACGGTTCAACGGGGTTCTTGTTACTTGAAGTTATTCAGAAATGTACAAGCGTTAAGGTTCGTTTATTGTAAACGTTTTAAAAGCGCCTTTAATTTAAAAAATGTTGAATTTAGAATTTCAAACGATTACAATGGCTCTTTCCCTAGTACGATTTAAAATGAAGCTCGACAACCCCTTAACTCCTTTGGAGGCTCTCCCCCCTCTGCAATTATGCATTGTATTCTTTGATAATTATGCAGACCGGCCAGGTTTACCGCCTCGCAACCGTTCCCACGAGCTTCCTCCAGAAACAATATGTTTATCTTAATCTTGTCTCTCGCGCGGCGTCTTGGCAAACCAGCAGGCCAACGTTCTGTGCATAGTAATTAACAATCCGCGTCCGTGCGATTATCGAGCGGTTCGAACCGTAGATTCGTCCCGAGTTAGAAAGTAAGTGGACGATACTTGGACGATCAGCCTTGAATTCGTTGGAATATTTTCGCAGAAACCGCACAACGACGGCCAGACGTATCGTTTTACGCGTTTCCTCGATGGACCCAGCGTGCCCGTTGCTAACTAAACACTCGAACGGTATAATAACGAGCAAACACCCATATTAGACACTGCATAACACGGCGACTTACACTGCTATCATGTTCGCTGGTCCGCGCGACACTGTTTTATTATCGTTCGGCCCCGGTCCGCATCACCATCTGAATTATTTTCCTCGGCGATCGAACGTCCAGCTACTGGACCGCTAAGAACTTGTCTTCATCGCGCCACGTTCCCTTTCCTGCGTCCCGAGGTCCGTTTAAGTTAAAAGAAAACGATTCCTCGATGGCGACCCGGTGAACAGCGCGCGCGTTCGCGCTCACGCACTTGTCCCCCTTTTTTCGTTTCTCATTTACCCGCGTTCTGCCTTGTTTCGTCCGACGAAACGAGTCACCGTCTCGATCGTTAAAATATGGCGTTTGCTATCTTACCCGTTTATATCCATATAGGATAGAACTCGTCGCAAGACCACCACGCGCGTTCAGTTTCGCGAAGATACTGAAACGAATGGAACACGCCTCGACATTCGGTAACTGACGGAGAAGTTCGTGCGGCCGTACCGTAGCAATGAAAAATCGTAATGAACGAGAAAGAAGAAGGGGACCTCGGGAGAGACTAACGTATACCGTGTTGCCCTTCTCCACGGGATCCGCGGACTCCGACATAACGGTGTTCGCGCGAGTTTACCTACAGTGAGTCACAAAATTATTGGCATCAGAAACAATTCAATAGAACCGCGTAAACTGAAAAGAATTTCTCTATATTGAAACAGGGGGATCCACAACGAATAAAACTATGAAATATTATACAGGGTGTTCGGCCACCCCAGGGAAAAATTTCAACGAGGCATTCTAGAGGCCAAAATAAGACGAAAATCAACAATATCAATTTCTTGACTGAGGCTTCGTTAAAAAGTTATTGACAATTAAATTCAAAAATTTCAAATCGTTTTGGAAAAATTATTTTCGATTGCGGGGGTCAATTACAATCATTTTTGGTGGATACACGTACTTCCGAAATCCTACTCACATTCGAGAAAAAAATTCGATTAGGTGCTGAAAGTTTTGGGTGAAAAAAAAAGACTTTCGAATCGTCTTGGAAAAATTATTTTTAGTTGCAGGGGTCAATTGCAAGTATTTTTGGTCAACAGACATACCCTCGAATTCCTACGCACTTACCAGAAAAAAAATTCAGGAAGGTAGACTTTTTCGCAGAAATTGAAGAATTTCAAATCGTTTTAAAAAAATTATTTTTAGTTGCAGGGGTCGATTACAATCACTTTTGGTGAACAGACCTACCATCGAAATCCTACGCACTTTCGAGAAAAAAATTCCTAAACGAAAATATAATGTATGGCCAGAAATGTACCCAGGAAATTTCATTCGAATCTTTAAAATGTCATAACTCCTGAATAGATTGGACGATTTTAATGTTTAAAAAGCCAAACGCCGCGTATTTTGGTGTAGAATATGTAAAAATTATAACAATAATGAAAAAGTTGTTCTTTCACCCCGTAAAATACGAAAAACCCCTTAAAAGTGGCCCAATCTTCAAACGGCCATAACTCCTACAATAGTGAACGTATCTCATTGAAATTTTTTTCTGAAGTAGAGCTCATGGATACCTACAAAAAAGTATTAGACAACTTTTCTGTAGGACGTCAAACGAAATTACTAAAAATCAAAAACGAATTTTTAAGAAAAGTCGACAGGGGTAGGTGCCTAAATTTTTCGACGAAAAAAAAATTTTTCAAATCATTCTAAAAAAAATATTTCTCGCTGTAGGGGTCGATTACAAACATTTTTGGTCATTACACATACCCCCGAAATCCAACCCACTTTCGAGAAAAAAATTCAGTACGGGCGGAACTTTAAACATTAATAACTTTTTAACGAAGCCTCCATCAACAAATTGGTATTCTTGATTTTCGTCTTATTTTGGCCTCTAAAATCCCCTATTAAAATTTTTCCCAGGGGTGGTCGAACACCCTGTATAAACATACAGTAAGAAACAAAACTGAACGCATAGAATTTTAACATAAATAATATTTTATACGATGTTGAGTAAGAATATTAAAATTCAATTACCATCTACTATTAAAGTAACAAATTGGTTCAATTATTGAAAAGAAATAAATTGTTTGTTGGTCTTATTCGATATCTGTTGTTATAAATTGTACATTTAATCGCGCGCGTATTTCTCTGATTCGTGCATGTGTGTCTATTTGGTACACGCAGTGTGGGAAAGGAGCGCAAGATGGGAACGGATGAACGTAGAAACGTTTGTCTGACAACCTTTCACTGCCACTGTCTATACGAAGTGCTCGATACCAGCGGATTTGTTGCCTGCGTCATTACTTCAATATATTCGTTCTCTGAATCCAACATCAGAATTCTTTCATGCAATTTGCGTTAACCATTGCTAAAGAAATAAACACTGTTAGTTATTTTAATCGTTACTACGATAGCGATTGACAGTCGCCAGCGTACTTTCTATTATATCGTGTTACTTTCATTCAACTCTGCAACCAAAGGCAAACGCAACGTGGATCAACGACCTCGTCGCCGAAAAGAGTGGCCGCTGAAATCGTCCATTTTTGGTCCAGCGATTTTGGAACTGAATTGTACGTAAAATCAGGCAGACCTCGTTCTTCGAGGATCACATTTTTTCAAATACTACAATAAATGTTTAAATAATACATGTTTTTAAATATTTTCGTCAATTAGCCAACGTTCTTTCCCGAAAAACTTTCCGTAAGGTCTGAGAGAAAAAAGTTTGGCGGTCTTCTACATCCAATATGATTCATTTTTTACTATTACGTGCTATGCAGTGATCTGAAAAGTCAAACAAGGTCAGGGGAATGAAGGAAATGTTTGGATGTCTGGGATCATATTTCTTCCAAGAATAATCCTTATAATATTAGTAAAATTTAATTGTACTATTAAAAATATCTATTCGCAGATACAATTTCTCTCGATTTCTTTCAGAATCAAAGGTAAAGTTTGTCAAGAGATATTGATTTAACCCAGAGATGCCAGATTCAGCACCCGGTGCCCTACTCACACTATGTCAGATCACGCGTACGTGAGCTCGTGGAGTTTCGGAAAGTCGACAAAGGCAAACTGACGCATGCCCTCTTTCTCGATTCACCGTAGCTGCCCAAAGTAAGTTCGGACCGTCTCGTGGGAGTCGAGAGAGAAAGGCTCACACTTCCCTTCTCGCTCTTCAACAACTAATATCCGACCTCCCGTCAACAGGTCTCCACTAGCCACTGCTGACCACTGCTGACCACTCCTGGAATTTCTGACAACGTATAACGATTACAACTGTCTACTGTTAGCCTCTCCCAGCCTCTGCTGACCGCTGCTAACCACCGCTTATATTTCTGACAACCTATAACGATTACTACTGACTTCTGCTAACCTCTGTTGGTCTTTGCTGATCTCTGTCAGCGTGTGCTTGTCTCTGCTGAACTTTCCTGGCCTCTGCCGAACGCTACTGACCACTGCAGGTATTTCTTATAATGTATAACGATTAATACTTACTACTGCATGCCCCTACAAGTCTCTGCTTGCCTTTGCAGGTTTCTGCTTGCCTGTGCATGCCTTTGCTGGCCTCTGCTGAACACTGCTGACCACCCCTGATGCTTCTGACATCGTATAACAATTACTACATGCTACTGCTCGCCCCTGCTGATCTCTGCTTGCCACTGCATGCCTCTGCTCGCCTCTGCTGACCGCTGCTGACCACTCCTGTTACTTCTGACAACGTATAACGATTACGACTAGCTACTGTTAGCCTCTGCTGGACTCTGCTGACCACCGCTTATATTTCTGACAACGTATAACGATTACTACTGACTTCTGCCTGCCTCCGCTGGACTCTGCTGACCGCTACTGACCACTCCTGTTACTTCTGACAACGTATAACGATTACGACTGGCTACTGTTAACCTCTCCCAGCCTCTGCTGACCTCTGCTGACCACCCCTGATGCTTCTGGCAACGTACAACGATTACAACTTGCTACTGCTTGCCCCTGCTAGTCTCTGCATGCATCTGCATCCCTCTGCATCCCTCTGCTGACCTCTGCTGGCCCCTGCTGACCACGCTGACCTTTGTTAACAACTTCTAACATGATGTACATGTATTAAAACTTTGTATAACGTAAATCTATGACAATAAATGATATAATTTCAAAGAATTCTATGTGTTCTCATCACTTTTACCTTTCTTTTCCTCTCCCCATTATTCCCTTAGTTATAAGGAACCGTTTCTCTACTTAAAACTGGAATTCCAAAGTGCCCGGAGCGTTTTCTGAAATGCCGGTGACCTTGACCCACTTTCGAAACTGGGTCAAGGCCAAATCCTGATTCCCAAAGCGCCCGGAATTTTTCTAAGATTCGATGGCCTTGACCTACTTTCGAAATTGGGTCAAGGCCATCCGGATTTCCAAGTCGGCCAGAAGATTTTTAAAATTTCGAATGGCCTTGACCCACTTTCGAAATTGGGTCAAGGCCATCCGGATTTCCAAGTCGGCCAGAAGATTTCTGAAATTTCGAATGGCCTTGACCTACTTTCGAAATTGGGTCAAGGCCATCCGGATTTTCGAAGCGCCCAGAAATTTTCTAAGATTCGAATGGCCTTGACCCGCTTTCGAAATTGGGTCAAGGCCATCCGGATTTTCAAAACGGCCGGAAGATTTCTGAAATTTCAAATGGCCTTGACCCACTTTCGAAATTGGGTCAAGGCCATCCGGATTTTCGAAGCGCCCGGAAATTTTCTAAGATTCGAATGGCCTTGACCCACTTTCGAAATTGGGTCAAGGCCATCCGGATTTTCAAAGCGCCCGGAACATTTCTAAAATGCTGGTGAACTTGCGAAGAAGGTGGTACGCATCTTATAGGTAAGAGAATGATTTGGAGAGGAAGAGGACGGTAAAAAATGATGAGAACACATTGAATACTTTGAAATTATATCATTTATTGTCATAGATTTACATTATACAAAACTTTAATACATATAAACATATTATATTATATTACATAACGTCACAAGTTGTCAGCAACGGTCAGCAGTGGTCAGCGATGGTCAGCTGACGTCGGGAGATGTTGGCAGAGGCCAGCTTAGGTCGGGAGAGGCCAACGGAGGCCAGCAGAGGCATGCAGAGGCAAGTAGAGTTCAGCAGGGGCAAGCAGTAACAAGTAGTAATCGTTATACGTTGTCGGAAGTATCAGGAGTGGTCAGTAGCGGTAAGCAGAGTCCAGCGGAGGCAGGCAGAAGTCAGTAGTAATCGTTATACATTGTCAGAAATATAAGAGGTGGTCAGCAGAGGCCAGCAGAGGCTGGGAGAGGCTAACAGTAGCCAGTCGTAATCGTTATACGTTGTCAGAAGCATCAGAGGTGGTCAGCAGCGGTCAGCAGAGGCGAGCAGAGGCATGCAGTGGCAAGCAAAGATCAGCAGGGGCGAACAGTATCATGTAGTAATTGTTATACGATGTCAGAAGCATCAGGGGTGGTCAGCAGTGTTCAGCAGAGGCCAGCAAAGGCATGCACAGGCAAGCAGAAACCTGCAAAGGCAAGCAGAGACTTGTAGGGGCATGCAGTAGTAAGTATTAATCGTTATACATTATCAGAAATACCTGCAGTGATCAGTAGCGTTCGGCAGAGGCCAGGAAAGTTCAGTAGAGCCAAGCACACGCTGACAGAGATCAGCAAAGACCAACAGAGGTTAGCAGAAGTCAGTAGTAATCGTTATACGTTGTCAGAAATATAAGCGGTGGTCAGCAGAGGCCAGCAGAGGCTGAGAGAGGCTAACAGTAGCCAGTCGTAATCGTTATACGTTGTCAGAAGTAACGGGAGTGGTCAGTAGCGGTCAGCAGAGTCCAGCGGAGGCTAGCAGACGTCAGGAGTAATCGTTATACGTTGTCAGATGTATAAGCGGTGGTCAGCAGATGCCAGTATAGGCTAGGAGAAGCTGATATTAGCCAGTAGTAATCGTTGTACGTCGTTGAAAGTATCAGAAGTGGTCAGCAGTGGTCAGCAGGGACCAGCAGAGGCCAGCAGAGGCAGACAGAAACTCGCACATGCTGGCAGAGTTCAGCGGAGGCCAGCAGAAGTCAGCAGAGACTAGGAGAGGCTGACAGTATCCTGTAGTAATGGTTATACGTTGCCAGATATATCAGGAGTGTTATCTGAAATAATATACATATGTACGCTTATACATAGGACTAATAAAAAAAATTTCCGTAAAAAACATGTCACAAAATTTTGTTTTCATTATGGGTACTTTGCTTATGTGCGTCTACATACATAGGTCGGAAAGTAATTACATCATTAGAGGATAATATATCATTAGAGGCTTTAACTTAAAGCAAATAAACTATGAAGCGTAGAACATATCGGCTGTGTCCGTGACTGTCACGGACTTGCACAAATTGAACGTTAGGCGAGTCCGTGTCTGTTACGGGTGTGACGGTAACTGGGTTAAATCAGAGATGCCAGATTGAGCACCGGGATCTCTACTCACACTATGCCAGATCATGCGTACGTGAGCTCGTAGAGTTTCAGAAAATCGACAAAGGCAAGCTGACACATGCTCTCTTCCTCGATTCTCCGAAGCTACTCGAAGTAATTTCGAACCGCCTCGTGGGAGCCGAGAGAGCCGCCCAAGTTTGGCGTGGAATAGTTCGTTATTTTCAACGCTAGATGGCGCTTATTTTCCGACCTCAAACCCTCTGGTGCTAAAACGCCCAAGTTTGTCGTGGAATAGTTCGTTATCTTCAACGCTAGATGGCACTTATTTCTCGAGCTCGAACCCTCTGGTGCTAAAACGCCCAAGTTTGTCGTGGAATAGTTCGTTATCTTCAACGCTAGATGGCGCTTATTTCCCGACCTCGAACCCTCTGGTGCTAAAACGCCCAAGTTTGTCGTGGAATAGTTTGTATCGTCCACGCTAGATGGATTTCTCGACAAACTTGGGCGTTTTAGCACCAGAGGGCTCGAGGTCGGGAAATAAGCACCATCTAGCGTTGAAATAATGAACTATTCCACCACAAACTTGGGCGGCTCTCTCGACCCCCACGAGGCGGTTCGACTACTTCGCACTCTACGAGCTCACGTACGCGTGATCTAACATAGTGTGAGTAGTGCACCCGGTGCTCAATCTGCCATCTCCGAGTCCATACAAATCTGTAAGGAGTGTTGACAGAAATTACCGTCTGGAAAATGTAAACGTTTCTTTATTGTTACTGTTCAGTATCGTTTACGATTATAATTAAATAAGTTAGAACAGACAACAATCTTCTCAAAATGTTGGCAATGTTAACTGCTGATTGGTTTCCTTTGGGCCGAGACGTATACTTTCGGTAATGATATTAAGGTTACACGATAAAACGATGCAATCGGACAAAGTTATGCTACGATTTTAGAGAACAAAAGGTGTAAGTAAAAAATTATAATTATTTTGTAGGAAGTTTGAATTGTATCCGCTATCGTTCCAAGAGGAAGTTTCGGACAACAATCTACTAGCAGCAGCTCCTTATGGAGGTTCCATTGCAATCACCAGAAATCCTAAGAAATTTGTTAAAGTTCCGGGAGCAAATAAAACTATGATATACCTGTATACTTCTGCTGGAAATCTAATGGCCAAGTTTCAAGTAAAGCATCTCAAATTACAATAATTTGTGAAAATATCGAAAACATTTTAACTTGATTATTTTCTGTTATTTATTATATATGTTCAGTGGAATGCTGGTCAGCTGGTGAGTATTGGATGGTCTCAGCAGGAAGAGCTATTATGTGTACAAGACAATGGCATGGTTCATATATATGATATGTTTGGAACCTACCAACACGCATTTACTATGGGAAATGTATGTTATTTTTTAATGGTTTTACGATTGTACACCCTGAAAAAATATTACAGTCGTATTTTGAATTTCTTTTTATCAGGAAGTAAAGGATACCAAAGTTGTAGAAGCAAAGTTTTTTACAAGTTACAGTGGAACAGGTATTGCTGTTTTAACGTCTACACAACAAATATTTCTAGTGAATAATATAGTTGAACCAAAAGTTAGGCAAGTACCGGGAGTTCCAAGTAAGTTCATCAAATTGTGATTAGTGCAAATACAAATTGTAGGTGCTTTAATTATCTTCCTTTCAGGATATAGAGGGCCGATAGATTGCTGGTGTTTAGCATTCAGCAACAGAGAGACGCGAGTAATTTTATCGAATTGGGATGGAATATTTATAGTACATCAAACACATCAGAATCATACGCGTATACCATTCGTATGTTATAAAAACTTTAACGAATTAAACTATCGTGTAATATAACGCGCGTTCTCGAGATTTAACAAAACTATGTATTCTATTAGGACACTATCTTTTCGAAACAGCAGAAAGTAAACCGCGTGATAGCTATGGCCGTTTCCGGAAATCGTCACATTGCTCTTTACGCGGATACTGGCCAACTATACTTAGGTTCTATAGATTTCCAGGAGACATATTGTAGATATTATGCAAACACCAAAGAAACGTTATCAGACATAGCATGGTTGGTATGTTTGTATCATTGTAAAATACAATTGGTAATATTTACATAGGAATTTCCAGGTGTGGAACAGAAGCAGTAGTTTGCAGCTGGGATAGTACTATCATGGTAGTCGGACGAACAGCCGAAACAATAGTATACACTTACGACGGTCCGGTGCATCTTGTTACAGAGATCGATGGTGTACGCGTGTTATCCAGTTCTTCTCACGAAATGATACAAAAAGTACCAAACGTCGTTCAGAAAATATTTCGAATTAATTCGACAGATCCTGCATCTTATCTTTTGGAAGCTTCTAAACAGTTTGAAAGGAAGAGCCACAAGGCTGGCAGTTACATAGATTTGGTGAAACCTCACATAGACGCAGCGGTAAAAGCTTGCATCGATGCAGCTGCTCATGAATTTGATTTTACGACGCAAAAGCTTTTAATGAGAGTAAGATTTCTCGCGATGATCTTGTCTTTTTCTCTATCTAAAATATAAGAAGTAAGTGACACGTTCATTGATTATCTTAGGCAGCCAAATTTGGGAAGGGATTCAGCAAGACGGTCGATCCTGAATATTATGTCAGTATGTGTCGAACATTGAGAGTCTTCAATGCTGTGAGACATCCTGCAATTGGAATTCCATTAACATATACACAGTATCCTTTTATGTAACGCATAATTCGATTTGATCAATTCAAACCTTCGATTAAGTCGATACTTCATAATTGTAAAATACTTAATAAACACTCAGATATACCGTTTTAACGAATCAAGTGTTATTGGACAGATTGGTTGTGAGAAGACACTACTACTTAGCTATACAAATAGTACGATATCTTCAATTACCCGAAATCGATGGCGAAAGCAGAATATTAGCTCACTGGGCTTGCTATAAAGTAATACTATACTTTTAATTGATTTTAGTACATACAGGATATGTATTATACCATCTGTATGTAACAACTTTTTTGTGGTAGATAAAACAAACGCAATTGGACAAAGAACAATTAGCAGAAGAAATAGCCGATAAATTGGGATATGCGCCTGGAGTTTCTTACAATGAAATTGCGAAAAAAGCAGCCGACTACGGTAGAAAACAACTAGCTATTAAAGTATACCTTTTTTTTCTTTCATCTTTGCTAAACTTTAGCTCAAATACTTTGTAACGTGACATTTTTTTTCAGTTGATAGACTATGAGCCACGTGCACACCAACAAGTGCCACTTTTATTGAGTTTAGGCGAAGAAAAGACTGCTCTCCGCAAAGCCGTTGAAAGTGGCAATACCGATTTAGTGTATATGGTAATACCTCATCTCAGGCAGAAGATGACGATCAGTGACTTTCAGGTAAACTATTTATCACTGATTCGACTTTAACGATAAAGAATAACGCAAATTTAATTAAGATTCTTGTTATTAATACGACACAGCTGTACATAAAGCATTGTCCTTTAGCAAAGGCGTTATATATAAAATACTGTCAGAGTCGTGATCGGGAAACTCTTCGAGATATTTATAATCAATACGATAATTTTCATGCTCAAGCGGTATTGTTCATTACTGAGAGCTATCGACGAAAGGTGGGTGTAAATTAATGTGTATACAGTTGACCCTTCAATACGAGACAAGTGTCAACTGTGATCGATTAATCGATTGTACGTACAGACACGTATGTCTCATGCGAGAAATATCGTTTTAGAATACAATGTCGAGAGAGGCATTATTACAGTATGCGCAGGAAAATTTTAAGAGCGCTCGTAATGACACAAACGCGGCTTTGACGGAAGAGCAAATAAAATTATTGCGTTACCAAAAGACTTTGGAAGATACGTTGCACAAATCGATCGTTGGTAAACCGTTGCATGATACTGTAAAGATGCTATTATTACACAATGAATTAAAATTAGCAGACAAACTGAAATCCGAATATCGAATACCGGATCGAAGGTACGCGAATGGTTTTCTTTCAACGTTTTCTTTTTATATCATATATTATCCATAAATCATTCTCCTTAGATATTGGTGGTTACGAATACAGTGTTTGTCGAAACAGAATATGTGGGAGGAATTAGAAAAGTTTTCCAAGAGTAAGAAATCTCCTATTGGCTACGAGGTATCTTTTCTAATATTAAATTTATATCGTTTCTCATAATAACGTAATATTTGTGTAAAGATATATCTTCTTTCTCTTCGTTCATTTCAGCCGTTTATAGACCAGTGTTTAATGTATGACAAAGAAATAGAAGCAAAGAAATATTTGCCGAAAGTAAAGAAGGAACTAAAAGTGAAGTATTTGATTAAATTGAAGTAAGTACACGGTAAGATTATTTATTGTAGTTCCGAATATATTTATGACGCAACAATTACTTTGTTGCAATCTTGCAGAATGTTAAGCGAAGCAGTTGACGCTGCAGCGGAACAAGAAGATGTTTCCGCGTTAACTTTTGTGTTAGCACAATGCGAACCATCGAATAGACAACTGATCGAAAAAATTAATACGTTGATAACGATGTTCAAAAAGTAACGCTTTGAAACTAATTTTGAAATCTTTGGTTAAGCATATGTATCCCTTTGCATACGTTTATGAAAGATAGCGTTAAGTACATTTAACGGAAAATAATTATTTTCTACATAAATCTGAACAAAGACGCAACAGTGTAAATAATTAATATATATAAAATAACAGGAACAGGTTTTTAACGGATCTTTTCGATTCGTCGATATGGAACTGTACCAATATAATACCAATTATCGATTATCAGACATGTTTATTTTATATTTTCTAAATTGAAATGCATTTTATATCAATTAAAAAATGTGACGAAAATTAGTCTCACTTAACTTTTTCAGTAGATCGTATGAAACATTGGTGTCTGTCAATGAGATTATTGACGATCAATTTTTCGATTTCTTCGCCTTTGTTCAATTGTTCGTCCGTAAGAGATATAACGTAATCATTCTCGTGATTAACAATTATTACTTGCTGCTTTCGTGTTTGTAACATATTAGCTATGACTAACTGTGGAAACATATTTTCAGTATATACCAAGAATTGGAATATTTCATTTTTACTAGTCAGTTAAATAATTAAAATTACTCACGTTATGCTTGTATTTATTGAGTGCGCTTCTCGCTTTCGAAATTAATAGATTTTCATCTGTTTCCAATTTGAAAGACACTACAAAAGCCTGTGGAACCCATAAATTTACCAAAGGTGCTAATAATTTCGGTACTAATTTAAGAGATATTGTCGGTGGTCCGCTGGAAGAGATCTTGTGGACTGACTAAAAATTTAAAGATCATTCTCATACACATAAATTGTAACAAAATTTTTACGAAGGAATATAAATTCGTTCATAGTCTTTTTATTAGAAGATTTTAGATAGAAATACCAATTCATTGGATGGAATGTAAAAGTCTGAAACTGCTGCTGCAAGATATAAAATAGCTTTGTTTTTAAGGCAGGCTAGTGCTTGACAAGCGGATCTGAGAAGCCAGAGATATTCAGAGACTGTTGTGAAAGTAAGTTGCAGCAATTTGTCTTGATTCAAGGCTTCTTTATATTTATGTAATATCGACGCTAACTTTTCCGTATATTGCGATTGTACTGAAAACAAGCACATTATGGAGATTTATAGGATGAGGTATTCAGAGGAGACTACTCAAATAAGTCATTTACCATAGAAAAAATGCATGAAACCAATCTTGCTTACAAAATATTCTAATTTGTTATTGACCTTGAATGACCTTCAATCATAAGTCATTTTACATCTTTTTATAATGTTCTATAAAATGTGTTCTGTTAGAAGGTGAAAAAAGACACCCATTGAAATCACACAAGTTTGTCTAATGCTTTTTCTTCTATCAAAAAAGACACAAGTTATTCAAGTGACCTATCTTAAATGCCTCCCTCGGTACATTACAAAACATTCTATAATTTTAATGTATAAGAAACATACCTGTTATGACAGATTTTCCTTCTTGTTGCTTCATTTCTAACATGTCTAAAACTTTGTATCCTATAAAATGTCTTGAAAATGGTTCTAGGGATTTCACTCTGTTAATGGACAAACAATGCTTGTAAAATGAATATAACATCGTTTGTGAACATTAATTGTACAATAAGTACCTGTGCATAAAAATTACAGCATATCCATTTTCTAAAAAATACTCTGCAGATACAGCTCCTCTTGTTCCTGCGCTAAAATTATCTACAAATCTTACAGTATTGTGTTCTAAAGGTGTTGTTGTACCACCGCTCTGCAACATTGGTACATAGTAATTCATCATTTCTGTACATATTAGGGCTAACAATATTACAACTTACTGTTACCAGTACAACTTTATTATTTCTTTCTAATTGCCTCTCTATAAATTCTTTTAGCAATGCTTCACTCTGAGCAAGGTCTTGAGGTGGTGGATGTTTGGCATAAAAATCTTCCCATGTTGAATTCATATTCATATATTATTTAACTTTAATATTATCACAGTAAAACCTTTTTACTATCCTATCGCGGATATTTCTTATAAATTTAAAAAGTAATTTATATGTACATGTACATTAACGAATATATGTCTAACAAAGGATTAATATTGCAATAGTAATTGTTAAAAACAATAATGTTTTTATCAAATAAAATCTAATAAATAAGGTATAACAAAACTCGAATTATCGTCATTAAATATCGACAGTATCGAGTGTATCAGATGTTTCTTATGTTGCCCATTATCCTTGGGCATCGGAGAAAATGGGCGTGATTAAATCAGTGTTTCTAGATAGGCCGGTTTTTTCACACGTGTCTCGTCGAAATTAACATCGACAAAATGTCCTGATCAAATGAAAACAGGTACTGTTTAGTCTTCTATGAGGCTACTTTAGAAAATTATCTGTATGTTTCTGGAAAATTAATAACGGAATTAAAGAAGCTACGATCACATGATAACACAACACCCTCACTTAACCTACACGCAGCTCGTAAAAGCCTGCTGTACTTTGATGCCCCATAACAATGCACGTCACTGTTTTTGACGTCATCAGATCGCGCATGCACGAAAGCCCGGTTCATCTTTCATTTGTAAATACTGAATCGAACCGCGATCGATATACGCAATCTTGCAACATATAAATAAGTGTTCTACTACGTTCTCATGAAAAAAAAAAAAAACTTAAACCGAATTTTATTGAACTAGCAAGAAATGAATTTATTACTTCGAAACGTTTTAAAACGTAAATATTGAGTTTTTGTCGTGCCATCATATATATCATTTTATTATTTCTTGTAGTATCATCGAAATAACACTAATTTTAAAAAGTATTCAAACTTCTGTGTACCATTTAAATCTTATTTTTACTGTACATCATGTATGGCAGACTAATACCACATTCATACAATTTGCAGATCACAATGTATAAATATAAATTATATTACAACATAATATAATTTTAACTTAACTATGGTTAATACTAGGGTATGAAGAACACCTTTTTAGTACTCTGGTGCTGGACTTTTGGCATCAGTATAGTGAACCGTCCGGAACTAAAAATAAAAACAAGACATTGAATGATTTAAGTATCTTAGAGATAATCAGATTTAAATACTATCTGTCCTATTGATCGTACCGTTCATTTCGTTCACACTGCACGAACGACTTACCTTGTACTGTTTGTCTTTGTAATCGTTCCACGGTTCGGGGTTTTTCTTGGGAAACCACGAAACGTCAGGGTTACGAGTAGCAAGACGTACCAAATACAACGTCGATCCTGTTGCTCCGACTGCGATGCAGAAATACAGTGGAAGAAGCTAATAAAGAACAAGAAAATATTACTATTACCGTGTACGTGCATATACGATTTCGATTCATCGTTTTACTTACCATCGGGTTCTTTTTCAAACTGCTCCAAGTTAAACCCTGCATTTTTCTCGACATTTTGTATTCAAATACCTGAATCGACCGATGCTACACACGATCAAATTATAACTATTTCTGAATAATAAAATTCTACCGGAATACCAGCAGGCCAGCTCTTATACTCCTACAGTAAAAGTCTTACTACGCAATTACAAGGCGAGCTTAAAATAAAATATCTAGCACACATATGTATCAGTCTTTCTGTAGCTCAATGCGATATAGTTTAAGTCATAAGTCGCTTCGATAAATCGCTCCATTATGCTTTTTATAATACTGGCATGATTGAATTTTTTCATTCAATTAAATAACATTAAAAAAATATTTCAATATATTGTTTGCAATATGTTACTTGCAAAGTCTTTTTTGAGAAGTAGCTTTAACCCTGGAAAGACTAAAATGGTAACATTGGTAAAATTACCAAGAAACTTCATTCTTAAATATCATAAAAGTACGATGAGTATTATTTAAAAATGTCATGTTATTAATCTCAATATTGCTAAAACAAGACTAATTTAAGTTTGCATGGTATTGTGGTCCACGAGGTATACGGTTGGCAGTGTTAAGATTTTAAAGATCGTTTTTCAATGAGAAATATGAAAAACAGACTGGTTCGTTGAATGTTTTAGTCTTTAGTTTGCTCGAGTTTGTATAGCACTAAAAGTAATTACCGTTAAGACAATGTCACATCACGATCAAATTAAATTGCTGAACATCGAAAACCTTTTAAGACCATAAGAGCGATTGGTTAAAGGGTTTGATGCGTCGAGATAGGCTCGCATCAATAGGTTTCCGACGTTTTCGACGAAGTAGAATGGACCGTCTATCTCGATCGTTGTTCTGTGACGGTATTTCGCGAGTAAAAGTCAATTTTTACAGTTTGAGGTCTGTATAAATATAAATGTTGATCTCAGCCACCTGAGCGAATGCAAAGATGTGCGGGAGTCGAGTCAAGTAATATGTACATAAATTTGTACTTGAAATGCTGTACTTCGATGAGCGGCTCGTCTAAATTTATTGGTTTCTCTAACCATTGATGTTATTATATTTGTTCAACGTAAGAATGAATCTTTGTTCGTGACACGTTTGATAAAGTCGTCAAGACGGTGATATTCGGTTTCGTACGATTAGCGGGATGGGCTTTTCTACAAGTTTGCAGGGGCAAACGTCCCATGAGGCGTTACTCGGCCGTCAGGATGCTGAAATCAAGCTTCTCGAAACGATGAAACGATGCCTAACGACTAAAGTTAAGTCGGATCGCGAATATGCTTCAACAATTTCTTCCTTAGCGACGCAGGGGAAAAAAATCGAGCGCAACGAGGATCTCGTTGGCAGTCTAATAGCGCAGGTATTTTCGTCAGAATTTTCATAGATGTTGATACTTTTAAAAATTGTAAAACAATTTCTCTGAAGTACATATGTTTACGAATGTCACGTTTTAGAGTTGGAGAGATATCATGGACTCTATCGATCAGACAGCTAAATTAATCAAGCAACAAGCAGATTCTATAGAAGCTATAGTGGTTGAACATATTATGACACTATGTTCTGAAAGAAGAAGGGCTAGGAAATTGTATCAGGAGGAGCAAACATGGCTGAATAATCAGTTCCAACAGGTACATGAAATAATATGAAATAACACTACAGAACTGTTATATTATTACTGTTGTATTATTAGATGTCATATGTTTATGGTATGTTTTAGTTAACAGATGATGTTACCAGAAAAAAATTGGAATATCAGAAGAATTTGGAACTGTATAAGTTAATGAGATCCCGCTTTGAGGAACATTATGTTAAATGTAAATATTTAAATTATTCATTTGTAACTGCCTGTTGTAACTTATTATATTATGTTATTGTGCTTACTGTATTTTTTAGCTGGCAGAGGCGGCAGAAAATTGGACGAAGTACGGGAAAAGTATCAAAAAGCCTGTAGAAAACTTCATCTTACACACAACGAGTACGTGTTACTTTTGGGTGCTGTAACAGAGTGTGAACTTGATTTAAGGACATGCTACTTGCCAAGTCTGCTTCACCGACAACAAGCAATTCATCAAGACCTTATAACATCATGGTAAGCATATTTGTCTTTGTGCTTGGAAAAATTTATGATGTATTTCGTACTTTTGCATCGTAGATCGCTAATCTAATTTGTGTAAAATCTTTATGCAAGCACATAGTTACGTACAAGGTAAATGTCAATGATGGTCATTATGGTAATAATGATGATTACATTATAAATTGATAATATTGTTTTTTGTATGGTAGGAAAGCCATACTTCAAGATATAGTGAAGTATTCTGGTTTTACAAATGATAAGTTTCAAGAGCTACATCTGCGTATGCAGAAGGCTGTAGATTTGGTGAAACCTGTAGAAGAATATAGAGACTTTATAGGAAAGCATAGGTACTTGTTGAAAACTTGCTTTTGTCGCTGTAAATCACTTGAAATGATAGTATAAATTTGGTAACGATCGATGCAGAACGCAACCAGCATCGCCGATAAGATTCACATTCGACGAGAACCTTGTAGACGATACTTCGGGAAAATTGTTGCCAAATAAATTGACGGTAGATAATCTGACAATAGACTGGTTACGAAATCGATTGACAGAACTGGAGACTTCTTTGAAAACGACTCAGCAGAGTCGACAAAATTCTCAGTATCCATCTGAAAATAATAGCGATTCTAAGTAAGAATATTACTATAAAACTAAATATCTTCACTGTATATTACCTTTCCGTTATATGTATTTAAATACGATTACCTTTTTAACGGCATTAGGGTATCAATTTTGGATTATTCCCGCGAGAGAGAAGAATTACGTTTACGTTGTCAGGAAAAAAAGCTTCAACGACAAGTGGATGTTATTAGAGCCGCTTTGAATGAGTTGGGCTGTGAAGAATTACCGCTGGGATACGATCTTTCCATGGAGACTTCTTTCACTGATTCGCCAGCTAATAGTAAGGTAATTAGACTATTATCGATTAAATAAAAAAAAGTTCAATGTTACTGTAGATATCATAATATACATATATACATATATTATTTTCACATACCCATACTGTGAATGTTTTTCAACTGTAAAATCTTTCAATATTTTATAACATTTGTCTCATCTGGAGGATTAATATTAGTTAGTACCACTGCCCTTCCAGAAAAGTACAGTTGCAGATATCGGTCTATTTACATTACGAAGAAATCAACGATTCATGACAATATTTAGGTCTCCCTTCAAATCTTTACCGATGATAAACGATACGAAAGATGGAACGATTAGATCGAGTAGCGAAGGTCCTACTTCAAAAACAGATAATACTTTAACAGTTGTATGTTTTTCCATATATACTATCCGTTTGTTGTACACATAAATATGTTCTATTGCATATCAGCTTGAACATACTGCTTCTATTTTACTATATATAACGTCATAGGGTTCTAAGAGAATGTACAGAAAAGATTTAAAAAGGCTGGCAGTAATTTGCATACGTTCTTCTCACTATTATTAGTATTATTATTAGCATTAGATTGTTGCTTTTAACATTAAGCATGTTTGTTTTATACGAATTGATTGAGTTTGAATATTTTAAAGCTAACATCTGTGTGATAGTACTTGAACGAATTTATAAAAGGACAAATTCGTTTGTTAGTTCATAGTCATGATTATTTGTAGTTTTGATCATTCAAAATATACAAAAATCATTGTAGGCACCGTTACGTGGAATTTCGAATTTAACGACTAATCAAAAAGGAAATGGCGATCTTATGGAGGAGGAATGGTTTCATGGTGTGCTACCAAGGGAAGAAGTAGTAAGATTACTCGTAAACGAAGGAGATTTTTTAGTACGCGAAACAACGAGAAACGATGAGTGCCAAATAGTTTTATCCGTCTGTTGGGATGGACATAAGCATTTTATTGTACAGACAACAAATGAAGTAAGCAGGTGTTCCAGCTAATGATCATGCAACAATGTATGATGATGACACATAACAGGTGTTTTCGTATCAATTCCAGGGACATTATAGATTCGAAGGTCCTACATTCCCGTCAATTCAAGAGTTAATCAGTCATCAATGGCTATCTGGAACACCCGTAACTAGTCGATCTGGAGCAATTCTCAAAACACCAATTATACGTGAACGCTGGGAACTAAATAATGATGATGTAAATCTTCTAGAAAAAATAGGACGGGTATAATGAACTTTAAAGATAAAAATTATTTAAATTTCTTAAGCATATTAATATTCCCGATAGTCAACAGAATATTTCACTAATATTTTACATATATCGTAACTAGCCGCGGATCATAACATAAAGATAATGACTGCGCAAGCTTTAAGTTATATTACGTGTTTTTAGGGTAACTTTGGAGATGTATATAAAGCACAACTTAAAACTTGTAAGACTGAAGTAGCTGTAAAAACCTGCAAAGTAACATTACCAGACGAACAAAAGCGCAAATTCTTACAAGAAGGACGAATATTAAAACAATACGATCATCCAAACATAGTAAAACTTATTGGGATTTGTGTTCAAAAACAACCTATTATGATCGTTATGGAATTGGTGCCTGGTATGTTAACACGAATAATATTATTAATTTATTTATAATTTTTTATTTTCTTTTTTTTTTATCGCGGAACATTGTTGTTTATTAACATGGAATCAACACGTACGATAGGTGGTTCCTTGTTAACTTATTTAAGAAAAAGTGCTAGTACCATTACGCAACAAGAACAGCTTCGCATGTGCAAAGATGCAGCGGCAGGTATGCGTTATTTGGAATCTAAATACTGTATCCATAGAGACTTGGCAGCCCGAAATTGTCTCGTAGGTAAATGAACTATACTTTGTTATAAGGGACATATCGATACGCGTTATGAAAAGTAGCGTATTTTCATTTATGGAGACAAAGAATGAAATATACTAGTTTTCCTAAGGCAAATGAAATATGTATTTCCTAACGCGAGACAAACATGCAGCGAACAGTGTGTCGAATTTCAGGATACGAGTCCATAGTAAAAATTTCAGACTTCGGTATGTCGCGAGAAGAAGAAGAATACATAGTTTCGGACGGCATGAAGCAGATTCCAATTAAATGGACCGCCCCGGAGGCATTGAATTTTGGTATTTCGGAAAATGTTTTATAGCATAAACATTTGTGGAATATTATTTATAATCACGATCCTTACTGCAGGTAAATATACATCACTGTGTGATGTTTGGAGTTACGGAGTCTTAATGTGGGAAATATTTTCTAAGGGCGGAAATCCCTACAGTGGAATGTCCAATTCTCAGGCTCGCGAGAAGATAGACGCAGGTGATGTTTATTTTGCAACGATAATATACCATTTTGATCATTTCATTTTGTATTTAAATAATAATTTAATTACAATGTTTTCTCCAGGTTACCGAATGCCGGCTCCAGAAAACACGCCTGACGAAATATACCGTTTAATGTTACGATGCTGGGAGTACGAGCCAGAGAAACGTCCTCATTTCGATCAGATTTACACTGTCGTTGAGACGCTGTCTCAAGCATATTTGTAAAGAATTAACATCAACCCTGCGATGCCAACCTATTAAGGTAATAACTATACTTTTCGAGTTTAGAATGAACTTTTAAAATAAAATAAATTGTAAGAGCAGCATTTAAAATGATCGATGATCGCGCGGCTTTCTTCGCGCAACCATGATATTCCTTTACAACTTGCCATTATTTTTTCCTTTTTTTGGGCATATGTAATTCTTTCCTATGCTGGCATTCCAGGGTAAATCGATTGTTTTCAATCTTTAAAACGTATTATATTCAAATGAAATGAAATCTCAAATGTGAATAGAGTTGGAAGACACGAGATTTTCAAAATGGTATTTCATTTTTGCAGTGTATTTATATATCATGTATATCATATTATGTACATTATATATAATGTATTATCGTATTATGTTTCATGTTCATACATGCCCTACTGTTCGTGTCCTTTTTGTTTTTTATTAGTAATTTTACATTGACATTTCTTAAATTATTTATCCGTCCATGTAACGATTCATTTTCGCTTGCTATATAGCAAACGTAGTATATACCACTGAAATTAAAGATATTATAATGTGGACTTTCATTTATTTGGATACGTAGATACAGAAATACCGTAAAAATGTAAATGAATATAATTATTGTTACGCGAATCTTAATATTACCGTAAGATATGTATATGTATTCTATTAATTTGTATATCATCGTGCAATGTTCGTGCAAAGCAATGTAAAAAAAAATGACAAGTATATATCAATTGATTTACTATACTGTATCAAACTTTAGTCAAAGACAATGAATACGAAAGTTTTAAAGATTGTTTATATGTGTAATAGCGTTTAAAACTTTCAAGGAGTATCGTTTCCTTACACATTTTAAAATTTTAGAATATTTTATTTCATTTTTATTGGCAAGAATTGCGATTATGAAAAATCGTCTGCTTATTTTACTGCGTTAATTATTGCTGTGCAATATACAACATATTTAACTTTTAAAATTTACGACATAATATAACCACGTGTAAAAATGAAATGTATACGTGTGTAGTATGTATGTACACCTAAGTAAAATGTATAAGTTGATTTCCGATAAGTTGAAAGAAACTTAATGATATTCGAAACAATTGAATTCTTATATTGTATAATAGAATTGACTATATGCTTTATTTCTTGTTATTTTTAATCACAGTTTAATGAACAATGAAATTTAGCGAGAATGATGTGTGCTGTCATTTTCAAATACTCAATATTATTTTAAAAATTAATAAAATTGTTAGTATATTACCTCAGAATTTTCCTAGGCTTAGTTTAGAACAGGCCTCACGAATTTCTCCGCCGCGAGCCACAAGAGTCCCACTAACAGCCGACTGTTAGTATACTACTGTATACTGTTATTACACTACACTATAGCAAAAACAATTTTTTTTTAAAAAGTAGTAATAATTTTAATTAGTGTACAGACGTTTTACAAATATAATTTTATAAGTTCGTCGCTGACAGCCGATGGAGTCAAAATACCTAAATCAGTAAATAATAGACTGATGTAATGTGGGGGCGTGTAATCAACTAATGGGTGTTCCTTTTGTAAATCTTTTTTTAATGTGCTTGCTGTATACTGTAAAGAAAACATTCTGCTCGTATTTTGTTTAACCGTTAGTTGTATAAAGAAATACAAGTTTTACCTTAAATTCATTTGGTAAATCAACTTGATTTAACGGGTATATTCTAGAAAATTTAAAGCTTTCTGTTAGAACATAGAAAGGCTTCTTCACCTCTTTGGCACACATGGCCATTGTATATGTGCCAACCTAGGATGAAAAGGTATTAACAATTGATGTTATGTACAATTTAAAATACCGCGTACATATTGTATACCTTATTAATTACACCACCACTTTCTGCAACACCTTCAGCTCCAACCATGACCATATCAACTTGTTCCATAACATATCCCATTGCACAATCTAATATCAAAGTGCATGATACACCCAACTTAGTGAGGTCCTCACACATTTCTTGTCTAATCATATAAAAAAAATATACATACGAATAATAGTGGACTCAAAACCGAATTGAATTGAAAGTTTAAAGACCAATAAGACTTTTAAAACCTTCTGGTATCAAATAATATTTGAAGTGATTTGAGATTTCAGTCTCAAAAGATTAAAAATTAAGAGCACACAAAGAAGTCATACCCGCTATTATTTGGTGCAGAATTTGTTACATATACTTTGAATATTTTATTACTCTCAGCAGCTTCTTTCATTGCTTGCAGTACAACTCTAGATTTTGAGTGAGTAAGTATTTTCTAGAATATACCATGAAATTACAAGGGGATAGTTAAAAAAAAAACTAAAGAATGTTAACAGAATAAAGGAAACTTACCGAGCCATCTGTAATAAAATGTGCTGCTACTTTGGCTACTTTTCCTCTAGCAGCCACTAATTTTTCATAAAACATTTTCCCTCTGTGAAGCATAATCCTTTTGCATTCTGCAAATGACTAATAATCCAGACTATTGAATAATATATTTCATAAGACCTTTACTAAAGTAGATAAATTATAGAATGTTACTTCTGATAAACAATGTAAAAATGCTCTTACTGGAGTATCTAATGTAGCCAAGGTTATGAAACGAAGGAACAATTCACTGCCAGATGCAATGGCTGTTACAGGATTTTCTGTAGATCTCATTGCATCTATCGCATTTTGTAGACAGTATCTAAGTTCTTGAACAGTTTCAGCTGCAATTAAATACAGTGTTATGACATTTTGAACAAATATACATCTGTTTGAAAGTTTACCAAAAACATGCTTACATTTTGAATATTCTAAAACTTTAAGTAATGTACGAATAGCAGCCATTCCAGCAGAAATATCCTTTTCAAATTTAATAATGTTGTTGAAATACTGACAGATTTCTGCAATGATAAAACTGTGACAGATTTGTTTACTTATTAATTCATCTTCGCGAATTAATACAAAAGTATTACCTTCCTTCTCCATGATTGAACTATTGTAAATACAGTGTCGTGTGATTTAGTCATAAAGTTTCACGTAAACGGGATTCATATAAAATTAAAGGAACATAAATTTGTATCGCCAGTCAGTACTTTTTGGTTAACTTTATGGTCTTCGATCACGTTTGTAAGTATGAGAAAGTAGTGTTCATCTGTGTGTATACGCCACACGCTATGAACATTCCAAAATTATTTATGCGAATGCGAAACAGACTGTAATAACTAATACCTTTAGTAATTTATTACAAACTTAAGGAAGGTGCTGTGACAAAACAAAACAAAAGAAAAAAGAAACGAAAATGTACATAATTAATAAAAATTCGAAATGCTCTATCCAAAAACTAATACAACATTAGTCTATTAAATAGTGACTAGGTATGGGGGGTTCGATTATGTTGCGATTATTGTTGGAATAAACTAAGAATTTCTTTTGCGATCATGTTTGTTTCCAAACATAATTGTAAACCAACACAAATATTGTGAAGTGTTGTAAATAAAGTGCAAGTGAACGTTTATCTCGAATTACTAATCTCTCGGTCTCTGTTCCGAGCTTCCGAATAGAAAAAAGAACTGAACAATATAAATTTGTTCCACCTTTTAATCCATACTTCTTTATTTAATTATGACTTACGAAATGAACGGAGAAACTTTAAACGATAAAATGGCAGAGGATCAAGATAATCTCACGTCAAAAGTGGGTTATTTGGAATTTTCGTAAATTTAAAAAAATGGCTGTAGTATTTGTGTATTTGAAATTGAGTGAATTTACAGGAAACGTTGACGAAGCGATTGCAAATGAAATCCGAAGAACTTATGTCTTTACATCGAGAATTAGTTCAATGTAGATTGCAAAGAGATCAGTTTAAATTAATGACAGAGCAAATGCAAGAAAGATTTATACAGTTGAAGAAGCAAATAAATGATATACAGGAATCAAAAGGGTAAGGTGTTATTCTGTTACCATTCAAATTACATAGACACATTTGCTATTATAAATTTTAATTTCTAGATGTTACAGTCTAGAGGACTACTTTAAGACCTTGGATTTACTAACAGAGACACAGGAACAAAATAAATGTCTCAGGCTACAAGTGGAAACACTGAGACAAAATTTAGGAGATGCTCAAGGGGATGTTAAAGCACTTCGGGCAAATGGCAATCGAATTTGTTCAGAATCACAAGCTCAATGTGCTCCTGCTGTTCATCAAAGAGAAGAGATGATAGAACAGTTAGAGAAATTGAACATTAAGGTGATTTTGATTAATCTGAGCACAGTAAATTTTATAATTTAACTAGTTTTCATGAAGTTATTCTTTGCCCCCAGTGTACCCAATTGCAAACAGACTTACAGACAGTTTTAGATGAAAAGCATGAACTGGAAATGGAAAGAGATGCTTTCAAATGCAAAGCACATCGTTTGAACCATGAATTATCAAAAGCATTAAATGCATCTAAACCAGTGGATCTAGATTCCCTTATCAATGAGAATAGGTAAAGAGCAGGATACTTTATTGGTAATATTCTTGTGTAAGAATAGATTTAAAATTAGTATTGTAACCCATTAGGTATCTTCAAGACAGATTGCAGCAGTTACTGGAGGAAAAGGAGCTAGCAAGGCAATCTCTTTCAAAATACAAAGTAACAATACATAATACATATGATGTTCTAGGTATATTGGTTAATTATAATATATTATTATACTAGATGAGAAAAAATAATGTTTTTAGAGTATGCTGGATAGCAAAAGAGTGAAAGGGTCTATAAAACTAGGTGCAAATACTGCAGCTGGCACAATTATGACCCATAAACAAGGTATGTTAGTACATTTCTGATATTCCTGTGATATTGCTTTGTTAAACAAAAATGTGTCTATCTATTCTTTAGTAGAACAGTTGTTGCATCATGATTCTCATATACCACCTCAAAAATCTGCAGCGGCGATGTCTGACTTGCGTTGTTTGTGCATAGCCTTACTGGAAGCACTAAACGATAAAACATTAGCTTTAGTACATCAAAAGAAAGCAAACAAGTCAGTACACCTTAACTTTTTTCGTATTTAAACGTCGTATATGTATTTCATTGTGTATATTGATTATAGAATATTGGCATTAAGAATATGCGAATTGGACAGCGCAGTAGAATCGCCGACAATGAAATTATTGGAAGGATACACAAGCTCAAACGTCGATGCAAGGTGTAAGTAAAGGCACCCTGTAATTGTACTTTTTCATGTAATACATTTATTATCGTACTTTTAGTGGGCGAGAAAGATTGTACCGAGTTGGTACAAACGCCTGGCTCTAGCGTAGACAACGTTGAAGGATGTAATGTCGTAACGTGCGATGTCAATACGACAGATGACGTTTCCTCTTCGAAAAGTCAAGTTATGCAACAATTACATACCATACAAATGAGTCTTCCAAAAAATCTGGGAGTTTTAGTCCAAAAAGCAATAAACAATTTAAAGGAAAGCGACAAAGAAAAAACCTAAATTTAACCGAATGCAGAAATATTTAAAATCGATACATTATCTAGTCACACTCGGTTTTCTCATGTCTCGGGCAAACAAAATCGATTTTTCCTCCCTCCCCTTAGAATTTAAGATTTTAAAACTACCCTTTTAAAATAGTAGTTTTCATCTGAACTAGGATTATCTCAATGTGTTAACGTTATGTATTAATAATGTAAAAATAAAGATTTGTAGTAAGACTTGTAGTATAATCCGTTTTATTCCGTCGAAGTGCTGCCGTTTCGTCAATCGTTAAAAAACTCTCAAATATTGACCATTTTAAAGACATATCGTATTACGATCGGCGAACAAAGTATTTTATTACGCTGCATGGTAACGTTTACAGTGTAATAGTCTAGAAAAAATAGTTTTTGAACATCGAGGAACGGCAGTATCAAAACAAATGCGTCCATAAGTAATACTTATCTCGCGCATAAACTCGTGTCTCCATAGTAAACGGGTTGGCAATAGAACGACCGTACAAGATGCCGTCGTTCACGTAAATACTTTTTGTGGAGGACCCAATTCAGTTGGTTTAACCAGGAATCAAACGTAACACCTTCTAAATATTGCATCGACGATATCATGTTCTTCCGATTATTTATTATATTATTCAATCTTCTGGAAAGTTTGAAATGATTTTGTCTTTTTTCTTTTCGATATGTATTTGTTTCTTGTATCTCGGTAGGAAATCGTATGAAATTAATTTAGAATGTGTTACCGTGTTATCAAGGTCGTTTTTCTATCGTTATTCAATTTCGCGTCTTTCTGTTCTTCTAACGCGGCGACGGTAGGTTTGACAGTAGATTCAATAGGTTCGACAGTAACGTTTGTTGGTTTAATTGTATCGAGATATTTCTTTGATAGTTTTTGATTTCGCTGATATTTCTGTTGCTGCCTTTTACGCGCTTGTTCCTTGATACGAAGATAGTGAAATATCCACACATCTCTAGAAAATTTTATTAATTACAACGCATACCTGCAGAGCGATTTTTCTTCGTTCCATATTCTCCAGATTTGCAAGTAGCTGTTGTTGCTTTTCGTATTGTTGCTTTTTAAGTGTTTGTCGATACTGTATGGTTTTCTTTTCTTTCCAAGCTTCGAAGGATATTAGTTTTTTGATTCGTTGCTCCCTCGATGGCCTAAAATAATCGATCCATGTCAAGTAAATACAATACTCGTTCATTTTTCAACGATGCAACAACCTGTTGTCAGGGCAGTGTACACGGGTTTCCTTGAAGGCATTGTCAGTCTTGTTTCTTGATTGGTTAGGACGGCTGAACGAGTTATTCCAAATTTCAATAACTCTTGTATCGTTTTCATGGTCGACAGTTTGATTCAATTGCTGGAAAAATACCTAGATCTATATGTATATTTCGCGAATATTAACGCGAACGATATGGAGATAATCGAGATGTTTTACTTCGACGGAATTGTTCGAAACTACATCGATTTTTTCGTCGATCGAATCAACCTTGATGATGTTCAAAGATTGTTTATCTATTAAAGAATTATTTGTCTCGATTTTGTTTCTCGTTGAGTCAATATTTGTTGAAGATCGACTTCCTTGATATTTGTATTTGTACCGTCGCGATCTACGATGTGCAATAGTTGCCGATATATTCTGAAAATAAGCGATGAAAATCCCAAGGCTTATAAGGCACCCTCCTACATTGTAGAAGCAATACAATACGAACGAACTTGTTCGTTATTTTCCAGCGGTTGTATTTCGTTCTGGCACTGCGTATCTTTTGAGTTGGACAATTTTTTAAAATACCATTCCTCGTAGATCATTCGATGAAACTTGATCACTTGCTCTACATTCGAATGCGAACGTATAATTTAAAAATCGATAGTGTATAACATTATTCGCTAGACTAACCGTTATCTTCTAGCGCCTCGTGTACCATTTGCTTTACGACATTTTCTAAATTTTGGACCGAAACACTTTGAGTTTTCATCTTCGAAACATCGAAACCTTTTGAATCGATCGTTTCGTTGGCCAAGGACCAAACTGGACAATTTGTCTACACGTTCAGCATAAGAAAATTTAACGTCACATATTGTGACACGCGGTGTCATAATTTTGATAAGTAGAAGACGAATGGATTAACGAATGAATCGAATGAATGAACTGATAGCTAGATTATTCGAGTCGAAACAGTCGACGTACAGATCGATTAATTGCGATCGCATTTGCGTTATAATTGGTATGTATATGTATATTATAGATAGGTAGGTAACAGAGTCGAGCAAATTTTATTCATATAAATCCATTTGTAAACGGATTTTTTAAACCTGCATCCAGGCAAGCGAAACTGTTGAAAAAAATTAGTTTACAAGTTAATCTAAAATTCTTATTCGCTATTTGTGAATAAAATTTGCCCAACCCTGATAAGTAGATATACATATCTTGCATGTAAGTAACAAAAATTAATTTATTAATATTGTATATCAAATATGATGCCATTTTCATTTGCGTAGAAAGGGTAATATTATATTTATGTTTCGAATTTTTTGTAACCCAGATGCGTGTATACGCGTATTATTGCTAATTCCGAATATGTAGGCATGTACACAAATATATATAATATGAAATATAAATAACAATCCTTGGCACACATATTTACAAATGTAACAAGCGAGCTGTCTAACACGCTGTAATAACACCCTCGAGTTAGAGTTTTTATCTGGTTCAAAATGCCCCTGCATTCGTCGGACGGTGGTTAAAAAGAATAAACGAAACGAACAATAAAATTACCACAGAAAACGACATAAGGTAAAAGTATCTATCGTTAACATTTCCAGGAAAAAAGAGCGAAAACAGTCTCTACGATCATATTTATGACATAGTTGTAATACTTTTTTTATGGAGAATAACCAGATAATTCGTGTTCATTTAAAAAAAAAATCATTACACTATCTTGTGACGCCATCGAAATCATTCATCTTTTTCCTGTAACATCTTTCTCTAACTTCGATTAAAACAAATTATTTGGAAAATCTGTGGGACATCGTTGCTTTATCAAGGAGAATATGAAGGTAAGATACTGTTGGAAAGTAGGGTGTCCACTGACGCGTTTCGCGATCACTTTAAATTACTTTTTATCCAATCGGTGTATTCGGTGACGCGCGTATAAACTCCCGGATATCCTGGCTCTCCGCACTTATTTCCAAAGGAAACTATACCAATCTGAATCCATCGGCTATCGGCCCTGAGCATCAACGGCCCACCGGAATCACCTTGGCAAGCGTCTTTACCGCCTTGACTGTAACCGGCGCACAGAAAGTTACTCGTTATTGGCTGAAAGTAAGCCGCGTTGCAATCTTCGTTTCTCCACACCGGAAGCACCGCTTGTCGTTGCACGGTACTCTCCTTGCCTCCTATCGAAGGATACGATTTATTTGAGCGTATACACAACATTCTGTCGCAATAATAAATTACCAATAAGTACAATATCAAGTCTTTATACAAGTAATTCTCAGGGTGTCTTATAATTTGGTCCATTAGCGTAGCCTTGTTGTGGTGTATAAATATGAAGAGTGTCGTTCCATCACGAATACTTATAGGATCTTAAAATAACTTCAATTAATACTCGCGCACTTACCATAATAAGTGGTGCCCCATCCAACTACGGTGGGCCTGGCACCTGCGAATCTCTCGTTTCGGTAACGCGATTGCGGCATGCAAATGGGTATCACGTATGGCGATTTCCTGACTGGCCTGGTCAGCTCGAGGACCGCGATGTCATTGTAAAATCCAACCCGCGAGAATTTCGGATGCGCGTGAATTTGCTTGACCGTGTAGGTCTCAGGGGCAGACGGTTCGTCGTCCCTCTCGAGATCTATGTCTCCCAGTCTCACGGTGAATTGTCTCGCTGCGAATCTGCGCAAACGTTGAAAACCACTCTGTCTGCTTTCGAGCTGGTAGCCGGAAGAAATTTACGGTAATTATGTACCGTGTCGACGACCTCATCGATTTCAACGACCTTGAAGTACGTCGAAAGAGTGGAAGGAGGAGACCATTACGGCCAACGAGTATGCAGATTTTACATTTTTATTGATATCAAACTAATTTATAGTTCAAGGCAGTTGAAATCGACACGGTATATAATTTACCAAAATTTACTTACGAACGAGCAACTTACGGCCGTTGTCGCTGATCACGCGTGCAGTGAGCCGCGGTAAGAATGTGTCGCGGACCGATCAAGGAACCGCCGCACCAGAACTCCGTGCGTTTGGAGCCGTGGAGAAATATCGCTGCCATCCAAGGCCAACGTCCTGGTAGAGCTTCCTCGCCTCCGACCACACGATACTTACCCGAGTTTCTCACTCCGCACTCTGAGGAATGTAATACATGTCGTGCGTCATTAATTTCGCCAACAATTACCCGGTGGATAATTCCACGCTATACCACGCAAAATCGGGCAACCTTTTGGAGTAACATTTTATAGTTGGTTAAAGAATTGAAGATCTTTGTGCCTGAATTATTAAACTGTTACTCTAAAAAATCCCAGCTGAAAATTTCGCCGTCTACTGCTATCATTTACGCGGAGTTTGCTTTTACCCTCATCGTCCTGAATGAAATTATTGTCGATGGTGCCGATGGTTGGCTCGGTGAACCCGTTCGACTCGTTGGACGACAGATCTGGCACTGGAACACTCGGAGGACCTATCGTCGTCGTGGACGCAACGGGGAACAGTGGAATTGGCCGAGGTGTCTGCGGCTTTGTTGGACGGATCGGTGGTCTCGGGGAGTGTACTCCAGACACGATTCCAGTGGCTGGAATTATGCCAGGTGCAATGCTGAAAAATGTTCGTGTTAATAGATACATGTAGAAGTAGATTATTGAAAAATCTCATCCTTGGAATAGGGCCTGACAATGGTTACCTCGCGGTGTCAGGTTTGTCGGTCAACGGACAGCAGACTCCAGGTACGAATAAACTTTTGAAACATAACGATTGTCTGAGTTTGGTCAGATCCAGAAGAAGCTGAGGGCAATTGCTTAGGTCTTGACACTTCCCAGGAGCACCATCAGCCGTGGTACAGCCGGATGACACCGGCGAGGGTTCCTTTTCTCGATCGACGATGACTTCAGCGGTAGACTGAGTCGGAGTCGGAGCCAAAGAAGAACGATCCGGGTTGGATGCAGCATTAGGTGTAGCTCTCAAAGGCAGAGTAACTCCGCGTACCAACGGTGCTATACTGTCGGTTACGTTGCGTCCTGGAAATACGAAAACACATAATGAGTACAAAAATAAAATAGAAGAGACGATGCTAGTAGAGGAGACATCACCCAAGTTGTACCTAGAATGTTCTTAGAGATTGTATATATTGCCGATGGCAATTCTTTCGGAGGGTAGTTCGAGTTCTCCACGCCCCTGGTCATATTGACGATGTAACTGCCAACAGTGTTTAAAGCGCCCAAAGTCTCGCTGATCGCGATCAACGGGTCCGGTTCGACTCGTTGCTCCACTTTCGCTAGCTTCACGTAAGAAGGTCGTATTTGCGTGTCCCTTCGAAAGATTCCGGTGGCTGATCTTCGCGGTCCGTCAGCAAACACGGGCCACGCTTCCGTTTCGGACCATCCACGAATCGGTGCCACGAAACCTGGAGAGCTTGTCATTCCATATCTCGTTGCTGCAAATCAACACCACGAACGCATACGTAACGTGATCGTTACATACACGCGAACATAAGTATGTATTCAAAATGGACAAATATACCAACGCCTTCGGGATCGTTAATTAATCGTTGCATAAGCATTATAACAAATGGCAAAACAAGTCGATCTATTGTTAACGACTACGAACGAAAGATATCGATGCCCGTTTTTCTTCTCAACGCGCCGTAGTTTTCGTACGGTATCGTTGCATAGCTTCGGCTGTACGCTAACTGTAAAAACAACTTGATACTATCGCAAATACGCTGGACTCGTTGCCGTTTAGTTTGTGCATCCAACCACAATCTAATAATCGGAAGTCAAAGAGAGTCTACATATTTGGGTCAGTATGTACGAGTTCTTTTAGAAGCCAGCGTTACTTTCGATTATAGAAACATATCGTCGCATTCCCCTTACTTACGGTAGCGATAGCGCGTAACTTGGTCGGTGTAAGACCAGCAACTCGTCAACAGGCTCCATATCATGTACAGTTCTGTAACATTCGTACAGTGCATCAAATATATTTTTTATCTATATCGAGAACAATGAGAATTATCCCGACAAATATCAAATATGTATCGTATAAAATCAGAGTAAGACATACAGCGTGATCGGTTATTAAAAACAACAGCATCTTTAGTCATTGTCTATCGACTCGTTACCTCTTACGCCACACGCTTGTTATTTTGTCATCGATGATATCCTCTCTGAATTTTTGTAGTACTGATTTAATATTTACAATAAATTCATTTGTTTAAGAGCTGAACAAATTTCTTTGCATACTTACTTTGTAATATACCGAGTTAGTATGAATTAGCGCCTCGAGTCAAGACGCCCTCTAGCTATGTCGCAAGAATTCGCGGGAACGACCTACCGATAACGTTTGACGCACTACGTCATGATTCCTACCAAACAGCATCCAACACTCTTTTAAAGCATACACGGCAATCATTATGCAATATTGCCAACAGTTTACGGTGGAGAAGGTAGCTTTCGAATCTTCTGAGAAACGATCGACGATGACGTCGTTCGGAAGAACGCAAACTCGAAAGTTTTGCGAATCGCCACGTGGTGGTTGGCAAACTCAACCTTACGAACGCGATTCACGGCAGTCTGCTCCTGTACCGACCTATTAACACGATTTCCCGAGTTTTACTCGTAAGCCTGAGCAAAATTGATATGAAAAGCGTCTTGGAAGCGTACGAGAAGGTAGCTCGATTCTTCGTGAAATTGAATTGGAAGTGTAACGGAGCCGCGAGTGAAATTTCTCGCATTTCACGTATCTACCGATGTTGAGTATGTTGAGTCGTGCACGTTGATCTTTCTACGAATCAAATATCCTCGAACTATTTGGGAGACGTACTTTGTAGTCTACGTTATTTTTGGCTTTCTGGAAAAAGTATATACGAATTAACTGTTTGCACCCTTCCTAAGTGATCACGCCGCCTACTTAAGAAAACACTACCACGAACGCCGAAGCTGTACAGGCTAACCTTAATATATTTGGACACGATCGGTATGCGTAGGCGTGGAACGATCTCGATCTTGTAAATCCGGATGTTTGCAAACACGTGTCTGAAATCGTATTGTTTCGAGTTACGAGCAACAATGATTGTTGAAACGTGACAATCGTTATTCGAAAGCAACGTACGCAATAACTTTCCTCTCGTTGCTTTTGGCTCGCGATGTATACGTATCATCATCACGTGGAATAGGTGCGATTTTTTCTTTTCTTTCGACGTAGACACTATGTCGAAACATTAACATTAAATATACTTTGTCCAATGAGATGAGACAATAAACAAAAGTAAAAGACAACAAAAATAAGTACGACGAAGATTTTACTGTTTTGGTCGGGTGAACGACGTATTAAAAGAAATCGTAATTTTCAGCTCAAAGTACCAAACTGGCCCCTTAGGGGGAAAACAAAGCGACGCAAATTGGGAGGAAGGGAGACGAAGGAGGGGACGTGTCGGGTTCGAAATAACGTGGCCCGCCGTTGAAGGAGGCCTTTTCGGAATAAGTTAATGTACACGGACTTCATCGACGGTGAAAGTTGCTCGACGAGAAAGCGCGCCTTTCTTCCGTTCACTGATTCATCGCCGATACTTGCTCGACCGTACCGCGGTGAGAAATGAGCTGAAGATTGTTTGTCTTTCGGTCGTTCGAGGAACGAGAGGATCGTTCCGATTCCAAGGGAGATAATTGCAATTGTATGCCACTCGACGGGGGAATTCGATCGTAAACACGCGAGAATGAATTTCTCCGTCGAACGTTATACGCCTCTCCAGAAAACGATGGATCATCGTCTTCTTGGAAAAAACCTCACAGCTCTGGGATTAGGAAGATTTCGATGAATTTAACTCGTCTCATTCTTGGAATCCAATATACTCGTCAGACACTTTTTCAACGTTTATTTTTTAATAGTTTGTCGCACTTTCATACTCAATCTTAGCGCTTCGACTTAGGTAAGCGCCCACGTGATCGCGCGAACGTCATTTAGCCCGCATCGTGCGGGTCCAATGTCATTTGCAATCTCTCTGTTCGGATTGATAACGTAATAGTCTTGTGTCAGCGACAACCGACCATCGAAATAAATACATTGATATTTTTATTAATGGGCACGATTTGTTCAAACGTCCCAACTTAAAGTCAAGGTTGGCGGTGAAGCATGTTCGAAGCCAGAAGTACGTTTGAAATTTTCCGCGCGCAAAGACAATTGTTTGAATTCGAATTTAGTCAAACGAAAGCGCTCTTGGATCGTACATTTTCACGTGATCGATACGTTAATTAGATTAGGTACGGTTTCGTTCAAATCATCGGTGACAAATCACTTACCGAAAAAAACAATGGACGGCGACATCCTGCTGACCGAGTAAAAAAGTCAACGATTCCTTTGCACAGACATTCCAGGTGCTTCTGCTGCCACCACACCTGATACCCGCGACGAGATACGCGGCGAACTATTTCAATAGACTTGTCGCGTCCGCGAGAGTACCGACGAATTGTCCATCGTCTATTGAGCCTCGACAGGGAGATAGAGATAGGGAAACGGATAGAGGGAGAAAGAGGGACGAGCGGTGAGGTTGGCGTGTAGGAGCGGGGCAGAAGCAGGAGAGGGAACCGATGAAAAAAATTCAAGCAAAGGAAGCGTCCGAATCGTGCAATAGTGGTTGCACAGGGCAAACCTCGGTCGCGCGATGACTGTCCGTGAAAAGACCTCGACACACTTTGCTTTCGACGGACTTGTTTGTTCCCTCACTCTCTCCGCTTCTCTTTTCCTTCTCACCTTTCTTCCTCTGACTGGCGCCATCCCTGACTATGCTCGACCAAGGGAAAGTGTTCCCTACCATCGGATACACTCTTTTTCTTCCACTTTTCGATCATTTGTCGCGCAACAACGCACTCACACACGGTGCTTCATTCACTCGCTGTTCAGTTTACATTTGTATATACAGGATGTGCAAAAGTTGCGAGAAAATTTGGGAAAATTCTCAATGATTTGGGAATCTCCTCTTACAAAACGTTTCAATTTTTAAATACAAACACTGTCGTTCGACGTTTATTTATTCGAGCAAGCATGCTTGTTGTCTCAGATTTGCCAATTTCTTTGCTTCAACCGTTAAAACCAGGGAATCACAGTTACATTTAAAAGTTATTACATTAAGAATTCTTTGCAATGGGTTGTGAATAAAATAGACAAATCTATCGACGTCATAAAGACATGGAATCTCTTTACAATTTTGGACTGTATTAATCTCATATTATTATCTTTCAAAGATATAGGGGGCATCAATATTAAATACCGATTGGAAAAAATCAATGGTCTGTCTCTTAATGAGATGTTGAGACGATCTTGAGTCTTTTAATAATACTAATAGATAACAAGATATTTTAGATAATAATTCTCATTGACTCAACCTGTATAGTTGATCTACTGTTTAGACACATTTAACACATTTGTCTTCTTGTTCTTAATTCCATTCAGATGCAAATCTCGACGAGGAAACATGTCAAAGATTGACGAGTACTGCGTATCCAAAGTTTATATCATCAATTTTAGCATACCCTAAACACCCTGTATATATTTTTGTTTCGCGTAGTTTGGCCAGGTCTTTAGTAAAGGATTTCGAAACGTTCTATTATGCCATAAATTTACTTATGCTGTAATAATCGTCGCTACACTGAAACGTGGTACGTGTGCTTCACGTATGAACGTAAATTTCCTCGTCATTAGATATACAATTCTTATGGAATTCAATATACAAATTCAGTCATATCCTTGCAGAATATGTACGTGTTTCTATAAAGAATCGGTTAAAGGTACGCGTTATAACTGCGAGTGACTCTATACGATACCTTAATGTCCTACAAGAATATGTCCATCGATGTAAACGAATGCGCGTTATTATCGTTCAGAATAAATTGCAGTTAACGATTCATATAACGCATCGTACAAATCTAATTCGTTTCGTCGAGCAGGTAAAACGAAACGAATAAAATGTTCTCCCGCGTCGAGCGTTCCTCTATAGGATCTCTAACCACACGATCGTATCTATTAACAACTGTACAAACATCAATTACAGTTCGGTAATGCATATACCGTGCGTTGTACGCGTTGCATGTATTTCGCAAGTTGGGTGCGCATGGAAAACCAATAAATACGTGCTGTTTAAACGCGTCTCACGGTGGACGTTTCCGAAAGTCTTTAATACCACTGTCGAACTGTGCTCGTAAAAAAAGAAATCAAGAGGGCGAAATGCCGTTTCGATCCGTTCGAATTGTCTTATCCTGAAAATTCAACGTTTTCGTGTGCCCTCGCGATCGCTACGATTACGCGAGAGATACGCGCGACGATTAAAAATCTATTCGGTATAAACTTAAAATGCAACGAATAATAGGGAGACCGAAAAACGACTTCTAGCACGTGCACGCATGTGCACAAGATCTCTGGATTAAAAAACTGTTCGCTTCTCGTAAATTCAAGTTTTCAAACGTCGCGTGTAACTGTTACAACCGAGATTGCGCGTACGATAAACTGCTGTGGATAGTTTAAATTTGATTTATCAAGAATGTAGGTAGTAATTCGGCGTGTGTGTGTGCCTGTGCACACGCACACGCCTTAAAACGTAGTATCATTGAATTCGCTGTTATTTGTCACAGTAATCTGTATCGGAGCGACAAGATCAATATTTTCTCATGCTTGGCATCGACGATTTGTATGGATCGAAGCGATCGTACGATGGCGTTGTTCCAGGTGCTGTCAATCCCATAGACTGAATAGGACCGCTTTGGTACGTCGGTGGTACTGGATGACGTAAGGTATTTCCCATGCTGCTCGAATTACTCCATCTGAAATTAATAACAATTTTTAAATAATTTTTTGTTCTGCTATCCATTTAAGATAACGCAAGTAACAATATATACAACACTAATTTATTTAATCAATATTAACGTTTCGATCATCTGATATTAAGACAATCCCATCAGATCCCATTCTATTCTGATGGAAAAATACTCACGACCCTTGTGGTGTCCATTAAACAGTGGTAACTTGAATTTTGTCAACCAATGATGCACCCAAAGGAGGTGCAAAGAAGTAATTGCACCTCCTGCCACAAATATCCATTTTTTAATCATTAAAATTTGTTTATACGTAACAAAACAAAACAGTATATCTATATCTTTGCTTTGTAAAATGTCGGAAACTATTGATCGAAGCTCATTTTGATCAATTTTGTTAGTGCAACAGTTACGATTTATTGGAAAAAAGTTGCAATATCAATAACTTTCTAAATTTTTAGAAATTCTTGAATATACGTTTAAATATTAGTAATGACAGTGACTATGATATATCTAAATTTCATCAAAATCGTAAGTTACGTCTAAATTGCCGATATTATTGATAAAATGTAATGGCGTACTGAGTGTATACGAGTATACAGTGCTAGACGAAAGTATTGGCACAGCATACTTTTTAGGATACAAATGCTTATAACTACGAAAAAAATTTAACTACAAAGTTCGTTTTTCCATAAACCTTTATTGTACACATCCCAATTTATTATACAAGGACCAGTAACATAAATAAAGTGGTACAAAAATAATAACAAAAATATGTTTTCTAAGCACTTTCTAGACGGACAAAAGTATTGGCACACAGCACAAAGTACATTATATCGATACTTCATTGGAAAGATGTCTAATTATCATATTAAGATTGATAATCGTATTTTATGTTATTCGATCATTCAAATAATCAACGAAACGTGAATATTTTCGGGAAATGAAAGAAATAACGATCGAGGGTAAAAGATAATATTAAACTTACATAAACTTAATGAATCAGTCAAATGTAAAATCAGATAGCGGAGAAAAGTTGTTTTACTGTACAGAGTATTTAAATTAGTTCAAAATTGTACCAAGAATACTCTTAGATGTTGAATACTCAGTTCGTATGGTACCAAAGGGAGCCATATTTAAATAAGATAATTTAAAAGGAAAATGATCTTGAACTTTAAGAAAAGATATTATTTTCTGATGAACACAAATTTAATATTATAAATTACATGGTAGAATGCTGATCTGCAGCAAACTTAATACTGAAAAGGATGCATGTAACTTACAAGTTATGATATAGCACCAGAGGTGACGCGGTAATATGGTATGACTACTTCTGGATTCTGAGAACTCGTATTTATCGACGATATAATTGTTAAATAAATATACTTGTATATGTCAGAAGAAGATTATTCAAAAGACAGGAAAAACTAATCTTTCCAATGGATTTTTCTTAACAAAATAATGATCATAGTTATATGGCATGTATTGTTTCTTAATTGTCCACACTTCGGAAGTCCCACTGTAAAGCTCGGACATGAATTCAATAAATTATGTTTGACACGAACTGGAAAAACAAATCAGTAAAGTTTCCAAAAGAAGACTAGCGACAAAACTAAAAATTCATACATGATTATGTAAAGATATTACTAGCTGGGTGTGCCATAGCTTTTGTCCATCTAAATAATGCTTAGAAAATGTATTTTAATTATTAATTTTATATCATTGTATTTATAATATTAATTCTTGTTACACGATAAAATAGGATATGTAAAATAAACGTTTATAGAAAAATAAACTCTGTACTATAATTCTTTTCGTAATTATAAGCATTTATATCCTAGAAACTTTAGTATGCCAATACTTTCGTCCAGCACTGTATAGAAATATGTCGGTTACAAGTGATCATCATTATAATAATGGCACTTGGTAATATTAAGATCAAGTTTATTGTTTACACACCATGTTGAAAGTGTATCAAAATCAGTTCAAGTAATTAACTTGCTCGATGTTGTTTAACTTTAAAAAATAGTTTAAGATCATCCGCATGAAGTAGGTACTTAACATTGGCTAGATTATCAATAAGATCATTGATACAAATTATAAAAAAAGCAATGGCTCTAAATACGAGTCTCGAGGAACACCAGATACTGCTTCAATTTTTTTAAATAAATTATTTTTAACACTTGCAACCTGGAATCTATCGAAAAGGTAATCACTTAACCAAACTAAAAGATTTCCACGAAAGCCAAAATTAAAATTATTTGGAATGAAGCGTGTACCAACCATTTATTGTTATTGAACATTTTCGACCCACTGTTCGTGGTCTTTGTTAATTGGCTTTCATGTAAAACTATCGCATTTCAAACGAAAATTCCAATCAAATATTCTATCTTTTATTACTTTGAACAAAACTAAAATGAAAACTGACAAATATGTTATAAGTACAAAATAATAATGAAAAAAGTATAAAAAAAATTCAGCCGTTTCAAATATTCTAGTTTCTTATTTTCAGTCTTTTTTTTTTTTGTTTTTTACTATTAACAGAAAACCTTTTATCAGGTGTTTTTAATACTAATAAAATACTATGGGAAGCATTTTTTTATTCCACTATATAATATGCTCCTTTTTTCTTCTGAGACCTCGCGGACGCTCACCAACACGTTGGCGGACCCCCAAGGGTTCGCGGACTATAGTTTGAGAAATACTGGTCTAGATGATAATATAGAAAATTAACAGCATCGTAAATATTTAGCGCAGAAGTAAGTAATGTTTTCATTTATTCGTTTGGGTATGTTTTTCTTATGCCTTCCGTTAGAAGAGGTTGCCGAAGAAAAGTAAAAAAGACGTATCTTACGTACCTGTTTACATTTTCTGAGGACCTGGAACTCCAGCTGGATGGTTCGTTTCGAGGGTCTCGAGTTCCGCTACTCGGTACGGAATTAAATGATTTTGTAGACGGTGGTCCAGAATGCCAGCTACTAGTAGTTCTGTTGCTCTCCACGTAGCGACTGTCACCTATAGTTTTTGAAGATTACGGAACACGTTACTCCAGAACAAAACGAATGGATAAAAAGTCGTTCAATCAATCAGTACACTTCACGCCTCTACGTCACGACACTACTGCGCTCCTCCACTGTACACCCGAAGGGAAACCCCTACCAGTATACCCATCCCTTCCCGAAACTACGTGATGCGCGAAGAAGGTGCGTATAAAGCTATTATACCATCAACTGCCTGAGCAATCGGCAGCACTAATTTTATGTGTACCTCTCCTTCTCTTCTATTTCCCCCGGGTGTACATTAGTAAGAGTATTTAAAAGAAAAATTAAACGAATTAACTAAGAAAATTTGATAGTCGATGCAGTGAATTTGTAAGTAATAAATACTTACGTGGTGTACTGGAACCTGTAGGTTTGAAACTTTCGCTGTAACGCGTATGACTGTCCCTGGAGCTCCTATGCGTTTCCGGTTCAGAACGTCGAACTTCGCGCTCGCGAGTGTAAGTGGTCGTACTTGGTCGTTCATACCTGCTGAAAAATTTCGTCGACGATCTTTTGATCATATTCGATGAAATCAATCGTTTGCCAATTTTCTAACGTTTAATTGATTTGTAATTTACCTTTCCTTCACTTGTCGAGGATCGATGGATGACGCTGTCGTGCTAAGCGTCTCTCGGCGTACTATAACTTCCCTTCCGCGGGAAACTTCGGAAAAACTTTCCGGGCGACTACTTCGCGAAGTAAAGTCACTGCTGCGTTTAAATTCCTTCTTTAGTCCGATATCTTGGGCAGATCTGTAACACATCGAAAGTGTAATTACCTCTGGGATTTGTACGATTAATGCCCAACATCGGAATAAAACTATCTAGACGGCATTCTTACCTACTAGACTCGTATCGCGCAGGCGGCGATGCATCCAATCGTCTATCAGAGACACGATCCAATATTTCACCACGTCGATCACTTACTCGCTCCGGAGAGTGTCTTCGACTGTGTTCTGTCGTCATACGCTTTCTGTCCGGTTCCACGTATAAGTCTCTCGGATCCCTTCTGTCGCTAGAAGATCGTTTTATAGACGGTGGCGGCGGAGCCCGCCTACTCTCCTCGAGCCGCATCTGTTGCCTTTTCAGTTCCAACCTTTCTCGTTCCAGCTTCTCCCTTTCGACCTTCTGACGTTCCCGTTCGAGACGAAGTAATTCTGCCTTCTCCTGTTCGATCCTTTCTCTCTCCCTCCGTAACTTTTCCCGTTCCCTTTCCAAACGTGCGGCCTCTTCCCTCTGTTTGCGATCTATTTCCCTCTGTCGCTCCATATCTTCTCGCCTTCTTCGTTCTTCCTCGCGAAGTATTCTCTCTCTTTCGCGTAATCTTTGCCTCTCCCGTTCCTCCTGAAAATATGCCCGACTTCGTAATCGTTCTCCTTGTTTTTCACGGATGGATCATGGAAAAGTCCAGTTTTACCCTGATCTTAGCGAATGTGAGGACATCGTCGCGCCTGCGCCGTTCACGGCTACGGGATCGTGTATGAGATCGATGGTGATCCCAGGAACGGATTTTCTTCTCGTCGCCGCCGCGCTTTCCTTTCTCGCCCTCTGGCTTTTTGCTGGTCGACTTGGTTGATCGGGAATCAGATTCCTTGGAAACTTCGTCTTTCTTCTCCAGCACCTCTGCTTTCTTGTTCTCAGCGCCCTCGCTTTTCTCGTCCGATTTTTTCGCTGTCGCACATTTAGACGGTTCTTTTACAATAACAATGTAAGTTGTTTGGTATAAAATAATTATTCGACAAAAATGTCATTCCAAGGATTTCGTTCTTTCTTCTTGAAGATTCAACCAATTTATTGTTTGGTCTTCTTCGGCAATGAAACAACGAGTTAGTCTAAAATATGAGTAACAATATGTTGAAGCATGGGTGACAAGTTGAAGAAATTAGTATAGTTCTAATTTCATTTGTTATAACCTAATCCAGTCTAAAAAAATAAATTTGTTGAAACGTTTTGAAAAGAACGAAGTGCTTGGAACATCCCTGTCGAATAATTAAATTTTATTTAAAAATATATCGATACCGTTTCTTGCGTAAATAAATTCGTACAATAATAACTTACTTGTTTCCAACCCTTTATCTTCGATTTCCTTTTTCGGTTCTTTCTCCTTTCGATCGCTTACATCGTGATTATCCTTTATCTTGTCTTTCTCCTCCTTCTTCTCGGATTTTCCATTCGTAGTGTCCCGTTTACGCATATGACTTTGCTGAGTGTCGCCTTTCGCCTTTAAACAAGAATGGACACCTCGAGAGAGAATGCATACGGAATGCCCATAATAATGGGAACGTTATCCTTTTTGTCATGCCTACCTTTTCTACGGATATTACGCGTCCATGAAGTTCCGTTCTATGTAAATGCTGTATACATTTCGCAGCATCCTCGCTTGTGGACATAGTAACGTATCCGTAGCATCTTGCACCGGGCGTTCTTGCATTCGTAACCACTTTGGCACCTATCACTTTCCCGTATTTCGAGAATATTTGTTTCAGATCAGTCGCACGAGTACTCGAAGACAACCCAGATACCCATAAATTTCTGCTGCTCGCATTAACAGGACTAACTTGTGAAGCCTTTTTGTCTGCGGTAACAAAATAGGAGTATGGAAGAAAATAGTATTGTACACGCAATTAAACATGCAACTGTAATAAGGAAAACAAAGATTCATATAATCGTTTGAATAGTTCAAGTAATTACCTTTATCTTCTCTTTTTTGACTTTTGTTACTAGACTCCACACTGAAAATAATTATTGTTTTTATTACATTTACAAATCGTTTCAAAAATTCTTATTATGTACAAAAGGTAATCTTTTAAAAACTATGACTTTCTGAGGCTTAATAAGTACCTCTGTAACTATGTTAAGCATATAAATTTGGCTAGCAACTTTTTCGTTTTCAGTAATCATAATAATATTAACAGTAACAATAGTAACAGCAGTAGCAGCAGCAGCAGCAGTGGTAGTAATTAATAGTAATAATAATAATAGTAATAAACACGATCGTTTGCATTCTGGCGTTCACTTGTACATCGTTGTTACACAATAGTGTTACCAGTTTACTTAATTTACTATTATGCATGTTTTCACTGTGGTCTGCATCCAGTTTTCATCACTTGTGTGTAAAAAGTATGTCCGTGTGGGAACGTTTGGATTGCGTATCCCTCGACACAAGTTTTCCAGAAAGGGAGCATCACCTCTTCGCTGTTCTTCCGGGAGGGCACTTCTTGTAAAGTTGGAACAAGTATCGACACATACGCGAGATATAGAGTAGCAGTATCTCCGACGAACAATAAGATTGCTTCTTGTCGCGTTAGGGCTTAAACGCAGTCTGCCGAGTATATAATTTACCTCAAGATACTAATAGTCTTGCTATCATGCTCGATGAGACTGCTGTTTGTTTTACAAACGAATATCTTCGTCAGATAGAGAAGGCAGCGCACGAAACTGTTTCATGGGTAATCGTAGAACGTGTAACACCTTTGAAAAATGTTCGTTTACGAATAGGAGCGGTATAAGACTCGGTTTGACTTAAGTTTGCTAGCCAATTTCTCGATTTCTTAACATACTTTCCAGAGTTAAGAATTACAGCCTACACGTACGAGCGGAAAGAAACTTCGTATGCGATTGAAAAAAATGGAATAAAGTAATCTTGCGTGCGACTTTGACGAATAATTTCATCTTGGTAATCCATCGTCCGACAGTATTTTTTTTTTATCCTGATGGTATTTGTATGCGGCAGAAGAGAGCATCGCTAGCATAGAGCTGTGTGACATTTCGTTGTCGTACCCACTGTGAACCGTTTAGCAATGAGAGACCAACCTCTTGCTTCCGTCTCCACCGTCCTGCTTGTTCTTCGTCCCGACGTTTGCACCTGACGTCGTCCCTTCCTTGCTGTTGGCACCGGCTTCTGCTCTACTGCTCCCTTTAGACTCTCCCTTCTTGTTTTCTTCCACTTTCTTCTTCTCTCCTCCATCTGCAGAGACAATCAAGGTAGCATAGTCACTTTCTGCGAGGCCAGATTTCTTCTCCCTCCCTAACACTCCTGCTTAGTGGCCTGTATTTCCTGCATGGAACTTTTCCGAGCCACTAACAGACTGTGCAGTGAATTATGATGAAGATCGCATGATCGCAATATCACAAATTCGCTCTTCAATGGTACGTTCCATAGCGACCCTACTTTATTTTTTTTTTTTTCTCTCTATTATGACTGAAAGTTACCTTTGTACCTTTGCACACCAGATTCTGAATCGAAGCCTGAATCAAAAGAAACTAGTGGAAGGAGGGACGAAGCTGCCAGTTGGACAGTGGTGCGGTGCAGTGGAGGAAGAGGTAGCGAGAGAAGATGAAGAGTAGGAGAAGGAAGACACATACACGATATTATGTCAACAATTATGAATTTTGCTATAGCAAAATTCCAGCGTGGGAAAAATTTGTCAAAATATATGCTGCTGTTTTTTAAGTCCATGGATTCACATGGTTCGAAGATATCAATTTCTCCGGTGTAGCGAACAACGTCGCATCATTAACTGTATACGGGGTAGATTCGTGGCTTGACATACACTTGAGTCTTCTTGTATCCAGATAATTTGGAGGCAGTACGATCCAACGATGCTCTATGCGGTTAGGTAGAATTAATGTAACTGTATATCAAACTCTAGCGTTAACTAACTTATAGACTAGCGCTTATGGGATAGACTTTTTTTTTTTGATAGAACATGGTTGACAACGACAGCGCAAGGACGACGACGGCTCTACGTTTCATTCTAGGTGAAACCTCGTCGACCGTCGTGCCATTGATAGCTTGTAGACAAATCATTGCATGCCATGTCCGTGTGACAAGCGGTTGCATCACATCCTGTATGCGTACTTGTTCGGACATGCAGAGCTCGGAGAACGGACGTAAGATGAAGCACGACGTACAACTTTGTAGGCTGATTCGGCACGGTTGTAGTTCTGGATAGATGAGGTGTATCACACGCAGAGAAACGAGTCCCTTGGTCTTGATGCCGTAGATTTAAGTAACTTACTCGTGACCATAAATAAAAGTACTGCTATGTCTATTCCTTGAAATCTTACATCTAAATACAATATGCGATTTAATACGTCATAAAACTTACCCTTGTGTCTGTCGTGAGACTCTGTCTGTAATGTAATAAAAATATTCCATCAATAAGATCCACATCCTACGAGTCAGCGTTTCTCAAACTGGGGACCGCGAGCTCTCGGGGAAGGAAGGAACAATATAGTATATCGTGGAATGAAGTATTTTTGATTTTTTAACTTCCGTTGGTGGGGGAAAAAACTGACAATTTCGTACATAATGTGAATACTACATCTTGCTTAATTTCTGAGACCCATCATCATCCATTTTATTTAGGTTCGAACAGCTGTTTTTATAATTTTATCAACAGTATTTTTTACTAATTATATTTATCACTTTTCATTCTACTTCTGTGAAAATTAATAAAAGCTAGTAAATTTGATTCGATTTCTTGTTTGTAATGCAATTGTTTTATCTGAAAGTCAAGTAATAAGGATTTTTTAAATACGATACATTAAAGAAAAATATATATTCTCATAGGGCGCAGGGCGGAAGACGAAGTTCGAGAAACACTGCTATAACGTTTATGACACAATTTAAATAACTTCCTTACCTCCTCAGCAAGGAGATTTTCTTCATCTTCCCCAATAGTTAGATTAATTGAATCTTCGTTATCGATGCCATTAGCTTCAACTGTTGAAGCTGAACTAGTAGAGGTTTGATTTGCCACAATTGCAGCTTCAGGCTCTACTTTCTTTTCAATTGGCTGTGTACTTTCGATTGTGATTTTAGTCAAGTGAACTTTAGGTTCTTGCTTGCACTCTATTTCTTTGCTAGTATTATTTTGAACTTCACTTTGAGGTTCCTAAAAATAATCCTTCTTTCAGTTTATGCTTATAAAATTTATATATCTGGATATGCTCCAACCATATTTTCTATAATTCATATAAACTTATTATTTGTATCTACCTCTATTTTAGGTGCCATTTCCTTTTCTATTACAGGCTTTGTCTCTATTTTTGGCTTTGTTTCATTATCATCTGGACCCTCTGTAACTTCTTCTTTCAGACTTTCCAATGTTTCAGGTGATTCTTCTTGATTTATTACACCAGTTACTAAAATTAAAATCAAGCACAATTGAATTCTATGATCTCAAATATTGTATACCTTTTAACAAATGCATTACTTGAAATAACCTACCACTATTCTTTCTTGGACTAACTTTGCATACTCCACCACATGGTATAATCAGATATTCGTCAGGATTTTCCCCTTCGTCAGATATAGACTTTGCATATAAGAATACAAATTGAATTACCATAATCGTGAACAAATAGAACGTTTAAATAAAATAATAAAATTATTAAATTATAAACTATAATTGTATCAGTCCGATATAAATAAATAGGCAAGGTTGCTTAAAATTTAATGGTTACAAGATAAAAATGAATATCGTACAAGCTCGTTGAAAAGTAATTCATTTCTATTGTACACGGTAACTACACCAGTAATAAATTAACAGCGAAATCAATAGGGTTAAAATGGCGACAAAACAGCGATCGGCATATTATTGAAAGCTTTCGAAACAATACTTGAAACAGTGAGAAAATTTACTTTGGAGAGACGTTCGAGGAGTGCCGCTTTATTGCCAGTCTTATCTAGTCCGCGTCGTTCGAGTTCTGTTTTCAAATCTATAACTCGAAGTTCGGTCAGCTTTTTTCCTTCGACATCGGCCATTATTCTTGTGCAAAAAGTGTCCGACACAAGGCACGCTTATGCTACAAATTGTATCACTCCCGCACACACGAGATTGGAAATTAATCCTCGTGCATATACTCGATATAATAATAGAATCACGATACGGAGAAAGAAAAGTTGAAAAACCTCCCGAAATAACGAAGGCAAACACACTACGACGCACTTCGAAACAAACTATCCATTGCCGTCGCCATTCAACGGAAATGACCGGAAGTAATTCCCACACCAAATGTACAGAATCGCCAAACCTAAAAAATTAAAAATACGACACATTAGAAAATTACTAGGATAACTTCCGTCGTTCTAAAGTCATTGATCCTTGATTCGACAACATTTTGAAAATTACAGAAAATTTAAAGTATTGAAAATAAAGCAATAACATAGGAAAACAAAATTTTTTTTCTAAATTCAAGTACAGGATGTATCGAGCATAACATCATATAATAATATAATTATTTTCTAAGTAAAAGCTGTTGCGTTGCAATTTTGATAAAGAAGAATGCAACGACAAATAAAATTTATGTAGCAATGTTTACATATAAAAACCAAATAGATATTTAACGTTGTACCAAGATCTTATAGTTTCTTTTGCTTTTTACGCTTTTGAGTCATTCCTCGTTAGTTTCGTTATCTATAACCGAAGGCGGTAATGTTGACGCATTGATGTGTTCTCTCAATTGACAACGTTGTTTGACAAGACACGCCTAAGAATTTATTGTCGTTAATAATATTCTTTGAAATTAGTTTATCGATATGCCTGTAAGTACTAGTTTCCGTATATATTTAACTTGTAGTAAAATGGTTTATTCTATTAGGGCGTTATCCTAACCTCGTTAAAATGTCAAAATTTGCCAATTTATTACAAACAAAATTGAGTAAAACGTGTTTAAGTACGATAATGCTACTTGCGTGGCACTTTTTGCATTGTTTGATATTTTATTGCAGGCATATCACTCTAGTTCTGTAGGAAATAATGGAAACATCGGTAATATGGCGCTTCTACCTATTAGAACAAATGTCAGAGGTCCTGCACCTCCTTTCAGTAGCAAAGACCAAGATATAATTGACGAAGCGTTATACTTCTTCAAGGCAAATGTATTCTTTAGAACATATGAAATTAAGGTAATTTCAATGTGTATATCATTGTTGAAAAAAATACTTATCGTATTATAATTTTCTAGAGTGAAGCTGATAGAGTTTTAATTTATATTACATTGTATATAACCGAATGTTTAAAAAGACTACAAAAGTGTGCAACACAAGCGCAAGCAACGAACGAAATGTATTCTCTCGCCAAATCGAAGTTCGATATACCCGGCGATCCTGGATTTCCTTTGAATTCTGTATATGCCAAACCATCTAATCCCATAGAAGCTGGTAAATTACATATTCACCTTAGTCATGGGAAAAATTATTACAGATTGTTTTTGCAGATACTATGAGACAGTATCTACAACAAGTAAGGCAAGAAACCGGAAACAGACTCGTAGAGAAGGTATACGGAGAGGATGGAAAGCCAAGTAAATGGTGGCTCTGTTTCGCGAAAAAGAAGTTTATGGATATTTCTTTATCTGGTCCTGGACAATAAAATACGTTTTTTAATTTCACATTCGAATGTATGCGTTGGTAATTACAGAAATCAATTATGCAAAATACATGAGTTTTGACTTCCCACAAATCATAATTAGAAAATTTTAAACTTTGAATAGTAATTACACATATCGTGCAATTGCATTTATATTTACATTTGTTTGATTTGTTAAAAAATGTACAACAGTACAAGCGGTTCTTAAGGAAAAGATTTTTATTTCGCACAGGATATACCATAATATCGATACAACAAGTTCGTATATTATATCAATAGAATGATGTATCTTGTTCGTGTGTGACTTTAAATTATAAACATTCAAATAACTTATCGCTTTCTGCGAAGCGATAATGAGTTTCGTCTCAGCCATGCTGCACGACGCGAACCGCCGATAGTCTGTGAGAAACGATGTCCTTTACCCAATCCACGTGAGCTCCTGCCGGCCGATGTCTTTCCGCGAAGTTCACGGTGTTTGTGTACGGCATTGCAAACCCAATTAATCTTTGGATCATTACGAATTTCCTGAAATGCAAGTAATCGCGAGCTACAATGACGTATTCGACGGAGTCGGGCTACGTATCTTTTACTACTTCGCGCGATTCAGACATCCAAGGAAGATAAAATATCATCAGTTTTCAACATTACACATAATGGTATCATCATTTTGTACAAACACACACTTGGAAATAATTTATATGATAAAAATTAGTGGGAATCATGTAAATTACCTTGTGCGCGGGATCAACCAATATAACTTCGTAATACATATATGTAGAGTCCTGAGCTACCCAGTAACTGTTCAGCACTCTTAGACCACCACAGCGACGGCCAACACGTTCCTTGAAATAAAAAAATTGTTAAATATTTCAGCTAACCATTTAAGAAAGAAGAAACCATTATACACTTTATGAGATAATGTTTTGTACATATAACATACTCACTTCGGCAACAGACTGCAACTTCCTGGTTGGCTTTAGTTGATTGACACCATGGCTTTTTGGTTTTCCATATGTTGCACCTTTGGGGACAGGACGTTTGCGACCACCTCTCCTCACACGGATTCTGAATATGATAAAACCTGCGTATTGAAAAGAAAATTTCCGATCTATCTTTTGCATTTATTGAAATTTAAATTGCTTAAATCGAATGAGAAAAGGTATCAGCGTGTACAATATTATATCAACCCTGTTAAAGTCAAAGTGGTGCATGTACGTATCATCATGTAAATTTTCCACATTTTGTAATATTACTGTGATCTTAACCGAAAACTAATTAATAAACTCGCGTACGTTTACATGTAGTATTATGAATAGATATTCCCCGTACCTTGTTTAGCTTTGTAACCTAAACGGCGAGCTTTATCTGGTCTGGAAGGCCTGGGGGCACGATGCATTTTGGTCAACTGACGATATTGCCAGCATCTGACGCGAAGTAAAAAGCGGAGCACATCGCTCTGCTTTTTACGGTACAACTCTTGCATATACTTATATGCACCCATTGTGTAGCCCTGAAAGAAAAAGAAACAAATCGTTGAAAATATACCTACGTTATTCCATGATGTAAAATAATCGCGAAAAACGTTACAGAATTAAACTTGATTGAAATAACGATGAATTATGACCAAAATCGATGGGAAGCTTTACACCACCGATGTATAAAGATCACGAAAGCGAAATGTGTATAAACATGTGAAAGTGTGTACTGAGGTTAACTTATACAAAATAGTAAAATAGAATATTCCCGATTGAATAATATTGAAAAATCATAAGAACATTTTGTACGAGCGAGCCTGGTACTGAATCTCCTCTGCACGCGGTCCAGAAATAAACGTGGATGCTCAGGATATAATTCGATTTCCAACACGTATCACTCACCCTTCGCGATTGGAACAGAAGGAAAGAGCTTCGTTCTTAAGCACGTCTACGTATTAAACCATTGCATGGTAGTACTAAAGATGGCGGACTCGCCATCTGTAAATATCGACTGTAAGGACACCTGTAGGCCACTAAGCGCGTTAAACTCGAGATAAAAATTCGATAGAAGTAAACGTTACATCGTATCACACCACATCTACATACGTATAATTTCATGGCTGACGCGCGAATCGATTTCAAATTTGAATTGGAAACGATCGTGGTGATTTAATGAACAGAATTTGAAATTTGTACAGATTATCAAATCGTATTGTGAGTAAATTATTTAATTTTACTTGAGAGTAAATGTAAGGTAAAAGTCATTATAAACTAATTTTATAATCTGCAGTAATAACTCTGTAATTTGTAATTGTTAAAGGAAAGATTTAACTTTTATTAGAAATAGCAATATATACGTACAATTTTCCTGGTCATTGTCACCAGAGCGTATTCACATTATGACTGAATAGTGGTGACCAAAAACAAATCACTGCAATATTATGTTTGTAATACTTTTTAAAATATTTCTATGTAAATTAACTAAAATAAAATTTGCCGATAGGACATACTTATAATTTTTTCGTGCGAAGCAAATGAGTCGGGGGGAGAGGCGTGGCGAAGAAAAGCGTCGATGTCCACGTTAGGCGATCACAAAAAACGAGAACAGTTCGCGCGGTTCTATACGTAATATCGAGCGACCCGGTGACCTCTCGTCGTGCAATTGATTATTTCACGAGAGGTAGTCGGAATATGTTGTCAGCAAGGAGGCGTAGTCCGCTATGGAGAGTCGTTCGGACAGCATAAAGGATCCGATTTATTATCCCTCGATGCAAGAGATCGCGGAGGGATCCGTATCCGTGACCGATGCTGAAACGATCGACAGAAGCAGAAGTTCCGCGGGCAGCCAGGAACTTGTACTCGAGGAAAACAGCACGTTAAAAGTACCCCGTAAATTTATCACGAATTGGCGACAGGCTTGCGATCGTACGCGCGACAGGACGAAGGATTTGTTGAAGAGATGGCGAACAATGTCGACCAACATCGACGAGATCGTCGACGCTCCGGTTCCCAGCAAGCAATTGGAACATCCTGGTTGGAGCGTGCACGTCTGGAGTAAGCTCACGTAATTCCTCTTTTGAAAGAAAACCTCAGACACAACATCAGACGAGAACAATTTAAAGACCCTGTTTATACTCATATTTCTGTTTTCACATCAATACATTTATCCAGTAGGGGAGATCTGGGACGATAGTAACACGTTAATATCATAAAATATATAATAGATAGCAACACACCCGTCTATCACAGCTGCATAGATACATACGTTATACACATTTTAATAGCTTTTGTGTAATCGTATTCTAAAATCAAATAGTTGCTACCGTCCCTGGTCTCTCCTACAATTTCCATAATTTCACGGTTAATAAACTATTCTTTCAACCTTTCGTTCCTTTCTTTGGCCTTTTGTTTTCTCGCTTTCTTTTCTCCTCGATACAGCGACCTGGGTGAGTCGATACCCCAGCGACGAGAATCTCGAGGCTATTGAAGAAGACGGAGTCGGCACCAGAGGAAGACTGAAGGACTTGGCAGCCATTCAGCGGGACAAGTTCTCGCATTTCTTTACGTATCTGCTGGACCACGACAAAGATGGTTTTATCGACAGGAAAGATTTTCGAATGCTTTCGGAGGTATCTACGAGCTTAGAAACGCTAAAGTTTTATCGCGTTCATAGATGCTAATGTTTCACACTTTTGAAAAGCGACTCAGAAGGTTCGCGGATTGGTCGTGGAACGGGCCCGAATATTTGCGTTTGATGGAGGCGGAGGAAGGGCTGGCGGAATTGATACTGGACGAAAGGAAGTACGAGGGAGACCAAGGGAAGAAGATCGGATTGGACGATTGGCTCTGTTGGTGGGCACGAATCGTTGCGCCTGTCGGCGGCGCTTCTTACAACGATATTCCGTTTTGGTTGAAAATTTTGCCGAAGATATTTTTCCTCGCGATCAATAGCTCGGCGAACGGGATCATTTCGAAGACGGAGCTAGCTTCGTTTTACGGATCCGTCGTTGGCCTGGACTCGGAGAGGATCTCCAAATGTTTGGACATAGCGTACAATTCTATGACATCGGTAAAACGTTGTTGTTATTATTCTAAAAACAAACAAGAATAATGGATGGTTACCGTAAAATGACTGTTAGAGAAAAAGAATACGAAGTCACGAGGAACAATAAAATGATCACTTATGTTCTCGCTTCAGAACGGAGGTCATCCACTCGGTTGGCCACAGTATCAGCTCGTGTTCGCCAACTATCTGTTTGGTCGAGGTCCTTTCGGTCCAGGAGAACATTTCCTCGGCATGACGGACTCCTGCATACTTCGCGGCAATAACGTACCGTTCCCCATCGATTATTCCGCGATGAATACACCGAAGGACAAATTGGAGGTGTACAGTCCGCATTGCAAGACCGCCCGACGTAGCGTCGTAGTTTGAAAAATAGGTGTGTAATTCGATCGGTACGTAATAATGCAGGCGCAGCGCGCGATGACGCGCCTCAACAGGATGTTGTCTTTTCTAAAGTTTATTCTACAGGAACAAAAGTAAGCCATTTCTCAATTGAGACTCAAGGTCTCGTGCGAGAGCATCGTCGAATGGGACACCCGCACAACAAACGAGCACGCCTCCCGACGGACCGATAAAAAAAAAAACGATCTAGCTTCAAAGAAATCACTGTCACCCAAATCGTAATTTTCGTCCCAATGAAATTGTCCGTAAATCAATTTACTTATAAACACATGTGTATTTTGGCACTTTATTCCGTACAAACACGCAAATACATACGTACGATTAGAATGTACGAATTATTCCAACTGCATCTTTCGGTCGCGAGCAAAGCGACGGTAATCGACGTTATTGCGAGAACAACTGACTGTTCGATCCCATCGCGGGAGGAACGGTCGGTTCTTAATCGTGCACGGATGTTTATCGATTTTAGTTTGTACATGATCTCGCGTAACGATAACGTCGAGACGACCGTCTCGACGGTACGACGACGAGTCGATAAATGCACTGTCTGTCGCGAAGCTTCCGGTGAACGGCGAACATTGAACCTCGAACGTCGAAACTTTGGTCCTCTAAACGGTTTTCGCCCATACAGCCAAAACGTACGACTCGATCTCGCACTCGTTTGTCCCCCTTTGGATTCGAAAGAAACCGTCCTCGCCCCAATCGACGCCCCAGGAGTTCGCGACCCTCTGGAACAAAAAATATTATGGGGGATTTAAGGTAAAAATAGGTAACGATTTGACGCATCGACGACTACTGATCCTCACTTCGGATCTACAGAATGGCGGAGAAATCGAATTCGAGTCTAAGAACTTCTTTACTTTAATTTTATTTTGTACCAAAGCGTTAAGAACAGTTGAAACTTACCCAGAATTTAACCGATCCGCCTCCGTAAGATGATTCTTCTCCCCATCCGATTATCCTCACCGAATGGTATCCAGAGTCATAACGTTCCGCAATTGCCGAGTGTCTGTACACTCCTGACTTGTACGAGAAGAAGTCTTGATAGACTCTCATGGTGGCTGCGAACATAGTAAATATATCCGGTACAGCTACAGTACGAGAGAGATCAACGCACGGATTCTTATTTGAGTGAAAATTTCAAATAACGAATAAAACAGAGTAAACAATTTCAATTATAAAATTGAATATTTATAACTGTCCCTGGTTTTGGTTCCTTATCAAGTTATATTTTAAGCATAAAGTTGTTCTAATCGATAGGAGGAAAGTTATTCTTGGTAGCATCGTAGGTTATAAAATACAATGCCATATTATCTAATAATAAATCAGCGAGAGAATCACAGTCGTATTATTAATGGAGCAAAAGAACCTTAAGGCTAATATTAAAAATGACTCGTCAAAACTAATTAAACGCAACGTAGAAATACATGGCCAAGAAATTCTTAACGTGAATCATCAGGCACAAGTAATATCCAACCAATGTTGTTGTCGAGATAACAGATTGAAACAAGCCTGCGTCGAACACGTGGCGCGGGAATTCTATGGGAGTAAGAAGGGCAAGACAAACCGGAAGCCACGTGAAACCATAACACAAGATACTAAAAAAAAAATCTCTTTTTACCAACCACATGTGTCAACTTTATGCTTCGAATATAACTTGTTGCCCTGACGAGGACTCGGAACGCTTCTGACAAGCACATTGGTCTTGAAAAATAATCCAAATTAATCTCGTTTCTACCCATAAGCTCGGCACGAAAAAGTTACCTTGCACGGGGCCTGACGTTAGAATCTCTTGCATGATGTCCGTCTCGTTACTCAAACGATAGGCTGGCCCGACTTTGTACAGTTCCGTTCGAAGAGGATTCGTCGCGGCGGGGCATCCTGCGCCCCTCAAGTTTGTTCTCTTCCGCAGCTTGCAGTGGTCAGCCGAACCCCTCCACGGGTAGCACGATTCGTCGACCAAGCTAGAAATAACGCGCGATTAACAGCCTCTTAAAGTTACTAGGCCTATCACAAGTTGCGAGACGCAGTCATTCTTCGCAATAACAATAGACACGGTACAAAATATACCGGAATGTCCACAATATATTTGTTAATAAAGGCGTCGCTGTTCTGTTAAAGCCAATTAGGCCATCTTGCCATATTCTAATGAAACTCATTGGTAATTTTAGCAACAAATTACCCGAACTTTCGCACGAACATCCAAGCTCTGTCTAAGTAGCCACCGTTGCAGCCCTGCTGGCCCCGATTGTTGCACGAGAGCAAGTGCTGGGCACTGAGATCGACACTGTCGGCGCCTTTGCTCATGATGGAGAATCTGTCGGACGCCACTTGCACGGTGGAGATCGCCCAGGACGCTCCGCACCATCCTTGGTCCACGACGGTGTTGATCTGATCGAGCCACCTGGAGTTGGCGTCGAATTCCCGCGGCAACGAATCCGGTTCGTAAATTCGCCGAACGGGGTTCATCCTATGGACCTTCGACGACAAATTGCGGTGAATTGAACCACCCCTCTTAAAAGTTGACATTTTTAGACCGTTTTATCCTAACACTTACCGATCGCGAGGGATTCAGAGTACCCAAGCGAAGCTGCACACCTTCCTTGAGCGTTCTACCCCAAAATTCCGTATAATTCGCGGCCGTCCAACCCAGGGACTCGCTTCCGATATTGATTTCGTCTATCAGATCCCGTTCCTGGAGACATCGATTCTCCTCGCAGAGTACTTCGACGCGTTCGCCCACCGGGGAACATTTACTAAAAATCGAGCAAAACGAGCGTGAAAAACATTGTCTCGAACGCTGGTACGCGAACAATGGAGAAACAGGGAATTATCTACCATGTGTTGCAGTTGTCTTTTAAGGTTTGACCGATGTTGTACGACCTTCCCTGGAAGAAGCATCCTGAAACGTCGAATCGATTAGACGGTTTCGAACGGTCGTGCAGAGTCGTCGACTCTAACCGAACAGAGTTTCGTCAACTACGAACGTCTGATTTCTTGAGGAGGCGACGTCGTGACTTCCATCCCTTTGCAATGGCTCCAGTAATCCGGGCAGCAGTCTTCCTCTCTGTATCGGTCGCAGAATTCGTCGCAGTAGCATAGCGTGGTGAGGATCGGTTCGCTGCACTCGTCCTGGCGTCCTGAGCAACAATCGCCCCGTGGATACTTCCTGGCGCAATACGGTCCAACCGGAAGTCCCGTGAGATCTGGCACGCCTCTCACGATCGACAGCAACAGGACGAAGACGATCGTTGCTAGACTCTCGCACGATCTCATCTTCGACGAGTTTGATTCTGCAACGGATTTTGTTTGCGATTAGCGAACACGATCTAAACGATCAGATAAAAGATTTAAACTTTCGTAGATGGTGGTCAAAATAAACAAAATCACTATTACTATCGTCCTATACGTCGAATCGTTCAGCGAGGAGGCTGCAATTCATAGAAGTCGAGGGTGTTGGCATAGTTGTGACACGTTAACATTCATAGGTCTATCAATCTTACGAGAGACATACCTTAGGAATTTATGTTGGACACTCTCGAGTAGCTTAGTGTGACACAATTGCAAAGCGTTCCAAGCCTGGGATGCATATTCAAAGTACGGAAGAACCGTCGGGGCGTATACGGTTCGTTCGACACTTTCTGTTCGCGGAACTATTGTACCACCATTTTTCGACGTAATCTCGCTTTCGAAAATGCAAACGAATCGTTGGTCGCGATCGAAACTCGTACGGAATTCGGACGCGTCGCGAATACGTAGTTGGAAACAATGTCGGGGCTCGCGTAACTCTTTCGAGTTCTCGTTACATTTTATTCAGCCTTCGTCCAGGCGTGCTCGATACTCGGGGGATTCGGCAACAGCTGGCATCGTACGTCGACGACGGTGCCAAAATGCGCGACCGATCAAAGAGTCATCCTGTCTCGTTTGGAATCGCGTCAAAGCGTGTCTCTCTCTGGTTCTCGCTAAATGTCACGTGCGTAATATGTCGTTCGCCGCAAGGTTCCCGTAACAAGACGGAGGAAGTAGACCGTGTTGACCGTGGTACGGCATCTTGTGCAACGTGATCGTCGAGGGTCGATCCGTTCCTCCTCAAAATCGCTAAACTCGAATTCCATCCTCGCGCATTCTCTCCAGCTCCTCAATACCCTTATAGTTCGCTTATATCGAGGAGCTGGAGAGCATGTCCATGGACGGAATTTCAAATTTAACGATCGAAATTGATAGAAAAAAAGGTTGTTTCGCTAATAGCGTCGCTACCATAAAACCACAATTTATGGACGAAGAGACAGATTCCTCTCAAATGGTGAACGTCTCTCAGAGGTATGCTTCATAGCCCCTTGCAGTCGATACGTCGATCGAAACTCTATGAGAGGTCGTTATCGAACACATTATAATATTAATGGAATGTGCCAGACTGGAACGTATCGACGTCTTCGGTTTTTTGACCTCGACTCAACCATCGTAAACTACCGCGTTTCGATCACTTTCACGCACGGTCAAACATCCGACCACGCGATAATCGCTTACACGATATTAAATAGAAATACAATAAAATTCCGATTATCCGGAATACTCGGGACTGGGGCAATGATGGATAACTGGACTATACATATAAAGTGATAAAAATGAGGAATTGTACCATTTTTATGGAGTTTTTCTCACTTTACGGGGTTGAGGAATAACTTTTCGGAATTTCTTGGAATTTCTATACTATATTCTTCGTCAAAATACGCGTTCTTTGCATTTTGAATCACTTAAATCCTCCAATTCGTCCAGAACTTATGATCTTTTAAAGACACGCATGAAAGGAGATATTTCTGGCCAGACATTATATTTTCGGTAAAGAATTTTTTTCTCAAAAGTGCGTAGGATATCGGGGGTATGTCTATTCACCAAAAATAATTGTAATCGACCCCTGCAACTAAAAATAATTTTTTCAGAATGATTTGACAGTTTTTAATTTCGTCGAAAATTTTCTCCACTTACAGAATTTTTTTCTCGAAAATGGTTAGGATTTCGAGGGTATGTCTATTCACCAAAAATAATTGTAATCGACCCCTGCAACTAAAAATAATTTTTTCAGAATGATTTGAAATTATTTTTTTCCGCGGAGAAATTCTAGCGGTAACAGAATGGCACAACTATAGAACACTCGAAACTTAGGCTTCGATCTACCCCTAGTAGGCTCCGTGGAGACTTTGAGAACGAAAGGAAGAGTAACTCTTTGCGTTCATTATGCCTATCGTTCGTCAAAGTGTTCCGCAACTCGTTGGAGGATTCGTTTGCTACTCGTTGAACGAACTAACGCGAATCGCGTAACAAATCGAGACGGCTCCAATATAACTTAGCATACACGTACGAACCAGCGAACAAAACGATGTTCTTGACCCGTTTCGTTTCATTAGGGATAAAACGACGTCGCAGTCGCGATACGATTACGCGCGCATCTGCCCACGTCTCGGTAGTTAAAAGTGTAACGTCTTACAAAGGATGAACGATCTACCCTTCTCGAGTATCGAGTCTCTCCTAATCTAGAACTCTCCTCTCAATCACAAACACTACGATACACGTACTCTACGAAGTCTATTTCATCCTGGCTTCAGTGTTTTCCATAAAACTAAACAAACTAGTTGGCCAGTGGTTGATTTAACCCTCAGCGAACGCGGAGCCATTTTTATTCGCTTGTTATTTCTTCTAACGCATAACAAATTAATGCATCATCGTGTATTCTTCTCGAGAAAAAGAACCAGATTGCCTTACATGTAGTGCGGAATAACAAACAAAGTTGAGAGGTAGCAAGCAATTATCTAACGTCGTAATAATTAAAGCGTAGACTGCAGTATCGCTATTGAATCGCCATTTACTAATTGAAGAATTATTACTCTGTTATAGGTATACTTTAACTGGCGATATTAGTAAATGTGTGCACTCATCGGTGAAGCGTAATCGAATACAGTTTACGCGATTAATTGGATCTCAAGGTCCGTAAGATAAAGGCTTTCCATTAACGAGTATCTTCTTGAAACAGCCTATTTCTTATTTTCGTATTCTTATTTGATAATTTTGGTATTTCCGGTCTCTGCAATTAGTACGTTTCAGTTTTGTCAAATTTCGATGTTACATATTTGTAGCTTAAGCATTAACAAATCGTGATGTCAAGTTTGTATTTCGTACGATGATTTGTTTTCAAAATATACGTCTTTGAAAATGAGTCATTTTATCATCCAACAAACTAGAACTCCGACTTAATGCTCCTCGATAAATCAAAGCGTGCGTGTTCTTGAATCTCTGAACAAGAATTTCGGTGGCACGCTTGTGTTGCCAATTACTAATGCGCCAGTCATTATTCTCCTAATTTTTGTATTATTATTTATTAATTTTTATACATTATACATTTGAATTTAATTATAGCAGCGCATAAATGCACGCAATGTGTTTTACAAAATGTGATTCATTTACTTCGTAACTCTTTATTCAAATGATTTATGAGTGATATGACTGATTGTGAGCAAGAAAAAAAAGTCAACATTATGACCGAGTGTTAGTCGAAAGAATGATTCAGTCGATTGGATCTCTAGAGTCATAGATCTATATGGATCTCGTTGAAACATATATTCTTAAATTATTTAAATTGATTATTTCTTTTTTAATGGCCAAAACGAGATTGGGGAATCTTTTTGAAAATTCTCTCGATTGCAATACTTTCCTCTTTTATAGGTCGGGAAGTAAAAATATAAAGTCTGCCAAAATTCAACAATTTTGCAACGATTCTAAATTAAGCGTTTTCAGTAATGGTTCCTAATTATGGTCAAGGATAGACAAACTGACCTACTCTACCTGGCGTTATTCTCGGAAACAGTATGTTTATTTATTCATTGATATCAACAGGCTGAGACCTTTAAGCATGGTATAATTAATAATGATTTATGAAAACTTCCTAGATCCACGGATCTATATAGGTCCAATGCCACGAAGAGCAGATAATTTAAAATAAAAGAATGCAAGATGTGCCAGGATTCTATGTTCTTGCAACGACGCTAAATTAAGCATTTTCAGCAGTGGTTCATAATTATGGTCAAGGATAGACATGCATTGACCTACTCTGCGTGTTGCTATATCTTTAGAAATTTATGTTGCACTCTTTCCAAGAGTATTTTAATGCAGGGGGAAGTTAAACGGATGACGCATATTCCAAGCAACGTCTTACACACGCAAAAGATAATAATCTGAATGTACATACCTCCTTGACATCACCTGTTACTCGAGCAAGAATCGAGCCTGGGTGTAATACATCAAGGTCGGTTCTCTCATTTAGTAAAGAAAGCTACGTATTGTTTCATTTACACGGAAATACCATTGAATCAATTCGACGTGCTGATCGCGTGACGAAACGGTATTGATGAATCTCCGGGGCTTGAAAAGTGTTATAATACAGGTTTAGGTTCTTGAGACAATTATAAAGAATTTCTATTCTGAACGACTACTATGAAGAACCTAAATTTCTAACTATATTAGGCTTTGAGACGATTTCGAAATATTAAGTTTGCATATGACTATACGCGAATTCGTACAACGTATAAGTATATCCTGCTAATCTTGTTAGGATACTACGTACGCATGACACCAAGGATGAAATTACTCAATGAATGCAGTCAATGGATAACTATGCAATCTTTTTACAACTCCGATTGAGATGAACGCTTCGCCGAACAATTCGCTACGATGAATCAGAGAACCGGTATCGAGCCACTTCGATCGCTCCTAGCTCGTTTCGATAACCTTGTGTAGCCATTGGGAATCGATCGAATCGATAAAAACTAACGATGGGTCTAACGCCATATCGATATCACCGAGGCAGACGAACAGTCTCGAAAACGTTAGCGATGAATTGAAAGAAATGGTTTCTCGCAATCGTTCACTTCCGATCTATATTTTCGATAATCGAAGTTTGACTTCTCTTATTGTTCATCCTGTTTGTTTTTTCTTTTTTATTCTCGTTACATGAGTCGTTGATCGAACACGTCTGCAACATCTTTTTCATTGAACGTCGTTATTATCGATCCACGAGGCAATTCGAGGAAAAATGCGATACACACCTAACGCTCCAATCTATAATTGGATCGCGACGTCATATGTTTCCGCTCAAATTCTTTAAAATTTGAACAATTTTTACACGCTTTTCTCAAACCTTTATCGTACCGCGATGCGACTTTGGGTCGCAGCGAGTCTCTAAAAGCATCAAAAGTCAAACGAGCTTTAATTTGCCTCGAAATTAATTCCTTTAAGAGCTCTTGGCGCTGTTCATTCGTCGCAACGTACACCTACGTAGTTCTTAATCTCTTCGCTGATATTGTTGCTGACTTTGCATCTTTCGTAACAAGGAAACGTGCAAATCTTCTGCTACTTGATCGTATCAGCACCTTCGGGTGTCCTGCAGAAGAGCCAGGAATCTTTTTTTATTCTCTGTACGCTTAATCGACACATTGCACACTGCATAAACATTGTATAAATTAGTTAATATGTAAATAAATTATTATCTTCCCAAAATACTCTTTCATTGTAACGATTTTCCTCTCTACCGTGTATCGTTCGCGCGTTGTACGCACTATTTGAACGAGCTTTACGAACCGAATCTGCAGGTTCCATAATGGCTCCAATGATGTCACTCATACATCTGGAACAGTTTTAGAGAACCCGTCGGTATTAATTTCAGCAGGATTATACACTCGACATTGCCAATTTCGTAGACCTACAAGTATAAAATAAAGAAAAAAATGAGAAGTAATACGAAACTGACCGTTTCGTAACATACGAACCATTATTTTTAAGATGAAAAAAAATGGAATTTGAGAACAGACGCGCGAGGCTTTTTTAAAACTGCATTCGACAGATGATCGTCTAGCTTTGCACATACAGGGTGTTCGGCCACCCCTGGAAAAGATTTTAATGGGAGATTCTAGAGGCCAAAATAAGACGAAAATCAAGAATATCAATTTCTTGATGGAAATTTCGTTAAAAAGTTATTAACGTTTAAAGTTCCGCCCGTACTGAATTTTTTTCTAGAAACTGGATAGGATTTCGGGGGTAGGTCTATTCACCAAAAATAATTGTAATTGACCCCCATAACCGAAAATAATTTTTCCAGAACGATTTGAAATTTTTTTTTTCCGTCGAAAAATTTCACACCTTCTCGAATTTTTTTCTCGAAAATGCGTAGGATTTCGGGGGTATGTGTAATGACCAAAAATGATTGTAATCGACCCCTGTAACCAAAAATAATTTTTCCAGAACTATTTGAAATTTTTGAATTTACTTGTTAATAACTTTTTAACGAAGCCTCCATCAATAAATTGGTATTCTTGATTTTCGTTTTATTTTGGCCTCTAGAATCCCCCAGTAAAATTTTTCCCAGGGATGGCCGAACACTCTGTATATAATGGTCGACGTGAAGCTTCGAAGAACTGTATTTCTTATCTTTGAGGGCCGTAAATTGGAAAACTTGACGTTTGTTTTTTTTTTCATTTATTCCACGTAAATGGCCCGTCGGGGAAAAACTGAGCATAATAAGTAGCTTGCCACGGTAGCGAGCATGATGTCATCCGATTACGATACCGAAGCAACCACCGCTGACGAGTAGAATTCCATTTGACCCGTTTCGAAAAGAACGTACCTTTTCGGGTTACAAATAACTGCGACGATTCGAAATTCTGGACAAACACGCGCGCGCCTAATCTAAACGGGTCTATCGCGTTCATAAGGCATTCTTCGCTACGACGAGGCTTGCTTACCAAGCGAGATCGATAAACACAATGACATAACGCGAGAGATATCAAAGTTTGCGTCAACGTCTACGACAGCTGGCTCGTCTTTCGACGCGCAATAATTAAAATTCCAATTACCCTTTCAAATAGATTAACTATCGATCGGAAAATACGCAGAAACGAACTGGTAGCGTTCGATCGTTACCACAATCTTCGATCAGGAAGGATTTACGGAAGTGTCAGAAGGCTATCGAATCGATAAAATGATTCAGTGTAATTCTGTTTAAACAATAATGATTTTACGCGCGAAAGGCTAGGCGGCTATGAAAGGACTGGAAACAGAGGATTAACTTAATTTTCAGATATTACGGCAGTTTTTGAAGCATTTCCATTTGAAATTTTATATTTTTGCAAACGATTTTCAATTTACGGCGATTGCGGAAGAGTTTCCGAAACATGAGGTGTATTATGTAAGAGCCATTCACTAATTAAACAAGTCTCAGGGAATCGTTATCTCGCCGTAACCAGTAACTATCAGAAAGACCTAATTTCTGGGCACTGTCTCTCAAATTCGATTTTAAAATATCCAAATATTTATAGCGGTCCATGCACCCCCAATGGATCTAATATTTTTCTGTAAATATTAAATTTTCGATATTAAGTCTCCTTTCTCTATTCGCTTTATCGACGCAAGGTTCGATACGAAGTTGATCCATTTTTAGTTGTTATCTAACAGTGCCAAATTTGAGTTGTACATAACGTGGATCGAATCGACTTCTTTTTTAAATACACATACACTTGTGCCAATAATTCTGTGACTTGCTGTATGTCATCGTTCGAATACTTTCGTGTGGGAAGGTCAAGGCCGGTCGGGGAATTCTCCCCTAATCTGAATAATCACCAGATTTGGCATCGAAAGTCGATACCAAGTGTACGTAAGCATCGCTACCTATAACTTATAATTATAGCGATGCGTACGCGATCGGTGGCTGTTTTAAAAATGACTCGATCGACGAAAAGAGTTTCGAGAAGGAGGTTACCAGCATCGTATATTTTTAAGTGGGTGTTGAATGCTTCAGGGCCGAGGGGTTTCGTTTACAGTAAAAACGAATGGGCATTCGGATAGACACCCCGTTCGATATTCCGAATGCGCTTATTTTTACAGTCCGAGCGGCAAGTCGGACGGATGCTGAACAGAATATCGAACGTTCCAAGTTTCCCCGATATTCGGGAACGCGATTTCGATCGCAACAAGAAGAAGAAACGTCGTCGAACAACAACTCAGGGCAGATAATACTCGCGAAATGGAGGGGAAAAAGCCACAATAAACGTGGATCGAAAAAACCATCCAGAGTGGTTCATCTCTGAAGAAGATCAAACGTTCTTTGAGGAAGAGATACAGTTGGGGGTATAAAGTAGAATTTTTCAAACAGCCCTATTTTTAGATTTACAGTTTCGAAACCTCGCAAAGTCTCGGGCTGAAGTTTCGCGAAACTGAACATTAGGTTTCGAGCGAACTCTGCTTTTAATTTGCTGAAATTGGACCTCCGTTGGCTGAGTCTCGTTCGCGGGCCCTCTGAATCGCGAAACAACAAATAATCTCGATCTCGTGAAAAGTTCGAGATCCCAGATCGCTGCGTTTCTTTGAGATTCGTAATAAACAACGTAACGTTTAATGTTCTCGCGCCTTGCAAACACGCGCCCACCTCCCTCTCTTGTCCTCCCGTGCGCGTTTTTCCTCTTCTTTTAATCTGTTTATCGCACGGCGCGCCAATGCTTATACGCGATCTTTCAAATTGTTCGCGCTAAAAATAAAGCAAACGTCATATTAACACGTATGCGCCCGTTGCCCCAAATTCCGAACGTTCTTACCGCGTTATGGATATGATTGTAACTTGTTTATTTATGGTTACACTAGTTTCGGAACACGGAATCGCGAGAAATATAGCGATCGCTGGGATTTTCATATTTACATTGCTCGTAACGCGACATTTGAGACGATGATTGGACACTCGAGACAGGGACAAAAAGAGTGCATTGTCTCTGGGCGCCATGCTATAAGGGTACGAATAATTCTTCTCAACTTTATAGTTTTTCTTTTTTTTACACGATGTTACGAAATTTAAACTTCCGTCCTTCGATTTATCAAGAACGCCTCGCATACATATTTTAAAATGAATAATAAACTAACTTTATCTCGAATCGGACTGCAGAATCGTCGTATGAAATTTCAAACTGGAACAGATAGCGGCGCCAAACGAAGCGTCGAATACGAACGTTACGCGCGACGAATTATTTTTCTGCGACCGTGTTCCGTAAAAACTGACGGTCGTTTTGCATTGTTCGCACAAATGTGCGTGAAAAACACGCATTTCGTTCGTTAAAATCCTTCGAACTTTTGCATTCAAGTAGCTTGGAGTTTTCTGTGTTAGAAAAGTTAGGGGTGTCCAGCGTTTGGGGCTAGAAATAAAATATTTTAATTCGAGGCGTTGTTTTGGAAGGAAACTAGTTAGTCTTAGTTGCTAAAAACATATTCTAAACTAGGTATTTACGTTACATATACTTATTACTTCTCGATGTTATACACAGAAGGTCAGTACTTCTAAACAGAAACAGATAATGTGGTATGGGAACACCGCGTGTCCACTAACAATTACGTCCTATTTTTAGTTTTCGTACGTTAACAATTAATCAGTTGCGACTTATCTTTCCATTTTCAGAGTAATTAAACAGTCTCGAGCTACCAAGGCGCCTTCGAACATATTTTATCTACGTTTTAAACTCATATTCTCGCGTGAAACGAACTACTACGTATTCTATCAATTATCGGGTAACCTGTCCGATGCACGTGCTGAAAACTTGCTTGTCACTTACTTGTGGTCTGTTAAAGGGGTGTCCTGGCGTTCGTTCGATGGGGGGAGGGGGGGAGGCTAATTTCTTCGTCGAATATCCGTTACCATCTGCCACGTACGTCCACGACGGTGAATTTTCGATAATTCTTCGATGCACGCGTCGTTTCTTACGCTCGAACACGACGGGGTAGGTCGAGTTTCGTAAAACCGAGAGGGTGGCCTGCGAGACGAGAACGAAACTAAAGTTTTTTAAGTGAAAAATGTATGTAACGCAAGGCACGCGTGGAGCACGAGATTCTGGAATATCGGAATCACGGTCGTTTCGCGATCGTCAAAGATAAGAAGGGAATCAGCCCGGTGCTGGCGGCTCGGAAGCACGAGCCTAACTGGTCCGCGACCACGCTAAGTAAACGCGAGGTAAACGCGGGAGTGTCGTACGTGTCCCGCGGTTCATCGCGATTCGGTTCTGTTCGGTTCGAAGTATCGCGCATCGAGTATCGCGTTTCTTTGCTCTCTGCTATTTACCGGATCTCCTTGCTACTTCTTTCCACGAGATTCGTCATTCCTCGGATATGCAAAGGTCTCCCGATTAGATTCATCGTCGAGCTTGACGCAACGATGGGCAAAATTTTATTCGTGCACACATGCATGCAGTATGCCAGCCCAACTATCGTTTGTTTGCAGGTACATTGGTACTAGGAACTATCCGCCGCCATCTGTAACATTCAATTAAATATGTACATGATTTGATATATGTAACAAGGTCCTAAGAGTGCATAAGCGAAATTAGAAAATAATTCATACGATACATTTGTGGTAAATATGTAACAGAAACGGCTCGTAAAAGTATTCGAGAAAATCAGAGAATGTAAACAAACATTACATAGTTTGTTGGTAATCCGTCCAAGGGAGACAGTGCTAAAAATTTATGAAAATTAGTGAAGAAATAAAAAGTTACGTCGAGAACCCTAGATCTGAGAGAACTTATGGGAATCAACGATCATGACGATCATAAATTACACGCGACGCACAGTGGTTCAAATCGCCGATCTAGCAGGGTATAAAACTCGATTCGTCACACTTGTTTACTTTAGAAAATTGGAACTGTTGGGTTGAACAAAATAACAAGAAAATTTCTAATCGCATTGAAGCGTCGGTAGAAAAATGGGGGGAAGAAAAGGAGATAGATAAAAGGAAATTTAGTCGTCGGATGAGTTTACGAAACATCTGCACGCTGACGATTTAAAAGAAACAGCGGAGCCTGAGAACAGATTTAGGGATTCTGAAACGTGGTCGTAAGTGTTACACACATAAATTATATATTCGAGACACGGTATTTAGATGATCTAGTTTGGATCTATAAAAAGTCGATACAAAGCAAGGTGTATCCCTCGAGTGTCTTTGGTGATCGTTAAATTGGCTTTCTTAAACAACTGTGGACATTTAATACGACATAAATCTCATGGTCGAATAACAAAACGTTCTAGATTCTTGTGCAAACAAATTTATAAAATCAATTTAGACGTTTTGACTGATAATTTGTATCCTTTGCGATACTATGAACAGAAATGTTAACAAAGAATATTTTAAGAGCATTTTTTATATTGGGTAATTCGGATGTGCTTTTTATATATGGATAAGTATTATTATATGCTGGAGATAATCCAATAAAAACTCTTACATTTCGCATCTTTTTAACCTGATTCTTTAACGAGCGATTTGTGTCACGTTCATGATAACGCTCTTGTAACGCGTAGAAATATCAACGATCTAATCATTCGCTTGAAAATTAATTGCTATTTTAAATGTCCACAGTCGATTGAAGGATATCTATTTTTACGTCCTTGGAAAAACCTTTGAGAAACATACACCGACTTTTTATAGATCTAAACTAGATCATCCAAATACCATAATTCAGAATATCCAAACTAAATCCTCCAAATACCATAATTCAGAAATCTGTTCTCAGGGTATATTTTCTTGAAACGTCAGCGTACAAATGTTTTGTAAACTCATTTGTAGATTAAATCTCTTTCGTTTGCAAAATCGTTTACAATGGAAGAGACTTTTATTTATTGTTAATACGCATAGAATATGTTCAATAAATTAATATTTCAGTTTTTTACATTTCTATACGACATAAGTGAATAATATGTGCAGTCCAAGATATAATTATTCAAATTATAAAATAATATTAATAAAAAAAAAAAGACGGGCTCGTCCGGGATTTGAACCCGGGACCTCTCGCACCCTAAGCGAGAATCATACCCCTAGACCAACGAGCCATCAATGAAAGAACTTTCCAAAATATGAAACATAAATTCAACCTCGACACTATATTTTGATTCTTAAAATTTATAACGACATATATTACTATATCAATACATTATATTGCCAATCATTACCTTAACTAATAATATACATTTAAAATAACTATTAGCTCTCTTAACATTGAATGATATAAAATTCAATGTTTCTTTCTAGATTAGAACACACGCTCAAATTAATATTCACGAATACTATAATTAGATTAGATAGTTTTTTACATGCTTTAATGATTTGCAATTATAATTACACAGCAATTGGGCGATAATTACCATGTTATCGCATGTAATCGTATCGTGGCAAATGGAATCAAATTACATTCTACTCGACTCTGAATAAAATGTGCGTATACCATCGAATAGTCGTGAAGATTTCAGTTTTAAGGAAATTCTCTAATAAGATTTCTTAATTTTCTACTGTTAAAAACTAAATGATGCTTTTAGATGCATTTCGTGTGGATTGTGCGCTCATTTTATATGAAATAAAATTTTATTAACAATCGATATCGACAGTTTAGACAACACAGATGCATTCTGTAAGAAACGAATATCAACCTGGCGCCGTGGCTTAGTTGGTTAAAGCGCCTGTCTAGTAAACAGGAGATCGAGGGTTCGAATCCCTCCGGGGCCTATATCATTTTTTTTGTTTAGCCTTATAATTTTCTTCATTGGTTTCTTACTACCTACAAGAAAACTGAATTAAGTGCAATTATATTGTTAATATATACGATTTATACAGATCCGTAAATTCTTTTAGTATTGCGAACAGTCATGTCGAACGATAACACGCGAAGTGCAATTACGTTCTATCTCAAAGTCAAATGACTAAGTAATCAAATACAGTCTCCACTATGTAAACTTGTATTATCTGAACGTTCTACTATTCCGAATGCTCTATTATCAGAAGGTTTTGTTATCCGAAAGAATATGATCTTGTGATGCGTCCTTCCTATTGTTAAAACATTCTTTTACAACGATTAAAATTAATTCCAATCCAGACAATATAGAAAAACGGTGTCGTTTTAATCTCCCACTTTAGACATATTTGTCTAAAATGTACTTCGTATGAATCTACAAATCTATATTTGTAACTATTACAAACAGGACATCCTTTGCCGAACGATTAAAAGGCCATTACCAAATCCTTCCGCTGAAGAATTATCGGCTTACCTCATAGATTGCTGATCGCGTAGGAGTTCCGCTTTTGTGGCTTTGTTACGCAGAAATGGGCAAAATTCTCAAGTAAATAAAAATGTTGAATAACGCGTAAAGGATAAACGACTTTTTATGTGTTGCGTGTTGCGTAAAAATTAATATTTAAATTGCGGAATTAAATATTTCTCGACGAATAAATACACATTTAAGCAGCTAATCGAGTAAACATCGTTGATAAAATCCGCTGTGTGTTGATTTTATTCATCATTTATTATTCCAAGAAACTGTTGCTCATCTCTGGTAGTACGCAACCAAAAATGGTCGTCCGTAATTGAACGTGACCAAATTAATACTAAGGTAAAGCGCGTATTTACTGACATCCTAGACTGTTTTACTTAAAATGTCGAATAAACTGTAGATATTTTTACCGAGGAAGACCCGCATTAAGCACGTTTGCGTGATCGATACGGAAACGATACTCTATGGTAACGAAGCGTTTGAGCAAACGTCCTGTTTAACGATAAAATTTCGAACTTCTTGGACTGCACATCTAATATTCAACTTTAAAAGTATCGTCATTGCGTAGAAACATGGGAAATACAGAGAGCAACGTAGCGAGCGGAGTGAAAAAACAGACGGATGCCGGATCTATCTTGCTGTATAAATTGATCGACTTGAAAGGTACAGTGAGTCAGAGAATTATTGGCACAAACAATTTTATAGAGAGGGATAGTAACTGCACAACATAAAAATACAGTTTATTCTATGCGTACCTATTTCGACCAAAAGGTATCCGTGGAACTGAATAAATAACGGAGTAAAGCAATAAAATCGTTTCAGAGAATTGTATTTGTATTTTACCTTATCGTTTTCCAAGCGTAAACAAGCGTCTGATGACTGATAGGCCACTCCCCAAAGACAAAAAGTCCACTCAAGAATGCAATAATTACAAGTAAACGCTGTATCGCAATAGCGGGTGTATTTGAATCCGAATGCAGCGTGTTTCGTTTGATGGGAAGGAATTTTGAAACTTCTAATTATTGCATTTTTAAAGGGATCAGGCCTATTATGGACGACAGCGTAAATCGAACTTGTCGGAAAGTGGATATTGAAGATGACCGTTTGGGGGTTCTCGAACAGGAGGTGGTCTATTGGTAGACATGATGAAAAGAGCCACGCAGACCAAACAATATGCCGAACTGGATCACGCTCTGAGAACAAAAGTAGAACCGTATTTGTACAACAAAGGAAAAGGTAAATGGATTCCAATCGAGAAGCTGGTTTTGCTGCGGAACAAAGATCGACCGAAACATAAAATGGTAAAAAAGTATCATTGGACATCCTGGAGCGTTCGTTACTTTTTACACCTTCGACGATCGCGTTTCAGCTACCGCCGTTAAAGGCTATGGAGAATCCAACCGATTACGACATAGACAAGGACATGGGCGACGAGGAAGTCGACGAGACGAGTATAGGTAATGAAAACTATAGTAGCGTCACTGGCGCGGTCAGAAATTTACCAAAGGGGGAGTAATTAAAAATTAAAAAAGGGGTTCCCTAGATTTTTTTAGGCGATTATACATACAGAATTAAAATTGCTATTTATTTAAGTTTCGAGAGGTTCGAATTATAAAAATAATTTCGAGTGTCCCATCCTTGAAAAATCTATGGCGCCCCGCTTTTTTCCTCGTAACAGTCGCCCCAGAAGAACTCTGAGTCGTGTAGGTTGTTCTGTGTGCCAGATACGAGCAAATACAGATTAGTCTGCTGGAGTTTGAGTCAAAGAGGCGCGGTCGGTGAAACGATTCTACATTTGTGCATGTTACACGCGACTGCTATCCACATCGACCTGGCAAAACGTTTATTGCGCTTTTATCCGAAGCTCATCAACGATATCTACATCAGCGACGAATACTATGGTGAGTACTCAATTTCCTTTCATTTGTTCGTCAGTCTAAACCTTTTCTCTGCCCTCCAACAGGCGAAAATGCATTGCATATCGCGATAGTAAACGAAGATCCATCGTTGGTAAAGTTCTTACTCGACAGTGGCGCGGACGTTCACGAGAGATGCGTGGGGAACTTTATGTGCCCAGAGGATCAGAAAGCATCGAGGGTGGACAGCGTAGATCACGAATGGGTATGCGTAGCGCCGGAAACGAATTACAATGGGTAACGCTTTTTCGCTTGTACCGACGACTTCACTCTTGCGTCGATAACAGGACTCTAGAATACTCTCTTAAAAACATCGTATTTGTTTTACTCAAACAAAACACCTAGAAAGAACAACTGTTAACATTTTCGTTATGACGCAAAGGTTAAAGAATTTCTGAAAAAAGTACCAGATTCGTCGATGTTTGTTCGAGTAGGTACGTCTATTGGGGCGAATATCCTTTGAGTTTCGCGGCGTGTTTGGGCCAGGAGGAATGTTACAGACTGATGCTAGCGAGGGGCGCAGACCCTGATAAACAAGACACAAACGGCAACACAGTTTTGCACATGTTGGTGATCTACGAAAAGATGGTACATAATTAAAAGACCAGACCTCTAACAGAGAGGAAAGAACGGATAGTTTGACGATCGAATGACGAGTTCCTTTTGCAACGCAAGGCTTCGTTCGACATGGCGTACGAAGTTGGCGCGTCGCTGTCGCTGAGGAACGCCCAGCATCTAACACCTTTGACGTTATCGGCAAAATTAGCCCGGATCGATATGTTCTTCCACATCCTGAACATCGAGAGGGAAATTTACTGGCAGATAGGGAGCATCACTTGCGCGGCGTACCCCCTCTCGCAAATCGACACCATCGACGTCACCACGGGAAACATCAGTCACAATTCAGCTCTGAACCTGGTGGTTTTCGGCGTAAGTCGATAATTAAAGCTTCGCGTACGACTATAGTTCCAACCCTAATTCTTGCTCCCTGTTTAGGAGAAGGACGAACACTTGGAGCTGATGGACGGCATCCTGATCGACCTGTTGAACGCAAAATGGAACACCTTCGTCAAATCTCGATTTTACCGTCAATTCTTCCTTTTCTGTTTCTACTTCGTCCTGTCGTTGATCAGTTTCACCCTTCGTCCGGGGCCCTCGCCAATTGCATCCGGCGAGACTACGAATACAACTGACGTGCCCATCGGGTCGTCGACACCCAGTCCAGATCTTCCTTCGAACTCTACCTTCGAAATCTCGAAAAATTATCTAAATTCCAACCTTTCCGAACTGATCGAGAGGGCCTTTACCGCCAGCTTGATCGCGAATCTTAAATCCTCCTTAAACGTAACACCGACCTACTTCGAGAAGCTGAAGCACGACATTCTGGCAGATATAACGTCCACGTTGAGGAACGTTTGGTCGACGGACGTGAACGGGAACGAACTTGTTAACAACTCCTACGAAATGCCTTCTGGTACGAGCGAACACGTGTACCCAAGTAAAAACGATACAACTACGGATTATCTTAGAGTCACGATCAACAAGAGCCTACTCGTCGCGAAGAACTTACTGCTCGATGATGTCGCGTTGCCCGGTGACAACGACAAGAATAACTGGTACGTCGCGTTGTAACGACTTTTTGTACGAAGAAATAACGCAAATGATTAATTTGTTTGGCGTCCGCGTATTTATGAGCGATTGAAGAAGACGTTTGTTCGAACTCAGGTGGAGCGACCTCACCGAGGAGTGCAGACTGATGCAGCTGGCTACGTTCTCGGGAAAGATTCGCCTAACGGCAGAAATGCTGATGGAAGTCGCGGCTCTGCTCTACATTATTGCAGCGCTGCGGGAGGCCCGGTTTCTGGGTCTTAATATGTTCATTGAGAATCTGGTAGGACGATAATAAACGCAGAATCGATATGTTCGTTCTGTAACAAAAAAATATGGATACTAACGTTGTTTCCAGATGACCGCCCCGTCGCGGGTTATGTTCCTCTTCTCCTGTTGCATATTATTAACCTTTCCGTTCCTGCGACTGTCTTGCGCGGACGAAGTCGAGGACATGTTGGCCGTCGTCGTGATGTTAACCACTGCGCCCTATTTCCTGTTTTTCTGCAGAGGTTTCAAGACGGTTGGTCCTTTCGTCGTGATGATCTACAGAATGATCATGGGGGATCTCATCCGTTTCGTTTCCATCTATTCGGTGTTCGTGATGGGATTTTCTCAGGGTGAGGACTTTGTCGTACTATCGACTATCCGTTGCATGAAAACTCGTAGAGACTCTGAAAAGCATCGTCATAAAATTGAGATATCCGATGTGTGCTCGTGCCTTTTGGGTAAAAGGATCAATCCTCGAGCAAACCAAAGGAAGTCCGGCGTAGCCTTAACGAATCAAGACGGTCCAAACAACTTTCCAACGGATTCTCCTTCCATTTTTCTCCTACCGCCTGATTTCGTTCCGTTTTTACGATCGCTTCGCTCCCTTGGCCTGAAACTTTTGGCACATGATTGCAGATACATCGCGTCTCATTTTATTCGCATCACGAATATAAATAGAACCGAAATCGATTCGGTAAAGTCCACCCATCCGGTTGGTCGATCGAACGACCACATTATCACCGATGCTAACAACGATTAACGAACGATCGACACGATCGACGCCGGTAGCGCGGCGAATATTTCGCGAAGCGGCTCGAGCCGCCAGTTTCTCTTTCTTTTTCTTTTTCTGTTTTTTTTTTTTTTTTGAGTCATTAGCCAAATTATGACGACATCGAGGAGACGATGCCACTTCGCGTTATGACCTAATCGTCTGTTTTGCCGCATCAGATGCGACATTGACACAGATTATTGCACTGGAAGCTCGTCCAACGTGAAACATTCGTCTGCTACGAACAGAGGCACTACGCCAACATCTTACCAAGTTATCTACAGTAGCAGGCAAAAGTTTTAGACGACCATATTTTTTATAGATAGCCGCACAATATTATCGATACTAATTAGTAAACAATTCGTAGTTGGTCTCATACTCTACTTATGCTCGACCTAACAACATCCAAAACATAAACAGTATTGCGATGTTAATAAATTTATAAAAACAACGAAATTTAAGTGGAGCACATGCAATGAGATATTAGACTAATTAATTTAATTAGCTTCGATACACTTCAGTAGTCGAAGAAGTAATTTAACTGAAATTCTGGCGTCACTTTTAACCAATTGTGTGGTAAAGCTTTGTTGGAACTTGCCTCCCTTGCAATATTATGCAATCGGATTGTTCTATCAACGTCATTCCAACCATGCTGCATTAAGTTATTATCGCGTGTTTGGGCAGGTGTTTGAAGAACTTTATTGCAGTTGTGTAATGACCAACTCTTTGTTGATAAGAATTGCGTTTCCGTTCGCTGCCGACGTAGAAGTTAGAAGTATTTAAAATTCTTATTTTGATGGCATTCGTTTCGAGATTAATAAACTTTTGAATATATGTTATATGAAAATCAAGAAAACGTTCACTCTATAAAAGTTCTGGGGTAAGATTCGTGTTCTCTTGCCACTCTGTGACCAGATCCTTTAGTACAAATATTTATCATATACCACGAAGCATCGATGACAGTCAGGTCATTGACACCTTGCATGGGGTCCTTTGCTGTCAACGTGAAATCATAACCACTGCGGTATTCAGTGTACGCCATTTATTGTTGAATGACACCTTTATTGTTCCAGCTCCTTGCAGTACAATATTCTCAAGAAACGGCCTACGTCGCTAAATACGTTGGCCTCGACACGTGTATCTCCTTTCTTAAATAAGCGTTCACGCTAAAATATATCATTGTTACCTGTTAAGTAAAGCTATGTTGGGCGTTCAGTTTTATACACTTGTTTTAATTTGCACATTTTATAAAGATAAATATGTTGTACCGTGATCTATACGACTATACAGGATGTTCGGCCATCCCTGGGAAAAACTTTAATGGGAGATTCTAGAGGCCAAAATAAGACGAACATCAAGAATACTAATTTGTTGATTGAAGCTTCGTTAAAAAGTTATTAACGTTTAAAGTTCCACCCGTACTGAATTTTTTTCTCGAAAATACGCAGGATTTTGGGGATATGTCTATTCACCAAAAATGATTGTAATTGACCCCCGCAGCCGAAAATAATTTTTCCAAAACGATTTGAAATTTTTTTTTTCCTTCGAAAAATTTCACACCTTTTCGAATTTTTTTCTTGAAAGTGGGTAAGATTTCGAGGGTATGTCTAATGACGAAAAATAATTGTAATTGACCCCCGCAACCGACAATAATTTTTCCAAAACGATTTGAAATTTTTTTTTCTGTCGAAAAATTTCACACCTTCTTGAATTTTTTTCTCGAAAATGGGTAGGATTTTGGGGGTATGTCTAATGACGAAAAATGATTATAATTAACCCCCTCACCCAAAAATAATTTTTCCAGAAGGATTTGAAATTTTTGAATTTAATTGTTATTATCTTTTTAACGAAGCTTCCATCAACAAATTGGTATTCTTGATTTTCGTCTTATTTTAGCCTCTAGAATCCCCCATTAAAATTTTTCCCAGGGGTGGCCGAACATCCTGTATATTCCTCCCATTTCTTCATCTTGCAGCCTATTACATTATATTTCTATCTTTCGACAATCCCAATACACCGGAAGGAGTTGACGATTCGATAAGCAATCCGATGCCATCGCCGATGGAGAGCGTGATGGCAATGTTTTTAATGAGCATGACGAATTTCGGAGATTACTATGGTGCGTTCGAACGAACACAACATGAGATGGAAGGCAAGGTACAGATATACTTTGCCCTTCAACAATTTTATATTCCACGTTATTTCTCTGTTGTATCCTATCGTGTTTACATTATATGACATTTTTAATAAAACACACACGCATATCTATACAAACTTTCTTTGATAGCTATTGCGCGCTATATCAGTGATAAGTTAAATTTGCCTTTATCAATTTGATAAGATTGTTTTAAAACATAAAAATAATATTAGACATACAGGAAGTAATATATTTACATACATATGTATTATTTGCATCATTATTATTATTGTTATTATTTTTATGTGAATTATTATTATTTTAGTAGGCTTACCATCGCATTCTATTAGCAGCTAGCAACAATTCACGCGAACGCTAATTCTATTTATAGTTCCTGTTCGTTCTGTACATGGCGATCGTTGCGATTTTGCTTGTAAACATGTTGATCGCTATGATGGGGAACACGTATCAGAAAATCGCTGAAACCAGGAACGAATGGCAGAGACAAGTACTTTTTTCCTTCTCTTTTCTTGCGCTCTATCATCGCTAATCGTATTTTTATTAAGATATGCGTTGCAGTGGGCACGCATAGTGTTAGTAGTAGAAAGAGGAGTAAGTCCAAAGGAAAGGCTGAAGAAGCTAATGGATTACTCGCAGCCGATGTCCGACGGTCGCAGAGCATTGGTACTTCGTTTAAATCAATCGGTAAACAATACCTAATCGTCGCATTAAAATGTGGATGAGCATGAAACAATTCAACGATACGCACGTTTCAGGAAGAGGATAAAGAAGAAATGAAAGAAATTTTGGAAATGAAGAGGACACACGATAAATTGTACAAGAAAAGGCAGGCCAAACTGGCAAAGGGAAAGGTCGTCGCGTCTGAAGATAATGTTATTTTGTAATTTAATGTCTGTATTTCGAAAAATACGAAGATATTTACTGTACGACCGTTACTGTAAATGCATAAAAGAAACGAGGGGCAATTGAAGTGCTGTTTTTATACCTAACCTCAATTAAGTAATGTATCCTTGTCTGAAATTACTTTATCCGGGTGTTCTCCGTTATAATGCGAATCGTCGAATGAAAAATAGCATATACCGACATAACGCAATAACAATACCTATTGCAGTAACTATAGCAACCGTTTACTATAGCTAGTAACGATTCTCATGCCTCGTGAGCTTGCAACTTTGTTGCTTCGAGTCGTACCTTCTTCGAACGAGAAATAACCTGAAAATTGATATGGAAATGAGTAAATTAAGATCGCCGATCGATTATAAAAATTTGGAGCTAGAGCTTGTAGAGGCTCTTAAAGCTGACGAGTTGTACAGATTGCAAAATGACGCGAAAATCAGAGCGGTGGAGCAGAATGTTCCTACGTACGAAGACTTTAGACAAATGGTGATGTTACAGTGCGTTTATCTCTATCGCATAACGATTTAATCTAAATAAAAATCACTTCCAGGTAAATGCCGCGCACCTAAAGCCTTTGCAACGTATGGACGTTCGATCCAAAGTAAAGGGATTTTGGAATCCTCTCGTTAATAAGAATAACTCGAATACGAAAAAAACACTCGAGTTTAAAGACAAACGGTTCGACGAGAGCAAAAGTAGCAACGTCCCGAGTGACGAATTGCCTAACACGTACGAAGAATTTATTCGAGTTTGGAAAACGATCGACGGATACGAAGCCAAATTTAATTATCTCAGAGACTTAAGGTAAGACGTACGCGAATCTTAATGCTAAAAAAATCGTTTAATGTAAACATTCATGTACTTAAATAATATTCCAGAGAAATGTTACGGGAGAAAATTTTTCGTACTGAAATTCCTTCGGTGTTATTTATCGAACTAATAAACGTATGCCTCGATCGAACTGTTGCGCTTGCGGACGACATCGATCCCGTCGTTGATATTCTAACTGTTTTTAGCCAGTGCAACAGATTTTGCTTGACAGTGTGTTTTATGGGAGAAAACGAAAGAGCCACGAGCACACGACTATTCCACAATTTGCTTGCCAGAGCAGAATGTCGGGACGAACGTCTCAAGAACGCAATAAAGTCGTTGGGATTAACTTACGGAATCGTACTCGAATAGCGATATTGTTCTCGCGATCGATTTAGAAAAACTATTAACAAACGATAACGAAGAGATTCTCGACATTCGTGGCAGGGAATTGCAAAGGTTAAAAAAAGTATTTGAAAGAGTACAAGTATGCGTTACCGACACTACCGACCGCACCGAGAAAGTCACGTGATCGTCAAATGCCCAATATGGCCGCGCATACCGTAACACCAGTTCGAAGTACCGTGATTGTAGCCGATTAATGTTTAGTTCGCAGATCAACCGAAATTCCGAGTCTCCTCTTCTCTTTAATCGAAATGACACGAGGACTTAGTACCGAATTTTCTTGTTGTCGTTGCCCGAGACGTATCTCGCGATGCTTACACATACGTACGCGGAATGACCCGATGTTGTACGTGTGTGCATATATCCGTACGTTCGCACGCATTTGGTAAACAAACAGAACAGTCGAATCGTTCGATATAGAATGTCAATCAGTAGTGCTTCTTGCTATACCGTTTGGCAAGAAATTAGAAAATAAATGCGAAACATCAACTGTCAGATATCGCGATTCTATTTAATTCGAAACGTTCTGATAAGGTATACACATGTAACGTTCGCCTGGAACTATATGCGTACAGTACGTTTAGCTAGTGTATCGTTTGACATCACGTGACGCGTAATAATATATTGTAATGAGCGAAACTAGAAATATCTAAAGCAATTACAAGTTCTGTCGTTGCAAGGAATATACATACGCGTCGTACAATTGTTTGACATCCTGTAAAAACGGAAGCAGCGGTTGTGTATCCGTGATAAAAAGTAAACAGAATTTTATCGAGTGACTCATCGAGAATATGCGGTTAGAAGAGATGCCATTGCGTTTGAGCTCGGACGAGCGGGATTTTGAAATGGACGAGGAAACCGACTATCTTCTTCAACCGTCCGAAGATAGTATACGACTTTTGACATCGAGAAGACGACGAATCAACGATTGTTCCATATTTCTTAGGAATTTTCTTTGTGGGTAAGTTTTTCTCTGCGTTCGATTTTCCAACGAACAAACAAATGGGAAAAATGGTACGCGTAATATTCGATCGACGATTTCCATTAAATTACAATTGTAACCAACAAGAGAAATAATAAAAGCTCATCGAGTCAGTGCAGAAAGTGTGACGTCTAAAACACAGAAATAAGTCTCTAAGTAAATAGAGCCGTGCTTCTGTTTGAAAGTTGCCGCTATGTATGATTAACAGTATGAAAAATGCTCGATCCTAAAAAAATAATATATCAAAACTTCTAGACGATTAGTTTTAGCAATATTTTTAGTAACACGCGTTTAACGTAGTTATTAATAACGTTACTTTACACGATGAATGTTGAAACATAAACTACATAGGATATTTCCATTTCGACGACATTTATATTCGATAATATTGTTATGGTTATTGTTGTAAAGAATATATATATAGTACAAACGCCTTAATAAATAATTTTGATTTGTACTGAATCGTTGAACTTAAGACTATTGTTGTTTTCAACTATTATTTTTAAAAACTCTTCTTTTTAAAACCGTTCATAAACGTTTATCTTTACGAACTTGAATATATTTTATAAAAAGTTTGATAAAAATGCAAAAATATTTTACCATAAATGGTGTAAATGTGTACTATGTGGATAATTCGATTCACTGTAGCAAGACGATGAATTCGTCTTATAAGCGCGTGCTTCGTGGATGTTATATGATGTCACAACCGTCACAACAGAGTCGTGTTAAACGTCGAAAATTTTTTCCGAGACAATTTTTCTTAACGAGAGAATAAATAATATTGTTCTCTTATATGGTTTGTAACGAAGAAATATCTAAATGGAGACGCAAAGCAATGTTATAAGGCTATCGAAAGAAGATATCCCGTTAATATCTAGGCCGCGTAATGACAACTCGTGGACAAGGTGACGTACATTTTGCTGTGGCCAGAAAACTTCGATCTCCGTACAATTCTTGTTCTTTTGAAAGCGTTAATTAGTTATTATCGACTATTTTTACGGCATTTAGCTCAATTTTGACCATGTTTTGCAACAAGTATCGTGAAATTTTTATCCAGCTCTACTCCGTATTAAATAAGTATGTGTCTCGTATTGTAATCGTTATCTACGAATTTTCGATTTCTTTCGTTTTTCGTCGTAATTAATTGGACGATAATGTTGTTAACATATTAAAATGAAAATAATATATAATCAGTTGGTAATTAATTACCTTCTTACCTTAGCTTTCTACTTATTCTTTGTTTTGACTCATAGGTGTTGTACGTGGATGTGGAGAAGATGTTGCAGAAAACGCGAATTAAGAGCCAGAGTGATTCATATCGGTCAACCGATGCACGAAAAGTTTCCCACTAATGTTATACGAAATCAAAAGTACAATGTTGTCACTTTTCTGCCCTTGGTGAGATTTAATGCCAAGCATTGGAACATACTGTAACATAAAAGAAGAAAAATAATGTTATTTTCTGCGTGTTTTAGGTTCTCTTTCAACAATTTAAATTTTTCCTGAATTTATATTTTTTACTTATGGCAATATCTCAGTTCATACCAGACATACGAATAGGATACTTGTACACATATTGGGGACCATTATGTTTTGTGTTAACTGTTACAATTTGCCGAGAAGCCATTGACGACTTCAGACGGTATAAAAGAGACAAAGAAGTTAATGCCCAGAAATATTACAGACTGGTAAAAGGTTTTGATACACCAGAATTAGTACCAAGCTCAAAGTTGCGAGTAGGTGATCTGGTAAGTGATTTAATAAAATAATAAAAAAATGCCATTTACGTTTAAATACAATATAAAAAAAAAATATTTTATTTACCCATTCTCAGGTAATAGTAGAAAAGGGTCAGAGAGTACCAGCTGATTTGGTTTTATTACGTACAACGGAAAAATCCGGAGCGTGTTTTGTGAGAACCGATCAATTGGATGGTGAAACAGATTGGAAGTTACGGCTGGCTGTACCAGCTACCCAAAAATTGGAATCTAATTCTCAATTGTTTGATATAAAAGCAAGTTTATACGTTGAGAAACCACAGAAAGATATACACAGCTTTATTGGTACATTCACGAGAGTGAGTCTTCAAATATTTGATTTGTCTGCGAAAGTTATTTGTAATGAGAAATAAACTTTTTTGCGATATTTCTTACAGTACGATGGATACAGCAGCGAGGAAAGCTTAGGTGTAGACAACACATTATGGGCAAATACAGCTGTAGCATCAGGTTCCGCTCTTGGTATCGTTGTATATACAGGGCAGGAAACTAGATCTCTCATGAATCATTCTGCTCCACGATCAAAAGTCGGCTTATTAGATCAAGAAATAAATCAGTTGACGAAGGTATTATTCAATTACGACGGTGCCTTGGACATTGGTCGACGTTCGGGATCAAAACTGGCCGAAGTTGGAAGGAGAGAAACCTTCCAGGAAATTCCGTGTCTCTTTCTTTCAGTGAACGCGAGTAAGATAGAGATGTATAACGCGGCACATCGATATCTCACTGTAGATTTATAAACATAAACACACTTGTCCGTTGAGACTAGCGGGAAGCCAGTTCCAAGAACTGGCAGGGATAGCAACCGGCTAATTTCCAAGGCATCGATGTACATATTACAAAAGCTGTGTAATTTCGACTGTAATTTCTCTCATTATTTTGTTATCAATGATTCTAAATTTTAACTCTATAGGTCTTGTTTTGTGCTGTGATCGGCCTTGCGTTGGTAATGATGTCTTTGAAAGGATTTAATGGACCGTGGTACCGTTATATGTTCCGTTTCGTTTTATTATTTTCATATATAATTCCGATCAGCTTAAGAGTAAACTTAGATATGGGAAAAGCATTTTACGCATGGTGCATACAGAGAGATAAAGAAATTGCTGGAACAGTCGTGAGAACGACTACTATTCCGGAAGAACTTGGCCGTATCTCGTATTTGTTAAGCGACAAAACTGGCACGTTAACTCAGAACAAAATGGTTTTCAAAAAGCTACACTTGGGCATGATATCTTACGGTCAAGAAACATTTGACGAAGTTATGAACGTGCTGAAAACATGTTACTCTGTCAATTCCAAAACTTCACCGGTGAAACCAGCGGCATCCTTACATAGTGGAAAAGTAAGAAGATCTGAAAGTACTAGAATATACGATGCCGTGCATGCTTTGGCGTTGTGTCACAATGTAACGCCGGTTTACGACGAAATAAATAAATCCTCCAACTTGGACACGGTTAGTGTGCAAACAGGGGAAACAGAAGATTCTGGTTCTATTCAAAGGTAATTTTCACAAAATTAATGATTATGACACATAGTTTATTTTTAAAAGTATGTCGTTTCAAGCGTAGTTCATTGATCTATGAATAGACTTTGATCCGTGTTTGTTGATAGAGTCATTAAAACGTTTTCGATCCTTTAGTCAAACGGAAGCGGATCAGCATTATTATTTGCCAGAGCAAAAACGCAATTATCAAGCTTCTAGCCCAGACGAGGTAGCATTGGTTAAATGGACGGAAGAAATGGGATTAGCTTTAGTGAAGCGCGACCTGAATATTATGCAGTTGAAAGCACCAAGTGGCAAAATTTTAAACTATGCGATTCTACAAATATTTCCGTTCACATCAGAGACCAAAAGAATGGGAATAATAGTGAAAGAGGAATCTAGTTCGGAAATAGTATTTTATCTGAAAGGAGCGGATGTAGTTATGTCCGGAATAGTACAGTACAACGATTGGCTGGAAGAAGTCTGCGGTAACATGGCTCGAGAAGGTCTAAGAACGCTGGTTGTTGCAAAAAAGAATTTGACGGAAGAACAGTATCTCGATTTTGAAGCAAGGTACGCCCGCGCAGACATGCCCCGCGATGAAGCGATTGGAAACAATTTTTTTACTCGAAAAATATTTTTCTCTCAGATATAATGCAGCGAGAATGAGCGTCAGTGATCGTGTTTCAAGAGTCGCCGCGGTTGTCGAAAGTTTAGAAAGGGAGATGGAATTACTGTGTGTAACCGGCGTTGAAGATAGATTACAGGATAGAGTAAGACCAACATTGGAAGTGCTAAGGAACGCTGGGATTAAAGTAAGCGCATCGCACGGAATTTCATCTTTTCCCGACGGGTCTAATTTTTCTTATCATCTTCAGATTTGGATGCTGACCGGGGATAAATTGGAAACTGCAACGTGTATAGCAAAATCTTCGCGATTAGTTTCACGAACGCAGGGTCTTTACGTTTTTAAATCTGTCGTAACGCGCACGGATGCTCATTTGGAATTAAATACATTTCGTAAAAAGCAAGACTGTGCCTTAGTTATCAGCGGAGATTCTCTAGAGGTGTGTTTGCAATGCTACGAACAAGAATTCTTAGAACTAGCATGCGGTTCGCCCGCCGTTGTTTGTTGTCGATGTTCTCCTACGCAAAAAGCCGAAGTTGTCAGTCTTATCCAGAGACACACAGGTAAAAAAACCGCGGCTGTCGGAGACGGTGGAAACGATGTATCTATGATACAGGCAGCGGATGCTGGTAAATATTATTCTCATATTGTTTCTATTAGAATATGTAACACAATTGTCCATCATGAATATTATTTTGCAATATCCTCTAGATCAAATGTTTTTTATTTGTCGAACTGGCTTATAGAGTAGCATTTGACAATTGATGTTTTGTAGGGATAGGTCTTGAAGGTCTTGAAGGTAGACAGGCCTCTTTGGCCGCAGATTTTTCCATCTCCCAATTTAGCCATCTGGCTAATCTCTTATTGGTTCACGGACGAAGGAGTTACAAACGGTCTGCTGCTTTAAGTCAATTCGTTATTCATCGTGGTTTAATTATTTCGACTATGCAAGCTGTATTTTCTGCAGTCTTTTATTTATCGTCAGTATCCTTATATCAGGGATTTTTAATGGTGGGGTAAGTACAAAATTAGATATTCCTGAACCAGTTCCTCGAACATGGTAAAAATAGAATTTATTATTATTTTGCAGATATGGAACGATATATACGATGTTTCCAGTATTTTCTTTGGTGTTAGACAAAGATGTATCCGGGAAAATTGCGCTCACTTATCCAGAGCTATATAAAGAACTTAGTAAAGGTCGATCGTTATCTTACAAGACATTTTTCATGTGGATTTTAATAAGCATATATCAAGGTAAATATATTAGACATTTTTGTTGACCGTATACGTTTCAGGAATATGTTAACTTTCTGTGTCGTGTATTTTCTAGGCGGAGTTATAATGTACGGCGCGCTTATAATGTTTGAAGATGAATTCATTCACATAGTAGCCATTAGTTTCACAGCGCTCGTTCTGACGGAATTAATTATGGTAGCTTTAACGATCAGAACATGGCACCATATTATGATACTTGCAGAGATTTTCTCCTTGGCTCTTTATTTGTTATCTCTAGTCGTTCTTAAAGACTACTTTGGTATGTTTCATTCGTATCTTTTAACAAATTAATATGTAGATGTGGTTAAAAAAATTTGATTATCTTCTTTTTTTTTGTCTAACACAGATGCCGAGTTCATCAAAACTACAGACTTCTTGTGGAAAGTATTGCTGATAACTTTAATTTCCTGCATGCCATTATATATCTTGAAATTCCTACGGAAAAAATTCTCACCTCCAAGTTACACCAAATTATCCTAAGTTACGATATACAATAATTTCACTTCGCAGAAGTAGTTCATACGGTGAATTGAAAAGGTCTGCTTTGCATCGAAATGGTACGAAAAAGTGTTTGCAAAGTAATTATCTTTGATTCCCGATTCGAGTCCTTTGCTCAGTATGAAATAGATAAACGCTCATTTTGTAAATCTCCTCACTATTTTTCTAACTATACTGCAAATAATCAATAAATACAAACTTTACAACTTTAACATTGAAGTGCAACTGTTAACGAAGTTTTCGAATTTCCTGTGCTATCGATATTATACTGAGCATGTCAACTGGACCAACCCGACGAATCAAATCAAGCTTATTTTTTTCGAATTTTTAACTAAAGATAAATTATTCCATTAATCTATTAACGTGTAAAATTAATTGTTCATCGATAACGTATAAAAGTTAATTATCCTCTATTTATTCAATTTAGGTTAAAATGTATTAAAATTTCGATGACTGTATAGGGACTCTTGAAATTTAGCTGTTCAATCATATTACGTTACTGTTTATTTATAAAATTAATTAGCGAGATTTTCCCTTCCATGAAATGTGTTCGCGTAACATACGGCATTTAATTACAGTTTTGCATAATATTTACTGTTTATATTCAATCGTACCATTTACAGTATTTTTTATATTAAGTTTATAAATCTTAGACGCTTAACTAACTAAAAGCATATATAATGCCTCACTTGACATTTTTTTCATGTATTCAATAAATATATGAAAAGTTTTTAATTTTTGTTTTACATTTGAATATAAGAATTATTTTCAAGTATGATGTTATTCATTGCAGTTTTATTTTTTGTGAATACACAACACTAATAAAAGGAAACTGATTTTTATATTCGTGCGTAAATTATAAGCATGTAGAGCTAGTTGTAATTGTTATTAGTTATAATGTTGAAATGTATTGTACTATAGATGACATAGTTATTTCTAGATAAATATTATTTGACTCGATGACATATTTGTAATTAATTTATGCGCAAATAAAATAATATATTCATTTGTCTGATTAATTCTTTATACCGTTCTTTCTCTAACTACTCAAGGTAAAGCTTGGTATCTAAATAATAATAGTATACAACCCGAAATTGTTATAAAAGTTATTTATTCTAATTTATCTAATCTCAACGCGTAATTTTTCACGAGCATATTTTTTTATTAAATCGTGAACATTGTTCACTTCTCTCTTTGATAACGTTCGGTTCATATCTCTATATACTATAGTATAACAATGCGATTTTCTTTTAGTTTCAGGATGAATGTATTCATCCTTCAAAAAAATTTGTTCTACCCGGTCACCGCCAACATTTCGTACTAAATCGCAAAAATCGTTCCTTGAGTAGCTACCATCTACGGGTAACCAAAAGCTTAAATCGTTTCTACACTGAGGAAAAACACTAACAGGCTGTAAAGAAATCAATTAATTATTTACTTATTTCACAAACAATGTTAATTACGTTTTTAAAATTGAGATTCAGAAAGAAGTTCGTGAAACAGTAAAACCATGTAATAACTATATTTTGAAGAAGCATATTAATGTATATTATTTATAATTATTAGTGTAACTTTCTTTATAGATGAATTTACCAATGATGACTTCATAATAAAGTTGAAACATATAGATAATATACATGAATATATTTGTTCAGTTTATCACTGTTATTAATTCTTAATATATTCCATTACCTTATACTGTATTGTTGTATTAGGATCATTGAACTCAAATTGGCTCAAAAAGCCAGTATCTTTGCTCCAAAATAACCTGATATCAGGAATATTATATAAACACATAGCTAGTCTTTCCAAGCCCAGTCCAAATGCCCATCCAATGCGTTCTCTTACACCTGCATTTGTTAAAATTTCTTGATGCATAATACCACATCCCAATATTTCTAACCATTGATTGTTATGATAGACTTCCAATTCCCATGATGGATGTGTAAAAGGAAAATATTGCCCTACCCATCTAGTTTGGACCTCTAAAATTAAAAGTAATAATTTTGTACTTAATTGAAGTTGCACTTATTTATTAGAATTTTTCTTTTTTATCCAATTACTTGGTCCAAAAAGTATCTGTGCCAATCCTGTCAAAGTATTTTTTAATTCATGTTCCATTATCTTAACAGATTCCAAAGTGTGGCAAGCTTGCTTCTCATTACTTTCCACACCTCTGTGTTCGAACAGCTTTAATTCATTAGAATTGCTTGTATTTTCAAATACCTCTTCTACCGTACATAGTCTGACACCATCTACTTGATGAAATACAGGATAATGCTTGCTGTCTATTTCATCTCTGCGATAAACATCCCCAATTACAAGGAAATTGTTCAATCCCATAGAAATTAGTTCCGACTGATGTGCAGTTGTATGTGCACGTAACAAAGTATCTTGATTTATATAATAACAATCATTTTTCTGCCTACTTAAATGATTGCTTGGCACAAGAAGGGAGTCAAAATTTTGAGCAACCGTCACTATAGGGGATATGTTGTCAAATACACTGAAGATTGGATTCCCAATACGATTACAAAATTGCATGTAAAAATAATTAACGATACGTTGACGTACATGGGACAAAGGATGGAACGGCGTAACATGCAAGTTACTTCCTAATTTAGAAATAACATTTGTACTAATGTTCGTCCATTCGTCTGTTGGATACTTATGGCCGAGCAACGTTATTTCGTTACTTGGTTTAGCTTCAGAAACAGTCGATAAAGCTTTACATAGCGGTGATCGTACGCTATTATGCTTCAAAAGTTTATACACGTTATACCTACAAAATTATGTTTTAAATGACATCGTAAAAGCAATTAATTATACTGTTACAGTACAACACAACAAATAATCTAACCATCTTAGTATCATTGCGACGCAATAATTTTACGTATCTCGGAATCTCAAGCTCTGTATATTCAAATATAATTAGGAGACTAAAATATATTTCATAGACATATTATATTTCGTAATTTGTAATCAAAATATAAAGACTGTACAAAGACTACTTTGTTTGTAGGTAGATATTGCAGGAAGTCGTCACAGTATAAATAACGCATAACGATTTAAGGAGAATTTACAATGCTGGTAACATTTACAAGACGATGCCATTTAAATTTTTCTTTTTGTAAAATTGTAAATTATTTGGAATCGAAGCATTAACAATTAAGGTATGTAATTAGTACAGATTTAGAGATCAAAATTCGATGAGGGGTCTTCTGTAACCGTGTCAAATACGAACACACGCGGTAGAAAATCTACAATCCGCATTCACATTTAGTTTCTAGTGTATTCGAAACGATGGCTGATAGTCGCAATGTAATATTGAATCTTTACCGAAGTCTTATTCGAGAAAGTAAGAAATGGAATTCTTACAATTATCGGTAAGTTTAAACTGTTAAACAATGGAAAATTAACACTTTGAGATATTGTTTATTGACCTTGAATTTTGTCCATTAAACTGAAAATAAACTACGTACATTCTATGCATCGATTGTAACCGCATTTAATCTGTATGCATTTATATTCATTGTAGGATGTACGCTTTGCGGAAAATACGACACGAATTTCAAGAGAATAAAGCACTTCGAGATCGCGAAAGGATTAACGAGGAGTACAAAAAAGGACAGGAAGTGCTTGAAGTTATTAAGAGACAAGTGACCATTGGCAATCTTTATGCCACAAAACCACTAATTATCGAAACTATGAAAAAAAGATCGAATTTCAATTAAAATTGCACACGGTGTGAGTGTTAGTGAATGTCTGTAAAAAGAACTATAATCCGTATAAGATATGACAAAATTATAGTTAGTATAAGGTTAAGATAGATCTAAAGATCTTCAAAGTTCCATAATAATTTTAAAGATTCCTCATAATGCGGAATAAAACAGAATATTTGTTACTGTAACAAAGAGATGTAATAAATAATGTGTATAACGTTTCTAGACTATTATTTATAAGTAAAAGTGTATGTAATAACGATATGTTGTATATGTTGCTGAAATAAAGTATGTGGAATATTTGTCATATCTATTGACCTTCATTTTTGAAGTGTGATTATACATATTTAATAAATGGTGATTTAAGTATTTTCATGTATCGTTGAACTACTTTACCAAAGATGGTGGGAGTTAAGAAACGGCTAAACGGAAGAAATTTTTTGAAAGCTTCGGGTGATTTCCTGAAATGTGACGTTTTACTATTGTACTGTTTCGCGAATCAAAATCGAGACCTACTAGACACGCCAGTGAAAATTAGGGATAGTGTGCAAAATCACTAACAGTGATTTATTACAGTGATCACAAAATCACGATCACGCTCGTGATTAAACTCCATTCGCGACCGTGATCTGGAAGATGGCGTTGTAGTAGCGGTTCAAAAGAATTACAAATGCGCCAAATTTAAATTGTATAATAGTAATGCAGTCTAAACATTGCTTTTAAACCATATTATATTATAATACATATACAGTTTAAGGACATAATTCGTGAAAAGTGGAAAGAACGCTACCTACCAATCAAAAGCGATCACGAAGAATCACAAATCACCATGATTCTAGTGAAAATATCTTCAGTAATAAAAGAAAATGATTCTAGATGTGTATTTGGTAGTACTGATAGATCAGCTGTTTCCATTTTTTCACGATGACAGATGGAGCGTATTACGATAACAGTTTATGTACTTGATGGTGCTCCGAAACGACTACGATGAGTAGTATAGTATCGTGAATTGAACAAATAAATTATATTAGTAAAAATGGCAATGAGAAATTTGACGGAACCGTTCATTTTAATGCGGAATAATGCATTACAAAGCAAACATATATACGCTGAACAGGTATGACGAGTATAACCTTTATCTAATGGAAATTATGCGATGTCAGTCTTACACGAGAGGATTTAAAACTTTCATGGTATAACATACTTTTTCCAGAATCTGTCTGATCGAATGGCGTTAGTAGCTTCGGAGACTGGCAGTTCTGATAATGTAGAATTGAGAAACATCAATTTGGAGAGTAATGCACCACCTGTTTGGATAGATGCCTTGGAAGAAACACAATATATTTTAAGTAGATTACGCGTGAAGATAGACAGCTTAATAGAGTTACAAGCTAAACAGTTAACTAGACCGACGTTAGATGATACATCAAAGGTTCGTCTACAACTTTAACGCGATACTAGTTCTCTTGAAAGTTAAAGAACCATCGTATAGATAACATCAGAGATTCATACAATCGTTCTGATTTATTTCGATTACTTAATTATTAGAGAGCAAATAGTTAAAAACATGTCTACAGGAAGAAAGACAAATGGAACAACTGACGCGAGAAATAGGACGCGCATTTTCTAGCGGTTACCGTCAAGTGCAAACTATCAAAACTGCAACAAGGCATACTAATAAACCTATAGAACGTCAGTTAGCTGCAAGCGCGGTAATGGCTCTTTCGACCGCTTTGCAAGAGCTGGGTCTTCGATATAGATCAGCTCAGAATCACTACTTAACACGTACGATTTCTACGATTTCTACGAATTGGAAACCTTTCGAACAAATATTTAGAACAATTTTTTACGATTTTAGAGATAAAATCGAGGGAAGAGAGGAGCAATCAATTTTTTACCGAAGATCAATCGATATTTTTAAATAACGCCACGACCGATACGTGGTTAATGGAATCTAATGAAACAAATTCGGAGAGTTGGCACAACAACGAGCAACGACAAGACTCTGTACTTTTACAATTAGAAGACACGGAGGATAGAATGAAATTAGCCGTGGAAAGAGAAGAACAAATTGGCAACATAGTTCAAAGTATAGCGGATCTTCGGTATATATTTAAAGTAAGAATCTGAAACATTACCATTGTATTAATATTAGTGGAAATTTTGCTACTTATGATTGTATTAAAAAATTTTAAATAAGAAACTTTATCTGAACAGGATTTAGCGAATATGGTGCAGGATCAGGGCACTATCTTGGATAGAATCGATTATAACGTCGAACAAACACAAGTACAAGTACAGGAAGGCTATAAACAATTGAAAAAGGCGGACTCTTATCAAAGAGCCAATAAAAAATTATATTGTATAGTCGTTCTCGCTGGAGCTATTATTCTAGTTAGTTTTCTTTTCATCGTATTCAAAACATAAGACACAATATTGATATGAATTGGGTAAATACATCCTAATATAAAAACAGTTGTTATCCATCGATGTTTCTTGAAAAGAAACGTATTTATAACACACATCCTGCGCGGTAAATAGTATTTTTCGATGAGATTCACAAGTATCGTAAATAAGTGAGATAAGCAGGAGAATAGTTGCTGCACCATTAATCCGAACGCGTTACGAACGTTATTGTCTCATCAATATGATGGATTCAAACACATTAATCATACATTAATGTTTTGTGATACCTAGTAACAGTGAATGTTATTTATAAAAGTAATACGTAAGTACGGAGTCAGTTTTACGCAATTGAAACGACATAACTCAGAAGTGTAACGAATTTGTCATAAAAGTATAATTTTTCAAAAAAGTGAGAAATCTCTGTCTACAGGATTTTGAGAATTACGTTAAACGTTTTTATCTAGTTGACAATAGAAACTGTTCTGCTGTTGTTAATCAAAGTCATTCCAGTTAATGAGACGAACGTGGTATCGTTTGTTTCGTTATCGTACACGTCGTATTTAATTGTATTTTTAAGTTTAGATTGATTGTAACATATATTTATACTAGAAACCTAATTACGCGACTATAACTTATAGATCAGCTCTTATTCTCCAACGAATGGGAGAGAAAGAGAAATCTAACGTGTTCATATGTAAAACCAAATTTATGAAGTGAATACAAAGAATACCTGTGGATAAATTATATACCATTTAGTCATTTCACTGTTTTAGAAAGCATTTGTAGTCAGGCTTAATACTTCTATGTAATGTTATTCTTTCTCTAATAAAAAGAATTATATTTCAGCAAACGCACGATATAAACGTTATAATTTCGTTTAATACAAACGTAAATATCTTAGATGAACGACTGACAAGTGTCCCAACAAATGGCAAGATTAATAACATTTTGGTTCAAGCAGTGTGTAATTTCCATAATACTTAATGATACGATACGGGATAAATTTCGTTTGAACATTCACTTTTTATCTTAAGATTGAGCGATACGTATATTTACATTATCTACATAATTTATTTAACCTCATTCGCCTAACAAACACGTTATTTAAAAAAATACTACCCTCACGAAGTATAGATGATCTTTCTGTTTTCACATATCTATTTATATACAATTTGCACATTTATATACAAATATATCTACACATTTTATCACGCTACAAGTTACAAATCGAGCACCGATGGACAAAATCCAAAGATAAAAAGATCTTCCGGTAAAAAAATCGGTAACAATTTTAACGTGTTCGCGATGTAATTTGTTACTGCAATTAACGTTTATTCTAATAAATGGAATGCAGTAAATGCTGTTAGCAACGTAATGCTAATTTTATTGTACCATTGCTACCCGCGTATGCTAGAATTTGTTCCTTTCGTTTCGACTTAAATCTGAAGATCGTACAGTTACGTGGAAATGTCGGGCGATCGTTTCCCCCAAAGCAATGGCGAAACATCTCTGTGTAAATGGAGAAACGACATTTTCATGTAAATGTAAAAAAAATGTAAAAAAGGCTGTATACGATTGACGTTTGAACTACGACATACCTCGTAGTGCACATCCGTTTTAGGGCGTTGTTACCACCATCGACAATTTATAAACGCGTAACAATCGTGACCGAAAAATTACGCTTATTTACATCGTACAGTCGGAAAGTGAGGCTCAAGTGGTGGAGGTGTTCAAAATATGGGCTAAGATTCCAAAGGCTCCGCCAAGTATGTAACGCACAAAGTTATCACCGACCAAAGGACCCAGGGCGTAGAGGCCAGCTCTCGGTGCTTTAGTCACCTCGTACGTAAAATCATCGACCTCGATCGGATTCGATTTACCGCCTATAGGTTTGTCTGGGAACTTTCCAAGACCGATACCACCGGCTTCCAGATAGGACAGGTCAGGCTTATACCCTGCGAATAAATATTTCTTTATAATCGTCAGAACCGTGGTTAAGTACTGTATATACAGTAAAACCTCGATTTAACGGACAGAATTCTATGTCTCCTATGTTGGTACATCTTCGGATTATGTGGCCTTTGGTTGGTTCTTTTATGTTTTATTCTAAATTTCGTCGGCTCGAGACACACTGAATGGGGGGGGAAATGAATCTAGAAAGGTTAACCATGCATCTAATGTAATGCACCTCTCTGGCAAGATAAGATAATATCTTGCCAGTATACGTTAAAATAAACGTGGAAGATGATGGATGATTTGTTTTTCTTTCGTTCTGCATTTTAATCCACTGAAAAATACTATTAAGCGCCAATTGACTTGAATGGTTTTACTGGTTACCGATAAGTAAATTTATCAGCTGTTTAAATAATATAGATACTATTCGATCAAATGTATTTTTGGTGTCTACAAATGGATTTACTCTACTGTCGTATTTATCGAAGAGATTTCGCGAAAGAATAGGTATTTTTTAAGATATGACATTTTATATTTTCGTCGAAACTGAAGACTTTTATAAATTAAATTTAAATAAAATGAAACAAATAACAAAATTAATTTCGGTATTTTGTTCATTCTTTTGATCGTTACAGTAATTCAAATGTCTATGGTTTGATTTATCATTATTGTTACTGCCACTGTGGAATGTGAAATATTCGCAATGTAGAGGTGTTGTGTCACACCTTCTCGAATTTTTTTCTAGAAAGTGGATAGGATTTCGGGGGTATGTCTATTCACCAAAAATGATTGTAATTGACCCCCACAATCGACAATAATTTTTCCAAAACGATTTGAAATTTTTTTTCCGTCGAAAAATTTCACACCTTTTCGAATTTTTTTCTAGAAAGTGGGTAGGATTTCGAGGGTACGTGTAATGACCAAAAATGATTATAATTGACCCCCGCAACCGAAAATAATTTTTCCAGAACGATTTGAAATAGTTGAATTTAATTGTTAATAACTTTTCAACGAAGCCTCGATCAGCAAATTGGTATTCTTGATTTTCGTCTTATTTTGGCCTCTAGAATTCCCCATTAAAATTTTTCCCATGGGTGGCCGAACACCCTGTATAGTATTGATTACAGATATTGAATAGAATATTTGCAATGATTCTTGTCATGCATTCGCCTAGTTTTATTCTGAGAATCGGGACTGTGGTTATTCCCACGATTATGTTTGGCATCTTAGATATTCTACGATACGTACCTATGAGTATAGCCACGACAGAGACGCGAAACGTCTTTAGTTGTCCATCCGGGGCTAAAAGCGTGACCATTCGCCTGCGGGGCTCATCGACGTCCATACTATCGTTCCTATTCTCGCCGAATCCGACGAGCGTATATCCTTTCAACGCTTTGTAGAGAGGATAATTGGTACCCCCGTCGGCCATCATCTCGTAAACCTTGTGGTATTCGGGATACATAGAACTGGGGAGCCCCTGCAACCTATCGTACTTGTTATGTATTCTTTCGGTCTTCGATTTGCTCCATTCGGTCGACGAGTCCCGGAATGCGTGCAACACGGGTATGATGCCTCGAAAACGCGCTGCTATTATCGCATCTGCTGCACTTAACCCAGAACCAATCACTAAAACGGGATCGACAGGTCCCGCGAGTTCTTCGTCTGTAATCAAACCGATCAATTTTTTAATCTATGTCAAATCGAACACTTTTTTAGAGTAATATTACGAATTTGTATGAAATTTGAATATATTACAGTCTTTAGTCAACAGTTACAATAATTTTAGTTACAGAGGGCGATTTTTTTCAACCGACAATGCAGACAAGCGGAGCCACGATCAAAAGTTTGATTTACAAATGGATCTGAATCTTGTATTTGTTATTCGGAAAGGAAATGCCGTCCAACTTGGATCGTTACTGTCACCACAATTGCGACACAACAAAATCTGGCAGGAAATGTGGGTGGAACGTGTCTGCGTACCGTGATGCTGATCGACCAGACGATCTAATCTCGATTCCAGGTCGTTCAGGTCGTGCGTCACCCACTCTGGCCGTGAATCTTCTCCCGGTATTCCCAATCGGTTGGACAAATCGGTTGTTCCCGTAGCAAGAACGACTCGTTTGCATCGATATCGGAACAGCTTTTCAGTATTGTTTTCGAATCCCTCTACCGTCCATCCGTAACGATTGTCAACCTCATCGACGTTCGAAACACGAACTGGCCTTACCGAGGTGACTGTGGTCCCACTGCAAAATTATATTTAAGCTAAAAATACCAGCGTAGTTGATGTAATGCCAGTGGTCGACGCTTCTAGGAACTAAGGATTTAACGAGAAAAAGATCTCAACTGTACCGCTTCGATTTTAACGATATTTTGCAGGATGATAGAACGCATACTTCTAAAGATACGTGATAGTTTATAAATATACAGTGTGACACACAAGTTCGTTCACATAATTCTAATTAAATACAAGTATATTTCTTTCCAACGCGAACTTCGGATGTAAACATTGCAGTTGTCTCATTTGTTTACATATTATACAACTCTCTGTTATGCTTCTTACAGATACTTTAACACTTAAGTAGCCGCACGTGTCACGCCAAGCCTGTCGCTCGACAGTTCCCTAACTGTTTTTCGACCTGATATTTGTTAGATTGAACATTTTTCGTACTGTCCCCTCGTAAGAATCGAAAAGTGGGATTTTCTTGCGGGAATTAGGCGGAGCGAGCAAACTACTCACCTTGCTCCCTGTACCGGTTTATCGATGCCTAGCCAACAAGTCAAATCTGCACAATATATTCACTTAATCGCGCGACGTTGGCGATGAGATACAGACACAACAAACTGTAATACGAACCATCGAAAGTATTGTTCCAATCCTTTTCTTCGTACGTAGTCTTTGTAATAGGCGGCCACCGTACCGACGGAAATTCTACTAGGCGTTTTGCTTGCGTTCAATTTCTCTTGGTACGGTCCATCCTCCGTCGAATTCGCTAGCCGATGTTGCTCAGATTCTATAAACTTCTCCCATTCTCGTATTTCCAAATCGGGAAGCGACATCCACCGATTCAGACTGATGGTCAACACGTTCGGATCCATGGTCTACGTCGGTGATAATCGAACGTTTAGTAAGTACGAGTTGCTTGGAATTGTAAAGAGGTTGAACATGCAACTGGGACACTCGATCGAGATTCAACTACTTCTACAGTACTGATTCTGAAGACATCGCTCCGGGGTTGGCAAGACGAAATTCAACACCAGCAGATATTCTACGCGCCTCTATCTTTTGCTGACAGCCGATGAAAAGGATTCGTTTTAAGAATCATTACTGTATTCCTATTACCGAGTACTATCCAGTGATGACTTGATGGCTAGGCACGCTGATTGGCCGTAGCGTGATAGCGACGCCTCTCACACGCATTGTAATTATTGGCTGAGCCGCTCGCAACTACAATTCCATCGCGTGACAAAGGACGTGAACGAAACGTATAGCGACAAAGTAGGATAGGACAAAAATGTATCTCTCGTGGGAATCGAGCCTCTCCAGTGGGAATACCTTCGTGAAGACCTTCTCTCCATGCCCTTGCCTCGTTTAGTTTGCAGGTGCCTAGCCAACAAGTCACCACTGGACAGTATATTGGAAACATTTTCACTCGATGTGCTTGCAAACAGTGTCGATGTTGCATTTATTTGCATCATTCTTATTCTCCTCTTACGCGTTACTTCTGTCCTCTAACTGTATCCGATAGATTTCTCTTTACCTGCCAGGCACCGCCAGGTTGACCTTTCCCGAGTACCACGTGATCGATCACCTTGTGCTCGGGATGCTGTTCGAGGGACTTCCATGTAAGTAGAGACGGCACATCGAGGCCGGCGTCCACGCAAGGATGTTGAAGCTGATCCATAAGAAGAGCCAAAGGTCGACCGCCGACTCTGCCCTCCAACCCGGAAGAGAGGCATTCGAGTTTGCAACGCGTGCTGCGCGCCAATCCTCTTCCTTGGCTCTTTGTTTCGCATCGTTCTGTTCTGGTCTGTTGCTGTTGCCATCGGTTGCTCGTCCCGTTTCTCATCTCTTCGTCCGTGGCCGCGTGACAACACTCCTCGTTTCCTGATCTTGTGCTGAAGTGCAACCTCGCTGTGAGCATCTCGTCGCTGGGATGCGGCTCGCCGGTGTAATACGGCCAATTTCCAGCGAGCATGTAAGAAAGGCATATTCCACTGGGCCCATTTCCTAAACCAAACACACCATGAAGCTCGAATAAGTCCCACCCGTATATCTCTTTGTTTCGTAAGGATCAGAACCTCGTTTCACCGATCGAGAAACAGTTTCGTAGACTAGTTCCACTAAAAAATGACGAGGAAGTTGTAAAATGCACCATGACCAAATTTTTTTCGAAGATATAAATAAAAGTCCTGAACGAGTCTGCAGAATATAATCTCGATCGATGAAATACAATATTGGTCCTTTCCTTGTTGGTTTGCTTTCTTTCTTCGACTCTACGCCATTGAACGTCAATTTTATAAAGAATTTTATTAAGAATTCGCGGCTAACGTATATAAGAGAATTAACGTAATTGGTCCACGATGCGTTGTAATCGATCATCGAGCAAGTTTCATTAAAACGATCTATAGAGAATCGAGCGACCGTAGAGAGTAATTGATTGTTAGTGAAAGAGATTGTAAAAAAACTGTAGCTGTTAATAGTAACTGTGTATAGTTTGTGTAAATCTGTAAATAAATAAATATCTGAGTGTGTGAACAATAGTTAATCCAATATTGCCACACGAACCATACCTATAACGACCACATCCTTATAGACGACGTCGTTACCATCGTCGTTGTAACAATTTTGCATCGTCTCTCCGATTTCAAGGACTGTAACAAACGATTAAAAACTTTCAATTAACCAAATTCATATCAATTCATTCGTGGGAGAAATGCTTAATAATACCTCGATGATTGAAAGATAGATTAAGAAGGGCGGAAAAAACTAATTTATATTCGTTCTTGCAAAGAACCGACAGTGTCGTGGGAAAATCCGTGGATTGTTTGCTGATTTTTGGTCCCTTGATCTTGGGACTCAATCGCGTCTCAAATGGTATCTTCCGATAAAACACCAGTCAGAAAATTTGAAAATACATCAATGATTCCAACTATTTATACGGGCATGTTTCTTCGCTAAAATATCACTTGCCTTTTCTGTTTCATTTTACTTTATTATAGAGGTGACTTCATAATAATTGCGGTAAACGTATACTCATGACTGGCAATCTCGTTTGCTGGTGACTACCAGCAGGAAATTCCATCGTAGGAAAAGGGTTAATGCATCATGTTGCTGTTTGGCAACATTCCAGTATTCCCTAATGTAGCAAAAAAAGTAACGCTTATTACACGATGTACTTGACTGATACACTGTACCAATGTATAAATCATCGGCAGACAGCGATTATCTCATAAATAAATAATCTTTTGTTCCATTATCTTTGTGTGTCGTAATCTGAATGCCAGCATTACTCGTAATTATTGCATCATTTTATCTTTGGAGCGTTATTGCGGTAAAACAATTTAAAAACTGTACCATTCGGATTTGGTATTTTTAATCGAAATAAAAGAAATGTTTCACGGTGCAGTTACGTAAGTAGTACATAATGTTCCTGTTGCATTATAGAAACAACGATCGTTGAGACAGTTAAATTTTATCATTCGTCATAGATCGATATTCGCTGTAGAGAAAAGAAGTTTTGTAAATAATCGACACGGCACGATTGTATAACGCGGGGGGCAGAAATCGATGATTCTGCAACAGCGATTCTTCTTTGATGTTTCACTTTTGTTAAACGCAGGCTTGAAGAGATAATTGCTTCGTTAATGACAATTGCATTTTACTGTGTCATTGTTAGTCTTTGCACTCGCAGCGAAGGTGACCTTATCGTAAGGAACGAATCGGTTTCTGTTGAGACGCCACGGTGCCGCCACCATTGCGCAACAAATCGCACCGACATGCTGTCATTCGATACAGATTATCGTGGAAAAGTTGTGTTTTCCTCGTCGATCGACAACTCATCGCGCGACTCGTGTAGTCGCGTGCGTACGCGAAATGAAAGAGCCGATTATCTGCGATAAGATGACGAACCGCGCTCGTTCAGTCGTTTATGCGCAGTCATTTGAGAATTATCAATTGATCAGATTGTAACGTACAACCAAGGACGTGGAAAGGAAGGGACAAAAAATGCCTGACCCTCGACGCCATTTTATGAGATCAAATAAATATGTTCGATGCTTTCATATTTCAGATTCTTTCGATACGATTTCATTTTTAAAACGTAAATCGACGTAAAGATATCCAAAGAATGGGAATCTCGATCTGTTTCGCGATATTTTCGTAAGAACCAAAATACATTTTCGAGGATTTTGCGTTTAATCATCGCGATAGTGCATGAATAGTTGGAATATTCAATGTTTATTCGTAGTACTCGAGCGCGTAGAAAATATTTGATTAAATTATTAAATCGACGTAGAGATATCCAAAGAATGGGAATCTCGATCTGTTTCGCGATATTTTCGTAAGAACTAAAATACATTTTCGAGGATTTTGCGTTTAATCATCGCGATAGTGCATGAATAGTAGTTGCATATTCAATGTTTATTCGTAGAACTCGAGAAAATATTTGACTAAATTATTAAATCGACGTAGAGATATCCAAAGAATGGGAATCTCGATCTGTTTCGCGATATTTTCGTAAGAACCAAAATACATTTTCGAGGATTTTGCGTTTAATCATCGCGATAGTGCATGAATAGTAGTTGCATATTCAATGTTTATTCGTAGAACTCGAGAAAATATTTGATTAAATTATTAAATCGACGTAGAGATATTCAAAGAATGGGAATCTCGATCTGTTTCGCGATATTTTCGTAAGAACTAAAATACATTTTCGAGGATTTTGCGTTTAATCATCGCGATAGTGCATGAATTGTAGTTGCATATTCAATGTTTATTCGTAGTACTCGAGCGCGTAGAAAATTATTTAAATGATCCCCCAGCCCTACGTGCTAACCGTGAACCGGGAATTTTATATTTTCTGAATTTTCTAGCTTACGTCATGAAACGAGAACGAGGAAGTAAATGTACGAGCGAGTGCGCGAAATTTGTAAACGTTTCCTCGCGTTTTTTCGTAACGTGCTTAAAGTTTTTACCTTGTGGTAGACTGTCGTGCAGATGGCCAAGACCCAAACACCGAATCCGATACAATTCACTGCTTATCGAGGAAAATTGCCGACGGAATCGAGAATCGAAATAGCTCGTAAAGAAAAGGTACTCGCACGCGAACGGTCGGCGCCGTACTGAGGCGCAAGCGGAACGCGTGCTTCCCTTTTCCGCGGGAACGTTCCTATCGCGGAAGGTCACAGTACATCGTGTCACCGACACACAACTCACACAAACTCGTCTACCGTTCTTTACCCATTCATCCCCATCAAATATTCCATCTCTACATACGAATTATTGGTAACATTGCGACGCACACGATTGTAAAAAAAAAACATAATTCATTTCATTATACATAATATGCACAACGTAATTAAACGGTCTCTGTTCTTACAATTATATTTATCCAAATGTTACGAGCTATTTCTACCAAAAAGCAGAAGAAGAAAATACTTGAACGTACTATTCTTCTACGAGAAGAAGGCACAGCGTCATGTTTACATCCCCACTCCTGTTGCAGACCGCTAACTCACTATTGGTCGAGAACGGTGACGAAGGTCGGTGACAGCCAATCACTGGACAGCAGCAAGAGTGGGGATGTAAACACGGTGTGCCTTCTTCTCGTGGAAAGACGATACATATCGCTTATTTTTAACGATAGAAAAAATGTAGAAGGAAAGCCTTCGTTTGAAGTGATAAATACTGATATACGATTTAAGTTTGATTAGGAATGATTTACGTTTTCCTAGTTCCTTATCGTAACTTCAGAAACAATGTTTCACAGCTGTGCATGACCTACGGCAATCGCACGTGCAATACCGTTTCATTTACCTAGTATAGGAACGCGTGCATTCCTCGTATTCGTATTTCTACTCGTATAGCTATTTAGGTTATAATCGATCGTACGGTGCGTGTACAAAATTAATGAGAGTAATTTTATGTCACCGAATCGAAACGAAACCGGCTGAAACTCACGAGTCAAATCACAGTTTTTATTCTTTTTATGTAATCCCCTATCTGCTAAAAAACCGGTTATACCTTTCACCATTCAGTCCCTCGACAAACGCAAACGGAACTTCTATCGATTTCTTTTTAATTTCAGCTTCGTGGAAAATTTGCATGAGATATACAGGGTGTTCGGTCACCCCTGGGAAAAATTTTAATGGCAGATTCTAGAGGCCAAAATAAGACGAAAATCAAGAATACCAATTTGTTGATGGAGGCTTCGTTAAAAAGTTATTAACAATTAAATTCAAAGATTTCAAATCGTTCTGGAAAAATTATTTTCGGGTGCGGGAGTCAATTACAATCATTTTTCGTCATTAGACATACCCTCGAAATCTTAGCCACTTTCGAGAAAAAAATTCGAGAAGTTGTGAAATTTCTCGACGGAAAAAAAAAATTTTAAATCGTTTTGGAAAAATTATATTTGGATGCGGGGGTCAATTATAATCATTTTTGGTCATTACAGATACCCTCGAAATCCTACGCACTTTCGAGAAAAAAATTCCTTACCGAAAATCTAATTAGGCGCCTTTTCGACGAAAAAAAAAGATTTCTAATCGTTCTGGAAAAATTATTTTCGGTTGCGGGGGTCAATTACAATCATTTTTCGTCATTAGACATACCCTCGAAATCTTAGCCACTTTCGAGAAAAAAATTCGAGAAGTTGTGAAATTTCTCGACGGAACAAAAAAATTTTAAATCGTTTTGGAAAAATTATTTTCGGTTGCGGGGGTCAATTACGATCATTTTTGGTGAATAGCCATACCCCCGAAATTCTAACCATTTTCGAGAAAAAAATTCAGTACTGGCGGAACTTTAAACGTTAATAACTTTTTAATGAAGCGTCAGTTAAGAAATAGATATTCTTGATTTTCATCATATTTTGGCCTGTAGAATCCCCTATTAAAATTTTTCCCAAGTGTGGCCGAACACCCTGTATACTTTGAAAATTTTTACTCGGTAACATGGACGATTTTCGCGAAATTTCGATCGATATGTACCGTGACTCATAAACGTATCGGTGCACGCAAGAAGCGATAGTATTTTTGTATCGATTTTTTAACAAATAGAATGCTTAGACCATAAACGTACAATACTATGAAAAAAGACAATATCATCACTTATAGTTACAAAAAAATTAAACTAAACGATTCTAAATATCAATTAACGTCACGAAGTTATTGTCACATCCAACAGTTTAAAAATGATCTAAAAACACAAGTCGTAAATTATTCGAGAATGGCTGCTATGCGACTATAAAAGTTATAAATACACGACCTCTGTCATCTGATCTAAATCCCATTGAGAAGGTATGCGACAGATTAGATAAAAAAAAAATACGAAAATATTCAATAACTAGTAAAGCGAAATTGCACGGTAGATTAGAAGAGAAATGATGTAATATAAAAGATTATTTTTTAAAACTTGTAAAATCAATACCAAAGAGACTTTACGAAGTGATCAAACAAACTCTACAAAATATTAACATAAACTTTATTAATTCTTGTAACGTGTGCCAATAAATTCTGTGACTTCGAATGATGCATGGAATCTCATCTTTTCATTTTTGTACACCTATAAGCGACGATATTTTGTTTTTTCATAGCATTACATATTCATGGACTTTTATACTTTTTAAATAAAAAGTGTAAAGAATCTTTCATTATTTCTTTTACTTCTCATACTGTTTTTACTTTCTGCGTGTGTCAATAATTTTATGACTCACTGTAAGTCCACGTAAAATATTAATGCTCGTGTGGATTAAAATTCATCGTTTGCCGAATGTACAAAAAGATTCTCTCAATTTCGAACGAGATAAATAAACATTGCTCGTTTTCGTTCACACTGCGTGCGTATGAATGTACATTCTGTCTGTTTTAGACAGTAATTTTCCATTGATCGATCGTTGCTCGGTCCTTCTTGATAAAAGGACAAGCTTTGGTACACACACGCACGGAAGGAGCGACTGACAATACATAAATCGCATATAAGCACGTATCTGGAAGTTAAAGAAAATTGTAAGCATTTTTTATTCGATGTCGCGAGCCCATACTCGTACGGTTAGAAAAGGAAATCTGCTACAAAATAAAGAAACCGCGACAATGGCTATATCGCGGTAATACATATGTATGCGGTAACCACTTACCCTACACAATCGTCATTTACTATCAAGCACGTTTATCCAACGATATCGTAACGCGGAAGTACGAAGATACTATGGAAAATTTCAAAATATGTAACAACAACGAGGAAAAAACAACCGATCATTGTACATGAAACGTTAGGTGATTTTGAATCAAATTTTGCAGGAAACTTAATGCATATGCATGGATACGTATCAAGGCATGTGTGACGTTTCTGAAATTGTAATGACTGGACAAATTTTGACGGCTCGATCAGTATTACGTAATTCAGGTCAAACGTCATTTTGGAAACACGATAGTATCTGCTAAAAATAGTGTACGCACGTCGCGTGTGTCGAGTAATATATGTATATATGCGTTTATCGAACTAGATCACATTTACACAAGATGAAACGAAGTTATCATTATTCTCAGCAATCGGGGCGATATACATTTCTTTCACGAGTTAAACTCAGAAAAATTAAGAACGTGAAGTAAACCTGAATGAAATTAGACGTGAAACGACTGTTATTAAAGAAAATAAAAATTTCAGTAACAAATAAAATTGATCGTTGGATCGACGCTTTCTGCTAGAGGAAAATGTTATTGAAATGATACAGATACCCATTTACCTGAGCTTTCGTCATGCGATCACGGCATCTCATCTAATTTGGCGTGTAAACTTATATCCGATGCATTGTGTAGAAATTTTGTTGTACGTCGTTTAACACACATCCACGATTATCAGCTATTTTCTGTCGATCGTTACCACTCTCGAGAATCATTTTCGAATTATTTCCATTTAGACGACTGTTTAAAATCATTACCGGTTTAACACCACAAAGTTGTTGTTTCTTCGTCTTTAATTAGCACTTTCAGCCAACTTATGAAATTCCTTCTAAGTTGATCAACCTCCTCCGCAAACCAAATCGCGACGAACAACGTAAATGTCGTAAATTTATCTCAAAATCAGATGTTTGGACTTTCTCTACCGACACACCTCGCAATGCATTGATTTTGTTTTATACAAGGTTAGGTTTTGTTGAAAGTATATAGTCTATCGCTATACTGTTATGTGTGTGGCGACACCTTCACGACCAGCTGCAATATCAAGGGATTACGAATCACGGTCGGTTATTGATACGAAAAATTTTTGGACATACGAGAAATTGAAACATTTCAACACTTCAGATAGGATTCAATAAATATTACCTTTCGTTATTTATGATACTTTTTAATAATGCCAGAATCGTCACAGTTGATAAAAATTCCATAGCTCACATATCGACACAGATAAGGGATCAAATACTTCGTATGTGACGTGGGGTTTTGTTTCAAACAGAATGATTTCTTAAAATTTTAAACTAAAGAATATTCTATGTAAATACATTGCATAAATACATATTTTCAGGAATTCTTACTTTCTTACGCGAAATCACTAGATAGGCATAGGCTAAAGAAATGTATAAATATCAAATGAACGATTAAATATAGTTTACAACACACGAAGTATAGCATAGACTATGCATCTCATGAAAATGGTGTCACCACAGACGAGGTGGCCCAATCTGACTGCCATACCGACCTGAAAATTCGGAGGTGATTTTAGCGTCCTCATCTCATGGATGGCGGTCAGTTGAGAAACTATTCGCTAAATTAGTATTGATAGGCAAACAGCGTAAATACATGTGAGTTGACTATGGAAGGGATAAAAATTCATTTCTGAATCTATTGGTAACGTTGCGAATGACACGAAAATGGTAATGGGGTTTCGAGACCCCATAAAAATGAGCCGAAAAAATACATTGGATGAAAGATCTACTCGTATACCTCGTCTTTGACAATACTCTAGAATCTTTGATGAATCAATGAGAATCAAAACTAATCTAACGAAGAAGCTCTATATTTACGATGACCTATGCAAAGCGGATCGCAGCCAATTTGCTAATATTATTTAGTTTTTAATTAATAATTGCATTACCCAGCTAAGAATGATACGATTATTAATTAAACGCAAAATAATATTACCCAGGTCTCACCACGAGGAGGTTGCTGCGAATGGAGACCCACCCTAACCGATTCCCAACCACCCTCCATTAATAAAGATCTTCTTTGACCAACGATCGTTGGTCAAAGAAGAAACAAACGAAAGTGCAATCAATGAAAGATGTACAACCAACGAAGTGAGTTGAAAGAGTTTTCAAAGGAATTTGTCTTCAAATAAAAATGACCTGCCTAACATAATGGCTAACCAAACACCTGCCCAACTATAAATCTATATTCGTTTATTATATCAAGAAACAATTCTAAATTCGCAGCCATTAGCTCGGTGTTACCCACGATAGAAAAGCTTTTTTATCGTGGGTAACACCGATTACCAGGTCTCACCACGAGGAGGTTGCTGCGAGTGGAGACCCGAAGGGAGATAGATGGAATCCAAGTTCCATCGATCTCCCTTTCACATCCTTAAAAACTAGATTAGTCATGCCAAGTAATTATTTTGTTTAAAAGAGGGACGAATCTAAATCGTGGGCGACGCGACGCGATACGACGCGATGCACCATGCAATAGTGCAAGGAACGAGAGACGCGAACCGAATAGCGAGGTCAAAAGGGCCAGCTCGTTGCCTCTTGGCAAGTCCGATCGAAGGGAAAGGGAATCGACGCACCCGACACGGGTTCCCCATTTCCCCCAAGCAGCCTGTTGGGAGCCAAATGGACCCAACTCGGGATGTCTGACAGAGAGAGGGATCCCGAGTTGGGGCTACCGTAGACAGGAACAGTCCCTGATCCCCTCTACGGCCGAAATACCCTTTCCCTTGGATCGTCTCGCTAGAGGACGGCAACTGACCCTTTGGACCAGCTAATCGGCCGATCACTTGCTTGCTACATGGAAGCAGTGGTGATCGGAGGGGACGGGAGACGAGTGAAAGAGAAGCTACTTGTTACATAATTACTTGGCAGGACACGCGGCTACACTAGGGACTTAAGTCTAAATACCAAGTAATTATTTTGTTTAAAAAGGGATGAAGCTAAATTGTGGGAGACGCGACGCGACGCGATGCTGAACCGTGCAGCAGATCTTCGGATCGAATCGACACTACCCTTGGTAGATTGATTTCTATTTCTAGAAATCGATCTATCATTGGCAGGCGACTAGATCTTTCGGACAAACTGGACGGCCGATCACATGTTCCGTTCGACGAAACAGTGGTGACCGAAGCAAGAAACGAGAGAACGAGTCGAGAGAAGCTACTTGTTAAATAATTACTTGGCATACGCAGATACACTAGAGACTTAAAATTAACGTCGAAGCTCAAGTCTAGTCAACTTGAAGCTAAAATTCGGACGATAGAAGGAAACAAAGTTCCTTGGATGTTGTACCAAGCAATTATATGGTTAAAAAGAGGGATGAAGCTAAATCGTGGGATACGCGACGCGACGCGACGCGATGCTGAACCGTGCAGCGGATCCGAGGATCGAACCTACTGCCCTTGCTAACTCGATCTCAACAAGAAAACAGAGAACTGCAACTCCGAATCGAGGTCTCCATTTCTCCAACGCAACCCGCCGGGAGCCCGAAGGACCCGACTTAGGCTGTCTGACAAAGAGAGAGTACCTGAGACAGAGTCGACTTCCGCTGGAAGGTATGCGTTTCCGCAGAATACGGAAACTCCACACCTTCCAGCGAAGTGCCGTTTTCCCTCAATCAAGCTTACCAAGGGAAGGCGATTAGATCTTTCGGACCAGATACACGGCCGATCACATGTTTCAATCGATGAAACAGCGGTGATCGAAGCTAGAAACGAGGGAACGAGTCAAGAGAAGCTACTTATTCAATAATTGCTTGGTAAGACGCGGAAATATGTAGAATAAAGAAATCTTCGACGTTAATTTTAAGATTCGCGACGAAGCTTAAATCTAACCGACTTAGAATTAAATGTCCCTCGGTGGATGTGGCGTACTCCCTCGATGTCCCTGCGAATAATCTGAAACTAAAATTGATACACATATTAGTGACATACGAAAGGAAATTTAATAACCACCATGCAAACTAAACGAAGCGATGGAATAATTTGTCGTGCTAATGTACCTAAAAGTGAGAATCTATAAGATTCTCGATGCTAGACCTACCTAAGGAAATGTACAAAATTTACACATGTTACGAACAAAGTATTCTACCTATACTTGCGTAACGAGAGTATAAAGTCGAAGTAAAATAGCGAATGATTACAAAAATTGTCCGAAGAACCATACAAACTTCAAAGACGAACAGAAACAAAGATTGAAAATCCAACGCAGAATTGAAAATCCAACGATGAAATTAAAGAATGAAAATACCCAAGAATACAAACAAAATACATAAAATAATATGGAAACAAAAATAGTACATGATCCAACACAATTATGTAAATTCAAAAAATAAGTCAGAAATAGAAATAGAGGAGGAAAACATAATAACCAGATAAAACCGGATAGTAAAACAACACCGAATTATGACCAAGTAAATAAAATAAACCGGTCAATTTTGTGATAATAATATAAACAAGTAAAGTGAGCTTACTACTTGTTGAGCATTAGTTACCATTACCAAGGAAGCAGCACCAGAGGTCCAGCTGTAACATAAGAAACGATTCGTAATTTAGCAAACGCGTTAGACAGTTCCATAACGTTGAATTGGTATCAAACGACAAAATAGAAGTGGGGAGAGCAATTTTAAATAGTTCTTACCAGTGGTCATCACGGTCCGGCACTGGTCAGTAGTGGTCAGTAGTGGTCAGTCGTCGGATCTCCACTGGTCAGCACTGGTCAGTAGTGGTCAGTTCTGGTCAGTCCTGGTCAGCCCTGGTCACTCCTGGTCACTCCTGGTCCCCCCAATGGTCACCGCTCCACGAATGGCCTAACTTCGGCCCGCGAGACCCGTTCCCCCTGGATGCTCCAGGGGTACTGAAGAATTTGTCCAGCGGTAGTCTTCGAGTGGGGAAGTCGAAGAGTGGGGAGACAATGTCAACGTGAAGAGTCAAGAACCGCTTGGTCTAGAGAACAATACTATTTCGATTGGTCCTATCTCTTGACCATTTCTGGATCTTCACTGGACCGCTGACCTTAATGTCGACCTCACTGTTGACCACTAGTGACCATAAGCTAGTCATTGTTGATCATCGACCCATTAAAACCATTACGAAGATTAAAGCCTTCTTACGAGGATCCCCTTACAATTTGATGCATGATCTTTTTAACATTTTGTTACATTTTGGAAGAGTGTATCTCATGTTATAAGACACTCGTGGTACAGCGATAGCGTTCATCTCACTAACGATAGGTCTATTCTTTACCTCGTTTATGTGTAATAGGTATACATGGGTTGGAAAATAAAAATGCCTGGGCAGTTGAGACTCAAAATCCCGAAAAAATGGGCCGAAAAAATATATTAGGTGAAAGGTCTGCTCGTATACTTCGTCTGTGGTGTCACACAAACTGAAATACCGACCTGGTAAAAACTAGAGGTTTGCCATACCGACCTGAAAATTCAGAGGTCTCATGGATGGCGGTCAGTTGAGAAACTATTCACTCAATTAGTATTGATGGGCAGGCAGAAAGTATTAAACATTTCCGTAGAGCGTCAAATAAATTTATTAAAAATCAAAAACGAATTTTTAAGAAAAATCTACAGGGAGTAGGTGTCTAAATTTTTCGATGAAAAAAAAAAATTTCAAATCGTTCTGGAAAAATTATTTTCAGTTGCAAGGGTCAATTACAATCATTTTTAGTCATTACACATACCCCCGAAATCCTAACCATTTTCGAGAAAAAAATTCGAGTAGGTGGAGAAATTTTTCGAGAAAATTAAAAAGTTTCAAATCGTCCTGGAAAAATTATTTTCAGTTGCAAGGGTCAATTACAATCATTTTTGGTCATTACACATACCCCCGAAATCCTAACCATTTTCGAGAAAAAAATTCTTTACTGAAAATATAATGTGTGATTAACCTATCGAGATACTGATCGTTTTGGATCTAACGAAGAACCTATATTTATACCAAACGAGGAAGATCGCAGCCATTAGCTCATATTATTTGCTATGTAGTTAATATAATATTATATTAATAGTATGAGTAATGCAATTAATTACATACTAAATAATAATGACCCAGGTCTCACTGCGTGGAGGTTGCTGCGAATGGAGACTCGCCCTAACTGAATTCCAACCACCCACCATTTACAAAGAACTATTATGAGAAACGATTGATTGTTCGAAAAACCAACAGACAAGAGAGGAATTTCAGAAGAATTTGCCTGTGAAAGGGCACCAAAAAAACATGAAAGTCTATCGATAATGGAATTTATCGTTCCAACTTAAATGAGTTCGGAGAAATCAGGAAAAAAGCGCCTGATGTATTTTGCAAGTAAGTGCAGTGTTGTTGTATACCTCATATTAACCATGATAATGCACAGCATTCACAGGTAGTGTTTATTAGTCTTTCGTACACTACACTTCGAATTTAGAATATTAAACCTGTTATATGTATATAAAATATCACATTGTTTATTTATACTCGGTTAAATTGATCTTTAATTTTACTGTTTATGATAAAAAGGCTTTTAAAAAATAGTAATTATGGAAACTACTCAATCGTTGTATCATAACCTCTTCAGCGAGGATAAAGTTCATGCTTTAAAGGAAGTAAGTGTAATCGGAAAATAATTCTATCGTCCACAGTATGCTCTTAATTCTTTTGCTACAGAATAAGTTTATACAATTTAGTTATTACATGCTTGTGTGGATGAAATATGTGGTCGACCAGGCCCATCCTATAACAAATTTGCAAATAGCGTAGAGTGGAACAGAGAAGAGTATGAAGAAACATACAAATTGATATCAATGCTGTTACGAAATCCTGCTTGTTTATATCTAGTAGATGAAAAGGTATAACATCTATTTGTTTAAAGTCCACAGTGCTTTTTATGCAAAAAGCCAATGTTGCTTTTATAGATGCCTCAGGAATATCACGAACTGCCAGAACTCATTCAGCAAAATATACTAACATGTTTGAAAACGCGAAGAGAACAACTAACAAATGCTTTGTTGAAAGAGTACTCCAAAGAGAAGTATGAAACATTAACAGACTTTGACTGGAGATTAAAGGTAAATTATTAAAACCATGAAAGGTATTTGAGTACTAATCAATGTAATGTTAACAGCTTGTAATGGGTTCAAGCACGTCGACTACTTTAAGAGAATTTCTTCTTCAACTGGATCTTATGGTTGAAAACAAGGAAACAAAACGTATTCTGGGTTTGGAACTCAATAAAGATGAACTAGAAACTTTCATAAATGTCATGGAATCTATCGTGATGCAATGATTTCGTCGAAACCAGTAAAATAATTGATAATTAATTTCAATGTTATCGCTATTGTACATTGTGATGAAAAATGAAATAAAGACACATGATTTTTACACTTGTTTCACAGTTTATTATAGGTTATAGATAAATGTAGAATAGTTTAATTACTATTATAACTGCTCATCGAAGACACCGAAAACTGTTGTTCTGCGTCTAAGGCGTATTCGATTAAAAAATCTCGTTTACGATTTTGCAATTCTCTGGCAGACAAAATAAGTAAACGAGGCTTACGTCGATGACGCCTCAGAGTTTACGATCGATAGTTTGCGAGTGCACAGATATTATCTCAGTCAGGTTTAAGGATTTTTAAATAAAAAAAGTTCGCTTTCGTCGCCAAAACTTGTCTCGAAAAAACGGTGAATTTCGTTGTAAAGATCATTACGGATAATATATTTAATGAAAGGTTTACTATACAACTTTTAATTTTACTTCTTTCTCCTTACTCGTTAATAATAATAAATCGTTTAAAAATCAATGCCGGTCACGGGCACAGTGAACGCTCGGCTCCATTCAAACACTTACAGGTATTCTGAGATTTTGGAGCATTTACATATAATGCGCGTTTCGTTTAACTTTACGATCTACGCTACGGTCTTGATAAAAAAAGCTTTCGTAGATAATTATTTTACTTCTGGCGATCCGTTTCGAGTGGTAAATTGTGCATGTTTCGTAATTGTAATTAGGCGATATTTTATAATGATTATTATAAAATTACGAATAGACTTCCTCGTAAGTATTTCCTCGTATGGAGAAGTAGCATTTCGAACGAACGCCGAATTTACACAAATGCTTTCTCTATGTCTAGATTATATAACTCACTTACACTGTTGTCTCGACTTACTGTATGTTTGTTTCTCCTTGTTTACTTCGTGTGTTGCATTATTATACGTTTCTACGTATTTTTTTTTTGCGTGTAATTGTCCCCTTTTTACTTGTGTGTAATTAGTGTATCGTATGCTCGCGCGTACCAAAGTCATACACCTAGAAGTGTGTGCAGTTTCCCGTTACAACATAAAACTTCTCGATTGTACAATTACAAAGAAAAACAAGGACCGCGAAAGAAATACGAGCAAACTAAATCGACTGTTCTTAAAATCGCGATTCGAGTATTTCATTACTCGTGCGTTTCGACGGATCCTCCTCTACTAATCTTTCTCTCGTCTTGTCTCTTTTTCGTGTCATATTCCGGCGAACATAACCTCCCTATTTGTCGATTCGGTGTTCATACTCACATTCTCCGGTGAACATAACCTTCCTATTTATCGATTCGGTGTTCATACTGTCAGTCCTCTCTTCTATCTCTCACTCTCTCATGCATTCGAACGACGACACACGCACACCTTGTCCTTATCAGTCTCTGATCTTTTCTTTTCCCTTGCACTCTTTCGATGTAGCAATATTGTAGTAGTTACGAGTGGTTGCGCGATTCGTCGAATATATATGTATATATACATATATATTCCCTGGAACACGCAACAAAGGATGTTCGTTTTTATCGTTTTTTTATTCAGATATTCGCCCTTTGTTGTTCGTCTGTCGTTCGATGGTTACGTAATTCGACTTAATAACAATGACAGTTTTTCAATTTCTGTACAGCAGGGTCGACCAGCGTTATTTAAAACCCACGAGTGGGTGTGATTCGACGTTGAAAATTTGTCGTTTATGAATACTCGTGTTGAAAAAGATCGGTGGAAACCACTCGTTTCGAAACGTACCATCATCCCCCTATTTGCGAAAGACAATACATTTTCAGAATCAACCATTTTATTTGGCCTGACCTCGTAACCCCATTTTCTCTTCGATGAATAAGATCGTAGCCTTTCGAGAACATTCTTGTCCGCCCTGCCGTCAAACGCCGTCTAATAATTATTAATAGGCCTACTATAAAGTCTATAATGCTCTCGCGATGTCGCGGTAACATCGTCGTCGTTCCACTTCTTTATTTTCTGTTTTTCATTCTTTATCTTTTTTTTTACGTTTTTTATTATTATTTTTTTTTTGTTGTTGCTCGTAACGAAAGAACGTCATTTTCTGTTTAGTTTGCAGGAATGGTCCAAATATACATATCTATATAATATACTTTTTTGGTTTTAACGAGAGAAAAGAACTTTCTTCTTCCCAAAATACAATTCGGTTAGTGGTGTTTATTCGTTTATGTTGTTTTGGTAATGTGCGTCTGCGATGATTGCCTGCAAAGAGAAAGTAAATCAATTATTACATTCAATAAAGAGAGAGAGCGAGGAAAAGAAGAAACATTTTCAATACACTTACGTTTGTATTACACTCGATGGTTGCCGCCGCGACAGCCTTATCGCTTATGTCAATTTCTTCGATAGCCTTTAACAAAAACGATTAGATGACATCGTTAATAACGGTATTACGGACTTATTACGCAAATTATTGCTTGCTATTTACGGAAACTAGGAATCAATTAAACGATAATGTTAATCAGATGGCCCCTCGCACTCAATTCTTCGTTGGGCATTAAACTATGTTAATGACCTCAGAATTGCTGGCGCTAAACAGCACGAACAATCTTTTGGCGATCATCATTTATGTATTTTTAATCGTACCGAGATTCATTGCTGTTTAAACGTTTAAATTCTTTGGGATTATTATTGCTTTTGTTATTATCGATCGGTCTAGATATATTGGCGACAGAAATAATTATTATCTTTTAATTAAAACGAGAGGATTTGCGACAAGTTTATTCCGTAAGAATTAGCCCAGTTTCTGTTGCGTTACCGATAATGGATCACGCGCGTGCAAAGTAGATTGATCGATAGAATGCAAGATATACCTTGGCTACCGAGGAAACGTCTTCGGTGATGGCTGGCGCAGATGGCACAGTTGGCGGAGAGGCGGGGACCTCGGTCAGGACGGCTGGAGGTGTAATTTTGGTGGTCTCCTCTGAACTTTCTGTCGTGCTGTCGTGTACCAGATTATTTTCTACCGGGGCTTCGGGTTCCGGAGTGGTCTGCAATGCAAACTGTTCGTTAGAGAATTCGATCGCGGGAGCAAACGCCCGCCGCATCAAGTCCAAATCCCAGCATGCTACGAGGACAAAAGACGTGAAGGTCGATTCCGTCGAACCACTCGAAACATAGATTAGGAAGAATTAAGCAAACGTTAAGCCATGTGGTTACGGGTACGTTACAAGCTTATCGAGGGGGGGGTTTGGAATCGAACGGGATTGCATCGAATGGCCGGACAGAATCGTACCGCCTCATGCTTCGGACAGCGCAAAGAACCCACCCTCTGTTGGTAAAAACCCTCGGATAAAAAAAATTCTGCATGCGCAATACAAAATGCTTACGACACAACAGATGCAATTACGGAAAGAGCTCGATAGTATCGATGTCTAAACATAAGTTCTATATGCCATAGATTAATAAAAAAAAAAAAATAAGTTCTAAACTTCAGCTCTATTTATATACGTAACGAGAATTAGTATTTAAAGTGTTTTACGTCTATCAATGAGATTCACGCTACGAAATTTGTCTAAGTCGAGCGGCTATCGAGTTATATTAGTGACAGCGTTCCGAGGAAAAAAGTAATTTTCTGCAGATACTGATCTTTCGACTAGTGCATAGGCAATGTTTCGCCCGTTATCTCTATATGTCGAGCTACGATATGCTCTACTTTTCAGCGCCTCGATTCGAATAACAAGTCGTGTTAATATTGTCAAGAAAACCAAGAGGCAAACAACACAGGTGATGGTAGTAATGATGGTATCTGGTAGTGGCGGTGGTCGGTGATGGAAGTGTCGGGAGATATCAGCGACAGAGTAGACGTTGTTAATCACGTTCAACATATCGAAGGATGCATTCGACGAGAGACCTTTACGACGTTGGATCCATACGGGGATGATGAGAGGACAGGTGGAGGCGGAGGAGGAGATAGTTCTTTGTGTCCATCGTGAATGGAAATGCCGAGAACACTGTCTTTTTTTTCTTTGTTAGTTGTTTTGTTTTTTTGTTTCTTTCGGTAGATGAAATTCGTGCAAAATACGCACAGACGTCGATGTCAGTCTCAGTCTCATTCGATTATCCTTCGTCGGAGAGGAAGTCGTTAAGCGAAGGTTGTCGATGTCGGATAGAAGACGATTATCTATCTAGGCTTCGAAGCGAAGAGGCCAAACGCAGGAAGAATTTCGGACGACAGAGCACTGGGACAGATGTATGTACGTGTGTGTGTGTGTATTGCAGAGGACCTCAGCTACAAGTGGTAAAAATTTCTTGCGACATTTTTTGTTGGGATACCCCCCTCCAGAATGATGTCATTAGGCGAGACGAAATATCCTTTGCATCAATTTCCGATTTTGCAGATTATTTTGTCTCGTCCAACGGCATAATTTTGAAAGGTGTTGCAAACAAAATTCGATGATCGAGAAATAAGGACCACTGGCTAGTATGTATGCGTGTCTGTGTGTCGGGACAAGGGGGGAAACGGGAAAGTCGATGATATATTCAGACTATATCACAGAGATGGGTTGTGCGGACCGTACGGCGAGATACTTGGAACGAGGCGCCACGAAAAGTTTATTGGCTGCCTGAATTCATGCCAGGAGGTTGTGTTACATGTTAGTCACCTGATGGGTCTCCTGGACAGTGGTTGACGACGTGGTGTTGTTCGACAACTGACACGAGACCGAGCTCTCTTCCTGGTGCACAGTCTCCGCCAGAGACTCTGCTAACCTCTCCTTTAATTCAATGTCGGACTCATTGTACGAATCGAGGCTTATAGACACCGATTCCATCTTGAAGTCTCGATTGCTCTGGTCGTCGAAAAACTGTGTTCGCGAGGAGTCTTTTGTGGATGTTGTCAGACTGGACATGATACTGTCGTTGGACTGGGAAACGGGACTTCTGGGCGGTGTGGGAAGCACCTCCGTCGAGTTTCTCGTTCTGGGTGCGTTTTCGTCGGGAACTGGAAAGTCGTTCGTTTCGGGTACGTTGTTACTCGTGACTAACGGGCAGGGAAACTCTTCCGGTGGTAACGGATGTTCGTGCGAATTTACGTATTGGGTGGTGTGTCGAGGTGCTGGAGGAACAAGATCGTCCGACGAAACGGAAATGTATTCGAGCCTGGACGGCGAAGATTGGGGTTCGGATCGAATCGCGAGGCGCTCGTCCTCGTCCGACAATATTTGCGAAGATGTGGTGTCTGTAGGAGGAACAGGGGGTACGTCCGTAACGAGGCATTCGGTGCATTGCGACGACCTATCGAGTTCTTGCGTTCTATTTACCGGTACGTCGTCCACGTCGACGAGGGGGGAGGGAACGCTCGGATCGTTTTCGACGTTCGCGTTCTCGGAATCCAATTTTTCCGGAGAATTAGCTCTACAGGATTCTGATACAGGCGGGGGAGGTGGTACCGATTCTTCGTCTTCGGCAATCTCAATTACTTCCGTTACTTTCTCGGTAATATTCTCGATTATGGCGACAGATACGTTTATTGGCTGAGCGGAATCGTCGGTCGTCGGCACGCTCGGAGGGGAAGGGGAATCCTCCGGGTCGTCGACCACGATCATCTCTTTTACAGGTACGGTGGCGGTATCGTCGGATTCCGTCTTCGTCTCGAAATTGTCTTCCGCGATGGGAATAATCTCGATCACCTCGACCGATTCCGATTCCACGTTTCGAATAGTAGCATCGGCGCCCGTTACTTCCTCCGCGATAATTTCTTCGTCTTCCGGAATAACGACTGCTGGCTTAGCTTCCACCACGATTTCCTCCTCGGAGAGCGGAACTGGCCCCTCCTCGGAATCTATGAACGAATCGGACACCAAAACCAACGGTTCGCGAACGATTTCGTCCACCGGTTTCGTTTCCTCCTGTACGGCTTGAGCCGGTTCAACGACCTCCGCCTCGACGCGGTCTTTACACTCGGCGGGTTCCTCGGTTTGGAGCTCCGTCGTTGGTTCTTGGACCATTGGCGCGACACAGACCGATTCCTCTTGGACAGTTTCCACCTCCTCCGAGATTACTGGCTCGGGAACGGGTTTGATATTTTCGTCGGCCTCGATTTCGCGTGGCTTTTCGAAATCCACGGTTTTCGGTACAGTGTCCGTCGTCTGAGGCTCCTCCTCGTTATCGTGCGAATAATTTAGCTGTTTAGACGGGGAGTCGAGACGGTTCGCGTCAGTCTCCGTAACTGGCAGGTTCTCGAGTTCCGGTTTGTCGGTGTCTTTGGTGGCGTCGAGCGACTCCGGATTCGCGTTAACCGTGACATTTGGACAAGCGGTGTCTGTATTATCTACCACCGGCAGAGCCTGTAATTTTGGGAGGATGGAAGGAGTCGATTCCGTTTGGGGTTTGTCTGTGGAAGAACCGGGTGGTCTCTGGGGGAACACATCAAGAGATTCAGCGGGCGGCGTTGAGGGTATGTCGTTACGCTCTGAGCAAGGGTAAGATAAGGCGGCGGCGAGTGGCGGGTGTGCAACGAAATCCTTGTCAGCAGCAGCAGCCTCGGCAGGCAGCTTGAGGGCCTCCGCAAGAGCGGTCGCGGTCGCCGCAGCCTGCTGAGCCTGCTGCAACGGCGACGGATCAATGGGTGTTGGCGGTGGACTGGACGGAGGCAAGGAAGGAATATCCTCACTGGTTTTCCTCTCAATGATAGACGGCGTAGCGACTGTCTGGATTTGGAAAACAGAGCCTTCTACCGGGTCCGGTACGAACTGACCACCGGCTGGACTGACCTCGACTACTTTTTTCTCGGCCTCGACTTTTTCAACCTCCTCTTTCTTTTCCTCGAGAGGGACGGGAGTGGGGGCAGAGGGAGTGGGTTCCTCTTGCTTTTCATCGGCAGGGCTAGTGGCGTCCGATGTCGGGCCATCTTCCTTCGTTTCGGTGGTAGGTGTAGGCGTTGGTGTTGGCGTTGGTGTTGATGCTGGCGTTGCCGCTGCCGCTTCTGCCGACACAGGGACGGCTTCGTTTTCCGCGGACGGACTACTTACTACCGATTTCTCGACTGGGCTACCTGCCGTTGCCGATCCTGTCTCGGCTTCCTCTCCACCCTGAAACATCGTAACGTCTCTTTTATATCGCGTATCAAGACCGTCCCCCTCGACTACTCGATTTTTCGACTCAAGGTGCTAGCACTCTACCGTGAACCTTTGAAAGAATTCAGAATTTTCATTAACGATTTTTTGAGTAAAGCAAGAACAGTGCCATTGGAGTACGCGCGACTCGTCGGAGCGCCAGATTAGATGGTTTTTGTCCACCATGAAGGGTGACCAACTTAACAGTTGTTGCCTGTTCACGCCGAGCGATTCGAATAGAAAAGAGGGTGAAGAACCTAGCGACGCGTAGACAAGAGGTGTTCGCAGGAGGTTATACATCCCCCCACCATTGAGTATACGAGAGCGCGGAAGGGTAGACAAAGAAAGTACACCATAGGGTGCCGGCCGGCCGGGTTAGCAACGTCACCCCTTCAGGGGTGGCCGATCGTGTCACTGTGTCAGCAACAAGTACCTTATTCGAAAGATCCAATCGATTTTTATTTCACGATTGATAACGTCACCAGTTAACCGTTAACTGTTTCATTTTTAACGTGGAACAGAAAGCTCGTGTAACGCAAACACGATCGATCGTTGAAACCGAAGAAGGAAATAGAAACCGGACGTGCAAAATAAGGTACGTGGTTTATCGTTCCCAGACCTCGCGTATCGATCGACTGGGTTAAGCGAAACCCTTCCGTGTCGTTCCTCCCATGGATTTTCCTAAGGGGGAAGCCACCCGCTTAAAGAATTACAACAGCCCCCGTACCGATGCGATACAAGGGGCTTTCAAAAACTCGGACTTTATTTTCTCAAACGTTTCCGACTTGCCAACACTGCCTATCGAAGTTAACCTTACTGAATTTTTAAAGTTGACTGTAATCAACGAAAGGGTTAATCGGATCGTTCTTCGCTATCGTTCCATTATTCGAGCCTCTGTCCAGACAAAAACTATCTCGATAGTACGTTTCCGATTATTCTCGGCTTCCTCTTTCGATGAAATCGATCCAGAGCTCCACGTGGCCCCGGCACATGTGCGTCGTTTGTTGTCGATCAATTCTCCGCGAGTAGGTTAAAGCACGCAGAACGAACGAAATGTTTTTTAACGAACTCGATTCCTATTTTCGTTCGTTACTGCCAAAGATAACGTTCTTCTTGAACGTCGTCGCGTTTAAACCGTACCCGTATCTCGCGCGACTATTTTTGCGCGTCGCGCACCAGTGTCGATTTACCTTTGTTTCCAGCGCAACCGCTTAAACGCAACGAACAATAGACAATTACGCGAAAACAATGTGTCGACCGAAGAGCCATCGTCAGGGTAAATAAAATATAATCTGTTCCGACGAAACGAGTTAGCCGGAACCAGCCCTCCCCCGACTCCTACGACCATTTCTTTCGAAACCGATAATAACTCGACGCGCAAAATAGAATTAACCCTCCCAGTGTCGAAAGTTTATCGTTGTAATCGTGTCACGCGCACAGTTGATCGTTAGCAGGGAAAAGCAAACATCGGGTTACGTTTAGAGAGGCACGCAAAAGCATAATACTGCGTCGTACCGAAGGAAACTTGGAGTCTTCGGCTGTTGGTGTCGCAGTAACGCCCAAAAGCGGCACGTAGGACAGAACTTTTCGAGCTCCTCGAGCGAAGACGCCCACCACTCGGTATACACCGTTGCTCATGCTTCGCCCTGCCTTCGTCACGGACTCCATAACTCCGTAGAGATTTCTCGATCGCCGTTTAAAAAACGCTCCTCGATCAAAATATCAACCTACGTAGATATACAGGATGGTTCACGTAACTTGCTGGGCCCGAATAACTTTTAAAAGTATTCGATGCACGAAAAAGGTCAAACGTGTTTTTTTTTTCAATAGAACGCTATACTTAAATTAATGATGGAACTTCTGTATAAAAAGCTTTTCGTGCATACGGGTTAGAAGCTATTCGAGGCGTGCAAGTTGCATGGACCACAGCTGTATACACACGAATCAGAAATCGAATCCAGACGACCAAAGATCGCTACGAAGGAACCGCGTTCTCGTACGAATTTCAAGGGATCTTATTTTAGACTCTGTAGCCGGCGAGCTTGTCGACCTATACAGGGTGTCCTAAAACGTGCGACACAAAGTCGAGAAAATAAATAAAAAAAACGTAGAGTAAACGTTCTTCTTTTGCGCAGAAACCTTGGAGCAAAGTCGGTTCTACGTTCTCGGTGCATTTCGCAGAAAGGTATCGCTTTCGTTCGCGCAACGGCATTTATTTTAGAACAACATGTATACACAAAGTACTGGAAAGTGCCCGTTCACAGCCAGGCTACTTTGCCATTGTCTATTAATAGAGGCGCCTACTCGTCCGCGCGATTCGATACTACGCAAGAAACACGAATACTTGATATCTGGACACTATACGTAACTAAAGAGCGATCGAGTTTCGAATGATCTTGGAATAACTTGGTCCTTTCGAGCAACCGATCGATTTAAAAAACTCGCTGTTTTTCCTCGGGGGTATCGATACGCCTCTATCTACAAAACTCGCACTGCCTTCGTTGGAAATATTCGCCAATAATAATTCGAAAAATATTCGAACACGATCGTTGGTCGTCCGCGTCGATCTCCCGTAATCGAATTTCGGGATCTACCTTCGGCACGCACACGCACGCACGCACGCTTGGAAGCGCAAACACGATATATCGCGCGAGCGAACCGGAGGACGACAGAGAGGAGAATGTACCGCGCGAACTCTGTTCGCCGTTGGCGAACTACTTGGGCCAGACCGCGAGTTCACAGTGGTTTATATAGAACCCAAGAGAGGATCGTCCCACGTATCGGCCAGAGAAGAGAGGAGCGTTGCCGATACACGCGTGGCCACGCGCCGGAGAGAAGAGGGACGTATCTAGCTGAGCTATAGAAACGACCCAACGAGTGCAGCCCGCGTGATGCGCATCGCGAATAATTCTTTACATCTGCGTATTCGGATCGCCGATTTAAACAGAGTTCCCAACGAACCAGCGAATCGGCCAGAGAGGGCGAAATCAACGGATCATGGAACAGGGAAGCACATATGGTTACGCTTTTTATTCTTGACGATCCTTTGTCTCGAGTAAGAATCACGTATAACCGTACGAGAGGATGACACGCGTCGGAGGTAACCAGAAAGAATCGAGATTTTTTAGACGAGCACGCGCTGGTAAGGCGTCGAACGAGAAATCAACACGCGTTTGCGAATGAAAAAAGTATTCACGCCGCAAAACCACCGTGCGTTGCTATTCTTAGACAACGATCGAAAGAGAAAGGAGCCAGGAGGGGCGAAAACGAAACAAGGGAAAGGGGAAGGATAGAGAGACATATTAACAAAACGGCGCGGAGCAGCGACGCAGCGCGCCGCGACGACGGGCAAATACGAGAGTACTATTCGCCGGGAACGACCACGGTACGGAGAAAATTTTTGAGCCCGTTCCAAACTTCAAATGCTACTGGCTTGACCTTTAGACAGCATTAGTCACCGAGTGAGTCAATTGGAGATCCAAGCTGTCGCAGCAGCAGCGGGGCTTCTCCAACTATAATACGTTGCAAATATTTTTTTTACGAATACGCGGTACGCAATCTGCGCCGCTGGACAGACCGATAAGACATTTAACGTTATTATGAATAAAGTATCTCGTAAGAGATTCCCGTTCAAGGTTATACGTTATAAAGCAAGCAAACAAAGGAACGCTGTCGTCTTTCAAGCCGGATGTTTTGTAATTTCAACTGGACAAAATATTAACGTTGAGCAAGCGTGTAGATCCGTTCGAGTCTATTCTACAAAATCGTATTATTTATATTGTAGTTCTAACAGTACATGACGATGGTTCGAACGTAACTGCGACAGTCGTACGATTTAGCATAATAAGCGACACCTTGCAACGTGATTAATCCGTGCACGAGTATAATCGTCAATACGTGTCGCGAACTCGTTTTTTGTAAACAAGTATTTCGATAACTTAACGCTTAATCGCCGGGAGATGGAAAATTCCGCTCTTTCTGGCTTTGACGACGAACCGTGGAAAGCGTTCAGCTCGTAAAAGTAATTCAATGGTGGTTCCCGTGACCGATCGACGGTTCAAAATTATTCTTGGACCAGGCAAGGGAAGCGATGGTTGGTTACCAACCGAGACATCTGGACGAGATGCATCGACCGCGAATGGGCTTACGGACGGAGACGTTCTTTCGCGAACGATGGAAAGAGAGCTCTCGTTACGACCGACGTATTAATTGATGTTAACAGCGAAAGATACGCCGTGCTAACGAACCAGGCTTTTTACTAGACGAACGAACGTGCCGCGGTTTAACGCTAAATTAATAGAAACGAATAGTTACGGTACTTGTCCTCGCGATTTAATGAAATAAACAAACTTGGCGACGAGTCGTAGCTTTTGGATAAAAACAGGATTACTTTTTGGCCAGCTCGATATTATTTTTAAACCGGTCTGTTGTGATACTTGAAGAGAAAGTTCGTTGTTTCGAGCAACAAGAACGAAACACGCCGCGGCCGTCGTAGTTGCCATCGACGCCGTCGACGACACGCTCCGAGAAGCACGCACGGCACTCTCGCATATTCACCCTTTCGTCCGCTCTCTTCACCCTTTCAAGAGGGTCGCGAAACGCAACAGAAGAAGGGTGTGCGTGGATAGAGGTAGGTATCGATTTTATCATTCGTACACGCGATTTCAACCGCACGAGAAAGCCAGACAGAACGAACAGTCCTGTTGGTCAACGATATTTGTTACTGACGGACTGTTCGAAGATCATTTTTTTTTTATTGAATTCCCTTCGAATGGCAAGTTAACCGTTGAAGATCTATGGGATCGATCGATCTAATAACGTCTGTGCGCCCTCAATTTTGTTTAAATTATCGCAACAACACAAGCATAAATAAAATAAAACAAACATGCTCGATAATGAAATCAAGTTTTTCTAGAAGTTTGTGTTCTCGAATCATTGATATTTAAGGGAAGCTCGTGTGCATAAACATAGGCTTTCTCCTGGAGAGATCTATTTTCCTTCTCTTTCATTTATCGTCCCAAAATGCGAACACATGTAGAATATTTCGCATATCGGTGAGAGGGTTTTCAACGACAAATTTTGGACTAGGCATTCCGCGTTATCCTAGAAATGTTCGAGCCTGAACTATCTAAGAGATCTACTGGACTTATGCGGGGCATCACATTTACAGCCAAAAGAAGGAGAGTAATGATTCGTGCAAGATGGCAGAAGCTGTGTCCATTCACAGGCGGAAGCGAAAAAAGGACAAGCCACGATGGAAATAAAAAGGGTGAGAAGATAATGAATGGAAAAACTCGTTATCGAGCGTCTTCTCGTCGAAACGCGTACTGTCGCGTTCTGTGGTTTCCAAGTTCGGCGACGAACGACCACAGAAAACTCCACTTGGGAAATCACGCGATGCGATTTGGCACGTCCGATCTCGATCAATAACGGTAAATTATTTACGCGACTTGGACCTCCACCGCGCTCCCGATTAATTTAAAAAATCCTATTTCGAATACTCTGGCCCAGTGAAACAGACGCTCCTTTCGGTACCTTGTTGGTAAAGCTATTCTCTTCTCGCTCGTTCCCGCGCTTACCCAACTTCTGCGGATAAACCGAAACTCTGACACCGATAAAACAGATGCACTTATCTGGCTTACTTTTATCGTTTTCAAATCTAACCCGCCAAGTTTCTATAGGGAGCTTTCGAAAAGCCGTCCGCCCATATTTCGCGTCTTCTACTTTCATTTTGCCGAGACATCGTTGAAATTCTCTGGGAATCCCACGATCAATATTCTATTAACCCTCCGTTCAGCGAACTTCAAATCCATTTTTCGATCTATGCAAACCACTTGTTTCAGTGTCTACATTTCAATAAGTGACGATAATAGTAATCGTAAGTGAGCTGTTAAGATTAATGCAAAAGTAGGGTATGATAAAATTCAGATTAAGATAAACATGAACTCGTTAAGACGGTCGAAACTCGTCGATCCGACGAGTCGCAGATTCCACGTTTGAAGTTACAAAGTTCCTAAATATTATTTGTTAGCGATGCTTTCAAATCTAGGGTTAAATAATCTGGCGATAACCCGAAGTGGAGAAGAGATTTTTGCTCGTGCTTGAGAGCGGCACGAATCTTTCGCCTGGTGGCAGACCGACCGCGACCGGCTGGTAAATGCGAAAAGCCCTGCCCTGGCAGCCCTGTCGGTTGGCATGGCAACAGCTCCGCGCGTCCCGGCGTCGGGGCGCTCGATACTAGACGACGACGATGACGACGACGACGACGCCCAAATCTAAAGGGACGAAAAAAGCCACTAGCCCCCCCTCCCTAACTAGTAACGCGTGAAAATTCGATACGAGTTTCGAATCTCGATTCACAAACGATCGATCGACGAGTCTTTGGACCTTCTCGAAGATCGTAAAACGGTCGACGAACAGCCAAGATTGCGCTTTACGGCGAGATACGTTATCAAACGCCATTGTTTATTGTCAAAGAAGAGCCAATGGATTTTGCTTGCACGAAAAAATCCAGCGATAATCGTGCTAGCAACTAGTATATTTAGAATCGGTTTTATCGTCGTGCGAATTCGTTATTTCAATGCGCTCGAAGTGTGTCGGATCCGATACCGACGTTTATAAATAAAGAAGAAGGAAGCCGTGCCGGCGACAAAACGTATATTCGTCGCTTGTATTTTTAATACAATGGCATCTCGATGACGTCAAATGGCAAAAAGTTGCAGATCTGCGACGAGGTCTTTCAACCGTTGCAATGGGTCCAAATCGCCGGCGAATCTTCGAAAGCGACGAAATTGATAGGATTCTGAAAACGGTTTATCGAGACGGACAAAGGGGCCTGAAAGGGTCCAAGGTGTAATTCGAGCGACGCGTACCGTTCGCGAATGTACCACGGGTGCATTTGTGAAATTAATTTTCCGACTGTGCAACGTTCGTGGTGCGTTAGAGTAAATTGAAGTGGACGGAGGGGGAGGGGACTCACCTTTCCTCTTTCATTAAAAATGAATTCTCTGGGCTGTGCGGGGTAACGATGCCCGTTAGTCCCATATCTTTCCTACTCGCCGGTGCCGGAGGGTAGATAGAAAGAGAAGCGTGCTTGATTACCTTTTCTGCGGAGCACGAGAGGAGCTTGGTTGCTCCAACCATCTCCATCTGCTCGTTCGATCGTTTCCTTTGCATTATGCACCCCCCCCCCCCCCCACCGAAAAATAAAGGAGCTACGTTTCGCGATGGGATAACAAAAAGGGGAAAAGTCGTTTCGAGAAAACGGAGCTGCTTCCGTTATCGGTTCTTCCCGACGTTACGTAACAAGGGATGTTTCCTAACGCTTCGATTAATCGAACGATAAAGCGTTATTTTTGCAACGTCTCGGGTAACCGAAGATTAAAACCGAGTTTTATTGGAAAACAAGTTAGTCTAAAATAGATCAATATTTGAGCGTCAGCAAATTCAACCAAATTTCAAACACACGATTTCTTTCGAGAAATCGAAAACCGACGGAAACCGGTATCGTTCGGAGAGCAAGCAGGTTCCTCGGATAATCCGTTTAATCCAGACAGCTTCCAGATACGTCCTCATAGGTAAACGTTCAACAGTTCTGGCCGCTGGCCAACGGATCAACCGGGGGTTGATTACTTTGTAATTGTGTATATTTTCCCTGGCAGCGAAATAAGACGTCAGAGGAAGCGGGCGAAAACAGAAAGCAAACAGAAATTCAATTTACGAGGCGAGTAGATCATTCGATCCTAGAGAGTATGCGTGTAGTCTGAGGTCTAGGTCGTCGCAAGAAAATTATGGTAAACTAGATGCAACCGATCGTCGATAAAAAAAAAACACCTTTTTCTACTTTGCAGAGACACGTACAAAGACGTTCACGTTTCTTTTTACCTGGACGTAGCTACGCAGATCGATATTTGACCAAGAAAATATTCATCGACGCGTGACCGAGCAGCGTACCCGGATGATGAAGCAAAACCACCGGTCTTTCAACTCGCTCGTAGACTCCTTTTGTTCGTTATTACGAGAAAGCAAATCGTCTTTTACCTCTGTCTATCCTTCTCGACTTCCGACTCCTCGCCAAGAATTCTAACAGACTTTAAATCAACGCCGACGGATGAGTCCGTAGGGATGGAAAGGGAATCGTTAAAGGGCTCGGTTGGCTCGTTAACTTTCCATCTGTTACAACTCGTTGAGGAACCCTCGACGTCGCTAGAAATTCGCACGCGCTCGCCAATGATAAACGTGAAACGAGAGGGATGAACGAAAAAAATCTTCTCGATCGTTCCTCTATCGGTCGCGGAATGAAAAAATCCGCGACGCAGTATCGATTCCAACGGCGTCGAGTATTTATACAACGGTCATCGAACCTTCGCTCCGGAGGAGACCTCGCGAAACACAGAGTGCGCGCGCAGCAACCTCTTCCACCCGAGTTGTCGCAAGTTTCGTGCTTTTTATTCGCGTTCCACCTGTCGCATTGTGCTCTCGGGCTGCCGTGAACGGACGCGTGACGCGGTCTGGTCTGGTGTGGTCCGGGACAAAATGCGATTGACACTAGGAACGACGAGCATCCTCGTCGACCCGCTCTCATTGTCGCCACGAACAACCAACCGAACCATTTTCGACAAGACGAACAAAGAGAAAGCGAGAGGGAAAAGGAGCAACGGGCGAGAAAGCTCTCAAGCGCAGACGACTTAATAGTTTGCAACTGTTTCAAAAACCTAAACCTATATTATAACAGTTTTCAAGCCCTGCTCTAGAGCGATCCGGTGAATTCCCACGTTAACCGGAACGCACGGCGGAACGGGAAATATCGTTCGTTCGCAGTTGCGAGGTCGGCTACGCGGACGTAACTCTGCCCTTTCTCCTTTTCCACGTTTTCGTTTGTCCGATATATTAGAAAAACGACTGTATTCTCTCAAGGTTCTGGAGTAAGGGGTCGTCACAGTCCTCTCACCTCTCAAAAGGTGACTTCGAGGCCAGATCCTTTGGCTCAAATCTTTATCGTATTCGACGACCGGTCATCGATCCCGTACACGCTCCCCTTCGGCGGTCAGCAACAAAGCATCGAGCTCTTTGGCCATCACCCCGAAATCACACATCCACGATACTTGGAATCGCGGTGGCACACCTGTCCAACTTGAACCACGACGAATGACACGCCATGCAAGATTCTTGAGACGTTAGCCCAAACACGTGCGTCTGCTTTCTTAAAAAGGTGTTGGCGCTAACAGGTAAATTCATCGCGATCTCATTAACGAGCCTGTTAATTGGCGATTAGGACCGCCTGTAGGGATTCGAGGATTTACGAAACGCTCGAGAGAATTTGTTTTCTCCCTTCCCCGCGACGGAGTTGCACTCGCTGCTCGAAGGAATCGAACGGAACGCCACAGCCGGAGCGGAGTTTCTTGCGAATCTTTTTACACGTCTTTATACGCGCAATTAACTTCGGCACGATATTATAAAGCGTTCGCGTGCGTTGCTTCTTGCTCGTGCGATTCACGCGAAACCGTTCGTTCGGCGTTGAATTTTTCCCGTCGAGCTTTAATTAATTAAGCTGACCCCTCGACTCGTTCCGTCTCGTTTACGTTCGTCGACGTTCTTATTCCGCGCGCTTTACCATCGAACGCATCGATTAGAAGACGATATTAACTTTCGAAGATTATAGCATTTACAACGGAATGGATAAACTCGAACGGACCCCGAACGGTCATCGGATGAATTTCATTCGTGGCTATTAGGATCGAAATCGAAGCCAGTAAGAGACTACCAAGACGCCATCCGTGGCGAATCAAACCGGTTTTTAACCATCCGCTCGATCTTTTGCCACTGTTGCGGCGACGTATTCTTCGCGGTGTATGCATGTACCGTTGCATGTACAACTGGAACTGCAACTGTGACATATTTTAAGACCGCCAAGACTGCCGTGTCTCTCGTCACATGTCACATAAATTTCGATCATCCCGATGCACTACGCTCGTGTAAGTACAAGAGAATCTGAAACTCTTCAATAAAGGATTTTCTGATATAAGAAATCACAATGAAAATTTATTTACACCTAAATCAGAGTCTGGTGTTGAAAGGTGTTCGTAAGTACTTGCATGCTCGGTATTATACGTATTTGCGGAAAAGTCGCGTGTACGTGGTTCGTGACCATGAAACAGTTGGAACAAAAGAACTAGCGAAAGCTTCTGTCGCCCCTTACCTTGGCACGAGCGTAGCTCGCAAAACCTCTGGTACGTTGCCCTTAACCCTCGCGTACAGGTGTTTTCTTTTTTCCGGGAGGGCTGAGTCACGCGAGGCGAAACTAACCTTCGCCACGACAGAGACACCCGACAACCTTTTACCTTCGATCCTCCGTTAGACCTCCATCCAGCGCACTTTTCCTATACCGCTAATTAATACCCGCTCCGCCCGTGCGGAAGTGCAACTCTCCTTACTCCCTCGCGCCGTTTCCTTTACAACTCTTTACAATAAGTCATCCAGAGACACGAAATATACAAACGCCCCACGCGTTGCTGGACGAACCAGCTCGGCAAAAGGGGACACAAAGAACGAGTCTCGCGCGACCACACCCCATCTGCAAGCTTTCGTCGGTGAGCGATTGGAAACAATGCGATATTCGCGTAGGTGCGAAACCGAGAGTACCACAGGGAGACAAAAATGCGATCTTTTCAGCACCGCGTCGCGAGGGCGGCTCGTCATCGACGATCAATTTATAACCGACTCCATTTTAAATGATTTCCACGGGCGATTTTCTTCATCTTACGATTTAATCTAGAATTCGTACAACTTGAAATCGCGATTAAACTTCTTTCAGGAATATTATTATTGTCTTCTGTGGACGCGTACGACAGAAGTGGAACGTTACGATCGTACGATGCAAGTTTCTTCGGAAAGAGACTTAATTTGATCGCGCGGCGACGAGTACTTTGGATCACCGGTGAATGAACCTCGAGTAGAGGGATAAGGCGAGGGAAATCTGATCGTCGATAGGACAGGCGCTTGCCTAACGGGGGGGTGTGTGCGTGCGCCAGTGGATTGGCCGACGATGACGTTCGAAAACGTAGAGTCCACGGTGCATGCGATGCGAACGAGCATCGTACGCCGAACCGAAGAGTTTGTTTCGTGACAAAATAACTCGCTGCGTAGGTAAGCGTATCCGGGAAGTTTGGGCCATTGAACCGCGTTACCAGCGAGCACAATGAGCGATAGAAGCGTAGTCGATCGTCGATCGGTCTCTCCGGGCAGCCCCATTACCGATTTCTATAACAGATATGCCTCGCTTCCCGTAGGAAATCGATGTTCGCTCCACATCGTAGGAGGCTTTACGCTTTCGATCGAGAGGGAGAGGGGAGGCGTGCTCGTTCACGAATACGCATTATAATTGTTCCCATCCTTTGTCCTTAAACTATATCGACGATAGTAAGTCTCCTTTTATTCCTTGGTAGACGCTTCTAAAGCTTTTTGTTCCAACTATACGCGACAGGCAAGAATCGAAAGTATCAGGGAGTAGTCTGCATGAAATAGAGGATAACAAGGCAAAGAGCAATAAATTCTGTACGCTTCAAGTCGGTGTTGTATTACTCGTTGTACAAAGACATCTTGATGTTACGAAGCACGCAGACTGTCGTTATTACTACCACTACTACTACTAGTTATGATTCCTTAATGACTCGGAATGCCGGTTGTTCCTTCGGAAGAGTGAAAGTCGTGGTCCCAAAGTTCGCGCGATCGCTTCGCCGTGGAGAAGCGCAACCTTTCGGTGCGATTGGGTAGCGATAGGCTGTACGTGAAGTACAGCGTAGGCATACGTAAGGTGGAAACGTACAATGTAATCCGACGAGCGTGTATCGTCGTCGATCCAGTTAATTCTAAACCGGCGGTCGTGACGACCGAGTACAAAATTTTCAAACCACAGACGGCTGTCTCGCGGACGTTCGACCGTACGACACACGAGCCTCGACGAGTCAATTTTACAAAGATGGCTAGTCAACGGTCACGAACGACTTATTTCATCTTCGATCACGGCCGCGAGGACAGAGACGGCGAGGACGATTACGTGTTCCGCGACGGGGAACAGAGACAGAACGAGAAGAGACACTAGGTACAGACGGAATAGCCCTGAAGCGGCAACGGAGAACAGGGGGATAATTCAGTGACTCGAAGCCGGTTTTCCATGGCGGCCTATCACGAAACTCGCGAGGTACGACGAACCAGAAGGATGAGTCACGGCCTGTTTGTCTGTCCCACTCCTCTCTTCTTTCTGCCGTGGTGTGCAGCTGTAGTAAAAGGAAGGAGTCTGCGGCTAGGCCGCGACGCGAGACACGGACAAGAAGAGAAGATGAAGAAGGTGGTAAAGAAACGCGGAGGATTAGCCCCGACGATCTCGAGGCTACGTTCGCCTACACGCGGCTAGCTTGACAACCAGAGGGAAGAACAAGAAGAAGGAGACGTCCAAACCTCGCTACTTATTATATGTATACATACACATTCGCTCGCGACGCGATTTATAGCGAGCAACTGCTCCCAAGCAAAGCGTATTCCCACTATTGGCCGTCTAACGGAAAGATTCATTCCTCGATCCAATTAAGCGTCGATTCGAGTCATCGACAACTTTAAAATCCCTAACTTTCGTTGGTGTTACTGCGAGAAGTAATCGAAATCGTCAATTATAGGTCGGAATTAATAAATTTTCCAACGAATAACTGGCGCGCCTCGTAGGAATAGAATAGCTTTTACCGATAACCATCCGTGGGCCATGCGATCAAGGCTACGACGCTATAAATATCCACGATGGGAAAAAATTAAAACGCGGCTAGATATTATAATTGACTTTGTTCAGATCGAACGTTCTTCGTATTCGCATATCTCTTTTGTAAAATAAATCTCCGATAAACGTGAATCTCTCGGAAAATTTATTAGACGTCTCGAGGGCAATTAAACACCGACAGAGTTTTCGATCCGTGACGGTTATCGCATGGTCGTTCTCGATTACACCGCTAGGTCGATTGTATGAGGATCGAAGAGAGCAGAAATCACGCCCGAGCATTCATAACGCTCGTGTCTGCATGATTCGACCGTTTATTTCGTATGCCTGATCTCGATGGAGCCGTAAAAATCGGTAGTCGTAATTCTATTTTTCTTTTTCATTATCTTGATTGAATCAAGGTGGTACAACAAGACTCGTACGTAGTACGTAGACTCGATAAGGCAAGATGCTTTACTCACCTCCGCGAGTGGTTCCTCCTTGGTGACGTCTCCATTCTTGGGTACTTCATCGCGGGCAGGTTTGCTTTTATCCTTCTTGCTGAAGCTGATCGACCTGAAGGACCACTTTTTCTTCATCTATAGACGAGGAAATGGCATCGATAACGATCGAAGGACTCATTACACGCAACGATGTGTCTTAGTTCTCTAAAGCCGCGTATAGACGTAAGTGGCAAAGCAATCGATACGCGAGATCCGACCACGCGTACTCTTCGATTGCCAAAAAACGCCGGAAATGCTGTCAAAATTCATTTGTTCGATATATCTGATATAATATATATTGCCTGATTTTTGCTAGTTTTCTTTGGCTTTCTGGACCACGTGGATTACCTTGTCTTTGGTCTATACGCTGTTTAACACTAAACCTACCGACACTTCATATATACTCATTCCTACCATGACCGGTCAAATGATCTTGTTTCAAAGTCGATATCGTAGTTAATTCAGGAGAAAATAATTATTTACCAAAAATTCCTGACTAGTAATTACGCAAACATCCTGTATACAAATTTAAATTCATTTTTACTTAAATAAACAATTTGTAATCCAGTTTTATCGCATACCAGCATTAGGAATTGCTAAAACATTTTTAGGTATGTAGAGTCAAAGTAAATTTCAAAATAAACATAGAAGATAGCAAAAATTATAGTAGGTGGTATAGTCATTAGGTAGAGGATGAAATGCCCTTTAAAATGAGCGTTTGTGCGAGTCGATAGCTTTATTAGTTCCGGAGATATAGCGATTTAAGTTTCAAGTCGATGCGGTGGCTAGTTCCGGAAATATAAGGGTCCGAAGCGTTTGTTTACGTTCATTGACGCGAGATCAATGACCACGCGTGGTAGTAGTAGACAGTGCGTAGTAAATTCTTGGAAATACTACGGAACTGGGTCACGACAGTCACGACTCACGTGCGACAAGAAGGTCCGATGCATTAGACGGAGACAGAGACAGTCGAATTAAAAAAATTACCCTTTACATAACTTACGATATCTCCGAAACGGAAAGTCGGATCGACAAAATCCAAAAGCCATTTTGAAGGGGAGGCTTTGCCGCTTCTAACGATGGCTCAATTATGGATAAAGCACTAGTAGTTTCGGAGCTGCACGCGTGTAAAGTTTTTGTATTTTTAACACGCGTTAATAGGCCTTCGTACGGCGGAGAGCGAGACATAGTGGAATTTTAAAAATTACGCTTTTCTTTACACGATGATATCTCCGGAACGGAAAGTCGGATCGACATAAACCAAAAGCCATTTTAAAGGGGAGGCTTTACCGCTTCCAATGGTGGCTCAATTATGGATAAAATGCAAGTAGTTTCGGAGCTGCACGCGTGTAAAGTTTTTGTATTTTTAACACGCGTTAATAGGCCTTCGTAAGGCGGAGAGCGAGACAGTGGAATTTTAAAAATTATGTTTTTCTTTACACGATGATATCTCCGGAACGGAAAGTCGGATTGACATAAACCAAAAGCCATTTTAAAGGGGAGGCTTTGCCGCTTCTAACGGTGGCTCAATTATGGATAAAATGCAAGTAGTTTCGAAACTGCACGCGTGTAAAGTTTTTGTATTTTTAACACGCATTGTTAGACTGTTCCAAGATAGTGGAACCTGAAGATTATTTCCTTTTATCTTTGCTATGTAATACCTATTTACATCAGAAGCTAACTACAATTTGATAGCAAATTTTGTCCGATTTTTTACAAAAAAAAATATAAATCGTTCAACCGATCGTGGTAGATTTAGTGTTAAAAATTAGCGTGTCACGGTCGATTAGGACTGTTCGTAAAGTGGAATTTCGGTGCATCGTTAATATTATTCAATAGTATAGTTTCACCTTGTCTTTCTTTTTGGTTTCCTTGGTGTCGGGAGAAGTGGCGGCATTGGGACTAGTGGGAGTCGTTTCTGTGGGTGTTGTGACCTCTGCCGTTTCCGCGGCGGATTCTCCAGCCGACTCTTGCTTCGTCTCTTCAGCTTTTACCTCGTCCTGCTGAAACAGAACGCAATGAATACGGTCAAATAAATTTCTCCGTTGACGAGGAGACGCCTTAAACAAGAGAATTCGAAAGAACCGGTTTCGAAACAATCAAAAGTAAAGGAAAACCTGTTGCCGATCTGGATTCATCCCACCGCCGACCAACCTGTTGTCAAACTGGATTCGTCCTACCAACGGCGGTATTAATGCATTATCGAACCCCAAATCACGCTCAGGTGAAACGAAGGAAAACCGCATCGACGTGAACTTTTCGATGCAAATATCGGGAATACGTCCGAAGCAGGTGCGCCGCCTGGCTGATATTAGCGGTTCGGAAAGGTGCATCGGTGTTACGAAATCTTTTAAAAGATTTTATCACGGATGTGTGTCCGTTACAACAATCGTACACGATCGTAACGAAAGAAGAACATAAAACGAATCGTTTACCATCGACCGATAGGCAAAATATTCTCGCAAAAATTCCTGCGACTGTTGTGTCGGTGCAGAAGAGCGTCGATAGCGCGCGGCGCGGTGTTGTCGACAAGCGAGCGCATTCATATTTAAAGTATATACGATAACGTGAACGTGCCGATGCCGTTCGTGTGTCGTGTTGCTAAGTATGCGACGGCCTTAAAGAGTGAAAGTGTGGTTGGCTGGTTGGTTGGCTGGCATGTATACGCATCGTTTCTTCGATTGGACAGCGATTCTCGGAGCCGATCTACGCGCATTCGTCACTGTCCCGTGGCGAACAAACAATCGAAGAATACGATATTACTCTCTCCTCGTCGACGCGATACCGAGTTATTCTTCTTCGCGAATCATTATTTCCGACGTTCGACGCGCATTATCTTCGTTTAATGAAATACGATGAACCGACGACAAGCATTGTTTGCTGCCTCGCTCGACGAGACCGCGACCGAGACCGTTCTTTAACGCCACGAATCGTGTAAACATCCAGCAGGCTTTATTATCGATGCAAATCCTCCGGAACAATTCCATTTCATCGTCGTTTGCACGTTCGCGACTATGTATACTCCGATACCGATCGAACCAACGGTCAGCTTTTATTATCTAAGATCTATGTGCCGTCAGTGAAAAGCGTGATTGAGAGGCAGACTTCAATTTTCAAATTTCCCTACCCTGGACTTTGACACAACGCCATAAACTACCCTATCGTTCCAATCGATTCACAGTCACCGTTAGACGAGGATTACGACAGGTCTAAAACTCGTCGTTTTACCAAATTAAAATCCCATTATACTCCAGCGCCATAAACCTCGGAATTTCTAACCAAAGGTACACAGGTAAAAATACAACACGACAACGCGAACTCGAACCATATTTATCTTCGATGGAACGAATTAGACGCGCGTACGATCGCGACTCGGGTATCTTTAATTTTTCTAGTACACGCGCGACATAAATATTCATGGAAACGCACGTCTGATGCGCGGCGAGCTATAAATAAAAGAGTTGAACAAAGGTCTATCGATGGATTGCCAATGATTTGTCCCGAATTTGATATGCAAGCGGGTGCAGAAACCTTGCGCGAACGATAAAAAAATCTGCGTTTGTCGATCGAACAATATCAGAATACGAAGAAATCCGCGGTTCGAGGCTGCGTCGAAGGACGGGAGCCCAGCGGGTGCAGGTGCAGTTTCTGCAAAGAATTCCAGACAGCTGAATCACCATCGCCACGGCTATTAAAACGATCGATTTCATTCGGCAAAATCACGGCAAACGTTTACACATGAGCGTGCACGATGGCACGATATCGTAGGAAATAATATAAAATACAGAGAAGCGTGTAGAAAAGGTACCTGTACAACAAGTCTACAAAGATGCAAGAAAATTTCACTAAGAATATCGTGGGAAAACTTGTTAATTTTCAGGCGTAAATAATAATAACAAAAGATCGAAGGGCACCGGTCAAGGACACTCGACATTTACCGAGTTTCGTGCAGGTAATTGCGAGCCTGCCGTGATCGATTCTGTTCTCCCTACTAAATCGAAGGGTTCGTTTTCTGTGCAACCGCGGCGAACCATTCGAAGACGCGCCATTAAATGAGCTCGTTTTGTAGCGAGGCTCGTGAGAATTATGGAACAATCGTTCGCAAAAGAACCGGTGAAATATCGATGTATGAATTTCGAGACAAATCGACCCAATTCGAAACACGCGTTTCCCTTGGCTACGAGCCGCCAATGGCAACGCAAACAGGAAAACGCTTCGAAAAGAAATTGTACGTACGACTTGGAAATTACGATTTAATCAAGGCACGACGGAACGTTCTCGTTGTGTATCGTGTATTAGCGTCGTTAAATGACATGGTCAAGGTTGCAAAAGTAAGGTCCGGTCTTTCCATTAGCCTGACTCGTTTCCTCGCGCTGCCAACCTGCAGATATATCTTAAATTATTCGTGAAACGCTGGCTGGCGGTGCCGGCGCGTCGTAGATCCTTGCTCGTGAAAAATAAAGGATCGACAACCTTCGCCGCGACGAAGTATCAAGGGCAGGTGTTCGATGCGAACAGCTAGCGGGAGGAAGGGTTCTCAAAGTGGTCGCGCGCACCTGCCTTGAGATTTTGCAAGATCACCACCGATGCTAGCGGACGCAGGTACGCTGGCGCCTAATGTCGCTCGCTTCTGCGAATTATACCGAATAAATAGCGATATTTGGATCGTGGAAATTCCGTTTGCGACAGCGAAAGACAAGACGAAAGGTTCATTCGCCTAGAAAAGCGGATGGAATGCGTCAGCGTAAGAACGCTTATGCGGCGAAACACGATTAGTTTAATCCCGCGAGTTTAAACGAGAATGCGCGTCAGACTGTACCAAGTTAAAAGTATACGTATACTCTATAAATTACGGACAATCAGAGAATACTTCGATGATCCCCGTTTAAATTCTGATGACAAATCTAACGTTGCCGAACAAGAGTTAAAGATTCGAAAGATTTATAGAAAGAATAGTTTGTTGATTACGTTTGGCGATCGGGATACATTCCCATGTGGATTACGGTAACGTGGTTTTCGTAGCTCGTGCGTGAAAGCGAGATCGAGAAATTGATACGCGCGATATCAAACATTTCGAAGCGAGCGTATCTCTCCTGAGCAACGCTTTCGTTCTCGCGTCGCGTAAAATTCGCGGATATTAAATTCTTTGGCTGGCCAAAATATAATCTGATTACACTTGCCACGTTAAAATTGCACGTAATCGTACCGTAATTAGACGATAATTGGATAGTTTCTACGCGATTCAAATCTAATTGCAAAGGTACAATTGATTTCGAGGTTCTGTTCGGCGAAACTATTTCAATTTTTCTACCGGCGAAAGCGTCTCGTGCGTGTCAAACACTTGGTATATCTTCTAGGTCGATCTCAGAATAGTACAATTTAACATGTGTACACGCGATGTCTCAAGCAATAATAATAATTCCGTTAAAAAGGTGACTACATTCGCGATCGAGAAAGCTGATTCATTGACGTGTTTCGCGGAACGATAACTTTCAGCGTGCTGAGGAAGTCGTTGGAAAAACGTTCGCGCATATGCGTGAATCATCGTTTACGATGTTATTAGAGCGACTTAAGATACGAAGAACCGGCAATATCGAGGTATTCGTTGGAAATCATCGAACGACATCAACTTGCACTCGAGAGGTGTCGTACCTCTCTTGGTACTGCTACAAATGACTAAAAAATATTGCATCGGATACGTGAAAAGTAAAGATATCGGTGCACCAATTTGACACCGCTAGACTGATCTTTCTGGATTAATTTTAAAGGTCGAACCTTGTACTTTGGCATCGTTCCTCCTTTTACGCAAGAAAGCAGCGAGCGAGAAAAAGCACAATTGCAAAACTGCAACTATATTCCTTTTTTTAAATGGTACTCTATTCAATGGAGTGTTTTAGTTTCTCTAAAAAAAAAGTATTAAGGTACTCTTAAGCCCTAGAGCTAAATAGTTTAAAAATGATTAGAGAAGCATGTAAAATTCGCTGGTCGTTGAACGTATCGAGACGAGGAAATATTCAGTATCGGAGAAAAGTGGAGAAAAAAGATCGAATTTCCCTCGATCGAGGGCGTTACCTTTTCCTTTTCCTTTTCCGTGGCATCGTCTTTGTCCTTGTCTTTATCCTCGATCGTGTCCGTGTGCGGCGCTATGCCGTTGGTGGTGGGCTTCGTGTCCGTCTCCTCGATCCTTTCCAATTTACCATCGCCAGGTGCAGCTGCATCACCGAGAACGACACCTCCGTCGGTCGGTATCCCCTCCTTCTTAGGAGTGGTCGTTATGTCCACGGATCTTCTACTTTGTTTCGCACCCATCTTGCTCCGTTTACCTATCTATCCTTCCTCTGACTCACCTGCCTCCCGTTCTCGCGCTTTCCAGATGCTGAGATCGGGCGTTGCGCGTCCAACGAAACACTGACCTGCAATCAACCAGCGAAACCGAGTAAATACCAGCTACTTGCTTGCATTCCATCATTCAAATCGGTATGCACGGATCGAGGTAATGGAAAATAGAAACATTCTTTCATGGGGCTTCGGTTTCTCTCTTTCCGTGGATAATATACAGGGTGTTCGACCACCCCTGGGGAAAATTTTAATGGGAGATTGTAGAGGCCAAAATAAGACGAAAATCAAGAATACCAATTTGTTGATGGAGGCTTCTTTAAAAAGTTATTAACAATTAAAAAATTTCAAATCATACTAAAGAAATTATATTTAGTTACAGGGGTCAATTACAATCATTTTTGGTCATTATACATACCCCCGAAATCCTACGCATTTTCGAGAAAAAAATTCAAGTGGGTACTGAAATTTTTAGACGAAGTTAACAAATTTCAAATCATACTAAAAAAATTATATGTAGTTACAGGGGTCAATTACAATCATTTTTGGTCATTAGACATACCCGCGAATTCCTACGCAATTTTGAGAAAAAAATTCGTCTAGGTGCCTACATTTTTGGGCAAAAATGAAAAGTTTCAAATCGTTCTGGAAAAATTATTTTCGGCTGCGGGGGTTAATTAGAATCATTTTTGGTCAATAGACCTACCCCCGAAATCCTACCCACTTTCTAGAAAAAAATTCAGTACGGACGGAACTTTAAATGTTAATAACTTTTTAACGAAGCCTCCATCAACAAATTAGTATTCTTGATTTTCGACTTATTTTGACCTCTAGAATCTCCCATTAAAATTTTCCTCAGGGTTGGCCGAACACTCTGTATAGGATAATATGGGCCACCACGTAATATAGAATCTCACAAAATCTTGTCATATAACTAAAGAATTTTATTGACAATCCTGTCAATTCCTTCCCCTCGAGTAAATGAACGTAGGCCATTTTTATACTGTCCGTTTGCCAAAAATCTGATCGCGGATATTTCATTTTTAGTGCAACTTGTAGCACATACATTAACGATATTGCGTCGAACGACTGGAGAAACTTATCGCTGTTTGCTGATCAATGTACGCAAAGGACAGGTCCCCAACCATTCTTATACGAGGTGTTTATCTACGACTGATATTTTAGGAGGTGATTCAACGATCCAAAATATGACATAAGTCACGAACGATGAAATTGCGTTTCAGGCTTTTTTTAGTCTTCCAATTATAACGATGGCATTTTAATCAAGAAAAATGTTAACACTCTGATTGTCACGTCACACGCATATACATATTTCTTGAATATGCATAAGGACATGTGTGATCAGAGTAGAGGCAATTTAAAAATAATTTATAAGTATTCTAATCCTTCAACAATTAGGTTTAGGGTATAAGTACCTTAATACTTTTTTGTAGGCAATTGTATAGTTTGTATACTACTATTAAACCTTGTTGTAGAAGAACTTGTATTAATTGTTCCGAATTTCTTCGCTGAAAGAAAGGTACGAATGGAAGTCGTCAATACTTTTGGTTCACGCTGTTCGAAGAAAAATCAACGTTTGAAGGCAAAGGAGATAAAAATGCAAGAAACAAAGGGATCCTTTCATAGGCTCGATCTCTCTAATTATCGCCATAGAAAATGGACTGCGTGTCGTTAAAAGGTTGTGGACTCTGGTTAACGGTTTCGAGGTCGTGTGTCCGAAGCTTCTTTCACGGGAAAAGAGGAAACGTTCCGTTGTTCGAGTAAGGACTGCTAAAAACTGGCACGGCGAAGCAAAGTCGAACAAGATACGATGCAAGACGGATGGCGTACTCACTTCACTGCCATGTTATGCATATATGGCTGGCAGGATTTTTTTTTTAATTATACGATCAAGAAAAAGTGGTAAATATATATGCAAACAAATTGTACGGTATTGAAACAGAGTTACAGCCCGTCCCAATTACTAAGTACATCCCGTATGGTTGGTGTTTCTGACAGACACTGAAGAAGAAGTTGCTAGAAAATTTGCGAATTCAAGAACCGTTCCGAGTACCGTTGAATAAATATTACGTGGTACGCGGAAAAGGGAACGAACAGAATCAAAAAGCACGGTACTTCGATTCGAAACTAATGTTCTTGGGAAAAACTAGCTTTCTGTTACATTGCGCCATTGGTGCAAAACACAACGCCACCGAAAGGATAAAGGAGCACGAAAGGAAGTCGGCCGCCGTTCGAACCACTTGTTTCACCGATTCACGCTCCCGGACACCGGTTCAACGACACCATGCATAACAATTTTCTGAAAACAAGGCAAACAGCGAACGGAATCGTGTCATTCCTCTGAGTCACGGTGCGATCTGGCACCCGATAACTCGAGATCTCAACTATCGCGTACTGCATACTGTAAAATCGACTTCGACGGTTACTTTCTGAACGATTTACTCGCGATACGTATTACGAAATCAAATTCCGCGCGAACGTATCTTCCGATCGGCTTATGACTCTATTTACTCTGGTGTTTGCTCTTGTAGTTCGCGATAAAAAGGAGAAAAATTGCAAAGACTGCATCGAACGCTCGGGAGATACAAATTACGATTTCAGTTTCGCAGATCGCGACTATGCCCGAGCTAATTATCTATTCACTGCGAGCGAACGAGCGTACAAATGAAACGTGCAACAAGATTTCTTCCTACAGATCCGCTCAATAGATTAATAAGCACATTCAGAGGTCATTGGCGTCGAAGAACATTAAAGGCTTTAACGACGATGCCACGCCAAGATCGCTCGGCACCACGCACAGCCTCTCGCTTCTATGAGAATAATCAGAACTTGGAAACTACTCCATTTTCGACAACAAATCCCTAGTGCATTTTAAAAGAAAGTTAGTAAACGTAAAAGATTATGGAATATCGGTGAAAATACCGAATTCTCGTGAAGCAATAACGATGGAACGCAGTGTCGATCCATTTAACGAGTGAATCAGAAAATTCTTCGAAATCCAGTTAATCACTTTTGCCTTTCGTCGACGAATCGTTCACGCTCGGGCAACCGACCGAGTTATGCCAAACAGAGAGCTCCGTGTGCTCGCCTAATTGCTCCGTTATCTGTTAAAAATTTGACTTCTAGTTGCAACAATGTGTGACGATTTTCAGAGAACAGTTTGTCATCCATTACGCACAGTCATGTATACAGGGTGTCCTGGAGGGATTCTAGAGGCCAAAATAAGACAAAAATCAAGAATATCAATTTGTTGATGGAGGCTTCGTTAAAAAGTTATTAACGTTTAAAGTTCCGCCCATTCTGAATTTTTTTCTCGAAAGTGGGTAGGATTTCGAGAGTATGTTTAATGACGAAAAATGATTGTAATTGACCCCCGCAACCGAAAATAATTTTTCCAGAACGATTTGAAATTTTTTTTTTTTCATCGAAAAATTTAGGCACCTAATTAGATTTTCAGTAATGAATTTTTTTCTCGAAAATGCGTAGGATTTTGGGGGTATGTCTATTCACCAAAAATGATTGTAATTGACCCCCACAGCTAACAATATTTTTTTCAGAACGATTTGAAATATTTGAATTTCGTCGAAAAATTTCACACCTTCTCGAATTTTTTTCTAGAAAGTGAGTAAGATTTCGGGGGTACGTCTATTCACCAAAAATGATTGTAATTGACCCCCACAGCTAACAATATTTTTTTCAGAACGATTTGAAATATTTGAATTTCGTCGAAAAATTTCACACCTTCTCGAATTTTTTTCTAGAAAGTGGGTAAGATTTCGGGGGCATGTCTGTCCACCAAAAATGATTGTAATTGACCCCCACAGCTAACAATATTTTTTTCAGAACGATTTGAAATATTTTAATTTCGTCGAAAAATTTCACACCTTTTCGAATTTTTTTCTAGAAAACGGGTAGGATTTCTGGGGTATATCTATTCACCAAAAATGATTGTAATTGACTCCCACAACTAAAAATAATTTTTCCAGAACGATTTGAAAATTTTTTTTTCATTGTAAAATTTCACAACTTCTTGAATTTTTTTCTACAAAGTGTGTAGGATTTCGAAGGTATGTGTAATGACCAAAAATGATTGTAATTGATCCTCGCAACCAAAAATAATTTTTCCAGAATGATTTGAAAATTTTAATTTACTTGTTAACTTTTTAACGAAGCGTCAGTCAAGAAATTGATATTCTAGATTTTCGTTTTATTTTGGCCTCTAGAATCCCCCATTAAAATTTTTCCCAGGGGTGGCAGAACACCCTGTATACCTATCGATCGGCCATTATTTTCGCAGGCAGCTAGTATTCGTAATTCCACGCGCAAAACGAGGAAGCGAGGGAAAGAACCTAGGCCAACGTTTCGTCCTCGAAAAAGGACATCTGCTCGGCCCACTGTTCTCGAAATTGAGAATTATGAGCGTGCCGGGAGAGAATGTGGCAAACGCATCGTCGAACCCCGTATTCAGCCGCGTGTCCCGCATGCGTGAACGAATCCGCTGTACGTCCAGTCGGCACACGTGCGTGTGCAGCACGCGGTGTGCGTATCGATGAAAGGCATCGACGTCGCAAGGGCAGATAGGAAAGTTCACCCTGGCCGCGCGAGAGGGTGTAAAGGTCGGGCAGAGCTACGCCACCAGGGAATAGGGTAGGCCCGCCACTCGGACGCGGACTTAAAAATATACGCGTATCCCAAGTACCGAGCGATCTATTTTCGGTGAACGCGTGGACTCTTGTTCGCGTAAACACAGCCGAGAATGGAAGTTGCCCGCACAAAGAGCGAACAATCCCTGGAAGCCGAGTCTAAAGACTCGAGTAAATACGCGGAGATAAGGTATGGTATACGAGAATGGTGTTGGATAACAAGAGTAAACTTACACGCGCGATGGGTGGTGGAAAAGAGCGATAGAAGAAGATAACTGATCGAAGCGAAGTACGATCGATACTATTAGCATTTCGTACCGTATTATGCCATCCGAAGGGACCTAGGTAGGATGGGGACACGTGCGAGCGAACTTTTCTTCATTATTTGCCAAATAAAAAGCAACGATCGAGTCGAGAATCGATGTGTTTTTCTAACATGATCGAACGATAGAAAGAAAGGTATCGAGGAGTCGTGAAACGCACAAGCGTTCTCGCGAAAAACCGGTCGAACCGCGAGGCGTTTCAAAAGCACTCGCGACTCCGGCGTACACGCCTGCCCGAGCAACAGCTCTTTTCTTCGTTCGTGTAAACGAGAGAAAGGCAGATGTGGGCAAGTTAACGACCCGTTATCGCGTGGATGGCGTGGACTCGCCGTTGCTGAAACTGGTTGCTGCCGATATTGCGGTAAGGAGGGAAAAAGCCAATGGCGCGGAGCGAGGGAGGGTAGAGGCGGCGGTGCCCAGTGCCCGGTGCGTGGCAAATCGCGAAACGACGATAAAGCGAACGATCGACCAACGTGCCCAACAATCGAACTCTAATAAATCGATAATATCTAGGATGCACGACCACGACACTACGGGAGATTCTCGAATAGACACGTGGAACGAAATCCCTGCAGTTTCGTTGCTCCGCGATCGAGATGATCCAAGAGAGCCAGAAAAGGAAAAGTTTAGTGAAAATCGTAAGACGAGACTTGGAGCGCGGAGAACGAGATCGAGCCAAGGCGCATACAGAGAATGGCCTGCCTGTTAGCCAGCTAGCCAGGCCAGCATTTTCTCGGCCTTTCTCCACCGGTTGCCATTCCCCGAGCGACAACAATCGCTTCCGTGGAAGCCTTGACTGCGTTTTAAATGCACGGCAGGTAGAGGCCTGCTATGCAAAATCGGCACAAAGGAGAGAGAGAAAGAGAAACTGTGGGCAAGCAAGCAAGCAAGCGAACAAGCAAGCAAGCAGGCAGCAGCAGGCAAGCAGACACGTCGCCTCTGTTTAAGGCACCCGGGTTGGTAAGAACGTATCTCCTTTCTATCCCTCTCTTCGCTTCTCTTTCGCCATGGCAACAAGCGAACGCCACTAAATCTGCGAGCGGACAAAGCAGTTTCGTTGCCAATATTTTCACAGTGTCCTGTCGGACAATTTCGAAAAAATTCCATCTCTTACGGTTACGTTTGCCTCGCCGACCCTGGCGAATCGAACAGCCGAAGAATAAACGGAATATAACGTGCGTGCACGGTCGCGAGATTTCGATCAATCGAGACTGAAGGGAAAGGTCACCGGTTGGGTCTTGAAATCGCACGTACGGACGATCGTTCGGGGGTTAATATCGACAAACTGGTGGGAGAAGGAATCAAGATGGCGTAACTGGCTGGAACTCCCAACGATCCTTCGATCAGGACCGTGGGGGCTTCCATGACCGTTGGCCAACGAAACGACGCAGCGATGGACGAATCGCTCGAGCGCCGAACGGAACCAGCGAAACAAGAAAACGAGCGAATAAAATTGAAAGCCGACTCTCGCACGGCGGCTGCTATATCGATCGACGGTGGTGCCCACCTTCAAAATGGCGCGGGGGTACGTGCACGAAATCCCGCTCGACGCGTTACCGTTCGTCACTCGTGGTCTTGACAGAAACCGACCGAGAACGACGCGGAAACGCGCGACCTTTCACCGGCGAATCGGTCCTCGAAATACCGAGACAATGACCGGTGTTACGATGACGAAAGGCAACGCGAAACGCGGCGTGTCGTGGATCGAAGACCACGCGGAGACCATCAAGGTGTGCACCCTGCGGGGCACGCGCGAAACAAACGGAAAAGAGCGAACGACCGGCACAAGGGGGTGGTTGTTACTCACCTGGATGGTAGAGAGGGTCCTGATTCCCGTGTCGAGAGAAATTTTCCCTCGAAGAGAAGAGCGTAACTCGCCACAAGAAACACACTGAATAATATTATTCCGAGAGAAAGAGGAGGAGGCGCAGCGGTGGCGGCGGCGGCGGTGGCAGCGGCGGGCGCGTACCACGGTGCGTGGCGTCTAGACAGAGACGAGAGTAACGAGAGGTGAAGCGGCTGGCAGGCACACGAGGATTACTTGCCGCGATAAAAGCAAGAGGAAACACCGAACGCGAATATCGAGCAAGACGGCAGAGTTTTTTAGCGGGAGCACGATCGCGAACTCATCCACTTGGCTCGGTAACGCGCGACCGACTGAAGAGAGAGAAGCGGAGGGGAAGCGGCGTCCGTCTGTCCGTCCGACCGTCTTTCTGTCACCAACGTATTGCTCGCTCGCACGCTCACTCGCGCGCGTTCACTCTTCTTCTCTCCCCTCTGTCCTTTCCTTTTCCCTGCGTTTGCCCCTGGTTCTCGCTCTTTACCTCTGTCCCTCCCTCAATTTTTCCTCCGTGACCCTCCTGCGTGTACGCTGTTCCCGACTTCTAAATCACCAACAGGTACCCGCGTTTCATCTCCGCTCGCGATCGAAAATGATCGCCGGTTGCCACGATGGACGATCGCGATACGCGTGAAACTCACCCTCGCGAGAGAAGCGTGTGCCGACGGTCAATTTCCAGACGCGGGATGCGATTATCGCAAACACCGGGACAACGCTGATGCAAAACGATCGATCGTTTCGCGTTTCCAAGACTCCCGAGGATGCTGTTCCTTTGTTCCCGCCGTTATGGAGTTTCGGCCGTGTCCGTGTCCGTGTCCGCCTCCCTCTATGCCCCGAGAAAGTCAAGTATCGCGCGCACAAACTGACGAAGAAAAATATCGTTCCAAGATCACAACGTCGTACTCTCTCTCCTGTATCCTCGCGCAAAACGCTTTACTCCGCGTAAACGCGGGTTCGCGTTTCTACGTATCCGTGCGTCCGCGTTCCACCGAGCAACCGAGCGCGGCTTTACGTTTTACCACTACGAGACGTTCTGCACTACTCGACGGCCGGAGAAAGAATGAGCTCCGGGATAGACGGGAGCCAGACAGGAACGTACCGACCGAGCCCGGCACCCCGGGATTTCGTTCGGATGGTGGTAGCCCTGACTCGAGCTCGCCAAGAACGCCGGAGTATGGGGGCTTCGACTTCAGGGCGGGGTCCTGTCACGAACACGGACTCCGTGACTCGGAACACGGACAACGCCGCACAGTGGGGCTATTTGCCCCGAGAAGATCGACAAAACTCGATTTCACGAGCTCAGCGTAAACTACAATTAAGACACTGCGATTTCTTACGCGTCCAAAGGAACGTTCGATCCATCTTGATCGATCGGCTAGCAGACAATACAAATTTTACTACATATTTGTGTACCTAGACTCGTACCAGAAATACTAATTGTAAGAAGCATTTATAGAAGTAGAATACAAAGTCTAATTTGGAGTTTCGGTTTTAAATACATAGTTGAATTGCAACTCGATAACAAAATAGAACTAGACGCATGCCACCCTGTATATCGCAATGGTCAGTTTGCTCGTTGGCAAATTCGAGGGGCAAATCTAGGTACATACACGGTTAACGACCTACCGTAATACGTGCGTTTCGACTGAATTCAACGAGTGGGTGGAAATCGATTGCGCGAAAGTTAATCGGGCAGGAATCGTAGATTCGCGCCCGCGTTCGCGTTATATTATTTCAGTCGAGTCGTATCGGTGTTTTTTGTCGAAAACGCGGTAAGATCAGGCCGGATGTCAGGCTGTTTCTTTACAATAACGTGATCCACGGTACCGAGTATTTTGCCCACGAATTCAGTCACGAGAATGTCTGCCGTAGTCCGCGTAATCTCGAACCGATCGTGGCGCGTTCTTCTACCTGGAAATCGTACGTTGTTTAGGCAACTACGACGGTGGTCGTTCGACCGAAACAAAATGCGATACGCGTATTCCTGGCTGCCTGCCTCTGCGACTCTGCTCTACGAGAGTCGCCTTTCGCCTTTCGCCTTTCGCGGCGGTGACTAATGCGAAAACCGGCACGCTGAAGAACGTTCGGGACCGGCGACGGGAACGCGCCGTGTTAAATAACAGTTCGGCACGTCTGGAATTTCGGAATTTCGGCCTAACCACCGACAACAAACGTTCAACTCTCTCCCTCGCCGACTATCGTTCGCCAGAGACTTCGATGCATCGCGCTGCTTTACAACGACGGCAAACAAAATTCTGCCGTTCTCGTCCGGTGATACGTTGTATCGATTTCCGAACTACCACCACCGCCGACCGTGCGCATACCACAGCCATTAAATTCTCGCGTACGTTAATATCAATTTTATTGTAATCTCCATTTTTCGACAGGGCTTTCGAAACTGTTAAAATACAGGGTATTCACTGGTAAAAATTTTAATGGGGGATTCTAGAGGCCAAAATAAGACGAAAATCAAGGATACCAATTTGTTGATGGAGGCTTCGTTAAAAAGTTATTAACATTTAAAGTTCCGTTTGTACTGAATTTTTTTCTCAAAAATGCGCAAGATTTCGAGGGTATGTCTAATGACAAAAAATGATTGTAATTGACCCCCGCAACCGAAAATAATTTTTCCAAAACGATTTGAAATTTCTTTTTTCCGTCGAAAAATTTCACACCTTCTCGAATTTTTTTCTAGAAAATGCGCAAGATTTCGAGGGTATGTGTAATGATCAAAAATGATTGTAATTGACCCCTGCAACCGAAAATAATTTTTCCAAAACGATTTGAAATTTCTTTTTTCCGTCGAAAAATTTCACACCTTCTCGAATTTTTTTCTAGAAAATAAATAGGATTTCGAGGGTATGTGTTATGACCAAAAATGATTGTAATTGACCCCTGCAACCGAAAATAATTTTTCCAAAACGATTTGAAATTTCTTTTTTCCGTCGAAAAATTTCACACCTTCTCGAATTTTTTTCTAGAAAATAAATAGGATTTCGAGGGTATGTGTAATGACCAAAAATGATTGTAATTGACCCCCGCAACCGAAAATAATTTTTCCAAAACGATTTGAAATTTCTTTTTTCCGTCAAAAAATTTCACACCTCGAATTTTTTTCTAGAAAGTAAGTAGGATTTCGAGGGTATGTGTAATGACCAAAAATGATTGTAACTGACCCCTGCAACCGAAAATAATTTTTCCAGAACCATTTGAAATTTTTGAATTTAATTGTTAATAACTTTTTAACGAAGCCTCCAACAACAAATTGGTATTCTTGATTTTCGTTTTATTTTGGTCCCTAGAATCCCCCATTAAAATTTTTCCCCGAACACCCTGTATAGGTTCAGGTACGAGAACCTTTTTCCCGTATAATTGTTACAAAGTATCAAATTTTCTATAATGTCATAAAAGACCAATCGTAATTTAATACATTAAATATACATATTCCGTTGCAAATTATCGATTTCTGTTTCGTAGCGGCTACTTGAAACCACTAACGCAACGAAGAAACGGTAATCCACGTGGAATGCGTAAGCTTTCGAGTCTCGATTACCGACAATCGATGACGATACACGCAATTCTTGCGCCGGAAATCGGTTGTCGACAGACGATTCGAAGAGGAAGAACAGAGATCGGTTTCTTGGTACAGAATCGCCGTCGTAAGTAGACTCGTTGCGTACCAAGAACGGTTTTAGGTGCGGAAAACAATGCCCGGATAAAGGCTTTTCTCAAAGGAGGAGCCGATTATTAAGGTTTCCGGGCAATACGACCTCGACCTTCTATCAACGCCTCTACGCACGGCTGTCAAAGTCGAAATTAATTGAATCGATCGTAATCGTAAAATCGACGAACGAAGGGAACACTTTGGAAACGGAGAATGGGAATAAGTATAAATTCTTGGGCCGTCTAGTGCTCAAATTACTCGTTTGCAATGTCGTAGCCATAAAATACTAGGAATTGCTCGCGAGTAAACTTGAACCGTCGTTCCTGCCGCTACGAGTTACTGTTAATAGACGATTCCGATCGCGCGATGGACAACGGAATATCGCGCGAAAGGTATTCGCGTTGAAACCGCTGCCGAATGATATAATAGCGCGACAAACTCGCCGAATATAATAGCTTTTCCCAAATTAATGGAAATCGATTTTAGGAGGACGCGAGCGGTTCGCCGGATACGCAGCCTCCTATTACAACGCGGAACCCACTGTGCACGAACCTCGCGGCTGAATAATTGAAACCTACCTACCACTATCGATCGTTGTATATGTTTTTCGTTAATCGAGCAACCATCGCCGGGAAGAGCTCAACAACCTCGAATAATAAATTCGATCGCACGTACGAGAGAAACGTCAAAGAAAACAGTCGCGTTGCGGCGCTCTGCTCTACTTAATGTCAATTATCTTCGATCGCGCGAATTACGTTCCCTTCTTTTCTTCTCCTGCGTGCCCCGTTCGCGTCGATACGAACAAAGAATACGACGGACGCTGTCGCGACGCGACACGATAATCGACATTCCTTCGACGTCGTGTCCAAGAAGAGACCACTCGCTGCAAAACGCATTAACCCAATTAGGAACGGAGCAACGACGGAGCCGCTGTTTCCAAAGCGATATCGTTATCAACGTACGATTCCCGTGAACGCTGGTGCGTCGACAAGATTTCTTTGCTCGGTAAAATTCCGCGCGCGATCGTCGCCGTGAAGCGGCAAACGTGCTAAATAAACGCAGACGAATCCTTTGGCGTCTGTTCCTTTTCATTTCACTGCATTTTTAATCGATATTATTCACCGCGACGTTTCCGCTCTGAATGTTGCGGGACGTAACTCGGCCGGGACGGCGTTAACGCTTCGCGTTGATCGTATAGTAGAGCAGAACGAGCAACGATTATCGTCTCCGCGACCGAGCGCGGTTTTCCTTAACGCGTTCGCGATGCGATGGGTACGCGTCAACGCAGCAGCTTTTAAACTTTCGAGAAGAAAGAAACGCAATACGCGCTACGTGCTATCGATCGCAAACGTGTCGAACAGCGCGGCGCGACACGCGTTTAATCGCAAGGATGCACGAGGATCACCGTCGTCGCGTTCGGTTGCGAACAGCCACGACGGAGAGGAAAAGAACGCGCGCGGGCATCGAAAGTATGCAAAAAGAGGCGGAAGGGGAGAGTCTCTATCGACGCGAGGTTAGCCATTCTTTCGCAGCGACAGGAAATGAAAACCGGCTCTCTAAGGAGCCTCGACAACGGTACCGACGAGCATATGGCGAACGGGGCACCAATTTCCACGATACGCAACGATAACACCCAACCGAAACAAACCTACCGCACTACTAATTACGAATACGTGCATAGCTTGCTCGCCGTAGCAGAAGGAATCCTCTCAAAGCGTATATTCGATGATCGTGCTTCCTTTCCTTCGCTTTAATTCAAAGATGGCACAAAGCAGCGATGCTTACGACGTAACGATCGTTACGGTGCAGGCAATTTCAAATAGCGGTATTCTAATTTACCTTCTCTTTGTAAAAGTAAAAAAAAACAAATCAAACAGGAAACTAGTTAATACGATTATTTTCTCTTACGGACATCATCATTTTAGATAAATATAAATTCCGAGTCCCAAAATTTACTTGCAGGAATCGCAGGTGTAACTTCCGGAGTCGTAACCAGCACATTCACGGTGTACGTTTCGCTACACCTACTCCTCTTCTCTTTTGTTTTCATTGTAACTCGTTACGCTTTGTAATACTCCGAATTAGCAAGGCGTGCTACTAAGAAAAGAAACGTATCTGTAATTTCGTTGGAAGCAGTGGACGGATCCGTTCGATACTCCGAGGATAGACCCGGATCGATAGAACGTAATCGACGAACGAAGGAATACACCGTCTACGGGAAAGGAACGACTCCGGATAGCTGGGACGAACATAGCGCGTAATAGCGTCGATTCTCGTATACGGCACGTTCATTGCCGGAAACGGAAGCTCCACCTTAGCCGTCGACTACGACAACGTTTGTGCGAACGTTACTCTAAGAATGTTGCGCGCGCCGGCATACTTGAAAATTCGATCGTCGCCTTTGTCGGGGGAAGAAGCTATAAATCGCGATACGCGATGGCAACGAACCGCTAGAATGGAGCACCGCGACCGGAAATATCGAGAATTCACCGAGGTTAAAAATATCTAGCTTGATCGTAAACCGAATTATTGTACGAACGGATTCGATTCGTTCGATCTCTCGACGAGCGGGCGCAACGAAGCACGAAACGGAGCAATTAAAACGCGTCGACAGCGAGAGTCGAGTGAATCTCGAGCAACGGTCGGTCGGTTGCGAAGACGCGTGCTATTCGAGGCGCCAATTAACGAAGATGTACGGCGTGCGTATCTATGACACGATGCCAAATGGTACAAGTACATACTTTGGACACGTAGAGGCCCCTTCCTGGCCGATGAATGGGACGCCCACGCATTTCGATGCCGCGCAACAAGGTCAACGACCAGACGGAATATACCGCGAATCGTAATTCGACGAAAACGCGATCGAGCGCAAGGCCACGCGGTTCTGATTCGATGCCAACACCAAGATACAAGTCCGTTTCTCGATTTGCGAGACTTTCGGAAAGAGGACGAACATCGATTTCTCACCGTCGACGTATGTATCAAATATCGATTGTCCGCGGTTACAATCAAACTACAGTAGAGTTCAGATTATCCGGCACCCGGTTATCCGAAATGTCCGAATACAGCGTAGAAATTTTATATACTTTATTTTTTATTAATAAATTGTATTACTACATTACCCATGGTTGCGTTTATTCAAAATCACAAACAAATTTTAAAGAAAACTCGACAGGCGATAGGTGAACTTTTTCGACGAAATTAAAAAATTTCAAATCGTTCTGGAAAAATTATTTTCGGTTACAGGGGTCAATTACAATCATTTTTGGTGAATAGACGTACCCCCGAAATCCTACCCACTTTCTAGAAAAAAATTCGAGAAGGTGTGAAATTTTTCGACGAAATTAAAATATTTCAAATCGTTATGAAAAAAATATTGTTAGCTGTGGGGGTCAATTACAATCATTTTTGGTGAATAGACATACCCCCGAAATCCTACCCACTTTCTAGAAAAAAATTCGAGAAGGTGTGAAATTTTTCGACGAAATTAAAATATTTCTAATCGTTCTGAAAAAAATATTGTTAGCTGTGGGGGTCAATTACAATCATTTTTGGTGAATAGACGTACCCCCAAAATCCTACCCACTTTCTAGAAAAAAATTCGAGAAGGTGTGAAATTTTTCGACGAAATTAAAATATTTCAAATCGTTATGAAAAAAATATTGTTAGCTGTGGGGGTCAATTACAATCATTTTTGGTGAATAGACATACCCCCGAAATCTTGCGCATTTTCGAGAAAAAAATTCTGTACGGTCAAAAATTTAAACGTTAATAACTGTTTAACAAAGCCTTCATCAACAAATTGGTATTCTTGATTTTCGTCTTATTTTGGCCTCTAGAATCTCCCATCAAAATTATTCCCAGGAGTGTCGAATACCTGTACGTATCACAGTGTATGATAATTAAAACTAAATGTGGCGAGAGTTATGATTTGATAAACCTATCGAAATATTGATCGCTTTGAATCTGACGAAGACACTACGAGATCCTATCGATAAATCGTCCTAGTCTCAATCATTTTTGTAAACCTTTCCATTCCTTTCTTCGACGAAAACTTTAACGATACCGATCGATCTCTACTAAAAGTCTGGTAGATCGTTTCCGTGGAATGCGATAAATATCGTTACGCGCAGCTTTCGAATTAGTGTGCACTGGCCTCTGTGTACCTGTATGCACTGCCTAACGAGCCCGTTAGAAATTCACCGAGCATTTAATACAAGCTCTCCATTGGCCATTCGAAGCATAAATATTTACTCGCGTCACGGTAAACCAGGCGTAATGCTATTTACCTGGGTTACTTTGTCGCGCATAATCCGATGTCTTGAACCTGTCCATCGCGACCCCTCGATATCGCGTCGAACGTGCTGATTCGCGGGAATTGTGATTTATTTACGGGATAAACCGGTAGAAAAGAAAGTGATCGGATAATATACACATCGAGCAACTGGCAAGACATCTGTCCGCGTTACCAGACGCACCGAATCGGCCAGAAGAGGAAATCAACGTCGACATAATTATTCACATCCCAATCACCGGCAACCCGGAGAATCGTTCCGTCGAATCAGCCCATAAATTACGGATCAGTCTGAGCAGAGGACCTTCGTGACTTCAAAGCACCAACGACCGCTAATATTACATTATACGACGCCAGTTCCGGCGACCTTAAACGCGCTCACGGTCCACGCACTCACGAATCATACGCGCCGAGTGCCCGGGACCGGGCTGACCTGCCATTTTAATACGGTTAAATCTCCACTTCCGAATAAAAGTTGATCGGTCGCACGAATCCCTCGCATCCGTCGGAACTCTGGACGACTGGCGCCCGAAATTATTTTCATGACCGTGCACTTGCACACGGACGTGGTGCGTGCACGCGTAGAGCTCAACGAAAAACCAGTGCACGTACTCGAGGAATGCGTTCGTCCGCACAAATACGTTGCAATGCGTTGGCGAGCGATCTACAACCAACAAATACGTGTACGTGTGAGCTCTCGCGAAACTTTTGCTTCCTCGAAACCAAGCATCGATATCTCTTTCCCTCCGCGTACAAAACTGTATCGACCACAAGACTCTAATTTGCCGACGACTAATTTCGATAATTCGATTCCAATCACCTTTATACATTATATGTTGTCAGAGACGCTATTGTAAGGAAGTTTTACAGTCGAAGGAAAACGAAGGGTGGTGATCGTTGGGCTAGCAATGCTCTGGAAATTCTTTACGCGCCCGATAGAACTCCCTCCGGTTGGATGCGAGGCACGCGCGACCGTACGATGGAATGCACGCGTGCATAATTAACGTCCGAAACTCCTTTTCTTTTGCCTCCGGGATCAGCCAAAAATCCACGGAACCGAGATTAGTAGCAAAAACAACATTTCGACCGTCTGGTTTGCCGGATTCCGGGCTTGCCCACTCGAGTTTAAGCAAACAAATATTTACCTCCGTTAAAGATCGTCCAACGAATCGACAACACGACGTGGCAATTGCCGAAAATACGCCTATTCTGACCAGGCTAAATCATCGGTTATCGAAGCAATTAAGTTCTAATTAAGGTCCTTGTGCTGATTTCATTCATAGGATGTAAACCACGCCAGGACCACGAAGACTGCACACGAAAAACGTGTGGGCTTTATCGATGTTCGTCGATGTATAATCACTACCCTGGATGATAGTAGCGAAGCAACTCAAATATGTACAGGCGTTTTTTTAAACTGTCTTTTGATCTGTCACGAGTTCGTTGACGCGTCTAACTAAAATCTTTGAGAACCTGTGTTGCCTGAATAAGGGATGCCACCGATAGTATTACTCCGAATTTCTTTACGTCACGAAACATCTTCTATCGCTGGAACATCCGGCGTTCCTCGGAGATCACCCTTGAGAACGTTATTGCTATTGAGGACAAAGCCAGGAACGAAGAAGCGCTTAAGCACTCGCGATCACGCTGTTTAACGGATAACACGTGACACGCTTTGTGTCTTGGTCGTAAGTGAGACTGAATGGTCGTAGAATGTACGTTTTGTCAAGCCGTTTAATTCATTGTATATGCCATTCTCGAGGCAATTAGTACCACCGTGCAAGCTCTGTACTGTACTTCGTTCTGCATTCCCGTACGCGACCACTTTTCCCAGACAGTAACAACGAACTTCTGAACATTCGGTCTGTAAACATCGACGAAACAGATCCGCGAAACTTTGATCGTCGCATTCTTTTAAAAACACTTTCCAACGATGGGTAAAAGTTATTTGGATACCGACGGTCTACTTCGTCCCGTTCAACCACGATGCAAGACCCAGAGGTATCTCGTTCAAACAAAATCGTTTATCTATGAGAGCCTCGAAATCTGTCGGTCGTATCCGGCAAAATTCCAGGTCATATCTCGTGAAAACGTACATTGACCGAGAAGATACGACTTTTGTACGTTTTATCTAAAAAAAACTAAGGTGTGTTCCGAGTCAATTTCATCGAAATCATTTTGCAAATAGAGTGAACATTTCGCAAAAATACCGACTCCCTGCTAGTCGTTAACGATCGTCTAAGAGGAAAATTGGTAAGGAAATATTAAGCACCTACTGACACTATATCAATAGGAGGTTTGTTCCACGAAATTCGACGTATCCGCGTAGACGTAAAAACATCCCCTGGTTCCCCCCTTCTTCGTTCTAGGGCGACAGCACGAGGACGTTGTCGTGTCGTCCACCCTTCTCTGGCAGGCAGATTCGTGGCGAACTACGCTTTCAACCGCTTCGACGGTGCACTTCTACGAGAGGGTCGGTGGTGCTCTCGTATTGATTGTATGTCGGATGATTCATGGGGTTCTCTTTACCGCTGCCCACCCCCGCAATATTCTAAGCCGACAGACACCGACCAACCCCATGCCTCGAAGCTTATTCCTGTGCAGAGAACCGGAGAGACACGGCCCAGCGTAGGTCTCCATGTTGGGGGCGATGTCGCACAGGCAACGCGGAGGACACATCGAGCTACGACTTTATGGCGAAACAATCTGATCAGTCGAACAACAACCTTCTGGCGTTTAATTGTTTTATACGGCTTGCATACTTAAACGAGTATTACTACCGTCTGGACGACCCTCGCGTGATTCTCGTCGCAAAAATTAACTAACGCGTTACTGTAAAGGGGATATTTCGCGTTTCTCTTTCGAATCCCGGCGTGTCGTTTGTCATAATCGAACGAGCTTTTTGGTTACCAGCACAACAGGTTTTTTAAACTATTCTGGACAGAAAGTACACACGGTGACGCGTGCACGCGTGTATGCGCGAGCCCCGTCACTCGTAGCACATCTGGCCGCAGATTCAAGGCCGGACAATCAACTTTGTGTGTAAGAGGGGCCTCTCCTCTCGTCTCCGCTCCTCTAGATGAATGCGCGAGTACATACGTACACGATACTCGTATGATATTCAAGGACAAACGCTTCCCCCGATGGCGTTATTTATAATCCTGTATCGTGCTGGAACCAGAAGACATTTTGCTGCACGAAATAATAGAAAGAAAGACCGAGGGTGAGACGAAAAATCCACGCAAGGTTCATTTTCATGCTCGCTGCACTCTTATCGTGCGACGATCGACGTTAGAAAAGGCACGTCTGCTTGTTACAAAATTCTCCGAAATCCGCCATAATGGTATCCGCATTTCTCGAGGTACACTTCCCTCTACGGTGAGACTTTGCAACGCGACCGACTCATCTTCCTGCTACTACTTAAAATGTAAATATGCACGGGAGTGTTTGTATGTTTGAAGATGATAATGTCGAAGCAAACAAAGTCCCCTAACGCTCGGTTATTCGATGGTTTCGAGAGCCGCTTGTAAATATTATAGTAAGAACACGACTTTGAAACATCCCACGGAGGAAACGTGGAGTCGATCGATCGCGAAATCTTTGTGACCAGAGAACTATCGACTCGATATCTCTGTTCCGTTATACTTTGGCTTCGGTATCGCGTTACCGAAAAGGTGGTCAACGTGCCATCGTGCAAACCGGGCTCGTTCCCTTATTATTTCACGCGTTTAACTTCACAATTAAACTCGACGATATTTTTCTTGAAGTGTCCTATGTTCGTACGGAGACTTTGATTACGGACACGATTCGTCTCGGTTCGGTTAAATGCATCGACGATACTGACCCAGGATAAGTAAGAAATAAACCTGTTGGTCGATTTTGTTCCATCGCGTAAGCCGTCAAGTGTGTATAGCGGTCTGCTATAACGCAACGGGGAGTCGGGGCAATTTAAAGAAGCGCTGGTTTAGAAGCTAAGCCGCCACACGCTCGTACTGTTTTCCAGAGACGAGATCGAGGCTTGTTAATTCGATACTTCCTGTTCGCTGGACGGGAAAGAGAGAATTTTTTACACTAGCTCCTTCTGTACGTTTCGAACGCAAGTGTTTTTCAGGCAGTTCTGTTTAGTAATACAGATGTACGGTCAATTTTGCGAGCAACCGATTCGAGAGAAGAATCGAACGCGAAGGAAAGATCGAGTCTACCTATACGCGCGGAATTACGCGTATTTCTGGGCAAAAGGACCGTCGGTGCAAGCGAATCGAGCAACCTTGCAAGCAACCTCCAGCAGGTATACGCGAGCGAAACGCGGCGATACCGGGATAACCGGTTTCCGCGATGTGCGTTTGTCGAAACGCCTTAATTACCAGGACCTCTGTTCGTCCTTTCACATCTCCTTCTCGATTCTTCGAGCATCGCAGGGCCGTGTGTTCCGGAACGTATCGTGCCCTCGGATCAACTAGATCAGCTGGTCTAGGTACGCGAAAACTTTTTCTAAATTACAAGACGCGCCATTGAATTTCAATTTCTACTATTCTATTTCTCTATTTTGTATTAATGAAAGTTCCTCGAGGCTTTGCTTTCGAAATAAAAGGGAAGAGTCGTCTGGAAACTTTTGCACGCCAATCTGATGAAATCTTTTTTAAATCGCGTCGACTCTTCCCACGATTCTGTGTGCCTACTGTCCGTATTGTCCGGAGACCAGATATCAGATTTGCTGCTCGGTGGCAAGTTCGATGGTTCATCTTCGAATCGCGAACGATGGGATCTCGGCGGCTGGCATTCTACTCGAAAGACCGACGCGCATCGTGGCTCCAAGTGCATCACAGAAACGTTCACCGGGTCCCATGGAACAGTTTACCGTTTTCTCGCCGACCGATCTACTATACTCGACTTTCCCGTCTCTCCTTCTTCGCTGCTCATTCGAGTTTCCCTCTCGCTTCGTACTACGCTCTGACGGCTGTCCATGTCGCATAGTAAACGGTACGGTGTTTCTTCTCTCTCTATCGAGTAGACTCCCGTCGCCCTTTTTCTCTTTTATTCGCGAGCGCTACGCTCGGGGGAGAGCTACAAAGATTATCGGTTGTCCGTTCTATGACTCACTCGAATAATAGCGCGCAATTCGCGTGCAGAGTCGCCGACAAACGAGATAATTCCTTCGACTTTCCGTTAGCAAAACAATTTTATTCTGTTACGTTTCATCAAAGAAAATTAGACTTTAAACGATTCTCCAACGAAACGAAAGTTGTTCGATTCTTTGTGAGAACATGGGACGCGAACGATCCTGGTCGATAAAAGGTGGTCTCTTTGCTCGTTGCCAGAACTGGGCTTCGTTCGAAAAAAGTTGTGCCTTCCATCTGGTAGGATCGGAAGGGTTTCGTACGTTACGAGCCGTTTCCATCAAACGAAACGATAATTTCTCTATGATCGTATTCCAGAGTGTGTTGCTAGGATCCCCCAGACAGTCTCTGCTAGAATCGCGTTCTGCATGCGTGGCATTTACTGTGCCGCACCAGTGCATTACCGTGTCCTTCCACACGGATTCTCGACACATTATCCGTGACATTTCGCGACCGTTCGAAAACCATGGAGTCGGTTCGGCCGATGTCGCGACGGTATACGCGCGGTCATCACTCGTCGTCGATTTTTCAAATCTTACGTAACGGTATCGCGTGACACGCGTCACCCTGGTAAACATCGTGAACGATGGTCAAGCGTGACACGCTCGATGTTCCTTCTTCTTCGCGAGCGAAATCTTCCGTGGGACCAGAGACTAGAGACGCGCGGATTCCGGGGCCTCTCCCTTCTTCTTTGCGAATCTATCTTAACGACGTAGGGTCGTGGAGGCCAAAGGAACAGTCCATTGCTCCGTATCTCCGTGAAGGAATTGTTCTCTGCCGGAAAAAAACATAATGCTCGATGTTTCCGGGCAGAGGCTCGACGTCAAATGTACCAGGGTAAGCGAATAATTATCCGAAATGTCGAGTCGGAACGTTGGCTGCGCGGTCGCGAGGCTTCGGGCGATTTGCGAAACGGAACGGCGCAAAATACGCCGAGAATATCGAAAAGAGGAAACGAGTAAAATGCACTCGTGGACACAGAGGATACACATTAGGCGTGTCTCCCCTGAACCCCATAGTCAACCGAGCATAGCGAAACCGGAACCTGAATATATCAGCTCGGTCCCATTTAGCTTACATCCCGCTTCAGAAGCCACCAGTCGAACGTAGCCGCCGTGAAATGGAAATCCGCCCGCTGCCCTCTGGGGAGTGTCGACTAATTTTTATAGCAACCTTTTTTGCGAGCTTCACGAACGCTATTTTCCATCGAATACGCAGAACGGAGCGAAGAGAAAACGAAACTCATCGCGTTTCTCTCGCGATAAAAGTTAAAACTGAATTTATGCTTGACTCATTTTTTTAGTATCGTTTAGAGTTTGGAGTAGAGAACGTGAGATTGATCCTCCGAGTCGACTCGAACCGGACGCGATCGCCCGAGTGAAACATGAATCTGTCAGAGTGACACCCCCTCGCGACGAATGGGAGTTTAACCTTCGCCTGGAACCTATCTTCCATGCACACGTCAACTATTTTAGGGTGGCGCGTTACCCTGGAAGAGAAACAGCAGCAGCAACGCGACTGTGCCTGCACAATCTAATCTTAACGCGTTTCACCAGCCAAGTCGATCGAGTTAAGGCGGTCACAAAGACACAAAGGCAACCTCGCCACAGTCGTGGCATTGTACTCGCGTTTAACTAGCCGAGCATTGATCCATTCGTAAGAACATTGAAAAAAAAAAAAGTGAATGCGTCCCACGGTTGCACGGAAATAACGCGTCGCTGGATTAACGTGGGTGTCCAAGTGACTCAGAAACGATTAACGATTCATTGATGCGCACAATACGATCCGATGCAAATTCAACGCGAACGATCGAGCTCGAACAGCTTGGAAAATTGTACAGGGCGTAAGATGCAGGTGTTGTCGAGTGCAAACGTTCCCGAATTTACTCGCAAGCGTATTTATACAGCTGTGAATCGGCTCACGGTCGAATACTATCGTCGAAAAGAACCGTCGGTGCTAGTCTCACGGAAGCTCGTCAATTTTTTACATGTACAGTTAATCCACGGGGCGAGGAATGGTAGTGTCGTACCGCATTAAACGGACCAATTAACGTAATTAAGTGTAATTAATTAGAAACGAGCAGGAATTAACGGACTCGTGGATATCGTTTCGTACACTGTTCGAAGGCAGCGACGTACGATTTTACTTGGAACTTTGCTCGAAACTAAAGAAACTACGAGAGAGCAGTGTCGTCGACCGCGAGATACCGAACATTTTCGCCTCCTTGCAGCGTTTTGCTTTCTTGAACGATAAGGAAACGCGTAAGAGAAGGGAAAAAGGAGCTCGTAACCACGTTATCGCGGATTTTCCTGCCGTGGCTCGTCAACGAGGACGTGGCTTAATCCATTATGTAGCTACTGTGTTGACTCTTCAAGGCGGCTTTTCGAGCGTCGCGCACACACGGACAGACACGATCGCGCACGCCACCCACTGCTGGGGTCTCCTCTCGTCTCACATTCGAGCAAACAGCGATATTACTCGACCACCACCGCTGCTTTCGCAAGAAGGCACGTTTCACGTACAGCAGAATATTTCGCGTATTACGGTTCGCAAAGCTAGAATGGAAGCTGAATAGAGGGACTCGATGCGCTACTTTGGCCCGCTTCTACCGTGAACCTCGCTAGAAAAAGAAAGCCAAGAGGAAAGGAATACTTTCGGATAGGGACACGGTTGTGCTTTGCCCACCGATTCTATTCGCTACTATTCCGCTATTGTGCCCCGATTGAATGCGTTGCGTTCACGGGTGCATATAGAATATCATCTCTTTTTTTAAGCTCGTATCACGCGGCACTGTTACACCAGCGAAGCGATATTTCTATGACGTAAAGCAAACTTGACTTTTTAACTGGAGATGGCGGGTAAACTCGTCACGAAACTCTAGGACGACGCGCGTCAATTTAAACTCTATACGCTATTTATGTTTTCAGAGACCGTAGGTAGGGTACGATCAACCCCTTACTCGAAGGGAGAAAGTGTCTGGCTTGGAATATTCGTTTCGCGATCGCCGCGTTGCGTCCAAGAGCCAGAGAAAGAAACGAGAAAGAGCCAGAGAAGCACAGAAGCTACTCGAACTTTTGTACGATCATCACCGAGGGACAGAGGGGGAGGAAGGGCGAGGAAGGGCGAGGCTAAGCCGAGCTAAGAATGCGGGGGAGAGAAGAGCGTAGAGAGTAGGGCACGGATGGTGAACAGCTGCCGCGGTGCCTACGGTGGCCGTTTTGTGTGAACGTGCCCCCATAACCCCCATACTCTCCCTTTACCCATTCCCTCTCGTGCTCGTTCGTTCGTTCGTTCATTCGCTCGCTCTTATAGCCAACGTAAGCTCTCGTGTATACAATCATCCATCTATCCCTGGCTCTCTGCTTTAAAAGAGTAAAGGTGCGCTCGTGACCCACGTGCAAATATAACCGCAATGATCATCTACAAGCCCGATCGAACCAAAAACCTTTTCGCTAAATATTTCTCCTCCGAGAAGAAAATTTGCCACGAGCATGGAACGAACAGCTTCTTCCACCCTCCCCTTTTTTTTTATCGGAAAACAGTTCCGCTGGAAGAACAATATATACGCTTCTCGACGAAAATATAGTACACGTGTGGGGGGTGTTATCACCAACTAAAAATTAATGTGTAGAACTATCCCAGAGAGAGTAAACACGTGTAAAAGCAACGATAATTCGTTACCAAAGTATCTTCTAGCGTGCTCGGTGATCTACGAAGGAGTAATGTTTCCGGGTAGCTCAGCGCGCGCGAGCCTAACGAAATATCGGGTGGCAATGGCAACGCGGTTATGGCACGAGTTACGCAAATGACGAAACACTGGTCTCCGTAACAGTGAATCAACGCGATCCTCCTCGAGACTGGTCTCCGCTATGTCTACTCTAAGATCGGATCTCGACTTTCCTGCCTATCAGAGTGAAATTAACTAAAATGAAATTTCGGTGCATACGAATCTTTGAACCGTTGCAACTTGGTGAAAATCGTGTATACGTTTGCTCGTTTGACTCTGAATTAAATTATTTTTTTTAACGTGTGTACGGTGAGTGGCAGAACGGGCGTCAGTCGGCGAACACGATGGAGACACGCAAGAAGGAAACATCGGAGCGCGTCGTTTTGTTCGGCAACGGTAACATTGCTGTAACACGAGAAGATATTGTCCACTTGACAACGGAGCCCACGGCATGGAAGAGAATCACTCCCGGTGCACGTGATGCCCGGGGTCTTTCGCGCTGGCATTTTCGTCGTGGTATTAAAAAACAATTCGTAAACGCGTGCGTCGCCTCGTTTCAAGGACGATAATCGACGAACAATTGCATGTCGGCCGTTAAACAACCGGTATGAAAATTCCCGAAAAGCAACGACCGTGACGAGAAAAAGGACGAAAAAACAGAAGCGACCGAGAGTCGGAAATCCCGGCAGTCGATTGTTTCGAAGAACAAAACACGGTCGCTGGTGGATAAGCAACGTGCGTAGTTTGCACCGTGTTATAGTAACTTTATTCTTTTTATGTTAAGCAATATTCATTCGGCCACCCCTGGGAAAAATTTTAATGAGGGATTCTAGAGGCCAAAATAAGATGAAAATTAAGAATACCAATTTGTTGATGGAGGCTTCGTTGAAAAGTTATTAACAATTAAATTCAAAAATTTCAAATCGTTTTGAAAAAAATATTGTTAACTGTGGGGGTCAATTACAATCATTTTTGGTCAACAGACATACCCTCGAAATCCTACCCACTTTATGGAAAAAAATTCGAGAAAATGTGAAATTTTTCGACGAAATTAAAATATTTCAAATCGTACTGAAAAAAATACTGTTAGCTGTGGGGGTCAATTACAATCATTTTTGGTGAATAGACATACCCCCGAAATCTTACCCACTTTCTAGAAAAAAATATTGTTAGCTGTGGGGGTCAATTACAATCATTTTTGGTCAACAGACATACCCCGGAATCCTACCCACTTTCTAGAAAAAAATTCGAGAAGGTGTGAAATTTTTCGACGAAATTAAAATATTTCAAATCGTTATAAAAAAAATACTATTAGCTGTGGGGGTCAATTACAATCATTTTTGGTCAACAGACATACCCCCGAAATCCTACCCACTTTCTAGAAAAAAATTCGAGAAGGTGTGAAATTTTTCGACGAAATTAAAATATTACAAATCGTTATGAAAAAAATATTGTTAGCTGTGGGGGTCAATTACAATCATTTTTGGTGAATAGACATACCCCCGAAATCCTACCCACTTTCTAGAAAAAAATTCGAGAAGGTGTGAAATTTTTCGACGAAATTAAAATATTTCAAAACGTTATGAAAAAAATATTGCTAGCTGTGGGGGTCAATTACAATCATTTTTGGTGAATAGACATACCCCCGAAATCCTACCCACTTTCTAGAAAAAAATTCGAGAAGGTGTGAAATTTTTCGACGAAATTAAAATATTTCTAATCGTTCTGAAAAAAATACTGTTAGCTGTGGGGGTCAATTACAATCATTTTTGGTGAATAGACGTACACCCGAAATCTTACCCACTTTCTAGAAAAAAATTCGAGAATGTGTGAAATTTTTCGACGAAATTAAAATATTTCAAATCGTTCTGAAAAAAATATTGTTAGCTGTGGGGGTCAATTACAATCATTTTTGGTGAATAGACATACCCCCGAAATCCTACCCACTTTCTACAAAAAAATTCGAGAAGGTGTGAAATTTTTCGACGAAATTAAAATATTTCAAAACGTTATGAAAAAAATATTGCTAGCTGTGGGGGTCAATTACAATCATTTTTGGTGAATAGACATACCCCCGAAATCCTACCCACTTTCTAGAAAAAAATTCGAGAAGGTGTGAAATTTTTCGACGAAATTAAAATATTTCAAATCGTTCTGAAAAAAATATTGTTAGCTGTGGGGGTCAATTACAATCATTTTTGGTGAATAGACATACCCCCGAAATCCTACCCACTTTCTACAAAAAAATTCGAGAAGGTGTGAAATTTTTCGACGAAATTAAAATATTTCAAAACGTTATGAAAAAAATATTGCTAGCTGTGGGGGTCAATTACAATCATTTTTGGTGAATAGACATACCCCCGAAATCCTACCCACTTTCTAGAAAAAAATTCGAGAAGGTGTGAAATTTTTCGACGAAATTAAAATATTTCTAATCGTTCTGAAAAAAATACTGTTAGCTGTGGGGGTCAATTACAATCATTTTTGGTGAATAGACGTACACCCGAAATCTTACCCACTTTCTAGAAAAAAATTCGAGAATGTGTGAAATTTTTCGACGAAATTAAAATATTTCAAATCGTTCTGAAAAAAATATTGTTAGCTGTGGGGGTCAATTACAATCATTTTTGGTGAATAGACATACCCCCGAAATCCTACCCACTTTCTACAAAAAAATTCGAGAATGTGTGAAATTTTTCGACGAAATTAAAATATTTCAAATCGTTCTGAAAAAAATATTGTTAGCTGTGGGGGTCAATTACAATCATTTTTGGTGAATAGACATACCCCCGAAATCCTACCCACTTTCTACAAAAAAATTCGAGAAGATGTGAAATTTTTCGACGAAATTAAAATATTTCAAATCGTTATGAAAAAAATACTATTAGCTGTGGGGGTCAATTACAATCATTTTTGGTCAACAGACATACCCCCGAAATCCTACCCACTTTCTAGAAAAAAATTCGAGAAGGTGTGAAATTTTTCGACGAAATTAAAATATTCAATCGTTATAAAAAAAATATTGTTAGCTGAGGGGGTCAATTACAATCATTTTTGGTGAATAGACATACCCCCGAAATCCTACCCACTTTCGAGAAAAAAATTCGAGAAGGTGTGAAATTTTTCGACAAAATTAAAATATTTCAAATCGTTCTGAAAAAAATATTGTTAGCTGTGGGGGTCAATTACAATCATTTTTGGTGAATAGACATACCCCCGAAATCCTTCCCACTTTCCAGAAAAATATTCGAGAAGGTGTGAAATTTTTCGACAAAATTAAAATATTTCAAATCGTTCTGAAAAAAATACTGTTAGCTGTGGGTGTCAATTACAATCATTTTTAGTGAATAGGCGTACCCCCGAAATCCTACCGACTTTCTAGAAAAAAATTCGAGAATATGTGAAATTTTTCGACGAAATTAAAATATTTCAAATCGTTATGAAAAAAATATTGTTAGCTGTGGGTGTCAATTACAATCATTTTTGGTCAACAGACACACCCCCGAAATCCTACCCACTTTCTAGAAAAAAATTCGAGAAGGTGTGAAATTTTTCGACGAAATTACAATATTTCAAATCGTTATGAAAAAAATGTTGTTAGCTGTGGGGGTCAATTACAATCATTTTTGGTGAATAGACATACCCCCGAAATCTTGCGCATTATCGAGAAAAAAATTCAGTACGGTCAGAACTTTAAACGTTAATAACTGTTTAACGAAACTTTCATTAACAAATTGGTATTCTTGATTTTCGTCTTATTTTGGCCTCTAGAATCCCCCATTAAAATTTTTCTCAAGGGTGGCCGAACACCCTGTATATGTCTGCCTTATTTATTTCCCGAATCATTGCTAAACTTCTTTTTTCGAATGAAACATATTTTCATACGCGTTGTACGATTTTGGCTGTGACTCACTGTACGCCGGCAATCGGGCGGATACAGCAATGTTTTTTTTGTTCGTCGATGAAATTCCAGCTCGAGTCTAAAACGATCGGGAACATTTCGTAACGTTCCGCCAGGTAGGCAGAGGCGAAAAAGGAGAAGAGGGACAAGTTCTTCTAGAGACGGACGAGGAAGAGCACGCGTTTCGTACGGGCGAAAGGAGCCTCGTGGAAAGGCGGTCCCCGGGGCTCCTTGTCCCCGACGTTTATTTTCAGGCAGTCCAAGGAGCTCCTCGTAACATCTCTGCCGTGTTTAACATCGAGAAGAGAACCTTGGGAAGATGCCCGCGATCAGACCAGAACCAGTTTTCGCGCCTTAAACGGACGGTTCTCACGCATTATAGCCCTTCATCGCGCTTTCCATTCGATCTAATTGCCCGGCTCGAAGCTTATGAGAACCGCTGCCTTTCGTACCATTTCCAGTGAAATTCAAACATCTCGCGCGTAAATTTGTAAAGCTTTTCGCGACGCTCGGTTTTTAGCAACCGCGTAATCCGTGATACGATAAAATGTTAACGCCTTCGGAATGGAGATACGTGCATACGTGTCTCGCTAAAAATTACACGCTATTCGACGCGCGTAACGACGGTTGAGAATTACTGGCCGAAACTACGTTTCGTGATCGATAATACGATCGCAACGATCGATATGAAAGAAGCTTTACCGGCTCGTTTCGCTCGGAACGTTAACGAATCGTTTCAGGGCCATGTTTTACACGTATCTGGCTCTTAATTGCGAAGCTCGATCGGCGAGCGTGAACTTTTTGAATAAATTTACCGAGCGTCCGATACAAATTGCGCGTGCACCGAGGCTCCGGAACTCTCGGTTCGTCTCTCCTCGCCGTCAGCTGGAGCCCACGGGACGCCGGGAACGGGAGTTCACGCTAGCGGAACAAAGAAAGTCAATGCCGTGACGTTTCCACGAGGTTTTTACGGTTTACTCCAAGTCCCGTTACCAGAGATTTCGCCACGATCGCCGTGGAATATTAAAATAGTGCAGCTAAGCGCGTTGGAAAGCATCGACGACCGATGTTCGATATTTGGAATCCGAATACCAACGCTGAAGGTTCGACCGATCGCGCAAATTCGACTTACAGAACGGTGCAAAGTAACGAGAAGAATAACGGTAATCGATCAACCGTTGTAACGTACAACTTTACGCCATCGTTCTGCAAAATGAACTGTACCTAGACGGTTTCTGTCGCGATCGGAGCTACCGACCTCGTGAATTTGACCGATAGTCGCGTAATCTAGTAATTTCCCACGAAGAATTGACGGGGATCAGTATGTACAAAGTGTTCGGCCACCCCTGGGAAAAATTTTAATGGGAGTTTCTGGAGGCCAAAATAAGACGAAAATCAAGACTATCAATTTGTTGATGGAGGCTTCCTTAAAAAGTTATTAATAATTAAATTCAAAAATTTCAAATCATCCTGGAAAAATTATTTTCGGTTGCAGGGGTCAATTACAATCATTTTTCGTCATTACACATACCCTCGCAATCCTACCCACTTTCTAGAAAAAAATTCGAGGTGTGAAATTTTTCGACGAAAAAAAAAATTTTTAATTAATTCTGAAATAATTATTTTCGGTTTCGAGGGTCAATTACAATCATTTTTGGTGAATAGACATACCCCCGAAATCCTACCCACTTTCGAGAAAAAAATTCGAAAAATTGTGAAATTTTTCAACGAAATTAATTAATTTCAAATCGTTTTGAAAAAAATATTGTTAGCTGTAGGGGTCAATTACAGTCATTTTTGGTCATTAGACATACCCCCAAAATCCTACCCACTTTCGAGAAAAAAATTCGAGAAGGCGTGAAATTTTTCGACGAAATTAAAATATTTCAAATCGTTCTGAAAAAAATATTGTTAGCTGTAGGGGTCAATTACAATCATTTTTGGTCATTAGACATACCCCCAAAATCCTACCCACTTTCGAGAAAAAAATTCGAGAAGGTGTGAAATTTTTCGACGAAATTAAAATATTTCAAATCGTTCTGAAAAAAATATTGTTAGCTGTAGGGGTCAATTACAATCATTTTTGGTCATTAGACATACCTCCAAAATCCTACCCACTTTCTAGAAAAAAATTCGAGAAGGTGTGAAATTTTTCGACGGAAAAAAAAGTTTTTAATTAATTCTGAAAAAATTATTTTCGGTTTCGAGGGTCAATTACAATCATTTTTGGTGAATAGACATACCCCCGAAATCCTGCCCACTTTCGAGAAAAAAATTCGAAAAATTGTGAAATTTTTCAACGAAATTAATTAATTTCAAATCGTTCTGAAAAAAAATATTGTTAGCTGTAGGGGTCAATTACAGTCATTTTTGGTCATTAGACATACCCCCAAAATCCTACCCACTTTCGAGAAAAAAATTCGAGAAGGTGTGAAATTTTTCGACGAAAAAAAAAATTTTTAATTAATTCTGAAAAAATTATTTTCGGTTTCGAGGGTCAATTACAATCATTTTTGGTAAATAGACATACCCCCGAAATCCTGCCCACTTTCGAGAAAAAAATTCGAAAAGGTGTGAAATTTTTCGACGGGGAAAAAAAATCTCAAATCGTTTTGGAAAAATTATTTTCGGTTGCGGGGGTCAATTACAACCATTTTTCGTCATTTGACATACCCTTGAAATCCTGCGCATTTTCGAGAAAAAAATTCAGTACTGGCGGAACTTTAAACGTTAATAACTTTTTAACGAAGCCTCCATCAACAAATTAGTATTCTTGATTTTCGTCTTATTTTGGCGTCTAGAATCTCCCATTAAAATTTTTCCCAGGGGTGGAACACCCTGTATATTCTGGTTGGACGATGCTTGAAGTCATCGACGAGGAAGACGAAGAAGAGGAAGATACAGTATGTCGGGATACAGAGGATGCCAGTTGAATAGGAACCGGAACTCGCGATCCGTGCTCGGAATTGACTACACGATCGCACATGTACGGCCGTGCATACGAATCGCATACAAGAGAGCCCCAAGAGTTTCCTATCCGCGACACGCGGAGAGAGGTTATCGGCTCCGTCATTGATTTCTCCGACGCAGGAAAATAAATCTCGGTATCAGGGACGAGAGGAGAGGGACACCGTGGACTCGGATACTCGCGATGCAAACGGAGGCGAACACTTTCAAAACCGCAAGGACCACTCAAAAATAGTACGTATAACATGAATATCCCCTCCCCGCCCACAGTGCCGCGGAACGAGTCGAGGCGCGCGCGATCGTCGAAACGAAAGAATTAACTGGATCCCTTTTGAAATGTACAAAAATCGTAATCGTAATTACGAACGCTGTAAACGCCATGTTGCAACCAGCAACCAATATGCCCTACTACAAACGCTACTCACCAGCACGCTGCTAATTTCCACTGCGAGTATCTGCTGTGAATCTATGCTCAAAACAGAACAACGGACAATCTCGTGTTAATCGCCGCGAACAAAGAGCGACAGAGTTCAGCAAACCCGTTATTCATTAAGCCGCGATGGACACAGTAATCGAGACGCATATACGTTTTTGGGCCAGCGAAATGTCTCTTCTATTTACTTTAAGCTTCTTCTCTAACCAATCTTACGGGACAATAGAAATAAATCGATTTTGAAGTTTGAGACTACGAACGATACTTTCGAACCATAAAACTGACCCATTTTTAATAACATTGATTAAACGTAAATCAATATGACTGTATGAAAACGAATTAACGACTAGAAATAATAAAATACATATGTTATTCGGCAACAACAAATCCATACCTCCGTTTAACCTACCTAACCTTGAATCGAGCAACTTCACGTCGCAATAATACTACGTAAATAACATACAATAGAAATGTAAGTCTAAAGAACGAGAAGTATAGCATTATTTATGCTCGTAATGATACGTTACGGTTTTAAAAGTATCTTTTACTATTAATACATTCGTTACGTCGCGATTTAATAGGAAGATTCGTACGATTCCATAACATCGTCATAGAATACGAGTAACTCGCGATGCGAGTCGACCGATGTACAATCGTTACGCAAGTTTGAATTTCGATTTACATCCGCTTTAGAAAGTTATTTGTAACGACTAGGTATCGGTACGTATCTGAAAAATTTGAGAACCTCAAACGACGCCGTAATTCGTGCAAAAAACGACTGAAACTTGACGTCCCTGTCTGTCAACGACAACAAAATTCCATACAGTGACGCATCGCGTCGAAACCGAGCATCGTCGAAACGCACGGCAAATTCGCCGATAGAAAGTTTCGAAAAGACCGACAAAAGCAAATATTCTGAAACGTCCGTTCGAAAACCGCTAGGATCCACGTGCTGAGAAATACGTTTTCATAGAACCGGCGTCACCCGGCGATTCGCCGTCACCAAACTTTCGATTTACCGGACAAAGTAAGGCGAATTAACGGCCGAAAGCTAATCCATCGGCAAAAAAAGCACGTAGGAAAAGATGGTGAAACGTTTACTCACCGTTAATGGCAATATATCCTGGGTAAATGCGTCGGAAGACGGATCCCAAGCACTTCCAACAACACCTCACTTGAGCACGCTAGTCACTGCGCTTGTGCGTTCAAAATCATCGTCTCGAGGGAAACACTACTGCCATCTCGCGCGCCATGACGCCAATTAATCTTTCTAACAAGGCTAGTTCGTAAAGACCGCGAACAAACCCCTTCTTTTAACACCTATCAATATTTATAACGTTTAACACGATAATTAACGGTTAGTTTAAAAGATATTTACCGGTCCGCTCAAGGAATAACATTTTATCGCCATTAAAAGTTTTCGGCTACGTACAACGTTCACGTTACCATGAACATACACATATATGTAGTTCTATACATAACCTTACGTTAACAACTTACGCGTTACGATTCGAGATGCTTGAAATTTTTCATAATAATGGTCTTCTTAATTCGAATCATGGTCAGAACTATTGTTACTTGTAAATTTTAACATACCGTAAGGTATGCACGGAGACAGTGAAATTTTACGTCGTGACGAAAGTTTGGTTGTCATAGAAAACAATGAAGAATCGAATTCTTTGGTATTCTGTTACGGAGATCATAAATCATTAAAATCTGGAACATATCTTTCATCTTAAGTATACTCAGATAAAATTGCAGAACTTCTGTAAACGTAGATACTTTGATACTTTATTATTTATTTCTATATCATAAAAACCACATCCATATTCTTTTTCCCGTGTCCAAAATAAAGAAAACCGTAACGAGAATCGTTTAATTTGTGATAAAAAGTTAAACCAGGCCAATATAGATTCTGTAAAATTACAGATCTCTTGCTTTGCACAAGTTGCAGATTCCAGCATCCTGAACATAAAAAACATGTACTGAGAACCGCGTAGGTAGGGAAGTAAATTTCTCGTATTTACAGTACCTTGTGGTACATCGAGATCGATCGTGTCCAAAAAGTCTAACGAGTAACTATAATCGGGCCTAGTCAATAAATTGGTATTCCATTTTTGTTGTGGCGGACGCGCGTGTAAATAGGACTTTAAGTAAGAAGCGTCGACGGCTGAGAGCCCTTCAAAATTTATATTTTCAATTACGTCACCGTTAGGACATTTAAACCAAGCGCCACGTGGAATTATTACGGCATCTTCTCTGATCGACTGTACCGTTGCCGCGAGTCTGTCTTCTTCTTTTAATTCCTTCGGTATAGGACCCTAGGGTGTATCGAACGTCGTTCATTCTCTAACTATTTTTATCTTTTCAAGTATTATACAAATATCTTTTGATTTCGATATATCTTACGTCGTAATATTTCTTAGGATCCTCGTTTGACGGGAACGGAGGATTTACGTTGTAAACATTAGTGACTAACGATGGATCGCCTTCGAATTTATTAACAGCAAGGGATGTTAAGAATAGTGCACATTTATCTGCCTTCGGTAATAGCAACCAATTCAAACCATCCATGCTAATTGCATAACAAATATACTTAATTATTGATTTGCACGACATGTAAACACGAAATGTTGCTAGACATAGGAGTTGAGAACCCTGAATGCAGAATAATCTTACCTATAATAATAACTTTGACCATTCATGCAGTCTTTTTCAAAACCGTACGCAATATGATAATCATTTTGAATTCCATAAATTTTGCCCCAATAATAACACTTTTGGAAATGATTTTCTCGTTGCAATATTAAGAGAGAATTTTGCAATATCTGTGAATTTTCTGATCCTACGCAAATACCAGCATAACCCAAAATATCTAAACTGTCTAACAGTCTCAGGCATTCCATGTTTAAATGGGCAGTGTAAACGAGTGCTAGGTTTTCAAACATTTATAAAACAATCGAATGCAAAAAATGTTTTTCACGTCTCAATCAAAGTAATTGAATTTAATTCGTGTCGTGACGCCAAGCCCTAGAGACTTTCTCCTAGTGACAGATTTTAGACCATATATAATAACTTGGGATTAGTGTTACCAGATGGCAGACCGGTGTCCAGAAGAAATTGCCCCTCCATTTATGTACACTAATGCACAATTATATTTCGAGAATTTGAGAGAGAAGGTGAATGTATATCTTTCCTTCTCGCTCTCGAAATAATTGGAATCCGATTTGCATCAACCGACATACGATTTCGAGACTTAATTACCATTAGCAGATGTTACATTAAAACCATTAGGAAACTGCTTCCCCCCTCTTCCCGCCAAACGTAGAAAACCTGTCCTTCCCGTACATGATTGCTATCATTAACAATTTTATCTGATATTTAAAGAAATTATATTAATTTCGCAGCCATTAGCTCGGCCTTACCCAGGAGGAATGTATTTAGAATACTTTCGTCGTGGGTAACACCGATTACCAGGTCTCACCACAAGGAGGTTGCTGCGACTGGAGACCCAAAGAGAGATGGATGGAATTTAAGTTCCATCTATAAAATACAAATTTTAGGTTTCAGATATTTCAGGTATTTCCAGGGTAAGAAGGAAAGGCTCGTATTTGCCTTCTTTCTCCAGTTTCCGACGCTGTCCAAAGTGCACAAACTTCACATACACGTTCTGTTCGGTCTGTCGTCTAGTAACACTGTTCGAAACGTTAACTTGCATGCAGTTTTTGCGCGTTACTATCTTCGCGGTGTGGTCTGTCAAAATAGAATCAGTGTACCAATTCGACGTTTCGTAAACCTTTAATAAAACGAACATGTCATCGTCCGAGGAGGAAAGTGATCAGTTAACTGATTTAGGAGCAATCCGCGATAAAATGTTAAGTGAACCGCGACTGGAGCGTATGCAAGTGAGTGGTTGGGAGGATGACGACGCTGGAATAGAAGCTGAACGCAACCCGGAAAGTTAGAACTCACGATCTTAAACAGTATATACTATTCTATAAACCTTTGAGTTCTCGAAGCTTTAAAGCTTGATAGTCGGCCGTACATTTTGTCGGTGTACGATAATTCGAACAACGATCAGTTCAACGATATATAAATTTTCTTTATAGAACCTGATGAGCAAGAAATTCTTCGTGCAACTGAAAATGGTGATATAGAGAAAGTCAAGGAGTTAGTAGCAAAAAATCAGTCTTTGTTGGAGTGTACGGATAAGGATGGCTACACTCCACTTCACAGAGCATGTTATGCCAATCATGTAGAAGTTGTGGAAGTACAGACATTATTTTCTGATCGCTTTATTCCATTAGATTTTTTACTTTTCTGGAGAAATTCGGTATCACTGTTAGTTCGTCTTTTTTACAGTATTTGCTGCAAGCTGGTGCAAAAATAGATGCTAAGACCATGTATGATTGGCAACCATTACATTGTGCATGCTTTTGGAATAATATTGAAAGTGCAGCATTATTAATTGCAAATGGAGCAGATGTAAATGCAATAAGCAAAGGGAATCAAACACCTTTGCATTTAGTATCTGCAAGTTCTCACAATTCTCCTACTTTGCAGCTGCTTCTTCTACATCCAGATACAGATACTACCATAATAAATTACAGTGGGGATACAGCAAAAAAAATTGCAACCAGAACAGGAAAATATTATCCAATGTTTGAGATAATTGAAGACTGCTTAAATATTATTTGAAGTAAGTCGATACACTTCATTATTTAGGATTTATGGATTCAGTGAATATACTTATATACACGAGTTACAACATTATGAATGTAGAAAAATATTTTAAAAGTGATAATATGATATAAGCGTATCTTTGATACACTATTATATTTATAAATATATTAACAACAAGCCATATAATTCCTATAAAAGTGCATTGTATGCTTTAATTCAACAGAGTATAAAAATATAGATGTTGATATATATTTCTAGAAACACAACAGGAATTGTTGTAATATAAATTTCAATAAAATAATACTTCAGCGTGCCTTTTGTTTAATAAATGCAAATGTAATGTAGAACTATCATCGTAAAAATGAAACACTATTTGAGTGATTTTAATAATCGTAAAATTGTGAACTTTAACGTTTTAATTGTTAAATAGAATGTGTTTGTTACGAAATATTTATCAATAAAATAAAAATTAATGCTTAAATACATTTAAAATAAAATATCAAATTTCGCCGGTATATTAGAAAACGCATTTCGGTTCGTTTATTTACATTAGAGTGATGTTAAGTTAACGAATTTTGGTGTACCGTTGCTTAAACGTTTTGATCCTTCCCATATAAGAACAGTAAAATCTTCAGTTACTGCATAGAGATGATGTTGATCGACTGCCCACGCGATTGCAATTACTGCTCCACATCCTTTAGTACTATTCACAATTTCTCTAACTAATCTTAAATCCCAACTGCTCCACAATCTTATAACTCCATTATCTAATCCTGTTGCAATAACGTTTACGGAAATTCCTTCGGGCGCATTGCCGTAACAAAGAGCTGTTATTCTTCTCTTAGATAAAACAGATCCAACCGCCCTTGCATTTATGGTAAATACTTTAAGTTCAGACTGACTGGACGATGACGTGTTTTCGATCGTCTTAGAAGTGTCGTAAGTAACCGCTATATCTCCGAGAGTTTCGCTAATCGCCAATAAGCGAATAGGATAATTCTGATCACAGGATATCGATCTCACGTACGTTAAACTGTAATCGAAAGACGATAAATAATTTTTATATAGTTTCATATAAATTTTTGTGTATATACAAGGTATCCCACGTAACAAGGTAAAGCTGTATCTCTTAAATAATTATTTTAAAGACGTAGCTTTTCTCAGTTGCGTGAGACACTCTGTATTTATGAGCATATTAACCTGTTTAAATCCCAAATAACGATATTGCCACTTGAATCGCCCGTAACGGCTATACTAAATGCCCGTGAAAGAGATATTATCGTTATTCTACTTCTATGAGCTAAAAGCACGCATGCCGGCACTGAATTGAAATCAATTTTGCTCGTTACAACGGTGTATGCATACACTGTGATTCTACCAGATAAGTGGCCTGCCCAGAGTTGTCCACAATCTGGAGACGAACCTAAAATAGTAATCTAAAAAAAAAGAGGAAAAATTATATTACGTAATCCTTAATTCGATAATATACGTTAAGGTACACCCTGTGTAAATTGATTTTCTTACTGGATCCAAACCCGAAGATTTAATCAACGGTTTCGGCGGTTGTTCTTTTTTACATTTCAATCTTGCAATTCCATCTGTACCTCCCCACGACACTAGAGCAGCTCCCAATACAGATGTTCCACTTAACATACTCGCGCCTGAAAGCATTATACGCTCTATCGTTACAAGCATAAGAAGCTTTGAAATGTTTGATCCTAGGAATTAGTAATATATCTATACCCTTCTCTTTTGTATAGCCAAGCAATAGAGTAGTGTAGTTGGGTAATCCAAAAACATCACCAGTTATTAAAGGAATCAAGCATGTCAATGGTGCCCTATGTTTGTGTTTCCAACATAAAACAGGTTCATTTCCCGGCGCGCCAACGTAGTTTCCCCATTTTATGCCTGTAATCGTATAAAATAGAACCTCTTGACATACAATGACATCTAGGAAGTGTCATTTATTTTGTGTGTCATTGTAGACGATGGACGACAATTCTATTTAGGAGACGTAAATTGTAACATACCGTCTACACCTTCGATAACTTGCGGTAACGAGGAATGCGACATGTTGCCAAAGTTTTGGATTTGCAGTGGATGAGCAGCTCTAAATAACTGTGCCGGTGTTTGGCCATACGTTCGTACCATCGTTTCCCAAGCTTGACGTTCTAAAGGATCCGCGATTTGTTCTACGTTAAAACCATAGTAGGTCTAGAAACATAAATTCCAAAATGTTAATACCTAAGTTTCAAATATCTAATGATCGTTGAGTTTAACTTACGGCTGGATGAAAAACATTTATAGCTTCTACCGCGGGCCTTCCCGTTTGTCTAAATCCAAACACCAGATCGATCCAATATGGTAGATCTTCCCTAACGAGATCTGCTTCTAACGCTGCTCTATGAGCAAGAATGAAAAGTCTTGCGTCACCTCCGCACCATTTTGGTAATTCAACGTCTCCTACTCGATTACCGTTTTGCCGTACACCGAAATTAAATCCTTCGGAGTTCAGTAAAAATTCAGGCAAATAGAAAAACTCGGGAATTAATTCTTTCACGTCTGTCGTTGAGTCGCAACTGGTTAACCTCCATGTTGTAGCCAGTGCGTGGAACGTTCGATCGGGAATATCAAAATTATCGTCTTGATAACAGAGAAACATACTAGTGAACGGTGGTAATCGTACCAAAAAATGCAACACCGTTCCAGAATTACTGTAATGCGACCCATAGTGAAACGGCTCTTGATTTAAAGCGATTAAATTCAGTCCTTCCGATAAAGCTTGTTTAAGGTAGTTATAATTGTTTATGTAGTGCTGTTCGTTCTTTTTATCCTGTACAGCCATAGGACGTTTGAAATTTCGATAAATCTGCGGATTGTTCAAATCGATTTTTTCACTCGTGTAATCTGCCAAGACAAACGGAAACACTGGATACTGCATTAAATCGTTGTACGAACGGCCGGCTAATTTGTTCAAACAAGTTATGTATTCCCAATTTGTTAAAGCTCCGCTTCGCCATAACATGATGGCTTCGCTTAAATCATCCCCCGGCACTCGTCTCGGTAAATTGCAAGCAGACAATTCCGTTACGAACTCGTCTCTCTCCTTGGACGAGTTAAACGCCAATAAATAAGTTCTTCCCGTAATTAAAAATATTTCGATGGCTCTCTCTTGCAATTGGTACCTCCTTTTGTGCAATTCTCGTATATCATCAAGACGCCATGCTGTTCCACCCACCATAGCCAAATCCAGTCCACCCAAAGCTATGTCCGTGTGCAATGGTACGTCCGGATTGTCAGGTACAAAGTATAGGCAGGTTTCACCGATAAGAACTTCACCAGCTAGTTCAGCTCTAGGCGTAACCACTTTGGCTTGAGACATTTTACGTATTCTTTCGCTGGTGTGCAATCGCTCGATCAAGGCTGTAGCATTTGTATCTTGCCGATTGGTCATGAATAAATAAGACAACGGCCCCTCGATTTCCGCTGCATCCAATTTATTTTGACAATCTGCCATAAAGAATCTCTTATCGATGTTCAAGTGGCATCGTTGCAATCGTATTCTGACTCTTGCAGGTCCTTCCGTTGGATCCAACTCCCAACTTCGCGGGTAACTTTTCGGAAAATGCCAGGGCGCTCTCTCGTGCGTTAAACGTCGCGCCAAATCCCTCCATTTAGCGATTGCTTGAGCTTCCATCGCCCTCGAATGTTTCAGTCTTTCCATTAATACTTTGCGTTCTTGATTCTGTTCCTCCACAACTGTCTGCGTTATAGTCATGGCACTTTCCGTTAATTGTTTAGAGAGAACGTCGAATCTGTTGCCGATCCTTTGAATAGCTGGAAGGTTATTATCGATCCATATGTCGCGATCTCTCATTAATTCGCGTTTCAACAATGCTAGCTCTTCGTTCCATATCCCGATTGATCTAGCTTGATCTATACCTTTCGCCAAGTCCCATACATTTAGCGCTTCTCTCAGCTCAGCGCACAATCTCGCATCGGCGCTAGGCATCTCCACTCGTTTTTGCAAGAGATCCCAAAAGAACACGGTAAATTTCTGTTCTACTTGTGGATGAACTTCCAGAATCGAAGATAATATTTTATCAGCTTTCGGCTCTTCCATGAGCGACCTGATGGCAAAAATCCTAGTACTGTTGCTCTGATGCGGTCCGAGTAACCACATCATTATCTTGGCCGTGTATTTTCTGAGAGCGTGTCTCGTCAACCATCCGCTGCTCCAATGATTTTTCTTTTCCAGCGGATTACAAAGACCGTGCAACAGAATTGAGAATAATCTTTTAGTCAGTTGTAGCTCGTTTCCTGACGGCGGTTCATCGGCTGCCGTTATGAAGTCAACGGCACGCGTTAGAATAATGCGGAACCGTTCGAGCAGTTCTCCTTTCCCTGGTTCGCGTAACGTTGCAACAGTTGGCGCGTGAAGACTTGTGAAGCTGGATGATCGAGAGCCATGGTCACTTTGATCGCTGGAGGTTATGAAGACTGGAACATACATTATCAAGTATGCTTATTACGACTGAACCTTGTACAAAATTTATATTAATAATTACCTGAGGTTATGTGATACGTTGAAGCAAGGTACGATGCCGTACTACGTAACCGGAAACCCGATTGATTAGAGACTTTTGCCGCGAGCACATCGAGTTCGCCGTCAAAGAGGGCAACTTGTGCGTTCCTTACGACGGACACGCAAGCTCTGTTTTTAGTACAGTCAGATTTTTCTTTTAATTCCACATGATTCAGTATCAGATGCATATCTAGGATAGCTTGCATTTGATGATTTCCTAGAGATTCTAAGAGTTTCGTGGCAATGGCTACGAGTAGCACATGGATATCTCGATAAAGGGAGGTAGAACCGCCTTTGTGAGCACCACCGACTAATGCTTGAACTAGCGATTCGATCAACCCTTGCTCTAAAAGCATCCTCAAAGCATTGGGATTCTGTAATGGAAATATGTTTGTCTCGTTGTCTTATTTCATAGACAGTGTTTAATCAACATTAACTTACCTTTGCGATTATGTCGGTGATAAATGACACTATTGGCATAGCCACGTTTGGCTCGGTGGCTGCTGCTTTTGCAATCATGGCCATTAACGGTGGCATCGCGGCTAGCGTCGGTCCTCTCAAAGCAAGGTTTTCTAAAGCGACTACAAGCGGCTCACTTCCGGGATACAATGCTATTTGATTCGCTAGATGCATGAAGTATTTTTGCTTTATAAATTTGTTCACTTCTTCGTCGCTAGCGCGTTGTAAATACGTCTGTACGACCTGCACAACAATCGTGACTATAATAGATGAATTTCAATAAAATTTTATTACTTTATACGATTCCCACATACCTTAATTAACGCGGTACGGACTCTGGCGTCAGGATTGTTCGCCAATACAAGTAAAAGTTCAGCTCTTAAAACGTGTTTCAGTACCAATCCAACTTGACTATCAGGTAATACTCTGACAGCATCCCGAAGCAACAACAAAAGACCTTCGCAAACCAGACCTTGACAGGCCCTTCTTTCATCCATCCACGTACATTGCTTTTCCTAAATAAAAAGTCATGATATTGAACATCATGATATGGAACAAAAACTTGTTTAATGCTTACGTTACTGTGAGGATTAGATCCATCGCTAGCCGCAATTCCAGAATCTTCTCCGGCGCTGGTATCTTGAATCGGACTGTTTCGACGCTCTTTTCTCTTTGACATTTTATTTCTTTGAATCTGTCAAAGGCATGCATCGTTAAATATGTTAAATTTTATTCGATGTTGCTATACTTGGATTGTACAGGTACCAACCTGCATGTTCGTTAAACCTTTGCTTAATTTACTATTTTCTAAAGTTCCTACTGATTCCTCCGAAGAACTGATAGTTGCCATGGAGTTAATCTTTACCTTTTTCTCTCCAAGAGATGGTAATAAAAAATATATATTATGCCTCGAATGCGTGATGTATGTTTCCGACGCTTGATGTACGAGAACTAAATAATCAGTGATTGCCACAAGATGAGCAAACTCTGGAGGAGCACCCATCAACGCCCTTATTAACTCGACCACGGCTGTTCCTGTTGAGGAATCAAGTACGGCACCTAATTCCTCGTACATGAAATGCTCCTACGATAAGAGACAAAATGCCTATTTCATTTGCATTGCAGTTGATATTGTATAAGAAAGTTCGTGTTGGACAATGTTATCGAACCTCATTTTGTCTCGAATCGCATAACTTACCTTGCACAATGTCAGAATTGTGTCGACGATTTCTGCTCTGTTTAGTTGAGCGGCGTTAAATTCGCGCTGCGAATGTTGGTCTCTTAATAGTAATAACAACGCTTGCAATAACAAATTCAACGTGTCGTATTTAGCCCACGTTCTCCACGCGGTAAGCGCACCTTTGATCAGTTCGGGATCCGTAATGACAGCTTCGCAATTTTGCGAGACCAAATGATTGCCGCTGCCAATATCTTTTATTAGGATCGAACTGTCACAAGCCGCGTCTAAGATTGCTTTTAGTATATGTCTACCTGCGTGACATCGTGACGATTCTAAAACGCGTAGGATTAATGCGGTTCCGCCTTCTGATCGATACTGATTTAATAGCTCAGAATCGCTCCGTATTAAGTGCAGAACTATCGAAAGAGCTAACGCTTGCTCTTCCTCGGTGGAGTTCAATTCGACTACCTGCGGCGTAATAATTTTGCACTTAACAGCAATCGAACGATCATATCTCTCGTCTCTGTAGGATTATGCTTACCCTTGCAAAAAGGTATAGAAATATGGGCACTCCGCCAATTAAGGTTGCAGCGGGTATCAGTCCTCTGTACTGTTGATAGTCCAACCGAACGGACAATATCGGAGCTACCGACATAGGAGGTTGCTGCGTGACTCTGTGCTCCGGTGCGGAGACAACCCTAAAACCTGGTTGACCCGGAAACATATTTCTTACCACGGCTAGAAACGAGTATGCAATATTTATACGGAAAAGCAAACTTTGATTTTTACGTACAAATCGATAAACTTACCAGCTGGATTCGCGATAGCTTGAGGATACAAATGAACGATATTAGGATTTTGTGCCTCGTAACTGAGAAGTAAATTATTTTGCAGTTCACTTAGGTGTGAATTTGTAGCATCCATGACCGCGTCCCAATCGATTTTAGCGTCGGATACCTTAGTCTCTACGGCGTGTCTTAAATATGTTCCGCCGTACGACTTCCTCCGGTTCGTATCAAACTTTCCTCCCTCTGTATTAAATATAGGTGTTAATTATACACATGGTCTTATACCATCCGCCCACTTCTATTGAAGTGAAAGGAACATCAATATAGCGAAGGGATATTTTATGATAATTACCGAATCGTACTTCTCGTATACCCTCCAACGCTCCAGATGCAATCAATGGTGCAAAATCGGGTTTGTCCGTGTTTAAGATACATTCCGCAAGATTAGTGTAATTAGGTCCAAGACTCGCCAGGTATAATGCTCTCTCTTTCGTAAATACTGGGCATCTGTAAATTATTATGGTTGTCACCTAGTGATTATTCCGGAAGAAAACTCGCCTTGAAGAGTGTAATCGATGATTCAATGCCACGCTATGAAGGTACATACCTGAATACCATTAAGTTCCCGAGATACCAGGCACCAATACTACTCGATGAGCCGACCTGTCCTAACAATACACATGTAGTTCCAGGTTTTCTCACCAACAGGCCGTTGAATGGCAATATTGCAGTGATTTCTTTCCAGCCGTCTACCCAAAGGACAACCTCGACCACGGCGCTGCGTTTCTTTAAAACGGTATCCTTGAAGTTCAATGCCAAATGATGCCATCGGCCAGAAGGAAGCATATCAGTTATCGATGTTTCGGAGACCGTTCGATTCGTTTTGTCGTCTGGCCGCGTTAACCGTAAGATTAGCTTGTCTAAATAGGAAGAGCGAAGCATTGAAATACGCGCGTAACAATGAATACTTTGTACGATAAAAAGTAAATATTTTGCCAATAATTATAGTAACCGAGTATACTTAATTACCTGATCTAAGGTCCAACCAGGTTTCAAGAACCAAAGACTCGAGTCCGATAGACATCAAATGAATGATCGATGATGGCGTAGGCGGAGACGTCGAACCTGCTACGACTGATGCAGAAGGTTGATCATTGAAAGTTAACCGCGCATTATTGTATGTAGAAACGAGAGTTAAAATTCTGTCGAAAGTTGCTACCAACCTTCGCGACTCCAATTATCGGATAGAATACACCAGTCCGACAAGCTATCGTTATCCGAATCGAGTAACGGTGATGTACCGAGGACTGTTCCTTTGCTGATAACAGACGATCCTCTTTCAACCCTTAGCCACATGGAAACAGAAGAACCGTGTAACCAAACCGGCCAACTCAATTCCGAACCAACTGGCAGACACGTTGCGTGGACAGACCACGGACTACATATTCCGGTTGCAAGGTGTCTCTTCCGGAAGTTGTTTACTAGATTTTCAGCTTTCTCCAAGTTCTTGAATTCTTCCGTTCGAGTTTTCGGCAGTACCTTCGGTGGTCCAGGAAGTACGGGGAACGACATGATAAAATTGGGCTGAGGGCGTGCAGCAAGGACGAGATGGTAAAGTGGTTCCAGCAGCGACAAAAGCGGAGGTGCATCGATTTTAAACAGAGACAGGTACATGACTAATTCCGACGGTGAAATAGATTGTGTCGCTAGTAGGGTAAACATTTCTAGAACAGCGTGTCGAAAATCTGAAAGACGTCGTTGCGTAATATCACACTTAACATGAGATATTGGGTAGAAATGTTAATTAAAGGTACCTCGATATTGAGCATCTCTGCTAGCGAATATATCCCCGAAGCCGTTTAGTATTTTTGTGATTACACCGGAACCTGCTAACGCGGCGCAAGTCGAGGCGCTTTCCCTACAAGTAACTGCAACTTTTCTTAAACCGGTAGTCACGATAGATCCTCTATCGGCGTCCAGACCTCTGCGCACGAACGTTGTTCATAAAGTTTCTTTTATACATATAATCGTTTACACTTTCCACAACGTTCAAAAAAACTCACTGTTCACTGAAATGAATCAATAGATCGATTGCCAACGAACACAAGGCTGGGTGCGCGTTCGCATGACCTCTTGGCTCAACTACCGGTCCCAGAGAATTGCTTCTTTTCACAATGTTGCTGCGTGGACTTTTGCCTGGTACTTCGACGTCTGCCTCGTAGCCATCGTCGGCAGTCACGTATTCGCCTGTACTGCTATCGTCCGCGGCACAGTCCGGCATCGTGTCCAACGTCATGGTCGGTAACTGAAACGAAAGATACAGAGCACGTCGCACACAGTAGCGGAGGAATCGTTCGACGGAACTCACTCTGGGTCGAGTATACTGCGGAATAGTTTCTTCCTGCGCCGGTTTTAACATAGAGACTTTCAACAAAGCTTCCACGATTACGGCCAGTCCACGACCCAGCTTTATACCCACGTCCATCAGTGCTCTTCCCAGCTCCATGATTATATCACAGTCACCTGTATCACGTGTCATTCGACACATTATCAACGTAAATTACACGACGACAAATCATTTAAATAGTAACAATGTAACGGTCCTACGGTTCTATGAAATGAAAATCCTTCGTCGACGGTTGGATACTCGGAAAATGCGTACCGGTGACGAACATTTCGTGAACTGTTTTCACATCGAACGAATTCTCCGAGCTTATTGGAATTATAATCCGCAGCTGTGCACGGTAGTATAGTACGTAGGACAGAAACGTCGTACTTGGAATACTTATGATTCACGTTCGTTATATAAAAGTACTTACACAATGGAGACGTTAAGCAGCACGTGAGTAAAGCTTCGAAGAGTCTGTGCGCTGATTTATTAGTACCTAATATAAGAGAAACGTGTACATAGAAATTTAGATATTTTTGTACGTATGTCGGTTGTAAGAACGATTCTTTGAACGTACCGAGAATACTGTCCGTAGAGATATACACGGCCAACGTTTTGAAAAGTTGCAAAGATATGTTCGACACAGAATGCGACGACAATTCTGAGCGAAACGTTGGACTGCTCAGAGCTACCCCGGCCGCGGCTCTCCAGGCAGCGCTCGCTTGGTGCAAATTCATCTTCTTATTCGCATCTATATCGCTATCGGTTTCCAGAGACGTTACGACGCTTTCGCAATTATCGAATACTTCCGGTAGGTAGAAATTTTTACTGCTATTAGAGTCCGCCGTTTCACTACGTTCTTGTAGATTATCGTTTGTTGTTCGTTCGCGGTCTTCGCCAAAGTTATTAGCTATACCGTCTATAGCACGCAATAACTTGGTCGTTTCCTTTTCGAGAGAATCGAATAAAGATTTGAGCGCAGGTCTATCCGCGCCCTGGGAATCGAACTTGGTGGAATTTGTTTTCCAGATCTCGATGACAACGGAGACTTCGAGGAGCGCGTACACGCTTCTGGTAAAAGTTGCGTTCGAGAGCAAGGCCAGCGTTTCCTTCAATCCATTTATTTCCGCAAACGCATCGTATATGTGCGCGTTCGCAATTAAGCAGGTCATCGCGGCCAGACACGACTGAACGAGAAACTTCGCTATCGCGCTTCCGGTGTCGTTTGCATAATAGGTTTTAGCTTTGAAAAAGGTTGGATAGAAGACTTTCAAGAGCAGTTCTCGCCTAACGTGGAATCTGGAGCTGGGCCCTATTTTGAGAAGGTGAGCCATCACGACGTAACACAGTTTCGGTTCTTCCGGAGTCAACAAGTCCGCGTACGACTCTAGAAAATCCCAACTGTAGGTTGCAGGTCTGTCGCAGGTATCGCATAAATCGGATTCCGAATATGCACCGAGCTCTTTGAAAAACGTTCGCTCGAGAAGCATTACGGCCGGAGCGTAGGTGGCCGGGTCGTGCATCTTGAGGAGAACGACGACGCTAGACATGAGTACTTCGGCCGGAAAGCAGCAACAAGTGCCCGCCGCCGTGCAGACTTTTATTAGCCTGACCCGTATCTCGCTGGCAAATTTACAAGATTCTCGGAGGAGATTGGCAAGAGTCATGAACAAAGAGGAAACGCAACACGCCTGTTTAGTAACGACACCGGGTTGCGATTGTCCAGCGTAAACCGCCCCGAATACGTCCGAATGATGGTGGGCCTGGACCTTGTCGACGCAAGATTTGTGCTTGGTTCGGTTGCAACGAGCGGCGTGCGAAATATCGCGACGCACAGACTTCAAGCCACTCATCAGAGCGCCTATCATATCAATGACCTTTCTTGCGCGAACGATCGACCTCGCGGGATCTATGCTGGGCAGTTCGATGATCGCGAGAAACGTTCTCTCCGCGAGCTTGCCATCCTGGCTCTCGGTGAACAGTTGGAACAGCTCCAGAAAGTCGGACAACTTTTCGACAGCGGCTCCTTGCTGGTGCAACAGGCAGTAAAGGAAAGTAACGATTCCGTAAATGGTACCGAAAATGAACTCCTGCAGCAACGAGCCCTCCTCTGGCGAAAACACGTTCACCGGTTTGCTGCATGCGTCCTCGAGCAATCTCAACGTCATGGGTAGTAAACCATTGTGAATGACGGCTGTGGTTGGTTCGTTCGCTCTGACCACTCGCTCCAACGCTGTCAGCATCAGTCTTGCAGCCGCTGCTTTCAATGTGGCGCACTCCGTGCCGGCCAAACCGACGCCGTCTACAAGGTGAAAGAGTTGAGTATTATTCATTAACGTACATACTACGTGTCCTTACCAAACTGAAGGGACCATAACGCGTCCAAAGCGAACTTGAGGACCTGGACGGCCGGTGTCTGCTCGGCCGGCGTATCGTACTCTCTGAGCCCCTGAAGCAGCTGGATGATCAACAGACTGGCCTCGAAGTTGCTGATTCTGGCATCTAGAACATCTTTGATTCTTTCGTCCGTATAGTCCGTCGGCGTTTTCTTGGCCGGTCGAGCAGGGAGCTCGTAAAGCGCCGCTTGCCATTTCTGTTCCTCGTCGCTTCTGACGACGGACGTGAAATACTCGAAATCCATCGGGTTCAGGCGGATCTTTAGCGTGAGCGATCGCGCCTGATCTACGGCGTCCGTCAATAACTCGGACTCGCTGCTCGCGGTTTCCGGCGTGTTACGTCGCGTTTCGAACATACCGAACGATCTTTGCTTATGGTGAACCGGCACCTTGGTGTCGATACTGTGTCTACGGCTGGCTCTTCTCCGCGTCGAGGCATTTCCATCGTAATGACCGCCGCTTCGGGCCGACTTTGTCGCCTTGCGTTTCGCGTGCAGCACGATGTATATAGTGTCGACTGTGTCGTCGTTGCGGTAGAGTCTCACATAGGGATTAGGCGTAGAAGCGAGCGTAGATAAACGCGTAGATTCCTTCGAAGGCGCGAAATCGGCCTTGGTGTTCTCTTCCTGGAGGGCGACCGGATAAAGGGCCACCAGCAGAGCCACCAGTTCGCGCCCGCAAGAAAGGCCGCGTACACCGAGCAGCTGCAAAACCGCCAGACAACGCCAGCCGCGATCTTGGGTCAAGTACTTCCTCAATCCGACCAGCTCGTCCCCGTCGATCCTCTTCGCGCAAAGTTCGTGAACGTCCGAAAGCAACTCGCAGGCTATAAGAGTAGATACTCCACCGCCACCGAGCGAACTGTAATGGATATTTCCACACTACGTCTTTTATACATCTCTATCTTATCCATCGGACGAGGTACGCTTATCGTGTTATTATCGCCCCGATACGACCATTGTTCGCGCTTCTATGCAATCTAATTTTCAGTGGACGATGCGATATCTTCCAAAGAAGTTTTCCGTACGACGATCGAGCGAAATTTTCGCGACCCCGTGTACACGGAACAGTGATGCTGCCGGTGAACGATAAGTGGACAGAATTTTTCATTATATGTATTTTCGATTATGTCGAGAACAATCGTCCGTAGCAAGTGTAAACACGTAAAAGTGACTGCGAGCAGAGAGGGTAAAACTAATAGTAGTACGTAAAAAATCGGTATCGAAACCGCAAACGTGAGATCACGTTTTTATACTGCGGTCGACGAGCACCGCAACCTCGCTACAAAAACGAGCTTACCACTAATCCATCTTTTTTATGCTTTTCAAAGTACGACGACTACTATACAAGAATTAAAAACCTACGAATGAATTTGCGATTTTCGGAAATAATTAATCGTAGCATCGACGCGTAGTTCGTACCAGAGATGAGCGTTATTACTCGTACTCGTTGTTACTGCTTTTTCTCATTCACGCTTTAAAACAAGATGGCTAAATGAAACGAGATATGCAATGTCTCGAGATTATGCAATGTATTCATAGAGGCAGTTGCTCGGGAACAGGTTGCAGAAAATATTCCTCGTAGACAAGAAATGGTGATCGATACGATGATAAAAATATTGGATCTGATAAAGGTGAATATACATACATATAGTACCTAACAAAAATGTGATACATTCCGAGATGGAACAATTTACATTAACGAGTATTCTTAATGGAGGAAAAAAATTATTTTTTATTTTCCACTATTATTATTTGAAATAATAAAATTATTTGAGAAACAATATTTTTCAATTCATTTGTACGAATCTATTTCTTCGAAAATTTATATTTCTTATCTTATTTGACGTAATTATTTGTTATCTTTATTTACGTCGAAATTGCCCATCTCTGGTTCGTACGTACATATGAATTTACGTATAGTTGGTCGTAAAACTGAGCGTACACGCGTATTAAAAATATATTTACTTAAAGAACTTAATAATAATTGTGGTGCGTAATCTTACCAAAACGATAGAACATCTTTTAGGTCTCGACCTTCTTTTGCTTGAGAAAGAAGCTCGGCGAGGAATAGGTCCAACCAGGATGATTTCTAAGACAAAAGAAATATTTAGTAGCTCGTACACGACGACGCGACGATTCGATCGTATTCGAAGGTATGGAATAAAATTGTCTTCGGTTCGATTCGACGACTCCGTAGCAGTAACAAATAACTAGTTACAGTAGTTATTATTTTTAATTGAAGATTTTCCTGCTTTAAACGGTGCCGTGATTTCGAGATTCGATACTGTAGCAAATCATAGAACAACAACTAGTTACGACATAGATAATCCGACGAGGAAATGATAGATATAGAATGCTAAACAAAGACATTGCTTTCTTTCATTTTCGAAATGCACGTTGATTATTACACGTGTCTCCGAGCACGCGATAAAATAATCATCGCGATAGGATTTGCGACCGAAATACACAAAGATTAGAATGGCTTGTGACGTAAATGCTATCTAAATTCGCGAATTCGTAAACTTTTGTGCTCTCCTTTTTCTTTTTCATTGTTAACTTTACGGTCACGATCGAATAAAATTTATCCACGACAGAAACAACCACGAACATCTCGATTTCCAACAGATTATCCGGAAGTGTCTTGTAATTTTCTTCTACCTCGATTTCGAAATATCCTATTACAGCGAATTCTGTCTGTTTACGGTTCTCGACGGTTTTCTAATAACTAGCACTCTTCTTACATTCGTTAATTTTCTTTATTAAATACCTACGTTTGTCCATTCACGTTAGCGATAGTTGAGCGAGGTGTCTTATAATTTTGTCCAGCAGTGTATGCGAGACGAGTCAGAGGGATCGTACGTTATTTCGTTACGGCTACTCGGCAAAATATCGACAGGGCTAGGTCACTATGCGTGACTTGTATGTCATCCTGACGCGATTCTAAACCGTTGTTTAACCACGAGGGGAAGAATGATCGACGGCAATTACGAAATCTTCCACGGTGGAAGACGACGGAGGACGCATTAATCAAGAACGTGTTTTCAAGTTCCTCGCGTTTAGATGATATATCGAGAAAACTGAAGAGAAAGGTTGAAACGCCAAGGTAATAGCAGCAGGTACATAACGCTAGATTTTTCTCTCGTACTATTATGGCATTATTTACATATTTCCAAAAAATAAAATCCCTTAAATTTTCAAGAGTTCCAGGTGTGCTTCTGATTTTCTAAATCACGGATCCGTGTATGTACATATGTACCTCGTAACTCTGCGGCTCCGCATGAATGAAACGATCCCACAATATCTGCAGTTTGTTAGCCGAAGCCGAAGACATTCCTAGACTTTCTTCGTACTCCTTCTCGTCGTCTTCGTCCCTGTCCTCGGTCTTCAGTCGCGTATCCTCTTCATAACTCGGCGGCTCGTCGAAACTGAACCACGGATACAGAGTGTCCTCGGGCAACCTTCGAGGATCACTGCTAGAGCACGTAACCCGATCACCTGAAACGATCGAGACCTTATACCAGGTTTTCGTCCAAGCAAACGCAGCGCGTACGCGCGTAATTCGTTCTTTGGGAATGTCAGTATCCGAGGTGCAGCGCGGTCGTGATTCTCGTCACCGTCGATGAAAGTGTACTCTCGTCGGTAATCCGCGTCCCCGACAACCTCGAGTTTATACAGTGACGCGTCATGACGCCGACTCCTTCTCGCATACGCGATGCGACTATTGTACGGTGACGTCTTCGCGTGTATGTGCGCTTATGCCGACCCAACTGCAGCTTACATAACATCCCCACGAGTACACGACAGACCAGTTTCCAACATTCCGCGCGAAGCCTGAAAGCTTTTCACAGTCTACGAACCACGGTCTACGAAGAAAGAGAGAACGGTAATCCCGGATTCATGGGCTCCAGTACGCCATCGTCGTACCGTCACCGCCATTACGGATCCAGACACACCACCGGAACGGAACGTGGTGACGCTTATTCGCCGTCGACGGTCATTAAGAGGAAACAGTGCCGAAACAGTGCCGGGTCTACGACGTACCAGCATCGATTTGCTCGTTATCGACTGATTTACTCTCGTGCCACGCAACGGTTGCCCCGTTATCGCTCCGTCTCGGAGCGTACGGTCGTTTCTTTTTTTTATCCACGACTACCGACCGCGACCAAGATCCCGGAACGATACTCGAGATCGCGTACGCTTCTCGATTCCTCTATATCTGTTTATATACCGAGACTTATCGATCGATACACCGGAAAGAGAAAACTACTGTCAATGCTCCCGAACACTGAAGCGTATCTATATGTATGTCTCCGTTCTCGGCGAGAACGTTCAGAGAAAATCGTTTAACGCACGTACGACCAACATCGGCGGGGATCACGACCTCTTCGAACGATCGACTATCGTTCCGGTCAACTAACAGTGATTTACGAGTTTCTTCTACTACGACTTTTTACTACGACGAGGAGCCGGTGGTCATTGATCTTCTCCGTACGCTTCCACGCAACTTAGCTTCCAACCAACAATTATCGTAGCAAACGGATACGCACTGGCAATCTCCTCTGAGTCGCGTCGCGTCGTTGGATCACCGTATTTCCCTCGATAACTTCGCTCTACAATATTACTTCTTCTCGCCTTCAAACATCTTCGATACTTTTCACCGCCCCGACGATGATGTTGATTCGTGGAATTGTACCGAAGGAAGCCGACGCGCGCCACGCGTTCAAACTTTTCGATCGTTAATCGCGTGCATGGATGGGTCGCGAATTACAATAACCGAAGACGAAAGCACGTCGAAAGACGATCATCAGCCGCGTTCACGAGCGACTACGAAGCTACTTTGTCGGCTGATCTCCTCCGATGATTCTCCACATCGGGATCCGCGGTACGATGGAAGGAAGGGGGAGATTAGAGAGACGAGCCTCCCGTAGGTCAAAGAAAGCCTCCAATCGGCTTCTTTCGTCGACGAAAACTTATGATTCACGCGCCGCAGGCTACCTACCCCTATGTTCGAGAAAAAAAGAGAGGTAGGCAAATCCTACGAAGGACAGACGATGCAGCAACGCAGGACATAATATACCACCCTTCGCTATCGTTCGATGCAACGGGATATACAGGGTGTTCGGTCACCTCTGGGAAAAATTTTAATGGGAGACTCTAGAGGCCAAATGAGACTTCGTTAAATAGTTATTAACGATTAAATAAAAAAATTTCAAATTGTTCTGGAAAAATTACTCTCGGTCGTGGGGGTCAATTACAATCATTTTTGGTGAATAGACATACCCCCAAAATCCTACGCATTTTCGAGAAAAAAATTCCTTACCGAAAATCTAATTAGGTGCCCAAATTTTTCGACGAAAAAAAAAAATTTCAAATCGTTCTAGAAAAATTATTTTCCGTTGCGGAGGTCAATTACAATCATTTTTCGTCATTAGACATACCCTCGAAATCCTACCCACTTTCGAGAAAAAAATTCAGAATGGGCGGAACTTTAAACATTAGTAACTTTTTAACGAAGCCTCCATCAACAAATTGATATTCTTGATTTTCGTCTTATTTTGGCTTCTAGAATCTCCCATTAAAATTTTTCCCAGGGGTGATCGAACACCCTGTATATCTCGTTGGGTATGCCCTCCCTAACAGGTATACCATTAGTCAGTCGTGTAAGTAGTCACGTAGCTGATAGTAATGGGATTTCGAATGCTTGGAATCGTTTCGAATGTACAGAACAACGGAAAAATCTAATTCAAAGCCTTGCAAGTCGAAAATCTCGGTCATCTTAAAATCAGGGATGGTAGATATTCGGTTCTGAAACCAACATATTTTTTTTTTTTAATACAACAATTTATTTATTTCGATACCGGATTAAATAAAATGTACTGGTAATATACGGTTCTTGATTTATTACATAATCAGATACTTACATACTTAAACGATACACTTTTATTGCTTTTCTTCACGCAATTTTAATATAAATATAATGTGTTTTTTTTTTCTTTTATGTGATTCGTTTTTATGTTTTATAGTTGCAACACACAAGATGCGAAGCGATTCCAAGTCCCATCACTAGTAATCCGGTCACGTAGTCCACGTCGAACTCGCTACCACAGTATCATCCTATAAAACGTAACTAGTGTAAATAAAATGCTCTGAGCATCGACAGGACGGTCAATGGATTTTTCGTCCATTTTTTTACAAAAAATCGTTCTTTACATTTATCGATAGTTCGTCTCGAAATGCATTGCGTATTTTGGAACAGTCTGTATATTGCACGCATGGAAATCTGTGTCGTGAACGACATACGTTTCCACCGCCAAACAGTGTTATAATTATCGGTTATTTGTATCGTTCTTCCTCCCCCACCCACCACAATCAATGGCTCTAACAGTGCCTGACAAACAACGATAACCGCGCGAACACGTGCAAACAATTGAAAACATTCAGTTTCAGCTAGGCAGTAGTCGTGCAGCCGTAATTGTCTATCAATCTTTGACTCGTATAGCCCGCTCATTATTGTGCTGCGCGATTATCTTAATGGAGTTCTACCCCGTCGTTCTTTAATTAGCATCGCATGATAATAGTGTGCATCCGCGTCTTTTTCTCTTTCGCGAAAAAAACAATCAATATTTGTCCCGCCGTTTGTCGTGTCGGCGAAAGTAAGAAATAGACTGTAACGTGCGATAATTGACGCGTGGGATAAAAGAAATCGCGCGAAAAAAGTGCTCGTTCGACTCTTCCCGAGTGATCGATCAACTTTCAAAAGGTAATGCATATGTAGTACTGATTTAAAAAAAAATACTTCCATCTGGTACCCTGTTCGATCACTGATGCTAATATATTTCTAATGGAATTCGTTTACATAAAAATATTTACACGTGTTGCGCGTAATCTTCCAATTTAATACTCCTACAAGGACAAGTAAATATAACAGTAACAGTGACGTTAACAACTCAAGAAATACAAAGTTTAAATTAAATCAAACCAATAAAAACACTTTCAATTCACAGAAGCAGCGCCAAAAAATTAAAGTTGTTAATCGTTCATATCGAAAACGAGTGTAAAGGGTAAATTTGAAAACTAATCGATCGACAACCAAATGTCGTGTTATTCTGTTTTCCGGTAACCTTCATCGTCCTTACGTTTCGTAATTATCAACATAGGAAAAATTAAATTTATATTACCTTAACTTTCGGTTTTATGTTTCTCTTGATTACTAATTGGACATTGTTTTCACAATCAACCTGCTTGCTCGTAATCGATTAACGAATTCAATGACTCGATCATTTAATGGTTACATTAAACAAAGAATTGATTCGGATAACTGTTGACCTTCGATCTTTTTGTTACAAAGTTGTTGATTAAGATACCATACATTTTTTTCTCTTTGTGAAAACTTCTTTTCTGCCCTGGTTTATCCTATTTTTAATACGCGTTGCAATTCCCGCCACCGATGCTGCGTTTACGATTTCATGCGCGGCAAGATTATGAGAAATGTTACACAGGACAGGACAACGGACAAACGTGTAGAACAAGATGGCAATACCTTTTCGGGAAGTATGAACAGCTTGTTCGTCAGCCAAGTATTCGATACCTGAGACGCGTCGTCCGACTAGAATTCGATGTAATAATTGTTAACGATCCATCACGATTTTTGATAATTGGAATAACAACATTAACACCATTGTTCTTTTCGTACTGCACGAAGTACGTATGTAATCGCGATTGGATACTAGGAACAGACACTGATGTTTTCATCTTCCTTATGATTTTTGCGCCATTTTCAAACTACGGTCAGAAACATTCTTTTACGTGAGACACTTATTTTGGAAATAAACGTACGTAATACGAAAATACTTTTCTCTGTTACTCAATTTTCTATCTAAATGGGACCATTCGTTAATTAGTCTTGTCGGTTTGAGAAAATGTCGAAAGAGGGGTATTGATTTCTATCGAAACAATGGTTCGTCGTTAAAGAGAAACACTGTCGTGAACACAGTTGGAAGAAATTTGATTAATGTTTACTTAATAATATTTAAGTACTTTAAATGGTGCTGCCACCTGTTCTTCGCACGACATTCCCAAGAATCGTTAAATTAAAACTTTACAATATGTAGTACGTACATACATACGACGTTTTTAACCTCCATAAACTGGTGTAGCTCCTTGCCCGACTCTCCATGAAAGTATAAACACATCCTTTCGATATAATTACTATCAATAAAGGATGACTGTTTGGGAGAGGCTGCGAAATCCTTGCGGTTGGAGGGCCGGTGCTAAACAAATTTCAGTCGATGCGATGATACCAATTTTTGCGGTTCCAACGTTAGCGGTGATAGCTGCACAAACGATGCTCTGTACTGTAATTATATTCGTCGCAACACCGTTATTGGTCTACTACTTGCATCACAATTTCTTGAGGTTTTTACTACGAACTAAATTTTTTCTAATGTGGACGATTACAAGCGTCGTCATGTTGATGCTGATATTTGAAACGAGTGTCGTACCCTTATTAGAGATCTTGCCAGAAGAGAATCTAGTGTTTATAATTTGTGTCGTGGGAGGTATATCGTGCGGCTACAAGAGTAGACTGAACGCAGATTCCACCACTCAGGAAGGTGCCTTGACCACCCAAGGTTTAGAACTTGGCGAAGGAAGCGGAGAGCTTTGCATTACATGCAGAAGAAGGGCACCACCAAAAGCTCATCACTGTCGCATGTGTCAAACGTGTATTTTGAATAGAGAATATCATTGTAAATGGTACAGTCTTAAATTATGCAAAAAAACAAAAAAAAAAATAAATGGATTATATTGTACATATATATTTTGTATTTTAGGTTGGATTGTTGCATAGGTTCCAGCAATTTGAAATGGTATCTAGGATGTTTGTTTTTCTCAGCCATAGCTTTTATCTATGGTTCCAATTTAACCATGACTAGTGTCTGCCATCCGTTCATACTTATTGGTACTGTCCTTTTACCAGATGATTGCAGCGACGTATATCATCAACTAGAGTATGTATCTCTTAGGTGTTATTTCATGTTGAACACTGGTGATTAATTGGAATAGACGATCTGTTAAAATTAATAGTAATCAGGGATATAAAATGATACCCAGATGAAGCACAATACTTCTTGGTATTAACTCTCAAAACTGAACTGGAAAGATACCAAGAATCTACGATACAAACTTCAATAATTGCATGATAGTGATAATTGTCCAGACTCGTGTTAAAGTCGTAAATATTGTAATATCTCTTATTTGCTTTCCACCAATATAAAAATTGAATAGATAACGTGTCGCGCAACTGTTTGCTTCAAGTACCCAGTTGATATATAATGTACATATTGTTCCAGTATTGCTCTCTGCTTCATCTCGGCACTCTACAGCTTACTGGTCGGTCTGGTGGTACTTTTCTATTTAGTATATCATCTTTGGTTAATTTATCTTGGTACAACATCGAACGAGCGACGTCTTCTTGAAGCTGGAAGTCAATATGATCATGGGACATTGAAAATTGTATCTCGATTATTTTGCTGTAAAACTTAGATACTAAATGTAGACTAGAATATTAAATTTACTTTGTACGGAAAATATGTGGCAAAAACATCAGGCATAGCAATACGTGAATCGCAATGTACGCTTTAATATTAGTTCGAGCACACCTTTCACTATTAATATACTTTAACACTCGTTATTGTTTTTTTTTTACAATAATAAGATACTTAATACTATTAAGCTATTGCTCATGGTATTGAACTTATTAACATATCGTGACATAAAAGTACTGATCTCCATTAAAAACAATAATTACCTTCGTTTCATTATTATGCGCATCATTTGTATATTTATTGTAACTGTGATAAAGTGGTCATTGTACGACTAACGTAATAAATTGTATTAATCAATTGTGTATAGTACATTTAAGATCTAAACTTGAAATGTTTAAGCGTGATAAATGTTTGTATTATATCATTTTTAAAATATCGTTATATATACAGTTTTTGTATTTTAATTTAATATTATAACTAAACTTTAATCCTCTAATGCTACGCCTCTCTGTTTAGGATCAAAGTCAGGAATCACAGTTTGCACCAATTGCCTCAACTCGTCTTTTCTTTTCTCGCTTTCTTTAATATGTACAGCAATTACAAGATACTTCTTCCACATATAAAAATATCTCGTTTTTAAATTTCGTTCGTAATGATTACTGGCTAGTTTTTTCTTTTTTTCATATTGTGTTTTTAGTTCAGATACTATTATTTTCCATAACTTGAAGTATCTATCTAAGAGTTTCATGTCATAGAAATCAATGGCAACTTGGTATTTTAGTCTTGTCTCTTTAGCCATCTTCTTCCAATTCTCAAATATCTTTCTCATTAAACTTCTATTATAATAAATTTCGGCAGTTTCAATTATAATTGTAGATTGAGTCTCCGTATTTTCTTTCCACGCTATAAATACTTTCCTTATCAAATTCTTCCTATAATGGTTATCTACCTTCTTAATATTATTTTTTTTTTCTTCAATCAGTATTATCAACGGTTCTATCACATAATGTCGCAGTAAGTATTTTCGACAAAATACGTCCGCCATATTGTTCAAATTTTTTAATTTTCGTTGTCGATTTTGTTCTTGCTCTTTCCGTTGTTGATTTCGTTCTTGCTCTTCCTGCTGTCGATTTCGTTCTTGCTCTTTCCGTTGTCGATTTCGTTCTTGCTCTTTCCGTTGTCGATTTCGTTCTTGCTCTTTCCGTAGATTTCTTGCTTGAATTAGAGCCTATTAATACATAAATCGATCAAAAATTCATTGTATTGTCTGTATCATGCACAACAGAACCGTCGTGTGGATATCAGCTACCCTTGTTTGAACTTACATATGACCCCTTCCCCCCCGACTAGAAAACGATTAAAAACGTAAACATTCTTATAATCGCATTATAGTTATTACATGTAATATGTATAAAGCATGTAAATGTAGCATTTAAAAAATTAGTAGACAGAACTATCGATAGGTCAGAATATTATTCAACCTCGTGTTGTATCCTCCTATTCTTCTGTTCTTCTTCTATTCTGTCAGCTTCCGCTTTCCTCTCTTGTTCTTCCAATTTTTTCCTGCGCGATTCTTCGGCTAGTTTTATCCTTTTCCGCCTGGCAACTGCTCGAGCTTCCATTCTCAATAAAAATTTTGGTGGGTCCGGTAATCGTCGAGGTACCACCAAACTTTCATCCCTTTTATAAAGACAAATGGAATCAATGTTAACTACCATGAGTTTACATTGTAAATCGTCACGGAAATTTATAGTACCTATAGCCACTTTGTTGCATCAATTGTATCAAAGTTCTTCTTGTCCCTTGCCCACAGTGAGGGAGCATTTCTTTAACAATATTTACTGTATCTTTGGTCGTCCTGGATATTTCCCTTTGCGTTTGCGTTAGTCTTAATTCCTCAATGATCTTGTTCTGCTCTGTCAATTTGGCTCTCTGTTTTTCTATTATTCGTTTCTGGGTATTTAATCGACTTTGTGCCGGCGATTCGACAAAAACGGGTTTACAGTATACGTTCTTTTTCCTTATATGTGCGTTACTCGATCCTTTTATAATCAAATTACCATCTCTGACCTTTGAGTTTTGACTCTTCATCAATTCTTTCTGACGTTCCGTAATTGTATTTATAAACTTCTCGATCTTTCGTTCTTCCGAGAGTTCTTCTTTCTTTTGGCTCTGCAACCTGTTCTTTGCATTTTTTGTACGCATTCTCCAAATATCAAAGTACTTTTTCATTATCCTAGCAGCCATACTTCGTTGAATCTTCGTCTTGATGTCGCGAATTCGTTGTTCATCCTTGGCATTTTGTTTCAGAGCATCGAAACATTTCCTTAAAAGACATAAACGTTGTGTTTCTGATTCGAAATTAGGTTTGTCCTTGATTGTTACTTTTATACTTCTAACACATGGTACTTCGCATTCTTCTGTCTTCAAGTCCTTCCCATCCTCTGCTTCTAAGGAAGACTCATTAACTTCTGCTGTTGTGCTATTTTTTAGACAAGTATCCATAACTCTTTCACCAATGCTACAATTCCTCTCAGACTTATCTTTGAAAGTTATCTACAAAACAATTTATATATATTCAATTATCAATATATATTCAATTATAGGTCTCCTAATTGTGTAAAATTGATGCTAACTTTGTTTTTATTCCTCCTAGATGTTCTCCAAAAGTCTGCATCATCCGAGGGTGCAAGATTTCTTTTTTTACAGATATATGGTTTAAATAACTCTGCCCTGTATCTATGCAGTTCTGTTTCAAATTTCGTCAATTCTCGTTTCAGAAATCTCTCTTGTTTCTTTACGTACAATTGCTTCGTCTGTTCCTGCGTCAATAATCTGCAAAGCATACATTTTGAAATGCATGTTCAAAAATTGTTCCCTATTTTACTTTTAAAAATACCTCCTGGCTTCCGCTAGAACGGAGTATTTCATGGACGAAACGGACAAATCCTCTCGAGGTATTCGATGTCTCGCATCCATGATTAAATTCGGATCGAGGGACGTTTTCTCCTTGTCCCTTGACATTCCAATTTTTTCCGATGATGAAAAAATATTTACTTTTGTAATTTGATCAACCAGATCAGTGACATCGTTTGCGTGTATCATACTCGTATTCATTCCACAGAATAATCGCGTATTTTTTAAATAAATTAAGCAACGATAATATTACATTTATGAGCATAGATCTATCAAAAAGCCATTATTTGGCCTCTTGTTGCGTTGTTGTTTCGTTGTTAAGGAAAGTTGTGAAAGACATCCCCTATACATGCAAATAAACCTGCCCAAACCTATTAAAAAACCAGGGGATGGAAACAAGTAGTAGCGAATAGCTATAAATTTGTCTTGTATTGCTATCAAAAGTATACGAGTGGTGCTTTGTATTAATGCCTGTCCATGTATGAAAATTCGATAGATATTTTAGTAAGGTGCATGGAACTATTTAATAATTGTGTATCGAATGTTGATTACTATTTGAAATATCTTATTCGAATAAACGATAATTGTGTGGGATCCACGCGGGAAGGCAGGGTTAAGTCGTACGGCTAAGGGCCCCGACAGCAAATTCCCGATCCCATAAACTCCATAAGAAAAGCATGGTTTAACAGCAATAACAATTTATTCGTACACCTCAGCCGGCTGTGTATGGCATCGAAACGAAAACCCCACGTTCTCAATTGCCATTGTGGCAATGCCACACGTGTGTGTGATATGTGCATCGGTTCGTGATAAGGAACACGCAGAAGAAAACGTATAGAGCCATTCTACTAGCGTCCCTTTTTTCTCGAAGAATAAGAGTCGCCCTCGTTTGGATCGTTGTACAGCAGTAGCTGTTGCTTCCACGGATGGCGCTACCGATGGCGTAGAGACGCCACAATTGATTAGAAACCACTATTATAACAAAAATCGCATTACTTCAAATTCTGTATATCATCAATACGAAACTTTCCCGCCATTTCAGTGGTGCTCAATCAGCATCATGAGACTGATAACGACGATTGTTGACGAACCAGTGTACTGCAGCAGGTGCATCACACGACAAAAAGTGCATCGACTTCGAAAACTTATATGTCGAGAATGGTAAGTCTCTCTCTTTATAGGACACAAAGATTAAAATAATGTGTACATACTTTGAACCCATCGTGACTGTTATCGTAGCTTATCAGTACGTTTAAAGTTATACGAATGCAATCATTGTGGTTAAAGGAAGTTCGTTTCTTTCATTCGTTCTTTGACGGCAGAACTAACTGTACTCCCGAACCACGATTTTAACAGGTAACTGATGTAATATTCCCGATACACGACGAGAAATAAAATGGATCCAAGGGGCCCTCCTGAGGGGGCCCCTGCTAACTCCTTTGAGATTCCAAACATTGATAAAGTGTCAGAGACTCTAGTAAATTGGCCCACTGATCATTCGCTCCCTTCGTCAGTGTGCGAACAACCGAAAAAAATGAGTAATAAATTGTTGTTCTTAACTGTAAGTAAATAAATACAATTAGATTTTAATAAATTTTTTTTTTTTTATAACTAACAATGCTTGAATCAATTGTGTTATTAGGTGGAGTACGTGGAAGATCAGTCCCGAGAATATTCTCGTTTATTTCCGACGTACGAACAGGTTTCATTTTCTCCTAGAGCTTCTTCTCCGCTTTCTGATTTTGAGCATCGCGTTAGTCCTCTTGACCCAAATATGAGTTCGGCTGCTAGGTATTCGCCTACACCGGTACAACTTCCACCATCTCCTTTTCATAATTCTGTTGTTGTTCTACAAGGTCCTTCTTCTCCTTTAATATCTCCACCTGGGCCAAATGAAAGAACCAATGTAAACTATGTCTCTCAGTTGACACATTCGATTGGTACACAGAGTGTACAACAGACAGATAATCCTACCGACTTTGTTGCCAATGAAAATGCAGAGCAATTGGTTTCTAGCGTTGGTAGCGAATTGATTCTGATGCAAGGTAATTCTTGATACAAACTGTTCTAAATGCGTGATCGCAAATTTGAATTTTATACTATAATATATAAAATGCATTTGCAGAATCTAATTCTGGATTAGAATCATCAACTGCCCCATTAATGCTAACAGGAATGCCAAGCACGGATTTTACATTGAGTAGGGATTTTCTTGTTATGCAAGATGACCAAATAAATGTTATAAATTCGTTTAAAACTCAAAACCTTGATGTGGACGAATCTATGCTCTCATCGACCGCAGAAAATTCTAACAAAGAGAATAACACAGATTGTTTAACAGAGTTGAAAGAAGAGCAAGAAATTGATGAAATTTTAATCCACGCGAAAGAAGAGAATAATGTTGAGAAACAGAATGTTAGACGTTCTAAGCGTCGTATAAATGATAAAAAAAATTTCTGTGCGTAAATCGATTATTTTTCTCACACTGTTATCGACGCAATATTAAATTTATACTTTCTTATAGGTTGCGACGAATGCGACGATATCTGTATTGGGGATAATTGCTCTTCGCATAATATATGCACAATAGCGGATCAACCAGTACCGTCTCGTGCTATAGCAACACTGCCAGGATCGTATCTTTACATAAACAAATTGTCCAGTTCTGAAATTGTATTCAGCGGATCTGATTATGGAGTATTTGCGAAACGTTATATACAAAAACGTACTAGATTTGGTCCCATAGAAGGTATCTTATATCCTTATGACGGTACTCCGTTTAAAAACCAATTGCCGTTACTCTATGAAACGGAAGACGAAGAACTTTTAAAAATAGATGTCTCGAATGAAAGTAAGTATTTATATTTAAACAAAGCTAATGGTTAATCGGTTCGAAGGTTTAGTCCCTAAAATAATTGACGTTACAGATGCTTCGAATTGGATGCGTTTCGTCAGACCCGCGTTATCGTATAAAGAACAAAATTTAGTAATTTGTCAACAACGCGATGGAATAGTATTTTTAACTACCAGGAGCATTTTACCAAAAGAAGAATTAAAGGCTGGTCCTAGCACTGATTACGCAATACGTCGAAATTTAACAATGCTAACACCTATGCAAGAGACTAAAGACGATAAAGGTATAGAAGATTTAAATGTAAATGTTTAAGAGTATGTTTGTACATATGTAATTTCTCAATACAGATTTCAAAAATCAATTATCTGCATGGCCACGACCAGAAGATAATCGCTCCCGCCGTATGAAAGCATTTCGCGGCAGAAATTTAAAAGAGAAGGAAAATTCAAGACGAAATAATTCCAAAGAATGGAAATGTTCAGTTTGCTTGTTGATATTTAAAAAGCCAATTTTACTTAACTTACACGCCCTCGTTCATGGTATCGACAAAATGACGACTAAAATTCACTCTACAGTTTGTCCACAGTGTGGATTACATTTTCAAAAGCAGAAAGAATTGATTAATCATATATCGCAACATGGAAGATTATCTTTAACAAAAGCGAAAAGATTGACTTCTCTATCTACGTATAAGTGTTCAATGTGTTATAAACGTTTTGCTACGAAAGTACGGTTACAACAGCACTGTTTGGTGCATGGTGCAGAAGACCAAAAGCCACTGCCATGCAACATTTGTTTCAAAAGATTCATGAATAACTCGGCGCTGTCTTGTCACTTAAAAACTCACAGAGGTAAATCATACTTGTATTAAAAACCGTTGTATAAAATAGATTTTATACCACTGTTTGTGTCAATTTTATTTTTACTTAGAAAACAAGCAAGTATTCGAGTGTCCGATGTGTCGACAACTATTTAGTCAAAGCATCGCGTTGAAAGATCATATTGAAACACATAAGAAAGAAGATGGTACCTTTAGCTGCCCTTACTGCCAAAGAATATTTATTAAATATTCCGTGATCCGTAAGCATATTAGATCGCATCATTGCGAAAGAAAACACAAATGTCAAGTTTGTGCTAAACGATTTGCTACGATCGATAAATTACAAATGCATTTACTGAAACATTCTGATCATAGGTATATTGAAATTTGTAACCTATAAACGCATACATTGCATTTATATTATACGATTATCTTTTCCATTTTAACAGACAGTTTCACTGTGCAAATTGTGGGAAGCAATTTAAGAGAAAAGATAAATTAAAAGAACATATAATGAAACTACATAATTCACAAACGGCTACCGAAGAACAAATGTCACGAGTTACACAAACGAAAAAATTCGTTCCAAAGGTATTTCTGAATGATCGATGCGATTTAATACGATGCATGAAGCTTTTAATAAGATACTTAACAATATGTATTATCAATAGGTAAACCCTAACGACTATAACCGTTTCGTTTACAAATGTCACCAATGTCTAGTAGGGTTCAAACGAAGGGGAATGCTTGTTAATCATTTGGCAAAACGTCATCCTGACGTTGCGCCGGAGTCTGTACCAGAATTAAATTTACCAATTTTACGCCAAACGAGAGATTATTACTGTCAATACTGCGACAAGGTTCGGTACTATCTATCAATGCTTAGAATATATTGGCTTATATTCAGCTAATATTATTTTTGTAACGTTTTAAAGGTCTACAAAAGCAGCAGTAAACGTAAAGCACACATTATGAAAAATCACCCAGGCGCCGCTTTGCCACCGAGCAATAGACAGAAAGAATCTGTATACTCGGATCTACCAAACCCAACATTTAGTCAAACGGTTGGTAGTATTACGACTACGCCTCAGGGTTGTCAGTGGTGCCACAAACAATATGCTAGTAAAGTAAGTTCCAAATCGTAATTCGATAAATTCGATAAATTCGATAATTCGATAAATTCGATAATTCGATAAATTCGATAAATTCGATAAATTAATTCGTCTTTCGTAGGCAAAACTTTTACAACATCAACGTAAGAAACATTCTAATTTGATGGAACCTGCTGATCAAGTTCCGCGGTCACGTAATCGACAGTCTCAAAATCAAAATCAACCGCCCGTACTTATCGAAGATCACTTCGTGCTATCTGATTATATCCAAGCGTGCGATACAGATTCGGATTTCTTCAAGCCGAAAATAATAAAAATATCTAACGACGTTGATCTTATAAGTAATGGATTGGAACTTGTTGGACAACAGTTTGTTCGTATGCGTGACATACGTTGAAAAGATCCGCGGCAACCTCGTCGCGAGGTTTTGTCAATTTATTGAGATATGAATCTCATGACTTTGTGCACAGTTGAGGAACACTGTGCTTTTTGCTGCCGTTGCCACATCAGGGCATCGTTGCCCACAAGGAGCAATCGATGCTCAACTGGGAAATATTTGGAACGCAGCTTTGTCGGCGTCAGTGCGAAACACTTGGCGCTAGTTTGTTGGTTGTACGGTTGACAATGACGTCACTACCGTCATTCGTGTTGGAACGGAGTTACACACTATTTTACGAAAACTTTCGAGTCTTTGAAGGTAAACACAAGAACAAAGGTTTAAATTTAAAAAAAAACACAACGAGAAACATAAACATGGAGATTTAAGACTAAACACAATGGGAAACATGTAGTTATTGAGATCTTTGCTCAAGGTATTAACAAGTACGGAGCGCAAGAACGTAGAACAAGTCCTTAATATCGTCGGTACATCTCTGACATTCACTCTAGTAGTTTCTTTTTAAATTTTAAAAAAGCTTTCGATTCGATGTGACTCAATTATGGATGTTAGAATGGTCGGATTTGAGCATCAGGTTTAAAGTGAAATTTAAACTCTGCTTAAATTTGGAGAACGCGATTCTGCTGAATTTTAGATCGGTGTAATCTCCTCTATATGATGCGACTTTTTTTTATAGTACTGATCGTAGTATCTACATGTCACGTTTGGCTTTGATGATGAAACAATTGTCTGTAGATTACACGAGATGTTGTAGTCTATAAAAAATCGTTCACGTTTACTCTCTGGTACATCGCAATATCCTTGTCACGATTGCTTATATCCGTCATTATCGTTTACAACAAAATAACTGTATTTTCAGTCGTATATTCATCACCGAATGGATTATTTTTCGGCAATATCGCGACAATTAATTTCATTCGCACAATTTAGCGCGACAGGTTTCACATCCATCACATTTACCGAATTGAAATATTTGGTTGAAATTGAAGGTACTAAATAGTTACTTAGACAGGGAGAACTTTTGTCTTTGTAATTTTGCAATGCATGTAAAATCTATAACATAAGGACAAGGTTGTTCGCGCCCTTTGCCAATACATCAATTTCCATTTAGACGTAATTTACTGTAAACACTATAAATCACGGATTCCAGAAGCGTACTTCATACATTACAGATTGGCAAAAAGAATTTAACATTTATTTTACATGCATTATATACTCATAATATACGTATTATGGCAATACGAAGACAAAAGAGTGCATGTTTGTTAATGTTGTTGAGTACATGGAGAACTGTATTGTAAACGACTTAAATAAAGTTACTCAATAACTGATGCGTGTACGATTCACTATACCATCAAATTTAACTGCATTAAAATTTCTCGACTAGACGTAGAACTTTTCGAATGGCTGGGTACTCTCACTCGTGACACTAAAATCCGTTCACCTGTCTCTGGTAGTTTTACTCTGAAACTTTTCGCTGACGATAGCCAATGGACCAACAGCGTCGGGCTCGAGTATGGCCGCGTTGGATACTGTTCCGATCAAGCTACCCCCCCTTTGCGACTCAGCCGTTTCTTCTAACTGTTTCTGCATTACGGTTAAAGAAACTTTGTTCGCTGAGAAGAAATCCTGCATGGAAATCATCTCTCCAGACATCCTTCTAGGCGTCCCAGAGTTATCTCTCAAAGAATCTCGTCCAAAGATTCTAGTACCCCTGCTTTTTGAAAAATACATTCTAGACACGGAGGACTTTCTTTTCGGTAAACGCGGCGCCGCGTTGTCCCGTTTTCCGCATCGCGTCTTTCGTATAACGTAATTTAACCCCTGTTTTATTACGATCGACGTCACGTTCAACAGAGAGTACGTACAACAGCAACCAGTCAGCAGGAATACAAAGTTAGCGAAGCGGTACCTGAAACACGAATCAATTTCTGACAAAAATTCTCCAATTAATATAAAATTAAAAACTTGAACGATTTTAAATTTAACAAAAGTATTCCATCATTTATACAGGGTGCTCGGCCACTCCTGGGAGATTCTAGAGGCCAAGACGAATCAAGAATATCAATTTGTTGATCGACGCTTCGTTAGAAAGTTATTAAAAACCTAAATTAAAAAATTTCAAATCGTTCTGGAAAAATTATTTTCTGTTGTGGGGGTCAATTACAATCATTTTTGGTCATTACACATACCCCCAAAATCCTACGCAGTTTCGAGAAAAAAATTCATTACTGAAAATCTAATTAGGTGCCTAAATTCGACGAAAAAAAAAATTTCAAATCGTTCTGAAAAAATTATTTTCGGTTGCTGGGGTCAATTACAATCATTTTTGGTGAATAGACATACCCCCGAAATCCTGCGCATTTTCGAGAAAAAAATTACGAATCCTCCATTAACAAATTGGTATTCTTGATTTTCGTCTTATTTTGGCCTCTAGAATCCCCCATTAAAATTTTTCCCAGGGGTGGTTGAACACCCTGTATAATCTGCACATTGTTGAAACTTGGAACGTACCAATGAACATACGGATAATGCGTTTTCTCGATGCTGACGAAGTCTCCGAAGCCGATGGTCGCGAAACTAACGAAACAAAAGTAGAGAGCGTCCAAGTATTTCCAATCTTCGAGCGGCGCGTAAACCGCAGCGGCGCAACAAGCTACAATACAACATAATAACGATAAATGAAACATAACCCAATATACGCTCGGTTTCCACAGGTCCAGGTCTGAATCCTCGTCGTGGTCGTCGAGTATGTCCGGCAAAGTAGCTGCCCGAGACGCCATCGAGTTCTTCCGGATGCGTCTTTTTAAGCGGTGCGTGTGAAAGTTGCGCAGAATCCGAGCGAGGAATGTGATGATCTTCTCCAGAAACAAGTTGAAGAACAGAATCCCACCTGTAGCGTGACACGGTTACGAAAAATCTCGTACGACTGTGTTTCAACATTCGAATAGGGAAAATCATTACCGGAACAACCAAAAAATCCGTACAGAATCACGGCTATTTTACCCACCGTCGTCTGCGGCGCGGTATTTCCGTATCCTAGAAAAAGAGATTCAGGATCGAATTTCTAAATGATCTGTAAGCAGGAGTGCAATGCAACGCACGGGACTTGAAGGGATCAGGGAGGAATACTAGGTCGCAAGATATTAACATTCTGGAATTTCCTCGTATGTTTGTGCGTGTAACGGACAGTGACCCGCTGCTATTGCACACTGTGGAGAGTCGAGCTTCGCGCGATAGAAATCAATGTTAATAAATTCACTGGAGCAATTGAACAAGAAAACGCCCGAATACTCAAGATAGTTGCCTGTATCGAAAATTTTTCGAAACAGAATAAAGAGAATAATAGAGTACAGTGTACATACGTGTCTTACGTTCCACTGACCCATTATTCCAGTTTAATTGTACGGTACGAACCGAGACGTTTAGAATTCGAAATAGGCCACGACTGTATCCCTTACCGATCGTGGAAACGATGGTACCGACGAAATGAAAGCTGCCAGAAAAATCCCATCGGCGATTCTTGTTGATGATGCCGGAGGACGAGGCATTTCCGTAAGCGTACAACAGTTCGTCGAGCCTTTCAAGAGCCACCGGACTGTTTCGCAGATGATGTCTTCGAAATGTATGGTAAATGCGCCAATATTCCGCAGCCTATGTACAATTAACGGAAATTTATTTATACGTTTGGTCTATTGCTACGTTATGGTTTTGAGAAACAATTTACGGAAATTGAAAGCGTACGATAATACGATGATAATGAAACAAGTACAATTTTGAAAGATGAAACAGTTTCTTACCTGTCGTATTTCAAGGTCGGATTCCAATCGCTGGAAGAGCGCAGCACCAGCGAGCATGTACACTGCCAGGACAACGAAAAGAAGGACGAACCTTGCGTTCTCCTCCCCGAGGCAAGTGCACACGCACATCACCGGTGATCCTTATTTATCTTTCTCTCTGGACACAAGAGACCGAGACGCGACCCCTTCTCTTCGCTTTCCACCCGGATCGCCGCGGCGCATACTCGGCGATGAGCATTCGCAGACATCTACGGATGCATCGTCGATTTACATTTCAGAGATGCATTAAAAACTGCTTGAAACTCTCCATTGTAAACAATGATTAATTTTGTGTTTTTAACGAATTCATTTCCTTTTGCATGCATCGAACAAAAACAAAAGAGAATTTAAATACAAATTCATAGAGAATTAACTTGTTTTAACAAGTTAAATTTAGTTTTACTTGCATCTTGGTATAATCATGCTATAATAATGCTATAGGAATTCTCATAGGACGGGAAACTATAAACATTTCTCTTATCTTAATAATCATCAGCTGTCCAGTGTAACTTGTGCGAATATAACTTTTTCTCATGGAGATACACAATACGTAAAGTGTATTCGCATCCAGTTACTAACGTTCAAGACATTCGATGTCGTATTAGTTTAGAGATATAACAAATTACAGAGACGTGACAAAAGGATGTACAAAGGTAAATTAAATCGAGTTTATAATACAAAATAAAGTTTGTTTAACAGTTCATGTGAGCAATCCACGGGCGCCGCGATCTTTACATATATAAATACTGCAAACTACACAAAATGACTTTTAAATCGGAATACTCGTAGGTACATGCGTATAAATCTATGAAATTTACAACATTTGCATTAGCTACTATAATACTATTAGGTGCACTACCCGAGTAAACGATTCATGTAACAACGTTTACCCTACGATACGACAAATCACGTTTACAGTACAATAATAATCAATGCCTCGTTTGTGGACCTTCCTCCAACTTCCGCCAGACAACCTAGAACAAACGTATTATCGAAACAATTACGCTTCGTCCCGCTCTGTATCAATCGCGAAACATAAAAACTTACATTACACATTTCTCTGACCAGAGCCTTTTCACCGTCGTGGCCGCCTTCTCTTTCAAGCTGTTCCCTGACTTCGAGAACCTGAAGAGCCCGTACCACCGCTTCCGGTCGACCACCCAAGTGAGGATTTTCGCTCGAATTATTCGGATTCTCCCAAATCTCACCAGATGGTAGTTCCCAACCCTGAGCTCGTGCTTGCAGAACACTTTTATCCTCTTCTAGTTGCTTTACCCGTTGCTCCAAACTCCTTACATACTGCATCGTTTGATCTGCAAAACGATTTCGAATCTGGAGCTTCGATCAACGACATTCGGTCAAAAGTATCGTTTACGCAAATTGCTTTCTCTTCGAAGAAATTACCGTTAAACGTGGACGCGTGTCTAGGCCTTGGAGGCACAGTTTCCTCAGCGTTGGTGCTCGAACTTGAACCATCCCCGTCGTCCCTCTGACCCCCTCCTCTCTCCTCGTCCAAATAAAGGCACAGTTCTTTCAGCTCGAGATTATCCTTGATCAACTCCTGCTGCTTATTGTCCAATTGACGCAATTTATTTTGATACGCGGAAACTTCCTGGCGCATTACGCTCGCCGTGTACCTCCCGAATCTCTGCCACTCCCTCGCCAGCTTGCGCCCCTTTTGACGATCGTCGTCCAGAAAACAACAGAGGTCCCGTAGCTCTTGATTATCGTCGCTTAATCTTTGGTTTGCCTCCTTCAACGCACGCAGCTCACTGAGCTGAAATCAAATCAATCCCCTCTTACCAACTTAGACGCGTACAGGTAAAAAGAAAAGAGCGAAGCTCCGTAAGTCCCCGACGTGTCGTGTGTGGAATTAGGAGCAAATTGTGGTGGAAGCACTTAAGTAGGGGGGAAAAGCCACATGCGGCCAGTTCGCTGTCCCTGGCCCAGATATATCGCGGATGTAAATACAACTTATGCTCATTATAAACGAATAAAGGACATAAATTGACATTGTGATTTGCACGAATTCTGGTGTACCCACATCAGTGGTGAGCATCACATTTTGGGCCATTACTTTTCACTCTCTTCATAAATTACATCTGTACGTGTTTTGAATATTATTATTTGGTGGGAAAGGTTTGGCAAGTAGATTCCTGCAAGTAGGACTAAATTAATGGCCGCTCGAAGCAAGTTGATTCGTCACTTGATGCGCCACTATGAGTTTAGATGTGGCTCTAAACTCATAGTTTGCCCAAGAGGGTAAATGTTATTTCTCTTTTTAAATGTATACAAAATGAGAGAAACGAAGAAGGGAAGAACCCGCGACTCACCAAGCTCTGTATCTGTCGGTTCTGCTCGGCGGCGAGCCTCGCGATGTCGGTTTCGGTCTTGCGAACGAACTTGAGCATCTCCACAGGCCCGAGTCTGAGGAACTCGTCGTCGGTGATCCTCTGTCTAATCGGCGGCGTTTGCGCGGGATTTACCGTGGGAGGATACTGACCGTTAGGTGGCAAGTACTGACCTTGGCCGACCTTGGCCTGAAGGTAACCGTGCGATTGCGTTTTCGAAACAGCCGTCGCGAGTGCCGCGTTACCGCCCTGAGGATGATGCCGGTGCTCTATCCTCGGCGAGTATTTGCTCTGAGCATCCTTCTGCTGCGGTACCGGTCGTTGTTGCGTCGTCTGGGAATGATGATTCAAAGTCACCGTGGGACCTTGAACGCCGGTCGATACCGTGGTCGATACGGAAGCGGCTGTACCAAAGTGAGGGTGATTCTTGAGGATGCCGCTGGTAGGCTGTGGAGGCGGCTGATAACGCGGTGGCACTTGCTCCACTGCCGTTGACTTGATCACGTGCAGCGGATGCTGCTGCTGCTGCTGCTGCTGCTGCTGCTGCGGCTGGGACTTACTCTTATTGGACATCGCGGCTAATTTAGCTCCAGGCAGCGCCGTGTCCCATTTCAGAAAGTCCACCACCGTGGTTTCTTCTTCGTGCCGGCTTGCTTCGTTCGACCCGTTGAAATGTGGGTCAACGTGCGGTTCCTTTCTCGCTCTCCTGGACACTCTCCTCTCTCTTTTTCTCTCTCTGTCGAGACCGGACTTGCAAGAAGAGGTCTCCAAGTGTAACGATCATTTTTTTAATCGGCATCAGCACAGCGATAGATCTTAAGAAACTATGGGGGCCGGTTTCGAGGGCCTACGAGCTACCCCTACGACCCTACGGATGTACAGGAACCGAATCTACGAATTCTTTACTTTATATCGACTTACTCGGCTGGGAAGATTTAAATTTTTATATTTCGCGGAGGACAGACCTTGCATGATCTTGAAAGTTACACTGGTACCGCATAATTAAATTTACCTTAATATAAGCTATTGTGAACATATTTTTAGATGATAATTTTCTTCTCTCTGCGATCACAGTATGGAAAAAGAAGTTCGGCCACCCCTGGGAAAAAATTTAATGGGAGATTCTAGAGGCCAAAATAAGACGAAAATCAAGAATATCAATTTCTTGACTGAGGCTTCCTTAAAAAGTTATTAAAAAATTTAAATAAAATTTTTCAGATAGTTCTGGAAAAATTATGTTTGGTTGCAGGGGTCAATTATAAGCATTTTTGGTGAATAGACATATCCCTGAAATCCTACCCACTTTTGAGAAAAAAATTCGGGTAGGTGCTGAAATTTTTCGACGAAAAAAAAAAATTTGAAATCGTTATAAAAAAAATATTTTTGGCTGCAGGGGTCAATTACAATCATTTTTGGTGAACAGTCATATCCCCGAAATCTTACTCATTTCCTAGAAAAAAATTCGGGTAGGTGCTGAAATTTTTCGACGAAAAAAAAAAATTTGAAATCGTTATAAAAAAAATATTTTTGGCTGCAGGGGTCAATTACAATCATTTTTGGTGAATAGACATACCCCCGAAATCCTACCCACTTTCTAGAAAAAAATTCAGTACTGGCGGAACTTTAAACGTTAATAACTTTTTAACGAAGCCTCCATCAACAAATTGGTATTTTTGATTTTCGTCTTATTTTGGCCTCTAGAACCTCACATTAAAATTTTTTTATGTATACAGATATACTCTTTCGAATAACTACCAAAACATTCTTTTTGTTTCCTCCGAGTTTCGAATTTGATCAAAAGTACTAAATTGCTCATAGTAGCAGCCATTTTATCCTCCGACTGCTTCAACATGAGTCACTAGACAACTGTCAAAGTTTCAGTTATATCCTCCACATGGTTTTATTTTTATTGTCGATTCAAGCAAGGAACTTCCTCTTGTATCAAGATGGCCAAAATCATGGAATTAAACTTCGAATTATTACAACATCCACTGTATTCACCGGATTTGACCCCCAGTGACTGTTTTTTATTTCTAAACTTTAAAAAATGGCTCGTCGAACGTGGAGGTCATTGCCCAAACAGATGCCTATTTTGAGGATCTTCCGAAATCTTACTTTTTAAATGGCTTAAAAAAGTTGGAGAAAAAAATCTACCTAAAATAATTTGTTTTTCTATCTTTTTCTAAGGACTTATTAAACGACTCCCGTATAACACGTAACTTTAACGTTAAATATCCAATAAACTATTAACCTGTAAGCCCGTAGAACCGGGTATACCATTATCTTCGGTTTCTTAAGATCTATCACACCGAAGTCGATCCTCGCTATAACCCGGGGACCTCTTCTTATTAATACTTAAAGGGGGTCTCATGTGAATGATAGAAAATCGAACTATTTTTCCCAATTTTTCTTAAAGAAATGTTACATCTGACTTTGGGAATACAAAATAATTTTTTTATTAATTTTCATTAACTTTTAATATCGTTATCGCGTCCACAGTAAACATGTGTTCAAACACTGGCGTAGGTCAGCTCTCAAGGTAGACTAAATAAAAGAAATCAAAAAGACTATTCGATAGGTTTACAGTTATCGCCCGTACCAAAACAATTTATATTGCAAATTGACAAAATGGTGAAAGCTTAAAGTAAAAATTGCTAAATTTCGTCGTTTCTTTCGCAACTTTTTAATAAAAAAAACCTTGATTATTTTTTAGGTGTCACATGAGACCCCCTTTAAGAGCTAGGGGTCCCGATAGCCCGTGTCTTACCTTATCACCCGACAGGTCCGTCGCTCGAAACCTCTGTCCTCTCTCGACCTTTTCTCCCGTACGTCTCCTTCGACACTGTCGCGCGGTACTCTAAGGCATGTTCTGCGTCGAACGTTCGCGAGATCCGTAAAAATTCTTTCGTCGAGCTCTCCGTGCGCGTCGAACTCCCAATGTTCCGGGCGTACGCGTACAACCTTGGTTTCTGTCACGGGTATTAAAGAGTCGGCGTACTCGCGTTACGCGACAGCTCCGTACGATCGCTCGGTATGCCTGCGTTCCATCTGTCAGCGACGATCGGGACGACTATGCCCGCGTGCATAGTGCCGGACGAGGGAACGGTGATACTCTGGCCAGAAATCACTTGGTAAAATACTTGGTTCGAGGCACTCGTTTCGTTGGAAAAGTACACCGAGGATAGCGACGATATCGCACTCCCGAGAGCTAATGCGCTCGGTCCGCTTGGTCGCGGTCGGGTCGGGCCCCCGTTTCTCTCGCTGCTGGCCCGCTGCATTTCACAAGCCCCAGTGCCGTAACACCGAGTGGGGCATTCCAGCGAAACCTTGTCGTCCGTGACCGTATCCAGGCAAATAAGCTTTCACGCACATCTCGTATTCGATCGTATCGCCGATCGATCAATACTTCCCTCTGGTTCTTTTCACTCTTTGATCCGTAGCATCTGGAAACGAAACGGATATATCGTTCGAGTTGTTACAATACGCGCACAAACGTTGACTTTAGAAATCTAGGCCATATCTTTGCATCGAATCACGGAATCTTGCGTCTCTTTCGAGCTTGCGATCGTTCGTCACTGTTCGACTGTATGTGCGTATTTTCGTATGAAAATCCCGCATTAACAATATGGCGACGACCGGGGGCCCGCGATCTCAGAAGAGATCGCTGACGATGGTAGGGCTTTAAGGTTACGACGCGAACTTCTGATTGGTCCAGTCGCCGTCCCGGAGGTGGGGATAAAACAACGTATATTACGTTGTAGGAGTTTGAAAGGAACAGAATCTAGAGGCTGTGAGAGACTCGACTCTCTCAACGTTAAACCCATTAAAGGCGTGTGAAATTGTATAGTCTTGCGTCAAAAACCGTGTACGTGCCTTTCTTTGTTCACTTTTCTGTATATTTGTTTGTTCATCCGTTTTTGGGGCCCCATTACCATTTTCGTGTCGCTCGCGATATTACCAACTAGTTACAGAAACGAACGCAAGAGGAAGTGAGGCAGAAAGTGAAATTACGATTAATTTCAGTGGAGTGATCAATCGATTAACGAATTCGAATGAGAATTTAGTTGTCGGAAGTAGTCGGAAGAAATGAAATTAAACTACAGTAGTAGACACGTCTTGACACGTTCATTTTCAGAGTACAAATGACGACTATTCGCTGTGCTCGGTAACGCTCGCGAATTTGGCGGGAGATGAGCGAAGCTTGCATTTAGAAAAGTAAGGTTGAACGTTGTTTTCGCGGATGCAAACAAAAAGAACGAAGATACTAAGCCTAGATACTAGAGAAACGTAAATACTTTAAGAACTCACATTTTTGTCGATTGACAGTAGCAGATGACAAGATCCTTGAACTTCACAAAGTCGCATTACGTGTGACGACGAACGTTCGTTTCAACAGACACTTCCTATTTCGTAGCATTCACCGTATCTAGATTACGCGTTTAAAATAAATATATCTCTTATAAATAATAACTTGATCACGAATTAGGTATTGTTTACAGTTTGTGTTCTAACGAACCTAACTACTGACCACGTTGAAAATCAGAAGTTGTACAGCACACTCTGTGTTTGAGAACAATGAGTTTGAGAATCATATTTAACCCGATCATCGCCGTCGGTAACGTCAGCAAATTCGCAAATTTTGTTTCTGATGCGATATCGACGAAAGTTTAGATCGAAGATTATTTACGCATTGTACGGTCGTATGATTCTGAAGTCAAGATACTTTTATGTGACTTAAATTAGTTATGAATCGTATGATACATCGAGGCTTGATCTTCAAAATTAGGATCTGAAAAAGCATACATGAAAAATTCTCATCGTTCGCAACTCTAGATAGAACTGTATAATTAATACAAATTATTTGCAACTCTAACTAGACATATATTTACACATAGATACATATATTCATTATTACTGTAGTTACTGTAGGTAACTACAGGCTGATGAATGAATAGTTTCCCAAGTGTCCGTTACCCATGAGAAGAGGACGCCAAAATCACCTTTCAATTTTTAGGTCGGTATGGCAGTTAATTTGAATCATGAAAGTCCATAAGGTGTAAAGTCTACTCTTATATTTCGTCTGTGATTTAATGAAACAGCGGTAACCGAAAGAAGAAAAATGAGAGCGTGTTAAAAAGAAATTGTTGCATAGATCATCATAAATATAGAGCTTCTTCGCTAGGTTAGTTTCGATTCTCACTGATTTATCAAAGATTCTAGAGTATTGTCAGAGACAAGGTATACGAGTAGATCTTTCACTCAATGTATTTTTTCAGCCCATTTTTATGGGGCTCTAGAGCCCCATTACCATTTTCGTGTCATTCGCAACGTTACCAACAGATTCAGAAATAAATTTTAATCCCTTCCATAGTCAACTCACGTGTATTTCCGCATACACTACAGCTGTCCGCCTATCAATACTAATTCAGTAAATAGTTTCTCAACTGACTGCCATTCATGAGATGAGAACGCTAAAATCACAGACCAGATATACGAGTAGACCTTTTACCTCATGGACTTTCGTTGCCCAATCTGTCTGCCATACCGACCTGAAAATTCGGAGGTGATTTTAGCGGCCTCTTCTCATGGATGGTGGTCAGTTGAGAAACTCACTGAATTAGTGTGATAGGCAAACAGGCTAGTTGCGTGCAAATGCATATGAATTGAGAAGTACGAATTATTCGCGATTCTTTGATTAGTTAAAGTTGTAAGTAATTTGCATGTAATCATCGAAGTGAATAATGTTAACAAATTCAAGAATCCTGTCATCTGCTATTATAAATCGACAAAAGTGTGAGTTATATTTAATTTGTACGTTATATGTATCGCCATCCATCGATATGATTCTAAAGTCAAGGTATTATACGTTGTTCTGGTCAGTAACCGTGTCCTTTTTTCTACCAAGTTGTGAATTCTATCCTCGTCCTTCGTTCATTTATTTGTATTCGTGGTTTCTATCCGAGGCATTCCTCGGATTCGTAATACAAGCTTCGCGAGACATCGGCCCTTCCCCCACCCTGCCCCCCAATTCGCGAGCGTTACCGAAGTGTCGCCATTTGTACTCTGACGATTAACGTAGTAAGACGCGTCAAGACGTACCGGCGTTTCGCGACCGAGGTGCGTAATTCTAACCTATTCATATTTCGTCATTATTACAACTCGCGTTTTAATTACGATCTCTTGTCATACGGTTTCCATTTATTACTTAATTACAATAAACGTTTATGTACTTTAATGGATCTTTATTTCGTTTCTGTTACAGTCTCTTATTGGAATTCGAAATGAAGAAATTCCCTTTCGAAATACAAGATGTGTCGGTGTATCGCGACCAACGAAGTACGTATTTCTAACCTTTTGATATATTGCCTCATTATTATCAATTATTGTTTAATTATGATTTGATTTGTATTTTATTTCTGTTGCAGTCTCTGATTGAAATTCGACGCCATGGGAACTTTTATTGGCGCGTAAACGACACCATAACAGATGGCAGGCAAATCGACAAATTTTGGAGGGAATATTGGTAACGTTTAAACAATTATAACAAAAATTAACGGGCATATTAATATTTATATATTTTTATTTCATTATTAAATCATTCGCTGCAAGCATGATCGTAATTTTCTAATCGGCCATTGTTAAGATAAAATACGAATATCGTTAACAAACTTTTTATCCACTTCGATACATATCGAAGTACACAGAAATGGCGTCGGTAGATATCAACGATAAATTGGAATAATTTATATTTAACTGTATTCTGATCGCGATTGAATATTTCCGAGCGTTATTTATTTAATTGATTGTTTATATTCCTTTCTTTATGAATTGTTGTAATTGCAATTTCCATATATATTTCGATACAAGTTTCAGTAAACGTAGTAACTACGGAGTTGGAATAAATAACCAACGAACTTTAATTGTTGGAAATTTCGGAATATTTATAAAAATTACGGGATATTCTAACGTTCGATAAAGTAAACGTAATCATGCTTACAACTCTAACTATGTAACTTGGTGATATAATATTTATAAATTGTAGATAATATCTGAAATTCTCATTGAGAACATTTCGCCTTCGTGGCATTAACCTTTTACGCGACAAACTGTGTAGACAGCAGTACCAAGTAAAGCAGTATTTCTGTTGTCGAACTCTAGTATAAGAAAAAGAAAAGAGAAAACTGATAGGAAAAGCACACGTGTGCTTGTTGTATTTCTTCTCTCCTGTCCCTTTCTTTCCAGGAAATTTGGTTGGCCGCGCGCAATGCGGCCGGTAGATTCAGTGTTTGTGCGTAGCAACAAGTTTGTTTCTCGGGGCGAAGTGACCCTGAGCCTTTTTCGTGTTAGGTTACGCGATAATAGCATCAGTGTTTCTTACGCTGTTTTTAAATTACTTACAGAGCATCGTGGCTCTCCTTATTTTCTGAATCGCGAAAATAGAATCCTTTGCTCGCCGATTTCAATCTTCGGTCGCGGTACTCTAACTTAATACTTTCTAATCAAATTAATTATTCTTTCAATTTGAAATTTAAACTCTCCGTTACCGGAATTAGAGTCAGTGCATCACAGAAGAGGACTATTGGGCGATGCTTCACGAGCAAACAGTGTAAGTATAAATTTATACTTTCAGATGTTTAATTAGAAATCTCTAGAGTTTTAAGAATAGATTCTAATTGTTTTTTTTTACAGTTTTCTTACAGTCTCTGGACCTCATTCTGGAAACCAGCAGTAGTACTCGGGGGGATATAGGGCGGTGGACCACGAGCGAACAACGTAAGTATAAATTTATACTTTGAAATTTGTTAACTAAAAATCTTTGTAATTTTAACAATAAATTGTAATTTTCTTGCATTTTTCTTACAGTATCTGGACCTGATCCTGAACCCAACCAACAAGGCTATGCTGACTGATGGAGGACTTGGATGATTTCCAGTCATCATTAGTGAGTCGCATGTTATTTGTGTTCCTCTGGTCCCCAACCATGTTGTAGGATGAAAGATCCGAATCAACACGGGTGACCAGTTGTATACTTGCTATTTTTGACGAGTTAAGCGACCGCGGGTATGAAAAATACCCGTGAGTAGTAACATCAACTGTTATATTTTTTAGAGCAGGTTTTAGGGTCTTCTTGCACTCGCGTTTCTTAATGCCACAAATAAATATTACACATTATGATTGTTATAAAATTTTTACAAATATATATAATACAATTTTTATAAAATATATGAAATATTTTTATTAACTTTGTATGAATTGTATGATCGAATAGAAAATGAATGATAATATGACATTGTACAATAATATTTACAACATTAATATAAATTATTAAATATCGATCGCTTATTTAATCAATACATTGTACGATGTATTTAACGTGCAAGAAGGCATTTCGCGACAGGTCGATTTTCGAGTCAAAGTAACATGCATTTTATACTAGTTTGATCTTTTAAAAAATTTACTTTGACGACAGAATCGACCAAGGATAATTGAATATTTTGAATAACAATTTAATGAATTCATTTCAATTTCTCAAGTAAATTATTTTATCATGAAATCTTAATTAAAATTTTTCATTTTAAGTAACTAAATTTCAATTATAACAGTTTTGTTTGAATAATAGTATTTTTCAATATTAACGTAGTTTATTATTGACATATTACATATAACAAGTCGAGTAATTTTAACTAAAAATTAAATACGAAATACCGTTTAGCTATTAACCAGTTTTTCTAGTTAGGATTTTCAGACTAATTTTTCCGTGTTCGTTGCCCAAGTTCATGCACATGCCCAGGTGCTATTTGCACGAGCGAAGGCAACGGGGCACGATGACTAAGATTATAACAATTTCTAATAATGTATCGACGACTGACATTGGTTGGTGAATCGTGCACGACGTACTGTTCACATGTGTGTGTTGTGGTTAGGATGTGGAAGTACGTCGTTTAAATAATTCATTAAAATTCTCTATACTTCTATTAACTGCAACATTCAATTTTTATTTACCCATTTATTAAATTAATTGTGGATTTTGCTGTTTATACATATACTCATTTCCATAAACGATAATTTTAGTAATTCATACTACAATAAAGTAATAAATACAATATTCTTGATCAGTGACTTTGCGTTGTATTAAATTATATAAAGATTTTATATTATACTAAAATATTATCTATAATATAAATACGCAATGGTCACTAGTCTTTGTCAGTCGATTTCAGGAAATGGTATGTACATTTAGAGTATGAATGAAGTTGTGTCCGGGTGTCGGAGGAACCCCGGGGAGTCCTCTCTAGTTTAGGTCGCGCCCGGACATTCAGAATGAGAACCGTGGAGTGTATGTTTGAGAGACTGAGTTTTGCAATTTTTTAAATATAGGGTTAGGTAGGTAGGTAACTTTCTGGTACGTGTGCTAGATTTAAGTAGGTAGGGTCAGGGCAGGACTGTCCACATTAGTAATTCGGGCAGGCGCGTTTTCGCGTGGCAGTCTTGCACCTGTAGTTACGATTTCGAGGGTAGAAATCTTGCTGATTCAAACGGTGCATGCTGTTTGTTTTAGCTTTATTTTCGACTTCTCGAATCGCGCGACTTTTAAAGTCGCTCTCTCGCGCTCGCGGTCGCGATTAGGTCCCTTACGAAACGCTCGTCCCCCTCGAGATTCACCACGTATGCTCTTTCAACAATTCGTATATTGTTGGAAGACTACGTATTGCACAAAATCTCGAGCCCGGTCTTAAGTAAGTTTCAGGCTTCGGCAGGACCGCCGAAGAAAGAAAAGGCTCTATATGAGCTGAAGAGGCCCTGACAAACTGTCTCAAGAATGGGCTACAACAAATGGCTTTTCATCTTTATCTTCGGATAAGGATGGAAAGTCATTCCTATTACTACTTTGTCACTTGACTCGTCTGTAGTTGTAGTTAGTTTATTTTTCTGGCTGGCTCACGTATGCATGTACTTGGTACATGATTGCACCATACATGCCAGCCATCCTTCCCCTGTATTCTGTTGGCTGGTTCACGTATGCATGTATACATGATTGCACCATACATGCCAGCCATCAGGGCAACTCGCGGTTTTAATATCCATAGAGCTGCGAATGTGCAATAATCGTGTTTGCTTTTAGAGTTGCGAACTGTTATTTTTCGCGTTGCCTTTTCAGGGTAGTGTTGCGACTAGAAACGATTCGCGATTGTATTTTTTGCAAACTTAGCTACTGAATGTTTGCTTTAAAAATAGTTTTGCGAATTATTGATAAACGCGATTGCTTATAAAGTTGCGAATTATCATTTTTCGCGTTTGCTTTTCAGGGTAGTGTTGCGAACAATCACGACTCGCGTTGCATTTTTATTCTTTTCTACACATCATGGATATCAACCGCGTTTGCAATTTTCATATTATAAATTAGCGTTGCGATCTTGATTAATCGTGCGATTTTTTCTTTAGCGTTGCGATACTTTCAATGCCAAAATTCGACCCCAACTGTAGTATTAGAAGTAGTTAGTTTGTGGCTAGTACATGTGAATTTACATGTACCATCACACCCTGATTTAAGTTAGAGTTGCGAATAATATACAATGTTCGCGTTTGCTCGTAGAGTTGCGACCAAAAATTTATCGCGTTGATGTGTTAGTGTTGCTTATAAACACGATTCGCGATTATTATCAATGCAAACTTAGGAACCGGACGTTTGCTTTAAAAATAGCGTTGCGAATTTTTAGTAAACGCGATTGCGAATTAGAGTTGCGAATTACTATTTTTCGCGTTTGCTTTTCAGGGTAGTGTTGCGAATAATTACCATTCGCGGTTGCTTTTGTTGTTACAAGTCGCGTTTGGAATTTTTCTATTATAAATTAGCGTTGCGATTGTTGATTTATCGCGTTGTTGCCCCGTAGTGTTGCGATATTAAAACGTCTAACTTCATCCCCATATGTGCCACTCTATTGTAGTTTGAAGTAGCTCGAAGTAGTTAGTTTATTTCGTGCATGTATGTTGTAGCTACAACTGAAGACGCCAGCACCCGATCCAGCATTTTTGGGCAACGCGATTTGCATTAGCGTTGCGAACCATAAATATATTTCCATTAAAAATAGAGTTGCGAATATACAATAATCGCGTTTGCTTGTAGAGTTGCGAATTCCTATTTTTCGCGTTTCCTTTTCAGGTTAGCGTTGCGAATTCCATACGCGATTGCTTTTATTCTTATTTAAGAATAGCGTTGCGAATTAACCGATCGGTTTGCTCTTAGCGTTGCGAATTACTATTTTTCGCGTTTACTTTTCAGGGTAGTGTTGCGAATAATCACCATTCACGGTTGATTTTATTGTTGTAAATCGCGTTTGGAATTTTTATATTATAAAGTAGCGTTGCGATCTTGACTTGTCGTGTTTTTTATTAATTAGAGTTGCGATCCAATGCCCAAAAGCTGGTCAAAACGCTGCCCACTGCACCCAGGATCATCGAGAAGCAAGCTGGGATTCTGCAAAGCCTCGAATGGCTCGACATCATTATAAAAATTAATGTCGCGCATGATCGAATATGGGTGCACGCGAATTAATTAATAAAGGAACCCTGTGTGGTTCATTTTACGAATAACAAGCACCACTCGCGTATACTTTTTTATATTAATAAATTAGTGTTGCGAAAGAAAGAATGGTCCACTCACGGGTTGTTTGAATTTAAGACGAGTGGACGATTATTCTATCTGAAATCTATCTTTTCTTCATATGTTTGCCAAAGGAAATACTGCTTGAAAGTATTGTTATAAATAGACTAATTGTTTTATTCTTTATAACGTGTTAAAATCTGTAATTTATGTGAATATATTTTTATCACAGATCTGTAATGCATTTAAAAATGCTATATTATGATTAATTTTATTGTAGATTGAATTCGTGATTCTAATATATCTATTTATATCACTAATTATTCATTATTAGAGTTGGTAATTTTTACGAGATATAATAACCTTTGCAACTCAATTGTTATTTATAAATAGTAAATTTTTTTATAAATATTCTGTATTTTTTGCATAAATCAAAGTTTGTTCGCGATCATTGTTTTAATTGATGGAAAATAGAATGCTTGCATCAAAAGGATATGCAAATTGCAATTCGATATTTCATATTGAGAGTTAATTTCCGCGTGGAATCGAAATTTTTGTTCGTAATGCTTTGTTTGTACGAACCTAATTTAGTTTTCAATACAGTAAAATATAATTATTGCAATGTATACGTCTTGAAAAATTTTTCATTTGACAAACGAAACGAAAAATAAAATCTACGGTAATAAATGAATAAAATTTTCAGTCTATTTCGTATTTATCTTAACACTGAGACGAGTTTAATTTTTCGTTCAATTTCAATCGCGTAATATTTATGTTTTTCAATTTTTTAATATTAATTTTTACTCGTGGAAGCTTCTTTTTTTTCTGTGCCCATTAATACACTTTTATTTCAGCTACTAATCTTTTGGAAAAGTTTTTGTTACAGGGTACATAAACATTGAAGAATGAAATAGAAAATAGTAAATGGATTCAGACTTGATCGTTCTTAGGAAAATATTTCGTACAATTTTATTTATTGTCTGAATTTATGTTTCAGGGAAATATCGTGGGATTAACCAAGACACCAAGAAGAAAATATCTTTTCATATTTCTTTGTTTTGTATGAGTTGTATTTATTGGATATGAGTTTCTGTTTTAGAAAAACATCGTGGGATTGACGAAGACACCAAGAAGAAAATATTTCCTCGTATTTCTTCGTTTTATGCCGGTTATATTTGTTGTATATGAGTTTGTTTTAGAAAAACATCGTGGGATTGACGAAGACACCAAGAAGAAAATATTTCCTCGTATTTCTTCGTTTCTACAAATTGCGTTAGAATATAAGTACAAATGTATATAGATTATAAGATAAAGAAGTGTTCCCCGGCGTTCTGTTAAATATTACCGAAGCGTGTGTGCACATTTAAGTATGAATGATTACTATTAAGGTACATATTTGTATTCTAATATGCAAGGTCCGTATGTGCAGTTGCACATTCCAATTTTGTTTCTAAAAAACATGTGGTGGACTAGCTCACATGTATCAACATTTTGTTAGGTTTTCGATCTCTTCGTCAGAGTTCGTACGTGCAGTTGCACATTCCAATTTCGTTTCCAGAAAACATGTGGTGGACTATCTCACATGTATTGACATTTTCTTAGGTTTTTGATCTCTTGATCGAGTAGTTCTTTTAAGAACTTACTCATTTCTAACTTTCCTGTAGCTTCTGTCTTAGATAGGTATTCGAATTCCTCGCCAAAGGTAGGGTGGTTGGAGCGAGGCTAGGGTGGGTCTCCTTACGCAGCAACCTCCGCGCGGTGAGACCTGGAAATTATTATTTACTATGCAATTAATATAATTATTAATTACATAGCAAATAATATGAGCTAATGGCTGCGTTCTTATAGTTTCACATACCTTCTTCGCCCCGGTTTGCGGTCTGATAACACCGATTTCGAGTCGCAAATACATTTTTACCGAGTTATTTTTTAAATAAACGATACATTACAATTCAAAATAAAAAAATAGAGGATTTACGGGGTATTTATCAATGAGGTACATTCTTACGTATTTTAATAATCTTGAAATCTTTAAATAATCTTAATCGATCGATGTCCAATGATGGACCGTACAGCTTTCATTTCGTTAAAAAATAGTAAAATTTCTGTAATTTCATTTTCTGTCTCACTTCCTCTTGTGTTCATTTCTACATCTGTTGGTAACGTTGCGAGTGACACGGAAATGGTAATGGGGCGCTAGAGCCCCAGAAAAATGGGCCGAAAAAATACATTGGGTAAAAGGTCTACGTAATTACCTCGTCTATGGTGCCACGAAAGTCCATAAGGTGTAAGGGTTTATTCGTATATCTCGTCTATGGTATAACAGTCGGAAACGTCGCGACGGTGTCGTCAAAGAAATAATCGAGTCCGTTTAAACGTAAGTTGGGATTTTATTGAAACGATAATCATGAATTTCTTTATACAATTTTCCTGCTTGATTTGCTGCCTACGTATATCTATGTATGTTGCCTAAAGTTGGTAGCTAGTTTAGCATCAAGCCGAACGTCGAAAGACGTTCGCATATTCTCGCGATAAACGAAGCGATAGAATATTCGGCGTAAGAAATCGTTTGGCCACTCTTAATTTAACCGTACGCGACCGTGTATAGATCGAATCACGAAAACCTCTGACCACGCGGACGAACGATTGTTCTTTGAAAGAAAAACACTTGAAAGTGAAATCGATTTACACACGAATCGTACACGGAGTTTTTATTGGCTCATAAATGCTGGACCGCTTATCGGTTTCGCGATCACGTCGACTACTACGTACGTACATATTATAATAATGTTTATAAAAGCGTAGAAATCACGTTTAGTGTAGATCGAGAGAGAGAGAGAGAGAGACAGAGGGAGACGAATGACCGATCGAGTCACGAGTAGGTACATTTTCATCCTTTTCCTCTTCTCTCGTATACTTGGATAGCTTCTTTAGATTCGTCGTTAATAGTCTGTACAGATGGACGTGGATCATCCTGTGCTAGAGCCATCGAGAAAGTAATAAATTTTCTTCTTTATCGAACGCTCAATTTTCTTTCGATATAGAGTAAATGTACCTATTACCGCAGAATTTTTATATTTGTTTAACACGTTCACTGCCAGATCAAAACCGTATTATATTTTGCACAAGTAAAATTTTGATTTTAGACCATTGTTGTTAAAATTCACAAACTCTATTCAAATCTATTTCCCTCGACGTTTTAACTTGAGAATTCATTTTTCTAGTATCATAATGGTAAATCCATATATGGCTGACGTGGCAGTCAAAGTGTTTAGATTTATATGTATAATTGGCACATATACTTGTTTAATTGTTTTTTAACCGGTTCTATACACAAAACCTACATCCATGCAGTATCGTGTGCGATAAATTGTGTACGTTTGCTTTTCAAAATGACAGAGAACACACACAAAAATTTACTAAACAATAATTTTCTTGTAATAAATGAACATATACAGGGTGTTCAGCCACCCCTGGGAAAAATTTTAATGGGGGATTCTAGAGGTCAAAATAAGACGAAAATCAAGAATACCAATTTCTTGATGGAGGCATCGTTAAAAAGTTATTTAAAGTTCTGCCCATACTGAATTTTTTTTCTAGAAAATGGGTAGGATTTTGAGGGTATGGGTAATGACCAAAAATGATTGTAATCGACCCCCGTAATCGAAAATAATTTTTCCAAAACGATTTGAAATTTTTTTTTTCCGTCGAAAAATTTCACACCTTCTAGAATTTTTTTCTAGAAAATGGGTAGGATTTTGAGGGTATGGGTAATGACCAAAAATGATTGTAATCGACCCCCGCAACCGAAAATAATTTTTCCGAAACGATTTCAAATTTTTTTTTTCCGTCGGAAAATTTCACACCTTCTAGAATTTTTTTCTAGAAAGTGGGTAGGATTTTGAGGGTATGTGTAATAACCAAAAATGATTGTAATTGACCCCCGCAACCGAAAATAATTTTTCCAAAACGATTTGAAATTTTTTTTTTCCGTCGAAAAATTTCACTTTCTCGAATTTTTGCAATTTTTGAATTTCATTGTTAATAACTTCTCAACGAAGCCTCCATCAACAAATTGGTATTCTTGATTTTCGTCTTATTGTGGCCTCTAGAATCCCCCATTAAAATTTTTCTCAGGTGTGTATAATAAAGCGTAACTAAAGCTTACTGCCACAGTAATTGGTACATTTAATTCTGTTTGCGATCGATTAATTGGCAACGAATAGCGTGAACATTATTCGGTTCGTTGTATCGTTCGGTAGGAACGCAGTAACGCCTGATGGTTTTCGTTCGAAAGTTTAAAAAAAATATCCGATTTTCTATCGATAGAGACAGAAGACGAATGGCGATAATGAGATCGGGAATCCCCGTGTTGGCGAAGCACAAACAGCCGCGATTGTTCGATCGCTAAGCGTAAAAAAGTTAAAAGTACATCCAAGGACCGACTCTTGTGATTGTGCGCGAATTACTTTTCGTTGTTCGCGGTTAGCTCGCTTTGGTGTATACGACCCTCGAAGTCGCTGGCGGGTTGCACCACTGTGGAAAATGCATTTCTCCCTTTGTACAGTTTAAAGTACGTCCGCGATTTCGTTAGACCCGCGGGAAGAAAAGTTACCATCTCGCGAACCAACGGAGGCAGGATCTCGGACTAGACGTATATCGGTCATCGAAATTGTCATTGGCGCGACAGAAACGTTGCTAGGGCTCTCTCGGATCTAGCAAGCGTCGCGAAAGCCCGCTGGCCGAATCCTATAACCGCGATTCGCAAGTTTCTCGACGAACCTCACCATCGTTGCGTCGATAACAATAGTATAAAAAAAAAAAAAGAGAATAATAATAGTAAGAAAGGAGAGCGGAGTATAGTCGTGAGGTCGACGCTCAAAGTGGCAGGATACATCTATACATAACTGGTTCGTGGGGTATACATATACATTGTAGATATAACGAGTCTCTGGTAAAAAGGCACTCGGAAAGTAAATGGCACCATCGAATGTTCGCCGCGCGTTTCCCGCGCTTCTGACTTCTTCTCCAGCTTGTTCGTCGTCCCCTTTTCGTTTCTCTAGCTTCTGTATCGGTGGCTCAGATTTGTGTGGTAGTTTACGATCGCGTCGTACTTGTCCTTCTTTCGGGGACATTTGCCCTGTCGCCTCATGTACTCGCCGAACTCGCAGCTAGGCGCTGCACACTCCTCGTTCTGGATGCATCTGCGAATTCAAGAAACATTAGCTTTGTTAAGGATTCTTAAGGAACCTTTTACATCGCGAGGTTTATGATACGGACGTGACTCCTCCGTTATTTTTGAGGATTAGGCCTTCGAGACATTTTTACTTGAATTACATTACGGTCATCAAGGAAATTCCAAACTCCACACGGGACTTGGAATATTTGGAGCTCTTCCTTGCCTCAATAGCGATTGACGTATCGTAAACCCGCGGAAGCGCACTTTTTGTTTATGAAAAAGGCAATGTTCACGCTCACTCTTGCATGGTGTACCTGGACACTGGACAGCAGGGTTGGCGGGAATGTTGCAAAGGGTAAGAAACGCTCTGCCAAGGTGACGACTTTGAGGATTGGTTTGACCAATCCTCCCACCTACGCTACGCGTTTTCGTCACCTTGGTAGGGGAAGAGCTTAGATTAAGGATAGCACTAAGTTTTCGGATTAGATTCGTTTTTGATCGAGCCTTACGAACTCGATAGACACACCGCAAGGTGTTTTTATACTCTTGTGTAATACAACGAGCAATGGGCTACAGTAGGCTATACAGGGTGTTCGACCACCCCTGGGAAAAATTGTAATGAGGGATTCTAGAGGCCAAAATAAGACGAAAATCAAGAATACCAATTTGTTGACGGAGACTTCGTTAAAAAGTTATTATCAATTAAATTCAAAAATTTCAAATCGTTCTGAAAAAATTATTTTTGGTTTTGGGGATCAATTACAATCATTTTTGGTGAATAGACATACCCCCGAAATACTACTCACTTTCTAGAAAAAAATTCGAGAAGGTGTGAAATTTTTCGACGAAAAAAAAAAATTTCAAATCGTTTTGGAAAAATTATTTTCGGTTGCGGGGGTCAATTACAATCATTTTTGGTGAATAGACATACCCCCGAAACCCTACTCACTTTCTAGAAAAAAATTCGAGAAGGTGTGAAATTTTTCGACAAAATTAAAAAATTTCAAATCGTTTTGGAAAAATTATTTTCATTTGCGAGAGTCGATTACAATCATTTTTGGTGAATAGACATACCCCCGAAATCCTACCCACTTTCTAGAAAAAAATTCGATAAGGCGTGAAATATTTCGACGGAATAAAAAAATTTGAAATCGTTTTGGAAAAATTATTTTCGGTTGCGGGGGTCAATTACAATCATTTTTGGTCATTACCCATACCCCCGAAATCCTACCCACTTTCGAGAAAAAAATTCGAGAAGGTGTGAAATTTTTCGACGGAAAAAAAAAATTTGAAATCGTTTTGGAAAAATTATTTTCGGTTGCGGGGGTCAATTACAATCATTTTTGGTCATTACCCATACCCCCGAAATCCTACCCACTTTCTAGAAAAAAATTCGAGAAGGTGTGAAATTTTTCGACGGAAAAAAATATTTCAAATCGTTTTGAAAAAATTATTTTCGGTTGCGGGGGTCAATTACAATCATTTTTGGTCATTACACATACCCCCGAAATCCTACCCACTTTCTAGAAAAAAATTCGAGAAAGTGTGAAATTTTTCGACAAAATTAAAAAATTTCAAATCGTTTTGGAAAAATTATTTTCGGTTTCGGGGATCAATTACAATCATTTTTGGTCATTACTCATAACCCCGAAATCCTACCCACTTTCTAGAAAAAAATTCGAGAAGGTGTGAAATTTTTCGACGGAAAAAGAAAATTTCAAATCGTTTTGGAAAAATTATTTTCGGTTGCAGGTGTCAATTGCAATCACTTTTGGTCATTATACATACCCCCGAAATCCTATGCACTTTCTAGAAAAAAATTCGAGAAAGTGAAATTTTTCGACGGAAAAAAAAAATTTCAAATCGTTTTGGAAAAATTATTTTCGGTTGCGGGGGTCAATTACAATCATTTTTGGTCATTACCCATACCCCCGAAATCCTACCCACTTTCTAGAAAAAAATTCGGGAAGGTGCGAAATTTTTCGACGGAAAAAAAAAATTTCAAATCGTTTTGGAAAAATTATTTTCGGTTGCAGGGGTCAATTACAATCACTTTTGGTCATTATCCATACCCCCGAAATCCTACCCACTTTTCAGAAAAAAATTCTAGAATGTGTGAAATTTTTCGACGGGAATAAAAAATTTCAAATCGTTTTGGAAAAATTATTTTCATTTGCGAGAGTCGATTACAATCATTTTTGGTGAATAGACATACCCCCGAAATTTTGCGCTTTTCTGAGAAAAAAATTCAATAGGGACGGAACTTTAAACGTCAATAACTTTTTAACGAAGCCTGCATCAACAAATTGATATTCTTGATTTTCTTTTTATTTTGGCCTCTAGAATCCCCCATTAAAATTTTCCCCAGGGGTGGCCGAACACCCTGTATTTTCCCAAACACTAGTTTGAGTGGTCCTTTGAGACTAAGGTTAAACAAGCTTCTAGAATTCTAGCTTAGTATTATAGATTAGGATTCTAGCTACGAGCAGATAGAAAGACCGCGATAATAGCGATGTTTAATCTTGTACTCACAGTCTATCGGCAAGGGAGAAGTATCCCTTTCCTCGTCTGATCTTTATGCAGTTCTGATGAGTCTCGTAACAGTTGCACTGGCACTCGCCCTCCGGCGTGATCCGCGGCGTGAATTCCGACGGGCATCGGCACCTGATCGATTTCAAATAAAAAAAAAATAACAAGAAAGGTCGATTACTTTGGCTACCCGATCGAACGGTACAGATTGCGTGGGATGGTGGACTCACGGTTTCCTCGGTTGTGCCCTTCTCATGTTCTGAGGTTGCGGGGAGGTCTGATAATGCCTGTAAACTCTTTGCTCGGAGGGTTTCTCGTTGGTCGCGTCGTACTCTGTCCTCTCTCTGCACTCGCATTCCGTGTGGTTGTAGAACGATAGCTTCTCCACGACGCTACTGCCGCCCACGTTCGTCGTCTGCAATGAAAAAAATCCAAGAACCGATCGTTATTCTCGGGGGACAATAAAACCGCTTTCCGATCGCGCGGTTCTCTTTAATTTCAAGTCTATCGCGGAGGAAAATCGCGCGGTTCGGTTTGAAAAACCAGCGCCGATCGCGTCGTATCGTTTCAGTTTTAATCGAGTTCAATTAACCTTAGCCGGCTGGCCGGCTGACCGGCTGGCATCTCTAAAGTGGCCGGCTTACTGGCCGACACGCTCGTTGAACGAACCGGGGGGTTAGCCGTATCGTCGGGCCACGCGTACAAACTCCTCCAATCGACGCTAATTACTCCGGTTACTATTTTTACCAGGCCGATTTCCAGACATCGTTCGCTTAGATTCCACGGATTCAGTCTGGCCCGTTCGTCGCGTAAACCAAATCCACCATTAAGTGGTGGAGTGATGCTTTTTTTTATCGCGTTCAACCGTAGAGAATCACAAGAAACGCACCGATACGCATAAATAGTAAAGTAGATCAACCGACAAAAGAGGCGGGAATAATGGAAATGAATAGGCAGACGAGAGAACGTACACGTAGGTATAAATAGCGACTGGTAAAGTAAAATAATAGCTGTTCGAAAGGTTTCTGAAAGCGTAAAACGCGGAAGACGACGCATTTCGTTAGCACTAATTGCTCCTGGCTAGAAACTAGAAACTAGAAGCGACGCGCACGGAATTCGCTAATTCCCGATAAGCTTACTTTACGCATTACTAATCGACGTCGCGTTGCGTTCCCGATCCGGGGATATTCGTTTCACGGAGAACAGTAATATAGAAAGCTCGTAAATCGTGGAGAAAACGGTCGAGTCTACGGGGAATATAGATTAACCCGCGTTTCGGACGCGGAACGGGAGAGACGTAATTGGTCGTGCGCGTGGATCGCGGATCGAAGAGCAATTGCGTGCGCGTAATTGATCGCTTTAGTAGGTCGTAGCCTGTGATCGTGGCCGAGAGATCGATGACAGTGGGCTAGCGGAACGAAATGTCACGAACGTGGAGTTTAAAGGTACCGGTACAATCAGTCTCTCTCCTGCACGATTACTTTTACCAAAGAGATCCGTTGCACGGGTGGGCGCGGTGATTACGGTATTGCTTCAACCTCGATCGATAGATCAAAGGTCGAGGGAGAAGCAACGACAGACGTACATACGATCCGAGATACGTATCGCTTGTGCAATCGATAATCGATTGAAAAACTAATCTCGACATCCTGTCGTCGAGATCGTTAAGATCGTTGCGTCTTTGTCGCGTGGATTTTTCATGGCTATCGCAGCGCGTCACGCCTGTTTTTAATAAATTCCAGTTTAGCTTCGCGACGTTATTTCCACACGGGGAAAGAATTTCGTTAGCTCGATCGAGGATTGAAAGGTTTTAATGCGATTCGAGGATCGTCCGTCAAAAGCAGAGGTTGGATCTCGAATCGATGAATTTAGAGGGAACGAATCGATTATCTTCCCCGAAGGACGTAAACGGACAGTCGACGACCGTAGCAGAGAACGATCCCCGCTTTAGGAACAACGAACAAACGGGTAGGACAAATTGCTCTTTAAAGCAACGTGGTTGTTTTTTGCTCGTTGACAAAGCGCCAGGATCTTGCTGGATCTTGCCGGATCTTTGCGTGTAATACGAACTGCGACGCGCCGGCCGGTGCACTCTATCAAGACGGAGTAAGCCAGGATTGAGATTCGCGATCGTCCCTGACGAATAACCTGCTCGGGAGATAGTGGTCGTAAATTTGATGCCGCAATGGCGTACCTAGAGTAGATTTCTCGAAGAATCTTGCCCTCCTCGAATCGGAGTAAGGCAGAAATCGTGTCCCTCGATCGAGCCCTGCGTTTACCCCTGTCGTTTCTGCCGTTGCTACCAAACTATACCGTGCACGTATAAACCTGTCTCGAACGTTGTTTCTTTCCATGGTACGTAATCGCGAAAAATTGCTGGCGCAGAGACGCGAAACGCGACCACCCACGGTGTCTCGCGGTGTTATCTTACCACGCCGTACGTCTTTCCTCGACTTTTTCCATATTTTTTCCACGCTTCGCGTTTCCAAGAAGTTGGAGGGCGTTCCACGCATTGCGCTAATCGCCTTTGCGAGCGCAACGATAATATTCGCGGATAGATAAAACCAACTACGCATATAATACGTATATACAGAGTGTTCGACCACCCCTGGGAAAAATTTTAATGCGAGATTCTAGAGGCCAAAATAAGATTAAAATCAAGAATATCAATTTCTTGACTGAGGCTTCCTTAGAAAGTTATTAAAAAATTTAAACAAAATTTTTCAGATAGTTCTGGAAAAATTATTTTTGGCCGCAGGGGTCAATTACAATCATTTTTGGTGAACAGTTATATCCCCGAAATCCTACTCATTTCCTAGAAAAAAATTCGAGAAAATGTAAAATTTCTCGACAAAATTAAAAAATTTCAAATCATTCTGGAAAAATTATATTTAATTACAGAGGGCCATTATAATCATTTTTGGTCATTACACATACCCTCGAAATCCTACCCACTTTTGAGAAAAAAATTCGAGAAGGTGTGAAATTTTTCGACAAAATTAAAAAATTTCAAATCGTTCTGAAAAAATTATATTTAGTTACAGAGGGCCATTATAATCATTTTTGGCCATTACACATACCCTCGAAATCCTACCCACTTTTGAGAAAAAAATTCGAGAAGGTGTGAAATTTTTCGACAAAATTAAAAAATTTCAAATCGTTCTGAAAAAATTATAGTTAGTTGCAAGGGGCAATTACAATCATTTTTGGTGAATAGACATACCCCCGAAATCCTGCTCAGTTTCGAGAAAAAAATTCGAGAAGGTGTGAAATTTTTCGACAAAATTAAAAAATTTCAAATCGTTTTGGAAAAATTATTTTCGGTTGCAGGGGTCAATTACAATCATTATTGGTGAATAGACATACCCCCGAAATCTTGCGCATTTTCGAGAAAAAAATTCAGTAGAGACGAAACTTCAAACGTCAATAACTTTTTAACGAAGCCTCCATCAATAAATTGGTATTCTTGATTTTCGTTTTATTTTGGCCTCTAGAATCTTCTATTAAAATTATTCCCAGGGGTGGTCGAACACCCTATGTATTAGATCGTACGAAAAGTTTCGAAACGTGTGTTTTTTTTCGACGGTTGACGAGACAACGTATAGGTGGATCGTAGGGATCGAGCAACCGATCGAGCTCCTCTCGAACCGTTATACTGTAATTAATCCCTTGAGGCTAGCGTAAGCTGAACGGAGGCGAACGTTCTGGCAGATTGTCCGAGAGAAATTCCGTTTGCTTCGCCGCGACTCTGTTTGTGTATTCTTCGCGATACTCTCTGGTTACCCGATACCTACGTGTACAAATACTTGAGAGCAGATTCTCGCACAAAGGGCTTTATCAGATTTTTTTGCAAGATCGTGTCAATGTCTCATAGTTTGGTCGCGATAACAAAAGCCGATCTTTGCATCGCGGCACCGATAAGAGGCAAATCGATTCGTAAAACGTTACCAGTCAGGTGTAACGAGAATCGTTATGTATCTTCTTCGAGTTCTTTTCCATGCAGTAGATACGTCATCAGTATCGCGAATTGCAACCTTTCAAGTCGTATTTGTACCTTGGCAAACAGCTTTCGCAACGTAATGGACTGTTTCACCGGCTCTGTGAACACCTTCCAAAACTCTGTACTCGTATCGCGTTATCGTGTCAAACATTTTTGCAAAGTTCAACGGAGCGGTGCATGGAACACGGTGCGAATTACAAGCACGGAGAATCGTATAGAAAATATGCAATAAAGCTGACGTGTGTTACGATCGCTGCGAAATCTAGATCGAAAGACCGGTACAACGCGCGTGGAACCGATAAATCTTTGCAGCTGCGACCTATACGTCTTGACAAAACTGGAAAGAGAATTTCGAAACGTTTCCATGCTGTAGGAAGAACACCGCAGGGGGCGAATCCGCGTCTGGATCGCGGAGGAAGTGGAATCAGAGACGAGCGAAAGAATTTATGAAAGCACTTTCACCGATCTGTCGTTTCCTCGTTGTCACGTTGGAAACGGTTTCGTTGGTAAATTCCGTGCTCGGGTGCTCGAGCAGTTTTTCACGGGCACGTGCGTAAGCGCTAAGGCCGATTTGCATGCGATTACTGGTGGGCGTTCCTGCATTCGATCGAGATCTTTATCGCTGAAAGGCTGCGTCGAGAGGCTGTGCGAGAAGATTACACGGGAATTAGCGAACCGTGCTCGCCACCTAGGTGCTCGAGTAAATACGTACTTCCGACGGAAGGCAGCTACAAGCGTTACGTAATCGCGATGTCTCGTCGTTTGGTTCTCGAGTTTCGCGTAAATCCATCGATCGAATCTGGGTCCTTTGACGCTCTGTTTTTAAACTTTGGCGTTCGTTTAAACGCATGCACGATCGTGGAATCTCTGTTGGATGACCAACACGACCAGACAAACACCACTCCATCATAGACACCCTTCCTGAGTCACACTCTCCCTTGACCATCGTCCCTACCTCTACCTATTTCCAACAATAGCATATAAACGTCTGCAATACCGACAAACGGACCAGAAAGAGTTTAGTATTCAGTCGACCTAACATCTGTACGAGTTCTCTTCTTAAATAAAGTGTTGTCAATTTAATTGGAGTCCAACATCTCCCTGATAGTCTCAAAGACGAATGTTCGAACTGGCTGAGAATCTTCGCGAAAAGTGTCGAACGACGACGATTCCAGCGATATCGTTCGGTTGACGATGATGTCTCAATTTATTCTCTCGATGACAGGGCGCGCGTAATGTTAGTTATTCCCCGATAACGCCGCATAAATCATCCTCTCCGCGAGTTCGGACACCGGTCGACCCGTTTCGAACCAGTTACAGATTCGAATCGCTCGGAGCGACTCTGCCCCGCGATAAGTATTAAGTAGACGTTTTCGATGAGATTGTTTTCGCGTCCAGTGGACGGTGACCGCGTATTTAATTTGTTCGACGAAAGCGTTCGAGCGTGAAACTTTTCTCGCGAGCGTTTCCCTGACAAACGCACCGAGAGAAAAATCGTTCACCATCGACCGTACCTATCGTTGCGAATATTTTCGAATCGTCACGGCGTTTATCAACGTCTCGCGCGATATATCGGTTCGCGTACTTGTTAATCGACACGTAAGCTTCGTGGTAACCGATTCGTTCAGCCGTCGTTTGCATACGTTGCACACGTCCGTTGACGATTAACGTCCGCGCGAAAGGATCGACCGATCTCGTGCCCACGTCTTATTACCATTACTAGCGTCGAAGATGTTTTGCTCGGTTCTGGAGCGAACGAGAATCGCTGAGTAGCCGATAGAAAACGAATTAACGCCGCTACTTGGAAGAAGTTGCCGAATCTTGTGCACATCGTTCAACGATTTGTTCCAAGGTAATTTGTAAGTCGATTAGAACGACACGACCGGTACCATTTCCAAGTTCGTCGCACGGCTTGTTTAACCGCATCGTCTGTCGCGTACACGCGCGGTCAGCTCGGTAAAAAGTTAAGCGGACGAACGTTGGTCGTTTTTGCGCGATCACGGTGGCTCGGAATGCTGGTTTAAACTCCGCCACGCGTAAATTGACGCGCACGCGTTACGCGCGTCGCTCGCGATCGTGTTTCGATTCATCCATTCGTCGATCCCGTGTTCCCGGGCCGCGAGAAGCGCCGTGAGTCGGATAACAACGAGCAACAGAGCGTGGGTGTAGCGATTATGCAAAAGAACCGCGGCGAATACCTTCCGCGCGTTCACGATTCAGCTCGATTCGTAGCGTCCGATCGATAGCCCTCGGATTAAGGAATTCCGATTTGAAAGTCAATCGGCGCGACCGCCGCGGAACCAGTTTTTGCGAACATCGTAGAAAGGGACGAGGAGGAAAAAGAGTCGAGGGAGAAGTCGAAATCACAGGAAGCCAGAATCGATCGTAAAGATCCCGTCCTCCGGGCGGATCGCGATCGATGTCTCGAGTGTCCGCGATAATTTGTCAACGAGCGAGAACATGGGACGCGTCGCGCGAATCGGGATCGACGCTTTCTTCGTTCATTTCTTTTCCCCATTATTTTTTTAGAACGTTAGCGTTTCTGGTATTTGGCAACCGTTACGCGTTACTGACCTTTAGTATCGATCAGATCGAAAGAATCGAGTGGCTCTATTATCGTTGGTTTATCTCTTGAAGCCTCGTGCGCGTACTTGTACGAGAGGCTGAGTTATTAGTTTTCGTTGAATTAGTCGAGTCGTCAGCACGATCGGCGTCTATAAATTTCGATTTGAATTAACGCGAGTGGATAACGTCGAGCGATATTCGTCTACTTTCGCGGTTGCACTCGGAAATTGATGGTCGCGCTTCGGGTGCAGCGTTCGGACGTTCGATGCTCGACTCGTGCTACGAGCCAACTAGGATCGATGGTTCGAAAGTAAGGACGATAAATCCATTTGCGCGCGAACGACCGTGGCGTTGTTACTTTCCCACAACGTGTTTCGTGCGACGGCTGCCCGATAAAACCGACGAGAGTCGTTCTCGGTTCGGTAAGTCTCGCATCTATTATCCGCGAAAGCACTTAGTTTCGCGCGAGATTGAAACGCCGTACGCGACAGAAACATCTGTTTATCCGAACGAGAGATAATTGGATCCGTGATAGGCCGTTTGGTTACCGATCGACGCCATTAATGGCTTCCTCGAAACGTTTCTGCCACCAATTTGCTTCTGGTTTCGGTGCTCTTGAAACGCTTTGCTTTGAGATTTCCTATCGATGCCGCGCGAGTTTACTTACGATAAAACGCGGTCGTTATCGGAAACTGATCGTCTCCAAATGTTTGTCGTAAATTATTATTTGAGGATGATTCGATTTCGAAGAAATAATCTACCTCGATGTACTCGATCTACGAGTTTCGGAGCATCGCGAAAGATCTAATTGCAGGGGTCTGCTTTCTCTCTCTCTTTCGTAATTAATCCCTACGACCCGGAAGATTTACGTTTGCTTTCGATTCTCTCCTCCCCCCTGGTCGGCAGAAGCCACTGTTTGCCTTTCGACGATCTTAAAATCGGCGGGCCCGCGTGTACTCGACGACACACGGTGTGTCTCGTCCACGGGATAACATCGTTTTACCGTCGAACGCGCAATCAGTTCGATTGGCTGCAATTACTGGTCGTGTCTCTAATTAAGAACAATTTTCTCCGTCGAAGCAGCCGGTCCCGTCGAAACCTGCTCCTCGCGATAAACGGTTTCGAGAGTTCCGAGCGATTATTTCTCCAGGAGATACGGTTTACGCGGTCCGTAGGCGATGGGGTTTTGAAAATATGGCAGAGACGGAGCGCGGTACGCGCGAACGATCGAAATAGAGTCGGAAGAAGTAAAATCCGAGACGAAGAGGACTTTCGGAGTTTGCGCGGAACGGTTGCACTCGAACCGGCTAGTAACAACGCGTTAATATTAGCGACGCTGGAATCCGAAGACGAAGAGGCCGATCGCTTCGAGTCCACCGGAGGAACAATGAATTTCCGGTCAGCTTTGCACGTCCGACGCGCGACAGTGTTCTCTTTGTCCCTCGTGGACTGCATAAAGATGGGCTGTTGCGCCGCCGTTTTGTCTTTGCCTCGTCTTTTCGTTTCTCGAGACCAAGTCTCGGTCAGCTTTTCTTCCTAGTTTGCGCGCGTTGCGTCAGAAAATGTTCAACAAAAGTCACGCGGGCGAACGGACCTTTGAAAACTATTTGGTGACTGGGATACCGTACGGTCAGTTTCCTCGTCGGTTCCGCAAAGTTAGTCGCGACCAAACGATGTCTTTGGCCGTCGAAAGGCGGACAGAAACAGCTCGGGAAGCCGTCAATGGGAACGCGTGCGTATGCATCTATTCTTCCATCGGTGGTTGCGCAATCGATCCGCGTTACGACCCGTTCGAGTTTCTCACCGCGCAACTCTTACGGTGAATCTCGATTCTTGTCGTCTCGTTTCGCGTGCATGGAAGTCTCTATCGCGAGCGGTTCGTATTCGCTATTCGAATTCGTATTTTCCAACGTTGGATCTTTGTACTGGGCGTCCCACGGCACCGAGGATCTTTATCGTCGCCTCGAGCTGACTCACGGAATATCTTCGGACCCTCGCGAATACATTTGGAATCGGCGCGACGCGGCGCGGTGCACGGTCGTGCCAAAGAAAAACGCTTCTCCCGAATTATTTCTCGGACGTCTCGTGTTTTCTTTCCGCTCGTAAAACCGTACGCGTGCTTTTGCAACGTGTACGCGGTTGTAATTGTCGGCGGTTAGAGGGTCGGTCCAATTAATTTCGGGCTAAGCCGGTCGGCAGATCGGCTCGAAGAATTCGAGATACCGTGCAGAGTCGGCGCAGTTTGCGATTATCGGGCGGTTCGTCTCGTGTACGTAGCCGGGGCGACGCGCTAATGGACGTCGGGGATGGTCACTGGGAGAGGAGTCGCTGGCGAAGAGTTCACGGCCGTCGCGCGACGATGATAAATCGCGCGGCGGAGTTGTACGCGTCGCGACTCTCCTCTTCACGACGAACGGAACAGGTGAACGAGAGTCGAGCGACGAAACCTCGCGATAAAACCACGCGTTTCGGTCGTTAAGTCCGTCGCGTAATAAAAAGTCGGATGGATAGAGACTCGAGGGGGGAAAAAGAGACGGCGTTTGTTCGATCTATCGTGCGTCGCGCAGCGTCATTGTCGCCCACGCGCGCTAACTGTACGCGCAATTGAATATCCCTTGGTTTTCTGCGCCTTATACGAGCGCAGCTCGCCCCTCGGCCCTCGACCCTCGGCGTCGACGACAGACGCGAAGCTCGCCCACGATCTCTCCCGCTTCCTAGCTGGTTTCTTTCCAAGGAGAAAGAGATTGCCGGCGCGAGGAGTACCTACTCGGCTTGTCGTTAAAACGCAATCAGCCTCGCGGACGTAACGAAGCCTTTTGTGAACGATTTGCGCCGTCGGACGCGGGAGGAGCCTCGCGTATAGCTTTGAATAATTATCCTTTATTACACCGCGTATTTATTTGTCGCGGAATCGTTTCTTAAAAGTTCGGAGCTGATTGTCCCTCGACTTATCGTATTCGACGACAAGTGAAATCGGCTACGCACGTTTCCCGGCTGCGTGGAGGATCGTGGGGCTGTGGAGGTGGCGTGGGTGTCTCTAGCATTGCGTACCTGACGTCGTGACGAGCTTGCCCCGGGGAATCGATAGTTGCGTGGATCTACTCGTACACTCGGAACAAAAGCAAACTGCGTACAGGCGATTGCAACGTTTCACCGCAAATATCTTTCTTTCGAGCACACCTGATACTTTGTAATCTTTTCTATGCGCAATCGATCGCGCAAACATTCGCGTCGAACGGTGCACGGACGTCGTTTCGTAAATTTATGCGAGGAAGCGTAAGCCGTCGCGTTTCGCGCGAACGCGTACCGTAATTCTTGTTCGAGTTTCCCGCGACGGGTTTTACGATTGTCATTGCAGCGGCGCAACTACGGTAGCATGATTCGCGGCTGATTTACGTGGCATGCAACAACGTTGCGTCTTTTGATCTTTTAATAAGTGGCATTAATCGACCATAACGTCTCGGCGCTGACACCCGAAAGGCCTTTCAATGTATTTTGAAGAAGATCAGTTAATCCGCGTAGAGCGTTGTTTCTATCAAAGACGCAATTCCACGATTAATTTCGATAGGAATCTCCCGGTGTAAGCGAGACCGATCCCCGAATTGGCTCGCGAACGATCCTTCGTGTTCGTGCGCCCCTTTGTGGCGCTGGACGTTCGCTGACAGCTCGTTCCTGATATCTTGGACGCTCGACGCGTCCGCTTTCCGCTTCTCATTGTTGCCTTTCGACCAGTCACTCCGTCAAATTGCTTTCGTTGATCGTGCGAAGCGAAACGTCTCTACCGTTCGAGCCATTGAGAATTCTTTCGGGACAAAGTGGTCGGAAATATGCAAGAATCTTTTCGCGTAGACGCACGGCCGGTAGTCGATTTATAATCGACGCCACGACTCGCGACGCTTCCCTTTTCTTCTTCTTTTCTCCGATTACTCGCGAACGATTCTGCGTGACCGTTGTGACTGATCGACGGAGGGAAAGCCCTACGTGACTCCTGTCGCTCGAGACGTCATCCTCTCCGGACGGTTTGGAATTTTTAATCGCGGGAGAAACTTTTTCGTTTCGATCGCGCCTCGATCCAGTTCGCTCGGTGAGACAACCCCTTGTTAACTGGACCGATCTATCGATCGAAGGCTAGGTCGAATTGCATAAGCCGCCGCGCGTGCATAATAATGTATCGTGTATCGAGGTAGGATTGTGGCGAATCAATTAAAGGGATCGTTTGGTTCGGCGCGGTGCACCGGCGGCACCGATATGCGTGTCTGTCGCATAAAATCCGTCGTCGTCGGTCTCCCTCTCGGCGAATCAACGCTAATGCATAATGCAATGCATAGACCCGCGGAGCAAACCGGAACGACAATGCGGCTGATCCAGGAGACAGCGTAGCAGGAGGGAGCACGCTTTCAACGGACGAGCGAGTTGCTGTAAAGCACGTCGCCGTACCGTATCTTGATGTAGCGTGCGTCGCGAGCAGAACGTCACCGAGGGTCGCGCGGTTCCGGAATGGAATTTACGAGCCGGAAAACAGGTGGTCGGCCGCGCGCGGCACTCTTACAATCGACCGTGCAAAAATTACATTTTATCTTGGTCGAGGCGAGCTGCTTCGATGCCTGAATACTCCAAGGTTGGAAGAACCGAGATCGACCATCTCGTCACCTGTTTAGAAACGAAGATTTCTATCACCATCGTATCCAGATATTAATACGTACGGTCAACCAACCATCTTGTTGAAATCGCTAAACGAGTATAGAAAGGGCTTGCAACAGGATGCTCCGTCGACCCTCTGTTTCAAAGAATACATCGACGGACCTTGGGGCGAAAAAAGGACAGAGAAGAATAGGTGCGTGCACGGTGCGCGAATACAGACATTATTATACAACGACAAGGGAATAATTTTACGGTAAACCTTGCTATAAATTAGTCGGTCCTCCGCCGTTGCAGCGGCTCATCTGCATGTTCCCGCGTCTTGCATAACCAACAAATTCGCGATCGTGAACACGTTTCGTCGGTCTCTCGTCTACCTACCTCTCCGTCGTTCTCCGCCGGGAAGAATTTACATACTTTCTTCGACTCGCCGAGCGCGATCTAGTTCTTTCGCGGATCTAACGCTGCTGGAGATCGTTCGTTACGTAAGCTACAAAGAATGGAATAATAACAAGACGGAGCATAGGTTTATCATTGTAATCGATGATATATTTCCAACTTGTTTCACTTCGCGAAGCGAGGAGAAGGTTGCAAATGTAAAATATTCGTACGTAATCGTGGATTACGAGTCGTCGACGTAACAAAATCCTGCCCGCGTCCGTGTTTCCCATTCCAAACAGGGAACATTTATCGTGCTTTCTTTTCTTTCTCGCGACATTGAAAATAACATCGAGTACGATCGATCGCGAAAGCATCGCGAACCGTTTCCAACTACGCGCATACTTCCTCTCTGTCCGAGGAACTTGTCCCGGACCAAAAGTCCTACACAGAAGCCGGCTAATCCTGGCCGGAGAAGCTTAAGGCTGCTGTGCACGCGATGTTACGTGAGTCGTTGCTACGAGAGTTTTACCTTTTGTGGTTTTCGTCTGCGGTTTCTCGCGTGGCCGAGCGTCTTTGGCATTGTTAAGCCCCGTCTACGCGCTACGCTCGACGCGATATTCCCTATTCGTTGCTCGTTACCGACTTTGAAAGATTTAACGTTAATCCCTGCAAGATGAAAGAACTCTCATACGCGTTAACTCGACACGAGAAACGCTTGGAACCAGTTTCCTCTTCCTCCAATTTTGTTTACGCCGCGAAAGTGGGTCCTCTGCCAATCTTCCACGAATAGAGCAACTATCCCTCGTTCGATCGGTTTCTCTCTCTATGCGCGTTTTCTCTATCCTCGTAAACGTAAATCGCGCGGAGGCAGGTTTGCTTTACGATTTAACTAGTCGCTGCTCGGAGCAATCGCGTTTACAACGATCGGCGATTTTCCATTTTAAGGATACCGCCGAATCGCAGCGACGATCGTGAGTTTCGTAAGGTACGACGCTGAGAACGCTTGGCGAAAAAAGAGAAATGGTTACCTGAATTATGTATACAACCTAAACGAAGCTGGCAGCCGCACCTTTTCTGTTTCGAGCGTCGAACGTCCCAGGAAGAAAGAACGATGACGAACGACGGTGGGGATCGTCTTTAAAACGTTCGAAAATTTATCGTCCTGCGCCGCTCTTGTATTATTGCTTTCGCGTCCTCGGGCTCGTGTACACGGTTAAAAGCCTCCTTCCGTCGCCTTTTCATTGTATGCAGATTCAGGTGTCCAAGAGAAGTCTTGCTTTCAAATCTCGGACGTACTTACGCGTGCTCTTCTATTTCGTGTAACGCGAAGATTGTTTTAACTTTCGCGATCGCGCTCTCTCCGAACGTTTCGGAGATCTATACCGTTTGGAGGCATGCGGCGGCCACGGACGTCCGTGAAAAATGGCTTCTCGATTCCATCGCGAGAGACATTCCGCCTATAATGACCGATCGTCCGAGATTTATGGCGCGTCGAGGCACTGTAAGTCATTGAAATAATCCGACTGTCGTAAGGGTTACGAAGAATGGTGATTCGGCGTGTTCGACGATTCTCGTACGCGTCCAGTCGCAGGGACGCGTTCATTATGGTTTATTCATAAAACGTTCACCGTGGACGGCGTTGTTCGGAAGGCAATGTCGCGGGGCAAATTTAGACGCGTTCGATGCTAGAATTTCTATGAGGAAGACCACTGTCGATCGCTACGTTTATTACTCGCGACGTTCGTCTCACCATGAAAATCGATTCGAGATCTCCGAACAGGCACTTTGAATCCACGTACGATGTACGAACGTAATATTATCCTTTTTGCGAACGGAACCGTGAATCGCTTCGCGTCAAGAATCCGACGATAAATTACGAGCCGTGCAGGTGGTCGAGCAACCACCGAGCGTCGAAGGAGAGAATACAAGACGATCGATCGATTTTTATTCTAGACCGATGACGAAGTCCAAAGAGGCTGAAATCGACTGGCAACCGATCGATTTAGCTATCAAATTCGGCTGAATCTTTGGCGTGGGCGTTTTCCTTCCATTCGAACGATAAATTATAGAAATTTCACTTCTACGAGGGACAGATTAATCGCTATGGCGTCGCTTCTTTTCCGGAAGAGACCAGACTCTTTACGACGCGTCGCGTATATCCAAGCGTTGAAGTTTCTTAGCCCGTGGCTTTATATTCCACTCCGCGAGTAATTACGTTTTTGCATCGGAAACGATTCGTTCGTCTCCAGTTTCCCATGAAACGATCCCACCGGTCAGGAAAGTCTCGCGAGAGATAAACGTCCAGTCGAAGTACGCTTCGCTCAGCCGTGAGATATTACTCGTAAAGTTCCCGTAACGGAAGCTGCTGGAAAACATTTTCCATCGTATCCTGTTGCCTTTCGGCCGCGTGTCGCTGAACTCGCGAGGGCGTGGAGGAAAAATCGCGGACCGGGCGCGGTAAAGCATCGAAACGGAAACGAAACGAGCGGTAGGGTCGCGTGATTTTTTTCTATTCGGTGTTCGAGGAATGGACGATTATCTCAGGACGCGGCACGAGCTGCGAATAAATCGCACCGTCGAGCGGTCTTATGCTAATCCGCTCTGTACGAGTGTCTGTTACGAAAGACAGCGCGAAGGGAAAAACGAAAGGAAAAATAGACGGCAGAATGGCGTGTACGCGACACAGAAAACGAGCGATAGCTCCAGCTGACCGGTCGTTGATTGAAATTTCACGCGAGTGCCACCAAACGCTCGTTAACTCGGCGCTCGTGATAGCGTGTAAATATAATTTCGAACGAACCGGCGACGAATAATCATCGGTATACGGGATCGAAAGTGTTCGCGTAGCCGTTATTTATTCGGAAACCGTACCCAGTAAATTGCGTTTCTCGAAAGGCTCGAAAGATGTAATCTTATCCTCGGTCCTCCGCGACTCGCCAACCAGCATCCTGTTACTACTTGGCGTCGCAACTAGTATTACTTCTCGATAAGAGTGTTTGCAAGATTCACGGGTACGATCCTGGCAACGCGACACTCGAAACGGCCACCGACGAAAGCTACTTACGATCGTACGCTTCGCTAAATCCGCGTTAATTATTACGCGACACGCTCCGTCGTTCCGTTTAGTCAAGTTAAACGTAATCGGCAGAGCGAGTCGTTCGTCTGGAATTTTCATCGCGCGACCCATTTCCAACGCGACGAGACAATGGCCTCTAAATCCTCCAGGAGAACCGTTTCACGGTGCAAGGTAACCACTGGAGGCTCTTACCGGTCGAGTATCGGCGAGCGTAACTTATCGGAGGCAGGCCGTAAACGACAGTTTTCATTGACTGGCGCGGAAGAAGCGTGTATCCGATGTGACCGCTCGAGACGTTTGCTAGAAAAGCGTGCTCGAAGCTCTCGCGTGGCTCTCGAGAGAACGGTGTGTGCGAGGCATCGCGCACGTATCTGCCAACATCCGACAAAAATAGACGCAACACGATGCTTAGCGTGTGAGGGCATGTCTGGCGTGTACGAGGCGGGACTATCGATAGCTGACAGCTGACCCCGTGGGGTCAGCGCGAGTAGGCGAGGCTACACGGACCAGCGGAAGAGGAAGTCGTGACTCTCTACCTTCCTCTGCCACCCTACGTTCGACTTGTGTGTTCCGCGCCCTCGTCGTTCGCTTCTTTCTTTCCCCCCCTAACACAAACTAAACAATCACCGCAGGGATCGGTTTCGGTTCGGGAATTCCGCGGTTACTTCGGATTCTCCGAACACGGTTCGTGTTACGACTTTGCACTGGACGTACGTATTATTTGTATCGATAGGCGTGAGAACTAGTTCGGTTCTTCGAGCGTCCCGTTCGATCACGATGGTCGTACGCGTCGCCGATTTTCCGTGGTTCGAACAGTTTAACCCGAGGTAGCCGTGTAAGAGGCTTACGCGATAAGGAGGCTCGATGGGACGACATTCTTTTCGCCAGCACCTGTCGGAACGAACCTCGGTCAGGTGGAATTCTGAAATAAGAACCAGGCCAACGACGCATTAAAACGTCGGTTAGTGGCGCGAGCCTGCATTCGCGTTCAACACGGGCACGTCGTTAATCTTGCGTGGGGTCCTCGACTACCCAGAAACAACGACGCGGTGGTCACTGATTCTGGTAGCGAGCGGCCTGGGGACTCGAGAAAACCATTAAAAACGATAACCGGCCTTCGTCCCGCCGATTGGGATCTACCACATTCCGTGAGAATGTAGGTGCTCTCCCTTGTCTCTCCACCGAGTTCTTTAGGGGCTCTTAGCAGGTGCATCTTCCTTTCCAAATACAAATCTGTTCCGAAATCGCACGAACGAGCTTTCTATTATTTACGATTTATACGATAAGATATTATCGATTTATTCCCCATCGTCGTAGCAAAGTAACTACAGACGGGTACTTATCGTTAATCGGCATTGATTCCTTCGCGACTCAACGACAGTAACGGATTATTTGATCGATCGATCGTGTTTGATGCTCGATGATTTCTGATGCGATAAAGTTCGGTGAGAAAGGCCCCACGCTTATTTTGTCTCGAAAGGGATAAAACGATAACGAGAAACAGAACAGTTCTGTTTTTTCTATTGCCACCCTGCCGATGGAGCACCCGTCGTTGGACAATGAGTTCGTTGTAGACGCTGGTTTCATCAAATTTTCCGTGATTACTCGCTCCTCAGTCTCCTAAAAACCATTAACCGCGCTCTCGTTTCGAGGTTAATAAGTTTTCAGGCGCCGACGTTATCGTCGCGTCTCACAGATGAAACGATCATTTCAACTAATCAAAATTAACATTTATCGGAAGCAGCTTGTTATATCTCTTCCTTGCGATTATCGAACCACGTAGTATTCTTAACACGTTGAATGCCATGGGGGTCACCGGTGGCCGGCGAAGCCAAGATTACTAGAAACACATAATTCGAGTAAATTTCAATGTTTATAAATTTTTCAATATTATCATCGTTACTAAAATGGTGTGTAGAAATTAATGCAGTATAGAAAATATAAAAATAGTTTTATTTATATACAGGATGTTCGGCCACCCCTGGGAAAAATTTTAATAGGGGATTCTAGAGACCAAAATAAGACGAAAATCAAGAATACCAATTTGTTGATGAAGGCTTCGTTAAACAGTTATTAACGTTTAAAGTTCCGACCGTACTGAATTTTTTTCTCGAAAATGCGCAGGATTTCGGGGGTGGATCTATTCACCAAAAATGATTGTAATTGACCCCCGCAACTAAAAATAATTTTTCCAAAACGATTAGAAATTTTTTTTTTCCGTCGAAAAATTTCACACCTTCTAGAATTTTTTTCTAGAAAGTGGGTAGGATTTCGAAGGTATGTGTAATGACCAAAAATGATTGTAATTGACTCCCGCAACTGAAAATAATTTTTTTAGAAAGATTTGAAAAATTTTTTTTTCGTCGAAAAATTTAGGCACCTTCTCAAATTTTTTTCTCGAAACTGAGTAGGATTTCGAGGGTGTGTCTGTTGACCAAAAATGCTTGCAATTGACTCCCGCAACTGAAAATAATTTTTCCAAAACGATTAGAAATTTTTTTTTCCGTCGAAAAATTTCACACCGTTTAGAATTTTTTTCTAGAAAGTGGGTAGGATTTCGAGGGTATGTGTAATGACAAAAAATGATTGTAATTGACTCCCGCAACTGAAAATAATTTTTCCAAAACGATTTGAAATTTTTTTTTTCCGTCAAAAAATTTCACACCTTCTCGAATTTTTTTCTCGAAACTGAGTAGGATTTCGAGGGTGTGTCTGTTGACCAAAAATGCTTGTAATTGACTCCTGCAACTGAAAATAATTTTTCCAAAACGATTAGAAATTTTTTTTTCCGTCGAAAAATTTCACACCTTCTAGAATTTTTTTCTAGAAAGTGGGTAGGATTTCGAGGGTATGTGTAATGACCAAAAATGATTGTAATTGACTCCCACAACTGAAAATAATTTTTCCAAAACGATTTGAAATTTTTTTTTTCCGTCGAAAAATTTCACACCTTCTAGAATTTTTTTCTAGAAAGTGGGTAGGATTTCGAGGGTATGTGTAATGACCAAAAATGATTGTAATTGACTCCCACAACTGAAAATAATTTTTCCAAAACGATTTGAAATTTTTTTTTTCCGTCGAAAAATTTCACACCTTCTAGAATTTTTTTCTAGAAAGTGGGTAGGATTTCGAGGGTATGTGTAATGACCAAAAATGATTGTAATTGACTCCCGCAACTGAAAATAATTTTTTTAGAACGATTTGAAAAATTTTTTTTTCGTCGAAAAATTTAGGCACCTTCTCGAATTTTTTTCTCGAAACTGAGTAGGATTTCGAGGGTGTGTCTGTTGACCAAAAATGCTTGCAATTGACCTCTGCAACTGAAAATAATTTTTCCAAAACGATTTGAAATTTTTTTTTTCCGTCGAAAAATTTCACACGTTCTCGAATTTTTTTCTCGAAACTGAGTAGGATTTCGAGGGTGTGTCTGTTGACCAAAAATGCTTGTAATTGACCTCTGCAGCTAAAAATAATTTTTCCAAAACGATTTGATATTTTTTTTTTCCGTCGAAAAATTTCACACGTTCTCGAATTTTTTTCTCGAAACTGAGTAGGATTTCGAGGGTGTGTCTGTTGACCAAAAATGCTTGCAATTGACCTCTGCAGCTAAAAATAATTTTTCCAAAACGATTTGATATTTTTTTTTTCCGTCGAAAAATTTCACACGTTCTCGAATTTTTTTCTCGAAACTGAGTAGGATTTCGAGGGTGTGTCTGTTGACCAAAAATGTTTGCAATTGACCTCTGCAATTAAAAATAATTTTTCCAAGACGATTCGAAAGTCTTTTTTTTCACCCAAAACTTTCAGCACTTACTTGAATTTTTTTCTCGAAAGTGTGTAGGATTTCGGGGGTATGTGAAAATTCTGCGAGAAATGCATTTCAGCGCCGTGGGGGTCACCGGTGACCTCACTAAGATAAATTCGTCACACATGATTACACACATTAACTTGTCTATTGTAAGTAATATTTCCCCATAATATGTAGTGCATAATAAGAAATACATGTTGGCCAGACGGGCAAGCCATGTAAAATTAGCGTGGCATTCAACGTGTTAAGCGATAAATGCACAAAGTGTCCAGGGGTAGGTACTCGTTTATAATACTTTGTTGAGCTAGGTTCGTCGTTTGGGACACGGAAACTCCGTCCACGCAACGTTACGATGATTCCTCTTAGAAAAATGTCTCGATTCTTTTTACGATGCTTCTACGAAGATACAGAGAAAAGGGAAAAAGAAAGCTAGAGAGAGACTCGCTGCAACAGCCGGCCGAATTACGATCCGGGACTAGCGCTTTTAAAGCTTTCGCGATAACTAATGGTACCGGGACATAAATAGTGGTTCCGGCGATGGCGTGGACGCTTTAAAGAAGCATCATTTTACTTTGAATTATCTATCTGGCGGGTTTGTTAAATAGACGAGCAGCCTTTCATTTTTCGTCGATACGTTCGTTGAGTCATCGTTTCTCGTAATATTTTAGGTTCTCGCGTTCGCATCGTACGATGCATCTAACGTTTCCAGAAGGTTTTAACGATCGACGGACGTTAACCTAGTTACTTTCACGCGGACCAACACACGGATTCAGAGATGGATCGTAAATCATGATATTTCGGTATCGCGGAAGCTCGGGTATACCGGTATTAATACACCGTAAGTTCGCGCCTCGTGTCGCAGTTTGTCGAGCATCTGCATATTCGTATAATGTACCTAGGGACGTGCAGGTGCACGCGCACTCGCGACAACCAGCGGTTGTACGTATGGTGTACGGGGCCAATTTGATACGCGGCCAACTTTGGCCTGGCTCGGACACTGACACGTTCGCGAAAGCCGCCGCGACAGACTCCGAGTCGTCGCCTCGTCTATAGATCTTTTTCACGAGCACGCAAGGGGGTGAGCGTTAAAGAGCAGTCTGATCGGCAGGTGGCCACCAACAGGGGTTGCTCTCTCGTTAAATATAGATAATTCGTAATTGGAGCGCGACGTCTCGCCCACCAGCAACACGCTGCAGAGAACAGAATGGTCCTTTGGTAGACGTGTTCTTTTTCCCGCCGTTAATGTTTAACATCTTCGTGTTTCGCAACCGGCGGCGCATTAGTCGATCGGCGTCGGCAGCTGCACGTGTAAGCCGATTGCCGACTATCCGTCCACTGGAAACTACTCGATAATTGACACTCGCGCGTGTATATGCATACGTAGATACGGGATTGCTCGCATACCATGGAGTTCGTTATCGAGGAACGGCGTGGCGTGGCGCGGCGCGGTGCAACGAAAAAACCCAATGTACTCCATTAAATTTATAGCCTTCTCTCCGAGGTGACCCCCAGTGGACTTGGACCCCTATACATTTATCACGATCAATTCTCGCTCTTGAGTGGCCGCCCGCGATCCGCGTGGGTGCGCGAGGAAACGGCATATCGGTCGATCCTTGTCGAGATAAAGTAACGTTTTAGAAAGTACGCGTCGGTTGCTCGACGTGCAATTAACGTTTTCGCGTTTTATGAAATGCCTGACGTATTTCAAACCGTTTAAACTCTACTTTTCAACGCGGGAGAAACGTTTGTTCGCGACTTCCGACGTCTCCTATCTTGCTCGATCGTTTACCGTCCCGGCAAGCGGCTCTGTTCTTGCATCGGCGATCAAAGTCGCTGAAAATGTCTCTCGACGCGTTGCGTGCGAATAAGATACTCCAAGATTCCGGTTGGCGAGCGCGTGCGGCACCGCGGCTCACGAAATATGACGTGCCCGTGGTCGTTTATCACCTCGAAACGTGTACTTCTCGCGAGACTCGGGTCTCTCGGTCGTTGTTGCGGTCCGCGGGACAGAAATACACGATCCGTAGGATCGTAAGGCGCGAAACTTGTCCAACGCGGTACGAAACCGTAGACGAGAGTTGGTTCGAATCGAAGCGGTCGGTGCACAGTGGGCCGACCGTGTCACAAGATAATACAAATTTATGGCAATTTGAATTTTTCTAGTCCTCCATTGCAGACCTCCGACACAGAGTATCGAAGATAAAAGAAATCGGTTCGAGGGGTTTGCGCAACGTAAACACGATTTTCTATAATATCAACGATTCGCAACAAACCGAGGATACTGTGCGGCCCACTATCGATTCCCGCCAACGGACGCCGCGACAACTTATGCTAATGGCTAATGCTGCGTGGCAAAGCTGAACGCTAATCGCAACGAAATGTAAATTGCACCGACGCGACGCTCGATGCGATTTATACCGCGGCCGATTGTCCTTCTCGTCGCTCGAATACCATACGCGACCTTTTAACGAGGAACGTTCATATTTGCTCTCGAGTCGAAACTTTCCACCGAAGAACCCCGGTGACCCTGATTCCTAATACCCACGTCGACGTAAAAACTAAACGCGCGTAGAAACGCGCGGTCGACAACCGCGCGGTCGCAAGACGCTTCGGTAGATTGTCTAGGAATGTAGTTCGATCTAATCGTATTTGCGCGGTTTCTATCCGGTAGGAATGCGATAGATCCATCAGGATTAATCGATTCGTTAAGATGCTCGTAAAGTTTAACGACTCGATTCGAGCACGAGCGTTGGTCACAGAAAATTTATGACCGTCTTGTTGCGTCCAGCGAACCCGTAACTCGTACCACGAAGTGCGATTTGTCAGTGTGCAGGATGGATAGCGGCGAACGTTTCCGTCGCGTCGATACAACAGTACGTTACACCATATTTTCTCTGCACAGTTTCCACGAAGTTCCTTTCACGAGCCGAATCGTACATCCGAAATTAGGTTAGATCCAAGAGCCAAGTACGAGAGAACGAAGAAGAAGAAGATGAAGAAGGGTATTCGCGGGCCGGGCAGTCTGTAATCACGGGACGAAACACCGCTGCAAAGTATCGGGTTGTACGATGAGCCACAAACGCCAGCGGTTACTCGATCCTGACTACCAGTTCGCGAAACTAAGGGGTTCATAGGTCGGGAGTGTTCGACCTTTGTCGCGAGAGAGAGATTCGCTCTTGGATTGTTCAAACCACGTCGCGACGAGATAATCGAACGTTGCGTGTAAACACGTTCCGTACCAACGCGACGCGGAAGAACCTTAAACTCGCGCATCGATGACGACCCAGAGGTAATATACAGGTAGGAGAACCAATAATTTTCTCGGGGATCGATTTCGTGCATAAATATAGTCGTGGGAGCGGACGCGTGTCGTCCGTCCAGTTATGGTTATAATTTTCAATTACTCTGCTAAAAGGGTGAGTCGACGGTCGCGAGGGTCATGGACCGTCGATACGTCGCGTTCGTGTAAAATAAAAGTTCGAATTAAGGGAAATTAGTTTCACCGCAGAAATTTACGAGATCTCTTTCTGATTTGCGTCGTGCTGGTCCTGAACTCGTCTTCTCCGTCGAATGTTTGAAATCGCAAGAGATTCGTAGCTCGATATCCGCGGCTAGAGCTTATCCCATAAATTCTGCTCGGGATATCGCGACTCTCGGACGTCCCCGCTAATACATTCCTCGCAATACAGTTTACACGATTAATGGTACTTTCTCTTTGGCGATAAAGTCTTCCTCGTTGCTTCGTGGCGTTTATCGTTTTGCCAGATGGGACGCGTGTCTTTTTACCGGGCGAACGATTTACAATCTATCGCGGGACGACGTTACGACCGTTTATCGTTCGATAGAAACCCGAGCAAACCTATTCGCGGGTGTTTGATGTCGATTTCATTTGCGCGTCGGAACGAAGCGAGGATTCACTCACGTAAAAGGAGAGCTCGACGCGATGCGAGTGCTTGGGCACGCAGGTCAGCGCTTCCAATCTGCAGCAACCGGTGTCGTCCGAGCACCTGTGCAAGATGGCGCAGTGTGGAATGTAGGTGGTCGATGGACTCGGGTAAACGTCGCGAACCGGGATCACCCTCGGTCGTGGCCACTGGCAGCTACCCTCTCGAGACACCTTCATAGCGTGTTGAAGAGCCTCTCGAATCTCCGACGCTGAAACAACACCCCAACAAACTCGATAACGTTGCTTTTACGAACGAGAGAATCAGGAATCTCGAAAATGCAAGATTCTCCCGGCGGTGACATAAGTCGTGCGAACTTTCTATCGATTCAGCGCGTGGATGCCTAATCGCTTTCTAAGCGTTTCGTAGGTCGTCGATAATTATGCCGCGGCTATCGTTACCGGTGCAATTTGTACGTACGACTACGGGAGAAAGTACATTGTGGATGGAAATCGATAAATTTTGCAACAAACGGCACGCTCGAAACGCAAAGCGGAATTCTCGGATGCTAATTGCGCGTCCTTTCAATGGATCGTACGGCTAAAATAGAACCGCCGCTAATCGTGGCGATAACTTCTCGCGAGACATCGGTTGTATATTTATATAGTTGTAATCGCGCTAAGTTAACCACCGATTATGTAATGTTAACAAGCCCAGCAACGGCGATAAAAGGAAAGACAAACGATTCCTAGCAAGCAATAAACACCACGGTCACGGTTGAAGATTCACGAGTCAGTTATTTTTGGCAAAATGCCGCGACAGAGTTTTTTCAGACCGCGGCTGGGAAACCTTTTGGCATCGAATCGTGGCCCCACGAATTTTTTCCAAGGTACACATTGTCTACGGTCGATTTCTCGAAAATTATAGCAAAGCAGAAAAACATGTACGCGTAAGAATTCCTTCCTGTACCGGGCGATTATAAATTAGGAAGTTTACGGACCGTTCGCGAACGAGTGTCGGCGAACCGCATCGTCGTTGGGGTTAATCGGGCCAAGTTCGACGCAAGCCGGTTACGAACCAGACACGGCGAGCCTGTCGTTCCTAAATCAAAAATTATTGCCGTTCAATCAGCGAACCCGGAGGCGATCGAGAATGTCGCCGTGCCCGTTCACACAGACCGTTTGTGGCTCGGTGCAGAAGCAAGGAGCAGATGAAAATAACGCTCCATTATTGTTACAACGAATCGAGAAACCGTTTGAGGGAAAATTTCTTTTCCTCCTCGGACTAGTTTTCTCTCGTTGCGCGCTTAACCGGACGACGCGTTTAGTACGTATCGGTAAACGCACGATTACCAGCAAACGAAACGTGCGGTGCTCGAGACATTGAGAGCTGCGGTTTGCGGCAAAAAGTTGATCGTATTCGCGAGGAAACGCGTTCTTGCCGCGGGATCTCGATTTCCAAGGCTCTCTTTCGACGACGAGCGTAACTAAAGACGACGGAGATCCCCGAAAACAATTTAGGGACCGAGTTTCCGAACCCACACTCGAGGCGCGATTATTTTCTGGTTTAATCTTCGCCTAAGATCTGGCTATGCTAATTTCCGACGTAGGCGTTACTCTCGCCCGGACTGCACCGACACGAGCGATTCTATCGGCGCGTTTACATTAGCGGCACGACGACCGTCAGAGATTTCCAAGTATGCCGCGTGCCAGGTCGTTGAACATCCCGCGTTCGAACGTATCGCGGAGAAAAGGAGATTTAATAGTTGGCCGTTACTTTTTCATCCGGCAAATCGATTGTTTTCGCGCGAGGCTGTCAATTATCGCGGCTTCGTGTATCTTGGAGCGCGCGGGGCGGTTTCAGGTGCGTTGAAGCGCGTTAACTCGTAACGGAAACGTATAATTTAACCGTACCATTGAAATGTATGCGCACGCGACGCGTAAAGTCGCTAGACCTAACCCAGACAGCACGGTTTCGTAACTGTGAAAAATTTCTGATGGAAGACGTGTAAATAAGGACGTCATTAACGTATGATGGTTGAAGTTTTGAGGAATCTGGGCCACCGCGAGTCACGTTCGTGTGAAATAACGCGCTTGAATCGCGCACGTGCGCGTACGTAGATACCTCGCGTGGAACACGAGAGTTCGTACCGGGGGCGGTTGAAATTGCCGCAACCGCGGTGGCTTAGGCGCAATCGTCGTCATTAATTTGCATATTAATAGATCGTTTGGCATTCCGGTCTCTCTTTCTCTCTGGTTGGTTGCGGGCGTTCGAGCGTTGCTCTTGCCGCAAAATTATTCAGCGGTCGATCGAAAAGGAAGAGCCGTCCGGAGAATGGCTCGAAGCACGATCGCCGCGTACTGCGCAATTTTGGTGCAACCGATGCCAAACGATATCGAGCAGACGACAGCCTAGAATTCGTAATAAGCGTCGATGCATCCATGCAAGATGAAACGTAGCGTAACTCGATGTCGGACTGGTAGAAAGCAAATTACGCGATTGCTAATGGAAAAACACGCGTTAGTCCGCTCGTAGCCGGCAATCTTCGAACTCGATTTCCATCCGTTACACGTACCTTTTATACGCTCGATATTTTGCCTTATTAATTTCTCGGGGGACGGACGTTAACGACCGACTGGATAATTATCCGACGTATTTACGTTCGTGGAATAATTGGCTAGGAGGTAATAGCTTGGACGAGGAGACACGGTCGCGGGACCACCGTCGTAGATTTAACGACGATCGATAAGAATATATCGAGTAAACAGGTGGGTTGCTCCGGAAATATTTGCATAAATCGACGGCAAGGTATCTCGATCGCGATCCCGTAAACTGGCGCGAATGATTTTCGTTTGCGCGACGCGAGCCACCGTGGTAGGTATGCACGGCAGAAAGCATAAACCGCAGGAAACTTACTCTTTCCGTTTTTGTTGTACCGCTGCATGTTGCTTCTGGTTTCTTTGACGCTCTCTCGAGTGCCCAGAGACTGCCACTTGTGGATGCTGTGCGCCGACATCGCCGGGTAATCGTGTTTCGATTGGTATCCGTTGTACCGAGACCCGGTATTGCTCTCGTACGTCCTCGAATCTCTGTAATCGTAATTTTTGTTGACTACGGGCCTGGGGGTGGTGGTGCTCGTGGTGGTGGTCGTGGTGGTCGACGTCGAAGTCGACGCGGTGAACGTGGTCTCCTCCTCCTCTTCCTCCTCCTCGTGCTCGGCATAATCCTGAACCAAACGACAAACGTTACGATCGATCATTACTAGGGACGGCTGCAATTGCTATTTCCGAATCACGAGCCGGAGGAACTAAATATACGGCATCGTCTCGCCCGGGGATCGACAGGAACGACGAGCATTTGCGTTTTTTCGATCGTGGGCGGCCGATTTTTACACCGAGGATAAACGTTAATAAGCGAATTTGCATCTCGAACCGCTCGGAAAGGGAACAATCCGAGACCTACTTAACGGCCGTCCGTAACATCTGGATCGTTTGATCTCGTGCCGCTTAATAGAAACAATCGTTTGGGTCGCGGGCACGTGTACGTACGGTACTTAGGCAGCGACTCGAATCGGGGGAGATTTATCCGAGGTTCGTTCGCGCTCTCGACTTTGCCAGCTGCCATTTCGTCGATGGACACTCGAAACTCGAGGCCGTCTGCCCCGTTCCTTTCTCGCCTGTCTCTCGTTCATTCCACCTACGTATGCACATGTGCTGCATTCGCGATCTCGTTCGGCAGACGCGTCGCGAACGCGCGCAGAAAAACACTCTCCGGATCGACGCACTCGAGATTCGAGAACGATTCGACGACCTTTTAATCGCGGCACGTTCCGACGTAATCGCCAATTTTATTCGCGAATAGAATTAACGATACTTAATAATGTATGCTCACACCGGAAAACGTCGAGTTTTACTCCCATAAACGCACGACGTACCGCGATAATAAAAACAATTATTACTCGCCATTCGGTGCACGATACTCGAGTGCTCGCCGATGGGTCTGCAGTAAAACGCTACGACTTCTCGTCTTGTAGCTCTGTCTTTTTGCTAGGCGCAGACATATTGGCAAAAAGGGCTTGACGTCGTCTATAAATCCTAAAATTTTAGTTACTGAGAATCTTTCGTTCTTTTTGGTTTCGATAACAAGGTCAGTAAAGCGTATCTGTGTTATCTAATACCGCCAAGGGGTTTAGGTAAATCGACGAAAAGAAACCGCGCGAAAATCGTGAGATAGCTCTTGACGCGTATCGCGTGGTTATTGTCGGGGCACGCGTCCAATCTTGTTACGGACACGGACGAGTAAACGCGAGCACATAACAATAGAGTCTCTCCGCGATTCGCTGGACGGAGAATAATTAAATTGAATAGCGAACGCCGCGTCGCGCCGCAATGATAATCGGCGAGAAAACAAACGGAGACGCGGGAGGAGAGAAATAAATTTCGGAGAATCGAGACGAGTTTTACGACGCTCGTATCGGGGGTCACCGGTTCCGATCGTCGACGGCGAGCGAGCACGTGAAAATTTGCGATAAAAAGAACCCCGGATGGGGTCATCGACACGGCATTTATTCTATTAACCGGTTAGACGCGCTCAAGGATTTCGCGTTTCGTCGTAACACTAGATAAAACGCTCCCAACACCGATAACGTCACAACTATTCCATAAACTAGACCACACTCGTGTTTTACAGTCGAACGAAAGTCATTTTCCTTCGGTTTGACGATGATTAATCGCGCGACGCGTCGCGTTCGTCGCGCGGTATCGCGCTTTCGATGATTTATTCCCGCTCGATTCCTAAAATTCCGACGATCGATTCGAATTTAATGGAAAATTCTTTCGCGTCCGATCGAAACGGTGCAAAGATCACGAGAAGCGATCGGGAGCTTGTTTGTATGCAGTCCGCGTATAGGAACGAGGACGGTCGTTAAGCGCATTATCGTGCATCGTCTGTCCGCCGCTATAAAATATTAGACTCGCGCGCACGCCAGCTGGAAAAAAGATGTTGCACTCTTGGCACGAATTTTCACGGTAACGAACCGAACAATTACATCTCGCGATCGGTACTCTCTCGATTTTTACTCGAAAACGTTCCTACCGCCAGACAACGATCGCCGTTACAAATTGGCCCGAGCAAACAGTCCCTTCGGAGGTGTAAACCTTCCAGCCGGAAATTGTGTAAAAAAAAGGGCTCGAGGAAAATATTTTAAGCGGCCTTAAATGCAGCTTGCGTCTCACGATGCACTTTCAGTGCACCTCCTGTTATTAAACATCGAGCCCGGGCCCGAACAATCTCGGACCACCCAAAAATCCTAGCGGTGGTCCGTTTAGAGATAGGGCTCGAAGAAGCCTGTCATTACCATTATGGAAATCAGGATTGCATATTTTCGCGTTAGACGTCGTCGTCGGGTCTCAAGCTCGATCGTAAACTTGACAATTGACAATGATCCGCGACGAAGAGGATCGTTCTCGTTGGAACGAGTCGCGCGTACGCTCGTAAAGGTAGTATTTCGACCTTCGGTTTCCGGCGCCTCCCAGATTTCTCGCATACTATGGCGCACATGCGAGCGTACATGCACGTTATACCGGTTCGAGCGTCCATTCCCACGGTAATTTTAAGTTAGCCAGATACCGAGGCGAAAATGCACAAGATACGAGGGGAGTTGGTAGCCGATGTCCATACAAATCGCGAGTACGTCGTTCCGAGAAAGGGATCGCCTCGCTGCCAAGCTGTCTGCCAGTGGCATCGTCGGACGCAGTCATTCGGCATGGGAGGCCGTAAGCCGTAAGCCGACCGCGATCGTCATCGATAATACACGCTCGTAACTTCTAAGAAAGGATTCGCGCCCACGGGGCTAATTGATACGAACGACCATCGCCCGGGACACCTGGGGACGCGTTAATCGAACAATGATACACCTGCGTCTATTAAATTGCTTTTAATCGACGCGTCAATTCATTCGCACAGCGTAACGAAATCGACTTTTGCATTTTTTTAAATACGTAACATTTCCGAAATCTTCGTTCATCCGTTCGATATCCCGCGGATTTCGTGCCCCTTTCGATCGTACTCCGCTGTATTTTCTCGTCCGCGTTACCAAGCTTTATTAATCGCCGATCGTATCGAAGCCTCTTAACGATAATTGATTTGTAGAGAGTAGCGTAAGATGACCCGAACGATCCTTCTCTGCCCGAGTATTTCTTCTAGTGGTCTTAATTGTCTGGCACAGTCGGAATCATTGGTTAAACGTTTGTTCGTTTTACTCGCAACGAGGATCGTTATCGCGGCTAGATCGGCATTTACAGCTAGCAGCCTCCGTCGGCCAGAATTGTCTTATCGTCGTCAAGATAAGTGATTTATCGATGTTCCCCGGTGACTAGCAACGAATGTTTCCGTGCGCCCCACCATAGCAATGGTACAACGAAAATTCTTTCGCGAAATCTTTTCGACTCGCCGACGAATATTTCAATTCCAGGTGGTTTTATCGTTTCGAGCGTAGGAGGATCCCCTCGTTTCCAAGTATTTTCATTACCGAACCCGATAACGAAACGAAAGTTCTTCCTATCGCAGAAATTGGCTGGGGGCCAAGAAAAAGTGCTCGCGGAACCCACGGCTCGTTCCAATAAAATTTACACCGACTCGCCGCGGAAATGCTTCCTTCGCTCTTTCGTGGTTTTTATCTGCCCCGTCGTCGGAAGCTTCCTCTTATTTCGCTTCCGTTAATTCTGTATTTTATCGTGGCAATGTCGCGTGTTATCTGATTAAAAGATCTTACGTATAGAATCGGTAGAAAATTCCTGTCTAAAGGCGTGATTCCACTGAGACAACACTATGCGACCTGTAGCATGCTACTTCTCAAAAATTACCATTTAGTTATTTCGCTGAAATAGTATATGCATCATGTCTTGGGAAACCATAGCTGCAACTGCATATTTGCTAATAGCTTCAAGTAATCGAAGAAAACAAGATGGTGGAGGTGAAGAATCTCAAAAAGAATTTTTCCGTAAGCTGGTTGCTGATGCTGAAAGTTTATTCAAAAACTTTACTCGAATGAGTAGAGAAGATTTTGATCGACTGGCTATTGGATAACTGGCGACATTGCTCGACATGTTCGATCTTGTCGATTCGAACAAACAATATCAAATAATCTCGCATTTCTTCATTTCGGAAAGGAAACAAATGAATGTGTAGCAAATACACATGTTCAAGTGTTTACATAACGTTGATTCCATGTTGCTTAAATATTGTCTCAATAAAATTGTGTTTTGTCGCATGCTACATGTTGCTTCAGTGGAATCACGCCTTAAGATTTACCCACGAAGCACGTAACTTTGATCGTGTTTCGCCTCTGTTTGAACAATCCGGTTGGTCGAATACGAGGAAAAGATACGTGCTCCGTCTTTGTTAAAATCCTTTCTACGGCACTCGATGCTAGATATTTGCCGAACGGAGGCTTATCTCTGTAACGTTGTCATAGCGTGACCCTGAAATAAAAATTAGGCCTGATCGACGTCGAGGAAAAAAAATACATGACGTAACTGGCCGACTAGACGCGTTCGATAAAAATTTCCTATTCAAATGTCGAGCGAAAACATGTTCTTCCTCGCGTGACCTATTTGTATATCTTGAAAAACGGTATTCGCTAACTCGCTTTAGTTTTTCGTCCACCTATTGCGGCCGTTTATCGCGAATGACACGATTTTTAAATGTATCTGCTATGTTTGGTAAATTGTCCGCCGAGGCGAGCAAGTTCGAATCAGCCTTGCTGATACGTACAGCGTTTTCCGACATGTTTGTTAACATTTTTCCGCAACAAGTGGTCGGTCGAATCCCTTAATACTCTAATACCTTAAAATTGGACATCTCGGATGAATCGGAGAGGACGGTTTGCCCGTCATCCTTCGATAATCGGTCGATTCGGTACGCTTTAGGCACCGGTCTGCGCGCGATTCACAGATACGTAATTTACGATCGATGTTTCACCAGCGCCCCTTACTTTTTCTCTTTTCTTTCGCGGGTGGTCCGGGATAGACAGAGTTACGAGTCGGCCTCTAACGCCGGGCAACATTCTGGATGGTTCGTAAAATGAATCGCTAACGATTAACGGGAACAATGGAAATGGAAAACCGCCGGTACTGAAAGTTTAACAGTCCGGGGAGATAGAAGAAACGAACGAATCGAGTCACGCGCACTTTGACATCGTTCGTTCGCGCTAACCAATGAGATCATCCAGAAGTTCTCCGACGCACAGTTGCTGGTCGTTAACACAGGGAGAAGGTGCAACGCCTGCATGACATCATCTCGTATTCACGCCTTGCAGAACACGACGGTGCACAGCCGTCGACACTCCTTAGAAAGTCTTCGGGATAAATAAATGCCTGGAAATTTATTTATCGTTACTCCTGTGGCAGCCGCTTGCGATAAATTTATCGACGGGATCGCGCCGGGTATCGGAGAATAGATCTACGCAGGACAATGGCCGTGCTTACCGCTACAAATTACCAGACCGAGGAATTGCGCGCGATCCTTGGAATCGGTACGTTTCGATTTCCATCATTTCGTCGATCCTCGTTAAGATCGAAGGCCATCGCCAACACGGAATCGATGGTTTCCTTCTCGTCATAGCGTCTATACTTTGTGGTAAATACAGTTGGCAATCGACGATCGATCGAACGTAATTCGTTGCGTAATCGTGAAAACGCAATCGGTAATCGCGGTGAAGTTTTCTCTCGATAAAATTACGCGATCTGCTCGTAAACTACGCAAGGTAAGATGAACGATTAACGGTACCTGCTCGTGCTTAAGATTCGATCGACGAACGAAGGCAGTAGCATAAGTAAATACGACAGCGGACAGTCGTTATTTAAATGGAGTAGCGCATCGAAAAACGGAGCAGGACGCCGTGGTAGGATTTTACGCGGACTCTCGATCGAGGAACGTGCCGATTACACGTACGGATCTAGTGTGTCGCGGTGGTAATGGCAGACTACCGAACCGTGTAACGATTGATACGTAAGAGGGGAATGCGAGTGACTCTAGCTAGGACTATGGACGATTCGCCTGCTCGATGTTTAATTAACCGAACGCGTTCGCATTCCGAGGCGTGGACGCGATCGGAGACTATGTACTCGTACCGTGCAAACCTCTACCGTCGTCAGGATGCATCTTGTCGTTATTGTCATTCGTTGGAAAGTCGTCGCGCCAAAACGTTCCGAGATAAAGCGACGGATCGAACTGCTGATACCGCTTCCGCGATCTATACGCGTACGCAGGCTCCGTTAAAAGTTAAAAGAGGCAGACTCCTCTCAGACCGGTTGAATCGCGTGGCAAAAACCGTGTCGCTCGATACCGATACAAGCGTCACCGGTTCGATGTTATCGCAACACACGGTGGAACCGAACGAACCGCGCGCGGAATGAAGTTGTATTTTTGTTGTCGTCTCGCGCCAAGTTTCTCGTACCGATCGAAGGGACAGGACGCGAGAGGGAAGGAGGATGACGGAGGAGAAACGGATTCGTTCGTACAAGGTGGTTTTCATTGAAAGAACTCGTTTGTCGGGCCAAATAGGGTCGCTCCATTCATCCCAGAACGGAGCGCTTCACGGACGCGGAGTATCTATTAACGGTAACGGAAAACTGTCGCTTCGATAACGGAAATAGACGTTTCTGCTCTCTGCGATTGTTGTTTACGAGCGGACGAAAATTGTCTAACGCAATTATCGTCGGTCGTCTCCTACGAAATCCGTCTCGTACGGTTGAAGAGTAATCTGTTTGCGCGAAACGTTCGACGTCTGTCATCGATATTCGAATCGTTCGCGAGGAATCATAGCGATGACTCGACGCGCGAATCGCCGGTCGCCAAGCGTACGGTTTCAAACGCGGCAGCGTGCATTTTGAAGCGGGTCAACTATTTTTATCCTACCGCGAGACGCGTCCTCCTCTCGGTCGTTGTCCATTAGACACAGCAACGCGATTCTCCTCGGATCTCGCGTACTTTCGCTGCTCTTTCGAACGATGACTAAACAGAGGTACCGCTCGATAGACTATGCGGACGAGGAGTCCGTGAACACGATGAAACGCGATGTACCGACACGACGAGGCAAGCGGGCATCCTTAATGCAATTGAAAAGTTTCCACCGGCGATCGGTTCTTTCGCGACACGTCGCGGCACTGTAAATTATTCATCGATAGCGCGCGCGTCGGGGAAAGAACGCCGCGAACGCGTGTCTTTGCAGATGGATCGTGCGATCGAGCAGGACGCGACGCGTGCGATCGCTCGTCGAGGAAACCCCTCGATGGTAGCTGAAATCGTCGCTGGCTTTTATTTTCTCGTTACGTGTCAATTATGTATACCGAAGGATATTAACCCGTTAGCAAAGCGACATTATTATTGTAAACTGTCGTAACAGGTACAATGGCTGGATCGTTATGCCCGTTATCGCGCAACCACGTCCGGGAATTGGAGTTACGGTAGGCGAGCAATTTACGGTGCAATTAGCGAGACGTAATCACGATCCGTTCTATCGATGTTACGCGGCGGATCGATATCGATCTTGTCCACCTCCATCGGTCGCGTTTCAGTTAGTTTTCTGGAATATCCTGTACGCCGTATCGATCCACGTAATCCAGAACCAACCTCCGCCTGGAACGTACGGATAACGGAAGGAAGATTTTAGATGCTTTCCCACGCAAGCCAAACGTCGCTCCTCCGTTGCAGATTCATTAGTAGGTACATTAACCTTTTGCGCTCGGAGACTTTTCTTCGATCATCCACTACTCACACAAGCACAATTCTTTACGGGAGATTCTAAAGGCCAATATAAGACGAAAATCAAGAATATCAATTTCTTGATTGAGGTTTTGTTAAAAAGTTATTAAGAAATTAAACTAAAAGATTTCAAATCATTCTGTAAAAATTATTTTCGGTTACGGGAATCAATTATAATCATTTTTGGTAAATAGACATACCCCCGAAATCTTAACCACTTTCGAGAAAAAAATTCAGTAAGTGGAGAAATTTTTCAGTGAAATTAAAAAATTTCAAATCGTTTTAAAAAAATTATTTTTGGTTGCAGGGGTCAATTACAATCATTTTTGGTGAATAGACATACCCCCGAAATCTTAACCACTTTCGAGAAAAAAATTCAGTAAGTGGAGAAATTTTTCAGTGAAATTAAAAAATTTCAAATCGTTTTAAAAAAATTATTTTTGGTTGCAGGGGTCAATTATAATCATTTTTGGTCATTACACATACCCCCGAAATCCTACGCAGTTTCGAGAAAAAAATTCGTCTTATTTTAGCCTCTAAAATCTGCCCTTAAAATTTTTCCCAGGGATGGTCGAACATCGTTGTGTTTCCTTCGAAGGTACAGCCGAGTGCAAAGGGTTAAAAATCATCACCCGTGCTTAGAAGCTACGCTACGCCGATTATATGCATCGCATCGAACTCTTCCATTATTAGTTAACCGTTAAATGTTATTGTACGTTACGATCTATGCGACAATTTGTACGTACAGATAATTGCACAGAGTCCCGCGACAGCTAATAATCCCGTAGGGGGTTGAATGGCGCGTATAAAAAGCAGAAACTGTAACCGAGGAAGCAGCCGGTGCGTGCCGTCTTCTTCGAGGAATCGTCCTTTGTCAGAGCATGGCGTACGACGTATAAGTACATAGGATGTACTTTCTTTCGCACCGTCCTTTCGACGACACGCGCCGTCCCATTGTTCGCGAAAAAAAGGCACGAGGCCCCGCTAGGCACGCGTAATTGTAAAACAATGTCGCGCGACGCATAACTAATATACGGGCCCGTTATGCGCGATAATCTCTCCCCTCCTCCCCCTCCTCCCGGTGAAACTCGTACGCCCGTGGACCAGTTTAGATCGGTCGCGTTACGATTTCAATACGCGTTCGACTCCGATGCGCCGAAAGAGACGGTGATCAAGAACGATCTTTCGAAATTCGATCGACCGATAGGTCCGGTCTCATTTACCGCGGACAATGCAACGGCGAAGTTTCTCGATCGGCAGGAATGTCGGTCACCGACCGCGACCGTCGCGTACCTACGATCGTAATACGCAGGATTGTTCGTAATTGAAGAAACGTCGCGTTCCGAATTGGAAAACGCGCGCGAGAATCGACCAAGAGGAACGTCGATGCGCAGTAGATCACAGACAGGTTACGAGTTTGGATTTGAGCGTTACGAACCGTATGTACGGGGATCTAGATCTCGAGTATGTAAACGTGTTGCTCGATCCAATAATTCTGGACGGTACTGTACGTAAATAACGACGAGCTTAAAAATATACGCAGCGGTCGGCCCGCGGGACGAGAAATAGAAACTCTCGATCCGTTTACTATTGTCGCGCGGCTCGACGAGCATCGAACAGGTGTCCGCCAGCGTAATTTATACTCGCAAGGGTGCGAGAAACGATAATTAAGATAATCGAAGCTGGAGGCGCACCGTTCCGCGATCGTTGCTCGCGAAACCTGTTGCACGGTGCGTGTTCCGCGTTCGTTCCACGCACCGCGTTCCACCGCGTGCTTTACGGCCTCCGTAATTGCCGTTTTCTTCGATCACCGACGACGACACCGACGCTTACGAGGTTATCGCGACGATTAACGTCGACGTATAGTTCGAACTCTCCTCGAAATGTCATCGTCGTTGGGTCGCGTTCAATTACATGCGATGATCCTCACCGTCATTAACGATCGCTCTCGGCTTACCTTCTCGACGTTCATTACACGGGTGTTTCGAAAATCAAAGCCAGGGAATAATTCTATTTCTTGATTCGAATTTAATATCTTACCGTTCTAAACCGATCGTTTATCTTCCATTCTATTTTTAGATTATTTAATGCCGCTTGTATGCAACGCCATCGGCTACTGGCGCACCTTTCGGCGTAACATCTCGATGAGTATGTACCGGCCTTAACCCGGTCCGACGGATGCGAGCCGTTCGTTTTCAGCGTTTCGAAAATATTCCGTGACTAATGGCGCGCGCACGCGCCAAACTATGACGCAACGAAAAACTCTTTAGTAACGTAAGCGCAGGTGAAAATTTTCCCTCGAATCCTCGAGAGCCTTCCACGAAGAAGTTGCCGGTGCAAGGACTTTGCGAAACTCTCGATTACGCGACACTTTATCCGACGAAACTAAAGAAATATCGGTACTCGTGGAATACCTAAACAACGAGCATTCGTTATGCGAGAGTGGCGCGAAAAATTCGAATTTTTTACGATCTCCAGTCATTTTACTGTAGGTGTCATTGAGTTTGTAAATCCTCGGATCGACGGAAGCGAGGATCGCGAGAACCGTTGTCCAAAGAGCAAAGAGCGTCCGTCCGCGTTCCGACGTCGCGTCGCGGTGTAGGTCGTCGTTGTTTCGCATTTCGACGGGGCCCCGGGTGTGAGCACCGTGCGTATCGGGATGTCGCCGGATCATTCGCGCGTCGTCGCCGAAATAGCCGCCGGCTCAAGATAGACGACTCTCCCGGTGTCTAGCTGGCAAATGTTGGTAAACCAAGTTAGAGAGTCAGTGCTACGGGAAGGTCGTTGCACTTGTCGGACATCATCCGCGGAAACATCATTGCTTACATTTTCTAATAATCACCAAGAGAAACGGGCGTATTTCGAGCATAATCGTGTCTAGAAAATAATTTCAAACCGCGTGAACGTAGATGCGATATTGTGGAATCGAATAGAGGCCTGTTGGTTAACCTAGTTAACCCGCTCTCACGGTGGATTACGCAACTTTGGTTTAAACCACACTTGAGTTTCATCGGGCTATTCTTATAATTAGTAATTTACCTGTTCTCTCGTCGGTTACTGTAACTTGGTCCGGTTAACCGGATCACGGTTAGTCAGCGGTTAGAATCCCTAATCGGAACTGGACGGTTCGATAGCTTAGCACGGCTATCGACGTCGAATCAGCGAAACTTTTTAAATTCTTGCACCTGACGGTTTTATGCTCGGAATGCGTCCTCGATGGAAGTCGATTGCTTCCGCGGCGTTCGTCTTTCAACGGTTTCAACGACATCAGCATTCGATCGAGGCGACGATTTCGCAACGCCCTCGGACCTCTTTCTCGGAAACACGCGCCGTCGCTCGCGCGAATATTAACGACGCGAATTCGTCGATTGGTCATTGATGTCGCCGTCCCGACTGATTCACAGACGGTGTCGACGCTTCGGGAATTTCATCGACGCGTCGGTGACGCGCGTTCCTGGCTTGTCTCCGATGCGTCGGGAGGAATGTATGTCGAGAATACATGTCGGGGAAACGTGTTTCGCCTGTCGCGAAAACGGACTTGGGTGCGTGTCATCGATTTCACCGCGACAGCTTTGCCATTTTCTTCCGTCTTAATTTGCATGTTTCGAGATCCGACAGATTAGTTCACGACCAAGCCATTCTGTCGAATCTACGATGCCTGAAATCTTTATCTATTATGAGACGGTAGACGTCAAAGTTAATAGCTCCAGTTTAACGAATTAATTCAAGTTAAAGGAATAATAACTACGATAACGTTAACTAAGAATAGGAGAATAGAGTTGCACAAGGATAGGCGTAGAACTATTTCGTTTGACGAGGAAGCGTCGAGAGTCCGGTGCATAAAGCTGTTACGACCACAACGCGAGAAAATAAACGTGACAAACGAGATTACCAAGCCCCGATGTCGTGATCTCGCCTGGTTTCTGGTCGACGCATAATAATTCACCGACGCGTCGCAGTCGTCGCAATAATATCCATGGACGTGTCACGGTAACTGAAAATTGGACCGCATAGTTCTCTATTTTCTATGAACGTGTATGTACGCAACCGCGTCGTCCAACAGATTTTTTACAACGGCGCTTTAGCACCTTAGCTCGTAATTATTCAGCTCCACCTATTCTGCAAATACCAATCTCTCGCTTTCCTTTCTTTACACGGGTACTATCGACGTTTCCAGTCTGTAACGATACGCTCGACCTAACGCGAATCTCCCTAGCCCTTCTTTATTCCTTAACTCACGGATTCTCGTTAATAAATCTTTGGTCTCTGATCTTTTTCCATATTTGAGTTTATAAGAATGTAATCCAAGGTGCTCGTCCTTTCTGCGAATCGCGCGTTAACAAGGACGATTCGATGCTAGAAACAATAGAGCGCAAACGCGTTTCCTGGAACCGCGTAACGTTATAGCAAGATCGCGAAGGCATTAACCGTTCGAGCACACGCGTACGCGATAAATTCACAGCGGATCAGCATCCGCGGGGATCTCGTCGGGGTTCGTTGACTTTTCCATGAAAATCACATCGCTGGGCTGGCGAGTTCCGCGGGGAAACGCAAACCAGAAACGGCGCAACTGCAGCAGACGTATTGTTTGGCATTTCCAATTTCTCGTTTCCGTCAGTGAAAACAAACTAGCCGTAGTTCTATTCGAGAGGAGCGCGATAGCTGGCGAACGGTATCGCACGAATCGGCGCTGCGTGTTCGAGCGACAGGATGCTGCCAATTCAAGGATCATTCGTGTCGTAACTGTACATTCCTCGATGACGTTGGCATCTTGCGCAACCGCTTCTTAACGAGATTGTTTCTTCGTTGTCGAATACTCGTTCTTGACTCCTCGGCGTATTTCGGGTACCAGACGCGACCGAGCGACCGTTCGATAGGAAATCCCGCGGCGATCGTATAATTGGAATGCTAATCGACCCGTTAATTAGTTCGAGCGCGGGTACAAATTGACCAGGGAGATCCGATCGCGATATCCAATTAGGCGCGTGCCTTCCTCTGCGACAGTTCCGTAGGCTAGCTATCGTTTGTAATTGCAAATACGTTGCACGGAAATATCGTGCCCGACAGCCGATACACGGGAACGCCTAGAAAGTTGAGGGGAAGTTACCGCGACGAGTAATATTTGCATAAAGCAACGTGCAACTCGCGACTGTACGGAGGACGCGAGGAAAGTATCGTAAATTCGTGAAATCGTCTTGACATTTTCGGTTATGCAATCGAGCCCATCGATGCACCTCGCGCCTAGTTATTTTATTTTCGGCGTATCTACGACGATAATAGCCGTTGTCCCACTAAAGACACAAAGTTACAAAAGTGTTCGAGCATTTGTACCGAAACAGCTGTAATTATCTCGTCGAGAGAAAGTAATTATCACCGACGGGTGAACCAAGGATTTGGGGCCTACATTCGTGTTGGGCGGTCAATGCGTCCAAGGATCGCCGAATTTTGTGAAAAATCTTCCTTTTGCGACGACCCTTTAAAGGTTGACGCACGATTTTTCCTCGCCTCTTAATCACGCTTTGGACGAAATGTGTGCCACTATAATAACCCAAGGTACCCCGCGTGGTTGCTACGCGGTCAAATTTACGCGCATATGTGTGTGTATAGTGTGTGCTTAATGTATGTTTAGTATGTATTTAGCGTGACTTTAGTATGTTTACAGACGAGTAGCCAAGAGGCGATAAAGTAACGAGGGTGTACTGTACTCGTTCCTAAACATACTAGGGACAAGTTAAACGCACGTACTAAACATACAGTAAGCACACACTAAACATACACTGAGCACACATTATACGCGCACACGTGCAAGGTATGACCGTGCACAACGATCTAACTCGAGGTAAACAGAGGAGATTTCTCCTTACGAATTAATTAGGAAACTTGTAAAATTTGTAAATTTTTTTGGAAGAAAAAGAAACTTATTATTAACTTTTGTTCCTGAAGGTATCTATCAGTTCTTTGATACACGATCGCCTCGACCTGTCACCTCTCGGAAAGGGAGAGAGAGCGGAAACCGTGCCGGTTTTTAATTTGTACTAGTCGCAAGTCGTGTTTCCCAAGAAAGAAAATGCAGCGAAATTGATTATGATTTTTTGCAGAGGAGGTGTAGACTCGAACCGTTAGGGGGAAAATATAATAGGTTCAACTTGAAAGATCAGAAAAGATTGGAAAAGCCGAGTTCTCGCACGGTAGAATGCGTTCGGGCCCGTGTCAAATGTCAAAGGTAAAATTCCATTCGCGGTGGCCGATAGAATGCCACTTGGCGTACGATGGAGCGGAGTAGATACATTCATTTTTTTTTTTGTGGAATGGTTGGTTGGTGCGCGGTAACGATCGGCGATCGCGAGCTCCGCGGTTGCATATTTATGCGAGTTGCTCGCGCGTAGGAAGAACGAGACGTCTGTGAACAACGAGCGACCGAACGATCGTCGCGATTAACGAGCAAATTAAAATCTCGTCGAAGCACGAGGTGTGTATCGTCGTGTTACATACGCGATTCCGTGGTTGCGTTTTAATCGAGCACGACGCGCGCTCGGAGACGGAGGGGTGATTGCGTGCCAACAGAGAGAGGGAGGTTTAATCATCGTCCGAGAAACGACCAGTCAGCCAATCTCCTAATTAGACCGATTCGACGCGTAAGTCGCCTACATAGGACCAGCTATATTTCATTTTATCAACGCGAACGAAACGTCGTCTACAAATTATTTTATATACAGGGTGTTCGGCCATCCCTGGGAACAATTTTAATGGAGGATTCTAGAGGCCAAAATAAGACGAAAATCAAGAATACCAATTTCTTGATGGAGGCTTCGTTAAACAGTTATTAACAATTAAATTTAAACATTTCAAATCCGTCTGGAAAAATTATTTTCGGTTGCGGGGGTCAATTACAATCATTTTTGGTCATCATATATACCCCCGAAATCCTACCCACTTTTTAGAAAAAAATTCGAGAAGGTGTGAAATTTTTCGACAGAAAAAAAAATTTATCAAATCGTTTTGGAAAAATTATATTTGGATGCGAGGGTCAATTACAATCATTTTTGGTCATTACACATACCCTCGAAATCCTACGTAGTTTCGAGAAAAAAATTCAGTAAGTGGACAAATTTTTCTGCAAAATTGAAAACTTTCAAATCGTTTTAAAAAAATTATTTTTGGCTGCAGGGGTCAATTATAATCATTTTTGGTCATTACATATACCCCCGAAATCCTACGCACTTTCGAGAAAAAAATTCTTTATCGAAAATCTAATTAGGTGCCTAAATTCGACGAAAAAGAAAAATTTCAAATCGTACTGGAAAAATTATTTTCGGTTTCAGGGATCAATTACAATAATTTTTGGTGAATAGACATACCTCCGAAATCCTATCCACTTTCGAGGAAAAAAATCGGGTAGGTGGTGAAATTTTCGACGAAAAAAAAATTTTTCAAATCGTTTTAAAAAAATTATTTTTGACTGCGGGGGTCAATTATAATCATTTTTGGTCATTACACATACCCTCGAAATCCTACGCAGTTTCGAGAAAAAAATTCAGTAAGTGGACAAATTTTTCTGCAAAATTGAAAACTTCCAAATCGTTTTAAAAAAATTATTTTTGGCTGCAGGGGTCAATTACAATCATTTTTGGTCATTACATATACCCCCGAAATCCTACGCACTTTTGAGAAAAAAATTCTTTATCGAAAATCTAATTAGGTGCCTAAATTCGACGAAAAAGAAAAATTTCAAATCGTACTGGAAAAATTATTTTCGGTTTGAGGGATCAATTACAATAATTTTTGGTGAATACACATACCTCCGAAATCCTACCCACTTTTTAGAAAAAAATTCGAGAAGGTGTGAAATTTTTCGACAGAAAAAAAAATTTTTCAAATCGTTTTGGAAAAATTATATTTGGATGCGAGGGTCAATTACAATCTTTTTTGGTCATTACACATACCCTCGAAATCCTACGCAGTTTCGAGAAAAAAATTCAGTAAGTGGACAAATTTTTCTGCAGAATTGAAAACTTTCAAATCGTTTTAAAAAAATTATTTTTGGCTGCAGCGGTCAATTACAATCATTTTTGGTCATTACATATACCCCCGAAATCCTACGCACTTTCGAGAAAAAAATTCTTTATCGAAAATCTAATTAGGTGCCTAAATTCGACGAAAAAGAAAAATTTCAAATCGTACTGGAAAAATTATTTTCGGTTTCAGGGATCAATTACAATAATTTTTGGTGAATACACATACCTCTGAAATCCTATCCACTTTCGAGAAAAAAATTCAGTAAGTGGACAAATTTTTCTGCAAAATTGAAAACTTTCAAATCGTTGTAAAAAAATTATTTTTGGCTGCGGGCGTCAATTACAATCATTTTTGGTCATTATCCATACCCCCGAAATCCTACCCACTTTCAAGAAAAAAATTCTTTATCGAAAATCTAATTAGGTGCCTAAATTCGACGAAAAAGAAAAATTTCAAATCGTACTGGAAAAATTATTTTCGGTTTCAGGGATCAATTACAATAATTTTTGGTGAATAGACATACCCCCGAAATCTTGCGCATTTTCGAGAAAAAAATTCGACGAAATGATTGAGAATTAATTCTTAACGAAGCCTCCATCATCAAATTGGTATTCTTGATTTTCGTCTTATTTTGGCTCCTAGAATCCCCCATTAAAATTTTTCCCAGGGGTGGTCGAACACCCTGTATACCATTTCTATACGTGTTTCGGCTGTTCTCGATTAAACAATCGTCGATGGTTCGGCCGGTTTGGTTCCTTCGATGACAAGCAAATCTTTCGTTGCGAAACAATAAACGTTTAATCGGAAATAGCCACATTGATGCGCCGTGTGTCGAGGCGGACGCATACGGTACACTTTCAGCGGTCGATCATCGGTCCAAGCCAATTATGTACCAGGTTTCTCGGAAGTAATTCAATCGTCGCGTCGATTTATGTCGCGATACGCGCCGTCGATTAAAGGCTCCGACGACCGTGGTGCGCGAAATCAAACGAGCAACTTATTATTTTCCAGAGAAATATGCAAACCGACTGTCGTTTGTTCAGACGGCGCCTACTTCCAAACAGGTATAAATTATTCGCGGGCATGAATTATTTACGAAAGGACTCCGTATCCGTGAGTCTTAATTGTAATCGATTGCCGACAAGGAAAACCCGGAAATTAACTGTTCCCCGGATGATGGATGAAAACGACTTAATCGCGGTCGTATTCGTCGCGTTACGTCGCGTTGCATTGTCGCGGGAAAAATTCAATCGACAATGTATCATTAGTTGCAATTATCTAGATCGTTCGAAGGCCCGCGACGGTAGTCTCCGCGTGGCGCATGCATATTCCTCGGGGAATTATTAGATTGGTTTAGCGGCGCGAGATAATATCCCATCTCGAGTCGGTGCATAAATATTGAACGTACGTGCGCGAGCATGTAAGTATCGTAAAGTAGCGTCGAGGGTGTACGACGAGTAAACACGCGCCGGAACATCTATGTAAACGCGAAGGCCCACCGGATCACGGAGGCGCGTGTTTTTTTGGAAGCCTGTCCAAATCTTGCTAAGTAAAACGCGAGAGGGGTTAGCTTAACGCCTTTGCGTCGCACAGTGGTCCGGAAACAATTTCTTTCTCTTTCCTCTGCGCTGATGCCCTGTTAGAATATCACGTTCGATAGTAGTCGAGTGTACGTGCACACGAAAATCGAAACAAGCGTGCTGGATACCCCGGGACCGTTCTCACCAAGCATCGTAAAGTGTGATTTATTCGACTGTCCTCGTGTCTCGCCGGTAATTGTTCCGCGTAACGCGATATATATAAGCCAATTTATCCCGTACGGCTCGGCAAAGTGGTCGCGACTCGATGTAATTCGCGCGATTTGCGCGGCCTGATTAGCCGAGCCTGTCGTTAATGCGAGCGCTCGCGCGATAATTATAATATCGAACGACGCGACGGCCGCGTATCGACAGGTGAATGTGACTGGGAGCAATCGGTGGGCGAGATATCGTGGAAAATTGCAAACACCGGCGGAGAATATGCGCGGGAAATACGGGCAAGAGGAACGTTACAGCAATATCGAGATAACTATAACTCTGACCGAGTATCGGGTGCACCAACTTGCAAATCATTTTTGCCAGCCGACAAGAATGTCGCTGCCTGACCTCGCGAATGCCAGAGTATACGCGACGAACCCGTATTTTAATCACGGTTGCTCGTCGACGCGGTCTACCGGCGTTCTAATTATCGCGATCGATACAGGGGGACATTATAGCGATTGATCGATGACAGCAACGGGGATCGATGAAAAGTGCTCGAGCACAGGGCGCACCTACTGCAAGGGAGGCAACGAGGCCAGAGAAAGAGAATTCCTTCGCGTCCGGACAAATTAGGAAGGCGAATTGAGCGATTAATTTTATGGCGGGCAACCATCGGAACGACCGTTTCACGCATCTCTCTGGCTCGAGCATAAAGCTTCTTTATGGCGAGGGCACGGGGAACGGGGAGCTTTGGTGCGTCTCGTACGATCTCGTCTCGTCTCGAGTAGGCATTTCTTGGCCACCCAACGTTTCACGGTCGGGGATTTACCGCGGCGAGCATTACGATTTTAATTCCTCGGATTTGTTGCATCCGTTCCGGAGCTACGCGGACCCTGCACGAATCTAGAATACGATCGAACAGTCCGAAAGTTTGGCAGAGGTCGTTCGTGGTTTAACGACGGCTGCGCCGCGTTCTACGGGGTCAGGGGTTCGTGTATGCGTTTCCCTTTTGCACGCGCAAATAGAAATGCACCAGCAGCGCGGAAAGGAGCATTCTTCTTCGAAAAGGTTTGCTCGACGAATGTCTGCGCGTTTTCACAGCCGATCGTCGAGCTCGATATTTCAGATTTTCGTTTGGTACCAGCCACCTGCGTGCCCGATGGTTTCGAGCTCGATTTAGGCGTAGATGCGACGAGTTTGGCTCGCGAGGACAGCACGGAAATATTTTTGGATTTTATCGGTACATCTGTTCGAGAATACGCGTGTTTGGAAAGGCTCCAAACGCACACGAGAATGACCCGGATTCGACACCGACGGCTCGTGAGCTGCGACCCGATCGCGTTTAACACGAAAATCGACGTCATCGGCCCCTCACGGAAGCAACGCGAAAGAAATTCTTATATTTTCGGTCTACTTTCCTTCGGTCGCACGGTAGGGAACGACCCCTCCTTTCTACGAGGGAAACGAACGCGACGATAAACGCATATTTCGGTCGTCGTGGGCATGTTTGCGCAATAACGTCCAACTAATCGCATCGTCTTGCAAAGCATTCGCTCGATTTACAGCGACGGTCGTTCGCATCCCGTGACAAATCCGACAGAGACTTAGTCATCTCGCATTGTCGTCGCGACGAGCGGTGGCAAACACCGGATAACGCGTTAAATAATTCACGGTTTACGTGCATTTCATCTTGGACGGCTTCCAATCCTCGATACACTAGTCCGGATGCAATCGACCGTAAATACCTCGGCCACGAGACAATTCCCGTTGCAGAGCTTCCAGGAATTAATTAGCCAGGACACGCACGAATATAATCGCGTCGGAAAGGCGCATGCGGTTCCGTAATCTAAACTGAACTTGCCGGCGAAATTCGTGAGTCACCGATTAGCGGGTAACCAGGCCTCGACGCGTCGCGACGCGGGAAACCACGACGCGGCGTTGCGCGTTTATTACTCGTTTCTTTATTTATGTTTCTTTTCAACAAAGACGGGGGAGGACGCGTACAACGATTATTTAAAAGCCATTTAGATCAGACCATTAAGTACTCTGTTAACAAAGAGTAAGTCAGCTACATTTGGTTATTAAAATTGAAAATTAAAAATTTGCGTTGTGGTCCTTGAAGAGCGTGAGTGTAGATATTGTAGTAAGAGGACGTATTCCAAAATTGATCTAACCAGCGTGCAGTAAGGTAATCTCGGCGTGTTCGTATCATTGAATTTGGCCTATTCTCGTCGATCGGATGGATGCACCCTGGTTCATTCGCGTGGATCCTCTAGATAGGCGGCGATGGCGGCGGCGATGAATCATCCGTCTCGGTAGATTAGTATGTAGCCGGCAAATTCTTCCTTGGTGGATCATCGACCAGTCTGGTCAGACTTTTTGACGGTCGGTCTCTTCGCTATCGAACCACGTTATCGAACTTTTGTCTGCATATATTTTTGACGAATCGTCGTGGTTGGCTCGCGGCAGAATCCCGCGTCAGCGCAGCGGGCGAAGAATTTTATACGCTGGCAAACGAGCTTCCGTGGCAAGCTTTTACGACCGATTTATGGGTGTTTCCAGCGAGACGGTCAGGTGGCAAAGTCATTTCTTAATGCTCCGCGACGAGGGTCCGTGGCTGTTTCGGCGAATCGCTGGAGAATCCGCGCGATGGTGTCCCAGCGGGACCAGCTCCGCGCGAGTAGCAACGAAAAGGAAAAACACGCGAGCGGAACGGAGAACGGTGAGCGGCGAGCCAGAGTAAGGGGGATAAACACGCTCCCGAACCACCAACCACATTTACGTAAACCATGCTTCTGTGCCTCTACCAACTCTATCGGATGTTTACGAAGATGCTGGTCAAGATGAACTGCATCCCGCTCTCGCTTCTCCGACAATTACAGTCGACGACCTGCCGCGAGTCGTGGATCGCGTTCGCATTGAAAACCCCGCGGTCGACTAACCGAGCACGCTCTGCTCCTTTTTTATCGATTCGAGTAGGTACTTATCGCGTTGCACCAATTAATCGCCGATGGAAGGACTACGCGCACAATCCATTCGTTAGAGAAATACTTTTCCTTTTATTTCTTCGTTTAATGGTATCTCCTTTAGGATACACGGTGTTCGGCCATACCTGGAAAAAATTTTAATGGGAGATTCTAGAGGACAAAATAAGACGAAAATCAGGAATATCAATTTGTTGATTGAGGCTTCGTTAAAGAATTATTAAAAAGTTAAGTTAAAAAATTTTAAATCATTCACGGAAAAATTATTTTCGGTTGCGGGGGTCGATCACAATCATTTTTCGCCATTACACATATCCCCGAATTCCTACGCAATTTCGAGAAAAAAATTCAGTAAGTACAGAAATTTTTTAGCGAAAAAAAAATTTTAAATCGTTCTAAAAAAAATATTTTCAGCTAGAAGGGTCAATTACAATCATTTTGGGTCATTACACATACCCCCGAAATCCTAACCATTTTCGAAAAAAAAATTCGTGTAGGTGCCTAAATTTTTCGGGAAAAAAATTTCAAATCGTTCTGGAAAAATTATTTTCGGCTGCAGGGGTCAATTATAATCATTTTTGGTCATTACATATATCCTCGAAATCCTATGCAATTTCGAGAAAAAAATTCAGTAAGTACAGAAATTTTTTGGCAAAAAAAAATTTTAAATCGTTCTAAAAAAATATTTTCAGCTAGGAGGGTCAATTACAATCATTTTTGGTGAACAGACATACTCTCGAAATCCTAACCATTTTCGAGAAAAAAATTCGTGTATGTGCTTAAATTTTTCGGGGGAAAAAAAATTTCAAATCGTTCTGGAAAAATTATTTTCGGCTGCAGGGGTCAATTATAATCATTTTGGGTCATTACATATATCCCCGAATTCCTATGCAATTTCGAGAAAAAAATTCAGTAAGTACAGAAATTTTTTGGCGAAAAAAAATTTTAAATCGTTCTAAAAGAAATATTTTCAGCTAGAAGAGTCAATTAGAATCATTTTTGGTGAATACACATACCCCCGAAATCCTAACCATTTTCCAGAAAAAAATTCGTGTATGTGCTTAAATTTTTCGGGGGAAAAAAAATTTCAAATCGTTCTGGAAAAATTATTTTCGGTTGCAGGGGTCAATTATAATCATTTTGGGTCATTACATATATCCCCGAATTCCTACGCAATTTCGAGAAAAAAATTCAGTAAGTACAGAAATTTTTTGGCGAAAAAAAATTTTAAATCGTTCTAAAAGAAATATTTTCAGCTAGAAGAGTCAATTAGAATCATTTTTGGTGAATACACATACCCCCGAAATCCTAACCATTTTCCAGAAAAAAATTCGTGTATGTGCTTAAATTTTTCGGGGGAAAAAAAATTTCAAATCGTTCTGGAAAAATTATTTTCGGTTGCAGGGGTCAATTATAATCATTTTTTGTCATTACATATACCCCCGAATTCCTACGCAATTTCGAGAAAAAAATTCAGTAAGTACAGAAATTTTTTGGCAAAAAAAAATTTTAAATCGTTCTAAAAAAATATTTTCAGCTAGGAGGATCAATTACAATCATTTTTGGTGAATAGACATACTCCCGAAATTCTAACCATTTTCGAGAAAAAAATTCGTGTAGGTGCCTAAATTTTTCGGGGGAAAAAAATTTGAAATCATTCTGAAAAAATTATTTTCGATTGCAAGGGTCAATTACAATCATTTTTGGTCATTACACATACCCTCGAATTCCTACGCAATTTCGAGAAAAAAATTCAGTAAATGCAGAAATTTTTTGGCGAAAAAAAAATTTTAAATCGTTATAAAAAAAATATTTTCAGCTTGGAGGGTCAATTACAATCATTTTTGGTGAACAGACATACCCCCGAAATCCTAACCATTTTCGAGAAAAAAATTCAGTAAGTACAGAAATTTTTTGGCGAAAAAAAAATTTTAAATCGTTCTAAAAAAAATATTTTCAGCTAGAAGGGTCAATTACAATCATTTTGGGTCATTACACATACCCCCGAAATCCTACGCAGTTTCGAGAAAAAAATTCTTTACCGAGAATATGCTGTGTGACAAATTATTATCCTTGATTTTCGTCTTATTTTGGCCTCTATCTCGCATTAAAATTTTTCCCAGGGGTGGTCGAACACCCTGTATACGATTAGAAAGAATGCGAAAGGTTGGTAAGAAGTTTGAAAAGAAATTGTTCGAGTTATTGGAAAAGTAAAAGGTCTGAATGGAAATCGTTCGAGGAAATGCATAATACTAAATCTCGGTTTCCAGGATATCGTCACGCAACGGAGGGATTAGAAAAGGAAAGAGCTTAGGAAACGAACAACGCCGAATTATCTGTTGGTGGTTTATCCTTGACGGCTCGGTTCGTCCCACGTTGTCGTTTTAAAAGAGCAAACTGGTGCAGGTGTTGGGACACGCTTACTTCCTCCGACCAGTTACCATAACACTTTCCGATTTTCGTAATCGTGGCGACTCGAGCTTCGTGTCCCCCCTAACATCGTGCGAGTTAGTATCTAAAGACGTACGGGTACAACTGCCGCCAACCGATGGTAAAACAAACGTTTCTGCACTCGATCGTGCAGCAATACTTCGCAACGTTTGTCTCCTCGAGAACTGGATCACGATAGATCGCGGACGAGCGCGATCGTGCCGACTAAAAATACATCGATACGTCGAATCGGGGAAAAGGCGACTATGTGCAGCCTGACAAACATTAACGATTGGACGTATATCGACTGCAGAAGGTGTTTCATGATATGTAGCACATACAACGATCGACAGGTGCTCTATATACATAGATATATCGATATTATAAACGATTCTCCACAGTAGACAGTCCTCGAAATCTAGGTATATCATTTTTACGTTATCGCAATAGTGCAAACCAAGGTCTCGAAGCTCTTGGCCTTGTTAATAGAGTAGCGCAATATTTTAACGACGCAAACATGTTGGAAATGCTTTATTACATTCTCGTCCTCGTTTAGAGTGTTGTTCGTTAGCGTGGTTTCCTTGCTTTAACAACCATGGTATCATTATTGAGAAAGTGCCACGCAAATTCCTTCCTCTTATTGCTTTTCCTATGGGTTGTCCTATTCCAATAACATGTCATAATTACGAAATCGTGCTGTCTCGTATGGATTTAACGACTCTTGAGAAACTGAAAGTGGCGTTCGATATCCTTTTTTGTACGCAAGGTGCTGCACGATCGCATTACGAGTCTAGATATTATCCAACAATCTCAATTTTATGTTCCTGCTAAAAAGCTAAAACAGCATACTTTGCTGTATCTGAAATCGTATCGCACGTTATACGGTAAATTAACTTTTCCTTATATTCTAGTTACACCTATGCATTCTCTATCGAAAGGTACTTCTATTAGTAAAACTAATAGTGACTAATTCTGCTAAATTGGTTACGTACAATGTTCAATAACTTTTTCTATTCCTGCTTCGTTGCATACCTTAATAAATTATTTCGATATTATAAAACTCAGTGGATTTAATCGTCCAAAATAAATAGGCCATGCAATATGACTTGCACGATTTATCTATCCGTCAAAAAAAAAAATTTCGTTCGCTCGAGAACTAGTCTAATTACTCGACTGAAATGAGACAGTGCATCGTTACGTATAAATCGCATGCAAGGTACAACGTCTAATGGAATATCTTCCGATAATTTATGCGACCGATTTCTTAACAGCTAGGCCTATCGTCGATTTATTTTAATGCCCCGTTAAGAGAAACAAGAAGTTATCGAGCACTGTATAGAAACAGTTCAGCAGAATGTTCGCGAAAAGGACGCGTAAGAAGTTTTGTCCGTTTAAAAGTTTCATTTCCGCGCTATGGTTACTCGTAAGACGAGAAACGCCCTGGTCGCGCGATTTCTGTTTAATAACGCCAAGATCGAAGATTCGCGGCAGAAACCGCGAGAAGCAACTACGCGTTCAATTGCTCCATTACCCGACGCGGTAATTCCACTCGGACTCGTCGGCCTGTACAAGTAAATCGCCGATGGAACGCGGCAGGTTTACCTTTGTAAATTGGCGCAAAAAGAACGAATCGCGATCCCGACGACAGCCGCCGTGTCTCCCTTTCCTTTTCTTTCATCCCGTGGGGGGAGGAAGAAACCGCCGACTACCGTAGAATTAAGGTGTTCTCCGAAACACCGTGAATCGGTGGCTAAACGCCAACCGTACTCTCTGCCACGGAATTGTTTCTGCTTTCGTTTCTCTCGAATCGCGACACGGATCGAAGATCTTGGAAATTCCTCTGTAGGATAAAAAGACTTTATTGCATCCTATGTGGGGTCTATAAAACGCACCCGTTCTCGACCGCTACCGAACGTTGTACGCAAAAGTCGTACGCGTCGTTGAGGTTTTGGTAGGGTGAAAAGGAAATATCGTCGAACACCCTTTGCGGTGTCGATTCCGCTCGAGCCTTGGAGTAATAAAGAGCGGCGCCCAAGAGCCGCGGTATTTCCGAGGTCGTACCTGTAGACGTCGGGTTGAGAATTTTGACGCAGATAAAAGCGCTTCGCGACCGGTTGGCGTCTGCTTCGTCAAGGTCGATCTAATCTTGGCCACCATAGGTAAGAGGAATCGCATGGTCGCGACGAATGCGCGCACGCTGTACATACTCGAACGTTAATAACGAAACCAGCCGGCGACGAAACTGCAACGAATTCGACGCGGTTCTCGGAACCAGACCGGACCGGACCGGATCGGAGCGTCATCGACGAGAATCGCGGAGTTTATTGTCAAGGACGTACCGCGAAAGGATATTTCCAGGCAAATCGTCGCGAATAATTTGTAGAATCTTTCCGTCGTGTCCGGGACCATCGTTTCGCGTTTCGATCGTCATTTTTCTGGAATATTTGCGGGAAACGAGGCGAAGCGGCGATGCGAGGCGACGGCGCAGGCGTAAATAGAAGCGGTCGCGCCACGAGGGAAGAGCGATCGTGCCCCGTAAAATCGAGCCACGACGATCTTAATCTTCGTCGACAAGGTCGATACCGGGGAACTCGAGCAGACTTTATGGCTTTCGGTTTCGATGTTGGCAGCGAACGTTCTCGAACCGGACGCGAAACGAACGGAGATTTTCGAGCGTCGATCGCGCTCCGATCTCTCGAAAAGAGTGCGCGCGCCGACGATCTAGATTCGACCGGGAAATACGTTCGACTCGCCGCACGGTGATCCATGTCAGTCTTCCAAACTAGAAAAGATATCGAGGCGTTGACCAAAGTTATTAAAAGCTAATAGTTATTATTTATTAGTTATTTTTTAACGTTGCCAAGTTGAAGATTACTTATTTGACGTATTACTTGACGTTCTCGGGCTAAATGGTTTCCTCGATCGGAAGCACTGTGCGACAGGCCGTCTACCGATCCGGCGCGGCGACGCGGTTTGCATATCGATCGATCCTCGCGTCTGCTTAGCTCGATTCGACGTCTGCGCCGGATGCTCCCGGGTCTAGCATCGTCGCCGGCGCGTACGCGTTCACGGTAAGCGCGAACAAAGGGCCCCGGTGATTTACAAAAGGTTCGCGACTCACCGTATTAGTGACGTCCGCCTGCATACCCGAGTCCTCCTCGATTCCAGCTTCGACGAGATCCTCCTCCTTCTCATTGTCCGAGGTATTCAGGTACTCGTCGTAATCCTGCTCGAGACTCTTGGTCTTGGCTCGAGCGTCTTCGATCTTCGGCCTGGGTTTCTTCTCCCGTCGATCGACGCTCGTCGTTGGGAATTTACGCTCGGTGAACGCGTTCGGCAACTTGCTGGACGGATCGTCGACGGTCTTCTTGCCGGGATTCGCGTATCGCGAACCGGCGGCGATTTTCTCGCGAACGGTCAGCGGTCTGGAGAGGTTCCTCGAGTCGTAACGGAAATTCCCGAAAGCTAGCCGTTTCGCGTAATCGTGCGCCTCGATGTTCCTGTACTCTCTCTTGACGGTCGGCCTGAGCGTCGTCGGATCGTCGGACGTCAACCTTTTGATGATGTCGTCGTACGTCTTCAGAAGCGGCTTCTTTTCGCTCTTGTAAAAATCATTGTCGAGCTCGTCGTCCGTTTCCTTGGAAGCCTCCTCCTCGCCTTCGTCGTCGTCCTCCTCCTCGTCGTTCATCCCTTCCGCGTGGTACTCGTAATCGTTGGAGTTCTCGCGTTCCCTTTCGTCGTTGTCGAACGCCAGCTTGGATTCGCTCGTGTTCCATTTCCTTCTCCTGTCGTCGATCTTTCTCGATCCTTCCGAGTGATCCGCGCGACGGGCCTTTCCACCGTCAGTTTGGTGCTCGTGTCTCTCGTTGCGTTTTCTGCCATTTCTCCAGGACGCGTGCCGTCTCTCGGAGGCTAGGTTGTCGTCGTAGCCGCGGGACGTCTCGGTTTCGGTCTCGGTGTCAGGCTCCGGCTCGAGTTCGGTCTCGAGCTCCAGCTCTTCCTCCTCGGAAACGTAGTCGGACTCGCGATTCCTCGAATAGCCGAGTCTCCGGTTGGTCCTGTCGTACCTTAGCTCGTAATTTCTCCATCCGTATCGAGAAGAGCCTCTGCGTCTCTCGTCGTCGTCCTCGTGCCAGCCGGTTCCGCGATAACCCCTGCGATAGTGGTACCCGACCGGGTACCGCGGTGCGAACGTTCGCCCGTGAACACCGAGCCTCGGCGATCTTTTGTAATAGATTCGAGCCTCGTAATCGTCCTCCTCCTCCTCCTCGTTCTCATCCGTGTCCTGGCGAGCCTCTCGATCCTCGTTCGAGTAGTCGTCGACGTAGTCGAGCTCTCGCGGCCAGGAGGACCGACCGTTCGCGAGCTCGTGACGATTTTTCTTACCGATCCAGGACTCGTGTCTGTGCCTGTGCCGATGTCTCGCGTCGTTGGCCGTGTTCTCGCGTCGACGATGCCTAGCCTCGGCCGCGAACAAACCGTAAGCCATCAGAAGGATCAAGAGCAGCAGCAACCTCCTGTCGCGCGTCATTTCGTCTGGCAAGCCGTCCTCTCGGCCACCTTACATTATCCTAGCCACACGATGCTTCTTCGGTCGTTTCTCCCTGGCGAATTCAGCCTCTCTCAACGATACATCGCGATCGTCGCGCAGCTCGGCTCACGTTGGTCCGCGACTCGCCGGTGCCGCTGCCGCGATCGAGACATCAACGCGTTCGCGCAACGATCGACGATCTCTATTAGCCAGCCGTCCTCGACGTTGTCAGAATCGGTTGTCCGTCGCCGAGGCGATCAGGTCCACGTGGCCGCGTACGCGACGCGGGAGGAACCACCAGCTGCCTTTCAGCCGCGTTCCAGTTCCCTCGATTCGACAAAAATCGAGCCGCGGGAGCAACGGTAATCTTTCTTCCGCCGAGTACGTCTGGTTGCTTGGTCTATCGTGGTCTCGCGGTTCGCTTCGCGTCCATCGTCCGCGTTTCTCGACAACGCGCTCCCAGCGATTGCGGACGGACGGACCTACCTCTCTCGATCCTCTCCCAATTTAACAGATCACCGATCGCGAGTCCTGGCCGTCGATCGGTACACGGTGCTCGTTTTCTCTCTGTTCCCTCTCGTGACTAACCTCTGGAGTGCAGCGCGCAGAGATTACACCGAATCGTATCGCGGACCGAATGTCGCGGGCGACTGAGGCCAGCCTCTCCGGCCGCCGGCCTGAGAGATCGCGGAACGCATTGCGCATGCGTACGGGCGATATTCGTCTCTCTCTCCCCCCGTTCCTGCTGCCCGCCGCTCCCACCGCCACCCTCGACCGTCGCTTTTCTGCGCCCCTTTCGTCCCTCACCTGTGCGGCAGTCTCACCCGTCTGCCGCCGCAACACCAGCCTGCACGCGGTCTTCCACGGGATCCCATGGTCGAGATGCACTTCCGCTCGCACGCGATAAACGGGTCCGCGCACCAATGCGTTTCGCTTTTCCACGATACGCGTTACAACAGCCTCTCTTTTCGCGCATCTGCTGCTCCACCCTCCTCCACATCCAAACTGGACCGCGCTCCTCGAATTTCCCGCCTTCATCGTTACGCTCGAACACCTGAAAACGATCTACGACGATTCATCTAATTGCAAACACGACCTGTTGACGATAGTTTGCGCAAGGATCCGCGTACGGGAGATGGAGGCAAAGCGAAACGGCGGTACGTCATCCTGCGCGTTTTTCTTTATCTCGGCGTATCGGTCGCGACAGCCGGTACATGTGTTTCCGTCACGCTTCGCGGCCGATTCGCGTACCGTCGCGCGTCCTCTCGATTTTACGATCGTCCGTGCGAGCGACGGGAGCTCGACCGACCGCCCTTTCAGCCGCGCCCACTCCCATTCACTTTCGCGTCGCCATTCAGAGATGATCGCCAGGACCACGAAATCCGGTCGAGTGGCGCGACGCGAGAACGAGAGGTCGATAGGATCGCGAGGCGACGCGACGGCAGCCTTACAACCGGTACAACAGGGACTGGTTTTTCGTCGCGTACGGAGAGGTCGTCGGATGGTTTTTGTCGCCCTTTTAAGCGGGCCGCGATGACCGCCGCGATAACTAAACCTTGGCTAGTCCCGCTCGACGGCTTCCGCTCCGATTCGATTCGATCCTCGATAATGGTGCGCGCTCGCGACTTATCGCGACAATCCATCCCCGATACGTCGTCGATTCTTTCTGCTGCTCGATCGAGAAATCGAAGGTGGGAAGTTGGACGTCGTTGGAAGCGAATGTATCGACTACCGACCCAAACGTTTTTCCCTATCGGTCTTTTTAATCGTCGTTTCGTTTTCGAACGCCAAAGATTTCGAGCGGAGAGGGGGTTCACTCGAGTCTGTAAAACACTGGCGAGGAATGCAATCGCTCGCTCGCGTTGCTCTGCCGAAATACAAAGTGCAATCGTGTTTCGTAGTACGAAGCGGTTCGAGGGTAACGTAAAGAGTCTATCGACTCGTTACCATATTTATTATCCAGTGGATACGACACGAACGTTACTCTGTTCAAAGAGTATACTTTAAGAGTGTACTGAAAACTGTTTCCCAGGTTCAGGAGGTTATCTCCATAGATTATGCTTGTAGGTCACTTTGCTATTCCCCGGAACAGAGCTTCGCGTGCCAGCGAAACGAGTTTTCATCGTAAATTGCGGTCGATTCTTTTTCTCTTTCGATCTTCGCTAATTATGAAACGCTTCGCGGCCAACGACGGGCTAAACTAACGTGGAATTAAGGTCAACGTCGTCGAATCTATCCGTACAACTTTCGCAACGAGAAGAGACAGACATTCTATCCAGTCAAACGTATATTATCGAAAAAAAAAAGAACAATTAAATGTCTTGATCGACAACAATTGTTAAACCAATCAGCGCATACGTCGGTCAATCGTGGGATACAGCATCCGACTGCAGCGTGAAAATAAAATAAAAAATTAAGAATCATCGTAAATGCAGACTGGTATGGAAACCGGCATCCCTACAGTGAGGGAAGAAATTGCTCGTCCCAGCATGAGATACCAGCATCGACTGCACCTTCATCCTAATAGACTCGCCACAAATCTCTTGGACACGTTCGGAGAACAGGAAAGACTGAAAAACCACCGTTTCTTGCAACAACCCTTCGGTTTCGACGACGCAGGCTCGTAAATGTCACTGGATTTATTCGCGTGCTATACGCAAACTGCCACGATCGACGCTAAATATAATTTATAGATTCCACTGGAGCAGATAACAAATATCAAAAAGCCATTATACAACAGTTTATCTCGATAGAAAATTTTTCATGGTGTTCGAAGCAACGTCTGAAACGTTATGTAATTTTCGACTGGAAGCGTTGACGTTCGCTTCGGCGAAAGAAACAAACCTTTCGAGGAAACAATATTTTAATGGTATCGATTCCAAACCCTACGAGATGAACGACCCCGTGACCCCTGGCCGATTGCACGCGCCAGGACGTGACTTTACGATCGCGAGATGAATCCTATTTTGCACGGTGCACCTGCGAACCGCGCCAACACAAAGAACGACGAGAAACGCGCGTTCGAGTACGATTGTGATAACCGGAATGCGTTCTTCGGTCTTTCAAGGCCATTCGTTCCCGGCGACCCTCGACACTGGACACTCTTTCCACCCCGCCAACGACACCTCCCACGGCCCTGCGTACCTTTTCTTTCACCGTTTCACCTTCTCGTCCAACGTCGAACGAAGACACGAGAGAAGGGGGAGAAAGAAAGAGAATACCTATCCCTCTGTTTTTCAGAATATACTTCGATATTGTCGTTACATAATGAAATTCCGTGAAACGAGTCGCGGACCGTCGAGAACAACGATCGCGAGAGTACATCGGGAATACGTAATCGTAAAACAAATAAAAGGGATTAAACGTGGGACTCGGTTCCACTATCGTATACGTATGTGTTCCGTGTCGGAACGTTAATCTGAATATTACTGCCACGAAAGCGTTTCGTTGGCGGCAAGGTCTCCCGTTCGATCGAGAATCGACTAAATTTAGTAGGATTACCGAGCAAGCGGGACGAGAATCGACGTGATATTTTTCGGTATTAATCGATAGGTTACCCGACCGTCCTAATCGGAGATTTGGTACCCCTGGTCCGAGCCTTTCAATCGAACCGTACAAGCGTTACAAATTCAACGTTCGTTCCTATTCTACGACACGCGGCCCGCCTGAGCGACCATTAATTCGCGGGATTAGGAGCCAACGAAGCCCACCCAACTTTTAAATCCTCTTTCCGACTTCCGTCGCGTTCGAGTCGAACCGAGTCACATCACGAATGGAAAAAATCTAATACACTGTCCTACCGTGTTCAAGAATTTGGACGATTTTTCGTCGATCTACAGCGATTCGAATTAATATTACGACACTACGATTTCGAAACGTTTGTAATCAAGTTATTCGAACAATCGCTTCTCAATATATTTATGTTCATTAATATATTCATTAATATCAATATAGTAGGTTCATGTTATGGAAATAACTGTGTACATTAAATAAATAAAATTCATATTTTTACTAATTACAGTAAGTGTTTTAACAAAATGCCGTTGGATAAGTTTTGTATAACGAAAAATATAGTGCAATATTATTAATTCGATACGTTATACGTGCACCCGAGAACGAAGGAAACGGCGGAAGAACGAACGGCACGGAAACAAGTTTCCGTAACTTTTTGCACATGATTTTATTTGTTCGTTATCAAACGCGGCGCACCGACGCCGTATTACACGCACGCAAATCCTTTTGCTTGCAAATACACGCGTTACACAGCTTATTCGTAGAGATTATTACAGTTTTTATTCAGCACCTATGTCTGAGATACGTCGAAGGCAGGTACAGGAGATACGTCGGTGAACACTAAAGTGGTACGATGCGTAACATACTATCGTGGAGTTTCGCGTTCGACGCGACGTTGTAGAAAAGAATGTTTGCGTCTTGTAAACGAGAACGATTGCGAAAAGATTTGATACGCGCGAACATCGAGGAATTTGCGATACGAATGGATGTGGTAAAACTCTACTCAGGATACGTCACGATTCTTCCCGCCATGTTTTCACTCGGTGTTACAACGGGTTTGAATGCGTTCAAGTGTCGCTTATCGGAGCTACTGGAAACGTTTCTTTCTTCTAGTGTAATATACATATACATACATATATCTTACTCTATTCCTATTTAACCTATATTATACCCATCTTGAATCGGATCGATTTCCATAAAAATCTACAATGCTCGTCGACGAGGTAAAAAGAAGAATTACTGTCTCTGGTAACGGTGAAAATAGAATGTTTATACTCTAAGAATTATTCCCTGTGACGGTACCGAAAGAAAACTCTCTTGAAACGATTGAAAAATATGGCGGCGAATAACCACTTACGCCATCAAAAATGTTAAAACCGCAACGAAGATGCGATCGTTGCTCGTCGCGCGATACTTGAAATTTAAGTCGCGACGACTCTCGATCCCGATTCGATTTCACCTCGTCGACGACGTTCGTTCCTTTCGACGAGAGACATTTCTACAAGACGGATAAAAACGCGAGCTTCCGTCGTTGAAATCTCCTCGGTTCACGCGACGCGCGATCGATCGATTCAAAGTCTGCGCACGATCGTCGGGAGGAACATGCCGATCAACAGGGACGCCACGGTCGTCGTGGAGGCGACACCGACGCTCGACGCCCCCGATAGATCGAGTTTCTTCGCCAGATCCGCCGGCACGTCGACGTACACCTTGCTCACACCGATCTGTTTGATCAACGTGGACAATCGTTCCGCGTCGACCCCGTCGCCCTCGCTCGACCAGATGGTCAGAGTAGCGTCGCTCGAGCCGGGGCTCTTCTTCATCAACGACTCTATCGCTGCAACGTTGTTCGTGGCCTGTGCAGCCCTTACGGGATAAGTTATCGGCTGGGTCACGTTCTGCTCCGTCAGGATGTCGATCATCGCCTGGATCTGCTTCGTCGTGTACCCACCCTTGGTGTCGTTATACGCGGGATCGTACCTGAAACGGTGAAACGTTGCCAGCCGTTCTCGAACCTAAACGCGTCGATCTTACCTGGTGGTCCAGCCTACGGACAATGTGTAATTCGAGAATGCTTTAGCTCCGGACACGAAAGACTTTGCGTCTACCGGTAGGGTAGTCGCGTTCACCGGTCCTGGAAGTATGTCCGCGTTGAGGAATACGGGAAACGCGAGCTGAAAGCGAACCAGTTGTTAGATTAAAGGCAAAGTCGAAGTAGGACGTGTATGGGTTAAAAAGACGTCAAGTTAGAAAGCGATACGCGAATACCAAGAATTGTACGTGTAGCGGGAACCCTCGATGGTCAGGATTAAAATAACCCACGAGTCCTAGAATATACGTGGTTCGATCGAACCGTTCACTGCGGGGTGGTTCGCAAAGATCGCAGAAGTCGGTCTAAAAATACGCGAACGCGGGATACGTACTTCGTTCTTTTTGTTTTCCAACAGAGGCTTGCTCGCGTTGAAGGCTTCGATGCTCTTAAAGTCCAGCTTGATACCCTTGGTGGTGTTGCTATCTATGACCGTCTGCAGAAAATTTTGAAGCGTCAGATCGCTCTCCGTGGCGGGCGGATGCGCCATTATCGGAACGTTGGTGTCATTACCCAACGAAACGTCAGCCTCCAACATCATGATGGTGTCTTTAAAAAGAAAAACCGTCTTGTTTCTGAGCGTCGACTGGACGGGGCTGGAAGGAACAGGGCGGAACGAGAGAGACGGAGACGCGTAACCGTGGCTGGGAAACGCGAAAAAAGAAACTCGGCTGGGAACAGTAGTTGCACGAGTAACTAGAATATTGATCGCGTCTAAAGAGGCTGACGGATTCAACTCTTCTTCTCGAGTATTACGACCGTTTAGACCCTCGGTGTCGTCGAGAAGGTTGGAAAATATCCTCCTGCCTGTCGCAACTTTTCTTTCCTTGGCATCGTCGATGCAAGCGGAACAAAATCAACTCCGTGCGTGTACATACTGCATCGAGACAGACTATACCGAGGATCACGTAGATTGGACGTAATTTCTGGGAGACAGAGAACCGTAAAATTACGACGAAGGAATAATCGTCCAAAGGTGGGTTCGAGCAGCCAGTCGATCCGTAGAGCTGAAAGGAAACCTGCTCTTCCACCCACAACCGTACAATCCAAACGAATCTATATTTCTTTATATTCGCTTTATGTCTCTACATTCTGATTTACATTACCACGATGAACGTAAGATCCATCTGTATACATACGTATGTACGATACGTGTATCAACCTCCTCTGAAAAAAGCGATTTATAGCATCAAGGGTTAGGGGTTTCCTGTGTGCTGGTCGAAGAATTCAATAACGTTGGGAGGGTCAATCGTACAAGACTGATTACTAAGAGGTTGATGGGTAATTATCTCGGGATAATTAAATGATAAAAGTTTTAGATAATCGTTTGAGCGAACGTATAAGGGTTTAGGGGTCACGTGGCTGGCTTTCCAGCAAAGAGATTAATGCGTCCGATCGACCAAACGAGCGGGATTTCGGGCTTTAATTTAACACGAAACTTGATTCTTTCATGTACCCGTTATCGTATTAAGAGAAGCAATGGCGTTTTCCTTCCCGATCGATAGAGAGTTGCCCCATTAATTGCTCTTATTTGTTTCCAGATAAAGTGGATGATGTACTCGATGGATAAGACAAGCAACGAGGAGGGACTTTTGTTTTCCTTAAATGTTCGTCTAGCTTTAGCACGACGCGTTCCGATCGATCGAGGCGTAATTGCTACGACACCCAGTATGTCCAGAGATTCGTCCGTGAGTTTCTGGATCCGCGAAGGATCGCTGGAGCGAAACGATACATTCCAGTTTCGGCCGTGATCGCGTCACGTCGCGTCGGAAGGAAACACGTTCGCGGTCGCTTCCGGTTTTCGTCGCTAATGATACGATCGATCGGCCATTTCCAGGATCAAGGTTGCGCGTGTCCGAAGATCAACCTTCTGCCACGGCTACACGAACGAGCGACAGCTCTCATTGATATTCACGAGAGACAGCACAGTGTGTTTCTCGAAAATCTTTTGTCGAGGCGATCGCAAGCAACGGCCGTGTATCGTTTTCCTGAATATTAATTACAGCGACGACGTCAGACGTCCTAACCCTTAAATGCATGATTTTTCCTTTTTAAATACAATAAATTGAAACAGGTAGATAATTAAACATAGATTAAGGGAAAAATAAAGAAAAATTTTTTTTTTCTAAAAAGTATATTTTTATAAAGAAAACTTACTGATGTAGATCTACATCAGTATGCATTACAGTTACTATTAATAATGTACCCTAAGTACTATTCTATTATACGATTGTCTTCGAATTAGGCTTACTGCAGTGAATGACTTTTTGCACGTAATAATACTATTTAGTATCCACTAAAATGAAATTACAATTTCACCGCCAAAGTGTGTATTTGAAAGTGTTGCGCCAAACTGCCAAATTTTGTCAGTTAAAAAAGTGAACTGCCATATCATGAAAGTTTGCGTTCAAAAACTAAGATAGATATTTTTAGCACCTATTAAAAGTAAAAAATACTGTGTTTGAATTACCGTTTAGAAATTATGTAAGGAAGAAAACACTGATGTACATATACATCATCATGCATTTAAGGGCTAAATATCATATTAGCGAGCAACCTTCGTGCCAGTGTGCGCAACGAGCCGAAACGTTCGTTTAACGTATGATTATTTGGCGAGATTGATTCGTTGCGCTCGCGCCCGGTATCGAGGACGATCGAACGAAACTATCGTTAAATTTTTCATCCGAAAATCGTTATTATAGCGTTGTTCAACGGTGGCCGGACGCGTTGGAAACAGCGGACCTTTGACACCATTTAAATTTCGTCGTCTCGCTTGGTAACGAGTCTCGACGAAGCTCGTTCCAACGACTTTAAAGAAGAAAGACCCAGACCACACGATTCAGGATGGTGAATTTGCAAGAGTGGATCGATGGGAGGGATCACTCACCATTTTTTAGCGCCTTGGCGAGCTTCGCTTGGCTGTTGACGGCGTGAGCCCACGCGATCCGCGTCAGATTCCCATCGATGCTGGGAAAGAAGCTCTGCGGTTTCGTGAAATTGTTGCTCATGACATCTTCTGAAACTGGAAAACGACCAGTGAGCGACACACTCGACCTTCCGCGTTAATGTTCTCGAAGGCACTCGAGCGTTGACCCAATATTCGAACGAGTCGATCCATAATTGAACGGACTGCGAACTTCTCGCGACGCGCAACGCGCGACGTTGCGATCCGGAGAGTTTTTGAGGGGGGGAGGGACCAAACGACACGGACGGACTCTCGGCCTACTTTGCTCGCTGCGCCTCGAGAGATCGATAATCGTATTCCTTCGTTACCGTCGCGTCGTTCGCCTTTCGGCGCTCTACAGACCCCGACGCGACGCTTTTACGCCTAGATCGCTGCCAAACTAATCACTCGCCTTATCGTACGCTCAGTTTTTACCCGAAGGAGGAAAGTAACGTTGAAAACGTAAAGGGAGAGTTTCTTTCGCGATTCGCCGTGCGTTCGTCCGTTTCGTGGTATCTCTGAACGCGCAGGTACATCCCGGAAATTTTACTCGAACGAATCGATACGGGGCGAACTCCCGATACAATAGTTTCAACCGACTGGTTTCCGGTCCAACGAAGGCGAGCAGGGTTCGCTCTGTGCGTTGCCCGATCGACTATCGAGCCAACGACGATAAAACGAGCCGAGCGATTTTCCATATTTTTGCGCCACGCGCCGACCCAACGGATATCGCGTCTATAAAAAAAGTTGTTACGTTGTTAGTTTATTCTTGGAAACGAAGGCTGGACAAAATTAACATCGCCTCTTTTTTAACGTGAAATTTCACTTGCTATTTGCTGTTCTTGTTCGGTTATATTAGCGACGATTAAATACGGCTTGGGGTATAATTAATTTCACGGAACGTTTCTCAATAAATATACGAAACGTCGTAGTTTGTGTATTTGGATTTCGAAAACGAGACGGTACCAGTCCACAACGCGCACGCCTATTCCACGCTACGTCTGCGAACCTGCAACCGTTTTTATAATTTAACCATTCGTTGCGTAAGCTAACGCGATATTGTTAATTATCGTTTTCCTCTGTATCTCTAGCCTTGAGACCTCAAGAAACGGTGCATTTACGCACGGAGAATCTGGAATTAGATTCGTCGGTGCACAACGACGATCAAGTTCGTGTACGTATAACGCCAAGGTGACGCGTTAGGAATGGTAGGTAAATAATTAGCGAAAGATGGGAAGAAGCATGATTCGAAAGCGAGGTCGTAACTGACACCGATTCACTTGGCTCTGCTAATGTGTACTACTTTGTAAAATAAAAAGACAATCGTTTACTCGTATGCAAACTACTTTGTATAATAATAACCCAGACCTAACTCTTTACTTCTATATAAACTATTTGACGAACGAAACCATAAACATACGTGTTCAAGGTTCTCTGTGCAGATTAATTTGCGCTATCTTGATTTGTACAAAAATAAGACGAAAATCAAGAATTCTGAATTTTTTTCTCGAAAATGCACAGGATTTCGGGGATATGTCTATTCACCAAAAATGATTATAATTGACCCCTGCAACCGAAAATAATTTTTCCAGAACGATTTGAAATTTTCTTTTTTCGTCGTAAAGTTTAACACATTCTCGAATTTTTTTCCAGAAAGTAGGTAGGATTTCGGGGGTATGTCTATTCACCGAAAATGATTGTAATTGACCCCCGCAATCGAAAATAATTTTTCCAGAACGATTTGGAACACATGAAATTTGAGAGGGAATCATTCTTTCATGATCAGACATTACATTTTCGGTAAGGAATTTTTTTCTCGAAAGTGTGTAGTATTTCGAGGGTATGTGTAATGACCAAAAATGATTGTAATAGACCCTCCCAGCCGAAAATAATTTTTCCAGAACGATTTGAAATTTTTTAATGTAATTGTTAATCACTTTTTAGTGAAGCCTCAGTCAAGATTAATATTCTTGATTTTCGTCTTACTTTGGCCTCTAGAATCTCCCATTAAAATTTTTCCCAGGGGTGGTCGAACACCCTGTATATGTATGGTATCTCGAGCGTTCATTTTCGAGCCATCGATTCCGTACAGTGCATCGTCTGTCCGCGAATCGGTCGTCGACCACGGAGCATCGAGGAAAATGCAACGACAGCCCTTTTCGTCGTACCTTAAGGTTCTCTGGTCCGTAAAGCGAGCATGGGCCTCGTGTGTTCGAGGTGCGACCGACCTCGCGCGAGTTAGACCGACGTCGTTCTAATTGGCTCAACAATCGATCGCCTGTCTCGGTAAGACACGACACTCCCTAATACGTAACCCGTCGTCTTTACACGGCAGTCCTCTTTTCGATAAATCGATCACGGTGCTCATCGTCGATCATACCTTTTTCCCGCTCTTTTCGTTTCATCGCCAAGTTTCTTCGAACTTGGAAACCTTTCGTACACGCCAATGTTTACTCGTGGACTTCACGACAGCTATTATTATTATCATTCATTTATTAACGGGAATAAACCTTTTACTACGAAGGATGTATTACGTATGGAATTACAAATGTGGATTTTACATTGTCAGACATTATCTTTTATAAAATTTTAACAAAATTTCAAATCATTCTGAAAAAATTATTTTCCATTGCTGGGGTCAATTACAATCATTTTTGGTGAATACACATACCTCCGATATCATATCCACTTTTGAGAAAAAAATTCAGTACTGGCGAAACTTTAAATATTAATAACTTTTTAACGAAGCCTCCATCAACAATTTGGTATTCTTGATTTTCGTCTTATTTTGGCGTCTAGAATCTCTCATTAACATTTTTCCCAGGGGTGGCCGAACAGGGCCTGCTAGGAAGCCTAACTGATGAGTCCACTAGCAGGCCCCCGACGAAACACGCCCCCTCCTTTCCTTTTCCATCCTCCTACGATTCTCGAGCAGCCCCCGTCACAGCGAAGTAGCGCCACAGTAGGATTTAACGAAGAGAATTTATTTCAGGAACAAATGTACAAATCATATAATTATAATAAACGAATTTGAAACACACAAATTATAATCACGTCTGTCTTTCACAATCATTTGTCTCGCTGTCCCTAGTTACCCATTCCTTCTTGAACAAAACACTTTCCTTTTGCACATAAATGAACATTCAACAAAACTACAGCGTGGCACAAATATTCAATACAAATCTCCTACGCATTATTTATAATTAATACCTCGTTTGAATGTATTGCGGTGGTTCGTTGCAACGATAAACTGTGTCGTTGTTAATGAAACATTATTCTTTCCTAGTTTTCATAGATAACTCGCAAAACAAACGCAGGCAACGCAAAAGCGATTAAAGCTTCTGTAGACATTGAGATCGTAGTTTCTACAAACGTTCCGATATTTGCAAAGCCGAGAAACGGTTTCTATGTGTACCTAAGATTCTGTTGCTGCGTTACGCGTTGTATCGCGTTCGTCTGCGCGCGATCTTATTCTACTTCCGTGGCACAAAACCTCGATACTCGATCAGGGGTCTATTCCGGTCTGCAGCGATCCATATGCGTGCAACTTTCTCGAAAAGCTTACGTGCTTGCAGTACCTGCTTGAACGTACGTGAAAAATTAGGATCAGAGTCTTTCATTTATCCGGGACGAAGACACGAAATTCGAGCCGTCCAACGAGGCGAACGAACGAGGTATACGCACCGAGTGTGAACGCGTCTCGTATTGCAGGAGTTTGCTCTCGCGATGTGTGGAAAAAGCTGTGCTCGTATCGCGTGACAACCACTAATGCGAACTAAAAACTTTAATATTCCTCGTTGTGTCGTTGCGAGAGTATCGTGAAATATAAAAGTTCGTGGGTTGCATTAAATGGTTGTCGCTCGATATGCGCGCGATAATCACTTTCGAGCACGATCATCCACATTTTGTTTACGCAGCTGTCGACTGCTCGTCGAGTCAACGAATCTATCGCATCGAATAAAAAGATAGCGTCGGGTTTACTCTTTTGAATATTATAATCGAGCAAAGCATTGTAGTCAGCGGTATAATAGCAAAATTTTCTATCCCGATAATCGTGTACAGATAAACTCTCCTGGACGAAAATCAATCGTCGTTGGACACGATTCGATCGATACCCTATCGATAAGTAGTCTCGACGCGGTACCGATCCGACAGATTGGGCGGTTATTTGTTTTTCGGACGACGCGATATCGTACAAGTTTATTGGCATCGCGCGATACGCTGTGAAACGTCGCGTTGTATCCCGTGGTCTCGATTATATCACGAGCTCGTGACGCAATTCGGTGCCAACGCGATGTAATCGCGAAATATTTAATCCGCCGCGCGAAATAAAGGAATATTTTTGACAAAAAAGAAACGCGTGGCGAGTTCGAGGAGCCTTGGGTTAGACGATCGACCGCTCAGCCAACGTCACCAGTCTTCCATTCCTTTCTCTCGTTACTCCTAAACTCCTTTACTCCGTTGAATATGGAGGACGCGATTCTGCAATATTATTCCAGCTACGAGCAGACAGCTGACACGATGTCTACTTTAACAGCGTGTGTATTCGAAATGTTTACCGTATACACGAGCACACGAGCATCGGAAGAGAGAGTTACGAACGTTTCGGAATAACCACGCTCTGCTCATTGTCGAGTTTCAAATTCTTATCTGTACGCACAGCCATAGGAATATTCTACGAGCATCGATATTCTGTTGCCCCGTTTACCCTCGTGACTCATTCTACATATGTACATGCATGCCATGCGGTTATTTTAAACTGTACGGAGATATCGGTATCTAAAGGTAAATTATTCGAGCTAGTACCTGCGTGCACGTATAATCCCAAACGAGGCGACAAAGTAGATTCGATCGCGACAGGTATTCCGGATGGAAACGTTACGGAACCAGTTCTTTTTTTTTTTCCTAAAAGAAGGTACGTAACTCTTTGGTAGAATTCGCCGCGGCCCGTGTTCGCTCGAAAAGGATCGAAAGATGCTTGAAAAATGTACCGCGTAACCAGTTTCAATCGGTTTGCGTGGCTGAGATTTAAGAGGAAGTATGTATGTCGCGCACGTGCGCTGTATCGTAAGAATCACGAGCCTCGAAACGCACAGCGTGTACAAACTCTTTCCGTATGATCCGTCGGAGCAACGGGATAAACACGCTTGTAGCGTCATCGTCGAGGAAAAGTTTCGACCAACGGAAGCATTTATTTCGAAACGAAGGAATCACAGACGAGACGTACGCGAACGCTCGCAACTCGTTCGCCAGCAGTCGTTATCAGTCCGTGTTTTATCGCGGGCAAATATTTGATCGAGGATCCCTATGTGCGTTACGCTTATTTCGAGGAAATTAGAACGCGGTGTTTTCGGGGTTGGGTGTAACTGTATTAGACGCGACGTGAGTCATTGTTCGCGAACCAGATAAGAATGCAGTCACAGTCATCGAGGCCAACACCTATCGCGGCAAATTAACGCGCTATACTCTGCTGTGCAAACGATAGATAGCGAGGGAAATAAATTCGGATTGTACAGAGCGGTGGACGACGATCGTTGAAATCCGATCGCGCAATCGTCCCGATATCGATCGACATTGAATCCCTCTTCTGTCCGATCTGTCGAAATACCAAGCACCTGCGAGCATTTTGCTGATTGCTCGTTGCAATTTTTTAAACGAGCAGACGAAGGAAACCTCGTATTTTCCAATTTATTTGTCTTAACGGTGACGCGTGTGCTGTTCGTGTCCGCAAAGATCTATACCTAATCGTATTTACGCGCTCGAGTCGACGCGCTTTGTAGCTTGCTTATAAATTACACCGAACCCCGTTAATTAGTCCGCCAACGGATGGTTCGTGTTTATTATCGTTAAATAGAAAACCCGTCGTATCGATCCCTGGCTCGGTCGATTAGGCTAATTAGTACTATTAATACGTCCGTAACGGGCTCGGTCATGCAACGATTAATTTTTTCCCCGCTAATTGTTTGCACGCGAGTCACTCTCGTTTTTATCTGCGCCTCGTCCTCGTCGTCGTTGCATCGACATTGGAAAATATTTACAATTCGTATAAAATAGCGAAGGCACCGAAGCGACGACCCATTTTTTCAACGGGAAAACCCTGTACGACGGAAACCTGCGTCTTTCCTCGATAATCCACTTTCCCCTTCCCCCGTCTACAATGTAAACCGTAGAACGGTAACGTGCGGTATCGCGAGAACGATAATCGGATACTGCGTCGTCGGAATACAAGCATAAATCTCCGTTCGTTGATCCAACTATTCGCGTACATGTGTATTATACGGGGTGTTCGGCCACCCCTGTGAAAAATTTTAATGGGGGATTCTGGAGGCCAAAATAAGACGAAAATCAAGAATACCAATTTGTTGATGGAGGCTTCGTTAAAAAGTAATTAACATTTAAAGTCCCGGCCGTACAGAATTTTTTTCTAGAAAGTGGGTAAGATTTTAGGGGTATGTGTATTCACCAAAAATGATTGTAATCGACCCCCGCAACCGAAAATAATTTTTCAAAAACGATTTGAAATTTTGTTGTTTCCATCGAAAAATTTCACACATTCTTGAATTTTTTTCTAGAAAGTGAGTAGGATTTCGGTTGTATGTCTATTGACCAAAAATGGTTGTAATTGACCCCCGCAGCCATAAATAATTTTTTCAGAACGATTTGAAAGTTTTCAATTTTGCAGAAAAATTTGTCCACTTACTGAATTTTTTTCTCGAAACTGCGTAGGATTTCGAGGGTATGTGTAATGACCAAAAATGATTGTAATTGACCCTCGCATCCAAATATAATTTTTCCAAAACGATTTGAAATTTTTTTTTCTGTCGAAAAATTTCACACCTTCTCGAATTTTTTTCTAAAAAGTGGGTAGGATTTCGGGGGTATGGGTAATGACCAAAAATGATTATAATTGACCCCCACAACCGAAAATAATTTTTTCAAAACGATTTGAAATTTTTCAATTCCGCCGAAAAATTTAGGCTACCCCCTGTCGATTTTTCTTAAAAATTCGTTTTCGATTTTTAGCAATTTTGTTTGGCGCCCTACAGAAAAGTTGTCTAATACTTTTTTGTAGGTAGCCATGAGCTCTACTTCCAGACTAAATTTCATTGAAATATATTCACAATTGTATGAGTTATGGCTGTTTGAAAATTGGACCATTTTTATGGGGTTTTTCTCATTTTACGGGGTCAAGGACCAACTTTTCGAATATTTTTGCGATTTGTACATATTCTTCGTCAAAATACGCGTAGTTTGCTTTTATAAACATTAAAATCGTCCAATCCATTCAGAAGTTATGACGTTTTACAGATTCGCATGAAAAGTCGGGCAAAGATTTCTGGCCTGAAATTATGTTTTCGGTGAGGAATTTTTTTCTCGAAAGTGGGTAGGATTTCGGAGATATGTCTAATAACCAAAAATGATTGTAATTGACCCTCGCAATTGAAAATAATTTTTTTTAAACGATTTGAATAAATTTATTGTCGCTGAAAAATTTAGGCACCCCCTGTCGATTTTTCTTAAAAATTCGTTTTTGATTTTTCGTTATTTTGTTTGACGCCCTACAGAAAAGTTGTCCAATACTTTTTTGTAGGTACTCATGAGCTCTACTTCCAGACTAAATTTCATTGAAATATATTCACAATTGTAGGAGTTATGGCTGTTTGAAAATTGGACCATTTTTATGGGGTTTTTCTAACTTTACGGGGTGAAGGAACAACGTTTTCAATATTATTAGAATTTCTGCATATTCTGGACCAAAATTCGCGTCGTTTGCTTTTTTAAACATTAAAATCGTCCAATCCGTTCAGAAGTTATGACGTTTTAAAGATTCGCATGAAAATTTGAGCAGACATTTCTGGCAAGAAATTATATTTTCGGTAAGGAATTTTTTTCTCGAAAATGGTTAGGATTTCGAGGGTATATCTATTCACCAAAAATGATTGTAATTGACCCCCGCAGCCAAAAATAATTTTTCCAGAACGATTTGAAATTTTTGAATTTCATTGTTAATAACTCTTCAACGAAACCTCCATCAAAAAATTGGTATTCTTGATTTTCGTTTTATTTTGGTTTCTAGAATCCCTCATTAAAGTTTTTCCCTGGTCGACCACCCTGTAGATTGGTACACGTATCGTTCCGTAGGCGTCGATCTGAGTTTCTTGGTCGTAACGAGCGAACGACAACGTCGGCGGTAGAAAAACGTATATTTTTTGCACTGTTTTCGCTCGTCGCGTTATCCCATGTCGGGGCACGGTCAACGCGTTAATATCTATTTTTAAAAGCGACCCGCGTTACGAACAGCGCCGTGGTTCGCTCCGTTGGAAAGCGCTGGAAAATGCTGGCACACCGACGGGAAGAAAGGAGAAACGGCGAATAAAAAAGCTGAAGGAAAGCAGCTCGAGACGACGGTACAACCACGCGTACAAGTTACATTCTAAGCGATAGCGGTCGCAATTAATCGCGTTTCGCGAGCTCAGTCTCGTTGCAAAGATAAACAAGCGACAGTCCCGAGGCGTTAACGATTCGTTCGTTGCTCGCACGTAACATCACGCCATCGGAGTTTCGCTCGCGAGATTTTCCCAGGAAAATTCAGAGACTGAGAAACGCGCGCGCTCCTCCTCCGCGCGACCTTAATATAAAATCGATGAGAAACGAAATGTCCAAACGTATCGCGAACGATTCCAGCAGATTTCACGGATTCGAGCGAGGAAACGAGTCGTACGGCGATCGTCGTCGAATAATATCTAGGTAATTGCGGCGATTAGCTGGGAACAACATGGCCTAGCCCGAAATTGGATCCGTTCGTTGGTCCCTTATCGGTTCATCGATCGAATGCGGTCTCGGATCGATGGTTAATATTCGCGGGAAACGCGTATCGACGATGTCGCGAGCGATTGGTTAGGATGGACGAACACTTACGGATCGCTGTCAGCAGGACAAGGCGCGTTGTCGCAGTCCTGATAGTGGTGGTCATGGTCCTTGGCGGCGAACGGTGTATTTATTCGCGAAAATATCGTGGGTGGTGGAAATTTGAGGTAAACGAGGTGCACGGGCTACTAGGAAAGACGGAGAGAGTATCGGCGCGGCTCTGGTCGCTGAACGACACCCGGTCAACTCGGCAGCCTCGAAACGACTGACTGTCGTCCCCCGTAATGGCCGTAGTTCCGTGGCGTCGACCGATCCTCCAATCCAAGCGTAGATACACGGGATACGGTGCCGCGTGCACGGCTGAGGTACTCCTGACCATGTTGAAGCTGTGCACAGGACACATGCCGCGTGCACACATGCGTTCGAACGCAGAACGCTCCCAGACACTCGGTGAAACGTGGCCTGAATCGACCGACCGTGGGAAGGGGGGCCAGGTAAGAACGGGAAGGGCCCTCTCGGTGCCAACAGGCCCAGGACGCGTGAATCGAATCGAAAGAAAGGATCCCCCAGCGTCCAGCCAACACACCCGCCTGTTTCGAACGCGCACCATTGCTTCAGAATCGATTATCGACCTCCGATTACCTTGCGTCGTGAACCGTTTTCTCGCCATTTCTGATTACCTTCTGTTTCTGTTTGCGCGCGCCTCTTCAACGCGGAGGCCGCGATCCGTTCTTATTTCATTTCCGTTCACGGTCAATCTTCATCTCGTTTCATCGATCCTATGGACAAATTGTATAGTCCGGGCCGCGATATAGCGACATCGTAAATTAAACTCTCGAGGGTTGGGACCGACTATTGCTGCGACACATAGATGACATCTTGCTCGAGCGTGCTGTTTTCATTTTTTAGATGCATATATTATAAGCAGGTTAAGATATTAACACTAGATTTACGGAAGCCGTCAATTTGACGGATGTCAGATTCCATATTTAAAATTGCACATAATACATATTCTAATTAAAAGAAAAATCGTATTTTAAGGTAATCGTAAACATGAGAGGTATCGATAAATATACGTGCTATCAATGCCCGTAAATCTAGTGTTAAAGACTCGAGTAAGACCTTTACCTGTTACGATACCTCGAAAAATTGCTTTCTAAAAATGGCGACACTAGATGAAATATTTCTTCGTATATACTACGTTTTCATTAGCATTTTAAAACGCGTCCGGCCTTTCACGAAAAATTTCCTGCTGCGCGTGACATGTGTTCGACGCACGAGCCCCGAACGAACCGTGAACGCGACGACAGGGGTTGTTTTTCGAGGGTCGTGGCTGGAACATCTGTCGAGGCGCGAACGACTACCGACGATTTCGCAACACTTTTGCCATCGCGTTCTTTCCTCTATATTTTTCACTGTCCACCGTCCAGGAAAATATTAGGAAAACAATTACCAGCGTTTTCGATACTTCGCCAAATGGCAGCTACGATTTGATTACCCTCCCTTTAACTCCGTTAGCTACCAACGATCACAAACGTCTCCCTTACCGAGAATCTTTCGAAGCACCTGTCGGTATTATTTGCCAAAAATTATATACCATTGGATTTGTACGATCAAAATCATCGACTTCCGGAATGGAAAATTTCAAATCGCTCCGATTGAATTCGATTAAATTCGAACCCAGAAAGCTTAGCCTTCCATCGATAACGTTATCAACGTGGAATTCGTGTTCGATCGATTTTTGAAACGTTCGCCGCACGTTTCCACGAATTGATAAGATTGTAAGCCCTTTATCGATGCAATATCCAGTATACTTTTTTCGTAGATCGTTGGAAACGATGACTGAACGGCAGAAGCAACGAGACCAACGTAATCGACTGTAACTTTGGAACTTGTCTACGACTCGTTGCATACTAAATTTTCCAGATTGACGCTGAGCTGGCTTTGTTGCGCGTGCTCGTCTCGTGTCCGTCTGTTGTACGAATGCAGACCATAGTTCTCGGAATACAATAGAAAAATGGGGCTTTTCCCGAAACAATAGGGTTTGCTCCCCTTCGTCGCGCGAGTCGAAGGTTTCTACCCTCTCTGGAGCTTTCGAACTGCTGCGTAGTACCAGCAATTTAAATATACGATACGGGGATAATCTATCAAATGGAAATACCCGCAACAGCAATGGCTTTTTACGTTTTGTTCAAACGATATGCTGTAAGGCTGCGATCATAACGGAGGGTAGGCAGATCTCCCTCTGGACCGACGCGTAACCGATAAGCTGGATTCCTGCATCTACTGATAGTAGGTTTGCGCTTGGAGCTCTTGTATAATGTGGATACTTGGGTCTACTCGTATACTATTCAGCGATGACTTGATGGCTACGCACGCTGATTGGTCGTAGCGTAATAGCGACGCATGCTCTCACACGCATTGTCATTATTGGCTGACAAGGGGAGATCGTGACCTGTCAACCTGGGATTTAAACGAAATTTGGCAGAGTTGTAGGGGCTGGTGTCCAAACGCAATCTGTACAATACTAGACGTTTATGGCCAGCCATTTGTTTAAAAAATGGCTTTAAAGTGTAAAATTTCGAAGTAGTCGGATCGCCGTTTTCTTTTTTTTAAGTTATAGGTTTCGACGAGGGGAACACAAAAGTTCAATACATTTTTGCCGCACCATCGATAGTTTAAACAAGACAGTTGTGAGCCGCTCACAAGTACAATTCCTTCGCGTGACAAAGGACGTAAACGAAACGTATAGGGACAAAGTAGGATAGGACTAGGGATGCTAGATTCAGCACCTGGTGCCCTACTCATACATACCAGATCACGCGTACGTGAGCTCGTAGAGTTTCGGAAAGTCGACAAAGGCAAACTGACACATGCCCTCTTTCTCGATTGTGGGAGTCGAGGGAGAAAGGCTCACATTTGCCTTCTCGCTCTTAACAACTGAAATACGACCTCCCGTCTGCGGTATGCGATTTGGAATCTCTGAGATTCTTGAAGGAGAGCAGTCAGTTTACCTTTGTCGACTTCCCAAAACACTACAAGCTCACGTACATACGCGTGATCTGTCATCTCTGGTATAAACCAGAGATGCCAGACGAAGCGCCGAGTGCACCGTGGACACGTCTCATGGGAGTTGAAAGAGGCAGGCTCACATTTGCCTTCTCGACTGCCCAGGTATTTTTTCTTGCCTTTCCTAGAGTTCATTACTGAACTCTGCAAATTACTCCTGGTTTCTAGTTGCCTTTGATGACCTGTGATGACCAGTGCTGACAAAAGTACAGAACTCCCGACAACTTTTGACACCATACAGCGACTGTTACTGACTGCTCTTGATTACTGCTTGCCTCCGCTGGACTCTGCTGACCATCGCTTATATTTCCGACAACCTATAACGATTACTACTGACTTCTGCTAACCACTGTTGGTCTTTGCTGATCTCTGTCAGCGTGTGCTTGTCTCCGCTGAACTTTCCTGGTCTCTGCCGAACGCAACTGACCACTGCAGGTACTTCTGATAATGTCTAACGATTAATACTTGCTACTGCATGCCCCTACAAGTCTCTGCTTGCCTTTGCAGGTTTCTGCTTGCCTGGGCATGCCTTTGCTGGCCTCTGCTGAACACTGCTGACCACCCCTGATGCTTCTGACATCGTATAACAATTACTACATGCTACTGTTCGCCCCTGCTGATCTCTGCTTGCCACTGCATGCCTCTGCTCGCCTCTGTTGACCGCTGCTGACCACCTCTGATGCTTCTGACAACATATAACGCTTACTACTTGCTACTATTCGCCCCTGGTGATCTCTGCTTGCCACTGCTGGCCTCTGCTGACCACCGCTTATATTTCTGACAACCTATAACGATTACTACTGACTTCTGCTAACCTCTGTTGGTCTTTGCTGATCTCTGTCAGCGTGTGCTTGTCTCTGCTGAACTTTCCTGGCCTCTGCCGAACGCTACTGACCACTGCAGGTATTTCTGATAATGTATAACGATTAATACTTACTACTGCATGCCCCTACAAGTCTCTGCTTGCCTTTGCAGGTTTCTGCTTGCCTGTGCATGCCTTTGCTGGCCTCTGCTGAACACTGCTGACCACCCCTGATGCTTCTGACATCGTATAACAATTACAACTTGCTACTGTCAGCCTCTCCCAGCCTCTGCTGACCTCTACTGACCACCTCTGATGCTTCTGGCAACGTACAACGATTACAACTTGCTACTGCTTGCCCCTGCTAGTCTCTGCATGCCTCTGCATCCCTCTGCTGACCTCTGCTGGCCCCTGCTGACCACGCTGACCTTTGTTAACAACTTCTAACATGATGTACATGTATTAAAACTTTGTATAACGTAAATCTATGACAATAAATGATATAATTTCAAAGAATTCTATGTGTTCTCATCACTTTTACCTTTCTTTTCCACTCCCCATTATTCCCTTAGTTATAAGAAACCGTTTCTCTACTTAAAACTGGAATTCCAAAGTGCCCGGAGCGTTTTCTGAAATGCCGGTGACCTTGACCCACTTTCGAAACTGGGTCAAGGCCAAATCCTGATTCCCAAAGCGCCCGGAATTTTTCTAAGATTCGATGGCCTTGACCTACTTTCGAAATTGGGTCAAGGCCATCCGGATTCCCAAGTCGGCCGGAAGATTTCTGAAATTTCGAATGGCCTTGACCCACTTTCGAAATTGGGTCAAGGCCATCCAGATTTCCAAATCGGCCCGAAGATTTCTAAAATTTCGAATGGCCTTGACCCACTTTCGAAATTGGGTCAAGGCCATCCGGATTTCCAAGTCGGCCCGAAGATTTCTAAAATTTCGAATGGCCTTGACCTACTTTCGAAATTGGGTCAAGGCCATCCGGATTTCCAAGTTGGCCGGAAGATTTCTGAAATTTCAAATGGCCTTGACCCACTTTCGAAATTGGGTCAAGGCCAAATCCGGATTCTCAAACTGACCGGAATTTTTCTAAGATTCGAATGGCCTTGACCCACTTTCGAAACTGGGTCAAGGCCAAATCTGGATTCTCAAACTGCCCGGAATTTTTCTAAGATTCGAATGGCCTTGACCCACTTTCGAAACTGGGCCAAGGTCAAGGTCAAATTCGGATTTCCAAAGTCCCTGGAGCATTTCTAAAATGCTGGTGAACTTGCGAAGAAGGTGGTACGCATTTTATAGGTAAGAGAATGATTTGGAGTGGAAGAGGACGGTAAAAAATGATGAGAACACATTGAATACTTTGAAATTATATCATTTATTGTCATAGATTTACATTATACAAAACTTTAATACATATAAACGTATTATATTATATTACATCATGTCACAAGTTGTCAGCAACGGTCAGCAGTGGTCAGCGATGGTCAGCTGATGTCGGGAGATGTTGGCAGAGGTTAGCTTAGGTCGGGAGAGGCCAACGGAGGCCAGCAGAGGCATGCTGAGGCAAGTAGAGTCCAGCAGGGGCAAGCAGTAGCAAGTTGTAATCGTTATACGTTGTTGGAAGCATCAGGGGTGGACAGCTGTGGTCAGCAGAGGCTAGCAGTGGCAAGTAGTGGCAAGCAGAGTCCAGCAGGGGCATGCAGTAGCAAGTTGTAATCGTTATACGTTGTCAGAAGTAACAGGAGTGGTCAGTAGCGATCAGCAGAGTCCAGCGGAGGCAGGCAGAAGTCAGTAGTAATCGTTATACGTTGTCAGAAATATAAGAGGTGGTCAGCAGAGGCCAGCAGAGGCTGGGAGAGGCTAACAGTAGCCAGTCGTAATCGTTATACGTTGTCAGAAGTAACAGGAGTGGTCAGCAGCGGTCAGCAGAGGCGAGCAGAGGCATGCAGTGGCAAGCAGAGATCAGCAGGGGCAAACGGTAGCATGTAGTAATTGTTATACGATGTCAGAAGCATCAGGGGTGGTCAGCAGTGTTCAGCAGAGGCCAGCAAAGGCATGCACAGGCAAGCAGAAACCTGCAAAGGCAAACAGAGACTTGTAGGGGCATGCAGTAGTAAGTATTAATCGTTATACATTATCAGAAATACCTGCAGTGGTCAGTAGCGTTCGGCAGAGGCCAGGAAAGTTCAGCAGAGACAAGCACACGCTGACAGAGATCAGCAAAGACCAACAGAGGTTAGCAGAAGTCAGTAGTAATCGTTATACGTTGTCAGAAATATAATCAGTGGTCAGCAGAGGCCAGCAGAGGCTGGGAGAGGCTGATAGTAGCAAGTTGTAATCGTTATACGTTGTCAGAAGTAACAGGAGTGGTCAGCAGCGGTCAGCAGAGGCCAGTGGAGACCTGTTGACGGAAGGTCAGATATTAGTTGTTGAAGAGCGAGAAGGGAAGTGTGAGCCTTTCTCTCTCGACTCCCACGAGACGGTCCGAACTTACTTTGGGCAGCTTCGGTGAATGAAGAAAGAGAGCATATGTCATTTTGCCTTTGTCGGGTTTCCGAAACTCCATGAGCTCACGTACGCGTGACCTGACATAGTGTGAGAGAGCACCTTCGGTGCCTTTCTGGCATCTCTGGATAGGACAAGACTGAGAGGCATTGGCGTAACCGTACGGTCAAAATACTAGCCGTGAATAGGAGAAAAATGTATCTCTCGTGGTTATGGAGACCTTACTACTCTGCAGCTTGACGTCAGAGCGAGCCTCTCCAGAGGGAATACCTTCGTGAAGACCTTCTCTCCTTGCCCTTGCACCGTTTAGTTTGTAGGTGCTTAGCCAACAAGTCATCACTATACTTATAGTACCTGGTTTGTGATCATAGGCCATAGAGCCCAACATCTTATGGAGTTTCGTGGCCCAAACTGGAGTTCCTCTAGTTTACGTGGTTCAAGAACAATTGTTCTACATATTCTCCATTAAAATACGCGTTGTTTGCCTTTCGAAACATTAAAATCCTCCAATTCGTTCAGGAGTTATGATTTTTTAAACATACGCATGGAATTTCAGGGTCAGACATTGTACTTTCGTTAAGGAATTGTTTTCTCGAAACTGCGTAGGAATAGAAATTAAGATTTTAAACCGGTCAAAACCAGATTTCAACGTATCATCATTTTAGAAAAATTCTGGACACTGGAAATCCGGATGACAACTCAATTTCGAAAGTAGATCAAAGATTTCCAAATCATTCTGAAAAAATTATGTTCTGTTTCGGGGGTCGATTACAATCATTTTTGGTGAATACACATACCCGCGAAATTCTACGCATTTTCGAGAAAAACATTCTTTTTCCGAAAATAAAATGTGAAAAAACCTGGTGAGAAAACGCCCAAGTTTGTCGTGGAATAGTTCGTTACCCTCAACGCTAGATGGCGTTTATTTACCGACCTCTGGCCTCCTGGTGCTAAAACGCCCAAGTTTGTCGTGGCATAGTTTGCTATCTTTGACGCTAGATGGCGCCTATTTCTCATTCTTAGGCCCTCTGGTGGAAAAACGTCCAAGTTTGTCGTGGAATAGTTCGTCTCGTCCACGCTAGATGGATTTCTCGACAAGCTTGGGCGTTTTAGCACCAGGTGGCCAGAGGTCGGTAAATAAGCGCCATCTATCGTTGATGGTAACGAACTATTCCACGACAAACTTGGGCGTTTTAGCACCAGAGGGTTCGAGGTCGATAAATAAGCGCCATCTAGCGTTGAAAGTGACAAACTATTCCAAGTTTGTCGATAAATGGTACGTTGTTTCTAGCGCGAGATATAAAATTTTTTGATTTTGTCGGAACAGGATAAAGAATACACGCAAGGGACGTTGACATAATCTCAGATGTATATTGAAAATTATATTCGCTTCTCGGAGAACTGTCTCAGATACATGTTCGCAAAATATCAACCAAGTCTCTAAATCAAAGAAGTATCCAAAAAAAACTAAAATTACGTGCGTATGCAATATTGATTATAATCTATGTGGAGTTCTGCGGAAAAAAAAAGAATAAAGTAAAACGTAAAAGTAAAGGAAAACCATCGTATTTACTTTTATATAATGCATCTTTCACACTATTACATTATTTACAATTGGCAGACGGAAGTGGCACTTAAACAGATTGGAATTGGTCCAAGGGTTCGTTTTTTTATTCCTCATGATCCGTTAACATCGTTAGCCCTCTTCGTGGCGTGGACATCGACGGGCGATAAAATTACACGTCGCGTGTACAATCTTTACTCTTTCGTAACAATCATCTTCGCGAACGTGATGCACGTGGACCCAAAGGTGATCTCACCGCGTCTAAGACCATTGTCGGGACCATCGACGACGACGGTAAATGTTAAAAGAAAAAAAAAAAAAAAAAAAAGAAAGAAGAATCATTAGGATTATAGTTGCAATTACTTGCCGACAATTGTCGATCACCAACAATCCTTAAATCGCGACAGTGTATTCGCGTCGATGAATTTATTCACTCTAAAACACAGCAAAGAATTTCTGATACACGATCGTAGAAAGTGTGGTCGTAGTACAGTACGATACGTCGTTACGAAGCGCATAGAATAACCCGTATTGAACAAAGCGTCGCAACATGGTGATTTGAACGCGGATAAAGAACAGAACGAATGTGTAACGATAGATATTAATTACGCGATAACGATAATTCGCCTAGAACAAAGTGATTCAGAGTAGACGATCGCTCGACGACTGCTTCTCGACTACCCTGGCGCTTTCGTTTCCTCTCTTAAATCGCTCGCGCTTTCGAAATATCACGGAGGTCTGAATTTCCATAGGAAGAGCGATGGACTCCACGTTTACACCTACATCGTGCCACGACATCGTTATCCGTGATCTTCTTATCGATCACGACTCGTGCTTCGCCGCGAATTCACGGACGATTCGAACATAGCACGCGGTTAAAGTGACGCCGCTATTGCTCGTTGGATCGGCCAGCGAAAAATGGCGGTGCTCGATGCCGTATAGAAACGTCAGATCTGATCGTCGTCGACCGATCGGGAGGCGTTCGTTCCGGACGAACAGCGTTGGTCAGGCGCAAGTGAAACAAGTCAGAGCAACAACAACGCACGTTCGCGCAGCAACAGTCCACGGAGTCTCTGTACACTTTCTTGCATTTCCCGGCTCTCTTTTCGCTCGAGTTTTTCACGCTTGCTTCGGATGCGGCACGACCGCGGCGGGCTCCGACCGGAAGCACGACAGCAGGAAACCGGTGTACATGGCGAACAGCACGGTGATGGCGATCAGCATGTACATGTAGATGTTCAGTTCCGGTTGACGGTACCTGTTCTTGCGCAGCCATTCGAGCACGTCTTGTTCTTTGTGCATGTCGCCTTTCGCCAGAAAAATCGGGCACGTTTATTTATCGAATATTCCCCGAATTGTCTAAATTGTCTGCGAATTAATAAGACGTCTCACCTCGATAGATACTTGGGAATCTTTTGCGGAAGTAGACGATGGCGGGAAGCTTGGTGACGCCCCATTTCCTCGCGTATCTTGGATCGGCCATCTTCACGAACGTGATGTCCAAGTTGTCCGTCTCTCCGTCGATGTCCTCCAGCTTCTCGTTCACCTCCTCGCTCTCCTTGTTGTCGTTTTCATCTGAAAACCGATTCGCCATGATATCTCAGACGCGTTTTGCTTCACCGTATCCCAAATAGTTAACCCTTTTAGTGCCAGGCATTTTACGGAGTACATGCAAAATTCTGATTTCCTGGAGGAAAATTTTACTATGTATTCTTGTGAAACTTAAAGAATATGGAATATAATGTTGAGCAGCAACATTTTTAGTTATAAAATATGTCAATTTCGTTCCAAAACCGTATCATCGAGATACAAAAATACAGGGTGTTCGGCCACCCCTGGGAAAAATTTTAATGAGAGATTCTAGAGGCCAAAATAAGACGAAAATCGAGAATACCAATTTGTTGATGGAGGCTTCGTTAAAAAGTTATTAACGTTTAAAGTTCCAACCGTACTGAATTTTTTTCTTGAAAGTGCGTAGGATTTCGGGGATATGTGTAATGACCAAAAATTATTGTAATTGACCCCTGCAACTGAAAATAATTTTTTTAGAATGATTTGAAAAATTTTTTTTTTGCCGAGAAATTTAGGCACCCCCTGTCGATTTTTCTTAAAAATTCGTTTTTGACTTTTAGTAATTTTATTTGACGCCCTATAGAAAAGTTGTGTAATACTTTTTTGTAGGTACCCATGAGCTCTACTTCAGAAAAAAGTTTCATTAAAATATATTCACTATTGTGGGAGTTATGGCCGTTCGAAGATTGGTCCATTTTTATGGGGTTTTTCTCATTTTAGGGGATCAAGGAACAACTTTTCGAATATTTTTATAATTGCTACGCATTCTACACTAAAATACGCGTCGTTTGCTTTTTTAAACATTAAAATCGTCCTATCCGTTCAGAAGTTATGACGTTTTAAATATTCGCATGAAAATTCGGGCAAAGATTTCTGGCCTGAAATTATGTTTTCGGTGAGGAATTTTTTTCTCGAAACTGGATAGGATTTCGGGGGTATGTGTAATGACCAAAAATTATTGTAATTGACCCCCACAACCGAAAAAAATTTTTCCAGAATGATTTGAAATTTTTTTTTTCCTTCAAAAAATTTCACACCTTCTCGAATTTTTTTCTCGAAACTGCGTAGGATTTCGGGGGTATGTCTATTGACCAAAAATGATTGTAATTGACCCTCGCAATCGAAAATAATTTTTCCAGAACGATTTGAAACTTTTCATTTTTGCCCAAAAATGTAGGCACCTAGTCGAATTTTTTTCTCAAAATTGCGTAAGAATTCGAGGGTATGTGTAATGACCAAAAATGATTGTAATTGACTCCCGCAGCCAAAAATAATTTTTTTAAAACGATTTGAAAGTTTTCATTTTTGCAGAAAAATCTGTCCACTTACTGAATTTTTTTCTCGAAACTGCGTAGGATTTCGAGGGTATGTCTATTGACTAAAAATGATTGTAATTGACCCCCGCAGCCAAAAATAATTTTTTTAAAACGATTTGAAAGTTTTCAATTTTGCAGAAAAATTTGTCCACTTACTGAATTTTTTTCTCGAAACTGTGTAGGATTTCGAGGGTATGTGTAATGACCAAAAATTATTGTAATAGGCCTTCGCAACCGAAAATAATTTTTTTAGAATGATGTAAAAAATTTTTTTTCCACCGAAAAATTTCACATACACGATTTTTTTTCTCGAAAATGGATAGGATTTCGGAGGTATGTATAGTGACCAAAAATGGTTGTAATTGACCCCCGCAACCGAAAATAATTTTTCCAGACGGATTTGAAATTGTTGAATTTAATTGTTAATAACTTTTTAACGAAGCCTCAGTCAAGAAATTAGTATTCTTGATTTTCGTCTTATTTTGGTCTCTAGAATCTCCCATTAAAATTTTTCCCAGGGTCGAACACCCTGTATAATTTTACTACAAAAGTTAAGGTAATCTTAATTTTTTATCGAATAAAAAGATTTTTATAATAAGAAAAATCAGCACCGTTTACGAAAGAGATTTTGCGTTTCACTATTGATAGAATGAGAAAGAAATGAGAAAGGTCCGTGGCAGTTTTCGCATAAGGACTTTTTCCTGACACTGAAAAAGGGTTAACACTATGACGTCCGGTGGCTCCACGTTGGTGCCATGCAAAAATGAAGTTAGTTCTACCGGCGCGACACGAAGAAATCTAGATTAGACGCTGGGACGTCATAGTGTTAAAACAACGGGTCGTTTAATTACAAAAGAAGACGGCCAGGAATTCGTTTTCGTCCAGCAGCTTGTCCAGCATCTTCTTGTTGACCTCTTCGATCTCGTTCTTGATCTCGAAAACGTCCTGGGACGTCAACCACTGGAGGATCTTGTCCTCCTGCGTTAGATCGCCGTCGTAGATCAGCGGGGTCTTTTTACGGAAGTAGACGAGCGACGGGACGTTAAGGATTTCGTACTTCTCGGCAGCCTCTGTGCCAAACACCTTCACGAAATCTATACCGAACAAGTCTGCCTCGCCGTCGATCTTCTCCAGAGCTTCCATGATGTCGTTACACTCGGGACAGTCTTCGTCATCTACGCGATTCGAACGAAACAAACGTCGATCAGTTGGGTAAATTGCGTTTAATCGCGCGTCGATGATACAGGGTACGATCCAACTGTGGAAACTTGTCTCGTCGCTTCGTTTCTTGGCTACAAGTGCTTTGTCTGTGGCAGAGTTCTTAAAGAATGGCTAGCAAAGTGAGGGATACAAGTACAGTCACCATTATCTTTTCACGTTAGTAACAAACAATAACGATACCTGCTATATCAAACCTTTATGAATATTCTAGGCATTTTTCGAGGCGACTCGAAAATTGATCCTCGTGGCGAGTAGAATAATCTCCCACGGTTTGGCTACTTATTTTTAGGGCAGTTTCTATAATTTAGAACGTACAGAAGAAAACTGCTAGGAACGGAGATTCGTCGAGAAGCCTCTCCAGCATCCTCTCGTTAACGGATTCGATCTCGTCCGCCAGTTCTCGATTGTCGTCGTCGATCAACCATTCGAGAACCGACTGTTCGTTCTGCAAGTCACCTGTCGCGAGCAACGATTAGAAAATCGATCAAGACGGGGTGTGTTTCACTCTGTGGAGATCTATGGAATATTAGAAACCTTCGAACAAAAGCGGATTGCCGTTTCTGAAGTAGACGAGGGCGGGGAACGTTTTGATCGAGTATCGTTTCGCCAGCTGGGGATCCTGTATCTTCACCAGGTGAATACCAAACACGTCGCACTCGTCGTCGATCTTCTCCAATCCCTCCAAAATCTCGTCGCATATGTGGCAATTTTGCTTGTCTGGGGCACAACGAAACAATTCTATTTTTCTCGGTGCTTATCGGGACGAAAGTGTCTGCGTCGCATAAAGATCTTACAGAAGTAGACTGCGAGGTATTGCGTCTCCTCGACGGACGTTTCCAGCATCACTCTGGTTATCAGTTCGATCCGATCTTCGGTTTTCTGAGTGATCAGCCACTGCAACACTTCTTCCTCCACTGACAATTCACCTGAACAGTAACAATTGCTTAAATCGAGATGCTTTTCTAGAGACAAAACTAACGATCAGCAACGAACCTTCGAACATGTTGGGCACTTGATTCTCGAAATACACTAGCACTGGGAACTCGGTGACTCCGTAATCTTCTGCCACCTTGTAGTCCTAGTTAAAAAAGGAAGATTTAAAGATTCTTGTTCGTTCGAAGTAGTCATGTTTTTAGAATCTTTCGCTTACTTGTGTCTTAACGAACGTGATACCGTGCCTGTCGCAATCGTCGTCGATATTTTCCAGCTCCTCCAGAATCCCCACGCACTGCTCGCAATCCTCGACGTCTAAAGAGAAACTATATCGTTATAAGATTCACGACTCTACGGGAAAAGGCAGTCTATTTAGGGAGTTACGAGTCGTGGCTTTGCTCTTCAGGTTCACGGACGATGATCTAAGAAAGCTGCTCTCCTAAGAGGGAAGGGACTAAACTATCGAAAAATGAGACGATCGTACGGTTCGTGTAAAATAAATTCGTCTAAAATAAAATCTAATCAAACATAGACAAACGAAAGGCATGCTGATCAGCGGGGTGTCTAGAGTACTATGGTTCTCTCATGCTCTCTAATCGTGCAGGTACACCTGGGCGAGAGTGTGATCGTGTTGTGTGGTCGTTCGTGAAAAATAATTTTCTCCGTATCGGGTGGTTCCGACCTGAAAAAAACGCTCTGTAAAAATCGAGACGACAAAAATGTGTCTGTACGAACAGAAGAATCTAAAAATTAAAAAAAGGCAGGTATATTCGTAAAAAGTGTGCTGGTGTGCTGGTGTTCTGTGTGTGCGCACACGGAGACAAACGCTGGATGAACTATCTGGAACATAGTGTCTAAAGTAACGGCGAAGAGAGGAAACCAGGTTTGCAAATCTTTCTGTGTTCACGTGTACCATCGAGTTCCTCGGTCGCCTCGTGCTCGACGATCCTGCGTTCCTTGTGGCGGCCCTGCTTGCGTTGGTATTTTGCCTGACACAAGTCGCAAAGCGTTCTGTTCCCTGCGGCATTAGCAGACAACGTGTACAGCCTCGGACGTGCGGACAGGACAGATTTAAAGACAGTGGCCGATAGCAACTGATCACGAATAAACGTGTATTGCAACGAGACAGAACGGAGACAGTACGAGACGAGTAATTCGGTTAATCATTGCGACACATCAAGCTCCACGAGAAAGCGCAACACGAAACGACGGTTTGCGTAAGTATCTACAATGTACAACAGTTTAAGTCTCGTTCGAGAATTCGCGTAGTTGTTACTCGACACCGTTGCTTCCAAAGCAGGAATTAATATACGCAGGCGTGTTGCTGGCCGTGGTCAGCAGTTACCTTTGCTCAGTAAAAAAAATAATCGACAGAGGCGAAAAGGAGGAGAAAGGGTGTCTATCGGAAGTATTTGAACGATTCGATTGTCAATGTCCCGAATAACATGTACGAAGAAGATTAACGGGAGGGAGGTGGGTCGCAAATAAATGTGGAAAGAGCGGGAGTATAGTGATACGCAACAGGCTAGTGATACATTCCTGCTTGGCAGCTGACCGCGACTGAAGGACTGTCAGACTTACAGAAGTATACCGCCAACGATTCCGATTCTCTTATCAAATTTAGAAGATCCTCCCCTTCCAGATCCTCGATTACCTCTCCGGAGGGATCCTTCTGCGTCATCAACCACTGCAGAATTTGTTCCTCGTCGTACAAATCACCTTTGGCCGAGCAACCAAACGAATCGATTAGATTCCAATCATCGCTGTCGTAGCAACGATTTCGTTTTAAACGAGGACGATACCTGCGTAAATAACTGGCTCCTTCGAGGACATCTTAAAGAACAATATGGCGGGCAGGGCGAAAACACCGTACTGCTTGGCCAACTGTTTGTCGTCGATTTTCACGAACTTTATTCCCGCTCCGTCGGCCTCGTCGTCGATGTGCTCGATCTCTATCAGCACCCTGCCACACTGTTTGCAGTCGTTGCTGTCTAAACATACGCGCGCCACCGCGTTCGACACGCTCGAGAGTCTCGTTTTGTGTATCTCATTTTAATAAAGTATGCATTTTACCAAGAGTCCAATTTTGGCATCGCCTGGAAATGAAAAATTCATGCAGGGTCCTTTAGAGTGGCTCCCAAGGAACAAAAAATGTCCTTATCGCTTTCCCGTGAAACGATGGGAAAGTTGTCAAAAATACGTTCAAAGTATGAATATGATGATAATGGAACTTACGTATACAGGAAAAAATTTTAATAGGAGATTCTAGAGTCCAAAACAAGACGAAAATCAAGAATATCAATTTGTTGATGGAGGCTTTGTTAAAAAGTTATTAACGTTTAAAGTTTCGCTCGTTCTGAATTTTTTTCTCGAAAATGCGCAGGATTTCGGAGGTATGTCTATTGACCAAAAATGATTGTAATTGACCCCCCAAACCGAAAATAATTTTTTCAGAATTAATTAAAAATTTTTTTTTTCGTCGAAAAATTTAAGTCGATTTTCTTAAAAATTCCTTTTTCATTTTTAGTAATTTTGTTTGACGCCCTACAGAAAAGTTGTCTAATACTTTTTTGTAGGTACCCATGAGCTCTACTTCAGAAAAAAGTTTCATTAAAATATATTCACTATTGTGGGAGTTATGGCCGTTCGAAGATTGGACCATTTTTATGGGGGTTTTCTAACTTTACGGGGTCAAGGAGCAACTTTTTCAATATTATTAAAATTTCTACATATTCTTGACCAAAATACGCGTCGTTTGCTTTTTTAAACATTAAAATCGTCCAATCCGTTCAGAAGTTATGACGTTTTAAAGACTTGCATGAAAATTCGAGCGGACATTTGAAGACTCAGATTATATTTTCAGTAAGGAATTTTTTTCTCGAAAATGTGCAAGATTTCGGGGGTATGTCTATTCACCAAAAATGATTGCAATTGACCCCCGCAACCGAAAATAATTTTTTCAGAATTAATTAAAAATTTTTTTTTTCGTCGAAAAATTTAAGTCGATTTTCTTAAAAATTCCTTTTTCATTTTTAGTAATTTTGTTTGACGCCCTACAGAAAAATTGTCTAATACTTTTTTGTGGGTACCCATGAGCTCTACTTCAGAAAAAAGTTTCATTAAAATATATTCACTATTGTGGGAGTTATGGCCGTTCGAAGATTGGACCATTTTTATGGGGGTTTTCTAACTTTACGGGGTCAAGGAGCAACTTTTTCAATATTATTAAAATTTCTACATATTCTTGACCAAAATACGCGTCGTTTGCTTTTTTAAACATTAAAATCGTCCAATCCGTTCAGAAGTTATGACGTTTTAAAGATTTGCATGAAAATTCGAGCGGACATTTGAAGACTCAGATTATATTTTCAGTAAGGAATTTTTTTTCTCGAAAATGTGCAAGATTTCGAGGGTATGTCTATTCACCAAAAATGATTGCAATTGACCCCCGCAACCGAAAATAATTTTTTCAGAATTAATTAAAAATTTTTTTTTTCGTCGAAAAATTTAAGTCGATTTTCTTAAAAATTCCTTTTTCATTTTTAGTAATTTTGTTTGACGCCCTACAGAAAAATTGTCTAATACTTTTTTGTAGGTACTCATGAGCTCTACTTCAGAAAAAAGTTTCATTAAAATATATTTACTATTGTGGGAGTTATGGCTGTTTGAAAATTGGACCATTTTTATGGGGTTTTTCTCATTTTGCGGGGTCAAGGACCAACTTTACGAATATTTTTGCGATTTCTACATATTCTCCACCAAAATACGCGTAGTTTGCTTTTTTAAACATTAAAATCGTCCAATCCGTTCAGAAGTTATGACGTTTTAAAGATTCACATGAAAATTCAGTGAAACATATCAACGCTATGGTCAGACATGAAATTTTCGGTAATGAATTTTTTTCTCGAAACTGAGTAGGATTTCGGGGGTATGTCTGTTGACCAAAAATGCTTGCAATTGACCCCTGCAACTAAAAATAATTTTTCCAAGACGATTCGAAAGTCTTTTTTTTCACCCAAAACTTTCAGCACTTACTCGACGAGGTCGGAGCACGCGTTGTTGGGTGCTGTTCCCATGTAACCATGATTATATGGTACTTCGGATTTGCTCGATTTCAAGCTTCAATTCATCTGCCTGCTGAGTCCCTTACTACTTATTTCGAAGACGGTAAAATATACGTAAGTTCCATTATCATTACATTCATACTTCAAACGTATTTTTGACATTTTTTGTTCTTTGGGAGACACTCTAACAGACCCTGCATGAATTTTTCATTTCCAGGCGATGCCAAAAATGGGCATTTCTTAACACCCTCCTTTAAGACCAGCCTACCCTGATGATTGGAACCGAAATCATCGGGCTCGATACTCACAGAAGAACACAGCCAGATAATCGGTCGTCTGTCGTATCTTCTGGAACATCTTCTTATTGATACGTTCGATGTGATCGGTGAGCTCCATGTTCTCGGGGTTCGTCAGCCAATCGAGGATTTCCTCCTCGTCGTCGATGTCCCCGTCGTAGTTGATGTTTTTGCCCTTCCGGAAGTACGTGATACCCGGCGGATTCCTAAACCCGTACTTCTTCGCCATAAGTCGATCCTTCATCCTGACGATCTTTATTCCGTACTCGGCAGCTTCGTCGTCGATCAACTCGACGTGCCTGAGCACTCTGGGACTCTCTGGATCTTCCTCCTTGTCTACGGGATCGAGATATTCCCTTTCGTTTCGAAATTACTCGCTAGGAACCCCTTAAGTGTCCATTCGTCTATTTTTCGTTTCAAATAGGAGGGAGGGGGGCGATTACTCATGTAAATATAATATAGCGGACGCTGTTCTCTCAAAACACGCGAGTCTACTTAAAAAATGACTAAAGATCGGTCACTTAAGGGGCGAATTTGCTTTCATGAACGATGAATCATGGTTAGAAAGAAACTAGTTTTACTTTCGCAATAGTCTGTGATACTTTATTAGCGGATCTATGAATCGTTAGAATCTTGTTTAGTCGAATGTGTAATCGTATCTTTACTTACCCCGTGTGAATTTCAAATAGAAAAACCGTGGTTTACGAATAGGTCGACTTACTGCGAAGGATATCTGACTCTCGCGTTACGTTTTCATCGAGAAAATGAATGATTTCTTACAGAAAATGACAGCCAGGAATTCTTTGGTCTCGATATACGTGGCGAGGGTGTCACGATCGATCTCTTCGATGCTCTCGTCCGTCTTCTGCTTCACCATCCAATCGAGCACCTCGCTCTCGTCGAGCAGATTACCTAAGTTATCGTAACGTTGCTCGAATGTACTCTAATTCTATTTAAACCCATTCTGTCTAACGAATAATAATTTTTCAAGAAGGGTCTGTTAATGGGGATATTTCTTGACGCTTCTTTGTTAAGTAAGATTCGGTCATTAACGATCTGGAATGGCTATTCGATTCGACCTCGAGGTCGAACGAGTCCTGGAGATTTCTGGATGCTGAAAGGAACTTACCCCGCTCTGGAACTCGACGTATCGCGCGATTATTCGCGAGCCACTCTATCTACTGGGTCACAATTGCAATTACACTTTGTCTAGAATCGTAGATCGTTTGCGTTGCGACACGGATATCGGATCGTGCTGCTTTCTTGAAACCCAAAGATCGAGGTTAAGCAAAATGTCTCGTTATAAACTGGCGTTAAATTTTCCCACGATTATGACAGTGTGACCCCAGTATCGTGAATGTGTATTTAAAGTGTAATGTTCGATAAGAAACATCAAATCAAATTTCTAACGAGCCTTCGGTTGGCATCGTCTAGGATCTAATAGTCCGATCGGTATTATGACGATGAAGATAATGGGGGTTCGTACAATGGAGCATGATCTTTTTCATCGAACTCTGCATGAGTTTTTGGAGAAATTACAGGCGATACGGGGTGGAATTACTCTATCTACCATTAGCAGTGACGGGCGAAGCAAATACAAAGGATACTAATTGGTACTAGGAAACATATTTATTATCGAGTTTATTATCGTACATGTTGCTCTTATGCGATTAACGAGGACGCCGTTCGGCGGCTTATATCGGCAGAGTAATGCGCAAACGTCCACGAGCAATAAACAATTCATGCCCGATAATCATGATCACAGACGCAGCGCAATAATTAAATTCCTTCTTTTACTGTGCGCGAAATTGCCAATGAGCTCACTTCGAAATTTACTTCGATCCATCTAACGTTCTCAAAGTATAAAATGGGTGGTTTTAACGATCGAATCGATCGAATTAATTATCGCGCCCATGTATCAGTGACCGTAACACGAGTACAGATTATCGGCACATTCGGTTGATGAAACGTGGTAGCGTGTACAGAAATCAACGAATAAAATACTCGTATAAATAAATAAATAAATAAATAAATAAACGGGTGAGCGTTTCTTGCGTTTCCTCTTTCTCGTCGGGTCCACGCGAACCGTTCGAAAAAAGATAAAAAGAACAAGACGTTTCGATCTTTTTTTTTTTTTATTTTTTTTTTTGTGTTTTATTTTTTTAGTTTTTCATGTTTTAGTGCTGGCTCGTGCGGCCCAATAAGCGATAAAAGCGATTAGTGGTAGCGGGCGTGATAAGAAACGCACGTGTTCCTCGACGTTTTATCGTTGAGGAATTGAGGGTATATTTATGTCGATCGCCACGATTAAAGTAGCGCTAGAAAATGACTCGCGTGTGTTGATATGGATGTTATGTTTCATGTTCGTGGGAGATCAATCGTTTTATATAAATACAATCGAAAGTGTTCTATATCTTATCGATGGCAAGTTTCCTACGAAACCCGATGCTTTGAAACGAAATTGAGAAACATCCATCGTTCGTTCGCGATCAACACGGTCTTGCGCGTGTTTAAATTGACATAAACATACTCTGAGAGATCTGCAGATTGATTAAGGAATTATATAGACATGAATCCGTTTGCTTTAACCCTGGCGTGTGACTGGCAAAAGTGTTGGTTAGCGATCTCGCAATATTTCCCAGGGTTAAAACGTTCGATCGAGAGTAAAATAAATTTTTCGCGAACGTCGCTACACAACCTGTACCGCGAAAATCTAAATGGGACATCACAAAAACGACTACCTCCCCCGTCATCGTCGACGAGAGTTCTCGAAAATGCAACGAAACAGCGGTACCGGCGTCGTCGCGACGTTGACGATCCACAAGAACGAATCGATGAACAATATTTTTGATCTGTTCGTAGCAAGAAATGCATGTATGACTATATTTCAAACCGGGGAACGTTGTTCAAGGTCGTGAGTCAGTATGGTTACGCGTTTATATAGAAACACCAGACACGAATTCGGCAACTGTCTCGAGGGGTATTTAATTTCCTTAAAAAAAGAAGAAACGATAAATGGCGCGGGGGTGGCAGGGGTAGGGGGCGCATGATCGTTGGATGATACGCGACGTTCTCGCGGTGACGATATGTATTTAGTATCGCGACGGAGATAGATAGATGACTGTGACGATAATGTTGATGGTTCGATGACGAAGATTACGATTAATATGACGATGACACGATGTACTTTCAGGAACAAGATCGTTCGACGAACGAAACGTTTACAAGTCTCTCGGTTCAGTTCTTTAGCTCTCGGTGGACAGACGAAATCGTCGAATGATTCTGCCTTGACTTGGCTCTCTCGGCTTCGATTCGTCGGTTCTCTGTTCTCCCGTTTCGTCCTCCGTCTCCGGCACGCGTCGGTTCTCCTCAATATTTAGACTTTCATGATGTACGGGAGTCCGGCCACAACTGCAACAGGCCACAACCCCGACACAACTCTCAGTGGGAGAAAAACTCTATCCTCACGATCCATTCTTTTTTTTTTTTTTTTTTTTTTTGTTTTTTTAGACCGTTAGTTACATTCTTCGTTTAGTTTCCCCTTTCTTCAGAGCCGGACATGTATAGTTGAATCGCGTCGAGTGGAATTATTACGGATTCGATCGACGATTACAAGGTTCTTGGACAGACACACACATTGTAGCAGGAAGATGGGATGGGAGTCGGTGTACGTCGCGTCGGAGCTATAACGTTCTCTCGACCGTCGTAAATCTAAAGATATTCGAACTGCAACGTGAACGTTAAGGGGCGAAGACAGTCGTTTCCGATTATAGCTCCCCGTCGAGTCGTTTAACATTTACGTGTATCCGGCGCGATCGCTCGACAAGATTCGCAACGATCGATCGTGTTAAAAGCTAGACTCTCGCGAAACTGTTAACGATCCCGACGATTCCGAGATAATCCGAGGACCCAGCCACCGGCTTCCACATAGCAGTGTCTTGGATCGTCTTGCTCATCCAGAACTTGCAGCGATTCTCTTCATGGACCGCGCGAGACACCTGTATTCGAGATACGAAGACGATTCGTCAGCCGGCTGAGTTTTCATTCATCTTTCGTCCAGCCCCTCTTGACTTGTCACTGGTTCTATGACTAACCTTCTACGTCTTCCCCTAACGGTGCTAATTAAATCACTGCCCACCGCGTCGCGCGACTGTTCGGCATCCTGGTCGTGTTATCTTCTCTCGATAGCTTTCTAAGACACGTTTATTTTCGTGACGGTGGCAGAACAGTGTCCATGGACAGTTTACTATCAACGATTAGTTCTTCTCCGTCGTGTTCGGGTGGGTAGCGCGTGGGCAGTGATTTAACCCCGCAGTCAATTACCACAGCCAGTTGAAATATTTACCGGTTCCGAAGAATCCCTTCTTAGCCTTCTGGTTGCCGCCGGTTTTGCTAACTCCAGATGATACCGTCGCGGTCTTTCTGCTGTCCTTGGCCGTGAGCTTGTTAATCGGCTTCAGGGCCGGCAATCCCAGCTTGTCCGACCTCTCAGCACCGTGTGCTTTGCCCTTGTCCTTGGTCGTCGGACTGATTTTGGTGGCCTTGGCGACCTTGGTGCCGTGAGCGACCTTGGCAGGACAGCACTGGTAGGGCTCATAGGAGGGAATCTTGGGTTTCGCGCTTTTACCTCCCATGCCGATGTAGAAACAGCCGTCGCCTGCAGTAAGCAAATATACAACGAGTCAGATACAGAGAGAGATTCAGACAGAATGATAGAGAGAAACTTGAAATCAGAATTGGCTAGCCTACAGGCTGATCGATTCGTCTCTTCACGAGTCAACGGGGGAAAAAAAAAAATCAAAGTGCAGAGTGTTTCAAAAGAGAGGCAAACGGAGATAGAGTAAACATAGATAAATAAAAAAAAACAAATAAAAAAGAGCTACGAAGAGACGGATAGATTGACTCGTGAGATCTTTGACGTTACTAGTGCAGAGAGAATAGTTTCACTCCAACCCCAATTGCGCAGCAAAAGCCAAACGTGCATATTTTACGACAGACGAGATCATCTCGCGGCGAGTCGACGACTCTTTTAGGGAAGTCATACTTCTCGCGTGGACCAGCCTCCACCGAAAATATCTTTATCGTACCGCGTCGAGAACAGAGATTGTTCCCCTCGTAACGCAATCGATAATTACCTTCTCTAAATTCGAATTTATTTCTCCCTTGCTCGAGCTACTTAGGATACGTTTTCGTTTCACGGCCAATATTATACGAAACACTCGGTGTTTAATCGAGATCGCACGATCCCGTGATTAATCGATTAACGTTTGATCGCGTTATCGGACGACGGAATCGAACCACTACCGATTTATCATCCTCGCTCTTTCGAGCGGAGGCCAGTCCGATTCTCTTCGACTCGGAACTCGCTGCAGACGACAGCTGTCAACTACAACAGGAACCATCGGCTCGCTTTGGAGAAATAGTTGTTATTATTTGGATAAAAGTGCGATCGAGAACTCGTGGAGCTACGCGTCCTCTATTTTCATGCAGTACTTTCTTCCCATTTAACGCATACGAATGAGATATTTAACGCTAGGTTCCAAACTTCAAATCTTTGTCATCAATTTATGAAGAACTGCATTCACGCGAACCGCCGTAGCTCCATCGAGGGCGGGGGTGGGGTCGTGGGCGGGCAGATTGTCACAAAGGTAAGCATGCAAATCGTGAGAACAGGGGGAAGTGTAGAAGAATTTTAGGGGCGTCGACGACAGACAGGAAGACTCGGGAGTATTCCATTTAGTGAGTGGGGAGGAGTAGAAACAAAAATGTTAATTCATCATGCAGGTATAGCCCTACGGTCTCTCCGTCTCGACCGTGAGCGGTGAGCGGACAGCCATAAATTCGTTTAGACTATTCGTTACAAGTCAGTTCGAATTTGCTCTACTGGTATACACATCTCTACGTTTTGTTTCTGCGGGGATGTCATTGTGGTATTATTGCTTTCTTTGGTATTTTTTTTTGTTTGTTCTTTCGCGCAACACAAAGCCCGTCACACTTCGATCTCTCACGTGAACTCCTCTTCGGCTTCCTGGGTTGTCGTCGGACCTTTACCTTTGTCCAGGATTTTCTTCAGGGCTTTATTCACTTTCTTATTTTTTCCTCCGTCGTCATCGTCATCATCATCATCATCATCTTCATCGTCGTCATCGTCGTCATCATCGTCGTCGTCATCGTCGTCGTCTTCGTCAGTATTGTCGTCGTCGTCGTCGTCATCGTCATCGTCATCGTCATCATCTTCATCGTCGTCGTCGTCATCATCTTCATCATCTTCATCATCATCATCATCATCGTCATCATCATCATCATCATCATTATCATCATCATCATCATCATCATCATCATCATCATCATCATCATCATCATTATCATCATCATCATCATTATTACCTGCATATTAACAGGGTTATCGATAATATTCAGCGCGAACGAAAATAAGAGCGTGTACCTACGTTTTTTGTGATCGATACGGCCTCGGTCCAAAGGGTTAGCATGCATGTACTTATCAAAATGGACATATTATTGACGCATCACAGTGAACATGTACGAATAATCGATATCGTTCCCGGAACGGGTGACTTCAACACGTGTACATATACACAAATATATAGAGTTGCGTATGGATGAAAAAAAAAAAAAAAGAATACATAGGTGCTCCGCGTGATTATCTTGGCATTGCACATCCGCGATGTTCACATTTTGGGCCATTCTGTCGCGAGCGATCCTGCACGGAGGAAAATTGCAAAGAAACTGCGACAATCTCTAAACCCATACCGGTTTGATCGTGCCTTGTTCCATATTTATCTTGAATATTAAAAAGCAGCGTTTCCCTGCGTTTTCCGCGCGCCTGACGGGATCGTCTCGCGACGAAAAGAAAGATCTTGCAGCACAAAAATCGTTAAAAACATCGCGTTCTCGAATGCCACGCGATAGAGAAGCCTCGCGAGTGTCCGATTTTTGCTAGACAGTAGCTATACGCTCTACGATTCGTCTATTTATTTTTCACGCGTGTAATTAAGACGGATGATCCGAACCGCTGTAGAGTATTATTGCAGTAAGATGGCTGCGCGATAGCGATAGTAAAAATGTATAAAAAACAGAGATAGAAAATAGAGAAAGTGCAAAAGAGAGCAAAAGAGAATGTAAGCTCGCATAGTAATTGTTTTAAATGCAATGTGAACGGGTCAGTGGCGAGAGCGATATTGCGCGCGCGCATCGGTTAGAAGCTAGATCATGAACGTTTTTCACCGAGCTTTGTGAGATCTTTCTTTTTTTTTTTTGTTTTTTTTTTGTTTTAATTCTTTGCTCTTGTTCTTTTTGTGTTGTTCCGAATCGAGCAATGTTCCGTTTGATATTTCCATTCACCGCCGATCCTCTTCCGATTTCAAGCATGCGAGGTTGCAAAAAAAAAAATAAAAATAGTGAACTAACATTGCGTTTTTAATTTCTCTATGCGCGATCACGGTGATCGCGGCTGCGGTAGAGTGATCGGGGTGATCACCACGGCGCGAGTACTATACTCGTAGCCTGGTGGTATGGTTACGACCGAGATTAACGTCACAAAGAACAGTACACCAGTAATAATAATCATCATCCTAGAAATCTCCTTACTTTTCTGTTCGATTAGCCATTCCAGAACTCTCTCCTCGTTCTTAAGATTACCTACAAAAGGCACACACGCATATCAGGATCAACTGAGTTTGTTCGGTGTACCGAGATCATTGTTGGAGGGGGGTTTAGATATTTTTTAAGGGGTTTGCCAGGTTTTGGTGCTGGGGGTCCTAGGTGAAAGACGACCAGTTGTTCTTCCTTCTTTAACGTGTTATGTTAAAAACGTTCGTACACTGCTAACCAAAATTGTACGCTCGGTACATTGTCGATTCGTTTATTTCGTTCAAATGCGACAGTAAACGTGCCAAAAACGATAGAACGTGCAACATTGGCCAGCAGCGTACAAGTGATATCTTTTTTTGTACTTTGAGTTAATATTCAAGTTTGTCTATTTATTAAAAGATTTACCGGTCATCGATTTGTGGTTAGGAACTTTCCCGACAGAATTTTCGATTCAAAGAAGAACAATGCAAAGAGGAGGATCTCTGTTAGGAGTAACAAAGCAGAAATTTTGATGGTCTTTGTTTCCTTCGACGACTGAGTAAAATTAGAAATATCTTGCGTAAAGAAACAAAGATGATCTAGACGAAGGAAGAAGCATTCGAGACTTACCGTCGTACATGATGGGGACGCCAGTCTCGTAATAAACGAGAGCCGGAAACGAAAACACGCCGATTTCGGCGGCTAATTTTGCGTCGTTCGACTTAACGAACTGAATACCGTGTTTGTCTGTGTCATCATCAATGGTTTCTAGCTCCTCGAGAATCTCGGGGCACGTTTCGCATTTATCGTCGTCTGTCGAATAAAATATTATCGTAACAGAGTGCTATGAAACGCATCGAACTTGTACGAATGGGAATACGTTAAATAAACTTACAAAAGAATACAGCTAGATGCTCGACGTCGTTGATCAGCACCTGCAGCGTCTTTCTGTCGACGCTTTCGATCACGTCTGGGGTTTGAGTACGAAGATCTAGGATCCATTCCAATATGGCTTCCTCGTGCATCATGTCACCGTTATAGACCTGGCGGAATTTGTGTCTATAGAACGCCAACGCTGGTAGACCAGGTAGATCGTATTCCTTCTCGATCCCCTCGTCGGAGATCTTCACGAAATCAATGTCCTTCTCCTCGCACTCGTCGTCGATGTTCTCGAGTTCCTGTAGGATTTTCTGGCTCTTCTTGTCACCTTCTTTGTCTGCATCACGAAACCGTTCAAGTAGACGACCCTTTAAATAACCCTTTTTAACGAAATAAAAATGCACTCACAGAAGAAGACGACGATGTAATCGTTCTCCTCGAGTATGTTTTCCAACATTTTGCCATTCACTTCCTCGATCTTTCCTGGGATTTCGAGGGTGTCTTCGTCGGTGATCCACGACAGTACTTCGTCTTCGTCTTCGATGTCGCCCTTGAAGATCAATGGCTCCTTGTTTCTGAAGAACGCCAAGGTGGGGAAGCTCTTGATCCCGTGTTTTTTCGCGAAGCCAGTGTCTTCTGTTGTGACGAAGATAATACCGGTCTCGTCCAGCTCGTCGTCTATGTTTTCGAGTTCCTCGAGCACTTTGTCGCACTCGTCTCCGTCGTCACAGTCTCCGCCTGATGGACAACGAAAAAGATTGTTATTCGCGAGTTTCGTTTCCTGGGAGGTATGTACTCACTGAAAAACGCGACAACGTATTCGTGTTCTTCGATCAGATCGGACAAAATCTCATCGGTGACCTCCTCGATGGTGGCGGTATTCTTCTGCTCGACGAGCCACTCGAGCACCTCGTCCTCGTTCAAGAGATCTCCCTCGTAAATGGCTGGTATCTTGTTCTCGAAGTAGACCAAAGTCGGCAGATGATCTATACCGTACTCCTTCGCCTCGGCGTCGTTGTCCATTCGAATGATCACGATCCCTTCCTTCTCCAGCTCGTCGTCGATGTTCTCCAGCTCGTTCAGGATGCGTATGTCCTGCTTGTCGTCCTTGTCGTCTACGAAAAGGGATCAATTCGTGTCTCGTTTTTGCTCGCGATCGACCAACAGCACCTACCTAACCGGTAACAGTGGAAGAATGTTAAAAGGAGGTAGAAAGACGAATCGATCGCTTACAAAACAGGACTGCCAAGTACGGTGAGGTCTCAATTAGCTTCTCCATCATCTCGTCCGTCACTTCCGGTATCTCGGTATGCTTCTTCTGATGCAGTAACCAACCTAGCAGCTGATCCTCGTTCATCAGGTCCCCTGCGAAGCCAGGACTCTTTTTTTATTTCCAGTGATCTCGAGCGTCACGATAGATCGTAATCGAGCAAAGTACCTTCGTATATGTGCGGTATTCTTTTCTCGAAGAGCACCAGCGTCGGGAAGTTATCGATGCCGTATTCCCTGGCCTCGTCCAGGTCGTGGATCTTCACGAACGCTATGTTGTGTTGGTCGCAATCATCGTCGATGTTCTCCAGTTCGGAGAGGATCTTCTGACTCTTCTTCTGATCCTTGTCGTCTGTCGAATAAAAGTTAAAACGTATAGATTTCGTCTACTTTTGCACGGACCCGACAATCAAAGGTTTAGTAAATAGATCACTGACAAAATAGGACGGCCACGTGTGGCATCTTCTCGATAACCATGTCGAGCATCTCGTCGGTAATGTCCTCGATGTGGTCGCTCTTCTGCTGTTGCTCGAGCCACTTCAGAACCTTCTCCTCGTCTTCTAAATTGCCCTCGTACAAAGTCGGTATACCCTTCTCGAAATAGAGCATGCTGGGAACCTTCTCGATACCGTACTCCTTCGCTTCCTCCGCGTTGTCTATCTTCACGAAGATAACCCCGAGCTGATCGCACTCGTCGTCGATGTTTTCCAATTCATTCAGAATCTTCTGAGACTTCCGATCGTTGTTGTCGTCTGCCGGATTTCCATTAAGTGCGTTATAGAGATTATTCGCGAAACGAACGTTCGGTCCATGTCGATAGACTTACAGAACAGCACGGCCAGAGTCTTCCCGTCTTTGATCAGACGATCCAACATTTCGTCGGTGACGTCCTCGATCTCGTCCTTCTCCAGTTGCGACAACAACCACTCCAGAATTTCGTCCTCGTTCTCGACGTCACCTACGATCACGGAATCTCGTTTTATCCTACACTATAATCCAATTATTTTTCTTATAATACGCAAGAGAATTTGTATCAATTGTCTACTAAAACACAGGACAATTTAGCAAACTACCGTCGTAAACGTTCGGTATCTGCTTCTCGAAGTAAACGATCGCCGGGACTGAATCGATTCCGAAATCCTTCGCCGCCTTCTCGTCGTCGATCTTCACGAACTGTATCCCGTGTTTGTCGCAGTCATCGTCGATCTTCTCCAGCTCGTTCAGTACCTGCATCGAGTCCTCGTCACCGTGATCGTCTGAAGAATTCGCAGAAGAGTCGATCGTAAGTAAAACCGCGATAAGAACGAAACGATTGGGACAAAGTTACTCACAGAATAGAACGACCAAGTTGTCGATGTTCCCGATCAGGGTCTGGAGGGTCTTCGCGGTGACGTCCTCGATCACGTCCTCTTCGTCTCCCGTGCTCTTGTTTGCCACCAGCCATTCCAGCACGTCCTCCTCTCTGCTGAGCTCATCTACGCGAATTTTGAGTAAATTTAACTCGAGAGTTTGTATCGAAAGATCGATTATCTTGATGCTCACGTTCATAAATGATGGGAATCTGATGTCTGTAGTAGACCAGAACCGGAAGAGGGCCCAGGTTGTACTCGTCCGCGAGTTGTTCGTCCGCGATCTTCACGAAACCGATGCCCAATTGGTCGGCCTCATCGTCGATATTCTCCAATTCTTGCAGGGCCTTCAGACACTTTTTGCAGTCTGGTTTGTCTGTCCCATTTGAAATAAAAAACAGTGTTATCGTTCGGATCCTTTTCACGATTGTTCCGGAAACATCGAGTATGACATCTTCGGGTGAAATCCGGTTAACGTTTAACTCAAGATACTTTTCCTTTCTACCTGCTTTCTTTAAGGAAAGCCTTGGCAATTACCTTCTTACAAACGTGCGACAAAATGAAAACTAACAAAAAATGCGAAGAACCGTAAAAAATCCTACAATTTTTTTTCTTTTTAACTGCGTTGCCTGTAAACGAAACCGTTCAACTTTCTTTCTCAAAAAAGTGAGAAGACACGTCGTATTAGTATGCAAAATTTCTCTCGAGTTACAATGCACATTCATTCTACTCTAAAGAGGGGGGGGGATGCACAATAATGCACATTCTACGATCTACGTCATCATATCTTTCAATGCACACACGACACGGAATTAGTAATCGAATACTTTGTTTCCGACTGAAATTTATTAAACAGTTCGAGACAGTTCAATTACTAATTGAATCGTTAAATGCTTGGTAACACAGTTCATACACATTCCATGAGAATCCATCGCATGTGTAAGATCGACGAAATATTTGAAAGACTCTTCCTTGCTTCCTCGTCACCTTTTTCCCTCTGGATTTTGTATCCCTCTATTATGGTAGATAGAAACAGAGACAACTGCTGCAAGCGATGCAATGTGCTCAGGTGTCAATTAAAAAACAGATACTGGTTCATTGTTAAATGTGTGTATTGGAAAGGTAAGTACGTATATGGAGAACATACAGTCGGAGTACGAACCAGTTTGTTTAAGAGGAATAAAATCTGTCGATTTAGAATTATCTAATCGTAATCGTAAGCAATACAAAATGCAACAGACATTTGTCTCGTTTCTTTTGTCCTTCTCTAACATAATGGTTCGTGCATCGTGGTGTGTGTACAAGCGTTGGAAATGAAAGCCGTATGACATTTAGAACAACCATGTCATTTAAATGTATACTTACTAGAACCGACGCCAGCACACCGCTGCGTATCCGGACCTATCCATACCAACACACACAAGAACGTTTCACATATATGTATTATTTACAAGTATGTTGCAAGTGATCGAATCGCAAAGTGAACGAAGTCGCTTCGTGGCGATTATTAAATCGCCAGGAGATTCGAAAATCGCAGAAACACGAACGAGAGACATTTCTCTTGTATGCGAACGTAATTTCAATTTTTCTCCGTTAGTCCAGACTGGTTCCATTTTGCGACGCGTTAATCTTTCACAACGGACAACGACAAATTTTCGCAGACAGTAGGAGAGAGACGAATACTAACAAAAGGATCGAAGGGATTCGTTGGGAAGCTAAGGAAAATGTTCTATATGACTGATTTTCAATATAAAAACAAATTTCATTTCGTTTACTAGAGGTAAACGAAGAAAGTTATAAAACATGTGAAAATCACCCATATATTCTTTCTCATATAAAATTGAGTTTTCAGGTTTTAAAATAATAATCTTTTTTCTATTGCGTTAACACGTTGACTGCCATGGTAACGAAGTTATGGAATATTTCTATTTGTCACGTTATAATTTGAAAAAACGTCGAGGAAAGAAAATCGACGTGGCGATCAACGTGTTAATTGCTCGTTGTCCGCGTTGTTGGAAACGACAATGCGAGCTGCTGTGAGTACCAGTGAAAATAAAACCAAAGAAATCGGTATTTAATAAAAATTAGTTGTTGCAGCCAAGATTGCTGCGAGTTCTGTAAAGCCCTGTTAATTCTATGTACATTGACGGTGTTAAGTACCTATTGGCTTTCCACGGAAGACATTAGTAAGACAACAAAATAATAATAATAAAAGTATGCGTACTATGTACACGAATCGAATAAGTAACGTATCGTATTTCAGTTTTCATCGGTAACGAACAGTGTTCCACCAAACTGGAACACAGAATCTTGGGGATAATCGAATCAATGGATTCCTCAATCTCTTCGATTGGACTGGTTTCACTGTTTTCATCGAGAAGAGTGTGAATTCAACGAAACGCAATCTAAAGGTATAGCTTCTTATTTATCTTCAAGGCAGATTACGTTGAATACGTTACATTTTTACACTTTTCTCGATGTAAGCGAATCTAACTCGGGGTACAGAGACAAGTTTGTAATATACTCGAGACACGAGAGAAAGAACTCACAGAAAAGAACTGCCACGAATTCCGTATCCTCGACGATCTTCTCCAGAATTTTAGAGTTTACCTCTTCGATACGATCGGGCAGGTCCATTGCTTCCAGACTCGTCAGGAAGTCTAGCACGTTTTCCTCGTCCATCAAATCGCCTGAAAGTCGCGATCGAAGAACATATAATAGTTTCATTTTTCTATCGACGAATGAAACTGTTTAATCGGTTGACAAGTTAGAAAGAGTATTAGGTTACCGTTCTATGGATGGCCATGTATACTCAAAGAGTTAATAATACCCCTAATTGCAATTTCCTGCCTCTTCTGTTTACCATCCCGAGGCGTCTAAAATAGACTTCTATCGCGATACGTTGCATTCGGTACAATAGAAATAGATACAACCTGTCGTTACATCATCGAAACGAAAATCCACCGAGACGTTTCGGTGAAAGCCAATTCAAGCAACTCGTTTTCGCTTTTCTCGTTTCACCTTGGACCGGACGTCCGATATATTCAGTCCATCGAGTTAATAAATCTCCACGATCCCGTTGCCAAACCCGGGCTTTACTGATCACAATGTAGCGGGATTGATGATCACACCTGTACCTCGGTCTGTTTCCGCCTTGGGTGTCCAAGTGCGTCCAATTTCTGATTTTCTTCGCCTGGACCCGCAAATCGCGGACATTGAATTTCTTATTCAAGCATCGCTTCAATTCTAACGGGAAACTCGTTGCTTGTTTTATTCCTTTTCTCGTAATATTACCCCCTTGATATTTTTCTCTCGTTTCAAACTCTCTAAGAACAAAAAAAACAAACCATTCGTTCGCGTTCGATTTCCCAGCGTTTACGTTGAATCTTTTCTCCGACGATGATCGCCATATCATCGATCGAATACAATGCGACGGCAGAGTATTGTGGCAGGATGTTTTCGTTTTCGAGTCGGTGCAAAGCGTCTCTCGATCTAAATGTAGAAAGCTAGACAGCCAGCGGCTCAATGAAACCGTAAGGTACAGTAAGCGGCGCATCGTGTCATTACGTAACGCGCATTCCATGTACTCTATTAATTTCTCCTCTTCGTCGACGAGTCACCGACCAACCGAAATTATGTTGCAAGAGTCGCGGCTCTCGTCTCGCGGAAGATCCCGCGTCTAAAGGGTCGGTATGTCGAACAAAATTCGAGCACACGGTTAGCTGCTCTTTTACAGGCTAACCTCACCAAATACCAAAACCTGGGACCTCTGCCAGCGAACGAAGGTGGTCAGACTTTCCGCGCAAACTGCGACTGCTCGAGTCCGTGAAAATTCTTTAGTTACGACCATAACTGTATCTTTACTAAACGGAATGGTTTCAGATAAACGGGAGAACCGAAATGTCAACACGCCATGCATATTTCCACGAACACCTTGTACATTTGTATCCATAATTTCTGCCGATCGTTTCTTTTATTTAGTGACAAAAATCGTTAGTCAACCGTCGCGATAGAAAATCTTTCGAGTTTGCTTTCAATTTGATCAGCGAAAGGGTTAAGGCGCGGCGCTGTAAAGAATTGTGTCTGACCATAGCAAGGCTGTTCTACTGGAATCGACAGAATTCCCGAAATTCACGAAAATTCGAGAATACCGGCGATTGTTTCGTCGATTCTGGGTCAAGTACTATACCGCGGCGAGTCTCGAACCTTGTTTCTCATACCTGGCAAGGTTACCGAGATCGCGGCCGGATTCCAATAAAAGTTTGGCGAACTTTCAGCCATTTGGAATCATTGCTGTCCGTTGTTGTTCGCCGTACGCGCGAACGCTATGTAAAAATTTAACGGGCAGCGAATTTTTCCAACGATATCAGAACGAATTGGTCAGAACGTAATCCGATTGCATTTTCTCCCAAGATCGAAACGTTTGGCGAGCCTAACCTTCGTAAATGATCGGTTCTCTCTCGCGGAAATATGTGAGGGCCGGGAAGGTTTTGATGCCATACTGCTTGGCCAGTCGTTTGTCGTTGATTTTGACGAAGTCGACCCCGAAATGGTCCGTGTCGTCGTCGATCTTCTCCAGTTCGGCCAGCACCTTGTCGCATGTCGTACAGCTTCTCGCATCTGGAACAAAAACGGTCGCGTTCAGTGATATTTTAAGCTCCCCTTGCGTTTGTAGCCTCCAGAATTTAGTGGTCTGTTCCAGAAGTAGGCAAACGCTGCCTCGACATTTCGTTTCGTTTCGAGAAGCAAAATTCTGCGAGAAATCGTCCGGTCCGTCGGCTGGCCTCGATATTCGATCGGGACTATTATTTTCAGAGAGCGGTTCACGTGGAAATTCTCAGCTCTGTCAGGTTTAAAATTAAAGAGCCGAATGTTTCGCGGTATTAATGCCATCGGAAGCGTTTGGCGAGCGGGAGGTGTCCGGTCTCGCGTTAACGATCAATTCCTCGCGAGGCACATCCTTGAAGCCGGCCTTGCGTTACAGAAGAAGGAAAGCTAATCCTTCTTACGCGAGTTTTACGCTTATCGTTCGTGGCTTGGCAGTTCCAAGCGTTCTTGGCCGGCTCCGCTCCGTTCCGCTCGCTGGCGCGGTGGACGACGCGGGTGTTGGGTTACAATCATTGGATATGGACAGCAAGGTGTCTATCGAGTGTTTCTCCTCCTAGCTTTCTCGTTGGACGATCTAAAAGCTGCTAATTAACGGTGGAATTTTATTAAGATCTCCCCCGGTGATCAGCGAAACCTGACTCGAACAGAGGAAGAAACGCTAATGATTCAGGGGGCAAATTTCCTTGCCTACGAGTCGGATGCCATCGATTTTTATTTTTGCAAAGATTATTTGAGCCGCGGGAAAATCGTTTGTTTTGTATTTTATTTTCGAGTAATTCTTGTTTGTTGGAACGTACCACCGAAGCAATAACATTCGGCAGTGGTCACCCCCGCACGAAGTCTGGCAATGCACGGAGTTCGAGCACGCGAAAGAGAAGGGAGAGCGAGAAAGAGTGAACAGGCGAGTTGTTGAAAAACGTGTGCCAGTTAAATTGGACCGACTCCACTGGCTGCGTTCGTAATAGAGGAAAGTCGAAAGAAATTCTGCGATAATGATTGCTACCAGCCACGTTTCAGAATAGGAACCGATCGAAAATAATCTTTCAACGACGTGACGAACTTATGGACTTGCGTTCGATCAGCGATCGCCATCGTAGATCGACAAAGGTGCAAGCTGGACCCAAATATCAGGCGTTTTAACGCGTTGCGCAAGAATGAAAATTTTGAAAGAATTAACTGTGTATTTATTATTTGTCTATAAGGTGCGAGAATTGAATTTAATTATCGCGCGAATGGAACAAGCAACGCTTGGAAATAGTTAATTTTTCATTGTCCTCTAAAACCACGGTTATCGAAACTCGGCAATATACCGAAGAACTTAGTGGAGCAATAAATTCAATTGTTTATCGATGTCAAGCTCGCATCCAAGCAGAAGGACAGCGTTTTGAAACGGGATTTTAAAAATAGGGTATACAATATAGTTTGCAATTTTTTTCGGATGATAAAAAACACTTGTAAAAAGGAGACGATGTTTTTCTTATCGTTATTCAACGGGCCACCTACATAATACCTAAAGATTCAACGGCTGCGAAAACTATCTCGAACTGATCTTCCCGGTGAAGCAGAGACTCGCAAACAAATATAAATAGAGCGACACAAAACAATTCTATTTTTATTTCTCATCGTGTCCACCCACCCGTTCCACTCTTAAACGGATCGTCGGATCGGGAGCGAAAAATAAGCGATACCGCTGAAACTCGATTTCACGCTCAGCCTATCAATTCTCGTGAACCATCTGCTGCTTCTTTTCTCTTGAATCTTTAAGGTACTCGAAATAAAAACACTCCTGTATTATAAATATATCGTAAACTAAGATACATTGTAACGTTCGATGGGCTCATCGTTTAAAAATAACTCTTTATTGTACAAAGGAAACTTGCGACACAGGCCAAACCTGTACATCGTATGTTTTATAATCGCTTATTATTTGTAAATATTTATCAAGAATAAGGATGTCAAGGATGACAGGAATGACATCCGCCTAAATTTCTAACGTTACTGGGTACTGCAAGAAAAACTAAACAATGGGTATTCGGGGCAGAAACAGAATATGTATTACCTTATACGTAAAATGTCGCGTTTTACTAATAGCGAAAGACTCGAGATACACGTGTATTTGGCAGAGTTGGGCAAATGTCATTCACGAATAACGAATAAAAAATGTAGATTTATAGTGATGGAAATAGGTCCGTGGATGTTGGGTTTACTTTGACCCACGTAAACTTTATTTCAGAGGGAAATTCTGATTTCGAATAAATTCGAATAATAACGATAGTAGGCGAGGAGTCGGAGGCCCATTGTACGATGTCTAAGATGGTCCATCGTTTAAAGGTTAAGGACATGCAAAAGGTAATAAAGATCTTCACGATGGAAGTTGGGTCTCGAGAGGAAATGGTTTGGCACTGCTGTGTAGGTTTGAATGGCCCGCGCGAGAAAATATCCGCTGATATCAGCGCGGACCAAGAATACACCCTGACCGCGATATCTCGACTACGTTTCGACTGGAGATGTTCGATATAATCGACGATTCCACGTGCTGTTCGGTGTTTCAAGGTAGCGTTATTGGGGTACTTAGGTGTGCAGAGCAGGCAGTTGGACGGTGTTTGAGCATCGGGCGGGAGAAACAGAGACGACGAGATCGAACCGACGGCCAGTGCCTAGTTTACGAGCCACTAAAAATACAAGAACGAACGGCCTCGCCGCGACGCCGTCGACGACGACATTTTACTTTCCGGCGTTCTTCACGGACGTCTTCTCGCGAAGGGCGCTCGCGTGATTTCTCGATAGTCGCAGACGACGTCCATGCGGAAGTATTTACTCCTAACAACGACTAATAAAGAGATACAAGTCTACTCTGTAAGTTTAGAAAATACGGAGACACGTTTGGGCTTGTGGCATTGAACTATGATGGGGCTGTGCTAGCAAGTTCAGCATCGCCATCGCGCAAAGATGCCTCATGATTTCTCTCAAGGTCCCTAGAAGATCGACCTTAAGCCTCGTAACTTAACGATGCGTACCGACTTTAACGTTTGCGAACCACGATTCAGATCTCTGATGTATCGTGTAAAAAAAAAAAAAAGAAGAGCGATGGCGCGATTTCGTTCGATCGGTCAGCGCAGCTACCTGGAGTCAATAGTTTTATTTATACCGGAAGAAACATTCGAAGCATATTTTCAGGGTCCCAGACCGCCGCTAAAGATAGCCACTCTCAATCGGCCGTATTTCTTGTCCCGCGTGGTCACGTGACTCTACGATTGTGTAGAGCTTTAAAGCGTGAACCGACGATTGAGGACAACGCGTGGGCGTCTCGAGCTTCCACGCTACGGCTCGAGTCCAGGGTTAAAATTTCAAACTGACATTTGGAAGTATGTCCCGCGTATCTTCGCCCCCGGTAAAGGGAGGAATTTCCATTTACCGTCGATCCTCGATCGGTTGCGATTTTATTAACCCGATCAAACGCTCGGGCCACCCACCTCCGAATAAACAACGTATAATATCGTCCACTATACGTGTGTGTACGCGTATCCGAGCACCGCGAACAGTTGGCAGGGGATCAAGCGTGCTTATCACTGAATTAGCAATTTTCTCATTCTGAGTTTTTCCTGGCAAGCTACTAATTAAATTAAGTCTCGTCGCGCACAGGTGGTCAAGCGTCGTAGACACAACAAGATCGCTTCTCGAACGATGAATCCTCGGCTATTTATCACGCCTGGTATTTCCATCTTTCAATTGCAAACCAGTAACAAGACCAAGTGCTAAACATTGAGCAACGCTACGGGAACATTGTGAAATAGTATCGATTCTCAGCGTTGGATGCCGCATTTGCTTAAAAAAATAACTAATAAGAACGAGAGCGATTCTTTGGAGGCGTGCAATTTAGAATGGTGTTCTTTAACGTTGTTAACTATGTTTCAAAGTGAAGTTCATAGATCGTGTCTAATAATAAGTAACAGCGATCGGAAGATGATTGTCCCGTTTCCACGAGGCGGTGGTAATTGGGCGAAGCGGAAAGACAGGCAGCCTTTGGCTTAATTGATGGGGCGGAAAGAGCTCCAAACGAGAGAGCGCATCTGGAAATATCTACTCGAGGGCCGACGTCTTCCGGTACGCGTCATAGATCTTTTATAATCGGCCCGTTCGGATCCCTCGTGGACCAACGGAGATGCACAGATTCACCGAGAAGACAAAGGACGATAGAAATCGGCCAATTTTGGACTACTTCCTTTAATTCTCCGATTACCTCGTATGCATCCTGGTTCACCGTAGGAAAAATGATTTCCCCGGCAATAATATCGCGCGAACGGAAGGCGAAGCGAGAAAAAGGTATGTTCGCGGCGCGAAGAAGACGCGAGGACACGGCGGCTGGAAATAGGTTCGACTGGCGAGCTCGTCGTCCGGGTCTTCTCGCGGTTCAGCCATCGGGAGGCTCGTCCAGGCCTCTCGAACTCGTATTCCCGCCTAATTTTCTCGAAACTAGGACCCGGTGTCCGAGACCGACGTCTCCAGGACGATCGTCTCCCGCGAGGGTCGAGAACGACGAGAACGGGAGGCAGAGTGGTCGGGGACGGTATGTTTTCAGGCGAGACGGTAGCGAGATGCTCGCCGGCAAGCGCTAAAATAACTCGAACGTGTGCTAAAAGCGGCGGCTACCGGAGCGCCGGCCTTGCTAACAGCGCTTTCGAGTATTGCTCTTTCCTGCCGATCGACCAGATCCCGGCTGCCCGGAGATCTTTTCTCGAAAGATGCTCGAATAATAAATTCCTTACTAAAGAAACAAAGATCAAGGGAGGAACGGGGGGGGGGGGGGGGGGGGAAAGAAAGAGCGAGATTCCGGTGTCCCTATCGACTGGCGTACTATTTTTACGGGAGCCGCGTGAAAGAGCCACGAAAAGTTATCGCGAGTCCCACCGGTGTATTTTGAGAGTGTTCGTTACGTCATTGCAAGAAGAAGCGAGAAGTGGCGGCCGAGCGTGCACGAGGAACGCGAAACCTCGTTTCTCGACAAAAAAGAATAGCGGGGGAAAACGTATCGGAGCGATTCCGCGCGATACGATCCAGGGATCCTAATCCTAAACCGAACTCCTTCTCCGATGCATGGTGGCGTGGGTTATACAATCGTTAACACCACTCTTAACACTTTGCCAACCGCACACTGTTCCTAAACTATACGTGGCTCTGCTTAACACTAGATTTACGAATTTCGTACGATCGACCCGGGTTATCAAGATCTCGAAGACGATCTCGCGGTGTCGTTGAGGGACGAGATCGTTTCGTGGATCTTGCTGGCAAGGTTGCTCTCGAAATGCTTCGACGACGGGACGTCTTTCGTTGTCGGTGCTCTAACGCATTGGGCGGTTACATCAGACGGTATTATGAAAACGTGATTCAGGGAAGAATCGCGAGAGGAACGCGCGCGGAGGAACAGGTTGTCAAGAGCCCTCGCGCGTTCGAGTACTTTAAATCAATCCGAATCGCCCTTTCGTTTTTTAATTACGTTCCGGTTGCATTTTAATGAATGTTATCGCCTCGAGTTCGTTCGATGAAATTAAATCAACGGCTGGCAACGCGTCTTGATCCACCGAATCGCGACTGATCTGTGTACGTGTGCGTCACACCGGTGAGTCAGTGGCTACCACACTTCCATTGAGGTAATAAAATCTGATCGACTTTTTAAATTCCTAGCCTCGATCGAACCGTAACTCTATCGAGTCGTTCGATCACTAGCAGCTCGTGAAAGTACGGTCGCGATCGAGCGACGTACATTTGGTCCTGATTATCGCATCCCTGCAGACGGTCGTGAAATCACGCGTCTGCCTCGAGACGGCTTGTCCTACTGAGTGGAGCGGCCATTTGGCAAAGGGAGAGAATTTAATACCTGTTAATTGTCATGCGAACGCAATCCGCGAGCATGACGCGTACGTTAGAAATTGTATAATGCTTCGACGTCGACGTTTGTTCGAGAAATCACGACTCCTCGAGCCCGTGAACGATCTCCGTCGGTCCCTTTACCGAATTTTAATCGCAACAAGCGTACAAGGGGCAGTCGAACGGACAATACAAGAAACAGAGGCGTCAATCTGCCGGGAGATTTATTTATAACACGTACACGCGCGTCTCCGTCTTGGTATATTAAACCGCTCGCATATTGACGACTCACTTGTCGTCGTTGCACGCACAAACGATCTCAATGACGAATCCTGTTCTGCAATTCTGGCTTTCATCGACACCCACTACGGCACGGTCACGGATTATATAATTTGCTGACACCGAAGAAGAAGACGAAACCGAGGAAGAACGACAGAGGGTGGAAGCAGCCTCTGGCCAACAAAATTGCTAAATAATCAAACTGCTCGATTCCTTTACAAAGTATAATTAATATGCAAAGATAGGGAAATCTCCTCGAGTCCTTGCAGAAAATTAGAATTGAAGAACGCGTATGAGAATCGAGAGAGTCGCTGAACCGAGAGGAATGCGGGAATCGGAAAAGAGGGAAGAGGGTACGTGGTGCAAAGTGTCCTGAAGAATTCGACGGCCAAACGGGAATTAAAAGGGCACGGTATAGACGAGTTACGTAAGATCGAATCTTCGCCACGTGTCGGTGGATATAACGTTCGTTCCGTATACCCTGAACTCACTTTCGTAACACGGCCGATCTATATTTCCAAAAATTCGGACCACCGATCGAGAGCCTCGATGCTCTCGTGCTGGAAACGAGAACTTTATTGGGAACAGACGAGTCTTCGACTTGATTTCCCAGAGACGTTCGCAACAGTGCGTTGCGAAGACGATTCACCTTTTCGCCTAATATACCCAGTTCTAATATTTGTGTACCGTTGAGCACGTGCAGGCTAACACGTGCTCATAAATATGACATTCCCTCTAGACCAGCGATCCTCAACCTCTTTCCCTCGATTGCCCCCTCGATCTTTCCCTCGATCGCTTCTCTCATGCCCAATCAATTCCACTGAAAAGCATTCGAGATAATCGGCGGATGGTGGAAAGGGGATGCAGAATTCAGGGGAATAAGAATACACGTGTCGATCATTGTAAAAATCGTATTATCAAAGGGGGCGACGTCCCAGGATTTCGCGGTCCGACCCCCACGGGAATATTTCGAGAATACAGAATTTAAAAGGGTCCAGAGTTGCGCCAAGAAGAGGGAAATCACGAAGACGATAGAAATAATCGAAACGAGGGTGACCGTTCGATGTAACGTCACGTTCCTCCGCAGGAATCTAAAGGGTGGAAAGACGCGAGGATGTCGGACACTTACACCAATACACGGCAACAAAATCCTTCTCGTTGAGGAGACGCTCGAGCTGTTTCGCGTTGACTTCCTCGATGACAGGCTCCGCGTCCTTGTGAGGGCCTTTGCTACGCGGCTCGTCCGATTTCGTCTTTGCTAGGGCGTCCACGGTGCCCAGAAGGGCGCATATCACCGCGAGTACACCGAGAAGGACGATCGTCTTCGAGTATCCCGTCGGCATCGTTGACCCGCAGGTAGTACTCCTCCTTCGTCTCCGCCAGCACCACCACCACCGGCCGAACCGTACCGCCGAAACGTCGTTCGCCGTCGACATCGCCGCACTGACTGGCACACCGGCTATTTTTGATTATTCGGACAGCGCCGCAACCACGACGGCCATGCCACGCGTCACGATCATCTTCAACGGCTCTCGCACGAGGACGTAGCCGTTTTCAGTTTCCTCAAGCCACCCCCTTCGCGCGACCGATCTTCGACGAACCTGGGGAACGATTGTTCGATTCGAACCAGGCTTGCAACAGATTCATCGATAATTTTGAGAATAGCCATGGCAATGACACAATGGAGATGCTTATTAAAATTCTCAATTAACGTGGCTTCGCTAATTGGCTTCCAACCCTTAACTCTTTGCACTCCTGGGAAAAGCTAAAATAAAACGAAAGTGAAGAATAGCAATTTGTCGATCGAGGCTTCGTTGAAAAGTTATCTACGATATAAATCGTTCTGGAAAAAATTTTTTTGGTTGCGGGGGTCAATTACAATAACTTTTGGTGAATAGACATACCCTCGAAATCCTAACCATTTTCGAGAAAAAAATTCGTGTAGATGGACAAATTTTATTAGTTATTTTTAACAATAACTTTGTTAATAATTTTTTAACGAAGCTTCAATCAATAAATTGGTATTCTTGGTTTTCGTTTTATTTTGGTCTCTAGAATCTCTTGTTAAAATTTTTTCCCAGGGGCGGTCGAATACCCTGTATGTAACAACCCGTAGAAAGTCTTTCAGCGCTGTTAAAAGCGGGCATTACTCCTGTGTTAGTCCATGCGACTCACCCTGTATATAAACCAGCAGGAGGATCGGGTTAAGACAGGTAGTTGATCATTGGCTTCGGTGCAGTACGGAATATCATGACGGTCGTCGATCGAAAGTCGCGAGTTGCAATCGTGGGGGGTGGCTTGGTGCGTGAAAAGAGAAATTCCATAAATTTCTATTCGTAATTATAAAACAGAATTTTTTAACAGTGGGCTTTTAGGTAGGAGCTCTGGCGGCTTGTTTTTTCGCGAAGAAGGGTCACTCTGTGCTCGTGTACGAATACCGTGCAGGTAAATACTACGAAAATTAATGTTCTGTACGAAGCAAAGCGATACATGCATTGGTAATCGAGTTCTGTTTCGTCGATGTGAATGTCTGATACTTGGAAAAGGGTGGTGGGACTTTAAATCGAGACTTCAAGACGAAGGCTAGGCGAAATAAATGGAAAACAACCTTTTTTTAGACATCAGGGTGGAGGATTCCCGAGGACAGAGCATCGACCTGGCTTTGTCGGACAGAGGACGAGAAGCTTTGAGGGCAGTCGGCCTCGAAGAAGCTGTGGTCGATCGCCATGGTATCGCCATGCATGGTAGAATGATCCATAACAGAGACGGCACTCTCAAGGAAATTATTTACGATAGCGTAAAGGGAAACGTGAGTGGCCACAGTTTCGTCACCGATTTCAGATTTATTTCACTTCCTCGTTAATTTCTCTTGCAGTGCATTTATTCGGTCAGCAGACGATATCTGAACGTGGTTCTGTTAAACGGTGAGCGAAATTTAAATTAATTCCCTTCTGTGAGTGTACTTTAACATCGGTGAATTATTTTAATCCGGTCCTACCTCAGAAGAACACGAACTTTTCCATTCAACTAAAAAAAGCGTTGCTGAATATCCGATATCGCGGCAGTGCGTGAAGCCACAAGAATTCTAGCGTGTCAGATTTCTTGTCACTGCTGTCTTATGCTTCTCACAATCTTGCAGCTGAAACGTATATGTTCCAGCTGCGCTATAATAAAATACACTCAGAGTGAAAAGATTCAAAAATTTGTATTCGCGATTGCTGTAGCGAGACATGGTTACAGTTCGACCGGTACAAACTAACGATTATAGTAGCCGATCGTCGTACTACGAAGACAATTGAAACAATTTTCAAACTCGATTTTCTCGTAAACGAAACTTAAAGTGGAAAAATGTTATTCCGTTTATCGACTTATTTTCGTACGTAGAATCACCCTCTGTTCGATAGTACCAACCGTCCGGTAACAACCTGTATATTTTATACAAAATGTTTCTACCACGTTTAACAAATATTTCACGCTGTTTCCTGATCGATTCCCCTGTCTCTCCCAATTTTGTACCCGTCGAATAGCCGCTGAGAAATATCCGGAAGTGAGCCTCCTCTTCAATAAGAAACTGGTAGACGCGGACCTGGAAAATGGAAAGCTGAAGATCTTAGAGTAAGGCGTTCTTCGTTTGACAAATAAGCTTGTTGGCGTTGTTACAGGTTAATCGTTAATTTTTTAGCACGATAACCGAGGCTATAGAAAACGTGGAAGCAGATTTGATCATCGGAGCGGACGGTGCATACTCGACGGTCAGGCGAATAATGACGAAAAGACCTCTCTTCGACTGCAGTCAGACGTACATCGAGCACGGCTACGTCGAATTGTTCGTTCCTGCTGGAAAAGATAACAAGGTAGGCGTATTTTCGTCAAGGTTGAGACTGTTCTGCTTTTCGTAAAAATATCAGCCGCCCCGTTGCATCGATAATTTACGAATACCTTTGGTCGTAACTCCAAACTTATTAGCTTTTGTTCGGCCGCTGACGCGTTCCAAACACGTTGAGCGATCTATGCCAAAACAATCGAACGTACGTTTGTTAAAGTATGCTATGAGCGGGGATCATCTTCATATCTGGCCGCGGGGCGGGTTCATGATGATAGCCTTGCCCAACGACGACTGCACTTTTACTGGAAATATATTCGCGCCCTTCGCGACCCTCGACAAATTGAAGACACCTAAGGCGCTTCTGGACTTTTACGACGAACAGTTTCCGGATCTTCTGCCTCTGATAGGCAGGGAGAAGCTGGCGAAGGATTATTTCGAGAGGCAGCCGAAGACGCTGATCTCCATCAAGGTAAATATTAGAGATCCGTGATTTACATTTACATTTCCAACTTTAATATAAACTTCTGAAGTTTTGTTTGTTTCGGTTGACGTAGAGAGTGGCGATGAAGCTATTGAACGCGGCACAATTTAATTAATTAATCTGTTACAATTGTGTCGCAGTGCAAACCTTATCACGTTGGACGAACTGCTCTACTTGTCGGCGACGCTGCACACGCTATGGTGCCTTTTTATGCTCAAGGAATGAACGCTGTAAGTTGTGTTCAATCGATCGGAGGATTCCACGTTCACGGAGAAGGAGTTTCTAAAAAAAAAAAAATAATTAATAACGCATCGTACAAATAGTATTCTATTTTAATACGTATATGCTTCGTGGAACATGTAAAAGTCAAGTTAACTCGAATCTCTCGACTTAAACAAGTACTTTCCGTCAGGGATTCGAGGATCTATTGCTGCTGGACGAGTTAATGGAACGTTACGATTCAGATTTTAGCAAGGTTTTACCGAAGTTTAGCGAACTACGCTGCGACGACGCCCACGCAATATGCGATCTTGCTATGTACAATTACGTGGAGGTAAAATTTTTCTACGATTCCCAACGAATCTTTACAGGTAGACGTAAAGTACGAAACTTTCAGATGAGAGACTTGGTGAACAGAAAGTCGTTCCATTTTCGAAAGCAATTGGACACGTTTCTTCACCGACGAATACCAAACACGTGGATACCGCTCTACAGTACTATACACTTTTCACGAATGAAGTTCCGCGATTGCATTTCGAACAAGGAGTGGCAAGACAAGGTATGGACAAATATATCGTTGATTTTACGAACGTAACGATCGTGGAAATCGATGAAAATTTAATTCTTTCTCCGCAGATATTACGCAGAACTGTTTGGTGCGCGGCGCTAATAATTTTTGCAGTATTACTCATGCCTATTTTCGAGAATTACAGGAAAAAGACCGTTTTATATTAGATGCAAATGCACAGTCAACACAAAGAATCAACAAAGAGAGTTTACATGATGAAACTTTGCACACATCAACTGCAACGTCGCTTTGTTGCAACCTTACGTAACTGGTATTTACGGTTTCTATTAAAAACATCCGATGTTTTGTGTACTCAGTTTCTTTTCTTTTTATAATGTACACCTCGCCACCCTACCCACAACTCGTATTATATTTTACAATATTTTAATCGTATTTGAGCAAGTCTCGCTTAACACTAAACATTCCTACCATGACTGATCAAATGATCTTGTTTCAAGTCGATACTGTAGTTAATTCCGAAAAACACAATTATTTACGAAAAAATGGCATAATAATTATGCAAACATAGAAGACAGCATATTTTTATAGTAGGTGGTGTAGTCATTGGATAGAGGATGAAATGTCCTTTAAAATGAGCGTTTGTGCGAGTCGATAGCTTTATTAGTTCCGGAGATATAGTGATTTTAGTTTCAAGTCGATGCGGTGGCTAGTTTCGGAGATATAAGGGTCTGAAGCGTTTGTTTACTATGGCCTTGTCAAGGCCGTTGACCGCACGTGCTCGTAGTAAGTAGTAAACATTACGTAACTCGGTCACTCGGTCAGTGGGTCAACGTGCGACAAGGAGGTCCGACGCGACGCGTCAGACGGAGACAGAGATAGTCGAATTAAGAAAAATTACCCCTTTACATAAATTACGATATCTCGAAAACGGAAAGTCGGATCGCCAAAAACCAAAAGCCATTTTAAAGGGGAGGCTTTGCCGCTCCTAACAATGGCTCAATAATTAATGAAACACTAATATTTTCGGAATTGCACGCGTCTAAAGTTTTAGTATTTTTAATATCCGTTGTTAGACTGTTCTAAGCTAGTGGAAACTGAAGATTCTCTCCTTTCGTCTTTGCTATACGTATATTTCCTATTTAGATCTGAAGCTAACTAGAATTTGGTACCGAATTTTGCCCAGTTTTTTACAAAAAAATATAAATCATCCAAACGAACGAGTATCGATTAAACGATAAAATGTTATTAAACTTAACTGCTTAATGCTATCTTTTTCTATACAAATTAGCTAGGGGAATCCCCATTACGATCAAAAGAATGCGCGTACGCGAAAAGGACCTTCGTCGACGCCTTCGCGACGCGATTATAAAATCACTCAAAACGTAACAGTATAGAAATCGTCTGTTTTTGGATATCGATAAGTTCTCATCGAATCCAGAGATCCATTAAAAATCACTATTGTGTGATAAGTAGTATCACGACATCAATTCTAGGGTCACCGAATTAGCATTTTTCACGTATTTGTGCTTGTGGTTCTCGAACAGCTCTACCAAATGTTTTATGAACCTCCCATGGTGCTCTTCGATCTGTTCTGCCGTTGGTACTGATATTTTCGGCAACTCCAATGGACTCCCAACTGCAACAAAAACAATCACGATGTAATGGAAGTTCAAAGTTGTTCGTACCAAAGTTTGAAAAATTCAATACTGTAAAGTATCGCAGCGTAGACTGGAGTACTCCTTTAATTGAATTCACTGGAATCTTCTCTTCGTGAATCAAGATAGATCTTGTTCTCGCTTATAAACTTCTGAATTAATATTACTATATTTTATTATTGTTTTCATTACCAACGACAGTGATAGGTCTCCGTTGCGCGATGATACCAAACGAGTACTGGAAAAATCCACGTCCCAACAGGAGGATCGGCGCGATTCCGATTTTATTACGAATATAGTTTTGTGCTCTCCTGAAGAGCGAGTTCTCCGGCCCGTACACCTGATCGTACACATCCGTTTCACCGAACGAAATCACAGGCACCAGAGGCGTCCTAGAAAACAATAAGATTCCCAATCAACGAAACAACGAAGTATCTTCCGTGGTCGTGGCGCGTACCGAGACTCTACGAATTAAAATCTCAAAGTTCAATCCTCTTTGAGGAAGAAGTTAAGGCAATGACGGAGGAGAGCGTTTAGGAATCTTCGCGAGACAGATTCAACACTGGATTTTATAATTTGTATCGTAAACATTGATAATTCTAACCCATGCTTCAGCGCGATCTTTACGAAGCCTTTTCTTCTTTTTACCAGGATACGATAAGTGCCTGGCTTACATTCCAATGATTCCGACGCTCCACCGACGATGAGAACTGTTCCTCTTCCAGTGAACGGTTCCTCGGGCTTCGTCGACAGCATATAGTTCAAACTTTCGGGGCTGCTGCTCACCGTACCTGCGTTTCGATTCGATCAAAAGACGAATTCAGAATATGCTAGCGTTTAAAACGAATCACTCATCCGTAGCCTCCTTGCCTCGTCTCTTTAATTATATATTCAATAAAGGAGTGGCAAGTTTTCGATAAACATCGTGGTTACCCGCGCGTCAACGTATGTTGTCAGCGTGCATTTACCAAAGCGTTAATTTGCGTTGCGACACGTACCGCTCAGATAAGCGTATTCGCGGAACAGAGGGATTCTGAAATGTTGGTCCAGAATTACGACCCGTATGTCCAGTCCTGGAAACATCTCTCTACAGCCGAGAACGTCCGACCCGAAAGACCCGAAAACACCCGTCGACAGAATTCCGTGGGGGAAGCTGCAGAACAAGTAGGACCTGGACGGATCCAGATCAACGGTTTTCACCAGTCTCACGGGAAAATAGTTGCAAAAGTAATGCAACCATGCGCAGTTTCTCAGCCATCTTGTCCACCATTCCCTAAGATAAAAGAAAACCTCGATTTTAAATCTGTAAATAGAAAAAGGAGCTGAAAATTTTGGCCAAGTTCGAATAGTACGTACTTTCTACCGCCTCGATTGCACGTGTCCCAGTCGTAATACATCCAGACGAAATAAACCAAGACGAAATAACGCAGAGTTTCCGTGTAGAAGAGGAGATAAACGGTGAGGATGTACCCTATGAAATCCCCGAATCCTAATAGAACAATCCATATCGCCGCTGAGAGTGTTTCGAGCCTTCGTCTCAGCGGTACGTTCAACGGTGCAAATTTCACGCCCAGGATTTCCATCGTTTTCTCGGGTCGTCTCTACAGGTTTGACACGTCATTAGAATAATCGCACTCGAGCAATTGCTAATATTTACTCGCGACACATGTCGCGCGTCATTTCTACCATCGAACCGTAGAAAATAATGTTTGCGCGGCACGGTGTACGAAATGTCATTAATTTATACGTCGTGACCGGAAATTGATGTAAAATACCAATACTTAGGCTCCTTTAAAATTTAACCCGTCGCGCGTGGTCACTTGCTTAGCACTGGCCAGTGGTTTTAGCAGAATAGCAAACAAATACGCAACTTATCGGGTAGCGATCGCCTTACAATTCCACATTCTTTTCCACAATGTAAACACAGGGGAGATAACAGCGATTAAATATCGCCTGCCAGCTCCTCTAACTGTTACACGTTCGATTTTAATCGATTAATATCTTGAGTAAATGAAAAAGACAGCATTACAACATTAAGTGACAGAAAAATGGAATCTTTTATTAGCGTTTGATTTACTCTGTTGTTTTAAGTTTTTATCGGTCAACTGCGAGAGAAAAGAGACTCGTACGAGTCGCGTGACTAATTCTGTAGAGATAAGCAGAAATCTATCGCGAGCATTTCTCATTTCGTGCCCTCGTCAGGATGTCTTTCCGTCTCGTCGACGCGCCCTTAGAACAATGCAAACGCATTATTTATAGAGGTGCGCCGCGAGAAAAGAAATAGCTCGACACGGACCCGTTTAAATAACTCTTTGTCGCTCGTTCTCCTTTAACGTCCTTTGTTTTTCGTACCCTAACTGCTTCGATTGTAAGCTAACATCGAGTCTACGATGTTTTAAAAATCGTGACCGAGTTTGAACGCGCGACGAGTCAACTAATGGACGTACGATGGTAATTAACGCGTTGACGGCCAGGCTAGATTTGTATATCTAAAACTGTCGTCGACGTTTGGTCATATTGTAACGTGGAAACTAAAAATATTCGATACTTTGACGGCGTGCTTTTTATTTTAAGGTATTCTAAACGACAGTAAAGTGGAACGTTCATTATCGAAATCCCGATTAACATGTTGATTGCCACATCAGGTTTCCATATCTAGAAATGTCCTCGATGTTCGTTTAAATCACAACGTGGAAAACAAAATATTCGATACTTTGATGGAGTGCCTGTCATTTAAAGTGGAACGTCGATTATCCAAATGTCGACTGTTCGAAAGACTGCTTATATAAAATATGACTCTACTTACTGAAAATGAAAGTTAAAATTAGATTTCGACTGCACTTTCTCCGATACGCAAACTAAAGGTAGAAACTCTGAAATACCTAAACAGGGTAATTTTTGCTGATTTTTATACTTTGTAAAAGGGTTAAAGTGCCGGTTACCGGTGTCAGTCAACGCGTCCAAGTCTTTGAAGATCGCGTTTATCAATTGTTAAGGAGAATATCCTCGTTTCCAAACAAACACAAAGAGACACACATGCGGAGCTTGTGACTCAACTCGCGTAGATTAGAACTTGGTTTTCGCAAGATATAATAAGACTACGCTTAAACTGTCAAGGCTTACGCTCGGTAAACTTAATTCCACTTGCACGAAGTACGATCTTGATGACACGCGGCAAGTTTCGACATCAAAACACCGATAATAACACGCGGTATTTTAGTTACACGTGGTCCGCAGCTTCCGTCGAAGGTACGAGGTTTGAACTTTCTCTTTTCAGGGAGAATTAAAATCGAACGATCAACAAAAAACCGTCGATCGACGACGCAGTAACGCGTGCATAGTCAGCATAGTTTCGACAGACATCAACAACTATCTTGCCTTGCAAGTTGCGCTCAAACGTACACGCGTAACACTGATCGACTACTTGTAAACAATAGTTCATATTCTTTACGGTCAATGTAATTATTCGTTATTTAGCCCGAATGGCACTCGTTTGAAAATGATCGATATTAACGAGACTGCGTAATTTCGTTGACGATCGACGTAAATCGAACCGGATTCCAATGTCGAAATGTTTCGAAACAAATACGAAAATAAACGATTCGCGTGACATCCGCGCGCGTTGCTTTTGTAATTGTGTTTTCTTACCTGTTGCAACGAAATGCTTAGCCATTTACAGATGGACGCCTCGCCGTTTACGAAGATCCGCGTACAATGGTCTCGATCTTTCGAGACTGCTTTCTCCTCGCGTGAAATTGGGATCTAGGCTAGCCACACCGGGCGAGAGAGCATCTCGGCGTCGGTAAATACAAATTCTCTGAGCGTCTCGCGAGACGCTCGGTTCGGCGTCGCGCTGCTAACTGCTGCTCGCTGGTTCGGTGTCGCGCGGATCAAACAGGAAAGACTGCGAGCGTAAATGTCGCACACGCATGTATGCCATACGCGTTTACAAACGTGGCTGAATCAATGATGAGCCTGCTAGCAGCGGTTCGTTCGCGATCGACCATCGATCCTAACAAGGAACGATCCCGCAACCCGGAAATTAAAAAAATTTTGAAACTCTGGGTATACAAAATATTCCACGCAACGGAGACATTTTTTATATATAACATTCCAAGTCAGTAGTTAAAAAATTATCGTTATACCAGAGGTAACGAAACATTTTTCGTTCTGATCAGTTATCGGTACATTTGCCTTGCCGGAGACCGAGTTTAGGGTTGTGGATTTCACCTGGATGCTCAGGTAGCTCCCCAGACACGTTCCGTAGACACGTTAGTCGATCGTTTCTCTTTAACTAGAGAGATTAAGGGGAAACCGGACCGACCCTAGGGCTAACTGCACGATTCGCGCCATGACACTACCAATTTTGCCTCATTTCCTTTGATAAAATAATTGCACGGTAGAACGAAACGAGGAGATCAAAGGAACCTTCGTTCCTTTTATTTCTCTTCGGGTCTTCGTTCGCAGGTACCTCTTCGTGGCGAGAATTGCTTCTGCGCGAGCAACTGATCTGCGAACTTTCAAGGTTAATCTCTAATTCGTAATCGTAAATGTCTAGTTCGCGTTTAGATCAAGATTTACATTGGCACAATATATTAATAAACGTTAAAATTGCCAATCATCATATCGCGTAACTTTTTAATGACCATTACATTTATTGAACTCGGAAGTGACTCGAGAAACGTAAACAATGTTTTTGTACCGAAAGAGAAAAGTTCAGGAAAAGAAGGCTAAGATGTTACGAATGAATGTATTATTTTAACAGGATTTTTCACGGATAGAAGCGTAGATAGAAAATTGCAGGAGACGCTTCTTGTTGAAATAATACGTTTATTGCTCGATCTATATAAAAAAGAAAGAAAACAGATGAAAGGGCGCGGCATCGATCGTTAGAGGCCGTGCATCGGCACGCGAGAGAAAAATATACTTCGATTAATTAGAATCTATACCATTGCGACAACAATTACAATGATTAAACCGGTATATCATTATACATACGTATACATATATAATGCACGTGTAGTTTCCGAAGCTTCCGTCCTCGTTTCCAGCGAAACGCGATCGCCGCGTCGACGTTCGCTTCTTGCTTATAAAAATGCTATCTATATAATGTATATAAAAAACAAACAAAAAAATCGGAAATATCTCCCTCCCTTCGTTACCGGGCGCTCAACAGTTCTCGAAGGAAGAGTTAACGAGCATAAAAAATTTGCACGATATCGTATAAGTGTCGCAATTAATCGATTAACACGGTAATTATAATTTGCGCCATTTTAAGAGGATCTTCACCCTCTTAAGCAACACCGTTCGGTTAATAGTTGTTAAAACGCTTGTCGTTTAATTTCAATCGCTTATATATTCTTCATATAAAATTCATTTCCAATATCGCCGTTCGGATTTAACATCTTTAACACCATCACCGAAACAAAATCCAATGGTCGCTGTCAACGACCCTTACGGACGCCCTCGAGCAGCCAATTGATTTTTGCTCCGATCCCAGTACGCTTTGATTAATAAAATTTTTCACTATTCCACGGAGCTTCGTAACACTTTTTTTCCACTCCAAGTGATTTAAACAATTTCGTTACAACTTAACAGTTACCGTATATAACTCATTCTCACGTAATCCGACTTTACTTATGTCCTCCGGAGCGGGGGTGGTTTTGAACGAAAAAGTGAATCGAACCTTTGCTCGTTAGATGGTCCCTTCACTTTTCCGTGCAGAATCGACATCCATACCGGTTAAAGTACTCTGTTTTGTTCAATGAATCGCGATCAAAGCGGAAGCTCGGCCTAAATCTCAACGAGAAAGTACGCTAGATCGTCCAGGGCCGTGTACGACGAGAAAAGTTCGGAAAGTAAACGTGATTCCGGGATCCTAAGGTTAACAGGCACCGATCGAAACTACCGCCGCAGCGTTTGCAAGCTCTTCTCGTTCTGTTCGGCCGTTTGCGATCGCGGGTCCCTAAAAGCAAGAAAACCGAATAGAAGTCGATTTCTTTCTCGAGGTCGTGGATTATCTTCTAAGCGTAAAGCCTAATGTTTGCAACCCGCCCGTTCCAAAGTCCTATACGATTCATAGAACGCTTTGAAACACGCGACTCGACCGGGCTAGGGCTTTCAGAAACGATAAAATCCTGGATGTCGAATCATCCGTTTGCATATTGTCACGATCTTCGCCTCGCCTACGACATCCACTTACGTTTTACGGTTTCTCAACAACACCTTCCTCGTTAGATCGCACGAATCCATTTAACTTTAACCGCCGCGACAAGAGCAACGTCCGTCCAAGTCGTTCGAATTGCGCTCGACCGATCTGGATTTCGTAGACCACTCGTCGTTTGTCTCGAAGGAATATGAAAACTATAACAGGCAAATTTCTTTTATCTTATTTAGTCGAACTTCCAAACGGACGAGTCGTTTCCACGGAATGCAGCCTATGCAGACGATGCCTTGCGCGACGCTTCGCTACATGCTATAAACGATTGTCAGGGACGGACAGTGAGGTCGTTAAACGTAAAAAATGTAATAATGCACGCGACCATCGTCGCGTTAAAAGCGAACGTTAAAAATAAATCGATTTGCACCTTCGACGTGTGTTAGACAAGACTTGATCGAAATAAATCGAATTAATGACGGTTTTCCTATTTGTTAGCGGAACACGCCGTATGCTATCTTTACAATAAATATGTGTTTAACGTATCCATAGTTTGGATTCCAAACGTAACGTACAATAAACGTAATAAAAATGTAATAAAAATATATACTTCAACGATCATTCACGTACTCGAGCTATTACAGTAGTAACGTTAGTACGCATCTCCGACCGAGGTACGGCCAATTAACCCATTGCCTCTCGTTCGTTGGTTCACGAATGAACGCTAGAGTTGCTTCCGGTTCGTCGCACGGTAGAGGTTGATCAACGATGGGACGCGAGTGATCCATGCGATTTTAGTGACACAGAGAAAATGAAAGAAATGGGCTAATCGACGTCGGTTATATACATATATATCAACTTTGTTTTTCATCCTCAAACGCTAAAAATGCTTAACAACGAGTATAACGATTCTGTCTCCCGAAATATACATCGCGAGAAAGCTCTTAAGTTTATTGCTTCATCCAATCTAGAATTGAACCGCGAGTACGACCTCGGCACCTTGGCTTTTAGCGCCGCAAGAGTTCGCTTATCTGCCTATCGATGACGAATCGGTTCTTTTCTACAGATTCACCAAAGTTTAATGCCTCCGTTCGATCCGTTGTAATCTCTTTACAGGATTGCATCGGTTACAACAGACCGACGACAAAGCAGCTTCGTTTTAAACCGTTCCGAGTCCCACGGGCTTTTGCAACGTAACCTGTGCAAACTTTTACAGGTTTACCGGATCAAATTCGCATTGTCGCTGACTCGAAAGCGAAATGATATTTTTCATTAAAATAACTGCTGTCGCTGTAAATAAAATGTAATTAATCGGAAGGTCGGATAAAATAATATTTATTTTTACTCGTACGTCCGTGAGACGTTAAAAGATGATTTCAATTTAGTAACGTCAGGGTTTGATAAAAGTTTCGCCTTCAAATACTAATACGATTTTTAGGCAGTCAAACGAGGTAAGAGCGAGCCTGTGTTCGATTCGCTATCGATAAACACGCGAGAATGCAGCGTACACGTGTCGATCGGTTCTACGCAGCAGGTCGAAGGACACGCGATCTCAGAATTCGCATTAATTTGCCGAAGCCGTAACGCCACGAAAGGAACCAGCCGTTCTATTATTTCCTTCATTGCACGGGAGTTACAGGTTCTACTTGTTTTACATATCGAAAATACCGCGCTAGCGGGGGAGGGTGGGGGGGCGATGGTGGGGGACGCGACTCATTCATCAACGACGTTACATAATAAAATACGACGTACAATAATTCAAATAGACGCTCTTCGCTGTATAACGACGGATAAGAAAATAATAGAATGCGATCGTCAGTTCGTATTAAGCCGTCATTTGCTTCGGGTTCGTCGTCGTCGTATCTTCTATTTCCATTCCGTCAACGATGAACAGCGTAATATTTACAAGAGAACGCGGGTCGAAGATCCCTGCACCGACGGCAACACGACCACGAAAATACTGATTAATTGGTGTTTTTGGCAACCGATATACTCGCCTTGGACGAATAAGAAATTTTCTTCGTTCTCCACCGGTGGTTGGTTTTAGTTGCCTCCTTTTATCGTCGGTCTGTCTAATGTTTATCCCGCGTTCAGGAAGCGAGATTATCCAGCATCCGAATAACGTACGATCGAGACGCGGGATTCGCGCGGTAGAGACGGATGGGCAGTGGTTTCTTGACTTTTCAGCGAATCAGTTCGTTAAAAATAGTCGCGCGAAGTGTCGACGACGAGTACTCTTTTTCCCTACGCGTTCCATCCATCACGAGGCACTTCGGCAAAGTAACGGCGAGCTATCATGGCGGCTCGAAGGAACCATCCGATCGTGACGGCGATCTTGCCCGAATAGCAGCCCTGTTTCTCGTCCAACAGCCGTCCGGAGTCGGTGGAATGAACGAAAGGGGCATACGATGGGTTTACTCGAGGAACACACGCGTGTACAACCGTACTAGCATTGCACGGAACAATCGATCCGACTTGTTTCTGTCCATTGCATCGCTGTAGAGCAACCGAATCCCGTTCGAAAGTTACGTGGACGTCGACGGGGACGACACCACAGGGTCCGGTTGATAGTACCTCATGCCGTTTATCTGAAACATTTTCACAGTTTCTCCATTCAATCGGTTAATCGGGTCTTCGACACCTCTGTTCGATGCTCGGTGAGACTCGTGCAAGTATTCCTCGAGTTTGGTGCCCCTGTTGCTTAATGCTAAGTCGAAAATCCAAATTTCTTACCGTCATATCGTATTCCGTGATGTATGCTGGGATTTCTAATTGCTCTGACGACATGACCTCGTAGAGATACTCGACGCCGGGCAAATTGTGAACTTTCTGTTTGATAGCCGGAGCCATGAACGTCGTGAACCACCACGTCATCATCTGCAACGAACAAGGAAGGAATCGGTCAACGATATCAGCTTGCCTAGTTTATTCCCGTCAGTTAGGCAACTGCGAGACTATTTACAAATTGCCACGCGAAACTATCTTTGCTAACCGGCGACTGTCCGAAGGCCAGTCGATTCGATACGATCGCGAGCGCGAATTGTGCGCTTGCTCTGAAATGTATACGTGGGAATCGCGGCTATTCGGAATACTTCTGCGTCTTTAAAATTGCACTTCGACTCCATCCTTGACGATAAAAAAAAAAGCTTCCGTTTCGAAACGACGCGGAATACTTTAGTTAACGAAAACACGAGAACTCTTGACCCCATTGCGCGAGGATGTAAAATGATGTGAAACGGCGCTGATCGGTACGCACCTTGGTCCAGAAAGTCGGGTGGATAATGTAAAAGTGTTTTAGGTTCTTCTTATACCTGCAACAAATACGTTTCAATTATGTAGATACTGTTCAAAGATGACCAAGTAATTTGTACGAAGCAATGGAAATTCTTGCGCATCAGAGTGCACAGACAATACGGTTCTGTTTAAAAAAAAAAACATGTTATTTGTTTAAAAAAAATTTTCCTCGACCTGAACCAGTTTGTCTGAAATTTCCATTAGTCTTGCATCAGACCTACGTATCTATAAATCTATATTCTCATGGCCGCAACATCGTATGACGCATAAAATAAGATAAGACGTCACTTGTTGGATCGGTCGCTTATCTATCATATCATTTCTAAATAGAAACGAACGATGTAAATTGCTGATAGCTATCGAAACAAAGAAAGTACTTTTAATCTTGCAGCGACATTCTGTATATCTCTAAACGGATGTTAATTCTTCTACAAAGATTCATTTTTTAACGAACCGGTTATTATGAAAGTGGCCTAAGATTTTCATTTAGCATTGAATCGTATCAGCTGTAATTCGTTAGTATCGTGGAATGGCCGTACACGCCCTGAAGTGGGTGTGTATTAAATGGTCCTGTCGAGAGGCTTGTAATTTAAGGTGTGTCTCATTAAAGAAATGCACTCTATTTTTGGTTATCTCCATCGCGACCTTCGTAATTATCGATTTAAATTATTCGAGTAAATGGATAATGAAGAGTTCGAGTCTCACTTGTAAGGAAGCACGTTGTAAACTTCACGCAACCAGTGCAAGCTGGGGTAGTTGTTGCTCGTCGTCAATGTATGGAAATAAGTGATAACGTAATCTCCTTTGACGATTGGATCCAGTAGCTGAATTAGATATAACAACGCCTGGAACAAAAAAGAGAGCCGTTCTTGGTCAACAGTATGTTAACGAACAGCATCATAGCTAAATTTACGGATTGTTCGTGCCTTGAACGATCTATACGAGTTATGATTTCGCGCAGTTTCTGTACAGTCTAGTATACGTTACGTCATAAGATAAATTTACGAAAAGCACGCATTACAATTTTCGTTAGTCTCGTTTAGTAATAATTCGGTCTTAAAACTGTATCATTGAACGCCCTAAACTGCTGTTCTGACGTTCGTAATTTTGATGCTCGTTTAGACGATTCTGAGAACCGTCTTACTACGGATGACTATGTCGTCGTCTTCCTTTGAAAGGTCCCAGTACAGTCGGAATGATTAAGCTCCGCGATTAGTTGGCAACGACAGCTAATCAGATTATTCTCGTTTCAGTATTATATGAAATGAGTCAGCGGCAAATGCGGAACAAACAAGTTTGTTATGTAGAAGGAAAGCGTACTCCGTTTTAATCGAACGCTTCGCGAATCTTCAAACAGGTCGAACAATTGCGGGGAAAATCAGGTCGGAGGCCTCGCGAGCCAAAAAGAAAGCAACGTGGCGGAGGCAAAAGGGTGGTCCTAGACGAGCGGATACAGAGTTCAAGCGAAAATGGAAAGAAAAAGTTTCTTTCAAGCTCCGCGAACCGATTAAGCCTTTGGAGATTTCGTAACACCGAATAGTTCAAGTTCTCGTCGACGCTCGTTTTCCAGCGTCGTCTCTGCAAACAGGGAAACGTAATAATTGGCTGAATCATCGTTAACGTTACCGTTACCAACTACATCTGTCAGCGAACCGGAAGCGGTAGCATACCCCACGTTACGATGCCAATTAGCAGGCCTTTTTACACGATTGACATGTTTACGTCGCGATGTTCGAGAACCAAATGCGAGTAAAGTTATAATTTCGATTTAGAAATAAAATAAAACGATTCGATCGTTTTCCAATCAGCGCCGATTTGCTCATTCAGCGTTGTCAGCATGAGAAATCTATTTAATTTGGGGCTCGTATTGTATGTACGTACATGCTCGCGAGCCTAACTTGCTGCAAGAATAGAGCTTGATTGGACGAGATCCGAGGTACAACCGAAGCAGGACGTGCATAGTCACTGTAAAATATACTTGGATCAAATTATCAGCATCGTTGACTAGAAATAATTTTTTAATCCGAATAAACATTTACTCGGTAACGACGAATGAAACTGTTTATTTCTGGTCTTTATTTGTTGCCTGCGATCGGAATAAAGTTTTGCCCAACTCCGGTTGCTCCGATTAACAAGAATGCAAATATTGCGAAGTCGGCGATTCAACATTTCGCAAAATCTGACGCAACGATGTTTATTTTGTATGCACGAGTGCACATCAGATTCGCGATGTACGAACGAAGACCACGATCTCCCGGTTTCGAGTAGGAGGAATAAAAAAAAAAGAATAAAACATTGCAGAGAATCTGGTTTCTCGAAACTCGATCGTTCGTAGACAATATTAACGAACGACAGCCGACGCCCTTCTTGTCAAAGGAGAAATTTAACATCGATGATTTAACGACTGTATAAAATTAAGCCAGCCGTCGTGACGAGCTTCGAAATACATACATAGCCGCTATCTGTACCGCGACCCTGAAAACTCATTATCGCGACAGGTCGTTTAATTAGCGTTTGTTCGCTGAACATAAGCGATTTGATGCATCGTTTAACAAACGGGCTGCCATACGGTGTCGACGTCACGCGCAACTATTTCAACAGCGTCTTCTTTGTGATTCCGATGCAAAAAAACAGACAACCAGCAACTATATATTTTCGACAGCAGCAGCTTCTGCGACGCGGTTGTAATTTTTATCTCGTTTTCTTTCAAGGTCCCGGAGGTAAATTTAGTACGTCGAGAAAATAAATGTATAGGTACAGGCTTGTTTGGAATTCGTTGTACTTTGTATTCTCGTGCGTTGCCACTGTTCGTGGTCAAAAACGCGAATCGTTAAAGTCGAGAATTTACATATGTTGCATATTGTTTTCGTTGCTTCGATCGTTTCTGAGAAGAGACGTGCTCGAACCGGAGATGGAATGTCGATATATTTTGTCGTATTGCCATCACACAGATAAATCAAAATAAAAATTTGAGGGACTTTGGCACTGGACATGTAATCACGCTAAAGACGTCATTAGCTACTTATTTATAATACCATATCTTTTATATCTGATTCGAACATTATCCATTCTTAATCGCAATAAACAATTTAATTTGGTCTGTTGACGCAATATAAAATTTACACGATTCTTATCGATTTTATCTTACAATAGCGGTTGACGAGACATTAGTAATACCTCGTACGATAAGTCTAACTTTGTTAAATCGTCGTGTCGCAAGTGGACGACAATTTCACGAATTTTATTCTCTTCTCAAGTTAAATTACGACGGATTAATATAACTATAATAATAATAAAAATTACAGTTCTAAGAATTATCTATTCTGAACTGTACGAAAGAAAGACCTTTGCGTGGAAGAGTTATCGATACCTCGAACGTCGGGGGCAGAATAACGAATCGACAGGTAGACTTCCTCGTGACAGGTGCTCGAGCATATCCTTTCGATGCAGCTTTTCACCGAATTTAAGCCGATAAATGTGTGACCTGAAATTGCTCTCGCGAGGTCAGGGGAGAATGATCGAATGCGTCCTTGAATCGCGGACAGCGACCTACTTTTCGACCAAAGAATCGCTCACGCGCCTTCTTTAACGTTGTCCTTTCCATACAGGGCACCCTGTATATTTTTATCGTATCACTTATGCCTATGCAAATTACCAGTTCGATCCCAATGCAATTTAACTTGATTCGTATATTCTTTACGTATCAGATTTGATATCAGCATTGATCTCGAGCCACAAGTAATTTACGCTACAATAAATACTCGACGAGTGTTCGTAATTTTTGGCGTTAATAAAATTGTAAAATAATAAAACTAAAATAAAATTCAGATATTCCCCGCGAATAAAGCTGAAGCGTAGTCGGTCGTGAATATAAAATCGATCTATCGACGGCGAGCTAGAGCATCGACGAGATCGAGGCGCGATCTGGGCGAGGTCGAACGGACATTTTCATTTCGTTCAGGGGCGGCTATTTCCGGCGTCGGCGTCGACGTTGGCGCCGGAGTTCCTTCAAAGGATGCCACTCCGAGGGACGCAAAAAGGGTCGCGCTCGTAGGAACGAGAAGAAACTTTACCAGGGCGAATCGGTGGACTCGCGACAACAACGTTACAACTGGCGTACTCTCGGCTTAGGAGTTGTTCCGTGGTCGGGCTATTTCTGGACGTGTAAATATCGATTTGCCACTGGCGGTGCGCTTGCCGCCAGTGAGCAAAGGGGACACGAGAGGAAGGAGCAAAGATGATATCGACACGTACGAATAATAGGATCGTGGAGCTACAAAATTTCTGACTGACAAGGATAGTAGGCTGGATCTGGAAACCGATTTTCAATCGACTTTAAGCAAACGCTGCACGCCTACTATAGGAAAACCGTAAAAGGCTATCACCGAATGGACCTTCATTTTCGAGATATAATTGCTGCAACTTTCATACGCGATAGAATAACATGCAGAATGTTAAAAAGTTCGAATAGTGGTGCTAATCACTTTGTCTTGTGAACGACTCGAGTGTATCGAGAAGGGGAGCTATGGTTAAGATGATGGATTACAACGTCACGATCCCCGATTACAAATTTTGTTATCGCGTTCGTGTATTGTTCCCTTTGTACGAGGAAAATTCGAATTTTTATAATAGCTGTAAACTTTGAACCTTGCGCCTTGGCGTCGAGAGCCAGGGTCGGTGATGCGGGTTGATCATTTGAAGGGCTGTCCCTGTTCATCACGGTATCGTATGGTCAAACGGTCAAGCGACGATCGCTATAGTGCCCCGTCCAAGAGGATTTAGTCGGGCCACCGAACAAACGACCAATACAACAAATATTCGATCGACCGAATGAATAATTCCTACGCGCCGTTTCCGGTATCGAGTGGTTCGTTTCAACGCACCAAAACCCGCACGGTACTTTTACGGGGATTTTGTAATTTCCCTACGTACCGTTTTAGATTCTTTCATAATTCACTTCGATCGATAAACAGTACCGATCCTTTCGTAGCTTGAAATTACAGATATTTAAAATTTAACGTTTAAATGTCAATCGACAACCAAAAATACGAACTCAATTCGAACGTTGAATGATTGCAATTAGCGATAGCCATCAAGAATGTAACAACGACCTATACAAGGATAATTTTTCTATAATAAATAACACAAGTTATTTGAGGCGATCGAGTCCCGAGACTCGCTCTATACAGGGTGTTCGGCCACCCCTACGAAAAATTTTAATGGGGGATACTAGAGGCCAAAATAAGACGAAAATCAAGAATACCAATTTGTTGATGAAGGCTTCGTTAAACAGTTATTAACGTTTAAAGTTCCGACCATACTGAATTTTTTTCTCGAAACTGAGTAGGATTTCGGGGGTATGTCTATTCACCAAAAATGGTTGTATTTAACCCCAGAACCTAGAAATAATTTTTTTAGAACTAATACTTTTTTGTAGGTACCCATGAGCCCTACTTCAGAAAAAAGTTTCATTGAAATATATTCACAATTGTAGGAGTTATGGCTGTTTGAAAATTGGACCATTTTTATGGAGTTTTTCTCATTTTGCGGGGCCAAGGACCAAGTTTTCGAATATTTTTGCGATTTGTACATATTCTCCATCAAAATACGCGTAGTTTGCTTTTTTAAACATTAAAATCGTCCAATCCGTTCAGAAGTTATGACGTTTTAAAGATTCGTATGAAAATTCGGGCAGACATTTCTGGCCAGAAATTATATTTTCGGTAAGGAATTTTTTCCTCGAAACTGAGTAGGATTTCGGGGGTATGTCTATTGACCAAAAATGCTTGCAATTGATCCCTGCAACTGAAAATAATTTTTCCAAGACGATTCGAAAGTCTTTTTTTTCACCCAAAACTTTCAGCACATACTCGAATTTTTTTCTCGAAAGTGGATAGGATTTCGGAGGTATGTGTATTCACCAAAAATGATTGTAATCGACCCCCGCATCCAAATATAATTTTTCCAGAATGATTTGAAATTTTTGTATTTGATTGTTAATAACTTTTCAACGAAGCCTCCATCAACAAATTGGTATTCTTGATTTTCGTCTTATTTTGGCCTCCAGAATCTCCCATTAAAATTTTTCCCAGAGGTGGCCGAACACTCTGTATATAGGGTCTTTCGCAGTCAAAGGGTTGAAAGAGAAAGAATTCCGAGGTTCGGCGCGAATTAAATTTGAATTTCTTTCTCCCAATTTTAATTTCCATTCACCGGCGCGTTGAGCGTTTATCCGCTTTAAACGGAGCTTTCTATCTCGTCGTCGTTAAATATTTATAAGCGTTTTCATTAACGTCGAGCGTCCATAATTGATAAAATGCCGTTCACGCAGATCGCGTGATAAATTCATTGATAAATTCGATTCACGGACTACTCCGCGGTTCGCTCGATTGCACGCGGATGTTCTGCGAAACGTACAAAGACTACGGGGACACAGACGGTCAATTTCGTTCCAGAAAACCGAGCCAATTTCTTCTTCCTTCGCAGGTATGCTAAACGGATCGATCGGCTTGGAAAGAACTGCTAAACACGCTAGTTCATAATAAAAGAGTCCGTTCTGTTAACTCGCATCAGAATATCGATCTGGAACCAACGACGAGTAAATTCCAACTTCCAACAATTTCTCATCGCGCCTCTATTTGCTAGAACGTCTCGCCATAAAGTAGACACTTTGCGTCTCAAAGTAACCACGAATCGTTTAACATTAACCGTACCGCGAACGATCAAACGATTTCTTCGTTTGTTTTATCGTTTCCGAGGAAAATATCTACCTCGTCTTATGTACCACAATCTTGTCCTTATTTAAAAGTTACGTTGATCGTTGTTCCCTATTTTAAATCGACTATTATATGCTTGCTGTTGGGCAAACTGGAACTATCATTTTAGAACCGGTCGTTTGGCACGAGTACGAAAGATATAAAGGCCTCGGTATCGTTAATGTGCTAGAGAGTTCTTTAAAGTGGAATCTCACCTTGTCCAAATTGATTTTAGTGGCGGGGAACCATTTGCCGACGAACACGACGACTGGTCGGCCCTGGCGATCGACGCCGCTTTGATAGAGGCATCCGATGCCCGACACTTCGGATAGATCTTCTGTCTTTGCTCGTCTTAAAAGCCTCTCGTACCTGAAACACGACAATTGCGAAAACTTCAATGAAACGCGCCGTTTGGTCATCTCGTAAGCTCGTGTCGTTCGTCCTTAGACCGACGAGGACTGGGACTTTAAATGTACCAGCAATAACGGTCGTGGACATTTAAAACAGAAATAAAAGCGAGTAAAGTTTGTCAACTTGCGTCTCGAATATCGATATCATCGAGCAGCGTGAACCGCGGCGTGCGATTCCCCGTAAACACGCAACTTTCAGTGGAAACTACAACGCGATATTTTCCACCTGACAACCTGTCAACCCTCCCCCCTCGATATTATTTAAACGACACGCGATAGAAATACTCGGAACTCGGGCGTGGACGTCCATGAATATTCTATTTGGATGAAATCAATGAGAACGCGCTTCACGCGCGCACCATGAAAATTTCACACATCGGTGTTGGGCCGGTTGCTATTCAACCCCCTGCCCTACAATTACCAGTCTGACTCGTAAGGTCTTTATCTACTGAGAGTTACGTTCTTCTCTCGTAAAATAAAGATATACATTTCCACTCGAAAAAGAAAACTTGCAACTCGACGTACTTAAATTGAAAATTTCTATATGGATAACCCACTAAAATAATATACAATACTGTTAAAAGAATTCTACGTTGAGCTGGACTCGGTATAGGGCCGCGAAAATTAAATAATAAAAATATGAAATATTGCTCGTAATTGAGTCGTACGTCAAGACGGTTGATCGCTGAAGAGTCAGATTTTCCTGTTGAAACGGAGTCACGTCGACGCTATCGACTTTCCGTCGCGTTTTTAACTTTTCTATTCCAACGAAGTTCGTTCAAGGCCGTAACAGTGACCGCGCAAGAAACGATACGCACGCGACTCTATTTATTCTTCAATCAGAACTCTAGCAACGCCGTCGACTCGTTTTCATCGTCGTTTCGACGGACTGGCGAATCTCGCGAATCAAGGATCGGGCGTCTTAACCAGAGAGACGTTGGTGAATTCTGCATCGTCGGTTTCAATCGATGTTAACGTAACGCCAACCGAGACGTTAGCTATTCGTTACCGATCGCGTAAAAAAAGCTATTAACCGCAGATTCGATGTACAAGAATCGAAGAAAATTCATGTAAACTCGACGGTATCGTCCACGCAGCTCGTTATAATAATTGCTTGTACGTTTCCGTTTAAAACGTCTAATTTCTTATCGTTAATGACCGTTCGCATTACCACAGACCGGTTATTTTCATTCACTTCTCGTTTTTTTCACATTTTTATTCTCGCTTTATCGCGCAATAATTCCTGTAATTCGATTACTCGCTTTATAGATCGCTAATTTGTTTGTGAAATGTAAACGATGCAGGTGCGACCGAACTTTTAACCGTTAGTCTACGCGATAAAGATAAGAGACTTTTACTTTAATTACTATGCTCGCGTATATCAATGTCTTGTTAGCGATATCATGACCCCTCTTATGTTTATCGCGTAGCAGGAAAAATTTGTACGTAAATAGCTAAAGAACAATGGGGCGTGTGTGAGTGTCGAGTGCAAAGACGCCTTTAAAAGTTTTAATTGGAAATTTCCTTTTTCCATAATGATTATTAAGTTAATTTAGTGGTATCTTCTCCTTCTTTCTTTAACACGATAGATCACGTGGATATATTCGTGTAAAGAATGCATTTGAGGCACTGAGAATTATAGTAACGCAAGACTGACATCATTTTTTATTTAGCATCGTAGTAGAGGAAGTCAAAAGCAAAACCGAAGAAGATAAAAATCCTAAAGTACGGAGTTTATTCTAAATACATCGAATTGGGTTAGATTTGTAAAACAGCCTAGTTCGCTGAACCTCGCCCTTTCACCCTGCTCGGTATACTACGTATGTGCATTACTTTTGTCTTGTTCGTTGAATATAATCGTTAAATAAAAGCACGATTTTCACTAAATCTGACATTGTGATTTTAATTTATAAATTCTGACTGTTCCCCAAGCGAAACCCGTTGAAGTTGCATTTCCATAGAATCCGAATCTTTGTTCAAACATACATAATTCGCGACGAACAAATATTTACACAAGGAAGAACGATATTTGTACGCGAGAATCATGATCGAATTAGTCTAACGAGTCATTCGTACGTTTCCCTTAGAAGATACGTCGAGCTACGGTGCTTGCGTCGTTGGATAAAATAAATGAAACTCAATATCGCCAATGAAAGTAGACGACGATGGATAAGAAACAATGGGACGAATTCTCGATTCGAATATTCCAACGCGCAGTGGAAGCTAGCGCAAAGTGGCATCGATCAGGGCAAAAGTAGCAACGCATCGTGAAATACGTATGTACAAGCATACACCGACCAACCAGGATCGGATTTTCGTTGATAATAAATTCAGGGAAAAAATCTGATTGTTGGACGGTCACCAAATCGGGAGCAGTGTGGACCGAAGGACGAGAAACAAAACTGGGCGTTGTACCAAAAAAAAAAGAAATAACGTTTCCGTGTATCGGTTAACGCTTAAACGCGTCGTTCAAGTTGTGTACTCTAACGCGTCGTCGAGATTTCGGGGACGCGAAACGGTTCTGTACACACGACTGGACGTATCCAGCAGCGAAAATCGAGGCGTCGATCACGGAACATTTACGTAATGCGAGAAAATAGAGCTACGATAGGCATTCCGGGTGTCGAAAGGACGAGTAAACAGTTTCTTCGATACGCACCGGTCCTCGTCTTCGATCATGTCCACCATGTCGATCATGACCATGCTGACAGCGTTGCAGCCTCCGGTTGAGAAAATGGGACTCTCGGAGCGCGGGAACAAAATCTCTTCACCACCGAGATGATCTCTGCTCGATCGCCAGTGACATCACAGTCCAGGACACCCGGTGGTACGAACTCGATACCGTGGATCGACGCGAATACTTCGAACGAGACGAGTTTCCGTTCGCTGTCTAAGCGAGGAACACAAAGCGTACAAAGTCTCGCGTATCTGGTTTGGAAGAGGAACGCGATTCGACGCGACGATCATTCGCGAGCAACCGCAACGCACTGAGCCGTCCGATAGAGGAAGACAAGGCGACGAGGCGCGGACGGACGACGTCGGGACGCAGCGTCTTCGTCGAGTTCGTGGGCGCGCGCCTACGCTCTCTGGCTGCGTCACGGCGCCTGCTCGCTCAGGGTACTACGTGTTCGATGAGTAAAAACCCACGGGGAAGGGGTAGGAGAGTAGGGGCGCGATTTGCGGGCCGGTTATTACGTACGATTCTCGAGGCGTCGAGTAATTGCGGGAAGAGAATATCGTTCGTCTGCCGTAAAAGGATCGATAGAGGGGTGTATTTCCAAGTCGCGACGACGAGCACGTGAATCTTCTCGCCATAAAATTTTCCTGAATCGATGCCGGGTAGCGTGGTACGGCGTTTTACGCTCCAACCACGGAGTTGGGCAAATTTTATTCACCGAACGCTTTTAGACTGATTCGTAAACTTTTACGTTCCATTCATGAACTCGCTTATAAATTAGAATCTGTCAACGAATATTTCTTTCAAGCAATATTCGAACGAGCTATACAATTTCAAATGTACGGTTCTAACGTGAAATTCCGCGAATCGACGTGAAAATGCGTGGTACGCGCTCCACGCAAGTATATTTAGAATCAGGGATATTTTTAAGTCGATTCAAACGTTTAATTTCATACCATTGACTAATCACGGAATAATTGTTTGTCTTCTGGCTTTCTAGGGTAACTTTGCCAACGCTTCGTAGATCTTAGAAAGTAATAAACATGTCTAACGTGCTTTCTAACCGATGCTTATGTTATTATTACTCGCGCTAGGGTAACTTCTTACTTTGATCGGAGCTTTTAAAGGAGCTTCGATGAAACGACTCCTTCCGAGACGGACGAAGGCGCGGTCATGATTGCGGTTTTAATAAAATAGTAATTCTTAGAATGGCTAAGGTTGATGACGACCACGCGTGGGACCTCGAACGTCATCTAACCATGATTTTGCGACCATGGCCTGGATTCAAAGTGCTATTTTGACGAAATAATCGAGGTCTAGAGGCTAGGGGAAGAGATTCGAGAGACTAAATCCCCCACTCGCTAGATGCCATCGTTACTTTCATTAAATCCTATCGCATCTTGAGCATACGTGAAAAATAAATAAAATCCTTAATACTCGTTGGAGAAACAACCGATATACTTGCATTTTCAAAACATTTAGATGTAAAGTTTTCAAACGAACGCTCTGTGTATGAAATCACGTCGTTAAGCGGCGCCAGATGTTACTGTCATCAGCAAACGTCAAAACTAATGTTTACTAATGCTTTATGCGGGAAATAAACGACGTGCATCCGGTGCGAACGACGTACAAACGTTTTGAAAAGCAGCCCTAGATGCGATGCAATCGGAAATTATATTCAGTTTGTCCCGGGGGCGTATCCTTGCTTGCCCTCGTTGGAGCAAGCAGGCCGTTTTGCACGAGAATTTCTTCGATGTCAGTCTGATTTCATCGCGATAAAACGCTTTGACGTCGAAAATTCTCCAAAGGCGAAGAGCTTCTCATCTTTAACATAGCAAGTCACGATCGAGAGCGTGTGGCTGATTTCGATGACGCAATGATCGCGTATTCGATCGTGCTATTGATTCCTAAACTTTGGTTAAGGGCAGACACAGAATGTCCCATCGCAATTGAGATAATTTATTTCGTTATCGGACGTTGCGTGATTTTCGTTTATTTTTATTCGCGTTGCGCTATTCTCGAGACACATAGACGAACCCACGAGCGTTCGAAAGGTTACGAGGCCATTTCGATCGATGACATTATTGACGAGGACTGCATATAAAGCTGGTCAGTATTTTCGATTAGTTAACGGAACAGAAATTAATGAATCAATAGGAGAACGATATTCAAATTGAAACTGGATGACGATGAATGCAATTTAGTTAAACAAAAAAATATACAATTTATAAACTCGTATCGCGATGGGACAAATGTGTAAATCTTGACTACTATGCTGAGAAGTACCATTTAGTCTAACGTTCAGAATGTGTACTTTGATAGTTGTGTAAGTTTCAATAAAAAAATTTGACGTAACAGTAAACCCTACTTAATCATCGTATGTATGTTGCTTGTAAGTTTTATACAAATTGTTTAAACGATAGTGTGTAAATAGTACCACGGACGAGGTACGCAATGGACCTATCATCCAATGAAAGAAGGATTCGTGGAGTGTTAAAGTTTAGAGACTCCTCGACCATTTCAGTATCAAATGCAGCGTTATCGATTCAAAATGGAATCAGACCACAGCGCTAATGGCGGTAAGAATTGAAAGGAACGCTTGACAAAAATTGATTTCTATATGACATAAATAACCGATGGAAATTGAATTTCATGTATCTCCTTTTGGGTCTCCTTACACAGCAACCTCCTTGTGGCGAGACCTGGTAATCGGTGTTATCCACGAGGAAAAACTTTTCATCGTGGGTAACACCGAGCTAATGACTGCGAATTTAAAATAGTTTATTAATAATAGCAACCCTGTACATCGCGTAAGGGAAGACTTTTCTACGTTTGATAACTTCATTGATTTCAGTAGCTCGATTGGCCATAGTTCTCGAGATTAACGAAGAGGTCACTCGAGAACCATTGCTTTTTTACTAGGTCGGTATTTCAGTTTGCGCGATACTGACTGCCATACGATGCACAGTCTATCCTATGCCTCGTTTGTGGTGTGGGTGTATATAATATGTATCATAGAATATTAATAAGTCAATGTGCCCTTCATAGACGAAACAGCGCGTAGATCTCGTAGCGGCATTTACGTACAGAAATAGCACAGCCCGTGTTTAAATAGTTAGAAATAGCAGTATGACGTGCAAGAACCATGTTGATGTCGAACGAGTTGGCATTGAGTGCATTGCATGAATGAAAATTTATATATTTTGCGAAACGATCGGTTTGCTCGTGAAAATACGCGTAAAATAAACGTATCTGAATCAGTAAATAATTTGATTTGTATCTACCGATTACAATGATCTCGATATATCGAGATGCTTACCGCTACTCGCTCAGCGATGTTTCAATATTCCGCATTAGAATTAGAATTTTACTGAAGCCGAGAAAAATAAAAGCGATAGGGTACCTTTCCTTTTGCTGCATTTGTTTTAACATGATATCCGCTAACGGGTCGGCGGGCGGTCTTTCTCCGAGGAGTCTTTGTCGGTCTAAATCACCCTGCATCTGTGCAAAAGCATGCTCGCCGATGTTTACAGATGTCTCTAATTGGGCAGACAATTCTACGCTTTCGTCGCCTGTAAGAAAGAAATAAACGCGGACGTAGATGTTTGTTTGCAACAGTAAAAGAAAAGTATCAAGTACGGTTGGTGTCGTTACCGTGCAAAGCATGTTGAGGATTGTCGATGATTCTAATTTGCCTGTCAGGCAGCAGTGGTTCTCCATCCATCCCGCCTATGTCGTTTGGCAACTGCCAACAAGCATTGTCTTGCTCTGCTAAATTTCTAGGGAAATAAAGAGGAAGAAGAACTTCGTAAATTCCAAGATCGCACGGCTCCAGGACAAATACGATGCACGTTACGGAATCACCATATTGTTCCAAGAATCTTCTTATTGTTCCTATCGAAACAAAGAACGGGAAGCTATAATTGAATCTACGTTAAGCCTCGAGTTAACTTTAAAGGTTATATTAATTTAGAATTATGTATACTTACTGAGAGCGATGTGCGCTCCCGCATCAGGAGGATAATTTCTTCGCACGGAATTAATTACTGGCATTGCGATTGTACGTAGTCCAAGTTCCCTTGCTTTTTGTAAAACATTCCTACAACAGGCAACGAATATTAAATAGTTCGAACGTAAACGATGCATATTTCGATAAAAGAAACATACCTGTAGCAACAATGTAACGTATTTTGGGCAGCTGTTTGGTACTTTACGTTGTATACGGGTCCAACAGTGTGAATAATAAAACGCGCAGGTAATCCATGCCCTTGTGTCAGTCTTATCTCACCAGTTTTGCATTCTGCAAATTATTACTACCGTGAAATAAACAAACAATCGAACCGTTTTTTTCTTTATTCGTTTATTTACAAAAATTCGTGTATAATTTAATGTACACAAAGCAAGCAACTCCTGCGCTCGATCCGCACCTTTTACTTCGTTAAATATTTCCATTTTAAGAGCCGAACCAGCCCGAGCAAATATTCTTTGGCACATAGGACTGTTGTCATCCATCGTTTCGTTGGTGGAATTCACTACAGCATCAACTTGTAAAACAGAAATATCACCAGTCCTGAAACAAAATGCTGTTACAATGCCATACCAAGCAATGGAATAAAGTCTTCTCGTTAGATTGTTTTTACCATAGTGCAAGTTTATTGTTAAGCGCCGGTTGACACGGAAAGGGACTTATGGTATGATGCGACGGTTCTCCAATGGAATTGGAGTAGTCTGTAAATCTGTGCTGGATGGGGAAGTCGGACCATCTCTTCAATGCGCCCGTCTCCACCACATCCGGGGTGACACCCAAAGGTTCCATGAGCCTCATTCAGCTGCAACAAAAATTCTCCGTCATTTACATTCTCCAAAAATTGATCATTCGCGAGGCACCGTAAGGGAATCCTAACCTCACTTTTCGATCAACTAACCTTCAAAACGATCTTGGATAAACTTTCCATGAGTGGCTCAACTTATTCACAAAATATTCCTGTTATTTCTATTATCTATTCCCTTTCTACATCGTTTGTCGTTGGGATCGAATTCACCTTTCTATTCACCCACGCAAAGCATCATCTGACAGTTGGCGCGCAAACGCAAAGCAACGCTAAAATGGCGCGAACTTTAAGCTACATCCAGAGTGCCACGTGTTCTATCGTTCTAATAAAACGAACGCAGGGACGATACGCGCGCGTTTATACATTTCAAATCGTAACGAAACTATAAAAGGGAATCGTAAAGACGGTGGTTTGAATTTATCGCATCCATCCAACGCCAAAAGGATCCAAGGACAGCGAAGCTGCTTCGAGAGCCAGGGATGACACAGTCGCTGACGCGAGCTATCTCCGATATCGCGGAAACCTAAAAATAAACAATTCTATCGATGGAAATCTGGGGCGCACCCCGGGCTAACGAGAAAGCGTCTGTCCAAGGACGTAACCCCGATATCGGGAGTTTCGAAAAACAACGTAATTCGTGAAAGATCGTGTTGTTCTGCGCGCGTGCAGTCACGTGCCGCGCGTTAACGTTCGATTGTGTGCGAATCACGTGCAAAGGATCCGTGTCCGTGTTGGATAGAATGTAGGCTTCCCTAATGGCAAGGAGACAGAGCTTGGCGCCGTCTGCCCTCCCGCGAAACTTATGTCCTGGCAACCCCATAAAGAACAGGATCGTCGACCCCGACGCGTTACTAGGTCCCTCCAATCCTTTTAAACGGCGAATCTATTCAACCACCTGAGGTTTCAGGAATCGCACACTCTGCACTGAACATTTTTGATCAAAATTAAACAGTTTCTATAATCGCGATTTCTTGAGAGGCTCACGAGAAAGAGATTTGTTTCTTTTATCTTTTATATCCTGCTATCTTCGATACTTTTGCTGATTCGAAAAAGTATGTCACGATAAATTTGTTTGGTTCAAAAGTCGAGGTCAATTTTCTTTGTTGTTCAAATCATGGTGAACTTATTTAAGTTCCAGTATTCTCTCTTACTGGAATTGCACGCTACGAGCTATTTTGCATAACCTTAAGATCACGAGACTCCGAAGAGAAGTTTACGCGTATCATTATCAAGATTCAGCACGAGAAACACAAGGAATTTGAGAACACTTGAGAACGTAAACTTAGAATGCAGAATACATAGCGAACTATCCAATCTGCGTTCATATTTTTTCTTTCCAAGTTTCAGATCTCCTTCGCAACATCGAAACTACTTTTGAGATATTTGTATTATAACATATGCGAATAATGATCTTGCAGAACCGATGGAAGAAAATAGAGACACGAACGGAAGAAAAGTACAGAAAACTGCAAGGTATACCTGTCGTTTGCGTCGATCAATACACCCAATAATAATAGTAAACCAACTATCGCTCGTTCGCATTGAGCAACGTAAAACTGTACAATGAAATAAAATAGTATTCTTATAATTTACTCCTCTTCGAGTTATAAGCCTTGAAGTATATGGAACGAGATACTCATCGATCGTATAAATGAATTATAATGTTTACCCAACAAAGTTCTTAGTACTATCGCGTGTGAAGAACACATCCGGAATAATCGATCGTACAGGACAACATTGTTTAAAAAAAAAACTTATCCATTTTAAATATCGTGCAATGTTGCAGTCACCGGTGACCAACACCGTTTAAATCTTTTCTACGTCTTCTTCTCGGAAAGAAACTTATCGTCGTTATACTATGACACTTGGAAACCATACAATTGTTGCAAGAAACGTTCATCCTACATATATCCCTTATGGATTTCTATTTTCTAGCACCAAAGGGTTGTTCTCGTTATAGTGTTAAGTAAACATCGACGTCGAACGTCGTGATTTCTGGTCTGATGGAAAAAATACGCTCCAACATGGAACGAAAGTTACAAAGTACTGTGTTATAACTTTTGTTCATTGGCGTGTACTTGACAGCGATGAAGGGTTAAATTATCCTCGTGACATCGATCAATGGTGTCATTTAACTCTTTTACACGTGGTACGCGACAGGGAATGTAAACACGCGCGACGAAATATCGAAACAGATTGAGTAATTGATTAGTGAATTTTAGTTGTTCAAACTCACGACACGTTGTTTTGCATTTTTATTAATATAAGATATCAACAAACTGTAAAATTGGATATTTTTAAGGGGTCGAGTCGCAGAATTTAGTTACGCGCTGGTTCCTTCGAAAAAAGTATTGGTCGCTTAATGCACGACAACGATGATTCTCGTCTCTTTGTCCATGGGGTAGAATTCTCTTTTTTCCCGTATGAAAGAGCACTCGCGCGGAAGGCCCGCGGTTGGAGAAGAGAAACGGGACACGAAGTTAACTCGCAAATGTTCACCTTGTTCGAATGTGGAACATCGATTGACCGGTGAGCCGTGTGTGAGGTCGTTTGTTGTTTAATAGAAAGGCGGTTGGGGTTCTGGACGGGTGGGCAGATGAAACAAAGCTCCCGTCTGAAAGCTTCGCTTCGGCAACGCGGCTAAATGAGAGTCCGACTCGTTCGGTAGCTTCGGTAGCTGCCAGCCTTCGACAGTTTTTGAACCGGATTCTCCCTTAACCTTTCGCAGACTTAGGTAATGTTTAAAACAATGTGCAAGAAGTAAGTTTCTAAAAGAAGAAAGAACTTTTCTGAACAGCCTAACGCGTCTCTAGTTTGAGAATTCGCTCGGTACGATCGCTCGATACCGCAACGAATCATGAAAAATAGAAAGAAGAAAGATACGGTACGCGAAGTTTGTCGTAGGCCGCCCACGCGAAATGCAATTTCTCTAGCAACTTTTGTTCGACAGTGATTGATCGGAGTGTGCAGAGTAGGACCTTTACAGTCGATTAAATTGACCGCTTTTAAGCTTTGTGCTGGGAATAGCTAAATTAATTTTAACTGCTAGAATCGTATCTCACCCTCACCTGGGAGGGTGACAAGGTAAATTTTCAGACTCCTTACGAGACTTTCTCGCGACTAGAAATTAAAGGAGACACTTGGATTCGTACTCTTATAAATTTTGTATTTTACAAACGGCAGAGTTCGTGCACTACGATTAGAGAAAGAGTCTCTCAAGATCTCCGGACGTCGGTTTGCATAACCCAATTGGTTATGACACGTTGTCTGGGAAGCTATGCCTGATACGCCGTTCATTTGCAAGAAAGTGGCGGATACTAGAAACGCGTAACTATACACTTATGTACGAGTACAAAAATGGCGATGCCGTTATTGAAAAGAATAGGAAATTTTGATAAATATATATGTAAGGAAATTAGCAGTTTTTAAAGATGTTTTTTAGTTTGTAAATCAATCTGTATAGGATTACGCACGTTAGACGTATCGCGATACGCTTTTCATAACAAGTGTTCGAAATAATGACAATTCATTTGAATGCACGCTTCTATATGCGACAGGTGGCATTTATGACGGCAACAAATCAAGTAAGCAAAGCGGAGTGTGTATGTAAAGCGTACGTAACGTTACGAGGTATTTGAAACGGTTAATTTCTGGACATGCGGAGTATAGCAGATTAAGGGGGTGAAAAGTGCCCTAAAACTTTATCTAAAACTCCGTAAAGTTTGTACTTACGATCCATGGTGTTTCTGTGTAACATACACAAGTTCCAATCGTTCTCAACGACCAGTAACACACACACACACGCGTGCGAATTTCTAACAACTGACAGAGTGTTAAATTCCTCTGTTTTGATACGAAGAATAACAGATTGCAGAGCGATTTAACGATACGAACGCGAAAGCGTTTGTGGGACGTTTGGAGCGGCGGTGTCGAGGAGTGATGACCCACCAGTGACCCACAATGGGGATGATCGAACACGTTAGGCGCGGTAGAGACGAATGCACCGAGGGAAGCCTTTTCGATATGCAGCGTTCTGTAACGCGGGGCTTCCAAACAAATCCTTTGTGACCGGTTTCTGACCGCCGACGAAGCGAAAACAGCTGGCTCGAAGAAAAAATAAAGGGAAAAGAGGATCTCCGGATTCCGCTCCACTCGACCTATTAATTGCGTTATAGAAACTTGGCCGGAATAATATTGCAGAGTTTCCTGATTGGAAACGAGAACGAAAGGGATATCGAAAACGGGGTTAAAACGCCAAGTAGATGATCTACGGGCGAACGGTATCAATGGCTTCCCGGACGTTGACGCGGATATCGCGTGTTTTCACGAGCAAAATTAAGAACCGTTGACGCGGTACTACGTTCTTTCACGAACAACAGCCGAGAGCACTTGACACGGAACCGTGTCTTTTCATTAGACGCTAAGAGCCCTGCTGGAACGTCTTTTGTCGAGGACTGGAGATCTTATCGGTCAAGTATCCTACGTCGCCAGTTGATTATAAGGCGTGATTGCTAACTTTACCTCAAAACATTTACGGAATCGTGTAATCTTCGGGGACCATTTATCGCTCCGATCAGAATTCCGTTCGATTTCGTTCCTCGCGAGCGATGGAAGAGCCGATCGAGAGAGTCACAAGTGTCCCCAAGTCAAATAAATATGTAATTCTATATAAAATATACGCGTACAATTCGTACACGTCATATTCAGCGTTGGAAATATTACAACTCGAGGAATCGTCGGGTTATCTCTTCGAGGAGCGGCGTACCCGGTGAGACAATAACGCGTGTTGATTCCTCGTCCATTTGCACACCGATAAAAACGAACTGCACACCTAGTTCGTCGCCTTCGTGGCCGCGTTTTATCGATACGTGGGCAAGTATACGGGCCTTTATTGGTCCCCGCGGGGAAGTGGTTTCGAACAAAGCGTTCGCCAGAGAGAGCCGTGCAACTTTTACGCCACCGGGCTGCGTCACGGTTTTTATTGTTGGCAATTAGTACCGAGGGAAATTTACATGGAAGAAAAATCGCACGATGACGCGGGGGACAATTTCATTGGCGGTATTAATTACAGGCGAAATGAATAGTTACAGAGGAAACGTAAAATGCCGTCTCTGGTAAAGCGGAGCAAAGGTATTTAAAAACAAAATGTAGCGACGCAGAAAGGTCGACGATCGTTAAACGAACGATCTGGGTCATACTTGCGTAGATTGTCGAATCTTTTTAACAAACGGATCTTGTCAACACGTTATTAGAAATATTATTATTTAAGTAATAATATTGCAAAGGTTTCGATGGAGACGATAGAATAGTTTTCACCGTAGATAGCTCTATCTTCAGTTTGGATAAGATACGATGCAGACGAAAGATAAAATATTTTATATCATGATCGATCGGTGATAGTCTAAATTTGAACGTTACATAATAGGAGAAAACTGTAAAACATTGTTAATAGACTCGACACCATTAACGGATAATGATAACAAGTTGCATAGTAAGTCCGTTTGCTTAAATGACGGTACTTTATTATAAACTTTTATTGCATAACCGGACGATTAATAGCACAAGATACCGTTCACATCTGTGTAAATTAAACCAGCTGTACAAAATAAATGGCCATCGCTCGTATACATAAACGGCGGAATAAAAATGATTGTAGCTTGGTTAGATATTCTACTTCAATCATTGTACTAGAACAGAAGAACGAAGAACGAGATGACACATAATATCATTGATCCAGTAAGTTTTATATAAAACTGGCATTTAATATTCTTATTAAATGAATTACACAAAATATGTTCCTCGATATTAAAATTATAAAGAGCTTATGTAACTTCCTGACATAATTGGGTTAATGAAATTTGCTGCCATAGGTAATTATATCTGCACGGGAGACGAACACTTTTGTACGATGGATTTCGTTACGGTTAAAATATGGTAGCTGGCCTTGCATTAAAAATGCAAGAGTCATCCAAGGAGCGCGATTCGAGACGAAAATATTTGCACGATGAAATTTTGGTAAACAATGTCACCGTACCTACGCCGTAGACAACGAGTCGAGCATCAATCGAACAAACGTGGCTGCGAATATACCACATACGAAGTGTAAAATGAACCACTTTCTTCATTCCGTGACAAACCGAGCAACTGTCAGGGAGTAACGTATCGGCGCGAGAAAAGTAGGGGATAATAAGATTACACACGGGATTCAGATAAGACTTTTGATAAGATTACCGTGAAATAATACTTGGCGCGGTGCACATTTTTACAGTCGGTTTGCCACGGTGCGTATATGTATGTATTTTTCCTTTGCGACGAACCGCTAAAGCAAAACAAAAACGCAATTAAGAGCAAGGTGCGTAATATCATTAACTTCGCGTCATATTCCAGACATATTTGACACTTGATATTGTGATATTATCGTGCCTAGTCGTAGCGAAAATTAGAATCAGAGCCACGATTCGATCCAAATCAATCGTAGGATTCCAGAAGCTTCTAAATATCTTCGTAGTAAATTATTTTCGACCTTTCATCGAGACGTTCAATCGGTAAGAAGGTATATAAGAATAATAGTCTTTACCCCATAAATAGGCGCGCCCCGAGCTAATATTTACTCGATGTCGCGTATATTAAGCGTTTCTAAATTGCAGAAATTGATCGAGAAAGAGAAAAACACCGACCTTTCTAAACGGATATTTTCATCAAATCCACTGTCGAATCAAATGTATAGCGACGATACGTTCGTGACGTAAGATTCAATATCCGTGCATAGGTCATTTAAAATGACGTTAGTCTGGCGTTACGTCGTTTCATCGGCTCTCGGGTACAGTAAGGAGCAAAACTAAATATTTTATTCAATGAGCACAGAACGTAACAAAATAGAAAGTATCCTGTCATGAACAGTATATTGGTTTTCCATGATGAATATTATATTTGTCGAGGAATCAATTTTGCACCCCATCAGAATTCATTAAATCAACGTAAACTTTGTTAATATTACTTGCTCGTGTTTGTGATCGGAACTGGACCAATAGTTCGTCATAGTTTGTACAGTAGAATACATACAAATACTCTTAATATTTCGTCATCACGAAGTCGAAGGAATAATATCATTCTTAAACTACATAGCAAATTCTTACGAATTCAGGTTGGAGTTCGAAATTATTATCCCTTCAATAGAATATTAATAAGGTATATTGTTACAGCAGGAGCAAAGATAGTATCAATTCCAGCAAAATTGTTACTAAAAGATACTGACAAAAGAATTTGTAAATGGATAGCTCGACGAGCATCAAAGGAAGATGATTCTACAGCAGTTGAAAAGAAAGAAGTTTGATCTTTCTATAAAAGAATACAAATGCTCCATTTTTACAAATGTATAGGATAAAAGGTAGGAATATCGACCTCTCGAATATTGAATAAAATATTATTTATGTTAAACCTCCACGCGGTTTTGCTTCTCACTGTATTCCACTGGCGACGACGAAACGCAAAATGAAACGGAAGAACCGGGCGCACCTCTTGGCAATGTACGCGATTCTCGTTAACAAAACAATGATTACACCTTCTGGTATTTTCAGCCAGTAATAAGCAACAATCGGAACGTAATTCCTACGCAAATAGCGGTTTAAAAATGTTTCGTCGCTTTGTTGATTTAATTTTGGGAAACTCGTAGGATCGTAAAACGGTGACAAAGCGTAAACGACGTAGTTAAATGGTCGACTTAATCATCAACATATGATTCATTCGTCCTCGATGTCTCTCTGAGAAAAAGACTAGCAATCGCTTGTTCTGTGACAATAACGGTATTGAAACTACATAACCTGAAATTTACCCATGTATTTTTCTGACTAAGTCGCTAATCTAATACGTATTTCAACGATTTCTTTGTCTGGTTTATATTAAACTCGTGCTGGTAAAACAATTCATAATCTCTCCAAGATAAGCTTTGTTTCCTTTGTTTCGTTTCGCACAGTCCGTCGTAGTCGCTAACTATTTTGCAAAGGTATCGAATCAACAGCGTTTATGCTACTCGAAAGACTTGTTATCCTTCAGAGCTTCGATTCTTCTACAAATTATTCGGGCACGATTTCTTTCTCGTTCTTTTATAAATTGTGCTTCGTTCTTGATGGAAATAGTTAATGGACCAGCTGAAATAAACATTTGGCTTTCAACTATTGGCGCCGACCGACGCGTTTCTTTTCTCCTGTATTGTTGGCGAAGCGTTATGATCCAGTTTGGATATCCATCTTGCACGCTAACAGCGAATCGAGTTGCTCCAAGTACATTGTATAAAAAATTCAAAACACGGAAGAAGCACTCAAAGTTCGAAACACTTTTCATTAGAAGAAGGAACGAGTTATTTGCTCCGGTCGACGTGAAAAATGTAAGCGACTAATTTTCCATGTATACGGAACTCTCGTTGAAACGCGTAGTTAAAAAAGAAGTTTAGAATTAGCAAGTTGACGTAGGTAGTGCGATTCCTATTTACGTAACGACGATAATTTTATTGTTGGCTCATCATAGAATCGACGCCGCGTTCGTTTGATACGAACTGATAATAGAAGAGTCCTAAAATCACAGACCAACGTTTTTATCAATATTATCTTTACTACCGATTGCATCACTCGAACCTTTACATAACGTTCCGAAAAATTGTCCTAATTTGGAGGTAGATTCGAAAGGAACGCGAAAAGTTTCGTGAAATTTAAATAAATTACAGGAACTTGCGCGGAACGTGCACCGACGTTGAAAAATAATAAAAAAAAAAAAAGAGAACAAGCAGCAGTTTGGAGAACAAGCAAACTTCCAGCATTATTTTGAAGGAGATCGAGAGAACGGCTTTAATATTCATCAACTTTTCTCGCTGCCCTTTTCCCAGCTAATTTTTCATGTTCGAACAAGTTTCGTAACACTCGCGAAATAAGCCTGGAATTAATTCACGTCCCGCTTAGGATGCAATTTGTACCGGGGAACGGAATACCGAGCTCTCGGAAGAGGTTTCGAATTCATTCCGATCGCTGTCATAAATTGAATAAAAGCATCGCCGAAGACAGCAGGAAAACGAATCGAATGGAAGCGTATCGCGTGGATAGGGACAGGCTTTAACGTTTCAGAGAATCAAATTCAACGAACACACGTACCTCGGCACGTGGCTGAACAGGATTTTCCTTTTGCTCTCGCGCGTCAACTCGCGCCATGTACATTCCGTTTCGCGAATTTTTCCTGATTCCTTGTTCCTCCGGTGCTCGACGTTTCGCTCGTTTCACCTTTTATACGACTCCAGAGACGCGTCCCGAATGTCATAGAACGAAGATCACGGGCGGGGACAAAAATTCATCCCGATCGATACGAGAGCGTCCAAGGGAACGCTGAATACTTTATACGCGAAACGCGGATAGAAAGTTGATATCTACGATATTGGCTCGTCCCACGAGTAACGCAACTGATATACCGATTCACTTGCTGGACGCTATTGTCGATGATAATTCGGTACGTGGATGTTTTGTTCGATCGACGAATTGTATGCATCGCGAATTGCCGCTGTATCTTTCGTCATCGGGAAGGAGTGTGTCCAATTCTGATTCAAGTTGGGATGACGTGGTCTGTTCTTTGTAAACTGTAGATAATCGTTTTATCATTTAGGAGGAACGGGTTGCCGATGGCTTTCAAGCGAGTGGGGGCGGCTAAAGTTTCCATTCCTTGGCCTCCTTGATCCGGTACTCTTCCGTTTGTAATAAATAACCGAGCGAGAGGCTGAAACTAAATTAGTTCCAGAAATGTCTCGGAGTCGCGATTACTCGAGAAATTCGTCATCAGAACTCCGAAATTTCGCGGACCGTTCTCTAATTAGCGGGACTTGGCCGTTTCGACGACATTTTTCCTCGAGCCTCGAGAGGATCCTCGACAGCGTCGAGCTTTCGAGCACTCGGTGTTGCAATCTCCGCGACTACAGAACATCGCGCGAAAAGTTTCATCCCCTGGGCCGTCTTTTTCGCTGGTTTCGAATCCGCGGAGTTTTGGCACCGGGTAAAATTAAATTTTTCAATTATCGCCCGTCGTGCTCCGCATATATCGCGCGAGAAAGAATTTCAGCAGCGTGGTAGGTCAATCATTCGTTGCTCGAAATTTATTAACGAGCCACTTTTTACTTGTTTGCGAATTCAGTTTAACTCTGCTGGGGAAAATGGAAGTCGGTCAGCATTCGAGCAGAGAAAAGAACGCGGAAAAAAACTTTGGGAACTTGTTGTACGTAGTTTAAAAATCGAACTGCCTTTTTCGGCCGTTCCAAATTGCGTAGGTAGATTTTTAAATAAATGCTAATTTAACGCATCAGCATTGCTGATTTCTTCTGTTTGGAAGAAGCACTGTACGATATTGGCCCGATTTCGCAAAGTAGGAGGACGAAAGCAATGAACACGGTTTTTGAAGGATACGCGTTTCAGAGCTAGGCCATTAACATTAAAGACCGTAAATAATGGTGACGAGCGCGCGACCCAAATCGTCGATAGGAGATCTGTGCCCCGAACAGCTTAAGATTCGACGCGATCCAACACGGGATGCCAAATGATCGTACGTAGAAAGCACAAGTTGGCACAACGTTCCAGCGAACTGGTAGAAACGTTACATCGGTGCATTGACCCGACATTTCCTGAGAAATGTTATCAAACCAGTATCGATTACACGCGGGAAAACCCCTTAAGGTATATCTACGGTCGTAACGGAACAGCAAGCATAACGTCTGTAATATGTAGGCTGCGTCCTGCTTGCAACATCGCGTTTTTCGAGTACATCCGAGCCGGTCATTACGAAAGTGTCATTATACAGGTCGAAAAATTTTAATGAGGGATTCTAGAGGCCAAAATAAGACGAAAATCAAGAATACCAATTTCTTGATAGAGACTTCGTTAAAAGGTTATTAACAATCAAATTAAAAAATTTCAAATCGTTCTAAAAAAATTATTTCCGATTGCAAGGGTCGATTATAATCATTTCTTATGAATAGATATACCCTCGAAATACTACCCAATTTCGAGAAAAAAATTCGAGAAGGTGTGAAATTTTTCGACAAAATTAAAAAAATTCAAATCGTTCTAAAAAAATCATTTTTGATTGCAGGGACCAATTATAATCATTTTTGGTCAATATACATACCCTCGAAATCCTAACCATTTTCGAGAAAAAAATTCGAGAAGGTGTGAAATTTTTCGACAAAATTAAAAAAATTTAAATCGTTCTAAAAAAATCATTTTTGATTGCAGGGACCAATTATAATCATTTTTGGTCAATATACATACCCTCGAAATCCTAACCATTTTCGAGAAAAAAATTCGAGAAGGTGTGAAATTTTTCGACAAAATTAAAAAAATTCAAATCGTTCTAAAAAAATCATTTTTGATTGCAGGGACCAATTATAATCATTTTTGGTCAATATACATACCCTCGAAATCCTAACCATTTTCGAGAAAAAAATTCGAGAAGGTGTGAAATTTTTCGACAAAATTAAAAATATTCAAATCGTTCTAAAAAAATCATTTTTGATTGCAGGGACCAATTATAATCATTTTTGGTCAATATATATACCCTCGAAATACTACCCGATTTCGAGAAAAAAATTCGAGAAGGTGTGAAATTTTTCGACAAAATTAAAAAAATTCAAATCGTTCTAAAAAAATCATTTTTGATTGCAGGGACCAATTATAATCATTTTTGGTCAATATACATACCCTCGAAATCCTAACCATTTTTGAGAAAAAAATTCGAGAAGGTGTGAAATTTTTCGACAAAATTAAAAAAATTCAAATCGTTCTAAAAAAATCATTTTTGATTGCAGGGACCAATTATAATCATTTTTGGTCAATATACATACCCTCGAAATTCTAACCATTTTCGAGAAAAAAATTCCTTACCGAAAATATAATTTCTGGCCAGAAATGTCTGCCCGAATTTTCAAGCGAATATTTAAAACGTCATAACTTCTGAACGGATTGGACGATTTTGATGTATAAAAAAGCAAACTGCGCGTATTTCGATGGAGAATATGTACAGATCGTAAAAATATTCGAAAAGTTGGTCCTTGACCTCGCAAAATGAGAAAAATTCCATAAAAATGGTCCAATTTTCAAACAGCCATAAATCCTACAATTGTAAATATATTTCAATGAAACTTTTCTCTGAAGTAGAGCTTATGGGTACTTACAAAAAAGTATTAAACAACTTTTCTGTAGGATGTCAAACGAAATTACTAAAAATCAAAAATGAATTTTTAAGAAAAATCGACAGGGCGTAGGTGCTTAAATTTTTCGATGAAAAAAAAAATTTTTAATTCATTCTGAAAAAATTATTTTCGGTTGCGGGGGTCAATTATAATAATTTTTGGTCATTACACATCCCCCCGAAATCCTACGCACTTTCAAGAAAAAAATTCAGTACTGGCGGAACTTTAAACGTTAATAACTTCTTAACGAAGCCTCCATCAACAAATTGGTATTCTTGATTTTCGTTTTATTTTGGCCCCTAGAATCCCCTATTAAAATTTTTCCCTGGGGTGGCCGTACACTCTGTATACTGTAATAACCATAGACTATAACCGCTGTAACCAAAATGGGACAAAATAGAACGCATACCCGTTATATTTTTTGTTTTAATTCATTTTGGCTACCGTTTGACTCTTGCTCTAGGCTACCAATTACAGTTATCGATGACGAGAATGTTAATTCGTTACGAATAACAATTGTAATCAATGGAAATGGTTTCTCGTTATGAATAACCATCACTGACCTGCAGAATTTCATAGTGGCTACTTTGCTCGAATATTTGACACGAGCCCAGAGGTCGAGTAAAGTTTATTTCGGAGAAGCGCGACGTGTATTTATCCATTATCCATGAGTGGTTTCTCGTCTTAGTAAATATTTTCAAATTCAAACTTTCCCCGCGTACGCAAACACTGCGTCATCCGCGTCCTACGAACTCCTCGTCTCCCTAACTTTCCTGTTATTTTTCAATAATAAGTATTCGTCGATACAGTGTCGTGAAATTCTTGTGTATTAGAATCGAACGATAAACGCGTAACGCCTGGGTGGAATTAAGGGGTATCGATTCGCGTCGGTTTCGAGAGTCGACACTGTCGATTCATTCGAGTACGCCGATCGGGAAGCAGTCATTGAAACAATAGTCGACGCGGCGAGTATAATAACGGGCTTCGAGATATGCGTGACCTGAATTATGAAATTGTTGTCATTCGGGACAACGGGGATCGAACGAACGCAGTCGCCGGTTTCGTGCGTTCGTTGCATTCGACGGAATCCGCTTAAATAACTACTGAGAAAAACGAACGGTATTCTTCCGTCGTGGAATCCGATGCAAACATGTCGCAGCGACACGCGAGCTGTTCTCTCGGCTGAACGCGTTCGAAAGGGATAAATACCAAGCACGAATGCAAGATCTGACGACAACGACGATGCGCCGTCTCGAAATAAAAGGAGGCTCCAACAGTTTTTTTAGAAAGCGATCGAACTAACAATAGGTAAGTTCAATTTGAACGATGTCGACGAACCGTGCTATTATCGGTGTAATTAGCCTATCTTCTCGAGGCGGAACTTTGTAGGCGGCAACTTCACGATTTGGACGACGTTCACCGGCCTTCGAAAACATCGACTTGCGAGTAATTTCTACTCGTATGAACAGAGAAGGCTACAAAGGTGTATTAGAAAAAGCACCAGCAACCTGTTTCCGCCGTTAAGAGGCTAGAAATTTTACCTTCATGCATGGCAACGCGGCCATCCGTACGAGGAAGATGACCAACGATTGGCTTAGAGAAGCTTAAAGGGTATAACCGTGCAAGACGGTGAAAAGTGCCCCTAAACCAAATTAAATTTATACGTCGCTCGGTATTTCACGCAAGCTCAAAACGATCATCGCGTAGACTCGAATCTATTAACTTTGTAGGATGACACGGTACACGGGACCGTGAACACGCTAACACGGTGTCACGATGAAATATGTTAATTAAAGCTATACCGCGCTCAGAGAGTAGTAGACTTTGAGCGGTGGAGCTGTTGATAGAGAGGCGGGTCGATGTAAAGGCGGTAAACGCGAACGGTCGAAAATGCATGACCCAAATTATCACCACGTGACCTCACGATAGAATGATCATTTACAATTTACGTTGGATAATCTGCAGCATCTTTAGAACGAATCGTCACTTGGCCGTGGTACTTGGCTAAGTGAACGAGGCCCAAACGAGAAGCACAAACACAAGAAAATTTTGATATTTCACATATATTTATAGAAGCATACCATCGAACGTATTTGCGTGCGATTGCGAAAGTGAGTCAAGAAATCAAAATATCGACATTTTCCTTTGTCTTATGCCATATTGATTTACGAGGATTTATCGATGACTAAGGCCTCTAATCTTATAAAATATGTTTCAGATAAGAGGACGTAATCGAGTTCGTTGAGAAGCGGGTAGAACGTTACAGAGAAATTAAAAGTGTCGATGACCTTCTAAATCACGGTTCAAAGCAAAGTACAGATTATAATTATCTGAATGATCGATTATCAAACATCTATGCATGTTGATAGAATTTTCTCGTTTACAGAACTAAATAAATTTATGTTCGTAGAGTTATCGCCGACGATCTTTTGTCGGAGTGCTTCGAATTTAACAAATATACGCAGGGGAAAGTTTTTAAGGAGTGAAATACAGTTGAAAATACGCGTGCGAGAAGGCGGAATGACGTCGAGATCCGGTTTTACGACTTTTTGTTTCCCAGTTTGTGTATAGGTAGAGGAAGACGAAACACGAAGGAGATGCAAATAATTTACATTAACTTCTAAATCCGGGTATGCTCGCGGAACCGTGAAATCGAATGCATCGATCTGCGCCCCGCCATTCTCTGATTATCCTTTATTGTTTGCCAATTGATTTTTGGTACTAAACTTTGGAGCATCGAAGCGTTAGCATTTTTTCTTGCGTTACGTCTTGTCGCGAAGAACGCACGCGATGTATCCGAGTCACGGAATCGAAACATCGTTGATACAGCGATTAGAATGTTGCAACGCCAGTGATTGTCACCTTTGATTATTAATGGTTAGTCGCCTGGCACCCGGGAAAAAAGTAACAAAACCGATCGTGCATCTAGACTGATAATAGAAAAAATTGCAGCGCGATTAGATTAAAAGCATAAGATTTCAAACCGTCCTATATAAAACTTGCAACGTGCGCTAAATTGTTTACAACGAGTTAATTTGAACAAGGGAACACCATTTTTAAGCGAGTCTTAACTACGCAGTCCAGATAAACACAATCGACCTTTTACGTGCTGTGTGGCGAAAAATACGTTGCTTACTCTATTCGTACAATATTTGTTTCTAGCTCTAAAATAAAACTTGTTTATTCGCAGACTTTATATAACGTCTCTCTCTCTTCTTGACTTCCAGATTAAGTTTTTATAGGTTGCAGCATTTTTATATTGGTATTCCTACTTTCGGAGAATAATATTAATTTCTAAAGTTTTGTAAAAATCTGAGGTTTCCTATAGCGAATGCCAAAATTTCGACGAACAAATTACGAGGAGATTGACCTCGATATCAAGATGCTTTAAAATAGTAGAAAAATCAATGACTGCATACTTGGAACACGATTCGGTGAAACTTCTGTAACATTTCGTGTCATAATGCCACACGAACGCCAAAAAGTCAATAATAAATATACACCGATCGCTGGAGTATTAGAATTTAGTACCAGACCGAGCTATTTAGACAAATAAATAGCAAACTTCAAATTTCGGGGTATATTCTCCAAATAGTCGTGAAACGACGCGCACAAGTAAATTGATGTACGTTTATTCTACCAAAGTTTCATCGAATTCGTTCCGTTTCCAGATAAACATGCTCCGATCCGATCATAACACGCATACGTACAGGATGACCCAAAATTAGTGGTACAAATAGGGTCAGGGAGATTCTGTGGCTCGAGATAAGACGAGAATTAAGAATCGCAAAAGTGCATTCGAGGCTTCGGTTTGGAGAAAAATGCTCCGATTTTTTCGATCAGGCACTGTTCACTATCAACGATCACCTCTACCTTAAAACGTTGACAATTAAATAAATACAATTGGCCTAACTTTTTACTTTGCTAATTGTTAATTAGGAAGATCCTGTCACCTATATACGAGTCACGTGGCAGTCAAAGTGTGAATTTCGATGGATAGTCATTTACGCACCATCTTTGTTGATGGAAAACGAGGCCTCTAATGGGAATGCACCATTGTTGACTTTCGTGTTATTTCGAGCCATAGAATCTCTTGGATTCTATTGGTAGCACTAACTTTGGATGATCCTGTACAATCTCAATTTAAGTGTTGAATGCGTGTCAAAAGACGTCTGCATCCTAACGACGACTCGAGATGAACGGATTAAACGACGTAACGTTTGATGACTGGGAGACGAGGAACACGTTGTAAACAGGCATCGAAGCACACAGCTGATAGGGGAGAAGCGGATTGGCGCGAAGACGGCGAATACGAGATAGAGAATGCACGACAGGAATTATCGACGCGCGCTGCTCGAGTATACCGCTATACCAGCTTTGCGATCAAGGTCGCGAGGCGAGGGTCTTCCGATACGTATGCTTAGGAAGTCGATGGACACGGCTAAAGACGTTTCTCCGGGGATCCTACCTTGATCATTAATTCCGACGAATCCGTCTCGACGGAGTACGTGTATCGATCGATAAAAACGAGCGATCGACTGCGACGGTTCTTGAACGGCACCGAGAGATCCGTTGAATATTTCAATGTACTGAAATACCCGTACCGCGACGTTTCATCCGTGGAAACGAGAACAAGAGATATTTCGGAATTCCGACAGGAAAGGGCAGCATCGATAACGATCCGAGTCTCGGTAGCGGGGCCTCGATAATCGAGTTTCTGTCAGTCCGCTGTCAAATATTCGTCGGTCACTTTGGACCGTACCGGACACTGTCACGCAATCCCGAGGCAGCCTCAGCAACGAACGAACCGGCGGAGAACAGAGATCCAGGGAACAACGGGCAACGATCGAGAAGGAGACCGTCGCGAGACCGCGTTCCCGATAACACAGAAATTCTTATGGAATTTCCATGGTGAACGTGACGAGGATAAAGGAGAAAGCGAGACGGAAGAACCGCGTGCTCAGTCGCGCCGACGCATCGTTTGCAGCTCGCTCACCTGCGAATCGTCCGTCTATCGGTGCGGTCAAACCTGGACTAAAATGCAGCCCCGGAGTTCGACAGGTTTCCTGTCCTTCGGTATATTTCAAACGCGAGTCCTTCGGTTCTCCTCGTTCCTTTCACCTGCTGCTGGACGATCACTCTTTTCGATGGTAAAAACGTCACCTCCGCTTCCTCGTCCTCGAGCTGGTCTCGTGAGCGCAGCTCCGAGCGAAAACCCGCCAAGACACCCGGGCGTTTCGTCGTATTCGTGCACGAACAGTAACTGACAGCCTCGTCATCGAAGCGATCAGTACGGTACCTGAGCGCGCGTGCACACCAACGGACCGACTCTGACCTCGACCAATCGGAGTACGACGTACCGGATCTCGCGCATGCGTTACATTTACGCCGCGTGGCGCCATCATTTGATAACACTTCATCAATATTATTCCTTACTTTATTTTATAGTTACCTACGACAAACGCTAAATAATTATACAATTTTACAGAGGTCAAAATAAATGGCAATACGAGGTTACTCGATATCGCGTGAATATTGCTCTTTCTCTGTTGGCACGTTTACCAGTTTTTCCTATACATAGTTATCGGATATTCCAATTCGGAGCAATGCTTCATAGAACCCATGGTTTTGTTAGATTCGAAAAGTTTATAATGTATTAGGCAAAGTAGATGACATGAAAACAACGCTTCTAATTTAAAAAATATGTGTCGAGTAACGCTAATACATATTACCTCTAATGGTACACCATAACCCAAAGAAATGTTATAAATAACAATGTAGAACAGATGGTGGGTTTAAATATATGTGATTCCCCCGATGGAGACCATAACAGTTAATCGGCTAAGAGAATCGCGTCTGTTTTATACGACGTCGGTAACATCAAATCCTTTTTAAGGAAAATAATGTTGACGGTCCGTTCTCTGTTGCAAAATTATTACTGATCGTTATCGGAATTAGAGTCGTGTTAGATGCTGACCGTGAAATAATTTGCGTGCAGCAGGTTTACGATTGTCTAACATGGATTCAAGTTTTGACGATTGTCTGCGCGACGCTGCCAGATGGCAGCTGTTGTGTCATTCCTTACAATAGTAAAAACGAAAATATGAAAGCTATATCACAGACGAGGTATACGAGTAGACCTTTCACCCAATGTATTTTTTCGGTTCATATTTCTGGGCTCTAGAACTCCATTACCATTTCCGTGTCATTCGCAACGTTACCAACAGATTTAGAAACAAACACAAGTGGAAGTGAGACAGAAAATGAAATTACAGAAATTTTAGTATTTTTTAACGGAATGAAAGCTGTACGGCCCAGAATTGAGCATCAATCGATTAATTTTATTGGAGTACCCAATCGATTAAGATTATTTAAAGATTTCAAGATTATTAAAATACGTAAAGATGTACCTCATTGATAAGTACACCACAAATCCTCTATTTTTTATTTTATATGATCATTTCTGATCATGTATTATATTTTTGGTAAAAAATTTTTTCTCTAAAATACGTACGATTTCGGGGGTTTGTATATTCACCAAAAATAAATGTAATTGAAAGTGCTGTGACTATTATTTTTCACCGTTAATTTATGAACATCTTCGTAGTTCTTTTGTTTATAATCATTCAATGCAATGACAGCTTGGCTGCCCTCTAGGATATAATAAACGTATTTTGGATATAACCGTTTGCGGTCCGTCTTTTTGCTGAATATTGGCTTTGGCTCTATCTTTCCGCTAAAAATATTCACGAAAATGTATTGCTGCTGTGGCAGGTTTCACTGTCCATACTCCGATATAGTTCAATTTAAGAAATTAAGAACCAAGTGTAACATCAAGGAGGACGCAACGTCTGTGCCATTGAACAAGACGGAAATCGTCGCGAAAGGAACCGGAAGGATCGAGGACTCTGCTCAACCCCATCGTTCGCGCTCGGATCACAATCAAAGAATGTGCTTAAACCACCCAAAATTGGCTCCAACGTTTATGACAAACCGAGTGAGACATTGTCCACATCCGTCATCACGCTTCTATTAAAATGGGTTACAAATAATGAAATACTCATGAATTATTAAATCACGTTAGGTTCAGTTCTTGGAGTCCCATAACGAGCAATTGGGGGCTCGCGTAAAACGACTCACGCGCGATTTAGATTTGACGGAAGCGGTTATGAAAAGAGAGAAAATGGCAGGGGCGGATTTGACGAACAGGTTGCAGGCGTACGAGACTTTTATCGCGAAAATGTTTAGGAGGTTAAACGGTACAGGGATTGTCAAGATTACGGATGAAAGTGGAAAGCAGGTTCCCTTTTACTTCATAAGGTGTTCGAATACTTCCGTTAATTACTGTATGTGACTTGAATTCCTTGTTCGTTTTCGATTTAGATCGTTATACAGAAAGTCAAAACGAAAGAATTGTCTTATACGTATGGCGAGAAAGACACGCTTGTTTCGATTCCGGAAATATCTCTGTTGAAAAATATAGCAAGGAGACACGCAGAGGCCACGGTGAAGTGCAAAGTCGAAAAGTTTTCGCAGGAAATGGTAAAGTTTTTCATATTTCGTGTAGCCAGCAGAGTGGACAATTTACTATTAGTAACGATTAATTTTAAAACCCAAAAGAATTGCAACTGCCAATATTAATTCGCGAACATTTCTGACAAATCAGAGTACTTTGCCCGACGTGTCGATAAAGATCGAGGAAACGGTAGCACAAAATTCTGGAGATGATAGATTGGTTTTTAAAAAAGAGTACACCCCGCGTCGAGACACGAAAAACTTAAACGAAAACATCGAACAACCGTCGCTGTGGGTGAAAAACGAATTTTCGGAAAATTCTGAGAGTCCACGGTGAGGAAGGACGCGTTCTATTCCATGTTGAAAATCGAGCAACGTGTTACTTAATAATTCCAGCGGTTACGTAACGAAAGAGGCCATGGGCGCGACAAACGAAGCAGACGATAATACATGCAAAGACAATTGGAAAATCGAAGAAACTAACCGTGTCGAGGGCAAGGCGAGGAAAATGAAAAACAGTACGGTCGGCGATAAAGAAATTGTGGTAAAAGTGGATCCATTCGCGGCTACGAATTCTCGCGTGTGTTGCTGCGATTGCCACCGTAATTGTTCCGCAGCATCAATTGCGAACAAGAAATCTGACAAAGGAAACGCGCAAGGTAAGAAGGGCAGGTAGAGTTGATCGATAAAAAAAATCAAAAATAATTTTTCTTCTTTCCCTTAGAGTGGGCGCTCGAGTGTCAATGCGACTTGGAAGTGGCCAACGGAATATATCGAGTGATCGATAAAAGCGTGGCGAGTCTGAAACAATGTCTCAAAACTCATGCAACGGAAGATACGCCATCGACGAACGCCACCCATTTGGAAAAGTTAGAGCAACGGCCTGAAAATACGATCGACGACAAAGCATTTCGATCGGTGTCGCCCACGATTTTGATAACGGGAAAGAACGATAAGGTTGCAATCATTAGGTAATTATTGATCTTTGAATTTGTAGTTACTCTCGGAACATATTATTCTTGTAGGTGTAATAGTAATCGTATATTACAGATTTTGAACTTGGACCATTATTCGATTCGGCCGATGAGAAGGCGAAAAGTAAATATAAATAATAGGAATTTATGTTTCTTTCTTCGTTTCATTGAATTTGTTATATTTACTATGTGAAGATGAATGTAAAAGATACTGGAAATGTTGCCCTTCCCGATCAATACTTACGATCATTGCTTCCATAAAGATATGTGCAATGCTCGTAAATCGTTAATGTTTACAAGTTTGGTACAATAAAGACGCGTTACTGCTATTATTGCAACTCGTTTCTGAATCGTATTGGGTCTCAAATAAATGTATTTCGGAGCATCTCTTCTGAGCAGAAAAGCAGCCTTGAAGCGGCGTTTCGTTTCGCGTAATAATAAATGTTGGTACGCGCGCGGACAGAGCATTTTGCAGCGTGGTACCTGCGTCGTTCCTTGAATTATTTTTAAAACAAAGCGTCCACGAATGCAAGGAAACGATAAAAGTTGCGCAAAACTGCCGTTGCGATAAGAGCGTTCGAGTGTTTCCGTCTCGACCGTGAAATCGAAACGTCGACGATCGAGACGGTGGTTGGAACAGGTTCGACGGGACTCGAACGAATTTGTGTTTGAACGATTCGAAGACAAGCAAGGCGCTACGGTGACAGGGAAGAACCGCCGTACAGGAAGTTGAATCGTTTCTGTCCTCGAGCACGTGTACCGCTTCGCCTAACAGTTCGAAAAACTGACTAAATATAGAATACGAGCGGCGCTATTGTTAGGTTGCTTGCGTTTTCGTGGCTACGTCGTTCGTTCAATCGTCGCGAAGCTTGAATTTACGATATCGCGGAATTGATCGATGATGACCGATCGTCGTTAAAGGTGGACAAACATTTTACAAAGTGGAAAGGTTCTTTTGAAACGATCCGTTCTCAAAAGCGCTGGTATCTGTCCAAGCATCGGATCTTTTTTCTCGAAACCTAAGATAGACCTGGTTCCGGAGTTTACTAGGGACACCTAGTGGATATCGCGGAACGAAATTCGCGTTGAAGGGTGATCGAGGGAGGGAATCCACTTCCTAGATCGCGGGAAGTCGGACGGAAACGGCGATCGCGCCGGCGCGAGATCTTCCGAGCGAAGGCTTCGCCGTCCTCGCGCTCGCGGTCTTTCGAAATGGTATTTTTAGAGAAGTGAGTCGCTGGCCGCAAGCGGCGACGGTAGTCAAGCGTCGCCGTTGACCCTAAGTAAATCGTGCCCTGCGAACATCCGACGATTCGGATGACCACCGTCGGTGAGTAGTCGCAACGATAAACACCGAAACGATCGCGACACCTTCGCCGGAAACCGCTGCGTTTCCCATCGATCCTCGACGACGCCGCCGCCGCCTTGCATCTCCGCGAGTTTTTCAACTTCCATCGAATCTCGTGCGACTTGTTCATCGACGTGGCGTCCGTTGGACGATTACGCGATTCGCGCAGGGAATTATTTCGTTCCATTCGGTGGGACTTATCGGGCTGCTCTTATGAATCTAAATTTGGACCGCGTGCCAAAGCGCTCGGTGCGCCACTATTTATGACGTATTTATGGCACCGGGATGTGTGTTCGTGGTTGTTTCGTTTTGATAAACCGAGGTTGCATCTACGACGAATCTCCGTCCGCGTGTCGCGGTTAGTTTCCACGATAGAATTTCCACGAAACTCGTTTCTCTCGTTTTCTTTTCCTGGCGCGTTTTGCGCCGCGAGGGCTCCACGAGCTCGTTCTCGTCGGCTCTTTGTTTTCGTTCGCCCGAGCTTGAAATGCGCGGCCGTTTTCGATCGTAGATCGAGTTATATTTAAGCGTATTTACATCGAGCCGCGTGTTACGAGGAGACGCTGCAGCACGCGACTCGTAAAGCTTCTTCGAGGATTTACACCCGTAAAGAAGAGTCTTTGATCTTCCGAAGTGGCACGGACATTGAAATTTCAGAAACGAAACGCGAGAAATCTCCGTCGAAAATTCTACGCTGTATTTTCTTTCGTCGCGTGGTTTTCAATTTCTTTTCTCCTTCTTTTGCAACGTCGACAAACGTAGATTTTTAAATAAAGGATCTAGATCGATCTATCTTCTAAAAATACAGCCTGACCTGGTCCGAGTTTTTTCTCCGCTGCCAACTCGCAATCTCTCTCTCTCTCTTTATCCGCAAAGCTAATTGTAATACCGTAGCTCAACGAGATTAATTTACAGATTTATTTATATCGGTAAAATAATGTCGGGTAGACCCGGGTCAATAGTAACATTGATTTTGGAATACGATAGTTCAAGAAGTTAAATGAGGTTGCAAATTATTCTCGTTACCGTTTCAGACAATTTATCGGCTCGTTCGAAGGCTGGGCGATCAAACTGTCCGAAAAGACGAATTTCACGGGGAAATTAGTAGTTGAAGTGGAGTAAGTACAGTATGGGTGCGGCTGGCAGTAGTAACGTCGCACCTCCTCCTTCGGCACCTTTGAGAGCGCGGAGCGAGGAAACATTTATCTACGGGACAGAGGAATCCTGCTGTCCGGAATACACGAACGAAAATATACGACAAAGGACGAGGGCCAGCGCGTTCGACGTGGGTGAAGAACCTCGATCGCAGGTTAAATTTAAAACGAATATTTATTGGTTTTGAGACCGTCTCGAACAACCAACTAGTCGCGGGAAAACATTTTAAGCGGCATTCACGGGGTGTTCCTCGATATAACGAGAAAATCGAGCGCGTTCGACGGGTTATTGCGAATCAAAAATGTCCATCTAACTTGTCTGGACCCTCGTACTCGAGACCGAGCAACGTTTATATCGGTAACGAATAGAAATAGATCGATAGCGTGATTTTCCTGGTTCGGAACGACCCGTCGAACGCTGCTGGAAACGTTTTCCGATTCCCTTCCGGAACACCCTGCACAAAGACCCCGAGACTTCCGTTCAATTCCGTCGGAACGAACGTTTGCAGGGTCCAAGTCCTTACGCGACCTTCAGGGACGAAGAATGTTGGAGTCAAAGACCATCGGTGCCGAGTTTGTCGAATTTGCCACCGTCTCGTCGGCAGACTTTGGTAAGCGACGCTTTTCTTTGTTCGTGATCGTATCAAGCGGCTTTGTGGAAGTTTCGAGCTCGCTTCCGGTGTGGTTGACAGCATCCCGAATGCTGGGGGCGTTAAAACGAACCGTGCATCCGGTTCCCCGGAAGACGTCTAATTTTAATCGAAACGTTCGGGAAACACCGCGGGCTTTTGTCGAGAAACGACGGCGGCGGCGCGCAGAAATTTTCCGAGCGGAAAGTGCTCTTTTGTTCCGCGCGGAAAAGACGACGCGGCCCGCTGGCTGCTCTCCAAAACGCTCCACGACGCTTCGTGATTTCGGGAGAACACGCTGAGTCACGGTCACGTAAACGACGAGTTCGCAGGCATCGATCCGCGATCACGTGCCACCGTGTGTCGAGTGCCTTCGGCGAACACGCTCTCGAGTTCTGCCAGTGCGTTCTCGCGGATCATTCGACGTGGATCGAGCTTTCCGAGACGATCGATCGCTCGAAAACCAATTCCTCGCGTCCGCGTGCATGGATCCGCGCAGCTCGAATCCTTCGGGGATACCAGTTACTTCGAGACGACTCGAAGAAATAGTACGAAGGACCGCTTGGTTGGAAAGTTACTTGGAATTCCGGACGCTTTAGGTGTAAGTGATTTTTCGATTTAATGCAACCTGATGTACGTCGTTCTTATTGCTAGAATCGAGCGATCTATCGTGTTGGAGTCAAGATAGGAAGATGGAGTATGTAAGATAATTTTCAAGAGGAACGAGAGGTCAGCTGCAAGCTTCCTAGATTCCAGAAATTTCGTATCTGGCTTGCGTTATGATCGTAATGACTGCAACAAGACACTGTAACAGACGTGAAATTTAGTTTACAGCCTAATATTATCATCGTTTAGTAAAGGAATCGTAGTGAAAACCATCGCGACAATTAGAAGCAGCCAGTTCGGCGTGGAATGCAAAAAGAGCAACGGTCTACGTACCCATTCCTTGATCCAGAATTCCGATCGTCGATCAGCCGGTTCGATCAGCATCTCTGAAATTAGTCCATTTATTTATATTGCAGTTGACGTACGCGGCGCAGATGACAGATTGGCAGACAGCCGAGGGGCACAGCCCTTCGTTCTCTCATCAACACCAAGAAGCCATGGAGCTTTCGAGAGCGATCACGCAGCTCGCCGTGGCCAACCAGCAGCTAGCTTCGGCTCACACGGCCACCCTGGCGCACTTGGAGGAGCTGTACATCGAGCTCAGGAAGGAGAGGCAGCTTAGGAAACGAGATGCTTCGTCGGACGAGGCTCGGAAGAGAAGACTGACGGTCGAGCAGGACCTGGACGACGAGGATCCGAGGGACGAGAAGCTCCGATCGAAGATGGAGAGATTGGAGCAGCTGGCGAAGACTCGGGGTCCTGAAAAGGAAGGTGCCGCGTGTCTCTTGCGCGGCAGAGTTCTAAACGATGTACCTGAACGGGAATCGAAAAGTCGGCTGGAAACGACGAACGACGAGGCTTGGAGAACGTCCGTTCGCCGAGCACGCGGCAGCGACGAGACGGTGAATTTGCATTTAGAAAAGTCTGACGGGGTGAAATCTAGGATCGAGGACGAGCCAGACAGGACGAAAGGCACCGCTAACCAGGAGATAATCACGTTGTCGGAGGAAATTGAGAGATTAAAGGCTGAACGATCGGAGATTCGACGCGCGAACGAAAGACTGACCAGCGAGCTGGCGGAGCAGAAGGCCACGGTGCAGAACCTCACGGAAAACTACGAGGTGCGTCGTAATCTTCGAATAGAAAATTGCGCGTATACGTTCGGTAAACCGGATAATTGTTTCTAGGCATCGAAGGCGCGTCGCGAGGAAGTGGAATCGAGTCTGCAGGAGCGTAAACAAGAGTACGACGAGCTCTCGAGGAAGCTAGACGTCACCACGCAGGAAACCGACAGGCTGTTGAAGGAAATCGACGCCTTCAATGCGCAGAAAGACACCGCCGAAGCCAGGATCGTCAGTCTGGAGCAGGATCTACAGAAGTCGTTGCTGGAAAAGGAACAAATTAAGAGCATAGAGAATCAGAAAACTTTGAAATTGAAGGCGCAGTTGTCCGAGGAGGTCTCGGACAAGAAGAAACAAATAAAAGCTCTCGAGGAAGCTTTGGACGAGATTCAAAGACTGAAGGAGACTATCAAGACTGAAAGGAAAAACGACGACGACGACGAAGACGGCTCGAAAGAAGACGTTGGTACGTCTGTCCTATTCGTTTATTATTTCAAACTTTTTCTGCGGACTCTAGAGTAAAGTATTCCAAGTTTCTAAGCACTGAAAACATTTTAACGATACTCTAAAGGTACGATCGATTCGACAGACGATGCAGAAGGCAGCCTACCACCCGATCGCACGACCAACATAGAGGAATTTAAAAAGGAATTGACTCTGAAGAGGGAAGCCAGACAACGAGCAATCACGGCCGTTTCGTCGGAAATGGAACGACTCAGGCGCGAACTGGACGCAGAGAAGGAGGCCCACTCGGAAACATCGAGGGTGTTGGATCTCTTGAGATCCGATCAGAACGATCCTCGAGCTCAACAGGAAACCGGCGAAGCGGATGGAAACTTTACGAGAACTAGATTGAAGGATTCGAAGCCGGACGAACGCGAACTGGAAACGAAACGCGTGGAAGCCCAACGTTTGACCAGCGTCTTAAAGGTATGGATTTAGCCGAAAAAATAGAACACAGCTATCGTTGATTATCACAAGAATACTTGTAGGTCTCGGACGAACTTAGGAACGACATCCGTTTCCAAATGGAGAAACTGGACGACTTGCGTTATCACCTGGAAACCAAGCCGGATCAGCATCGCTATCGCATTAGATGTTTGGCGGAGGTTACGAATAAGACGCGGGAATCAGTTTACGCGAGGGAACGTCGTGCCAACGAGCTCAAGGACCATCTCGCGCAGATTCTGGTCCGATTGGGGGACAGAAGTTTCCTGGATTTGAAGGACGACGTCGCTCTGGAGTGCGAACGTCAGCTGGAGAACATCAATAGCCTGAAGAGTCTCTACAACGAGAGGCTGAAAGTGCTGACCGAGTTGAAAGACGCGGCGATCAGGGAACTCGTGGACGTAAAAGAGAGATTGGATCATACCTTGGAAAAGTCCGAGTGCTTGGAGGAGGACCTGAAGAAGGCTGACGAGAAGGTATTTCAACGCAGCGCCGGGCGATCGAACCTGCATTCTGAAACTTTTATTCCCCACTATGTACAGATCGATGTCCAAGACACCGAGATATCGAATTTGGAGTCTCAGCTGGGACTTACCAAGGCGGACTGCAGGGATCTCCAAAATCAAATGTCGCTCATTAATGGATTGTTCACCCAAATGCTGCTGGGTGCTTCCTCCGCCGACATGGACCTCGATCGACTGACTCAGCTGCTCCAGGTACCGTCGAATCTAGAAAAATAACAATCCGTCGATTAATTTCGTTGATGTTCGTTAGGAGAATCACGATCTAATAAGTGACATAGCGAGAGAAGAGAGCACCGAAGCTGCAGCCCTCCCGAAACTTCTTCTCGACTTGGTGGAGCAGGTCGAGGGTAGCAAAGGTACTCAGAAACGTGCTGACGGGGAGAACAGCGGCGAAACCGACGTGGAGGCGGAGAAAAAGGAGGACGACCTGCAACAAGAAGACATAGCTCATAATCTGCCCAAGGTAAACGACTTTAGAAAACTGATTATCGTATAGTACAGTATTGAGATATTGTACCGCGTCCACCGCGTTCGTATTAGGCCCGCGAATAATCGAGACAACAGTAGCGACGGAAGTAAAAATAATTGACGCGAGCTTGATCGATCTGTACGAGGCGATAACAGCAGATAAATATAAAAATTTTGATCCAGGTGTGGCGCGTTCTACTGGAATTATTGAGCTGTCACGCGGAGGGCAGCCCGTCCGCTGCAGCAGCATCAGCTGCGGATCCAAACAGTTGTTACAAATCCGTGGACACTCCGGCCGGTCCAAGACTCGTAATATCCGTCAGTAAAACGTACATTCGTCTGAAGGAGCTGATCCTAGAAAAGAAACACTTGGAGAAGGAAATGAACCGGATGAAACAGTTGAACACTCACCTGGAGAGCAAGCTCGGCGAACAGGTGAGAAACTCTGAAATATTTCTGTCGAGTATTCCTGAGCTTTGGGATTTTGATCGTCGACGCGTTCTTCTGGCAGGAAAAGAGGCTGTCGGCTGTGTCGGCGGAGCTGAGCAAGACTTGGACCATCGTGGATCGAATGCAGGCTCAGCACCAGCAACTGCACACCCACGAGAAGATTCTGCGATACGAGCTGCAGGAGAAACGGAAGATGCTTCAGGAGTTGAAGAAGGAACTGGAATACTGTCGCGAGAAGTGGGAGTCGGCCAGACAGAAGAACACCAACACCGAGTTGGAATGGAGATGCTTGCGACGAGAGTTTGCCGCGAGGAAAGCTCTGGCTGTTCACGATTCCTTCAACAACAGGTAAGCAATGCCTGAAAAAGCAATGATTTCTAAATTTCTTGGTTGTACGATAATTATTATTCGCGATCGACATCGATATTACTTGACACATTTTTCTGTAGCGCCGAGAGTGGATTCAGCGACGAGCGAGGAGACGACACCGACGAAGAGGACGATGCGGTCGAAGGAAGGCTCAGGCTAGGTCCACGCAGGAAACCGCGAAAGGTTGCACATTATTTCCAATTCCGTCGACGCGTTTACTTCGACGCGTTTTAAAAACGATCAATGTTTAGGAGAGTCCCCGAACACCGTCGCCGGATACGGAATCGGAACAACCGACCGATACTGAGCTGTCGGAGCCGAAAACAGGTTCCTCGGCGACGCTGGAGCAACGAACGTCCACTCCGGAAACGGAAACTGAACTGGACGAGACCGAAGCCTCGAACGTGACGTTGAACGTGGTATCCGTAATCGGAACAGAAGCACCGGTTAGTCGACGACCATTATTATTAGATTTAGAACATATGGAAAGATTTATTCGCTAATGTTTACGAAACATTCGTTGCGTTGTGTTTACAGCAATCGGTATCGGAAGGTTCGCAAGAATCGCTCGATCCCCTGGATCAAGCTCTGACGAACGTGATCCAAAACCTTATAGCAATCAACGAGCCAGGTTCAACGACCTTCGCGAGTCCGATCGTTCAAGTGGACGTCGCAGAGAACGTTGCAAACGATGACACGTCGTTCTTAGAAAGTTTCCCTACGATAGATTCGAATCTCGAATGCAACGAAGCACCGTGCGATGGGGACTCATTAATAACAAACGACGATTCTATAGTGCCTGAGATCTCCGTACAAGACTTCGACCTGCCATCGAGCATAAATGAAAACTGTCAGAAAACGACGGACTCGGACGGTGAGAAAACAAACATCGAAAAATCCTCCAACTTGACCGACTCTCACGCACCTACCGTAACTAGCATAGTCAGCACGCTGCCTGTTTTCTCCATCGGGCCCTTTCCTACGCCCGTTGTGACGCCTACGGTCGTGAAAAACGTCCAGTTTACCGACACCACGATCGATGGCCCGTCTAATCGATGTTTTGCTCCAGTTTTCGGCGCGTCGCTCTCGGAAGAACGTTTTGAATCGACCGCGAATCAAGAAACGGAATCGAGGGGTCTCGAGAAACGCAGCACCAGGTCGACGGAAGGCGTCGTCGACTCTGACAGCGTCTCCATCGACTCGACCTCGAGCTTGGAAACGGTCAAAGAGTTCTCCGCGTCGTCCCTAGGTGAAACTGGAAAGAAGGAAAGCTCGGAAGTGGGATCCTCTAAACAAGAAGAGAACAAAGTCAAGACTAGAACGCCGGAAGAGGCTTTGGCCGCTAGGGAAGACAGATTGAAGAGACTGGAGGAACAAGCCAAGTGGCTGATGAACAAAATGAACGCTACTAGCAGAAGGGGCTCCGTGCTTAGTACTAGACTCGAGGAACTTCACGAGGTCTATGGAGAACCGCCAGTCCCCCCTCCCATGCCAGACGTTCTACCTAGTCGAAGATTGCAGACGAATTTAACGGATCTACCTCGCCAGGTAAAATTTTTCTACTGTTCTGTAGAGCGTACTGTGTCTTTTGCTATATAGTAAATTTGTATATTTCTTCGACTATCGAATACCGGTGTTTCTCCCGCCGATAAACTAGAAAGAAATACCTGTAAAATATCGTGGTTGTATAGTGACAGATTTAAATAGACGTTACGTGTTTATAAATCAAACAAAGCGTTTGTTAACTGTTTTCTAATTTAGGTACCTGAATCATCGGTCGCCGAAGGTACCGAAAATTCCAATACACTCGTCTCGAGCGGCGGCTACAACGAATCATCGCCGGATAATGCACCTTGAAATGCCCACGAGTTTCGTTGTACGAAGAAACATTGCTCGACGTTTATTTTCGTCGAAGACGGAAACATGTGTACATCGGACGCTGACCGTGCATTGGCGCATCAAACGTGTCGACTCTTGTTATAAACATTATGTAATCGTGACGAGTAAAAATATTTGGACTCGTCGTCGAAATCATTAATCGAAACGGTAACGAATCTTTACTTTTTTTTAATCGATTGAACCGTTGTTTTCGTTTATCGAACTATTTTATTTGATGTGCTTCGTTTCGTAATTGTAAGAAAGACTATGCAAACCGTTTCGTCGATTCAACGCTCCGAACTTTTTACTAAACAACTTTTTATGATATTTTTAATATCGACGTGCTATCGTATTTGTATCGGTGTAAGCAATTTCTTATTGTTCCTAACTGCGGAAGTAAATGTGATCAGTCACGAATCCGTTCCGGTTTTGTACCTTCTACGATTGTACCTACTAATTTTGCTGTATAAATAAAGAATCAGTACACGATACGTTGATCTAGTTAGAAATTGGAAATGGTGCGGATAAAAGCGAATACCGACGGGAGTATTGTGTTGATGGGATCGATATGATTTATTTTAAAATAATTAACAGTTCTCAGGATGTAAAACTTTCTCGCCACGCGTCTTCCCGCCCACACACTCGAATGCGCAGTGAGTTTACTATCACTATATGTATATCATAGATATGTATACTATTCACAAGACTCCTCGGACTTTGTTATCGTGGATTGATCCGTGGATGAACAAAGTCGTTTGTGTAACAAAAACTGCTATAGGTACGCTAAGTTCTCGACTCCCCTACACGCTCATCATCGTCCGACGACGATTTCGAAAGGCACTCGACGAATATTTAGAAAAAAAGAGACTCTTGGATTGCTTTTCGACCGGTTAAACCGAACGAATCACACAAGTTTGCAACTATCTTACGTTTTTTCGTAAAGATTCGTATTAAAGAAACTCGATTCTACGAACACACACGCACGCTAAGCACCCTCGCAAAATGATTCTCTAACTTTACCATGCACGCTGTCCGTAATTCCTAATTATTTATTACATTAAGTTTTTATCTACAGACCTTATATCCTAGTATTGGCCTTTCTTTTTACGTAATCTTTCGATCGGTTAATCTCGTTCGTAATAGTTCGTACCATAAAAAAAAAAACTATTTTATAACGGTGTTACCTACTTTGTATCACAGTACACGTTGTGCACCGTTCGTCGTTACGCTAATAAAAATGACAAACTTACGATGACACGAGAAGTACTGTGTTGGCACGCTTGAAAAGAAGGACTGGTCGTACAAAAATACGGTACAAAAATCTATCCACGAATAGACGGACTTTTTCGAAAAATGTACAGCAATGTTTGGATAACTGCAAGACACCACTAGTGAAATTGGTCATTTGTAAGGTAAGAAAAGGATAATTTCCGCTCGTTGAATACGCAAATATGATGCAAACTATACCGTGTTTGATAAACCTCGTTACGAAAATATAGAAAATATCAGTTATCCAACCATTGATCTATATAGCGATTTCTGGAAAAATATTATTCTTGTCTTGTGCGCGTTATCGCGACGGACGAAAGATTTCGTTTTAATAATAATCTTGACGCAGCATAGATTCTGCATTTCTTCCGCGAATTTAATATATATTATATAAATTTAGCATATCGATTTCGATCGCTCCCCTTTAAATATAATTTTCCAAAAATAAATTATTCCGCGTGTCTAGCTCTTCGTTAAGGCACCTCGATGTTTCGTAACTTTTGTACAAGATATTAGACTTTTATAAACAATATCAACGTCGATAACACATTTGAACTCTTTCATACAATACGTATCACTTCGATTACGATTACTTAATCACCGAGAATGTCATCCGTGTGAGGTCACAGTCTAAAATTTTCGCTAAATTAATTTAAGTATCGGCTACCTTAGGCCCTTAACGGTACAATACAAAATACATCTGTCCCTACAAAAAGACCTCTCGTTTTATAAAAAATACAAAAGTCCGAACAGTTCCTCGACAAACCGTTTCCGTTGCTTGTCCGACGTTTCGATTCCTTCTGCTCGCGCAAAATCCTGGTAGAAAAATATTTATACATACGTATATGCTTTCACTGAATCATCTGCAAGTATCTGTTCTCCTCGAGCAACGAGCTGAGAGACGAGGTCATATCGTTCACCACCATGTTCGCGCTCGACGGCAATGGCTGCGGCAGCGACATGGGGTGGGTGGAACTAGAGACATTCGTCTCGTGAGTGTGGGTATTGCCTGACCAATTTCGACACTGTTGCACGTATTCTAGCGTCCGTCTGTACGAATCCTGCCTCATCCCTTGCGGAGGCTTCATCGGAGACCCCTGCTGGGACTGACTGATGTCCCGACACTGAATTTCGGGCATGGAGGCTCCGTGTTGCTCGTGATAACATTGATCGCTACCGTAATTCCATTGGCAGTTGCAACTGTACTGTTGATGGCTCGGGGGATTGTTCCGACCTTGACAGTTGTGCGTGCAGGTATGCTGTTGGTGCTGCACTCTGCAGTTGGTTTGCTGCACGGTGCACAACTGGGGAGACGTTCTCTTGGACAGAGCATTGTCCACGACTGGTCGATGCCCACCGTTAGAGTGTGTACAGTTCGTCATTTGGAGGCAAGGAGAGAGGGGCTGTTGCTGGCAGACTTGGAGACCGGTCATGTTGGTCATCGGCTTGGTCTGGTTGTTCATGGTCAATTGGGAACAGTGGGGCGACAACTGGGGACAATGGTTCGTCACCGTGGTCTGCTGACCAGAATGGAAGTTCGACACCTGACCGTTGGGGGTGACCATTGGCCTGGCACACTGATTGCCCGTCTGACCACACTGGGAATTAGGATGCCCGATGGTTTGATTGGGCATAACGGGTGGTTGGGCACAGCGCGGAGACAACTGAGGGCAATTGGCAGCCGCGTGTGGTTGGCTGCACTGCTGCTGGGTCATCGCGGGGTGGCTCGCTGGGAGGCAGCTAAGATTCGTGTGGTGGTTCGCGTGACCGTTCGGGTTTCCGGTACAGTTCGCGTTCATCTGTCCCTGACAACCGTAACCGGGGTAGTAACCGTGATGCATGTGAGTCTGGGGACAGTTCCTGGTCAATTGTGCAGAATTTTGAGGAAGATTTTGGGGAGCGTGTTGAGGCGCCAAGGCCCCAGCCGCGGGGGACGTTAGAGGTTGATCGCTGATGTGACTGGGGGCGTAATGAGATCCAGGCGACATTACTTGGCCTGCTGCAGGGCTAAGGACTTGCCCGCTGTTGGGTTGCGAGGGATAGTTGGGCGGAGGGCAGTATTGTGGATTGGGCTGAGCGGACCGGGAACTCGGACATTGGCTGTAAGGAGACGGAGAGGAATTCTGATAGTTTGTGCAAGGAGGTTGGCTGAGCGATTGTTGGGGATAACAGTTCTGTTGGTGAGTCGGACTATAGTTACAGGTGGGTTGCATCTGACGTTGACAGTGCAGAGGATTGCTGCATATTGGGGATTGGCACAGCGGCAAGGGGCTGTTGCGATAACTGATCTGGCTTCCACCTGCCTGAACCTGAAACAAACAACAAACGATGCGTTTCGATTATTGTTTCAGCCTCCTTCGCTGCGATATTACTTCTACCGGTGTAACGAATTTGCTCGAAGAGACACACCTGATTCAGATATTGCATCATCTCGTCCGGAATGACCAGCTTGTTCTCTACCATTTCACCTTCTCCGACTTCGTCCAAAATAACTTCCTGGTTAGGATGGTGCTCCGGAAGTTGAACCGACCTGGGCCTGGGTGGTACGAGGGGGGAGTTTCTTTGAGTTTGTTGGCCTCTGGTTGGTTCGGACATACGACGATCACCGGATGGTTGCGTACAATGGCCGTTCGAACCGTTCCAATCACCCGGTGCTCCCTGAATACCCTGAGAGAGGTAGATCATCTTAACGACCGAACGGAGGACTTCAGGTCCGTACGTTCTTAAGATGTTGCGAACTTACTTGTAGGGACATGTTCTGCGTTTGAACGACAAGGTTGCTCGTCAAGTAGGGCCCTTGGAGGTGACTCGGTGGATTCATTCTGCCGGAAGTGGTACTCAGTTGACTGCTTCTTCTAGACGTGCCCGGACTGATCGGATCGTAGAAGCTTCCGGGACCGGCGTGGCCAATTCTGACGGCGTTAACGCCGCTGGCTTGGCTGCTTCTTCTGCTGCAAAAGTCCGTGGACTTCATGCTGCCGTAATAAGTGCTCACTGTGCTGTTGCTGTCCCTTCTCGGCTCGTTCAAAGGTTGCAGCCTCAACTGGAGGTCGGCCAGACTGGTCTGCCGGGCAGGACCTCCGCCTTCCATTTTCAGGTCAGTGATCCTTCTGTTCAGATCGCCGATGTTACCCTGAGGACCCACGCCACGCGTTCCCCTCATTCCGGGCACCACGGACAGGCTTGACATGCCTTTGGCGTGCAATCTTCCTTTCAGACGGTTCCTCGAGGCGGGTGCCGGAGCCTGTTGCTGCTGCTGCGACTCCATTCCACCGACCTAAGGGCAGACGATCGGTCGCATTATCATCCGTGAGTTCAAATTAACGCTTTGACTGACGCGCGACAGAACTTTTCGCCGTGGAACTAAACAATTTATTCGGAAGTCGAGGAAATAGATCCGATTTGACCATTTATAAATATAATTTGTAGACAGTTTGAGGCTCACCATAGCACGAAGAGCAACCGGCAGATCGGCAATGTCCAGGTCGTCGGGTTCCTCGTTCCAAGGTTCCTCCGTGAGCGACACGCCTTCGCTGGTCAACGCACTGACACCCGCCACTTCGTCGTTGCAGCCACCGACCAGAGGGCTTCCTTGCTGTTGCATCATGCTAGGTGGACTGTTAGCCTCGCTCTCGGACTTTACGCTAGGACTCGACAGGCTAGGCGTCTTTGGATGGAGGTCCTCGCTTCTGCTAGGACTGTTACCGCCCGCGCCAGCTTCGTCGCTTCCTCCGCCATCTCCGCCACCGCCTTTGTGCTTCTTGTTGGCGTAGAACTCTGCCCCGTGCACGGTTTTCACGTGTTTTCTCAACGACGAGGGATCGGTGTACCTCTTGGTGCAGCCCGGCGCCTTGCAAACGTAGGGTTTCTGGAAGATTGTCGGATCAAAGTTACATTCTTTCTCGATTAGCGTTCGTTTTCTTCGCGGTCGGACACTCACCTCGTTGGAATGAGTTCTATTCTGATGCTTCGCGCGATCGCTGGCGTTGCTGAACGCCTTGCTGCACCCCGGATATTCGCACGTGTACGGTTTCTCGCCCGTGTGAGACCTGAGGTGCGTCTTGAGGTTCTCCAGTCGCGAGTACGCCTTGAAACAGCCCTCGAACTGCAATCGAGAGTCGGAGCGCGTTAGTCGAAATCGTCGCGGGATTTTCGTTCGAAAGACGATGTACTCACGGTACACTTGTGAGGTTTTTCGCCAGTGTGCCTTCTCATGTGCACCACCAACATATACTGGGCCTTGAAGGGTTTTTCCTCCCTCGAGCATTCCTCCCAGCCGCAAACGAAACTTTTCTTGTTCGCGTGGATGTGATCGTTGTTGATATGTTTCACGAGATCGTCCTAAAGCGGAAAGGAACAGAAGGTATTCAGGGAAACGAATCTTTTCTCCGAGGTTGACAATTTTAACGGCAACGATTAGACTTTCTTTCATCTTGCTTGATCTTTTGAAATGTACCTGGGTTGGAAATTCGAGGCCGCAGTCCCTCCAATGGCAATTTGTCTCGATGAAATCGCCAGGTTCGTCCCGAAGATCCTCGCTAGGACTGAGCCCCTGAGGATGAGTCGGTGGTGCGGTGGTTGTCGTAGCATTCGTGGTCGTCGTTGCCGGTTCTCTTTTTACCTTCGTCGAGGTTCTCCTCGAGGAGGTGTCTGCCTCCGCCGTCACCGACCTGGTCGACGACTCCGACGCTTTTCTGCACGATTCTGCGCTCTGTTCGAACAGGAACACCAAATCGTTCAACTTCCAATTAATACGTCTCGTTTAGTTGGAGGTAATTGGAAAACTATAGTGCGTCGATCCGGTAGCAACAGAGTTACACGAACGAATTTAATCGGTATTCGGAATTCAGAGAACAGTATCGGCGATCTTTGACACCGGGGCCAGCGATTTTCTAAAGCAAACACGCCGCTTGTACGCGAGAGCGAATCACGCGTCGTGACACACGATCAGCACGCGATCTTGCAATTATCGCGTACCGTATGGAGTGTACCGATTCGATCGATCGTACAGGCCCGTCGTAAACCGTTCACCGGCGAGTCCGTGAGCGGATATAGACATAACTTGGAATATTCTCGTCTACGTAAGGGCGAAACGGAGACCGCGGGTGGCGCGTCTTGACAAACGAGGAACACGCAGCGAACGGTAACGTTGCGCTTGTTATTTCGAACGTATTTGGCGCGGACTCTTTGAGTAGACGCTCGAAACGTTCGCCGAGACACGCGTCGTAACCGTATCGTTAAAAACGATGTAAACGAGACCGATGAAAATATCTTTGTTTTACGAGCACGAGCCAAATAATTATAAACCTTCTTTCTGATACTCTTTGGTAAATTACTGGTTTTAAATGCAGCGCGCGAATGATTTTTCTACGAGCACTTCGGACGGTTATCACGACAACTATCATTTTGGTTTCCACAAGAGGTCGAAGAGAGATACGAAAGGTGGAATTGTCGGATGATCGCGGCGCCTGAGTTGTCGCGGAACTCTTTTTGCCGGAAGCTGACGTTCTAAAACTGGTTTCGATAGGATTAATAAACGTTGAGCAATCGATCGCAACGATAGGAGCGTTATTGGTTCGAAACTCTAGTCCGTTCTTCGGGGGAACCTCTCGATTACGACGACCCTATAAATCCATCGATCACCGGTGGGAACGAGCGAGCACGGTGCAACGGTGCACACGGAAACGCGAATCGGCATCGAGGCACGACGACAACCGCGAGAGCGCAACGAGCGAAATGCAAGCCGATGCAATCAGGCACCGGGGAACTTTACAGCGTGCGGACACACGGCGAGCCGTGTCGCGGAGAAGAAAATGAAAACGCCGCCGCGGATGCAAATAAATCAGAGCAACCCGGAGAAACGCACCGGGGGGACAGCGTCCCCTGTCTGTGTTTGCGAGAGCGAAAGAAAGAGAGAGAACCACGGATAGGCGAGCGGAGACAGCGAAACAGGGAGAATACGATTAAGAATGACGTCCAAGGGGGGAAATGAGCACAGCAGCGCGGAGAAGAAAGAGTAGAACGCCCGAAAAAGGTAAAAGACGCTGGTCAGGTGGCCAGGGATGGGGGTGGAATCTGGCGGAATAATGTGCGCGAGATTGCTTGTAACCCGAGGACCATGCGAGGCTGACCCAACCGTTTTCTCTTTCTCCAGTTTTCTCCGTCCCTCGCGCGGTGTGTTGCGGATGAGGCTGACAAACCGGCGAACCGGAGGGGGAAAGGACGAGAGGCTGCTGGAACGCGATTATTTATTCTCGATGAATCGATGACGAGCTACCGAGCATACATCGCCGCACGGACTGGCGATAACAATTCGCGGGGCACCTGTACGCGATGCATCCTGCGATCATACCGGACGAAGATCCACCGCGCCTTTACGTAATCGTCGATGCACCGATTGCGCATCCAACCGTGGACGCTAATTACGCCAGTCAACGATACCGTTCGCTTTGGTAGCCTTGTTAAAAAATACATACGTTTTATCATCGATCGATGACATTAAATTTTTACTTAGATAAGGATATTCTCCGATGAAAGATGGTCGATTTGGTTTACCCACCTCCGATTTTGGCGGCAGTCCTGCGCCATGGGGTCCAAGAGTCGCCGAGGCCGTGGAATGAGGCGGCACACCGGGGTACAATTGCGAATGGGGCGATAACCCGTGGGCATGGTGGTGTGGGTGAGGCGGCGGGGGCGGAGGTGCGTGGGGCTGCAAGGGATGAGTATGGGGGAGAAGCGCCGCTGCAGCTGCGCTCCTCAGGAGATGGGCCTGTAGCTGTTGCAAGTGCGGCGCCATTCCTGGGTGCATTCCCAGAGTCGGACTCATTGCTAAAACGAAAAGCAAACGTACATGAAATTCACCATGAGACAAGAGTTTGACGATCGAGACACGGCTGTCGAACGCGCGGTAAACGTCGGCCATTGCATGGCGTTTAATAGTTAACACGGACGGAGACGGGGGTGGCGATACGTCGCGGATAATCGATAGAGATCGAAATCGGACCGCGTCCATTCTCTTGACAGTCGGAGCACGGCACGCCGGACTTCCGGCACGTAGGCTAAGCTTGCATTTCAATGGTAAAGTCCCTCTGGTCCCTCTTACGAAACCATAAAGCTATAGCGATCGTGTAGGCCGTGACTGTGTCGTGTTCCCTTCGTCGAGAAACCGACGCGATAAACGACTGGATAAACGATCCTACTTAAAAAAAAGACATTTATAAACACCGGAGGGGAACGTCGCGCGCGACTCGACCGATTATTCTTTAAACCAAGTACGCGCAATGCGTTGCAGTTTCCGTGCGCGCGTTCAACTTCCATTCTCAGATAGGCAATTTCGATACTGTAAATCGCTGGTACTCGCGGTTCGATGTAATCGTACCGAGTCAACTTGCAGTTTAACAACGGTGGCTCGTTACGCGATAAAATATTAATACTCGACGCAGCCAGAGCGAATAGTTTGTTCGATAAATTGCCGTGGCTAAATTAATCACGGGTTCGATATGGTCTTGTCGGTACGATACGTGACGGGCTTTCGAATCAGGCTTCCTTCTAATTGAAGTCTCTACCGACGCTGCTCCTATCGCTGGTCCATAAATTATCTGCGATAATATTGCTGTTCCGTCGACGCCCGCGTACTTCTACGCAAAATATGCGACTTTATCTCTTTTATTCCTATTTCTATTTATTCCGTGCATTCGTGCGTTATTGCGAGCGACATGCTTGCTTCGGAACCTCCAATATCCATCGATTCGATTAGGAACGTGTAATGCAATCGAACGTAAATTAACGTAGAATTATCCGAAGCGATAAATCGGTTATCGGTGATTTAATTCGATCAAATTTGTTCCCTCCCTTCGTTCCATTTCTTCGAAACATCGAACACGTCCATTTAAGAAAGCAAGCGTCGAACAGCTTGCTACCGATCTCGCTCGAACGATCCAACACAGGATTTCCACTGCGACCGGTGAACTATCCTAGGCCGTAGTGTTTCCCATTCTAAATCGCGCCGATGTTTAGTAGTCTAGGAAGGTTCTATGGACGATGCAATCAAGCTCCATTCAGGGTGCCATCACGTACGTGCGTCAAAGTACTTACTTAGGCGACCGGTCACGCCCATGCGAGTCCACGTTCTAGGCGGTGGTTCATAAAAGCGAGCACGTTGCGTGCCCACGGATGCTTAGCGATTAACAGCGCAGGGTGTCTCGTTTCGAAACTGTGTATTATCCACGTCCTGATGAACGTTGCGCGAACCGTGTCCCACAAATGTACAGGCCGTTCGATTAGAGCGCCTTCGTTCAAATATTTTTAATCCGAGAGAAGCCCAACTACGCAACAAAGTTTAACTTTAAATAGGAAATTTAAAGAAACACAAACGGTCGATAGATTTTACAGATTCGTCGAGCGTCGAAAACTACGCTACTGGTTTTCGGGATTAGAGGAGCGATTTCTGCTGATCGTCGCGACTGTAAACTTTACGTTCCATTCTTTGCTCGACGCGCGCACGGAACGGTGAAAAAAATCCCATTTTACCGGTCGCGACTGTAAAACGCGCGTCAGGTAGTATTTCTCACGGCTCGTCGATCGCTCGTCGCCATTCGAATGAATATAAACCGAGGAATGCTCGAAGCGTACGCCTACGACATTTCATTTAGAAGGACAATCATTTTGTGCTATCGATTGTACGATACGTAGGAAATCGGCCACCTCCTCGCACGCGGAATGATAATCGCTTAATCACCGGCTACGACGACGTTGTTCCCAGTGCAAAAATATAACAAACCGCGTGGACCGGTGGGGTTCTTGTGTTTTTCAATTGATTTTTGGTTTCGTTGGAATAAATGGAGTTTGAGGGTGGTTGGAATTCCATCACTGGCGACGTCCCGATGCGAGAAGAGGGAGGACGACCGGCGACGTCGTCCACACGCGGGAGGCAAATAACGAGCGACAACGTCCTGCGGGGGTATCGTGGGACGCCGAGCCGACAAACGATCGGCGATCGCGCCGCGTCGCGTCGCTTGAATTTTAATCCGTTAATTACTTCATTTAATCGCAAATTACCGGCTGCTCTTAACTCGCGAGCAAGGAGGTCTGGCCGATTTGTGGGACGCACCGCGATTCGTGCTGCAGCCGGCTCTTATAATGGCTTCATGCGCACCGGCACCTTAATTCGACGGTCCGCTCCCCCGCTGACCCCTTCTGGCCCTCCTCGGGGCCCAAGGCCCCTTCTGCACGCCCTTAAACGTCAGGACCTGATCCTTACGAGGACGAGGCTCCCGCGTTAACGCTCACCGCCAATGACTTTATTCCTTTCGTATAGGTCCGTGTAATTATGGTAATTTCGCTCTCGGAAACCCGGTTTTCCTGAGAAACCACGACGCCTTCGATACCGCGGACATTTTACGACCAATGTTAAAGATGTTCCATGGACGGTGAAATGATATACGATTGGGGCCGCCTGTGTTGATAATATTAAAGGGAATTATGCAAAATCGCTGCGAGCAAGGTTCGATCCGAGACCAGGCTCGATACTTAACGAGATCGTTAGGTCGTCGGTCGTCAAGTTGTAAAACGCCTGAAATTCGAGAATCTTATGCCAGCCTTTTGCAGATTTCGTCTATGTTTCGAGAGCAAAATGTAATTTTGTTAGCAAAAATGAACGCCGCGTCGCTAAAAGCTGTCCGATAGACATAGAATAAAATATTTATTTTCTATAAATATACCGAACCGATATTTGGAAATCTTCTCGGCCAGCAGTTTTTAATCCACGACCACGAATAGCTAATTTACATCCCCGTGTGTAAACGCGGAGTGTTTACGATCCTCGTTTATTCTTTGCCGTGGTAGTGGCAATAACTCGGGAAATATGGTTGTTACGCGGTGGTGGCATTAACAACTTCTGGCCGGGTACACGTGTAATTACACGCGTATAATTCACGTATCGCGTATCCCGCGCGAAACGTTTATAGTTGCGTCGAGGTCCGATTTCCGCCCCCACCGCCGACAATGACGAGCTTACAGAACGGCGTCGGTGATTACGAGCAATCAATCACCGCTCGCCACCCGGTGAAAATGCGCCCGTACCCCCGGTAAACACCGGTGACTTACATTTTCGGAGAGTATCGTGCGCGGGTGATCTCTTAATTGCACGTTCCCCGGCCATCGCGATTTACCGTGATATTTATTCTCGGTGTAAATCGTTCGTAACGTCTCTCTCATGACTTCCATTGGGAGGAGAAGGAATAATTACGCGGCACAGGTGCTCCGACTCGACCCGCCTAAATTTACAACCGAGAAATGAGTAATCGAGCTCGAACCATCGACTCTGGCCAATTATAAAAATTGCACGGGGTTTCGATCGAACGTCAACCAATCCCGGGGACTTCTTCTTCTCTCTCCAGTCAGCGTTTAATTAATTACGCAGTAAATCTCGTCCAGGGGAATAATTCAATGAGTTTGACAGGGTAGCCGGTGCGGCAATAATGATACATAAATGGTTGCTTACCGGCGGAAAGATGACCGTAACTGCCACTCGCGCTGCTGCTCCGCGATCCATTCACGATCGAGGCCAGACTGTTTGGGCTGAATCTGATCATGCTGTCGATGTCGAAGCGATCCGAGTACGGGGAACTGCTCAGTGCCCGTTTCCGGCTCGCTCTGATCGTCGACGCCCTTGGGCTTCCTAGCCTCGACGACGCGGACACTGAAAATTACGCCATTCAATTTTCATTTACATCAAACATTGGTAACCCGGCGAACGATGCTGTGGACATTACAGAGTTCTATTAAGAAGAAGGATGCAATTAAGGAAGTATAAAATTAGATCCAGATTGCGCACTATTTCATCCATCATCTACCTTTCCTTAGTTGCGTGGGATGCCCTATATAAATACACAATCTACCAATCGTCTGTCGATAGGTCACTCGATTCATTTATCATGAATCCATAGGAAACCAGTCGTGGATGTTTCGCGTTCAGGTGAACGACTCTTCGAGAGTCATTGCCTGTCCGAGCATTAAGGTCTCATTGAGCCCAGGAACTCCAAGAGTCGCATAATTGCGATTGCATAGATTATATTTCTGAACGGAACGCATTTTTGGGATATAGCTCGTGCAAAGAGGCTAATATCGTAGATATCGAAGCATACTCGGCGAGCAGCTACACGATCGTCGACCATCGACGGTACCGGTTCGATTAAGCGCTACGAATTCTTGCACCCCGTAGTATCGGAGAATATTCCTACACGGCCGACGAAGATTTTAATGTTTCACCTTTCGGAGCATGCTCGTAACCAGGTAGACATCCAGAACTGACCAGGGAAGGCGGAGAGGAGGACAGAGAAGCGAGGGAGAAGGCCGATTCTGCGGCCAGAGCGTTTTAGCGGCGATTTGCCTGCAACCGCAGCCCAACGACGTAATATACAAACCACTTTCTTAAGCTCGTGGTGGCGGCTCGCTTGTACAAACCATCGCTGGTTATATGCTGGCGGTTCCCCGCTTCTTCGCCTCCCACTTCGTTCCGCCACCTTCCACGATCGAAACTTCTCCATTTTTGACAATCGGTTTAATCGCATTTGAACTAATACTTCTTGTAAGGAACGTTACGATTTCGTGGCAGAATCGCGCGCTTATAGTTGATAAATATGTCTATTTTAATAGAAAGATTCCGTTCGTATTTAGTTCGAGAGTCCCTGGGACCCTTCTGGTTTCTCGTGGTCGGGCCCCGTTCTCTGTTTCAACTCCCTCGCTATTCCTCGGGCTCCTCTATCTCCTCGTGTCGTCTCACACGGGCAACGCGATACAGAGAGCCACGAGGAGGCTCGAACCAGCTCTTTCTCCTCGGTTTCCACTCGGTTGATCGCTCGTTCGCGCACAACGGGTATAGAATTACTCGCGGTCGGGGCCTCGCTTGCTTCTTTCTCGTCTCCGTCTCGCCTCTCGCGAACGCGCTCCTTTATCCCCTTTGCCGGTTATTAATTCGAGCACTGATCAAATTTACGGTGGTCAACGAGCGAACAGACGCGCGAGAGAGACGGAAAACGGCTGCCATGCAGTTTTTCCGCATGAGCTGGACCGTTTAAGGTTCCTCGATGGGTTCTCGTGGTCGGGATCGAGGTCGTTTCGATCCCTCCGACTTCTCGCTTCTTCCTCGCGCGCCACATTCGGGGTTTTCGATCTTGTTACGCTAGTTGCGTTCTTGTGCAATTTCACGGAACCGCTCGTCTGCGGTTTCTGCGAACTCTGTATCCTTTTGGCGAAACCAAGCGAGTCTACATTTTTTAAGCGTTTCGTAGCTACCAAGATCCGCATCTTCGGCGTTGAGATTGTTTTTCCTGGTTTATTTTTGTATTCCATTTACCGCAAGGCAAATAAAACGATCGAGGATGAAATATTTCTCTCGAAAGGACGTACGAGTTTCTGTTTCGAGCGATCGTTTAACGCGCTTCGAGGCTCACGCAACGGTTTCGCTATCCGGTTCGGCGTGATTTCTCGATGCATTTTTCCCCCCCGAGGCAAAGCGAATCGATCTCCTTATCTGTTGGATGCGGAGGGTTGGTCTGCTCGTCGAAGGAGCCTCGGACTCTTTAATGAATATGCGAACGATTCTCAGGGGCCCCTCTCGCCTCGTCCCGAACGTCCTCGTGACCCACGACCCTCTGGACTCTACACGCTCCGTACGTTCCAATCCCCCTGTGCCCCGTGCCCCTCGCGGGGCTAACATGGGATTGAGACATGTAAATTGGTGCAATCGGCCACTCCGATCGGCGCGGCTCATTCGACGCTACTCGGCGCATGCTACCGTGCTACAGGTCGCCTCAAACGACCAATCCGCGACCATTTTTAACGCCTCCTTTCAGCCTTACAGAGGAATCTCATCAGGAGGACCACGAGGAATTTGCAAGTTCTTTGATTTAAATCAACCCCGATAGATCGCAACGAAACATTTGATCGGTATCTTCCGGAGGGAGTCCATTCGTAGCGGAACTTTTTCTTTAACACAGATTTGTTAAATTGTCCATTTGGAGGGAGCAATAGCGTTAGAACCAAGTTGCTTCTTCCCAGTTCTGAAATATTCCTTGAGCACTCTGGAGCCTTGTAACGAGCTGCGATTTATCGATCGACTTCGACGCGTAATTCGATCGAACGTCCAGAACATAGCACGAAAACAGGAACCGAAGACTGACACGAAGAAGCAGAGGTACAGGAGGAGAAGAAGTAAGAAGAAGAAGAAACGTGAGACAACCTGTAGGGTAGGCGCTAAGGTGTTAATGAGGTCGTGTCGCTCCGAGTCGATTCAATTATGCGGTGGTGGCGACTAACGAGGCCCCGTTTACCCTTTCAGTCGTCTTTTAGCCTCTCGGCCTCTTAACCGGTCGATCTCCTACCTGCTGCTAGTGCTACTACACCTACGGCTAGCCGCACGTAACGTGCATCAGGATCTTTCATTAGATTCACTTGTCGTCCTCGATCGTCCGATCGAAAGAATCGTCGATTTCGTTCGTCGAAACGGACGGACGTGTAACAATCTGGTATTAACTAATTTCGATGGCCGAGACTGGACGTACTACCCTCGTATTTAGGTAATAATTCGATTGGAAATAGATCTTTCGAGACAGAAAGAAAACTGCGGCTCACCGTCAATGGAGAAGGGGAATTCCGTGGATGCAAGAGTACTTGCTGGTCCCGCGGCGTGTAGAAGGTACTCGGGCCCCAAACCACCCAGTCCTAGAAAGACACCCAAAGAAACGACGATTAACATAAAAGATGCGAGCTCGATGAAAATCAGGGTTGGGCAAAATGTGATCTGATTACATTTGCCACAAGATTATATGTAATCGCACGGTAATTATCGTGTAACTGTCATCGTAATTGCACACCTTTAAAGCGTGCAAAAAGTATATAATTACACGTAATTTAATCGTGGCAAATGTAATTACATCTGTCGAAAAGTTTGGAACTTGTCGAGTAGGAAGCTTGTATCGTGTGTCGTTCACAGCGTCCAATGGATCGCATTCAAAGACCTCGATTCTCAAAGAGTTCCTTCCGGCGGAAATGCGGGCCCTTTTCACCGAGCTTCTCGATGTTCGAGTGGAACAATAGACAGATGCTTCCTTTATTAGATTTATCAAAGGACAGACAACGACGAAACGAGGAACTGATATCGTAAGCTCTCGTTGCGCGTTGAGAAACGCATCCACGAGGGTTGGCAAATGCAAATTTCCTATTTCATTATGGGCATTGTTATTCGATGAAATAAAACACTATTTTTTTACTACGCGTAACTTTGCAAAATCTTCGTGGAATATCGATGACTATTCGACCCTTTGAGACGCGAATAAACTTGGAGGTCTCAGGGCGACGTCGTTGAAATTAGGCGACGTCCCAGGCCGCTATCGTTCTAATTATCTCGAGACAGGTACAAGCCAGGGTAATTACCGTGTAACGAGGCGTTGGGACTGTGCGTGGAGGCCTGAAGCTGGTGGTAAAGGTGGTCCATGTAGTTGAGCCGGTAGGCGGGACGCAGGGCCGTATGTTCCGAGAGGGGGTGACTTCTGCGGAGAAAATCACCGCCGGAAGTCCCGTTCCCAGCAGCCCCGCCGCCTCCGCCTCCGCCGCCGCTCGCTCCGCCACCGCCGCCGGTGGCTGCACTGCCGATCGCCGTCGTACTGCTTGGCAATCTGAAACAAATCCTAACCGTTAATTTCCCCTTCGTTTTTCAACAATTCGACGGATTAAAATTATCGTAAATCGATTCGGAAACCACGAAGCACTGTTCCTCGGTCTCACTAGGGGTTTATTCGTTTCTGACGGACCTAGTTTTGCTCCTAAAATCCTGCGATACGCGTTACTTGCAACAGTTACGAGTAAAAAGGGTTCCGGTGCAGTCTTTCTTTTGGGGGGAATTAATGGGTACCTTCCCTGTATAAGGGAGCGGCATATTAATCGAATTTTCTGATACTGGCCTCCTTAAATCAAGGGTTCGGAAGGGATAATCTCCATCGAGAGAATATTTAAATTTAATAACACCTAACGCAGACCGTTCGAAATCGCTTCCATCCTTGTTATAGGTGGTACATACTCAAAGATTCCCGAGACAACAGAATCGCCACAGCATCCGTCAACTTGAATATATGTATGCTGCTAGAAGAACGTTTAAAGAAGCGTGAAACGTTTCGCGGAAAGGGGGCAGGATTCGAATAGCAGATTAATCATCCCGAAAGGACAATGCAAAGAAACGAATGCCCGTTTGACGAATGAAAGTGCGACACGCTCAAAGCCGCGACAAATGGCGCGCGTCTCTTCGTCAAAGACTCTATTTTTGTCTCGTTCACGATGGAACAGGTGTCTCCTACCAATAGCGAGCTTCCTTCTTGGACGAGTTTTTTCTCGAAAGCAGATCGAACGTTCTTCTTTTTACGAGCCTCTTGGACTGAGATGCGCCACAGAAACTGGCAATTTGAACATACGCTTCGCGACACTCGACCAAACGCAGTGGCATTTAAAAATTCAATCGTTACCAACGAATATTGGCTCAATTATTCTTAAGGATAAAATGAACTATTCTTGGCAAATATTTCATTGATCGAGGAGCGAGAGAATAGAGGCATTTTGTGAGAGAGGGTTCCAGGATGAGGTACGTAGAAAATAGTTTTATACGAGCGGGGTTTGAGAAGATCGCGTTTTAGTCTGGTTGGTCGAAAGATAGAGCGGCACAGAGGAAGAGACAGGAGCGAAGAGGTGCTCGCGAAGGGAACGGTTCGCGTTTTGACTGACGGCCATTCGCCACGCTCGAATTATCGGGAAATGGCGCGTGTCTCGTACCTTCAAAGATATTCTCTTCGCTCGGTCGCATCGTTAGTGCCTCTTTACGACGATCTCTTGTACGACGCGCGCGCGTACGACCAGGATTCTTCGAGGAATCACAAGGAACGTCAGGTGGCTTGAGATCTTTATTGGAAACTCGCCGAGACGCCTCTGCAGCTGCGAAAGACTCCGAGAAGCTGGAGTAATTCACTGCCAAGGTCGTGCATTCGAGGAATTTCCCCGAGGCCGTGGAAAAGTTCCGCAGGAAATTAAGGAACCTGACAAGTTCTGATAATTTCAGGCAATATTCTATCGCGAACCCTTTGGACAAATCGATCTTTTTTTTTAAATTTGTACCACTGAAAAAGCATACGTGTCTTACGATTAAAAGTTATCGAGGTTTTCATCTAAAAAATTGAATTTTTAGCTCTCTGTGCGTCGTGTTGGCACCGAGTAATAGCGCGACGCGTCTCGACGCCAGAGAGCCAGGTGGGTAAACGCCGGCCACGGGAAATAGAGACAGCAATTGGCGCGTGTCATAACGTTTTAACGCGTATTACGATGTTTGACTCGGTCGCTGTCTAAATATTGGCTCCGCACCGACGCGAGTTTGCTGAGCAAAGACAACCGGATCGACTGTTTGACTTTACTTAGAGTCCACGGATCCCGATTACTGACTGCTCGTTACCTGCTTTACGCGGCCCGCTCGTGTTAACAGGTCTGTCGTGTAATCCGCGACGAGTCGCCTCTGAAAACGACGAGAGTCTCTTAGACCCTCTCGTTTCTCCGACTCGACGATACCGAGCCAAATTAGCGATCTCTGGCGTCGCAACTTTTCCGCAAATTTCGCAGTTCGGTGCTAAACACGATGGATTCTTGTCGACTATACAAAGTAATTTGATAAAGAGTTTCGGGCTCGATCGAAGCAGCATGTCGAGAAATTAGAAATTGGCAAGGCTGCGGAAAGCCGTGGCGACGCATCCGGGGTAAAAATTAGGACGGTTTGACAGGCTGCTTAGTAGCAGGCTCGTAAAAAGCTCGGCCAGGAGAAGCCAGAGGGACAGGGGACGTAATTACAATGAAAACATCGTCGGCTCCGTCGGCTCGACGTCTTTTTGCCCGTCGTTTTGTGTTCACTCTCCGGGAGAGAAACGGCCGACAGAGAGGAAAAATAACAGGCGAGGGAGGAGGGAACGAGACCGATTCTATTTCGAATCCTGCTGAGTGCCAGATGACTCGAGGTATGGTTCTGCCTCTGACTTCTCCTCTTCCTTCATCTTTTGCCGTCTTCGCGCTCGCCTTTTTCCGCCCCCTTTGCCGATCGCCTCCTCCACCAGCTTTCTTTCCGTCAACCCCTTTTGCTCGCTCTTTACGATTCCTTTCTTCCGACCAGTTTCCTGCTCGTTTTGCTCGCCGTTGATCTTTCACGAAATTCTTCGCGGATAGTCGCGCTGACAATGTCCAACGTTTGTAGAAAAGCTTGGAAATTATACCGTATGTCAGTGAAATGTTCATAGTTCCCGTAATTTCCGTAATTTATAACTAATAACTGGAATAATTTTCAGCGCAAATATTCGATCCTTCGTCACCGACAGAGACAGAGAGGAATGCTTCGTCGTCGCGTTCATTATTTATCCGCTCCACTTTCTTTACGCTTTTCCCTCCCGTTCCTCCTCTCCCTTCCAATTAAGCTATTATTAATTTCTCTTTCGAGAGTTGTTTTCTCTTCCTCCGTGCGTTCCTCTTTCCACGCTTTCCGAGTCTGACGGTCGGCGAGGAACAAGGGACACGGAGGGAGGACCGACAGATAAAACTCGAGTCGTTAACTCGACACGCCGGAAACCGACGCATCTATCTTTATCTACGGCCCGTCTGCCAGCGGCCAGGGGTCTTCTTGAAATTCCTACGACTCTCGGCTCCTCCTTGCCGGTTCTTTTCTGTCCCTCGCGAAGGAAAACCGCGCGATTTCCGTTCTGTTCGCTTCGCACTGGCAACAAAATAATACAACTAAAAAATTTCAGGCTTAGCAACGGAGATCGTCCCTTGTAAACAGACTTGCCTGCTCCATACTTGAACAATTTTACGGGTATCTTGGGTATCTATTCTTTTTACGAGAAATATTTCTAGAGTAGCAGAGTAATTCCCGGAGAGTTCGTTGCATCGTATCGTTTGGTTTTCGTGGATTATTTCGAACGTATCGCGGCCTTCGTTACGTCTTAAGTCGGTTATAGTCGAACGGTAGGAAAAGAAGGGGCGGAGGAAGCCGAGCGAAGTATTAAGGGTCGCAAGCTCATTACCACGAGTCGTGGTAATGAGGCGAGTTAAGCGCTGCCCAGAAACATCTGCCAGGTTTCCCCGGTGTCTCGAGGCAAAACGAAAAGAGACGATACCGTCGAAAGGATTCTTCCGTATAAGGAAAAACCATAAAAAGACATTAGCCAAGTGAAAATGTCTATAGAGATTATTTTTTAAAACGCTCGGCATTTCAATACTCTGAAACGTTCTCCCAATTAGCGGGTCATGAAAAGATTGGTCCAGCGACGAAAGATCGAGGAGCGTGTTTCGTCAACGACAGGTTGACCGTCGAGGGGAACGCGGTGACAAAATATTCCACGAATATCTCAGGGCCCGGTAATCTCACGGACCAGTGAAAATCCCAGGCTGACAAAGTATCGGGCGTCGGAGCGACAAAGCGACCGCGAAGAACAGAGGAAGCGAGAAACTCACGGTCTCCGGGACGAGTTTCGCGGCTTTGGTTCGGATTAAGTCGGGAGCCTAACACTTCCACGGGGTTTCAGGTTATGATATTTATTGCTTCGGCTTGGTGAACCCGGCTACACGGCGATAAAGAGGGGAAGGAAACCATATGGCTGACGCAGCGCCGCGCCGGTCCCGTGAGCGGCACGCGCTTCAAACGCGGACGCGAAACTGCCAAAGGGAAAGAAAAGGAACGGCTCGCGGGAGCCGAAACGCCGGAGGAAAATGGCCGAGAATTCTTTTCGCAGCGACCCGGGGACGCGTTCGTTCTATTTCGATTTAAACGCTGACGGAAAAAGCGCGGGAATTCGCGAAACGGATAGACGAACGCTGGGAATAATTAGAAGGGAGAACGAAAACGCGCGTCACGCGGGAGTCGATGAACTCGAGAAAATGTGCTTGGCGAACGCGCGTGAAAAGAAGAGAAGATTTAATCAGGATCCGACAACGAAGATGCACACCCGCGATTTGGACGATTTTCTGATAATTTCGCGGACCCTGTCCGCGATTCATCTCCCCGACGTTGGCACGCTGCCACCGGCTCGAGAAACGCCGCGCGAATTTCCTACCGCGAAAAGTCGTGAAACCCCCGGAGAACCGAGCTATTCTCCGCGAACGTACAGATATAGTCTTTTAACAGGCGTTTTCACGAGGTCGTAGTTCAGTCATGTGGATTTATGTTTAGCGTTTCTCGTCGTTGGTCGCATTGGAAAGCATAAAACCATCCGCGATCATCGGGGCCAGCCGTAATTTCATGGGACTTTCCGATGCGTGTCGGGTGTTACATTGATACTTTTAGCGTTGAATAAGTATTTCAAGTTCCTTTCGTTTAAATATTATTACATACTAAGGATTTATAGATTCGCGATCTATTATTCGGTCTTCCTGTTCGCGTAGCTACAAGTTACTGCGTGCTCAGCCATACTCTGCGTTGTAATAAATGGAAGAATATAAAAGTATAGCTTCACGTTTGGTTACGATGGCTGGAGGTAATAAATTTTTGGAACGACTTGATTTGCAGAGGGGTGAATGAGATCCGCGGAAGTGTTAATTTATAGAGCAAAAAGGTGAATACGTTAATTTTGAGAGCAAAACCTGTAATAGTAACCGAGAAATACCGGTATTCGTAATACCGACTCTGTTTGGAAGTGCGGCGATCGAACGGCGTGATTAACTCGCCGGCAAGGTGTCCCTCGTCGCGACGGCGAGCCGTAAAAACGGTTTTTCAAGCGACAGGTCGGCCCATAAGTATTCTCTTAATCGACGAGTCACCGCATGAGAACTGGCCCCGGTTGTTTTCGTGACCGGCGAAAGAAGGCCTCTCGGGGGTAAATGAGGGCCTCGTTAATCAAGATATTTACACGCGAGCTCGGTCGCGGCGGCATCGATATGCGAACCGCGGCCGCGAATCGATCGAAGCCGCTCCTTCGTTGAAAATCCGGCCTAACGCCCGCTATACGCTACGCCTCGGCCGTTATTTATAGGCCATTCGAACGCTCCGTAGCGCCTCGTTGTACGTGAGTCTAATTCATTTCAGCCGGACACACGCTCTCGTCCTCGGAGAATTCGCCGGGGACAACGGAGGACACGATCACGGCCCGAGAAATCGTTATGCTGGAATGTTTTTTCAATTAGCATATCGAATTAATATCGACGATTCGCCGCTTTAATCGCTATCGAATCGAACGCGCCAACCCGGCTCGTCCTTTCAAACGTCGGGAATTGGTTCGATCGAATTCGATCGTGATTGACTGACCGGGACTGGATTTGAAATTCAGAATTGTTTCGATAAACAAATATACTTCTACAATCACTTTTTGAAAATTTAAAAGGTCGTTTGGCAAACGTCCGTTCTTTTGGTTGCACCCATTAGTTGTTTCTCTACGAATGACGCCGGTTACCTGTCCTGTCGCGGGGATGTCCGGTCGAGCGACGTTAATGCGCTTTTTGTGTTTCCGCGAAAGAAATTTATCGCGCCACCCGCTGAATTTATCGCGCCACTACTCGGCGTCGTTTTTTCTAACCCTCGCGGTTGCAACAGCGACACGAAATAGTCTCGGACGAGTATACTTTTTATTCGTTTTTATGGGGCAAGCAGATCGAGGCGAGACCGGAAAGAAAATCGCGTAAAACCCACGTTATTCTAGAAATAATCGTTGGTCGTAACGCGTGGGCTGGAACTTTAGCTTCCGTACATCTTACATAAATTAAAACCCATTCTCGAATATTTTTATTTTTTAATATTTAATCGTTGGGCAATCTGTCGATCTTTAAGGCACACAGAGGAGCATAACGTTACTAATTCCTCCTCGTAAATTTGACGTCAATCTAATTATACAGCAGCGTCGAAGGTATCCCTCCATTAATATTCACGAGTAGCGATCACGCGTCGGCAATTAAACTGAACGGCGCGTTCGAGACGAGGAAACTCGGAAACGTTAAAACGCCGCATAGTAATTGCACCCAAAACCACACGCAACGACTAGAATTATACATTTCCGCCCCATTTTCGTTATTCTATCTAATCACTGTACATATACGTATTTCGTGTAAAGTAGTAAATAAATTTGAAAGATTTTCTCTCAATAATAATTTAACCCGCTTGTTGCAGAAATGGTTTCGAACCGTTCTAAAAAATTTAGGCGAACTCTGTCGTATTGTACAAGAGCGATGGAGTAACATTCCGGTGACATTCTTGTCGTCTCATTGAACCGGTGCCAAAAGACGTTGCGAGGAACTTGCGTGGCAAAAGGGGAAAACAACGGGATATTAATTAGTCTTTAAGCAATTTTCTTTAAATTGCTAAAATTCATCAATTTTAGTTATCATAGATGACTAGGTCTCACATGATCTGCTGTTATTACATGTAAAAAAGTGTTTCTAATTTGTACAGCAGTCTTAATGGGTTCTGCCCGCCTAACGAATAAATAAATAAATCTAGTCCAGCGTGCATCGGTTCGATTGTCATTAGAACGAGCGGTCGCATCTCGTTGTAATTCCATTCCTACAACGTCTGGACTTTCCTTTCGCGCGGCGCGGCCATTAAATCAAAGTGGCCGCGGTTTTCCCTTAATTAACGATGTCCTCCTCGTCACCTGAGAGCGTGACGATCAGAAAAAGGAGGGCCAGAGACGCCTCGTTCTGTCCCGTGACGATTTACACGCGAGATTCGACTACCGTTCGGAGGTTTTTCAGGAATATATCCAGCGGATACGTGACGGGTGTACGGGATTCACCCCCGTCGGTGTCGCGGCATAGAAACTCACCGACTCTTTGTCGCCTCTTCCTTTTCAGGTTTCGGTAAAATCGACATGCAAGGCAGGCAACCGGCTCCGTCGCCGCGACAGGATGCGACTGGCTGCCGCTAATGAAGTAATTCGTGCGCAAAAACGTTACGCCGTTCACCGTGAATTATTCATCGGTCGCGATCGCGCTGGAAAACGTTCTGCCCCCGACCGGCTGGAATCCTCGAGGACATTTTCCTGCCAGAAGGCGGCGCGCGCGCTTTTTGCGCGACTCCATTAACGCGACACCAAACGACCCGTCCCCTTCTCGCCTTTGGAATCGCCGCTACGATCAGGGGAAACCTCCGCGAACGTTTTCCTTATCGAAGAAATCGTTCGTTCGCGACCAAATTCTTAACGCTGCGTATCGAAGAAACTGTTGTACTTTGGTTTGCAAGCGACTGAAACTAAAAATATGTCGATTCGTTAATTCCTGTCGTCGTCCTACTAGCTGATACATTGAGAATTCTACGCGCGTGGCTGTGAAACGTTAGAAGCAACTCGAATAGCTACGTCGAAATCGAATTCAGCGACGCGAGGAAATTCAACAGTTTCGCAACTACGGACGATATTCAGTAACGATTCTTAAACCGAAGTGCAGAGGCGAAATTAGACGCTGGCAGATATTTACACGCAGCGACATCGTTTTTTAAATGTTTTTCGCGATTCGCTGGTTTCAAGGGGGATCCCCCGATCTTCTTCCTGGATTAAAACCGAAAACGGAACCATCTGCCGATCCAATCACTCTGGACGATATTGCGCCCCCTTCGATATCGATAAGCCTCTCTCTGTTCTCACCAATATTTGCACGAGGCGTTAAGACGTCTTCGCAGAATAGCTGGCGCATCCTCCAAGACATTCCGTGCCGTGTGGGAAGTAACGATCCGTGGAGATGAAAAAGGGACAAGGCGGCGCAGAGGAGGGGGTGACGGCGAGGAGGAAGGGGGAAGGGCCTCAGGTAGAGGAGGAACGAATATCGTGGGTACACCGAGGGGCCGTGACTAATGACTCTATTGACGCTCGGAGAGAGAAGTTGGAACCAGAGGAGAACCGAAGGTCGTTTACCGGCACAGAGGAACCGACTTGACCGCTCTCTCTCTCTCGTTCTCTCTCTCGCTCTCGTAGTTTCCTGGCCCGTCGATGCCTCGATGCCACGATGCCTCTTTCCACGTCGCTCGTTATCTCCGGGGGCCCGTGGAGCTTCGGAAAGGAAGGTCAGAAAGTGTCGCGGCTGACCTTTCGGTAATGAAGCCAATGCCGGACGCGACGGGTGGCCGCGGACCAGCATTTCTCACCGGCGTCACGCTCTTTTTGCCCGTTTCTTTTGCTCGCGCGAACGCCAGAGAGTTGCACGATGGTTATTAGGAGGATTGAGATCGTTCGCGAGGGAATTCTCGAAACGGTGCTTTTTATTCGCGGTATCTTTGGCAAATTTTCACGTCACCAAACGTTTCTTCTCGCGTTCGTTCGTGGGAAGAGCGGAAGGTAGTTTGTACACGCAGATGCCCGTAGAGCAAAACGTATTACAAGATAGAGTTTTGCATTTTATGGTCGTACATTAGCACCTCGAGTCTGGGCATTTCAGAAGCGATAGAGAAACTGCGCGACGAGTTCGAAAAGGTGGAGGAGCATGGTCGAAAAAGCAGAGTTCCAGCGAGGCAGAAACTCCACGGTCGAGATCCAAATACCAGGAAACGGGGAACCGATACAAAGAAGTTCCTCGGACCCGGGGTCAAGCAATAGATTTCCAAATCGCTTGCGTAACCTCTCGCGGCAAAAAGGGGAGCACAGGGACGAACGAACGCTTTAAAAGTCGTAATTCCACGAAGAAGGAAAACGCGAGTCTTATTTATCGGCGCTCCCTCGAAACTCGTCCTCGGCCGGTTCGTTTTTTGCACGGGGAGAACAGCCCATCAAAAGTTTGCCGTGAGCAGAAACGATGAAGATTTTAGTTATGCCCCGGCCTCTATCTCCCTTCCACGGCCCCCTCGGCCGTCTTCTTTCTCCTATTTCTCTCTAAATTGAAGAAGCCACCACGTTTTGTCACGCTTTTTAGGCAGAACGCTGTAACGTGCTCGTGATTGCCTCGTACAATTACCTTCTGGTCTTTCTACCGCCTCCCCCCGACCGTCCCCGATGCTCCCACCCCTTTTCAGACGGTCTTTTTCTGTACCCTCCGGTGTGTACGCACACCTACAGCTAATGTACAACACGGTGCGAGCAAGGCATAAAACGACCGAGGCCCTCTTTTTGCCCGGACGCCACGCTTCATTCCGACCAGCGAAATTACCGGCTGCTCTTCCTTTTGGGATAAATGCCCCGGTATGCCCCGACCCCGGGCCCCGGGCCCCGGCTCCGGACCCGCCGCTCGGCGAAAACCGATCGTGAAATTAAGTTCTTCGCCGGTAACTTTTCTTACTCCCGATCGAATTTCCAAATCGCGATCCGCTAATGGTGCACCTTTGCTTTTAAACGTGCGACAATTGTTCGACGCGTTATCTAATTCCTTCCTAGTTTGCAATAGAAATTGCTAGTACGAAAAATATTCATTTATACACGAACCCACCCGTTTATATGAACTGTTTGCCCCCCCGTCAAGTTCGTATAAACGTAGTTCCCCAGTGTGTTTCTATCCATATTTTGATAGTTCCTCGTCGAGTTTGCAGAGGCGGTGAACGCTCCTCGGAAATTTCATCTGGCAGCGCAATAATAGTTTCGGAGCAGCGATAAAAGAGCGAGCCGCGGTGCTCGAGAGTGAAATATCGACGAGCATATCGAACGAACGGTGCGCGAAGATTCGAGGAACGGCGCGTCGTCGTTAATTTCCCGGGGATCCCACGAAGCAGCGTGGCCGGCGTCGCGCGAACAGCGTCGTAATAGCGCCGCGTGTGCTCGCGCGAAGCAAGGTCGACGCGAGCGCGAGCTTACAAGATTCCCCGTTCCCTGGCCCTCCGACGCCTCCACCGCCGCCACCGCCGCCACGGTATCGACCTCTTCCTTCTTCTCTTCGCCGCTGCCACCGCCTCCTCCCGCCCCCCAGGCTCGCGCTAGTAAAATGCACTCGGCTCGTTCGCTTCGCGCGCGCGAAGCCCTCTTTACATTTACATGCCGGACTTCTCGAGGCCGCTACGTGCTCGCGAGGACATCGCGCTCATGAATTTATCCTCCGAAGAGTCCTCTGCCATTCCTCGCCGTCGAGCAGCCAGAGGAGACCGAGATGATAGCCGGATAACGTTCCCGTATCATTGGACCAGTTTTCCGGACACTCTAAACGCCGTGAATCAAAACCTATCGATGGAACTTTGATCGTTTTCGTCGACGTTACCTCGAATTAACCCTTCGAGACGTATTACGGTAACCGTCAGATATTAATGATTTTTAGTCTCTCTAGTCTCTCCTTAGTTTGTAATTACGGTAGGCACATTAGCCGATCGGCCACTCTCCTCCGGTAGAATCGAAAAACCCAAATGACCTTTGTACTATAAAGTATATTAATGAAATCGAACAATTGCGTAGCGTTCGATAAATTTAAATGTATCAGTGCGTCGAGTGGCTCGTTAAATTTGTTTCGCTAACCGAACAGAGTGGAACGAGCGTAGTCGACGAATCTTCAAATCCTGAATATCGAATCTGGAATCCTTCGCCTCGTTTAAATTCCAGAAACCGAGGGAATCGAGCACTCCCACGTCCGATCGGACATTTTTCCCCCGCGAAACACCATGCACACCGCCAGCTCGAGACTTAATCCCGACCGTAAAACAGTCTGATTTATTGGTTACCGCGGATCAACGCGAAACACCGACTAATTAGTATGATTAGCCTGCGCCGCGCGGTCAGCGTATTCGTACGGGCATTTTGCGGCATGAATGGAGCTTCGTCTCGCGCAACGGCTAATATCGGAAAGCTGGCCGATCGACAAGGTAACGAGCGATCACGTTGAAAGGCGAGTAATATCTAGTTACCACGAGCGTGCGTCGTACTTTATGAACGGCTGACTCCGAAGCTCGATAGACCGTAACACGGCCGATCATTATATCGAAGTTGACGCGCCGTTGATATTCACCGAACCTGACAGAATTAACGAAGGAACCAATTAGCGGATAAAAGCTGCAGGGTGAGGGTATCTTGCAAAATCTCGGTCCAGTTTAACGCAACGGTTTCACTCTCGTATTACGATAAATAATCACGAGACTTGGTACGAGAGACTAGCGAATGAACGCTACAAGTATTAACGACATCGAACAGCGAAGTTCTCACAATTACGAAAGCTATCGTCTACTTTTGCTTGTGTACTTTTGGCCCTTGGTTACGTTTCCAAGTCTTGCAGAACAGAAATAAATATGAAACGTTTGTGTTGACTCTGTAAAAAAGTAGAGGGTGGGAATAGACACCCTGTCTGTCGAGGTAGATTCGCGAAATCCCCGGGGTCGTTTTGTTTGGGGTGCGTAGATGCACCGTCAGCGCGGATTCCGCGGTCGGAGATGTAAGTTAATCGGAGAACTGGTCGAAACGAGAGGGAGAGTGATCTAGAGTACCTCTAAAGCTTGCGACTGATTCGTGCGGTTGCACGGCATGCCGCGGGAATTGTAAATAGTGTAGGCAGCGAGGGACGATGCAGAACATCGTGGACCAAGTGGAGGGACACGGAGAAGAGGTGGAACGCGGAGAAGAAAAAGAAAAAGAGAACGATCACGACGAAGAAGAAGCGGGACAGGACAGCCAGGCCGCCGGCGCTGGGCTGCGCGTGTATCCGCCCACGTAATCTTGATTGTCGACACACCTCCACCTCCACCACCTTCTACCACGAAGTGCACCAACACAATCGCGTCGTCGAGCGCACACGACGGACCCCGTGGGCACCTATGCGCGTTCGGATGCAACCTGCGCGATCGCACCAGGGGCGGATCAACCCTAGACGCGCTACTCGCTCGCTCTAAAGTATCCCCTCTAATTGAATGCGCTCAACGCAGTCCATTCTATATAACTTACAACCAGAGTACCGAAACCTTCACCGATTTTAATGGAACTTTGTACGCTGGTAGATTTTCTTCTCCTGTTTACAAAGGTATATTTCAAATCTTGACTATTTGCACTAGAACGATAATAAGAAACTGGAACAACAGAATTCCACTGTGCTCTGTACACCGTCCATACTTGGTACTCGGTCGTTTGGCGGGAAACCGTACGTTTACGCGATTTCATATGAAATTTGCGTGGGCGAGTTGCTCCTCGGCGACGGTAAAAGGGTGCCCGACAAGGAGAAACTGGGAAACAAATGAAGGGACGCGAAGCATAATGGCGCGGTCGTGATGGGATGGAGGGAGGCGTAGGGGGATAAGAAATTGGATAAGAACGTAAGGAGGATTGGTGTGCGCGCGACTAAATTTCTGGCTGTCTGCGTGGCGTCCGTGTAAAGGCAAGGCGCAGGAGTGGCGATGGGGCAGAGGGGAGGCAGAGGTTGGATCCAAGGTGGAGGATTTATGAACGACCGAAACAGGCTGCTAACCCTGGTCCCCTCTGCCTCACCAACCGCCTCTTTTTGCTTTGTATTCCGACCTTAGCGCGAGTAGTATACCTGCTCCCCAGTGGTCCCTCCCCCCTGGCATACGCACGCAAAAAACACAGTTTCATTTCCCTCCGTCAATTTGAATCGTACATTGTTTACTCATCGTTACCGTCATACGTTATCTTCTCCCGCTCAACGTACCGTTTCTGGCGTTCCGTTGTCGACAAGGGGATCACCGGTCGACGCCTCAATGGCGCCGCGACGCGTCCCTGATCCTGCTGGGGGCGTCCCGATCAACCTCCGATTGGAATTGAATGTCACGTTTGGGAAGCGTGTAATTTCGAGACAACCGTGACGCGGGTCGTCGTAATCCGGAAGCACCGCGAGCAAAGATTCCCGATACCGGTCGCTCGGATAGCCGGATCGGCTCCCATCATAATTCCGTAATTCATGGATCCACCTTTATTGAGACGGCAGCACAGACTCTCTTAATTAACTCTCGCCGCGGCCCAATCGGTTCTTGGGATCTAAAATCAATTTAGATCCCGAATGTACGATAGAGCATCCCCCTCGTCCTCTTCCAGGACGCTCGCCGTAGAGAATACCCTCTCGTGGAGAAGGCCAGCGAGGGGCACACCACGGCATGCCCCACGGGCCCACGGGCCGCAATCTCGAGAAAGTGCGACGAGGAGGAACCGAAGGAGAAGCTCGGTGCGCGCCGCGAGACCCCAACAACGACGCTGATGTCGGTGGATACGTGTGTCGTGTATTGTTGCTCTTCGTGGCTCAAGGTTCTTGGACTCGTCTCGACCGGCGCTATAAACGAGGCGGTCTTAGAGACTCGAAAAGTTTTTAACATCCTGTCCGTGCCAATCAAGGATTCTAACCCTAACTCAAACTTGCGTCGGCTCTCGGTTTCACCAAACGGAGACGGCTAATCTGCACTTGCAATGTTCTACCACGATTACCAGCTCCGAAGTGTTATCGGAAATTACGATGTCTCGAATGCCTCGTACGTCAACAAAGATTAGAATAATATAATACATAGACACGTTGTAAAGCTCTAATGAATAAAAAAAAAGGCATCGGTTTCCGAACAGATCGAGAATTTTGCGAAGATTAAATTGCTCGGAATTTGGCGAGAGAAAGAGAAAAAGTGAGCGTCGCTCGCGATGGTGCTGGTGGTTAGGATCCATGGGGGCCTCACGGTGCCCCGTGGTAACGTGGGTAACTTAATATTCCGGGCAATAAATAAGAGAATGCGGCTCTGTCCGCCCCACAAAAAACCCCCTGCGGGCCAAAGAGCAAGACGCCTACGCTTCTCGTAGTACCCACAGTCCGGTCCGCGGCTCGTCCCTTCCTCGTCTCTGGGCCCATGGGCCTGCTCCGGCGATCCTTGCTCGCCGGATGCGCCGCACGAAAAGTTTGTGGGCCCACCTTAACCTCCCGTGGCCCCCACGCTCAACACCCGAACGTTATCCAGCCACGGCATCGCGTAATTAAGTTATTACGCTCGCGGGGAACTCTCGCCGCGCTGCTCGTGCCTCCCCCTCTCTTCCCAGAGGGGAGGATTTCCGAACGATCACTAGCGCGTATTTTGCTTTCTTTATCTTATTATTTTTCTAACAATTTTTAGTACCTGATCGGTTCGTTACCGGTGCAAACTATGCGTTCCTGGCCCTAAGATCAAGCTGTTCCCCATTCAACGTGTCTAAACTCTACGACTCTACTCGTAATTCACAATTTAGACCCTCCGTTTCCCCTGTGATCACGAAACGCCCGCCACTCCGGGCCATTTTATGGACCAGCAGATGTTTCTCGCAACAAAGTTGCGCGCAAAAACAGCATCGAGCCGCGTCCCGGGCTTCTTCCTCGTGATGAAGATTATCACCTCATCGTCCGAAGGGTAAAAACATCGTGCGAAAAACCCGGTGTCTCGGTTCTGTATACTCCGGTGGAACCACAGGAAGCGAGAAATCGGTTACGGAACGTTTCGAATTTTAACTCGATCGGTCTCCCAGCGCTTCGTCGGGAAAGAAAAATACACGACTTATCGAGCGGAAAAGAAAGGGTATGCGCGTTTACCGTCACCTGCCTCGAATTGAGTTTGAAAATTGCTAAACGTGTAATCGAGCTTTCAAAAGTAACTTGTGAAAATTTTGAAAAATTTCCATCGTTTTACAGACCTCGAAGCGTTCTAAATTCCATCGCTACCAACTGCAAGAGGATTCGATCGCGTTTCGTGGGATCTTTATTCGCCGAGACGACTCTGTTACGCAACTCTGGTCCATCGGAGCGTTACACTTGGTGGTTGGAAAGACAGAAAATAGCCTATGGGCGCGGGTCCGTGAAGAATTAAGACCCGAAGCCAAATTCGATGCAGCTTCGATCAGGCTCCGCTTCTTCGAGAGGGTCCCTGGGTTCGTTTCACCTGTTCTTTTTCCCCCCCATCTCGAGTGCTATCTCTTTTAAAGGGCCCAGCATATACGAACGCTTCTAGTCCAACCGGTCCACGGACACAGCGATGCCACCGTGTTCACGGTATGGCCGAAAAACACTGCGGTACCGTGCGTGTGGAACAAGGAGGCTGCGCGGCGAACGACGAAGAGGAGACAACCGACGTACCCGGCAGAATTATTTATGGTGGCTGATAGAGACGCGGGTTCGAGGCAACGTTGTCTAAGAGGCAACAGACCCACGCACTGGCATTCCTGCCTTCTTCCATCCTGTACCGTGCTCCTGTCCTTCTTCCCTTGCGTCTTCTTCTTCTGCTTCTTCGTCCTTTTCGTCTTCCCTTTTCTTGCCGGCCAACTTTATCCTGCTCGACTCGCTCGTCATTCTCCACCTTCTTGGACACGTTCGTCCGACATGGTCCTCCGTGGCGAAGTGTGACGAGTCGTTGGGAATAATTTTCTGAAATAGAGGAGTTTAGGCGACAGAGAATTCTTCGCGCGACCAATATAACCGCCGACAATCCTCGCGGTCTAATTTTTCTCCGCTCATCTTGTTCTTCGCCAGCCGCATCCCTGTTCTGTACTTGCTCGTTCATCGAACCGAATAGTCGTTGCTTTTTGTTCACGTTAATTGCGGTGCACCGTCCTGCGCTTTCCCGGAGCCTAACGACCGGACGAACACCTTTCTTATTCGGCCGTTGGTGCAACGAGTGTACTCGATTCGCCGGTCGACGGGGAATCCTTGTCGTTCGAGTTGTAAACCGACGGTTGCGCGGAGGATTGCGCTCGGCCCTCTCACCTGCACCCCAAACGACGAGCGCGTTTTTAACAAAAAAGAAACCTGGAACTCGGCTAATTGTCGCTGGAACGTCAGCCGGACCCACCGAGGGCAGACTTTTACGACGCACAGACACCATCTTCTTCCGTAGACGGTCCCCCTACCGGTCACCCCTTGTCTTCGGGCTCTACAAGGACGAGCTCGATTTTTTGTCGCGGCGCACCTGCCGGCAGGGTAAATTTTAAATAAGCAAACATTGCAAGCCGAATACAGAAGGGACATACTGCTTGCAGCGCGCTGCACCGTGCTCTTTTTGGCCGGAGACGAACGTCAAACTGTCGGACGTTCGTACCAGGTTCTATTACTCTTTAACACCTGGTTAGAGAGGCTCGATAATTTTCATTCGCGACACGTTCACCGTGTAATATATATTTATACTTCCATTAGTTCTTCGAGGAGTTTCATCCAAATTCATGCACAGGTGCAAAATAATTCGCCTGTGACGACATCTTCTCAGTCAGTCCCCGATCATCGATTTTTTGGGCCCGTTACGCGAGACTCCCTCGAGTTTCCGGATTCGCGGAGAATCGTTTGCGTCGTAGATCGGTGGCCAGAGAGGCCATTGCTTGGCCAGCGGAGAACAAGCGAGGGAGACAGAGATAGTATTTCGTAATCTCCGCCACGCGCTTAATCGGTAATTAAGGCTTAAGGTGACTCCCCCTTTTCCTCTTTCTTTCGCCTTCAGCTCCTTCGACGTGATCCAGCCGCTCCCCTTCGACGCGTCCGCCCGATCCGAGTTATTCCACCGGTATTACAATTTTTTTCTCGCGTGCCTTCACTAGGGCACTCATTAAGGGGAAACCGGAGGGGCGAGCAGCCGGCTCGTAATTAGTGGCACTAACGAGGGGACGTTTCTTGCGGTGCGTGTACGCGCGTAACACCGGTGCATCCGTGCCACGGCATCCGCGATTCCCGATTTTTCTGCCGCCGCCTCCGTCCGCCAGCTCGGCCAGCCTTTTTTTTGTTCCGCCGCTACCTGGCTACCTGACTTCGATGCTGTAACGATTCTATAAGGCCCTCTCGCTGACGATCTCGCCCCGAGACGGTATTTCGTGACTCGCTTTGGCAATGAAAAATCGAACCCTGGGAAACTGGCATTCCGCTAAACTAATCCAGACCTAACCCAAAACCATTCGGAAATAAATCGCAACTGGAACAACGAAAGTACGATTCCCCCCTACTCGCAGATTAATTCGTGGTCTTTCTTCGCTTTACTCAGTTTGCGTAGACGAAATGCAATTACGAGTCTAATTGCGTACGGTTCCCCGAAGCAAATGGCGCTAAGGAAGAAAGTCGGTTTCATGGCACCTAGCGGCCGGTCGTTTTTCAGCGGGAGTCGCAGTGTTTGCCGATTACAGAAGGACCATTAGAAAGACGGAAAAAGAAACAGAAAGGGAGACCGTGCCCCGCTAGAGCCGGCTGCCAATCCTCCTCTCTCCCTCGAAGCGTGTTCGCGATTCCAGACGAGCTTCGCCCTGGAAACGAATTCAACAAGCCGGAGGTCTTCATTCGAATCACGAACGCGAATCACGTCCACGCCGGGGAGGGACACCGTCTCGTAACAAATATGCATCTCCCTCGAACATGATAAATCGTGCTACCAGCGGACGCGATTCAAGCGCCGCATGCGAAACGCGATTAAACGGCCGCTCGGAATGGCGGACGACTAATTAGGAAACTTTTTAACGACTCGTGAGAACCCACAGGAACGACTATGTTCAAGCGCAGAATGGAATTCAAATTTTACAAAGACGAATACCATAGGTTTAGAAATTTCAGTATCTGTAATTCTATGTTATGTTAATTAGAATTGTAAATTGGTTTATACCCAAACATTCATACTTTTCGACAGGACGTCCGCGCAATTTTCCATAAAAAGTGCGTGGACAGAAAATGAGTGGAAAGTCAAGTATGGAAAAGGTTTTTCTGGAAAAGCGGGACACGAACGAGTCCGTGGTGGAAACGCAGTCCATCAGCCGGGGAGATCTTCATCCGAAGTCGCGGAGGCGAATCACGTCCGCGCCGAGACGGGACATCTCCGTAACAAATATGTATCTCCCGCGAACCTCGTACCTCGCATGCGACGACGCACACAGTCCACGGGTGATATATACGCCGTGGCACACGCACCGGGTCCTACCAACGGCTACCAATGCCATCGAGAGAGCTCGTGTATCGTTCTCTCGGGCCCCGAGAGTCCGCCAGCGGGTCTAACTAACTAGCGTACACGTTTCTCTCGGGCCCCGATCTACACACGTCGCTTATGCGTGTGTCTTCGTAGCGATGGAACGGTCCTCGTTTCTCGAGATCGATCGATCCTAAAAAAAACGGGGCCCCTTTGCTCGTCGATCGGATAAATGGGTACAAAGAAGGTTTCCGTGCAATGGCAATATAAACACGTTATACGACAAATTCAATTGCTCGACTAACACCTGCCGTTTTCTGTATCGAACGGTTTACCCCGCAAATAAGTAATAACGAATTTTCCAAGATGAAGTTTTCCAAAAACTGAACAAGACATTTTAGAGTTTGGACCGTTGCAAGGGATGAGGCACCAAGTGGGCCCAGTTCGGCTGGATCGAGGCTTGACTCGAACCTTTCCCTACGAACGGGGAAAGAACTGGACCCTCTAACAAAGAGATGTCTGCCCCGTCGAAGTCCTCGAGAGCGCGGGTGTGTGCATGCGTGTGCGTTCGTCCTCGTGATTACGTTCGTGTTACTTCGGGCATCCTCGTGTCCGAGTATTCGTCCCGAGGGGCCTTTAAGAGGGATTAAGGAGACGCACACGTGACGTTCTCGGTCTCGGTCTTGGTCTCGGGGACCGTAGACGAGCCTGACGGGCACCGGTACAGACCGAGTAAAAAACAAGTATCGATTATCCATCCGGCAGGTTCGCTAATTATCCAAGGGAGAACGATTAAGGCGACAAACGTTTTTAACTCGAACGATCGAGCGAGCGATTAGCCCGCCGAGAGATTACTACCAGTCCCTTTTTTGCCTCAATCGATTCATCGGTCCGGGCGAAAAAATTCTGCCGAATCGTTGAACTTTCAGGACTTTCACTTTCCCACCGTCGCCAAGACACTGTGGCTTCGTTCGAATAACACGCGGTTAACAGTCGGTTTGCGGATGCTCGGATGCCGGGAACGCGTCGCTTTTGGCCCAACGCTGAGTTTGCTTACTCGGACGTCAACGAACCAACGCCTGCAGATTTTTATCTTTGCGTTAAAACACACACACACACACACGGATTCCCGAGCTGTAAACTTTACGATAGATTTACGGTTCGTTGACAAAACTAAAACATTTACCTTGGGAAAAATATTCGACGTAACTGTCTACGACTATACTACCGAAAGTCCGGAGTGCGTTTTTCGGTGGAACGAGATAAGAATATGACAACGAGGGGGCGAGAGAAAGAGAAAAATTTGGACGGTAACGAGTCCCAGCAGGGGTCCCTCGTGTACCAGGCTCCTACTTACTCGGAAGTCGTCCTTAATTCATGCCACGATGCCTTTTTCTGTCGTGGCCCTTCGCGGAAGGCCCGGTGATTCGGTAGTCTGGATAGGGCTACCGCGTCGTCTCTATTATGCCAGCGGACGCGACGATAAAAAGCAGAAACGTTGCCTATTTCGTCTCATCGCGACGACCAGTCCTCGTTCTTCCAATTCTCCGCGTTCCCGTCTTCTCCCATCGACCGAACGAATTTAACGTTTCGACTTTTACGACATTCATACTCCAGAATATAAAAATATATGTGACCAATGCTAATTTATTTGATATAAATTTAGTCAGAATCGAACGACCAATTTAGCGAGAATATCAGATATGTAAGCTTGTCAGCTACACTCTAAAATTGCCAAAGTTAATTTAAGTAAATGTACAAAATGTTTGTCCGGTCGTCTGTTAAACTGTTGCATGTTTCGAACAAACGGAGCACGTTCTCCTCTCCTTTTCCGTGCAGAATAAAGCACGGTTCGCGCTTTCACGAAGAAGCGGAAACGTCGCGACAATGAGCATCGCGGATCGTCAACCTCCAGGCGGGATCTGCGCGCGCTCTTCGGCTCGCTTCCTCCTCGTTGTCGCGGCGATGTTCTTTTTTTAAAAGGACGCCCGACAATGTACCAGCCGCTATAAATACGTACGCACGCGTGAATACGTCGCGACTGTCGCCACGTGTGAAGCAGCTTGAGGGGCCTTCCCCGTCCTCTCTGTCCCTCGCGTTTACGCCGCGCGTACGCATCGGCTGCTCCTCTTCTTCCTTCTTTCGCGACTCCTGCGCGTTGCGTGTTCCTTCGCGAACAACCGAGACCGCGACCGACCATGGAAAAAGCAACAGAGAGAGACGGCCTGTGGAGAATATTCCCGGTCGACATTTTTCTTGTCGGAATGCGGAGTCGTTACGTTCGCGAGGCGTTACGATCGAAACGCCCGAGATGTTCTTACCGGTTTCACGGACTCGAGAAGCGCTTCGCGGTGTCCCTCGACTCCGGGGATTCGAGATCGAGACTCCTAACGACGCTAACTTTCGTGAGTTTCGCGGACAACGCTACGTGATGCCAACAGCTTTCATCAAAACCAGGAATTTTACCCTTAGAAAGCATTTTTATTACGTTTATAGAAAACACCGAGCGTCGAGACTGGATCTTGCACTGTCTTTAACATCGATTACTCGATCATTATATTATTTTTGTACGAGAGACAATTTGAGACAATTTGAGGCAATTTCTTCGAGCAGTGTCAGGTTTTACGAAGACATTGTACCAATAAGCGAAGGAGCGTTTAACGTTCGCGACGTTGTTTTCGTCTATGGTCGTCGGTCTCATTATGGAGCGCTGATCGCCGTCATTTTTTCCGTATTTTCTCCCTGTAATCGCGAGCGCGTCGTTCAATTTCAGGACACCAAAGAGGCAGAGCGGCGAATACCGAGTTCCCCCAAATGAAATTACACCTTTTGATGTGGCACGGACAAGGCCCGTTAATAATCCCGGCGCTGGGAAAAACACGGCCCGGGATCAAAGCGGATTCTGCGTCTGGGAAAATACACGCGAGACCGAGCGTGCAATCACGGGGATCTCTAGTTTACCAAAGATAATTGCTGGTTGTCCATCGGCCGCGAGCATGATTCGGTCGAGACGGAACCAACGAGTCGGGCCCTTCTACAAACTTGTCTCGTCGAAATTAAGAGATCCCCATTCGTCTCGAGAGATCGTGTCGTTGTAAATATCGTCGATGAAATAATTGTGCACGATTTAAACGAAATACTTTTCCCCCTTCCGGTGGGGCAGACGATGACTGAACGGAAACGAAATTTTTAGCCGAAATTAGGCGCGTCTCGCGAGTCGCATACGGTCGTCGTAATCGTGTCAGCAGCCGTTGGACTGGAAACGCGCTTCCCGACGCGGCCATTGGTTCTTGTTCCATTACTTTTAAATATAGTTTCGAATCTAAATGCGCCCGTGAGCTACGCTCTCATTTTTATCGTCCCGTGTTCCGTTCGAGACAAGCTATAAAACGAATTTGGGTGAACGGTCGACGGGTGTCTCTTATATCATCATCGAAAGAAGCAAGGAGGACGAGGACTATGGGGTTTCCGTGGTCTCGAACGCAGTACGGTAATGCACGGTTCAATTTTCACGATCTAACCCCACTCGGAAAAATCTGGTCCCAAATTTGACGAAATTCGATTCTATAACGAACTTGGTGTTCTTTAAACCCCAAGCTCCATAACGCTGAGATAAAAGAGTAATCTTGAAACCGCCAGTTGCTCGCCTCCATGGCGAAGAAAACCCAACGATTCGATTGTTCGCGAGCGACCAAGACAATTAATCCCGGCGTGTGCCATTCTCGCAAACGAAGGTGGTCCTTCTCGGGAATTAAAACAATCCAAACAGTTTAATCGAGCGGCGTCGGAAGCGGAAGCGATTCGATTGTCGGTGTTCGCGGAAATAAAGCGCGAAACCAGGCGGAAGGCGATCGGAATCGACTCTACCGAACGGATCATAGAGTGGTTAATGCGGTGCTGCGGGGTGCGATGACCGTTTAACTTTCGTTTCGTTTATTTTTTTCTTGCTCAAAAGGAATTCCATCTTCGGAGCCGAGCGAAAGAGACAAGTCATGCGGAAAGTCAGCGGCGATATAAAGACATTTGGAGCGGCTAGCTGCTCTCCGGAGTTGTATGCAAATAAGACTTCTCAGCGGCGCGCCACCGCAGATCGTCTTTGTTCCCCGTTTGCGGTCGCGTCTCTCCGCCGTGGATGAAAAAAGCGAAAAAGGGGGTTGCGTCGCTTAGAACAACGCCGGCAAAACAGCGACCGTTAACGCGCGATGACCTTCTCGACAAACTACCCGCGATTCCCTTTCAAGGATTCCAACGAAACCACCGAACTGGAAACGCACGCGATTCGATCATTGTCTCGAACGATCCTCGGGGGTCGGTGAAAGGGTTCGGCAGCGCGTTTGCGGACACTCTTCCGATCGGAACGCTCTCTCGATGCAACGAGACAATTAAGTGTGCGTGCGCCAAACGCGACGGGAGGGGGACGTTTCTTAACCCTTGTGTTGGCAACCGACGTTTTAACCGCGGTACTCGAGTACTCTGAACGTATTCTTTCCATTCATCGAATACAGAATGATAGTTTCGTTCTCCGGAAAACGTAATTCGTCGCTATCAATGCATACTGACGCGACCTCAAAGCCTCGGAATTTTTTCGGCTACGTATCGGTTAGGATTGTCCCGTGCACCGTGGCCCCGAGAGTCCATTATTCGCGGAACTGAACGCGATCGAGCCGAATCCGTCAACATTTCTGAACGCAGTCAAACCGGAGAAAGGGCTCAACGACGCGTGTAAACGCCGAGGTCGTCGCGGCAGAATCGGTATTGTTTCGTCGTCCCCCGGGACAACAGGCGCCGTCGAACTCGAGAAGAACGGGGCGTGTGCCGCGTCGCGACGCGGAACGTCGTTCCACCTTGCGAACAAAGCACGATAGAGGGGGTAACGATTGAAATAATGCGTCGAAACGGGGTCGCGAATCGAGCCCTCGCGTTCAATTACATCGATGGAGCCCTTTCTTCGCACTTGCGAGCCCAGAATCGGTCACCTTTAACCCTTCTGTGCGCGGCCCTCGTCGAGCGGAAGAGAGGCGGTGACACCGCGTTTGGATCGACAAAGGGGCTCGGTGGACCGTGACTAAATCGACGCGACGTACCCCGCGGACTTTATTGCGCGACAATATAATTATTTTGCGTGCTACTCGCGAGTCGGCGAGAGGGAGAGAAGTCAAGCCGGGCGTGTGCCGAGTCGATGGCCAACAATGAGCCGCGGACTCGGCGCGTTTGTTTGCCAAACAATCGACTCGGCTCGCCGAGAGACCGAGCCGTGGCGAAAACAACGAGAAACAATCGGCTATTGTTTACCGTACGCTAAGGAGGAGAGGAGCGGCCCGCGAAGGGAGGAGACGCCGACGTCGGCGTCGCTGACGGCAGGCAGGACCGAGCATTCGGGGGTGGCGGGCTACTCCGACAGGCTTGTTTATGGCCGCTCGAAATATCGTTAATTGACCAAGCCGGCGACCACGGACCGTAAGCCACGCCGATTAAAACTCTCGTTTACAATGTTTCTTCGATCGTCGTACGACGAAACGCTATTCGATACTAAATATAAACCCGATTATCGGCCATTCCGTGGAGCGTACCGTAGCTCGCGGAATTCCCGGAATAGAATTCGCTCCGAATTCTCTGTTTGCCTCGCGATCCGCCCGCGCAATATTAACCCTTTGCGCCCGAGAGCCGACCGGGAGTCGCCACTGGGTTTTACGCAACTCGAGTGCCGGCCGAGAGGCGACCAATTGTTTACGTTTCATTTCGTTCAACTTGGAAGCGTCGACAGTCAATATTGCTCCGCGGTTAAGTTCCTAAACGTACGTGAAATCGAGATCTGCTTCCCGAAAAGATTTCGCTGTGCGTGGGAAACGATCCGAGCCAAAGTTCCAAGGAAATTAATTCGGCAAGACGAGGGGGGAGAGAGGATGAGACGAACGGCCAACAAAAATGGAGAAGCATGCAAATTTATACGTTTTCGAGGCAGAAAAATCGCAGGCAAGCGTACCTTGTCAGTCTCCCCGTAATTGCTTCCATTAAAGGAAATATACGAGAAAAGTGGCTGAGACACCGACCGGCATAAAAGCGCAAATCACCCTTTCGTTGCATTAACGTCGAATTAATGAGTAATTTAGCGTGATCCCTTTCCCCGTCTACCGGGTGCACTCGGTCTCGGAATAATCGTCGTTCATAAATCGGAACGATGAGCCACCGGGCAGGGCGGAAGGGAGGATGGGAAGGGTGGGGATAGGACGGCGCAAAAATAAATACAGAAACCGGTGTGCGTTGGATGGTGATTCTTAAAGCGCGCAGTTGCAGCTGCCGATGGTCGCGATGCAAGCCGCGGACCTTTGCGATCGCTTTACCCATGCAGGCGGAGAGTTTAACAACCAGTAATTGTCCGGCCTGGCCTGTCGGAGCCGTAAAATCCGAGCGAGAGCAAACAACCCGTCGCGATCCGCTCAGGGACGGCTCGCGGCGCTTTGACGCCCGCCGGATTAACTTTTGCAACGCGAGAACCAAGACTTCCAGCTACCGCGATCGTTACGCGTCCCAGAATCCATCGATCCTACGAAACGACCACCAAAATGCCGGACGGTACCGATCTGGATCAACATCAAGGGGTTGCATCCGGACAAACGCGTTCGACGTTTTCCACTGTTTATTAATTCACCCATTTTGCTTAGTCCCATTAACCCAGATTTCCAGTTGCTTAGTCGTTCGCGATTACTCCGATAATTACTCCGTAATTATCTGCTTTCACCCGAATTCGGCGATGCCCGAAGAATTAACGCGCGAAGGGGCAAGAAAAGCCGAGTTGACCGGCGGAAATTCAGGTCACCGTAAATTCATTCTTCTGCCAGAGGCTTTATTAAAAGCCGAACCGAATAATAACGTATAATAACACACATTACGACTCGAAACGAGCATACAATACCTAACCGAGAAATATGTTCTACTGATTTCTGCGATCCAGCGTGCGCCAATTACGTTTAACCGCCAATTTAAACCGAAACTGTTTAATCGGTCCGCCAACTGCGCTTAATACTTGGCTAATATATCGCACTAACGAGGGAAAGACTCGATCTGACCCTTTCCGATTCTACCCTACTTTTGCACGAAGGTTTTACATTACAACTCCTTGTTAATAGGTGTAAATACGATGCGACGCTTCGATAATTTTAAACGTGTACCTAATTAAATTAACCTACGTGGCAATGTGTTACAAGATGAAGGATCTAACCTTTGGTCGCTTCTTTATTTTCGTGAAAATATGTTTCAAACGCAAGTCGTGTAGCATCAAGGGGAACGCAGAGAATAATTAGTCTACTTAGTCTCTATTAAAACTACCCCCAATGTTCTTTTAAATGCCAACTATTCCATAAAATCGATCCAGTCGACATCCTACGAACAATGAAACGTAAATCGTCTGACCGCGCCAAGACAACATTCATTGCAATTATAAACGAAAGTAATAAAAAAAACAGAAAAAGAATATTCGGTGAACGGGAGTCGAACCCGTGACCTCGAGCACAAGAACCATCCGTTCATACTATCCGTGCAACGGTCGTTTCGATAAGAGAAAGTGATATTCACGGAACATTTTACAAGATATATTGCTTTAATTAGTCATATCTTTGGAATTAACTTTTGGAAAGGCGGGGGTAGCTGAACGAAGCGACGCTGGATGACCTTAAGTGGCCAGTTTATTTGTTCCGATAGGAGCATTCTTCTCATAGTTTGTTAGTCCTATATACGGGAGAATGCTCAGATTCAGTTTTAAAAATACGAATCGACTGTTAGGAAACTTTTAGTCCAAAGATTCTCGGTCGGAGTTGCGAGATCGATGAAAGAGACGGGTTAGCGCCGTGTTCCCGGGAAGAGAAGACACGATCGCGTCTAAAACCCGATCGCGATTAGACGAACGGCAAAAGAGGGACGAAGGATGGGACGACATTAGCAACGTGACCGAATGGGATCGTTTGCGGCAGCCACGATCTGGAAGCCAATCGATCCGATCTAATCGAACCGGTGAGACCGCTATTTCGTCGAACGAACGCCTACCGTTCGATTCGCTCGAGCAACGATTAAAAATTTCGTGGAAAATAATTAGTAAACCGACTCGTTAAGGTTTCCGATTAAATCGCAACCTGGAAATAATCGAGGACGAGTAATCGATCGCGGAGTGCGGCAATTACCGTGGCGAATTTTAACATATTCGAGAAGACACTTGAACGGGCATTCTACCGTATTATTTGTTGCATCGAATTATACATTTTCTCGAAGAATATCTCCGACGATTATTAGTTATTAGTTCGGATTACTTATCGGTAAAGCTAATCGGAAACTGTAACGCGATCTAATCAAGAGTCCTTGGGGAACATGCTCGTTAACAGTGTCCAGTTTTCATAAGCTCGCTCGAATAGCAAATTCATCAATGTCAGGGGCCGCGGGTATCGGACCGCTGGACTCTCTGTCATGCGTCCGATAATGACAGTCCCGAAAGAGATTCCCCGTCGTCGGGCGTTTCCCGATCATCGATATTATCCAATCGCGTCGCGAAACTCGCTGCACGATCAGACGCGACGTTACAAAACGCCGCTCTGCACGCACTCGCACGAAAACACGCACGCACGGCCGTATCCGCGATATTTATCGAGGCGATTCTGAATCCGCGGCGGGGCATAATAATCGTCGCCGTTTAACATAATCCTTAGACACGTCTATTAACGTCTACACGAGCGGGACCGTTCGCTAATTACTCGAGCGTCCCACGACGAGCGACGATCGCCGCGCGTCTCACGCGACCGGCATCGAGAGGACGCTTGCTCGCACGCACACGATCGCGCGTATTGCGAGGAAGACCGGGTCTGGACGCGCGTGTACGTACATCAGTCGCTTATGTAAGGGGGCGAGGAAAGTCGCATCCCGGCGATTAACATGTGGTAACAGGTAACTCGTTCGTACATGCGCTCGGATACGCTTGAGAGATCGATCACGACGCGAGACTCGTTTCCTTCGCCCTTTTTATTTTCTGTCTCTTTTTTTATTCCCTTTTATCATTTTCCTTTTTTCTCCATTCGTTCCTCCGGAACGCGCCGCTCTGAAACCGGAATGATATCGAGGTACCTGGTCGACGAGGAAATTAACGAGTTTTTATTCGGGCCCCTTTGGCCGATTGTTCGACGTGTATCGTATTATGGATGCAAATAGGATGTAATTTCATTAAAGGGACGTTACTTCGAATTACTCGCGATCGCCCTGCGTACCCCCTGGTTCAGAAAAGGGGATCGAGCCGATTAATACAGTTATTTGAGAATTTAGCGGACGCGACGCGCCGGGAATCGCAATGTCCACCGCGTAGAGATCGTTTGCTACGCCGATGCCCGCCTCACTCGATCGCTTTCTGTGCTGCTGTACGTCTTCCAGCTGCCTCTGTTATTAAGTTGCTATCGATCTTATCGGGCTGTGATCAGCCTCTGACGTTCGTGCTGGATGGAGGCTGTGTTTGCATAAGGATGAGTTTGGATAAATATGTACGAGCCGGCCACTGCTTCCACAACGAATTAACATTATTTTCAAACGGAATTAAGTCAAATTTGAAAAGATTATCCTTCCACGGTTTAATTTACTGGTTAATTGGAAACCAATTCCGCTAATTGTGCTCGACGATGTAGCGCGTCGAAATTATAATTTATCATCGAATTAAAATTTTCATTTCGACAATGTTCCAGGTGCATGCCTAAGTATTTGGGCTAATGCGCGAAATGGAATTCTTTCGTTTCCGGATCGTATGCCGTACGTGAGCGTCGGGGGATCGCGTCGGGGTCGATTTTCATAAGGAAACGTGGGAGGAAACCGACTCGCGATGTTTGCTTTGGATGCGTTAGGGTTTCGCGCGCGCTTTTACGCGGCGAGCTGCGCCGTGCTGTGCCGTGCTGCGCGTCATTATCGGACAACGAACGCAATGAAATGAGAGAACTGGTTCTCCCGCGTTGTGTCCATCCGTCTGTACGATTGCCTGCTGGCATCGGTGGTTCCTCCTGCGGGAGGCGATCCTCTCTCGTTTTCCTCTTCGACGCGCTCCACCCGCCTCGGGTTTTCTCGCTTTCGTCCCGTTTCGTCGCCTCCTTCGTCTCGCTCGCGAGAACAGTAGGCGAAAACACTGATCGTAACAAGATCTATAAAGCAGCATCGTAACGATCCACGAAGAAACGCGATTCAAGATCGACGCGTTGACTAAATGTGGGAATCGGTCGAGACACGGAGTTCCTTATCGGAACCGGATCGCCTAATCGCGATTACAACTCGGATAAACGGTCCCGGAGTTTCAGTCGATATACGCCAGCTTCGATCGAAAGAAGTCCCCCGAGCAACAACAAGACAACTAAACTTTCTCCTTTCTCGATCGGAAACGAAGGCGTGCGAGGCGGGTGGTGCGAGTTTTCGAACGATTCCGCGAATCTCGCGGCTCGTTTCCACGTCGTTAACGCGATTGGAAGAAAAACCGATGACAGAGAGCATCTCCGACGGTCTCCTTTCACGGAAACGGACAACGGATAATTTCCTTTTTAGCGGGCCGGTCGAGGTCGGCGCAATTTCCGCCCGTGAGACTCTCTCTTCGAGCCATTCTCCTCGGTCGGTCATCTCCATGACAATAATAGAGATATTTCACGAACCGGGTCGGTGAATTTGAAAACCGACGGTCCCTTTAGCCGCGTTGGGCCAGAGGCCCGAGCAACGTCCCAACGGGCCCGGCGAGAATAAGAATTAGGAATTAGGCGTCTCGTGGCCGTCGCTACGGACACGGTCCTCTACCGGTGAAACTCCCGTGGAAAGAATAAGAAAAAACGCTCAATAGGGCCCCCCGTTCGTGGTCGGTGCGCATACCTGAGACCTCGAAGGGTCAGAGACGAGAGGCGTCTTCCTCCAGAACCAGGACCACGAGCATCCGGGAAATTCTCTCGAGAAACGCTTCGCGCAACAGGCCCACCGTCTATATCTTTCACGGAGATCTGTGTAATGGACGTTGTTTTAGAGAGTCGTCGCGAGTCTGTATTAATTTCTGGACGGTCTACGTGTCGTGTTTTGGAATCGACAAGCTTCGGGAATGTCGTTCGTCGGCGACAGATGGTACACGCGAATTCTCCAGCACGAACGCTGGAGATTCCCCTTTCCTTTAAATCTAGTATCGTCGAATTCAGGATTTGCGTAGACACATCGGGATTAAGTTATATATTTTCGAGACGCGTTTATCTTTTTAAATTACCTATAGTATGATTTTTATTTTGTTTCGCCTTATATATTACTTCTCTTTGTACAAAAGACTCACCCTCTTTTCGCTGTGACAGGGCGGCGGTCTTCACATTTTCGGATCGATCCTTTTCAGCGATCGACGTTCGGTTGCGCGCGAAGCTGAAGGAACGCAATCGCGAGAGCGACGATTCGTCAAACGATTCGAGAAATAGGGACGATCTAGGAATCGCGATGCGCAACATCGGCACTGGACGTCTTCATCTCGAGCGTCCGTCCGTTCTCGCCTTTTCTACTTCTCTCTCCTCGGTTCGCACAACTCACGTCCGGGCAATCAGGTATGATTGGCTCGATCCACGCTTTCGCGCTAACCACTTTATCAAAGCGTCCGTTCTAAATAAACCTGCATTTGATTACAGCCCCGTGCCACCTTGTCGTTATCGTCCCTTATACCTTCTCCTTCCTTCGCGCCTTCCGATCGAATCGTTTCACTTCACCGGCGAAGAATTATCTCATCCTTTAGCGGTGCGACCGATCGTCCGCTTGGCTGACCGCGTCTTGGAATTGTTTTCGAGCGGAAAAACAATTCGTCGACAAAGAGAGAGAGAGAGAGAAAGAGGGAGAGAGGGAGGCCAATTTTCCCGACAGCTCGTAACGTTCGTTGCACGGAAACGGGCTCTTTAATTCCGGGGCACTTTTCACCTTGACCGATCGGCTCGAAAGAAACCTATGTTCGATGTTGGAGCCGTCGATCCTCACTTCCGAATCCCGAATCCCGAATCGCGAATCGCGAAGCGAACAACACCACCGAAAGAGGAACGGAACTCGCGACAGGACAGCGTGTCTGGAGGAACGCTCGCGACTCGCCTGGACGATGGTCCGAGTTGGAGTCCCCGGCGAGCAGCGTGTCGAACGCGCAGAGAGGAGATCGAATCGTCGGTGGAACCGGTAGGACTCCGTGGCGGCCAATTCCGTCGGCTCGAGCTGCTCCCGTGCGTTGGACAACGACACACCGCTGGATCGAAATAGTGTTCGTAGTGTTGGCTTGAAGCGCGTCGGAACACAACTGAAGCGGTAGGACCACCCAGTCGGTCGAGGGCCCCTGCCCCGTCCGGATACAGTTCCCTGGCTATGCCGTGCAACCTCTCCCACTACCGCCTCACGACTCCTCTGCGCCACGCTATACTCCCTGATTGAGCTGGACTCTAGCAGGTGCCTCAATGTCTTACTCCGGGGATGGAAGATTGGTTTGGCAAGGGAGAAAGGAAGGGAAGGAGTCGGCCGAGGGCGAACGTACGAATCGAGGAAAGGAAGGAAGGAAGGAAGGAAGGAAGGAAGGAAGCAAGAAAGGTAGGAAGGAAGAAACGAAGCCTGGCTGGCTGGCTGGCTGACTACCTCTGACGATGATGTCTGCTGGCTGATTGGCCGGGAACCTTCGCTTGATGCGATGACGGAGAAACTATTGGGGAGGTCAAAAACTAATTCCCCTTTTTACCCGATAGATCTAATACATTTACTACGGTTTAAATTTCGATTAGTATAGTATTTTACGCCACTTTCCTAAAAATGTTTATTCCTTCCTTTCATTCGAGCATGTTTTTAACGATGGTGGACGATAACTCGTGCGATACGATGTAAACTTGCGTAATAAATTCACGATGGAAAGTAGAACGCAAGATTAAAGTTTACTCTAAAGCAATAACTATTTTCTTCTTCGTCCGACGCGAAGAGTGATTACGCATATATTTAAGTGGACGAACGAGAGACGAGGTTAATAACTATAGACCAATCTCGTTACCGAACGAAAATTATTCGAGAAAATTGTCACTTCGAAACTGCCGCCTCTTACAGCGAACATGATCTGTGACGAGAAACGTGCCATTATTTACTATCTACGGTTATCAATCTATCGTTATTTTCTCTTACATCTCGATGGCTCTTGAACGACCAAAACAACTTGACGCTGAACACACAAATCTTAAACGAGCTTTCGATACAGTTAATCGTGATATATTGTATTTGTTGCTAAGCTCAACCGTCTTGAATTTATATCAAACGAGCAGCTTATTAAATCAGCTTAAAAGAGCTATTCATCTTCGAGTACTCGAGTTGTCACGATCACTGGCTATAACTCTACTTGTTTTCACGCCGTTTCCGGTATTTCTCGGAGAATTGCCTCGAGAATTATCGTTATTCGCATTATTTATTAACTCTTCGGAATGTCAAAAATTGGGACTAATCTTTTAGGAACAGTCTTTTCAACTTGCAATCGGACGTTCATCGTTTCGAATTGTGGCGTACAATGAATCGTTTACGTTACGTTATCCACGGCACGATTCCTATCATTCCATATACCTGAAAAATGCAGTTTCAACGCCTGTTAATTGCGCTCACGAGCTCGGAATTCTATTTGACTCTTCCCTTAGCTGTTCCAACGATTATAAGTATATTCTCGGCTAAGCCATCCAAGTTCTCGGATTCCTGCGTCCGCTCGCGACTGACTTCGACTATCTCTTTGCCACTACACTTGGTAACAGAAAGATAGCACCCTGCATAAGTATAATTTTGAGAAATTCATACAACAAATTTCCGTTTTTGTTGCATCGAAATAATACAGTCAGTGTAATCGACGAAGAAAAATGATTCAGGCCGATTTTATAAAGACTACGAGTTTGGGAAGGGGTTGACGCTTAATCGCGCGAGTATTCGGCCGGATAAAATCGCAGCAGCCGGCTTCTCGCGATTTAGGATGGTGCGTCGATCGCGGGTACGCGAGTTAATTGAACGCGCGAAGGTCGGAGGCGAGAGAATCGCGACGAAACGATTTTTCCGAGCCCGTTTTAATCTGTGCACAGCCTGCCGGCGCGATAAGCTCGATGCAAATTTAACGACGCCCATTAAGGGAGACATCACCTCGAGGCGCCTTAACGACAGCTCTTAAATCCTCGGGATCCGCGAGCCGTTCTGTTATCCGCGCAAAGGAACGGACGAGATCGTTTAGCCGATCGCCCCGCCAGCGATAAGATCGAATCGAGATTCGTCGCGTTAATTGCTGCTCGATTTTTTCCCTTTCGTGCGCTTAGTTTCCGAGCCAAGTCCGGTCGTTCGTCCGCGACGATCGACGATCGGGGATCGAGGGAATCGAAACGACGATAATCGGAACGAATTCAACCGGATTCCCCGGCCACGAATCACACTTCGCGGCGCAATAACTTGCTTCTTCCGTTTCGAAGAGAGAGAAACACGCGCCACGGCGATTGCAACGAGCGCCCAAAGAGCCAGAGTGGGAGAACTGAACGATAGGTGGGGATAGTCCTGTTGTAACCTCGAACAGCCAATCGTTTTAATCCCCACTATACGGAATCTTTCAATATTATATCAATTTCATAAAACAGTTAATATTTTGTAGCGAAAGTTAATCTTTCTACCTAAGGCGTTTCATTCGAACGCTAATTGCATCGCGAAACGATTAAGATTCGTTCGTTTTTAATAGAAATCTCGGTTGTTTTTCTACTCATTTCCTGTTTCGTTCGTGATCGTCTTTGATACTAATGTCTCGGGCAAGCTCGAATTTTATTGATCACTTTACGGTCTCGTATCGTTCGACTTTAGCCGAGCTCGTCCGCGAAGAAGAACCACGGCGTCTTTTTTGCCCGGTGATTTAACGTGCTAATTTTCAGTAAAGTAGCAAGTGGAATGATTCGTTATAGTACTCGCAAATACCGTGGACGTAAAAAAGCTACTGGTGAAAAACCTATTTCACGGTGGATGCGTTAGGTTCCGTGCAAGCGTAAATCAGCTCAGCGTAGGCCAACGAAGTAAATAAAGTGCTCGCGATAATTGCCTGTGCTCGCATTCTCCAAGATTCTACGCGCTGACTGAATTTCGTGCTCCTTCGTCGTGGTTTTTTCGCCCCGGAAATAATGAAGACGAGACGAGACCAAAGTCTGTCGGGAGGAAGCGCTTTATTAGAAAGATGGTTCGAATCTTTTTGTTATCTCGGGAATCGAATTGGATCTGAAATTATTACGACGACGCGTGCGAAACGTTCATTTCGAAAGTATCGTTCCAGCGTAAAATTCTCTGTAACTCGATAACAAGATCAAATAGCAATATTTCTTATTGTTTTTAAGCTCAGAATGTATAGAATTTAATACCAACAAACACAGAAATTCTTAGCCCGTAAAATATCTGTCGAACGAAATATCCCAGTCACGGTAATTTATTTTTCTCGCAATAGTTAATGAATGAATTCAACGAGAGATGCTTCTCATAGTTAAGAAAATGAACAAAGAAATCGGTTGCTTGATTTTCAGACATTTTTCTTCCTTTCAGCGTTATTAAAGCAACAAATATATTCGCGAGTACGAGGAATCTCAAAAAACGTACTACAATTTACACAGAATTTCCATTTGCGATTAATTAAGATGCAATCAATTAAGGGAGCCACCGGCTGTTGAGAAGGTTAACCGGTAACGAGCGGAACGAACGAAAGTATCGTTGTAAAGAGAAGTTGGCACGGCAACAATGTAATTGATTGAATTCCCGCGTTTGATAAATAATTCAATTAAAGTCGGGGGGAAGGCAGTGGTCGGGGGAGAAGACATTGAAAAATTTTGCAAGTATAAAAACTTCTCAAGTTGTTAATACGAAGCGTTGTCCTTGGAACAAGAATGCGACGCGTTGCAGTCGCGATTACAAAAACGCCACTCTTATTTGGAAATATACAGGGAGTTCAGCCACCTCTGGAAAAAATTTGAAAGGGAGATTCTAGAGGCCAAAATAAGACGAAAATCAAGAATACCAATTTGTTGATGAAGGCTTTGTTAAACAGTTATTAACGTTTAAACTTCCGACCGTACTGAATTTTTTTCTCGAAAATGCGCAAGATTTCGGGGGTATGTCTATTAACCAAAAATGATTGTAATTGACCCCCGCAACCGAAAATAATTTTTCCAAAACGATTTGAAATTTTTTAATTTTGTCGAAAAATTTCACACCTTCTCGAATTTTTTTCTAGAAAGTGGGTAGGATTTCGGGGGTATGTGTATTCACCAAAAATGATTGTAATTGACCCCCGCAACCGAAAATAATTTTTCCAGAACGATTTGAAATTTTTTAATTTAATTGGTAATAACTTTTTAACGAAGCCACCATCAACAAATTGGTATTCTTGGTATTTTCCCAGGGGTAGCCGAACACCCTGTATATTCTTGGTTCTCTCGGACACAGTATTAACCTTTCGACTTGCAGCAAGGGCTCGCGTTCGTTAATTATTAACGAATAACAAAGATGGCCGCGCGGCGAGTGGGTTAAAGATGATGTAAGAATTGGAAGACCAAGCACATCGAGAACCGATAAAAAGGGTGTTAAAGACGGGGGAATGTCCGGAGCTCGTCGCGGCGGATAAAACGTTTCGAACGAAGCGTCTCGTAGAAAGTCCTTGCGACTCTTCTTTTCGACGAGCGGGCATCGGATGTCCCTTGATTCCCATAAAGAGCAAATTGCTCTGGCGGCGACTCAATATTTCTCGGAGCCAAGTATCTGTGTCGGAGTGGCGTGCGCGGGCCGGTGAAAAACCGGCGCGCATAAACGCGGGGCCCCGGTTCCGAATGGTAAATCACGCCACACCCCCATAGGGAGGAACGGCGAGCGCGGATGTTAGTCGCCGGGATCGCGAGGCTTTTCCACAATCTCGATCGGTCGTGGTGCAATTTCGTGCGCGACTTACGTGCATGAGCGCGAGATTTAAGTATATACCTGCTTACGACGGGGGTAATTCCACGTCGTCGTACCGCCATAAAGCCACGGCGCGCAGAGTTCACGGTTATGGGGTCTGCGGCTCTTCCTCCGGGTCTCTCTTTCGCCAACGCGTTCTACGTTTTCGTTCTTTCTCGCGCGGCGCGGTTCTTACGGGGCTTTATGGTCAGAGTCATGGGATCGTGGACCGGCCGGATCCCATGATCGATGGGGCTTTGGCTTAACCCCTCTGGACTGGACCGAACAACCCATGCTGCCTCCGGCACGCGGTTACACGCTCTGCCCTCTCCACGTTTTCTCCGTCGATTTCTCTTCCCTTTTCTTTCTGGATCTCTTTTGGAATGTCCACCTCTCGCGTTCGAGACGCATGCTTTATCCGGGCCGACGCTCGCGAATCCGCGCCCGCCGCTAACGGTTCAACCTGGGCCCGTACCGTGCAACGTTCACCGGGGATTCTTGCGATTTATGCTGCCACCGAGGGGGACGCCCGAGCTTGAGATATTCCCGATTAACTTTACTCCAGCCCCCGTTCAACCGGCACTCGACGACGACCACGGTTTATTTCGCAGCTTCCCTAGCACCATTATTATTGGCCGTACGCAACGATGGTTACTCCTGTCGTCACGGCTATTCGTCGAATCTGACAGGAAACGAGCTCTGGAAAAATGGAGGAAGAATCGAACCTGTATATTCCATCGTCGCGACGATGCGGGGAAGAGGTTGTGAGGCGCGTCGCCGGCGCCTTAATTAAAAAACAGAGGAACCCCCAGTGGGCTGAAACCCTTACGGTAGAACCGGCGAGCAACGAGAGAAGTCATCATTGCGGGGCAATCGTTCGAACTAATTGTACGATTTCGATATGATTCTATGGCCGGCGGAAGGCCGATTTCTTGGCCCGGTGCACGCGTGTGTGTGCGCGCAGCCCCTAATAATATGTGGACGGAAAGATCGTGATGGGATCGAAGGGATTATTACGCTCCGCGAAGAGGGGAGGGTCTCGGATCGAGATAAAAGCAGGAAGAAACCGCAAGAAAGCTGGACCGAGAGGGGTAACAGCGGGTTGCCCGGTGCAACGAAGATGGAGAAAAAGACGGCGCGGCCAAGGGAGGGACGAGTGAGAGATTTGAGAGTAAAAGAGGCAGATAGGCGGGTACGAAGCCCAGAGAGGATAATTGAGTTATTACTGCAATTGTAGACCACCTTGGAGGCCCCGGAACGACCATAACAGGTTCTGAAAATCGCATTCGTATCTGCCTACGATTCTCCGGCTCTTTAGCGATAAAGGATTATCGTCGGGATGTACGCGACGACGATTACGCGTGTGCACGGACGACAGCCTGCAAACGCTAGCCACCGCGCGACGCGACGATCCAACCAGTAACCGGGGAATAATGTCGCCTGACTCGTCAACAACCTACTCGAACGAAACGCGCGATAAGTGGAAACGATCCAATTCGAGCCAACCGAGTCGACGTTCAACGAAGGAGGAACCGTGCACGGCAAGGACGCTCATCGTCGATGTCGTCGAATAGGGTGTAAGCACCTTGGACAACTTAGGACAGGATTAGATGGTTTACCGAGGTTGGAACTTCTTTAGTAGATAAGCGTGGGAGAATTTAGCTGGTCCATTCTGATGCGGGCGATGGAATCTTGTTCTTTCTTTGGCTCTTCGACAGTTTCGCATAATTCAGTTCTTCTCGAGGATAAACGCGACTCCGATCGAAGGATTTCTGTTCTACTCACCACCAGGTTGGGAAAAGGACCGATTAAAGTGTAGAGAGACTACTCACCTGAAACAGAAAAAGAAAGAGCAATTAATCGAGGTTCGGTCGACCGAAACGCGGCAAAGAGATGAAAAGGTGCGGGCAACAGTGTCTTCCGTTCGAGAAAGCGGAACCTAGCGTTCCTAAATTATTATAGAACGAAATTGGTGGGTGCCGCGACGACCACTGGCGTATATCTAGCAAACAGCCGGGTGCAAATAAGCCGAAAATTAGCTTCTTCCGTCAAACAACATGCTTATCTTCCGAAACTTGTACTTTTTTACGAACAACATCTGACTCTCGTGCATCGTGTGGTCGTCGTGGAACCAGCGTACTTTGTAAATTTTTAATTAACTCGCGAGAGAAAAGCTTAATTCGGAATGGAGTAAGTCGGAAGTGTCGGTCACCAGTGAGCACCGTGTCAGCGGACGCGTCGACTGACCCCCCTGGATAGCGGATAGAGCCGCTAACCGTTCGACGGGGACAACATAATTTCAAGGCTGGGAACAGTAACGAGACTCGTCCCGGTAGCGTGAAACGAAAACGGGCATAGGAATTAATGGGCGATGGTTCGCGGTGTGTCCTTGGCACCGAGAACGTCAGAACGAGGCACCGTAGCTCGAGATTTTAATCACGAATTTCTGTTCGGAGAGCTGCTCGGTAGCCGGGCGGACATCGGTGACTCAGGAACTCCGCGCGCCAACCGACGGTCGAACGCTTCCGAGAAACCGACGAGGCCGCCACCTTGGCTGCGGGCTAAGCGAGAGACTCGGCCGAATTAAGTCGTTATTTCGGCAGATGGTCGGTTTTCGGAGATCCAACGCGTGATCGCGGACTCCCGAGACCCCGTGAACGCGTAACAAGCGTCAATGTTACCATCTGTCCGGTTAATGGCGCTTGCTGACTGAGGATATAATCAGATTCCACCCGAATCCTCAGCAATTTGACGCAGCTGAGCCCTGCCCGAGAGTCCCTTAGAAACTCGACAGATTTTCGACCACAGATAATTTCTACAGAATTTAGAAACGTGGTGCGTCGAAAAGATTTTAGTTATCAGACTAATATTTGTAAATTATAATCTCCACGATAAAAATTGTTCCTCGAGCGAAAGAACACGCGGAGATCCTTGGAAACAACGCGGGTTCTCGGACGTTACGCGAAACGCGTTCCTCTCGCAGTCTTGTAGCCGACCAGGACGGCCGTGTTCATCCTCTTGTTTTCTTGCTCGCGCCGATCGAGGCGTCGAGGATAAATCGCCTTAGCAAGAGTATTAAGGAGAGCCGTGAATTCGTTCCTGTACACGCATACTTCCCCGTCTCTGTCCTTCCTCCTCCGAGGCCTCTTATCCTTCGGCCGGTTTCGGCCACGAAAAACGTCCGCGTTCTCGCGCGCCTGCCTCTACGTGTGTGCGTTTCTAATCCTGAAAACCTACACCCCATGCAAATTGCGAGAGCCACTCGGATCGTAATCTCGAGCCTAGGAAAAGGGTGGCTCTCGCTCCGAGTAAAGCCGGCCTCGTGACTTTGGAGACGATTTCTCTTCGGTATGCATCCTCCTCTCGCGGCAAGTGCGACAATTTCACCAAGTTTTACGCGTACGGAACATTTAGCGTGAACAATAGTTCTTCGAGATTCGTACGTTGTATTTTTAAGGAACAGATTTTCGGGAAGACGATGGCGGCTTCAAAGTCCTCCGGTTATTGTTTCGTCGGACTGTTTTACGACTCCGAAGCCGTTGGAGGAACTCACGGTGTGCGAAATACACGGAGGGCTTTAAAACGTTTCAAGGTGTTCAATATATTCGGCAGCGTTCGTGCTCCGAGACGGTTGAAATCGTCTTCATCCCATCGCTACCCAAACTCTGCCTCCGGCGATGAATTCGTAATTGAGGCGTTAAATCTCGAACGAGCCGTTTTGGCTCCTTCGCGAAGATCCGTCCGTGGAAGGTAGAGCACGAAATTGTTGTCGAGGCTCCCTTACGATTGCCCCTTACCTTTCGACGTCTCTCGAAAACCACTTTCCGTGCATCTTCCCCGTCGATCCGCAACGCAACCGCATCGAGGAGTCGTGCAATTTTTCTCTTCGCGCACGCTAATTAACGTTTCCTGTTCGTTTCTTTCGGCTTCTGTCTTTCTTTTAACCGACCAATTTTTCGTAAAACAAAGTTCGTCCGAGTTCACCCTATTTCTAACTTTCGTTTTCCAGGAAGCTAGGTCTCTTAATGACCGGGGCACAGATAACGGGGATGGTCGATGCGGTTCCAGGAACCGATGGGGGCAAGCACAGTTTCTGGTCGACGAAATATTCCCGATATTTGTGTTTCAATTTTCGAGCAGAGGAACACTCATAACCTGAATCGTCCGGCCGAAAAAGGACAGCAAACTGGCGATCGTTCGAACCTGAATCGGAAGCAGTCCGTCCGTGTCCCGTCCTCCTGGAAGCCCGCGAGTCTACGCAAGAAACCGGCACGGTCGATTCGGTTGTTCGGCGATCGTTCGAACCGCGACCTAAACGCGACGGCGAAACAGCGGTCCATTGTCTTTATTTTGCGCTCGTGGGACCGGCCGGCATGTGGCGGCATATTTTGGAGCTTCTTATACGTTGCTCGATCGGCTGTTCGCAGACTCCGGTCCGCGTTTCCACGTCACGTACACAGGGTCGCGCGTACGCGTTCTATATAAGTACGTATACACACATAGGTGGCTTCGAAAGGTTTACAAGCTACATAATAGTCGCGAAAGAGAGAAGGAAAGGGGGGTGGTGCGAGGTCGGCGACGCGAGCGGGAGAGGAAACGGACACGCAGAAGCGAGAGACCGGGGAGGATACAGAGAAGGGCATGTAACGGGAGGACGCGGAGATATATAAAGGCACGATGTATCGAGGTATACAACAGGCCTAGTAAGTTACACCTTCTGCCCTTATCTGTGAAGATCGGTTCGGGTACTCGGATACCCGGCCTTCTTCTGCCTCCTTTTCGCTCCCTTTCTTCTCTTATCTCCGTCCTCCGACCCTCCCTCGCCCTCTGAATAACTTTACTACCGGTTTCGTGCTGCCTCGCGCCAGCCACTAAACTTTCGGGATAACGCGCGCCTCCTACGCCTCCTGCCCCTCGCCCCTCTTCCCAAAGGTTTTCGTCCTCCGGGACGCGCGTCCATCCTCTCGACCTACGAGTCGTCGGAATACTTGCGCTTCGGAGGAACGCGCGTTGCGTCAAATTGTTCGATCATCTTGTATTTTTTTTTTCTCTCTACGACCATCGTGCAACAAAGTACAAACGCAAGACTCGAGTACAATTACCTTACCGAACGTTTTCTTCGATATTAATCGATTCAATCGTTAAATCAGAGTTAGGTGGCTAATCGAACAAACGGAGGAACAAACGAAGCTCCCAACTAGTTTCAATAATTCCACCGTACATCCTAATTTACCGCGGAGTTACGAAACAATACCGCGAGAGAGTATCGAGTGTCCCGTGCTATCGATGGGGGCATCGATCGAAGAGATACGCCGAGCTCGATCGACCAAGAAGATCTCGTCGATCCCGGACTCGACTCCCTCGTAAAAGTCTTTCGAGTAGGGCCACCGTGTTACCTGAGCCTTTTCGCTGGGATAGCAGCCATCTCTCCCTCCCTGCTCTCTCTCCCCCGAAGCCATTCCCATTCTTCCCTCTTTCATCAGCCCGGGAAGAGTACCTCGAAGAAGTAACATTTGCATGGAGGCGCGTTTGCACAGAAGCTGTGACGGCTTATTAGCCTGGAAGCAGCTGCGTGCCGGTAATGAGGCCCAATCTCGCGTTTGCGCATAATACTCTCTTTCGGTTAGGCCTCGCAACCCCGTCGCGGACCTCTGCCTTTTCAAACTCCTCCCTCGCCCGTCCCGTTTCACCTACTACGATATTTCCCTTTGGGACCGGACAAGTACCAACATATGGCTAGTAAAAATGTGTTTTGGAACTATCGTACGCTTCGAAATCAAGCGAAACAAGCGACGCTCTTGTGTAAGAATAATTCTAAAAATTTCAAGGAAAGGAAACCACCCCCATCGTATAAAAAATCGGCACAACCGTTGTTGCCACTTCGCGAAAAGCCATAACATGGACGCGTTGGTTTTCCAACCGTTTCTTTTTGGCTTATCAGAGTTGGTTCGAAGCGGGCGCCCCCGACGATTGTTTTCGGCAAACGTCTCGAATTCCGACGGGAGCCGTTCGTGCGCAATTTCGGACCGCTTATTCCGCGGCACGCAAAGATAACTGCTTCATCCTGTTAACCTCCGGTCCTGGCAGGCCGCGTTTACGCGGGAATTTAATAATTGCCACGGTAATGACAAACCGCGGGAAAGGGTGTACCCGAGGCATCGGAGGGATGTCGACGCAGCGTCCTCCAAGAGCGAACCGACCGACGTGCTTTGTTCGCGATAATTTGCTGGCCATCGAGGGCGAAACGTCGGAGATACAAAGGCGAGTACAATGTCTTTCTTATGATGCCAGGGATCGGTCCGGTAAAAAGCTGATCAGTTACAGGGAATCGGCCTGTGGAACGTAATGTGGCAATTTAACCAATTTGCAGGGAATGGAGTGCCGCTCGCGTTTGATCTCCCTTGTCGTCGGCTCGCGGGAGTTGTACGATTGCGTCGGCAAGCCCTGAATTTTTACGTGCGACGCATTTAACAGCAATTAAACCGAATCTGGCGACCGAACCTCCGCGAGTGAGACCGGCGTTGTACCATCTGGCCATTCCACGCGTAATCGGACGCTTTTTGAACCAACCTTTCGAATTTCGCTCCAACATCGACGTACTCCAGTCTTTGCAGACCTTTAAACGCAGAGACTTGCTCGAAACTCTAACAAAAGAATTACCCCAACAAACATCTTAAATCCAAAAGGACGCGATCGGAGGTCTAATCTAGATTCACCTGTAAACGGACTACGAGCGCTTCGGAAACGAAACCTTTCAGTAGACGAGGGTGCAATAAGATCTTCCGAGAATCGCTACCACGTTACTCGGCTCACGGTTAAAGGTTCCAACATCGGTGTAAAACGGACAACAATGATCCCGTTGCACAACAGGCCGCGGGCGTTGCATTATCGTCTTTTCTCGACTCGTTTCGGAAATTCCAGCGATGTTGTAACGTCCCGAAAATAATAAAGTTGTTCGCGGCCCTGTCCCGTGTTCGTATAAACGGCGCACACCTACCATCGACTACTCCGGTTGTACTACATCCGCGTTTTATGGTGGACCGTCATAAAGTCGTAGCGTACCTCCGTATTCGGTATCCTCGGTATGCGTGAATATCGCGTATGGCGTCCGGGTCCGCTTTTTACCGACTATTTACGACTTTCGACGTCCCTGCGCGTGGAAACCAGCCATGAAATCGCTGAGGGATGATTTCGGCGTGTTACGTCGCCACGGGAGCGACGGACAGCTATTTTCACGCCAAGACACGCGTTTTTTTCGGTCCCTAACCCACCTTTTATAACGCCGACTAAACACAGAACTCGAATCCTCCCGCCACATAGTGTGAATCCTAATCGCCGAGAAGATACTCATCGCGGTTTATCTGTCGGTAACTATTAAAGTCTAATAAAAAGGAATATTCGTTTAACGATTTTCCGTCGGAATTTCGAAAGAGCAAGTACGCCTGGTGTCCTCTCGAACTCGTTCACCCCGTTCCCCGGGTTGTCCACGTCGCTTCCGAGAACAATGATCGAAGGCGGGGGGGAACCGTAGAAAATGACAAAACGAAGAAATCTTGAGCAAAACTGGGCGGGTGGTGGGGGTGAAAAAAAACTGGTCCCGGTCCCCTGGACATCGTGGGGGCACGCGCTGACGCGACAACCTCATTTGTGCGCGACGGCTTCCAGAGAGGGACAACAGAGCGAGAGAGAGAGAGAGTAAGAGAGAGTCAGAGAGGTGGAGGGAGGGAAGGACGAGACGGGGGAAGAGGACACCGTGGAGAGAAAGGACAGAGCTGAACGAGGAGGGGAGGGGAGGGGAGCGGTCAACTAGACCGGGCCCTGGGACGAAGAAAAGGGCCCCGGAGAAATGGGGCGAGAGCTAGAGCGAGGGCAGAGCATGCGTGCTCGCCGAGAGAGGACCAGAAGCTACCGATGGACAGCGGAGCGAAAAGGAAGCACCGCGCGGAGCGGGAAAGATAGGAGGACAGAGGGAAAAGGGAAGGGAAAAAAAGAAGAGAAACAGAGGTAGGGGACCGATGGACGGTCCAATCAAGAGAGCAGGGTACCGTGCTGACGTGATTACAGCTGCCGCGCGTGACCGGAGTTAGTTCGCCGACTCGCTCGTTCCCTTCCTTTCGTATTCCTCTGTCCTGGTATGCTTCTGCCACCCGCTTCGATTTCTCGCGAATGCCGACATTCCAAGGACAATCGCCCGCGTTTTCGTCGATTCCGGCCTACTCGCTCCGTCGCGGATTTCGACGATCTTTCGGCCCCCCTCGATATGTACCACTGGGTGATAGAGCGTGGAAATCACGAGAAGGAACGCGAGTCTGCTGACAGCAACGACGATTTTGACGTCGAACGAGTCGAGTGGAATCGGTAGATACATCCCTGTGTCTAAAACGGCTTTAGAGCGGCCCGCCTGGGCCTGTTTTTGCGCCTGACCAAAGTCTCCGGATACCGGTACCTCTCCGTACACATTCGCTGTGTGCGAAACTGTTCGCTCGCGACAGAGTCTCGTATTTCCCTAAACGTATAAACAGGAAGAGCAACTTTTGACAACCGTTGTCGGAGCGATTAACCCTCGTCTTGTGAGATGCTAGGTCATTTTTTACTCCCTTTGGATCGATCATAAATATTCTCGTTTTGGAAACAAGATCGACAGTCTTGCCAAGGTATGCCACCGAAGGAGTTGAAAGAATCAAAAAGTTGGGGGGTCGAAAGCTAATGAAATTAGCTCCAACTTAGAAGTCTTAATTGAGACGGCTCATCGAAAAGTGACCAGTGAAATCGATCCGAAAGGGAGGAAAAAAACAATAAAGGCGAAAAATGTGGCCGTATTAGAACTTCGAAGGGAACCGCTCTATTTCGTGGACCGTCGCGTTCCATGTATGGGGGTACGGACGACCTGTTCCCCTTTCATCGCGGACCCCTGGACCCCGTTGCATGCTCGCCCTTTTACGTCCTACGACTCGTCCAACGGAACGGAACCACGCTAGGGAGAGACAGTCTTGGTGGACATGTTTATTATTTCAACGTCGAAGCCTCTCTCGAGATTTAGTGGCTTGGTCGTGGCCCCCCGTGCCCCACTTGTCTCTCTCCTCGAGATGGTACAAGCCAATACGATTGGAACCAAGAGGGGCCCCGGCGAACAACAGCGAGGAACATGTCGAAACTTTTCACTTTCTCGGGGGACAAAGGCTGTTTCGGCACGCAATAACTGTGTTGTCCCGACGCAACGCCCGATTCGATCGTCGATCTCGCGATCTCGGACGTTAGATCGCGCTCTTCCGTAGGCTCAGAGTGTTATTTTCTAACGCGCGAGGAAGAAATTTAGGAGCATCTTCTTGTCGCCGTAATTCGAGAGGCACGAACGAGACAATTTCTGGAACGCGTATAAACGTAAGTCCCGGATCGAGGAATTCCCGTGAAACTGCTCGTAGCGGCCGTAAATTTCCGTCGCACGGTCCCCCTGGTAGTCGATAAGTCCGACGGCCGTTAGAAAGCTTTCTTCGCGGCGAACAATTTAATTTATTAAAGCCGAACACGAACCAATGCACGCAGGCACATCTTCCGCGCAACCGCCTCGTCCTTCATCCGGTAGTCATTACATCGTATATAATGAGGTAATTAAGTAACACGAAAGCCTACGGTACTTAAGTCCGAATTAATTTTTTCTTATCTATATCGATCTCGAGACGCTGCCCGTAAAATATCACGTACGCCGAGCTGTCGACTTCCGATTATTGAAATATTTCCCGGCTAACGAGAAATTCGCTACGAACCCCTCTACAAAAGAAAAAGACCACGAATTTCGACGGGACAGGATCGCTGATATTAATTGAACGTAACTGAATTATTTTCTCTAATATAACAGGATATTTTTATTTGTACGAAAGCTTTAGCCTGCATCCGATACTTGGTTAATTTACAGGAATAAGCGTATGCATCGGAGCGAACGCGTGGGTATCGCGTGCGGTTATTTGCGGTTTGCGCGTGCACCGCGGCGCAGCTTCCGGTAAGGTCGTCGCGGGAAACCGCGAGCAATCAGGCGCCAATCGTCTCGGATGCTACCGACTTAACGGCCCCTTACCTTCGATCCGCTTCCTTCGACCTTTTCTCCCTCACTGGCTTTCTTCGTCGCTGACTCGCGAGTCCCTTCGAGAGAGAGAGACTTGGCAACGTCGCGCGCTTGGGCCTGAACCGGAGAACCAGAGCGAAGGAAACGGGCCCCGTGCTCGCCAGAAGGAGATCGAGACCACCTTTGTCCCGTGGAATCGCGCGACGGTCGACGGGTCGACACGGATCCCAAGAAATTTGGAAAGAAATTCGCCTTGTTGTTTCGCGAACGGGACACGATTCGTAGATCGGTCCGAGGGATCGCGGCAACGGGGACCGAGGATCATTTTTTAACCGTAATCGGCCGTATCTGTGGCCCATTGACGATGAATGCCGGGCGAAATGAAACCTGGACACCCGGTACGTAATATATCGGTGCACGGCGGGCACCTGCTAAGAAAGAAAACTCACGAAGGAATACGATAAAGGGGGATGATTGTGATCTGAGACTCCGAACGCGATAAAGCCATAGATCATCGCCGGACTGAGGCTGGCCCCGGACTCTGCTCGCTCCACTCCCCCGGGGCTTTCGTTCGAGGAGCATCGCGATGCACGCGCAGGGCCGCATCTAACCGCGCATAACTTCTCCCTGGCAGCTTCTTTAATTGGTAATCTTCCGCGACCGATGGAATACCTTCCAGGTGAACTATTATATTATAACCGTCCTCTATCGGGAAAAACTGGTGCCCGTGTCCCGGCAACCTGATAATTTACCTCGCCTTGATATACCAAGCACGCGCTCTACTTTTTTCTAAACCGTTTTTTACGCCAGAAGTCTATTAAACGACGCTCGTACAAGGGACGACGAACGGGTTTCGGCTGAGGAAAATCACTTAACCGAGCGCGTTCGTGTTTTGCAAACAAAGGTGAATCGAAATCCAATGCTAGTCTTTTTTCGAACTTAACAGAGTAGGGATAATGTTTCGTGAACTTTAGCATATTTAAATTTGAATATAATTCCTGACGTTGGAGAAGAAGCGATCGTTCCGTTCGTTACAACTTATCAATGCCCGCGTAAAGAGCTTGATCAACGTCTTAAAACCTAACGATCCTCCTTCATTTAAATACCATAAATCACGCGTAGCGCCAAAGAGCTCTTCGTCCCCGATCCTTCCAACCCCTCGACCGGCCTAGAATCACAAAATTGCACTAATCGAAGGACGAACCGGAGGATCGTCGAAAGAGGCGTCTTCAAACGACTTTCTGCAGACTGCTTCAACCCCATTAAATCCCAGACGTCTCTATACGGACGGAGAAGCCAGTTAATATCTCACCGAGCGAATCTTCGCGCGGACAGTGGAAACGGTAGTCGCTGACCTTTCACCGAAACCAGTTGACGATTTATAAACGAACTGGACGAGAAGCCGGTCGTTGCACGGCTGCTTCCCCGAATCTTACCTCGCCTTGCTTTTCGCGGTGTGCTTCCGAAGAGTTGGCCCATAGTTAGCGAAAACGTTATGGACTTGGACCTATCACCCTGCAATTATAGGAGACACCCGAGGCGCATCGTTCCTACCATCGGTTTCCAAACGATACATGCTCGTCTACACCCTCCAAAAACTAATCTACGACTCCGAAAGATATAGTTTATATTGGATATAAATTGAGGGTGTTCGAAATTTTTGGATCTCTAATAAATCTAATGTCTATACGCCTTTGTATCGTTTCCTTTTCGTTTCGCGTTCTAGATTTACCTCCATGTCGCTGTTTACGCTTGGTTGATACGTAGTCCGCAAAAAGTTTGCGTGAACGATGCCCTGAAACGTAATTCTGAATAATTACTTCATACGACGGCTCGTTCGACAACGTACAAATTGATTTAACGTTGATTGAAGAAAAAATGGTCGTCGCGGTTTCGAGAACGAGATACCGAGACCGCTGTAATCTCGAGCGTTTGTCGCGACCGCGGGGCTTGTAATTAAGTGAGATCAATTGCTTCTCGGCGCATCGGTAATCTTGTTAGTCGCCGCTAAATGCCCGACTCAGCGGCGACAATAAAGCGCGCGCTTTCCGCATCGGTTATCGGCTGTATGCAAATACGCGGCAAGTATTCCTACCATCCGATCCTCTGTCTCGATTTATGCCCAAGAAAACTCTGTCTTTTACACCCGAAAAGATACAGGATTATTTTATTTACCGAGTGTACCCAAGTTACTTTACACGCTCTTCCTAACGATCCGTCGACTCTGTTATCTCGAATCCTCGAGACCTATAAACTGTTCCCAGTGAAATCAAAGTGGCTTTTCTCACGGCGAATTAGGTCAGACCTTCCGTTTCTCCGGTTCAGAGCCGGAGAACGCGTATCTTGAATTTATTTCAACTATAGAATACAATGTTCAGCCAAGCGTAATCTGGTTACCGATCAACGATTACGATTGCCGTGTAATTAGACCAGTGATCGATGAGTACGACTATCGAATAAGTAATCGTGATTAATGAATATCACATGTAATCAAAGCGAACGTAATCATCAAACGCGAGTAACTCGTAAATCATCAACGAGGAAATGAATATTTCATTTTGAACGTTCGAGAAAAATAACAAAATTAATGTATAAATTTCATTAAACTCGATAGAGGTCACGTCCGAGACTTTCCTTAAAATAAAACTGTTTCTCCGTGAGCTATTCTTGTAACCCGTTCTCGAGCGGGCAACACCATTCTTTCGGAGCGTTCAGAGACGTCGGTTCGTGGTTGTTACGGTTCACACCGACCGTTCGTCCGTTGGTCACCGGTTACAACAGTGGTTCTCTACTCCGAATTTCCTGAAATGGTGCACGCGTCGTGGGCAGGCTCGATCGTGGGCGATCGCGCATCCGGATGTGTCGCAACTTCGCAGAAGTAATCGCGAGACGGGAGCGAAGTTCGCCAGAGTGGGCGCGCGCGGGCGTCCGGGAAATGCTAGGGGCACCAAAGGATGAACATCGTCCGCGGATGACGGAGACGATAGAAGTAGCCGGTGGTGCGAGCAGAAAACCACCAAGAAACAAAAGGGGAAAAGAAGAAGAAGAAGAAGGCGAGGACGAGCGAGGGGCAAGTAGGAGAGACGAATAGGAAGGAGAAGGGCCTTCCCGTATTGAGAGCGAACTCGATCTTCGACTGGCCAGCATCAAGACATTCGAGACTTCGACAGGGCAGCAAGATCGACTACAGCTCAATCACTCTTCGTCTCGTATCCTCCTCCGTTCCTCCTTCTTCTCTTTGACTCGTCTTCTCTCTTCGTTCCACCGTCGACAGCCCCCCCTCTGCCATCCCGATCCCCTCCGTTCCCTCCGTCCCGGTCGTTCCCCCACTTCTCGGCAGGCCCATCCAACTGGGCCCAGAGCCCCTCTCTCTCTCTTCGCAACCCCATCTCTCGTCTCTGTCTCTCCACTCGAGGCTTATCGCAGCCCGATCTCTGGGCCTCTCGGCTTCACGTGGCGTGCCCTAATGACGTCTTGGAACGAACGGGTACCACCGCCATCTAACAAGAGACTTTTTCACGTTCCAATGCTAATCCCCCGGGAGTCGTTCCCATCTGCCTCTTTCTATCCCTCGTTTCTTCTCTGTCTCGCGGACGCTAAGCAAAGCATCGCGACGTTATCCCTGTCCTCTTCCATTCGCGCGAAACCGGACGACGCGCGAGAGAGGGGATGACGGTTATTGGTGAAGTTCGATCACGATGCTTATCGCGGTGTCCGTGATTTGTTGTCGCAGACCCACGTTTGATTGTTACCGACCGCCCGAGTTTTTCGAAGCTCTGGCCAGTTTCGCGGCGGGTGTCGACCAATCTAGCTAAGAACAGTTTGCAACTACAGCGTTTTTCGCGTAAAGTGTACTGGACTATAAAGATAATATACGGAAAGGGTTAGTTTTGCACCCTCCGAGACTTCAGCCTACAAAGCTACCCTCGAAGCTGTTTCTCCAAGTGGCAGAGCACCTTTTGGAGTTATCGTAACGAAACCGATTCCTCGTTCTAGGAGTTTTGAGATCGTTCGACCTCCGAAGAAGCGACAAACGACGCTCTGGACCCGATCGTCGACGGCTTTTCTCCCGGGGTTATAGCTAGATTCCAAGGTTGACTTCTCGCGGGGACTCATCGCGGTGTCGTCTCCCTCTCCGCAGAAAGAGAAGCGAGACGCTCGACTGTACACGGGAGTCGATTGAATCGGTCGCGGTGCAAAAAGGGCGACCGGGATAAAACAAAGGGACTCGCCTGGAATCTCTATCGGCGAGAGGGTCGCGGCGGAGGGATCGGGGTTTAGGAGGGGGAGGTCGAGCCAGAGTCCAGAACCAGAGCTGGCTGGTGGAAAAAAGACCTTGACTGCGGCTCCTCGAGTCTTGGATGGCTGCTGCGGCCCGAACCAACCGCCAACCGCTAAAAACCTAATTAGATGTCATAATTATACCCAGTGGTGCTCAACCTGTCTCGATCCTTGTGTCTTTTCAGAAAATCGACGCGATCTTCCGGCCGGCGTTGGCCATCTCGCTGATCGAGGTACTTGGCAAACTATCGAAATTAATTAAACGTCGAAACGTGTGCGTTGGTGCGTGTTTACGATAAGCGATACGCGTTGACGATGACTTCAGCGAGTCGGAATTATCGAACAAGAGACTTACGATTCGTCGGTTCGTTTGTCAACCGATTTCGTAGTAAAGTCGTGACCGCTAGGGTGAATCGATCGTTCGCAATTCTTAGCTCTTATCTGCGGCATTCATTAACCTCGTTCGGCCTGGATCGTCTTTCGTAGCTCATCGATTCGAAGACGATAGCCTCCGTCGCCGCGTCACGCTTCGTGATATGAAATACTCGCGCGTTGAAGCTTAACAGGTGGTATCATCGAGTCGAGGAAGAGTATCCTGTTACAAATTGCGCGCTGTTGCCCGAGAGGTAGGTTAATTGCACCATAGGCGGGGAGAGATTTCATTAACTCGTTCAACGTGTTCATCGCTCTATTCGATCCAAATATTTGTATTAAACTGTTCGGAGCGATCAAGAGTTTGTTTCCTATCGAATGCATCGGTCGTCAGATTGGTTCCAGAAATCTTTCACGGGTCGATGCTTTGTTTTTACAAGGAAGCGACAATGTCAATTATCGTGGTAAAGTTAAAAATTTTGTTAGACTCTCAAGTGAACTTAGTAAGGTCTCGATATTGAAAACTTCAATGGGGAATAACTCGAAAAGTATTGAATTTCTCACCATATAATGGTACATTTTCTTAAAGAGGGTGTCAAAGTTTACCAGCGTACAAAGTTTCGGATAAATCGGTGAACCAAAGGTCTTGCACTTTGCTCGTTAGTCGCGATAAACGAGCGTTCGACCACTCAGAGGCTGTGCCACGAGATTCCGATCGGAGCTTTGAATATTATCCACGGATCCACGCGGTCCGTTGCCTTTTCACAGTCGTATTCCCCGTTTATCGGCCGTGTCAATGACCGTGCGGCGGAACGTCGAGGATATTTTAACAGTCTTGCGGCGTTAATTACTATTATACGACACGCAGTGGGCACGTAGTGCTTGAGTAACAGTGTGCGGCTTGAAACGAGATACTCCGCACCTCGGACTCGGTGATACCACCTGTTGAGTTTTAACGTCGAAGTATTTCACATCGCGAGCTCTTTCGAGGAAGAAGACAAAGAGGAACAGCGTGTACTTTGCGCGGACGAGGACCTCGATGGCCGTCGAAAGCGACGTTCCCCTGTGGTTGGTTCCCCAAGGACGCCGATTTCCACGTTCTTGTCCCGACGATCGTCACGACGTTGGGTCAAACGTCCGACCATTTTACAGTAATTTTGTTTTCGATGCGTTTGAAAATTTCAACGATTCAAATAAAATAACATACGCCAATAGAAAATGAAAGACAAGGCGCGGGTGCCTCGAGAGCAGAAAAATCGAGTCGTTACGGGGCGGCAATGTGAACGAGAGCAGAGAACAAGCTACACCTGTTCTGACACGGCCGAGGGTGAAATTGGAGGGAAGCCTAGTTTGGTTAAAGGGGCTGGTTGGCGAAACCCTTGGGGCGAATCGTTCCCGTACGCAACACTGCCACCTGTTGCTCGCGAACCCATGCCGTTGCGAAGGATAATCATTTGCGACCGGTCCCCCATTAATTTTTTTAGTTCCCCTGCACCCACGGGGCGCGATTAGGTTAACCACGAGCATTAACGTTGGCCGAAAAATTGCGTGGATAACTGGTCTATTCCGGCGGATTTTAATTCGACGTCGCGAGCGGTAATTCGTTTAGGAACGTTCCAGCGAATTAATGCTCGCCCCGGTGCCCCGAGATCGGGCCTCAGACCCGACCACGGAACAAACGCGAAAATAATTTTCCTCGGTGCCCGGGACAACTACTATTTAACCGGCGTGTTCCGAACTAGCCGATTGCGCAACGCAATTACGCCGACTGCTGGATTTATTACGTAAATGGTCGGAGCGCGGATTACCCAAGCGGAAATTGGGAAATTAATGGATCTAGCGGTGCAATCTGCAACGATCGCGATCCTCCGACTAAATTCCCCATGGAGATCAGGACCGCGATGAAAAGTTAACGAGCTTCCTAAAACGGATCGAATTAATCATCGACGGCTACGTTACGGATTGCAATTGACGAGGTAAACGAGATCCTATGCCTATTAGAGCATACGTTGCATTATCACCGAGTCTCTCCCTCTTAATAGAAAAAATCATAATACAGTAGGATCTCATAGCGATGCTTTTTTCTAACGTGAATTATTTTTCTCTACTATCGCTAACTTTTCCTTGCACCTCCCTATTACGAAAGTGGTGAGAGTTCATTTATCTCTGCTTCGCGGTACAAAAAGTTTCGAATTTCATATAGACTGAAAAACGTTGATAAGCGCTAATTGACTCCGTTGTATGCTTTTGGTGATTGGCGATAAGTAAATTTATCGGGTGTTCAATCATTCGACCGCTAACAGCGTATACGAGCGATCAATTGCTTGCGTGCGGTGAACGCCTACGAGCGTTCAGCGTGTATACGTGATCAATGGATGATGAAGTCTTCCGTACACAGTATACGATCGCATCGAAATCATCCGCAATCAAAGGGTTAACCCTTTGCGGACCTACATTGAGCTGGACTCGACAGCCTTTCTTCGCAATTTATTGATCTTTCAACACGATTAGCGTCTTCTTCTTTTCCATCGTTCTGCGTAGCAATTTAAACAAACTGAACGCATTTTACGAACATTCCGAACGGTTGATATATCGCGCGGGAAAGTACGCCGATCACGGAACAGTTTGCGTACCCCTCGACGGTTGCTATAATAATAACCAGGCGTGGCTCGGAGAGTGGCAATCGAGATCGCTAATCTCTGGTGCTCCTCCAATTCCGTATCGAACCGCGTGGAATTATTCGACCGCGCTACGAAATCACAATAGAAATTACTTAATCAACCTTTCGAGCGGCCATTTCGATACCTCTGTTCTCGACTGCATTCTTGCGACGAGCTGCATTCTTCCCTCGCAAGCCACGTTTCGCAGCTCGCGAAGGAATCCCAGGGCGCGCTAGCTCGGACGAATCCGACCGCCGAGCAAATTAATTATCGCCATCAGAATCGCAAATTGCAATCGTTGTCGGGGGACAGCGTTTTTATCTCGCGCCTCGTCACCGTGGCTAGCCCACAGCCACTCCCGGATGGACAAATCGAGCGAACGTCAGTCTCCGGGGCAAGTTGTCGCTCGACCGGAATACGCACCCGCGAGCGCCTTTAGGCACCGTGTCGCTCGGTCGGCGGCCGCTTTTGATCAACGACCGCGTTCAATAATTCATCCGCGAGACGATCGTCGCAATCTTGCGTCTTCGCGAGATGCGCGCCCCAGGTTTTCAAACCCTATCGAATGCTTTCGAGTTAATCGAAGGAACAGACTGTCGATTTTTAACGAGTTTGTCCAAAGTACGTCAAAAGGGATACAAGCTTTCGTCAACGCAAAGGGTGGATGTAGAAAATATTCAAACTATTCGATGTTGAGTCACGTTTCTGGACGAGTCTAATTTCACTAACGAAATTTCCAGGCCCGCGTCGTCCGTAGGAGAATTTTCGACGGAGTCTGAGAAAAGTGCGGCCCTGAAGCAGCCTCCCGTCGTGGACCGGTTCAAAAATACCACGGATGCCCGCGCTGCGGGCGACGGGGGCGGGTTGCCGGAGCCCTCGACGGACAGAGACCAAGAGATTGAGAGAGAGAGAGAGTATTAGCTAGCAGCCGAACAACGAGCGCGCGACAACGAGAGAAGAAGAAGAGTGAGACATAGAAAGGGACGCGGGGCGGTCCGAGGGGAGGAGGAGGCGGATCTGGAAAAGGACGACACGACGGAGGGATGCGGGCATCGAACGAGGGAAAAGGACGAACGCGAGGACCGCTCGAACAGCGAATCTCCGAGGCAAAACGTAAGGCCAGACAGGCGAAGGGAAGGGACAGGGAAATAAAAAGATCCGAACGAACGCGGAGGGGAAGATCGAAGAGAGGAAGAGCGTAAACGAAGAACCGAGAAAGATGGGAGGACGATGCGCGGGATAGCACAAGACGGAGAAATCGAGAAGAAGATGCGAGGGAGCGAAAGAAGGAGAGGGTGAATCTGGAGGTAGCGGCAGAACGCGTCTTTATTATACGAACGGACCAAGGAACCCAACGACCAGGCCTGCCTCTGATGATGTTGTACTCACGACTCGCACGTTCTCTCGTACCTACTCGTACTCGTTTAGCTTTCTCGCGTATACGGCCGTGCCCGTGCCCGTGCCCGTGCCCGCTCGAGGACCTCCAACCCGCAGGGGGAGGAAATCGCTGCGATCGTTAAACGGTCAATTATCACTGGGTCCACTCTTTCTCCTTGTTCCATTCCTACTCTGTTGGTACTCCCTTCTCCCCTCACGCTCTCTCCCTTTACGGTTTCTTGGCTTTGCTCGGACCCAGTTTGCCCCTCCGCGCTCTTTATGGTTTCCTTCCGCTTTATATCTCTGTTCCCGCTGTTCCAGTTGTTCTGGTTTCGCTCCGCGACGGCTCTCCTTCGTTTTTCGATTCCGCGTATCCCTAGCTATCGCCTCGAGGTTCTTCTTATCCAAATTTCCATCATCAACGCCAAGGGGTATTGACACGGAATTACTAATCCTCTCGATATACTCCGTGAGGGGGTGCAACGACCCATGATTCCAAGTACTATTTCATCAATTTGATTCGAATCTATTCCAGCAACTTTTGCAACCAACGTGCTCAAAACGGAGAGAACGACGAGCGTGGCAGAGAAGGTACGAGAAGATATCCAGCGAGATTGGAATAGGCGCGTTTCGATATCGAAACCGGGGACCAGAACCGTGGAGAGAGGGCCCCGTGACAGCGCGGTAGGTACCCCGGCAGTGGCGGCGGAGAAGGTACGGCGTGGTAAAATGAAGAAGTTGTGTGGTGGTCGGCGCGAACTCGGCGGATCTGGATCCACCGAACCATTAGTCGGCCGATGGTCGGACCAATAAAAGCTCGGTGCTGCTGTCCGGCGACCATAAAGTCGTAGGATTCCTTGTTATGCGCCCGCGTGAAACTGGCCCGAAGAGAGAGAAAGGCACGGGGACCGAGAGCTCGAAGCGAGTGGGAAAACCAGACGCATAGAGCCAAGAGCAACCGAGCGAGAGAGATATCTGGACGAGCAGAGACCGGCAGAACCAACGAGGAGAAAAAGATGAGCGCAAGGATGCGATAAAGATAGAGATTGACAGGGAGAGACCAGAGGGGAGGGAAGGGGACCGAGGCGACGGAGGAAGATAGAGCAAAGGTAGCTTCCAGGTTTACCTCGGGTGGGGAAAAGAAAAAAGATTTTATATACTGATAAAGAGAGAGACGCGGAACTGGAAGGGAGAGCGAGAGAAATCCACGGGGCCAAAAGGCAGAAAAAGGCGTTAAGAAGGCGCGGCTCTTATAAAATCGTGGCCAGCTCCTTTATTGGCATCGGGGCGGGAAATTATGTGTACGTTCCGCCGTGGAACCTGTTTCGGGTCGTTTCTCGCGTATAATTGGAACGTTTCGGGCCAGCTCGGGACACAACGTTGCGTTCGTTGCCGCGGATCATTCGTTTCCTCGGGATGCGTTCGACCTCCTTTAAAATCTTTGCTTTTTCTTATCCCCGATCGGCCGATCCTCCTCTTTTTCGTTCCGTCGCGGCGGAACCGTCGCGTAATCGGAGAACGCATCCGCCACGCATTTTCGGCCACGAATTTATATTCCCCGGAAGAAGGCTGGGGATCCTCGGTGTCGCCGCGAAAAGATATCGAATGCATTTAAAATCGGTTTCCAATAAGCTACGGCCCAGAAACGATGTCGAAAAAATCATGAATATCTCTAAACCGAATAAACTATATTGTTAAACGAATTTACAACGCGATACGCGAAACGTAGGCGCGCACCCTGGAACTCAAAGGGAATCCACATCGAACGGAACGGCAAATAATTATGATCGCGCGTTGACAGCCCGCGGTGGGTTCGAGTTCTCATCCGCCTACTCCGTTGCATAAAACATTATGACCGCCATCACTTAAGGCAGAGAGAGCTCGATGAGAGTGCACCGGCGAGTGCTCTACGGGGTGTCCCGAAAACTCACGTCCATCATCTTTTCGTGGCCCCAGACACCCGTCATTTGCTTCTTACGCGGACGTCGGAGATTAATGAGAAGCGACTGGCCCTTTAATTTTGCTTTCATTAATTCGGTAGGCCGGCGATTATATCGAGGTTTCGTTAGGCGGACCGGCCCGAGACAGCCGGCAATGAAATGTCCATCGATAGAAGCTGCCTCCACTCTTTTCCGACGATTTCTTTTATTTTCAAAGCCAAACTCGCGTCGATCGCGATTATTGCTCGTTTGTATTCCAGGGAATCGAAAATAAAATAAATGAAAAACGTGTTCTTTTCTTAATGGAGGATTCTATACTAGACCGTTAACAAAATTTGTACGTGTTTTGAACGGTAAATTTACGGTAACTTCAGTCGAGGGGTTAAACTTTGGCTGCTAGCGTAAGGGTTGAACGACGATTACAAGTTTAAAGGTAATATTCCGGACACCGACAACGTTTACCAAAGATCTGCCGGTCGAGTTCACGAGTTCATGGCACTCGGCAAGCTCTGTGACCGTGTCGTGAAAGGGCGGCAAAAAGTGTTCGCAGATGCGAGCAGAACGCGGCGCGGATATAGTCGCGGACGAGATTTAAATCGCGCGAGCAAGCCTGCGGAGATCATTAATCGTTGTCACTGGACTAATTTTCGGCGGGCCTTCGCTGCTACGTCGGCACATTTTTCCCCTCGTAAATATCTGCTGTTCGTCGTTTCGTCCGAAATGCGCACGCATCACGCGAACCGAATGAATCGCATTTACCACGCCAAAATAAAAGAAATAAAGAAACCTCGAAAAACCGATACAAAATACAAAGAATCGTTAGCTACGAGCGTCTCAATACCTGATCCTACATCAACTTCATTACGTTGTCGTTGATTTGATAAGCTCTGAAACTAGTACTTTGCAACGATCAAAATGGATCCAGAGTCGGCTAGGCGTTAAGGGTTCGAAACGCTAAAATATAGAAAGGTTCGGAATTATGGGGTTCGAAATCTATCGCCTCGGGTTTGAAACGAAGCTAATATAAAAAGAAATAAAAAAATTGTGTTCGAGATCGTCTGGTCAGAATCGCGAGCCTCGAAAGCGCAGGCAAGATAGGAGCTCGTCGCTTATCCGAACGCAAAGGCTGAACCGCATCGTATTCAGGGGCAGGTGCAGATAGAAACGTACTCGAATGCAAATGCAGCGGAGAACATGTGGTCCTGGCGTGGCTGGCTGCATTTTCTCCGGGCGTTTCTTTTCCTGGAACAACCTGCTGCACGGAATTCCTCCCGCGATAAGTCAAGCAGCCCCGGGGACGGACGCGGCTTCAATTAACACGGGCCATTAAGGTCGATTTACATCAGCGGCGGGCGCGCGAAAAGAATGTCTCGCCATTCGGTTTAATGGACCTGTTTGCACCTACCCTTCGTACGGTCCTGCCGCGCTAACGAGCCTCCGTTTCATCGTTCCAGACTTCTCTAATGTCGCACCTATATCCGGAGCGCATCGATTACGAGCCGGATTCTGCTTTTTCCACCTGATAGACGCGCCTTATGGATCGCCTAATTAACTAGATCATTGATTGCGTTTCATAAGGAACTCACGCTGCGGAATAAGATATTTGCATACGGTTGCCTTCCACTTATCCGCTGTTAACATCCTACGACGAGTCAGTAGTTTCACCGAGTTTACCGTCCTGGCAATATTGTTTGTCCAATCAAGTCGATTCGGTATTAATATAGAAAGGAAAACCGACCCACCGAATAGACAATTATTATTATTATTTTTACGCGTAATAGAAAGTCCCGTCGATCGTGGAAACGCGTCCAAACGGTCTCGGACGCGATATTGCGCCCGATCGCGACTGTTTTCCGTGCGTGAAAATATAAGCTTACCCAGGCTTGGCAATTAGAATAATGGCGATTAGGGGAAGCGAGATGTCTTTATGGTGCGTCTCTCGGAGCCTCGCTGCTGGACGACGGCGACGAGATGCCGTGGAATTACGTCGGGCTATTTAAATTTATTAATTGAGCGATATCAATGAACTCGTGCGTTAACAGTGGTCTCATTGAATTCGCTCGAGCTAACCCGTCTTCGCGATAACTCCGTCTCGTCTGTTTCGCCTTTCTTGCGTAACGCGCCGACATTTTTCGCGACACGCTTTTTCTCGTCTTCTGTCATCCTCGTGGCTTCTTCAGGGCTCGAGAAATCGCTCAAACCGGACGTTCGAGACGTCGAGAACGCGGCTGCCTCGAAAGAAGTTTTCTACGAGACCGTCTAGGTTATTTTGACGCGATTCCCGGTCATCCGACGTTATCGAGCGTCTTTACGAATCAATTTACAACGTCGAAACTCGAACAGGTTCAGCGGATTCGACGCGACATCGTCGTCGAAGCTGCCTCTGCTTCGATTCGCGTGGCGAAACGCATGCGGGTACTAGTTGTCGAGGCGACTCGATTATTGGTGGACCAATCATTTTAATGGCTAATGTCGAGAGCGACCGATAACCCCGCACGATAAAACGAACGCTTCTTCTCTGTCGATCGGTTATTGTGGCACCGTTGACAGCCAACGGTACAATATTTACTTTCGCAACGGAGAACGTTCGGCGTGTTGCTTCTCCGTTTGAAATTTTTTGGAAATCGCAAATAAGAACGACGTTCGAAATGGACAAACCCTAAAACGATCGTGTACGCGACGAGTTTAACAAAGAATTATGGAGGGGAAACAAAGTCAGAGAAATTCGAAGGTATGAATTTAAACGAGTGCAAACGATAAACGGAGAAGTGGCCTCGAGGAGAGCAGCGCGGCTCCGAAGGTTGGTCTTCATTGAAATCGAAGACACGGAGGCTTCAACCCTTTCTTCCAACGGACGTCTCCGCGACAAAAGAGCCTAAAAGCGGCCCTAGCCAGCACTTTGACAAATGGACAGTCGGTAGCGCGAGGAAGCCTGCGCGTAGAAAAAAATAAATCAGGAGCCATGGCTGAAAAAATATCCGAGTGTTTTCGGCCGTGAAACGCCGACGAGCGTGCCGCTTAATCCTGATTAATGCCCTTGGAAACTCGCTCTAATGTTGCTGCGCCGACCAGAGGGCCGCGTTCCCCTTTCTTCATCCCTCGTCGGCTTTGCGCCGTTTCTTCTTCGTCTCTTTCGACGACTCGAGACAGAATCTCTCGACGAGAACCGCGGCGAATGTTTCGCGAACTTTATGGCGCCGTAGCCGAAATTTTTTGCCTTTAGAAAAGTTTCGTTCCAGTCCGATCGTAGCACAAGAAAGTTCTTCGAAGATCATTACTTCCCATGAAATGTAAACGAGATCGATTGAATTTTTAGAATAGATAACTTTTATCTTGTATAATAGAAGAATAAAATACACTATTTTGAAAGTAACGCGTTGACTTCCACCAACGATCTACAAAAATGAATTCTCAAGATAAATTTATAAGAGAAACAAACGTGGATAGGATTAATAAATTTCAGTAAGTCTACGATAATGTTTCCGATCGTCTATGATTAAGATATTAATCTGGTAGAAAGTTTCATGGATCTGGTCTGGTTAAAAATGGTCGCCGCTGTATTTCGAAACGAGTGGCGCAAACAGCTTTGAAAACTGAAGGAACGGTTAGGTACGGTCGGAGGGCCTGAAAGGGCCCACTGTGAGAGCCGCTTAAGGATCGTGACCGGCGATTGAGTTGTATCCAGCGTTTGTTAAGACTGCTAGAGAGAAGGAGAGGGAGAAAGAGGGTCGGATAGAGGTGCATCGCGGCTGAGAGAGAAGGAGGATCGAGACGCACGAGACGATGCATCATCTCCGCTGGTCCGCGATGAATCGGACGAGGACGAGGATACAGGCCCTTCGTTGGAGAAGAACCGACGCATAAATTCACGTGCGCCTCTCCGCGTACCAGAGAGAGACAAGCAGAGCGAAAGCAGGAAAGCGGGAGAGCCCTCACGTGTGCGAGCATGCGAGACAAAGAAGCGCTCGTGCAGTAAACTCGCACGATCTTCGTGGCGCAAACCGCCTTTGGCTGCACGTACTTTCGTGCCTCGAGCAAGTCGCACCCACACAGTACACACACGCACCCACTCTTCTTTGCGTAGCTCGCGAACGCACTTACAGACTTTTGGAAATGACCTAGACTTGCACAATGGTCCGTTCAAACAATTCTATCGGATTATGAACGCGAAATAATAGAGATGTAACTTTAACCCCTTTCTCCAGACAATTATTCGATTATAATTAGAGAAGATGGGGGGTTGAAAATATTTAGATTCAGGTGATTTCCTGTTTCCTACGATTACAGTCCTCGAGATCCTCTTTATGCTGGGGGCGACTTTGCGCGGACGCGAGCGTACGTAGGTGAACGCGGGAATAAAGATTATGGTACACGATTAACGATGCCCGCAAACTTTCTCGATTTCCTCGACGAGAGGACGACAATAGCAGCGTTTATCAGGATCATCGATTCCGAGATGAAGGTTTCACGCGAATCGTCCGAATGAATTGACACGACGAACGATCGAGTTCGTGTTTGTTAAAATTAGCGTAAAAATATCGACGACCCTCGTGAATTTCGCGCGTGTGTTGGCCAGGCGGTGCGCGCACACGCGATTATGCTCGTGGGAGTGGTGGAGGTTAGCCAGGGGGCAAGCATCTGGCCGTAATTACTAAATTATCCTTTAACTCCGCCGTCTACTCGAGGCCGCACCGCGATCTTATCCGAGCAGAGGGTTGTGCCTAGATTTACTCAGTCGGCCCGTGCACCGAAACGATCGTCGTTTATCGTTGGTATTCCTCAGCCGCGAAGAGCGAAGGCGAAGAGAACGGGGTGCCACGGCTAACCTGAAACATTTCGTCGGATCTCGGAACGCGAAATCCTCGGAAAACCGGTATGAAGAACGTCATCGACCAGACTAAACCACCGCGTTTACCGATCACCGGTACGATTGCACCTTTTGTCTATTTCCCCGTTGGTATCTCCCATCGAATAGAACGGATTCTCAAGCAATATTCTAATCAAGAATTACTTAATCTAAAAATTTTAATTGTTCTTGGAACATAGAGGCGATAGAGAAAAGATCGTAGTCTCTTTTAAGTCAACGTAATAGTTTCTGTAGCGAAATGGCGAAGAAAATGTTCTCGAGGGGTCATTTTTCTATCTTTCCTGCGCTTTAAGGTTCTCAAGAACGTCGGGAGGAACACGCTGGGGGATGAAAGACCTCGGCGAAATCCGTGTCCGATCCGGTTGCCGTTTCCACGTATCCGAGTTCGCGGCCCCGCGGATCGGCGCCAGAATAAAGAGGCTTCGGAGCCACGGGAGGGGGAGGAGGAGGAGGAGGAGGTGGAAGCAGCTACGAAGATGAAGTTTGCAAGGGAGTAGCACGACCGAGTTGCTGGTACCATGCATCATCGATCCGGACAGCTTGCTGCCCTCTCCTCGGACCTCTCCGCCGCCGTGTTCCGCTCCGCTCCGTTTCGTTCCTCCTCGCGATTCCTTCTCCGGTTGGCCTCTTGCCTTCGAAAAGATCGTCCTACCGTGGATACCTACCTACCTCCCGACTCGGCCTAACCACCTTCGAACCCTCCCTACGGGCTGGCAAAAAAGGCCCCGTGGATCGGCTGGGCCCTGTAAGGGGTCGAGATCGATCGATCGATTGCGAGCTAACCTGGAAGATAGCTGGACACGATCGAGAGCCAATCGGGCACGACGGTTTACGATTTGCTCGCGAACGTCATTCCTCCAACTTTACGCGCGATTCGGAAGAGCAACTTAACAAATTCGACCGATATTTTCAACTTCGAGCCAGCATCGATGGATCGACAAACGAATAGCTAGATTTCCGTGGAATCAAGTCCCTGCAAAATATTGTCATATCATACGAGTAGCTCCTGTTTCAATTTTTCATCGGTTGCAAGTATTCTTTTGTCGCTCTGAAACGTCTGCTTTGATCCGAACGATCGCACGCTAATCGCTTTTCTACTTTCATCTGCTCTATCGTGGATCTTGCCTACCTCGAAGAACGATGAAGATATACTGATCGCGAGTACCTGCTGGGAGGATGCATTAGTCGCAGGACGCAGCTTTGGACCTGCAGCCCTCTTATATACGATGCATTCTCGTGCATACAAATGCACCTACGTCCTGGAGCGATGTTGCGCGATTACCGTCGTTATCGCGTGGAAACGACGTCGAAGTCGTTTCGATCGTCTTCGCGAACGTTCTTGCGCTTGTCAAACAATGGATTGTATAGTAGCTTGGCAGACAAATTTTTATAATCCTAATTATCGTCGCGCCGATACTTTGCGTTTCATCATCAAGAAGCAGAAAAAATTGAATTTCTTAAAGAATTTTTCACAGGATACACGGTTTATGTATGGATAATTTTTGCGAAATTCGATTCGATGTTTAACTTAAATACTACGTGTACGTTTCTTTTTAATTTACAATAATGGTTGTAATAAGAGGATTACAGCCCACTTGAATAAATAAATACAAAGTTTGCCCTTCCGATTAAGAGCAGCCACCGTTCATGCGCCGCGCAACATGTTTCTCTGGCCAACGGCCATCCAGTTTGCTTCAAAGGAACGATCGTAATTATTTATTGCCAATTAGCAATGGTCGCGTTAACGATCCCGAATCCCGACGCTCGAATTTATTCTTCTTTCCGCGAACGCCGTTATTCCCTTTCGTGTACCGAACCTCAAGAGCGCCGATAAGAAGATCGGGTTTTCAGAGGAGAGCTCTGTTTCTCATCAAGCTGGACGTTTGAAGAGGCCAGAATTAAGCGGGATTCGTCGAGAAATATTTCCATCCCGACCACCAATTATACGAACGTGTTTCGTTCGCAGTCCGATACCAGACCAAAAGTTCTGCGTTTATAGGTCCGATGGCGATCCACGACGTTTCAACGAGAGAGCTTTAAACTCCTCGATCGAGCTAACGGGACGGATCAATGTTTAAAACGGATTCTGACTTCACTGGGTATCCGATAAGTCACGATAATAATTTTTCTAAATCGATGTTCAGATCGATATCAAAAATCTAAAGAAGGAACGCTCGAAGCAGGTTGTTGCCTAAAAGACAATGCAATTTCGAACGGTATTCAGAAACTCGAACGATTCCGACGAGTGGAGATTCCCATGGGATGGGCAGGGTGCGTGGGCCGAGGCAACAAAGTGATCGCCCGCACCCACACGCACACGCACACTTTGGCGCGCGTGGCCGGTTAATGTGGGTGCACGACGCAAGATGAACGCGTGCAAGCAGGTACGCAATAATTCCACGGTGCACGTGGTAAGCAAACCCTGGGTGTGATTCATGCCAACATCTCTGTTTTCGATACCTACACGGAACCCATCGACTCGCGAGCAACCTTCTCTTAACGAACATTTCAGAAATCGGTTACTTCCTATACGCAGGTTCGTTTGAAAACTTTACGAATATTGACCATTTAATTCCAAAGAAAATTGAACGTGAAATTTAAAACGTTCCATCGCTGCTTCGATAAAAGCGACTCTCGTTGGAATAAATTTTGCGATCGATCGGATGGTAGTCGAATCGCGTTGCCTCGTTCCAGAGAAGAATTTTAAGCAACGATTAAAAGGTTCTCGGAAACGAACGCGACGCTACCGTTGTTAAAACACGACTTCCTTCGATGCGCGAGATCACATAGATCTTGAGAGCCGAGAGGCTAGAAACGACTAGGCTCGAGAGGAGAGATTGAGTTACCAAGATAATCGGATGCACGCCCATCCGCGCGGTCGCGCATCTCGATATCTGTTAGGCCCTTCTCACAACGCGGCCAAAGTCTCTGTTTCGAGATACCCTTCACCGATTACTCGAGATTCCACCGTCCAAGGAACTCACAAAAACGATTTCCCTATTGCTACCTTCGCGCGGTTGTCAAGCGTGTGTCAAGTCTAATTCGTATCGCTCGATTTCGACCGAAAAGAATAAGACGAGAGGGTTCAATCGTTTGATTAATCGTGTTTGAAAATACTCGATATTATTGACGCATTAATAACCGTTTATAGAGAAAATTTCTTTGTCTCTAAAATCAGCGCGACAGAGCGAAGAAATAAATTTTGTTGGAACGAAGATGGATTTCCGTGTCTAGCAAGTGTGCCGCTGAAAGAACGCGGCTTCTATGGATTCGAGGATCTATAGATCCGACCGGGCCACGGAGGCAGATGGTGCCAGGAACACAAAGCGATAAATCAACGTAATAAGGCGGCCCCGGAAAGAAACACCGAGTCCATAAAGATGTTGGTTTAGGACGCGGATTTTTGAGGCGTTCTCCCGCAGCATCGAATCTCTCGCTCCTACAAAGATCACGAATCGCCTTCCGTATCTCGATCTCCGATTCGAGGCGCGGCGTTCGGGGAACGCGGAGTCGATCGGTCCATCGATGTTATTTTTATATTTTTCGACCAGGCAAAATTCCTCTCGCGTAACGAAAAATCGACGTTTCGTAACCGCTTCTTCTATTCGAACGTCGAATAAGATGTCGACAAGTTTCAATCCTTTCTCTTTTTTTCACTATTCCAACTATTTTTCATAAATTTTATCTTGTGAAATTTAAAAGGGTATTCCAATTCGAAGCCGTAGTTTTTGGACCGATATTTGGCATAAATTATTTTTTATAATTATGATATTCCAAAACAGACGATTGCAAGTCACGATGAAGGGTCAAAATGAATGGTTCCGATTGTTGAAACATTGGACATTTTCTAGCCTTCGTTCGCATCCTGCCAGGGAATCGATTCGAGGCCTTTCGAACCATTTATTCCGTTCCAAGAACGAAGGAAATCGAACGCGCCGAGAGGGTAGAAACGAAAGATTAAAGCGGCCAAGTTAATGGCTCGATTAGTGCGCTAGCGGCCGCAAAGCATCGAGAGGAACTTTGCAGGAAAAACGAGCAGTCGATTTCTTCGACCTCGCAAAAAGAGGCGTAACTCGCTTTCCTTCCAACTTCTCAAATCCAGAAACGACTACAAATAATTTAATATTCTTCCGTTCCTGAGGATGGTTTACGATTAAAGCAGACACGATCGTGAAAAAGAATTTCTATAATTCTGTTCGTTGCAACTAATAAAAACTCGCAAACCTGTATTCAGAACGAAAGGAACGCGTTATACGCGTCGAATAAAGATTGTTACGGTTCGTACGAACGTTCGCTACCGATGACATGCAAGAAATTCTAATTAACGTAATTTCGAACGGCGAAATATTTACAGAAAAAATCGAGTCGGGCTAAGCGAACACCGTGCCAAATTTACGATCCGTATTTGCAGTATCGTGAGAAATAAAAAGCGAAACGTGTTTGAGAAAGCTCGATGCAACGCGAACCGCTGTAAATTTTACACCGAACGCATAGATTCGAAAATTTATATCGTAATTTTCGATTCCTTGAAACTGTTTGGATTTTTCGAGCGTTCATTTTTTTCGAGGGGTATACGCTAGTCGTATAGAGGTTTATAGAAATTTCTGCGAGACTTTATGTATTGTGGAACGAGCGAAATACATTCCGTTCCGACGTCGCGTAGCATTCCATATCTTTATTGCGATCCTATTATCACGTCTTATTATACGTTTCTCTTATCACTGGTTCGCTTTGCCGACAAGCGCGTACACGGGAATGCAGTCCACGACGATCGAGCAGATTTTTCATCGAGTTTTATCGGGGAAACGCATTTCGACGGAAAGTGGATTTTCCCATAGTTATCTTCTGCGACTCGACCGCACGAAAATTCAAAGAGACGATCGCGAAGAAGTTTCTTCTTACTCGCTGATGATCTATTACATCCGTTCGTTTCGTCGAAAGTAGAGCGAGGCTCCATTTCAAAAGCAATGCTTACGATGTTCGTCGGAAACGAAAAGGCTTAACCCGTCATCGAATTTCATTTGGTGGAAGCATGCTTCCGAAATGACTCGAACAATCGAGTTTTTAGGCTCGATCGAACGAGCTCGTGGCGGTGGCCGACTCGAATTTCTTGCGGTCGAATATTTCAAGCGGTTGGACACCTCTATCTTGGGCGTTAGCGATTACCAGGCGTTCCGACAGGGCTGGAATCGATGATAAAATCGAGAACGAGCACGGGGCAGATCGGGTCGTGGCATCCGAGTCGTCCCGGGCAAGCGATTTTATGGTTTCCGCGGTACGAAGGATTACACGGGCCGTGAACACGTGGAAAAAGAACTCCGAGGAACCTGAGCCGGCCCGCCGCCGCCTCTGTCAGCTGTCATTAAGCGTCGTTAACTTGACAGTGGACAGAAGTCAATAGCGTCGGATCGTGGGCACCGGATTACCAGTTGCTTCGCCGCTCCTCGAATAGAGCGGTTATCTTTATGCCGTTTCTAAGAAGATTCTCCGCCTTCTCCTCGTATTCGTTCGCGATCAGGTCTTTTAAAGCCCTTCTTCTCTCGCCATCTCCGATTCTAGACTCCAAACCCCCTTTGGGACTTTGTCTCCTTCGAATCTACCGCCTAGTTCGCGAGTAACTTTAATGTTCGGTCACTTGGCCATTTTATAATTTTTTCTAACTAACTAAAACTCGTAGAGGAACGGAAGAATCCCACGATAGATCCCCGTTATCCGGAGCGTTTCCCGTTCGTGACGTTTCAGCGACCGCGGTTGGATACGCGACAATCCGACAACAATCGGATTAAGCTTCGTAGCTCGATACAAGATCGGAGGGAAACGGGACGAGATCGAAGCTGGAGGGCGAGCGAGGTTTACCTTGTAGTTGGATTTAAACGAGCGGACTCGAGTACCGCTCCTACGCGCCAAGATCTCTCTTCTGGCCACTCCCGAGCGTCTCTCTTTCTCTCGGTGGATCGCGCGCGCGAGCGAGAGCCGTTGCTTTTCAGAGTGGTAAATTCTCGAACGCCATAACACTGCCACCGTGCGTTTGTTTGGACAAGGGCATTATGAGATTTTATGCGAGCTGCGCGTGCTTCCACGGCAACGACGTTGTTTATGCACCAGCGCGCGGGGCTCCATCGACGTCGCGCTTTTCGAGGAAGCTCGATTCTATTCACTTTCGACCGCGCTCCTTTTCCTTTCCGTCGCCCTACGCGCACGCGAGATGCGTTGTTGTTTCAGAAAACGGTCATCCTCTTTTTCTTATTTTCACAGAGCCAAACCCCGAGATCGATTCACCGGCCCCCCCTTTCGAACCGTGTTTTCTTTTCACCGGGATCATTCTATGGCTTCCGGATGACTTCGACGACTCGAGATTCCTCCATGACTCTCCATACCTGTTCACCCTCAAACAACTATTATTTGGATCGACGATTGCTTCTTTTCTCTACGTATAGCGTGACTCGCCGGTCAGTGGACTCGAATGAAATGCCCTCCCACGCAACTGGGTAAAGGTTAAACGTATAAAAAAGTGTGACAAACTTGAACAGCGCAGAATCACCCTATACATTTTGAGTATACTTTCTAGAGCCCGTTTACGAAGGACCCGATACTTATTTTCTCTACGTTTAGTTTCCGAAGCGGTTAGACGCCTGCCTCTACCTCGGTACTTGAAACGACGTCAAGCGCCGCGTGCAAACACGCAGAAATTCCCTTTCGGCGCCACGGTTCGTTTGGCTGCTACCAAGTCGGTCGAACAAACCCCGTGAATCGTCCTCGAGTACATTAGCCCGGCGTGTGGAAGCCTCTGCTCCGAAATGGTGCGCACGAGGCGGAGATTTAAAGCGGGCGGAAGTGGTTGCAGCACGGTGTTCCTGTGTTTGCGGACTAAAGACAACACGCCGGCATAAATCTGTTTGGCCAAGGAAAGTCTGGCCACGTGGCGTGCACGTTTCCCGCGTGTTCCGGGTCCCGGCCTCTCCTACTTACAATATTTCCCCACAAAACAGCCCGCGACGTCACGATCCATCGATCCTTTCTCACTACGAAACCGTCACGACGTAATTGTACCTCGCTAATTTGCCTACTCAGTGTTCGCTTCCACTTATAAACTGTTTTATGTTTACGCAAAGAAAACATTTATCTGCACGTTGTCATTATTATTATCTCGTGTAAGAAAAGACGGGGTTCCCATTGATACGTCGACCGGCGATACCCGAATAATCGTCGTCTCAGCGGTTTATAATAAATATTATTTAAAGCTTGTACCGTCTACGCTGTCGGTATTTTACAGATTATACTTTTGTTTCTGCGAATGTTCGCCGACGATCAAACGGAGAAGCCGCGGAGATGGGAAATATTAATCGGAACGAGTCGCGAGAAATATTTGGCCGTGGCAATCGCGCCGCAAGATACAACGACGGCGAACCAGACAAAACAAACCGGGATTTATCGGCGGCTATCATCGGCTAATTGTCTCGTTAAGGCGATTAGGTCTTTTCGAGCCGGACGGACCGAGTTGTCGCAGCCGACCGGCGTGAAAGTCGCGCCTCCCCTCTCTGAACCGCTGGAAACCCGATGAATCCTTATTGGTTTGATGAGCACACTTGTCCCGTGGCATGGGACAAGGTTGAAAAAACCAGTACAATTAATTGTGGGAACCGTGACTCGAGCGTTCACGATTGATCGCTCTCGTGTCTGCGTTCTCGTTGCGTTGCATCGAACCTCGTTTCAAGGAACAAATTTTCGTTGCTTGTCTCTTTATACTTTCGATGCATTTGTGGATAGTGATTTAGAATGGGTAAACGATTTTCAGAATCCTTGGTTGCTCCAAAATTGGAGAGTCCGTTTCAAGGGAATCGCGCGTCGATTTTTAAGGAATGCTCGTTGCGTGTACGGTTGGGAGCGTAGGTTCGAGGCGTGTTGCGCGAGTAAAAACGGGAGCCGATTTGTCAGCGAGGCGGGATCGCGATGTACACGGTAGGAGCTCGTCGAAGGAAGACGTTCCCTAGCGTAAGCTCCGTTCCCCGTTCCCCTTTGGCCGGCTCTCTTTCTTCCCCTTTCGCGCGAATAGAAAGCCGCGGACCGATACCGAGCGCACGCGCGATTTATCATTGGCGCGCCGTCCATTGATAAATTCCAGGCATTCATAACGCCACGGTGCGCGTTGTACACGGCCGCGGTACGAGCACCGGAGAGACACACGATACCCGACCACGATACGATACCGGACGATACCGAGCCCCGTGTACACCGTGATCTTTATACACCGTGGCGCGAGGGACTGCTTGTACCCACCACCACCTAGACACTCGGCGAACCCTTAGGCGAACCGGTAACAAGAGAACGAACAAATACCCGTAGACGGGGTGGATTGCGTCCTTTCCCTTTTCGGTACGTCCGAACATTCCGAATCGAGGGGCACAATTTCATTATTTTATTAAGTAATGTTTAATCAGGATACCGATAGCAACTCTCCTCCAACACCATCCAAACGTGACATCATCGTCCGAGAATCGTTATCGAAGTCTAAGCAAATCGAACTGGCCAAACAGCCCGACGTAATCGTACCTCTCTCGGGTTTCGTGGGAAGCGAAACGAAGAAAACAGATCGTTTCCATCGCGCGGAACCGCGAGGGATCTCGTTAAAAAGCTCGCGACGCTCCAAGATCGAGACGAGAACGTCCTCGTAGAGTCGTCGATAAGAAAATCGCGGTTCTGGTAGCGCGTTTGTTTCACGGCTGGTCGTCGGACATTGGGGGCCCACGCGATCGAGAGATTCGTAAACGGGAGAGGCGACGATCGCGCGTTCATTGTCTGCGCGGGACCAGATTTTCCTCCCACGAGCGGTGCGTGGGGCCAGGTTGCGATAAAAATTCCTAAGGACGACCAGGTACCCGATTTACCTGACGTTACGACCGATCCGGTGCTCGAGTTCTCCGGGAATCTGGAGCTTCCATGCTCGCGTTCGACCACGGATAAGGGGGGAATCGATTCGGGATTTTTTCGCTGCTCTTTTTCTTCGCGATCGGCTTCGTCGGTCCGAGAGCTGGAAATACGCTCGACGGAAAGGTGCGACGAGGAGAGGATTCGATGTCGATGCTCGAACCGATTGTGGGAGTCTCCCGGCCGGGGCACGGCTCGATTATTTAGGGTTTTCGGTTGGAGCGCGCGCGAAGAACAGGCTTCGATGGCCGGGGAAATGCGTTCGGTTTCGTGCTCGAGGAGCAAGTTCTTTTGCGCGGGGAATCGTAATGGCCTGCGCGATTTTTCGCTCGTTCGCGAGAACACGACGGAACGAAGCTGTAAACGAAACTTGTTCGGCTTTTAATGGATCGTGCGCGATCCAGGAAGTATCGAGATGAATCCACCGACTATCCGCACCGCCATCTTCTCTTCGCGTCTACGCGCGAAAAATTCCACGAACAGATTTAACGGGTATAATAAAGTCCATCGGTATACTAGCTTCGGGTCAGCAATTTGGCAAAGTTAATCTCGCTTTACAATGCCTTTATAAATTAGAAGTAAAGCAGCGTGGGCGTTTTAGCTCCGAAGAAACTTCATCGGCCGTTTCGCGCCCCAAATAAGACGCACAAAAATACTGTAAATTATTTTAAAGCAATTTGTCCAGGACTTTCGCCGAGTCGAGGAAGAAACGCAGCGTTCACGAAATCCAGGAGGACGAGCGTCTCTTCTAAAATCGATTCACCCACGCCGCGCGATCCATCATTTTTCTCGGAACGAGTCACGGCGTTAACGAACGCTTAAATCATAGGTATTGCGGCGTGCAACGGACATAACGTGTTCGCAGACAGCACGGCGAGTGTTACACGGCGAGCGTTTGCTAGGGAAACGATGGCCGTCCGGCATTTGCAATCGGCAAGAGCACTTGGATCGCATTCACCGGTCCGCAGGAAGTGTCCGCGCAGAGTTCCTTGGACGCTGTCGACGAGCAACGAGCCATGGGTAATGAGTAACGGCGTGATTGTGCCAGAAAATGTAAATATCATTGGCCTGTCGTGTCCTGGAATGAATCGTCGTCGAACCGTTCAACGCACGCCCATTCAACTATGAGTAGTTACGACGAATATATGGGGGAATTGTTTATTCATAAAACGATACTCGCGTTAAAGGGATATCCTCGTTGGCTAAAAAATTTCATTTGATTTTGCAACTTTTTTTTCTATACTTTCAAATATTAGAAACGCATTCCTAAAGAACGAGCTTTCACGCGTGGGTCAGGAGAGACTCTTAAATAAGAATTTATTGGAAGTTGTGGCTTCTGGCGAGCACTAAAAAATGTCAAAGCGCAGAGTTTTCTCGTGAACATTTTTATGGTATAGGTTCTTTTTCCATACGAGGATGTACTAACCCCTTAAGGAGACTCGAACGACTCGTGGCTCGTGAAAAAGTGGTTCTACGATTGTGCATCGCGTGGGATAATAACACAGTCGACTGTACTTAGTGCAATTGGGTACAGAGGATCGATAAATCTCGCGACGTCGGTGATCTTTGAAGGAAAAGATTGGGACTACGGTTGTAAAAAATTGTTAAGGATTTTAGTGTTTTACCAAACGGCAATAACAACTCCTTCGCACGAGAAAACGGAAGAGCCTTCGTGCTGGACCTTATCTCGTAAAATCGGTTTCCGCGCGTTCGTGTGAAAAAATAAACGTTCTTTCTCGTTAGCGCGTTCGCTAACGAGTCTCGATATCAGCTCTTGAAAACGATGTTCCAGTGGACACTGGTCATAAAGTTTGCAACTAACGATAAACCGTTGTGCCTACGTAATTAGAAAACTGAAACGCGATCATCCAAAAGACTCGGAATCATAACATCTCGCGTATGCGTCCCATTTAACCATTGTACAAATATTTCTAAATATTTCTACTCGACGGAACGAGACGGGATGAAACGTCGACGTTGATTTTCAACCAAGACCAAGTCCGCTGGACATTTGGATCGAGCCTCGTCACGGAGAATGAAATGGACGATGCCGTCTCGTCCCCATGACGGGGCAAAACACACGCCGAAGGCAAAAATAAATCGCACGGCTCTCGCATCCTCGCAAACAGACGAAAATATCCGCGGAGGAAGTCGACGGGAAACTCCGCCCGACGCGGATCGTGAATTTTACGCCTCCCGTCGCTGCTCGATCGGGACTCGCGTTTCCTCGCGACTTCCGTATCGGAGCATCGACACAATTCAAACAAAGAAGCAATGCATTTGTAGAAAAACAAGGTGGAAATGTTCAGGATTTATTGAACAGGGCTGTTTCGGAATACTACTAACCGATCAGCGTGTTAAAATAGTGGACGGGCAGATACACGATGGCAGAACCAATAATATTTAATGTAAAAGATACCGGTAAGTACATTCATGTACGACGAGTACGTCAGGCATACAAGAACCTACAGTTGGACAGGTGTCAGATTCTATATTTAAAGTGTCAGGATGCGAAAATATTAGCTGTTGATAATTTACGTTGAATATGATCGATGTAATCGCACGAATGTATATTCTAACTTGAAGGATTTCGATAAAAGTATGTGCAGTTTTTTAATCTCTCTTGATAGAGTTTATCCTATAAGAACATTTTATATTTTCTATTTTCAATACCCCCCACAGGGTTGTTCACCGGTCGAAGATAGACAAATAAGAGGAATCGAATTCGAGACACGCGCTCCCACGCGTCGAATTCCAAACGATAATAGAAGTTTCAGGGAATTCTATCGACGATGTTCGTGTATCGGGCATGAAAAGGGTTAAGGACGTCGTTTAGAAACGTCTAATTATCCCCGGCGTCGGTCGTTGGTGGAACGTTTCCGCGAGCCCGTCAGGCTAGCCTTAACAAGTCGTCGAGGTAATCTCGTTGCGTGCAATAGCGTGTCGTGTTTGCGGAACGTGAAAACGTGCGAAGGAGCCTTAACGAACTCGATTAAGACGTTAAGCCCCCTTTCTCTCGCGACGCGAGCTTCTCACCACCGAGAAACCACTCTCCCCCCTAGGTTTGCAGCGGAAAACGCTTTCATCGCGATTTTCGTCGGCACGGAACGATCCTATCGCGATCCGCGAGGAAACTTAAGAAAGACGGTTCCGAGTGACCTCGCACTCGGCAAGTTTCATTACGAGTAATTAAGGCTCATGAATCAAACCGATGTGTTAATAGATAAGCGCGCGACCGTAGGCGATGATTAAGGGGGTACGAGGCGAATGAAATCCGCAAGGAGATCGCCATTAAGCTTTGCCTCGTTAACTTTCATTCGACGCACGTTCGCGCGTCAAGGAATCGTCGGACGCCACGCCGAGCCGGCTTCTGTGCGCGTCTCGGGTTAAAATGCTACGGCGGATGTGTAATTGAATTAAATATCGCGTTAACTACCGAACAGACTGCGCCAGCGAATGCCGTGGAAGCATTCGCGTGCAAACGTCCAGTTACGTCTCTCAATTTATTATATTGTTGCGCGATTATCGTTTACGCGGAGAAATCTTTACAGAGACGCGATGATAAAGATTGCTTCGCGCTAGCGGACCATCCCCTAACAGCGGACGATCGCCAATCATGCCGCTCGCACAAAACGATACCACGCGTCGAATAAAGATTAGTCGGCTTAAGAAAATTACGAAATATGGTGACTACATTCTTTTACAACGACCAAAATAACTCTTCTTCGCAACGGGGCATTCTTGGAACGTTTCAACAGACGAGAAACAAAATATTTCTAATCGAACCATTTTGCCCTGCCACCTTGATAGACGTCCCGACGAGCGTCGTTCTTGCTAGCCTCCCTTACGATCAGGTGCACACCACGGTCTTCCTACTTTGTATTCGTGTTTCGCGTAGCACGTATCTACATAATCGATGCCTAAAACTAAGTTCGCGATATCTGTCGGTCGCCGTTCTTCGCCGCGTTTTACATCGAGACTGGTTTAACGGAACAGCGACGGACAGCGGGAATAGCTCGATGCAAAGTTCAACGAAGGATGTTCCGACGGATGATTCAGCCCGAGGGGTTGCGCGAATGTCATCTAGACAGGCACGTAAAACTCATTTTGGATCTGTTTCTAGTTTCATACCGTGTCGAAACTATTTCAAAGGCCAATTTTCAATCGGAGACGAGTAAAATTGCTTTATCATTGATCTTGTTTGTGATTATTACGTAAATGGGATGAAAACAAGAGATATTTTGGAATATACTCCAAGAAGCAAACATTGAACGGAAAAGATGTGAGAAAATTAGACCTACACACAGATGAATAGAATGATGTAGCATCCTAAGTTATTTTGTAGGGACGTAAAAATTAATTTACTCCAAAATTCGCGGAGAGCTTACTATCTCGATCGATTCAAAAATTGGAGTAGTAGCAGTCGTACGAGTTTTCAGTGATTTTGCATTCAGCAATCTCATGATCGATACATAATTATGTTTATGCCAAGTCATTGTCTACTCCACTTTACACGCGGCAAACCTCAGGAACGTACGCTGTACGTGTACCAACAGTTGTTGATATTTAATGTGGCGATTCTAAACTTGATTTAAGGAGTTTCTTATTGTTTTGGTGGAAGATTATTCCCTTTCTGTTGGCTAGTTGCAGTCGTTTCGATGATCGTTGAGGGTACTCCATAATGATATAAATGTAAACTTACGGATGAGGGGGCGGCGCGTGGAAGGCTGCGGCGGCTGCTGCGGCTGCGGCGGCCGCGTGATGCTCCCATGCGGCGGCAGCTGCAGCCGCGGGGTGCGGCGGAGGCGGTGGTCCATGGTGAGGATGAAATGGCGGCGGCGGATGAGGGTGCGGGTGCGGATGAAACGCTGCGTGGAAGGCGGAGTGCGGATGATGCGGAGGCGGCGGTGGCGGCAACAGGGAGAACGCCTCCTGATGATAGGCGACCTCCTTTTCCGGCATTTTGTAACTGTTAGCCAGGGCCAGGTACTGGGCCAAAGAGCTGGCGGCCTCCTCGTCCAGGATCAAAGGAGATCGTCCTGTCTGACACCCCGTGCCCGACGATGCGAACGACTTTTGATCCACGATAGCATAGTCCGCTCGTGAACAGGCCAGATCGTCACCGTTCGACGAACAGCGTCCGCCGATCGCTTCGACGGCAACGTTCTTCGACCGTGCTACGTTCCAGCTGGAAGCTGACGGTGTCTCCGAGCTATCCAGACACTCGACGTCTACATCTTCGTCGTCGGTGGCGGGATCGGCTCCTATGGGACTCTGGTTTCCGACGGTTAACCCGTCGGCGGCTTGGCGAGAACCAATCCTGATGGGCTCTTCGGGAAGACTGTTCCTCCGTTCTTGTTGTTTCGGTGATGAGGCTCGTTGTCGTTTGATTCCGGGATTCGCGTTAATCGTTGGCTCGTTTCGAGAACCGTCACTAGGATGATTCGGAGCAGCCGACGATGTCGGCCGATTCCTCGAGGGTGTCTTAAAATAAACCGAATAACCTAAGCCCACCGTCCGCGAACGACTCTAGTCCTGATGATCATCTATCGGCTCGCGGCGTAACCGGCGATTCGACGGAAGGATTAACGAGTTGTCAAGAGTCGGTGAGAAACGAAACCCCACCGAACTGTCCACTGATACTTTCCACTGAGTCATCGGAGAACCGCTCCAGGATCCCGTTCACCATCGGACAGTCCCGATATCTTCTCGCGTCGCACCATGACACGCGCACCACAACAGATCAACGTCGCACCGTCCACCACCCCGAACTGCAACCACTCCTACGCGTACCGACGACGATACTCCTCGCGACGATCGTAACCGCGAAACGAGTCCACCTCGGTCGATCGGCTAAAAAAATTTCACGAGGGTGGAGAGAAGCCACTCTCGAGGGTTCGATCGGTGTCGGGGGTTGCGGGTTTGAAAAATCCGCGGGACGAGACGCATGTGCGGGCCTATCACCGGTGCTCGTGCTTTGGCGGGTATGGCGGTACTGAGAGTCCACCACCACAACTACCACCACCACCGGCACCAGCAGCGGCAGCACGAGCGTCGACGAACGGAGGACGAGAACGTTGCTGGCTGCGGTCGTGCGTTCTCGGGTGGGCGTGCGTGCGACGAAGATCGTTTATGCTGGAAAACTCATGATCGAGAGAGAGAGGGAGCGCGATAGACGAACGACGAACGCCCCTGCCGACGTTCCACGAGCAACGAGGAAAGAAGGAAGCGAGGGGGTCGACGGTAAATACGAGGGAGGGAGATCGCGAGGGCTCGAGTAGATCTCGGGACGAAATGGTGGGAAGAATCCAGCGACGAGGACCGTCCAGGGAAGGAGTTAGTGGGGACATGGGTCGGACAGAGAGGATTCTGTGGGACGAAGGTTGGAACGGGACGGGGAACGCGTGTCAGCTCGACAACTCAACTAGCACCAGCCGTCCCTGACTCCCACCTCCGCTCCTTTCGGCTCCTTCTACCGTCCCTTCGGATGCGAAGGCGTACGAGGCGGACGCGCATTCCAAGGAGAAGGGAGTACGCGCCCGACGCAACGGGCAGGACGAAACTATTCCGGGGGGAGAAACTATCCGTCAAGGATATATAGACGAGCTCGTGTCCGGTGATTGGGACGATTAGTGGATCCCGATGGTGTTGTTTACACCGGACAATCGACCCGACGGATTCTTTCAACGGCTTCCACGCCGAGATTTTAAATGGCTCCGCGAGTCTCGATCAACTTTCACGGGGTGAAACGAAACTGTCATCTAACCATTAACAAAAGTGCAAACTAAAAACAAAAGACATCTTTCCGTTGTTTATTCTATCCCCTATTGAAATGTCAACATCCGAAACCATCGCGTACGCAAGAGTATTTCATTTTCCTCGGACAACAAACTCGAGTGGTACTCGAAGCGTTTAACTTCCGGCAGGCACCAAGTTTCACGACAACAGCCGGTCAAATATATTTTCTTTCCCGTACGCGGGGATCCTTTGCCTGCGTAAATTCGAAAACCGTAGAGAAATCTGGCTACCCGACGACACAAATTCCTCGGAACCCAACCGCCTACTGTCAACGTGTCCTGCCTCTCTTCGCGTTTGCGCCTCTGTCGGTCTCGTGTTTCCACGCGGTCGCCGCCACACGTGTGCCACAACCGAAGACCTTACGTATGGAGAGCTCGTTTCGGAAACGGCCTACCGTTTCGAGGAATCCTCCGCTCCGAACACGATCCAAATCCGAGTCGAATTTTCAGGCCCCAAACTCGAAAGCAACGTTTCGTTCGATGCGTGTAATCAAACCATTCACAACGATTCGACAGATACAATTACGATACTATTCGACGTTAAAGGCCTCGAAATATGGAACAAGATACCTCAATGTCTGATTATCGAAGGGTCGAAAGTCTCGATAATAGCGACAAGCTGCTAATATCGAGTGCCACAGGGTTAATTCTGTCCTCCGAGCTTCCGGAAGCCACCCCCCGAAACGATTCCCATCCACGTCGCGCGCGATCCTTCCTGCTACGCGTCGGGCATCTCGGAAACGAGGAGAAAGCTGTTTTAACATTTAAACGAGCCGTTTCTCTCAAATTGCCCGTTAACGGTCCGTTTGGTTCCCTCGTCCTTTGATTCTTCGCCGGCAGTTTCCACCGAGGAAGCGATCGGAGGAGCGACGTGGAATAGTTATCGAGGCAGAGCGGGACAATTAGGGCGGCGCAGCAGATTTTAGCGAAACGAGCCGCCCCAAAGGCGCGCGGCCTCATGGAGGATCGCGTCGGTAGCGCGGGCACCCGTTCGCCAAGGGAAGAAGAGCTGTCGTTTCGTGCGTTGATTGGCCGGTCGTTCGAGGATAATTAGGACCCGGGTTGAACGGGCCGAGACATGGTTGGAGAGGAGTCGAACGACCGGCCGAGCAAAATCAACAAAATAATAAGCGGCCACGGGTGTTTGCGGGAGACGCGGACGCGACGCGTTCCCGCTGACGAACAGAGGTACCTGGACAGGAGAATTACGACAGGCACCGGCCAGACCGGGTCCGAAGAACCGGAGGACAACCGCAACGAGCCGACAGGATAGTTAATGACTCTATGCGTTTCATCCCTCCGGTAATTATCGGCCCTTTTCTCGCAGCCGTCGTCCCTTCGCTCGAGGGAACCAGGCCAGGGATTGACCACCCTGCGATGACGATACACCTTTTTTCTCGCGATCGGGGAAAACTGCGCCGAGGAACTACCTTTCGCTCCGCCATACTTGCAACAAAATGCCATTTCTGCGAATACCCATCCGGTTATTGACATAACTCCGGGCGTACTTTATACTAATACCGAATGAAGAACGAACTATCTTATAATCTTCGATGCTTTCCAATCGACCCCATTTACAGGAAAATATACTCAGAAATTGAATTGTATTCGAAGTAGCGTTTAAAACCTCGATGAGAAATGTATGAAGGTTAATTATTTTACACTGTCCACGCGAACGTCTCTGTTTTCTGTAAACCTCAAGTACCTACAGTCGAGATTACAGCGAATCAGTATTGATGTCCGAACATGTATCCTTATCGACGACTGCACCACCCTATCGGGGAAAGCGAATGCAACTATCCGGCAGATCCAATCGATCCGTCTTGAACTACTGTTTTAACCGCGGCAAAAAGTGGTTACACTGCTTCGTGGTAGCCGTGTAATCCAGTGTAAACAAAAAGAGATGCGTATTACATGCTCTAACCGAGTATAAGCGAGTTGGCAACAACGCCTCTTGTTGCGACGAACGCCTACAGTATCTCCTTCCGTTTAATCCTTGGATCTCCTTTTGCACCAGCTTCCTACCTTTCGCGTCAGTCTTCGTCTTCGCAGCACTACCCTCGGACATCTTGCAACGATAACGTCGCTGAAACATTGATCGTTTGTTCGGTTAATCGACAAAACCGACAATGACAATGACATCACAGACGAGGTATACGAGTAGACCTTACACCTTACGGGCTTTCGTGGCCTAAAATAACTACCATGATTCTAGTGTCCCCTACTCGTTAAAGAAAAATCTACAGGGAGCAGGTGCCTAAATCTTTCGGCTAAAAAAAAAATTTCAAATCGCTTTGGCAAAATTATTTTCGGTTTTGGGGATCAATTACAATCATTTTTAAGAAAACGCATGCCCTCGAAATCCGATGCACTTTATAATGGGACTCGAGAGACCCAGAAAAATGGGCCAAAAGAATACATCAGATGTAAGGTCTACTCGTACACCTCGTCTGTGGTTGTACGGACCAAAGCCGTGATTAATAACCAAACACAGCCGGTTTAGGCTACAGAGCATTATGGCTGATGCAGCTAATTTAGCTGCTTCGTGATTCCTGAATACTACCCTAAAAGACAAACGCGAAAAAATAATCGCAACACTAAGTCAATCGCGATCAAATTCATATTATTTGAAACTTGCAACGCGATTAGTATTCATGTATCGCAACGCTACTGCAACCCGAGATTAATGTTTACACGCAACGCTACCCTGAAAAACCAACACGAATCATCCTTCGCAACTCTAAATGGAACTGTACAATTGCAAATTATTTATAACTTTACCTAGACAAGAAAGCACGAATAATGTATATTTCGCAACGCTAATAGCAAACCGTCATGAAACTTTTACCCGCGACACTACTCTGAAAAAAACGCGAAAAATAATCATTTTTCGCAACTCTAACAGTGGACATGATATATTGATATTAATCGCAACGCTATCCTAGAAGCAAACGCGACTACTATTCATATTTCGCCACACTAATAAAATCGCGTATCAAATAATACGCAACGCTAATTTTATTAACGAGTTCAGCTGCCCCAGGTTGCTTCTCGATGCTGGAGTAAGTACCAGTGTTATATTTGGCATTTCATTAGTCGCAACTCTATATTTAAACAAACGCGATCAGTAATTATTCGCAACTCTACTCGAAAAACAAGAGCGAATAATACAACCGACCGTAACTCTAAAAGTAATCAAAACCGGTTCATTAAAGCAACGCGATATTCACATTTCGTAGCACTAATGCAATCCGAGATCAGTTATACGCAACACTATCCAGAAAGAAAACGCAATGCTAATAACAAATCGTTATCAAATTCTAACTGGCGAATTAATTACTCTGAAAACAAACGCGAAAATATTCAATTCGCAACGCTAAAAAAAATCGCGATAAAAAATTATTTGCAACGCTATCTTGACATCAAACGCGATCCCTCGTATTACGCAACGCTAATGCAAAACGCGATGCCCAAAAACACTGGACGTTGTGGTACAAGTACCATCTGAAAAACTACTAAAAACTACAACTACAGACGAATACAGTGACAATAAATAATGATTGTCCATCCTTATGCGTAGATGAAGATGAAGAACCATTCGTTGCAGCCCACTCTTGCGACAGTTTGTCAGGGCCTCTTCGAGAGTCTCTTCCTTCTTCGGCGGGCCTGCCGATGCCTGAAACTTTTGCCTGGGCTCGAGATTCCGTGCAATACGCAATCTTCCAACAATATACGAATTGTTGGAAGAGAATACGTGAAAAATCTCGAGCGGGACGAGCGTTTCGAGAACCCTACTACGACCACGACCGCGATCGCGATATGGGACTGTAAAGCAAGCGATTCCAAGAATCGAAAATAACGCCAAAACAAACGGCACGAACCGTTTGAATCGGCTAACTTTTCAACTCTCGAAATCGAACTACAGGTACGGGACTGCCACGCGATAACGCGCCTACCCGAGAAAAGACTGTGGACAGTCCTGCCCTGGCCCTCCCTACTTAGGTTTAATACACACATACCAGAAAGTAAGCTACCTACCTACCTAACGCTGTATTTAAAAAATTGCAAAACGCATTCTCTCAACACACACACTCCACGGTCCTCATGCATAATGTCCGGGCGCAAGAGCCTAAACTAGAGAGGATTCCCCGGGGTTCCTCCGACACCCGAACATTGCAAACATTCACACGCTAAGGTACGTACCAATTTCCTGAAATCAACTGACAAAACCTAGTGGCCATTGCGTATTTATGTTAAATATACATATTACGTTATTTCCATCCAGTAGAATTTTTTATAAAATATGTTATTCTATAAATGATCGTAATCGATTTACATTCTGTGTTTAAGATCAAAAAGCTAACTATCGTGTATATTTCATAAAATATTTTGTACCATGATCATATAGTATGCAATAAATATGTAAAAGATGAAATGGAATTGTTATTGTTAATTATGATAATCTTTTAAAACGACGCAATTCCACAGCCTAACCACACACACACACACATGCGGAAATTGCGTCGCGCACGAAACACTAACGCAATGTCAGTCGCACATAGATATTATTAAGAATTCTTATAAACTAAATCATCGTGCCCATTACCTCCGCTCACACAAGTAGCACCTGGGCACTTGAGTGAGTTTAGGCAACGAACACGGAAACGTTTCCTGAAAATCCTCAACTAGAAATAATGATTATAGTCAATATTAGCGTATAACGAAATAGTGTTCCTTTATTCTTTCTTATTTTATTTATTTTAATGGACTTTCTACTTGCAATGAATGAAGAACAAACGTTTAATATACATTAATAGCAAAAAATATTATTAGTAAAGAAAATTATTCTGATTAAAATTTTGTTACTCGAGCGGAAATACTTTAATCAAGACTTTAGAATAAAATAATTTATTTTGAAAATTTATGATAAATTAGTGAAGCAAACAAATTCAAATATTTAAACCTCGGACAATTCTGTCATCAAAGTATATTTTTTACAGATGAAAATAGTAAATAATGCATGACTCAAGAATTTATCCGTCGCGAAATGTTTTCTTGTGCACAAATTGAAACATTATATTTTTCAATATAAAAGGAAAGAATTTGGCATCTTGGATGCAAAGTCATCAAATTATATTTAAATGTCAGACATGAACAATATAAAAATCAATCAATATTCAAGAAAAAATAATTTGCCATATTATGGAGCTTTCATTTGTCATATTAAAAATTGTGAAGCACAAGAAAACCCTAGCCTAACCTACAAAAATTCATACCGTGGTCACTGTATTCGTCAAAGATAGCACGTATACAACTGGTCACCCGCGTCGATTCGGACCTTTTTGTCCTACGACGTGATTAGGGACCAGAGGAATCAAAATATCATGCGACTCACCAACTGTAGAATTTAAATACTCGGACGACAATGTTTGTAGTAGCAGTCAGCAACGAAGTCAGCAACGTAGACAGCAACGTAGACAGCAACGTAGTCAGCGGCGAAATCGTCTAAGAGGTTATGTGAATCCGTCAGTAGGTACGTGGATGGGATCCTGTAAAAAGAAACGGCAAATATGACACCCTATTTGTTAAATTAGAGAGATTTTAATTTTAATAAAAAAACTTCCACCAATATTGAAAATTTAATGTAGCAAAATTTGAAAGAAACAACTTTTTTCGAAACGTACTCGGAACAAAGTACGAAGATACTTACATTGTTTGCTCGTGGGCATCGCCAAATGTTCCTATTTAATGATGAAGTGACTCTATTGTCGCGATTTAGAAAGAAAAGAGCCACGATGCTCTGGAAAAAATTTACAACTACGCAAGAAACACTGACTCGATCTTCGCGTGTATCTAAACTGTAAACGATTCTCTACTTGAAGCAACTGTGCTTCGAAAAACAACCAACTACTCTACGAAACAAGCACTGATTCTACCGACCGCATTGCGCGCGGTCATCAGAATTTCTGGAAAAAGAATCTGAAATTAGAAATAAAAAATAATTAAGTAATCAGTCACACCTGTCTATTTATCGATTTAATATTCAATTTCATCGATAAAAAGACAAAAATATGTAAATGTATATAGGTGCATACTCACTTGTTATAACGAAGTTGATTTTACTCATATTGAATTTCCACTTTCGATTTCCCAGCATAATGGCGTCCATGGCATGCCGGTAGCGTCCCTCCTTCCAGTCGAATTGCAGCAAAATCTGTAACACAGAGGAAACAAAAATTACGGTCCAATGCGTTAAAATAAATGTATCTGTACCTTAATTAAACATCAACTGAACCCGAAATATGGTCTATGAATTGATAATTACGTTCAGAAATGCCATAATTGATGACGGGGGTTATGTATGGAAGAGCACGTGCGAGAGAGGTTGGAAATATTTCGCGATTCCGTACGACTTTATAATAGAGACGTGTTAATATTACAGGAAAGCACGAACAGAGAGTATTAGTAACGATTCGGAACATTAGGATGACAATAATTAAAAAGTACAAACCTAATTAGACGCGAAGCCTGTCACCGCACCTCATCACACCAGTTTCCAGACGAGGAATGAGGAGCAGGGACGCCGCGCGAATTAGGTGTGGGGGGGAAAGCGGGGTGAGCTTGTCTTGTCACGTAGTCCCGTCCCGCTTCGCGATGTATATCTTCGAAGGAAAAGTTAAACCTTCCATCTCCAATAACTGAAAATAAATAATATAAATAAATAATATAAATTAAATAAATACAGGAAGATACTAGACAAACAATTAATTAATGTTTTATTATCTTTATACTGTTGTGACGTCAGGATGCGCAGTAGCCAATCAGTGGCGCTGCTTGAACTTCAAACACATCGATCTTTTAATCGACGCGAAAATTACTAGATCCAGTGAAATATATTAATTGTAACTGCAGTCTTATATTGTGTAAATATTAACTTTTAATCTAAATTTCAATCAGTTTTTCATATTAATGTTCCATCTGTGTGTTGTATGTTCTCTAAAGTTTTTTGTTTTAATTCTCACTAGATTCACATAAAAATCTGTCTTGATTCTGTGTCGATAATACCGGGTTTGACACACTAATGGTAAGAAGACTGTAGTACAAGCATAAACGAAGTATAGAATAGAGGTCAGTATTGTTTCGTGAATACCGTTGAAGGGCACAGACAATGCAACGTGTAGACGTGTAAAGCAAAAGTTTTCTGTCCTACTCAGCCAAGGAATTCGTGAGACAAGCTCCAAGGTGAAGTCGAGTGGCTGGCGGCCGAGAATATAAACACAGCCTGACCGAGCTTTCGGAATACAACAAGCGTATCGGATCACTGTTCCAGCCGCAAGAATGCTAGCTATGGTAAGAATAAAATTATTCGACATTAAAATTAACACATTATTTGTTATTATGATTAGAATTCATATATTTCACTGGATCTAGTAATTTTCGCGTCGATTAAAAGATCGACGTGTTTGAAGTTCAAGCAGCGCCACTGATTGGCTACTGCGCATCCTGACGTCACAACAGTATAAAGATAATAAAACATTAATTAATTGTTTGTCTAGTATCTTCCTGTATTTATTTAATTTATATTATTTATTTATATTATTTATTTTCAGTTATTGGAGATGGAAGGTTTAACTTTTCCTTCGAAGATATACATCGCGAAGCGGGACGGGACTACGTGACAAGACAAGCTCACCCCGCTTTCCCCCCCACACCTAATTCGCGCGGCGTCCCTGCTCCTCATTCCTCGTCTGGAAACTGGTGTGATGAGGTGCGGTGACAGGCTTCGCGTCTAATTAGGTTTGTACTTTTTAATTATTGTCATCCTAATGTTCCGAATCGTTACTAGTACTCTCTGTTCGTGCTTTCCTGTAATATTAACACGTCTCTATTATAAAGTCGTACGGAATTGCGAAATATTTCCAACCTCTCTCGCACGTGCTCTTCCATACATAACCCCCGTCATCAATTATGGTATTTCTAAACGTAATTATCAATTCATAGACCATATTTCGGGTTCAGTTGATGTTTAATTAAGGTACAGATACATTTATTTTAACGCATTGGACCGTAATTTTTGTTTCCTCTCTGTTACAGATTTTGCTGCAATTCGACTGGAAGGAGGGACGCTACCGGCATGCCATGGACGCCATTATGCAGGGAAATCGAAAGTGGAAATTGAATATGGGTGTAATCAACTTTGTTATAACAAATGAGTATGCACCTATATACATTTACATATTTTTGTCTTTTTATCGATGAAATTGAATATTAAATCGATAAATAGACAGGTCTGACTGATTACTTAATTATTTTTTATTTTTAATTTCAGATTTTTTTTCCAGAAATTCTGATGACCGCGCGCAATGCGGTCGGTAGAATCAGTGCTTGTTTCGTAGAGTAGTTGGTTATTTTTCGAAGCACAGTTGCTTCAAGTAGAGAATCGTTTACAGTTTAGATACACGCGAAGATCGAGTCAGTGTTTTTTGCGTAGTTGTAAATTTTTCCAGAGCATCGTGGCTCTTTTCTTTCTAAATCGCGACAATAGAGTCACTTCATCGCTAAATAGGAACATTTGGCGATGCCCACGAGCAAACAATGTAAGTATCTTCGTACTTTGTTCCGAGTACGTTTCGAAAAAAGTCGTTTCTTTCAAATTTTGCTACATTAAATTTTCAATATTGGTGGAAGTTTTTTTATTAAAATTAAAATCTCTCTAATTTAACAAATAGGGTGTCATATTTGCCGTTTCTTTTTACAGGATCCCATCCACGTACCTACTGACGGATTCACATAACCTCTTAGACGATTTCGCCGCTGACTACGTTGCTGTCTACGTTGCTGACTTCGTTGCTGACTGCTACTACAAACATCGTCGTCCGAGTATTTAAATTCTACAGTTGGTGAGTCGCATGATATTTTGATTCCTCTGGTCCCTAATCACGTCGTAGGACAAAAAGGTCCGAATCGACGCGGGTGACCAGTTGTATACGAGTTATCTTTGACGAATACAGTGACCACGGTATGAATTTTTGTAGGTTAGGCTAGGGTTTTCTTGTGCTTCACAATTTTTAATATGACAAATGAAAGCTCCATAATATGGCAAATTATTTTATCTTGAATATTGATTGATTTTTATATTGTTCATGTCTGACATTTAAATATAATTTGATGACTTTGCATCCAAGATACCAAAGTCTTTCCTTTTGTATTGAAAAATATAATGTTTCAATTTGTGCACAAGAAAACATTTCGCGACGGATAAATTCTTGAGTCATGCATTATTTACTATTTTCATCTTTAAAAAATATGCTTTGATGACAGAATTGTCCGAGGGTTAAATATTTGAATTTGTTTGCTTCACTAATTTATCATAAATTTTCAAAATAAATTATTTTATTCTAAAGTCTAGATTAAAGTATTTCCTCTCGAGTAATACAATTTTAATCAGAGTAATTTTCTTTATTAATAATATTTTTTGCTATTAATGTATATTAAACGTTTGTTCTTCATTCATTGCAAGTAGAAAGTCCATTAAAATAAATAAAATAAGAAGGAATAAAGGAACACTATTTCGTTATACGCTAATATTGACTATAATCATTATTTCTAGTTGAGGATTTTCAGGAAACGTTTCCGTGTTCGTTGCCTAAACTCACTCAAGTGCCCAGGTGCTACTTGTGTGAGCGGAGGTAATGGGCACGATGATTTAGTTTATAAGAATTCTTAATAATATCTATGTGCGACTGACATTGCGTTAGTGTTTCGTGCGCGACGCAATTTCCGCATGTGTGTGTGTGTGTGGTTAGGCTGTGGAATTGCGTCGTTTTAAAAGATTATCATAATTAACAATAACAATTCCATTTCATCTTTTACATATTTATTGCATACTATATGATCATGGTACAAAATATTTTATGAAATATACACGATAGTTAGCTTTTTGATCTTAAACACAGAATGTAAATCGATTACGATCATTTATAGAATAACATATTTTATAAAAAATTCTACTGGATGGAAATAACGTAATATGTATATTTAACATAAATACGCAATGGCCACTAGGTTTTGTCAGTTGATTTCAGGAAATTGGTACGTACCTTAGCGTGTGAATGTTTGCAATGTTCGGGTGTCGGAGGAACCCCGGGGAATCCTCTCTAGTTTAGGCTCTTGCGCCCGGACATTATGCATGAGGACCGTGGAGTGTGTGTGTTGAGAGAATGCGTTTTGCAATTTTTTAAATACAGCGTAAGGTAGGTAGGTAGCTTACTTTCTGGTATGTGTGTATTAAACCTAAGTAGGAAGAGCCAGGGCAGGACTGTCCACAGTCTTTTCTCGGGTAGGCGCGTTATCGCGTGGCAGTCCCGTACCTGTAGTGCGATTTCGAGAGTTGAAAAGTTAGCCGATTCAAACGGTTCGTGCCGTTTGTTTTGGCGTTATTTTCGATTCTTGGAATCGCTTGCTTTATAGTCCCATATCGCGATCGCGGTCGTGGTCGTAGTAGGGTTCTCGAAACGCTCGTCCCGCTCGAGATTTTTCACGTATTCTCTTCCAACAATTCGTATATTGTTGGAAGATTGCGTATTGCACGGAATCTCGAGCCCAGGCAAAAGTTTCAGGCATCGGCAGGCCCGCCGAAGAAAGAAGAGACTCTCGAAGAGGCCCTGACAAACTGTCGCAAGAGTGGGCTGCAACGAATGGTTCTTCATCTTCATCTTCGGATAAGGATGGACAATCATTATTTATTGTCACTGTATTCGTCTGTAGTTGTAGTTTTTAGTAGTTTTTCAGATGGTACTTGTACCACAACGTCCAGTGTTTTTGGGCATCGCGTTTTGCATTAGCGTTGCGTAATACGAGGGATCGCGTTTGATGTCAAGATAGCGTTGCGAATAATTTTTTATCGCGATTTTTTTTAGCGTTGCGAATTGAATATTTTCGCGTTTGTTTTCAGAGTAATTAATTCGCCAGTTAGAATTTGATAACGATTTGTTATTAGCATTGCGTTTTCTTTCTGGATAGTGTTGCGTATAACTGATCTCGGATTGCATTAGTGCTACGAAATGTGAATATCGCGTTGCTTTAATGAACCGGTTTTGATTACTTTTAGAGTTACGGTCGGTTGTATTATTCGCTCTTGTTTTTCGAATAGAGTTGCGAATAATTACTGATCGCGTTTGTTTAAATATAGAGTTGCGACTAATGAAATGCCAAATATAACACTGGTACTTACTCCAGCATCGAGAAGCAACCTGGGGCAGCTGAACTCGTTAATAAAATTAGCGTTGCGTATTATTTGATACGCGATTTTATTAGTGTGGCGAAATATGAATAGTAGTCGCGTTTGCTTCTAGGATAGCGTTGCGATTAATATCAATATATCATGTCCACTGTTAGAGTTGCGAAAAATGATTATTTTTCGCGTTTTTTTCAGAGTAGTGTCGCGGGTAAAAGTTTCATGACGGTTTGCTATTAGCGTTGCGAAATATACATTATTCGTGCTTTCTTGTCTAGGTAAAGTTATAAATAATTTGCAATTGTACAGTTCCATTTAGAGTTGCGCAGGATGTTTCGTGTTTGTTTTTCAGGGTAGCGTTGCGTGTAAACATTAATCTCGGGTTGCAGTAGCGTTGCGATACATGAATACTAATCACGTTGCAAGTTTCAAATAATATGAATTTGATCGCGATTGACTTAGTGTTGCGATTATTTTTTCGCGCTTGCGTTTTAGGGTATTGTTGCAAGCAACACCGGAATGGTAATGGGGCTCTAGAGCTCCCGAGAAATTGGCAGAACATATGTGGTACATTGTATGTAACGGTAATTGGATGTACATTGGTATACCTCGTCTAGTGACATCTGCGATGATTGACCGATATCTTTCTATTATATGAATGTTCTACTCGAAACTGTTAGGAAGAATAGGTTCTATATAGGTTCCGAATCTACGTAACGTAACTATTCGCTAGTTTATTTCAAGAAGTCAATGAATTTCGGTCAGTAACATAAGCGTTTGGTTAAATCGATCTCAAAACTACGTGTGTTTATTCTCGTGAGATTGCAATGTTATTTAGTTCAGTTGCCCTTCCTGTAGATGTTTGACGCGCGATAGGAATGCTCTAACGCGACATGGAATTTGGATAGCATGAGTGTTAATGTTGTCCCGGGACGAGGAGGTAGCGGAACGTCGTAAAGTTTTCGTTCTACCATTTTTCTTGGATTCTTTCATCTTGACTGGAGTGTCTTCTTTGCGAAGAGGACAAGACTTCGTCGTAAATTACATCGGCCGGTTTATAAGGTGGCCACAAACCGAGAGCGAACGTTCAAAGCGAGAATTGCTCGAAACATTCCATTAAGCGTCTGCTAATAAATTCTTGGACGAGAATGATTTAATTAGAGGACGAAATTATGCTGCTCGTAAAAAAGTCTCATTATCTGCATCTTGAGTCGTCGGCGAGCAATCCTAGCTGCAAGATGCAGGGTGCTGACTGCAGAAAGGGAGGACTGAAACCCTTTAGCCTCCGCAGAGTGGTGGGAGAGTGGGCCGGGTCAATGATGAGACTCCTTATGGGGGGCCCTACCAGGTACCTGTTGGTCAGGTGGGCCCCACTATTGCTCCATCGCACTCGCCTCTCTTTCCGTCCTCGGTCCGGGCTACTTTCTCTTCTCCTCTCTCTCCCACCGCTCGTCAAACCTTAGTACCATCTCCTTTTGTTCCGTTCCAGGCATCGGACCGTCGCGTCGCGAGGATTATTCTTCGGATCCGCTTTGATCTTTCGGCACCCTTGCTTCACGTCCAGGGTCTCGAGAAATTTCTCGAGTCGCGCGAACAGGGATTTTCCGTAACATACTCCTACGGGAGTCGCCTCTGGGCAACATTGATCCATCAAGTAACAGCAAATCAGTCACCACTAACGGTTAGAGAAAGCGACTTGACATTCGCAAAGTACTCATCGTTCTACGATGTTTAAAACGGTCAGAGACTTGGAACTTGGCACTGTCATCTTAAAAAGATTTTGGTTTATAGCTCGGTGAACGGACTACAGTCGTCTAAACTTTGATCATTCTTCGGTAGCGAGTAAAATTGTAGATTCGATGATTTTATTTCCTCGACGTTGCAATAAGGTCGCGATTCCAGCCACGGTTCGGTTAGCATGCGAAGCAAACAATTACGAGTAGTACCGCCCTTCCGTGGGCATCGAGTTTGTCGGTAAACCTTTAACGGAGCGTATCGTCCTCTAACCCCCGGAGACGATGTACCGGGTTCCCGCGAATACAAACGAGCGGAGCGCCGGTATTCATTATCGTTAATCGCTTCGACCCTCAACCCCTTCAACGAGCCGTCGTCATCGGCTCGTACATCTCCGGAAAGCTGTCGACTCGCCCTCGGTAGTCGAAGACGGTCGTAAAAGCAGCCAGAGGTTTCACGCGAGAAACGGAACTCGGAGCAAAGGAGTGGGAACGCGAGGCTGCAATTCGTGACTTCCCAGAAAGGTGGAGGAGCCTCGGGGCTCGGAGGAGCTCCCCCGTGGTTCTAGCTCATTAACCGTCATCCTTTCCCTTCACCCTTCCCTCATCATCCTGTTCTGCACGTCGTTGGCGCGACGGCGGGGCTCTCGAGGACGTGCGTGTGCGTCTGTACGCGCTCATCAGGTAAGAAAGGAGCCGCCTGTGCCGACACGCGGGGCGCTAGGCGCTGGGTCAGTTAGTTATCGAGGGGAGAGCGGGTCCGATGGTGTCCGGCAGCCCGAATGGTGGGGCGAACGGCCCGCTGGAGGGGCGCGGAGTCACGTGATGGGACTAACGCCGGCGGGAGTCCGCGTCGGAGTGGGAGATCGGACCCTTTTTCCCCTCCCGCGGCCTCAACGAGCGATCTCGTCGCTTTAAACCGGTGTGCGTCCGTCTGACGAGATAATTTGTTCCTCGTTTCCTGGGATTTCGTGAGCGGGAGACGGTATCAACTTATTCAGAACCCTCCGAAACGAGCTCTGCCGTCGCGTGGTGCCATCCACTGAAATTTTCTACACGATCAGAAACGAATTACGGCGGACTTTAACGCGAACTCTTTACGACTAGGGCCGATACGATCATCACGGTTCGAAGACATCAAAGTTGTCATATTCTCGATCGTTTCGCTACCGAAACCTATCAATGATTGTCGATAATAGATCGTAATTAAGTTTTGTTGTTCCCTTCGTTGTTTATTAGCTGTTTAAGGGCAGGGGGATGGTACAACGTGCTTGCACGCATCGATTCGATCGTCGAAGCTTAGGTAGAAGAAAGTTTTTTAAAGTTAATCCGTTTTGTATGGTACTCGTTGTAGAAAATCGGACTTGAGTTTCTATTTTCGAAAGAACCGACGAAGGGGTAAACGATGCCTACGCTATAGACATTCGTAACGTGGAAAGATAAGGGATCGTCGGCGATTTGGATAGAACAGAGCTCGAGAGAAAGCTGATAATCGTGAAAATGAATTAGTCTAGCGGCGTTTTCGGAGTATCTCGAGAAATTTCGCATTCGCCAGCATCTTCCATGGCGACAGACAGAGAGTCAGGTGGTACGCAGTGTAGAAGAAGAAGAAACAGAAAGGGAGAGGTACAGCAAGGGGATTGGAGCAGAGGTGGCGCGAGGCAGACAGGTTGGTCCGTTCGCCACCCGGGGGCGCCCCAAGGTGGCCGATGCTCGCACGCCGTGGTCTGGATGAGGACAGAGCTAACGGAGGATCGTCGGTGGAACGAGGACGAGCAGAGGTTCGAAAAGACCCGAAGAAACATGGTGGCCTCGCCCCACGCGAAGACCTCCCGAACACGGCCGTCCCGAGAGACGAGGCTCCTCCGTTCGACAAGTTTATCGATGATGCTTGACCAAACTTTCACGAACAATTTCGGACAAACTTCTTCTTCGTAAGAAAAAACGCTGTCGTTATGACACGTTTTTTATTTATTGTAGGCTCCCGTACGAAGATCGGACTTTCGCTTAGGTAGAAACAATTCGGACCGCGAACGCGTCGAAACATTTAATTTGCGAATATTAATTTTTTCGTAATTCCTGGGGCTTAAATTGCCGCAGGAATATCGTTAACGTCGTGGAAAAGAGAATAAGTGGAACGAATGCCGCAAGAACGGGGACCGAACGGCCCCAAGGGCGTCCATCTTGGCCAGAAGAATTCTTCTTCGGGTTAAAAAGGCAAGACGTCAAGCTGGAACACGAGAAATCGGTGGATTCGTTCTGGTCGATACGGATTATCTCGGCCGTGGACAGAAAATCCACCTGTCTTTTATTTATGTATCCTTCTTTCCGTGGCTGACGCAAACATCTTTGTCGGACTGCCGCCTCTGTCTCGGGATATCGCCGCGGTCCTATTTACGTCTTCCTTCGGCCATCCGACCGCAACGCTAATCTCATCCTTATTTCGTCCACGACCGTGGGCAGGTACCTTTCCTCGTGTTTAGAGGTAGGCCTAAAACGCTATTCACACCGCCGATTTCCTTCTGTCACGGCGGGAACGTGTCTACAAATTGTACCCAAGATTGCCGGCTAATGATCCAGCCGTGATCTTCTCCTCGTTAGGTTCGTAGCTGTTTCGAAATACATAATGTACGAATTCCTTCCGAATAGCTCGCTCGTTCTACCATCCAGGAATTTATCATGTGCATAGCTATAGTGTGAAAAATATCTTGGAGTAAATAATAATTGTCTTACGAGAAATTCCACGGGATTTCGGTTACTCTCGTTCTCACGGGTTATTCCAGAAATAGACGACAAACGTCCAAGAGTGCTCATAAATTTGTCTCGAACGATTCGATCGGTTTAGATAACGACGCGACACGTTCCACGCTAGAAACTCCTAAACGTTAGCGTCCAAAGCTGAGGGCGTCGATAATTCCCCCGAAACTCACGAGACTTTCGCGTCGTTTGGATCGGCCGGTGACATCAAAAAGCCTTCCTCCCGCTAGCCGTCTAAACAGTGGACGTTAACGGATTTCGTTCCCAGTTAAACGACTCTCGAGGTGGTCGGGGGCGGTGTGGAGGAGGCCTTAATCTTGCAGTGGACGTGGCGCGGGGCCCCCGCCGTGTACGTATGTCCTCTAATCATGGCTGGGAAGGCCGCCGCGGCCCGGGATAGAGACGTTCCACGGCCTAATTGCTATATATATGCCAAGAAGGGGAACCCCTCGACGCGGTCTCGGTCGGTTATGCCCGGGCCCACGGTGTTATTAAACCCTCGGGGCCTCGTCCTACCTTCCTCCACGTGGAAACGCTCGCCGGTGCCCCGCCAAATATATCCGGCACCAACGAAACACTACAACGCGATGAAATCGACCAGAAACCGACGACCATCGAAGAAACTAGCTTCGAAACGTATCGGTTTCGACAACAGCTACGACCGAGCAATTAAACACGGAGATAAATGTATCGAAACTAGTAGGGATTTTCTAATTATTCACTGTATAATTTTCGGAGAACCTAACGCAAGAATGTGGTGGATTCTGGACTAACCAGAGAACAGAGCGAAACGCACGATCGACAGGAATCGAAGCGGCGTCCGGGATAAAGTATCCTAAGCATTTCCGACAGAATAAACGAAGATAATTAATATCCTCCTCCCGTGCCTGCCGTTTCGACCAGTTACAACTCGAGGCGCGGTGTTGTTCGTGTAACAGGTTTCGAATCTGACTTCTTGCCGAAGAAGTGTCGCGCGTCGAGGAAAGACGGTAATAAACTTATAATGAGTCTGCCCGCTAGATTTACAGCCCCATTTATCACGTTCCTCTATTCTCTGCTCTGGGTTCACCCCTCTGCCCCCACTACGGTGCCCGACTCGCTCCTTTGTCTCTCTTTTCCCGCGTTCCTGACTCTTGTTTCGCGGCTCTTCCTTTTTTTTGCCCCTTAATAGAAGAAGAAACGGAAACGAGAGGTCGCGACGACGCGACACGGTCAGAAGAATGCTCCGAACGATGAAAAGTCTGTAGGGGGTGTCCCTCGGGGCGCGATCCACTTCGATGTACCGAAAAATCGACCGACGAAAACCGACGAATCACGATTTACGACGGTACCTGACGGTTTTCGGAGGATCCTCGGCGTGTGATTCTCCGAAGAGGATACGTTGGTGTCTCGGAGCCGGGCCTGCTATCTTCCTGGCCGATCTGCACGCTGGAAGTTGAGATACGTCCGCGCGAGGAATCCTTCCTCCCCCGGTGCACCGACCCGCTCCCTCGCCGGTGGCTGGCACGAGGATCCTGGACACGGCTGCCCGGGGAGGCCCGGAAAGGGAGAATTTACCACCGAGGTGTCGAGAGTTAGTAGCTTGCTCCCAAACGAGATTCCGAGATAAGCTCGTCCACGAATTAGCGAGAGCCTCCGAGCCCTGGAAGCTTTCAGAAAGTCACACTTCGAACGGAGGCCGCCGGACGTCGTTTAACCGCGCGGAAACCTCGCCCCGACTCCGACATCCGGTCGATTCGTTTCGTACCAGTCGCCTCGACTGACTTTTCGATCGGTCTCTTTCCATTTTGGTAGTCGTTGCCCCTATTATTGTACGAGAACGTGTCCTAAGATACAATATTTACGTGTTATCGTGATGTACCAGTTTCGTAAAGAAAACTTATGAATTTAGTGAGTAAAGAGCAGACACGTTTTATAATCCTTTCGTTTAGTTTAAAAGTCATCGAAACGTTTGCACGGACCCAAAATAATTAGAAATTTTCGTCTAGAAGCGATAAAAATGTCTGTTGGAGGCTGTTGGAGGAGTATCGCGTGAACGAAGGGCAGCGAGGAGCGGTGGTTGCGGCAGGGGAGGCAGCAGCCATCGTTCTCGATTTCTTGTCCGCTTCATGGCGAATCAGAAGGGCCGCGGAGCGAGTCCGAGTCCGATCGGGCCGCCTCATTGTTTTTCCACGGTTGAGGCCCCTCTCGCAGCCTTTACGAGCCTCGAAGGGCCCCGCGACGCTCGCTCAGGAGCGTAAGAAGCCTCTGGGGGCTGAGAGTTTCGCAAGTCACCCGTCAGGGCCCCTTTGTTCCGTGTTTGTTCTGCCTGCTGTCCGTTCGCGCCAACCGCGACGCTCGTACCGGGGAAAAAGTAAAATTGATTCTTCTTTGCTTCCTGCCTTTCGTTATGCCTGAATCCGTCCAATACGAGCCGATTACCGGCGACTCATGAAACGCTTAGAGACTTCGGAACATGTTAATCTCGGCTTTGAGCGATCGTTTACTTTGTACAGATTCTCTTTCGACTTTCTTTCCAACTAGCTCTCTCTTTCTCTCTAGCTTCGAGCCGTCTCCGTTTCAAAAGGATCAATACAGCCCCGCTAAAACAAACCAAACAGCGTCCCCGAATAGTCGCGCGAACGCGTCCGAATAAACGCGACCTCGGAATTGTTGACGGGCGATCCGTTGATCGTTTTCTTTCCGTTGGCTTCTCGATTCAGCATTGTTTCGTGCACCGTAGATTTTCTCTCGGTATTCTTCCGAGGTGTCCGAGCATCTAAAACGAGCATGTTCGTAGGGGGCCGGGGCGGGGCAAGGGCTCCGGTTCCCGGCGTACAAAGGAAGCGACCAACGGCGAGAAAAAGAAAGAGAACGGTTCGTGGACCGCGATTTTTCATTTTCGAACAGGCCGGCAACGCCCGCCTGCGCGGGGCCCCATACAGAGCCGGTAATCATCTTGTTCTCGACGCCCCGTGAATAATACAAAGGATCGAACTGGCGCTAATTACGTCGCTGCTCCGTTTTATATGCGTCGCGGGGGTTGCAGCCCCGGAAAAGAGGAACAGCTCGAGCCGCTCGAACGAATCGACGCCCAAGGCTCACCTGACGCCTGGCGTTTCGGAGAAACGACGCTCCGAAATTTTCCAACACGATTTCTACGACCGCCGTGAACCCTAAACGGAAACAACCTCCGGGTAGTCGAGCTAGATTTTCGACGGAACGAAACTCCCATTGTGGTAACGAGAATACGTATTTCGAGAAGTTTTTAGTATTTCGCGCGTTTACGAATAATTCTGGCTGCAAGGATAATTTAATGTTGGGACGATCGTGCGCCATTGTATGGTGGTTAGACACGGTGGTGCACCGTGGAAATCGAGAGAGAGGATGGATTCCTATGAGACGTGTCACGCCTCGAGATCCCGTGATTTCCCGGCTGCCTTTATTGCGACACGTTCCGGGGATTTGGAACGCTTCGTGGAAAATAGGAACTCGTTGATGCGCCGGGAAACGTGTTCCCGAGATGGCAGGGGAACCGTAGAAAATCGGATTTCATCGTCTGTTTGTCATTTTCGCGGCACGACGAAACGTTAATGGACGTCGAATGGATGTTCTGGGACCCGGTGTTAACGCACGCCAGTGTAACTAGTCTTTCAAGATTCGCTAACTTTGTTACAAATTAACGCAAATTATGTGTCGTCGTTTATTTATTTATTCGAACGAGCAGTAACCCTCGTTAAGTAGTAATTACATTATTCCAACGAAGGGAGTCAACGAATAGTAACGTCCAAGAAAGAGTGTAGAAATATAATACTGCTGTAGTACTCAGAAAGACTAGATACAACGTGGTTCCACGGTTATTGCATACAGAAATAACCTGCCCCAGGCAATAGAAATTATCTTTTGATCCGACGGAAGCTGTCGCACGAGTAACGCGTACCGTTTAATCACGGCACGGGACATTTAAACAATTTTGCATAAGTCTCGAATTTTCTAAAAGTCACGGTCGACTCGAATCTTTTAAGACGCATAATCCTCTTCGGTATCGTGAAATCTCGTGACCTTCCAGCTTACCACTCTTTAGATTCACGTTCTCTAACGACTTCGGTCTGTCCTTCGGTGCGACGTCATTATCAAAAAGTTGACCGTTTGCGCAACCGTTAAAAGGAACGCGTTACGCAACGAGCAGCTTCACAGAAGCAGTGGCCAGAGTAAAACGAGAATAAACGAGAGAGCGAAATAGAGACGCGATTCGATTTATAGTTCGTGGCTAGACCTGGATATCCGTACATCTCTAAAATTAAAAGGCTTGGATCGCGATGCAAGATTACGTCCGCGAAGAGAGGTAGAACGAAACGGGATAATTCAGCAATTTCCGATCGAGCATTTCGAATTTGATCGTTGATATTTTTCCTTCTCCCGAGAGCCTGTATAATTTCCATCGGTGAATCTCAATAGCTCTGCGAGCAGACCGTGAGACGACGGACGTCATTGTCGTGCTCGTCAGTCACGCTGAATTTCATCCATGAAATTCTGAAAAGGGTACGGAGCCACGACGGCCAGCCAACACCCGTTACGTGTAATTTCCCTCGCGAAAGTGATGGATCGCTCGAAAGCTGCCATTTCGGTCGTGTTTCGCGACTTGACGAACCGCGGAATGGCTGAACGCGTTGCTGGCCAAGGATAGAAAGCCAGGTAAGTCCCGGCAAATGACAGGATCTGTCCCGCTAATGTCCTGGCTTTGTGTCACTCGTCACCTCGGACGGTCTCTGTTCGCCGTGACTGGCAGCAAGTTGCAGAGCGTCTCGATTTGAAAACGTTGCGCCTATCAGGGGTCTGGAAAATCGAGAAAAGTCGACAGCTGCGCACGAGCGCTCGTTTCTTTCCTTTATTGGTGATGTTACGCCAACGATCGTGCACTCGAATCTTCTTAGAGAGTTCAATTCGCTTACCAAAACACTTCGTTTCGTGAATTTCTTGGTCGTTGGGGATTTTGAAGCGAGTCGTAAAAATGTGGTCCTGTTAACGATGTTGTCTGTCGGTCGGAACAGATGTTAACGAATATCACAGTGTCTTTCGGAATACAGCCGAAAGTTGCCGTGAAAAATCGAGACGAGTCTATTAGCTGGAAACTACCGCGTCATCCCCTCTTGAAAGAACTTCCCGGATCCCTCATTATCCCTAACGATTTCCGCCAGAGGCTTCCAACAATGCTGTTGCGCGGCGACTACCATTTCCCAAGATTTCCCGAACAAAGCGCAAGAACAATTTCCATCGAACGTCGATCGCCACTGCTTCCTGCTCCAATGCACCTTGCGCGACAAAAACGATCTAGAAAAACTACCAGACAATTCTTTGCGTGTTAGGCGTGCGTTGTCAAATTGTTCCTTCCTTTCCCGATCGTCCAAAGATCGCGTCGCGTCTTCTGTGCGTCTGCGAGAAGTTGTGCTCAAACAATCTGGCTTTGATAGAGCGTGGCCACGAAACGCTTATGCTTGGGAAAGAATCCCGTGGCCAAAAAATAGCGGGACAAGAAAGCAAAACCGTATCGATGAGAGGTTCTCTCGGTCGGTTGAAAGGCGTCGCTGGTCGCCACCGAAAACAGGTACGTCCTGAGCGAGCTGACGGCCGTAAAACGGCAACATCCTTTGCGTTCGAATTTTCTGTGAAATCCTTTTCACGCGTCTTGGTTCCGCGAACGGCTAGAACGGGGCGGATCGTTGGACGGGGGCGAGGAGGAGCCAGGCGGTGGTCGGATGGCACCGTGTTCTGGTCCATAGATCACAGCCAAGGTTTCTCTCTGTCCACCTTTCAGGAAGCGGCACAATGCTGGGTTCTCCGGCATTATACGAGAAGCCGATCCGGTCGCGGCTCCGCAGTCGACAATGGATGCGAAGTTGCCCATTGTGCGGTGATTTTGAGCCTCGAACCGGGGAACAGGGACCTTCCTTTTTTTTCCGCCGTCTTACCGACGAGATGTCTTCATTAACGCTTCGCTCGCCGCGCCGAACTCGGCGAAAGTCCCTCCAGGACGCACCAACTTGCCAGTCGCGCGTCACCAAAAACTCGATCGAAAGATTCTCCTAAATCGAACGGTTTAAAAAATACTCGCTTCCTCTACGAAGTTTTAGGGCTCTTGAAAAGCAACTTTATTCCTTTTTAATCTTTTTCCGAATCCATGCAACGAGTGACTCTCTTCTCTAAGAACCAATCATCGAATTTCCATAGCTTCTATACAATATCGAGACTTTACAGTCTAATATTTGTTTAGTTGTTTGTACTTGTTTCTGAACGCAGTGTATAAATCGTCTAAAAGCGATCACGCCTGGTTTACAAACAAGGTGACTATCACTCGGCGCGGGCACAATGGGCGCAGCCGTCTCGACGATCCTCCAACGATTCACACTTGGATCGCAATAATTCCCCATCGGCGCATATATCCGCGGCTCTCGGTGAGCAGCGAGCCACGTGATAGGTGGTAACTGGTAACTGGTACCTGGTGATTTGTAGTTGGTAGCCCGCGGTGCCCGGCTAATCCCACAAAGAACGCCGACCTTTCAAATTTCTGGACAATTTATTTCATGGCATGCGATACACGTTCAGGGATCTTTAACGCGCGGCCGGTGCAACGCCATTGTGCCCGCGGATACGGAGTGGTCCTTCAACCTGAAATTCAACGACGTTCGACCCTATTTTCGACGGGGAGAACCCGGGGACGCTTCTGCTTTCGTTCGAGAAAGCATATTGTGGGGAACGTTTGCGTTATTTGTTATTTGGGCTACGATGCGAGACGATTTCAGTCGAATCGACCGTGTCGCGTTTCGACATGTATTCGAGAGATTATTCTAACAGGTAAACATTTGTAATTCTCTGGGAAGTTCAACGACCGAATAGACTCCTTGAAACTTACAGAATTTTAACAATTGAACATTATTAAAAATATCCATTTGTCTTTACACATCGATCTAAGATCGTGACTCCTAAATCGTGTCGGTAGATCACGGTGATTCGCAAGTTAAGTGCAGAAACGTGTCGAGGGGGCTGAAAGATCTACGCAAGCGTAGTCGGTGGGGCAGAAATTGGAATTTCCAAAAGCTCGAATACTACGTAATTTCTTCAGCAGTTTTCGAGGGGTATAGACACAGTTCGTTGGGTCGTAGACTACTCGTATTTTCTTTGGATGTAATCTTATCTGCGATCGGGCAGGGAACACGACGAGAATCGTACGCTGAGAGAAAGGGCGCACCGGGAAATCGGCGGGGGTTCGTTGCCAGACACACGAGGGTACAAGGGTTCCAATTTCTCCGGCGCAACGCGTCGCAAAAACGCGTCGAGGCTGCCAATTCCGGGAAAAAGTGGCACTGTGTCTTCCTTCTGTCGTTTCGGGCTGAAATCCACGGCCATTTCCGCTTGACTTTTGCCGCACGACATTCCAGTGACCGCGTTTGCTACGAAAAGAAAGAACTCGATGAAAATCATGGCCGTTGGTACTTTGCTCGCGTAACGTTAGAATTTTATATTCCTTCGTTGTCATTTTTTTCGTGTTTTTTTTTACGACCAAGAAATTTTATCTCGGCAGGAGTAAGCTACGATTATTTTTCTCTCTGCCTTCTCCGTGATTTCGATTCTCCTTGGTCGCCTCGTCGTGGAGGATGACGATTAGGAAGAAAAGGGGTGAGCGGACCGTGAAATTAAAACACGATGTGGGTCTCAAATCAAGACGCGAAGGAAAAGAACGAATGGCCGGGAGAAGAAGAGAAAGCGGAGAAACTGTCGGATTTGCGCTCCATTTGGACCCATGTTTCAAATCTTTTTGCTTCTTTCGACGAGTACTAGATGCTCCCAGAGTTTGATACCAACTTTCGGAGACACTGTATACCGAAATCGTCACTGTGATCAAATTCAACGTAAATTGCTGATAAATAATTAGTCCGCCTTCGCTGTTACGATGTTGATTATACGATTACTCGCTTATCGGTCTAATCCAAGTACAGTCGGGTAAATGCGTATGCTATTAATATTTGAATATTAATAAAGAAGTGCGTGAAATGTGGAAAAAGAAGAACGTATAATATAGTTGTTGTCCGAAAAATTCTGAAAAAGTACCTGCTGTACAGTGGAATACCCCCTTTAACCCGAATAATTTCCGTTGCCGAACCAGGCGCTCGTATATCACTCTGACAGAATTCATTTGCGGGCTTACATTAACAGGATATTCGTTGTTTACGTTTCCGAGTACTATACCCTACCGAGATACTAAATTCTTTTTTTTCATGAACAACTTTCCTGCCGTGGCCGGCTTAAATCGGACAACGCCCGACGATCCAACGAACCCGTACCAAGCTACCGAGATAATAAAAAGCGAAATACAAATTTCGGAGCAGAAATATTTATACATACAGGGTGTTCGGCCACCCCTGGGAAAAATTTTAATGGGAGATTCTAGAGGCCAAAATAAGACGAAAATCAAGAATACCAATTTGTTGATGGTGGCTTCGTTAAGAAGTTATTAACGTTTAAAGTTCCGCCAGTACTGAATTTTTTTCTCGAAAGTGGGTAGGATTTCGGGGGTATGTCTGTTGACCCCTGTAACCGAAAATAATTTTTCCAGAACGATTTGAAACTTTTCAATTTAATTGTTAATAACTGTTTAACGAAACCTCCAATAACAAATTGGTATTCTTGATTTTCGTCTTATTTTGGCCTCTAGAGTCTCCAATTAAAATTTTTCCCAGGGGTGGTCGAACACCCTGTATATTAAGCTGTCTCTGAGTGCTTAAAAGATGAAATATGGAAATGTCACGATTGTTTGAACCGATTATTGGAAAGCCGAAGAGCCCTCGGTTAACGCACTCTCGAGTCAGTTCCAGCAAGGAAGTTTCCACAACGCGTCGAATACATGAAACGGCCAGCTGCAGTGCTATATCCCATCTCCCTCGAGGAACGCGCAGAAGAACCGATCGCACAGTTTTCCAACGAAATCGACGAGGATCGAGCGATCGGCGGGGAACGGTTCGCGTAACGCTCGCACGAAAAACTTGCACGCTCGTCGGGAGAGTAATTTCAGCGGAGACGACCGTACAAAAACCGAGGGCCGACGAAAGAAGCTTGATACCGGCGAAATTACCTTCCAACAACCTTACACGGCGATGGCTCGGAGAGTCCTAATAAGGGCCGACGGTATAAATAAAGTCATTTGCGGTAGTTGCCAGTCGTTCGAACGGCCCTTCGACGAATCGGGCCTTTCGTCGAGTATGGGAGACGAAGCTCGCGACACCGTGGACGTTTCACGAACGGGGCCCAGCGGGTCGGTTTGTTTTGCGTGGATTAGGCTCGTTTTAGTTGCAGACCGCGCCTCGCGCCGCGACGAATCGAGAAACGCGGCTTGGCGCACGTCTCGACTTTTTGCCACCGCGAGAATCAAGTTGTCCCCGTTCCAGTGGCGTAGCCTCCTCCGATTCTGCGTCCACAGACCAGATATACATCCTATACCGAGCCATTTTGTAGAATATATTCTAATATCGAAACAAATTTGGGAAAAAGTAGTGGGTGACGATTCGCTAAAGTCCATAAGTATTATACTCATTTTTATTAAAATTACGCACAAGTATACAGGCTCTAAGTATACAAAATTACAATAGAATCAAGTAGAGGTTTTCGAAGAGGTAATATGTACAATAGAATTTATTTATATGCATATTATATATATATATATGTATAAAATTAATATCTATGCGTATATGTATATGTATGTATAAAGAACAATTCATTTGGACGGAGAAAGGACAAGTTAGTACATAGATGCGATACAAGGTACGAGCATCGTCGCCTTCGTTTCTGTGTTCGTCCGAGGCAATCTCGGTCGGTGTTTTGGTTAAACGCGGCCTTACAAGGAAAAGAAATAAGAGTAACATCGTTAATGATACACCTGTCCTCCGTAATGCATCCGCTTACGCTACCTATTGAGCTAAATAAAGTTGCATGTGCGTGCGTTATGCAACACGTCCTGCTCGCTCTTTCTCGAGTCTAATTCAGCGACGTTGCCGCGGCTTCGTCTCGATAAAACAATTGGCGGACATTCGATCGCGTTCTCGCATCCAGAATCAAATCGCTGACGTTAAATGCAACAGGAAAAAAAAATAATCGGCCGATCGAACCGTTGGAGCCGACTTCGAACCCCCGAGCATCGCGTTTCACAGAATATCTGCCACTCCATCGATCGAGGTAGATTGTTTTCGATATGTTAGTTTCGGCCTGGTGTCAGGAACGAGAGAAAATTGTAGCAAAAGGAAGCTCGAGTTTCCAGACGCGTGACGAGTCCTTTTTAAAAGTACACATTTCTGAAAATATCGACGCGTTATAAGCACTATGACTAACTATCCGTCGGGACGCGACTCGCATCTGAAAATCTCTAGTATCGATTTTGTAAACGAAACGTTATTTTGTAAACGAGACGTTTCGTTCGATCGGGAAACCACGATTGAGCGCCGCTCGCGATCGAATGGGAGTACGATTTATCGAATTCGGTCGAATTACACGCAGCGACGCACGAATTTTCCGGACGAAGCCGGGCAACATGACGAGACTCGTCAGAGAATAGACTAAACAAACAAACAACAACAACAATAATAATAATGTCTGCCTTCGCAGTCGTCGAATCCGCGACGATCGGCGCCGTCCACGACTTATGACACTGTGTTAAGTCACGCCATGATTCGCGTGCTGTACAGCAAGAGGCACGAAACGATTGTTCGAATTTCTATTGGCCTTGGAAACCAATATCAAATTTTTTAAATAATACTAACAAATGTGTTTGCGCTTTTCTAATGGATTCTATCGAAACAGACAACCCTTTGATGGGGTTGCAATGGGGATTCTTTACCACGGAGCTCCATTTCGTCGATGATAATATTTGTAAACAACGTTTCGGGCCCTTCGCGACCGTTTCGAAAAAATGCGATAACGATAGTCAGAAAGGCGAGAAGCAGCTTCTTCGAGGAGCCTTCTCTTTCATTGGTTGTATTTTGGCACGGGGGTAAATAACGCGCGCGTCTCTTTGAGAATCTTAGATCCTTTTATGTTTCATCGAACTCGATCAGAATCCCGTCGATGGCAAAGAGAGCGCTTCCGCGCGACTGAAAAGTCCACGCAAAGTATCTAAATGTCGAGCGAGTATAAATAAATAAAGGAAAGCGCTTCTCACGATTGCATTTCTTTTTCTTTTGGAAACATTTTTTTAACAAATTCATCATGAAACAATGGTTAAAACGGTTCCAAAGATAACTATTTTCAACCTCTGTTTCCAAGATTCATTTAATATCGAGAGAATACTCGTTCGAGAGGCTTTCCTTTCGAATAAATACAGTTTTAATTTAATACGTTGCTAATTTTTTCATCGTCGTTCCGATGCGTTCGTCGACAAATGTTCAGGAAAATTTCGATTGTCGGTCGATTCGAGCGCATCGATTAGCAAAATTTTGTCTCTCCTTCCATTTGGCAACGAGGAATTTTAATCGAACGGTTCGCGAACCAGCGGAGATTACCGTCCAGCGGTTTCGTCCACGTCCCTCCATCGACCTGATGTCCTATATCGAGGATTCTCGGTGGTTACAGGGAGTCGAAGTTCGATTCTCGATCGCTGGTCTGTAAACGATAAACAACATTCGTTTCCCTTAACTATTATCCCCATATCCAAGGGGCTGGATTATCGTAAAGAAACAGTTTCGAAATGTAGGAAACAAAAGACCGGGTTTTCTAGTGAGAGGTAGAATTTCGCTCGTAACTTACCCTGTCCGGGCTATAAAGAGGCGGATGCTGGGCCGGAAGTCTCAGCGTGCTTCCCAGATCCCTCTCAGCCATTGTGTGCCCCTCGCTGGCACTGTCCCTGGTGTCTCTGGCGTCTTTAACGCTGTTCCTTCGGGCGTCGGCAACTTTCGTCGGCGGCTGGATGGTCGTTTCCCCGCAAGATCTAGCCAGCGTAGATCCCACCTCCCCTAGATCGAGTCTTAGCAGCTTGGTCGGTGCTTGGATGGTCGTCTCTCCGCAGGATCGCGCGAGCGTCGAGCACAGATCGGCCTGGTCCGCGGTTCGCAAAACTTTTGTCGCCGCTTCGACGGTGGTTTCGCCGCAGGAACGAGCCAACGTCGAATCGGCGTCCATTGTTCGAGTCACCGTTGCCGACACCTAATCAAACGTTTACACGATGAGTGATTAAATTTGTCATCGAGTAATGTTGCATTCATTAGAGTCATTATAGCAGTAGTATACCTGAAAACCTGCGCTAACCAGTGCACCAGCCGGCGTGGTCTGGGTTCTGATCACTTGGACGTCGGCTTCCTTGCAGTCCTTCGTGCTAGACACGCTTTGCTTTCTGTTTCCAGCAACGTGCGTGCCGTTATCGAGATAACTGAGCAGCTTGTGCTCCTCCGTTGAAAACGTGCTCATCCCAGACTTGTAATTTTGAGGCGATTGAGGCGCCGACCGATATTTCGCGCGCGGGATCATCACCGTCAACGAACGATCCCGTTGTTCATCGTTCACAGGCACTGTAATTATTCGTTAAAGTCACTCGCGATTAGAAAATGGTATTAGGGCAAATGTAAGATTGTGGAAAACGAACCTGAAGCGGGCATCATGGTGGCTTTCCGCGCCGGATGCCTAGGCTTCCCGGCGATCTTGCGTGCCGGTCTTTTGGTCGGCGGAAGGGGTGCTATCATCTGGGGCGGCGGGGGTAAAACGTGCGGCACGTGATGAGGAATCGCCAGATCCGTGACGCTACCCTCGCTGCTGGTATCTCCGCCGGTTCCAGGAATCATAGCCCTTCTGTCGCCGGCCTGTCGTTTTCGAATGGGTCGACGGAAGCACGCCATGCCCACGCATACCGCCAGAAGACCCAACAGTATCGCCCCGGTCGTAACCAGAGCAATCAGCAGCACTGAAAAAGAATTTACGACACGATTGAAACTCGAAACTCCAACGCTCGTCTCCAAAATAGTTTCCAATGGTTCGTACTCGTAAAAACTTTAACATTTTTTTAAATTTGGAAAGGAGTATTGTCGACGTAGGGGTTGAACGGGTTATTTCGACCGACCTTTTAAGTTAACTTGGCATCGTTGACCACTGTGCCAAGGGAAGCATTCGCAAACTTCGTGTCCGTTGGTGTTGGTCACACAGTGTCCCTTGTTGTTGCAACTAGGGCAGCCCAGCGGAGCCTGGGAGCAGAACCTTCCAGGGTACGCTGGGTTTTCGGACAAATCCGCCCAACCCTCCTTACAGGAACATTGATAAGAACCTCGCAAATTAAAGCAGGCCGCGTTCGGCGAACAATCATGATGAGGTCCATCTTCCTCGATCGTGCACTCGTCGAAATCGACTGCTTCGATCTGAAAGAAATTATTCTCAACGACCATTTACATTTAACCCTTAAAACAGTCGAAACGCGCGCTTACCGCGTCGAGATTCTTCGAGGCGAACACTTCGGTGCCCCCCAAACTGTAATTGCTTCCGATCAAATACTTCCGGAGAACTTCTTTCAATCGCGTTTCGTTGGCGTTGTCGCTAAGTTGAACGTGGAACTCGACTTTCGTTGGCTTAGGCATGAAACTAGCTATGTTGAGACCTCTGTAAACGTCCCTCAAGTCGCTTTGCATCAGAGTTCTGTCCAGAGCGTCTTTGGTTGGACCTACCAGTCTTCTGTACGCCGTCGACGTGGAATCGTTCATGCTGGCTTCGTAAGTCACAGGCTCGTTTCCGATCCGATCCAAGCCGACTCGCAGGGTGTACGTGTACGTTGCTGGAAATAAAAGCAAATTAATACCAAAGCAGAGAACAGCGTGTTAAAAAATAATTTTTTAAGCTGCAAATTGACTAGTTACGTTTGCAAGGTCGATCAGGGAACATCCTCGCGAAACCTGGCCGGCAAACGCATCTCATTTCGGTTCCAACTTCCGAGCACACTTCCGCTCTGAAAGCTCTGCACTCGGGCGTGCATTGGTTGACGATTGGTTGAATGGACACCACAGGTGCTCCAAGAACCCCGCCAGCCAAGACTCTGTGAATTTCGTTACCGGTCGGATCTTGTTCGTCTCTTGAGATATCGCCGTATTCAGCTTCCACCTGCGAGAATAATTAATAAAAGTAACGGAACTCTCGCTAAGAAACCCTATATAAATTGAAGGAAATGCGTCTTACATTTACCTCTTCGGCGCCGGGCGCGGGTGGTTTCTGGTCGCTCATCACCACGAAGATAGAGTCGTTGTCGACCACGTTCTCGAACGACGAGGGCACTCTAGTCACTACGGATTGCAATATCGTCGACGTTATGGTCGCGACCACGCTCGTGGGACGTACCAAAGTCTCCGTGACCGTTTCCACCGTTGTGGATATTAGCGTGTGAGTGAGGAGGAGGGTTCTCGTCGTGGGCGGAGACCCTAACACCGACGTTTCCGTTCTCGTCACGGTAGATGTCTGGAATCGCGTAACCTATGTGGTAAAAGATCGTCTTCTAAATTTCAGAAATAAAATTTCCCTAACGCGTCTGACCATTAATCGCTGTTTCTACTTGTCTTGATATCCAAGACTTATTGTATTGCGCGAGAATTATTTTGTTCTCACCTCTTTAGGCTTCGCGTGCGTAGTCGTAGTCTCCTTAACAATTTTCCGTGTAGCACCACTGGCAACGTTCTTCGTCGTCTTGATCGTCGACTCGTTTCTCGTGTTGTTATTCTCCAGCAACGTACTCGTCACCTTTTTCACGGAACTGTCTACCCTGGTCACTGTGCTAGGCAACGCCTCCGTGGTCGTCTCGTTCTGCCGTTTATGTTTCGTAGCCTGCGAAACGATCGGTTTCGTGCTCTCGTCTCTCTTCATGGTAGGCTTTGGCTCCTTGTTCTGGCTCGCGGTGGTCACTAGAGTCAGAGTTTCGGTTGGTTCCGGTCTCGTCGACGGTAGAATGTGACCGTGGTCGTAGCTGGATTCCAAGAACACCGGATGCTCCGGACGTTTGACAGGATTTCGCGGTATCTCGAAGGTGTGGGACCTGGTTGGTTCGACGTCTCTAGTGGTTGACGCTTTGCTAGGTTGAATGTGGTCCACTTGCAGTGGTCTTAACTTCGTCGGGACCACCACGTTCGGCGACAGCATCGGCGTCGATTGTATCGACACTCTGAAAAATTAGCGATCGTTTAACTTTGCCGAGTATAACGTAAACATTAAATCCTTTAATGTGAAAAAGTAAGGAAGGACTTTAATTCGAGTATACGCGTTTGAATACCTGGACACTGGTCTCGTATCGAACGGTCGGACAGTGTAGATGCTAACGTGCTCCGTCATTCTCGTCTCGAGCGGCCTTAGGATCTCCGGTACGTCAACGACGACAGGAAGATCCACGGTCCCGTGTATAATTGGAATTTTCGACTCGATATCGTGGACGACCGGTATGTGGGAACTTGCCACGGCAGTAGCGATCTGAATTGATCCAGAAACTGCAACTGCTGGCCGAACAGTGGCAATTTCTAGCGGTCTTGCTGTTTGCGTTGTTAGCGGTGGCGGCACCATGTCCTAAACAATAATAAACGCGACATAATGAAGTTAACTAGAGTTAAGAATAGTAACTTGATTGAAATAGACGAAAAATTACCTGGGAAAGCAACTCCACGATGAAGGGTCTCGCGAGAGAGGGCCTTGGGCTAGGTGGAACCATGGTGACGCTGGGCAAAGGCACGCCGGAAGACTCCTTAAGAGGAATATACTTTGGCGGGGGTTTCAAACCAGATTCGTTTGCAGTCGCGAAAGAAAATAGATCTTCCATCGGTCCACTGGTCGTAGTGATATCGACCGGTGGCGGAGACAAGCCTAGAACATCGCGTGAAGGGATCGGTGGAGGTTTCAAGTCCTCCTCTTCCTTCTTGTTCGACTGATTCACTCCCACCGAGGGTCTCAAGGGTGGAGGCATCATGTCTCTCGATGGAACATCTATTCCTTCGATGTTACCTAAAATCAGAGGTTCTTATTTCACGTTAAATATTGAAATACATCTGTACACCTTTGGGATCGTGATCTCTACCTAAAATGTCCCCGGTTGGTGTTTCGACGGGGTGCATGTTGGTCTGAGAATCACCTTGGTCCCCACCCGAGGCGGCAAAGTTCGTTTGATAAGCCGTTTCTAGAGACTCCTCGTTCTTCTTCTTGTCGCCAGAATTGCTTGCTGGAACCAGCATGCTAGGCGGTCGTTCAGTCTGCGTTTTACTATCGACTTCCTCGCCAATCACTTCGACGGGCATGGAGAACCTTATGTTGGGCCGTGTGTCCGGTTTGGAGTTGGCCGTCGTGATGGTTATGGGCCCAGGCACTTGGGGCTTAGGTTTGGTGACGATGTGAGGATACTCGGGATGGATCCTCGTCCCTGAACTCGGACGATTGTTTTCGAATCCCGAATTTGCGGGCTCAGCGTTCGTCTGAGGGAAGTGGCCGTCAGTTTTTTGAGGGAACGTGCTGTTTCTGAAGCGGTTTCTCACGATCTCGCTCTCGTTGATCCGAGGCCTTGGTTCGTCGAACCGTTGATCGTTAAGCTTCGCACCACCTTCCCAATTTAGGTCCACGAATCCTCCCAGCTGCAACTGACTTCGATTCCCTTTGGTCTCGTGACTCAAACTGTTGTTCGCGAACGTTTCCAGGATTCCTGGTTTGACTTCGTTGACCAGTTTCACCCGATCGGGTCTCGTCTCCGACGGGTGGGAGGTAATTTCCGGTCTGGGATACATAGCAGGCCTTGTTTCGACTTTGTTCACCATGGGTGGCCTTGAGTACGGTCTACCAGGCTTGTCTGCTTCCGGTTGGAATTGAGGTATAATCGCTGGCGGCCTCAAGTCTATGGTATCATCACGTTCGTGAGGGTGGGTTGCAGGAGTCTGTACTTCCTGTTGATGTTTGTCACTGGACGGTGGTTTTTTGTTTCCGTAATACATATTAGGTATGCCTTGCACTATGTCGTAGTCAGGTCTGTTCTCCTTCCGTTTAGACCCATAAGATGTCGCATCTTCGGGTCCATTGTACACGCCGAACGGTTTCCCTTGAACGATTGCCATATCGTGAGGCTTGGCGTTGAAGTAAGGTCCTCCGTAGGGCATTCCCTGATTAGGCGAGCCTTCGTTTTTGTGACCAAACGGCACTCCTGGATGCAACCAGACAGGTTTCTCCTTTTGATCTTGTACCTGATCCAATCTCACTGGCTTTCCAACCACTATATTACCGGGAACCACGTTTCCATTCAATGTTTCGTTATTACTCTGGACGGCGATAGTCTGGTCAGCCATTGTTTTCTCCGAGTCCTGATCCTCGTTCACGCGATCGTGGTACTTTATGTACTCCGAGGCACCAATTTCGGAATCCATAGTTTTCTCTGTTTGCGTGTTGCCGTGCCAAGTTTCCGACGTTCCTTCGCTGTGAGGCAGATTTTGCCCGAAACCTTCCACCTGACCGTTCACCATCGGTTTGGAATCCTCCGGTTTCGGTTTGGGATTAGAGGGATTGTGGTACTCTATTGCCCCGGTTGGCACGTGCTCCTCGGTGTGTTCCGTTTGCGGTCTGTCCTGTTGGACGCTGGGTCTCCTGTTCTCGTGATAGAAGTAAGGTGGCCTCTCCTGAAGATCGATGTGACTATGATGCCCGAACGGAGGACGCCTCTCGGTGGTCGTTTCTCTGATGCTGTCGCCCGGCGATGGTGTAATTCTTGGGGGCTCGTGATGAACTTCGTGGTGTATCGGACGATGCGGAAGCACGAACGCGTTCGAATTCGGTGTTTTTGGCGGCGGTCTTTGCGGACCACCGTACATAGGCTTCCTGATATTTGGCCTTTCGACGTAGATCGGTCTGTCAAGGGGACGAGTGGTCGTTGACCATATGGGTGGCCATGGTCTCAGTCTGTTATTCATCGGAGCCCGTGGTGGTTTCTTGTCCATCTTCCAGTTTGAGTTCAACACGATCTCGTTTCCCGAGTCTGGTTTGGCTAGGAGGATGTATCGATGAGAATTATCCATCGAATTGGATACTTCGATCCGTCTAGGTGGAATGGCCGGCTCTCCAGGCTTGGGAATCTTGGAAAATTGCCCATGGGATGGCGGATGGTTATTGGAATGCCCGTGAGAGTGAGTGGGTGGATGCAACGCGGTTTCCGGCCGGATGTTCACCGTCTCCGGTCTATGGTGGACCAAGATCTCGGTGTGCACGTGACCTTGACCGCCCAGAGCACCGGAACTATCAGAGTGTCTGATCAAATGCACGTCGGATGGTTTCTTATCGGGTTTTCCCAAGGGCGCCTCCAACTTATCTTGCAATCTTTCGTAATCAAAACGACCCGGCGATAGAGGAATGGTCGGTCGATTCGATGAGCTTGGTTTCTCGGGCATAGTCTTGAAATTGTGGGGTGGCGATGGTGGAACCATGTAGTCTGCGGGGTCGTTTCCATTGGAATATTGCGGCAAGTCTTCCACCTGCACGAAAACAGAATATTTAAAGTGACTTGTTCATAGAATGTTGATCGTTAACTAAACAATACGTATGTAGTCACAGTACCCTTTGGATTCCGATGAAACCTAAACCAACTTCGGATTCCGGGTACGGTGAAGGGTCGTCGAAGTATTGTCCGCTTATGTGAGGCTCGCTGGTGTCGCCAAATATCAATGCTTGAGTTCCGCCTTGAGGGATTACAACATTGGCTACTTGACTAGGTTGGATGTTGACCAATAAAGGCTGACCCGTTGATCTATCAATAACGTGGGGCACCTGGTGCACTATAGGCTCCGATGACGTAGGTTTCGATTCCGAAGACTGAACGACGATGGAAGAATCAGGGAGCAAGGGATCCCTTTGGGCCCACGGCGGTCGTTTCTGATCGTCGGACGGAACGTTGGGCCAGGGCTTCTTCTCCAGCGGCGACTTTCCTGAGTCGATTTTCTGCGAGTGTAAAATCAACTTAATATTCAAGAGTTTTGCAATTTTAGTCGTCAGAACAATTCCTCAATTTAAAAATAAGAAAAGAGCATACTTGATCATAGTGTGGGCGGGGCGGAGCAAGTCTTAGAGGATCCTTTGCGCTCCACGGTCTCCTAGGTTTATCTGGGCTCCATTCCGGTTCCTTCGGGTTCGAATTCGGGTTCACGTATTGTTCGACGTTCGGTCTATCGGGTGGCTTCAACAACGGATCGTTCTCCAACACGTCCTGCTTGGATCCCATTCTCTTTGGCGGCGACGATTGAACAGGGTGCAACTTCTGAGGTTGTTTGGGCAACAGTATCGGATTCGTGTCGACTGGCATCGAGACCGGGATCTTTAGATGCTCCTCGTAAACTTGGTGCGCGGGATATATTTGTATTTGCGGACCTTTGTGACTCTGGAGTGTTTGCTGTTGCTGGCCGTCCTCTCGATCGTTTCCCAAAACTTCGAGAACAGGATGGACGGGTATGTTAGGGACAGGTAGCGGGGGCGGCTTCATCCCGATGTGTTCTTCGTCCTCCAGAAACGTTTGTGGCGGTCTCGGTGCCATTATTCCCGGTTTGCCGATAATCACGTCGCTGTTCGCGGTAATTACTTCGCCCGGAGAAATCGGGATTCCATCTGCCAGGCTGGACGCCACCTTATGACGCGTTTCCGCGATGTAGTTGTGGTTCACGTTCGCAAGATGAGCACCTTGAAAGAAAATTCTTTCTTTAGGAGGCCTTCGAATAATTTCGCTCGTTATTTGACTACTGTAGCTTTGTGATATACGCGTATTACCTATATTTTGGCTCTCGGCGGTCTCTATGTCTCCGTCAGCGAACTCTGCCACCGGTATATAAATTGGCGACCTTTGCGTGGTGACATCTTGGGCTTCTGCTTGCGGTATCGTGTCATTTCTGCGAGATATCGTCGGTTTTCCTTGCAGAAGACCCGCCATAGCTGTAATTACTGGTCCTAGAGCCGACAAGCTGTTGATCCCCAATGATCCTAGACTCAAAAGGTTGCTCACTTGTAGATCACTCGTATTTTGATTCGGAGGTCGTTTGTTCTGACCGGCTTCTCCCGAAGCTGAGGCTGTCGAGTTGTTTTCCTGGAATTAATTTTAATATTTCGAAATTAGTAACGGTCTAAACTATTCGTTTAACGATATTTTAATGCCCACTATTTTCCTTACTTGATTAATTTGTCCGACAGGCTTCAGATTAGGCTCGTTGACGACGGGAGTCGCCTCAGTTGCTATCAGACTCGTAGAAACTAACTCGTCCTTTTGGATTTCGACCGTGGAGCTGGGTTCAGGGAAACTAGTGGTCGTGGTGGGGTCGATCTGATCCTCCTCGTCGAAGAAGATGATGGTCGATCCGGTTACGACGTTCTTCACTGGGTCGGAATGATGGGCCGTGGTTAGCAGAGCGTTCATGTAGCCAGCATCCAGTAAACTGGGAGCTATCGACTCCGTGACGACGTTTTCCACGATATGAGATCGCGAGGACACTGTGGTGGACGTTTCTCCGTCTGCTCCAGCCTGTAACCGATCAAAATTTATAAGATATTTCTTACTTTTCTACTTTCGATATTTAAACGTACCTGAAGTAGCGTGGTAAAGTAGGTGAACGTCGTAAGATACGTTTTCGTGGCGAAAATTTGAATAGGTTCCGGGGTAGCGTTAACCAACGCAGTCTTCGTCGAGGTTTTCTTAACGGGCACTTTCTCCAGCACGACGTCGGTCGACGTCGCGACGTTCGTTCGAACCACGGTACTTCCTTTCTCCAAGAAAGTATTGTAGTAGGTGTAGGTGATATAGTAAGTCTTCATCGCGTCGGTCATGCTCTCCTCGGTACCATCCAGAGCTGTTAGAGTAGTCGTGACGCTGGTTGGACGAGGGGGTGGCGCGGATTCCGTTACTATAAGCTGCAAGAGAAACAAAACAATTTCGTTTAAAGATCTTCTCCCTCTAAAACTATACATTTCGTAGGTAAAAATAAACACCTGAGTGACAGTGTCGCTCGTAGTTTCGATTCTGGTTCGTCCATCCTCCATGAACGTCTTCTCCAACATTCTGGTACTCAGGTACGTATTCGTTTCCGGGTGCGGTGCCTCCGACGGTTCCAGAATCATGTCCAGATAATGTTGGGGGGCGGTTACCGTGTTCGTTATCACTTTCGTGCTGCTTTCCAAGGCGTCGTTTACGTTTGGATGATCCGTGTTCAACGTTAAATAAGTATAAGTCGTCTTGAAGACTTCCGTGCGCAGCGTGGGCGACGCCTCTAGCGTAACCGCGGCTGTTTCCGAGCCTGGTTTCCGGTGACGCTCCTCCGTGGCTGTGTTTGCCACGACCTTGAACAGATTTTCTCAGTGATCATCGACTTTACCTTTGCCTCTATCCTTTAATGGATCCGCGGACCTCGAAGCTGTAGAGTTTGCTGACAAGTACAAGCTAACTTTTTACCTGTTGTTCCGTGGAAACAGTGGTCGTCCCGTCCTTGGTAATTGTGGTGAGATAGGTGAAGGTGGTGGTACAAGTCTTAGTGACAAATTCATTGGGTTTATCTTGAGGAAGCATCATGACGACGGCGTCAGACAATGTTAGCGTAGGCTGAGGAACAGAATTCTCCCATCGCAACGCTGGCGTCGGACCCGCTACGATCACCTCGACTCCGTTTGACATTACGCGAGTGGCCAGGTTGAACCTTCGACCTTCTTCATCTTTCGCTTCGTGTTCTCCTGTCATTGCAATTCGATCGATTACAACCTGAATGTGGTCTCGTTTCGGGCACATCGCGGTTAATAAGACTAACCGGTAACGCGAATATTTACTTATACGTTACGTAAATATATACGACGTTTTTGATAGAAAGAACCAAACTTATAGTATAGTGTTTAATCTTTCGCAAACTGGTACGCGCCTGAACAGCTCGTGCACGGTGCATCCTCGATCGATCGTTGCAGCCATTCAGTCGTCGCGTCATCGACGTCGCGTAACAGATAGAGCAAGAGTGAGAGAGAGAATAAGTGGTAACATTTCAGATCAACGTACGAGAGTAGAATGTACACATCGAACGTAACAACAGCAGATATTTATGTACAAAACCGCGTCTTCATTTACAATATGTACACGTCTCCGGGACTTCTATTTTGTACAAGGGGGGAAACAATTTAGAATGCCATAAGCCAATCGAAGTGAAACTTGGAGGAGCATTTGTACAATCTCGTGCGAGCAGGTCGCCGCGAGCGGAAGTTTGTATATTAGTCTAAAGATTACTTTTTACATCGATCGTCGCGTGTCCCGAACGATTCCATCGAGCGTCGTTTTAATTATTTATTCCTTGTAATAATCCGTTCGTTGTAATTGGAAAGAGTTCGGGCAACGCAACGATCGCGATAGAAATGGCTCAGACGGCCGTAGAGTTACTCACCGAGAACAGGAACTGGATTATACACAGACGACACGGAGTTTGCTGATGACTCCACGGTAGGAGTAACAGTCACCGTGACGGGCACCGTCAACGTAAGCGTCGTGACTCTCGGTCTGACGGTCGTCGAGGACGTCACTTTCGTCTCCAGTCCGTTCAGTTGCGTAACGACGTACGTATACGTCCTTAATCGCGTCGACGTCACTACAGTCTCCGTATAGTAAACGCTCGTGCTCGGTTCTAAGTCGGGCGTGGTCTTGGTCTTGTGGTCGACAGTGGTCGGTCTCGTGGGTAAAATCTCGGGTAAGTCTGGCCTCGAAAGGGACAGGTAAAGGTCGTCGGCTAATCCCGCCTCGATGTCCTCGGGAGTCGGCGACGCGATGGACGTCGTCAGGGTCGGCAGGTCGAGGCTCGGGGTGGCTTCGAGGACCCCGGTGGTCCTCCTTGCGTCTGACGCGGGTGTGTATTCGACTCCCAGAGGGATCACGCTCGGTATATCGGAATCGTCCAAGTAATTAGGGACAGCGGTGTCGCGAGATATCGACTGGGACGTCTCTAAAGGCAACACGCTCGCGAAACTGATCGTCGTGTCTGCTGACAACGAAACCTTCGACGAGGACGACGAACCGTCCAACGAACTTTCCAACGATAGTTCGACCACCGAGTGTATCGGTTGCACCGTCGTTTCTTCCTTCTCTTCGGGTGTCGCGGGAGTTTTATCCTTTTGGTCGACGAGATCTCCCATCGAGGGACTCTCGGTTTCCGGGTTCGAGCTAGGCGTGGGCGTCGTTACATCCTCCGACACGGGGTCTTTGAATTCGGTCGAATCTGTCGCGTCCTTTGGCGAACCGTCGAGGTCCTGCGTCGGCGCGACGGTAGATTCGATCTCTTCTTCCGAAGAAACGTCCTTGATTTCGATTTGCGTTTCCGTTTGGGACTCGGGCGGTTCGGTGAACGACACAGAATCCTCCGTGTTGACCTGTGTCTCTGCTTTCTCGGTGGTTGTACTTACAGTTTCGGTTTCAGTGGGTATCGTTGTCTCGGGTTGCTCTTCGGGGATATTTATCACCGTTGTTTCGTCCACGGGTACAGTCGTTTCCACCGGCTCGACCGTTGTCGAGATCTCTTCTGCATCGTCCGTTTCCTTAACTTCCGACCGAACGGTAGTAGAACTATCCTCCTGCAACGTGGTATCGAGGATTTCCGGTTGTTCGGTTACGTTTTCTAGCTTGTGCAACGTCTCTTCGGTAGTTGTAGGCGGCAGCTCTTCTGGAACGACCTCGGTCGTTGCTGCGTCTTCTGGAATAGGCTTCTCCGTGGTTGCTGTTTCCTTCTCGGTGATCGTCTCAGGCATTGCCCTGGCGTCCAACTTGTTCGACACGACGTTTTCGTCGGCCTGCGATGGGACGGCCGCCGTCGAAGCATCTTCGGGCGTGGTTGTGTCCGAATATTCGTCGACGTACTCGTCGTACTCATTCTCGGACGGTGGGAAAAAGAAATTGTCCGTGATGATGATCGGAGTTTCGACGGTGGTTTCTTTCAATTCTATCGATTCGGTCTCTTCGACCTTCGTTGTACTTTGCGTGATATCAGGAGTATTATCGATCGCATTGGGAGTTTCCTCCAATTCTGGCGTAATCGTTGAACCGACCTCTTGCTTGCCATCCTCCTCTTCCTCTTCAACGTCGTCCTCTACCGAATATTCCTCGTCGTACTCGGTGGACGGAGCCGTGAAGAACCCGGTCGTGATGATGGCGAAGGTCGGTGTTGGTTGCACCGGTCTAACAGCAATCAGCTTTTTCTTGGTAATTCTAGCTCTCTTTTCGCTGGTGGTTGGCAAAACGGGGGTCGATTCGATCTTTCGACGCCTGGTGATGGTCACCTTGTGTCTTCCGGTCTCGCGACGGGATGCATCGAGCTCCTCGCTGCGCGCAGAATTGGCCAACCCCAGCGTTCTGACGCGAGTTACGACGATTCTCCGCGGCGTGTGACTAGCGACGATCGCTGGAGGATCTTCCGTCCGAGAGACCAGAGGTCTGCGCCTAACCACGGTCAGCTTGTGTTGTCTGCCGTTCTTTCTGACAACGGGGACGCGTATTCTGACCCGTTTCTTCGGCGTCTCCTCGAGGTAGTCGTCGCCGTTCTCGTCGGTCTCGTCGTTCGACCAACCGTCTCTCTCGCGTTTGCTATCAAAGTCGGCGTGCGGATAGTCGTCGGGGCTATCATCTGAAAAGTCGACGTTTTGGCTGGTTTCTGTGGACGCGTTTATCCTCGTTGCTTCTCGTTACAACTACGCGACCGAGCAACCGAGCAGAAGGGGATTCTCGTCGAGGGTTAAGCGTCCGGTGGATTAAACGACCATCAGATATTCGATCATACATTGTTTCTCGTGCACATAGTAGCGGTTATCCCCATCGCGCGGTGTGTTTACTGCGATGTTGTCCGACAAACAGGGAGGTACCATGCGTTGGGTTTGTTGGTCGTGTGGGCGCGCGTGCGGCGGCGGATTCAAGGCTGTGTTAGTAGATGGAAGTAAGAGGACGACGCTCGAAGGGGGAGTGTTCGAAGGAAAATAATAGAAGAAAGACTGGGGGGAGCGAACAGGACGAAGAGTACGGGTACCGAGAGTCCAGCTAGCGCGTGGCTCTCGGTCGACCGAAGCTGCGAGCTTTCCACGGTTCTTTCTCCGGCCAAGAGATAGTAGAGAGAAATAGATAGAGATAGATAGTGTCGCGGATTCGTCGAAGAGCGATCCTTGGGGGCTCCGCTATATTACACGGTCAGCGAGCCGCTGACCTCCCCCGCGAAACGCCCGGAAAGGTCGTCAGCTTCGGTCTAGGTGGGTTTCCGCGAGTCGCGATCGACTTAATTAAGAATGGACAGTTAGGGGAGAAGGGGGAAAGATCGATGAAGGGGCTCGTCGAGGATCAGGCGAGGATGGACGTGGAAATGTGCCGTCCGACGTCACCCACTACGCTCTCGAGACTCTCTGTCGGTGCGTGTGCGTCGTTCGTATCCTCGCTGCCCACCAGAATAGTCAGTTCTTCAGAACCCGCGTGCAAGGACGGCGGAACGGAAGGTCGGACCTCGACGATATCATCCCCGGCGGCCCGTCGCTTCCTGGACGAGCTGGCCGTGTCGGTCACTTTTACGGTGCTCAGAACGGTGCTGAACTCTCCTGGCCTCCGCCCCGAGACGTAGAGCGTCACCACGCTGGATTCCTCCTTCGGGGCGGCGGAACGTTCGTCCTTCTTCTCGTTCGATTTGCCTCGGCTGTTGCGCGGCCTGGAGGACTTGTAGTCGCGCGCGTCTTCGTCGTCGGAGTATTCGTAGCTGTCCTGCTTGTAGTCCGAGTCCGCGGGCTGGTGCTTCCTCTCGACCTCCCCTGGTAGCGTGTTGCTCTGCGTGAACGGGGCCGCGGCGAACAGAGGGTCCAGCAGGGGATTGGAGTTCTTGGACGACTGCTGGGGTTGCTGGAGCAGCAGCAGCAGGGAATTCAGGTTGGCCGCGGGCAGGGCCGCTGTCGGGGTCACCACGACCGTGTCTGTGATGAACTCCGTCGCGGTGACGACGCCGGTCGACGTGTCCACCAGAGTCGTCAGGATTTCCTTACCCCGGAAGGTAAGGGGGATCACGGTGCTCTGTTGTTTAGTGATCGTGGTGACGTAGGATGTCGTGCGCGTGTTGTACTGTGTGGACGGGGTGCCCTGGGGCTGGAGCAACGGGTTCGCCTGACCTAACTGACCGAGAAGCAGCTGCGATAGCAGGATGTTCGCGAGCGGGGCGTTCCCGGAGAGAGACGATTGCACCGTGGAGACGACGTTCTCTACGGAATAAACGGTCGTGGGCACGATCACCGATTGCGAGGCTCTGCGACCCCCGAGGGTGGTCAGCGTGTGGGAGACCCGAGTGGTGGGCGTCTCGTGGAGCAGGAATCGCGTGACCTCGGTTTGACCTTGCATGTTAGTGCCGGTCACTTCGCTAACGATTACAACGAGCGGCCTGCCGTCGCCACCTGTCACGGTGCTATATTGAGAGGGGGCTAAAACTTCGGTGCTAGGCTGGGCCGTTATGATATTTCGGTGCTCCGTGATGCCATTATTTACAACGGGGATCGTCACCTCGGTGGGAACGTAATGGGTGACCGTAATAGTTCCGTCATAGTCTGGGTAAACGGTGGGCGATTCCCTAATGTCCTCGAGAGATCCTCTCGACCGCGAAGACGACGTACCCCTTCTACTACCGTTTCTAGTCGCAGGTCTGGAGGACGCGCGAGACGGAGGCACTCGCCTCGAGTTCGAACTCGACGATTCGGAGGATTTGTTGGCACCGTTTTTCAATCTCGGGGGTCTCACTCTGTCGGTGGTGCTCGTGGATCGGCCGTTGTTTCTCGACCCCGAAGCGCTGGGTCTTTTGTAGTTCGATCTGCTCGACGAGGCGCCATCCTTTTCTCTTAGCGTGAATTGTCTGCCATTGTTGGACGCGGGGGATGGTTTTATTCTGGGCGCGGCGGTCCTGTCGCCGTTGGACTGCTTGGCTCGTGGTCTGACTTTGCTTTGACTGATCTCCGTCGACTCTGCGGACGTCTTTTCCGGATTGTTGGCCGTCTTCGGCGGCGGTCGAGACGTCGTCAGTGACCTTCCGCGATTGTTGTAACGAGCGATCGGTTTCGCGGCGGATTTTCCAGTGTCCTCCTTGCTGGACGTATTTTCGGTCGCGTTGGCCTTGTCCTCGGCTTTCGAGGAACCCGGCTGATTCGGTCGTCGAAAACGACTCGAATAGGATCTTAACTGACTTGCCTGTCGACGGGTTCTTCTTCCTCTCGCGAAGGGCCTAGCTTGCAGCGACGGTCTCACGGATTTCCCGGAACGACGATTCACGTTCGTGGTTCTGTCCTCGTGTTCCGAGCCCTCGTAATCGTTGTCGACTATTTCTTCGACTGGCTCGTCCTCGAAGTTCTCTTCGCCGTCGTTCTCCAGCTCCTCGTTGGGCTCAATCTGCTCCTCGGTAGGCAACTCTTGCTTCTTCCCGAACAGACTTCGAGGCGGGAAAAGGCCTATACCGCTCTGACGCGGTCTGGTAGATATCGGAACGGTCGTCCTTCCGTTGCTTCGAGAATTGCTGACTTTAGGAACCGTCGGTGAAGTGGGTCTGTTCAAATTACCGTTTCTCCTGGCGGTGGTCGGTGACCTGGCCGTCGTGGCCGTTCTTCCGGAATTGTTCAAATTGATGGGTCTGCGGAACCTCAACAGAGGATTGGTCGATCTCCTGGAGGACTCCGTGGTCGTTTGCAAAGGCGCCGTGACGGTTTCACCGCCGTCGATATCCTCCGTGTACGGTGTCTCCTCCGTTATTAGAGTGGTGGTAGTGTACTCGTTGGCGTCGTTTTCCTGATCGTCGTGTCTGACCGTTGCCTGTCCTCGAAGCAGAGTCGAAGACGGTCGGATGGGCGACCTGTACCTGGTGGACGCTCCGGGGAACGCTGAACTGGAAGCTCGAGTCGCAGCTCTGGCCGAGGAGCCTCTAATGGACGTCGGCCCTCGCCTGTTGCCCTGGAAGACGGACGACGGGGATATCCTGGACTGTTGTCTGCCTCTGGTGCTTCCTGGCACGGTCGACGCGTAAGAACTCGCTGTATTTGGAGAGACTCTTCTGCCAGCGAATCTCCTGGAGCCCGACGGCGAGAGCGTCGACGAGTACGGACCTATCGGTGAGCTAATTCGACCTCTGGACGAAGCGAACCTGTTGCCTTTTCCAGCCAAGGTCGCTGTTATAGTGGGCGTTATGTCCGTTCTGGTAATCGTAGTTGCCCCTTGCGCTCCCTTGCGTTTAGGATTGAACGTCGGTCTGTTTCTGGAGGCAAATGGCCTGATAGCCGGAGTGAACGACCTCTTTTTCGTCGAGAACGTCAACCTCGACTTCTTCTTGGAACTCTGGCCATCTTTGCCCTCCTCGTCCTCTTCCTCCTCCTCTTCGTTCTCTTCGGAGTCCTCTTCCTGGTCGGGAGACTCCGTCGTGGGGTCTTCGGACAGGGACGATTGGATCACCGCCGGCGAAGGCGAGATTTCTGGAATTTCCGTTGGTTTGGTAGGTGGCAAGGTCGACGTCGGAGCGATGTTGATCGTCGGAGTCGCCGATAAGAAACTCGAGGTGCTTTCGATGATTTGGGCGTACCTGCCCTCGATGCTGGTACCGATCACTTTCGACTGGTAGTACGTGGTGGTTCCATTGTTCTCGATCTGACCCTGTATCAATCGTACCAGACCGGTTCGATGACCCGGAACAGGCGAAACGGTAGACTTCCTCTCCGCGTCGATCTTCGTGCTCGAAGTACTCTCGATGACTTTGGCGTACAGACCGTCGAACAGGGTACCAATTTGTTTCGTGGTGAAGTAGATCGTCGTTATTTCGTCAGCGTCCACGACGCTACCCTTGTTCAAGGACAACACTCCCGTCGGGAGAACCGGAGTAGGAACGGACGAAGACGGTACTGGCGGCTTCTCTATTCTCGTCGAGCTCTCTACGACTTGAGCGTACAATCCGTCGATGTACGTGCCGTGTACGTCGGTCGTGTAATGAGTGGTGGTCCCGTCGTTGACCTGACTCGATCGAACCGTCGAAATCAGTCCTATCTTTGGTTGTTCGGTAACCTTTGACGGCGTGACCGGTTTCGCCTCGGTCGCCAGGCTTTGTTGGTACACCGGACCGTCGATTGCTCTACCGGTCGCTACTTGTTGCGTCGCGACCACTTCCGGAACCGAAACGCTGGTCACTGTCTCTAGTCTGCTGTTCAATATGGTCTCGTTACCGATGTAGGAAGTCGTAAAATACGTGTACGTGGTATAGTAGGTGGTGGGTTCTGGCGAAACGGTCGAGGTATCCGTGGGAGGGACCGTAGCGACGTCTTTGGAGGTCGTGGTAGTCAAAGTCGAAGTCGAAGAAGTTTCCTCCATTTTGGACGTTTCCGTCGGAGCAATATCCGAGGGCGTTACCTCGTTTTCAGCTGTGATCTTCGATTCTTTGTCGGTCGCCAGACCGTTTTCCTCTAACGAAGTCATTGGCCTGTAAGTCATGATGACGCCAAGCTCCACGGTCGGCGTGGCCGCGATTCCTGGAGTCACGACGTTGCTGACGGTTTCCTCGCGACTCGTCGTCACGGTGTCGCCGGCTTTGTAGAAAGTCGTCCAATAGGTGAACGTCGTGAAGTAAGTGACGGGCAAAGTACTCGTCTCCACGGGTACTACGGCCGTGGGCCTGATGGTTTCCGTCGCGACGTTGGTCACGGTTTCGAGGCGACTGACCACGTTCGTCTCGTCGCCCTTGTACATCGTGGTGAAGTACGTAAAGGTCGTGTAACTGGTTTGAAGAAGAAGCGTAGGCGCTGGTTCCACGTCGTGGTGGTTCGACTCCGACAATTCTTGATCCTCTGGGACCGCGTTTCGTTTATCCATCGCGTCCAAGACCGTTCCACCGCCGGAACTAGACGAAGACACCACGTCCGTGACCATGGATCCTAGCACCTCGCCTTCCACGGGTGGATTGGGTGTCACTTGGGCGTTTACTTCGAAGCCACGGAAGAGATTCTCGCTGGTCGATCTATCCTCCACCGTGGTGGAGGATTCTGTCGTTTCCGATCTGGCTTCGAACGCGGTCGTATTTTCATCCGCGCTAGTGGTAGCCTGCTGCTGCGCCTTCTTCGCCAGAAGAAGCGCCTCCTCTTGGGATTTCTGTCTCTGGAGTGCTTCCAGATAGGCCAAAATCTCCGGAGGAACGGCCGGTTGATTAGGTTGCTCGTCTTTCGGCGTCGTTGGTTCTAGAGTCTCTTGGGTGGCGGGTACCACGGCGGTTGGTTGAATAGTTTCCGTCACCACGTTGGTGAACACCTCTGTTCTGGTTTCTATTTCCGTCTCGTCGTCGACGAAGATCGTGGTAAAATAAGTGTACGTGGTGTAATAAGTCTTGATTTGTTCCTTGACAGACTCTGTTGGCAGAGCCGGAGTCGGACTCGGTTCGATATTAGGACGATCGGTGTCCTCGAAGTCGTTGACAGTTATTTCCGATTCCGTGGGGATGTTCTGATCGGTGGTAGTGTCCTGTTCTTGCAATGTGGTTAGAGTATCTTCCGTGGTTTGTTCCAAGGTAGTAGGATACTTCTCGGTTCCCTGTTCCGGTCGTGGGACGACCGAGGGTAGAATGCTTTCGGAACTTCTCGTCGGAGATATGGCGACGGATTCGTCTTTCTCGAAGAGTCCTGCAACGACCGCGGATACGCCGTTGGGGCCGACGGTCTGGGTGATGACGTTCGTCTCGACGACCTCGCGGCTGGAGACGCTGGACGTGTTCTCCTGGAAGAACGTCGTCAAGTACGTGTAAGTGGTGTACAGAGTCTTGAAGATCAGTTCTATCTCTTCGTCTTGCTTGGTGGTCTGTTCTTCCTCCGCCGCGCTGATCAAGCTTGGAGCGGTTCGAATCGTCGCCGGTTCCGCGTGTGCCGTGGGAAGAACAGCTGTAGTTTCGCTCGGTAGAATCAGCTCCGTCAAGTAAGTGACTTCCGATGAAACTACTTCCCTGGAGCGTATCGAGGTGGTAGTTTCCACGCCATCGGGAATGAAGAAGGTCGTGAAGTACGTGAAAGTCTTGTACACGGTAGACGGCAGGATCCTGGTGGCAAGCGTGGGCTTCTCCTCCGTCTCGGTGAACCCATGTTCCTTGCGATTATGTCCAAGATCGTTCTTCGGACTACCACCTTTGATGCTACGTCCCTGCGGATCTCCCGGCAAGATATCGTTTGGAATCTCGTCGTTCATAATCGGTGCAGCCGATTCAGTGGTCCCTAGAACCCTCCTGGCGCTCTCCAAGATATCCTTCAGGGTAGTCAGCACGCTGTCGGTGGTGCCCCTCAACGGAGTGGTCAGTTCGTTAGTCTCCGGAGTTTCCTCGCTCGTGGCGATCGCTCTTGGCGTGGTACCGGTCGTAACCTCGAACGTGGTTTCTTGTTCGCCTTCGTTATCCTCCGCGACGGTGGTTCCGTAATCCACGGTAGTGTCTTCGGTGTCGTAGATCCTGGTGGCTTCATCGGGGAAGAAGTAGACGTTCGAGGACGTGTGAATGATTTGAGCATAGTTGGTGCCTATGTAGGTACCGTAAATGAGACTTTTATAGTGGGTGGTAGTGCCATCCAGAGAGGTGGTCGAGTCTAGGACCTTGAGGAGGCCGGTGGGTTTCAGAGATCCCGTTTCCACGTCCGGCACCAGAAGCAGTGGCTCCGTGGACACGGTGGACGAGTCGATTTCGTAGTCCTCGGTGACGCTAGGTTGAATGTTGGCACTGTTGATAGCGTCCAACAGAGCATCGTCCGACCCACCCTCCGGACTGTTCGGTATTTCGAGTCCAGGATGTTGTACGGTCTTCTCTTGGGCGGCCACGATGCTGGTGGGTCTGATTTCCATCACGGCGATCCCGTCGTTGGGCCTGAGTGTCGCGTCTCCTTTGATCGTGGTGGCGGGACGACCTGCGGGGGCGGGCGACGTGCTGGGGGAGAAAACGATGACGGTTTCCCCGACGGTAGTGGTGAAATCGGCGAAACCGTGATAGGTCACGGTAGCTAATGGCTTCGTGTCGGGCTTCTTAGGCGCGAGGGCTTTCGGCTGAGGTTTGAAGATCTTCGGCAAACGGGGCCTGAAATTCTTCGGCTGTTCGTCTTCGATGTTGTCGAAGCTGCTGGCCACGTACTCGTGCTTCACTGTAAACGTTGGTAAATTATCCGCGGGTCTGACCTTCGCGGGTTTAAATCTCTGAGAGTCGGAGTTGATCTCCCTTCTGCTGAATATGTCGTTTTCCCTGGATAGTTCGTCCAGTTTGGTCGAGGCCTTATCGTCGTCGTCCTTACTTTTTCCAGATTCCTCCGTTCTAGGGGATTCTATCTCTTTGAGAGCCTTGATAGGCGCGTTATCGAGAGCCACTCTGAGCTGCCAGTCGTCGCTGGGCGCTCGTGACGGGTACACCAGGTAGGGACTCGGCGTGTCCGGGGTCGGTTCCTTCTCGTAGAACACCCTGCTCGACGTGGACAGTATCCTGGCGTAGAGACGGCCATTGTCCAGAGTGGTACCGAGGACCTGGGTAGCGAACTCCGTGCTAGCACCATCTTGCACGAACGTTCTCGCGGTTTTCGTCAGCAGACCGACCGGTGGGGCGGATTTACCGGGTCGCGCCGGGACTAGGAGGACCGTTGTCACACCTGATAAATTTCGGGTCGTCGAGAATTATCGCGAATTCGGGACAACCGTCGCGCGTTGACCGGAAGGAGTCGCGTACGGGGGCCGAACGGAATCAAGGGGCGGTCCAGTCGTGGTAAATTCGTTCGAGTCGTGTTTTTTTTTCACGCGTTGCCAATGGTCGATGTTCGTGTTTTAAAAATAATAATTTTGTTTTGTTTGTTTTGTTCGATCGAACGTGTTGATTTGTATTTGTTGTTAGATAATGTAAGTCGTCGGAGAGACGGAGTGGCGGGCGGACGTTGGAGGCAGACGGCATCCAGTTGTTGACAAGAGTTGAAGGCGAGGAGCAGGCGGGAGCAGTAACAGAAACAGAAAAAAAAGAGACAGACGATCTTAGTAGACGAGTAATTCTTGTTCGTAACCTAGAGCACCTGCCACGGTTTCGTACCCGTTACCATGTCGCGAGTATCGGTTTCCGGGATCGTCGCACGTTCACGGCCGAATCATTTCGGACCGTGCGCGCGTCCGAGAAAATCCAAGAGAAAAGAAGAAAGGTACCAGGCGTTAGACGCGTACGCGTGTGTCGCGGCTCGAGGGACCTGAGAACTCGTTTCGAACCTACCGTGTCCGATTATCCGATCTAGGCCCGTGCGAACCTACAATTAATTTCGCGTTTCGACGAGTGAAAGTCGTCTCTGTACGATTCGTTTCCTTTTTTTTTTCTTCTATCCTCTCTTCGGATCGATTATCAAGTCCCCCGAGGCTACGTTTTGCGGTATGTCGCTTGCCAGGATTCGAGCCCGCGTACCCACGGAAACGACACGCAACGTGTACGAGAAAGAACGAACAAAAATAAAAATAAAATAGACACAAAGAGAAAGAGACGTTTCGAGAAAACATTTTTTTATATACATTTAGAGGCCGCACCTCGCGTCGACACGCACAAGTGAAGATCTTTTAGAGATAATCCGTGCTTTACTGTGAGAAGAGACAGGTCAGACAGCAGAGACGAGAGAAACAAGCGAAAGAGAGAGAATTGCACTCGATCGCCTCGCTTCGAATTATCGACGAACGATAGAATACTGGTGTTGCAAAATTTATACTTCGAGTTTAGGAAGTAGTTAATTTTATGGAAGTTCGGTTGCAAGTGCAATTCTACTGTGAGAATACAAGTATGATGCAAGACAAGCAGGCATAAGAAAATCGAGAGGCTTACCTTGCAGATCCCTTTCCAATCTATGTGCTCTAACATCCGTCAACGATTCATCGTCTGGAAAAAAGAAAACGATATCTCTGTTACTGTTCCGCTTAATAACGACTATGGGTGTTATTTTTATCAGTAATTTGCTAGTAGTTTTTTAGATACTTCGGTATTCCAAATATGCTGCACTGTCTGTGAATTTAGTTTTCCTTCAGAGAAGAAACGTAAAGTTCGGTTTCGTATAGCGCTACTGTTCGATGGAAATTGCACGTAATCGATTCTCTGTAAACTATTAGCATCCGTTGTACAATAGTTGAGGCGTTGCATGTTAAATATTGAATAGGTCGGTCGAGGACTTGTAACGACACCTCCGTGGAAAGAAACAGTGGGTGGTGAAGGGAAGTTTTCGAAGGATGCGCGTGTTCTCGAGGCTGCATTTGATCATCGCGTAGTTTTATCGATATTCAGCGATTAAAAACGCATCAAGAACTATCTTGTCAACTTCTATAAATACTCTATAGAGATATTAGATGGTTGATTTACCATAGAATCATCGATCGACTTTGGCTTCTCTTTTAAATTGCAAATCTTTACGAAAGGAATAAAAGTGTTACGTATTGTTGCCGTTAAAAGGCCTGCGTCACACACATCAAAATGGTAAATACGATAATGCGTGTATCTTTGTCAACGGAATTTAGAATCACATTTTAATTAGTCGATTGGAGTTAATCCCTGACCCCTGCAGTCTCGACACCTTACACAGAAACTAGTGCTTTCGATCTAGTAAGCGTTTTTCAAAATACCCCGGTAGACACGCAACACGAATATTCGTGAATAATGTATAGTATAACTATTATTATCTTCGAGTTTTAATCATTTTTAAACGATACAAATTCTTAGGATGTTGCCTGGTCCGAGCCAGAAACTTTCATCGAGACTTGTACACGTGTAACAGGGAATTTTAATCGTCGACAAGTTGTCATCAAAGCCGATAAACTTTGGAACGCGATCTCGACAGCTGTTCGCGATAACGAAGCATAGAAACGAGCTGTTGCACGTGTTCGAATAAATAAATGACAATTACGTCCGCGAAAATTACGGCAACAAGTGGGAGGAGGACAAACAATAGTAATAATATTAGCGTGAACGCATAATAATCGCGTAGTCGTAATGTTAGCACCATTGAAGCGTCGCTCGCGGTCGGCTTGGGATTTTAGAGTAAGGCCTCGAATTCCATGGGACGGAGTAAGTAAACCGGTAAAGTCGCGAGTACTGACGAGCGAGATGGAGAGAGACGGCAAGCGTTAGAATCGGGAAAACGTTGAGTAAGGTGTGCGTACGTGAATGAGAGAAGAAGAGGTTCCAGGTGTCGACGATGCTGAAGATGTCGTCCGGGAGGCCGCGACGTACAGTTATCTGACCGACTCCTTTCTTCTCCTCGCGAGAATATTTCCCCCACCGACTCTACTCGCGCCACGTGCACACGACAACACCGCGTGCACGATGTTTACGCGCACAACTCGTAACGAGATCTTCCTCGATACCGGATACTCCTACAAATTAACTCGTTCGACCCGGTTTTCGATTAAAAGACAACTAAAACGCGATAAACCATTATCCGAGGCGCCAACCGCGAAAGGTTTTTTTTTACAAAAGTCTGAAATTTGAAAGACGCTTGCTGGTCGTCTGCAGCGCTTATAGAACGAAACCGTAAAAATTCGCGATCCCGATTTTCTTCTTTTAACCCCGTTGGTCCAGGGAATCGTTCGCCGCGGTGTTTCATTCATCCGTCATGCTCGATTTACCGAGTTCACCGACTTCACGGAATTTCATTCCGACTTGAATGGCCGTCGTGACCCAGCTTGCCCTACCACCTGTCTCACCTGTTCCGCCGTCCGTTAGCTTTTAATTGAGGCGTCTCGGACGGGAAAAGGGCGGATACTCCAAAATACACTATTCAATACATCCACCGCTAACATTTATCTCCCTCTATATTTCAACTTGAGAATTAATTTTTCTAAATTTTATCTGGCCATTAAAATGCTTCGTAAACGTGGGAGGAACGTGTGTACGTTATGGTTGAAATAACATAAGGTTGAGTTCAAACAGAAGCTCGATAGATATTACATCATGAGAAGGCGTTGCAGGTTTCATTCACCTCTGTTGTTCTTCAATTAATACTGTTTCAGCACTTGACACGGGTAGTTGGTTCCACCTAACCGACGCTTGCTGTTATTTCACTGAAAGTTCTATTCCAAACGACCGGCGGCGGTTTGCATTTACACTCGGGTTCTTTTATTACAACACTATAGTGTCCATAGACCGTGTAAACTATCTTTTGCAAGCTCGGAGGAATACTCGTAACATCGAAAAAGATCCGTGTGTCAAAAATTGACAGCCACCGAACCAGACATCCGGTTATCCAACGGTGGTCGTTTCTTGGTATTCCGCCAATCGGGACCGACGTACTCTCGTGGTTCGAGGTCATCCTCTTCCAGGTGCATTGGGTCAGCTGGTCGGCTTCGTGACGCCCTTCTTTCTCCGACAGTCTGGCCTGAGGCCAACGGGTGCCGTTTTACCGCCGCTGCCAAGGGGGCCATTCTGTTATTCAATGGTCGGCGACAATGGCATTCGTCGATTCCGTTTTCACGCGGGAAACAGTAATTCCACGGCTGTTCGGTGACAAATTCGACTAACATCATCCGTGTAGCGAAACGTCGTTCAAGACAGGCAAAATTAGGAACAATGCATAGTCAAGTATTTGATGGAACAGTATTAATATGGTTTGAAGTTAACGCATATTCGTCTCGATAGTAAAGTTTCATCGAGTCTATTATCTTTTATCGCAGCAGGCGAAAGAAAATCGGAAAGTCTCGTCCCAGTAGGCGCGATTAATTTTTTCCCATGCAATCAGCCAGTCCAGATAAATTTCTTAACCTCGAACACGAAATATTTCTATGGAAAACTACTGTCTACGTCCGATTACTTGGAGACTCGGCGTTCTCACGAATTTATCGAAGAAGGAAAACGAAATTCGGCGACAACTTGGAACGTGACCGCGCATACGGGGATGCCCGTTTCCAGCACGAAGTTGCCGACACGCTGACCCTGAGGTAAAAACGTGTCGCAATTTTCAACAAGCTTGCTGTCGAGTTAACCCAGTTGTCGTCCGATGCAAAACACCAGATCTCACTTTCCGTCGTGGGCGGAGTCGTTTACCCTGGCTCTGCAACGCGATTGATTTCTCGATCGATCGTTTCCACGCTAGCGTGTCGTGGATCGGTCGTAGGACTATGGACCATCGCTATCGGAATTCGCGACACCGTGTTTAACGTATATGACCAGAGATTACGTATTATCGGAAGGAAACAACTTTGAATTATTTCCATCGTGATACTTGTTTTGCAAAGAAAGGTCAGAATTTTATACTGGAGTTCAAATTTTACAGATATGCGTTCGAAATATTTTTAAATACGCTTAGAATCAATGATCTTATCTTTGGAACATTAACTTTGAATCTGGTATATTTTTTACAATATTGTCGTATCTACTTATTTTTTAAATTTCTTCGTTATTGCGTAACTCTCCAAAAAAATCACTGAAGTTTAAGTGACAAGCTTTATCGCTTGAGATTGAAAGTTGCGTCATACCTGAGGGGACAAACAAAGATAATTATTTTTCGATAAAAAACTATATTTAAAAAACTATATTTTTCGATAAAAACTGTATTTTGCGAACTAATTGTAAGTCATTTTTCAAAGATTTTGAAGAAATGCAAAATTCGATCTCGGTGGGTGAAATACAATTCTGACCTTCTCCGAAGTTGACTCATGTAACACCGGCTCGTTGATATTCTTGGGTCATTAAAGTCAACTTATACGCTTCGGGTTCGCAGCTATCGAGACCTATAGAGTCGTCCATATCAGCTCGAGGCCTCGTGACCAACTGCCACTTAATTTAAAAAAATTTTTTTAATCGGTGTTAACATTTCTGTATCTCCTAATTATTATCGTTCAATAACATATTATCTCCGTTACGCCCGTTCTGTAAATAATTAGATCAGCAAAATAAGGAGCTCGCTATTTCGTGTCCATATATTTTTGTTCATGGAGGATTTTTTTGGCTTTGGTGATTATAAATATCCGTATATTTACACTCGTGTAATTTTGTTTCACAGTGTGATAAATAGAAATAGCGACTTGCGCGAATGTTCTTTCCAGTACCGTCGAGTCGCTGGTAAATATAAAATATCTTCGAAGCCTCCTAACGCACGCTCTCGCTAACAAGTAAGCCGAGAATTGATGATGATTACTCTCACTTGCTCGATGAGTTTTCGCAATCGACCATCGCGTTACGTGTACTTACACCGACGATCATTGAAGTTGTCACGAGGCCAATGGGTCCCTAGCCGTTAACGCGTGTCGTATGAGCTCGCGAATTTCCACGATCGCCGGTGAACGTCTTGTCGTTGTGCCATATTTAAGCGAATGCTGCACTAAACCCTTTAAATTGTCCACGAGACCGATCCTAGTTTCCAGATATTGAACATTACATTCGTATAATGTTATTCATATATGTTAAATCTCTTAAAGATTTGACGTGTTGTGGAAAGGCTACCGAAAGTGAATATAAAAACTGTGCCCCTTTCGTTTGCAAGCGATATACTTGCAGCGTAAGAAGCAGACAACTCGAGCGTTAAGCTTCAGGTTTTCAGCGCTCAATGTGGAAAAGGTCAGGCTCGTTTCCTTACGTAACGTTAACGTCAACGTTTTGAAACGAGATTTTCAACTACCCTTCTAGACATTGGTACAACGATAAATTTGCTAGATGATTTAGAATGTAATGTAACGTAAAATTGGTGTTTTATGTTGAGAACGAAGGGCGTTATAGCAATGACTACTAAGGTAGGATAATTCAGACTAAAATAATAATAATACCTCGATAACGCACGGTAATTCGAAATATGTTTTGAAATTTGAAAATAAAAGTCAGCTTCGATGTTTATAATAACGACGAATGCGTGCGTTTTGCACGTTCGAATCGCGAGAAACATGAAATCCTGTGCATGTAGCGTGCGGAGCGGTTTCGACGGAGAAAGTGTTCGATGAAACCGGTAACAGTATTATCATCGCGCGACAACGTTTGTTTCGAACGCAGTGTACCGCTAGATTTCTCGGCGTTATGCTAATTGCGAAACATCAATTACCGGCGCGTTAAATGCCACGATCGTGAAAATGCGACGTGGACTCGTGTTCATCATAACTGTAAGAATCATCTTCATAGAGGAGTAACTTTTCTATTTTTAGGAAGTTTTCAAAGTTACGCCATCGCCTTAGTTTTCTTAAAAATCATTAAATTGTCTTTATCTTGTATAGGTAATTATCTTCCTTGTTTTAGAGTTATACAACGACGTAGAAATGTATATAAACAGTTATTGTAGTACTGTGAAACTTTTCCTATCATCTTCTTTTATTTCACATAGTTTTTTACTTGGTGGAACGGATAGATAACTCATGCCCACGCCTCGCGTATCGTTATCAGTACACGGCTAAAAAAATCATCGAAACGTTATTATAAAGCACATAAAAGTGATACCAATAATTAAATTATTGTTGATAATAATAATTATTGTTTTCCTCGTTATATCTTAACGACATAAACATTATCTGGCGCACTATCAATGTCAAAAATACTTGCAAATCTTTCAAGTTTTTCTGTTCTCTTGCAAACTCTCAGCATAATTTATATTATTTCTTATCTACGATGGTTTCTCTTAATTGTGTACTTACGTAGAAGAAAAATCATTCAATATGCAACCTCAAAAAACTTTCACAGCAAAATTCAAAAGTGGTCGTTTATTGTCGTAGTTAGAAATGTTAGAAAGATAGACGTCCATCTGACGAGAGATTCGCTATCATACGTTGCTCTTTCCAAATCGTTTATTGCGCGTTGATCGACGTCGATTCGTTAAAAAACTGACTCATTTCCTGCATCGCATAAAAAAAGTCGTTTCAACACAATAATAGATGCATATTCATCGGACTTGAAATTATCGTGACTAACACTGATCACGCGATATTTGATTTGAATAGATTTCCGGACAATTAATTACTGGCGGCTTTGCAAAGACATTAGGTTAACAATAATAAAATTACAGAATTTCCGGTACAAGTTCTCAAACATTAGTACGAACGCAATTTATTTAAATTGCACATCGACTCTTCGATTTTCAAACTCGAACCGCGAGCATCCTTGATTTACCTTTCACTCATACATCATTCTTTCTAACCTATCAGGTTGGTGCGTGAAAATTTATCTAAATTTATACGCGAGTCGCGGGCATCGACAGTGAACATGATAACTTAAAATACCATTGGAGGAAAACATAGAAAATTATGTTGATCGCTGAAACTATGTGCTAATTAGGAGGCGTAAGTGAATTCAAAGCTCGACGATGATTTGCGAGGAGAAATTGGTATAATCGTTTCTTGGGTTGAATTTAAAAAGTTTCTAACAACTAAAGTAACGTAGCAAAGTAATTAATTTTAAAGTTAGTAAAATATTGATGTCGTCTAGAAATCCTACTAGAATTATAACTCGAGGCGTTTCCTAGGAAACAAGTAAAATGTATAAAATGTAGGATAAACTGTTCTACTTTTTTCCTATTAGGCTTTGAACGTGGAATTACTTTGCTTCTGTTCACACTTATTATATTCCACGCAACGTATTATCGCTTGGAAATAATTGTTTCCAAGTCTAGAATATCTTGAAAATGTTATTGGTTTTTTTTTTAAATTTTCTATACTTTTAGTTTCAACGTGAACCGTCACCTCGAGCACAGCTTCGAATTTCCCACAGTAAACTTACCGAATCTAGATGGAAAGAAATTGAATGGAGTTGTTCAGGATAGTCGATGCTTGCGAAATTCAATGGAGCGCAATCGTTCGCTATGCTCGCAATTTCTATTCCGATTCGAATTAATTCGCTCTCGAGATACGTTTAATCACCCAGTTTTCAAATAAAACTCGATCACCTTGGGTTTTGTGAATGGGAACGCACATTTTTTTCTCATCGTATTGTAAAAAACGTCGAGACGAATTCAAAACACATATTATGCAATATCTTTACTAGGGCATTACTCGATTTACAATACTGATAAACCCGGCTAAATAATCAAAAACGCCCTCTGTACAACGCGTGCACGCGAGTGGTTATTTGCAAGACGCGACGCGTTAAAGGCAACGCCGCGCGTTAAAAATAAACTTATGACGATAAAAGAGATTATTTTAATAATTTTTCTGTGAGAACGAAACTGAAATTGTCCGCTTGACCTTTGAGTCCCAAGGAAAGGAATCACTTTAAAGAGGTGGCAAATTCCCACGCGCGTTTCTCGCTACGCTGAAAATGCAAGCTTCTTGTTTTTCAAGTGACATTTCCGTCATGGTTACATGCGAAATTTAATAACACCGAGCTCGTACGATAATTCCAAACGTCGATCGAATCGATTGGAAACGGATACGAGGTTAGAGGGGAGAACGACCCTGGACAGTCTCGCCGTCACGTTTCGACCTTAACGACGACGACAGTGCCTCTCAGTTGAACCCGTGACTCATTATCAGCCAACAATGAAACTCAAGATCAACCTTTGGTACAATGTACTTGACGCGAGAATCGAGGATCGCCCGTGGAAACGAAAATATCTTACGATCGGCGGCTCGGTTACGCGTCCTGCCATTCAAACAGGCGCCCGCACAGCCACGGTTTATGCTACTTCCGTGGAAAACGAACATCGTCTTCCTGGTGTTGTTGCAAATTAGAGAAAGCCCGCTACAGGAAACATTCTTGCCTCTACCGTTCGATTGGACGTCTGCTGGTTATTAGCGAGTTAGTCTTGCCTTCGACCTTTATGTTGCATAATATCACCAATCGAAAACGCAACGAGAACAATCTCTGAAAAGTTAACCGGTTAACCGGGTCTACGTATCCACTCATTATTTACCTTGAACGGTAATTAATTCACGAATGTACAGGCTGAGTAAAAAGTTGATGCAAATACTCGAAGAAATGAATCTATAGACTAAAATAATGGATCTTGCCATGAGATTACAAATAATATCATCGATCGTAAGACTTGCCATTGGAATCTATCGTGCAAAGTAAGCGAATAATGTCCAAGATCTGCTAGAAAGCCAACGTCAACGTTCCGAACATTATAGAACCTACTTTCCGGAGAAAAAGACCTTCCGTGAGAGTCGTATTGGGTCAGACGTCATAGTCCGCCTTCGTAAGGCGAAAATTGCTCTACGCCGTCCACATTCTACTCGCTAGCAATGTCACATTCCCCTTAATCCGGAACTATCTCTTTTCCTTTCTTCCTGCAGCACGCCGATACTCGTACGGTTCCTCAAAGTCAATAAGGAGAACAAGCCGTGCAGTTGGGACAAACGTGCGAAGCAATTAATTATCCTTGGGGAACGCGTTGACGTGGGACCACGTTTGTAAATCGAGTTACTTCCGGCTGGGACGTTAAACTATAACGTTATACTACGCGCGGGTATTGTGTCGAAAACAGGGCTGTGGGTATTTGGATTCGCGCTGATATAGGGGTAACTGTTTACGTAACTGTTTAAACAAATTTTCCGCGTATTTTCCGTGCACGGTTTAGTTCGATCTGATCGGATCGTGTCCAATTTCGCCGTCTTTTTTAGCGATAAGAGTAATAAACGTTGAGAACCTACGGCGATAAGTACTTATGTACCAAGCATGACCACTGCCACGTGACCTGTCGGACGCACGTGACCGACAGTGTGTCGGAGAGTCGAGCAAACAGATAGACAGACGGATACGTGGTTCCTTCAGCCGTGCAAGAACCACTTCTTGCATCTTTCCACCCAACGACGATTTGCGTCACTGCGGGCCCCTAGAATGGAGCTCGACCTCGATGCAGTCCGCCCATTTATTGGGTCACCGAGAACCTAGACTCGGGCCCTGTCCAGAGCTACTTCCATTCATTTCTATTTCAGTTTTAACGAACGTTATCGAAGCGAAACGGGACGCGGTGACGAGTTAATAATCACTGCTCAACAGCAAATACGTATTATTCGTCCGTGCAATCAGTTCCAGTTCCTGTCAACGCTAATTACAAAAAAAGAAAGTCGAACTGAAATACTGGCTCCGATTTTTCTGAAACGCAAACTGAAAATGGGCATTTTACGATACCTGAAGAACGGTTGAAACGTAATTCGGACGAAAATGGCACCGCTACATTGCGTTAAGAAAACAATAAAGCCTAATTTAAAAGGGAAAAGCACCGCGATCGTCCGACGACAGAAATGTGAAAGTGTTTTCCTCTCCTGTGCGCCAAGTGAGATCCGCACACTTTCATCGAACGTGCAAACCTCGCCCGTATGTTCCTATCAGAAGCGACAGACACTGTAACCTAGATCGAATAACGACCAATTAACAGCCAACAGTTCTGGCCCCGGAAAATAACAGGGGAGCTTAAACGGCCCATGAGAATCGTTGATTTCACGCGGTAATAAGCTAAACGCAGACTACCGTTCGTGGATAATTTATTTGAGCGACGGTAACTCGAACATAAAACGAAGCTACCGGCAGGCGTTTGCCAATATCGTTTGCGATTCGTTAATAAGCTAACAGCGAGCCGTTCGCAAACATCCTCGTCCCATCGAGCAGCGATTAATCGCAGTCCGGCCTCGCGTGACCCAAATATTCTGGACTCACTTTCTACTTACCCGCAAGGATTCGCCTGTGGCTCGCGGATACGAAGGGATGTAGAGTATCGAACGAACAACGAACGATGATCGACCGGTCGGTTGTCCAGAAACCGTACAAAATCGGCTCGAGTGTCGATCAGCCATGGAACCATGGAAACGCTCGTTTGTCAATTTAACAAAAATGAAACGACGAATCTTTTTCAAGAAAAACAAAAAACAGTAAGAAGCGCTCGTTTCGCGGATATTATTAATCTCGAGGAGCGTTGATTTTCGCCGCAATCGTTCCGGCACACCGCAACCCGTTCACCGTTGCTTTCGAAAAAGGCTAATTACGGCGAACGCTCAAGTGGGTCATGGACCAGAGACGCGAGATGTATCGAAACATAAATCTAATGGTCTCGAAGCGGTCGCGGCGAGATTCAGTCGTTTTCAGCCTCTCTAACGGTTCCCCGATCGGACGAACGTCTATTTCCAAGGATCTTCCACGCGCCAACGACCCCGGAAACTATCGATAATTGCAGTGTCGACGATGATAACGTAACGAACTGATCTCTTCTTTGAACCTGTCGATGTAACGCTTCGCGAGAAATTCGACGCCGGGAATGGAAGTTAATTATGAGTTCCGGCGGATAAAATCGCGGTCTATTATCCACGATATCTAGAATCGATAATGAGACTTTTTCGAAACCTTCGTGATCTCTTCTATCGCGAAGCGTATCATTTTAAGAATCGTCTCTCGTGGTGATGACGTCTTTTTTTCTCCGGACCACGCGTCTATCCCAGAGTTCGGAGTTTGGTATTTTCTTGTTTTCGGTTTCTGATCTTCGAATGAAAAATCGACTCACGGACCGTTACTCGTTCGGCTCGAAGGGACCCGGCTGAGAAATGACTGTTACGGGGCGGCGAGCGCGCATCCGCCTCGAAATAGGAAGCCCCGTGTACGACGCACAATGAAACAATGAGACTGTTACGTGCGAGGAAGGAAAGGAAGGTAGGAGCCCCCGTGCCCTCGAAAGATCCCCTTTCGTTCGCCAGTGCATCGGTGAAACTTCTTGCGTCGGCTCCTTCCAGCGAATTCTCGGCTACAGGTCGTGTCGGACGATTAATTTCATTCTTCCATCGACTTTTGCTCCGGAGGTTGGAAAAAATTCGATAACTACCTCGAACTGTTGTACGTTCCAAGCACATTCCAAGCACGTATTAGATCGATTGTACTTATGAGCGGTGGTGTAGCTTCGCGAAAATTAGCCATTAGTCATACCTGTCAGCTGACAACCTAGCGCTAAGTTGCTATTTAGCGATACGCGAAGAAACCCGCGAAGCATGAAACAAAATTAAGTCGTTACACCGAAGCAATTTGACAAATCGTCGCGTCCGCGATTCTCCTACATCGTTTCCTGTTTCGTACCTTTTCTACTATCGCCCACGCCTCGAAACTCGAAGCACGCTGTACCCTTCGTCGCTCTTCTCCCGCGATCAACAGGCGAAATTCCACGGTCTTATTTACGCGATGCATCGCATTATAGTAAACAAAGATAACGCAAAGTCTGATTTATAAGCAGCGTCAGCCGTTAGAATCAACCGATGAATTTTCAAATAGAAACTCGCCGCGGACGATGTTAAATTATTCATGGGTTGCATTCCTTTTCGACGGTTCGATTTCAACCATCCCTGTTAATATATCCAAGACTTTCTTCGCTTATGACAATTAGCGTGGCCGGAGTCAACAGCTGCTCAAACACTTCTCGAGGAACACGTGCGTGATAATACGGGATTTCTTTCGCCTACTTTCTTCCGACGAATTTCTTCGAATGTCTTGTCGAATCACAAAGCAACTATGGTAAACAATACCGACGATTTCCGCTCGGAGCAGATGCTATTTTAGAAAATAGTAGATTCAGTTTTCTATAGTCTCACAAATAGTAACCTATGGCAGTCTAGATGCATCGTAAAAGCGATGTGTTTGTTGTACAGTGGAGGATCCTGGACATCGAAGCGACGCGACGGTGCGCGACCGATCGCGATCCCAAATAATTTGTATCGTCCGAGGAAATGGCAACAATCGGGCGGAACAGCGTACTCCGCGACGTGGAATGCAAGAAGCTGCTCGTTATCGATGTCTCGGATAGGATGCACGAAGCTAATGAGATGTATCGGGGACAAATTCCGATCTGCGTACAGGGAACCAGTTTATCTCGAAAGTTTCGCGTATCGAGATCAGCTTCTGCATCTATCTGGGACCTCGAAATCGCTTCCAATTATTTCGATGCGCCGGATTAATTACGTCGACGTCCTAACGATATCCGTGAATCGATAAGCGCGAGCATTAGACGGAACAGCCCATTATCGTTAGGCCTCGAGCAACGATTAGAATCACGCAAATACTGTGTCGACGATCAAATTCACGACTCTACGCTCCGCGACGAACACGCTCCTCGTTTCTTCGCGAAAGCGGATGTCTTTGCAATAATAAGTTTACTTTACTTGGTACCTTATCTCATGGGAATTAATTCTAATATTAAACGATTAGTTAGAAGAAACGGCGTTAAATGATAACTAGAAGAAAGTTGTTTATGTTTCTGGTTGAAATCGTTCGGTAGGACTTTGGTCAACGAATTCTCTGTAAATATAAACGTTTCTTAGATAAGATTATCGCGCGTCGATCCAACCGTAAAACGAAATAACGCCGCGATAAAAAAATCAAGAAAAAAGTTTCCTTTGCGTTTAATGAGAGTACGATGTTTACGATTAGTTTGAAAAACGTTTTTCCGTGAAATTACTACAATTTTCTTATCGCTTGCTCAACGACCGCGCATCATGGAATCGACTAAAAATTTCTTAATTGGCGTACAAGTGACTTGTAAGCTTATTTAAAAAACATCGAAGTGCACTTTTGAAAAAGTACATCGTGCGAACGTTACGGCAACGATCGATGATCGATAAATATCGTTGAAAGAATTGAATCGGCGATTGTGTCACGCGAAATAGTCGAGCGCGTGCACCAACACTTTAAGGCGCATTACGCGTTCGCCATTTCCGTTCTCCATTCGATTTCTTCGTTCCGCGGTTCGCCGATCTCGCTGAATCGCGAGCTTCCGCTCATTCGATTCTGCAATCCCCTCGATCTCGGCCCACCCGCGACCCGTTTCCGACACTTTTCGCCGTGAAACGAACCAGCGACGCGTAAGAGCGTTCGAGAAAACCACAGATCGCGACGATTTTCGCTCTTGCACGATCGAATTCCGCGAAATTTAAATTCAAATTAATTTTAAAAATATTAGTACAAGTATAATAAGACTAAACAAATATAAGACATCAAACAACTATAGAAATAGTAATAATATTAAAGCATTAGTAAAAGGAAAATTTACAAAACGTTTGCAGACCGATGTTTCGCAAGAAACAGTTAATATTGTATAAATTATATGCTCGAGGAATGGTATCTAGATTACTAAAAGAAAAAGAAATTGACTCGTTAGATAAATTTACAAAATGCAGCTTGCAGGTGGACGTTTCACGAGAAACAGTTAATATATTATTATAAATTACATATTCGAGGAATGGTATCTAGTTTAGATAGAAGGTCGATATAAATAATAGTGTATGTGTATCTCGAGAGATCCAACATAAATATTGATTCTCTCGAGTAATCGTGGACGTTTAATAAAACTATTCATGATGTTAAAAAGAAAGATCGGATAGTTGATATCTCTACGCATTTCCAAGACGAGTTAAGATATTATCGCGAAAGCGATACAAGTTACTCGCAGGAAAACCATGTTGGAACGAAACGTAGAAACTTATGGTAAATTTACTCTGGTATGTAACAGTATGGTCTGAATAGAGCAGAATAATAGTCTTTACAAATGCTTCGCAAAAGTTTCTGTAAATAACATTCGACTGAAATCTTTATCCTAGGGCAGAAAGAACATGATTGTAGTATAATTGTGAATCTTCCACTAGCGAAGCTACGTCTTGCGTCACAAATAATATTAACGAGGTACATACCAAAGTTTTTAGCCATTATGTGCTCATGAATTCCAGGCATAATTCGTCTATAATTCTTGTTCCCAGCGACATCGTCGCCTTTAAATAGCATCATTATAACGATTATATTTCATAAAGAATAACTTTACATGTCAAAAAACATTAGAGGTATTCCATCAACGTCGGAACTGACGTCCCTGATTGTCAAATCAGGAACAGACGTCGAGCGGGGTTAATGATTAGGTTTGAAGATTGTACGTTGATTAATATGCGCAAAAACAGATTTGAAGCGTGTAACGAACAGGCTAGCAACGTTACAATCGGAATACACGGTTCAGTCGTCCATTATCATAGCATCAAGGAACCCTTTCAGCTTATATTTAGTATTGACTAACTTCCAAAATGAATCGACGTTTCATAGAATCCACGATAAGTATCTGGTGAAACAAATGTCTGCAAGTTCGCGTCTGGCTCGCAGCCCAAAGTATACAGGGTGTTCGGCCACCCCTGGGAAAAATTTTAATGGGGGATTCTAGAGGTCAAAATAAAACGAAAATCAAGAATACCAATTTGTTGATGGAGGCTTCGTTAAAAAGTTATTAACAGTTAAATTCAAAAATTTCAAATTATTCTAAAAAAATTATTTTCGGTTGCGGGGGTCAATTACAATTATTTTTGGTCAACAGACATACCCCCGAAATCCTACTCAGTTTCGAGAAAAAAATTCAGTACGGTCGGAACTTTAAACGCTAATAACTTTTTAACGGAGCCTCCATAAACAAATTAGTATTCTTGATTTTCGTCTTATTTTGGCCTCTAGAATCCCCCATTAAAATTTTTCCCAGGGGTGGCCGAACACCCTGTATATACACTTGTATATCTTATTCTATCGTAAAAAAAATTGTTAGGTGGACCACCCTACTAATATCTTGAGCATCTTAACGTATCGAAATCGTATCTGACAAAAATTTACGCAATATGTTGACTAGATTTGTTTAATTAGCGCGCTAACGAGGACCGTCGTCGCGTCGTAGGCGAAGGAGCACGCATGGCGGCTGAGAATCGCGAGGATCTATGTTGTTCGATCGCGGGCCCAAGCCGAGCGATTCGCTGACCCAATTCGCAGGCCCATCGAGCGTGGCTTCGATCCACCTGCGGTAGGATCGGATCGGTCGACGGACCGTACCCGCCTTCCTTTCGAGTTTCCGATGCGGCGAAAGGCGACTTGGCCTTGACTGGATCGAAAAACACGCGCCGCGAGTCACCGATCCAGCGCGCGCGTTTTGACCGACTGAACATCATCGCGATTCTTTCGCCCGACGTTGATCGGAAACCGAAGAGGATAGATCGTCGCGGAAGAGTAAGCCTCGCCTTTCCCGTGGAAACCGCTCGTAACACGTCAACGAACGGAGTCTTTCGACGATGGAAAGTTCCGATACGTTCTTTATTTACTCGTACGTTTTTATTTTACCGATTTCTTCGATCCCTCGTCTTCAAAACCAACGATTGCCTTTTACCTGTTTTTCTCCGCGCAAATTATTAAATAGACGAGGCGTAGAAGGGATACTATCCGTGGATCCATAATTTGCTTTTTAGAATCGTTAATAACCGAGCGAACATACCAATATGGTCATCGAGGCGTTTGAGGAGCGTTCGTCGCGAGTCCTCGATTTTCTCTCGATTTGGGCCCACGAGACCAGGCGGTCTCACGAGGCCCGATGTGGGCCGACTGTCCCACCGAAATCCCGATAGCCTGGGGCCCATAACGGAACGGCACACTGACTTCATCGACGACCACACTCTTCCTTGTAATTGCCCGATGCAAATACGCGCGGGCTGCGTGCCCACTCGCATGCTAATCGACTCCTTTGTGCTGCCTCGGTGCAATTTGCAATTCCTATTTATTATGTGTCCGTGCGTGTGTTCTCTTTCATTCGGTCTTACTTTCGCGATCGTCACCAGCAATCTCGTTATCGCGCTCCCGTTTAAACAAACTTCATATTCGACGACATATTTGTAGGACCCGGAAATAACCTCTGCGAACCCTGAAAAGTCTTCGATAGTCTCTTAGCTTTTGCTAAAGTTTGTTATTTAAGTTTCTGGATCATGTGTGATAACGTACTGTACGCGTATCGTGTTCTGGTTTCCGCGGCCAGCTTTCTCCGCGACGGAATCCGAAGCAAAATTCTCGATTACAGCTTACGATCGAATGATCTTTCATTTTGCGTTAACGATACCTTCGTGGAACCATGCTTACAAAGAAACAAATCTGCTTTAAAGTATTTTAAAGCAATGTTTTAAGTCGTCGAAAAAAATTTTATATCATGGGAGTGGAATCCTTTAATTAATGGGCTATCAATTTACCGAACGCTACGAACAATGATATCGTACGAACGTAGCGCGTCACGCTTGAGAAAATAAAAGTACGCCGGGAAACCTAAGAAAGAAAGAATTATACCAGTATGCAGAGCAGCGGCGGAATGTAGAATGGTATTTCGATGCGTAGCAAAAGGAATGGGCAAGTCTTTTGCAACTGGCTGGAGAATTAATCGCATCGATCGCTAAGATATTCGCGATCCGCGAGGGAAGCAAAACTCGAAGCTGAAGAAGAATTTTCTTTACTTTATTAACAAAGTGAATAATTTTCGAACGAGCTCCGAATGAATCTTTTACTTTCGTAGTTGCATAATAAAGGATATACAGCCGTAGGGGAAATTGGCGTATGCAATAGTAATTTCATTCGTTAGATTCTTTTCCCTAAGATTTTATGGTAGTTATTTCTATTGGTACATAGTCTCGGTTAATACTGGTACGAAGTAACGATGATACGGGATAAATAATCTCGTATGGTCACGGATACACCCTTTTACACGCACGTGGCTCCAGTCTCTCGGGCTTTTCCACGATCTTAATGCGGTCTATGGGAATGGAATGGGCGTCAGCGACTTTCGTTCCCAAGAAGAAACTCTTGCCTTCTCTTCGCTGAACGATGCCGGCCCCTACGTACATACGAGTACCTACACGTATTCGGGACCCGATTTGCTTTGTTATCTTTCAAAGAAAAACATCGATTCGATCGAGGAACAATATACATCTACTCGCGAGAAGAAACGGAAGTGATTAATAGTCGAGTCGAGCGTGTTCGATCTCTCGGAATTCGAATAATTTCCCCGCTAGAAAGCGTTTTCACTTCGAGTGGGATACGCGTGTACGTACACGCACACTCGTTTCACAGCGCTCGATTAATATGAACGACCGCGGGATGTTATGATAATGAAATCGAGCGATACCTACGCCGGGGCCAGCAACCGCGGCGATTTCTAATTAAGGCGTTCGCGACGGTGAATTTAATAGCACGTTACGCGAATTCGAGGAGTTGCTATCTCGTAGATGGTGTTTTGGAAGCACCAGCCATCGTCTTAATAAGCATAAATATAAAGGGCGTTCCTCGTGGTAAAATAAGTTGGGAATTTACAGACTACTTCTTAGACTGGTTCGATCGTGCCTATTGATTTCATTGGCCGATCGAACGTCGATCTAGGATCTCCAAGCGTTCCTGTGCGTTGTTTCTCATCGCGGTGAGGCTCGATCGCGCGGAAATCGAAGATTGTTCCCTCGGCCTCGCCGACGTGAATGCGTCATTGCGAGATCCCGCCGCTAGAAGCCGAGGAACTTCTACGGGCTTGGTCCATAAACGACCTACTAGCACAAATACCGCACCTTTCTACGTTCTGGCCGTACCCTCCAACACTCGGAGACGTATAAATTCGTCGTTTCAATGGCACGAGTTATGGCCACGCTCGATGTAATTCGAGGCACGACAATTAATCCTGTAAAACACCGATACAAAGGAATTTACTTACGACTTCGTTGTTGCTAAATGGTGACAACGATACGAATACTTTACGTTTGATCTCTTCTATCCTCGTAAACGACGCAAACGTTCAAGTCTTTCTCGTATTAGATTTATTCCAGAGATTTCTAGAAACGCGTACAAATTGTATTATGATAATTGATCAAGAAACGAAACTATAGAAAGTTTCTTTCAGAATTTAATTGCTTCACGAACACTTTTTACAGTCGTACGTATAAGGCAAGACGCGCAACATTTGCGTATGCTTGTCCGTTTTCGTAGGTTCGAACGTTTAATGGGGGGATTACAATATGAATAGGCGAAGGAGAGGAAACAAAAGGACAAGCGCGGTACGATTCGTCCTGGATTTGCTGAATAGCGGATTAATTGGCAAGACTATCCGGCGGACTGGTTTCGATTTAAAAGAAAAAATACCTCGTTGCTTTCGCGTGAAATCTCGCTCTCGAGCCGGTCAATGATTTACACGGAATTCGATCAAACGTTATCGTAGATGCAAAGTAAAACAGAGGACGGATGCGCGGCGTAGTTTCTCCTGCCATAAAACAAGCCAAAGGTCGTCGTTTCGCTCGGTACTTTCTCGTCGAATGAATTTAATCCCCCGTGTACACGTAATCTAGTGTGCGCGATCGCGAGATAAGTCGAAAATAGGTAAGCGGACGGTTTGTTCGAGATCGCATAAACCGATCAGTCCTCGATTCGACGGCACAGAATCTCGCGGGTGACCTGAAACCTCCTCAAAAGCAGGCTCGAGACACGCTCGCTGGAAAAGCCGATCGTGAAACTGCAGGAATTTATTGCGTTTCCTGATCAGAATCCGCAAGGTGAGCCACGCAATTGGGACGATCTCTTCTCGTTACCTTTATTTTTTAGGAATACAAGACTGTCTTCGTCTGAGAACGTTCGAAAGGGATCGCGTTTCAAAGCCAACGGGTTACGTAGTTCAAGTAGTTAACTTTCGGCGTAGATGATGTTGCTTTAATCGCGAATGATTAGGAACGTGAAAAGTCGCTCTACTTCTTCAGATTCTAGATCGTGCACAGAAATTAACAGATGCCAATAGCGATGAACAATCCGCGTTATTACTTATTATTTAAACGTTCAGAGACTTCTGGTCGCGAATTGTAGACAATTATGGTTGCACTTGCGTGCAGCTTCTCGCTACCTTGCAGTGCAGGTGAAACCGATAGCCGCTTACGCAACTAGACACGCGTCGAGTGACTCGCTCTCCGCGTGGAATTCTTTTTCCTCGAGGATCTAGCTACCCGGACGAGCTGCAAATCCGCACGACCACTTCCTGGAGAAGGTTCGAACTTCGATCCGCGAGAAAGCGTCTCGTGAAAGCAGATGGGAGGGGTTTCGAACGATCGCGAGAGATGAGCTAGCCTCCGTGCGACGCAGGACATTTCGTTAATCAGTATGGCCGTCAAAAGAGCAGAAAGTGTGGCCAGCGACGAGAATTAAACGCTGTCGGACGTAAACAAAGCATTTATCTCGGGAATGCACCGACTAGCAAACAAACGGCAAGTTTAATGACGGAATGCCCCAGCGGCTTAACACTTTGATGGCTGCGCAGACCATTAAAAATTTTCACGAAAGCATCCAAGCTACTTTTACTGCGCAAAACTGAGCGTTAATTATCCCAGAATCGGTGAGCATCCTGGTAGCATCAGAAGAGGAAAGTTAAAATCGAATCGTGTCTTCGGCGGTTGTACAATCGTTGTACCGATCGAGTGGGTGAGGTCAGGGCGTGATTTCTTCGCCGATCATTTTCTTCGTCCCGCTCGCGGTGTATCGTTCCGTGAATCGTGTGAAGGGAAACCGACGAACTTTAACGTGAGAACCCTGGAAACTCTTGAGTTCGGAGCCAGCATAAAATACAGGAGCACTTTCCGGTCGTAGAATTAGATAGAAAATTTCGGTCCTGAATAATGTTTCGATATAGTTCACTCGTCGACGGTATAAATGGACAGTTCGTGACGCATGGTCTTTTCTTATCGATGTCCAAAGTGTTTGGATCACAGTGAAAAGATCGAAGCACCCTCGGCTCGCGCGGTTGCCTCGCCCACGAAATCGAGTTCGCAACAACACGACTTGGCATTCGCGACGAATTCCTAAGCGAGAATTCACCGTTTACAGATGCAGAGGAGAACGGCTGGATGCCAGGGAAATATCAATGCCCATCAAACATTGAATTCGGAATAGCCGGCGATTCAAAACGTAGCATAATAGACTCGTTCCCTTATGTTTCGCACGTTGACACCGTCAGTTTCTCAATGGTAACGCGACGCATTAAGAGAGACAATTAGCTCGCGAGCGCTGTTATTGCGTGTGCTCGAAAAGAGAAATTAAAATCGTGAAATAGAGAAATTCCCCGATTTCGTAACGTCAACCCCCGTACAAATCTGCAGGTAAAGTCTACGTGTTAAGAGAGTAACCACCGCGCAGAATGTGGTATTTCCTTTACCCGTTTTTCTATTGCAGACACGTATTGGTATCCAGCGTCTTCCGATTTGCTTGATTTTGAAAAAAAGAACGTCGCTCGGGCGTTGTTTGAATATCCGCGGCCGACTCGCGGTGAAAAAGTGCAAGAAATTCGCTAGAGGAATGCGCCACGGTCTCGGCGATTCGCGTGTATGGAGATTTCAGAGACCGTCGCGTTCGCGTTTTGCATCGGAGCGTGCACCGATGGAAAATGTCAGTGGCAGGGGCGTAGCAACGTGAGGCGCATCCTCGAGCATCGTGCACTTGCACTTTCGAAACGCATGCCTGCGAGAACACGTAAACCCATCGACGTAGAATCCGTCTGGCTGGAATAATTTACCGTAATCGTCTTCGTGGATCGCATTCGCACCTCCTCGTGGCGCAATTATTTTTAGCCATTCGCGAGGGGAATGCACCGTCCCCGCCTATATCAGCGAGCAACTCTCTTTTCGAGCACAATTTTAGATCCTCGATACGGATAATCGTTTCGCGATCTTATTATTCTCCGATCCGACGTACGCGAGTTTGCAGTCTTTATTCTTCGACGTCTCAAACGTCGACGAAACAATTTTATAGGTGTTGATTTTTATTACAGTATGTAGATAGAACATTTTATAATTATGACCTTTCGTAAATCATGTAGCTAAAGTTCCGCAGACGCGTAAACGTGCTGCCATGCAGGTGATTTCAATGTGTGGCAACGCGCCACCGTACAGAGAGTATCGCGTAATGAGGAAAAAATCCAAATATCAGTATGTATTCTTTTTCACGATCAAATGTAGCGTGTGTAATCTAGAATCTAGAGACCTTATTTTTGTAGAAATTTTATTCTAGTAAATGAAGTTCCACTGTATTAATATTGATTTCATATATTTCGTAACGGAAACACGTACTAGGAGTACAAACGTGTCTGTAATTCAGAGAAAACGGTTCGTTCTCAATGGGTTCATTCGCGATAATGTTATTAACAAAGCACCGCTCGTGTTTTTATTTAAACTTGCATAATTGCGCCATATATCTAATTCTCTATCCTTCAAAAATCTCACCGCCTCCTCGAGCGCATATAATATAAATTAGAAGCAGTTTCGTCTCTAGACCAGAGTATCAGATCGACTTAATTAGCGAGTCAAACGCGAAAGAGATGAATTCTAGCAGATAAATTCCAGCTTCGCGAATGTCGTGAAAAGCGGTAGTTGCATCTGGAAGTTGTAAGGAGCCGTACAGATTCCCCGGATATAATTGTAGTCTGAAAAGCGAGATTGCAACGAGCAAGCCATTAATTAAACACGCCGCCGTCGCCTCGCGAGATAAGGCTATTGTACGAATCCCATTGGATTCGTCTTTATATTCTTAAGCCAGCATCGAATTTCGTAAACTCTTTCGCTATACGTGACCTGACGATATTTCTCGTTTCGTCACGTCGAACCTCGTAGTCTTCGCCTCCGTAAAATTATTAATCGAAATTCCGTCGAAGCGAGCATCTCAAAACGCGTTCCGCAAAAGAAGTCTGATTTCTAAACTGGTGATGAAACCACCACGACGTTTTCGACGCTTTCTAAGTTGTTAAAACATTGAACATTTTTACTGTCAAGTGGAAATGATTTATCGAACACCGCAGAGGAATATTTGGAATGCCAGTTTAAAATGAAAAACAAAGAGTTGCCCTACAGAGTCGAAACTATGGGCTCTATCAAACTATCCGATGGAAATCTAAGTATACAAGAAAATCTAACAGTAAAATCTATAAAACAGCACCACAAAACACAAAGTGTACAGATTATACGACAACTGTGGAAAATAAATCGATATAATACAATAAAAAGCCAGATTTTATGGAAGCTGTAAACAGGAGTGGTAAAAAAAGTGACAGCGAGACGATCAAGCGAAAGGAAAACAAATGAAAAAGACTGAAGGCTTCTGTTTTGCTGGCCCTAGCGATCGGATGGACCAATGGCCAATGACTCTTCTCTGTCGCGAGGTTTCTTGCTCGAAAAGTATGATGACTCGAGGGGAAAGCATGAGAATTACGTCAGAGCGTCGACGTGGATCTTTGCAGTTTCCCAGACACTTTCTACGCAATCTTTCGTCCTCAAACGGCGACTTCGCATCATTAAGGGATTATACACAATTCGAGTGAAGCAACTCGCAGCAACTCGCGAGCGTAATAATCGTTCTAAATGCGTGCATTTAATACTCTACTTAAGAGGTACGGTTTCGTTCCTTTCGTAGAGTTGTTTACTTATTGCGTCATAGCATAAGATTTTCACATTCCATTCCTTTGACGGAGTAATTCGCTATATTTATGATCGGAGCTTGCGTTATGCACGCGTCGATGTAAGTTTTTATATTTATCGAAGGTTTAATCGATAACTCTCTAATCGAAGGAGAAGAACCGATAGTTTCAAACGATTTCAAATAGATTAAAAGTAGCCATAAAAGTTTTATCGCCATGCTCTTCGTTCTGCTTGCGCAAATGGGGTTATTCGAGCAATATCAGGCACAAGTATCGCATTAGGAACTTTTATTTGATCCTCTACAGATAATCTGCACTCTGAAACGAGCATTCCTACATATCAATTTTCTGTATTAGTACATTCAGAACTCTAACGATGAAAATCATCTCCTTAATCGTTCAATCGCTAGAACATTTACCTTGTATTTACGGACCGGAAGATCTTAGAAGGGTTCGAGTTACTCTCTTTCACAGGTATATTACCTCTAAGAAAGATGGCCAAATGGTTCCATTCGGATAAAATCAAATCATCATCAGTCAACCGCGATGCATCGCGAGGCAGACTCTCGGTTTACAAGTTCAGTCTTCCCGGTATCTTTGCAAGTGAAATTATTCAGCGTGCATACCTGCGTATCCAACGACAGGCGATCCTAACGAGCTTCGTCGTTCCATCTTCCTTGCCATGAAAATTCAACTAAAAATCCTAAGCTTCCTATCGATTAATCTTTCAACCGATAAAGATTAATTAAGGGCAAGTTGTTAGCAGGTCGATCGATTAAAACGGGACAAGTGGCCGGTATCGTTAGCTTCGTAAACGTTCGTAGATAATTTCAGATCTCTCGAAGATTTAACTGCTACTCGAGGGGAGCTTCGATCGTTTCGCTTCACGATCTCGCGAGATGCCAGCAGAAACATGACCGACGCGATCAATCTCCGTAAACGCTGACCCTGCGCGCGTTACGCGCATGAGCCACCTGTTCAACGTCGCGCGTCGATTATTCCGCGCCATTAAAGTTCTACGCGTTGCGAAACCATGAAAGAACCTACACCGGGATGAAGAATTTCAGCGTGCCGTTATATCGTTGCATCGTCGTTTCGTCCCGGTTAAACACGAACATCGTGAATCGTTTGCTCGTTAACGGTTAATTATTAATGTTTCGAACGCGACTCGCACAACCCTCGGCAAAAACCCTCCGATCGGACGCGTTCGCGTGAGATCTACCAAGAATATCCGTGTTTTTCAACTAGAAAACATCGTCCAACTTAGTTGAAACTGATGGAATACTAACCGGGAATGATAAAACGACGCAAATTTTAAACCGTTAAGTCGAGAAAAGTGTAATGAATTACATTGCTAGTAAAATAGATAAATGATGTAAAAAGAGTGGTGCTCGGGCCACCATGAGATCGTCGGAGATTCTTCTGATTCTTGAGCAATATATTAAGCAATGGAATGACAGAAACGCGTGGCATTCGCGCTCGTTTATCATTATTTCACAAATAGGACCATCTGGTCGTTTAAATAATTCCGCGAATAAATGTCACGCGTTTCGTTTCAAAACATTGCGTTTCTATCGATTCGCTAAAAGCATTTCTCGGAGAAGAATGTCGTTAAGTAATGTGCTCGGACGGGATGCCACGCGTTCTTCGATCGTATTATCCCGCCCAACGTCGATGAAATCCATCGCGTTACGGTAGATAAAGGATACAAAACACTTTCGCTAACAGCACACCGCGGTGACGCGAAATAAAGCAAAAGGGATCGTTGCTGAATCGATTCTCGCCTCCAGCCTAGGAATTATGTACTTTTTCATCGATGTTTTTTCGACCTGTTGCTTAACCCGTCGATCGACTGGTCGATTATACGGTGCCACCATCGAACGAACGACTCGATATCTCCTGGGTAAACAGCTACTATTTATAATTATGTCAACCCTTAGCAAACTGGATATACTACAGTCGAATAGATTTCTATAAGGATTTCGAATACAAATAGTACAAATTTTATATACGAAGTGATTTAAGACGAGGAATATAAACACAGACGAAGTATACGAGTAGACCTTATATTCAATGTATTTTTTCGACCCATTTTTTGGGGGCTCTAGAGCCCCATTATCATTTTCGTGTAACTTGCAACATTACTAACAGATTAAAAAAATGAACCCAAGAGTTAGGAATTCGAGGTTATATCTATTGACAAAAAATGATTGTAATTAACCCTTGCAGTCAAAAATAATTTTTCCAGAGTGTCGTCGAAAAATTTCTCCACCTAGAAAATACAGACTTCTATTGTGTGCTCCAATAGGGACACGCGACGGATAGGACAATAGAACGTTCGAGCGTGGAAAAGTGTAATGAAACAGAACTTCCACTGGCGCTGCTTAACATTCCAATAACGTATATTGTAATTCCTCCTATTTGTCCGTCAAATTTCAACGTTTATCCGTATTACGACTTCAACGAGACTCGAAACACACTTACAGGGTTTCACGGAGATATTCTACGCAAACGGGGCGATTCTTTCACGGTCGCACATAAATTATGCTACCAGTCTCGCGAAACGCGCTCAGACTTTCGAACAGAACGTGGGCTAAAAAACGGATGGAAATTGGATAAACACGCTACGTAATAAGCAATTTATTGTCGAGTGTCGAGTATCTTGGTGCTCACCGAATGGAATTTCAATCATCGGCTTGGAAGCTGAACGATACTCACCTGAAACAAAAGAAGAGATACGTTATTAATAGAAACGTAATTCATTATAGAAGTATATTTCAATTTCATTGCAGTTTTCTATTTTCTTCGAGCATTGCGATTGCATTCTCGAGTCCTGTGCCTTGTTTTAGGAGACCGATACTCCATTTCCGGTACTCAACGCAGACCAGGCGAAGATAATCGAATAAATAATTCGTTTTGCCCTCGTTCGCGACGCAAAGTTTACGAGGTCGAAACACTATATCTAAAAATTGTTAATCGGTACGCGATGTTTCGCGGAAATTGCGAGCCAATTAGACGGAGTTTAGGGCGGAAAATAAACGGAAGCGGCAGTGAAACTGAAACAGGAGGTTGCATCGACGAGATGCGCCGAATGCACGCTATGCGTGCGATTTGGTTCGCGTGTAAAGTCGTGTTTACATGGTTCGAAGAGCACATGATCTTATCGAGTTCATCGCGTTTCGTGCCACGCGATCGTCCCTGCCTGCACGTCCTCACCGTTAGAAAACGGGGAAAGTCGACGATCGATTTTTACCGACGTCATACCCCGCCATCGATCGCGATCGTTCATCGAAACCTTCAAAATTTTAGTTTTCAAAATTGCATCGTATCTTTCGACGGCCATTTTGCAACGAAGAAAATTTATGGGGAACTCTTTGCAGCCAGGCTTTCCGGAAGTTTTTCACGCGAGTGGGAACGATGATTGCACCGTTTCGAACCCAACCACTTTCCGGAAGTGGAAGGCGCTCTGCGTCGGTACGCGTACAAATTATACCTAATGACCAACCGCTGTTTACGTTCGATCCTTGAACCTGTCAACGTGCTTCGTCTTGAACCTGTCAACGTTGAAGCCTCTTCTTCTTGAATACAGCAAACAATTAGAAAAGGTATAACCGCGGAAGTGCACTTTCATCTTCAATGGATACGAATAAATATCGGGCTGTTATTTTGCGTTATGTTCAAAGGTCGGTCGACAGAGGATAAATAGTGTCCTAGTTTGCAAGATGGCCGTGTACAGTATGGCGCGCGGATAAAAGTAAGAAAATGAGCAAAAGCTCTTTGGAACGGAGCAATTGCGACCGCGTGGCCGAGTTGATTCACGCCTGAGTCTCGGAAATAATTGTTGCACAGTGGCAACGATAATTGCTGCTCGCTCCGTGACGATCAATGGGCCAGGTTTCGTGAGGGATCCCACGGTACGCACCGGGACGCCTTTATACCCCGACCGCTCGTTACGGTGTTTTCAACGAAGAAGAACCGTCGTCTCCACGCCACGTAACCGTTATTATTTACTCAGTCAGTCGGTACTTTCATCCTTATGCAACGAGCCTAGATCTTATCTCGCCTTCCTCTCCTGCCAGCGTTCCGCCGAGCTTTGCGAAATCGTCGACGCTCGCTTGGGAACCCGCGGAGCCTAGTTCGACCACATTTCTGACACACAATACTTCGAAAACTCCGCGATCATCTCACTTAATACTGCCATTAATTCTTTAATTATTTATATTCTGAGAGAGACCTCCTTACGCGTGTTTGTCTTTGTTTTGATACACCGTGTACCATTTTAGGATGACCATGAACGTGAAAATTATGAACGATCAAGAAGCCAAATACGGTAGAAGTCCATTTGTTCGTTCAGAACCCAAACGGGAGACAGGCAGTTTATATAATCAGCTAGGGTCGTATAATAGGCGTCCATTGATTATCCCCGCCACTTGCAACCTTTCATTCGAATAATCGGAGATCTCGTTCAGATAAGTGGGTTCAATCGTATTCATTCTTCGGATTAGAGTAATATTTCAATCTTCGTGAACTTGTAAATAGCGACGATAGTCGTTATTCAACGTCCATTAAAATGTTTTTGAGCTCGTCTCTGCTCTTTACTTCGATAAACGGAGTTCTAGAGTGGATTTCGACGCGCCAAAGTCTGCCACGTCGAACATCGATTTGAGATCAGCCGCAAATATTATCTGGAACGATAATGGAACCAGTAGCCGGGGCCGGTGAACATCCACCTCGTATCCCACATTCAGCTAACAGTACATACAGTCGTTTGCGATACGACGTCTGCGAGCCGCCTCTCGGCGTTCTCGTACGGTGAAAAAAAAAAAATACACTGTATAAACTCGGCCACCTAGCCACCTTTGCGACACGCTTCGGCGAGAAAAGCCGGAACGGCCAGTCGAGGCGGCTTAATTCGCGGAAGAAAAAGAACTATTCCGACCAAGTGACAGACCGAGGTCAAGCTACACGCCCTGCAAATTCAACGCTTCGATAATCGCGAAATCCAGAAAATTTCGCGCGACCGATCCTTGAAACTCGTTCGTTCGATCCTTGACCTTTTTCATTCTTCAGGATTAACAAACATTCTCTCGATGCTCGAGGGTAAATCAAAGGAGAAACCCTCCAGAATTATTGTTCGTTCGTCCATTTTTGTGGAATGTGATTTTCCTCCGCTATTTTGAGGACGTCTAATCATGCCTAATATCGAGCAACATTTATTATCAAGCGTTCGCGGCTTAATATACTTTATTTGGGTTAAAGTCCCGTACATTCTTTTCGATATTACCCGATTGCTAAAAAATAACCGAGTTAACGCGCTAGTGAAAGCTTCGGGAGGCCGTTCTAAAAGAAATGACAAGTAAACGGCTCGGCGCGTGGGCGTGTACGAACGAAACTCGTCACAGGCAGCGATAAGAAACCGGAAAAGCTATCCAACCGGTAGCCGAATCCAACGCGCCAGATCGAGCTTTCGTAGCTCTTAAACGCGGTCGACAAAAATCCTATTACGTCAAAGTCAGTGACGTGTATCGTTTAATAGCAAACCCATGTAAAAGCGGTTCTGACAGGCGAGCCAAATGCAACTCCAGCGGCGATTGGCAAAACGGAACACCGCCATTCCTTTGTTACGCGACAAAGTACTAGTCCCCTCGAAGATTCGAAAGTGGTTCATAAATCGTGCATAATTTTAAATTTGTACATTTTCGAAAAATCATTCGTACCTTTGTTCGAACGATTACACGAATGGAAATTTGTTGGAACGATTCCCGACTCTGCTTGCGGCCCCGTAGTTTTCCGATCCCCAGTTTCGAGGTGTCTTTCGCGACGGTTGCGAGATTTATCGTCGTCTTGACACTGTAACGAGAGATTACGCGTGTCGTAAGAAGTTTAACCTGTTGCACGGATGCGTTGCTCCTCATTGCGTAACCTTTTCCTGACCGTCGTGTTCGCTGAGACAATCTGCCTAACGAAGTGGATAGTAATTAAGTAGAAAGCAGAGATGTTGAACTCGTCTCTCATTACGCCCCCTTCAACAATGGCGAAATAATAAATCCGCTCGTGCCGCGTAAACCTTGCAATTTAATCGGCCGAAAACAAGTCACGATTTTCATTTCACTGTCACTTTCCACGTGGCGTTTTACTCGTGTTCCCAATAAATACTGTTCAATAAATCTAATCGAACGATTCTACGAAAGAAAAACTGAAATTGTCAAAGGGACGCAAAGTTTCATTTTTTCGAAGATGGATCCCCGCTGGCCGCGACGAGGAGCAGCGTTTGTAAACCACCGATCGTTCGATCATAATTATTTCCGTTAATTAGCCGGATCGCGTAAACCCGAGTGGTTCGAGACTCTAGAAAGCGGTTAACATTTTGGCCCCGTTTTTTATTGTCGCCGAGCGTGTTGGTGGGGGCAAGAACCTGACACACGTTCCGCAGCTCGCGTCGGCTCCCTTTCCCACAGAGACGCGGATTCGTAACACCAGCTCGCTTCAATTACACGCTCGCCTCTGATTGCGAGTTAATTCTACATTTGCGTCTCGCGACGCGTCCCGACGCGTCGGCTTCGCAAAGATTCACACGAGCCGAACAATGGGATTTTGTCTCGTTACGCGAACGGTCTTCGTCTATCGCGATACCTGTCTCAGGCTTAACAACGCAAATCATTTCGATATCAATTAATCTCAGCTACACGGTTTTTGTTCGATAATAATAATAATTGCGACATTCTCGGCGGCTAAAGGTCGCTAATAATCTATTGCGAAGAGAAAGAAAGATCGATCCCTGATTAGGAGACGCGGAGCAGTGGTTTTTAACACTTTCATGACCACGCTAATTGATAGACTCATCTATAAGGCTTAGATATACAATTACGCAAACACTGTACTTGTACTTGTGCTAGTAGCTAGGAACGAGTCATGATTTTCAACCTTGCTTGAAAAATATTGATTTCACTAATGTTTAAGAACGTTGCCGCGAGAAAGGGTCCACTAGGTCCATTAAACTGTCAAGCGGGGTTCATGAAAAAAAAAGATTAAGAACCACTGGTGTGGAGTAACTTTTAATCAGTTGCAGGCCTCGAGACGGCTGACTAAAACGCCTGACCTAGTACGGCTCGCAGTTTCAAGTCCGGTTTGCGTCTTTTTCGTTCGATATTCCGTCGAACGCGAAGCAAGACAAATTGTCGCTCGAAAATTCGCTGAACTTCTGAAAACACCGTTATTGATCAACGCTTCCAGCATCTAGCTATACATCTAAAATGCCAATACAGTAAACTATTGGATTTATCTCTAATAATAATAACAGCAATCAATCGAACGGTCCAAGGAGCAATTTCCAATCGTACATTTGCTGAGGCTCGTTATCCTTTGAACAGCATTTTCAATTGGATCCGTAGTCGGTATACTTTCGTTTCGAGACACCCCGTGTAACGGCACGAGACGGAATGTCAACCTCTGCTCGAGCGATCGCTATGTTTATAACGGTAATGCTTACGCGGAACTACGGAACCTGTCGTTACCTCCATGAAGCCGTGGAAAACAATCGAAGACGAAAAAACAAGAGTTCTCAACGCGGAACGAACCGCCGTAACGATTCGATGATACACTCCGCAACCACTATGCAACTTTCGTTCCACGTTGAGCGTGATCGATCGGGGCAGCCTCGATCGTTAATCGATCGGAGAAGGGCGAAGATGCGCGCTCGACGACAGCATAATCGTTTCCACGGATCGAGCTCGAACCAAAAAACCTACATTTTCTTGCCTGCCAACGCGTTGATCGCCACCTGACCCATATATGGATGACAGGACTCTTTACAGTGGAACTAAGAAAATTACGGTGAAATGTTAATAAAAATAAGCACTAGGACAAATTTTAAATTAAAATTTTTGGTCTGCATCCTTTCAAACAAGTTCTACGCATTCCTGTTAATCGGTATCAGCATGAGTTTTTTACACGGTACACTTTCACCGTTCAATTCTCTTTTTTTTTCTTAGTTATTTATTTCACGTAGTCCACTGTGAAGCTTGTTTCGAGAGGATAGAAGGAACATAAGATCGTATTTGACTTTGAGCCGGCAGTGGTATCTTCCGGGACCTGGTCAGCCAAGCGCCAGTAATCAGTGACAATTTTTTTCACTGAGAAGTTATCGAAAGATGGCAAGTCAGCATTTTTCGATTACTATCCACTGACGTTCGTTATTTTTTTCTTCGACAACGTGCGTGACCCAGATACGATCCATTCATTTCATCGAGGTAACTTGAAGTTACTTTGAAGTTTCGTATCTCCGCAACGCGTGATCGTACTGGAACGAAACAAAGACTACGGTTCATCCTCGCCTCCCCCACCTTAGACTTCTAACCCGATTACGTCGCTCTACTTTATCGCCGCCAAGATGATCTCGGAAGAATATTTCCCTTCGTTCTATTCCCTCTGTGCATCGTGTTTTCATTGAGAAAACGTCGAGTTCTCGCTATCTGCATCGCGAGCGAAAAAGAACACGGGTAATCCATCGAAACGATCGAGGTTTCACGCGATCGGAAACACGCCAGAGTCACGCGAGCGCGTTCGAGCGTTGCCTTAAATTTAATTTCTTTTTCGAGAAACGAGCCATGGACACGCGGTGTTTTTTCGCCCCGCGAAATTATAGAGCTCACGGAAAAGTTCTCGAGACCGGTGATAAATGAAACGCGTCGTGGACCGGTTCTGCGAGGGCACGAAACGCGTTGAGGCCAGTTTCGAAAGCGCCAAGATAGTTTTAAACCCCTCTCGATTCAGTCCAGCTTGCTTTAACCCTTTGTGGTCCTATTTACAATTACAATTCGTTACTCCAGTTCGAGATCAACAAATAAACCGATGGTTACTTTTCTTTTATTAACGCACGCGAAACTTAACGGTAGTCTCGAGATACATTTTAATTAAATGTATGCATTCTTTCTTTAGAAGAGGCGGACGATGTTTCATACTACTTGGTTTTTCATTAAAGTGTTCTCCTTCGTATAACTATATTTTGTTCACTCTTAGCTATGTGATTATCGAGATAAACGACATCGTTAACGTGCAAATACATTATTAACTCTATGTAGGACCCAGTTTTACAGAAGCGTACAAAGTATTTGACGTGCACTTTTGCTAAAACTCGAAATACTCGCAGGTTCGTCCGTAAAATGCGCTATTGATGGCTAATTTGCGTCACAGACCACGTAATATCGAGGATGCGGGTCAGATTCCGAATCGGTTCACCGTGTTACTGTGACGATCGCATATTTCCACGCACGACGCACTGTTTCGCGTACGGCCGTCGATTATTCGGAATACCAATCACCACGTGCCCCGCGCGTCGACGAGCACAGTCTTTGCATGAAAATCGACTCCGAGGAGTAGTCCGAGGAATACTGTTACACTTTGGGAAACAGCAAATAACCGTAATTATCGCTCGCGCCATGCTCCGTTCCGATACACAGTCTTCTATACCATTAGCGTCCTAGTTTAGCCATCTTTATTAACGGAAAATATTTTCAGTCGTAAGCGCCTAGTCATTACTGTATTTTAAAACATAATACGCTTTATCATGAAAGAAAATACGCATAATTATCCACGTTTGATTACGCCATGCTGGATCACAACAGAGCAACGTTTGAACTATACTTTGGGTTAATTATATTTTTAATTAGAATAACAGGAAGCAAGGTGACTAAACTCTGAACAATTTCTGGGACACCCCAGTATTTTTCTCCGTTCCGTCGAACGTTCCAATAAATATATTTCCTCCGCGTTCCACGCGAGGAAGGAACTTCTCGTTCTCCTTCGAGCAAAACCGTTTCGACTTTCCAGGTCAGGCAGCGGCTGCCGAGTCTCTCTGTTCGCGCAGCGAGTAAAATGGCGCGAAATTCGAAAGAGAGGAAAACCCGATCGGCACGTGGTGCCTGTAGTTATTACCTTCGGCGCCAGTAAAAGTTGTCGTGGCCACCTACTTGCTCGGATGGCCGGCGCATAATGGACAATGCAACGATTGCATCGTTGGCCAAGCAAACGATGCACCGCTAGAACGAAGAGTAGGCTGCTGGCACGTAGGCTGAGAAAATATGTCGATAAACGCGCCGTGACACGCCCGTACCTTTTACAAGTATTGTAAATCCCTGTTCGAGCCTGTGATTTAATCAACGGCAGAAAGAAATATTCACGCGACGTAAAAATGGACGAGCGTTGCTCGCTTTCGTTGCGGCTCGCCGCTCTAATTCCGTGCAACGACAACCGGACGCTTATGTCATCGCAACGCGACGGAAATCGACGCCAAAAAAGAAACAGTTTTGCTCCCGTTGTTTTTCCCTCGCGTTAGACGCGACTGTGCCTTACATGATCGACCGCTTATACGGTTTAATTAGTCGTCTTCCGCGAACATCGTCGGATATTACAGTTACTCGGTCGTTGCAGCACGTGCCAGGACGTGCGTGCATTCACCGAGCCTGACTATTAACGCGCGTCCTGCGAGTCCCGACGATGGGACGTTAATAAGCACGTAATTAGGGACGAGCGGCTGGAACGTTTGTCGTTGTCCTTGACCACCATTCGGGATGTTTCCTCGATATCTACAACTCGATCATCAGTTTATCTTCCGAGATATCGAACGTCGAACTCGAGTTCCGTATTCTATCTCGTCTCTATCAAAAGTTGTAAGGTGTCTTCCTTCGTCAAATCCCAATCCTAAGAATTAGGCTCTGCTGTTCTTGGTATTAGAGTTTTTACGATCGCGGGGCTTTCCTCACTGCGGAGCGTTTGATTTTACGCGGCGTTCACGCGCGTGTGACAGACGACTTTCTACGCTGGTTGCGTAACGCTTTCAACCGGTGCGTCGACTCGCGGTTTGAAATTTCGTTCCGTGCCGGTTTTAACGAGAAGAACCGCGGAGGATCGAGATTTAGGACATCGACTCAATGGAGGAAAGATATTTATAGGTGCGAAACGGCTGCAGCGTGTCACTGATCCGTGGCGCGAACCCGCTCTGCCTCGCGGAGACTTTTCGCATCGCTATTCCGCATTCCGCTACGATCGTATACATTTGCCTTTTTGCGGACAACTGTCGCGTTTGCATTCCGTTTTTCCCCGGTCGTTCGACCACGATCGTTACGACGGACGATCCGCGTTAATCGTTATTTACGATCTCGAGCCTCGAGTGTAGGCGATAAGTGCCCTGATTCCCACCCGTAAACGTTTCCTCGTTCATTCAGCTATTTCGAGAAAAAGTAATAGACAAATGCAAGGGAATAATTATGTGAAAAGATCGTAGTAAGTATGCCTAAAAGAATTCAAGCTTATTAATGTTTCTATTTAACGGTAAGGCGTATTTTTGATCGTACATAGGTGCATTCATTACGCAGACGATGTTGCAATGCGTTTTTGCTCCTTTACGTTAGTTTCCGCATTGTATTAGCTAACCTCTGTGAAAGAAGCATCGCGTATTAAGGCATTTTCGTTCGAATAATCGTTCCTTTAAAGTCTGTCGGAGCGAAAGTACTCCGAAGCAGCCAAAGCGAAACGTTCATGGTCGCAAGGTACTGTTGTGTATTTCGTGGGACGTCCATTGTGTTCCATACTATGAATTATTCAACTCAAAATGAAATGTCACAAGACTTTTATATAAACTTTAGAGATTAAGGATTCATGAGTTTCAAATATATAACAGAATTAAGCACTAGGACAAATTTTATGGAACACGAATGGAATTACAGATCGCTTTGGTCTGCGAGCCGTTGCGTCATAGGTGGAAAATATGACAATTTTCCGACGCGAGTTTCTAATCTGCGATCGCAGGAATGGAAGGACGCATATTATAATAACAAAGTGGCTGATCTTTCCGAGCCTCCTGCAACGGCGACCGTTTGTCTTACTTTCTTCTTACGTAAAAATATCATTGACGTCCACGGTAAATCAACGCTGTCTTCCGTATTTGAGCACCGAGGACGCGTCGATGACTCGCGGATGAGCTAATCGCTTACAATAATGGAGAAAAATGTTAAGCGTCGTTTCTAATCGATCGTCTTTCCGTATTCGAACGACTTAATTTTTGACACGCGTCAGATTCGATGGATATTGTGCTCGACGACCTCTATTCCCGATATGGCGGAGTTCCGATTATCCGGTATTGCCCCAGTCCCGGAGTATGTCGAATAATTGGAATTCTACTGTACTGCACTTTCCATTCGTGTTATAAAGCGACAAGATAGCGATTCTAGGAGAAGGCGGAGGAGGAAGGTGACAGAATGCGGAGGACGAGAGCCGCGTTACAACGGTAAACGACGACGAAGGCGTCCTAGGACGAAGGACACCGAGTTGCTGGTTCGATTGTGCGCCAACAGCTCGTTAAAGCAACGATTGCCACGGTAACGGTATTACCCAGCCGCGGATGGGAGATCTCGCGAATTGTGCGATCTAGGATACAACGAAGGCTGTAGTTTGTCGCAGGATGCGTGAGTCCTTTTGCTTTCTACTCGCCATTGTCGATGATCGTTAACAGCGAATGCGTAGATTGCCAGCGATTTTTAACACTAAAAAATAATACATTTCTGGAATGTATTCTACGCTAGATAGAGACACCCAGAATTTTAGAGGTAGAAACGCTTCTTCTTCAAGAATCGGCGACGTTGTCTCGTTCGGTGACCAATTTATGGACGCTTCATCCATTTTATCTTATCCCGTTCGTTCCACCGTCGGATATAAAACGATTAGAACCTCGAAATTATCACGGGACTGGCCAGAATCGTGGAAAAAAATCTAGCATGGAATTTCAGAAAACTGGTTCCAGACTGTACGTTTTTCGTGTTTGATGTCAGGACAGAATTCGCCACGGCGGAGACCACCCTGTGTTATTAAGCTCTCGCAAGATTTGAGACCTGTTAGAATCTCGAACCATTCCGACGAATCGTAAATTAGTTGTTCTTCTGGATGTGATCACGGATAAATTTAGAACGCCGTTGATAGCGGGGAAATTAAGAGAAACGTCCAAGGAGAGTTTCCACATTAAATAATTCGTAGAGAGTAAACTAAGTAAAATCTATTCTGTAAAGAGGCAAAATTTTAGAAGGTATATTACATCGGTTATGATTTACAGCGAAGTCAGTGGTTAGCAATACCAGGGAAAGTTCGATTCTCGTTTCTTGATCCAAGAACGAAGAGGAGATACGCACCTTGTTGTTAAATTGACCTCCTCTAACGCTAATTAAAGTTAATTTCGATCGAGTTCAACGAGAGATCGAGCTTCGCGCCTTTCTGGATTATCCGCGAGTCGACTTGATTCTCGTTATCCAACCAGTGGTTGTGAAATTGAATTATAGGAACTTGGGCATTCCCGCGAATCGTTTGAATTTCTTTCTTACGCGTACTTTCTCCAACGTCTCGATGTGGATGGTAACTTGGTCCTTTGTCTAAGGCTTGCACGAAACTATTCAAATTTCCAATTAGGTCTGGTATAACAATTATTTTTTTCGTGTAGATATTCGTTAAAATTGTGAAATCCCGTCGTGGCAAGAGAATCAAAGGAATTCGGTAGAACGTATGGGAAAACTAACGCAACGTGTGCTCGAGCCTGAATTAATGTGAACGTGAACGAGGCATTTTGAGGTCGTAACTGTCGAAGTGCTAGCGGAAAATCAGAATTCATGCCGAGTCGTCGATCTCTCAAGCCACGAGACCGGGAATACAAGCAAAACACGTAAATAGGTTTCTAGCTTACGACGAATTTTTTACGTAAACTAGTTTTGTCGGATAGGCCGACGAGTCTGAAACTAAATCGGATCGGTCGCGAAACAAGGAGAGTACGTTAAGCTCGTGGCCATTCCGTTTCAAAAAAGTGACATTGAAATTCCCGTTCTAAAGGCGTGCTATTTTCCATCGACTGATACTATCTTGCAACAGTAACCCAACAAAGTACAACTCTGCGTTCGACATTTACCCTTTGATACGCAGAATAAGAGCAAGATAAAGAAGAAAAAATGTACACAAGGTGTTCCACATTTTTAAAAGGTCATAAAACGAAAGATCTCTAACTTAATTCGATCGATGAACTTACGTCGATTAAGTAATTTCAGAAGAAAAACAAACCCACTCTGTAAATTTCAAGTAAGGCCGTCAAGGAAGTGTGGGCCGCTCGGGAGACTTGAACGCATGGGCAGGAACGATCCCAGAGTGATTTCAATGCGCGGTAAAGCGTTAAGCTACCTATTTAACACTTTGACTGCCACGTTATCGATATACGGGTGGCAGAAGAATTGTCTCGAAATCAAAGCATCCTATCGAAAGGAACGGGAGCTCGATCACCGACTCGAATTTGGATCTATGATCTAAAGGGAAAGTAGGAACTGGCGTCTAACCGTTTTGTCCTCGATCTTCGACGGACACCGTGAACTTGAATTGGTGTCCCCAACGAGGTCTGTTCCACTCTCGGCAGCGAGAGGATCATTCGGAAACGAGGAAGAGAAGTTTACCAGTGATGTCACGTAACGATCCGTTAGGAAAGCATTTTATTAACACAGTTGCATAAGATTATGCAAAAATCTAGGTCGGTAATCGCGACGAGCGAAACCAATCTGGACGTCGATTGACGGCGTGCGGTTCGTAGGCCTTTAAATTACGTTGCATCTGGCATGCCGATGCCTTTGTTTAGGCTTAGAATGCCCGCCGCGTACGCTCGGCCCGTTAAGCCAATCGCGTGTGATCTGTCATCGAGAAATTCCACCGCCAGCGAACCGTTTCTTCCTACGATCATGATAAAACTACATCGCGATAGCCATCTCGATACGAGCAACGAAAGTGTAGAAAAATTTGTATCCCAGGCGTCGATAGTACTCGATACGGAAACGGAAAATGTTTATTTATGTTCGTTCGTTTATTAGGAGCAAGCAGCGTTACCGTAACGGTAGCATACGATAGGCGAGTAGTTTCAATATCTGCCGTCGATTAATGATGCTTGCGTGATACAGATACGAGAGAATCTGTTTTAAATTATGCGCCAAGCTAATAATTACATTTGGTAATTGTTTCACTGCTGAATTTTGTAATTTATTGTTCGATAATTTAATATCTTCTCAAACGAGAATAAAGAGGAAATCGAAGCACACATTTTTTTTTGTTCGAGCTCACGGATGAGTTCACGTTCGCGAAATTAGGACCTGGTCCGAGGACTCGATACAAAGAGAATGCGAACTTTCATCGCCCGGAGCACTCGAATGCTGAGAGAGTGATATCCACGTGTCCACTTTCATGAATCGAGCCCCACCGTGGTACATTTTTCTTCTACGGATGCGCAGATTTTACCGTCTTCGTCGGCACATACTCGACTCGTTTCGAAGTAAAATATTCGGTGAAATTACTCGTTCGACGGTTGTTCGTTTCAACGAATGGCACGCGTCTTCGAGGTTTGACCTTAATTTTTTTACAACCATCTTGGAAAACGGTATACCAGTGTAACAGCTTTAAAAGTACCTTGTACTTATGAATATTTTTTCGAAAAACTAAGTTGTAATATAAATATAACTTCAGCGTTAAGAGCCAGCGCAATAAATTTAATATCTTATACGTGGTATAATAAAAATCGTCGAGATCTTGTCCAGATCTCCGGGCAGGGATCTAGAAAAATCGATTAACGTCATCGAGTCGGTGCAGCGTAAGGACACTGGTTCGCGATGACCGTGACCCAACACGTCCCTTTCGAATTCTCGAGTCGTCCTTGATCAAGACTGAATCGGACTTACTGTTACTTCACTCGCCGTACGACCACGGCACGGAAATAAGTACGGCTGCCTAGAGGATATATTTAGGTTCGGGCGAATCTTTCGCTGTTCAGACTATGTTTGGACTCGATTCCCAGGGATTCTGCCGCTTTGAATGGACTCTATCGCGACCGATACCGGCGAACAAAGATAGATTGCTGCCATTGGAGAGGGACAGAATGGGTATAAATGGCAAAAGCGGCTTTGTATCTGTAATTGGCACTTGTCGAGAGCGTGTAGAAGGCGGCATCGTGATCATTCGGAGAAAACGGGGCTACGTGATATTTCGTCGCGATTTCACTTCGATCGGAGTCTTCTAAGCTTTCGATTAAACGAATTTTTCAAACGACCTGTTCTTCCTTCTGCAATACTGCAAACATCGTTTCCTCTTTTTAAAATCTCAGATACGACACCACTTTCAATCCCAAGCGACATTTTTTCAATCTTATCAACTGTATTAACACATGCCTGACGACATAATTATATTGGACTTGTACCATAGACCACCATCTGTCTTGCAGTATCCTTTTACGTAGGCAGTCGAAATGTCTGACGCAAATGTCACGAAAATGTCGCTCCACCAACTTGTAACCAATCGCTTTACACACGCAGAACGAACTGAACAGGTCTGTCCTGGAATTAGGTGTACGGGTTTTAGTATCATTCACCTTCATCGTCACAATTGCTCCAAGAAACTCTATATACAGTTACCCTTTTATTTGTTCTTAAAATTCTTGTTTGATTTATCGTTAGAAACAAGCAAGTTTCCTGATCTTGAGACAATTTTCCCTTCGTGATACCGAGCTGTTCCGATGGAAGAAAGACCTAATGTACTAACAAGATGTCGAGGAATGCGCAGGTTGGTCGTTATTGGTCGGAGCGTTGATCCGGCATTACGGAACGTCGACAAATTAAGACTCTAAAGAGGAATTCCTCCCTTAGAAGGCTCGCGACGGACAATAATTGCACAAAGCGGACTGTAGCACCGTTTCTCGTCAGTTCGGTGGCATTGGTTCCTTCTTCCATCGAATGGAGAAAGTTTCAGGGCTGCGGAGGGAGAAGAAATGTGCCAAAGAGGACAAAGGCCGGGTAAAAACGTTGGGATACTGTTGCCGTAACAGTGTAGCTCCCTTTTTCGTTTCGAGAAAACGACCAACGAACTGTTTCTGCTTTGGTTCATTTATTCGTATACTCCTGTTCCCTCTTGGAACGTCTCTTATACCGAAGTTAATTACCGACTTTATTAGACCGAGACAACGGTGTTTGCGACGACGGAATTATTTCTCTTTTTCTACAATTCGTCTTGCAGTGGCAGATAAATTCGATGGTTTTCTCTATTCAAACTAAGCCCGGATCGTATTTTAAAGCTACTCGGGCACTTCTATAGCTGACCATCGGTGGTAAGCGTTTAATTCTCAGTTTACTTTCCAGAGATTTCCCAATGCGATCTTCCGGAAAAGGCAACGAAACGCGGTATCGCTTTTCTTACGGTCTGTGACCGAGATTTCCAATTACATTAATCTGTATCTTCGATCGAAAGCTTTCCCCTTGAAATATTCTACGGAGAGTGCCGGCGATTTCCCATAATTGGCAAAACGATTTTCATTGACCTTGAATATCGTTGACGCGAACGATCGACCTTGATAATCCGTGGCCCCAATTACGGAAATTAATTTCGTTTAACTTTTATTACGTTCTCGTACCGCTTTGTCGGAGACAAGCACGAAAGCGAACGTCCTTGTCGTGAAAATTGCGCGCGGTATCAAAGCCTGCGAATCAGATTTTCCATATTCTCGGCAATTTCAAACGAAAACAATGCTATCCTATTAGTTTCAGTCTGGCAATTTGAATAATAGTTATGAACTCGTAGGGAAGACTTCTCGATGGTTTGAAACCTTGACGGTTTCAAGCAACTGTTACATTCTTTTTACTCATTTTCGTTAGAATTCTATTAATTTCCCATTAGAAAGTATCTACTTTGAGTTTGCGTTTTAGAAAAACTAGAGCCAGTATTTAATACTAGGACTGACTGGTTGGACGAAGAATGCATATATGCAGTCGAGCAAGCATAGTCGGAGGAATCCAACGGGCCAATATCCTCGCGTTAACGCGAACCACCAGGAGGTTGGATGCCCGGAGAAGAGCCGTCGAATACGCCGCGAAAAACAAACCGCGTTCGCGATAAGATCGTCGTTACGGCGGCATTTTGCAAGCTGTGCCGCGGTCCGTTTGCGGGTTTCTCGCGGTGCTCGCACAGTAAGGCCCGATAGAATCGTATATTACATATTCACGAGCCGTAGACGACTCTTTCACCGAGAAGACGAACGACTGGTGGCTCGCGGCGATCGGGCCCACGACGATCTCTCCTGTTTCACAGCAGTGAATGGAACCGTCCGCGAGGCCAACCGCCCGCTGATAAAAACCCTCATAGTATACTAGTCCCTGGTTGAGTCGCTGAAATATTATAGACTACATAAAACCAAACAGCAAAAGACCAAGAGAAAATATCCTTAGATGCAATAATTCGAATAATCTTATTCCTCCTTGAGTGTATGCTTCAATAGATGGAACAATTCGTCGCTGTTAGCCACAGTCATTTTTAGAAAACCTTGAATCTCGAATAATCAGGACTTTTGATTAAACCATTCTCCGCCTAATCTAAATGTAAGAAACGTAGTCCTGAATAAAACATGATTACGCAATCTGTGCTGGTCGATTTTACTGAAAGATCGCTGAGAAATTGTCAACGGCTTCGCGACAGGCAACGTAGTGTTTCGTCTTTTGTTGTACGTGCTATGCTAAAAGACAAGAGCCAAGACAAAGGACAGTCGAAACGTGAACGTGTTCACGGTTACGCAACAATTATTTTTCTTTTGATATCCGGTTCTCGGTGATACAAACGTGGCGAATAAGAGCGACTCCGAGCGTTCCTTCGCGCCTCTGCGACATTATACAGCTAGTAATGTATCCCTCGAAGTAGCAAATGGCGTCTCGTGGATGAAACGTTTAAAGAAAAATACGTTTCGAAACTTTGAAAATTTTCGTAGGAGTTGCTTTGTTCGTTCTCTTTAGCAACCGAATTCTGACAGGATCGTAAAAATTTTACCTCGTCTACTCTAAAGCTACTTTATAGACAAGCGTTCTTTAATTACCGTTCGCGGATACTCCGTATATTTTTAATGGATCTACACCGCTTTCGTAATGAATAGCAATCATCGTGCCGCGAAAATGGAGCAGAAACTAGCGAATGAAACCGATTTTCACGCGGACGAGGCATATAATCCGACTGAAATTAGGACCTGCGAACCGCGTACACATTAGAAAATAATGCCGATGCTTTGTGTGTTAGGAACGGGTATAACGGTTCGCGCGGCTCGTGGTGCTCAGTGGCGCGCGTTTTACTCGGGCATCTGCTTCTTCGATCCCTCGATCGGATCCAATATCGGCGATCGGGTCCGACGTATACGTTTCACGCGTTCGATTCCCTCCCTTGGAAATACCCTCAATGTTCGCGAATGTTTAATTTAACGGTCGTTGCGTTTCGATACAACGAACAAGTCTTTATTAAATATGCATGTAACCGTTCGCCAACGCGAGCCAGCACGTAACTACACCTCAATTAATTCCAGAAGAGGAATCGCTTCGAACGATGACTCGGATTGCGCGCTCGCGAGATCAGAAAAACAACCCACGATTCCGCAAACACGCTCGTAATTTACCGTCTCGGCCTCGTGCTGGTACGAATTAGTCTTCTGCCAACGTTTTTATCCGATTGTCCTACCTCGTTAGTCGCAGAAACGAACGTTTTTGTAATTTTTGGCGAAACAAAATTAAGTTTCCCGACTTGGCTGTAAATTTTCAATTGTTATGTCGCACCGTTACGCGGTTTGCAACACCTCCGGTCGCTGAGTTACGTTTTTAACGAACCTGTACAACGCGTTCCTTAAAATTAGTTCCATTCAGTGATTCCCCCAGCCTCTGCTCGCATTAATTCAATGTTATCCCTTGTAACGTGAACTTTTTACTGGTTTTAATACGTCAGAAATTGCAGAAGAAATATTTGACGAAATATTCTATACTCTTGTGATAAATTTACAAAAATATAACATGCGTGTATGGCAATAACTGAAGATTACTATTTAACCCTAAAGTACAAATTTGACTCACTGTGCAGCAGGGTTTAACTGTAAATGGCGACTCCAAAGATGTTAGAAGAGGTGTTATTCTAGCCGTAATTGCGTCTCGCAGAGTTTACACGCGTAAACAGTTCGTACGGAGCTTTGTCTTGGCCGTTCGCGATAACGAACGGTTCGAAGCTCGCGGGTACACGCGACTCGTTTGTTAGAGCCTGTCTCCGCGCGTTAACATCGTTGCATCTTAATTGCCGGGGAAACAGTTGCTCGCGCCGGACAATTCCCTCGGTGAGAGCTAACACGAGCCACTTAAAAGTGGATGTCCTATTAACGGAAGACAACGGCGTTATCTCGTCAGCCACGCGGAAGAACAGCTGTTAACCGGAGGAATTGCCGTCGTGCTCGCTTGGCCTCGCGACTTGGGAAATAAAAGAGTAAAAAAAAACAAAAGTGTTTCCGTCGACGGGTCGATTCTCGAAAGCGGTCGAACGCGATCTCGCCAAAATCGAGTTCTCGCGCGGGGCTCTTCCTGCATCGTGAATTGCACAACGCCGTTCCGCGACAAACAAGTCGTTCTTCCCTTCTCGAGGCGACGAATTAGAAAGTGTTTAACAAGTTTTCCAGCCGCTCTATGGGCCGCGTAATTCGCGACGAAACCCAAAGGCCGTTTACGAAACGCTCGCGACCGTCGAGTACCCAAGATTCAAGATTACGAAAGATTTGGTAATGGTTCGCGGTTCGTGGTCAGGACTCCACGTGACTCTGACGTTGTACAGCGAGAGGTAAAAGAGGAAACTCACCCTCGGATCTCGTCTCCGCGGCGAGCACCAGGGCCGCCAGGAGTAGTAACTTGGTGAACCAGAGCCTCCACATGTCTTTGGCCATTTGTTCCCCGTTCGCACGGAACCGTGCCACAATATTCCGGCCGGATGGAGAAACGTAGCCCGTTACATGGGTACCAAAAACCGAACGACGCGGAAGCTCCAACTGCGAACAAGCACCACGGAAATCACCTTGCCCGAACGGAGTCCCGATTTCCCGCTCTGTCTGCGTTTCGCGTTTCTGACAACGAGATAATAACAAAAAAAAAAAAAAAATGGAAAAACAAACGGCACCCAGAGACACGATTCTTTGTTGCTGCGTGTCGGGGTACGTCGAAAAAATTTGTCCACCTGGTCACCGGACAGAGAGCGCGTTAAACGAGAGCTCCGGTACTCGACGACCGACCGATTGACCTTTCTCCGGGTGCGTAACTTTGTCTGTGTCCCGGTGAGGACTGAAGGGGAAGCAAGGCCCGCGGCCGGGTGTTGGGAACCGGAGAAAGGTGTATCGAGAGAGAGGCCAGAGGCGAGCCGGTAAGGCCCCTCTTCTATCGTTTCTTTACCCCTTCCCGTTTCAGGCCCCCTCCAACTATCTCTCTCTCTCTCTGTCCGACCGACCCTTTCCCAGCTTCTTCCTCGTGGCGAACAGGACCGTTTGCGAGGCACACTGCTCTTACCTCTGGAGGCTGTCTTATTGTCATTGTAATTGCGCACGCTGTTCGCGCGAAATTATTGCGGACAACGCGGCCTTGGCTGCTATCGTATCCTATTCCTTTTCGGCTGGTGGGGACGGTCTGCAAGGATAGAAGGGGACAGTTAGAAATGAAAACCGACATTTCGACAGGATTCGCGGATTCCAAGCTTCTGCATTTCAATGCGTAGCACGAACAGACAAGTATTTCATTCTAACGTAAAATATCTGTAAAAATTCGTTGGATTAATGCGAGCAGCCTTACTTTACCGTACCACGCGTCCACCCGTTAGATCGTAACTCGAACCGAAGCAAATAACGATGCAAGACATCACCGCAGCTGTTACATTTGCGCTAATTTGCCTGTCGAACCGCTCGTTTATCGATTGTTCGATTTATAACTTTCCTCGATCATTCTCGACAACGACACGATGAAATGCAATCGTTAGAAGAACTATACTGATATTAAATATCGATTCCGATAAACTGAACGTTGATTTTAGTTTCACGCGTGTTCGGCTCTGTTCGATCAAATTTCGATCGACGATCTAGAAATAGAAACGTCTCTGGACCTTGGTAGAAAGTTCGAAGCGGTGAAAATTCGCGGAAGAACCAAAGGAGCGACGAAATCAACAAAACTCTCTATTCTTGGGGGAGCCGTTAAAAATTACTTTCAAAAATAACGGAACGCCCGCGATCTGCGATTTTACGGCTCTCCGAGTGGAAAAGAAATTTATGCGGAATCGTCGCCTCGAAACGTTGACCCACAGTCGAGATGTCCCCTTCGAGTGTCTGCGAGTTTCGCGTGGAACGTTCTACCGCAGAATCTGTACACGATTTTGCCGTCCATAAGTGTCATTTTACATATTTAGTTAGCAGAGGTAATTTGCAATCGAAATCTTGTTAAAAATTATTATTACGCGTCTCCGCTAGCAGCCAGCCGATTCTCCCTCCATCGGGTTCCACACTAGTTAGGCCCCAGCACGAGCCTTAGTCCCAACTCTGCATTGTAGGCACAGAGGGGGAGTTCTTTTCCGGTTGAGTGGAACAGGAAAGTAGGAGAAGGAGTCACGACTCGCGAACCGTCAATTCGCCACCCCTCGTTTAGAAGTTAATCACCACCTTAAATAATAGAGTACACGATTTGCGAACTTTGCAGCATCTCTGTAGAGACACGAGACTCGGGTTGTCAAACCGAAGCTCATCGAACGTTTCCAAATATGGCGGTCCACCTGTCGCGTCGAACGAACTCGGCCAAGAGACGGAGGGCACGGTTGTTGAAGGAACCTGTACGATTAGTGGGACGACTCGCAAGGTGGGAGGTTCGTATTATAGGTGGCGACCCGAGGACCTACATTCACGAACGTGGTCTTCTCTCCGCGGCCTCTGGCTCGATCAAGCCCCCGTCTCTTAAAGTATTCGTGCCGATGTCGGTTGACTCGCTTAGCGAGTGATTCTCGAATTCCGTCGCCGAACATTCCACCGGAGAAATTACTCCCCCCTTTCTGTCTCTTTTTCCTCTTCTCTTTTTACATCTCGAGTGGACGTCACGCTCGTGGACCGCGAAATTGAACGGCTGACGTCGCCGTGGTGAAAACAGCTCCGAGAGTCAGTTGGCTTAACATTCAACCTGTACAAACCGGTACCTGTTAATAGTTAAATATAACTTGGGAAGTTTAGCGGCCATGCGTTTCCACCAGAATTGGGTAAACTTTGTTCGCGAAGAACGAAGAGCAATTTTAAATCAATTCGAAGCCTTTTTCAAAATTCTACATTGAAATACCCCGTTGAATCATAAAATTTCGAGTTTTAATGGTCCCCTCGTTAGAGGAAGAGCGTCGCGGTGTTGCGGACTGTACGGTTTGCGTCTTTCGAGCACCAATTATCAGAGCAAAGCGCATCATCCGCGAACGTTCTTCCGCATAACGTTTCCGAGGTGCACGCAGAGAATTCCGGAGACAAACTTGAAAAGGCCGCGGCTGAACGACTGACTTTCTAATTCGACGGCACGGATCTGTCTAACGGCGCGGTGGATTAGCGTCGCGTATAATTGAGTCGGCAGAACGCAAGGACGTCAAAAACTCGTAAAGCTTAAGCGAGCGTAAAAATGGTGGCTCGGGTTCTCGAGTCGATGACATCTGCCCGATAGTCTAACAGAATCTAGGCGAGAATTATGACGGCTTCACCGTTGCCTATTGCTATGCACCATCGGCTGCATCGGCCGACATTACTGGCGTGAAACGTCTACCGTTTACCATCCGCCGGCTATCGGACTTGCGTAATCCAGATACGATAATGCGTAACAGTTATTCCGTTTCGCGAGAACAATAATGATAACTTTCCATTACTTTTTTTTTATTGCTTCGTTCGTGGAACACGGCACGCGCTATCAAAGATACAACGTTCCCCGCAAGAAAGAACGTTTTACTTTTGTCGTATCGCCTCTATGGTGGAAAAATTTTATCTTTACGTATCTGGAATTCTATCTTTATAATACTTTCACCACCATTTCTACCGGACGTGATATATTAAAATATGCTGGAAAGATCGGAGTAGCGTATTTACGCACGCCTCGAATCGAAGTAGAGTCATATCATTACTTATTAGTAAGTCGTTATAATAAATGTTCGAAACGAAACTGTTCGCGCTTTCAAATATTTTACGATTAGCAACACAAGCTATAACGGTTCTGTTTTTCGTGTCCTCTGACGTTTCTGGTTGTTCATTTTAAACGACTTGTTTTAAGTGTTCAAATTTTACGTTTTACTTTACCAATTGCAAACAATATTTTTATTGTAAAGATATTTAGGTGGCCTGGTTTAGGTGACACACCCTGTGTATGTATGACCAATCTTATTTACGAATAAATTCTAGCAAGTTTTTCCATGTCATCCGTGATAGACATGCTAAACATACGAAAAGATCAAGGATTATCGTCTTATTACAAGGAGGCAGAGTGTACCGATAATTTTGCAAAGCATAAGTCCCGCTAACTTTCACTCTTATTCACGTGATCGTCGTCCCCCTCTTCGCTTTTCTCCGCCAGAATGGTCCATGGTCTTCCAGAGACATTCCTTGCGACTGCAACTGCGCTAGAAGCGTACAGTTTATTAACCGATCTATCTGAAAAACCGAAGATGAGAATCCATCTTCTTGGGTAGTAAGATCGACAAGATTATTTGTAACTAACCCTTCCTTTACTGGAAGTTTATTCCTTTGACGGAAGTTATCGTAAAAACGTTGATCGCAATCGCTTCAATCCGAATCTTTTGTTCTTTGTTTCGAATTTTGTTTAGTTACAAATATGGTTCGGAACGATTTAAAGAGCGTAAGCCCGTGGGATTGGTGAAAGAATGAATCTCCTTCGAAGTTTACGTAATTGAGGAAAAATGTAAGTGAAATAAAGCGAATAAAGATCGAGGAAATCCAAGAATGGAGTTCGGTGGATTTGCGAGCTGCACACAACTCATTCACATGTTCCAGTTTCGTTCACTGCATATTTCGCAATCGAACCTTTTTCTATCGTGATTTCCTTCCTCGCGACACCTTTGTTCCCTGCTGGAGACGAGAGTGGTGCAATTAACGCAACGCGCCGAATTACGCAAGCGAAAACGAACGAAGCAATCCGCTTTCGTTTTTCCGAGAAAAATCGCTATTTTGAAGGAGCAGGAGGAGGAGAGGGTAGACAAAGAGAAATAAAATACGGGATGAAATAAAATATTTATAGTTAATTTATTCTGAGTCCATAGAAGAGTCTCTGTTTTCGGACGTAATTTCTTCCTCTCGATTTCCCGATCTTTCGGGATTTTTACTTTGCGTCTCGAACGTGTGTTCCTTTAGCTGTTTATTTGTCTTCCGTAACGCATCGTTTAAATGTGTTTTACCGAATCTCCTAAATTTAAAATTAGGTAGGTACTTTAGTTCACCATTCCATTTCCTCAACATCTCGCATTGAGCCGCGTTAAGAATATCGGGAATTTCTGAAATATAAAATAATTACACACATTCTTGCAAACGAAGCATTTTTAATAGCTTACCAATTCCACAAGTATTGTATTCTTCTTGCTCGCGTTCCTTGGTCATCCTTACTATGTCTTCCCTGCTGGCATGCTGTCTGTTTCTTTTACCACCCACAGAGTGTTTTATAGCAATTTGTTCTAATTCTTCGTCGTTTCTTGCTACGTACCTTTGAATCAAACACAATTATAAGTAGTTGCAGCTTTGGTATTTGCTTCTTATTCACCTACATTTCTAACAACCGTGCAGTCAATTCTGGGGTATAAGGGCACACATCTGGAATCATGTGTTCTTGGATCCATAGCATCTTCTCTCCCACTAAATTCTGCTTTATCAAACCAGACATTTTTGTCTTCTGTCTGTTGATTATTCTGAAACAAAATGCATCTTATACTTTTTCTGTCAAGACTTGGAAGAACTTAAATAGAAAATATTTGTATAGTTTAAAAATAATCGAGTTTACTTTTTGGCCCTTTTAGCAATAGCAAGAGACTTCCTGCTATTTGGATGTAAAATCTTCTTTGCCTTTAAGTACTCCTTTCTCATTGCAACAGACTGTGAAATAAAGTATTCGTTAAGGGAACACAGTTCACCGTGAGAACATGAAAATATTCCTTAACAGAAATTGTATAAAAATAAATTGAATCTCACCATGGTTCTAATTTATTGTGTGTACTCCAGTTCCTAACCTCAAAAACTTCCAAACAACGTGGTTGCTCGATCCATTTGGACGAAAGAAACATATTAGTATTACGTGGCGGCGCCTATCGGCATCAAAGGAAACGTTGAATCAATATTTCTTACCATCCCAATTTTTAAACGAAAACTTCAAAATTTGTCTTCTGTTTCTATTTTTAACATGTTTACGTGAAGATTATAACAATAACCTATATAAACGTTTATACTTTTACTAGAGGCATATTAATGAACTATTATTCAAAGAAAGTTTGTAAAAGTTTATAAAACATTTGTTAGGAAGAACATTTTGGCAGGACTGAAGCACAATGGCGAAAGTCTTTTTCGTAATATTGATATTTTTAATTTTAACGTCAAATGGAACGGGTTTTGGCTGTCGCAAAGGAAACGAGCAGAATTTAAACGAACTTCGTGATCCCCTTGATGATCAAAATGCAATGGATCACTATTACGACTGCGATTCGACCGAATTTGGCATAGTACAGAAGATTCCATATGTGAGGACTTGTTCCACGTGTGACGGTATAGAGATTAATTTCTCATCCGCCTGCATTAGATGCGGAATGTGTCTCGCTATAGCTGAAAAGGTAAATTTGTTACCCTCTGTATTAGGTCACCCCATAAGTTCGTTTCGAAACAATCTAGTAGAATTCTGTAACAACTGCTTAAATTCTTCTCAGATAAATCAAACTCTGTTAGATGTCCACGAAATGATGGCGTCCAACTCGTATTTAAACGATACCGAAGTCGAACTTCTCTTGAGGACCATTTGCGACCATTCTTTTCAATAGTAAGCGTATCTTTCGTTAAGGCAAATAACATGTTATTCCAGATATTTAGTCGTCATCCATTATCCGATAAAATTTCGCCCAAATCTCGTTTCGTTGTTAATCCATTCCATTACTGATAAAATCGATTGTACTGTTACGTTCATAGTTATAGTCTTCGAGAAGCTGACGGAATAAGATTCATTTCCGACAGGCTGCCCGGTTCCATTTTGGTGACCACGTCCTCGGATGGACTCTGGGGAGAGAAGTCAGTATCTACGAAGTTCCAATGGAGAACTTTGCCTCCTAATTTAAATAAGAAAATTTTTGATTCCATTAACGATAACTATCGAAAAGTAATAAAGATTTTCCTTTCTTAACATCTGATTTTCTTCAGATTGAGAGATCTATGTCACTATTATCTCGACGAGATCGGGGAGGTGGAACTTTACGAGCAATGGCAGCAATGGTGCAAGGACGATGAAAAGTTTCCCAACTTGACGAACGTTATGTGCCGGTAATAAAAGAACGAACGCTCTCGTAGAACGAACAATTATCGCCTTTATTTTTTGTAGAAACTCACTTGGTTCGTTACGAGACTGTAGAAGCATGGTCGACATGGCCAAATACGAATCTTACTTTAAACCATACAATGCCAAAGTATCAGTCATTGCATCGTACGATAAATACGGAAAGTACGATGATTGAGGATCTATCGCGTGAAATGTAGACGGTGATTAAATCGTTTATTTGATAGCTCTTTACATTTTCTACGCGCATTTATTCTATGCCGGAAACGACAAAACTTGCTACGAATATATCAAATTTTCTTATATTTTGATACATGTAAATTTAATACGGAACAACTTACAATAAATTATATCAGTTTCCGAAACCTACACATTTAATTATATTTAATGCTAAACTTTGGATGCGATTGTATGTATACAGTTATCACGTTCGCACTACGTATAACCAATAATTTCTTATCTGTTCTAAAAGACGCCTAGTTCGTTAGATAGTTGCGTTCTCCGCTCGGTTTGAAAAATAATAATTATTAAATCTTTACCTATTGACGGATGACGATATGAATAATCTGTCACGCATCGGTGATTCATCGCACGAAATTGCGTCAAAATGCAAAAATACTGGTTAATTGCGCGATAAATCTTGGTTTTATCTTGATCAAGATCGATTGTGTTTCAGACTTTAGTCGACTTCGTGAGTAATTTTTCTAGAACGATTTGTTTTTGTCGAAGCCGAAATGAAAAACAATGCCTTATTGATGAAACGGAAAAACCGTGTTATCGGTAGGTCTACGGTCCTCGATCGTTTGGAATTTCTTTGTCGGCAAATCAGAGACACTTGTCCCGTTAAAGCTGGTCCGTCTTCTCCAATTATAGAATCTTGGCTCGAAACGGGGGCGATCGATTTCCTCGCCAGAATTTGCCACCCTATCGGCCGCTTTTGCCCCAAAGGGCGAGATCGATTTCCACGGTCGTCCATCCTGCGTAGCGATGGTAAAATCAGTGACGAGGCGTTCGTTGTTCTTCGAGTCGAGTTGCGTTCGATGGTTCGCGAGAAAATCCTGCTTTTTGTCGCGACGATAATGCAAATGCAGATGAGGAAAACGGGAAAACGGGGGGAAATGACGGAAATGAGGCAAATTAGACAAGCTCGACATCAGATGACGTTGACGCATCCCCCGCACGATGCTGTTCTTCATCTGTAGTCTCTTGTTCCAGATTCTTTCCGCGATCCAGATCGAAATGGCCGTCAAACCTCCAGCGATCAGAATGAAGAAGGCGGAATAGACGTCGGCCAACCTGGCGCTGTGAAACGTTGTCGGTGATTTGCATTGCGGCATTTCTGGTAGCATTTGTTCCGTTATTCTGTTCAGGACACCTCGTTCTCGTATCCTCAGAATGCTAAAAATTATATTTCATTTTTGCAATCACAACGGATCAACGCGTTCAAAGAATTCTGCGTCTGTATTAATTTTAACTTTCGCGTCAGTCTGGAGGAGACTTTTGAAAAGTAATATCGCGTACGTCTCGTAAGAGTTTGCATTTCAGAGTATCGTTCGCGTACTTCAGGTTAATAATTTTCTTGTAAGGGCAGGAATTGGACATCGGCAAAGCCACCATCGTGAAGGTTTGCGGGATGGACAGTTCCTTCAAGGTACATCGCTCCTGAATCAACGTCGTTCTGAGAACACGTCGCGCGAGGGTGGCGCTGACAAAGAAACCGTATTGCCCCTGCACCGCCTTCGCGAGACCGGAAGTCGTGTCTAATCGAGACTCTCGGTTGTTGAATGCTCGTATGTACAGCTCGCGAAGATTACTGTCGTTCACGTTCTAAAACCAACAAAATCACTGTGCAAGATAAACGTTCCTCTTTCAACCCCCTACGTTGGAATTTTCATCACTTAACACGTTGATTGCCACGTCAACCATACTGATAAATACTATTTATGTTGAATTTGATCGATACAAATTATTCTAATTTTTAAAAAATTGAAAGCTATTGTAGATTTTTATGGAGAAAATGATATTCATGGAAACACAACGGACAAATAATTTTGTTTACAACGTAAATCACTGTAATACTCATTGCTCATATCTTATGTAACTTTTGTCGATAACCTCAGATAATGAATTAATGGTAGATGACATTGTAGAATAAACGAGATAACAAACGGACCCTATTTACAAATATGATTAAAATTTTTTTCGATACCTAGATCTAACTATACGATGAAAGTGGCTTGTCTCTTGAACTTTAGGGTCAACGACGTTTCAAGCATATGCTACTTCGATTTTATCTATATCTATAACGTTAAAAAAATCCATATCGAACTTGAAACTTCTCCGCAAAACAATTTTAAATACCTCTGGAACATTCATTTGCATTTTCGGTGCCAAGATAGTTATTTAGAATTATCTAAATTAAGTGTCATATCTTTAAATTGATATAAAATGTCCTCAGCTTTTTTCACAATCTCGACTCGTTTTATCCAGTTCTTCATTATATTATCACATAACGGGGATTTGATTTTATTAATGACAACTATAATATTGTTTGTTAGTTCGTTAAAACCATTTATCGTTCACGTTCGTATCATCCAATTTCGACTAAAAATATGAGTAATCGTACTTTGATAATGTTCATCGTTTCTAGCTGTTAATATAACAAGCTCATTAATAAAGGGAAAAAGATTTGATTATTCTGGAAAAAAAATTTTGCCAAGTTCGCGAAAACAAGTTCTAAATAAGTTCTAAAATGTTACCACGATGGTTTGTTTAAAAAACGTGATACTTAATCTGAATAATCCTTCGGTTGAAATTTGAATGGAATTTGATTTAATTCGAATAAACTCACTCGAATGTATTCGTCATCGGTGATGCTGTATCCCAGTTTGAAATTGTGCGACAAAAGGTCTGTGATAGATTTGATACCGCTTGCCTGTACCGATAGTATCGAGGTAATGAAACCAGCGTACGCGTTGTACATTACCAGAGCGAACATTAAGCTGAACAATAACACTGTTTTCCCAGACGGGTTACGCGGTGTCCACGGCGAGCCTGTATTCATTTTTTAAAATTATAAATACGTCATATAACTCGTCATCTAAATCGAATAGCTTGTCTTTAACGGAAACCTTGCATGCACATTATGCTGATGCACCATAACGCTGCTTCCCCTATTCCAACGCGTTTCTCCTCTTCGTAATGCAGAACGGTTTTCGTAGCGTAAATTATCAGGCCCATTGCAATCAGTATTGCAAAATACGTGCATGCGACGCATCCCAAAAGGCAATTGTTGAATGGCTGGCGAAATATGTCTCTCATGGTACCACTTTCCAGTGGATGATAATAAATATTTCTCCTGGATGGAAATATGGAATTCAGTTTCTAGAAAATATATTTCCACGCGAAACACTCGAATAATCTTACATATAGCGAATCAGAGGATGGCTGAAAAACATTTCAGCCTGTCGTTCTTCGTTCACGGTTATGTATCCCAATCCAATGTCAACAGTTCCAGCAACTACGTCCCCGAGGAGGTTGTTCCAAACCTTATTGTTCAACGTGCCAAGTTTTTCATGCGGCACCAATTCTATGCTGAAAATTGTCTAATGCTAATATTTCTATTTGCGATTAAGATTATTATCGTGACGTTGCATAAAAACTGAGATACCTTGCAAAGTATCGCGTTTTCAATCGTTATGCCTTAACTTTTTCTTATGTAGAAACATACTGTATTTTTTCAGACTGTCTATTGATAATTACTGTAATTAAAGAAATCGCGTGGTCGAACGAAAATTGTTATCACAATTTTCAAATAACTCAAGATATAAATCATGCTACGTGAATATTTCTAAGAATCCTAAACTCGTTCATATTTTTATCATATTATCTTATTTCAATATTCTTTCTTTGCAAATTTTAAATTCTGTCTTAACAGATGTTTGAAGACTGAGATAGATTCTTGTTGTGCGTTAGTCCTCGGTGCAAGGTACATTCGTTAAAAATAAGTAACTCGGAGATTTAGTAACATTCTAAATTTTAGCATAAAGTGGACTGTGTGCCTGCGACTAGAATATTGTATTATATATTCTCATCCACATATTAGTAATTTCTTTACAAATTAACTTTAACTATGATGTAAATATCGTGCCTTCGAATTTTCACTTTACTTTCGTACATCTGCAAACGTAAGATTATACAAAATTCATCGACAATTGCAGTTTACAGAATTATTCGTATGTCATTCTCTTATTATTTAAATAAGAAGTTTACCATTAAACATATCAACGCATATGAATTTTACATCACGTTTAATAATAGTAATATTAATTCGAGATACATATGGAATAGCCGTCCTGTCAATGTTTTTGCTATTGTAATGCTGCAAACAAGTAGTTTCTTACGATATTCACTTTGTTTATCTTGTTGGGTTTTTATATCACACACGGAAGGTAATATCAATTATACTTGCAATTGTAACCGAGAAAGAATCGTTCTGAATCTACATACGTCGATTTTGAACACATTTTAATAACCATGATTCTCCTGAGGATACTGACAAACTTTTAGATCCTCAAAATATGAAATCTTTCTAATGGTTACCAGTCAATTGTGATTTATTAGTCGATACGCACCTTGCATTTACGCTGCTCGTGATAAATCTGGCGAAATCGAGAAGCGGCGCGATGTCGTTCGCCTCGACTAGATCCGTGACGTCCATCTCTCCATCGATCGTTCCATTCAAAACACCAAAAACAATCGGAAGTCCGTTAAAATTGTTTCTGAGTTTCACGCTGGATGGGTCCCGGAACTCCCAGGAGCCCGGGTTCCATGAACCGAGGGATTCGGTCACCAAACTGGTATTGTCAGCGTGGCGAATCTTGTATACATGGACGAAATAGAAGGCTACCGTTCTGTTCTTCAAAACGGCATAGTTTAGGTTGATCGTCGCGTTCTCGTCGATTCGTTGCACGAGAGGCTCCCGGAACTCGTAATGACTCCCATAGCGACGCAGACACAGAGAGGTTCTGATGAAAACGCGAAAAATCAGTGCAAAAGGAAGAAGCAATCGGATGGAATTTGTTAATACCTGTTCCAGTAGAATTTCTGCATCGCCTCGCGTGTCAAAGGGGACATTGCGACAATCACGTCGCTATCGATGCCAATATTCAAATGTCGAAGCACGTTATCAATCGTCGCGTCCGTGTTCCTTGCAGTTACCATCAGCCACGAGACGTAATAATTGAATAGAAGTTTCTGGGAAGCCTGCAATAACGATCGCGTGTCCAGCAAAAGGATACAGGTATTATTAAATTTTAACGATTATAAAGAGTCATTCAAAATCCATCAGCGACTAGTAAACGGCTAGAATCGGGTGGTTCTGAGGTAAAAATAATCGAGTTTCATATTCCAAAACGTCAATTACTTCGAACAAGGAAATATTTTATTCAACGTTTTCAACTTACTTTTGTATGCAGAATCAATTTCATCTAAATTATGCGAGACATTAAGGGATACTTCGTACATCGGGTGTAATTCAAATTGATTTATCGCGTGATCTTAACGAGTGCAGTTAATTGCAACTGCGAACTTCTTAGCATTTAATCGTCGCAATTTTTACAACAGATAGTAGAGGCGAGAGGGGAATATGCAATTATTGGGTCATCCTGAAAATTTCCGCCGTTTCCAAACGATCATTTTAAAAGAACATAACAATATAGTATTTTTATTAGAAGTAATCTCCATCTTCAGATAGAAAATCAAGGATTACCACTTATCTGGTGCAGGTTAAATTCAGTGTTTGGAACATAAATTTTTTTTACAACAGCAAGTACTTCATTAGCATTATTTATGATTTCGATGAATTGAGTAATTAAACGTTCGCTCGCAACGTACAGAAGCTATTTATGAATCAACTACGTATGCTTCTCACCACGTGAAGAACGTTTTCAGGCGACGTGAGATTGAGTCCGTCCAGCAGTACGATCGATCCAATTCGGTGCTTCTGGATCATAAGGGCATCAGGTATATTGGGATTGATGGCTGATTGAATCGACACACTGATTCCTTTTTCGGCGAGACACGAGATTAGTGGTCTAGCGTAAGCAAACACACAGTCTGCAAATAACATATTTCATTTGCTTTAGGAAGACTGAAATGTTTCAGTTCATAAATAAAACAAGTAAATGTTTTTCTAGAGGAGAAACGTCAACCTTTCTACTGGGTTCCCACGTACTTTTGCTTTTAGCGAAGTACGATAGTTTTGTGCCAAAGTGAATAAAATTTTGTTCAAGAATAATGAATACAAATACGAAATTTATTCGTAAACTAGCTTACGTCCGTAGTTCCATTCATTTGGATCTGGGTTTATACGTTCCCTGATGGATTCTAATTTATTAATCAATCTACGGGTGAAACGTGGACGGAAGTTAGTTTACGAATGATACTACAATGTTTACTTGTTATTCGCGAATAAAATTTACCTCGAATATATCGGCCAGAATTTTATAACCGAGTATTAAACGAGATAAGAGAAGTTAGATTAAGTTAAAATGTTTCAAGTGCTGTACCAATATCGTAATTAACTTTCGTGCCCTGAGAAGTATGGTAGATTGAATTTTACTTACCTAGAGAACTTAAATTCTCGAAGAGCACGATTTGGTCCCAAGATCTCAATTTAGAAAATTCCAGGATTAATTGCAACGTTAACGGCGAGGGTAGGATGCATGTACCCGTGGCCAAGCAGAAAGTAGTTGTTATAAAAAATCCTGTTCTCATTTTTCTACGAGTTTGGTCGTCGCTGAGGTTCAAATTTTTGTAATTTTAATTAATAATAACGAGAAATGCGAGCACCTCGTTCTAGTTCTTCGTCGACGGCCCCATGAGTTACGAAACGGCTTAGACAGCGGTCGAATACAGACTGGGGATCATCTTAAGAAGTCCTTTCGACTCGTCCTTGCTTCAACGCATGCGATAAAAATTAGCTTTCAGATAGTGATCGATAGAACACCCGTTTTCTACTCAAGAGAATTAATTGCACCGGGGGTGCAGTTCTTGCTAATCACCAATCCCCAAGAGGAAAGAAATCGATCGTCGAACGACGATTCTTCCTTTGACATTAGATTAAATGCGATCTTGCAAATGTCTTTTTCAAATTACAAACGTCGTAATTATTTCTTCTTTTTTTTTGTTAAGCTACGCGAAATAAGTACGTATTTCCAAAACTTATACTAGCTTTTATTTCCAATATTTTTTCGCGTAATACTTGACGTAAATCGAGGGTCGGGTGTATGTCCAATATCGAAAAGCGAGTTTTAAAGGTTACTATTGTCCGAACGAAAGAATACAATGATGCGTCAGCGAACGCGGAATAGTTTTTCATAATTTACTGTGCCGGTGCTTCCGACGTTTTTTACATTTCGACTACGATTAATTACTTTCCCAATCCCTAGCGGCTTCCCTGTTTGATTAAAAGCCGAAAAAGCGACAGTCTAGATAGCATTACTCTTGTTCACTCTTGCTTTCAAAGTGATCTCTTCTTCGGAAATTTCAAATTTAATTATCAAATGTTCGTTCTTGCAATTTAACTTGGACACTTTTTACGGTTACCGTCGGTGAAGCGGTTTATAATTTAAATAGGGAAATTGCGGGAGAATTTCTAAAGGCATCCTCGAGAATAACGAGGTGAAATCGGGTTACTCGTTTAGAAAAATCAGCGCAACGGTTATATCGACGTTTGTGTATAACATCCGCAAACGAGGACAATGATGTGTCGATAATAGTATTTACTATGCGTCGACAGAAAATCGATTGATTTGATGCAATCGATGCTACCGTTGAAACGAATCCGTGTTACTACGAAAGTTCGTGTTCGCAACTCGTTCGTAGAACGAGAACATTCTCTTAAAATAATAACAACGAACGAACCCTAAATTATATACAATAGTAGTATTCTGTTAAATATTAAAACTTTTGTAGTTTCTTTACGTTTCTTTAAAACGAAAGAAAAATCGTTTGATTTAATGCGTTGAATTGCAAAAAAGATCGACAGCGTCATTGTATTCATTAGTTAATATGTTAGTTAATATGTAAAACACTTCCTAGTTTTTTTAGCAGAAATATACAATTTAAATAGCTTCAGTATCTCTAAACTTGTAAGTTAACTTTGTGCATAAACATCAAACAACGTTGTCCGTCCCTCAGGAATCATTAATTTTAAACAAAATGGGGTCAAGTCGTACTATAAGATGTTATTAGAGCAAAAACCCCCACACAAAAAATAATAATAAGTAATAGCGTTATAATTCACTTACTGGTTTTTACAAAAGGTTAGGATATTGTGAATCTATCGATAATCAATAGCAGCGTTTGTTTATATTTTCTGCCAGTTCTCGCTGAATAGTAAGTTCAATTCACTCGGATGATTCAGCAGGACAAAAGTTGACCACGTAGCGGTCAATTACGTGGCCAAGAATACGACGATGCGCATAGACGAGGATCCATGATGATACTTCATAGTGCATCTGGTAATTCGTCGATTCGCTCGGTCAAGTTACATCATTCCTGTGATTCTGTCACCATCCGCTTCGTATGATGGCGTGGCGTCATCATCGGGACGTAGCAGAATTGGACTTTGAATTGCAGATTAAATTCGAGACAACGGAATTGAAATACGCGTTATATTGGTTTTTTAAGCAATCGTATTTTTTTTTTAAATCAGTGAACGACTTTTACAATCTCGGGGTTGTAGGCTATACAAACTTATTAATCGGCAACTAATTGCCTTCATTGTGACTGCATAGTTTATCGTGAAAATAAAATTTCATAAGCTGTTTTCTCATAAACGATGATATGTACTTTGTTTTTCTTTTCCGTTAATTGGTCCAAGAGAGCTAATCTTTTCATGCGCATGGATAGTTATGTTATAATTGCTGTTTCAAAGTGCTAGAGATTTTTTACAAGTGACAGATACCTATTGATGCTTCGTAAATCCTGAAATCTGCTCCAATATTCCTCGAATAGGAATCCAAATAATTATCCATCATATCTACATAGAAGAAATACATATTCTCATATATAAATTTTCACTTATAATCTTTCATGGTACACGAAATCAATTCGTGGGGAATTAGAAATGACGTCTACATGACCGACCGAAGATAATGGTCGACTTCCGAGAAATATTTATTTAAATAACAATTCTCCGCGAGAATGAAATCGAATCGAGTATTCAAACCGTGAAAAAGAAGCCGCGTTGCCTCGTTGACGTAGGCTTCAATAGACTGCGCACAAAAATAATGATAAATTAGGTATTTAACATCTCAACTAAAGTCACCGTCGCTTTATTTACCGTGAAAGGACGGAAGTGTACGCAAAAAATAATCTCGTCACGTACGACGCGGTTCGACCATATTTAATATCTCGGTGAAAAAAAAAAAATCACTAAAAACTCATAAAAAGATTTTCCAACGATTTGCAGAATCCGCGAATCGCGTTTCCTGCGTCGGTCACGTTTTCGGATACGGCAACAGGGCCGAATAGCCGGAGGATACAAAGAAAAATAAACAAAGTTGGATGTTCTTGCAAAATGCGCATCGCAAAATTGGCCGAGTCGGTAATTCCCGGTATACAAGGCAAACAGAGAAATTTCAATTGACCGGTGACGAGCGTCCCGATGCTTGATGGCACGAATAACGATTAGACATTGAGACCGTCGAAATGTTTTTGTCCGATGAACGCGAAGGGAGGTCGAGCCGTTTCTTTCGGGTAACGATCACGTAGGCCACTGCTTTTCGAGTGTCGTGACAAGATCGTCCAAGCGTCGCGTCGCGGCGCCACTGGTGTTTCCGCCTGGCGTCGGAGCGCGTTCGTCGCCGTGACTCGTGCTCGTCGGCAATCCTATTTAGCCCTGGCCGCGTGGTGCCGGCATCTCAGTCTTGGTTCGCTGTCACGTCGCTTGGTTCTGTAGTTTGCGAGCAAAGGGTGAATTCGTCGAGGAAGATTTAAAAGAGAAGAGTCTCTTTTCATCGTACATCATTTACGCATTTACGATCGGTGTTTGTTGCATTGTGCGATCTCGGTCATTGGAACATCGAGAACGAGGCGGTACACATTTCGTCACCTAGTTCTGAGAAGTTTAACTAGCTGACGGTTTCAACGAGGGTAGAAACAGAAAGGTACGTTCCTTCTTTGTTTTACTCTACGAGCATTTTATTATTCGCGAGCGATCACGCGTGAACCGTTCGTCTCGAGGGAATCGAGAGATTTTCACCAGTGCGATGAAACGAGTTTGCAGATATAAATTTCTAGGATGCTCTGCTCCTCTTTCTCATACGGCTACCAGACGATCGTTAACGTTTGCTTTTCGATTATTCGCGGCTACTTTTCGCCCGATAGGAACGGTCGAACCTGGTTCAAAGCTTGCCAGTATTTCGAGTTTATGTAACGGTGTGTTGTTTATCGTCGAGTGTCATTGTGTCTCGTCGAAGAACAGGAGTCGAGAAATCGTGCACGGTTAGTGTCGAATATGTAATTTTTAACGTCGTTTAAATCTCGATTTCTTTCTACGTGATCGTGAATGCGGTAGAGATATTTGTTTTAAAGAACGAGCTACGGAAACGGACTCCGTTACGGAGTTGTCGTTCGAATTCGATACGATTTACGGGTGCAGTAAAAAAAGAAAGTTAATCGCGTTGTACGAGGAGAGATACCGGGTTCGGTGGACAGCTCACATGTTCGTTAAATAATACAACCTACAGAAAATCATGGTCCGTCGGTGTAGCGTAATTCGTCGTGCGCGCGATACTAACGAGCGTTACGCGCGGGATCATCGGTGTGTCACACAACCACACGTTCACTGTGTAACGCGTTTGGTTACGTTCGTTTAGTAAGCAATAATATTCGCGATCCGGAGCAAAAATAGTCAGGTTTTCATTCGCTTCGCTCTATGCTTTTTATTTATAGCCATTCTCTAGCTGTCAAAAACAACCCTCGTTCTCTGCTCCGTTTTAAGTTTCTTCGTCGACTCGTTGTCGCGTGTGGTTCGTCCGTTACAGCGTTTCGCGGTATTTTATTCCGATAACCGATGTCAAACTAGGGTAAAGAGTATAAATTTCGTTCCTCGGTAGAGACTAAGTTTTCGTTCGGATAACAATTTTTACAATTTATTAATCGTTATTCGAAAAGTGTGTTCGAACGAAGGTTGTACGCGTCTGGAATCTAACTCTAAGCATCGCTTATTATATTTATTATATTCGTCAAGGATTCAGGAAGTTCCTTTTTAACAGTGCCATTCAGTCGGTGACTACTGCATTGAAAGTTAGTATCGTTCTAGTTTGCGACTACTAATATACTAAGAAAGCATCACACACGCTCGACGCAAAGTAGCACGAGTAGATTCGACGATTCAAAGCTCAGGATAGGCAAGTTCAAATTCAAAGTTCACACGTACGATAACCAGTGAACCGAGATACTTGATATTATACGTTGTCTAGTCAAATTTAGTAGACAGTACCGTATCGAAGAAACCATTATCCGACGGTTGAAATATTTTTGCATTACTCAAATATTTAAAAAAAAAGTAAAAGTAAAGGTACAAGACCTAATTACCCGTTAACTCTAAGCTATTTTATTTAAAATAGCAAATATGAAATTAAGAGGGGCGCACCCGGCTGGCAAGTGTTAATAGAAATTTGGATTTTTTTCTCCTTGGAGGTGGGTAACCTCTTAATGGCACTCGGGTGGTGAAAAGGCGTGCATGGTACCGTGTGAACGGCTCGTGACTTTCAAAAACGAAAAGGCTCGGTGCTATATTGTCGATCGCGAAACCGTTAGGAAAATCTGCGTGACAGAATTTCAGTTGGTCGTACGGTGAAAACGCGTAGCGTGCGTATCCCGGGGCGGCGATCTACGATGTCGTCGTACCTGTTGATTTGTTTTGGAAACATTTCCACGGGCGCGCGTTGTTGTCGCCAACGACTCGGAGTTCTGTTTCGGGGATCGCGGCCGTTCGAGTTGTCGAACGTGTTCTTAGCGAAGAGGAGCTATCTATAATTCGTTACGATACACCGTTACCGCTCGCTCCATTACTGTTACACACCGTGCAGATTGGGAGGAATTGACCAACGCGTCGCGAGACATGGCACCGGCTCGTAGGCAGCTTCTCTATTAGGGTATTGCGTTTTTAGCTTGCGTCAGATGGTATCTCGTACTTTGGTTGATCGATCGTTCGTACGCGATTCCCTTCGTCGAGGCTCGCCGTGCTTCGTAACAGCAAACAACTCAAACTTTTCTAACGTTAAGGAAATAAGTTTTTTCATTAAATGAACACCGATTCGACAAAGATTTTCTATTAATATCTTAACACTTTGATAAACTGTCATTATATAAATTTTTATTGTTTCGTAAACAATACTCGTAGTGTGATGATGTACCTCTATCGAACATGTATGAGACGAAGCGATACTTTGCTTTAATTGTACACAAACGATAACAGAACCTGATATAATTTTTTACCATTGTTTTTCCGTCCGATCCATACGATCTTTGGCGAACCGAAACCTCGCGCGTCGATTCTTTCCAGATACCAGTGCTTTCTGCCGCGTCACTTTATTATCCAGGGATGGCAGTATTGCGTTATAAACGTCAGCAGCAGTTTCAAAGCGATAGACTTCCGATGCAGGATGAATTAAAGTAACTTACAACACATTCAGTGGTATCAAAATCTAATTTAGTACGCGCTCGAACACGTGCTACTTGATTCGACCATTTGCAATTCAATTTGAAAAAACAATGATGTTGTAGCCAATGATTTTACTTTTTAATAATTTCGAGGATGACTAACTCAAACGCGCGTAGTTGTGTTATAAATCGTTGGGAAAACGAATTCTGATCGATAGCCTGAAAGTGTTCGATTAAACACCAGCATAAATAAATTTTGTCAACCTGGACATTTGTCTAAAATGACTTTGCAGTTGCCCCGCTGTTATATTTTTATCGAGTGTCCAACTTCTAATCGTACAGTGTAGAGATGAAGAACGACATAGGTGCAGAGGATCAAAATTATTGTAATTCGAAAGGTAATGAATTACGTAAATACATGAGTCGTGGAGTTCAAAGAAAAATGTTATATAAACATAGAAACATACAAACGATGCTTCGGTAAATTTGTTCTGTACTTTTGCTCATTGAACATATAGACACAGTTTCATCGCTCGATTCGCAGATATTCCGTACAACGCGTTTTACGCCTTTTAAGAATCGAATAATTATTTTTTATCGAACGCCGGCCACGATGCAACCTACGACAAAGTTACATTTAATTTTAATTTATTTTCTGACGAGCATGCTAAAAATAATACACCGAATCGAACCGAACGGACAACGAGGATTCATATTTTACGGGATCGACTGACATTTTGCGACGTTCAATCCTTTCGCGACATATCATTTGTAATTTCAGTCGCGAGCAGATACGCGAGGGTGTAATCGCCCACCGGAAACGTCGATTCGATTAGGGTCGATTAGTGGCACCGGTTAAATCCGGCTTTGCGACGCTGCGTGTCGTTCGACCGAAAATAACTTTTTGCGCGTTAAAAATCGTTCATAATTGCGTCGGAACAGATGTCACAATCACAATATGATATAAGATAAAGAAACGCCATCTTGCAAGAAAGAAGAATTACGACTAATATTTAAATTAAATAAATTCCCAGTGCTTGAAAAATATTTATTTTAAAGCATTCTTGGAAGATCCGCGAATGATTGCAACATTGACTTTTCACCATTATTCAAACGAGCACACGGACTTCATTCAGTTAGCATCTAGTGACTTTTCATGTACAATGGACAGTGACGTTCGGGACAATTTATTAACGTAGATTATGTATCACCATAGTTTCCCAAGGAAAATTTGTATACAAAGGTCTTGCTTCGTTCGCTCACGCAATGCATTACAAACATCTTGCTGTATATCTATCAAAAGTACATTATAACGCATTGTCTCGTTAACGAGTACTTCCTGAATCATGACCTCGATAATACGTAAATATTTAATTACTCGAATGCTAGCTGACTTTAAACGGTTGGTGTACTTAGGTCACACGATTTTCGACACAAAGTCGAACGACGTCGTTTCGAACGCAACGAACAGTGGAACGCACATAACTCGAGTCGTATCGCGTTTAACAAGTATCGATTCTTCGACCATTTGTTATTTTTAAAACCGTCGTGCGTGGCGCGACCATTCGAAGACATTGATTCCACATATTTTCAAAATGCGGTTCTTCCTTTGATTGGGATACATATTCCCGAAGAGTTAAATAAATAAAATTCTATAAACGCAGTGTTAAGGAAAAATTCACTTACTCTTGTCAAGTATAATTCAGTCTCGATTTAATTGCCGATTGTCGCGTAAACGTACAAAAGTTATGGTTCTGGGTTAGAGTGCGCCGCAGTCAAAGGATTAAGATATAACACCCGAATGGAGTATTATTAATATTCAAGAGACGCGTCAAAAGTAGGACTGAGACTATTCGAATAATTTACTATTTCGATATTCGAAATCTACGGATAAAAGTCAAATACTTATTACCAAACGGATAAACATTGTCTTATTGAACTTTGTATATCATATATTTCCATTGAATTAAGAAAAATGATTCATACCGTCGAACTGAGTAGAAAAATAAATAACTTCGCGACTATGCGTCAGCGTGCGAATAATCAAATTATCGATTCTTTTGTTTATAATAATCCTATAGCTAAATATTCGAATACATAAGTATACATAAGTAATACATAAATATTCAAATAGTATTCAAATTTTATTCGACGAATTCTCGAACCGCTGAAGCGATCGGATATTCGACATACACTTCAACAAGAAGTCTTAACCTTAATCGGAAGTCGTGTTTCCAATATATTTTCCTTTTATTTATACCGATAATTTTCTACAGGTTTTCTCCTTTCTCAGGCAAAAATACGTTCTATGCATCGGGTAAAGAAAATATATATATTTTACTCGATACACGTACGATTTAAAATAAAATATTTATTATTTACTATTACAGTTCTGATTTTAAGATATCGATGGTACAACAAACGCAAAACGTTTCTATCGATACATGATAATGCAATCCGCGATCGAATCTTCGCAACAACTTTCCCCGACCTTCGCGTTCTTTCGCGTTGATATCGAGATTCGTCGATATCGAAGATTCTAGATTCGCATACGATTTCAGACTTCGGCTGTGATTACGATGCCATGCGGAACTCTTACCACGAAGCTTAATCGCTTCGACGAATTTGCGGTCAGTTCTCCGACGCATTCGCTTGCACGAATTCCGTCACCGACAGATTTTTTCTGCACCTTGGATCAAAAGTACTTTTTGCATGATTGTTCCTCTTCCGTCGTTGTTATTCTTTAAACCAGTTTGTCGTACGACGTTACGACGCGGAAAAACCAAAGCCTCTGCCCCTTTATATTTTCGTTAAGGGATCTGATGTAGGGATCCAACTTATAAGCCTTTTTCGGGAATTCTTCTTTCTTACGCGATTTTCACAGCACTGGCTGAGTGTAAGTAGATTTCAGGGTCATCAGTCTTCATATACATTACAATATCGCATTATAAAAAAAGTAGATCTAGTGTTAGGCTTGGATGATCGATGTTTCATACAATGTTTCGTCTTAGGGGTCGTTCCCCACCGTTTTCTAGAAAAACCAGTCAAGCCACTTCTCGTTTCTATCGGTCACCACCGATACGAATAACATTATTCGTAGCATGTCTAGTTATACGTCATGTATAACCACGTTATGTTTTTCTGATGAAAAAAAAACGCAAGCACGACGTAGTCCCCGTTTCGACGAAGACTCGTGATAGCACGTTACGCAGGGTGCACCGATGTGTAAGTAACGTGGCGCGATTAATCGAGATGAGATCGTCATTGCTCGTAACGAATACATAACGAGGGACGTTTCCCCATGTCGATTACTATCGATCGAGATTGTCCACCAAACTTTATCAAACGAAATTTACGTCGAGCTAAGCTTCGTTCGCGCGAATTTAAATTCGCTGGAACGCGTGTGTCCCGTTTTGGCAAGCCTCGTAAATTTTTCAACCGGGATAGATCGCGTACGCGAGACTTGCCTCCTCCCCCCTCCCACGTCCCTGTCTTCACGCGTTTCCATAAGGACCACGTAATCCACGTGTGACGCAATGGTGGTTTTCACTTTCCAAATGATTGTTCGGCCAACCGGCCGTCGTTGGTTCACGTAACACGCGGACAAGGAAGCGACACCACGGACCTCGTTATTCTCTCGTGTAGCATCTCGTGTCCAGTCGCGATATACGCGTGCAACCTATCCCACGCACCGGCTATTTATTAATATGGTCGAGCACGTGATTCGCGCGCGAACATGCGCAGTGGGCCCCGTCCCTACTGGCGGGAGTTATCCGCCAAACCTGCGACGTACAATTTTACGCACAAACGCGTACGCTGAACGAAATTTTCACAGTTCCACGCGTCTTCCTGTAAAAAATTAGCTCCTCGCGATACTAACCCAGTGAACGGCGCCTGAAACCGGAAAATCACGTGCGCGTCCAAGTGATAAGGTTACTCACGCTGTCTTTTGTGGATGTTTTTACTTCTTGACTTGAGATTTTGAAATTTTCCATATCCGTAAGTATTTTGTATTACTACCATGTTACGTATCAACGTTATACTTGTCTCCAATATTTAAAGTATTATGCAAGAACGTATGCCCGGTATTCGATGTCCTTTTCGGTTAATGTTGCTCGAGGCTTCTTAATGTAAATTGCGACATTTGGATGTTTCGCAAACGTCGGAGTTAATTTTGAGAGTGTAACTCTTACACCGTAGAAACGTTTTATGTAATTCCTGTTTTCGAAACATAAAACCGAGGAACGTACTTGTAAGTTTCTTCGAACCAATTTATTCCCAAATGAATCAGTATACCAGTAAAATATTATTCAAACATAAAACCTTCTTATTGTCACTGTTTTATGAATTAATACAAACGACTAGTCCGATGTATCATTGTGTTTCGGAAAATATCATTCGAAATGTAAATAAGAAAGCCAGACATATGGTATTTTGCGACTTTTCTTATTGCTATTTCAAGAAGGTCTTTCCGTATCAATGCTCTTGTAATGATTATGACTTGTCGATGTTTGTTCTGGAATTTGCAACGAATGGACAATAAGCGCCAGTTGTTCTTTGTGTCTTTTTTATCGTTCACTTTGTGCGGAACTTATATCTCACATCTTACAAGTTTTGTGCATTTTATCATCCTAAACTAATCTTCGTAAGTTCGAACATAATTACAGGTACATAATACTTACTTAAAGAAAATTAAGTGTAATTTACTTCGCTCGTTTGTTTTTCACGGGCATTGTAAGCGCTTCTTCGTACGTAAAATTTTTATTGCATCATCGCAATAATGACACACCGGTCTCGTTAATATTTAGTTGCTTCGGTGGACGAATTTAGTTTTAATTGTATTTGTTGCCTAAGCCGATTCTACACCGACGCAAGAATAGCCGTTGTTCGGTGTTCGGTTCGTCGTTTTGAACAAAATTTATTATAGAAGCAGCAGAAACAAGCAGATAAAAGATATCGAGTGCACGTGCGCATGACTTAAATATTTACAAGCTCATGAATCAACTAGTATACGAGATTCAGACATCCATGCGTACGATCGTTGCTATCAATCTTACTAATCGAATTTTATTTTTTCTTTCCTTCGATGTTAACTTCTTAATTGCCTTAATAATTTAAGACAAATGGCGCGCAGATGTACGCCGCGAATCGAAGGTGATGCAACATCGCGTGGACCACGATGGACACGTTTGTCCAGCTCTTAACTAACAGTCATTTTAGCGGAATACTTTCATTAAAAATTGGCAAAAGGTGATTTCTTAATTTGCAAGAAATTCTGAGAAAACGAAAGATTATAGCAGCATATATTTTCCGTAGTCTAATCTAAAAAGTACTTGGCACGGGGTGTTCGTAAAACTTCAAGGCTTTCCGGTATCCTTCGAAAAAATAAATTATTTCGGACGAGTATTCAATTATTTTTTGACGCGGAAGATATTATTTCTATACCTGTCGTTCTTTTGAAATGTCACCGAGGATTTCGACATAAATGAATGCTAATGGTTCGAACGAGGACTAATCGTAAACACAGATTTCATAAACAAGGCTGGTTCGGTGATTCGAAGATATGCTCGGTACGCGCGAAAAGGCTGAAAATAAAACACACCTATACTTAGTCACGTAGGCACAAATTGAGCTCTGGCCATAGGAAGATTGCACATACATTATACGTACAATGCACCGTTCAAAAGCGCAGTATAATAACCTTTTCAGTTCTTCTTAACATCCGTAAACCCATTGAATAATTGACCTTCCCTTACTTCTCGCCTAACGACTCGTTCAACGTGTACGAAACGTTTCGAATAAAATAATACAGCAATTATGCGCAACTAATTTGGACTCGTGCTTGGCGTCGTTCGTTGGTAAAAATTCTTTTTCGAATTGTCTAAGTATAGGTATTATCTTATCCATAGTTTCTGAAATAATATATTCTTCGAATACGCTTTGATAACTAATGCACCTTTCACGATACTATTCAAGTTCTTTGAAGCTTCGAATATTGTAAATACGCTTCCATCGTAAACTCTAACATTGTGCCAAGACTCCCGGGCTTTGAAACGAAATCTTTACCGAATTCTATTTTGAGTTTTCAATCCGATATCGGTTTTACATTGATTCTCGTATTAGCGAGAACCCATGTACAGTTTGGGGCAGTTATTTTCAGAACCCTTTTAATTCGCTATCAGAGGAGGTTTTATTATTCTCGTTAATTGGTACGGTTCGTAAGAAATGTGCCGTTTTCTTTCGTATAAGGTCCGAACGGGCGTTCGCGAGCGATTCAGAGCGTGATCGAGGCTTGATTCACCGTTTGCGAATCGTACCGGCCTTCCGGTGCAATCTCTATCAGCCTCCAGTAAATTCGAGCTTCCTCGTTCTCATCGGCAGAGACGAGCGTGGCGTTCGCGTCCCGGTTGGATGCATCACGCACTTACACGTGTACTTAGAGTGGATTTCACGAGGTACACGCGGGAACACGTCGATACGACTCAAGTCGGACGCGCGGTTAGTCGTACGATTTCGACGGACACCATTCGCCGGTTTCAGGTGGCGAGAGCAGCAAAACGTCACGCGATTGGTTCAGACCATCTCAGCTGAGCATAGTACGACCGCCGGCGCAACGTGTCTGATTTTAGACGTCCTTCTATCTAAAGGCGCTGTCTTTTATTATCGAAACTAGCGGCATTACAACGGCCACGGCACATACACGAACTATTTCAGTTCGTTTTCTAGCCTCCATTTTACGCATGGCGTTTCGATTCAAACGCGATTACGCTACTATTTTTCTCCTATTTTCTACGCTATCGTTGACCTTCGTCATTAGGTTAGTAACGTCGAATTTTTTAAGCAGCAAATGGTTTTCTGGCTTTTCCATAGAGTGCATCGCTTCTAGATCATGTAACAATGACACTTCTGTCTATAGTTTTTCGTTATTTCCGGTATTTAAGTTTTTTGAGAATCCATGGGTTGGAAGTTGCTGGGCACAACGAGCGTTCTAGTCCTAATTTCAGAAATGTTACTGTACAATTTATTAGAGTAGATTTAATAATATCTTTCAACATGCCTTCGTCGGTGTAGCCTCTTGACCTCGAATACGAAAAACTTTCGTGCTTTTTAGAAATAATTACTCCTAATGGAATAGTGTCGATAAGAATTGTATTCTTATCTTCTTAAAACTAGTTTTATGTTTCGACAGTTTATCTCAGATCGAAAATGGTAGTTTCGACTCCGAGTTTGTGAAAATTCGCCTGTGTGCATCGGACTCGTTTTAACGACGCAAAACCCGTTACGCACTGTAGGCAAAGTCGTCAGCGATCTCTTGGTACAAGGAGAACGTGGGTTCTTGCACGCGTGGCTACCAGCAGACAGTAGGTTTGAACCCTGAAAAATAGGGCAAAATTCAAATTTGTTGTACCGACATAAACAGTTTGCATGGGTAATAGTATTCAATTTGATACGAGCCATTCCAATAACGGAAACAATCATCCCGAAAGAAATTGTCATACATGAAAAGATTGACCCAGACCGTAGGTTAATCACTCTGTCGAATCAAAATTTGTTGCCTGCTTGGAATTTCAAATTTTGACGTTGCGTCGTGGTATACCGCAGATAAAAAGTCGCAGCTCGTAAGAATTCCGCGCGTTTCTCTCCTTAATCGAGACGATCGATAAATCGAATGGTCAAGTTCAGCGAATGATCACTCGGAGACGAAAGTCGTTAACCGCGTTGCCTTGACATTGATATCAACCGCGAGAGACGGTAAATTTTCCGATCGTACTTTCAGCATCGCGAATTCTCGATTGATCGAGAGACAGAACTGCATCTCGATTATCGAATAATCGATGTACACACACACGTACACACACTTGAGAAATATTCTTGGCACGAGCCAAAGTGTTCTCCACTCAACAGGCGGCATGAGATTATTAACTAGCGTTCCATGGTCCTCTGTGGCGTCCATAATTAATTATCACACTGACCGCCATGTTACTCATATATGGTGAGTTTATGAATATATCCTATTGTTTGCTTATATTGTTGGTCTTATACAGGGTGTTCGGTCATCTCTGGTACAAAAATTTTAATGGGAGATTCTAGAGGCCAAAATAAGACGAAAATCAAAAATACCAATTTGTTGATTGAGACTTCGTTAACAAGTTATTAACGTTTAAAGTTCCGCCAATACTGAATTTTTTTCTCGAAAATGGTTAGGATTTCGAGGGTATGTCTATTCACCAAAAATGATTGTAATTGACCCCCGCAACTGAAAATAATTTTTTTAGAACGATTTGAAAAATTTTTTTTTCGCCGAAAAATTTCAGCACCTTCCCGATTTTTTTTCTCGAAAGTGGATAGGATTTCGAGAGTATGTGTAATAACCAAAAATGATTGTAATTAACTCCCGCAACCGAAAATAATTTTTCCAGAACGATTTGAAACTTTTCAATTTAATTGTTAATAACTGTTTAACGAAGTCTCCAATAACAAATTGGTATTCTTGATTTTCATCTTATTTTGGCCTCTAGAGTCTCCAATTAAAATTTTTTCCAGGGGTGGCCGAACACCCTGTATAAAGTTCAGTCCATTCGATTAAATTAATAAGAAGAAAGAATAATTAAATATTGCTCGTTATCGCATATCACCTTGTCCTTGCCGATAGTGATAAACGAAATCGAATCGAAATTGTACAGGTCATTCCGTATCATATGGAGTCCAGTTCAGTGATGAGTTTTACCCAAGAAAACAATAACAAAAGACCTTGTTTTCGAGAACGACCAAACGTGTTTCCCGATTTAAATTTTTCCGTAGTCCTTCTTTTCTTTGTACTATTTTACAAGGGCAGACGCGATAAAATATAATATCGAGAAATACGTACAGTTTGAAAGTTGCACCGTTCTGTTTACTACAAATATTTTGGGTGTAAGGAGCGTACTTAAAATATCTTTGGCATTGGAAGCGTTAACCAAGACTTTTGCAATGGTCATCTCGTTCCAATTATTTGATCATCCATCAAGATCTCAGGAACAATTTGTGTCGAAATTTTACCAAGGTCTAAGTACTCTATTAAAGTGAGACGAACTTTCGAAACGTACTTTGTATTTCTCAATGACTAAGAGTTTTGTTTAGATACCACCAATAGTTTTTTTTTGTACTCCTAAGAAGTTCAGTTAATTTTACAACAGCGTATGAGAGATGGGTTAAAATCGATTTACGGTCAAACGCTCGAGAGTTAAGGTCCATAGTCTGAATGCTCACAAACGATAATATGAATTGTTGAATATATTTTCTGACGATAAACTAGCAGTTTGTTAAGTTACCGTATAATACATTATTATTGACTAAAAAAATCATAGCAATTGCGTCAAAACAGTTTTTTTCATTCCTAACAGAAATTGACGTAATAACTATCTGATCGAACCATTTTTTATTAGGGATTGTACGTGTTTACATCTGTTGCCATTGACGTTTATTCGTTTTACATGATAAGTTTTTTGCTTGACGATCAAAAGAAATGGCTCATTAAAAACGACGATTCTTAATCATAGCGATTATGATTAATATATTGATATGATTAATATATTGTTGATATCGAAGTGTTGTATCGATACGATACGTGACTACGTTAGAATATAGTATAGGGATATTTTTGAACGTTTTAAAATCACAATATTCAAGAGGAATTGAAAGTTACACAAAATATATTACTCCTTTGCATTTCATACGGGGAAATAAAACAGAACGCACGAATAAAACTCACACAGTATGTGCTTCTGATAACACATTGGTTGATTCGCTGAATCCCGATTATCTGGTTAAGTCTAGGTCGAATAATCGAGATTAGATAGCATTATTATTATAGAGGAAGCATGGTGAAGCAACGGAGTATATAAAAGGTTTAGATGTTTAATATATTTCCTACGTGGATTTACAATGAATTATCAAGAAAAGTCAGGATGTAAATGCAAGGCTGGGTAGCTGGATGTCCAAACAATGACGGTCATATTTTTCAAAGGTCAACTTTCTTGAGACCTCTATTATACGCCTTACTTTCAACTGACTTCTCTCGAATGCATTCGACCATTAGAAACGTTGGAATCTAAACTAGAAAATATAATTTGAACTAACAGGTCACCAACTTTATTCAAACTTTTTCTCGAGATTCAAGATGAAAAACACGCAGACACGTGTCGTGGCTTTTTTGTCGATGTTCATTATTTATAATGATATTTAACGGTTGACGTTTCGCTGTACTCTGGTTGAATATTCGGTAATATTTAAGTAGAGAGGATGGTCAAAGTATCATTTGTTAAAATCCCACGATCCTGACGGTTCGAGTCGCCGTAAAATTAGGAGCAAAGCGAGAACGCGAGAGCGATCGAGTTTATAGAGGTTCTAAAGAGAGTTTTATGGATTCGTTGGTCGTGAAACTCCATGGAAAATTCGAGCAAGATCGCGAAATTCGGAGGAAGAAGCGTCGTCTGCGGGTCCTGTTGATCGACGACGTCCCGGCGCCACACGAGCCTGCGCCGGGACGACGTCCACGCGATCCATCCGGCAGTCGATAGACGACCTCGTCCGAGCTTCGACGAGCTCGAAAGCCCCACGGGTTTTCTCTGTGTTCTGATAACAAGCCTGGCTCCTCGGTCTCCAAAATTCTTGATGTTGCTGGAGCGATAGGAACAGGGATTACAGGTGTTGCCGCACGGAAATCCGGTTAGCGCGTCGCGTTAGGCGAACGAGCAACAAAGAGTGTCGTTCTTCGAAGGCTGTTTTCTGGAAGACAATCGTCGACGTCCTAAGATGTAGCCCGTACAAGTTGAACGTTGGCTCCGATTTATCGATAGATGGTCTTCTTGGCGAATCGCTTTGTCGTTGGACAGGACGATGGAAGCCACGAGTGCTCGGGAATTTACGAGTCTAGTCAGGGACGCTGTTTTTACCGCTTGTATCGATTTCGTCGGGATGTCCTGTTTTGCTGGTACGCAGGGGAGGTTAGCTGATTTCGCGTCGACAAACGTTTCGCGACGTTTGCATAGGACAGGAGGTGCTCGGATGATGACCTGAAATGTAGATGAGCCTGCCAACCGATGGACAGGTACGATTTTCATTTTTCTTCATTAACGGAATCTCTTCCCTTGTCGTTCGATTTTCATTTATTACGCGTTGCGTTTCGGTACGTGTGTGCCGAAATGCCCGTTGCATCTGTTGCATTCGGTTAATTCGAAGGGTAGTTGTTTCGTTCCGTCGCAGGGTACTTGAATTTTCAGGCGAATCGAGGTCAAAATTAATAGTACGGGGTTTACAGTTATCTAGTTTCTCCATTCATTTCCCATTTTTCATTTATCTCAATCTATTCCACTCTCTTGTAACGTTTGCAAATAAACATTAGTTGGAAAATAACAAATCCACGTTGTGAAATCTAGCAGGGACTGACGTTTCCCAGAAAGGCTACGCTTTAAATATCGAAACACTAACGAGAAATTAATTATACTATAGAACGCGTTAATGTCACGCAAAACATGAAATAGAAATTATTATATTTATGTCGAAGATTTCGATAGCAGTCGTTTGTCGGAACATTTACCTAAATCGGGCAACCGCAGTATTTACGACAATAAATTAATGAATAATACACTTCCGATCGATTTGTCGCGAGTATTGATCCTCTGTTGCATTACAATCGTCCGTTGTTTTTAAGCAACGCGACACGTATCTTATTTTAGATAAACGGTGAATAATTGGGGTCACGTAAAACTAACTTTCGTGGCACGCAAATTCATAATATATAATCGTTATCGTTGCGTGATTTATTCTCGGTCAAATCAACGGTTATCCGTGTGTTGAGATTTTTACGAATCAACACATAAATACCAATAACGAAACTAGTGAAAATAGGATTGCAAAACCGAAGAATTCTATCAAACTAACAAACTAAACCCGATCTTGATACAATAACTAAGTAAACTGTGATTTCAGTAGCATATTTATTATGCTCCATCCTGTATAATAATGCAAGAGTTTTCGTGCAGACTTGATGTTTGCGTGGTTCATACTTACCGTGGATTGACGTTGCATGTCGCGACCACCAAGCTATATAGTCGATGAAAATCGGAAAGTAGAGAGATGCGAAAATGCTAAGGAAAATGATAAAGTAGAAACGTCAGTGTTCGTATAATGTAATTGACGAAATGACCGAATGACAACGAAGAACATTAAGATTCGATTACATGAATTATCGCTTCGACGCGATTATGATACGTTATTTGTATCGATTTACATTCGTCAGTTGCACGAATGGTCATGAGTGCGCGTTTTCATAATGTTTCCTTAAGAATATTTTCCCCGAGCTTCGTTGGACAAAAAATAATGTCTTTGAAATGTTTTCCACTTTCCGATAAACTATCGGATAAACAAGCGTCCTGGTTTTTTTTTAAATTCTAGTGAACTGTTCGAGCCAACGTTTTTATATAGAATCGATAGGGTAGCAAATAAATTATTTAGAAACATTGAATACCAATTGGAAGATGAAACGAATAATTACACGAGTATTCGAAACACGAATTTTTAATTTGCCAATTTATGTTAGATCTACCTTCGGAACGCGTTAGAAAGCCATGTAGGTTCTGGTTCTGACGTCGATCGTTGTCTTTCCTAGGATATTTTTATTGTCTCGCGCAAACATTTCAATCGCGACGGATTGAATAATCAGGGCAATGATTATCGATCGTCCTTACGTCATAGTCGTCAGACCGGTATTTATTCGTTTCACGAAATGCGATTTAATTTATTCGACTGCGTTTAACCCGAGTTAAACTTGTCCGTGTTAAACAGATACGAGTGACTCCGGGAAGCAATCGAATATCGGTCAGTTCCGGAACGTTGAACGCTGATAATACAGAAATACGATTTTTGTACTGAACGAAAATCCGAGATGAAACGTATCGCTACATGTTGAAAGTTTAACGGTGTATTTAATTTAAATAATTTTCTATACTCCTAAATAGATGGAATTTTGTTAGACAATTGAGTCCGTGCACATTTTTAGGCATAATCGGGCTGAAATATTTGATAAACGCATTACGCAACATATGGTTATTATGTATTCCCATAGAGCAATGGATAAACAAGATTTTGTTAACGTAAACGACATTATAAAATATTTGAGTAGGAAGAAAAGTGTTTTATTTATATTCGAATAGCCTCATTTATAATTCATGTTGAATATTTATGACGAAATACATGGCTACCGAAAAAATGCATATTTCATCGTAGCTCTCTGACTGTGTTATTCTTCCCGTACGAGTCGTATCATCTCCAAAGATAAAACCGTTGGACCATTGCGTAAGAAATCTTCAACATTCGTCTAACAGTGCACGTCTTACGTATGTTTGCAGAAACAAAGAAAGAATGGCGCCAAACGTGACGAGTACCCCGACGGGAATACTGTTCGAAGGAGAGTCGCTCGACCAAACCACTGCGCCCGAACCTTCCAAAGAGAAGTACCAGAGACATATCGTTTGGAGAAACGTCCTAGTCTTCGGTTACCTTCATCTGGCAGCGGTTTACGGACTATTCCTCATCTTCACGTCCGCCAAATTGATGACAACCGCTTTCGGTGCGTGAAACAAACAACTTCCGTCGAACGGTGAAAACGGTTCGAGGCAAAATAGGAAACAAGACTCGGCTCCGTCGGGTTTAGTTGCCCTAATGCAAAATCCATCTAAGAACGTTTCGACGCCTGACGTGTAGTATGGATCGATCTTTCATTGTTCTAGGAAACTGACGAATAACAGTTTCGAATAACGGGACATAGGATCGTACACCCGTTGATGCGCGCAGAGTTTGGTGGTCGATTATCCGGTTTCGCTGACCGCATTTATTTCCGTTCCTCGATCGAGTCGGAACGTTCGAAATGTAATTGCACGTCTAATTTATCAACCGTGCCTTGCGGAATGTTTGTTAGGTTTTAGTAAAATAGCTCGACCCTTTGTACTCGTAGACAAAAAACTTTGGTCCAATGCGCACTTTCATATTTAACGGTTTGTGCTGATTTTGTTTGTTCACAGCGTTTGTCCTGTACCTACTTGGCGGTTTGGGGATCACAGCCGGTGCTCACAGACTATGGTCACACAAATCGTACAAAGCGAAATGGCCGCTCCAGGTCCTGCTAATAATTTTCAACACCATAGCATTCCAAGTAAGTAGACGAACTCGTTCGTGGAGTTCTTCGTAGTCGTCGAGTGGACCGTACGACGATCCTGTTAGCCAATAAGAAAAAAACACAAATTGTAGTCGAGATAGAGCGAACAACCTTTGAGCCATAGTATCGATTTGACCAGCAAAGTAAACGGAATTTCACTCGACGGTTGCTGTTCTTTTCCTGTTAGTCGATTTCGCAATTATCGCGTCTAGTGAAATTTAGAGGCAATCGTTCGTTTTGCTCGCCGCCGCTAACTAAAGATCACACAGAGATTTTGTTTTGATTACTGGCTGTGACAACTCAGACAAAAGCACATAAATACTATCCATGAATATGATACGAATAGATTCGATAATGGATGCTTCGTTAATCGAGGTGCTATCGTATTATAGAGTTTCACGCGTTGATAACGTATCTCTTAACGCGTGTACATTCATGTACAACCAAATACTCGAACGTTCATGCTTCGTGCAAATAATTTATAATGCATACGTGACTTGCTAGTCTGCAGGTAAAAATGACAAGCAGTCTGGTTTCATTTAAATTTGTTATTGTCAAATATTTCGACTCTGCTATCGTTACATTTATTGGCAAGTTCTGAAAAGTATTTGTTTGTCATTGTTTTCCACCACTCGTATTAGCCTAATGTAATTGTGGGTCATTTACGTTGCTAATTTCGTCGTTTAGAAATTCAAGAATACTTTTATTTGCAATATTTTACTTTTAAACGAATCAGAACGAGCTAGATTTTTTAGCAATTTTCCATTTGTATTCAGCTTGTTCCCGAGTTCATTTTAGTTCATTTATAAGGTTTCGATCTATGTTGCGCAACTCTTCCGACCCGTGCGTGTCCTGCGCCAGTACCGCAATAATAAAAATCAATATTTGATTATACACAAGGCATTTGTTCATAATAGAGTCCGCACTCCCCCTCCCCTTTTTACAATGGTAATTTTCAAAGCCATTAGTCGAATGAATGAACATTGTACTTGTTATTTTATATTGGGATATTTCGTTGTACATAAACAATCGCAAAAAGAAATTATGTATATGTTAATGCTACTTAGATACAAGCGAATTCACATCTACATTTACTCAACACTATTTTGCTTAGTTTGACGAGCGCCTAAAGTTTAAATTACCAATATTAGCATACACGGTATTATAAACAGACTGTGGATGTTTATGCAAGGATCATTTGACGTAAAATATGCTAAATACATAGTAGAATAGAACATTATTCAAACTACTATTACACTTTTCTTTTAAACAAACAACTTGTTTTTACTCTATTGTGTATTGACGAATAAAGTATAATTACTGGATTTTCTAGACTAGTCTTGTTTCTTGTTTCAAATGGTAAATTATAAAACGCTGAATCGTAGTAAAAGGATTACTATAATTATAAAAAAAATTCGAAAAACAAGCGATCGAATCTTTCGAACAGACTTATTTTATTTTGTAACTTTGTCCTTCCATAGGATGCGGCACTCGATTGGGCCAGAGATCACAGACTTCACCATAAGTACAGCGAGACAAACGCCGATCCCCATAACGCGAAAAGAGGATTCTTCTTCGCGCACGTGGGCTGGCTCCTGTGCAGAAAGCATCCGGACATCAAGGAAAAGGGAAAAGGAATCGATCTGAGCGATTTGAAAAGCAACCCCATACTTAGGTTTCAGAAAAAGTACGTTTCCTTTCGAGTCAAAGACACAAATATTTATTTTTAATCCCACACGATGTATGTTATTTATGCACGCATTTTCTAATTTCTTTACAGATATTATAAAATTTTAATGCCCCTGATGTGTTTCGTGATGCCAACTGTCGTACCAGTTTATTGTTGGAACGAAACGTGGTCGAACGCGTACTTCGTTTCCACGATTCTGCGTTACGTTTTCACCCTGAATGTGACGTGGTTGGTCAACTCCGCGGCTCATTTGTTTGGGAACAAACCATACGACAGGTCGGTATTCGCATTTTATAATTCGTTCAAGGATCCCTACATTTGCATTAATCTTTCGTTTCACTGTCTCGTAGTTAAGTTGTTGTATGCCATCTTTAGAAACTTTCAAGTCCTAGCCAGAAGTACTCATCTAAGATCCAAAGTTCTCGGATAGTATCGTTAAGAAATTAATTTTGCAAACTACAGAACTCTCGTAACATTAATTATTTTCATCTCGTACGGCGTTGAAATTGAACGCGTCGAAGCGCAGGTTAGGAGTTAGGATCGGTATCTACTTAAAGAATTCGACGATTCAGCATTGTTTCCTTCTTGAGACGAATAGTAGGAACGGAGAAGGACTCGAGATTTTTATTAATTGCAGATTTATCAATCCCTCGGAGAACAAGGGGGTAGCTTTTACTGCGTTCGGTGAGGGTTGGCACAACTATCATCACGTGTTCCCATGGGACTACAAAACGTCAGAGTTGGGTGGCTACAAATATAACATAACGACCGCTTTCATTGATTTCGCCGCGAAGCTCGGTTTAGCGTACGATCTGAAAATGATACCCAAGGAGATGGTGCAGAAACGAGTGGAGAGAACCGGCGACGGTACTCACGAACTGTGGGGTTGGGGCGACAAGGATCAGTCGCAGGAAGACAGGGACCAGACGTTGGTGGTAAACAGTCAGAAAAAGGATCACTAGAGGCGATCCTCGTAACCGACCGGTCATTCGTTCTCGCATTCCAAGAACGACGATCAATTCTTTGTACAGTTCTCAGGACGGAACCGGGTTGAACTATCCGAGAACCAATCGGAATATTTGGGAAATATCACTTAATATTTTTAGTCCCGCGGTTGTGCACAAATCAGCTAGGTCCGATTTTCTACTAGATCAATTTATCGCGCTTTTTCTAATAGAGTGTGATGTGATACATTTTATCTTTCTGTCGGGACGGTCTGAATCGAAATTAAATCGACGGCAGCTAAGGTTCATGAACTTCGTGCAGTTTGTTCCTTAATAAGTTACGAAAAATATATGATTGTCGGATCGATGTAATTCGATTCCTTCCACGTTTAACATTCGGAAAGAGCGACGATTATATGCAACAAGAACAACAAGAACCGTTTCGTTCCTACGAATCTGTGTTAATAGTTGTGGTCTACGGTGTGATCGTATCGTACCGTGGTTCGCGCGTGTGTATAGTATGTAAAGAACAGTTTCTACGGTGAAACGCTCTTTTAAACAATAAGAACTAACTGTTTTGAAAGTCGAATGTAGCTGATGTCTTGCGATTAACGCGACTGATTTGATGGGTCATTTGGCAGGTTCTAAGTGTCTCAGAGATACTGCGGGGGGGGGCAGGAGGGGGAGGGGGGCAGAGTCCATCTTGACCAAAATATCGTTCCTCACTTGCTCGATTTATGTTCTTTCTATAGTACAATGGTAAACTCGCGTTCGACGACCGTTCCTGAATGATTCCAATCACCAAAGAGTCGATGACTCGCTCCGTGGGGTGCAAAACTCGATCAGACACAATCGCGAGCCATCTTCTCTTTGGTTGATTGATCAGCGTGCGAACACCGTCGTAAGTAGACTTTATTTAACGTTGCAAAAGCAGACTACGAAGGGACGAAACACGGAGCGACTAGTGCTTACGGTCTAGCGCTATTTAACTTGAAAATTTCACTCGATCGGTCCAAGTTATACGATCGTTGGAACCCTTGGACGCTATGGACGTGTCTGTTTGAAACCGAACGTTTGGTAGCATCGAAAGGGTCAAGGATCGTACAACGTTTTAGTTAAACTAGTTTGAGAAAGAAATAAGCTCAGAAATCTTATCGAAGACCGAAATGTTTCGTATACGTCAACGAGTTCAAGTTTCTTTCGTTTCCTCTCGTTTTTTTTTTCTTCTTCTTTGTTTTCTCTTTCTAATTGCGCTTCCCGTCATCCAGAACATTGTTTGAATTTCCCCATGAGAAAGAAACTTGGCTTCGAAACACGCATTTTAGTTCTCTCCCTCTCGTCCGAGCATTTAGTCGCAACATTTCTTGTAGGGGATAAATATAAATGTGTCTAATAAAAGCGAATTATTATTATTATTATTATTATTATTATTATTATTATTATTATTATTAATGTTATTCATCGAGATCAGGACTTCCCTGAACGTTTCTTCCTCTTGTATTTCGGGTTCACGAAAAACTTATCAATCAATCGATTCTCGATGCTAACGAATGTAACTTCAGCGACCAAAAGTTTTTCGTTACTTCTTAATTACGAATATATATATTTATTGAAACGTGAACACTATTTATGCGATGCTTCTATGAACTCTCTAACAAGATATTAAATTGTTATTATTATTTTGGGGCTTAAAAGACTTTTTCTTTAAGATACGAGATGGAAAGTTGAACAATTTCTTACTTAAGGAATTATAGTTTGAACATGTGTGTATTAATCGTCTATATTTAAAAGAAAAATGAAATAAAAATTATTCTTCGCATTGAAGCATCTTTCATATTAAATACGGAAACGATTATCGCTGGTCGAGGTACTAATGTACACCAAGAAAAATTTTTAGACTCGTAGAGATAGGTTTCAGTCGCAACGAGCTTACGAGAAGCTTATCAAGTACCTAACGCAGACAATGAAGCGATGTATCACGCTTTCTAGAGTTATACGCGATAATAAACACGTCTCTAATTTATTCTTCTAGGCTGTTGGATGTTCGAAATGAAATAGTGTGATTGCAAATTGGTTGAGTGCCAACGGGACGAAACTATTGTTACTTTTAGGTGTATATCATGCGCAAATGCGATTTACATATGTGTTTGTACAAAGTATTTGCAAGATAACTCGATGCAAACCAAAAAGGAGAAAAAAAGAAACAGAACTGAAATAAGAAAAAAGAATATACATTTACTGCGGATTCAATCGAAACGCCCACGATTCTCACAAGATCCTAATTAAGCCTATTACATGTATAGCTGAATCGATTAATCTCTTTGATCGTTTCGTTAGCAATGGCGGCTCAAAAATTTACTGTCTATAAGAATAATCTCCATACCATTAAGCAGTCACCTTTCTTCACCACTGGAATTTAATTCGAGACGATATAAAGACACGAGAAGACGAATATCTTCGGTGGTTTTATTAAAAAAAAAAAAAAAAAACAAAGACGTTAACAAATTTCCACCTTGCCTAATTTTTATCTCTAAAATTCGATTTCAGAGAATTTAGCGATCAAGACCAACGCACGATGATAATCAGGCGTTTAAAGATCCGAGAAAATCAGTGTCACCGTAAATCTAATGTAATTTTAATAATATCCCTCGTTCCTGCATCCGTGTCATTTCCTATGGACGTAGGCGAATAAAAATAAATTAATGTGTCTGCAACGTAAGTCGTATCGAGACTCGGAAGAACCCTCACGAATAGTTGTAAGGTTTAATCTTACAGTTAAGTAAAGAAAGTGTGCCCTTACCAGAATAAAGGAACAAATATATTGTATTTTGTTACAAGACTTAGATCACAGCGATGAATTCGCATCCAGTCGCGCACGGCTAGAGTTTAAGATCAACCAAACTATTTTTGGAGTGTGATATTTTTGTTTTATTTTCCTTTCCCGTACGATTTAATGGAAGATGTTACCCAGACGCACGTCATTTGTTCTTTTATCAATATATTTGATTTCAGTAGAGGTGCATCGCGCGGATTGTAACTTACTCCTTTCGTTCTTCCGTGTTCTCCTTCGTATCAGTATATGTATAATGATTATAATTTTAATAACAGAAAATATCTTTGTAATAAAAAGTTTATAGGATAATCAATTTCTCTGTTGATGTTGTCGAGGTACTTTAATAATACCATCGTTTCCTTGTACATAGGTTTTTCCTTGAAAAGTTCAGCTTTCATTTCGGCTTTTATGTTGCTCTTTTCACACAGATATCTATCTCCCGTGATAATTTTATTTCGTTTAAACGTAATATAACTTTCATAACGAATGTGAGCCTTTTCTTCGCGTTTTCGAAACAGCTGAAATCCGACTGGCGTCAATCGACATACGATTTCGAGTTTCGACTGCCCAGTCATTTTTATTTTCCGACCTGTGTATACCTATTACACCATAAACGAAGTACAGAATACATCTCTCGTTTAATGGGACTTCGCGACACGTGAGCAGAATAGAAAAGTCTTCCTGCCCACACATGATGTACAGGGTTGCTATTATTAGAAATTTGATTCAATATTAAAAGAAACTATTCTAAAATTCGCAGCCATTAGCTCGGTGTCACCCACGAAGAATAACTTTTCTATCGTGGGTGACACCGATTACCAGATCTCACCACGTGGAGGTTGCTGCGACTGGAGACCCGAAGGGAGATAGATGGAATCCAAATTCCATCGATCTCCCCTTTACATTCTTAGAAACTAGATTAGTCATGCCAAGTAATTACTTTGTTTAAAAGAGGGACGAAGCTAAATCGTGGGCGACGCGACGCGATACGACGCGATGCACCATGCAATAGTGCAAGGAACGAGAGACGCGAACCGAATAGCGAGGTCAAAAGGGTCAGCTCGTTGCCTCTTGGCAAGTCCGATCGAAGGGTAAGGGAATCGACGCACCCGACACGGGTTCCCCATTTCCCCCAAGCAGCCTGTTGGGAGCCAAATGGACCCAACTCGGGATGTCTGACAGAGAGAGGGATCCTGAGTCGGGGCTACCGTAGACAGGAACAGTCCCTGATCCCCTCTGCGGCCGAAATACCCTTTCCCTTGGATCGTCTCGCTAGAGGACGGCAACTGACCCTTCGGACCAGCTAATCGGCCGATCACTTGCTTTCTACATGGAAGCAGTGGTGATCGGAGGCGACGGGAGACGAGTGAAAGGGAAGCTACTTGGTACATAATTACTTGGCAAGACACGCGGCTACACTAGGGACTTAAGTCTAAATACCAAGTAATTATTTCGTTTGAAAAGGGATGAAGCTAAATTGTTGGAGACGCGACGCGACGCGATGCTGAACCGTGCAGCAGATCTTCGGATCGAATCGACACTACCCTTGGTAGATTGATTTCTATTTCTAGAAATCGATCTGTCATGGGCAGGCGACTAGATCTTTCGGACAAACTGGACGAAAGCAAGAAACGAGAGAACGAGTCGAGAGAAGCTACTTGTTAAATAATTACTTGGCATACGCAGATACACTAGAGACTTAAAATTAACGTCGAAGTTTAAGCTAACAGAGTTGAAACTAAACAAGTGGTACCAAGCAATTATTTCGTTTAAAAAGGGATGAAGCTAATTGTGAAAGACGCGACGCGACACGATGCTAAACCGTGCAGCTGATCCGAGGATCGAACCTACTGCCCTTGCTAACTCGATCTCAACAAGAAAACAGAGAACTGCAACTCCGAATCGAGGTCTCCATTTCTCCAACGCAACCCGCCGGGAGCCCGAAGGACCCGACTTAGGCTGTCTGACAAAGAGAGAGTACCTGAGACAGAGTCGACTTCCGCTGGAAGGTATGCGTTTCCGCAGAATACGGAAACTCCACACCTTCCAGCGAAGTGCCGTTTTCCCTCAATCAAGCTTACCAAGGGAAGGCGATTAGACCTTTCGGACCAGATACACGGCCGATCACATGTTTCAATCGATGAAACAGCGGTGACCGAAGCTAGGAACGAGGGAACGAGCGAGGGAGAAGTTACTTATTGAATAATTGCTTGGTAGGACGTGGAAATATGTAGAATAAAGAAATCTTCGACGTTAATTTTAAGATTCGCGACGAAGCTTAAACCTAATCGACTTAGAATTAAATATCCCTCGGCGGTTGTGGTGTTTTCCATCGATGTCCCTGCGAATAATCTGAAACTAAAATTGATACCCATATTAGTGACATACGAAAGGAAATTTAATAAACACCATGCAAATTAACCTAAAGTGAGTACCTAAAAGTGAGAATCTATAAGATTCTCGATGTTAGACCTACCTAAGAAAATGTACAAAATTTACACATGATACAAACAAAGTATTCTACCTATACTTGCGTAACGACAGATAAATAGAAGGAGAGATAATGTCGAAGTAAAATAGCAAACGATTACAACAATTATCTGAAGAACCATACAAACGAAGATGAATAAAAACAAAGATTGAGCAGAATTGAAAACCCAACGATGAAATAATAGAAAACGAAGAGTGAAAATATCAGAGAATAAGACAAAAGATCTTAGCGGAATAGAATAAGAATAAAAATCTTATTCTAATTAGTGACATCAAAATTCATAAAATAATATGCAAACAAAAATGGTACAGGAAGAAAATATAATAATTAGATAAAACCGGACAGTCAAAGAACATTGAATTATCACCTAACAAATAAAATAAACTGGTCAGTTTTGGGATAATAATATAAATAAGTAAAGTGGGCTTACTACTTGTTGAGCATTAATTACCATTACCAAGGAAGCAGCACCAGAGGTCCAGCTGTAACATAAGAAACGATTCGTAATTTAGCAAAACCGATGAACAGTTCCATAACGTTGAATTGGTATCAAACAACAAAGTAGAAGTGGGGAGAGCAATTTTAAATAGTTCTTACCAGTGGTCATCACGGTCCGGCACTGGTCAGTAGTGGTCAGTAGTGGTCAGTAGTGGTCAGTAGTGGTCAGTAGTGGTCAGTAGTCGGATCTGCACTGGTCAGCACTGGTCAGTTCTGGTCAGTTCTGGTCAGTCCTGGTCAGTCCTGGTCAGTCCTGGTCACTCCTGGTCACTCCTGGTCCCCAGTGGTCAGCCCTCCACGAATGGCCTGGCGTAGGCCCGCGAGACCCGTTCCCCCTGGATGCTCCAGGGGTACTGAAGTAATGGTACTACACATACTCCTTGCTAGGATGGTGAAGGGTGGGGAGACCCAGTGTCAAGTCCAAAGTCGAAGTTAACAGTTAAGATTATCGCCTGACCTATAGAACTTTTTCGATTGATCCTACTTCTTGGCCATTCCTGGATCTTCACTGGCCTTGCTGACCTTAATATCAACCTCATTGTTGACCATCGATGACCATAAGCTAACCATTGCTGACCATAGAATAACCAGTAACCCATTAAAACTATCACAAAGTCGAGGATTAAAGCTTTCTTATAAGGATCCCCTTACAATTTGATGCGTGATCTTTTTAACATTTTATTCCACTTTGAAGGAATGTATCTTACGAAATTTTATTCGTGTAATTGTCATTTACCATTATTTCAATATTTTTATGTTCGAACAATGGGTATGCATATTCACGGTATGCTCATATTAATGACAGACAAATAATTATATATCCTGTTCGTGTGTAGAAATATATTATAAGAATAATATAAATTAAATAAGGTTCGATGAGGATTGTCAAACACATACAATGAATTCATGTAATATTTGCTTCGATGATCAAGCATTAGGAAATTTACTTTACTTTGAGTTTTCTTCTGTACTTTAAGATAGACGAAAATTAGCATAAATTCGAGGATCAAGGTGGATAGAATGTGACAACATTTTATTTAAATACAACATGGTTAAACTAAACTTTAATCTTGGTGATTATCAGAACGGATACTTGTGTCACCATTCGATTCTTCGACCACGGAGCCCTGCAAAAGGTTCGACGTTCGTCTCACCGATGAAATAGAATTTAATCACAATTATTTAAACAACTCGTCGATGCTCGAAATCGTTCTTGAAACGAGAGGTCCGATAAAGGTATCGATCGTAAAATTAGTACAACTGCGAGGGTCGAATGTGGAAACTGAGCTTTGACGAGCGTGATATGTATCCTAGATCGTTGGATTTATTAATGACATAATAACAGGTTTTCTTTTTTGGAATTATAGTCGGAGATCTTCTTGAGCTCCAACAGACCGTCCTTCATAGAGAGTTTCTTCGCGACCACCTGATGAACGATATCCCTGACGTCTTGAGTGTCGTTTGTTTGCATCTGATTGACCAATCCGAGTTCGTGCCACATTTTTATGAAAAATGTACTGCAACCAGCGTTATATTTGCCAAACTCGCCGCTCTTCCAATCCCACGGCATCAGGTAATGATACGCCGGCCAGGAACTCTTCGCGAAGAAGAAGATACTGATGTTTCTCGGAATTCTGAAATTATTGGTAAGTAGATTATTATTATTTAGTTTTATCCTTATTTTTTAATCAGAAAACGTCATTTCAATGTTAATGAAATCTCGACGATCTTTGGTCGTTCCTGGGTCGATTTAAACAGGTCATTCCGTATAATGTGCACGAGACAGCCATAGTTCTGCTGACGTGTTGTAATAATCTCACGGTTCTGCTATATTGTTTGACGTTTCGAATGTGGGACTCTTTTTATGGAATTAAGTGATTTGCAAATAGCCAATGATCAGCGATTTTATAACAATCGAATAATTTATGCAGAAAATGGCTGGTGTCCCTTATACATTCACGATCAGACCATTATCGTCGAGTATCGACTTTACGTTGTATCGGAATCGATAAATATTTCATACGCTAGTCACTGTATATCTAATTTGCGATTTACATTATTTGGCGTGTATGCCGTCGTTGTCTATAACAACGGTGCCGTGGCTTTTCGGCATTTTGAAGAAAAGAGTGTACAGCAAAGAGATAGTATCGAAAATGGACATTAACTTGTTCCCTTCGTTGCACCAGATCACCATCGCGCTGTTTATCAGCCAGGACATGTTCACCGTTATCGCGAATCGTAGTATACCAGCGATCAGTATAGTGAGCGGCATCGTTTCGTCCCAATATTCCAACGGCGCGTTCAATGGTAACAACAATCCAAATATTCCAAACAGCACCCAGTAAAATCTTTAAAAAAGCAATGAAAGACGAACGAATCTATTATGTCATCTTTGATTTCACAGAGTTAAATAATAGTCGAGGGACTCGAAGTAACTTAAATTTCAGCCTTAAATTTCAAGGAACCTTTAGCCTTAAATTTCAAGGAAGAAAAGCTTACTTCTTTTGCACCCAAACGTTTAAATCATGCTCCATATCGCGCATGTCGATATCAAGTCTGGCCTGTTCGTAAGAGACAGTCGGGCACAGACAGTTGCTCATGTAATGACTATACAAGAATCCTTTGCTGTGATTATAGGGGTCCTTGTCGGTTCCATAATACTTGTGATGAAGCCTATGGTACAGTACCCAGTCGTATATCGGACCCTGTAAGACAGATATTTTAGGATGGACACGATCAACCAGAGTTAGAAAGTAAATTTGTTACATTTTACAATATGCATTTATCGGTTTCTTGTGTCTAAAAGTATACATACCACTCCTGCGAGGGTGTGACCCAACATGAGCAAGAATCTGAGCGATCCTACTGCCTGGAACGTCTTATGTGCCCATAATCTGTGACACATAGTCACACTGAGGCAAGCCACTGATGTTATGAATGCCGCTAAAAATTCCACGATTAACGATAGCTGTTATTATTTTCTATAACATCGAAATAAGCAACGAAGGGACAGTGGTGGGGCTAATTTTGTTAATCCAACTGTTAATCCCTTGGCTTACTAATTGAATAGTTCGAATTTTATAAATTAAATTCATTGCCTTAAAGCGATCATTTTACAACCGCACATTACCAAAGACAATTTAATATTTTCTTTGGAATCGCGCTTGAAAAAGATCTTCGGGGTCTCCGGTTTTGATAAAACTTTATACGTTGGTCTCGTTGAAACCGAGGGCCTTCTTAGGACTAAACCCGAACGAAACCATTTCGCGACGATTTCGTTGTTTCGTTCGGGGAAAAGTTACAATGTTTCTTACTGAAGAACACGGTCATCCATTTGGCGGAAGTGAACAGCAGCCAGATGGCATAGATACCGAGTACGTGTAAATGAATGTACCACAGTACGGCCGCCCATTTGATGTCCTGTTTCTTCGCGGGTTTCGTCGCCTCGATCGACATCCTGTTGCCGCAAGTAAAGCAAAGTTAAGTTTCGATGGTAGACCGAGGGTAGAAACTCGACGGAACTCGATTTTTCACTCACTCGCCGAAGAATCTAAACGCCTTTCACAGAGAACACTTCGATGGGAAAATAGTTTTATCGGTTGGATAAAATTACAAAGTGGAAACCTCTGGAAAGTAACTCGAAACGAGTTCCCCTTGTCTCGGGCAGGAAAATGGCGTAATCGATGGACGAAACGACGCGACTGAAAGCTCGACGCACCTCGGGCAGCCGTGCATCGAGGTTTACCTGACCCTCCGTAGTAAGAAACGCGTTTCCAGAGGTTCCAAGAGAAACTGCCACGACGTGTGACCAGTGTGGAACCTTCTTGATCGACCTCGTGGCCTCTGCTCGAATTTCATTATCGTCCAACATTTTACACCGTCATTTCCTTTGTTTTGGCATCGCTCGACGAAACGCGTTTGAATCGAATTGATCGAATTTTCTTTAGAGCCGAGATTTCACGTCGACGCATGGAAAACTACTTTAACCCTTACGATCATATATGCTATTAAAAAACAAAAAATATATCATTATTTACAAGGGTTAATTTAGGAATAAAAACTATTTATATAGATAAAATGAAGTATTTATTTAAAAAAAAATACATTTGATGATACACATTTCTTTCTTAGTTCTTTGTAATCTTCAAATGACTTGCATAGGTTTTCAGGGCCTTTAATTTCGATTGGCATATGAATAACAAATATTAGATTGATTCGTAAACTAACTTTTACCAGCGATTTCGCTGTCCTGAAAGCTAATTTAAATAATTCGTTACCGAATTCTAATTTACGAATGAATTTACGAATGAAACGTAAACGGAAGTCAAATATCGGGAAGGCTAAGGTTGTTTATGCAAACCATAAATGTTCACACACGAACGTACGAGTCTTTTGTAGTGTTAGTTAGCAGAGTTAAAATATGGCGCACTAGCTTCGCCTTCGATGCGATGCTAAATCTTCTCACACATCGACGAACTTTATGTTCCGTTTCATTACTATGTCTATGGACGTGTTACCTGTTACATATACAGTGTGTAAAAAATCTATTGGCACATTCGCTTTTATTTAATTATCTTTGTGTATTATAATAGTATATTAATACAAAATATAGATCTGTACAATCACCACAACATACCCGAATACTACCCCAATCCCTGAAAGTTAATCTAATAGAAAATCAAATACTTTGTATTATTATATTATTTGAATACGCAAAGATATATTTTAAAGCAAAAGAGTGTACCAATACTTTTTTTACTCACTGTAGATTTAATGTATCGTGACTAAATATAGGTCAATTTAAATTTGGATACATTGAAACGTATGCATCTATTTAAAGTTGCTTACGCAAGCTACAGAAAAAGAACGCAATAAAAATCATCGTCACTGAACTTTTTTTATACAGTATGCATCGCACTATTGAGACGAGTTATATTATTACTAGTATAGTATAAATATTATGCACAACAAGTAGATTGTGTGTAGTGGAACAAATTTTGTCGTCGAAATTGAAAAATTTCAAATCATTCTGGAAAAATTATTTTTGATTGCAGGGGTCAATTACAATCATTTTTGGTGAATAGACATACCCTCGAAATCCTAACCATTTTCGAGAAAAAAAATTCTTAAACGAAAATGTAATTTATGACCAGGAATGTTGCCCGAAATTTTCATGCTAATCATTAAAACGTCATAACTTCTGAACAGATTGGAGGATTTTAAAGTTTCGAAATGCAAACAACGCGTATTTTGGCGTAGAATATATAGAAATTCTAAAAATATTCGAAAATTTGTTCCTTACCTTGTGTAGCTGCCAAAAAATCGGTTTTCATCAGTCGATAAAAATCGAACTTTTTTTTTACTGGCGTATCTAGATGGCGTCGCGACCATGTATGCTTGCAACAACAATAATCTTTATCTTGTTGCACAATGTTACTCTGACTATGGATGCTTGTTTTGCCTTCGCTACCTTTTATGTTACGTTTTCCTTGTGACCATGGAGTCTTTGTAGGAAAATGTACGGGCGATAAATTAAATAAATAAAATATTCTACGATACAAATATTTCCAGTAACCTTGAAATAAAATACTATCTTAAAGTGGTATGCTACCAGATGAAATATTTTATTTTCAGAAATACACGTACGATCTGAAATAAAATATTTATTTACTGTTTACTAATTAAGATAGTATTTTATCCAGCTTTGACTATACTGCCTATTTCGCGCGAAGTTCGAATTGAGATGGAATATATTTCAATCTCATATTCCTACGACGGTAACCTGACCTATCGTTTTTTGGATTTCCCTGAGAATACAGTATTATGCAATAATTCGCAGAATAGTAATCAGCGACATTCGCTATCCTCGCGAGATATCTTTGCTCTTAAATCTATCTACTCTGTAGCGTAATTTTACACTAGCCCTCTTCTTTTAACACTTGTTTCGCGTTACAAATTACGCATAATTACCGGGGGTTGAAAAAGTTCCAAAAATAATTGTTTCGAACCGTTATATAAAAAGGTCGAAACTGTTACCTGAGGACCTTAACCCATACAATAATAGTTTTCAAGCTTCGATTACAACGTTTGCGTGAATCTGCGAATTATTATCTATCCTACACGTATAAACATTATTTAATCGACCCATTTTATGGGCACCATCGAGGTTTCACTCACGATTATTCTCTTCGCCACGATCAAACATTTTCACAGAGCGTAAATGTTGCGAATAAAATCATTTACAGACGCACATTTCAACGTTCGTATCTTCGATCATAAATATCACACTCAGTTTTGATTTTTCGGTGAAAACAATGCTGCACACTGTTGCGCACGCCAGGAGGAAGGTCTTTGAACTAATTCAGATCCCTAATAATAACGCGTCAAAACTCGCGTACCGATTTTCGATACCGGAGATTCCTCGCGAACACTTTTCGATCGTTAAAAATCTAAAACGATGCTCCAGTGTTTTTTTCACGAACGAAAACGAGACGTTACTGTTTCTTTCTGTCCATCAGATTCAGTTCTTGGAGATCCTCGATCGGGATATCGGTGTCGCCGTAACCCCAGACGTGGGTGCCGTCGCCAGATCGGTTCGCTCTTCGTCGAACCATCGTCGGGGACACGTATTTGCGATCGTACGCCCAACCGATGCACGCGAAAGCATCGATGAAACCGGTGGTCAGGTTGAACGTGTAGTTCCCTAATTCGCCCGTCTTGTAGTCCCACGGGAACACGTGGTGGAAGTTATGCCAGCCCTCGCCGAGGGCCACGATGGAAACCGCCAGATTTTCCACCGGAGAAATGTACCTGGAATTTAGTTGATTAGTTTTGAAATAATTGTCAGAGTCGAAGATTCGAATAGCGTTTCAGAGTTTTGAGTATTTACTTGTCGTATGGTCGTTGACCCCACATGTGGGCGATGCTGTTGACGAAAAATGCCATGTTGAGGGTCACGCAGAACCGGAAATTGAAATTCACCCAAAAGGACGTCCATATGGATTCCGACCAAAAGTACCAAGGCACGCCGACCGGAAGCGCGATGGTCAGGCAAACGAATAGTGGAATGTAGTATCTACGAAAGAAACGAGTGTCAAGTTCTATTCGTGAACATCCGGTTGAGGGAATGCATAAAATCGCGGTGGAAGTAGCGTTTAGGAATTAGGTATAATTATATTGTCTTCCCCCGCGTCGTATTTCGAGCAAGGTAACAGGAAGTGAGCCACAGATTCCATTCATACATTTATACTGACGTCTAGTGTATAAATAGTTATTAACATAGACGGTGATCGATGATCGCCCTCGACTGATTTTTTATTTGACATTAACTTTTTACAAATTAATTCTTCCAACGGTTGATCGAACAATTATATTTAAATTGAATTCACGTTCGGAAGTAGCATTGCACGGTTTTGCATATCCCGAAGTCGACGCGATCTATCGAACATCGAAGTACTTTGAAACACGTATCGTTCGCAATATCAGTGTTGTCTAAATAATTTTGCTTCTGTTTTACAGTAAAAAATTCCATTCCTGTTAGATGAATAGCACGATTGTAACATAATTATAGATCAGTTGAAGATAAAGTCCCAAATATTATCGCACTATTAATCGATATGAACATATAAATATCTACAGTCACGAAAGCTGGTTCAATCCAAAGTCTAAATAAAACTTCTCGTTCTCAGATTTTAATCTGACAATTTTAGACACGAAAGACCAACAATGCCAATCTATTTCTTACAGGTTTTCGAAATCATGGAGTATTAGATAATTAACAAGTGTTAGTGCCACACGTGCGCACATTTCGTCTGCGATTGAATTAATCACCAAAACGTTAAGTTAATACTGTACGCGATAAAGTCTATTAGATCGTGTGATAAAAGCGATATTGACGTTACAACGAATTGTGAGCGTGTTGCGTGTTAAATAATGTCTGACATTCTAAATTGGAATTGTATAATATTCGTCTCTACTTAAAAGAACTCTTGAAACTCGTAATGAAATAGAGAAACTGAAAATATCACCGATATAAATCCTTGCTTCGAACCCAAAAATTTACTGACTTTCGATTTATAGTCTCGTTCGTTCGTTTTACCTTTTCTGCCACATGACGATCGGATCGGCTTCCAGGTCGCTCATATCGACGGCCTTTCGCTTCAGGATGACGTCGGGGTGCGGGGTCGTGAAAAGCCAGCCCACATGGGCGAAAAAGAAACCCCTCTTCGCGTTGTGTGGATCGGCGTCGGTTTCGCTATACTTGTGATGTACCCTGTGATCCAGTGCCCACGCGTACACGTGTCTCTGTACAGGAAACACGTTTGTCGATCGTCTGAAAGTCCGGCTATTTTCGTCAGACACGGAAGAAGTTGGGCCAAAAATATTTTTATCACGCCGGGTCCGTGAACTTGGACGGGAGGAAATCTCGAATCATCCGCGTTACTTTTCTTTCGACAACTTTTTGGACCATGTTAAAATTATTTTACAGATATAGTGCATAGGTATTAATAACCGTAAAATACCAGTCCGATTTAATACGTTCGATATTTCGGATGATGCGAGTGAAATGGGAGTTGCAAGAAATTAAGCAGTGAGGTACAAACTTGTCCGCTTATGGTGAACAGGAAAATCAGAAGCACTCGTAGTGGCCATTTCGCTTTGTACGCCCTGTGAGACCATAACCTGTGCGCTCCGGCGGTTATGCCAAACGCGGAAATGTATATTGTTGCGAACGCTGCAACAGAACGAAACGGGTATATTTATAGTTTAATATTCGAAGTACACGTCTATATTCGGTCACGAAATTAATCGGGCGTCTGCATAATTTTGATATTATCTTATGTACTTTAAGTATACATACGATGAACGAAACAGATGGTAATTGTATACGGGATAATAAAATTCAAAAATTTTTATTTTCTGATATCACCTGCGTATTGCGATGTTAATGTACGATTCGATATACGCAAAGAGCGTTCCATCGAATAAATTAGTACGGAAATGATACTTTGTACCATCGCTATTAAAGCGTTTTGAATGGAAATCGCATCAAGTATGCAAAACGATAAGTCTCACGCACTTTGTCCGGTGAAATTATAATTGTTAGTTTATTAGACTAGTTTCTCATTATGCGCATACCCCGCAAGTAAAATAGTTCATAGGGGCAGGAATTACGTTTAAATCAGTCTATTGATTATTGATCACGGCAATTTCCCTATATTGTGTCATACGTAGACGAAAACGGTCTCATAAATTAATAATAATCGCACAGGAAATGCCTACTAGCGGTTTAGGTCACCACAATGTATTTTTACAACAGATATATCGTAATGTTCCGATAAGAAATCTAACTTCCGTTATTTACGAGGAAATAATTTTTTAAAACACTATATTATACATATAATTTCAGTTTGAATTAAATCCTGCAAAAACATACAGTAAAATTATTCTTCTTTTTATACAATGAACAGTGGGAATTAATTAACACAGATCCTAGATTACGTCTACCTTACAAAATGAACTCCTTAATGCTATTCGTTTGTTGTTTTTTAAATTCTGAATTGCGGATGGTTACACAACGTCCTATAAATAGTATGTGATTTTCCTATATCATTCTGTTGAGTCAATAACAAGAACACTCACCATCGAGACTGACTGTTACAGACACTAGGCGAAATTAGTCCAGTCACGAATTGTAAAGGCACAGTGTCACAAGTTACCAATTAAACGCAACATCCGAAATTGAAATTGCACGACACGAAATTACTATCAAGAACCTCGCATTAATTAACAGAGAAGTTGACTGATACAAGATAGGAATGTCCACATCCTTTACCGTCACCTATTCATGTGTTTCTTGAATCTCTAACTTGAGTTCTTGTTTTTAATAGAATTTTTTCTTATCTTATTATCGTTGTCTCTACGATTTTAATTTCGATAATCTGATAGATAAATGTTTTAAACAAGAATTGACTAGCTTTCGATTGACTAAAAATTGGGATGAAAGGCACATACGTGTTGCAAACAACTGTCGAAGGGTTAATTCGAAGGTAAACTCACCCCACAATGCGGTGAGGAGTTGTGCTTCGGTGAAAATGAGGTAGAATCCGTAAACGCAGCCGGTGTGGATGAAAATTTGCGCGATCAGGTCCGGCCATCTGATCCGAGATACGTATTTCGCTTTGCTGCTGTAATAACTCTTATCAGCGGTCAAAAAGTCGTCGGTTTCCGATAGTCTACGGTTCTTCGAGTCGATTTCCTTGTCCTTCGTCTCCCAAACTTGATGCACCGTGGGTGGTACGCGCTCCTTGCCCGGCGACATCTTTCTACTTCGATCCTTTCTTCAGGGAAATCGATTCAGATTCCAGCATCAGTCTTCGCGTTACGCTGTGTAGCTTCTTTCGGATCGCGGTGATCTTATCGACTCTGAAATCACAACGTTCTTTATCGAAGAATATTCCTCGACTAAAAGCTAGGGTCGTTTTAGCATTCGAGGAATTAAAGACACCAGAATACCCTGTATATTAATTAATCAACGCTTACAAATTTTGTTGTTTCGCGACTTTGGACAATGGCGAGTCATCTTGGAGCAACGGACCGCCGAAGATACATATTTTTATTTCGCTGTGCGGCTCGAGTATAGAGCTCGAAAAGCTGAAGGGGACTGAACGAGCCTAAATCAGCCAAATGTTAGAGAATACGCTCTATCGATCGTAGATATTGTCACCTGTGATATCGCCGTGGACGTTGATAAAGATATTTGTTTTCAGATATTCTTTGGTACGAATGATTGGTAACGATATTTTCATAGACCACGATAATACCGGGTTACAACGTTCGTAGGAAAAATTTGCAGATTCAGTTGAGAATGGTATTACATATATCATACTGTGAAGTATCAATTTTTACTCTGCTACAAATAGTAATATAGAATATATGAGAAACTGTCTTGTTTCGATAAGAGACCTCTGGTTATCTTGCTCTTTTTAACTGACAACGTATATATTTCACTTAGTGGAATTATTGTTGATCAATATACGAGTTCAACGACCCAGGATACTATAACCTTCAGATGACCTTAGTCTTAGATACGTGGAGAATTATTTTATTTCTGAGACCAAGGTCACCCAAAGGTCATATTATATAGGTCGTTGAGCTGGTTTCTTCACCGCCCTCCTCTTTTCAGTGGATTTTTCAGCTGTACGGGAAAAATCACTTCCGCGATTTTTACGACGAGCAGATTATTTCGTTCCGAAACATTACGTTCAAGGTCAGGTCGTTAGCTCCCTCAGTGTTCCCTGGCTGTCACTGATAAAGATGATATTTATTTAAGACGGTTCGTAGTAGTCGCAAACCCGAAAGATAGGAATGATCAACGGCAAACCCACAAGTATGACGTTATCATTCGTCACACGTTTAACATCTAATTGTATGACAGCGCGTTGACTACCAGTATACTTTTTTAATTTAAACCTTGTTAATTTTTTAACAAGAACCATCTAAAAAATTAATGCAAGTTACGTTTACTATCAGAGTTTACTATCTTTTGTAGTCCGAATTTTATGTTATCGCTTTTGTTGGAAAACATTGTTTTCCTATCGTTACCTAGATCGAACATGTGCAACAGGTGTTCACTCTGAGATTTCTTGGAAATGATAATCTCAAAACTTACGAGCGATCAAAGAATGACGCATAGAAAGATAAACATTGAGTCGGAGATAGATATGATTAATGTAGGTAAATTTTTTGTTAAAATATTCTCGAATTTTTTAAACGATTGTTTTGAAGACTCGAAGAACAGTACATTTTGTCAAATCTTAAATATGGACTCTGAAAGAAGCTGATTTTAAAAGCATTTTACAGGATCATAAAAATGTAGTTCAGTGTCCATAGCGTTTATAATAACAGCAGCAGTACTGTCTATTTACGTAATTACGTCAGTAGCAAAACACTGTCGTGCAAAGTACCGTGGTAGCGATAAGAGTTTCGTCAATAAAAAATACAATGTATTATATAATGAATTATACATTGGCACGTACACACATAATCAACCTGATCTATCATAGATTAAGAAGATTCTAGTCTGACACATTGGAATTCTCAATTTTGTTTATTTTTCTTTTTCTTGTAACCTAAAATTTAAAAAATATACTTTTGAAATTAACACTAAATTTACGAACATTGGTTACACATATTTTTATTGGATATAAAAAGAAGAAAAAATTAATCTTATTCATATTCTCCTCTCATTACAAAGCCAATATTTTACACTTAAAATAAACTTATGCACCCTCGTCTAGAGGCGTACACAATTTTAGATGTTTCTTGTGTTTTTACGGAATATTGAACTGAGAAACGAGGGTCAAATTTGTGTTTCGACAATTTAATTACAGCGGCGGGTGGCTAGAAAGTTAACGAAGAGTAATTATGGTATCCGTGAGGATTTTATTAACGGTTCTCCATCGACGTCTCGACGCGCGTCTGGTCTAGAGGTCGTTGAATAAAGAAATGGCTAATTACAACGTAGGTGACGGTGGTCAACGACGGGTTGACGCAACGATACGCAAGGCACAAAAAATAATCTGGCACAGACGCGTAGGTGCGATCGTAATTAGCGTCGACAGCATCCCACGATGATCGTAATTGAGGGAAAATAGCAATACAACGCCAGGCAGTCGTGGTAATTGAAAATATAGTTATAAAAAAAATTAAATAAAAAATACACGAGGTGTTTGAGAGCTCGAAGAATCGTGAATCATAGTGTTTAAGAGCTATCGTTTACTAGGGAACGCACAAGCATGGAAATCCATTTTAGAATAGGATTGGATGAAAGTTTTTCTGTTTTTTTTTACAGTTTAATTTTACTAGCAATTGCATAAATACTGTTTACGTATGTATGTATGCCAGATTAAACATTCGGCCCGCATTTACAAGCAATAAATCTATTAGCAAACGCGGAGCCCACCTGCGGACAGTCGCGTTAAAAAATATATGGCGGGCATCACAGGGTTAATAGGAATTTATTGTTAGGAATTTATAGTTCACGGTCGAATTGCTCTTCCTTCTGATAGCCCTTGTTTACGAGATCTCCTGACCGTTTCTTGATTAAAGTCGACGCAAAGCAATCGATTGGCGACAGCGAAACCGTGGGGATCGCTCGTAAACGTGGATCGTTCCTACATAATTTTCTTTCTTTCCGGGGAAAAAATCTTATCAACCTACGCAGCCCTCTGCAATTCAATCGCAAGATTAGAATGTATACTTTTTCCGACCACGATAAATGTTCATCCAAACGTAAAGTAACTCGTGCCCCAATTCTCAAAGAAATTTTACGTTACTCCCACGCAATCCACGCCAGCCGGGGCTCCGAAAGTGTTAAAAAGTTGGTACGTTTCGCGCCAAACGTGCAAATCATCGTTGTAATTTAAACGTGAAAAGTTTGTCATCCGGTTGTGAGGAAATTGAGCACAACACGAGTTCCGCGGAGCGAGCTAACACATCGGTGTATATTGACGAATCCCTATAAATAATTGTATTCGTCACTAGACCAAGGCCGAGTGTAGCACGAACCGCGTGCGATTCCTTGGAGCATCTAACCGTTTAACGAGGCCGCGTAGACGGTTACACGTGTCGCGAAAAATCGAGTAGCTGGCGGTTCGGGGTCATCCATCGGAGGGTCATTGAAAAATATTCTGGACGTACCTGTAGCGCGCGGAGCACACGCGCGAACCGGAAGAGAAACGATGCGAATTACTCGCGCACTCGATTGCATCCAGGAGCGCGTGGCGACGTGCACAGAACCGCTGGAAAACTGAATCAAAGATCCCGATTCACTTCCGAGCGGAGGGCTTATTAAAACGTATCGCTCTTGCGTTTATCTTTCACGACGATCGCAAAATCGCCCTCTTATCAGATACACTCATTTTTACGTTTCGTTTCTCCGAATGTTTCGAGGCATTGCCTTAGAGGAAACGTCGAAAATAGTTCAAAGATTAATTATTATACTGTTGATCTCGTTAAATAAGCCGATAAGCTTTCGAGGATCGTACGGTAACGTTGTCCCGGTCACTGTTCGCGATATCGTCATCGAAGAACCGATAGAAATCGTCGGCGAATCAGGCGTTTCACCGCCACCTGCACAAACTTTCCTCTAATCTCGCGGTTTTCTCGAAAATGTCACGCAGGTGTTCACGGTCCGCTTCTATCTAAGAACCGATTTCGTAACCTCGAAACTCCCTATTTCCGGAAGGATCTTCGCGTGTTTCGCGTTTCGTTCCACGCGCCGCGTAGAATAAATACTGCTCCTCGCGATGACTAGAGGACCTCGAGTTATAAAACTCCTCTTGTACTCTCTGCGCGAACTCGCGCCGCACGAGCCACGCCGAAAGATCACGGATTGTCACGAAGCTACCATAGATCTCATAGTTTTTCATAAATAGTCACCGCCATTTACTCGCGTCCAACTCATATTTTCATTTCTGAACTGTCTACGTCGTCCCGGGAATCTTCCAAAACCGGGCAAAACTATATTATTCGACAACTCGAACCTCCCCTCACGAACTTTCAAAGAATTCTACAATATTTATGTTTACTTTATTTCGAATTACTCTGTTCGAAGCGGACGTGTTTGCTTAGGTGTACAGTGATAGTGACATAAGTCGAAACATTTTTATATCACTTCGAATCTAATTCATACTAAAATTGAATTGCGATAATATTTATCGTTTCACGTGACTTTCATGGTATCGCGAATATTTTGTTATCGGAATTTGGTTCTATGTTCGTAGACTAATCGACTAAGTATGGACATACTATTCAATATTTAATAATCCTGTAAAAAGACATGGAACTACAATTCGTCTGCTGCGCACGCTATGCATACGTAATTTGTTTAATACAGATAAATGATCGTGGTTTCGGTTACATGTTGACCTAAGAAACGTATACTGAATTCTTTCGATAAGGATTTCGTATTATGACTAGATAGTTGATTCATACTCCAGGCGCGGTGACACAACAGCATTATATAATGAGTTGAAAAATTCTTAATGAGTCCCGTGTTGTTTATAACTAAAAACTGCGCGACTGAGCTACGGTATTAAATAGTCGCGAAATATAGAATATATGGACAACTCCAATCGTTTGTCATGGTTTCTCTGCTGCTCGATGCGGCTCAATGACAACAATAATTATTACATACCAACGTTACATAAGTATCAGCCTTCTTTCTTGACGTCTAGAGTTTACTTGAACCTTCTGTTTTATGTTCGCGAACCAAGGTTTAGCTGTACTTGGTTGGAATTAATTTCATTCCCAGCGCGATAAGACTGGCGAGCTTTCTTATTTTTATTACGCGTTTTCCAACTGTTCCACGAACCGATTATTATCCTTAACGGCATTCCGTCGCCCTAAATTATGAGTTCGATCGCGGCACGTGCCGTGAATAAACGTTGTAAAATTTTCCGTAAGAGTCGAAGGAACGGCAGGATACGATTACGCAATCAGGCTTGCACGCGACTACTTCGTGACGTTGGTCATTCAACTTTTACGCGAGATGAATATCGAACGTTACGAATCAGTCTGTTATACTATGATTTCGAATACTGTTTCCAGTTCATCGATAGTATCGAGCACCGGTGTTTTCAACCCTCGAATGACAGACTATCTTACGAGTACTCGTTGAAGTATATTCTTCTCTTATTAATTTAAATCTATCTCTTATTTTAGGCGCAGTAATTCCTTTCTGTTTAGCGAGGCGTCGTTCAGGAAGTTTTTAAATCACTTTGGACTGTTCGTCTTCTTCGAAACAATCGTGTCGAATTCGTCGCAGGAATTCGCAGCGTTTGCGATGAAACTAGAACCATCCGGTCGCTGGCGTCTGTGCTTCCAATACGGTATACTATAATGGCAATTCGCTATAAATGAAAAATTTCTTACGAATCGAGCAGTTGTTTTTGAAACTGGTACAAATCTATTTTTTCCTACATCGAGATATTTATTCGTGCGAATGAAAATAAATCGTGGACGCGAATCTGAGTATTTGAACGAATGCCTGTCGCTAATAGAAAGTAAGTGCGAAACTCCATAAGTCGGACGAACGTAAGTATGGTTATTTGCATTTGTAGACACCTTGGCGACAGCCTTGACCATGATATATGCTGTAAATAAGAGGGTAGCGATTAACCGTTCCAAATGAACCGAGCTAACTCTGGTGCGAAGACTTCTGGCATGTCGTCACGGTGTCAGGTATGGCGTAAAACAGAAAAATAAACACAGTCGACTCTGAGTTTAATGTGCTAAAGACGACGAGCAAGGACGGTCGATGTTGTTGAGGAGCGAATTCTGGGACCATAGTGAGTCAGACTCGATGCAGAAGATGACAGTCGACTGCCAACATGAAGTACCGCAGGAAGAAATGGACATCGCACGAAGAAGCATGGCTGTTTAAAAATTTACTAAAATCAGGGGGGCTGATTCGTGACGCACTCCGTATATAACATTTATTGTAATATTTACACGCAACGTTTATCGAAAGTCCTGTCGCCGTACTGGTGCCTCTTCTGTATTATACATTAATAAACAGCGCGTTTTCACGCCATATCGAGCGACAACTTTAATGCCTATAAAAAATTAAAAATTTACATTGTCGTAAGCCGATGTCTCCCAGTGTCGAGGCATTATAATGTGTGGGAAGGTCACGCAGTCGCGTGATAATGGTAACAAATGTCATGACTCATAATATCACGTCACGATGCAGCTTAATGAATCTGGTATGTAAAAACAATAAAATCTGGCGTAACATATGTAGATTGAGAAGAAAAGATTTTCGTCGTAGATTTCTCGAGGGATGGGATCGTTCGGAGAAGTTTCGAGGTCGAGGGACCAGAAACGGCCCTGAAGTCCTCGAAAACGACGACGGAAAATTACACAAAATCACACTAATTGAAATTAGGTGGCGCGTGCGGCGACCAATGAGGCGAACGGAAGGAGAAAACGACCGGCGACAAAAGAACAGGCCCGCGGCCCTCTGCCTTCGTCTTACAACGACGATTGACAAGGTAAGTGCTCTTCTTACGACTCCCTTACGGTAATTTGCGCGAAACGGGTCTCTGGCGCTGTACCTGTGACCGATAAAACCGAACGGAGAGGAAAGTTCAGTGCATTTAACCGAAGTGAACAATAGAACAAACACAAGCATCTGAATCGTGTGCGTCGCAGTGAAAACTCTAAACTTGGAGGTACGTGATCCATGAATTCTTATATTTAAAAATATTAAATATTAAATATTAGTGGTTCTCGATATGGCTAACGATCTCTTCTGCTAGAATCAGTGCAATTCGTATAGATGTTTAATATAAATGAAAGAGACTTTTTAGACAATTTTGCTGTAGAATACTCTTTAATGCGGGGGAAAAAGAGCAATGGGGGTGGTATTGTTTTCCTGTTCCGGTACCTGTTTGCTTTCGTAATCGTTTAAAAAATGAGACGTGCAACGACCCGAGGAATTACAGAAACCTCGTCTACCAACGGGAAGCAGCGCAACTTCTGCTCTGGGGCAGCACCAGACGGTTCGATTCCATCTCCCATAGACACCCATTGAAATTTACCCTATCAAAGACGTCGAAGACTATCACTCTTTTGAAAAGAATCGTCGAATCTCCTGCGGTTCGAGTCCTCCCCGTTGATCTGATTTTATTTTCCCGTTTCGTCGAAGCACGCGTTAACCCCTTAGTTTCCGGCATCCCCAATATGGCGATAGTGGCGCCACGGATCGATCGAACAACCCTACGAGCCGGGTACGCAGAGTGTCTTTAGAATTTCCTAAATATTCGTGGCGGTCTTCTCGATTTTGCGATGGCGGCGCGCATGCACCAGTGGAGGCTGGTGTCGGGGGTGCGATAAACCGAAGATCCCTGGGGAAGAGAGAGAAAGAGGGAAAGAGAAGGGGTGAGTTTGGCCCGTGCAGAGAACCGCAGTCCAGGCAGGGGTGGTTCGATGGCTGCCGCAACCCCGGCACCGGTGCGGCCAGCCCCGCTTTTTTTCGTTTCCCACTCGCCTTCTCGACTCGAATTTCGACCGGGCGAACCGCGAGCCGACCATTTACCAGAGACTTCATCGGTCGACGAGTGAAAGTTGGTACGCTTGTGAATCTGGGATACCCATCAGCAATGTCGTTTCGCAGCGCGTCGAGATCAGACCGTGATTACTGGACGTTCGATCGTTTTTAATTGCTCACGCGCGACTCGATCGTTATTTTGTCTCGAAGCCTGGACGAACCTCGACGCGATGTGCTTCTGACACGCGATGGTTCTCGAGGCCGTCGTTCGTTCACGTTGAAACCGGAAACAAAGCCTACGAACGTACGCGATAAAAGATCGTCGGAGAAAGGCGTGACTTTTGCCCGTGTCGCCGATGTTCTCGAAGCTGAAAAATCGCGAAAGGCGCCAAGATCGAACGTCCATTTCGACGAAATGATTTTGTCAAGCGTACGACATTATTATGGGTACCGCTAGTAGTATCGTCGAACGCGAGAGAAATAGTGCACGCATTAACAGGTACTGGGGACCGTAATTATGGTTTCGGATAGAAAATGCCCTGTCAGTAGACGATCAGCTCTCGCTCTATCTCTCCTTTGCCTTCTTTATATGTTTTCTCTGTTACACTTGATCCGTAGCTTCGATCGTAAGGTCCTATCGTTCGTAGCTTTAAAAGTTAGCTTTCGACAGGGCGAATCGCGTAATTTGATTAATTTAGTAGTTAGTTATAGAATAAATTAAACTGATCAAGTTACGTGATTCACTCTTTATAATTAGTAGGGGTGGATAGATACCCAAGATTTAAAAGCTAATCCAATTTTCGACTCTGGGATACCCACCCCAAATATTTAGTTGTTAGTTTTAAAGAACGTAAATCCATGTAATCTCTCCAGAGTCAAATTGTTTTGTTTGAAGTATAGAGTTTATTTGCAAATGCCCTACCCCCTGTCAATTTTTCCTAAAACTTCATTTTTCATTTTTAATAATTTTGTTTGGTGTCCTACAGAAAAGTTGTCTAATACTTTTTTGTAGGTATCCATGAGCACTACTTCAGAACAAAGTTTCATTGAAATATATTCACAATTGTAGGAGTTATGGCTGTTTGAAAATTGGACCATTTTTATGGGGTTTTTCTCATTTTGCGGGATCAAGGACCAACTTTTCGAATATTTTTGCGGTTTGTACATATTCGCCACCAAAATACGCGTAGTTTGCTTTTTTAAACATTAAAATCGTCCAATCCGTTCAGAAGTTATGACGTTTTAAAGATTCGCATGAAAATTCGGGCAGCCATTTCTGGCCAGAAATTATATTTTCGGTAAGGAATTTTTTTCTCGAAACTGAGTAGGATTTCGGGGGTATGTCTGTTGACCAAAAATACTTGCAATTGACCCCTGCAACTAAAAATAATTTTTTCAGAACGATTTGAACAATTTTTTTTTCGCCGAAAAATTTCAGCACATACCCGATTTTTTTTCTCGAAAATGGTTAGGATTTCGAGGGTATGTCTATTGACCAAACATGATTATAATTAGCCCCTGCAACCGAAAATAATTTTTCCAGAACGATTTGAAATTTTTTAATTTAATTGTTAATAACTTTTTAACGAAGCCTCCATCAACAAATTGGTATTCTTGATTTTCGTCTTATTTTGGCCTCTAGAATCCCCCATTAAAATTTTTCCCAGGAGTGGCCAATCACTCTGTATACGTATACATATTAATATATTTTTAATAATATTATTGGTAAGGTAAAGGTAACCAGTTATATCGATGCTAGGGTTAAAGAGCATACTCCAATTTTTTCTCTCGCTCAAAATTACAAATTTCTTCCTGAAAATTGAACGACAAACGCTTCCTTGACCCATTGAGCCGAACAACAGGTGCCGTTTCCCGTTATCGCATACACGTCGTTGTTTAAGAGACGCGTAACAAAGTCTCCGCGAACGGAAGTCGTAGAAAACATTTACAGCCGAACTGTAAACCCACTTTCTAGAATGGTACGGCATTCACGATTTTATTTTCGATCGTTCCTCGATTCTTCTCGCGGATACGAGAGTTACAAAGAGGAGTGCTAGGTACCGTTTGGCAGCCAGAACCGCCTCCGGGCGTCGAGAGCCTGGTTTGTTCCGTTCTGAACGGAACCTCACCTTCGGGCAGAGTTCTTCGGTCCGTTCTTCATTTTTATTCGACTTCTCGAACCTTTCTCTCCTCTCTTTCGTTCCCGTCGGTCTGTCTCGCGTTCGTTGCTCGATCCTCGAATAGATTTAACCGAGATTCGATCGCGGGAGAAAGTTTTACTTCTGTCTTCCTTTCTATCGGGTCACCCCTCGAAGTTTCCGCGGCTCTAAATCTCGCGTAAGTTCAAATTCTATCGGTTTTACACCGAGAAACTATTGACTTGCAAATGTATAATTAAAACTGTTTATTCTCACCTGTCAAACGATGTGATACTTTTTATTTAAGTTTCCTTTTTTTATATCGAACGTACGAAATAGTTTTTCTTGCTATCCATCTAATCACGTTCGCGTAGTATGATTAACGTTGCGGTAGCGTTGCCAAAGTGCTAACTGCGTTTCCGAGAAGTCGATTAGAAGTGTGCCTCGGTACATCTGTCGTTGGGAACAATCTTCCATGGCGTTCGAAAACTCCTCGACTTTCGACTTTCTTTCCAACGGATCGTTAAGGCTATTAAAGTCACCCAAAAATCGTATCGCGAATAGCTAGCAAAAAAGGACCGCCTGAACCGTTATTCTCCTGATCGTTTCGAAAAACGTTTGGTGTTTGGTCGGATTACTGACAGTACTGCCAGCTGGCCGCTACTGTCGCGATCGAAGACTCGATTATATTGACCCATTAATCAAAAATCATGTTCGCGTAATTTATGAAATTCGACTGTACTTTTGTGTTGCATTATATAATTATGGCCTAAATATTTAACGATAACTTTGAATCTTTGATACTTCGAAGTAGGTCAAGTGCACACTGAGTGACAGTAATAGTTTTATTTCCATGAGCGAGAAACGTATGTAACAGCCACTGTCACCTAAATATTAAACGAGAAATTCAATCAATCACCATTCCTATAAAAAATCTTATTACTCTTGTAATCTAGCCCGTAATATTACTAAGAAATTAATAATAGCATACCCTGTGCTATCTTTTTGGCTGGGTGTGTGTATCACAATATATAGCAGACCCGAGAAAGTTAAACAATTCTCTCTGAAAAAGTCAAGAAAGGGTATCTCAACCGGATAGTGCAGCCTTGACGTCGTCTAGCTTGCTAAAATTAAATATTGGTCGATGCATTGGATGTTTATCTATAACAAATGTTTGTCAGGGAGACATAGAGTCCTTCTACCCGTTCGAGAATCGTTTCGGAGAAATCGCGATAATGATTTGTCATTCCCTCGGGGGCGGAAACCGAAATGCCACGAAGCAATTAGAAACCGCGTCTTTGTGCCACTTCGAACTGCAAATGATCGATTCGAATCGACTATCGAGCCTCGCTAAATGCGACTTTTCTCTTCCTGACCCAACGTTCTCCTATCTTTCCTTCTGGCTACCTTGACTTCTTTTACCCTGGTCGTTGCGTCAATTATGGTACCGATATACATACATTATCAAGTCAACAGAATTATTAGCTTTCAACGCGTTTTTCTTCATTTTCCTTAACATTTCGCCCTAGGAATGCTTATTTTATCTCCCCAACGTGTTAATAAATCATTTTAGTCAAACGACAGCTGATGCAAAGGCATTTCGGAACGCCATCGACGTTTCCTCAATTAAGACACTAATTAGCCACGAAAGTGATCATCTCGTGACGCTTAAATTTCATTTAAATACTGTTTCACGTTTTCTGGTTTGTTATTTAAAACACTTTAAAGGCATCGGTACTGTATGTTTTATATTAACGCGTTGCATTTGCAAATTCACCGAGCAAACGAAGTTGTCCCCGTTGCAAAAAATTCAATTCCGTCGTATCATTGAATCAAATCTGTACTCCAATTACATACATTAAGAAATCGTTTAAAAAAGCACATTGAGAACATTGAAACGACAATTACGTAAATTGTTATTGTTGCGAATTGAAACAGTTCTTCCAAGTGAATCTCACGCCTGGCAGAAATATATTCCGAAAATGTGTGCAACAAAGGAAATTACGAAACGCGTCGTGTCGCTCTTTGTTACGAAAATCACGGCGCTTATTCGATCACCTTGCAACGTAAATATTAAGTTAGCCCTTAAATAGTGTCGTTCCTTATCGTACTTTATATAAATATCTCGTTTAATATTATAGCGTAGCAGAGTATGAAAACTTTTGCCCTCGATTCTTCAAATTCCTCCTCCCATGGCACGCAGAATTTTTGCTCATAAAAGTTTATATCTATGCTCCGAGGAACGCATTAAATCAACTCGAAGAAGAAACAGCCCCGAAATTAGGCCACCATAGTAGAAGCAAACGAAATTAGTCGAGCAACAACCTCCTAAGAAGTCTGTACTACCGTTAATAGGTATTAGAACACCTATTTTGTATGGAATAATTTCGAAGTAACTGTAATTTTTCATTTTTATTTAACATTTTGTATTGTAAGGCGAAACAATGGATTTATTTCTTGAAAAGAACTTGGGGCCCTTCTTGGCCTTAACAGTCGTTCCAAAAACATTTATTCCACAAGAAAATATTAGTCCGCTTGGATATCTTCTGAGAAAACAGCTCACAACGCTTTATTTGGACGGTATAACAATATCAGGTATCGTACTTATGGCTGTCAGCGTATGACACTCGATCAAGTACTGAAATCATTTGCATTATCATGGTCATGTAAATTCATCGTGTTCTACTACTGTCGTTAACATCTTTTTCTTTACAACTTTTTACTTTTTTATGTAAGAACAAATTATACCAAACGACGCGGAAACGCGAGAAGACCGAAAGGAACGCGTAAACATTCTCGCCCGTCGATGGAAGTCGTTTCTAGCATTTTCCATATTCGTCGAAAAAAATTTGAATAAGAAACTCATGTCCGACGGTGTGAAATTTTTTCAACGATCCGTTTATTTATCCTTCTCGGATTTAATTAATACCGTGGCAATGCCAAATTCTCGAAATGTCCGTTTTACGAACGACCATGTAAATTCCCGTGGCGACCACACAGAATATCGTACGACCGTCTGCCTTGAACGAATATTCTTTAGTCGAGGACCGACGTAGAACGAACACTATTCTTCGCGTCTTCATTGTTCGGGATAACGCGTCCTTTGAAAATCGGCGCGAGAACGAACATGTTTTTCTTTAACGAGTCGCCAGGGCCAAACTTCTAACTACGTGTTATTTAAATAATAATACAAATTGTCCTTGGGTTAAAGGGCTGATCGCTCACCCTCAAGTGGAATTTCCAAAGAAGTTGTTTTAATTTGTGAGTTTTTGGAAAATTACGGAGGAACGACCTCTGGAAAGGTAAAAATGGGAATTTCGAAATGAAAAGGATCGATATCGGTCGATCGGCTAGGTGTTTCATAATTCGGCCATAATATCCCCCCATTTAATGCGCGCGCAGTGCACGGGACGCGCAGCTGGGTCGAAATCCGTGTTATGGTGGGTCATTTTTTAGGGCAATCCGCCAGTGACGGCACGCGGTCGGGTGCGTGGGGGATTTGGTGTCGACGCGGTTTTATGAGGCGGCGCGTAGTTGATAAGTAGGACATACGCTCTTGCATCTCGGTATTTCGTAGTGAACTCGCAGTCAGATCGGATCACCTGTAGCACATCGGGGACGTTGTGCTTAACACCGGTTTGTGGAAACATTTTCTTCGTGGCACGCGCAAACAAGAGGTTCCTGGTTCGATTGGACGCTTCGTTCCCAGTAAGTCGTAATTATTTCCAACTTCGCGTCCGGTGGTGCTTCTACGTTCGAAGGGATCGAGAGGGTTCGGAAAATAACCGTTTCAGACTGTCGCGTTATCGGTTCTTCATCGAACAATTGTAGAGAATCGAGATAATATTACGACTATCATTTGGGAGAATGGTCCTGATGCAATATCGATTTTGGTCACGGTTCTATTTCGGTTTACGAGTGCTTTAGACGTCGTAATGATAAAATAAATAAACCAATTCGAAATCGTTTCCTATTCGATAGGACGAGAAACTCGGAGCGGTTTGTTTGCGCTCGTTTCTCAGAACCGGTAATTAACATTTAAGGACGCGTTTGTTTTCGTCACCGCTGAATTACCGTGGCTCTTAATTACAGCGGGTGGGTCGAAAGGAAATGTGTTCTACGCGTCAACATCGTCCCTTCGGACAATATAAAGAAGGAAAAAATTACACTAGGGTGGAGGCGTTTAACCATTTGTATGACGTGCCGGCGCGGTGTGTTAAATGACATTATGATTACGAGTAACGTGTCACGTTGCTGATTCCGCTCGCTTATCATTCTCGAGGCCTCGCAATTGTACATCGTTTGGCGTCTATAAGAAACCGGAAAACGGGCCACGTTGTGGACACGTACGCTGGCGAATACTGTGTAACTTTCAAAAACTGGAACAAGGAAGTACTACACTCGATTAACTCGTATCTCGAAACCCGTACAACGTGCAAAATGTTTATTTCGCGATTCAGTTTCCACGAAAACCACCCTACTTGTCTAGTAGTTGTCCGAAATTTGTCTCGATCGCAACTCGATCCTATAGATTGGATATTTTATATATACGAATGTATTCACGCTTTCTTGGTACGCTTTCTTAATTACCTGCTGTGCTTACTAGACTGGAATCGAATCATCCTAATGATCCGCGATGCTGAAAGAAATGACGATTCAAACTGTGGGAAAAATAGATGCCATTTGTAATTTCACTAGACACGCTTTTGCTCGAGAAATCGCTGAAACGCACGCGAGACGATTTCATTCTGACGTTTTCTAGCTCTCGGCGGATCTTCCTTCCACGCTCGGTGTTTATTCAAATTTTGAACGCTCGACTCGTTCAAGTAGGGATGAAATTGAAAATTTTCGGATTAAAGAGACCGAGTGGCTGGCAAAGTAATTCTACGGCAATTAATTACGCCACGTAATTAACCTTTACGTGACTAGCGAAAAGTAAAACCGACGCGGCGGTGTGCTCCCGAGCGAATTCCCCTCCTCTTTGAAGACGAACCCTCTTCATGGGGAGATCGTTGCCTGAAAAGACTCTCTATTTCCTCGAGCCTATTCATTCGCTCTCTTTAAAATTTCACGCGAACGATAGCCACGTGTTCCCCTGTACAGTCATCGAACAAAGAAAATATTCGTCACAGGGTCCAGGAAAAATTAGCAGACGCATAACCCAGTCTTTAAGCCGATACTTGTTGTTTACAAAAATAATTCTATCGTTGTCACGATAATAACATCAATTATCGATATATCTTTATCATGGTTCCGGGTAAATGTTGTCGTTCATCGCGCAAAGTTAGTTCTCGCCCGAGCTTGTTCGACGATCGGCCTTTTCGTTATTCTTTTCTTCGAGCGTTAATGTCAACGCGGAGGCCCAGACAAGGCGATCGTGATTCATCTCGTGGATTCACTCTCTGTTTCGCCGTGGATTACTTTAATTGCGCTTGCACTCGAGAATTGTGCAACGAAGGACACACGCCGAGATTGTTCGGAAGAATTTAGATTAACGATGGGAAACTGGATTGTCTCGCGACACGTATCACCGATCATCTTGTGAGTAGGATCGACCTCTACTCCGGTTCCGACTTACAAAAATTTTAGGAGCAATAAGTAAACGGTACACCGTTGCAAACTGAAATTTTTTAAATAGCACGACGTGGAATATGGTTTGCAATTCTTACTCAGATCATAAAAAACACACAATTACGCATACTAGATAAACACGATCGTTTGTTTGCGAGCTTTGTGCATTTGCATTTTGGTGGACGTGGCTTAGAATTAGAACCAATTTAATTTAAGAATTCAAATTCAAATATATGAAATATTTTCGTTCGATGAGAATAAGAAGCACAGAGATCACGAGTGACTTGGAAGGGGTTACGAGCCGTATCGGGTCAGACGTGGTAGTCAGCCATCGTTTAAAAATTATTCGATATCAGTCCCCGTCTACTCACGGTGTCACATTCCCCTTAACCCTGGTCCCAGCTTTCCAACTCCGCCTTCCACTGAATATCGCTGCTGCTTAGGCACATATGTTTCGTCGTCGCGGCAGAAATTGTTAGCTCGGTTCGATCGCGGTAAGTTTATCGCCGACCTTGCAGTTTTTCTTCCACAAGTTACGATTATCATCGCCTGGTTATTTCACCGCCTCGGCCAAAACCGCGCTGACGGTTCAGTCGTTTGCAAAAGCGCTCCCATTCGACAATCGATTTCCGTAATTATGAACCAACGTAAAAGTCCTACGATCATTACCATTGAAATTAAAATTATTACTTTACCACGTCAGTCAATTGCATACGTAAATTTTCACGCATATTAATGCACGATAGGGGAGAATTGGGTCCGGGAAGTCGAGTTGACTGGCGACGTTTTCGACGAATCGAACGTCTCCGGTCGAAAGTAGTTTCGTAGTTGTCCCCTCGGATGACGTAGCATCGCGATAGGCGAAACGTGAGTTGCTACAAGAACAGAACGACGGTTTCCTAGGCTGTCCAATACGTACGTGCTTAAGAAACGAGAGACACGAAGGTCCACTGGTTGATAATGACCTGAAACGTGCCATTGACCTCCTTTACGGAGAACCTGTTCCAGCTCGAAACTTCACTTCTTTCCTTCCTCGTTTCCCCTTCTCTCTTTCTCCGAAGCTTTTACCTCGTAACTCAGCACCTTTCTCTGTGGTTACTCTCCGTCAGATACAACATGTACCGTTTCGATGAACAGCTTCGCCGGGACAACAACGCCTCTCCAACTCCCCGTACGTCGAGTTCCATTCGAAACTGGGACACCCGATAGTGTCCTTTGATCGTCCGCGATACCGAAAAATTTGTTCACCCTGGTCCCAACGAGACGCGTGGCGCATCTATTTTTTAAAATCTTTCCAAACGATTATCTTGACGATTCACTTCTGTTTTTCCATTCCGTTATTTTCCTTGTTCCGGCGTGTTACGTCATCGTTTTGTCTTCCGTCTCTTAATTGAGTTAGAATATGAATCCGAGTTCAGACTTAAAAAGGTGACATTTGTTTCCGAACACGTGCCGCAGGCATACTTATTTCTTCTTTTCTGGTCGTTATTAATGTCCACTATCTACCATGAATTGTCACTTTTCTGCGATTTATATTACTTTGGTTTCGTCATTCAGGATTATTATCGTATTAAACTTTCATTTTTTGTTTTCCTCTGCGATCAAGGGTGCAATTAATCCATTATTTCCATCCAATGTAATTACAAACTCAAATGGGCATATCCCGTATATGTCTAGGGTCATGTAAGACCCAACGAAATCAGTATTCGCGAAATTACGCGAACAGCGTGACATTGGAGGAGGATATCGGCCACCGTGCAGGAAAATAAGACATTTAGATAGACGAAGAGACGCTACATGCCCGTAAAGAGAATCCATTAAAAACGGAACATGGTCGTATCTTTCGACTTTGCGTTGTCTCGATATCTAGTCGCGAACGAAGTCTCATCACAGCCGTGAAAGGCTCCTATAACTACCGCGACTGGTTACGTTTCGACGTCTTGATAATCGGTTCCCGATGACCTAGTAACAAATACTTTTAGAAATGCAAAATCGCACCGCGTGTCGCGTTCCACTTCGACGCGTGAAAGTTCGTGCTTTATTGTTCGCGAGATTAATCTCCGACATATATTTCCCCCGTGTCATTCGCTGGCGCCAGCTGAGACGCGACCAGTACCAATAAATACAGATTACTGTACAAGCTGCACCTATAAAAAGGTCGTCTCGATACCTTTATTATCTCAAATAACTTTGATCGATGGAAAGTTGATAACTCTTCGTTTATACGTATAATATATGGACTCTTAACTCTGCATTCTTGCATGAGAAATCGCCTAAAAGAGAAAATTGAAGTGTGCTACTCTTCATCGTTGCTGAAGCACGCCGTCGCTCGTAACGCGAAGTAAATGGTTATCGATATCGCGAAGAAGTACGAAGCGGGTTAATTACTCGAAAAAACGACAAAATGTAGTTCTTTCCGTTTGCGAACTGAAGTGTACTACTTTTCCCAAACGAAACGAAATATGCTGCTTTTCTTGATGCGCGTCGACTGGATATCGAGTGAATGGAATCATTTGCCCGTTTGGCTGACGATTGGGTGTTTTAAAGGCGAAACGTCGTGTTCCAGAATTTTTAAAATGGCACCGAACTTATTCGGTACGTCAGCGACGTTGTACTTGGAAGCTTCGCAGCAGAATGTCTGCCAGGATGAACAGTCGCCGATGAAGTCAAAGTTGCAGAAATTTGTCGATCAACCGACACCGGACGTTACACCAACGTATAAATGGAATATCGTCTGGAGAAACGTGATTGCTTTCATTTACCTTCACTTGGGAGCACTCTATGGATTCTATCTTATGTTCAACGGAACAAAGTTCTACACGATACTATGGTGTAAGTGGATGCTTTGCAATATTCATTTCTCTTTTGCTCGTCATCCGAGAATCCAGAAAGGAAATAATATCTCGTTATCGATCGACGCATTCATCGATACAATTCGTCGTCACTTTCCCCTAAAAAAACGAGTTTGTCGTAACAGACAAACTCGTTTTCTTACTGGAGATAAATTACTTTCATCGTCCTGTCACCTGTGCTTTGCATCGAATTACGACGACGCCTGTTTTAGCTAGTTTTAATATACAAATAAATTAAAAATCATCAGCGAAATCTTCCAGCATGATTTGTGCTAATTGTTCGAGCTTCAACGATCAACGCAAACCGGTATTCCATAATCTACTATCGTTATCGCTATAAATGTCGCATTTCACACGATCTTTTATAAAATTTATACTATTAGATTTAATATAACGAAGCAATAACAGTTTCTACTTGAATCGCGCGATGATCGAGCTCATTAGATTCTACGATAAAACGCGACGTACGGAGCTGTTATGCCCATTCGATGGGATTACAGTTATTAACGAGACAAGCATAACTGGGTCTTGTGGCGAGGAGAAAAAGTCGAAATCGATCGTAGAAACCGTCGTCTGTCTCGGAGAACGGTACGATCTTCGCGATCATCATCTTGTCAGACTTTCGAGAGCTCGCGTCCTGGTTGCGTCGATGTAAACGTGTCGATGGAATTTGAATACGACGTCCTGGTTTTAAAAGTAACGCAATACAAAGTTGTTGCCTTCGTAAAATTTTATAACAAAGTTCGTGGAAATCTCGAGTTTTTCTTTCAAATTAACGCGCGTTTACAATTATATTTTCAGCGTTTCTCGTGGCAATGACGGCAGGAGTGGGCATTACAGCCGGCGCTCATAGATTATGGGCCCATAGATCCTACAAAGCAAAATGGCCGCTACGATTCCTCCTGATGATCCTGCAAACTATTTCTTTCCAAGTGAGTTCACCGTCTCCTTCTTTTCTTCGAAACGATCAAGTTTTAAATACCATTCTCTCGACAAGATAATGTTTTCGCTTTATCTCAGAATCACCTCTACGAGTGGGTCAGAGACCACCGAGTGCATCACAAATTCACAGACACGGACGCGGATCCTCACAACGCGAAAAGAGGATTCTTCTTCTCGCATATGGGCTGGCTGTTGGTACGAAAGCACCCCGATGTAATAAAGAAGGGTGCCACCATCGACATGAGCGATCTAGAACGAGATCCCATCGTTGTCTGGCAAAAACGGTACGAAACATTCTTCGAAATTGTTTCGAATATTTCTTTCAAGCACAACGTCCCCCATTATCCATAATAAAAGCTGTTCCTTCTTTTGAATCTCTTTCTTCCGGTTTCTTTACAGATTGTACATCATCCTCATGCCCCTTTGCTGCTTCGTAATCCCCATGTGGATTCCTTGCTACTTTTGGGACGAGAAACCATTGAATTCCTGGTACAGTACCTTGTTTAGGTACACATTGTCTTTGAACCTCACGTGGCTAGTGAACTCGGCCGCCCACATTTGGGGAATGAAACCCTACGACAAGTAAATAACATATTTTATTAATTCTCGTTTCCATTTAAACGGTGAATGAATATGATTCGATTTATGCAATACGATTTTCTTGTGAATTTTCCAGCACGATCGGCCCCACAGAGAATATCGGCGTCGCGATATGCGCGTTCGGTGAGGGTTGGCACAATTATCACCATGTGTTCCCGTGGGACTACAAAGCTGCCGAATTAGGAAACTATAGGACCAACATGACCACGGCGTTCATCGACTTCTGGGCACGAATGGGCCAGGCGTACGATATGAAAACTATCCCCGTCGACGTAGTGAAGAAACGCGCGATCAGAACCGGCGACGGATCCAGGTACGTACTCGATCGTTCTAATAGCCTGCAACAAAAATTTGATCAAATTTAAATACGACAAACCACGATACGTGCCAGTTTCAATGCTTCTGCTAACGTATAGTGTGGTATTTAACGTACAAAAGGTTTTAATTGGTAGGATATAATACAGTGCAACGGTTAGAAACTACTTAAGAACTATTCAGATTATTTACAACTTAGAGTATTTTTCTGTGATTTTTTTTTAATGACAGGTAGGTTGTTTTGTAGTGACATTTTGCAAATATATTTATTCGTCTTATAGGTATGTACAGTATTTTTTCCATCAAAAAATATTAAAAATTGCGAGAGTTATGGCTTCTTGTTTAAAAAAACGCATTTAAACTGGCTTACATGATATTTCAAGGTCCAGCAGACCGATTGACTTCATATTTGGAGAGAATATTCAGCAGACACGCCTTTATCGCTGGAACTAGAGATTTAAAAAAATATTAAGTTTATTTTAGAAAAATTTTAATGATTCTAATTGATTAACAATTAAATTCAAAAGTTTCAAATCGTTTTGGAAAAATTATTCTCGGTTGCGGGGGTTAATTACAATCATTTTTGGTGAATAGACATACCCCCGAAATTCTACCCACTTTCTAGAAAAAAATTGTTCACCGAAAATATAATTTTACCGCAATAGTTTACCCTTTCTCAGTTGAATCAGCGTTGAAAATCTTGAAGAAATAACTGTGGATCAAAATCGATAAATTAGGTATACATAGAGCGTTTGGTTGCAGGTACCATACCGATGAAACTCCCAAGCATAGTCACGAGGGTGCAAAATGGGGATGGGGCGACGAGGACATGGAGCCCGACGAGATCCAGGCGGTGGAAATCATCAACAAGAGCGATTAAATCGTTCCTCGGCAATTCTCCCAAGAATGTTCGGTTGATTTCACGAAACAAATCGCGCGTTAAATAGAAAAATCTGCAATCAATAGTTTACAACGTCAATTAATACTTATTACACATATATATACACACTATCAACGATCTGTCGTTGTCGTTCCTCCGCGAATGGTCGGCCATTCGAGGAATCGTGCGGTTCGTGATATATTCGATAATTAACCATTATCAAACCAGTTACTACAAGGATATCGTTAGGATATTTTAAACGATCGACCTGGTTTCGACGTGAAATCGATCTTCGGAAACGTCTACGCGTCAAACAGAAGAAGAAACGAACAGAACGGAGTAAAGTTCTCGACGCTCAAATGTCATTCGCTGAATCAAAAATTAAATTCGTGGCCTTTCGAGATGTCGTTTGGAACGTGGCGGGCGTTTTATTTTTCGAATTCTCGCGTGTACAGTAGTTTAGACGGTTCACGCAGGACGATTCATTCCGTTTGACGCTTCAGAACGACGTAGAGTTATCGTAACCAAAGCAAATAAATTGTATATCGATTGATCGACTAGATTTCGGGTTATAAAGAAAGGCACTTCGCGCGTGGAATGGTTTGGGGTCGCGCGGAAATATCTTGAAACTTCATTTTATCGAATCGGACGACGTAATACGGTGCTTTCGTATATATCTCGGAGAATAATATTACAGATCTGTTGAGAAATTCGTTTCTCTTTTTTTTACTGGTGGAATCGAAGACCCAACGATATTTATTAAAAATTAGGATAGACCAAGAATAAACTTTGGCCTGGCCGGTTGAAATAATAGTAATAATATTTATTTGTAGCTGACGAGAGGAAACCTTTAACGCAGGTAAAATAAAAATATAAAATTGATTCCCTTTTCTCTGCTTGCAGAGTCAAATACCCAGCGATGCTTATTGAAAGTTATTACGACCAGTTTCGTTATTTGAATCAGAGGCGAAGGAAAAGAACGTTCGCGCGAATCGAGTATCGAGTTAAATACAATGTAATCGATCGTACGAACAAAAGACTCGAGTTCGAGTCGTTCGCGGGCGATGACAGTTCGCCGTGAGGTCGCGGCCAGGACAGAGCCAATTAAACGTAGAAATATAGCGAACCGATCCGCCAAGTTACGCAGACGACAATCGTTCCTCGAAGTAACAACAACAAAGTGCGACAATCTAACATCGATTACTTGCCTTAAAACACCCCGATCGTCCTGTCGCGCGAATCCATGTACGTATCGCTTAAACATTTTTAGAAGCTAGCTATTTAAACTTGAAACACGCTCGTTGATACCGATTTTGCGTTGCATTCGAAGAATATTATTTATTTAACGATGGAAATGCCGAAATCTTTTGCTTGTTCAACGAATCAACAGGCCACTAAATTATACATGACAGTTAACTATGGGGTATATGAACACGCACAAACATTTCGTTCTGTGAAAAGTCCATTTGAATTGCAGCCATGATTTACGCGTTCGTAGCAATTCGAATCCTTCTGCGCGTCGATGTGGATTCCTACGACAAAAGGACCTATCCTGTAGCGACGAAGAAAGTAGTTTCGGCACCTCCGACGCGTATTATTTAATCGCGAATTCAGAAACCTCTCTGGCGAACACTCTTCGTAAACATTCGTCTCTCTGACTGTCGTAAAAAATCAATGTGTATGCGAACACATGCAACGGACAGTTCGATCGACGATCTTTACACGTTCGATAAATTACAACCTCTGAATGGATTTACACGCTCCTTGAAAACTGTTTCCTCCTATAATCTCAGTCACAATCATTTATATCGATAAACTAAACGTAAACACTAGTGGTCCAAATTATGATTGAAATATTAGTTTCACGTTTTCGAAGATATAATTATTTTTACACGATTAAAATGTTGTTATATTTATGTGTGTTTCCGCAATTTTTACTAGTCCAAAGAACGTTCGCTTGGAATAATTTTCGAGACAGTGTACGTGCAAAAGATTACATACTTTTATAGAAGATACAATGACTATGTTCTCTCTTGCTCTCTTAAATGTTACTTTTCGCTCGTACGCCAGTTATCGTATCTCGCTGTATCTTTTAATACGTACATTATCTCGAACATTTGCTCGGAGATCTTCGATAATCGAAAGCTTCGAGACGGTTTAGAATCTTCCCACCGTTTGCTTTTATTAGAGAAAGTTTCGCGCAATCTTTTCCATGGGAAACGAGACCCATTTTTATGGAACGAAATTTTATAAAAATAGGTGTGATTGAAACATTCTGCGTGTTATATTGCACAGGAGATAGTTTTCAATGTTTTACCACCAAAGAAACACGATTAGAAAATTTGCCAACATCTGGATCTTACAGGTGAATGTTTATAAATCCAGGGTATGGGTACAGAAATATTATTGGATTGTATAGTTCATATATAAAAAAGAAAAATCGACAAAAATATGAAAGCGTAGTTTGTAGGGGATATTGTACGCGATTAGTCGAGAACGGAGAAACATCATCGTTTTCGTTGCGTGCGTATGTTTTACTATGGACAATATCGACATTTTCAGTGTATTTATAAATAAATTATTGTTATCTGTAGAAATACTCGTGTCTTTGATTTAATTTTCTTTGTATACAGGGTGTTCGGCCACCCCTGGGAAAAATTTTAATGGGAGATTCTAGAGGCCAAAGTAAGACGAAAATCAAGAATACCAATTTGTTGATGGAGGCTTCGTTAAAAAGTTATTAATGTTTAAAGTTCCGCCCGTTCTTAATTTTTTTCTAGAAAATGGGTAGGATTTCGGGGGTGTGTGCAATGACCATAAATGCTTGTAATTGACCCCTATAATTAAATATAATTTTTCTAGAACGATTTGAAATTTTTTTTTCCGTCGCAAAATTTCACACATTCTCGAATTTTTTTCTCGAAAATGGGTAGGATTTCGGGGGTGGGTGCAATGACCAAAAATGCTTGCAATTGACCCCTGTAATTAAATATAATTTTTTTAGAATGATTTGAAAATTTCACAGGTTTGCAATCAAAAATAAGGAACGAAGAATTAAATTTCAAACATTTTGCGATCTTTAATGAAAATTAATATGGTACACTCACCGATAAGAGATACTAACGAAACGTCGTTATCGTCTGCATACTCGAAGTTATCAATCTTTTTATGAACACGAGAAAGTCAATCGTAATTACTTTCATTTGACATTGGTATTCCTTATACGCTAACAATTAATTAAAAAGAATGATTAGTTGTGATGTATCGGTCGCGTTATCTCTTTCAGGGTCAGAAAATGTTTGTCCCTAAGCGATACCAAATGAATGGATCACTGTCATACGGTTGCACCGACTTGTTGCGTACAATTTGCTCCGCCATTATTTACAACGCGAAATAATTCGTATTCGATGGTAAAAAGCGAATTTGAATATCTGAATTTAAACCTGGACTCTGTTTTAATAAAAGTTGCCGTATAGATTCCCGTTTTAACAATTATTTTTATTTTACATGCGTCGAATCGTTTTCACAGGGTCACTGTGTAACTTTACAAAATTTCGCGAAGGATCGTTGCACGTTCGTCGTTTCGTGAGCCCTAATCGTAATGTTTGCTCAGCGTAATTTCATTCCGAAATTTGTTCACGGCTCGTTCGATTTGTGCACACACAGGGCGTAGATTTACGTAATCCGTTCTTCCTGGTATTTGCGTTTGGGTCAGTTTGTACGACGATCTGCTAGGCGCGGTGATCGGTTTGCGTTTCGCAGATCCGTTACTTTCGTCTAAAACGGGAAATAGTAAACGGTGGAAAGGCCTCTCTCGAAAGATTTGTCGGTTAGAAAATTTGAAGATGTTCGACGGCAAAGAAACCGAGATTACCGAGACTATTGCGCCAAAACAGGTTTCCAACTGGTAGAATAACTCGTTACTTTATTTATTCGCAGAAGAGAAAATATTGATGACTGAATTGTAGGGATACTATAGTCGGAATAATAGCAATCTGCTCCGGGAACCCTGTGCCCGTAAACAGTGAACACTTTCGATAACGCGGGAACCGAGTCGCCAGTTTTGCTAATAAAATGACGCATTAACGATTGCAAAATTGCGCACCAGTAATTTGGCCCAATTAAACGAGAATTTCCACTCGACTCGTCTCCCCGTTGCATCCAATTAAGAACAAGTCTTAGCTGCCGTGCAACCAACCGTACTTTTTGCAGTTCCCAGTCAATGATCGAACGAAGAAGAACCTGTCCACCTCGCAGTTCACCAGTCTCGTTCGTGGACAAACGAAAGCATCGTCCTGGTAATTTTCAAAATATACAAAGACAATCGAAGGTAACTAGACGGTTCAAACACGATTATCAATCACGTTACATTAATTATCTGTTAAATTATTAATACATTGCCGGAGACATTATTGTAACCCACATTCTGACATTAGAATCTAAAATATCTGGGTAAATGAAACTATCAAGATCACAAAAAATACTTTAGATTCTAAATATCGGAAGTAAAAAAACTGAGGTAGCTCGATCTATATTAGAAATAAGAAATGAAAGGTAGCGACCGTGACACGCCTGAATTCTAATCGACGTCCCTGAGTGGTGAAACTCCGTATTCGAAGGTTGAAACGGGAAAGAATTCGTTACTGCTATTGACGGTTGACGTTTTGCAAAGCTACCGGATCGATCATTCCGTGATCAACCGCGCAGTATTGCGTGGAAAGCGTGTTTTCGTTCCAGCAAAGTCCACGCGCGTTCAAGTGAGCGCATCGATCGTTGAAACTTTCGCTAAATCACGCTCGCGGTGGTAGCAGCCTCGATCTTGGATTTCTCAGCGATGATCTCCGCTTATCACGTCCACGGGGTTCGATAAACGATCTTGATAGTTCCGACGAGCTGAGATAGTCGATCATTGGTGGGATTAGAGCGGCGATAGCGCGTTATAAAACGCGGAAACGATCTTCGATCGACCGAATCGGTATCAACGTTTCGCGAAAAGTGGTTTTGTTTGTTTGGAAGTCGGCGATTCGTTTGATCCAATCGCATCTGGCCCGACTATTATTCAATTTCTCGGGTCAACTCGGGACAGGGGACGTCACGCAAGAAAGAGGTAATTCAATAACCGTAGTGAACTCATTCAGTGCTGATAGCTCGTCGCGTCGGTGGTGTATGGATCCACGATCCTCCACGGATCTTTTAGGCTCGCATCGTACGATAAAATAATCCGTACGTTTCATTTGCTACCTCGTGTAAAAGGGTTACAGAGAAAATTCAATTTAGAAATATGAAAGTAGATGGTTCAACCTATAAAATGACCCCAGAAAAATTGTCGTGTGACTTCTTTTCGCAAAGTTATAACAGTTGAAAGATGTTTGATAACTATAAATTACAAAATTTGTAATTAAGTCAAGGCGTTGATCACGCATGCGCGAACAATTCGAATATTAACGCGCGTAAAAAGGAGAGAAACTTATTATACGAAACTGCGTCCCTTCTTCGGTTCGTGTCCCGTCCTGTTTGAAATTCCCGCCCAAAATTCTCCTGCATTTCTGGTGAAAGTACAAGGACGAATGGTTCCTAAAAAATAGTTGTACGACACGACCTGTCAATGCCGCGAATAAAACAATTTGAACGAGCACCGCGTGTTTCAGCTCGAATTTGGTTTTTCGTAAGTGGCACATGCGCACTAGATGGAGGCAAAAGCGACCAAACGAGGTTTAGGTGGCGTTGGGTATAGCAGCGTCGTGTCCTCGACGTCGGGAGCGCAACTATACCGTGGCGTCGGACTGCTTTGCTTCACCTGCAGCATCTGCTTTATTCTCAGCCTGATCTGCACGTCTCTGGCCACGTTGCTGGTCATCCTCGATCAGAAAGTCGAAGCCGCCAGCTATCAATACTGTGAGTCGCCTTTTCTACGCACTGTCACCGTTCGCTGATAACAGTTGATCCACGTGAGCGCGATAAACAACGGCGGGAAATTCGAAATCGTTTACCGCGGATTCGCTAGTTACGCCGCGTTGCAATAGTTTTAAAATTGTTACCGTGATGCTTCTCACTATAGAATTTGCACAGTTTCGCCTGATACGACACCCAAATTTCGTATCTGTACAATTTCTAAAATTTACCCGAAATCGTTCGGCTGTAAAATTGAAAACCGATTTCGAAATGGACGACATAGGATATTTAATTGTTACGAAAGTACCAACGAGCGAGATAGTACTGTTTTTCATCGCGTGTATTGAACTCCGTGTAATCAGCTCACCGCAAAGGGATTTAATAATATTGCCACTTTAATTCCAGACTTTGCGCTTGTTCTCTTATCATCGTGACTCCGATACCTTTATCAAAATCCAGAACAAACCGAGCTGGCAAGTACGTGCAACCATACGTGTCTGATCTGTTCCAGCTCTCGCCACGATGAACCAGCAATCGATCCCCGATTCGTCCTTTCGATTACCGAGGGACGTGACTCCTCTGCACTACGATGTCTACTTGCACCCTGACCTCGACAAGGGCACCTTCCAAGGTAAAGTTACGATCCTGATCGACGTACTCAACAGAAGGAATCACATAGTGGTTCACCAGAAGGATCTCAACATCACATCCGCCACCTTGAAGACCTACGATCGCGAGGAAAACTACGAGATCAAGGTTCTCGAGATCGCCCAAGTATCGCAACACGAAATGGTCACGGTCACGGCGGAAAATGAACTCCATTCGGGACTGTATCACTTGACCTTTGAGTTCAGCGGCGCGTTGCAACCCGACAAGATCGTCGGCCTGTACTCCAGCAGGTACAAGGACGAGGCGAACAATACCAGGTGAATCTCGGTACCGATATCGAACGATATCGCAATATTTGGATCGATCGTTGCAATTTTCGGGGATTTTTATCGGCAGATACATCGCCACGTCCAAATTCGAACCGACGTACGCCAGAAGAGCATTCCCGTGTTTCGACGAGCCATCGTTCAAGGCAGAGTACACGGTGAAGCTCGTTCACCCTACCGGCGACTGTTACAGTGCATTGTCCAACATGAACGTCGAGGTAAAAATCGAAAAGATCCTTTAATCTACAAAGAACAGAGAATAGGTTTAAAATCTACGGTTCACGGGGTTATTTGCATTTCGTAGAGCACCCAGGTGAATCATCCGTCACCCGGACTGACGACAGTGACGTTCGCAAAGAGCGTGCCAATGTCTACGTATTTAACTTGCTTCATAGTCAGCGATTTCGTCGCTAAGACCAAAACGGCGAAGGGCCTGAACGGTCGTCAATTTCCGGTGAGCGTGTACACCACCAGGGCCCAGAAAGAGAAGGGTTCCTTCGCCCTCGACGTAGGCGTCAAGATCATCGAATACTACATCGGCCTCTTCGACGTCGATTACCCGCTGCCAAAACTTGGTAAGCGTACGAGCAATATTACAGACGTTGGATGTTTAACATTCGATTCGTAGATATGGCGGCCATTCCCGACTTTGTGTCCGGCGCGATGGAGAATTGGGGCCTCGTCACTTACAGAGAAGCAAGGCTGTTGTACAACGAGGGGACGAGTAGCACGGCAAACACCTACGACATCGTCACCGTGATCAGCCACGAGTTCGGGCACATGTGGTTCGGAAATTTGGGTAAGAACGTTTATTCCTCTGGTGGCTATAAAATCTTGCGTTTATTTAACGCGAAACGATCGTTGATACTACGAGGCGTACGCAATTGTGCGCGCGTCTACCGATGTTCCTTTGTTTATTGGCAAGCTGCGGATGCTATTTTCGAACGATCAAAATTTATTTATCGTTTAAATTCCCATCCGTCTTTCAGTTACTATGTCCTGGTGGAACGATCTGTGGCTGAACGAGGGCTTCGCTTCTTTCATGCAGTACAAAAGCGCGGATGGAATTTTCCCCGACTGGGGGATGGTCGGTTATAGAATTATCCATTTTCACGTGGCTGTACGGTGTACCAGAAAATACGTCTTCACGGTTTCAGATGGACTTTTTCCTGATCGAGCAAATGCACAGCGTGTTCGTGACCGACGCGAAACTGAGCACCCACCCGATCGTACAGACCGTCAACAACCCCGACGAAATAACCGCGATCTTCGATGAGATATCTTACAAAAAGGTTCACAATCGATAATTGTCTATCGACTCGTGTCCGTACCTTCGTTTCACTTTCGATTAATTGTTAGGGATCGTCGTTGCTTCGAATGATGGAGAACTTCATTGGACCTGACTCCTTCTACGCCGGTATCCACACTTACTTGAATAAATTCATGCTAGCCAACGCGGAGACGGCCGACTTTTTCAAGATCTTGCAGGACGTTTCGCCGGCGAACGTGAACGTGACGGCCACCATGGATACATGGACAAGGCAGAAAGGTTTCCCCGTGGTGAGCGTGAGAAAGTCCGGCAATAAATACGTGTTAACGCAGAAACGATTCTTGACCAATCCTGACGCCCAGTTCGATGCCTCGGACTCTGAATACGGGTAAGTAGCCTAACGCGTACGGCTTAAACTATATAAAAATGTCTATAGGAGATACTCAATTATATATTTCGTTTCGAAGCTACAAGTGGACTATACCTGTTACTTACATCACGAGCAAAACGTCCGAACCTACGCTTTTGTGGTTCCAGAAGGATGCAAACAACTGTAATTGTTTAATCCAGTAGAAACTCATTGATAATTGCTAGTGGTTTATAATACGTTTTGAACAAAAATTCGCTTGGCGTTTAACGCGCTAACGCGTTGCTATAACTGTCGTTTCAACTTCGTAGTGGAGATCGAGTTTAACGAGACGATCGACTGGATCAAGTTCAACGCGAACGAAGTTGGATATTATCGGGTTAATTACGAACCGACCGAGTGGGAGATTCTTAACAATTTGCTTCGAGATCATCACAAGGTGAATTATATGTTGCTTCGCGATTTATTTACGATCGATTCGACTCTTTTTCCACGTTTGATCCGCAGAAATTGTCAGTGTCGGACAGAGCGCACCTTTTGGAAGACGCGTTCAGTTTGGCAGCGGCTGGAGAACTCGATTACGGAGTCGCGATGAACATGACGGCGTACCTTCCTAAGGAACGCCATGTTGTCCCGTGGATGGTCGCCGCGTCGAAATTGACAGCCATCGATACACTGTTATCGTCCAACAGCTCGTCGTCCAAGTTTAAGGTAAAGTTACCTCATATTATCCATGTTACAATTTTTGCAACGTATTCGAATTATTATTCGTGTTCTTATTTACACTGGATAATGCACCGAGTCGCCCAGGACGTTTAAATATTATTAAGAGTATTTTCGACACAGAACACAGGCATTTGATAATACTAATAAACTATCAATATCATCTAGCAATACGTGAGAAATTTGATGGACGATATTTACAATCACGTAACGTGGACCATTGGAGACTCCAACGATCGCATCACTCTGTACGTAAAAAATGATCTCCAAGTTAAATTTCCCTGCAGAAACTTCATCTTGGATCGTTTTCTCTCGTGCAGGAGACTTCGAACGTCCATTCTTGAATTAGCTTGCTCCGTGGGACACCAGGCATGCCTGTTTCACGCTGGAACTCTGTTCACCAGTTGGATCCAAGATGCAACAGATGTTCGTCCACATCCTGACATTCGACAGCTCGTTTACTATTACGGTGAATTATTTACGCATTACTTTTATCGTATTTCCGCGACATTTCGATCGGGGAGCCAGTCGAGTCTCCCGATACTTTATATATAACCATTCCTACCTTGACCGGTCAAATGATTTTGTTCCAAGTCGATAACGTAGTTAATTCTAGAGAAAACAATTATTTATCTTAAAATCCTGGCTAGTAATTACACAAACATCCTATATACAAATTTAAATTCATTTTCAATTAAGTAAACAATTTATAATCTAGTTTTATTGCTGAAACTTCTTTGGGTATGTAGAGTCAAAGTAAATCTCAAAATAAACATAGAAGACAAAATAAATTATAAAAGTAATTACGTTCATTGGATAGAGGATGAAATGCCCTTTAAAATGAGCGTTTGTGAGAGCAGATAGCTCTATTAGTTCCGAAGATATAGCAATTTTAGTTTCAAGTCGATGCGGTGGCTAGTTACGGAGATATAAGGGTCCGAAGTTTGTTTACGTTTTTGATGCGCTCGCGCGAGTTCATTCATCCCCCCGCGCGCGTAGATAGTAGCGCGTAGTAAATTCTTGGAAATACTACGCCGGAACTAGGTCACGAGAGTCACGTACGCGGGGTAGGTCAGCACACGCACGTGCGACAAGGAGGTCCGACTCCGCTAGACGAGGACAGAGATAGTCAAATTAGAAAAATTACCTTTTACATAAATTACGATATCTCCGAAACGGGAAGTCGGATCGTCAAAAACCAAAAGCCATTTTAAAGAGGAAGCTTCCCCGCCGCTAACAATGCCTCAATAATTAATAAAACACTAGTAGTTTCGGAACTGCACGCGTCCAAAGTTTTGGTATTTTTAATACGCGTCGATAGGCTTACGTAAGACGGAGCGCGGAATTTTAAAAATACGTCTTTACATAAATTACGATATCTCCGAAACGGGAAGTCGGATCGTCAAAAACAAAAAACCATTTTAAAGAGGAAGCTTTCCCGCCGCTAACAATGCCTCAATAATTAATAAAACACTAGTAGTTTTGGAACTGCACGCGTCCAAAGTTTTGGTATTTTTAATACGCGTCAATAGGCTTTCGTAAGACGGAGCGCGGAATTTTAAAAATACGTCTTTACATAAATTACGATATCTCCGGAACGGGAAGTCGGATCGTCAAAAACCAAAAGCCACTTTAAAGAGGAAGCTTCCCCGCCGCTAACAATGCCTCAATAATTAATAAAACACTAGTAGTTTCAGAACTGCACGCGTCCAAAGTTTTAGCATTTTTAATACGCGTCGATAGGCGTTCGTAAGACGGAGCGCGAAATTTAAAAAATACGTCTTTACATAAATTACGATATCTCCGGAACGGGAAGTCCGATCGTCAAAAACAAAAAACTATTTTAAAGAGGAAGCTTCCCCGCCGCTAACAATGCCTCAATAATTAATAAAACACTAGTAGTTTCGGAACTGCACGCGACTAAAGTTTTAGTGTTTTTAATACGCGTTGTTAGACTGTTCTAAGCCAGTGGAAACTGAAGATTCTTTCTTTTCATCTGTGCTATATGTATATTTCCTATTTACATTGGAAGCTAACCAGAATTTGATACTAAATGTTATTTATACAAAAATATGAGTTGTTCAACTGAGTAGATGACCTATCGTGGTAAATTTAGGGTTAATGGTTCTCGTTGCAGGAATGCATGATGTCGGCGACGAGGAAGCGTGGAACAAGATGTTCAAACGGTTTGTCGCTGAAACCGACTCGACGGAGAAGCTGAAATTAATGCGCGGATTGGCCGGAATACGATCTGCCTGGATTCTGAACAAGTAACTAAATTTTAATTCGAGACTAGATTTAAGCATCTTAATTATCGATCAACCGTTGTACAAAGTTACAATCCACTATGGCCTCTTTTAAACATTCGTTCTTCGTACAGATTCATAGCAACAGCCACGGACGAGAATTACGTTCGCTCTCAGGACTTCTTCGGTTGCCTGTCGGCCATTTCCGGAAATCCCGTGGGAACTCCGCTCGTTTGGGACTGGGTTCGTTCCAATTGGGAGTTCCTCGTGAACAGATACACCTTGAACGATCGTAACCTCGGTTCTTTGATACCGGAAATCACCAAGACCTTCGCCACGGAGACGAAACTGAACGAGATCCAGGCGTTCTTCGCCAAGTATCCTGACGCCGGCGCTGGTGCGATGAATCGAGCAAAAGCGTTGGAAACGGTGTCGAACAATATCAAATGGCTGGCCAAAAATAGCGGAAAGCTGGAAAGCTGGCTGAACGAACACGTGGGAACCAATTAAGCGGCTGACGTGTACGTGCTTGTGTGTTTGTGAGTTTGCGTGCGTGCGTTGACGATCCACGCCAAAGAAAGATGCAATAAGCATCGACATTGACAAATTTAAGGGGGTATTCTACTTTTAGGTCCAGGATCATTTATTGACAAGGTAAACTATATAACTTCTACACATATCCATCGAAATATTAATAATTGGCCATTCTGCATTTAATTGGGATGAGTTCGACTTAATAAGTCTATTAAAAAATCGAAGGTTTACAGTAGAATACCTCTCCAACGAAATAGTGATTCTAAAACGAAAACATCGAGCCATTTGCTGTTCGAAGTAATCCTCGATGATCGTGCAACGTTTGATACAGACCAACAGAGCATGTGGTGTCCGTGTTGCCAAAATATCCCAAATCATAGCTGGACTGTGTCTTCGAAATTTCCAGTTTCCACAAAGTTTCAGACCAAACACATTTCGCAGTTCTCCGAGTTTTATTTTAATCCAACACGAACCGATACCGATGAGAGTAAACTAACCGCAGAGTACACCGGAACGCATTTAACTCGTTAATCGCGAGATTAATCTTTTACCTCGTCTACTTAACAAAAACAAAAAACGCGTTTGCAATACTTACGTGCCAACAACGACTGCATTTCTACGAAACATTTCTTTTTATACGAGTCGCTGGTGACTCCCGGCGCAAGGAGCTCTGTAATTTCTTCGAAAAATAAAGTGTCATTAAGCGCACGAAGGGTTTTTAACTCGCGAACAAATGCAACGGAAATATCCTAACATCCTCTAACTTCGATCAAAGAATGATCAACCGGATAAATTGAGTTACTGTAATTGTTCTCTCCCTCGTAGACAATTGGATCGACTTCTCTAGATTAGACGATCCTGCCTTCCTCAGGGAAAATCGAAGATGAGTTGAACCTTTAATAACCGTGTCCTCGTTTTTATAGATTCTCTTCAGATCTAACGATTATAAAATTTTACATAATCCCAGTGACACTAGGAATGGTTTAAAACGACAAGTATATTTTCATTTTTGACACTATAATTTGAACAATATCGATCGACTAGAAACATACGGATATGCCAAGTATAATAGCCTTTTATTTATTTTCGCGTAGCATCGATTGCCCCGCCACCCAAGAGGCCTCGTAATCTGTCAATTGATTCGTCATTGACGAAACGAGCCTCGTAAATTCATTCCCTGAACAAACTGAGACCGAAATTAAGCTCTCTATCAATGGTTCGAATGACAGATTAGAGAAGAATCCAATAACTATTATAGTGATAAATATAATTTCAGGTAACACTCTATTTCTTTCTACAACAAATTAAAACATTCGGTAAAAACACATGCTCGATTTTTCTTTTATTTTCATCCATCGGTGGACATACCGTGTGTCAAAATCGCGCGAAGGTTTGTTAGAAATTCTCAATCCGGATTTACGTAATATACCAATTAAATGGCGGAAACGGTTCCTCGCGTTTCCAACTTGGATGTCTTCCAAAAGTTGGCCAAAGCGCGCCGCTAGTACGATGAAACAGCAATTGGTGAACTTTCAGCGATTCTAATCTCGAATTAAGCTCTTGTTTGTTAAAGATCAGAACTTGCGCGCTCTTTTGTACAGATTTGTTTTTTTTTTTTTCATGAAATAGAGAAGAAAGGAAATTTTATTATGGGTGAAAATGACCCTGGTCATCGTGTTCACCCCCAAATTATCCATCTTTAGAGGGTTAATGGACCATCGCGAAGCAACAGTTGCCCTCTCCACGAGGCAAACGATGACCAGGTCGACCTTTTAGGAAAATGGAACTTTGGGAAGCCCAAGCTGCCGCTTGTCCTCTTGTCCATTAACACTTATCGTTCCACGAGCGTTGCGCAACTTGCTCGTGTTATTATTGTCCAGGTTTTCCCTCGACTGTCGAACCCGTAAAAAAATGAAATAGCCAGACAGAAGAAAGAATTTTACTATTCTTGTAACCTGCTCCGAGTAATGTTGAACGCTCGTGCGTCATACCATGACGAACTTGTCTCAACGGTTGTTTTCGTGCGAAGGAACCATTGTTCTCTTCTGAGAAGAATGATCTTTATATTTTTTCAAGAATGAGTAACTCGATAGCCTTCGATAGCATCGAACGTATAATTTAAATAAAAATAAAATCCCCGGGATAACAAACGTATCTTTTATTTTAGATCGTCGATTAGCTCGACCACGCTTGCAATCTCAGGACCGAAATCAGACAGTTCGTTGCGTAAGTTTCGTTAATATTCGGTTCGTTTCATTCATGATTTCAAAACGAATCCGTAGCCTTTCGATTCGGGGGCGACGTTATCAGAAAGCTTTGAAATACAAATCTGCTTTCCACGACTCCTATTAAAGCAAGAAAATGTCCAGGTAGTTCCCAAAATACCGGTTTCGAAATATTTCTTGCGTAATCGAACCGAGAGAACTGAACTGATTTACCGATCGACGAACTCTGCGATACACGGATTATTTTATTTTATTATAAAACTTGTCGAAAGACAGCTTTTCAAGTTTTAATTTGAAATTATTGACTGGCTTAAATTTCGTCGAGACTTTATCTCGAAAGAATCGACTTTGAAAATTCCTGAGGTACGGCGTGCAATGGAGTACGATTTGGACACAGGCACAAGTAGAAATAGAGACTAATGGAGAGACAAATCGCATTCGATCACACGCGTAGCCAAATTCAATTACCTTGGAAACGAAGCATTATACGAACAAATTTCATTCCACATTTTAGACTTATTTTTATGTTGTGTATGCTCTGTATGCTCCCATAAATGGAAATTATATAGGATAAGATATTAACCCTCGAAGGACCGAGCCACAAGCCATCACGTAAGAAACTAAAGTCCTGAGCAGAGGGTGTATATCGAATCCACCCACGCTTTCCACATGTTTTATTGGGAAACGATCTTTAAACGCAAGTGCTTCAACAGTAATTGCTAGCTTCGGGTAGAAAAAAGTAGTACAAAAAATACAAAATATAACAATTCTTTTAGTGAAGCAAATTAATACTATTGGGAGAGTCGAATTCCCAAGAACCGAATATCTTATCTAGCATTCTGCCAAAAAATAGAACCGTCTCGTCCGTCTGAAAACCGTGCTCTCTTATCGAGGACTAATTTATAGTCCCGTTTGATTCAATCCCCTGTAATCTTGCTAATTTTTCGATCCGTCGGACGCTATCTAATAATTCCGTCGCGGTCCATAAACGCGTGACGTACGAGCATTTAGGGCTCCGACCAAGGGACCATATTCATCCTGATGACGTCACGGAACGTCCTTTCGCATCTATTAAATTGCCGTTGTCCTCCATTATCTCTGACTCTGTTCTCCGTTTCGGTATCTACGAACATTCGTCCCACAAAATGTCAATAGTAGAAATAACCTGACCGAGGCACTCTATAACATTTCGTTCGATAATAGCTAAGCAGTCCTAAATAAATTTATTTTATATTTTTATAATTCCTTATATGTCTCCTCGTTTATATTTCGAACCGAATCGTATACAGGGTGTACGGCCACCCCTGGGAAAAATTTAAATGGGGGATTCTAGAGCCCAAAATAAGACGAAAATCAAGAATACCAATTTGTTGATGGAGACTTTATTAAATAGTTATTAACAATTAAATTCAAAAATGTCAAATCGTGCTGGAAAAATTATTTTCGGTTGCGGGGATTAATTACAAGCATTTTTGGTCAATAGACATATCCTTGAAATCCTACCCACTTCCGAGAAAAAAATTCGAGAAGGTGTGAAATTTTCCGACGGAAAAAAAAAATTTCAAATCGTTCTAGAAAAATTATTTTTAGCTAGGAGGGTTAATTACAATCATTTTTGGTGAATAGACATACCCTCGAAATCCTACCCACTTTCGAGAAAAAAATTCGAGGTGTGAAATTTTTCGACGGAAAAAAAAATTTCAAATCGTTCTAGAAAAATTATTTTTAGCTAGGAGGGTTAATTACAATAATTTTTGGTGAATAGACCTACCCCCGAAATCCTACTCACTTTCGAGAAAAAAATTCGAGAAGATGTGAAATTTTTCGACGGAAAAAAAAAATTTCAAATCGTTCTGGAAAAATTATTTTTAGCTAGAGGGGTTAATTACAATCATTTTTAGTGAATAGATATACCCTCGAAATCCTACCCCCTTTCGAGAAAAAAATTCGAGAAGATGTGAAATTTTCCGACGGAAAAAAAAAATTTCAAATCGTTCTAGAAAAATTATTTTTAGCTAGAGGAGTTAATTACAATAATTTTTGGTGAATAGACATACCCTCGAAATCCTACCCACTTTCGAGAAAAAAATTCGAGAAGGTGTGAAATATTTCCACGGAAAAAAAAAATTTCAAATCGTTCTGGAAAAATTATTTTTAGCTAGGGGGGTTAATTACAATACTTTCTGGTGAATAGACATACCCTCGAAATCCTACCCACTTTCGAGAAAAAAATTCGAGAAGATGTGAAATATTTCCACGGAAAAAAAAAATTTCAAATCGTTCTAGAAAAATTATTTTTAGCTAGAGGGGTTAATTACAATCACTTTTGGTGAATAGACATACCCTCGAAATCTGGCGCATTTTCTAGAAAAAAATTCAATTCTGGCGGAACTTTAACTTTCTAACGAAGCCTCCATCAAGAAATTGGTATTCTTGATTTTCGTATTATTTTGGCCTCTAGAATCCCCCATTAAAATTTCCCCCAGGTGTGGCCGAACACCCTGTAGATGCTCCATGAAATTTGCACGAGGATTGGCCCGACCACTTTAAAGCATCGATCTTCTCGCTGCATAAAAATTCTCGAATTATCATACTGGAATAATTAGGGCATCTACGGGGCAAACGGCACGCAGATTTTCAAAATGTCTTTGCATCCGTGATCACGGCCAATTGGTATCAACGACAGTGTACGAAAAATGTGGAATATTTCCATGTATCCGTATCGAATTAACTTTCTACGCGTCATAGAAAATAGTAGTTCGAAAAGTTTGTTGCGTCGTAAATGTACGTTTCTTCGAATCGTTCGTGCATCAATATGTTTTGCAGCGTTTTAGCTGGCCTCTCGATGTAAACGCGCCGGATCGAGATATAAATTATCGTCGCTGGAAACGGAGATTTTCGTTATTAATATTTTCCGTTCGAAAACAAGCAGACGCGAAGAAATGCTGTCCGAGGGATGAAATGTGCGCAGGTTCGCGGAAAGTTCGTGCAATCTTATCGGACGATAAGATACACCGTGTGTATTTTTTTTCATTTCGTGAGAGCATCATTAATGGACTCGATGTTACAATCAAGCGAAACAGAAAGTTATTATTTATAGTTGGAACAAAACTCGCTGCCGCTACTTCCGACGACAATAATTCACGCGCCAATAAACAGTCGCTGGTGTAACGACTGTGCAAGGATTACATTCCGATTTTAGACGCGGGCAATCTGCCAATTATAATGCATCCGTGCAATCTTCATCGTGTTTTGAATCTCGCGGAAAGTCGCGAACGACGATCGAGGCGCAGAACGTTTCGCGGATCGATAACATCTCGCGGTAAATAAATCTATCCGGTGCCGTCGAGTAAACACGCCGGTAGAAGTAGAATTAAACGAAATGTTTTAATTCGAGCATAATTTATCGCTCGTTCACCTTGGCGAAGGCAATTTACATATACGAAATGACGAGAAGTGAATTTCAAAACACAAATTCATTTTTTTTAATCCTTTTATTCGTAAGGTCGCATCGACTACAAGATCCTCAGATACCACGTCGGTGTTAATTTAAATTTTATCTAGTAATCCGTGTTCTTTTAATACATTCGCTAGTTTGGAGAACTCATTTGTGTGCTTAGGTATTAACTGAACAGGAATTGCATATCGGTGGTCCTGAATTTGTTGTTACAAAGCAGTTACGTTTGTGTGCTCAATTCTTGGCCTCGATAAAGTAGTTTGTGGTTCTTTAGAAGATGGTACTGGAATAGCTTGATTGATTTTCGTATTTATCCATTGTTGGTCCCTGTAATAGATGCAGATTATTTTAAAACCAACTGTCTTTTGAAGGAACCGACTACGAGAGCAGAGAAAAGATATTCGTCGCTGGAATTCGACGACGGAAGACCAGGAGGCGAAGGTGGCATGCACAGATATTTGTATGCGGTTATTGGTCTAGCTCGACACGAGGAATTCCTTTTACGTGGAACGTAAATCAGAGTCGACGCGTTTCGGGAACATTTCTTAGAATATTTCGTTACTTCGTGAAAGTCACTTCGTCGAATAACGCACAGCCAACCCCTGCGCGACAGAATTTCGTTCCAACGCGTTTACGAACTTTTGTGCCTGCAAGCAAGCAAATTTTTAAACGTGCAGTCGTTGGACAAGTTTTATCGAACTTGTCAGACTTGGATGGACCGCAGGGGTTCGTCCTCGTTGAAAATGCTCGTCGCGTGGCTGAATAATGAGGACCATTTGTCGAAATATAATACGATCGCCACAGAATAATTACCCGTTCTCTCGGCCCGAGCGGATTAATCATTGAAAACCCACTCGCTTAATCCGATATCACAGTTGGCCAGGCCAGCCGTTTTGATTCGGCCGCGGGATTTTCAACGTGGCATTATTTATTCAACGATTTTACGGCGAACGAATCCGCGCACCGCCGTCGATCGATTTCGATTGGGAAATAAACCGAATTAATAAACAACAAGACACGAGACAGCTTAAAGGATGCATTTAATTTATTTCCAGGAACGTACGGAATGGTCTAAACGGAAGTCGAAAAGTCATCTTTGCACGTGCGTCTAAATTATTCCCGCGCGATCGATCAAAACTTCCCAACCTGAAAAAGAACAAGAAGTATCGTACTTGCGTAACTTAACAAAGAAACGCTGGAAATTCCGAGTGTATTCGCGCCAGGAGGTTCGATACGGAAGCCATTTTATCGAACCATCGTCAAGATGTTGCCAAGTACTTGTCGAAGTGGCAATTCGTATTCAGAAATTGTAAGGAAACGTACCAAAGTCTTTTGCGCAAATTACGGTCGAACAGATGTCCTTTTATTAAACGATAGAATATCTTCTGGACGTAAGGGATGATAAGATCCGAGTTTTGACGCGATAATTTTCAACGAATTTTTTATATTTCGTTTTCTTAGCGGTCATCGAGGATACAGAAACATTAGCGTGTCTCGCGCTTAATAGTCTCGTTAAGGAATTAAGTTCTGTAGTCTCGGAGACTTTAATTGGTCCCGAAGACGAACTCTTCTTTGAAACAGACCAACGACGTTGCGACGTCCAATTCAATTACTCTTTGCCGTGTCTCCTAGGAACGAGGAACAAAGTGCCACTGCATGCACGCTCGAAGGATTCGCGCTAATTGCGCGCATTCAACCGCACAGAATGATCGGAGGGAAACGAAACTAATTAACGATTGCTAATGAGTAGACTGTGGATTTCGTGCCCCCCGGCTATGGAACATAGCGAACGAAAGTTTCAGATTACATTCTCGAACGAGCAAGAAGTAGCAATAAGAAAATAACGTCTAACGTTACTTTTTGTCCGCGTGACGTCGTAGTGCTGTCAATTGTTCGACGAATCCATGTTTGGATCGATCGAATGCAACAGGTGACGCGTAGCTAAAATTGAAATCGAAGGGAATCGATGCACGTCGTTAAGGTATCGAGTTATGCAACAAACTGGTGGAAATCCATTTCGTGGATGATCTGTCCGATAAGTCAGGGTCTGAAAAGGGAACGAGGCCATTGGGAACGAGTGCTTTTCATGCAACAGGTGAAGTGTTCTTTTCTTACTGGTTTCATTGACCGTTCGATGCACGAGGAAAGCACTCGATGGAGTATCCGTCGACCGACAAATTTGAATATCGTCTCGACTATCTCTCGTCTCATGAAAGTTACGGACTTTCATCAATTTCAACTAGCTTCCACAAATTTTTCAAATTTTCGTGCTTCCTTCGCGCTGAAGTAATTTTGAAACTGGGTTAGAGGGGTCGTGAGAAAATGTGTTAATTTCGACGGGAACGTGTGAGTCGCGTAGTTATTTCGAAACTGCTTAAATATTAAATAAACTGGTTATTTACATAGATAAATAATCGTAAACGTGGCTTTCCATTTTGTTAGTCGTTCTCCTGGAACGAACTCGGTTCGGAAGATTATCGAACGGACCGGAGGGCCGAGGTCGAGAACGCAGGTGCAAAAAGCGACCTTTTGTTAGGTGAATGCCTAAAGCGGATGCTACTTTCAAATTGGCGGTCCACTTTTATGCTTTTGCGCGTTTCGAACCCGATGTTCACCAAAAAAAAATCAGTCATCGACCGTGTACGTTCTCTCGTCGCGCTGTGGCTCGATGACGTTGTTCCGTTTAATCTTTCTTCGATGTTCTGCGTTACCATTTTCCTCGAGCTGAGAATCGGAACAGCGTACCCTTTGCAAACGTATCCAGAGCATTGTAGTGAAACGCAGCAATAAACGAACGCGATGTTTGGCTTCGTTTCGTAGAGCTTCGGTGTGAAACGCGCCAACGGTCTCCGTTTCCTTCGATATGCGCGACCAAATAAATTTCTAACGCTTCCTGATTCGTTCTTTCGCAAATCTGCGAAGAGTTTGTGTCCATACTTTGGAGAAACGTTTGCTATCGAACGATCCTTCTCCGTTGTCTGCCTTCCGTTTCCTCGAATGCCTGGACGATGATTAACCTCTCGATAATTAACGCCATCGAGCGTTACGAGATAACAAAATATACAGGATGTTTGAAAAATATATGTAAACGCGTTAAAACGGTTTCCGTGAATATTTTCGTTGTTGACACGAGGGTTAAAACCGCAGTTGATACGCATTGATAATAGGATTAAGTCGAGTTTGAAAAATGTAGATAAGAGTACAGTGATTCGAGAGTCACGCGAGGTCACGGAGGGTTAACGTTCACGAAACGACGATTACAAAATCATTCCGCGACCGCGCGCGGCAGGCCAGAATCGAAATTCAGCTGTTCAGACTTTCAAATCCACGCATTGTTCGTTAATTGATCCCATTTATCCGTCAGAGTTGGTTGAAACGCATAATTGCTGCATCTTATTTGTCGATCTTCGAGGGTTCTTCTAGTTACACAATTTCCCAACCCATCGAGTTTGATTTTAGTTGCAAAACAATGGCAGACGACCTAGGAAATGTTTTACGAGTTTTCGAGCCGCCGGTTTGTAAATTCGTTCGAACCGGTAAATTTTCAAATTTGGCCCGTCGGAGGCCCGTAAATTGGAGTGTTTGGTCGCGAGCGGGTTGGCTCGGGCCTCGAAATAGTGTCGGGACCCGGTGACGCGCGCAAATCAATCCGCAACCCGTTCCAGTGTCGATTAAACTCAACGTGCCACCAACAGACACGCGCTCGCTCCTCTGGCAGACGGTCGGTTCGATGGATCGTCGAAGGATGTTCAGTCGCGGGCGAACCACGGGCTGATCGCGTCCACCGCGTGACAAAACAGACACTTCTTTTCCGAAATACACTCGGAACTCTCGCGATTCGATCGGGCAAGGTGAAATCGGAACGATCGGATGTGTTGACAGCTTGATGGACGATCGAACGACACTCGCGGAAAATAGGATCGCTGTCGCGAGAAGAACGACTCTGAAACTTAATTAAATAACATCGATGGACGCAGTAACGAACGTGCAGTAAACAGTTTAAATGATAGCGAATTAACCGTATTTTAGTGTCGACGTACGTGGAAGAGAAAATCACAAGGCGTGACAATCTATCGTGAACTTTATTAAAATAAAGAACTCGAGGAATCGTTAGGTCGTGTAAAAATTAACTGTTACGAATTAATACTTTTACGCACGTTCGCGGTCGTGTTCGATAAATAATCGACGAAAGTCATGCGGCGATCGAGTCGACGACTCGATATCGAATTGTTGTTGCAAGGAGTGGAAAGATCATGCTGGAAATTGAACGAACGGAATGGCGTGATTGTTGCGTTACTCGATAGAAGTTGATATTGGCAGCCACCGAGTTAACTATTGCTTATCGAGGATTATCGTGCATTCATGCTCCGAAAGAGACATTGTCAAAATTTCAATTTCGTCTCGCTAAAACTAGCAAACTCGTCTGGATTACGTCTTTATCAATCCGCTGCAGATTACGAAGCCATAAATTTACTGAAATACTGGAATTAAAAATGCTACGTTTACGTCCGTATATCTTGTTGGTTATAACGTATCTCTGGGAAAATTCTTGCATCGTTGTAACAATAGCTTGTTAAAAATGTAAACCTTGGCAAAATGCCCTTTTCGGACAGTACAAAGTTTTAGTATCCTCGTTAGAAAAACTGGAGCCGTTATTTTAGATTAGAAACTAAGATTTAACGATCGTCGGAAAGACGATACAGCTGAACGATAGAACTGGATCTGGTTGTAACTTAATTGCACCGACGATATTTAGTTCGATTCGGAACGGGATATCGAGTAGCCATTACGGCTCGTAAACACTCCGCGATGGCGACCTCGCGATCAACGTAACAATTGAGAGGAACGTATATTAATCGTCGCGAAAGGAAAGTTTCCGCGGCAGAAACGTTCCCGAAAAGCCATCCAAGTTCGGATGTCGAAATCTGCGACAGTGTCTCCGGGTAGTTGGGGCATCGTCGCTGTCACGAGGACGGATCCAATTCCCGAATTCCGTCCGGAGGGATCGAGCGTCACGGGAAGGTGGTTTCCGCATGCTGACGCCGCATCATAATAAACCCGTTTCATCGCCCCGGTGATTTTCTATTAATATGCTCGACGGAAGCACAGCAGCCACCATTTCGTCGTCCCGTCTACGACAAGGCGATTTTTCGCGGGGACCGTCCGATCGACGGTGACTATTTTCGAAGACGTCGAGGATCGTCCAGCGTTTCTGCGCCCGTCCCTAGGGCTCAGAAGTCGGATCGATCCATCCGCGCGCTGCTGTGCGCTCAAATTGGCCGGAGCAAACCGAATCGTCGCAGAGCATCTCGAACGACAATTACGAGGATATTTTTCACGATGGATCGCACGGAATCCACTTGCACGACGATTACGCTTCCCGTACGGAAGAACGTGTAACTTTCTGGTCTCGAAACGGAGATACAGCGATCGCGTTGCCTAATTGCCCTCGAGCTGTCCAAGACCTGATCTCCAAGATGATCTCTATCGACTCGAACGCGTCGGCGGATACCCTGAAAGGGGCCCAGCGAGTCGATAATCTGACGATCGGAGTGTTCCTGCAGCAGGAGGACTCGTCCACCCGACGCGACCCCCTGTACATCGTGTTGCCGATCACGATCATCTACGCGGTGATATTCCTGACCGGCGTGGTCGGTAACGTGTCCACGTGCGTGGTGATCGCGCGTAACAAGTCCATGCACACCGCCACCAATTACTATCTGTTCAGCCTGGCCGTCTCCGATTTGCTACTGCTGATATCGGGCCTGCCGCCGGAGATGTACTACATATGGTCCCATTTCCCGTACGTGTTCGGCGAGGCGTTCTGCATTATTCAGAGCTTCGCCGCGGAGACGTCCGCGAACGCCACGGTCCTCACCATCACCGCCTTCACCGTCGAGAGGTATGTGACGACTTTGAATTACCGCCCTCGACCGGCTCCTGGACGGAGAATAATGGCCATCCAGGGTCTCGAGAATGCCACGGGACGTTCGAAACGGGCAAACGAATGGGCCCCCTTTTAACCCTCGACCCGTCCTGCACCTTTGTCGAAACTGTCGTGACTGATCGATGCTTCCCGTTTAATTGCACCCATCCTTCGACGGAGACTTTTCTTAATTCGAATTCGTTAATAGATAATGAAAATAGTATTTGTTTGCAGGCAAAACCCTTCGAGAAATTTTAATGGAAGATTCTGGAGGCCAAAATAGGACGAATCTTGTTGATCGAGGCTTCGTCGAAAAGTTATTAGCGTTTAAAGCTCCCTACTGGCGGATAATATTTCTCTAAAAGCATCAGGCATTCGAGGTGTACGATTACACCCCTTGACGTAGGTTCGTTGAACCGTAACCCTTCGGTCCCTTTTATTTCTGGGAGCATAACGTCCGCCTTCGTTTCGCAACAAAAGAAGCGCCGGTGTAATTCTATCTTGGATGAAACGTTCAGACAAAAGGATATATCGAAACGGACCTTGTCCAAGTTTTATTAAACAGTTATTGAAAATCGATGTGTTTCACGGGCGAACGATCGCGCGTCGATTTTGTTTATACATCTGGGAAACGCAAACCTCATTTTTCCGACGTTCGATTTATTTTCCGTAACTTTTTCCCCCGTGTCTCCCTAGTGGCGTCGAATTTGTTGACACGCGTCAGCTTTGCCAACGATTCTCGAAGCGTAATCACAACTAACAGCTGTTGCAAGCTTATAATTCAATGAAAGCAATTTCAGCGTAAAATAAAGCCTTCGTTTTTATTTTTTAACGCGGTTGTTATACGCATGGGATAAAAGTGCACCGTTTAATCCGTTCTTTACTACCGACGACTGCAAAATATTCCGTACGAGAATTTAAATCGGTATTTTATTTAAAAATGATGCTGAAAATTGTAATTATAGAGGGTGTTCGGCCAAATCTGGGAAAAATTTTAATGGGGGATTCTAGAGGACAAAATAAGACGAAAATCAAGAATACCAATTTGTCGATGGAGGCTTCGTTAAAAAGTTATTAACAATTAAATTCAAAAATTTCAAATCGTTCCGGAAAAATTATTTTCGGTTGTGAAGGTTAATTACAATCATTTTTGGTCATTACACATACCCTCGAAATCCTATCCATTTTCTAGAAAAAAATTCTAGAAGATGTGAAATTTTTCGGTCAAAAAAAAAATTTCAAATCGTTCTAAAAAAATTATTTTCGATTGCAGGAGTCGATTATAATCATTTTTGATGAATAAATATACCCCCAAAATCCTACCCAGTTTCGAGAAAAAAATTCGAGAAGATGTGAAATTTTTCGGTCAAAAAAAAAATTTCAAATCGTTCTAAAAAAATTATTTTCGATTGCAAGGGTCGATTATAATCATTTTTGGTCAATAGACATACTCTCGAAATCCTAACCATTTTCGAGAAAAAAATTCCTTACCGAAAATATAATTTCAGGCCGATAAATGTCACTGCAAAATTTCGTGCGTATCTTTAAAACGTCATAACTTCTGAACGGATTGGACGATTTTAATGTTCAAAAAGCCAAACGCCGTGTATTTTAGTGTAGAATATGTACAAATTGCAAAAATATTCGAAAAGTTGTTCCTTGACACCGCAAAATGAGGAAACCCTCATAAAAATGGTCCAATTTTCAAACAGCCATAACTCCTACAATTGTGAATATATTTCAATGAAACTTTTTTCTGAAGTAGAGCTCATGGGTACCTACAAAAAAAGTATTAGACAAATTTTCTGTAGGGCGTCAAATAAAATTATCAAAAATGAAAAACGAATTTTTAAGAAAAATCCACAGGGCCTACCCACTTTCGAGAAAAAAATTCAGTATTGGCGAAACTTTAAACATTAATAACTTCTTAACGAAGCCTCAATCAACAAATTAGTATTCTTGATTTTCGTCTTATTTTGGCCTCTAGAATCTCCCATTAAAATCTTTCCCAGGGTTGGTCGAACCCCCTGTATATCCCAGCTTCTGTCGATCCACTGTCTGAACAATTACTCAGGACCCATCCTACGTAATTTCGTCCATTAAATTTGAAAACGACAGGCTCAGAAAATTTCGTGGGTGGTTCGAATATAATTTCGATTTTTTTGTTTCGACGTTTCAGGTACGTCGCGATCTGCCATCCCATAATCTCCCACACGATGTCGAAGTTGTCACGGGCCGTAAAATTCGTGATTGTGATTTGGTTGCTGGCGTTGTGCCTGGCCGTGCCCCAGGCGTACCAATTCGGCATCGTTTACGACTACAGCAACGGTTCGATGATCACGGACAGCGCGAGATGCTCGATGAAGTGGACCCTGATCGACCACGCGTTCGAGATATCGACCATGCTGTTCTTCGTCGTGCCAATGACGATCATCACGGTCCTGTACGTCCTGATCGCGATCCAGCTGAGAAAATCGAGGCTGCTCACGGCCGCCGTGAAGAGGAACCACTTGCCCGCCGGACTGAATCACTGCGACAGCGGCAGAGGGAAAAGCTCCGCCCAGAGAAACGTGGTTCGCATGTTGGGTGAGCGAAAATGTCACTTTCGATCCTATTCTTTATTTCTTAGAACGCCCCGGACGCGCAGTTAAATTAAATCTTCGCAAGGACTGTGTGTGTCTCCTCCGATCCTCCCAGACATCTGCCATCGCGATAAAAAAGATACTTCACGTGGAATTTAAAGATTCTTTGCGCAGATAATTTTGACGCTTGAGAATTTTAACGCGAGATTTAATTAAATGTAGATTCTCCCACCGATTTACACGCGATTGTATCATGTAACACGGACTGTGTCCATATTTTTATTCGACGCTGTGATGGATCGTATATTGAACCTACCACAGACTTTATAGGATCGCTATTTCAATTCTTCGAGTGTATGGAGGCTGACACGGCATCAATCATAATGTTCACGCCGTGGACACTTTTCTTGGCGTGACAGGAACCTCTATGTCACTCTACGCGAAAGATATAAACAAGAGAATATAGACTTGGGGCCCAGTGGACCTCGTTGTTGGCACTCTAAGGCTACGACTAACTCGTTTAATGCAGGCTGGACCCTCGTTTCAGGGAGTAGAAGTCAGAGTTGGGTCGATGCAAAATTGCTCCATCGTTCAATTTGATTTCCAAACACAAAATCATTGTTCGTCCCTTGCTTGGCGTAACGTAATGGAAATAAAATTTCTAGCAAAAAGAATGGCACAGGAAATCGATTACCGAGTCTATTTGGGGCTCATTTATCGGGCAATAATAAATATCGTAGTGTATAATTAGTCGTGATTTTTGTCTCGATGATTTCTATTTATCTGGAGGACCGTTTAAGAAACCGGTTTATCGAAACTTAACGATAACTGACCGTCGAATCGTCTTTGATTCATAGAGGATGGAATAAGAGGAACAACTCCTTCACGAAATTCTTGCCGATAGTCGGATAGATACGTTTAACTTATTATTTGTCCAACTTTGGGAATGTCAAGTTGGCTAGACTCAGTCCATGTAAGAAGCAGGGTTTGTTGCTTTACGACGTCGTAAAAATAGTTTTTTGCGCGATAAATTCTTCTACGATACGTGTCTTTACGAATGTTCATGCCAGTTTTTGGCTGAACGTGAAATTTATTGGGTCCGGATGCTTTCGTTCCGTTTCCTGGATTGTTGCTAACGTTTAAGAGCAATTTAGGTAATAAAAGGAACTGGACGCAGCACGGTATTTGCTTTGATTAATCGACAAAAACGTCGAGGATGAAATATTAGTTAATGGACGAACGAATCGATATAGATGAGCCGATGAGTTTAATTCTCAGGAAATTCTTCACCCTCGTACTCGATAATAATACTTGATAAAATGGTAATCGAACGAACAACTTAATTTGTGCCCGTGCTGTATATATATTTATTTAACGTCTCGACGGGAAGAACAAACACACAGTGTACAATTAACAAAATTAACTTTAGCGAAAAATACGATGTTGACCGCGTTTGGGCTACCCTTAAACGCTTGCTTAATTTCTGTTTCATTAAAATGGAACGTAGAATTTCCACTACTTTCCATATACGGGGTGTTTGGTCACATCTGGAAAAAATTTTAATGCAAGATTCTAGAAAATTAAAACAAAAATCAAGAATATCAACTTCTTGACTAAGGTTTTGTTAAAACGTTATTGAAAAATTAAATTAAAAAATTTCAAATCATTCTAAAAAAATTACTTTTGGTTGCGGGGGTCGATTGCAATCATTTTTGGTGAATGCACGTACCCCCAAAATCCCAACCACTTTCGAGAAAAAAATTCAGGAAGGTGGACTTTTTCGGCGAAATTCAAAAATTTCAAATCGTTCTAGAAAAATTATTTTTAGTTGTGGGGGTCAATTACAATCATTTTTGGTGAATAAACATACCTTTGGAATTCTACCCATTTTCTAGAAAAAAATTCGAGAAGGTGTGAAATTTTTCGACGGAAAAAAACATTTTCAAATCATTCTAAAAAAATTATATTTAATTACAGGAGTCAATTACAGGCATTTTTGATCATTACACACAACCCCGAAAGCCTACCCACTTTCGAGAAAAAAATTCGAGGTGTGAAATTTTTCGACAAAATTAAAAAATTTCAAATCGTTCTAGAAAAATTATTTTTAGTTGCAGGGGTCGATTGCAATTATTTTTTGTGAATAGACATACCCCCGAAATCTTGCGCATTTTCGAGAAAAAAATTCATTACGGAACTTTAAACGTTAATAACTTTTTAACGAAGCCTCCATCAGCAAATTGATATTCTTGATTTTCGTCCTATTTTGGCCTCTAAAATCTCCCATTATAATTTTTCCCAGGGATGGCCGAACACCCTGTATATATTTTTATCGACTTTTAATGAAATAACAAATGTAGAGCAGTCGAAAGGAAATCAGAATCGCATGAAACTGGTAGCAGGAATTTTCGAATTCTAAGCAGACCAGAAATACCGCTAACGGAGCGAACGATCATTTCATCGACATTATTAATCGCATCCACTGACCTCGATATTGATCGCGCGTCGCGGAATTCGTTCGTGGCAGAAAATCATCCCGAAGAGCGAAAATTCTTCGAATTCGGTCCGTGGTGTATCGAAGGGACGCGTTCATCGGCTCGTTCCATTTCGAGCGGTCGAGGATCGTTTCGCCTTCTTCGATATCGCTGTCGATCGAGTCGAACACGAACACCATAACCGCCAAGACCCGTGAAATGACCGAAATCAGGGTATCGTACGATTTTACGAGCCTACCTTTCCGAGTATCGTTGCAATAGAAAACATTTCGGGGCATAGTTTATCCGGGTAAACGATGCGAATTTACGAGCTTCGAGTCAACTATCCGGTCGTCTCGACATTAAAATCTCTTGGGTTGCTCCTGTTAAATAAAAATGTCCAAAGAAAGTACCCCGAAAAGCTTACGATAACGCCACGAATCGTATTCAAATACAGAAATGAAAATGGCTAACTTGCATCTTGTTATCGAACGCTCGAGGTGCGATTTTCAGTTGCAATCGCGCGATAAATGCGTCTCGTGTCGCGAAGGAAGTAAAGATCGCTCGTTAGAACAGTAAGAAGAATAGGCGCGGACGGTCGAACACGCTAAACCCATTTTTGGACCGTCGAACGCGAGGACACGGATTTTTCTACGCGGTTCGAACTTTTCTCGAGTCATTAATCGTCGATGGAGAGAAATTCAATCCTCCTTTGGAAAGTACCCTTCAATATCGAAATCGATTTTTTGGTATTATACAAGTGTCGAAAGTTGAAACATTAAGTGCAGGATCGGGGAACGTTCAACGTGTTATTCATGGTTCGTTTACTTTAGCAAGACGTCGCGAAAGTTTCGTCTCGATGGAATACGTCGCTTCCTAAAGACGTCGACTCCTGCCTCCGTTAAATCGGACGAAACAGACAATTGCTACTTCTGACCATTCCCTTTTTCCCTTGAGAAACCCTCTTCAGAATTTATATGTGCGTCTGTGCCTATTTACAAGACAAATTTTTAAAACGTGAACAGCGTTAGAGTAGAACTCATGGTGCTGCAATCGACGTTCCACCATAGTTTTGGGTATCGTGGTATTCTTATCGCGACGATAGCTATATTTGCATTGTCAGAAGACCCACTGCGCGGTGTCGAGTCGTCTTTGGATCGCGTAAAGTTTGAAATACGACGATAGTAAAGTTTAACGCCGGGGGAGTTTCTTCGGTCCATAAATTTCACAGCAAATTATCGGAATCTGTTTATGGCCTCTAGTGTTTTGACAATGTAACTATTCCAATGAAAGATCTTGTTCTACTTTAACGAGAATATTCTTTCCTGTTTATACTCCGTGTTAATGGAATTTAACATCATCGCAGAAAAGTAGAAATATCTGACGTTTGGATCAACGAGCAGATTTTCGCAACGTTTAAGCTATAATAATTTATATCGCGCGTTGGGTGCAGTAGTAGAAATAATTAAATCCCATTGCGTTAATAGGATTCCCTGATTACTTTATGCACTGTGTATTTATGCACTGTCTGCAATCATATTTAACTCGTTTACTGCGGTTGGGAGCATATATGCTCCGTATCGTATTTCGTTTCATGCCAGCCATCTTTCATCGAACATTTACTACGCGCTAAGTCGATAATTTATGTTTTTCCCCGTCAGTTTTACTGAGATTTACAAAATGTAAATAAGTTGCTCGATCTACATTTCAGAAAACTCCATGAATTTAATAAAATACCTGTGTAGAATGTATAAAACGTACTCGTGGCAAGAGGAAAGGTACGTTTTTGCTAAAAAATCAATATGTTTTAAATTTGAATTTAACGTGGCTCTCGCGGAGCAAACATCCTCGCTACAAAGGGTTTCTGTAAAAGCGCAATAAGCGAGGTAAATCTATCATGGTCGTCTGAACGAAGACAGTGTAATATGCATATTGCAACGAGAAAGAAAGATGGCTTCCGGGCGAAGGGGAAACAATATTACAGAAGCGTGTAGAATGCGAACAGCGTCGATCAGACAGACAGACAGGCGGAAGAAGGCGATGGAAAATCTCATACGATTTATAACGTTAATAAAAATGAAACAACCTGTAGAATTTTCCCTCCAAGTTTCGAAAACAGTTAACTGCTGTTATCGTTCTCGATTTCGAGGTTGTTTAAATATAGCCACCGAAAGGAGTTCAAACAAACCATCGCGCATGTGGCTGATTTGCTTCGGTCGTAGATCCTACTACCTTCGACCCTATTCGTCTTAAACTTCTATTATCTCCGCAACGTCCTTGATAAGCGTCGACCTGATTCGAAGTTATCGGTCCCCCTCCCCCCCCTCTCCGTTCATCTGGTTTCCCTTTGTAAACTGTCCACGACTGTCTTGTTTATAGTTACAGATTTACGATCCGTGACGCGTGCAGCAGTCGACAAACGCCTCGCGTGTCGCGTGTAAAGTCGGATTTAATTTTAAAGTGGCGTCGCCTCGTAAATTCTTCGAGCTGATCGGACGCTGGGTTTCGGCCCCGGGCGTCGCGTAGCGTCTCCCCGACGTACCAACGCGTCAACCGCGGAAAAAGAAACGAATTCCACGGATTCCTACGCTTCTCCCGTCTCCCAGTTAGGCGAGGTAATAAAAGATCGGTAAATTCTATGTAGAATTAGCAGTATTTGATACAAAACCCTTTGGTACGAAAGTAGTTTCTGTCCGCGAGGTAGAAGCTTTCAACGACCGTTCGCGATTCCTATTCGGGATATTTTCACTTTTCGAAGACATCCGTTATAAAAATCGTACGGGACGGTTTTCCATTTCGCTCGGTGGAAATTAATTTGACGCTTGTTTGAAAAATGCAGCGATAACGGATAGGGTCTAGAGTGCGTCATTACTCCCACGGCCGATATCGGGCGTAAAAATGGCCGATATGACCCGCGGCTGACGGGAAGCCTCGATTTCGCGGTAATGTGTCGCGTTTTATGCCGCGCGACACGCGAAAATCTATCCTGCGGTTGAATTCCCGGCGTGACGGCCGCGATTTTTGCCACGGTTATCTCCCCGATGGCGAACAGCTATCAGGGATGAAGATAAGTGACCCCAATGCACTCGTAAATTCGGTACCGTGCATTATCGGTGGTACCTGTTCTCTTTTCGACTTGCTCCTTTTCACGATCATCGATTACGCCCGCCGTTTTGTCGCCGCAATGCGATCGTTTCGTAAACCACACGCGCTGTAAAAACTAGCTGCAACGAACAAGATCTCTTTTCGTTGGTGTTAATTAATTCGAGACGGGGGAGGAAGCGAACGATCGAAGCTGGTCGTTCCGATTCTTCGGTTTTGTGGAACAACAGCCATTCAGAGGCGTCTATTTACGGCTGCACACTAGCAATCGCGGTTTGTATAACTTTCTGCGGTGCTGCACGCGAGTACGATCTATTTCTTGATCGATCTGCTTGCGTAAAACTAGAACTGGCCTCCCAGCGACCAAACGGAACACGGCAATTCATAGTTCACGTTGGTAAAACCGAGGTTCCCGCGTGTAAATTGTGGTCTTTTTGAATGAATCGAATAGCGTAGAATGAGCGTCGTTCATAATACGGAATTGTGTATTTTCTTAACGCTCCTGTCTATTGTCGGGTGAACACGCGAGCAATTTCCATTCGTACGAAACTCGTGCGTTTCGCGTAGCGTGCACCGAAGCCGACTTGCATTCAACGTTACAGCTGCTGACAGTTCGCCAGGACTGTATAAATCGTTCCTTGTCGAGTATCTGAGGGGAAAATAAACCCAGTCGCGTGTGCGTATCCTAACGATGTGCTTGAAACACTATCGAAAACCACTGTTCCCTTTACTTATTTCGAATGCCAACAGCGAGTTCCAAACATTTTCAAAGGTGGTCTTCGAGTATTTTCTACCGATAAAATACAAATTAAATGTACGTTGGTCGGCCCAGAGCGTCTCGATGACGTTTTGCTTTGAATCGGTGGCTTCCTAACTGGCTTCCTCCCAGGCACCTTTTACCATCGTCGAAACACAAATGAAATTTACGTTTCGTTCGTCGAAAGCGCTTGGATCTTCGACGCAGGTGTTCCCGAACAATAGCAAGACGCTCGGCGACATTTTGCTCGGAATCGGTAGCTTCCTAACGGGGTTTCCTCCCACGCCTGTCGAACATCGTCGAACGAACCGACAGCTAAATTTGCGATGCCCAGCAGGCTCGCTATTGTTCCTATCGTATCGTCGCGTCGAAACAGAGGAATCAAAGCGACAACCATCTTCGAAGGCGATTTGAAACTTAAATTCTCGTTTAAACGAGACGAGATAAATATTCCACGGCAGTTGTCGAGCCCCCTTTGTGCCAACAAAGGGGTTTAATTTACCCGCATTTTTCTAAATTAAAAATCTTATTTCGCCCCCTCTCCTGTAAGATATCGTCCCCCGGGGTGTCGCGACACTTATATTAGGAAATATCGCTTTAGAGCGACCTTCAGTGTTCTATATTCCCAAGTTCACGAGCCTCTGAAATCTGTATGGGCAGAGACACAGACAGAAACCCAGTCACGAAACGGCTTCGTTGCTAATTACGAAAGTCGCGCGGCAAAATTACCGCGGCTACGTGGGCGTAGAGCAGAACTTCCGTCGGCTATTCTCAGAAATAAAAACTGCGAAATGAGACTCGAAAGAAACAGCGATAAATCGTTCGCGCGGACGGAACAAGCTTACCGAACTTTTTCTGCACGTTTGACACGCATCGAGCGTTCTCCTCGAAAGAATATATTCTATATTTTAAATCATTTTTTTAGAATCCAGACCGTTAGTATTTCAATAACTTGGAAAGGAGGTAGAAAAGAACCGCGGTGAACGAGTTTATTGAACGAGCAAGAGAATCAACAACTTGTTGACGGATTATTTTTGCGACGATACACTTTTATCGCGATCGGGAGTTATTTACGGCGGAAGCGCGTTTTTCGAGACACTGTATCGCCATGACCGATCGTATTTCAGCGACGAGAGAATTGAAAATGACGGATGGACGGTTTTTGTGATGCTAAGTGACCGTTTCGAAAAATGGGGGACGTCAAAGAGCAAACGCGAGCAGTCGATCGTATTTTCTGTCTTCGAAGATCTCTCGAACGGCCGTAAAATCGAGAAAAATTTATCGTGCAAGCAGATTCTTTATTTACAGAAGCGTGCAACGATCGGGAATAACGTTTTATTTGCCTCTTTATAATTTCTGTGCTCGGTGGACATCAGTTTCGACGCGAGAATGACATCGCAGGTGGTGTTAAGCGTGGTGGTTTTCAAACTATAGAATGCAATTATTGGAGCCTGTTTACGCGCGCTGTTCATTCGAGACAATGTCGTTACCGTTGCACCTAATTGCAAGGTTATTTAAGGGAGGATCGTAAGAACGATGTTATATTTCATATGGAGAGTCAACATGAAATTTTAATGAGAATAAAAAAAAGTGGTAGTTACGCCAATGGAAAACCAGCGAAAGTACGGAGGAATCGAGAATAATGTGTCCTTACGCCTATGGGTTCTCGAGGCAGTTGCTTCCGTGTTTTTTTTCTATAGACTGTTTTTTCCCACGCTTCTCCGCGTCGCTCGTAAGCGCCATTGTTTACGTTTTTTTTCCTTTTGTGCGTACGCATTACTAGGAATCTCTGTATGCCAATCTCCATTCATTTCTCTCGATCGGTTCCAAAGCCGGACAGTAACTCGGCGTAGAAGCGTCGGATTTGTTTCGAATAAAGCTTGAATTAAAAGGGACGAATTCTTAACACGTTGGATGCCATGGGGGTCACCGGTGACCGGCGAAGCCAAGATAGAAGCACATAATTCGAGTAAATTTCAATGTTTGTAAATTTTTCAATATTATCATCGTTACTAAAATGATGTGTAGAAAGTAATGCAGTATAGGACATATAAAAATAGTTTTATTTATATACATATACAGGGTGTTCGAAGAATACCAATTTGTTGATGGAGCCTTCGTTAAAAAGTTATTAACAATTAAATTCAAAAATTTCTAATCGTCTTGGAAAAATTATTTTCTGTTGCGGGGGTTAAGTACAATCATTTTTCGTGAATAGACATACCCTCGAAATCCTACCCACTTTCGAGAAAAAAATTCGAAATGTGAAATTTTTCGACCGGAAAAAAAAAATTTCAAATCGTTTTGGAAAAATTATTTTTAGCTAGGGGGGTTAATTACAATCATTTTTGGTGAATAGACATACCCTCGAAATCCTACCCACTTCCGAGAAAAAAATTCGAAATGTGAAATTTTTCGACCGGAAAAAAAAAATTTCAAATCGTTTTGGAAAAATTATTTTTAGCTAGGGGGGTTAATTACAATCATTTTTGGTGAATAGACATACCCTCGAAATCCTACCCACTTCCGAGAAAAAAATTCGAAATGTGAAATTTTTTGACCGGAAAAAAAAAATTTCAAATCGTTTTGGAAAAATTATTTTCGAATGCGGGTCTCAATTACAATCATTTTTAGTGAATAGATATACCCTCGAAATCCTACCCCCTTTTGAGAAAAAAATTCGAGAAGGTGTGAAATTTTTCGACGGAAAAAAACAATTTCAAATCGTTCTAGAAAAATTATTTTTAGCTAGGGGGGTTAATTACAATCATTTTTGGTGAATAGACATACCCCCGAAAACTTGCGCATTTTCGAGAAAAAAATTCGAGAAGGTGTGAAATTTTTCGGCGAAAAAAAAAAATTTCAAATCATTTTGGAAAAATTATTTTCGAATGCGGGTCTCAATTACTATCATTTTTAGTGAATAGATATACCCTCGAAATCCTACCCCCTTTCGAGAAAAAAATTCGAGAAAGTGTGAAATTTTTCGACGGAAAAAAAAAATTTCAAATCGTTCTAGAAAAATTATTTTTAGCTAGTGGGGTTAATTACAATCATTTTTGGTGAATAGACATACCCTTAAAATCCTACCCACTTTCGAGAAAAAAATTCCTTACCGAAAATCTAATTACGTAGGTGCCTAAATTATTCGACGAAAAAAAAAATTTCAAATCGTTCTAGAAAAATTATTCTTAGCTAGGGGAGTTAATTACAATAATTTTTGGTGAATAGACATACCCCCGAAATCCTGCGCATTTTCGAGAAAAAAATTCGGAACTGGCAGAACTTTAAACGTTAATAACTTCTTAACGAAGCCTCCATCAACAAATTAGTATCCCTGATTTTCGTCTTATTTTGGCCTCTAAAACTCATTTGAAAAGACTATTTTTCATAACTTTCAACACAGAATGCAGTTTATTATAAATAAATATCTCGGGGTTGAATTCATTCGAGTACGAGGATCTTTCGAACGTCTTAGTAGTGCATTACGAAGTAAATTAATCACTCTCGAAAAGGTTAACCCCATATTTTTCGGGTTAACCAAGAATGATCAGTTTTCTTTACTGGATTGTTCCTAAAAATGCTGTTTTTGTTAATTACAATGTTGTATGTAACGTATAATTTGAAGGAAAACAAATATTATCATCCCTTAAACCGTTAGATTAATCAAATATCGTTTTCAAAGCAGTTAAACTCGGGCACGCTGTAAAAGTATTTCCATTTGCAGTTGCAGTGGTGGCGGCATTCTTCATCTGTTGGGCGCCATTTCACGCCCAAAGACTGCTAGCTGTGTACGCGCAAAGCAGCACCACCGAACCAAAACACGCGTTAGTAATAGTCTATACCATCCTCACGTACATGTCAGGAGTGTTTTATTACCTCTCCACGACGGTGAATCCACTTCTCTACAACATCATGTCCAACAAATTCAGAGAAGCGTTCAAGGTAAGTTATCGTTCGAGAATCCCCAGCGGAGGCCTACCTAGCCGAAGACCTTTTCGAGTCTCAAATAAATTCGTTTCCTCGTATTAAATTTATCTGGAAATTCGCTGGACTCGAGATACGATCATTTCAAAAAAAAAATACAACATTCCCGTTATTTATTTTCATCCTCGACTTTAACGCTCCCCTCTGTTTCATCTGTACGATTATCTTTTATTTGGCGCGTTTCTAAATGCTACGTCGACGGCCAAGGAACGAAATCGAGTACGACGGAGTAGGTTGAACGAACTAAAGTTAACTTTTAGTCGATGCTGTCGAATCACTGCGGATGGAAATGGTCCAGCCGGAAGTCGGTTCCCAGACAACCAACGTACAGCAGCCTCTCCAGGTACCCGAGGACAGTGACCAGGCAGGCGGACGACCGTCAGAATTCCACGTCGATTTCCCTCAGCGACGACAACCAGAATCCGTCGAACGCGGCACGAACCACCACCACCGAATTGAACGGGTTCCCGGAACGAAAGGACCAGGATCACCGATCGAAGGCGAGCAGGATCAATTCCCGGGAATACGGCAGGAGCGTGTCAAGAGGATCGAGCACCAGCCAACTCACTTTGATGACCTCGATCGGCAAGAGCTTCAACGAGGGCAACAACAACGTCGCCGCTGCTTGCGTCAACGACTGCTTGTTGAGGATCCAACGTCCAGCGAGGGCCGTCACTTTCGGTGATTATTAAACGTTCATTAGGTCTATATACCCCCCTGATATTACTAAAACCCTCAATATTCTTCGTAGGATCGAGGAAGGGTGTTTAAACAACCACAATCTTGTCTTCCCATAAAAGTGGTCTAATTTTCAAACGTCCATAACTCTTACACTAGTGAATATATTTGAATGAAACTTTTTTCTGAAGTAGAGCTCATGGGTACCTACCAAAAAGTATTAGACAACTTTTCTGTACAGCATCAACCAAATTAGTTACACATGAAAAAGGAATTTTTACTACTATCGCAAGAAAAGACATTTTCTCTGGGTCGTTCCATATATATTTGGTGTTTATCCGCGTCGTGACACTAATTCTAAGCATACTCGAGCTGCTAAGCCAACAACCACGCTCGATCTGAAGTTGACAAGCACTTAATCTACCCCATGGATCAACAGGTTTAGATCCAGAATTACTAGAACTCTAAATATTCTCCGTATGATCGAGGAAGGGTGTTTAAATAACTCAATCTTGACTCTCAAGTGCTATTGCAAGCAAGATTTTTATCTTTCCCGCCTACAGCGTGGAGAACAATCTGAAGGAACTGCGAGCTAAAGTGCAGTATAAGACTGCTTTTCTGCATTCGCGATTTTTTGTTAAAAACCATAAGATGCTTGAAAGCTCCTTTTCAGAGACTTGGTCGACTCTATCCTTTTGCTGTTAAAGTTTTAAAGCCCTGTACACTCGCCTCCTACATAGAGGGCTTAATACCCAAGAAACACGAAGCAACTTCCTGAAGGATTATCGATAAAAGAAAAGAAAAATAGTATTTGCTTCGAGAGATGGAAACTCGAGCTGCAAGATCCTTTCAACATTTTCTTTGCAATTACACGCGTTGTGTAATCTTTTCACCGCCTTCAAAGAGTCAGTCACTAACGTATAAACCATGTTATCTGCTTTTCGAGTTAGAGTCCTGTCTTTTCTCACAAATTGAAAGACCTCTGTAATAGTGCAAAGTTCGAAGACCGATCCAAATAGAGTAACGATAGTTCCTGAATTCTTTAAACGATATTTTCGACATCGTCCATGCAGACGTTTAGAATCGATGTTTATTTTCGTCGATGGGGCTATTCGTAGGATCCGTGACGCTTTCCACCGTGCTAGATGGATGGCCAGGGCTACATATTATTTAGAAACTCACCTATTTCGAGATCGGTTTAAAAGGAATCCGGAAGAACGTTTAACTGCTCGAGATATATGTACCTTTTTAAGAAATTTATTATATTCCGTCGCGGATCTGATAATAGTTTATGTATTTATAGTTAAAACGTCGCGGTATCTCATTTCGATCGTGGACTTTCGATCGACGTTAACGATCAAAAAATATGTAAACATACAGGGTGTTCGGCCACCCCTGGGAAACATTTTAATGGGAGATTCTAGAGGCCAAAAGAAGACGAAAATCAAGAATACCAATTTGTTGATGGAGGCTTCGTTAAATAGTTATTAACAATTAAATTCAAAAATTTCAAATCGTTCTGGAAAAATTACTTTAGCTAGGGGGGTTAATTACAATCATTTTTTATGAATAGACATACCCCCAAAATCCTACCCACTTTTGAGAAAAAAATTCGAGAAGGTGTGAAATTTTTGACGGAAAAAAAAATTTCAAATCATTCTAAAAAAATTATATTTAATTACAGGGGTCCATTACAAGCATTTTTGGTCATTACACACACCCCCGAAATCCTACCCACTTCCGAGAAAAAAATTTGAGAAGGTGTGAAATTTTTCGACGGAAAAAAAAAATTTCAAATCGTTCTAAAAAAACTATTTTTAGTTGCGGGGGTCAATTTCAAGCATTTTTGGTCATTATACACACCCCCGAAATCCTACCCACTTTCGAGAAAAAAATTCGAGAAGGTGTGAAATTTTTCGACGGAAAAAAAAATTTCAAATCGTTCTAGAAAAATTATTTTTAGCTAGGAGGGTTAATTACAAGCATTTTTGGTCATTATACATAACCCCGAAATCCTACTCAGTTTCGAGAAAAAAATTCCTTACCGAAAATATAATTTCTGACCAGAAATGCTGCCGGAAAACATGCGAATCTTTAAAATGTCATAACTTCTGAACGGATTGGACGATTTTAATGTTTAAAAAAGCAAACTACGCATATTTTGATGGAGAATATGTACAAATCGCAAAAATATCCGAAAAGTTGGTCCTTGACCCCGCAAAATGAGAAAAACCCCATAAAAATGGTTCAATTTTCAAACAGCCATAACTCCTACAATTGTGAATATATTTCAGTAAAACTTTTTTCTGAAGTAGAGCTCATGGGTACCTACAAAAAAGTATTAGACAACTTTTCTGTAGGGCGTCAAACAAAATTACTAAAAATGAAAAAGTAATTTTTAAGGAAAATCAACCGGGGGTAAATTTTTTGACGAAAAAAAAAATTTTAAATCATTCTAAAAAAAATATTTTTGGCTGTAGGGGTCAATTACAATCATTTTTGGTAAAGAGTCATATCCCCAAAATCCTACTCATTTCCTAGAAAAAAATTCGAGAAGGTGTGAAATTTTTCGACAAAATTAAAAAATTTCAAATCGTTCTAAAAAAATTATTTTTAGCTAGGGGGGTTAATTGCAATCATTTTTGGTGAATAGACATACCCCCGAAAGCTTGCGCATTTTCGAGAAAAAAATTCGAGAATATGTAAAATTTTTCGACGGAAAAAAAAAATTTCAAATCGTTCTAGAAAAATTATTTTTAGCTAAGGGGATTAATTACAATCATTTTTGGTGAATAGACATACCCCCAAAATCTTGCGCATTTTCGAGAAAAAAATTCAATACAGACGGAACTTTAAACGTTAATAACTTTTTAACGAAGCCACCATCAAGAAATTAGTATTCTTGATTTTCGTCTTATTTTGGCCTCCAGAATCCCCCATTAAAATTTTTCCCAGGATATGACCGAACACCCTGTATATTATTTTTTTAATTTGTAGTTCCGGTCCCTAAGAAACTTTTTATCAGTAATTGTCGTTCTCAGAATAATTATTGGACGTTTAAAACAGGTATTCTAGCGGAAAGATTGAGGCTCGGTACCAAAGGGCTGTTTCAACCGCAACCGAAAATCATAGCCAACCCTTCGACGAAACCGGAAACAGCTAGCGCGCTTCCGTCTCGATTTCAGAGCCACCCGAGTATCGAGAGCTCGAACACCATCAGCAACTCCAGCTTGCAGGATCTGGACGAAACCGAATTCACTGGCACGGAATTGGCGCAATACATGAGTACATTAAATCGCGACGTGGTCACCTGACGCTCGTTCCCGGAAGACAGCGTCTGATCCTTGTTCGATCTCCTCCGGATCGGAATCCGATCTTTTCGAGCGCACAGAGCGATCGAAAGATGCTGACTTTCTTCTAATATTCGAATCGCTAAAAGATACAGGTGATTCGAACGCGTTCGAAAGAGTCTACGATCGCATCGATTAGAACAGGAATTTAAGGGACTATTTATCGCGAGTGTGTATTTATGCGAAACGAACGATTTTAAAATTTAGTCTTCCTAAAATAAAATCGATACGATCTGGTCCCCTCGCGTGTACGATAAGATGTCCATCTGTCTTTGTGATTTTGCTTTTTCGTACAGATGTCGTCGAGACCTCGAGGAACAGTTTGAGAAGCTCGTCGAATAAAGCTACAAGTTAAGTACAAATTTATTTCTTTTTTTATATCGATCGATGTTTGAAACAATACACTTCCTTCGTACACCGAGACGCGTACATCGAATTCATTTTTGTACATACTCTGTTTCGGCGTAACATTTGCGAGATATAACGTATTGTATAGCTTCTTTGGAATCTTATGCGGCTTGTGAGTAATAAAAAAGAAAAAGAATCAACGATCGCGTCGACGCAGCGAATTATTTCTGTGCATCGCGGAACGCGTAGAAAAGATGATCGAAAGTCTTTACAGGGCAGTCTTCGGTCTTGAGTCCAGGTAAGCTTTGATTTTCGGCAGAGCTCTGACCTTCTCCACCAATTTCTTCAGTTCCGGGTAATCCTTGTTCAGATCCTCCCCGATGATGTTCGTCAGAAGCTCCGTGTACGCGGTGAACAATAAATCAGCCCACGACAGCTGCAACAAATTGAAAGATTAATTTCGAAGATCATTTGTCAAAGAAATTCGGTCCTTTCGATTTGCAAAAACATTCCGTACGCGCTTTGCCTCGGAGGAAACGTAAGGAAAGACGTAATTGAATTGGTCATTCGGTACTAAATTGTCTAAGAAGATTTGAACGAAAAAATCGTGCTGGTATCTCGTAACAGGAAACGTTACTCGACTGATCGTTATACAGACTTAAAAATAACAATCACCTTTCCATTGGCAAGATAGCCATTGTTACTCTTGACCCTCTCTTCGAGCTTGCTAAGGATGGTCGGTGCCTTGGTGAACGCAACTTTTTTCAGTTTCGCTTTGAACGCAGCATCCTCTTCCCAATGATACTGAGTGAATCCTGCGAAATCGCCAAGACCGTAACGAAGGAGTTTCTCGTCTTAAAATATCGAAAACGAATGGCAGGCGATACGTACCCACTTTCAAATCGTCCAAAGTGTCGACGACGGCGTCGATTTCGTAAGATTCGACGTCGTTCGAGCCGTAGAGATCGTTCCTTCTGGCGAGCAGACGGGAAATTGCCTTGGATTGGTAGTAAGTCTTTCCGTCGATCTCCAAAACGGGCACCTGACCCATTGGCATTTCTGCGGGAGAGAAAATAATTAGCTGCAGTTCGACGAAAAAGGCTTGAAGACATGGGAATGATTCAAATTATTTGCAGTCGCAAGCTGATTTAAAGAATTTCTTTCCGGAGAACGATTCTTTAAAAAAGATATCGGAATACTTACTAGCCTTGTATTCTGGCCATTCCTCGAAGGTGAGTCTCTTATCCTCGAACTTGATCCCGCTCTGGTGAAGCAAGAACCTGATGCCCTCGGCAAGACCAGTGACATTGAAATACGTCAACTTGTAGGTAGACATTATCTGCATAGAATACCACGGTTTTTAAATTATGGAAATTATGGAAAAGAACAATTTACGACAGTGTTCGCGAATTAAAAAACTCAACGCTAGATTTACGGTACGCGTCAATTTGACGCATTCAGATTCTAAACTTAACGTTATAGAACTCGTAAATATTATTTGTTAGCAATTTATGTTGAATTGATGTAACGATATGGATGTATCCTCTAATAAAAAGAAAAGCTGCATTTTAATGCAACTGTCAACGTAGCGAATTATAATAAAAATACGCGCAACGAGTGTCCGTAAACCTAGTCTTAAAATTCCGTGTAAATATTATTTTTTAACAACTTACGTTGAATTTGTTTGATGCAATGGCATGAATACATATTCTAATTAAAAGGAAAATCGTATTTTAAGGTAATCGTCGACATGAGAGGTATCGATAAATATACGCGCGATCAATGCCCGTAAATCTAGTGTTGATCGAGAGATTGAAAACTTTGAGGGCTCGTAGTTTTCACGGATATTTATTGTTTCGCGATTAAAGAAACTTCTCCCGCGGAGATAAAAGGGAAATAAATTTTTATACCTGTTCGATCACTTTGTAATTCTGATTAACGTATTTAAATGTTCTGCACGACCGCCGAGTTTAACGTTGCACAACCAAACGCGAAAGAGTGCTCCGAATAAGTAATGACTCTGTTTAATGTATCTACACACTGGCCATTCGATCGATTTCGGTCAGTTTGCAGATTATACGGTCGTTTTTATCAAAATTTCGATCGTGGAACGGAGAACGGAGACATCGATTATTCAACGCGATAGAAATGATTGCACAGTGTATACTGTTCGAAATAGATGACCCAATTTTATAACGCGTTGATTGCCATGGGAGTCACCGGTGACCGGCACTTGGTTATTCCTTATCTTACCGTTAGATCACCATTTAAAAAAATGTGAATTTTATTACAAGTTTTGAAATCGTAAATACAGGTAAAATTGCGAAAACCTTTGTACGACACTGGATAACATGATTTTTGCTTGATTTAAAAACAAAATTACCTTAAAATGATGAACTACAGTGGCTTCACATGAAAAAATATGAACAAATTATAATTTGTTAAATTAAAATAATATGCTTACGTAGAATCAAAAAAAGTATTTGTTTTTAATAAGTTTTCGAAATGTAACTCCCCTTTTTATACTGGTTTTGGGTCTCGTGTAACACGGTTTCACACAACGCGGCATTTTCTAGGAATCTATCTACCGTGTTATAGGAGGGTTACTTTTGCTTGATTTAAAAACAAAATTACCTTAAAATGATGAACTACAGTGGCTTCACATGAAAAAATATGAACAAATTATAATTTGTTAAATTAAAATAATATGCTTACGTAGAATCAAAAAAAGTATTTGTTTTTAATAAGTTTTCGAAATGTAACTCCCCTTTTTATACTGGTTCTGAGACTCGTGTAACACGGTTTCACACAACACGGCATTTTCTAGGAATCTATCTACCGTGTTATAGGAGGGTTACTTTTGCTTGATTTAAAAACGAAATTACCTTAAAATGATGAACTACAGTGGCTTCACATGAAAAAATATAAACAAATTATAATTTGTTAAATTAAAATAATATGCTTACGTAGAATCGAAAAAAAGTATTTGTTTTTAATAAGTTTTCGAAATGTAACTCCCCTTTTTATACTGGTTCTGAGTCTCGTGTAACACGGTTTCACACAACACGGCATTTTCTAGGAATCTATCTACCGTGTTATAGGAGGGTTACTTTTGCTTGATTTAAAAACAAAATTACCTTAAAATGATGAACTACAGTGGCTTCACATGAAAAAATATAAACAAATTATAATTTGTTAAATTAAAATAATATGCTTACGTAGAATCAAAAAAAGTATTTGTTTTTAATAAGTTTTCGAAATGTAACTCCCCTTTTTATACTGGTTCTGGGTCTCGTGTAACACGGTTTCACACAACGCGGCATTTTCTAGGAACCTATCTACCGTGTTATAGGAGGGTTACCTGTGTATTTTTTTTTTTTTGCAATATCATACTCGATTTATTTGTCAAGCAACGGGCTCGTTTCGAACTCGACACCCCGTAGATCGTTCTATGTTCGAAACATAGACCGTCCGTCCAATGGAGGGACCGGAGATGTTTCAATCAGTTACGCAATCAATGACAGTACATCGTTCGAGAACATTTTACGCTGTCTGCGAGCGGCAATTTGCAGAATGCCGTCACTAGGGATCGCATAGTTGTAGTTAACAGCCACGGCATTGAAGTTAATTAACGGCTGAAACAGTAGGAATAACCTGACAAAAGTGACCCCGTTGCGTTAAACTCAACGACACAGACTAACTAGCAACAACAAAAGTAGTATAAATACGGTTTAAATAGAAATCGGTTACAAATTCGAAATTATCGATCACCTTTATTGGCTCCCTGAGTTATCCAGTTCGATATACTTAATATTTACCATCGTATCAGCACGTCGACGGTATAGACTTTTAAACGATCAATTAGCATTATTTGCAACTATATACGACGAAAAGTACACGATCAGACTGTCGAATATTCCTCTACTTTGCATTCCAATTTGAGTAAGTATCGAGAACGCGTCTATACGCAGCGAAAATCGAGGCTTAACGCGTTAGCTGTCACGGTGGTCACCGGTGACCGGCACTTGGCGACCATTTTCGAACTCTGATAAATCAAGTTACCGTTGTTAGGTATGCTATGAAATAACAAATACACGAATATAGTGGTCGGTGAAATTACGCCTATAGGTTTGATATATTAGCTGCACGAAAATTCGTATTATCTGAGGCGTAAAGTAGGCCAACTACGGCGTCGCGTTTCGCGAAATTTCCGAGCGATTTCTACTCGTGATAATGGAAAGTTTCGAGGGAGAAGTGGCTGGAAAAATAAACGCACTCACGATGGTTTCCGTGGAAATACACTGGCGGACGACTGGAATCGACAAACTCTCGAATACTACTGACTCCGTACTCGCGAACCAGTTGCTTTAAGTAAAGAATCCAACCATCGTTCGATGGTAGCGTCACCAGATGGCTAGAACCGGCGCCCAGAGCAACTGCCCCTCCACTTACGTACATCGATGCACAGCCACGTGTACGTGTGCCTCGTGCAGCATCGGAAATTCGAGAGAGAAATCGTACGTGAGCCTTCCTTCTTGCTCTTAAAGCGGCTGAACAACGATTCGCGTCGACCAGTATACGTACGAGTTACAATCTCGACCAGAAGTACCACTCACCTACGATCTGGTAAAATTAACGAACGTAGAACAGTCCTTCTCCCCTTACATGATGTACAAGATTACTATTATCAACGATTCTGTCCGATATTTGAAGAAACTATTCGAAATTCGCGGCGTTGACGCAAATCGGATTTCAGCTGCCTCGAGAGCGACAAGGAGAATGTTATGTCGACCATCTTCCTCGAATTCACGAAGCTGCCCGAACCGCGGTTCACGTACACGTGACTGTGACACAGTGTGTGTAGGTGGGCAGTGATTGCCGTGTGGTAAAAGTGTGTTGTTCCCCCGCCCAGCATATGAGCCCAACACATGCAATCTTGGTTCTATGCAACCTCTGGCGGCTTGCGATAGGACGCTCGGTATACGAATATAAATATGTATTTTACGGGCTCATGCACACTCGACTTGTATGTCAACGACTTTGCGAAGTGTTGCAACATACTATTATCGAATAGTTTAATCAAACTTTGATTAGATAATTCTAAACAACAGTCACTACGATTGCCAGATTCTGGGAACAAGTCAGAGGGAACACGCTTTGCTCGATAGAGAATAATTGAAATTGTAGAAGTTGTTCAATAATAGATCCAGGCTGTTTAAACAACTTCTATTGTAATATCGAATGAAATGCAATTAGTATTAAATTCATACGAAATTTTTGATATAGAAAATAATAGAAATTGTAAAAGTTGTTCAATAATAGATCCAAGCTGTTTAAAAAACTTCTAATGTAATATCGAATGAAATGCAATTAGTATTTAATTCATACGAAATTTTTCATATAGAAAATAATAGAAATTGTAGAAGATACAGGCTATTTAAAAACCCTCTAACGTAATATCGAATGGAATGCAATTAGTATTAAATTCATACGAAATTTTTCATATAGAAAATAATAGAAATTGTAGAAGATACAAGCTATTTAAAAACCCTCTAATGTAATATCGAATGGAATGCAATTAATATTAAATTCGTACGAAATTTTTGACATAAAAAATAGTAGAAATTGTGGAAGATACAGGCTGTTTAAAAACCCTCTAATGTAATATCGAATGGAATGCAATTAGTATTAAATTCATACGAAATTTTTGATATAGAAAATAATAGAAATTTTAGAAATTGTTCAATATTAAATCCTGTTTAAAAAACCCCTAATATCGAATGGAATGCAATTAGTACTAAATTCATACGAAATTTTTGATATTAAAGATTATACATAGTCTGAATAGAATAACGATTGTGTGGCCGCCTAATTGATGCCAAGTTTTCGCAGCTGATAATCTCCGTTAAAAAATTCGTTTAATCATCATCTTCTCGTTTGGCGATTTTAATAACATGATTCTGCAGAAATCCAATTCGAGTGAAAGTTACTGATCTCCATCGGCGTGAACCAACCATGAGCAAACAAGAAAAAGAGTGAGTTACAGTACTGATAATACTCTGTCAATTGTACAATATTGCGTAAATTTGTAAACGCTTGTTGGTCGATCATGGAACGATAACATTTTTTTATTTCTTCGCAAAGTGCTGAATCGATATAACATTATGCAAGGGAGATTAGGATTACTTGGCAAAGGAAGAGTGACATTTTAAATTTATAGTTAGTCTAAAATTCTAGCATGAATCTACATCCATTTACATCCTAATTCTGTCAGCCCCTATATCAGTCCGCCAATTTAACAGAATTAATCTGATGTAACACAGTCCCTTGCATTAAACTTGTATTTGGCTACGACAGGCATTATAGAATATAAAATATTACTATACAGGGTGTTCGGCCAAAACATTTTAATGGGGGATTCTAGAGGCCAAAATAAGACGAAAATCAAGAATACCAATTTGTTGATGGAGGCTTTGTTAAAAAGTTATTAACGTTTAAAGTTTCGTTCGTTCCGAATTTTTTTCTCGAAAGTGGGTAGAATTTCGGGGGTATGTCTATTCACCAAAAATGCTTGTAATTGACCCCTGTAATTAAATATAATTTTTTTAGAATGATTTGAAAATTTTTTTTTCCGTCGAAAAATTTCACACGTTCTCGAATTTTTTTCTCGAAAGTGCGTAGGATTTCTGAGGTATCTCTTTTCACAAAAAATGCTTGTAATTGACCCCTGTAATTAAATATAATTTTTTTAGAATGATTTGAAAATTTTTTTTCCCATCGAAAAATTTCACACCTTCTCGAATTTTTTTCTCGAAAGTGGGTAGGATTTCGAGGGTATGTGTAATGACAAAAAATGCTTATAATTGACCCCTGCAATTAAGTATAATTTTTTTAGAATGATTTGAAAATTTTTTTTTCCGTCGAAAAATTTCACACGTTCTCGAATTTTTTTCTCGAAAGTGGGTAGGATTTCGAGGGTATGTCTATTCACCAAAAATGCTTGTAGTTGACCCCTGTAATTAAATATAATTTTTTTAGAATGATTTGAAAATTTTTTTCCCATCGAAAAATTTCACACCTTCTCGAATTTTTTTCTCGAAAGTGGGTAGGATTTCGAGGGTATGTGTAATGACAAAAAATGCTTATAATTGACCCCTGCAATTAAGTATAATTTTTTTAGAATGATTTGAAAATTTTTTTTTCCGTCGAAAAATTTCACACCTTCTCGAATTTTTTTCTCGAAAGTGGGTAGGATTTCGAGGGTATGTCTATTCACCAAAAATGCTTGTAATTGAACCCTGTAATTAAAAATAATTTTTTTAGAATGATTTGAAAATTTTTTTTCCCGTCGAAAAATATCACACCTTCTCGAATTTTTTTCTCGAAAGTAGGTAGGATTTCGGTGGTGTGTGTAATGACCAATAATGCTTGTAATTGACCCCTCTAATTAAGTATAATTTTTCCAAAACGAGTTGAAACTTTTGAATTTAATTGCTAATAACTATTTAACGAAGCCTCCATCAACAAATTGGTATTCTTGATTTTCGTTTTATTTTGGCCTCTAGAGTCCCCCAATAGTAATAATTTAGAAATTGTTCATTTCGATGGTTCGAAAGAACAGTGAAAGTAATACAAATTTCAAGCAGATTTTTCACTGCCTCTTTATCGTGTTTGCACAATTTTTGGCTTATCGTTCGTATTCGTCAGCACAGATCCAAATCACGGACCGCGCCTTGTCGATTATTTAACAATTATTATTATCGCCAATCGATAACGTCTATCGTTTCAATTTGTATTATTTGTCCTGTAATTTTCCAGCGTGAAGAATCGTTGAATTCGTAACAGGTACCATGACTCACCTCGTATATGATTTCCAAGGATCGAGAAAGATCTAAGCTACGAAGATGATACGCAGGCAATTAATTTTAGACAAAGAACGATCAGTTTCTTTCTCGCGTAGACATTGACTCAACGAATTATTCATCAAGTAGTGGCGAAACCATTACTTGTAGAATTTCGAAGTTGTTATTAAAGTTACATGTATAATACTTAAATTCTGTTAAAAAATAATGGAATTGCGTATCCTCGCGCAAGTTCATTGCGGATATCTGCTTAAAGGATCCCCACTGCGTCTCTCAAAGTGCAAATAACGCCGCGTAATTCATAATAAATTTTTGTTACGAGATACTTAGTCACAAGTGGCAACCACTCGTATTAATTACTTTACGCGAGTCGTATCTTGTTTATTACCTCCACGCCTATCAATCGTTCTTCGTGAAAGCAACGAGAGATAATGCACGGAGTTTGAAGCCTCTTTAAAGTGTCTAATCTGTTCATCAAATCGATGTCCTTAATCCTTAGTAAATAGGCTCTTTATTCCTATAAATCACATTCGATAGAAAATCGGAACAAGATTTAATAAGATCAGATGCAAATTATAATAGGTGGTCTCTGAACAAGCAACTAAACCTAATTTCACAGAATATTAATTTCTTTAATGTTCTGAGACAACGCGAGGAGATAGGTTTCCAAACATTTATTACCATCCAGTTGCAAGAATTGTAGATCATTGACGATCCACTGGAGAACAAAGAATATTGATTGCCTAACAATACCTATTGTCTTTCAAGTCGTGTTAAGTAGATAGAAATATTCATTCTGATTCGTCTAAATATCATTGTTCATTGTTCATTTAACATGGGTTAGTAACGATACACACAAAAATTCAGGGATTGAAAATTTATTGGAAGTGTATGCATATTTATCTGGCCTCGGTTCCAGCCAAACCCCTACATAATCATAGTCATCTTCAAATTTAATTCCACGATGATTTAAAAGGAAACAGATTGATTCAGCCAATACTTTGGCTGGGAGATGAGGCAACATGTCGACAATTGAATACGCTTACGCGTTCATAGCTGCAATGCAGTAATATACGAACAATTACGCCGTCATTTAGGATAGAACGACCATGTTTATCGAGAAGATAGTTCGCTATTTTAGACGCTAGATGGGGTGCATTTCCCGACGTCAAGCCCCCTGGTGGAAAAACGTCCAAGTTTGTCGAGAAATAGTTCATTGTCTTCGACGCTAGATAGCGGGCAGTGTTTGTTTTGATGAGCGCCATCTAGCGTTGGAGAAACCGTACTATTTCACGACAAACTTGGACGTTTTCCCACCAGGGGGTTTTACATCGGGAAATGCACGCCATCTAACGTCGAAGATAGCGAACTATTTCTCGACAAACTTGGGCGTTCTATCCTAGATGGCGATAGAATGAAATGCTATTTATCGATGGTATGGTAGAGATACCAGATTCAGCACCCGGTGCCCTACTCACGCATACCAGATCACGCGTACGTGAGCACGTAGAATTTCGGAAAGCGACAAAGGCAAATTGACACAAGCCCTCTTTCTCGATTATTCGGACCGCCTCGTAGGAGTCGAGAGAGAAAGGCTCACATTTGCCTTCTTTGCTCTCAACAACTGAAATCCGACCTCCTGTCTACGGCATACGATTTGGAATCTCGACTGCCCAGGTATTTTTACTTGCCTTTCCTAGAGTTCATTACTGAACTCTGCAAATTACTCCTGGTTTCTATTTGCCTCTGATGACCTGTGATGACCAGTGCTGACAAAAGTACAGAACTCCCGACAACTTTTGACACCATACAGCGACTGTTACTGACTGCTCCTGATTACTGCTTGCCTCTGCTGGACTCTGCTGACCACCGCTTATATTTCTGACAACCTATAACGATTACTACTGACTTCTGCTAACCTTTGTTAGTCTTTGCCGATCTCTGTCAGCGTGTGCTCGTCTCTGCTGAACTTTCCTGGCCTCCGCCGAACGCTACTGACCACTGCAGGTATTTCTGATAATGTATAACGATTAATACTTACTACTGCATGCCCCTACAAGTCTCTGCTTGCCTTTGCAGGTTTCTGCTTGCCTGTGCATGCCTTTGCTGGCCTCTGCTGAACACTCCTGACCACCCCTGATGCTTCAGACATCGTATAACAATTACTACATGCTACTGTTCGCTCCTGCTGATCTCTGCTTGCCACTGCATGCCTCTGCTCGTCTCTGCTGACCGCTGCTGACCACCTCTGATGCTTCTGACAACATATAACGCTTACTACTTGCTACTATTCGCCCCTGGTGATCTCTGCTTGTCACTGCTGGCCTCTGCTGACCATCGCTTATATTTCTGACAACCTATAACGATTACTACTGACTTCTGCAAACCTCTGTTGGTCTTTGCTGATCTCTGTCAGCATGTGCTTGTCTCTGCTGAACTTTCTTGGCCTCTGCCGAACGCTACTGACCACTGCAGGTATTTCTGATAATGTATAACAATTAATACTTATTACTGCATGCCCCTACAAGTCTCTGCTTGCCTTTGCAGGTTTCTGCTTGCCTGTGCATGTCTTTGCTGGCCTCTGGTGAACTCTGCTGACCACCCCCGATGCTTCTGGCAACGTATAACGATTACAACTTGCTACTGTCAGCCTCTCCCAACCTCTGCTGACCTCTGCTGACCACCCCTGATGCTTCTGGCAACGTACAACGATTACAACTTGCTACTGCTTGCCCCTGTTAGTCTCTGCATGCCTCTGCATCCCTCTGCTGACCTCTGCTGGCCCCTGCTGACCACGCTGACCTTTGTTAACAACTTCTAACATGATGTACATGTATTAAAACTTTGTATAATGTAAATCTATGACAATAAATGATATAATTTCAAAGAATTCTATGTGTTCTCATCATTTTTACCTTTCTTTTCCTCTCCCCATTATTCCCTTAGTTATAAGAAACCGTTTCTCTACTTAAAACTGGAATTCCAAAGTGCCCGGAGCGTTTTTTGAAATGCCGGTGACCTTGACCCACTTTCGAAACTAGGTCAAGGCCAAATCCTGATTCCCAAAGCGCCCGGAATTTTTCTAAGATTCGATGGCCTTGACCTACTTTCGAAATTGGGTCAAGGCCATCCGGATTTCCAAGTCGGCCGGAAGATTTCTGAAATTTCGAATGGCCTTGACCTACTTTCGAAATTGGGTCAAGGCCATCCGGATTTCCAAGTCGGCCAGAAGATTTCTGAAATTTCGAATGGCCTTGACCTCCTTTCGAAATTGGGTCAAGGCCATCCGGATTTCCAAGTCGGCCAGTAGATTTCTAAAATTTCGAATGGCCTTGACCCACTTTCGAAACTGGGTCAAGGCCATCCGGATTTCCAAGTCGGCCAGAAGATTTCTAAAATTTCGAATGGCCTTGACCCACTTTCGAAACTGGGTCAAGGCCATCCGGATTTTCGAAGCGCCCGGAATTTTTCTAAGATTCGAATGGCCTTGACCCACTTTCGAAATTAGGTCAAGGCCAAATCCGGATTCTCAAACTGCCCGGAATTTTTCTAAGATTCGAATGGCCTTGACCTACTTTCGAAATTGGGTCAAGGCCATCGGGATTTCCAAAGTTCCCGGAACATTTCTAAAATGCTGGTGAACTTGCGAAGAAGGTGGTACGCATCTTATAGATAAGAGAATGATTTGGAGAGGAAAAGGACGGTAAAAAATGATGAGAACACATTGAATACTTTGAAATTATATCATTTATTGCAATAGATTTACATTATACAAAACTTTAATACATATAAACATATTATATTATATTACATCATGTGACAAGTTGTCAGCAACGGTCAGCAGTGGTCAGCGATGGTCAGCTGACATCGGGAGATGTTGGCAGAGGCCAGCTTAGGTCGGGAGACGCTGGCTGAGGTCAGCAGAGAGTGGCAGTAGCCAGTAGTAATCGTTATACGTTGTCAGAAATATAAGCGGTGGTCAGCAGAGGCCAGCAGAGGTATGCAGAGGCAAGTAGAGTCCAGCAGGGGCAGGCAGTAGCAAGTTGTAATCGTTATACGTTGTCAGAAGTATCAGGAGTGGTCAGCAGCGGTCAACAGAGTCCAGCGGAGGCAGGCAGAAGTCAGTAGTAATCGTTATACGTTGTCAGAAATATAAGCGGTGGTCAGCAGAGGCCAGCAGAGGCTGGGAGAGGCTAACAGTAGCCAGTCGTAATCGTTATACGTTGTCAGAAGTAACAGGAGTGGTCAGTAGAGGCCAGCGGAGTCCAGCGGAGGCAGGCAGACGTCAGTAGTAATCGTTATACGTTGTCAGAAATTCCAGGAGTGGTCAGCAGCGGTCAGCAGAGGCTGGGAGAGACTAACAGTAGCCAGTCGTAATCATTATACGTTGTCAGCAGCGGTCAGCAGAGGCCAGTGGAGACCTGTTGACAGGAGGTCGGATATTAGTTGTTTAAGAACAAGAAGGGAAATGTGAGCCTTTCTCTCTCGACTCCCACGAGACGGTCCGAACTTACTTTGGGCAGCTTCGGTGAATCGAGAAAGAGGACATATGTCATTTTGTCTTTGTCGGGTTTTCGAAACTCGGTGCCTTTCTGGCATCTCTGTTGTATGACAGATAAATAATTGCATTATCACAGACGAGGTGTGCGAGTAAACCTTTCGCCAAATGCATTTTTCGGTCCATTTTTCTGTGGTGCTAGAACCCCTGATGTCGCTTACATTTCTCGACGCCAGACGTGAGCGATTTTTGAAGATTCGTTGGCCAGAACATTTCCAAAATGCTGGACCCACTTAAATTATTCTATTATCCTACAGTTGCGGGAAAACAAGTACAAGAAAGAATGCAAAGCTTCTTCGTAGATTTTTATTATTTATATTCAATCAGTCAATACATTTTCAGTTACAACGATATTAACATACACTATATTTTGTTTTTAACATTTAATCAGTAACATTTAATCGTAATCTCACACACAACTATACCTATTTCTGCTGAACGTCCATTTTATAAATCAGTGGTTCCTATTAATGCGACTTGTAATTGCAAATAAACGGTATGGATGTTTATATAAATCATCATTGATAGTATTTCAGGTTTCAAGAAATTATTTGCAGCCACTCATTTTCGTAGGAGCAGAGCCGTACAGAGGTATCGGGAAACGCAACGAATATAGAACGAAACAAAATTTCTATTGCGTGTTCCGTACCGTTTACCTTTAGGCACTCTATATTACAAATTGTTGCGTGTATTTAACTATTCGCTACGCAAGAGTTGAATAACACATGTCGCGTAGAAGCTGCGCAAACTTACACCGGAAACTTGACGACGATTCTCGTCTCGCGGCCTAAATCAATTTTACCCGAGAATTAAAAGTATTTATGCACTATCAGGCTATCGACATACGCGATCGCATAGATCTTTATCGTTTTGCAAGTCGTAACACATCGACAGAACACACGGCGACATTGACAACTGGGTAACGCGTTGACGAACGTTTAATAATAATCGACCAAGCGCGCGCAATTTACTTAGATATGTACTTGTTTCCTTTTCCATCGGGCATATCTCGGTTCTAAACTTCTGTTTGGGGACGTTTCGTCAGCCATTCGGCGATTGCAGGTATCCCGTGGACCCTCTTCTTCAGCGCTCGAAGACCTGGGTAACTTTCCAAGGCTCCGCTGCCGAAAATATTCTCGAAATTCTCCAGAGCAACAGCGAACACAAAATCCGCCCACGTGGTCTGGAAAAATTGGCCCAGGGATTATTGAAAGAAAAGAAAACGAAAGCGATATTACGATTTTAACATTAACGCTAGATTTACAGATTCTAGAGGCCAAAATAAGGCGAAAATCAAGAATACCAATTTGTTGATGGAGGCTTCGTTAAAAAGTTATTAATGTTTAAAGTTGCGCTAGAATTGAATTTTTTTCTAGAAAATGCGCAGGATTTCGAGGGTATGTCTATTCACCTAAAATGATTATAATTAACCCCCCTAGCTAAAAATAATTTTTCTAGAACGATTTGAAATTTTTTTTTTTCGTCGAAAAATTTCACACCTTCCCGAATTTTTTTCTAGAAAGTGGGTAGGATTTCGGGGGTATGTGTAATGACCAAAAATGGTTATAATTGACTCCTGGAATTGAAAATAATTTTTTCAAAACGATTTGAAATTTTTCAATTTCGCCGAAAAATTTAGACACCACCCCCTGGGTCGATTTTTCTTAAATATTCGTTTTTAGTTTTTAATAATTTTGTTTGACACCCTACAGAAAAATTGTCTAATACTTTTTTGTAGGTGCCCATGGGCTCTGCTTCACAAAAAAATTTCAATGAGATACCTTTACTATTGTAGGAGTTATGGCCGTTTAAAAATTGGACCACCTTTTTGGGGTTTTTCACATTTTACGAGATTAAGGAGGAACTTTTCCAATATTTTTAGAATTTCTACATATTCTCTACTAAAATACGCGTTGATTGCTTTTTTAAACATTAAAATCCTTCAATCCGTTCAGAAGTTACGACGTTTTAAAGATATGCATCAAATTTCAGAGAAGCATTTTTGGCCTCACATTAGATTTTCGGTAAAAAATTTTTTTCTTGAAAGTGCGTAAGATTTCGGGGGTATGTCTATTCACCAATAAATGCTTGTAATTGACCCCTGAAACTACATATAATTTTTTTAGTATGATTTGACATTTTTTAATTTCATCTAAAAATTTCATTACCTACTCGAATTTTTTTCTCGAAAGTGGGTAGGATTTCGAGGGTATGTCTATTCACGAAAAATGATTATAATTGACTCCTGCAACTAAAAATAATTTTTCCAGAACGATTTGAAATTTTTTTTTTCCGCTGAAAAATTTCACACCTTCTCGAATTTTTTTCTAGAAACTGAGTAGGATTTCGAGGGTATATATAATGATCAAAAATGATTGTAATTGACCCCCGCAACAGAAACTGATTTTTCCAAAACGATTAGAAATTTTTGAATTTAATAACTTTTTAACGAAGCCTCCATCAAGAAATTGGTATTCTTGATTTTCGTCTTATTTTGGCCTCTAGAATCTCCCATTAAAATTTTTCCCAGGGGGTGGCCGAACACCCTGTATATAGTAATAAAATTCTAAATGAGTCAAATTGGCTCAGTCCGTAAATCTAGTGTTAAATCTACCGAAACAACAACTTACGGTGGAGCCAACAGCGTAGCCTCCATTCTCGCCGATAGTTTGTTCAAACTTGTTCAAGTAAAAGGGTATAGTTTCTTTCAAAAGCTTCGCCTTCTTCTCCTCCTTCTTGAACTGATCCTTCTCCGTGAGATACAGAGATATAACTGGAACATACAACGTCGATTTATCATTGCCATGAAATGTAATTTTAATTCTCTTGAAAGGGATTGAAACTATCCCGGCACGATTAAAAATATCTACGACTAACATTTCCTTTGCACAGAACATCGACAATCTTTGTTCCACGAGTACTATTTGTCCGCGTCAATACGAAACAATCAATTCCGTCGTAATGACTCGACAACAATGAACTTGCTCGTGATAAACAACGAAATAGTCGCGCTACCATTATTTTTCCGCTCTCTGGACATTATTCAAAGAAGTTTCGTTGCGTCGAACGGTAAGAAAGGTTCCAGACATTGTCATTAAAGTGATAAATTAGACGTCTGCTGCAGTAGAGAGACGCAGTCGACGATTTAATAAAAAGTTTATAAAATTGCCCATCTCGAAGTAAACTTTTACAAGCCCAAGCTTCTTATTAATTAAAGTAGTTGTATTTCTTCAATTTTCGCGATGCAAAGTAATCTAATGGTGTGAGAATTAAGCAAAACGCGAGCGTTTCGGAGGATACCAAAGTCCGCCATCTTGCAGGCGCGTTCAGATGCGACGAATCGAGCGTAATCTACGACGGAATAGAGCGAAGCAAATGCAGAACTGGAAAAAAAAATTTACGTAAATGATATACACCGCAATTATTTCGTATAAAAACGGAAATACTAATTACGTTGGCGTCGTTATCGAACTTGTTTTGCATTTTTCAAATTTTCACGCGATACACGTTCGCGTCGCAAAAGGACGGGTCTTCCCTTCGTCCGTTCACACACGATTCAGCTCCTTTCAATTAATACGATCTACGCGCGGATCGTTAACGCATCACGCAAACAGTCCGCGTTGTATAATCACGCATATCGTAATTGAAAATTAGTACGTTATCGCGCGCGCAGGATCTTCCTCTGCTCAGTCATTGTGCAATACTTTATTATTCCGATGCTGTTCGCGGCTAATAAGTTCTAATACAATGTACCGTGGATGCGACAAGAATTTACACGCGAAAAGGAAACTCTGAAAGCGCTTTTCCTCGGTTTACCGCGACGACGGTTGCGAAACGAGCAAGACGAGTTATACGAGATGCCAAAGGTTCCTTGCAACGTATGCTTGTCGCCGGTAAAGCATGATTAAACTCCGTAATCTGACTTCTATTTTTAAAAGTAAGTCGAACCTCTCTATCCGCCATTTAAAAAACGAGTCATTTTAAGAATCATTACTGTACTCGATCCACGTAGGTTTCACTCAAAAAAAAGAACGACTAGCCTACCGGGTAGAGAACGCTAATCTGCACAAGTATCATAGAAGCAAAAATAAGGGTTAACGTGCTGGTTTTCGTGTTATTAATCGAAAACTGTTGCGAACGATCGCTCCGGTTGCAAAGATCGTTGTAGGACAAAATTTTGACAGGTTATCCTGTGGAGCAAAAGCAGACGAACACGTATAGATTGTCGTGCTCGTTTTCGAGTTATTGACGAGTAAATGTGTCAAAATTCGATACAAAAAAAAATGACTGAGAGTCATCTGGCGCAGACCATTTTTTCAACCAGTCCGTACGACGACCTCATCGCTTTAAATCACTCACTTTGCTTGAGGTCTCCGAGGGTATCAACAAGCACATCGCACAGCATCGCCTCCCATTCGTCCCTTCCACTCAGATTGTGTTTCCTCGCCAAGTATCTCGCCACCGCATTGCTCTGTGCTATCGGTTTCCCGTCTATCTCCAGCACCGGTAGCATTCCGTAAGGCATCGCTAAGAACAACACACAGATCGAACGAAATTGACGTTCAAACCTATACGGACGATCGATGCGAAATTCTACGGCCCCCGAGACCGAGTCTTCGCGATGCACGTTACGCTCGTTTCCGAATGTGGGGCAGAATTCATACCGCCTTTAATCAACGCGTCCTGCTAATGGAGCCCCTGAAACTTTCATATCCGCAATTCGACGCTCGTCGAACCTATCGTTAAATACGCTCTGCGAAATTTCCCTAGATCCGTCCAGTATTTATCCGCAATATCGAATGGCTGGTAAAATATAGACGCGTCCCAGCCTCAAACCAAATACCAGGTTGCTCGCGGAGACAATCGAAACGCACATTCGTCCTTACCGAAGTAATTATCGAGAAACGAATGTATCGCGATCCAAAAGATAGCACGTGCATTATGTTTACCTCGAAAGTTTCGTCGATTTTAATATTCGACGTAGTTCTCCAAGCATTTCCCCGTTCGCGATTTCCCTCGAAAAGCGAAACGACAGGCGAAGCGCTCGCAGAAAGGCAACCGTCATCAGCGATTGAAAGCTACAGACAAAGCGAGCATACAAATTTTGTAGAGCGAAGCTAATTTAATCTCACGACGTTCGATTCAAATTATAAACATTGTTTGGAGCTGGCTTGCGCTTTGCTCTTCGAGTAACAAGTTACGCAATAAACGTTCCTTCGCGATTTATTAAAGTCCCCTGCAACGCGAACTTCTCGTTCGTCGCTAATGACCATTCGAGACCGGACTCTCTCGTCTTTCGACCGAATCACCGATGCAATTACAAATCTTCGACTACCGGTTCGTCTCGTTTAGAGAGAAGCATCTGGATTCTTAACTTGAATTGAAACTTACTGAATAGTCGTTCGAAAGGAAAACTAAACTGTTAGCTCTTACCTTTCTTCAGTTCCGGCCAGTTTTCCTTGGAGATCCTCTCGTCGACATAGTCGATGCCCGCGTACGCAAATATGTAGCGAATTTGCTCGGCGCGACCACGAGCGTCGAAGTAGATCAGTTTGTAAGTTGGCTGTCCCTCGTCCATTTTCTTTTCTCGCGATCTGGAACAATCGTTCGTCTCATTAATAAATTGGGACGGTATTATTGCAGTTACTTGTCTGTTGCAAAAGGAAAGGCGATCGACTGTAAATCATATTTATTTAACATTATACTCGTCAAGAGATTGAATAATACGGAGTGAATCAGTCGGATGGAATAGGCAGAGTATCGTTAAATCATCGCACTTTATCACTCTCGGTCTAAAAATAGAAAATCGCGGAAAACGCGGGAAGCGCGGCGATCGGAGATTTTTTTCCCTGCGCTCGACAGATTTTTCATCTCGTCTAATCCGTCGTCCTACTCGTCGACTTCTATTTTTTATTCCCACCGTTCTTATATTGCAATTTGTTCTTTACTCAAGCCCTTTTCATTCACTTTTCAGTACGTGTTTCCCGGCTTTTTTAATTTTTATGACATCGAGGCTCACGACTCGAAATAATTATTATTCAGTGCAGTTTCTTCAGCGTCGAAATTGATTCATTTGTTCCGGTTTAAAGAACCATTTACACCGAGGGAAGTTAACTTAGAGAAGCGAAAAGCTGGCCAGCCGTACGACGTAAATCGAGGAAGAAGGAGACTGTGGAAACGTGCAAGGTTAATCATGGCCGATTTCCGTGCAATTTAACGTCGAGTGACTCTTACGTCGTATATCGATCCTTTTTCTTCTGTTTTCTGACCAACAAACAACCCTCCACATCGCTTACCTCGTACTTTCGTCATTCGATATTAAATTCACTGAAATCGGAAGCACGAGGGGCGAGTTCATATAAATTTAATCGCGATAAACTTCATCGATCGCGTCGTTGTTTCGACATTTAACGCGAGTTTCGTTGTATCGCGATGAAACGATTTAATCGAAAGGCGTCTCTGACTCGTGTACCGCAATCTTTCGAAAATATCGAAGCCCTGGGCATTGTTAAATGTCAACGTAATTTTAAAAATCCTAATTTTGGACGTCGAGGGCCTCCCGTGATTCCTTGGATCCCGATACGTATCGACCATTACGGCGATCACCTTTGCAAATTTACAGTCACCGTAATCCGTGGGTGGCTTCCGTAATCGCGGTGAATTTTAATCTACTCGCGAATCTCCGGCCGCTTGTTCCCTGGATAACGAGGGGGTTGCGTGTTCACGTGCGTGCAGCAGAGAATACTATCGGATCGCCAAGTCTTTCTGTGCAGATAAGTTTGAATATACCCGCGGAAATCGTCGAGATTCATTGCCAACGCCTCCCCGATAGTCTAAATTAACCCATTGTACCCCGAAACAAAACAAAAAAACTAATCGAAAGTGCAAGTGTTCGAAACTATTGATTCCAATCTTCGCAGTAACGTTCGATTGGCCAGAAAGTACTCTCAAATTGTTGACAATAAGCATTGCATCCATATATTTTTAATGGAAATTTGTATCAGTGGTGAAACTCAAGCTCAGTTAGCAGAAAACCGTTAAACTGTGAACAGCATTTCCGTTTGTAAAACTATTATACCTTATTTAAAATATATCTTAGATCGAAGCTCTGTTGTATTTATTTAACAAATAAATATTCAACGCAAATATAAAAAACTTTGTTAAACAACGTGTTAACCTTTTCCCAGACTCCCCACGACTTCCTCCCCTCCATTTCAATCGGGGATTCGGACTAGGAAGAATCAGAGCAGAGGGAATCGACTATAATCGTTTGCATTTTTAAAGTTAAGAGCGCGTTCGAGATATTATGCACGCAGAAACTACGTATTGCACGTTGTCTAACTGTAAACGAACACATATTATGCAATAAAGCAGTAGTTTATACGAACTATTTTATGCCCGATGCTTCAATGTTGATAAGCTTCGTATATGATCTAGGAAATCGTCATTTTAGAAGCACTTAAACGGTGGGTATTAAAATAAATGTAGAGCCATTTGGTGTACCTACCTATTATTTTCAAACTACTGAACGTTTATCGTGCGACTAATATAAAATGTGGACAAAATTCTTATTCGCGGCACAGGTATTATTTTTGCCATATTATTGCCAAGTGGATCGAGGAAGTGCTCGAGGTCAGCCACAAATCAGGACACATTACAGAAATTATTTCCATGCACGTATGTATTAATCGTTTGACGTGCGATTTAATTACAAGTAATTCTTCAAATTTTTACCATTTAATTTTATTTAAATTTATTCTGTATCGGCTGATATTCGTGTTCAAGGAGTGAAAACTACCCTTGATATTGTAGACCAAATACCTGTTTAATTAAATTCCTCGAAAACTAATAAAGGCAGGAAACAATATTAAATATGAGAAGAATTTGTGCTTTTGGCGATGGTCTAAAATTTAGACCCTAAATAAACATTTTATTAAATCATACGCGCCACCACTAATTACATTGCTCTTGATAACGTTATTATCGTTATTTGTAACTAAAAGCATTTCGGTCGAGGATAAGTTTTCTCTGTTTTCCTTGTAGGCCCCCCTTATTTTAACGTCGATAGAAGGAAGTAGATACGAGTGAAAGGAATTGTCAAACTGTCTAACGCTGAACGTGTGCAACCATAATCGCGAGCAACTGAAACTTCGGGCGAACACTTCTGTCGATATTTTGAATTCCACGATTCCAGAGTCGCGCCATTTCTAACTTCCAGCTTGTAAGTTGGAACTCGCTGTCGGAAATTGAAATCGAAGTAAAATATTAAAACGTCTTGGACGTTCCTAGCGAACTAAACGACCGAAATCGTTTACACAAAACGAGTAAGTTCAACAAAAGAAGTCTCTGTTGCATTGTTTCGAGATGAAAGCTGCTCATAACAATTCGAGGATGTTCCCGTACGGATTAGAGGTTCACTCGTTTGTTACAAGCAGGTTGAACTTCCTACGAATAAAGAGCAACAGAAGTTTCCTGCTGTAATGCTTCCGTACAAGCGTATTAAATATTTCCGACTCTCTACGTTCGAGCTAATTCACGAGTGATTGCAATTGCAGCTGAAGCTTTCCCATTCTATCTAAACTATAAGTGGTCTATGGATGTTTGTGCAACTGCATATTTGTATAGAAAACAGGTGAAGCCATGGGACCTGGATAGAAATATATTTTGTAATTGGGAGACTGTAAAAATTCGAGGTCTTGAGTTCGTATTTCAACTTTCACCTTGTATATTGCTACGCCTGGACTTGCACTTTCCGAGTTTTGCATATTCGACGGAGATTTACTTAAGAAAGCTTTAGACTCGCGTCTCACTTTTCCAGCGTTGATTTACATTTAAAACGTATCGACGGTTCGAAAGCAAACACTCGCAGACAGATTGGTTTTCAAGACGCTATTTCGACGTCGATATTGCATTAAGTATCCGAAGATCGAAGTCTGAGTAACAAGATTGTCGCTTCAAAGACGGCTGGAGCTTGTTGCCGGGCAACGATGGAATCACCGCGGTTCTGCAAAGTTTAAATTCGACTCGAAACACGGGCAAAAGTCTTCGACAGATTTCCACCGTATCCTTGCTTCGTTAGAAAATCTTTTATCGTATCGAAGTTTTAATACTTATAGTCGATATATTCTTTGCAAACTATTCGATAATTGCTAATTATAAATGAGAGAGAGTTTCGCAGAGAACTGACAATTGGCGAATTTATTTAAAATAGAGTTTCGTATAATATACAGAGTATATCCTGGATGTTGTACAAACGACAGATTACTTTCAATTTGAGCATCGATCAGCAAATGAACTCAAGCTTCGCAAATTCCAAGTGGCGTGTGCTCATTCTCGCTCGATTATAAGCAAACAATTAAGATACGAGCGGCTATATTTGCGAAAGTTAACCAATTCGATGAGCAGTGAAGCGATAGTCGTAGTCCGGTAACCACATTTGACACAAAATCAATGACCAATGTCCCGGTGAACCTTAATTCGGTTCGTGGGCGGACAGCTCGAGGTATAAAGGCACAAAGTATTATCGTCGACGTAACGCCACCCTTTTCAACCGATCTTTCGATCGTTTTTCACGTTGGATCGTTAATCAAAGGATCACCGAAAGGATTTTAATTTCCCCTGAAAAAATCAGTTATCGTGTGGTGACCGAATTTATTTCTTCTACTTCTCGATGTCCCTCCTATAACGTTGTTCGAGAGTTTCGTTGGACTAAAAAAAGAAAGTTTGCCCCGTGCGTATAATAAAAATAACTACCGATTATCTGTTATTTGAAAACTGAAATGTCACGCGGGACCGAAACTCATCCATGCACGCGCCCGTTAAGGAAACTTCAAGCTAAACTTGTATCGGTAATTTAATCAAATTAATACGTTGGTGTATCGATAATGTGTCGCACTTGACAACTCATTTCGATAGCCATTGACCAGAAAACTGTACCAACGCTGTAACGTCAAAACGTCGAATGAAAATTGCGGAATCGTTAATCTGTTTAGCGTCACTTGGTTGTAAAATCTGATAGGAATTAAAAAGAAAAGAAAATCTGGAACACTGGGTTTCTCGGTTAGGAAGATTCTGGAGAGATCGTCCGATCGTTAAACCGATTTTCCAAAAAGTCTCCGGTCATCCTCGAAGGTCGAAAGCGTCAACGTAAAAATCAGTGGTGAATTAATAATAAAGTACCTTAAGTATGTATTACGGTTTCGCTTAATTTTTTATTCCATCGATTGCTTGGCCAATCGATAAGGAGCGCTTGTTACGCGGTAATCCGTTGTTCCGAATCGCGAAGCTCCCGCCGATTAATCGATTAGGCGCGCTCAGAGACGCGTTTCATTTCCCATAATTCGATCTGTGCCCGGTTTGGTTAAGCCGTATTTACACTTTTCCACTTTGGATATTAATCGTCCACGATCAAAGTGTAAACGTTCCATTCGTCATCGTTTCCTCCAAAGTGAACAATGAATACTTTTATAAATGAGATAAAATTTTAAATAGAACAGGTACGCGCGAGAATGAAAAGCAAGATAGAAGTTGCAGATAATTATCCAAAGATAAGAGGCGTAATTTCGTCTTTGTTGTCGCGTTCTGTCGCCATTTAGCAGCAGTTTAATCCTGAGCAAACAGTAGGAAACGCAGCAAACAGTCAGCTGGCTTCGTGCTACGCCGGTTTAAGACACACGAGTACGAGGATCACGATTATGAGGATTCGACGATCGTTGTCGCGATTAACTGGATTAATTCTGCTCCTAGCAAGTGTGGAACGCGCGCGCGCGAGCGCAGAATGTGTAATTGATTTCCAGAATCACGAGTGGCTTCTCAGCCGGTAACATTTAGGCCAAGTAATCCGCGCCCCCGATATCGTATCTTCCAAAGTAACCTACGAATTTCAATTAACAAAATGTAAGATAAAAGCCAAGTTCGATGCAATCGTTTTATGGCCGGAGATACGATTGTTATTTTATTCGTTTTTATACATCGGTGCATCTACGTGTACAGCTTCCTTTTTCATACGAAACTCTGTAATTTTTGTTTTATTTGGAAAACTGAATAAAACTGCATTCAATCGCTGTTTAATTTCCCTATATGACATGTTTTGCGTCTCCAACCGTTTTGTAGCTTTTCCGGGTTGCCTGGGACACCCTGTATTCGTGAGCGACAATACACTTGGGAATAGCATCAAGCTAATCCCACAAACGAAATACATGAAGCATTGTTACCCCTTTGGTCGGAATGTAGGGTAGACTCGAGTTATGTCGCGATACTAGTTATTACGAGACACTTTTCCGGTCGTCTCTGAAACGGATACCATTTGACTAATTTCATGAAACATAATTGGAACGAGTAGTTTTTCGCCTCTAGTTTATGCAATAAAAAAACCATGAAAATCAATACTTGAGAAATGGGAATTGTAATTCACGAACACCGAAGAGAAAAATCTGTGTTCGTAGCATTTTGCTTTCATTTATCTAGCGATATTACTTATAATTCGTCTTCGAGAGCCCCCGAGTGATTCGTCTATTCAACCCCCATTCTTCGACGTCCCTCTAATCCCTCGTTTTCCGAGACAAGTCGTAAATCTTCCAAGATTTGTTTCATATCAAGAGCACCTAGAAATTCGACTAGTCTCCCCCCGATATTAATGCAAGAAAATTTTAAACTTTACCTAGATATTATTATTTTATTATTCTTTTTCTTTAGATTTTATTTTTTTGAATATGTTCTCAAGTTTTCGCCCCATTACGCAAATTTAATGATTTTTCGACGAGAATATTGGTCGTTGCGAGCAACGGTACTTTCATTATCCCTTGTCGTCAATTTCGCGAAGCAGAAACTCATCGTTGCGCGTGAAAAGTATCCAGGCCGCAAGGGTGAAAAAGAAAATACGGGGAAAGAAAAAAACGCGAGAGAGGAATAAACGAGAAAAGACGGAAAAGCGAGCGACCGGGACGACTGGGACGTATAGAAGACTTTGTAGTGGGTGCATGAATAAAAAATGTGCCGGCAACACGCGCCGACCTATTTTGGCTCACCCACGACACGATGAATATTAAAACGAAATATTTCGCGAAATATTAGGGGGCCACTTATCGAATACGAATGTTCAAAGGGCGGACGGATAGAAAGATATCAAAAAATCTTTTCTGTTTGCTTTTTCAAAGAAATCGTATGAATACTGTACAAATTTAAGCGCTTTATTCGATACGCAGTTTTTAAAAAAACGATCTGATCTTTCAATTGAAAAAGACTTTAATAATAAACTATCCATCGTTACATGCAACAGGGTAAGCGCAACTTATGCAATCTGTCCCACAGGAGCGTGTCACAGATTAAATTATCCTACTAATCATAAGCCACGTTGGAGCACTCGATCTACCAGAAGAAGTGGAGAAACACCGATAAGATTGCATGATTAGGGTTATTTTAACGCACTGCATCGTCACAGATAGTTTGAGTACACGGGGAATGTTAAAATTGTGTGATACGGGGCTTCTCGTATCGATGGAACGTTGAATCAATCCGGAAACAAAGGGATTTGCTCGAAACATCGAAATATCATGCATCCAGGAAAACACTAACGATCACTGATCAGAGCGTTCGAAATTTGACGTCGAAAAGAAGTCAGCGAACGTTAAACGCCTAACGGGCCAACGGTTCGATTTAAGGCGCGCTGTTATTGAACCGAGCACGATAGGAGACCTTCGATTATGCGTAGATAGTTAAACGAAGCGTCGATTTAAACTCACCGCCAGTGTCCTCGCGCGGAAATGCCAGCACCCTTAGTCAGCTGGACGAACACTCGCGCGGAGCGGGGCTCGCACTGAGCTCACACGCGAAACGAACGAATCCAGGGTCCTCGTGTTCCTTCGGCACCACTTGCTCTCCTCCGCCGCTACCCCTCGACCCACGACCCTCCAGCCACCTCGAGCACGATGCGCAACCTCGGAATATTTATGCCACCCCACGCCCCATGTTCCACTCCTCCCGAACGAGGAACCGTTAGAAGCGAAAATTGTTTTACGACTTCGACCATACCACCACCCCCTTTCGCCTCCTGCTTCCTTTCCGGTCTGTCGACTTCTAGCCGACGAAATTGCTATAAGAACACCGCCATTTTCCAGAAAAATTCCGGGAACTTTGGTCCTCCTATCCCTCCGCATACACGGTATCGTCGGGTCATTTACGACTGCTTTGCATATGTATAACTTCGGTAAATCCTGTCAATACTGTTAGTTTGCCGTGGCTCTGCACCTAACTTCATGGAGCCGGGATTGCCAGTTGATACTATTTACTCTACCTTCTTGAAAGCGTCCAATACCGTCAATCACTCTATTCTTATTGCTAAACTCCGTTCCTTGGGGATCAACGACAATCTGCTTGGACCCCCAGGTCGCGATCGAACCACCAAAATGTTTTATAGTTATCTGCAAATTGTTGCGTCCCCGCCATTTCCTACGGAAATATCATTCGTGTGTCGCTAATATAGGTAAATACTTCAATTTACAATATCGTTGAATTAAAATTGCTTGGAATAAATTCATCTTCCCAGGCTGCATGGGTTAGAAACGAAGTCAATCGGGGTTAAAAATTCAAATGGCGAACGTTCGCGCGCCGAGATTCCTTATTGCCGCAGTAGAACGTACCCGTCTGTGATCAGACACGCGTATGCAAACAGGTGGGAAGCATCGATCGCGCGGTGTAATTTTTTTCGCGGTATGAAATCTCGATCCACCCTATCTTCTTACGTCGCTCCACCTACGTGCGTACATTTTGAACAAATTTTATTCAATCAGGTACCATTATTAAAACTTCTCGCCGATTTCGCCTCGTTTGAAAATCGGTTTCCAACCTCGACGAGTCCAAAAGTCTTAAATAACGAGTACGAAACACCAAAGAGCAAGGCGTAAATCGCGAAAACGTGATCGCAGGATAGAAAGAACGTTTCAATGGCTGGTGATTTATTAGAGCCGCGTGTGGGTCGTGCGATTCGTTTCTCGCCGGCGACTAAATCGAGCTTCCAAAGCGTTCCGGCTTGCGGATCGCGAGAAACGATCCGCTCGCGACGCTTTCGCGGCGGATTCATCAACACGCGATATTCCCGTCGTAACGCATTTCCATGTAACACTATACATACGGCGTAAACGGCCACGTGAACAGGGGGAGGCGCGGCGAGTGTGTGTTAAATGTTATGCCGTGCTTGGGTCGGTTAATTGGTCAGAGCAAGCCAGTTAGTTTCATTACGTTACCTCCATCTTCGTGGGTTTCGCACAATAGAGGCCTCCTCCAGTAACGGGGCCACCAGGCCTGTGCTCTAGGGCCGCTTTATCGGATCGAGATCCGTCCCTGCCGAAATTCCGACCCATTCAACGATTCCGCCATTCCTCTGGTCGTTAGCCCTTTCAATGTCGAGTAAAATTACGATTTCCAGCTAGAAAAATGTGTATTTATTATACATATTATTCTCCAAGTGTTCTTAGAACAGAGAAGAGAAACGTCAGCACATCTAGAAGCTTGGATCTGAAAGTGCCAAAGAATAAACAGATCGTTCTCATCCCTGAACAAATAGAAATAACACGGTGAATCGGAGGCGTCAGTAAGATTAAATTGATATTTCAATATCAATTGTCTCCATCATTTGTCTCTATCTATCATCTATCAATTGCCCCAATTTCAGCCATTTACGGCCATTTGACAAAAAAAAGTATTCGACAAAACTTTATTGGTATCGAGCGCACAACGAATGACAATGATACAAATTCCTAGATCAGTTTGTTTTCGTAGCTAAATCACCTTGACTTTTTCAAGTGGGGACTAATTTTGACTAACACATTGCTGGACTTAGAGTAGCGATGAGAACTTTGCGTAAACATAGGTATTTTAATGTTTAACGTAAATAAAGTTAGTGTCACGATGCGACCAAGATTGGTCGGGCAACCGAAGAAGACGTATCGATGGTTTTGGCGCACGCTAGTGAAACGCGAGAAAAGTGGCAAAGAAGTTAGCGTGCAAAAGAAAACGTCGTTTGTTGCAGACGAAGGATCGCGGAGGGCATCGTTAATGACCCGCTGTAAGTGGCGAAGAATTGCACACTCGCACGCTCCGCGTACCCTGATCGAGTGCAGGGCCACTAAAACGCGACTACGCGTCCGCAAGTTTTGTTATCGTTGCAACGAGCGAGGTGACAGAGCTTTAGTGCAAGGTTAGTCGGCAATGAGTGAAGTGCCAATCCTCGGCGCAGCCACTGTTCTTCGGTAGCGGCTACAACAAAAAGGATTTCAGCGTGTGATTACTGACCGTGTGAGTACATGCTCGTCGTGCTCTAGAAAAGCTTCGAAAGCACTCTAACCGAGACAGATTGTCTCATTTTCGGTGACCTGAGTTGTCACCACCTTCGAAACACTGGATTTATAGGAGAAATTACGGAAGAAGATTTCGAAACGTCTAGCCACAGCTACGATTTCAATTTATTTCGCTGTGTCGAATCCTTGAGCTTTCCAAAGGATCCGAGAACTGATTGTATAGGTACAATATGTCGTTGAAATCCGGTAAATGCCTCGTAGAAGGGAAGTGGAAAACTTGTTTAAAACGGTGATAAATTGGACGTGAAAAGCTCCAGACTAATTAGTGTTTGAAATCTCGAAAACTCTCCTCAAAAACTTTACTTTCAATGAACAGCGCGACTCTTTATGTGGTCGCGACTAAGTTGATTTTATTTTGCCATTTTCTTCCTAACGCGCTCGATAAAGGCCTCGAGGCTCGTATCGTTCGTACCGATTTTCGAAAAGCCTTTGTCGAGGGCCATTGAAATTGTTTCAATGTTTACGGAAACGTTTCGTTAACTTTCGATCAGTTGTCGCTCGCGTTTGAAGCGAATAGTGAATGTACAAACCAGAATATAAATATTTGAGGAAATGATATTTGCTAGTGACAAACCATCGCGTAATACCGTCGACTTTCTCTGTTTTAAAACTTGTATAAGAGATGTGCACGCGACCTGTTCCTAATTTTGCGGACGTAGATCCACGAAAATTAAAAGAAAGTCCGGTATCTCGATGATAGTAAATTAGAAAAAAAAAACAGTTGAATTAATCGGTTGATATAAACACTGGCTAACGAAGTTACAACGCGTGGCTTCCTGAGTTCGAATCGATCCAATGTGACTGCCGACAAAACTGACAGAAACCATAGGGAATCTGTCCCGATTATCAACCGACCGAAGTTCCACTTGAATTCACGATCAAATCGGAAGCCATGTCACTGAATATTTCTTCTTCTATCGACGATCGAACGCGACATTCGTTGCGTGAAATTTTGAGAACCGTCTTTAGAAACTTCCTATTTTCAATGCTTTGCACCGTTGGTGAAATTTTCGTTGGAGTAAACTGTATTCTAAATTAAATTTAGAAAACAATTTCAAGTTAAAACTTCAAACGATGTCTCTTGAATACTATATTCCCGATTTTTATTAGTATTTATTTTAAACTAAAAACGTCCGTGGCTGATTATGTAATTCATCGAATTGCAACGATTTTAACGATCCACCGTGATCCTCTAATCCGTCGAAATCAGGTCGACCGGTGCGTCGCGGCGCTCCAAGACCAGGTTTCGAGTAACCGATCGGCGCATTTTGAAAAGCAAGGAAGCCCGCGGAACGAGACAACAAAATAAATTGAGAAGATTAATGGCAATCACCACGTAGGTCGGGTTACACCATTGTTTGACGAACGTCCCTCTCCTGAACTTTGAAACTGGGTTGCATAACGGATTACTGCCGAGGCACCTTCGTGCACAAACTCTTGGCCGGCTCAAAATACAAATTTGTATTTGCGGACGGGCGAGAGAACACGCGAAAGAAAAGCAACGACCCAACTCTTTGCCAAGCAGTAGGTCAACTAATAACCCACTTCTCACGACCATTCTTCCACGACATAAAGAACAACGTAAAAATTAGTCGATTCTAAACAATACTACCTATCAAAAATAGTTTTACTGTTGTGGCTTGGCTATGGAACAACTTATTTGAATTTACATTTATTCATTGATAACAAAACGTTTATTCTTGATTTAAATCTATTATCCGTCGCTAGAATGAAATTTTGCTCAACGCGAAGTTAACCAATTTGAATTTAAATTTAATTTTGTGCTACGAATTGCATCATAATAGATATCGAATAAGTGAAAGAAACGAAATAAGTGTTCGTTGGACATTAAAGCGAGGCGTGTTTAATTAAGCAATGACGCAGCGTTTGTGCAAACTATGAAATCAGGTACCATTCCGCGAAAACCCGGCCATTCGTCGCGTTTAATAAAGTTTTAATCACATCGCTTGTTAGTTACCCGTTACTTTCGCTCTCGCCCACCCCCGTCGCTTCTTTCTGTCCCCTTTTCTCCCGTCGCGTCGAGCAATGTCTCTCGAGTTAATCGTACTGTTATTGATTCGAAAGAATTTCAATTTCCCGACAGCTATGCGAACCGGTCCGCGTGATTCTTGCGAATGCGAGATGCGTTCCTTTGGCGGGAAGCCATCGCGAACCGTGCTCGAATAATACAGGAAACGATACGTGTCCGATTCGATCGACCTTTTTGTAATAATAATATCACTCGACAAACAGGAGACAGAAGTTTAAATAAATAAGAAGATTGAAATTTACGAAACTCTGCTGTTCACGTTGCGTTCTAGTTAAAAGCTTGACCCTCGATTTCTGGTCGACAGACCACTTGACGCGAATCTAAAAGCGTTTAAGTTCGTTTTAAAACCGATCGCTCAATTATCAAACGATTGATTCGTGGCTCGATTCCTCCATACGTCCGCGTACGAACGTTACGTAAAATGGCGTCGATCGCGGAAAGTTACAGGGTAGCAGCGTCGGTTCCACCGATCGTCCGGTTGCCTCCTCATGGAGACGTCTTCCGGTCCGAACGTTTCGCGCCGTGGCACGGTTCCGTTCCCTCGAAACTCCGTATACCGACGAAATTTTCGATAATCAAGGCGTATTGTACGAAAATCCTCGCGTCCGCGGGATTCGTGCTTTATATTCGTCGCGTTATTCCTCCGATTTAACGAGTTTCCACTAGACTCCGTCGGCGTCGAACGTGCGCAACATAAATCACTGTTTCTTTTTTCGCATCCGATTCCTCGTTGCATTTAATTTCTTGCGCCACTTGCTTTGCGTACATCGAATTATCATCGCGCAAAATGACTACGATTCTTAAAAATCACGAACAACTAGAGTGTTCAGCCATAATTCCAAAGCTCGCGAAACTGGAAAAACTTCTTCGCCGATTCAATGACGAGTCGATTAGCGAAGAAACGAACGGCTGAAAAAAGGTCCGATTCGTTCCGCGCTAAGCTCGGTTACCAGAGTGATTAGCGCATTTTTTAAGGTGTTGGATCGCATTCGAATCGGCTGGAAACCGATTCGTCGTGTCATCCGCGCAACATTTACGGCTCGTTACGAATTCAATGGGAAACGAAGCGTGTCGCGACGGTAAAAGTCGGCGATTCCCGCGACTATAAGTCCGCGAGCAGTCACGTAATCGCGTTTCGTTTCTACGTGTTCGTTCTTTCCTTTTTCCGAGCGATTAGTCTCGCAGTCCGAAGCCTAGAATTCGTCCACTCGCTTCAGGGTCAGCGGTGAACCGAGCCGGCTGCGATTAGTCATAATGGCAATTATTTTATTGTGCAACGTTTCCCCGTGCCTCCAATTGAATTCCCTGTTACTGTGAGCCACCGCTCGACACGCCCGCGTCTTTAACGTTAAACACCTTGAATATTAATGCCGACGATGGCCGATATATAGTTCAATTTCGATGATGAAATCGTTCTGGGTGCAGGGTGGGAGGAAAAAACCGTATCGAGGGCGCAGAGCACGAAACGAACACGTTCGATCTTTGTCGATGTGCTCGTTGCTAGGAGTCCAACGCAGAAAGGTAAATGAGTTTATGGTAATCGAGCGGCTCGGGTGTGCCTTATTACGTTGACCCTGGCTGTGGATTAATAGTCCGTCACGGTGACAGTGACGATGACGCTTTTGATCGATGACGCTTTTACCTTACACCCGGCGATACAATGTCGCGATATTTCTTAGACGATCCCCAGCACGGGGCTCCTTAAATTATGGGGGTTGCAACCCCTCGAGAACCTCCGTCAAAATTCTTTATAGGCGCAGAAAATTTAGAAATATATCAAATACGTTCTTTAACATTTTTAAATGTCAGAATATTTTATCTGCGTACGGTAGGTATACTCGTACGTAAATTATTATTATTATGCAGATTAGTTTGCCCGTCGTTAGTGATTCATTAGTGCCTAAAATTGTCGCCACGGTGCATTGCGATGGTTAACACTACGATTCTCTGCAAGAAGAATAAGACCGTGCGAGGCGTAAAGGTCAGACACGATAGTCAGACATCACGCGGCAAAATTACTCGACGCTGTCCACATTCTACTCACTCGTGGTGCACATTCCCCTTAAAGGTCGCATGTATTGCTAGTGTTTTTTATTTTTCATTGAATTTTAAAGAACTGTGCAAAAAGATAAGCAGTGTAAAATTGTCTGATAGCAATAACAGTAATAAGGAAATTTTATCTTTCGGTTAGTTTCACAATCAGAAAGCCTAATGAATCGAAGCTTTTTGTGTATAAATTTGCTCGAAGCTTTTAATTATTCCTCCATTTCGTGTTATCGCTTCCATCATTTATTTTGAGCCTTCGTTCAACGAAAAAAACAAGAACTATAATTTCCAGTTGTTTAATTAGTTTGAACTAACAATTGCGACGTCGCGGAGACGCGGGAAAATTAATCTGTCAGGCGCGTTGGCGCGATCTCGGTTCGCGAAACTAACTTCGTGGTGTTTTGGAAATTGTTTATAACGCGTGAAGCGAAATGTCCGTGGCGGGATCGGCCACGGAATTACGTACTTGTTCACGCTGTTTCCGTAGCGAAAGAAAAACACGCGAAGCCTGCGAATCGAAATCGAAGGCAGGAATTAAGAGGGACTTCTTCAGGCGTGTACAGTGAATCCTAGCCGTGATAAATCTGGGCTACGGTTCGCTCGAAATTGCTTTTCGAGGATCGCTCGCAGCGGATGCAATTAAAGGGGATCACCGTGCGGTCCGTAATAAAATCTTCACCTTTCTCGGACTCTCCTCGACGAAAGAATCGCCCCTCCGCGTCCTCAATCCTTAATCCTACAAAAGATTTACTTAAAACCTCAACGCTCCCACGATGACGACCCCTCGCTAACTCCTTTAACTGTTAGATTTACATTTCATAGTTAATTTCTTCCACTAACACTGGTCAGCAAATATATATTCTTCGACTAAGCAATCAATACTAGTCCCTATTATGGCTGTAATTAAACGAAAGATAAATCATAATATTATTTACTCGTACACGTTTCAAAGAAGATTCGCGAACGAATTGCTCGATTTTTGGTGCAATTGTCAAGCAATAGGTTGGAACTCCCACGATGACGACCCCTCGCTAACTCCTTTAACTGTTAGATTTACATTTCATAGTTAATTTCTTCCACTAACACTGGTCAGCAAATATATATTCTTCGACTAAGCAATCAATACTAGTCCCTATTATGACTGTAATTAAACGAGAGATAAATCATAATATTATTTACTCGTACACGTTTCAAAGAAGATTCGCAAACGAATTGCTCGATTTTCGGTGCAATTGTCAAGCAATAGGTTGGAACTCCCACGATGACGACCCCTCGCTAACTCCTTTAACTGTTAGATTTACATTTCATAGTTAATTTCTTCCACTAACACTGGTCAGCAAATATATATTCTTCGACTAAGCAATCAATACTAGTCCCTATTATGACTGTAATTAAACGAAAGATAAATTATAATATTATTTACTCGTACACGTTTCAAAGAAGATTCGCGAACGAATTGCTCGATTTTTGGTGCAATTATCAAGCAATAGGTTGGAAGAACGAGTTGAACCGTAAATGACTGTGGTCGAAATGAAATTAGCATCAACCGTCGCGGCGTGAGCTGAAAACGCGTCTCTTCGGTGGCGAGTCTATGCATAGAATTGCAAAGCTGCGCTTGGTAGATATGAAAAGTTACGAACATGCCGACATGAAAATTCCCAATTAGCCTACTTCACCTGGCCGCACTGCCTACCGTAATGCCGGGCACTTTGTACTCGCGAATGTCAACCAAAGTGTTGCTCGTAAAAGCATTTCCCGGGAAAGGAAGAAAGAAACGAGACATCCGCTGATACAAGAAATAGCGAATACAAAGTAAAAGATTGTTTATTAATGAGACGATATTAAAGATATTAGAAGCTGGAAGTGTGAAGCGATAAAGAATAGTAGTTTTAGAGAACAGCGACGCTGTATAAAGGCAGGTCTATTGGCTGCACGCGCAAAGGGAAGTAGCTACACGTTGAACGGACACTTTCCACGTATGAAACGTTTGTGTGCTGAACAAACATCGGACCTATCTCGAGCTGCTCCTTCTTCCTCGACCCCGTTTCTGGGAAACCGTCCTTTCATCCCTTGCGGTTGCCATTTTTCGAGGCTGCTCTTGCATGATCGAAAGTAGCTCGGCCAGGGAAGGCACGAATTGGGCCGTCGGTGATCCATTAAGGACAAGGAAAATTTCTCTCCTCGGTAGCTAGCCAAAATGGCGCTATTTCGATCGTTCGAACCGCGCCATTAATAGGAACCTTCGATAGACAAAGCGTGCAAAAAGGAACGAAACGGAGTAATAACGTTAACGAATCGTGAAATGGTTTGTAATTTTTCGGAAATACGAAACCCTTTGTTAGCGACGGTTTATAAACTCTTGGAAAGGTGAGAGCAACAGGTTCCGAATAGGATGTTCCACTGTCCTCTATGCAAACAGTATTTATCGACTCTATTTCTCTGTATTCCCAACCTTCGATTGATGTGGCGAGATATTTTTGGGTCCTTTTTTTTTCTAAACTATACAGGGTGTTCGGCCACCCTTGGGAAAAATTTTAATGGGGGATTCTAGAGGCCAAAATAAGACGGAAATAGAGAATACCAATTTCTTGATGGAGGCTTCGTTAAAAAGTTATTAACTATTAAATTCATAAATTTCTAATCGTTCTGGAAAAATTATTTTCGGTTGCGGGGGTCAATCACAATCATTTTTGGTCATTAGACATACCTTCGAAATCCTACCCACTTTCGAGAAAAAAATTCGAAAATGTGTGAAATTTATCCACGGAAAAAAAATATTTCAAATCGTTCTAAAAAAAATAGTTTTAGTTGCGGGGGTCAATTACAATCATTTTTGGTGAATACACATACCCCCGAAATCTTACCCACTTTCGAGAAAAAAATTCAGTATTGGCGGAACTTTAAACGTTAATAACTTCTTAACGAAGCCACCATCAAGAAATTGGTATTCTTGATTTTCGTCTTATTTTGGCCTCTAGAATCTCCCATTAAAATTTTTCCAAGGGGTGGCCGAACACCCTATATGTAAACATTATAAAAGCAATTGCACCGACCTAAATTTAACGCACTCGGGTTCTGCTACTTCTCAGAACTTTGGTCGACGTGGTACCCATACTAAACACGAAACTGTGTCAGTTTTTTTCATTCGCATCGACAGCCTTGAAAAATCAATAACGCTAGAAGCGTGTGTTTTTTCGCCGTACCACTTTGGTTGACATATTTTTTCGATGACCCAATATTTCTTTATGAAAAATTTCATAGATAGGTACGCAGATATTGAAAAAGCTTTAATCAACGGTGTTTGAGCAGAAAATTCATCAAGAAAAGTTGCTCTTTTTATTCTGTACGTTCAGGAACTTCTAATAGTTTGCAAACCCTGGTTTGAGGAACACTGTTGCATAGGAAGGGAAGAAAACATGTACGAAACACTTTGACACTTAATGAAGAAGATGTTATGCAGAATACATTACAATAACATATGCAAAATCCGTCTGACTATGGTCAATTCATTTTCTTTTCCACTTTTCTGAAAAAGAAAAGTTTTAAATTGGAAAGTTTATAAAAATAAAAATGTCATTTCGTTCGGGTTTCACCGATGGACTCGTCGAGTAAGGTTGACCTAGCAAACCTCCTTTGGATCAGTGTTTCTCAACCTTTTGGCTCGTGGTCTCCTTATAGATTTTGTTTATCTCCGAAAAATAATAATATACTAATTAGTAGTTTGTGGCATCTAATTTTATACGTATGACAACCTACAGAAATATAAAATAACCATAAATAATACTTTAGTTTGTTACTTTAGAGGCCTGTAAACGTTTACCAGCAATTTTTATTCATCGTAACAGTCGTAACATTTACCGTCGGTTCGCTCTCTAAGAAGAGGTTTTAAATTTTTTATTTTCAAGCACCCACCCCGCGACGAGGGTTAACAAACCATGAATACGTTCGCCGAGAATTTCTTAAAGTGTCTTTAATTCAGCGATTCTCACGATGAGAAAAACAAGGAGCATTCTTAACACTGCCTTTTCAGAAGACACCTTTCAAAATTTCCACTCGAAAAGAAGCAAATTCCACGCAAATTCTACCGTGAATTATGCCCCACCCTATATGTCTTTTAAAAGTAAAATTTCAGTTAAACGTTCTTAGCGATAGTATTCTTTACAAATGCCTTTCTATAATGCCCGTTGCGGTAATTGTCATCGTTATTTGACTATCAACAGAGGCCGATCGTTTTTCCGTTGTTCCTGGAAAGAATCGCCGATACTACAAATAGTCGATTTATCCTTTTGCATAATATTAATCGAATCAGCTGAGCGTGTCTAAGCCGTATTTTCCAAGGACACCGTTGGAAAGCGCACCGTAGCGCAGAATAAATTAAATTACGTGCACCGGAAGGAGAAGAAAACGGCGAAAAACTTTCCGCATTTCCAAGGTAGATCGAATCTTCGCGATCGTTCGAAATTTGAAGGCATCACGATTCCGAGAACATAATACAAATTCCTTGGGAACTTTAATATTCGAATTCAAGGAAAATCCTCGTGAGTCCCAGCCTTCTTGAAACGGAAAATTGACATCGCGAGAACACGATCGAGCGGAAAACGCAGTGCACGCAAAAAATCATGTAGTCATTTCGATTCCAAGAATAACCGTTTTCCTACAGGTACTCCCTAGCGAGTAATTAACTTAAAGTAATTAACCGGATAATTAGTACTCGTTCATCTTTCAAATCGCTGGACTAACTCTCGATGATCGTGACGACCATCAACTTAACACTTTGACGCGATGTTTAGTACACGCGTGTAATAATTCTCGTAAATGTTCAATAATTATTAAACGGGAACGGTCGTTGTTCGAACTTACAGTGTAATTAAACGCTAGATTTATGTGATCCGTAAATTGAATGATTATCAGAATCTATATTTAAACTTACAGAGCTCGTAAATGTTATTTATTGGCAATCTGTGTTGAATTTTATCGATATAATGAATATGTATTCTAATTAAAAGAAAACCCGTATGGTAATACAACAATCGCAGGCAAAAAAATGTGAGCAATCAATGCCCGTAAATCTAGCATTAATCTATGTTACAGTCTCGAAGTAGTTGGCCGACGTCGTAGATACGCGCACTATGCAACAATTGCAGGCGTTTTATCGCGTTGGGAATTACATTGTACAACAAAGCGCACGCTTCCACACTTCAATTGTTTCAATTCTTCGCATTTTAATGGTATTACAACAGTACGGCAAACGATTACCGGCAACCAGCCTTTCTAAATCGTTACAGCCAGTGAATCATGTTTTTCGCGCACTGGCCTCTAATAAGTCGATTTATTCAGAATTCCAATTAAAACAATTTTTTAATTACTCGTCGAGGGACCTTTACGGTTTCCCTCGCACGCATTTTTGCCGTCGTCCGATCAGGAATCGTACGTCATTGGTCGAGGAATTCTACGGACAGGAAGTTAGGATCTGTCGTATTGTTGATAACTGGCAACCAGTTATTTGCGATTTTTATTCGCTCGACTTTTAGAGGCTGATCGAAGAAGCACGGTCGTTGCGTTTCGATCGATTAAAAAAAATCTAACAGAACCGGAAATCGAACGGCGTACATTTTTGTCGCCTCGCGGCGATTACGTCCCATCACGTTGAACAAAAACTATCACCGTAACAGATCGAATTGCTTTGTTCATCAACCGATTCCTGGACTGGCATTGAAATTAATCGCCGACGCAGACCAACGTGGCTCGGAACAGTTTCGACCCGTAATTACTCGACTTCGTTCTTGCCCGTTTTACGACTCGCGCCTTTTTTCGCCCCGCGGAATTTCCACAGTGGATTAAAGTTGGGCGGATGGATTTTTCACGCGATGGAAAATAACGCTCCGTTCGAGCAAAGAAATTGAGAAAGAACAATCGGTTCTCGCACTCTCGACCATTTCAAGGTGAATGCACCTAATTCCGCGACTGCACCCTTTGACGTGACGTCTAAATTTAATCCAAATTATTCGCATATTCGAACTTACGATAATTATTTAATTGTTTTTTCTAAACGCGTACTTTATTCCGCGAAATAGAATACGTCAAGCTCTTCACAGTAAACCCGCAATTTCCTGCAACAAGATTCTTCTAAAAATGCTCGACCGTGACATTCTTTTTGCTGGTTCGATCGAGAGACACGGTGACCGTAGTTTCCCCGGAGGAAGAATCAGGATAAAAGATAAAAGAAGCGTCAAAGCGACCGTTTCCGGCGAAGCAATCGATATACAGAAGGCTTCGAACCATTAGGGTAGTTTCCCGATGCCCCACAGGGTGGCAATTTTCAATAATTTCGGAATTTAATTGGTCATTGTGCTCGAGAGGGAAAGATCGAAATATTTGAGACTTTAAAACAACTCGAGGAACATTGCATTAGGAAAAATCCAATTTTTACCAGATCAATCATCAAATTTCACGTAAATTCGGAAATTAAGCGCAAAGCAAAATGGTTTACTTAATTAATTGTTACACGTATGAATTTGAAGGCTTCGTTCTTTTCAGTTCTCTGATTTCCGCAACGTTATTGGCAAGAGTACCGGCTAAACAGTACGTTTTGTCCGGAATTAAATTATCCGAGGCGAGTGATTTAGCAACTTCCGATGCATAAAAACTCCAAGCACGTTCATGATATTAATGTACCTACAAAGGAGCGAAGGAACTGCCTTGAACCGAAGCTCTCTTTATCTCCGAGCATCCAGTGGGTTGATTGGGGGACGATTAAGTAATGTTACATTGCGTTTAATCGTCGAACTTGTTCAAGATCGTCCACGTCGGCGTACTTGAACTTAAGGTAAATTCGTAAAAAGCGAATCAACGAGGCGGTAGGAGTTACGTGGCCTTACGACGGTCGTTTCGTTCATTCATGAAAGTGTCGTCTTCACAGTGCTCTCATTCTTGTGCTTCAGCCTTTCGTAGCTTCTAATTTACAAAACGTTAAAATTGTTAATTTTTGGATTATTAGAACTCGAATGTTTTGGTTAATGAACAGACTATCGATGGTAATTAGAAACTTCGAGGTACTTTTCCGTCTTATTCGCTCAAACCTCCGGATTTATAATGGTCTCTATGTGTATAGAAACCCGCGTAACACTCGCGATTTGCGTCACGAGAGAAGGGTGAATGACGCGCGATGCTGGCGTTTCTCAATCGACGGAGAAAGTAATTGCATTGTACTCGATTCAATGCGATAACTCGGTAACGACAATTTAGTCAACCAGAGAAAAACATTTCGTCGAACGAGAATTCTGCAAACTTTTATTTATCGGAGGAATTGATCAAGGAAAAAGTTGATGCGTACGATGATATAAAAGAAAATATGTGGAAATATGAAATATTGTGAAGACGTTCTGAATGTACTATTGAGAAATTTAGGTTTCCTTTCATATTTCTCGTGAATTGAAAATTTTTCTCTGTCTATTTTTAGATCGTTCGTTGGAACATAAATGTTATGCATATATTATACGATAAAACATTCTCACTATATGTTCGACCAACACACTTGGATAAGGATAATAACAGCGAGGGACTTCCAATGACACTCAAGGCCCGTTTCGAACAGTATTGCAATAATTCAATTCTTTGGCCGATGACATTTCAATCTTCGATCATTCGCGGTATATTTGTAAATATTATGTGATCGATGTGCAACTTATTCATAAATACAAACATTTATAGAGGAAAAAGTCGACAATTTTAAATGCCACTTTTCATGACGTTTTTCGTAGTTTGTGGAGAGTCTAATAGTCTTATTATACGGCTGAGTCAAAAACTAATAATAAGATAGTCACATATACATGACACTAAAAGTATTACAAACGTTAAAACTGTCAAGAATTGTCGTTTATTATGGAATATCATTCAAAGCTCATTTATTTCATTCACATTCAATCTGTCTCTTTTTACAATTATTCGTTCGTTACGTTCGAGCTTCTTAGAACATGTCGACGTCAAAATTTGCTGTCCACGTCAATTGAACTTTCAAGCGGTCGATTTTGTGAGCTTAATTGAACGAATCGCGTCTATTAGGCTAAAGTGTCTTAAAAAATTCCGAGTCCTTCGAATTGAACTACACGATAAATTCAACCTTTGCTCCAAAACAAAATTTCTCACACAATTTAATCCCAATTGTCATAGCGAACTATGAAGCGTTAGTTTGCTGACCCGGTTGGCCAATAAAATTTTCAGATCTCTTAATGAAAATATCCTCTATCTACTAAACTACTGTGTTTATTGCGACATTTCATAGTATAGAGCAGAATGGACATTCGTTAAATATACATTAGCACTGACCATAGATTCATACGCTTCCACCCCGACAAACTTTAAAGAACAAATTAATTAAACAAATATGCCTCGATAGACGATGCTTCTTTAACAGGGGTTAACTAAAGATCTGCAATACAAAAAGATCTCTGTTCGAACGATGGAAACTTTTACGGTTCGAAGGTTCCATACAAGTGTCACATAATTAGTAAAGCGTATTTAATCTCGCTTGTTCGCCGAGTTCGCGACACGACGAGGAACACGCCAGAGCAACCCCATCGGGAAATTTGTCACCCCGAGGAGGGTTTCTGTCTCGATTTCTTTCCTCGTTTGCCGACTCGCGAACAGGTCATCCGGATCGGTACTCCCGCTGTATGCTCCACCGTTCTTCCATCTTCGTTCTCATCCACGAACCGGTTTTAAACTCGTTCCCGTGGCTTCTGGTAATCACTCCAACGACCTTCTCCTGTTATTCGTCGTTGCTCGTCGGCGGATGGCCACTCTATACTGGGAACCACGGGATTCCCCCGAGCATTCGATCCTTCCAAGGTCATTGGCTTCTTTCCTCCGAACAGTGACACGAGTGACAGTGCATGGAAATCGTTTGATCCCGTTGCAATGCGAAATCGGAGCCCTTTGAGATTCGAACGACCAAAAAGTAATGGGACTCTGTTTTCTGCCGAAACCCGGGGTCTGGAACGACCAGAGAGGCAGACTTCACGTAAATACGATCGAAAGAATAACGGTGAACGAGAGGCTCTTCGCATAGGTAAGAAAACGAGACGAATCTATTACAATTCCTACGAACAAAGAACTAATCAACTTAGAACTAATTTTCGAATGCTTTGGGGTGTATCTGAATTTATCGTGCAATATTTAGGGTAGCAAAGTTGATTACCAACCATTTTTAGTACCTCTATAAATTTTTTGGATGCGTCTGCTCGAAGTGTGGTACAGGCAATTTGTGAGATTATACTTGAAATATTATTTGAGATGCCAACTCTTCGTGTCACGCTGTTGCTTTCTACAGAGTTCGTATAAGTACATTTTCTAGATAATTTGAAGCCTGTATCGCACTAAAAATCGTGCAAAGTCCAAGACATTGTCAAAGTCAAGATAAGGAGTACTAGTAAAGTCGATTCTCCGGGCTACTATTGACTCAGCAGTAAAACTATACGAGGTATTAGAACTTAATCGACTTTTTATTGTTACCTCAAAGAATGGTCTCTGTCAACACAGACGATAAACAGTTGACTGCTTGGGGTCTAGACTAGGTTTGAAGAGACATATGAAAATTTTCCTTCAGGAACTGTTTACGTGTCTGGAATAGCAAATATTCTATCATTGACTATTGCATTATACTGCTAGCATCTAAATCAAGCTTTTCAGTCAACAATCTACATTCAGGACGCGAAAGAACATTGATTTACATTATTAATTTCAACGTCGTCGATAAATTCGTAAATTATAATCCCGTACTACACTAGAAGAAAATATTTTATTTGCTCGTACCTTCGATGTATGCGATGCAACGTCTTATCTTTCCCAGAAAATCATGCTAGAGTATTATAAACTATCAGAACAACGATCTGACTTACGTAAGATCATCGAAAAGTTCAATAATGTGAGTGTAACTCGTGAAAAAACACAGACTGAGGAACCGGTGTTTTCTTATAGATAAATACAAACTTGTAGTCACTATATTTAGTACTATAATCTAATTTTTTGCGTGATAGTAAATGTTCGCCCTGTCTTTTGTGTTCGACTGACACTGTGTATTTTTAGACTTACTGCTTAATATTTGAACTGTCATCACGCATTACACTATCATTCGTCTAAATAATGATGCCCAATTAAGTTTTTACGGGACAAAACAAAACTGGAACGTCTCGGATGAAGAGATTTCGCGGCAACTGATAACAGAATATAATCAGATGCCGTGGGTCTACCGAGAAAACGAAATATTCGTCCGGATGAACCACTCAACGATTTATGTAACCCGCGACTAATGTAAACGAGTTATGCAAAGCATAGATTTCCTCGAAAAGATCGTTTCACATCATTTATCGCCTAATGTTTACATCGACAAATAAAGAATACAATTATCCCAATCCACGTACATGTTTTACAAGAAACGATCGAATTATTTCGTCAAAGTCAGTTTTCAAAAATTGAAGAAGAGGAAAAATCTATAATTGTTGACGTTATATGTATTTTCTCTGGTATTTTTTTTTTTTTTTTGTGAAAAAATCTCACTGTCCGATTTAAGCTCGAAGCACCTGTCACCGATGACCATCGTGGCAATCAACGTGTTAACCGCACCACGAAATTTACTACGCCCGTCGAACCGTCACTGATAACAAGGCAATACAGGGATTTTCCATCTGTATGACGTTAATTATAGGAGGCGTATCGGTGTCATGCGTTTCACCTACGCCTGCCTTTTGCAGACGAAAACATTTGCATTTCTGACAGTTGTTTTATCAACGATTCAGTATATAATTATTCAGCCACGGCTACGAATGAAGGCGCGTCGCGAACCGTATTCCTGAAACTCGAATATCGACGAGCATAAATTACTAAAAGTTACTCGACACTTGGAATACAATTTCAAACAAAACATAAATAAAAATGTTTACCGACAACTTTGAGAAAGTTATCTTAACTTTACTGCGTAATAGAGGTAACAGATTCGCGGAAGAATTCGAATCTCGGATATTATTAGACGACAAAGATTATTATCGAGATTGTTAACGCGTTGGCTGCCTAGGTTATAAATATTCCCCAATATTAATTGGAATTTATTTCTTGTGAGTACTCAAAAGAAACGTAAGATCGAAGCATTGGTCACCGGTGACCACCGCGGCAGTAAACGCATTGATCTAACGGAAGGAAAACCGAAGAAAAACGACCGTGGGACAAAAATTACACGACAACGCCGAGCTTGCAACAATGCTAACGAATACAATGAGCAATTAGTATCAAAGACATCTATAGATTTTCCGCGTGGAATCGACGACCCTGAATACTACGATACCGATAATTATCACCGCTGGACCCGGTGATTAAAGAACATTATTATCCGCCGTTAAGAAAGACTACAATGTGTACACTTTCATAATGCGTTAATGAAATCGCGCGTAAACTTTTTTCTACCGAATAATGTCCGACGCGCGCAGAACTTATTAGTCGTGCTAATTAACATTGTCTCTTTCGCGTGACGCTGAAACGGGGAGAAAAAGAAAAACGAGGGAAATGCTGTCTGCCGTGGAATGCACACGTGTATTGAAAAAAATGGAATTAATTGCAACAGGATGCTCTCCTTTTTACGCTCGAATAACGATCGATCAACGAGTTGTGCATTGTTTCTTAACGTAGAAACGGTAACTGCCCAATCGGAAGATTCAGGAACATTAAAATGAAAACAAAAGGTCGTTATCTGTGATTAATTTAATTGCACGATACGTTTGTTCGAAATATAGAGTGTCCCATGCAACTGGGAAAATACCTCTAGAACGGTTAAATTAAAATTAAACGGCATTGAATAATGCACAAACGGAATGCAATTTTATTCATTGATATATATATCGATGTATCCAGAAATGCAACCGCCACAAAATATATATTTCTAAACCTAAACCAGCTCGTTGCATCGTTCGATATCTACTACACTGTGTAGACTGTTGAACAGTAGCATGTATCGAACGTCGAAAGAAAATTATTGTTTGTATTCTGGCGTGTCAAAAATAGCCGCGAAAACTTCCAAACAACGTTTTTCCGTCGTTTGTTCGGATTGATTAATGCCCTGTCTAATCTGGACGAGTTCTTCGAGCGCCAATTTCTTGCGAGACTCGACGCGAAGAATCGCAATCGTTTGTCATTTTTATTGTCTAGCCTTAAAAGCGAGATACATATTTCGAAAATCAGGTACAACTTTAGATTTATGGCGATGAGTTATTTTCCATGATCAAGTTATCTCCTCCATCAAACAACTCGACTTCCGGTTCAAACCGCTCACCAGAGAACCCCCACCATCGGACTTCTGTGTATCGCGTTTAATTAATATGCTTGTAATGCTTGTAAATATCGACAAATCGTTGCGAAACATTGCGGGTGGAAAGTATAATGTTTCCAGCTCGGATTGAAAATTAAGCAAAGATGTAACCGAGTAAATCGTATTCAACGACGTAAACTGCATGGCTTTATGCTCCGACTCACGATCATGCACAAATTTATGACGTGTCTCTATTCCTATCTGTTAAAAAATATTAGCTTTAGATTTATTTTATATTAGTCTCCGAAGCGTATCATCGCTATAGATTCAAACTAAAGCCGCGGTGGATATTTTTAACTGTTCTACTACTATTCTAAATATTCCAATTGTCCAAATAATCAGAAACTTGTAACAATACGCACGAACATGTTCGATAGCAACGGAGAGTCGGGAACTTATCGCGCGTTCGGGTGAATTGTCAATAGGGAGACTTTGCTGTCAATCACGTGAATTTCGTGATTTCACGTTATGTTTCATTACGTATCAGATTCCGGCATAAACAAAGCAATTCCATACCGTATATTTATCTCATGATTCTCTTTTCTTCAAGGGTAACAGGTTTCTGTAGCGCGTATCTCTGTTGGCGGAGTTTCCGAGTTTCCGTATCCGGAGTTTCGCGAATAAACTCCATTACACGTTCCGAATATACTGGGAGCGATCGGTGGGGTTACTTTGTTTGGAATATTGGAATGACATCGGTGTTAATCACTGGTAATTCAGGGAACTTTGTTAGCCTCGTTTCACGAGAACTCGAGAAAATCAATTCTTTTGATCAGTTATCGCGCGAAACTTCAAAGTCATTATTATTTATCATTATTTGCTGATTCGTCCCACATCCGAGGTTCGTGTTACGGTCAATGTTATCAGTAAACCGCGGATGTTTATGCACTTGAAATATGTTGAAACATGCAAATATGCGAAATATAAAAATATTGCATGCGAACGTATGCAAAAATATGTGAGATATAGAATACGCGTATTGAAGACACGTAATAATAATGGGAATTTTACCTTTTACCGATCGCGATTATAATTTAAATTACGAGCTGATCTTTACGATACAGGATGTCCCAGGTTTTAATGACCAAAAAGTCTACGGATAAATGATGCAGGAGGACGTACGATCTAGACTCGCTGATACGAAGTATGACGAATGTCTCGGACCGCAAAGTGTTAATTAAGAAACTGGTCGATCGTCGACACGCGACAAAAAATGGCAGCGTCACGAGGAAAATCCATCGAGGCACGCGTATCGTGAAATCACCCGTCGTAAATGTTCTCCAGTGACGTCACGGACGATCCACAGGGGCCCAAAGGAGTCGCGTCCAATGGTCGATCGGCGCCGCTGGTGGGGTTCCGCTTTCGTCTGCACGCGCTATAAAGCCTCGCTAATTGTCCGCACCGCGAACAGTCCGTGCGTACCCCCTTTTAAACGATGATGTAGCGAGCCGTCCGAAAAGTCCAGAGATCTCGTGCACTCGTCGGCCAAGATCACTGTCACGATCGAGATCGAGCACGTGTCCCGGTTCCAGGGTCTACGGTTGATCGTTGCGATTCGCGTGTTCGTCGTTTCGCCGAGAAACGGATCTCTCGAAAGAGAAGAAGAGCGCCAGAGAACGAAGTTTCTGCCTTTTTCGAGTCGTCTTCCCTTTCCGGTCGGTCGTTGCCAATCGATAGATCTTCTCGGATAATTTCCAACAAGTTGTGCTCGATACGATTAATTAGACAGGTAAACGCTGTTTTGGATGTACATCGTGTTTCGTTCACCTTTCGATTTCCGGTATCGTCGATCGCTATCACGAAGATTCTTTCGGTAGATCCATGGTCCTGTGTATGCCAGGGTCAACAACGAGCCGCGAAGTGGCCGTGAATCGTAAGGATCTAGATCGTTGGTACGAGAAAACGTGCAGGTGAAAGAAAGTGAATCCGGGCGAAAATCGGTGCTCCACTTTTCATCGCGACGTTTATTGCGCGCCGTTTATACGCTCCGCGAAGTTTTGTCGGCCGTCACCTATCGCCATGTGCATCGATGAATCTCAATGATGATCGCTTTCCCGGATCGAGAAGGCGAGAAGGCGAGAAAACGCAGACGTGGAAAATCGTATGCAAAATCATGTATCTGTGCTATGATCGTTCCATTAATAATTAGCACTACGGGATAAAATTGTTCAAGGTGTGAAGTTTTGTGTAACCAGTTGCTGAAGATAGCCGGTTCGCCACTGTAAACACTATCGAAAAAACGGTTCAATGTTACTTAAAAAATCAAGTTACTTAAAAAAAGTGATGCAATTTATGGTGAACAGTATTATAGTACTTCCTCATAAATACATATATTTGCAAGATTTATGCACAATGGATTTGGCAAACTGTTGATCCATGTTACGAAAATTGTTTCCTTCCATAAAAATGTGTTTCACATTCGATATGTGTTCTATTAGACATTTTTCAAGGAACCACGATGTTTAATCGTACAATTTCATACGAATATGTTTCTTCTATAATTAAATGCACCGATCAAATTCGCGGATATATTGCCATTCACGACGCTACGTCTACTGGTTGCACTGCATCATCGTAGAATGCGCAACACGCTTTATGCAAATTTCACCGAGCCCGTAGAAAATGGGAGTTATGTCATGGTTTCCTCGTTTCCTGTACTCCTGTCATTATTTCTATTTTTTTCTCTATCTATATCTCATAGCGAAAGAAGTATAAGAAGCTGTAATAAATACTAATCCCTATTTATGAAACATTTATGAGTTTGCCTAGTACAACGCGTGCCGATGGTCGAGCTAGAAAAACCTTGCCTCGAGTTTCTTCGAGAATAGTGAATCATAGCCGCGATGAAAATTTTTTGGAACAGAACCGTTAATCGAGTTTCTATTTGTCGATAACGAGTTTTCGAAAATGTTCGTTTGTCTCTGATTTTATTTACTTTCAGCTGTGACGCGCGCGTGTTTGCATTTAATATCGAAGTTATTTGCAAAATGGGAACACCGACCATGCAAACATTCGTTGCACGGTGTAAATAATATTGTGTCGCGCCCTGGTCTAAAAACGAGCGTGCAACAGGGATTTCTCTTTCAAAACAAAGACTTTGCGGAGAATAACGGCGACAAAAAACACGGGTGCTTGATTAGCGTCGAATTAGAAACTCATTCGTCGAAAGAAGCAAAGTTCTTTCGTTTCCTCCAGTTCTCTCGCAGACGACATTATCAATATTCCTAACGACGCTTACAAACTTCTATTTTATTTCATGCAAATGTCCGTTTTATGACATTCATGCTCAAACATAAATTACTTCTTCTATCAGAGGAATTTATTCAATAGACGCAAATGTTTAATTATCTCAGAGTTATGTATTCGCATACTAATGTTTTTGAGTAGATTAAATCGAATATTTCTGCGGTATACCGTTTCGTGCTGTATTAATTTCCATACAACGTATGAGTATTATATATATCTTATATGAATTTTATTAGGCTAGAGAATGGCGATAAACTTAACTATTTTTTTCAATCTTCAAGATTTTAAAGTACACAACGAGTTCGAGTTTTCTTTACAATCGATTACTGTCCGTAAACTAACGAGCAACATTCTATTCGCCTAATTACCATTTCCCTCCAGCGAATACTGTTATTCCAATGACAATTTATTTTTTTCGAATCAATATGTCGATCGAGTTGCAAGACGATTCGTTTCCTCGAGTTCTATAGTTGCAACGTCAGCGTGTAACTGTTTCGCGCGATCCTCGAGCGACCTTTTACCAACACATTAATTTGGCTCTTGACACTAAACGTCAGTGTAATTATCGAAACCATTCTCCTTCCTACTCCGCGACCAGTCGACAGAATTAATCTACTTGTCTTCGAGTCCTTCTGTTTTAAGCTCCCAAACTAATTCCCAACCCGAGAGAACGATTAACGTTCGATAAAAAAATGATCAAGGATCGTTTTTTCATGCTCGAGGCTCACCCTGAACCCAATACCGGCATACATGCGTTGTAACTCGAGTTAAGTAATCGGCGATCGCTAATTTGCAGAGATCGAAACAATGACAGTCATGGTGGAGTCCGTGAAAGTGGAAGAAGGCGAGCGTCCTAAGATCATGGCCTTCGACGACATCCTGCCGTACGTCGGCGAGGCCAGTCGCTACCAATGGTTCCTTTTCTTCTTGCTTCTGCCCTTCACCTTCGTCTACGCGTTCCTCTACTTCACGCAATTCTTCATCACGTTGGTACCGAACGAGCATTGGTGCAACGTGCCGGACCTCAATGATTGGAATCTCACCGACCACGAAAAGTAAGTTTGATCGTTACGTCTCTATAGATCAGTCCACCTAAATATTTAACCCTTCGCAATCCAAAAATTCATTTTTATACCACTTCTATCCTTTTCTTCAACTAACCATATCGTCAAAATTATTTTCTAGACACAGAAAGAATATTTTTGTATTGTAAAAGCGCGGCGAAACCTTGGATTCAAGCATTAATGGCTGCTTTAAAAATAGTTTAAGATGTTTACATAGGCAACAGTCTAGGAACACGACAAATGACTTTGTCCCAACGCGTGGTATCTTATCTTGTGGCCTGTTTTCATTGTTTGTCGGTAAAATACATTCGAACCATATTTTTAATCGTAGGCAAACTGTCCCCGAACAGTTTACGTAACAAGTATCGTACCCCATCAATTAGAGGGTTAATATTCAGCAAGATAAATCGCGCGAGTTTTAACGAATTGATGTACAGTGACAACCGATAACAATGACAAACGATCGGTAAATCGTCGAACAAGGACGACGACGCGGATATTTGTTAAGATGCGCGTGCACGGATCAACCAACATTACACTATCAATAGCACGGATCAAGAGATTACACTGTTTTAAGCAGATAAGCTTCTTGCAAACTTTCCATTTGCACGGAGATTTTTGTTTCCAATAGATAACGAATTCCGGCGAGACGATTCACAACAATTTCAAACAGTCTGCTGTACAGGGGATCCTTGCGTTTCCTTATTGCGTATTGTCTGTTAATTTTTATTCGTTAAGTGTCCAGCGATTTATGGACGGCAGTTACTTAATTTATCATTTGTCACAGTATTTACTTCCAACAAATCTTTTCCTGCAAACGTTTTCCTACAAACCTGGAAAATCGTCTCGTGTTTTCCTCTGAATCACGACTATGCGATCCGTAGTTCCCCAGTATTCGACACTTTGGTGGAAACCAATTCGGTTGAAAACTTACGGTAGATCTTAACTGTAGTTTGTTCGTCTGAAACTCTCCTTGCACGATTTCATTTACTTTTTAAGAGAACCGTAAAATTCTGTTCTTTTTTCTAGGATCGCGTTATCGATACCTCCAGCATCGAGAGAAGAGTTAAAGGTGGAAGGTGCCACCGCGTTTTCGCGATGCAACATGTACGACGTAAACTACAAAGAAATATTGAAGAACGGTACTAGAATAGCAGATCACTCGTGGCCCATTAAATCGTGTCAACATGGTTGGACTTTCAATCACACAATGATACCGTACAAATCCATAGCGGTCGAGGTGAGCGAACGTAATGCATTTATCGCGCAAGTCTTGGTAACAATTTTTCAAAATTCTCTCCATTTTGTGCCGAGCAATAAGTCTTGTAAAATTCACTTCTCAATTTTGTCAGTATCCTTTTCAATATTTCTACATTTCGTTCGTACGATTTAATTTTCTATTCTTTATTTACTCTGCGACTTCTATGTTTTCCTTTTCGCGCTGAAGTTTCCTGCGAAATTGTGAGTTTTCACGTACGAATAGGTTTGCCACGACGGTCTTTAAATTTAAGATTAAGTATCGGTTCACGTTTTACAGCGCGTTATCTCCTTTTTCGCATCGAATTAGTGGAAGTAAGCTGCTCGTAGATACAGTGGGTGAACAAAATATTGACACACACATTTTTTTCTAAATATCTTGACGAATTGAAGTATAATTTATTAATACCAAATATACGTTCTAGTATATTTTTAAATATAATAAATGAACTCGCTGTACTTTGCATTAATATTACTTAATATTACTTCGATATTTAGAGAAAAGCGAGAGTGCCTATTTTTTTTGCCTACTGCGTACGGTTCGCCTGGAAACCGATAACGCGGTCAATTGTTCTTCCAGCTGGAATGGGTTTGTGATCAAGCTTTCCTAGGTTCAGCTGCCCAATCGGCCTTCTTCGTGGGTAGCATCCTCGGCGGTTTGATATTCGGTTACATAGCTGACCATTATGGCAGGATTCCAGCATTGGTCGCCTGCAACTCGGTGGGATTCGTGGCTTCCGTGGCAACGGCGTTCTGCAACAGTTTCTGGAGTTTCTGTCTGGCGAGAATGGTTGTTGGCACGTCGTTCGATAACTGCTTTAACGTTCTTTTCATTATTGGTATGTTTCGCATAAATTACCCAAGCTATCTCGAAATTGTTATGCTCTAACTACCGACTAATTGCAATTAGTGATTTAGAAAATACACGGCTTTCCGCTGTTTCCCGTAATCGCACGGGTAATTGATAGTTTAAATTGCAGTCGGGAAGGTTACGTTAATTTGCCACGTTACCGCAGAGACGACGTAATAAATAAATTGAAAAACTCGTATATTTATTATATTTATGGACGTTCTAATCGCAACTATCTTTTACGTTGAATGTCGTTGCAGTGATCGAGTACGTAGGCCCGAAATACCGTACGCTGGTAGCAAACATGTCCTTCGGGCTTTATTTCGCGGGAGCTGCGAGTCTTCTGCCGTGGATCGCTTATTGGATCGCCAATTGGCGGATCTTGAGCATAGTCACCGCTTGTCCTATGGTGGTCGCTTTCGTCGGACCGTGGATCGTCCCTGAAAGCGCACGGTAAGCTAATCTTTTTCACTTTTTTCTTCTCGAGGTCCCCGGAATCTTGATACATTCGCTTTCTACTTTCCAGTTGGTACATCACCAGCGGCAAGATCGACAAGGCGATCGACATGTTGAAGAAGTTCGCGAAAGTAAATGGTAAAGAGGTGAAGAAGGAAGTATTCGACGAGTTCGAGAAAAGTTGCAAATCGATGATCGAGAAAGATCAATCGCACAATCAGTACACCGTTCTGCATCTCTTCAAGTTACCACGACTCGCTCGCATCACGATCATGCTTATTATTTACTGGTGAGTCGGTTCGTCTCTTGAATTTACAAATTCCTTAAAAGTGAAATTCTTTTCTGCAACTAGTAGCCGTTCCTTTAAAATTGATTTTATAGACAGTCGGAGTCTGTTGTCTTCTAGATCCAGCGATCCTTGCTCGTCGACTTTTATGAGTAACAGGTTACGAACCTTGAAAATAGGAAAATGAAAAGAGTTCGAAAGTTGGCGATTGATCGACCAATTCGTTTGGCTGGTTTCCAGGCTTCTGATGGTGTGGGTGTTTGACGGCCACGTCTGGAACATGAAACTTCTGGACCCCGACGTATTCACATCCTTTTCTTTGGCCTCTCTCACCGAACTTCCCGCCGCCATTCTCCTGGCCCTCTTTCTGGACAGATGGGGCAGACGATGGATGGGTTTCGCGTCGATGTTCCTTTGTGGAATCTTTTCGTTTGTCGCTGTGGCCACGCCACCTGGTAAGTTCTTTCTCGGTGACGAATAGCTCTGCCCACAATTTATTCGACGAAATATAAAAAACAACGTCAAAGTCCGAAGACTCCCGGTCCATTTCGATCCGAATCTAAATTTTATTATTTCGTTGTTAAATACCGACGTGCAAGACCAATTGCACCGAGGCTGTACCGAGAACAGACGGCATGCATCGAGCACGGAATGCAACGCAACTCGCGGCATTTACATATTTCTCAACTTGTTCAAGGTGCGCCAACGGTCGCTATGGCGATCATAGCGCGTCTCGGAGTCAATATCGCCGCGAATATCGGCTTCCAATACGCGGCGGAAATGCTACCGACCGTGGTGCGAGCCCAAGGTGTGTCCTTGATCCACATTATTGGTTACCTCGCTCACATCATGGGTCCCTACATCATTTATCTGGTAAGTAAAACAAACGGAAACTCTGATAGCTATCGGAGAATCGGATAATTAGTTTGTTTCCCAGTTAAAATCGAGGAAGTGTTCTGGTCTAGGTCAATTTTTAATCAAAAAACATACTCGTTATTATTTTATGCCAAAAATTGATTTCTTTAATCTTCTTTGACCAGAACACTCTCGTAAACCATTCAGATAGAAAATAACTTAATTTTGTTTCCTGTTTAGGCCGATATCGACGCGGCCCTGCCCCTCGTCGCCCTCGGTTTACTGTCCTTCGTGCACGCCTTCTTGACCCTTGGTTTGCCAGAAACTTTGAACCAAGACTTGCCAGAGACTCTTCAGGAGGGCAACGATTTTGGCAAGGACCAAAGCTTTTGGTGGATACCCTGCGTGGCCTCGTAAGTAACACTTTATTTGTTCTTCTACTTTTCAGATAAATTATAAACCCATCGATTGTCATTTTACGACATTAAATTGTTAACGCTATCCACGAAATGATTTGGTCAATATTTGGTGAAACTTTCAGGAGCCAGAAGCTGAAGAAATCTCTCAGGAAAAAGAAAGGTCTCTCGAACCCTGCGTTCGAGGGCAGTGTTCAAAAGATCGACTGCACTAGATTATAGCGATTGTTCAACAGTGACGAGTACCGGCCGGTAAAACTTGCCAAATCTTTTTGTAAATATAGTCAGTAAACTGCGAGTGTGATGTTAGGTGTTAAGGTATATCACGAACGTTGTATTTTAAAAAAATTTTACCCAGCGATGGAATTTCGTTGGAAGTACCTGTCGATTAAATAGATATCGAATACGGTATAAATTCTTGTCTTCTTTACTCGAGGACATGTTACAGTATTTTTATATTCGTTTGTTGGACCGAAAGGAAGCAACGGCTGTCGAACGCTATTCGACGCCGAAACATCCGAACGTCAGAATTCTATTATTCGTTAATCGAAAGTTGACTTATTTATAAAGATACTGTTATCGCGTGTCGCCAAGAATCGTTACGAAACTCAAGCTGTACCGTTCGTCTTTAAGTAGTCCGCAATTAGTCGAACCAGTACGTAAGTAGATCACTTCCTCCCATCACCGTTCCGTCAACTTGTCTCGTTCATTGCGGATTTCCTAAACGCTACTTCGCGTAGACATAGTGATTCATAAATTACGCGAACTGTTAGCGTATCGAGGAAAGCAGCAAACCCTTCGATTCGCGTCTGCGAAGAAGCACGATTTATTTTTCGTTATCAGCTACTTTCGTCCCTTCGATTCTGTTCATCCTGAATGCTCAATTTGCGTCGCGTCACGGTCCAGCGATAGTACTAGGACCGCTTAGGATCGTATTAGAGTCATCCGCGTACTTACGAGACTTATCCCCGCTTTCAGCCCCCCGATTGAAAGTCGTGCACAGCGAAACTAAGATTTTTCGTTCGTCGATCTGATTCTCCGTTACTTCGGGTCGGGGATTTTCGCAAGTACGTCTCACGATAGATTTGAAAACTGTACATAACCGTTCGAACCGTTCAAGCGTCTCTCAAATACACTGCGGAATATAACTATAACGCCACTGTAATTTTCGATAGTTTCAAAGTAAAGGAAAGTGATTAGAATCTTTCTAAAAATGGCACCGAAGCATTGTTGGAATTCGACCGATTGAAACGAGCCTAAACACGGCATAAATCAGACTACTTTCAATTAACTCAATATATACAGGGTGTTCGGCCACCCTTGGCCGAAGTTTCACCAGTACTGAATTTTTTTCGCGAAAATGCGCAGGATTTCGGGGGTATGTGTATTCACCAAAAATAATTGTAATTAACCCCCACAACCGAAAATAATTTTTCCAGAACGATTTGAAATTTTTGAATTTAATTGTTAATAACTTCTTAACGAAGCCTCAGTCAAGAAATTTATATTCTTGATTTTCGTCTTATTTTGACCTCTAGAATCTCCCATTAAAATTTTTCCCAGAGGTGGCCGAACACCCTGTATATAATATTAATATGAATATTCATAATTAAAACGTTACACCAATTATCGCCAAATTAGATTTACATTTCCAATATGCTTCGTCCAGAAATCTTTAAAATATCAACTATAGTTCCGGAGTGTATTTCTGAGTGAAAATGTCCGTTCAACGCCTCGTAATTTATGTAATTGTAATTCTAAGGTTCCCAATTGCAAAATGGAGCCAAACTAGAGGCGCGCTAGGAAATGTACAATCGTCGACGAGTACCAATATGTATATTTAAGTTTAGATGCGTTTAGCGGTTTAGATCGATCGTTCAGTGAACATTGATACTTGAAAATAAAAACCAGAAGTATTTCTACATCGAAGTTTGTACGTTTCTTTATTCCCATCGTGAGCTTTCGTACGAAAGGTTGTGAAATGACGGCGAAGGAGAAGATAATTGCCAATAAACGGAAACCATGTATTCTTCGGTTAATAGAGTTGTTATTGATTCAATGATGAACACCGATCATTATGATGGCACGATATAATATTACACAGTCTTGCAATATTAGGTTGTTACTCGATTACGCGAAAGGAAACGATGGTTTCCTTTTTCCCCATAAATATACGCACGAAATGGCTGTGGATAGATTGCCTGGCAATTGGCGCGATGTGAAAAACAAGTCCTTTTTTATTTTTCATAAACGCGTCAAGTCGAATTCTTCGTAAGTTTCCCCGTAATTGTGTCGTAACTGACGCAGCAGAAACAGTGAACACTCGATGTTTATTTCTGTCGTTACGAACACCATTTTTTACGATCAAATAGTCGCCATCTAAAACTTCTAACGACAAGTGAAATGTTTCGCTAACTAAAAACATCGATTTTCCACCACGTAAAATAAAATACCGATACTAAATATTTTTCTTTCGACAACTAAAATTAAACCTACAAAATATTTTGTTTTAATTTTCATCACCGCGCATTTCAATACGTACATCGCAAAATTCTGCGCTAAAGTAAAAAAAGTCCTTAAACTAAAGGATAAAAATAAAATCTGTATAGGAACATAACTATCAACCGTTTCCACTGCGCGTACCGCAAAATAGAAACAGCGTTAAAACGATTGGTTCTTAAAGCATAAGAAAATAAAAATTACGTAGGAATATAGGCGTCGTTTGGTACTCGATCTCAAATTATCAGAATGCCGCGTTCGATCAATCGAGTTCTAAAACCATCTCGATGATCCGGCACAGTTTTACTGTTGGTCACCGTCTTCCTTATTTGCATTTTTCATTAAAACGCGAGTACACGGACGATTATTGTTTGCAAGATTGGTAATGCCGATCAAATTTCGACTTCCGGTAGCAAGGCAATGACCAGAAATTTTGATCCTTCCCAAACTCTTCACCCTGGCTAATGGTGTGAGGAAGACACTGACCGAGCGTTTCCGGTAAGAAAGTGACCAGTGCGGCTCCAGCGAACGACACGACACCGATGATCAACATCGGGAATCCCTCCCACACTGTGGCCTGCCGAACGAAGCATTATTTAGAGATCTTGGTTCGAGCATCGGTAGATACTCGATAGATCACACTGGTCAACAGCAAATTAGTGGGACCCTGAATCTTATTGCATGCTCCTAATACAAATTCAAAGTGATTCGAATACGATTCAATGTTGAGGAACTCTCGAAAGTCTTGATCGCCTTGAAAATCTTGTAAATTGATATGTCAATTTGGTTACTTTTATGGAAAATTGAATATAAAAATTGTCTCTCTAGTTGTGTCAGAAATGCAGAGTTTAGAAGATATTCACTTACCGTGATTATTATATAGGGTGCCAATGTATGCGCTATGATACCGAAAATATGAATAAGCGATACGCCTTGAGATCTGACGGGTGTCGGCAAGAGTTCCGCCGCGTATTGGAGACCGATATTGGCCGCCATGTTGAGACAGAATCGTGACATCACCGACATCGTTAACTTGGCGAGTACTGAAATTCAAAATGACCGTTGACCGTTTTGACGTTCCTAACGAATAACGGCGTAAGTGAACGTATTTACTGGAATGAAGCATGAGCTCGGCGATGCTGAGGACACAGGTGATAGCTAAGGTGAGAAATCCACAGAGTCTACGGCCCCATCGGTCCAACAGCAAAGTTAACAATAAGCCAGCCGGCAGTTCCGTGAAGCAGGACAGGGAGAAGGACACGAATACCGAACTCTGGATAAGCTTCAGCGAATAAACGTGACTGTCGAATGATATCACGATGAAACACCTGCAAGATGACACCGGTCATTCGTCGAACTTTTCTTGGACACGATTATACTTTCCAGAACAGGATTAGGAGGATGGTGTTCCGCGCCAGCCGCGGCGTTTTGAATAGATCTAACACCGTCGCGGTTTCGCGCTGTTTGGCCGAAGCTTCCAGATTTGCCTAAAACACGACGCGAACAACAAAATAAATTCCAAAAAGACCCAAGAAACGATACCTGAACTACTTACGAGGAAGACGTCGTAAACGCGTGATTCTGGATTCCTTTTATTGATTTTGGCTATTCTTCGCAATTTCTCGACAACCTTGTCCATCTTCCCATTAGAAATATACCATCTTACGAAAGAAAATTGTCGTAACCAAGTTGATGACCGAAATCGTATATTCGACACAGGTGTAAAATGACTCAACGCTCGAAGGGGATATTCTAGTGTGAACTCCTAAAAGAATCGATGAAATATTTTATATTTTTTGTCTAAACAAATCTTAAAAAATGTTAGTAAATACCGTACGTCACACTAGAGTACCCCCTAGAAGGGCAAGAATTCGAGTGATTTTAGTAGATCCTTACCTGGCACTCTCGGGGAGGATCCACGGCGTGATGAAGACGGATAGGAAGGGCAGAGCGCTGACATAAGTGAATAATCTCCAGTTAGAAATGTAATAAGCCATCCATGGTAGAATAGTGCTGGCGGCGGCGAAATATATACCGAAGGCTACGTTGACAACCACGGTACGTTTCGAGACGGACATATACTCGAGCACTGAAACATAATTAACACTGGACGATATCAAATATTATAGAACAGTTGTATTTCAGATTTCAATTGTAATCCATGCAGTACAGTAAAGCAAAATTATCTTCATACAGCAGATTTTCGATTATCCGGCACAGGGTGAGGGTGCCTAAATTTTTTGGCTAAAAAAAAATATTTCAAATCGTTCTGGAAAAATTATTTTCCTAACCATTTTCGAGAAAAAAATTCTTTCTAAGAATGTTTGAAAAGTTGTTCCTTAACACCGTAAAATGAGAAACACCCCCTAAAGATAGTCCAACTTCTTATTGTTATCACTTCATGTATATTTGATTTTCCGGCATTGCCCCAGTCCCGAGTTTGCCAGATAATCGGAATTTTATTCTACATTAATTTTGTATTAACTCGTTTACTATTTTTTAAGCAACGCGTGTTACGTTTACCACCATAATTTATCGACTAAATGCTTGGTTTTTTCAGAGGATTCCTTTGAAACTCACCGATTATTAACGGAATATTGATACAGTTGTCGAATGCCAATCCAGTGAAAAACCTGCAAACAGCGAACGACCAGAAGCTATTTGCATTGGCGGTGGCGATAGAACCAACAAGGGCAACGCTGTTGCAAACTATTAGACCAGGAATACGTCCTTTGTGATCCGCTATCCATCCGATAAGAAAACCACCAAGAATAGAACCGCAGAAGAAGATAGCCTGTGTCGTCGACACCAAGTGTTCTTGATCGCATACCCAATCAAGCTAATCACGAAGGGTTAAGGATCAGTCAATGAAAAGAACGAGTCTGCACAAACATTCAAGCTCGATTCTCTTAAGGACGAAGCCTCGTACGAAAAGATTTCGTCGACATTATTTTATAATTAATCGTTTCACGAGGAAATTTAACTGAAAAATTCTGGGACACGATGTGTATGTGATATTCGAAAGATACTTCACCTCGGTACCTACGCTGGAGTACGGGATTTGCGTGAAATTATATTCCCAGCTGGTACATCCGACGGTTCCGTTCCTTTTCAACTCTAAAGAACGTAGATCCGCGCCAGTCTTCAACAATTCGGTGAAATTTACGTCCTTGCGTCGACACTGGTCGTAATAGGGATATTCGTTCGAGGGTGGAATTGCTATTTTTATCCTAAATGCGCCGTATGAGATAAAATCATTAATGGAATATAATCAATATAACGAAGACTTCGATATTACAGAACAAATATACTAACAAAAATGATCAAATAGGCGGTCCAATTGTTTTTACTCTAAAAAGGAAAAATTGTAACAAAACTAAGGTATGAAAAAAGAATTTAAAGATTAATAAAGAATCAGATTGAAATAGACCAGATTGAATTAACCTATAACAATTTCTCTATAATTAAATCGTACGACAAGGAGTTAAATCGTAACAAGTGTCGTTTGTAGTTAAGAATACAAATCCAATCTGTATATGACAGTTCTCAGAAGCTACTTAAATTGTATAGTTCTCGATGAAACGTACCTGTCTGCTTGAGTAAAGTTGGAGTTCATCAATTCGTCTATCCTACACCAGTGCTCCGTGGGTGTAATGGTTATGAAAAATTGCGAGAAATAGAGGAATGCGTATGTTAAACCGAAAGGCAGCAACGCCAATAAAAGCAACCATTGATATCTGCCATAATCGCCAACGTATGGTAGAACGTCGTCAAACGTTTCTAATTTTGGCCTCAAAGCTGTCCTTTCGGTTGGACTTATCGAATCGTTTAAGTTCTTCATTTCATTGTTCTCCATTTCTCTGGAACAACAAAACGCGTATCTTTGTTAATATCTTTTCTCGCAATCAGTGTTCGATTCCTTGACAATGAATTTCCAACGATTGGAAAGTGAAAGTTACATAAAGTGTTATCGTTATTTTTCTGTTCACTCGTGCAAAATATGTGGAGCCAAAATATAAACACTCAACTTGGCTCGTCCACGGCTCGTATGGATATAAATGAACCTTGTCTGCTCCCGATCGGCAATATCAACACAAACAATTACGATCGACGGTACCATGGAACAAAGTTCAAACAACTCCTTTCCTTGCTTTCTTTTGGACCCCTCGAGTGATAAATTGAGTGCAAGCGTGCGTTTTAATGCCAACCAATTATTGTACCGGGATCAAGTGAATCGTGACACGCGACTCGTTAAAATTCAATTGTAAACGAGACGCTGGTCCGCCGGGCGAGAGAATGCAAAGTATCTGCGTAGCTATGTCGAACGAGAGGATACGTATGCTTAAGAGAATTATCAGAAAGTGACAAATGCAGCACGACTTCCCACTGTATTAGAGTTATCGATTGCGATAGAGTTATCGATAACGATAGAGTTATCGATAGGGATTAGGAGAAATCAAATTCGAATCCATCTTTAAATTCCCTTCTAAATGTAAAAGGAATCAACCCTCTTATAACTATAGAATAAAAATTATTATTATTATTTACGAATCACCTTTTTCCGTAGATTGATGTAACGCCGATCGTGTCGAAAGATGAGCCCAACCCTAACTCGACGAGCCAGATTGTCGTTAATTAGCATCAATTAATTGCTCGACAAGTGAAACTCTCTAGCAATTAGCGTACACTGTATTCACGTAGATTTTCTCTGTGTGTCCCTTATCATGCTCGAAGATTCTCTTGTCACTGAAGCGTAAGCGTCTTCATCGCCAGCGGCTCGCGACAACCACAAGATTCCGCCCGCCGGAAACGAGCAACGGACTAATTAGACGGACGATTAACGCGAACGAAAGAGAAGAGGATCGAAGCACGTCCGACTGTTATGAGGCCTTGCACGAATATGAAGGGGAAACAGGCTCGAGTATCACTGATATAGAAGCTTGCTTAACGGAGACGAACGCGACACTTGCAGACACGTGTTTGCCAATACAGAGCCAACAAAGAAAGAGACGATCAAACAGAAACAGAAAGAGAAGACGAGTCCTCTGACTGGCAAGCAGACTGACAAGTAATTTCGCACGCTTCTCGAATCGCGATTGTTCGGCGCCACGTGACAATCCCAATGCCACCAACCAAATTTCTTTCCTGCTTATAAAATCGTTGTTCTATAGAACACTTCAGTTATTTTTGATTATAACGACGCACTTTGGGCGCAATTATCACAATTATCGACAGCGATAGTAATAAGGAATATAATTACGTATCCGTTATCGAGTCTAGTATTATTTCAACGAGTTGGCCTGGCACCGCTTCAAATATATATATATTGCGTGTGTGTGACATTGACGCGAGAGGATATAAGATTACAATATTCCGTGTCTATAAATAATTTTGCAACTAGACACAATCAATCACCTCCGACGCAACTTCCGCCAGAGTGTCAGTTACACTGAAAAGTTATCCGTAAGGACAAATTTCGGGTAAGGTAAACGCGTTTTATACAATCTATTTCTGGAGATATCTACCGTCGATATTGCCTGAATATACCCTTGTTTGTTCGTTGTTTCTCGAGAACCGAGATGCTAATGAGAAGAAAATTGAGATCGACAAAAGCGTGTCACGGATCTTATTGTTTCGCAGGGAAGATCTAAAAAATCTAACTATTGTTATTGTAGCTGTATCTCTAACGATAATCACTAGTATGCACCATTGTATCCCTCTTAATTTACACGTTTAACAAACGAATTCTACATAATGGAATCATTCCGTTTCACAAGACTCTGCAACTTTTTTCGCAACGTTCTACATAGAATATCCTTCGCCCGACGTCCATTAAATGAGCTACCTATATTTCAGCCTACAATAAGGTCCACCTTGCATATCGATGTAATGAATAACCTTTAACTTCGAAAATAGAGAAATAGTTTCTGGACCAGAATGTACAGGGTGTTCAGCCACCCCTGGGAAAAATTTTAATAGGGGATTCTAGAGAAAATCAAGAATACCAATTTGTTGATTGAGGCTTCGTTAAAAAGTTATTAACGTTTAAAGTTTCACCAGTACTGAATTTTTTTCTCGAAAATGCGCAGGATTTCGGGGGTATGTCTATTCACCAAAAATGATTGCAATTACCCCCCGCAACCGAAAATAATTTTTCCAAAACGATTTGAAATTTTTTTTTTTTCCGTCGAAAAATTTCACACCTTCTCGAATTTTTTTCTCGAAAGTGGGTAGGATTTCGGGGATATGTGTAATGACCAAAAATGCTTGTAATTGACCCCTGTAATTAAATATAATTTTTTTAGAATGATTTGAAATTTTTTAATTTCGTCTAAAAATTTCAGTATCTACTCGAATTTTTTTCTCGAAAGTGGGTAAAAATTCGAGGGTATGTCTAATGACCAAAAATGATTGTAATTGGGCCCTGCAACCAAAAATAATTTTTTCAGAATGTCTTTAAATTTTTTAATAACTTTTTAATGAAGGCTCAGTCAAGAAATTGGTATTCTTGATTTTCGTCTTATTTTGGCCTCTAGAATCTCCCATTAAAATTTTTCCTAGGAGTAGCCGAGCACCCTGTATAAGACGCTTCACGGTACTAAAACAAGAAACACGGCAATCCGAATCTGAATATAACAGACATTTGCATATATACCACTGTCAAGAAACGAGATTAATCCTGGGAACTATCGTACGAACGGACTACGTACTTCCTCCTAATTCTAACAACGTTATTTGTCTCGAATATGTATATCAATCCTCCCGCAATATCCAAAGAATAACGCATCACACTAGGAGCATATATTAGTTCGCGTATTTTGATTACGTTGTGTTGATATTAATTGGCGAACGATAACACCAATATTGTCATGAACGCGCATTTGGTAAACCTCATCGTTATAACACGGTTAAATTTTACCGATGACAAATTAGTAAATTAAATAAATATTTTATACAGACAATTGTAAACCATCGAGAATATTCAAAGCAATCTGGAATATGAAAAACGAATTCATCGAAGTTTAATATTTTCATTTTAAATATAAGATTAATAAAGAACAAGACCTCGTATTCTGTCAACGACCCGCACATAGAAACTGATATGTACGATAAGAGGATGTAAATATCATGTAATACGGCATCAGGATTAAAGATAATCCTCATCTTTATTCATAGTATCGGTACGGTTTAGTAGGAAATGGATGCTTGGAAAAATCCGATGATCTTCGTCGCTTTTATTAAAAAACACTGACGATTTTGGTGACAGCAAAATTAAAAATAAGTTCAATCGTTCGCATGTACGAACGACTTTTAATATATCCACCTAAAAATTTTTACACGTATTTACACAACTTACGCTCGTGTTGGTTATTTCAACTTCGAGCCGCTCAGCATCTGCTAGAAACGAGTTAAAAATTCACAGTTTTATCTTTCGTTTCCTACTCCGTGAAAGATTTAAAAGTTCATTGTCACTTATAAATTACAGTGACAAAGGCAAATTCGCGAAACAGTTGGCGCAAATTGAGCTGAATCCTCGCACAACGGTCTCCGGGTACATTTTGACCCATAGAAACTGGTTATTTTACAGAGGAATGCGAATCAAAATAGACCCGGAGTCCGAGTGTATTTGTAACGTGGCACAACATTCACAAAAGAAAGAAGAAAAGGATTTCTTCGAATTCTAATAATTTTCACGATATTTTCTTCAAATTTCGTATCATATGAAGGACTTTCATTTAATGTACATATTGCAACCATACCATCATTCATCAATGTAAATACAAGCACGTGTTTCTTCATCGACTGTTTGTCATTGGAGAATTGATAATTTTGTAGGAAATGGACACAGCTTTCGCTACAATCTTTCTACTTCCGTGACGGAGTTGCTGCTCTTTCTCGACCTCACGCTCGTTCTCCGAATCATGCTGCTTCTCAACGTTTCACCACGAAGAGAGGCCCTCATCGAGTTCCTGACACTACCTCGAGAGAACGTCTTGAACGTAGCCGAAGGCGTTTCCTCGTCCACGCGGTCCCTACGAAAGATTAAAAAGATCGATTGGGATTATTAATACTTTGTACTCCGAGACTTTTCTCTGATCGAAAGATTAGTTGTTTGCTAGATTTATGATGTTCCTTCATAGAGGATAACCGAGTACAAAGGATTAAAATACCATGTCTAACGGAGGGGTCATCCACCATGTCCACAAAAACTTCGTCGCCGTGATTGATTAAATATTTTCAAAAAGACGCTGGAGACGCATTATCGGTTTAGAACTCACCTACTGATACAAGGAAAGTCCCACATTTTCTGGTCTTTACCAAAGTCCTCGCCGTCCTGTAACGTTTGCGGAAGATCCTTGTCCAGCGTTTCCGGTAAAAACAGAGTGAGAAGACCGCCAGCGATTCCGAGGACGCCCAACACCAGAAGGGGCAGAATCGACGAGACCACGTTGAGATAAACCACGAAGGGTGCCAAAATGCTCGCGACGTATCCCATTATGTGTATCAGGGCCACACCCTGAGCCCTGACGACGGTCGGCAATACTTCAGCCGCGTACTGGAGGCCGATGTTGTACGATATATTTATCCAAAATCTACCCAGAATGGCCAAAGTGGCCGAGTAGATATCTGAGAAGGAAAATAAGAATCTTCTTTAAAAGAAAAATTTGTGTGACTTAGAATTAGAAACACGAGCACCATGTTGTAAGTAACAATATACAGCATTGCACAACTTGTCATTTATTAACAGAAGATTTAGGGTCTAGAATTATCGTGTGACAAGCGTGTAACGAAATAGAGATACGAACTGTTGGAAACCGCGGAAGCCCAAATACTGAAAATTCCGGAAACGACCAGAGAACCGCAGGCCAGCCATCTTCTGCCCCATCTGTCGAGAACAGCTGTGAGAAATGTGTCAGCGGGCAACTCAGTCGCCGCTGCGATCGTGAATGTCACGAAAACGTTTAAGCCTAAGTTATCGACGTTCCGTACATGACCATCGAACACCAAAGAGATCGCCATCCTACGAAACAAAAAAAACCTCTGTTCTTTAAAAAAATTCTTAAGTAATACGCCTTTATTATCATCATATTCTCGATGGCTGGTTGTATAGCGGAACCTACCATATTATAATAAATAAGATCGTGATATTCCGAAGCCGTGGAGTTCTAAATAAATCCAGCACGGAGTACATTCTGTCCGCTTCCTCTTCTTTACAGATTTTAGCACAGGTCTCCTATCATTTCGAAAAATAACAATTAACGCGTCCATCACCGTCTGTGTCATACAATCGAACATATTTAGGCTAAATTATTGTGTTTAACGCTGTTTACCTGAAATCGTTTGTAGACATCGTCGGGCACTTTTGTACCGTTTACTCGCTCGAATTTCTTCAGGATCCCGATGGCTCTGTCTATTTGGCCTTGGCTCACAAGCCACCGAGCACTTTCCGGTACCAACCAAGGCGTCGCCACTGCCAAGACAAGAGGAACCGACGTCGCGATGCAGGTCATCCTCCAGTCCGCCAAAAAATATGCGATCCAAGGTAAAACGCAGGCCGCGAAAGTGAAGAATATGGCTATCGACATGTTCGCTACGAACGTCCGCCATTTTGGTCCAACGTACTCCAATACTGAAGATCCAAAGAAACGATTTTTAAATTGTAATCGGTACACTGTGACGAATTTAATTCCCACAGTTCCAAATAACTATTTAAAATTTAAAAAAGGAACAACGATCGCGATGAGCATTGCAGTTGCGCCGTATTAAAGAAGATTCTGAATTAAAGACTCCCATTAAGTGCGTAACACTATCGCTTCGTTAAGAACAATTATTCTTAATTTCGCGAAGCACATAAATAGTCGTCGTTCGGTGTTTTTTATTCTTAGTGCCATTGCACAATCGAAGAATTAATTCCACGTTCCTAACTTATTAATCCTTGGTCACGAGGCGCTCGATTAATTCGCTAACACGTGTTACTCGTGACACGTGAAAGTCACGCAAACGTAAATTTCATTGTCCAAGGCGACCGTCGATTATCCTGATCTCGAAGTGTCTTGTCTTCCTGAGAGAGTATCAGAGATCGATAAATACTTTCCGACGAAGGTAACGCGTATAATAAGGATACTCGAGGACGACTCGAAAGGAGTCTATTACCTTCGACTGTCGATTATTAGATGCTAAAACGATCGTCCAAATGGTTATTAATAACACTGGTCGCAGTAATAGACAAAAATACTGCACAAGGAAAGATCACGAATTAAAGAGACACAAAGAACCAGAAGGAAACCAGCAATCCCGAACGAAAATAGAAAACCTCCTGTGAGTTTGCTTAATTATATCCTACGTATCAAGGTTTATCGCCACAATCATGACGAAGTTATGCCTTCTAATCGAATATTCGCTTTTCTCGAAGGTACTTCCTTCGTCGGTTGCAGAAAATATTCAGTTAGACGTCACCGTCGATCAGACGAAACTGGCTTTAATTGACCGTTTACTAAGTCGAATATCAACACGTGCTATGTCACATTACTAATCTTTTTTCTATTTGAATTCAATCGACTCAAAAAAAACGAACCTAGCGTGTATTTTTGCTCGAATTTCCATCCGCTTCTCTAATTGCAGCACTTGGATGCAAACGCACGTACGTTGCCTATTGAAAGTACGAGATTTATTGTTCGGAGAACCGACGACTTACTCATCGAAGAAAGGATTGTTAATAACTAGCTGTCGATTTACGGATAACGGGGCCATTATCGAATGCTGCCAGGGTCGAAAGTTTCATCGAATGGCAGTAATTCCTAAACTATGAAATTTACGAAATTTTCAAGGTACCACCGTGGCAGTAAAAGTGTTAAAAGATATTTTTGTGATGAACATAATGTTTCAGTTATGAAAATCGAAACGAAACTCTTGCGCGTGCACTAACCATGACTGAATGACTCAAGCAGAGCCTAGAAAGATTTACGACAACCGGCGGGATTTCGTCTGGTTTCTATCGAAAACTAGGCCAAGTTGACGAGAGTCGAGACATTAATCGTCCTGGTACTCGGATTTCCTAATTGCCAAAGCATCCGTTTTCAGCGATCGCAATTAATCGTATGCGAGCTCTCGATCGTCTGTGCCAAACGAACGCGAAAGAAGATTGATCGATACGGTCGTCGACGTATGTTAATCTCGAGCTTGATGAAAGTAAATCACCGCGCTAGGAAACGCGATAGCGATTATTAACTCCGTTCGAACGTGTAATGAATTACATCATTGAGACCGTAGCCGTGTACGTGTATCGCGTATCGTGCATCGAAAGTAATCCCGTGCATAATTATCCCGCAACGTATCCCAAACATTCCTCGTATTATAAAAATATAAAGTTACATTTTAAGAAACAAAGGTGCAGTTGCAGTTTTCGTGACCGTTTTAGAGATATAATTTTTCTCAGTTGCGCGGGACACGAGAAAAATTCCATGTAGACGTTTCGAAGCTTTATCTCTGTGAAGTTATCTTTAAGCCTGTACTGAATTTACGAACGAATGCAACAATGAGTGAAAAGAAAAGGATGGTTACCTAATATGTACATCATGGTGAAGCAATTGTCGAAAGCGAAACCGACGAAGAAGCGGCACAGCGTGAACTGCCAGAAACTTTGAGAGAACGCGGTGGCGACTCCCGCCACGAAACCCATCAGATTCGCGCCGATTAGAGCCGGTATCCTGCCGTACTGATCAGCTATCCAACCGAAAATTAGTCCTCCGAAGATGGCACCGACGAAGAAGATGCTCTGCGCGGTGGTTGGCAGGGCACTGTAATCGCACACCCATCCTAACTACAACAAATGATCGCGATAGACGGGCGAAGAACATTAAAAAAGCGCAAGTGGACGGGAAGGAAAATGGTCGAAGAAAGTCTCACCTCGGTCGCTACGGTTGCGTAAGGGATGCTGGTGTAATTAAACTCCCAACCGTGTTGGCAGTCCCTTCTTGGCCACGATGGGTCCGGTTCGCGTCTTCCACTTAATAGAATCTCGGTGTAATTTACATCGTACATGCTGCATCTCGAGTAACCTTCACGGTCGATCGGTATCGCCAGCAAGAGTCTGAGAGAAAAGAAAAGGGATCATCAGTAGTTCAGGGACTTGGACGTTTCAACAGGTGGATAATTAACAAGAGTCCCACGAACTAACGAGCTGTAAGGCAGTCGCTAAATTTGTTCCCGTTTGGTTCTTGATTCATCGTGATTATTATTCCTTGTACGCTCCGATAGCATTTTCTCGTCTAAATAGAGAATCGATACGCCGCATTTGGTAACTCAATAATACGACAGAATTTTTAAAATCGCACCACCTGGGATATTTTATCCTGTATTCTGTATTTGATACTAATTTGCACAGAAATTAATATCCATGTTAAGCCTTTTACGTTCGTTGTAAAATGATACCTGTATATTGCTTCATTAATTATTTTGAAAATATTCGTTAAATCGGATACATTACCTAACGAACTCTTGACAGAATTATATTAAGAAAAGATTGGTTCGTAATGATGACCAAGCGTTGAAATCGACTTTACTAATAATAAGTGTAATTAAGGTAATTTACGGATGATGATTCATTTCCGCCTCTGGTATTTGTCGTTTTAGTGAAATAGGAAGTTTATGTCAGAATGACCGACGCTGTCTGAACCAAACCGACCTCGACCACTTGCGTGACATTGTGGAACAGTTTCATTAAGGGGTCTGACTGAATTAAAGTCCTAAAAAGTTAATGATATTTCAGATCCCTTCTCGAGGAACTATTAGACATCAGAGTACAGATGCATCCTTAATAATATAAAGAATCGAATAAACTTGTTTTTTAGCAGCGACGCAGACCTCTTTGGTACAACGATTATGCACTAGAATTCAGATTGTTGCTACAACGTGGCCTTGAGACATCGATTATCTATCGTATAGAGCGAAGCATCGAATTTTCATAGCTAAGAAAAATTCTTATTACAGTCGTACGTGTCTTGTACTTTCGCGCTTAATCACGCTCGTTGTCTGACCTTTGCGTGCGAAGCAAACGAACGACGACATGTTACTTAACGCCGATTGCATTATGCGCACGTACGGTGCATTTTTCATTCCGGATTCACCGTTATGAACCCCGCGTGTCACGGAAAACTGCTATGAAAAACGATGAAAGGAATGTAAAGATAATTCTTTCACGTAACTATTAATTCTAGACGATAGTCATCCGCTGTCACTTCCACCATTTCTGCCGTAAACGATCAAATTGCTTGTTTTGCAATTTATAATTATAACTATGCATTCTCAGTGCGTCATAGTTTTCTGAAATTTCGTATGTCTCTTATCGACGTGCATAAATGATTACTTTTACAAACTAGTTTCCTTTTTTTCCTATTACGCGTATAATTATTACACAGTTAAGAAATGTAAGAAATATATAATGCTCTTACGAAACTCGTAATGATCTGATCTATGGAAGAAATGGGTCGATGACTAGATCAGTGTCGAAATTAGGTACACTTACACTATCTGGAATCTGTAAATAACAGATAGCGTGTATCACGGTATCGCGAACGAGGACTGCCGTTAAGTTGTGAAAGGTGCCACTATAAATGCGATCTAACATTCGTGTATGTCGTTCCCTCCTGTTCAATTAGCACACGACGTTGGACCGAGTGTTACACGTTTAATGCTATTTCTCGCATTCACGCTCCCATTAATTCGTACGAAGGCTTCGTGTTGCATAGTTTCTAGTGAATGGTCGTGCTTCAGACGACAATACTCGCGCGTCAAAGAACGCTGCGCGGAACACATTAAGCGGACGCGTTCATGCGATCATTTAATTGCATTATTGTAACATAACATAACATCCTGTAGCGTCGAAAATATCCTCCGTTTCTTTCCACGTACTTTGTATATTTATACGTTCACCCTGGTTTTCCCGACACTTTTCTTTCTACGTGTGTGGAACGATGGGAACGAACGATAAAAAGTAGTGGAAACAAATTAAAAAAAAAATGATGGAAACTTTCGCGTATCCCTAGCATTTTTCGTAAAATCCTTTACAAGCCATTATGTGACAACGCTTCTATTAACGGTGATGTGATAAACTGTAGCAGAAATTTCGAGTAAGCAAAATGATCCAAGCACAATATCGTCGAGTTTACAGAAAAAATTAACGACTCCCAGCAAACTATTTAGCACTGTACGTCACTGCTTAACCTGCAGATACGAATTTTAAATATTTATTTTCGTTCTGTATATTCTGCCTAGAAGTTTGAGTCTACTTCCTCGACGAGTAGACTAAGAACAGAAAGAAAATACCCGAGAGGAAATGGCCTTACGTGAAATCAAGATGGCATCGTTTGAGTACCCTTCTAGTAATTCCGAGTCTAAACCCCCCTAACAAATTTGTTAACCCCATGACATACAAAAACACTATTTAATTTGGTCCGACTGAACAGTTACGTAAACTTAGAAACACAGCAGATTATTTACATGGTTAAATATCATTTAACACGGTTGTCGCGTAAAACTAGTAGACGATAATTAAGTAACAGCAGTTCTGTGAAGTGTGACATTTTTACAAAATATTCTAATAAGTATAGAGACATGACCAATGGCCACCATGGCAGCCAATGTGTTAAGCTACATAATTGTTACGTTCACATCGTCACGAGGCTATTTTTCAACCGATCATAAAATAATCCTTATTTTTGTTGCGGGGCATATTACGCAAACCGAAGGAAAACAAAACAGGGGAACTGTTGCACTCACTAAGACTAAGAAGCGCGAGTTTTATCGAGACTTTTACGAGCCGCTACCAGCCAGTAGCTGAAGTATTACATTATTTGAATAACATCAAGGTTGTTAACCCGCTGTGTGCAGTTTATGCGAGAGCACCGTAACTGGGCGCGAAGGTGCAATCGACTTGTTCCTTCGAACAGTTTCGTCACCGTATTTCCACGCTTTCCGGAGACGGTCGTGGCGCCGATAGCCGTCGTTGCAATTTCAGTTTTCAGCGATTTTCTTTTGTGCCAATCGTATTCCACGCTTAAATATAAATCGCCGTTTTAAATCCGAGAACGATCTTACCGTATTGAGACACACCGAGCGTACAGTTTCGGAGAAACTTCGCTTTCGTCAACGATGAAATCGTTTCGCGCCTTATGGAATCGTTTAGATCGTGAAGCAATGGTTCGATCAGTTGGCCCAAACTACGCAAAAAAAAATCAGACTTTCGTTTTCTTTATGAAGTACCTAACAATTTTATAATTACAGTTCATACGGGATTGTTGTGCAATTGAAAATACATTATCGTCGAAAACTCAACGTGGCGCTCCTGGCGAAAACAATAGTTTTATGTGCGCATTTCCTCGAGCTGTCGTGTTAGATTATTGACCGGAAGCAGAACGCTGCTATGCAATTATCGTTGTATTTTAACGTGCGACTTATCATACAATAAATCGTTAAGACCATAACACCCAGATACGTAACAAGACGTAATTAAAAAAATCGACATCGGGAAAATACAGTTTCAGGAATTAGGGAATTAATTCGTAAAATAGCATACTATTGTGGCAACGTTGAAAACACGTACGATAAACGACGTTACTGTACTAATTTTAACCACTTATCAAATTCTAATTTAGGCGGCACATAACAATACGAATCTAAAAGAAATGGGATACAAAATTATCACACTAACGCAGAATTCGATTTTCAAAGTAAAATTTCACTGTTTCCGTTAGATAAATAACTACTCACGAGAAAATAGGAAAGAATATTCGCGATCTAGTCGTATCTTAACCGCTTTGAATTGTAAAACAAAACGTCGGTGATCGCAGTTTTTTTATATTATTAATTAATGCGACGGAAGAAACTCGTCCGAAGCTCACGCAATCCGATCGCATTTTTCATCAGTGCCTCATCGATAGATTCTACAAGCAACTTTTTACCGTACGGGAAACCGTCAGACGCGCGTCTAGGCTTCTAAAAACTTTTATTTTGCATACGGGATACGCAAACACCGTAATAAGCGCCGGAACGAATCATCGTTTTCCACGCCACTCGTGGAATCCAGGCGACTAGGTCTCGTCTTCCGAAGTAATTACAGCTCGAACACAATGGAACCGTTCCAAGGAATTGTCTCGAAAACGTTCCTAATGAGCGCAACGTGTTCTCATTAAAAAGAATAATCGTAACGTAGGATCTTCTTTCATAAATAGGAAGAAGGTTCGATCGACGCCAGGACTCGTTTACATAAATGAAATGCAACTCGAAAAGTCCGTTACCAAAATAATGCATATGTTAGTCTCCAAGTGGATAATTTCAGGGGTTTGGCAGTCATCAAGTGTTAAGAAGAAGTAAATCACGCACCTTTCGTGGAGGGTGAGATTCTCGAGTTCAGGTACCAAGCACCAATGTTCGTTCGGCACGAGAGTGATGAATATTTGCGAGAAATAGACCCAGGCGACGAACGATGCAAAAGGGATCATCAGAAGGAAGAGAATCTTCTGATAGAGGCCGAACTCTCCGACGTAAGGCAGCAGCTCGTCAAAATCCATGTCCCTCGATTCGTCTTTGGCTTTCGCGTTAGGGGCAGTCGAATTTCTTTCCAGGTTCAACGAGTTTTGGCAAGGTGTTGCGTTGCTGGCGCCAGCGTCATCCAGACCCGCGGTCGTTTCGAATTTTTCTTGCGGAGGCATCTTCGTTGTCGCAGAGCAACGATCGACGTTACGGGAGCCACCGATCCTTTGATATCTTCCGTCGAAAACAGTCCGATCGTCGAGGCGACTCGATCACTTTCTCTCCGTTGAAATTCAAGTGTCCTCGCGTAGATCACGCATCACCGAATGCATCGTGCTGATTTCGTTTCAGCAAACAAAGCCTTCAGACAGATTAATCCGCGCGTTTCGATGATAACAGCTAAAGCGCGGTATCAGCACCGTGATCTTTTTTAACGATCCGTATCAGGCACACGGAGGATCCTCACGTTTGTCGTCAGCATCGCGAGAACTCGTCTACGAATTCTGGTTACTCGGTTCGCGGGTCAGGCTAGTCCGACGTGGCCCAGAGAAGCATCGAAAAAAGCGGACAAATCCTCACCGAAGAGTACAGAACTGAAATGATCGGTCCCGTAGCTGGCTATATAGCCACCGACGACGACGTACTCCCTCTCTTTTCCACTGCTAACAGATTTCAGTGTTCCGCGAATGGCATTGAATGGGAGCTGCGGATCGCGTCGATCATTTTCGCGGTTGGTAACCGACTAATTCAATATGCGACTTAAGGAACAGCACTAAAAACCCAAAATCAGTCCTTTTTCAAATGATCTCGAAACTGAACGCGGAATTCATACAGTGTATACCACGATTTATTAATATTCATTTATTAGTTATCATACATACAGATAAACATACAGGGTGTTCGGTCACACCTGGGAAAAATTTTACTAGGGAATTCTAGAGGCCAAAATAGAACGAAAATCAAGAATACCAATTTGTTGATAGAGGCATCGTTAAAAAGTTATTAACGTTTAAAGCTCCGCCCGTACTGAATTTTTTTCTCGAAAATGCGCAAGATTTCGGGGGTATGTCTATTCACCAAAAATGATTGTAATTGACTCCTGCAACCGAAAATAATTTTTTTAGAATTAATTAAAAATTTTTTTTTCGTCGAAAAATTTAGGCACCTGTCGATTTTTCTTAAAAATTAGATTTTCATTTTCGATAATTTTATTTGACGCCCTACAGAAAAGTTGTCTAATACTTTTTTGTAGGTACCCATGAGATCTACTTCAGAAAAAAGTTTCATTGAAATATATTCACTATCGTAGGAGTTATGGCTGTTTGAAAATTGGACCATTTTTATGGGGGTTTTCTTATTTTAGGAAGTCAAGGAACAACTTTTCGAATATTTTTAGAATTTCTACATATTCTACACTAAAATACGCGGCGTTTGGCTTTTTGAACATTAAAATCGTCCAATCCGTTCAGAAGTTATGACGTTTTAAAGATTCGCATGAAAATTCGAGCAGACATTTCTGGCCAGAAATTATATTTTCGGTAAGGAATTTTTTTCTCGAAACTGAGTAGGATCTCGGGGGTATGTATAATGACCAAAAATGCTTGCAATTGACCCCCGCAACTAAAAATAATTTTTCCAGAACGATTTGAAATTTTTGAATTTAATTGTCAATAATTTTTTAACGAGGCTTCCATCAACAAATTGGTATTCTTGATTTTCGTCTTATTTTGACCTCTGAAATCCCCCATTAAAATTTTTCCCAGGAGTGGTCGAACACCCTGTATATTAGTTATCGTAAAACTGAAACTAACAAACTAACCATTGCTTGCGATACATTTGCGCCAACATTTTCTCCATGCTTTAAAACATTCTGAGAACTCTGTTTCTAGAATGGCGGTTGACTCTTTCTTCTTTGATATAGAAGTTACTTTAGAAGCAGAACAAAGTTGCAAGGGGGGAAACTCGTTGAATTCTTGGCCAAGAAGTCGCGAACAAGCATGGAGGTTTGGACTGATGGATCGTCACTCTGTAGAAACCAAATGTCATCTTTTCATAGGACTGTTTTTTGAGAACTGCAGCACGCAGACGTTTCGTAACATTAAAGTAGTATTATTTACTGACTTCTAGTCACTTGATACAAGTTCTTTATAAAAGACCGCAAGGAAAACCTTAATTTTCGATCGCCATTGACGGTGTCTTTTTGGCTTTGGTTCGTTTTGTCGCGTCTATTGAGACTATTGTTGTTTAACTTTGGTATTATATTCGTAAACCTACGTCTCGTCGCCAGTTATAAACCAGCTTGAAAAATTATTTCATTAGCAACGGCTTTGATATAAAATTTCTTCGTATAATAACTTTTGTATTAGAATTCTTAGAATCGACAGTCGTAAGCAAAAACTCTATTGACATTACTGTTCATGTTTGAACTAAATGTTGGAACTAAATCAATAGCTAATCCGTCATGGTTTTTACAATGGAAGATATAAAAATACTCTTAATATTTCGTCACGAAGCCGTTATCGCGAAGTCTGAGAAATAACATTATTTTTCAACCACGTAGTGGCTTATCGACGCAACGAATTATAAACAAATTTATCGTTGATCATTATTAAATATTACAATATTCGCTGCATAGTAATTTTACACATCTCAAGTTAAAATCATATACCTTCTGACATCTTCGATAGAAATAACGTTAAACGAAATTAGACTTCTCAGTAAAAGTACAAAGATTGCACCAATGAAACTGAAACAATCCAACTGATGCTAATTTCCTGAAATGACGACGATAAAACCTTTTTTACGCGTAAATTAAAACTCGTTCAACTTTTATTTTATTCATACTGGCATTATTTTGAAATTGGATCTTCGTTATCCGGGCTATAAATAAATGTAAACAAATGAATAATTTATTAAAGACAGATCGAAATATTTAACTTGAAAGATAATACGGGAATAAAGGGAAATAGCGAACCATAGCACGGATAAACGTTCCTTGGTTTTAAAAGTACAACTAAAAATAGGATATTGAATATCTAGCGCGACAGGAGTGTTCACAATCGCAATGATTGCGATCGAATTGCACGCTAGGCATATACACATGCGTAATAAGGATAATCCACTGAACCTTCTATGCAGAACCTGTTTCAAAAGGCACGGAACATCGTCCGCGACCTGATTTCTCCTTTTTAAACCTATCGCACCCCTTTCACTATTTACGCTATGTAAGTCAGTATCTCATAGGTCAAGCATGTCAAACTAATTGAGATTAAACTGTACATGAAAATTGCAAGCAACATATTTCCAACAGTTATAAAAATAACTGAATTTTATTGTGATTAATTATTTTACGCGACTCGATATACCTTTCTGTTTCTTTAAACTAGTGATTTCAAAACGTTCGAGATTAAACTACTTTTAATTTTCATTTTAAAATACAGATAAACTCTCGACGATAAAACGCCCACGGTTATTTATTTCATTTTTTTTTTTTAAATATTGTTCATTAACTTAAGCATGTAATCTATAATACACTTACAATTAGACTTATTGGTGATTCTACGTACGTCTAAAACTTATTTTCTTGATAACAAAGGAAACCTGTATGGAAGGCAGTATCGCCATCTATGGTAAAATGTCCAAATACGTAGACGAATAATTCGAGTTTTACAGTTTTAATGGCGGCACAAAGTGTAAATCCGCGCTTTGAAGCACAGACGAGGTATACGAGTAGACCTTTCACCCAATGTATTTTTTCGGCCCATTTTTCTGGGACTCTAGAGCCCCATTACCATTTTCGTGTCACTCGCAACATTACCAACAGATTTAGAAATGAATTTCAATCCCTGCATAGTCAACTCACATGTACTTACGCACACGTTACAACTGTCTGCCCATCAACAATAATTCAGTGATTAGTTTCTCAACTGACAAGGACGCTAAAATCACCCCCGAATTTTTCGCTCGGTATGACAATTGTTCGAACTGATGTACGAAAAGACACGTATTAACAAAAATTAACGAATAGAAAATGAGTAATCATGCTGAATTCAGCAAACGGTAAAGCATGGCGGCGTATCCCTAATGTTTTGGGGGTGGCTAACAGCATTTGGTGTTGGATCACTGCACCAAATTAATGGCATCATGCATCAGTACATGTACAAAGATATTTTATAAGATCATCTCACAGATGCTGTTGAAAATATGCCATTCGAAGAAGAAAACGTAATTTTCATGCATGATCGAGACTCTAAGCACACTGCTAAAAGTGTGAAAAATTGATTCGATACTAAAAAATTTTCTGTTTTGGATTGGTCTGCATAGAGCCTCGATCTCAACCCCATAGAGAATCTATGAGAGTTACTGAAAATACGACTTCGGGATTCATATAACTCCCAACCAACTTGAATCCCAAATTTGCATAATAGAATTCAAGAACAGTGGGAACAAATATCTCCAGATTATTGTAAAAAGTTAATAGAAAATATGCCAAAGAGAATCAGTGCAGTTTTGCAAGCAGAAGGGTTATGGACGAAATATTAAAAATGAATAATATATTAAATATTGTCAAATATTGGACATGGTGCAAAACTGAGTCGATCTATTGTTCGTATTATTCATAAACAACAAGATGTTAATTACCGAAAGACTTTCTTACATTACTTCTAACTGTGATAAAAATAATTATAATGTTTATTATTTGTTATTCTTTTATATTCCTAGTAATAAATAATGATTTATGCAAAACTTGTGGTCACTTATGCTCCTTACTGTATGTCTTATTGTACCGATTATCCGCGATGTCCGATTAACATTTATTTTTTTATTTCCTAGTCTTGAGATACACTCCTTCAAAATGGAACAAAATGTTAAAAAGATCGTGTATTAAATTTTAAGAGGATCCTTCTAAGAAGGCTGTAATCTTCGACTTGGTCGTGGCTTTAATGGGTCGTTGGTTATTCGCTGGTCAACAACGATTAGGTAATGGTCATCGATGGTCAACAGTGAGGCTGACATCAAGAACAAAGGTCCAGGAAACCAAAAGGTAGGGCCAACCGAAATAGTTGTTCGGTAGACCAAATTGTCTTTAACTGTCAACTTGGCCTCCGCTCCCCACTCTTCCACCCTAGAGAGGAGGTATATAAGGAGTCACTGCTAGCGTGCTCACTCAGTCTCGCGAATTCGGGGGCCTACCTCTGGCCATAAGTGAACTGAGCTGACCAGGACTGACCAGGAGTGACCAGGAGTGACCAATACTGACCAAAGCTGACCAATGCTGACCGATGCTGACCAATGCCGGGCCGTTGTGAGTAACAGTAAAAATCCGTGAGTTGCATATGATTTTTGTTCCTCCGGCCCCCATGTCGGTTAGGACGAAACATCCTAACCGACATGGGTGACTGGTTGTATACGTGTTCTCTTTGGCAAGTGTAATGACCGCGTGAGTAGTAACACATGTATATTGTTTTATCTTCGGATCTTTTGCTTAAAATTCGAATCTTCTTGCATACCGCGATTTTTGAGATGACAAATGTCATAGTAGATTCAATTATTTTTCGTTTGACACTCATTTTAAAATGAATATATAACGGGTACATACATCAGTTTCTCTTGTTCGTTCGTTCTCTGGTTCTCGCTTTCCGAGATTATGACTCGACTGAAAGGACCAGAGAGTTTTGCTCGATCACCTCTGTTTAATAGAATGAAACACGTGATCACCTGTGTAGTAGGTCTGATAACTCTAACCGCTTCAACCCCGGTGCAGCTTGGTTCAGCTTAAGTGAGGCCTTGGCGAAGGGATTATTCTCCTCTTTATCCGGAAAAGAGCATAACCGACGTCGAGAGGTCAATGATTCAGGTCCTTTCTCAGTACTAAGTCGGGTCCCTTTGTAATCGTGTGTTCTCTGGGACCCGGCGGTGTACGTAGAGAAGTAGATTGACCAGTTTCAACCGCGACTTGCTTTTCTGATAATCAAGGCCGGGGGGGATCAATTTGATACCCACACTCACTGCACGCTATGAGCACGCGTCGGGTCGCGTCGCGTTTTATTTAAGCGTGCGATGTTTTTGCACGCCGCGATTTTTAGTATAACAAATATCGTACCGCCGATCGAAAGTAGAGTCATCATTCTAATATCTTTTACTTGTAATTATATTCATTTTAAAATTAGTGTCAAATGTGTAGTTTCCGATTGTTCTTTATATTTTTCAGTAATTAAATTCACTTTCATAATTGATTTTACGACTTTGGGTATCTTCGATATCGAAGAGAACCAAAGTCTTTCTTTACTTATTAAAATATATCATTAGATTTACGTGCAAGAAGATATTTCGCGACGAATATATTGTAGAATTAAAGTAACATATGTTATGTACTATTTTCACTTTGTCACTGCACTTGCCTGTAGTTATAGTATCTGTAGGTTTACTAATGTCAAATATTTCTTTGTTCTATTTCTAATCTATTAAATAAATTTCTGTTACAGGGCATTTTCCTACGAAAGTTGTAGGTTTATAGAAATAAGAATTAAGAATTGTTATAATTTTATTTCATATTGTTTTGTTTATGTTTCAGGAAATCATCGTGGGATAAACACAAGATACAACAGAAACATCAAACAAGAATATATTTTGATGTATTTTGTTACGTTCTTGCTCGAATTCTCGTAATAATCTGCGGAGGTATTTTGTTTGATTCTTCCATTTCGTTTGATTGTTTGGTGTTGATTCAATCTGGTATCTCGATCCAAGTTTCCTCCATTATTACGAATGTTCGTTTTGATATCTATAACATCGTGTCGATCCATATATCATATTTGTTTCGATTACACTGACTAATATAATTATTTTTATGTTTCAGCTTAAATTCTTGTAATATTTTGTTTAATTTCCTTTCATATGTCACTAATATAAATATTAGTTTTGATTTCAGCCTTTTAGATTATTCGCAGGGACATCGAGGGAGTACGCCACAACCGCCGAGGGACATTTAATTCTAAGTCGATTAGATTTAAGCTTCGTCGCGTATCTTAAAATTAACGTCGATGATTTCTTTATTGTACATATCTCCGCGTCCTACCAAGCAATTATTCATCAAGTAGCTTCTCTCTCGCTCGTTCCCTCGTTACTAGCTTCGGTCACCACTGTTTCATCGATTGAAACATGTGATCGGCCGTGTATCTGGTCCGAAATATCTAATCGCCTTCCCTTGGTAAGCTTGATTGAGGGAAAACGGCACTTCGTTGGAAGGTGTGGAGTTTCCGTATTCTGCGGAAACGCATACCTTCCAGCGGAAGTCGACTCTGTCTCAGGTACTCTCTCTTTGTCAGACAGCCTAAGTCGGGTCCTTCGGGCTCCCGGCGGGTTGCGTTGGAGAAATGGAGACCTCGATTCGGGGTTGCAGTTTCTGTTTTCTTGTTAAGATCGAATTAGCAAGGGCAGTAGGTTCGATCCTCGGATCCGCTGCACGGTTCAGCATCGTGTCGCGTCGCGTCTTTCACAATTAGCTTCATCCCTTTTTAAACGAAATAATTGCTTGGTACCACTTGTTTAGTTTCAACTCCGTTAGCTTAAACTTCGACGTTAATTTTAAGTCTCTAGTGTATCTGCGTATGCCAAGTAATTATTTAACAAGTAGCTTCTCTCGACTCGTTCTCTCGTTTCTTGCTTCCGTCCAGTTTGTCCGAAAGATCTAGTCGCCTGCCAATGATAGATCAATTTCTAGAAATAGAAATCAATCTACCAAGGGTAGTGGTGATTCGATCCGAAGATCTGCTGCACGGTTCAGCATCGCGCCGCGTCGCGTCTCCAACAATTTAGCTTCATCCCTTTTTAAACGAAATAATTACTTGGTATTTAGTCTTAAGTCCCTAGTGTAGCCGCGTGTCCTGCCAAGTAATTATGTACCAAGTAGCTTCCCTTTCACTCGTCTCCCGTCGCCTCCGATCACCACTGCTTCCATGTAGAAAGCAAGTGATCGGCCGATTAGCTGGCCCAAAGGGTCAGTTGCCGTCCTCTAGCGAGACGATCCAAGGGAAAGGGTATTTCGGCCACAGAGGGGATCAGGGACTGTTCCTGTCTGCGGTAGCCCCAACTCAGGATCCCTCTCTCTGTCAGACATCCCGAGTTGGGTCCATTTGGCTCCCAACAGGCTGCTTGGGGGAAATGGGGAACCCGTGTCGGGTGCGTCGATTCCCTTACCCTTCGATCGGACTTGCCAAGAGGCAACGAGCTGACCCTTTTGACCTCGCTATTCGGTTCGCGTCTCTCGTTCCTTGCACTATTGCATGGTGCATCGCGTCGTATCGCGTCGCGTCGCCCACGATTTAGCTTCGTCCCTCTTTTAAACAAAATAATTACTTGGCATGACTAATCTAGTTTCTAAGGATGTGAAAGGGAGATCGATGGAACTTGGATTCCATCTATCTCCTTTCGGGTCTCCATTCGCAGCAACCTCCTCGTGGTGAGACCTGGGTAATATTATTTAGCGTTTAATTAATAATCGTATCGCTCTTAGCTGGGTAATGCAATTATTAATTAAAAGCTAAATAATATTAGCAAATTGGCTGCGATCCGCTTTGCATAGGTCATCATAAATATAGAGCTTCTTCGCTAGATTATTTTTGATTCTCATTGATTCATCAAAGATTCTAGAGTATTGTCAAAGACGAGGTATACGAGTAGATCTTTCAACCAATGTATTTTTTGGCTTATTTTTATGGGATCTCGAAAACCCATTACCATTTTCGCGTCATTCGCAACGTTACCAACAGATTTAGAAATAAACACAAGTGGAAGTGAGACAGAAAATGAAATTACAGAAATTTTAGTATTTTTTAACGAAATGAATGCTGTACAGTTCAGAATTGAGCATCGATCGATTAATTTTATTGGAGTAACCAATCGATTAAGATCATTTAAAGATATCAAGATTATTAAGATACGTAAGAATGTACCTCGTTGATAAGTACACCGCAAATCCTCTATTATTTATTTTAAATTGTAAGGTATCGTTTATTGAAAAAATAACTCGGTAAAAACGTATTTCCGACTCGAAATCGGTGTTATCAGACCGCACACTGGGGCGAAGAAGGTATGTGAAACTATAAGAAGAACGCAGCCATTAGCTCATATTATTTGCTATGTAATTAATAATTATATTAATTACATAGTAAATAATATGACCCAGGTCTCACCACGTGGAGGTTGCTGCGAATGGAGACCCACCCTAGCCTCGCCCCAACCACCCTTCCTTTGGCGAGGAATTCGAATACCTATCTAACAATGAGAGAGAAGCTATCCACAAGTTAGAAATGAGCTACAAAGGGACAATTCTTAAAAGAATTGCCCAACAAAAAGAAGAAGAACCTAACAAAATGTCAATACATGTGAGATGATACACATGTTTTCTAGAAACGAAATGTAAATGTGCAATTACACGTCCGAACTCTAACAAAGAGATCGACAACCTAACAAAATGTTGATACATGTGAGATAATCCAACACATGTTTTCTAGAAACGAAATTGGGATGTGCAACTGCACGTACGAATCCTGATTATTAAAGTACCAATATGTACTTTATTATTAATTGTTCCTTCTTAAATGGACACTTTCATTATGACAGTGCCTAATAAAACACTGAAGATCCAACCAGAAATGTACAACTGTACATATGAACCTTGCATATTAGAATACTAATATGTACCTTAATATTAATCATTCGTACTTAAATGTACGCACACGCTTTGGTAGTATTTAATAACACGCTGGGGAACGCTTCTTTACCTTATAATCTATATACATTTGTACTTATATTCTAACGCAATTTGTAGAAACGAAGAAATATGAGGAAATATTTTCTTCTTGGTGTCTTCATCAATCCCACGATGTTTTTCTAAAATAGAAACTTATATACAACAAATATAATCGGCATAAAACGAAGAAATATGAAAAGATATTTTCTTCTTGGTGTCTTGGTTAATCCCACGATGTTTCCCTGAAACATAAATTCAGACAATAAATAAAATTGTATGAAATATTTCCTTAAGAACGATCAAGTTTGACTCCATTTACTATTTCCAAGTTCCATTCTTCAATGTTTATATATCCTGTAACAAAAACTTGCCCAAAAGATTAGTAGCTGAAATAAAAGTATATTAATGGGCAGAGAAAGAAAAGAAGCTTCTACGAGTAAAAATTGATATTAAAAAAATTCAAAAACATAAATATTACGCAATTGAAATTGAATGAAAAGTTAAACTCGTCTCAGTGTTAAGATAAATACGAAATAGATTGAAAATTGTATTCATTTATTACCGTAGATTTTATTTTTCGTTTCGTTTATCAAATAAAAAATTTGTCGAGACGTATACATTGCAATAATTATATTTTACTGCATTGAAAATTAAATTAAGTTCGTACGAACAAAGCAATAACGAACAAAAATTTCGATTCCACGCGGAAATTAACTCTCAATATGAAATATCGAATTGTAATTTGCATACCCTTTTGAAGCAAGCATTCTATGTTCCATCAATTAAAACAATGATCGCGAACAAACTTTGATTTATGCAAAGAATACAGAATATTTATAAAAAAATTCACTATTTATAAATAACAATTGGGTTGCAAAGGTTATTATATCCCGTAAAAATTACCAACTCTAATAATGAATAATTAGTGATATAAATAGATATATTAGAATCATGAATTCAATTTGCAATAAAATTAATCATAATATAGCTTTTTTAAATGCATTACAAATCTGTGATAAAAATATATTCACATAAATTACAGATTTTAACACGTTATAAAGAATAAAACAATTGGTCTATTTACAACAATACTTTCAAGCAGTATTTCCTTTGACAAACATATGAAGAAAAGATAGATTTCAGATAGAATAATCGTCCACTCGTCTTAAATTCAAACAATCCGTGAGTGGACCATTCTTTCTTTCGCAACACTAATTTATAATATAAAAAAGTATACGCGAGAGGTGCTTGTTATTCGTAAAATGAACCACGCAGGGTTCCTTTATTAATTAATTCGCGTGCACCCATATTCAATCATGCGCAACACTAATTTTAATAATGATGTCGAGCCATTCGAGGCTTTGCAGAATCCCAGCTTGCTTCTTGGATGATCCTGATGCAGTGGCTAGCGTTTTGGCCAGCTTTTGGGCATTGAATCGCAACTCTAATTAATAAAAAACACGACAAGTCAAGATCGCAACGCTACTTTATAATATAAAAATTCCAAACGCGATTTACAACAATAAAATCAACCGTGAATGGTGATTATTCGCAACACTACTCAACGCAACGCTAAGAGCAAACCGATCAGTTCATTCGCAACGCTATTCTTAAATAAGAATAAAAGCAATCGCGCATGGAATTCGCAACGCTAACCTGAAAAGGAAACGCGAAAAATAGGAATTCGCAACTCTACAAGCAAACGCGATTATTGTATATTCGCAACTCTATTTTTAATGGAAATATATTTATGTTTCGCAACGCTAATGCAAATCGCGTTGCCCAAAAATGCTGGATCGGGTGTTGGCGTCTTCAGTTGTAGCTACAACATACATGCACGAAATAAACTAACTACTTCGAGCTACTTCAAACTACAATAGAGTGGCACATATGGGGATGAAGTTAAACGTTTTAAATATCGCAACATTACGGGGCAATAACGCGATAAACCAACAATCGCGACGCTAATTTATAATAGAAAAATTCCAAACGCGACTTGTAACAACAAAAGCAACCGCGAATAGTAATTAGTCGCAACGCTACCCTGAAAAGCAAACGCGAAAAATAGTAATTCGCAACTCTAATTCGCAATCGCGTTTACTAAAAATTCGCAACGCTATTTTTAAAGCAAACGTCCGGTTCCTAAGTTTGCATTGAAAATAATCGCGAATCATGTTTATAAGCAACACTAACACATCAACGCGATAAATTTTTGGTCGCAACTCTACGAGCAAACGCGAACATTGTATATTATTCGCAACTCTAACTTAAATCAGGGTGTGATGGTACATGTAAATTCTCATGTACTAGCCACAAACTAACTACTTCTAATACTACAGTTGGGGTCGAATTTTGGCATTGAAAGTATCGCAACGCTAAATAAAAAATCGCACGATTAATCAAGATCGCAACGCTAATTTACAATATGAAAATTGCAAGCGCGGTTGATATCCATTATGTGTACAAAAGAGTAAAAATGCAACGCGAATCGTGATTGTTCGCAACACTACCCTGAAAAGCAAACGCGAAAAATGATAATTCGCAACTTTATAAGCAATCGCGTTTATCAATAATTCGCAAAACTATTTTTAAAGCAAACATTCAGTAGCTAAGTTTGCAAAAAATACAATCGCGAATCGTTTCTAGTCGCAACACTACCCTGAAAAGGCAACGCGAAAAATAACAGTTCGCAACTCTAAAAGCAAACGCGATTATTGCACATTCGCAACTCTATGGATATTAAAACCGCGAGTTGCCCTGTTGGCTGGTATGTATGGTGCAATCATGTATACATGCATACGTGAACCAGCCAACAGAATACAGGGGAGGGATGGCTGGCTGTATGGTGCAATCATGTACGAAGTACATGCATACGTGAGCCAACCAGAAAAATAAACTAACTACAACTACAGGCGAGTCAAGTGACAAAGTAGTAACAGGAATGACTTTCCATCCTCATCCAAAGATGAAGATGAAAAGCCATTTGTTGTAGCCCATTCTTGAAACAATTTGTTAGGGCCTCTTCAGCTCATATAGAGCCTTTTCTCTCTTCGGCGGTCCTGCCAAAGCCTGAAACTTACTTAAGACTTGGCTCGAGATTTTGTGCAATACGTAGTCTTCCAACAATATACGAATTGTTGAAAGAGCATACGTGGTGAATTTCGAGGGGGACGAGCGTTTCGAAAGGGACCTAATCGCGACCGCGAGCGCGAGAGAGCGACTTTAAGAGTCGCGCGATTCGAGAAGTCGAAAATAAAGCTAAAACAAACAGCATGCACCGTTTGAATCAGCAAGATTTCTATCCTCGAAATCGTAACTACAGGTGCAAGACTGCCACGCGAAAACGCGCCTACCCGAATTACTAATGTGGACAGTCCTGCCCTGACCCTACCTACTTAAATCTAGCACACATACCAGAAAGTTACCTACCTACCTAACCCTATATTTAAAAAATTGCAAAACTCAGTCTCTCAAACATACACTCCACGGTTCTCATACACTATGTCCGGGCGCGACCTAAACTAGAGAGGACTCCCCGGGGTTCCTCCGACACCCGGACACAACCTCATTCATACTCTAAATGTACATACCATTTCCTGAAATCGACTGACAAAGACTAGTGACCATTGCGTATTTATATTATAGATAATATTTTAGTATAATATAAAATCTTTATATAATTTAATACAACACAAAGTCACTGATCAAGAATATTGTATTTATTACTTTATTGTAGTATGAATTACTAAAATTATCGTGTATGGAAATGAGTATATGTATAAACAGCAAAATCCACAATTAATTTAATAAATGAGTAAATAAAAATTGAATGTTGCAGTTAATAGAAGTATAGAGAATTTTAATGAATTATTTAAACGACGTACTTCCACATCCTAACCACAACACACACATGTGAACAGTACGTCGTGCACGATTCACTAACCAATGTCAGTCGTCGATACATTATTAGAAATTGTTATAATCTGAGTCATCGTGCCCGTTGCACTCACTCATGCAAATAGCACCTGGGCATGTGCATGAACTTGAGCAACGAACACGGAAAGATTAGTCTGAAAATCCTGACTAAAAAAAGTTGTTAATTAAATATAGCTAAACGGTAGTTTTTATTTAATTTTTAATCAAAAAGACTCGACTTGCTATATGAAATATATCAACAAGGAAATACATTAATATTGAAAAATATTATTATTTAAGGAAACTGTTATAATTGAAATTTATTAATGTGAAACGAAAGACTTTATTTAAGATTTTATGATAATTTACTTTAAAATTGAAATAATTGAAATTTAATAAATAACATTATTTAAAAAATTCAACAATTCATAATCGATTCTATCGTCAAAGTAAATTTCTAAAAAGATGAAACTAGTATACAATACATGTTACTTTGACTCGAAAATCGATCAGTCGCGAAATGTCTTCTTGCACATAAAATACATTAAATACGATCAATATTTAAGGATTATATTAACGTTATCAAAATTACTATATAATGTTATAGTAATTAATATTTATATTCTACTCCATCATACAATTATAATGTTTCTCACATTATATTCAATCTATAATTCATGTAAAGTTAATAAAAATATTCTATACATTTTATAAAAATTGTTTTATATATGTTCATAAAAATTTTATAATAATCATATTAGATAATATTTATTTATAACATTAAAAAACGCGAGTGCAAGAAGACCCTAGCCTGCACTAAGAAAATATGACAATTTGTGTTACTACTCACGGGTATTTTTCATACCCGTGGTCACTTGACTCGTCAAAAATAGCAAGTATACAACTGGTCACCCGTGTTGATTCGGATCTTTCATCCTACAACATGGTTGGGGACCAGAGGAACATAAATGCATGCGACTAACTTAATGTAAATGCTCGGATGACGATGTTGACCACTTGAAGCCATCAGCGAAGTCAGCATAGTCCTGTTGGTTTCCAGGGTGTGACTGTAAGAAGAATGCAAGAAAACAATTAGAATCTACTGTTAAAATTGTAGAGATTTTTAATTAAAAATTTCAAAGTATAAATTTATATTTACGCTATTCGCTCGTGGTCCACCGCCCGATACCCTCCGGATACTTCCGCTGGTTTTCAGGATCAGGTTCACAGACTGCAAGAAAACTGTAAGAAAGCAATTTGAATCTATTGTTAAAACTGTAGAAATTTTTAATTAAAAATTTCAAAATATAAATTTATACTTACATTGTTTACTCGTGGAGCACCGCCCAATAGTCCTCTTCAGTGATGCACTGACTCTAGTACCGTCAACGAGAAGTTTTAATTTCAAATTGAAAAAATAATCAAATTTATTAGATATTAAATTGCATTGCCGCGACCGAGGATTCAAATCGGCGAACAAATGATTCTATTATCGCGATTTAGAAAACAAGGAGAGCCACGATGCTCTGGAAGTAATTTAAAATTACGTAGGAAACACTGCTTCTATTCTCGCGTTTGCCTGGCACCGTGAACGACAACGTGCTTGGGGTCACTTTACCCCGAGAAACAAACTTGTTGCTACGCACAATCACTGAATCTACCGGCCGCATTGCGCGCAGCCAACAAATTTCCTGGAAAAAGAGAGCTGAAAAGAAAGGGACAGGAGACAAGAAACACAACAAGCACACGTGTGCTTTTCCTATCGGTTTTCTTTTTTCTTCTTAAAAGAGTTCGTCAACGGAAATACTGCTTTATTTAGTACTATTGTATACATAGTTTGCCACGAAGGCGAAATATTCTCAATCAATGAGAATTTCAACGATAAAATGTTATCTACGAAAATAATTAAGTATAAGCAATTATTCAACTTATAAATCACTAAATTTCATAGTTAGAGTTGTAAGCATGATTATCTTTACTTTATCGAACGTTAGAATATCCCGTGATTTTTATAAATACTCCGAAATTTGCAACAATTAAAGTTCGTTGGTTATTTATGCTTGAACAGCATATTCCAACTATGTAGTTTCTACGTTTTCTTAAACTTGCATCGAAAATGTATGCAAATTACAATTACAACAATTCGTAAAGAAAGAAATATAAACAATTGAATAAATAACACTTGGAAATATTCAATCGCGATCAGAATACAGTTGAATATAAATTATTCCAATTTATCGTCAATATCTACCGACGCCATTTGTGTATACTTCGATATATATCGAAGTGGATAGAAAGTTTGTTAACGATTTCCGTATTTTATCTTAACAATGGCCGATTAGAGAATTGATCATGCTTGCAACGAATAACGTAATAAAGAGATAAAAGTATATAAATATTAATATAGATGTTAATTTTCGTTATAATTGTTTAAACGTTACCAATGTTCCCTCCAAAATTTGTCGAGTTACCTGCCATCTATTATGGTGTCGTTTGCGCGCCAATAAAAGTTTCCATGGCGTCGAATTTCAATCAGGGACTGCAACAGAAATAAAATACAAATTAAATCATAATTAAACAATAATTGATAATAATGAGGAAATATCGAAAGGTTAGAAATATGTCATGACACGCCTTGACATGTTTCAACATGTCTTGTATTTCAAAAATATGAAACGAAATAAAGATCCACTAAAGAACATAAACGATTATTATAATTAAGTAATGATCAAATCGAAACCGTATTGCAAGAGATCGTAATGAAAACGCGAGTAGTAATGGAAGAATAAACAGGTTAGAATTACGCACCTTGGTCGCGAAACGCCGATACGTCTTGCAAGGTTGATTTTCGAAATACGAATGATGGCTCCTCGTTGTGCTCGGTAACGCTCGTGAATTAGTCGGCGGGGTGGGGGAAGAGCCGATGTCTCGCGAAGCTTGTTATTCGAAAAGGAATAAAGATGTCTCAGATAGAAACCGCAGACACGAGACTTCCTAAAACAACGTAAATACCTTGACTTTAGAATTATGTATATTGATGGATGGCGATATAATGTACATACAAATTAAATATAACTCACACTGTTGTCGATTTATAGTAGCAGATGACAAGATTCTTGAATTTGTTAACATTATTCACTTCGATGATTACATGCAAATTATAACTAATCAAAGAATCGCGAATAATTCGTACTTCTCAACTCATATGCATTTGCACACTAGCTGTTTGCCTATCACACTAATTCAGTGAGTTTCTCAACTGACCGCCATCCGTGAGAAGAGGCCGCTAAAAGCACCTCCGAATTTTCAGGTCGGTATAGCAGTCGGATTGGGCCACGAAAGTTCATAAGGTAAAAGCCATACCGACCTGAAAATTCGGAGATGATTTTAGCGGCCTCTTCTCATGGATGGCGGTCAGTTGAGAAACTATCCACTGAATTAGATTGGTGAGCAGCAGCTGTAGCGTGTGTGTAAATACATGTGAGTTAACTATGGAACGGATTAAAAATCGCGATTTTCAAACAGCCATAACTCCTACAATTGTAAATATATTTCAATGAAACTTTTTTTTAAAGTAGATCTCATGGGTACCTACAAAAAAGTATTACACAACTTTTCTGTAGGACGTCAAACAAAATTACTAAAAATCAAAAACGAACTTTTAAGGAAAATCGACAGGGGGTAGGGTGCCTAAATTTTTTAAAGTTTCAAATCACTCTGGAAAAATTATTTTTGATTGCAGGGGTCAATTACAATCATTTTTGGTCAATAGACTAACCCCCGAAATCCTACACACTTTCGAGAAAAAAAATTCTTTACCGAAAATATAATGTTTGGCTAGGAATGTTCTGTAATTTCATTTTCTGTCTCACTTTCTCTTGTGTTCATTTGTGTAACCTGTTGGTAATGTTGCGAGTGACACGAAAATGGTAAAATGAAAAAATCCCCGAAAAAATACATTGGATCTAAGGTCTCAAAATCATCGGTCCAATGATTAAACTATTATTTATTAAATGTGTATCGTTTTCTTATAAGAATCAATTGCTCGCTGTTCTTTTTATATAATATGTGTAAAAATTATACTTCACTTTCTCATATGTCATTTATTTTGAATAACTTATATTCTGACATTTTAACAATAAATTGATACATTTAACATTGTATTACATTCCTATAGTAACATATACAATTTATATTTCTATAATTTACGAAGGTATATAAAATTATTGTTTCTCAATGTACATATTTAATAACTATATAAAGGTACGTATCCACTTGTTCGAATGAAGTGGAAATGTGAGAAAAAAGTTTTCCATAGTCAGCTTGTCAACATAGTACAAATACATGCATTCCTTTTACTCAAATTTTCTGCTCAGCATAGACGTGTATACTACAATTGTAACATTAATTCCTAGGAGTATAACTCTTTCTGAGAAATTGCATGCAAATTAAATTGCATGCATTTGCATTTGTATAACATATAATTTAAAAGTATCTCAAATACTGAGATATAAACTTGGCTAACTTAAGCCCACTTAAATGATAAGCAAGATGGGAAAGTGTTTGCAAGAACTTTCTATTAATTACTTTGAGTCATTGTCAACAATGGCAGTGCAGCAAGAATTTCTTAATGATAGTAGCGTTAATCCAAAATACTGAACAATCAAAAAATTTAATTTATTCAGTCATTCACCTATTTTGATACATAAACATTCAAATTCTTTTGGTAATATCAAAACATAAAGGAACCATTAATTTAAATAAATCATTATAAAAGTATAAACACAATTTTTACATCAAACGTTTGGAATAAAATCTTAATTGATCAAAGTGTATCTTTTATGTTCAAAGATGTTCAAATAAACAACACCGTGGTAAATATTCTAGTCATTTTTTTTTTTACAACTTTGGATATACTCGTACATCTATTGAAGATTAAATTCCGCGTATATCGATTGTAATCAATCAAACGGTAAAAGATACCTTTTATTTTTTTTTTAAAGAATTTATACAAGTTCAAAAGTCACTATTATAATGTTTGTTAAATATATTAACTGTATGTACTCGAAGCAATTTAATTTCCGATAATTAAATTTCAGCAACATTCTTAGAATGTTTAATTTGACTTTGATAATATTATACATCGCCCTTTAAGCTGGTTCTCCATATAGAAATGATTATAAATATTATAAACATGATGCAGAACCATGTTTCACGATTATGATTCGGTATAGTAACAACATGAAGCTTATCAATTCACTCTTTGTATTTGGATATTTGGAAGTTCAGTGATAATAAATTTGATCGCTGCTTTCTACGATTCAGTGTCATTTTGATTACATTATGATCTAGTGTAACTATTTACAATTCCAATATTATGTAAGGCCTGCACAGTGTAGTAAATGACTTCTACGACAATTTCTTTATATATTATAGCAAAGCTTTGATTCCACTGAAAGCTGCTTATAACTCAAAATATATGTTTGCACTTTATTCAAATAGCATTTATTGTGTTCAGAATCAACTTTCAAATAAATATGTTTTGATATACTCTTTAAAGTAAAATGTAGTCTAATTTTCATAAAATTTATGCGGCTTACCACTCGGTAAAGATAATTGAGTATTTAATTTTAATTTATTTAACTTTTAAGCATTTAGCTTAGCTTTGCTATGTAAGCTGTGCATAGTTAATTCAATAGCCTTCAATTGTTGACTTAGTTTGGTGTTTACATTATACTGGTTTTTCTTCTCTAATATTACACTCAGAAAAATCATCACATAAATACGATACTTACTGCTAATAATGAGACGAGAATTCTTAATCACGCTAATGTTTTCTTTCAGTATAAAAATCAAGGACATTTATCAGATATCTTTGCTTTGAAAAGGCATCTATATTGTTTGTTTGTATAAGAACGAGTGAAAATAGTCTGCTCCTTTTTCTTTAATCACAAATACTCTTTGTGAAGATTATTATATCATGTTAAATAAATCGGATCAATTAGTGATTTAAATTCTTAAAGATACAAAATTATAATATATATGGTCAATATCTACTAAAAGTATTCTATGTAATACTACTGCACAATAATGTATGTTACTATGTTAATATATACAATAATAATATACAGTAGCGTCACATAATATTAGTAACAGTATGTATTCCTTTAACTATACTTACTTTTTAGAATTTTTCTACATTATTTTTATATTTATTCATTATGCTTTTTTCATTCCTGACTTAACTAAATTTTTTATAAAGCTTTTAAACTATTTGTAAAATTTGGAGTTCTTTTATTCGATTTTAAAAATTTAACAAAAAGCGGAATTTATTATTTTAATACTTTTTTATATATTCCTTGAATTATTTAAATACACTTCTTTTTAAAGCTTCTTTAATATAAAAACTTATGAAAATGTACATAGCCTCAAAGAATTGTTTATGTATCAATCGTAGTTTTCAACATTTTCATAAATTATTAAAATACGGTTAGTATACATAGACTTTATATGGATATATGTAGCACCCAGTAGAATTACTGTAACATGGGAATAAAGTACTTTTGCATGATTCTTATAAGTTTACGTTTTTTTTTCCTTTTCTGTTTTAATTAAAAAAGGTTTCCTACATTGGCAATGGCCTCAAGATTTCAATAATTAACATTTTTTTTTCTTTTATCACACGTAATAAAACAGTAGGGTACAAAAAATGGTGAAGACATTAACCTCTTTAAATGCTTGATATAATAAACTTCTTGTCATTTGAAATACTATATATGCAATAAATCGTCGAAAAAAAAAAAAATAAATCTCATTAATACGATAACGCACAATGAACAAACCTAACGTTTCTTATGTACAATATTATTAATACCCATGAAATTAATACAAGGATAATAATGTTAAATCAAAACAACCTCTCCTACAACTTCAGGAACTTAGTTCTGCTCAATTATTGATATTTTGATTAGTCACAGTAAAATTTATATACCAACATTCATAGTAGTGTCAGAAGAAGATTTACCCATGAATAGGACATTTTAAAGTATTTTATAAAATGCGAATATTACCTGATCATACTTAAACAAGAAAAGAGATGATTAAAATGGATCTTAAACTATGCAGTGGTGGCAAGCTCCTTGTGTAGAAAAGTTTCAATATCCACTCGACATATAGGACAGCGTTTATTAGTGCACAACCACTGATCGACACAGTCTATGTGAAATAAATGCATACATGGAAGTCTCCTGTAAAATAAATTAGAGGAAACATGGTTACTAAACATAACCTATAACAAAATAGGTTTTTGCATACAAAATAATTTATACCTGACACTTTCACAGTCTTCAAATTCAGACAAACAAATTGTGCATTTCTCGATAGCGTCTTCGCCATTCTCGACTTTTTTAACCTGCAAAAATACGCAAAAATACGCAATAATATGGTGATAATATGATGACAGACATGTACATTAATATATTTGTAATTCATTACCCGTTTGTACTTGTGAGGGAATGTATGATTTTCAATTGACTCCTGCGTTGCTCCGCAACTAATATGAGCCATACGTCGCAAATCGACGAGGCTCATATAACCTTCCAGACGCAATGACATATCACGAGCGCCAGACTCTAACTACATATTACAAAATACGTATGTAATATACATATTAACGCGTGTAATAAATGTATCGTAACATAAAACATACCATATGTGGATGAAAACTGATATGCGGTACTGGCGGCGGTCTTTGACGCGGACCATAATGATGGTACATGTGATGATGCACATATTGATGAACCGGCATCGAAGGCAACATTACTGGTGGCATTGGTTCCATTTCTAATAGTTCCTAAAAAAAACTTAACGTTATTAAAATATTTAATTTTGAATAAAACATAATTTGAAACTTTTATATTCAAAGTTAAGATTATGTAGTACAGCTTTGTAGGGTATCGAATTACCATTACAGGTTGCACAGGACAATTTGGACTGTAACTTGATGGACCTCTAGCTTCTGGATGACTATAAACAGTAGGTTGTTGCGGAGGTGGCAAAATTGGGGGTGGAGGATAATTTTCTGCAAATGTCATATTTTCCGAACCATTGCAACGATTATTCGAAGTATTAGAGTTTCCATTATTACATGTATGATGAGTTGCTTGATGCATATGCGGACCACACGACGTAGTGCTATTAAATACGAAAGTTACTGTATAATGTGAACCGTTGAATTTGTTTGTGTAATACTAACGTGTAATGTGACGAAGATCGTGCATAGAGCCGTCTCCTATGCGATTCTTGCGTGCGTTGTTGGATAACCCATAATCTTTCATGCATTGGGGGCATTCGTGTTCTCGACATTCCCGTAGGAGTATCTATAAAAAATGAATTCTTTTATGTATTATAAATATTATCATATTTACCAAATATGATATTAATAAAAATTTGAACGATCATTGAGTGGTTCAAATAAACGTTTTACCTGGCAGTTGGCCATATCCTACAGGTATAACTGGAATTGGAATTCTATAATTGTGGTGCATACATCGATTATGATACATGTAGTCTGGTGATCCATGCATGCAGTAAGAGTTGTTCCCGCTAAAACAATTATTAAAATCAACAAATTATAGAAAATATGAATGACGTCCATGTACAGTAAAATGTTAAATAACTTTTACCTATGTACATTATCTGTTGTCCATGGATTTACTACCGAAGTTGTTGGAATAGATGGTGTATGTTCTTCATCTGATTCCACGGTTAAATCAACCACAGTTACTGGACGATTACTTTCTTCATTATTTTGTACAGTATTCTGCTAAATAAATATACTATACTATAAACAATTAATGTAAAATGTATATAGATTTCATTTTAATATAAATTAACTTTCTTACTTTATTATTGTGATTTACTGTTCCAAGAACTTCAACAGACCCATCTTCATCATCGCTACTAGTGGCATCATCACTGCTGGAGGACCAATCTAATTGTAGATCTGGTGCTGAAGGTGTATCATCATGTCCTGCTTAATGAAAACAAATATAATCCATGAAAAACAAATGAATCCATTGTTCACAAATATGTGTTTATAACAAATAACGAACAACCTAACATATTGTATTTGTTATTTGAAAAATACGCTATATAAATATTTGAAATATAAGCCATATGTACATACTTTGCCTTTGGTTTATTTAATATTAATGATAGAAAAAAATAATTATACTTGTACGAGTAGAATGTTGCTGTGAATTAATTGTATTTGGCAAAATTGGATGGTATAAATTATTAGATTCATTGGCACTATCATTTTCAATATTCTGCATAACTCTGTTTAAAACATTTCCATCATTGGCTGTTGATCTAGTTGTGCTGAAAATAAAAATAGAACAATGAAATTCGATTATTAGTAAACAAAACCAAACTTTGAGGTATTGATACCTCATACCTATTAAAAACATTATCTGATAATCTTGATGGTCCAGCTATACTTAAGCTATCAGACTGTTGACTGCTTAACGATTTATGTTCTTCGTGCTTTTTACTTTTATGCCTTACTGGTGGATCCCGTTCATGTAAAATTCTTTTACGATAATTTTCACAAGCCCTCTCTTCGCATCCATTTCCTATCTGTCTGTTATGAGATTCCTGTTTTACGCTTCGTTCGTGTCTGTTTTGGCACATATTACAATTTAAGCGTTCAGGTTGCCAATATTCATGAGAATCTCCTACTGTTTCAGGTCCAGTTAAATAACTTCCAAAAACAAAATTACTATCTGAACTAGAATGGTGTGGTGGATTAATGTAAGGATTAATAGGTGCTAGTTCAGATTCTTCTATATCGCTTTCCGCAAATAAATGTTCATATTCCATCTCGTTAGCTGCTGCAAAGAAATTATTGTTGTATAAATATATGACATTTCAGTTTAATAATTTTATTAAATCAGATGTCTTTGTATATAAATTTTACTTATACCTGAAGTAAATCTTGATTGTGGAGATGGATCAACTGTAGATGTAAATGCTGTATCAAATATATCTGCTAAAGAAGTTGAATTAGCTTCTACAACAGACTGTGTGGCAGATTCTCCATGATATAAACTACTTTGTTCTTCTGCTTTTGTTTTATACCAAACTTTTTCAGAGCTTGTACTTTCTTCCATCCTATTTTATGTATTTAAATAATCACTGATTGCTTATAAAGTAATTAATATGAATGCAGAAAATATTATTAAAGAGTACAAATTAAAAACTATCTATGTCTTATACTCAGCATACATTTATAAAATAAATACTTTGAAACATATCTCTTGTCTTTGCACAATTGAACTCAGTGTAAAGAACTATAGATTAGATAGAACGATAAAATAAATTAAAATGCTAAAGAACTGCAGAAATATAACACTCGAATAAAAATTATACGCGTATCATTTTTATTTTCTATTGATTTGTTAATACTTCTTTCCACTTTCGTAAGTGGCATAGGTGTATTTAAACAATTTATGAATATTAGCCAACGATGTGACGAGGAATAATTTTACATCACATAATACATAGTAATGTCAAGCGAATTATGTTGGAAGTAGTATGATCGAATGGGTTTCTAAATTTCGAAAAATTATTTTTTTTCGCGAAGATATATCCAACGAAATCGGCATTTCACGCAGATTTTATTTTTCCATTTACGAACACTTGAAACAATATCAATCGAAACCATTAAATGTTACGAAAGTATGTATACCTTGCAATTTCGTCGATGATTTTGTAAAACGATAAGGCTCTCTTCACCACGTCATTTTTATCAAGATATTTATTTCCAATATCTCTCTATGATTCATGTCATACTATCTATATGCGTCAATATTAGTCTCGTAATTGGATCACTTGGAATTTCAACAAATTTTTAATCCATATAAAAATTTCGATATAATTAAATTCTTATGTCAGTAATAACAATAAAATCGAAAAAGAATTTACGTAGACTTTCTTTCGGTAATCTACATTTGGCAACTACGATACCATCAACCGTAACTTTCGTTAACTACGCTCAATTTTAGGTGATCTCCGTTGATTATGCAGCATGCTACCTTTCCGTAGCATAAAACTATGTAACCATTATGTTTCTTCCCACGGTCACAACACGAATTTAATATTCATACACAGAACACTTGTACGTCATAATTTACTTTTCTCCTTTTCCTGCCACACTATCTTAATTTCCGCGTTGCATATTTTTATTTAAAATGTACGTATGAATTTCATGAATGAATCTCACATATTTCAAAGTATATGTACATATAGAGGCAAAGCTAACTTCTCTATTTTTCTACCAATGAAACGATCGTGATTCTAGGAAAGTTGCGCTTCTAATATTTCTTGAAATTGTGAATACGTATAATGTTTGTAAAAAATTCGTCTCGAGATTTCAGTGTAGCGTTAAAGATAAGCTCAATTTTCTAATACCCAAACAATTTATGAATCAAGATAATAATTTCCCTTGCGCTCATAAATACATATGAAACTACAATTTCTCTGATGAAATTTCTGTATTGAAAATCGGACTGAAGAAGAAGCTTTACGAAGTACTTGACCAATCAGCTTGATAGTCAACGTTCCTGTCATTTAATGACAAGTAACGAAATCGTGGAAACAGGTACGTAGTACGAACTTCCATACATACATGCGATAAGTGCACTTTATCCGTGTACTTTCTTTCGGACTCGACCTTCTCGTCAGTCCACAGAAGTTAGTCCTCTTAATGGTGGCTGTCCAATAATACAGTTTTGTTCGTTAACTTTTTTAGCAGAAATATCAATTAAAAAATGGCTGTGGCTGTCAGAACATTTTCAAAATTCACAGGTAAGACTAGGATGTCATCATGTATCTTTCAACATTAAAAAATTATCTTTCGATTCTTGAAAATTTTTAATAAATGTTTGAAAAACACTTAAGATTTTTCACGCCCCTTTCCCGTTATTTTTCGTCAAATGTGCTCTTGTGTTAGAACCTAAAAATACACCTGACATCCCGCGTTTGCGTTAAAACTTCATTATGTAAGGACGTGTATAATTAATCGTAATTCAATTTCTATTAAAAAATGTGCTTTCGGATAATTTCATTTCCAATATAGCTTCGTTCTACTTTAATTATCAAGGGAACATTATGTAATTTTTATATCAAATTTCTGTCCTTTTTGTCTTTGCAATAAAAACTTATCTCATAATGCTTTTTTGATTTTATATATGTTTTCCTGCTCGTATATATTTTTATATTAATGCTTTCTATGTTAGTATTATTTCCTGTGACTATTAGAGACAGTGTTTGTACGTATTTAGTTCAATAACATGATTAATTCTCTGTTCTGTCATAGCAAATGTCATACCAATCAATTAGGCATCATTGGATGATGTTTAGTCAATGAACCTTGACCCAAAAGTGAAGAAATTTGATATTGTTACTATTAATAAATCTGGCTGAAGACAATACTGATTTGAAATATATCAATGCTATGAAATATATACTTCTTTCTCTTTTTTTTTTTTTGACATTCGTTGAAACTTGATACCAGTAATATATTCAAATAAAAATTGCTGTTATCATGTATTTCACTTTGGAATCTTCTTTTGAAATGTATCTTAATTACTATTGTGTGTACATTAGCATAAATAAATTATTCCTTTTATGTTTCAGTTAGAAATTGTGGAAATTTATTACGCTCCCAAGTAAGGTTCAATTACACAGAGACTAGAAAAAACTTAAAGATCGATTCCAATACCAAAGTCATATGTCAAGGTTTTACTGGTAAACAAGGAACATTTCATAGTCAACAAGCTATTGACTATGGTACTAAATTAGTAGGTGGTGTTAACCCTAAAAAAGCAGGTAGTGAACACCTTGGAAAACCTGTCTTTAAAAGTGTTAAAGAGGTTGGTGAACAATGTTTGTTTACAAATTTTATTTTCTGTTTTTCATATAAATTTTTGTATATCATACATATGAAAAATCTAACTTGCAATAGTGCTAACTGTATAAATAGATCTTTTCTTTTTTATAGGCAAAAGATGCCACTGGTGCTAGCGCAACTGTAATTTATGTACCTCCACCAGCTGCAGCAGCAGCTATCATGGAGGCAATAGATGCTGAAATGCCATTAATTGTATGTATTACAGAAGGTATTCCCCAACATGATATGGTCAAAGTCAAAAGGCGACTTTTGGAGCAAAGCAAATCTCGTCTTATTGGACCAAATTGTCCTGGAATAATAGCTCCAGAACAGGTACAGATATTATAAATTTGTCAATGGTTTTTAATTTTCATATCTTTCACTGCACAGAACAAGTAACACAAAACTATGAATGCTATCCATAAAATATATGTATACATATATATTATTTGATGCATGTATTATGTAAATTGCAATGTGCTAACTGCTTATATGTATTACTATTTCAGTGTAAAATAGGTATTATGCCAGGACATATACATCAGAAGGGAAAAGTTGGTATTGTATCAAGGTCTGGAACTTTAACATATGAAGCTGTGAATCAAACAACCCTTGTAAGCAAATAATATTTTTCTGCTAATTTCTCTATAAAGTAAACATTACATTTATATAATTTTCTAGTGATATACGTTACGAATAATACGAGAAAATTTTACTTTAAGGCTGGTCTTGGGCAAACTCTTTGTGTTGGAATTGGAGGCGATCCATTTAATGGAACGGACTTTATCGATTGCTTAGACGTGTTTCTCAGGGACCCAGATTGTGATGGTATTATAATGATTGGTGAAATTGGTGGTAGCGCAGAAGAATCAGCAGCGGAATATCTCATTGAAAAAAATACTGTTGGTTGCTGTTCTGATTTACTGGTATCCAAGTCCCATCCTATCCCAATAAATCATTTTTCTTTCCCAGTAATCCTAATATCCTGCTCTATCAGGAACAATTCATGTCCTTGTAACTATAAATTATTGCAATATTAACGTATTAGTATGTTTAGGTAATGTATGGTGTAATTTTAGGGTGGTAAAGCTAAACCAGTAGTGTCATTTATTGCTGGTCTTACTGCTCCGCCAGGACGAAGAATGGGGCATGCTGGTGCAATTATTTCAGGTGGAAAAGGAGGCGCGCAAGATAAAATCAATGCACTTGAAAAGGTATTATTTGGGTTTATATGCGGTTGTGTGTAGAGATTATGTTAAATTTAAATTCGTGCCACAGTTTGTATTATTTTTGTCACATGCAAAATATTTGTTTGCAGGCTGGTGTAATAGTAACAAAGAGCCCAGCACAAATGGGAAATGAACTCTTAAAAGAAATGACGCGTCTTGGTTTGATCTGTAATTAAAAAACACATGCTACTATAAATATATGTAGTTTGCCCCATGTGCACGTATCTTCATAAAATAAATTGAAAGTATAAATAATTCTGCGATCATCTAACAAACGAAACAGTATAATGCTTTAGAATATACAAATTCTTCAAATTGATAATAATTCAATGACTATGTTCATTGTCATGCAAGATTGCCTGACTACTACTGTATTCCTAAAGACAAAACTTACGAAGCGAGAAAAACGAACATTTTCTTAAAGAAGAAAATTTATTTCAACTCTGTACAGTGTTCATGAAATATGTTTACAGAATAGCTTTTTTTCACAGTAGAAGTCATTCAAAGATAATTTAGAAAGTATTTAAGAAAACGTTAACTGCCGTTATCCTGTCTGTTTTCCTTAACTTGAAATTATAAATTTTCTATGTCAATATGATATAATTTTAAGAAACAGTTATTTAAGCAACTCTAATTACTATTGTAAATTTTACCAAATCTATATCTGTTGTAATAAATAATGGAAACTATTATAATATATACTCGTAATGAAAAATAAAACAGCTTATGGCCATAATGAAATATTTTCTTTTCATGTTCAAAAGCCCATTATTTGGTTTATTTGATCAGCAATATGTGTATTTCTGTAATTAACAAAAGGTTTCAATAAACTAAAATCCATTGTTTGGATAGTATGTAACAAGGTTTCACAGGTACAGTAATATAAATGTTTATCTATGTAAAGTTGTTCAGCTAATTCCAGTTGATGATTATCCATTAGATTCTGGTTTACAACCACAATCAAATTCTTTTTATTTTCCAAAGAATCAAGAATACTACCTGCCCCTGCATGACTTATAACAAGATCTGAAGTTTTTACATGTTCAAGTATATTTGGGCTCATAGTAAAATATTCTATGGTAATAAAACCACAACATGGTATGCAATTTGGTACATATGAAGTTTTACCAATTTGAAGGATTAGCTCATTATATCCTTTTAATGATAATGCCTAAAATAATAATGCAAAAGTATATAGTGTCTACTATATTAAATTAAAGCTCAGAAAATCAAATTAAAACTAATAATTAAAAATAAAAAGGAATTAGCAGTTACATTTGTTTTACCTCTAAAATTTCTGAATTAAGTACTGTTTCAATTAATTCGTCAAATTTGGTTGTGCCAACAGTAACAAATACTCTCTTTCTAGGCAATGCCATTTTAAATATGTTAAAATGTAATAAGATTTAATATTAATTGTAACATATGTCGCGATACAAGTTAATGGCAACTTTCTTTTTTTTTGTACTTGAGAAATCTGCTAGAGATATTATTGAAACACTAAATTGTTTTGTCACATCTTTATCGAATCAAGTTATTCGTTCGATTTTAACATGGTACATCGTGTGTCATATGGTTATTATAAAAGTGTGTGGAGCAGGAGGTAGCTATCACAATGTACAGATAACAAAATAGTGTCTACTAGGCATTTCATCATACAAGATTTGGTATCATAAAACTGAGGTACCAACCTTGTAAGAAATCAGCTATTTTAATTGTATTCGATAAATGGATTGTTTTTCTGTAAAAAAGAATTTGTTATATTTTTAACCATATTCCCGATAAAATGAATAGTTTTTAGAAATACATAGAGAAAAAATAAGTCTTTATCTTTAGATCTAGAGTTTCGAGTTTCGAGTTTCGAGTTTCGAGATTTCGCAAAATTTCGGATTTAGATTTTGCGTAGTTAAAAATTGTTTCAACCCACCATTTTTTTAAAGATACACATTCATAACTTATTATAAAGCATAAATGACAGTTGATTAAAAATGGAAAAAGATTGCGTTTGGTGTACGGTACTGGAATGGATTTTTTTTTCAAACTGTGGAAATATAAGTGTGTGTGATGTCAACTACAATCCCACAATGTGTGCGTGCGTGTATTGACAGGTGAGCAATGTGAATAAAGATGGCTTGAAGAAAGTGTGGAAAACACATTGGCCAAAGTGACGTATAGAGGTGGTATATTTTTTTAAATAACATCGAAACGAACTCTTCGATCATGGCGTATCTGAATCAACCCGATTATGTACGTTACGTTTGTAACTGTGGATCTTTGAAACCAATTTATAAGATTTATTTCTGTAGGCATTGTTCGAAAATTCGGTGTGGTTACTGTGTCTGTCAAGAGGTACGTATTTTCTGTTCAGTAATCAGTTTAATATTTTTTGTAGTTTCCTTTTTATTACGTGTATAATCTTTGTATTACTATAATAGGTTGATTCTCATTATTGTCCTAATTGTATGGAGAATTATCCATTGTCAGAGGCCCGTCTTAAGAAAAACAAGTGAGTTTAAGTTGTCAAGAAGTACATTGCTTAGCATAGATGTCAAATTTAATATTGATTGACATGTCTGACTACTCTGATCAGAGTCAGTTAGCATTTATTACTTTAAACATTATATAAGATATAAATAAAATGTATTAATTATCTTAGTCATATAAATTAATAACACTAAAAAATTTATAAATAATGTACAGTATGAACACAAAAGTGATTCTGACCAGAGTCTGTAGACATGGAGCAAACATGTTAAATTGTATATTAATAAGTAGCATAGATATGATTGTATTTCATATTGATCAAAGTAATATGTTAACAGGTGTTCAAACTGTTTTGAATGCCCTTGCTGTTTTCATACTTTATCTACAAGAGCTGGCCACGTGCCTGTAAGACACTCATCTGCAGAAAGAGAAGATGTTAAAGATGTTAAAACAACAGCAAAGAAAGTTTATTATTTATTTTGTTCATTATGCAGATGGACCTCTAGAGATGCTGGTATTCCAGATCAGTCTGTAGGTATGTTTTACCAAAATACCATATTAAACTAGTAATGATATCAAATTATTCTTAACACTCGGATGGCAGTATGGGATACGTTCGGACTCCAATGCAAGCACACATAAAATAATATGTAATTGATTATTTTTACTGATTTCTATTGTCCATTAGAGTTTCGTCGGATTCTCCACTATGATTTTCGTCACTTTGATAATCTTCTGGTTCTGGGTTAGCATCACTATGTAATGAACATTTTTCATCAGATGAAATTTCACTATCATTATTACCTTCACTATCTATCAGCTCGTGAAAAACTTCTTTATTTTTTGACAAAACGGTTATAACACGTTCAAATAACGATTTAAATTTGAACAGGGCCCAGAATACGACTTCACATTTAGAGATCTCACAGAACACTGTCGATAAATAAGTCCTCTGAGCCGTGTTCGTTTCGTTATCGCTCTAACGTAAACACAAATCACGGCGTGTCAAGTACCGAAGAAGCGAGTGCTTACGTCTAGAGTGGGGTCCGAACGGACCCGGACGCCGCTGTCTGAGTGTTAAAACACATAAAATTATGTATTAAACTGATAACATCTTATTTAGCTACTGGAGGTTGGCCTGAACAAGAAAATCCACATATGAGTCGTATTAATGCTTTAATTGATTATCATAAAATATTAGCTTCGATAGAAAAGCAACAATCCGAGAGAAAGTATCGTCCGATACGTCCTTTCATGTCAATGGTAAAGCGTTTAACTAACGTTGATTTAAAAAATATTTTTTTTTAATTGTGTATGTAATTTGTTGTTTTTAATATTTAGGCCATGTTTACTATAACATCTGCTATGGTTCGCAAACGTATCGGTCAAGCTACGGAAACTCCGACGCGGATACAGTCAAACGATCATCCTCCGCCATCCATTGCTAGCGAAGAGGTAGAGGAATTACCAGCCGAAATTTTTACAGATCCAGTAGACATAACTAAGAGTAAGCAGTTATTTGAAATAAAATTATCAAAATATCAATAGAAAATTATCTTACATGAAATTTTTAAAATGATTTTCAAATGTAGTTACCACATTAGAACAAAGACTGCAACATCTGGATACGCAAGCAGAAAAAGTGAATGAATTACGTCCACAGAAAAGACAGTACTTAATCAGGAGATCACAGCGCTGTCGTGTTTGTGAACATAGTCTTAGTAAACCAGATCTTTGCGTACAGTCTATAAAGTTTAAGATTCAGCTAGCTGCATTGTAAGTTTCTGATATAATTTGCGCATTTTGTTTTTTTATTCTTTATATAAATATGTCACTATTACAACGTATTTATGTTTCAGTTATCATGTACCAGAGGTAAGAGTTGTTATTTGCGAACCGCTTTATCCAGGCCAAACAAGCGAATTATATTTAAAATTTTGTAATCCAACTCAACATCAAACTCAAGTAGTATTGTTACCATTGGATACGCCAATGACTTCAGAAACTGTTACAAGCGAGAAAGAAGATCTTAAACAGGAGAACATACCGCAGGTAAATGCTCTGTACTTTGTTATAAAATATACTATTAAGAAAAATTATTTTCAACGATATTGAACTATAGGCTCCCGAGTCACCAAATTTATTGCCATGGATTGTACGACAAGTGCCTATAGCAGAAGAAACTAAGCCTATAAAAATTAGTGCAAACGCAAGTGTACTTTTGTCAAAACGTTCTCTTATACTTCCACCTAGAGACGATACTGTTGAGTACGATGATACGGACGATACTCATAACTTTCACGATGATTCTAAGTATACATTTTGTCATTTCAGTCTTTTAGTGTTGTATTTACGATTATATCTCATTACATGTTTTAAAATGTAATTACTTTCAAAGGTTCGTGATCTGGCGAAAAGGAAACAAGGCAATTATAAAACTACTTGTAACACCATATGAAAATTTAAAGAAGACTGAAAATGAATCTGTCATAATTGGATTTGTTATGCAGTACGGATATGTGAACACAATCACAACATTAGAACATAAAGCACCGAAAAATCTGGATCTCAAAGTTCAACTGTATTTAACTGTGGGAACTCTTGATGGCAGTGCTTAATGTCTGTTACAGATACTGACATTTACAAATTAATAAAATTACAATATAAACAATGTAACAGTACATCAAATTTCTAAATATCGCGTGAAACTACTTTCACACTTTGCAATTAAAATCGTCTAATTAATTTATATTAATTTTAGATTTAATATTGATTAATCTATTTAATTTGTTTTATTGTTAATCTAAAATGAAATAAATATTTAATAACAAGAGATTGCATGCATTATAAAAGAAATTATACTTCAAATTGTATGTATGTAAATTGATTAATTTTGTTTTTGTTATAGAACTTACTTGAAAAATATTTGTTGCTAATGCTATTATTTGTACGTACATATTTCGAGTTTAAATTTTGATCAAAGGCTATTAATATAGAGTAGAAGTACATAATAATATAATACAAAAATGTTTTTTTAATATTTATTTTTGAAAGTTAATAAATCTCGCATAAAACCAGAATTCACAGTCTTCGTCCACGACGACCCCCCTTCCTACGCGTAGAATCAGATGGAATTGGTGTGACATCTTCAATACGACCAATCTTCATGCTAGAACGGGCAAGCGCACGTAAAGCAGATTGTGCTCCTGGACCAGGCGTTTTCGTCTTGTTTCCTCCTGTAGCTCTTAATTTAATGTGAAGTGCTGTGATTCCTAAGGATTTACACTTTTCTGCTACATCCTATTAATGTCAAAAATATTACACAAATGTTAAATTTGATATTGATTATTGGAATTAAATATATGCTATGAATGACATGTATCTTTCAAACTAGGAGAATATGATTCGTACAGCCACATTTCCAAATCGAGAAAGAAAATTGATATTTCACATACATGAACGCTCCTATAATTACTAGCAATCATTTAGGTGCTGCCTGAATGTGAACCCATAAATTGTATTTTGGATACTGTAAATAGAAAACATACTTGAGCAGCAAGCATAGCAGCATATGGTGAGGCTTCATCACGATCTGCTTTGACTTTCATTCCACCAGTAACTCGGGCAATGGTTTCTCTGTAAGCAATAGTGAATTTGTATACATCAAGTTTCAATCACTAATGTCTATCATTGTTTTCATACATACCTTCCAGAAAGATCGGTTACATGAACGAAAGTATCGTTAAAACTCGCAAAAATGTGAGCAACACCGAAAACGACTTCACCTTCACGAAGTTGAGGTCCAAGAGAAACCTGTACTTCTTCCTTTTGTACTTTTCCTCTTTTTGGTGGCATTTCTGTACAAAATATTAATTTTTCATTTTATTGAACATACACTTTTATAACAACCTATATATTTTGTTTTCATTTGACTGTTTCACTTAACATCAACCAACGTAAACAGTTTGAATTTATTTTAAGGTTATGTTCTGACAATGTTCAAAATGCACAAATGTTTCATGACATAAAATTCATCCAATCGCATCGTGACATTAAAACGAATATGATTAAGATATTTTAATCTAGATTTATTTAAACGTGTTTGCTTTATTTATTCGACCGGTTATTTTTCATATAATATCAAGTTTTTCTATATAATACGTGTAAATTTGACTTACTGAAAATCTCTCCGACACAACACGCTCAGAGCAGGAAGTCTAAAGAAATGTATCTTCCGGTGCGCAATGGTCGATTCAAATTTCGATAATATCGAAACTCGAAATACAAATAGTAATCATATAATTGACGAGAAGTTCATGGTTCTTTAATATTTATCTATTAAATAATTTACGATGTAAGTAGAATTTATTTTACAAAATGTTTGTTTTAAATTATTATTTTTACATGTGATGTGGATTATAAATGAGTGGGTAACTGTATGGTAAAGATTTTAAAGTCATAGATCAAGTTTAGATGTAAAGTAGGAAAGTAAATATATCGACTTTAATAAATATACAAAATACATGTATTTCAGTAAAAATATTATAATTTTTTACAAATCTGGTTGCTTAATTTATATTTTAATCAGAATCATCTGATTGAAGAAAATAGCTGGCATTAGATAATTTAGTTTGGCTCATTGATGTAGTCATGAAATTTTTTAACGTATTTTGATTCTAACAAGAAACAATGTAATGAAATAGTTAATAGTTACAACAAAATATATACAGTGATTTCGTAATTTAAAGTATTTTTTTAATGTACCTGTTTGGTTTGTTTTGTAGGTTTGGAATTTCGTTTTGTAGTTGTTACATCTAAAGTATTTTTTAAATTCGTATTAGTTTTACCAGGACCATGTTCTCGTAAACCTTTGCTTCTAATTGCCGTTCCTCTACCTCGCTTTGCTTTTGCAGGTTTTTTTTGTATTTGTTCACCTTCATCACTACTAATGACAATTTCAGTATTTGCAGTTTTTCGAGTTGTCTTTGTCGGATTAGTGAATATTTTTTGTATCTACAAAATAATATGTAAGACATAAAATTATGTAATGGATAAGATTCAGCTCTATGTATTCCCATTGCAACAATTTGTACCTCCAGTTGTTCCTCTTGTTCTTTTTCCCTTCTTTTGTCACGAAAATTTTTAATTTCTTTGATTATACTTTCAGTGTCATCGACATTACAGGTTTCCAAATGTACCATAGTTTTTTTTATTTGATGCCTGGAAACAAAATATAACAATCCGAAATAATGTGCACATAATACTTTTGAATAAATAAATTATTGTGTTACAAATACTTTACCTTATTATACCTTTAAAAGCATCTGTGTCACCTACACCAACAAACCGATTTAATGCTTCATTTAAGCCATTAACTGATAGTACTGTTAAGACATCTTTATTTATATCTGAACTAAAGTGCTTCTTTATTCCTCCTTGTACGGTTTTGTTCCAATCTTGATTGTCCTCCTAATCACGAAAATAAAATGTTTTGCATTAAAAAAAAAGTAATATAATTAGGTTTCTGCTTACATTATTATAGGCGAGGGCTTGTACCACATCATCTAAGTCATCATTAACATCTACTATATTTCCTTTTGAATTTTTACTACGACTGCTTTCTTTACGAAATATTATCATATCCATGGGATTAGCAACTTCATCACAGTATTTCTGTGCCAATCTGCAAAATATCACAAAATAATACTGACAACAGATTATGTTGTTATATAATCAAATTTTAGTTAATATTAAATCTTACGTAATCTCATCAAATACTTGATCATCACTACTATAAAATATTCTTAAGCGAATCAAAGGATGAATAGGTTGCTTAGGATGATTTGTTAGTTGCTCAGCAGCTTTAGGTACAAGCACATTTTCAATGTAATCATCAACAAAAGTATACACAGACTCTGACAGTGATTGGTTGTAATTTGCTGATATATTCTGATCGCAAAGCATTAAATTATCAAAGACAAATGGTCTGACAGTTTGCAACTTTATTTTTTTCATTTTAAATTTCATATCTTTTATGCTCAGGAGACCAATATGTTTAGGTTTTGCTTCAGCTTCACACAAAGATGTTGCTATGGAACTTCCTAAAATAGGAATTTATAAGTGTAAGATATAAAAACTTGATACAACATAGCATAAATAACATAACTAACAAATAATATACCTGGTTGGGAAACAAAATATTCTGTATCTGCAATAAATTCTGGTGTAATACGGCATTCATGTTCATGTCCCCATATAATGAGATTAAGAAAATTAGGAAACTTATTTTGTGAAATATATGCATATTCACTACCATGTTGTACACGGTTTTGGTGTAGAACAAGTATATTAAAACAATCTGGTATATTTTCTGGTTGTAACATATCCACCTTTAAAAGGAAGTTGTTTCCATTAATTCAAAGTTTAATACATTGCATTAATGAATTTCCTAATAGGTTTACCTTAAAATCTCTCAATAATCGAGATAGCCTTTGATCATTTATGTAACTTAAACCATAAAGTGCAATACAGGTTTTTCCCTTTTTCATTACTAATGGGGGAATAGTTATTTTAGTGAGGTCTGTCCATTTTCCAAAATAATTTATTAGACCAGATACTGACAATAAGTCCATTGATCCAACAGCTCCAAAACCTGTAGGTTTATTAGTAGAAAAATTTATTGAGAGTAATGTTAATGAAACATCAAGTTTGAAATATAAATATAAACATTATATTTCTTACTTGGATCATCATGGTTGCCATGAATAGAAAATATTGGCATACTGATATTTAAATTTGGATCTTCATAATTCACAGTTTTATAAGTGCAATGTTGGAATACAACTTCAGGATCACTTAAGAATTCTATCTTGATTTCTCTAATAAAGATCATACAATTAAGATATATATGGAATAAACTATATTGTTTATCACATGTTTCAATTATGCTGACCTAGGACCTAAGCAGTATTTTCTCATTAATTCCATACATTTTATTATTGCAGTTTGTGATGGTTTGGTATCATGAAATAAATCTCCACCAAGGAGTATAAAATCTACTTCATGCTTTTTGCCATGTTGAAGTATTTCTTCAAATGTTACAAAACTATCTTCTGAATCCATTCCTTATACCAATTAATAAATTTTAATATAAGTAAAGTGACATTTAAGTTATACATTGAGCATAATAGAAGAAAATTTTCAAATAAACTTTTAAGAACCAACCCCTCTTTTTGTTATAATCATAACCAAGGTGAATATCAGTTGCAATTAAGATTTTAAATGTATCGTCTGCATTTTTATTTGCATTAAGATCTTGTACAGATGCCATTTTATACGTGAAATATTTTTTCAAATTAATGGAAGTCTGTAAGTTATATTGCTCAACTTTGAGTGTTTACGATAGAACTCATACGCAGTGTGGCCCAGTATGCCCAAATCTGGCATAATTGAGTGTATCGACGTCGACATTAGTAACGACGAACTTCCTTAGTGTTTAACGTAGTGGTGGGGAAAACCGACATATCTTACTCCACGAGCTACATGTTACGATAGGTCAGCACCTCATGCAACTTCGGGAATACGATAAAGAACGTGAATGGGAGCCTTTCCTTCTTGCTCTTGAACAGTCAAAGTCCGTCTTCACGGCATAGAATTTTGAATCCCGACGGCCCAGGCATTTTTATATAAAATCTATTCTTTTTCGTTTAATAAAAAATTTCATATTTTAAGTCCGTTTCAGCTTGTTTAATTATTAAAATAATTTTATACGGCACTACATGAACCAGTGTTTATATTTTCCGACAACTTTTAACTACTTAAACACGAGTACCTACGTATGTACTCACAATTGCACCAAAGGTCAGATTAATTGAAACTAATTAATGACGTGATCATAATAACAGCAATGTACATGCATCATATGAAGTGTTATCGTATTAAATTATTTTGCAAATCATGCGAAAGAAAAGATTCTAAATAAAGACATATTATGACATTAAATGTGGCAGAACCATATTTGTGACGATAACCCTGTCGAACTTTCTGATATACATACATACATACATAATGTGAACAAGTGTTTGACTCTTAATCATTATGATTATATTATATGTTTATTGGTAATAATATATTAAATATTCTGTGAATTATAAAATAATATAACATATACATATTATATCCCAGCCAAGAATCAGAAGAATGGTACATCCCTGAATAGAACATCGTGTCGACATAATGAACGAATTAAATGTTAGTCATATGACAAGCTGTATTTATATCCAAATTTTCGTTTGATGGATCGGATTGTAATATATTTTTAATTCTTGGACAATTGATTAATAAACGTAAACTTCAACTCAGTAAACGTTATATTCTAAATTGTAAACTAAAATTAGTTGTTTAATTCGAGCGAAACAAAGGAAGATTAGGTTATTGTGTGATCGGATTTTTTTCGCGCCTCTTTTGCAAATGCAATAAAATGAAATTTCCTTGCACCACTAAAAAAAAAAAAAAAAAAGAGTAAATGCTGATAACAACCATATTGTTGTTCTAAAACACTTTCCACATATGTATACTAAAAATTATTAGCCAAAGCAATACAAAGGGAGATAATTTTTTCGACAGAACAATTAGGCGGGAGACTCTTAATCCAATTGCGTCATACAAAAGAAAATAAAAAATGTGTTCTTATCGCTAAATTTATTTTTATCGAATCTAAGTATAAATATTTTAAGTATTTTAACGATTTATGTGTACATATAAACGCTCTGGCGATAATGACCAGGAAAATTGCGAAATTTCCTAATAATGGAAATGGATTAATTCAATGTTTTCGCAAATTCTATCATAAACCAACTTATCTAGCCTTTTATTATAGGAATATTGTCTCGCCGAGCTTGATTGTAATTAGAAGTTATAACTTTACATTTTAGGATCACGAGAAATAAAAGTAAGAAATTACATGAAATTTCAGTAAATTTCAGAAATTTTTATTTGTCCGTACGTGTTTTTCTCGTTTTGATTGATTGCTGTTTTACAAAATATTTATATCCTTCTATATTATTTATGATTTAAGACTGATATGCAATTTGTCAAGATTAGTCAAGTAAGATTAATAACATGCAAATATCATATAAGGCAACGTTGAATTCGTTCGTATTAAGAACTATGTATATGTACATATATAGTCATTCAATTTGCACTATTTACTATGTATTTTTATCCTTCGTATGTTTAAACTGCTCAGAAAAATAGTATGTATTAATTTTTTATCATATATATATATAACCTGTACATTATTCATTAGTTATAATTTGTACAATTGTTCAACATGGTTATTTTAATGATCGGTATAAAGATAAAGAACAATATGAGCGCATTTGAGAGCCTTCTGCATGAGAACTTAAAGTTTCCAATCCCAAGGTATGCATAAAACGCCGTCACTCATAACTGAATAATAATGTGTCACCCAGAGCATGACACCTTCTAGCAAGGGAGCTAAAACACGTTTGTGCAATAGTAAACGTTCACAACATTGTATCATAAGATCTGGAGTAATACTATCATCCTTATTAAGAGCAGTTAAACCCAATTCTTGGACAGCTTTGTCATGAAGTTCATGTTCTATGTGTTTTACACTGCAATAAAATAAGATGTAGGAATAAAAAAAATAACATTTTTAAGTTAAATCTCAAATAATCTTACTTGTTATAGTGATGTAATCTTTTCGTGGCTTCTTCTAAGTTTTCAGTAATAAAATTTACCAAAAGAAAACTCGGGCACGATGATGGAACTATAAATTGTCCGGTAGGAGAGAGCATTAACGGACCGGCTTCGCTAAAAATAAAGCTCGTTTTATTATATATATCTTTTCTTGAATTTACGTTATAATATACTTACAGATGTACTAATTAAATTTATCTGATACTTACTTACATAGGAACCAAAAGTAAATACATTACATATGAAATATTAAATACTTCAGATAATACTAACGCTTCGATTACAATTTCATAAGTAGATAAATTGGCTGGCCACACTTTTGGATAGCTCCGCCGTCCTCGGTAGTCCGAGAGGGTTGTGGTAAGTTGCCGCAGTTGATGCTCATACTGGCTGACCATTACCTTTGGCATGAATTTCCTGCACATATAGAGTACCCTGAGCCTTACCGTCACTCAGTTAATGTGTTGTATTACGCACCGTCGACCAACTTTTATGTTAAGAAGTACTTGTGAAACTGCCTTCTCGAAAGCTGGTAATCTCAACAGTACAACATCATGCTTTTGAACGTTTTTGATTAGCTATAAAAAAAGATCCCTTTAATAAAATGAAATGTATTCAATAAATATTCTATAAAATCAACAATTTATTCTTACATCGAGCCAATTGTTTCTGACTTCGCCTGAATTCAACATAATATTTCCCTCTAGATTAATGCCTGTATCATTGGCAAACACTAATGTTCTATTTTTTAATACTTCCAAGGGTTCAGGATGTTGTTCAACTAATGCTTTAAAGGCTAGTAAACAGCCTCTATAATGAGCTATATTCCATCCACAATCCCATATAATATTTGTTAAACCTAATTCTGAGCATAATATTTTTTCTAGTTTTTGTACTTCCTCTCGCATTGGCCTACATGCTTCCAACTTTACATGTACTTCGTTAATATGTTTCTCTAAATATGCCCTAATTAATAATATGCAGTTTAAAGTTTTAAAACATGTTTTTATCTACTTAAATAAGAAAATATGCTTGATATTAATCTTACTTAAGAGTATCTGGTTCTAAATTAATTTTTCTTTTCATTAAAATAGATGCATAAATAGGATCATCTTCAAATTCTGAAAAATCTATATTCTCTCCTGTGGTTCCTTTTCTTTGCCAGAATTTTGATTTATACTTTTCAGATTCCAATGGTTTTTGTTCTTCAATTTTATCTACGAATGTAGTCGGCAAATCACATGTTTTCAAAATAGAGAGTATCGTTTGTCTCAGATCTTTCTCTTTTAACTGTATCTTTACAAGAGTGAATTTACCAGCCTTGACTTCTTTTTCATCTTTAGAGCGTAAATAAAATGGCAAAGTGGTAGGCCTTACAGGTCTTTGTTGCTGTAAATTTTCTATGATTGAGCTTAATTGTTTCAAGGAATTTTCATTTACTGTCTGGAAAAATTCAAAGAAATATTCGAAATAAAATTCGTCCACCTTCTAGTAGCAATTAAATTCGATAAATATAAACTTTGATATAGTGTACAATAATTCGTGTATCCTCTATTCTATAAATAATCCTAAATATAATGAACCAATAAACTGCGTTGCCGACACGCAGTCGATCCGAATCATTTACGATTTAGAAATTTATTTCTTACAAGTTGTCTATAGCCGTTTGGCGAATAAATAAATACTCACTCTTTGAGTAGGATATTGTCCAAAAAGATCGGGATGAACTGTAAAATAAAAAGGTCGGAGTGCCGTTGACACTTCGCCCGTACTCAAAGCCCTCACTGCATCTCTCTTGTAGAAGCTGTCAAAAATAACAATTACAGGAACAATTGTTTAATTATTATGTTTTAATATAATAAATTTTCTTACCATCTCCCCAGTGCACAAAACATTTTTGTAGTTTACCGAAATGTCATTACACGTTCGTATCGCACAATTGTTTATGAGTTAAAGTGCGATAAACATCGTATTTATCGCTCATCGAGCTTACCAAACACCCTACTACGTGACGTACAACTAATGAGTCTGTACTGTCTGTAAGCTTGTTAGCCGCAGAATACGATTTTTTAGGCACATAATCTTCCTAAATGTTTAATGTCTAACATCTTCATAGTGACTGTCCTTGCACTATGTCAATATGCAAACTCGATATAACATTAGACTTGAACCTCTTTCTTTTTGTCTAATCGATGGTGGGAACCATGTTCATACATAGTCATGTACATATGTACATATTTATAGATATATACACGTGTGTGCATTATGTGCTATCAAATATAAATGACGAGTTACATTTGATTAATGAAATCGTAATACCGTAAAATACATACACGCAGAATCATGTAAAATCACTTTTTTTTCGTTAATATAAGCTGTATTGAAAGTTAGAATTTTTGTTTTCTTTATGCACAATGTCATCGAATGACGTGTTGCATTGTATTGTCAGTGCATCATGTTTACCTAAACGTATGGAGAAAGGAATTTATTCAGATTAATGTAATATTATTACGCTACAGTATTAGTTATGAGTGGACTGTACATAGTTACAGGTGGTCAAAGTAATGACACATGCAATGCCGTGTCTTTGGAGACTGAAACAATAGGAGATTAAGAATATTGTCAATCGTTTCATAGTCTTCGCCCGCTAAACATGATTTCTATAAAGGCAGCTACACGTGTGATATGTGACGACGCTTAAAAAACGCATCAGTGATTATTTATTGTGTTTCGGGCGCAAATAAATTATTAACTAACAACGTTTGAAACCTCGTTTTCCCATTTTGTAAGTATAATATACATTTTATAAACAATTAAAAAATCGTATGTATATATGTAAAACATTTTGACAGCTTTAAAAAAAGTTTTAATACATTTATTACTTTAAACATTATGCATGTTGTAATTTTCAGAATCACTATTTAAAACATAAACCTTTTATATTTTTAGCTTCATCATGTCCTATTCTATTAATAGACAACCCTTATTAAAGGGTGCATCAGATAGTGAATTTGAAGATGATTTGGAAACTGAAGGTGATGATCCAAATATTTCTGTCCCAGATGAGGAACCATTTTTTAAGCAATTTGAACCTTGTGATAAGTAATAATTTATTATTGATAGTACTAAGAATTTTCTATGATGATGATTATTCTTCTTAATTTACTTTGCATTTTGTTTTGTTGTTAAGGTACAATCTTGTATATATAGTTGTTTACTTACTTGGAATAAATACATTAATACCATGGAGTTTCTTTGTTACTGCTAATGATGTAAGTACAAAATTTATCTTGCTATAACATTGTTAATAACATTTATTTGTATCTATTTCATTCATATTTTAGTATTGGATGTACAAGTTCAGAGAAGTAGATGAAAATTCTACAAAATTGATCAATTATACTCGTGTAGAAAATATGGAAAAGACAACTGATCTGCAAGCTAGCTTTATATCATATTTAAACATAGCAAGTTCAATAGCAAATACATCTTTTTTAATTGTTAATACACTTATTAGTAAAAGGTAAGTAAAAGTGAATAATTCGAAATATTTAAAAGAAAAATATAAAAAGATGGTTATTTTGTCATACTAAATTACATGGAAAAATGTTAAAACTAACAGAGTTCCTCTAAGAATAAGAATGGTGGGTTCTCAGTGCACAATATTGTTGTTGTTTATTATAACAACAGATTTTGTTAAAATAAATACAGATAAATGTAAGTAACACAAAATCAAAAGCATTTAATGTTAAATTTTATAGTTCTTCTTTAAATGAAAGTATTGATTTAATTTTTTAGGGCAAAATACGTTTGTTGCAATTACCTTAACCACAGTGGTATTTGTAAATGGTACATATTCAATATTTGAAATACCATTAAATATTATAGTAACTATACTATAACAGGATTTATTTTTAAAGCCGCGAGTGCAATTTTCGGAGGGAGTCTGATGGGTATTGTTGGTCGTCTTTCACCGAAGTATATAACTGCTATGTCAAGTGGCCAAGCTCTTGGAGGCATTTTTACTGCTATCACGGAGATTTGTTCTCTTTGGATCGGCGCTAGTCCTATCCTCTCGGGTTTAGTGTACTTTATCATTGGAGATGTTATTTTGTTTCTATCTCTGATTGCTTATATAATTTTAGAAAACTCAGTAAGTGAATCAATTTATTTGAACGAATATTTAATAGTAATGGTACTTCTGGCACAGATGTTTTATAATGCGTCATAAGTAGCTTATGATAATGATACAGGCATTAAACTAGTAATCTGTCTTGCATGAAATCTGAAATTAAGACTCCTTTAAGTTATAAATAATGTTTTATTATATCTTATTTAGACGTTTTTTAAGTATCACATGTTGGAAAAATTACCTGAGAACATAGAAACAAATTTTTCAATAACTGGAGAAGTAACTTTTTCACATAGTACTTCAGTGTCCTACACGCGTATCATTAAGAAGATTTGGCACTATGGTCTTAATATTTTTCTAGTATTTTTTATAACTCTTTCTGTATACCCAGCAGTTACTGTGTTGATAGAGAGTCAGTATAAAGGGAAGGGCGGTTCTACATGGAATGGTAAGTTTACATTATGTACAATTTATCAACTATTAATATTTATACATATATTACAGATATCTACTTTGTGCCAGTGGTGACATACCTTATTTTTAGTATTGGTGATTACACTGGAAGAATATTATCTGGCATTCTACAATGGGTATGTATAAACAATATTTTTTAACTTGAAAGTATTCTTATATTTATGTATTGTTTTTTTTTTACTACAAAAGCAATACAAAACAATTTCATATTCTTGTAGCCAAAAAATAAACCATGGCAAATGGTGTTGTTGAGTTTAATGAGAGTTATCTTCATACCAGCTCTTATATTTTGTAACGCACAACCCAGACATCATCTTCCTGTTTACATTTATAACGATATTTATTATATTTTAATAACTATTGTATTTGCCATTAGCAATGGCTATTTATACAATTTAACATTTATTTTAACTCCCACGTAAGTGTTGAATTTTAAGTATGTATATTAGTAGCACATTATACTATTAAATAGTATTACCCGTATTTTTAACAAAAATTTTTAAACAGAGTCGTAGATTCTCATGAAAAAGAAATTGCATCTGCCATAATGGGAGCTTTCCTTGGAGTGGGATTAACAGCAGGTGCTGCGTTTAGCGTGCTCATGGTTAAACTAATATAACTATTATCAAAAGAAATTGATATTCGAACGATACCAACATTAATCTCACTGCCTATTTCATATTGGAATCAAATAGGACCACAGACCATCGAGTTCAACTATGGTAAATCGAGAAATAATACAGTTCTTTTATATTTAATGACACTTAATGAATGTAATGTTTGATATATTAATTAAATTATTTTTTAAGTATTTGATTTACTATTTTCGTAAATAAACTTGACCATTTCGTGAACATATAAAAACTTTTAGTATAAAATAAAAAAGAAAATTATACATAGTAGATTGTGAATACATGGTAGCATGTAAGGAATGAACTGATTCTAGAGAGAGATATAATACTAGTTATTATAAATGTTAAGAATATATTTATTTTTAAGGATTCAGAGTACAATAAATTATAATAAATATTTCAACCTTTACCAAAAATAACTAAAGAAATTTCGTAAATTATATGTATATTATATGTAATTATTATAATGTACTTAACGTGTATAATAAAAGAAAAAATAAATATATTTAAATATAACATATTCATTCTAAATGAAAGCAATTTATTCCTACTCTTGTAAGTTTGATAGTTTTACCTACATTAGATAGCATGTTTTAGTAAAAAACGGATGACTGTGGTCCTATCAAATAGGGATTATAATTATACATCTTACTTCAGCGTGCCATAAAAAATTGTTCATCTCTATTTGTATACATGTAAAATATTTTCAAACTTTTACAGATTTTTATGACTAGAAATACATGATTTATACAACATAAAAGTAAAATGTATAAATACATATAATATGAAAGTAATTTAAATATGTTTTTACATTTTTCATAATGATTGATTAATTGTATAGATATTAGGAAATAGCAGCAAATACAAGTCAAATAATTTCTTTTTTTAAATGTTTGCTTTTACTCATAACATAAAAAAAAAAAATGTTCACTTACTGGAGCATGCATATCTCTCATGAAGGATACTGTTTGTTTTTACTAGTTAATGGAACAAAAACAACACTGGTAAGAGATTTTTTCTTGATTTTTCCATCCAATGTTTTATCAACCTGAACTAATGTTTGATCTGAATTCTCTGGACCCACTGGTAATACTAAACGTCCTCCAGGAGCTAGTTGATCTATCAACTATATGAACAGTATTGCAATTATTAAAATAAATTCTCATAATATGTAAGGCTAAAATAATTAGAAAGTTCTCTTACAGCCTGTGGCATTTCTTTAGCTGCCGCGCCTACATGAATAGCATCATATGGTGCTTTCTCAGGATATCCTAATCTCCCATCTCCAACTAGAATATCACATATTCTTTTATAAAAATTTTGAATACATAGAGAAAAGAATATGCACTACTGCAATACAGAGTGATTTGTGCAATCGTAAGAAGTTGTATCTTTGCTATGGTTGGAGTTAGAAAAACATGTGACACTTGTAGATAGGATATTGTTTAGTTACTTTAGTATATAGATTAAGTTCCTTAAATATTCACATGTATTTCTGAAACACCTTGCATACAAAGTTTTAGAACGAATTAAGCTGAGAACTTATTGAATTTAAATACAATATAAAGGACAATTACCAACTAATTTAATAAGACCACTTTGCAGCAATTCTGGGTTACCCCGCCGAATATTTTCCTCTGCGAATGCTTTTAGTTCAGGAATATGTTCGATACCTACAGTCAAACCATTTGGTCCTAACATCTTAGCCATACATGCTGTTAGATATCCAGAACCACACCCAACATCCAATACTCTTGCGCCATTATGTAGTTTCTCTTCGAGTAATTCCAAGGCATATGCATGCTAAAGTATTACAATTTACAATACTTTACCAATGATTTGCAATATTTATGAAAAATGTAAGTATATTTGTATGTTAAATATTAAGAAATATACCATATGAGGAGCACTTATGGTAGCACCATAACCAATTCCTTGTGGAGAATCTATGTATGCATAACTGGAATCAGAGTAATTTCCTCTATCTACAGAAGACATTGCTTCATAGACTCTATCAGATTTAATTACTCTTGACCCTAAGATAAAAATATAAATGCCAACAAATTTGTTTCTTTTGAATTTCAAAAAAATGAATTTACATTGCTTACTTTTAAGATGTTGCACAAGATCACTATTGCTTTTTGCATTGAATCTTCCAGACCAGGCCATTTCACACGCAAATACCGAAAATAATGAACTTACTACTACAAAAATGAAACACGTCAAGTATTGGGACCGAATTTTGAGGCTGTATTTTATGACTTAAAACACTCGACAATTTGTTGCAGATGTTCGAGATACTTGACAAAATTGTCAATTTAATGAAATAATACGGTAAACTTTCTTTAAATGGTCATTGAGAAAAATAAATTTGTTTTGTACGGAGTTTTATGAATGGTTGAGTAACATTAATTAACAGGTGAATTAAAGATGTATATTTAGACAACAACAGCTGTCTAAATATAAAACTTGATAGAAACAAAATGTCCTGACGTTTACTTGGAGGCAACGTAACAATTACGTTGCATAAGGTACATCACTTTATTTTAGCTGCAAACAATATAAAAGAGATTGCAATAGATGAACATATTTATAACAGACTTGAATTTAGTAGCTTATTAATTTAACTACACTCTTTCTGTGCGCAATCGTTATATTATTATTATAACAGTTTAATTATCTACGTCAATATTATTTCTGTCACGAACGATACATACGATAGACTCAACATTTTATAGACTGTCCATAATGCGCGTTATAATCACACCACAAACTACATGCAGAATAGATCATTCAATGTAACAGTGCATAGTTTCTTAACTGACCGCAATCCATGAGAAGAGGTCGCTAAAATCACCTCCCAATTTTTACGTCGGTATAACAGTCAGTTTGGACTACGAAAGCAGTATTAATTCTTGCCGTTAATAGCGCTGATATATTCCCTTCTGAATCGATAACGTTGGATGTGATATGGAAATGATAAGGGGGACTAAAAACTTTTCTCGACCCTGCTAACGATCATAAATCCTTTTTTTGTAGGAATCCACGAGCTCTACTACACAAATAAATTATAATGAAATACACTCACTATTGTAGGAGTTACGGTCGTTTGAAATTTGAAACATTTTTATGGTGTTTTTCTCACTTTACAGGATTAAGAAACAACTTTTCGGAATTTCTTAGAATTTCTACATATTTTACACCAAAATACGCGTTGTTTGCATTTTGAAACTTTAAAATCCTCCAGTCTATTCAGGAGTTATGATGGTTTAAACACATGCATCTGGGGAACATTTCTGGCCACACATATTTTCGGTAATGAATTTTTTTCTCGAAAATGGTTACGATTTCGAGTGTATGTGGATTCACCAAAAATGATTGTAATCGATCCTAGCAACTAAAAATAATTTTTTCAGAATGATTCGAAATTTTTTTTCCCCCCCGAAAAATTTGTCCACATTCCTGAATTTTTTTCTCGAAAATGCGTAGGATTTTGGGGGTACGTCTATTCACCAAAAATGATCGTAATTGATCCCTCCAACCAAAAATAATTTTCTCAGCATGATTTGAAATTTTTTAATTTCATGCCTCGATGCTTTAAGGTATACAGTATATTCATACATGTTAAATTGTTTTTCACGTGGATGTACGTGAATTAGTAAACGCGCATGATTCTAAACCTTTTAAAATTAATACGTTGGGATCGCTAAAACTATCCCAAACCCGATCTAACAAGCGTCAGCGACGTAGACAGGTTTCTCAGGTTGGACTCACCTGTTTCACAACCTGCGTGACGTACGGCGTACCATGTCACGTGACGTGCTTTACCTTTCGGCGTTTAGTAGGTGGTAGTAGTAACAATACGAGTACTCTATGGTAGCTACGGTAGTGGGTTTGCGGGACGACGCGAGGGAAGGCGCGTCCACGGAAAAGACGACAAGAAATACAGAGTCGAAGTAGTAAAACCGCGCCCAACGTGACGCCAGGTGGCCATCGTGCCGCGACGTAGCCGCGTCCAGTGATCTACGTTTATTTTATCCGTTACGGATTCACCGTAGATCGCGACCATCGGCGCGTTCCGTCGAGGTACCGATGAACATTTGCAAACCAACGTGAACGTTCTCTGTTGGACTATTCGCGGAACGCCAAGTGCTCCCCTGTAAATCATTACACGGCCGCGACGGAGATTTCCTACTGGCGCGGACGAACGCGTAAAAATGATCGGCGTCTCTTCGATCGTTGCTGGTAAAGGGTTTCGTGACGGGAGAATAACGGCAGCAGCGGGACCGAGTCGCCACAGTCGAGCTGCGATCTCTCGCGCGTGAAAGAGTACGCCGAGAGGAAAGGTTAACGCTCGAATTTAAAATACGGTGCGCCTCCGCGATCGCGTAGTGGTTCCCCCCGGTGTCATCGCATGAAATGGTGATCCCGATCCCGACATATAGATCACTGGTCACCGGGCAATCGGATAAAACGATCGGGAGATTTCGTCACGTCGCGATACGCGATCGTAACTATAGATCCTTGAACGACTGGAAAAAAATGTTGCTCGTTCGAACGTGGGCGACTTCGACGAACCGTCGCGGTTTCGTTGCCGTGGATTTACGCTCGTACGGAAACTAGGCATGTCGCGTATGCGACCAGAACGACATCGACAGTAATCGTTAACTCGTTAACGGTAACGATACGTTCGGTGAAAGTATTACGAACGCGCAACAGATCGAATCATCGTGTGACGCATCCGTGTATCGCGATAAAGGAAAAAGATTTTACAGATGGGTACGTACGTACATACGCGCGCGTATAAACTGTGAGCGTAGCTTTTATCTGTAAATAAATATCGTTATCGTTTTAAAAAGAATCCGACGCGCGGTGATCTATCTAAATGTTACAACAAGTGTCATCGAAGTGTACGAGGCCTCTGAGCGAGACGAGCGAGTCGCGAAGGGTCGTAAAACCATTGTTTGTTCGACAATTAGCGATGCACGATTCGCACGGGATTCTGTTCCCAAGTGTTCTCTGCGTTCGGTATTAGTTCTATTCAGGTTTAAAAAGTTTCGCAAAATGCGCGTCGCGTGTCTGTTTGTGACGATTCTGGCCGTTGTTCGTGGACAGTCGGACGAAGGGTACGATCAGTCGTCCATTTATTATACCGAGCCGACTTTCGTTAATGCAACTAACGGCAATGCCAACGGCGTCTACACCGAACTACCCGGCGGCCACATCGTCAGGGGGCAACGGCTGTTGGAAAGATCGAAAAGCCCGTACCTGCTCCGAGAAGATCTGTTCGTGGATCGCGAGTGCGAACTGGTGATAGAACCAGGAGTGGAGATCCGATTTGGTCCCATGATCGGCATCACTGTTCGTGGTATCGTAACTGCAAAGGTAAATAACTTTAGAAAACGAACGTACGAACAATTTAAATAAGCAAATACGATGGGTAGATCAGTGTACCAGTGGTTTGTGCCGTGTCGTTCTATCCATCAAATTAATTATTATCTAGGGATGGCAATATTTTATTATAAACATCAACCAGCGCTCTCAAAACGATACAGATAGACGATGAGTCAAACGATCTGTTCGACCGTTGATTTTACAAACTCTTTTCTTGCACTTTTTTTGAATGCTATTATGTTTCAGGACTTTATGAGCGATACCCCAATTCTTGGCGTTATATTTTTACCTAGTTGATTGACGTTTTTAATTTTGGCGTTCGCGCTGTCCGAATACACGAGCAATTCAGCAAGAATTTAAAACAGATGCTGTAAACATGAATCACTACGACGTAGACGCGTTCCATGAGCTATCACGAATAATATACAGGGTGTTCGGCCTTGGGAAAAAGTTTAATGGGAGATTCTAGAGGCCAAAATAAGACGAAAATTGAGAATATCAATTTCTTGACTGAGGCTTCATTAAAAAGTTATTAAAAAATTTAATTAAAAAATTTCAAATTGTTCTGAAAAAATTATTTTTGGGTGCGAGGGTCAATTACAATCATTTTTGGTGAATACACATACCCCTGAAATCCTACCCAGTTTCGAGAAAAAAATTCGAGAAGGTGTGAAATTTTTCGACAAAATTAAAAAATTTCAAATTGTTCTGAAAAAATTATTTTAGGTTGCGGGGGTCAATTGCAATAATTTTTAGTGAATTGACCTACCCTCGAAATCCTACCCACTTTCTAGAAAAAAATTCAGTACGACCGGAACTTTAGACGTTAATAACTTTTTATCAAAGCCTCCATCAACAAATTATTATTCTTGATTTTCGTGTTATTTTGGCCTCTAGAATCTCCTATTAAAGTTTTTCCCAGTATGTATTATTTTCATTTTGAGACTAATAAACGGAAGTGGTAAAAGTTGCCCCATGTTACTCTATCTGTCCTATGCAAGAGGAGTACAAAATATCGAGTAGCAAGTTTTTAATACCGAGAGCTCCATATTGAATATCGATACTGACGAGGAAAGATCGCACCTGTGGGGTCATCGATTTTACTCAAAACATTCTGCCAACAATACCTAGAAATTTACCTCCCCGGATATGCGACACAGCACGTATTTCGCTTCCAAATGCATATTTCTGCGCGTACGTGTACGTTAATTACAATTGTAGTCGTGTTCGGGCAAACACGAGCTCATGTGCGTGTGTATGCTAACGTTGAATGAACATGACTCATCTAGATGTACGATTGTGCACGTGTTACTACGAATACGCCAGAAACGACTGCCGGTAATAATTCAAGTTCGTAGAAAATTTTATGATTCGGTTACCAACGAAATTTCGCCATTTTTTTACGCGATGGTTTTCTTCGCGAATATAAACGTTTTAGTATTAAGACTGGTCGACCGTATCGTTCCCTGGAATCGATATCACCATGGCACTGATAAGCAATAAAAATGTACACGTATTGGGATTCCCAATACCATGAACCTGAATCACAGAAAGGTGTGATTATGGATATCATTAGATCAGAGATTCGTACAGTGAATGAATTCCAAGGAAAGGCAAACATTTTGTTTTTCTCGCACACTAGCACGCTAATTCTCGCTTTCTACACAGTGCATTGTCCTGGCACGTGAAATATCATCCGGACAGAATGTATTCTCGCGGTAACATTATACATTGCCTTTAAAACTGTCTTTCCGGTACAATCGTAATCGCCGTGACTCTCGAGTACACTCAGCTTGTTTCGTCTCTCGTTACGCGCTACTTATTGTTAGCCTGCCACGCTTTTTAATGCAAGGAAAAACGGAGGTTCGATGTCCTTTGGAAAATAATTTCGCGATACCGCTGATAACTGGAATAATTACTAGCTTTGCAAAATCTGAAGTTGAAACTTCACGAGGTCTCGAGGTTCGTAGATTTCATTCCATTTCGCGAAAAAAGAAAAGAAACGTTAAACGATGACCGTAAAGGCAGGTATTGCAGGTATAGCAGGTACAAAGAGTTTCGGACCCTGCGTCTGTAAAGGACATTGAATGACCGGAAATTCCAGAAACACGCAAGCTGAGCTGATTGTTACTTTATTCGCATCACGTAGCTGCAACGTACGATTGTAATGCCTGCCATGATATATGTACACGCGCTGATGCACAGAACGGGTGTTATTAATATCTCAATACTGTACCACTAACTCATGCTTCAACCGTGATAAAACTGACGTTTTCTATTATTTCGTAAAGTCGGGTGGAGTAATTTCGATCACGGGGGCATTTACGACCACCCTTCATTGCCCTCGATATGAGAAAACAACATTCATTACATTATTCCGATAGCTTATCCAATTTTTTCGATCAATAAACATTTTATTTAAAAACTATATTAATTCCCCGTAACGCACTTGGACTTTTATTGTACAATCTACCCATCATGCATGGAATCCATCGAAGTGAACGTAGAAGAGGACGTAGAAGGTTGAGGAGATTCTAGCGAGGTGAAAGGAAAAGCAGTGGAATTATTCCAATCTGCCCTACATGTTCCACAAGATTGATAATAGGAAACCCTTTATAGTCATTACGAGCCACGTCTCTGTGTGAACGCTATGGAGCATTTGCCAGAGGTGGAATTGTTGAGAGTTGTTGTTATTGCTCGTTAAGTATGGAATCCAACAATATGAACGGGCAGAAGAGGTCTTATCGAGGTTCCAGGAAAACTAGTGGAAGTAATCTACTTAAACAAGGGATTTCTAATCGGAGCGTTTCCGTGACAGCAAAGCCGACGAAAGCCCCTGCAAAGAGGCGACTAATAGCTCGATTAAGAACGGGATGCGAAGAGCGTGCACAGTGTAAAAGGCACGAACGAGTGAATCAGCTCTGTGCTCACCGCCTCCGCCACACGGTGCGTCAGGTCACGGATCAAACGGCGGTTCTTGGCCTGAACTGTTAACCTTCGACCTCGCTAATCCTCTTAGGCTCGGTACGAGACGAGACCTTCCTCCACCTTGTACGCGTTCACGAATTAGGATCATCGTATCATTCTTGCACGATAGACGCTCTCTGAATTTCAGAAGCTTCTCCGAGGGACGGAAACTCGAAATAAATACTGATATTGCAGTATGAAAAATGCCTCCCCCTAAGATGCGTCTCCCTTGAAACGATCCAACCGACGATAGTCGAATTCTGTCTATCGAGTCAAATCAAGACTTTATCGTAACAGCAAAAAAGAAAGAACTTTTCCGAATGTCTCCTAAACAGGATACTGGTACTTAACCGGTTAACTCTTAAATACATTCGTGCGGGCCCAGGGACGACGCGATTAAACGAGACATTCGATAAAAAAAAGTACAGAGAAATACTTTCGATCAATCTGTTTAACACTGTGTAATAGCGCAAAGTAGAATAGTTTAAAATAAATTGAGACTTTTTAAAATAGCGAATTTCGTGTATCGAATATCAAGGACCGAGTATCAAGTGTCCGACAAATTGTTTGAAAGACCTAACGACGTCGGTTCAATTACTACTGGCATTTCCTGCTTTCAGGGGGAACCACACGCGCCAATCCTATTAACAGCAGCAGAGGCTAACAATCAGGTCCACCCTGTTGAATCGCCGCTTTCGATACGATTGGTCGACGGGCCAACGCCGTACGAAGGTCGTTTAGAGCTTTTCCATCGAAACGAATGGCGAGCCGTATGCACGAATTCGCGAAAGTAGGTATTCGCTTGTAGAACGATCATTAAGCCAGAGATAAATTATCAAGTTTATTACCGTGCTTCTAATACATTGACACCGTGTACAGTTGGACTCGAGCTGATTTAGAGACAGCGTGCAGACAGCTTGGTTTTCAAGGAGGGAGATGGTGGTCGTGGATGGATAGACAATGGCCTACAAAACCGCGACTTTTGTACGAGCAACCAGGCTGCAGAGGCACCGAGTCATCTTTAACGAACTGCGAGAGGTGGTCCGACAGACAGCTTGGCGGTGGCGTTTGTGGTAAAGTTTTATTAATTCTTAAAGAAATGCGCTTTGGGTAATCACAGACAAAACAAGAAATCGACTTCACGTGATTTTAGATTATCATCCCGATCTCGGTGTCGCGTGTTTACCTCGTCACGACGGAGCAACGAAGGCAATTAAACATTGGAGAGGTATTCGTTTCGAAGAAGCTTTATACGACCGACCATTGATACAAGAAAATACTCTCTATGTACGAAAATCGAAGTCTATACTACAGAACGTAGTGATAGAGTAAGCACTAAAAATATTTATAATTGACGTATGTAAAATAGAGTTTAAAAAATATAAATATCTCTTTAAAAGGCACGCAGGAACGGGTCGAGAATATAATGTCACATCCGCGATCGACGTGGAAGGCGTTCCACCACAAATGGAATCGATTTCGGTCCTCCATGCCGCCTTTACGGGCATTAATGTCACCATCCCGAACGCTCCTGTTATAATAAATAATTGTACCATTCAAAACAACAGAGGTAATCCCTCTGTGGCAATATTCTATCGATGTAAGACTACATTTTTTTTATAGATACAATCTGTACAATTATTCATTTTCAGGATACGGTATCTACGTGAACAGTTCGTCCGGAATGGCGCACGTTAATGAGTGTTCCATATTGGATAATGGAGCGGATGGAATCAAGTATGTTCACTTCGACGAACGGCCCGATGATAAATTAGATCGTACAGAAGTCTTCGATTTATGCACATTTCCAACGACTACTAGTCAAACCTTTCCCCTTATTATATCCATGCAGCAGAGCAAATACGCACCCAACATGAAACGCTGCCCGCAAGTAAATAATCTTATCTATACATAAATAAATCTGTAAGGGCGGGTATTCTCGTAGCTTTACATTCTGCCCAACTGTGATCTTGTCACGTTCGATCGAAGCACAGTCAAGATATTGGAACGTGGATGTTTCAGCACATCTTTACAAGGCCAGGACACGTGTTGACGATGCATTTTTTACAAATGAAGACCGATAGAAACGATAGTGCGATGATAGAAGTGTACGACGGTATTAGCGTGATGGAAAAGTTATTAGCCAGAGTGCGAATTAAAAATGGCACGTTGCCTCAGAGCGTCACGACGACCCGTCAGAATTTGTACGTGAAATTCATCGCTGAACCGCGTACCAATACAATCGTTTTCGTACGATTGCTTTCGGGCTATAGTAAGTCTTCGAGGATCTCAATAACATGTGTGTCTTTATATTATAAAAATTGACTGTATTGGTACGTTCCAGAGAAAACGTACGATCTTAACGTGACTGGTAGCATCATTGCTGGCAATAATGGAAGAGGAATCGCGGTGGAGAAATTACGATCGGCTCTGCACGTTCAAGAGACTTCTGTGTCTAGCAACACACACGTGGCTGGCGTGCATGTATTAGGCGGTGCTGCCGACGTAAATATAACTGGCAGCCGTATATCTTTCAACACGGGCGACGGCGTTAATATCACCCACACGGGAGGGAACCGTAATGTGTCTCGTACGAGCATTTCCTCCAATCAGGGTTACGGATTTGCGGTGTGGCTGAACGACAGTTCCGCTACCGAATACGTGTACTTCAATCAGGCCACTGTGATCGAGTATTCGCAAATATTCCGGAACAAGGATATTAGTATTCTTGTGAGTACATTATTGTACATCTTGGCTATTACTAAAATATGCAACTCCTCTCTTTGAATTGAATTCTATTTCTTCGTTGTTCAATGCCGTTTGATTTTGCCTTTTCTCAGTTGCTTGGAACACCTTGTATTTTTAACAGTGTATAATGCACTCCTAATGTCCATTCCGTCTACAGGTTGGCAATGCAACCGGCAACTCCTACGTGAACGTGTCGGGTAATTGGTTCAATAGCAGTGCCGAGACGGCGATACAAGTGGAGTCCAGTTGGAGGCAGAACGGAGGGTTGTTAAGGCTCCAAATTGGCCACAATTCTTTCGTGCAAAACGCCAAGTTTGGAATTAAACTGAGCCCCGCCCTCAACATGGAAGCGGTCATCGAGCACAATAATTTCAGAGAACAATCGAGCGGTTGCATATTAATAAAAAATCCGCTCTACGAAGAGTTTAGCGTCCTTCCTGTGGATATTATCGTTCGACACAACGAATTATACAGCAATCGCGGCGCATTTGTGGTCAGCATTGGCCTCTCGCCGTACAGCGACGTACAGAAATTACTGTTCACGAGAAATTTCTTGCGCGACAATCGTGCCCGTGAGCTATTCGACGATGGGAACTCAATGAGATCCAGATTGATACCGCGTTCCAGAGTAGCGGCCGTCGTCGTCGTTTCGTCGAGCAACGTGGAAGTATTTCGGAATATTCTGCACAATCCTGAGTCACGATACGAGATCGGCTCTCATCTAGAGGACCAGAGTAAAATTATTAATTGTACTTACAATTGGCTTGGATTCGCGGAAGAGAACAAAATATATGAACGACTGTTCCACAGGTGTGTTGCGTAATTCCACGTTCTTAGTATGTAAGTCGATGGAAGAGCATGACTGCATTCTGGAATAGATCGTTAACGTCTTGTTAAATTTCAGAAAGGACAGATACAATCTGGCTAAAATCGAGTATTTGCCTTACCTGCTGCACAGCAGCAATCCAGGGGCCAACACGATCATTTCGAATCCGACGTTCGTGCCGCAATTCGTTACACCCGGTACAAACTTAGTCGGCGGCGAAGTCGATGGCCTCGAAACATTGAAGGCGGGAGAATATATCGTCGAACGCGATATCAATGTACGACCAAGCGGTAAACTGATTCTCCACCCTGGAGTCACGTTGCGTTTCCCGCTGGCTGTAGGGATGATGGTTGCTGGCAGACTGGACGCCCGTGGCAAACGACCGAGCGACATTTTGTTCACCTTAAAAGAGGAAATCGTTATGGACAGCAACAACGACACACTGACGAACGAAGGACTTAGCCAAATGAACGAAATGGAGCCGTCTGTACGACTTCTCGGAGGGAAAACGAATCTCGAAGGAAGACTACAGGTATTAGCTAAGGAAACACTGATCATTCACGATAACCAGACGATATCTGTTTTCGATAGGTAAAAGTTGGTGAAAAATGGGGAACTGTTTGTAATTATGGTTGGACGATCCGCGACGCGGCCCTCGTTTGTCACCAATTAGGTCTCACTTTGGATCCTGACAATTGGCTCATGGAACGTTCACAGATTCCAAACGCGGGTATCAACGAAGACATTATTCTTAGTAATGTTAGGTGCACCGAGGACGATAACGACATATCGAGGTGTCGAGCAGAAACGGAACAAAGTTTTGAAAATTCTTGTACTCATGACAACGATGTGGGTGTTAGGTGTTCGGAGGCTGCTTGGGCTGGCCTTCGATTGGGACCATTGGCTCAGAGAAGCGATCTCCAATATGTGACCATCGAAAAGGCAGGATTGCTCGATTATATCACGAATTCGTTCAAGCCAGGTAACTTCTGTAATAACAAAATCATTACTTCGTTAGAAAAATACTTAAATCTTTGCATTACAGCATTGCAAATCGATTTCTCGCGACACTCGTTGGACAGTGTCAGAGTTATTGATAATCTACAAGATGGTTTAGGAGTTCTGTACTCGGATATATATTCTGCGGACGCAGTGAACACTGTTAGAAACAGCGACTTTTCGCACAACGGTGGCAGTGGTATCAGTTTCAAACAATTGGGAATGAAAATCGACAATTCCAGAATTGAGAATAACAAAGTTGCTGGAATCAGGCACAATCCCGCTCTATCTGCTGTCCAGCAAAGAGAATTCGCGGGCTGGTTTTTGCGAGTACCAGATGCAATTGAATCTTCATACGATCCAATAATCATAACCCACAACACGCAAGACATCGTACTCGCCAATGAAGAAACCAAGTACTTGGTAACTGTTAAAATGAACAGTGATCCAATTCGACAACGTATCTACATTAGAGTAAGTGACATTGTTAATCTTTCGATTACTATAACTCCAAGAAAACAGTCTCCAAGGAAATTCAACTTAGGCACGTAAAAATAGAAGGTTCAACTTTTATTATAGCTTCTTTTCTTAGAATTATAATAATTCAAAGATTAATAACGCAGTGTAGTTACTTGTTTTGTACGAACGATTAATTAAGTGATCTTTGTGAATCTCACAGTGCAGACCGGGATACGTAATCGGTATACAGCTTCTCAATCCTATCGAGAATCGTAGTACAGAACAGATCATCCTGCACGATTCGCAATACGGCGATTCCAGTCGAGATGTTTGGCACGTGAAACGCGATTTATCGGTATTCCCCGTGACGTCTAGTTCGTTCGCTGTGGTTTTGGAATATGAAAGTGGTACGAACGCGCTCGGTGGTGCTGTTATGGTTATTACAGCTCTGCAGGCCCCGATACAGGTACATACAGAAATATTAAACGCTTGCGCTATGGTGAACCTAATACCTAAACTACGTTTACAGGATGTACGAAACAAAATCGTAAGAGGACCCATTCCAACCTTGCTGGTTACAGAGTCTAAAATTAAGAACAATCGAAGGGGCATACTGGCGTCGTACTACAATAGATATTTAGACGAAATCGGTGATCATTTTCTACGAAAAGCCAACGAGACTATGCAATTGATCAGCTGCGAGGTGTCGCACAATCAGGAAGAAGCAATTTACGTATATTCGCCGCACTGGAATATCTTTCAAACAAACATGTCTGAAATCTCAATCCATATCAACAACAGCCTAATCACGGATAATGGTAAAGGCGTATATCAATTCAGTCGCGACGCCAGACAATCCAATAATCTGTTTCACTGGATAATGCAAGATAGTACCATAGAAAGGAATCGTAAGGGCGGCTTCGAGGTATTATTGCCCGAGGTGTGGCAGTACAATGAAAACTTCACGCACACGCTGTACTTCGGCAACAATACTTGGCGAAACAACGAGCAATTCGGTTTCGTGGTGGACGGTCATTACGCTACCTTGAACATTTCTCACAATCGGTTCGAAGGGAACCGTTGCAAAACCGGCCTGATCTCTGTTCGCGGAATGGAAAAGAGAATGAGAATCGACAATAACCGTATCTCGAGCAACACCGGTGTCTACATGGTGGAGTTCAAAGCAGACAGTCAGTCGGAAATTCTGGGCGACGTCGATGCTCGTTTTTACTACAACGAGATCAAACGAAACAGTTACGATCTGGTTCGCATGGGACCCCGTCGCACGGACGACAGTCCAAGTTACGTGGTTGGCTTCCACGGTATTCAAAAGGTACGGATAAACAGGAATTTGTTCGGCGAAAATTCTTTGGACTACGAATTGTTAGCTGGTATCAGAACTGCCAAGATCAACAACGAAGTCGACGTGACCGAAAACTGGTGGGGAACTCCCGACGACATCGACATTAGGTAAACCCCATGAAAAATATTTAATTTCCCACGAATCAAGGTTTAAGTTTCCAAAATCATTATCTTGTTCTTGGGATTCTATTTTCAGACGAAAGATATTCGATTTCGACGACTGGAACGATCACGCGGTGGCACGTTATCGTCCTTTCTTAACGAACGATGCCCTCGATTCCTCTATTTCCGCATCTTGGCAGATCGCAAGAGAGATAGACTTGGACAATTTGGGCGGACGTATCGTGGAAAATTTATCCATACAAGCCAGGGATAAACCTTACGTCGTACGATCGGATATCACCGTTATGCCGGAAGCTACGTTGCACATTTATCCGGACGTCGTCATGGAGTTCGCCCCCAACGTCGGTATCCTTGTCCTTGGCACTCTGAAAGCCGTAGGTGCACCCGGTCACGAGATTATAATGAAGTCGATGGAACGTAGCAACGCGAATGAGGCAATGATCGTGAAACCCACTAGAACCTCTGGAAACGTCGTCTCAGTATCTGAGGAAACGATTCGTCTTTGCAAAGACGGTCGTTGTTCATCCTTGTACAACGAAGGTACTGTTTTTGGTTCAGATTAATAATAGAGATGCTAGTCTTTTGACGATACAAGTTTCTTTTTTTTGGTACAACAACTTCACTGCATCGTTACAGGATTTCTGGAATTCTTCAATAAAACAACCTTGCAATGGATACCGCTGTGCGATACTAGATTCACCGAAAGGAACGCACAAGTGGCCTGTCGACAATTAGGTCACGACACCCTTAATGTCTACGTATCGTACGATCGTAGATACGAATTGCATCCCGGTTCTCTGATACGCGTTTGGTCTTGGCCTGAACCACTACAGGTATTGCAACGAGTTATACAAAACTTTCCCGAACGATGTTAAAGAAATCGGTGCCTGTACATAATGAATCGTTTCAGTGCATTGGAAAGGAAGAGAAATTAGAAGACTGTCAGATTAGATTGAACGGTCAACTGTTCGGGCATCGACACGAGTGCTCGTGGGACAACCAATTCGTCTTCATCAGTTGCGGGAAAAGAAATTTGGACGACGCGTACGATTACTGGGGTGGAATACGTATCGCAAACAGCGAGTTTGAGCATCATTTGTACGAGCATCGGATTCACGACGTTGTTACTCACGAGACAGTGAGACGCGTCGAATCGGTTCTGAAACATATCAACATTACTGGTGCTGGGATTCTGCATTTCGAGAAATCGGCTGCAGTGCAAACAATTATGAAATCTCCGGCGATAATGCAAGTTAACGTAACGCGCAGCGCCTATCATGGTTTCAATGTTATATCACCGACTCATACGGTTAGTATCGAAGTAGGTTCACCCTACAAAAATTCTATCTCTTGTTTACTAATTCATTCGTTGATTCGATAGGTTGAATTGTTATTCAATGTTGTCGATAACGTGCTTGGAAACGGTGTGAATATACTCTCGATAACGGGGGAAGGACGCGAAGCCGACGAAAGTTCATTTACTCCAATTAAAGATCTTAATATTCCTTATCACCTGTTCAGTATGATTGATATATGCGATACTACTAAAGAGATCACGCTCGAAGAACGAGTGATAGTTTATTTCAAGTACGACAATTACCCTGTAAACTGCGTTAAAATTTTCCGTAGCGCTTACAGGGCCAAACCCTTTGGATTCAGGTTTGTATTTTCTACAAATAAAAGGAGAACCGTTTCTCCGTGATCGTTGAGGCTAATTATATATTTTTTAGGCTCTTGCAGTTTAATCTTTTCAATTCTACCGGGAAGCCTGGCCGTGTTGACAGTATAACATTATACGATGGAGATATTTATAACGTAACTGCCAAGAGTATAGGTCATCTTGAAGCTAATAGCCCCGATGAAAAGAAACTATTCAAAACCCAAGGACCCAGTCTCAGTATAAGACTGTTTGCTAACGGTGCAAGCAACGTACACGGATTTATCGCGGAAGTAGTTACCCTGCCGATCTCTGCCATTGGATTTAGTAAGTCGAATTATCGAAAACTCACAATTTAGATAGTCGATCTGTTCGTTTATGTCTCGGTTTTCCTCTTCAGATCGCGATGTACAACATAACGTTTCTTATTCCATAATATCGAATTGCCGCGAGGGAGCGATAAAATATGCTAGCGCCGGCGAAGTAAACGCAATAATGACTCTCGAACGCAATCAGTTCACAAACAATTGCGAAAAGCTCTATGGTAATTTTTCAACTTGCAAATCTGCGCTATGGTTGGACGTTCAAAATACTCAATCTTTATACTTTAGAGTAAGTAAGAAATGAAGTTGATTTGAAGATTAGAAGATATTCTCTAATTACCGGCGAAAACTTCATAATTATGTTATCCTTGATATTTCAGAACAATTTAGTTCAAAAGAATCAAGGTGGACTTTCCATTCGCGCCGATTCTAGAGGTTCAGCGACTTCTTTGAAAGGATGGATTCACAATAATCTTTTTGCAGAGAACTTTAACAGACCCGCACTGTACGCGTAATACAATATCGTATTCAATTTTGTTCTTCGAAGCTAACTTAAAAATTGAATTACTCGCCTTCTTTTACAGATACGTAGAGGGTCGTCAAAGCAGTCCATACCAGGAAGTTACTATATTTAGAAACTACTTTACGAAGAACAACGCTCCTTACGACAATAATATTATTTTGAAACAAGTAGTTAGCAACATGACGCTCAATTATTTACATGGCAATCTTGGTGCACATCTGTTAGAAATTTCGGGATTCGAAAGGGTTCGTTTGCCCATCTACCAAAGCACATCCCACAATGGTTTTTACAAGTACGTATTCTTCAATTTAAATACTTTAGTGTAAATATTGCATCCATTTATTTTACGACGAAAAAATGTTTCAGAAACTATGCAGTAAACCGTGATGGTCGTAGCACAATAGTAGCTGGAACCCCTGGTCAACAATACGTCGACAATGTCTTTTTCAACCCAGATAATGATTATGAAATGCTCACAACGAATAGATCACAGTTAGTACACCGATCTGTATATTCTTTAGTACTGTCAGTTAGAAGAATTATGATAAAACAATATATTTTAATTGTACAGGCAATTGGAAATGTGGAGGTCTCACGTGGATGCAAGGCACAATTGGTGGGGGTACAACGAAACGTTAGCGGTTGCAGGTAGAATAAGGGATAGAGGAGATTCTCCAGAATTGCTGCAGGTCGATTATCAACCTTTTCACATGAGCAATTTGTCCGTCCTGAATGGAAAATGTCCACCAGCGTGGGATCTTGTGGGCGACACGTGTTACATATACATTGGTGCTCCAATGGATTTCTATAGCGCTCGCGATTTTTGCAGGGTGAGATATCAATTAACAATCCACCATTAACAAATATCATTACATGATATCTATTTTCATGCCTTCTAGTCGGTAAATGCATCGATGCCATTTATTATGGGCGATTATTTGGAGCTATGGCAATTTATACGAAAACAACAGGAACGTTACGATTATTCCGATCGTGCTTGGATACAGCAACTGGATCGCGTGGATCAATGTACAACCTTCACGTATCAAACGATAGAGATCGATCACTGTGCTCAACGAAGTCCTTTTGTTTGCGAAATTGGTACGTTTCCCGATTTTTGTAATTATTATAAAATAGTGTATCAAAAGGATACAACGAGATAGACACTTTATCGTTGCAGATCCTAGAGTGAATATCGATCCTTTATCGTGGAGAAAAGATATCGTTGCCGTGGCTGTGCTAGGAGCAGCAGGCATAGCACTCGCTTTACTAACAGCTGCGATTGCACTGTGGGTGTCTAAATCGAAGAGGCGAAATTTAGAAAGGCTGGAAAGGCGAAATTCTATCAGGCAATCCCTACATTCGTTGCGATCGGTTGGCTCTACTTCCGGATTCACAGAACTCGCTTATCGACGTAAACCTATTACGGTGATGATTGCTTCTACAATAAATAAGTTGACATAGCAAAATGCAATATCTATTATCGCAAACTCTGTTTTCAGACGAAACATTCCACGGACACGCTGAATTCTAAATCCTTGGACTATAGGAGAATGTTGAACGGCGGAAGCATAGATTCGATGGACAAGTCTCAGTTGAATTCGTCGATGGAAGACAATCAAAGCTACGACGTGTACGAAGCACACAATCCACGGTACTCGCCAAGTACCAGCGACTTCAAGAGCACTGCCCAAAAATACGGAGCCACTCCAAGCGGAGACAATCCGGTTTTCGACCTAACTTATCGCAACGAAGGCTTTCGAAATCACTCTACGTTCGCTTCGAGAACTACTAACGATTGGCCTCTATCTAATACCGAGACGACCACAGACGAGACTCCTGCTGTGGACGCCACCCACGAAAGCTCGTACCTTAATAACACGTCCACGCTTCCATTGCATTCCAGTCTCGCTTTGACCGATTCGATCAGCGAATTGAAACGCGACATCGACACATCGGCCTCCTACAGCCCTATGGATTACGATGTGAGGCGTAGCTACGATAATGCTACGTTACCGAGTCAAACGTCCGAACCTGTACCCGAATACGCTCCAGATTTCAATCCCCCGATACCACCGCATCCCTATCATCATTTCGACGAGGGTAGACCCAGAAGCGAAGCACTTCTAGAAACGAATCTCGACAACGGCGAAGAGAAACCTTTACGTTCAAAGAGCGAGGCGTTACTGGAGACCAATCTGGACGTGTTTCTACCAAACGAGCCTACAGAATTGACGCAACTCTCGGCTGGAGCCAGAAGTAAAAGCCAACCATTGGAAACGGCGATGTAAACTACCGATCGGAAGTTACTATGAAGCTATTTGCAGGTGTACGTGCCTAGAGACTGTAACTCTGAACGCGATCTTAAAAGCAAACCCACCGAACTTAACGTTTAAGACAATGGAGCCTAAGGGGGACGAGTGCAACGAAACGCTGTCGGTTATTTTAAAGAAACGTTCGTCGATCTATGTTCTTCCCGATACGACTTACAAGGGATGATCCTGAACCCGGAAATTCATAAATTCACACGCTCTATATATCCCTAAAGTTTCAAAATTTTCTGAATCTCCGGATTAGGGATCGTCCCTGGTTAGCATTGATTTAAAGGCAAGATCTCAATATTCGGTTGGCGCTGAACTTCAATGCAAGATTCTTTTTATAAACGATCCTCAAGTTGAACGGATTGTACTCGAGCACAATCGCAAGTTGTACCTAATTATGTAGCATAGTGCATTCACTGATCTATCGCGCGTAGTAGGCAAAATTATTTCTTCTAATGCATTCTGTACAGAAAATCGTATTATATCATACAACGATGCGAACGATGGTTCGCAGTTAGAGTAAGTTCAAAAGTCAGTTATGCGTTCTTGAACGGACACTTAACGCACTTTGTATAATTTATCGTTTTGGAAACTGTTTGGACACGAAATCATGAGGGAATATACGTCGATCTTATCGAGATTGATTAACAAGGTTCAAGATAAGCGGGGACTTTATACTTGTATGATTTTTATATTGATATTATTCCAGCAAAGCTATACCGAAATATCAGTATCTTTGTAATACTGAAACCGATATACTATCGAATAAATACCGGTATTATTTCGGTGTAAGTCTCTAATGATAAAAAAGAGAACACGAGAAAGAAAATTTAGCGATAGAAAAATTTAAAAAGTTGTTATAAATGCATGGTACTACACTGCCAAACCGTCGAAGAGTATGCGTTTTATACTCGCAGAGTGAGATGTACTCGCGTGTTCACGTTGTGATAGATAACTCGTCGGAGTATAAATTATATTTTAGTCTTTCTAGCGTAATCATGGTTCCGTTTGGACAGAGGAATTGTCCATTAAGGAATACTATATCTACCGCTTAAGTTTGATTCGATGCACGAATTATTTAATAGATATAGTTTTCCTTAAACTAGGTGATCTCACCAAGCGCCTTCAACACGAATTTTACATGCATTCTATTGTAATAGATTATCCGTCCGTATACATATACATATAGGTCTATTGTATGTACAAGCGACATTGCCTGTTTAGGTATGCAATACTTGTGTATTTATGTATGTATAGATATACAGATACTAAACGATATTTTTCAGTGAATCAACGTAAGACATTTCATTCATATTTTTTATACAGTTATTAAAGAATGATAGCTCAATGGGCAAGTGCGTTCTATGTGAATTTATTCTTCCAAAGAAGGATTGTACAACTCGTGGAGACACTGGTTTTTAATTTAAGCAGTCGAGCGCAAATATCTTTATATATTTATACGTTTTTACAAGTGAAAAAAGCATTTGCAAAACAAAAACAAGCGTTGCACGTTTAAAAAATATTTTTCAAATATTTTCGACGCGTTCTCAAGGCATAATATAATATAATTGTTCGATTTTAAAATATAGGTAATTTAATTTGTACAGTTTTCACGACAGAACTAATAAACGAATTGCATCAATTAGAAAGAAACGTTTTTATAATTAACCGAGTCCCGTTAATGCATTCTTTGATTCAAGGTGGCAAACGAAATGAGAATAGCGGGATCATTTATTTTCTAAGTGTTATAATTAAATAGACACTTCGACGTGTGCGTACAATATATTACACGATATAATGAAGGGGTTGACGAATAAATTACGGAAGACTATTTTAAAACAATATCGAATATATTAATATCGTTAATAACATTATTAAATATCGGGATCAGATTACTATTCGTCGTAGCCGTTTTCTTAGACCGCAGAAACGATCAATCAACAGCGATAGTTCGTCTACGTTCACAGTAGACGAAAGTTTTTTTTTTTTTTTATTATTTTTGTATTTTCGTATTTTAATAAAGCTCTCTGTGTGCTCGCAACGTTGCTCACGTACAAATAAAAAGGCTCTGCTCGTTTCGCGCCTTTTAAACGCGATATTTTTGTTTTGTTTTGTTTTTTTTTCATCTAAACATACTGCAATCTTATAAAAGTAAAATTGCAAATGTATAATATGTACAAATTTCTGTTAAGCTAACACAAATAGGAGAGTCACGCCAAGATCGAATTGCCAGATTCCCTTTAGCTATGGAATGATTTTGTTCAATTTGCAAAAATCATCCAAATATTTTGCTCCAGACTTTCATATTGAATAGTTTCTTCGTAAATTTCGACATAGAAAAAAAGTCTTAAAGAAACTATCCTGACTACCAGGAGAACATCTTTAGTTAGGAACTATCCTCGTAGGACGTGTAGTCAGGAACTACAATTATTAAATCAGAAATTCCTGGTGGAAACTATTATAATATTTATCTGTATGGGAAGAGAAAAGGAACTATGACGTAGATTGTATGGAAAAAAAAATCTAATAAAACTTGAGACACAGTAGATACTAAAAAGAAACAAAAAAAAGAAACTGGAGCAAAATTATTCGAACAGACTTTGTCACTAAGGCAATACTTTTTCTGAAAATGTATTATTTTTGATCGATTCCTTTGATGTACCACGGTACGGAAAGCTCATTCATTTGATCCCTATTACGCACGTTACAACAAAAACAGAAGGAAAATTATTGCACAAATTGTACGAGACAGCAGGTACAGCAACGAGAAACAGTACCAACGAATGTGATTTGTTCGTTGCGCTCGTTAACACGTAGCACTGTTGCGCCTATACTTTAACATACTTATTATATGTAAAAAAAAAAAAAAAAAAAACTTAAACGAACGAACTCGTCTACTTACGAGAGATAACATCAACTCGGAGCACTCGTACTTTTCGAATCGTCTCGTCACACTTCATTACACTTCATCGACAAGAATCGTTGGATAAAATATAACAAACTGCGTATCAGTAACGGTTTCTGGCGCGTACGTTCAATGAAAAAACTTCAGGTACGTTTGAATCGAGAGTTCGATAGTCGTGGTATTCGAAAATGTCTCGATAGTTATCGATCAAACCTCGTATTACCTGTCCCGCCCAGTGTAACAACCTTTCTCTCTCTCAACGTTACACTTCGAATATTATATGCAAAACTATATTCGTTTAATTGAAAGTAGAAACATACGACATTACTCCATACTTTTTAGACCGGAACGTACGCTCAACTTTTTGGCAATTATTAACAACACTCATAACATCGATTAACGATTATCGATTAATCCAAGCTCATGTCGAAACCTAGCTGTAATAATATTCATTAAGGACGTATATGTATATCTATTATTCGTATAATTTGCATATATGTATAATATGTTCGCATCGCAAGAAATATAAAGTATTTTATCGAATGTAATTCTTAATTTCTATTAATAGAACGAGCCTGGGCTCATCAAGCGCCACTCGTTCTTTACATCTAAAATTGCACCTTTTTTGTACACGAGCGCCGTTAGCAGTAACAGGAACAGCGAGAAGGAACATGATTTCCAAGTTAACGGAGAAAAATGTCCCTGACTCAAATTTTTTTATACGAAGTATCTGTAATTAATTTCTTTCCCTACCCTCTCCTCACTCGGATTCATAGATGCTAGGCGACAACTATACGATCGTACATGAACACACGCACACGTTTTATTAGCGCTTTGTACACGCATTGGAGACATTCGTACAACTACGAATATCGTTACACGATTAAAAATTAGCTACGAAAGATATGAATGTATTTTCGAGAAGGGGGAGGGAGGCTTAAAGAGAGTAAATAGCTCAATGGGGGAAAGTAAGATTGAGAAATCGTGCGTGAAAAAAAACGCTCGAGAAAAGAACCGTTTTCATAAATACGTACGAACTAATTACGTGATTGAGCGATCAGTTCATCTCTGGCGTTCACACTCTTGACCCAAAAGGTTACAACATATCTCTTATCAACTTGTACAGGGTGTATAGATAATACACGGTATAACCGAAAAGGGTGATTTCTCGTGCAAAAATAAGTTGCAAATATGGAGTAGACTTTGTTTGTACGAGATTTTGTTGTCGATCTAACTTACTGATAAAAGTTATGAGATAAAGTTTGTTTTTTTTTTTGACTCGGCATTAATTGTAATCGTTATACAAGTATATTTGAGAAAAAACTTATCGTGTATTGACGTATGAAACGTTATCTTTTTATCCCAGTTCTAATTTCAACCTATGCAAACGATTTCTTTTTTTTTTTTTTTAATTTTTGATGGTAAGTGTGTTTTTCACTGGAAAATTGTCCCTTTTTGGTTATTCCTCAAACTACTGGACAACTTTGTATGTCGCGTAACTATGTAAAAACCTTGATCAAGTGTGCATCGAGATACACACGGCGAAATCGATCGTATGCGCGAATCAACGATAAAAATTGGCCCGAAGGAATAACGTACTAACGGAAGACGTTCGTAATGTTTGCTGTTACGTGGCGTGTCCCGACGCAAAAAAAATCACGACGCATTGGCAACGCGATTTGCAACCTTCTACGACGATTCAAGCAAACCGATGAGTCGGTAGCCAGCGTCAGACGACGCTTTACAGTCGAATAATAATTACTTTAGATTGATACACAATGTATTTAAACATATAGCGAATCAACGATAATAAATGTTATCGTTCAAACAACAATGCTCGACAGGGTATATATTAAATTTCATATTAAAACTTTAAATTAAATTAAGTAAAAGTCCTACGATAAAAGCGCCATTGCGCGTTAATTCATGTCAACGACGACGATTGTTCGCGCGGTCATGTTGAGAAAGTGTCAACGTGGTCCGATTAGAGTTAGGATTATTCGAATATTTTACAAGCATTCGGAATGCTACGAATAAACTTCGAATGTTTAAGTATCCAAAAATTACCAGACAAGTAACATTTTTTCATCTCGTGTACTTATTTAGTATTCTTGCTACTCCTTTCGTTGACGAGGCTTTGCTACTATTTTCTATAAATATATTAACTTCTCTTTATCGTAACAAAAATGTATAGAATGTTAATTAAACTTAACAAGAATTAATAAAATGTCCTAAATGAATATACTCAGCGTAATTCGAATATCCGAATGCAGAAAAAATCGTCAAGTAGTCCTAGCCCTAGGTCCGACGAGTTCGATTGCGGCGCTACGTCACGATACTCGGAAAGAAACGTTGTATAATATACGTCTGTACAAAATAAAAGCTAGTCGTCGCGTGTCAGATAAACAGATTCCGAGTTTACCTCGCCATTAGTTGATCGAATAAATTATTTTCTATATTTCACCGCCAATTCTTGCGTCTTAGATGTGACAGAAACGATCAGGATGGCTAGCAGGATCTTTTAGCTGCACCCCTATCACTGCTTCACGACGGTTCAAAGATCTTAAGTGGCATTAAATATTATTTCGATGGCAATTTTGAGAAAATGATCATCTACTGGCGAGGCGATTCTACGAACCGCACGCCGCGATCGTTACTTTAGAGGTCCTACACGGAACGATCAACGTCTGCTACTTCTAAAACCTACGTATTACTGATACCAAGACAACCAGATAACTATTCAATTATCGGTTGACTCTTTGCTCCCGGAACCGGACCATGTAACGCTTTGATGCTCGGACGCAGAGCGAGAAACGTATTCACGTAATCTCATAAGTAACGCGAGTACTTTTCTCTTTTCGGAAAGAACGAAATAAGACAAATTAGGTAACAGTCGAGAAACCACGATAGAAAATAGGATATCTGTGTATCGATGGATCAACGACTGTAAATAAATTGTTCTATGTTATCCTTTATGAAAAGACAAAATGTACGCGTACTGCTTACCGAAATGACCTAATAGAGAGGGCGTAGAACTGGGACCCAGGAATAACGAGGATCAAGGAGAATAGAGAACGCGCCGCGCGTGTACTCTCTCAAGGCTACTGAAACGAACGACGAGAAAGAAACGACGTCACTGCGCTATGCTACGACGACTTGCATCTGTCTCTAGACTAGAAAGAAACGTGACACCCGGCGACACGTTTGATTTAAAAGGGAAGCTTTATTCGAAGATGAGGATCGTGAAATCGTGTCGCGGTGGATATCCCCGCTCGAGGCCTCGTTAATGGCCGCGATGCACTCTGATCGGTACGAAGGTGTCGAGACAACGTCTCCCGATCGTACGAGCAAAGAGCAGGAAAGACGTAACGTTAAGTTTCTGTCGTGCGAGGTTAAAGTTTACGGGCGCTTGACTCGACTCCGTCAAATATCAACAGCGAGGCAAGCGCTTAGAAAGCGGATCGCCGTACGAGTTTTCACGGGCATGATCATCAAACCATGAAAACCTCGACGAACGGACTGCATTCCGCTTGCGGAGGTGCAGAAACAGGTACACGTTTCTCCAGTTCCATTCGCGGAAGGAAAGTGTCGATACGTGATTCTGCCGTTGGTGTGTTAGCCGTGGGCACTGTCGCCCCCGGTGCGAGTTGCAGACACTCTGCCGGGGTTAACTGCAAACGAAATTATATTCCAATTATCGGATCTTGTTAACGACAAAGTACCTAAATGTGCATGCATGTAATAAATCAGAACATTATTCGAACGCCTGCTGTACCAGCACGAAGATTGAGAATCTTCCTTGACGAGAATAAGAAAATAAAGACAGGACACTTACCAACGCTGCTTGCTGGGGAATCGCCGCGATACCACCAACGTTCGCCGGATTATAATAATTAGTCGGGCTGACCGGCGGCGAAGGGTAAGGCCAGTAAAAAATTGGAGGCGGATAAGGTGCCGCAAACTGTGGTGGTCCGCGCGGTAGCATCGCAGCCGCAGGTGGAAATATCGCGACCGGCGGTGGTGGCAACATCGTGCCTCCTAAAGGGAAGAACAAGGCATACAATCAACGTTCGATCGAATCCCCTCCGATCGATCGTATACTAACGAAAAGGACGAAACGATCGGGAGCAACGATCCGAAAGTTCCTCCCTCCATTGCTCCGCGAGGAACTTTTAAGATCGCTTGAATGGTTACCAGGGACATTAAACATTTAAAAAAAAAAACCCTTCCGATGATTCGATCGTTGCGTTACACCAAACCGATCGCGTCTCGAATACGAGCCCGAAATATTATGCTCGAAGCGCGTATTAAATTTTTTTATAGCGAGAAACTTGCTCGTGGATTAATAGACTCCCGATAAAATGAAAAAAAAAAAAATAATAAAAAATCTGATAACACCCATAGATTCTATGTATGTACAAACATAAGAAGAGTGCCCAACTATGTAACCACACCACGATTCGTGGTCGATGACATCGTGCAGAAAAATAAGTAATGAGCTTCTAGTTTTCTGTGTATTAAATCGGTGATTCTGATTTCAATGTTCTGTTACATGTATTTTCTGTTTTCTTTTCTTTTATCGACGTTCCCGCAACCTGCACGATTTCACGATTAATTTGACGATTTTCTACGGTCCGTTCGAGTCTTAGAATCTCTTTAGAATCAGTTTTTTTTTTTACGGGATTTTTTAAAAATTATCTTTTTCTTTTAATACTTTCGGTAGTTGTCGTGGACTCGCTCGGACCGTATAAAAGCCCGTCATCCAAAGGAATAATGATTTGGACTTGGCCTACCTGGAAGCACAGAAGTTAGTATTTGTAGATCCCGCTACCAAACAGCAATCGACACTGCACCATTGTAACACGATATATACGTATGTTTTATATATATGTAGCACCAACTTGCGATTTCGACCCCTCTGCCAAATCACCAAAATTCACTCAAACTCTCCCTCTCTCTTCTTGCTTCCCTCTCTCAGACTTTTCCCACTCGCTCTTTCTCTCCCTTCTCTTCTCCCCAGCGTATTAAAGAAAAGCCTTTTTGCGTGCGATCTTCGATGACACAATGAAGAAGAATTTTAGGACAACGGTATTCGTATTAAATCAGTTTTAGCCGATCGTTATTATCTGATTGCACGATAAAAACATTACGAAAACCTTCGTATCGCATCGAGGACAGTGCAAACATTGGAACTTTTTAATTGAACGGAGAACGTGTCACATTAAACTAATCGAGAAACAAAAAAAAACAATAGAGAAGCCGAAGAGAACACAATTTTGCTGAATTTTGCTGAATACACATATAATCGAGCTCGTCGTGAATTAGATTGCAATATATCAATGGTCAGGATACCAATGTTAGATCTAATCACAGGCTTGCCTGATGATATGTTAACAACGCAACAGTGACCGTTCTTTGAACAGGATTGATAAAAAGAAAAGGGAAAAGGCGGATCGACGCAACGATCCTGGGTGGTAAAACACAAAAAAAAAAGAAAAAAAATAATAATAAAAAACAAAATAACAAGAGAGCGGGAGAGACAGCTAGAGCAACGAAAAGAGACAGAGAGTCCGAGAGAGTGAGAGAGAGTACCTATCATGTGAGCGAGAGCAAATAAACAGAGAGTGAGAGAGAGGGAGGCAAGAGTTACGACACAGAAATCTCCAACTTGATCTGTAGACACCAAAGATACCTGCGAGCCCAGTGAAAAAAAATGTATAGAACGTAACAAGGTACGGTGGTCGTAATTTTCAGGACATCCATGAGAAACGGGAGACCCCACGATAAATCGCGATACGAAACGTTTCTCGAACTCGACGGAATCCCCCGTTCGAGCTGCGAGAGCAACGTCAATCGCACCAAAGAGAAAACAATACAAATTTCCATCCTCGTTGCTATCAGAAAAAAAAATAAAAAAAAAATACAAAATTAATCTCAAAGAAAAGTCAAACGAACGACGATATCACCCGTGCCACGAAAATTACCACCACCAGGCGAGGGTAATATAATCAGGGTAAGAGTCCACCAACCCGGCAAGCAAAAAGATATGTATGTCCACAAGGCACATTTATTAAACATGATCGTTCACCATCGATATAATCGTCGATATACAGAAAAAAAGTGTATACAAGGTGTAAAAAAAAGATCAGTATATACTACGATTCGTGTAAATGCGTGTACGTGTTGTGTGTGTGTATGTGTACGTACTCGTGTAGATGTATATTATGTGCGTGAGTGTCCTATATATCCCAGTAGATAAAACGCAATCGGGAAAAAAACGTCCTGCCGTAACGAAAAGAGAGCAAAAAAAAAAAACGAAACAAAAAAAAAATAGAAAAAAAATTGAATTAAAAGTGTCGCACAAGAACCGAACTGGTCCAGTTTTCGTTACCTCGCGAACGTGCGCGTGTGGATTGTACCGCGCGATTTTATTAACTTTCGCCAGGACAATCACGATTGGCCGTGAACTCGCGAAATTGTTTTGTACGACGATATCCTGGAGACCCTTGCCCGTCTCGTAAATCCCTCTATCATCGATTTGATTAATTATATGATAGTTTCGTCGATCATTAAATTTATTAAACGGTATAAAATTTACATTAATTAACGCGACTCAGGCGGAAATCCCACTATTACGATTGTCAAACGCGTTCAAGGTTTCGTAAAAAGCACCGAGGGGATTAAAATGATTTCGAGATGGACCAGAGTCTGCCACTTGTTTCTATCGAAAGGCCCCTATGGATGTATAATTAGTTCACATAAATACCGCGCCGCCTTAGTCAGCATCCGAATAGTAGCGACAAACGTATGTACTGACAATAACCAGTACCGACGACAATGAGTTAAATGTAAATTTGCAAAGGGACGACACTGTCAGTCACCAGGTTAGCGATTCACAATAACCAGACAACACATTCAACGCAATGGGAAATGCCACGGCCTTGATATAACGAGCTTTTTTTTTTTTTTGGAGTTAGTACGGAGGACGATAGTGTCTATAATGCTACTCCCTTTTCACTTGTTCTTTTCTCCATCCTTTCGCACCCACGCACACACACTCTCTCTCTCTCTCCCTTTCTCTCCCTCAGTAGCCTGTGGATTCGTGTATAATACGGCTCGTGTGAGTGCCCAGCGAAAGCTAATGGCAGGTAATACACATTTGAACGACATTATGCGTCAATACGTTAAGCTGCTCTGCGACGAGGATCGAACGAACGATTGAAAGACGAAGCTTTATGTTAACGCACGACAACGAAGCTTGTATTTTCGTTACGCATCGCTGGACCAAAATACAGTGCCTTGAAAACTGTTTCGATGCCCCCAAGACCAGCGATGAAAATGTTTCGAGGTTAGTCATCGATCATACTACGGAAATCAACGTGCGTCGCTACAACAGTTTCGAGTCGGTCGATTCCTAGAGCACTTGATTTGTCGACGCATAAAGTTGTCCGTCCATTGTACGCGTGTCTCGTTCATCGAGAAGGCGCATCTTACGTACCGTACATACGGCAATTATCGATGGTAATGGTATTTTTAATAAAAAAAAAAAAAAAAAGAATCCGCGCGATAGTCGAACGCGTTAAGAAGTTCGGTCGCGTTCTCGCCTTACCTTCGATCGGAATTAATTTTCGCGTAAACAAGAATTGGAACTCTGGGCGAACGTCTCAACGCGCTCGACCGATACATTTATTTTACGTTTGTCAAAAAACACACCAAGATGCGCCCCCATGGAGACGACGCGAAACGGAAGCACCATAAATCCCTCGCCGACGCGCGTTAAGACGGCTACGAAAATAACGACTGGTTCGCCCTCAGTTTCGCGTCGTCTCGCGAAATCTAGTTTCTAGGATGTCTATTAATGCTAGGGCGAAGCCGACTCAGGAAGCATAATCCCGACGTAAATATATATCGGCAGGCAATACCCGATTCTCGAGTTACATCTGTGAGATTGGAATGCAAAGTGTGCGCGATACCCGGATACCAAAGTACATTTATTCGTGGCTTGAGCAGTGCGAGTGTCTTTTCCTTCGACGCCATTAGAGAGTAAAGGACAGCGAATACCGATTAATCGAGCTATCCAATTGTTCGATTGAAATGGATCGAAGAAACAACGAAAAAAATAACTCGATCGAAGATGTTCTGGCCCGCGTGAACTCCGATCAACCGGAAACCGCTGTACCTTTTCAACCGGCGAACGGTGAACGCGAAAAGTATCGAAGAAGGCCGTGCACACTTTGCACAGCAATTTGTAACGACAAAACAGGACTAGGTATACCAAAGTACTACTACTCGATTCTATGTAATACGCTACCGCATCCTGTCAAACAAAGAGAGGCTTGTGCGAGATTATATAGGATTACCACGTAAAAGTACGAGAAAATTGTTACGAGGTGTGTGTACATGTCGGCAGGTCGGGGAAGGAATGCGAGAGGAAGGAACGGAGGAACACCTGGGAAAAAAAAAAATATATATATACGACTAATATATAATGAACATAGTTACGTGCTAAAGGAAAAACGAAATTGACGCGTTACGTAAACGTCTAGTTGTGAACGATAACTAACGAAGAAAGATTATTACAGGTACTTGCAGGTATGCACGTCCCTCTACAAACCACGACATGCAAACCAGTCATTTCTATACCCGTGGACTTTATACTTTCGAGGCAACAACGATCATTGTACGTTTCCGTGTTCAAATTCGTCTTGTTATCACGCTACGCAAAGGAAAAAAAAAAAAAAAATAGATAGAAAGAAAATACGTGGCAAGAAGAAATCTTTCATCGTGATAACACCGAGATCGAGCATACGGGGGGGGAAAAACCATACAGAGAGTCGGAACAAAAGGCGAGGCGAACTTCCCGGTCATGGGAGACCATGAAAGCTCTTTTATACGCATGATAATATGCGCGATCGTCGTTCGCACGGTCGAACATTCCACGAGTTTTCCGCGCAGACCCAACGTCGGTCTCTCTGCACATTTCTTCTCTAATAGACCACATATTCTATCCACCAATTATGTTACCGTTAAATATAAAACCGTGGAAGAGCATCGAAAGGATGAAAAATGCCGACACCAAGTTAACAATCACAAGCTGCGAGACCTGAATGATGGTACAAAGTGAGAGAATTTCAAAGAATCATATCGAACGAAGTTAATAAGAAACTTCGATTCTCATAAATTCAGAAATAGTTTGTAATTAAAGTTTCTGACGGGTAAAGAAATATACGAAGATACTCCCTCTTTACGACGATACCAACGAGCTATGTAAATGAATAAGATTGGTATTTATGTGTTTGCTTAACGATGAAACTATGTAAAGTTAATATTTGAATATCTATAAACTGTTGAATATGAAAATTTCGAGTAAAAAGGAATAGTTCTGTTGTAGAAGAATGCAATTATTTTTAGAATAATGTCATAAGAACATAGATCATCGTGTTTGAAATTAGAAAAATTGCTGCTGCCTACATCTCCGTGGTTTTCTCTCGTAACTTTAACACAACTGTCCAACCAATTAACGTGCTTGCACTACCGTAGAACGTTCATGTAAAAACAATAATAACACGTTCGAACGTAATTGTTCCGATTTCCTGTTTCGAGTTTGAGTACTCCCTGTGACTTTCAATTGGACATAGATAAGCATCTTAAGTGTCTTATTGGGAATGTGATGAGAGCTAGAAACGGATTTGTGAACTTCATCGTCGGACTTGTCGATCATGTCGGACTTGTTTGGCTCAGGAAGCTCTCGCGCATCACAGTGCAAAATATGAGCGAAACCGCGACATGATCAGGTTCTTTTTTTTTTCTCGTTTCTGACGCACCGTAAAGTAGATGCCGCGTGAAGATATAGCTACACTCCAAAGATCAGAGCTTAAAAAATTGATAACATTGGATGGAATGTCCATTACTTATGCACTAATAAAAATATTTCTAGCAAAATATATAAATCATATATATATATATATATAGTATGTATATGTTTGATATTTGTATATATAACATATAAATTTATATGTATATATTTACATATGCATATAAATCACGAAATCTCCAGAAAAAATGACCTAAATCAAAGAGTCCTCGTTCGCGTTTACGTTAAGGCACTTTGTTGCACATTGTATATAACGATGCGATCTTACGTGTAAATTACCAGACTTCACACAAAACAAAGAAACGCGCGATCGCATACAGCGATACGCCGTCTAAAGAGCGACGCTTATCATCAAAAAACGTGCATGTTACGTAAAAAAAAAAAAAAAAAAAAATAAAGTAACACATAAAACACTCTAAGTACTGTTGCTCGATATAAGTATCAAAATGGGAAACGAGTCTGAAAGAATAGAAAGATTGTACGTATATTCTAGTCGGAGGAAAGGGTTCCAAGGACAAGGACCTCTAAATAACAGTCACCGTACACCGATACAAAAGGGGGCACTTGCACAAAGTATCATGCGGAATGTCTGCAAATAACTATAGCGAAATAAGAATTATGTACCATGTACATTCGTGGAAAGAAATGAATCATACGTCTCAATAATTCGATGCACTCATACACGATGACGATGCAACCGGAGTAAATTTTTCCGTGCCTCTCGTTATAAGAGACACGAAGAAAGTATAAAGGAACGGACGATTGTTGTGAAGAATGGAACACGTGATTAAATGAAGATTCATAAACACCGATCTGGTCCGTTTTTTTTTTTTTTACCGCCGCGATCGACACTGGCACAGCTCGATCCATCAGATCTGAGGATAAAATTGAGCGGGATAAGGCAAACCAGGTGCCGCGGTCGGTGCTTGGGCGAATGCAGTCGCTGGCGTGTGCCACGTGGCGCGTTTCGCGACAGTACTGGATGCATCGGGCGGGAAAGCGCTTTCCCAAGTTCGTTTCAGTCCCATTATGGCGGCTGGGTTTATAGGCGCGGCTTGGACGATGGGTGTCAGCAGGCTGTGGGGCGCTGGTGCTCGTAAAATGGGAATTCGAGAAGGAACGTTGAAGAGTAAAAAGGGTGCTGGTGTCGGTGGTTGAGCGTGAAGCGCTGCGGCCGCAGCCGCCATGGCACCTGCACCTGGAGGTCCCATGGCGTACGCGGGGATCTGATGCTGCGGATTTGGTCCGGGTAGAGCGAGCGTTTTAGTCGTCACCGACGAAGTTGGGGATGCAGGAGTGGTGGAGGTGGGTGGCGGATTCGAGGCTAAGGCCATCAGCCAAAAGTCTTGATTTCGAATTGCCTGAGCTTGAGCTTGAGCTTGAGCCTGCGCTTGAGCCTGCGCCTGTGCTTGGGCTTGAGCCTGCACTAACGCGTGAATATCCCAGAGGGGAGGTTGCGCCGTCGGTACCGGCACCGGTACCGGCGTCGGCGGAGGCGGATGTGTCAAAGTTGCGGGATTTTGTGTGGTCAACGTACCGGGTGATAGCAGAGCCTTGGTTGACGGTTGAGTTACCGCACCTGTCAATACCAGATTCATATCGTCCCCGCTGCACTGGAACACTTCGATGTAACGTTGCTTCTTGCCATATATCATGTATCGATGATGTCGTTGCGACGCACATGCGAATGCCGAACTTTCGCTGTCCATTTGAATAAACGCCTCCCCGGAAGGCTGACCCTGAACCGACAAAAACGATCGTTTGTGAACGTTAAATACTACTATCTTGAATGCTCTATAAAACACTTGGATCTCCTATTACTAACAAAACTCAGAAAATTCTTCAAAGAAATGGATATACTTACTTGAGCGTTATAAACCATATGAACACCTTGATAAACAATATTCTTAGAATGCTCGCCCATAAACTCGAGAATATGCTCTACGAGAGCTTCGTAAGGAAGACCGCGCAATCGAACGCAATCTTTACGCGTACCGGACGTAATGATATGTTGTGGAAGTATTGGAGGAAGCTGTGGAATGGGTGGTGTCGGAAGCACAACCTGTTTCGGGTCAATCGCCCTATTCAAGACCTGTAAATCACAAAATCGATATGCAAATGAACCGTCTATTTTCACTACTTTTGTACCCGCATTGTTTGCGCGCGCACGCACCTGTTGCACCTCGGCAATTGTACTGCGAAAAAGTTCGATATACCGACTACCAATACAATCTCTGTGTTTGCTCAATGCCTTTACGGCATCTTCTTCTTTCGCAAAAAGAACGAAAGCGTCTCCAGTCGCTCTCCCATCTGGTTTCTTGACGAACAGAACTCCATCCTCCCCATCTAACACATGACAGGGCTTTTGTCCTGACAAAAAGAAATCCAGCTGTAAAAAATAATACACCATTAAACCGACGCCAGAAATGTATGATAGAATGTACAAAAAGAATACTTTTTATTCTTTTAGTACTCACCACTTGTTTAGCAACACAATCATACGGCAAGCCTCTCATTCTAACAATAACTTGTGCTCCTCGTGACAAAAATGCATGAGCCTCCCCGCTTGTACCTCCAGCAACACCAACAAAGTCTTCTCCAGAAGCCTTATAAACTTCTATGTATCGTCCACCCATATGATGTTTATGTCTTTTTAAAGCCATGTCTCTGTGTTCTTTATTAACAAATCGTACTAATGCTTCTCCGTTACGTCTTCCCATAGGACTTAAACACAGAGCTACACCACCCCTATGAAACAATATTTTTAACTGATACTGTGACATAATAGAGAGCAGTACATCATACATAATTTTGTAGGTTATTATGTAGTAGATAAGCATAAGAAATAACATTATGTACGTTACAACCACAATAATCTTGAGAATTATTCGTAAAATTGTGTGGCATATAAGATTTATGACCCCAGATAATAGTTATCATAGCATGAGCAAAACATAAACAAGTAAACAAAACATGACATAAGTTTTTAAAACATGTTTACTACCTTATAAATAAACCTAACTACTTCCTTGTTAATTAAACTCACACAACCATCTGATAGAATTTAACAACTGCATTAACAATATAAATCTATTTATGCATCAGATATGAATGTTTACCTTTTCTACATGGATCCAAGTGGCTTGTACACAAATACCACAACTGTTATTACAATTTATTTTGTACAATTTTTATATTTAATAGCTATACATAGTAAATTTCACTTACTTGGCAACATTTAAGCCACGAAAAAATTTTGCTATGTCCTGATCAGACGATTGCCAAGGAAGACCTCGTGCTCTTACTACACAGCCATTGTCAACTTCTTCATCTTTTGAGCTACAAGAAAACATTACATAAAATTAAGAGAATATATTTCAGAATTAATAGCACTTTTAAAATGAAAATGTACTAAACATAACTCACCATATACCAGGTTCTAAAATAATGTTAATTACTTCAGGAGTTTGGAAAACGTGACCTACAATGAAAAAATATAATCGTGAGCATAAATATATATTTATTTGGCATGCTAATAACAGTAGTTTTACAATAATATTAATGGTAGAAAAAGGGTAAGGTCAAGATTAACCTCATGGATCAACGTCGTTAATATACCAACGTGATCGTGATTCACATCGATCCAAAAAATCGAGTACAATACGATTCACGAAGGTCTCAATGTTCTACCATTTCTTAATAATTCGTTCATTAAAATTCAAATGGAAATTGACAGTAAGACCGAGCATGCATAAAATACGTTGCTCCTATCGTAAATATATGTATTTCAAACATATAATTAAATGCTGTAAGTTCGATTTTAATTCTTGCATTAATTACAACGTAACATTTTGAACTTGTAATCTACCTTTCATATTAGAGAATTATGAAGAGGAAAAATGTTTCGAGTTTACGGTTGCGTCATCGAAATAAATCTCAGTCCTCGGACGGTTTCTGTTTATAAGAAAAGGAAGAATCTTTTCCCATTGACTATTGAAAAGTTTTGGTAGTATCTATTTTGTTCTAATTCGTTAACGTCAGAGAGAAGACGGTCTAAACAACGAAATTTTAACAGGCGATGCCTCAGAGTCAAGCGAGGTGGTAGATTTACAATGGGTAACCTCGCTTCCTCCTGGTCAACACATGCGTTTGCAATGCAAATTTTCTGTCGAAAGAAAGTTTAGTATACGCCCTATGTAAATGTCCACGAATGCAACGACGCCCATTATCGAAATCAATTTTCTCTTAGTCCTAAATTTCCATCGAAACGAATACTTTTTCCATAATTACTACACAAATCGATTCTCCCGCGTAAAAGATAATCGTCGTTCCAGTATCTCGGAACTCTGTCGTGTACGCGTTTCCTTCTGTAACCATACACCGGTGGATTGTCTCTGATTTCTCGCGCTCGAGTGAAATTCTCGCATTCAATTTGCCTACTCGGTGCAACGTGTCAGCACATCTTTTGAAGAATTTCACGGACAAATATTGTCTAATTTTCATAGTTCGATGCGACAAACGCAAAATATTTTTTAACCGTCGAGTAAAGCGTGAACAGGCGACGGTAAAAATATTGCCCTTTGTTTTCAGCAACAGGAGGTGTGTACGTGGCCCCACAAGAAACCAACTGCGTGTGTTCAACGCGTGCACACGTCTGATACACTGGCACACGATGCATTTAAATTTAAAACTATCACGAGTTGAGTACCACTGTGATAAGGAGTATATTATGGCCGTCACTGCTTATAACATTACACAGTTTGACCCGCGTTCATAAACCATGAACACGCAGAAGGGACCAATGCACGGACCTGAGACATATACTATGTATTCTCTCCCTCTCTCCCTTTTCGTTCCGTTCTTTTATTGTGTCGTTTTGTATCCTTTGCATTCGCTTGTGCTAGGCCTTTCTTCGTTCGCGTGCAACGCAAGTGGAGTTAGGTATCGTTTAAAATAGAAATATTTCAAATGTAGGATGAAAAAATAGAACAAACTTTAATATTTACCTTTTGAAGGACATTTGACTCTGGTTTGACAATTATTCGATTAAATTTTTTACAAATGCTATCGAACGTGTCGTTGCATATCACAGAAAACTCCAAAATATTACGTGCGAGTAGTATTACGAAAAATAACAAAGATCACTTAATGATTTTCCATTTTTGGGGTATGACATATTATAAGAAGAACTCTTGCTTCTATAAAAAATGATGGCTTGAAAGTCATGCGGCCTTGAGTATTATGGATGAAAAATGAAAGATTCATAGTCTAGGCACGTGCCAGTTAAGAATAAAACACGATTAATTAGGAAGTCTGTATCAACGTGGTTCACTGTTAACGTGTAATTGGGACTCGGGACGAGTACGATTAGGGTTCGAATTACGTTTAATAAAATACTGATTATAACTTAATAAATTAAAATGAATCGAAACTCTACGTTCATTAGCCGTGTTAGAGTCCACGAAAGATAGATATATCGTATGTGAACCTTAATCTTTGAGAAATAAATTTTTTTTTTTTTTCGTACGAGTTGCTCGTTAATTACAAAAAAAACTGGCGCTATCAGCCGTAAGAGCAGATTAGATATAATTTTACATTACATATTTTATATTCCAACCAAGAGGAAAATTCGTGGACTTGTCACTCGACGACTTACCATCTTTGATCATTCTTTGTATTACGCTGATCATGTCCTGTATCTCCTTCACGTGATAATCGTTTTCCGTATCGGACGGTAGACCGAAATCTGATTGTCATCAGTCAAGGATAAATTTTTGTCAAAAATCAATAATTCCTATCGTGACGAAATGGAACATAGATTTTCATAATCGATGGCTTTACGTAAGCGCGCGCGATATATCGGGATATCGAACGAGTCCAAACATTATCGGATCTACCATTGCCTAAAAATATTTACGATTTATTTTGACCCGATTTAATATTCATTTATAAGCCTTTGGAAATCGATTCCAAATAAATGGAAATAATACGAATGCACGTTTATATTTCTTGCGTGACCAATAAAAAAAAACTTAAATTATACATTTACCGTGATAAGAAAAATAGAAATTATTTCGATGTTGAGTAAATATAAAGGAGCACGGTTTAAGGATGAGTAGCTGAAACGCCGAGAAATCGAACAGACTTGTTACGCGCATAATTATTATCCGTATATCTCGTTTGGTCGTCAGGCTGTTACCAATATCTCCACCAGGTTGACCTTTACACCGTGTTCCGCGCGTGATAAGACTACGTTGGCCACTTCATGGGACTTTCTTAAGTCATTCGATTGATCTTGGTGTCGTGTACATTTCGATTTCGTTCAATTTTTCTCTAATTTTTATTCCACGCTCGCAAAAGATCCAAGACAGTGTCTGTTATTATAATATCTAACATTTACGACTTGTTTATAAAGACTGGAGGACTTTAACGAGACTAGAATCCTCGACAAACAAGAAGTAACGTAGACGCAGTAGTGACACTTCCGGAGTTTTTTTTAATTACGTACTTAAGGTTATCGAAACATTTCGAAAATACGTAAATAAAAATTAAAAAAATGTGATCAAATAAAAAAAAAACCAATCTTAACACGAACCTGAATCGATCGATATTCGTGTCTACTGTATCTCGATAGCCACAGGTGGTTTTGTTTTATTAAGGACAGATACAACACGCACGATACTGACAATATACATAGAACGATTATAATACCCTAATCCCAATAGAGTTTAATATCGAGGTTGGATTAGATCCACGACAGGTACCCATTTGCATTTGCGAAGTAGTATTTCCTCTTTCGAATTAAATCTCACCTACGACCGCGCTGACTTCGACTCCTTTCATGCAAATGCAAAGGAATATGAAAAGAATCGAGACGATGTATACACAGATGCGAAGCAGGTTCTTAGTTTTTTCATTCCCAAGGAAACGAAAATATAATTATATGACACGGTAATACATATGAATGACTATACGTTAATACCTGCACGTATGCGAGCAACCAGAAGAATAAAAGCAAACGATCACGATACATCGCTAAACTTGCTGGAAACTATTTTCTACGCGAGCATCTTATTTGCAAATGCTTTTTTCTAACGAATATGCAACGCGCGTTGCAAGATACGTACTTTTCCGTCGAATAAAAGGCGACGTGCAAAACGAAACTACGTAAAACACGTACGGAAGAAAAACCTTCGACGTGTATGCGTGTTGGTATAAGGGAAACATACCTCGGATTCAAACCGTAAAACGTTTGAGAAAACGTAGAGATCCAGAATAGTTCTGCCGTCGTGCAATATGCGTGGAAGGAATGAATGAATAATTGTACACTCTCACGAGATCGTCGGATGTACTATATTGAAAATCGAGAAGAAAACGATACCGGCGTGCAAGTAATATTTATGCTGGAATATATGTTGGCCCGCAAGAGCGCAATTACACGATACGCGCACCCTCCGCCCGCTTGCAGACTGACTTTGCACCAGCGGCCAGTTCGTCGTCAGGTTCGTCGAATATGTTGGATTCGACTTCTGTCGCGCCGCCTAACGGCCGCACGCCTTGGAATTCTCCTCGTTTCGACCATAGTCGTCGCCTTGAGGCGATCTGACGGTATCGAAAACCGAAATCTTGTCTTCGATCGGCGAAACGCGACGATTCACACGACGACCAAACGAGTATCGAAAAGTAACTATATAAAGTGCTATGTGCAGCGATGGAATAAAAGTTCAATTCCTACACGAGCACGTTTCCTCTGTATTTTTATAGCCCTTTTGCTGGAGATTTTTTCCTGCCCTGACTACTCGCCAGAGGGAGTAACTTGTCATTTTAGTTCGGGATCAGGGATGCGATTACTCAAACAGTTTACAGGTGTTCGAACACTAGAAATGAATTTTGGACATTTCGAGAACATATTACTCTAGATTATTGTGACGATTGCAATAAAGGGTTTACCAAATGTTTAAATAAATATTGAAATTTCAATTATAGAATGAAATATTTCATACCAAACAGATAAAAATTTAACTGTTCGATCGAATAAACATCAGAACTAAATTAGTATGTAACAGTGTTATTATTAGGGAGCCAAACTAGAGATGGATCAAATTCTTATCTATACAGATAAAAATGTCAAACAAAAAACTGAATTGCTATACGTTTGCTTTATCGGTTCGAAGAGAATTTGGCCTAAATTTGGGTCACTGAAGTAGATACTATGCAGTTGTTGAAAAATAAGAGTTTTTTCGTCTCTTGACTCCTCGAGAGTGGGGGGAGCAACTTGTTTTAGTGGTCCTATGACGTTTCATTGTGGAAAGGATTGACGAACGCGAGCGCGGAGAAAACAAGGAAACAATTGAGCAACATCGAATCGTTAATGACTTGTAAAAGGATACATTCCAGCATCTCCTGTATTCCAAAGGTCGAAAGCTCTCCGTGGGTGGAATAACAGGCGACGAATTCCTTGCGGAGATCGTGAAAGAAGTTGTAGTGCTCTGGCAGCTCGATGTCTTTGTTGCAGGCCTCTGGGTGCAAGCATTGTCTTAACGGCGCCTGACCGTCTACGACGAAACGTGGTGTGGAACCAGACGTCACGCAGGACATGGAAGACCACCATGCTTCGAACTTTTGTTAAAAATGAAATTATGTAAAAATTTCCTTTACATTTCTCGAAACATCTGAAGTTTTATAAAATACAATTTTGCATCCCCCAAACACGAAAACGTTCCGAAAATAATTATTTTAAACCGTTATACAAAAGTTCCGATCGAAATTTTCACGAACTTCTATTCTGAAAAACTGTTCTTCGGAATAAAAGTCCTTTGTAACTATTTCGAAGATCTAAGCCTATGTAACAGTTTCCAAGTTTTCGTTCTGCCGATATTTTTACATGTAATTTAAGAGTAAATGTACTTTATTTGCTAAAATACAAGAAAACACTTAACACTCGAAATTGTAGTCTTGAAATATTTGTTCGGCGACACGACCGATTGCGTGTATTCCGAAACGTTTATCTTTCTTTTTACATAGCGAAGGCCGAAATTATTGTGTCCTCTTATCATTCGTATGGAGTGTACGCGTATAGAAAAAGAAATTGCATAACTGTATGCTTTACAAATATCAACGACCCGTGTATTTGATCTAAAATCTTTCGATAAACTTTAATTACCTGCTCGATGGCTTGCTCCAAAGGAATCCCGTGTTCTCGAACCGTTTTTTCAGTTAACGCCGGAGCGTGCGTCAGTGCTGCTTCGCTGATAACTCCACTACTTCCGGCGACCGCCGGATTGTCGCTACCGGTTCCAGGTGTACAACTTTCATCCATTACCATCGGTCGTACAATGTATTGTTGTCTTCCCAACACCTGCAATCGTCAGGTCCATAAATGGCCAACATAACGGTGAATCATTCGAAAAATTTTCCGGTTAAATAATTATTTCATGCTCAGAAAGCGCCATATAGATTGTATTCCATTGGAAATGACGATATAATGTAATGGGAACAGAAACAAATTATCGAGTTCTAGAGACCGATTTATACAGGGTATTCCAGGTTTTAATGTTCTTCTTCTATACAAATGAGAAAAGAATGTTTATAAACATAGATTGTTTAAAGTTTCATCGAAAAGTTATAAAACAAATACGTAATACAAGTAGAATAGTAACCGACTTGCTGTTACTGCGAGCAATCAGCAATATTTACATTTAGCGTGTTTACATAAATTGTGTTTGCTATCTAAGGTCGACTACGATTTTGAAAGTAATTTTCGCCAATAATAGCTGTTAGTGAGTTGTTGGACTTCATATCGAAATGTCACGAGTGTTTACGAATCGAGAATCTACAGATATGCATTTCATTTACTGATACCGATAACTTTTTAATAAAGCTTTAAATGACCTATATTTCTCAACATTTTTTTTTCTCATTTAGTGTTATAGGATACGCTGACAAAGTTTGAACATTAAAACCTGAGACACACTGTATAAATTAAAGTTGTTGAGGTCGAATGTGTACCGTGCAACTTCGAGTTAATTTCTGTTTACCTTTTCAGTTATCGAGAATCTACGAAGAGATATAAACGAAGCTTCGACTTATAAGACATCGTGGTTCTTTTTATAAGTCGTACCAACAGTGCAGGGTACGTAATTACCTTTGCCAATCGCACGTGCCCCTGTAACCCTGCTACACGTCATGCACAATGATAAACCGAATCGGTTGCATACGAACAGGAGTATGTAAATTGTGCAATAAAAGTTTTATGCCAGTGTTTATTTAGTTCTTTTTTTTTTATTATTGACCAGCAATTAAAGAACACTTCGTTAAATTACTGTCCGACGTAACATCGAGAAATTACGCGATACTATTGGGTTACAAAAACTTTGCAACTGTTTCGTTTTGTCGTGTAACATTCTTTCTGATAACATAAAACAATCGTGCACATGGAAATTATTAATAATCGTTCGTATCGATATTTGCATCGATTCGCGTGATCCACGTATGCAAATGAAACATAGTACGCTTCTTTTTAAACCGATAGCTTCCGCCTTTGCTTATATAAAACATTTCCGCAACGCACCACAAGATCATCTAAACGAGTTTAAAAATGGTATACCAACGCGTCGTTGATTGTAACTAGGAATTTGGCGTAATTACTCGTAACACGCGAAAAGAATCGATGGTAGAAACTCCAGTGATCATCGACGAAAAAGAAAAAAAAAAGTAACCCGCTGCTACGGTAACTCAAGCTTTTACCACGTTTCAAACGCGAGTAGAAAGTAGCAAGTTTGCACCGAACGAGTGCAAGTGTTAAAAACAAGTTTTCGTTTCGAAACTAAAAGAGATCGAACAATTTCACAATGCACGACAGACGTAATATTTACTGTACGAAACAGTCGTTAGAAACGGAACTTAGTATCTCCTGTTATCTTGACGTTACCAAAAGTACGCAACGACTCTTCCTACGACGGTTTATTTACAAGCAACCGTGTATATGTACAGGGTGTTTGGCCACCCCTGGGAAGAATTTTAATGGGGGATTCTAGAGGCCAAAATAAGATGAAAATCAAGAATACCAATTTGTTGATGGAGGCATCGTTAAAAAGTTCTTAATAATTAAATTCAAAAATTTCAAATCGTTCTGGAAAAATTATTTTCGGTTGCGGGGGTCAATTACAATCATTTTTGGTGAATACACATACCCCCGAAATCCTAACCACTTTCTAGAAAAAAATTCGAGAAGGTGGGGAAATTTATTGACGAAAAAAAAATTTTCAAATCATTCTAAAAAAATTATATTTAATTATAGGGGTCAATTACAATCATTTTTGGTAAATACATATACCCCCGAAATCCTACCCACTTTCGAGAAAAAAATTCAGTATTGGCGGAATTTTAAACGTTAATAACTTCTTAACGAAGCCACCATCAACAAATTGGTATTCTTGATTTTCGTCTTATTTTGGCCTCTAGAATCCCCCACTAAAATTTTTCCCAGGGGTGGCCGAACACCCTGTATACATACAGAGTAACCATTTGAAAACTTCAAATCCAAATATCTCGAGCATAGCACATTTGTTACAAAAATATCAAATACAAAAGTTCTTCGATTACAAGGAATTTCAGTCGACGTACGTTTGCCAAGCTGTTTCCTAGGATAAAGAAATACATATACGAAGACGATCGACCTGTGTGTTTTAATGGGATTGATATTTGCGTGTTTGCTCAACGATAAAGCTGTGTAGAGCTAGCGATTGAATATTTCGTTTAAAAATATTCGCTCGAGAAACAGTTGGAGGGGTTCTATTAAATCGAAATTGTCGCGACAGGCAACGGTGTTCGTGCGAAACGTGCGATCGTTAAAGTGTTAAAAAGCATCGCAATCAGTGCGTATGAAAATGGCGATTATGAGAAGCCATGATACGTAAACGCGTATACGCGGATGTCACATGGCAAGTAAGTATATACATATACGTCGATGTTGGTAGGAGCCGTGCAAGAAACTTAATAGGCAGGTTCTTTGACGCGGGGTTAACGGATCAAGGTAGTTCGGTACGAGCATGCTACCGTGCCACGGGCTTGAATTATCTTTATCGACGTGCCGATAAAACCTCGTGGCGTAACTTGCGACACAAACGAACCAACATTAACATTACGTAAATGTTAATTAGTATCAGATAATCAGCAGAGTCTACGGAGGCGTAATTTTGAATATTAAGAGTATCGCGACCACACTGATACCAGGACTTTACTTGGGCATCATCGAAGTTGACGAGTTATTTTTGGCAAACGCGAGTACACAGACGTATGGCCAAATTGATGCAATCGTGCAAATATAATAATATTTGTACTGATACAACGGTTCGTTATTCCATAAACATGCTTTACAATGATATATGCTTAACTCGAATATAAACAACCTATTCGGGTAGGCACAGTTCATTTGTTAAGTTTAACCAAAATTCTTCAAGATGTGTCGAGACTTGCTCTCAGTAATGTATATGAAAGCAGAAACGTAACGTTATCTTTAACAATAACGAAAGAAAATTTACTCTGTTTCGTGTATCTGAGAATGTCCTTCGCGAAGAATTGTTTTTCTCAACTTTTCTAAAGCTTTTGATACCATAGATCACAGCCTATTAACAGTTACACTTAATACTATTAGCATAACTGATACCGCCTTATCTTGGATCTCGATCTACCTATCCCATAGAATTCAACGGGTCATGATTTCAGAAACATCGTCTTCGCTTCTGATCATTTCTGTGTTTGATTATGCGCATTCTCCTTGTCTAATTAATAGGCAGAAAATAATATAAATTCTAAATTCTAAAATTCTAAAATTCTTATTATAAAAAGATACATTCTTCGTTTCTGTCTTCTAATATACAGGGTGTTCGGACACCTCTGGGAAAAATTTTAATGGGGGATTTTAGAGGCCAAAATAAGACGAAAATCAAGAATACCAATTTGTTAATGGTGGCTTCGTTAAGAAGTTATTAACGTTTAACATTACGCCAATACTGAATTTTTTTCTCGAAAGTGGGTAGGATTTCGGGGGTATGTGTATTCACCAAAAATGATTGTAATTGACCCCTCTAATTAAATATAATTTTTTTAGAATGATTTGAAAATTTTTTTTTCCGTCGAAAAATTTCACACCTTCTCAAATTTTTTTCTAGAAAGTGGGTAGGATTTCGGGGGTATGTCTATTCACCAAAAATGATTGTAATTAACCCCTGTAATTAAATATAATTTTTTTAGAATGATTTGAAAAATTTTTTTTTCGTCGAAAAATTTCCCCACCTTCTCGAATTTTTTTCTAGAAAGTGGGTAGGATTTCGGGGGTATATCTGTTCACCAAAAATGATTGTAATTGACCCCCGCAACCGAAAATAATTTTTCCAGAACGATTTGAAATTTTTAAATTTAATTGTTAATAATTTTTTAACGAATCCTCCATCAACAAATTGGTATTCTTGATTTTCGTCTTATTTTGGCCTCTAGAATCCTCTATTAAAATTTTTCCCAGGGGTGGCCGAACACCCTGCATGAAATCCTCTCTACAACAACACCTTCCTATTCACGCGATCTTCTCTTTAGAAACCACAATAATCACCGTGATAAATTCTTTTCCACCACACGCAACAACGACCTATCCCATCCCATTTATCGTTAATCCAAACATCGCGGTTCTTTCTCCTAAAACTCCGCTTACCACAGTAATATAACTCACAGTCAGCATAAGTAATCTTAAATATGCGTATCCTTCGTAAACGGATTCCTATCTAGCGCATGTTAATGTTGCATTCGATTTTAGGTCTCACGCAGTTAAACAGACACGCTTAAATATTTGTGCGACGGTTTAAAGATATCCGTCGATTGATTCTAATTTATGAATAAATTTACCAACAAAAGCGTAAACGGAAGTTAGTTTACGAACGAATCTAACATTTCTATTCATTATTCGTGAATAAAATTTACCCGACTCTGGTGTGGACGATCCTCCATTATTTTCGTTCACTCGTACCCTGGCCATTTACCACCATGGTCGTTCCAAGAAACGATTTACGACGTGGAAAAATAATACCGATCCGAACTGTCCTCGACCCAGGTAAATGTTCGGAATTACCTGTCCGTCCCCCCCGTCGAAAGTTCGTCTAAATTTTACAGCCCGTGGGTCGTAATGGTGCCCGTGTAAAATTGTTTTACGCGAAGCACCATATAGGAGAACCGAGAAATAACCGATCTTCGTCATAAATTTTTACGAATTCTCGTCACTGTTCCTTCGTGTCTGGAACAGGTGCAGAGACTCGTCTCTTTCGCGAAAAGATCCGTGGTGAAAAAGGGGGTCGAAAGAGATCGCGAAACGAAAATAAAAAGCGTGATTTAACAGCGTATTAAGGTGTTAAAACGCCGTGTGGTTGCGGTGCACGAAGCGGTAACGTGAACTCATAAATTGCAAATCCGAGGAGTTGGATCGCAAATACGAGACAACCAATGACCAGAAGAACGATAGCTCGACGAAGGAGGGGGAGGTCAAAGGTCGTGAGTTGCGTCGCTTGCAAGAACTGGCTTGCGCTCGTCGATGAACAATGTCAGGAAAACATGGCGAATTCCATCGAATGTTTTGAATAATACACGCTTATACGAGAAATGAAATATACGTGTTGAAACATTTGACGTAATATGAAGGAAATGAGTACTTCGTTACGAATACTTGCAATCTAGGTAAACTATTAATTCAAATCGAAGCAACAAAGATCCAAGAAGGAAAGCCAAACGACACGAATAGAAAAGGAGTAGATCAAGGGAACGCGAGGTCACGCGCCATTTTGCAAACTCGCAGAGAATTATGGGAGATAAATGATCTCATCCATCCACCATATTCACCTGATATTGTACCCTCGAATTACCATTTCTTTCGATTTCATTTTTAACACCGTTGAGCTAATATTTAAGACCATTATTCTGATAAATATTACATAGAAAGGGTTCGTGAAGCTTCGTTAGACTGTCGAGAAGGGTTCGTGGAAAAAAAGAAACGTTAACAACCACTGCAATACGTAATTATACATGGCGTGGTGGACTTGCTACGCCTTGGTTGCTACAAAAACTCTGAATGGAAGAACTTTATGTTTATTCTCAGAAACATTGCTAAAAGAACCATGCAGAAATCTGCTCGGGAACATCCTCTATAAGTATCCTGAGTAAGTCTGGAAGTAAATTAATATTTTAATGATATTTCGTGTATTTGAGAACTTAATAACGAACAAAGGATCATTAGTATAGAGATTGACTAACGGATCTACAGTTACTTAATCTTGACACGTGACCCACGCTCACATTCCAATAGAACGTGTAGATATTAACACCCATTTCGATCATTTCGACACATTTGGTAGAAATAGCGTTAACGGTGCAAGAGCGTACGTTTTTTTCTTTTCTACGCTCAAGATAATTGGGAATATTATTCCAATTCTATCGTCGAGGTAACGGCGACAGTGGGACGAAGGATTTCAACGACTGCTACGGCTTCCTCAAACCTTTTCCCACAGAATACATTAAAGTCTTAGCGGTATTTGTGAGACAGCAGCGCGAGGACGAGGCGGTACAAAGAGAGACGCGGGAAAAGGACAGAGGTAAAAGAAAAGGTTCAGAATAGAAAGACCGGAATGGGGCGGCCGGACGCGAATAATAGTCTGCACGCGTAATATCGTAAGCCTGTGGAAACTGAAGAAGATGGAAAAAGAATCTGGTAATTGGACGGTCACCTGTTCGCAGGAACAAACTAAACTCTTATCCAGATACAAACATCGAACGTCTTCGCGAGACGCACTCCGTTTGAATAGTAGCTGCTTCTGATAATGGTTCAAACGGAGTCAACTGCTTCTTCGACGTTACAAACGAAATTATTCGAAACTGTACGCGGAAATACGCGCGAAGGAGGTCGCGACGTCTAAATCGACGTGGCTCGTTACAGTTCGACTTGGCCGATCGACTTCAAACGCCGGAAACGAATCAATAAGCCGAGTTGTGCAAGCATTCGTCAAACGAACGAACGATCGAATCGAGACCACTTTTCAATCATCGAAACGACTGAGTTTTTCCATCTGCGATTCGTCGAATGACGCGCGTCAGGCTACTTCGACCCGACGAAAAAAGATAAACTCATATAAAATATTATGTAGATCATTGAAACTGAATATCGCTCAGGGTACGAAGAAGTTAATTTGCATTGGAAATCTTGAAGTTTTTAATTAAAAACGTTTTTGATCTCAATTTGTTGGTTATTCGAGTCGTCCTCGAACAAAAAGTATAGCAAACAATTGAAAAAAAAGGCTAATAATAGTCTTCCAGTGAAAGATGTCGATCAAAACCGCGTTCCTAATACTTAATACTTCTAAAATTGTATACAACGCTATTAGTGAATATTTCTGGGAACGATTACATTTTTAAGAAATCTACCATTTCGTCGGAAAAAGTAGTTCGAATCAACGATAGAATTAAATTACACGATACGATTAGTTTGTTTCACATCGCGAGCAAAATTTGCGGTCCGTGAAACTATCACAGTCGAGAGGATTACAAGTATTTCTCCGCCCGGTATCCGTTTTTAAATCCTAACGTAATTTTCAATCCCTGGAAATTACAGACATTACGCGAAGTCGACCTTTTTTATTTGCAAGAGGTAAAACCACACGCTCGCCGTTTCTCGTCTCGGAACGCAACTCCGGCGAGCGCAATCTTGCTTTCCAAGCTAACGAGTCAACGTCCTCCCTTTTCACACGCCAGGGAACGTTTCGCGAAACTTTGGAAAAGATGCCAGGCACCGTGGCTCGGTCGAGTACGCCGTGAAATAATATCGAAGACGCAAATAACGAATAGAGGAAAACAAAAACCACATTTGAAGAACGACAACGAAGGACTTTGTCGAGGAAGTAAAATACGAATGGAAAGAAAAAAAGGAAACTACGTTCCAAAACCGACAACAGAGAGATTTTACTTTCTAAATGATTTAAAAATACGTCGTTTTGAAGTTTTACACGACGTTGGATGCACGATGCTTTCACACCTGGGTTCTCGTAGTTCATATTGTTCGAGATTTCCAGGTGCAAGTTGTGTTCGCTTCGGAGAGCGTTCCAACGTTTCGCCATCATCAGGGGTTCGGCGGATGTAGATACCGATGCTGTATTACATTAATATGTAATATTCGTTTCACCTTCGATCTAGCTTGTAAATGTCATTAAACGTCTTACAACATATTGAGAAGCTACTACATTTTCCTCGGAGCCATTAGACCAAGAGTATAGGTAAGTTCGTGACATTTGTTCGTAATCTAGATATAGTATATTCTTATTATATTTATTTATTATTACGTACGATGCCGTGCGTCATTGTGAAATAAAAATGAATGTTCTTTTTTTTACTCTATAATCTATTACATAATGCGCACGGTTGCGAAACCAATAAGAACGAGTCCTATAAATTTCCTTGAGGATAATCTAATTGTTTAATTTAATATTAAAGCTTTTCGTGTTTCGTGTTTCGATATTCGATTTTTGTTTCGATTGATTGCAATAAACTGCACTCTCATCGGAACGTAGAACAAGGACTGAATGTGATCTCGACTTGAGAAACGTCGAACCATTTATCGTTGTCGTCAGCATCGAACGATAGCAACAATACGGTATCGGTCGGATTTTCTCCGAGGCCCTTGCGAAGCGAGAGGAGCTCACCGGCGGCCATTGTCCCCGATCGAGCTCGATCGGAGATAGTCAGGTATGTGACTCGAGGGGAAAAAGGAAACGACCGTCCAGCTGGAACTCGGGCGCACTCGTGCAAGGCGATTCACAACAAAGAATAAAGAAAACTAGGCGCACCTGTTGCCGCGCCGGATGCTCCCCGATTTCTCGAAATAGCGCGCACCGAGGAAAAATTTACGAGAAACGGGGGCAAATCAGTCCGTTCGTAAAAATATTCGTCGATCGATCTACTTTAACCGCTAGAATCTAATAAACAATAGAAATACGAATAATTAGGATCCTACAAGCTCTCACGGCTTTGGTTATCGCATGAATACCGTTCGATGCTTCCGGGTCTGAGCAGAGTCCACCTAGAAATGATTTCCAACGTTTGACCGTTGCAGTTAGCTTATACACTGATACTAGAACTCGTGATAAGGTTGCTTGCAATATGGAAAACCATTTTCAAAGGGACACTTCGAAAGAATCAGTGTAATATTACCGTATTAATTATTTTGTTCGAGCACGCCCACTAGACTTTTCTACTTAATAAATAGTTATCGATTTAACAGTATCAATTGTAATTGTATATTACAAATTTCGGAGTGAAATATTGAAATCGCGAGAATATGAGTTGAAAGTACGAGATCCGTCAGATACACAACCTACGATCCTTCCACTCCTTTCTCATGCCCCGTACAAAGTATCAGATTTAGATGTTACTATAAGAAACTGGTCGGAGTAAGATTCATCAATTTTGAGCATTAAAAACGACAAAAAAAGGAACAAACGAACGTATGTTTGATGGAGTAGCGTGTTTGAGCAGGAAGCGCGGATTCTCATCGTCGTTATTTCAGAGAATTAATGAGAGAAGGAGTCCATGGCGCCAGATAATCTCGATGGTAAAGCTGGAGGTAATGGACGACCTTTCGAGGGCGCGACGCTCCGCCCCCACCGGATAATTCGAGAAACAATGGCAGCCGGAGACATGCAGAGACATTGTCGTACGGTGGCAGCGCAACTTGCAGTAAGATTGACAGTGTTCGGAAAACTTTCGCGAAAGTTGAATGAATCGTCGATGATTTCAAACACCGTGACCTCGCCGATACGATAAACTTAAAGGTAGCGATCCGTTCAACATTAATCGAAGAGAATTAATCCAGCGAAATCGAAGGAATACAACGAGCCGATAATGACGATTCAAACAAATCGAGCAATTCATCGTATCGAAAACAGTTTTCATAGAATAACTCGACATATGTGCATCATCTCGAAACGAGCGTTACTCCATGTTGTTCCAAGAACACGATCGTGCCTCGAGGTGATGTCTAAATGTTTTCAGACCTCGCGAGGGATCGACACGAATCCGCGAATCGTTTCGCGCGATTCCGCGTTTCTACGTTTTCACAATGCTTGCGTAAATTACCTTGTTTTGTAGCACGTCGACGAGCACGTAAACCAGCAGCGTGATCTCCTCTTCGTCGGAGCCAAGAGCATTACCCTGAAGACCAGCAGTCGCCACGTAAAGGGCAACCAGGTGAGACGGTCCCCTCGCGCCCGTGGTCTGCATCTTTACCAGGGTTACCTTTCTCGTTCCACCCGTTCCGTTCGGGGCACTGCTGGAGCAACGTACACCTGAACCTGTCGACGGAGGTTCACACTTCACGGTGGACACGAACGAACAGAAGCACGTTACCGTGTCCTGGTACGCCAAGAGGTTCGGCCTCTACCTACGACCTCACCTGAACCGGTCGCACTACGCTAACTTCACAGACTTTCGGTATCCTGGCGCGACATATCGCCTATTTACCGCGATGGTTTGAGGTTATGGATCGATCGACGACCGTTGGATCCAGATCGCGTGTTGATTGATGCACACGTACGTATCCGTGCGCCACGTTTGCGCAGGTATCGTACGATAACTCCGCGAACGGCCAGCACCCGCGAGTAAATCGTTTCTCCGCGACTCTGTCTATCGACGAGACCGCCGTCGCGAGTGGCAAGGTTTCGTGCAACACTGGCCAACAACCGGCCGACCGTTGCGCGCACACGTCGTTGTTGCCTCACCTGGCGACTGCGCATCGAACCCGGTCGCTCGTTGGTAGAGAGGACCCTCTTTCTCACTCTCGTACCTTGTACGCTTCCCGCACGGTGAACTCGCGCGTGCGTTAGTGCGACGAAGATGATGTACACGCGCGCGGAATGAGAACGACAAGGACGCGACGAGTCACGGTGAAAAAAACGCGGAAACCCGACGATAACGGCACGGGAACGTTTGAATTCGAGATATTTCTTGCTCGATCCGCGCAATTCAATGCCGATAGAGGTTGAAGTTCGTCGCGCACATTTTCGTTGTTGCTTTCGGCGAAAACGCAACGCAGTCAAGTTAAAGAGTCGAAGGGAAAGGCAGGTCGAAGCGGCGACGCACTAGCCAGGTGCGCAGACATTCCACTCGCTTGCGGTACGCTTACCCCGCCACCCGACCGCCGATTATTTTCCACCTGGAGCGCCACGTTTACCTCTTCATGGCGGACCCCTACCATTCGATATATATCGAACGGGTGAAACGATAGTCCCCGTATGAATGAGTTTCGAAGAGGTACACGGACGCGCGTACCTTCCGCGATTTGACTGGGATACCGTACAGTAGAGTTAGTCGAATTTTATTTACGAATAACGAATAAATATTTTAGATTCACTCGAAAACTAGTTTTTGCTCGCGACTCCGCTCGCACGGATGTCGCACTGCGAACCAGAATTTAATTTTAGCTATTCAGACTTTCAATTCAACCTTTTCGTCAGAAATTTTGTTAAAAATTTAAAACAAAAAGCTATTTTAGTAACTTTGTATTATTGATAGTTGAAATTTAGTGTTACGACTCTTTACAGGTCTGATTGGGCGATCTAATATATGTTTTCTTTGATCATAATTCCTACTGTACTTTATATCTAACTATTGCATTCTATTAATTCTTGTCACATTTACAGGGTGTTCGTAAAAAATTCTGTTTGACTCTGCCAGGATATTCTACTGATCGTACGGATGATAAAACGTTGCGAAAAACCTTCACTCCGAGTTGCAAACATCGACTATTGCACTCCAGCGGAAAAGTTCCAATGTTGAAGTAAACTGTCAAAGATGTAAACAGTATCTGACGTCGATTGCGTACGATAGCTGAGCATAAACGATGATCTTTAGATACGGAATAATGATAAGAATAATCATATTAATATTAACGATCGTCACGCGATTCGCAGTACGTCACGAATCTTCAACCGCGTTTAACGATTGATGAAACGTCGTTACATACAAGTGTACTTAAGACTTTATTTATGAGATCCATTTTACATGAGATTTTATTTATACACAAGTGATAAAAAGTTTAAGAGAACTATCTTTCCGATAGATTATCGCACTACATTATAAATACACTTACACTTTATCAGTGGAAAAACAGTAATATTTTCTTCCGTGAAATATTGTTCTACAATTTTAATTGTTTCTTTGTTTCACACCATTGTACTATTGAAAGACGAAATTGTTCACAGTGCCATTAATTATTTGAGTTAGTCCTGGACCGTTTCGTGAAGACGATGCCCACACGGGGGAATCTTAAAACTCAATTTTTTCGAAAACTAAGCTCGGAACAAGGTAAAGTTATTCCATATTTTTGATGAAGAATAACTCAATGCCCGCTCGTACATAACTTTCAAGGACACCTTGTGTAGGTGATCGATGTTAGAAGGTAGATTTGCAATTGGAGTAAAGGAAAATGGCGACTACCTCTTGCACTTCCTCTGAGCATAAGGAGGCTCTAACAACATGTAAGAGATCACAGGTACGTACCGTCGCCTGTGCCCCCGTTTCGGTACTCCCTCCATAACATGATCACGGCCTTGATAGCGTGCGTGCACGAGTACGTCTTATTCCAGTGTTAACGTTTTTTTCGCGACTGGTCAGGCTTTTAAAATCGTACCGTCGACAAGCAACATTTCATAACAACATAAAATTATGTTTCTAATACATTTACGGTATATTTGTTATTGAACATCGAAACATTAACATACGCATATATCTACAATTACGCGAACGCGTTATGTGTTTTCTAACAAGTTTTCGTAAACAGAAACATAAAACAGACAGTTGTTCGCCATTTATTTCGCTTTTTATCAAAATACCGTCGTACAAAGAGATTTCTCCTACGCCCTTTGCGCCTTTCGAATCGTTACGCGGTTTAACGATCGAAAGAAAGCCGCGGAGCTCTCTATCTTGGCCGTGGCTTCCTGTATTGGAAAAACATTTCGAGAACCGGACAGGAAAATTCTATACGTATCCGCTGTATATATGTATATAATACACGTTATATAGTCTACGTTAAATCGACTTTGGAACGATAGCGAAGGAAAGCTGACGAGCAACAGGTTGGCACGATCGTGCGCCTGGGTGGGGAAACTGGAGAACGAGAAGAGCTATGTATAGACAGAGAGGCAGCAAACGAGCAACCAAGTGGGAAAGCGATCGTCGTTGGATTTGGTAGGAATATCCGTGAAGCGAAATGCTTAGGCGCTACGTAAACCGACGGTGTCGTGACAGGCAGACCTGATTGGTCGGTCACCTGTTGCCTGCCAACCGCGATTGGTTGGCCTCGACGGCGCGTAGCGATTGCCAGACGAGGACAAGTGCATCCTCGCTGGTCTACGATGGAACAAGATCGAGAATGGACATTATAAGGATGTCGATTTCATGTACCTACCGCATGTGTGTATGTGCACGTTTTTGGACACTCTGTATATACGTGCATACGTATTTACGTACGTGTGAATGAATGTATGCTACATTATTTGTCCTTCCTCGTCATCGGGTCAAGCCGCGCGGCGATTACGAAATATATGTTTACCGTTTTTATAGTATTCGACGATCCACGTTGTAAATTACAACATATTTATACGGATACCGATTATTTCCACAGGTTTTGATTTATACTTTTAACTGCCTTTTGACTGTCATCCTTGGCATTCGTTTTTGCCGCGACATGCATATTTATCGCCTCTGTCTTAGAATTATATGCGCGTCCGACTATGTTGAACGAACGTACTCGCGAGATAAAAGATAAAAATGTACACTGATTAATTTACTTACGAACGCCGAACGAACCACGAATCAAACGATAACGTGTCATAAAACGAAGTAGCTAAGAACGTGATTTTGGAACAGGTGTATGGAAACTGGCAAAAGTAACGAGGATCGCGCAAGAGCAAAGTCTTGGTCCGAAGAGCAAAGTCTGCAACGACGATATAAGGAAAGCCGGTTTACGATATCGGACTCTGAACCTTCCGTGGCATATTGATCCTGTCCGAGCGAGCATTGCTATAAAATAGACACGGAGTCCTAAGTACCGCGTGCATGCATAATTGGCAGCGTTTTATCGTGGTCTTTTACCGCTCTTTCCTGCCGCAAAACAAAAAATGATCGACGATGAATATTTAAACGCGATCGAGCAGATTTTATTTGAGAATCGAGACGCCATTAACATTGAAACTACCAAGGTGGGCAAAATCACTTGTTCTGTCACTCATTGTAACGACTATCCATTTTCGATACATCTTGTAGTTTTAGCTTGAAGCAAATGCTTATAAGGAAACACAATTTTATGTCGTATTACTTGTTTTAAAAAAAGAAATAATTTATTTCAGCCCCTCCAGGAGAAATAGGTAAACGTCAATCGTCGAGAGTTCCAAAGTGTAATAAGCTTGTTTAGCTTGCGAGCAGTGGGCCAACATCTCGCCTCTCAATGGTACGTAATCGGTTTCAGCATATCTGCCAAACAACCAATTCAGCTGACGATGTAAGGTCGACTGTACACATCGAAAGAAACGATATTGCGTGGAGTTTCGCTAGCGTCTTAACTCTCGAAGAGTCAACAAACAATTAGTAAAGATCCTTGAGACTTTCACGACTCGCGTTAGTAGGTATACCTAAGAGAGCTCTCTCCTTTAAATTGTTGCGAAATAAAATACGAGGATCGTTCAATAAGTCCTTAGAAAAAGATAGAAAAATAATCTCATAATCTCATAATCTCCTTCTAGCTCTATACACTTTTCCAAGCGTTTCTCCGACTTTTTTAAGTCATCTAAAAAGTAAGATTTCGGAAGGTCCTCGAAATAGGCATCTGTTTGGGCGGTGACCTCCTCGTTCGACATGAACCGTTGTCCGCTGAGCCATTTTTTTAAGTTTGGAAATAAAAGAAAGTCATTGGGGGCCAAATTCGGTGAATACGGTGGATGTTGTAATAATTCGAATTTTAATTCTATGTCTGGATACAAAATTTCGTCCACCGTATTTGCGTTTGCATCGCTAGATGGGACAGTACAAACTCGTGTCTCGTTTTAAGCACGGAACGTTCGTTTGTCTCGAATCGTCTGAAAATGTTTCGGTGTAATGCCGTTCATACTTCGCGATGAACGATCCGTTTCGGATGCTCTTTCACGATAGAAGGAAGGGGAACGGATTCACCGTTGCGGCAGAACTTTCTCTCGAACGAGGATTATACCGGTGCCTTTCGTGCACGTAGCCGTACGTAACTTTCAAACCGTAGCAAATCACAGCGATTCGTCCGCGGGCCCGTGTCCATTACATTAAAACCGAGGCGGGGTCAAACACCACTCCGAGAATAGGATCGCACGCGTGTCCCCGATGGTCATTTCCGGCGTGCCAGGTGCGAAATGAAGTTTCACTAATACGAAAAAAAACAACCGCGAAGGAAGAGCACAGCGATAGAGGAAGGAGTCACGAGAAGTGGAAGGCGAGAGAGAAGACAGGCTGGTCGCTGACCCGTTCGGAACGTTGACTCCATGTAGTCAGTCCCCTCTTTATATTTTCTTCCATCCCGCTTGCACCATCTTACCGTACCTTTGATTACAGCCACCGGTTACCTTACCTTACTTTACCTTGCGTTACTTTACCACGTCCGCCTTTCTTTACCCGCGACCGCGACCATTATACTCTAGACTTAGCATCTCGAAGACGTCTGTTGCTTTCTCGTTCCTCTCTATCCGCATTCTCATCGTTTGTTTTTGTTGCCGGGCTCCGTCGAATAAACAAACGCGATCTTTCTGGTTTAACAAAATTCTTTTTTTTTTTTATCGATAGTCCAACGTCTAACGTCGAATCACGGTAAACAATTGTACTTTCGATCGAAGAAAAATTACAAACGTTCGTTCGAGAGTTTTTGATTCGTCGTCGTATCGTTTGATCCTAGATTCTGTTTGTTCCCGTTGCAATCGCGGAGTACTCGCGGCCAAATAAACCGCGGAAATATGTCATGTACAACGATCGAGCGTTCGGGCTACGCAACAATGTGGGTAACGTTATTAACGATCACGATTCAGTAGATACGGATACACCGACGTCGAGATAGTACCGTTAGGATTCGCTATCGTTTCTAAGTCGCGTCGTTTCGGAGATACGAGACCCAGTTGGTTAACGGTACGCGTTCGTTTTTCAGTCGTATAATTTTCGACTTCTAAAAGCCGGATGACGATCGTCTAATCATCGTTATCGAAGTTTTTTCTTAACGACGACGACTTCGCGAAAACTTGCACGGTTCGTTCCCACTCCTGACGCATTTTTTCTCCTCCGCTGCCACCACAATCATTGGTCACCACCTCCTGATCCAGCCCTCCACTCCACAAACTACCCGGCGGGAACTCGGCTCCTCCCGCCGCGTGACTCAATTATTTCCATCATTACGACCGCCCTCTTGGGCTCTGTTCCAAGATATTACCATATACGTGCATTAAAGAACCGACCACATTACTTATCCATTAACTAATTATTGAAATGAACGATTGTTAATCGAACCTTGCTTATCGTTTGCTTATGGTATAGAGTAAACGCAGCATATTTGGAATATCAGTTTGTTTAAGATAAATAAAAAATTACGACGGAATTAATTATGAAGTCCATCAATTATGAGATTGATTTTTTAAGCGCAATATATATGCAACGTAAATAAATATTTTAAATGTCCATGTACAAGTTCGCGGAATCCACAGATATTTATCTAATAGACACGAGAAGATCACGTGATTTTCATATCAGAAAGATTTTATACGAAAATTTATCAAAATCACCACCACTTTGATAAAAAAATATTCAATTTTTTTATCATTTTTCTCTTTTTTCCGAAATTTCCGAAATGTCAAATTAATTGTAATTGGCTCGATAACCGAAGGATTGTTGTATAATATCGTTAAAGAAATGAATAAGAAATCAATTTGTTTATCTGAAATTAAATTATGAATTATCTTATCAAATCTGCATTATCTATTAGGTTGCATTTATTAGAACTGTATTTACCAAAGTAGGAGACGCAACCTCCAGAGGGGGCACCTTACAATTAAAATATGGCGCGAATAAGAATTTTGAATGCAGAAAAATGTGGATAATTAAAACATCTATTCATTCTGAATAAAAATAGTCGTGGAAATAAGAAGTAGTCTGTTCACTTTCATTTGCCACAAAGTAAAATTTCACGTTTTTATTTGCGTTTATATATATGAATATATTTTCCATAATTTGATTGAGGAAAATGCGTATAAAATAATTTAGACATAACCTGATAATGTTCTAAAAATTGTCCTATTTTGGATGAAATATTATCAAATGTTACTATATAACTAGGTATTGTAGCATTTTCATTGCTGTTGTAATTATGATCAAGCCAGTGCATCGGGTCTGCGAAAAATGCGTCCGCTTCGTCCACGTAATTTGTAATATTGTTCAAATTAGGTTCGCAAGTCAATATTTTTAGAGATACATTTACATGTAAATGACTATACAAAGGTGTTGCATGACAAGGTGTGAGAAATAATACGTTAGTTGTATTTTCGGCGTTAACAATTTCTTTATGAAGAACGTCCATCGCATCCAACGATCCACGTTGATGTATCGCGCAAAAGTAAACACCAGGAATAATATTACTAATTATTAACAACGCTATAAAAATTTTTCTTCCTATTTTTGCAAACTTTACATTTAAACGGAATGTACAAGAAGTACATATATATATTAACATTGGTAATAAAGGTAATAAAAATCTAAACTCCTTATGAGACAATAATGAGTAAACGCAGATTGTCCATCCAATGACAATTAACATGATTGCTTGACGATGAAAACAAGCATAGTATTTAGTTACTTGCCAAATACATAATAAAAAAACAATGTAATATACTCCTAGAAGTACTGGTAATCCACAGAAAATATACCACAACAAATGCTGTGTTCCATATATGTTTCCAATCTTATGAAGTACATTTATGACAAAAAATTCCCAAGGAGAAATGACTAGTGTGCCATAACAGTAACTATCCAATAATATTGAACTTAAACAACAAACTATGCATACCACGCTATATCGACATATTAACATTAATTTGTCTTGCAAACTTGTACATAAATGATAAAGGCATAAGGGTAACCATATAACAGCAGCAGTAGGTCTTATCATACATAGAAATCCCACGATCCATAAGAAGTTTAAGTTTCTAATGTTACTATCACGCCATGGAAATATTGACAAAGCTATCATAGTACATGCTGTTTCTACAGTATTTATTAATGTACGCGAAGCACAATAATACCAGTACCAATTTAAACATAAACTATATAATGTCCACTTGTTTTTTGTCCACTGATAAAATCTGTATTCTCCGTAAGCACAGACAATTGCTTGAAGCATTCGTGGTAATATTGTCAAGATTGTTACATGATCTAAAGACACCAATGCCAAGATTCGATAGATGATAGATATCAAGAATGGATAGATGTAATTGCGAATTTTTGCATGCCATTCCCAGGTAAGATATCCATATCCAAATGCTAAACGATGAGCCACTTCTACCGATTGCCAATACTCATCCGGAACATGGGCAGTTTGTACAAGAAATACGGAAGTTAACCTCCATACCATTAAGATAGATAACACCTTATTGTTCTTAGATAAATGCATTTTTTTTATCTCTCAGTAATACAGTAGAAATTAGTAGACTTTTTGAAGATATTGAGGATATATTCCTTCAAACATTTAGATGAAACAAAATGATCACAACGCAAATACAAACACTCAAAATTTCAGGCCTGATAACCTTTCGAAACATTTTATTTCACTAGAAATCACTACTCTACATTCATTTATTATTTTAGAGAATCCATTACGGGAATTCATTTTCTCTTGTTATCAAGTACGAAGAACTATTTGTACTGTACATATATACGTAAACAGTTTAACATTGAACTGAATTATCGTTGCATTTAAATAAGATTATAAAATCGTTCTGTGCATTCGGTTTGAAGAATAATATATAGAATAGTTTCGAGTAATCGATACAGATGGAGCTATATTAAAATGCGTCATTTTGTGGGATCGATTAGTTGAGAGCTCTACGTAGCGATATTTCTTTGAACAAGAGAACTAAAGTCGATAGCATCGTTACGAGTAGTGGTCGATAACCGATAGTGCATCGTTCTTTTCGAAACGAGAAATTGAAGTTCGATATCTGTAAAATAATTCGTCAAACGCTGGTTTGAGATATCGGATTCTTCGCGGTAAATTTGTTATCCCTTTATAAGCACGGGCTGGATACGAATTTGTAAAACGAAGCATGCATCGTTTTAAACAATTTCATTTTAAATTATGCAACAAAAATCCTCCATTTTGATGAGAAACAAACGCTATGAGTTAGTAGAAATACGAGAAATACTGTATATGTGTATTTAATTCCTAAAAGATAATAAGTGCCGCATTTACGCATTTTGATTTACTATCATGGAAAGTAAATCAATAACATTGCCTAACAACGGAAAATCTGCTACAACAGATGACTCCAAAAGCGAGATGCAAATGGTACTTGCTAAAATGATGGAAGAAAAGCACACTTATACTTACAAGAAATTAGTGGTACCTATGTCAATGAGAAGTATTTATTGGAAATTTTTTGGATTTCCAGCTACGGATGATGGAGATATTCTCACTAAAGTAAAAATTATTTGTATATTATGCAAAACTCAAATTGCATATAATCGTAACACTAGTAATTTACGCATGCACTTGCAAAATAAACATGCTCAAGAATTGTTAGAATTAGAAGCTACAAATCCTCCTCGTAGACAGGTTCTTTCTCAGGAAACAAAAGAGCGTAGAGCACAAAAGAGATTACTAAAGGCAGGTTTAACCTCTGCACAGCATATTTATACTACCAATGCAGATGGTACTGTCCAAATAGATGGAGATATTCAGTTTGTGACTGACCCAAATATAAGTTTATCCAACATTGAGGATGATATTACAATTGGTCAACCATTAAGAGTTATGATCAAAAGTAATTCTAATATTGGAAACAATAGTCAAAATGTAGCCTTTTTAATGCCAGAAGATAATTCTATCAATCAATCGAGTATTGATGGAAAAACTGTATCTGATGCTATAGCTGAATTCATCATAATGGACTTACAATTACCAGAAGTAGTGGAAGGTCGAGGTTTTCAAAGGCTAGTTGCAACTTTACGTTCTCCTTGTGAAATCCCTAGTAAAAATAAATTAGAAGAAGAAATAATACCAAAGATTTATGATACATTTAGAGAATCAGTGACAACAAGTTTATCTTGTATTACTAGTGAAGTGGGTTTGACAATTGAAGAGTGGAGATCAAATTCTGACGAACGTTTTGTTACTATCTCAGTGTATTATCAAAATTCTGGTGAACCAGTTTTAGAATGTAAAGTGTTAAGTACAATTCATGCACCCTTGGATTGGGAGGAATCTCAGTGGGGTAGTACAATAGATTCTTTGTTAGTTGATTGGGATTTGAAAATGGAAAGGATAACTGCAGTAGTAATAGCCACATCTAGAACAGAATTAATTGCTGCTTTAACAGAGCGAGGATTAACATTGGTTCCTTGTTTACTTTATACATTGCAAGTATGTGCTCAAGCTTGTTTCGAGAATCCAGAAGTTAGCACTATATTGTCTAAATGTAGAGCAGCTATTGGAGCTATTATAAGTCACCCAGCCGCATTTGCAGCTTTAGCTATGCAAGAACAATTATTAGAGGTAAAACTAAAAACTTCTCATTGTTAACTCCATAAGCTGAAATGACATTCATGGCATGTCATGGCATTAACCCTCAGATGGCAGATCTGGTTTGTTTCTAACCTATTCTAATATTCAATGCTTGCAACAAAACAGTTTTAAGTTCTGAGTCAAAAGTGACCCAGATTTGCCATCCAGGGATTAAATAACTGTAATTCATTATATCATTTTAAAATACATTTACTATAATTATAGCTAGAGGAAAACACTATGCTGATGGACTATCCTCCTGTATGGACATCGACATACAACATGCTTGAACAAATGGTCCTACGTAGGAATATAGTAACATCAATTTTAGAGAGCATGGAAGGTGTTAATCAAGAAGTAGTTGATCTAACAAATGACCAGTGGAAAGTTGTAGAAGATCTTGTAAATGTCCTTGAACCGTTTAAAGTTACTATTATGACGCTTAGCGAAGAAAAAATGCCTTTAATATCCTTATTAAAACCGTTACTATGGCAACTTGTATCTTCTCATCTTAAAATAAAAGAGTCTGATAGTGATACGGCAAGATCTTTTAAAGAATCTTTGTCTGATATGCTTTGTGATAGATATGCAGATTACAATGTTACTCTTTTACTTCAAATTGCAACTACTCTAGACCCAAGGTAATTACAGATTATAAAATGTATATTTCAAATGATTTGTGTCATAAATGTATTTATGAATGCAAATACAACTGAAGCTGCACGTTTTGCATTAGATTTAAACAGCTACCATATGCTACAGAAGAAGATAAGAACATAGTTGCAACTCCAATAAAAGAAATGTTGACAAAACTAATACAAGAAGAATCTGGAGATAATATGACTATTAAAGTTGAAGAAGATCCTCCAAATAAAAAAGTCCGTTTATCAGGTATGTACAAATATTATAAATATGTAAATGTACAGATTTTGATGTTCATGATCTTTAAAACACGATTATTCTATCTTATATGTAATTACATATAGGCATGGAACTTTTACTTGGAGGGTTATGTTCAACAAAAAATAGAATGCCTGCAGAAGAGAAGGCCGATCTTGAACTTGTACAGTATCATTCAGAATCGACCGCGCCTCTTGATTACTGTCCTCTTCAGTGGTGGGCTAAAATTTCTGCAAAGTGTCCAAATTTAGGAAAACTGGCTTGTAGATATAATTGTGTACCTGCATGTTGTGCACCACCTGCTAGAATCCCGGCAGAAGTGCAAGTTTTATACGATACGAGGCGAGCTGCGTTACCTCCTCATTTGATAGACAAATTACTGTTTCTTCATGGTAATCATACTGTTTGAGAAGAAAATTAAATTATGCTGAAGTTTTTTGAAGGTACTACTTTCTACCACGCGAAACAATCTTAAAAATGTTAATAGTTTTTATATGATTTACATTATATAATGCACTTTTCATAAGAATTATCTAATAATAGAATTTAAAAAATGTTTAAGTACATTTTCTAAACGTTTTGAAACAGTGGATGCCGACATGAATTTAACGGGAATGCAGGTACTGCAAAAATATAAGTTTATTTTCATCAAACTTTAACATAAATTTCGTACTTTAAAACTATAAGAAGAGAGTATATGAAGGTTTAAAAGTATCCAAAGAACTATACAATCTTATGAACTTTACTGTTTCACGAAGAATTTTGGATATCAATCTTGTATAGAGATTTTTAAAAAAACCAGAAGATATAATGATAGTTAAGGAAATAAAAAGATACTCTTTATAAAAAGTAATAAAAGAAATAATAGTTTTCCATTTTTAAAACGTATAAAATACTTAAAGATATGAAAACTTTAAAATGTTATATATCATTATGAAGCATCGAAAGTAACGTTTTAATTCAATGAGTATTCTGTTCAAATAATGTAAATCCCGATTTTTTATTTATTGTTTCTATTATTTTCAAATAATTCTTATTGGTGATAATTAACATAAATTACAAACATAATTCAATGCATAATTTATGATAGATTGTTTAACGTAATGAAATGCTAAACTCGTCTGTGTACTTCAAAAAACTATTAAATTAATGACACTTCGAACATCATAAGTATAAGACGGTAATTACGGGAATAAGTATAGTCAAGAAATTAATGTATAAAATTATTAAATTATTTCTGACTTCTATTTTTGCATTAATGCACTTTAAAGAAGTGTATTCTTGTGATATTAACTTATATTTTTAAATACTAAGTAGTACAAACTCAGCATTTTGTATCATAAATAATGGCTGTATTACAATGGATATATTTCTCCCAATTTATTTGTCTTGTGACTTATAATTAAATGCTTAAATGTAATGTAATGTACATAATATGATTTATGTATGTTTCATATGAATTTAAATATGATACCCATATTTATAAAAATTGTACAAAGTTTTACACTTTATTTTTGTAAGATGTCGACACAGTTGTAAAAAATACTTTAAAATAATAATTTTTATACTGTACATAAATGTGAATTATTCTCATACACATTAAGATGTTAAGTGTTATTGTATACTGTATTTATTTGAACATAACTATTTTTAAAAAAATTAGATTAGACTGTAATAATTGTTTCTTTAGTATTTAATTATAGATATTAACTTCACTTAAGTTTTCTATATTAAATACAATTGTATAATTGCCATAAAGTAAACAAAATTGATTTATACAGAGACATTAAAAAAAAAGTTGAATTATTTTATTATTTCTATTGTTTATCATACTTTAATTTTATATTCTTACATTGCTTTGGATATTACAAAAATTCTAATCATAAAATTTAATTATGGAAGACTGAACTGATTTTGCATCCACATAGAATTTTCATAAAATCTTGGATCTGCAATTCTGAGAGATGCTCTCTTATAGAAATAGTAATATAAAACTGCAACTATAATATAATTAAATATGAGGAAAGCTTAAAAATATGAAATACATATCATTTATTTACTTAGTTTATTACCTCCTCTGTGCAATGAATAAAGAACATGAAAATCTTTAGTCCAGTGATATTTGAAGGATGATGACCAATTCATCTTAATGTCCCAAGTGTGAAGACTAATACTTAGTATTATATATACAATACACAATATTAATGTTATACGAAATTTTGTATATAATAATTGTATCAGTCCAACCTGCATAAAATATTGTATATAATTAATATATAATGTTTGATAAACAACTACATTTTGCAATGTACATTACGTGAAAATTAAATGTCAGATTTTTATTATTATTTTTTAAACAGTTACCTGGAAGATGTAGGTGGAAAAAAAATTAACTAGAAGAACAGTAAGAGTCATAACAATACACAAGTCTTGAATCCTTAAAAACAATAATTAAAACAATGTTTAAACATAAATAGAATTTAATAATTTCAAGTAAAAGCATTTACATACACATAGACAATCAATAAATTAATTGGATTCTGTCGAGAAAAACCAGCAAACGAATTTACGAAAACGTCGAAAAGTAATATCAAGTATTGCACAATTATAGTAACTAAATATTTCTTTGTATTTAATGTGTTCATTTATCTCAAAAAAAAGAATCTTCTGATAGATACAGAATGCCGTAGTGTTATTACTGTATTGTTATATGTATTCTAAAGATTACTATGGTAACGCAAATGTACAGCGAGTCACAAAATTATTTACTCAGTCGGCTCAGTCAAAAATACGATAAGGATGAATGAAATAATGTAACAGCAAAGAACTTTCTGAAACGGTTTTATTTAGAAATACATTATCTACAGTTCAATATAACAAAATCGTAATAATAATTTGAAAAATTATGATTACATATACGCGAGTAATAATAATTTGACGAAACTACTCATCTTTCTGGTATAAAAATCATTGAAAAAACAGCTGAATCGCTTAAATTAACTTCTTTACACTTATAATTATTTGAATAATGAAAATATTAATATAATGATATTATAACAATAGTATAATAATAGTAGAATATAAATAAACTCTGTATCACAAAGCAAATCAGACGACGTCAGTATCTTTTGTACATTCTTATATATATATTGATTCAAATTTTCAAGTTACTACGATACGTTTGAATGACTGACGTGTGAATCAATACATAAGTTACGCACTATTTAAGTTCTTCAATAAGTGTACTGAACTGTCTTCCCATAGTAATTTAAATAGATTCGTGTATTTTTTAAATCGTTGAAAAGTATTGAAATGTAAAAATAATATTTAAAATAATGGAAGTTTCAAGCCAGATAATAAAATAAAATGACATATACTCGTATTGAGGTTATGAGTATACATCAAATAAACAAACGATGAATTTAAACTGTACAATTGATACTTCTTTGCACACTTAAATGTAAATTATGATACTTGAAATTATTTGACAAGAAACGAGAATGGAAATTCGAAATAATAAGCATCTGCATACACGACAAATAATTGGTATTTTTCCTGTATTGGAATTTGATGATAACGATGTAGATGCTCCTTTGAAAAATCCAAGTATATCTTACTTGGATATTTTTTTTCTCGGATCCTCGATCCTTATGCATGTCATAGATATGGCAATTGATATGAACCTTGCCATAAGATATTTATTAGCTGGAAAAACAACATATTTTGCATGGACAATTACTTTCATTTTTCTACCTTCACTTATAAATGTCATAATTAGTAGAAAAATGATACTCCAAGACGAGGAGGTAAAATATTACATGGGATAAAAGAAATTGGTATAATTAAATATAACATTTATTAACAAAGATACACCAAGATTTATCTTCCTTAAAACTATATTTAAATATACCAATTACGGCAGTATTATTTCTCTATTTTATGCATAATGCTCAATAGAACTTCAGTAAGGTCAATTTTATTTTTTTACATTACTTCCTCCATATAAAGTGGTTGTAATGTAATATTTTTGTATTACTTGTGTTTCAGATCTTGTTTTAAATTTGTTTGATGTCATTTTTCACAATTTTTTGTCTTCTTTTATACAAAGTATGATGCAATTTTAAGAAAGGAAGGGGAACAAGTCTCGATATTTCCTTGCACTTTTGTTTCAGTTGTGTTAAGATAATAATTTTTTTTTTCATAGGCAAGTACAACATCAAATCGATCTCAATACAAATGTATACATGTAATGTTAACAAAGAAGCTATTCTGTATTGTAGTTGTTGCATTTCAATTAACTCCAGTACTTCGTTATTATCAAACTTTGAAGTATGCTTTAAAAGCATATAAATTTCAAAAACTGGATGATCGTAATGCTCAGAGGCGATATTATCTCAAGATGTGTAAAGAAGATCAAGATGTTGCTCTATTAAGAGTATTTGAATGCTTTCTTGAAGCAGCTCCTCAACAAATTTTGCAATTAACTATATTACTGAAAAACTATCATAACAATCTTAATTTCGAATGTATCTATATTTTTGTACATCTATTAATTGTTATAATATCAACTGCAAAGTAAACATTATATTTGTATTTATTGTAGTTATTCATCAAGTAGCTAGTATCCTTAGCTCACTTGGAAGTATGGGGTGGGTTATGGCTAGTTACCACCGTAGTATTAGATTAGCTCAACAAGATAAGCTAAATATTGGAATTACAGGAACAATTCTTCAATTTTTGTGGCACTTCTGTACAACAGGTAAATAAATTATTATTATCATGTGAGAAAACTAAAAATCTACATTTATATATATATCGAAATTTTTCAGTCTCAAGAATATTGTCTTTAAGTGTTATTGCAAGTGTATGGCCAATATATACAGCAATTGGTTGTTTTTGTCATTGGATCAGTATGACTACTTGGATTATTATAGATTCTCATGGAATACTAGAATTTTGTAAGGATTATAATCATGCTCCACATTGTCCTCCGAAAGTTAAAGAACGCGTTTATTCCATATTATTTTCCCTAGTAATTGGCGTAGTTCATGTGTTTATATATTTGAATGCAGTAGATGGTAGCACGTTCCTTAAACATGTGACTTTTTATATAATCTGTTTTATTGAAAATATAATAGCAAGTGTATTTTGGATATACACTTCATCAAGTGAAGTTAAAAATGCTTGGTACTTCAATGTACTTATTATTCTTTGTATTATACCATTTTTATTAGGTGTAACAGCTATGATTGTTTATTATAGCGTTTTTCATCCTTCCTTAAAACATAAAAATTCTGAAAATACATAATTTTGACGAAATCCATAGTAAAATATTTCACTCTCATTCAGAAATATTTAAATGAAATTGAGCTAATTTATTTATTGCCTATAAATCGTACAAATATTTAATCTAAAACAGCATTTGTACATTGAATTTCACATTTGACTGTTGAGATATCAAATATTATCTTTTAATAATGTGATTCAATTAAATGAATATCTTTTTTTAAATACTTAATCAAAATGTTAATCCATAAATATTTATACACATAGTATAAATGATATATATATTTATACATATAGTTATAAATGTTTATAGTTTAATAAAAGAATGAATTCTAGCATAAATTTTATACACAAAATTAACTGTAAATACTTTTTATGCAATATATACTGCCAAGTAATGATGTGACTAGAAAATACTATGTATACTACATAGTTTATACAATTTTTATTGTGCTCTTCGTGTAATTATACGCGTGTATTAGAGAATTATTATATTTTTAATGTAAGTACTTAGAAATTATAAGCTTGCTTTCCAAAAACTGGTAGGCACTACTGTATGTAAAAATTAATTCATGAAACAAAATTTACAATAATTTTAGTTATGTATTATAAATTTTGTAAACTTTACCATTTATAAATTTGATGTACTTTATATACTTTTGTAATAAAAAAATTATTTTCTTTAGATTTATATGTGATTTTGTTGTAAATAAAACTTTGATTTGAAACTCCCTTGTAATCAAAATTTATTTAAAAACAACAATATGAATAATATAACACATGAATTTTTTAATGGTACTGTTTATACTAAATGACAAATTTTTAATTTAGAAAACTGTAGCAATTAAAATTCTCAATTAATAATTAATATTTCCTTTTAGTTATTTTCCAACATAGCAATTTGGAAGCAATTATAAAGCACATTCTCAAAAGCTATCTGAGAAATAAAAATCAAACATTACTTTTTCTATAATGGTAATATTGAATACTTAAAAGTTAAAATGGAATGTGCTACATAAAATAATTTATCAACAAATAATAAAGCATATATTTTTATATATGTTATCTTTTTGTTTGGATATCAATCAACTGGATTCTGTATTACTATAAGTATGAATTCTTTATCTGGTGCAACCATTATTTCATGTTTCTTACTACGAATACGTAAGAAAGTAAGATCATTTGTTGGATCCAGATCTCGAACAACAGATCGTGCTTTATCAGACAGTTGACTAATCAAACCTGCATACTGAACAGTTGTAGTGTTATCCAATGTAGATTTGATTGGAATACCTGAGTACCAGAATTTTATTACATTTTTTGTAATAGTTATGTTAATAATCAGTCTCTATATGAATACAACACACCTTCTGCATTGACAACAATTGTTCCAACTACTCCTTTATGAGATTGAATACGTTTCATAGTTTCTTCCACTTCTTGTGCCTAAAATAAGTATTATCTTAACCCAAAATGATTTGTGAAAGAAATGTATAATTCATTGCAAATTTACCATTTTCGAAATTATGTTAATAATTTTTTTTTTGTTGAATATAATACAATATTAGTTACAAGAACGGTAACCGGAATATATACGACAAACTTGGTAATACCAAACCGTTGCTTGGATCCTACTACCTACTCAATTGTTCATATATTTTATAAATAACATTGAACGTATAAAGATACACGACAGACGTTAAGTTTGTTAGATTGGGTTAGAGTTTAAACGCCACCTATACACGTCAGGCAGTAACCTAGCGGTAAATTCAAATTATGCAATTCAATTCAAACATAAACAATCTGATGGAACACATGTATAAATCAAGCATTATAGTGACAATAAAATACTACAATTTTATTTGATAAAATATTATGTATACGAAGTTTCTCTGCAAGAAATTAAATACAAAAACTATATTCTGATTTTTCTTAAATGTTTGTAAAAATTTTATTTAGTAATTACAATACGTATAATGTGTAATAAAAATTGAAAAAATATTTCATAACAATGAATAATTTAATATTCCCATCAAAACTTAACACAAAGGTACAATTAAATCAGTTCCTGAATATTCAGGTAGATTCAAATTATATTCTCTCTCCAATTTTTTAGGTACAAATCGGCCACCTAAATAATGATATTTTCCCTTGAATTTCTGAGCACACATTTTTGGTGCTGTCAATGATACCAACATCTCTGGTTTTATGTCACCTTTTGAGGATGGTCCATTTTCAACATCCCAACCTGATGGTATATCTATACTACAAATAGGTATGCTTGTGTTTTCTAATAAAGATATAATAGGAACAAATGTTTCTCTTACAGGTGGTTTAAAACTAAATCCAAATAAAGCATCTACTATTAGATGAAAATCACACAAGCTTTCTAACTCATTTCCCAACAGGGGAATATCATTTTCAACACATTGATGTAATAAATTTTCATATAAAATATTACTTGTTCTTTTAGGATAATAAATTTCAGGGGAATATCCAAATTGTTTTAAGTGTCTAGCACAGACCAGGCCATCTCCTCCATTATTTCCTGGACCACAACAGACCAGAATCTTTTGTGTTGAACTTTTTAATGAAGTATAAGTAGAAGCAATGGCAACAGCACAACTCTGGCCAGCAAGTTCCATTAATTGGTCCACACTGAATTTGTATTTTTCAAACAAATCTTTGTCTATGTTAATGCTTTCCTGTTGGTTCAAATATTTTACCATGGTGGTATATGATTTTCTTCCAAAAAAGAAAACACGTTTATTGTTAAATAAAGTAGATTTTATAAAACCCCTTATATATAATACCATTTATAATTTTAATAAATGGAATTATACAGTAAGAAACAATATTATAACCTCTTACAATATGTTATTCCTTTACTTTATTAATGCGAACAAACGTTAATATTAACGATAAGTAGAAACTTCCTTTATTTTGTGGTCACTTTAAGTCTTTTCAGAAAAAACACATATGTTTTAATTAATTTTTAACGTTTTTACAATGTAAGTTGGACCATTTACATCGAACGGCAGAGCTAGTCTAATTTTTCTGCACGCAGATCGGTACAGCCATACATACAGAGATGCCAGAAAGGCACCGAAGGTGCTCTCTCACACATGTCAGATCACGCGTACGTGAGCTCGTGGAGTTTCGGAAAGTTGACAAAGACAAAATGACATATGCCCTCTTTTTCGATTTACCGAAGCTGCCCAAAGTAAGTTCGGACCGTCTCGTGGGAGTCGAGAGAGAAAGGCTCACACTTCCCTTTTCGCTCTTGAACAACTAACATCCGACCTCCCGTCAACAGGTCTCCACTGGCCTCTGCTGACCGCTGCTGACCACCGTTTATATTTCTGGCAACGTACAACGATTACGACTGGCTACTGTTAGCCTCTCCCAGCCTCTGCTGACCACCGCTTATATTTCTGACAACGTATAACGATTACTACTGGCTACTGCCACCCTCTGCTGACCTCAGCCAGCATCTCCCGACCTAAGCTGGCCTCTGCCAACATCTCCCGACGTCAGCTGACCATCGCTGACCACTGCTGACCGTTGCTGACAACTTGTCACATGATGTAATATAATATAATATGTTTATATGTATTAAAGTTTTATATAATGTAAATCTATGGCAATAAATGATATAATTTCAAAGTATTCAATGCGTTCTCATCATTTTTTACCGTCCTTTTCCTCTCCAAATCATTCTCTTACCTATAAGATGCGTACCACCTTCTTCGCAAGTTCACCAGCATTTTAGAAATGTTTCGGGAACTTTGGAAATCCGGATGGCCTTGACCCAGTTTCGAAAGTGGGTCAAGGCCATTCGACATTTTAGAAATCTTCTGGCCGACTTGAAAATCTGGATGGCCTTGACCCAATTTCGAAAGTGGGTCAAGGCCATTCGAAATTTCAGAAATCTTCCGGCCGACTTGAAAATCCGGATGGCCTTGACCCAATTTCGAAAGTGGGTCAAGGCCATTCGAAATTTCAGAAATCTTCCGGCCGACTTGAAATTTCGAATGGCCTTGACCCAATTTCGAAAGTGGGTCAAGGCCATTCGAAATTTCAGAAATCTTCCGGCCGACTTGAAAATCCGGATGGCCTTGACCCAATTTCGAAAGTAGGTCAAGGCCATCGAATCTTAAAAAAAAGAACACATAGAATTCTTTGAAATTATATCATTTATTGTCATAGATTTACATTATACAAAGTTTTAATACATGTACATCATGTTAGAAGTTGTTAACAAAGGTCAGCGTGGTCAGCAGGGGCCAGCAGAGGTCAGCAGAGGGATGCAGAGGCATGCAGAGACTAACAGGGGCAAGCAGTAGCAAGTTGTAATCGTTGTACGTTGCCAGAAGCATCAGGGGTGGTCAGCAGAGGTCAGCAGAGGCTGGGAGAGGCTGACAGTAGCAAGTTGTAATCGTTATACGTTGCCAGAAGCATCGGGGGTGGTCAGCAGAGTTCAGCAGAGGCCAGCAAAGACATGCACAGGCAAGCAGAAACCTGCAAAGGCGAGCAGAGACTTGTAGGGGCATGCAGTAATAAGTATTAATCGTTATACATTATCAGAAATACCTGCAGTGGTCAGTAGCGTTCGGCAGAGGCCAAGAAAGTTCAGCAGAGACAAGCACATGCTGACAGAGATCAGCAAAGACCAACAGAGGTTAGCAGAAGTCAGTAGTAATCGTTATAGGTTGTCAGAAATATAAGCGATGGTCAGCAGGGTCCAGCAGAGGCTAGCAGTAATCAGGAGCAGTCAGTAACAGTCGCTGTATGGTGTCAAAAGTTGTTGGGAGTTCTGTATTTTTGTCAGCACTGGTCATCACAGGTCATAAGAGGCAAATAGAAACCAGGAGTAATTTGCAGAATTCAGTAATGAACTCTAGGAAAGGCAAGTAAAAATATCTGGGCAGTCGAGATTCCAAATCGTATGCCGTTGAGAACCTTTCTCTCTTGACTCCGACGAGGCGGTCCGAAATTACTTCGGGCAGCTTCGGAATAATCGAGAAAGAGGGCTTGTGTCAGTTTACCTTTGTCGACTTTCCGAAACTCTACGAGCTCACGTACGCATGATCTGGTATGTGTAAGTAGTGCACCGGGTGCTGAATCTGGCATCTCTGTATACATATAGGTAGACAGATATTACGCAGATCGGTACAAATGTAGGTAGTGGTTGAATATGAAACTTACACTCTTCACAGTTTTCAAACATCTACATTATTTCTAGATATTTAAAATTTTAGAATATTTTAATATCGTAAATAACTAAAGTTTTTTTAATATTTTTCAATGGTTGAAACGATTTCGAAAATGACTGCTCAAACCTCGTGTATATACGGACTGAGCCAATAACAAATGATGACTGAAATAATTTGTTATTTATTGATTTTTAAGAAAACTTTTATATAAAATATATAGTATCTAACGGGACCTATTGAATGGAAGCATTTCACTTATTTTACTTCTTGTATTTTCAAACTATGTATATGTACAGGGTGTCCTGTGGTTTTTCCGTCAAACTGCGAAAATTTAATTTAGAAGTTAGAAAGACTTTCACACGAGGGAAGCATTCTCTTTAATTATTTCTAACTCGAAAACTAAGGAATGTAGGACATATGTCCATATTATGTTTCTCATTTTTTTTGGTATACAGATTCACTTCCTGTATTATGAGCATACACTTATGAATCACCCTGAATATATATATACACACATGAAAATGTAAAAAAAAATATCATTCGTCAATTTCTACAATAATACACAAGTAAATAACAAATATAAAGAATGTAAGAATTCAAATGACAATGCCATTTTTGTTAAAAGTAACTGTAATAAATTATAATTTATGAATTAAGTTTTAAAATAGATTATGAAGAACAGGTTTTAATAGAATTATACTTAAAATCCTTACTAACACTGTACAGAATGTGTTTAAGCAACTTTTTTATCATTCGACGTGGTTCCCACTGGAAGTTGTAAGGAAAATTTTTTACCTGTTCACTATATGGAACACACTGATCTTTCATATGATATATTGATTGTAAGGTAACTATAAGTCGTTCTTGAGGAAATCCTAAAGGTAGCTGTATGCGGACTATAAAGTGAAAATCTTGATCATCAAATAAAAGTGTTGCATATGTATAATCTTCTGTGTCGTATTCAAGTGTAGCAAAATAATGAATGCTCAGCAAAGCAACTATAAAATTTCTTCGTTTTGTTAAACTTTGGGCTAATGAATTTATCTAGAACAATAATTTACTATATTAAAATTACAATCTTAAAATTTAGACGGATAAAATTACATACCTTTTCTGTTATAAACTTCTTTACTTCTGTTACATAATCAAATAAAAATTTATTTCGTGGAAAATTTGGTAACTGCATTGCATTTGTTCCACCAAGAACATCTTCTAAAGGTTTAGTTAAGTGAAGGTGTGATATAATGCGACTCCAATTTGTTCCACAATATGTTACAATTAGTATTGCTACATAATTTTCTGATTTACAACTATAATTTTGTAACTGTGAAAGATCAACTGACAAACTGATTAAGAATTTAGCCTCTGTTGGTTTAGAACCTAATGGTAACAATATTATTTCAACATCTTGTAGTCTTATTTCTGTTTTCATTAATGTACTATATTCACGTTCTAATTCCACTTGCTTTTGAAGTAATTGTATCTAATGTAAAATAAAAAATATTATAGGTACTTTATGTAGAGTATGCGTCAAATACATAATAATCATTAAATTGCCAACCTGATATTCTTTATAACATGATAAAAGTTCCATAAGAACATTTAATAATGCATCTTCATTATTAGGATTCCATTTAGCAAGACTGGGTACCTTAGTAGACAAGATATCTACATCCATGTCTGCTAAGAAATTAACATCGTTAAATATGAAATCAGGTCCCATTTCAGGGCACTGAGAGTCAAAAAATACATTCCAAGTTAGATTTTGTCTAGCATAGGGAATAGATAATTTAAAACGATCTCCTCTTTGTCTGCCACAGCTAGATGATACGGAATCCGCTTTGATTGTCTCGTAACTTATTCCTTAAGAAGATATTGAGAAACAATACAATGAATATAAAATATCACATAATATATAACATGAAATAATGTGGAATATATTTTATATAAAAGTATGTTTAGTATTATGTCTTACCAAGTTTATCATTGCTTAAAACACGTATTAAAAGTGGCTCAATGTATGAGTCTACCGGTAAGAAAATTTGACATTTCTGATTCAACATATTAATAGTTGTGGTTTATGTAATCAAAATTTCGTAAATTGTGATAAATTGTATGCACAGTATGATACTTTAACCTATCAAGCAATTCCTTCTAAACAAAAGACATTCGTCGAATTACATTTCTTCGATGTTATAAATATGTGATGTTTCTTTATTTTAGAAAGCAAATGTTTTCAAATGCACATGCCAAATTGACATTTAAAACTACACATTGCACCAATTTTTCTATGAATATAATAATCTTGTCATTCGATTGGCTTTATCCTGCTTTTAATGCTAAACAATCACGATGGTAACAATAACGACAATGATGGTGTTTAATAAAAGATCACTTATAATTCGTTTGAATCCATTGTTGAAAACAGGGTATTAATTAAATATAAAACGTTATTTACAAATGATTCAATATATATTATTATTAGTTTTACTTATTCTAGGGATGTAGTTAAACGTAGATTGGTACCAGCGACAGATATCCATGAATCTTGCAGGCTGTTAGAGACTGATGCACTACTCACACATGCCAGATCACGCGTACGTAAACTCGTGAAGTTTCGGACAGTCAACAAAGGCAAACTGACACATGCTCTCTCTCTCTCGATTCTCCGAATAGTTTGTTATTTTCAACAATAGATGGCGCTTATTTACCGACCTCAGGCCCCCTGGTGCTAAAACGCCCAAGTTTGTCGAGAAATCCATCTAGCGTGGAGTATATGAACTATTCCACGACAAACTTGGGCGTTTTAGCACCAGGGGGCCAGAGGTCGGTAAATAAGCGCCATCTATCGTTGAAAATAATGAACTATTCCACGACAAACTTGGGCGTTTCAGCACCAGGGGGTTTGAGGTCGATAAATAAGCGCCATCTATCGTTGAAAAGAACGAACTATTCCACGACAAACTTGGGCGTTTTAGCACCAGGGGGTTTGAGGTCGAAAAATAAGCGCCATCTAGCGTTGAAAATAACGAACTACCGGCAACAGTAACGTGGGCCGATCGTCCCCGACTACACCTGAACCAGCGTATCGTCAACTCCAATTTTTAGTCGAAGTACAGTCAATGTGAAAACTCTAATTCTTAAAACAGACTATTCAACTAATAAATAATGAATAAATTATGAATGCTTTAAACACAATATTTTGCAACTAATTTTATTAGGTATATTAACAAATTTTTTACTAATATAATATCTTGACAAAAGTCATGTTTCCATTAGATATTACTTGTTTCCGGTTTATCTGTAAAACGTTGCGCGTAGTTGTGCAATGGTATGTACATAGTAGCAATTTCAATTTTAAAATAAATGAGAAACCAAAGACGCCACATAAATTTTCTTTAGAATAGCGAGGAAAGCCAAGTGTTATTAACATAGTTTATTATATAGTCAGAAGAAAATTTATAGTAAATAATGCACTTCCAATATACATACTTAGAATTACTTCGTATAATGTTAGTATTCTTCTTCGTCTTCGGTGTTGGCAGCATCTTCCTGTACTTCACGGTAATCCAGTTCCAAAGCAGCCAAGTCTTCTCTGGCTTCTGCAAATTCACCCTCCTCCATACCTTCACCGACGAACCTACGATGATTCGATTCATTTACGATTGAAAAGAAATTTAATCTTTCAGAAATTGTATTACATAATTTGTATTAGTTTAACTAGATGCTTGGATAAAGGATAAGGAAATGTACCAGTGAACAAACGCTCGTTTGGCGTACATAAGATCGAATTTATGATCAATTCTGGCCCATGCATCGACTATCGCGGTAGTATTGCAGAGACAACACACAGCTCTCTCCACTTTCGCCAGATCACCACCTGGTACCACAGTGGGTGGTTGATAATTTATCCCTACCTGTAGGAAATTTAAGTATCAAACATATTTATTACTCAATTTCGACGAGTAATTTTTTTTTCGAAAATTAACCTTAAAACCAGTGGGGCACCATTCGACAAATTGAACGTGCTTTTGTCTTTTAATCATAGCGATCGCTGCGTTCACATCTTTAGGAACGACGTCTCCTCTGTAAAGCATGCATACGGCCATATATTTACCCCTACGCGGATCGCAATTCACCATCTGATGATTTGGTTCGAAGCAAGAGTTCGTTATGTCCGCTACCGTAATTCTTTCGTGGCCAGCTTTTTCGCCAGACAAAACAGGAGCGTACGTTGCCTACGAAAATTGCGTCACAAGATGTTGACTATTTATAACGGAAATACTAGTTTAAATCAATGACGAGCAATTACCTACGTTGTAAATAAAAATTTCATATTACGAATTAACAATTTAAACATAAATGTATGATTTTTAAGTTTATGTTTGCTCGTTACTGGTTTAATTAAAACGTATCCCAAAGACACTGTCCAATAAATTAAAATGTTTGTTCTGTTCTGTAATATCTACTACTGGACGTTACAGAACAAAGTTCTTGTTGGGCAGCGTAATCGTTTCATGGAGAATTATAGGATTGCTCGATAACTTACAAGAGGAAAATGAATACGCGGATAAGGCACCAAGTTCGTTTGGAATTCGGTAAGATCGACATTAAGAGCTCCATCGAATCGTAAACTAGCAGTGATCGAGGAAACGATCTGACCGATTAAACGATTTAGATTCGTGTATGTCGGCCTATCGATGTTCAAGTTCCTCCTGCATAATTCGTAAATAGCCTGTGAAACATGGTCGATCATTAAATCGCTACAAAGAATCGTACCGCTGTATTATTTTATAATCGAACTATAATTGAACTTATAGAGTCACAGGTATTGGACGAGGGTACGAACTTGATTATCAACTATGAAGGCCACCTCGCAATGCTCTAGAGTTGGGTGTGTGTAAAGAATCGCGTTATATGGCTCCACGACAGCGGTCGATACCTACATAAATCGTACCAGTTTTAATACGCTCGATACTGTTTGCTATTATTGACAAATTACGGTCCTATACAGCACGGAACATCGCAAAAATGTGGCAGAAATATTTTTGTGCATCGTAACCAACGATCCATGACATAAATACAGCTACCTTAAGGAGATATTGCTGTCTAGACTGTCAATTTCACGGTCCTTTTTGTGATTTTTTTTTTAATGATAGATAGGCTGTTTTGTACTAAGACTTTGTAGATATATTCATTCATCTTCTAAGCATGTACAATATTGTTTTCATGGAGAAATATTAAAAATCGTGGGAATTATAACTTCTTATTTAATGGCTCTTTTGGAAAAGGTGCTCCAATGGCTTCCAGGATTCCAGATAATTTGAAACAGAGGGGGTTAAAGTATCTTCATAAGGAAGGTTGTAGTTATAGCAGGAACTAGGGAGAAGTCAGAATCCTGATGAATAAAGAAATGGCGACGCTTCAAGTTTCGAATTTCTAAATCGTTCTTTTGTCTTTAGCGTGTCAAAAAAAATAGTAAATCTCTAGTTCCAGCTATAAAGGCGTGTCTGCTGAATATTCTCTCCAAATTTGAAGTCAATCGGTCTGCTAGAAATATCATGTAAGCCAGTTTAAATGCGTTTTTTCAAACGAGAAGCTATAAAAACAACCTACCTGTCGTTAAAAAAAAAATTACAAAAAGGCTAGACAGCTATACTCTCTTAAACAGACTTAGGCCATACGACACATATCGATATTAGTGTGTTATTTGACCTCTGAAGAAGCTAGAGTTGCAGTACTGGAAAAACGTCGGAATACATTCTTCAAAGGACATAGCTTACACCCGGAAGTCTTAATCAGTATCAACTATCACAATATCTTATCACTTTAGGTGTCATATTTGTATTATTATCGTAAACGTAACTACAGTATCGCAACACCGCATTAATATGTTCCGTAGTGTATGTACGAAATATTTACTTGCATTACACAAGCGTGAAACAAATTATGCCTCTTTACCTGCGGCGCTGGATAAATGCTAAACGTTAATTTACTTTTCTTAGGATAATCGGCGGATAATCTTTCCATTAGCAGACTGGAAAATCCTGATCCTGTGCCACCACCGAACGAATGAAAAATTAAAAAACCTTGTAAACCTTTACACTGATCGGCTAGTCTGCGAATTCGGTCCAAAGTGAGATCGACGATCTCCTTTCCTGAAAAATTAAGGCCTGCTAATTTAAACAAACGAAACAAAAGAATTGTGATTTTCATATTATTTAAATTTAAAGTTGTATCGGTCTTATTGGAAACTCATAGAATAGAGGGAATCCGAATAAAGCGTACCTATCGTATAGTGTCCACGTGCATAGTTATTTGCAGCATCTTCTTTCCCCGTAATTAACTGTTCCGGGTGAAATAACTGCCTATACGTGCCCGTACGAACTTCATCTGAATTATCATCGAGACTTTGTCAATTGAAAGTGATAAATCATTATTAAATGAAATTCAAGTTTCAAACAACGATTAATTAACTTGCCTACCACCGTTGGCTCAAGGTCAACGAAAACAGCTCTCGGTACATGCTTTCCCGAGTCTGTTTCGGAAAAGAAAGTATTAAAAGAGTCGTCCCCGTAACCGACAGTAGTATCAGTGGGCATCTGCCCGTCCGGTTGAATTCCATGTTCTAAACAATACAGTTCCCAACAGGCGTTGCCCATTTGAACGCCAGCTTGTCCAATATGAATTGATATGCATTCCCGCTGTAATAATTTGTAAATAACGTTGTCCAGTAACTTCAATATGTTTAAGTAACTGTAGAATTGTATACTTGTAACAATTACAAAACGTCACGATTGGATAGAATTCGGTCGTGGGTTGGTCTAATAGTTCTCTACTGGAGTAACTTGTGCTGTAAGTTCCCAATATACAGGGTGTTCAGCCACCCTTGGGAAAAATTTTAATGAGAGATTCTAGGGGCCAAAATAAAACGAAAATCAAGAATAACAATTTCTTGATCGAGGCTTCATTAAAAAGTTATTAAAAAATTTCAAATCGTTCTAAAAAAATTATTATTGGTTGCAGGGGTTAATTACAATCATTTTTGGTGAATAGACATACCACCGAAATCCTACGCACTTTCAAGAAAAAAATTCCTTACCGAAAATGTAATGTCTGACCATACGTTGACATGTTTCCCTGAAATTTTTCGACGAAATTAAAAAATTTCAAATCGTTCTAAAAAAATTATTACTGGTTGCAGGGGTTAATTGCAATCATTTTTGGTGAATAGACATACCATCGAAATCCTACGCACTTTCGAGAAAAAAATTCCTTAGCGAAAATGTAATGTCTGACCATACGTTGATATGTTTCCCTGAAATTCGACGAAATTAAAAAATTTCAAATCGTTCTAAAAAAATTATTACTGGTTGCAGGGGCCAATTATAATCATTTTTTATCATTAGACATACCCTCGAAATCCTATCCACTTTCGAGAAAAAAAATCGGGAAGGTGCTGAAATTTTTCGACGAAAAAAAAAAATTTTAAATCGTTCTAAAAAAATTATTACTGGTTGCAGGGGTTAATTGCAATCACTTTTGGTCAATAAACATACCCCCGAAATCCTACCCACTTCCTAGAAAAAAATTCAGTACAGTCGGAACTTTAAACGTTAATAACTTTTTAACGAAGCCTCCATCAAAAAATTAATATTCTTGATTTTCGTCTTATTTTGGCCTCTAGAATCTCCCATTAAAATTATTCTCAGGGGTGGCCGAACACCCTGTACGTATATTGACTATTTTTAATTAATTGGTAGTTCAGCAAGATTGTAGTTAAAGATTAGGAAATTTAAAAGAACACGAAAGTCGTCATTGATTATAGTAACATACCTTTTTCGCCATTTTAGTAATAACTAATTCCTTGAATTAATATTTTTTATTAACGAGCACGGAGTATACTTTGGTGCGCGCATAAAACGTATTTATATTTACTTAAATGTTTCACCGATGTTTTAATTCACTTTCACTTCTATATTTTTGTATTACTATAAAACTAATCATTAATATTTAACTGTACTTCTCTTCATCGAACAATTCGAAAGATTGAATTTATGCAGCTACATTTATCTTTGTACAGGAGTTTTATTCCAACGTTTACGATGAAACGAAAGACATTTTACATAAAAAAGAATTTTAATTAACGCCCTTTCGTTGGTAAAGCAACACCTGAAGGGCCAAGCTGACGCTTCAAGGGCATTTACCGACAGTGTCTTCAAACTAAATAAGCTGTCACTCAACAAGGAACGATTACGAACTGACATGTCGAAATTCCATCGACATAAAACGATCTTATACCTGTCAGTAAGTTGTAAAGCTTTATCACCTTGACCTACCAATGTTATCAATTAATAATTTAGCTGCGTTCTAAAACAGAACTCGTAGTCATACGTGGTCATAACCATAAGATAGATTTGTTGTGCCTAGACACAGACAGTCATACAATCCAGAACAAAATGGCGAGACAATTGAAATAATTATTATGTTAAATATTATTAGCAATAATAATTTCAGAATGATTTTACCTAATGCCTTATTACTAAGTTCCGTGGTATAACAATGTTGCTTCTTTTTTTAAACAAAACGATGTATTATATATATTATATGAGTATTCTAATTTTACGAAATATGTAAATATATATATAAAATATCTTATCATTTTGTCCTGTACTGTAAACTCTTCTGATATATCACATTCTCTACACGTACGACGCTAAAAATCGATTTTTATGGGTTGACATACTGTAACCATAGCAGCTTGATCGAACATCGGTAGTTATACGGCATAATCTTACAATTTATAAATAAAAAAGAAATTATTTTTCGATGTGGTATATTGCTACCAATTGAATCTCTGTATATATATAGTACATTTTATGTACTTAAAATCAAGCAGAATGTAATTCGTTTCTTATCGAATTCATCCGATTGATTTTTCATTGAAATTTCTTTCGATGACGAAGAATAAATTTGTTTATGATAATTCTGTCTGGTAACTTGCCATAGTAGATAAAATTCTTATAAATAATAACTCTATAAATCATAAAATATCGATAACAAACTCTATAAACGACTTGTCTTTCTTTAATATACTACGAACGTTCGTTTTACCAAATCGTCAATGAGTCGAAATAAAAAGATAAAAGTACCTCGAGTATCTAAACTAATTACACTCGAAAGATTTAAATTTATATTCGATATTAAGTTTCAATCGTATTAAACTCTCGCGTGTACACGCTGCTTTGAAAGTTAAAAATCGATTTATAAGTTTGTGAAATATTTATCGAGCTTTAACTCACCCAAGTTCTAATATCTCGACTTCAGCAATTATTTTACACAGGATTTACTATCGACAGTTCTTCAATTGGTCGATAGAGATAGGTGGATACACAGTGCATTCTAATTTTGTTGCACATGATAATATCCAGCTATACATGATGTTACAATTACATAGTTTTACATTGCAATTTACGAACTATTATCTAACATTATAACCGCTGTGCGGAAGTTCTACTTGACCAATAATAATTATGATAATTAATGCGATTTATGTCGATCTTCTTCGTCAAACGAATTTCTAATAAATTTATTATTTCTTTTTAACAAAAGTGTTTTATTTTAAACTTGACCAAACGAAGCTATTCCTATTTGTTTAATTATAATTTATTTGTAAATTATTGCTAGCGTAAAAACATCAACGTAAAATAAACAAAATTACTCACCATCGTTGTTTATGCGAATCCTCGAGAGTAGCAATGTATCAGGACGTACTACGATTCGACTACTGTCTACCTTAGCGGACAGTCATATCACTATGATGCGCCATATTAATACTTGCAGATATACACATAATATCCATTCTTCGCAGGTGACAAATACGATGCTATAGTAGTATTAGTGATAACTGATGTATATGAACAACTATATTTCGGTGGTAATGGAAAACACGATTCACTAATTTGCAACAAGTTGAACAAGTTGATAATACATAGATAGCGAACGTTCATTTAACAAAAGATATAAAAATGTATTTTTCTGTTTACCCACATATTTAAAAATACTTAAATGTAGTATCGATCCTTCCTTATATGTACTGTATTTATGATCGTATAAAATTACACGATGAGTAATACAAAGAGAACTACGTCGTGTTAAATTATATACCTGAATCTATCAATGTTTCCAGTTTCTATGCAAGAACATTGTTTACGCGCTTAATTTTTTGACATTCGAATACTTTGGTGATCCTGTTTCGGTACATTTTTGCAACGTTTTATAACTTCTACGGATATTATCGGATTCATTTCAAACGTTCTTTGTGCAGTATACGAAATTTCTATATGAACACATGCAATTCAATAACAGTAAGAATCTGGCTGGAATTAGGTCGCAAATTGATGCCATAATTCTAAAGAGAGTCTCATTTTTTTAACTGAATATATTTCAGTAATTTAAATCTATATAAAATACAAAAATTAATAGTAAAAAATATGTATACATATGTACGTAGTATTTCACGATTTTTAGACACTTCACTATTTTTTAAGCCCCCTTGGACTGGAAAGAGTAATTAACTGTACCCTTCGCGGTGTCTTATTAGAAATAATTGATGGTACTTCCGAATTTTTAGATGTATCCTTTGCATTTACTTTTGCAATTTCACTAGTACTTTCTTCGGTATAAACTAATTGAATATCTTCGGTTTCCTCAGCTTCTGCTTCGTTATTTAATTTTTTTTCTTGAATAGTAATATCATTTAATAATTTGTTATTTTCATCTACTACATTCTCCGATTTATTGAAAACATTTTTTACTTCGCATACGGTATCAATATCCATTGCGTTACTATCCACGTTAATGATCGGCAAAGGATTTTCAGATGTTTTTTTAGTACTACTGTTCGATACTGGAGTCTGTTTACAATTCTTATTGAGGGTAAGTTTTACTGGAGTATTATTTTCACTTTTATACTCATCACCTAGTTCACCTTTTTGAAAGTGTATTATAGAACAGTAACCATCTGTTGAAGATGCTATTAAAATTTTACCATCGCTTGACCTGTGAAACAATACATCCCTTACGTTTTGAGTTACGGACGAAAATCAAAAATTGACACGAAGTGGAGAGTGAAACAAAATTAACTCCGCATTTAACGCGTTATCAAACATACTTTAACTCAAGTCTTGCTAAATCCTGTTAATATTTTCATTATTATGTTACATCTTTTCTCGACTTAATGAGTGATTAATTAAAAAATATGCTACCTGTAACTTCGAGTTTCCATTTAATAAAAAAACTACACTCTATCTCTTCTCTTATTTCTTTTTCTGTCTTATTCATAAAATGTTAAAAAGGGTAAAATGATTGTTACTTACCATGCAATATCAGTTAATCTAGTATAATGAATATTGGATATTACAGCAATTGGTGAAATTTGCTGGGTATCGTATATTAATACAGAATGCTGTGTAGCAACAGCAAATACAATTCTATAAGGTAATGTTATCACAGATACTGGGCCATTCTCTCGCAATTTAAAGTAAATAGGACAACATCGAACAGCTATAGTGCATTCATCCAAAGAGGGTAACAACATAAGAGGCCTGAAAACCATACAATATATCAAATTCATTATATAAAATAGTAAATTAGTAAAAGAAGCTTACTCTTTCAAATTGTGTCTTGAAAAAATTATTGTTGCATTTGATATCCTTTCTGTAGTTTCTACTGGCTCAATTATACCAGATGGTACGATAATTAACATTCCATCTAAAGAAAATGTCAATCTTCTGAAGAATGATTTAAAGGTATCATCATAAAATAGTCTCACTGTTTTGTCTTTTAGTGGATGGTTGGCCAGTGTTGGAATTTTAGCTTTATAAACTCGTTGTATGGTTTTCTTAGTATTTATATCGATTAAACGACACATCCTAAACCATATATCATAAATTAAATATAAAAGAATGATCTTAAACATGTTGATAAAAAAAAATTTCACAGATATACCTGTCTGTACTTATTGTGCATATATATTGATTGCATGGATCCCAGGTAACTCCTTGTACAAAACCTTTATGGTCAGACAATATAGCCATGGATCTTCCTTTGTGTATGTCCCACAAAATTGCCGTGTTATCCACAGAACCGGAAACCAACATATTAGAATCCGGTGACCAACTGATATCATAAACATCTTCAAGATGCCCTCTTAACACTTTCCAAGATACCCATTGTTCTTTACTTTCAGTTTCATCAGGAAGAATGTGAAATTCGCAGTCTTCCTTTTGTTTCCATAAAACAATGGTTGACTCTGATAATAAAAGTGTATTTAAATTTCAGTCAGTTTCCATATAATCAATTAAATCGTGTAAGTACAAACCATCATCTCCCGAAGCCAAAATATCCGTCGAAGGTGAAAACCGTACTACGTTCACCGCTTTTTGATGTCGCTCTAAATCTGTTACGCATTTTACCGTGGCCCCGCCGCTTTCGTTTATTGTTAAGTGCCATATCTGATTGAAAAATCACATATATTAATCACATACATTTTCGTATCAATATTCGATGTACGAATTATATGTACAATATTACCAGGACATGTGAATCGGCACCGCCGGTTGCAATCCGCCAGAAAATTTCACCTTTCGGTGTTTCGTAAATTCCAACTTGTACATCGATACTTAAAACCGGATCCCGATTATGCCATGAAATTTCGGGAGTCGTGCACCACATAATTTTGCCCGAAAATCTAATGCTACTATGTAAAACTATAATAATAATAACAAAAAGATCGATCAATGGCTAACCTTTTCCGAGTGTCACATTTCCCGCCAAAAAAATATAACATTTCTTTTTACACCCAATCAATATTATTACATAGCAAAATAAACAAAGTTAAAATTACAAAAATAAAGATTAGTATTTTCTTGAAGAAATGTTAAATATCAATAAAGACATTTAATGCATTTATTGTTCATTCAACTTAAAAATGCGGGTAAACAGAACCGCGGGACTGTATCAGAACTATCAGAAGTGTATTGGCAGAATAGAATAGTAATAAATTTTTACAAATAATTATATAATACTTTGTTGCTAAAATTAGCAATTTTTTAACAACTTCCTGACTGATTTTTTTACACCAATTGTTAATTCTTTCAATTGATAATTAATATGTGAAATATCTTTCACAAAGTGAAAAACGATTTATCAAAAACGTAAGATATTTCACAAAGCATCAATTTTTGTAAACATTATATCCTAATATTTTTAAAAAAAGTATACAGTCCCACTTTAAAAATTAGTGCATCTGCATTTTTCAGATGTATTTATAAAAAAAAAAGGAGACGTAAGAAAATAGATATTATTATAGCATTCAGTATTTCCCTTTACAGTTTCTTTTCTCTGTTACTAAATTTGAGACACTAGATCCCAAATTTTATGAAAGTTATCCATGCATTATTGTACAACCACAAACGAGGTATACGAATAGACCTTACACCACAGGTATATATACCTCATCTGTGCTTATATATCGCATTTACGGTTGGTACGTGTTGAGTGGTGCTGTGATTGTTTAACGGTTTCTTCAAATTAAAATCTGATTTTGAAGTTGTCGTTTGGATGTACAATTATTTGACTATTTAATGTGACATAATTATACATCTTAAATAATTCACGAAATTCTGTTTACATCATTCTGTTCATCTTCATACGTAAAATATTTTTAGGTACATATACATATATATACATACATTTATATATATATATATATATATACACACTGTTGCGATCGTGAAAAGGTTATAGCAAAAACAACAAATATAATTTTCGTACTCTTGCATTGAATGCATCGTTTAAACTATTTATTCATGAAAATATTTTATGTGAATATGTTTATAGAAAATGCCGAAGTCGAAAGAATTCGTGTCAAGCAACGACGACAGCAGCGATGAGGTATTTATTTCATTTACATTATGAAACATAACGTTCATGTATACTCGTTTATTTTACATTTTTTTAATGTATCTCTATCATTTTTAACTATTTGTGAATTTCAATGTACAAACTCGGTGTAACGCATATCTTTTATTTATTAGGAAGTAAAGCCAAAGAAGAAGAGAGAGGCTGAAAGTAAAGAAGAAAAAGTGTCTAAGAAGCCGAAAAGGGAATCTGACGAAGATGAAAATACTGTTTGGGATCTTGGAAATAAGCGTCAGGTTACTGTGCGACAATTTAAAGGAAATTTGTACGTCGACATTAGAGAAATGTATTATGATAAGGATAAGAATTTAAAACCTGGAAAGAAAGGTATTAAAAAATATTTTTTTTTGTACAAAATTAACTGTTTGAGTGAATAAACAGGTAACTATAAAAGGATTTATTTTTGGTACAGGAATCTGTTTAAATGTGGACCAGTGGAGGAAATTACTAACAGTCGTGGAAGATGTAGACAAAGCTGTAAAATCTAAGTGTTGAATTCATCATAAACAAATACATTTTGAAGAATTGTCTATTATATATCTAACAGGCGTCTATTATTTGTAAACGAAATATATTCATATAGCTATCTGTACACTCGTTCTATGCCCATTCAGAGTCAATATTTTTAATAAATATCACTATTTTCTACGTCTGCTGCTTGCTTTACGTATATATATATGAATCGGACTTTAATATATTTCCAGGTGAAAGAAATTTAATTTAGCGATATTGCATAATAAGTATTAAAACATACACTCAGTGTTCTTAATTGACCGTTTTTTCAAGTTTAAAATTGAACTTTGTGGAAGTCCCGAAAAGTTCCAATAAAATTCAATTTTTATCAGTTCATATTTTATGGTTAATTCTAAATCGTCCTCTAATATTTTACATAGAACAATTCAGTTCAAAATAAAATAATCTCTTAAAATATAATGATGCATATAACATTACTGTATGTACATTAGTTGTATTTTAATGTTTTGTACAACGTTAGAGAGCTAAATTTTGTGCTCACGCTGGTCCGTGAACGGATGTTAAAAATTTATCCAGATCCAAGTTGCTCAATAATGTTTGAGGGTCAGTCGTGTACTGTCGTTTCTCAATCTATAAAACAGAGTGTTATTTAAATTTCCATTTCGTAAACGAAAATACAGTGTGAGAATAAAGAAAATTACATATACCTGCTTACTTTCTTTCGTTTCTGACAATTTCCTTTTCGAAATTTTTCCAGTATAATTGTCTGAAATTAATCTGTCTTTAAATCGATAAGTCGATGCTTTTATCTGGGCTGTGGATTATTTTAATAAGCTAATTACCTCTATCAATTTCCCTAGTTGCTTTATCAGTCTTCGATTTTTTCTTATTATCCTGCTGCGCTTCGTTTTTCTTCTCGTTCATCGCAGAAGTTTTAATAGTCCCTTTTTTCACCTTGGACGTAAGCGGCTTGTCGAGGGGAGACGATGTAGCTAAAGGCTTGGCATGTATATTTTTCATCGTCAAATTGCTAAGAAATGCTTTGTCGTATGATCCATAAATATTTTCATTTTTCATGGGCGACTTCTTATTCGTGACCTTTCTCCTTGGTAGAAGATTGAATATCTCTTCGTAATCGGTGGCCGTCATTACTTTAACGCATTCATCGTAACATTGATCGTTGAAGACTATGTTAATTTGAAATTCCAATTCGTGACTACTGTACCTTCGTCTTCTTTTTTTCAAGGGCGCATTGTCGTCGTACAGAAAATGATATTCCACCGAGTTGGGTACAGAAGTTACGTTAAGGTTTGTTTTACAATGGTTTTCCTGTCCGTATTCAAGCATTCCCACATTGTCGTTCTTGCATGTGGGGACGAGCTGTAAAGATTGAAGGACACGCGATAAATTCTTGGGATTTTCCAACTCAACATTTTTCGTAGATAATTTAGCAGTATCGTTGGATACTTGAGGCTTATCCACATTATCGTATATTTCCTGATTAGCCGAAAACTTTATCGTATTAGATGCTTTGTGATCATTTTCTTCGTCGCTAAACAAATCTCGTCTCACTTGGTCGACCTTCAATTTCATTATGTTGTTCGTTTTACCATTGTAACTTGGATAGTCCTTCGCCTTGCGTACGTTTTTCTCGTTATAATTATGCTCGTTTCTTATTGCATCGGACTTTCTTTGTTGCGAAGTAATTTCGTTTTCGGGTTTTGTTTCATCGTCTTCCGGTTTTCTCGTATCTACATTGTGTTCTTTCAGGTCGTGTGTACTATTTTTCTCGGTACCGATAATAGCATGCTTCGCTTCTGGATGTTCTGTTATTTCTAATTTCGATACAATTTCCTTTTCCGTGGTGATCAAATTGGAAATTTTATTTTCTGAATCGAACGCGTCTGAACTTTTTTCTTGAGTCACACTGATTTCAACGTTGTTGGCAATGTCTTCGACCAACGCGACGATAACTTTATCCGATTCATTCTTCTGTGTAGTTTTTATCGACGAAATATTATTACATACAATTTCCTCGTTATAGTTTGTTTTATTCTGGTAACAGTCGCTGCTCGAGGCTACCGATCGTTCTGGTTTATCGTGTACTTCTACTACACTATTCGCGGATGAATTTTTTATTACTGTATCTGTATTTTTGTTATTATTATTATTAGTGGATTTCTCTACGTTCTTATTTTCCTTTCTTTTTCGTTTTTTATTAATCTGATCGCCGTTCACCTGGCCGAACTTATTGCTCTTTCTCCTCGGATTAGTATTGCTTTTAGCTTTTAAAATAACACGTCCTCGTTGAGATTTTCCATCAGTTGAATTGGTCTTCGGATTTACTCTAAACTTGGCTATCATACGTTGACGTTTCGCTTCCAATTGCACGGCTAATTTTTTATCCGTGATCGGGGACGTTTGTTCCTTCTGTAAAATGGAAGAAGATTTTGTGGGTTTGACGGGCGTCAAGGTGACGGAAGTATTTAATTTCGTGCGTTGTATGCTTATTATCTTTGGCTTTTGTTTTGCTTTCTTTGCTATAGAATTTGCCAAGAGCTGGCTTTCATCCGATTTTGACAATTTCCGGTCCTCCGAACTTATGAATGCCGCAATTTTCGAAGACAAATTGGTCAAACTTTCTACACCGCTTTTTGTACTATTAGGAGTCTCTGAAATGTCTGCTTCGTTTAATAAAGCCTCATCTTTGACGGGGGTTTCCGTCGTATCGGCCATTAGTTCTTCGTCGGTTTTTACTATCGAAAATACTTTTAACGGCGAAGACTCGCATTTTTTTAAAGCGGTAATCGTCTCTTCCGTATGATTCGTATACGGTATATCCGCTGTCTTTATTTGCAATTCTACAAAATTATTTTCCGTGATCACTGTTCCTACGACATGCGCATCTTTTCGCGTTGAATCGTTGCTTGTATCGGTATATATTTGATTTGAAATCCTGTTGCATTTCTTGCTCGAAAGCGATTTTTCCGGCGAATCTCCAATTTTCAACTTATTCGAGGAAACGGACGACGACGACGAAGAGGACGACGTCGACGACGACGATTCGGAAGAGGAGGACGTGGACGATGAATTGGACGAAGACGATGTATTGCTATCATTCGATTCTTCGTTGTTGTACAACGATTTATCTTTATCAGTTATTGCACACGTACGTTCCATAATACCATCTTTATTATGGTCGACCTTCGACTTTGCGTAACACGTTGAGGATTCTCGAGAATTAGTTGATATTTTCAGCTCCTTTACCGCGTCTTCTTTTGGCAAATTTTCTTTGATCACCTCGAATTGCGTTATTTCCAATTTCGCGGACACGCAAGCTTGATAGGCATTCGTAGAGTCGGTAACGTTGTGAGGTATGGACTGTTTCGAATTCTGTGAAGGCAGTACAGATGTGCTTTGCAGATCCGTCTTTGACTTCGACAATTTTTCCGAATTCTCATTTTGTTCAGAAGTAGGTTTGTAGTACGGGGAACAGGTATTGAACGCATCCTTTTTCGTATTATCGGTAGTAGTTCCATCCGAAAGTTTCGGAGTTAACGCTATGCAAGGCGTTGTTGGATATTCTGGCGTGTTAATGAAACAACGTAGTTTACTAGAATCTTCGCTACCCTTTATAAACGGTGTTACGTGGCTGCTAGGGCTAAGTAATCTCGGTGTAGGCGGCACGTCCGAAGAAGTTTCCAATTTCTTCGGCGTTTCTTCCAGATTGATCAACTCGGGTATCAGCTGTAACACTTGATGCGTCGCATCCATGGAGGTTTTCGTAAATTCTGAATACTGCACGACATCCGTAGAAATATCTGTAGAAAATTCTGAGTTAGATTTGTTTAAATTAGTTTTTAATGTTCTCAACTGTGCATACTTTTTCACGATCTTCTTCTCGACTACCGGTTTATCGTTCGTAGCTGTCGTTGCACCACACTTGCTCTTTTTCAACGATAATATGTCGGCGTTCTTCTGTTCGGAAACATTCTGCGACTCGTTGACATCGCTGGTTCGCAAACTATCTTTTTGAGTATTAACAGAACTATTTACCGCGTCTGATGAACTTTTCTCATTTTCTACCGTCGCTGATTCGCTGGCACGACCATCCTTCGTCGCGGAAATTTCCCGGTTTCTCGCTTTCGACGTACGCAAATTGCACCTGTCTTTTCTCGACGGTGCAGTCTTATCTTTCGTATGTTCAGCTTTTGTTGCTACGGACGACTTACTTTTCTGACACTCCTTTTTCGCGGTGCTTTGCAATGCTTTTCGCAAGTCCGCGTCCCAGGTGTCTTTGGTGACTTTGGACGGCTTGGATTCCATTGAGTCCTCGACGGGAGAAACCACGACAGTGCTCTGCGGAGAAACGTCGCCGATAATGACTCCAACTCCATTGTATTTTTCCCAGCCACCGATAAGTTTCGGCATGGGGCTTCGTGTCGCTACCGGAGGACTCGTAGGTCGACAAATTTTTGGCGAGCCTCTTTTAATTTTGTGCGTGGACACCGTAACGTTACCAAACGGCGGGGATTTGAAGAGGGAAGTTTTACACACAGATTTCGCATATTTTGACAATCTGGGTGATAAACGAGCACTTTCGTTCTCGCTCAATGACCTGTTCAATGCAGCAACTGCCTTCGTCGGAGTATTAAAATTAAGCGCTCTCACATGATTGCTGCTTTTTCTTCTAGGCGTGGATAAGCTCAATCTATGATTCTTTGATCTGCTTTTCAGTAAAGACCTCGGAGTACGTTTATGGATGGCATCGGTATTTTTCGAAGTTGAAGGACGCTGATCATCGAGGACATTTACTTTTAACGGCGCGGGAATTTTTGAGACCTGCACGACGGGCGTTAAATCGATATCCGACAGGCTTTGATTTTGATTAGCCTTGCTGCAAGTAAATTTTACGTAGGGAGACAATCCAGTGTCCGATAAATTAACGTTATCGTCTATGTTTATCGTGGGCATGCTCGTGCCATCCAGTAACGTTCTTGCGCTATTTTCACTGTTGTAAAGGGTTATAGATTCGTTAGTGCCAAATTTATTAGCGGCGGATACAACGGGATTTGCAATCGATTTCCCGATTGCCAGACTATTCACTGGACTCTGAATAGTCGTGTTTTTCTGTTTATTATTTATTTTGTTACTCTTCTTTTTTTGATGCTGTTGCAACATCGCGGGATTTTGTGGAACGTTTACAGTTTTTAAATACACTTTACTTATAGGCTCTTTCGCGGTTATTGTCGAATCTTTAGGGACGATGGGAACAAAACGGGAATTTGTGGTAGACGTTATAGAACGGGTTGGTGGGTAGGGCGTACTCGTAGTCATCAGCATATTGTCTATTTCTTCTTTCGAACACACTATTAACGTTGGCATCGTTATTATATCTTCTTTGGGAGTGCAATTGTTCGTGTTACCGTTTGATTCGCGTTTAAGCTTTGCGGGTCGCGGTTGCTTCATTACCGATTTTTTTACTTTTAATTCTGCATCGTTGCTTTGAACCACCGTTGTATCGTTGTTATCAGCCCTCTGATTATCGATACTTATCGATTTCACAGTTTCCTTATCTTCGTTTGAAGGGAGTTCCAAAATTGGTGACTTTTTCTCATCGTCGACATCCACCGAACGTGAAATTTCTTTCGTGGTGTCTACGATTATTTTCTTATCGTTAGTCGGTTTGTTGATGATATTGGCATTTATTATACTTAACACTGCGGCGGCATTTTGATCGTCCAAAGCACTATATTCTTTTTCTTGATCTCGTTCGTCTTCGACTCGAACATTTTGCTGTCTGGAAGAACTGCGAAGTCTGTGTTTCAGTGGCACGTCCAGAGCACCCGTCTCGGTGGACGATTTCAGGTCCAAGATCGCAGGTGATTCTGGCGAGTTAATGTTCGAGATAATTTCAGATAATTGTTTTTCTCGTGGCGATCCATTTAGACATTTTGTTTTCGATTTGACAGCCTCAACATCTTCGTCGGGACTTGTATTGTCGGTTTCCGTGTATGGCCCGATTACTTCGTCCAGAAATTTTTCAAACACTGGATCAGACTCCGTTGCTTGTACTATCGATTTAATGGCGTTGTTCAACTCGATCATAATAGAAGTGTTTCCTTCGCCGTTCACACTGTCGTTTAATGTTTCGTCTCTCAAAGACGTATCCGCAGGAAGTATTGCTTTGTTAATATTATCCGCAATACGTTCTTGTAACTCCGTACGGTTTAAGAGCTCTTTCGTTAGCAACTTGCAATAAGAATAAATCAAACGTTAGTCAAGAAATTATTACACTTAACAAAAATTACTATATTAATACGTACACTCAGATTTTCTATAGGTTCATCGTTAGATTCTGATTCGGACTCGGGGGTGTCATATGGTGTGGTCTGGACTTCTACACACGAGTAACTCAATAATTCTTCTGTGCTCGTTGCCGTGCTACATTTTTCAAATGAACAGGATTTCTTCTCGCCATCTTCTTTGCATCCATTATCCGTAACAGCATCGGTTTCTAGATTCTGGACATCTTGATCGTCGCCTAATTTGATCGTTAAGAGGGAAGTCTGGTAAATTCAGATCAAACAACCGATTTTTGTGTATGCATTTTTTTAAAGATCTAGATTAAAGCATTATCCTAAAAGTAGTATAGGACTTTCTCTTTCATTAATTACGCCAACCGTGAAAGCATGTTCAACAAAAGGAGCTCTACCAAAACAACTGTATCTTTAACAATTTTAAATATTTTTACATGAAAAAAATTATACACACTTCTTAAATACATGTCAAAACCATACGATGAAATCCAATATGAAAGTATCGAAGAACACAAAAAATTAATGTCTAGACTAAAATACTCTTTTAAGCGATTAAGTAACAAGAGTAATGTCAATTTCGAATTATACGCATACTCGTTTATGAATAGTTGTTATTACAATTATCGTATATATTTTCATTAAACAGACCTTGATGTTCCTGGTGTATACTATTGCATTTTTTCCCCTTAATTGCGGTAGAATATTCAGATCGATCGTTTGTGTCTGTGTGACCAGGTAAACTTTCTAACAGAGTGGCTTCTACACTATCGAAACCTATTACTGTAACAAACGGTAATTGTTTATAAAAATTTTTATCCTAAATCAAACTGTCTTAAACGTTATGACTTTCGTCTGTACTTCGATGTTTGATGGTCGAAAGTTACCTTGAGTGGAAGGTGATGCGGGTAGTTGAGACACATCCGATCCTGTTTTCGTACGTTTGCATCGTTCGCGATCGCTATTACTATGACGCCTTTTTCGACCACTACTAGATAGTATTGGCGATCCATTGCTTATTTGAGAACTAGCCTGTAAGTACGTACAAGTCATACAGCCAACTGTATAACTCTAGTATAAATACTGTCATGCAGTATTATTACCTTGATGATAGTTTTATCTTACCTACCTGCGAAGGAACATTAATGTTAACGACAAAACGTTGCCCACGAGTTTCTTCAATGAGAAATTTTAACTGTTCAAGCAAATCTCCACAATGTTTTACCTGTTCACAATCTGCAATTTTGCTGAAACGCTCCTGTACTGTAGAAAACATTATAAATTTTTTGAAATTGAATTAAACAACATATATACATACTTCAATTTTGTAAATTTCACGATATTTAAATTTAACACTTTTGCTTACTTGTTGCATTTATAACAAAAAAATTTTCTACAACATCTATCAACGACATTCCGCCAACTTTAGTACTAAAACGTCTTCCATTAGAAATTACAGTTCGACATTCTTGTAAATGTGGTGATGTCTCTAAAAATGTTTTAGCAGCTTCAATACATTTCTGGTCTTCAAGGTACCCTAAAATCAATTGTTAATTAATCGTTTGAAGTTAAATATGCGAGAATAACTTGAACACTGAACGCGTAACACACGATTTTATGTATAAAATGATATCATCAATGTACCTTTAAAATTACATATTACTTATTTTAGGTTTGTAATTCATTGATATGAATAGCACAACACAGTCTACACGATATGCACTGTTAAGACTAGTTACGCCGATTTATATAAGTTACACAGGTACAACAAAATTAAAATACATTCTAACGTTTTGTAAATACAATCAGAAAATATTTGTGTTCCCGCCATACAGCAGGTTATCGTAATGAGACGCTTAAAATCATTGTTGTGACATTCTTACCAAGAACTAATCGAGCTATTTCTGACGGCAATAATGTTTCCATAATGTTTAACGATCTTCGAGATTCAATGATATTATCAATAACTCATGAATATTCTTGACATCATCGAAAAAAAACAAACGCATTCAAGAAATCTCATAAAACGAATCTTGAACAATCTTGAACGGGGTACCTTCTATGAAACAATTTCACCAACATTAAAACCAAAAATACGATGCAAGATGTTGTTCTCCGGTTTCCCCTATATCAGTGATTTTCATTCTTATCTGATACATCGTACGTACACATTCGAAATATGTATATGTACAGAATGAGAAACTTGATGTTGAGGCAAACTGTTTTGCAGTGATTATTTTTTTTGCATCGATAGTTGTAAAAGTTATTGCAAAGAAATCCGTTTCTTTTAAAGGTTGAAGGAAATTATATTGATAAAAGTATAATCGTCCATCGGTTAGTATCGTTTGAGTAATAGTAGCTATGGTTCAATCAAACTTAAATACATAACAATACGGGACATTTTGAATTGTGTTTTCAACTTTTATAAATAACGAAAAAGTACGATAATTGGTACAATATTGTGTCTATAGATTCATAAATAATGGGAAGCTGGCAATTGGAGGTTGCAAAAATGATCATATATATTTCATTTCCAATTGGAATTTTTCATTACTTCAATCAGATAGAGAATATTGAAGAAATGCTAATTAATGAGAGAAAAAAGTACTGTCTACCTACAAGCAAACAGCAGCATCAGGAATTTCAGTCATTTATTGATAAATTTAATGCAGATAAACAAATGGCAAATCTGAAAGAATTGGAAAAGCAATATGAAGAAATGAAAGGAAAACAGTTAAATAATATTTAATTTATACAATATTATTGTAGTTACTAATGACCTGCAAATGTAAATTACACATACATTAGTATACCTTAGTTTTGTTCAATGACTTGTTAATTAAACTTATGATAAACTTTTAGAACAATTTTATACGTTATAGTTTATACTAATTATCATTTATGTGCTGAAAATTAAACTGTATCGACTTTACTTTAAATATTAATCTGTTAAAATAAACAATACTATAAAATATCTCTATAATCTATATAAATAAAATTATGACTTTGTAACTGTGAAATTTTTAAGCAATTTCAACTGAAATATACAGGGGTTTTCAGAAATACGTATAAATATTCAAGGAGCTGAATTTACACATCACAGTAACTAAAAAATGTCCTGTACATCTTGCTTTGCGAATTATGGATAACTAAAAAAAAATGCTTGAAATTTTCATCACATGTTTCAACACATGCTTCTACATGCGTCAACATCCAATTTGACATTCACTAGAAAATATCAGATGTGCTTTGAATAGTCTGAAATATATTTTGTATCCATTTTTGCAGTCCATTTATATCATTCATTTGTACATGTTTGTTCTTCTTTTCCTGTAGATTTTAAATGACTCCAAAGATAAAAATCTAACTTAAGGTAAAGTTATAAAGTTTCATTTAAGAAAAGAATGCAGTTGCATTTTTTAAGTGCATGCTTTGTTTCTTGTTCACGTTTAGCGAAAATTAGCCTGAGTCTTGCTCTTAATAAAACCCGCTTATTGGCAACACAAGGCGAAATATTAAGGCGCAAATTCTCGGAGATTTTAATACAAGCCATGCTGGACGAGACAATAAGGCTGCAAGAGTCAGATTTTGCACTAAATAGACAGAGACGTATAAACGTTCCGTACTTTTTCTATCAAGTGGAAAATTAGACTCTCGCGGTTATACTGTTTCTTGTTCAGAATGGTTAGTACTAGAATCGGCTGTACGGATGGTAATGCTAAAGAGATTTTCATACAGTTGACGGATCTACTTATTATTTTGTTTAAGATATCGAAACGAACGATCCAATAGAATTCCTTCGACTGCATGACGTTTCAGTGAAATAACGAGTGTTGAACTGTTGGGGGCGTTTGATGACCGTTGGCGCATATACTTGACGGTCTCGTGCGTGTCCAACGTTGCAAGAAGAAAACATTGATTTTGATCTGTGCGTGGTTAGAGTCCTTCGGTCACTGTGCAAAAATGACGTCCCGTCTGGAGAAAGAACGTGCCAAACAAATCCAAGAAAAGTGTCAAAATCTTTTGACTCAAATGCTGCGCGATGAGGACAGCAAATATTGTGTCGACTGCGATGCGAAAGGTTTGTGTGCGTCAATCGCGAATTCTCTAGCGATGTCTTCTTTTCCTTGTTCGACCGATTGCGTTGCATTATTTCGTCCATTGTTTGTAAAACGTTGCAAAATTGTATTTCTTATTCGCCGACGATGCATGCGGGTCGTCGATATCGATTTCAAAACGACCTAGTTTCGCCTAGCGAAACATTATAGATTTTTAATTCCACCCGTGACAGACTTAAATTACAACGATTACGAGTAAACGTCATCAATATTTTGTCACGTTTCTTGTTACTTGCGCGTCCACGAGCGATCGTTAGTCTTCAGTCTTCTGTAAAATTGTTTATTTAAAGACGACATTTTTTAATTTCTTTGTTTAACGGTCGTTGCTTATGAACAAATGTATGGTATAACCTGAACTGTACGATTACTGTTACCTTTCCTCTATATCTGTTAAATTTCCATTTCATTTACTTCTTCTTACGGTATATAAATTCAATGCAAATAAAAATTTTTTATATTATATATGTTTATGTGTATCATTAAGTATTTCTTACAGATTAAGCATAAATATGTTCATTTATTGTAACAACTAACTCCACTTTTCTATGTTTCATAGGACCAAGGTGGGCTAGTTGGAATCTAGGTGTATTCCTGTGTATTCGTTGTGCAGGAATACATAGAAATCTTGGTGTCCACATCAGCAAAGTCAAGTCTGTTAACTTAGATACATGGACACCAGAACAAGTAGTGGTATGTTTGCAATGACTAATGTTTATTTTTTCATAGTGTCCAATTCTTTGATGTGACAGTAAATGATGGAGTTGTACATGGTGCATTTTTATTCTTTCTAGAGTCTACAGCAAATGGGCAATTCCAGAGCAAGAGCAGTGTATGAAGCAAATCTTCCAGATAATTTCCTAAGACCCCAAACAGACTGTAGCCTTGAAAGTTTTATTCGTGCAAAATATGAGCATAAAAGGTACATAGCTAGAGAATGGGTCCCACTACCTTTACCAAAGGTATAATTTCTTTTGCTTTTAATAGAATATATTAAATCTATGCAGTGAATGCAAAACTTAACAATCATGGAAATTTTAATAACTTAAGAAGTCTAAAACAAATTATATAGGTAAATTGGGATAAAGAACTTGATGAAGAAGCTGAAAGACAACGCAGACGAAAAAAGGAAAATTCGAAAACCACTAACAATCAATCTATACTTCCACCTGTAAAAAAGCCAGAAGTAGTGCCTCAATTACCGAAACCTAAAAGTTCTGTCAGTCCTAAACTTAATAGAGCAAATAACACTACAACTTTAGACTTATTGGGCTTAGGTAAATTTCTGTTGACATATAATTAATTTATAACATGAAATAAAAACCGCACATTTAAAGATGCTTGATCTTTTAACAGATGCTCCAACTGCAAATCAATCAAATATAAATGGTAGTGGAGATGATATATTTTCTTCCTTTTTATCTGCATCTCCAGTTTTGGTAGGTTCAACTAGTAGTTGTACCTCTAGCACGACTACAAACACGTCGACAAGTAGTGGTAAAAGCGAAGAGGAAAGTTTTTTTGATCAACCAGCACCATCGCCTCAGGAAAAGAGTAAAATGTCCAAAGATAGTATTTTGGCATTGTATGGTACACAGGGGCATCAACAATCGGCAATTTATGGAGTACCTGGTATATTCATTACTTTAAATTTACTACTGTGCTTGACACATTACTAAATTTGTTGCTATATTGTATTTTAGGGGGAATGTACGCTCAACAATCTACTGTTCAATACAAACAAGTACCAAATATGGTAACATTTGGTCAGCAAAATAGTTTTTCAAATCAGCAAAGTTCCTTGACCCAACTAAATCAATTACCTGTAAATCAGAATCAAATGGCAGTGAATCCTAATTCATTAGGACCAGTGGCTACAAGTTCTTTAGGAAGTTGCTTACACGTAGGCCAGATAAGTCAAATGAATGGTGCACCTAATCCTGCTATTGCAATGCAATCCCAAATGGTATATAAAATTTATGTATTGCGCAGTAAAAATGTAAAATCAGTTTATCGATCGATAGATTAATTGTTCTATGTATCTATAGATGATGCAGTTAGCACAGCCTAATATTAATAGTAATAATGGATGGAGTGGGATGTTAACACAAAATCTTCAACCAGCACCTGGTAGTAATCCATTTTTCAACTTAACATCTCAACAGCAGCCACAATCTACTGCCTTCGGAGCACAGGTACATATATTGCATGCAATTTCAAAAATCTCTCTACAGTGTGATACAATAATTATGATCATTTTCATGTTTCAGTTACCGCAACAAATATCGCAACTATCTTTAGGTGGTACGAATTTTTCAAACACGCCAGGAAAGTCTACTACTAATACTGCCCTTCCCGGGCAAACGCTTTCCACCAATTTGTGGCAATAAAAGTCTTACGGATATTGTTAGTTGATTGATTATTCCATTGAGTGTTGTACACTAGTGTCGAATGTTCGTTATCCACCATGATTACATTTCCATATTAGTTTGGAAATCGCTCTGGAATATAACACAACTAAGACACAAAAAAAAAAAGTATTCGAATGCTGCCATTTTCGAAAAGTAATTCGTAAATGTGTACGGTACTTCGAGTCAGAAAATATTTTTCTTCTAAAGCTTCGCTAGCTTTCAACATTATTGTTGGAAAAGTGGGAACTATAAATAAAAATGAATTTTTGACTGACTGTAAAGAGTTATTCGTGACGTGCAGTATAGATGTACTCAAGAACATAATTGCATTATTTACAAAAAAATGGGTGCTTTTGTAACCACATCTAATGTATGTCAGGGTCCACTTTCATTATGACAAAAAATATTTCATTATACTTAAACAAGTACAAGTATCTTTAGTACAATAAGTGTATTTTGCGACATGGTTCATTTTTACCCCAAAACATGAAATGAAAACGAAGCGAATAATAGTTTTCATAAATTACTAAAAAATGTCAAACAAATTGTATGATATATTAAAGGCCACTTTACTTAAGAAGTGTGACCAACAATTGTAAAATGCGGGCTCGTTTTCTAGTATGCTGTTGTAATGTTTGTACGTAATCAAAATGTATTAAATATTTTAAATATTTGGTTGCTACTTTCGCATAGAACTAATATTGATTAATTTAATAATTATAAAGACAATGTGTTGCGTTTAAAAAGTTAGTAATACTATTGTGTTTATATTTGATTAGTGTGTTGCTTAGAGTATTAAATTTTAACGTTAATTACATATTAAAAAACATTTTACAACTTAATGTTTTCCAACAAGTATTATTATTACTTCTTATCATTACTAAAATGCATTTATAGTTTTTTGTTAATACGTAATGGCAGAGACTTAATTAATGATTCAAACATGATCGATACTCTGTTTCTCGTTACGTATATAAAATATAATAAATGCTTAGGCTAGGCGCACATTAGAGCACAAATGACGTGGCAACGCTACATTCTGTAGAAATAATGTAAAACAATTGTGCATCGCATATTGTCACGCGACACAGCATGCCAATTGTTTCACCATGTTTACACAAAATGCTGTGTTGCGATACATTATCCTACGTCACCCACACACCAACATACGCATAGCCTGATGTTTTGCAAGCTCTACACATTTAAAAGAAAGCATTTTAGTTGTAATTGTCGATCTTTAATTAAAGCTATGCTATAAAACCACGTTATGTATGTTTCTATGTTACAAAATTATGTAATTTATTGCCATGTAATGACATAAATATTGAAACTTGACAATAAGTTTTGGACATACATATCTGTCTCGTTTATGCTGTATTATTTTACATTCTTCTGTTATCAAATAATACTAAATTATGATGCCATTAAATACAAAATACACGGTAAATACATTGAATAAATTTTATCACGTATTCTTATAAATAATTATCAATAATTATGTAATTTACGACGTAGTGGTCGAGCGTAGTTAAGCCCTATGAGTTACTGTTGCATCGAGAAAATCTACCATATTGTAAAATTGATATAAGTACAAATACACATTGACAAAATGTAAGGAAAAAAAATATTTATAAAATTATTGACGAAAAGATTCATAACGTTATAACGACGAAATCGGGATCGTATTAATTTATATTTCAATGACCATAAACAAATAAAAATTATATTTATCTATGATTATACAGAAAAGGTTCTCAAGTGAACATAAAATTACATGGCAAATGTAGAAAAAAAAAAAATATAAGAAATGATAAAATTAAAATGTACATTATAGTTAAATTCTGAAGTTTAGTTGAAAGACATTCCTTTGCTTATTAAATCGTAAGTAACGTACGAATCTTTATAAGCACAAGGGATGTATCATGTAACAAACATGCAATTTAAAAACATTAATACCTTTTATAGCGTTATACTTTCTTTACCCTCATTATATTAACAAGTCAGTAATAAATTAATATATACAAATAGGATTTTTAATGTTAAAGCTATTTTCTAGAACATGCATAATGCTGATTTCATAGCACTTAAAATATCAATATTAAGCAGTCGATATTTTGAAGATTAAAGATCTAAAATAATCAAATGAAATAATAATTCTAAATAATGAATAGAATATATTTTTTCATTAAGTTTTTGTTAATCATCGTTAATAAACATACCAATCTTCGACGAGGTATTCACAAAGTAGGAAACCAGTCCACCATTCGCGTATGTTTAAATTTAAAAATAGTAAACGCCATCTACTATAGATCGACACATGTATATAACGATAGTAAATTAAATTACTCATGTTCAAAGTCACCAAATACTTCTTACTTTCACAAAACTTGTTTTTTTATCACTAACTAAAAGAATGCTTAACATTTTCTGTTATCGATTTGAATTTCACTAAACTTCAGTCATCGGCAACTACTGGAGATAATCCGCCGGAAGTCGCCATCGTCACTACTGGATTACGAAGCGAAGAAGGTTCTTTCACTTCCTTAAAACATCTTTTCGTTGTTGTATCAAAGCCACGTGATACTATCATGGATAAACCAGTAGTTTTGGCTCGTGTTATAAAGGTTTTAGGCCGAACTGGCTCACAAGGACAATGTACGCAAGTTAAGGTCGAGTTCCTCGGAGAACAAAATCGACAAATTATCCGGAATGTAAAAGGACCGGTACGAGAAGGTGATCTCCTAACCTTACTGGAATCGGAACGTGAAGCACGAAGACTTCGGTAAAAGGATTGATTTCCGATAGATTAAAAACTGTCAGCACTACCTGAACTCTGACAACGCAATCCATTCCATCAATTAAAATGGGGATCACACAACTGTTCCAATAATACAAGTACATTCGAACCAAAACATTTATGTCAATGAAGATGTCTGCGACTTCTGTAATAAACACTGGCTAATATTTTGCAAATTAATCGTTTTTTATTCTACCTTATTTTTACAATTTGTTGTTATGCTTTTGTTAATTAGATAATTTAAGTTTTGATTTGATTGTATGGTACAATGTACTTGTGCTTTATATATATCATAACATATGTTGGTTTCATATATTTACCGCTTCTTTAAAACTTTCATTGCAAAGTCTATCTTATTTAAAATAGATTAATGCAAAATTTATTATAAAATTGGATTTATATAGATACATAGTCTTTCATACAAGTCCTGTGTGGTTCACATATATGAATGTACACGAGTTATATTTTATTTATAATTTAAAATGCAAACAAAATTTGCACGCGATACGAGCTACAAATAACAACGGAAGTTCAAATGAAATTGTTATATCCTCCTTCGTTTTGGTGGAGGTGTATCGCGTGGACTAGACGATGCTTTAGAGGAGCTATCCATACTCTGCCTGGTTGGTCGTTTTGGACCTCTTTTTAAACTTTCACGCCCAGAATCCGAATCCTTACGTTCTTTTTTCCCATTTGATGCTTAAAAAAAGAATCAGTAAATTTTATAAACAGTTAATAAGTACATCAGAGACAAATAAATATATATATATGTATATATACACCTATTTCTTCAAGATCATCTTTTCCCTTTGATCTTCCTTTCGAAGATTTGTGATCTTTTTTAATGTCCTTAATGTCTCTAAGTTTATCTTTCTTTACTTCCATATCTTTAATGTATTTTTTAAATTCTTCTTTTTTTTTATCTACATCTTTACTTCCTTTGATATCACGAAGAATAATATCTTTTTTCATAGGATCTTTGATATCTTTGTCCTTTTTCATTTCTTTATATTTGTCTCTTTGTTCTTTTAATTTCATTTCTGGCTCTTCCCTCTTCTTAGATTTAAGTGATCCTAGAAATTCTTGTTCTGGTAAAGAAAAGTCTATCTCTTGACTAGGAAATGGTAAATCTTCCATGTCATCCTAGAATAATGCAAATGCCTTTCACGTTCACTTTAAATGATTCTACATAATATTTTAATACAACAATAACTACCAATGCCATGAGGTCATACATTGATTCCAAATGATCCCAAATCATTTTCAGTGATACATCCTTATGAATAGCAGCACGAAATTTTTCCCATATACAGACCATGTGGAAGTATTTATTGACACCTTTGAAAAATAAATTTTCCATAAAATCCCACTCAACATTGGTATACATTTTATACAATATTACTGTTGATTGGAATTATTGTTTTTGTGTCAAATCAATGTAAACATAACCTACAGGAACTTCATTATTTCATTTTATATCTTACCAACAGGTTTATGTCCATTCATGGCAAAGAACAATTGAATTTCATTTTCGACGTTCCATTCTATTTCATCTGTAGAACCTTCCGTTTGTTTCTCTTTAACTGCCATTATTACAATTCACAAAATCGTATCACGTAATGTGTCAATCCAGTCGCGCTCCCATTTTTTGAACAGTTAATAGCACTGCCAAGCAGTATTGCCAAATGTTATAATGTTCCCAGTTATAATTTATAAGGCGTATTCGTGTGTACACGTGGGATTATTTCTCTAATAGAACTTTATTCAAGATGGAGCGTGATTATTATTGTTTCACGTAGAAGTTCTATGTTATGTTCTATGATAAAACATGTGAAAATGACAATTTATAAAGGTGGCTCAAGAATTCTTCGTAACATTTAGCCACTGTCAACTATTAAAACAAAACACTATTTTTATGTTTGGTGTGTATATGAAAACGTATAAACTGACAGATAACAGTTGAATTCGGTACTGTAATTAATGCATAGAGTAACAAAAATGTGTGTATGATATTTTACATTTTTTAAATATACGAATTATTTCAGATAACATTCCAAGATATTATATATTACAATAAACCTCTGTAATATTGATAATATATAAAATGCATGAAAGTATAGATGATATATGTAAAGCAATTGATGAAAATTTATTACATAATTTAGAGCTAATGGAAGAGAAAATTAATGTCAATGTACAACTGGAAAGCATATTGCGTAATGGTCATATTGAATTAGCTAAAGCCAAGTATATACGTGGCAAAGAAAGTATAAGCATATCACAGATTCCTGATAATGATGAAAAAGTGGCTACATTATTTGAGTTAGAAACAAAAATAACCGAGGAAACAGGCAAAATAATTCCAAATTTTGACATAAGCTTAAAAAAGTTAGACAAAGAAGATGAGATTCAAGATCCTATAAAATGGTTTGGTGTATTAGTACCGCAAAGTTTAAGAATTGCTCAGAAACGTTTCCAAGAGTCTCTTTATTTTGCCATAAGAGCAGCAAATATACAAGCTGAAATCATTTCTGTATCTGACAAATTACAATCTTTATACTTTTTGAAAAATGATTCTTGTGTAACAAATAATGTCAAAGAATAAAACTGTATAGCATACTAAAATTTGTTTTTCAATTTTTTCCAACTATGTCATTTACAAATACATTATAATAAAAATATTTCTGTTTTTTATTGATTACTTTTACTTTAATTAACGAACTTAATATTAGAAAATATATACCCTCTCTCATAAGGAGAAAATCACGAAGTCTTGTTTTCCCCTTCATAATAAGTTCTCGGTTGGCGCGAAATGGAATATCAATTCGACACTTAGCATCTAACGAAGTGGCGGGGAAAGCCAACATATACTACTTTCTCAAAATTTTGTTCATTATAGTACTTTCTTATATGTATGTGCCTACATAGGTTGTAAGGTAAAAATGCCTGGACAATCGAGATTCGAAATTGTATACTATTGACACGAGGGCGGACTTCAGCTGTTCAAGATCAAGAAGGAAACCACATAACATGGCTCACGCGGTAGTATTGTTAGATGCTAAGTAAGTTCGCAGTTACTAGTGTCGCCATCCCACTGTTTGGGAGCATAACTTGAATAAGACTAGAAAAGTGAAGGAAATATTTCGTTTTAAATCCGCTAGGGGACTCATTTGTAGGTCATTGTATGATTTAAGGATAATAACAATAGTATTACTAACAAATAAAAAAAACATAACAATTAAAATATGTTATTAACATATTTCTTATCGAGGTAAGTATTAATTCATACGATAATCATAATAAATTGAAACGTTAATTCTTGGTAAATGACTTTTAGGAACATTAATACTGAAGTTAGGTTATCATACCAATGGTTAAGTATTACGTTTAATACAGTTAGATTAAGTTCCAATTCATCATCGTCAGATTCGTCTGATTCTGATTCTGATTTGGATTCTCATAAAAATGGCAAACAACAAATTAAAAAATCAACTACTAACAGTAAAAGTAATACAGATGATAATGATGTTAAGTTCAACAATATGATAAATAATGTATTAAAAGTAAGTATTTTACGGTTTTCAATTTAAAAAACACATTTAAAAGATATACATTAATTTTGTTGTGTATATTATTTTTAAAGAACAAACCTTCAAAGAATATAGATGTAAAAATAAAGGTGGCAAATAAGGATAAAAATTTAGGTAATGAATAAATTCAATTTCTTTAAGAATTCTATTTGTCTGTTTCAATGAAATAGATTTACATTTGAGAAGGTTCATAAGTGTTTGATTAGTTGGTATAATTTATATTGAATATATATTATGACCATATACTTTTTTCTCAGAGAAACAAATATTCAGAGCAGCTAATAAAGTAACTACAACAGATAGAGCAAATAGAGAAGGAGTTCTTGCATCGTTATTGAAAAATATTTCTGATACTCAAAAACGTTTTCCTGATGGGAAACAAAATCATCCGCAATTTTTTGACAAAAAGTTTGTATATAATCTATAGAAAATTATATAGTATTTATTTTACATAATTAAATTACATTGATAATAAAGCACTAATGATATATGTTTTATATTAGCAAACATCAAACTAAGACATCTAACTATACTTCTAATTTTGATAATATACAAAATGTCCCACAATCCAAAGTACTGCATAAATTGAAACAAGAGACAAATTCAGTAGACAAACAATCAGTAATTGCGATGCTAATGAATGAGAGTAAAAACGTGAAAAGAAACGTGAAAAAAGACGAGGTTCATATTGAACATAGTTCAAATAAAATGAAAGTATTTATTTTGAAAACATTAACTATGCAGTTCTCACTATTGACATATTTGGATATAAGCCATGTCTTTATCTAAAGAGTATTTTAACGTTTTGCAAGCACTGAAGCTGGTACCATCAGAGTTAAGTGACACATTGGTACTGGTGTATGTTATTGCAAGATTTACTATTATAATTACGATTGCTCACATTCCAGATTACTATTTCTCACTATAATAATGAATCTCCAGATGATACACATCAGTATCAATGTATCATTTAACTACCTGATAAAGCCAACTGTAATGCTCGCGATTGGGATATTTTTCCCATAAGGACATGCCTTACACCTAAAACACCTTCAACAGTAAGAACTGTATGATGCTCAGCTATGGAAACATAAAATCTTTGATTAAATATAAAAATTCTAGGTGGGTTGACAACTTCCCAGAAATTTTTAAGATAACAGATGCACCATCCTCGAGTACTCCTGAACTCAAAACATGGGAAATGTGTGAAACAAATGAATTAAAATTGTGGACAACTCGTCATCCTGAAAATGGATTTCAAGAAATGGCGCGATGGACAGAAGAAGGAAAATTATGGAAATTTCCTATTGACAATGAGCAAGGTAATGACACCAGCTGATCCCAATTTTTAGTCAAGAGGTGTGGACTTTTGTGTGTGACAAAAAGTGTGTTTGTACAATATAGGAATGGAAGAGGAACATAACGTGCATTTTTCAAAACATGTGTTTCTGGAACATCATTTGACAGGATGGTGTCCTACTAAAGGCCCAATACGACATTTTATGGAATTAGTGTGCATTGGGCTTTCAAAAAATCCATATATGACAGTTGAAGAAAAATATGAGCATATAATGTGGTACAAAGAATACTTCGAAAGTAAAAGTGATTTGTTGCAGAAATTAGGGATTGGGGAGATTACTCCACAAAATACAGAAAAACAAAATAAAATAGAGTAATGATGTTAACTTGTTTTGTATGTAACCATTTTTAAATTACGAAAATGTAATAAAATACTAAAGAAATATATATACCTGTGAGTCATTTAAATTTATAATTAACCTAATATTTCGAGGGATTATGTTCGAAATTGCCTGATTATATTTTGATTAGTAAAAAAAGTGCCACGTACAACTACGTTTCATTTCATGAAATTGGAGACCTCGATTCAGGGTTGCAGCCGTCCATTTTCCTATAGAGATCAAGTTAGCAAGGGCAGTAGGTTCGATCCTTGGATCCGCTACACGGTTCAGCGTCGCGTCGCGTCGCGTATCCCACGATTTAGCTTCGTTCCTCTTTTTAACCACATAATTGCTTGGTACAACTAAATCAAGGAACTTTGTTTCTTTCTATCGTCCGAATTTAAGCTTCAACTTGACTAGACTTGAGCTTCGACGTTAATTTTAAGTCCCTATTGTATGCGTCCCCCAATATTGTCAAGTAATTATTTAACATGTAGCTTCTCTCGACTCGTTCTCTCGTTTCTTGCTTCGGTTACCACTGTTTCGTCGAACGAAACATGTGATCGGCCGTCCAGTTTGTCCGAAAGATCTAGTCGCCTGCCAATGATAGATCGATTTCTAGAAATAGAAATCAATCTACCAAGGGTAGTGTCGATTCTATTCGAAGATCTGCTGCACGGTTCAGCATCGCGTCGCGTCGCGTCTCCAACAATTTAGCTTCATCCCTTTTTAAACAAAATAATTACTTGGTATTTAGACTTAAGTCTTTAGTGTAGCCGCGTGTCCTGCCAAGTAATTATGTAACAAGTAGCTCCTCTTTCACTCGTACGCACACACTACAGCTGTCTGCCTACAATACTAATTCAGCGAATAGTTTCTCAACTGACCGCCGTCCATGAGAAGAGGACGCTAAAATCACCTCCGAATTTTCAGGTCGGTATGGCAGTTAGATTGGGCGACGAAAGTCCATAAGGTGTAAGCACAGACGAGGTATACGAGAAGACCTTGTCTGTGGTTTTACCAGAGACAAGGTATACGAGTAGACCTTTCACCTAATGTATTTTTTCGGCCCGTTTCTCTGGGGCTCTAGAACCCCATTACCATTTCCGTGCCACTCGCAACGTTACCGACAGATTTAGAAATGAACACAAGAGGAAGTGAGACAGAGAATTAAATTACAGAAATTTTATTATTTTTTAACGGAATGAAAGCTGTACGGTCCATAATTGAACATTAATCGATTAATTTCATTGGAGTAATCAATCGATTAAGATTATTTAAAAAGCTAAGGATGTATCTCAATGATACGTATACCGCAACTCACATGTATTTACGCATGGACAGCTTCGAGAATTCAAGAAAGAAGGTGAATGGGAGTCTTTCTTTCTTGTTTTCGAAACAGCTGAAATCCGAGGTAAAGAATAGACTTATCGTTAGTGGGATGAACGCTATCGCTGTACCACGAGTGTCTTATAATATAAGATACTCCTCCAAAGTGGAACAAAATGTTAAAAAGACCATGCATCAAATTGTAAGGGGATCCTCGTAAGAAGGCTTTAATCTTCGTAATAGTTTTAATGGGTCGATGATCAACAATGACTAACTTATGGTCATTGGTGGTCAACAGTGAGGTGGACATCACGGTCAGCGGTCCACAGTTAAGATCCAGAAATGGTCAAGAGATGGGACCAATTGAAATAGTATTGTTCTCTAGACCAAGCGGTTCTTAACTCTTCACGTTGACATTGTCTCCCCACTCTTCGACTTCCCCACATGAAGACTACCGCTGGACAAATTCTTCAGTACCCCTGGAGCATCCAGGGGGAACGGGTCTCGCGGGCCAAAGTTAGGCCATTCGTGGAGCGCTGACCACTGGGGGGACCAGGAGTGACCAGGAGTGACCAGGACTGACCAGAACTGACCACTACTGACCAGTGCTGACCAGTGCAGATCCGAGTACTGACCACTACTGACCACTACTGACCAGTGCCGGACCGTGATGACCACTGGTAAGAATTATTTAAAATTGCTCTCCCCACTTCTATTTTGTCGTTTGATACCAATTCAACGTTATGGAACTGTCTAACGCTTTTGCTAAATTACGAATCGTTTCTTATGTTACAGCTGGACCTCTGGTGCTGCTTCCTTGGTAATGGTAACTAATGGTCAACAAGTAGTAAGCCCACTTTACTTATTTATATTATTATCACAAAATTGACCGGTTTATTTTATTTGTTCGGTCATAATTCGGTGTTGTTTTACTGTCCGGTTTTATCTGGTTATTATGTTTTCCTCCTGTATTTCTACTTCTGACTTATTTTTTGAATTTACATTTTTGTTTCCATATTATTTGATGTATTTTGTTTGTATATTATTTCATGAATTTCGATGTCACTAATTAGAATAAGATTTTTATTCTTATTCTATTTCGCTAAGATATTTTGTTTGATTCTTGGGTATTTTCATTCTTTGATTTCATCGTTGGATTTTCAATTCTGCGTTGGATTTTCAATCTTTGTTTCTGTTCGTCTTTGAAGTTTGTATGGTTCTTCGGACAATTTTTGTAATTATTCGCTATTTTACTTCGACTTTACACTCTCGTTACGCAAGTATAGGTAGAATACTTTGTTCGTAACATGTGTAAATTTTGTACATTTCCTTAGGTAGGTCTAGCATCGAGAATCTTATAGATTCTCACTTTTAGGTACATCAGCACGACAAATTATTCCATCGCTTCGTCTAGTTTGCATGGTGGTTATTAAATTTCCTTTCATATGTCACTAATATGTGTATCAATTTTAGTTTCAGATTATTCGCAGGGACATCGAGGGAGTACGCCACATCCGCCGAGGGACATTTAATTCTAAGTCGGTTAGATTTAAGCTTCGTCGCGAATCTTAAAATTAACGTCGAAGATTTCTTTATTCTACATATTTCTGCGTTCTACCAAGCAATTATTCAATAAGTAGCTTCTCGTTTTCTCGTTCCCTCGTTCCTAGCTTCGGTCACCGCTGTTTCATCGATTGAAACATGTGATCGGCCGTGTATCTGGTCCGAAAGATCTAATCGCCTTCCCTTGGTAAGCTTGATTGAGGGAAAACGGCACTTCGCTGGAAGGTGTGGAGTTTCCGTATTCTGCGGAAACGCATACCTTCCAGCGGAAGTCGACTCTGTCTCAGGTACTCTCTCTTTGTCAGACAGCCTAAGTCGGGTCCTTCGGGCTCCCGGCGGGTTGCGTTGGAGAAATGGAGACCTCGATTCGGAGTTGCAGTTCTCTGTTTTCTTGTTGAGATCGAGTTAGCAAGGGCAGTAGGTTCGATCCTCGGATCAGCTGCACGGTTCAGCATCACGTCGCGTCGCGTCGCGTATCCCACGATTTAGCTTCATCCCTCTTTTTAATCATATAATTGCTTGGTACAACATCCAAGGAACTTTGTTTCCTTCTATCGCCCGAATTTTAGCTTCAACTTGACTAGACTTGAGCTTCGACGTTAATTTTAAGTCTCTAGTGTATCTGCGTATGCCAAGTAATTATTTAACAAGTAGCTTCTCTCGACTCGTTCTCTCGTTTCTTGCTTCGGTCACCACTGTTTCGTCGAACGAAACATGTGATCGGCCGTCCAGTTTGTCCGAAAGATCTAGTCGCCTGCCAATGATAGATCGATTTCTAGAAATAGAAATCAATCTACCAAGGGTAGTGTTGATTCGATCCGAAGATCTGCTGCACGGTTCAGCATCGCGTCGCGTCGCGTCTCCAACAATTTAGCTTCATCCCTTTTTAAGCAAAATAATTACTTGGCATGACTAATCTAGTTTCTAAGGATGTAAAAGGGAGATCGATGGAACTTGGATTCCATCTATCTCCCTTCGGGTCTCCACTCGCAGCAACCTCCTCGTGGTGAGACCTGGGTAATATTATTTACGTTTAATTAATAATCGTATCACTCTTAGCTGGGTAATGCAATTATTAATTAAAAACTAAATAATATTAGCAAATTGGCTGCGATCCGCCTTGCATAGGTCATCATGAATATAGAGCTTCTTCGCTAGATTTATTTTTGATTCTCATTGATTCATCAAAGATTCTAGAGCATTGTCAGACGAGGTATACAAGTGGATCTTTCACCCAATGTATTTTTTCGACCCATTTTTATGGGGTCTCGAACCCCCATTATCATTATCGTGCTATTTGTAATATTACCAACAGATTTAGAAATGAATTTCAATCCCTGCATAGTCAACTCACATGCATTTATGCACACACTACAGCTGTCAGCCCTTCAATACTAATTCAGTGAATAGTTTGTCAAGTGACCACCATTCATGAGAAGAGGGCGTTAAAATCACCCCTCAATTTTCAGGTCGGTATGGCAGTCAGATTGGGCCACTTTCAGTCCATAAGGTGCAAGGTCTATTCGTATACATCGTCTGTGGTTTTACAATGGTATCGTTACAAGGTAACTCACGTTCGCGAGAATTTCCTTGGAAACATTCGAGAGAGTATATAATTCGGCGGGAGGCAAAAGCTAAGTCGATCGATGAGCAGAATGCCGAAGGGCTGATGTGTTGGTTGATCTATTTGCGAACAACGGTACCGCGGGGCTAACTTGGCTCGCGTCTCTTTGATGTGCCAAGAGCAGACTTTTCCAAGTTGTGTTTACGTTCGATCGGTCGGAATGCAAACGAAGAGGGTGGTCTTTCGTCGCTTGCAACTGCCGGTAAATACGAGCGTCGAGTGCAATAACGGACCAACCATGAGTCGATCGGAGCTAATCTAACGCGTCGATGCAGGCAAACCAGTCGGTTGAATGTTTCTTCTACCCCGATTCTTTCGATTCAGGATTCTTTACGAATAGTACATAACACGCTAGGGAAACGTATCGTTCTGTTAAAGAAAAATCGACGAGTGAACGATCTCTCACACTTGCACGACTCTTCTCGTAAACATAAACTAGGAAATGCAAACTTAAGATGAAATAAACGTTAGGGAACTGTACGCCATAATAAAGCCTGTAATCGATACAAGTATCGACCCTAGGTCTGGGTTAGACTGGGAATATTGGAATATTTTCAAGTTGGAAAATATGTTAAGCGATAAAAATAATTGTTTAAATAATAAAAGAATGACGTATTTAAATATTACATCTTGCCATCGGTTGATTCCAATCACTACAAATCACACACAATACGGGTGACCGTGAGGTAATTAAAATCGATGACTGGTAATGTAAAATGTTAAGTAATCTAAAATGTACGTAGATCCACGTTGAGCATTATAATTGACCGATGTGATTGCAATTATAGCTTGAAATTGTAGTTGTAATTGTAATTGTGAGTGACAAGGAGAGGTCGCACCTTTCATTTTCTGGTGATTCGTTGTTGCCAATCGAGGCCCAAACTCTAGATACAACAGACTCTAGTAAAGAGGACCCTATTTTTGATCAGAGTGATTATAAAGATTTGCGTACGACAGATTGGCGGAACGTCCTCGAGCAGTTCAAGTAGATCTCGAATTCAACGAGGCTGCGCCATTCGACGCGATCTTGAAGATTATTAGCACGTTATCGTTCGTATCTCTTTTTTCTTTGTCGCTGCAAGGATGTACGAGGTCGACATTCTCGCGATCGTATGTCATTCGAAAATTCCTCGAAACGTACGCGTCTTGGAAAACGATCGACATTTATCTTGCACGAGTGCACGGATATGCGATAAATCAGATCCTGTTCGTACGTATGGGGCGGTTCTAGGAGGCATCCTTGGGAAGGGCGAAATATGTAAAAGTATTTACATATTTACATATTATTATTAGGGGACGCAAACTACGTCATGTTAAACTCGCCTGATTTTTACACCCTCTCTTCTTCCTCTGAATATTTACAATTTTCTCGAGGGTCCGTTCAGCCATGGCTCACGTATAAATGCATAACATTTCAGCATTATCTGTTACAGAGCTTATGGAAAATTATCAAACTGCAGGGGGTTTGAAGGAGATTTAATCGCTTGAATTTCAATTTTAAAAGCTTGGAGCGATCTCTTCGTTTGTCGACAAATGTTCGATAATTACGAGAACTTGTATATCTCTATTTCCCTTTACGATTTCTAGGGGTGGATCTCTTCTAGATCCACCGTTGTACGTATAATTAGAGGAAAGAAACTTTGCCGTAAGCAAGTGCTCATTTGTTAATTCAGCCCTGGTGTAGGTTCGAACAAGACAAAATAAAAGTTTCTTCGATACGGCGAATCGCGTGCTATCGAATCGACGGGTACAAATTGTAAACGGATTATTCGGATGCAGACGATTCAGCATGCAACGAGACGCAGCTTGCGTCGGTTTCCTAGTAGCCGGGCGTCGGAATTGGTAACATTTGTCGGTGATTGGAAGAATTTACGAGCCTCCCGATCCACCGCCCAACCGTTCAGTCTGCCCTCATCTTCCGTTCGTCGGTGAATTTTCTTCCTTTTCCATCGCGCCCCCGTCTATCTATCAATTCGTCCATCTGCTTGGGTCTCCTCTGTCTTCCCTCGTTCCCTCCTCTTTCCTCTTTGTCTACCACTCTGACTAGCGATAAATCACTTTCTCGACTTGGTGAGATTTAATATAACGTCAATATTCTTCGTAGGGAAATAAAAAAGCAGCATCTCTTGTCGGCTGGATCAGGACTCGAGTACCCTCCCTTTGCCTATCGAGGAGCTTCCGATTTTATGGCGTCCCTCGCGACTATGTACTTCCAATACCTTTTTCCTTTCTCCTCCGAGTAGCTAAAGCATTCGTTTCGAACAAACTCCTCGAGTCTCGATTACAACACCTGTCGGATCTAAGGGAATCGCAAGAATGTTTTTACAGGAACCGCAATTTTAATCCTCGGAGCACCTTGGTCGGCGGGATGTCCGAAAAACTGATGATACGAAGGGGGAGCCCCGTTTTCCAGGGTGAAAGTAAAGATTCGAGCCGACAGGGAGGACGGCGGAGGCGTAGACCTCGGCGTCGCGACGCCCTCCAACCCCTGCGGCGCGGTTATATCGAGTTGCACGAAACTCGTTAAAATTCCGCGGGTCCGTTCGTTCTTACGAGCTGCGTAACGCGGAAGTAATTCGTTAGAGAAGGGCTTGGGTCGTCTCCGCTCTTTTTCTCGCGACAACGAAAAAGTAAGCGCTTTTTAGGCTTTACAGTCACAATTAGCGAATCTCGCGATAACGTACGTAGGAATTTCAACTCGTTACAATCGAGAGAGAACGATTATCGTCTGAAATTGGTTGTCTCGAGTCGGAGACGATTTCTCGGCGTAATCTCGTGCCGCCCAGTCGATGCACGAGTCGGCCTACCGTGGCAATTTTCCAACCGCGGAAATTAATTTCCGCGCTCAGCCTGCTCGCCCCGGTGTTCACGAGCGTCGCGACGTCTCGCGCCCGACGAGCATTTAGCTAGACAGTCGGAATTGTCGCGCGCGACACCGTCGAATTTCACGGCCGAATTGCCCACGAACGACGTTAAACCTCCCGCGCGAGCTTAATCGTTTCCGGTACGACGCGGACGCCATTCGTCGACGCGCCTTCCTCTTTCACGATTCGAATTTACACGCGAACGAAACACATTTTCACTCATGAATTTTAATTTAATTCACAATCGCCTTAAATCGAAGATTTTACGTAACGCAAGAGTTCACAGTTCGACTGTGCCGCCATTTTGATTCTCTATTTGTTCGTGCGGAAGTGATCGATGTCCAGATAAAGTTGGGAGAATTTTCACATTAAAGGACACACGACCAGACCTCGAAATTTAAATTAATTTATATTCTATTGTCAGCAGCTTGAGCTATACGTGTCTGAACACTGCATCACTAATGCCTGTAAACATTATGTCATTCGTGATTTACGAACCCCGCGTTATCTTGGTCTTCGTTCTAAATCTTGCCCTGTTCTACGATCCATTAACCCACTAACGCTCATATTTTTCGGGCTAACCAAGAATGATCAGTTTTCTTTATTGCATTTAATTACAATGTTGTATCTAACGTATAATTTGAAGGAAAACAAATAGTATCATCCCTTGAACCGTTGGATTAAACAAATATCGTTTTTCAAAGCAGTCAGACTCAGGCTGTTCCAAAAATATAAATAGCTGATAAAGTAGCTGTCCAAATAAATAAATGAATAAATAAATTTGTGTTACACTCTATACAGATGGTAAAATTTTTCGAAAAGAGAAAAACCTCGAAGCTTGGAGCATATTCTTCCTAACTAGTCTCGCCCGATAAAATTTCTTTCCCCAAACGTGGGGGCTCGCCGTATTTTTCGCGGCGTCGAAAGCGGCGGGGGAAAAAATTCCGAAACTTTGTTCTCTCTCGTAATTCGTTTGCGAACTCTGTACAAGCCCGGATATGTCAAGCGCGGCCCGCAAACAAGAGAAAACGAAAATTACGATTACGATTTTGCGTACCTAACAGGCCAACAGTTTTATACGTCGCTCGCTACAATTTTCACGCTCGTAAAGACTCGCGTTCCGCCTCGACGCGAAAAACTTTTGCGCGCGACGTACGAAACTCAGATTTCTTCCTACGTATACATTTCCATTAATTTATTTCCAATGATTTCTTCTTTTGCTATTCGAGAAAATTTACTTAATTGGCGCATTGTGTTCAAAATCATTAACCCTTCTGCGCCGGGACCAGACGAGATTAATTTGGCGCGTAAATTCTGCGCGAAACGTGTATTCGAGCTAATTCGGAAGTAAATTTGTGTATTATTTGGTAATATCGTTCAATGCCGTCGAATTAGCCTCGCTCGGCCGTATCATCAAAATGCCGCGAACAAAGAATTGAATTCATTATTGATTACATACCGAATTAATTGTGGCAATTATTTACAGAAACTAACGGACGGCTCAACGAATTTAACCAACTCGAGGAAAAGTTTGCGTTATCGCATTAATTACTGGCCGCAATACAAATTTGTCAAACAGATTTATTCCGTCCCCGTGCTTGCTTCTGCGAGGGTGCAATATAATTTATCAAACAATTTATACATCGTTTGCTTGTATCTAGCAATATACAGAGTGTCCCAGCATCGGTGGTACAACCGAGGTGGGGGGTGATTCTGCATAAAAAAACAAATCGAAAATAAAGAATAAAATTTGTTCATTTGAGGTTTCGTTCTCGAGAAAATCGGTTTTGAATATTCAGCGATTACGTAACTATGGTTTAGATGGATGTATCCTGATACAAGTCATATGTCACTCATAAGTAGTATCAATATCATTAGTATCAAGATGATGTGCTGTATTACTCATTTCTGCCTATGGATTTAGAGTGAATTTAAGTGAAAATAAGACACTTTACTTTTTTAATGCAAAAATTGTTGGAAATGCTGCCCATTCTACTGCATACACAACTGTACTCGCCGAATTAAATTCGTATGAACGCATTCTAATGTATTCTTGCGACTTTAATTCTTCAAATACTAAAACGATCCTCGCTTTTAGTTGAGGAAGGCTTGTAATCTCCTCCTCGTACACTTTTGATGTAACATGACCCCATAGATAGAAATTAAGGGTGTCAAATCTGGGGATCTTGGTGGCCAGTTTATTCTTAATCCAAACTTCGTGTAGTTCATTTAATAAATTCTTAACTTCTCGAGAAAAATGTGGTATTCTCGATTTGTATATCTACTCATTGCGAACGATTGATAGAAACTGTTAGTCGAAACCGAAGATAATAACATACTAAGACACCAAACGAAACTGTGAGAAGTGCTCAGAACGTCATGTCAACAGGAATGCACAGAAGTGGAAACATAAACAGAAGTCTGTATCGAGATCCATCTATCTGGACCATAGTTAAGTGGTCGCCTACTCGTTGAATATTCATTCATTCAATTCAAATGACAAAATTTTATTCCTTATTTTCGATTTGTTTTTTCACGTAGAATCACCCCTACCTCGGTTGTACCACCGATGCTGTCTTTTAGCGTAATATCCTTTCAACTTTTTCCAGGCACACCTCGAGAGGAACATTTTTACTTGGAGTTTGGCTATTAAAACCTGGAACATGCTGAATAATAACGAGTCTTTTAATAAATAAGAGCGATTGGACGCGTTCGTTATCTCTGGGCGGAAGGAACTCGATGGACGCGGACAAGTAACGTGTACACAGATACGGTGGAGATCATTAAGCTTTTATCCCGCGACAAACGTTTATCGAGGACGCGTCGCACGCGATGCTCGTATCCAGCGATTCCAGAACATCGACTTTATCCCGTAGATAGAACACGGAGCGTTAATCCGCTCCTTGCAGCGACAAATCGTCGGCCACGTTCGTCGGTCACGATAAGCCGTTGCTAATCCGCGGTCTGATCCGAGATTAAGTATCACGCGCGCCCGATTCCCGGTGACAATTTTTTCACGCGCGTACAACGTCCAAGAATTCGAGCTTGTTCGAATCTCCTATGTCTCTCGCCTAGTTCCCACTTCGGATCCTCTTTGTTGGCAAACGTTCTCGCGGGAACCATCCGCCGGAGTGTCTTCCATTTTTCCAGGATTCTTAGTCGCAATTAAGATCACAGATAAGCAATTTTTTTGAGGGTATTAACCCGACCTACGACAAACGTCGAATGCTCGACAATCATCCGAATCGATGAGAAAATTACAATCGAGCTCCGAATTGATCCCTCGTCCGCCCCATTTCCCCGTGCGCGTTCCCGCGCGACTTGTTCCTGTTCACCGAGCTCAAAAATCTGGCAAATGGGAAGACATTTTCGCCGTACGAGTCCACCATTTTGCACAGTCTGGCGAAACCCATTCTCCCCCGATGGGACGACAAAATTGGAAACTCGTTCAACGAAACACGTACGTACGTACGTACGTACTTCTCCGAACCACCCACGTATGTATTTACCCCTAAGATTGCGATTCTGAAATACTCGAAACCTTGAATTTCCTTAGCCCCTTGATCTCGGGGTACGTTTGACAGCCCATATTACTTCCGGTCGCCTCGTCTCGAATCGTTAACCGAAAGAAAACTCTACTTGAACGTTGAATAATCTTTGTAAGACAGTGGTTCTGGTCGTATCCTCCGCTGTCGTCGTAGACGTTATCGATCAAAGCCTGGAACAGGGTTAAAGCGTTGCCGGTCGGAAGCTTCCTTCTCAAGGAGGAGGGTGAAGCGGAGGGAAACCGGGGTCTGAGTAACGTAATTACGTTAATTGGCCGATGCTTGCATTAATATCGAGTGGAAGTCTAACGAGAAACCTAGCGACGTCGGTCTCCGGGCTCCGCGGGGCTCTTTCTCCGATGATTTTCGCGACAATCGCGCGGAGTGGACTAGGAAAATTGTTTCTCTTCTCTGGTTTCCATCGACGCGCGTACCCCGGCCACGCTCCAAAGCTGGAGAATAGTAGCGAAACCGTGCGATTCGTTGCTCTTTTTGTTCCTGTTGGCGTTCGCGGGAACGTCGCCGGGGCTACAATGGAAAACCGTTGCGCGGTTTACCTCTGTCGAGAGGAGCGATTTACGCGAGACTCCTCGAATCGCCACGGCAACGTTCCGAAGAGATCGCCGACGGGATCGATTGATCGATGAATGGTCGCCCGTCGGACCTGGACAATCGGTGTTACGTGTATTCGAACGCGACTGTGTACCACGCTCTCTGTTTCAACTACGCGCAACAAAGCCGAATTTAGGCTTTCAGCTATCTCCTATTGTACTCTACCTAAGTATTACAACGGCTTCGAAATCTATATTCATTGTCCATTTTTGCTTCGTTTTACAAATTAAAATTCTGTGGGAAAATTTCGAATCCAGCTGTCTGCAACTTATACAAAATTCGCGGATTTTAATATACAGGGTGCTCGGCCACCCCTGGGGAAAAATTACAATGGTAGATTCTAGAGGCCAAAATAAGACGAAAATCAAGAATATCAATTTGTTGATGGAGGCTTCGTTGAAAAGTTATTAACAATTAAATTCAAAAATTTCAAATCGTTCTAAAAAAAATATTTTCAGTTGCGGGGGTCAATTGCAATCATTTTTTATGAATACACATACCTCCGAAATCCTATCCATTTTCGAGAAAAAAAATCGGATAGGTGTTGAAATTTTTTGGCAGAAAAAAAATTTTTCAAATCATTTTAAAAAAATTATTTTCGGTTGCAAGAGTCGATCGCAATCATTTTTCGTCATTACACATACCCCCGAAATCCTACCCACTTTCTAGAAAAAAATTCGAGAAGGTGTGAAATTTTTCGACGGGAGAAAAAAATTTCAAATCGTTCTAAAAAAATTATTTTCAGTTGCGGGGGTCAATTACAATAATTTTTGGTGAATAGACCTACCCCCGAAATTCTACCCATTTTCGAGAAAAAAATTCAGTACGGGCGGAACTTTAAACATTAATAACTTTTTAACGAAGCCTCCATCAACAAATTGGTACTCTTGATTTTCGTCTTATTTTGGCATCTAGAATCCCTCATTAAAATTTTTCCCAGGTGTAGCCGAACACCCTGTACAGACGTTAATCGGCGAAAACAAGCTATTGGGACTTGAATAAAAGTCTTCGAGTCGATGGTATCCTACCTCTATTTATAAAAAATTATTTGAGAACATTATTGAGAATAGGTGGGAGCAACACGTAGAGGCGCGGAAAAGGAAAGAGACGGCTCGTCGGAGGAACGTCTCGACGCGACGTTTCGTTGCGAAACCGCCGCTTCGATTTCTAAAGGCGAGTCTGAAGACAGGCTTTGCTTCCTCCCGGGGTTCGGTTTTGCGGTGAAAGACGAAACTCCACGGTGTGTCTACCGTTGCGCCACTTTCCAGGCTTCTAGGTTGCTCGGCAGGAGGTAACTCGAGGCCTCTACGCCCCCTCGTTCGACGATGCTCTCTCGTTCCGCGAGGAAACTATTCTTTCGACGCCTCTATACGAAACGTCCGCCCGTGTTTTCAGACCCGGGGAGTTCTCGTTCTGCGTCGATTCGCCGCGAATCGAAACCAGGCTGCGACGTACCCCCGGGTTCCGTACCCCCTCACGTACCAATAGCAATCACCAACGAGCGTTTCGTTGCTTCCGGGTTACTCCGTTTCCAGATGAAAACGATACAGTCGACTCCGCCGAGCATATCCGTAGCCGATATGATATTCGAAACCCTTTATTGGGCTATTGAACACGAAGCAAAAACAGGGGAGGATCAGAGACTAACGATTTGTCGTTTCGAGTCTCTCTATCTTTCGTGAATTTTTTTTTTTAATTTCGTTTGCAATTTTAAATCTTTCTATACGTTCCACGTTAATTTGTGACTCCTCTTACAGAAAGGGAGGGGGAAGATTTGCATTCCTTTTTTGACCCTCCTCGAAAGAAGCCTACGAGAAAAGGGAGCGTTTACACCACGAAAATTGTACAATAGTAAAAGAATAAAAACTTGAATCAAAGTAAAATAAAGATCCTAAGTTATAAATTCCGATACGATCCAGAAAATTAACATAAAAATTTGTGGTTTTAAGGGCAATATTGACCACGAGGAGCACGCGACTTGGACGCAGTCCTCCCCGTTGCGTTCTACCAATTGCTGAATATTTTAGAAACCATAAAAAGAGGCGCCCTATTGTCTGTAGAAACCGCGTACATCCTGATCGTACTCGTACCGTACGCTCCCACGGTGTGTCCGATAATCAAAGAATACTAGGAAAATGGCGGCCGGAGGGAAGCTCGCGCTCCGCCATCGATAAACGACCGACGAAATTCGAGCTCGCGTCCTACATACGCGTCCAGTATATCGATATAATATAATTCTTTGCCGTTATCCACGTTCCACCGAAACCGCAAATTTTTCTAGCCTACAACCGGTAAACCGAGACGCGACAAGTTCAGGTGCGACTACTTTCGCGACGCTTTTGTCCCCATCGGCCGCAACCCCGCGCACTTGACAGTCTCAAAGAATTATCCCGACGATTTTCAAAGCAAATCGTGTACGTATTTCCTATCGATTGTTTTCATCGCAAACTGGGAACATTTTTCAGCGAAACGAATGAATAAATAAAGTGACAAAGGGGTCGAAAGGGGTAAAAATCAGTCTCTACGATTGCGTAGATAACTTTTTACAGTGTATCATGACTCTCAAGGGGAGGTCATGACTTGTCAACCTGGGATTTGAGCGAAATTTGGCAGAGTTGTAGGGGCTGGTGTACAAACGCAATCTGTAAAATACTAGACGTTTGTGGCTAGCCATTTGTTTAAAAAATGGCTTTAAAGTGTAAAATTTCGAAGTCGTTGGATCGACGATTTCGTTTTTTTAAGTTGTAGGTTTCGACGAGGGGAGCAGAAAAGTCCAATATATTTTAGCCGTAAGATCAATAGTTTAAACAAAAATTTGAGATGTCAGAAATGGCTGTGAATCGATCGTCGATATCGATTCCCATCGACGATCGTCGTTCATTGTCGTCGGTTCGCGTGATCGAGGACGAGCAAAGACGATCGTAGAGCGAGTGGATTCGATGGTTGGACGCGAGCACGTACGCGTTTCGGTAGATGCGTATAATAGAGGTCGGATGGATTGGATACGCGTCAGCTGGTTAAAACACCGGGAACTCCGGGGGCAGAGGTATCAAGCGAAAGCCATCAGACTGATGAGTATCGGTTCTGCGGCGGGACGGTACAGAAAAGTATTTCGCGCGAACTTGTATTTTTCCATCGTCTTTTCGCGCGTCCGGTTCGGTAAACTTCAAAACGAAACCGTCGACGGTTTATTTTTTACCCGACGACGAACCAACCGAACCTGGCGCTCTCGTAATTTTACGAAACCTCGGCGACTGTTCGAGATTAGACGAGACGCGAATTTCCTGGCTCGACGCTGTTCCGCGTTTCCCTATCGTTCTCTCTTTCTCTCTCTCTCTAAAGCGTCGAATTTCCACGCTGCAGCAGCGTTAATTAGCATGCACATCGACCAGTCGCAGACTGAACCATTTCCGTTCTCCCTCTCGGCGCGAGCAAATTCATTTCGTGGCAAACAATAATGCCGAATTCCGCGAGCGCGGGACGAGGAGGGTTCGTAACGGAATAGAAGGTATGGCCAGCAACTGGTCCGAGTTGTTAATCGCCTGTACGGACCCAATTTCATAAATTACTACGCCTGTTTAGTAGCCACGGGACTGATACAATTACGTATCCACGATACTCGAGATATTTCGTATCAAAGTACTATTATTTCGAGGCGAGTCTTACCGCTGATTTTAATAGACGATAAATCAACTGGAATTGCACCGTATATTGTCCGATATCATTACGCAGGACAAGACAGGACACACTGAGACTTAAAGCTAGAGCCAAAAACGATTCTTCACCTTCGTAGTAATTAAATGAACTTAAAATCGGGAAAAAGGAAAGTAATTTCGATATGGCCGTGACAACGATCCGAAAATTGGACGGTCAATTAGTAGAAATAATGGAGAGCCGGGAGATTATAAAGCGACGATCGCGTGCTCGCGTTGTAGTTTCATAAAGCAGCGGGCGTGCGACGCGGCAATAAATCAGGCTACGCGAATGCTTTGCGCGTCGTACGCTCCGGGTCGCAATAACCGTTTCGAATAACGATCCGCGGCGCGGATGATCGTTACGGAATGGACGGAATAAACTAGAAATCCGTAGCCGTCGCGAGAAACCGTGGGGTCGAAAAGCCAGCGCGGGCGAATTCGGCTCGTTCGCCGCGAGTCGTCTTTTCTTCTTCGCACGCGACCAACTTAACGGTCCTCGACGACCCCGTTGTTGTTTATTGGCTAATACGTTTTAACGGCAGCTGAATACCGGTGCACCGACTTTCGTGAATGCCTGTTGTTACCGTGGCTATTGTTCGTCGCCGGAAATGAAACGAATACGCTTCGCGACGGGAAGGAAATTCGGCGGAATCTCCGTTGACAAACCATTGTCAATATTATCTCGCGACCAACGATCACGGGGAAATTCTAATTAGACATATTTATTTGAAATTTGACACTCGATTCGTGGGTCGAGAATTTTTCTTTAGAATGCAACCGATCTAAAATAGTTTTTACCACGTGACAACTACCAATTAATTACCAAATTGCAATCAACGCGTCGGGTCGTTTCGTCGCTTAAACGACGCGATTGAGAAACGATCGATGGAACTATTACTTGACGATCATCTACACGTTGAACCCGTGGGCTGTTCTTCCGCTTAAACGACACAATTAACACGTTCGGCGATCGATACGTGTATCGAGGAGAAGACCCCGGGAGATCTCGCGGAACTATTGACTCGATCTAAAGTGTGTCACGTTAGTACGCACCGGACAAAAGTTACGCGACGATTTTGCCCGCTCCGGTACACCCGCGCCGAGCGTGTCAAGAATAAGGCACGACGAGTAATGACGCCCTTTCGCGTAAACGACGCGATCGAAAAGAATGATTGCACGGCTAGTAATCTGCATGTTAAATCTTTCGGTCGTTCGGCCACCCGAACGAACAAAAAATCCGATCGAGATAAAGTCGTGAATAATGTTATTTTCCAGCTTAACCGACCTGATCGAAAAGATTGTCACTTGCCAGTCATCGTGTACGTTAAATTCGTAGTTTGTTCTCTCGCCTAAACGACGCCGGCCACTGATGGGATCAAGAAAATGCCGTGATTAATGTCGTTCTCACGCCTCGACGATAGAATCTTAAATTTGCCGCCGATAGAGCTGTCGCCTGAACCGAAGAAATCGTGTCGACGGTTTGGAAAACTATCGAGTTGAGAATTTCGTCGTTAATTAAATATTCCTACATTGCAATTTTATTCGATTAAGCTTCATCGTTCGGATGGAAGAATAGTTCAAAGATTCGAGGTACAGAGAATATTATTTTCACGTTACATCACTGTTTTAATCGCGTCCAAGTCTGGGCGTTCAGACGGTGGAGCACGATATTTTCACTTTTGTCGGCGCATTAATCACCGTGCTCGATCGTTTATTAATCGTTTCGCAAATTGCGTCGGGCCAACGGAAGCGCCGGATAAAAATATACCGCGACAGCTGTCGCGCGTTTCCACCGATGAAAAAGAACTTTGTCATTGTCAGCCCCGTTCGATGTTTCGTTTCGTTTCGTTTTCCATCCAGTTTGGTCCGTTTTTCTCGCGTTACGACGGGGGTGGAAACGAATGCGCATCGAGGGACGCGTATCGGTGCTACGACTCGATTGCAATTTTTATTACTCTTCGACCTATAAGGAAGGAAAGGTCGCGTAACCGTAAAAAAACTGCGAAATAATTTTGTTCTAAACGCGTCGATTGCCCCCCTTTAGCTATCGAAAAATGAAATTCTTTTTTTGTTCAAACATACCTCGACGTTAGAAATACATCTTGAAGAGGATTAAATAAAGGAAAGGTCGTGTAACCATAAAAAAATTGCGAAATAATTTTTTCTAAACGCGTCGATTGCCCCCCTTTAGCTATCGAAAAATGAAATTCTTTTTTTGTTCGAACAAACATACCTTGACATTCGAAATACATCTTGAAGAGAATTAAATGAAGGAAAGGTCATGTAACCATAAAAAAACTGCGAAATAATTTTTTCTAAACGCGTCGATTGCCCCCCTTTAACTATCAGAAAATGAAATTCTTTTTTTGTTTAAACATACCTCGACGTTAGAAATACATCTTGAAGAGAATTAAATAAACATCTCTGTATTCTTTAACAAGGGCAAACGAAATTTTATATTTGTTTGGTCTCGGTATAAATTTATATCTTTGATCCTCCGTTGTTTCAAACAGTTTTTTCGCGTTTGGTGAAAAATTAACTGTCCCGAAGTAAGGAGGTTTCCGATTTCCCTGATTCAATTGTCTACAAAATGCTGTGCCGCGCCACGTCACCCCAAACTCAATATGCGTCTACCCTTAGGCTAGACGCATATTGAGCGCAGGCTAACGCCGCGTAACATGCTTTGCATAGCACACCAGAGTTTCTCTTCAATTATTATTATAGAATAATCTATCGCAATTATTTTGATCGATAACGGGATTTTGCCATTTTGAATACTCGACGTGAATGTAAATAAACACAATATTTATACGTTCCTGAAAAGTACGCAGTTTGTATTATTTTAATGTTTTTTTTTGTGCTAAATACAACCAACGAATGCATGAAATCCATCTATTCGTATCGATTAGATTTTGTTTCGCATTTCTCATGCACTCGCAATCTGCAAGTTGATGTTAAGTTCTCGAAATTTCGATACGTTCCTGTACTTCCTATCAAGTACTTTGGCAATTGTTTGACCGTTGTCAATACGAATCGTTTCGATCTCTAATTACAGGCATAGGCTGGGCGCAAATTGAGCACAGGTTCGACCCAATGCAGCGTAGTATTTTGTAAACGACGTGAACCAGAGATTTCACTACCTCGTTACTGTATATTATTCTCAATAAAAAAAGGCTGTTTTCAATCATAAGCAGAAACAGCATTGCAATGCCAATAATGCTGGTTTACTTAAGAATCTTGCTGTTCCGCGTCATTCTACGTTCCACTGTGCCCAATGTGCGCCTAACCTTGCAGTTCTCAACCCGCCCTGAAGCTTATTCAGCACTACTGGAACAAACGAGGTTTTCAAATTCGATTCGACTCGACAATTCCCCCGTTTCGCAACGTTTGGAAGACTGCTCGTTAATCGCAACCATGGTTTTATCGACCAAACTTGCCCTCGAGCAGGCGACGACACCGATCCAACTACTAATTGACACCGATATTAATTTCTACGCGCGAATCTGTGAGGTTTGGTAAAAATCGGACGGGAGGGTGAATGTTTCTTGTCAATCCCATTACTGGATGTAAGAACGACTCGAGGGACCGAGAGACAGAGAGATACGCAAAGGGAGTTGCTCCAATTACGATGTTCACGATCGTAAGAGGGAGTTTCAGCGATGGATGAATCACGAACGTAGTTTCTACCCTTAGCCCGCGGCTGTATTCGATTTTCCTACCACGGGAGTCCCATTAATCTCGTCAGTATTGTGCTCGACTTTGAAAATTTCTATTTGCCATTGCTCATTTTGCTTCATGGTTGCACAGAATGCTCCCTGTGTTTACTAGATATCCTAACCGAAGCGACACAGCATCGAAACGTTAACTTGAGAATTAAACGATTAAAGATTCGAACTTTCGAAACAGTTTTATATCAACATGTACCAATTTCAAAATTGTATTTGCCAAGTCATAAGAAACGTTCCTGTGAATCAAGTAAGTAATTCGATTATCGTTTATCGTGTCGCGGTATTTTTTGAGGTGAATCTGGATTTTACTTACCGGGATATCCAGTTGTTTTTGGCGTCGTACGCGACACAATGTGTCCCAGTTTCGCGAAACGATCGAACGAGCTGCAGCCGGAACACAGGTGGAAGGGAAGAAAGGCCGAGGAAGAAGGGGTAGGCACTCGAAAAAAGAATGTATCGTCGACGAGTAGAAGGGAAGAAACGCTTGGCTGCGGGAACAAAGAGCGTGGAATCGAAGGACCTGAAAGAAAACAAATGTAAGCGAACCGTAGCAAAGCGTTGCCTCGATAAAACGTCTACCGTTGGCCAGGCGATATCTTTATTCGTGGAAACAATATTCTTCGTCGACGATCTCTTCTCGTTTCCGTGGTCGAGATCTAAAGAAGGGCAGAAAAAAGAAAACGACGAAAGGTAAAGCGGGAGGCACTTGTAGTAGAATAACCCAAAGGTCTAGAAAGAAGAATGAAATCGACAGAAAGGATACGAACCCGGATACAATTACTGGAAGGACGACGGAGTTTCGTCGACGGAGGATCGATGGATTTCTTGGACGACGATTTCGTAGACGGATCCTGCTTTTTGGTGCGTTTTATTGATCGGATATAGTTGTAAATACAATTGGCAAATTCATCGTCGGCAGTACGATCCAAGTATTTATGTACAAGTATGTACAACGCTGACGTTGGTCCTCCTCGTCGCTGGGAGGAGCTGTTTCACGAGGGTGTGCGCTGCAACATCTATTTTAACCCTCTATCGCATCAATTTTCATCTATCTTCGCGGAAAGGAAACTCTATTCTTGGTTATTTATACTGTGCCCCGTTATTCGTGGCACGAGGTGGTGGAAAACGAGTCGAGAAGAGTTAGACATCGATACGAGTCAACGGTCGATCGAATCGTGTTAATGGAAAACGAAGCACGAACAAATTTTATTTCATCGAATTTCGTCTTATTTTATTCCACGAAAATCACACCCTCGATACGATTAACGGAATTTGCGGGGGCGTCGTATGCCCCGAGAAAACACGCACGAATCCTGTAAAATTTCCTCGGCGAACTTTACAGGGGTTGTTTTCGTGGGGGTTAGTTCCGGATCAGTCGCATTATGCAGCAGAGGGTTAAACGAGCTTCGATTTCCATTTCTGGTCGCGTTCGACGTTCGTAGGTACAAAAAAGGATTTAAAAAATGCGGAAGGGAATGGGCGCGAATATACGTGGCACGCGGAAGATGGGCTGCATAAGAAAATGGCGGAGAACGGTGGCGGGGCGGGGGTGGCGGTGGACGATCCAATCGGGGGACTAGAAAACGTTTACTCGATTCCGTTATTTGTTTTTTTTTACACTAAAGCTGACGAGTCTGCGTGCGTACGTGCTTGGCTCCTTCCTTCGAAAATGCGTCTTATTAAATACCGATAAAGCTTAACTTACACCTAGGCAATTACACTTATACGTGTCGATATGGATAAGAGTTGCGATCGCGCGCGATCGTTAGACGGTGAACGCTTCGATTTTGCGGGCGCTGTTCCAACAAATTCCAGTCTTGGATTCGACAGATCTCGCTATACTGGCAGTGATTTCTAGATCGGAAAATCGACAGGTTCCGTCGGAAAGCTCGTTCGTTACTACCTTCGTAAAGATACTCCCGCGAAAGCGTCCTAGTGTCGTCCTTACATTATACTTAATTTCTCTACACTTGGAACCGTTTACTGTGTTCGTCCCTGTTTTACCTGTTCTCGAAAGGAAAATGGCTTCCCTTTCTCTGCAGTTACTCACCCCCAACGAGATCTCTTTAAAAAGCGTTACTCGACGAACAAACGCGAAGAATAAATTAACGGATTCGTGGAATCCGAGAGGACGCGGAGGTTTCGTCAATTGGTCTCGCCGAGGCTCTCCTCGACGATCTTCTCGAGCTGGCCGTCGAATTCCCTGGGCCTGTCGAAGCCCACGGAACCGGGAGATCCGACTTCCTGCAGCAAGCCCTTCTTCAGGACGTTTAGGTACCCCTAGCTCTGAATCATGTCGTTGATGTACTCGTCGTGCAACGCCAACAGATGACGGGGAACGTCCAGGGCCGTGTGCAGAGTGACGGTCACCCCTCTGTTCAGGCTGACGGCCGGGTAAAAGACACCGTAGAGGTCGCGGAACGCGATACCGCCCTGCGGTTGGTCGTTGACGAAGAAACGAAGGGTGTGCGTGGTATCCAGGTCCAGGAGGACGCCCACCGTCGAGTCCTGTTGCACGCCGCCCTCGGTCCTCTGCGCGTGGCCGCCGCCGTGCATGAACCAGGAACGCTGACGGTCTATGTACATGCTCCAACCCTTGTCGTCCTTGCCTGCAGGATCAACAGGAGTCGCTCGAAATACGTGCCAGGTGGTACGATTCGCTATCAGCGGGACACGGTACAAGAATGCATCGAGGAGCGAAAGAGAACCTTTGCCAATCGTTTTACTGGTCGCTGGTCTGTTTAATAATTTCCGAATGGAGGGGCACGAGTGTCTGGACGTCGACTTGTATTACTCACCGAGCATTTGATCCCGCGACACATCGGCTCTGGCGATGCCAAAGGCTGGATCAGTGTCGCTGTGATAACGGTCGATGGTCAATTCCCAATAGTGAACGCCTCGCGAAAATCCGACGCTCGAGAGGACGACCCTGTGCTCGTAGCCCTCGCAGGATGCGCTCATCGCGTCCTCGGAAATTGATACCTCCTGTGGTATACCGGACGCCCCGGTCGCCCAGGAAAACCACGCCACTGTCATCCAGAACGGTAGTTGGCGATAAATAATCCGCGAATCGATTGCGAGTCGATACGCGACAGGACCATTGTTCTCGATTGACGAGCGACGGAATCGAGTGGGCAGTCTCGACGCGATATCCGATCCGCAATTCCGACTATTGGAAACTGCCACCGCGTCTGGCTTTCCAACCCCCCTCTATGTCCGCGTTATAGACCTGTAATCTTAACCCTTTGACGGCGAACACCGCGCAGGGGATGGCTGCATCGACCTCGACGCGTCTCACTCCCCTAAATCTTCCATTTCTTTATTACAACGATACCGCGATCCTACTAATCGAATTTTTGAAAAGTTACGAACGATATCTATTACGAATCGGGACTTGTTAAAATCAGGTGAAAGCGTGGGCGAGTGGGTTTGCCTCGCGGAACTAATCCCGAGATTTCAGTTTCCCAAACTTTCTAAACCTAATTAGGCCGGGGAACCGCGATCCGCGGAATCGAGACGCCGTATGAGATTCCGATCTCGCGGCACGATCCGACAAATCGAACAACCCGAAGAGCGGTAGCCGTCGATATTTTCGACCGCGTGATCTACTCGGTACGAAAAACGCATTAACTCGAGCCGTCAGTTTCGGTCGTTCATCTTCCACTCGATACCGACGCGCGTCGATTTTCCATTTGAGCTTCCCGACCCGAGGGAAAAGGCGAGAAAGAGAGGCGAAACTGGAGGCTCACCCTCTGCAGTCTGGAGACCGATCAGCTCCGAATACTCTCCCTCCCCCGCGCTGTTGAATGCCCTAACCCTGGCATTGTACAGAGAGTTGAAGTGCAGTCCGTCCACGGTGCAGATCGTTTCTCGGCCACAGTACACCTCCTGGTTAAACATATCCCAAAAAATGTTCCGTTCAAGCAAAATACTGGGTGTTCGACCACCCCTGGGGAAAATTTTAATGGGGAATTCTAAAGGCAAAAATAAGACGAAAATCAAGAATACTAATCTGTTGATGGAGGCCTCGTTAAAAAGTTATTAACGTTTAAAGTTCCGCCTGTACTGAATTTTTTTCTAGAAAGTATTGTAATTGAAAATTTCAGCACCTACTCGAATTTTTTTCTCGAAAGTGGATAGGATTTCGAGGGTATGTCTATTGACCAAAAGTAATTGCAATTAACCTCTGCAACCAATAATAATTTTTTTAGAACGATTTGAAATTTTTTAATTTCGTCGAAAAATTTCAGCGCCTACTCGAATTTTTTTCTCGAAAGTGGATAGGAATTCGAGGGTATGTCTAATGATAAAAAATGATTGTGATTGACCCCCGCGAACGAAAATATTTTTTCCAGAACGATTTGAAATTTTTTAATTTCACCGAAAAATTTCATCACCTACTCGAATTTTTTTCTCGAATCTAAGTAGGATTTCGAATATATGTCTATTCACTAAAAATGCTTGTAATTGACTTCCGCAACCGAAAATAATTTTTTCAGAACGATTTGAAATTTTTGAATTTAATTGTTAATAACTTTTTAACGAAGCCTTCATCAACAAATTGGAATTCTTGATTTTCGTCCTATTTTGGCCTCTAGAATCCCCCATTAAAATTTTTCCCCAGTGGCCAAACACCCTGTATATGGTCTTCCATAATAATTAACAGGGGTTGAAAATTTATATCGATTTAGAACCTGTCTTGGTTAAAAGGACCTTTAAATAATAACTTGAAACGTTTACTTTTGTCCCTTGGTCGATAATAATAATCGTGTAAAATTGTTCCAATATTCTATCGTAACGCGGAACAAATAAAATTCTTTGGATTCTTATTATTTAATTAAGGAGAGGCGGACGAAAAGAAAAGGAGAGAAGAGGAGAGAGGAGAGGGTCGATAATCTGGAAAGACGGTAAGAGTTGAACCGCACAATATGGACGCGTTCCTTTTAGCTTTTCCATCGAGACGCTGTCCTTTTTATTTCTGTAACTCCGCTAACGAACTTCCGTCGCGCGGTTTTTGTTCGCGGCGTCGACGGACGAACTTCTCGAGACCGACTCGCGAGATGGTCCCGCGGGACGGTACTTGGGTAAAATTAGTTTCCACGACACTCTGGTCGACCTGAATTAACCCCAGCGCCTACTTTCCCGCGAAGACAGCTTGCCAAGAGGAACGGACGATTTATCCCTAGCCAAGGACGTGAAATGCTCTTCTACCTCAGCCTTCCTCATTCACCGTTCAACTTTCAATTTTTCCTTGCGTTCAATCAACTCTTATTTACTCTTGAAAAAGTTGGATATCGACGAACAAACGATAACAGAAACTATCGTGTCGATAAAACATATTGAAAACACCGTTCAACTTTCAATTTTTCCTTGCGTTCAATCAACTCTTATTTACTCTTGAAAAAGTTGAATATCGACGAACAGATGATAACAGAAACTATCGTGTCGATAAAACATATTGAAAACGAGCCACTACCAGGCAATCGACGAATTAGATAATTTCAATTGATCCTCCATCAGTCATATCCCGAATCATTATTTCTATTAATTCGATATTTTGTGTAGTTCTGATGCCTCTTCTTCGAACCACGTTCCTCTCAAACGTCCCGGAAGAGCCGTGTGTCTCGCAGCTGCAAAGGTTTATTAGTTCCACCGATGTTGTGACGGTTTTCCAATCTGGTTGTCGTAGCGGTCATAGTATCGCTACGCCGTTATTGCACATTCCAGTCACAGTCCTCTATGCTTTTGACTCGCGCCATGTTGCGTTCATCGCTTCGCTAGACTTCACAGAAAGCCTTTGGCACGATTGACAGCAACCTGTTGATTGCCAAGTAGTACAACTTTGGCATCTCTTTGAGCGTCGTAATTCTTCATTGAGCCTATCTTTCCCGTTCCCGATGAATTCTAAACATCGCTGAACAATTTTCAAATATTCGCCGCGATGCGATTCCTTTCCGAGACTAATCGTTCGATTACATTTTGCGTAAGACCGACACAAGGAATAAATCGATACCGTTCCGAATACTCGCTGTACTCTGCGTATTCCCATTGTTTTCTCAGGTAATAAAACACCTAGGGTCTCGAGGATATCGGAAAAAAGTGGGGAAACAATGCTGTAGCTCACCCTGAACTCCCCGCCGCATCCGTCGTCCAGCTCCAAAAGATAACCTTCGATGGCAGGACCCCTTTGCCCGGCACAGCCGACGATCCCGTGCCCGGAAGGAGGCTGCCAGGCGACTGTCACGCTGTTGTTCTCCGCGCTGCATTCCTCAGGTATCAGTAACGGTGCCCCGGGAGCTAAAAACGTTCGCTTTTAGACGGTTAAACGAAATCGGAATCAACGAGACGGACACGCAACCATGGAGAAATAAGTTACACGTGCGTAGCTCACGCTGCAAATCGACGGTTCTCAACCTATGGATCGAGAAGCTTTATGCACTAAAAATTTATTAAGGCCACAACTTGATTTTTCCCCTTCACACGATAGTTTTACTGTATTCGTAAATAGTCAAATTAGATTTTTAAGTATCAAAATATAAACATTTCTGTCGATAGTCAGGGCAGCTCCTGAGAGCCATGGTTCTCCATATTTTTTAATTCAATCTATATTTTAGGATATATAAAAGTATTATATTATATTTTCACTGGAAATTAAATTGCCTACTATGCAGTTTGTATTGAGTTTTGGAAAGGTTGAGCAGCACTGCTGTAGATAAATTGTATCTGATGTGACGTATCTATACAGGATTGCCAACTATAGAATAAGTAGGGTATCGGGTAATGTAGAATGACCCAGTGTATACAGGGTGTTAAAAATTTTAATGGGAGATTCTAGAGGCCAAAATAAGAAGAAAATCAAGAATAGTAATTTTTTTCTACAAAGTGAATAGAATTTCAGGGATATGTCTATTCACCAAAAATGCTTATAATTGACCCCTGCAACCAAAAATATTTTTTTTAGAACAATTTGAAATTTTTTAATTCTGTCGAAAAATTTCACACCTTCTCGAATTTTTTTCTAGAAAATGAGTAGGATTTCGGGGATATGTGTAATGACCAAAAATGATTGCGATCGACTCTTGCAACCGAAACTAATTTTTTTAAAACGATTTGAAAAATTTTTTTTCTACCAAAAAATTTCAACACCTACCCTATTTTTTTTCTCGAAAGTGGATAGGATTTCAGGGGTATGTCTATTCACCAAAAATGCTTATAATTGACCCCTGCAACTAAAACTAATTTTTCCAGAACGATTTGAAATTTTTGAATTTAATTATTAATAACTTTTTAACGGAGCCTCCGTCAGCAAATTGGTATTCTTGATTTTCGTCTTATTTTGGCCTCTAGAATCTCCCACTAAAATTTTTCCCAGGGGTGACCGAACACCCTGTATAGTGTGGTTCAAATAAAGTGTTACAAGATCTTTTTTCAGAAACCAATAAACACGTATACGTTACTGAATTTGTTTTCCCCCAGTATTTCTTTTATTTTTGCAATAGAATCCTATAAACGTTTTAAACGAGACGATAAAACTGAGCAACGTAAATCCAACGCGTAGGAACGTAAAGAAGGAAATCCTCCCCCTCTCGGGGGACGGATCCTCCTGTAAAACAAATGGCTCGAACTGCTCGAAACAAGCGGAAAGTATCCTGCTCGATCGAAAGAAGGGAACTTTTTAAACTATTTACAGATATGCCTACGAGACACATTCCGTCGATAAAACTTCCACGACCGTCTCGCGGAAATAAACTTTCGTACACGGTTCCGCCATTCGAGAATACATTCCGTCTGGAAATTTCCTCGCGGCACGGAAAGGGGAAAGAATTCCTTGCGATCTCGTAGATCGGAGCAACGCGTCCCAAGGAACTGCGAGCCGAATAGGAGTCCGAAAGGGCGATACCCAACGGAGAAACGCGAACGTAAACCGAACCAACGTTTGTAATATTTACGTTTCGAGCCTTTCTATCCTTCAGCATTCCTCGCTGGAAAATATTCCTGAAATTGTATCGACACCAACGAAACGCGATACGATTCAGTCGATTATCGAGGATCCAACTTTGTTTGCAAAAAAATAAAAAAGATATCAAGTGTTTGTAATCTGAATTATACGTGTATCACGAGAAGCAAGTTCGAGGAGTAAGGGAAATCAACACAGGGGGATCGAATGAAAAAATTTCTACCTCCCCGGCAGATGGATTTATTAGCGATTTTACGAGAACAATAAAATCAAACGGGTTCGCGCAGCTAGTCGTAGCCGACTTGCCGTCAACGACGTTACCGCGATTATTCGTGTTTTATGGCAGGCGAACGGATATCTCTGTCATCTGGGTTTACAGCGATTGCCAGAGCGCACGACAAAGTTCATTTTATCGGTTACGGTTTCGAAACGTCGGCCACGTACACGCGTAACGGCATCGTAAAGCATAAAAATGTTTTTCACGTTTCCAGTTTCGCCGCTAGATAATTCGACGTCTCATATCGAGGGAACGAAACCGTTACGACCGCGTTTACAATTTCTTTAATTTGATACGCGACTGTTCCGGAGCTCCCGCGTCCTGACAAACTTTTCCAAACAGATTTCGTTCGAGTTTCTACGACGGAACGAAAAATTATTAAGAACTCTGCCATTGACAGAGCCCCGGGAAGAATGTATTTATCAAAAAAAGGACCTAATATCCTATCTTCCTCCAACGTTTTCGAGGGTAATAGTGTTTCTAACACTCTATGAAAGAGTGATATCCCTTTAAATTATAGAACAAGACATCTTAAACCTGATAAATAACTGAAATACCGATATCGAGCTAAATCTTTCCACGGTACAATGTCGCCGATCGGAATTGAATTATTGAAAATACAGAATATCAGGTTACTAGTGAATCTTGTTAAGAATTAAATAATTGCATTTACTATTCCCAGACGTGTTTCAATTACGAAATCGTTGAACCAATCTCGTCTCCGTGCAGAAGGCTCATCGACACGGTGGAAGGAAATGCTGGTGTGGGAGTATGCAATTTACGGGGTCAAGGAACAACTTTTCGAAATTTCTTAGAATGTCTACATATTCTTCGCTAAAATACGCGTTGTTTGCCGGTTGAAACTTTCAAATCCTCCAATCCGTTCAGAAGTTATGACATTTTAAAGATTCGCATGCAATTTTCGAGCAACATTTCTGGTCTCAAATTATATTTTTAGTAAGGAATTTTTTTCTCAAAAATGGTTAGGATTTCGAGGGTATGTTTATTCATCGAAAATTATTGTAATTGACCCCTGCAGTCAGAAATAATTTTTTTAGAATGATTTGAAATTTTTTAATTTCAGCACCTACCTCCTATCGATTTTTTTTTTAATTTGTTTATTTTTATTATACTTTTTAGTTAGAATCCATGAGGTTTACTTCATAAATAAATTTCAATGGAATATGCTCGTTATTATATCGACATATCCCTGAAATCCTACCCTTTCGAGAAAAAAAATAGGGTAGGTGTTGAAATTTTTTGGCAGAAAAAAAAATTTTCCAAATCGTTTTGGAAAAATTATTTTCGATTGCAAGAGTCGATCGCAATCATTTTTGGTCATTATACATATCCTCGAAATCCTACGCATTTTCGAGAAAAAAATTCCTTACCGAAATACTAATTTGAGGCCACAAATGGTTCCCTGAAATTTCATGCATATCTTTAAAACGTCATAACTTCTGAACGGATTGGACGATTTTAATGTTTAAATAAGCAAACAACGCGTATTTTAATGGAGAATATGTAGAAATTCTAAAAATATTCGAAAAGTTGATCCTTGACCCCGTAAACTGAGAAAAACCCAATAAAAATGGTCCAATTTTCAAACAGCCATAACTCCTACAATTGTGAATATATTTCAATGAAACTTTTTTCTGAAGTAGAGCTCATGGATACCTACAAAAAAGTATTAGACAACTTTTCTGTAGGGCATCAAACAAAATTACTAAAAAGCAAAAACGAATTTTTAAGAAAAATCGACAAGGGGGTAGGTGCCTAAATTTTTCGACGAAAAAAAAAATTTCAAATTGTTCTAAAAAAAATATTTTCGGTTGCGGGGGTCAATTACAATCATTTTTGGTGAACAGACATACCCCGGAAATCCTACTCATTTCCTAGAAAAAAATTCGAGAAGGTGTGAAATTTTTCGACAAAATTAAAAAATTTCAAATCGTTTTGGAAAAATTATTTTCAGTTGCGGGGGTCAATTACAATCATTTTTGGTGAACAGACATACCCCCGAAATCCTACTCAGTTTCGAGAAAAAAATTCAGTACGGTCCGAATTTTAAACGTTAATAACTGTTTAACAAAGCCTCCATCAACAAATTGGTATTCTTGATTTTCGTCTTATTTTGGCCTCTAGAATCCCCCATTAAAATATTTCCCAGGGGTGGCTGAACACCCTGTATATGTATAAGACTCCAGCAGCATCCTTATAGACGACTTAGTATCCCGTGATAGTTACGATAGTTAAGCCAGCAAAGTCGGTGCCCAATTAATCCAGCTTTCGAGCGACTTAACGAACGAGAGAGAGCGCGTTTAATGAATTCTCTGCCGGGGAAATTATTAAAAAATGCTTCGCGGAAAATTCGTTTCAGACTCTGTGGCTTTCAGGCAAAGGTCAACCACCTCGATAGTTATTTTCGTCTTTCGACGACATTAATTACCTGCGGCTGGAAATCGATCTTCTCCCTCGGATGCTGCGTCCAACATAGGGAGAGGAATCGTTTATATTCGATCGACGATTAGAGAGAATTTTTGTCAACACGTTCAGTGCCCATGGAGTTTCTCACACTGTTCCATTTTGTCAAATTATTACAGTATACATGCTTGTTTAATATATTTGTGCCTGAGTATGTTTATTGGAATATTTTTTCTTACGTAAAAAACAAATAAGGATTATATAGGTGACAGGAGGTGGAGTAAAACTTTGAATATTAAGTTTAATATTAATATTTCATTTCTGTTATATTACCTGAAATATACAATATTCAATTTCTAAAAATGTATGCGTTTTGCTATCTGAAACTATTCGTACTTCATAACTGTCTTCCTATTAATACGAATAATGGAGGTTCTACGGTATTCCTAACAGCATTAATCATACTCAGAAGTTTACAAGCACTAGGGTTTATTTATGGTAAGCGTTTTAAGGAATAATTGTCAGTTCCAAGTACCATTCGCAACCCACGGGCACTCAACGTGTTAACGAGATCTTCTGATCGACTTTCTAGCGTCTTCGACGAACCAAAGGGTCGTATTTTATTACTACAGCGAAATTGCTATGCCAAGATTTATCGAACGTAAAAAATAATTTGATTATATCGTTTAAATTATAATTTTTATTCGCCAACTCGTTAGAGTCGTGTTATAGAGGGTTAAAGGTTCACAGACGTTAATGAAAATCCTTCTCGAACCGTCTTCGGTTAGGGCCATTAAATTAAACTTTCATTGCGATTGAATTAAACGCGGAATAACCTCGGTATTTTATCTAAACGACGAATTAATTGGTCGATTGTCCGAGTTATAAGCCGGTTAGCTAGAAATCTGACCGAACGAAACGACTTAACGCGATGGTCGCAACTTGCTGACCGCGGAGGACGATTTCCGGTCTTTTGCGACGACACGGACCCCGTCAATTTCCGGGGTATCTACGGGAAATAATTTCCGGCAATTTCGCTGCATCCTTCGAAACAATTAACAATAGGAATCTCCCAACTCTGGTTCGTTGACGCATGAAAAGTCGACGACTCACAGTCGAAGGGGAGGATAGAGAAAAGGTTTGTTTGACTTGGAGACTCACGTTTCAGCTGGACGAAGGTGAGTTGATCGATGGCTCGTCGCAGAGGTTTGTCGTCGAGCGTGAGATCAAGCAGGGGTAATCTGGCGATTTCTTGGACGCCCTCGGCGGCGCCCCAGGATCCGGCAGCGGTCGCTGCCCTAACCGACAGCATTCCACCGATTTGAAGAAACGCGCCACTGTCGTTTTCCTTGAGCGCCTCGATGCAGAACGTGAGAAGGGCGGTGGTCGCTTGCAAGTGAGACGCGCATCTGGTCACTTGGTCCCTCAAAGAGCGCACCCTCGCCTCTCTGGTCTGTCGGGCTGCCTCGATCAGCCGCGATTTCCTCGCTTGAAGCACGCTCACCAGATTCGCCACCCTGTCTTCCACCTCCTCCTCCAAAGCCACGCACTCCTCCTGTCGACGGAACACCATCGTTTCTATTATTCTTCGACGGTGTAAAAATAATCATCTGAGTATCGGTACTCGATCGAAGACGCCCGCTTTTAGGGTCCTGAGGAAGTTTAATTTGATTAGAAAGAAAATAGAAAGAAAATTTTTAATAATATTCAACGAATCGCAAGATTAGATAGAGGGTTTGTTTGGTTCAGAGCGAGGAGAACCCTTGAGGTAAAAACCAGTTTGAACGGGCGTGCGATTCCAAGGGACGTCGCGTGACTTCGTACGACCATTTTACTACTAATGTAACCGCTTGCATTAACTTCAATGCGTTTCTTTTAACCGCTCGATCGCCACTTTGCGCGAACAGGTTTGCACTGTAACAGCAGTCAAGGAAAATTGCCCTCCTAAAATTCGCAGGTTGCCTCCACTGTACTTTTGCGTCACGCGAACCACGGACTAGGACTTTTTACCCGATCATTACCTTCTCGAATATCCAAACAATTCAACCGTGTAGATATTTCACGATTCAAATTCAAATCGGATATCTAACCATTAAATATTATACGTAATGTAAAATCGATAATTCCTTCGAATAAATTATTCGAGCAGTCTGAGCCCAAAATCAAAGATGGCTGCCACGACTTGGCATCTCCTTCGTCTCGACAAGCTTCCAACATTGTTGAGCAACTTTCGAGGGAAACACGACCACCGTGCCTGTTTCCCCGGCAGTTGTCTCGCGAGATTTTAGCGACGCCCCGCGAAACAATATGCAAATACAAAACGCCGAGGGTAGACGAACTTATAAATCAACTCTTGTAAAACGCATCCGGAAGTGGGGAAATTCAATTGTTCGCGTTTTCCCGACTACGAAGGGAAAAGTCTTGGGAATCCATTTGGCTACGGTCCTTTCGCCGAAATGAGATTCAAATTTCATTTGCGCGCCAACCAACCCCTCTGCTCCGTAACTCTTGTTCGTTTTTCATTTTCGCGGAATCCCCCCGTCCGTAACGCGACAAATTAACGACGAAAGAAGGGAACTCTATCGGAAGAATACACGGAGCCCGGTTTCGAATAGAATCCTCATCGAGAGGGGATGCAGGGATTATTCGAGTTACATTACAAATCGACGAGTAGTAATTGAATATCTGCAATATTTAAACGCATCAATTTTGAAGATCTATAGACCGTGCAAGGTAGATTTTAGTTTTATTCTCTGGTCTGTAATTCTCTAGGTAGAAAAGCAAAATGGATATCAGGCGTTTCTACCGTTTCCTCTAATTATTTCCGGAAACTAAGCACAGCGGTTGCGTCGCGTCGGAAGGGAATTCATCGCACAGACCGGTTCCGTTCGAGGGAAAGAGTGAAACGCGAGATCCGACGGTATTATTAACTGGTCGAATATAATTCGTTCCCTCGGCCACTCTCGATGTCGTATCCTTTGTAATTTCGCATGCGAGAGGACAGCCTGGCCCCGAAGATGGAAGCTGGGAAACGGAAGGGACGGCGACAACTGATGCAATTAACGCCGCGTCCTTCCGTAATTTCACGGAGGCGAGCCTTGCCCCCCTCTTCGCCCCCTCCCCGCTAACCCTGTTCGTCCCACGACGCGGAAATTTAAAAAGAACGCCAAAGGCGAATACTCACGTGCACTTTGTCCGTCATTCCTTTGAGCCTCTGAATGAATTCCGTCGTCGAGCGTGCCCTCTCCGACAGCTGTTGCAAATTTTGCGAGAGCTCCGTCTGTAATCACATCAAACGGCTCGCGTGAGCACAGAAGCAACAATTTCTTTCCTAAGAAGCTACAAATTTGCCCCATTTCGATTGTAACAACTTCGAAGGAGGGGGACGAACGAGGCCGCGCCCGCGACCGAAATTGTCACGATTGGATTATAGGGTGAGATAGGGTAATTCGGAGCCTTTTACGACCACCTCCCTTTCGTTACCCTCGATATGAGGCGGAATACGAGGGTCGATTGATAACTACGGCCTCCAATCCTATTAAGTATGTTTCGGATATGACGAGCTAATGAAATTGATCTCGAAATAAAGGAAATTTATTAAACAGTATAAGCAACAATTAGGGTAACGATCTTGCTCAGGGTTATTTTTCATGGAAAAACGAATCGAAAATGTAGAATAAAATATATTCGTACGACGGTTCGTTTCCAAGAAAATCGAGATTGAATATTCGTTGGGAAGCGTCTGACCATCGCTCGATATTTCTACTTGATTTGACGTTTATTAACATTGACGGTGAAATTGTAAACTTTTACGGTTTTATCTGTTCTAGTTGGCTCTGTTCGATACCATAGAAATACAATCGACGAAAATTAGACGATACCATACCACTGAGAATGCGTGCAAACTCCGTCGCAAGTAGAAATATCGAATATTGGTCAGACGCGGAAGTCGTACGCGCGTCTTTAGAACTTTCAAATACGATTTTCTCAGGAAACCACTGCTCCTGTTGAAAACTTTTATTCACCATTTTCGATCACTATACCACGAAGAATCATCCTATCGTACAGTCGTACTACCTTCGCTCTGTGTATCGTTTCTGTAGAGATTTCTTGCTCTACCGAAGTCGTTCCCAGGATTCTAGTTTAACGTCGAATTCACTTTTCGGGAATTCTCGGTGAATAACATTATCTCCAGTCGTTGCTCGATAAGTTCCGACCAAGTAATCAGACTCTCCTTCCTTCATCTTTATGTATAAACCCTCGACGTGATCTATAACGTGGCACCACCGTTACGTCCCATCTCTAATTCAATTCACTTATATTTTCCGTTCCCTTTTGCAATTTAATCTTAATTTTAGTTTTCCTTATCGTCGATAGAAGTCGATGGAATCGATATAACGAAAATTCACGAGTGGACGCGAATCCTGAAACTACCGTCCCCAATATCGAACATTAATCGACGCTAGTTGTCGCGAAGAGAACAAGAAAAAGCACCCTCGGTCGATTATCCTTCTAGCCAAGTTGTCTTTCCAACGTTTCGCTCGGTTCGTTCCCGTGAACTCCTTGTTCTCGGCTCGCTTGATTTACAGCTTCGCTGTATTTCCCCCGTCGACCATACTTTTCCTCGAGCCGGAATCCTGCCGCGCGAATCCACGGCGAAATTGCGAGCGTTTCGTTGGGTTCGCGGCGCGAAAAGCTCGTTCACGCCGGCGAAGCACACCACTCGGAAAGTCTGAGAATGCGGGCACCCGGTGCCGGAAATATTGAATTAGAACGGCGACAAAAGGTGCTCGAGGAACGCCGTCAAGGCCGACGTATCTCAAGACGCGCATTTTACCCTTGATTCTAGCAGAGCATTCAGTTGCTAGCTAAAACCCTACTCCTTCGCTCAACCCTTTCGTTCCTAAACCCCTCGGCAACATATTTACTATTACGAAACGAAATATCGCTTCCGCCAGGATTTTCATATCCCCGAATATAAAGTGTCGTACAACTCCATTCGAACGAATTACTTTTCCTGTATACTTCCCTGTATATGTTTCTTTTCATTCTTGGAACGTCTACACTTTTGCAAGCTTCTTTCTCAGAGTTAACTACAGCTTTATACAGGGTGTTAATTGGGGATTCTAGAGGCCAAAATAAGACGAAAATCAAGAATATCAATTTGTTGATGGAGGCTTCGTTAAAAAGTTATTAACGTTTAAAGTTCTGCCCGTTCTGAATTTTTTTCTCGAAAATGCTCAGGATTTCGGGGATATGTGTAATGACCAAAAATGATTATAATTGACTCCCGCATCCAACTATAATTTTTCCAGAACGATTTGAAATTTTTTAATTTCGTCGAAAAATTTATCCACCTACTCGAATTTTTTTCTCGAAAGTGCGTAGGAATTCGAGGGTGTGTCTATTCGCCAAAAATGATTGCAATTGACCCCCGCAGCCGAAAATAATTTTTCCAGAACGATTTGAAATTTTTTAATTTAATCGTTAATAACTTTTTAACAAAGTTTCAGTTAAGAATTTTATATTCTTGATTTTCGCCTTATTTTGGCCTCTAGAATCCCCCATTGCAATTATTCGATATTTTCTTTTCGAGTTTGTAATACAGTTGGGTCTTCTTCAAATAACAGAGTCACCCGACCCTTTGGATGTCATATCTTCGTATCTTCGCATTGACTGTTTTATTTTTCCAAGCTTTTCTCTCATCGTTCTCGTCTCCGCCAATAGACGAACAGAGAAACCGGAGAGGTTGCAAACTTGCGCATTCCCCGTTTTCATCGGGCATTTGGAAACAGACGCGATTAATTCGACGATCGGGTGTGACTGATTTTAATTCGGCCGGAAGTACACGAAGGTGGGCTACTTGTCTCTCAATCTGTCCGTTCGTACGACCGTCTGGCAGCCCGTCCGTCCGTCGTCCCGTCGCTGTTTCCCCGATGTTCGCGACTAGACGACGAGGCAAACGAACAGACGGAAGCTGGCTGCCAGTCCGGTTCGTGCCACGGAGTAATTAAGTTACTCCTTTTAGATTAGCCTCGACCGCGACCGTGCTCTCGCTAATTTCCGCAGCTTTCCTCGCCTGAATTCCCGAACGGAAATCCCAGGGATGGCTGACGTACCTCCGCGAGATTCTTCGCGAACTAGCTCGCCTCTTTGGCAGGCCTCTCATCCCCCTTCGAATCGTTAATCGTCGGCTTCGAGTTACGCGTCGAGGAATCCCAGACTACGCAACCCCGATGGGTATCATTTTGAAACGAACTTTTCAACCATGGAACCCAGAACTATGACAGAACTGTTCGGAATTACTTTGTATCCTCCTGTATAAATTTCTACGTAACTGTGCTCCTTTTTTATCTTCTCGCTTCTTCGTAAAGGGTGTCTAGACACGAGTGTAAATTATAAAATCCTAACGTTCAAAGTAAATTTTATGAATTTCCTTAACGGCAAAAATACTGTTGTAGTTGGAGAATAGTGAACAGCAAAGGGGATGATTCCGTTGGTGGAATAAAGTTTAAAAACGGTGGCTCGAAAGCAGCTATCACCGAGAGAGCTCGAGTCGAGCGAATTTGTTCCGGGCCAATCGATATTTTCGGCCACGCAAACGTCCGCGCGCCCCTTGCCCCCGAAATTCTCGGATCGAAACCGCTGCCAGGTACGTACCGGAACGTGGCAAGCGCAGGGCGTGTTGCACCTGTTAATTAAGCGGGCCGATCGAATCTCATCCGGCCGTTCATAGGCAGTAATTGCAACAGTCAAGGGTGCTCGGATCGACCCTCGCGGGCCATTCTCCTTCCGCGAGTTCTGACGCGGCATCTCGGCTCTCGAGCGTTATTCGATAACGCCAATCGCGGTATTCTCAGCCCGTTCCACCCCTCAAAATTCTCTTCCTCTTCCACTGTCGGCTATTTCGAAATTGCGGGCCCGATTAAACCCTTTACGGTGCCAGACATCCTTCGTCTTTCTCCGTTCGAATATTTCTATTCGCGATCGACCGCCTAGATTTATACAAGACATTCGCGCCGATGTCAAAACGTCGATTATAAAAGACACTGTTAGAGTTTAGGTGAATATTGTAGTCTCGATCTACGCGCCATCTGGAAAGGGGAAGTAATGTGTGTGTGTGAGGATGTAGCTTGTAAGATGAAGATATGTGCGTAGTGTTAAGAGTAGAATTAGGATTAATTTGTTTATATTTTATTATACAGGGTATCATAGAGGATTCTAGAGCCCAAAATAAGACGAAAATCAAGAATACCAATTTGTTGATGGAGGCTTCGTTAAAAAGTTATTAACGTTTAAAGTTCCGCTGCGTTCTGAATTTTTTTCTCGAAAATGCGCAGGATTTCGGGGGTATGTCTATTCACGAAAAATGATTGTAATTGATCCCCGCAACCGAGAATAATTTTTCCAAAATGATTTGAAATTTTTTTTTTCCGTCGAAAAATTTCACACCTTCTCGATTTTTTTCTAGAAAGTGGGTAGGATTTCGGGGGTATGTCTGTTGACCAAAAATGCTTGCAATTGACCCGTGCAACTAAAAATAATTTTTCCAAGACGATTTGAAATTTTTAAATTTAATTGTTAATAACGAAGCCTCCATCAACAAATTGGTATTCTTTATTTTCGTCTTATTTTGGCCACTAGAATCCCCCATTAAAATTTTTCCCAGGGGTAGCTGAACACCCTGTATATTTCATTAAAGTAAAGTGTGGAGTATTATTAAACGATCACGTCCCGGAACATCCCAACAGATACAAAGAGCTCTAGACCATTCTTGTATCTATCCTCGCGATACGTCGGTGCATCGAAATGAATTTTCGAAATACCCGTTTGCGGATAAAGCGACGCCAGACACCCGAAGGAGCGAGAAGAGGGGCTGAGGCGGTAATCTAAATATTTGATTCGTTAATAAAATTTGCCGTCGGCCGTGGCGGATAAAAATCGTCGCCGAGGAAGGGTATATCGTGGCACCATCTGACCGGGTCGATGGTTTCGAGCCACGAGCGAGGAGGCGTTTGCTCCTAGCCAAGATCGTGGAGCGGCGTTGTTATCGTAGAGTCGCAGCCCACGCGATTCAGCCCCATTCCGAGAACAGTCGGGAGAGGTCGGTTGAATGTACGAAACCGTGGGAGGGTTGAAAGCACCCTTTTCATTCCGCCGCGAGCTCGTATCTCTTCTCCCACTCGGCGTCTCTCGTTTACCACCGCGCCCTAACCGTCACCGCCACTGGCATTCGACGCTGCCTGCCACCGAGGGATACCGAACACGATCCTGCGTAAACACGATATCCCTGACAACCGGCTACGCTGCAACGCTACTCCATTCTAAAACCAAATGCAACCAAACTGCTCTGGTACTCTCTCTCTCTCCTGCCCCGTATTCTTCCTTTCGCGATTCGATTCACAATGGACAGAACCGATCACAATTAACACCCCGTTTAAAACCAATTTCACCTTGGCGCTTTCAAACCGCGCGGATTGATCGACGTCGTCTATCTTTCCAGCGTTTATTAACGGACAAATTTCTGCCCCTTCTGTCGCGACATTAATCAATCTGCCCGCGTCGCTCTGCTCGTTATTGTCCACCGCGATGCACTCTCCGAAACTGACCTCTCGAACCACCATGCGATAATTTATGCGGTAATTTGTATCGCACGACTATGCATCACAGTGTTTGCACGCGTACCGATAGGTTGGATGACCCCAACTTTACCACTTTTACAACCCTAAATATCCAAAGTCCGGTAACCGTCTTACTATGTTACAAAAATCATCTCCAGTGACGATTGTATATGTTGGAGTTCCCGCTAGTTTTGGCCATGGGTTCTACGAACTCATGGTGTTTATTATACGAAGATAAGAGTTCATCGCTAGAGAAATAAGCATTAATAATTTTACCGGTAATTATTGTCGTTTTAATCAATCATACGTTCCATAACCCTACCTATTCCAATAGAATTACATTCTTCAAACGCTTCAAACTTAGTTTACGAATGGTCTGTTAAATTCCGATTTTTTATCAAGTAGAGTGGAATACAATACATAAAATGTTTTGCGTACCGATAGTTGTCCGTGTATCCGGTACCAGGGGCCAATACCGTGTTCAAACAACCTCAAACCATCGCACTATCGGTGATCAGGAAATATTGAATAACGAACAAAGAACGGAACAAGTATTTACCGTTAAATAAAAATACGGATTTCAATTATAGAATGGAATATTTCCCAACGAACGAATAAAAATTTCACTGTTCGATCGAGTAAATATCAAGAATAAATTGCTATACGTTGGTCTTATCGGTTATCTATTATTCGAGTACAATTCTCCCCACCTCAGCCCGTGATACGCGTCTGGATAGAAGTATAAACAGAAACACAATTCGTACGAGATATGCTACGATCGGATTTTTATCGATAAAAAATTCTCTATCGATCCAATCGAAACATAGCCAATCCGATAGCAACGCATAATGCGATTAAACATCGAGGATAAATTTTGTAATATTTTCTTTTACTATAACTATTTTTAGATCCCCGTGAATGAGACTGTTCGCGTGTCCCGAATATTTAACTCGATTAATTAATACGCTCGTTACTCAACGCGCGTTTTATCTTATTGCTTCGGTTTATTAATTTCGTTCCCGATGCCGTGCCGTAACGCTATTACAAACGTGTCTATTGTAAACTAATGGGTTAAATCCCATTCATGATTATGCAGGCGCGAGAGATATTTGTACGCGTGGATTGTACGGCTGAGTGTGAATGACAAGTGTTTGCGGAGCTGACGGAATCGAGTGGATGTTTAGACTAGAGTATTGGTTCCGAGTGCACGCATGGGAATGGATTCTTGGAATGCATATGGAAATTTGGCTGGCTAGGAGATCGAAGAAACGAAGATGCCTAAAATCCTTATCTGTACAAGAATTTCGAACGACAGAGTAAAAAGTGCCAGCAAGAAAAGGAACGGATTTAATTTAATTTTCGCAAACACCGACTCGTTAATAATAACTCTATTATTGTATTCCATCGATGACCATGAACGAGTCTACTCATTGTCGACCATAGAAAAAATCCACTTCATTGTTTCGCCGTGCAATTATACTCTCGCATTATATCCCCGGCGACGTTGTTCGAAAGTTTACAAGCGTTCGGAGCTTGTTTATTGCTCGAGGCGCTGCGGCCCGGTGAAACTTTAATTTCCATAGTAGCCGGAAAATGGAAAAACCGCGGATATCGTTGACGAATATTCCGAAGCGTTCCATAAATCATCGTGACTGAACTGGGCGCGACACCGCGATCCCACGGACGCAGATAAAACGCTATTTACGGGGCTCGACTTTAAATTCAAGCCACCGCGCGAAATTATCCTGGAAAACGTTCCAGGCGATTATGGGAGCCAGCCTTTAAAGATACGATCTCTGCTGCGCCGTCTCCGACTAACAAGATAACGCGACGGTGAGCTCCTTCAACAATCTATCCGCGACGGAATCTCGCAAACGCTCCGAGATTAGGCGAACGTTGACTTCGAGACGTCGTACGGCGGGGTACTTGGCCCTAAAAAGAGTCCTTCCTTTAAAGAATCCCCCCAACGAAAAATTCATTAGCTAATCGAACGTCTAAGTCACCATTTATTAAGGTGTTATTTTTAAAGAATAGCTGCTAATTTTCTACGAGAGTGTAAGCGATTTATTCTATGAAAAAAGCCCGCGTTGTCGGAGGTATTTCAATCCGAAGAAGCCGCGACGCGTCAAATGAAAAGCCGCCTCATAGACTGCTCTTTTCTTTCTTCAGTCAGCAAATCACGACGTACCGACGTTTTCATTAAACAGCGACTACGACTTTGCCCTCTCCTTTTTGTCATGAAACGAACAAACTGTCGGACGAGCTTATAGTGCAGCGTTGTCTAAAGTAGGGAGCGCAACCCCTACAAAGGGGTGTCTTACAATCCGACGGGGGCGTGGTGGAAAAATTTCAATTTAAAAGAATCCAGACAACTTGGACAGAAAATTTTTACGCGTCGATAAATCAAATATGAAACACCCTTTTTTCTTATTTCGTCGGTGGAAATGAAAAATTCCACCGCCTCCCGGATTACGTCTTCGCGACAATAGGTGGACGTTAAGTACCGTTTTCCCGAAAAAAGATCTCGTTTAATGGAAGCCTGTCTAGAGAAACTGCTAGTCGGATGACACAACGAGTTAATTAAGGAACATGTAGGTACAGACGTTTAATTAATTGGCTTTCTAACTACCAAGCTAGGTATGTACGGGACTGAAAGCGGTTCTCGAGATAGAAGCTACCTGAGTATCTCTCCAAGGTGCTCGTGTCGCATCTTCCGGACAGACAGAAACATAGATCACAATTAACGCTCTCGAATAAGATCCGTAGTTGCGTCGGGGACGGAAATGGTTGCACGACGAATGTTCAACTCGAGCACGTATACACACCAGAGCATGTATAATCAGCATCGGATTCGACAGCCTAGAGACCTTTTGTTCCGTCGTTGTGCCTCCCTGGTTCCATTCCGATTGGTCTACTTCGAAGATAAGGTAAATGTCCCAATTACGGTCCCGTTGCCTCGCTTCTTGCGTCGATCTGCGTTACGGATACTTACAGACCGAGTTATTCACGCTCATTGTTTATGCTTCTCCGGCTCGTGGCGATGCCAGCTGTACAATTGACAGTCATACGTTCTTTGTACCCACAACGTTGGTCAAAAACATATTTTTATAATTTACCAATGGATCTGTAACACTGTCGTTTGTTTAATTAGCTACGAAGGCGAGATACCAAGGGACTAAAGTCTTGGAAGTTGTCTATTGTCTGTAATCTTCCTCGTTTCCGGCGAACACGTGCACTTCCAGGCGTCTCGCTGCCTCGCCCTCGATAGCAATTGACGGAACATAAATCCAGGAGGACGGTCATAATGGTTGCCAAATGTGCAATCTACGTCCCTCCATACCTCGACTACTCCGCACGTGCCACGGTGGGCGGGAATAAACTTTCGGGGAAACAGGCCCCCAAGGAATTTAGGCTACGATTTGCCAATCGAGTCGCCACCCATGGCGAACGATTCCACACAAATCATTCTATATTTAACCTATTCTACGTGAAAATAAATCTTCCTCTAGCTACCTCAAAGTCCGAATCCTCTGTTTTCGCACCCCCAAATTCAACTTCGCCCACGATTACGTATATAAAGGAGTGTGTTAAGAAATGCCCATTTTTGGCATCGCCAGAAACGATGGGAAAGTTGTCAAAAATACGTTCAAAGTATGAATGTGATGATAATGGAACTTACGTATACATATGTATTTTACTTGAAAGCTTTTAAATATTTTTGTATATCTGAGATTGGACACAAGTAATAGTTATAGGAATACAAATACGATGCATCGGTTTAAGCATTCGCAGCATATTTTACTCCCTTCCTATGTCTTTTTTCCCCTCAAACTGTGTCGCTTGTTTCTTTGTTACGGTGGGGTGGGGGGATTCAAAGACAAATGGCTCTCGAGCATCCCGGAACGTGGATGCGTTACGATAGCGCGTTTTTAACGAACCGTTTACGAAGCACCCCTTATTAACAACCGAACGCTTTGGGATTCGTCCAAGAATCGATTTGTCCCGCGAGACGGAACAAACGCAGGCGTTGCGTTTTTTCTTCCCGGTTGTTCTGCAATCGCAGCGTTCGATCGTTTCTCCTGCAACTTCGACGGAAATTTGTCATCGTGTCGATGTTGTCCAGATGTTTTCAACGGTATCTGCGGATTTATCATACGATAAATCGACGCGAGATGCAACATAGATGGCTATATCGCCCCTACATACCGTCTCTGGAGATAAACCGTTGTTTATGTAACAACCTGTTGTTCGATAAATCTTGTCGAAACATAGCGCAATTGGCCGTGAAAAGAAATATGTTCGCGTCCACGGTTCCATTTCGAAGCTGAAATCGTACAAAGAATCGTTCCAACGTTTCTATATTTATACCTTGGAACCAGAGGTGGGCAAAATTGCTCCATTATACGTTTTCATGCTTCAACTATTCTTTCGATATTTGCTACGTCTGTAGGAGGATACAATATATCAAGTGTACACAGTATTTCTGGATTAATTTGGTCAATATCGTCCTCGACCCTCGACAGGTCATTTCGATTCGAATGTTGTTTATTTATTTCGTTCGTTCGATCACCTCGTTTCAGAAATGGTAATGGTATATGTAAAAATACGTATTTGCATAAGGGTCCGCAGTCTAGTTATAACTTACAGCTAATTAGGTATAAGTAGAAGTAGCTGAATCGTGCGTAAAGTTGCTGGAACGATGCCACCCTCGCGTAGGGGTTGCATCCCCCGGGTTCCGGGGACACAGGTTTACGATGATCGTTGAAACGGGTCGTATCAAGGACAGTTATACAATTTAGTGGACGAAAAATCGTTAGGGTACGTGGCCCGTGTAACGGTTGGTGTCGCGACGTTGAGGAGAACGGTCACTCCGACGTTATCAGGTCGTTCCTCTCGTTCTCTCGTCTCGTCTGGGTTAGGTCTGGCGGTGATTCGCTTGGTCGCGTTTAGCTCGAAGCGAAACAAGGGAAAAGCGAGAAAGGGCGAGAACGTCGCATCATTCCAGTACAAAAGTACACACCCCATGGTGCGTCAACTCGACTCCGCTCGTAATGAACTCCGCTGGTCCCTTTCAAACTATTTCATTCTCTTCGGGGTTGCGAAACTACTGCGAAACGGTATCCCCGGCGTCTCCTGGCTAAGAATGCCGACGAATCGAACAATCACCCTCACAGTTTCGTTGAGAATTTTTGGCTACACGCACCTAATTCCACCCTTTGCGCTCGTTCGCCTTTTGAGGGGACGCGAGCAAAAATTATGGCTATTATGGAATACAATTTTACGTCGGTCGATATAAAGGAGGGTGTTAAGAAATGCCCATTTTTGGCACCGCCTGGAAATGAAAAATTCATGCAGGATCTTTTAGAGTGTCTCCCAAGGAACAAAAAATGTCATCACTTTTCCGAGAAACGACGGGAAAGTTGTCAAAAATACGTTCAAAGTATGAATGAAAAAAATTCAGTACTGGCGGAACTTTAAACGTTAATAACTTTTTAACGAAACCTCCGTCAACAAATTGGTATTCTTGATTTTCGTTTTACTTTGGCCTCTAGAATCCTCCATTAAAATTTTTCCCAGGGATGGCCCAACACCCTGTATAATACGTTGTTTAAAAAGATTTTGCGTTTTCTGCGCGCTTCAAAGGCTGTCGAATAAAACACACGAAAATGGAATATTCGTAATACAATTTTAAAGATAATTCTCCAGAACTGTCCCTCGAATATCGAAGTCGTTCTTGCAATCGTGTCTGTGAAATACCATTTCAAACAAGGCGATTTAAAAAGTGGCCGGGTCTGATAAATCTCAACTGGTTCGCTTTGGACTTGCTTGTTTTCTAAAACAAGCCAGAGTTAAATTCGTTGGACAAATTATTTAGGTTCGAATTGAGGAATCGCAGATCGCACTGAAACGAACGTGTATCAACAGAGTCTGTTTGGTCCAAGCGAGATCGAACGTCTAAAATTGAACGTCGACAGAGGCGCAGGGGACAACCTAATACAAATTTAGAAAGAATCTTTTTACAGATATTGTCTGAAAAAAGTTCACAAACGGCTCTCGATGCACGGAAGGTGACACTGCTAGACGCGTGCACAGTTTCTTATCAGGATCGCGTGAAACTAAAAAGATCGTATAATTACGCGGTAAGCGCGTAAGGGTTTTGAGGACCCATTGAATTTCTTGGTGTAATTTTCTGCGCGATGGGGAGAACTCGTGAGGTAACTTGCCACGGGGTGTCGATAGAACCGACACCTGTCTTTCACCCTGAGGGATACTGATCGTTTCGACAAGGTGCGCGTTGTTATTACCATACGGTTAACAGCGACGCGGTATGCAAATACTCCGGTTATCGAACGGAAGCTCAGGTACGGTGGTACGCGGCCTATAAATACCGAGGAGTTTTTACGATGCAAACGAGACTGCCGGGTTAGGTCCAATTCTCGCGTCGCAAATGCAACGATGATTTCGCTAGATACGAAAGAAAATCCCGGGAAGAGATAGATTTCGAAACAAACGTGGGGGGGAGGGGCGCAGACCTCGCGCTCGCTTTTCGCGTTTGTTTCGATTGTTGCCGGTGAATCCGCAACGAACCCGACTATCCATGCGTGGAAAACGTTGCAGCTACCAATGGGAGGCGAAACGAAGAAAAATGACTCCCCTTTAACCTTCGGTGAACTCACGTTTTTTTCAAATGCTGCTTTTCTTTCTGTACCCGTAATACGAAGCCATTTCGTAAAGTCTTGGCGTATTTCTGGCTGAATAAATTCTACCGTTGGGAAAATTGTGCAGAGATTCGTCGTGGAAATGTTTTACGATTAACGCACTGGGTGATTCTGGTAACTGTGCCAAGCTATTCGAAGATGGAACAATTGTTTAATTTTCTAAAAGAGACTCGGTAGTAGGCTGTCATTAAATTTAATCCTAAAATAATGGAGGTTATTAAATCGCGAAAAAATTCTATTGGAGAGTAACGAAGCTATAGAATCGGTCTGCAAAGCTTGTAAATAGCTTGTAAATTTCTCTGTTCGGTCGTACGAACGTCGGAGCGAGTCGAAAAGGCAGATGTTCGTAGCCCGCTGCGAACGATTCGATTAATCGACGCTACAATCGAGGCCCATCAAGTCGTCGACGAAGCTTACGAGAACGAATTAAATTTCTGTCTAGGTACTTGTCGCGAGACGTCTGGAGACAAAAGAGATCACGATCGATCGGGATGCATTTGCTTGGCGAAGAAGTAAAGTCGGTCGCGTCGATTGAATAGCGAAACTGTTCGTTCGACGGTCATAATTGCCAATAATTTACAGTCGAATCGTCCCTCGTATCTTTTTCTTACGGCTGCCATTTCCAGCGATTCCATTCATCGACATCATTTTTAACGATCGTCTTCTCTCCTCGGTCCGTTTTTAAGCTTGTTAAGAAATTATATTTAATAATACTGATAATTTTATTAACGGGGGTTAAGACTCCTTTGGACCCAGAAGATAATATACAGGGTGTTCGACCACTCCTGGGAAAAATTTTAATGAAGGATTCTACAGGCCAAAATAAGACGAAAATCAAGAATACTAATTTGTTGATGGAGATTTCATTAAAAAGTTATTAACGTTTAAAGTTCCGTCCATACTGATTTTTTTTCTAGAAAATAGGTAGGATTTCGGAGGTATGTATAATGACCGAAAATGATTGTAATTGACCCCCGCAACCGAAAATAATTTTTTTAGAACGATTTGAAAAATTTGTTTCTCGCCGAAAAATTTCACACCTTCTCGAATTTTTTTCTAGGAAATGAGTAGGATTTCTGGGGTATGTATAATGACCGAAAATGATTGTAATTAACCCCCGCAACCGAAAATAATTTTTTTAGAACGATTTGAAAAATTTGTTCCCGCCGAAAAATTTCACACCTTCTCGAATTTTTTTCTAGGAAATGAGTAGGATTTCTGGGGTATGTATAATGAACGAAAATGATTGTAATTGACCCCCGCAACCGAAAATAATTTTTTTAGAACGATTTGAAATTTTTTTTTTCCGTCGGAAAATTTCACACCTTCTCGAATTTTTTTCTAGAAAATGGGTAGGATTTCGGGGATATGTCTATTCACCAAAACTGATTATAATTGACCCCCGCAACCGAAAATAATTTTTCCAGAACGATTTGAAATTTTCTAATTTAATTGTTAATAACTTTTTAACGAAGCCTCAGTCAAGAAATTTATATTCTTGATTTTCGTTTTATTTTGGCCTCTAGAATCTCCCATTAGAATTTTTCCCAAGGATGGCCGAACACCCTGTATCTATCGCAAGACGTATCGACGGAGAGGGAAATGAAAGTGATTTCGCAATCAAAGGGATGATTCGGTGTAATTTCCTCCGTAGGAGCAAAACCATCCTCGAGGAAAAGTTTTCTCTTTGATACGAGATACGGCTAAACGTACAACGATCCGCCGAGTAACGATGACGGCTACTCGATATCAAATTACGCAAATTAACGAGGACGTATTCCCCGTAAACAAATTTAAAAATGGTTCGTATAACATGTTTCAAACATCTACAAGTCACATCACTACATTTTTAATCCAATCGGACATTCTCGTTAAAAAAGGAACATTGCGGAGAATCTCGAAAAAATTATCCACCGTTTAATTTGGGTCGCGCTGCGGAGAGAACGAAAAAGCAACGATGCTTTACTTTAATGGATTTTTTTAAAGCCGACATCCGCGCGCAAAAGCTAATTTTTAAATATATTTTCGTAACTGGCTCGAAATATTTTAAAAAGTGAGGCGGAAAAATCCCCCCTCGGTACTCTTTTTCCAGGCCAACTAGCGAAAAAAGGAAAAAAAATAGGGGAAAAAGCTCGACGGGGAAAAGTGGTTGGATGCGAGCATTCGCGGAGAGTATGCGATTTTAGTTGTTCGCCGGCACTCTGGCCTCGTAGAGCTGGCATCTCTCTGGGCTTTTTTGAATTGCTAATTCCTTCTCGCGATGAAATTTCCTTTTTCTTTTTTTTATACGGTTCTGCACCTCTTTTGCTTGCTCCCTTATATTTATTGCAGCCAGCAAGTAGCTCGCAGTTGTTCAACGTCTACCGAACTGGCCGATTCTCGAGCTGTTACGAAACGGGCAACGTAATTGGTACGAACGTTTCTCATTATTCCATCGCCTCGGCTATTTCCCCGGAGAAACAGAATGAAACTTTCTTCGGAGATCGATTCGCGTCGAGAGTTCCGCTCCTCTCGAAACTGGTATTTTTTCCCTCGATGCGCAGCTTCCGTTATTACCATTTCGAGTTTACTTCCGTCCGACGACGCTCGGATCGAACATCGAGAAAACTTCTCCGAAGCTCTCGATCGGAAGTTTACCAAGAAAGGGTCATTTGTGTCGCGAGCGAATCTTTCCCATTAGCCGCGTTATTTTTGGAAGTTTCGATAGTTTCCTTCCCTGTTATTTTTACACATCCGTTGTGGTAGCTTTTCTTGGCGTCGTTCCAAATTTAACGGAGAAGAGTGCCGCTCTTCCGGCGTGGACGCGGAGTCGAGCATCGCGCGCGCTGGAGAAGTTGAGAAGTTCTCGAAACTGATTACATCTCGGGACTTTGTAGCTCGCGCAACGCCGCCAATTATCGGCCAGAGAAATTCTAACGAAGATCGAGCACTTGTCTTCCCGACACGGGCCAACTTCGAACAGAAGCTTTTCCGAGAAAGCTGTTTCTCGTTCCTCGTTTCGGCCAATAAAGTTCAATCATTTCCGCGGGAGCAGAAGAATAGGCCAACGGCCGACAATCTACAAAAATGCTATTTAACACTAAACCTACCGGCTTACTTTTTCTCTTTTACGAGGAAACGTACTTCTAATTTTTACATTATATGTATAGAAACTTGTGTTTTGATGTTTATTCGTAAGATGTTCTTTTCTTTTATGTGAAAAAATTTTTTAATATCCATCGGATAGAAGATAAAACGCCCTTGAAAACGAATTTTGATCCAAGTCGATATCGTAGTTAGTTCTAGAGAAAACAACTATTTAAAAAAAAGTTCTAATAATTACGCAAACATCCTGTATTTAAATTCATTTTCAATTAAATAAATAATTTATGGTCCAGTTTTATCGTACACTAGTCGCACGAGGAAGAAATAGTTGAGTCGACACTATATACATTTTGTATGAAACAATGAAAAATTTAATATTAAAATGACTATTCTACATCCAGGATCTAGAAACGATTATTTAGACTTCTTTGGGCGCATAGAGTCGAAGCAGATTTTTAAATAAACGCAGAAGACAGCATAAATAATAATAGTTGATGTATCCATCAGATAGGGGATGAAACCCCCTTTAAAATGAAATTTGTTTCAAGTCGATAGCATAGTTAGTTCCGGAGATATGACAATTTTTTTTTCAAGTCGAGCGTCAAAGTAAATGTCAAAATAAACATAGAAGATAGCATAAATTATAATAGTTTTCATATTCATAGGATAGGGGATGAAATGCCCTTTAAAACGAGCGTTCGAACAAGTCGATAGCTTTATTAGTTCCTGAGATATAGCGATTTTAGTTTCAAGTCGATGCGGTGGCTAGTTTCGGAGATACGAGGATCCGAAGCGTTTGTTTACGTTTCATTCAGATCAATGGACTCGCGCGCGTGACAATAGTAAACAGTGCGTAGTAAATTCTTGGAAATACTACGACTTCCTGGTTACGTGACTGTCTCGACTCACGCGCGACAAGGAGGTACGACACGACGCGACAGACGGAGACAGAGATAGTCGAATTAAGAAAAATACCCTTTTACATAAATTACGATATCTCGAAAACGAAAAGTCCGATCGACAAAAACCAAAAACCATTTTAAAGGGGAGGCTTTGCCGCTTCTAACAGTGGTTCAATTATTAACAAAACACTAGTAGTTTCGGAACTGCACGCATCTAAAATTTTTAGTATTTTTAATACGCGTTAATAGGCTTTCGTTAGGCGGAGAGTCAGACGTAGCGGAATTTAAAAAATTACGATTGTCTTTACACGATGATATCTCTTAAACGGGAAGTCGGATCGACAAAAACGAAAAACCATTTTAAAGGGGAGGCTTTGCTGCTTCTAACAGTGGTTCAATTATTAACAAAATACTAGTAGTTTCGGAACTGCACGCGTCTAAAGTTTTTAGTATTTTTAATGCGCGTTAACAGCCTTTTCTAAGGCGGAGAGCGGAATTTTAAAAATTACGTTTACATAAATTACGATATCTCGAAAACGGAAAGTCGGATCGACAAAAACCAAAAACCATTTTAAAGGGGAGGCTTTGCCGCTTCTAACAGTGGCTCAATCATTGATAAAACACTAGTAGTTTCGGAACTGCACGCGTCTGAAGTTTCAAAATTTTTAATACGCATTGTTAGACTGTTTTAAGACAGTACAAACTGAAGATTCTCTCCTTTCGTCTTTGTTATACATATATTTCTTATTTATATCGGAAGTTAATCGGAATTTGGTACCAAATTTTGTCCAGTTGTTTACAAAAAAGAAATCATTAAACCGGTCAGATGACCGGTCGTGGTAGACAAGACAGACTACATATTTTTCTTAGAAAACAAACAATAAGAGTAGAAGTGAATGTTGTAAAATTCATTGTACGTATACTATAAGAAAACTCGTGAAGTTAAAAGGCGCTAAAATAATATTGTGTGTTAGAAATTTCAAAGAAATTTTAAAAACGGTCATTTGACCGATCGCGGTAGGTTTGGTGTTAAATTTTTTCATTAAAAATTTGTCCAATTTAATTCGGTTCGTTTCTTACGTACACGATGTATACTTCGAGTTCACGTTTCGACAGTGCCACGCACAAAAGCTTTATTTCTATAAAAATAGAATGGCGGAGGAAACTTTTCAACAGCAGTACGTATGCAGCAAGCCTTCCTCTGTTTCGAATGTTTAGCATGCACCCGGTGTCTCGTCGAGCGAACCAGGTTCCTTTCTTCGAGCCAGTTTTCGTCGAGCCATCTCCACCGACGCACACGCCTCCGGAACGTTAGTCTGTCACGTACTCGAGCTATGTAAAGTCTCGTTAGGCTAGAAAGCTGTTCGAACGTGCAGAAAAGGATTTTCTTCTTTCCTTTCGTTCAAAACCTCCGAAGAAACGCCCGATGGGGAAGCCCGAGAATATCCTGCTAACGTCGAAAAATGTCTTTGGGTTTGCATTACTCGTTCGATCACTGAGCTTCGACAGAACCAACCAATTTAACTTGGCGAACTAAACGAGTAACTCGTGACACGGCACTAATAGCGACAGATTTACGAACCTAGTCGAGATTTCGAGAGCAACACACAAAAACGGACGAAAGAGGACTGTGTGTGTATACTCTCGACACGATGCTATGTTTAGGTTGGACGTTAGTATCGACTTTCCATACAGTAAAATGATTTTATTGATTCGATTCGTCATCCAACTACTGTTACTCGGCAGGAATGTTTTGAGTTCGATCATTTTGTTGAGTCAAGTATTGACGCTGTTATAGAGACTAAACCGTTTATTAATTCATAGACTCTGGCCATCGTGCAGCTTTTCTTACTTTATTGGTCAATTATCCCGGGGAAAGTTAGGTAATGGAAACAAGCACCTCGACAATTTCACTCGAGAAACTTCAAGAGTAACTACAAACGAGGATTCCCATTAGACAGTCCTTATTTCGTCAGATTCTATAACAAGTAGTTTACCTCAACGCACAGAATGAAAATAGCTTTTCCTCTGGAGTCATGCTACTCCTAAAATGGCCAAAGTTATTATTTAATCAGCCTAAAGACGCAACTAGCAAAGAAGAAGAAGATCAGAATTAAGAAAGAAAGAGAAACTTTCACTTTGTACGAGATTCGAGCCCGAGTCCACGGAGTAAGAACTTTGATACAATACCATCGATAATTGTTTAAAATAGAATTAATTTAAACTAATGATAAAGCGTTAGTATCTTAACATTTCGTCCTCGAATATCTCGCTTAAAGTTAGAGATAAACGTTTCTAACCTCGACAAACGCGATCTAATCGAGCCCTTAAACGACGGAGCCCTTCAAACACAATGGTGACCGCAACCGTGGCTGAAATTTTGGCATTCATGCTTTCGGTGCGCGTCGACGCTGGGGAAAGTCGAGTAATATTTTCAGGCAGAGTCTGCTAAAGTACCGAATAATTCCTGAAGCGTGGCTGTTGCACTCGTATTTCGCGTTTGCATGGAAGGGACGAGGGAACCCCTCTCGAAGGGACCGTGACCCGAGTCAAAGCTACCGACCACGCTTTTCACGGTTACGCACACCCGCGATCGATTCAGAGGAAATTCGAACCGACTCTACCCCTCTCCCCTGCCTCCCCTCTTTTCCACGTTTCCGTCAATCGTGTCTCGTGTTTCTATTAACCGAAGAAATTGCGATTGCCCCCGCCCGTCCGCGCCACCCCCGTTCTTCCGCATCATTAACGTAATCTCGGTGAAATTGGGCATTTCAACAGGTATTTCAACGGCTTTTCAAAGGAAACGCGACGAGACTTGGCAAGTTTATCAGTCGCGCAAACTACTGGGCACGATTTCTCGAGTTAACGCAAATGCGCCAGAAAATAATCCCAACTCTGTGCTTCAAATATCTATTTCTTTTACTATAATAGAATAAAAGCGTGACGAAATTCTAAGCATAGATGGTTACGATTTCGAGTTTCGATCCTGATGAGGGCCCTCATGGTAATCCACAGTTTATAGAGTGTGCTAGAGAACGTAGATTGCACAAGTGGTGACAATAAACGAATAGATGGTTGAACTTATTGTCACCACTTTTGCAATCAAATCTTACTTAGTGCGCTCGATAAAATTGACATCTTCCGAAGAGTACCCACATCAGGTTCGAAACATTCACTTTAAACTACTTGTACGAATCTTTCCACGAGGAACTCTCTGGTAAAAGTAGTTAATAAAGTGAAATATATAATATACAAAGTCACTACCGTCGAAACGCGTTATCGCTCGTTTGCAGATAAATAAACGATCGACCAGAAAAATGATTCCCCTCGATTACGGAAACAAGTGTCGGACAATTTGATTCCAACTTACGATCTCGTTTACGCGAAATCGATACGACGCGGGGAGAAGTTAACAGGATCGAGTCGAGGCCAGGTGGATCGGAAACGAGCACGCGACAAACGACCCTGCTCGCTGGCGAATCGTAAAGGGTAGCTAGTATCGTAAATGTTTGCGTTCGTCTTGGCGAATCCGTTAGCGGTCGCGAGTAACGGACGCGTAAAACCGGCGAAACGAACGCGAGTTCTACGAAACTGTCGCGATGTTCCAATCGCGAGCATTTCCTCTCCTCCTCCTTTCGAGTTAAACGCCTGGAGGTAACTATTCTCCCGGGAACGCGATCAAACGTATCCTGGGGAGCCAGCGGAGAATGCCCCAGGATACGACTCGGATTTAGCCAACGAAATTTTTGAACAAAGTTACCCAGCTATTGGTTAGGATTTCCTACCACATAAACCGATGATTCATAGCATCGCTACCCGTAAAAACGCAATTTATGAACGCGAGGCCAGCTTTTTCTCGTATCTTAAACACCACTCGAAACCATTCTTCACGACTCTATGGCCCTTGGCCGAACGCGATCGAAATTTATTCGAGAATTTTTTCTCTCGACCCCGGAATGCTTTTTATGCATAGAAATAATTTTTATTTAGTGCATTTTTGTAATTTAAATGCGGTTTAAATAGAGAGGTATGGTACAGAGGTGAACCTGGCGCCCGACTTTCAAGAAGTTAATCTTTTTCGTTTGTACCATCCGTATTTTCATTTGTACCTTAAGGGATGAAAAGATATAGAGGGGTGAAAAAAGCCCAGAACCCCACTTTAATATTTTTTAATTATCTCGACGCCATCAGAAAAAGAATCGTTTATATTATACCCGTTTGTACCACCCTCGTTTTCGTTTGTACCCCACAGGGTTCGGTTGGGCCGCGCTTTGAAAAATCGTCAAGGGGTAACTTTGTCATTTTTCAATATTTTTCGAATCTTCTTGCGGGATCAGTTTCCTTGACGTTTGTACCCGTTTGTACCTCAAAAATAACGAAGTTACCCCTTGACGATTTTTCAAAGTGTGGCTCAACCGAACCCTTTGGGGTACAAACGAAAACGAGGGTGGTACAAACGTCAAGGAAACTGATCCCGCAAGAAGATTTGAAAAATATTGAAAAATGACAAAGTTATCCCTTGACGATTTGTCAAAACGTGGCCCAATCGAACCCTTTGGGGTATAAACGAAAACAAGGGTGGTACAAACGGGCACAAACGACGTAAAATTAGATGCAATTGAAAAATCATATATCGGGGGAATTATTGGATTTAAATTGTCGCGTTACCGTCACAGTCAAACGAGTTAACGGAACCCTCGAATGGAAATGAATTTGGGTCGGTTTGTCGAGTCGGTCGCGACGGAAATACGGAGACGTTGATCGACGACGTAATTCGTGACGAGCCATAACGCGGTTACGCGACTTTTTCCGTAACGATATTCAACCCGTTCCTATTGACGCGCCCGTGACGCGCTCGGGCTGCGGCGGATCTAATTACGAACGACTGACAGTCGATGCAAAACGAGTTCCAGCTACGGATTTCCGATGACGTTCGACTTTACAGCCATCAACGCGCGATAGTTCATTTCTCCTGGCCGCGAAAAACGATGAAAAACGCTCCGATCGATCGATGCATTTGCATACGCGCCAGACGCGTTACCAGCGAGCCTCGAATTTCGAACAATCGTTCTCTTTTTCGTTTTTTTCTTTTTCAACCGAGTCGATATTTTCTCAGGACGAACGGCAACGTGAAAAATTTTTAAGGCAGAGAAGGACTAAATTCTCCAAGATAAACGATCGGTTATCCGCTGCTCGATAAATAAAAATTGGAATTTCAATCGCAGAATCATAACACGCATAATTATATTTATTCTAAACGCCAAAGTCAAGGCGTCATAATAGAAATAGATCGTTTATGACTAGTAATTAGTAGTTACGATGAAAAATATTAATTTTATGAACAGGATATTAGCCATTAATTTTCAATAGATATATATCACATAGTAGGGCAGTTAGACGTTCGTAATGAAATTAATAAGATAAAGAAACAAAGAAAGACGTGTGCATTAAGGAATGATAGCATGTACGAATAAATTAATCGACTCAATTATGTAAAATAGATGGTAGGACGAAACGCTCGAACGAGTTTAACGGGCCCGGGAATAAGTCCCGGTTGTTGCATTAATTATTGGCTATAATGCGCATTTTATAATACGTTTATAAGATCGACGTTTTAAACGTCGATTCTGATATTAAATATTCTTAACGAAGTCATGTACCAACGATCTATCATCAGCAGAAAATATTAAAATTAATTATTCTTACAACCCAGGGAATACAAATACCGTAAATATGCTTGACGAATAAAGTGTCAAGGGTCCATAGACTCCCAGCTTGCAAAGATTAAGGTTAACGAAAAATATTTTTAGGGTGTTTCTCTATATCAACAGATAATAACCGGAGACAATATAAAATTGAATGAGTTAGAATGAGTTTCCACTGCGTAGCAGAGGAATTTAAATTCCTTCGAACAAGTAACGGTATTCGGATTGTATCGTCGGTTAAAAGCTCGGTAATAATAATTTTCGCGGTTCCAGGAAAGGACGAGGGTCCGCGAGCAAAGAGTAACTTGGCGATGGAAATGGAAACGGGGATCCACTTTGGTGCTTTCCGCCAGATCTCGCGTACCCCCTGGACGAACAAAACGAAACGAAACGAAAGTGGCGAGCGTAACACGCCGCGACGGCACAGCTGCGATGCAACGAGCATTTTCGAATCCGAGGGCCAAAAGATTCGCGAGCCATCTCCGCGGTGATATTTTTAGAAGATGAAAGGGAGGAAGGAAACCAACTTACGACGCGCGTGCTGCTGCTACTGCGAGCGCAGCTTTCCAAACGAAACGGAGTTCGAGTGGTCTGCGAATGATTTAAACAAAACCAATTATTTATCGCGTCTGGCTATATCCGACGTGACGAAATGGCAACGTGTTCTTTCTAGATGATTTAGATTTCTATTATCATCGTTACTCCCCTTTTCTGCGACCTTATTAACGAGCAGTGATTCATTTTGGAAAGTCTCGTCTAACTGGGACTTAAACGAAGCCTTGGTCGCAACAACGACGGTCCTCTTCCAAGGTTAACGTATGAATGACGCAGGTGAGCTCAAGGAGGCCCCTCCTCCTCGGTGTACGGCTTGAAGGATCGTCTCAGGCTCTCCAGGTTTAAAAGTACCGTTGAGTTTAGCGAGCAGTTCGATCCGTAGGGTTAACAAAGACAAGACGTACAGCCCCGAAAGGGATAAGCGGAATAAAGCTTTCGCAAGAAATCCGGCTTTTATCTCAGGGGGGAGGAAATATAAATTACTCGCCATTTGGTCCGTGAAGGAGCACACGGCCGATCGAGACAATGCCGAATCTAGCGAAACGCGCTAACCTATTCTATCCCCGATATATTGCGCAATATAAACGTCTAATACGATACGCAAAGCCTGCATACGAGTACAAATTGCTTTCGACCGGCCTCCCTTCTGTCCCTTGCGCCGAAAGTCACTGGCGTGGCTTTTCCTACGAAACCGGGATCGATCTTGCGCCAGATTCTGGCAACCTGCCCTTCTCACCGAACCGTATCGTATACATTCGTTTCTCGCGCGAACCGAGGGAAAAGATCGCCTCGCTTCGAGTCCCGCCACGGACCGAGTTCCGTTCGTTTCCGGTAAACTGCTTTAAACGGCATCTGCCGAGCCAATCGGACGACGCGTCGCGAGAATTCCAACCACCGGATTCGTTGCGTGATCCAGATACAACGCCAAAGTGCTCCTTAATTCATTCGCCATCGCGTGTTTTTAACGTTAAAACTAATAAAAAATCTCGCCAAAACGATCGAGATATATCTTTTCTACATTATTTATAAATATGAGAATCGAAGATGACAACGGTTAATATTTCTTTCTTTTTAAATTGAATAAAAAAAATCTGTTTCCCGATATTTCCTAAATAAAAAGGAGTAATTAAATTTCGTTCGAATACCCGTGAAATTAAACCAGAGTATTACAGGGTGTTTGGCCACCCCTGGGAAAAATTTTAATGGGGGATTCTAGAGGCCAAAATAAGACGAAAATCGAGAATACCAATTTGTTGATGGAGGCTTCAATAAAAAGTTTCGCCCTTTCCGAATTTTTTTTTTGAAAATGCGCAAGATTTCGGGGGTATGTCTATTCACCAAAAATGATTGTAATTGAGCCTCGCAACCGAAAATAATTTTTCCAGAACGATTTGAAATTTTTTAATATTGTCGAAAAATTTCACACCTTCTCGAATTTTTATCTAGAAAGTGGGTAGGATTTCGGGGGTATGTGTAATGACTAAAAATGCTTGTAATTGACCCTTGTAATTAAATATAATTTTTTTAGAATGATTTGAAAATTTTTTTTTCCGTCAAAAAATTTCACACCTTCTCGAATTTTTTTCTAGAAAGTGGGTAGGATTTCTGGGGTATGTGTAATGACTAAAAATGCTCGTAATTGACCCCCGTAATTAAATATAATTTTTTTAGAATGATTTGAAAATTTTTTTTTCCGTCGAAAAATTTCAGTACTTTCTCGAATTTTTTTCTAGAAAGTGGGTAGGAATTCGGGGGTATGTGTAATGACTAAAAATGCTTGTAAGTGACCCCTGTAATTAAATATAATTTTTTCAGAATGATTTGAAAATTTTTTTTCCCGTCAAAAAATTTCACACCTTCTCGAATTTTTTTCTAGAAAGTGGGTAGGATTTCTAGGGTATGTGTAATGACTAAAAATGCTTGTAATTGAGCCTCGCAACCGAAAATAATTTTTTTAGAACGATTTGAAATTTTTTAATATTGTCGAAAAATTTCACACCTTGAATTTTTTTCTGGGAAATGAGTAGGATTTCGGGGGTATGTATAATGACCAAAACTGATTCTAATTGACCCCCGCAACCAAAAATAATTTTTCCAGAACGATTTGAAATATTTTAATTTAATCGTTAATAACTTTTTAACAAAGTCTCAGTCAAGAAATTTATATTCTTGATTTTCGCCTTATTTTGGCCTCTAGAATCTCCCATTAAAATTTTTCCCAGGGATGGCCGAACACCCTGTATAATAAATGATGGTGGTTCTGGAGTTAATAAATAGACGCTAAGTAGTTCCCGGAGCAATCTTTTTGTCCCGAAGTGTAATGGCAGCGAAGAAGAGCCATAAAATGAACGGCTGCGGCAGTGTTCGCGCGAGAACAATCCACAGAGTGGGCTGACGGTGCCAAAGGGACCCATAGAGAGAGAGAGAGAGAGAGTAAAGGAACGGGAGGGAGGGCAACTTATTGACTTTGGCTGGGTGGTGCATTTTCCACCATTAAATTCGAAACGAAACACAACGAGACCCGTGGCGAGGGAAACGCCGAGCGTAGAGAATGGACGGGAGGAGTGTGTGCGTGGGTGATCGTGAAAACGTCACGACATGTGTCGTGCGTGGCGGCACTATGTAACGAGCGTTCCTCTCTTGCGTAGTCTACCCTAACTGCGTGCGTTGCACTTACCAACGTCGCTCGAGCTGCCATAAATATCTGAGATACCGGTGCCGATATAATGTACCGTCTGTAACCGACCTACAACTCCGCTAATTAATTCACCGCGATTCCGTCTACGGAATTTTATAGCTGCGAAATTACCATATTTGCACGGATACTCGCGACCACCAGAGACAATCGCGATGGGGACCGCGAGGACTGATACGATTAAGGATTGATGGATACTCGAACGATTCCATACCCGAACTACTTAACGCGTTAAACGCAGTCATCCGAGTACACATCGATATCTGCTATTATCTAGCGTGGACAACCTTTTGGATACCATCATCGTCTGTACTATAATAATTTACTTATTTTATTTACCAGACGTAATTTTGAAACAAATTTTTGCTCATCGTATTTCCCCTCTTGAAATATTTAAAATGCCCAATTTAGGAAACGTCCTCTGCATCGTCATATTTCTTCCCAAAACTAAAAGACTCTGATCAGTCGCTTAAAAAATTGTTTCCCCCTCCACCTTTCGTGGTTGACATTTTTTATCCAATTCCAGCGATCGGAATAGAGTTTTACGCTCCGCTGTGCAAGTAATCCTTTCGCTAGAATCCATCTGTCTATTTTCCGCGACATCCAGTCCCGCTCTGCGAGGTAACGCGAGGAAAAATCGTCTGATCCCGCCTAATGCTCGAAACGAACGCGCGTTCGACGAGGCATAAAGAATTTTACGATCAAATTGATCCATGTATCCCCGGGTCCTAGGCAATTCGAAGAAGTCTGATAAATTATTCGAAAGTTCGACGTCCCCTCTGGTGTTTATTCGACGACGAACGCGAAGGGACCGTTAGAAAAGGGTCTCGCGTCGAGCTCTTCGCGCGCGTGCATTTTTTGTTTATTTACTAGAATGAGTACGCGTACGAGGCATCAAAGGCTGGCACTGTTTCAAGAAACTATTTTCGTTTTTAGGTTCCCGCGGCCCCGTGTGCCCGGCACTCCCTGGCTTCTGCGTTTTCGTGCCATAATTCTAGTATCCTGCTTCCCGTTTCGTTCGCCGAAATTTAGGAAAAACTTTGCTTGTGTCAATAACCGACACACGATTCTTCGATAATTAATCTGGTTCCATAAATAAGTACGACAGTCTAATTTTAAATAATTAACAGTACAGTTATTTTTGACAAAATATTATATAGAATCGGAATTTAAAACTCCTAACGATCGAGGATCGTAAAATTTACACATTATATTTTCGGTAAGGAATTTTTTTCTCGAAAATGATTAGGATTTCGGGAATATGTGTATCCACCAAAAATGATTGCAATTGACCTCTGAAACCAAAAATAATTTTTCCAGAACGATTTGAAATTTTTTAATTTCGCCGAAAAATTTCTGCACTTACTGAATTTTTTTCTCGAAAGTGGATAGGATTTCGGGGGTATGTGTATCCACCAAAATTGATTGTAATTGACCCCTGCAACTAAAAATAATTTTTCCAGAACGATTTGAAATTTTTTAATTTTGCCGAAAAATTTCTGCACATACTGAATTTTTTTCTCGAAAGTGGATAGGATTTCGAGGGTATATGTATCCACCAAAAATGATTGTAATTGGCCCCTGCGACTGAAAATAATTTTTCCAGAACGACTTGAAATATTTCTTTTTCACCGAAAAATTTCTCTAAGGAAATAGTTCTATAATTTTTAAAGTCTTCTCGAACACCTTGTCTGTGATAAAAGTTAGAAAGCGACTGGTGAATAAGAGTTGAAAAACACGGTAATATGCGAGAGAAAAATTCGACAAGCACTCTCGGCTCCATTTCACGCGCCGATTACCCTCTGTCCGCACCGATTTATGCGATTCGTCCTCTTTCGCCGTCTTCGCGTCATCTCACCCTCTTATCCTAATCGCTCGTTTCTCTGCAGCGACCCCTATTCGCTTCCAAGATTTCACTATCGAGTTCTTCTCGCTTTTGGCGAGGGGGAAAAAATTCGTTGGGACAGCCGAAGCCCGCCAAGCGGAAATACTCGAGAGAGGTTTGTAATCTTTGACGGTTCGTCGTTCGTTCGGCTGTTACCCTTATTTACTTTCGCGATCGCGAAAAAACCGCCACAATATTCGTTTCTGATTTAAATAATACAAATACCCCTGAACCCTCTGCGACTCCAATTTCGTTTGACTGAGCAAATTCGCACGATAGAACCCATAAATAAAATAATTCTTGCACTTTCTAACCCGCAATTAATACATATTGACAATAGGATTAAATCGAACTGAAAACCGTAGTTAATGAGTATGGAATATCAGAGCGGATTAAATTATTAATTTACATCAGCGGCGTCGCAATAATCGGTACATGTAAAAATAAGTCAAAAATGTGGAATGAATTAATTTCCTATAATGCTTAGTTTTCCAGATACCTTCGAATATGATTTGTCTGACACGTATGTTCGTTAACCGCCGTTTCTACTTACGTCGAAGCCCGAAGTCGTACTCCACTGCACAAACAATGAATTCTCAAAGTCGATTTTCTCGAAAGCCACAAGTAAAGAAAATTTATTCTTCATTTTCGATTTGTTTTATTTTAAATAAAATAATGCCACTACCCTCTAATTTTAATTTATCGTTAAGGAATAAAAATGACATTCGACCGTGCATTATTTCTGCGAATAATTACCAATGTGTGCCCCGGTTAGTGAAACGAACGCACAAATAATAAAAATATTTTTTGACGCAGCTTTCTGTCGACGACACTCGTGGCCAGACATTCGTTCGATGCGACATTTGCACACCCTTCGTGCAACAATTCGACGCAAATCGTCGCGTCATCGCGAGTCTGTTAGACCTGTCCATCGTTTTCTGTTCCGTTGGGTTTATCGTGCTTTTATCGCCCACGTTCGCGCGTCGCGTTTATCTCGTAATAGCGAACGTTGTGTGCGCGTACCTCCGTGAAACATTATCCAAAGCCGTAGAAAATTTATTATCGCCGGCAAAGAGATAGCAACGTGGAGTGGGGGAGTAAAGCCAGTAGAATGCGATAACGCGATTGCACGATTCTCGTATTAGCGAACCGGCCCGATTACGCGTCGCGATAAAACCATATTATTCGGGATGAACGCGCAAAATTGCCGCGTAAACTGTTACTTTCCGTGAAAAAAAACGATCGAACGGATGTTTCCTACGTCGATGGGATAAATCTTCGGAACGGACGATGCGCCAAGAATTTCCGGTTTCCCAGTCCCTTGAAGCTCGAGCGAGCCAAACCGCGACATTCCTGCGTCCCGCATCTTCTGTAGCTTTCTTTCGACTCTTGCTCGCGTAAAACGCGAATTTACGAGTCGTGGAACGAGTAATGAATAGAGTAGAACGTCGATTAACCGAAACGTTCACCGTAGACGAATCTCTTAAAATCGAATTCAACACGCAATCTCGCTACGTGAAATTATACAAAAATTTGACTCGAACGTAGACTTTATGGTACTTAGTTAAATTAGTTTCTGTTCTTTTAACGTCAACGGGACCAAAGCAATCCCATCCAGGGGTTTATTTAATACCGCTCGCTAATAAATTAATTTTTCTTTAATTAAGAGAGTAATGGCAAATAGAAGAATTCATACGCGTTAAGTGATTAATTCCATTGTTCGGGCGGTCGATCGGAAAGACTAGAAAAATTAAAAATTGCCGCTCCATCCGGATAATGTTGTTTGACGCGCCGGTAAAGCTGCCCCGACCATTTCATTGCAGATCAAACATCCAATAACATTTGCGTTCGTGTATTTTCACTGCAAATATATTAAAACATTTTAAATTTAAATTTCAGATGTTTTACGTGGCAATTTCAACGACTCTGAAAACCTTCGACTAACAGGTTTCAAACATTTTTCTGAACTTACGTGCACACTGGCATTAATGGACCGTTTATTTTGAAAGTGGTAAAAGAAAATGAGATATGACGTAATTTATGCTTAATTTAGTGTAAACTTTTTGTTTATAACTAGTTAGTATTTAATATCTTAAAAAATGCCAATGCTTCGTTCAATTTAAAATTTGTCGGTAAAAGGAATTGCGTAACCATTGATTACGAAAATGGTGTAAGTTCAATTCCCATATTTATGTTATTGCATATAGTGATATATGTGTACTGGGCAAAATCGAAATTTACAAATGGCGTTGATGTGGTTGAGGATTGTCCAGTCTTTCGAAAATAACATTGAGGTAATTGATCATAAATTTTTACTCTCCGGACATTCGTATCTTCCAAACGATGCAGATTTTGGTATCATAGAAATGGCATTACGAAAAAAGAATTTCCTGTACACGCCACAGGATTATTACGACGTTATAAACCAATGTAGACGACATAATAAATTTATTTTACACGAAATGAAACGAGAGAATTTCGTTTCAACAAGAAATCTACAAAACGCGATTAAAAAACAGATGAGAAGAAACACTAATGGAGGAAAAGTAAATTGGTTGCTTGTTATTATTTATAAACAAAATTGGATTAATATGAGATATATTTTAAGTGATATTTGTTATTTCAAAATTGAAATTAAATGATATTTACAATTGACTGATTACGAAAGTGGTGTAAGATCATTTGCAGCCTGGAAATTGTACATTATTTTAGTTAAATTCGCCTGAAAGAAATTTGTATAATCAAATTACATACTGATAAATTAGTACAGACATTCCCAGACTTCGCATAATTAACCTATATTTTTAAATTGTCAGATCTGCTAACATTCAATTTTCTCGAAGCAAAAGTAAATGGACTTGCACCATTATTTTGCCTTTGGCGTTCGAATCGATCGATGAAAAAATTTTCCTAGAACGTGTATTCGCCGCGATGGAGACGCGCAGAGAGCATGGCGGATGGCGCGAACGGAAATCTTTATTTGCGAGGCCCTTCTTGGTCGTGCGTTCGAGACGGTATTACGTTTAAAAATTCATGGAGGGGCGAAGTTTGGCGGCGGCTGAGAACATCTCGGCTTACTTAGGTCGAAGGCTCGAGGCTGGGCTTTACGGGAAACGAAAATGGACGAGCGGTCTGAGGGTGTGGTAGCAAAAATTACGCAAAGGCGAGGAGCGAATCGTAGCTGCCTCTTCGCGGAGATAATTTAAACTTGTCCCTGCGAAATCTCTTTAGCGCTGTCTCGCCTTCGTAAAAGTTTACGGTTTCGAAGAGCCCCGCTACACTTCAAATAATTACCAACGAAACAGTTCCATCATCGATGGCGAACAAGATCGGATCTTTTCACTGCGAAATTTATTCCGATTCTGCTTTAAGAATTATTTATTTATTAAAATATAGAATGGGAAACTTGGAGAATAATGTGGCAAAATCACCTTACAACTCGCGGAACTGATCGCATGGGAATACAATTCTAAAGTTCTTTAGAACAGTCGAAACTCGAACAAAGTAACTTGGCTCTGCTTTTCGCGTTATGTCGACGAAAAATCGTGAAAAATGGAACACGCTTCGCGTTAAACCACAGGAACGTAATACTTTTCGTAGATAATAGTCGAAAGACAAAGACCGGAAACACGAAACGCGGTATTCTTGTCGAGAGAAATGAAACGTGCCGGGATTGTTTAACAAATCCACGCCCCGGGCGTATTGTTGGAAAAGATTTTCCGGTAGACCGAAAACTCTTTCTTTTTAATTGCAAATTACAGTGTCGATGGAAGCAGGTTCCATTCTGGGAAGTTTAAAACGCGTTCGCCGGTCTTTCCGACGAAACCTTCGCTCGTTTGCGAAACTTGGTTAGCGAACTACTCCAATTACGCGTATAATGGTAAAAAGCTGCGGGCAGAAAGACACGCCGTGGAAGCTTACCGGGGCAATTTTTGCAATCTCAAAGGAGATAACGTCGTTTCCCTCGATTAAAGAGTTTCGGAAGTCGCCCGAACACGGTTCGCGTATTCCTGGTCGGATAAAGCTCCGAGTGGATTGAAACTTGTTTAAACGGTGTTGGCGTTTACGGGTTTAAGGCGGTTTTAGTTTCCAAGGCGGATCATTAAATCCCCGCGCGCGCGGCAGTAGAAAAGGAGGGTAAAACACCGCGAAGGGGTTAACGAAGACGCGGTTAGACGTTCGTCTTTTCTGCGAGTATCCTTTCAAGTAACGCGTCTCGTGGCTGGCGGCTAGCCGCTCGTGCATACGAAAGGTGCTTTACGTCGTGCCTCGACCGACGCCATTTTCCAGCAAGTTTCCATTTACGGAGCCTAATGGTACAACCCGTCTAGAAAGTCTCACGATCCGTTTGCGCGGGTAGACCGTACTGAATCTTGGACGACATCGTATATTCGAGCATCCTCCATGCTACTCCGACTCGGAAGTAACCTACAAACCAGCTACAACGCTCTGTTATCCAACACCATATATGGACATTTCGTTCCAGCAACAAATAACCAACGAAACCTATAAAAACTTATTGGTTATTCCATCAAACGGTTCAAGTTATAAACTACTTTATATTTCCTCTATAAATGATCGTGGAGTCGATACGCTTATTTAATAAAACTACAATAATCAACGATAAAGTATTACCAAAAATGAAACACACGAGATTCACGAACTCGTAAATGTTTCGTTTCTAAATAGGCGACATTTTCAGTCAAACTTTTGACTATTACACGGAAATCTGGTTATAGACGTATAGCAAATGAAAATGAAAAACGTTTTGCTAGCAACGTTGTTGGAACGAAATTTTGTCTGGCACAGGTTCGGTATTCCCAGCGTATGAGAAATTGCGGTGACCAGCTCGAAAACGATCTATCGTTGGATCGCTCGTACGATTCAGGTATTCCCAGAGATACCTGACAATCCTGACAGAGATTCCAGCAGGCTGCCAGCTCGGGTCAAGTCGGGTCAAGCGACGCACAAGGAATATTAGTCTGTCGCGTCGGAGCGATAACGCGATAACGCAACACGCGTGCTCGACGTAGAATGGATCCTTTTGTCTTTAAAAATCCAATTATACGAAAAAAATTGATTAACTCGAACGTCGTTTCCCCCCCATTTGGCTCGAACAATCGAGTTTCTATCGTCTATCCGGCAACGAATATTATGCCGGAAGAAGAGTGGAAGATAAACGAACGATTAAATAGCCGCTATGAATTTAATTACGAAATTACGATCAGAGCTCACAGTTCTTGCATGGAACGAATAAATATTCACTCAAATAATCGATAAAGTAATCGTAATACCCGTTTACCGAAATGAATAGACAAATTTTTTCGAACACGAAGCTTCAGTATTAAGCTATTCTATTCAAGTTCAACGAGATCATGTCCTCTTTGTACACTGATGATGCAGAGAACGACGGTGGTAGTTTGTATTAACCATATCGTTGGAAAGCTGCGATTATTTCTGTATTTTTTCCATTCAGTCCCATTTTCCGTCGCCGTTTCCGCTCGGTGCATCAAATATCGTGTTGCATATACAGGGTGTTCGGCTACCCTTGGGAAAAATTTTAATGCGGGATTCTAGAGGCCAAAATAAGACGAAAATCAAGAATATCAATTTGTTGATGGAGGCTTCGTTAAAAAGTTAACGTTTAAAGTTCCGCTCGTTCTGAATTTTTTTCTCGAAAATGCGCAGAATTTCGGGGATATGTCTACTCACCAAAAATGATTGTAATTGACCCCCGCAACCGAAAATAATTTTTCCAAAACGATTTGAAATTTTTTTTTTCCGTCGAGAAATTTCACACCTTCTCGAATTTTTTTCTCGAAAAGGGATAGGAATTCAGGGATATGTCTGTTGAACAAAAATGATTGTAATTGACCCCCGCAACCGAAAATAATTTTTCCAGAACGATTTGAAATTTTTTTGTTTCGACGAAAAATTTGTGTACCTATTGGAATTTTTTTCTCGAAAGTGCGTAGGATTTCGGGGGTATGTGTAATGACCAAAAATGATTGTAATTGACCCCTGCAACTGAAAATAATTTTTCCAGAACGATTTGAAATTTTTGAATTTAATTGTTAATACCTTTTTAACGAAGCCTCCATCAACAAATTTGTATTCTTGATTTTCGTCTTATTTTGGCCTCAAGAATCCCCTATTAAAATTTTTCCCACGGGTGGCCGAACACTCTGTATAATGAAGAATGATCGAAATTCCTACTATCGCGTCGAAGCTTTTACACTGATTTTCAAACGATATTATACATTTAGCTAAAGGGGTATTTCAACGCTAGAAACGGCGTTTACTTAAATCGATTCCATTGGAACTTCAAGACCACAAGAAAATTATATCGAATAAATAAATTACTGTACCGAAGCTAATGGTTACTCTCTTGAGGCTCTCGATAAGACGCAATCGAGCTCTCTTAATTAACGAGAAATTAAAAGTAAAGAGTAAGATTTAAAAACCAGTTTGTGAATCGAAAAACCAGAAGAAAAACGCAAGTAGTCCACGGATCGAAATTGATCAACGCGTGACGTCGATGGGAAAGAGAAAGCATCGAGACAAAAGGGTGACAAAACACTTTGCTTCGAAGAACCTGCTCGTTGTTCGATACCCAAGTGATAGCTTGCGATAACTAGTTTATTTAACAAGTGGGAGTTGGTTGAACGTCGATAATCGGTAATCGTTTTCGTTTCAAGGGGGATCGGTTAAGAACTTGCCAGTTGCCGCGTTTGAGACGAGATGATCTCGCGTCGAGGGTGGTAGCGTGAGAACGGAAAGAGTCGGCCACGAAAGGATTCGAACACAAGGATATCGGAGGGGGAGAGGATATATATATATAATAATAAGGACACTCGTTCGAGGACCGCACGGCGCGCTCCAATTTCTTTCGTGCTCTCGATTGTACGCGTAAAGGCCACGTGGACGTTTCCTTTTCTCCGTGTTCGTCGCGCCCCCTCTTCATTCAAAAGCGACGCACAATGCGAAACAACCCGGGAGCGTGCGCCCCGAATGCACGAGTAATTTCACGGTTCCATTGGTGAACCGGATGCGTTGATTTAACGACGATAACGCCAGCAGGTAATCGAGAACATTCATGGCTAACAACAATTACCATACACGCGTTCGATTAGTTTCACCCCTGAACTTGGATGGACCTTGGAATTCGAGCCAAGTACCCTATTTTCCACCCCTGTCGATTCTTACACGCCGAGTTAAATTTCCACCCTTACTTTATTTCGTTTAGATGTTTCGTAACAACGGTAGAATCAATAGCATAAGAAGAAACATCCAAGTTATTGCGTCCAACGAACTTTGCTTGTTCGTTTTCCTCCGAACATCGTTCCCCATTACTGACAATTACCTGTGGCGAGCTGGACTCGATGAAATTGAAAATCGTACCCGAGCAGGATGCTCCGAGACAAAAAGTTTCTTCCCAAAGATGGAAAGAAAGCGAGAGCAGGGACAAACAGGATTCGGAACAAGGTGGAACGAAACGAACCTTGCTAAGACGAAGAGTCAGTGGAAGTAACAAAAGGAGGAAAAGCGTAGCCGGTTACGAGCAAAACCAGAATCTAGCGATACGTAATGCGCGATATCGGGGAATCTCGAGTCTCGGGTCCCCGTATCCTTTCGTTCCTCCTCTTCGTTCCGACTCCATGTATCGCCTTCGGATCTCTCTTTCCCTCGTTTCCTTCCACGTTCGTCCGACCTTTCCATCCACACGGACCGCGATATTCCAAGCCGTGGCACGCTAGAAATCGAGCGTGCCCCGTCGAGTCTCGCGCGAAATCTACTTTCATCCCAATCTCTTCTCACCCCTTGTTCCCTTCGAAGGCGAATCGTTCGCGAGACTAGCTTTCCCGTCGCCATGGAGCCACACCGACAGTCTGTGACACGCGAATCGAGGCTGCTTAAGGCGCAGAAGCTACCTCGCCCGGCAATACTGTCGACGTCGCGACGCTCGCGACGCCTGATTTTTCTTCACCGGTGAACACATACTGTTCTAACCCTCCTCCTCAGACGCTCTCGCGTCGAAGGTTACGGGGATTCCTCGAATATCGACTACCAAATTTCGAGCTTCATTTTCTCGTACATCCCCTTTACCGTTTCAACGCTACGCGGAGACGGTGTCAAATTCGTGTGGGCCAACAAATTCAATTTTGGGGTACAAAATTTCCTTCAACTTCCCGACCTAGTCACTGTTGACTCGTCCCCACCACGGCAACCAACGTGTCGATAGAGAAATACACTTTCGTAGATAGAACGAATATACAGGGTGTTCGACCAACCCTGGGAAAAATTTTAATGAAATTAGATTTTCGGTAAGAAATTTTTTTCTCGAAAATGGTTAGGATTTCGAGGGTATGTCTATCGAACAAAAATGGTTATAATTGACCCTTGCAACGGAAAATAATTTTTTCAGACCGATTTGAAACACATGAAATTTGAGGGGAATCATTCATTCATGGTCAGACATTAAATTTTCGGTAAGGAATTTTTTTCTCGAAAGTAGTTAGGATTTCGGGGGTATGTCTATTCACCAAAAATGATTATAATTGACCCCCGCAACCGAAAATAATTTTTCCAGAAAGATTTGAAATTTTTAAATTTAATTCTTAATAACTTCTTAACGAAGCCTCAGTCAAGAAATTGATATTCTTGATTTTCGTTTTATTTTAGCCTCTAGAATCTCCCATTAGAATTTTTCCCAAGGGTGGCCGAGCACCCTGTATTTTGGAGCAATCTCGTTGACAAAAACTATTTAACTTTGGCCAAAAATGACCGCGTTCCGGATCGTCGTGTATCGCGATCGAATTTACAGTAGGACGAACGTTATTAGTCGGCAGCCGGTCAATTTTATTAGGTACATTAGCTGCACGATGACTGGCTGAATACGCCGAAACGAAAGTTCCGTTCTGTGATCCGATTGGCACGGACAGAGCAGCTTCACGCGCGTACAAGTTCAATGGACATTACGGCGATTACGACACGCGGAATTTCGCTATCGCGCGCGGGTATAGCGGAACGTTCCCTCGATTAGCCGACTGTCCAGCGAAACTAATTACCGAAATATCGGGTGTGCAGCCTGCAACTCTACCAGTATCGCGTACGTCAACGTTAATACGTAACAATGGCGGGATTACGGCGGCTGGAATTTGCCCGAGAGACGATTACGCGTCAAAGCGCGTTATATCGCGCCGGGGCGCGAGTTTCGCGAAAAGCGTGAAAACGGGAGAAACGTTTGGCCGCGGTTAGATAAGGACCCATTGTCGCGGATGTACAACTTTAACCCTCGACCTTTCGCTACCTCGCGGCACCGACGCCTATTTCGCGCTCAGTTTTTCAGTATTTTAACCAACTTCTTGACGCTAAGTACCCCCGCTGTGTTTCATTTCTCTGAAACCCTTGGTAAAGAAATTTACTTACACTGTAAATAAACACGTGATCAAAATTTATTTCCGACCAAACTCTTATTTAGGAAAGCTTCAAGTGTTTATTAGAATTCGAGCGAGAACGTTTGGGAAAAATAAAAGATCGTTCTTCCGCGTAAACGATGCGCCACTACAACGCGATCAAGAAAACAGTCATGAACGAGAATCGTGCATCGAGCGATTCTCGCGAAGCAACTGGCGCGGACCAATCGCCAGCTGGCCAGTTGCCTAAAAAGATCAAGTCGTAATCGCGTTGATGGGAGCGGTAAGTATTCAATGAGCAGCGGTCTTGAAATTTTTTTGGAACCCGCCAACCTAACAGAAAAAGAAGATTTCCGCATTCAAGATTTATAGATCGAAAATATCTCTTCGTATTTCTTCGATTCTCGACCGCGAACAAGTTGAAACGATAGGAGGAAGGTGCTCCTGTCGGTTGTTAAACTCCGATGATCGATGTATTAATAGAAAGAGGTGTTCGAGTTATCCACATTTGTCTACATTAAAAATTCCCTTTCGCGCCCCTCTTGGTCCGTTAGGGCAACTCCCCTAGGGGTTTCAACCCCTCACTTTGTAAAACACTGATGCGAAGGTTGGACGTGCACTGCAAGGAACTATTATGTCCCTGAATGATGTTCACGATGCGAGAGAAATTTGTCTTTCGGCTCGTAATACGCTTTTTCACGGTGGTAACGATAGTCATTAGTTGATGCAATAAAAAGCCCCCACCGATAACGAAACAACTTTCTTCGAACATTTTTATCGTGGTATCTGAACTAGATAACTCTTAAGGGGTTAGGTAACTCTAAAACGAGGGTGTTAAGAAAAAAATTCATGCAGGATCTTTTAGAGTGTCTCCCAAGGAACAAAAAATGTCATCACTATTCCGAGAAACGACGGGAAAGTTGTCAAAAATACGTTCAAAGTATGAATGTGATGATAATGGAACTTACGTATCGTTTTGGAAAAATTATTTTCGGTTGCGGGGTCAATTGCAATAATTTTTGGTGAATAGACATATCCTCGAAATCTTGCGCATTTTCGAGAAAAAAATTCAGAACGAGCGGAACTTTAAACGTTAATAACTTTTTAACGAAGCCGCCATCAACAAATTGATATTCTTGATTTTCGTCTTGTTTTGGCCTCTAGAATCTCCTATTAAAATTTTTCCCAGAGTTTTATCATAGTTAATGGAATATTTCGACAACCATTTTACCATAATTCTGCACACCAGTTAGGCATCAAAAAATCAAGTAGCTCAGGAACATGGCGCTGTGTAGGCTTAATTATAAATATTTTTTAAACATTGCCAAGGATTTTTTCAATATTTGTTATACCTAAATACAGTGCAAAGTCTCAGGATAATTGACTGCTTACTTTTTCATTGTAGCTTAAAAAATTGCCTTGTTTTCCATACCGTTAGAGTTACCTAACTCCTTAAGTAATTGTTTGTTCGACCCTTTCGATTGGATGGTAGAAAACCTTAATTTATTAACGGCAACTAGCGCCAAACAGGGTGGGGTTTGTCATAAGAGTAAAAAAATACCCAGGTATCGAAAGGAGATTCTTTCGCGATACCCAAATAATTGCCATCCCCTAACGAACGGAAAGAACCGATTGTGAACGAGTTCACGGTCGACGGCGCGGAAACGCTTCGCATCAATTTTTAATTTCGCCGGTACGTATTCGACGATAGTTGCCCGGTTTCTCGTCGAAAAGAAGCAAACACGCGTGGAACCGAAGGTAAACGAAAGAGGCACTTTGCTCGATCGGCTGTTTGTACGGCGAGTAATTACGAAATTGCCAGCGCTCGGACCGGTTTTTTTCTCTCTCCTAGACTCGATCGCGGAGGAAACGATCCCCGGAAGAGGGGGCTACGAGATCGTACGAGGGAAGGGGGGTCAGGGATCGCAGAGAGCCGAGGGGGGGGCAGGTGTTGATCTTTCGGGGTAACATCGAGGGGCCCCGTTACGAGCTCGAAACCCGTGGGGCACACCCACGTAGCGGGACACGCGATATCGAAACCAGCTGTCGATCCGAACTACTCTTCTCCCACCCACTGCCGAATCGGGTCGTTGGCTTCGATAAGTTGACGCGCGCGGAAATAGAAACGTCGATCGAGTTCCGTGAATGGATCCGACTCTAGAACCAGTCTCGTCAAGGTCGCGAATGAATTTCTTGTTCGGCGGGTTAGGTCGTGCGTTACGTCGACGCTCGACGAATAAATAATTGAGAACGAGTTTGCGTCCACGACGATCCGGAAAACGCGAAACCGCGAGGGAACTCCCGAGATCGGCCAACGCACCGGACTCTCACGATCAGAGACAAGGGTAGCTAGCATACACAGTTGCACTAAACTGAAACTGAAATATGAAAGTTTTATAACGTTCACGTGGTAATATTGCAAATAATTCTTAAGGGAAAGCGTAAAAGTAGACGCAGGATGCAGGATTCTACGTTCGGGAAGTAGGAAACAAGAACATGGCAAAAATTCACTATACAGGTGGCGAGGCGAAATAAACGTTATAATACAAATAATGTCACCAAGTGGGACAAAGTGAACGCGAGAACGAGGATATTTTATTAACACTAGGTCAATTTGACGCATTAAGATTCTAAACTTAACGTTATAGGACTCATAAATATTATTTGTTAGCAATTTATATTGGATTTGATTGACGTAATGATATGAATATACATTCTAATTAAAAGAAAAATTGCATCTTAATGTAACTATTAACAGAGCGAATTACAATAAAAATATGCGTGACGAGTGTCCGTAAACCTAGTGTTAATAGAGTTTCGTAGACGTTCCGGTGCTTGGTTAATACCGGGAGCTACTGGATAAAATGGAGGGTTCCGAACGAACCGATTTATGGCTACACAATACCGGAGGCCACTGGGAAAGGTAAGTTTTCGAGGACGAACCGGTATATGGCTAACACCGGAAGCTACTAGGATGGTTGTCGTGGACAAACAGATGTATAGCTACCACTGGGAGCCACTAAAATGGAATAGGTAATCCTCGTAACTCTGTAACGCGATGCAATCTCGGTAACGAAGGTATATCAATGTACAAATAATAATTAATTCGATCGAACGAATATCGAAAACGACTGGTTCCATTGGTTACTTATCATTCGAATAAAATTTCTCTCATTTTTGCTCCACGTACGATCATAAAAATGCTCGACTGGGACTAGGAATCCGATATTGCAGCGTTTCGGTTTTTCGAAATTAATCTCAGAACGAAACCCCCGCTGTGAATCGCTGCTGTTGCTTTTATACCCGAAAAATCCATACGAGAAACGGTGGGAAAAAGCACGTTTACCGTGTCGGAGGTTTTGCTGGAAAATTCTGACGATGTTACACGCCATGTGTGTTCCCGCTGCGCCCCGGGGGATAACAACTTAAACTAAACATCGGCGTTAAAAATCCAAAGAAAAGTCTACGAAGTAACGATGGAAAATATACTTTCCATTTGAAAATTTTTCAAGTACGTTAACCAGCGATCGATTTTCGCCTAGTTGGCCCTCGAATTGTCAGAGGCAAATAAAAACGCTTACCTTTTGCGCCTTGCAGGCAGCGGCCAAGGGCAGAACGTCGTGGGGATGAGCTGCGTGTCGATCGCGAAGACAAACCGCGCATATCGCGATTTTACAGAGGGCACAGTAGAGGGTCAACGGCTCGCCGTTGTGATCGTTGCAAACCGGTGTAGGTTCCGCGGCTGCACCGCGAGAACCTTTGCCTCCGTTCGACTGCCAGCTGCCTCGAGGTGGGCCCAGATTGTGAGCCGCCAAAGGTCCCCTCTTCGGATGACAGGATTCCCTGCAGCCGTCGCAATACAACACCTGAAACGACCCCACGTACCACCTTTAAAAATCCTACTCCTCGTCCCATTCAACGAGAAGAAACCGCCGAGCAGGGCCCGATATTAGGAAAAAGCTAAGAAACGGCGGTACAAAACGTTTCCGATATCGACAGAAACTGTAAAACTTTCGGTCGTCGTCTTTGTTACTCGATTAGTTCGAGCGAGATTCGTACGGTCATTGGAGGGTGATAAATTTCGATAGCAATATTTGCCTTCTGCGTTGTATTTGATAAGAAAGGGGAAAAGTAAGAATTGGAAGAATAAGAGGGGAACACGCCGAGTTACAAAGCGAATAAACGCCAGCGACGACCATGACAACGAGAATATTAACCGCGTCAGCTTGGACTCGGCTCTCGTTATTCACGCACGAGCAACGCCTCCTTGCCCTCTTTACGTTGCGGCTCGAGAAAGTCGATTTCCACGAAGCTCGTTCAGCTCCTGCTTACAGAACGTTGCAACTATGAAAGTAAACAAAAGGAGCGAACACGTCGAAAGCGCCGAGGGTAACGCTTACGAATGAAAAACAACCAAAGGAGCGACCACGGACGGTAAATCTCCGCGATCTACGACTGCGGACAGAGTTTCGACGTCCCCGTATTTTTCACGGGAAAACAATCGAATATATTTACCTTACAAGTTACCCAGCGATACAATTTCTCTATTCAAATATAATTATTAATATAGAAAGTATAGATATTTCTATTTCCACGTACTTGGACAATCTGTTTATTTCCATGCGGTTCATCTACATTTTTATTCATCGCTATACGTACAGGGTGTTCGGACACTTTTGGGAAAAATTCTAGAGGCCAAAATAAGACGAAAATCGAGAATACCAATTTGTTGATGGAGGCTTCGTTAAAAAGTTATTAACGTTTAAAGTTCCATACCGACCAGAAAATTTTTCGGCAAAATTGAAAAATTTTAAATCATCTAAAAAAATTATTTTTAGTTGCAGGGGTCAATTACAATCATTTTTGGTCAATAAACATACCCCCAAAATTCCACGCACTTTCGAGAAAAAAATTCCAATAGCTAGACGTTTTCGGCGAAAATTAAAAAATTTTTATTTATCTAGAAAAATTATTTTTAGTTGCAGGGGTCAATTACAATCGTTTTTGGTCATTACACATACCCCCGAAATCCTACCCACTTTCGAGAAAAAAATTCGAGAAAGTACTGAAATTTTTCGACGGAAAAAAAAATTTCAAATCGTTCGAAAAAAATTATTTTCAGTTGCAAGGGTTAATTACAATCATTTTTGGTGAATATACATACCCCCGAAATCCTATGCACGCTCGAGAAAAAAATTGGTGTAGGTGGACAAATTTTATCAATAATTTGGTTATTAACTTTTTAACGAAGCCTCAGTCAACAAATTGGTGTTCTTGATTTCCGACTTATTTTGGTCTCTAGAATCTCTCATTCAAATTTTTCCCAGGGTTGTCCGAACACCCTGTATACGAGGCATAGAAAAGTACGATGCTCGCAAGTCTGCTTTTTATCGTATCGAAACCAGGATTACCTCTTGAAATGCGGTCTATATCGAACGAAAATGAAAATAAGTAATAACTCCAAGAGTCGATCTCTTCTATTTGGCTTGGCAGATCGACAGGCAGATTACTCGCGTATGGCGTCTCAAGGAAAATAGCCCAGACACGAAAACGCTGATACAGCTCAAGGATAATGAAACGACGAGTACGAAGGACACTGCCATATAAGTTTCTCCGGCGTACACCGTGATATTCTATTGTACTTGCATGGTACGATCAAGCTTGGACGCCATTGAAATAAAGTATTTGAGAAATAAGCATGTATTAATTTGTCGTGATCGAAAGTCGAGTTACTTCATAGAAATGAAATAACAGGTAACCTTTCACCTAAAATTATTTGTTATTTCATTCGAGCGAATTAACTCGAGCAAAAGAACTACTTGAAAATAATTTATTTGTATCTTACACTTGTAAAGTAAAAACTAATGAAGTGTACTCGAAAATAATTATTTAACATAGTCGTTTGTTACGTTATCTAAAATAAATTGTGCTCGAGCCTGACTTCGACCAATATCCCGTTGCACACGAAACGTATGTAACGATAAAAACGAATCATTTGTCAAGTCCCTGAACGAACAGATGGCCTAACGTTCCACGGTCACGTGATCTCATCGATTGCGGATCACTTTAATGGCACAAGAGGCGACATACAACGACGCCTGTGTACCGAAGTACAGCGTACAAAACATGCCACGATACTAACAGAAAAAAACAGAAAATCCACTGGAAACGTTCGAGCGTAGGCTACACGGTTTAACCTCGTGTACGTTCGTCGAAAAATGTAAACACGTTACTTCTCTTGAGATTCACGGGACTACGTGTTTGTAATACACTTGACGCGATCCGTAAACAATGCTAACACCTATAATGCTAGACGGTTGGAACTGTTCTTGAATTTTGTAGTAGAAGAATTCAACGGAGTCTCGAAACGTGTCTTTTCGTAAATTTCGATCCTTTCTTGTAGAACGGAAATTAAAAATGTCTATTGGAATGAAATATTCTACGGAATGTCATTATTAGACCTGAATTCACCCCTCTAAATATCAAAATCCCCGGTGAGACAGCTGTAGAGGGGCTCCCTTGTAAGAACTCGTGGACCCCAAAGGAGGGGGTCTGGGAATCACAGCTTGAGAAAAACAAAGTTAGTTTAATAACGTTAGAGAAGGAATATTTACAAACCTTTCCACTCGATAATTATTTTAATGTTTCAAAATAAAATTTTTCGAGAAACACGTACGATTGCTCGTTTAGTGTGAAGAGGAATGTATTATGAATAAAGAAAATTTGTTTGAAATAAATCGTGAGCAAAAGCATCGAAACTATTTCAATAAAATAGCTAAAATTTTATTGAAAAGATACGGTAATTCCTCTCTTGAATATAGTATTTTAGCGCGAGATTAAAGAAAATTAATCATCCCCACTACTGTTTACATTTCTTTAGCGCGAGCGATCCGTCGCGTCGACTCGAACGACCGGCAGCCGTGGAATTAAAAACTCGTTGGCCAAGCTTCAAAGCGATACTTTTATATTTTTAATTATAAAACTTTTATATTTTTAATTATAGGTTCGTTTAATCATTTCTGAAAAACTTTCAATCGCGTGTAATTAAAAGTAGTCCGATTACCGTCGTGCTTGGACACATTTCCATAGGGAAAATCTCATCAAACATACCGATAGTACTTTCACGAGGATGCATTGAAAAATATAAAAGTTTTCCATCTGCATCGGTAGCTGCCGTATCGATACGCGAGCACCATCGTTTCAAAGTTTGATAAAGTTCGAAAAACGCATTAAGTAATACACGAAAAATGTTTTAATACGATTCAGAAAGTTTTAGAAACGGTACAGCAATTCTTCGCTTAAAGAGAGAATCTTTCCACGAAATTAATGAAACCGACTCATCTCCACCACTGTTTTCAGCTCAAGAGACTCGTCGACCCAAGCAACAGAAATGAAATTAAAAATCCTCTTGCTAAGCTTCGAAGCGATACTTTCATGTTTTTAATTATAAAATTTTTGTGGTTTTAATTACAACTAGCTGCGATTTTAATTTAAAGCAATTTGAATGAAGTAATGTTTGTACTTATTTTCATTGGTAAAACGTTAACAATCTTTTTTTTTATACTACGATACAGTAGAACCACGATCATTGCAGAAAACCGAGGCTCTAAATTAACCCTACACAGCTTATATTCTCTATTGCCTCCAACTTTACTTGTTGCTTAACGACTATCTTCTCCCGATAGTCCCGATATTCGATCTTCAACCCCTTAACGCTCATATTTTTCGGGTTAACCAAGAATGATCAGTTTTCTTTATTGGATTTGTTTCCAAAAATGCGGTTTTTGTTACTTACAATGTTGTATCCAACGTATGTATAATTTGAAAGAAAACAAATATCATCCCTTAAACCATTAGATTAAACAAATATCGTTTTTCAAAGCAGTCAGACTCGGGCATGAACTTTAAGGGGTTAAGCGAGCAAAAATATGTTTTATCTTACTTAAAACTATTCCCTAGAAAAATACGATGTAAACAAACGAAGAAAATGCATTTAAAGTTGATCCAAGAACGGAAATACAAGACGTTCCTATTCTTGGCAATTTGACAACAAAAAGATCAAATTATTTCGTTGTACATAGAGGAAACATCTATTTTATTATTCGACTAATAATAACATATTCGAAGATGTCAATTTACGTTCAAGATAGTATAAATACGATGCCTGATATTTCTAACGTACAGTCTTAAGCCGAGTGAAGTTAAGTTATTAGTTAGCTCGGTACGGCGAATGTAATAAATTCCAGTAATTCAAAGATAAGGGAGAAGGAATTAAAGGTAAATGAACTGACCTCGCATTGTTCGCAGGCGACGGTTGCGTCCCGGGGCTCGCCCTCGCACATCTGACATTGCATTCTCGTGTTCCTCGATTCTTGGAACTTCTCGACGATGTGCTGCATCGCCCTGTATTTGGGCAAATTGTGCGCGCCTCCTTCATCGAAATAAACGGTCTTCTGACAGACGGGGCAGGAGAGACACAAGGTGCCGCCCGACGGCGGAAAGCCTCCGTTTCCGGGCGTGCCGACGTAACTTCCCGGTCGCGAGCTGGTCGACGTGCTGCTGCACACCACCCCGGAATCAGTCTCCGATAGGATCGAGAGTTTATCGGCTTCCTGATCGGATCCCGGTGCATTCGAGGAATCGGTCGTCGACTCTGGAGGCGAGTCGGGCGGCGCTTGAAGATTCACCGCGCACGACAGACAAAGAGCGTGCCAGCAGGGCAATAGCACCGGCTCCACGAACAACTCCTTGCAACAAGGGCATCGCAGTTCGTCCTCCATCCTCGGTTCGTCGAGTCCTCCGCACTAACCACGGACCACGACTCGCGTCACGATCGAGAAACACCGCGCGCGCGCTTCGCGCCTCGTTTAACTTTAACGACAAATCCGCCGGCTGCCAGGGATCCTGTTTCTTCGATTCGATGGCCGACCGACCGATCGATCTCCTTTCCTTGCCGCGTTAAGCTTCACCACCGCTGCGAATTCTTTCCTCCAGCTCGCCTTTCATCACACGCCGACATCAAAGTCCCTGTACACAGGATCGTCCAGTGTCCGCCAAGATAAGAACCGACGCGCGTCGATCTTATCGCTTGTTTACGAAATGTTAGATGTCCTTCGGATCCGCGTCTTTTTCGATTCGTTCGTCACGATGTTTCGCGATACATCTTCGGAATCGAACGGTCGGCACACACGTCGTGTTCGTTGCTTCGATGATCTTTACTTCTTCGCACGATTATCCCTCTCACCTGTAGATCGCACGCACATCGCAAACGAAACTCGCGCAAGAATCGAGTTTACATTTTTTACCGATCGCGTTTCGAAGGGACGCACCGACGCGACGATTCGCGCGTGCACTGTCCTTTTCGTGAATTTTTCTCGTGGTACGGTTAAAATGTTGCGAATACCGTGCGTTGTTGGCTCGTCGATGCACGGAACGTCGATCTGTATGGATGCACGGTCGCCACTCGTCTCGTTTCGATTTTGTGGATACCGGCACGAGAGTCCGAGAAAACGACACACGCTGCGAGACGTCACCGGGTTGACTGACATCGCCGCCGAAGGACCTCTGCGCACCATGGTCGCGCATCATGGCTCAGGGACGACCTTTCCGCCTACCGACCCCCACTACGATCAAACACCATTTTTCCCCAATGTTTGATACTGGGAAAATTATAGCCCATTTAACATTTTTGTTTACAATTAAATACACAGTGGCTAACAAAAATATTCGATCGCTCAGATTTTTCATTTTTAACACACGGAACGTGTATGTTAAACCGAAGTGTTTAGAACAATATGACGTCTACGTTACTGCTCGAGGTCGTCTAGTATTCTTTCTTTTTCATAATTTATGTGATCTTTTAATAAATTTCATACTAGTTTTCGACTTCTGTTTATTAGTTCTGCGATTCTCTGAATAGAACGTAATAATAGAATTCTTGATATATTTTCAAAATACATTTTTGCGTATACAGGATTTCCCAAATTTAAATGCAAAACTGTAATTAAGTACAAAGTTTATAACTTTTTAATTAAGCGTTAAACAACCCAAGTATACTAGCAAAATTTTACACCTTAAATCTGGGACACCCTGTATATCTAAAAACAAACAACAATGTTGATTGAGCTACCATTTTCTCCAGCATTGCATACAGAGTATATCCCGAATAACAAAAAGAAATTTCAAATTCATCTGTAAACAGTTTTTAAAAATCCATCAATGAAGGCCAATTTACGAATAAAATCTAAAATTTGTATTTGTTATTCGGAAATAAAATTTACCCAATTCTGGTTCTCTGTGATCTATTGTTTGAATAAAATTTTGTCCATGTTTGCTGTCTATCTATTCCACACGCACATATCTCGTCATCGTGGCCTTTCTCTTTTGTAGGTTATTACTGTATAGGTTTGTCGAACGTTTACGAAATATTAAAAGAACTAAACAACGAAACTGTATTTCATTCGAACGCGTGTACGTCATGAAGTTACCTATTTATTGATCATAGAATAGTCCGCAAACACTTCATTAGCGAAGCTATATTTCGCTTAAATCAAAACGAATTTGCTCAAAGGTTCACTGATTAACTCCATAGATACTCGACAACCGCGTAATCGTATTGCGATCAAATATGGAGAACTTGTATCTGGTATTGGAATCATTTGACTCGTAAACAAAGCCAACTAGAATATTCCTATTCCGTAATCCCCTATATCTAGAAACGTCGAATTATAAAATAACCTATAATTTCGACTCTACATGATTTTTGCGTTAACATCTTTAAAAGAAACGGGAATCGTTACGTTAAAGCAAACACCCTGTATAAGGTCGTTGTTACAGTCCTGGCTATCGGTTCCCTTTCTCTCTCACCTTCTTTTTAACCCTATTGCCACCTATACCTCTCTCCTACTCTTCTCTTGCCTAGGAAAAGACACAAGACCGTAAAATAGGAACGAAAAGAAAAAGATACGCGTTACGAAATAAGAGAAGATGCCAACTACTAGAGAGGAATGAAAAAAGCAACGGTGGAAGCAAACATATACCGAGTGTAGAAACTAGTCCCTACGTCGATTCGCGTACATTTTGCCAGAGATGATCAAAATTTTTATCTACGCAATAATGAATATTCTTATTTATTTATTATTTATAATAATTGATAGAGAGAATCTAATTTAGAAGACTATCTATCGAAACCTAATTAACTTTGAAAATGTGTGACACTTTCACCAGATTTTACATAGAGTAATTACATGCAAGAACCGTGGACTAACATAATTTACATCTGCTTGCGCGTCGAATTTCCATTTGCAACTTTCATTATCCTTAATTGCTACTCTTGGGAGCTCGATATGAAGAATCCGGTTCATAAATATCCGCTCAGACGACTTATTATTATTCGGTAGAAGACTTAATTAACGTCTAAGATGATAGAAGAACAGTTATGAAACTGTTGCCCTCGATAGTATGCATACTCACGAACTTGACATAGTATTGCAAGCTCACAGGTTATGTTATAAATTCATCTTTCGTGATGCAGATATCAATATGACACGTATAAAGAAATAGCTATGTATGAAAGCCTTACGCATATTTATATACAGAAAAAATTACTACAAACATTAAACAATAAGTTTACATACCTAAATTTATGCCTAGTATTTTTTCTAGCTTCTGACTCTGAAGCAGTGTGGCCAGATTTGGTATAATTATGTGCATTGACGGCAACACTAGTAACGACGAATTTCCTTAGCGTTTAACAGAGTGGTGACACTACTTCCAGACTAAATGAAATCCATTAACTTATGCCTGTTTAAAAATTGGACCATTTTTATGAGGTTTTTGTCACTTCACGTAATTAAGGAACAACTTTCCCATTAATTTTGAAATTTCTCCCTATTCTACACCAAAATACGCGTTGCTTGCCTTTTCAAACATTAAAATCCTTCAATCCAATCAAAAGTTCAGATGTTTCAAACATACGCATGATCTTTCAGGGAAACATTTCTAACCTCACATTATACTTTTGGTAAAGAATTTTTTTCTCAAAAGTACATAGGATTTCGGGGGTATGTCTATTGACCAAAAATGATTGCAATTGACCCCCGCAGCCGAAAATAATTTTTCCAGTAAGATTTGAAACATTTTAATTTTCGCCAAAAAAGTCGTCTACCTATTGGAATTTTTTTCTCGAAAACACGTAAGATTTCGGGGTTACGTCTATTGACCAAAAATGATTGCAATTGACCCCCGCAGCCGAAAATAATTTTTCCAGTAAGATTTGAAACATTTTAATTTTCACCGAAAAATTTGTCTACCTATTGGAATTTTTTTCTCGAAAACGCGTAGGATTTCGAGGGTATATCTATCGACCAAAAATGATTGTAATGGACCCCCGCAACCGAAAATAATTTTTTCAGGAAGATTTGGAATATTTTAATTTTCACCGAAAAATTTGTCTACCTATTGGAATTTTTTTCTCGAAAGTGCGTAGGATTTCGGGGGTATATCTATCGACCAAAAATGATTGTAATGGACCCCCGCAACCGAAAATAATTTTTTCAGGAAGATTTGGAATATTTTAATTTTCACCGAAAAATTTGTCTACCTATTGGAATTTTTTTCTCGAAAGTGCGTAGGATTTCGGGGGTATGTCTATTGACCGAAAATGATTGTAATGGACTTCCGCAACCGAAAATAATTTTTCTAGGAAGATTAGAAATATTTTAATTTTCGCCAAAAAATTCGTCTATTGGAATTTTTTTCTCGAAAACGCGTAGGATTTCGGGGGTATGTGTATTCACAAAGAATGATTGTAATTGTGAAAATTCACATCATTTGCATCGTGTTTGATTAGATCCAGTATCAAAATAAATCAATTTTAGTACAGAAAAAGCTGTCGTTCTATTATCCAAAAATTCTATTGTTGGAACATATATGTATCCCTAATAGTTCTAATTCGAAAAAGTCCTAACCCTAAATCGCACGCGAAAGTAAGTGCTTTTAATGCATTTCCGTTGATAAAAGTGTATATCTTCTTTATTGATCCGTGTTCTAATCTCTGTGTACACACGTAACGCGTGCGTAGACTAACGTTATCGTCGAATGCAATATCTAAAGATAAACGCAGAGGCGCCACATGCTGGACAAGACTATTTTATCAGGCGATCTCGTACGCTCGGGTGGAAACTTTATATCTATTCAGTAAGAAACGAAATGCCTGCGTGGGCAAAATGCAGTGAAAATCATGTGCAATGACACTTCTTGAACGAAATTAAAGGTAAGAATAGCGCCATATATTCAATACTTCTATGTTTGTCGATCGACACACGTGTCTTTTATCGTTAAATAATTACTGCAGTTTCCATTGTACCATTAATTAAAATTCGTTGCGTTACATAACACGATCACGCTACTATAAACGTGCCATTGAAATAATTCTTGCATGGAAATACTACGAACCCCGCACGAAACCGATATCTTTAGAAATGGTAGTCTTTCAGATTCATTCAATCCCAAACTTGAACTTTATACTTGCATGTACGTAAATTGAAATTGATCGAAAAGCAGAAATTGTACGGATTAAAATGTAAACGCATTTTCGATAACCACGTGTAATTTTTTATAAATAATTTCGTAAAAAACAGACGATAATGCGTCGATAAGCAGAACACATCCAACGATCGAATTAACGTGATGTTAGTTATCGCTATCATCGCATAGTCTCGCTTATCAACGTTAAGCAGAGATAAAATAAATATGCCAAAATTTGTCGCAAACGCACATCCGTCTTTTTTAGAAATTCGTCAACGCCAAATTTAATGTGCACAAAAAAATGAGACCAACTATGGCTGCATCCTTGACAAAAAGGATCATACTTCAACAACTTTCCCATACACAACGTTATTATGGATCTGCTTCTAGGTTAGTCGATTTATCGACCTTGAAACTTTTGAAGTTATGAAATACGCTAACGTATTTCTTGTATTGGTTAAAATCGTATGCGACAAATTTTCAGCGTTGACCCATGCGGTACATTTGACCTGATCATCGTCGGCGGTGGCATCGTTGGGTGCGCTACTGCTCGTGAGATGATGATCAGACATCCTAATCTAAAGATGGCAATCGTTGAGAAAGAAAACGCTCTAGCGAAACATCAAACGTCGCATAACAGCGGCGTCGTGCACGCTGGCATTTACTATGTTCCTGGCAGTATGAAAGTAAAAATAAAAAAGAGAAAAAAATAATTACATATTGAATCAAATAATAGAACAACGTTCCGTTAAGAGATTCTTGATCCGGCAAGAAATGATTACAGGCAAAACTGTGCGTGGAAGGTTTAAAGCTATCGTACGAATATTTCTGCAAAAACGACATACCTCACAACAAGGTTGGGAAACTTATAGTCGCACAAAATGAACAACAAGTTAAAAGAATAGACGACCTGTTCGATCGGGGAACGAAGAACAACGTACCGGATCTCGTGGTGGTTGAGAAAGACTGTATATCGAAATATGAGCCTAAATGTCAAGTACTAAAATCAACGTTGTCTCCACTTAAAAATCGAATCTTTCTCAAACGAAATAAAACATGTGTATATTGTACAGGGGGAGAAGGCATTATGGTCACCGTGGACAGGTATAGTCGATTGGAGTGTAGTTTGCAAACACTTTGCTGAAGATTTTCGAAAGATGGGCGGTCAAGTATTCTTAAATTACGAGGTGACCGGATTCACGGAAATGGGGGAGTCAAAAGGGCAGGATGAATTGGTTCCCATTTCGGTGCAATCGAAAAATAAAGTGCGTTATTTTTTCTCTAGGTTGTTTTACAATACAAATTTTGCTGTTACATCGTTACGTAACTTCTATTGTAGTGTTTAGCGACAAAATACGTTCTGACGTGTGCTGGTTTACACTCGGACCGATTGGCGGTTATGACCGGATGCGATCTAAGTCCACGAATAGTTCCGTTTCGCGGCGAGTATTTATTACTGAACGAACAAAAAAAACATTTATGTACGACGAACATATACCCTGTCCCAGATCCCAGATTTCCATTTTTAGGTGTTCATTTTACGCCTAGGATAAATGGTGACATATGGCTTGGTCCAAACGCTGTTTTAGCATTTGCTAGAGAAGGTTATCGGTACGCTATAAATCGAGCAAATCACCAAAAAACCTATGTATACACGTAACATTTAAACGTGTTATAATCGATGACCGTACATTTTTAGATGGTTCGACATAAACGTTAGAGACTGTATAGAAATGGCGAAATTCCCTGGATTATATAAACTTTGTTTCCGATATTTTATACCGGGATGCAAAGAAATGATCAAGTCGATCTTCTATCCACTCGCGGTAAGAGACTTGCAAAAATTTATTCCCGAAGTATCCTACAAAGACGTGAGAAGGTAAGTACGAAAATACATTTACAATTTCTTGCCACAATTCGATATTTTATTCTTCCTTTGTCTATTGTTAATAATTATGCAGAGGGCCAGCGGGTGTTCGAGCACAGGCGCTGGATAATAATGGAAAATTAGTCGATGATTTTATCTTTGATTCGGGAAAAGGTAGTATCGGTAGCAGAGTGATGCACTGTCGTAACGCACCTTCTCCGGCTGCCACTAGCAGTATGGCAATTGCTAAATTCATTGCTGACAAATTGGAAAATGATTTCAAATTTTAATAAGCAGAAAACGAGACTGGAAATATAACAATCAGTCTGACAATTAGAAAATTATCATCTGGGAGGTATCTACAATGAAAACTGAAAATTGTGGATCCGAATGGATTTAAAATAAAAAAAATCTGTGCTATTTGATGACAAACGTTTGCTGCACCATGCATTGAAACGAACATACTTTTAACTGTTTTATACTAAATTTCCTACTTAGTATATATATAATATATATATACTTATAATATATATATACATATAAGTAACGTATTTATGTACACGCATTTACATCCAACTCAATCATAAATGTTTAAAAAATATTTCGATTAATTTGTAATCGAATTAAACGGATTTGAACTTTCCATCATGACTTTCCATCATTGATAAAACGAGTCTTCCGCATTTATAATTGTGTTGTCAAAAATTATATATGGATCGTTTCTAATGGCTTGCATTCTGTACTTTTGTATAGAGAAATAAAATAAAAAAATTTCAAGCATATAACCGACGTTTAAAAATAAACACAAGAGACTAGTATATAAACATTCTTCAATAATACGTAACTGTAATAACATGCGTATAGAGTTGTTTCATATTATTCTAAACCCGGTTCCCGATATCATAAGATGAGAATTTGCGAAATCCCAAGCTGCTGTAGAGTGAAATCCCATATTTGAAAGAACAACTCCATACTCACTTAATGCAAATAGAGAGTAGACTGCAACGAAATAATCAATTTTTTTAATTTGTTTCTTCTCGGTTTCCCTTGAATATATCCAACTCACCTAGAGGTTCGCAATACTTGTTATGCCTGTAGAAAAAATAACATGCAAACAGTATAGACAACACGTTTAACATCAGTGATCTTCGTTTCCATTTCATGGAAACATTTTCTGACGATTCCCTTGTGCTGTTACGGCAATTTCTCATAATAAAATATGCTACAAGCATATGAATAAAAGACATTATCAGAAACATTATAAAAGACAATTTGTGGAAGGCTGCAAGAGAAATATACGTTAGTTTCTATTCCCAGTGCTTCTACAAATCTATATATTTACCATAATTTTCGTCCGATGTCCAAAAGCTTAAGGTAACGAGAGATACATTTTCAACGGCGTAAGTAATTACCGCAACATTACATATAGTTTGTGCCCATTTATAGATATGTTCCTTGTAATAACGGTAATACATTATTAATACTAATATTCTTATCAATGCTTGTAAAGCGATTGCAATTTTCCATATGTCTCTCTGTGGTCTGTAATGTCCGATAGCTGCCGAGACAGATGGTAAAAAATTATATACCTAGTACAAAATTCTTATCTTTACATTGACCTTTTGTGACATAATATCCAAAGGTGTTATTACATAGTAAATAGGAAAAATATAGCCATCACAAGGCCTTGTTATGCGGGAAAAACAAATAGTATTTCTGAATAATCAACATACCTTGCAATGCGTGGAAGTAGAATGTTCAAAATTGTATACGATGGACCAAATAACACAGAAAGTAAATGCTAAGAATGGTAAAGAGACGGTAAACCATGCTAATTTAGAGAAGGGTAAAACAACCCGCGCTTTCGACATCTCGTCTTCCACTAACGGGATATACTCAGACCCTGCTCTTGCCTTGCTCATCGTGTTATATTTTAAATTACAATGTACGTCATAGGATGGGAGTTTGTTACTCCTAATTGGCTAAAGTATAAATCGTTTTATTAGTACACACAACGGGTATGTCGATTTTTTTCTAATTCTTTCACTCGTTGTTGTATGCCAAGAACCATATTGAGTAGAACAAACGTTCCCGAATTCAACGAAAAGACAGATTAACGCGTCAAAACGACCGAAATCTTGTAATATTGACATTTTTCAAAGTATCAAGACACGAACGATATCATCTTAACTGAAGATCGATCGCGCGTTTTTCGTTCTGTACGTATGCATACAGTATTCCAACGCGGGCAACGACATCGCGTGGCTCGTGGTGTAAAAATGCGGTAAACCAGTGGTTCTTAATTTGTGTGGTCCACGGATCCCAAGGGGACATATTTTGGCGGGGAAATATTCATTTTTGTTAACCCTTTCAGTACTTTAAACATAACGATAGCTATTGAACTGTAATAAATCTACGTATCATTGCTTTTCAAATCTCTATTACGCGTTATATCGAGGAGTTACTGCAAAAACATCTAGAAATACTACGGAACAAATCTGTCCTTTTCTGTCTAATGTAAACTCTTGTTTAGCTGAGCATTGATTTCGAAAATGGGATTCGAATTGGCATGAATTTTATTCGAGTACCAAAAAGAGTTCATAGCAAAAAAAAATTAAGAACCACTGTCACGAACGTGACAAGATCATCTGCTGCAGATGTTGTTGTCCATGTTTCCGTTATTCGGCACTAGATAGCGTGAGTTTACCATTTACGTCGCGTTTGCTATCAGCTGTTCTTCTATTTTTTATGTGGTTCATAGTACTCAATCTCTTGTAATTCAAAAATTTAGTTCCACGCAGTGTTTGTATTAACAAGCATCGGTTGTTTGCATTAAAACGATATACAACGCGGGAAAGATATCAACAAACGTATCAGCACGCAAATATTTTCAACGGAAAGTTTAATATTTTGAGGTTAGATTTTCTAGCGGTGAAACGGAAGATTGTGTACTTTGTGGCAATAAACTATCGTGTCCCATTGTTCGTGTGTGATGTGAAAACAACAAGAAACCTTCTGCGAGTATTAAAACATGTGAGTACAATTTTTATCTTGCTAATCTCCTATGGTAAAGGAGAATTTTTTTAAACTTATCTTTATTTCGACCTAAAATGTATTTGTTGCGCTGAACGGGTTAAACAACGCTATGAATAGACGTTGGTTATATTGGCGAAGATCGAAAGCGACAAAGAGATTGCGTATCGACGACCGTGAGAAATGTTTCTAAAACATCGAACACGTATCGATGCTACTTTGCACTATTGTATTGTCTCTATTCGTGTTCGTTGTACGATACAATAAGCGTCTTGATACATTTTCACCTTTGATTGTCGTCATATTCTCTAGATAGGTGTGCTGCATAGAGAATAGCCCATGAGAATCAGCACTCAAACGTACCGTATCGTACTGTTTCATTTATATTGTATGCATGCATGCGCTATGCACTTTAACTGCGTATGAGCCATACAAGTTTCAAACTATTTCATAAGAATAAGTATGCCAGGGAGAAACAAACGATCTAGAATGATTTGCATTCGATCGGTTTTCTAGTAAATCTTAACGGTGATTCACATTCTAGTCGCTCTTGCGATTATATGCAATAAGCATCGATAAAACGGTTAATTGATACGCGGCATGAAGCAATATCGATATTAAAACGGCACACAGTGGGCTAGAGTCGAATTTTAGCTATTCAAAAGAAAGAAACATTGTGGGTATGGGGATCACGATAAACATTCCAGTTTCGATCACATCAGACGCAATGCGTCGAGACGATGTGCCAGAACCGCAATACCCCCCCATTGCACACGAAGGTAAGCACGAAACTACCCCCACCCCCCATCTCTCCCTTTCAACCATGTTGATAGCAACCTCTTGTACTATACAGTGTAGCAGTCTTTTATGGGCGAATCCGCTCGAAATCGATCACTTTTGTACCTTCGGGTCATGTATTTTTTTCGATGATATTTAAATATATTGTAGCCAGTGCGAAATTGGAGATTGAGTTAAGAGGATATTCCCATTCCAAGCTGTCGTTTTATACAAGTTACATGATGTCTGTTATGTTATCTTTGATTTCAAGTTTCATACAGTTACTATACATACACCCATGGGAAAAATTCCAATGGAAGATTCTAGAGGCCAAAATAAGACGAAAATCAAGAATACCAATTTGTTGATTGAGGCTTCGTTAAAAAGTTATTAACGTTTAAAGTTCCGCCAGTAATGAATTTTTTTCTCGAAAGTGGGTAGGATTTCGGGGGTATGTCTATTGATCAAAAATGATCGTAATTGACCTCTGTAACTAAATATAATTTTTTTAGTATGATTTGAAATTTTTTAATTTCGTCTAAAAATTTCAGTACCTAGTCGAATTTTTTTCTCGAATGTGAGTAGGATTTCGAGGGTATGTCTAATGACCAAAAATTATTGCAATTGACCCCCCCAACCGAAAATAATTTTTCCAGAACGATTTGAAATTTTTTGATATCGTCAAAAAATTTTGCACCTTCTCAAATTTTTTTCTAGGAAATGAGTGGGATTTCGGGGATATGACTCTTCACCAAAAATTATTGCAATTGACTCACCCAAACGAAAATAATTTTTCCAGAACGATTTGAAATTTTTTAATATCGTCGAAAAATTTCACACCTCGAATTTGTTTCTCGAAAGTGTTTGTAAACGCACAATGCATCTTGGCGCAAAGCGTGTATCTCCCCAGTCGATTGGCAATGGTAGCCAGCCGCGATTTGCGTAATTTACCCAATCTGACTAGCCACGGCTACTTCCGTTTGTGTTTATAAACAATGCTGAGATCGTTGATACTGCGATACCTTGTCTGCTTGTATCAAGGACTATTCAATGAAATTGCCAGTGTTTCTGAAACGCTTCCAAAGTCGAGTCGTCTCAACGAAACGGTGAAATAATTATCGGAATGCGAAGGATTAAACGTACGAGTGCACAAGTGCAATTCGTTGCAGTCGCACGCGTCGAACACGTGACCATTATGCGATCGAATAAGATAAACTGACCAGTCCGGTGTAGGTATAAATATTTTGGTCGCGGGAATGATGCATCGTCGATTCGGAAAGCGTCGCGGTGGATGTGAAAAAAATTAATTGTTCCGTTGGTTGGTAATCGTACAAAATGGTCCGCGTTTCGCCGGAGAATCGGAAATATCTATATTTGTCCTGGCAAGCAGAGGCTATCGGCTTCACGCTCGAACGAAACCACCGGTATTACCGTCACCAAGTTCTATTCGTGTCAAACAATTTAAAGTAGATTATGTATGTATAAACCAACTGATTTTCTCCGTCGCTCTTTGATTCCTCCTCTCCTTCCTTTTTCCTCTTTGCAGTTATGTAAGTGCCATAGGCAGGCATACGCGTCGATACATCCGCGAAGAGGCGACTCAACAATACCGAGTTACTTAACAAAGTTATATCGAGACTTTGCCTTCGCAAACATTTTTCAAGGCAATCTGTAGTCGATAATTTGAACGCCAAGGGGCCGATTTTATTCTTCCTTTTCACCTGCTTGCACGAAAATAACTGGACACTGTCGTCGAGGAACGGTCATTGGCATTTCGACGCGTTCGTCGATCGATCATTCGTTAACGGAGTTAAACATTTCGATTCTCGCGACGATGCACAGTGTGTCCATGGACAAAAGTCAAACTAAAGCCTATGTCATAAATTCTTATATCCAAAAATGTTAATAAAGGAACGTAACGTAACTTCTACTGAATTTACCAAACATTATTCGAACAATTACGTTTACTTTTTCGGATACGCGGTAGTATTTATTTTTCCTTTTCGAGGACTCGTGTATCCCGTAAAAAGGACCGGAACCAACGGCTGAAACGCCACGACAAATAAATTTATTCTCGTGCCAGTAAAGTTCCCTCTTTACGGCCTAATAAGATACACCCTTTGTGTGATAAAATTACTAGGAAACCAGAGTGAAAAACGTAACCTTTCGTTAACATCTATTACTCTTTCCTTATTGCTTCTTATCGTGTACTTGATTCAACATTGATCTTATATTTAACGGTGGTCGAAATCGGAGCCTCCTGGAAAGCATCCATGAAAAGTGGAGCCAATCGCGCGTTTCCGGGAAAGAAGAAATACGTCACTTCCCCTTGGGCTTTCCCAATTAAACATTCTTTTGCGGGCATTCGCATAAAGATCACAGTTTGTGGATAACTAATTAGATCAGGAAGAAGCAATTTATTTTTCACAATATTTATTACATTTGTAGAAACATGACACGTGCTACGATTTTGCCGCAGTGTCCGTAGCATGTTATCGTTCGTGGCGAATCGCGAATCGTGCACGCTATCGTGACGAGTATCAAACACGCTAATTCTCGATGAAAACAACGAAACGAGCGTTCTTTGCGCGGACGTTGATCGGGAAACAATTATTATATCACACGCGCGATATAATTCTCACTCTTGATCGTAATTTCGTCGGTTACAAGCTTTCCAGAATATTGGACGGTCGGTGTAGCTTTTTTTATCGCAGTCTCGACACATTACCGAGAGAAGAGCATCGTCGGGGAAACGACGAGACGCTTGGCTTTGACGCTTTTTCTCGAATATACAGCGAGGAGCAAAACCGAACGCACGCGTGGACTTTTAGCATAAATAATATCTCATTCGATGCTCGAGTATAGAATCTAAGGAAGAAAGGGCTCTCTGATAGGTATAACACATTGGCTTTCCGTGAAAAACAAACCTATCATTTGCTAACGATTTCAACTTGAAAGATCGAAATCAAAATGGCAGGCCACCGACGATTAACGAGGACGAAATTGCGAACTTACCCAACAGAATGCAAAATAGACGACAAGTAAAATGGCTAAAATATTACACATTACGCATACACCGGTTGCGTAACGTTTAAAAGACACTTGATACAACAAACAGATATGACGTCGGATTCCGCACAAATTATCGGGAAAACGTTTACTCGACCGTGTTCCAATTTGTGATTCAAACAACGAAATCCAAGCTCTCGTTAGAATTTTACGGGAATTCACGTCAAGTTCGAGGCAGAGGATTTTTGCAAACATAATCCTTCGAAGCACTGTTCGACTTTGCTCGTTACCGAGCGTTTCCCTATCCATCGTTGTAACTTTGCTAAGTGTTTGAATTTCGATATATCGCTTACGAGGGGAAAGTTCTAGACGTCTCTCAAAGTTTTCCATGAAATTTTTTCGATATGTTCGAGAGGCGATCCTTTATGAAATTACAAAGTAACTCGACGCGGTTCCTCTCCGTTTTTGAATAAATCAATGTTAACGTTTTCTTTTCAAGTGCTCCTGAAACGGCACGTTATCCATGATGAATGTTAACGTACAAGAATAAAAGAACGAAGACAACGAAATCATACCCATTGAGATAGATACTAGAATCAAATGATACGTAATACTTAATATTGTTTAGTGTTACTGTTAGTAATGAACATTTCTCTTTTGCTTCCATTGTGTAAGGTAAGTGTACCTTTTGGACCAAAATTAAAAAAAAGATTCGAATTTTGTCCATGAAAAATCAGTTTCCAGAGCAGTGTGCACCGCGCGGTGGTGCGGCACCGGAGTGCAGAGCGGTTCTGCGGCAGGGGTGAGGTGCAAGGGTCGCGTGTGCGTGCGTGATTCAGGGAGGACGTGCGCCTGCGCGGAACGTGCACTGTAAACGCTTCGAGATCCGCGTGGCGCGAGTTAGAAGTGGCTTCGCGCTCTTAGTCTCGCCTCGTCCATTCGTTCATTCTCGTTGTCTCGTTGTCTCGTTGCGTGGGAGAGCCCCGGAGATCCGTTTCCAAAGTCCGCGACTAGGGGTTGCTTTTCTCAACTCGGCGGTTTCCGACCCTCGCGGAGTAAACGGCGGCCGCGTGGCCGCGAGCTTCGACATTGGCCGGCGCGTCGCGTCTCCGAACGCTCTCTTCGCTTTCCGCTTAATTTGTCATTCGACGTGTAGCCGCGCGACGATGGAGCCGCTCGTCCGGCCGTACCCTCCCCATGGCATCCCTCGAGCGCAACATACTCCCGTTTCCGTCACGACAGCGTCCCCCCGCCTCTCTTGAAACTCCTCGATCGCGGCGACGAACGCGTTCGTGTTCGATGGAACGCTCGCCGTCGAGAACGAACGTCGAATCGACGGCAGGTGGGAACACGGGAAGATTACGAACCCGTTGATCGAAACATGTCCGAGGAGATCGTTGCCCGACGCGGGACCTCGACGAACGAGATTCTCGACGAGAACGGCGGAAGGAAACGGAGCACCGCGCAACGAAGATGGCGGATACTCGCGAAAGCGTTGACCGGTTCGCAGGAACCGATCACCGCGGACAGGGACGACCAAGTCTCGGTCCGTCGTTTCACCAGCTTCGATCTGTTGGTGATCGATCGTTTGGAGAACGCGCCCGACGATCCGGACTACGGCTGGCACGAGTACTCCGCCATTTTGGAGAACAAACCGTTCAGCGTGCAGATACGCCGTATAAAGAAAAGTTTCACCGCCAACGAGCTGATCGGCTTCAACAACACCGGGAACGTTTGCGTCTGGCCGTCGGAGGAGTGCTTGGCGTATTATTTGTTGAAGAACCGAGAGATCTGTCGGAACAGGAGAGTCCTTGAACTCGGCGGCGGAATGAGCTGTTTGGCTGGCGTGATCGCGGCCAAGTACTGCGATCCCAGCGGCGTCACCGTCACGGACGGCAACGTGACCAGCGTGGACAACGTCCGTTGCATCGTCGCTAGGAACGGCATGGCCGATTTCGTCCAGTGCCGCGTCGTTCAGTGGGCCAAAGCCGCAACAGCGCTCAGAAGGGCCACGCAAGCTAGGGCGTTCGGGAATCCGCACCCCAACGGCCTCCGAGTTAAGGTGACTTCACTTTCTCGCACGCGCGAGCGCGAGCGCGATCGTCTAAATTTCCACCAGGGGTTGCTTTCACGCTAAATTAAACACTAACGAGGGAAGTATCCCAACTGTCAGATTCGGAGCTTTTGTAAGTTGATAGCGTCGCAGGTTCCTAACGATATGCCTGAAATATTAGTAATTACTCGATAATTCCATCCCTTATGTCGATAACCGGCTACCAGGCTAAATCTCGATGAGACCAAAATCGAACAGTTGGGCTACTCCGCTTCTAAACACATTTCGGATCTTGCTCGCGTTTCAATTATTTACATACATAGATCTATCTAGAAAAATAATAATCTACCAATTGTTATTAAGTATATCTTTTTGCTCCGACCTAGATCGCCCACGTTTCGGTGATCTTGTACTTTGACGAATATTTCTTACGCGTTCCTTCACGAGTTATCTCCTAAACTGGACGTCTTTTATGGATTCCGAACCATTCTTTCATCATACTTCCTCGAGCAAGATGTCTGGGTTAATAATGAATACCTTCGTTCCCCGGGAGAAAAGCTTCCACCGCCGTTTCAACATTTTTCGTAAAACGCAATATCAAGAAGTATGGTGATCAGCAGCGCTGGCAGACCCCATATTCTTCGTACGGCAGACCATCATACTAGGTTTCTGCACTGTTATTTGCTCTTCCGCGTTCCCTTTCCATTTCCTGATTACAGATTCAGAATCCGAGGTATTCCGTGCAGTGGTAAATCTAGGGGAGCCCCGAGTAATTAATTTTATGCTTTTCCAAATATTTTTTAGTCTCTCGTCCACCGCGGGTAACAAAAAATTCGAGAATCCCACCCTCTAGGAATTATAAACAGAAAACTCAAGCGTTAATATTTTTTCAATCGAAGAATGACTAACAATCGTATACAATTTTTTGAAATTCTCTCTGTACCTTCGTTCACAAGAATATGTATTTCAAACGATTAACAAAAGCTGCAGCGGTGAAACGAAATTAACGCTCTGTCGAAGCGTATCGTCCCTATCGTATAATACTAAGATCCAGATGGCTGTACTCGCCATTGTTACTGAGCGCTGCGAGGACTGGGGCGAGAATTAACGATAACCCTCTGTAATAAAGATTCTTTTCAATACGATCGATGAGTATTAAGTACTCTCGATGACACTTATTATCGAAAACATTGAGGTTGTCACTGTTCGATAGAAACCACGAGGTGGTGAGTGTTTTTCCATCCAGATAAAATGGGACACGATAACTTTGAGTTAATAGACAAGTACTATACCGTGTCCATTAGCATCGCAATCGCATAGAAATATTTCCAACGATTAATTTAATTCGTAAAGACTCAGTTCCCAGTACATTTCGATCGTATAATAATATTATCTCCGAGAGGGTCGGAAAATATTTAGAAAAGTATAGAATCAATTATTCTGAGATCTTCTAAATCCCCCACTGCATAAAGTACCTCGAGTTCTGCATCTGTAACCAGGAAATGGGAAGGGGTCGCGAAAGAGTAAATAATATTGTCAGACACCTAATATAACGGTTTACTGTAAGAAGAATATAGGGGTTGTCGAGACTGCTGATCAATATAGTGCTTTATACTGCGTTTTACGAAAAACATTGAAACGATGATAGAAGCTTTTCTTCCGGGGAACGAAGGTACCCATTATTAACTCATACATCTTGCTCAGGGAAGCATGTAGAAGGTATGGTTCAAAACCCATGGAATACATCCAGTTTACGATCGTCCAGGTACGATCATTTAGTTCTGATCAAGAAGAAATACTCGGGAGATCAATTACTAGGGCGAAACTTGACGTTTAAACTTTGAGTAAAAAAAGAGTCTCTGAAGAAGAAACGAACTATAAATATTTTTAAAATTTTAAATCAAGAATTCAGGACCGAGGAAGTTAAGTAAAATGTTTTTTTTCCCAAGTATAAAAAAAACTATTTGGCACTTGGCCCCTTTGATACTTCCACTCTACAATCGTCGACACGGTCAGTCGAAACGCGTCTTCTGGCATTATCTCGCGTGGCGCGGGAACCATTGCCAGCTCATTGTGACATTCGCGACGCGAATCGCTTTTACCGCGAGCGTTCTCGATTAATCCTTCGGTAGTCGCTTCTATATGGTAGGTTCTGGCCACCTTCGAGACTAATTTAAGCAAGAACGAACGATGCACGTTTTTTTTTTAAATAGAGACTGTCCAAAAAATTCAAGAAATATTCGTCGACCGAGACCTACCAGATCGTTCGCTACCAGACTACTCTAGGTTTAATCGGTACAGGATGTCACGTTTCGTGAAAGGGAAAGAACGAATAGGATTTCCGGGCGCCCATAGTCGGCGTAATGCAGAGAGATCTGGTTAATTCAGACGTTTCCGGTTCCATTTCTACCTTACGTCCGGTCCCCGGCTGTTCAACGTAGACCACTCCTTTATTTTTCTCGGCGTACAGTAATCTCCAGAACAATTCGAACAGTTTTTATATTGGACCGCGGGGAAGTCGAATAAAAATTACGAAACTCGTATCTATATATTTCTATTTCTATTTTCTATTATTTTTATATTTATCTTAGTAGTCTTTGCTGATCGAAAATGGAACGTAAACTCGATCGGATTACCCGGATAAGCGAAACGCTAATGATTTCGTTTCGGTGGATTCTGGGATTACTGTACATCTAACAACGCAAGAAAAGCAACTTTTGGTTAATTCCTCGTGCCAGTATAAACGTTTTTACGTAGAGCTGGACCGGAAGCGGCAACGACGTGGCCAACAACGTCCTGGAAAGTCTGTACGACGTGATCCTGTGCGCGGACTGTCTGTTCTTCGACGAGGCCCGTTCCGACCTGGTGGAAACGATTTACGGTTGCCTGGCGAACGACGGCCTAGCGTTGGTGATGGCGCCCAGACGGGGCTCGACTTTCCAAAAATTCGCGGAAGCGGCGGTCAAACGGGGCTTTACCGCGCGACAGATAGATCGTTACGATGGCAAGATTTGGTCCAGGCATCTGGAGTTGTTGGAGCGTAGCCAGGAGTATTGTCCCGATCTCCATTATCCGATACTTCTGGAGCTGACCAAGCAGAAGAGGACGCCGCCCGGATGATGCCCATCGATCCTCGACGAGGACAACGATGACGACGATGACAACGACCATTTCGACGAGAATTTTGGCGAAACTCGAACGCCCAGGCCACTGTGCCTCGCCTCGATTTTCCGCCGCTTTGTTCCTTCGCATCGGCTTAGATACTCTTTATCTTATACGTTCGTCCTTGGAACCGTTTTCTTCTACTTTTACCCTCCGTTCGTGGAAAAAAAAAAACAACAGATCCTACTCGTTACGTTTCATTCCAGTTCGTTCAACATTGTGATATAGGAATGGCGGGACGCATCCTACGCGCGTACAGTCCAAGACCATCGGAATCGTTGGGAAATTATCGAACCTAGCTCTATTTTGTACCTCTATAGTTAATTAACGCTTAAGGATTTCACACGGTTGATCCCCGCTGGCGTTACAACTTTTTAATCGATAAAAAGTCAAGGGCTTCGTTCTCTCAAAGGACACTTTATATTATTAACGTAATAGTATTGCAATTCACATCAATTTTACCAAAGATAACAATCGTTTCGAACGGGACATTGGAAGAATTAGAACACATTTTCGACAAATTAAGATCGAACTAGTGATTTCATCGAACGCTAGCGGGAATTAGCTGGCTTTACTCGTCGCGAGTAGACGGGACGAGTCGTGAAGCGATAGTATTCAAAGTACCTGATTTTAGACTGATAGCATCGGAGAAATTGAAATCGCAATCCTCGCAACAGTAGCAGTTTTTCATTTACCGTTCTAGGCGATGGAGAACTCGTGTTAGTCCGGTGATTCTTAATCTTATCAAATTCTAATTTCTAACTAGTTGGTAACTAGCGTCGAAAATTAGTCGAGACGATTAACAATTGAAAGCAAGAAGATGGTACGTTAACACTAGGTTTACGGACACTCGTTACGCATATTTTTATTATAATTCGCTACGTTGACAGTTGCATTAAAATGCAGTTTTTCTTTTAATTAGAGGATACATCCATATCATTACATCAATTCAATTCAACATAAATTGCTAACAAATAATATTTACGAGTCCTATAACGTTAAGTTTAGAATCTGAATGCGTCAAATTGACGTGTACCGTAAATCTATTGTTAAGCTACGAAAGGTTTAAGAATCACTGTGTGTAATCGATGCTCGGCGATCGCGTGTGTTACATAAATCTCTTACGGAAGATCGGTTATAGGAAAATGATGGGATAAACGCGACGGGAGTTGCAGAACGTAAACACCTGCATTGCGAGGAATGACACGAATTCCTATGTCTTCGTAGACGATTACGAGTTGATCAGCCTCCGCTTGACAATACCACGAGAGTTCGCATGAAACCTATATAGCTTCTTTGGTCGCTAATACCGATGTAATGCCGATGTAACGCGATCGTTACGTTTGTCAAATGTTCCTCCGTTTCTTCGTAGTAAAGACCGAACTTATACGGCATAGATTTCGATTGAACCAGCGTGTCCCATCGTGGGACGTTCGAGGGACGATCAATTTCAGGGATACGTTCCAGCATATTCGAGGGTCGGGGAGGGGGGTCGTTAAAATTTTTAAAAGGTTGGGAAACGCTGGATTAAACTAACCAATCGAGGGTCCAAAATGCGTTGGTAGGGAAAATCGATACCACACGATTTTTGTACGAACACTAGAAAAGACTTTCTCACGTGGTAGTTGGTCGACTGCCTATTGTGGTCGCTATTTAGTTATTACATATTTACGGAACGCGCTACGACCATATCGAGAACATCGATGCCAAAGTTCAACGCGCGTTTCACCGTGGGCCTTGTTACTCTACTCCCTATCCCGACAAATTAGTATACATAGACACGCGTGCGTATAATATTTAGTCGTTTATCGATTTACTTATTGTAATTTATTTATTTATTTAGTCACCGTTTGTTCGTTTGCGTGCCGGAGCTCGTGTCGCGCGAATTCGCCAAGGACGGAAGGTTCTTGTTCAGCAAAAACAGGACGCACGTGCACGGCTAACTTTTAATGATATCTGTACAAATTTTCCTTTTTTTAACAAGGTAAATTACATATAGCCAATTTATTATAAAATTTCAACTATGGGCATTGTACATATCATGTAATATTGCATGTATCTAGTCAATTAAAAGTGGGCTGGTTTCTATCGTGTCCGAAGAATGCGTTGGTACCATTTTTTCGAGAGATATAGAAATTACCGAAAGTAAACGTTTGTATGTTCCATGATTATTTCTTTCGTCAACCAGTGTTTGAATCACTTACATAAATTATTATGAAAGTTAGTCGTGCATTACTCTAATTGTCCTGGGTGTAGCTACCGAATTTACAAGGATTTTCTTATTCCTTAACACGTTTTTAAGCTCCGCCGCGACCGAGTTTGCGACACCGACACTGCTGTTACCTCGAAGGACCAATCTAGTTAAGTCTAGTCATATCTAGTCGACGCTACCAAATGTCCATTATATATCGCGTATCTACTACCTGTACCTCTACAAAGAACGACGCGTATGTATTTCTACGTATGTACCAGACGTGTAAGGAAATATCAAGGATAATAAAATATTTTCACAAACGTCGCGTTCGACTATCCGATTTCTTGTTTATGTGTCGAGTAACGAGCAAGTCAATTGCTTAAACTTTCAGCAGAGTCCCTTCCTTATCACTTTGCCAACCACACACGTTTCGTAAACTGCAAACGATAATACGACGTAACTTTTATAATACGTGGATTAATAACGTAAAAGTGACTAAGAGAATCCACCTAACGCTTGCAACGTAACTGATCTTTTTCATCTTAAGTTGCATAAAATTAGTATTAATATTAAAATTAACTACTGATTTACGATGTCTGGAATTCCCCGAATTTATAGCCGATAAAAGGGAAACGCATGGATCGCGAACGCATCGACGCACGGTCCTTTGGAAATGTATTATTAGTACGCGGTAGATGTTTACTGACCTTCCCCTATGTAGAAACGCAACACGCAGCCATGTATCGCGTTCTCATCGATTTAGAGGACGCTCCGGTTGCTCTATTATTAACCATTCAAACTGCTAATCAGTGCTACCGCGTTGAAGACAATTTTCAACGGCGACTTCTCGTCACCTTTTTATCTTGGCAATCTACTTCGATTAATGTCCTCCGTCCGCGGTGCCAGATACAACAGGCGCTACAGGGGTTCGAACCCCCTCCATCGGCCAAAGAAAATCTTCAGCCAAATGTCAGCTGATTTTATTATTCTTCGAGAAATTTTTAGGCGATTTTTCGATCGTCTAATCCATATCGTGTTTGGACTCATTTTAATTGGGAGAACCTCACCGATCCATCGATGCTATTATTATAAAGATAACCTGTAAAATGTAGGAATTTAAATTTTTCAAACTGAACGATCTATTCCTTCCTCGTTTACTACCGCTATTCTGTTTGCCACTCTAGGGGCTCGAGTTCCAAACAATTCCTGTAATAAAATCGTTACCTGGTCCGCGAGAGTTTCAACAACCCCCGAGTTACATAAATTGAAGCGATCATTAATGTATTGGCGTTAAAGCAACTTTCATTACGTTAGACAATGTTCGAGAAGTTGTTGCTATACAGGGTGTTCGGTCAACCCTTGGAAAAATTTTAATGAGGGATTCTAGAGGCCAAAATAAGACGAAAATCAAGAATACCAATTTGTCGATGGAGGCTTCGTTAAAAAGTTATTAACAATTAAATTAAAAAATTGCAAATCGTTCTAGAAAAATTATTTTCGGTTGCGGGGGTCAATTACAATAATTTTTGGTGAATAGACCTACCCCCGAAATCCTACCCACTTTCTAGACAAAAATTCAGTACGGGCGGAACATTAAACGTTAATAACTTTTTAACGAATCCTCCATGAACAAATTGGTATTCTTGATTTTCGTCTTATTTTGGCCTCTAGAATTCCCCATTAAAATTTTTTCCAGGGGTGGCCGAACACCCTGTATATTTATTATTATACGTTTCCGTCGTCTTTAGAAACCCTCTTCGAGCAAAGAGTACACAACAGACCTATGGAATTATGAATAATCGAAACAACGACGAAGGAAAAATTACATTAAACAGAAGTTGAGCATAAATCTACGAGATTTAATTGAAAAACTGCCAACACCCCGGAGATTAATAAGAAGCAGTTCGATCTTTACTATCGATTCTCCATCCACTCGAACGAATATCGTGATCACGATCTCATCGACGACGCTCTTATTACGTGGCGCGACATGCAAATCGTTGATTCGAACGTTTCTCGGTCGCGCTGACTTGGCAGCCTGTGCTTAAACGAGCTCGGAACAAAGCTTATTGCCAATGATACGACCGTTTGACGAGCGACCTTGCAATTTAATATGATTTACGTCCCTTACGCATTTAGTACAGGATCGTACATCTTACTATGAAACGTACACGGTTCGCGACAGAACTTACATTGGACTTGAGTTATAAGAGGGAAACGTCGTCGAATCACGATAACGAATGAATCTCGATTAAACAGATCTTCCTCGCGTTAAATATTACTCTCTGACGCGTTCTTAAACGTCTAGACCCCAGACTTTGCGAGCTCATTAATAATACTCGCAGCGATAATTAAAATTATACGAGGTCGTCGGAGCTAAAGTGGATTAACTCACAAATTTTTCATATACGAGTTAATGGAACGAGATTAACGCAAATCAAATATTCTTGTTATTTTTTTTATTTTTCCAAACCTGGTACGGTAAAATTACGATTATCCAGCATACTCGGGACTGAGGCAATTCCAGATAATTGGACTATACTTACGTATGAAGTGATAAAAAAGAGGAATTGGACCATTTTTATGGAGTTTTTCTCACTTTACGAGGTTAAGGAACAATTTTTCAAACTTTCTTAGAATTTCTCCATATTCTACACCAAAATACACGTTGTTTGCATTTTGAAACTCAAAAATCGTCCAATCCGTTCAGGAGCTATGACGTTTTAAAGATACGCTCGAAATTATGGAGAGACATTTCTGGTCTGAAATTATATTTTCGGTAAGGAATTTTTTTTTCAAAAATGGTTAGGATTTCGAGGGTATGTCTATTCACCAAAAATGACTGTAATTGACCCTTGCAACCAAAAATAATTTTTTTAGAATGATTTGAAAAATTTTTTTTTCGTCGAAAAATTTTCCCACCTTTTCGAATTTTTTTCTCGAAAGTGGATAGGATTTCGGGGATATGTCTAATGACCAAAAATGATTGTAATTGACCCCTGCAAACGAAAATAATTTTTCCAGAACGATTTGAAATTTTTTAATTTCGCCAAAAAATTTCTACACCTATCCCTTGTCAAGTTTTCTTAAAACTGCGTTTTTGATTTATAATAAATTTGTTGGACGCTCTACGGAAACGTTAACCTAATTTTATGTTTCGCTCGAACCAATTAGGAACATATCTGTTGTTCGTGACACGAGATTCATATTGATGTATGGTTGCAATCATAATGTTCCAAAAATGTAACAAATTGCAAACCTTGTGTGTAAGTAGTTCAATTCACCCCCAACGCATTGTTGTTTTTCAATAACAATATGCCCTAAACATGGAGGCATTTCAGCTCGAACAACTCGTGGAGGAAACGTTTCCTCGCGATGCCGGATGTCCTCGCGGAGGATATCATTGGTCGTTGTTTCACGGTTACGTTATCGCGCCGTCTCGCATCCTGGATAGATCGAGCTGACTGATTCATAATATCGCGAAAGAATTCGAAGAAACAACGAAGCGAACATTAAACGGAAGCTGTCGGCTGTTTGTTGATCGGGATCGTCGAACCTCGCTCGCGGCGTAAAGAAACGCAGATGCTGACGCGAAAATATTCCGAAAATATCGTTCGCCGAGCAAAAGAGAAGCGTGTCTGGTATGAAAGTAAACCATTAGCGTGACTCTTTTTCGACATTTCGCCGCGAATCAAGGGAAAACAGAACGGTGGCGTACGGATGAAAAAAATACATGGAATCGTATCATCAACGTCCATAACTTGTCTCCAGGAGACGGCTAGGATTTATGTATCGAGCTGTCGGGGGGCACGTGTCCTTCTAAATGGACTCCGAAAGCGTAACTCAAAACAAAGATGGACAAGATTTAAAACGAATAATAGACAACGAATCAAACCAAGACTCTCGTTTTCTAAATCCTTTTCAAACAATCCTAAAACCATCATTTGTTCGGAAGAAAACATTCGAGTTTAATTCGATAGCCAAGGAGGAGGGTTGCCTTGGACGGTTGGTGGTCGTTTGTCGGTCATCGGGTTGCCGTTGTCAGTGTTTCCATTGCTCAGGGGTAATCCATATCGGCCGATGCTGCATCACGTTCGGTATCTATGATCGTTGTACGCGTATTGGCTTCGCGCAAAGGCTCTCCACGGACATTGAGGGTCTTCGTAGCTTGTAAACGATATTCGCGATACTTGTTACGCGCACGACTCATCCGTGTTAACCCCTTTGCAGCTTAAATTGCACGATCGAGACGAAAAGTTTGGCCCATCAAAGACGGGCAAACTGTTTTAAAGTAAACGCTTCAATGGCCGCGCCTCGATAGTCAAATGAACGATGTGGCGAGTAAAATGGTAAAATTCCATGCACGTGACAGCGGCTGTCAAAGCGTTAAGCAGCGAAACGTTTAAAGCACGGTCGTAGTCCTAGCGATGGGAGCTGTTTAGTTTCGTTTTACGAAACGTCTCCCCCTTCGAGGCGGTAACACGCGTCTCGCCGGAAGGTGTTTACAACCCTCCATGGTAAAATTAGAACGACTCGTTCCTTTTCCTCCCGTTTGCCTGTAAAGCTATAAAACGATCTAGCATGAACCGTTCCGACTGCGATAACGTTTCAGAAGAAACGCCATTTTTCGACTGACCCTCATGCGATTCAATCTCCACGGTGATCGGTCTTCCGTTAACAGGTATTTTATTTCTTTCAACCACTGCGTTTATTTGCAATCGATCCTCCTGCTTATCGAAGATTACGAGCAACTATGTTGCGTGTTTGGGACTTTATTTGGAAAAACGTTGAGGAAGATCCAATATGCGATGTCTTTTAAGTCTTCCTGACTGTTACTGTTTCGGTGTTGCGTCGCGATCCATTGTTCAGGACGTTTCCACTTCTCGTATGTCACAATACGTTCCCGAAATGGATCATGATTCCGTAACAGTAGCGTCAAGCAGACCTCGTAACGTTAATTTCGCTGATGTTCAGTCGGCTCGTGCGGAATCCATTGATCCAGTTTGCCTCCCAATCGCAGGTGGTTGGAAATAGTTGATTCCCTAGCGTTGTACGTGGATGTGCTCCGATCGAATCTCTAAATTGGCGATCGTCGAGGAGGAAAGTCCGCAAAAGACCGTCCTGATCTTCGAGGCTCTCCTCATTGTTGCGATGTTTGTTATACCAAAATTAATCTGTGCAATTTCGACAGCCTTTTGCGTAAATTTAAAATCGTGTTAAAATCTTTGTTCGAGACGATTACTTGGTGGGGTTAAAATAAAGCCAATCTCAGGCTTTCGTTAGAGGTCTGCTCAAAGTTCCAGTTGCAAAAGTAAAGTTTATGGACAACCCAATATCAAAGAACCGAGGACATAATCGTCGCGTTGAAATTGTATTCGACTTGCTGGTTGACAGCACCGACGATATAAATGATACTATTATTAAACACGTGTACGCGACAGGAAGGAAGAACGGTTACAAAATTGAGAGATGTGAATCGGTTAAAAATATTTACGCGAACGATCGATGGGGAAAACAACCGTGTGTCGCTAAACGTCAGACAGCTGCCAAGCCAAACAAAACCGTCAACTCGCTCGTAATCCGCAGAGGAACGAGTTATCGTCGATCCGCGATAAATACGCAGGTATTTTTATTGTTTCACAGATGACCCGATTTTTTTAACTACGTACCAACCCTTCAGTCGGGGTTGAAGAAGTTTGATGCTCGTCAACGACGTCCACGAAGGCACGCTTCGTGTTCTACCCGTGCATCTTCACCGCCTAAAAATAAATCGTTGCGTAAAATTAAGGGCGTGCCTCGTACATCGTCGTGGAAATTACATCTCATAGGTGCCAATTGTTCTTGGCTGGCTGCTCGAAATTTATCGGGGATATTTCTGCCCGGTAACAAGCTAATTCCTCGACGTTTGAATTTCCTACTTCGAACTGCCAGTCGGAGATGAGCGCCACTTTATTCGAAGATAATAGACGGCGATTAGGGGAAAAATCTGGCGCAAACTGGGAATTCGTCGCGTAGAATGTGTTTAAATAATCGTGGAGAGATGGATGGTACTATAATAAATCACACTTTACTTTATAATATTGGGTTGGACCGGAAGTTGGTGAATTTTTATTCTAAATAAAAGTGGTTTATTTAGTCAATGACAGAATTTCCATTAGTCTTTATTACTTTCTCCCTCGAGTTTTTTAATACTGTGAAACATTCAATAAATCTTTGGAGGGGGGGACTGTCGACAAAAACGACTTAAACGTGGGCGAAACCGTGGGTAATAGCTAGTACGTCGTATTTTTATGTGTTGTACCAAAAAAGACCATACGTGCAAGTAGTATTGGGTCAGACTGCGTAAGGAATAACTACTCGAAGCTATCCACAAGCTACTTACTACCAGTAAGTTACTTTCTTTCTTTGCGGCGAATAAATCCATCGAACAAAAATGAAACTAAATTAATTACGTAAATCAGACTTGCCCTAATATTTGCAACCACTCGATACGGTTGGCAGTTTCGAAGGGAAAAGACAAACGGCGAGTCAGACGCTTTGGTTTAACGATCGTTAAGGTCGTTATTGATATCCGGTTCGTTCGAACTCGACCTTTTTATTAATTGCACCCTCTAAAACCTTGGCATCTTTAAAATTCTATAGCGATATTCGAGAATTTGAATAAGTTATGGCGCGTCGAAGAATACGACTTAAAATTTTAAAGCCATTTTTCTCGAAATGACTTTTCTTGACGCGATGATAAAACCTTCCGAAAAATAACGAAGATTGGCTCGAACTTTCATACACGCGCGTTCAGAAAGCTTATGGTGCTAGAATTAATTATTATTAATCACCGTTTCGAGTGCAAAGAGTTAATAAAAAACAAGTATATCAAATTGACAAATTACGATGTCAACTTTGGATTTCTTACGACGATCTGTTACCAACAAACGATTCATTCTGTCACTCGACGAACTCTCGGGATGTCGCGCGGGGACGTTGGGAAAAGATTCGACCCGTTTTGGATGCAAACGCGTGTCCCGATCGAACGTACGTGCCAAAAAGCAAGCACGAAAATATACGGCGGCGTTGGCCGACCACGAACGGTATCGTGTCTGACAGTTCTATTCGCGTGCAGAGTCTGACCGACCGCCGAGAACTGCTGTCGATCTCGAGTCTGGAGAATTTTTACCCGATGCGAACATGAACCAGCTTAATGGCGCCTACACGGAGCGCGCAACCACCATTTACTCGGCGTCGCGAAAACGACGATCCCGTGACTAGTCGAAATGATCGTCCTTTTCCAAGAGCGTTTGGTCACGGAAAACGATCACCCTTACCGAAGTACTCGTACAGGATACGCTTGCCTAAATCGTACCCTCCCCCTAGGGACTTTTGTTTTCGGGGGCAAAGCTATAAAAAGAAGATCCAAGAACAAACGACGAATGATCCTTCCTCTTTTCAGGGTATAACGTGTCTCCCTCGAGTGGGAGGGATGGAAATCTGATCAAGTTTAATTACAGCGTGTGTACACGTGCTGAGGGAGTCCTAAGATCGTGGAGAAGAAGGAAGGGATGCGTTTGGGGCGCGTCGCTCCCCTCGAACGGCAAGAATTAATGGTCCCGCCCGTTCAGCGTGAAATACTCGCGATACAACGAGGTCGGTCGAACCGTATTTACGATGCACATCTAATAGGTTTGCAACCTAGGCAGCTCTCCCTCCTACCTATCTATAGAACGGTGTCGCTATTAATACGTACTCTATTATTAATAGAGCGCGGCGTTGTTGGGACAGTTGTGATTTCCCCGATCCACGATTCGCGTCTTCTCTTTTCAACCGTGGATGCCCCGCTGTCTAAACTCTGGACTCTAGAGGCAACACCCGTGTTGTCGCTGTCGACATACGTCCCACGATACAGACAGCCTCACAGTCTTTAACCCATCCTTTCCAGGGAATTGACGCGGCACGCGCGATTTATCGTCGTCGATGTGTCCCTCGGCGACGCCAAACGATGGAAACATCGATTCGTGACGTCGAGCGTATTAAAGTTACGAGTTCTACGCCAGCGAAACCGAAACGATCACCAGAAATCGAGCAATCAATAGTACCCGCTTATACGATGGATTCTTTTCCCCGGTTATAAGCGCGCGGAGTCCTCCCCACCCCTGCCACTGTCGCCTCGAGAGCCTATAACGCGAGGCTCCAGCGTTCTCGATATATCGCGTCCGAATCGACTTCAAGTCGAATTCGAATCGACCGGCGGACTCGTTTTTTTTCGTCTTGAAAGCCAACTACCGTATCGCGAAGCTACCGTTTAGCCTGCGAGTCGTTCGAACGAAAAGGATCGCAGCGATTTCTGAACAAAATTTAATATTCTCGCGCGGAAAATGGAATTGGATCGGATTGAAATGCGCACGATAGCAATCGTCGTCGAACCATCCGTGCTACTTTCCGCTTTGTGATTCCTTTGTGCGCGTAAGGAGCCACCAAGACGTTATCGATTCATCTCCATCGGGAGAGCGAACCTGTTGCTAAAAGCAAACGAGAATAATTTCGCTCGTTTCTTTGTGCGTCGCTGTCTTTTCTAACCGTATCGCGACATCGATTTCGAAGATTGGAAAAGACGAGACGCGTATCATCCGTAATTTTAATTAGATCCCTGCGGGAGTGACTTCAGCAAGAAGGTGGAACTGTCGTCTGAATACCGTTCAACAAAAATAAAATCAAGTCCATGTGGATGCACGATAGAATAATAATAGTCGCGTCTTTTTTTAACGTAGTTTATTGAAGGGCAAGGTGAACACACCCCGTCTAAATTAACGAGATCCACTCTTTTCATCCGAAACGACTGTGTACAAGACTAAGCACAACCATAGGGATCCTATCGATAGAATCTACAACTCCGCAAACAACCTTAATCACAGGGTAAACTTTCTTTCAACTCGGGGAATTCTTTCAGACGCCATATTGACAGAACACTCACGAGGGAACATATCGCGAACTGTCGGACGCTGATTCCGATGAAACTTTGCACGCGTGCTCGTTGGCTCAGCCAAAGAAAAACTTGTTGCTATTTTTCGCTAACTGCGACAAAAAATAGCATAATATGGTACATAAATATGTACCCATCATCCCTTGTAAGAAACGATTTGGTGTTCGGAATTAAGGTGGGAAAACATCCCCCTTTAAAATGTATCGACGAGAGCAACGATTAATAGTGTCAGCGTCGTGAAAACGTATTTTATGGGCGAAAAAAACGACTTTCTTTCGCATCGTGAACACTCAGGGGCAGTCTTTACAGCTACGTGCAGTAGAGTATCGCCTGGCTGGGACACGATTTTTCGAGGTCGAGTATATCTCAAGGTTACGTCGGTGTCTCGTCTAATTACCGGCAAATTCGCAATATCAAGAATCGTCTCCGTTTTATTCGTCATCTCAAAATAAAGGACGAGATTCCATCACGATCGGTGCCTAGTTTTTATCGAAGACTGGCGACTTTGTTAGAATGACGTACGTAGGACGTAACTCTAGAGGAAACCGGAAGCCAACGAAGGTGGAGGTCTAGTGACATTTGGGGGGAAATATACTCGCGCTACACGGGTCACTTCGAACGTTTACAGCTTGGTTAATTTTACGAGTTCGAACAAATCCTCTTTATTATTGACTTTTTGAAACCGTATTGCCAGAATAACCCCCATAAACGTTCCTTTATTACGCTGTGAATTTACGATCGCGTGCATCGGCGGAGCAAGGTTTAAAGCGTTGATCGAGCGACAACGTTTTACAAATCGCACAGATGTTTGCGGAATAGAGAAAAGGAGGAAAAAGCTACGACAATATCGTCGTTTAGCATCTAGTCGCGAAAGGTCAGGCTCGCTGGTCGTCGATCAGAGTTGGACAGAACGTAATCTGATTAATGATCGACGATTAAGAATAACGGTGCCAGAAATTATTATTAAAATGAATGTTCACTGTCGATATTGGTTCCCGATAAACGAAAGAAAATTCTGGCTATCGACGGTAGTTGTTCGTAACTAATATAAGATTTAATAAATAATGAAAGTTTAATCGTTTGTAATAATTTTTCCTTTTCCCGCGCTAGTAGAACTTGGATTAAATTTGTTTGTCCAGTTAGAAGCGTGGTGCAACGTTTCGCGCCTATGGAATGGTTTCCAGTTAACCAGAATCGAATCCGAAGATTAGTTTTTTCGCTTCAATATCCGATACGCTCAATTAGCATTCGTTCCCGTTCCAATTACAATCTCGCGTCGTGGTACGCGTGTGCTCGTTATGCGGCCATTGTTGTAAACTAAAAATATTTAACGGAAAAGGAAAGAGAGAAATGCCCGTTTTTCCTGCGCGAACGAAAACGAAATGTATTATCTGGTTTCGTTGTTCCAGGGCGGACTATTGGAAATCCCAGGGTCGTAAATTCTGCGATTTCTGTAAGTGTTGGATCGCCGACAATAAACCTAGCATTGATTTTCACGAAGGTGGCAAGAAACACAAAGAGAATGTCAGCAAGCGACTTAAAGAGATACACAAAAATAGCACTAAGCAGGCAAAACAGAATAAAAAGATCGAAGAAGACATTAAAAAGATGGAAAGCGTAAGTTCCCTTTCTTTATGGAGCATGTTCTAGTCGAAGTTAAGAAACTAAAGGAAATCATATTTTAACGCTTTAGGCAGCCATGGCTGCTTACTTGAAAGACGTCGAGAACAACACCAGAGACATGACCGCCGACAGGATAATCGAGGAGAAGAAGAATAGGGTTGAAACGAAAGAGGTGTGTATTTACTGTTCTCTGTGTAGAATGATGAAAAAATTTATTCTCGAAAATTTGATCGTTTCAGACGCCGAATTACAATCGCATGCCGATGGCCGCCCCAGAAACCGTGCCCAGGTTTAAAGGTAAAAGCTATCAGGTAAGCAGAACTTTCGCGTTCACCTTAGAAGAGATTAATGTTTCGTTATCCACGAGTGCGATAAACTTTCGTCAGATACGCTCAGGTGTCGGAACCTTTCAGTTTTCTCAGGAGATCGACCCCTGCGATCCAACTTTATCGCGAGGCACACCGGAACATCATCCCAGAATTCAACACAACAGAACGGAGAACAAGACCACGGGAAAGATCAAAACGAACAAAGGTAAAGGTAAAGGGAAGAAAAGCCACGAGGACGATCGTCCCTCGAAACCAGTCCAAAAACTTTGGTACGAGGCTCGCAGTCCCGAAGGATACACTTATTATTGGCACATCGAGACCAACGGTACGTCCAGAGATCGAAACAGCTAACAAACTTTTCCAATAGGGTAAAAGACCCGACCACTGTCATTTCAACGACCAATTCTAACAATACTGCATAGGTTTTTCCTTTTATTCGCTATATAGATATCCCGTTAGAATTTTAGAAAGAAACTTTTCCGTTTTGGTGATTTTTTTGTTTCTTCGTAACGACATTGTTATTTTCTGCAAACCCTAGAGTCCGTGTGGGAGCCACCAGCAGAGGGGTATCTGACATTCGCGGAACAAGAAGAGGAGGCAAAGGAACAAGCTCTTCAGGAGACGTTGCTAGAGCAACTGGAGCAGGAAGAAGCGGTTGCGAACGCTGACATTCTTGAAGAGAAACGGGCCAACGCCGAGAGGGAACATTTGAAGGAACTGAGAAAGCTCAGAGACACACAACGACCAAGGAACGACGAAGCTGACGATCAAGTAGAAACGACAGAGGAGGAGAACCGGCCGTACAGAAGAGACTACAGCATTCCGGAGAAATCCCATCCTTACGGTCCTTGGCAAACTGTTCGAACTACGTAAGTATCGATTAAAGAAATAATTACTAATATACATAATATACGAGGAACAAGTTTCTTTATTCTCGATAAATTCTTAATCGATACCTATCAGAGAAAATGATTACACGATTTGATCAGAAATCAACTCTGTTTAAATGGTCAAGTACAATGTCGATATTTTCCTAATAACACATTCTTTATTCTCTGGTTTCAGGGAAACGAAACCGGTGGACTTGCAGCTACCGCAGCACAAGCAAATGCAGCTTCCGGTATTCGGGAAAGCGGAAACGCTGCCTCCCGTGCAAAGGACCTTCAAGGAAAAAACAGTGACGCAAGTCGACACAGGCGACAGCGACGAAGACAGCCGACCAGCGACGTTCAAGAAACGAAAAATTGGCAACAAAAACGTACGGAAACGATTGAACGATGACTGATAGCCACAATGACGCGACCGTTCGTCGCGATAATGAAACAATGCTCTGGAATCCTTCCAAAACAGCTTCGACGTCTGTTTCGTCAAACATTACGCTACGTCCATTCCGTCAAACGACGCATCGTTCAATCGTTCCTTCCGATTACATCGTCAATTAACCAGTATAAAAATTCAAAAAACCATTGTGAGTTTTTTTTCTTAAATTAACTTACAACGACGAACACAGTGTACGCGTACGAGTGTATATACAAGGTACATAAAACAACAACGAAGAGAAGTTTCTTTTCGGTCTGCGTGAAAACCATTAATCCACCTGCTAATCCATTCTAAATCATTTTAGGCGCGTAACGATTCGAATCGTCGACGGAACACCACGCGTGTTCTTTGTTCTAAAATGTTCATCCGCCATTAAGCACGAATCGTCAAATTTGTTCGGCTAACGGCATATTTTTGTCGACAATGTTGCTCGACGTGATGTATCGGTTCTTGTCGTGGGAGGAGGGCAGTCCGTTCAATCGATCCAAGATCAACTGACGCGGTTGACCCTTCGTTTCCGGAATGAGCGCGAAAACGAACGCGAAAATGATCGCGCAGAAGGTGCCCAACAGAAAGAAACAACCGAACATGCCCAACAGAGCGACCATGCTTGGGAAAAATTTCACGATGAGGAATGCCGATAACCAAACGGAGAACAAACCCAACGACAAGATCAAAGTGGATACGTCCCGACTGAGTATCTCCGAAGACACCACGTACGGGCCAGGACCCAAACCCAAGCTGTAAAGGATCATGTAGCTGGACAACGTCACGATTGGAATCCAAGTGAAACTACTGGTGTCGTAATTAAGAGTCTGCAGGTAGCAAAAGACACCGAGGATGTAGTGACAGGCACACATTCCCGAGGAAGACATCAGAAGCAAAGGTCTTCTACCGAGTCGTTCCATCAACGAGGTGGACAAGTACGAGCCGAACAGTTGTATGGCGCCCACGATAATCGTAGAGGTGTTCGGGGATAACGAGCTTCCTGACATCCTGAATATCGTCTCCGTGTAACTTACCTGCGAAAAGAAACAGAAACGTGTACACTTTGTTGATATCTTTGTTTATGAAAAAGCAATTTGTGAAAATTTTGTTCCCTTACCATGGCAAATATACCGCAGAGCTGTTGTGCAGAGAACAGACCCAGCGTAATGATCAGTCCTTTGACCGTTGCTTTGTCTCGAAACAAGTCCGACGGAACGATCGATTTTCCTGATACGCACAGTTCCTTTACCTCCGCCTGCAAACGCGATAGCTCCCGCTGCACCGTTGGCTCGTGGCCGGCCCTCAACCACTTTAGGGATCTACGAGATACGGAATTAGAGCAAACTCAATCGACAACGGACCAACTGAAAATTAGACCTCTTGATACAAGGATAACACCTAAAAATCATGCAAAATGTAATCTGATAAATGGTTATATGTAATGGATATACATATGTAAAATCTAGTGTTAATTAATTTTCCCCTCGAAACTACGCGCATATTTTACATATTGTTACGTTCGAATATTTCCCACCGCGACTACGCAGCCATTTCCTCGAATTTGCAACGCTCGGTGTTTAGTCTAAGCCGCTATCCTCGGATCACAGCCGGACACACATGGTGTAACGTCATCAGAATTTTCCAACAAAACTTCCATAGAGTAACAAACTTTCCGAGTATAAAATCAGCAGCCACGATCGGCAGACTGATTCATTCCGAGTGATCGAGTTTCAATTCCCACTATGTTATAGTAAAATAAGTTAACGTTAAGCTGCATAAGACACTTTCGAACAAAATGTTAGAGATTTTAATAAATGGAACGTATCTTCCAGATCTCGTCTTCTCGTGCGTTATCTTTGGAATCAAGAGCCCTGGCGGAAAGCGTCTGCTCACCTCGCGGCTTCGGGAAGCCGATTACGTCGTATCAGGTACACGGGTGATTCCGGTAGGAAGAGAACGAACACGAAGTAAAACAACGATATCGCGAAGGCGATGATAGCGAAGACGCGAAACGAGAACAACGCGCCGAGGATGTATCCTAGCAAGATGCCACCGTTCAAGAGCAAGACCAGCAGGCTGCTGAGCATGCCGCGTATTTCGTCGCTGGAGATCTCGGAAACGTAGCGTGGCACCACGTACAAAGCCATCGCACCGCCGATCCCCGAGAAGAAACGCGAGATGAACACGTGGACGTGCTCGCTCGCGAAAATAATCAACATCCAACAGGCGGAAAATGGCAGAGCCGCCAGGCAACCGGCCAGTTTCCGCCCGCACCTCTCCGCTATCGCACCGACGACCAAAGTGACGAAAGCACCCGTCAAGCACATGATCGCGGTCAACCAGGACACCTCGTCGTCCGTCATCGGCTCGCTAACCGCTGGAGAATCCGCGCTTTGCAACAACGGTGTCATCGGCGACTGCCATCCTATCGCCAGCCCGTACGACAAACACGAAATATTCGCTGGAACATAATCGCAACACGATTATTCGTTCGCTCTGCGTTTCCTCCATTAACTCGGAACCGACGATGGAACAATGCAATAATTCTTCGAGTCTTCAGTTCCAAAAGAATCTACTTCCGTATCTACAAGAATTTCAAATAGGAACGATAAATAACTTCTCCATTGAGAAAAAAGGACTTTGAAGATTTATTGCAGTTTCTGCTACGCAAAACGAAACAGATGCGACTCGATCGCGCGAACTTTAGCTACGCCATTGAACCCAAGTAATTTTTATTGATTATTCCAATATGTCTTGGTCGTGAAACATGGAATGACTCTTGGAACACTTACGGACAAGTGCGACGATAAACTGTCGAAATTTTCCGGGTTCCCCAACTTTCGTCTCCTTCGTCATGATCTTTCCTTGTTTTTTTTCCAAACAATCGACGCCAGGTTCCAAGATTAATTCGAATCGGATAACTGATGCAACTGTTTTCTTACGTATTTATCATCGAAGCGTAATCAAGTGAGTCAAGGGTGCGAAAACGGTGTCGATTTTGTTGACTCCGCGTTTATACCGGGAATACTGTCCTCGCGATCGATGTCCCCTTTACTACCGAAGGTTCGACCCTTCGTTGAATTTATACTGATCGGAAAGCAACTACTTAACGAACTCGAACGAATCGAATCTGCAATTCTTATCTTTCGCCTGACTGTGCATCTATGTACTCGACAAACAGACGTGGGGATGAGCGAACGCGCATCTTCGCGATCCTATCACCATCTTCGACGCAATGCCTGGCTTTTCTCTGAAAATTCAGTGTGTGCCATAAATATACCAACCCCCAAAAATTCGAATACACTGAGCTTTCTGTAACGTAGCATTTCCTAAACTCTGTTACGCACAGAACGCTGCTGTCCCCAACAACTACCAACAAAGATCCAACTATGAAACACATGACAGAGGTTAATGATGAAAGGGACTACAAGAAGCATTGTAGTAACGGTATCTGCGAAGATTAACAATGATGTACAATTTGTTGTGAATCCAAATTTGCATACATTTCCATTTCTTACACGGCGTTTCGTCATTCTTCGATGTAACAGTCACCCGCTTTCAAATTTAATTTCCGATTTAAATCTGCGTGATCTAAGAGAAAAAATATTGTCTTGCCATTGCCATTATCAAATATTTAAACGTACTCCGCCTATGATTTATTATCGTTCTATTTTACCGACTCCCGGTAGTAAAGCTAATTTACGACAACGTGAGAGACAGCTGAGTTTTCAAACGAACGGTTGCTTAAACTTAATTTATACGCCACCCGTATACGCGTGGGGTAATTTTAGCATAGCTATCATTTAACAGTATACACCATTACATGACATTTCGTGCACCTAATATCGCAATTTCTAAAGAATGGGTAAAATTTCAACGACTCGAATGATTTCGATTTTAAACTTTTAACAGTTTTAGTCATTTAACTTTAAATTTATCCTATGCTATGGTTCAGTTGAGCTAACTACTTTTGTAATTGGCCACGAAAAGTAATCACGATAAGCAGTAATCAAGCTACGTTTGAAATCTGCAATCATAAGTCGGTAATTTCCAATTAAATGAAAATTACTTTCTTTTTTATTAGAACAGGTGTCCATACAAACTATTCTACGTCTGAACCCAAAGATAAATATGTTATATGCTACTACTAAAAGAAGACTAAGCTGGTTGACATCCCCATTTTAGCAATGACGAAGACCGACAACGAGCTATATCAAGACCGAACGAAACAGATAATCGCAGCATCGGCGTAATAGATAGGTACATAGAGTGGGGACGTCAACACAGCTTTAGCCTTCTTTCCGCAGGCACAGTGAGTATCTTCTACAGCCAGATAACAGCAAAACAGGTATTTAACCTCATAAAAACGTCCTTCAAATTCGATACACGTCTTTTAATACGAGATAGTGACATTACTTCTCGATAACTGTTATCAATTCAGTAGAACGAATCGATGTTGAAACTTGACTTTTACTTCCATTAAACATGATTTCTGTGAGATTTTCTATATGTTATTTGTCAGCACTGCCGTATTAGGCACACGGATGACTGCAACGTTAATTTTCCTTTCTACGCTTTTCAAAATTTTATGAACTGCACTTCTATTCGTCAATCTAGTCGTTTCTTGTTTTCTTTCGAAACGTTTTGCAAACTGATATCACTAAACGTCAACGAACGAAAACAAAAATCATTCCAAGCTTCTTTTTCTTTACCTATTTTAACATTTAAACAACCGTCTATAATATCACAGAGTTTTAGATATGACTCCCAATGGTTATTCAAAAAATTCGTTTATGCTCTTTTTAACAGATCATTGATCGTTCTATTTTTCTCCAGGTCATCTTTTGCTGTTTACAAACAGGTACATTGTTTTTCCTCTGCCTTTTATATTGGGCTTGACAAGGGACATGGCATGGAGTTGCAATGGAACAACGAATCAGGAAATGGTAGAAAAACTAAAAGGCAAGTTTTATGAAAAATATTAATCTAAATTTTAATTTTTATTTAGTGGACTATATAGAATTTGATCATGGAATTATATTGCAGATGCTGGTATTCTAGCGACAGACAAGACAGTGGAAACTATGCTTGCTGTTGACAGAGCAAAGTATTTTCATGGACCAGACCCCTATCTTGATCGACCAAGGAAAATCGGATTTAACGTGACAATTAGTGCTCCCCATATGGTAAATGATCTACTTTTTATAAAATCTTATTAGCTATGCTATGGAACAATGATATACAAATTCTATGATTGCTCTGCTTTATTTATATAGATTGCCTGCATATCAATAAATTAGATCCATTCATAACACATTTTTAGTAGGAAACAATTTTGATCGCAACCATGTCCTATCGATATCTATCTAGTTTTATCCTGTTACAAGGACATGTTAAAAGTGTAAGAGTACAAACAGTAATATGGGTTTTGCAGCACGCGTACGCGTTGTCCATTCTGTCTGATCAACTATGCGATAATGCAAAAGCACTGGATGTTGGCTCTGGGTCTGGATATTTGTCAGCTTGTATGGCATACATGGTGGGCCCTAACGGTCGTGTGGTCGGTATCGATCACATTCCTGAACTAGTAGAAATGGCCACGAAAAACGTACGCGAGGATTTTCCTCATTTCTTCAAAGAAGACCGTATTAAATTCGTCGGTAAGAAATATTAAACTACTGATGCGTTGCGAATTTTATTCACGAATGGTTGGTGTTCTATAATGTTAAGAAACTTTCGTCTATTCACGAGCTTGAAAACAATTAATATGCTCAAATAAAAAAATACTCGTAATTCACGCTCGTGGAGTAGGTATAGCGTACCTTATCACGAAGAATAAAATCTGACTGTGTTCACCAATTGCGTGACTTTGCTGTGCGTTACACAAGGTGTCTCACGCAACTGGGGAAAACTATATCTTTAAAATGGTTTAAGATACAAAATGTCATAAGACAAAATCAAACGGCAGCGAACATTGGCATCGACGCATTTACAAATGAATAAAATTACATTGAGTCTGTGCATCGTTCGATGCCGTTTAATTTTGCTTTATGACATCTTTTTGTGTCACCAACAATTTTAGAGATATAACTTTTTCCAGTTGCGTGAAACATCCTGCATAAAAGATAGACCGAAGTCTATCTACAGGTCACTGTAAATGCGCTTAGTGGGAGACGGCAGATTGGGATATGCTGCTGACGGACCCTACAACGCGATTCACGTTGGAGCAGCTGCATCGACTTTGCCACAAAAGGTATAACGGGAAATTAAAATATAAAACCTATGTAATCGCAACTTTCTATAAAGATTGACTATCCAGCATAAACAGTGTATTGCATATTGCAGTTGATAGATCAACTAGCTCCCGGAGGACGACTAGTTTGTCCCGTTGTCATTGGAGGTTTCCAAAGGCTTCAACATTTGCTTCAAGTGGATAAGAATACCGACGGCACGGTCACACAGAAAAAGTTAATGGACGTTTCTTATGTTCCTCTAACCGATTCTGCTACTCAATTAAATAACGATTATTAGTTTACTATTTTAAAGATTTAGAAATGATTTAGTTAGTTCCCAACGCTTTAAGATGACTGTCGAGGATAAGGAAAATCATAAACAAAATTTAAATTAATAAGGTACTTTCCTTTTCCATCCATAGGACGATGCTATTGAAATAGCGATTTTCTGATAAAACGTGTGTCAATAAAATATATTTTCTGTATCTCCCTGTTACATTCTTAAATTACTAAACTTGGGAGATAAAAGGAATCAAAGTTCCTTTGATCTCGTTTAGTTTTGCCAAACAATTATTTTATCAAAAAAAAAACTAGATAACGTTGAGAGTACGTGATGCTGCAGGTGCAGCAGGTCCTAGGATCGAGTTGCCTAAACTGGTTCTTTAACAAAATGAAAGTTGTACGAAGAGTTACGATTTAATAAACGATCGAAGAATTGATCGTTTTGAATCTGATGAAAAAGTCATATTTATACTAAACTATACAAGGCGGATCGCAGCCATTAGCTCATATTACTTACTATGTAATTAATTATCAAACGCGAAAAGTTCTCATTGTTCGCAACTCTAAATGGAACCATACAATTGATGCAAATTATTTGCAACTTCAAGTAGACAAAGAAACGCGAATAATTCGTACTTCGCAACTCACATATATTTAAACACAACTACATCTGTTTGCAATGTCACACTAATTCAGTGAATAGTTTCTCGACTGACCGCCATCCATGAAAAGAGGACGCTAAAATCACCTCTCAATTTGTAAGTCGGTATGACAGTCAATTTGGGCCATGAACGACCATAAGGTGTAAGGTCTTACTCGTATGTGTCGTCTGTGGTAGGCACGTTCCTCCGAACCCAGTTGTTGAGGTTAAGTGAAAAGTGGTGGTGTTCCGATAACAGTATCGCAGCCGGATTGTTTTATGAAGTGTCACGGCAATTAAAGTTCTTTTAATTTTAATCGAGGCTCACGAAATCGACGACGAAATAACCGGCTGACTTTAAATGACAAGTAATTATGGCAACGTCTGGTTCTAATAGAAAGCCAAAAGTCATAATTTTAGGAGGTAAGTGTACCGTAGTCAATTTCTATACGATAATACAACGGAAGTGATAAAACAGAAAGAACAAAAAAACATTTTATCATCGAAACAGGATGTGGGTTCATAGGACGTAATCTCGTGGAATATCTCTTGGATAATGATCTCGTGTCGTTTGTACGTGTGGTAGACAAAGTACCACCACAAACCGCTTGGCTCAACGCTAAACACCAGCAAATGTTCGAGCATCCTTTGCTCGAATTCAAAAGTGCTAATTTGATCAATGCAGGTAATTGGAGTACCGATAACAATTGTTATTAGTATAGAAGCTTTGGGACATTGTATTGGTATTACACAAATTGAAGTAGTACAATGTCTAATAACAGTTTCTTTATTTCTCATTACGACGATAGTAGCAATTTTATCGCTTATGCAATTTATAATAAATTGTTTTATAACTTTTAGCATCTTGTCAAAATGCATTTTTATCAGATGGTCCCATTAATTATGTGATTAATTGCGCCGGAGAAACAAAGAGCGGTCAAACAGACCCTGTATATAAAGAAGGAATTTATAAGTTAAGCATAAATTGTGCTCAACAAGCAGCAAAACTACAAGTTGATCGTTATGTAGAAATATCTTCTGGTAATCTTAATACTTCCGAGAAAGTATGTAATTTTAATGTCAACTTCTTTATCAAAAAGTTGTTGCAAATATTAAATTGACAAGCTATATTATTTCTATAGAGTCCTCACAGAGAGGAAGATACTGGCGAACCATGGACGTATATTGCAAAATATAAATTGCAAGTTGAAAATGATTTAAAAAATATACCAAGTTTAAAGTACACGATACTCAGACCAGCTATCGTATATGGTTTTGGAGATAGAAGTGGCTTAGGTAATACAGTAGTGCCCACATAAGTGACCGCGGTTATCCCCACCAATTCTTCGAAGCCAAGCGGCTTCGAACTTGGAGTGTATCGTGCGTAACATGACGCCGCTCGTTATCGATACATTGTATATATGGTTTCGGGTGTCAGCTATTGTATCTCACTCGCACTTATCCTCTTTCCTTGTCTCCGTTGAATTCTGAGAAGTAATCATGCCCACATAAGTGACCGCGGCCAGTCCCGAGCGTGGTCACTTATGCGAGCACTACTGCACTTACTTCAATTTTCTTGTTCAAAACGAGTAGATATTACTTTTTCATAACATTATAATGGCAGTATACAAATTATACAGATCGCATTAACTGTTATACCTTTCATTAATTTCGTCCAATGGTACAATGATGTTTTAAGCATAAAAATTATTCTTCTATAGCACCACGTCTGGTAGTAGGGGCAGTTTATAAACATTTGGGAGAAATGATGAAATTACTTTGGGGACCAGAACTTCATATGAACACGGTTCATGCAAGGGATGTAGCTAGAGCTATTTGGCACGTAGTAAATAGGCCAGAAACTATAGGTCAAACATACAATGTTGTTGATGAAGGTGATTCAACTCAAGGATCAATCAGTGCTATAGTTTCAGAATTGTTTAATATCAATCACGATTATTGGGGTACCGCACTATCTACATTGGCTAAAGTATGAAGAGAGGCTTATTACATTATTTCTTATGTACTTTGTTACGCATGTTTAAGCATTTTTATGTTTACGTGTATGTACGTATAAATATGTATGTGTACGTATTATACTATATATACTTTTCATATCGTTCTTGATATGAAAAGCTCAACAATAAATGTAGCAATATAAATTTACAATATTTATATTTGTAATAATTTTTATGCTTGTGTAAAATTATTAAACCGCATTATCGATAAAGAATAACTATTTAAAATAAATAGTAAATGCATTATAAGATAATACTTGTTATAGACTGTTGGTACAAACTTAAAGTTATTTTTTTATATTGCTTATCCTAGACAGATATGAGCTCCGTAGTTGAAGAAGTGAATGACAAACATATGGGACCTTGGGCAGATGCTTGCAATAAAGATGAAGTGGAGAATAGTCCTTTGTCTCCATATATAGACCAAGAACTTCTTTACAACAAACATTTGTATCTAGATCCAAGAAAGTTATTAAATACTGGGTTTGATTATGTTTATCCAAAACTTACAAAAGATGTTTTAAAAGAGGTAAATAATTATTTATTTAAGTAAATCCAAGAATATAATTTTTATAATCGGTAGCAGCTTTTCAATATTTGTAGAGAGTAAATTTTTTTTAAATCATTTTTATGTAGGTTCTTGACGACTATGTGAGCATGAAGATATTTCCACATTCCTTGGTTCTATGAATTTTGGCAGCATGGTTTGCCAAGATCAAATATTAAAAAGGCTTTTACAATGATTTGTATAAATAACTTTTGGAGCGTTTCACCTTGTGCCTAGTAATCTATGCAAATTACATACTCTATTGTATGTTATATACTTTACTCGTATTTTACCCGCTAACAAAATACTGTTAGTCAAGTTTATAGAATATAACAAATATGGAATACGAAGATTTCATGTATAAGCCTATTTCAAATGTGATAAAGTAGAAATTAATGTACTTAATTTTATCGTAGTTTGAGGTATGAAATTTTTGCACCTTAAGGTTGCTAGTCAAGTTTTGACATGTAAGAATAATGCGAAGTTGGAACATGTTGAGAAACGAATCATGGAACTAGATATTTACATACCCAAACTTAATATATTATAGCATAATAAAATTGTTTGGATAAATATTTTAGAGAATTATGTATACCGCCAAAAATGCTTTTAAATACTGCATTTATTCAAGACTGGAAATATAAATAAAATTGTTAAAAATCTAATAGATCCGTAGAAACTTAAAAAGGATTTTGCTTTTCTTTTTACATCCATTGCATTCCAATAGATAATTTTTAAGAGCTGTGACTTGTGTGCAGAAATCTTTTTATTCCAAGCAAATAATATGGTTAATGTAAAGTTAGAATATTAGATCATTCGAATTACATAATGTATTACATTGAGTACAAATAATATTAAGCTAGAAAATATTTCTAAAACGCCAAACATAAGAAAATCAATAGATTTATAACATAAAATTAAGCCTAATTTTACAGAAGATGATACAAAAAAAAAATGTATAGGCTAACGGCACTAACTGCCAAATCAAATCCATAGCATTACCCTTTTTAATTAATTGTTATTAATCCTTTGATAATAAAGTTATTCATTTATGCATTTATTTAATTGCTATCATTATACCTTTAATACCATTAACGAACTAAATTCTTGGGGAAAGGCTTATTCTATTTTGTTTTCTAAGACCAGCAACGTCGATACACTGTCTTAATTTTATTCAATCATTGGTTACAAGATACTGCACTCAGAATGGTCAACAATATTGTTAAATATTTTGTGTATCGTTTTAATTTTAATACTTTAAATAATAAGATTATAATTTGATGTAGTTTATTATACATAATATATTAAAATATATATTTTTAATATTTTCTGCAGATAATATATGTACAATCATAGGTAAAAATATTTACAAAGTAACTGCACCCTAAAAAACAGCATAATTATCGCAATAGATTAATGATGTAGGTGTCGATAAAAAAAAAAAAAAAAAAAAAAATGATAAGGGTTTATGAAAAATAAGTTAATAAAGTTTTCTTAATATATAATAATTGCTATAATTAACGATAATAATACAAACTTCAATTTACCGGGTTTCTTCATTTTCATATATATCTCGTATAAAATAAAGTATAATGTCTTGGCTATACCTACTCACTGTATGTGAGAATATATTTTCTGAGGTAAATTGTGTAAATCTAAATTATAGTGTTGTGTAATAGGTACTGAGGTTAAGTTAAAATTAAGTAATATAAGGTACCCACCCTGTGTAGGGTGGTACAATTATGGAGGTATATTTACTTGACTAGAGCCGCCGTACAATATCATTAATACTTTATCCATGTATGGCCAATACTATTGGATTGCTTCATCTTTGAATGCTATTGCAAATGAAACGAGGTATCACTACTCCTCTTACTGTTTAATAAAGCTATGAAATTTGTATGAAAATATCAACAAAATTTGATATGTAAATGAAAGATGATAGACTCTGGTTTTTTATATGCTTGAAAAATTATCGAGTGTGATAAACCATTGAAAAGATACGATTAAAAAAAAAATTGATTAATACAATTTTCTATAGATACGAAACCACTTCTAAATCAGTATAAGTATAATTTATAAGATGAACGATGTGTTATAAAAATCTGTGATTAAAATAGCCTCAATTCCAAATGTTTTTTTAATACAAATTGTTATACTCTAAATGTAACAGTTACAATACTTGTTTTTCCTCTTTGCAGTCTAAAGATAAGATGTTTATTGCTTTGTACTTCAATACTGTAATTATAATCCATTATTTGAAGTTAATTAAACACTTAGCTAACGCTTAGCACGGCGACTCTATTTTTCCTTTTTTTCCGTTTTTCTTTTTTACAAAATCTTATCACATTCGTACAATCAGTTGAAAAGATTACGGTATAGTTTTTACTGATTTAACGCCAATAATTTTCCGTTTGTTCTAAATTCAGTAAACGTTCTATAAAATGGAAGATTTTTATACAGGTATAAAATAAATATAAAAATTTCCATACTAGAATTACGTCGATAGCAGTCAAAACAATATCTCACTTAAATATAGTACATTATGCTGCTAAAAATACAATGATCAAAATAAGTTAAAGTCTAAATTCATTTTCTCGTTTTTACAAAATTGATAAAAATCAATAGCTTAAAATTCGTATACAATAAAAAAAAAAGCATATTTGTCCCAAGTATTTGTCGCCGTATTACTTATTTTTGTCTCCGTCATGTATCAACACTTTTGAACTATCATCTTTTTCCCCATAAAAAAAAAAACAATAATACCTTTCTCCTTAGAATTTAAAAAATTCCATCAATATTATAAAATTGTACAAGCTTAATAATTAACATATACATACAGTGCAAATGATATTTAGAAATATTTTAAGAGTTTGATGCAAAGGGAAAACAAATTCATGAGCGGTTGGTTATTAGTTGTCTATTGATTATATGCATATCAATTCTCATTTCCCATTCAACTCTAGAAAGTGTAACAAATACCTTCAACAAATATAAAAGTATCCTACTATATGTCAGTAACGTAAAATGTAACAGGTTGTGTTAAATATGATAACAAATGGAAAACAAATCATTTAAATAAAAAAAAAAAAATCACAAAATAAGCATTCTATCTGTGAATTGTGTTTGCAACAAATGAAATTTGTCGTAGAGATATCAAGAAGAAATAGCTACAATCGTGTATGCGTAAATTGAGATTCTAATAAATGTGATCGTAGAATATGTAGCGAATTTCATGCGTAATATGGAAATAAAAGTTTCTTTTTGTTTTATTTCATAAAACTGCATCAGATCTTGTGACTATTTAAATAGGAAAGTCCCGTAATAACCTATTAGTACCGAGTTTTAATAATAAAGAAAAAAAAAAAAAAGAGTAAATCATAATTTATACTTAGAGAAGTATGGTGTGAAATATGTACTATATAAAAGATCTGTATTAATAGCAACATTGCTTTAACATAAGGCGGAATCATTTTGATAGAAATGATTTCAAATTATACGGTTAACAAATTATTTCGTATAAAGATGTAGAAATCTATGCAATAAATATATGGTAAAATCTCTAGCATGTGCAGATTGAATTAATTCTATCTTTACATGGTTTCATACTGTGCTTGTAGTGACTACGTTATTGCGGAATTCAGTGTTATGTGATCGTTTGAAGTAGTACTGAATGTAAAATGTAATAAATAACAATTAATGGAGGTACAATAATAACATGACATATCTACGTCTCACTCTAAAAGATATAGCTTATTCTATCAGGTACTGTATTGGGTTTTTCTGTCATGGTAACATGCACCAGTCTGGAATATGTTTGTAGTTTTGTTTCGTTTTCCTTTTCGTATGATGTAGTTAATTTTAAATGTCTTGTACAACATAAAATTTATCTCTATCGTGTAAACTGACACCGTGAACAGGAAAAAATATATAAAATACAATAAATACGGTTTCCAATCGTTACATTAATATTTAAATTATATAGGACGCCAAACTATTTAACTTATTTTGTACATGCGATAAACAAATTTAGCAGGCCTTTCAAATTGTACTCTTTATTTTTTCCTGTTCGCTGTATATTCTTCAATAGTGTATAATACAATGATCAGACATCTAGTTTAAACAAGACTGTGTTAAATTAATATGATCATTTCAATCAGTTTTTTTTTTTTTTTCAAAAATGTGTTATAAAGTTCAATTCTTTAATAGAATAAATCTTTATCAAAGTTTTAAATGTTATGCATGTATGTACTTCGTTATAATATTTGTAATAAAAAAACAAACCTAAGTTGTATTTTGGATGTATAAAGCGATCTGATTAGTACGTCTTTTTTTAAAACTTAAAATCTTTCGTTCTTAATTTAGATTTAGCTAATGGAAAACTTAACGAGTGTGGAATGATCAATACTATTGCTCTCTTTAAAAGCAATACATATCATTAGGCCATACCTGTACCCGGATACTTAATATCTTTGCCCTCCCTAGTGTAAAGGAATGCATATTTACTTATCTTTTGCTATTATCCGAAACATGATACTTTATAAAAACATATTCACAGTTAATAGTTATCCTATGTACAGAAGCATCAAATATCCTCTTGCTATCCTATTGATTGATTCATTCTCAGTTTCATTGTTTTTTTTTGTTTTTTTTTTAAGTTTTTTTTTTGTTTTTTTACCTTTTCACAGGTATTAACTCAATACATATATGAGCAAGTTATATAATGAATATTAAGTATCGTTTGTACCACAGTACCATTTTACATAAAACGAAATCTGGAAATTTCCATAATTCCTTGCTGAATTGTTAATACAGAGATACCGTGTTTGTTGATAGAAATAACTTGCTTCGGAAAAATTATTTACAAGATAATAGCTGAAATGTTCAGATTTAACACACTTCCACGACACCATTATTTACATTACTTATATATGCATTAGTATTTCATTTACAAGCTATACTGCGTGAAACTTGTAAGTATAGTAACTTGCATTGCTTTTACTTCATTGAGAATTCCATTCTTTGTTACTTTTAATTTATACGTACGCGTATGTGTATACACATATATGTACATGTTGCAGTCAACTGATTCAAGTCGAAGGAAAACTTTTGCATCCTACCTGTTGCACATTAGCATAGGAGAAAAATGTGAACACTCAATTTATATTGCCTGACGCTTTCATCCATTTGGCCCAAGTGCTGGAACAGATATACACATCGATTTTGATAGGGATGTGTCACCGTCTGGATATCCTGAGTTATTATTTAAACTGCTACTGCTACTGCCTAAAGTACAATTGACCATCGTGAGCTGTGTGCCTTCCAAATCTAGGTCTAATTCTTGCTCTTGTTTTTCTTTGTTTAAGACAACGCTGTCTTTGGATTTGTACTGAAACGTAAAACGTACACTTTATTATAATATGTTTTTATAAGTCTTTATGATGTTTGTGTTAGATATGCTATTCGTACCTGTGAATTTTTTGTTATTTGAATATCTTTAGTTTCACCATTTACTTCCCACGACGGTAGTAATGGTTCCTTTGCACAAGATTCAAGAATTCCATTAGACTTTCCACCCTATAATAATGAATTTTTACGTACAATTTCGAATTCACATACAAATAAATATTAACATTTACACACCTTCGTATCCAAATGTGGATTAGTTGCAACCGGAGATGACGGGCAAAGAACAGCAAGTTCAATTTCATTAGGAGCTACTCTAATATTAGTTTGCTGATTGACTGATGTAGAAGACTGATCTACGCAGCACCTGTTTCCATTTCGTATCAACACCCGACCTTTTGTAGATTGCGCATTTTCTCTCAAGATACGAGCATTTTCACATTTCTTTCGACAATACATACTACATAGACAAATTGTAATAAATCCAATACTTATGCTTACACCGAGAATTACACCTAAACACACATATAACATTTTATTAAAGTTTTAAACGTGTTGTAATAAACTAATACAATCAAATACATTTGTAAACAAAGAGGATTAACATTTTCAAATGAACATTCTGTATAACTTACACAATCAATTACTCACCAAGACTTTGATCAGGTTTTGTATTTTGTGGTGGTTTTTGCTCATCCGGAGAATTAGGTATTTTTACTGGTCTACCACCAGTAATAATTATGGGATCCGATGGTTTACCATAACCAGCCTTTGTCATAGCTTGGACCTTAACAAAATACCGTTTCCCGGAAGTTAAACCAGGTAAAATTGTCGAAGTTTTATTGCCAGGTACTGTCACATTCCTCCACATTGTAGCTGAATCCATTAAATTCGTGGTGTATATGACAAAGTAATTTTGTATTATGCCGTTTATATTACTCGGTTCCTTCCATGCAATCCGTACTTTTGTGTTATTTACCAAAAACCACTGTACTTCTTCCACCTTTCCAGGAACTGAATTCATTTAATTATTAGTCTATCCTTCCTATACACATACAAGAACTAATATATTAATGCACTTACTGTCTTCGTTCGTATAACATTCTATAGATTCGCTGTAAAAACTGCTTTGGCTTGTATTATTTCGAATAGCTCTTACTTTAAATTGATATAACGTAAATGGTCTAAGTTTATCGACGCTTGTCTTGGTATCGTTTCTGTAAAATATATGTATTAATGTTGGTCGCTGTTACAACAAAATATGATTACAATTACAATAAAAATAAAATTATCTTTTTATACATACAGTATAAAACACTTAGGGCCATCTAAATTTGTTGTATGAATAGCATGATAACATAATTCGAAACCGTCCACTTCGTGGACGTCACTCAACGACCATGTCACGTTTATAGAAGTTGGCGAAATAGGAACAGCTTCTAGAGCCATTGGTACGTTATCTAATTAATAAGTAAGAATGATAGTCACATACAAAATTAGTATACATCTGTCGTCTAACGCTTACGTTCGTAACAAACTTACTTGCATCAGGTTGAATTGTTTCTATTTGTTTTGTTAGGCAACCTGTCGCCTCACCAGAGCTTATCATGCATAAGCCTACTGTATAAGAAACGTTTATATCTAAATAAAAAAAATATCAATTATTTTTTAAATTTACAGTACCGAATTATAACAATATATAGGACCTATTAAAGACAGAAAAATATTAAATTTGTCATGAAATACTTACCAAGATCAGTAAATACATATTCAGTAACATTCAGCGGTAACGAAATATTTACTAATTTATGTCCATTTTGATTTTCACAATAGATTTGCCAAAAGTCAAATTCCGATTCAATTTTGTCATTTTCTTTAAGATTTATATTCCATTTCGCCTAATTTAATAAAATATTGATGTAACTTTATGTTAACGATTCGATCATGCAATGCTAATTATAAGCAATGTACGGTTTTTAAAATATTTCTACTAACCTTCACAACAGAAGAATTTACGATTAATATTTGTATATCCACAATATTTTTTATAACAATTGATTCTGCAGATGGCATAGTTACGGTGGTCCATTCTAATTGTGATTCACTCATATTAGGCCAACCTTGATTTGTCCTAGCTAGTACTCGTAAATCATATTGTGCTCCAGGTATTAGATCTAGAGGAATACGATCAGAATATAAGTAAAAATAATATAAAATCACGTTTCTTGATATTATCGACAATAAATTTGATTGCAATAAAAGAATTATATACTTACCAGAAAGTACATGAGATTCTACGCTAGCAGGCAAATGAAGAACACGAGAAAATGGATATTCATGCGGTCTGCACTGTAATTTGTATTGTACCACGATACCACGGGACTCCGATTTAGTCAGCGGTTCCCACGATACATTTAATTTTGTACTACTAATTATATTCACGTTTACTTTTGGTACACCTTTAGGAACTAAATAAAAAAGTTGATTTTTTTTTATTAAATACGTTTGTTGTGTTTATAATAGGAAATATAAAGAATAACATACCACTTGGAGCTGTAGAACACAAAATGGTGGCAGATTGGTCACTAGCACCATGATTGTTCCACACTCGAACGTAGAAGGAATAATTTGTAAATGGCTCCAGAAGCTTTGTTACTTCTACCGATGTAGAATTACCTGGTTCAGGTGGAGAAACTTCTTCTTTACCTCCTTCTACGCGGAAAGAATATACGAAAAATACATTACAAAGACATTAATTTACTAATTGCTACGAATGCTTTTATCGACTTTATATTCTCTATCCATTTCCTTACCTACAGGACTATAATGGACGGTATAAGCTGTAATACTGGTAACTGGTAGAGACTTTGGTGGCTCCCAAGAAATAAAAATTTTAACTGGTGATAAAGCATGACAGTTTAGAGAGGTAGGTGTAGCAGGACTATTACGAGATGTGTTTACTTGAAGCCGACCTGCGGCCCAAATTTCTCCAGCTGAATTTACAGCAACACATTGATAAATACCAGAATCTGAAGGAACCGTCGCTGATATTGCCAGCTCCATTTTATTGTATTCCTTTACATACGTAGTCCTACGTCCTACAAATAATTTATGCACAAAATTGATATATTATATCGAAAATTACAAAATTTCATCATAGAATAAACAAGTTTAGAATATAAAGTAAATACAAATAGCCACTACGGTAAATAACATTACCGTTAATTGTAATATTTAATGAGTCTTTTAACCAATATATTTTAGGCATAGGTAATCCCTGTGCTTGACACTCAAATCTTGCAGTTCTTCCATTTGGACATACTTGATTTATAGGTGTCTTCAAAAACGAAGGTGGCACTAAAACATCCACCGTTATATTCTGAAACAATTTTTATAGAATCTTATTCAAATTCTTAATAGTTGATCGCACTCGTAAGATACACTTCAATAACAAACCTGAATCTCCAAACTATTTGTAACAAAGTTTTTTGTAGAACATAGATAAACTCCCGCATCAGACACACTCACATTTATTAATGACAATATGCTAATGCCAATACTAGAATTAAGCAAAATGCGAGGTTGTGCAACATTATGATTATCTGTAGATTAACAAACCGTCAAATATTAAATCTCTCTTCTATCCACGAGTATCCAAATAACATATATTAATATGAATATGTTACCAGTGTAGCGAGGAATAAATGTCCATGTCATAAGCGGAGATGGATATCCGGATGCAGCACACGCTAAACTAAGATTTGTTCCATTTAACAACCAATGATTGTACGAAACCTGCGGATATAACCCTGGCGAAGTATGTGATTCATTACGCTCTGGTTGAGAGATAATAATTAATTTTGCCTCTTTACTTTTTTTGGTTTTCTTTAGGAATTCATTATTTACTATGCATCTATAAAAACAGAAATACACTTTACATCGACCATTTAAATCTGAGAGCTATTCTCCAATGCACCCAATACGTTTTTTTGTAAATTATTTTCATATGTATATACGTACCTATATGAACCAGCATCTGATAACTTTGTTGCTTTTATATACAGAACACCTGGTGGTACCATAAAATACCTACTATTACAAAGCAAATGTTAGTTACAATATATAATAAATATTATCGATTGCAATTATCATTTTTTTAAATTTTCTTACTTTGAGTTATTCTGGTTGGGTAACAATGTTTTTCCATTGTGCTGCCATGTGATATTAGGAGGAAAAGGAACACTGTCTATTAAACAAGATAATCTTGCTACTTCACCCTCTTGTATAGTTATATTTTCAAGTGATTCTTTAAATATATGGGCAAGTTCTGCAACATGCAAATATAATTTTAAATTTTAATATTGATTATAAAGCCAACTGGCTTGAAAATAAGATGTTTAACAGGAAACTTACCTGCTATTTGTATAAAGGTAGGAGATGATCGTATAAGTCCTAAATTAGTATGTGTTACACAACGATATTCATCTTTATTGTAATCCCTAAAATTAACTGTAATATTGTTCTTTTCCTTAGACTTCTGCACCTTAAACATCTGAAGTAATCAGGAACAAATTAGATGATATTAATGTAAACCTATATTCCTACATACTTTGGTATGTTCATTTTAGATAAGCCAAAACCATGTGACAAAATTTGATACAAAAGTGTAATAGTTTCTTTCCTTTTCATTTTAAAGAACACATACAAAATTGACACCTAGGCTAAATTACTCTTTTAATTAATTAATACTTTCAAAAATATACCTTATGTAAGTTAAGAGAGCCATTTCGTAAAAGTGTACAACGTGTGATTCCACACGGCGGTGCTGGTACCCCATTGTGTAACCAAGAGATATTTTGATTTGATCCAGTTATACAACTAAGTGTAATTCCTTTTTTTCCTAATATCACATGATCACTAGGTTGAATTTCTAATGTTACACCAGAACTTTTGGTTGGACTAGTGTTGAAATTTTCTGGTTTTGATACGTTTTTATTATGTAAACCAGCTCCAATTTCTTTGACACCTGAAATACATGAGTTCCAATAAAGCACAAAGATGCAGAAGCATTCATCTAAATGATCAAAAATTAGCCAAACATGATTCAAGCTTTATAAGTTTTGTTTTTCATTAAACTAGAATGATGGAACTATTGGATCATTTAAAAAGGTGTTAAAAATGGGAATTAATTTTCAATAAATATATGAATTTTTAAAATAAATTATACGTTTTTTAAGTTTAATTGAAGAAAAAACTGTCATTTCACGTTCATCGACTTAATACATTAATTAAATGCATTAAGTTTTAAAGTAGTAACATGTTGAATTGTGGTTGAAAAAAATTTTGTGTGCATCAACCCAAGGCAAACAGTTGATACTAAATCTTTATGTTCACTTGGTAATGTGAGTCATAAAAAAAAAGGAGGGGAGGAGAATTGAAGTCATAACCACCAATAAGAATAGAGAAAAGAAAAGAACGTTAGCGCGTGGTCCAGCATGTATCAGTTTGGCGAATATAAACAGATTAGATAGGAGTGGAGGGAGACGCACCTGCGGCACAAGCGGGTTTTAGCACTTCTGAAAACAAGATGCTCAGTAAAAGTACTCGCGCCGCCATATATTCACACTCATTGGCACTGGTTTCACTGACAAATCTTGGCCAAAACACGCCGGCGGTTTGGTAAACTTTTCTGTGAAATTTGTCGCCGCATGTTTGACATCGCCTGCAAGAGTTTTCGGCTGTTCCGTTCGCCGAACTCTTACCCCCCTTCCAACTTTGCTTTGCCTTCTCACATCATCATCAAGCGAAACAGTATATCGTCACCGAAACCTCGAGGACGTCGACTATACCGAGACTGCACGGTCGTCGCAAATGATACTCGATTAACTTCGTTTACAGTAGCACGCGATTCGTTCGTTTCTTGCCATCTTCCACCACTGCTACCCCCGTTCACTATTCTTACAAGTGAGGAAGAAAATTTAAAATTTTTGTCTCTGACCTATAGTGTCGCGAACGGAAGATTTTCGAAGTGGTGAGAAGTTTTGCAATGTGTGGTATTGTGTGAACGTAGCTTTAGGACATGTAATAACATGTTTCAATAAGAGGAAAATTCGAAAGGTAAACAGCACTAAATAGTTAATCGGAAATGTAGGTACATGACACAAATATATATTATTTGAATTTCCAACTAGAGATGGCGTGCAAAATTACTAACCGTTAGGGATCCTCAGTATCAAGAATGCTGTTGAGTGAACTTCTGATCTATCAGTACATGATCTATGGTCGTACCAGATCGTATATGCGCAAAACCTAGCAAAATCTGATCTGTCTAACAACACTGATCTAACCCTTAAAATTTAAATTAAACATGGCGCGTCAAAGTATTAACTTAGATTATGAAAAAATGCATAATTTGTTAGATAATAAAAGTATTAATTTAGATAATTGTAGAAAATTAATTAAATCATATATTGATCTAGTAAGTTTCAAGCATTCCTCAAATTTCGTTAAAGGTTCTAAATTATTTGAAGTAACCTGTGTAAATTAACTACTCGTTCGTTTACAGCATTTATATAGTGCTGCTTTGTTTTGGGCAGATAAGGTTGTTTCATTGAGTAATGAACAACCTACGGATGTATGTACTTTAGCACATTGTATGTATCTAATGAAACAATATCACAGAGCAGCTCATCTTATTAGAAGTCGTGGACTTGAGAAGGTATAATTTTGTTTAATGAATTTTGATAAGAAGGCAAAACTATCATATGTACTTTTGTAAACTTTATTGATGTTACTTTGTAGACAGATGTAATGTGTCATTATTTAACAGTAAGAAGTCTTCTAGAAGCAAAAGAATATAATGAAGCTCTTCAAGTGATTAATGATTCAGAAATATATACTAACATAACACAATCTGGTATTGGTTTCACAGATCATGTAGACATGCTAGAGGATGCTCCAAAAAATGTGATTAAGTATAAATAATTTGTCTCTTTCAAATATTATCATTATCAATTTAATATAATTTTATTAATTAGTATTAACTTATGATAGGTACAAAGTTCAATATTGTATGTAAAAGGACGAGTATATGAAGCTATGGATAACAGAGCAGTAGCTATTGATTGTTACAAACAGGCTCTACATTGTGATGTTTATTCATATCAAGCATTTGAAGCACTAGTACAAAATCAAATGCTTTCAGCTTCCGAAGGTATGCAAACATGCATATGCACAACATAGAAGTAAAAATAAGTAAGCTTATGACATTGTATCATTTTATCAGAAAAAGAACTTTTGGAATCCCTTCCATTTAGTGAACAATGTACAGAAGCTGAAACAGAACTTTTACGATTGCTGTATGAAAGTAAGCTAAAAAAGTATCAGGAACCAAATAAGAAACAGACACTTGCAACCTGTAGTGTAATGGGAGTTTTAGTCACAGACAGATTATTAGGTAACTTGGATATGGAAGTTTCAGAAGCAGAGAGATTATATTACAATTGTGACTACCACAAATGTTTTTCGCTTACAGAAAGGTAATTTTTGACAGTGATAAATACATTGAATGCAATTGTATTGTTAAAATTTATGGTTTGTAACTTGTATTTTAGAATATTGAAAAAAGATCCGTATCATAATTCATGTTTACCAGTGCATATTGCCTGTTTAGTAGAATTAAAAAAGACTAATGGTAAATATGATATATTTTACTGAAAAATAAATAATTTATAATTTGCTGTTTTCTATATGGTGCAATAATACTTTTAGCATTATTTTACTTGGCGCATAAATTGGTTGACTTATATCCAGACATGGCCTTAGCATGGTTTGCTGTTGGATGTTATTATTACAGTATAGGTAATTATCGTTTTAATTAAATAGTTTCAATAGCCAATGAAAAGTAGTTAAGCCCTTTAAATTGTTGCTATACAAAAATATTTAATCGTAGGTAAAAGTGATCCAGCAAGAAGATATTTAGCAAAAGCTACAGCATTGGATAGACTGTTTGGTCCTGCTTGGTTAGCTTATGGGCATTCTTTTGCTGTAGAAAATGAACATGATCAAGCGATGGCCGCTTATTTTAAAGCTTCTCAATTAATGAAAGGTTGTCATCTGCCACTTTTATACATTGGACTCGAGTGTGGCTTAACAAATAATCTTAAATTGGCTGACAAGTTTTTCCAACAGGCTCAAGGAATAGCCCCAAATGATCCGTTCGTTATACATGAGATGGGAGTTATATCTTTTTATAATTTAGAGTAAGTAATTTCATATTTTTTTTTTCACATTGTCCATGAAAGGTTACTCTAATACGCAACCGAGAAATTTAAAATTCGTTCTGTAAATTGATTACTTATACTTCTATGTTTCCATGATTTTTGAAAATTACCTAATTTATCAAAAGTTGTTGTTTCGCCAAATACAGTTATAAAACTGCTGAACGACAGTTTAAGGAAGCTATGAAAAGAATTCAAGGTGGCCTGAAGGATGTTATTCTACCTAGTAAGTGGGAAGCACTGCTAAATAACTTAGGTCACACTTGTAGGAAAATGAAGAAATATGGAGAGGCATTGGAATATCATTACCAGGTTAATAAATTCAGATTTAAAATAATATAATTTATATAACATTTTATTTTAAAAATTATGAAGATTATATACAATAATTTTTATTCTGTAATAATTGCAGGCGTTGGTATTAAATCCATTGAATCCGTCGACATATTCAGAAGTGGGGTTTATCCACGCATTGATGGGAAATACCCAGGAAGCTGTAGACGCTTTTCATAGAGCTCTTGGTCTTAGAAGGGACGATACTTTTACAACAACTATGTTGACTTACGTTATGGAACAGCTTATAGAGGAATCACCTCCATACCCTGGTACGAGAAATCAATTTTTTAAAAATATCTTTTGAAATTATTTCATGCACTTGATCATAAATAATACTTAGTAGATGCACGCGTTGATATTCCGAAATACAAATTCCCGGAAGTGAGACTTCAAGAAGCAGAGGGTACAGAATCTTTGGAGAACACAAATCATATAACTGAGCCAGGCAATCAAGACATCGACAAATTAAGGGTGAATTTATTTTCTGGATGGGGAGAAGATTCGAGTAAAGTCGAAGATCATACTCCCGACAAGGTGGAAAGCAATTCACGAGACGTAGTTGTGAATTACTCCAGTGACATTAGTTCTGAAGTTGAAATGTTAGATTCGTCGACAGCGCATACAGAATATAAATAAAATGCACAAATTTGTGTACACAATAAATAGATTTGTCTATAATAATATAACAAATTTTATTTCAGAAACATTTTTTCTTCCCTTAAACAGTGTTCCTTTAATGTGAATTCCATGTATCTATACATATGCTGCCTTCATTAATAAGTTTTTGTATGTATTTCATTTCTTATGTATAATATTTTAAGCAAAAAATGAATTATATGTGGCAGAAATTTTAGAAATCTTATTAAAGATAATCAAAATAAAGAACATACGATTTCTAAAAATTGCAACTTTCGTATTACCATGTAAAGATAAAGTTTGTACATAAATCGTTAATTTACGTATACTGTATATTGAATAAAATAATAATGCGTGTAAATGTGCGTATACGTGCATATTAAATAATATATAATTTCGTATTTTGTCACAGATATATAAAATTTCATAAGGGCGCATTCGCGAATGCGCCGGCGTTTACTGAAGATGGAACTTCTGGCGTGAGAGGGAGAGGGAGAGACAGATCTTCAATTCAGTTCGCAGAGTGAAGCAACGTGGAGAAGAATGGGCGTTCCATCTCCATCGTTGCTGCATCGATATTAAATTGAACAAAGAGAGAATAAATTTTACTTTCGTTGAGTCAACGGAATCAATTATAAATGGGCGATTCTGGAAGTTGAACTGGAATAAAATCATCCCCCGGCAAATGATCAAAAACCCGGTGGGATCGAATATTAATAAACTAATATAACACCGATAATCGTTAATTCACATATTTAACACTTCGCTTCCGTTAATGAAAGAAAATTTATCGAAGTATTCGCACGACATCGACCTCGTAATTTGTTTAATGCGTCACGAAAATTTACCACGCTGAATTCATTGGAGAACGTCGAATCGAACAGTTGAAGAAGTTAGTGAAATTCAATCCAAGATCGACATGCCCACGTTAATGCAACCGGTGAGTTATTTTTTTTATTAAAGCTACGTTTTCCCAATTTATTAACGTTTATTGATATTCTCGTACGAATGTCTCTCGGCTGTACGTCACTTTTCCGTAGTCCACGTTTATTTTTTTTGTTGAACCTACTTCAGAATTTCGTTAGTGTTACGATAATGATCCAAACGGGGAATTTTCCATATAAATTATTTCTGTACTCGGCGACAAATATAACGCAGAATTTAGAACGTGAAACCAAATACGATGGAATGTCCTGCGTCCTCACTTGTAAACAAACACGCGAATCGTACGTTTGAGCCACACGCTTCCACGTGCAAAACACGTTGCGTTTCGTACACCGATAAACCAGAACGTTATCCGTTATACGATGCGCCCTCTGAAATTGCCCCTAATCCTTTATTAATAATTTCGAACGAAAGGAGAAAAAGCAAAGACAATTAAACGACAATTTGATTCCTTTTTTTGATATCTTCAAACTCGATGGAAACCCGTATGCCGTTTGCTGACATAGAACAGAACTTATCGAAACGACAATACATATACGTTAATGTACGTTAACGTAATTGATTACATTCGCCAATCGAAACCATGGAATATTAACACGATCGTAACTTTTTTTTACAAAAGTATAATGAAATTTATTCTGGCATGTTACAAACAAAAATTAAATTCACTACTACTGATATCTGTCTGGAACGTAATCTCTCTGTAACCTGAAATTTCTTGAAATCGTGGTTTCATCTATTTCTGCGGATACGTACATACTATGTATACATTCTCCAGTCATACATCCGACGACTATTCGTAAGAACAATCAATATCGGTGCAAGTCCCGCGTAATTCAATGATTCGAAAGGTTAGGTTATATTTGCTCTCGAAAACGAATATCGAATCTATGTAACAGAAACTCTTAAATTGTGTACGTCGTTGGTCGCGTACATTAGGCGTCCCTACCTTTCGTCCGTCTTTGAACTTGACAGCATTGAATTCCACGAAGTTTGGAATTCCTGCTAAGTCTCTAGAATGCCTTGATATTATCCCAGGCCCTGCAAAACTTTTTTTCTGAATTCCACGAACGCGATCTGGGAGTGGCGTCCTTCAGCGCCTGTTTTCGTTATTCTGTACACCGAAAGCTCGCAACATAGTTCGCCGATATCGCTCACAGTAATGAGCTCGAGAAATTCAATGGTAGGCGACGCGCATTAAGTTTCCACTATTTTCAAATATTAATCGTTCGATCATTAGTATTTTAGTATTAGTATAATGTAGAACTCGAAATTGAATATCTAGTATTGTCATTTTCTTGTATTTATCGGAAATCGCGTAAAGAATTCGTTTGGTATAAAATTATTGTTATTCGATTGCGTCTAATTCACATACCTATTCAAAAAGCAATGGAAAATAAAGGAAACGTGATATTATCTGATCATAACACGTAATAAATCCTCGTAATTTCTCTCCAACAGTTGATACTATTGGTTATAACCGAATACGTATAATTTCGTATGCTCACGCAACGACTTGAATAATTTGTGTAACTTTCGATACTTACCGTGACATTATTTATACACGCGATGGTTGATTTCCGATCGTGTAAATAGCTTTTGAAAATGGTAATTATCGTATTTGCGTCGATATAAGCGGAAATAATTCTGTCAGAAACGATGACAGTGTTTCTTAATCGTCAGTTATCGTGACGATACGCAATACGCATTGCAACGTGTTTCGAGTTTATACTAAAAGTATCGTTCGTTGTTCTTGTCTCATTTACAGCTAGATTTAACGTACGTTATTGACGGAGTGAATGTAATAGACGTGTCTGACCGAAATGAAGTGTCGCACAGCTTGGATCTGCAAACTCAACGCGCTCAGGACCATAAACGTAAGCAGCTGCAACCGATGCAACGCGAACAGTTGCAGTTACCTCAACGGGACCACGTGTCTCAGCAACTGCAGCAACGGGACAAGGACCAGTTGCAGTATCAGCAACGTGATAAGGAGTCACTAAATCGTGAGAAGCTCCAACAGCAACGCGGCGATTGCGATCGCGAACGGGAGCAACTGCATCCGTTGCAATCGATTAGCAACTTGTTACTAGACCTGCCGCCACCATCGAGCTTCCAAGGATATTCGCACGATGCATCCTGCACACAGCCCAGCAAAAGGAACAATATCGATGGTAAAATCACCATATCTATTTTCCTATGATTTATTACCGGTAATTTGTTAATTATTTTCTTTTTTACGTTCTCGTGGATTTAATTGTGCACCTTTTCGGTGATGTAAGTGCTTATAAATAGGGATTGAAAATTGTAATATTTATTTCCGGTTTCGAACTATTCGAAGAATTGCCGGCGATAAGCAACGGTCCTCGTGTTAAACGTACGACCATTAAAGTTTTAGTATTAATTTTTAAACGACACCCGATGAATGATTTGAAATTCGTCTTAATTGTCTCCTTCGTCGTTTCGAAATTAACGAACCGTATCCGTTTGTCGTTTGTCAGTCGATAGTCCGATTTGTTGTGATCGTATTTTCGTGATTTTAAAAACATTAATTATTTTGTTCTGCTTCCTGCCAGGAGATATGTCGATCTCAGATTTATTCGGATTGGGTTTACCACGAGGCTCGCTGATGGGCAGCCAACTAACTTCCGGATCTCCTGCTTACCGTAACTATCAGTATCAGAATCGCAATCAAGGATCCGCTCATCATTATCAGGTAATGTCTTCTCTTTTATTTTATATTTATATTGTACATAAACCTTCTCAAGAGCAAAGAAAGTGTTTCAGTCTTGTTAAATCGAGCAATTTCGTTATTTCTCGTTACGCTTAACAAAAGCTACTTTCCCTAACTTTATGTCTTCTCCATTTCACAATAATACTACAATGTTCATAATAAGGTTTTTGCATGCTATTAACAGATAGAATAAATTAATTTTTGACAGTAAATTATGGTGTTCTTATAGAAATTTCGTTAAGTATAATCTAAATATACATTTCGGCCAAGTCTCTTAATACTTACGACCGATAGTATACAAGGTATTCGACCACCCCTGGAAAAAATTTTAATAGGGGATTCTAGAGGCCAAAATAAGACGAAAATCAAGAATACCAATTTGTTGATGAAGGCTTCGTTAAAAAGTTATTAACGTTTAAAGTTCTGTCCTTACTGAATTTTTTTCTCGAAAGTGCGTAGGATTTCGAGGGTATGTGTAATGACCAAAAATGATTGTAATTGACCCCTGCAGCCGAAAATAATTTTTCCAAAACGATTTGAAAATTTTTTTTTCCATCCAAAAATTTCACATCTCGAATTTTTTTCTAGAAAGTGGGTAGGATTTCGAGGGTATGTGTAATAACCAAAAATGATTGTAATTGACCCCTGCAGCCGAAAATAATTTTTCCAAAACGATTTTAAAATTTTTTTTTCCATCCAAAAATTTCACATCTCGAATTTTTTTCTAGAAAGTGGGTAGGATTTCGAAGGTATGTGTAATGACCAAAAATGGTTGTAATTGACCCCCGCAACCGAAAATAATTTTTCCAGAACGATTTGAAATTTTTTAATTTAATTGTTAATAACTTTTTAACGAAGCCTCAGTCAAGAAATTGGTATTCTTGATTTTCGTCTTATTTTGACCTCTAGAATCTCCCATTAAAATTTTTCCCAGGGGTGGCCGAACACCCTGTATGTATGTATATCCCTCAATGAAAACAAATAAAAATAATTAAAAAAGTAACACGGATGAGATGATGTTGCTAAAATTAAAATCAAATAAGATTCTCTCGAAAGTTTTCTCTTCCGTAAGATAAAAACATACAGGATACAATCGCTACTAAATATTTTTATTCGTTTAATTCGTAAACATCGCGCGTCAGACAGCAGTATGGCGGTAAAAATTCGAAACGTCGAAGTAGGTAGTATTATGAAACGTCTGCCTGCTGCCAATGCAATAACCGGAACAATGATTATCCTCATTGGAGTGACTCCAACTACTCCTCGAACTTCCTTTTCTACTCGTCGCGTCTAATTTTTTTCACAATAGACCTTTCAGCTACCTGATGTATCGATTTTCAATATATTTGTTACGATGAGTTCCTAACGTCAATTTACGATAGCCACAATTAATGATAACGGATAACGACAATGTGACACGTTCGATAAGAATTCAGAAATTTTACCCTTAAAATTTTAAAAAGTCCTGCCTCTTTGTACGCGTACACGTGCCTCAGAATGTATACCGTTTCTGTCAGGTGCAGACATAAAGTTAAATTCATCGTTATCTTCAATCTCCGTTTCTTGTCTTTAAGGAATGTTTTCTGCAACACGTTCCTGAGCAATTACGAAATCGATGTCTCCCTGTTTCAATAATAATATCTTCTTGCTTTAAAGCGTGGATAAGAAACTAGCAATAACAATAAACGTAAATAAATTTCAATTCAAAATTTTATTTAAATAATATTTTATCCTGATATAACGTCCATCTCCGTTATAAATAACGGTAAATTTTTTACAACAAAAAAAAGGGAAACTTGTTCGTAGCAGAGGAGGAAGTGGTTCGCATAGAAAACACTATATGCGATAACGGTATTTAAATAATGATTTCTCGAGCTCTGCAACAACGTTGCCGATTTCGCGATAAAAATACGAGCGAAGGCCGTACGAAAGTCGTGCCTTATCGACCAGACGCTTTAATGGACATTTTATCAGGCTGTTCTCGACGCCTTTAACGTTATTACCCCTCGCCATTTGCTGGATGCATCTCTGTACATAAAGGACCGCCAGGGACCATCGAATCACGCGTGTTGGATCCGACGTACATATAATGCGTTCGGCGAAGTAAATTACGCATGGCCGCACGTTAGCGCGACCCGGATTCCCGGATAGCCAAGAATTTACAAGCCTGAGCCAAACGGCTCTATCACAGTCCTCTTTCTTCCTTCCCTAGTCTCTTCTTGGCCTCAGTTTTCTCGTGAACTTGTAATCGTACGCTATGTTTCTACCCCTTATTTTGTAACATTATTTTGGCCACGCGCCAACGACAGTGTTGCAAGTTTCATATAAAGAAACATGGAGAGAAATAGTTCTTTTTTTTATCGTCGAATAGGTTGTACTTAACGTCGGAGGAACTTGGGCAATTAGACAAACTTTCACAGACAGGACCGGCACCGGTTCTTCTTCTTAATACATCGATTCACTTTCGTTACGTTTTAACGATTTTTACTGAAGTAATACAGGGTGTTCGGCCACCCATGGGAAAAATTTTAATGGGAGACTCTAGAGGCCAAAATAAAACGAAAATCAAAAATACCAATTTGTTGATGGTATTAACAATTAAATTCAAAAATTACAAATCGTTCTGGAAAAATTATTTTCGATTGCGGGGGTCAATTACAATCATTTTTGGTCATTACATATACCCTCGAAATCCTACACACTTTCGAGAAAAAAATTCAGTAAGGACAGAACTTTAAACGTTAATAACTTTTTAATGAAGCCTCCATCAACAAATTGGTATTCATGATTTTCGTCTTATTTTGGCCTCTAGAATCCCTCATTAAAATTTTTCCCAGGGGTGGCCGAACACCTGGGAAATTATACCTAGGGGTGGGTATATCTCGTTTAAAGATGTGTCTGTATGGCGAATAGTAAGGCAAGAAAAGGAGAAAGTATTTCATTGATCGGTTACGTGCATTATGTTTATATAGTGCGATGATAAAAATACATCAGGAGGAATATACCCAAATACATCGATGTTGGATATTCCAAGCTCACCGAGTTCCATTACCACACCTGGCAGCCCCAGCACCCCTAGTAGTTTGTACTCTAATCCGTACTCGTACTCGTCCACGAACAGTAATAATCAAACTGCAACGTCACCCACAAGTCGAGGATCTGGACCGCATGTGGGTTCACCAACGTCGCCCATTCATTCTCCCTATTATGGGAGACCAATCCGTGGGTCGCCGCCATACAGGTATTCTCGACAAATATACCTCGAAATTTCTTATAGCCGTATTAGATGAGCCAGCCGCTCATTTGCCAAATCGATTAATATACATTCGTTCTTCAGGTATCTTATAAAATTTTAATTTCCTTTTGCCAATGTGTAGCATAATTATTAAGATTTATTTTAAATATAAAAAGTTATGCGCTCTCACAGCGCTTTTACACTAAAATGTTAAAAAGGTTCAAAATCACCTGGACTTGCCAACGACTCATATAGTAAAAACGTTCTTATCATTTTTTAATGTAGCGATTGCGGTAGTCCCACATTTGAGTATTCGCACGCGATGGGATGTACCGGTTCCAGATCAAATTCACCAGCTGATTCGGAGACAAGCGGCACAAGTAGCATGGATAGTTCTCTGTCTGATATAATGGTAAGCGTACATTTTTCGTACAAACTGAACAGATGGACCTGGCACTGAAAGGTTGAAATTATTCAATTTTTTACTTTTATTTTTAACCAAGTAGTAGAGAGCATACAATTTATATATATTACATGACACGTCCTCTGAAGTAAATTCAAGTTGCTACTCTCGCTTACTCTATAAATCTTTTCAGAATTGTTTGTCGTTGAATTCATTGTCACATGGATGTTACTCTCAGCCAATGGGTTCGTTTATGTCACCGGAAGTGGACTTATACACGAACAACAAGGCAGCTGCGATCCAACGGATGGCTGTGAAAAATTATTTGACTTCGCCTTATCAGAATTCATCAACGCCGCATCACCATCACCATTCGCACGGACACAATCGTGGTCATCATTATAACTCGAACCAAAATGGCAATTTACTGAATTCCGTTTTGACGCGTGAGAAAAATTGTTGTTCCAGCGTTAATCATATGCCCTTGAATTCGCCAACAATGAATATGTTAGATCCGCAAATCTCTCTCGAACGCGTGGCGCGATTTCATCGAAGTGCTGCTGGTACGTAATGATTTTTCACGGCCGGCAAAGGGTAGTAAATGAATCAGTGAAAAGCATGTTAACAAACAAGAAATAATTATTTTAGCACTTTGTGAGCCAACTTATACTTGGAGCGGTATACTGCCGCAACGAACTCAAAAACCGTCAGGTTATTCGTCCAAGGTATTCCTTGGTGGAGTACCTTGGGATATAACCGAATCCATTTTAGTAACTACTTTCAAGCTGTTTGGTCAAATACGAGTAGAATGGCCTGGGAAAGATCAATCTGATACGCAACCAAAAGGATACGTATATATTATATTCGAATCCGAAAAACAGGTAGCTACCAAAATTGTTAGTCATTTAAAACTTCATTTAATCTTCAATACAAAATTATTCGCTTTCAAGGTAAGGAACCTGCTAGCGTGTTGTACACACGATTTTACCAATGGCGGCAGTTGGTACTACAAGATATCGTCTAAACGTATAAAGGCAAAAGAGGTACGTTTTACATCAATTTTTATTACTTATTCGCTACTTCTCTTATAAGAGTTAGAATCCAGCTTCTATACAATGATTGTAACAGGTACAAGTAATACCTTGGGTCCTTGAAGATAGTAATTATGTAAAGTCTTCATCACAGAAGCTTGATCCCCATAAAACAGTATTTGTTGGTGCGCTTCACGGTATGTTGACTGCTAGCGGTTTAGCGAAAATAATGGATGATCTGTTCCGTGGAGTTATTTATGCAGGTAAACATCATATACGATGAGTTGTTCACGATCTTTAGACAAATGCCAGCAAAGTTGTGACTTTATTATTTCAGGCATCGACACTGAAAAACACAAATACCCGATAGGATCTGGTCGTGTTACATTTAGTACAAAACATTCATACATGAAAGCAGTTTCGGCTGCTTTTATAGAAATAAAAACTGCCAAATTTACGAAAAAGGTTTGCAGTATTTTACAAAACGGTTATGAAACATGAAAAGAAAATCTATAATCGCGTTCGTTCTTTTCCAATAGGTGCAAATAGATCCATATCTAGAAGATTCCATGTGTTCCGGATGTTCCGTTCAACAAGGACCTTATTTTTGTCGCGAAGTGGTACGAATAACATTTGTTTATTCGCTTCTTCTTTTAATACTCGTATACAGAGTGTTTTGATGACTCTGTTATAAAACGACATCTTTATTATTTTTAACGCCGCAATAGATATTTCCATAAGCAGTTCCTTTGTTTGTAGATGTGTTTTCGGTACTTTTGCCGCAGTTGCTGGCAGTGGCAACACTCTATGGAGTCAATGTGGCATCACAAACCTTTGATGCGTAATTCCAAGACGAATCAAGTGGTCGGATTATCGCCACATGGAAACCCCGGATGTCGTGGAATGTATAATCCCACGATCTAAGTACAATTACTTACCGAGCTTCTCTTTCATAATTAAATTTATTATTTTTTTTTTTCTCAAGACTTTGTTTTCGCACGGACGTTGCGCCAGCTGATTTACAGACAGGGTGCGAACCACTTAGTTTTTATCGCAGGGCTGCAGGCAGCTGGGTTGACGATATACGTAAAAATACCGGATATACCAGCTGATCGGCAAATTGCAACGATTTGTTTATTATCGTTATTACCAAACACGTCCGCGGTACAGAAAGACTAATTGAAAGATAAGAAAAATCGTGTTCTACGAAGAGTTCCTATTTCGAACGCGGTTGTCGCCGCGTTCAATAAATTATTTTTATTTACTGCGTTTACTTAGGGACTGGTTCTCTTGTTTATCGTTTTACTGCAAAAAAAATATAATTGTGCCATAAAGTAATACGGCATATTAATACGTCAGTTATGCGTTACGAGTGTGCATTTACATTGGATTCATACGAGCTCAATTGTGGCTTTTATAGTGACAATAATTTTTATGCGATAAAATAAGAAGCCACTCGACTGCTATAGAGAGAGAAAAAGGCTAAGTTTGTGGTGTTCAAACATTAATAAAACACAACGCGCCGCTATAATAATCCATCGGCGAAATATTACGCTTAACCGTAAAGTATTTGATGAATTTAGATTATTGTAGTGTTCTAACAGCAGAAGAGATTTACAATTCAATTATTATTATTTTTCGCGGGAAACATGTTTAATTTAGTATAACGGCAACAATGACTTTTTATAGAGTACTAGCCAACCGTTCTTCTATTCCAACATTTTTCGGTTATATTTTTCCATCGTTGGTAGTTTTACGTTAGATTGTACAGTGTAAGAATATTGCCAAAAGTGGCCACTGTAAATCATAATTTATATTCATGGTCAAAGCGGTAAGCCTTTGCAAGTTTTCGTTTACAGGGACTGTTTAACTGTTGACGAAATGGAGAAGTACACGGTCTACGATTCTGGAGCGGATTGTAGTGAATTGATTCTGTTTTTATTTTTTGTTACGATATTATGTTATGTATTTTCTTTGAACAAGATTTCGTAGTAGTACTTCTAACCGAGTTTCTGATGTTTTGATATCATTTTGTTGAGTGAATTAAAAATCATATTTTTGCAGATAGACTTCCATTGTCGTTTTTCCTTTTTTTTTTTTATTTAATAATTTTGTTCCTTGCCATTAAAAAGATTTCTTTTTTCTTTTTAACAAACTTGTCCTTTCCAATCTCCTGGCCTTAAAAATGTGCTTATTCATAGTGTTAAATATTAAATGTTATTACGTAATTAAAATTTGATAGGTACGTAATATTAACAAAAACTATAAAGTAAAAATTAATTGGTAGCACGAACTACTTTAATTTTATAATCACATTATACATATTTTAATCTTTCCGTTTTTCTTCGAATTAAATTCACTTACAATGCTATAATTTTATCTTTTGTGTAATAACTATAATAATCGTTATAAACGTTCCGATATAACATCTATTTTACAGGCAGCTATAAATGACGTTACAAGTCATTACTGGTAATCATTCCAAAGAGAATGTTATTATACAGAATTAAGATTTGTAATTGAAAATACGTATAATCGACTGCAGAATGCTCTGCCATTATTGGTCTCATTTATCAACTATAAAAGGCAGAAAAGTATATACGGAGTGTTTCCAAATAACACGTATGTAAATGCAGGTTAGAGGTGATTCCTTATGAAAAAATAAGAAAAATAAAAAGAATAAAATTTTTTCGATTTCGACTTCGTTTTCGAGATAATCAAGTTTGAAGATTCACTTGTGTTTGAAGATACGATTCGTCCCGAATTTTCAAACTTGATTATCTCGAAAATGATGTAGCAATCGAAAAAATTTTATTCTTTTCATTTTTCTTATTTTTTGATAAAGAATCACCTCCAACACGCTTTTACATGTTACTCGGGAACACCCTGTACATCATATTTCTGATTCGCTAAATTTTAGCTTGATTCAAGGAAGTGGAACAAATACAAAAAATTATATATCGCCTTATAACATCAAATGCAATGAACAAATAATACAGTTATTATATGTATAAGAAAGTAATTATATAAAGTGCTTTAATACATACATACATATGTGTGTATGGCCTATGTATATACATATATCTATACATGCATATATGTATGGATGTATGTATATATCTTCAACAAAAGCTTCAAATGTATCCATACTGTTTTTAGTCCAAGAAACAAATCGGTTTGCTATGCCTGAAAATGATTCTAAACAGAATAACGACAAATTCCTAGATTAAAAATTAATGAATTAACGGTTAAAAAAAGATTATAATCCGACGAAAATTTTAAAGATGCTCTTTTATCGAAAATATCTTGTTTACAAACTTTTAATAAGTCGTGCCTTTTAATGTAATCTCCATAGATTTTATTCCAATGTGGAAATACAAATTATTTTTAAATCATTGATAACCACGCGATACAGGGTGAGATCTACTATTAAAGGAACAAGACTGCTACTGGTACGCATAATGTCAAGCTTTCTTAAAACTTTTAGAAGATTTAACCAATTGTGAGGCAATGATTACATCGCGCCATAAGTAGCAAAGTATTTTTTTTATGTTCATACAGAAAGTGCCTCCTATTCTTTAACTTTTATTGATAATGAAACCTAAATGTATAATTTACAAATAGTAACACACAAAAGCTATATGTATGTAAAAATAATTCGAACGTTAGTAAAATGTATATGTAAGTACACTTATTAGCAAGATCAAGTAAAACTTTACTCAGATATCAATAATTTATATTGCTTTAGCTTTTCTGCTACTACATATATCCTTGTTAATGCATAACTTATAATACAGAACCAGTATATTAAAAGTAATAAATTGTTCTTTATTATGTTAACAAAATTGCATTATTTTGTAATATATATATTTATACCTTACATTGTATAAAGAAACTGATCTGTAGGACTAGTTTCCTTTTGAACTTTATAATTTATTTTACAATTATACAGTATAAAATATAAAGATCTATATTTACAACGTTTGGCAAATTTTATTCGTTATTCGCGAATAAAATTTGCTCAACTCAGATTTACAATACTAATAGTAATTTTTTTACAGAATTTATAACATCTTTGTACAAAATTTATATACTGTTACAAATATTTCTTCTGTTCTGCTCGTTTGCTGATTGCTTGGTACAAACCAATCAGGGAGGACAGAGTTCCAAGTGCACCAATTTGCCAAATTTTTAATTGACCCCCCCAAAATACACCACGTGGCAAATAACTAACTGCATAGCTGATATCTAATATTAATCGTGTGCAGGTCAATAGTTCATTCCATCCTTGTTTATTTACTACTGTCAAGGCAATTCTGCTGAAACATGGATAATTAGTTATATCATAAAAATTGCTGGAACAATAAAAATGTTTTGTTATTTCTATATATTTACCCTGTATTACAATTAGTTTCATCAAGATATGTTTTATAATTATTGCACTTTTTTAATTTTCTCAGGGACCTGAAAAGGATATATGTATATAAGAATTTTCAATAAATGAACAAACATATGTCCTATTGCTTTATGACATACTTTATTAACGATAAGTGAAGGGAAATTATCCAAAACCATGTTGAAACAGTATCCCACTTTTCAATATTAATTTTAATTAATTTGTGTTCACCAGCCCAAGAAATGTGTTCTATAGGACAAAATATAGTGTCCACTGCAATTTGTACCAATTCTGCCCATTTGATCAACCAATCTGGCTCCTATTACATTAGATATGAAATTTACATGTCTCTAGAAAAACAGTATATTCCTGTACATTTCATTATTAAGTAGAATGAAAACTTATTTTTTCTTGTACAGTAAACATTAGTTTTATATACCTTCTTTCCCCATTCATAAGTCATAGCATAATGAATCATTGGTATATCGTCCAATAATCTTAAAATCACTCTACACCCGCTCATTTGACTGCTAAATATTTTCAACTTTTCTTCCGTTTCCTTCGACGACGTACCTAACGTAGCTAATTTTGCTATATAAGACAAAGTTCTTAAAAATTTATCTCTTCCTTGGTACGTGTCCAGGTATTCCGATATCAGACCAATATTCATATTTGTTTATATATATTAACGTGCAACACTGGATATGAAAATTTTATCGATAAATACCTTTTCTATGTTCGTGAATTTTATTGCACTGTAATAACAGGGAGGACAATTAAACTATAAATGCATTACGATACTTACAAAAAATTGTACTTTATACGGAAGAACAAATACACAATAATGATCAGTTTCAAGGACTGTTGATTACATTATGTAAACGACGCTTGCTTTTACTTCAGATTGCAAGCAAAGTAGTTCATTTATTATTTAATAGTCTGTCTTTGAGTATTTATTAATCATTTATGAAATTAAATAAAATAACTATAGCAGGAATCTACAACTATACAACTATAAATTACAAATAAACATTTACTTATAGTTATAGTAAATGTAATCGTACAAATATATTATATATACAGTTAGTATACTGTGTCAGGTCAGTGTTACTAGATTTGGCATAATTGAGTGCATCGACGACGACACTAGTAACGACAAACTTCCTTAGCGTTTAACGAAGTGCCGAATGGTAGGGAAAATCGACACGACCATGTTACGTGAGCTCGGCACTTCGTTCAACTTCGAGAAATCGAGAAAGAAGGCAAAGTGTGAGCTCTTCTTTCTTGATATTATGAAATACACGTTTTAAAACCCCCTAACCATGCTTTAATTATTGAAAAAAAAAGAAATTTGTGTTAATATTTCTATGAACGAACATATGTATACATATGTATGTTATTAATACGATTGAGCATAAACAGCTGATTAAATTTATATATATTCAGTATGTGAAGAAAAGACTTTGCTCATGTTCATGTTCAAGGGAACCAGAGTTGTTCGTTCTGATCGCAGAATTCTCGACTCTGAATGGAACGAGTAATTCTTTTTGTTGTTCAGTAAGAGAGTAACCAAGTTCAGTAAGAGATGTTCAATCTCAGAGTTGTTCGTAACACGAAAAATATGATTTTATTCGTGTTGAAAGAGACCAGAGTAGTTTCTTTTGACAGCTGTCCTTGAAAGATTTCTTCAAACTGGAATTTGAATACTGCGTAGGTGCCACTCTTCTCGTTTGACCATCTTCGATCTTGATTGAATGTAAAACTTCAATGAAATTCTTCGTCTCTCTTCTCGCTCCGTCTTGCTTGGTGGTTGAGGGATATTTGCCGCGGGCGCGCTAGGGGGCACGGTTTTTATGCAACTTATTGGAGGCTAACTGGCTGCTGATTGGCTAAGGGGGTCGCTAGTTGATAGACATGATCAGTAATTCAAAATAAAATTAAAGAATTATTATTTGAAATAATGGAATACTTAGCAAATATATCGTTTGAAAATAGTTCTCATAGTCTTATTTGATAAACTATTTTCAAACAATTTATTTCAGAAATTCAAATATTAATTATCGAAAATATAATTTATGGCCAGAAATGTTCGCTTGAAATTTCATGCGTATGTTTAAAACATTATAATTTCTGAACAGATTGGAGGATTTTAATGTTTCAAAATGCAAACAACGCGTATTTTGGTGAAGAATATGTAGAAATTCTAAGAATATCCGAAAAGTTGCTCCTTATCCACGTAAAGAAAAAATTTTTTCTGGAAGTAGAGTTCATCGATACCTATAAAAAAAAGTATCAGACAACATTTCCATACAGCGTCAAACAAATTTATTAAAAGTCAAGTTTATATTGTTTTAAATTTGCAGCCATTAGCTCGGTGTTACCCATGAAGAAGAACTTCTTCATTGTGGGTAACTCCGATTACCAGGTCTCACCACGAGGAGGTTGCTGCGAATGGAGACCCGAAGGGAAATAGATCGAATCAAAGTTCCATCGATCTCCCCTTTACAGACCTAGAAACTAATATAGGAAAGAGAGAAAGAAATAGAAGAGAAAGAGATAGAATCATGCCAAATAATTATTTTGTTTAAATATGGATTTTAAAAGAGGGATGAATTTAAATTGTGGGAGACGCGACAAGACGCGATGCTGAACCGCGCAACCGATCTTGAGATCGAATTGACTCCGGCTTGATAACTCGATTTCAACAGGAGAACAGGTACACGTCCCTGAAACTGGTCTCCATTTCTCCACTGCAACCCGTCGGGAGCCAAAGGACCCGACTCAGGCTGTCTAACATAGAGAGAGTACCTGTGACAAGGACTTTCAACCGGAAAGTATGCGTTTCCGCAGGCGACCTTCGAGTTGAGTTCCATTCTCCCTGAATCCAGCCAACAAGAGAAGACGATTCGATCTTTGGGATTAGCCACACGGCCGATCACATGTTTCCTTCAATGAAACAACTGTGACCGAAGCCAGGAACGAGGGAATGACTGAAAACGAGAATCTAGTAAAATGAATAATTAATTGGCAATTCGCGCATAAAATAAGAGGCCGAAAATTAACGTCGAGGCTCGAACTAATGAAGTTAAAAAGGAAATGTAGAATTAATTTAAATTAATTCAATCAAAGAAATTAGAAAAAAGAAATTTTCGACGTTAATCTTAATATCTTAAATCTAACCGCACTTACATACTATCTCGCCTATGTTGAACCCCTCGGTCGGCGGATGGATCTGGCGTTTTCCAGTAGGGCCCTCGGAATTGATCTAAACAAAAACTCGAGTAACAATTAATATTTATACAAGAAAATATCAATATACCAGATACCTAGAAAGAAACAAAAAAACAAATATGAAAAATAATGGATCGAACAACCCAACGAAGACAGAACAAAACATCCCAACGAAGAAAGAATAGAACAACGAAGTAATTTGGAAATTAAATTGGACAAAGAACCCAAAGGAAAGTTCTTTGAAACCAATAACACACGTCAGAGTACCCCTGGCGGTTCCAGGGGTACTGAGGAGTTGCTCAGCAGTGACCAACTTTATACCGGGAGGGGATTATGGGTTGCAGTCATTCAGCCAATCAGCAGCCAGTTAGACTCCGCTTGATCGAAAGTTTAACAAAGTTGCAAGAATACCGAGCCCCTTCGCGAGCACCAATTTTCCGAATATTCTTACAATTTCCACATATTCTCCACTAAAATACGCGTTATTTGTCGCTGGAAATATTAAAATCCTCCAATCCGTTCAAAAGTTATAATGTTTTAAACATACAGAAATATTCGTTTGAAATTTCATGCATATGTTTAAAATATTATAACTTTTTAACGGATTGGAGGATTTTAATGTTTCCACAAACAAATAACGCGTATTTTAGCGGAGAATATGTAGAAATTCTATTATATATCTATAGGTATTCCATTATTTCAAATAATGATTCTTTAATTTTTTTTGGTGGACAATTCGTCTATCAAAGTTGACAAATTTCATCTGGGCCTCTCTCCATGGTCCGTCCTTTTTGACCACTACGGGAGCCCCCTGGGGCGCGCGCGGGAATTATCCCTTAACCAGAAAGCAAGACGGACCGTAAAGCGAGATGAAGAATTTCAAAATTTTCATTCAATCAAGATTTCCGAAGATGGTCAAGAAGATGTTTCACGAGCAGCGGCCAAGGGACAATCCTGGACAACGAAGAAAATCCCATCTTTGGGAACAACACTTAAAAACTGAACAACTCTTATGTTGAACGACCAGAGACTGAACATCTCTGTTACGGAATAATTCTGGTTTAAAACTGAACATCCTATATTTGCCTATATAGGCAAAAAATATAATTGACACAAATTGAATGAAATATTAAATAAACATTCCTTTCGTAATCCTTTCCTCTAGTCCTTTCGTATTAATTTTTTGTTTCAGAGAACAGTTGAGCGCTGCCGATCGGTGCTGCCCACTGGTAGCTACTTGTCGACAAGTTGCAATAATATATTATCAAATTTTTAATATATGTATTGAATTTACATGTCTATTTTGTTTAATTTCTAGGTTTTCATTGAACTTTATGTATAACTTCCTTTTCTATTTCAGCATTATGTTCCTAATCAATTTAATTGTATTAATATTTTTAACACTCTAACATCTGTAAGGCATCAATTGGCATAAAAACCGCGCCCCCTAGCGTGCCCGGGGCAGACAGAACGAGAAGAGAAACGAAGAATATCATTGAAGATTTGCATTCAATCAAGATCGAAGATGGTCAAACGAGAGGAGTTGAAATTGTATGCCGCGAGGACGGACTTCAGCTGTTCAAGAGCAAGAAGGAAAGGCTCCCATTCACGTTCTTTATCGATTTCCCGAAGTTGCATGAAGTGCTGATCGGGCGTAACATGTGGCTCGTGTGGTAAGATATGTCTGCTTTCCCTACCACTCCGCTAGACGCTAAGGAAGTTCGTCGTTACTAGTGTCACCGTCGATGCATTCAATTATGCCAAATCTAGCCACACTGCATGTAGCTTAGGCCAGGAACTTCCTGGTGAATCGTGCCTCCGATCAGTGTTACATAGCGTAGGCTCGTTTCGACTTTCGATTGGTGGAATTCTGTTGGACGTGAAAGCTGATTGGTGGTGACTTTAGCGTTCATACACCATGATCAATGTGCCATATATCTTTCATAGACATTAATTACGAAGAAAATAAGAGCATGTTATAGATAATTGGTAAGAAATTTTAGTTAGTTTTCTACTATCGATGTGTAGACGAACATTTTCTCATTCAGCGGTTCATGCCTGTTACCATAATCGAAGAAAATATCTCGTTCGAGATTTCCCTTCTATATAAGCGGTAACTTCATGTCAAAGTGCACGAAGTGGGGAGAACCGTCTTTTCAAAGCGTCGTATTCGTTCACTGTTGTTTGTCGCTTTAGAGCAACGTGATCAGTGGTTTGTAGACGTGATGACGTCAGACTTCGAGGCACAAGCCGAGAGCGCGTTTAAAGCCGAGTAGGGCGTGAAAGTGTGTGTCGTGCCGCTCGTTTTCCTCCGTATTCTTTTAATCAATCTTTACCCATGAATATGTGCAAATAGTAACGTGTGCCTCCGTAAAATTACGGGACAATTATGTTTGGTGCTGTTTTAACGTGATTGATAGTGAAAAGGATACCATGTTCCGCTGCATTCCGATTTTTAAAGGGTGTAACAGGCAGGTGGAATACGTTGACAAGCGTCACTGCTCTCTGCCGAGCGTCCCTGATGATATTTTACGATACTCGAGGAGCCTGGAGGAGCTGTTGTTGGACGCGAATCATATTCGTGATCTACCTAAGGTAGGCAAATACCGCTACATGCCAACATTTCTGTCTTACAACCGTGTCTCTTTTCCTTTCTTTGCCTCTACCTTCCCCTCCCTTTACCGATTTGCATCTCTCTCCCTCCCTTGTTCTCTCTATTGTGTCCATGACGTATCATTCCATCGGCTATAATGTGACGACGAAGTACGTACGCGATTTACTCTCTACGGGATAGCCGACTGTCATTGTTCCCTCAACGAAAACCGAACGTTTTACCAAATATTTACGTCGCTCGTGGTTTCAGAATTTTTTCCGACTACAAAGGTTACGAAAGCTCGGACTGAGCGACAATGAAATACATCGTTTGCCACCGGATATCCAGAACTTCGAAAACCTCGTGGAGCTGGATGTGTCCAGGAACGGTGAGTGGTAAATTTTATTATTTCTGTTTAGTCGTTGCGCGGTTTTGTGGTCGGTGACCGCGACAGGAAAAACTTGATCTGCTTCTTTTCGATATTTCATTAGACGGGAACGTTTCGTAGATGGTTTTTTTTCTCTTCGTCTTCCGGTTGTCTTGTTCTTTCTTTTCGTGCACGGACTTGTCGACTAGCGACCAGCAGCGCGTGTCAATGGTTTCGAACGAAGCACGTGTTTACGTGTCGAAGACAATGTCAATGGAGAAGCTGGGTAAAAGGCGTTGAAATAAAGAAAAGACTAAATCAATCGAGGCAAGATGTTAATGGAAATCTTCGATCGTTTGAATCGGATAGGTCTGAGAACAGCCACGCTAGTGTCAAGTATTAATACGTTGACACCAGTTTTCCCTGTCTAGGGATATCCTCAACAATTTTTCAAACGATGGCGTAACAAATAGAAATATTCGATAGTTCTGAATACTTATTACGGTATGCCTAATGCGAGTGACATTAAAAAATTTACAAGTATTAAGGTTCATTTATCGTAAGTGTTTTAGAGACACGTTGTAAGTATCAAACGCCGGTTTACGGTGGCCACCATAAGTCAACGTTTAATAAAAGATCGTACCTTCGCGAGGCACGTTACATGTTAATGTACTTTGTTTTTACTTATTACAGGTTATAGTAACGGACATAAATCTGTCATAAATTACGATAGTCTATCGGGTCAATGGATATTTTTTGTTATACGTTTCTCTTTTGAAGATTTAAAATAACTTCGTGTTCCTAGTGGCTAGAAATTGATCAAACATTTTGATGACATATACGTCGTTCAATACCTTCGTCGAACATCGAAAGGTTTGACATACAAATCGAGAACAAAGAAAAAATCTAATGTGTATCGGAATTCGATATCCGAAATTGTTGGATGAAATGTACGTCGATGGAAAAAGTCCAATTTATTTTCTTTGCGAAAAGATTTGCGGATTTGAAAATCGATCCGAGGATAAAACACGTGTGTAGCGAAACGGCGTTATACCTCGTTCACTTTCTAACAACGATGCAGAGGCTCCTCCTCGATGCTTGAAAGACACATTGAAACGTTCTTACCATCGCCTCGATGTTGTTTCCCAAGAGGGAAGCCTTTCCCTTCTCGCTGTTCGCTGGATTTACTTACCGTTCCACTTCGGCGTTTTTATGTTTACCTTATGCTCGTCTCTCGCCACCCGCGGAACATACACAGCCAGAACTTTGTTCCTGCACATGCAACACGGGTAAGGAAAAGGAATGCACTGTAGTCGCGAATGCCTCGTTTTACCATGAGACCCATTCTGCCCTCCCCTTTCTTTGCCCTCCTATTCCTCACTGGAATGCCTCTTCCCACTAAATACTTGGCAACACTCGTAACTAACGTTAGGTACGCTTCACCGAATATCTTTTAAATTACGTTTTTGTTAACGTTTCCAGATTTCCTCTCATATACAGGGTGTTCGGCCAGCCCCTGGGAAAAATTATAATGGGAGATTCTAGAGGCCAAAATAAGACGAAAATCAAGAATACCAATTTGTTGATGAAGGCTTCGTTAAAAAGTTATTAACAGTTAAATTCAAAAATTTCAAATCGTTCTGGAAAAATTATTTTCTGTTGCGGGGGTCAATTACAAGCATTTTTAGTGAATAGACATACCCCCGAAATCCTACTCAGTTTCGAGAAAAAAATTCGAGTAACTGCTGATAGTTTTGGGTGAAAAAAAAAAGACTTTCGAATCGTCTTGGAAAAATTATTTTTAGTTGCAGGGGTCAATTGCAAGCATTTTTGGTCAACAGACATACCCCCGAAATCCTACTCAGTTTCGAGAAAAAAATTCCTTACCGAAAATATAATTTCTGGCCAGAAATGGCTGCCCGAATTTTCATGCGAATCTTTAAAACGTCATAACTTCTGGACGGATTGGACGATTTTAATGTTTAAAAAATCAAACTACGCGTATTTTGATGGAGAATATGTACAAATTGCAAAAATATTCGAAAAGTTGTTCCTTGACCCACTAAAATGAGAAAAAATCCATAAAAATGGTGCAATTTTCAAATAGCCATAACTCCTACAATTGTGAATATACATATTTCAATGAAACTTTTTTCTGAAGTAGAGCTCATGGGTACCTACAAAAAAGTATTAGACAACTTTTCTATAGGACGTCAAACGAAATTACTAAAAATCAAAAACGAATTTTTAAGAAAAATCGACAGGGGGTAGGTGCCTAAATTTTTAGACGAAATTAAAAAATTTCAAATCATAGTAAAAAAATTATATTTAGTTACAGTGGGCAATTACAATCATTTTTGATCATTATACATACCCCCGAAATCCTGCCCACTTTTTAGAAAAAAATTCAGTACTGGCGGAAGTTTAAACATTAATAACTTTTTAACGAAGCCTTCATCAACAAATTGGTATTCTTGATTTTCGTCTTATTTCGGCCTCTAGAATCCCCCATTAAAATTTTTCCCATGGGTGGCCGAACACCCTGTATGTAAATTTCATTTCAAAAGTATTCAGACTTTTTGTCAAATTCAGACTTTTGCAAACCAAATTCATCCTTCGTTCGTTCGTGGTACGACGGAAGTACATACATTGTATTATTTTTGTTAATGTATAAATGTACCTTCAAACCCGTTACTCGCTGTCGACCAAGTCACTGGCGGCTAGTCGTCGACGACCACTAGGTACACAAACGAATACATATATGGGTTCGTACGCACGTGGTTACCGGCGGCTGACTTTGATCCTGGTCGTTCGTCGACTGGTCGCCGCGCCGGTGACTTGGTCGACAGTGCGTAACGGGTTTTAAGCTGTGTACAAACGCAAGCAATAGGACATGTAACATCAGGACTAAAGTCTAAATAGACAGGCTATTAGCGACTACATTGTGGTTTGAATGCAATCTCTAAGGTTGGTTTCCTCAACGATAGTACCTATTCCTTTCAAATTTCTTTTCCACGTGTTTTATATTGAAATATTTCTGATTCTCAGTTTCCATTCATTTCACAGGGTCGGTCGGTGTCGATTTAAACACGGGACCACGATTCCGTGATTCTGTTATACGATCTTCATTAGTTATTTAATCGAGAAAGTCGCGTAACGGATTGCCGTTATACCCGTTCCGTACTATAGAATTAAGCACCAGGAAGAGACGAATGATTCCGTTGGAAGCTTTGAGAAGAATCAGGGATTGAAATGTCACGAACCCTTGAATGCTCTTAGCATTCTTGCTGAATCGTGTAGCCTCTTTGTGAACGGGTAAGCGTGGAACAGTGCGGTATGAAACTGGTACAGTTTAACAAACAGTTCCTTCGATTAAATAAATAGCATAGAATCCTTCTTTCATATTTAATTTTCTAAAAAAAATACTTGACTTATTTTAAGTTCATGGTCTAAAGATTATGGTTTGTCTCATATTCCTAGATCATTTCTATGAGGAATTGGACTCTATCTACATATGAAGCGATAAAAACGAGGATTTTTATGGCGTTTTTCTCACTTTACGGGGTTAAGAAACATCAAAATCCTCCAATCCGTTCAGAAGTTATGACGTTTTAAAGATATGCACGAAATTTCAGAGATATTTTTCTGGCCTGAAATTATATTTTCGGTAATGAATTTTTTTCTCGAAAATGGTTAGGATTTCGGGGGTATGTCTATTCACCAAAAATAATTGTAATTGACTCCTGCAACTGAAAATAATTTTTCCAGAACAATTTGAAATTTTTTTTTTCTTGCCGAAAAATTTAGGCATATGAATTTTTTTTTCGAAAATGGTTAGGATTTTGAAGGTATGTCTATTCACCAAAAATGATTGTAATCGACCTCTGCAACTGAAAATAATTTTTGCAGAACGATTTGAAATTTTTTTTTTTTTTTGCCGAAAAATTTAGGCATACGAATTTTTTTCTCGAAAATGATTAGGATTTCGGGGGTATGTTTATTCACCAAAAATAATTGTAATTGACCCCTGCAACCGAAAATAATTTTTCCAGAACGATTTGATATTTTTTATTTAAAAAATAAAATTATAATTCCTACGCTTTATTCGTCTGCTGTTTAGTATCGACGTCACTGCTGAGTGCATGCGGCTGTGACTTCTTTACTACATGGAAGCGTCGAGGTATCGCGGCTCTGTAGATCCACCGACAAATATTTTACTCGAGAGTGTACGTTTGCCAGTAATTACGTGGGTTACTTCTAAACATCGTGCCAATTTGAAATGTTGCGCATGCCACGGTGAAATAGTTAACTGATGCTTCCTCTTTCCCGTTTACTTCGCTAACAATAAATCTAGACGTATCAACGTTGGTTGAGATTTCATAATTGTAGTTTGTTCGGTCTACCGATTACACAACCAAAAAGATTGGCAAATTTTTGTCCGGTTCCATGCTAAAATAGATTAAAAAAAATAAAATGTAGTATGAATAGAATCATTCGAATCGAATGTACTCCTCGCAATTAAGAGAATTCTTCTCAGCTGCCAACAATTCTAGCTTTAGTTTTACGTGAATGTTCGTGCTTGCATGAGATTTCAAGAAAGGTCTAATTTATTGACTCGTTTTCTTTTCAATGAAAAAGCTCAAGATCGTTCCACGAATTAACATCATGGAACTAGTGGTTAATTAGCCGATGACCTTATCAAATGACGGCTATTTCTAACGAAGCTTGGAATAATTTTTACCAAATAATGCAGAAGTAACTTCTTCATGAAGTTTGATCAAACGAGATTTAATTTAAGCACATTTTACGTTATATGCACGCTCCAAACTATCGATAAAATGACTATCGATCAGCATTACTTGCTTCCGTTCTATCCGATTGAGATGCATTTCAGGTGCATTACCGTGAAATACAACCGTGTATCACGGCAGCCTGTTGCGAGTGATTAATTTTTATGATGTAATCGCGGTCGGAAGTAGTCATTATGATCGATCTTCGACCCTAAATATAGAGCCGGATCGGTGTTTTTGAGTCTTAGGGTTGGGGAATGATCGATGGTGAATAAAGGACAATGCTAGGAACAAAAATTAACTTATGTAATTTGCTCGGAGCAATAGTTTTAGGGTTCTATAAAAGTTTGTTTTAAGTTATTCAACTTAAGGTGTTCGATACAAGATATACATATATGTATGATAAATCAAAATAAAAGTTAGAGTCGTTTGAATTTTAAACATTTTTAGACGAAAACCATCTGTACTTTCTCTCTTGATTCCTTGTGTAAAAAGATTTTGGAGGAAATGCAACTTAAGGATATATGAAAGTAGATGGTTCAACCTATAAAATGGCACCAGAAATATTATTATGTGGCAAGTTTTCGCAAATAGTTGAAATATTAATAACGTTTGAGCTAAATGTCCTTATTATGATCGGTTGTGTACATTTCACATTACGTTTCAGTGTAAAGGCTTAAGCCCGTGACAGCGTTACGAGCTTTCGTAGCAAATAATTTCGCAATCCCCTACGTGAAATACGACGTTAATCCACACGGACACACGTACGTTGGCTACACTTTCATATTTTACTTTGTCACGAAGCTTTCATGTGGAAGCAAGTGTCACGGTCGTTCAGTAATCCGTGGGTTCGCGCAGCTCCGCGGACGTGCAACAACAAATTAGACGAAGAGTTTGATATTTATAAAACGAGAAGTTTCAATTGTTCGCTAACATTTCGGTGAAATCCGTGACGCATAATACGAGTTACATATCCTTTATAACGTAATGAATAAACAAGTATTAGTTTCGCAGTGTCAATTCGTTTTTATTCCACATTAAGCGTTCGTTATTATTTATCTTACTAAAGCGTTGAAAATACGCGCGTCGACAGAAAAAAAGGGGGGAAAGTATTTGTCAGTTAAGTGAGTCGCGCAAGAAATGCTCGATTACATCCTCGAATGATTTCGATTTAAAGTTATCGGGGTTTGCCTTAATATGGCGCCCGGCAGGTGTACATTGGGTTCGATAGGAATAACACAGTCACTGAAAGAGTTAATAAAGAATCATTGCGAGTAAAGAAGACAGTGACGATTGCTAGACCCGGAGAATAAATTTGCAATACTCGTGACTTGGCAGTCAACGTGTTAAAAGCGAGGACATCAGTGTTGCGCGCCGAGTCGCCGATGGGAAACTCAATAAGGTTCTACAATTAGGTTACGCGATACGCGTACATGTGCTGGCTTCCCGGACGTTTTCAGTTATAGAAACGTGCCAGAACTCTTATGCGCTTCCTTCTGCCCGATCGTTCTCGGTATTCGATGTAACAGGTTTTCCCGAGCACATTGCTTTCTCGAACAATCGCCATACGCGAAAAATTCCTCGCGAATACGATGGCGTCAATACAGCATACCGTTTTATCTGGAAACGTACGAGTACCTCGAGAACTATTCATAATAGCGTAGCATAGTTTTTTGTATGTTTAACCGTTTTGGAGTTTTCTCAGTTGCGTGTCGGCACCCTGTATTTTTAAAACTACCTTCAGGAATACATCAAACAGCTGTTATTACCGTTTTGCTGCATCTATTCATAAGTAATTAATGTTTACTTGCATATACCACAATGCTTTAATGATCGTTTTATAGCATTATTGAGACGACACCGAGGAAGGTTAATACCTCGGCGTTCTAAAAAGCAAAATGCATTCAGTGGATCGACTTAAAAAATTAATATCTATCGTGTTAGTTTGGTTACAAAGCCTCGAACGCGTTCTCGTCATTTTTCACTTTCATTTTGCTTTTGCCTGTAGGATTATCCCTTAAAGTATCTATCAACAATAGGCAAACACTTTCGCTACTGTAAAACTATTGTGTAATATGCATTTTGAACTCGTCTCGACATCCCCTAGTAAAGTGTGCATCACAACGTTAACACTTTTATGTGCAGAATAATAAGGAGAATCGATCGATGCAAAAACAGCAAATGCATAGTTCAATCCAAAAAACGAGCGCATAGGTGTATTTGCATCGTTGCACGAAACAAAAATATAATGTCGTCGAAAGATGATCTCGCATGGAAGATTGTACTTTTCTTCTCGATTAATATTTTGTATCTTCGATTAGGATTACCAGATGAAATTTGAAGTTCACTGAACGTTGAGTACGACGAAAGACTTTGCTAATTTTCCTTTTCTTTTACTGTTACTATTGCTCTGAACGACGATCTCACTACGGACTAGGAAACTCTTAGATAACAAGTGACTTCTAAAGTCTTCCTTTTTCTTGTTCTCCCACTCTCCTCGCGCACACTCACACGCAACGATCGTCACCTTTATCGTCATTTCATCCGTAATCCGAACGAGATTACCGACGTTTATTTTCGACAGAAACGATTCATCGTATCTGACACAGATTGATTGATACCTGTGCGTTGCTTTTGAGAGAACAGAGGCAAAAGTGTCCCACTTTTCGAGGTACCCTAGAGCATCGTACCTTCGATCGAGAGTGGCTTTGTCTCACTCTAAGGATCCATCGAAAGAGCCCACGTACGTGCGCGGACGTGAAAAAGCGAAAATAAACGGGAAAATAGAGGGTAACCACACCTTGTAGGCTTGCGAAACTTAACGAGGCTGTGAAATTGTGGATCCTTCGTCGCGCAGGTGTAGTCAAATACACGTGGCAAATACGTAGGTGAAACGGGGCCAATTTAATTACGAAACGAAGGGCTACGTTGTATAGAATCTTGAACGAGTGCAAGATACATGGATATCACATTGTGGATAGAGTCAGCAGACAGTTTCATTGACCCATTGCTTCCCAATAACCTTTTCTTTTTTGTTGAAACAAAATTATATTTGAATAACACAAAATAGATGGTTAGAACATTAGTTTTTAGAACAGCCTCTTATTCTCCGTTATGTTTCTTTTCGATACTCACTCTTTGATTCGCTCTTCACAATTAACTCTCTTAATATGTCGCATCTGTATCATATTTGTTTACGTCAAGCGTTAAGGGACAATGATTTTGTCATTTTCAATTTTGTTAATAAAACTCGATCGTGTAATCGAGATCCATTATTCTTTCAATATGTTTTGCTTCCTGACAAGGCCACTTTTAATAACAGAGTAGAACCGAATCAGTACAACTGCCATTATTCGTCTTACAATAATCCGTATTGGCATCGTTTCCACATCAACATCGGTGGTCTTTCGAAGATACTCGAGTGGATCGATTTAAATGAATTGTTCTGTATATTTTCCCCTAATTTAAATTTAAATTTAAAGTATTGCACGATTCGATGCTAATGCGACGAGCTTCGCACAACTTCCATCGTTTTTACTTGTTTCAATTAAATCGCCACGCTCGAACGAGGCAGTTCGTTGACCGTCGCGAGAAACTAGAGAAAGTGACAATTAAATTACGTGGGAATAAACGAGCGTTTCGTTATTGTTATGTTAGGCACAATTTCAATTCGGAATTTTAATTTAGAAAACATCTGCGTGTGTTCGGCGCTATTCACGCGCCGGATATTCAAACTGAGCGTAATGAACGCACTACAAATCGTATAATTTCTAGAACCAAAGGTAGTTGCATGACGTAGTAAGAAGTACTATCATTTCGTTTGAAAATTAAATTAAGGTGGAGAAATAAGTACGTTTAGCTTCTAAAACACTTGGTTCTACTGTTCAAATGTGACTTTTATTTTGAATATAAAATTATATGTAATGCGATGGACTGTGAAAAACAAACAGTAGGTATTATTCGTTTTTTATCAGCGGACCCTACAAGTGTAACTATACACTGTATGTGTAAGTCGGCTTGGATTGGAAATCTGCATGCAAAAATGCAACGCGCATAAACACCACTACTGCGACACAATCTTGTGAAAACTTGTTGCGTGATCATGGAAGAGATAAACCGCGACCGCAACAGGTTCGGGTTCAGGAAACTTACCCCTTGATTAAGCCACCCACGTGTGTGCGTGTGAACGGAGAGTTCAATGCGTACAAGTTACGTCGCGTGGTCTAATTTCCATTGGCATTATTCGAGCAGCGAATCGTCTGTTCCTTTTACTATTACTTTTGTTCCACTAGTACTCTTCCAGGTGCACGTTCGCGCGAAATGAAAGTGGACGTTAATATTAAGTCTGCTAATTAATTCTCGGTCTCTGCATTAAATCACATACAGGGTGTTCGGCCGACTCTAGAGGCCAAAATGAAACGAAAATCCAGAATACCAATTTGTCGATGGAGGCTTCGTTAAATAGTTATTAACAATTAAATTCAAAAGTTTCAAATCGTTATGGAAAAATTATTTTTAGTTGCAGAGGTCAATTGCAAGCATTTTTGGTCAACAGACATACCCCCAAAATCCTACCCACTTTCTAGAAAAAATTTCAAAAAGGTGTGAAATTTTTCGACGGGAAAAAAAATTTTCAAATCATTCTAAGAAAATTATATTTAATTACAGGGGTCAATTACAAGCATTTTTGGTCATTACACATATCCCCGAAATTCTACGCATTTTCGAGAAAAAAATTCCTTACCGAAAATCTAATTAGATGCCTAAATTTTTTCAACGCAAAAAAAGAATTTCAAATTGTTCTCGGTTGCAGGGGTCAATTACAATAATTTTTGGTGAATAGACATACCCCCGAAATCCTGCGCATTTTCGAGAAAAAAATTCGTTACCGGCGGAACTTTAAACGTTAATAACTTTTTAACGAAGCCTCCATCAAAAAATTAGAATTCTTGATTTTCGTCTTATTTTGGCTTCTAGAATCCCCCATTAAAATTTTTAAAAATATTTAACAATAGAGAATAGTAAAAAGAACCGAAACCCATGTTTTATAAATCCCTATATCTTAAAATACTGATAAAGGAACATAGATGTTAATACTACCCGTTATTTTTCTGAATTTTTCAACGTCTTGCAAAAAGTTTATCTTTTTCTGGATTAGTGTTAAATTCTCGAAGGATATATCCGTGGATGGTACCGAAAAGGTTAATACCTACGACGCAGTACGGAACACGATTGTCAAATTTAGACTTGGATAGTGGATCTAGAATAGTCAGAACTGGTTGACAGTGAAAACTCGTTGCGTGCAAGAAATATAAGTTTATAGCAACAGGTTCGGGTTCAGGAAACCTACCTCATTAATGAAAGACGTTGCACTCGCATGTAGGTGCAACGCACGGAGAGGATACGACTGATTGGAATGTAGCGAGTAAGAATCTCCATCATCTTTTTTATCGTACAAGATTTCCTCCTTCGAAACGATTATTTTTGCAAAGAACCGTATCTATGTTTCTAAATGAACAGGTACTTGCAAGAAATCGTACGATACGGAGGAGAATGTTTCCACAACGATAGTTAAATAACGTCATTTTGATACTGTCTTTAATTTCGAGGCAAATAATATTTTTACGAACTTCCCCTAGTAAGTTTTAATCACGGTAGTTTCTTCTATTCGAGAACCCGTTCGCCGTTTCCGTTTTCGGATATACAGTTACATACGTACACGTATAGGTATATCAGTATCATAAATTCGTATCGTAAATATATTTTTATACTTTTAAAATACATTTTATATTAACAGTGGGGATTGTCGATAAAATATATTTGACACGAAAATGTTTTTAACCTTTGGGGGATGAATTATACACTGGAAAAAATTTTAATTTGCGAACTTTTCTCGCTACGCGTTCACGTGTTGCACATATTACGTAAGAATGTAAACCTTGCAAAGGCCGCAAGCGAGCTGTTACCCTTGCTGCTTTCGCTTTACCCTTTTTTTCCCCTGTTCTCCCTTCGTAGCGAGTTATAAAGGCCGATCGCTACCGTTGTCTGGTAAATCTGTCCCTCGAAAACTATTATCGGTGGTAAAAAAAATATACTACACGGTTGATGTCACGATAACGAATTAAAGAACAGACAGTACACTGTAAAGCGTAAGAATTTTTCCTGATGTCGATCGATTCCTTCGCGTGTGTGCAACACGGATATTACGCAAGGAGAAAAAGCATGTGTGCACTGTAATCTTTTACCCTTATCGCGTATTACCCCTGTTCTCTGTTGCATATACTGTCGTGGAAAACCACAGAAGTGAGCGTCTCTTGTAATTTATGCTGCATAAAATTACTTATCACGAAAGCATTGGCTTTTAAAAGTTGTTTACCTGATTGCATCTTTCTTTTTTTTACGCCCCATATAATTTCAGCGGCCATAAACAGTGTCGTGGGGTGAATAAAGTTGTGTCTATAAACGGTAGTATTCCTGGTTTCTCGAGAATTCTCAAGAAATTGTTAAGTACTTGGGGTACTTGAAAAGTTGTTTAAAGAAACTTACCGAGTGAAATTACGCAAACAGTAATTATTAGAGTCGATGTGTCGCGTATCAGCAACACTAGAATTTCATCTTTACTGTACGCAATGCTAGATTCTATCTATTCGGACTTACTACGTGTTCGTGTATCAGTTAGCTCATCTGCCCACCTCTCTGTGTTACACGGCCTCCGCCACCTCCTCTTCTTCCAAGGTAAATTGCAAAGGCCGAGGGTGGATGTTTCGCGCTATTTATAATGTTTACAGTGGCGGACGCATTCGACGAAGAGGCAGCTATTTTGTGTTATTTACCGGTTGCTTAATTACAGGTTACAGAGTCGCTTATAGGCGCGGTAATAGACCGGCAATCAGTGGTTACTGAAAATCGACCTATTCGACGAAGATATATAGTTGTAACCAAGGCTATACCGACGAATTATCGTTGAGCGTGGTAGAAAACAATTCTGCAATAAACGCGCGTAATTCATCTAACGAACGAACCTCTTACGCGTACATTTTATTGTTCGACAGAGGATGCCTCGTTATCGATATTGTTCGTAGTGGCCTTGCATTATTTCACCGTTGATTACTCGAATACGGTAATGGTCCATTATGCTTATCGCGTTAGCCGTTGAACGAATTACAGCGAATCAAATTAATATTCGGACATTCTTTTCCGCTTCAAGACGTGGATCATTGTAGAAAAATGTTGTTTGAAATTCAACACGTTGTACAGGGTGTTCGACCACCCCTGAGAAAAATTTTAATGGGAGATTCTACAGGTCAAAATAAGATGAAAATCAAGAATACCAATATGTTCATGGAGGCTTCGTTAAATAGTTATCAACAATTAAATTCAAAAATTTTAAATCGTTCTGGAAAAATTATTTTCGGTTGTGGGGGTCAATTACAATCATTTTTGGTCATTATACATACCCTCGAAATCCTACCCACATTCGAGAAAAAAATTCGAATAGGTAGTGAGATTTTTAGACGAAATTAAAAAATTTCAAATCATACTAAAAAAATTATATTTAGTTACAGTGGGCAATTACAATCATTTTTGGTCATTATACATACCCTCGAAATCCTACCCACTTTCGAGAAAAAAATTCGAATAGGTACTGAAATTTATAGATGAAATTAAAAAATTTTAAATCATACTAAAAAAATTATATTTAGTTACAGGGGTCAATTACAATCATTTTTGGTCATTATACATATCCCCGAAATCCTACTTAGTTTCGAGAAAAAAATTCGAGAATGTGTGAAATTTTTCGACGGGAAAAAAAAATTTCAAATCGTTTTGGAAAAATTGTTTTCGGTTGCGGGGGTCAATTACAATAATTTATGGTGAATAGACCTACCCCCGAAATCCTACTCACTTTCTAGAAAAAAATTCAGTACGGTCGGAACTTTAAACGTTAATAACTTTTTAACAAAGTTTCCATCAACAAATTGGTATTCTTGATTTTCGTCTTATTTTGGCCTCTAGAATCCCCCATTAAAATTTTTCCCAGGGGTGGCCGAACATCCTGTATGTATTTTGAATCATTGTGTACCGCGAATGAATGTAGACGCACTTTAAAAAACGTCAACATCTCGCGTGCAAGCGACAACACGCGTCTGTATCCCGCGCCATCTTCGAATTTATTTGCACCAGAGCTGCGACGTATTAAAAATACGTCCACGGTTGATTGATATTGCACACGGTAATGCAATTATATCGTCCGATCAGATATTTTAACCACAAAACCATGAGATGGCGTATCGTTTCCCTGAAATACGGTGTAACCAGACTGAAAGTTATCGATCAATAACACCACTACGTTATATTCGATATGCTCAGACTCCAGCCAAAGCGTATTAAAAGTCGAGGTTTCGTACGTACGTCTCTGGCTATCAAAGCAGTGAGACGTATACATAACGTAATAAAAGCCTGAAAATTCGTTTGTTTAATCTTGGATGATTCCTGTTACCTTTACTCGAACGAAATACCGAAATAATATCGATATTTCTTTCGTTATTATATCGGTTTCGGTTTAGCTTTGTACGAAGTTATCGTATAAAAGTCCTCAGTCGCGTACGCTTGTTCTCCGATCGTCAACATCCTTTTGGGAACAAAGTGATATTCCGGTGAACGAAAAGAGTTAGTTTCCGTCTCTTTCGTCTGGCGGAATCACGGTTAGTTTGTAATTGCTTCGCGTCACTGTCGTTACGTTTTACCCGCGCGCACCATGCGTGCATTTGTAATACAGTATACGTGTGTTTGTGTGCACAATGCATCCGTCATGGAGTACATGTCTGTAAGTACCTCTCTCAGTCGTTATCAACAAAAAACTGCTTCAAGTAAATTCAGCTCAGCGAAAATAGAGAATTCAACCTTTAAAGTGACCCTAGGAGGACTATTGTAAGACTTCCTTTCAGAAAGTTAAAATAGTTCAAAGATCGATAACATTTTGGCTAATAATAAGTGTCCTCATTGAATTCCACGGCATTATGGGGAAAAATAGGAATGCAGTATGACCTCATACAGCAGCTTCCTGCATTCTTGTACAATAGTAGTATTTAACAGCGAATCGATTACGCTCGTACATATTTTTCGAGATAATTTGTCATTGTTGTTTTTACAACTTGGTTTCCTGTAATGAATTAATCATCGTGCCATAGCGTGACTAATTATGCATCGCGCGGATGCTTGTTAATCGATACACGCCAGTCGCTTTCATTTCTCGTCATTTGGTCGCAGTTCGAAGACCGATAAAAATCAAACCCGAGAAGCGGAATCGGACATTTTACAGTTAAAGAAAATCTACTCGAATTTCATGCACTTGAATTGTTATACAGGGTGTTTGGCCACCCCTGGGAAAAATTTTAATGGGGGATTCTAGAGGCCAAAATAAGACGATAATCAAGAATACCAATTTGTTGATGGAAACTTCATTAAAAAGTTATTAACGTTTAAAGTTTCGCACGTACTGAATTTTTTTCTAGAAAGTGAGTAGGATTTCGGGGGTAGGTCTATTCACCATAAATTATTGTAATTGACCCCCGCAAACGAAAACAATTTTTCCAAAACGATTTGAGATTTTCTTTTTCCGTCGAAAAATTTCACACTTTCTTGAATTTTTTTCTCGAAAGTAGGTAGGATTTCGACGGTATGTCTAATGACCAAAAGTGATTGTAATTGACCCCCGCAACCGAAAATAATTTTTTCAGAATTAATTAAAAATTTTTTTTTTCGTCGAAAAATTTAGGCACCTACTACCCCCTGTCGATTTTTCTTAGAAATTAGATTTTCATTTTCGATAATTTTATTTGATGCCCTACAGAAAAGTTGTCTAATACTTTTTTGTAGGTACCCATGAGATCTACTTCAGAAAAAAGTTTCATTGAAATATATTCACTATCGTAGGAGTTATGGCTGTTTGAAAATTGGACCATTTTTATGGGGGTTTTCTTATTTTAGGGAGTCAAGGAACAACTTTCGAATGTTTTTAGAATTTCTACATATTCTACACTAAAATACGCGTCGTTTGCTTTTTTAAACATTAAAATCGTCCAGTCCGTTCAGAAGTTATGACGTTTTAATGATTCGCATGAAAATTCGGGCAAACATTTCTGGCCAGAAATTATATTTTCGGCAAGGAATTTTTTTCTCGAAACTGAGTAGGATTTCGGGGATATGTATAATGACCAAAAATGATTGTAATTGCCCACTGTAACTAAATATAATTTTTTTAGTATGATTTGAAATTTTTTAATTTCGTCTAAAAATTTCACTACCTATTCGAATTTTTTTCTCGAAAATGGATAGGATTTCGAGGGTATGTCTAATGACCAAAAATGTTTGTAATTGCCCACTGTAACTAAATATAATTTTTTTAGTATGATTTGAAATTTTTTATTTTGTCTAAAAATTTCACTACCTATTCGAATTTTTTTCTCGAAAGTGGATAGGATTTCGAGGGTATGTCTAATGACCAAAAATGTTTGTAATTCACCCCCACAAACGAAAATAATTTTTCCATAACGATTTAAAATTTTTGAATTTAATAGTTAATAACTTTTTAACGAAGCCTCCAACAACAAATTGGTATTCTTGATTTTCGTCTCATTTTGGCCTCTAGAATCCCCCATTAAAATTTTCCTCAGGGGTGGCCAAACACCCTGCAGAATATCGTCTTTTAGGTATTTCGCTCAATTGTTCAATGGAGACCTGAATATCATCGCGTATTCTATTAATTTTATTGCAGATATACCGGACATTCCTGAGAACATCAAGAATTTACGAGCACTTCAGGTGGCGGACTTCAGTAGCAATCCAATTCCAAGGTTGATCAATTATTTTTATTCTGGTTGCACGGTGTATTCAATAGGCGTTGCCTCGGTCTGGAATGGAAATGAAAATTTTCGATAATCTTTTTCAGACTCCCGGCTGGTTTCGTGCAGTTAAGGAATCTGACTGTTCTAGGACTAAATGATATGTCCCTTACAAATTTACCGCCCGATTTTGGAAGGTGATTACAAATATTCGCGATAATTACGTTTTAATTGTTTAATTGAATCGTATTGCCTCGTCATTGACAACTTTATTCTGATTATCCTCAGCTTGGAGGCGTTACAATCACTGGAATTGAGAGAAAACTTGCTCAAGTCTTTGCCTGAGTCACTTTCTCAACTTTACAAATTAGAGCGGCTGGATCTAGGCGACAATGACATTGAAGTATTGGTACGGCAGGATTAAAATGATCGTCGTGAAAGCTTAAAAGCGAACAGAATATAATTAATTAGAACTGAACAGAACTATTTGTTGAATGTGTCGTGTTTCTATTTCAGCCTCCGCATATAGGACAATTGCCAGCGTTACAAGAGTTATGGCTAGATCATAACCAGTTACAACATTTACCACCGGAAATCGGAGAATTGAAAACGTTAGCATGCTTGGACGTATCTGAAAATCGTTTGGAAGATCTTCCAGAAGAAATCGGTGGTCTAGTTTTATTAACGGATTTACATTTATCGCAAAATGTTATCGAAAAATTACCCGATGGACTCGGGGAATTAAAAAAACTTACCATTCTCAAAATCGACCAAAATAGGCTTTCTACTTTAAATTCAAATATAGGCAGGTGAGATTCGAGTTATTCTTTCTTTTCTAAGGATGTTGATACACGAACAAGTCTGAAGTTAACGCGCCATTTTCTTTCGCAGATGTGAAAATTTACAAGAATTAATTCTTACGGAAAATTTTCTCTTAGAACTGCCTATTACTATAGGAAAACTTCTTAATCTAAACAATTTAAATGTGGATAGGAATAGTTTACAATCACTACCTGTTGAAATTGGTACGACAAATTTATTAGAAATTAACCCTTTCGCAGATAAAATTCATCCTATTGCAAATCAAGTATTTCTATTAATTTGATTTCTTAAGCCATTATAATAAAGACACAATTCGATATTGACTTGCGAAAAGGTGAATATAATCTGCAAAAGGGTTAATTTATAGACCAAAGTTTATATGATATTGATAATAAGAATGATTTTTGTTAAACATATTATTGTTGTACGTTAGGTAATTTGAAGAAATTGGGGGTACTGTCTTTGAGAGATAATAAGTTGCAATATCTTCCAATGGAAGTTGGACAGTGTACCGCTCTTCATGTTTTGGACGTATCGGGTAACAGGTGCGTAACTATTATCGTAATAATAATATTTTCAATAACACTATTCGTCTTTCAGATTGCAATATTTGCCATATTCCTTGATTAATTTGAATTTAAAGGCAGTATGGTTAAGTGAAAATCAAGCACAGCCAATGCTTACTTTCCAAACGGATGTCGATGAAGAAACTGAGCAAGAGGTATTAACGTGCTTCCTCTTACCGCAGTTAGAATCCCATCCTGATGGTTAGTCTATTAATTTCTTATGGTTCTAATTAAATATATTCGATAATTGAAATTATATCTAACGTAATTTTTGTTTAGATTCAGGTAGGGTTGGTATGCTGGTTGGTATAGGAAATGCTATTCAGAGTGGTGAAATACGCGAGCTTGGTAGCAGCGATGACGAAGGCTGGCAAGAAAAAGAAGCATCGCGAACACATTCAGTAAAATTTACGGATGAACCTCCAGAAACTGATAAGGAGGTGAGCCTGCTGTACATACAAAATTCCGCTAGTTCCTTTAGATCTAGGTTTATAACACTATTGCGGAGATATTTTATGTGTTGGAAACGCTCCCATTCTTACGATTCATTGTATGAAAATTATATTAACTGAAAACTAAACAGAAACGTTTTTTTTTTCCTTGACCACTTCACATTATTTAAATGGTACATATGTAAGACTTTATATTTATTTCAGACACCGTTTGTACGGCAAAATACACCGCACCCGAAAGAATTGAAAGCTAAAGCTCATAAATTATTTAGTAAAGGGAAGAGTGACAGTCGGTCAGCATCTACGGACGAGCAGGTAATTGTTAGCTTAAAATTCTTATGTTAAAACGTTCTTTTTAAAGATATATAAATTTATTACATAGAATATTTTTTAATTTGAGAAACTATATTCTTTCAGGATGTTTCCCAAACATTCGGTTTGGACAAAACGGAAACTGACTCATTGACAAAACCGAACAATTTGGAACCAGCTGCAACAGACGAAGCACTAGCAAACGATAAACTTGTAGAAAATGAAGAAAAACAAACTGTACCTGGAACATTAGTCGATAATACGGATCTTCAATGTAATAATGAATCAGAAATGGTTTCTAATCAATATATTACAGAATTCAATCCTGTAAGTATTTGCAGAAGTAAGTGTATAACAATTAATTTATTAATTTATTGACAATATAATCTTTATAGGATCTGGGAATTGATGGTTCAATATCCGAATCAAAGGATGGAAATGATAAGGGAGATGACGAATCTGAGAACGAGGAAACGCAAAGACACGTAGAATTTTCTATAGCAGAGGGTACTGATTACGAAGGTGGCGGTGATTCAAATAGGCCCAATAGACTTCATCGTAGAGACACTCCACATCACTTAAAGAATAAACGTATCCATACAACTGTGGACAAGGATAAGGTAGCTTCCATTATTGCACAAGTAAGTTGGTTACCGACCTAAAACATATGTTTAAAATATCTGTTAAAGAGCAATAATAATTTTTATAATTAAGTAAAACAAATCTTATAATATTTAATGTACATAGGCACTTATGAAGAAAAGTGATGAAACTGCTGCACCCACGTCGGCGACCACAGAATCTACAGACAATTTTGACACTCAGAGTCAAGGTAAAATAATCATAGCTGTATTATAATACTCAAAAAGATACTCATCTCGTTTTATTTTATTAAATATCTTTGTGTTTATACTTGAGAATAGTAGCTAAAAAATTTTTGGAACGCGAAATTTTATAAAACACAAATTAAATTTAGAGTAAAATTATACTTCACGTATTATAGCTTTTCATTTTAAGCTACGTTCCGTGTTGAACGTTTTCAGACTTCTTAATACAACTGCTTCTCGTAATCATTAACAGCAAACAGAAAGACCGTGATAAGATATTTTTTTTCATGAACTATCTTATCTGTTATCTGATTATCAATCTGCTTTACTGTAGCAAATCTACTTGCAAGAAGTGAGCGTTATAAAATAGAAATGTTTCATTAAAAATACAAACAATACTAAGTATTACTTATGAAAGTTAAAAATGTCTAGGAAGTTCCGATGTTTTGTAAGAAAAATAAGAAATGGCGGTAAATCAGTAAAACATAACCATGTTACAACCTCCGTCTTGTATGAAAATAACAAAGTTTACTTTTGTATAGGTGCAATATCTGATGCTGAACCAACGATAGAAATACGAGAGGAACAATATGAAATTCATATTGAGAGAACAACAGGTGGTCTTGGTTTATCAATAGCTGGTGGTATCGGTTCAACTCCATTCAAAGGCGACGATGAAGGCATTTTTATTTCCAGAGTTACCGAAGGTAAAACCATTAAATTCTTATGGATTTAAAAAATTCAATTTTGCATAATTATGGAAAGTAAAAAATTATCTAGTCTGTTTAGCTGTCTTATAAAATAATTATTATACTTTGTAGGCGGGCCTGCAGATTTGGCAGGTTTAAAAGTAGAGGATAAAGTGCTGTCTGTAAACGGAGTTTCAGTAGTAAATGTAGGTCACTATGATGCTGTAGAAGTTCTAAAAGCATGTGGACGTGTTCTTGTACTAGTAGTTCAGAGAGAAGTTACAAGGATATTACCGCCATACGAACAGGTAATGCATCATTACATGTATCTTTTTAATCATATAATTAATATTATTTATGACATTTAAATAGATATCTTCAAGAAAAGACTCGGTATGCTCTAGTTTGAGTACAAGTAGAGCTCCAAGTGCGACGTCTCACGTTTCGTCTACAGGTTTATCGCATAATTTAGAAAATGGTGACGCTTCTTTACTTCATGAAACTATTAAGGTATATATAGTTAACTGTAAATAATTAAAAATTTGATACATGCATTATAAACCCAAAATACTGTTTAAAGATATTCATTGGTTTGTTTAGACCAAAAAAATCCCGGAACCTATAACTTCGGTGAAAGCAGGTAATGAACCAATGGTACCCGTTCTTGTTCATACAACGTTAATACGGGACCAAAATGGACTTGGATTTAGTATTGCTGGTGGAGAAGGTTCACCGCCATTCAAGGACAATAGTGATGTAAGATATGAAATTATTAATTTTGTTTCTATATACTTCTACGTTCTTAATTTTTCTTTTAGGCAATATACATTTCAAGAATAACTGATGGTGGTGTAGCACAGAAAGACGGTAAATTATTAGTTGGAGATAAAGTAATATCTGTAAGTATAATAAAAAAAAATTATACAGCTTTTAGAAGGGAAAGTGATTTATGGTCCACCATGTGTTATATTTTATTGTCCCTTTGTCTGAAATATTGTTGTAATATTATTCTTCAGATTAATGGAGTCGAAATGAGGGGAGCCAAACACGAACAGGCAGTTGCTCTACTAACAGGCTTAGAAAGATTCGTTCGATTAGTAGTCGAACGTGAAATTCCACTTTCGCAAGCAAACGCAGCCACGGTCGTAACACCTTCAGAAAAGTCACCGCGCGTCATTGGTGCACCTAAACCGTATACAGGATTATATAATGCCAATAGTTATATAGCAAATAGACCAGGATATACCGGATATCGACGATCTATTGATGTCGACAGAGCTTTATCACCGAGTCCTACTTCAAAGACGCCGCCGCCTATGAAAATCGAAACCACCGAGGTGCCAAAAATGAACGGTGTTACAGAATCAGGATATACTAAGAACGTTTCTTCAGTATCGCCGAGTCCAACAAATAGCCAACCTCATCCGCAGCCTGCACCGAGACATAGCATTTCGCAACCGACGATCGCATTCGCGACAACTACAAGCTCGACACCTACTTCTTCTACAGAGCCTAGGTCTATCTCGCCCCAGGAGGACATACAGGTATCGAAGCCTATCACCAACGAAGAATTTCAGGCTATGATCCCCGCACATTTCCTTCGTCCTCCTACTTCCTCGCCATCGCCAGATTCCCATCAAGGCCCTATCGTGACAGTGACAATAAAGCAGCCTGATAGTCTACCTGGGGATGTTAATTTTCCTCCGGCTCCCACCACACTTGGTAAAGTTACTGAGACCATCACAAAGAGCACTCTCACCGAGACCGTCGTAACTAGGGTGACCGACAACCAGTCGGTGCAACCAGTGATTATTGAGGTATGTGCTTGGTAGTTAGATGCATGAATCATTATGTACATGCAGTTTATCGAAAGTGATTTTTCAAACAATTTCATCGAGACAATATTGTTTGACTCTGTTTCTTAATTAAAATATTTATAACAGACAAAGTTTCGACAAAAGGGTGCAACTGAATGAGATGGTCAAAAATAGCCCTAAATCAAATTATATTCTCTGAGTTCTTCATCGACTGATTTATGATAGATTTAATTTGCTTTAAGGGAACTTTTGACCATCCTTTTATATAACACTGGCCAATGACAAACATGTATTCTTGATCTAAGCAATCAATTCTAGTCCCTGTTATGTCCCTGTAATCTTCAATATTATTAAAATTACAATTACTTTGTCTTTAACGAGGGAAAGTCTGCACTCTTCAAATATTTTAAGCAATATTTAAGCACTGATGGTCGTTATTTATTAACTTATTTCCATGCTTGGATGATAATCACAATGCTGGTAATATTGTTTAACGAAATTCCTACATTCGAATTTGGGTAATAAAACGATACTAATACCATAATATTTTCGAAAACATATTCCATTGCAATCGATCGTTTATCTTAAATAACTTATAAAATAATGGTAAAATAGTCTCCTTTTTGCATGCTCAATAAAGAAACTAATATTTTTATAAACTGCGATCTTGTATCATTTTATATGATATTGATGTAAGATCGCGGTACAATTTTCCGTCGAACGAAGTAATGTTTTCATTAAAGTGGTCGAGCAAAGATTCTGAAGAAAAGCGGATTAAAAACTATTGTTAAAATCGTTTATATGTGTATTTAGTTTTGTTTCTATAAATTATACTATGTTTTATTGCATGCTTACTTATCCTAAATTCGTTGCTGCCGTTTCGATATGTACTGGAAATATTTGTTAGAAATTTGGTTATATGGGATGTTATATTATTTGATACATTAGGTGCTTATCCTCTGGCATGGAAATAGGTAAGTAGTATAAACTAAGTACATTCTCCTCTTCTACGTTTTATAGGCTGAACCAATGTATGTGTAAATATAATGCATAACTTTATGATCTCAAATTATACATATTACTTGTTTCACTTGTACTATAACCGAATGGCGGTAAAACATGTTTGATTTATCAATAATAAAACATTAATTGTTTAGGATGTTGTCCTTGTAAAAGAAGGATCCTTAGGATTCAGTATCATTGGAGGTACAGATCATTCTTGCACCCCGTTTGGTGCAAAAGAACCTGGAATTTTTATATCTCATGTAAGTTTTACGCCACTTTTGAACAATAAGTAGTTTACAATTGATCCTTTTTTTATGTAATGCACATGTTCCATTTAGATATGTATATTTATATATTATTGTAAAATAAATTATAAAATTATTTTACAATTATTGTATTGAAATTAGGTCGTGCCTGGCGGTATAGCTGCAAAATCTGGCAAATTAAGGATGGGTGACAGAATACTGAAAGTAAATGGTACAGATGTAACGAAAGCTACTCATCAAGAGGCTGTGATGGAACTTCTGCGACCAGGAGATCAAATTATGCTTACAGTTCAACATGATCCATTGCCGGAAAATTATCAAGTAAGATATTATTAATTTCTGCACTTGTTGCTTGGCTAGTCACTGCATAAAGTTCTTGCTTCTAAACTAAGAAATAGCTTCCTAGTTCAAACACGCTTATAAAAGTACGAGTTTGCAAGTCACAAGTTCACAAAGAATGTTCATCACAATACTTCGTTTTCATTATTTTTGGTGTTCAAATATTTAACAAATTTAAGGCTAACAAAGAAAGTTAAGGAATTAATTCTGTATACATTGGTCATTCAGCAAAGTATCAATGAACATTTTTTATCTCATTATGTTTGTTAACTGAAGCTTATTATCTCCAAACAATGACACTAGGTGCTTCACTCGTGATAATTTCCATACTTAATATCATTATTTATAATTTGTCCTACAAGCTGGTCGAAATAGAGTACATCCCTGTGACGGTAAGTATTCAAGTCCTATGATTTGTTCTTTGATGCATAATACGCGTATTATTTTGATTTTTTGATGCTATGCTTATCTTTCTATTAAGACTGAAAATCAGCACCAAATCACGAACAATTGCTTTTCTGCCTAGGCTGAGATTGAGTAGAATCTCACAATTGCCTTTTTATTCACTTTACATGCTTCATGCCACGTTAAAAGGACATAATAATATGTCAGTCACCATATACGTTAATAATTTTTGGTTTAATGTTTCATATGTAAAAATAGATACCAAATTTTGATACAAACGTCTTAGATCTTTTGAAAGTTCTAATACCTTAAGACAATATTGAAGAAATAAATATTTAAATTTTGTAAACGTTAAGTAATATAATATTAAAACTAATAAAAATATATTTGAAATTAATTTTCATTATTTGTTACATTCTAGGAATTGGTTATTACAAAAGAGCCAGGTGAAAAACTGGGTATGCACATTAAAGGCGGACTTAGAGGACAAAAGGGTAATCCCTTGGATCATACAGACGAAGGAGTTTTTATATCTAAGATTAATTCAGGCGGTGCAGCTAAAAGAGATGGAAGACTGAAGGTAATTATGTTTAATAATCTCTATACTACTTTTAGTGATCGGGTCGATACCAAATCAAACGGGTATCGATATGTTTATAAGATAGTAAATAAATTTGATACCAATAAGTATCGTTATAGAAAGTTGATACCTAGTACTCAAAATCTTGATACATATCAATACTTTTTATTGAGTTTTCGTTATCGAATTGATTGAATATCATCAATAGTATTGATATCAATTTGATCACTAACTACTTTACTAGCAACAAGAGTTTTATGTGATGAAATTTTTGTGTATCATCAACCATAGGTGGGCATGAGACTATTAGAAGTTAATGGTACATCATTACTAGGCGCAACTCACCAAGAAGCAGTAAATATACTTCGTTGTTCGGGAAATACAATTACATTAGTAGTTTGCAAAGGGTATGACAAAAATGAAGTCGAGTCTGTGCTACCAGTATGTGATGGTAAAGACTCGAAAGAGTCTAGAACATCTAAAGAATTAAAGGAATCTACAACAGATGGTACTAAGTCCTTATCACAGAGTATATCCAGTTTGGATCGCGATGACGAAGAAGCGGCAACTCTAAGACAAGAACAGGAAATGAAAGCTGAACTTGTTGCATGGGAACAAGAAGAAAGGGAACGTGCTTTAATCGAACATAGAGAAAAATCGACTCCTGAAAAAGTGAGATTTATGATCGTATATTAGTTTCGTTTGTGTATCATTATATAATTACATAAACGAGTATAAAATTGTATTATCAGTTATGCTAGTAGAAGCAATATTAGTTTTAATATTGAATGTTTTGGTACAGGTATTAGATGTAGTAAGAGCAGCTGAATCATTAGTGAGCAAATCCAATAGTCCTGTTGATATGGTGCCGCCAAAATCACCTGGTGGTACTAAAGATCTCAAAACAACTACTATCGTGATGAGCAAACACACTTTAGCACCTCAAAATACAAATGTAAGTACTTCTATTATATGTATAATCTTCAAATTGAAAATTTTGCATGCTTTTAAAGATAAGACTAATTTGCAAGTAGTATTTTATTTTACTAACAGGACTTCATGTTTTATGCAAATACTACAGTTGTCCGATAACATTTAAATCATATATAAAAAAAAGTTTCGTACGATTAAATAGTTCTTAATTTCCTTTTATCTTATCTTAGAACTCTTTTTAGCGTTTTTAGGTGTTTCTATGAATAATATATAAATATAGATATAAAACACTAATATTTGTGCATATCTAAGTGCTTGATTTATTTATTAGTTATAATATAATTTTACAGAACTGTTATTATTTTATTTTATTTTCATCGAAGAATAATTACTGTAATAGTTGTTTTAATGTTGCTTTTTCTTTTACACTTCGTTTACTACGAGTGCATGATTTTTTAGTGTATTTTATTAGTAGTTAAGAATCATACATTTGTCTCATACATATAAATGTGTGTATTTATGGATACATACATGTATAATTTATTAACAAAAATATTACACTCTTTATGAATGGCATTGAAACAAAAGGAGGGACATGTTCAACTATTTCAGTCTATGAATGTCGAATGTATAGAAAACAATAATTTTTAAACATTTTAGAAATAGAAAAATTATTATGGTACAATATAATGTTATAGAAAAAACAAATTTAATTCTTCCCTACATAGATAATTAACATGTTAAAAAACTTCATCCTACAAAAATAAATTATAAATTATGCATTTGTGTACATCCTTATACGTGTGCATAAGCATGAAAAGTATTTTCACTTAAATGTATTTTAGTTCTCTTAATCGACATAGTGCAACATTCTGGAAAGAAACATTGAAATACAATAACGAAGTACTAATTTTTGACTGTTATCAAAGAGGAAACAAAATATAAACTTTTCAGTTTATTATACTTAGATTAATATTATATTTAACATTTAGACAAATTTTCCATTCTTTGTCACTAGAAAGATTTTATTATTTGTCCTTATTATATACCCATCATAAATCTCATTATTTATTTGTTAATTCATGACGCATGAAGTATACATTTGTCAGTGTTCTTAGCGTCGCATGCTCTCCTGAGCAGCAAAACAAGAGATATTTCACATGTTTACAGACAGTGGAAGGTGATAGTGCTACTTTGGCTGCCCTCTAACAGGAGTGAGTCGTTCGACCCTCTACTCATTTTCCCTGTGTCTACGTCCATACCTCTGAACCCGCAGGACTGTGCCATAATAAATTATTCTAAGGAATTCATGTCATAACTCACATAATCACTGTTTATTGCGTTTCATGCGTATCATTGTTATATACAATTTAACTATCGTTACTCCGTTTGTTACTGATACTGCCATTATAATGTTAAGTGTATTATTGCAAACATGCTGATTGGCTGAGTTGATTTTGTGATTGATTTTTTGCTTTGGTCCATATGGGGTCAAAAGATTGTAATCGTCACAGAAGCGTGTGATATCTTCCTTAACTACAGAACTATCGTGTACATATTCATCGCTCCTTCGTTCGTAAATATCGGTTAAAAAATGAAAATGAAAAAATATTTCTGTGATAGGTAGACAGAAAAGCATAGACAAGAACTTCCCACGTATTTAACAGATATTTTTTAGTCATATTTGTACATTGATTCTTAGACTTGTTTTGCAAATCTATTTTAAAATGTTAGAAATGTGCAACGGATGACTGCTGTAACTGATTGAGCTTAACAAATTGTGTGAATTTTTCTTAGGTACTGTATCAAAAATTACTGAAAGTAAGAAAGAACAACTACGGTCGTAGCAGATAACTGCTATCTTTTACGCGAATGCTAAGTTAAAGTATATTATTATACTTTTAAACAGATTTATATATTAACATACTTGAAATTTACATTTTCTTACGAGAAACAAATATTTATGTTATTAATATTTTTTTTTGCAATACACAACTTGGCAACTGAAAGAAGAAGATTCCACATTCGTATCTAAAAAAAAGGTAGTCATTTTTTAGAAATAATTTAATGCAAAGTTTGTTTTATTACTTATAGCACTTTCAGTATATTAATTTTAATCAACTTGTTTGTATAATGTTCTCTGTTTATGAAATCATAGGAAAGTATAAATCTGTTTTATTTATATTTCTACAATTATTTTGGTACGATATGTAGTGAATAACGTTAGATACGTCTTTTTTATATCATTAACAAAGTTTTATCTAACTCGTGTAAAGAAAAATACGATATTTTACTACTTCCAGAATGGATTTATTATACAGTAGAGAATAATTTATGTGTTACAATCCATAGATACTCTTGATTTTTTATTTCATTTACCTAAAATGAAAGAAAATAGTCGAAGCGTATATTACCAACCAAGGAAATGTACTCAGAAATATTAATTCAGAAAAATCATTTTAATTATTTATTATATTGTATGATGTACAATTTAAAGTGAAGAAGAAAGACAAAATGTTTTTTGGAACTTAAAATATCATTTCATAAGGTATATACATCTAGCATTTTTCCTGAGTTATAAGTGCTAGTACTATTGGATCTTACTGCTGCAGTAAATTCATATCATTATTGATATATAAATCAATGTACTGTATTCTACAAATTTTCTATAAATGTTATATGTTGATATAAATCTAATGGACCAGATGTTTATATATTATTACAAAGTATAAACCTAAGATAGTATTTATCTAACTCTAAAAAAAAAAATGATGTTAATGTTGAAGTTCCAGTTGACCAACATAATAATGAAACATGATGTGCGGTGCTTTATTCGGATGTATCAATGCGTCAAGTTCTTCTGGAAGTAGTTACATTTATCCCATTAACATTATAAATTCTGAGAGAATAAATTTTTCATGTTCATATTTAGTAACACAGAGACTACAGTTCCTGTTATGTAATCAGTTACAATCTGGGATATATATTAACTAAATACATTATTTCAGAATTTCTTGCAATGCATTGATATGTATAAAATAATGAAGAATAAGGTACAAATGTGAAATAACTTTATAAAGTTGATTTTAATACATTTAAAATCATTGGAAGGGTATATAAACAAAATTGTGCGCAAAGCTGCATGAATTGTTGCAATAATAGTACAATTGATATAATATTGAATGTATAGATGGTAAAAAAAAAAAAAAAAGAAGATTGGATGAATAAGTTCAAAGCTGATTCCTTTTTAATTCGGATATAGATTTTGTATGAGATGTAGTACTGAAAATAAATCTGTTTTTAAAGTATAATTACAAGTTGTGTGTAGATGAGTATTTCAAATTTAGAGAACAAAGATGTATCCTTGTTTAAGAATGTAGAAATTAGAAGTGCTGATTTTTATACATTATTTATGTAGTTTACGATAGTTCTATACGTTTTTTTTTTATGCCTTAGTTTGCAATAGAGAGTGGCATTAATTTTACTAATACAATTCTTCGTGTTATTTACTCAGTCGCTAAGGAATGAGAGAACTGGAACATCGGTGGATTATTATTCGTCGACCAAGTCTCCGGTTTCTACTCTTACTTCGCCAACGAATTTCAGTCGTACTACTACTGCCCAAACCTTGCCTTCTCCAAAGAAAAAAAATTCTCTACCAAAGCGTAGCATAACCTTTGCCGATCTTCCTCCTATTTCTAAAGAAAAATCGATCAATCATGCCTCTTCGACCATTACGAGGGGAGAACAGCTTTTACCCTTGCATGACAAATATACTTCGGATCCTCAAATTATTTCTTATAAGAAAGTCTACCATAGTCCTACCCAAACTACTCATAGTCATTTCAAACTTCCTCCAACACCTTTGACTGCTTCCGAATCTACGGGGCATCTTGGCACTTCGGCTTCCTTTAACAAGCGACAGAACGCACGCTCTGTTGATGGGAATATTCAGGTTGAGGTGGGTTGAAAAAGCTTGTTTAACTAGCACTAATCCACTATTCTTTCCTTGATACTCTTTATTGAGAATGCTGGTACGTTTACATTATAGAATTTTATTATATTGAACGTAATTCGTATTCGCTAAGTGACTTTGCATTATTTGAGTACAAATTGGGAAATGTACATGCATTAGTACACAACAGGTTCAAGTATACAGGGTGTTCGGCCATCTGTGGGAAAAATTTTAATGGGGGATTCTAGAGGCCAAAATAAGACGAAAATCAAGAATACCAATTTGTTGATGGAGGCTTCGTTAAAAAGTTATTAACAATTAAATTCAAAAATTTCAAATCGTTCTGGAAAAATTATTTTCGGTTGTGGGGGTCAATTACAATCATTTTTGGTCATTAGACATATATTCGAAATCCTACTCAGTCTCGAGAAAAAAATTCCTTACCGAAAATCTAATTTGGCGCCTAAATTTTTCGACGGAAAAAAAAAATTTCAAATCGTTCTAAAAAAATTATTTTCGGTTGCGGGGGTCAATCACAATCATTTTTGGTGAATAGATATACCCCCGAAATTTTGCGGATTTTCGAGAAAAAAATTCAATACGGCCGGAACTTTAAACATTAATAACTTTTTAACGAAGCCTCTATCAGCAAATTGGTATTCTTGATTTTCGTCTTATTTTGGCGTCTAGAATCCCTCATTAAAATTTTTCCCAGGGGTGACCGAACACCCTGTGAATATAGGATATTCCTTGTATATTATATGTAAAAGCGGGCTAGAGGTGATTCCTTATTAAAAAATAAGAGAAATAGAAAGAACAAAATTTTTTCGATTTCGACTCCGTTTACGAAATAATCAAGTTTGAAGATTCACTTCGTGTTACTGAACATTTACGAATTACTGCGTTCAGGAAAGAATGAAAATGAATTGTAAAAATTGTATTCTTTTTATTTTTCTTATTTTTGCATAAGGAATCACTTCCAGCCCGCTTTTACATATTATTCGGGAGTACCCTGTATATTGAATAGAACTCTATTATCAATTATATCTTTGTTAGCATTATGAAAAATGTTATATTACGATTAATGAAATATCTGTTTCTAAGCGATTACATTTTATTGAATATCTGATGAAATTATATTATTAATATAATGTTCCAAAATGCAGTTATCGCCAACACCGTCTCCAACACCACCGCTAGTAAAGATGTCGGTTAGTGACAAAAAGAAATTGTTTGAAAGTGCCATGGAGGAGCATCTGAAACCTTCCCCGAAACAAGGTTGATATTATTCGAACCATCTTATCAAACAAATTTCTGATAACACGACAACGCATTACTTAACAATTATTTGTTTTCTCTTTTCCAGAAAAAGTATTTAGTTTTCTAAGTCAAGATGAAGTTGAAAAAATGAAACAAGAAGAAGGTTGATCATTTATTAATATTTCGTTGTAAACCTTTTCGATATTAATAATCCGTACGATTTTAAATGATTATTATTATATTTTCAGAAAAGAAGATTGCCATGTTGACACGAGATGAATTAAAATCGTGGGCTCAACTCGATGAAAACGAAGGTTTAGAAGATTTAGAGGAAACCTTAGAAGATCAGGATAATCGACGACCTAAGTAAGCTAAATTGTACTCATTCTACGCATTTGAGAGTGTGGTGATTAAAATCTTGTTACCTTTTTATTTCTTTCTTTGTCTCCATCTCTCACGTCTGTATACCATTCAATGATAGAAAACAGTGGCAATAAAAAAAGTTTAATTTTCTGAAATAATAATATAATAATATTTTTATCATTTTTAACTAGCTATACATCTTTTATGCAACAGTATAATTGTTTGACACTGATCGTACTAAAAGTTGATACGCTGAATCAAGTATGCATTATACGATCTTTTAAACATTATAGTAAGGCACTAGATCTCAATAGATCTCAATTACTTATTGCAAAAAAATAAGAGAATTGTATTAATTTACATTAATGTATTTACATACATGAGTATTATAGCATTTTTTTTTTTACTTAATGCATGTTTTTAGTTTAAACACGTTTCTGTACATAGAAATATACAAAACATTGTAATTATACAGATTATACTTTCCAGTTGTAAGATGTTAGATATAGCCATTTTTAATTATATTGTATAAGTATTGTACTAGGCAGCTATCTTTTAATTGAAAAATACTTATATTCATCTGATCATTGAATTGTTTAATTATAACTATTAATTGGTGATTCACAAAATAATATAAAAGATATCGTTTCTGTAGATGATTTTATAGTCAAGAAAGTCATCTGGTATCGACTAGTGTATTGATGTTTCATATAAACATAATACAAAATGACTGAATATTATGTAAATATCAGTATTTTTATACCTACAACAAATTCTTACATGTAGATATATGTATATATATATATCTACATATATATGTATATATATATCGTAACGGGTGCTTCTTATATTGACTATTATTTTTATTACACTATGCATGCTTATTAGAACCAGCGTACAAATGATTTCGTTATGTCTTAGCGATTGCTTTTTACAAAATAACGTATATTTGTACATAAGCTTATGAATTCACATTCACGTTGTACCTTGCAGTTAAGGTTGTGGTTATGCTTACATAGGCATTTAATGCACAATAAAGTTTACGTATTCCATTTAATAAGTCAAAAGTGATAAGTTTATGGAGACTATGTATATTCAAATATAATTTTCGATATCACAAACGTACGCTTCAGCACATGTTCGTTACACGCACTGCAAGCAAAGCGCACTTGAAAGATTCTGAAGAATAGTTATTATTTATTTAACACTAACATTTGTTTGTCGTTTTATTTATATAAAATACTGACACCTCTGTTCAGGAAATTATACTGTAAACATAATTATTTTTTAGAATCTCTTAGTACCGATCCCTATTATTATTCATAGATTTAGTTGTTGTGTAGTGTAGTCTAATCGTGTATTTTTATCGTTTGTATATAAGTCATGTAATATCCCTTTCGCCTTTGTATTGAACGTTGCTTTTGTACCTCTTTTTTTTAACGAATAAACATTAAAATTTTGGCACATGTATATGATTTGTCAGTGTGCATGCTCGTTACCTTGCAGTAGCAGACTGAGCTCGCGAAGTTCGATCCCCATTCTGCAGAACCTTCCAAGCAGTGTAAGGACAGCAAAAGCAGAACGCCGCTTGAAGGAGAGATTGGTACAGGAGGTATTGATTTTATTGAATCTTTTTAATCATTACAATTAATTTTACGTTTATAACAATCACGTGTTCGAAATCATTCCAAAAAAAATTGGATAAATTAAGAGTTACATCGTAGGATATATTATTTTCTTCTGAAAATTTGCCTATCGTGTCTAAAGAGATTTTAAAGATAAATATTTTTGTTGAAATGTTAATAATCGATTGAAATGATTCAATGCGAATATAAGAAATAAATAAATAACATTCTTTTGATCTAAAACATTAAATAAAATTTGGATAAAAACTTACACTTGTTGTCTAACATTTTTCTTCGTTCGCAGGGTATAATTTCGGACGAAGATGAAGAAAGCCATTTGAGTCCATCTGAACAGAGAGCATTGAGGGCAGAAAAGCGTGCAGCATGGAGACAAGCGCGTTTGAAATCTCTTGAACAGGTACAATATACAGGTTTTTTTATGTAGAATCTATCTCTGAAATGGGGCACTCTGTATAAATCTTTTAAACAGTATTTAAATCAGTTTATTGATATTACATATTCGTGTTTAGGATGCTCTCCAAGCGCAGATAGTAATAAAAAAAATGAGTGAAATGATGGACAATACGAATAAAGCAGATACAATACAGGACTCTGAAGACGTTGTCACTCCTATTCCTGAACTGGAGAAAGCAACTGATGTAAATAAGCATTCATAAAAATACGCTTGCATCGATCATACTATCAATGACTATGTAATCTAACGATGTGTCTGAAACAAATTAACCAACATTTTTTATCATACCAATTTAACTTAATTGGTTACTAATTACTTCTCTGCTCGTCTATGGTTCTAACATAGTGTTCGTCTATTACAATATTTTGTAACTACAACGGTGCCTTGTTTGTCTTACTATCATAGTTCACTACGTTACGGCCGTCTAGTGCAGATTTTCCCAAACTTGCTGTACGCAGCAAGGTGGGTCCCCCTAAAGAGATACGCGAATCCGAAAAAGTAGTGGACGAGAAGGTCACTCGACGTACCGAGGAATATGTGGATGAGGTGACGGGTGAACGTCGTGTGCGAACGGTCGAATACGTCGAGAAGCTCATTGAGCGACAGGTACTATAAATTATAGAATTTGCACAGAATATAAGCACCAGAAATTCTCTAATCACGTCACGGATTAGAAACGGTCTGAGTTAAAAGCGAAAGCTACTCCGTAGAATGTTAGAAATTTTCAAGTATTTTACTGACACTTAAAAAATGTTCAATTCATATTACCGATGTTAGAAGAATTTTCATTTAAAATTAGTGCCCGATTACTGTTTGTGTTTCTTATAGCTATATTTATTTAGAAAGTTTATAGTGGTACACGTATATGATAAAAGTTCTGATATTTCGAAGTTTGATACAAGGAACGATATACTAAAAATTAAAGCAATCAGCTGAAGCAATGTATTGCAATTTATAATTCTATAAATATTGAAACTGATAGTACAAATTCTGATGACCTAATAAAATAGTTAAGAAAATGTGAAACGCATAAAAGTTTGAGTACAATTTTAATGAAGTTTTTTAGATTTATACCTGTATTTTCTAATACATTTATACATCTGCAGTCTACGAAGGAACGGTTGAAAAAATCTTATAGGCGTGTTTATGCATGCTACTGCTAATAGTATTTTGTTTCGATGCACAAATTGTGATGGCGACATTAGTTCAATAGTTATGTCTGTTGTTCCAAGAATCCAACACTGACCATGGAAGTGCAACCTGCACCACCTTGAGCATTGATTTCATTTCCACTGATCACTAACAAACTCTTCTCACACTATTGGTAATGCTACTATTGGTTTTTTCTTATCTAATAAATTCTTTAGCATGTACAAGTATATTCCTTTCAAATAATACTGTAGTTATACTGGTGGTAACGGTACATATTAAATATTGCCATAACACTATTACGAATTTTATGTTTAAACTCGTTTTATAATGTAGTGTAGTTTTACATATCATGTTTTTATTACATCAAAAATTTCTCCATTTTACTTTAGTGTTACATTGAACATGTTTTACATGTGTAATGTATACATTTATGTAAATTAGGTTGAAACTCTACGAGAAAAGATTATTTCGCTGGAATTAAGTAACGCGGAGGATGAAATAGAAAGTATTACTGGTACAGGAGCAAGCGACGCAGAAAGCGAAAGTGAAGAAATTACGGGACAGTCTTCTGTTGCGAGTACTATGCAAGAGAAAACTCAAACAATTATCTCTTCGAGTATTACCGAAGGTACCGCTCCTAAAATCAGTGAGAACACAGCCGTTATTTCGAAGAAAAAGAAACGGAAACGTTCGAAGAAAAGTCGTCATTGACCTAAGGTAAAAAATATTGGTGCAAACAAACAAAGAAGTCACATAGGAGGAAATTAATGAATATTTCCTTATGATGACGTTGTGAAAGTGTGTTCTAATAATGCAAATTTTGTGTTACATCAATTTACATTGCATACTGCATACTTCAGACTTCTGCTGTATTGGTGCATGTAGTATTATAAATCACTCATTGCGCATTGCTTTCTTCGAGCATACGCGTATATACATAAGATACAATTTTACATCCATAATTTAATATAATTTATTAGGTGCAGTCAAAACTACATTTATTTTTTCATATAAGTCGTGCTATATTTTTGGTATTAACGTATTGTTTTAAATAATATTTTTAGTATTAGTATGTCATATTTTCACTCGATTGGTGCAGAATAACAATTGATTAACAGTTTTCATATTTCATGTTTTGTAGAATTTGTACTTTGTATTAACATTTTTCATAAAATTTGACTTCTCACAGTATTGATAGAAACATAGTTCTATGTTAACAATGTTTAAAATATTTAGAACAAAATCTTTGACAGAGGTAATGTTTTGTAATGTCACAATAGTATTTTTACTATCGATAATATTGTCATAATTATTTTATGAAATATATTTATCAAAGACATGTCTTAAAAATAGCCTATGTGATTTAACATTTACATTAATCTATGTGAAATGATAAACATTCCTTTTTACAACTAATATTGTATGATTTGAGCATAATCTATTGGCTGCACTCCATTTTAAGACAAATTTTTCTTTTTCTTGCATTATTACTAATTTAAATATTCTTATGTTTAAAAAATGCAAACAATTCCACTAAGAACAATTTAGATAAAATACAAAAAATAATATTTTGGTTCTCGAATAAGAATAACATGCAAATGAAAAGGTTTTATTAAATTATGATTTATAATATAACATTTAATTGGCTTCAGATACATGTAAAATATATTAAGTTTAGTTAGCATAAAAATGAAAAATGATGTAAAACACATGTAGTTATTGTGGTTTGTAAAGTATTTTATTTATTTTCTTTTAGAAGTAAGTAAATTAATATATATGTTATACAAAGCTTCCACTTTGGGATTCATTTTCGAACTACGAGTATTTAATCTCATCATTGAATATCAACATTTTATAATCATTCATCTTTAGAAACAAATGTATTCAAAGTTATTATTCAGTTTAAATGTCAAAGATGACACTAATTTAATAAACATAAATATTAAACTTTTAAATTGTTTTAAATATACTAATATTAATGAATTTGTTTTTTGAATATATTTGTTTTAATTTATTTATACTAATGCTTGTTATATTTTGTCATAGACAAAATTTTATTTTTCATTGCATGAATGTGAGAATGAGGTTTATAATTAATTAGTGTTCTCAATTATGTACTCAATGCATATTTAAAAAGAAAATGGCCAATTTATAATAAAAAATATTCAATAATTTAAATGTAGAAAATTTATATTTTAATTTTGTCAATATATGTAGAATGATTCTAGAAACTGGAGCAAATTTGTTTTTAAGCAAAGGTACAGACAATTTATCTATGACTCAACATTTTCCTGCATCAATTCATTGTTACTATACTTGGAAATGAATTGTATCTTGTATCAGTTTATAGAACCACTCTGTATAGTTTGTATTCAAATTTCTCGTGAAAGAATACAACCAATTAAATGGACAATATCTGGGAACGCTTACCTAGTTTGAAATTGCAATATGTAAAGTAAAATGAAGAAAAAATGGAAAATAATTTTATTGTTTGCACTTTAGATGTAATTTTTTCATTCTCTACTTACATATTTCCAGAATAATACAGATGATCTTAAACATAAAAGTGCCGTTTTACAATATAGATTATGTACATTTCTCTAATAAAGTGGACGATATTGTTAGTACTAAGATGCATTAAAATTATACGTGTAAAATGACGTAACATGTTACAAAAGCAAATACAGGTATTCCCCGTATATCATGTGCCGTGCATTTCTAAAATTCTCTTTTAAACTTCATGTTTCTTTCAGTGGAAGGATTTGCATTTAAAAAATAAAGTTCCACTTATTCGACCAAGTTTATGTCTTCGCGTATGCTTTTTAGAGTAAAACTTTGAACTTCAGAATTTTCTTCCAAGTTCAATTTTATATAGCTTGATATAATAACTTTTAAATATAGATATAATTCCTTGATTTGATGGCTAAAATAAAGAAGTCATATTTGGTATTTTGAATCCTTGCTATAAAATTCCATGAGCGAATCTGAGACAACATGTTTGCATTTTAAAATTGAGTCATTTTGTACAGAAATGTTCCCAAATCTTGAATCGTGTTGTAAGAGGGATACCTGTACTAATCAAGTACACCAGGGATGACGAACTGGCGGAGTTTGGCATTTTCTGGCCTCCAGAGCCATAGAAAAACGCCATTCTCCAATAATCGTTCGATTCTTACAATGTTTCTCACTCCTGAATTTCCTAAGGAAAATAAATACAGCATGTGGTGGCTAATATGCTGATAGTGGGCGATCAGACTAACCGAAGATAGAATTCTTGCGGCAAATAAGAAGTTCGTCAGCCCTGAAGTACACTATTAATTGTGGAGTAAAATGCGATTAAGGGAACGGGACCAATCTATTACGGTAGTAATAAGATTACGTGAAAAAGAAAACAAGCTGCATATTTCTTATGTCTATTATGTGTGAATATTATGTTTTTTGTCAGTATTACAATGACAGATAAATTCAATAATACTATTGTTTGTCAAAATTTTAAAAAACATTGTAAAGTGCCAATATTAACTATATCTTTATAAAAGCAATTTTAAAAAAGAGGCAATTATCAACAAGCAAATTATAAAAAATCTATGTGCAATTAAAAAATAACAGTATTGATACAATTTTCGAACCACAATTTGAAGGAGAATAACAATTTAGTAACAGTTATAGTGTTAAATATTCTGAGGAATGCTCATTTTTAATATGTTATACCATTTATAGAATTCTTTTAGAAATTTCGATAGTATTACATAGTTTATTTCGTAATCGATGAACTAGAACCATTGATTTGTGTAAACAAATACTATCAGGTTGACAACTAACGATCGAATTAATAAAGTAACAAAAACACTGAACATGCAATTAATAAAAAATTTTGGTGGTATTATATAGGTTGAAAAATAATAGATATAAATATATATTTATTTATCTATATTTTTTATTCGGTAATGTTTATACGTTTTACAGTGTTACACATGAATTTGTAAGCAAAATAAAGTATATAAAAGAGCAAATATACTATAACAAAATGTACAACTATAAAAACCATAATTAATTTTGATACTTTAATAAGTCAGTGAATACAACTTTCTAACATTTGTATACTTGCCATATTACTTCAGTAAGGCAAACAAAACGTGGTTGAGTATTTATTACGATTAATATATTTTCTCAAAATTAAAACGATAGTTTACGATAGCTTTATCGTAAAATCATTTACGATAGTTTTATCTTTTCGGTGCAATAATACCTTCTAATTGTGTCTGAAAATATTAATTTCACGAATGTACACATTTTGTAAAATTCTCACAGGTGTGATAAAATAATCTCCTTAAAAATTTGTCTAAAATTAATACAAAATTGTAACATTTATATCGTTGAGGTACTTACCTTTAACTGTTGATTTGTTTTTTTAAGAAATTGTATTTCTTCCATATGTTTCTTTTCCTCCGCTTCCCTCAATTCAGCCGCCCGTTTTTGAATCTGTTCAAATTTTTGCTTCAATTCGGCAACAGTTTTCTCTAAATCGGTTTTTTGCGATTGCAATTCGTCTGCAGTGGCAATTAAATCCTCTTTCCCTTGTTCAGCCTATAAAAATCACTATAAACACTTAACATCTCTTAACGCTTGTTTCTTAATGCATTGAAGAGTACATACGTACTTGCAGAGCTTTACGCATACCGAAAGCAATACTACTTTGGTACAAAATCTGATACGCGGATAATGTCATTTTAAGTTCGTCCCGAACTCTAAGCAAAAGTAAACCACGTTCGGAGCAATTCACAGTAACCTGACGTATTATTTCATCTATAAAATTATATTATTCAACAATTTCAATTTAGAAGTATTAATAAACTGTTAGTAATGGAACTTAAAGTGCTTCAAATCTATGAAATGAAGGAGAAATCGAATTACTATATACGTGCTTGCGCGCGAATTTAATTTTAAGATTTACAAGATTTTCAAGATTAAGAGTTTCTTAACATCGAATTATATTCGAATCGCTTCGAATCTGAGTTGCAACACGTAATAAAATTCGAAGCAATGCAAAGTGTCACTACTATAAACTACTAAAAAGTAAATAAGAAAAACTTTTACCAAAACATTGTGTGTAAAGTTCTCTACGAACTGGACAAATGCCAGTTTCCCTTGCTTGTCTTTGTTGCAATCTCATATCAAGTTGTTCTTGCAAATTAATAACGTCCAATCTTGTTGCTGGTGTACTTGATACCTGTGCATACCATGTATACCAAAGTGGTTTATAATATTAGTATCCATGACTTATAATGGAGGATTTTAGAGGCCAAAATAAGACGAAAATCAGGAATACTAATTTGTTGATGGAGGCTTCGTTAAAAAGTTATTAACGTTTAAAGTTGTTCCCGTACTGAATTTTTTTCTCGAAAATGCGCAAAATTTCGAGGTTATGTCTATTCACCAAAAATGTTTGTAATTGACCCCCGCAAACGAAAATAATTTTTCCAGAACGATTCGAAATTTTCTTTTTCGTCGAAAAATTTAGGCGCCAAATCAGATTTTCGGTAAGGAATTTTTTTCTCGAAAGTGCGTAGGATTTTGGGGGTATGTGTAATGACCAAAAATGATTGTAATTGACCCCCGCAACCGAAAATAATTTTTCCAAAACGATTTGAAATTTTTTTTTTCCGTCAAAAAATTTCACACCTACACAAATTTTTTTCTCGAAAGTGGGTAGGATTTCGAGGGTATGTCTAATGACCAAAAATGATTGTAATTGGCCCCCACAACCGAAAATAATTTTTCCAGAACGATTCGAAATTTTCTTTTTTCATCGAAAAATTTAGGCGCCAAATTAGATTTTCGGTAAGGAATTTTTTTCTTGAAAATGCGTAGGATTTCGGGGGTATGTGTAATGACCAAAAATGATTGTGATTGGCCCCCGCAACCGAAAATAATTTTTCCAAAACGATTTGAAATTTTTTTTTTCCGTCGAGAAATTTCACACCTTTACGAATTTTTTTCTAGGAAGTGGGCAGGATTTCGCTTTCCTTTCGAAATGAATCACAACTATATTTGCAAAATGTAACGAACGATGGTCTAAACATCATAAGAAAGTTAAATTTTTTCAAAGACAATTTAGTTTGAAGAAAAAGAGAATATCTTACTTGTTGGATCCATGTTTGACCATCTTCTTCCCATTGTTTAGGTGGTAAAATCCTATTAAGAATGTCGACAGTTTCACGTCGCGTATCAACCGTAATAGGAGTCGATTGAACTTTACAAGTTGTTGCTCCGATTTTTGGTGGTACCTCCTTACGTACCTGTCTTGATAATAAACTACAGAATTAAAATTATGATCGTTCGTTCTGTTTATTTTAACACTATATTTGTTTAATTTTACGATTTTGTTACAGTTTAAAAATAAGCAACACATATTTATTTGTGAAAACTGAACCTTTTCTGGCCGGATTGTATCTAAAACTGGGTTGTCGTATTTGACCAAAGTATTCATAGAGGGAATAATACGATCCTGTATTGCCGTTGCCATTATTATTGCGCTATATATAAGACAAAATATATTTAAATTATTTTATCTTACTGTGCAGTAATTAATTTATTTAAGAAAACTCACTTGCGTATTTGTAGCCGTTTCGTTTGTTTTTCCACTATGAAGTAGATCTCAGAACCGTTAGCAATTTCCATAACGATATTGATGTATCAGACGTTACTAAGTAACAATATATCGGTCAGAAGAAGAAATATAAATACAAATTAAGAAATAAAACTTTATAATAACGACACAGTACAATTATACAAATTTAAAAGTCATCATATATATGTATATATTATATGTATAAATTTCTCATAAACATTTCATATAAAATCATAAGTAAAATTTATCTTAAATTGATTTTTACATTGTTATTAAAAATATTTTTTCATTGTGATTAATTACAAAATAACAATTTGTATAAACTTAGCAAACTATTTTTGAAATGCGTTAAAGTTCAGAGTGATTTTGTATAATTTTTGATTCGAGATCCCTATGGAGCTTTTCTATTGTTCTAGCATGATGTTTTATGTGTTGTTGCGAGGTAATGCTGTCTAAATCAGAATTCCCCTGACGCGCTGCTTCTAAAGCGGCTTCTTTGTGTAGATGACGTAACTTGAGTAATCTTCTTTCATAATGCAGAAGTTCCTCCTAAACAGTACCGTAAAATATCGCTTAATGATTGAACAAAAATATCATTCTTATATACATATAAGTTACACAAAATACTCCTACATATTATTACCTTCAAAGAAGCACGTTCTTCCGGAGAGAACGAACCCTCTAATACAATACGCCACAATCCTTGCACTTTCGGTTCTACAAATTCTTTATGTTCTGGACCAGTAGCAGTTAATTGGTCCAATCGATCATACCCGTTTCTGAGTTCCAAATGCTTTTCCCTAAAATGATGTACGGTATTATTTATTAAACTTTACAATGCTCTGACAAAACAGCTAGTTCAGATAATTACTCAGAAAGGACTGACATTGAGATTAAAAACACGAGTTTATTTAGGTAGCATACACATACCGAAGTAAAGTTGCTTTTTCTAAGTAATCTAACTTCTGTACTGGAACATTGTCTGACTCTTCTTTTTTATCTATTTCATTCCAGCTCTCTGGCTTATGATATAAACTATCTGTAATACATGTAAAACATGAATTTATTCTATAATTTCCTGTTGTATTCTATAATTTTTTATTTATATTACTAACTTTCATGTATTTCTGTATCTCCAGCTTCTACATCTTTTAAAAGATTCATGTATTCGTCCACTTTATCCTGATGATGTTGAAACTCTTCCTTCAAAGTTTGTAATTCTTCATCTGTTGAATATAATGTACAAATTATTATTAGTTTTCATGCAGTTACATATTACAACTATAGATAAAGTATACTCACGTGTAAAGCCTGCATATTCAGCTTTAGCCCACAACTTGTTCAATCTTTTGTCTCTAAATACATCTTTGGCAACATAGTTACTACCATCATTTAATGCCTTATGTTTCTTTAGTAACTTTGGATCCTCTGTATCATCAAAATGTTCTAACAATCCATATGTGCTCATAATCCCTTTCATTAAACAAAAAATACTTTAATTGAAAAGCAATATATGACATTATGGTGTTTGATATGGTTACTATCAAGGCAAAAATCTTATATTACCTATATATTCTGCCTTTATTTAACCATTGTATTTAAAAGACATAATAGGTATTACAGTATTGCATGGTTGAATTTCACTATAATCTACATAACTGAATTTCTATATCTATGTCTATCTCAATTTCCCTCCTACCATACAGTACCTTAAGTTCAGTAGAACCTCATGTAGCAGAGAGGGAAAGATAATTGATTAAATGCAAACTATTTTATCTTTTGTAATATTCATTGTCTTTGTCAGGTAATGTTGAAGTCTATCTCTGTAAAAAATATACTACCATGTGTAGTCACATGTCATGTTGAGTTTGATGAAATTCAGCCATGCATTAATGCATTCATTTAGCCATTATATCAAATTACCAATAAGCTTCTTTCGCAAACGTGCCTCTTCTTCTCCATTCGGATCTTCCCCATTGGATTTAAAATGCTTAAACGCAATTTCTTCTTTGTCATGGATTTGCAAATCACTGAATATTGACTGTAGTTTCATATCGGTCAAACGCTAACAGAGAATTTCGTTTTAAACATTTTATTCGGAAAATGTAAATATAAGTTCTTTTATAATACATTAATACTCACGTTTTTCGCTTTAATCCAGAGTACATTTAATTTTGCCATACGAAACGGTTTATCCAACTCGCGAAGAGTGGTTGGAAATTGTGGAGAAGCTTCATATTTCTCTTTATTTGCTTCGGCGGAATATTTATTAAGAGCTACAGACGAATGAAATAATAAAATACATAAACTGACTGATAAATAAATACTAACTGAAACTGTCATTGTTTCTTCGAAAATTTCTACAAGAAAATACAGTCACTGAGCAATGTTACCAGACCGAGCACTGGATGTACAGTGCACTACGGTGCATCACAGTACCAAGCACGCCTCATTCCACTTACGCACACTATGCCAGGTCACGTTTGCGTAAACTCGTAGAATTTCCATCTCCACTCTATATATATGTATATATCACACATACATATGCGCATGAAATTTCAAGCGAACATTTCTGTATGTTTCTTATAACATTCTGTGATCCTTTATATTAGATGGCGAGACTATTTTAAGTACTTTTTAGCGCAATATTGAAATAAGAATCGCTTCCAGTTATCGTTTATCACTTATTAATTACATGAAGTAATGTATAGAGAAATGGTTGACGAACTTAAATACGAATAATATTTGGAGTACGTATAAGGGATTATAAAACTTTAGAATTTATAAAAATTACGAAATTAATGGGAGAGGTGGAGAATGTAAATAAAAAGCACGGGAAATATGTACTATGATTTTGATTTTTTATTAATATAAACATAAGGAATGTTTTACAAATTTCTAACTCTATTAAATAAAAACATATGGTTTTATAGCAATTGTAAAATGAAGATAAGGTGTATACATATGTATATACGCTCATACATAGAAATAGCAAAAAGCATTTCTTTTTCTTCAATAGTTAAATTATGATCAGGGAGTCTTAATACGTGTATTTCCGTAAACAAAATTTATTTATATTCACATATTTTATATATATACCACTTCAATTTCTGCAACATTATTGCGTATAAGCTATTCTTTTCCAATTTCATAGTCATATAGCTACATTTGTTTAATCACAGTGCGTGTAAAATATACTTTCTTTCTCAGAATGGATTTTGTCCTTGGGGAGGATGATTACCAGTATAACGTGGCAAGGTTGCATATCCACTGTAAGGAGTCTGAGCCATGCCTTGGTACGGAATATAACCCCCTGAAAATGAATCATATTTTTTAGATTTTTAATGAAAATTTATCGTTTTCTAAATTACCTTGCGGAGGGTAAGGCATTGTTGCGTATGGATTATACGTCGCAGGCATGGGAGGAGGCATATATGCGGGATACGGTGTAGCGAGCCCAGCTCCGTATGGCATAGGCATTCCACCTTGAAAATGCGTAGGATACGGTAATTGTGTCGATCCGCTTTGTTCCGTTACAGGTTGAGTTTGTCCAGATGCTCCTGAATATAATCAGTTTTTTAAACTTCAACATAGGAAGAATAGATTTATTGTAAAATAAAATACATACCACTGTGGTGCGCTGGTATGTTGGGAGTTTTAGCTGGACCACTATGACTCAAATTGGTTGTTAAATCTTTCATTAGTTCCTCTTTTTCGGTTTTTCGAGCGAAACAGAAATCTGATATTTTGTTTTGGAAGACCACTAGCAACTGTAAAAAAAAAAATCACTTACAATATCGATGCCAATATGTATAATCAATGGAGGCATTACGATCAATATATTACCAATGTTAGATCATTGTAGAATTTAGCACCTTCCTTCAAATTGCCTGTTAATTCTTTAAATGCGTCATAAGCAGCTGCTAATTTGCATAACATCATTTCTCTCGAACTGCCACTACCCGACTGTTCACTCGTAAATTCTGTATGACATCTCTGAAATTGTTTTTTAAGTAAGTATCGTAGGAAATATTTCAATTGTATATTAAAAAGAAAATGTATATATACTTGAATTTCAGCAATTAGTTGCTCTTGCCGAGAAACACTATCCCTTATTTGTTTTTGCAAAGGTCCGTACGTTTTTCCTATATTTTCTACGGATAAATTTGGCTCATCGATGGCACCATCTTTAGCAAGTGCCGACAAAAATGTAGTTTTCATATCGGTAGTAGCAGATTTTATTTCACTTTCTATAACATCACGTTCTGCTTTTAATGTTGCAACCTTGAAAGGAAAATGGGGATTGTAAAACAATATAAATATCGAACATGTAGAAATATACATGTAAAAAGCTTACATCGTCCATTAGCTTCCTAAGTTGTGTCACGGTATTACTTTCTTGAACTGCTAATCCAGTTGGTACAGCATTAATCAGATCGCTATCGTTCAAACTTAAGATTTCCATACCATTTTTATGATTTTCGTATTTTTCGCGTATAGTCTAAATAAATATCTTATTTTTAGTGTACTTATATAAAATTCTTTTCTATTCATCCTTATGTTTACCTTATCAGCCGCAACAGCATTGTTAATAATTTCATGATATTTTCGTAAAACAATAGTGAATTGCTCTGTTAAGCGAGTACTGGATATTCTTGTCCAGCGTTCCTTAAATTGTTCTCTTAACTGATCATCAGATTCACGTTCCTCTAGAAGCATTCGGTCACACTACGAAAAGAGCAGTACTTCGGTAGTTAGATTACAAAACAAACATCTCTAATAATTTATAGTGAATTTCTTACCTCATCTAAAAGTTCCTTATTTCGTTGTAAAAGATCTGGCAATTCTTTCATAGCATTTTCCAAAGCATTGATTCCACCTGACTCTTTGACGTACTGAGCTTTCTCCAACAAGGACTGAGGTAATTCAGTTCCACTTGTATCTTCAATAGCTGCCGGTAAATTTAAACTTGCCAAAACGCTGAAAATTATAAATTAATTATTAAATGTTAAATAAACGTAAAATATTTACACGAATAGTTCGATAGTTACTGTACCTATTTAGGACTTGCGTCATTTCGCGTAGTTTTGAAATTTCTGAGTTAACTAGCTCGTTGCGACGAACCTCATAAGATGACAACGCTTGGTGTACACTAACAGGCAATAAATCGGTAAAAAGATCTGGAAGTGTGAAATGTTTATACAAAATGACTCTACCCAAAGACAATATTCGACTAAGCATATCATCAAATACAATAAACCTTTAAAATTCGTGCTGAAAGTTTCAGGTAATGGTAACAATTTTGCAACATTAGCTTTTCCCACAGGTTCTAAAGATTTCACATCTGGTATTCTTTCATGATAAATAAAATCGTTATCTTTTTTCACTTCTGTAAAATTCCTTTGAGCTCTATTAGCATATTCTTGAAATAAATTAGGTTTATACGAGCGTTGTTGTGCCGCTTTGAATAGTTCCACAGCACACTAAAAACATATATCTTAATCAATATTGCACACGTAACAAAATACTTAAGATATGCCAAATTTTACTTTACAATAAATAAAATTACCTCCAATCTAGCAATTTGTTCTCCAATTGATTTACCGTTTTTACATACTAACGACTGATAAAATTCAGTCATTGCGCGATATCCAGCTTGTTTCCCTGCTATCTATATCAATGTAATAAAACTAATTACTCAGCACCTGTATTAGATATACAATATTGTACGTAAATATAATTTTAGACACACACCAATGGAATCCATTCTTTATCCCAAAATGCTCTAAAAATCTCTTTCTGAAACAATTTTAATGTATCTGCATACAATTCCTCTGCCTGTGCAGCTAATTTAGCAACAATTCCATTTTTCATAGCATCATGAATCGCTTTATGTACAAATATTTCCTGAGCTTGAGCAAGCATTAACGAAGATAATGCACCTAATGTTTCTGGACTAATATCAGGTGTTGGTTCTTGTTGAATAGCCATCATAACATTTCCTTTAAGATAATTAAAGATACCAGCAGATTGCTGAAACATACACAGCATTTTGATATATATAAAATATTTGTAATTTTTCAAAATTACATTATTATGTACAATTTTTCCTACTAATATACAAACCTGAAACAATTTTGCTGCCAGCTTTAATCCTTCATCACTTTCCAAAGATTGTGTTGCTGCTACTGAACTTTGCAAAGCAGCAATATTGAATAATACGCACACCTTTTCATATGCTAATGTACTAATTGCTAAACATATTAAATAATATTATGATTACAATATTTTCATGCTACAACTTCATATTATTTTTTACAGTATGGCTTATCATTGTATGTTTTTATACATTCAATTGCCATGATACATATTGTTAAAAGATAAATTACAAATATAGATGTAGTTGATAACATCTTATCTTTTATCTATTCATCATGAAATGAAAGTTCAAATAAGATTAATCTATATTATGTATGTAAATATTGTTTAAATTTTTTTTATCAATCAACTATATCAATACTTTTAATTTAACTTTATATATATTATAAATTATAAACTATAATTAATACATCAATGATCTTACTTAAACTAAGTTTCCCACCAAATATAGTACGGTCAAATGCATCCTTCCATTTAAATGGGATTTGTAGTTCATGAGCAGGAATCTTGCCCTCCAATGCACACAACTGATCATAATAACTAAATAAGAAAATTATACATTGTACTAATTACAGACATCTATACTAATATCATTTTAATCCAATATAATTAACAAATGATTATATTCTACTCTATTTCTATCAAAACCATATCAGTAGTAAAAATCCAAAAATGATATTTGAAACTGACATTTCAATTGGTTTATTAACAATCCTTTTCCATCCTAAGACTTCTTTCACAAGAGGATACTATGCTATACAAGTACGATTAAATCGTACGTGTAATTCAATGGGAGCGGCAATTCTCGAGTCTACACTGAAATCAAAGTTACCAACACGTAATACGCGGTATTGTATCAAGTATCGTCGTGTGAAAGGGTTCTAATGGTATGCACAAAGATAGTATTAAAAGAATGGTTCATATGGTAATGTATCATTTTTAATGAATTACAGTAATTAGAGTCAAAATAATATTTAAAGGTGACTCATACCTGTATATAACCTCCAATGAACTTTCATATTTCTCGAAAGCCCTCCATAAAGCATTGTTCCTTAATTTACTGAAATCAGTAATCGCCTCTGTATAATCCTTCTGATTACTCGCACCATTATACGTTGATTTGATAACATTCGTAAGAGGTTTAATGACATCTACATCAGACGGTTTCTTCAACGGCACCGAAATTAGCTCAGCCATTTTAACGTCTGATACAGAATCGTATTTCCTGTCTGTCAGATCTCAGATGAGCCGTCGCCGAATGATTACGCATGCACGTCGAAAATAACATTGATGCAGTCAAGTGCATAGCGGCGCTAGGGACATTTGAAAGGTTGGCAACGCGAGTGGCGCCAGCTGGTGACAATAAGCTGAAGTCATGTGACAGAGGACTAGCGCTCCACTCTACTCTTCACTTCGTCCCGGTATCCCGGCATGACAGGTCGTTTGTAAATGAAACCGTTGTATAGTTGACGTGAAGTTGACTCATTTACCTGGCATTCCACAGCAGCATTGAATCTGTTGCAAGGTATAATCTTCTGATTGATGATTCCTAATTGGTAGAATATGACGTTTCTAGTATCGTTCTACCAATCAGAAATTGAGTACCATATATGTGTTGTGATCTGGCCGAATCGAAGAAAATATGTATGCACTAGCTTCTTTAGCCTGCGTCATATGATATGATAATGTAATGCGTAACATATCAATGTACACGGCGTATACATACGTTTTCGATATGTAGAGTAACTCTAAAAACATATTCTACCAATTCGAAATCATCGATACCATTTCACCAATCGGAAGACTACATCTTGTGACGGATTCAATGCTTCCCCTGTGTATATACATTAAAATAAATACGTCAAAATTCGTATTCTAGACAAAATTTGAAATACTATTTTAGATAGTACACGTTAACGTAAATGAAAATAAAATATTATTCTATTTCGACTATAACGAATCCGAATTAGACAAAAAATAAATTATTATCTATCCACCTGCTTCATTGATAATATTTTAAAATGTTTAAGAGATATAATAAATATGTATACATTTTTTAGGTATAATATGTTGATATTAATCTTCAACAGTGACCGAAACGTTACATCTGATTTCGATGAAATAAGTGTTGTTAATGCATATAATAATCCTTTACGCAATAATGCATGTTTATTTTGATTTTGTAAAAAGAATTATGTATCAATTTAAAATAAAAAGACGCGAGGATATTAAGTTCAATATTTTTAACGCATATTATGTTAATACTAAAGTACTCGTATAGACAAATTTACAAAGTTATATTATAGTATTCCTGAAAATGTTTTGTCCAATGAAAATGCAAAGTGTATTTTCAATAAACAAACCGCGTTGCGAATACCTGTTTCCCTGTGAAATCATTAAAAGAAAACGTGACTCGTAGATATGCATGTTACGTATATGTGCAGTTTTCATTAATTATTAACTAAATAGTGCACGTATGTCGCTGTCTGTTTCAAACTATCAGTATCAGTGTCTTCTCTAGATATTTGTAAGTAGATGAGATTTTTACAAGTGCCTTTGATGCATTTTAATTTTGTTCTGTTGCAATTCGTGTAAATTAAGGCGAAAATAGTGATACGCAAATAGAAAAAGTGAGAAAAATTGTGATAATGTGAATTATACCTTAGAATATAACGAAGAATACATGGAATTGTTATCGCCAGATTCTTTTGATACGTGTAAATAACAGTCATTTGTTACACTGGGAAATACCAAAAAAGTAATGCAAATGTACTCCACTTGCATAGGACCTTATACGTGTTATTTTGAAAGTTTATCCCTGAATTTTAACTCGAATAAGAAAAAGCAGTCTGAATTTCACCTTGAAGTTGTGCATACGAAATCAGGATTTTCTGTTTTTGTTTATAAACGATACATTTTGAAAACGTTTCGAAAAAAGCAATAGTATCATTATTTCGTGACACCTTTTTAATTAATAAAAAATTTGATATACGTATATATCATTCATTATTTGTAATTATAAGATAATTGACATATAATGAATACGGACATATATAATAAATGTAAACACGCCTTATGAATTATTTATTACTGTCAGACATACGTGAATATTTGTTCCTCTTTTTGCTACTGTATTAATGTTGTTTTATTATTCATATACATTTACTGTATTTACACAGGTTGATCTCTAATTATAGAAATGACTCTGATTGAGGGTGTTGGAAATGAAGTTACAAATTTCTTTATTGTTGTGGTTGTCCTCTTGGTAGGCTGGCTTGCATGGTGTTCTACTAGTATCATAGATCAACCATTAATACGCACAGTATTTATATTACGACATCGAACACGCACACATAACGCTGAACTTAGATCTAATCATCAAAATACAAACATCAGTCAGGCTTCAAATACGGAAATATCACAGGAAGAATCTGTAGAACCAGTTACTGAAGATAATAGCAATAATTCACAAAGTTGTCCAGAACCATCTGTTGCAGGTAATATATCCTATTTCAAAATACTTTTATAAGAATAGTAATTAATATCAGAATCATTAATTATATATCACAATAGACCCAAATGGGGAAATTTCCTTAGAATCCCATAGAATATTTGAAGCAACTGCTACAGAAGAAGTACTTATTGAAGCTATGGACTCATTCAATAATGATAATACACTTTTGCTGCAAAAGCAAACTAAAATCGATACTACAGAGGAAAGAAGTATACCAACATCAGCATGCATTGATAATGTAGAATGCAGATCTGAAAATCTTTCAACAAACGATGCTAATGAAATTAGCATAAAACTTAAGTTTATAAATGATGATCAAAAAGTAGTTATTGGAAGTCTTAATGAACTACTTGGAGACTTTAAAAGGTCACTACAATGTAATAAATTTAATTTTTATAAGAATGTATAAGAAGAATAAATATATAAGAAACATTTATATTTTTGCAGGAGACACTTCCAAATGGAGCTTGATGCACAGAAATTGATTCGTTTAATTTTTAAAGGTCATATATTACAAACTGATAATCAAACATTAGAGCAATGTGGTTTGTATAACAACTGTGTAGTCCACTGTTTGATACACCAGCCTGGACCAAGCCCTGTACCACCTCAGACGTCAACATTAGACAATTCAGCAGCAATGTATATCATTCCTGCGGCAATTCCAGATATACCTGCAACACTAGAAGACGTACTTGATGCCAGAGAAATTAGTTCAGTACATAATGAATGGGATTTAAGTAGACTCTTAGTCTGTATTTTGACTCTTATTATTGGTGTTGCTTGGTATACTTTGTACCATCGAGCTCAACTTTTTACTGCAACTACTACACTTGCATTATACACGATCACTACAATTTTTACTGTTTCATTATTCTGTCACTTCTTTTCTGATCAAGATAACATTAGAAATACTGAATAAATTTAAATTAGATTCGTCGATAAACACTTTAAGATATTATTTTGAAGTATGATTTTGTAAAATCCATATTGTTTAAACACACTTGTTTCTGACATTAAATAGAATATAATGAGTAATATTGCGATTTTGACAAGTGGTTTAAGCTAAATCATTTAAATAAAAAATGAAATCTGTCTGATTATGTATAATCGCGTTTCAGTAGAAGTGACTTTCTATACATTAAATTCAGAACTAATTTATGTATTTGAAAAGATTTATTTTTGGGTTAATGTGACACCAATTAAAAAAGAAAGCATGTATATTATGACGTTATATTTATAACAAAGAATCAATTCTTTAGTACCTAGTCAACATTTGTTCATTTAGATATGTTTATAAAATTAATCTTTGATAAATATTATTAAAGTGTTGAATTAGTTATAATAAATACTATAAACTATGGTAACAATGGTGCTGTATTATATTACTTTCAAGAATGTTTGTTATATACGTTCATGTTTCATTTTTTTATTGAATTTGAAAATATCATCATGCACATCTACAAGTGCGATTTTAATTTAATTAACGTAATCATTATTAGTAATTTATAAGTTGTGGTTTACATTACGGTAATGTGTGTTTAATTTTTGTGTAAAAAAAAAACTTGCAACCTGTAAAATTTACAATTCTCAAATGAAAATTGCATATGAAGGCATATAATTTTCTTTGCACCATTTATTCATTGTTACAGAAGAATGACTAAAATCGTCGAGGGTGTATAAATATATATAATTAGTAATGTGTTAAAACTATTACAATTGTAATTTGCTACGAGATACACTTCATTATACTTCCAGAAAAAGGAATTTCATTGTTATCTATGGCTAAGGGCGTCATCAAGGGCAATGATTAATAATTACCTCTATAATTCATTGTACCATAGTAGTTTGTAGATAACTGTAATTACAAAATATCGTTACAGTTTTAATGAATGTGAATAAATGTCTATTTATTCGATGTTTTCTTGCATTTGTATATTTTTTAATTTGTGGATTAAGTAAATGTAAATAAACATTTTATTTTTCATTCGAATTGATATGAAATTGAAAAACGAATTTGGTGGTGTGCATGTGTATTTAGACATTTTATAATTTATAAGTTTATTATTTTTTAATTATACAGAACAATTACAGTAATATATTGTTCTTTTGCTTAAGATAAAAATAACAACTTACAAAGTCTTTGATGTTAAATAAATAAGTAATTACTTTGTAAACAAAGTTAACAAACTGAAATTTATATTTAATCATTTAACCCCGAAAAATATTCTGGGAGGATGTACTTACACGAATAAAAAGTAAATAAATAAACTGATTTTTTAAACGAAAGTTAACTCAGTTCTAAAGTTTTTCCATTTAATTGGCATAATATTGCAGGTAAAGGTTCAGAAATACTTGTGTGATCAAAGAAAAGATGTAATCGTTGCTTTAACATTGCATGATCTAAATTAAAATTTCCTCTTGGGTTTTCTAACAAAATAGTACCTTTACCTGCAGCACTATTTATATTAACAAATTTACAACCAGGATTTTTTAATGCTGCAGATGACAATATTTCTGATGAACCAACTTTTCGTACTTTTATCGTTTGTTTATGTAATAATGATATATCACTTAATTCCAACATCAGCTCATTGTTGATATACAAGTCATAAAAACAACCGTGAATACCAAATATTAGTTCAATTTCTCGCTTTAATTGTTCGTATGAAATTGGAATCAGTGATTTTGGAGTTTGTAATAAAATAGTTCCTAAGCAACTGGTTGCACCGAATCTTGGTTTTATATCTAGAAGTTCAACATTTACATATTTTAACAAAGTTTCCATTTCTGTTCTGTTATTTTGAACTTCATGCATAGTTTTTACTAAAGTAAGTTTCATATCCACTCCTTTAATACTTTCTGTTTTTTCTATGATTACACTTGCGTTACTTGGCATTTTAAGTGAATCTTCTTGCGGTGTTTTAGTTGCATTTTCAATAAAACCTTTATGACTAACAATTACTTTTGCTAAAGTACTATCTTTATCTTGAATTTCATAATATGCAATTGCCTCGTCTGATGGAACCAACTGAGCTTTCTTCCGCAATTTTTGAATCCTATTGATTACTTCCCTAGCTATTCCTTCATTATGCATACTTTCATCAGGAGTAACATCCAACAAAATTAAAACATTTCCTTCACTATGAGCTTCATATTGTTTAGATAATTGTTCAGCAGCTGGACCTGTAAAACTAAACATCAAACGTAAATCTTGCTTTTCTAATTTATGACCCTGTACAATAATTTCATTTGTTGTAACAAATGTTTGTAGTTGTTCATCAGAAAGTTCTTTAATAACTTGTGTAACAGACTTAAATTCAGCCTTTAGGCGTGATCCAAGTATTTTGTGATCTGGTTCTGCTCTTAGTATAACACCATATTTTTGTTTGTCTGTAGTAACTGTTAACTCCTTTATATTAAGTTCTTCAAGAATATATGACTTTAAAGAGATTATTTCTTCTAGTATTGTAGCATCTTGATGAATTACTACGAGTTCTGGTAACGGATATTTGATAGGAATTGTTTTCCTATCTCTTACAACACGTCCTAATTCAATTACAGTTTGCATGTATGATACTGCTTTTTCAATATTTTCATCGATTAACTGTAAACAAGACTCTGGTACCATTTGATAGTGAACACTCTCCATATTAGTTTTAGACGGTGAAAGTATTTTCGTTAAACGTTGGAACATAAATTCTGTTAAAAACGGTGTAAAGGGTGCATTTATACACACCATGGTGTAAAGAACAGAGAATAAAGTATTTAACGCTTGCCGACAATCAGTTACACCACCATCACCTTTTATACGTTTTCTGTTCATTCTCACATACCAATTAGTAAGATTATCTATGTATTTTACCAAGTGAGGTACTACAGTATACAATTTGTAAGACTGCATTTCTTGTTTAACAAATTGCAGTAACGTTTGTGTAAAAGATAGAATCCACCTATCCATTATATTATTAGAATGTACATTTTTAGTTTTATCGTATACAAAAGTAGTTTCTTCTTCTCTTTCAAATCGTTCAATATTCTGTAGTAAGAATCTAAATGCATTGTACCAAGGCAGAAATATATCTTTTATAACATCTCTTACTCCCTCCTCTTTAAAACGTAGATTTTCAGCTCTTACAACAGGAGAATTAATTAAGTACAAACGCAAAGCATCTGCTCCATACTTATCAACAATTTGTATAGGATCCGGATAATTCTTTTTACGTTTTGACATTTTTTGTCCATCGGATGCCAGAATCAAACCATTGGCAACAAGATTTTTAAATGGAGCTTTTTTGAAAAGTGCAGTTGATATAACTAAAAGAGTATAGAACCATCCACGAGTTTGATCGATACCCTCCCCGATAAAGTCAGCTGGGAAATTCTCTTCAAATTCTTTTTTGCATTCAAAAGGATAATGCATTTGTGCAAATGGCATAGAACCAGACTCAAACCAGCAATCAAAGACTTCAGGTATACGTCGTAAAGGTGGATATCCTGGTCGATTTGAGGGTATAGTTAAATCATCTATGCTTTCTCTATGAATGTCTGTCACTTTTGTGTTGGTTAATTTTTCTAATTCTGCGATACTTCCTACACATACAACTTCTTGTCCATCTTCTGAAATCCACAAAGGGATTGGATTACCCCAATAACGATTTCTGCTAATAGCCCAATCGCGTGCATCTCTTAACCAGTTACCAAATCGTTTTTCTTTGACAGAATCTGGTACCCAGTAAGTATTACTATTTGCTGTTATTAGTTGATCTTTTATAGCTTCTACTCTAATAAACCATGAAGGTACAGCTTTATAAATCAATGGAGTATCGGATCGCCAGCAATATGGATAACTGTGCTTAGTTGTACTGCCATGTATTAATCTTTTATTTGCCTGTAGATATTTGACTATTTCTTTGTCAGCATCTTTTACATATTTTCCAACAAAATCATGAACTGGTTCTATAAAACATCCACAACTATCGATAGGACATATCATTTCTTGATCTTTTGTTATAATACCAGCTGCTAAACAACATCGATAGTCATCTTCGCCAAAATAGGGAGCTTGATGAACAATACCTGTACCAGTTTCTGCAGTAACATACATATCATTTAATACCACAAAAGCACCTTTCTCCCTTAAATTTTGAAAATATGGAAAAGGTGGTTTATATATCTTTCCCTTTAAATCAGATCCTTTCCTCTTACGTTGCACAGTATATGCATCTGAAGATTTATATATAAGTTCTAAACTAGATTCCAATATAATGTATACATTATCAGAAGAATGATCTTTAATTTCTACATATTCAAAACTAGGATTACAACAAAGTGCCATGTTGCTAGGTAGAGTCCAAGGAGTAGTGGTCCAAGCAAGAATAGAAATACCTGGCTCATCTACCAGAGGAAAAGATACAACTACAGAAGGATCGACAACATCTTTGTAATTTTGTCCTGATTCAAAATTGGATAGCGGCGTGTTACAGCCTGTAGAAAAAGGCATTACTTTAACACCCTGATATACAAGACCCTTATTATATAGCTCCTTGAAAACCCACCAGACAGATTCCATATACCAGGGATATAATGTTTTGTAATCATTCTTAAAATCTATCCATCTTCCAATTCTAGTCACAATTGTTTCCCATTCTGCTGCATACCGTGTTACAATATTTCTACATTCTTTATTATAATTTGCTATCCCCATTTTAGCAACATCGTCGGGACCTTTTATGCCCAATGTCTTATCTATTTCGAACTCAACAGGTAAACCATGAGTGTCCCAACCAAATCTTCTTTCCACATAAAAACCAGATTGATGAGCATATCGTGTTACAATATCTTTTATTGTGCCAGCAAGTATATGGCCGTAATGTGGTAAACCAGTAGCAAAAGGTGGGCCATCATAAAACGTATACTTCGGTTTTCCTTTCGATTGTTTCAAGCAATTTTGAAAAGTATTTAGTTTTTTCCATAATTCCAATACAAGCTCCTCTTCCTTTGGAAAATTTATCGTCTCCGGAAGTTTTTCCTTCATTTTCGAAGATTTTTTAACAATTACCTCGCGATCTACTCAGTGCCGGTTAATTCTGATACAACCAGTTCAATATGTCATGCACCGAATCGTACTCGTAACGAAATTTTAGAGAGGTTAGCGCTAAACTCACAGCATGTCGCATGTGTTTCTAGAAATGTAAAAGGACCATTCAAGATAAGAACCTTGACTCATACATACTTCCATAGCCGATTCCAGTACTAGGACTAGCCATGTTAAACGGGAAACAGTAAACCTGTGAGTCTGATTTTGCACTTGAGAAAAAAAGTACGCAACATTTATGCATCTCTGTCTACCCAGTGCAAAATCAGACTCTCGCTCAGCATAGCTCGTACTAAAGTCGGCCGTGATAAGTTATTTTTTTAAAGCTTGGTATAGCAGGTACAGTTTATCTTATCTAAGCGATTAGCTGCAATTTAATCAAAAAATAATCGTACAGAGAAATAATTTTGGCCCTACATATAAGCAAAGTCTATAGAAAAAAAAATTTACACGGAAATACACGTTTTAAGACTCCCTGATCATGTTTTAACTATTGAAGAAAAATAAATGCTTTTTACTATTTCTATGTATGAGCGTATATACATATGTATACACCTTATCTTCATTTTACAATTGCTATAAAACCATATGTTTTTATTTAATAGAGTTAGAAATTTGTACGTGAGAAATAGAAACGCGTACGTGAGCTCGTGGAGTTTCGGAAACCCGCCAAAGGCAAAATGACACATGCCCTCTTTCTCGATTCTCCGAAGTTGCCCGAAGTAATTTCGGACCGCCTCGTGAGAGTCGAGATAGAAAGGCTCACATTTGCCTTCTCGCTCTTGAACAACTAATATCCGACCTTCCGTCAACAGGTCTCCACTGGCCTCTGCTAGCCTCTGCTGACCACCGCTTATATTTCTGACAACGTATAACAATTACTACTGACTTCTGCCTGCCTCTGCTGGACTCTGCTGACTGCTACTGACCACTCCTGATACTTCCGACAACGTATAACGATTACTACTTGTTACTGCTTGCCCCTGCTGGACTCTACTTGCCTCTGCATGCCTCTGCTGGCCTCCGTTGGCCTCTGCTGACCGCTGCTGACCACTGCTGACCACCGCTTATATTTTTGGCAACGTAAAACGATTACTACTGGCTACTGCCACTCTCTGCTGACCTCTCCCAGCATCTCCCGACCTAAGCTGGCCTCTGCCAACATCTTCTCGACGTCAGCTGACCATCGCTGACCACTACTGACCGTTGCTGACAACTTGTGACATGATATAATATAATATAATATGTTTATATGTATTAAAGTTTTGTATAATGTAAATCTATGCCAATAAATGATATAATTTCAAAGTATTCAATGTGTTCTCATCATTCTTTACCGTCCTTTTCCTCTCCAAATCATTCTCTTACCTATAAGATGCGTACCACCTTCTTCGCAAGTTCACCAGCATTTTAGAAATGTTCCGGGAACTTTGGAAATCCGAATTTGACCTTGACCTTGGCCCAGTTTCGAAAGTGGGTCAAGGCCATTCGAATCTTAGAAAAATTCTGGGCGCTTTAAGAATCCGGATTTAGCCTTGACCCAATTTCGAAAGTGGGTCAAGGCCATTCGAAATTTTAGAAATCTTCTGGCCGACTTGGAAATCCGGATGGCCTTGACCCAATTTCGAAAGTGGGTCAAGGCCATTCGAAATTCCAGAAATCTTCCGGCCGACTTGGAAATTCGGATGGCCTTGACCCAATTTCGAAAGTAGGTCAAGGCCATCGAATCTTAGAAAAATTCCGGGCGCTTTGGGAATCAGGATTTGGCCTTGACCCAGTTTCGAAAGTGGGTCAAGGTCACCGGCATTTCAGAAAACGCTCCGGGCACTTTGGAATTCCAGTTTTAAGTAGAAAAACGGTTTCTTATAACTAAGGGAATAATGGGGAGAGGAAAAGAAAGGTAAAAGTGATGAGAACACATAGAATTCTTTGAAATTATATCATTTATTGTCATAGATTTACATTATACAAAGTTTTAATGCATGTACATCATCTTAGAAGTTGTTAACAAAGGTCAGCGTGGTCAGCAGGGGCCAGCAGAGGTCAGCAGAGGGATGCAGATGCATGCAGAGACTAGCAGGGGCAAGCAGTAGCAAGTTGTAATCGTTGTACGTTGCCAGAAGCATCAGGGATGGTCAGCAGAGGTCAGCAGAGGCTGGAAGAGGCTGACAGTAGCAAGTTGTAATCGTTATACGTTGCCAGAAGCATCAGGGGTGGTCAGCAGAAGCCAGCAGAGGTTGGGAGAGGCTGACAGTAGCAAGTCGTAATCGTTATACGTTGTCAGAAGTAACAGGAGTGGTCAGCAGCGGTCAGCAGAGGCGCGGAGGCAAGCAGAAGTCAGTAGTAATCGTTATACGTTGTCAGAAATATAAGCGGTGGTCAGCAGAGGCCAGCAAAGGCTGGGAGAGGCTAACAGTAGCCAGTCGTAATCGTTATATGTTGTCAGAAGTAACAGGAGTGGTCAGCAGCGGTCAGCAAATGCCAGCGGAGGCTGGCAGACTCATATATACTTTGTACTATCGTGCTCAACTTTTTACTGCAACTAGTACTCTAGCATTATACACGCTCACTACAATTTTCACTGTTTCATTATTTAGTCACTTCTCTCCTGATCATGATAACGTTAGAAATGTTCCGTAAATGTGAATTACATTTGTTGATGAACACAAACTAAAATTGTCGAGGGTGTATAAATATTTATATATATATATATATATATATATATATATATATATAGGGACTGCAATGATTTATAAATCAACTGGTTTGGAAGAATTAATTGAAAGAAGGTCTTTGTATACATTTTTTAAATGAAGTTTCAAACTATAGCTATGTTTAATAATAGTTTATTGTTTTTTGTTCAATTTGTAAGTTAAATTTAATGTAAAGATATATAAAGTTCTTAATAAGTACTTGAATAAAAGAAATTTGTTTTATAAACAGATGTACTATATTTAGTGTATTTGTTTTTAAATTACATATATTACTGTATTTATATTTAAAATAACACTATATATTCCCGTTGAAAATGCTTTTTTCATATATAAAGATAAGAAATAGAAAATATGTAATATAACAGACAAAAGCATTTATGACTAGAAATGTCTCAAATATAAAGAATATAAATGGTATGGATAAATAAAATGTTTATGATTGTTGCGTAACCTGTTGCATCCTTTGCCGTTGTCCATTTATATAAATAACTTGTCTTTGTTCGTCTGGATGAATAAGCTCATCTGTATGCTTCCAGCGCCATTTCTTTTCACTTTCTTTAATACGTCTGTGGTCGATATAACTAATAATACAACTTGTCGGAATCCATACAATAGCAGTAATAATTATGACAGCCCCTACTATATTATCTTTCAAGAATCGCATGACTTTATTAATATTTATGTCCTCGATAATATCCCAGAATCGTTCTACTACATCCTGAATTGTTTTCTCACAAATACCCTGGAAACATTTGTTAACTTTGATATTTTTACATATGATATTTAATAATATCTCTGAACCAATATTACCTTATTACAGAAACCTTGAATGCATGGTGTTCCATCAGGTAAAATATCTTGTGGATCTATAGGAAAACAGGTTTCATTTAAACTCATTCGACAACACCTTTTACATGCATCTCCAACTGTGAATAAAAATTTAATATGAAACCATATAAATATATTTGATACATCTTATAAATTAAACACACGGAATAATGAACATACTTGTATCACACATGCAACTCTGCAAACCTTGCGTCTCGCAATATGGTACGCACTTTCCGAGTCTACATTGACCTCTCTCGAAGCACCCTGTACCATCTTTCAGTGGTGGAGATCTAGGACATTCGCTAGACGCTCCTGTACAGCGCGATTCTTGCTCGCAAGTAGCATACTGTGCATCCCTACATTTTACACCTAACGGCATGAACGCACAACCTTGGCAGCAAGGCGAGTTCTTATCGCTATATAAATATTTTACATCAAATAGAATTAAAAATCGTTAGCAGAAATTTTTATACCGCAATAATATGTACACAAATACTAACCTACAAACTGCTGCTTGATTTCTACGAAGTTTACAATTTTTATCACAGCAAGCATCGTTGTCCTCTGTTCCCAATAATCCTGCGTCGCATTCTTCGTCTCCTTCGACTCGTAGATTACCACAAAACGATTCTTCTGGTTCAGAAAAACAGCGACCAGACTTTGCTTGTAAAACTTTTCTAATGGACCTTAAACTACATGGCGAAAAACGCTGACCCATAAATAGTTAATGAGTATTTTTTCACTGTTGTTATATCTTGTTTTTTTTTTATATTAATTAAATATACCTTATTATTTACATCATATCCACTAACACTATATGTGTACATTAAGTATGACCCTCCTTGACTAGCACTTGGACTGCATTCCTGTTAAAAAATTTCACTTATTTAACTCTTTTACTAATACCGAAAACTTTGGTCGTCCAATTAATGATAGGTAATATCGCAGGTAAAAGCAAAAAACTTACTGTTATATCTGGATCATGTTCAGAACCCCAATTGTGTCCAAATTCATGTGCAGTGACTAAGTCAGCTTCTCTTGTAATCACTCTTTGCCCATAATGATTCCTGCTAGAACTCAGTCCTGAATTGAGATATAGCGTGTAGCCATTCTTGAAATATTCTAACATATGAAAGTATTAAATGAAATTTAATTTTCTATAGTGTCTGTACGTTGAAGTAAAGAATTCTTTCACATACCTGGTGTACAGATTCCACCTACTGAATTTCTACGAGGTGATCCGACGTATGCTAATCCCAATATACCACCCTCAAATTTGAGATCAGTAAACAAATGAGCCAAACAAAAATCCTTATGGCTATATTCCCGACTAAATACCTGAATACCATTTGTATAATTTGCATACAATTTTTAAAACATACTATTACAATTAAAATAATAAAAGTATTTTAAATGTAAAAAAAAAAATGATAACTTCACCTCGAGTAACGTGCGTACATCCCATTTTTCTCTAACCATATTATAATGTGTTTCACCGCCTCTTACGCGAGTTGGTTCATTATGAACTACTATCTTTTTAATAACAAATCCCATTCCTTTAAATCCATCTTGTTCTTGTCGTTCTTGCCATAAAGTATCATTATAAATTTTATGTACCCTATCAATTAAACTAATCTGTAAAGTATAGAAAAATTCTTACTTAGCGATAAATAAAATATTTATTTTTATACGAATGAAATATTTATTTACCAAATAATTAATGGTCGTTTTTGTATTACTAGCACCCATTTCTTGGTAGAAACGATAGTCGGCAACCAACAATAAAGGACATCTAGTTTTTGTTGGAGTATATTCATAAGTTTCTGTTTGTCTTTTTGTTCTGGCAAGTTTATTAGATTCTTCTTCAGTCTTTTCCTCGTCATTTATCAGAATGCCTGTAACATAGATCTTGTGTAATATTATTCAATGATATCATCTACAGGAGTACAATAACCAACCTAATTCTTCTTTTACATATCCACAAGTTTTAGGAACACCATGTGTATGGCCTTCACTGTTTTGAAAATGTTCCCAACTAAGTTGAACATCTGATGATTTATAAATAATCATTGTTTCATTTCCTAAGTGAGGTAGATGTCTCCAAGATGGCTGTAGTGTATAAAATGTTTTATTATTATTTTAAATATATATTATATATAGCTATTTTAACTAAAATATATTACAATAAATTATATTATGTTAAAATAGACTACTTAAAACAATGCAGAACATACTTCAATGTGAAATGTTTCATCAGAAATTGTAACACTGGCTGTTAGAATTCCATTATCAATATGTACTTGTGCATGAGAGTCAATTTCACCAAATACACGTCCATGATAAAAACTTTCATGATCTTAAAACAAAAAACATATTACAAGTACATTAAATTAAAATATAAGTTATACAAAAAAATACATTTACACATATATATATATATATGTTACCTAAATGTATTGTTTTTTCTTTTCCTTCACCATTTACTTCATACGCTTTAAACTTGGAATGAATAACTTCCCTTCTTGGTGTTAAGATTAAACGAAAAGATCTATCAATCAAAAAACATGTTTTTTTTTCTTTCTTCTTAAAGAGAGGATTATGTTATTTCAATAATTTATAGAGAATGAATTTACCGTCCGTGAGAATAAAATTCTAATTCACTTATTTTGTTATAAGGATGATAACTATGTTGAACACCCCGCTTTATAATTCTGTGTTCAAGATTGGATGCATGAAGGGTCTCATAATATTTTAAATTTCTATGAAGCCCATCTACAATAACATATTTATAAAAATAAATCAGCAAGTTGAAATCAGTTGTATGACACAGATCAACAAAAATTTGATATATCCAACTTACAAATGTTTTCTATGATAAAAAGCATGTAGTATATTAGAAATGTATTTCGAATTTTCATCTCTGTAGGAATGTCTCATACTATCAACACGTTATTTATTATATTTAGAAGATTATGCTTCATCTTATGTATGGATACTTCATTCTTGCCTTTTACTCTCACATATGTTCTTTAGGCAAAATATAATTGGAGGCATTAATTCGATTCGTTCAAATGAAATATGGTACGCCAAGCACATTCTTTTCTACTTTACACAAAGTCTTCTAATTGGCAACGTTATTAAAGTACGAATGAAATCATTATCTAATCCTCTACTTAACTTTACTATTTACTGATTATTACACGGACATATACGCCAATGTTGAGATTTAGAACGCTTTGAATACATAAAATGGCGGAAAAAACGAATGATGTATGTACTACCTACTTCGAATCTGAGTAATATATAAACTTAAAAGAATTTAATTACTAGTTATTAGACTCTTGATAAGGCAGGTACTTCGGTTTTAATGGACACGCTACATGCAAACGTTTATAAACTCTAAACGAATAAATTCGACCACAGATATTTTCTAACATGAAAGGTCAACGTCATTTTAAAATGACCAGATCTGCCAAGATCTGTTCTTGAGAAAAACGATGTCATTCAAGATAAGTAACGAATATTTGCCCTTGATTCGATGAAAGGATTGACGTTTGACGCAAGAATCAAACAGAAAGCCTTGCATTGCATTGCATATTGCATTTACTATTTTTATCGATTCTCCGAAGCTGTCCGAAGTGCTGTATTCGTTTCGGACGCCTTCGAAAAGTTGATAAAGAAGGCGTATGTAACCCTTTCTCCGTCAGGTTCTCGAAACTACCCGACTCATATGCCTACGCCATGCACACAGTGCGTAGTGCGTGAAAGTTCAGTGAGTGATTCTGGAAAAGTTCAGTCTGACTAAATGTGACATACCCGATTGGCAAGCAAGACATACTTAGTGCATCAATTTTTTAATGTGACTTATTATGTTTTCATATAACGCGTGTTGTTAAACTGAAATAGTTAGAATAAAATTAAAAATGTCGCAAGAGACAACTTTATTGCATTGTTACAATCATGGGTGCGGAAAAAAGTTCGATCCAAACGATAATAAAGACGGTACGTCAATAAATTTTGCATGAGAGGAATTTAATAATATAAATATTTACAAATGATAAAACAGAACATTCGGTTAATTATCTTGTCGACAGTTAAAAACTATATAACATGTGAGTGTGACTATATTTCTAGGAGACTGTATTCACCATCCAGGGTATCCAGTATTTCATGATGCTTATAAAGGCTGGTCTTGTTGTAGCAAAAAATGTACAGATTTCACAGAGTTTTTAAACATTAAAGGCTGTACAAAATCGTGTCATACAAATGTAAAGCCAAAGGAACCAGAGAAACCTAATGTTGATAAGTCTAAGGCTAATGAAGTAGTTACAGTAAAGGTTCAACCCCTTAATAATGTACCTGTTTTAGAAAGGCCTCCTTTCGACATTCCACAAATTACTGTAACACCAAATGTTTCACCCATGTTAGTAGAACAAATAAAGGGGTTAACTTCTTTACAATTAGAAAATGTGTCTGAAACAAAAATTGAAATTGGACAAAGTTGCAAAAATAATGCGTGTAAAGATGTATATAAGGGTCCTGAATCAGATAAAGAATTGTGTAATTATCATCCTGGTGCTCCTATCTTCCATGAAGGAATGAAATATTGGTCATGCTGTCAAAAGAAAACTACAGACTTCTCTACATTTTTAGAACAACCAGGGTGTTCACAAGGAAAACATACCTGGGTTTCTAAGGTATATTTGTATATCTAATAATTTTCATATATTGTTTATAATTATAAATAAATTAAAATAATGAAATATTTTATCAAGTTTATCGATTAAAAAAATTAATTTGTTAATTTTTAGAATATCAGTACAAAAAAAGAATGCAGATTGGATTGGCATCAAACAGGGACATTTGTTGTAGTTTCTATTTTTGCAAAGAAATATCATCCAGACAAGTCTGTTATTAAATTAAATCCTATACGTTTATCAGTGGATTTGTCATTTGTAGAAGATAATTCAAGATATACCTGTGATTTAGAATTAAGGGGGGTATGTGTTTAAGATTGTTATATAATTCTCAAATAATTATTTAATTAATTAACTTTGTTACATATTGTGTGCAAAATTCCATCTTTGTAGGTTGTCGATGTTAATCAAAGTAGTGTTAATATGCTTCCTACTAAAATAGAAATTAAATTGAAGAAAGCTGAACCTGGATCATGGGCAAAACTGTATTTGTCTAGAGAAAGTAAAGCAGAAACTAGAGAAAATAATACCCAAAATGAAGAGAACATTAGTGCACAAGTGGAAGCTGTTGATCTTAGTGATCTTTAAACATTTGTGTCAAAATATTTTGTTAAAAAAATAATTATATTTGATGTATCTTTGTTTTATGGTTAATAATTTAATTTTAAAATACAAGAAATATTGTCGAAATTACGTTTCTAAGAAAACTGCAATTTTTGTTTTGTAAAATCTAAACTTTGATATTTAATACATTTTGTTTTATTTATGGTTTTTCCGATATATACATATATGTAATATCATTATTTACTTCTTATGAATTTACAAGATTTTGGAATATAGGTGAAAATAAATTTAATAATTTGGAAATAATAGGAATGCTTGATAGATTATTTTTTTCATTGGTCTCGTGCGAATTCCATCTACGTGAAACAAGAGTGAAATTAACCTATACCTATTAGTGTGTACATAAGGACCTACACCCAATCTACAGTATAAGTACTACAAGTTCGTAGGCATGCATTTTCAAGTACATACACGTTAGAAATACGTTTCTCCCTTCACTCCTGTATTCTGAGTCAGAAAATCAACACACGGAATCGTGTCGTTTCTACATTATAACTTACGCTTCGGTTCCGACCCGTGCGTTTGTAACGAACTTATACTACATTACGTTACATTAATCTAATTAGAAAATTGCTTAAATTATAATTTTTATATATTCACAAATAAATTAAAAATATTCTTCTATTATTTGAAATGAAATCTAAGAAATTTCTATATAATATTGCTTTGATAACCTACATTTTATTCAGTAGCGACTAAAATAATTTTTGTTATAAATATTAAATATTACAGTATTTGTAATATAATTTTTAATACAGTTTATTTGAGATATACTATGACTGTTGTACCTCATAAACTACGTGTAAGTAATTGTCAAGAGTTTATTTAAACTCGAATCAAAATAATATTTTGAGATATATATATTTGTCTAGATACTTGCTATTCATGGATATGCTCAATCAGATGTTATTTTCAAGATGAAATTGGGATCACTGAGAAAAGGATTTAAAAAAGATGTAGAGTTTGAATTTCTAAATGCACCTCATCAAGTGTCGATGAAAAGTAATTTTGGTAGTGATAAGATAGAAGAAGGTATTGTACAAAATTTATGGTTCATCAAATAAAGAATTAAAATCCAAGCTTTTATATTGTAATAATTATCCTTTTAGTCTACAGGAAGCTTAATATTTGAAAATAATATATATCGTAAATTATAGGTTACGCGTGGTGGTTTAATACGGAAGACCATATATTTAAAGCAATTACGCCAAGCAATTTATCTGTAGGTTTTGAAGATAGTTTGGCTTTAATTGAGAAAACGTTTAAAGAGTCTGGTCCATTTGATGGTATTTTAGGCTTTTCGCAAGGCGCAAGTTTTGCTACTATATTATGTTCCATGCAGCAAAAGAAATGTGAGTACATTGTATAAATACTGTAGTAACTATGAACAATTGTAAAATAATTTAGATTAAAAGCAAATAATTATTTTACAGTACTGCAAATCAAATTTGATTTTGCAATTATTATATCTGGATTTAAATCATTATGTGTACCTCATGCAACATATTATGATGAAAAAATAAGTATCCCCACTTTAATTGTTTATGGGGAGACTGATAAAATTATTCCACCAGGTTAGATAGTCTTTAATAAGTTATTACAAGAAAAAAAACTATTACTATATTACTCCTTTTTGCAGAAATGGTACAAGAAGTTAGTAAATTGTTTATTAATAAAACAGTATTAAAGCATGAAGGTGGTCACTATATACCAAGTAGAAAAGAATTTTATAGAGATTTTATAATGGCAATGGTATTGAATAAAAACAAAGATAATTGTTAATATTTAATTATGTCATATGACATTTAAAGAATAATATAATATATAAATATAGCAAGAGCTTATATAGATTGTATTACAAAATGTAATCTCTGTTGAGTAATATTGATTCAAATCAGCTATAAATAAATATCATACAATATGCATTAGAGGCAAAGATCATTAAATAAACTATATTGGGTTTTCTATATGGCAACAAGTTAAAGTTCAGGAACATAATAAATTTAAATAAATATATTGTTCCTCTTATGCCAGAACCACAAATGTGAAAATTTTCACCATTTTTAGTAGAAATGTATTTTGAATCATTGGGTGATTTTTTTTTTTGTTCTCAATTTTATGCGTAATTCATAAATGCGAGTTATACACATTTATGGTTCTAGCATAAGAGAGATGATATAAAATATATTTATAATACCCAATCATTTAGTATTTCTACTGAACTTTGTGTCATTAAATACAAAATGTGTCGCCAATTTTAAAGGTTTAAAGTTTAACAATTAAACTTATATAGAAACTAAAAATATGCTAAACAGTATATTATTTTGTCCAGTACAGTAAAATATGCAAGTTATTTAAACTATTTATTTATTTCGTGCATATCTTTAAATAAATTATACTGTTTTATTTTTACAACGAAATATATTTTATGTATAATAAGTCAAATGCTTAAGTAATATCAACTATCCTGGTCTATAACCATGTTCACTTTTCAGAAATTTAAATTTATTACATAATTTACCATTTCAGAAGCACGTTCTTATGTTATTAGTATTGTGATCCCTAAATTTCTTTAGTAATACCTATAGTATAGAACTTTATTTAATAAATTCAAAAATATTATATTTAGATGTAAACAAATTATTACAACAATTTATGTATTGCAATATATTACATTTTTTATTTAAATTGCTATTAATTCGACTCAAATAAATTAGACATGGGTTAACATTTAGCTTTGTAATCGTTTCTGAGGTGACTACAACAGATTTTGAAAGATACAAATTCATATATCAATCAAGTACTTCACATTGTTTGTATAAGTAATTTATAGGATATGTAAATAAAGTTCTTAAAAAAATATTGATAGAAATATTATATTTTATATTTAAAAAGATCATTTGCCGGATCTATTAAACTCGTAAAATATAATCAATATATTAAAGTTACATACACTATTTATAATTTATTATATTTTGAAATTTCTAATTTTTCTTAATCACAGAAACCAATATTCAAAGGTTTTACAGTCAGTATATCTCAATTTTTCACATTGAGTAACATATAATATTGTTATTCATATTCTGAAAAACCGAAAACATTATATTTAGATCTTAACTAAAACTTGATGGAGGCATATAATTAAATATGTAGAATGTATTCGAATAAAAAATAAATAGATTGAGAATATTACAAAATACTATGACATAAGTTACAATTGTAAATTACACGTGATTGAGGTATTTGGTCTGTAATGACATTAATAACAAAGTGTCGAAATATTTTTTTTAGCTATAAAAGATTGTAATAAATTTAAGCGATGCACTCTATTAAAAACTTTATATTTTATTATCATTTTCAGTCAATTGTTCAGGTATAACTAGTACTTGACATTACACGCAAAAAAAAAGAATAGAAATCAAAAAGATTAATAATTATTTAGTACTTTTGCTAGGGAAATTAGAAAGTCTCAGAACACCTTTAATATTCATATAAAGTTGCATATATCTAATATTCACATTATGTTTGCTTAAGCTATCAGATTTTTTTAAATATCTGACAATCGTAAAAATTATATTGAATTTAACACCTTATTGCTGCTCATTCACACATTAATATTGGTACAAGGCATCTGATCTAAGCCATTAGTTTCTTGAGATTTCATAACATCTGGTAGGTCGGGTGGTAATGACAATGGTGTCATCTCCAAAGGTTCAAATTGACCATTTTCTTGGCGTACAGCTAAACCCACTAATGCAGGACACTGTGGCTTTGCAGTTGCAAATGTTACTCCATAATCGGACAAAAATTTACTATCTGACATTACAACATTATCCTTGTTGAACAGCTGTTGATTGACAGGTGGTATTTTTAGTATACCTACATGATAATTACATTTATCATTAAATATCTTGATTTACATTTTAGAAACATTTAAATCATTCTATGAAACTTTACGAAATGAAAAATAAAATATTAGCATTTCTCGTTTGAACTGTCATATTTTGTTTCTTTAATTCATGTATATATAAGCTACATATCCCTCACCTTCTATAATTTTTTTTAATTCAAGAACTGTTGTATTATCCTTTGCATCAGTAAATATTGTCATATTTTTTCGTCGGATCATTAGAAATACATCCTATAAAGAAAACGTAGATTGTATTTGAGGTTATAATATCTTAAAATAAATTGGATTTAGTATTACAAGGAATAATGGAATATTAAGGAAAACTTACCATTATGTATTTAATAATACAACCAATACTGACAAGGATAATTATTACACGCCTTTTCCAGTGTTCCTTTGATTGTTGTTTACTTGCAGATCCTCAGGTTAAAGGTAGAAAGTTAAAATAAGGTAGACATTTACGAACGTCATGGTCACATAAAACACGTTATTCGATTGGTTCTTCTTTTTAAACGTAAAATATGTTTGGCACGTTATTTATCTCCTTAACCAATCGTAAGCCAATTTTATATTTTACGAATAACTACGAATCCTTAAAATAGAAATGACATTATTCGAGTATCAATTCATATATTGATATATCGAATTGATAAATTAAATGTACGTATAGTATAAACATTAAGGCGACGAAGAAACAAAATCGTTTTGAATGTTAAAAACTATTGGATGTGAAATAGGCTAAAACATATTTAATACGATTTGAAAATGAATTACATTACTATGTGTACTTTTAAAAGTCAATGGAAGGAATACGAACTTTCCACGTATAGAATATACAGGTTAAGGGTGTATGTGCATTTAACTGACGATTCTGACGACGCGTGCAAAGAACAGTTACGCTCTCCCACTGATTGAAAGTAATCACGAAAAATTGAATCACTCGTGATTTAAAAGTAGCAGTTCTAGCCACCTCTGTTGTATGTATGCATGTGCCGTATATAGTTTTTAGGGAAATATTTTTCGTAACTAGAATGTTGACTATACGTGGCTAGTAATTTCTATGTGAAGGTCCTTGGCCTTAAGAATGCGGGGGCGTCGAACATTCGTGAATGAATCTCCCTTCCGCAATGACGTCACTGGTTGCCATCAGCCCACTGAGTCGTCCATGAGGAAAGCGCGATCTATGAAGGGGCGCTTGCGCCTTTCACAATGACCTCCTGTGCGGCGCTCTTGGGCTTTCCAGCGGAAATTCGACGAAAGCTCTGCTATCCTTTCGGTCATAGCTCGATTTCCACTGCAATCAGACGAGATGCAACCGTGGCACTCGTCCGCGGACTACTTCTTCAGAAAAGTTAAACGGCCACGAGATCGCGAGGACATTTAACGGAAAGTCGTATCGAAACGTGAACAGATCTGCCGCGATATATTCTGGTGTGCAGTGGATGATATAGTAAACGAAATTTCGTACAGCGTGCAACGGTTTCTAAGGGAGAAAAACTTCTCCCCTCCAAAAAGAGAGAAAGGAATCTTCTGCGTTGTGGTTCGGCTCGTTGTTACTTGTTCGTTTACTTTGCGTGCACGAGCACGTTTTCGTTTCGATTGATCGATAACAGTGAATTAGGTCGTCCACAAGTCGCGCCCCAAACAGTGGAAACATACGCATAGGAACCACAAAAAAGGTGAAGAGATCCTCGATCGGAGTTCGAACAGGCATCGGCCGACGTGTTCGACGATCTTGTATGCTTTGAGCAACGTCTACGTATATGATGAAATTACAGCTGCTCGTAATCGAAACGGATTACTGTTGGAGGAAAGCGTTGCTTAGGTAAGCAAGTGATCGCGCATTTTCACCAAGCAGCTTTTGCTTTTAGCACTTGTCTGTAACGTTAAGCTGGTTTAGAAATATTCCGTTTAAATGCTAATCCTCTTTGGAGACGTTCTGTCAACGACTGGGTAATTGGTTACATTCTTATTTCACTATACTGTCATACGTTTCCGATATTATTTGATCGATTTGTGTAAAAATTAATAGTATTATCGTATTTTAAATACAGAAACATATACGAATTGATACAATGTTTTATCTAGAAGTTTAATTCTTTGCTTATCATTTGTCAATAATTTTGTTATTGTTGTTCTTATCTTCATATAAGAATAATAATTGATATATTATCTGTTTGTTTGATAAAAATATGCAGTTTTGTGACCGAATTAAATAAGTATCGAAGCGTTTCAAATAAATTCCTTCGAAACATTTGAATTTGCCGCCGACAAACTACCGAGTCGATAAAGTCGACTATTAACAACTGTCGGTAGTAAGGTTGAAATAATTGCAGCGATTGCCGCTACGCGCGTGTCGCTTTAAAGAATCGGGTGGCTCGTGGAATGGAAAAATGTGGCGATGATTCAGAACTCGGAACGCTTCTAGTTTCTCGGCCGTCCCTCTCGTTCTTGTCCGTGTGCGGGTCTTTGGCTGACGCCATCTTTATTTTTTTGTTTTAATGTCAATTTTCTGGAATTGTTCCATACAGTGGATTTCAGAAAAGAACACGATGAGCGTGAACAGTGAGTGCTGTGAACTGACATTGTACGACCAGTTTAATTCGCGAATGATAGAGTGATCGCGATATGAGTTTGCGTCGTAGATCTAGTCTTCAACCATCTCTGAACGATTACGAGCCAGAAAGAAGTCATTAGCTGTTCGAGTGTCCATGTAAAAGTCATTCACTAGAACTCTTCCCCTTTGAAGTATTGTTGGTTAGTTTATGTGTTGTTTGTTAAATGTGTTTTGTCTTCCTGTTGCACACCCGTGGAAAGCATTGTCCGAACAGATAATCCGGGTCTACATTTATTGGTTATGTTTCCGCTACAACCGTCTGCCGTAAATCGTACACTTCTCTAGCACGTACCGATTAGTGAGAGACTGAAAAGATACAGTAGTGCGTGTATGTAGCAAATAAAATGCACAAGTTAAGATTACCTGTCAAGGTCGAATTGCCCAGTGCTTTAACAAGGTATGGTGATATTTGATCTAGTGGTATCGATACTATTCCTCTTAGTTTTTCGTTTTTTTTTTCACCGCAATATCTATATACGGGTGATAAGTCACTCCATTAGGATGCTTGATTCCAGATTGTAAACAAACGTAACACGTTGACGAATAAATCAAAATTTAGTTTTAGTTTGCATGACATGATTTTGTTCTAAATACGCAGTACATTCTATTTGTGTCTTCTACAGAACGTTAAAATAGCTAAGCTAATTGTACGTTTTAAATAGGAATATAGAATCACCATCGTACGGTTGTAATAATCTGGAATTTGACGCCATTTTTTTTTTTTTACACAAAACGTTAGTATCGATACATGTGTGGATTTATTAATAATTTTTGGTTGTTTTGAAACATTAACAAAAACGCTTACTGCATTATATGCGCGAGACATTTGGATTCGCATAATGCATGTTTTGTACGTTTACGTATGCTAAAAGTAAGCATGAAATCGACGCTCGTACGATACGATACATTCGAGTATCAGGGTTCGTTGAATTGGAGATTTTAAAATATAGAAAATATAGAAAAAGGTAACCTTGTAATTTTCAACGGTATAATTCGACCACGTATCTCTCTGTTACCGCAAATCGAGTTAAATTATCTCGTATGTATTCGTTTTAACAGTGTGTAGTTGGGTACGTCGGACTGATTATACATCGAACCTACCAGGGCAGCATGACACATGATTGTTACGATGTGTTATTTCATACGTATGTAAATACATGCAAACCTGCAACAAACAAAAACGTACTTTTACGTGTTCCGACGACGCGTTAATATTATCTTTACACGAAACATATTTTTATAGGTAAAGTTCAATGTCTTGTTCATATTATTTGCTGCCGCGATGAAAAATTAGAACGTCTAAATGTGATATAATGGTAATAATAAAATATAAGAAGTCTCAGAAGCGACCTCTGCCGATTTTAACGAAATTTGGCAGAATGATGGTTCTGTGCTCAGAATAAGCATAACTGAAATTTTAGCCGCGGATGATCGGCTAATTTTGAGAAAAATAGGTATTTAAACTTGGAAAAAGCCTGTGATCAGGTAAGTATAGTCAGTGTGTATTTTTACGAATTTTTTATAATCAAAACTAATCACGACAACTTTACCAATCTTTTTTTTTTACAGGATTAATAATTATTAGTAATAGGACAGTCTCTTATCAGAATATAAATAAATAAATAAATCAAGGAATAAATATATAAATATGTAAAAATATTTATATGTATATGTTTGTACATATTATGATATATGAGTTTTATGAACTTTGCACATGAGTACATACGTTAAGATGAAATCTGTCGTAGAAACAACAAAAATATAAATTTATGTACTTAGCTGGCCACGGGATTTTCTAAAATTTCTATACTTATTTTTCTCCAAATTTTAGTCAGATATAGATCCATCAGTCTGCCAAATTTCACCTGAGGTTTCCCTTGTTATACTGTGGTAATTATTTAGTAGATTTCTGTACTTCTGACATTGAAACATCTTACGTTCTTTATGCATAATCGCCGTTACACGTTAGTTTCCGAGATATTTGCAAAAAACTGTTATTACTATTATCGTAAATTCTGCCCACATGCACGCGTCCGTGACACCGTATGCGTCAGCATGAGATTGTCACTTGTCTATTGTTTCTATAAACTGAGAAATTTTATTCGCGATTAATGAATAAAAATTTTAGATTCGTTCAAAACCAACTACCATTTAAGTTTCATTTGTAAAGACATCTGTAAATTAGAGATTATAAATGAATCTTTTAACAAACCTGCAGATTAAATGTAGTTTTAGAGCGAATCTAAAAATTTTGTTTATTATTCCTAAATAATGTACGGGGTGGCTTTAACCGATTTTGTAAAACAAACATTCGAGTTTACTTCGTCGATGCTTTTGCTGTTGTGTTATTGGTGCGATGTGGCTTCTATTTTTCGTATTTTTAGTATCGCGTGTTGAATGCCCGTAAGCTGAGGATGGAATGTGAATCTCTTTTTTCAGATAAGTCGTGTGGATCCGACTCGAAGGACCATGACGAAACGTACAATGTCTTGGTGTACACTGCGTTTTTTTAAACAGACGGTTCAGCGATTCTTTGGATTTACGGGAAAACTTTCGTACGGATTTTGACGGTCGTTGTCTCCACACGCTTTCATTCTGATTGAACTATGCAGTCGCGTGTTTGTCGTTTCGCGATCACGCTGTATAGGGCGCGATGCTTAAAGTTTACTCGCACGTGTCACGTGGCTCAACAAGTGGTATTAATCCTTATGTTGGCAAGTTTTACATTTATTTGGTAATCGGGGTACAGATGTATATATCTTCAGCATATTTTTCATATACGTCAAATATAAAATTACAGTTTCGCTTTTATACTTTCCTAAATCTTTTAATTTCTCATTTATAGAAGGTGAGTTATCCGAAAAGCGACAAACTTTTTTCAGATGTGAAAGACTCGAGGATTGTATCTTGAAAGGGGATTAAACGGATGCAAATATTTCTTTTTTTTTTTTTTAACGGAATGACGTGTTAATTGTTTGTTATTTAAGTAACTGTTATCGAACCTAGCGACTTTAAATTGGTGTAAAAACATCCAAAAAATGTTATAGAAAATATAGGAATGTGCGCCAAGTAGTAGTTTCCAACATAAAAGTTAATCAGATTTGATCCTGGCTTGATCCAATGTCTTTTTCATTCTATGTTATTATAAACAATTCATTTTTCTTCCTCCATGCGACAATTTAATAATGCGCTAAAAAATGGTTCGTTATAATAGCGTATTCAAAGAGAATTTTAATCAGAAAAAATCATCGGAGCGTTAAATCCATACCCTTATTCCTCCAGTATATAGAGCACATACTGCACCACAAATTTTAGCTGGAAAACTTTATTTTTGTGAAAGTTATAACACCTTTTATATATTACTATGTCAGTTAAAATATTCCTAGTACGTACATTGGACCTTCTTTCGAAGCTTAAGATTTACTATGCACACTTCAAAGGACACATCCAATATATAGGGGGTGTAAAATGTACATATACTTCGTTATATTATACAAAATATTTAAAAATACAAAACGGCGCACCGTTTTATCCGACACTGTACTTATTGACTAACCCAATGTTTATTAGGCGAACAGCTGATGATTCGATTACGTCATTGAGCGCCATAAAACTAATTTCAGCCAATCGTGACGTGTTCTATCTCGGTCGTAAGAAGTAACGACGGTTGGATGGAAATTTTTACCGGAAGATTCGTGTGCAATTGCAATATAGGAATTTATGTTGCGAATGGATAAACTCGAGATAAAGGCATACTGATGGTGTGAGTCGGTCAGAGTTGGACAAAACGTAATCTGATTAATTTTATCTACAATATACAGAGTGTTCGGCCACACCTGGAAAAAATTTTATTGGGAGAGGCCAAAATAAGACGAAGATCAAGAATATCAATTTCTTGACTGAGGCTTCGTTAAAAAGTTATTAAAAAATTAAATTAAAAAATTTCAAATCATTCTGAAAAAATTATTTTTGGTTGCGGGGCTCAATTACAATCATTTTTGGTGAATACTCATACCCCTGAAATCCTACCCACTTTCGAGAAAAAAATTCGACTAGGTACTGAAATTTTTAGACGAAATTAAAAAAATTCAAATCATACTAAAAAAATTATATTTAGTTACAGGGGTCAATTACAATCATTTTTGGTCATTAGACATACCCTCGAAATCCCAGCCATTTTCGAGAAAAAAATTCCAATAGGTACTGAAATTTTTAGATGAAATTAAAAAATTTCAAATCATACTAAAAAAATTATATTTAGTTACAGGGATTAATTACAATCATTTTTGGTCATTAGACATACCCCTGAAATCTTACCCAGTTTCGAGAAAAAAATTCGACTAGGTACTGAAATTTTTAGACGAAATTAAAAAATTTCAAATCATACTAAAAAAATTATATTTAGTTACAGGGGTCAATTACAATCATTTTTGGTCATTAGACATACCCTCGAAATCCTACCCACTTTCGAGAAAAAAATTCAGTACGGTCGGAACTTTAAACGTTAATAACTTTTTAACGAAGCCTCCATCAATAAATTAGTATTCTTGATTTTCGTCTTATTTTGGCCTCTAGAATCTACTATTATAATTTTTCCCAGGGTTGACTGAGCACCCTGTATAAATTTTATACGTGAAACAATTAAATAGAAAACTGCTATAGAAAATTCATTATTTGGATATTTCAATGAAAGTTAAGAGAAAAAAGTAGAAAAATAAGTTGTAACAAATTAAGCAGATTATAAAGAACGAAAATACGAGTCATTTAGACTCGTCTGGCCGATCTAGTGTTAAGAATGTGGCGCGCGTATAAGGAGACGATAATTCCATCAACGTTGGTGACGTTCTCTAAGCGAATGCTTATTCTTCTCTATTAATTGAGTAGCAGCCGTTGAGACGTTCACGTCGCTGTTCTTATGGAAAGTAAGCAGCTGACCTTGGCAGTCGTAAAACCTAATGCAAGCTACAACACTCTACCCATCTCTATCGAATTCTCCTACCAAGCAGTTCTTCGTTTCCTGCAATACATAGGTCGAACGTCGAACCTTTCGAGCAGTTTCTCTGCGGGTTTCGTCGGCGAGACACCAGCGCAGCGCGGTGTCTCGCGTTCTAGCGGTGGTCCGCCTTAACCGCGATCTCTAATTACCGTTTCATGTAAGTGGTATATTTAGAATTTTAACGTTTACGAGTTTCCACGCCGACAAAACATACTAACAACTAATTACGTTATACGTGTACAGTGTTTCTCTTACGAGAAAATACTTATCATTTGTTTCACGGGAAATGTGATACAATATCGTAATTATAAGTGTTGTTCAGGAACGTGAAATTGTGCTTTCGCTAAAAAAGATCTGTCGAAAGGGTAAAAATGTAAAATAAGAAATACTGTAATAAGAAAAGTTGGTTGATCAACGTACGAACTTTACGTAAAAATTGTGTACTAAGTTTCCGTTAAGTATCGCCGAGGCGTGGGAAAAATGTAATGGAGGATGTTGTCCAATTCGGTGCCATTGTGCGTTGTGCATTCTTCGTAATCAGTGATCGATCGTTTGCAGTCGTTTGTCGCAGGACAGGCAACAAGATTCAACAAGCGATATCCCGTGAACGCCAGCTGTCTGTGTTTCGAGTGAACGTCGCGTATTCACGGTTTTTCGAGTACACGTGCACCGGAGTGCTCGAGCTGAGAACAGCGCGCGTTATTCGGCTCAACTGCTGCTGCTTACTTACGTTACGGTTGCACAGTGTATTTTTGGCGTCGCACGAGAGCCTCTCACGAGACCTTGCACAGTCAATTCGGACTCCCGACTTCGATCGGTGTAAATCAAAATCGTACCGTCGAGATTACTCGTCGCGCGAATCCCGATCGCGTCCACCACCTTGCGCAGTTGTGTTAACGAAAATATGAGTGTTTCTAATGGCGGAGGTAGATCTAGCGGCGCGTTTGTTCCACAGTCTTTCGAGTACACTAGTGCACGATTGAATTTCGTAAATATTACATAAAACTAATATAATGAAACTACGTAGGACAAAGCATTGCTTACTGTTTCTGTTTACATTTTACTTGAGAGATACAAATTTTGAATTATATGCTGTATCGATGTCCGGACACCTTTCTACCAACATATCGTGTAGTTACGATATTATTCAACAATGTTCTTCGGCAATAATGCTTTCTCTGTCGGGAGAGTCATCCGTGAGTGTGTAGTTGTATTATTCAGTTGTCATTGAATTTAAATTATTAAGAAAGAAAATCGGTAAAAAGAGATGTGCAATTGGAAACTAAAGTTCAATAACCGCAATTCAAACCGTAACCGATATCACATCAGAATCGTGATTTTAGTAATAGTTATAACAGTATTTTAATTCTTCGTAACCGTTTTAGGAAACGAAGTAAATAATATTTTTCAATCCCTGGATGAACTTCAATCGTTCATTACTGTATCGAGTATCACAGGGATCGTCAGTAACGTAAATCGTGTAGAAACCTTCGAATATGATCGAGCACAGCAGACGTATTTACACGATTTGAGTAGATTTCTTATGTATCGCGTTTCATAATGTTTCGTACAGTTAATTTGAACTCTTAAACTTAACATTGAACCGCTGGATATTCATCGTTGGAATCACGATCGCATTGAGAATTGATTTGGTCGTTGTGTCAGTGACGGTCCAAGTGTATTTAACAATATCGATATACAGGGTGTTCGGCTAACCCTGGGAAAAATTGTAATGGGAGATTCTAAAGGCCAAAATAGGACAAAAATCAAGAATACCAATTTGTTGATGGAGGCTTCATTAAACAGTTATTAACGTTTAAAGTTCCGCGCGTACTGAATTTTTTTCTTTCGAATGCGCAGGATTTCGGGGGTATGTTTATCGACCAAAAATGATTATAATTGACCCCTGCAGCCAAAAATATTTTTTTCAGAACGACTTGGAAATTTTTTTTTTTTCGTCGAAAAATGTAGGCACCTACCCCCTGTCGATTTTTCTTAAAAATTCGTTTTTCATTTTTAGTAATTTTGTTTGACGCCCTACAGAAAAGTTGTCTAATACATGTCTTTTTTGTACGTTTCATTGAAATATATTCACTATTGTAGAAGTTATGGCTGTTTGAAAATTGGACCCTTTTTATAGAGTTTTTCTCATTTTGCAGGGTCAAGAATCAACTTTTCGGATATTTTTGCAATTTCTACATATTCTCCATCAAAATACGCGTAGTTTGCTTTTTTAAACATTAAAATCGTCCAATCCGTTCAGGAGTTATAACATTTTAAAGATTTGCATGAAATTTCGGGGAACCATTTTTGCCCTCAAATTAGATTTTCGGTAAGGAATTTTTTTCTCGAAACTGAGTAGGATTTCGGGGGTATGTGTAATGACCAAAAGTGATTGTAATCGACCCCTGCAACCGAAAATAATTTTTTTTCAGAATGATTTGAAATTTTTTAATTTAATTTTTTAACGAAGCCTCAGTCAAGAAATTGATATTCTCAATTTTCGTCTTATTTTGGCCTCTAAAATCCCCCATTAAAATTGTTCCCAAGTGTAATCGAACACCCTGTATAGACTTCAACGACGTACGGCTTTAAAGTGTCAAGTACGACCAGTGCTGTCAACAAGGCAAAACGAATCACGATCCTTGAACGTGATCGAATAATAGCGGTTGGAACAATAGGATTTCAAATGGTTTAAATTTTTTTTTCCTCTGTTTCGTTTGTACAATTCGTGCAGTTGTGCGTTCACCGAACACTAGCTTGGTTGCTGGCACTCCCTCGATATTTGCGCGTCAATGAAATTCTTGATCTCCGCTCTGGAGTTGTGTATAACGCGCGATCAGCCAGGCTTTTTGCCTTACCGGGTAAAGTTAATCGCGTGCATATTAACGCGCATGTAGGACGACTATAGTACTGTTTCCAATTATATGGCCGCGCCGGTGGTCTTTACCAATCGCATACCACCGTGCACTTTTTTCTTCCTCCCTCTCTTCCTGACTTTGTACCTGTTTCGGTCTCTCTTTTCGTTTTCCTTCTTTTTCCTCGCCTACTTACCGCGAGTTTTCTGCTCTGTAGTATTTACGTTGCGCGCGAACATGAAGCTGGCGCAAACTGTTATCTTGCTGGACGCGTAAGTAGATAATACTGGTGGACGCAAACCTTATTTTCTATTTATCGTTTTGCTTCGTTTTCCGTCGTGCGCGTATTCGCGTTTAACGGTCTTAAATTTTTCTTACAAAGTAACGATCGACAACGTGATTTTCGGATTTCGATCCAGTGGAGATCGTCGTCTCGTTTTTTTTTTTTCTAGACGTTTACGCGAGCAGACATTTACTCGGCGATGGCTTACGTAAGCAAGCAATTATTTTTTATTTTCGGCCGAGCATGTGCGGACTTTGAGGTTTTATGTGTTACGATAAAAATTGACCAGCGCGATAAACACAGCGTACGTACGTTCTAATTTATTGGCGAGGTGCGACAAGCAGCGTAGTTGCAGTTGACATTCACGATGCTCGAGACTGATGCTCATTTTCGCATCAACTGTGAACAATTTTCTGTCCATTTCTTGCATAAATTAATTTAAAATTTAGCCTGTGTGTTTTTCTTGTGTGGTAATGTGTTATTTACAGCGTAAACAATATTACACGTAGAACACGACCCTAGATTTATTTTTAAATAATATTCTCATAAACCATCGAAAAGGAATCAGAGTCGAGTATAAGATAAACGACTTGATTTATTTTGTTCAACCATAATCCGAGCCTTTCCAGGTATTCTCGGAGCGGCTTCGTAGAAACGTAACAGCTTAGTATTTGCTCCGATAGTTAATACAATTTCGAGAGCATTAGAAATTATTATCGCTCGTTCTATCGTCCCATTTATAATTAGTCGTAGTTACTACGTGCTTTTCATTTATTGGAAAGTAATTTTTCCAGCAATGTCGCTTGCTTGAAACCACGTCTATAGAACATGAGATGAATCTGTATTTACAGTGTATGGGACACTGAGGAAAAGTTCGAGTTATTGTTAATGAAAGGGAAACGGTGCGATGGTGGCGTTTTGTTTGTAACGAGAGGTTTAGACATGTATGTTTTGTGTAAGATCGTTGGCCATTGAAATTACAGGGGCGTGTGGAACGCTGGCAAACAAGTGTCACGGTAATTTAACAATACTCGAGGATGTGGTCGGTGGGAGCAGTGTTTCTTGTCACGCGGGGACGGTTATCGAGTTATAATAATTTAGAAACCGCTGAACCGCGATAAACGAAGAGATAGATTCGATGCGATCTACGGTGGTGTGATTAGCGATATCAGATTTTGTGGACGTAGACCTTTGGTCGTGTGATCACGATTACAGGAGTCGATAACAAGGCAATCGCGGCACGCATGTTTTTATAGATATTTCGAAACAGCTATTCATTTATTACAGTCATTATACAATTGCCCAGGAGTTGTTAACACACCTACGATTGCCACATTTCCATCCTATCGAGATAATTTGGTGAAATATTTTTACTAGTAGATACTATTGGATTGTTCGAAAAGTAATTTCGTTTTTCTTCTTCATGAAAAGGAACAATTTTCTTGTAATATACAGGGTGTTCAAGAGTGAAAAACAAGGATATAAATTTCTTGACTGAGGCTTTATTAAAAAGTTATTAACAATTAAATTCAAAAATTTCAAATCATTCTGGAAAAATTATCTTCGGTTGCGGGGGTCAATTACAATCATTTTTGGTAAATAAAGACACCCTCGAAATCCTAGCCACTTTCGAGAAAAAAATTCGAGAAGGTACTGAAATTTTTCGACAAAATTAAAAAATTTCAAATCGTTCTGAAAAAATTATATTTAGTTACAGGGGTCAATTACAATCATTTTTGGTCATTAGACATACCCTCGAAATCCTACCCACTTTCTAGAAAAAAATTCGAGAAGGTGTAAAATTTTTCGACAAAATTAAAAAATTTCAAATCGTTCTGAAAAAATTATATTTAGTTACAGGGGTCAATTACAATCATTTTTGGTCATTAGACATACCCTCGAAATCCTACCCACTTTCTAGAAAAAAATTCGAGAAGGTGTAAAATTTTTCGACAAAATTAAAAAATTTCAAATCATACTAAAAAAATTATATTTAGATGCGGGGGTCAATTACAATCATTTTTGGTCATTAGACATACCTTCGAAATCCTAGCCACTTTCGAGAAAAAAATTCGAGGTGTAAAATTTTTCGTCAAAATTAAAAAATTTCAAATCGTTCTGGAAAAATTATACAGTCTGTTAAAACATCTCCGTACACGTCACACAATTTTTGGTAACAAACAAGCAAAATATGTCGAAAATGCAGCTTCTGATTTTCCATATTTGACGAGACATCAAAGAAAAAATACAAAATTAAAAATACAATTATCGTCTCTGTTGGCAAGAAAAAGATACTACTTTCCGAACAACCCAGTAATTTCCAAATTATTCGATCAACGCTTTTTTTAATTAAGCACGTGTACTTACGCGAATAATTTTATGACTCATTGTATCTCGTTAAACGTATTTATGGATCGCGTTGTGTGTTGCATAGAACTCTAACGGCGAACGAAGGATTCGTTCAACGGTCATTCGAGTATGCCAATCGAAGATCCATTTAGTATGTTCGTCAATTATAGTAGGTGGAGCTGTGAATCAGTTACGAGGAAAAAAGGAAATGAGTCACGGACCGGCGTCGTTTATTCGTGACGTAAATGCGACTCTTGTTACGAATGTTGGGGTTTCAGTGTTCGTTGAAATCGTTGTAAATTACGTCTTCTCTGTATGCTCCGGAATGCGAGTTGGATGCGTTTACCACCTTTATTAACTTAATCGACTACTGGGTCAACTACCTTAAAATTGTGAACCTTCTGTCCACAAAATCGGGCCACTTTATTATTTTCATACGAAAATCACACAAAGAGTTATTCGATGTGTTTGTTAGCAGCATTTTAAAATGTATTTCGACGACTTATTTCACGACCGATTACTTCAATAGAACGTTTCTCTATTTCCGTTCTATTGTATTCTTGAATCACCAATAGTCGATTCACCTATGTTCAAATCAAGGGCAATTGACCTTAATAGTTCTATTCTTCGCAGAGCTTCAATTTTTCTTTCTAACGAGACAACTCTTTTCCTTGTACGATCTATTTGCTTACAGTAAACGTTATGCATCACATGTCAACTGGAAGTGAAATGCCTGATTCGTCACTATCGCGATGATCACTGCATAACGTTGATTAAAAATTTCGAAAAACGAAATAAAGTATTCATTGTATACGACATATTCCGTACAAAACATTAAACTTCGCATTATTATCGTTTACTTTTACATGTTCGTGTATTATCGTTGTTATTATTCAGTAAAAACTAAAATAAAGAGTTCCTATCGGTGAGAATGGATTCCGTAGTCCGCTGTGAGAGTTGAAGAAACTAATTCCTCGCAATCGGAGAAATAAATACCGGTCAGTTGTTTTTTAAACGAATCGATTGACGATGTAATGCAAAATCATTTAATCGAACAATTCAACGAGTCGCGAACAACACGATGACGCGAAAATATAATTGAGGGGGATCAGCGTTGGTCGACAAAGAAGTTATTGTCTGCAGATAAAAGGCTTCCTCACGGAGGGTCTCCGCACGATAACCACGCGGGTGGTATTAGGGTTAAGCTTCTCGAGGCAGTATAGTCGCGAATTCCTACAATTGCATTTAGCAAATTGCAAGCAAAATAGATCGAAGATCTGACGGAATCCCGTCGATCCCGCTGCTCGGGTAAACACAATTTTATTAATCTGTTTACATTCGTCATCGTCGATTTTAAAATCGACGTTCGACAGACCATTGTCGTTTTAAAATGAAACCAGACATTTGAGATCAGGTTCACTTTTCCTCGCACGTCTCTCGAACGCTCTCCAAGTTTCTGTTCGAATAGAAAGAAAAAAAGGAAGACTTTAAATAGGAATGCGAGAAATGAATCGTAGATAGTACGATAAGGAATGAATTTAAAAAAAGTTGTATAAAAATTACGCGTAACTATCGGAAGATACTTCTAGAGAAGATTATTTTTATTATTTCGATTTCGTTCAAGTTCGGTTAAAAGCGTCGTTTATCTGGAATGTTACAACGCCAAGGTCGTAAGGTCTCATTTGGTTCGCTTATCGGATCGCAGAGTTAAGACTCTGGTTCCTCGTTAAACGGCTTGATGAAAGTCGTGGAGTTGACGTTTACCTTTGGAGTTTCTTTTTCCTTGCAACTGTACATAGACACTTACGAATTATTATTCTAAGAATCGAAGAAAAAGAAAGGCACACGAGGGTCAACCCTCGTCTGAACGAAAAATAAGATATTTCTTGTCTTCGTCTGTGTTTCTATTCTTCTGGTTCGTTTATTTCGCCTTTTTCTAGCGTTAGGTCTGTTTTCCTTTAACAAACGCCATTTTAAGCCAATGCGTTCTTTATGTGTTCTAGTTATTCATCAAGATGCCCTTCTTCGCAGATATCGATAGCTCTATTAGTTAAGGTACTGATTATTGAGTCTTTTTGTGCAGGATTGTGGCATTAAGAAGCATGTAGGTATTTGGCTGCGTGTGTGTGGGTTTCCTGTATACTTGACGCCTGAGAGAGATGTTTCAACAGATATTGACAAAAGTTAAAGGAAAAGTTAAAGGAATTACCGTTGTATCTTATCCGAATTATTTAGTTGATCGACGATTATTAGTGTTTTGCCACTCGACTAACGAAACACACGTCTGATAGAGCAGCTTTGGAGTCGTTTGTTGGAGCTTGATATATTCTAAAAAGTTAATCTAAATTTCTAGCCATGATAAATCAGTTGACAAATTGCGGTAATTCTTCTATCAATGAAAAATTTCTTAATTAGTACGATTTAAAATGTAGGCTTACGTTTGAAACACATATATGTATATATCGTAAGACTTGATGAAAGTGTTCCAATTATTTCAAGGGCATAATACTTACGTTCGCTTATTTTTAGCTATACGTTTCTCTGTATTTTGGAATGCAACTAAAAAGCCAGTCGTAATTACTATTTACTTGTATACATTCTATTTAAGTATAAGTTCATAAGTAATCGTCGTTGATCTGCATGTGGATTGATCCCTTCAACAAATTTTCCAGCTGTACATTCCAAATAAACTGAGCTATACAACCATGAAATTTCAATACTTCCAAATCAGTCAAGACTTTTACGAGTTCTAAGCTTCGAATCGTATCTGAATTAATTCGAATGTTTCGCCATATACATGTATCTATTGAACCGATTCGAAGTGCTTAAAATCCTGTTACCAAGGATGGTATTCGATCCCGAAACTAAAATTCGTTTCGGTTTAATTTATTTGGTTATCCAATACAAAGAACCGTGTTTTACCTTTCATTTAATTCGGCATTGAAGCAAATAGGTTCTCGAAGGCTAAACAAATTTTGGATTCCGGGACCGCGTACCATCGCTACTCGTTCGTCTCGCGGAACGACGAATGATCATCGCGATTGTAGCTGTGCATTCTGTTCGCAGGATGGTATTGGACCCCAAGGTCACGAGTCTGCACAGCGATTACGGTAGCTTCGATCGACCATTGGGCACCGGAGAAGGTCACGAGAGGGACGTAGAGGCGGCGGTTGATGGAAGCAGTAACGGGATGGCACAGTCGAGCGACGTTTACCAACGGCAGCCATTATTACCTGGTGCGCCGACTAAAGGCAAGGACAAGTGGTCCGGGGTGGCGTCCGGCTCTGACTATTACGTGGACGATGAGGACGAGAAGATCGACGGTCTTAGCCGGCATCCCGGGATACCGAACGGCTCCGGGAACGGCGTTGTTAAGATCGACATACCTGCGCCACTTCGCGAGGAACCCCGTTTCCCTAAAGAGAAGTGGAAAACCTTTCTCGGTAAGGTTCGCGTGGAAACTTTAAGCCCGAGGAATTGTTACGTCGTGAAACTGTTTCAATTGTGGACAGTCGAGCATTCAAGTTATTGCGGCGCTACCGCATTAATCTCTTAGACACGATACACCACGTAGATGTCATCTTTCTGAACGATGCGCCACTATGGTGGCTCTAAACTCACAGTTTGCTCACTCTGCCGTATAAAGAAACGGCCACGCACAAAATTCAGCCATGTGCTAGGCCCAAAGGCACAGACACAGACGAGGTATACGAGCAGACCTTACACATTATGGGCTTTCGTGGCTCAATAGGACTCCTATATCGACCTCAAAATCGGAGGTGATTGAGTACCAATAAGAAAAGTATTAAACATTTTCGTAGGGCGTCAAACAAAATTCAAAATTTAAAACGAAGTTTTAAAAAAAATCGACAGCAAGGTCGACAAAAAAAAAATTTCAAATCGTTCTGGAAAAATTATTTCCAGTTGCAGGGGTCAATTACAATCATTTTTGGTCATTAGACATACCCTCGAAATCCTACCCACATTCGAGAAAAAAATTCGACTAGATACTGAAATTTTTCAACGAAAAAAATATTTTTCAAATCGTTTTAAAAAAAATATTTTTGGCTGCAGGGGTCAGTTACAATCATTTTTGATTAATAGACACACCCCCGAAATCCTAACCATTTTCGAGGAAAAAATTCCGATCGACGCGTTCTTGAATGACAAATCCAACGCGATGAAGTCGTTAATCGCTTGGTGTGTTTTTTTGCTATTGTTCCTCTATAGGTATAAGCAGAATAGTCGTTATCGCGTTAGTAAAAAAAAGTGTATTTCTTCGAGCGAATTCGTAGAAAAGCTCCTTAAAGGTGGAAACAAGAACGCGAAACTAGATTTTGGCTCCGAGCCATTTCTCGCGAATGTGCTACCAGATTTCGCGGAGTCGTAGCTTTTGATTAATGTACACGGTGCATCCTTTACGTATGCGCGTGTGTGTTTTACCTTTGAAATATATTGTGCGGCACATCGACGCGAGAAGAAATATTTAAAAAGTATATAGGAAAGAGAACGGTCGGTGAAAATTTTCGGGACAAAAGGAGTATGGCTGAGCGGAGTCGAATAGCTCCGTTTCAATACGGAGAGCCAGAGAAAAAGTAAAGTGGACCGGAATCTCTTGTTACGTTCTGTATACGTGCGATATTCGACTTCACCACGGTGACCCGCATCCTTGCATCGCATCGATTTATTTTCTACCTGTCGACGCGTGCACAAAATGCGAGCGCTTTGTTTCCAGTTAAATGCGGTCTATTCTGCGGTTTCCTGGGACTTTATTCCGCGTCTCGTTCCATTCAACCGGTTCGATCGAATCGATTAATTTGCTTCCGGATAATAAAGAAACGGGAAATATAGGAGGCGATGCTTGCGCGTAGCTGTGGAATTTTAAGCTTAGAATTTTCGAGAGCCTCGTGTTTCGAAGGTCTTGATGGATTATAAACAATGCAAGCATCTAAAAATACTCTAATTATTTTGTTCGTTTTATTTAAACGCATCTAAGAGCGTAGGTCTCTGTTACAGCGTTTCTATTCATGGTAGTGAATTTCATACTAACCACGGCGTCTCTCGCAATGGTGCACGAACGGGTACCAGATCGAAAAACATACGGACCACTCCCAGATGTGGTGTTGGACAATGTCGCCGCTCAGGACTGGGCCCTTAACGTGTCGGAAGTTTTGATTATGATAATGTCCAACTCGGCGATGGTTTTTATTATTTTTCATAAGCATAGGTACGTATCACGTAGGAACATAAACGAAGTGTTCCTTGAAAAATTGAATATTTGTGAAACCAAAATATCGGTAATATTACTATTTAGTGCTAATGTACAATGGCGTGCAAAAGTTTTCCAATATTCTTAATTTTTCATTTTAAAGAACGAAGTATCTCCGTAAATAAAAGGGATTTCGTGGTGTTTTAGACTATTTTTAAGTATAAGACTATCTCTACCGAGGTTTTATGCATACCTATTTCGACCAAAGGTGTCTAACGTAACGTTATTTTTTTTTTCAGATTTATTGTTGTTAGGCGAGTATTTCTTTTGATGGGATTGTTGTATATGATGCGAAGTATCACGATGTACGTGACGGTACTACCTGTAGCCAGTAAAACATACTACTGCAGCCCGAAAGCGAACAACACGAGTCCGCTTCTTGTTACAAAGAGGGTACTGCAGCTCATCTCTGGCTTCGGCTTGTCTATAAACGGCAAGCACACTTATTGCGGGGATTACATTTACAGCGGTCACACGGTCGTGCTTGTACTTAGTTACCTGATTATCAAGGAGTGTACGTATTTCTTCTGGCAGAGTTAGTTACTAAAAACTGTACGAGAATACTAAAAAAGAATGTCTTAAAATGTAGATTCTCCAAGAAGATGTCAACCAATACATTGGCTGGCCGGTATTGCAGTTCTCGTTGGGGTAATTATGGTCTTAGTGGCTCACGGACACTATACCGTGGACGTCCTTATAGCATACTACGTAACCACACGCTTATGGTATATTTATCACACGTTAGCCAATAATTCGCATCTTAAGGTAAGTTTCCTTTCAACGTTAATATATTTGTACAGGGTACTGAAAAACTAAGTACCATAAATCTCAGCGATGGAAAACAGGATCGATGCAAGCATTTTAACGATCGTCCTTAAAATAGTAGAAAAACAATTTACTTTATTAAAAACATGTATTTTTTAAATTGTTTTCCGTTTAATTTAACGAAAATGGAAAATGAACTTGATAATATAAATACGAATTTTAGTTAAATTTTTTACAGGTTAAAATCAGCGTAGTAACACATTTACTACAGACATTGTTTGTTTTATTATTTGTACAGTATGCTAATTGACAATACTCGTTCTTCTTTTATCCAAGTTAATGTACGTTCGTGAGGGGCCAAAATGGTCCATCCTCCGATATATAAGGTGTTCGGCCACCCCTGGGAAAATTGTAATGGAATTTAATTTAAATTCAAAAATTTCAAATCGTTCTAAAAAAATTATTTTCCGTTACAGGAGCCAATTACAATCATTTTTGGTCATTAGACATACCTTCGAAATCCTAGCCACTTTCTAGAAAAAAATTCGAGAGGGTACTGAAATTTTTAGACGAAATTAAAAAATTCCAAATCATACTAAAAAAATTATATTTAGTTATAGGGGTCAATTACAATCATTTTTGGTCATTAGACATACCTTAGAAATCCTAGCCACTTTCTAGAAAAAAATTCGAGAGGGTACTGAAATTTTTAGACGAAATTAAAAAATTCCAAATCATACTAAAAAAATTATATTTAGTTATAAGGGTCAATTACAATCATTTTTGGTCATTAGACATACCCTCGAAATTCTACCCCCTTTCGAGAAAAAAATTCGAGAAGGTGTAAAATTTTTCGACAAAATTAAAAAATTTCAAATCGTTCTGAAAAAATTATATTTGGATGCGGGGGTCAATTACAATCATTTTTGGTGAATAGATATACCCACGAAATCCTACCCACTTTCTAGAAAAAAATTCGAGAAGGTGTGAAATTTTTCGACGGGAAAAAAAATTTCAAATCGTTTTGGAAAAATTATTTTCGGTTGCGGGGGTCAATTACAATAATTTTTGGTGAATATACATACCCCCGAAATCTTGAGCATTTTCGAGAAAAAAATTCAATACGGTCAGATCTTTAAACGTTAATAATTTTTTAACAAAGCCTCCATCAACAAATTGGTATTCTTGATTTTTGTCTTATTTTGAATCCTCCATTAAAATTTTTCCCAGGGGTGGCCGAACACCCTGTATGTAGGTATCTTGGCTTGAAAAATATTTTCACAATTAATCATTAAAATGTAGGTGATCACTCAGATCTATAGTATTTAGTTCTTCAGGCCCCTTTGCAAGAATCCACGATGCTGCAGAATTAATTTTGAATGGACACTATGTTTAAACATAGTATGTGTATCAGAGATAAATCGAATAGAATTTATATTTGTATTGATGGAAACGTTAAATGTTTGCAGCAATACGAACCAAACAACTTTCTGGCTCGGCTCTGGTGGTTTCCTATTCTTAAGTATTTCGAAAAAAATGTGGGCGGAACAGTGCCTCGACAATACAACTGGCCTTTACCCTGGCCTCGACGATTCCTTGCCAAGCATCCCAATCGGGACAGTTAATGTCTGTCTTAATTTCACGATAGAGGCTGTCAAACAACGGAGTTACTTTTGTTGTATTTGTATATATATAAACATATATGTATACGTAATAGGCTTACAAATGTGGAGATAAAGCTTTACTAGAAAGTGGTGCGAGAGATGTGCGTGATCTTTCGTCAAGCTTTTGTCTCGGGTACTTGACGAAGGTTTCTGCAGTGTTCACTTCCTTGAAACTATAACACGAACGATAAACGAAACAAAAAGGATGTACCGCCATGTTCGTTGTCGTCCAATCGCGAAACCTATTTTTCCTTGATTTTGATACGACTTATACATAATGTAAGGAATAGATAACGATAGACCGAAAATTAGTCCTCGCGAAGAATTCTCTTAGAGGAAACGTGTACGAGAGTTACCGAGCAGCTTAGTGTATAAAGTAAATGTTAGATATCTCTATTTTCAGATACTCCGAATGCGAAATACTTAGGATGTAAATTTATCGTTGTAACCGCGACGCGGTGGCAGTATGCGAAGCACTCGAAAAAAAGAAAAACTGTCATTGTTAACGGTAGAATTAACGCAAGAGACGAATTTTTTTGTAGCTCTCGTTTCAAACAACGACACAAATGGAATCTTCAAAGCGTCGATACGATTTTAAACCCGCAGCTTCGTTTGCCGCGATAAACCTTCCTCTGGCTAATCTTTTTAAACGCGTTCTAATTTTGATCGATTTTCAAATACAAAGACGACGCGTTTATACTTAAATACGACGGGTGGCATGCCTTATTCCGATGAAAGTCAATCGAATGAATTGCATCGTGATCTCCGTTTTCGAATTGGTCAATTATCGTTTCGTTTCTATTCTATCTAGCTTGCGTCACGTGGATCCCCCTCGAAATTGGTATTCCCATGCGCGACAGAAACATTAGAGGAATTGGCTCGCATAGTTCGAATGCGATCGTGCAATTTCGTGGGACCAAAACGGAATAGTTGGAAACGTAGCAGCGATTGAAAGTAATTGTTTTCAACGAATAAGAGATATTAATTCATAGTGATAATAGGATAAAAGGGAAAGTTTCAAACATTGATGCTTTTGATCTAGTTTCTAGATAATGGTGTTTTAAAGTTCTTACCGATACTGTAATGTGTTCTCTTGGAGATTTACAGAAAATTTCTTACATACCAATGCATTTCATATTTTTCGCATTCAACCGACCTATGTGATAAGAGGCGCGATAATTATATGCGGCACACTGTGAAAATTCGTGATTCCTCGGAATAAGGTCGGCTTTGCGCTCTACACATACACCAGATGTTGTCACGCGTACACGAAGACGGTGTTACGAAATCGTGCGAAGAACGTTACAACGTGTCATTGACACCATAAGTCCGGCACTGTGCAAGTTGGCCGTCTATAAATGCCTGAACAAATATTCTCGTTAATGGTTGAACTTTTTTGTAACTTTAACCATTTACGGAATACTTGCTTGGACATTTATGGACGGGCTCCCTGTGTGTTTGTTTAACTAATATCCGTAGCCTCGTCCACGTTGAATTCCGTATCGAAAATTTCTGTAAAACAAGAAAGTTTTTAAATTTAATTTCTAACGAACCATGCCATAAATGGTTTTGCCGTAAAAAGTAACGAACTATGTTATAAATGTTTTTGCTGTTTTTTCTTTTTAATCTCTACGTATAGTCGATATTTTAAATTTGTCTACTTTAGGGATACGTTCTAAATTCCATCACGATCCTTCCAGTCGTTTCCCCGTGATGCTCTAGCAGACATAACTAAAGTTTATTTATAATTGTTTGGTACTTATCCACCCACCACTCGTTGTAGCCTAGAATGTTTCTCGGAACGTGTGAAACAAAATAGGTTCGGTATATTTTGAGTTAATCCGGAACGTGCAAACATACAAACAAATAGACGAAAATGGAAAAAAAATACGTGAGTTGAAATCGCCTAAAAATGTTGCAATTACGGACAAAGTTACAGTTTTATATATATATAGGTTTTAGAAATACATGTAAAAACATAAAGAGCCGTAGCTTAAGACTTCGTTTTAGAACAATATTTAATAAACTAGAATTTTTTTTTTTGTAGTACTCGAAAAATCACGAAGTGTGTTACACGGGGTTCACCCTGTATAACAGTTTGAAAAGAGTTATTTTCGGAACCGTTTCGATTACTGGTTCAGAGAGATAACACGACTGGTTTTCGCATAATAAAGTAGTGAACGTAATATTAATACAAACGTTGCTCTGGCAATTTGAATACGCGATAACAGCACCATAATCAGGGTGAAAGGTCGAATAAACCTAAGGTAGACGAATAGAAAGAACAAGGTGCAGCAAGGTGTTCTTTGATGATTGATTCTTCGCATGGTTTTTTCATCCGCCGATCTTCTATCGTCTCGCCATCTCGCAACAATAATTCTTTGCGATTCTTGCCTCGCTCTACCGTAAGAGCATTTCTGATCAGTTTCATCGTCATTTATCTTTGAGCTACCAGCACAAACGCTTAGACTCTTTGCGTTGAATCGTGCAAGGCCGCGCGAAGATTGTTCAGTGAATCTCAATTTATCTTGACCGAAAGATAACGAAGCACAGGGCGCGAAAAGTGATCGGCAAAGCGTGAACGATCCACTTGTAAACTCTGTGCATAGTTTAAGCGACGTTACCGGCGATTTGTTCTCGTCTGCACGCACGATTTATTATTGTTAACGCTCGTGCAGAACCTTCGTTATTCGTCGTGCGGATTATCCACGTCTTTGATAGAGCCGCCCTGTTCTCGGCATCTCTATCGATGTTACCGTAAATAAAAAAAAAAAAAAGTTGAAATCATCGGAAGGAACGTGTCAGTGGTCTTGTTTCTCGCTTCAAAATTCCTTTTCCGACGCGCGGTCGAGCGAACTTCACGGTTGAACGACGAAGAAACAGAAAGAAAAAGAGAGACCCTCGCGACGCCGATGGTTACAGTGCGAGAAAAAGTAAAACGGAGTCTGTTTTGCATTGTAATTAAATCATTTTCCGTCTGTGATGATAAAAAATTGCCGTTGCGCAACGCAAAACGAAACAAACGACCGCGAAACGATTCGTATTGACGTGTCCAATCACGGCCACTGATATTTCCTCTTAACCCTCTATGGACCACTTTCTCTGTTGAAATTGAATACAAAATGCAATGTTCGAGTTGTAACGAAACTTTCTAAATTCCCTGAAGCTCCCGAGGAAAGTGTTTTCGAAAGATAATCCTAGTCGGATCAAAATCAACTAGCCGCGTGACCTATCGGCGGGTTACGCCATTTTTAAGAAGAATTACAGAATAGGCACAAATGAAAAATCTAAAAAATTTTAATATACGTATATACTTATTATTGATATATATATATATATTGAATTGAAAATATTAAGATTACGACATTTCATAAAAAAATTTCGGTTCTCAATGCGTTTAGGAGACCGGAAGTCTTTGTTCCCTCATAATGTCGTTTTACTATCCTCCACCACTTTGCTTTTCATGTCTGTCGAAATCTACGGACACATGGTTTCTATTTAAAAAAACGCAGCGTAAAACTAAGGCATAATTCGCGTCGGGGAACGTAATATTTTGCGACAAATTGAGCTTGATCCGACACTTGCCACCCCTCCAATTGTTCCAGCACAAAGCGGTTTGGAAAGCGGTATTTCACGTGATACAATAATGTAAAAGGAGTGGCGTATTTGGATTCTAAAACTTTAAGAGGATATCACCTCGTACCGCACGATTGTTTTTTAACACTAGGTTTACGGTACATTCAGATTCTAAACTTAACGTTATAGGACTCATAAATATTATTTGTTAGCAATTTACGTTGAATTGAATTGATGTAACGATATGGATGTATACTCTAATTAAAAGAAAAATTGCATTTTAATGCAACTGTCAACGTAGCGAATTATAATAAAAATGTGTGCAACGAGTGTCCGTAAACCTAGTGTTAAGTACAGAAATTGAAAAATCGGTTTTTGGCAGATAAATCTCGCTTTCCGGGTCACCGTGTAAAGTAAACTACACAACGGAAAGCACACACGCATTCGTTGGACTGTAGGGGGTTAATACTCACTGATGCGCGTATCGAATATATTTTAATAAGATTAAATGTGGTTCGTAGCGATTTTAAGTAACGCAGCAAGTCGACTCGCGTAAGGCGGATCGCTCAAGTATATTTTTCAATGTGCGTGTTAATAGAGACCATGTAGCGCGTATTATTACTGTTCGGAGAAGAATCGCAAGAGCGATCGAATGATCCATATGTGCGATCGCCTATGTGTATTTGCAAATCGTTATTGTTGATCCTTTCGGGCGAGTATGTTTTTGGACGCACAGGAAGAAGGGGAGACGACGACATTCGGTCGCATGTTGGGAACGATGTCGGCCCAATGTGTGGGAACAGTGACCACCATGATCTGCCAGAGATAGGAGAAGTTAATAAAAGCGCGGCGAACTCGGCCGACAAAGAACCGTGTCTATGTGAGGATGCGTATAGCGTATCGCCACGCTGTGTGTTTTTCACGTACGCACACTGCGCGGTATATTATTCACACGCACACGATGAACGATGAAATGAAAATACGATTCTTCCGCAAATGGAAGGGCCTCGATGTTTACTAAATTAAAAGAAGAGTAGAGCGAGGTACAGTAATGCACGGTTAAATTTTCATGATTTATCCCTCCTCAAAAAAAAAAAAAAATCTTTACCATACGATGGTCCGAACTTGGCTAAACCTGATCCATCGGAAAAGAAAAGAGAATCGGTAAAATGAAAGAAGTGAGACACAGAGAGATGCTGTAAAACGATTAATAATTATGTAGTAAGGCAAATTTTTCACTTTATGTTTTGAAAACCATACCAGTGCATTTCTGGGATTCTTTTGATTGAAACGAGTCCAAACATCACAGAAATCAGATTACTTTTAACTAACTTGTCATGTCCAGAGTGTTTCACGTTACACGAACAACTTCATAAGACAAATCTATAAATTTTTGATTAAATTTTATATAGGGCGTTCGGCCACCTCTGGGAAAAATTTTATTGAGGGATTCTAGAGGCCTAAATAAGACGAAAATCAAGAATACCAATTTGTTGATGGAGGCTTCGTTAAAAAGTTATTAACAATTAAATTCAAAAATTTCAAATCGTTCTGGAAAAATTATTTTTAGTTGCAGGGGTCAATTACAATCATTATTGGTCATTACACATACTTCCGAAATCCTACCCACTTTCGAGAAAAAAATTCGAGTAAGTGTTGAAAGTTTTGGGTGAAAAAAAAGACTTTCGGATCGTCTTGGAAAAATTATTTTTAGTTGCAGGGGTCAATTGCAAGCATTTTTGGTCAACAGACATACCCCCGAAATCCTACTCAGTTTCGAGAAAAAAATTAATTACCGAAAATTTCATGTCTGACCATAGCATTGATATGTTTCACTGAAATTTCATGCGAATCTTTAAAACGTCATAACTTCTGAACGGATTGGACGATTTTAATGTTTAAAAAAGCAAACTACGCGTATTTTAATGGAGAATATGTACAAATCGCAAAAATATTGGAAAAGTTGTTCCTTGATCCCGTAAAATGGGAAAAAACCCAATAAAAGTGGTCCAATTTTTAAACGGCCATAACTCCTACAATAGTAAAGGTATCTCATTGTAATTTTTTGTGATGCAGAGCCCATGGGTGCCTACAAAAAAGTATTAGACAACTTTTCTGTAGGACGTCAAACAAAATTAGTAAAAATCAAAAACGAATTTTTAAGAAAAATCGACAGAGGGTAGGTGCCTAAATTTTTCGACGAAAAAAAAAATTTTCAAGTCGTTCTAAAAAAAATATTTTTGGCCGCAGGGGTCAGTTACAATCATTTTTGGTGAATAGACACACACACGAAATCCTACCCAGTTTCGAGAAAAAAATTCGAATAGGTGCCTAAATTTTTCGACAAAATTAAAAAATTTCAAATCGCTCTAAAAAAATTATTTTCGGTTGCAGGGGTCAATTATAATCATTTTTGGTGAATAGACATACCCCCGAAATCCTGCGCATTCTCGAGAAAAAAATTCAGTACGGTCAGATCTTTAAACGTTAATAACTGTTTAACGAAGCTTTCATCAACAAATTGGTATTCTTGATTTTCGTCTTATTTTGGCCTCTAGAATCCCCCATTAAAATTTTTCCCAGGGGTGGCCGTACACCCTGTATACTGCATGGTCATTTTCTATAACGTTGCTTGATTTATTACGCATGTAACTTTCTCCATCAAGTAACGTTCGGGTTCAGTTTTACAAAACGTACGCCATGCGTTATTTTAACTGCAGAGTTGCAAATCTTAAGAAAGTTAATCGTACATTACTGTATCATTTTAGTAAAAAAAACAAAGTGAAGAGGTGAAACTCGTGACATAAGCATGCGCGTGAACAAGCGACATGTTGTATAACTGTGTGTGTATATGTATACGCGCGCGTGCGCCCGTGTGAATGTCTGTGTGTATTTACGGGTAGATATTTTTTGGTAACTTGTTACAATAATTGTATTAGATTTGTTAAGTACATACACACGCATACAGTGTGTTAAAAAGGGGGTCGAAAATTTTAAAGGCGCGTATAGTACTCGTTGGAAACAATATCTAAACAATTCTTAACCAATATAGTATTATAAGCACTTTTATAATCCGAGACCCCTTTTTTCTACAACCTGCGCACGCACGCGTGCACACTCATACGCGCACACACACGTGTGTAAATACAAGAATGATCAAAGAGAGAGCATCTTTGCGTGTATCGTGTGGATCTTCGACAAACCGAGTCAAAGAGAAAGATAGACGTACGTTTGCTCGATGATTTGTGAAATGTGTCTTTTTTTCTGTGTACAATCATGTTGTATAGAATTTGTATTCTGCATCGACAACTGGCTGACATGGTCCAACTTGGTTTTCTCGTTACTTTTCTAGTAGACTGCGTACGCAACCGAGTCTTCGCGATTAATTACCGAAATTGTTGCTCGTCGATAATCACGATCTATCGTCGTTAGAATTAACGACGAAAGCAAGTTGTATTCGAACTTTACTTTATACTTGTGTATTTATAATATTTATTACGTTTTTCCTTTTCATACGTTGATCTAATAAAACATCAGGCGACACTTTCCAACAGCCGGTTTTGCATCTCAGACCCGATGGCAAAGTTGCGTCGAGCATTTACTACTCTCGTGTAAATTTATGTACAATAACCCAATGAACGCATCGATCCCCTCACATGTCTCGAGATCTAGTAAAAAATTATGAGTACAGTTCAAGCTCTGTTGTCTGTTGTCTGTTGTCTATTCCCGTTTTTTATTCGAAGCGATTATATAGCGGTACATTGAATTGGTGCCTTCCGAGCTCTTCAGCGACATTACCACGTCAGTATCTTTGGTAGGATTTACTTTCGAAGTGGGTACAACGTTCGTATATCGTTTATTATGCGCTTAAATATTTTTCTATGATGTGTGTCGTGTAACTAATTATAAAGTTTGAGGCGTTCGTCAGGTAAGTCGGATACATAATTTTATATTAAGTAACACGGATCCTATTGTTCTGTTATTTGAAACATAAACTATTCTCTATATGTCGGATAACTGACGCTTGTAATAAAATATAAGACAATAAATTTATACGTCTTCTTTTAATTCCCCGCCAAATGAACGTTTTAATACCGTTTATTGTCCATTCGTCTTCGATTGGTATTGAATGCAAGATATTCGTTACTTTTGAGAACATTCGGAATCGTGTATGGAAGTTAAAAATATAATATTTTAATAAATATGTGGCTTTGTTATTTTTCTCAACAAGCGAACCAGTAGTTTCGAATTTTTCTATTAAAGGACGTATCTTGAGTTCTGTTGTTCAATTTTGTTGACTATCAATCAAACGAGCTGTCATGTTTACCAATGAAATTTTGATTCCGTGTTGCTGACCTATACATCGATATTAATTTCGATTGTTATTCCAATTTCAATTGACATTTGCCGTGACAACGGTAACCCTATTTTTCAGACACAAGCAGTAAAATTTACAGTCAAAACAACTTAAAATTTTCCAAATTTATGGTGAATTACCAAATTCAAGAACTTTATATTATGTCTGTTGTACGTAACATTTAATCAGGCAAGTATTTAAGTATTATCATTAAAATTTAACTCGTAGGTATTAATAAGAAAAGGAACAGGATTTAATTTAACACTAAACGTACCACGAGTGGTCAAATGACCGTTTTTTAAAATTTTGTTTAGAATTCCTATCATACAATGTTATTTTACCACCATTTAAATTGACGACTTTTCTTATAGTATACGTACAATGAATTCTTCAATATTCATTTCTATTCTTATTGTTTGCTTTCTAAGAAAAATATGTAGTCTGCCTTGCCTGCCATTTCTATTCTTTTGTAAAAAAACTGGACAAAATTTGGTATCAAATTTGGGTTAGCTTTCTATGTAAATAGGAAATAATAATTAAAAATAAAAAAAGCAAAGACGAAAGGAAAGAATCTTCAGTTTCAACGCGTATTAAAAATAGCTAAACTTTAGACGCGTGCAGTTCCGAAATTATTAGCGTTTTATTAATAATTGAACCACCGTTAGAAGCGGCAAGGCCTCCCCTTTAAAATGGCTTTTGGTTTTTGTCGATCGGACTTCCCGTTCCGGAGATATCGTAATTTATGTAAAGAGGTATTTTTAAAATTCCGCTCACCGTCTTACGAAAGCCTATTAACGCGTATTAAAAATACCAAAACTTTAAACGCGTGCAGTTCCGAAACTACTAGTGTTTTTTTCAAAATTCAACCACCGTTGGCAGCGGCAAAGCTTCCTCTTTAAAATGGCTTTTGGTTTTTGTCGATCCGACTTCCCGTTCCGGAGATATCGTAATTTATGTAAAGAGGTATTTTTAAAATTCCGCTCTCCGTCTTACGAAAGCCTATTAACGCGTATTAAAAATACCAAAACTTTGGACGCGTGCAGTTCCGAAACTACTAGTGTTTTCTCCATTATTGAGCCATTGTTAGCGGCGGCAAAGCTTCCCCTTTAAAATGGTTTTTTGTTTTTGACGATCCGACTTCCCGTTCCGGAGATATCGTAATTTATGTAAAAGGTAATTTTTCTAATTCGACTATCTCTGTCCTCGTCTAGCGGAGTCGGACCTCCTTGTCTTACGTGCGTGGTGCTGACCTAGCCCGCGTACGTGACTCTCGTGACCTAGTTCCGGCGTAGTATTTCCAAGAATTTACTACGCGCTACTATCTACGCGCGCGGGGGGATGAATGAACTCGCGCGAGCGCATCAAAAACGTAAACAAACTTCGGACCCTTATATCTCCGTAACTAGCCACCGCATCGACTTGAAACTAAAATCGCTATATCTCCGGAACTAGTTGAGCTATCTGCTCTCACGAACGCTCATTTTAAAGGGCATTTCATCCTCTATCCAATGAACGTAACTGCTTTTAAAATTTATTTTGTCTTCTATGTTTATTTTGAGATTTACTTTGACGTTATATACCTAAAGAAGTTTCAGCAATAAAACTGGATTATAGATTGTTTACTTAATTGAAAATGAATTTAAATTTGTACACAGGATGTTTAGGTAACTACTAGCCAGCATTATTTCGTAAATAATTGTCTTCTCATTTAGTTTTAAACCTCAAACTACAACTTTCTCTACATATAATGCAAAAATTAAATTAAATGAAAAGTATTAAAATTGAAATTAAAAGTGAACAGTGGAACTTTGGGTCGAGAAATTTTTTGCACAATTATAAATAAAGGAGATACGAAGCAACTTGTAAAGTAATTTTAAAAAAATTAATGGCCAACGAGTGGTGGATTTAATTAATTAAACGCGTTTCTATTTTCATTCAAATATAAATTACTACGTGTTACAATGGTAATGTTTAAGGAAACATGTCGGGAACGACGGAGACGAAGAAGGTGGATGTTAAGGATGCCGCGAACATCGATGCCCCAGGGACATCCGGCGAGGGCGACGCAGCCCCAAAAAAGACGAAAACCCCGCGGTTCAACTTCGGTAGAAGATGGCACCGATTCCGTGTTTTGACGCCGAACTCTTCCATTCTTTGCGGTTCCTACGCGATGACCAGTCCCCATTTCAAGTACAGAAGCCGCGGTCGACAAGCCGCCCCCGCGTCTGTGGTGGCTATAGTTTACGGGCGTTTGTTCGAGCCGAAGGATTGGACGAAGGAGTACGTAAACCAAGTGTTGGAGTATGGCGATAAGGTGTTCCGCACCAGCGTGTTGAGGAATCACGTGAAGGAGGACGAGTACATGAAGACCAGGCTGGTCCATCCGGAGTTCTACATCTCGAATTACAAGGTGCTGGTGTGCGTGGAGGAGACAGGCATCTACGGGAATCTGTTCAGCGAGACCGTGGGCTGTCCAGACTTCTCCGACGGGTTGCAAAAGTTCTTCCAAAGCAGCGACGCTGGCGTGATCACCGCTCAGGCCACGTCTGTGGCCATGTGGCGTCATCCGGACATTGGCTTTCTGTACTTCGACCCGGCGCCGTGCGACGAAAACGGCGTTCGTCACCCGGAGGGCTCCGCCTGCTTAATGAGGTTCAAGTGTATGAGCGATATACGCGACCACTTTCTCAAGAGCATGGACAAACGGTACGATTCCAGATACTGCGTCGAAAAGGTGACCGTTTTGCGCGTGAGCGAAGTTGGACGCGGCTATGTCGCTCGTCTTCCAAGCAGCAGTCGCCTAACGGTCGACAAGAGCGTGCTCCGTGCCATAAATCCGGTCGATATCGACGAGAACCAGATGGACTGCACGAAACCGGTGCCGAAGAAGGAGAAAGCGAAAGCCTCCACTACCGCGAAGATTCACAGGGAACCGTTGTCGATCACCATTTCGAATTACAGCATCGATAAACGTTTCGCCACCGATCCCCTGGTAGATCAGGACAAGTTCGACACCGGCTACACGTACGAGAACATGCACGTGAATGTGCCGTCGACGTTTAGAGAGTTGCCCGGTAACATGGCGATACTCCACGGGTTGACTCACGAGGGTAGCGACGCGTACAAGGGCAAAGGGGCCCAGAACGTGGCGAACTGCGTGATGGCTATCGCCATGAAAAAGGTGCAGTACCCAATTATTTATCCGTTAATAACTATCCGTTACGTTCGTAAATTACCTTCGTTTCTCGTACAATAAACACTACAAAGGTTCATCCGGTGAAAACGTGGCTGAGACCGAAGTTGGACGAGATATTGACGCTGGGGGACAATCTGTACGCGGACGTGAAAGCGGAGAAGCCGACGATGAGAACCATGACCGCGCCGGATCTCTACGACGCGAAGATTCAGGTGGAGAACGCGAAGCTGGTGATAGACGTGGATCTAATCACGGTCACCGGAACGGTTTCTTCCAAGATCCCGACGGTGCTGAACCTGAAACAAGCCCTGGAAGAGTTTTTTCTGGTGAACACGGAAGGCGTGATCGAATCCTCGTCGATGTCCGTGGCGATTTGGAACCAAGACGATTGCTACTACATGTTCGATCCTCGCCAATGCGACAACATCGGCGTTAGGATTCGAGAGGAGAAGGGTGGAAAGGGATCGAAGGGCAACGGAACGGAGAAGAAGGGTAACTGTTGCGTGATGAGGTTCTCGAACACCGATGCGCTGGCCGCTCTGTTTTGGAAGAACCTCGAACACTCGAAGAAGAACGACCGTTTCACCATCAGGCACATCACCATCTTGGACGATATTCCTGGCACCAGGCAGTGGCACGACTTCCAGCCGGGCACACCAGGTGAGACTTGGGTTCTGCAGGGCACCACGTCCAACGAGGACGAGGAATTCGAGGACGAGACTCGGGGTATTCAAGGACTCGCGATGCCAGTGGTGGGTCTGATAGCAGCGAAAGAGACGCCGCCGACCAAGTGGACCAACGAGACGATCGACGCGGTGATACGGGAGGGGGACGCGTATTATCAGTGGTGCAACCCCGTCGTGGACACGGAGGAGGAAGGCCAGAGCTACTTCTTCGTGCCCAACCTAAAGAAGAATCTATACTTCAAGAACAGGAAGGTGAGGATCGACGTGGAGGAGGGGACGATCGTTGGAAATTTATCAGCGCCTCTCGAGAGCGACGTTCCGCGCATGGAGCAGGCCCTGAAGCAGTTCTTCGATAATCATCAGTACGGTATCGTGGATGTGAAGAACATGACCGTGGCCGTGTGGAGAGCCGACGAGGACGTGAAGGAAAAGGACGAAGTGGTACAGCGAACCGTTTACTACTGTTTCGATCCGAATCCGCGAAATAGCGTGGGCTTGTGGTCGACGGACGAGGAAGAGCCTGGCGTGGCCTGCGTGATTCGAACACTAAGTCTGTCCGTGTTGGCGAAGATGATCGAGACGAACGCCGGGCAAGATCAGGAGGGTAGCGACGAGTTCTCGATCCACGATATGAGGAGCGTGCACATCGGATCGGAGATGACCGACGAGGAGATCGAAGAGGACAAACTGATCCCGGTAAAGCCGGATCTGCACAATTACCTGAACATGGGGGACACCGGGGCCATTCTGTTGGGCAGCTTCAACCAGGCGAACGAGACGATGTTCAAACGCCACAGCAGGGACAAGCAACAGGCCGCCTGCGCCTTGGCGACTCTGGCAATGACGAAGCTGTACAATCCGCACTTGTGGTACAGGGAAGTGGTCGACGACGTGCTGAAGCTGGCCGACAAGATCACCACGGAGAATCTCGATAATCTACCGGAAGAGGAGATGGAGGAAGAAACGCCAAGAGATTACCTCGTTCCGAGCGAGATAGGCGAAGACTTCGCCGTGGGGGTGAATCGAATGTATGTGGCGTTGGAAGAGGAGGCTGTCGCGGGCAGGATGACCGAGTTGGAGACGCAGCTGGAGACCTTTTTCGAGACGAACACGATGGGCATATTCAGGCAGGGCAGCGTGATGATGGCTATATGGAGGGAAGCGGACGCGTACTTTGTTATGGACCCGAAGGGCAGAGACACGCGAGGCGAACCGCGCGACAAAGACGGGGCGGCTTGCGTGATGTGGTTCACCGATGTTCCGTCGTTGGTGACGGCGATTCAAGCGGTCGCTACCGGGGACGAGTTCGTCCTGGACACCGTCACCGTGGACAACGCCTACGAGACGCGAGTGGCGGAAGAGGAGCGGCCGCCGCGACCGTCTTCGGGGGAGGATCCCTGGTATCAGTTCCCGAAGTTAACGGAGGGCGTCTGGAGCATCGACGGCACGGTAAAGATGGACGACGAAAGGTTCAAAGAGGCCAACCGGAACCAGCAGACCGCGGCTATCGCGGTGATGAGCATCGTTTTCGCCAAGGTCTACGAGCCGCGTTATTGGACGCAGGCGGTGCTCGACGAGGTGATCGTCACCGGCGACAAGCTGCACTCGAAGTGCGTGGAAAGACTCGGCGAGGGTTCCGTACCAAGAATAAACGAGATCATGACCGAGTTCTTCCTCTCGACACGTCGCATCAATCTGACGATCAAGGACTGCGTCGAGGCGGGCAGCCTGACCGCGAAGCCGCCGAAAGTTCAGAGTCTGCAGACTGGTATCGACAAGTTCTTCTCCCGGTACAGTTCGGGCGCGCTGACCGTGGGCGATAACAGGAATATAGCCGTCTGGAAGTTCGACAACGTCTACTACACCCTGATACCCGACTGGCCGACCAGCAAAGGGGAGACGACCACGGTGGCGCCGAAAGTTCTACGCTTGGCCAACACCGAGATCCTGGTTGGCTATCTGCTGGACTTCCTCGGGTCCGAAGGCGACTACGAGATGATCGCGATCGACGTGGTGAATTGGAACAAGCTCGCCCCGTGGAAATTCGACCCGAGCGCGGCCGTTCGGCCCTCGAATTTGCCGGCCCTGAACGCCTACAGGAGGGTGAGGGGCGAGGCTCGAGCGATCCTCCGTGGCAGCTACCACCAAGGGGACGAAATATTCCCGGAGTCGTTCCGAAACAAGCAGACAGCGGCGAATTGCGTGGTCGCCCTCGGTATGTCCGTGGTGAAGAGCCCCATCACCTGGACCAAGAAAACCATGGACGAGATCCTGGCCATCGGGACGAACGTCCACCGGCTGACGCAGAAAGCCAAACCGACGATAGTGCGGATCAAACCGAAGGACATCATCAGAGTATTCTACGTGGGCGTGAACATTCTGACCGCGGACATAGAGCCTAACACGGTGTCCGGTATAGTCGCCATTCCCCCGCCTCAGCCCGAGGACAAGAAGAGGAAGAAAGGACGAGGCACCAAGAGGAGAGCCAGGGCTGGCAGGAGGGGAAAGAAGGTCAGGGGTCCTCAGAGGATTCGACCCCCGCCGCCTCCGCCGATTCTGTTGGAGAAAGGCGTTCAACAGTTCTTCGAGAACAATCGGGCAGGCGTTTTGGTGACCGATCGCGGAGCCGTGGCCATCTGGAAGGACATGGGCGTTTACTTCATGTACGATCCACGGGCTCTGAGCGATCAGGGTCTACCCGATTTTTACGGCACCTCGTGCGTGATGTGGTTCGCCTGCATAGAGCCGCTCTACGAGGTTCTGTTCGCCAATATCGACGAGCAAGAGAAGTACGGCCGCTATCAGATCTGCAGGGTGATCATCAAGACGGCCATGATCGAGCCTCTGCCGTGTCCCGCGGGATTCAAGCCGTACTTTGATTGCACGAGCCCCCCGATCCCGGTCACCAGCACGAAGAGGAACACCACCTTGGACGTTGTCACGGTTACGGAGTACAACTTCGTGGACGAGGAGTTGAGCGTTCTGCGCGGTAGTTTGCACATGAACCATCGTATCTGGAGCTCGACCAGCAGAGGCTTCCAGAGCACCGCGATCGCGGCCGTTGCCATTGTCGTGGGGCTGCTTCACGTTCCGTCGACCTGGACGCCCGAACTGATAGACGCGATATTGAAATACGGCGATTTATTGCACTCGGACAGCGTGCGTGCCGCGCGTCCTGGCTCCAGGAACCTGTCGCCCAGCGAGCTGCTCACGGTTTTCATCGTCGGCGATTTCCGGGCCACCGTACACATCCACAATCACACCACGGCCGGTCTTCTTCACGCGTTCGATCTTGCCGAATCGTTGGTGATGTTCTTCCGCTCGAATTGCGCTGGGATTCTTCACACCACCAACATGGCGGTCGCGGTGATGCAACATTACGGGAAGTTCTATCTGTTCGATCCGTGCGCGAGGAACGAGCTGGGCAGGCCGAGTTTCGACGGCGCCGCCTGCGTGATGAAGTGCGAGAGCATCATGAAGATGGCCAAGGTGTTCGTGACGAACTCGAATCTCAAGACGCCAAACGTTTACACTCTGAACGCGGTGAACATCTTGAACTTATTCTTCTTCTCCGATGCTAAAACTGGTTGCCCGCCAAAGTGTGAGCAATAATGCCCGAACGGTGATTATAACTTTTTTTTGTTATTGACAATTTTTATTTAAACATTTACTCGAAATATACTTTTATCAAGATTTCTGAAATAGCGTTAGGGTAATTGTTGAAATAAGTGAGAGGTGGTCAAAGGTTTTTACAGAGACCCGATCAATTTCAAATCATACTAAAAAAATTGCTGACCACCCCTGATACTTCTGACATCGTATAACAATTACTACATGCTATTGTTCGCTCCTGCGATCTCTGCTTACCTCTGCTCGTCTCTGCTGACCGCTGCTGACCACCCCTGATACTTCTGACAACATATAACGCTTACTATTTGCTACTATTCGCCCCTGGTGATCTCTGCTTGCCACTGCTGGCCTTTGCTGACCACCGTATATATTTCTGGCAACGTACAACGATTACTACTGACCTCTGCTAACCTCTGTTGGTCTTTGCTGATCTCTGTCAGCGTGTGCTTGTCTCTGCTGAACTTTCTTGGCCTCTGCCGAACGCTACTGACCACTGCAGGTATTTCTGATAATGTATAACGATTAATACTTACTACTGCATGCCCCTACAAGTCTCTGCTTGCCTTTGCAGGTTTCTGCTTGCCTGTGCATGCCTTTGCTAACCTCTGCTGAACACTGCTGACCACCCCTGATGCTTCTGACATCGTATAACAATTACTACATGCTATTGTTCGCCCCTGCTGATGTCTGCTTGCCACTGCATGCCTCTGCTCGTCTCTACTGACCGCTGCTGACCACCTCTGATGCTTCTGACAACATGTAACGCTTAATACTTGCTACTGTTCGCCCCTGGTGATCTCTGCTTGCCACTGCTGGCCTTTGCTGACCACCGTTTATATTTCTGGCAACGTACAACGATTACTACGACTCCTGCCTCCCTCTGTTAACCTCTGCCAGCGTCCCCTGGCCTAAGCTGGCCTCTGCTGACCGCTGCTGACCACCGTTTATATTTCTGGCAACGTACAACGATTACTACTGGCTACTGCCACCCTCTGCTGACCTCTGCCAACATCTTCCGACGTCAGCTGACCATCGCTGAGCAACGCTGACCAACGCTGACCATCGCTAATATGTTTATATGTATTAAAGTGTTGTATAATATAAATCTATTGCAATAAATGATATAATTTCAAAGAATTCTATGTGTTCTCTTCATTTTTACCCTTCTTTTCCTATCGAAATCATTCCCTTAGTTATAAGACACTCTGAATCTTTTAAAATTTTCTAAGTTCCCCGGAAAGATTTCAAATTTCCCGCCGCCAGGAATTTTTGCGAATTCCTGGAAATGACGTCATTACGTAATATTACGTAATATTACGTAACATTACATAATTTTGGCCGAAAGATTCCGGCCGGAGAAATTTTAAAGAGCCGTTACGTAATATTACGTAATATTACATAATGTTACGTAATATTACGTAATCTTTGCCGAAAAATTCCGGCCGCGAGAAATTTTAAAGAGCTATTACGTAATGTTACGTAATACTACATAATATTACGTAATATTACGTAATCTTTGCCGAAAAATTCCGGCCGCGAGAAATTTTGAAGAGATATTACGTAATGTTACGTAATGTTACGTAATGTTACGTAATATTACATAATGTTACGTAATATTACGTAATTTCTGCCGAAAAATTCCGGCCGCGAGAAATTTTGAAGAGATATTACGTAATGTTACGTAATATTACGTAATGTTACGTAATATTACGTAGTATTACGTAATAGCTTTTTAAATTTTTGCCGAAAAATTCAGGACGGAATTTCTGCCGCTGCCTGAAACTTCTTGGAAATTTCAGGGACGCCGGTAAGTTTCAGGGATCCGAGAATTTTCAGGATTTCTTAGAAATGACATCATTTCATTTGGAGAGGGAAAGAGGGGTAAAAAATGATGAGAATACGTAGAATTCTTTGAAATTATATCATTTATTGTCATAGATTTACATTATACAAAACTTTAATACATATAAACATATTATATTATATTATATCATGTCACAAGTTGTCTGCAACGGTCAGCAGTGGTCAGCAATGGTCAGCTGACGTCGCAAGATGTTCGCAGAGGCCAGCTTAGGCCAGGAGATGCTGGCAGAGGTCAGCAGAGGCTGCCAATAGCAAGTAGTAATCGTTATACGTTGTCAGAAGTAACAGGAGTGGTCAGTAGCGGTCAGCAGAGTCCAGCGGAGGCAGGCAGAAGTCAGTAGTAATCGTTATATGTTGTCAGAAATTCCAGGAGTGGTCAGCAGCGGTCAGCAGAGGCTGGGAGAGACTAACAGTAGCTAGTCGTAAGCGTTCTACGTTGTCAGAAATTCCAGGAGTGGTCAGCAGCGGTCAGCAGAGGCGACCTGTTGACGGGAGGTCGGATATTAGTTGTTCAAGAGCGAGAAGGGAAGTGTGAGCCTTTCTCTCTCGACTCCCACGAGACGGTCCGAACTTACTTTGGGCAGCTTCGGTGAATCGAGAAAGAGGGCATATGTCATTTTGTCTTTGTCGACCATCCGAGGTCTTTAAAAAATATTGGGAATCCCAATATCCCAGTCGTCTAAGGCAGGGCCTGCTAGAAAGCCTTACTGATGACTCCTTTCCTTTTCTGTCCTCCTACGAGATTCTCACGAGCAGACCCAACACCGCAGCGAAGCAGCGTCACGGCAATAGTACAGCTGGGATAATAAAAGATCAGTCGGGCGAATTAATGGACACGGTCGACAACATTCTCAAATTGCTAATTTTATTTATAGGTTTCTTTATGACACAAATCACTTTTAGCGTCTACATGAGTAGGAGATACAGGCTATACGAGAATGAATTTGATACAGATCACTTATTAGTGTAAATACAATGTATCTTCAATTACACGCTATTAACTAGATACTTAGAAAACACTGTACAACGCAGCTGAAAACTGTCGTGGATACTTTACAATATGTTACAAGCACTCCTTTTCATGCGAGACGAGCTCGGCCGCGGCTAGTGTCGAAAAATCGTTCGTACGTCGAGAATAAATTTTCGCGATCAGCCGCGGGCAGGCTTTCTCGAGCGATACGATGACGTCTCGCGCGGTCTGGTAGGCCGTGTTTTTAACAGGCTCGGAAGCTGTTCCACGGTCGTCGGTTGCGACACGCTGTATCCCGCTGTACACCCTTTCCAAACACCCCGAAAGAAACGCGAGAACAGCTTCCTTCGTCCCTGACCATCCATGGGGACCACAACGGACCACCTTCGTGACGTCGTCTAGTTCCTCGGAAAGTGAACTAACGCCCAAGTTCCGCGAGCAGAGTTCCAGCCGATGAACGTCTCGGTCTCGATTAACAAAACTCGATACCCGGGGATCGTTCGCGAACCGAAATCGAATTAGATCACTCGCGCGGTCACGATGAATTTCTTGCTTGCAAAGCAACGTTCGCGAGGGTGTTCGGGTTTGGAATCTGTGGAGAAACGCGCGTACAAGTCGGCCGAATTGTTCGGACGTTTCAACATGGCGTTCGAATGCGTCTGCGACCGAGCGTCTCCGCGATCTCTGCTCCCGCAACCCGACTCTTCCTACACCAGTCATTGTCGTCCCATTCACACGCAGATACACTCACGCACGCACACGCACGCAATAATACATCGCACGGCTTTATAAGTCTTTTCTTTGTGGCCAACGTCTGTCAGTACTATCAACGACAGTTCACCTTTTCGCGTACGCTCGTTCCCGTGAATCGTCGGCTGTCCACGTGCTTAATCGTTTACGTCTTCTCGATCGATCGGTTGATTTCTCCGGCTCGTTCCATCTTGACGCGATTCGCGATCGGAGATCCCTGAAGATCTTTGGCAGTATTATCACGATGATATTAACCACTTGTCGTACAACGAGACTGATTCGCCGTGAGATCTAATATAATTCGATACATCTTCATATTCGTGAAACAAATTTAAACAAAATTAAAGAGTATACGTTTGAAAATTTTATTACAATTATAATCGTACGTCAAGGGGTTAAGGGCTAAAGGTAAGGAAAAAATATCGGTACCGAAGATACCAACTATTTAAGATTTTCATACCTTTTCATACTTGGAGAGTTGAATTCTTGTATCTAAAAAGTTTCGGGCCGTTAAATTGCACACTGCGGATCTTCGAAACAAATAAATTGCCAAACATCTTCGGAGCAAAAGAACAGCAGAGATTCGCGAGACAGAGTGTCCGTGAATGGCGAACCCTGACCATTGACAGAACGAATTCGAAACGGATCGTTAATCGTAAAAAATATGTATTATCGATAATATTGGCATGATGTCGTTATGGCACGTTCAGTTAACCGTTTAGTGACGCGTTTGCAGACTTATATTACGTTTCTCGCTAAACAGACATCGCGTGATTATCTCAGTCGAGAAGCGATTACGAATAAACGTAAAAAAAAGAAAAAAAAAAAAAATTGGAGGAAAGAAAAGGAAATAACGGGAAGGAAAAACGCTTCGCTAAACTGTTTCTTCTTGTCTTTGCTCTCTATCGCATGCACACATACACACACGCGCACGTATACGCACACGCACTCTCTCCCGTCCTTTTATTTTCCGCCTCGACAACGCACGCACGTGATCATCCACATCGCGGCACAACACTCTCTCTTTCCATCGTCGTCGTCAAAGTCCTCCATTGCACTTTCCCATTCGACGCAACAAATGCACCTTAGAACGTATTTTATGTACAAAAGCTACTCCCTAACGCGAACACGCGCGAAAACAATTTTCGACCGGGTTTCTCTTCTATTGCCGTGCTGGAATTACTTCTTTTTCGATTGGTTTCTTTCTTCTCTATTTTCCTTGGCTTTTTCGGTCGTTATTATCTTGGCAAGGGAATGGGGAGAGAGACGAAAAGAGGGGAAGTTAGATTGCACCGAGGATATACGCAAACAGAAAGAAAACATTAGGAATTTGCGCGCGGTTCCAGGCTTCCTTTCAGGGGGAAAGAAACGATCTCGATTCTTCGATCGAAGAAAAGTTTCGCGCGTTGACCGGAGAACGAATCGGGAAAATAACGTGAAATTGTAACAGAGTCGCGGTCAACGCGTCGAACGCAAACAGCTGAGAATTAAAAAAGAAGGACGTTGCTTGGAAAGTTACGCGATCAGCCTGTTTCCGCGCGATTAAAAAAAATAAACTCTAATACTATCGCTAACGATTCTTTCTCGCCGATTAGACAGACAAAACTAATAAAATAAACGTAAAAATAAGCAAAGAAAATTATCGTTGCATGGACTCTCGCGATCTTCGATTTGTTGTCACCGTTTATTCCACGATAACGGAGTTCGATCAGAAAATAAAAGCACAATAAAAGAACAACGCACGATCGACAATCTTTTTGTCCTTTTGTCGCTACGGAAACTTTGTAGATCGACGATCAAATATGTAAAACAAAATTAAAGTCGGACGAGGAGAACATGCGGACAAAGAAGCGACCCAAAATTCTCAAAGTTCCGATTCCGGGACTCTCCTCTAAGTCCGATTGGAATTTTTACAATTTCCTAAAAATTGCTATAAATGTCGCGCTACGCGTTGCACGCTTCGACAAAAATATTCCCTACCGATAACGGAATTTCCTCGGAGCTATTTCACGAAAGGAAGTAACGAAACCAAAGGGAGGAGGGGGGGGGGGGGGCGTCAAATATTTTAGGCGTTCGAAACCGATAGGGAATTTCATCGGGGAAAGTTGGAGAAACGATATCGAGTAGCTGAAATATTTGGCGTCGACTTTCGATTCTTCGGTTTCTCGGGGAAATAGCGACAGCGGGAAGTACAGAAGAGGGAGAGGGAGGGGGGTGGAGGGCAAGAAAAACGATAGGAACGGAATCGACGGGATTTGAAGGAGCAAGAAACGAACGGCGCGAAAAACCGATATCGTCGCTCGATAAATAATGCAACGCGTCTCTCTCATTTTCGCGCGACCTCGATCGCGAACGATCGGTAAGCAGCGGCAACTCGATCGGACGCGTTTTCTAATGGAAGCTCTCGATCGCGCCTTTGATGCTACAAAACAGTCTCTCTCATTCGCCGCGGTTATTGTCTTCGATGGCACGAAAGCGCGAGCGGTGCGTTTGATTCTGACCGCCTGGTCCCGCGTCTTCTCGATCATTTTCGATGCTTTCGACCGTCGCGAAAGTAAAATTTCGGAAGGGCACACGTAGGAAAGCTGGCAGTGTTGAGGAGGATTAAAGGTGGAGGGGGAGGCGGTGTAATCGTTCACGAAGGAGATGGTTTCGACCTTGAGTTTGGACAGATTATTCCTGAGATTTCACCTAAATAGCTCGTTAATATATTGTATTATGCGATGGAGATCCACGGATGGGACACCTTCGAATCGTTCGTGTCCCGCAAAAGAAACTATCCCATCGTCGCGTTACACTGTTGGGTGCAGTGATCAACAATTTGGTCGCTCAAGATCACCGAATTATTAATCCCAATCGTAATGATCGATATCTCAGATTTGTTTCGACTCGCGAGGTCCTCGAGCGACCAATCGACTTTATTCCGAGTACAGTCTCCGAAATAGGGGGAATAACGCATACAAAAAGCGTACGAGGGAGAAGGGATGATGTGTAACGACGAGGGTCAGATACCGGGGGGAGAGGGGGGGGCAGAGGTGTCGGGAATTGTTAACGGGGCGACCTAAAAGTTACGAGCTTTGCACTAAAAAACGAGATCTTACACGCTAATTAATCGCATTGTGTATAGACTTTTAAAAAAATAACAAATTACATACAGAAGATAGGTATTTTGACACCGTGAGGTCGAATAAATGAATGACAATAAAAAGTCTTGTTCTCGTTCTACGACTCATCATCATCATCATCATCACCATCTGTTACTCTTCATCTTATTCTCTCTTTCTCTCTCTCTCTCGTATCTCATTCTTCCTATCCGTTCTACATACACACACACTCTTTCGCTTTCTCTCGTTTTTGCTCGTTTTACCTTTTAGTTATACACGTCTGCGGTATAATTACTATAGAATATAGTACCTGGCACAGGAACATGACCTCTCAGTCATTGGCATCACAACGTAACAAGGACTACAAGCTGTGTCACGCGCACCTTTATAAATCGCCTTTCTTCGCCCTTTTCCCACGCACGCACGCACGCACCATCCACGCAAACCGCGACTCTCATTCTTGCCCTCTTTCGTGCTTGTCTATCATACGAACTGGCAATCTTCGTATTCTCGAGTGGGTGACTACAGCCAGACACTTGGTCCTGAGTATTTCTGCATCATATTTTCATAATCGTTTGTTCTTATTTGTTCGTTAACGTCCACGCCCAGCTCCCGTCGGTCGGTCAAACTTCTGGACACTGAGTCTATATACTCTGGCGAACGAATGGCAACGAGGGGTGAACACGATTATCCGAGGATCCGTCGTTTATCCTTAGCCTCGAGGTTTAGGAAACGTCCGATCGACTCGATCGTCCTACCCGCGCCGAAGACATTCGACGATCCTCCGATCAGCGGCCAACAAACGTTCCACGGCCGAAGAATCTTGTGGAACCGCGGCCTCGAGACTCCCGATCGCTCGAAACAGTTTCGTCCATCGAACGAACATCGTCGACTGTTCGATCGTTCCTTTAATACCGAGGAAGATCTCGCAACGAAGATTCCCCTCGATCGTTCCTACGGTTACGATCAGCGGCGATCTCCCCTCGCCGGTTCTCGTCCCACAACGATCCCAAACGAAGAAGAGCCAGCTCTCCGGCGCTTTCTCCGTCCTCCTGGTCGTCCAGGTCGCGGCAGCGATCGCTTCTATCGTCCAGTCTCCCGTCTGTACACGTACACGGACCCTGCGGATGACACGGTGTGTTGCAACAGTCTTGTCACGTGGGTCCGGCCGGGGCTACGTAACACTGATCGCCGGATTGGACGTGCCCGACGGCGCCGGCACCACTTCACTCTTTATACACTGTCCGGTCAGTTGGTTCACGCTAAGGGGATTGTTGATGTCGTGGGGATTGGTGCCGACCGGGTTGCGATGCGGCGGCGGCGGCGGTTGAACCGGATGACCGTGCGGCTGACTGGCCGGGTTGTTGGACAGGGGCGGAGGCGGCACCGGGGGCGTCAGAGGACAAGGGCACGGGCTGGCCAGACTCGAGGGCGACGGTAACACCAGCGACGGGCTGGCCAGACTAGACAACGCGGACAAACCCCCGGGACTGCTCAGGGACTCGTCTTCCTCGGGAGTGCCTGCCTCCCCCACGCTGCCCAGGTTGTCCTCCGAATGATCGTCCTCGCCTTCGCCGTCGGCTTCGCCATCGCCGTCTCCTCCCTCCCCCATGTATCTGATACATTTCTTCTTACGTCTGCGAACAAGCGTCGAAGAATTAGCCAGGGACGATCCCGGGGGGACCTTTCGACGATCATTAATAACGGGGGATCGAACGTTGCTCCCGCGGACAGTTACGAGCCGAAGGCTGGGCCCTTCTCCATCGAACGAATTGTTTTCTTGCAAGAACGGATGGAGCAACGCTCGCTCCGTCGAGTAAGGTTACATCCAGAATTATTACCAACTAAAAGAGCATGCGGACACTCGTAGTCGTTGCAAGGCTGGCCGCGCGGAAGATGATCGCTCCTTCGACCAAACGATCCGATCGCTTGGTCACTCGAACCGTCGGATACTTTGTTTAACCGTGTCCAAAAAGTCACTGGATAACACTAGGTTTACATTCAGATTCTAAACTTAACGTTAGAGGACTGATAAATATTATTTGTTAGCGATTTATGTTGAATTGAATTGATGTAACGATATGGATGTATATTCTAATTAAAAGAAAAAACTGCATTTCAATGCAACTGTCAACGTAGCGAATTATAATGAAAATATGCGCAACGAGTGTCCGTAAACCTAGCGTTAAATAACAGAACGGTTAAAACAAATATCCGATGGTTCAAATTACCAAAACTATTTGTTGTAAGTTACTTCTTCGCCAACGGTTTCTTCTCGCTAATGTTACTTTCGGGCAATCGCGTTCATCGAAATACTATAGTGGACGCAAATTGAACTGTTTCGACCCCACCCACTTACCAATCACTCGCTTCTTACGTCTTTGTGCGTACCATAGAAATAGAACGAAATGTACAGTAGATAGCGTAGATTTGTTGCGATGCGTTTCCGTCTCGTCGGTCGAATTCACGTTCACTATAGTTTTCGTTAAACGGAACGGAGGTTAAGACCTTCGCGCGACCAGCGTCGGTTTTTTATTCTTCGACACGGTTCACTCGCTGTCAAATGCCATGCTCAAAACGTTCAGACGTAACAAGCAAATAACTGTGTAATAAACGTATACGTGGAAAACGAAAGTCACAACAGAAAAGAATCGAAATGCAGGGGCACAAGGTGGGCTGGGTGGGTGGGGGGATAGGAAGGGGTGAACAAAGTACTGGCACGCGCGCTTTCCTTTAAATATCATCAGGATATATCATTAGAGGACGTTAAAACGTACGATTTCTGTCGATATACGCGCAAGTTGTTCCGATACGCGATATTTAGAGAGAGGCGAGCGTGCCAAAACTTTTTTTACCCATTGTAAATCCCGTTTAATGAGAATATCGTGTCGCGCGAGAGAAAATCCGATCTCCGAATCGCTAGAAAGTTTGAAGGAATCGTTTCCGGGACGCGTGAAAGATTCCGTGCGAATCGGACCGATGGATGTTACGTGGAACTTGGAACCTTCGTGACCGGAAGTGTGGCACGGTCCTGATCGACGCGCGTAGCGATTCGTTTGAATAAATGGAGAACGGTTCGCGAACAGGGAAAGAAACAGAAACGATAAAAAATAAAAGATATGAGACACGGCGAACGCGAAGACGTGTAAAAAGTTTGGTTTCGCGTAACACCGGTAACGCGAGAAGGAAATAGGCGAATACTCGCTACTGCAAAGTTCCCGTAAAGTGAGCCCGACCGACCTCGTGTGGTAACTGCATCGCAGTCGAGACATTTACTCGCTCTGCCATTGGCTCTCATTATTCATCTCTTAGCCAGTTGAGTTAATCAGTTTGCTTCGTGTGTCAATGTGAACATTACGGTTCTTGGACGGGACATCAACTTTTTTAATAGTTCGCAGGCACGTCTGGATTTAAGCGTTAGATGTAATATCTCTGCATATTTGAGCAATGGTTGATTCGTGCTGTTCTCCACTCGTTCCTCTCCATTTATTCTTGTGCGGGAAATTAACAAGATAAATTGTTCGATTCTTCGTTAGGAAGTCGTAAGTACGAAATTTCGTCGACGCTATTTCTACCAAGGACAACTTATAAAATTATCTTCGATTTACTTTTTGACTTGATAGAAATATATATTTTTTTTCGAATGCAAGACACCTTTTGGTCGAAATAGGTGTGAGTAAAACCGCGGTGAAAATAGCATTTTAATGGTTCGAGGACTACTGGAACAGCGCGAATCAAACGCCGAACCACGTTCGGACAATTGCAAAAGCTTCTACGAAACGTAAGAGTCGCCGAGCTCACGCTCGAGGATCGAAAGTCCGAAATTCGAGGATAGTTGCTTAGAACTTCCCCGAGACTTGGCCTGGCCATAGTCTGGCCTCGCGGCTTCCGACGAGAAACATAAACGCCTCGCAGTGCCTCGAGTTTAGTTTCGGACTACGCGCGACTACGCAACAGTTACGACATTACAACAATTAAAAATAATATAAGAGAGAAACCAAATATGTATATGTAATATATATATGTATATAAAGAGATAACAAGAAACAAAGGAACGTAAGAACCATGGTTTACGTACTAAATAGAAGGTCAACACATCGGTTACAACACATAATTCGCCGTAAACCGTACGAACTGCCATGCCATAAATCAGTAATCACAATGTATAGTAACATTTATACTTCTCTCTATGCCAAACGTTCCGAACCGAGGAAAGAAAAAAAAAAAAAAAAAAAGTTAAAAAATCTGGTTACACGTAGTGGTGGATGTACGCAACATGTATATGTATATTCATATATACGTACAAATGCGTGTGTTGTGTGTGTGTGTGCGTATGCATGTATGCGTGTACGAACGTGTGTGTGGTATGTGTATCAACATACATAGTATATATATTTAATATATACATATATATCAGATTTATTACAGACCAGCCATGCTAAGGGCAACACTGAGTAAAGTCCAACTAAACGAGGGTAAATCAAATAACAATAATAAGCTGCAAAGAGCCACAACAATGAGAAACAATGCGAGCATTAGGACGTCGCTGTGCCGCTCACTATGCCACCCCGCTCGTGTCGACATCCGGTATTGACCGATATCTGTCGCGATTCAAACAATCAGGATCCCCATAAATTTGTCAAACTACCGACGTACGCGACGTACAATAACGCTTGGACGAACATGTATTATAGCGTAGACAGACGGAACACGGATCCACCCCCCTCGTAACATTTGTCGTAGCGCTTGGACGGCCAACGAGTCGAGTTGGTTGAGTATAGCGAGGGCCAGCGAGCCTGTAGGTTTAAGTCGGGACTGACCACTGTTTAAGAAGAAGTGTTGCAGTAGAAGGGAGGCGATAGGCTTGACTAGAGATTAACATAAGTGGGTTCTTGCTGAGGCGAGGAGGCATTGGAGGCAGTGTTGGTGTTTGGCGGGGCAGTTGCTGCCCCCACCGTCCCTCCACCGCCTCCAGCCCCGACCCCTGCCCCCGCGCTACTTCCCACACCGTGATGGATTATGCTCGCGTGGATGCCCATCCCCGCTCCATGCTCCACTGGGCTGCCAAAACCAACCACCAGCCATTAAAGGGGCGCTCGTCGCATCGACGTTATCACTTTAATCCCATTCTTAATCCCACACCGTATCCTCGTCACCCACACGCATCGGCCCGAGTCCCTTGACTGCCCTCGTCGCCGGACTCGTCTTTTCTAACAGCCCTTTCCACACTCCGCCATCGGATACAAATCGAAAACTGTTATCTAGACTACGTGAACGTTCCTATCCAGTTTACATGTACGATTAGTATCCAATCATACCGCGGTATCGTCGTGTGGAAGGGCTGAAATCGCCTCTCGTCGCGACGTTCGGACGCGTTCCTTTCGGTCGGTTCGAGTTTATTTCGGTTTATGCACCGAAAACAAAAAGATAGCACACGTAGCATCCTCTCGAGTCGAACCGACCGAACGTGTCAGCAATCTTTCTCCGTCGCCCGTTATCAGAAAATATGTCTCCCAAATTGTCCACATTCGCGAGATTTTTCATTCGACGGTTCTCAAAACAGTAATGGAGAACCGTTATGTTGACTAACTGTTACGAAGAACCGAAATTTTAATATAATGTTTCCTAATAAACTATTTAAATGTACAACTAACGCATATCGATTTAATATTGGCATCTAATTAATCCACTACGTTACATTAGCTTAAATTTCGCTTAAATATTCTCCAACACCCTACATATCTCTAAATACTATATTAGATTTGAAGGTAACCCTTGTAGAACCGGTTTGAGAATTCATATGGAATCGATATAAAACCGTTTTATAACCAGAATCGATAACAGTTATAACACCATTTCGGTTCTTCACGATTGTTTCGCTTAAAATCTTTCTATGACATTTATTTTTGGAATTATCTGCACAGATAATTATCATTGGGATAAGTATTTCTTAACACGCGCGAGTCGACGATGTGTTGATTCAATCGTCAACCCTTTCACCGTATCTACAAAAACGAACGATTCTACCGGCGTCGCGAGCAAGCGTTTGCTCCCGTCCACCGATGGACGAAGAGCACCGATCGATTGGGATTCATCTTCGCCCCTTTAATGAGGTCCGTGTGATTCATAAACCCAGCCGAGAGTTGGGGCGTTCGGGCTCGCTGTGCGACACGCGTGTAACAAACGGAACGCGTTTGCGGCGTTAAAACGGGTGGTTCGTGACGATGCCGCGACAAACTACAGTGCGGTTTTCTAGTAGAGAGATATACATGTATGTACAAGCAAAGTATAGCAGACGTCGCAGCTGTTGGATCGATCCAGCTATTCTTTAGGTTTCGTTGCGATATATCGTTTCATTTTTCGAACTTTGATGTTTCGCTTTTGGAAGACACATTTTCTGACGGTAACGCGCGATTTGCCCTCTCTGTCTTGTTCTCCGATAGACCTGGATTCCTTTTCGTCGCGAGACCCGAAACGCGTGTTTTAAATTTTCAACGCGACCGAACGTTATTTATACAGGATGCTCGGCCACCCCTGGGAAAAATTTTAATGGGAGATTGTAGAGGCCAAAATAAGACGAAAATCAAGAATATCAATTTCTTGATGGAGGCTTCGTTAAAAAGTTATTAACGTTTAAAGTTCCGCCTATTCTGAATTTTTTTCTCAAAAATGCGCAGAATTTCGGAGGTATGTCTATTCATAAAAAATGATTATAATTGACCCCTGCAGCCAAAAATATTTTTTTTAGAACGACTTGAAAATTTTTTTATTCGTCGAAAAATTTAGGCACTGTCGATTTTTCTTAAAAATTCGTTTTTCATTTTTAGTAATTTTGTTGGACGCCCTACAGAAAAGTTGTCTAATACTTTTTTGTAGGTACCCATGAAGTCTACTTCAGAAAAAAGTTTCATTGAAATATATTCACAATTGTAGGAGTTATGGCTGTTTGAAAATTGGACAACTTTTATGGGGTTTTTCTCATTTTACAGGATCAAGGAGCAACTTTTCCAATATTTTTAGAATTTCTAAATATTCTCTACTAAAATACGTGTTGATTGCTTTTTTAAACATTAAAATCGTCCAATCCGTTCAGAAGTTATGACGTTATAAAGATTCGCATTAAAATTCGGGCAGATATTTCTGGCCAGAAATGGTATTTTCGGTAAGGAATTTTTTTCTCGAAACTGAGTAGGATTTCGGGGGTATGTCTGTTGACCAAAAATGCTTGCAATTAACCCCTGCAACTAAAAATAATTTTTCCATGATGATTCGAAAGTCTTTTTTTTCACCTAAAACTTTCAACACTCGAATTTTTTTCTCGAAAGTGCGTAGCATTTCGGAAGTATGTGTAATGACCAAAAATGCTTGTAATTGACCCCTCTAATTAAATATAATTTTTTTAGAATGATTTGAAAATTTTTTTTTCCGTCGAAAAATTTCACACCTTCTCGAATTTTTTTCTAGAAAGTGCGTAGGATTTCGGAGATATGTGTAATGACCAAAAATGATTGTAATTGAGCCCCGCAACCAAAAATAATTTTTCCAGAACGATTTGAAATTTTTGAATTTACTTGTTAATAACTTTTTAACGAAGCCTCCATCAAGAAATTGATATCCTTGATTTTCGTCTTATTTTGGCCTCTAGAATCTCCCATTAAAATTTTTCCCAGTGGTAGCCGAACACCCTGTATATAGTATGTCACGAAAGTCTCTTTGTATATCATTTTCATTTATCAACGCATGTCATTGTTTATTTTCTTCAAAATGATCTTTCTTCGAGGTGTACGAAGAGCTTCGTAATCGACCGAACATATACGCATGCGTACCGAAATTTCGAACGTTCGCGCGTGTTTTGGCTACTCTTTTTTTTCAAGTTCCACGATAACATGTGGATGACGGAACGGAGTAGAAGACGATAACAATAAGAAGTGGTGACAATCGAGAGTACTATATTCGTGGTCGGGTTGCAAGTTTTTTAGCTTCGGACGCATCGGCCCGATTTACCACCGGTATACTATCGTATTTTACATCTTTGTCCGGTTGCTTCGGGCTGCGTGTTCGAGCATTTCCCAACGGCGATACACATTCAAAATCTAATTAAAGTTTCGTTAAAAATGTTACGATCCTCGCCAGGAGTAAAATACTAGAGCCAATGCTTGGTAATGGGGGACGTTTAAAGACTCTCGATCGCCGCAGCCCGTTCGTAATCGGTTCACCATCATTCACCACATATAAAGTAACTTCCTCTAGTGATACTACATGACTGACGTGAAAACTTCTATAGCCTTTCTCAACACTTCTCAAGATCGAATACGTATATACACGCGACCGAAATAGCGTGCTCAGTTTATCGACAAGACGGTATATGTTCTTCTCTCAGGAAGCAACGAGTCACAAACCCCTCAAAACGTTGCGCACGTACCTGCATGGTTTACACCACTGGCTTTGTTGGTCTAATCCGTACCTGGCGCGGCATTTCTTCATGTTGTTACCTAAAAAATGCGAAACATGGATCGATTAGAAGGCTGCATTAGTTTTCCCTCTGATATAGAACAGGGGAGAGGGATCGTACGCATCTATGTATCGTCGGATTTCTCTCGTTTTGCCAAACTTACGATCTAAAAGATTCGTATTTAATCGAGTAATTTGGGAATAGAGCAACGCATGCTTCCCGATGATAATTTATTACACTTGTCGCAACAGTGTTGGAAACGTAGATCGAAACCGTTCGAGCTAGAATCTTTCTTGAATCTTGCTTAACTAACAGATGAGAATTTGTTTCGGAAAATCAAGTTTTGCGATTAATTTTCTCTCTCCATTTCGCTTGGACGTGAAGCCTCGAACCGCCGAGAAATCAAACGATACATCAGTGATACAGGGTCCTTCCGGAAGACGTCGACATTCCACGATAGGCTGCACGGTTCGATAAGAAACACGAATAATAATAACCGTTTACGGTTTTTCTCTGTATCGACTGTTCTTTCGAATGATCGTTGTCTTCTGGGAAGGACTCCGCGGATCGACAAAAAAAGAGAGATACTCTGTCAAGCTGAGTGATAAACGGCATGCAGCGTAAAAACGTTAAACGGCGTAAAAAACACGATCAAAGATCATATCTACTCATGTCGTGATCTGTATTAAACGCAAGCCTCTAGATATAAAAATATCAAAGATGAATGTAAAAAAAAAAAAAAAAAAAATAATTACAGAAAACGTGGTGAACGAAATATACTCGTATATGTAGGGGCTCGAGAATAATTGAGTGGTTGACTGGGGGAGGGGGAGGGTGGTGATCGTAGAAAACAAAAATAAAAAAAAATAAAAACAGATGGCGAGTGGGATAAATAAAATACGATAATCGAGAAAAATAAAATGTAGAATTGAATAAAATTAGTGGAAAAAAATATCAACGGGGTCTCAGGCAACGTTGAAACGATCAAAGGTGGGGGGAGCGAAAAATGGGTTGTGAACTGAAACCAACCAGCGTATCGTACAAAGTAAGTACAGAGAGGCAGAAAGAGAGAAAATTGAGGACAGAGAGAAAGAGAAAATAGGAAAAGAGAGAGAGAGATGAAGGGCGATTAAGAGCAAAAGTAAGTGAAACAGCAGAGTCAGGGGAAATAGAATAATAGGAGAGGCAGACGGGGGGAAAAGAAAGTGTCAGAGAAAATCAGAACAGAGGCAGGAGGAAATACAGTAAAGAGACTGAGTGAAAATTAAAAACGCTCAGGATTGTCTGATTGCGGAGTAGGTCCCTGTAAAAATGCAAGATGGCCAGCGTCCCCAAAGTTGTATACGTAATTAATAATTAATAATGCTGTGTCATGTGCGTGTACGTGTACTGAATGCGCTCGTGTTTCCGTTCCGTTTCCGTTATATACACATAGATTTATTTATATATAACGGAAATATACGTAGAAATATATACATATATACATATATACACATATATATATATATATATATATGAGACACGCACGTGCGCATGCGTACGTGCACGCCCGCTCACACAAATTGTGTTGGATCGCTCGTTACTCTTTTTCTATTCGTTCGTTTCTTTTTGCAATTATATTCTTGCTCTCAAAGAAATAAAAAAAAATAATAAAAAAAAAAAAAGAAATAAAATAAAATATAAAGAAAAATAAAAACAAAAAAAAGTCCAATAACAAAAGTACGAATAGATAGTTGACAGTTACAAATACATATGTATATATATGATAATCTTACATATACATATGCGTGTGCATGTATAATAATAATAATAATTTATATATATAGAGTATATATATATATATAAATATAAAATATCGACCCAAAACCCCAAGACGGGGGGGAAAAAACATGCAACATAATGTAGTGTAGCAATAAGAATGTATAATAATTATAATATATAGTATATGTAATAATGATGGGTGGGGGCTGCTGAAGGGGGTTTTGATAATTTTGTTGTTGCTGTTGTATCATGGGGGCGGGGGGCGGGGAGCTTGTAAGAATGTGTGGAGTGAGGCATGTGGGTACCTCCAGGATCACTGTTTGTGTCTTGTTTGCGCTTCCTCTTCTTAGTTCGGTTGGTATTTGCGCGGGAAGACCAGTCAGGGTACAGCTGCATGTGCAACTGTCTCTCCCGTCGCGCCAACTCATAATACTTGGCCTGTTCCTCTCGCCCTAGCGCGTGCCACTACCGAGAGAGAACCAAACACTATTTGTAATTGTGCATGAACCGTGGACTAAACAATATTTTTAATCAAGAAGAAAAAAAAAAAATGAGATTCACTAATGCTACTGCCGCCACCCTAATTGTATCTTTCTGTTAAAGTTGATTCTTTACTTTCGCTCAGGTTGCTTTTACTCGGAGTTAGTAGAGATTGCTTTCTTATATATTTTTTTTTTTTTTTTATTATATTTCTGCGTGTTCTTTGTTTTCTTTTTTTTTTTTTTTTAATAAAAAAATCGTCATTCTCATTCTTTATGCTCTATGCGTTCGACGCATCGCTGCCCTGTTCAGCGTTTCGTTAAAACACTGGGGTCCCTACTTTCCGTTTAAAGTGCTAGAAGAACAGCCTAGATTCTCCTCTCCCCCTCGGTTGCACCGCTATTCGTCGTATCGTCGGTTATCAAAGAACTCAGATCTCGTACAGGGTGTCTGATAGAGGATCGTCGCGCGCAAGCGTCAAACATTCTTGGTCGACTTATACACAGACAAAATACATAGGACGTGTTATCCAAACGATAGAACAAGCCGACGCGAGCAAATTATTTTTAAAAGTCATTTATCACCGTGCAATCCAAGGCTTCCTTTCCGAGATACAAGATTGCTTATTAAATAAAATCTCTTTGAACGCGACTATAAAACTAGTAAGAAACGACACCGTGGATTGTTTTTAATTTCATTTCCTTCAAGTGACAGCTATCAAGTGAAACCTTATTCTTTGAATTGTCCGACAGGATATCTCAAAATTCAGATGGCAGATAGACTTCAAATTTAAAAAAAATCTTCAGCAGACGTGCCTTTATTGCCCGAACTAGAACAATTAAAAAATATTTACCATTACTATTTTGTTTAATGCCCTGAAACGTGAAAAGAGCTAGCTGCAACTACATCCTTTTTAACGATAACACTTTTTTCTCTTTTCTTTCAAATTATCGGGACGATTAGAATCACGAGATACTTTCTTTTAACGGGACCTATTTCAATAACCCGGAGTTTATATACTATAAAAAATGCTGTGAACACTCGAAATATAATTATATAAAATATGAAATAGTCTACTAGGACAAAACACCCCCGTGAACTGATTGTACCTCGAAAAAGAAGCCTCGGATTGCTCGTTTCAAATTTACTCCTTTTGACTTGCCCCATCGTTTCGAGAATTTCTATATACCGTGCGTTACATTGTTTGCAAACGCAAGGCAATAAAATAGACACGCCAACGAAACGTTCCCATTCTTAAGATCGACAAAACTTCGACTGTTTCGAAAAGTAGACTTTTTTCCAGCGTATTAACGTTCTGCGATCGTCATCGTTTCTGATGAATCAGAGAGGATCTTGCAACGTTGAATCGTCGATGATCTATCACGAATATGGTAAATTTTGATAGTTGTCGCAATTAGAGCAGTGCTGTCCGGTACAAGGTTCGGAGTTTAGAGAATCAGCCCCTCTATTTCTTCGATAAAACAGCGCGTAGAGAGGAAAACATTAATGTACGGAGATTTTCCGTGGACAGCACCGTTTCAGAGGATGCTAAAAAACGAGCACAGTAGGCCAGCAGTGCTATCCTTTTCTCAACATTATCCAAAACGACGGACAGTGTTCAAAAACATCGATTTAGACGCAAAAATTTCATTCACTTGGATTATCATTTGTCTAAGAAATGAGGATAAAATTCCCATCATTATCAATGGTAAAAATTCCACGACGAGCCTGTAGTTTAGATTCAGTATCGTAACCCTGAAACATTTATCACAATTGTAGTTCTTCCCTTGTCTCAATTAAATAAATTAAATTTCATATAACACAAGGTAATAGAAAAATTATTAAGCAAAAGTAACGTTAACAGCTCTAATAATCGACAAGAGAGATCGGTTTGCGAGGGTTTGTCCATTTTTACGGTAGGAATGTTGCTTTTCGCGTCTAAATGACAGTTTTCGTACGCCGTGCGACGTCGAGTATAGTAAACGAAGGAGCGTAAGTCCCGTTCGAAACGATCGAGGAATTCGTGCGGAGGGTAGATCCTCTAGCAGACATCCCGCACCCAAGGCTCTCATCGTGCCCTCGCTCTCGCATCGAGTCGTCATCGTCGAATCTACGTACGATGTACACTTTGCAACATACTTTTCATTTTTCGTTTTCCTTTTTTTTATTTTATTTATTTATTTATTTTTTTTTTTAACGTGAACGGATACCGCTTTAGGGAGTTTGGCCAGATACAAAAAAAAGATTCTGCGTTAATCGTCGCATGCCGCGAGAGTCCGTTTTTTCCTCTGCTGCGCCGCAATAAATAATCCGCAAAGATTTCCCCCAACAGACAATCCAATAATCCAATACAAATCGAAGTCGAAAAAAACGGAAACAGTGTACGCGTACGCGTACGCGTACACGCGGACTGCTCGACGAGCTGTCGTGTTAATTCATCGATCGAAAACAAGTCCGCACGTCGAAGAGTGAATGCCAGAATTGAAATCAATAATAAAAATCAATCAATCAAATATAAATGACAAAACGAAACAAAAAAAAAAAAAAAAAAAAAAAAATAAAAAAAAATTTGTAAAAAAAAAAAGAGTAAATGAAACGCACAGAGAAACTTTGATCGTTTCAATATCAACCAGTAGGTAATCTATATGAATTATTATAATGAATTATTAAGGGCCTGCTGTTCTAGCACTGGAAAGTGGTACCTCCGGTGGGATCTGCGGAGCGCTCTTTCTTCCTCTTCTTCTTCTTGCTGCCGTATCCGTAGTTATCCCTGGCACTCCAGCCGGGGTATCGTTGCTGATGGAGATGGCGTTCCTGCCTGGCCGCCTCATAATACCGCGCCTGCTCCTCCCGGCTTAGCGAGTGCCACTGCGTGTCATACCCCCAAAATTCAGATTCACAGTTTCACAGTATTCAGCCGTGTACCGTGTCCCTTTTCACGCTTTTCGCGTACTTCTTTTTTTTTTTTTTAATTGGAAATTTATTATTACATTTTTTTCCCTTTGCATTTCCGGTTTCTACCCTCTTACACGCCAAACAGAAAGAGACGTGGTTGCCCTCATCGCCATATGCCCAACCCTCTCGCTCGATCGACGGCCCAACCCACCCGTTACGGCTGAGATTTTCCTTAGATCCCACCTACGATGCTCTCTCTTTTACACTTACGTTAGTGCCTCGACTTTGATCCGCGGATCAATGAAAATATACTTTTAAAACGCATGCAACTTTACTGATCGTCCTTGGAGACGCCCTGCGATGGCGCCGGGGTCTCTGGGGATGATGATGTTTCTTGGTCGCCAAGTCAACATTTTGCTTCCGAGCCGACGAGACTGGAACTCGTGTTTCCTCGTTTTAAAACGCAATCGTGGATCGTAGAAACGGAAAGCGTCTCGATCGTTCGATCGGTTCCTGATCGACGGCGTCGACGCAAATTTTTCCTTGATTTTATTATCGGTTTGTCGTACACAGTATCGAGCGACGGCAACGCGGTTTTTAAAAACAAGAAAAGAATAGAACAGAAGAAAATCTTGACTTTGGCACGTGTCTAGTTGCTTTTACATCAGGGCGACGCGACACCTACGACGATTTTTTATCTCGAGCACGCGTAACACCGATACGAAGAAACGCGCAAGGGAACAATTGCACGGTTCCAATGTAAAAATAATCGTTCTAATTGCACTTGGAACGCGTTCGTTTTTGTTTCGTTTCACACACGTACAAAAACGTGATATTTAGTGTTCGAGGTCGTCCAAAGGTCACGACGTTGAACGACCTTGAAAGAAATCGGTCCTGCGGAACCGTGCGACGTTTCCCTTGGAAATGTTCTTCGTAAGATCCTAAATAACAGAGACATTACGCGTGCTCGAGATAAAGTATGCATCCTGAGCGCAACATTTCAAAGGTAAGAAACAGATGATTTCGCGAGGCCGTGATGTAACAGCGTTCCAGTCATAAAGCTTGTGTATCGATAAGAAAAATACGCCGATTACTTACTCGTCTTCCTAATATTTGGTTGATCGCAGCACTCTCTTTTAAGGTACACTCTGCCACGACCTTCGCCCTCATCTCCTTCATGTACAGCATAAATGCGTTCAAAGGCTTTTTTATATGGGGTTTCTTTTTATCTGTGCAAACATCATCGACGTATGGTATGAGAGGTGGATTCTACAGTGAGAAATAAAGGGATAAACTTACCTTGATTGTTTTGTTGCGACGAGTCCACGCCTTTTCCGCTGTCGGGCGCGACCAACGACGAGGAGTTCTTCTGGTCGACCGAAGACCTGCGAATAGAAAGAGAAAAGTTCGATTAAAGAAAGAGGAGCGTTGGGAATGATCGGTTAACGGAACGTTTAGAAGTTTGTCGAGGGGGCCGCGTGCGGTTGTAATTTGTTGCCGATCGGCGTTACCGTTTGTAGTAAGGCTGTTTGGCGTCGTGGTTGGAGGGTTGGTCGGGTTTCGTGCAGGTCAGGGGATATGCCGTCGCGGAATTTTGGGAGTTGCAGAGTTGCTCGGTGAGATTGGAGGTCGGGCCGTCGAAGTAGGGTTGCGGCAGCGTGATCGGGTTCCTGTGGAAGTTCTGCGGCATGGGCCAGTTCATCTGCTGCCACATGCGGTGTCGCGCCTCGACCATCGCCAACAGCTGGACGAAATTGTGCTGGGCGGTGTACGGGGGCGGCGTGACGCTCCTCGGGATGGTCATGTGCGACATTTGCATCAGGCTGCTCATGTAGAGCGCGGTGAGGATCTTGTGATCGGCGGCTGGTAAGCCGCCGGCCTCGCTCGCTTTCACCGCTTCCTGCAGCAACGTCATGTTGTCCTCGATCCTCGATTCGGTCTTCTCCTCGTCGATCCTGTTGATCGATGCCTCGCTGCCGGTGTTCTCCTCGGCCGCGTTTGGCTCGCACTCCTCGATCTCGTTTTTCTTAATCACCAGGTTCAATGGTTCCAGACACTCGGGCTCCATCGCCGGTGCACGCGGACCCCGCCGAAAACTTGGTGGGTCCGTTTATGCCCACCGATACGATTCGTGTCGATCCATCGAATAATCGCGCGTGCTCTCTTCTTTCTCTCTCTATTCGAGCTCTCTGCTCGAATTTAGTTTCAAAGACGAAGGAAGGTTCGCGCGTCGATCGGCGCGATTCGAGCAACGGTGCACCGTCGATTTATCGGTCGTTCCCATGGTCGTTCGATGGACGGCGTATTCTCTCGTTCACGGTCGGGATCGTCGCGTCGCTTTATCTTTATCTACGTATCGCGTTCGAGCTTGGCGCGTTCCATCGTAGCTGCACGCCGTTGTAAACAGTACACGTACGCGCGTACATCTACACGCCCGTATGCGTGCACCGGAGGACATAATCGGCGGTCGCGTACTCGGAAACCCAATCGAAACAACACTGTTCACGTCGCGCATCATCCTCGATCTTAATGGCTTCGTATCGCGGTGGCCTTTGGAAGCGAAACGAATCGCAGAGTAAAATGTCCTCGGGGCCGAGCATTTCGCGTGCGTGCTGCTCTCCGTGAGATATTCTCTCTCTCTCTTACACAATCTCTCTCTCTTTCTGTTTCTCTGGTTCCGCTTCAGCGAGAAAAATGCTCTTGGGTTTCTTTTGTTTGGTTCGCAAGCTGGCTGGGCAAGTTCTCGTCCATCGTTTCGCCGCACGACACGCGTCACCGTCAACCCCCCGAGTTCCACCGTGTGTTGTATCTCGTTATCCAGCGAAAACGCGTCGTTCCTGGCGTCGGTGGAATCACCGAGCGGTGTTACGACGATTGATTATCCGCGAGTGCGGAAGGGGCGGCGGGGAGGAGGGCTGCACCGTGGGGCCATCATCGCGATTCATGGCTCCGCAGCAACGACACCCTACCTACCATCCGGCGATGTATAATTCGCGCGTGGGGGGTGAAGATTGCATTCTCTCTGCTTTCCCTGCGTGATGGCTCCTTTTTTTTGGCGGGCTGCGTGTGGCGCTACCATCGGCGTCAGTTATCGCGCTGCACTCGCGAACCAACCGACCTGACTCGCGATGCTGCCCGTTCGTTCTTCGTTCACCTTATAATCGATCTTCCCGCGTGTCCGGGAAGATCCGACCGGCCGCGTACAACACGTTCCTCGACACGTGAGCCCGATCGACCTGAGAAAACACTCCTCCTCTGTCGATTTCACCTTCGATCCCCGCTCCTCACGGAGCTTTTCTTCCGACGATCCGGCTCTAGCTTGACCAATTCCAGTATCTATTCGACGTTCTCACCTTACCGAAGCACGTGGCTCGATCTCGAAGGTCAAAATGGACGACCGGAGTGTGTGCCTCGGCGTCGACGGCTCGCCGCGTCCCGTTTACGTCGCTCGTAAAAGCCTGCCGGCGGCGTCCCGACGCGTCCCCGTCGTCGCACGCGATGCTCCCCGCCTCGAGAACGATCCTCGAGCCAGCTGATCGTCCATAGTACGCGTGCCTCGAATAAGGAGAAACCTCGACCGCGACCATGCGGTTTTGTATACGCTGTTCGGACCAGGCGATCGGCCGGGTACTAATGCAAATTAGAAATCTGTTTAAGAGGGTAATGATCAATACATAACCGGCGGCGGCTGCGACGGTGGCGGCGGTGGCGGCGGCGGCAGCGGCGGACGGCAGGCGCAGACGCTGTGCGAAGAGAGTCATTCAATAAGTGTTATATACGCGGCTCGCCGGCGAAGGGGGAACGACTGCACGAGGGGTTGAATACCCCGGGACGTGCTACCCCCTATGGTCGACCCTGAAACTACCCCGTCAAACTCTGATCGCTCCACGCTTCTTTATCAACGGACGGGACCGTCCACGATTCCTCCCTGCCGCGGTTACACGTTTCCCTTTATCGATGCAAGGTTCTTCCCCTGTTCGGTAAAACGTTACACGCTCAACCACCGGCCGTGCACTTTATACTCTCGACCTCTTGGTTACTTTCCACCTTAACTGCGTTTCTTTATTCATTCAGTTCGTCGTTTAGCAATATTTTCTATCGAACTAATTGGACAATGTACCCCTGAGATACGTGCCAATTTCGTTCTTAATGCTGTACTTTGATTCTGAAATTTCTCGCATGGTTTCTGCTTTACTGAGACGATCCTCCGTTTCCGATCCACGGTCGAGTAGAAACTTCCTGTTGTATCATCGGGCGCAGTCTTTCGCAGCCCTTCGTTTCGTATCGCCCGATATATCCGATGTCCTCGTGCATTCATCAGCGAATTATCGACTGGCGCTCTCCATTCGTTCTTGATACCATTTTGTTACTTTTAACGTTTACCAGCCCTCCTGCGAGGTACACGCGTTATCGCCTAGAAGTCGTCGTCGTATCGGCTCGTTTCACGAGTATTTTAAAGAAATAAACTTTGACTGTTACAATTTTAACGGAAGGTGAAAGGTCAGGAAGCGAGATAGGAACGTAGGATTCGCCAAACGAGACTGTTCGATATCTATCGAACGGTCCAGGTGCGATAGTGTCTTGCTAGAAACAAAAAACAAACCTGTGATTATGATCCAAGCTGGAATGGTCCGTTTTAGGCGTCGAGGGTACTAGCGCGTGGGACGTTAGTGCGTGCGCGTGCGGACTCAATCCCGGATGCGGAGGCATCAGACCCGTCGGCGAAAACCGGTAGAGATCGCTGGAAAACAACGAGAATTGGTAATTGCGAGCTTTTGAATAGGCGTCGGGAGCTTGATCGAAACGTTCAACGATAGCAATTAATCGCGCGCAGCTCCGATCGAACGCCGAATAGAGTAGAATGCAACTAGAACCGTAGTTCTCGGCGCAAGCTAAACTCGACAAATCCGACTTCGATCACCTACTAACCTTGGTAAACTAGAAGTTGTGATGGGCAAACTCGTGGGGTACGGACTTCGGAAGCCAGCGCTTGCCGGGGAGATAGGGTACATGCTTGGTGTATGCCTGAAAACGAAATTACGACGCGTCAAAGGAAATCTTTGGCCCGAGCGTGTCTGTCAAATTTCCTCGATCGACTAGAACAATGCGTCGTTGGTGCTTGTGTTGCTGTCGTGAGAGTTAAAAAAAACAAACTTTATTACACCCTACGACATCCCTTCAAGGCTTTCAAGAGTTTTTCAATCGTGTTCCAATCTCTATTGCAACGCACAATAAGATTCGATCAAGCCCGCCTCCTCGCGATCGACGCGGTTCCGGACCTATCGCAATCTTTTGCCGTTTCGTCGCTCTGTCGGAAAGCTCCCCGAAACGCGGACATCTTGGAGGGCAGCGCGCGCCCCGGCGTTTCCTCGTCGCGACGTCGGGAAAGACTCAAGCAAAGAACAAGCGGGGCCGCCCCTCCTAATTGAGAAGAACGTGCCTAATCGTCCGTGGAAAATCTCAATTTAGGGCGGTTCGGGCAGAAAGCAAATAACAAGGAGGGAGGCTGAGGAGGGTCTGCGACCCGATGCTGGCCGTGCGTGAGCTCGGTGTGTGTTATGGCGGCCGGTGGACGACGATAACGGCCGACGGCGATGGTGGTCGTGCTCGATCTAATAGACCGGAACTGAGAGGATGACCAAATAGGAGACGCGGAGCGGGACGGCGTGATTTTCTCGAGAAATACGAGCGCCGAATCGGGTATTCGCGGCCACAGCCGTCCCCAGCCGGCCCGTGGCCGTTATTCCGCGTCGGTTGATCGTCGTCTGAATGGCGCGTGCAAGTCGGCAAGCCGGGTAAATCGGCTGAAAGGGAGCCAGGCAAGCCGGGCTCGAAAAAGGAATTCGAAGTAAATAAAAATCGCGTTTATCCTGCGTCGTGTATAGCATCGAATCGTTGGTACGCGTGGGGGTAAGGTCAACGACCGATCGAGCGCGGAAGATCGGACGTTTCACGTGTAAATCGGTCCATCGACTGATCGCGAAGCCCGAATTTCGGGTCGCGCGGGAAAGTGCAACGAGATTAACGGACCCTGGATTAAACTGGGAATAAACGTTGGAAAAATCGTAATTCGAGTCTTTTGTACGCGCACGCGCCCCGGTTCCAGACCTCGTTCGCCGAGTTAATCGGTTCTTTTATCCGTGAGACGTCGAGTAACCGCCGCGGTGGATCGATCCGCTTGAAAAACCCTCGGAAGACAAAGATGCGATTCATTATCCGGCTATTTTGCCAGTGACGTTTTTCAATCGGCGAAAGCGCCCGACGACTTACCAGGAAGCGGCGACTTGCGTCATTTCCGGGCTAAGCATGGGGTACGGATATTGACCCGTGGAGAAGGGATACATCGGCGCCCTCGTCAGACCTAGAACAGAAACGAGGATGCTGCTTGAATTTTCTAAACGCGTAGAGATCTGCTTAGTCTTACAAATGTCATAAATAAAACTGTTTTTTAACTATTTTTAGACGTCTGTACAACGTAACGTCGCACTGAGCGATTCGATCGTCCTGATTATTTCCGTAATAAGGCGATTAATTATTGCATTTGGAGTTTCCGGTCGTGATCGTTAATTATACATAGGGAGGATGGTTGCCGTAGGAAACAACCACAATTTGCCTACGACGCTTTTTGACGAATCAGCTTCGTTTGTCGCGATACGATGTTCCGCCGTCAGCATCGTACTCGTTGGTCCCGTATTGACGGATACAGAATAAACATTATTACGAGGGAGATCAAAGAAGGACGCTTCGATCGGAGGAAAGCGGGATTATGTGTTTAATATCAGGATGGTTTGCATTACAAACACGAACTGGATGACCCGGCGAGTGGGCATCGATCGTCGACTATTTTCCATGATCACACGGTACGAAACGTTCGCAAATCCGAGCGTTATAAAGAATCAGTGCTAACAGTAAGCTAGCAGAACTGTTTATCAACGGCTTTGTAACTCGGAAGAATCGATTATCCAAGTAAAAATTGCGGTGACTAATAGGTTGCCTAATATATATTTCTTTGATACTTTATTACTTAACTATTGATCGAGAGCAACGATTTATAAATCGGTACATTGTACAGGCACCGAACTCAAGGGAAAATCTGATCTTGGTCGTTCTAGCAATAAGTCACAAAAAAGGGCTATACAGGGTGTTTTAAAAAGATTTTTATGGAAGATTCTAGAGGTCAAAATAAGACGAAAAGAATACCAATTTGTTGATGGAGATTTCGTTAGAAAGTTATTAACGTTTAAAGTTCCGACCGTACTGAATTTTTTTCTCGAAAATGCGCAGGAATTCGGGGCTATGTCTATTCACCAAAAATGATTGTAATTGACCCCTGCAATCGAAAATAATTTTTCCAGAACGATTTGAAATTTTTTTTTCCGTCGAAACATTTCACACTTTCATGAATTTTCTTCTCGAAAGTGGGTAGGATTTCGAGGGTATGTCTAATGACCAAAAATGATTGTAATTGACACCTGTAATTAAATATAATTTTTTTAGTATGATTTGAAATTTTTTAATTTCGTCGAAAAATTTCACATCTTCTCGAATTTTTTCCTCGAAAGTGAGTAGGATTTCGAGGGTATGTCTATTCACCAAAAATGATTGTAATTGATCCCTGCAATCGAAAATAATTTTTCCAGAACGATTTGAAATTTTTTTTCCCGTTGAAAAATTTCACACATTCATGAATTTTTTCCTCGAAAGTGGGTAGGATTTCGAGGGTATGTCTATTCACCAAAAATGATTGTAATTGACCCCTGCAATCGAAAATAATTTTTCCAGAACGATTTGAAATTTTTTTTTCCGTCGAAAAATTTCACACTTTCATGAATTTTTTTCTCGAAACTGAGTAGGATTTCGAGGGTATGTCTATTCACCAAAAATGATTGTAATTGATCCCTGCAATCGAAAATAATTTTTCCAGAACGATTTGAAATTTTTTTTCCCGTTGAAAAATTTCACACATTCATGAATTTTTTCCTCGAAAGTGGGTAGGATTTCGAGGGTATGTCTATTCACCAAAAATGATTGTAATTGACCCCTGCAATCGAAAATAATTTTTCCAGAACGATTTGAAATTTTTTTTTCCGTCGAAAAATTTCACACTTTCATGAATTTTTTTCTCGAAAGTGGGTAGGATTTCGAGGGTATGTCTAATGACCAAAAATGATTGTAATTGACACCTGTAACTAAATATAATTTTTTTAGTATGATTTGAAATTTTTTAATTTCGTCGAAAAATTTCACATCTTCTCGAATTTTTTCCTCGAAAGTGGATAGGATTTCGGGGTATGTCTATTCACCAAAAATGATTGTAATTGACCCCTGCAACCGAAAATAATTTTTCCAGAACGATTTGAAATTTTTTTTTCCGTCGAAAAATTTCACACTTTCATGAATTTTTTTCTCGAAAGTGGGTAGGATTTCGAGGGTATGTCTAATGACCAAAAATGATTGTAATTGACACCTGTAACTAAATATAATTTTTTTAGTATGATTTGAAATTTTTTAATTTCGTCGAAAAATTTCACATCTTCTCGAATTTTTTCCTCGAAAGTGGGTAGGATTTCGAGGGTATGTCTAATGACCAAAAATGATTGTAATTGACACCTGTAACTAAATATAATTTTTTTAGTATGATTTGAAATTTTTTAATTTCGTCGAAAAATTTCACATCTTCTCGAATTTTTTTCTAGAAAGTGGGTAGGATTTCGGGGATATGTCTATTCACCAAAAATGATTGTAATTGACCCCTGCAATCGAAAATAATTTTTCCAGAACGATTTGAAATTTTTCTTTTTCGTCGAAAAATTTAGGCACCTACCCCCTGTCGATTTTGTCTTAAAAATTCGTTTTTCATTTTTAATAAATTTGTTCGACACCCTATAGAAAACTTCTTAACGAAGCCTCGATCAACAAATTGATATTCTTCATTTCCGTCTTATTTTGGTCTCTAGAATCTCCCATTAAAATTTTTCCCAGGGGTGGCCGTACACCCTGTACACGCATCAGCTTTTATAGTAGCGATATCTAATATAACCGGTACGTGCTGTGGAGCCGATCGCGTCCCGAAGAGCTCCCAGAAACCGTCGGATGCCGTTGTAAGTGGGGTGCTGCGCCTTTGGCGAGGCGAAGTGTAATTGGCTTCATAAGGGTCGACGAGAAGCTACCGGAATATCGGCAAGCCTGAAACCGCTTGACGAGGCCAATACTTCTCCCTCCAGTGTCGCTTCTCTTTCCATATCGTTCGTTGTGGCGCACGGACGGACTGGATGGACTCTCTTTTCACTTTCGTCCCCTGCCCCCCCCCCCCTCCCTTGTTGCTGCTTCTCTACTCGTCTGGTGCTCCTTTTTGCGTTTCGCGGTTGAATATGTCCCGGAGGCGTGTTCCTCTGCGCCACCCTTCTATGTTCGTCGCTTGAAATCGGTCAACGCGTGGTTTTCCACGATAGGGCCACTTCGGGCCACCCATGGATAACGACCGTCTATCGCTGAACCGTAAAGAGATCGGTCTCGGCCCGAGAGCCCCGTTTCTAGCTCGATTCTCGGAATGAGAAGCGAGGAAAGACCCCGGGGGGGCAGGTTTCGTGGACCGATTTTACCTACCCTTTCGTTGCTTCGCGGGCAATTGGTTGACACATCCGACACTGCCCAATTAAATACTTCTTTTCGTATCGAATCGTATCGACGAGTCAAATTGATAAGATTTTTTCTTTCCTTTCGATCGTTTTCGAAATTCAACTTTCTCGACGAACAAACGTCAAAATCGATTTATGTCTATTCTGTATGGGGGGGGGGTGAGCGACTCCGAAGTACCTGGAACCGGAAGAATCAAAGCCCGGAAGGGAAGAGAAGACGACGAGTCGATATCGGGACTGGCAACAGGGTGGAGAGTGACGGGCGAAAGGGGTTGGTAGTCTCGCGAACGCAGGAAAGGGTCGTTATCTGTCCGATACCGTGTACGAATAAGGTAAGGGACGAGAATTAGAAAGTACAATCCGTGGTAGAGAGCAGAAGAAGGCGGATGATATATATGTATTATACAATATAAGGGAACCGTGACGTACGGAGGTCGGAGGGCAGAAGGATGGCAGAGGTGAGTCGAAAGGGGTGGCTCGTAATATCCTGGCGAGTCCGCGAGCTCCGTCATGTGTGCTTAATCACTTTCCAGTCGACTCGGCAGTCTGCAACCCCATTATCGGGGTCTCACCACCCGGAAAATTACTCTTTTATTCTCGAACAACTCGAGCTCCCGGTGTTCCGTACACCGCGATATTCTCTGTCTTTCCACCCCCCACCCCCTTTCCGTCCCGCCGCCTCTGTTCCTTTCCTTCCCTTCGGTCGACGACTTGGATAGTTTTCGACTTTTTCCCCCGCAGCGAATACCACGGCCCGCTATCACCGCGTCTATTTCGCTCTATTAGAGAGCTATCGTCGCTAGCATGTACTCGGCTGTGGTTTCCAGCCGTGAAGAAGAGCCACGCGTGTCTCGACGAGGGATGAAACACGGTCCTTCTGGGGGGAGAAATTAGACAAAGGGATGATTTACGAAACGGAGCACGATTCGGTGAAAATTATTTGTTTCGAAATCGTCAACTTCAAGTACGGAATCTAAACCTCGTTTCGTTTGTGGGTTAGGTCTCGACATCTCGACTCCTCGAGTTCCACCCCCGTTACATCAGAAGCTCCTAAACGGAGAGGATCGAGTGGTATTTTAACACTCGAACGGAAGGGAAAGAGTATTTACGGCGGCGCCAGGATACGATACGAGAAAACCTCTATAGAGATGACCAAACGATCGTTCCTAACGACCACAACGATCAAAGAATCTGCTCTTGTCGAGGATTACGCGTTGGAAGGATCGCAGCTGGTCGCTTTCATGCGACGGGGGATGCAAACAAAGTACGGTTATCGCTATGACAGCCCCACGTTATGAAAGCTTTCGTACTATTTATTTTGAGAAACTGAACAAAATTTCATAGATACATATACCTATTACTGATATACACACACTGAAAAATAATTCGACTTAAATTCGAAACATTGAAATCGTCGATAATTTTCCAGGTTGTATTTCACCGAAATGTTCCGGCACTCAACGTGTTAATTAAACATGCAAATGTCAATTTCATTGAATCACAACTCGTCGGGATCGCTGTAAATATATCCGAGAAAATATCTGTCCATACTCGTTCGTTATTCTCCGAAATTTTCATTACGAATTTTTGTGAATTGTACTTAAATACAAACGGGGAACGAGGGGTAACGGCAAGGAAAAAACGAATCTAGGAAGACCGGTCTCGCGATCGCCGTGAAAAAGGAGGACAGTCTCGCGGGGTTGGCGAAAGAAAAGGAAAATTAAGCGGATCAATGGCGGGGTTCCGGCGAAACGTCGAGATCCTCGTTTCTCTCCGTTCAACCCCTCCGTACTCTAACCTTCGTCGTCGTCCCCCTCCCCACCCCCGCCCCGGCTCGTCTCCTCTTCCATGGAACCCTGAAACAAACACGCGGCGGAGATCGAAAAGTGGAGCTAATTAGAAATATATTCGTGGAAGCGAGAGAGTGGCGCGCGAGTGGGCCGACATCGCGTAGACGCGGGGGGGTTGAAGCCCGTGGAAACTCCGAGGAGGATAAGGGAAACGAAGGAAACGGAAGAGAAGGCGAGAACCGGAGGGAGAGAGACAGGCCAGTAACCAAGACGGTGGAGAACGAGAAAGAAGGGGAGAGATTTGAAGGAGAAAGGGGAAGGGATGGCAGAGGTGGCGGTGGTCTTGGGCAAGTGGGTGGCTGGCGAACAGGAACAAGAGACGATGGAAAGACAGAGAACGGTATCGCTCGGTGAGCGACGGAGGGGAAGAGGGTGAAGCTCGAGCCCAGGGTGGAGGAAGGAAGCCGAAGGGTCCGCGCGGGCGAACGGGGTGGATAAAATGCTCGCTCGTTTGCAAGACAAAGAACCCGAGCCGCCGCACGAACTCGTAGTCGTGCATAAACGCTATCAACCCCATCTACATATTCCAGGGACCGAGGGAACTCTACGGAGGCGGAGGCGGGGGCGAGGGCGAAGGCGAGGGCGAGGGCGAGGGTGAGGGCAAGGACCGGAGGGAGGGGGATCAGCAGCAGGGAGGCCCGAGGCAAGAGAGGAGACAAAGATAGCGCGCGCGCAAACACGTCCAAAGTCTCCCGGCCGTGACTCCGCGTCGGTGAAACGATACCCGGAGCCTTTCGAGAGCTAGCCCCGACGACGATAACCGACGATGCCTCGCCAACCGAATTAGAATCCTTCCCTTTTCAAGATTTTATTGCCAGGATCCTCGGATTAATGGAGCGTAATTAGAGTTATCGACACCGAAAATCCTGGGCTTCTTCGATCGTCGTTGGGTCCAAGTAGGCCATGGACCAAAAGTAACGGAATCATTGACGAAAAGTTTTTGCGAAATATTTGTTCATCAAAGGTTCCTCGTTGTTTCTTCGGTGTAGATATATCGATAGCAGCATCTCTACGCGATCCCATGCATCTGCGTTTAGAGGGAAGCATCGATCTTTCAATTGATAATAATCGATAATTTGGTACGCAAGGGACAGTTTGCACATTTGGGATTAATCGCTCGAGGCTACCGAATGCAGGTTAACGTTTGTTTCCCTCCCCCATTACTCGCACAATGGCTTGTTGTTGGGGATCTTAGTTATCAACGAACCCTCGTGGAAACGTCCTGCTGGTCGAACCGTCGCGAAATCTTTTAATACATCGGAAGCTACATCGGTCATCGATTGTTAATCCACACTGGCTGTAGAGTTGATAGCAAGGGGTTCCGTTTGTCAGGGGAGGCGGTCTCGGGGGCGGGTGTAACGAGGGTAGGAAGGAGAGAAGCTGTAGAAATAGAGAGGCGGGTTGAAACCCCCTTGACCCGGCGCCAGAGGGAGGCTGCATGCCTGGCTGATTAGCCTAATGGTGAGTCCTCCTCTTATTCTCCTACTTGACGCCAGTTCGCGAGCCTCTCTTCTCTCTCTTATCCCACCACCGCTTCCGTTCTCACCCTCTCTCCTTTTCCCTTAACTCTTCGGTCTGTCTCTGTCTCTGTCCTCCCTCTGGGGACGCCTCGTCCTCTCCACATCTACGTTCGAGCCGCACCAGCATCGGGGCTCAGACTCTTGACTCGATAAGAAATATTCCTTCAATTAGAACCCCGTAGGAATATCAATGTTTGCACGGCTACCAACAACGAACGACCATGACTCTTTAATATCTAAAGAGACCACCACGGAAGCTCCGCACTACATATTACTATTATTATTTTCATGAAAAGTACACGAAGTCTCAAGAACCCAAACCTATAATAGGTAGTTTCCAAGCCCCGGTGTCTTATCGGTCGAGAAGCCGATTCTAAACCGTAAGGGAGAGGCTGACACCTGGGTGGAATCGAAACGCCACCCTGGAATTGAAATTGAAAATTCTTGGAAAGTCCCGCGTTTCATTTTCTTCCAACGTTTCTGCTCGAAGCGCGACCATTGTCCAGAGATTATACGCATGCATTAGATTCCCGAATCGATGCAACAGTTCGCGACGGTTTGTTATTCAGCCGAGCTTAGCCGCAGACAAAATGTGTTTATAGTGCTGGCGTATGACGGGGATGATGTCGATGTTCGCGCGGATCGATACAGCGAAATGATACGCGACGAGAGTCGTCGCGAACAGACCTTGTTGCTCTATTAGAAAGAAGGTAGGTATATAGGTACTTTGTGTCAATTATAATTCGCAATGCTTGTCAATATTCCCCTTCGCGTCGACGACTCAACTTGGTTAAAAAATTATTAATTCGATCGATGAGGATCACGGTGTGAGGAGTATGTATCTCGCACATTCAACAGTTGTATAATCATCGTACCGACGCTACGACAAATAAATGCATCGTCGTATCGATTGTAAATTCTTGTTCGTTCTAAGCGAACAACTTATCACGTGGATGACTTATCGAACGACCAATCTTCTGTCGTTTCTAAGTCACTGGACGAGTATAGATACTCTTGGAGAAAAAATAGCATACGCGTGTTGTTATTAGGTTCTCAACGATAGATTCTGAAATGCACCAACCTAATACGTAGAATCTTTTTCAACCCTTTGCACACGTTTAGAAAGGATATGTACGCGGATATTCATTAACAAAAGTTCATTAACAAAAATTAAATTTGATAGCCCGGATCGATCGAGCGTGAAAACACAAGCAAATTAAATTTCTCTGTTTTTGAATTCTGGATTGTCAGCACTGGTGGGTATACCAGTTTCACTTTGGAACGAAAACGATGCGTTTCGCTTAAATATAAAATTATGAAAAAGTGTATTTAGATCGAAAGAGGCAAACCGAACAATTTGTTTTTCATCGTTTCGGCAGGAGCATAATATTTCAAAGGTATCGATATTCAAAGGAACCAAGGAAAAATCTATGGTTAAATACCGCGAATCCGTATTCAGAAATCACATATAAATAATAAACCTGAACAGTAATTCGATGTATATTAATTCGCGGTATCGATTAAATGTAACAACATAACGCAGGAAACGTGAGAGCAACCTCCACCTTAGCTACTGCCACCAATTTGTTGAGCCAACAATTTTTCGCAATTTTTACAGTTGGTGGAACAAATATAGCGATCTATTAAAAGACTGTTTAAAACGATCTGTTAAAACGGGTTATTTTCTACCCCTGTAGCCGAGTGTATCGAGAGCTCTATTTAACAGTCTCTGAAAAACATGCCTTCTCGCATACGATCATCGACCATCGACCATCGACTTTTTCAAGTCGTTACTGTGGCGACCCGTGCCTGGTGGGGATGGACAGATACATGTGAAATCGGTATCGCTGGCGAGTAGTAGAACGTAGCGTAAAATAAATTGTTGATTATTGTATGTTGCGGGTCACCACAGTTACCAAAGGTCGTTTAACCCTTTGACAGTTTAACTCCGAGCGTCACTCGAATGAAATCGTTTAGTCCACCGCAGATATCAAAGTTTGCTATCGCATGCTTCGCTTTCTACAGGCCTTTTCGGTTTTTTATCTGTAGTATTCTACTTTCCGAAGAAAAAGACACGGTTTGGTGTCGTTTGATCTTGTACGACGTCGACTGTTTGTTTGTTGCCAGTTTATTAGACCGTTAAAGGGTTAAGCTATTCTCCGATTCCAAGCAGCTAGTCGAGGCATATTTTTCGAAAGTTAGAGATGAAATTTTGTGAACTCGTGTGGCTCAACGAAGAATGGACTTTGATCCAAGGAATAGGATACATCCGAGGATTAAGGAGCAATCGAGGAACCATGGGGAGGAGCTAACCTGTGGAGGCTGCCGCGGCGAGAAGACGTTTCCAGTGATCAGGGTGGGTGGGTGGTGGTTGTCCAGGGGTGCCTGATGACCAGTACTCACCGGCCGCTGCGGCCGCTTTGCCCGCATCCAACGTCCCGTACGGTGGAATTCCCATATGGGCAGGCGGTGGTTGAGTCAGATGGTCTCCGTTAGGGCAGAAGAACGGCAACCCGCTCGGATGCGTCCCCGCTAAGCCCATCTTGGTCGCCTGGAAACAGAATCAAACTTATGGTTACCGATCGACTCTCGATCGAGGCTCAGGTTACCGTCGTATTACGACGACGAAACCAGAACGAGCACGGTCCGTTGTTATTTCGAAACTAAATATAGCCTCGCGTGTCATCGTTGCATTATCGTTATCGAGAACATAATTAATTAATACCGCGTCGATTAATGTCCCCGTTAATGCAGCCAGGTAATCAACAGTCCGTCGGGATATCAATTAATTAACCGATGCCCCGGAAGCTTCCGAACGACGCGCCGACGGCGTAAATTAATATTTTTGTCTCACCGTTCGATCGATCATGTCATTATAGAGAATTGCTAATTAACGTGTCGAGCGTCGCGCGGATCAGCGCCGCTCCATGATTTTTCGAAAAACAATTTTATATTTTGACGATCAATATTTTAGACCACGATCGATACTTTTTAACCTGTTGTCAAAGTTGGAGCGTATCTTATGGATTGAAAACCAGGGATTAAAAACGACGAAGATCGAACAGGACGTGTTCGTTGCGATTCGCTCGTGCATTCCAATAGATTCGACTGCCTGGTTAAAGTATCGGTTTGCGATTCTTCGAGTAACATTTTTATCCTCCCTGCGTAACTTGGACGGTTGGCCTTGTTTCGATTCATACGGGGCAAAGGGCAGGAGGCAAGGAAACCGGATCGACGGACTAAAAAGCCCGTGGAAGGAAATATAATATACAATTCGATAAACCCTCAAAGGGGAGCGCTTATCGAGAACGGAGCTCGAGCATTAATTTGCAAAGACGGCGGGCGCTCCTCGAACGTTCGAGGGTACGTTCGGCTTTTCCGTCCGTCGACTCGACGACGCAGTATCGCCGAATTCAAGTGGCCCTTGAACGTTCTCGCGCGACTCATCGCGTTCCGTCCCTTTCGACCCTTCCAGGAGGAGAAGAACCCTGCCCCGTCGAGCGACAGTCGACGGAATTAGTTCAATCTGTCCGCGAGAGCTCGCAAGGTCGGGACCCTCCTCCTCTCCACCCCGTTCTTCCTGCGAGGGGCACTCGGGTCGCGCGACGACGATCGATAGGTCGAGTGGTTGTTCCTTATCAGTCGGTGGTGCTTACCATGAGCGCGGCGGTATCGCGCATCGATCTGACGGCAAGCAATAGTCCTGGATCGAGAGGCTCTCTTTCCATCCAAGTCAACACCCTCGACAGCAGACCGACACTCTCTTCCGCGGTTGGCTCCTCTTCTTCCTCTTCCTCCTCCTCTTCCTCCTCGCCGAGCTCGTAATCGGCCCACTTCTCCTCCGACTCGATCTTGACGCGGCAATGACCCTCCTCGAACTCCTTCTTCCTTACGCAGAGCGCCAACTCGCTCTCCTCGTCGAGTATCCACTTGGTCAGCTCCTCGTCGCTGACCTCCAGACCTACTTCCCTGGCCAACGTTTGAAGCTCGAGCAACAACATTCGGTCGTCCTCCTGATCGGTGGACGCGTGAACGCGCGAGGACAAGCTCGGAGCATGATTCTGCTGGAATCCTGTCGAGGAGGCGGCGTCGTCGCGGTCGCTCGGCGGCAGGATCCAGCTCCTGGCGAACGTTTCGGACCTGACGCTCAGCCAAGCACGATGGAGGTCGGCGAACGCCTCCTTGAGCGTAAACTTTTTCAGGTACGCGTTCAGGGGATCGGTTTCGTCGACGGGATTCGAGAGCCTGCGATAAACGTCGTACGAAGTCCTGGACAGAGTCCCGATCGCGAGTCGTACTCTCAACTCCCTCACGACTATCCGCGTCTCGAGACAGTCTTTCGGTACGACGAACAGTCTGACCATACCGTCCGCGGTGACGCAATCGGCTTCCGGCGGCAGGTAATCGGCGCATTCCGCGACCAGCACAGCGCCGTCGGGGTGCATGGCCATCGCCGTAACGGCAAACTCACGATGAAACCACCAGAGAAATAGGTCGACGGTCAGAGAACCCCTGCCTCCGCCCGCGTAGATAACCGGCTGACTCAACATGTTGACCCGTCTCAAGCAACGCGGTCGCCAGTGACGACCGGTTACCAGCAACCGCGTTCTGTGATGACCCTCGTGATCCGCGGCCCCCACCACCCACACTCGGTCCGCGTCGGGAGCCGCGGCGCTGGCGACGCGGCGTCGTCCCGGCAGGTCCCGCCAATCCAGGAACGACACATGTGCGAGGTAGATTCTGCTGCGATCGTAACTCTCGAGGGCGGTTCGCAGGCTCTCTATGGCTGAGGCGTGCGCGGCGGACGGACAGTTTCTGGCGCTCGACCGAGCCGAATGATCGTTCACCTTGTCGGAGGTCGTGGAAACGGAAGAGGAGGAGAACGGCGAACAAGAGGAGATTGCGGAGGAGGTTGGCGCGCAGCTGGTCAACGTCGGCGTCGGTGTCGGCGTAGCGATCGAGGCTTTATCCGTCGTCGCGTCCCTGGCGCCGCGTGACCTCCCCGAACACTGTCTCTCCTGCTTCCGCTTTCTGATTCTGTCCTGGTCGCTGGTGTACCGACTCGCGTCGACGACTCTTCTTTCGGCGAACGGTCGCGGTTTCTCCCGAGAGATCGCGGACGCGGACGCCGAGGAGGTTGAGCGCGCGGGCGACGATACGGTCGATGGAGGGGAGGTCGAACGACGGGAGGACGCGTCGGTGGACGAGGCCGTGGACAGGGCCGGCGAGGACAGAGACGTCGAGGAGGAGACGGCGACGTCTCCGTGTTGGCCGACATCGACCGGCCGATCCCTCTTGAACGCGGCGGCGGCGGCAGCGATCCGATCGCGGCGACGTTGTCTCGCCGGCCATCGTTGCACCAGGATGCCGTTTTCACGGGGCTCGAGGCCGCTCTCCAGGGATTGGCGCATGCGCGGCGTCCACGACGATCGACCCTCGCACGCTGCCACCGCAGACTTACTCGTTCCGATCGTGCCCGTTGTCGTTGTCGACGTGGTCGACGTGGTCGTCGTGGTCGTTGTCTTTGTCGCCTTTGCTCTAGCGTTCGACTCGGCGAACTCGACGACGGTCGACGGTCGTTGTACGTCCTCCGTGGCTTCGTTGGAGGTTGCACGACGATGGTTGCGATGGCCGCGCACGGGCCGCTCCTTCGCAGTCACTTTGTTGACGCGCGTGCACTTGCTGCCACGAGGAGACATCGTTACCTCGGATGTCCGGTAAAGAGGCCGGAAGGAGATCCCGTGACGGTAGGAATCTCTCGGGCCACGAATCTTACGGATTCGGGTAGATTTGATGCGCGCGCGGCCGCTCATCCACGGCGTGCCGGCTTCGCCTACCGAGCGATGACTGAGCGAGCGGCCGCGACGCAGCCGTCAAAGGCCGGAGCGGGAACTAGAAGGCTTTGATGTACCGCCGCCCCGGCGCGCACAAAGCGAAAGCGGCCCCGGCTCGTTGGTTGGCATGCCACGGGAGCGGGAGCGGCAGCGGCAACGGGAGAAGAGCGGTGGAGGCGGACGGCGGGGGTGGAGGCAGCGGGTGGCGGGCGCCGGGCGGCGGACGTCGTGTAGTTAGACAGAGAGGACGGGAACACGGGCGAGCGCGCGCCACGGGACCGAGAGAGACGAACGATAACCGAGCGGACGACGACGCTGAGGGAGACGGAGGCAGAGGCGGAGGCGGAGGCGGAGGGAACGGACACGCTCGCGTACGAGCGGGACGGAGACAGTATCTAGCGGCGACCGTGTACGGTCGCCTCGTTCGAGAACGTCCACGCGCGGCGCTTCTGTGTTACGAACGAGGTTCAACCTTTGTCGGGTCCCGACCAACTCACCGACGCTCCAAGATCGGGTTCTTCGCTTATCGAACCAAACCAGGAACCATATTCCTCTAACGTCGTTGTCCCGAGTGCTAATCGATGACCCACTTTTAATCCTTTAGGTACAGCGCGACTTTCATTTTTGGCCGGCAAGATGCAACGGGATTTTTACTAGGGAGTAAAAGCGTACAGCTCTGATCGTACACTCACGATCACGGTGTTATTGGAAGAGCTAATGCAAATGAACTTTCGAAAGGAGCTCGGTGCCCGATCGATAAAAATTTCGACCCCTCGTTCGCGTAACGCGACCCATCGTAAAAGGCGCGTACGAGTCGTAAAGAAACGCAATCTATGGACGGAGACGAGAAACGATCGTTCGCGTCGGCTTCTAAACGGTACTGTACGTATCTGCGCCTCGTGAAGCGTAGTTACTGGAATAGACGGTCGGTCCGGTCCCCTTGGCAAAGGGGACGATCGACCGAGGAGCGTTTATCGGTGCTCCAATTTGCACGGGAGAGAGTTCTCGGCGTCGCGGAGACTTTTTTTCGTAACTGGAGCGAAAGATCCGAACCAGGAATGTCGACGCGTCTTTAAACGACGTTTCAGTATCGTCGATACTCGTGCGTACATCCGTGTTTCTTAAAGCTTCGCAGCATCGAACGACGAAGGTTACGAAGACGGAAACGGAGGCCTGCGATCGTTGACGCGTCGCCGATACTCTTGGAAGTCGTTCGATCACACAATTAATTAGGGGAGAGTCGAAAAATGTTGTACTCGTTTATGGATGGTGCCCGGTGGGAGCCGCTTAATATTGCAAATCGGTTTTAGCCTTGGGCGCTGGTCTCGCGCATGATTATCGGCGTGTCGGCATTTCATAAACGCGTCCACATCAAACGCAGCTGGTCGGTCGATCGCGATAATATTTGTCACGTAGTTGCGGTGCGCGGCGGCAGGCGCGTACGTACCGCGGGGATAAAGGCTAATCGATCGGTCTCTGTAGCCCAGCACCGTATGCGTGATTACTTTCCGGTGTGCGTTTGTCTCCTCCGCGCCCGGAATTTCTAGGCTCGCATACCGACGGGTTCGCGTCGCGGTTCGATCTAAACCGACGCGTCGCGACGCGCGCGTCTTTCCTGCGACCTGCCACGCGCTCGCATCACCTACATACTGGCTCAGGGAAATGTGCCTCCGAAAACTGCCCACAAACGACTGGTATTTTCTTACGTGCAAAGGTCTTATCGAGGAACGTTTAGTTTAACCGGAGACGCTTTAAAATACGAAAAACTTCCCACCGATTTCGATGACTTTTATTTGTAGTTTCCGAGATATCGCGAGCCTAAGACGTTTCGGTCGCCGCGTTCGTAACTTTCCAACGGCGGGACGCAGAGTTTAATTATTGCCTGTCCTTTCGATCTTCGATTATCCGTTACAACATCGAGAGTATCGAAAACACCGACGCACTATCGAGACGATACGTAACGATCTTTCGTTTCGCGTATGCGATAGGCCGTGTCCAAAAGGAAAGTGCTCGCGCGCGATCGAAAGGAAAATAATCGTAGGGAAGGGAGAAAAAAAAAATAGTTGAGAGCCCCTGCGCCGCGTTCACAGAGTCCATAGCCCGAGAAGGAAACTGGCCGTACTCGTTTCTGACTAACGATTTTAAGCCGGGGGAAAGTGGTAAACGGGAAACGTTGTATCCGAATGACGTGTTGCGCGCGTTTTCTTTGCCCAGCCCCGATGCGTGCAGTCTCGCGGGCCCGTGGAACTTTTAATTGGGTTATCTGTCCCGGAACGCCGTCAATCCGCGTGGTCATACCCCGATACAGAGAGCTTTTCCATGTACCGCCGGTGACCCGAATAAAAGTGTTTCAAAGACGGCGATCGGCTATCTACACGGCCGCTCGATCGCTCGCACCGAGCCCTTTTTCCATTCTGTCCGTTCCGACCGCCGCGTATCGACAGCACAAAATTAACAACAGAGTTCCACTATAGATACTCGTACGTTTTATCGCGCAAAAACGACCGGTTATTGCGAAATTATTATGTTTCCACCGTCGTCGCACAATATACACATACCTGAACGTCCGGGAAACAATTCTCGACTTACGACTTGAAATTATTATCGAATTTTCGAAACAAAGTTCTGTTGTAACAAAGTCTAGGTAAACGCTTACGTTTGCAAGGAAAATGGGGAGAGCTAATGTAGCCATTACACCAGGCAGGTTAGTACAATAGTGTCCGCTTTAGTAATCAAACTTTAGTTCACTTTACCGCCAATTCTTGGAAATCTTGCAGCGAGCTTGGCAAACAAAACTTGACACCGACCGTTATCGATTGTTAATTGAAATAAAACATTTGGCGTTATCTCGTTTACGCTCGTCCCTTCTCCCTCCCCTCGGTTCAATTAGCAGAAATCACCTCCCCGGATAAGCGTAATTATTTTGCATAATTTTTAAGTAATATCGGATAGAATTCGTCTCGCTTCTCTAATAAACAATAGTATCGCGTTAGTGTCTCGTATAGCGAATATCGAAGTCGCGAGATCTTCGTTTCAGTCGACCACCCACGAAGAGTTTACCATCGATTTAACCCTCTTCGAAGAAAAAGACAATGTTTCCCTTTCGCGGCTCGGGAACGGCTACACACGCGCGACGTCTCCATCCGGAAGATCGAATCCGAACGTCGTTCAGCCTCTTACGCGGCGACAATTCGATTCACCCTATTCCGGGGATGGAAAAAGCTGCGCAGGAACCTCTCCTCGCATTTGTCGTACCAGCCACGTAACATCGTAAGAGTCACCTCGGCGACGTTAAGAGGGTTGTCGTTTTCTGGGGTACAGGCTGACGCGGATCTGAAACGAACCCCCGATCAGCTACGCGCCCTCTTTTCTGCCGGAGTTTACACACGTGAAAACTCGATTCGCTCGGGTGGTTCGTAGACAAGGAGACCTTGGTCAACTCGCTCCTGTCGACAGACGCGCCAATAAATATGTTCGTTTACCCCTGTGCATCTGTTGTTAAGGTACGTTTATTATCCTTCTGTTGCAGGTAGTAGAATGCTGTTAAAAACTCTGGTTTAGCACGAAATTATTACCGCCAAAACAGGTAGAATTTCCTACGTGCCAAGATCAATAAAGATTTGCAAGAAAAGTACGTTAGAATATATAGGTTCGTCCGTACCCTCTAAAAGTGTCATTACTTCACCCTTGACGCGTTTCGAGCCGTGCCGGTGCAAACCCCTCGTTTCCAACTTACGCATTCGTCGCACGTTAACAATCCCAATTTGCCCATTCGACTTTCCTTCCCGATTTCCGTCCTTCCACCCCCCGTGTTCGTCGCCTAACTGTGCATCGTCGTCCCAGGCGAAAAGGGGGCGAGAGAGAGAGGAGTTACGTGGACGCTAAAATTCTCACCTTGGTTCCCGGAGGGGTTGCAGCCACCCCCGATCGATATTATTTTCTCAATAGAGCGGGAACGCGGGTCGCCGGTGGATGGAGCGGACGACGCGTCTTCGCCATAGATAGAGTCAGCCCTGCGCGACCGAGGCCAAGTTGAAATTGGCCCGGTCCATGGAACGCGGACGGGTTTTCTTGCTACCCAGGCGAGTATGCATGAATTATTCGAGATACGTTAATCCGGTTGGCTTCCAGAGCAGCCAAAATCCTCCCTCGACCTTCCTTTCCTTCCTACCCTCGTTCGTCCCCCACTTGTTTCGTCGTCACTGTTTCCCTGGTGCACCGATCGCTCGCGACGGTCTCGTCGTTCGCTGGTTCTCTCGCTCGCTCCGTGGGAGATTGGAGTCGAGACGAGGTCGAAACGAGGATTGCGGAAGAGCGAAGAACTGCGCCGAGAGGGTGGCGGTGGGTGGAGGAGGGACGGGCCGAGTCGAAGCCAGCGGTCCGCGAGAGCGAGCGGACCGATCGCGGGACGAAAGAGGACCGCGATAGTCTCTCGGTCGGAGAACGAGGAGAAGTTGGAGGAGAAAGAGCCCAGAGGGTGGGGGAGGTGGTGAATGGAGCCGTGGTGCACGGAGGAGGCGGAGGCCAACCCCAAGCCGGGGTTGCCGGGGCAACGCGGGAGGCGTAGGCGCTCTGGAGGCAGGGAGGAAGGGTTCTCTCGTTCGTTCGGTCGAGCAGGGCCATGCCGCGAGGGTTGCGGAGGAGAGGGTTCCTGCCCATGCTCCGGCGGGTGGTGTGTGCCCGTGGTGGGGCAGAGGAACCGTCGGAGGGGCGGGAAAGATCATCCGTGGCAGACGACCGTTCCGAAACGATCGCCGGACCGTGCTATCGTTCTACTTCAGATTGTGCACACCTTGTTTGTTATCCGAGTTACTCGCGCGTGTGTCTTTCACCCCTATATGCTTTCGGGTGTTTATCTCCCATGGTTATTTGCGCGTGCGCGATCCCGTCTATCGAGATTCCTTAGTCGAACCGAATTCCGACGGATCGAATCTCGTTCGCGTTATCGAGTCTTGTGTTTCGAGTTCAACCCTCGCACGCCGGATCCCGGTTCACCGTTGTCTTACCCTTACAACATAAACGACCACTAACCTATCTATGTAGCATACCACCAGGGATCACATTATCTTAAAAATATCGTATACAATGACAAATGATATATATATTTTAGATGTTATTAAACAAGATAATGATAACAACGATAAAATCGATTAAGATTTCCGCCATTCCAGAGGAACGCGTCGAGCATAGTCCGGAGGACACGCGTCACGCGTGCTCGGTGTTAAAAATCAGTACGGTCAGAATTATCGTTTTAACCGGGAAATCCGCAAATATTGAGCGCGACTGCATTTTTTCCGTTCGTTCACCACGCCCGAAATTACGTTCTTCCGTCGCGTTGAAAAACACAACAATTATTTAACGCTGAACACACACCGGTCCACCGTGGCCAGCTTTTTCAATTAAACGCGCATCACGCGTCCTCGAACCCCCGCCCCCTACCCCCGCGCGCTCGCGCGGCCCTTTAATAAATTCGCGGAAAAATGCAGTGCGCTCGAAATTCAGAAAAACAAATCATTACACGGCGGCACGCTTCGAAATCTATCAACCGCGCGTTCCTATCCACCCCCTCTTCACGGTTCTGTCCCCTAGGAACAAAAATACCCGCCTCGTTTAGAGAATTTTGTAAAATCAACAATGGACGCGCGCTCGACGCAACAATTTTTCTCTACCAGTATCCCCGCCGTTCGACTGCCGCGCTAAAAATAGGAAGCTGCGAACGAAAAATATCGAAAAGGGCATAGAAATTTCTAGACATCGAGAAACCGGTTATCCAGAGAGGTACACGTCCACCTGTGGTTTATCTTCCAACTTTGCATACGCGACATGCCACCACACGATTCTTAAACTTTCTCTATCTTCGGTAGACAAGAGTTAATTATTCGTTAGGGGTGTGCAAAAGTTTCCATCGTTTTTCTAATCAAAAGACACACAATTTTACTACTGCGTATGAAAATAATTTCTCGCCAGGAGTCGCATACCCCCAATAGTTTGTAAATCGTTGCGTCGATATCTTACATCTTGTTCGATTCGTTTGAAACAAAGCGATTTCCGAACTTCCAGAAAACTATGACGTCGGAAAAAATCTTTTCCCTCTGTTTGATGCTGATACCGTTCCGCTGAATAATCGTGGGTACACATTTCTACCGGAGATCTATCGTGTATATGGCTGGCGGCTTTGTAGGGTGCATCCAGTGTTTTTCATTTTTAAAGACGACTACTATCCCGGAACACGGTTTCTCGCGTATACAGTTTCCTAGTCGCGGCCCACATATTTACCAACGCATTCGACTACACGGTCCCATCCGTGTACATCCGCCCACGCGGTTCCCTACTTGTACAGGTATCCCCAGAGATGCCAGACGGAGCCCCGGGTGCACCGGGGACACCTCATTCCACTTTCTCACACTATGCCAAGATCACGTATGCGTGAACTCGTAGAGTTTCGGAGAGTCGACAAAGGCAAACTGAGACATGTCCTCTTTTTCTTGATTCTCCAAAGCTGCCCAAAATAATTTCGGGACCGTCTCATGTACTTTTGAATTTTCCTACAGGCCTCTGCTGACCATTGCTGACCACTCCTGATAACTTCTGACAACGTATAACGATTGCTACTGGCTACTGTCTCTGCTGGTTTCTGCCAGAGAGTGTATATATAGAAACGGAGACTCGATCGAGCGCTTGCGAGAAAGACAAGAGCGTAGCCCTGTGGTAGCCAGTACAGGAAGTGACGTTTACTGAATAAATGAATAAACGTCGCTGATCGACAGCAGATACGGCGTTAACGATTTTTAAGAAGACATGATATGCGAAGAAGTGGCACGTATTTTATAACTAGAGGAATGATTTGGAGAGGAAAATAAAGGTAAAAATGATGAGAACACTTTAAATTCTTTTTTTCTCCCCCTCCCAGTTAGGGACCACAGGGTGTCCATGAGAATTTCCCCAAGAGGATTTCGGTTGTTCAAGAGCGAGAAGGCAAATGTGAGTCTTCCTCTCTCGACTCCCACGAGGCGAGAATCGAGAAAGAGAGCGTGTGTCAGTTTGTCTTCGTCGACTCTCCGAAACTGTACGAGCTCACGTATTCGTACATTTCGCGATGTTCGATGAAACGTGCAACTTTTTGGAAAAATCAAATTATGCGCGAAACAACACGTGCAAGCTGATCTTTGAAATCATAAACATTTGGTGGATGGAGTGATCGGAAAATGTTGGTTTCGTAACCGTGGGCTTGATTTTCGGCAGAAAGGCGAATAGAACGCGGCGGCGCGTGCTTTCAACCCATTTTCGTTCCCTTTAAATTATCGGCGGCACGCGTTCATTAACGAGCGACGGTCATCGCCATCAAAACCGTTTACCGTCGCGACCTGCCCCTTTTCAAGCGATTCTTTGTTCCAGTTGCTCGAGCAACAGTCGTGAAACGCAAATTGCTGGTCGGTCGCGCGCACACTGGAGGAGGCGGATAGACTGTGGACAAATTCGGCGGTTCGACGGGAATAAACGAAGCCAACGCGAGCAATTACTTCGAACACCGAAATCATCCGGTTGAGGTATCGCGGAGAATGCGACCCCGGAACCGAACGCGACGATTAACCTCGTTGTGTGACGCGAACGCTCGTTCCCACGCCGCGCCGTTTACCAAACTTACGCGTAAAGACACTCCCCGGTGCATTCAGATTTCAAAACTACTTTTCTTTTTTTTTTTTCTAAGCAATTATACGTCATTCTCGTCCACGTTTTCGACTTGGTTGTACCGCGATTACTGGGGCAGCCGGGTCAAGAAACTTGTGTGACAAAACACGGCACACAGTGTCGCGAACAACAGATTAAAGTAACAAACTAGCAAAATGCATTCTCTTTAAAACAATATTAGAAGCCTTAGGTCAAAAATGAATTAGTTGTGACCCTCTCTCCTACTTTACGTAATAAGAAAAAACGAATGTGTCTGTTTACCGAATTTCGATTAACGACTGCGCGTTGAATAGCGATCCCAGAATGTTCGATAAAACTTGAAAAAAAAAAGGAATTGTAGGAAAAGATCGTTCGAAGCGAGTGTCAGTATAATGATTACGCGCCTCCCCATTCGTGGGCATGTAAATGTGTTTCTGACAGAAACGCGGGCAGGCGTGTCCGAATAGGGAATTACGAAATATTCGCATCATTCGTAATTATCGTATAGAACGACATTTTTCACGCGGGGAACAGAGAACTCCGCAGTTAGTACGTCGTCCGCTCGTGATGGAATAATAGTAAACGGGAATGATGTCATTTATAATACAATGGATAGTAAAAATAGGGGTTGCGTTCGTCGTTATATCGGATAAACTAGAAATTACATTAAATATGCAAATTCTGTTTTGATGTCGGAAATACGACAATATTACGCATTCAAAGTAATAGGAACAATAATTCGTATTCGAGATTCATTAAACCGATCGATAACACTTCGAGTATCGATCACTGATTCGTCTAATCATTTTCTATGTTACCACTAACGTTACTATAATTTGATTAATAGGCTTCGTTTCGAGAAACGATGTTTCGCAGCAAATACTTAAACGTAACACAGGGTTTCGTAACGTCCAGTTTTAGACACCTGTTTCTAGAATGAACATAGTTTTAGTACAAGTTGTACTAGCTTCGGTTTATTTTCGGATTTCGAACGCATCCTAGGCGAACGGAGTATCGAGTGTTTGTTCCTTGTAGGAATAGTTTCCGGACCCACGACTGTCCATCGACGTCCCAAACAATTCTTTACACGTGTTTCCTGCAAATTTTCTATGTGAGATCCATTCATTGCATTAAAATGAGGTTATATCGTTGATTAAATTAAATAACAGCACGTAGAAATTTAAGCAAGTGCAGTGTTATTACTGGAAAATTGTACTCGAACGTTTTACTCCCCTAAACGGTGACGTTGCGAAAGAGGGTAGTGGGTTAGGTCTGACGCGTGTTTGAAATTTTGCAGAAACGAAACGTAAAAATGGCCATCTCTGATCAGGTTACACAATAAGACGATACGACACGACGAATCAATTTACAGATTAAATCTCGAATCGACGAATAAACAGTTGCGATCCGATCGAACAATTTCTAAACTGTTAATTTTCCGAGAGCAACGCGTATTATATAGTTCCCAAGAACGTGTAAGTTCCCCTCTGGGGAAACGGTATCGATGTCGAGAATAAAAGACTCGCCGATGTTCGCGATTAATTAACTCCAGTGCATTACAGCGTTATTAGTGTCCAGTATTCGCGACACAGCAGCCATAGATAAGCCTGGTTGTTTCCGCGTGTGCGGGCACCCGGGACACGGAAACGCGTCCTCCCAACCAATTAGCATTCTATTTAACGCGAAGAAATCTGCCTCGCTTTCATTTTTTACCTTTCTCTCTCTCTCTCTCTCTCCCTTGTCGATTGTTTCACGCGCCGTTATATCTAGCTGCAAAAAGTTTCGCCTGTTGCTCGCGAGTAGAATCCACGAGCATCCGAAAGATATTTCTAATCGACACGCCATCGCCTCGATGGCGAGGAAATTCGACACTGGACCCGCCGTTTCTAAAGACGTTGTGCTTTTAATTGAACGGTCTCTTTAAAGACCACCCTACGGACAATTTGTATTCGTCAGTGGCGTTAAAGTTACAAAAGTTTAATCACGGGTCTTCACCTTCGTCGTATAGTTGGCAGGTGTTTGAATTTTCCGACGAATACGACGTCGTAGTTGTTCAACATTGTGTTACCGGTGTAAACGAACGACGTCTTTACTCGAACGAGCGAGAGGATGATGCACGTTAAAATTTGTAACCGATCGGAAGCGCGTGAAATCCTACTTGTCGAGATTACGGGCGATAAAGCGATTTGCTAGCCGGGAAGGTCTTCGTTGCGTTAGAATGTTTAATCTGGGCCGTGACGCGCGGGTCAAACACAGGAAGATGAAAAACATGGAAACTGGAAGGAGGTGGAGAGTGATCTCCTCTGAGGGTAGAATGGGGCGACTGGAGTGGAGGAAGAAAAGACAGAAATAGAGAGAGAAGGAAAGAAAGGGCGAGGGCGAGAACGATCGGGATAGCTAGGGGTAGGAGAAAGCGAGAGGGTGAATCGTAGACGAGGTTGGCAACGGGGGTGGACGAGAGCTACGAGCCAGAGGGGTTATCGATGGTGGCGGATAGTACGTCAGAGCCGGAGGCCGGCAGCGGGGGTCGACGCCGGGGATTCAAGTGGAAGCTGCGGCCAATCCGAAGGAATCGTCGCCATGGCTACCGGCGCCTGCGTCCACCGGCTTGCATGCAGACGTTCCGCACAAACGTACCGGCACCCTTGCTACACACACACACACATAGACAAACACACGTGCATATATACGTATATAGACGCGCGGTCCTACCGTGTGTTTAAATATATCGTGCCCGCGCCCACGCGTTCATGTGTTCGTGCACCTATGGAATGTGCAAATACCTCGTATATACGAAAGGAGGAGGGGGAGGGATTGATGTATGTACCCCCGTGCCTCCTTCGCGTGTATCGCGCATTTATATAGGCAGCCACTTATGTACTAGCTATGTATACGAAATGTGCATGGATAGCGAGTGCGTGCAGGTGTGTATGCGTGCGCGTACGTAGCAGAAAATAGGCGTTAATACGATTTATCCTTGTCTCTTTATAACCATTTCCCTTTTCCTCTGTTTACCTGGGCTCTTTCTTGCCTTTACGTCCACCCCATCCCCTTGTCCTGTCTTTGTTCTCCCATCGCCAAAAGGGTAGTCGAGGATCCGTGAAACTTCTCCCTTCTATTCTCTTCTTTTAACCCACTTTTTATCGCGACTCTGTTACCGTGCCGCGGCATCTGAATGAAGCCGCAGGGAAACGGTGCACGCGGCGCGGCGGCCCGTTTCGTTTAACAGCGATCGTTTCAAACACCCAGTGCATAAAGCTCCGTAAATAAAGTTATCGTCTTCGTCTTGTTTGCACGCCACTTAGGACCGCCAAGTTTCTCCTTTCCCCCGGTGGTGCTTTCACCAGGGAAAATCCTCCTTCCACCGGTTGGAACGCGATTTATTCAACTTTTGCGCCCCGATCCGACCACGTGCCTCCCGATGCCGCTGTCCACCCTCGACTCATTCGCGTTTCACGTTTCTTCTTACGTATAAATAATTCTCTCTTTCTTCGTGTGAAATGAGGAGCTTTATCGATGATCTCGGAGCCATTCAACGATCCCCCTCTATCCTCGGAACGGGATCCGCATCGGCGGCTGTTCGACGAACCGTGCCGGCTGCGGCCAAGTATCGCGGAACTTCGTTTAACCCACTTTCGTAGACGGAGCCGCGGTTATAACTGTGACAAACTTAAAACCGAATGCGCCGCCAGCAGCTAGCTGTTGCTTCTTCCCGCGCGCTTCCGGCCGCACTTCTGCTGCTTTGCCAGCCGCCCCCGCAACCCCCTCCGCCGTTCTTCTTGCACCGCGAAGTACAAAAGACGCCATTCACCGACAAGTAGCAGGATAAGTGCCGCCTAAATTGCCGCTGCCAGTTCGAGACGCGACCGATTACGGAGACCTCGGAACAGTTTCGATCGCTTCATCAAACATACATATACAGGGTGCGCGCATTACTTTCTCTATCAATACCTAGTGTAATCTGTTAGAATTCTTTAGGTTGCAAACAAATTGCCCGAAACCATTTTTATTTTAATAATTTTGCTCGAGTTTCGCCGAACAATGCTTTCGGACAAAAGATTCGACGGTGCCTTGCTTGGTCTTTTCGGACCCAGACGCTCACGAAATATTGTTAGGAATAATATTTTAGGACAGGAATTTTAAAAACCAAACTGAACGACGCTTAAATATTAATTTCAACAGGCAGCAACGTTATTAAAATTTTTAAATCTAAGGTGTAAACACTAAAATTTCGACTATCCAGTAAAATAACAAGAAACAAATTTGCAGAGTGCAAGGAAACGCCAGCGGAAAAGCCATTATATAATCTTTGCGTTTAGGGTTAGGAAAGAGTACAATGAGCAGGAACTGCGCTTGCGTCGACGAGGGAGTGTCCGCCGTCAACCCTCTCACGAAAGTGCTCTTTCCCCTAAATCTTCTCAGACTGGTATTATGTAATTATATATTCCGTGAAAATGCAAGAGCAAACGTAATCGTTCGTCTCTGTTTCGTACCGGAATCGTTTGCTCGGGACTTAGCCACTCGTGGAACCTGTAATTTTCCGTTTTCCTCTTCTCGCAACTACTATCGTTTAACTTTTTACGTCGACAATGGCGAATTTCCCCCGTTACATAACATTTTCATTCGTCGAGGAGTTTTATCGTATTATTTATTTTTCAGTTATGTGAAATTTCAAGTTACGCGGTTCGCGATCGCGTCTAGCGTCAAAGTTTTAGCGTCGGAGAAAATTGTACGGTTTTACTCTAGCGGCTAACGCGTTAATACAAGTAATTAGCAACTTGGAGGCAATATTGCGGTACCATTTAGAAAAATTATAAACGTTCCTGCTTCGTTTATTCGGTTTGTTCAGTTTCTGTTACCATGAACGAAGCTCGAACCGCCGAGTTGCGGCGCAAAGTTAAACGGAACATTATATTTAGAGTTTAAATAGCATTAAGCACGCGTTTGGAGAGTTTCTAAGAAACTCGTGAAAGTAAATAAACGAATAAATCTGCTAGTGCAATTGGTTGGAAGGTTTCGGACGATCGTCAGGAGACTTTATCGAGGAACAGATCCGCAAGCGTGGTGGTTGCAGCAGCATGCTCGAAACAGTATTCCTCGAGCGTCGGGCAGAAAGTTTCGGTGAGTGGGATGCTCTCCACTTTCACTTCGCTTCCTGTTCTCGCTACACCCTTAACCACCCCCGACTCCTCGGCAACTTCGTGTTTCATTTTATGACGGAACGTCGTGCATCGACGAGTCGTAACCCTGAGAAAAAGTTGCGCGTTTAGCGGACGCACTTGGAGCGGATAAAGTATCCTCCTCCGTTTAAGCGGAGATTTTTACTTTTCCCTTTTCTTTCCTTCGTTTTTCCTCCCGCTGAAGAGACTACGTAACCGGTTGGAGTGGTTAATGCACGAGAAAATTGAGCGCGCACTGGCACAAGTGGATGCAATTAATTTGTTAAAAATGTCTGATCCCAAGCTGACCGGATATATGCTAATTAAAATTTTGACTAGCGCGGATGGTAACGCGTCTCGGCAACTTGTTTGTTTCCAATTTACCGCGGCAATTGCCCGAAAACGTTTCAACTAGTTGAACGGTATTTTAGAGACAAAGTGCTCTCCACGTGATAGAAATTACAGACCAATTTAACTAGTATCGTCGAATGGGGGGAGGAAAAAACGTTAACATCGAGTAACGGCTACAAATTAAATTACAAATATTGAGAACTATGGCGCGCGTATGGTGATTATCGAATACAGGGAATACACCTTTAACGAAATGAATTATTCGTGCCTGGTGTCTTTTAAAACACACGTATTAACCGTAAAGAAAGAAAAAAATAACCTCCGGCAGAAATGTATTTCCGTATGATACGCGGTTTCAAGCGCGGGAAAGCTTTTAATTTGACCACCGGGTACGGTGTGGTTCGCTCGCTTTGGTAAGTGTTCCAACAGAAACTTGGTTGCCTTCGAGGGTGCAAACAGTTTATTTAATCTGGAAAACCTATTTGGGGGAATAAGGGAGACGATACGCGGGGCTGATGAGTAAGAATGGCATCAAAGGCCACGCGCACACCCCCCTGCCACATCCATTTTCCCCGTCGCCCGTTCGGCCATCCTCTCTTCCCACCCCCACCCACCTTTCCGATGCGTTTGAGGAAAAAATGTTCTCGCGACGACGTGTTTCTCTCCGGATCTTCGCGCCTGTGTCTTTCTTTCGCGAGGATGGCCGTGCACCAAACGAAAACAGACATCTCTCGATGCTAAAAACCATGCCTATTCAATGCCTAGTTACCAAAAATGATCGTATTTAACCCCCACAGCCAAAAATAATTTTTTTAAAACGATTTGAAATTTTTTAATTTCGCTGAAAAATTTCAGCATCTACTCGAATTTTTTCCTCGAAAGTGCGCAGGATTTCGGGGATATGTCTATTGACAAAAAATGATTGTATTTAACCCCCACAATCAAAAATAATTTTTTTAGAACGATTTGAAATTTTTTAATTTCGCTGAGAAATTTCAGCACCTACTCGAATTTTTTTCTCGAGAATGGTTAGGATTTCAGGGGTATGTCTATTGACAAAAAAAAAGATTGTATTTAACCCCCATAGCCAAAAATAATTTTTTTAGAACGATTTGAAATTTTTTAATTTCGCTGAGAAATTTCAGCACCTACTCGAATTTTTTTCTCGAGAATGGTTAGGATTTCAGGGGTATGTCTATTGACAAAAAAAGATTGTATTTAACCCCCATAGCCAAAAATAATTTTTTTAGAACGATTTGAAATTTTTTTTTTCGTCGAAAAATTTAGGCACTTCTTGTCGATTTTTCTTAGAAATTCCTTTTTCATTTTTAATTAATTTGTTTGACGCGCTACGGAAATGTTGTTTAATACTTTTTTGTCTGCCCACCAATACTAATTCAGTGAATAGTTTCTCAACTGACCGTCATCGTCGGTATGGCAGTCAGATTGGGCCACGGAAGTCTTCAAGGTGTAAGGTCTGCTCTTATAGCTCGTCTGTTGTTTAATGTCCTCTCTGATATTTCCATTCATCGGTCCTTCAGAGTTTCACGAGTGCTTTGATGGTTGAATGGCGGTTCTCCGATACAGCATATTGATTTTCTGATCTGACCCTGGTGTTGTTTTTCGTTTACCGCGACAAGATGATCGTTTGTTCGAAGTTGGCGACGCATTCTTGTTTCCGTTTGATGCGGAACGACCCAATTTTCCGCGATTTGACACTGAGATAGGCCTAGTACCTTTTTACTAAAACTTGGTTGCCAGTTGAGTTTCTGTGTTGTCAGGTTCTACGAGATTACGATGTGCGTTTGGACATAATAGGTTTATAGCAGTGTTAATGTAACGATGTGTTTGGAAATTAGTTGTCAGTTAACGAGTTAATCGAATTAGCGAAAAAATGTATCGTCGAACAGGCGCGACGGTTGTTTCGTTTTGTAAAGATTGGGCGCGAATGGTAATGTCGCGCGAGTGTTTGAACGGCGCCGGAAGTCGCGCGTCGTCGCAATCAGCGTTTCTCGCGCGCGGCGTGAAAAGCATTTCGCGTGCTCGGGGAGGGCAAGGAAGGCTGCTGGATCGAGAACGGTGCCCCGGATGCCGAGCAATCAGCCACCTAGCTGGTGCGTTTGATCTGCGAAATCGCGGCTCGTCGCAAACGAGGTTTCTTTCGTGCCAGTTTAGACCACCCCATTCGGTTTTCCTCTCGCAGAATTCTCCATTCCTTTAACTTCCCCGGCCCCTTCCTCCTTTCGTTCTAAATCCGCGACGGTAAATTTTTTCCTTTGTTTCGTGCTTCTTGCGCCCGAATGCTTTTGCTCCTCGGTGTTCTCATCTTGTCTACTTTTACGGTGAATATTTTGCGACTCTCTCTCCGTATTTAGAGCTCCTCCGAGCCTCTTCGCGTTTTGTTCACTTTGTCGAACGTCGGTGGCTCTAGGCTCGTAATTTCAATTTTAAAAAGAGATCCGCTCCTCTTCCGGTTTATTCTACCCGCGACCACTTTCGTTGATTCTATGTTCCTTCAATAACGTATTTTTTATTATTTCGCGCTCTCGACACTTCGCCCCTCTACCACGCCGTCTCTTTTCTCACTTTTCCTCACCCTTGCCCCGTAAATCTTTTAAATTCGTTTCTCTCAATTTTCTCCTTTCTTCTATGCACTCTAATTTTTTTCGTGTCTTTTTCCCAGAATTTCCATGTCGGTTTCTCCCTGTTCCGGTTCCTTTGGCGGCGCGGAAAAGGACTGGCGGGTTGCACAGGCTGCAGCAGAGGGAGGGAGAGGGACGCGAATAAGCGAGCGAAGAACGTATCTGTAACGTAGGCGCGCGCGAGTCGAGAAAATCTCTGTAAACGAAAATGTATTAAGCGCGGCCACCTAAGCTCGTAATTGCCACGAGGCTCAATTAACTTGCGCGTTTGATCCGGGACTCTGCGCGCCGTCAGACGCCTGCGATCGCGTTTCCTCTTTTTTCTCCTCCCTTCGTTTCTGCTTCACGATTTCCTTTGGCCGGTCGTGGCTTCGAATTTCATGCGATTTCCGCGGCAGACGCGGAACGTGTTTCAAACGACGAAAATCGAGCTCCCAACGATTCGTCTGTTTAAGTTATTGCTCGCCCCCGAACAAAATATCACGACGACGCGACATCGATCCACTCTAAATTTTCCATCGATTTTCGTATCATAAAACTCGAGATTCTCGGTATTTAACACTAGAACCACCAAATCATTCAAAATTACCTATTCGTAATTTCTAATAAATCTTGTAGAACATTTACTATACTAAATTCTTGATAATTTATTGTCATTCTCTATAAGTGAATGAATAAACACTTATTTATCATTATACATTTTCTCACACATCTATCTTTTTAATTTCTTTGGTACAAATAAATATAATACACTATAATTGTCGGTAGTTTTAGTATTAAAGTGAATAATAAGACGAAAATAAGACGAAAATCAAGAATACCAATTTGTTGATGGAAGCTTCGTTAAAAAGTTATTAACGTTTAAAGTTCCGCCCATACTGAATTTTTTTCTCGAAAATGCGCAGGATTTCGGGGGTATGTTTATTGACCAAAAATGATTGCAATTGACCCCTGTAACTAAATATAATTTTTTTAGTATGATTTGAAATTTTTTAATTTCGTCTAAAAATTTGAGTACCTAGTCGAATTTTTTTCTCGAAAGTGGCTGAGATTTCGAAGGTATGTCTAATGACCAAAAATGATTGTAATTGAGCCCCGCAACCAAAAATAATTTTTCCAGAACGATTTGAAAATTTTTTTTTTCGTCGAAAAATTTAGGCACCCCCTGTCGATTTTTCTTAAAAATTCGTTTTTCAGTTTTAGTAATTTTATTTGACATCATACAGAAAAGTTGTCTAATACTTTTTTGTAGGTACCCACGAGCTCTACTTCAGAAAGAAGTTTCATTGAAATATATTCACTATCGTAGGAGTTATGGCTGTTTGAAAATTGGACCATTTTTATGTGGTTTTTCTCATTTTGCGGGTTCAAGAATCAACTTTTCGGATATTTTTACGATTTGTACATATTCTCCATCAAAATACGCGCAGTTTGCTTTTTTAAACATTAAAATCGTCCAATCCGTTCAGAAGTTATGACGTTTTAAAGATTCGCATGCAATTTTCGGGCAACATTTCTGGCCAAAAATTATATTTTCGGTAAGGAATTTTTTTCTCGAAACTGAGTAGGATTTCGGGGGTATGTGTAATGACCAAAAATGCTTGCAATCGACCCCTGCAACTAAAAATAATTTTTCCATGATGATTCGAATGTCTTTTTTTTCACCTAAAACTTTCAACACTCAAATTTTTTTCTCGAAAGTGCGTAGGATTTCGGAAGTATGTGTAATGATTAAAAATGCTTGTAATTGACCCCTCTAATTAAATATAATTTTTTTAGAATGATTTGAAAATTTTTTTTTCCGTCGAAAAATTTCACACCTTCTCGAATTTTTTTCTAGAAAGTGGGTAGGATTTCGGGGGTATGTCTATTCACCAAAAATGATTGTAATTGACCCTTGCAACCGAAAATAATTTTTCCAGAACGATTTGAAATTTTGGAATTTAATTGTTACGAAGCCTCCATCAACAAATTAGTATTCTTGATTTTCGTCTTATTTTGGCCTCTAGAATCCTGCATTAAAATTTTTCCCAGAGGTGGCCGAACACCCTGTATTTTATCTGAATAACGTGCTTCTTGATTTGACCATTTCTGACGACGAGCAGACTATGAGATATCGGGTAATCATGGTGTTGAGCACGGAATCGACGTAACACGTACCCCCTTCCAAGGGCATCGTTGCAAGGGTGCTTGGAAAGAAGGAGACGTTGTCGGAGCTTTCTTAAAAACTCAGTTCGTTCTAACAGCCGATCCCATCAACATCTTTCTCATATATCAAACATCATCGCCAACCATCAAATATTAATAACATAGAAAATCTCACAAAATACAAATAGGCAACCATGGAAATATCTTTTTCCGAAGCATCTTTACCAAGATTACCTGTTTACCCCTTTGAAACACCGTCGAGAGCATTTTTATAAATGGTAGGTATTCTAGGGAGAAAATAGGAAACGATTAGTCGTCGATGGGTCGACGAAAGGTTGACAGCCGCGCTGAAAAATAGTTGGAATCGTTGAAAGGGTTTATCAAGAAACGTCAGGCGAAGGCTATTTGCGCCGTAGGTCGTGTCAAGGAAACCTCCGGGAAACGAAAATGCACCGAGCCCTGCGCTAAGCCCGTAATTGCTACGAACCTCTATTAACTCCCGCGTTTGATCGGCGCGGCTTCGCTCGTTCTTTGTGCAAACTAACGCAAACTTCGACGCACGAGCGCAACAAACATATTAAACTTTTCTTTCGCCGTGTCGGGGCTCCGCGTGATCTTGATGGAAATTTCCTCGCCGGAGATCCGTGTGTCGCGTTGATTACGTGTACGCGATAGTTTTTACCTGTACAGCGAAAAATATGCAATATCAATGGAAAAGGATCAACGTCTAGGAGCCTCGACTCTTTGCGTTCCAGCCAGCACGCTCGACGTATAATTTTTTGACAATTATGTGCACATTTTATTTTCCTACAATTTTCAATGCATTTCTAATCACCCTGTTTGTTTCTATCTGACGCATAATGTAAAAAAACGAGTGCTCGGTTCGGAAAATGTCCTTTCTATTTAAATAAAAAATAATAAAATATAAAGTCGATAGGCTGAACGTGTGCAAAGTAAATAAATAAATATTAAAAATTTCTTAAACATAGGTGTAGAACAAACCGATAGGGTTCGGAGAGGAACGTTCGACAATAAGAGCATGGTGAAATTCGGCAAAGCGAACGTTGGATTGTATTTTTTTAAAAAATCACCGAAAAAGAAGGTATTTTATATAACGTTTTAAATGGCAACAGTTTTCGGTGGTTTCGTAATGGTGCCATGTGATTTCATCACGCAGATCGCGCCTCTTGGATTCTCATAGCTCGCTATCAGCCGCCTCGTTCTATCTCCGTTCGGCCCTCTTTGGCACGGTCTCGCTCGCTCCTCTATGCTCGAGCGGTATTGAGTTTTCGCGGTAACTCGTTTAACTAAGCAGTACGCCGATATCGGTAATCTGCCAATGGCCATTTAAATACCCGTGGACTGGCCACCCCTTTTTTTCGCGCGCATTTTCACCAGCGAATGTCATTGTTGACTCTGCCGGAACGTTTAAAAACCGGTCACCGCCGGTATTAAAAGCTTCCCGCCGGAAAAAGAATGAAATTGTTCGGCCACTCGCCCGGCGAAACTTTAACAAAAATTAAACAAATTATCGTCTGCTGTCGCGCGCTAAGGCTTTCACCAGGGCAAATTGCATCGCGCGAAAGAGAGAACGGGAGCGAGACAGAGAAAACAAAAATGTCAACCGATCGGGATGGGTGAAAATTTCTAATTATCCGAAGTCTCTTTCTCTTGTTTTTCCATTGGCGCGATTAAAGGAGAAAAAGCCAAATTAATATATCACGGACTCGTCGGAGACTCGTATCGAATCTTTCGAATGAAAATTGCCGATGCTTGGGCGGTAAGTGGAAAATGGGAACGGGAAGGGGCAGGGTAAGTTTTCTAATTACCCAGAGACGTATTGTTCAGCGTTTTGAAATGCCGCAACAGGCAGTAAACGAACGGGAAGACGCACATCTCCGGCACGTAAAGCGTCAACACCTTGGAAACTCGAGGCCGGCGCGAGCGTCGCTTTGTTAGGAGACAGGGGGCGAAGAAAGTCCACGGAGAGGCGAGGAATCGAGGAGGGTGGGCGAAGGTTTTCCGCGAAAGCGCAGAAAATGTACGGCGAAACGAACGACGAGGAAGACAGCGCGCGAAAAAGGAAGCAGGGGAAGAAGGGTGGTTCGGTTCGAGGGCCTGGGGACCGTAGGGGATGGAGTTAGGTCGGGGCGGCGGAGGGTCGAGGAGAGGGTGGCTGTCGGCAGGATCAAAGGGCGGTGCTCGTTGGAGGTTTGTAGGTGCAGGGCGCGGGTCGGAAGGGATAGAACGGGAACGGGAACGGGAACGGGAACGAGAACGGGAACGGGGCCAGAGGGGCGAACGATAGGGTGGTAGCAGTTGTAGGGTGGGTCGGATGGGTGGTGCAGGGGGTTCGAATGGAGCCGGGAGACCGGAGGTAGGTGGGTGGCGATGCTCGTGGGTGGAGGCGACAACGAGCAAATCTGATTTTCGCTCCACTTGCTATGCCTGTGGGTCCCTCTGCCGCGCCCTCCCCTCTAACGCCATCCACCCTCCCGCCGGTACCAATCCGCCTTTCGCTTTTCCTCGCCGATTCCGTAGCAACGTTTCCTAGCTTGGCCTCGACTTTGGCATACTTTGCCGACAGCTCGAGCATCGAGCCGTATCGAAACGCGAAACTTGGATCAACTTTCTCTCTCTCCGCTCGCATCGTTAATATTCTCGCGTTCTGTGGTCGACTGCGGTGGACGAAGGCCAAGCGAAGGTCACTCGATGGAAAAGATCCAACCAACACCGGCCGAGACACGCTGAACGAATCCTTCTTTCCCCGATCGAGAGACTTTTAGATCGATATGGCTGCTTACTCTTAATTATAGCGTAGCCAAGTATAATAATAGATAGTATTCGTTTCTACGTTGTAAATAAAGTACCGTACGCGTTCGTTTTTTAAACTTGTTAAATTAGGTATTAATCGCGTTCGAGTATGGTATTAATTTCTTGATAATCGGACGCGTTCGCTTTGCCAAGACAGTTAAATTGAGGAAGGACGAACAAGGCCACAGTTTAATTATTGGAAATCGAAATTGAACCGATACCACGCGTACGAATTATACGCCTCTTAATGGAAAATCAATTTTCACGCGAGCACGCCGACACGGCGCAACTTCCGGCGAACCGTCGAAAACGAAAATTAAAAAGCTCCATCCAATCACGACGAAAAAATGTGATTCCGACCGATCAAGGATACAGAATGTGTTAATAAAAGTCGAGAGCTTCTCTTTCAGAGTCGATTACCACAGGCAATTGAAAGGGTCGAAAAAGGATTTCGATTTCGATTTCGATTTCGATACTTGAAATCACAGATACTGTATCGCGATGCGTGTTCTATTATCGTAATCTTGACCGGACTATTGGACGTTCGATTAAATAAATTTTAATAAACCGTCTTGTTTCTATAAACCAAACACACGTGTGGGGAGAGCGATCAATTTTTTTCAACGTTTTTTCTCGTCTCTTTACAACGTATCGCCTACTTTTCACAGACTATCGACGATAGACTTTTATTAGATTTACATTTGAAACGTAACTCCACGTAACCAACTTATCAAAAGAGTATATACGTATAATGCAGAGAACTCACGGTACACGGATAATACCCAAGCGACTAGAGATTCGCCGGAAAGCTCCAAAGACACTCACCTGGAACAGAAAAACAAAGAACGTCATCGTTAGTCCAGAATCCCTCACGACCGTTCTTTCGGTCGTAACTAGTAAAAGAAAGTTGAAGAGGTCTCGTTAACCAAGAAAATCTCAAAGTGCCAATTACCCAGACGCGCCTCCCAACGATATTTAACGTAACATGATAACGTGACATAATAATTTAGCAAGTGTCGCGAATCGACCAAACTTTGCAAGGTGAAATTTTTGTTCGGAACCATCGCGTCCTATGGGGGTTGACTGTCTCCAAAACTAATACGTTTGGCAGGGGTCTGGGTTAGTCCCGGCGTAGTGCAGGAGACGGGTGGAGGGTGATCGAAACGGAGCAAGAAGTAGGCAGCAGAGCGAACGGAAGGCGAATCCGCTTCGAGTCGGAGAGGATCGCGAGAACGAATCGAGCGTGAGGCGATCGTACACGCATCGGCATCCGCAGCCGTCAAACGAGTGATGGTAATTGATTTCCACGAAGCGTCGCCGCGCGTCGCTCGTTAATCATAAATCCAAGCTCACGCCTATCCGAGTAAATTATACGCCGCGCCGCCGCGCCGCGCCGGGACGAGGAGCTGGAACGGACGAGCAACCAGTCGGCCAGATAGCTGCGGGTATCATCGATTCCCCGGACGCGGTTCAATGGCGTGGCGAAACCAACGACACTGAAAACTTTCGCCAAGGTTTATATATTCTCTAGCCTGTCGGCGCCTGCCAGGCGAAGCGCGAACCACCTGCTAATGCACCTGTTGTGATTCTGTCGATTAATGGACAAGTTACTCGGTGCATAGTCCTCGACGGGTCTATAAACGCTAGGGCCGCGGCGCCAAGCTACCTGTTTTCGCAGGTAGCATCGATCAACGTGCATCGCGTTAAGGGTAGTTCGAATAACGTCGGGAAATTTATACTACTTGGACTTTAAACGACTGCAATCGGTCGTTCGGTGTAATATTTTTCGACGATACAATCGCTACTAGATGTTAAGATAATTAGCTGGCACGGCTGACCATCAGTCTCTTTTTCTACTTATCCGAAAGTATTCCATCGTCCGACTAGGCAAAAGCCTTTTCCCTAGGCGTCGTATCGACATCGAATTTTCGAGGAAACGCGGTAAATTTCCAGTGAGAAGAGAGAGAGGCGAAAAGATGATAAACAGGCGGCACGGGGATCCAAACTGACTGATGTCTGATGGGTGTTAAAAAGGGAGTAGCGAGTCTGTCGAACGCATCGACCGATAAATTAAACGGTCGGTTGGCAATGTTCACGGCTTGACATCAAAGTGCACGAAGAGGGTGGTATTCATCGTGGAAGATGGGACGGTGGTACGGAAAGGAAGAGGGCCAGAGAGAAGGGCAAGACGGAGAAGCAACGAGAGATTCGCAAATTTCCTCGACGAGGAAAAACTTGATTACGAAATTTAGAAACGAGCGTTAAAAGGATCGTCCTGAGAAGAGGGTACCCGGCCGGCAGATTGTTATACGGCACGGCTGGAAATGAGGCGCGAACGAAACGTGACATCATCAAGAGAAGTTAATTGCAAACGACGAGATAGTAGATTATAGCGCAAACTAGCTCGGCACTTTGTGCGACCTCCGATACACCTCTCTGCCATTTGTCTCTCCTCTCCGTGGTTGCCGAGGGGTGGAAAAACAGAGGGAAAGCTTATTTTCGTGCTCGTTTTTTTCTCGAAACGGTTCAAGGAATGGGTGAGAAAGGAAAAGGTTCGGGAGGTAATAGCCGTTCGATTGGTGTCTGTACTTGTCTCGTATTTAACGAATAGTTTTTCGTTGGCGAGCAATCACAAAGCATTTTGAAGTTTCTCCTATCCGTCGGTGATCGAGTTTGTTCTCACGACGCGACGCGGCAAGGGGGCCCCATAAATTCCCGGGCGTCGAACGACGTCTGAGATTCTGATCGTTCCGGGGCAGCGCGGAGATCCATCAACGGCGGCGGCGTTTCTGGGCCACCTGGCGTCCCGTCCATCGGCCCGTTATTACTCGTTTAATAACACGTCATAATAATATGTAATTTCGCCCGGATTACCGAACAACCCCCGCTATCCCCCGTCCCGTGACCCAGCCTGGTCGTCGACGCGGAGCAAACGCGCGAATAGGTGTGTGCTTCTCTCGGAACGACAGGGGAACTCGTAACTCGGATGAATGGACGAAGAAACGCGCGGAACGTAGCGGAGAGGGTAGGGTTGGGCAGGGGGCAGGGGACAGGGTAGGGGTTGGGAGGCAGGAGGGGTTGGTACGAGAGATCGACAGCAGGCAGGCACGATGCTATCGCTACTCTTTGTGATGAGATCTGGCACAATGATACGGCCGAGGCTTCTCTCGATATACGCCCGGCGCAATACACCAGAAGACCGAACCCCCCCGTTTCTTTTTCCAAGGACCCTAGGTAAAACGCACCAGCCCCAGCCCATTTCGCTAATAAGGCGTTTCCCGAGAGCTCCGCGCGGCGCGCGTTATGAATCGACGCGGCACGGGGCCAAGCGGAAGAATCGCTGGATTCCGGAGATCAAAACTGTGGCACTGATTCGCTTCCGGGTAGTGGTGATTAATGGGAGTGGGACCGATGCACGCGGATGCTACCAGTTGTACGGTTTCTCTTTTTTCGTCGAACTAGGATCCTCTCTTTTTTCTCTGTGGATTGATTTGACCTGTGATCGGTAATGGGGTGGCATCCAGCTTTTACCAGCCGGCGTTATTACCGCTGCTATCACTCGCTGATTCACGGCGCGGGCCCCCGATAATTCCAATTCCAGGGAGTCGTGTGTTTCGCTCGAATCCCCGGCTATCCCGGATTCCAGAGCCGCGGCAAGAGTTCCCAGGAACGATTCTATCGGTGTTTGCTTGAAATACTTCCGGCGATAGTATCGCTGCATGAACTTTACCCTCTTAAATTCGAGCGCGCGATACGCCGGGGTGCAGCGCCTGGTCAACTTTCGAAAGGTCGTTTCGCTTTTTACGATCGCGAATACTACAAGCGTTGCTTCGTGTATTTCGTCGTCTATATTTTCCAACAACAGAATGTTTAAAAAGATATGTCGGGAATAAAATTTTCCCAAGTTTGCTCTTGTATATTAGATTGGCAAAGGTGCGTCGAACGTGATGGTAAAGCATTAAAAACAATGGAATTGCGTTCCTTCGAAGGCGAACGATTCGAGCCAATATAATGGTGGCGTTTATTGTAGATTTATTCCGCGGTGGTTCCGAGTCGTCGTAATATTGTAATCTTAGTGCATCGCGAGAATCGCGGATTCATTACCGGAATGTCCATCGGGGTTGGCCGTCGGTCGGGAAGGATCCATCAGCGTGGCGTGCGCGTGTATGTGGCCGGGCGGGCGCATAGACGCGCGAGAGAGCTCAGGGATAAACGATAGCCGTAGCATTCGTTCTTTAGTCAAACCTCCGCCCCTTTTCAATCGAGACTTCAAACGGTGGAGCGTGGAATCATGATTGGAACCGGCCGGCTGCTAAGCAAGGGCTGCTGCTGCCTGGCCCCGTTAGTTCGAACAGCGTGTCCGCTCGGCTCGGCGTACGAGGGTGGGAGGGCCGGGGGGCGACGGGGTAGTAACCCCCGGGGGCGGTTCTCCGGCAGCATCCCCACGATCCTCATCCTCCGTTCGTTCCGCCGACGTCGTACCCCGCCGCCACCGTCTCCTCCACGAGTCTCAACTCATGATGAAATTCCTAGCATTCAATCGCAGCACCGGCCGCAACTACCCACATAAAGCGAGCGGGAGAGGACCAGGATCGAGGAGGACGAGGAGCTAGCGAACACAGGGGGAGGCTGGTGGACGAGGTGGACGAGGTGGAGGAGGCGGTGGAGAAGAGAGGAGAAGAGAGGAGGAAAGAGAGGTACGAGGAGACGGGTTGTCGATGGGGTGGAGGTTGCTCGGCTGTAGAGAAGAGCGAGTCAGTGTTGGAGCAAGCTATCGCACCGGGCACCAGGATCCTACCGGGTCCCGACACACCGTGGCCAACGATGTATTCCTGACCACCCACGAAGGATGAACGTCGACCGGGTGGAGTGGACCAGCTGGTTCGTTCTATGCTCTATGCGCGCTCGCGATCGCGCTTCGGATCGCGTTCGAGGTACGCGCTGGAATTCAAATACAGTCGTTGGGGAGCGACTGCGGGGGTTGCTGGGCTTTCCGGGCTAGATAGGTTTCCGCCGAGATTGGAAAATACGATCGATCATTCAACCTTCCCCGAACGTCCCGCCCGACCGTCTCTTCTCTTTTCTTTTCGCTTCTATCATCCCCAAGTCCTTCTATCGCGTTACGAATTCTTGATCGAGGAATCTTGACGGTTTCTCGACGATGTAACAAGCGCCTGGCTTGAACGGTAATACGTACACGTAACGACTCTGTCGTGTGAAAAATCTACAAAACTAAGAGAACAGGTGCCTACGCTCCGTTGTAGTAGACGCAGTTGGTGGTTCACGGAAGAAACGTTACCGGTTATCAAAAGGTCCACGCTTTAGCGGTTACTCGACCAGAGATTCAAAGTTCATGTTCGCGCAAACTTTGTCTTACTGGATTAGGAATTGCGCGGCGTTGACGTTGTCCTGTCTCTGGTATATGCCATAATATAGATATCTCTGGGAGAACTGCGCTCGAGTTCGGTACTAGTTCGGCTATAACAGGTTCGTAGTTTGATCGTAACTCGATCGCACGCTCGTTGGCAATCGCTCGCCTAGTTTCAAACTTTTACAAATACTCGTTTGCGATGGATGTTTAGTCCATAGAAGAAACGAGCACAATGGAGGAACGGATCCGAAGAATGCGACGAGCCAGCAACGTGTCCGGTGACGCGATAGATGCTGGTAACCAGAACCGAGAAAACATTGATCCGGATCGTTAGGCGACAACCTTAAACATTTGCCCTGCAGGCTGTCGCGACACGTCGGCCCACCTCTCGGAGACGCGTACACGTCGGCCGTCTGGGTAGAATGCGTTTGGACAGGTACAAGACTGTGGCATACGTGGACGGAGCAGGCTCGGGCTGGAATTCAAATACAGTCGAGGGGGCAAACGGGGTGGCAGAGCGGGCTGGGATAGAGGGTGAGCCGAGATTGTAAAATCGGATCGATCTCCCTCTGCTCGTTTCCCTGTATTTCTCTCTTCGCATCCTCCGTCCTTCTCCGCTGTCGAGCGCACCTCCTGCAGCGGCTCTTGCCGCGCGTCCTCACCCTCGGTTCCTCCTCCGGCCTGTCCGGTATAAATACCTTCCTATCATATTCCGACAGAAGGGAGGTCGATATGACAACGCGTCAGTCTGATGTGGCCAGAAACGAGGAGTTCCATATACCGTGCGGCGGCCACCACCGATGGTTTTGTCATTGAAAAGGAATTTCTTGCTATTCTTTTTTACCCCCTACGTGCGTCGTCGTGTTCTCCCCCGACCCTGCCGGCGACCGGTTCCCTTTGCCGCGGATCCATTTGCGGTGATTTCAATCCGCGGCGAACGGCGTTCCAGTTTAAGGATGGACCGGGAAGTTGCCTGCTGCTGGATACGCTGCTCCTCGTTCACGCTCGCTCGAGGAGACCGCGATGTGATTACACATACCGCCCCCCGTCGCTCGTAAGAGCCTTAGGAGAGTTTCGGATTTTAACGGATGAAAGCTTTCGCGAATTACCGTTCGCGCGGGCCTCGTGTCGTCGTCATTCCTCTACGTGTCCCAGTAGTAATTCGACAGAGTGGAAGAACCGGGACGAGCGACGGACCAACGACTCCCGTCGCGTTCTTCCCCGAGCATTCGAATAGCGCGCGAAACGATACTTTTTTAATATTCCACGATTGGAGAGCGCGCGCGTACCTTCCTGACCAGGAGTAATTCCCTTTCCCAGCGGTCATCGAGATCGAGATACCCCGAACGTCGAGCGTCGAGCGTGCTTTTCGACAAAATATTCGTATAACGCGGCCAAGTTGTATTATGGCTGGCACCGAGTCGAGCGTCGGTTGGAAGTTGAGAAGTCTTTGGTGTCAGCAACAGCAGCCTCGTGCGCCCGCCCGCCCCTGCCCACCCCCGCGTTCTCTCTCTCTTTCGTCCCTTTCCTCGCCAATGAACTCGCTCAGTTGTTCACGGTGGGATCAGGTAATTAGTTACGTAGCCGTGAGCCTTGTACCGTGGCGAGCCCAGGGCAGACCGAACCTCTCCGTCTACGAGCAACACCGGCAACAACAACACCATCAACCGACAACTACAACCGCCGGCGTCATTCTCCGGCCAGCCACCGACGAACGAGCTGCCAACGGCCACCGGTTTCCATTTGTCACGTTCGCGGACTCGCCCGCTACAAAGCCCTGTCCACCAAATTTCCACCCACCTTCTCCCGATGGAAAATCGTCACCCCCTACCGCAACGTTGGAGAAGATCGCGACAACTGGCCGAAGAACCTTTTCCCTCGATCCTTGCTTCGAACTCGAGGAACTCGATGGAACACTTCGAGCTTTCGTTTTTCTCAACTTAACCGTAACGAGTAAATTTGCGGAACGACGCTTCAGATAGATAATTATCATAGTCGTCCGATCAATAGCGTACGATCGTTGAATGCGCTAAAACGGTAGATGCAGAGCATCGGTATGCAATTCGAACAGGTTCCGAGGCTCGGAGACGACGGTCCTTGGCCCCACGGAATGCGTTATAGATTCAGAAATCACAGTCGATCGGCGAGTCCGATCCGTTTTACCAGTATTCGGCGGGCGTCTCTCTCTTCGAACCAGGTTCGAAACGAGGACATTCCGCGGCGTTGGGTTCTCGGGGAACTTGTGCAGAACGTTTAATTGAATTCTCGCTCGTCGGACGATCTGACCGGGCTTTTGAAGCGGTTCCAGGACCGCGCAGACGTCGCGGCGCGACGACGCGATGCTGTCCGCAGGGTGAAACGAGCGACGTCTCGAAACCCCAACGACGAAGATCAAAACAAATTGGCTTTGGCCAGGCTTCCGGGAGTACGGTCCTAGGGGTGGACCGCGACGACGACGACGAGGGGTTTACTCTTAATATTTGTAAGGTTTTCGTCTTTTCGGGGGAGAGGAAACGAGGGGGGGATTCGCGTCCCTCGAGTATCGCTGAAAATACGCAAATCCCGGATTAGAGACGAAGGGTGAGAAACGCGAGATCATCTTCTTTTCCCGGTTTCTCGGCGATTCCGGCGCAAACGTTTGTTACACTCCGCTCGTTCGGCGACGAGTTCGACGGAATTCGAGCGACGCGAACGAGGATAGAGAAAGCGTAGATGACGATGACGAGGAGGACGTGGAACGACCATGGAAGGAATTAATTAACGAGTGATGCCGCGATGCTTGATCCACACTCGCAATCCCGAACGCGGCTGGCTCGATGATTCTTGTGACGCGTACTACTTTGACGATTCGATCGTTCATTCGTGGGAAATCGGATTGAATAATTAACGAGGCGAGCGTGGGCCACGATGTCGCTGCGAATTTCTACGCGTCGAGTACAGAGACACGGAAGAATTCGAGCCAAAAAAAGTTCCAATACACGTTTCTCTTATTTTAACGCAATTTCAATTCTGCAACGTAATTTACAGTAACGTCTACGTTATATCCGTCAAGGTACACCAGATATTCTTCTCTATTACAAATTGTTACAACAGTAGTCGAGTTGATGATAGAATTACGCCCTCGGGTGAGCCTTTGTAGTGGTTGGCAAGTGCTTCGTTCTTCGCTCGAGAATACAAGGGAACGAGGAGGAGATGGGATATTCGGATGTTGTCCCCCCCAAAAAACTGTATAGTATTAGATATTCTGATTTTAAAATTTGTATCCCATATACGTCGAGTTGCCAAAAAAATTGTACTCTTATACCCCTTTTCACTACGTTTCTAGTCGTGTGCGGAAACACCGTTGTTTACGAGAAATCGGTAAGCGTTCCCGATTCTAATTGCGGTAACAAGTGTTTGGAAGGCGGTACGCGAGTATCGCGGGTAACAAAGTCGGCGCGAATAAAGGGAAGAAAGGGTACGGTCGCGCGAAAGTATTCGATAGAAAACGGGGGAGGCCTGGTCGTTCCGGCGAAAGAACCGCGGCCGCGTAATGGCTGCGTTGATTGTTCGGTGGCGCGTTTCGCGGGCCGACGTTAAAACACAAATTAGTGACCGCGTGAATGACGTTAACGCTGCCACGAGTCTGTTCGTGCAGCTACTTTAATTGCTGCTACAATGCTCGTTTTATATTTCTTTCGCGTTGGCTCGCCCCCGTCCCGCGCCCCCTCTATTCACAAATCTTTTTAATAACGAGTCAACGTCGCCCGGCGTTTCTCGTTGCCCATTGAATTGCACCTCCTCGAGCGAACACAGCCTTTACGAAGCAGCTCCGATGTGCTGGCTACGTTGACACGTTTGATACGCCATGGCAATTAAGTTGTCGCACTTTCTGCTCGCGACCACCGCGCGTTTCCCTTCCCCGTGGGAGGGAAAACTCGATGGTGACGGAGGAGGAAAGGAACAGGAAAGATTAAGCAGCGGGGGTTTTAACGGGCGAGGACACTCTCGCGGAAAAACACTGGCCCCGCGCGTTCGAGTTTCACGGTGATCGATAACCAGGCTACCCCGGTAAGGGCTCGTTCAATTAGTTCGGTAATTATCGATTCCCGGGCATAATTGACTTACTCTTAATGCAGAATTCGTCCCGTCAAACGGAACCGTTCCCCGATAGCCGCGAACGACGCATATTTCGCGGCGCTTTTCCACCCCCAGCCCGTCGCCGCTCCTGTTCCTTTTCTCCCCGAACGCGAAGCACTGCTTCGCGATTGTTCAAAGGAAACCCCCGGCATGTTTGCCCGGGAACGATGGTTCGCATCATCGATGCCATATTTAATTCCGTCGGTAATTGAACGAGAGTCCTCGAACGCGGGTCGTTAACCCTACCTTTTTACGTATTAAAGACGCTCGTCGAGGTTTCGTTTGATTCCTTCGCCGTCCTCCCTGTTCATCGGTTCGCGATTTCTCTACCGGTCGTGTAATGCTGAATTTTAAATCGTAAGTCTCCACCTCAAGGACGGGACGCAACTTCTTTGCTGTCCTCGAGAATTTGCATTCCCAGGCGTTGCTTCTGTTATTTATACGGCTTTTATTTTAATAAGACACCGGTATTTCGTTTTACTTTATTTATTACGATCGTTTAATTCAATCTTAATCGTACAACGGCTCTACGTATTTTGCATTCATGATTCCTCAACATGGATTACACGTACATACGTACGTAATTTACAGTTACTTTTAACAAGTTCTATAATAATTATTTGGAGACGAGCGTTAAAACGACTTTTCTATTAAGGCGAAGGTACTTGTAAAAATTATATCCCTATTATATTTTTATGCTACATGATTCGATAGTGTTGTTTATATCGTGGAAGAAACGCAGTCGCGACCGCGAGTATTCAAAATACAATCCCTGGCGCTGAAAACCTTTAGGGGTTAGATAACTCTAAAATTTTGAAAAATTCGCTTTTTGGTTTTTGGCTTAAATAATAGTTTGAAGCCTTAAAATCATTATGCGAAAGGTCCCAGTGTCGGAGTAATGTCTTTGCTGAAAATTTAGAGCCTCGAACAATGACGTATATCTGCGTATATCAAACTTTAAATGCATTTTCCTCGGAACTATGTTCTACAAAACGGTGTGCAGAATTACTCGAGTTCTAATTAATCAATCGCTTTGAAAATTTACAGTTATCTTTACTATTATATTTATTAAGCATTGACGATCCGTTTTTTTTTAAAATTGTCTAATAATTCTGCAAAATATTAGTAATAAAAACTCGATTTTTGATAAAATTCGATTTTAGGTTTCAAATATCTGCCATATTGTTCATTTTTATACAAATTGAAATGTCTCTTCGTCAATGCTAAGGACTTTTATCATAGTTAATGGAATATTTCGACATTTTACCATAATCCTGCACACCAGTTAGGCATCAAGAAATGAAGTGGCTCGGGAACATAGCGCTGTGTAGGCTTAATTATAAATATTTTTTAAACATTGCCAAGGGTGTTTTCAATATTTGTTATACCTAAATACAGTGCAAAGTCTCAGGATAATTGACTGCTTACTTTCTCTTCATTGTAGCTTAAAGAATTGCCTTGTTTTCCATACCGCTAGAGTTACCTAACCCCTTAAGAATACCAACGTAAGTAGAATGACCGCGTAATGGGCAGACGCGTCGGCCAAGTAGTCGACCGTACGCGCGTACCCAAGGAACTTTCAAAGAAACGAGACGTACGGAAGAATGTTATTATTTATTCTGCTTCGCGTACAATGGATGAATTGCCACTTTATACCGAGCAAAGTACTCGAAACTCTCCACCCGAATAATTCACTTCTTTTCAACACCAGCAAAGAAAGTGTCGGACGATAGTTGCTTGGTTTCGAGGGGCACGTAATCCGATGAAATTACAATAGAATCGAGTGTGCGTTTGCATACCTAGAGACATACTTGGAGATTAGAGACTGTGGCGTCGCCTCTCATGCTCTCACAAGCGCTCGAACGACTTCCCAATATCCCAGTTGTCTAAGGCAGGGCCTGCTAGAAAGCCTTACTGATGAGTCCACTAGCAGGCCCGGACGAAACGCGCCCCCTCTTTTCCTTTTGAATCCTACAAAATTCTCTTGAGATCCTATCCGTAGCAGAGTAGCGCCACAAGACTATTTTTCTATGCTCTCTTTTTCAACGGGGGAAATATAGCAGTTTGAATAGGATATTTTCTCGGAGAGGGGATTTCTCGAGTAAAACAAGGATATTTACGAATCGTTCGGTCGCGGTTAGAGACGCAAGGATGCAGTGTAAGCAAGCAGGAGAGAGAGAGAGGGGGGGCTGGATTTGCAGGGAACTTAACGAGAACGCGGTCGCGTAACGAGTGGTAGAGGAACGGATTTTGACCCGGTGCGACGGTGCAGTTCGCAGGAGACAGCGATGATCTCGCGCAACGAGAACGCATAGATTGGAAAACGGAAGAAAAAGAAAGCGGAAAATCGGAGATAATCGCGAGAGCTCGTCTGTGGTGAGTTCGAGCGAGCCGGTGGACCGTGGCTGCGCACAGTTTCGCGATAAAAGCGCGAGCTTTTTTCCTCGGGCGCACGGTCGGATGGTCGGATGGTCGGATGGTCGGATGGTGGGTTGGCTACGGGTCCCCCTGTGTCGCGCTAGCGTTCTCTCGTTCCCTTAATCCCCCAATCAGCGCCGGTCTGACCAGAACACGTCGAGCCAGAAAGCGGCCGTTTGCCGAATTAGCGGAACCCGAATCCTCTGGCAAATGCAAATGGTCGTGCAGGTGGTTTCATATTCCAAGGGTTGGTTGGTCTCCCGGTCGGGTCGATGGGCGGCGGTGGTTCGACGTAGGGGGTGTCTGGAAGTCTCGCTCATTAGCGGCGACACAGCGCCGTGGCTCAGCCCCGCCGCTACCAACGTCACCAGCAATTCTCTCGCTAGGCTCTGCGACCGAGACAGCCGATCCCTGGTATCCTTTTACCCGCTCCTGCTAAACCATCGACTCGCGCGAAACCAGGATCTTTCGAATCGTACATTTTTCGCAAACATACCTACGAAAGAACGACTGTGTCGTATACAGGATAATGAAACGAAACACGCAACCCCACAGCACGTGATGTCGATATACAGGGTGTTCAGCTACCTCTGGGAGAAATTTTATTGCGGGATTCTAGAGGCCAAAATAAGACGAAAATCAAGGATACCAATTTGTTCATGGAGGCTTCGTTAAAAAGTTATTAACGTTTAAAGTTCCGCCAGTACTGAATTTTTTTCTCGAAAATACGCAAGATTTCGGGGGTATGTCTGTTCACCGAAAATGATTGTAATTGACCCCTGCAACCAAAAATAGTTTTTTCAGAACGATTTGAAATTTTTTTTTTCCGTCGAAAAATTTCACACCTTCTCGAATTTTTTTCTCGAAAGTGCGTAGGAATTCGAGGGTATGTGTAATGACCAAAAATGATTGTAATTGACCCTCGCAACCGAAAATAATTTTTTGAGAATGATTTGAAAATTTTTTTTTTCACCCAAAAATTTCAGCACCTATCCGATTTTTTTTCTCGAAAGTGCGTAGGAATTCGAGGGTATGTGTAATGACCAAAAATGATTGTAATTGACCCCCGCAACCGAAAATAATTTTTTGAGAATGATTTGAAAATTTTTTTTTTCACCCAAAAGTTTCAGCACCTATCCGATTTTTTTTCTCGAAAATGCGTAGGAATTCGAGGGTATGTGTGATGACCAAAAATGATTGTAATTGACCCCCGCAACCGAAAATAATTTTTTGAGAATGATTTGAAAATTTTTTTTTTCACCCAAAAGTTTCAGCACCTATCCGATTTTTTTTCTCGAAAATGCGTAGGAATTCGAGGGTATGTGTAATGACCAAAAATGATTGTAATTGACCCCCGCAACCAAAAATAATTTTTTCAGAACGATTTGAAATTTTTTTTTTCCGTCGAAAAATTTCACACCTTCTCGAATTTTTTTCTCGAAAGTGCGTAGGAATTCGAGGGTATGTGTAATGACCAAAAATGATTGTAATTGACCCCCGCAACCGAAAATAATTTTTTGAGAATGATTTGAAAATTTTTTTTTTCACCCAAAAATTTCAGCACCTATCCGATTTTTTTTCTCGAAAGTGCGTAGGAATTCGAGGGTATGTGTAATGACCAAAAATGATTGTAATTGACCCCCGCAACCAAAAATAATTTTTTCAGAACGATTTGAAATTTTTTTTTTCCGTCGAAAAATTTCACACCTTCTCGAATTTTTTTCTCGAAAGTGCGTAGGAATTCGAGGGTATGTGTAATGACCAAAAATGATTGTAATTGACCCCCGCAACCGAAAATAATTTTTTGAGAATGATTTGAAAATTTTTTTTTTCACCCAAAAGTTTCAGCACCTATCCGATTTTTTTTCTCGAAAATGCGTAGGAATTCGAGGGTATGTGTAATGACCAAAAATGATTGTAATTGACCCCCGCAACCGAAAATAATTTTTTGAGAATGATTTGAAAATTTTTTTTTTCACCCAAAAATTTCAGCACCTATCCGATTTTTTTTCTCGAAAGTGCGTAGGAATTCGAGGGTATGCATAATGACCAAAAATGATTGTAATTGACCCCCGCAACCGAAAATAATTTTTTGAGAATGATTTGAAAATTTTTTTTTTCATCCAAAAATTTCAGCACCTATCCGATTTTTTTTCTCGAAAGTGCGTAGGAATTCGAGGGTATGTATAATGACCAAAAATGATTGTAATTGGCCCCTGTAATCAAAAATAATTTTTCCAGAACGATTTGAAATTTTTGAATTTAATTGTCAATAACTTTGACGAAACCTCCATGAACAAATTTGTATTCTTGATTTTCATCTTATTTTGGCGTCTAGAATCCTCTATTAAAATTTTTCCCAGGGGTGGCCGAACACCCTGTATATATTCGATTTCGCATTTACACTTTTAGTCTCACATGGAATCGGTTGCATTCGTTCTACCGGCTCGTCACTTGTTTCTTAAGCGGCCGACCCCGGCGACACACCTATCGTTATCTTTTCCCGAGTATAATGTAACGGGCTGAAAATATTTAAAGAATTGCAATCCCATTTTTGGAGACGAGTCTCTTCGGGGACGAGTAAACGGGCGAAGAAACCGAGACTTGGATGCTCGAATTGATCCGCGTGGCAAGAGTGTAAGAGTCGATAGAGCGATCGGTGCTGATGGACAAGGGGGCGTGTGGAACTGCGCGAACAACCATCAACCTCCAACGCGCGTCCTACGTGCCGGAGGGTGGAAAAGGAAAACCGGCGCCGTACGTGCACCCCGAAAAAGAAAATGGCGGGTCCACGGAGCTATCGCGTGCGCGCCTGTGTCCTTCTCTTTCCATTCGGCCGGCTTTGCCATCGCGCCTTTCTTACAAAATCTCTCCCCCATTAACCGACGACGCTTCCCTTTCTTTTCTTTTCTTAAAACTTTTCTCTGTTCCTCTCTCTCTCGCGCTGTTCAACCGAGTATGTAAATCGTGCGTGCGTGCGTGCGTGCGACGGAATCGTGTGTCACGGTGAATTGAACTCAAGCTCGACCGAGTAGGTGTTTTCGAAGCGACCCGTAACTTGGTCGCGCGAACAGGAAGCCACGAAGAAACTGTTTCTTTTTGTAAAATGCTTACTTCGATGCTGATTATCGAGTTTTAAAAGTTCTTTATCTTTTATCAATCTCCGTACACATAAACGAACAGGAAGATAGCTCGATCGATTATCGCATGGATCTGCGTAAAACTGGCTACTGTAAAATACCTCCTGCAACCCTGTTTGCGAACATGCTGCACCGTCCCCGCGATTACTTTCTTCCCTTCTCGCTAATCCACGAGAGAATAATCTCGCGGGCGGAAATCAGTGTTCATCGAGGATCTTCGTTCCAGCGGAATGAAAATCGAAACGGTTAAGCCGTAGTCCGACGATTTTCCTGGTCCCCCATTGTTGATCGGCCCTCCTCTCTCTCCTTATTTCGCCGTACTCGTTTTCCAGCCACGGTTGCGAGCGCGTGCACTAAACGAGACCTTAATATACCGCAACGAACACCCGCTCGTCATTGTTGAACGGACGCTGCACGCTGATCGTGGTTGTTCTTTTCGGTATGCACACAAGTAACGCCGCGTTTAACGTCGCAGATTTTCGATCCATAAGATATTCCGCGATGGACCATCCGCATCCCCTTTACCCCTCTCTGTCGTTCGACGATGCTTGCTTACGAAAGCCATAAACGTGGATTTCCGCTACGTCGGCTGGTTTGCCTAGAGGGTTGACAACCCTCCCTTCGATCTCGCTTCTTCAGGACGAAATATCGAATGTGGAACGACCGGGGGTGGGTGGTCCTTAATCGACTGCCATTTTTCTCTTCCTTTTTTATTGAAACACCAGGGCGGAGGGCGATTAGATTTTTACGTAGGTAAAGATTAATATTAAGTTTTTACAGAGAGCTCCTAGAAGATATTGCATTTGCCGATTTAATAAGAAAGATTTTCATAATTTCCAATTAAAACTGTCGAAAATATTGGAACCCTCGGGCGTTCCGCGCGTAATAAATGAAAAAAAACTCTAGCCGCGAAAAGAGGGTAGCTTCAATCTCGTTCGACGTAACAGCACGGCCCAAATTCGCTCGACCTCTTTTTTACCTTCATCGCTGTTACACTCTGCACGGGCCATAAAAGCAAAACTGCCCAAGCGCGGCTGGTTACAAGCGTTTTAAAAAAATATCGTCCGCAGTTACAGGTATTTCGTGATAACGTTATCGCGTTTCCATCAACATTTCAACAGAACACAGAGAAAAAAAAAAAACCCGGAGGAAGCTCCGACAGGAAAATTGCAATGCGTAAAGTAAAAGCCTTTGCCGGGGCCACTCGTTTGGGGGAATGGCTGTACGGGGGAGGGGAGAGATGGAGTTTTCTTGCTCGGTTCTATTCTCTCTCTTGCACCGGTTGATGCACGCGCGTATCCTCTGTCGAAGTGTCTTTCCTTCTCTCATCTGGTCTCTTTTCGGTTGCCGCTTTACTAAATGTTCGCGTTTCAAACAATACCCAGGCTACTCTTGCACCCTCGCGCTCGCACACGCGCTCGCCCTGATACGAACACCTCCTCCCTCTCTCGGCCCCGTTCTGTCACTGCCTATCTACCTTTTCGCATCAACCCAGCCAGCCAGCCAGCCATCCCTTCGCGGCGTTTTTCATTACTGCATCCGAGGCCCCCGTTGTTCTCGTCCGAAGGGGCCACCGAGTTTTCTTTCGACGACTGACACGTGTCGCGAATATTGGCTCGAGGAACCGAGGAACAGCGCCGACCGTCCTCGACGAAACCGATCCCTTTTCCCTTTTATTTATCAATTAAATACAGACATGGAAAACGATCGATTTGCAAACGTCTAAACTACCGCGAGAACCCACCGGCGGCCATCAAGGTGGCGGAATCGTTAACGAGCACGATTTAATTCATTCTCGTGCTTCGAACTGTCTCGAGTTCCCGTATGCGCGTCGCCAACTACGGGAAAAGAATCATTTAGCCGACCGCTGGTGAAGCATCGTAGGCATTACACGTGTACGTAACGAACCTACCGGTTCAAGTGAAATATTACAAAAGCCGGCACGAGGGCTTTTTCGTTCCAGCAGGGGGAGACTTTCCGTTTGCGAGCCACTTAAATGGCCGAGGAGAGCGGTAGGGTGGTATATGCATTACAACCCCCTATAAAAAGAGTCCTGCGTACGATAACGAAACCGCAGCAAGCTGTAAATCCCCAAAGTAATCTCCGTGGAGTGCCGTATCCATACATTACACGCTGATATAGCTATTCACCGACGCCGATTTTCGATCAACGATCGATAGCATCGGTATTCCAAGGAGAAGTAACGCCGGAGAAACCGAAACGAAATACGAAGGACGAGGGATCTTATTGGAAATACTGTAAAACGATTCGAACTTTAGTTATTGCGAAACTTGAAGCGTTTTCTGAATTTATTATGTATAGTCCGGGCCGCACTATAGCGAGGTCGTAAACTCGAGTGAGTGTCAAAGTTTACACGTTTCATTAACAGAAATACAAGTAGCTAAGGGCCGTACGAAGAAATATTTTATCTAGTGTCGTCATTTTTAAAAAGCCATTTTCAGAGGTATCGTAACAGGTAAAGGACTTACTCAAGTCTTTAATATCTTAATTTACCTGCTTATAATTTATGCATGTAGAAAATGAACAAAGGTAGTGCAGTTACGCCTCAAGCAAGACGTCATGTACGGCCCTAAATGCCGCAGCAGGAGTCGGTCCCAACCCTCAAGAGTTTAGTTTACGACCTATATTTTGGCCCGGACTATACGAAGAATGTACGATACGATAATCGTCCCGAGAAAGGTCGATTAAAAGCGTGGTATCGGTGCGCGCGAACGACTATCTCGCGTCTCGAACGACCAAACACTGATCTATGCAGCTTCGAAAACTATTTGAGTCGCCCTCCTCCTCCTCCTGCCCCCTGGCCCCTGGCCCGCCGACTCCGGCAGCGCCTCCGCCACCCCCGCGGAGGCCGGATGTCAAGGTCGCACGACTTTTGGTACGCAAACGAGTGGCCACGGGGCGGAACTCGCCGCGCACGATGACAAATAAACTGCGAGCCGTGCGCCGACGGTTTAATCCGTTTATCCTGCAGTTATAAACGATTGAGCAGGAGTAATTTCATTCTGTGGTTTTGGCTTTCGCACCCGACAGCTTCGCGTCAGTCCTCTCCTCTTCTCCTCTTCTCTTGTCTCTCTTTCTCTCTCTCTCTCTCGATCGTTGGCGGGATCCGATCGTCTCTCCTTCTCCGACTATCGCGTACTCTGTTCGCGCCTATGTCCCTTGCCCCGTGAAAATTGCACGAGGAACTTCTGAAAACCGCATATCGAATTTTTACGTAGCGTCGTTTTTTGTGTGTTGTTCGCCACTCGAGCGTTTTCAGGCGCTCCAGAGGAAATGGCTCCGATGAACACGCTGCTCGATATATATGTGGATATATATACATATATATATACACATCCCTGCAACTATGTCTCGTTATTTACAGCTGGATGATACGAAACGTAGCTCGACGGAGCAATCGATTCAACGGGATGAAACGATGGCTCCAAGATTTTCTGGGAACCGTTTCAAGAGATTCTGGTCTGGTTTCTCGAGGGCAACTCTCGATTCTTCGACGAAGTTGAGTTTTAATTTTTCAGCGATACGAAAGTAGATGGTAAAGTTATTTAAGGGAGAAAGAAACTCTGATTAAAACGAGTATCAGGGACTCGGTTAAATGCACCGACGCATCTCTTCGCGGTAGTAATCGATGAGGATTCGTAGATCCGAGGATCGCGGGAAAAAGGAAGCGTAATTTACTCGGGCAACTTCTCGTAGACGGTCCTGGCGGTCCTCTCTCATCCACTTTGCAAGGCTTCCCATTCTATCCAATCTCGATGCTCTATCAGTTTCCCATACACGATTTCGTCTCATGGACTCGATCCTGTAATCGATTTAAGTCTGCCTTTGCCGCGCACTGTTATTCCGTATTGCGGCCCTCCCTTGCCCGCCGTGCCGCATCCTTTCGTCCTATTCCGAATCCAAAGATCAAGAATGCCTCTCGAACACGGCCAAGAAAATTTCCCGGTTCGATGCAGTCTAGCATCGTTGTCGGATCTCACCATCGATTCTCGAGAAAATTAGTAAAACACTGTACGCGTGCACGTGCACGTGCGTGTGCACACATCAATAGGCGGGCAATCGGACGATTTCAATGGAACGAGAACGGCAAAGAGCAGGTCCTCCCCCATCGGACCGAACCGTTTCATAGAATTCCACGAGCATCCAAAGGATATTGGCAAGGATACGTAATCCGGCGTGATCCAAGATTCGCAAAGTTTGCCAATAGGCCTTGCACGGTGGCGCGGTTTCGAGCGTCACCATGATTCTCGCAACGGAGAAGGAGGGAATAGCCCGAGATGGGCTGGACGGGGCTATCTCGTATCTCGTATCTCGTATAATAAAAGCCGGGGAGACCCGTTGGCTTTGTGTACGTGGCCGAGGGTCCTGACGTCGGGGACGCCAGGCTGCCAGGGGGGGAAAGAGTAGAAAAAGGGGGCAGGAGAGACAGAGCGCGGAGAACCGGCAAGGCAAGGTGGAAAAAAAGAGAAATTAAGGGGGTATTACGAGTCCGACGGTTTGGAAAAATCGTATCTTTGAATGTGGAAAGTATACCGTTGAAATTTTCCAACGTATTCGTATCGAGAAAAGACCATTAAGAAGAAAGTAACCCCGCAAGGTAAGGAACGGTAAAAACACCAGGAAAGAAACGAGCGCGTAATGAAATACGAAAAGCGAGGGAAGAAAAGAACCGAGAAAAAAAGATTCGCTGCGAAGAAAGCAACGGGAGGATCGGAAAGCACGGGCGGGAGTTTGGCCTTGTCAAGAGGGCCGGAGTCGCAGGAAAAGGAACGAGGAGAGAGCGAGCGAAATGGTAAGGAAAGACGACGGAAGGGACAACCGACGGGAGGAGACGACAGGGAACACGCTATGGATGCTGAAGAGAGTCTCGTTCCAATATACTAAGAGCGGATCCGCAAACCCACAGCCGACGCGACGGCCAGTCCCCCGCTGTTCGGCGTCGCTGTTGCTCGCCGCCTGTCGCTGCTGGTGCTTGCTTCCACCATTGTTGCTGCCGCTGTTACTCTTACCGTTCCACCTAGCTTCTCCTCCAGCTCTTCCTCTTTCTTGCTCCCGCTATCCCCCGTCGAGCGTCCTCTCATTGTGCACGGCAGCCCATTTATTTACGTTTCTGGAACTTTTTAATCCGATGAGATAGCCGGCTGCTCTCGGTTTCCTTAATTTCGTCGGGACACTCCAGTTTGGCTTCCAAATAACGCCGGCGGACTCCTCGCTTCGGAGGATATTATGCCAGTTCGGAATACGCATTAATTTATTTATTTATTTACTTAACGGGTGGACACCCTTCGTTGTAAATAGAAATAATTGCCACCGAGAGTGCACCGAGTATTTAACGAGCACGTTCCAAGCGGAAGCGATACAACTAAAAATCCTACGTTTCTTTATTAATATTTTAATTCGGTTCTTCGTGAAGTTAGCCTACCGAAATAAATTAGACAAGAGCGGCGTTGGGCTTGGGAGGGTATCGTAATTTTTCTCGATAGAAGCGTTGCTCGCGACGGAGTTTATCGTTCGGAGCGACGACAAGAAGCGGTTCCGCTCGGACACCTCGCGAACGTCTCGATTTTATCGCCGATCCACCGCTGGCTCGTTTGTTTTCTCGTCGGTTGATTCGCGATGCTCGAACGTCCCGATGTTCTTCTTCTCCCGCAGCGTTCGGTTTCTTTATCCAGCTGCGGACCACGGTTTTATTCATTTACACGCCGCCTCGAGGTGGTGGCCCGGTGCGCTCGGCCGTTGGAACCGTGCCAAGAATTCCGCGATGGGATCGCGAATTGATTCGATTGGCTTTGCTCGCGAGGCTGTGTGTCTTGTTCGAGGTCTTTCGCGCCAGCGTTTCGGAAGCTTCTTTCTTTCCGCCGAGCCGTGAAACCGACGTTCGTTTATACTCCCCTTGATCGATTCCGAGTCTCGACGCTTCCACTTTTGTCCTCCGGTACGATCGAATTAACTATTCTCCCGTTTCGATGGGCGAAAAGGAATAATAATCGTCCGTAGCCGGTTGTACCGGTCTTCGTAACAGGGTCGATTCGTCTTGATGTCGGCGAACGTCTGTCTCGTGGAAGTCCGCGTGCGTGTCGTCGTACTGCGGGTAAAACGGCGCGGAGAGAAGTTGGCAGGAACGTCGTAACAATGCAGGGCCAGTCGGTCGGTCGGTATGATGTGGGGAAATTCCGTGGAAGTTGGCGCGCTCCGAAACTCCAAAACTAGCGGCGAAGTTATGAACTATTTCAATGAGTTTACCGGAGTTGCTCGCTCGTTGGCGGTTAGTTGATTACCCTGGCCTCTCCAATTTGCGAATTTACATTAAACACGAGTGGCTCCGGCTATCGCGTGAAAACTCCCACGAGCCGTTAAAGCCACCCCGCCTCTCTCGCGGGTTGCGAACGCTGAACGAGTCGCGCCACCCCAACGCACCACCCCCGTACAAAACTCTCGTCGTCGAGCAATTTCTTGCAGACGTTTAACCGCGTTGGTTCACGAGCCGCTGATCCGCGCCCGAATCAACGCACGCGTCTCTCGACTTTTCCTCTCGCGTCGCAGAGATGTTTTAACGCGGCCGCGTAATGGCGCGGAGCTAAAAGAGTTCCAACCAACCCTCGTCGCCCCTTTACATCGGACCTTCGGTGGAAATTTCGTCCCGGCGCTCGTTAACGGGTCCGTTTAATTGCAATCGGGACATTGTTTGATCCGAGAGACGACAGTTTTTTTCAAACCGTGAAACGACGCGTGGCACCGAGCCGAGCCGAAAGATATTGCGTTCTCGACGCCCCAAACGTTCCGTAAAGTACGCGGATACAGTGCACGAGACAAGATGCCGCGGTAGTAAACACCAGGAAGAATCAAATTCTTTCACGCGTCCGGAATTCTTCTCTTCTACGCTTTCAACTTTCTCCTCGCTCTATTATTTCTATTTTTCTCGTTCGAATTCGATCGTGTCGTTCATCTATCCAACGAGCAATAAAAATAGACGGATGAAAACGATTAGATCTCGCCGCGCCGCAAACGTAGATATCAACGATACGAAATATCCGAGGAAACGATCGCACGACGTTGTAATGGACGCTCGGCGAGTTCGTCGAACAGTCCCGTACATCTTGGAGAGACATAGAACAACGAAGGTATTCGAGACGTTTGCGATAAATGAGCCTAGAGCGTAGTCACCCTCGGATGACCGACAGGCAGACGCTTTTCAACTACTGGCAATCGTCCATAAAAATTTGAGGAACGATCACCGGCGCGGCGGCCGAGAGCGCGCCAAAGATCGGACTGGTCCGAATTCGCCGTGGGCGAACAAAGCGGGCCGCGACGGAGTCCGAAAGGAAATTAGAGTGCAGCCGGGAAAAGTTACAATGGTCATCCGACGCGACTTTTCACCGAAGAATCCCGGGTAGCCTGTTTCCTCTCGGGTCGATTCGTCTCCGTGGCCGTGGAAACCGACACAATCGACTTCCTCCCCGCGAGAGGGAGAATCGCGAGACTGAGAGAACGAGGGAGGAGAGACGGACAGGACAGAAGGTTGCGCGGCGGTCGACGACGAGGACGAGGACGAGGACGTCGTCGGTGTGTTCAGCGAAGAGAAGGAGGAGGAGACGGAGGAGAAGACAGATGCTAGCCCCTGCAGGCTTGCTTTAATTCGCTGATTAGGCGGGAACGACAAGGAGCGGAAAATAATCGGGCTTTCCAGTCGCGGCACTTTTCAATCCTCTTCCTCCTCGGAGAGTTGTTCCTTTCAGCAGTGGGACCCGGGGTACCGAGGCTAGGGGCTGGGGGGCGAGGGATCTGCACCGAGCAAGGATCCCGAAGAAGTCGCCTTTCCTTCCCTCTCTCGGTCGTTTTTTCTGCTCCATCGATGTCGTCGACGTCGTCGTTCGCGTCGATGTCGTTGTCCTTTTTTTCGAGCCCCTTGCACACGCTCCCGGTCCCGTTGTCCCGCCACCGTCACCACCGCTCGTCTGTTCCTTGGACGGGAGCGTCGCGTCGCATCGCGTCGCGACAACCTCGTTATCGCTCGCTCTCGCAGCCCTGGGTCCCTTCGTTCTCATAATACCATTCAACCTGAAATATGAATGTGCTTTTCTAACTAAAGTTTCCGAGCATTCGTCGTGCTAATAATGCGAGCACCCGTCCGTGTCGCGCTTCTCTTCGACTTTTCTTTTTTTCCCTTCTCTCCGGTTTCCTACGCTGTCGGTTTCACTTCCTTGCATTCAGCCCCTCCTCCGGCCCGTTTTCTCCGCGGGTCGTTCTTTCCCCGTTGGCCCGTCTCCTTCTGCTTTCTCGTATCTTTCCTTTTATTCGCCGCCTGGCTCTCGTCTCGCGCTTTTCCGCTCGCAGCGCGTATAAATTTGAAAAGAAACACGCGCGGTAGGCGGACTAGGATCGCGCGGCTCGAGAGACGGCTGACAGCCATCTTCCAACGGATCTCGCCTCACCGGGAAATAAGAATGCGCGGAAAGAGTTTCGTCTCTCTTTCCTCGAGTTTCTTGGACCGAGCTGCCGAGATTCCTACTTTCACGCCGCGAAACGTTCGTGAAATTCCTCGACGCGTTTTATATCCATTCTCGATTTTGCGAGAATCTGTCGAGGAAAAGTAATTGCTGCTCGATGATACCATTGCACAGCACTGTACTTGTAAATCTCGTTCTTCATGGTCTCGTCGCGCTTCTCATGATTCCAGACCTTCGCGTAATGGAGTCATCCGTAATCGGTCATACATAATCATTCGAAGCCGTCTAATTAGGCAGTTACACGATGAAACGAAAATTAACGATCGCGATGAGAAGAACGATACTCGCAGGAATAGGCGTCTTCCTGCAGGCGGACGCTGAACGTCGGGTTCTCATTGAAAAGTACGAAAGAGCGAACAAGACCATAGAGAGAGGCCGGTCACCGTGCGACGCGCCTATCCGTCGATCTAACCGGACTTAATTGTTTTCGCCCGATTTATTAACATAATCCGGTGTCTGGCGAGAAAGAGGAGGAAACAGAGGCGGTAAGAAATGAGGGGGGTGGCGCGGGTAATTGGCGTCGGCGGGAGGAGCGCGTCACGCGTGTGCTCGCACCGCGGTTAATTCGAGCCGGTGTGCCGAGTTCCGGGGGCAGGATGAATGGGGGGCGAGGGGCGAGGGACGGAAATTATGAACGCGTTGGCTGCGTGCGCCCGCGTACACACAATGCCCGCGAAAGCCGTAATTTTTTCATTATAACCCCGTCGGCGGAACAAATACCCGGCGCAGAGGCGCACCGGCGCGCACGGTGGCGGTTTCTGGCGAAGCGCCCTCTTGGCGCTCGGCTCGTCCCATCACCGGCACACACAGGCAGTGTGTTCTTCCGTCCTCTCCTTCTTTCCTTTCTGTCGGCTCCCTCGCTCCGACCGCCCCGGTTCGTTTTTACCTTTCAATCCTACCTCTCCCCCGCGACCACCTTCGTCCCTTTTTCGCTCTCTCGCTATTTTCGAATATATATATATCTGTATCGAGGTCTCTTTCGTTCTCTCGCTTCCTTGAACGCAGCGCGAGAGCAACTACAATGAAGGAAAAGCCAGAGGCCTCGGCACACGGCCCATTAAAAACTTGCAATTAGCATTTAAAATATAAACCTTCGGAGCCGGGGGTTCTGAGAGAGAGAGACAAAGTGAGATGTCTAATGAAAGGGGAGGCCTTTTGGATTGGCTAAATGCCTTTCAGCCGCGGCTGAGCACCCTGAGCGCGGCTTAAATGGAACTCACCCCTGATTGGCCGCCACCACCACATCGGCAACCACCGGCACCATTAGCTACCAGAGCGTCGAAACGGCGCCTACGCCTAGCTCTCTCCCCGCTAGAGTTTTGCTCCTTCGCATTCCTTCACCTTCGACGCTATTCACTCTTTTCCGGCGAGCAGAGAGAGAGAGGGAGAGGCTGAGGGAACGGTGGATAAAGCGCCAGAGCTTGGAAACGGGGATCGGAGAGACAGAGACCAAGAGACGAGAAGAGAAGGCGAAAGAGAGAAAAGAGAGGCCCGGCAAGGGGTCAGAAGGATTCTGCGCTTGGATTTGTGCCGCGCGGCGAGAACCACCACCGGTACCTCTGCTCGTCCCTCTTTCATCGTTTACGGTCCCCCGTCCTCTTCCATCCTCCCCCGCCGCACCGCCTCTTTTTTGCACATCCATCGCTTCTCTCCTCGCGTTGATCCCCGGATAAACAAAGGACCACCGACCATCCCCGGCTGCTCGACTCTAAGTATCGAGAACGCGCGCGGCTTCTCTGCTTCGGCATTTTCTCCAAAGCTAGCGCTCCTCGATTTTTCTCGTTCGGCTGGCTCCCGCGCGTCTTTTCACCGTCGATGCAACCCGAATACACAGGAAACGCGCGCGCGTTCGAGCTCCGCGGACGCATTCAAGATCGGCTCTCGATTTCCGGGAGATTGCTTCGAAACCGGCCGAATTTCGAGTCTTCCCCCGCGGCCTTTTTGCATCGCCGGAGGAGCTATTGGAACACGGAAATCATTCTACCCGCTCGCCCATCGTTTCTTTCCTCCATTCGGGCTCTCTACAGAATGTTCACGCTATTACCGGTTCTTCTCGTAATCAGCAAGCGTTAGCAACGAAAGAAGCGAAAATTATTTCTACAATCTGACCATAAAAGCGATTATCCACTTTGAACGTTCCTGATCTACCTAAGCGCGAAAGTTGTGCGAAACACTGGTCGATATTTCAGTTGTACTCGCTGTATTCGGTCCATCGAGCAAACTTAACGAAATAAACCTGAGAAATGGAATCTTTCGGGTAGATTCAACGCGAACGGAGAGGAGCAAAGCATAGACGCGCGAAGAACGCAATTTTCTCCGGGCAGCAGCTTCGCATAGCAGGAAGCAGTGGAAGAGGGCTCTGGAAGGAACCAACCAGTGGCTCGAAGCTCACGATAGGAGCAGGGGGTTGGGGGGGGCGCGTTAATAATTTGCACTCGGACGAGTCCATTGTCCTGCGGCAGGCGCACGCGACCGTTCCAATTATGGCACTCCGGCTTGTCGAGACTCGAACCGGGTTGCTTTCCACTCTCATCCCCCGGACCCATCGCCTCTCTATCCCTTGCTCTTCCTTCCTATCTTGCTCATTTCTACGCGGAAACCGCCGGGCTCCTTTTCACCCCGAGAATTTTAATTACAATCGCAATTATCCCCCCAAGAAAGTTTTGCCTGAATGCCCGCGGACTAATAATCCGACGACACGTACCGTCGGTGATCATCTTTCCACCGACGACAAATGGGAGGACGGAGGCGTTGAACGACGTCGACGACCACCGCGCCGTGGCATGCATCGTACACCGGTCTGATCCACCGTTCGCCAACCGGTACCCTCTTCCGTTTGTTTATGCCTCTTTCTCTTCGCTTTTTTTAAACCTCATTACCGCTAGACGGAAACTTGCGAGGACCTCGAGCAAGAAGAGAAGCAGCCGGAGGAGGAGAACGATGACGACGGAAGTGGAAAGAAGCTGCACGGCCCGAATCAAGCTTACCCCCCTCCCCCCCCCCTTCTACTCCTCGACTTCTGTCCAAGTCTGAAAAGACTCAAGACCCGGCTGTCTGCCTTTACGCTCGTTGAAGATCAAGTGCTGCTGCTGCTGTTGCTCCTCCGTTTCGGAGCCACCTTTTTGTCCCGGACGGTGAGAACCGCCCCGGTGGTCGTATGTGTTTCGCGAGATACTTGAACGGGGAACTTTCCACCGCGGAAAGTCCCGGTCGAACTCGAAGAAACGCCACCGCGTCGGTACAACTTTCGGCACTCCGGGGACCTTGGAGAGAAACTCGAGCTTGAAAACACTCGCCGAGTAGATTTATCCTTTCAAACGTACCTAGTATCGTGCCAAGAAAAATTGTCTAAATTCGATGTAACGATTGGAATAGACCGAGTGCAATTCCACGTTCGGCAGAAGCGTTTTGATATCGCGTTGGCCGAGACCTTAGCGAGGTCTGGATGGCGAACAGGCGCGTCATGGTTCGGTAATAATCGCTGCGGTAGGTGTATCGCGGGGCTTTGCGGAGTAATTGAGAAACGCTCTCGTGTTCGAACACGACTTGGCTACCGCTGGCAGGGCCCCGCCGCTAATAGGCCAGTTGGCACGCACGCGATTCATTCATAAAATCCTCGGCATCGTTGCAACAACGCGCCCCGATCGAACAGTCGCGCGTGCGTTCATTCCTCCTGTCTACCGTCTCGAACAACGATCGCGCCTAACAGACGGAAACTGTGCCTCTTCCTACAAATTGTTCCACTCGTAAATTCCTGACAAACGCGCGCAACAGCTATTACGTTGACGGAGAATGTGGTTTGTCGATTCTCCCGAAAGAGACGATCAACAAGTAGAGGGCAGCCAAGGATGATTGGATCGAACGTTATTCGGTATTAAAGAAAGGAAAAAGAAAAGTAAACGGTGGTCGATCGACGTGTCGCGATGTCCTGGGCGATCGATCATCTGTGAGTAGCATGGGGCGCGTAATTTCGAGGCTCGTAGAGTGCCGACTCGTGGTTGCGATGGCATTCGCCGGGGTGGTCGGTCGCGAACCCGAGCACCGGACTTCGGAAGAAGCGAAAAGCGAGAAAGAGCGACGACGGCTACCCTACTAAGTGGTACACGACCACTTTATAAGCGATGTGCTAACGAAGTGTGTAACAGGCGGTAAATAAGGAACCTATAATTACGGGCGGCGTGCCGCGAACGCGGAGCGGCCCACCCACGAGTCTACCGCCGCGTCCCGTCACGTGAGACCGGCGACCAGGTGAAAAGCAGTCCTCCCCGCCACAACCGGACGACCCGTTGTTCCGAACATCTGGGTCGACCGATCACCGGCTAAAAACGATCCTGTCCGACGCGACCTCGTCTACGAAGAATCTCGATTTTTCCAACACCCTGTCTAACAAAACACGGTTCCTACCGGAATAAGACGAACCAATATCGATTTAATTTTAATCGAAACGATTCAACTCGGCCAAAGTAATCCTTTCCTGAACGCAGATTTGTTCGAATCGCCACCGGTCGGAAGTCGTTGATCCACTTTCGAGAGATTTCAATGATACGAGGGTTCTGGGCGATCGCGATCACGAACGAGGCCCGTTTCCGACATTAGCGGACGCCTACAATTTCAGTAGCTGAAAAAGGCAATCGGGTAAGAGGGGTATGCAGAGTGGGGTGGGTTTTTCTAGCGATGCCAATCGGTAGACCCCGGGGAGCCATAAAATTTCTTTCCTCGTCCCGTCCCGACTTGTTCTCACGCAACTCGAGCGCGGGCTTCTTGCCTGGCGGTGATCACGAAGAAGGGAAACGGTTCGCGGCCGGCGAACAACACTTTTTACCCCGATCAACGAGTATACTTGTACGGCATATGCCACGCGTTACACGCCTCCGATTCGAACGAGCAGAAAGAACCAGCACGTCGACCAGTTTGTTTCATGTTCGACCGGCGAACCGCGAAACACCCGACTCTCCTAATCGTCCAGACAAAGTGGAAATTAAAACGAGTGCTAAACTTTCGAAACTTCTGTCGTCGCCATGTGATCGTATATGCCCAGTCGCGAGGACAAGCATCGAGGCGGCCGGCAACGATGAGAAAACGATCAGCTAGCGTCCTTGCGGAGTGAAAATTGCGGCACCGCGGAACGCCAGACACCGGTCATTAGCTCATTATCGTGCTGGCAGCAGCTACTAGTGCCGCATCCAGTGCGTCTCGTCTCTCTTTCTCTTGACGACGCCGCGCCGCCCCGTCGCTGCGCTGCGTCGCGCAAGTGTATCGGTTACTGCGTGCCGGCGTACGTGAACGAAATAACGCCGGAACGCCACGTGGACTGGACAATGTCCACCGGACGTGCCGGTGGCCTCGGCTCGGACTAATGAAACCGACCCGGTGTCGTAGAATGAGACGAGACCCCGCTACCGATGCACGCCGCTGAATAGCGATCGAGGGGGCCGCGATCAAAGAGCTTCAATTTACAACGGATAAGGTGTCTCGATATCTTTCCTCCTTCGACTCGGTCTTCCTCAAAATTCTCATTCTTTTTACATATTCTATCTCTCTAACGAACTTTTTATATCGCTCCTCCCTCCAACGCGTTAACCAACATATAAAATTGTCAGGATCGAAACGGGCTAACGTCCACGAGTATAATTTCACTTCCTCCCCTATCCGAGCGACATTTTCCGAATTAAATCAGACGTAGCGTGACTTTGAGAAAGTCTAAAGTGCTCGGACGTACCTTTCCTGAGAATCAATCCGAGGAAAGCAAATCCTGAGGGTCCGACGGAATCTAAGGGACCACTGATTTCGCCGCTCGACAGATATAATCTTCATCTTTTCTCCTTTTTTCGAACATAGATTGTAATTCAAGTTGGAATTGCTCGAGGTTCGAGGGTCTCGGGATCTCTCGTTTTCTTTATAGGGAATAGCTTGTGAATGAAGCCTAAATTGGGCCCCTGAGAATGTGTGTACAAACTGGTATTTCCTGGTTGGACGCCCTGTTTTCTTCCCTTCAAATTAATGGGCTCCAAATTACTGGAGAAGGTATAGGGGTCTGCCTCTTTCGGAACCAAGTATACCAGGCATGCCAAACACGCGGCTCTGCGGGCCGTTGTTTCTTTTACGCTTTTTGCTTTATTATGCCTAGTTTTGTCACTCACCCCATACCACCAACGATCTTGTCCATTAGTAATTTGAAATAAAAATTACAGGTACTACTGGTAATGGTAAAACATAATCCGTAACGAGTCCAGAAAGTGATTCGATTAGAAAATAACGAAATGTCCGCTTTGAGTCACTGTGTGCCCTGGCAGGCAATTTTCAAGCGGTCGAATCACCGTGAATATATCGAATACGTGGACGCGGACGGCTGCAGTGGCGTCGCAACTCGCGGTGAATTACCTTAATAGTAGATCACACTCGGAAGTCGACGTGTTAATCCGGTCGCTTTGACTCGAGCAGCGCGGTTCTGCATTCAAATAGGTTGGATTCAACGATACTAATCGCGATTTTCGCCATTCGGACGCAACGGGACTCGCCTCGGCGCGAAAATTGTACATCAAGCGGCCAAAGTCGGATTTATGCGCTCTTATTCGAGTCAATCCGCGAAAGAGCTGCTGATATCGCGTTTTACGACTCGCTTTGCGGTAATAAAACTATTCCGTCGGGAGATTGAAAAACGAATAACGCGTCCACTGGCTTTTGAATTACTTACGGGTCCGTGCGATTCTACGGTCAGCTCCGCTCGCGTCGAGATAACATTTTCACTCACCTGAAATCAGACGAAACCTAACGTTAGTAACGCGTTAACGAGAGCATGGACATTAACGAACACGTTATCGGATACATTTTTGTAAAAATGTAAAAACGTAACTTTGGGGATACGTGGGGCACGCGTAAAAAAATAAACGTCGACCCGTACGCGATTCGGAACTACGGTCACGAGCAATAGACGGAAATAAGATCTTTCGTCGATCTTTTGTCCATTGCGAGCAGTAGGTTACGAACAAAGTATTGAATCGTCGGGGGCGTTTCGATAATAAAGAACGCTAGTTCGAAGAGAAGAGAGCCGAATGGAAAGAAATAAAATGTTCATTCATCCGTCGGTTCCCCATCGAGAGCAACCAAAGCGCCTAATACAATCGTCTAAAGAGCCTGCAGGATCCGGAAACAAAACGCTAATTGTTTCGGATCGTCTGACGACCTGCTAGTGGCAGACTGCGAGGATAGCTTGCAATGAAAAGGGTAACGACGACTATTCCCCTCTCTGCTTGATATTCAAAGGGGAGTCATCCTCCAGGATGTCTCGCGTGCTTGGGCTTACATAATACACGCGTCGGAGGAGGGAGAGGAGGAGGAGGAGAAGAAGGAGGGGGATCGCGATTATTTGCTCGGCTGCAATACTATCTATATCCGCACCGATCTGTGTTTGCCGTTCCCATGTTGACAAGCGTTCTACGCTCGGACTAAGCACGATGAACCGTTTATATTTGCCCACCGTGGGCCGGTTTACACTCCTGCCGGACCGCTGCAGTCGCACCGTGCTCGTGTATCTATAACGCTGTCACCACCACCCCGTGTGTCACGGTGGAAACAAAATTTCACGGGAGTAACCCCGCCCGACGTGAAACGTTTAACTGTTCTGGCTTATTAACGATTACCTAATTGCGCTACGCTCTTTGCCCATGATATCCAAGAGATCGCCCCCGGTCCACAATATCGAAACAGTTTAGAATGGACAGCGATCCTTTATTATTGAAACGTTAACGTTACTTTCATTCCATCAGCTTTCTAACCCGTAATTTCTACGCCTTTTATACAAGTACTGTTTTAACGGGGACTAAATAATATTTCAAGAACGGTCGTTCGTCTCCGTACGTATGGGACTGCGTGAATATCCGGTCGGATGCGGTATCGATAAATACGCGGACGGTACACGGGGCAACTAATCAGAGCGATCGGTCGGTGTCGATGATCCAACGAGCAATCGACCAGCAGGATCGCCGCTTCCCGTGTATAACAGACGGGGAAGCCGCGATCTGCGACGATGCGTCTCGGAAGCACGCGCGCGTCTCGTGTGTCGGCCCTATTACACGCCACATTACCACTGTCAATATACGCGCGCACGCACAATAACGGTTATTAGATATGGCCTGGCCGTTTACGGGGTTTGCCCTACGCATTACCGACCATCACCCACAGAATCGACCGTCTAAGCGTATTTCTAGGACCGCGGCCAGCCACGGTGTCGGCCATGCGGGCCCATCAAGCCTTTTCTTTACTTTTCAGGAAAACATCGAACAGAAATTGGAAAAAAGAGGTGTCGTACGCGGCAGTCTAATATGCCTTGCGAACAATAGATTCGCCTTAAATTTGTACGTTCTCGGAATAGGCGTGAGTGTTGGTCGGACAGCAGCAGATCACTCCCTCGTCGCATCGTATCCGCAAGCAACCCCCGTGCCGAAGCCAGGCGAGCACCCAACGGCGAGCGCCGTTTAAGCACATTTTGTCAACCGAGGGGAACCTGGCGGGTGGGTCCCCACCTTGTACGAGCCGCGCGTATGTCGCAGTGACCGTGGCAAACAAAGCTGAGAACATCATATGCAGGTAGGATTATAGCCGGCGACCCCTTTTTTCGGTTTAGTAGGATGACGAGCCGAGCCACCCCAGCAACGGCCCGAATGAACTTCTGCACGGCCACGTTCCGATCTCCGTCCTCCTCCCCGGCGACGCTGATCCGTCCCGATTCGATCATAGTGCGCGCACCAAGGGGTGGATCCATCCTGGCCGTCGGACACGGGAGTAACGAGGACGGAGATCCACTGGCCGGGATTGCAGGGGCTGTCTGTGGGACAGTGCACGGATGTTAAATGCACAAAAGTGTAACTGCATTGTCCAATGGAAAAATCCCCCCCGGGACGTCGATGGCACAATAATGGGACCGATTATAATCTTGTCTACCCCCTAGGGGTGGTCTTGGTCCCCGTCGGTGCGTGTCATCCTCGGTCTATCCTAGCCGCGTGTCTCTGCCTCACCTTGCTCACCCTATCCCTGCCTGTCTACATGATAGCTAAGTACGTGGCCCGTGTGTATCTTGTTCGGCTATTGACTACCCGATGCTCGCCGTTTCCCTTCCACCCTCTCTCCCATTTCCTCTCTTGTCTCTTGTCTCTTTTCTCGTTGTCTCTAGTCCGGAGGAGCTTGCGTCCCCCGTTAATACCCCATGTACGACACGCCATAGCCTAATTAAGTGCGCATAATGGATACGACAGTTGTGCGTATTGTACAAGGATACGTCCACCGCCCCCCTCTGGCCCGTTTCTACCGCTACTCGACGGATTCAACGAGTTCGCCGTGATTTTATTCCAATTTACGTTCCTACTGCACCGCAGATCTATCGATCGTAGAAAGGTGAACTTGCAGCGAGGATTAAATCTCAGGAATTGTTGCAGGTTTTGTAAACTTTTTATCTGGGAATATTTACTATAGATTGACCGAGCAACCGATTGTCGAACGCCTGTAGGATCGACTCGAGATTGGGGTAAAGGTATCCGCGTCGGATCGTGCACGCACTATCGCGCGACGAGCTTTCCCGCGATAAGGCGTAGTAGTATCGTCGTTACAAGCGTCAACAACTTGTCCGGTATCGAGTAACCGAGCCAACGTCAGCCAACTGTCAGGACTGGAGACGCGCGTATATACACGCGTTTCCTCGGCAGCTTTATCGGCTACCGAATCGACGATCAATCTCTATTCACGTCCGGCGAACGAAGCGACGAGCAACGAGAGCGCGTCACCAACGGGATTACTTGCACCGATCCGGCTCTATCCACGACCGGGAAAGCAAAACTAAGCGAACCTGCAATCGTAATGTATGCACGGCCCACCGCCTTAAACCAGTTTAACACCGAGTCGGCTCATTAAATAAATCTCCGTCTCGCGTTCCGATGATCGCTTCATTCAGCCAATCAATCCGCTTGCTCCACCACAGTCATCGACCGAGCGTGTCGTACACGCTGTAACAACCTATCGAGGAATTTCCTGTATCAATAAATCTAGAAGGACGTTAGGATTCCAGGACGTTTTATTTTTTCCTATACACAACGACGACGAGTATTCCTATGGAAAGTTGAAATCGCGATAGGAAGGAGAAAGAAAAGGAGAGAGGAGCGTTTCGTCCTGGGTCCGCCAGTGGACTCGTCGATAAAACAACCTGACTTCCGGGTTGAGAATCGAGGCGAGAAGACGCGTCTCCGAGTCGAGAAACAAGGAGAAAGTGGAAAACTATACAAGTAATGGCTTTTTTTATGAATATTAACGGTTCTCGATGGCCAAACTGCAGAAACGTAGTAGCGTGACTGGACGAGCAAAGAATAAATATGGCGGCCATGACGATTGAAAGTTCCATCGCTGTTATTGGAACAACCCTATAGTTGGTCAACGTCCGTGTCCGTGTCCGCGTTCGCGTTCACCGGGAATAAGAGGAGAGGTCGGCAAAGCGTGGTCCAGGGGGGGTCGAGGGGAAGAAAGCGTGGGTGTAGGAGGACGAAACGGAAGAGGAGGAGGAGGTGGAGGAGGAAGCGACGACGGAGGAGGGAGCGGCAGTAGAGGGAGGGTTTCCAGCTCGACGGAGCCAATTCAGACCCGGAATTTATCCTATCAATTTCTGCTCGGTGGAGTGGCAAAGAGCTCGGCAGTTCGGCTCGGCGTTCGCTATATTAACGCTACAGAATTCTGCTGGCCACGAAGAGGCCGCGCGGAACAGCCACGCCGCGCCACGCCGCGCCGCACGTTTCCACGCTTCTCGCGGATCTCACCCGCCCCTTTTCCTCTCCTAGTTTCCCGTGGGGCGTACAGCTCCCGTCGTCTGCGTTCGTCAGCCGGCAAATCTCGTCGTCTTCTTGTTCGAGTATACCCGATTACGTGGCCGAGTACACTTCCGGTAGTTTTTGCACGCGATCCTTCCTTTCATCGGTCGGGGCTATCTTTTCGGATGGTTAATTGCGCTCGCCTCGGGCCGTTTTGACCGCGACATTATTAGTTTGGTCGTCAGAGAGGACGGTTGGCTGGCGACGATTGATCCACGGATCGGATTTCGGTGTCTTGTTGTCAGAGAGACGCGTCGCGTCGAAATGAAACTTTTAGAAGTTCGATGCTTAATTTCGAGACCAGGCTACGTTACGCAAAGAGCAATTTAATCGGGTTTCTATGTATTTCTTGCTCGCGACTTTGGTCGCTGTCCGGTTCGATCCAACGACGTTGTTCGTTGCAGAGTAAAATAAAAAGTAGACCGGATCTCGATTAATTTATGACCTTTTCGGCGATAAAATAAGCCTAGTCGCAGTAGGTATTTGCTTGGGAGGCAAGCAGAAAAATATGAGTTCGGGTTTCGATCCCTTCTAAAAATGAATTCCGCCTGCGGCCTAGAGACGAGCAGAGAGACGGTCCTAGAAGAGTCGTCGTTCCCGTCCGTGGCGGTCCCGCAGAAAAATTAATTCCGTTTGCGGCTACCGCGAAGAATCCCTCACGGCCGTGGAAAAAAATCACTTCCGCCCTCGAGGCCCGAAGGAGATAAATTCCGTTTGCGGTCAAGCGAACGAGACAGCCTCGACGAAACACACGGGAGATAAAGAGACGTTGACAAACGTTCCAACCGTTTCCCGGTTCAATTTCCATCGTCGCGGCGATGCATTTTTCCCGGCGAACGTTTCTCATTTTCGCGCGTCGCCTCTTTTCCAGCCTCCTCGCTCCGGGAAGCAGACGGCCGAGCGAAAGAAACAAAACGAAACGCAAAACAACAGAGACGCGGGCGAGCCACCGCGCGGCGGAGAAATAATTATTCCTAAAAATGCTAGCGTCGATGCTGCTTTCAACTACCCGCTCGTAGAGAATCGTACTCGGGTGCCTATCTATTATTTCCCTGGCCAGATTGTACTAATCGGTGAGACGAATGGGAGCGGCGAACGGAGGAACGAAGAAAGAAACCGAGAAACAGAGTGTGTACGTTTCAAGAGGCAAAGAAGCCAGATACACGGAACGCTAGATAGAAAGAGCCAGCAACCACCGGCCCCGATGGAGGGAGGAGGAAGGAGGGAGGAAAGAGACAAGGAGTAGGCCGGAGGAGTCGCACAGGGATGGACCTCTTTAGGTTTAGCGGAGCAAATAATGCAGCAGGGAGAGCCTAGTCGGGCTTTCCATGCGGAAGACCAGCGAACCGATCACACTGATCTTTGCCAAAAACAATACCCTGCTCGCCTTTGAATTCCACTGGCAAAATACGGGCGCTAGCTGAGTCACCGTCGAGCTTGCGCACAACGCAACAACCGAGGGAATCGTGCGCCCACCGACCACCACGTGCCCTTACTCCCTTCCTTTTCGTTACCTAAACAAGCCCACGTATGCCAAAACGCTGATCGTTCTACCGTTAATTAATACTAGAAGATACCTACGTTTATTTTTTTTAAACCGCGTTCCTCGTACCCGAAACGCGTTACCGATTTCACTTTCCGACACACACGCAATAAACGTCCCCGAAATTGCGGTCGATAATAACCGTAACGTGATCGCGGATCGATTAATTTAAAGCTACGACGTGCCGGTGATGGTGGCGAGGCCCGATCGACGAAGAAAACAGGTTCCGCAAGGATAATTGACTCGTGATCATTCACGAGTACACCGTTACGATATAAATTCGCCAAGGGGTGAGAGTAATTTTTCAAGCTTCGTTCTCGAGCTACTGACGTCACGGACCCTTTGATGCGCGCGTACACGGGCACACAAACGCGCCTATAACAGGCGGACACGCGTATAAATCTCCGCGGCTCGACGTGGCTCGCATAAAAAACCAGTTAGCAATTTCACGGCCAAGCAGTTTGAAAGCGAAAAACAAATCGTGATTTCTCGTCAAAACAAATTCGACAACGACCCGCCAATTTCCGCGTGGCGGGTACTTATTCAATCCCATTTTCCCCACCCGTCGCGTCCCAGAGCCATTGTCGGCCGAGGAACGGGCATAAACGATCATCGATAACGAGTCGGGCAACCGTCGATCGTTTTCGATCGAAAGGATATCGCAAAGGATCAGGGGCATGGCTTTTATGCATTTTAAATCCTATTACAAATATTCGAAACGCTTGCTGATGGCTGGTTAGGTAAAATTGTCAAATTCTTGGAATCCCCGTCGCGAGAGAAACAAAGCGTGACGGCGACGATATTTTCGAGGACTCGTAAAATCATAACGAAAAGGAAAGACAGAGGGGGGAGGTACGAAGAGGACAGAAACGGTAAAGAAGACGGAACGGTGTGTGCGTGCGGTGGCGCAATAAAACTGCAGCGCCTTTTTGAACCGAAGCAAACACACGCGAGGCCCTCGGCGGGGACCACGAAGTCAGTGAGCACTTTGTCCACGCGAACAATCGATTTCTCGATCATAACAGCGAGTACCGGTTCCAGTCACCGCAGCCAGCCGTCTCTCGCCACTTAAAAAATCCGTATAATAATTCGTCGCGGCGACAGGGACGAACGAGGGGGTGGTACGATCGGCGGGGTTACGAGGGGATTTCGGAGCGTAGTGAGATCAGCAGAGAAAGAGAGAGAGGGAGTCGGAGAGGAAGAAAGGGAGGCGGAGGGTGGGAGGAAGGGAGGCTGGATGCACGAAACCCGGTTGCTCCGTCGGCGGAGACCCTTTTTTTATGAATATTCGAACACGCGCCAATAAATTCGAATGCGCACGACGGAAGGGTCGCCAGACGTGAAGTGGTAGTCCGTTTGCCGTCGATAGGCTCGCCCGTTGGTCTGGTAGGGCTTCGGCAAAGGGTGATGCACGCGTTACCAAACCCTGTATGCGTGGACTCGCAAGCGTGTGCGTACTTATATTCCAAGGTGAAGAGAGCCAGGTATCCGTATTCGCCCAAGAACCACCGTCGAAACCCGACTGCTGCTCTTCTCGAACCCACCCCCTGCCGTCGTTGACTCGAACTTCTCGTTCGAGCAAGAGAGAGAGAGCCGAACAAATTTCTCCCGCACCCCCTTGTGCGCCTCGTTCGGTCGCTTTTCGATGTTACACAAATTCGCTGTCCCGTTTCTCTAATGAAAATTTCATATTAACGTAAATGGACAACTACTCTTGACGTTATCGCTGTGGCGCGCTTACCAAACCGTTTTTAGAGTTAGCTCTGTAAATGAAAAGGATGGACATTCTCGGAAGCGAACGCGAGCGTTGCGATCGAGAAAATCGACAGAGGCCCGAGAGCATCTCTGCATCGGGTCGCGGAGGGTGTTCGAATCTTGGACGGTGTCACCGGACACGACCGCACGATGCACTCGCAAGAATCCTACTCGCGGCGAGAATACAAGGGGTTAGAAAGCGAGAGAGTCGAAAGAGGAGGGACACAGGGACACAGAGACCCGATGTACGAGGAAAGTGAAAGAGACGCACACAAGCGCCTCTCGCTGGCTAATGCAGCGCGGTGAAATATTCATCAGTCTGCCTGCCTGCCTCGGTGGCGCGGGCCAACCCACCCTTTATATTTCGTAATTACCCTCCCAGCCCCGTTCTTCCACCTCGAGCCAGCCTCCCCAGCCGCCTCCACCCTCTATCTCGTATCTCCTCCGTCGCTACCTTCGCTCTGGTTCTCTTTTCGTCATCGTCGTCAAACTTGGCGTACCGGGGACCCTAGCCATACGCGTCTCCCTCCGATCCTTAAACCCACCCCTTTCCTCCCTCTCCCCCTGTTCGTTCTACGCTGCACTGGAACCGACGTTTTCAATCTCTGTTTTTCCGTCACCTCCCCAACGAACGCCGCTCTAATTTCCGCGCCGACAACGTCGACCAACTCCCGCAACGAACCATCTTCGACGACCTTTGCGTTCCTTTTCGTTCCGTCTATCCTAACTTTGGTCAAATCGAATCGATTCTGCTAACTTTTCAAGATCGTAAAGCGCCATTTGTTTAATCTAACAGCGACGAAATTATTTTGATTTTTACGTCTTTATCGGGCTCTATGTAAAACCGACTTGGGTAGAAATACGACCCAAGACCGTAAAGGGTTAAAAATCGCGCAGACTCGAGGCGGGGATCGGCAAAAGGCGTGATATCGTGCCGGGTGAAAGTCGATCGAGACGCCCATGTATCCTGGCCAACGACCGAAGGCCTAAATATTTATACGGTAATGCCTATGCGTCGGTTCGAACATCAAAGACGAGGCGGCTCTCGATCCCTCCTGCATAGTTCGTAAAAATAAATTCCCGTCGGTCCGTGCGCGCTACCACCCCAACGCGCATCCTCGTCGTCGACGTTATCCGACGATTTTGTCGCCGTCATCCTCGCACGGTTCTCTCCTATCGAGGGGTCGGGAGCGACGGAGCGCGCTCGGGCCTGAAAACCCCTAACCTCGGAACGCTGATACGCGCCGCGAAAACACAAGTTGTGTGCCCCGTGCAAACACTAGACGCGCCACGTGACACGGAGACAACGCCGCGGAAGAAGAAGACGAGGAGAAGAAGAAGAGGGAACCGAGCTGGCTGAGGAATCGCCGCGGACCCGCCGAGACGTTAAAGCAAACACCGCAGTCACGCGTCGAGGACTGGGGTCCGCGCGACTTTAACTTCTTTTTCCCTCGAGAGCGACGGGGAGGCTTTGATACCGCGACCGGTAACCCGCATCGACGGATGCTGCCCAGCGAAAACATTTGCGCCGAAAGAAACGGTAGAGAGACGTTAACGCGTTACTGGTAAATAATATCCGAAAAGCGCGTGTTGGAAAGTTTGCGTTGTCTAGGAGGATTTCGTCCAACTGGAGCATGATCGGGTAAACACAATGGACGGTGCCTCGAACAGGTGGCACTTGTCGTTTCGGCCGAGCAACCTGTCAAAGCTGGCTTCCTCGGCGACGGCCGAAAGGAGCCACGGCTGATTAGTCTTGCGAGAGGTTCGAACGCGCCGGAACCTTGGGACCGTGGTACGGCTGAATCGAGGAATCTCGAATCCCGGGGTACGCATCGTTGGTTCTTCATAACGGACGCACAATGCCGCGCGACGCTCTCTCGGTGTCCCGGAAGGGAGAAAGATGACGGCTGGTTCTCGAGAGGGGTCCGAGGCTCGTCTTTTTCGCACGACTATGCGGTTTATAAATTGCGGGAGTCGCGCGCACAATGGCCAGGGCCTGGATAATTCTGTTATCGCGGTCCGCTAAGCGGCCGGACAATGTCCTGGACCCTGAGTATCCTCTCTCCGGCTCCGTCGACCGACGTCCAAATATTTGCCCGAAATCTATATCCACGAGGGCTCCCCTCGCTCGCTCGCTCGTCAAAAGATCGTGCGCGGCCGTCTTTATTATTCCGGAATGACCGTGGCTCGCTTCATCGGCTTGGCGCCGGGCGTACCTCGAGCTGCTTTATACCGTTTTCCATCATCGTCCCGACGTGGATCGAAATTCGAACACGCGCCAGGCCCTCGAACCCATACGATTTTATCACTGGTCGACGCTGGAAAAAGTGTTCACTAAACGAAGGAATATCGACGATTTCAGCTTTTGCTGCCCGGCAGAGAAAGATATAACGCTATGTTATTAGAACGCGAGTCATCGGCGAGGTGGGAAAACAAACGGAACCGTGCGTATTATTTGCCAATTTATTATAAACGACGAATCAAAATATTGGCCAGCCAGTTTTCGCGGAAGACCGAGCGCCGAACCGGGGAAAAGCTGTCGCTTCGACGCTAGGAACGCGGGCCAACCTATTCATCATTTCCTTGTGAAGTGTGCAAATGCCGGTCATTCGCCCTTGATACGTGGCATTTCGCAAATTGCAGCCTCGTCACGCATGAAATCGACGTCGCCGCCGCATAATTTTCTAGGTGGAATACGGCTGTGGCAAGCTGACACGGGACCATCAAGTATTCATCGATAGAGCCGAGGGAACACGAGTTTCGTTGTCAACGGGAATCTCGCATTCGTCGTCGGCGCAATACACGCGAGCAGGAAGCGGAGGGAACGGCTTAAGGTGTTAAGAATAAAGCAACCTGGCCGCCGATAAGGTATCGCGTGGTTCGAAACGCACGGTATTAATTAAACAGACACGCTCGCTTGCTTTTTAACGACGCGATCGCACGGAATTCAACTTTTTGCAAATCAACTTCTCCTAAAGGATCGTTTTCGCATTCGTGATCTAGGTATATCAACAGATTGGTAGTCGTTTGGCTACCGCACGGTCAGTTTCCATTGTTCGTGTGCGTTTTGACTCTGAAGAGAAGTCACCGGTGGACTCGAGGTACGAAGACGAGATCTGTGCTAGGATTGCCACGAAACTCGTTTCTTTCCTTTTCTTCCACCTTCGCACCCTTGCAGCCGCCCATAAATCCATACACCGTTAGCTTCGGCGTTTCGAGCACTACACCGTGCAAAAGCTCGTTAAAAAGCGAACATCGTGCTGAGTGTTGCTTCTCCTTGTAAGACAAGACGTTGCGCGATGAATCGGTGACAGGTCCGAGCAACGCGAGCCTCGAACGATATAATGCTCCCGACAAATTGCATCTCCCCTCCCCCTTTCCTGTACCGTGAACGCTGTTTAGTTATCGTTAAAACGATAACGTTCACGGGGGAAAAATCAGCGTAAAATAGTTGGCATGCGCTTCGTTCGAAATTACTTTGAAACGCTTTTGACGGGGTACGTCGGGGCCCCTCTCTAGAACTCGAAGCAGTTACGAGCGACGCATCTTCGGAATATTGACATCCGACAATGGAACAGAGGGGCGACGGTTCTTTCTTTCTCTGGTCGCGAGAGAGTCACCGATATTGCGAGTATTTACGAAAAAGCGAGAGCTCTTTGCAGGGTAGATTAATAAAACCAGCTCATCCTCCGAGTAAAGCCGGCACACGATGGCGCTCTGGCCGCCGTGAATTCGACGGTTTTCGCTGATTTGGCGAAAACCAGATCGTACCGCAAGGAGCTGGTGCTTTTTCCATGACGTCGAGACCACCGCCAGGAAGGAACCCCCATTGTAATTCCCGCGGCTCTGTCATTGATCTTCGAATCAGCGATTAAGCTCCTACGCGTCGCTCGCTCTCTCGACGTTTCCGTGCCCGTTGTCGCGTAATCGTTACAAATATTTTCTCCGCTACGTTTCTCTTTTACTCGGGAAAACATCATTTTCCTTATTCAAATATCAGATACTCTAGATGTTCAGTTCCGAACCTTCATACAGTCGGAAAACCATTCTTCTTTTTCTTACAAATTAAATCCACAAAATCTCGTTCGGAGCACGTATCAGCAATAATAATTTCCCTTTTTAAGTATTTTCAAAACGTTGCAGAACTTTCCGTTTTTTACGACTCGTTCGTCCTTGTACCTTATGGCCTACGGATCTAGCGATTTATGCTTTTGTTACGTACGTCTCGACCGGCACTCATCACCAGGGGGTTGACCGAACAAACCCCATCTCAGAGTCACCCTGATCACTCTCTTTAGCAACTTCCACGATTCCATCTAGTTAAACACTCCGATGCAGACCAAAAAACAGATCTCTTACGCGTTGTCACCAACTTATTCAAATCTATATAAACTAGTTGTAGGTCATTGTAAATAGTTGTATTATTGTTATAAATAAACTGAATTAGATTGTATCGAATAGTGTTTGATACGTCGTAGAACTCGTGAAGTGGCCTTACACACACACAATTAAAAAATCGCGCATAACCGGACGGTACACTAGAGAATCGAGTGCCTAGACGACGAAGGCTCGCGAACAATGTTACGAATGCGTTGGAAAAGTTTCGTGTGTCGAGTGTACGTATCGACAGCTTCAAATAAATTCTCTTCGTTAAATCCTACATTACGATATACGATCAATGTTTTCGACTCGTCCGAAAGTATCTCGCGAAGACTACGAGTTGTTGTGTACGGTGCGGTGATCGTTTTCCGGGACGAAACGATCGAGGAAATTAAAAGACGTTTACCGAAAGACACCCTCCTAATGTCTTGGAGTAAATCGATTGGTTATTCGCTCGAGCGAAATCGCATCACGACTCGTCATTCGATAAAAACAAGACGGTCGGGGAGCGATAAACCACTTAAGGCCACTCGATATCGCCCCCCTCGGGCCCGAGAGCGTTGCTTCGGAAGAAAGGGAAAAGAAGGTTGCGGGAAAGATGGGCGACCACGCGAACTTACACCGAGCGTTCGTTTCTAATTCTTTTCGCGTTCGACGGGAGTACAGAGGCACGGAGGCACGGAGAAACCAGAATAAAGCGAAAAATACAAAATAATATACGTCGAAACGATCAAACGAATTTCAATGTTCTTTCGCGATTTTTCAAAATTCTGTACACCGTGCGTAACGTACTTGAATTTCTTCTTTTATAGCTACCACGTAAAGTATTACTTTGTCGGGCGGAATTTCGTAATGCTCGTTACGTTGCTCCGAGAATTCCGTGCAATATTTTTTATTGGAAAAATGATTACTTTTACATCTCGTAGCCAGATGGTAAAACGGGAGATAAGAATCTCGATAACATTCTTTTCTCGAAAATTAAATCGAGAATAAATACGAGGAGCGGAGCACGGTAACGTTGAAATTCTCGATTTCCGTTGAATCGCGATTTCAGCTAGAAAACTGAAGAAATAAAATCGTCGGTTTATTAAAACCAGACAAAATCGAAAGAGAAGGAAAACAAACGGAGGACCAATTTGTGCGCGGTGCAGTGCTTTCCTTCCATAATTAGATCGAGGTTGAGAAAATACCGTGCGAGAGAATGCACACGGGAAATGGAATTTTGTAAGAAACGAGAAAGAACGTTTTAGGTTCGTTTTTCCCTAAATTTCGAACAACCAGATTAGATTAGATATCTGACCCAACGAAAGCATCGAATTCTTGGACCTGTCGGTCATTTCTTCGTTATCGTTCACTTTGATAAAATACCAACTACGATGTCTATTCTTTTAAGCAAACGCAACAGCAAGAAAATTGCGTAAAAGATGTTTCAGGAGAATCGCGTACGTAACTCGATCCGATCGGTCGTCTTTCCATGGCTAGACGTCACCGATCGTTTTATTTCCTGTTCTGGATCGCGCGTCCAACGTGTCTTTTCCTCCGTCGGGGGCGACGATGACATTCACGAGCACGTTTTTTATCCGCCTTCTTCTTTCTATTTCCGTCGATTTGTTAGCCGGTCCGCGAGCCCCACGAACGCTCCACGCACACGCGTTTAAGGGCCACCGGCTACCGCATGCGCAAACAGGAATAATAAGACGGTGGGTAGGTAGGTGAGCCATTAAATATGCATCTCGCGTCATTTGGGGGACGCGGGTCATTATTCCATCCGCTGTCTGTCGCGCTGCTAACTTAAGTCCATCCGCAACGACGCTGTCGTTCGTACGTTCGATCGAACCGCGTCCTTTTCGAGATCGAGGACGTTCCATCGTCGAGGATCGCGTTTAAACGCGCAGACGCGGATGCAAACGCAGTTTAAACATACGCTGCTCCCTAAAAAACATTTCCATCCCCGTAATAAAACATAAAAAAAAATACTCCGGCAGGAAGCCGATGCGCGAGAGGACGACGCGCGTACCTCCGTGGTAAAACGAACGAACCTCTCGAATCCGGCTGGGTAAAATCCGAGTTTCCCCGGTAATCGCGGTGATTTATCCCGTATCGAGGCGGAGGGGGTTAAAATCGAGTCGTTCGTTCGAGTCGTCGCATCGGTGGTCTTCTCGACCATTCGAACGAAACGATGCGCGGGTAAGAGGGTCCCCGCGTCCTCGCGGATGAGAGGATCGCTCGGTGGAGAAGGCGAACCGTTCGCGGGATCGTCTGTGGGAAAAAACCGTGGTTCGGGGATCGCGCGGGGACCGACTGGAGCAGGGTAGGAAAATGGTCGCTCGCGCGAGCAGCAGCAGCAGCCAGCAGCTTCGTAATAATCCCGGACGAGGCGGCGAAGGGAAACGGGAGCCGATCATTAAATTGTTCCGGCCCCGGTTAACACTAGGAAGAGGCAGAAGCGCGCCAGAGAGAGAGGCCTCCGGTTCGGTGTGGGAGGCGCACTTGCCGCGATTGGTCAATTAACGAGTGCATTAGAAAATAATGAGGCTTCTCGTATCGCGGTGCACGGTCACCTCTGACCTTGCACCCACGTACGAGCGTCTCGTGCGCGAGCGTGCGCGTGCACGCGTCTGCGACTAACGGCGAGCGTAGGCACGCGGAGCCGTGCAGGCGTTTCGTAGCGCTAATTGAGGAGAATTCGTCGCCAAAGTAATTCACGACCGGTATATACGTATCTGCTCGTCGCGTACTCGGTCTGACCCGCGAGTCGGCTATCGGTAAAACGTCATTAACACTAGGTTTACGGTACGCGTCTATTTTACGCATTCAGATTCTAAACTTAACGTTATAGGACTCATAAATATTATTTGTTAGCAATTTATGTGGAATTGAATTGATGTAATGATATGGACGTATACTCTAATTAAAAGAAAAAACTGCATTTTAATGCAACTGTCAACGAGTGTCCGTAAACCTAGTGTTAAAGACAACAAAGAACCATTCTTCTTTTTCTTACAAACTAAATCCACGAAATCTCGTTCGGAGCACGTACTAGCAATAAACTCATATGTCATTCGATGTTCAATTTCCCTTTTTAAGTATTTTCAAGGCGCTGCAGAACTTTCTGTTTTTTACGACTCGTTCGTCCTTGTACCTTATGGCCTACAGATCTAGCGATCTATGCTTTTGTTATATACGTCTCGATCGGCACTCACCACCAGGGGGTTGACCGAACAAACCCTATCCCAGAGTCACCCTGGTCACTTTCTTTGGCAACTTACGACAAATTTTCATTTGGAAGTGCGAAAGCTGGCCCTCCAGCTAACAGGGTTACACCTAGTTAAATACTCCGACGCAGACCAAAAAACAGTGAATCAGACCCAATACAACAAACAGATCTCTTACGCGTTATCACCAACTTATTCAAATCTCCTATATTAACTAGTTGTAAGTCATTGTAAATAGTTGTATTATTGTTGTAAATAAACTGAATTAGATTGTATCGAATAGTGTTTGATACCATCCTGCCCGGTTATTTCGTCGCGGAACTCGCGAAGACTACTTCTTGGTCGAACGAATAAATTATTTTCTATAAATAAATACAATCTTTTTACCGATTCCAAGATCCGAGTCGAAACTTTTGCACGGAAGGAGCTTCGAGTAGGATCGCGGATCGGGATAAGTTTCGCGTAACGATGTTAAGGGGGGGTTCGTGTTTTGAATTATTACGAAGACGGAAAATATTTACCGGTGTTTGCGCCCTAGGCGCGAAAAAAGAAAACTCGGATACGCGCGCAAACCACGGACGAAGAAAAGAGGAAGAGGAGGTCCGGTCCGTCCGCGATGCGAATCCGAACAGCGAAGCTAGTTGTCTAATTGGAAGACGGTCTCGTGCAATCCGTTTTTCTTCTTTCCGCTGGCAGCTGCTCGCTCGCGATGCGCGGAAGATACGCTTTCGGTAGATTTATTCTCGACGAAGCTAAACTGTACCTTCAACGAACGGGCAGTGGTAAAAGTAACTACTATTTTCTATTCCCTTTATTCGAAACCTGTGGAGTAGGAATTATTTTACTTGGCACGAAGCTGCGCTTAATCACTCGTTGACTAACCGCAAAACTACTGGTCGACGCGCGAACCAACCACCCACCCAGTTTGATATATTTTTTACGCTGTCATCGATAAAAACGCAACGAACGAGGAAACCTTGATCGACTGCGAACGCGTCGCGCTCGAAAAACGAATTTTAACCGAAAGAAACCGCAAACATGGACACGTAACTTTTTGCCAGCAGTTAACGCAACAAACAGCGTTTGACGATTTTTACGCGAGCGTTTCGGAAGTCTCGTATCGTAGGCATGCAAATGAGGGGAATGTCGAAGGGAACGGTGTCGAAGGCTGGTGGAACTTAGGGACAGCCACGGTCGAGATTTACGGCACGGCTATCGACTTCCTCGATCGCGAATGTCCGAAAGAACCGAGAGAAGGAAGAGGGCTCGTCGAGGCCGTAGCGAGACGACGCGGTCGTAGCTTTTCTGGAAATCGCCGGAGCGTCCTGCGTGGAATTTGTTGTAACGTTGTGAAAGAAAGAGCCTGGCCGGGGGGAATACTCGCGTTGTGCACGGGCGGTGGGAGGACGCGAAGGAATGGCCGGTAGGAGCGGCGTCCGTAGAATATTAATAACGATCAAGCTGGTATCTAGGAGCGCGCGGGTACGCGACGCGGTCTCGCATACGCAGGCTAATCGTCCTCCATCCGGGTCCGGAGATCGTAATCGCGGCGCATAATTATTTCAACGGGCGCCGGTATTTTCGTCCACGGTTCGTTGCCGCTCACGCAACATCGAGGTAGTCCAGGGGTGGCGGCGCGTGTCGCGACAAACTTTCCAACCCCCGGAATCGAAGCTCCGAGCGATATTTATATTCACGGTTTTCCCACTTCTTCCCACTGTATCCGGTTTATTTTATGCCGGATTAATCCCGACCCGTCGCAATAATTCACCGCGATGTTTCGTAATGCAATTACGCAATTCGTATAAATTCATTAAATTTTCATCGAATTTTACTGGAACCGCCGCCGTCGCTCGATGATATTCGTTCGGATACTGCGCCTACGTGGCCGGTGGCGACTAATTGAAAAGTCGCGCGCAAGATACGACCGCAGAAGCGAACGAAGGGTGTCATCGACGCGGCGAACAACGATCCGTGGATGAAATTACCGACGGGCTTCTGGAAGCTGCGCTAAAAATAGTCGTTGGCCGATTACGCCGCGCGTTCCTCGTTATTTATCGCAGGCGTCGTTAATGCGTCCCGTGAAATGCTCGGCGCGACGCGCGATCATCGATCGCATTGGCATGCACCTCGGGCCGCGAGACCGCGAGCTGATCCAAGAATCCCGAGTCCCGGGAAAAAGTCGAGCTTCTCCTAAAGGTGCGCCTTAAAATTCTCACGGCGGATCCCTCGCTCGATCCGCGTCTCGAGGAAGTGGAAGCGAGCCGAGCCGAGCCGCTCTCGCGACCAAGCAGAAAGAAAACCAGCGGATTATACGCGGCGAGCTAGCTACGTGTACCGGTTTTACACGGCTCGTCCGCGATCCAAGCCTAATCTGCCGTGCAACGGAAAGAAAATCGAATTAAGCGACCGTCGCCTCGCGGTTTCCGTTCCGTTCGTTCGCGGCGATTCGACGGAGAGGCGTCCGCGGGAAAAAACCAAACGATGCTCGGGCGTCGAGCGTGCAACGCGTTCCCCCGTAATCGTACGGCTTAACCGATATCGAGTTCCGCGGTGGGCGTCGCGTTTTTTCCATTCGACATTCTATTATGTCTCTTCTATACCCGACGATTTCTAGCGACCGTATCAAACGTTATCGCGCGTCGGGAAACTATAAAACGTCTCGTTTCTTCGTACGCCGTACCACGAGAAACGATTTCCAATTAAACAAACATGTCATCGTATCGTTAACAAGTTCTACATCCTCGTTGCGAGCAATCTATTAAGCTTCGCTGATAATTCTTTTCTTGCAAGACAACTGTAATTATTCGACATAATCTCGGTAATACTGATACCAAAACACCCAATAGATAAAACGGTAATCGTATCGATGGGTCGGTGGGTGTCCAAGCCAACCTACTCGAGAGCTTTGTTTGACCATCGAGCAAAGATAACAAACCAAGTTGACATTTCTTATCGTCGTATCATTAGCATGTTCTTAACGAACAGCAAAGACGTTACTGCAGTTGTACGAAGATAATGTGCATCGATGATCGATCCCTTGATAAAGGGAAAGAACTTTGCACCTCGCGTTAGCGTTACGTATCGTAAAGATAGTTTGTTACCAGAGCAATATACGCAAACTGGACCGCGTCTTCCGTCGTTGAAAAACGATATCTCAAAATCTGCTGCTTAAACTTGGACTATAATCCAGCAACGGGAGATCGAGGAATCACCGTCCGTGGAAGGAGAAAATTCAGCCCGATCGTTGTCGCGTATCCGACCAACTCGACGCCCCGTGCTCGCGTCTCCGAGTCGAGCCGGCAAAAGATCGAATTCCACGCTGAAAGGCGCCACAGCGAGAAATAAAAACAAAAAGAATTTTAAACGCGACAAAACCTAACGACCAAGAGGTAAAAGGCGACAAAGATTCGTCGCACAGGGGCGAGCAGAGCGGTCCCGAATTCCTAAGCGAGCCGCTCGATGCGCTCGATGCGCTCAATCCCCGATCTCGTGCTATTATCAGCCCTGTCGACCGGGTTCTGAAGCGCGCAAGTGATTCCCGTTCGCCTCTGTGCGGCTTTTTTCCGCTCAACACCGGAGGTAGGCATCGATCAACCCCAGAGGACAGGTTGCTTCGCCGGCCAAGAGCCCCGACACGGCCGATCGTATACAATGGCTCGGAGAGGGATCCGTGAATAACGGATCGTTCCCCATCAAAAATTCCGTTTGTGCTCTACGCCTCTGCACGGTCCTCGTTCCCGTATTTCTCTCCCGGAACACCCTCGCGACTTCCCTCCACCTCCGCCTCGTCGTTCTCTGTCGCGGAGCTCTGCCCGTTCTGCCCTCGATCGTCCAATGCTCACCGACTCACCAAATTGATCGCAACGTTACATAGTTTCGAGTCTTCTTGCAATACAGTTATTTTCTCTCTATTTTTACAACAGTTTATATTCTATAAACACCACGACTAAATCTTTCTACCCATTCAATTTTAAATGACATTGTATTCCGTTCAACGATCCTATCCAACTTTAGTTTCAACGTCTTTTAACACTTACCCAAACGGTAGGCGTCAACGGTAAACAGACCAGACTGATGCTAAACTGCTTTGTAACAGGGATTATAAGAATCGTGACCAACTCTTGTGGCGTACCGATAGGAACTAAAACTCGATCGCGATCGTGATTTGCTGTCCGCGAGGCTGGCTCGTGATGTTTACGTTTGGGCCGACTTTCTGTTCGCGAGGCTGGCTCGTTAAAGCACGGGAGGGGGTTAAAATTATCGCCCAAGATTACTATTCCTTTCTTCGAGAAGAATTTCCAGTACGCGATATAGTTGTTTTTGTAAGCGAATACTGTTAATATCGGGCCGTTGGGAAGCCCGACGCAGCGGTCCGTCCTTTGTTTCTACTATCGGCGCAACATTGTAAGCGGCACGCCGACTTGGACAGTAACCCGATATCCCTATAATTGGGCCGCGTTTTGGCGCGTTCCTGAACCTCGAGAAGGTGTCGAGAGTGGAAGATTCCCACCCCACCATTTTTACATGCAGGGTGTTCGGCCACCTCTGGGAAAAATTTTAGTGGGGAATTCCAGAGGCCAAAATAAGACGAAAATCAAGAATACCAATTTACTGATGAAGGCTTCGTTAAACAGTTATTAACGTTTAAAGTTCCGAACGTACTGAATTTTTTTTCTCGAAACTGAATAGGATTTCGAGGGTATGTCTATTCACCAAAAATGATTAAAATTGACCCCCACAGCTAACAATATTTTTTTCAGAACGATTTGAAATATTTTAACTTCGTCGAAAAATTTCACACCTTCTCGATTTTTTTTCTCGAAAATGCGCAGGATTTCGGGGGTATATCTATTCACCAAAAATGATTGTAACTGACCCCCACAGCTAACAATATTTTTTCAGAACGATTTGAAATTTTTAAATTTTGTCGAAAAATTTAGGCACCTTCTCGAATTTTTTTCTTGAAAATGCATAGGATTTCGGGGGTATGTGACTCCTGCAGCCAAAAATATTTTTTTTAGAAGAACTTGAAAATTTTTTTTTTCGCCGAAAAATTTAGGCACCTACCCCCTGTCGATTTTTCTTAAAAATTCGTTTTTGATTTTTAGTAATTTTGTTCGACGCCCTAAAGAAAAGTTGGACGTCGAACAAAAACTCTACTTGAGAAAAAAGTTTCATTGAAATATATTCACTATTGTAGAAGTTATGGCTGTTTGAATATTGGACCATTTTTATGGGGTTTTTCTCATTTTGCGGGTTCAAGAATCAACTTTTCGGATATTTTTACGATTTGTACATATTCTCCATCAAAATACGCGTAGTTTGCTTTTTTAAACATTAAAATCGTCTAATCCGTTCAGAAGTTACGACGTTTTAAAGATTCGCATGAAAATTCGGGCAGACATTTCTGGCCAGAAATTATATTTTCGGTAAGGAATTTTTTTCTCGAAACTGAGTAGGAATTCGGGGGTATGTCTGTTGACCAAAAATGCTTGCAATTAACCCCTGCAACTAAAAATAATTTTTCCAAGACGTTTCGAAAGTCTTTTTTTTCACCCAAAACTTTCAACACTTACTCGAATTTTTTTCTTGAAAGTGGGTAGGATTTCGGAAGTATGTGTAATGACCAAAAATGATTGTAATTGACCCCTGCAATTGAAAATAATTTTTCCAAAACGATTTGAAATTTTTTTTTTCCGTCGAAAAATTTCACCACCTACTCGAATTTTTTTCTCGAAAGTGGGTAGGATTTCGGGGGTATATATAATGACCAAAAATGATTGTAATTGACCCCTGCAGCCGAAAATAATTTTTCCAGAACGATTTGAAATTTTTGAATTTAATTGCTAATATCTTTTTAACTAAGCCTCCATCATCAAATTGGTATTCTTGATTTTCGTCTTATTTTGGCCTCTAGAATCTCCCATTAAAATTTTTACCAGATATGGCCAACCACCCTGTATGTACGTAACGATTCTCTGAAAATGTTTCAAGTCTACTACCTGTTTCGCGTTGGTCGATCTTGCGATATATTTTTTTTCTCTTTCAAATCTCCAAAGCCAATAAGACCACCCTGTTAAATCCGATCAAGGAATCGCGACAAAGGCGGATAGTGGAGGCGGGGTATCGATGCATAATACGCGATGAAATTACACGGTACCGATCGACAGGCCATGCGAACGTGCTGAAGGAAAAAACCGTGCAAGGAGCAGAAGCGGGAAAGAAATTACTCGTCAGCGGTGGTGGCGGATACGCAAAAGACAGAGCGCGCGCGGAATTAAAGGTGAACGACGGAGGTGTGTCTATGTATGTTTAATCGCGATCAAATATTCCGTTTGGAGGACACACGACAGGCCCCTCGCGGACAACGAACAGAGGAGCGGCGAGAGGGTGGAAAGGGCAATCGAGGGCGATACACGAACGAGGCCCTCGCCGTGTCCTGGCAGCTCGATATGTAATTTTCCCTCTCGCGTCCTTATCGCCTTATTTCCTCTCCGCGACGCGACGTTTCTGTAAATTTCCCGATACGCGTTCGGACCGGGAACTCGTATCGAAACGAACAGGCGTTATACCCGACGGATCCATCCGAGAGGAATGAAATTTTCTACGCTTTCCAGCAAGACGTTATACCGTTTATTTAAAACCATTGCGATAAACTGGAGGACCGGATCAATCGTTGCGCAAACTTTAAACCGAATCGGTGTACCAAAGGTCCTTGTATCGTAACGGATTCGGCATTTCGACATTTCTCTACCTATCTAGTATTAAATTCTGTTTGCGTCTCTCGATATGGAAATGGGTTTTCGAACGAAGAATATTCCGCGATTACAACGAACGCGCGTTCGACAGGAACATCGGATTAAAAATCATCGCGCGGCTTCTAACGATCAATTTCGCCGGTCGAAAGCGGTCGAGTTTCAAACGACATCCGCCGCGCGCCGCGGAGTTTCGCAGAATAATTTTACGGCCGGTTACTTTGCGACCGGTATTAACAAAACTCGCGGGCACAGCGGGATTCAATTTCCGCGTTGCATAATTAATGCCAAAACGCGGGCCGCAGTGTCCGCGCGTCGACGATTTAATTACTGGCGGAAGCGTGGTCCGCGTTAGGTTACGATTAACGTCGCGCGTGCCTCGCCTACCGACGAATACAAACCGCCTCCGCCGCCACCGCCGCGGAGGAAACGCGATTCGCGATAATCTCCTCCACGCTGCCTCCACAACCGGCGCCTTGCCGATCGAATGGATCGAAAAAAGAAGCCCAATGGCTTCTCCAAGTTAAAGTCGAACAAGATTTGCCAAGGGAATACGCGCAGGGGGAATAAATTACTTTTCAGTAATAAAATAAGGAGAAAACATTAAACGATAAAACGAAAGAGAGAGAGAGGGAGTAAGGTGCGAAAAGAGACATCGATGCTCGATGGGGAGAGTAATCGAAGAAATCAGCGGTCTCCCGACGCGCGAAAAGAAACGCCAAGGGGTGGCTGGAACGGCTTTTAAGGAAGGACGGGGTGGTTTCGGAGATCGAGGACCGGGCCAAGGATAACGCCTATTTAGTTGTCGCCTCGTTCGTGGCACAAAGTCGTCCCCAGCGATACAACATTAATGTCCTGTGCCGGATTACACGGGGCATCGAGAATGTGTTTCACGTACCGACCACGACGAACGCGCACACAAACGAGCCTCGCGTACAAACAGCCGCGTATATATACACGAATGGAATAAAAGCGACGGAAGGTCCGCGGCGAACCTGCTCTCCACCTGCGGCGTGGAACCCCTTCGGGTAATCCACCACCCACAATCAATCACCGTTGTTGCACCTCTGGAACAGAGGCTCGGATTCGAGCGTGTCGGGACGAAGAACGAGACTCGTTTGCACGAGAAATCCACTTTGCGTCGTGAAAAATTCTGTCGGCGACCGCATCCAATTTTCGAACAACGAATAAAAATGTCATTTCTTTGATTGGATGTTAACAAATGAATCGATCGTTCATTTTCACGTTTAAGGATTCCATACTCTAAAGTGTAGGAAACTTGCTCGCCTTTCTTAAAACGATCGACTACCGAGTCGATTACCTGGTTGCGTATCCAGATGCGACGATCGGGTTTGGTGCATCAAAGTTCAATCAGACTAACGTAACCCGAACCGCTTCGAAATATCGAATCGAGGAAGAAACGTTCGCGCGACAAAGTACTAAACGCGGTTCCTGGAAGAGTCGATTCGATTCCGATTTACGTAAAAGCTCTTTCGAAGGCGAAGCATCTCGTGGAAAGTAGCGGGCGAACGGTGACAGCACCGCAGGCGAGACGACGCGCGATACCAGCTTCTTCAGCGTCCGAAATTGCGCGCTGAATAATTTACCGTCCAAGGTTAGTCGTACTCGGTTCGCGGAGAAGCCAAGCGAAGCAGCTCCTTCGAGCTGCTATCTAAAGCGTGGAGGAAAGTGTTGGTCGGTCGATCCCCGTTGAATCGGATTCTCAAAGTTCCCTCGTTCCCTCGTTCCCTGGTTCCCTGGTTTCCTGGTTCCGGCCTGGCAAGCGAGGATTTCCTCGTCGAGGAGGAAAGAAAGAGCGTCCTCGATAATGGCAACGTTCGCGCGTAAGAGCGGCTAAAAGTTTAAAGGCGCACGGAAGAGAATGCTGGTTTGCTTCGATCGGCATCCATTATTCAGGCCGACCGATCAAGGGGAATTTTCCCCGGCGCTGAAAAGTCGTCGCGGAATCGCAGACCCGTTTCCCCTCCCCGAGGACGATCGTTCCATAATAAATGGGCTAGAGACTCGGGCCAGGAGGACTCCCACCCACCCCCCGGCTCGTGCAAATTGTCCGAGCGACGCGGAATACGTTCGTCGATGCGTTCTCCTGCGCGACTCTTTCACAGGGACAATAGGGTCGCGATAAGAAATTCACGAGATACACAAGCCGCGGTGGTGGCAAACTCGACTCGAGGGCAAGGGCAGGTCAGGTAACGATACCTCTTCAAAGCGTGCCTCGGCCGACTGTGGGACTGCCTCAACTGAGGTTACAGAAACTCTAGGGGTTAACGGTGTTACGAAACCCAAGATTTTCGTCCTCTCCGTTCCCTTCGAGTCGAGAACAGCTATCGATGGTCTCGAAAGGGTTACCAACTACTTGACGCGGACCCCGGTAACCATACGATTTTACGATTTATACGCGTCTCGTTTTAGAAATATCCGCCGTTAAAGGTGCAATTTTAAATTAGAAATTACGTACGGAGGATCCAAGTAACGTTTTAATACAATCGTAATGAAATATTACCGAATATTTCTATATTCGTCGGGTGGTAATTATAATTTTAGTTTTTTCATGAATATTTCACGTGTTCTCTGTGTGAAATTGGGGTGTTTCGAGTAGAGGGGTCGTCGGTGATCGTAGCAGCAAGTTTATCTTGTTTCGAGTCGCGATTCAATTATCGTCGCCAAGGGGAGTCGATAATTATCTGGAGGAACGATCGGGCCGAGTAATCCCACCAATTTTGGATTTTATAATTTGTTCGTATCGTCCGGTGGCCTCGATCTTCTCCGAGGCTAAACTATCAGCGAAACGAGGCAAGAAGACGCATTAATAATACGATCTCGTCGGTCATTCCACCGAGACGGACGGACGGACGGACGGATGGACGGACAGACGAGACGGTGTTAGGAACCACATTTTTCAAGTCATGGCTGTTAATGCGGTGAACAAGGGGCTGAGTCCGGGGCCCTCAATGGCGTATGCATCGAGGGACCTTGACAGCCAAGCCGGCGAAAGAAAAAAAAAACATTAATTACGCCCACCTCTCTTCCGACTCTGTAATAATTGCCGATAATCGATGATCGACGCTTCCACCGAAAAACTTTTTCAACGCCTCGGTGTTGTCGTTTTTAGCGAGAGGAAGAAAGAGAACGTTTCTCTCCTCGAGAATTTATGAACGCTCCGAGCGTTCTCGTAGCATTTACTCAAATCAGCGTGTCGACGATAAGTAGAAAAATTATTCAACGCTCGCAATACGATTCTATTGGACAAAACGATCTCTTTACAACGTTCTAAATATACGTGTTAATTATTTCGCGAGAAAGAAACTCGAATCGAACGAGTCATCGCGACGTTCCATGTTCGTTTCGATGCGTTCTCGTCTGGAGACTACGAGGATCCCATTACGCTCCCTCTCGCAATCTTTTCGAGCAACATCTGTCGCGGTTTGCCGGCACGATTGCCTGCGTTTGGGCAAAAATCAGGCTCGAGGTCCCGCGCGAAAACCAGGACCAACCAACTGGAGGAATCGCGACCAACCAGCGGTAGCCAAAGACTGGATAGAGTAAAAGAACGCGTACGTTTTCCGACACGCGGTCGTTCCGCGATCGTAAATCGCCTACGAGACGACCAATAATATCTCTGATGAACGCGAGACTGTGATCCTTAATTAGGAGGAAAGGTCAAAGAGCGGTGACGACGACAACGCGGCACAAAGAGCGTTGCTCCTCCGGTCGCGAAGACAAATGAGAAGTATTAAGTGGCACGGCGATGATCTACGGGGAACGGGATCCCACGCGATGCATTGTTTCACGGCGATCCATGGCCCACGCCGCGCGGAAACTTCGGTGCCGCGCCTCGTTGGCCTGCGCTACGAAATGGAGATCACGCCGCGCGCTGGATTCTCTTCTTTCCTGCGACTCAACCTCGGTTATTGTCCCGGGACAAGGTCCTGACGCGACGATCTAGAGGCCACCGCTCGGAACCGATCCTGGATCTCCGACTTCCCAGTAAACAATGCCGATCGCTCGAATATTCAACCGCTTCCTCGTTGCACGATCGTTTCAACAGAGTCACCGTGCACCTCGAATTAACCGATACCAAAGTTGGCCAAATCTTATTCACCGATAACTAATACAAATTCCAGATTTATTCGTAAACTTTCGAGGGGGAAATCACAAATTGACCGTGCACCCAATCTTATATTTTTATATTTATTTTGAATCTCTGGATACCAGGGACAGATATCCAGAACAACCTCGAGCGAGTAACAAGGAGCACTTTTGTCCCGTTTTCGATAAATAAATTCTTAAATGTGCCAACATTTCAATCGGTGAATGTGAACCGTGCAAATTGAACTTTTGTCGACAAAGGATAATTTTTGCGAGACAATTCCCACAAAATACACGTTTCAACAACATTTCCTGCAATTGTTTATTACGTTTGAACAAACACCCAAAGTAAAGAAGTCACGTTCGTGTCATAAACCTACGAACCGTAATTTCCTTTTAAATGCGAACGAGGTGGCTTTTTCATCCAATGTTCAGAATAACAAATGTAATTGCACGAAACCTGGATTCATGACTTTATGCTTGCCGCTACCGTCTGCGCTACGCAACCCCGGTGACAAGAGTTTAATTAACATGGTTGGCATTCTCTGCCATTCAAATGTTCGCGCGTATAATAATTTATTCCTCGAACCGAAGAGAAATACTCCTCGCTGATCTCCGTAGTTCTTTTGGGTACTCTAACCTGCGACTAAAAACAAATCGAATAAACAAAACTAGGGATTGACTGGTATCACGCTACGCGGATTTCTATGTTTTAGTCAACTTGGAGAGATTTTACTGCGGGCAAGATAACAACAGGAAAAGTAACTAAAAACTATTACATATTCCTAAAGGATAGTTAAATAAATTGCGAAAACGAGTCATTCGATGTAACGTTTCCTTAAAAAGAAATTTAACGAGTATGGTGAAGTTTTGCAACGTTTCTATGAGAATAACCCCTCAAGACGCGCGGTGCGGCGCGGCGCGTAACGAAACGTCGAATGTTCCGTCGAAGCGACGATACGCACAGAACGCCGTTAACCGAAGAAAGTGCGTCGTTAACGAAGCTGGCCGCGCGCGTTGGCGTACTTGCGCGTGAAAAATTAAAGCCTGAAAGCAAACGGATTTCCCCGGTTGGCTTTGACGAGGCGCGGAAGGACACGCGGCGGCTCCGTTGCGAGCGTGTCCTTGTGTTTCACGCGTTTTTCCCCGCGACGCTTTTCTCGCGGTCGCGAATTTAACGAGGGAATATTTTATTTTCAAAGGATCGGGAGAGGAACGCGCGGGCAAAGAAACTCGGATGATGGAAGAAGGGAGGGAGAGCGAACGAGCGGTTTGCCACTTTATTCGCGGGTAGGCGCGCGCGCGCGCGTTCACACACACATGCGCATGCACCCACACCCACATACACCCTCCTCTTCCATCGTATCGCGCGTCTCGTCTCCGTTTTGTAATCATGAATTTCGTCGACGACGTCATTAACGTGGATTAACGGCAGCGTTAAGGGAAGACTTAGTTCTCTCGTTCTTTCGTTCTCCGATTCTCTCGGTGTTTCTCGCTCGCACCTCGCGTTCGTCGATGGATGCATCATCGTAATCGCTTGCAAAGACGATTCCGAGGGTCGGTTCTCTCCGTCGTATTCGGGGGTTCTTATACTTTGCGGCTGGATATAACGATGGAACGAGAACAGCTTCTCTGTTTCCAGACCCCTTCGATTCGAGGACACGAGGTTGCTGGCTGCTGGCTGCCACGTTCAACGAAAGAAACCCTTCCGAGAACGATTTCCCTGCTACCCGTAAAAAAGCTTCCCCCCTCCAGCAATACTTATGGATCGCGCATAAAACGGAAGCATCGTTTTTTCTCGTGCTTTACCGAGGAGCGGGCGGACGGACGAGCGATCGGTCGGTCGACGAAAACGGGCCAGCTACTCAAAATGGCATGCACGCACGCGCACACCCACGAACCGAGGCGAGTCCCGACGGAGAAAACGACGAGAACGGCGACGTTGGACGATAATTGTTGCACGGGGCGTCGGTCGAAACACGATTCACGTGGCGCCGACGTCATACCGAACGGCTCACGGACTGCGATCGACGTCCAATTTACATTTGAATCACGCGCGCCGTGTCCCCGTCGCGTTTCGTCGGCCACGAAACGTCTGGACCCCTCGTAAATTGTCCCGGGGGCCGGTGAACGGTCCGCAATTTTCGGACGACACACACACATACACACACATACACACACAGGCGCGCGCGCGCTGCTGTTTCGGTTTCGGGCTACGCCACTGTGGGGCCACACGGTGCCGTGTGGTAGTTCGTTCGGGTGATTACGCTGTCGCTCGGGGCCCGTCCCCTCCCACTGCTCCGCCGGCCGGGCCCGGAGAGAGATTCCCGTACAACCGAGCGCACCGTGCACCTACGAACGCATACTGCGGCATCGTGATGAACCGACTGGACCACCTTATGTCCTCAAACGGCCAAGAGGGACGAGCGGTGCCGTGAGAGGAGCAATCGAGGTGCGAGGGGGACCACGGCTAAAGACGAAACGGTCGGTGGGTTCGACGATGGGACGGGGGACGGTGGACGGGGAAAGGGGGCCTCATCTCGCAGCAATCGCTTCGGTCACGCCAACGCTACCCCTACCCCTCTCTCCCACTTTAATCAGGTGTTAAATACGAGCATCGTTGCACACCTTGAGTATTCCCACCACACGGCGTATCGGAGAGGTCCGTGTACCTTTTCTCTCTCTTCTCTGGCGATCGTCCTCTTCGTTGGTCCCGCGACGCCCGACTTTCTGCCGCGTGCGCCTCGCCTTCGTTTTCTTACGAGGCCGAGTATCGGCACTGCCAGTCCTCGAGAAACGAACAGAGGAAGGAGGAACTTAAGCCGAGGCCACACTGGCCGACAGGTGCGTCACTCGGATCGTTAAGCGCTAACCTACGAATTCGAGTACGTGCTCGTACGTTGGCACGACCCAGCCACACGGTTGCGTTTTCTCGCAAATCTAACGATACAAGTAATTTCTGTAATCACCCGGCAATGTAACGTTAAACGAAAAGGAGAAGAAGAGACGTTGGTCCAGTTACTATTGGAAGGCAGATAAAAAGCGAAGAAAGACAAGTCAGTTGCGTTGAGAAGCTCGACGACGGTGAAGTGACGTGTCGAACACCTGCAATTATCGTGAGACGCGAACGTCGCGGTGACGCGGTTCGACCGATGCCCGACGAGCAACCGATTAGCGTCGAGTGCCGCGGTTACGCGACACGCGAGGTCACGGGAGGCGCGTTCGTTTATGGAAAAGGTGGCGAGTAACGAGAGAAGTCGAAGGCGTCTGTTGGCACGGGGAGAAAACGCACGCCCCACGGCGTGGCGTGGCGTGGTGCGGCGCGATGCGGCTGCTGGACTCGTCTGGCTTCGATTATCGAGAAGCGGTAACGCGAAAGAAAGAAGGAGACGGTCCAAGGAGAACGCGGAAAGGTGAAAAGAAATGGAACGCATCGAGCCGGGGAAGGAAAAGGGAAAAGAAGAAGGAATCAGTCAGCCAGCCAACCCGCTAGTCAACCAGCCAGTCCGTCAGTCAAGCCGTCGCGGCTCGTTCTCCGTCGCTCGTTCGCTCGCTTACTCGTTCGCTACTCGGTGTGTTAATTAGTTAAGGTTGTTGGTCTGGGACTAAATTACACCTCCGGAGCTACTCAAAGGAAGCAATTACTGGTGGCGCAACCCGGAGGGGGACTCGTGAGTCTCGCGAGGGAAAGAGCGAGAGAAACACCGCTACAGTAGGGGCGTAGGGGGGTTGTCAGGGGCCAGGAGGAAAAGGAGGTGGAGGAGGCGAGTAAGCGAAAGAGAAGTTAACAGCAAGCAAGTAGGTAAGCAAGTAAGCAAGTAAGCAAGCAAGCAAGCAAGCAAGCAAGCAAGCAAGCCAGCTAGCCAGTCAGTCAGTCAGTCAGTCAGTCAAGCAACCAAGCAGTCAGCCAGCCTAGCCTATGTTGGTAGCATAAGCTCGTGAAGCTGTCGGTGCAGGAACGGCACTCGACCGCTTCTGTTGCCGCTGCTAACGTCGCGCACCGTTTTCCTGTCGATCCGTCTCAATGCGCCCGATACACGTGACTCGTTCCGTGCCCACTTTTATGTTCAACGACCTGCTGCCACCCCTTCTTCTTCTCGTCCCTCCTGACCCAGCCTCCCGCCATTGGTGCACGTTCTCGTTCGAGTACCCCAGCCGATACCGACCACGCCGCTCCGCTCTCTCAGCCCCTCTCTATCTCTCTTTCCCTCGCAACCTACCCCTTGCGCCACCTTTCTTTTCCTACGTTATTCCACCCTCTGTGTGCGCTCGTTACACCATATCGCCGGTCCAGAGGCTGAGGGTGGCATTGATTTTCAAACCGAGAGCGCCGTCGGCGGTAATTTGCCAAAATACCAGACTCCCGATGCTCGAGAGCGCCGGTTGGTTCTACCTACCGGTACACGCTTTTTTCTCCCACTTATTTTTACAAGTTTCTATCGCTCTTTCTTTCCGGCTCGATGAAAGCTAAACGAGACGAGCAACGCGGGAAACGCCGTGTTATCGCCCGTCCGGGGATTTACGCGAACCAAAGACCTTGAACAGGTCCCAGTAGGTACTCGGACCCTACAGTATACTAGACTGATATTCGTTACGGTGCAAAGATAAGGCAAAGATAAGACATACCAACGCGACGCGGATTAGAAAGATTTATTTAAAATTGACCGTGTTCGGGTCCTGGCGTGCTTTTTCTATTTGTTTCCGTTTCGCGTGGCGGATAATAGCCGACCGTCTGGAAGGCAAAGCAACAATGTGGGCGAGGGGGCCGAAGGAGGCAAGGAGAGCCGATCTACGAGGCAAAGAGATGAGAAATTTCCGGAGATTTATTATAGGGAGCAGAGCGGATCGAAGCCTCGCAAGGTGATGCCCAATCAGTCTCCGCGCTGGTGCTCCACCGCGATCGAGGGTGCAGCAGCAGCAGCATCAGACGTTCACCCATACAGAACCAGGAGCGCTCGCGCGGACAATAAAACTGTTACGGGGCCGACGTATCGTGATTCCTTGTCCGTAGCAGCGAACCCTTGCTAGAGTATCTCGGGCCCCGCCTGCCTACTTTTCTGTTTGTCGCGATTCATCCTTAATTCATAATTGCACGGTCTACCGTCGGTTCGTCGTTGATTGAAGATTACACGCCGTCTTTCTCCTCCTCTCGCTCCTTCGTTTCGCCCTTATTAATCACCAGTCTTCTCGGAGCACTCGTCACCGGACAGGGTAAAAATACGATGGCATCCGCGATCCGAACGAGGTCGGACGACCAATAACAAAAAATAGGCTTCTCTTCTATATAATAAGATATAGGTACATGGCCGGACCGAGCGAGCACCGTCGCGATGATATTTCCGGTACGTAATTCGAAAACCTTCAACGTTACGGCCGCAACGCCGCGCCGCGTTGTCCTTTCCAGTCGGACGTAACGTTCGTAATTCTTACGAGTCCCAACCTTCGGGCCCCTTGCCGATTCGGTTGTCGGGACACAATGCTGCATACCGTGGCCCCATCCCGTGTCACGGTCGCTCCCCTACCGTTTGCCAAAGTCCTTCGTCCTACGCATTTTTTATGGGACAGTTAGGCGAAGTTGGCTGACTTTCTCCCGGACGAAAAATTCGACGAACGAATATCGCTACGTTCGAGGAATCGATCGATCCTCGTCTGTAAAACTCCAACGTTCTCGATCGATTACGTCGTCGACGAATGACTTGGAAAATTCAACGACGGAGAAACCAACCAAGTTCGATAGATCTATATAAGACAAAGCCGTGGAGGTTAGAAGGCGTTTTGAAATCTATCTGTTCGCCTCGGCGAGATATCGAGAATGTCATCGTACGAGGGGACGACCTTATACGGTCGATCTTCCGCGCGGAGAAATCTTCCGAGAGCCGTCGCGGGATTCTAGACAGAATGGCAATTAGCTAGCTCCGGAGAAGAGACACGCATGGCGGATCCGCTCTCTTTCGTCGCTTTGTCGAGTCCGATCGACACCGACGAACCACTTATACTCGCGTTCGTTCTGCCGACGAAAGAGAAGGCTGTAAAACGTTGGACGGTCCGTCGGACATTTCCGGGAATTAATCGAGTCTGTAACGTACGAAGAAACTAGGAAAAATCCATTGTACGGTAGATAGTTGTAAGGTCTTTTTCATCGGATTACCGCGAATGCTGGAAAAATCGTACAACTTGTATATAATTGGATACACGAGTTCCCTGTTTTTCGCAATTCACGATAGACTACGATGGTACAAACTGAATGTACGAGGCAGCGAAACATCGAAGAATCGACGAACGCGATCGAGCGTCAAGTGTTTCAGGGAGGCCAAGACAGCGAGCGCGAAATTTCTCGTCGCTCGCGGAGTAGAGAAACGGTGGCCCCGTCCTGTTCGCGCCAATCGTCGTAGCGAGTAAAAAAAAAGGGGGAAAAAAGAAAAAAAAGGAAAGAGAGAAAAAAAGAAAAGCTGACTTCGGGGCTGGGAACAATGAAGCGGCTTGATTTGTTCTAGCGCCTCGCCTCGCCTCGCCACGCCGCGCGACGCTCCGGATTATGCCCGGAAGTCTTCTCTTTATCTGCCGGGGTATTCGTGTGTCCTCCGTGTCTGATTCTCCGGACAAACACAGGCAGACACGGTGCAGGGACGGTGGCAAGCTAGCTTGTGTAAGAAGGACGACACGCGCGCCTAGCGCTGCTGTGCCGTTATCACGAAAGCCCGGAGCGATCGAGACACACCGAACCGAGCGGATCCTCGCGCGCATCAGCATCAGCATCAGCATCAGCATCAGCATCAGCATCAGCATCAGCATCAGCATCAACATCAGCATCAGCATCAGCAGCGGTAGCGGTAGCGATAGCGAGCAGGCAGCAACTGGCATTACTAAAGGCGGCAGGCGTACCGACCAGCATCAGCAACAGTCCTTCGTCGTCACCGTCACGGACCGATGCATTGTGCACGGAGGACGTGTCTGTTGCTCCGGCTCCGACTCTGGCTATCCCGCTTCCACGCTCTCTTTCTCTCTCGTCGGCGTACCAGGGAAAACGTTGAATGACAGTGGCGCAAACACCGCCCCGGGGAATATTAAAAACGTTCCGTGGGACACCGTCGGGCGCTGGAAGACGTATGAGGAGGAAGGGATGCTGGCGTTCGCGCCACCGCTGCCGTAACACGTAAGCATGACGAATAACAAGCCCCGCGGTTCTGTGTCATCGCCATCGGTCCCCAGCAAACTCGTCCCTGGACGTGTAACGCGCGTCGACGTCTATGCTTATCCGCTCGCCGAGAGCCTGACGTCGCGGCGTGGCGCAGCGTGACGATGCGTTCGCGCGAACTTTCAGAGATCGACGAACGACCAATGACTGGACTCGATGGGAGCGTAAACGTTGCGCGAGTCTCCGATCGTTACGATCTCGTACAATAATTCACTGCTGACAAGAATCTGGTTTTCCTTATGATCTACGGTACAGCTCCGAAGCGAATACTGTACCCAAGTATCAAGTACATACCGATTTTGAAAAACAATTAACCGTATTGTGGCACAAGCGTGCACTCCTCGTCTTGCAGCGGAAAGGAATGCCGTGTTCTAATATTCGGCAGAGAGTTTAAGCGCGCGACAGCTTCAAAGGGCTGCGCGTTTCGCTCACCGAAAACGCTTCCGATCGGCCCGGTACGCACCGAGGAGGGCCAGATCCTGTGGAATTCTGGTATGTCCTTGAGGGTCGATCGAGCCAAATCGAAGTCCCGAATTCTCGGTCGAGAGACGCGCTCAGGGCGTTTCGCGCGCGAGCGCAAACAGGAAGGGAGCAAAAGAGAGGGCAAGAGGGGCAAGAAAGGGAGAGGAGCGAACGTAGGCAAAGCAGCCGTAATAATGGACGAGAAAACGAGACGTGGACGAGTCGAGTCGAGGCGGGGCGAGGCGAGGCGAGGCGAGGCGAGGCGAGGCGAGGCGAGGCGAGGCGAAGCGAGGCGAGACGTGGCGAAGCAAGAGCAACAGGAACGAACGGAAAGAGCAAACGAGAGGTCTCTGGCGAAAGGAACGAAGAAGGCAAACCACCCGGAGGAACAGCAACGACGAAGAGCAGCTACGGCAACCCGGTCGAGCGAGAGCGAAGCCGTTGCGGAGGCGACGTGGCTCGGTCGTGTTTTATTTACTTAAGACCAGTAGCGAGCTCGGCGCAGGTAGAATTCCACAGCTGGAATCTTAATAAGGGGTGGCCAGGGGTTCTCCCCCGCTTCTTGGTTCGGTTCACCGATCCAGGTTCGTTCACGTGTCCCTTCTTTCGAGACTCGTATCGTCGGGGACTACCGTCGCCCTTCTCGCCGATTTCTTTCTTTTTTCCCTTTCTCCCCGCGAACACGTCCAGCCAGATGAAGATTATCAAGCGGAAGTTTTGCCTCCTATATGACCAAATGCCCGCAGCTGCCGCGCGCGACCAAACGACCGAACGAGCACCGTCCCTCCGTTCGCAACTTTATTTTTGGCTCGCCTCGACCACACTATGGAGCCGCGTCGCCCGGGTTGATATTTCGCCGAATATCGCGACACGAGCATCTATCGGTAACGAATACTCGCGATATCGACGCCCTCGCCACCGTCCACTCTTCTGCCTCCCATCCGCCAAACTTTCCACAGTCGCTGCGAACATTATGGCGGACGCAGACAAGGAATCGCTGGAAACGTGAAACAGGTTAACGGGTAAAAGAAAACTTTAAAGAGTTAATAGCCGAGATTTGAACAGCCCATCGGTAACAATAAGTAAATGTTCTTTCGTACGAATTCGTGGGAGCCGGCCTTACGAGCGACGAGAGGTAATTTACAGCACGAAGGCTGCTGCTGCTGCGGCTGCGGCTGCGGCTGCGTTTGTTCGCGCGAAACAACTCTTACTCTCGATAATGACTCTCGACGCTTCTATTGCCCACTGTCACGCGTACGTAATTTTATTGTTTCCGTCGCAGTTTTCTCGCAGTTCCTTATTCGTTGCATCGTGTGCCACGAGGGGCGACGCGATCACGACGTTCGAGTTTCATTAATTTTGTCGAGGAGTCGCGTCACAGGGAAACACGTTAAAACAAATAAAATGCCAATCAGCGAAGGATCGCGGATCGGTAGATATAGCAGGGGCATCGAAGGGGATTGACGCGTACATTAACGCATTTTTGGGTATCGAGATAAATTCGGTGATCACGCGGGACGCGGTACGCGCCATCGCGGGGGCGGACTCGGGGCAGAACCCCTTGGAAAGGTTGCGGCTTCGCCAAGAGACCAAGAGAAGAGACGGAGAGACGGAGAGACGCGGAGACGCGGAGAGAGAGAGAGAGAATATCGCCCGTGGGTGCTGGCAAAATTATTGTGTCCGCCTAACTAATCCATACCGCAACGTATGGAACCCTCAACCCCTGCGTGCATGGAGTGCGTGCTACAGTCAAGTGCGCCACTGCGCGAGCTCATGTACCGGGTGACTGTAAAGGATCGTTAAAACAACGCGCGGACAGGAAGAGGGGGCGAGAGTGGAGATCATCCAGATTTTTCGAGCGCGTGCTGTGCGCTGCGGGAACGCGACAGTCGATGATACTTCTCGTCGTTCGAACGCGAGCCCGTGTTACTTGCTGCGCGATCGGTTTAATTTTCCAATGGCAAATAGAAGAGCGGTCGCATTGTCGATGCAAAACCATGAAACGCGACGATGAACCGAGAGCATAGACCAGAACGACCATTTTTCGCGTCATTTACGTGTACGATCCGATACGACCAACCGCTAGGATTCGATCTGCGAGGATGAATCAACGAGTTCCCCAAATTTCCAAGATCAATGGATTTTTACGAAATCACGGTCGATAAAAGATAAAGCACCTGAACGATCGTCCGATAAATTCATCGTTTGGTGTATGAAGGGGGTAGGCGAGGATTTCGGTCTGGTAGCGCGTGTTCCGAGGAGGGTTCCGGCGCAGAAACGATTACCCGATATAGTCGTAACCCTCGAGGGTTCATCGATATATAAAACTGGCGACGGAGGAGCAGGCCTCGTAGGGGGCTCGCGTTCGCAGGATCAGAGTTGCGCGTAAAAGAGAGGGAAGACGACGGGAGTGCGAGCAGCAGCCAGGACCACGCATAATGTGCGTGTAACACACCCTACTCATCACGCGCCACTTGCTCCCCTCCCGTGTGCCCCTTCGGCCTGGGATCGACCCCAGAAAATCAACCCGGCTGTACGCGCTCCTCTCCCTGCGGTCTAACGACGTCTCGCTTCATCGTGCGGCTCCGCTCGCGTTGGGCTCGCTGACTCGCACACACGAGTTATGTTTATATTATGATATTAATAGAGGGTAATACGCGACCTCCATCGGCAGTGTCGGTAGCAGCAGGTTGTTTGTCGGCTTCCGAGAGGCCGTCCAGGGCCGTGCCTGTTACCCGGTGGACCCTGGGGCCCGGCCCTTGCCCACCCAAACGCTTCAGAGTCCTGCTAGCTGCCGCTCAGACTCTCTCCGGTCGGAAAATTGCACGCGATCGGGATCGATTTCAATCGAATCGATACGTTCGGTAGAGGCAGAAGAGAGCTTCTTTTCGAGGATGGTAGGTGTGCGTTTTAGGATTGAGGACGGAGGCACGAGCAGCAGCAGTCGGCAGCAACAGCTCCGGAGGAGCGACGGAAGGAAGGAAGCGTCGAGGTACGCCTGCTCTTTCGCTATAAATTATACGGCTAAGAGGAGGATCCCGTGGGCCGAGTTGACCCGGTCGATGCGTTTCTCGAGTTCCGTAGCCCATCATTTCGTTCGCTCGAAATGCGAATTTTTTCGCGGCACCGGATCCGACCGAAAAACACACGGTGAGAACCGGAGTAAAAGGATATTCGCCTAAGTGGGCCGCGAAAGAAAGACGTAGGTGGGCGTCCTCGGTTTTCGAGGGCCGGGGGGAGATACGTATACCAGGAACTGTTAGGGCTGCCGACTGGCCTTCCTCCTTCCGTCTCTCGGGCTGGCTGGCTGGCTGGCTGGGCTGGCTGGCATCTAATTCGAAAAGGGCAACCCCCTCGGGACCCGCATCTCGTTACGCGGAACATCGTGTAATTAGCACGTCGTTGAGATCCCGGTCTCCAGACGAGGCGCTCGCGCGCGCGCACTTATCTTCTCCGCCATAGGGTCTTGTAAACGAATCGTTCGCTACGAGGATTTCCCTCAGATTTCCCTTCGCCGAGCATAGTCCGACTCGATATTAATTAATTCGCTTTCGAGACGATGGTGTTGGAATTATTTTTTAAATTCCCCCCTCTATGCGCGTTCCTCCTCGTCGGTGGACTATACGTGCATATAATCCTGTGGATATAAAAGCGAGCGTGGTTCGCGACGTTTGTCTACTTTTCCTCGTTGGACGGATCGGGCCCGTTTAAAGTACAGCGTCCGCGATGGCGGCCTCATTAGTCAACAATTATTAACGTACGACGGGATCGAACGATCGACAAAGCCCGGAGGCTTTGGACGAATACCGCTTGAAACGGTATTTTTAACGACGTGCCCGGGACCCGGCTGCACCGGGCGAGACGCGTGCGAAAAAGTAGCCGCGGCCCCGTAAAAGAGAGAAATGGCCCGGTAATAGGACCGATTCATACAGCAGAATGTGTACAGCCATTCATTCCGGCGGCGAAACACTGCTGAATACACATCAGCTAGAATCGACGGAATAGAATCCGCGTCGGAAGGAGGAGTGGATGAATAAATACAAACGCGTGACTATTTTATTCTCCGTTTTGTACGGAAACGGTTCTATGCCCGCCTACGCGGAACCCTTCGTAATCATTTAGCTTTAAAATTCAAGCTCCTCGGGGTTTGCCGCTCCGACCAACCCGCGCTCCTGCTGCTCGCGTTTGCGTTCGCGTTCGCGTTCGTTCGCTTTATTTTCGCCCGCCACTACGCCCCTCCGTCGTTTTTCAGCCGCTGCGAATTCTGTCGAGTTCCACGAGTGCCAGGAGTTTCGCCCGAAATTAATCCAGCAATTACGGGGGCGGATCCGGCCGTCGCGTCGCTGCCCGGCTACCGACATATTTTATGCACCGTACCGATCTCCGATTGACAAAGAATCGCATACAAAATAACAAGAATGCGTGCGACGTGCCGGAATGCGATCCTCGATTTTTTTAACGATATCGAATTATTCCGTGCAGGCTGGCGCGATCAAACTTTTCGTATTTCGTGGTTCGCGCAACCCCAGCGCACACGTTCCACCCCCCGCAACCACTTCGCGCAGCTACCGCGCGTTTCCAACACGCTCCACCCCTCGCTCTTTCTTTGTGTCGCGCCAAATTCGATATCGAGTTGTTTTTCCAATTGTTAATTACATTAACACTAGATTTACCAAACCAGTCGAAATTACTCGTACTTTGTTTCTTCGAACAATTCGCGACTCGCTAACGATGTATTTTTCACTCTGGCGATAACTTTATCACCTTTTGCACGGTATTCGGTAGACAAGAACTTTTCCGTTTTAAGAATATAACGGTCGGAACAACTTGACTTGGTATCACCTGAAACTCGTTATGGCATTTAAAGCGTAAAAGCACGGAAAGACTAGCAATTCGAGGATGAGCGAAACGAATAATAACGTTACTCGGCACGCACACGCTGTCCATTTGGAGGGACACGAATGTTTTTCGACGCGCAAAGATTAACGGACAAAAAGCGAGGACGCGGAGTGATTTAAAACGTTGATTTTCAATTTCATGGCCGGTCGGGCGTTTTCGTAGATATTGTTTTCCAGAGCGTGCGATCGCGCGCGCGCGCGGCCCGTTTAATCATTTTTGCGGACCCGGGTGTAAATGAATTTTTCGCCCGGGATCGACGATTCGAATTACCGATTTACTCCGCGGAGAGGTCGTAAAAGCTGCGTATCGCGGCGCGGATTCGGCGACATCGAATTATAGCCGCGCATCCGATTATATCCGGGTGTCGGTGGACGTTAATTTCCAACTTACGTAACCAATGCCGTTCCAAGCAATCTGCATAAACAATGGGAGCGCAGGAATGCGCGCGTTACAACTCCATTATCCGGTAATCCAACTGCGATGGTAGGCTAATTCCCCGCTCGAATTCACGCACGGTTAAACCGCTACGACGGGTATAATCATCGCGAACATGCAACGCGATCGCAGAAAAGAACCGTCGCTCGTTGCTCTTAAGCCACGTTTGCGCTTCTAAGGCTGCGTTCCCGCGGAACACAGGTTACGCGCTTTAAAAGGATCGCTTTTAAAAGGCATCGCGTTCCAAAGAAGCGTCTTAATTGTGCTCCGCGACGCGCGTTGCGGAGCGTCGCGTCGCCGGGAACACGGCTTAACCAAGTATAGCGACTTAAGCGTTTGGAACCAAGTGTCGCGCGTTACGAGAAGATCAAAGAAACGTATCGCTGAAATTTCAAACGGACGAACCTAACCGGCCGTCCAGCGGCCGATCGAAAACCGAAACGGCTAAAGTTTCGTGTCGGACAAATACGCCCGATGGAAAGAAGAACGGCGTGTATAGTCCGGGCCATAATATAGCGAGGTCGTAAACTAAAATCTTGAGGGTTGGGACCGACTACTGAATGTCTTTCTGTGTCCGTAACTGCACTAACTTTCTCCATTTTCTACGTGCATATATTAAAAGCAGGTAAATTAAGATATTAAAGACTTGAGTAAGACCTTCACCTGTTACCGTTTTGTTTATTTTATTATTATTACGTAGTGTTAAACGTGCAATTACCATTACGTGGATTCGCTGCACGGTTAACAGAAGTTTACAACCTACGCGTAGAAAATTGCAAGGTATATTTAAAAACCACCCGATCGAATCTGTTTCGTGTTTTCAATGGGCAAATCCCAATGGATCCAATATAGAGAAGTATTCGACGAGAGAATTTTTCGACCATGTGGGAAGTCGAATACCGAAATTGCAAATCTATCGTTTCGTTGCAAACAAAAAATCAGTCTATTTGTTACGATTGGATAAAAAAACAAGAGCCAAGTTACGTTCGAAAAGTATAATCGTAGAATCGAAATGGTTAAATTTTAGTTGGAAATTATGTTTCGTCGAATGACTGTAAGAGGGTGAAAAATCGTGCGTCGGGTTCGAGGTAACACCCTGTACAACGGTTTAAAACAGTTATTTTGGGAAGGTTTCGAAGCTCTGATCGATAGGTAGTAGTTTCTAGGAGGAGCGTTCGTCCGAAAGTTTCAAAGTAAAACCCCTTTGGAGCGAGCGGATGGCGGAAGAAAATTAGAAACGGCGAAGTAGCCGGGTGTTCCAGCGTCCCGACGCGACGGCGCGATGTCTGCTTCAATTTCAAAATCTCTCCGACGGATGTGTGCAACTCGTTAGATCAATGACTTTGCCGCCCATTTATTCGTTCCCCTCTTCTTGTCGCGCGCGCGAACCTGTACTCTCCCGACGTAACATTTATATCGGTAACCCTGTTCCTCCCGAACCCCTTTGGCGAAGGCGTCGCCGTCGCCACCACCGACGCTGCTACCACCCATCGTCATCATCCGCAGCACCCAAGCTATCTCGGTGACGATGGGCCGGTTCCCTGAGCGAAGCGGCGTTGATGCTAAGCTAAGCGAAGGTTCGCTCTTTGATCTTCTGCTTCCTATATATAAACACGAATGCACCAACGAGTATGCGTGCGGCAGAGAGAGGGAGAAAGAGAGAGAGAGAGAGAGAGAGAAAACGGAATAGCAAGAGTATAAGAACGAGTGTTTGGGATAGAAAAGGAGGAAAACGCGTAGGAGGAGAGTAGAGGAAAGCAGAGGAGCGAAGAAGGGAGACGGAGGGTGAAGAGATGGCCTCCGTTCCGTCGTATCTCCTGCGTGGGGTCTTTATACGTCCGACTGTATTCCCCCGCATCCATTATCTGCATATATACCGGGGATACATCATGCGAGCGTAACGTGCTCGTGGCCTCGCCTCGCCTCGTCTCTTACGCGCTGTCCTCTTTCTAGGATCGACCGTCCGGTGGTCATCGTAAACGTCGCCAAAGATATAAATGTCGCCCTGGTAGCGGTAGGTTGCGGCCACAGCCCAGTCACATCCGCAAAGGATATAATAAATCACGGCTCGGGAGCTTGATCGTTGCGCGAACTCGCGATGCTTTACGTCGGATTAATCGAATCATCGACGATCAGGATCCACTTGGTTCGCGCGGATCGGCCGTTCCGCGACGCCCGAGTTAAATACGACGATAGCTAGTACGCGTATATCGGCTCGAATAGGCGAGTCCGTCGCGCGACCGAGATTAAATGCGACGGTAAGCTCGTTCGCGTCGAGATGCTGGGCGTGTCGTCTCGGAAATCGACCAGCCCGATCCACCGATTAATACAGAATGAGAACGACCGGATACTTTCTTCTTCGCGACGACTCGTAACAGAATAACAAATTACTCCAACATGGATTGCTGATCGATCGTTACAAATTACAAATGTTGCAAACACGATTTTGCGAAGCCATACCTCCCGCTTGAATGGCCAAGAGAATCAGCGAGGTTCGAGAGATGAATTCGTTTTGTTTCGATTCGATAAAAATCGCAACGTTCGAAACGAGAAGATAGGGGGTTGGAAGGGGGTTGTCGCGGTACGAAAAGGGCCGCGAAATGGGACGGCAGAGCTCGCGAGTCGTTGCTGAAGTACATACGAGCCTCCCGGTTGTTCGGCTCGTCGCCAAGGGGAAAACACCGACTGTTTCCCGAAAACGCGCGCACTCTCCGGGATTATTTATGCGCGCTGCAACAGCAGGCCCAAAGACACGCGCATCCGAGACGAGACGCACAGCCCACGGAAGTCGATAAGACACTTTTGCCTCTGTAAAAATAACCGTCTTTCCTCGCGTGGCCTGGCCACGTTTCGTAATTGGCCAGGGTTGCGGCGGAAGATCAAAGAAAGAATAATCGGGAGCATGTAAAATATGGTGGTTCCGGTTAACGGATTCGGTACCGGAACATTCCGATAAAACGTAACCTGGAAAATTATTGCTGGCAAAGATCGAACGGAACTCGATGGAGCGAGTTTCAGCAAAGTGTCGAGTTCGTAAGAAAATCTTTTCTTTTTGATTCGTGCCTACGTTCGCTCTTAAATTTCACGGAACAGGGTTGCTCTTCCGTTTCCGACCGACGACGCAGAATACGTTTCCGCGTTCGATCGTTAGAAACGCTTGACGCGAGCTTTACTTTGTACATTAACGTTTAAATTGATTATTTATTGGACACCGTTGACTCGTTAAACTCGCCCCCGTTGTTTCCCGTTTCCCCTTCGACCGTGCCCTCTCTGTTCCGCAAACGTGGCTAACACGGTGCGACTGTTTTTATTTGCTCGTTCTTTGTGCAGGAGAAGCGGTCAACGGACCAAAAAAAAAAAAAGATGACAAAAAGCACGAAAAATAGAAAAAAAAATATCAGCGGAGAGCGTAACACACGGGTGATTACTGGACAATAATTAACTTAATGACGTTGCATCGCCCCAACGGCACCCGGCAGGCCGAAATTTTCTGCGCTGAATTATTCAAGTGTTTACAACATAAACGCGCTCCACCGGATATACGCGTTTCCCTCCCGATACTGGTATGAATTTTACAGGGATTTATCGAGCGTACAGTATGCCGTTCCAAATAAGCTTTGTCTTTGGTAATGAGTTTTCCGGCCGGAAGATACCGACCGGTAGACAATGGTTGAAAAATTTATCGACGATTTCGCGGACTGTCCGATCGATACCGAACGCATAACCATTTTTACGTACAGGTCAGCCAAAACGGAGGGTAACCAGTTTCGTAAAGTCCAACACGATCTTCGTACCAAAATAACAATTTTTACATTGACGTAGAATCGCCTAAGCGACGAGAATATTCAACAGCTTTTGAATAAAATATGGAAAAGGGAACCAGGGGTTAAACAATCGATATTAATCGACGACTCTCAACGTTTAATTCGCTCGCGCAGAAGTTTATTTCCGTCAGAACGTGGAAAAAAGCGACAACGAAGAAAAGTATTCTGCTTTTCCGTTCGCGAGGTTTTCGCGACGGGCGTGTTTTTCTGCTTCGTAAAATCCAGGGAAAATCTCCGCGATCGGAAACCAGGCTCTGCAGTTACGTGCAAAAATCGAGGGGGAAAAAAGCAAAGAACCTGGCTAGAATTATTACCGCGGCTAGATATCTATCCGGCGGTAGGCAAACCGAGAAAAATTTCGAATTATGATTGTCGACCAGGAGAAAAGGGGGGAAAAAGGTTCGCGGGAATAGCAGCTGGAATTGCGGTAAGTGGTCTCTGGGGTACGAATAAACGAAGAAGAAACGTCGCGGAGAGGAAGAAGAAAAGAGCTGCGAAAAGATTCTTATTCGAACTCGCCGCAACGCTGATTCCCTGCGAGTACGCGCGACCGCAAACTCGTGCCCATGCTCTTCGTCGATCGTTATATACCGCGTTCCATTTGTTACCGTTTCCCATCGATCATCTCCTCTGCGGATCACGCATTCATTTTCCTCCATTCCCAACGAAAAACCCAACGGCTAAACGGATCGTTCGAGATCGGATCGGCGCGCAGGCTGGATTTCCTTCGACGCGTAATTTCACGCGCGAAAAATACTACCGGGAGACCGTACTAGCTGCACTTACCTTATGCGTTAAATGGCCGGTCGATTAACTTTTACGAGCCAGTAATAAATATTCCAGATGTTGTTTTGTCACTAAAGGCTTGTACCTCGCGATCGGTCGATCGACCGATTGGAAAGAGACCGCGAGAGAAAAAGAGAGAGATCGGGTAATTAGAAACGCCGCGCCGTGTGTTCGAGGGAACGACTTACCGAACCGAAGGAAACACTTAAATCGGAGGAAGCGAAGAAAAAGGGAACGGTAAAGAGAAAACTGAAGCGAAGATAGCAAAAGAAATACGAGGATTCGACGGCGTAGCCGATCGGAGTTTTGCCCCTGGCGCCGATTAGGCCGCAATTAGGTCGACCATTGTTATGTTAATGGCGAACGACCGGGGGGGATAATATTAGGGTGAGCCGTGGGGGGAATGATGTTATAATATTTCAACACCAGTACCCTGGGGTTGCCGGTGCTCAATTGATAAATCATTTCGTAAGTGGCGGGGTGCGATATCATATTCATATTCCACGAGAAAGAGAGGGGAACGCGCATCGTGGCGAACCGGTGGATCACCCCGACACGCCGTATTTACCCGAGACTCCCATTCACGGATCATGGATCACGGATCGCCGCGAATAATCGTGACGGCTCGTCGAACGGGCCAACAACGGGGCACACAACGACCATTTCCGCCCGGCTGGTTTCGGTGTTCCGTTCGTGGGACAGAGCCGGCGCGACCCGGCGATCTCAGATGAAGCGAAAATTACAAGTGCTTTCCGACAGGTTCCTACAATTTTCCGTCCGGTTGCGCCTTAACGTAACTAACTCGATAAACCAAATACAGTTTTCGAGAACCTGTCGGCCTCCTCGACGAGTCACGTTTTCCCTAATCTTCCGTAAACGATCCGATTCGACGAAGCTGATGCAACTTATACGTGTATCAGGCTTTCCGTATCATGCCTGACACACATCGCACGAGCGATACACGATGTCAACGACCTCGTCGATACAAAACGACGATCTTGCTAACCTCAACTATCTATATTTATTATAAATATATGGCAAAATTGTTCAACTTCGGATAGAGGAAAACGGTGTTTCGAGGTTCGAACAAAGTGTCACGAGGAGCTCGGTCTAGGTATATCGTGATAGTTATACCCCGTTCGATGGTATTTTAGCGTTAAACGAGACGGATACTGCGCGACGATCCACCCCCGTCGAGCGCCTCGTGCGGATAGTGGTTTATATTGCGGTGAGAGCGTAAAGGAGGGGATGATAGACAACCGCATGCAATTGATGGGGTGCAAACGGGGTCGACCGCGCCTGACGGCCTTTCCTAACAGCCGTATTACGCGGGTGTTATATTTATTTAATACGCGGCCGGGCCAAGGGGGTTCCGTGGGCGCGACTATTACACGAGTTATTATTTCTGCTGGTGGCTTAGGGTGCCCTCTTCCCCTGCCCGATACGGTCCCATTGTAGTCCACCCAAAGTGGGCCGTTTTGACGCCCGTTGGGGTGAACACGATACTTCTCACAGTCGGTCGAACGAGAAACGATACATGGGGGAGAAAAAGAACGATTTGTTCGGATTAGTAGAAACCCACCGAAAGAACGGGCAAACGTTCGTGGAAACGTAATCGATCTTGGATTTGCTGTTGAAGAACAACACCGGGATAGACACACGGTCAACGATAGGCAGAGATTGGTGAAATTTTTCGATTCGTTCGTAAATTACGATTCGTCGTGTTTTTATTTAAATCGACAAAAGGTTTTTAGATCAAAAGAACCAATTTGATCGATCGATCGAATCACAATGCCGGAAGTTCCAACGAACGGCAGCGTCTCGTGTTCGGTGAAGATATCGACGCGACGCGACGGTATCGAGAGTCTATGCAAATCGGGACCCTCGAAGCAAAACTCGCAGAAACGGAACAGGCTCGTAACCACACCAGGTTACACTTAACAGCCGTTACAGCACGATGGAGAAAACTACTATTCTGCTCGGCCACCCACGAAGGTAGACGTTACGGATAGATGCTGATTGATTCGGTAGGGTGAATACGATACTTCTCACAGTCGACGAGGATCGTCGGGATTAGGCTAATGCACCCTTCCCACCGTGCTCGACCAACACTCTCGTGGCCTCTCATTCTATTACGGTCTGACGAACCTATATCGAGGCTAAGTAAGAGTCCATCGACTCTTGGACAAAGCCCCCCATAGCCGTATTACCGACCAGGCTGCTGCTCCGGTTATAGTTTTAATACCCTCTCGTCGTGGGATACCCGAATCTCTTCTCTTCGCAATCATCCAGGAGAATCGTAACGACCAGCCGAGGCTTCGATGTTTCTATTCGATTCGTGCTGGAAGCTCGTTACGCGCACGACGCATAGGTAAATATTTAGAATCGAGATTCGCTCGAGATTGCATAACACGAGTAAACTCTACACAACCCATACAGATCCAGCCCCCCCCCTCATCCTCCCTTCGTTAATGGATTTTTCGATGACCACCCATCCAGTGTATCTACTTGGAGGGAAAATTGCCAAAAAACTGAGACGGGGTAAAAACGATCGAGCATCGTCCGAACGAAAGCTCCCGATGAATCCGTTTTCAACGACGCGCGTTTTGCTCGTACGCGTCGAAAGTGTAAGAGTCTCTTACCCGAGAGGAGCTTCGTAGCAGCGCACGTTGGACGAATAAGACTGTCGAAGCACTTACCTGAAACAGAGAAAAAGAAGGCAAAAGGTTAAGGACGCCGAGAAACGTCGAAATTCCAGCGAAACAATGCGAGCGAACAATGGAAACGGACACGACCGGTCCCCGTTGGAAGGGAACACGGGGTCGCGTACCCTCGACGCTTTCGCCGGCTACGTTGGCTCCAGCGAGGCTACGACCGAGAAACTGTGCGAGGCACATCATATTTTATCGCCGTCGTTACCGATCCCCTCCCGCACGTCTCGGTCCGCGCGCTACTTTTCGAGCAAAATGGGGCGTCCCTTTGAGATGCGGGACATAACGCGACCAGGCGAGGCGCAGGGACTCATTACACGATATAATAAAATGCGCCAAAAAGCCAGTTAGTCGACGGCCTTCGATAAAAGCCAGCGGCGTAGGCAAGAGGGAATCGGCCGCGGGGTGCCGCGGACTCGAAAAACGCGAGCACCCGATCGACAGCCAAGCTTTTTACGGGGAACGACTCTAGCGCGGAATTCGTTTATTCACGTTTGAAAAATTATGCAAACAGAATTTTAAAATAATGCACTACCGCGCTTTACGCGCACCGATGGAAATGACGATACGAGATTAATTAATTATCCGCGATGCAGATTTAAATGGCGCGGCGCGCGTGTTACGTACGCAAAGGGCAGCAGTCGGGGCTCGGGGATAGGGGGTAGGGGTCTTTTTCACAGCGAGCAAATTTTTTTTTTCCTTCCAATTAATCCCAATTATCGTTTATCGCGAAGCTAACGGAGTTTCGGGATCGTTTTGCGCGAAAAAAAATCCGAAACGACCGGAACAATTGAAGCGGTCCGGAATACGTTTGAGCAAAAATTCGACGACATGCGCCGCGATCGCGGTCAGAGTCAGTAACCATATACGAAACAAAAATGATCGTCGTACCGATATATGGGTCAAAATCTGGAATAACGTAATAACGACGGCAAAAGCCGGCGTCGGAACCAGCAGGCGCGCGCGACGGCAATCAAATTGGCCACGCTCGGGCGGAGAAACGCGGCAGACAACGAGATAACTGGGCGTCGTACGGTAACGCCGTACGGTGTACGGCTAATGATAAAGGGTAGGAATTTCTTATCGGCAGCCACGGGTTTCTCTCGGTTGGAGTGTTTCACGAAAGAGGGAGCGAGAGAAAACGTACAAGGTGCCAGAATCGAGGTAGGTCGACATCGGTGTATATTGTTCATAAATTAAGTATATAAAAGCGTCGCGGTGTCGGTCTCTTTGATGCCAGATAGGCGGCAAACGCGTTTCCTCTATTTACAAGGCGGGCTTGCTGGGCCACGAAGATAGACTGGGAGAGCGAGGCGAGGCGAGGCGAAGCGAAAGCGTGTGCGAGTGTTCGCTCGCGCGCGCGGACGCGATAAGGTGCACCGATTAAGCATTAAGAATTAATAGGCCTGCGCCATAGATTTTGCTCCGTCGGTGGCTGACTGCACCGAAAGCTCTCAGACTAGGCGCGTATACCGTGTCGCCGGTATTACCTCGCTGCAAGATTTATGCGTTTCGCGTATGTAATATTCGCGACCTCGCGCGGCTCTCCCCCGATTTGCGCCGTTGCCTGGAGACGCGTTATCGGCATCGTTGACGACGTTTGCTAGCCGAGAAACGTCCGATGGTTTCTTTCAGGCTGTTGCTCCGTGCCTCGAACGACGCGTCTACGAGAACAGGCAGAGCATCCAGTTATTAATTCATGGAGCAGGCGTAATCGGAAACGCTGTATTGCCAATAGAGATCTTATCGAAAGGGGCATTAGGAATACAGATTTTCAAACGTATAGAGAATTAAGCAGAAAGAAAAACGTCTAGACGATTCTCCCGAGCGATCGGTCTCTCTCTTCAGCCTGAACGAATCCGCGTGTCGCCAAGTACCGGAGCGCGCTCGTATAATATATATCGAAAAAGCAGCAATTTGCCGGCCCGTCGCCAATTGTCGACGAGACCGCGCCGGCCACGTGGAATCCTGGTCGTTAGGGTAGTTAACGAGTTCGCCGGCACGTGACACACGGCCGGGGCCGGTCTGGTCGGTCTCGTGGTCCCTCGGCGCCGCGGTTGGGAACCCCTGCACGGCACGTCCGGTGGGGACTGGCTCGTCGAAGCAGGGCCGAAGGAGACGTCCGCGGAGGCGAACAGAGGAACCGGGAAAAGGGAGGCAAGGGAGAGGGGCAAAGTACGATGGTACAGGGGAAGGGCAACGCGGGAGGAACGGCGCAGGCCCGTGCTCGGATTTTTGCGAGCCCTCCTCTTTTCTGCTTTTCTAACCGGCCTGCAACGCATTCTTCGTTACGAAAAACATGGACGATCTTCAGATTATCGCATTTAATTTCGTTTCGCTCGCGACCCTCCTCCTAACGCCTGCTCGAACGTCGATCGGTATTCGCGATCTCGCAACGAATCGATCTTTGGTCACTTTGAACCTTGGACTAGAATATGTATCGATCATCCCAAGTAGATTGTTGCTTCCGAGGTAGAGAAGGGACGCAGCCTCGAGTTGCAAACATCGACGGTACTCAACTTTTTCCATCGATTTATGGACTCGAACTCGTATAAGACCTTTCCTAATATAGCAAATCGAGGCACGCGTATTCCTAAGATATTCATAAATTCGATATTGTTCACCATGTACGAGAGTACACCTGTCCCTCTTTTTACACGATATCGTTACACGGAATTAAATTACTTGTATAGTTGCATCCTTTAATACAACTTTTATATATTTCCGATAATCAGTATTTGCATAACGTTTTTTTTTACACGGTATACTTTCACCGTGTAAAAAGAGGGACAGGTGTAACGTATTATTTTATTTCGAGTCGCGGGCGACGCTGCTGTGGCAGTTGACCCGCTGCTCCAAAGTGGACGAGCGATATGAGAAAGACGTCGGGACGCAAGCAGTTAAGAGAATCGCCGCGCGACGTTTCCGCGAACCGATCCTTCGCCTTTCGGGTTTCCGTACAAAAGTACTGTTACGCCTGCAACGTCGCGACTAAGTTAAAGTTTGTCGCGACTAATCCCGTAATCTGGAAAGCATAACTAAACTGATCCTCCCCCACGGGTGGCCCTCGGCACCTCGGGGCTTCCAGAGCCCCATGGTGGTTACCGGGAGATCCGAATAAAATCTCGAAGCAGAGGGAGCTTATCAAGCTCTCCCTATTTTCAAGCCGAAGAGAGGCGTAGAGTGTAGCTGCTGCTTTGGAGAGTGCAGAAAAGAGGATGGCGAGAAGCGCGCTGCCGCCGCCGCCGCCGCCGCCGCCTGGAGCGGCTTACGAGCGTGCAAGAAAGAGAACAAAGAGAGCGCACCGAAGAGGGACAAGAGGAGAGAGTAGTTGTAGAAAAGGCTGATAGATCGTGTCGCGAGGGCTGGCGGAGGGCGTCCAGCAACTGCGTCGGTAACGAGGAACGGCAGCGACGTCGGCAGCAGCAGCAGCAGCAGAGGCGACACCCACTACGCGTCCACACACCTTCGTCGAAGCACACACCGGCCTGCCTGCTTGCCTGCCTGCTTGCCTGCCTGGTCTGCCTGGCCTCCGTTCCGGCATATTCTCCTTCTTCGGCACCTTCCTTTCTCTCCGTACGAGCCTCTTCCACGCGGTCTAGCCATATTTCTTCGCGCGTTACCATTTATCTCGTTTCGTCTCTACCGTTCGTCGGTTCGCGAAATTTGTCTTTTTCTGTTTTTCGCGCTGGTCCTCTTCTCGATCGCGCGCGCGCTATTTCTTTCTCTCTTCTCTCTATGGCTCTACGCCATCTCGCTATCTCTCGCGCGAGACTGGCCGATACTCTGCTCGTTTACAATGTTGCCGCGTCTGACGTGCGGCACCGCCGCGAACCCAGGGGCGTATGCAGCCCGTTAGTGCCACTCCACAGATTCGTCTCGTGCTTCGCGATTTGCAACGCCTGCGCTCGCGCGGCTAATTGAATCGCTCGCCCGAGAGAGGATGGGATCGCGTTCGAGGCTGCTTCGAGCCTTCCAGCGGATCACGACTTGGCGGAATTAGGAACTAACAACGAGATTCTTCCAGGACAGTCGTTAAGCGTCGAGACCGACGGGTCGTTCGATCTTCTTGCAACGACCTTGTCCGATTTGGAAATAACTGTCATTCACGCAGGGACTTAACCAGTATCGCGGACACCTAAAAACGGTACTATCTTCTTATCGTAATCACGTTACCAATCCTTCGTCCCGAAATTGCTGTAATATCGAAATAAAAATAATTACCACCGGGTTGGCATCACCGTTTTAGGATGGTTGACATCGTCTAGTCGTTCCCCGACGATCCTTCGGCGCGAGCAGTTCGATCCTTTTCCAAGGCGGAACCGAACAAACCCGTGGGCGACCGGTTAACGGTTAAAGTTCATTTACATTTTCCAGCGACAAAGCGTTCGTTCTTGACACTGTTTCGAAGAAAGAGGCAAACAGATGGAGAGAACGAGATTAACATGACGGAGAAACGGTAGGTGTTAACGCGCATCGAACTTTTCAGACACGGTGCGGCTAGCTCGCAAGCTCGGGCTGTGTGGGCGTCGCCACTTCGTAACAGTTTATCGAAACACGAAACCACGTTACTCGACTCGATAAATAAATCCGAGGTTTATTTGGGCTCGTCGATAAAGAGACTAAAGCGCGTTCGACCAGCGCGGCGCACGTGCACCTTGCATCGTTACGTCTCTTTACCGATGCCTCGGAAAACAATAGACGAACGTCGAACGAACGATACGGGTGCAGTCGACCAAGTTGCGGAACCAATAAACGAAACAACCGACTCGATGTCTGCGATTCGTCGCAGCAGACGTAACCAAATTGGTTCGATCGAATAGACCCGCGTAGAAAATTTCTTGTCTCGCACCACGGACCGTGGAGCACGGTTAACTAGCTGCTTTTTACAAAGGAAAGATCTAGTGTCAAAGAGAGAGCAAAAGAGAGTTTTGGTTGATGTTTAGGCATTTCTTTCGGGTCTATCGACAGGAGAATGATCCTGTAGCGATCACGAGCAGGCAAGCAACCAGGTTGTACCCGAGGCGACGCGAGGCTGCGTACTCTGCTCGTTCCTCGGCGTGTTGGAGCGGTATCGGCCGTCCGGAGAACGCGCGTTGTACGCAGCGCGCGCTCGCCTCGTGCCGGATATCCCTCGCGGGACTCGAGGTTTGCCGGAGCACTGAAAGCGGAGCAGCTAAACGAGTGCTTTCCACGCTACTGGATGATGGATGAATGCCTACACGTTTGCCGCCGTCGCTAGATAAGGAGACGAATGATTGCTATACGTGGCTGGTTTGCTCTAAACGCGCGCCGAGGGAATTGCTCTGCTGCTCTCTCGGCGTGCGCTCGGATCCGCACCGTTGCAGCTGCTGCAGTTGGTGCAGTTGCCTTAGCAACGTGCCGCGGCAACCGAGACACTTGGATCGTCGACGTGTTCCTTCTGGTTACGCGCAACCGATGTCTCCCAGCGGTGGTAGCCGGTGTCGTTGCTGCCACTTATCGCAAAAACTGATCCGACGCGGTTCCCGAGCCACGCGAGTTGGCCCGTGGAATATGTTAGCGCACCCGTTTAAGGGATTCCGACGACCGAACGGAGTCCTCGAGGATCGTCGCCTTTGTCGGAGATGGCGAACTTTCCGCGGATCGAACGACGCCCGTGCAACATCGGAAAGGACGCGTTCGAGGATCGTGAGAAACCGTGACTGGGACACGGCGACGACTAATTTCCTATCGGACCAAACCTGCCTGGTCTTATTTCGCTGCTTACTAAGGGGGCACGGGGGTTCGCGGGTTTAGCCAGTTCGCTAAGGACCACGAAACGTCTACGCGCGGTCCCTGCAGTCAATTTCCAGTATTTTAGTGGATTTTTTACCGGAAGTAGTTACGAGTCCGATCAGGGGATTCGGCGGAGGAGGCGTGACGGGAATCTTTCGACGATGGTTCCGACCGAGAGCCGATCGACGACGAAGGAAATACAATATTTATGTTGATGCTGCGCGCCAGTGGGTCTCGGTATTTAAGTTGTGTAAATCCAATATAAACGCCAAACCTGTAATAAATAACCTCTCGGCTAGCCGAGGAGGGGACCGTCGGTGGAGGAAGAGGAGACGCGGGTTCGAGGCGGAGAAACAAGGGCAGAAGCGCGATGGAAACGGGAGAGAAAAGGAGGGAACGAGAGGTTATATTATACCTGCCTTGGGGCCTTCAGTCTTCGCCTTCGAGAACGAGATGAGAAAGCATCGGCCTCTCCCGCGGAGTCGACGGGAACGAGAAGGGACGATACAAGTAGGAGGAACACGAAAGGTATCCTCGAAAAAGAGGGCGGAGGAGTTTTGACCCTTCGCTAACGGGACCCTTCTTCGCTTCTTTCTCGCTTATAACGCGAATCCCTCGACCCTCGGCCCAAATAATAGCGTTCGACCGGTGGGGCCCACATGGAAACGAGACACCTACGCTCTTCTCCTCTTCGACTCTCGGCACCGTTCTTCCCTTTGCAACCCCCCTTCGTCGCGCCTTCCATCGGACCCCCTACTCCTACCCCCCCCCCCACCCGACTACTCCAGTTTCTGTGTTACGCAATACGAAATCGCAAAGCAGGTGCCACTCCTAGACAAGGTCGACGTCGAAGAACGAGGGGCCAACCTGATAAAAAAAATCACGACGACACGGCCCGACAATGTGGTGGGACGGTCCAACAATTTTCAGTTCAACTGTTCACAGCTGCGAGGGAAAAATCTATTTTTCAGCCATTGTATCGCGGTGGAGAAGCCTAAGGTTATTTTAAATCCGAGTAATGAACATTTACCACGTTACGAAGCTAGATAAAATATCATTCGTTCTGTTGGAAATCACGTTGGAAAGATGCGTGCAGCGAGGGCTCTTGATCGCCTAATCTCCGTTTCGGTATACGGGAACTGATTTAGCGATTTGGCGAGCGATCCGTTTGCCAGCAGCGCTGAAAGCGCGGCGATCCGCGCGGGACTGCTCGCGAACCGAGCCCCGCTTATTACCATTAGGCGAGTCGAGGTCGAGATCTAGAGGGAACCAGAGAAGCGGGGTGTGGCGAGCGAAATGCAATTACGCGAAAGTGTACCCGGCAACGACGCCAGCGGTCTCTCCCGCGACCCGGACCCGGACCCGAAACCGAAACGCGAACTCCTTTCCACACGGCGATGCCTGTCAACGCGACGCCCGAATAACAATGCCCGCGCGATTAACGAGCGCACTTTTACAACGACTCGTTTCCATCGACGGCCTTCGGTCTAACTGCGCGGATTCGTACACTCGGATTCCGAACGATTTCCCCAAGTCACGAACTTTACTTACGACATACACATCCGGATCGTTATATTCTGTTTCGCTATAGGTGGACAACCCCTTGACGTTTGTAACCAGCTATCCGTTTTTCAATGACTTTACATCGGTTTATCTTTTAAGAATAAAACTGTGCATTCGGTACGTTGCGAAAAAGTATAAATCGTTAAAAAACTAAGGTCGCAAAGGTTGCACACGACGCGCGAGAACCGCGTTGAACTCGAAGATCCGTGGGGCTCTCGAATGAAAACTTTCGAACGCTTATGCACGGGTGTACGCGTTCGATTTGCGCGTACACTATCCAGGATCTTCGAAACGAGACGAAAGGAGGACGTGGCCACAAAGACTCTGCTTCGATTCGAAGCGGAACTCTTGAAATTTAACAATCCGTCGGTTCTGGACTCGAGACGAAACTCGCAATTGCGCTCGACTACGAGTAGATGCGATATAATTGAGCCTCGCAGAGTGGTCGTTGTTGCTCCAACGGATCCGCTTTTCCTTGCTTCCATTATGGATACGTATTCACCGGCCGTTTTTATTCCAAGTTTAGAGATACTCGCGGCTTTTCATCCGGCGCGATCTGCATCGAAAGGCCGCACTCGATCAAAGATAATGAGGAAACCGAGACTGCTTCGTTAAAACGGGATTTATCGCTGTGCGAGAAGAACAGCGGAACCACGTATTTTCTTTGCTCGGCGATTTAACGAAACTGAAAGACTACCCCAGCCATTCGATGCATGTTAATCGACCGAATCCGTAGCCACTTCAAAGTCCGCTAAACTCGGTTCGTCAATGGACTCCGCCGATGGACCCTCGCGTTCAAATTCGACAAGCACCGGCAGCAGACAACGTTAGACGATACGATCCGATCGTTAACCGAGAGAAAATCAAAAGTCGGACACGCGTTTTATGTGCGTCGCTGATACCATATGCAAGGCAAGGTCTCTGGTAAGTATAGGGACTGTTGTCATTGGTAATTGCTCCCTCGAGTAAGAGGGCGAGCAACTTTAAAATGAGAAGCGCGACGGTGGGAACCGCGGACTCGATGCAACGAGAATAAATTTTTGATACGCATCCCCACCCACTCGTTTATCGGTTTCAAAGGTCTGGCCGGCACTTTTAAAAGCATCCCTGCCAACTTGAAAGAAGCGTTCGATCGGGATCGCAAAAAGCGAATAGACAACGAGCCATTTGCGCGTCGAAGAAGCGCCAGCGAGATAAATCGCGAGCTTTCGCACGAGTACGATGCAATTTATGGAACGTATGGCGCGATAACGACCACCACGTGGTACGAGGAAGAAGGACAAATTCATTTCTGGGCCGAGGGCGATAGAAACAATTTCTCGTCGGTGAGGGGGAGTAGCGTTTATGCCATTTCTCACATAGATCCTATACAACTATTCTTAATTTTGGTCGGTAATATAACGGTTCCACGATCGGTACCGAGCTACGAGTGAAAGAATTAAATTGTTATTTATTGCGAATCTCCGGACACCGATAATCGACGCAAATATAGGTAGGAAATTAGGTTGTAACTCGGGCCGGACCAGGCTGTTGCAGCCTGCGAGGGAGATGGACGAAACTTATCGCCCTGATTGTTCCGGTACGCTGGCTGCTGTTCGCATGGGGACGACTGTGAGATACAGCAACAGAGAATAAAACAGTTAACGTTTGATCGTCGGCGCGACTCGTGCCTATAAACACGTGTCGGGGGCGTAACCTGACCCATCGTCGATCACAACTTGCAGATAACGCGGCGGCTCGGACCGTGTCGATAGTTTCGGAAATTTCCGGAAATAACTTCGTCGCAGGCACATAGTATACGAAGAAAATAGATCCAATTGTTTGGAAAACTTATTAACCCTAATGACGTCGTTACAAGGCAAAGTTTCAAAATGTAGTCGACGGAAAGGACACTCGTTTGTATCCGCGCGAGGCATCGAGAAGGCGACAAGCGGATTATAGTTATTTTCGCCGTGGATCGCGGATCGCGTATCGCGACGACATTTTGACACGTAGCGTCGCGACGCGGCGTCCGTGCGTGTGCACAGCTGCATTTCGCTCCGGTGTTTCGGCGCAATTACGCCTGTTAATGGCGCGGCGTTATGGCGTCACACGACTCCCCGCGAGAGGAGGCTGCATAACGAAAAGTGCGAAGGCACCAATGGTTACAAGAGGATAAAAGGATGCATGCCTCGAGCTTTTATGGGCGGCCGTCGGTGAAGTGTGAACAGAGACGGAGCGACCAAGAGAGGTTTATCGGCCGAGAGCGCCGCGAGAGAGAGAGGGGACGCGCGCATTATCTAAATGCGCGACACTCTGGCTGGTACACGCTCGCGGAGCCACCCCCTCCTCTCCCTACGTTGACAGAAGCTACCAGATTTTCTTCTTTTTTATCCGTCCCCTCTGCACTCGTCCCTCTTACTCCTCCGCCTAAGTGCCGCGTGTTCCGAGTGCTGTCCAACGACCGTCGTCGAGTGGACGATCTTCGGCGTCGTCCCGCGGCTCGACCGTAAACGCGTCACCATTTCCCTTCCCTCTAAGCGCGAGGAAACCCAGGGAATATCGAGATCCTGTTGTTTATGGATCGTCAAACTCCCGGACGACGTTCGCCAACCCGAACGCATCCGAAGAAACTGATGTCGAGTTGCGAATTCATCGGCCGCTCGCTGCGAATCCTATTAACTATATTTTACTCGTTCTCTGGCAGTTACCTGAACCGGAGGAGCGTCCAACTCAACTAATTTAGCAGTTAATTAACCTCTCGTCGGCGCCATAATATTGCGACAGTGTCGTCCGATCGACCATCGAAATCCGCCCTCGAAACGAAAAGTTCGTCCAGCTGTCGCGTCGCGCAGCTGTCCAGGCGCGTTCGACCGGCCCAGAAATCAAAACCTGCCCGATTCGAATCTGCGCACCGCCTTGGGGGCTAGCGAGACAAAGAAGATGTCGTAATTAGCCACGCCGCTGACTGGACAAATTAGCGAGCTGACATCTGCCAAGAACGATTAACGCGAGGCCTCCGGGCATGGGCCTGGCCGGGCCGAGTCGACTCGGCCCGGGTCGGATGTCCTCGCTCGGAATCCTGCCCCCGTATCGTCTCCGATCTTTCGTCGAAGCTGCATCGATCGAACGATAGACAGGTTGTGGACTCGCTCGTCTGCTTATTCGGAATGGTAGGTACGCAAACTCGAAAGTTCGGTGGGTTTGCCGTGAGGCGTCGAAATCGGCGGAGGCGCGATACGCGACGCTGTTGCAGCTGTGTCGACCGGAGAAACCTTGCCCCGCGAGCCAAAATATCATCCGAGAATTCGACCAACGATCGCTCGTAAATTACTATACCCGACTCCTCTTAGTTCGCGCGACCATAAATACGGTTCGAGCGGTTCGAAATTCGAACCGAACCAAGATCTCGGGGAAACCCAACGGTTCCACTAATACAGTACAAGTTATATTTTATTTTTAAATTAATAAATTTTATTACCACATTACCCATGGTTGTGTTTATTAAAAATGAAAAACAAATTAAAAAAAAAATCGACAGGGGACAGGTGCACAAAGTCATCGAAATTAAAAAATTTCAAATCGTTCTAAAAAAATTATTTTTGGCTGCGAGGGTCAAATGCAATCGTTTTTAGTGAATACACATACCCCCGAAATCCTAACCATTTTCGAGAAAAAAATTCTTTACCGAAAATACAATGTCTGACCAAAAGATACGTCAAAGGATATTCTACTGAAATTACATGCGTTTCTTTAAAAGATCATAACTTTTGAACGGATTGGAGGATTTTAATGTTTCAAAATGCAAACGACGCGTATTTTGACGAAGAATAATTAGAAATTCTAAGATTGTTCGAAAAATTCTTCGTTAACCTCGTAAAGTGTCGTTAAACCTCGTTTTTATCACCTGATATGTAGGTATAGTTCAGTTATCCAAGACGGCTCGTTTTTTTTTATTTTTTTGGCACCGATACACGTGAACAAGCAATTTTCAAGGTGCATCGACGTCTCGCGTATGCTCGGACGCGTCTTCTTCTTCGAGCACAGTGAATTCGTTGAGCAGAGCAAACGGCAAGGTAGTTCACGGATAAATTCCGCGACAACTCGCGCGGCAACGAAATATCGGCCGAACAGTCGTAAATGACTACTCGACGTTTTTGCGATAATGACGTAACAAGTTCGTGCGACAACTAATTGGCCTGTTTCGTCGCTCGACGAATACGGGAGGCGCAATTGACACGAAACGACACCGGTGGCACGAGTGACGGCGATCGATCCGCTTATCTGCTCGCGAATATACTTAATTGAGCCAGCACTCGACTCAAGAACGCGCCAACGATGCGCGCTGAATCAAACGGCCGAGTGCGATCGTACGGAAATCAAAAACCTGTATCGAGTCTACGCTTTACGAACGACAGGAACGGCACTCGTAACGATCGTTGACTCACCGTCCGCTTCGTTGGAGTAGATGTTCTATACGTGTACTTGCGCCGGTGATTAGGTTCTATAAAATTGGAGAGAAAAATTGCATCTACAACATATCCGTCGTACAGATAACGCAGAAAATTGATCGTATTTCAACCTTTTACGCCGGTAGCGTATAATTTTGTCAGTTTTATGATAGCTCATATTTTTTCATTTAAACAAGTTCTCTTAGTTTCTTGTTTCCTATGGTTTATCGTATAGGGTTTACTCGACTCTGGTAAAGTTATTACACGAAGCGAGACAACGATAAAAGAATTGTATTCTTTTTACGCTAATTTTAAATAAAATGTTCTATTTCTGTTCTCCGCTCTACCTTTTATAATCTTGTAGCATACGAGATTCGGAAACATGTCACAGATTAAAAATCTGATATAAAAGTCGTATTCAACGAACAACATAGTCTCGAAACGTGATTCGGGTTCTCGAAATTCTTGAGAATCCCGACGTTCTCGAGTCGAGAGATACCTACTTTCGAGAATCAGACTCGATTGGAACCGATCATTTTCCGAGCTGTTCCGAGCAATGGGATTTTTCTATTAGTATTTTTTTTTATCGTAGGGCACGCGATTGCAACTGTTTTTAAAGAAAATTAATAGCAAATGTTAGATTTTAAAAAGCAAAGTTGCGTGGAGCTGGTGCAACCCCCGTATCGATCCATCGATATATCGAAAGCAGTCTGGACCGGGCGAAAGGAACATCCCTAGATGCGACTTTTCTCGGTAGAACGACAACACGTTGACTGTTCCTATTCAGGGAGCACTCGATTTGCGAGCGAATCTCGTCGAGACGCGGCGCGGTGCGATCTCCGCGTGTACTCGAAAGACCAAGAGGAGACTCGACGACGCTTCAGCAAGGAGGAGGCCAGTTAAGGACGGAGAGAGGAAGATGCACGAAGCAACGAGGACAGGCTAAGACTCGGGGACCGAGAGACAATGACACGCATACCGCGCGACCGGCCAGCTAGGGGAATGCAAATAACAGGAGGCGGCGATGTTTTCGAGTTGGCTAGTATGACGGGTAGGGGGACCGGAGAGCGTGTTTCACCGATGGTTAGCGTCAAATATTTGGTGCGTGCGCGAGGTATGGCAACGCCGCGCACTCCGGACGGCCACCAATCTCCTCCTCCTCATCCTCCTCCTCCTATTCCACCGCCTAGCTTCTCCTCCGCCGCCTCCGTCGCCGCCACCGCCGCCACCGCCGCCTCTCTTCCGTCGTTCTGCCGCCACCTCCGACGCCACCGCCGCCACCGCCGCCGCGATACATGCTGCGCGAGATAGCGTCACGCCGCGCAAACTAATTAATTAGTTGCTTTTCTAACGCCGAGGCTAACCGCCGTCAGGAGAGCGCCACCGCGACTCGACTCGGACCTACCTCCTCGCGTTCCGTCAGACAACTTTTCCCGCGTTAGATCGTTCCCTCTCGCCTTTTTCCATTCTCGCGATCGATGCTTCGGAATGCAATCTCTTCCGAACGACGGTTTTCCAGAGGGTTGAGAAATTACAAGATTGGGATCGTCTCGAGATAATTACACGGACGAGACTCCACCTTGAAATACGTCGTCAGGGACACTATTCTAGGCAACTTTTTCCTACACGTAGTTACGTTGGTATTCTTTATGCAGTAGGACAAGCTTAATCGTATTGCCTGAGATTGAACGTTGCATCGTACCTGAGGAGTTAGGACGTTAAGAAAACTAAGAACAAGACTCATGAATTTTCGCCAAGTTAGGTTACGTAATTTACAATAGCGTTGAATAAAAATTTTAGCATTATTAATACTTTTATGTTACAAGATATAGAATCGGTGTCCCGAACGGTGGAATCGATTAGGAGAACTGGGAATAATTCGATGAAAGAGCCCGGTAAAATCACGTTCGATAGCAGCGCGATAGGTACTCGCCTCGGCGGTGAACCTTTAATGCGTTAATGACAGGAAATAGGTTGACTATGCGAGCGGACTCCAGCGTCCGTTTATGGAGGCGACCGGCAAATTGTCTAAGGAGGGGCAGGAATCCTAAAGAGTCGACCGGTTACAAAAGAACTCGAGACTAACCAGCAAAACTTTTATTTGCGTAGCGTACCGTATACAAAGCAATCGGCGTGAGGTTCCCCGCGGACCCCGGAGATCGTTAAAATCTATCCGCCGTCCGAGAATATAGTTATTAACCAACGATGCGCGTTAAATATTTCCCTAATAATTTCAACAATGTCTAACGATAACAAATATCGAGAGATAATAATTGAAATCATAGAAACGTGCTTTGCGTGTAACGATTACGGGGTTCCGGTAGGTAATAACCGAAAATGGACATTTCCCTTTTCTATCGTAACCATGGAATAATCGCTTACCACCGTGTAAGGGTTAAAAATGTGTGGAGGTAAGGTCGCGAGGCGATTGCGATCGTCTGGAGAAAGAAGCGTGGGTTGTTCCGGTGGTCTTCCTCGGCGGAGCATTAGCATTTAATGCAGGTCTACTGTAAAACGAAGCTTTTTTAGCGAGTACGAATGATCCGGCTGCCCGGTCGGCCGACTGTGGCGCGACCGGGACCAGGTTTCGACCGCGTGTAACCACGTGCCGGCGCGGCGGAATCGGCAAAAAGCAACGAAGGAAACGCGCGCAAGGGAGCACCGGGAATACCTGGGGACCAGCGATACGAACAAATTGCGAGGGGCACACACCGATGCCATTAAAGGAGCGAAAGCGGCAAAAATGTGTGCGTCGCCTCTCTGCCTCTCTGCGTACGGTTCCCTCTCGGCCGAACCCTCCTCGGCTTTCGCAATTTGTTTCCGCCTCGTCCTACCGACAGCGTCGGCTGCTGGCTGCGACACCGCGCCGAAGAAACGCATCGCCAGCTAATGACACGTGAAATTCCCCGGTACGCGATCTCGCGTCGCCACCTTCTATTATCCGTTCAACGAGTCGAGGAAACTGGGGAAACGAGAACGAGGAAAAGAACCGCTGTCTGGGCGACGATCGTTATCGGAACGATATTCGATTCGAGCGCGTTTACCCACCGAAAAACAGCAGCAAAGTTATCGTGACAATTTCAGAAAATCATCTTGAATTTAATAAAGGATCGTTCGTAAATCTATTCGTTAACATGGTCCGCGTGTTCGAGGGTCAGAAACCACCGCACTAAACGAAACAAGTTTCTCGATCGCGATCGAGAAACGAGCTAAGTAGCCCGAGATGTCCGGCGCGTCCAAGAGGAACGATTTAGCCATAGTTTTACGAACAGAGAGAGAGAGAGAGAGTGTGTGCGCGTGTGTGCGAGAGGGAGAGAGTTTAGCATCACGGAAGCTTGGCGCCGACGCACGAAGGGCGGGACAAGGGCGCGGCCATCGCTCGTTCTCCCAATTTCGCGGGGTGCGCCTGAAACGAGGTGCCGTTGCGGTGCAAGGACCCCCTCAATTATCGGACGGTAGTGATTTAAGACGAACCTCGTGTAGGAGGGCAAAGATTTTCGCAGAGCGGAGCAACGGGCAGCGCGCGCGGCCGATCGGTAATCAACGGCGCGGAAGATTAACGAGACGCTGAAACGAGGAGAGCTTTGGTTATGAATAAATCAATATCGATAAACCGCGTAAGCCGCGTTACGTTCTTCGTCGTAATAAGCTCCAAGGATTTATGCGGTGCACTGTTCGCGCGACCTTTTTCTTCAACACCCTTCCCCTCTCTCCTTCGCCCCTTCGCGAACAGTACGTTTCAACTTCCTGTTGGTAACGCGTCATTTTATTTCAACCGCGACAAACTCGCTGCTGTCGCAAGAAACGTCACGCGGAACAAAATCTACGGCAACAATAGAGCGAAATCACGATCGAAACGGTTCGAAAATAGATCAATTCGCGAAGCATTCCTATCTATGAATAAAGGGACAAACATTGTAATACGCCGCCAACCCTCCACCTCCCATACATTTTGTATGCAACATTTTATATACAACGTCCAAAACTAAAGAAAGTAGCTATTTCAAGTCGATAAAATGTACATGTAATAATTCAATCTTGGTAAAAAAGTATTTAAAAATCTCGTATTTGTTTAAATTTAACAAACGACAATAATAATTAAATAACGTATTAAATATACAGCGTTCTTTCATCGTTACTATCCGGCTCCATTCGTCCGACTCGTTCAGAAACGTACAAGTCCTCTAATTGTTCCGAGCGACGCGGTTCGCGAATGCCTGGACAATTAATAGCGAACGAGACAAGGTTCCCGTCTGGAGAAATAAAGTTTCGAACATCGTCTTCTCGCGTTTCCCACCTAGCAAACCTCTTCTCCCTTCACGCCCTCGAACACTCCCACGTTAAACAGCCGTAATGAACGGAACAAGAAGGAACGACGGGCTACGAAAACAGCAATTTAAACTAATTAGCGAGGCATCGAGACGTCGGTAGGTGCCCGCCACCGGCCAACTTATCATCCAACCGATTATACAGAGAGGATTTTCTCGTTTGTCAGACGTCGGTGAATGAACGCGTGCAACGTGCGATTATCCGTACTAACGGGCAAAGAGACCGTGAAAGCCTCGACGATATCTTGCGTCGTCGTTTCAGACATCCAGCCAGACACGCGCAAATTGTTCGATTCGTCGAGACGCTCGATGACGGTTGGAAGAATCCCGAGCGAGCCGACTCGATCCGGTGAAATCGTTGCTACGCGAATGCGTAATTCGCGTGCGGACCAAACAATCAAGGCAACCACGAGCTGCATACGCTCGGATCTTATCCTACGTTGGCTAAGCGAGATACCTCGTAACTTCTAGCATTATCCTTAATACTCGAGGTGGCTCTGTCGATGCCGAAGACAGTATTAAACTACGGTAGAAACTACGATGGCAAATCGCCGGCGGATTTAATCGAAAACGTATAATAAACGTATGGAGATCGGTAATTGGGCGCAATTAATGTTCATTAACAATTAACCTTAAAGTTCAACTAGCCCGCAAAAAGTTGCGGTATCGCCTTACGTTTTCGATCTCTACCTTCCTTCTGCTCTGTTATCGTACGATGCCATTCGATAATTAACAAATGCACCTCGGTAATTATCTTGGTCTAATTACCGGTATTATTAATATCGTTTATTCCAGGCAGAACCGTAAAAAAATTATGCAAACGATAATGAACGATGCCAAAGGGCGAGACACACACGGCGCTGCGGGTGTTATTAAGCAAGATTAACCCGTGTTAGCAGTCACGGTAGCGTGAGGATTCTTCACGCTGTCTCGACTCACTCCCTCCGATCTACCGGGTGCTTCGCTAAGAAACCAACGGTCGAGCCGCACGAGGGGAGAAGGATAATTTCAACGAACGACTCCAGCCGATAAGCGCGCGTCACACGTTCGTTTCAATGCCGATAACACGGAAGATATGCGTAAACAGTAGCGGTAACGCTCGATAACACCAAGCGGAACAGAGCTAACGTCCCCCGGCGTCTGTGACGATGAACAAACAACAGTCATCGCACGGTACGCGGCCTGTGAAAAACAGGGACACGAATACAAACGATGGGTCCGAAATCTAATTTTTTCCAAACTTTGCCAACTCGCGAAAATCTAAATTCGTCATTTGCTGCGAGAAAAATTAGTCTCTCTACTGTCCGAATATTAATTTGACGCACAGTAATTGCCCTATGAAATCGAACAATTCATTTCGCCTTAAACGCCTCGCACGGTATAAAATTTACGTTTCGTAGAACTATTAAACTATCCCGCAAACCTTGAGTTATTTACGAATTACAAAGTATAATGGACGGTTGTAATCGTAAACCGTTCTCTGTACGAAAAATCGTTTCGATTTCCGCAAAATTTAAGGATCTCCGAAATCACCGGTCTCCGGAGTCACCGATCCATGGTCAATAAAAAACAATGGGACCCGTGGTCGTCAGGGCGTAGAATTTCGACGAAAACCAACAAGGAGGCCCGGTCCCGCGACCGAAGGTTCGTGGATGCCGAGCCATGGACGTTCTCTTTTTTCACCTCTCCCCCGTGGAACCCGAGAAACAATAACCGAAACCTGCCGACCGGTCGCTCGGTCGGTCCCTGGTTCACTGAATGAATAAACCAGCGTGTCTAGAGATCGAGAGAGCTCGCACGGGGCCTGGGGGCCATGTGGACTCGGTCGAAAGGGCGTTTCGTCCACGCGCGATGCAACGAAAAAGGGAAAGAGGCCGGGAGAAAAACAGGGACAGAGGGAGAGAGTGTAGCTGGGGCCCGGTTGCCAAGGGCTATAATAATAACTAACACGAGGTTGCGTTAAACGCCACATTAGTCACATCCGATAATGATAAAGCCGTGGCCGGGAAGTTCGTCGGGCGTCGATATAAACAGACCTCCGAGTGGTATGTCGTCGGGTACACGCATCATGCACACGTGCGTGCCTCTTGACAATTTTGTACGGCTGTTACCTACGGGGTAAGGTAGGCCATTCGCGTACGCGCAATCGAAGGTCGAAAGTCGTTTGCGAACATCTATTCTGGGAGTCGAGTAATCGCGTTCTCTCTCTCTCCTCCTCCCCCCCTTTGCTCTTTCACTCTTTTGAACATTCATGCCTCGGTTCCGGGTATTTCTTTATAAATAGTGGCTTGTCCAGATTACCGTTTCCAAATACCTGGGGAGGATGATCCTTTCGTCGAGAAAACAACTTTTACGAAGGAACAAAAAGTCTTTGGCGCGTTGGCTGCCGTGTGCGTGACCTGCCACCCGCCGGATCGCGACTTTTTTAATCGTACAAGAGAAATTCAAAGAATTTAATATTATCGATAATCGATAGCAACGTCTCCGATCCATTGTCCTCTTCGAGATACATTGATTCGTAAATAAAACTCCATGGCCCCGTATAATTACCGGGCACGAGCGAATCAACGAGTCGATGGAATTCAATCGCGCGCGTAATGATCGAGGGCTGCGATGAAATATTAATGTTCCGACACCTCGAACAGTAATTTGTCACGTTTTTCCAGGAATTGCGTCGAAATAAATCGTTACGATTACGCGACGCAATCGTACCGATCGCGAACGATCAGGTTTAAGAATCTGATCTTGATCCCAACGCGAGTTGTCGCGTAATCGACAAAGAGACGATTGTACAGCGCGAGTCCCGGTTAACCGTGAAGGACAGTTAACAGTCTCTCGTCGAGATGAAACGATTTAAAGCTGCCAACATTTATGACGTAGTTGTCGGAGGGCATACATCCTGATAACAACGATAGCGTTGTCTCGACCCCGAGTAGTTGAGCGACGGAGCGAGAAATCCTAAAAACGCGAACACGCTTATCGGTTGGATTTAGATGAAAATTGCGCGGAAATTCATACGAAGTAAAAATATGAAAAATACGAGGGTCGTTCGACAACCAAACAGACAAACATAGTTTCGAGTAATATTGCAAGCAGTAATTATTTATAGGTTTTATCTTCAAATTATGTCTCTCGAATTCAAATTCTATTTAACACTTTCGATTTACACGCGTGCAATTGCAGAACGGAAGGAAAGAAGGCGTAATGGAAATCGAATCGCAGCAGTTTGTTCGCGATCGAACAAAGTCGAATAAAAGGGGTAAAATCTCGTTTTGACAGAATTATAAAACCGTTTGCTGGTCAGTCTTAATTAGAACGAACGACGGTCGTTGCGGGTAATCAGAAACGACATTGGGAGGTAGTCGAAGGCGAGCAAAAAACAAGATATTACACGGCGTTGTAACGACGCACTGGCAGACTGCACGACGTGGTAATTACGTAATTACGTAATTCGCCACAGCATTTACCAAAGTTTTAATTGCTGTAAGCCGTAAGCGGCTCTGCAATAATATCATTATTCTCGGCCACTTGCGACTACGCAATGCGCTCCGCGCGGAGAGAAGGATCCGAATTAAAAACGAATTTACAAGTTGGATCGTAAAGCGATAAAATGGATGGTTGTTGACTGGGCAACGACCAGGAACGCGTACCCGATTCGTTGTGAAATAACAAACAAACGAACAAACAAACAAAAGACGAGAATAGAATAGGTAATAAGCAATAAGCAAACGATCGATTCGCGAATATGTTTTCGAAGCGTGGAAAGGCAGGTGCGAAGGTTCGCGAAGCCTTCTTCCTGCTACGCAATTCGGCCTTAATGGCCACTCTCTCGCTATTATCTACGCCCCAAAAAGCCCTGTTGCCCCGTTCCGTCCCTCGGTGGTTCATTCGCCTCATCCTCCGTTTCACTTGGACAGGAGATGGGCCGTAGAGTATAGTGCTTCTGAGCACCAGACTAATAGCGACCATATCGGTTGCTGCTCATCGGAACACGCTTCGAGACCGGAGCACGATGCTTGCTGCCCGTGCACCACCCATACCCCGGACAGGAATACCGCTGAATTTCACCAATAGCTCTTATCGCCGCCAAAAAGCCCCGTTCGCTCCACCCAATACCAGTCCAAGCCCATCCGCGAGGCGCAACTTAAGTATCGATAAACAATCTTAAATGAGGGGTTTTGGGGTAAATTTCTCGAGGCGTTTATTAACTTGGCGTTAGCTCGGAGGAGACGCTCGAGAGCCATTCGATTTCAATATCCGGCCGGCCACGGGGAATTAAGACGCCCCAGCGAGCGCTCGTGTTGTCACTCCCTTTTAATTAAGCCGACGACGCGAATGTAATTACCTGGACGTAATGACTCCTGCGACGTGCAAACGGACATTACCGCCGCGATAATTACAACCGACGAGAATGGTAACGATCTCTGTCGATGTATTAATACGAAAATTCGATTAAACGGGAATTTATATAATTTAACCGCGATCGCGCCGCATCGCGCCGTGACGTTTCAACCCGCTGGTAGCCGGACGAACGGTGTGCAAATTCCGTATGTTTCGACGGATTTCTGAATTAATTAACGCGTTGATCACGAAGACGCAGCCGATTTAACGAGTCGACGCTCGATCCATCCGATTCGCGGTTTCGCGTTTCGCGTTTCGCGGCGATTCCGTGAACAGGGTGAACGCGCCACGTGACGCGAGGACAGGTAAAACAGTCGCCGGGAAATAGAGATACGAGTCACGCGACCGCGGAACAACCCCTCGAAATCTACCCCATCCGCGCGGCACCGGGGCTCCCCTAATCGACTTAGGGACGGTCGTTAATTAAAGACGGCCAAGCTGTCATCTTTGTGTCACGCGGCAAACACCTATATATGAAACGTTTAGTCCGCAGAAAACCGGTATGTCGGAAAGTTCTGTTCGTGTTCAGGAAGACAGGTTCGACTCTCGGGGGTTCGGATCTCTCCTCGACCCTTTGGCGAACACGTTCGAGAGACGCAGCCAAGTCATTTGTCAACAACGCACCGGCATTTCAACGATTCAGCAACGTACGCGGTGAAACTGTTTCTAACAACGTGCCGACCGGTAATTTACGCATAGTCGCGCAAGAAAATATACCTCCCGCCACGGTCTTCGCGGCTATTTAATTTCTCAGCGGCGTAATGGAATTTCATGATTCACAAGGAAAGGGAAAACGACCGTTTCTTCGTGGTTGTTGTCGCGTCACGGACTTGCCATAATCGAAAGATTCCAGGATCCAAGCAAAAATTCGATCCAAAGTTCGCTAGTTGAGCTTTTACCACCCATGGAGAAAAATACGAATATGTCGTAATACGCTGGTAAACAACGTATCAAGAAGAAGAATAGTAATAGATGCGTTCGATCTTGTACCAAAAACAACCAAACACGGGTTAGGAAATATTATGGTTGGCTCGCGAGATGGTAGCGTACGTCTTAAGAATGTTCGCGGAGACAGTGACGGAGAACAATAAAATTGCCTCGACAAGATCTCGTACCTTTCCATGAAGCGCAAAAATCCATCGGCCATAAAGGGTTAAATCTCGGAAGATTCGCCGTGCATCGTTCGGACAAGGTAGCGTTTCTTTAGCTTAGCCCGTATCGTCGCAGACTGTACACACACGCGACATACGGACCGATCGATTTTTCACGCATTCAGTTTTAATGGATCCACCGTACCACGTTCCAGTGTAAAGAAACAACCGGGGATTTATATTCCTACAGCGTGGCACACATTGTCGCGTTCGGATTCTCGAAAGAAAGGGGAACGTACGAAGAACGAGAGGGCGGTTCGTCGAGGTGCTCTATAAATATTAATTCGCGCGACTCTCGGCTCCCCGTCGTAATCTTCTTTCGAGCCGTTTAAGAAACGCGTAAACGTTTCTCAAAGAAACTGCTAATTTCAGCGACTGTTAACCTTAAGACGATTCACGTGGGCGAAACTGTCGCAGAAACGAGCTTGCGTCGATGCTCTCGGGCAAGAAAAGGTTTTCCGAGTAAGGTAAAAGACTTGAACGTTTAAGGTGCGGACGAAACGCTATAGAATTTTACGAGTATGCAAGTAAAATTCTATCAAACGATTTTCTAATTAACCGACGAACCGATCAAGCGTACCGGAGGATCCGTTCGAGTCTTTTAGCTTGGTGCGCGTCGTTCGAGGAGGAGAGCCGGGGGCGATCGATGACAGGGAAATCGTATCGCTGGTTTACTTTTTCTTGCAAGTTGGATGTCATAAGCGAAACGAGGCTGGCATTCGATTCGTAACAGTTACGAGCGCGTAACTACCGACACCGACGCCGATGGGTCTCGAGCAACAGCGTTGAAAAGATTGATCCGACACTGTTGGACGACAGATATCGCTCGAGCGCTTTTCAACTTTTACCTTCGAATAAAAATTGCGCCGAAAGAGCGTTAGTTAGGCGCGAAGATAGTTGACGTTTCGACTGGACTATCGCCAGCCTCGTCGTTCGTTCGTTCGTACGGTTTCTCGCGCGTGGACAAAAATAATCGCGAGGAGCGCGAAGCAACGATAATCGTGGAATTTTCGAGGAACCAGATGGTCCCGATAAGCCGGTCGCGCGATCGTGCGATGTCGTGCACGGTGCCAGGTGAATTGATCGCGAGCATACCCCGCTAAGGAATAAATATTAAAGAGACAACGGAAAGCTCGCGCGCGGACAAAGGGCATAATGAAGCGATGGGAAACGCGTACGGACGAACAATAACACGTACGCGGACGCGGACGGGGAAGGGAGCAGCGGCCAATTGCGGTAAACAATAAGAAGCGACGAATTGTAATGCACTTTTTTGTTTCTTCTCTTTTCGGTCAACCACAGGAGTGGCCTAGCGTGACGTCACTTTTTTCGCAGGCTGCTCGTAATAGCACAGCTTACCAGCTATTACCGTGACTGGCACGCCCCTCTCATCGTTCACCAGCACACGCTGATATACGTTTCTCGTCGCTTAGCTCCCTCTTGTAGCTCTCTTTCTCTTTCGGCTCTCTGTTCGGCCCGGTACGCGCCTTACTACCGGCGTGGCGGCGACACGACCTCGCCAACGATTATCATTTTTCCCGCGAATCTACACGACAGGGCTACATCCACCAACATTTTCTCGGATAGAGTAGCCGTCTCTCCGAGGCGTGTGTCGATTCGATATCACCGATATTCCGAGAACTTCTGAATCTTTCAACGCGAACGGAATGGCATAGATTTGCGCGAGCGGTAATCGCGAGTACATCGACTTCTCGATGTAGCTACGCTGTTCGGGACAAGGAGGCAAACCGAAATTTCACCCTCCCCGTTTAATCTTCGCGATTTTATGCGAAATAGATATTTACGCAAAGGAGGAAAGCACACAAAATCGAAAGTGTCAGGAAATTTGTAATTTTAAATATCGGATTTCAGGATCAACAGGAATAGAAACGCGTTATTCGTTCGCCGTAAGAATGAAACGTCAGGGCAGGAAACGCAACTCGGGTGGCGCGGCGGAATAGATTTCCACGAGTACGTATAAAAACAGTTGGGTGGAACGCGTATCGAGGACCATTTAACTGGATTGACGCCACTCGGCCGCGACACTGAATAATTTTGCTAGCGTACCGTGTCGGCCCAGCTTTTTGTCGCGCTCCAATACCGTGTAATTTTCAATGGGACAAAAAACGCGCACAATTTCACAGTTATTAAGCAAGTAGTTATGTGACTAATGACTTAAACTTTAAATGACTGCACCCGGGGGCCCTACGGATAATCCGAGCTGCTAGTTAGGGAAATTTCTTTCCGGCGTGTTTTTCCCTTTGCTCGACCTTTTCTTTTTCGTTTCTTTTTGCTCGATCTTGAAACGTTGCGCCGCACCGCACCGTGCCGTGCCGCGCCACGACAGAAAACTGGCTGCGAGGGAAAACTTGTTCGGTAGTTAGAAGTCTGTTACGAGCGAGGCGACGCGATTCTTTTTTCAGTTACACGCCGACAAAACTTCTTTCTCTCTCGCTCTGTCGTTTCGCGGCCAACAAAAAGAATCCGCCCTTGCGTGAAAGCGGAACGCGCCTCCGGTAATGCCGCGCGCGTTTTTTTAGCGGTAACCCCCTTCCAGAAACTGTTTAAACCCACCAGGCAGAATATTTTAATTGGAAGATCGTCCCGATTGCGTTACCGGGGCGCTTACGTAATTCCGCGCGTTGCGTCGGTATCTGCGATTCGCACAAACAAAGTGGACATCGCGCGTGCAGCCCTTTCTCGCAGCCCTCGGCGACCTCCGGAAACGCGAAACGCCGTTATTTCCCGGCCAACAATAATCTCGGCCGTCACGGGGCTGTGTGTTGTTTGTGCCGTTGCTGCCTTTTTTATACCGGGGCGACGAAATTACTCGAGCGGTATCAAACGTCGCGCCTTTATCTCGACTCGCAAAGCGAGCAAACGAGCAAGGATTTCTTGAAAAATGAATCGCTGAAAAGCGAGAAACCGAATACATCTCGTTTTGATACGAGAAAACCATACCCGTCGATCGAACTTTACCCTCTGGGAATAATAATAACATGACAATTTCGTTCAAATCGACCCCGAACATTTGCTCGATGCATTTTTGTGCGTTTACCTAAAACGAAACGGATCCGTTTCGTGCACGGGTAATATTAAATCGAGGTTTGCGAGGTCGTGCGATAGCGCGTCGTTGCGAGAACCGTTGGAGAAATTTCGCTAAATTCAGCAGCGGTTCGCGTCGTCAGGGTCGTCGACTCGGAATCCAGGATACGTCCGGACGCGTCTGTCGACGAGAGTGGCGTCGATCTCGAATTACCCTGCTAGTTCGACGTATTCCATAAGCGTGGTGGTACACGCGCTCATGCTCCCGAGCGAGCGTCGAGAACGTCGCGCGCGCGGTCGTTACCAACCGCACAATAAATTCCTTCAAACGTAATCCCCGGTGCGCGACACAAGGCTTTCCACCGTACTATATTCACTTCTCAAGGTGAATGATGCAAATGCCAATGCGGTCGACGGTCTTTCAGCCGCGTGCGGCTCGTTGCATCCGTTCACTTCTCCCCGGCGAACCCAATAAACAAACGACAATACTATTTTTATCTAATCGCGCGAAACGATTCGCCAGCATCCGTCTGTCTACCGTTCGGTCCTCTCGATCTCCCGACATCTCCGCGAACGAACCTCGTCTCCAAGGCGTATTAGAACTCTGCTGCCTTTCTAACGACTTAATCTCCGCTCCGCGAGATAACCGACGCGTCCTTTCCATTTGCTTTCCCAGCTCCGTCGCCTCCGCCTCCGTCTCCGTAGAACGCGCGATACTGATGGGGTGACCGTGGTCGAAATCGTGGATACGGCGGCCTTTTTTCGTCCGTCCGCGTCGGAAGGCAGTGATCGATCATGGTCTCGCGACAGTTCCGCTGTCGCCTCGAGATTCCCGAGGTCGCGACAGCCCCTTAAAGGCTCTGTCGTGTTCCTCCTCTCTCGTGTCTGCGGCTTGAAACCGCTTCTGTGCGCAAGGCGCGTAGTCGAAACGGGCTGTTGGGAGTTCGCGCTGTAATAACCGAGCCTCGTCGAGCCGTTTCCATTGCAAAACGTTGGGAAAAAGAAGGAGAAAAGGGACGAGCGACCGACCGGGGGTAGGAGGGAGAATCAACCCCGCCTCTGTGTGTACTTGGCGAGTAGCATTTCCACCGGCGAGATCGCTCTGCTTTTTTCCCTCCTTTCGAATGAAAAAGCGGCTACAAGCATGGGCTTGTTTTGTGTCCACGGGAAGGTATCGACGCTCGGCCGACAATTTAAACAAGGCAAAATGCCAAAGTCCCGCGTAAAACGTCTAGTTCCCCTGCAACCCTGTCACCCCTTGACAATCACCCACCTGTCCCCCTCGTAAAAACTATGCTTTACGATTTCTCGAAACTGATCGGTCCTTCCGTTCCTCTCTCGCGTTACCTTCTCCGCCAAGTACACCGGTGCCGCCCCTCCTCGTTCTACGAGGGTCTTGACGAACCGTGACGGAATCGAACCGAGGGTATTTCTTACGCTTCCCGTGACCAACAATCAAACGGACCAATAACCATTTTACTCTATTCCTACTCGCGATCTATGCATTCGCTATATTTCAGACTACACAAGCTGTTCGGCTCTTTCAGAGAGTAACGATTTTTCCAGGAATCCGATTCGTTTTTTACTCGCAGGACAATCGGGAAAGCCATCGAGAGCAGGCTCCTTGGGATTCTTGGGAAAGGAACGGTCAAACGATATTGTTTCGCGGTAAAAACTCAATAAAAACCGTAGGCGTGATAGACAGTCGACAGAGATTACACGAAGAGAACGTGTCGTCTTCTGTACGAAACGCACTGCCAGTCTTCTCCCGTGTTTCGAAAGGGAAAAGTGGAAGCTCGCCTCTTCGTGCCGAAAACTGTGCGACGCCATAAACTTCCTGCGGTAACGGGCTTAAAATAACCACGTCGAGAAATAAGAAACAGAAAGGGCGAGGCGAATCGTTCTCGTACATCGATTAAAGGGGTTCTCCCTCGACTAACGAACCAACTGAAATTCTCGTTTAACTCGGATAAAAAGTCTCCCGTAATTTTCGGAACGTATATCTCTCGTCGAGTGAACTGCGAAATCGTATCGATCGAAATCGTTGGATGCGCTCGCAACCGTCGAGCTGGGATTATCTCCGAGTATCGTTGTCACGTGGCCGCAAGTCCCACGACCGGCATGGACGTGACCCAGTTGATCCTGTCCATAACGCGCGGTAACGGTAGCAGCGGTAGCCGTCGATCGATGGATCGACCGATCGATTAATAAATATACGGTGTAGAGGCGCGGGTCTAGGCAGTGGCGGGCAGCCGAGCGCCGCGACGAGTGCATTCCCGGCGTCGCGCGCTCGTTGGCAGTTTAGAATTATGGTCGACATTGTCCCAGATTCCCGGACAGTCGCGACACCAACGGATTCCCTTCTCCGTTCGCGTTGCAACAATGCATAACGCGATTTACTCGCGGCGTGGCGTTCGACGACAAGTTTTTCGCGTGCCGTGCGGGTCTCCGATCCGGTAAGTCGCGTTTAACGAGGCGTAACGCGCCATTGAATTACGATTATATTTCTCGGCGCAGAAACTGCGAAACGATGCGAGGCGAGGCGAGGCGAGGCGAGGCGACGCGATGGTGGCAACACGCTAGCCGCGCGCGATACCATGCATCGAGGAACAATAATGGCGAGGCTGCTTTGAAGCGCGCCGATATAATGGCTCGGAGGGCGCACGATGGACTAATATGCATGCGTATCGATGGCGACACATATGCATACACAAACACGCGCACCACCCGGAGAGAAAGACACGGAAGAGACACGTCCAACGGACCCGTGTGTGTACGCGCGTATTCGATGGTAATTCTTCGTCGTACGTTGAATTATTAATCAGAAAATGGCAAAAGGGCGCGAACATGTTTCGCGCACGAGATTAAAGAAGTCGCGCGAAAAGATCGGTCGAAGAAGGACGAGCGCGCGAAATTGAAACCCGTATTACCCGCGCGCCACGGCCCCTATAAATATTCCGTTAACGATGCCTCGCGCTAGATTGATTTCCCAATTAAATGTAAATGAACTCGTGCATACTCGGACCGGTGCCCTAGCTCCAACGAGTTTTTATAATGTTCGGTTGCGTCCGAGACCAACCTGGAATCGTACCTAAGCAGATAGGTAAATAAATTAATTATTCTCCGAGTGGACAGTGCCGCGTCTCGTATCCCTTCGCTACGATATTTATGATCCTCCTTGGTATTTGTTTTGGACCGTTCGTCCCTTGGAGAATGCCGCGTCATCCGGACAAACTCTCTCCTTTCTTTTTTTCGGAGGCTCCTACCACCACTTCCAAGAACCCTTCTACTAACCCTCTTTTGGCCGCTCAGGTGAAAACTTCTGGATCCTTCCTACTGCGACGCCCTCCTAGAAGGTGCTTAACGAAGGATCTCGTTTAAATTGAGTTGCTCGTCGACGTAAAAATGATCTCGTTTCGCCGAGCAACCCTTGCAAGTAATACGAGTACTTTAAACTTTTCATCTTTCGAACGTATATGATTCGGCTCGTGTGCCAATAGCTAAAAAGATTAATTCTTTAGACGTTAAGGAAAATGAAACTGGACAGGAACCGTGAATTTCAATTAGATTAAAAAATAACTATCTTCTAAAACAAATTTTAAATTGGCACGAATCGTTTGGAGGCTCGATCGAGGAGAACGCAAGGTTCGAAGGGTTCATCGAAACGCAAACGATTTTTGTTTACGAGGGATACTGGTCACACTGTGTTTAGAAAGAAAAAGTCATCGTGAGACGATCTTGCGTTGACCTTTTCGTTCGGGTGTCCGTAAGTAACCCTGGCGTTCGCAAACATTCTCAGCTTCCGTTTTCAGGGTGGTTAGTTCTGGACATTCTCCGATATTCACGGCCCTCCCCGGTATTTATTCTGGCTCATTTGTCCTGTAGGAACTGCCGCGTCATTCGAGGCGGTCTCGAGGCACCGAGACCCTTTCTTGGTCCCTTCCCGAGTCCCCTCGAAACCTTTCCAAGGATTCAGGTGTTAACTAAAAACGGAGTAGCGAATCGACGTTAATGCGACGTTCGAGTTCGCTCGTCCAGAAATTTCAGCGCGAGACGAGCGAAAGAAAAATCTCGTTCCGACCGAAGGAACCAAAAAATCTAAAACATTCTTTAAAAACTGGATTATCTTTGCACGATCGGACTAAAAAGGATCGAACCGATTTACAAACTTTGACCGTGCGTTGCTTCGGTTCTACGTGAGACAAAAACTATGTTGAAGCGTTTATAATACCATCTACGATGTTAACACATTTTGTAAAGCTATCGATTAAGTCGGTGTAAACGGTAAAGTCACGTACGCGCGACAGCTGCAGTCGAAGAGTTAAGATTCAGCTCGCGGACTGCGTCCAACGACCATCCACAGGAAGAGAGAATTTCGATTCGAGACGAACGACCATCCAATCCTAGCGCGGGAAGGAAACTACTGGCCGGGTATTCCCGATGAGACGCGCATGCTCCTTCAATTGTCGCTTCTAACGAGCGACAGAATTTGTCAAGCCGGACGATTCGGACGAGATTCTCGTTACGCGTAAAAATAACTTTGGATAACCGAACAATCGCGCTACAAACTGCCAGGGAATTTAAAAAAAAAACCGCTGCTCGCTAGTCTCGATGAAATTCACGCTACTGAAATATAACACTTTGCACCGAACGCTCGACGTAAATTTCGAACCAAGTCAAATATATTCTCTTTTCGCACAATTTTCGGCTGAAACGAGAATTGAAACGACGATTGTTCAAGTTACAACTTGGTTACAGAAAAGATGAGTGTAAACGTAATCGTCAAACTTTTATTTAAAATCAAAGTATACTAATAGTTGTACGGAAATAAACGAATCAATGAAACTTGGCTAAGATGTTTTTCGTTTAAGTGCATGGAACTGTCTTGTATCTTTCGTGTTCCGAGGAACCAGTGCGCATCGTTTTGGGATTAAATTTACGTCGCGCGTTTCGTATCTACGAATGCGCATCTCGCAAACATTCCCACGTTAAAGGAACGGACAGGACAACAATTAGCAGGGTTCCAGGGACAGGGGACTAGGTAGCGTACGTAATGGAGTCGCGTATCGCGCAGCAATCTTGGCACTAACGGGCCACGTGGTATTATCCCTCGAAAAAGGACAATCCCCAGGGTTTGTGTGCCTCCACGGAAGGCGGAGAAGCTCGGTCAGGTACTTAAACATAAAAGTACTTAACCACGAACATCGAAACTAATGGCGCCTTCGCACCAGGTAAAATTTGCGGTCGTAGAATATCGGGCCGAGCTCTTCTATCTCGTGCTCCATCCTCCGATCCATAACTCAAAAGATTCAACCTTCTTCGCGAACCGTTTATAAACAAGAGTCGCGTATTGAAATAGATCCATTGAAATAATTGCTACTTTGATTGGTCTCGATCCGAATGGTGCGTTCCGGAGGAAACCTCGATCGTAGTTTCTCGAGATGTAGGTTCGAGTCGGTGCGATCCGGTCGGTATAAAACGAGCTACCCAATATGGTTAAGAAAAGCCTAGCGAGCTCTCTTCCCACGAGCTAGACTCGCAAGAACTGATTGGCAAACAATTAGCAAAGAGGACGGTGGCCGCGGTGCGAGAAGGGCACGATGAAGTACTAAACACGGGACAGGCATGTATCGCGCGGACATCTTTGCTCGTGCACGATACACCTCGGAGGCCCCTCTACGCCACCGACAGCCCCCATCGGCGTCCCTCTCGCGTCCTTCTCTGGCGCTCGTGTCACAAAACAATGAGAACAATGCCGTTGGTCTTCCGTCGGGGCGGACAGACAAAGCCCCGTTCCACGACAAAACCATCCTCGCCATCGTCACCATCCTCGTCGGTCCGCGTACTCGTCCTCGTGGCGAGCAGCTCTGGCCCGGCCAAGGAACCAGAGCTGCTCGCCGCCAACCACCGGCAACCCGACAGAGCATTATAAGCGTTCTCTTAATACGAACATTTTTACCGGTGGTTCCGTGTGACGTGCACGTACACGATGGACCAGAGAAAAAGAGGAACGAGAGGAGCAACAACAGCTATGTGTTGCTGCGCCCATTATATTGTTTTGAATTAAGCGCGCCGTGACTGGTTGGCTGGGCTGTGTTTTAATATAAGGGTTTTGGATTTCACGTGCATCCAACGACCCCAAACCTCTCTTCTCCTCTCTCTCTCTCTTCATCGTTCCCTGCGCCGCAACCCCCGGCAGGTCGTTGCGTTCGTAGTTCTCCACGCTATGGACCAGCCCCTGTCCTCTCTCTCTTCGTTTCTCCTCGCGCCCCTTCGTTCCTCTTCGCCTCCCTTTTCCCGCGAAACTGCGCTCCGATACGCCCGTTATTTTCAGCAACCCCGTCGAATCGAGTTCTTTTTAATTGGTGGGACGTTTGCTCGTTTCCGTGCGCGTACAACACGTACGCCCTAGCGTCCCTGGGTTTTTTCTTTTTTTTTTCTTTTTTACGCGTGTACGTGTATTTGTTTCCTCCCTTCTCTTCTGCTTCGCGCGGAGCCGTGCGCGCGCGCGCCTTTCTCTCTACCCCGTTGTTTTTTGACGGCTGCACGAATTCTAGGCATCGTTCCTGCTTTGTCACCGGTCGTAGTGAACTACATATACATATATGTACCTTCTCGCCCGAGGAGAAACATTAAGTCGATGCCTTCGCGAATTCGACAGAGTCAGCGCAATCGCACGCTGGGTCGAAACTCGAGCTACGTACTCGAGCATTACCGTGTTTCAAATCAACGATCTCAAAATCTACTATTTTTTCAAATAATTCATTTGTTATCGACGGAGAAGCAATTACCTCAATACGGAGCATTTTTAAAAACATTCTGAATCCGCATTTGAAAAATCTAAATTTATTACCGTCACCTGTTGTGCAGTCAATAACAATACATTTTTGGTCGAATGACCGTAAAATGCATTGCACCCCGTCTATATAAAAACACATCAAAAAAACAAAGAGAAGAAGAAGAATAAGAAGAAGAAGAAGGAGAAGGGAAAAAACAAAACGGCTATGGAAAACCACGCAAGTCCAATTTGCTCGCAATTTCCCAAGAATCCACTGGCGGATTCTTGGTCACCTAATTGCCATTTCACGCGAGGTCTTTTACCGTGAAAGCTCCGGCCACGAAACCTCGGTTGATGCGCCTCTCAAAGGCGTTGCCAAGGCACTTTGTATTCCGCAAAGAGCACGGGCACAGAACACGCGTTGTTTAGCAAATTGTCGTTACCGCGGTGCTTGATCAGCGAAGATCGCACCTGCGGCCCGAACACACCGCTACATACTTGACAGTCGCTCGAAACAGTTCGATCTCGTGACGCTGCAGCCAAACAGCGCACGTGGTTCAGATAGCGCGTGTTCCAACATTCCTTTCGAGCGCGTTCAAATCGCTGCGTCGAATCGTTAACGAGCCTTTAATCGCTATACGAGGCCCACCGTGGCTCCAAGGACCGAACGTTTTTCTTCTTCCCTTCCTTCCTTCTTTTTTTCTCCTTCTACGAGACGGGAATATTAATTTTTTCTTTCGAGCGCAACGGACATCCATGTGGATTGATCTTTACGATAATCGGCCAAAAAACGAGCACACCTCGGATTCGTAATCAACGTACGGATTGTTTAGGAAAGAGGGTCATTTCGGGAGTGATGCACCACTCGTTATATCGTCAATACCGAAACAATGGTTGGCTTAATTCCTCCGTTCCTCGCTCCATTCTGGTCAAACGATTACACTTGGGAAATAATTTCAAGCTAAAATTTAAAAAAGATGTCTTTCGACACTTTTGGTAGAAGTAACGTCGTAAATTTATTTACGCGTGCTCGAACCTTTGGTTGTTTTTATTTAAAAAGTTGTAAACACAATGCGGAATGTGGTGCATCTCTTCCGAAACGACCCTACTTTCCAAGAATTTAGGAGCCCACGCTCGATACGAGTAAAAAAAAAATCGAGTTACGTCCAAACATCAACCTTTCCGGTCTGTTAATGTAAGATACTCGGGCTTCGTCTCTGCACGTCGAGAGAAAATAAATGGCCTGCATCGCCGAGACTTCTTGCCGAAGCGTTTATAAGATTTATTACATTCGAACGGAGTAAATGATTCAGCAGTATTACCAGAATGAATATTAAATACATAACGCGTATACCGAAGATGAATAACATTAAATTAAAGGTAAAATCGTTGTTTGTTGTACCCCCATAGCAGTAGAAACTGAGTAGAATAAGTGGTAATACATCTTGGAGAAAATGACGTTGTAACGAAAGAGGGTCAACCGTTTATACTTAAATTAGAAAAGTAAATTTAGCGATAGGAATGTCTTTTTAAATTAAAAGTACACGACTTATAATTTGGTTCCTGGCCCTCGCGTTGTAGGGGACGCGTGAGTAGATAACGCGTTGACCCAAATATGGGCAATATAAGCAAGAATTTCTTTTAGGAAAAATGAACAATTGGTCGTAAACCTGGGACGACGAAAACGCCACTCCCGACGGTCTTCTCGTAACCGTGTCGGACCAGCAATCAGAGGACCGCACATAAAACTTATCAACTCTGCAACCCCCGCCGCAGGATTTCTGCGAAGGAGCATCGAGGAGAGATTACGAGTTAGAGGTCTCCTCGTTAGCGTGTCAGAACCGTTTTAGAACCCAAAACATATATTTCTATAATCGTGCCCATTCACTGTTAAGTAGAAAGGGACTTGTAATAGGAGAAACCAAGGCTGATCGACCAATTTTTCAACTTTATATTTTCTAATAAATTATGCGGACAAAACATCATTTAGTTATACGCTTGACTATCTGATCGTATAATTAAAGTATTCGAATGTTGTTTTAACAGCTTTCATGTTAATCGAGTAACCCTATGGGTCGAGGTAGGTTCGCTAATGTTATTAACACTTTAACGACTGCGTGTTTCACGCGAAGACTGTTGCCTGTAACCGGCTATTTTCTCGACGATTTCAATCTGGTACAAGTTCCCTAACTATTTTTCGATCCGATATTTTTATAAAAATTCAAATATTAGCTCTACATAATTGTACCGTTAAGCAAGCGTACAGATATCAATTTTATTAAACCACATATTCGCGAATCACGAACGTGAAAAAAAAAATATCAAGCAACTTCGTAGAAACAATAGGAACAATCCCCACTTGGGGATCGAAAAACGAACGTTTCCGTTGTCGTGGATACGAAGCAAAAGAAAAAGAAATAATGGCGCCGGGAGCGTTCCCCATTGACGTGGTCTAGTAGTTCTATTCCGAAAGATCGAGCACGACAGCTAAAGCGATTCATTCACGAGCGGTGTTTGTAGTCGGATTTCGGGCGAAACTGCTTTCGCGCCCATTTCTGTTGGAGGTAAGCGTACGAGGGTCAGCCGAGACACGCTCGTTGTCGGAAATAACGACATAATGACATGGTACAAGATGAGTGCCCGAGGTAGGTAAATCCAAGACGAGGTAGGGACTAAACGAGCGAGAAGGAAAGAGAAACCAGAGTGGGTCCCTGGGTCTGGGTAGGGATATACTTCGAGCAAGAAAGGAGAGGAAGGGAGAGGAAGGGAGAGAAAGATAGATAGATACAGAGAGAGAGAGAGAGAGTGAGATATCTGTGTGCTTGTGTATCACCGCCGCAGCGAGTCGGAAGCGTTGCTGACCATCGCTGGGTAGGCCAGTGGTTCATCAAGTTCCGAGGAGTTGAAGAGAGCTCAATAAGCACTCTCGAGTTCTGAGGCTACGTCACGCAACCCTTTATCGGCGACTCGGTCTAATTTTATTTACGGTTCATTACCGTCCACCGATGACCAGGTGCGATCCCATTAGAAAATTCACGGAAAGTGCATTGGCTGCCGGTTTTCTAGAAATCGATGCTCTTCCCTAACGCAAGAACGAGTCTTCTAGCCAATTACAGCCGCGACTGGACGAGTAGCAAATGCTATCGATAATAGAACTGCCTAAACTCTTTTAGCGATAGAACTTTTTGCCTCGGTTACCGTTAAACGAGGGATGATATCTTACACCCGTCGAGCCACTCTGTTGGAACATATCTCTGCTAATATTCTATATCCAAACGACGAGTATGATGCAGAAACTCAATGTAATTTAATTCGGTTTCACGAGAGAAGAAAGTCTCTATTATTTTATCTTATCCTGAACGATTATTGGACATTTTTCGTTTCCAATCGATAATTTGATTAACTAGTTACGTTTGCATCCGCGGTTCGGAACCACGCTGCTCGAAGAGAGGGGAAACAATGGTCAGCGATACTTTGCATGTTCCAGATATTCTGAAACGCAACAGCGCGACGCGAAGATCAGTCGCGCACCACGCTCTCTTTAACACCGAATCGGCCCAATTTTGCCCACTATTTAGCGACGCCATGCTACACCGCAGTCAAATTAGCCGTCTGTGCAAACACAGCGATCGGCGTGTGTGCGTCCGTACGCGCATACGCGGTCTGCGAATCCATTCGGTGCAACAATACCGCTCGCTCGCGAGCGTGTACACGTGAATCTGCAAATTTCATTCATCCCGTCGCGCGAAAGAGAGAGGGAGACGTCCTCTTGATTTTACCCAACCGGCGCAGCTTTTTTAATTCCTCCCCAACATCATCGACCGGCAACACCGTCGCTTCTCCTCTCTTTCCGATTTCACGCCGCCCCTCGTTAAATTGCTATACGGTCGCGTACTTTCGATGTAAATCATTCGCAAAACAAGTTTCACCCGAGTGTGCACCATCTCTTCGTCTTACGATGCGAACTAAGCGTTGCATCTAACGGTATCGTCGATGTCGATTCGCGTGCACGATCGGAAATTGTTGCCATTTTTCTAGGAAATAGTAGCGTTTTTCTCGAAACTTCTTTCACCGTACCCGTCGCGGAACTCTAAAAGACACCGAGAGGGAAGAGAGTTACGGAGCACGGGTCACACTCGACTGCCGAGCGCATTGCATTCGCGTAATCGCCGATAACGCTAATTGCGCGCGTCTGACATGCCGCGATACCCTCCCCCTTATTCCGTTAAACGCTTACACACGGTTGAATAAGAGTTCGACGATGACATACCCCTCGGAAATGAAAATATACGAGTCGACCAAGAACCGAGGCGCGAAAAATTCCGATATAAGACCAACGACTGAGGCGTTAACCTCCGCGTTACGCACGATTAATTATTTAAAGAGGCGCGGGTAGGCGCGAGTACGCGCGAGTACGCGCGCATCACGGAAAGAGAAACAATTCTAGTGCCGCTTTCAACTGCACTTTATCATGGGTCGCGGACGCGCGAACGTTCGCTCGTAAATAAATCGAGAATCCAATTTGCGGGCATCATAAATCAATACCAGAATCACGATTCAAAGGGTGCACAGAACGCCTCGGAGTTGGAGTCTTGGAGAACAAAAGAGGAGACGCAGTTTGCTCCGAAAGTGATCTTCGCAATTAGAATTTTAATAGGATCGGGAATACCGTTCCTTAACTTTGCGACATCTTCGTCGAAAGGATCTCACTAGGGACAAACGTTTTATCAACGATCATTTTAAACAGCGAAATATCCGTAATCCGATTTTCTATCGAATGTTGGGGTAAAGTTTTTCGAGGTTCTCGAACCATCATCGATAAACGAGGCGAATTCCTCGTTACCATTCTTAAAATATCCTGGTGGTTAAAAGCGTAGCAAGAGTTGTTATAAAATAAAGTAATAAACACTCACCATAGAGACAGGAATGGGTCCTCCGGCGCCATTGGGGTAGGGGTACGGCGAGACGAGGTAGCCCATGTTGAACGACGAGGTATGCGGCGTCGGATCCACCTTACCTGTTGGCGCAACAAGAACGCATAAACATCCAATTCGACGAACGATTAAAAAGAAATGAATCTTTGCTGCCGGTTGCGTCGTCGGCATTAATTGCTCGGCCGTAAAACGAGGATTCATAAACTCTGTCGAAACTGGCTGGCAGCCGTGAAATGCGACGAGCTCCAATTATTTCGCCCATCGACGTTCATTTTTACACGTTTATCGATCGGATTCGCGCAAATACGCTCGGAATAATCCAACGGTAATTAGGCTCGGACGCTTTTTCCTAACCGGCAATCTCTCCTCCACTATTACGTCTACGTTAAACCAGTTCCGTTAAACGGACTCGGTTCCCGTGGCTCGTGGTGGAGACCGATTCCTGCTCGCGCGGAAAACCATTCTCGGAGCGCGCGCGAGAACCTGCTCGAAGGATACGAAACGATACGGATCGTTTCGCGAGGCAACCTCTACGCCCCACACAGCCCTTCCCCCCCTCTTACCCGCACCAAGGTCTGTCCTTTAACGTTCAGGACGGAGGCTGGTGTTTGAGAAACCATTCGAGTTTATCCGTTCCGCGAAACTGGATCGCAGCGAGCAACAAGAATCCGCACGAAGGACTCTTCGAGCGATACCGATCATCTTTACCGCTCGGTTCCGCTCCGTACCGCGTCGAGCCGCACCGCGCCGCGTCGCGTCGCGTCGAGCCACGTCCCGATCCGCTCAACGCAGAGATCCTGTCCCGCTGGAGAACCACCACCACCACCACCCGAGAGAGTTCCTTCGTTCTGCGAAACTCGATCGTTTCGAGAGGTAGAAACCTGCTTTCAGGATTCGAACTGATAAGTATCGCCTTTCGATCTACCCGGCTAGCTCGAGTTAGCATCACCGACTCCGTCCCGACCAGATCTTATCACCGGAGTCAACGAGGATCTTTAGGTGATCGGCAACGCCATTATTCCGCGGGGAGAAACTATCACCGGTCGTCCCCGAACACGGTAGCCGACGACTATTTCCCCGTCTTTCTATTAACTCGCGATAGATTCCACGCCGTAATAATGCTCGACAATGGAGTAATATAAACAGCTCTGTCGACCCGTTCAACGAGCCAGGTTCGCACGCACGTCCGACTAGAAAAATTTACAAAGGATATTGCGCCATATAGCCGCGATAAGCGTTTCTACCGAGTCGTGGAGTCGCGGAACGATCGCGTACCACGGTCGAGTATTGTTCGCGCGAAGGTATATGTATACGTCCAAACCGAGACGAGCATCGCGAGCGAGCACGAACGAATACGTTAGAATACATCGCGTAACTTTTCGAACCGCAAGCTCCGCGGAGCTAATGGTGGAGGGCAATTGATATTATCATGTGTTGTGCAAGGTGAAAATTGCAAGGAATAAGCGCGTGACCGGTATCGTAGATAGGAGAGGATCGACGCGGCTGGATCGGGCCAGAAATTCCGGCAAAGCTCCGGCGATTTCTTATCGAGGCTCGAAAATGGGTCGTAATAGCGGCGCAACGAACCGCAACGAAACCAACGCGAGCGGACTGCTAGCGGTAAACGGCGATAAATCAGCCGCGTAGCAGCGGCCAGAGAACCGCGTGCTTAATTAATACTTTGGCAGAGCGGTTGCACGCACGCGGGTGCAGCCGCCGCTAGCAGCCGCGTTGACCGCGCGCACCACCGACCATGAAAGAGTTAATTCTTCGTTCGAGGCTCCTCTCCGCGATGATCTCGATCGTCCCCCAACGCGAGACCATTGACCTTTTCCGAGTAGCAAGACACACACAGCACTCGTTCGTCCGAACTTATTAAGACGCGAACGGAGCCCGCGTCGCTGGTTCGCGCGACCACGCGACGCGACGCGAGACGGGACGGGACCGAACCGTACGCATCGGCGCAATTCACACGACTGCGGACGATTAAATTGTCAGCTACGCGACTCTATAAATAACGCGACACACGCACGCATACCGGGGCCGTATTTCGACGGAATCGCGCACGATCCTCGTTTTATCGCGACTGCGTCGATGAAAACCGACCGACCGACCGACCGTATTTCGCTGCGCCGCCGATCGTGCGAGCAAATAGGCTTCGCTTTTAATGAAACTTTTATCTGTTTACGACGACGACGCGCACGGTCCCGGGATTAACTCGCCGCGCGTCTCGCGATAAAAGCGTCATTGAATCTTGGAATTCCCGAATCTTTCTCGAGTATTTGCGCGGGTCCAAAACTTGTGGTTTATCTGTACGCGTAAATCGGAGATTAGCATTCGAATTTGGGACACGATCGGTGAATAAGAACCGGGGACAATTATAATAGTTATGTTTGAAACGAATTGAGGAAAACAACGACACGATGCATACCAAGATCATCTTCTATCTTGCGCTTATTATCATCGGCATATAAACCTGACAGTTATTACAAACGCTTGGTAAATCGTACTCGTATATGTTAAATAAAACAAGACCAACGACAGGTCGCTCGAGGTACACGAATATACGAAATCGAGCACGATCGAGCACAACCAAAACGTCGAATCACAGTATACGACACAGCAGTAAACGAATCCTGTCGAAATTAATTTTCCATAAGAAGAAAGTAATTTCTAAAGAATAGTCTTGGAGACTGGGTAGATCCGGTGAAAAAATCCTCCGCACGAATCCGTATCGAATATTTGCTCGGTTAGCAAGAAAAGGGAAACGTTGTCCCGCATTCGGGCATGGCAGGCTCTGTTTCCGAATGCATATCCTGAGTGCACATGTGCGCCACACTCGCGCCAAAGTTTATTGCCAGCCGACCCGCTCCCCTTCGTCCTTTCGGTTCCCACCGACCTTTCCATTACGATCAGTGTGCGCCCTGCCCTCCTTCCTTCTCCTCCTACGCCTCTCGTCCTGCTGCGTTCCATCGGTCTTTCATGCAGCGTGTTCTACCGACTCAAACTTCGTGCCCGTGTTCTCTCGCTCGCCCGGTCTACGCTCTCTTTTTCGCTCCTCTCCTGCAGGTTTGTTTACTTCGCAGTCTTGTTGGAATAATACCATGGGACGGTAATTATAGACACCCCGGGCACACAATGCTCGACGACTTGGTCGCGCGTTTGCCGGGCCGACAACTGGAAGGCGGCTGGCTGGCTATCTCCTCCCCCGGAAGAATCACAATTTACGCGTTAGAGGCGACTTTTCGATCGTAATATTAGGGAATTGCTCGGATCCGGATGTTTCTTTGGCGCTGGCAGATCTAGGCCAGCAATTTTCAACCTTTTCCATTTCTTTATACCAACAAGAGAAGTATTTTCTCACATTTCTATCTAATTAAAACTACTATGTAAATTTCACTTTAATCCGAAACCAACAGAATTAAATGAAAATATATTAAAGACAAAATCTAGTATACGTAATTGATAAAAACGAGGGAGAAACACGCGAGAGAATAAATTTTGTTGGGTAAGTATACCTCGACGGGGCTCCACGCGATCGCACACGGTCTACAGGAGGATTCCAACTATCCCACAGGGTGTACACGGGTACTTAAACAATATCCGCGTCCCGAGTTATTCGCGGTTCTGCATCGACGATTCCTGGAAAGGCGCCATTAGAACAGAAGAGGCGAAGAGCGGAAGCCGCGAAGAGATTATTATGGATTTGCATATGTTCCGAGTGCCCTCGATTTCGTGCCGAGCGTTCTCGCGAGCATTGTCTGCGCCGAGGATCATTTTCGTTTGATGGAAAAAAACACACGCGCGCGCGCACAATGGGGCGCGGCTATGTTACAAACGATAAATCTATCCGTTCCCTCGGTTTTCTCCTGTAATCCGCCGTTGAGAGGACGACAATGATCATCATGGTGTACGGTAACGAGGCGCAGGAGGTAGACTTTCGTTTGTGGCTGCGATGACTGGTCGGGATAAAGGAATTTTCCAACGAATGTCTCTGATTACAAAAATGTTCTACGCGTTGCGACACTCGACTGAACGAATTTATCTGTCCGATAGACGAAAACCACGCGCAATTACACCGGCCCGATCGAATGTCACGGAGTTCGAGGAAACGATGCTTCTCGGACGTTGTAAAGTGGCACTTGGGTTGGCTGGACACGGGAGAGTCGCGTCAAACCTCGATCGTAAAGTCTCGTCCGTTTCGGGTCTCGAATCAGGCCCGAAATCCAGGGCCTAAAAAGGACACAGGAGCGAAAGAGCGTGCCGTTAATGCCATTATGGCCGAGCTTGTGTGTACAGCTTGTTGTCGGCTGGTAAATTACTATAATTGTGAAGTTCCGGCGATTTTTAGATTAGCTCTGGTCCATCAACGCTATATGCCTACCTACCCCGACCTGCCGACACTGCACCGTAGAGCCCGGCGGTTCTCAAATCCACGGCCGACCTGTGAAACCTTTGCGATCATTTTCGGGACTTTTGCGCGACCGTTTACACGGACAAGCAAACAAATAAAAATATTCGATCGGAAAAATTCCAGGGACACGCGGCGTCAACGTAAAGTTGCCAAAAATTGGTTCGCCGCGAAGCGTGTTAACACGACGGTGAGAAACTTGTCACGGATACGAATTAATTTTGCGAGTCGGTGCGTGCCGAGAATACGATTTCCTTGGCAGAATCTTTGCCGGAGGTTTGTCGGGTTCTTCCGTCTCCCACGGGAGAAAACGACGTAGGAACAGAGAGGCGGGGGGTAAAATGAAATGGACAAGGATTACGGTACCCTCTCTTCGGACGTTGCAACGTTAAAAGGACTGCCCGGATTCCTGCGGAGACGGGAGGTCGGCAGAACCTATTGGTTCGTGTCAATAGAAATCTGTACTTGCGTCTCTCGACGCGGAACTCCTGCTCCTTGTGGACAGGACATCGGGAGTAGCGAAAAGAATTTTCGTCCCTCGAGCACTCTTTGTACGACGAACAAAAATGTTTAATTCGTTCGTCCCTATCTATCGATACCCAGACAAGCGAAGCAACGCGTAAGAGCTAGTTTACGAATGGAAGGTATTAATATGCAGCAGCCCTAGAAATGTAAAACCGGGAGGTAAAAGTACGAGAGATAGAATACGTATACGGTGGTGTTCGAGTATGCAGCGTTTACAAAGTCGGTGGTAGGAACTTTTTAACCAATATACATACAATATCTCGAACGAACAAACGATTCTCCGAAATTCAGGAGTCAGGTTACTAGCACGGAAGAGACGCTTTTGGTGAAATGCGTGGCAGCAGCAGCAGCCTGTAACTTGGTGACCCTCGACGCGGGAGGTCCGTCTAGAAGAAATCAGAGGGTACGAGCGAGGGATAGGAGAGGGGGCTGAAAGGACGTCCAGAGATTTCGTCTCCGGACACGCTTTGTGCAACAAGTGCCATGTCGTGGTCACGGCGTGCTTGTTGACTCTGATGAATTTCCCCAGAAATCTGTGTCCCCTTTGTCGGTTCTATCGACGAAATCAAGAGTTCGAAGGGTCCGAGCTGCTCCGGAGATCGAAGCATCGCTGGTAGTCTATCCGATGCGAAAGCCGCGAGAAGAACCGCGCTGCAATTTTCATTGTACAAAGCGCGCGATTATTTATCAACCGAGGCGAAGACGGAATCTCATTATCGTGCCCGCGGATTTGCATAATATAAAGGCGGCCGGGCGAAACTAGTTCCCGCGATGACGTCCGCGATGGAAGACGGTCGGAAAAGCGCACGTGCGCCGGATGATCACGAGACAACGAAACGGGTTTTCGTCGTATAAAAGATCGGCCAAGTAGGCGCACCCTCGTAATGGGACCCTGGAGAGATTCCTGACAGGCCCCGAGGCCAGACCCGCTGTCACGTACTCGAGGCCTGCGACGTGCTAGTTGGTTAGAATCCGAGAGACCGCGGCTCAGCAGCCACGGTCAGCGCAACGATCGAAAAGCAATCGAAAGAATGCACTCGCGAGTCCATCGATTCGCTCGACACGATCAGATTTTTCAAACGGGTTATAGGACCTGGGGGGTTGGAGGCCCTGTGGATCGTCCGCGAATCGCTGTTCAGAAATACGAAATATTCCAAAGAAATTACAACGTGCTCGGACCAGAAAATGAAAAATATCTCCAAGAAGATTAAAGTTCTAGTATCGGTCTCGGTAGAACCGCACACGAAAATTCGAGGTCCTGGGTTGACCGGAGGTCAAGTTGGAGCCAGGCAAAGGAGCCTCGTTGCAATCTCCCGCGCGGGACGAGGGACCAGAGGAGGTGGGAGAGAAGAGACCGAGGGCCTCGAGGCAACAGACCTACTGCCAGGGGCCTCACCAGGCACATAGGAGGTGGTTTTGACTCGGCACGGTCCTCGGCATGGCAAGACCCGCGCGAAGGAAAGCAACAAAAGAAGGAGAAGACGAGGAGAACGGAAAGCCGAAGAAGAAGATGGAAGGGAAAGGAAGGAACGAGGAGGAAAGAGCCTGGGTCTGCCTGTTTGACCGCCGGTCGACCGGCTCTCTCTCTCTCTTTCTCTGTTGGGACCGTTTCTGTCTCTCTATTGGCCTTTTCCCTCTCGTTCTCGTTGGGCCTTCTCTGTTCCTCCAGGCTGGTTTGGCTCGTCTCGTCTCGTAACAAGAGACGGCGCGGACAATGGGTGCCGTGGCAGCGCCTTCTGCCAAGGCTGCTTTGGCCAGTCCGCGCAACGATTCGAAACACCATCTACGATTGCCAGAATCGCCGGAATCGCCGGATTCTCCCCGCGAGCCCTCTGCATATTTATCCCGCGGTTCTTCCAAGACGCGTCGGGAAGATCGAATATTCGAATGGTTCGGTATCGAATCGAATCGCAATATCGTTTTCCGATCGAAACCGAGCACACCGAAAAACCAACAGTTCCAAATAAACTGAACGCTTCGAAAAAATCGAGTAAATTACGTATTTTCCAAAAACGAAACCTCGAGTATAATTACGTTAGTTTTTTCCAAACTTTTCGACCAGCTGAACGTACACGCGTTTTCGACGAATCGAGGGGTTTACGAGTATCGGATCGGAACAGACGCCGGGTACTCCAGCAGCCCGATCGGGAGGAACACGAATGTAGTCAACGCGCGTTTACACGCTCCTTCTCGTTTTGACGAGTTTACGAGATTCGCGCGGTGCGCATTCCGCTGAAAAGATCAAGATAGAAGGAGAGTACGAGAAGAACGCGGTAATAACACGAGAAAGCGGAGCGTTCTTCTCCCTCTCCGTTCACGGCCGAGGGTTTTACGATGGTAATGGGGCGAGATAAAACTGAGATAACCGGGTGCGCCTTAAGAAGAAAGCGAGAGCGTGACGCGCGTCTACGATAACGGTTAAAAAAGGAAAGTAGCTGGCCGTTATTGCTCAGCGATGAGTTTTTAATCGGCCAAGATCTCTTTAGGCCGATCAAAGAGAGCCCAGGCTCGAGGTTAACGTTTTTCCTTATTTCCTGGGGTGAGCGCCGGCTAAGACCAGACCTCCCCGCTTGGTCTCGCTATTCGCGCCAACGAAATTGGTAATTCGATCTTGGAGTCTTTTCGTTCTTAATAATTTTTGTTCGAGAAAAAAGGGGACAGCCGAGATACCGGCGCACCATCGAAATAGAAAAGGTTTCGAACATCGATACCCCGATTAAGCGACACTCACGATCCATTGTTCGAGATTCGTGAGCCATTCAGAACGACGCTGTAACCTGTGTGAAAACTCTGTGTACGGTGTGTTAAAGGTGTCTTGGACTACCGCGTGCGCGCGTGCCTCAACGCCTCGTCGACAAGCCCCGCATCTATCGGAAATATTCGTGTCGTTCGCGTCACGACAAGCCCCTTCGGACGGAACACTTTCTTCGCCATATTGTCGCCAAAAATAGCGGCAGCTTGCCCGATCAGATGTACGAGTTTCGAGTTTTGACAGATCGGATCGAGAGCCAGCGTGAAATTTAAAAGAGAACGCTCGCATTTTCCCCCTTAGGATCACGAGTCGTTAAATCCAAGTATATAATAGGAGGAAACTCGTTTGACAGACTGTCGTAGTGGTAAAATAAAAATATGCGAAATTCGACGGAAACCCGGGTGGTCGGGAATCTAAGGTGGCAATCTCCATTACGAGTTAACGAGCACGCAAACGCACACCTGCTGGAGCCTGCAGCTGTGCGCCACCGAGTTTTGCGACACTATCGCTCTCCATTAATTTTGCGACGCTTCTGCTTCCGCAGAAAATTGATCGAATGGGTGTCGAGAAGCTAAGCGCGCGCGATCGTAGCCAAGGAATCTTTCAAACGGTTTGAAAATCGATTTTCTCGTGTCCGAAGAGAACGTGCGCGTTCTACGAAGACGTACGAGAGACAGAGCTCTTAGCCGAGCACGTACGTGTAATTTATGCAAAAGTGGGCCCTTCTCTTTGAAACGAGAGTGCAAGATGCGACCGATCGGAAGAGGACTCGGCAACGCCGCAAAGGTACGAGTAGCCGACGGTACCGTGGCCGGGGCCTACGGCCCTGCGTTCTTGGCCTCGGGCTGCCTGCGGAACGAGCAGAGGGTACGAGGGGCCCCACTGGGTCCGAGTGTCCATCGGGAGGGGCAAGGGGACCCACGAGCACCCACTCTTACCAGGACTTATCACTCCCTCTTCCTCTCTCTCGCAGCTCGTTCCTTCCGACACCGCCACTTCTGTTTCTGTTTCTCTTCGCTCGCGTGTCTCTCCTGCCTGCCTTCTCGATTCTTCCCCCTTTTTCTCATTCGCTCGCTTTCGATCTCTCTGCGTATATCCGTGTGCCTTCGTTCCCTCTCTTTTATGCGCGTACGCGTGTACGTAGTAAGGTAAAGGACCCAATACTTGGACGTTTAAGGCGCGGACGAAACGCTATAGAATTTCTCTGATAAATCGTGTTCATATTAACAACAAGTTGTACAACTATCAGACCCGGTGCTCCGATTCTACCGTTTCATTACATATGCATAGAATAAAAGGTAAAATCAACTTTGTCCTACGCGTCGTAACCAAGCGCAAGGATAACCAGAGGATAAAGTCCGAAATTAGGGTTCTGGACGCAGAGTCTTCCGGTCTCGCGGGGGCCTAATAGCGCGAGTCCAGCGGGTATTGGAATTAACCAGTTTCGACGGAGTCTGTTCGGTCCGTACGCGCGTATCGTTACGAGGAAAATTTCGATTGGAATTTTGGCCAACTGGAAGTAATCGTTATGTCGCCGGGGATTTCGCAATCGTCGAGTTGCGCGTCACCGAGACGAGACAATGGAAACGTAATCGGGGACCTTAGAAGCTAGAAAAGATGGTCGGGCGTGGCACGTGACACGTAGACGCGTGACTTCCGCCATGCCAGTTCGTCTACACGGGAATAGATTTTCACCGAATAAATTAAACGCTTGCAAAATGGTCTCCGCGCGAATGAAAGACCACCGTGTCCCTTCTCGGGATCGATGTCCTAACGACGCACAAAGGAAGACAAACTTTTAAAGATCGGAATTAAACCTGGAGTTTTTTTATCGGTGGAACGGGGCGCTATCTTGGCACAGATAAGATTAGCGAGTCCGTGAGCGTGAACTCATCGGCGAGAACACGCAAAAGGACCTTCGCAGAGGCAGCGGCCGCGCGGACAAGCTGTGACTAATAATCTCCCGGAGAGGCTTCTTCGTGCACGATAATTAATTTCCCAGATCGTTGATCAACGATCGGAGGGCTTTTCTTTTTCTTCCCGCGAGAGCTATTTTTTTGCCGCCCACCTACCACCGCGTACAAGTACAACTCGGCAACGCGCGTCACTGAAACGAAATCGCACAACGTTTTCTCCGCGCTACGAAGCGACGAGCCGCGACAAAACGATCAAATCTCGCAAATATAATTAGCCGTTCGCACCGTTATTACCGGTTAATTTGCATGATTCAAGTTGAACGTTCGATACAACATTACCCGGCGCGGAGGGGAACGCGGTCCCCTTGACGATCGTCTCGTGCCACGTGTGCACCGCAGTGCTTGCAGGTTATGTTCGACCGAAGGAAAGAAAAAAGAGGAGAGGAGGAGAGAAGGGGCGAGGACTGGTACGCGGCGTCGTGTACCGAAGGAGCAAGTGTTGGCCCCGTCGGCTACGCCCATATAAATCCTCGGTTACCTAGTCGCTTTACGAGATACAATTATTTACCGAGACCGGGCAGCTACCTTATTTAGTTCTAGTTAACTCACCGCCGGATGGCAGAGGATCCGATTGATCAGGCCCTCTTCACCGTCTCTCGCCTTTGTCTCCGCGCCGTATCACCTTTTTCGCGCGCTCCTCTCCTCCCCAAACCCTCTCGCCTATCATTCCGCTGCTTCCTGCTTTTATACGAGACACGTTTTGGTATACGCCGGTTGCACGAATCGTCAAAGACCCGTATATACACCTTCGTTGCGCGTCACAGCTAATATCCCAAATAGGACCGATTTCCGTTATCCGTTATTTGTTGGTCGATCGAAAAAGAAGGGCCCACACCGTAAGTACCACTTTGGTACATTAGCAACAAACTAAAATGGCAATTGATAGTGAAAAATGATCGAGTCGTGTTTCATGATGTTACACTTTCGTAAACAGGATTACCAGATGTACAAGTTTGGAATATTTAAATTAAATCTGTACTTGTACTCTCCTTGTTAGCGTAACTTGGTGGAATGACCAAAGTGGCGATTCGCGGTTTCTGTAAGGTAAAAAGGTGTCGAAACCGTATTCGCAGTACGTCCGTAAACAGACTCATCCGGAACGCGTTCCGATCGCGTCGGGAAGGCATAAATTATTTCAACGCGTCGTGTCCACGCGACGTGTCTCGCGCGCGTTTAACCTATCGACGCGGCGTATCTAGCGGACGTTAATTGCGCCCGAGCAATAACGTTGTTGTAACGAGTATCATGGTGCGAGTGAGCCCTGCCGTTCCGAAAGCGCGGTGTAACGTTGCCGGTTCGCTCCGACTCGCCGCTTGTAAATCATTCTCGCCGCTTAACCTGACATTAGCGTGACAGGGTGTTATCCGGGCTCAGTCATTTTAGCATATGGTTAGCAGATGCCACTGGACGGAGCGGTTTCTTTTGCCTCCTTTTAATGGGACCAGTCGTCGATAATTTTCACGTGTAAATGCGCTTCTCCGCGAATCGTGGTTCGCGAGATCGATCGAGGGAGAATTTATCGATCGAAAACTAACTGTTCGTTCGGTAGCTCGACAACATCAGGTTCCGAACGAATATCGTTGCATGGACGCAGCCAGGCTCGTCTCCACGTTCGAACCTAAATGGCCGCACGAGCAGAAGGGCAGAGTTTCGAAAGCCGGACTAGCTGCTCTAAACAAAGAGCTTTACAGCCATATTTATAGTTGTCGTAAAACACTACGCAGATTGCTAGCCTTCGTTCAACGGATGGTCGCGCTCTCTCTTCCTGCACGACCGTTCCCTGTCCTCCTTCGATCCTTTCTCTCGTTACTCTCTGTTCGCCCTTTGCTCTCTCTCGCCTTCTCTCTCTCTCCGTCTCTCTCGGCCGTGATCTTCGGTTTCTTCGCTCTTTTCCATTCGATCTGCTCGCCTCGTTCTACTCGCGCCGTTCTTCTCGCTCTTTCCGCTTTACCGTCTCTCGACTCTCGTGCGTGTACGTATCGTCGTCGCGTTCGCTAAACCTCGCCGTGTGGTTTGGCGTGACCCTGTCGTTTCCAAACGCTTCCCCATTTAGCCGGCCCCGGCTGCTGGCTCCTCTTCCTCCCTCTTTCCTTCTTCGACCGTCGTTCGGCCATTTCGGCACAAGTTCCTCGAAATTTTCCACCTTTTCCAGTCCTTCTCGAAAAATTCTGGTCGACGGATCGGAACGCGAACCTTGGTTCGTGGTCGGTTTTTTGGTTCGGTCCATCGGCCCTTAGAAATTTTTTGTTTCTCGGGAGACGCACCAGAGGAGGGAGGAGGGAGGAAGGCTCGACAACAGGTCGACGACGGTCTTCTGTGGCGTTAATTGACTGGAGGAGCTGTACGGTCGAACGACTTTGTTTGACGAACATCGTTTCGACAGAGCCTCGGAAACAGCCAGGACAAACCTGAATCGTAACCACGGGCCCGAGTGGGAAACCGGTATTTTCGGTGGGCATGCCTGATTATCATACGCGCCTCGTGCTTTTTCATTCTTCTGCGGTGGCACGATTCCTCTTATTTTCTTTCAAAATAAAACGCGCGTCGTAACGCTAATACGTTTATTAGGGTACCACGGTCACCAATTAGATGATCGCTGATATTACAAAAGCGTAAAGAGATTTGTTGCTCTTGGCCAACAATACTATTTTATGGCTAACGATTACTTCCATTTACAGACTGATCGTTACCGTTCGATTTCGAGCAATATAATTATTTCACGGGGCACGTTAAGTTTAATAACAGTGGCCCGTCTCTATGTGTGCATTATCATGTTCGTGGCTACGCTGCACACACGAAATTCCTAATAATGCAAGGTATGGAGTAAGAAATAACAAAGGTAAATAATAAAATAGGATAAAACGATCGAGTACGCAAGCACATTATTCCGTAAATTCTATTCACGCGCGAAATAATAAATTACAGCTCAACGATTTAATCCGATGATTAATGAAAATAGTAGATAACGTGTTCCGGTTGGATCGCGAAATAGTGGCTACCGCGCGTACGTTGCTTTATATTTCTGAAATGCGACGACCATAATCCGAAATCATGATACGCGTTCGAACACCGCAAATTCGTGCACACTCGCGCGAACCAGGAAACGTGCGTCGTCTGTGTACACAATGAATGAATCTCATCCTCCAAATAGCGTTAATGTTTAGCTGTGACGCAACTAGTAGCTCGCAGGTTCGCGCGCGCTCGTAACAAGTTATTCAATTCCAGCTATTATTAATCTTGTCAAAGTACACAGTTCTCTTGTAAACAACGCGTGTCGTGCGTCGTGGCGCGCGATAATGCGCGATTTAGCTGCGCAACGTTATTAAACGACCACCTAAGTAGTCTTCCTCGAAGCGGGAAACGTTGCACGTGCGAGCGATCGCAACGTTTACGCGAACGCAGAACGAGCCTGTCGCGAAGAAACGGCGCAAAATCATCGAGAATGTCGTTAGGGATGACCAAAGGGAGCCAGGAACGCCGATAAATCCCCCGCAACCAAGAAAATCACGTCGCTACGTGACCTCGCCAGCCACGATACGATCCCTGGCGAGAAGATCGACCAAAGATACACCGAGGGTTACGCACCGTACGAACCTAACAGGCTTATCTTGTTATCAGTTTCGATCGGATCACGCGATTACAACGCGTCTACGCAGAGATTAGCTTCGGTAAAACGTTTGCTCGCCGCGACTCGTTCGAATTTCCGGCCGATTCCGCTCGATCTCGCGCGTCGCGTGGACCACGAGGATCCTCGAGACGGAAATGTTTGTCCAAGTCGTATCGGTGTCCTTATCGAGAACCGCGAATGTACAACATGTTTGTCGACGCACTCTGGCCCGCGATAAGTCTGTTGACCGATTCTCTTTCGATAGCTGGACGTAACACGTCGTGTGCTTTCCTACTTTCGCTATCGTTGCGTGACTACGCGAATCGCAAGACCCACGTTACCAGCACGTGTCGCAGGTCAAGGACCGGATCTGTGGTCGTCCGTCGATGCCGGAAAGTAGTCGAGGGAGCCTGTGTTTACGAACTTTGCATTTATTGATCCTGGCGAGCGCTCGGTCGCAACGATCCACGAAACCAAGCCGAAACCGATTCGCGAGCAACTTGAATTTTCGAATCGTTGCTCCGTGTTATAAGCAGTTTCCAAGGACACGCGTGAAAGAACCACGATGCCACGAGTTCACCAAAAATTTGCCCGCCGATAAATTCAATTTATGCCCGGCTATAAAAATTTTTAAAAGTCCGATCTCACGCGAGAAACCGACCGTGACCAGAAACACTCCGGGCAAAAGCAAACATATTTTCTAAACCTGTCTCAGTTTCCTACGGTCCCACACCTCCCTCTCTCCCTCTGTTTCCAGGAAAGCCGTTTTACAAGGAAATTTGTTTAACCGTTTATAAAGGAAGGTGCAAGCACCACCGCGGGGTGTAGTTGCCGAATCTATGGGGATGGGTCTGAACAGGGATGAGGCCCTCTTCTCGGGCAACCTCTTCGAATGCAAGAAGTCCGGCAGGTAGGCTCGTTAGCGAGCAGGTAGATAGGTAGAGGAGAGCCAGGGTAGGTGTATAATGCTGACTGTTGTTGGTGTGTCTGTATTCGTACACCGGGTGTTCCGATTATTCACGCGATCCAAGAAATCTCGTAAAAATTTTTCAGTTATGGTTCCTCTACGGTCATCGAAATCGAGATCTCGTTTGACCCTCCGGTGATCTTACGCTTTTTATTTACCTATTTTAATTTGCTACTTTTCACGATAAATCATTTGCGTGCAATCTTTCGCTCCTTTCCACGTTTAAAAAATAGCACGTGCATTCCGGATTATAAAAAGGAATTAAACTTTTGCGATAATCTCGCAACAATAAACACCGTACCGAAGTTGCGAAAAAATTGTAGGCGCCAACGACGACGCCTTGCCTGGCCGGGGTTAATACGTGTGATTCGTTGTGCAAACACGGGACCCTCTAATTATTTCTAGCAGCGGATTAGAAAAACGAGTCTATTTTCGGTGTCCTGGATTCTTGGTAACATCGTAAAATGACAAACTATCCGTGGTCTCTCCACCTACCGCAGGACTACAGAGGGCCCAAGACCAATAATTCCGTCTCCTCCGTATTGCACCGGAAGTTCCGTGTGCCCTGTCGCCCGGCGACCGAGCTATCTATATCCGAAAATATTACGTCGACACCCGGTATACGGTGCGGAGCGTAAGAAATGGGTGGGTTAACTCCGAGAGGAGGCGAAGTAAGAAGAGAAAAGGAAGCAGACTGAAAGGGCGAGCGAGATTCGAGCGAAGGAACGAGAAGAGACTGAGTGGGAGAGGGAGAGGGAGAGAAAGAGGAAGAGGGAGCGAGAGAGGTGTACAAGAGAGGCGTGAAGAGGAGGGTAGAAGAGAGAACTTGCTTGGGTGCCATGTGCATTGGTGAGCGGATACACACCGTACGGTTCGGAGGGAAGGTATTCGGGCAAGTTCAGGGTGATGCAGCAGCCTCTCTTTCCTCTTTCCCTTCTTCGCGGTCGGTCGGTCGGTCGGTCGGTTGCTTGCTGGCTCGCTCGCTCGCTCGCTTGCTAATTCTCTATCGCGCACATATTCTCGTCTCGTTCTCGAGCTCACCGGCTAACCCACTCTCAATTTCTATCTCCTTCTCGTTCCCTTTACGACTAACCGACTCTTCTGTCAATTTCTGACCGTCTCGCTCTCTCGTTGCCCACAGTCTGTTCGTCCATCTCTCTCGTCTCGTTTCCTCTCCTCCTGTGTCGACCCGCGCGAACCCACCTCCTGCCCTTTCCGCCTCCTCACGGCTCCTCGGTCGGTATTAGGGCTGCTCGTTTCGTTTCGTTTCGTTTTTCGTCTCTGAGGATAAGCCTACGGTACGCTCGAGGCGATCTAGGCGCTCAACCGCCTACACGCGAACTCGTCAATTACTTCGCACAACGAGACACATCGTTTATGGTTCTCTCCCCTCGGTATATCTATCTCTTGCTCCTTCTCGCTCTACCGCTTTTCTCGAGCTCTTCTTCCTTTCCCTTCCCACTATGGCCGGAGCGGAGCTGCATCCCGATATTCACGCGGCGAGGTGCAATCCGGAGGCGGAGGTAGTTTCCAAGTAGCGACAAAGTGTATATCGCCGCGGTGAGCCAGCGCTTTTGCGAACAGCGACTCGCTACTAGAGGATTGCCGGAGCTCCAGCCACGGAAAATCTCGTCACCGTGCACCGGCGAGCTCGCAGATTCGGAAAATGGCCAAACCATTTGGAACGGGTCGCGACGCGGCCCCATCACTTGCATTTTTTCCAATTCTATTCCTTTTTCTCATCCCCACGACCCTTACGATCAAATTTACAACGACCCTCTATGTACGTACTTATTTTCGTAATCTAGTTTTTCAAATTTAGAGACGTGTGATTGCAACTTCATCATGTACATGGAATTGTTTATGTCAGGAGTAACAAGACAAAACTTAATGGTAAATCTCACTTGCGTCGATAAAGTAGAGCAAGTAATCGATCGCCACCTGTTGGATCACTTATTGATTTTTAAATCAGTCTGTAATGTACCGTAACACGTGTCCTACCGCTAATTGTTCTTCTCATTACTTGTTACAAATAAAACGTATATAATTAAAATAATACACTGTGCAGTAAAGAACCTCAACAGTTTATAATAATAAACTGAAAAGACGATTCTACAAGATACAGCACGAACACGACTTGCTGCACCATTATGGAGTCTAGTGTCAGTGTCGCGATGCTAAGCGATACACGTTGCGAGTGATATTGTTCGATAACACACTGCATAAATGTACTTGGTCATTGTTAGGTTTAACGAGGCGTGTCTGATAATTAGCAATAGTTAGGCCATTGTACAGAGAGCGCAACGAAGCAAGGAAATCTGGTGAATCTGCGTAATAGCAAAACGAGTGTAAATGGTGCAAACATTTGTCAAGTCAGCAACACGCGCCGACCAGTCACGAATTGTGCAAACCTGTGCAAACTTCCGATACGACATATTTCGTATTACGTTGCTTTCATAAGGGAGTAATTGGCTTTATAATCGCAACTGAAGAAGTTATGCAATAGTTTTAGGAAACGGATCTCTGAAATTTCGAGGATCGAAAATATAGACGAACGCATACGTGTCGCGGCATTTTTATTCGCGTGCAATAATAATTTACGACACACGGTTAAATGTATTCGTGAGTTTCGAAATTGCCCGAAAACCAGAGACATATCTCCTGCCGTTACACCGACGCGTCGTTTGCTACGAAGCACGCAATGGAAATATTTGAACCATCCTCGTGTCCCTCGAAAAGTTGACAAATGGAAGACAGCGCACCGTTAAAAAATATTTTCAGAAATAATCGTGTGTCGTCGATCGGAAAATGCAGAGAGTTCAACGACCAAACTTGGAGAAAATAAAAGACTCGCTCTAACGAGCGTAGAAATGTACGCGCGGACCATCGATGGATACGAGCGTGGCAAACAGCGTCTAAATGGATGGAAAAAAGATATCCAACGCATCACGCTCCATTCAGAAACGAGCTCCTGGTGGAAAACTAGTTTCACTGGGCATAAAAAAAGGGTCCAGTGAAGTAATTGATGCCAAGATTAATCCCACCTCGGCCTCCTCTAGCCTTCCTCGAAGCACCATAATTAACCACTTAAGCGATTACGACGGATCCCGACGTAATATTTTGCACGTTCTCCCGGCCGGCGAGTGCAACGAATTCTGATCCCCACGCGTTATTTGCGCGTAATTGTACGTCACAGAAAGTGATTTTCGTGTCGTGTCGGAGCTGCTGCTCGTCGCTACTGTTCGGACAAGACAAATTACAATAATTTAACACTCCGCGGTTTCGTTTACGCCTTTATGAACCTGGCTATGAACAAACAACGTTTAAGACGATATACAGGGTGTCCGGCCAGACCTAGGAAAAATTTTAATGGGAGATTCTAGAGGCCAAAATAAGACGAAAATCAAGAATATCAATTTGTTGATTGAGGCTTCGTTAAAAAGTTATGAACGAAATTAAATTAAAAAATTTCAAATCATTCACGGAAAAATTATTTTTGGTTGCGGGGGACAATTACAATCATTTTTGGTCAATAGACATACCCTCGAAATCCTAACCATTCTTGAGAAAAAAATTCCTAATCGAAAATGTAATTCCAGGCCAGAAATGTTACCCTGAAATTTCATGCGTATCTTTAAAACGTCATAACTTCTGAACGGATTGGACGATTTTAATGTTTAAAACAGCAAACTACGCGTATTTTGATGGAGAATATGTATAAATCGCAAAAATATTCGAAAAGTTGGTTCTTGACCCTGCAAAATGAGAAAAACCCCCTAAAACTGGTCCAATTTTCAAACAGCCATAATTCCTACGATTGTGAATGTATTTCAATGAAACTTTTTTTCTGAAGTAGAGCTCATAGGTACCTACAAAAAAGTATTAGACAACTTTTCTGTAGGGCGTCAAACAAAATTACTAAAAATGAAAAACGAATTTTTAAGAAAAATCGACAGGGGGTAGGTGCCTAAATTTTTCGACGAAAAATAAAATTTTTAATTAATTCTGAAAAAATTATTTTCAGTTGCGGGGGTCAATTACAATCATTTTTGGTGAATGGATATACCTCCGAAATCCTACGGACTTTCGAGAAAAAAATTCTTTACCGAAAATGTTTCTATAACTTTTTAACGAAGCCTCAATCAACAAATTAGTATCCTTGATTTTCGTCTTATTTTGGCCTCTAGAATCTCCCATTAAAATTTTCCTCAAGGGTGACCGAACACGAACCACCTTAATATCTTTGTCGTTGTAAACAATACAAATAAACGTTCTTTAACAAGTTTTCATGTCTTCGAGGCACGCATAAGGTAAATCTCCCAATTTCTGCTCGAATTCTTTTTTTTTCAACGAAATGCTAAGTTCTTCTGATAAAATTCGATGGAACGATGTTTTTTCAGAATAAAAATAGTAACTCGTAACTATGTACTACGCAATAATCCAGCGGTACATTTGTTTGTTACTTCAAGAAAATGAGAAACACGTATGGGCTAGGATTACATGTACATATTTTCTTGCAGGCGGATGATGATCTCAGTGGTGTCATAATCGTGTAAGAGTGCGCAACTGTTTTCTTTAGGTACAACGATAGGGATCTCACACACCCAGACACAGTATGAAGAGTAATTGCTTTTTCCAAGGTATATGTATTCAGTTTCTTTAAATTAATTTGCTAAAATATACAGTATTTAAAACCAATTATTTTCGATCGATTCCTAGCAGAGTCGAGCAAATTTTATTCACGAACAACAAATAAAATTTGTTCTATGTACTCGTGTGTAAAGTAGCTTCTGCTTGCGGCTTCGGTCGTATACATATCGATTTAAAAAACTAATTAATGGATTTTAATTTCCGAATGAATTTACGAGCATCACGTCGAGAGTCAGTTTACGAGCAAATCTAAAAGTTTCATTAGTTATTTATGAATGAAACTTGCATAATTCTGTCAAGATTCTATCGCTATAGGAACATTAAATATTTTATGGATAGTAATTATGGGCTGAGATACATCTACCTTCAAACTATTACAATAGTTTTCTGATAAAATGATTTAACGGTTGACTTAAACCAATGGTAAAACCAGAGATAGCTAGACTGTACTAACAAATGGAAGGTGAACAATCGATAGACATTACACACAACAGGTGATCGAAAAATAACCGAATAGAAAGTTCTTCCGATCGAAAGCGACACTTTGTCGACATTCTGTAAAAGTGGTCGTTGCTTCGAGACGTTGGACGACTCGTCAAAATCAAGCAAAAACGAAAGGTAACTGGTTAAACTGTTTTGGCAACACAGTGACAGCGTGTTCGCCGGCACGACATCGATTTGTCAGTGACAAAGTCTGTTCAGGGAGGAACCCGTGCAGCCGAGAGATCCGGCGTGTTTCATTGTATACCGTCGGGTAACGAGTTACAATTTGTTTCAAACCTGTCGCGAGAATAACAGCGTTCCGTAAACTTCGGTCAATTTCCCTCGGCAAATTGGAATTAACTTTCCCCGCGGTTTCTCGCCGAAAACCCCTTTTCGCTCTTAACCACGTCGATTCGATTTACCCCTCGGCGCGCGATTACTTTCCATTCTTCCAGTTACTTTTACTTGGTCGCACGATCAACTGAAAAATGCGACTGAGAAGAAAGAAACAAAGAGGAAGACAACAAGCACGCGCGCGACACTTGTGCGTTTCGATCAACAATACGAGCGGTCCAATCAACTGACGCATTCTTCAAATCGTTTCTCGCTAGTTTCTACTTAATAACAAGTACAATCATCTCTGTACGCGTTAATACGTAAGCTGTTGTGTAACCTGCCGACGGGTCATGCCCCTTTTGAAGAAAATTTTGCGACACTGTATCGATGATATCCCATTTGTTATCGATTATAAATTGATCCGAATTTAATTTAAAATATACTGCAATTATCAATAATTTGTCAGGCTACGTTTGTAGTCTGAAAAAGTTGTGTTTTTCTCAATCTGTTAAGAAAACGGACAGACAAATACAATAGTTTGGAACGTATTGCGAATGATATGTTTGATCGCGTTGTTTACGGTTGCTTCCGCGAATCCAACGCTGTCATTCTTGTAAATTATTTACAACATACTTGCTGAACATTCAAACAGGACCGCAAACCGTAGACAGATAAATTCTTTGAGATTCGATTTCTCTTTCAAAGTTAAACGAGCGTGTTTGTGCTGAATTTTGAAACACACACACAAAAAAAAAGAAACAAATGACGCGATGCAGGGTGTAAAAAATGCTAGTCTAATTAGTGCCTGACAATGTAACGAATTCGGATTCAGTCCGTCGGTAGTAGAGAATGGAAAGAATTCAACGAACATGTATTTTCGTCCCAACGTTTGCGTAATTTCAATTACTCGATTCAATCACGGTAGAATAATTGCGTTCAACTATTCGCGATAAACGCACGTGTATATTTAACGCGAGGAGATAATCCGAACGTGGGCCAGTGTTTTCAACGGAAACGCGGCAACGAAATAATCAGAAACACGCTACCGAGTCGTTTTCAGCAATCCAATGCAACAAACTATAATACAATGGTTATAATCTTGTTCTTGATCACTTGCTGGAACATATATTGTTGATCGGGGTGCGAACAGAAACGTTAAAACGTACGATTTAGCTTGACGCGAGCTGTCTAAATTATCATTAGAACATAAAAGCGATTTGCCATGAGTAGATTACGTTACCAGATCGTAAGATAACCACCTACAATGACGTTAATTTATATGAATCAGAGCTGCCCCCCACGACATGCATATAATACCATAACACGTTATCAGATTTCATAGCCGACCAGCGATAAACGTCCGACGGAAGAATTACGTCCGACGACTCGCCAATCTTTACGTTATCAGCGTTGAGATCAAATATGTAGAATCGGGCTATACGAAATGCTTACCCGGACGATAGCCTACGCGTAAAAAATAATCGTGTCGAATTTAGGAAAGCGTCTTAAACCTCGAGTATTGATCTTTGCAGGCGGTAATTTGAAATTTTGTAAGACATAGAAATATCTCGTACGCGAGATTAGCATTAAGCCGAATGGTCTGCATCGCGATTAAATATTCCGCACGCTATTATGGCTGTCTATCGATTCGAACAAACTTCGCGACACTCGACGCAAGGAAATATTCTTTCGTACGCGCAAGAGAGCAAAGTAAATAAGACGAGGATGAAGGCTTACCGAAAACGGGGCTGAGATCCGATCTTGTCGACGTCTTGCCCGTCGTCGCGTAACTTCCACCGGCGAGCGAGACCTTTTCCTGCAACACACATGCACGCACTTAATGCCGACGTCCTTAGGCTGTCACGAACGAAGAGACGGATAAAAGAAGAAGAGACTGAGACGACGTTGCGTTGCACACGACGCGAGCAATTTGTAGAATTAGAGACGGTAACAAGGGGCTGTGTCGACGCACCTCAGATTCCGTGAGGTCAATGAGGGAACTTTTCTCCTCGGTGAGGTTCTCGGAGGACCTCTTCTCGTCCTCGCCCTCATCCTTGAAAACCTTGACCTCGTCCTCGCTGCCGAGATCGTCGCCGCCGCCGCTGCTGCTCACGTGCGGCATTATTGCTGGCCGAACGACGGCCACCGTTTTTCCTGTCTTTGTCGTCCACCGACTTAACGCGAGAGGTGTGTCCGCAGGACTGACGAGAGGTTAGGCGGCCGATCCGAGTACCGCGGCAATTTCAAAACTCGGTGTTCGCGTGCCGGCCGCGATTTATCCGCGTACGTCCAACGACGCACCAGCGGCAGCTTCAACGACCGATCCGTCGGATCCAATACTAGGTTAAAGAGACAACGCGCGCGCGTTTAAACGACGCCACCGACGGACACTCGCCCTTTTCTGTCTCACTGTTGTCGCACAGAACAGACAATACAATACGACGAAGCACAGAGAAACGGTTCACCGTCACCTTTGCCTCCGCACCACCGTCGCCACCGTCGTCGACGGAGGTTAGGCTACACACTTCCCGGAACGGGCACAAGAACGTTGCACCGACGAAATCGCGAAACGAAGAACAATTAAAACGCACCACCAGTCAAAACACGATATATATATATATATCTATATATGTATGTATGTATATATATTTCGGTTTACGACGTTCTACAACAGAAATTTAAACGACGCATGGCAATGGGGCAAGGTTTAACGACCGACGCGCGTTTTCCTCGCTTATTAACTGAAACGTAATCTCACCGAAGATACGAGGACCGCGTGGGACGTCTGGCGTATAAGAAGGAGAGAAAGGAGGTGCGTTACGGGGACTTAAAAACGAGAGGACAGAGGAGGTAACGGCGGAAGGAACGTGATGTAGTAGGTAGTGTGTAGTGGCGGACCGTGTGTGTCAAATAAGCACGCAGCAAATTTCCGGGGCGTCGTGCTTTCTCTTTCTGTTTCGTTTCTTATTGCGTGCACCAGGCACATAGTCCGCGCGCCACGTATCCGTACGATGGTGGCCACGATACTTTGGCGAGCGCACGATGCTGTTGCTGTGATTCCGTCTGCAGACGACTGCCAAGTACACGCGCGACGAGTACGGCACTACGACGACGGTGACGACGTTGTTGTTCTTGCTGTTGATGTTGACGGTGCACGCGCCGGACGGCCATCGTGCCCGTGATAAGGTCCCGAGGTGCGTGTTTCCGTATCTCACCCCGACTCCGATGGCTCGATGTACTCTGCCTGGATGCTCGGTACTGACTGCCGGCCACGGTGAGCTCGGGCGGGCGGCTCTCCCACGCGACGACCAATCACGACGCCGGATTCACTGCCGCGGCTTCCCTCGCCGACGCGCCACAGCGCCCCCACCCTCACCCCCCGCGAGGCCACGACCGGCCAGTCATGGCAGGCAAGGCGGCGAACCGACCCCACCCGAAACTGTGCGAGCTCACCCGAACTCCTAGCACCGTCTACGACGATACCGCGCCACTGCCGCTGCCGCGATCGCCACCACCGCATCGTTGTTGATGCCACCGTCGCCCCGTTACTGACACCATCGTTTCTGCCACTGTCATTCCTGCACCGCTGTGCTCTTCTCGTCAAACTTCAACATCGTTGACCCTCCGCGAACGCTAACTTTGCTTCTCTCGATAACAACCATGTTGATCTTTTTTTATTCCTATCGTCACCTTTAAACCCACCCCCCGACGCTACCGTTGTACTTATCATCGTCGCTATTATCTCCATCGATACTCCTATCACGGGTGCTGCGTTACATGCAGTGGTGACCATTTACTTGTCTATAATTCTAAATGTTACTTTTATCGTAAAACAGCAGTATACCTCTGTTGCACAGAGTAAATTAATCTTACACACCTGTCTATTAGTACTACTTTCCATATTTGTTACACAAAATTCCTCTATTTTTCTATAGCTGCTTATTTTTCGCTGTCGTACATGTATATTTTTCTACATCTCGATGAGGTTAAAGCCGGGAATCTGTAACGACCGTTTTAGTATATCGATACCAACATCCTTCGACGATCGATTAACCTAAGGAAAGAGAAAAGACTGTATCGTAGCCAATTTATACCTTGGATGGCGAGTTTCCGTTCAATAGTGACGATAAACGATTTCGTACGAGGTGCAAATTCTCATACTATTTGTTACCTGGAAATCTTTGGAATCGAGAAAACTCGTTCGTGAATTTTTCTCTGGTTTCGTTGCGCGTTTCAAAGTCGACCCTATACATTATGTATCCTGTTAAAGCAACCTTTTTATTCGGCTCGGCGACGCCTCCTTTTTTCCTTTAGCGTGCACGTTGAATTCAACGAAACGATGCTGTTTGATACCGTTTTCGAAAAATAAAAAAGAGCCGGGTTGCAAAACACTCGGTTGAGCACGTTACAACCGTTAAGGCAGGTGTGCGCGTGATTTCTTTATAGCCGCGGGTGAACGTTAATTTATGATAATATATGCGCCCGCCACCGACCTATCCGATTTCCGTATTTAATTAAAATCTGGACAAAAACACGAGTACTCTTATTAGCTGGTAACAAAGCTGACTTTTGTGCCGTTTCCGGGGATCGGAACGAACAAAGCGGACCGTGTGCGTGTTAATCGCGCGACCAGAAGATAATCACCTCGTATCAAAGTATCGTAATAAATTTAAGATCGACTCAATGACAAGTGGTCAAACCGCTATAACGTCATATCCTATTGATACAATCCACGTGATCGTTCGCGATTACTTAGGCGCGCACATTACATCCATATTAATAACCTCAAATACCGGAATCGATACATCTAGCTTTGTTAGATTTCGCGTTAATTATTCTTCGAACAACGAACACGGTTCGCGTGCGCGTGTTCGTTCCTGAATTAACGTATTTGCAACTTTTGTATCGATTACAATAAATTTCGTCGCAAACTACGATTATGCTGTAACATAAAACTACTCGAATCTTTGGGTGCGTCGCACGAATCGCGTCCTCGTTACATTCTTGGAAAGTACTATGGGGAGTCGAGTAAGGAGATCGAAACAGGTATAGAAAGTGAAATTGCAACGATTGGCACGCGTTAAACGACTGTAAATATCAAACGTGGAAGACACATCGGATTTACTTAAAGAATTATACGTATCGATGACACAACGAAGGAAATTCCTAGTAATTGGTGAGTTGCTCGCAACTTACCGCAATCCTATTCGAGAATTCAAGTGCAATTCTGGAAGAATAAAGTCTTGCAGAGACATCTATGCAGAGATCCGTACCCGATACAAAACTTATGGTGCTGCGTCGGTAAAACACTATACCTTCGGTATCGACGTATGGCGCTACGTACAAACGCGTGCACGTATTCATGCAATTTTTATAATTGCATGTTCCTGCTTTTTAATTTGTATAATACGTATTACTTACCATAACCTACTTAAGGTACATTAATATCCGGCGTAACGAGTACAAAGTATACGTAATATTCTTGATCCTACTCTACAAATTTGTACTCTTTCTTCGACACGTTTGATTTCGCGTATTAAAGGACCTTGCAGACTTTAGTCTGGTCGCGCATGGATAATAAGATGTCCTTAATTGTAACAGCACTTGTTCCAACAGTGACGTTAATTCCGCGTTGTTGTTGTTGTTCTCGTAATCGCCGCTCGTTATCGAACTAGAGAAAAAGGGCGCTTTATTTAAGGTGCACGAAGTTCGGATCGTTACGGCGGAATTATTAATTAAAATGCTCGCGGTTCGCCGCGTCGCGCCGCGCTGCGCCGCGCCGCGCCGTTACGGAACTTGTCCGTTTGTTGTATAATTTGTTCACCTTTCTGTGTCGCGCATGTTACTCGAAGCCAGCAGGAACAACGACTCTCTCAGCTTCATCGGGATGTCGGGCGATGATTCATGAAAATAATGCTCGTGACAGCCAAACGTAATTTTTGTGGGAATGCCGCGTCTCGAGTCTAGTAGCGAACTTAACCGAGGATGTAGCCAATTGCTACGAAAGATTCAGTGTGACGTCAGCCTTTCCAAATGGCTGACGAATTCGGCTTGCTTGAGCAGTTGGCGAATGTGACCCTGGATATATGTAATAATAATAATAACGAAGTTAATTTCAAGAAGGGATATAGCGAATGTAAATGTTTGTCAAGGCAGAAATTTCTAGCGCGTTTCCGTCGGTTTACTCAAATAACCCGAAAGTGAATCAGCCGGCTGATGGTTTCGCATCGAGTACGGATACGCGAGGAATAATATTGGCAAATCGTACCTCCTTCTCGAGGCCCTGGATGTCATTGACCGCGAGACCGATCATCAGGTTCATCAGGACGATACTAGCGAGCATGACGAAAGCGAGGAACACGAGCCTGCTCGTGGCTGGTAGGAAGGAACTCCCATTCTTCTCGTCAGAGAACAGGGCCCCGTACTCGTACTCACCCATCATCATTACCACGGTCTTCACGACGGCCCTCCAGGAATCGCGAAACTGGTCGTTCCCGTGGAACAAAACGGCGAAGCTCAACGCGAATCCGACAATCAGGCAGACGAACGCTAGGAGAACCTGAAAGGAAATAAAAAGCTCCGGATGCGCGTTGTTATAATCGCGAGGGTGGTGGGCTCGCGCGCAAGGGTAGGCAAGTGGGTCCTGGCGGGAGAGCCGTATCACCGAGGAGGAGACATTTAGAACCTTGGTCCTCCTCTCCGGCTTTTCATTTCTAACGATATTCGCCGAAGGGAAGGGCTCCGGCTCCGGCTTGGGCTCTCTTACCTTTCGTTCCGACTAAATACGGATCTTCCGTAACAGAGACGGAATTAAAAACCTCCCTCGGCATTAAATCAGGGTTAACGTTGTCCCTGTTCAGACTTGCCGTGAAAACGTTTTACGGCCTCGAATATGTCTGGCTTTTATTCGTGCGCGTTTCACCAGATTTACGTGCACGAACAAAGAACATTTAGAATTTTTTTAACAGATGTACGCGCACGAATATGAACCGAGCGTCTTTTTACCCGACGATTTATCCGACTGACCTTGAGAATATTCTTCAATACCGTGGAGAACATGAGCGCGTAATATCCATACATTGGTAGACGGCCAACCAACAGCATCATTTCTATCCAGCCAAGTAAGATTGCCACGCTGATGGAATGCAACACCCATTGCGAGGGTTGCTGAAGAGCGTTTAATACCTTCCCCCTTTCCTGGATCACAATTCTTCCCGCGTAACCGCTACTTACCGAAACCGCCAGCGATATCGTCGCGCATGCAAACGACAGCCACGTCTCGAACTGTCTCAAATAATACCTGAAATCATCGACAATATACAGAAAGGAATAAGAGAATATTCTGATAACGTGTTTCGAACGAACCTTGGCACCATCAACACCTGGGCCATATTGTGGAACAACAGAATGCACGAACAGAGAGTTAGAATCATTCTTAACGAGGCACGATCGGTCTCGTATTGCAATAAACTTATCGAGTATCCGGACAGGGAGAAGACGAACAGAGCCTGGACGAGGACCAGACTCGAGAAGAATACTTTTAGCTTGGACCATTTTAACCAGAGGAATGTTTCTACCAGTGGATGTTGCAGTATCGTTAATTGCTCCACGTTCGAAGCTGCCGCGATGAGGGACGCGACCACCCCCATTTGTAGTTCTCCTTTCGGTGCTAGCACGTTGAAGTCCACGGTGATCTTGGTTCGAAGAGCATGAAACAAAAACAATGGAGAAAGTTATCGACGTTAGAGATCTCGGCAATAACCTGTTGTTATACTTGGTCCTTACGCATGAATTTTTATCCGCAAGGTTGTTAATTCGCACTTGAGAATCCAAGATGTCCATTAAAAATAATACCGGTGCTTGTATGTGAGCGAAGATGGCGTCGATAACGGTGACACCAGTTTTCGTTTCTGCGGCTAGGTTACCACCCTGATCGATTAACGCCCGAACGCATCGGCGGTGTCCTTGATAAGAGGCTCTGTGAAGCGGCGTCCGATTAATCTGAACGCGCAAGAAACAAACCGATCACCGAGACTAATTCTCAAATTAACAAATTGTAGGGAACGAATCTACTACCTTGTCTCGAATGTCCACATGCTCGGGAGGTATCGCCGATAGAAGAACCCTAAGAATCTCTAGGCTTCCAATGCTGGCGGCAATATGAACAGGAGTGCTTCCTGTGCTTTTGCATCGATAAAGGGGCCACGCGCCTCCATCCAACAATATTTTTGTTGCCAACAAACTCCCTAATACTACGGCGTGATGAAGCGACGTGGTGCCTTTGTTCGAGTAGGTTCAGATTTAATAAAGGTGTCGTGGTAGCAAACCGATAATAAAGTAAACGAATACGAATTATCGAAACCTGTATCGGGATGAATTACGTTTGTCGACGCCTTCGCGGCCACGAGGCTCTCTACAATGGCAACAAACTTGGACACCTCAGGGGCATCTTCTCGAGCCACGGTAGATCCTGCTAAGAGTAACGGCGTGATTCCGCGTTCGTCTCGAACATTTGCGTCTGCTCCGGCATTTATCAAAATCCCGACCACTTCGGAGTGATTGTTCTTTACCGCCTGGTGCAGAGCCGTTCTACCCCAACATTCCGGGATTGGCAACTAACGAAACGAAGTAATCGATATTTTACAATAATCGTACAATACTGTAAAGCTTCGACCCACGTTTCAACTAACGTTTCGGCCTATAAAACTCTGGTCGAGAGATAGACCGGTGAAATCCTTGAAGCAAGAATCGATGCCGACTCTGCTATCCGTACATGCTCCGTGTTCCAGTAACCAATTCACCACTTGGCAATTTCCATGATGAGCGGCGTGAAACAACGCGGATCTTCCGATTTTGTCTGTCGCGTTTACGTCGGCACCGTTTTCGTACAGTAGGCGAAGCAAGTTTATTCTTCCGTGCCAAGCAGCCAGTTGAACCGCAGTCACTCGAACAACTCCGACAGGTTGGAGGAACTTGTTATCGAATTCTTCGGTAAGGATACGTGTCGCCGTGTCTTGGTCGTCGTTCTCGATGGCAGTGATCAGATTCTCACGATTTTCGATCATCTTTGCGTTCGATGTTTACCATGCTGTACGCTCAAGTACTTGCCTCGAACTGGTTGTTTAATTAATTGGGACAGTATCGTTGCGTTCGAATGGAAATCACAGGATGTGGTCGACGAAGAAAGTAGTTGTACCACGCACATTACGATACAGTTTAAAAGTCGATAATGCGATATATTTTTTAGTCCCAGGAAGTCCATCGTGGTGGATGGCTTTTGGCACGCGCGTTGTTCTCGATTCGTTTAGAAAGGATATCCGTTATGATATCGGAAATCGCAAAAACAAGAGTTCAGTGTTGGACTCAAGTTCTGAAAGTAACGAGTTCAAGTATCGAGACTGTGATTTCAAAACATGCTTGGATAGTTGTTGATAACTTTAAAAAGTATGTTCATCCTGAATTATGCCATAGAATGTTACGAAACGGTCGACAAAGAATTCTTTAAACGATCGGAAAATAATGACGAAACCGTAGAATTAAAAGTTTCGCTTTAAAGTTTTAACATATTTTAACCATGATAGCAACGATCGTTGAAAAACTTTTATTATATATTATGGTTTTTTTTTAGAAATGACATTGGTTATATCATATCATTTAAAGCGTTTCAGATTAGATAACGTTAGCAGTTTGTTAGATATTTCAATACTAGAAATTAGCAACAACAGTCCAAATATGCTGCACGTTCTCTAACCATTTTTAATGCCATTGTTTAAATATTCTTTTAAAAAATGAAGAAAACTAGAATACAGTCTTACTTAACATACAATACTGTATACGTAAAATGTTCTTGTTATTTGTATAGGAGATTTGTATTGAATATTTGTGCCACGCTGTAGTTTCGTTGAATGTTAATTTATGTGCAAAAGGGTTGAAAGTGTTTTGCTCGAGAAGGGATAGGTAACTAGGAACAGTGAGATAACAAAGAGGATGAAACGAGTGAGTGTGAAAGACAGACGTGATTGCAATTTGTGTTGCCAATTAACGTGATTCTTATATGATATTAATTTGTGTTAAAAGATTGTGTGCTTGGTGTGTTTCAAATACAGTTCTCTTTGTTAAATCCTACATTTGCATTGATGGAAAATGCCCTACGAAGCAGTTTGATCGTTTAACCGTGAAATACTGCACAAGTTCGGTATTAGGAAGATCTTTCTCGATCAACTTTCCTGGCAGCTTGATTGCCAATCGATCTAATTCGACGCTAGGATGGGGTTCGTTCGTTTCTATGTGCGTACGGTAGCGATCCGTAGCACGATTGCATTCCAAGTGTACCAAAGTGGTCCGTTATTGGCGTATAAAGCGGCATCCGGCCGATCTGAATACTCGGCGAGTACTTGGGTATGCGCGTTCGATAACGAATCTGTCAACAATGGATAACGGGACCGGTTAGCGGCGAGAATCGGAGGAGAACGATTCCGTGGAAGAAGTCTGCTCTCCGGTCGCGACCGTTACCAGTCGACAGCGCGATATGACGCGATGCATTATGTCGTAAATCGAGGCGAGGTGCACGCGCTCAAACACGCATACATCGAGATACAAGTTCCATGCTCGAGCGACCTTACACGGGTTCTCGCGCGCGCGCGTTCTCTCTCTCTTGCACACACGTAAAGTCAGCGTTAACGCACGTACACACGTCCAATCAACCGGAGAGTATCGCGTTACCTTGCTGAACTCGGGGCCCAGTACGCGCTTGACCACGCTCCCGAGAGGATCTTCTTCGTCGCTTGAACAAACGCGTTCCCGTTTCAAGGAAGTGTCCGCGAGGCTCGAACATGCCTAACTGTCCAAAGTGCGAGAAGCCGGTGTATTTCGGTGAGCAAACCAAATCTGTCCTCGATTTCAATAATTTACACGGTTTACCAGCGATTCGACAAACCCGTAACTTTCCACTCTACGTACGAGCTGATTTTTACCTCGACCCTGAACGATAATCCGCTGAGAGTTTAAACGAGATTTCGTGGACGCTAATTTCTCGTTAAATTTGAGCTTTTGCTTTCGAAACGAGTTGCGATCGGTTTCGCGCATTATTTCCTAATTCTCCGTTCTCGGATCGTTCCACGATGTTCGCGACCATGTTTCGACGAAATCAGTTTGTTTACGTAATTTTGTTTTCGCGTACTCGTCGCGAAATTAACAAGAAACGAACACCAAGTTTCGCACCTGTGACGGTCGACGAAACTGCAATCGGCCTTAGTCGCAAGAAATTTGTGTCGCGACCGTAAGTTCGTATTCCGTTGGAAAAGTTGCGAATGTCGAATGGCGTCACCGATGATATCATTGCGCGACCTCGCGGTCCACCTTGACGGTTATTATGTCAGCCTCGTCCCACTGTATACAAACAGCGCAACGCGGATATCGCGCAACGCAAATCGTTGGGACGGAAATTTTACATAGAATTCTAAGCCTCGCTCAGGACACTTCGATGTAAATTTTCGATCAAACTATCACGGCTAGTCGATTCGAAGGAAAAAGATGTAACGAGAATCGTGGGGTATTAGTATCGATAACACCAGTATGTGCGATAATCTCTAGGCTTCTCGCTTACGATAATACTTTGGACCATGACGATTAATGCAATTATTGCGATAGGCGATAATTCAATGTACTTATCAAGATACACTGGTAAACAAAATTATAGCACCCTCGTAATTACCGTCAAATTTTTCATTTAAACCAGAATAATAGAATTTCGCTTAGATAACATTGCAGGACACTATCTTTGAGAGTGAATAAAATGTGTACAAGTAAATTTTAAGCGACAGTAGAGTGGGGTTCTTGTAATTTAGTCTACCAATGCACATGGTAGAGTTAAGCGGTTTATAGAAAACAAATTCCCGCGAGTGAACGATTCGTTAAATCTGTTGGTTGATTCCGCGAGTTACGAGAAGTCGGTCGGCGAGTTCGTCGAGCATTCGGCAAACCGTCGCGATAAGTTTATCGGTGGCCAATTGCGCGTCGCGTTTCCCCTTCGGCTGTCAGATAAACGGAACCAGAAAAGCTGGAACGATAGCGCGTTCCCTTGGTCTCGCGCGCGCTCGCGCACGCGTTCAAGCTTCGTATTCAGGGAGGATCGCTTTTAATTGCGCGCTTCCTCTTTCGAGCGGCCTTTTAGACGGCCGTTAAAGCACTATTAGCGCTGAAAGCGGATTTTTCTGAATGCGCTGCTTGCTCCTCTTGCTGCTGCCGCCGACTACGTATATGGGCTTTCAGATCGGCGCAAGTAGACGCGCGAGAAACGGATGCCATGGCGAGGGGCGAGGGGCGAATCGGAGAGACGACTCTCTTTTTCTTGTATCGCGGAAAAAAGTTTGAAAGGGGAAGGTCATCGGCCTCTAAACTCACTCCTCTCTAGGAGCGCGATTCGCGTTTTAATCCGTCACCGGGCCCCAGCCGGTCTTCCGGTTTCGATGTTCGCGCGAACAAACCCTGACCCTTCTCTCGAATTAGTCCCTGTCCTCGACCAGCACGGGAAACCTTGAAATCCGAAAGGCTGCCGATCGTGTTACTTTTCCATACCATTTTGGTTAATTACGATCCCTCGCGAGTACCGGTAAATGTAGTTAAACTTCGAACCGATTCTTCGACAGACGCAAGATACATAGGCTCGTAGCTTTCGAATGCGCTGGCAAAGTAACTTTTCAAGCTTCTACGGCAAAGACAAAACGAGAAAACGCCCTCGCGAAGAAAGTAGGTACTCGCGGCTTTAACCTTGCGTTTCCTTTGTTTTCGAACGAGTATTCCGCCGTGATTCAAAGATGGAAGCTTTTTGAGCCGGTTGCGGCCGATCCCCGACCCTTTGAGAAACCAAGTCCGAAAAGGTTTGAAATGAACCACGGTTAAACGATTTCTTAACGTTCGACGAAGAATCGCGTACTTGGTCCCGCATTATTCGCGTAAATTATCGCAAATGCTCGACGAGATCCGGTGAAAAGAGAGTCTACTCCTTCCGTGGAACGCGCGACTGATTTCGAACGGTTCTGCATTTTTTTCGCGACACAACGGCCGGGCGTATCTTGAATTCCTTTTCAATCTCATGGACCGTCGATTCGTCCTAAACAAGAAAGAGATTACGACTCGCGCGTAATGCGATTCTACGGACGAATTCTACCGTTGGATTTTCCATTGATTTCCACGCGACGGTACTGGGTTTAACGAGCGTACGAATACCACCGTCGCTGTATCAACGTTATCGCGTTCGATGCGTCTACGCGGAGGTCTTCGAATTTCAAACGCTCCGCCGTCTCAATGATATCTCTGACCAGATTTTCGATACGCGGACGAATCGTTCGCGAGGATTCGTACGACGGAATTCTGGCGGTCGCCACACGCGAAAAATCTCTCGTCGATCTTCCGAAACATAGATGCTGTTCGGCCGAGCACGGATCCAGGTGGCGGTGAGCGCATCGAAAAAGGAAGAAGGAACAAAGGGGCGAGTAGAAATCGACGATACCGTATCGAGTCGCGTTCCGTCGAAAGCAACGACGATAAAGTGCCCGACGCTGCGCCGGGGACAGCAACAACGAGAGCCAAGAGCGGCAGGAGGGGGTCATAGGGGTAATAATAAGAAGAACTGGGAGGAAACAGGTTTAAGAAAGAATAGCCTGGTCGCGGTGGCGATCGAAAGCGCGGGAGAAGAACGCGGAGGCTCTAACAGGGAACCAACAGCCAGCTAGTTCCAGCTCTCTATCCGTTTCGACCCTATGGACCCCGAGTACCCCGTGTACCCCCCTCGATCCAGCACGGTTAGGATGCTGATGGGAGCAGCGAGCCCACGAGAAGGAGCTTTTGCCGCGGGGTGGTTGGCGGGGGTGGAAAACGGTCTGCCGATGAAATAAAGGAAAAAAGGTAGAAAAGGGAAGCGAGGAAAGAGCAGGGGATATGGTGTTCCAAGCCTATGCAATCAGCAGCCGCCGATTGTTTGGCGCCCGAGCGCAACGATCCGTGCACACCGCTGTCTGCCTTTTCGCGCTACCACTGCACAGCACCGATGCTTGACGATTATGCACTCGCTTCTCCGCCGCCAGATAATTAGGAGTTAATTAACTAATGGCCCTTTATGCGTACCCTTCCTGCCTCCACCCTCTCTTTCCTTCCCGGCTCCATTCTCTGTTCCCGTTCCCTCTTTCGCCTCTCTTACTTTTTCCCTCGGTTCTTGCTTATTTCGCGGCTACGTTTCTTCTCTCCCTCCCACTCGCGTGTGTCCTCCACACCCTTCCACCACCCTTCCATCACCCTTCCATCACCCCTCCAGTCCCCTCTCAGCCACCGACTGTCGTCGACCCCTTTAAACCCCTCGTGTCTCTACGCTCCTCGTCATTTTCCAATTCCCCTCGCTGGCACCAGCGTCCTTTGTGCTTCTTCTTAGACGCGGAGGAACGTTTGAATGCCAACCACCGGCCCGCCACCGGTCGACCGTGCTCTTTTTGTCTTCTTCGCGAGGTTTGATACGCTGTAATGGCATAACGCACCGCGACGCATCGAAGGAAAGAAAGACCCGCTCGCGCTCCTCTGATTTCGTCGCTGCCTTTTGTCGACTTTCCGGCCAAGTGTGCGCGACGAACATGAGAACGCGAGTCCGCGGAAAATTTCACGAGGACGCGATGCGATCCTTGCAACCTCCGGATCTCCTTCGATGGCTCTCCTGGTGGCGACCATTTATTATACGGCCCGTATTACGCGTACGATCTTACGATTTATCGCATTTATTAGGGCCTGGCTCGAACTACCAGTACCGATAACAATAGATCACCGCGCGTTCGACTGTTTCTTAAAAGCAAACAGGATTCAAAGTGGAAACGAGACGCTCGACGGGTTTGAAAGGTGCCCGCGAACGATACCGCGACGACCACGCGTGGGAATTACGAACGGCGTCGCGTCGCCTCGCGTCGGTGCGTTTTGTAAAGCGGCGTCGCGTCGCGTCGGTCCGTTTTGTGTAGACGCGGTCTCGCGAACGGTCCGCGGGGTGTTTCGCGTTCGCGCCTCCGATGAATAAAACCCACCGATCGCGTCCGCCGGGAATCGGCCATTCAATTTTATAATTACGAAATTGCTAATGGAGGAGGCGGCGGAGTCGTTGTCTTCGTCTTGGTCGTCTGCGACGCGGCAACGATCGCGCGACGACGAGTCCCGGATGGGGATGTTGACGCATTTTGCTCGCCTCGGTGGCGGAAAAGGGCCAAAAAGATTTCCAAACGAATTCACCGAGCGCGTTGCGATTCTCTGTCGCGATCGATCCGGTCTCGTCCAACTCGTCTGCTCATTTTCAACCTCGTTAACGCGTTAAACGCCCTATGCGACACCCCTGGCTCATAGCTTTCAACACCTTTCGCAGAAATATCAAAATATTTAGAAATTTTAACTCGCAACTGTGAAACCCGATCGAATATCGTCGAAACATACCGTGTTGAGAGAATATCTCAGCCGCGTCATAGGAATTTCATAAAAATTTTATTAGCGCATCATTTACGCGTCGATCTGTTTGTTTGTTGCAGCCGAAAGAAAAACCTCTTTAGGGAAGGATTGGCACAGCGCCTGTTTACGTTGCGAAAAGTGTAACAAAACTTTGACACCGGGCAGCCATGCGGAGCACGAGGGCAAACCGTATTGCAATCATCCCTGTTATTCCACCATGTTCGGCCCTGGAGGTAAGCAATAGCTTATTTCTCTCCGTAAACTGATCGATATCTCTCCATACACTACAGATTAATACAAGATTAATACCGTGCATCTATTATTATTCTACATAACAGTTATTCCAAGGGTATGATTTCGAATTTTTGTCCGCATTGCAGGTTTTGGACGAGGTGGTGCCGAGAGCTATGTTTACAAAAAATAAAAAACCGAAAATTCTGCGATATATGTATATACTTTATCGTTAATACGAACGTATTACCTATATCGTAGAAATTATATTTAGTGTAAGGATATACAGATCGCCTAAACATAAACGTACAAAATACAACTTGTTCGTAAATAGTACGAAAAGTATACTTAAGATAATTCATTTTTTTATATGATTGTAAACTGCATAATAAAACCGTTTGCTAGTGGGAAATAAAGAACCGATGAAAACTCGAACTGAGAATTTAATTTTTAACCTCTCGAGAGCAGATGTAGCTAATTCAGCTACTTCGTCATTTCTGAATACTACCCTGATAAACAAACACGACAAAATGCGAGAAGTGATTATTCGCATTTCGCAACGTTTATGCAAAACGCGATGTCAAAAAACATTGGAATTTTTATTTTCGCGAAAAATTTAAGCGATTCGAAATTTTCATTGTTTACAACTATAAAGTTTACTACAAAACTAATTATTTGCAAAATTATCTATACAAACAACGCAAATAACATTCATTTTTCGCAACGCTAATACCAAACCGATATCAAATTTATTCTCGAGACACTACATTGAAAACAAACGCGATAATAATCAGATCGCTGCGCTAAAAGTAATCGCGATAAGTTTATAATATTCGCAACGCTAACTTGAAACCAAACGCGATTATTCGCATTTCGCAACGCTAATGCAAAACGCGATGCCAAAAAACATTGGACGGTGTGGTACAAGTACCATCTGAAAAACTACTAAATACTACAACTACAGACGAATACAGTGACAATAAATAATGATTTTCCATCCTCATCCGAAGATGAAGATGAAGAACCATTCGTTGCAGCCCACTCTTGCGACAGTTTGTCAGGGCCTCTTCGAGAGTCTCTTCTTTCTTCGGCGGGCCTGCCGATGTCTGAAACTTAAGCCTGGGCTCGAGATTCCGTGCGATACGCAATCTTCCAGCAGTATACGAATTGTTGGAAGAGAATACGTGTAAAATCTCGAGCGGGACGAGCGTTTCGGAGAACCTACTGCGACGCGACCGCGACCGCGACAAGGGACTGTAAAGCAAACGATTTCAAGAATCGAAAGTAACGCCGAAACAAACGGCACGAACCGTTTCAATCGGCTAACTTTTCAACTCTCGAAATCGAACTACAGGTACAGGACTGCCACGCGATAACGCGCCTACCCGAGAAAAGACTGTGGACAGTCCTGCCCTGGCCCTTCCTACTTACGTTTAATACACACATACCAGAAAGTAAGCTACCTACCTACCTAACGCTATATTTAAAAAATTGCAAAACGCATTCTCTCAACACACACACTCCACGGTCCTCATGCATAATGTCCGGGCGCAAGAACCTAAACTAGAGAGGATTCCCCGGGGTTCCTCCGACACCCGGACATTGCAAACATTCACACGCTAAGGTACGTACCAATTTCCTGAAATCAACTGACAAAACCTAGTGGCCATTGCGTATTTATGTTAAATATACATATTACGTTATTTTTTATAAAATATGTCATTCTATAAATGATCGTAATCGATTTACATTCTGTGTTTAAGATCAAGAAACTAATTATCGTTTGTATTTCATCAAATATGTTGTACCATGATCATAATGTATGCAATAAATATGTAAAAGATGAAATGAAATTGTTATTGTTAATTATAATAAACTTTTAAAACGACGCAATTCCACAGCCTAACCACACACACACACGTGCGGAAATTGCGTCGCGCACGAAACACTAACGCAATGTCAGTCGCACATAGATATTATTAGGAATTTTTAGAAACTAAATCATCGTGCCCATTACCTCCGCTCACACAAGTAGCACCTGGGCACTTGAGTGAGTTTAGGCAACGAACACGGAAACGTTTCCTGAAAATCCTCAACTAGAAATAATGATTATAGTAAATACTACCGTATAATGAAATAGTGTTCCTTGATTCTTTTTTATTTTATTTATTTTAATGGACTTTCTACTTGCAATGAATGAAGAACAAACGTTTAATATACATTAACAGTGTAAAATATTATTAGTAAAGAAAATTATTCTGATTAAAATTCTATTACTTGAGAGGAAATATTTTAATCAAGACTTTAGAATAAAATAATTTATTTTGAAAATTTCAGATAAATTAGTGAAGCAAACAAATCCAAATATTCAACCCTCGGACAATTCTGTCATCAAAGCATATTTTTTAAATATGAAAATAGTATATAATGCATGACTCAAGAATTTATCCGTCGCGAAATGTTTCCTTGTGCATAAATTGAAACATTATATTTTTTAATAGGAAAGGAAAGACTTTGGTATCTTGGATGCAAAGTCATCATATTATATTTAAATGTCAGACATGAACAATATAAAAATCAATCAATATTCAAGATAAAGTAATTTAATAAAATAATTTGCCATACTATGGAGCTTTCATTTGTCATATTAAAAATTGTGAAGCACAAGAAAACCCTAGCCTAACCTACAAAAATTCATACCGTGGTCACTGTATTCGTCAAAAATAGCACGTATACAACTGGTCACCCGCGTCGATTCGGACCTTTTTGTCCTACGACGTGATTGGGGACCAGAGGAATCAAAATATCATGCGACTCACCAATTGTAGAATTTAAATACTCGGACGACAATGTTTGTAGTAGCAGTCAGCAACGAAGTCAGCAACGTAGACAGCAACGTAGTCAGCGACGAAATCGTCTAAGAGGTTATGTGAATCCGTCAGTAGGTACGTGGATGCGATCCTGTAAAAAGAAACAGCAAATATAACACTCAATTTGTTAAATTATAGAGATTTTAATTCTAATAAAAAAACTTTTGCTGACGTACGAGGATACTTACATTTTTTGCTCGTGGGCATCGCCAAATGTTCCTATTTAGTGATTAAGTGATTCTATTGTCGCGATTTAGAAAGAAAAGAGCCACGATGCTCTGGAAAGAATTTACAACTACGCAAGAGACACTGACTCGACCTTCGCGTGTATCTAAACTGTAAAAATTCTCTACTTGAAGCAACTATGCTTCGAAAAACAACCAACTATTCTACGAAACAAGCACTGATTCTACCGACCGCATTGCGCGCGGTCATCAGAATTTCTGAAAGAAAATCTGAAATTAGAAAAAAAAAATAATTAAGTAATCAGTTAGACCTGTCTATTTATCGATTTAATATTAAATTTCATCGATAAAAAGACAAAAATATGTAAATGTATATAGGTGCATACTCACTTGTTATAACGAAGTTGATTTTACCCATATTGAATTTCCACTTTCGATTTCCCGACGTAATGGCGTCCATGGCATGCCGGTAGCGTCCCTCCTTCCAGTCGAATTGCAGCAAAATCTGTAGCAGAGAGGAAACAAAAATTACGGTCCAATACGTTAAAATAAATCTATCTGTACCTTAATTAAACATCGACTGAACCCGAAATATGGTCTAGGAATGATAATTACGTTCAGAAATATCATAATCGATGACGAGGATTACGTATGGAAGGGCACGCGCGAGAGAGGTTGGAAATATTTCGCGATTCCGTATGACTTTATAATAGAGACGCGTTAATATTACAAGAAAGCACCAACAGAGAGTACTAGTAACGATTCGGGACATTAAGATGACAATAATTAAAAAGTACAAACCTAATTAGACGCGAAGCCTGTCACGATACCTCATCACCGCAGTTTCCAGACGAGGAATGAGGAGCAGGTCCGAACACGTTTACCGCGCGAATTAGGAGATGGCGGGGGGAAGCGGGGTGAGATCGTCTCGTCACGTAGTCCCGTCCCGCTTTGCGATGTATATCTTCGAAGAAAAAGTTAAACCTTCCATCTCCAATAAATTAAAGTAAATAATATAAATTAAATAAATACAGAAAGATACCAGACAAACACTTAATTAATGTTTTATTATTTTTACACTGTTGTGACGTCACGATGCGAAGCAGCCAATTAGTGGCGCTGCTTGAACATCAAATATATCGATCTTTTAGTCGACGCGAAAATAACTAGATCCATTGGAATACATTAATTGAAACTGCACTCACATTATGTGTAAATATTAACTTTTAATCTAAATTTCAATCAGTTTTTCATATTAATGTTCCATCTGTGTGTAGTATGTTCTCCAAAGTTTTTTGTTTTAATTGTCACTAGATTCACATAAAAATCTGTCTTGATTCTGTGTCGATAATACTGGGTTTGACACACTAATGGTAAGAAGATTGTAGTACAGGCTTAAACGAAGTAAAGAATAGAGGTCACAAGTAGTATTATTTCGTGAATCCCGATGACGGGCATAGACGTGTAAAACACAGTTTTCCGTGCCACGCGACCAGGGGATATATGATCCGAGCTCCAAGGTGAAGTCGCGAGTCCGCCGGCCAGAGATATAGATACGGATTCACCGAATTTTCGAAACACAAGTGTATCGGATTACTAACCCTGGTTTACAAATGCTAGCATGGTAAGAATAAAATTACTTTACACAAATATATTCACATATCATTAAGAACATATTGCAATCGTCCAAGTTACCTATGAATATCATAATAGATAGATATTCTATTTTTAAGAGACACATAAAATATACCATACATGAAAGGAATATTAATATGAAAAACTGATTGAAATTTAGATTAAAAGTTAATATTTACACATAATGTGAGTGCAGTTACAATTAATGTATTCCAATGGATCTAGTTATTTTCGCGTCGACTAAAAGATCGATATATTTGATGTTCAAGCAGCGCCACTGATTGGTTGCTTCGCATCGTGACGTCACAACAGTGTAAAAATAATAAAACATTAATTAAGTGTTTGTCTGGTATCTTTCTGTATTTATTTAATTTATATTATTTACTTTAATTTATTGGAGATGGAAGGTTTAACTTTTTCTTCGAAGATATACATCGCAAAGCGGGACGGGACTACGTGACGAGACGACCTCACCCCGCTTCCCCCCGCCATCTCCTAATTCGCGCGGTAAACGTGTTCGGACCTGCTCCTCATTCCTCGTCTGGAAACTGCTGTGATGAGGTACCGTGACAGGCTTCGCGGCTAATTAGGTTTGTACTTTTTAATTATTGTCATCTTAATGTCCCGAATCGTTACTAGTACTCTCTGTTGGTGCTTTCTTGTAATATTAACGCGTCTCTATTATAAAGTCATACGGAATCGCGAAATATTTCCAACCTCTCTCGCGCGTGCCCTTCCATACGTAATCCTCGTCATCGATTATGATATTTCTGAACGTAATTATCATTCCTAGACCATATTTCGGGTTCAGTCGATGTTTAATTAAGGTACAGATAGATTTATTTTAACGCATTGGACCGTAATTTTTGTTTCCTCTCTGCTACAGATTTTGCTGCAATTCGACTGGAAGGAGGGACGCTACCGGCATGCCATGGACGCCATTATGTCGGGAAATTGAAAGTGGAAATTCAATATGGGTAGAATCAACTTCGTTATAACAAGTGAGTATGCACCTATATACATTTACATATTTTTGTCTTTTTATCGATGAAATTTAATATTAAATCGATAAATAGACAGGTCTAACTGATTACTTAATTATTTTTTTTTTCTAATTTCAGATTTTTTTTCAGAAATTCTGATGACCGCGCGCAATGCGGTCGGTAGAATCAGTGCTTGTTTCGTAGAATAGTTGGTTGTTTTTCGAAGGACAGTTGCTTCAAGTAGAGAATCGTTTACAGTTTAGATACACGCGAAGGTCGAGTCAGTGTCTCTTGCGTAGTTGTACATTCTTTCCAGAGCATCGTGGCTCTTTTCTTTCTAAATCACGACAATAGAATCACTTCATTACTAAATAGGAACATTTGGCGATGCCCACGAGCAAAAAATGTAAGTATCCTCGTACGTCAGCAAAAGTTTTTTTATTAGAATTAAAATCTCTATAATTTAACAAATTAAGTGTTATATTTGCTGTTTCTTTTTACAGGATCGTATCCACGTACCTACTGACGGATTCACATAACCTCTTAGACGATTTCGTCGCTGACTACGTTGCTGTCTACGTTGCTGACTTCGTTGCTGACTGCTACTACAAACATTGTCGTCCGAGTATTTAAATTCTACAATTGGTGAGTCGCATGATATTTTGATTCCTCTGGTCCCCAATCACGTCGTAGGACAAAAAGGTCCGAATCGACGCGGGTGACCAGTTGTATACGTGCTATTTTTGACGAATACAGTGACCACGGCATGAATTTTTGTAGGTTAGGCTAGGGTTTTCTTGTGCTTCACAATTTTTAATATGACAAATGAAAGCTCCATAATATGGCAAATTATTTTATTAAATTATTTTATCTTGAATATTGATTGATTTTTATATTGTTCATGTCTGACATTTAAATATAATTTGATGACTTTGCATCCAAGATACCAAAGTCTTTCCTTTTGTATTGAAAAATATAATGTTTCAATTTGTGCACAAGAAAACATTTCGCGACGGATAAATTCTTGAGTCATGCATTATTTACTATTTTCATCTTTAAAAAATATGCTTTGATGACAGAATTGTCCGAGGGTTAAATATTTGAATTTGTTTGCTTCACTAATTTATCATAAATTTTCAAAATAAATTATTTTATTCTAAAGTCTAGATTAAAGTATTTCCTCTCGAGTAATACAATTTTAATCAGAATAATTTTCTTTACTAATAATATTTTTTGCTATTAATGTATATTAAATGTTTGTTCTTCATTCATTGCAAGTAGAAAGTCCATTAAAATAAATAAAATAAGAAAGAATAAAGGAACACTATTTCGTTATACGCTAATATTGACTATAATCATTATTTCTAGTTGAGGATTTTCAGGAAATGTTTCCGTGTTCGTTGCTTAAACTTACTCAAGTGCCCAGGTGCTACTTGTGTGAGCGGAGGTAATGGGCACGATGATTTAGTTTATAAGAATTCTTAATAATATCTATGTGCGACTGACTTTGCGTTAGTGTTTCGTGCGCGACGCAATTTCCGCATGTGTGTGTGTGTGTGGTTAGGCTGTGGAATTGCGTCGTTTTAAAAGATTATCATAATTAACAATAACAATTCAATTTCATCTTTTACATATTTATTGCATACTATATGATCATGGTACAAAATATTTTATGAAATATACACGATAGTTAGCTTTTTGATCTTAAACACAGAATGTAAATCGATTACGATCATTTATAGAATAACATATTTTATAAAAAATTCTACTGGATGGAAATAACGTAATATGTATATTTAACATAAATACGCAATGGCCACTAGGTTTTGTCAGTTGATTTCAGGAAATTGGTACGTACCTTAGCGTGTGAATGTTTGCAATGTCCGGGTGTCGGAGGAACCCCGGGGAATCCTCTCTAGTTTAGGCTCTTGCGCCCGGACATTATGCATGAGGACCGTGGAGTGTGTGTGTTGAGAGAATGCGTTTTGCAATTTTTTAAATACAGCGTTAGGTAGGTAGGTAGCTTACTTTCTGGTATGTGTGTATTAAACGTAAGTAGGAAGGGCCAGGGCAGGACTGTCCACAGTCTTTTCTCGGGTAGGCGCGTTATCGCGTGGCAGTCCTGTACCTGTAGTTCGATTTCGAGAGTTGAAAAGTTAGCCGATTGAAACGGTTCGTGCCGTTTGTTTCGGAGTTACTTTCGATTCTTGAAATCGTTTGCTTTACAGTCCCTTGTCGCGGTCGCGGTCGCGTCGCAGTAGGTTCTCCGAAACGCTCGTCCCGCTCGAGATTTTACACGTATTCTCTTCCAACAATTCGTATATTGCTGGTAGATTGCGTATTGCACGGAATCTCGAGCCCAGGCTTAAGTTTCAGACATCGGCAGGCCCGCCGAAGAAAGAAGAGACTCTCGAAGAGGCCCTGACAAACTGTCGCAAGAGTGGGCTGCAACGAATGGTTCTTCATCTTCATCTTCGGATGAGGATGGAAACTCATTATTTATTGTCACTGTATTCGTCTGTAGTTGTAGTATTTAGTAATTTTTCAGATGTCCAATGTTTTTTGGCATCGCGTTTTGCATTAGCGTTGCGAAATGCGAATAATCGCGTTTGGTTTCAAGTTAGCGTTGCGAATATTATAAACTTATCGCGATTACTTTTAGCGCAGCGATCTGATTATTATCGCGTTTGTTTTCAATGTAGTGTCACGAGAATAAATTTGATATCGGTTTGGTATTAGCGTTGCGAAAAATGAATGTTATTTCACAATGTGAAATTGTGATGTGAGTCCAGAAATATTTTTCCGAAATTTTATGCTTATTCTAATACTGATATGCATCTTTTTATAATCGTAAAGAGCACCAAAAAATTCATCAAAGCACTTCTACGCTGAAAATGATAAACGACAAAATCTATGATCAAGTCTAAATGTAAATTCATCGATCGATGCCCAATTCCGAACCGTACAGCTTTTATTTCGTTAAAAAACAATAAAATTTCTGTAATTTGTCTTCAAATAAAAATAACCTGCCTAACATAATGGTTAACCAAACACCTGCCTAACTATAAAACTAAATTCGTTTATTATATCAAGAAACAATTCTAAATTCGCAGCCATTAGCTCGGTGTCACCCACGAAGAATAACTTTTCTATCGTGGGTGACACCGATTACCAGGTCTCACCACGTGGAGGTTGCTGCGAGTGGAGACCCGAAGGGAGATAGATAGAATCAAAGTTCGATCGATCTTCCTTTTACATTCTTATAAGCTAGATTACTAAACTAGAGAGATAGAAGGAAGCAATGTTCCTTCAATCTTCTAGTTTAGTTGTACCAAGTAATTATTTCGTTTAAAAAGGGGTGAAGGTAAATTGTGGGATACGCGACGCGACGCGATGCTGAACCGTGCAGCAGATCTTCGGATCGAATCAACACTACCCTTGGTAGATTGATTTCTATTTCTAGAAATCGATCTATCATTGGCAGGCGACTAGATCTTTCGGACAAACTGGACGGCCGATCACATGTTTCGTTCGACGAAACAGTGGTGACCGAAGCAAGAAACGAGAGAACGAGTCGAGAGAAGCTACATGTTAAATAATTACTTGGCATACGCAGATACACCAGAGACTTAAAATTAACGTCGAAGTTTAAGCTAACAGAGTTGAAACTAAACAAGTGGTACCAAGCAATTATTTCGTTTAAAAAGGGATGAAGCTAATTGTGAAAGACGCGACGCGACACGATGCTAAACCGTGCAGCTGATCCGATGATCGAACCTACTGCCCTTGCTAACTCGATCTCAACAAGAAAACAGAGAACTGCAACTCCGAATCGAGGTCTCCATTTCTCCAACGCAACCCGCCGGGAGCCCGAAGGACCCGACTTAGGCTGTCTGACAAAGAGAGAGTACCTGAGACAGAGTCGACTTCCGCTGGAAGGTATGCGTTTCCGCAGAATACGGAAACTCCACACCTTCCAGCGAAGTGCCGTTTTCCCTCAATCAAGCTTACCAAGGGAAGGCGATTAGATCTTTCGGACCAGATACACGGCCGATCACATGTTTCAATCGATGAAACAGTGGTGACCGAAGCTAGGAACGAGGGAACGAGCGAGGGAGAAGTTACTTATTCAATAATTGCTTGGTAGGACGCGGAAATATATAGAATAAAGAAATCTTCGACGTTAATTTTAAGATTCGCGACGAAGCTTAAATCTAATCGACTTAGAATTAAATATCCCTCGGCGGTTGTGGTGTTTTCCATCGATGTCCCTGCGAATAATCTGAAACTAAAATTGATACACATATTAGTGACATACGAAAGGAAATTTAATAACCACCATGCAAACTAGACAAAGCGATGGAATAATTTGTCGTATTGATGTATCGAAGAGTGAAAATCTATAAGATTATCGATGTTAGACCTACCTAACGAAATGTACAAAATTTACACATGATACAAACAAAGTATTCTACCTATACTTCGTAACGAGAGATAAATAGAAGTAGAGATAATGTCGAAGTAAAATAGCCAACGATTACAAAAATTATCTGAAGAACCATACCAACGAAGACGAACAGAAACAAAGATTGAGCAGAATTGAAAATCCAACGATGAAGTAATAGAAAACAAAGAGTGAAAATATCAGAGAATTAGACAAAAGATCTTAGCGGAATAGAATAAGAATACAAATCTTATTCTAATTAGTGACATCAAAATTCATAAAATAAAAACAAACAAAAATGATACATGGGTTAACAAAATTCATAACATAATATGCAAACAAAAATGGTACAGGAAGAGAACATAATAATTAGATGAAACCGGACAATCAAATAACATTGAATTACGACCAAACAAATAAAATAAACTGGTCAATTTTGTGATAATAATATAAATAAGTGAAGTGAGCTTACTACTTGTTGACCATTAGTTACCATTACCAAGGAAGCAGCACCAGAGGTCCAGCTGTAACATAAGAAACGATTCGTAATTTAGGAAAAGCGTTAGACAGTTCCATAACGTTGAATTGGTATCAAACGACAAAATAGAAGTGGGGAGAGCAATTTTAAATAGTTCTTACCAGTGGTCATCACGGTCCGGCACTGGTCAGTAGTGGTCAGTAGTCGGATCTGCACTGGTCAGCACTGGTCAGTAGTGGTCAGTTCTGGTCAGTTCTGGTCAGTCCTGGTCACTCCTGGTCCTCCCAGTGGTCAGCGCTCCACGAATGGCCTGGCGTAGGCCCGCGAGACCCGTTCCCCCTGGATGCTCCAGGGGTACTGAAGAATTTGTCCAGCGGTAGTCTTCGAGTGAGGAAGTTGAAGAGTGGGGAGACAATGTCAACGTGAAGAGTTAAGAACCGCTTGGTCTAGAGAACAATACTATTTCGATTGCTCCCATCTCTTGACCATTTCTGGATCTTAACTGGACCGCTGATCTTGATGTCCACCTCACTGCTGACCACCAGTGACCATAAGTTAGTCATTGTTGATCATCGACCCATTAAAACCATTATGAAGACTAAAGCCTTCTTACGAGAATCCCCTTACAATTTGATGCATGATCTTTTTAACATTTTGTTCCACTTTGGAAGAGTGTATCTCATGTTATAAGACACTTGTGGTACAGCGATAGCGTTCATCCCACTAACGATAGGTCTATTCTTTATCTCGTTTATGTGTAATAGGTATACATGGGTTGGAAAATAAAAATGCCTGGGCAGTTGAGACTCAAAATCGTATGCATAACTTCCGTATCTGTAGTATTGCCCATTTTCTATTCATTAATTTTTGTTAATACGTGTCTTTTTGAACATCAGTTCGAACAATTGCCATACCGTGCGAAAAAGTAGGTGATTTTAGCGTCCTCGTCAGTTGAGAAATTATTCACTGAATTAGTATTGATGGACAGACAGTTGTAACGTGTGCGTAAATACATGCGAGTTGACTATGGGGAAGGGATTGAAATTCATTTCTAAATCTGTTGGTAATGTTGCGAGTGACACGAAAATGGTAATGGGGTTCTAGAGCCCCAGAAAAATGGACCGAAAAAGTACGTAGGGTGAAATGTTTACTCGTATATCTCGTTTTTGATAGGGTCTACTGGTACATCTTGTCTGAGTTGATATGTACGAACTACGGCGATGGCAGGAATTTGTATTGCCTTTCGAGGAAAAGTTATCTTCCGAGCGTTTTTAAGCATATTTACCGCTGGTATAGTAGGATGCATTCAGAAGGTGGATGGAGGTGCGCGGTGTTTCCACTAGGCGCGCAGTTCCAAACTAGCTTTTCTAATTTTCTCCATCTTTACGATTAGGTCTATTTTATGTACGCTCGTTTCGTATAAACAGACCGTCGATTAGATCTTAAATCCACGAGTTACGGCTTATCGTATAGACAGGGAATAAAATTTCAAGCGCACCGATTATAGCATAGTATTTTATTTTCAACCTAGAGTATCGTTGGACAATATTTCGGTTTGTTAATTACACAATTTTTTCATTGAGATTTCGATGACAATTTATCTTATTCGTACGCGACGCGAGTCTTTTGACGTCGACTCTACTCAACGTAACAAAAAATCTTTTCTTCTACCGATCTATGATATTATCGTTCTCGTTAACATTACTGGTATTGTTATATTACATAGCTCACGCAGAGTGGTGCGAAGTGTGCTCGTAGGGAGTTCCATTCTTTCGAGGAGAAGAGTAAGTAAACTATGGAACGAATTTCGTATAAACCTCATATTTATTTAAAAAGGATGTACAGAGTTTTGTTTGCAAGTATCAACAGCGAGACTCGGCAAGAGCGGCTCACGGAACAAGAATATCACACGGGAGTACGGAACACGAAAGAAAAGATAAAAAGACAAAACCGTTGGTTACGTTTCGATTAAAAAGTTGGCGGGGCGCAGCATCGAAACCGAAGTGTTCTGGTTTCGCGCGTGCCTCGCAATTGCCACGGGGAAACATCCCCTTTGTTCGAATGCTACGCGAATAAGCGCTTCCTCTCGCGTTGCCGCTAGTTTTGCTTCGCGACTTCCCTTTCTTTTCGCTTCGTTGAAAGATCCGCCTCCAACCTACGGAGGCGGCTTGAAAAAGAAAAAAACATTAACGCGATATTGCTCTTCCAATGGGTTTCTTTGGCAAAACTTATTACACATAGGTCGTCGTTACAATTAATAAATAATAATGACATTAAATAATATAATAATAATAATAATAATGATAATAATAATATAATAATAATTGTAATAATAATAATGATAATCATAATAATAATAATAATCGTGACAATAATGAAAAATAGCGATAATAGCAAATAGAATAATAATAATCGTTAATAATCATCGTGGTTGCGATACCAGTAATAGAGTAACAATGTAAAGTACGCAATAGTCAAATACGATCTTGACGCGTTTCCCGGAGAAGAAATAAAACGCATCTTCGAACGCTCGACGCGGAAACGAGAAAAGCCGAAAGAGACGCTTCCTTTGTTCGAGCCGCGACGGATATTCGCGATTTCGACGAAACACCGCGAACGCACGAACCTCGCAGCTTCGAAATTTCAGTATCGCACTATTCATCTTTCCCTGTCGCGGCGTTTTCCACGTCTGATTTCTGCCCGCGGTTTCAAGATACGTGAATTTTTAAAACAGCGATTGGCTACGACGATCCTTCGTCTTGGCATCGGTGGACCTGGATACTACGAGAATGCAATTATACGTAAAACGGAAGCGGCGAGGAGAGGGGGAGGGGCGGGAAAGTCGAAGCATCCGATGATCGCGTCGAACGGAAAATTCGAAGACTCGTCCGACGAAGAAAAATGTATAACGAGGATGGAAAGGCGAAAGAACGTGCGAGCCGTTTGTTAGACGTTAGAATAAATTACGTCGGAATGAAGTGCGATTAAAAAGAACGGGGAATGAATAAAACTAGCAATGAGTTTCGCGTGTATCGGGCTCTTATCGTTCACGCGAGATGCGCTCGAAAATAATTCGTTAATTATGAGATAACTGTGATGCGAACGAATGCGCGCTAGGAAACCCATTTCACGGTGAATTTCTCAAGCGAGACGCGATACGTTGATAATCCTCTCCGCGCATTAGGCGCGTTACGCGCGTTTTCTCATTCATCGCGATGATTATGAAAATCGTTAATTAAAATACTCGTCTTTCGACGTTTTCATTGCACTGCGTACGTTCGTATCGCGCACGGTCGTAAAGATTTCTTTGCCATCGAATAAATATTAAATTAAAAGAGTGAACGGATCGATAAATAAATATATGTATATTGTACGTTTAAGAATAATGTTTCGATCGGTAGCGCGGGTACGGCCGTGTGTTTCGTTCGGGGGAAATCAAATGCTTCGGAGGCTCGCGCGTAAATTTCCTTATTAAGGTTACAAATTATCATTTTTGCCCGTTAATCACCGAGAGATCGCGAGCACGTAACTTCTCGTTAAGTTATCCGCGATCGGACGTTAATTACGGTTTCGTGATATTTCTAGTTTTTTTTTTTCTTTTTTCGAGCGTTCCGCACGACGCGAAGCCGGAAGCGACTCGACTTCCGTAGTTGCATGCAGCGCGAGAGCGGCGATGGCGTTGGACGGAACGCCGGGAACTCCTGTTCGCGAAATCGGTGGAAGGTTTTGGTTTCGCGGTCGCAACGGTCTACGGACGATCTACGCGATCGATGGGATCGACGCGAACGAAGCTAACTTGGCGCCATTGCGGCCCGCCGCGAATCGATCGCTCGCATCGATCGCATCGCTCGACTTTGTTCTCGCCTTTCACGCTTTCCCGATTTTCAATTTGCATTCGTTCGTTGCTCCGCAGGATCCTGTACACACGCGTCACTCGCAGACCCGCGTTACATTTACATTTAAAACGTTCGCATAAAACCGCCGTAAAACTCTGTCTCTGCCGTAGCTACGCGACGCACGCAATTTTCATTCGGCAATCCGTCTGTGGTCTTTGGTTTCTACAAAAAATATATATAATATCCTTAACAGTAGCGATCGTTACGTCGATTCCTGATTTAAAAATCTCAATAAACTTATCGACTATACCTAATATGTATACTATACGTCGCTCGATGGTTCGTGAGGCGTGTGAGGATGATGGGAGGTGGACGGGGGTAGGGTGAGATTCGACGTGCTCGTTAGGAGAAAGAACGTGTCGTTCGTGGGAGTTGACGCTGTATGTTTACACGGGTATATGTATATATTTTTCCATTTTATATATATGTACACGTTCTAACGGCGTCGGTAACAAACGCGTCCAACTGCATTCCCGTGGATTCGCGATTTGATTTCGCGGGATAAGCGCGAGGAATGCACGGGCACGTTCGAAGGAAGAACCGATCGCGGGCATCATGTAGAAATTATGCTAACTGAGGATCGTTAAATTAAACTACCTACGGTTACGCGCGCTCTACGGCGTCCCGACACCGTCGGTAAGAGCCGCGATAAAACCTGCAATCCCGACCGCGCGTTTCGAAGGAGTTGACCTCCGAGCTTGCTGGACCAGACACTCGTCGTGTCGTCACCGTTCGTTTAAAATTGTTAATAAAAATGATCGGTTATCGGCAAGATTCGCGTCGTTTACAGATATTCCTTGCCACCGACGATTTCTAACCGTTATTTCTGATAATGCATCGATGCTCGATCGTTTTGCTTTGCCGATCGAATCGTTTAACATCCTTTAAATCGAATAAAACTTCCAAGTCTATTTCTCTCTCGGGATTATCGCGCGGATCGATGCGAATGTTCTACGGTCGACGCGTCGTGGGTTAGCGATCGTCGAATTCGGTCTTGCAAACGTCGTGTGGCGCGTCAACGCGACCGGTGTCTGGTCAGTCATCGCGCTTTACAACGGGAATTAGCCATGCTTCTCGCCGTATCGTATTCCGATCGTATTCCGCGATTGATCGTTCTCGTCGATTCGACTCATCAAAGAGATCATTGCTTAATTTCAGCGTGGGTTTTTCGTGATATGGCGTCTATCGTCGTTGGTTGCTTCTCCCACTCCGTGAAGACACTCCGTTCGGAGTTAATCTTCCGAACCATCGATCGATCAGGCCAGATAAAGATCCGTCGGCGTGGACGCGTGATCCGGTTTAGTGCACGCGCTTCCGGTCGGCGAAGCCGCGCTCGCGCCGCTACTTGCCCTGGTAGCTGCCAATGGCGATCGACTGGCCACGTCCGTACTGTTTTCTGGCCCTCCGTTGTTACATCCGCCGCCCTGCTGCGAATTGTTGTGGGAAGACGCCAGCGGGTCACCGTTGCAATAGTAGTACGTCGAGTCTGTAAAATGAGATTAAAATTCTTTATTTTCAGGCTGCATCGTCGCACGCTATTACGCGTATCAAGCTACGAGACGCTTAGGTACTTTTTGGTTAAATCTTCTTTCCGGCAGACATCGAGTTGCCGACTTTATTTTACGTCGTATACTCTGCGATGGGTACAAGATACGCAGCGAATTCTAACAGAATCATTATTATTTGTTGTCAAAATTGTGGGTTTGGTAAAGGGAGCTTCCAGAATTCTCTTTTGATCGAAGAAATATTCGCTCTGTACCTCGAGTTCGTTGCATCCATTGTACCCACTATACGCGAGATTGTTTTCAATAGTTCGCGGCAACGACATTTTCGCGTTACTTTCAATTTTGCGCGTCCGGGCTATTTTCGGATCGTCGATGATAGTACGTTCGCGGCTCGTTGCGAAATAACGTTCTAGAAAGGGGAAAAGTTAAACTCGCGGCTGCGAAACTTTAGTTGTACTGGTTGTCGAATACAGACACGTCGTTACGTCATGCGCAAGCAACGTATCGCGTGTCGGATAAAAAATTGTTTATTATTCCGTTGATTCTTATGCGCCGGACGCATTTCACTCGGAGGTGGGTATCGCGATCTATGAAGTACGCTGCAATCGTCCATTATGAAAGCCGAGCATCGGCTCGTGGCTACTTTAAAACCAGGACACCCTCCCCCCCATCGCCGGTCCACGGATTCCGGCGAGCTTTTTGCGAGGTTCGATCTTATCCGCGATATCTCGAATTGTAATGAAATAGTCGGCGGGTTTCTTCGGTTTTAGAAAGTCCGATTCCATCGTGTTGGAGTTGTTTTTTTCCCGTGGTTCGGGTACGTCGATCAGTTCCTACGAGCTCGTACTCTATCGACGAGTTAACGTTTGACGTTTCGTTGATCCTAACCTAATCGGCACTCATACTCACTGTTTACTTACTGAGCAACCCGCTTGTCGCTGCTCCATAACCATAGCCGCTGTACGGTGCGCTCGAGTATTGAGAATATGCCGCGCTGTACGCGTAGTCGCCACCACCTAAACAAATATTCATCGAGATCTGGTTAGATTATGATTTCTGGCGGTGTCTCGTAGGAATAAAAAGCTTTATTCGAACTGCGTGAACGGTGAATCGAGGAGAAAAAAAAAACCGTATCGTGCGAACGGGTTGTTACGGACGTCGATGTGGATCGATATCCTTCGATTGAAATTGAAAGAAGAAAAGTATCGAAGGAGCAAGTAACGGATTGTTGTCTGCGCGACTGGTTGCGAAGCTGGTAAGCCAGAGCAGCCCTACAGGGCCCTGACTTACCCTCTGCGTGATCGAGGATTCCGCAGAGGGTAGGGTAACGGGGATGTGTTTATCTTGGGTAAAGGAACAGCCAGGCTGCCCGTTGATACTCACCGGTGGCGTAGTGTCCGAAACTGGGAAGCATCGTCGAGTACGGCGGTATCGCAGAGGCTACCTGGGGTTGAGAAACTGGCGGCTGCAAGACCGTCAGTCCGGGATCCCCTCCGGGGGTGTTGGGGGCCGCGGGGGTTGCGTTTGTCTCGTTCTGCAACGAAATCGGGGGACTTTGCTCGCCCCCACCGGCCCCCACCCCCACGTACGATACTGCGACGGTACTGCTCTCTGCTATGGCCATGCACAACACAACACGACATTCGAGTCAAGCACTAGCTAACGATCAGCGCCTTACGTCTAAAGCTTAAATAAATTCTCTTTGGGACTATGGACGTCGGGACGGTGATCGTGTATGGAGTTGGTCGTCGTCATCTACTCTCGATAAAATCCGAATTATCAAGGAAACCCGGTTACATTTATGCAGCGCGTTAGGGATGTTCATGAATTACCGAGTAAATAGAACTAAGACCCGAACACGTTTCGGAACTATTCGAACCCCTTAACGCTCAGACAGAAATTAGGTTTTCCTTCGGGTATCTTTAAACGTCTCTGTAATCTTTCGCGTCAAGGTTTCTGCTCTTCCGAACATTTCGATTGACTTTTCTCCGATGCTCGCGTGATTATACGTGATCGGTAAGGGATCAAGGAATTCCGAAACGACAGTGTGCGGTGAAAAATAACGTTAATGGCACCGCGTTGCTTATAGAAAATTAATCGTCCGATATTCAATGCGTGATACGAGACCATAGTCTCTAGCAGTTATTATCAGTACTTGGGATTCGTTTCGGGTCGGATGAACCGGTGATCGATCGGCGATGGTAGGTTCGAGGAATCGGATGGTCTGTCGCGATGATTGGCGTTTAAAAATATAAATGTACGGCGCGTGTGACCGTAAGAAAACTAAAGAGGTGGCGAACTCACCGGTGGTGTGGTAAGGAGACATGTTAGCCCCGTCCAATGTTTGGCTCAATTTTAGTTCTTGCATCGTCAGTGGTGCGAGCGGCGTCAAAGTACCACCTGCTATTAAGGGATCCCCATGTTTCCGTTATTGCGATTTTTGTATCGTCGGCTGGCGATCAAGGCGGAACGTTGAACGACTCGCGAATAGTATTCACCAAGTTCTATTCAAGTTTCAACGTAAATTTGCTTTCCATTATCGACCACCCGCGTGTCTTTACGATCCGAGGAATCCCTCCAAGAACGTCTCTCGTTTCTTTAATCGTCGACGAAAGATTGGCGAGAACATCTTTTGCGAACTCGATCGAGAGTCTCTCCATCGAGACGCTCGTCCTCGTATATATTAACGGCGAACCAGCTAACCGTGGAATCGACTTGGCCCGATCGCGTCGTCCTTCAAAAATTCTTCGATCTCGGGCCGAAGATCCCCGATTGAATTTCATGAGATGAAGCGACCGTTACACGCCTCGCTTCGTCCATTCCGAAAAGCACCGAACGAAAAAGAACTCGCGCCGCGGCGCGGCGTGACGTGACCGAGTTGCCTCGCAACACGTGCCCACCCGGAGAAAGTTCTCCGCGTGTGTGTTCCTCGTGTGTCCGTGTACGATAGTACGTGCTTATCGATGGTTACTTTGCCGATACAGTTTCCAGCAATACGTTCCGCCGTTGATCGGTCGCCGTTAAACGGCGCAAGGAAGATAGAAACGAAAAGGGAACGAGTAAGTGTGAACGATTAACGAAAGAGCGATCGAGAGCACGCTAGGCTAGACTCGATGGAACAGGGGCAACCAGTTAGAGATTAAAGAAAGAAGAAGAAAATAAAGAGATCGGACAGGATTTCCTATCACCAGCCTACGCAGGAGTTTGCAGGTGTCGTAAGCGAAAGTGGTTCGTGTAAAGGAAAAAGACGAGGTGGCTAGGTGGGAGATATCGAGGTAAGAAAGTTCCACCCCTAAGCTGAGAAGACCGAGAGAGACCACCGAGTGGAGCGTTCCGCCACCTCTTCTGGCACCGTAGCCGCTGCTCAGCACAGCTCATGCATTATTAAAGCCATGTATTTAGCCGATATGGGTGTGCAAAGCAAGACGTAAGCCGCAATAATAAGCGTACAGGGAAGAGGGTAGGACAACGAACAGGAGGAGAAGAGGCGGAGAGAAGGAATCGTAGAATGGAGAACCAGCGCGTGGAACGTCCAAGGACGGAGAGAAGGGTGGTGTTTGGTAGGTCGAGGCAAAGGGGACGCAATATTATATACAAGAGGTTGTGGTGCACACACTGTCCGGGATTTTGTGCGAAGGAGGGTTGACGGAAAGGAGGGTGCACAAGGGTGAAAAGAGAGAGAACGAGCCGCTCACCTATGGTGCCCCCTATGGGCGGGGTGTAGAGATGGGGCGTTTGCGCCTGCGTCATCGTGCTGATGGTGCCCAGGGAGTCGTAGAGCTCGGCAGAGGTGGCAATAGCGTTCCCGGGGAATCCTCCGTGTTCGTAGTAACCTCCGCCACCGCCACCTCCACCGCCACCTCCGCCACCGCCGCCGCCACCGCCTCCGCCGTTTCCAGCGCCGTTCGTGCCACCGGTCGCACCGCCACCGCCGCCGCCGCCGCCGCCACCACCACCGCCGCCTCCGCCACCGAGCTCGCTCAGGAGCTTGTGTTCGTCCTTGATGCTCCATTTACTCGACCACAGCTGCAACAGAAACCGGATGCTCGAGGCAAAGTTCGAGTGCCGGGAGAACGGGCTACTTGTTCACGACGAACGGTTAACATTGACTTAGGTGTTGACCCGGCCCGGCACCCTACTAACGTTCCTCGTTGTTCTTTCGCTTAAAACCGAATTATAGCTTGATTATAGATTCGCGGAGAGTTTCGTAATAGATAGTCGATAACGTCAGAACCAAAAGTTTGGAACAGTACTTTGGAAGATATGTCCTAACGATTCATCGTAAACCTATCGAGAAAGTACAATTTTTTAGTAATGCTCTACCGTTTAAACGACCATCGAGATTGCGTTTGGTGTAACGAATACGATACGCGCGTATACGTGTCCGTTGAAATTACTTTCGTCGAATACGTACGTTCGAGTATAGTTGGTCGCCGTTGTAATTGCTTCTCTGTCTCTTCAAGTCATCCTCGGGATGATCGTTGAGGTCACGATTGTCGTCTGCAATCAAAGGATCGAACGTTGCAACAGAGTCGGACGTATTTAAATATAATAACGCGACGGGTAATGAAAACCTCGACTCGCATTCGGTTGTCGCGTGTCGCGTGGTGCCGCGGGATAATCGGCGACACGGTGCGATGGGAAAAGAACGGGTTCGGGGTGCGATCGTGGCTATCTACGTCAGGGAACATACGCGGACGGCCTATGGCCGCGTATTAACCCACGAATCAAGACACAAATTAAACGTGGCCGCGCGAAACTAAATTGAATCTGTCGGACGGGTTGAACGCGGCTCGCGCATAGACGGTGTATGGCATTGATAGATAGAGAAACAATTTCGATTCCATTATACGTCTTTATTATCTCCCGGCCATCCCAGCGGTTTAATATAGAAACAAGCACGTGGGACGAGTGTCGGTACATCGGCGGGGGGACGGTCACCGCTATACCCTTTTAGTGGCCGCCGCGGCGGGTCGCGGTGCGGGGGCGGCCAACGGGGAAGGATGAAACTGACCAACGTTTCCAGCCAGGAGAACGGGAGGGGGAGGGGGTGGGAAACGAACGAACCCGTGGTAGGGGTAGGTGGTCCAACGTTCGGGTATCTCGAATAATTAAATGACCATCCGAGGGTAGATGGGTGGAGTACCTAGCATAGGGCTCGTTAAACCTCCCTGTCAAGTTGTGATTGTCCGGCTGGCCGGCTGGCCGGTTGGCCGGCCGACGGTCCCGACCATTCGACCGGCAGGGTTTGTTCCTGGACCGCTATAAAACCCCCGTTCAAACACGCCGCACACCGAGCACCCTGGGCTTCCATGAACTTGCTTGAATTTTACGATTCGATCGGCCGAGTTAATCGTGTGCTCTCTGGTATCTACCTACCGGGGCGCTGGTTTTCGCGTAACGTTTCCACCATAGATTTCATTAGAGTTTAGGACGCGACCGTTCGTTTAATAGGTAAGAACTCGAATCGAAAATGTAGCACTGGGGAGAACGATCCGGTAATTCGATACGGAACATCGACAGGGTTATCCGTACGTCGTGATTTCTCTTTGTCGTTTCTATATTTTTAACGTACCATTTGGGAATTTATAGCGATAGATTGTCGGGTACAGCGTTCGTCGTTTAAAAATACAAAAGGCAATCTTAAATTTCCGAATCAGACAATCTTCTCTCGAGGGGTGAGTTTGTACAACCATTTCCTCGTTCATTCCCATTTCATCGAGCATACGCGTTATCTAGCAACCTAATGCAAATTCTTGTAGGTCCTGCGAAATTACGGTCGCTGGTCCTCGACAGATTTGACAGTGGCTGTGAGTTATGGCGGAAGGAAGGTCAGCGTTTCTCCCCCTATCCCCCTCCAGCCCGAAAAGAGCAGTAAATCGAATAATTCGATTGATGCCCGAAAGGGCAAAACGTCCGCGTGCGCGCGCGAGCAACCGAACATTCGCGTTATTCGAAAGCAATTGAGTCAATGTTAAGCAATACAATACACGGGTAATAATGGACTCTGGGGTGAATCTGGTCCCGGTGTGTCCCCTACGTCCGCGAATATAGGGTGGAACACGCCGGCCTTTTGGATTCCGCATGGGGCAGAAGCGCGCAGATGTAACGCGACAACAAACAGCCCCGATATAGATTGCAATGCTTCCCTCGAGAGGTTCGAGAGTAAATTCGTAACAAGCCCCGGGGATTCTTCGATTCCGGGATGTCTTAGCTCCTGTCCAAGGCACATAAATAACGCCGCCGATACACGGTCGGAGATTTGAGAATTTTTCCTTTCTGCGAACACTTTTCGTGCAACGCGACGGATCGTCAAAGATCTAGCTGGTGAAAGAGTCGATTTAACGACCATCTCTTAATTTTTATTCTAATCGAATAACGTTCTTATCCATCAAAATTTATTACCACGATCGCGATCTACGATGCCCATGGAGGGAGCTATGCGCCCATTTGCTGCGTACGGACTACGAAAAAAGAAGGAATAAAATAAAAATTTGTGGTCTCTCGAGTAAGAGTGCTCGCTCGAGAAAAACCGAATAGCTACGTATGGTTTTTCCGTGAAATTTCTCCTCTCGCCGCAAACCGCGCTCGCGCGACAAGTTATCGGCTCGCTCGTTAAAATTCCAGCCAGTTAAAAGGTGTGCGCGGATACATCGATGATCTCCCAGGAGGACAGGGAGACTAATGTGTCGTTGGGTCGAGATAGGAACCGCTGTGGTCTGTGAAGTTTATAATCTAATACGCGTACCCTCCGCGGCCGCAAAACGCTGAGTGCTCTCGCCGCGGATGCGGCCACTTTTGCGACCGCATATCGCTGCTCTCATAATCCGATTATATCGAATTACTCGGTGTACCATCGGCATCGAACCGCTCGCCGCGCGAGTACGTACGAATCGATACACTGCTCGACGCGAAACGCATCCACGAGCCTTTGATCGAGGCGCGCGCGCCTCTTCCTCCGAACAATTCCTCTACGCGGAACGAAAGATCCTCGGTGTGCTGCTTTCTTCGTTTATTTTATTTTTCGTAATATACTAGTCCTGAAAGCCACGGGGCCCCTTTTTAACAGCCTGTATACGAAATCTATCCGTTATCGAGGCGGATTTAGTCGCGAATCAACGAAACGGGGCGCAATTGTTAGTTACGGATCGAGGAATCAACGGCGCGGAATAAAAGCGTAACGCGAAACGCGAAACGCGTTGCGCGATTCGTTTCGGATCGAAACGAGTTGTTCGTTCGCGGTTCGTTCGCACCTCGAAAAATTAACAGCGAATCGTTTCGAGTTTGGCGTGCGCTTTCAAAGTGTAACTCGGAGGTTTCGCTCCTGGCCGGAGCAACGTCGGTCGGTCACGTGCACGCGACACGTGTCGTGAATATTTCGGGACGCGTTATTCACGCAATGACAGCAGAATGAATCGCAGCACGTGCTGCTCGACATTTGACCGATAACCTTGCCGCGCGTGTAGCTAATCTTGGTCGGATCGTAACGAGAGGAGGACACGAAATCGCTCGATTGCTGGCAAACAAAATCATCGGCTCGAATCGGATCGGGAAATGTTTACTCCTCGTTGCGAAATAATCGCCGACAAGGTAAAGATAACCCGATCCGTATAGTTTTCGAACAACGGTGCCGTTCGTAAACTGATATTTTCCCGAGCGTCGTTCGCGCTTACCTCGGGACAGATAATAACGGACCCCGTCCCTTTTCTTCCGCGTTAAATAGAACGACCGAATTTCGAGTTTCGTGGAGACAAGGGCAAGATAATCAGCGGAACCGTCGCGTTGCTTTTCGCGAAATCGTTCAACTTCTCCATTGTTCTTGAATCCTCTCTCGCGAATCAGCGAAACTCGTGCCGATTTACTCGGCTGTGACGTCGATCTAACAAGTGATATCTTGTTTCTTGCTTCACCTTACGTAACGCCGTCGACTATCGTAAGTGAAACGTAGCCGCGATGCCTTGCGATCCTTCGAGACGCGTTTACACAAGTACCCGGATCATTTTTTCATCGGTCGCGTCCGTTTTCGCGCGGCGAGTTCCCGATCGAGAGAGAGAGTCATCGTCGACGATTCGAGCCATGCCGTGCCGCGGCGGCAAAGTTATCGTTGGGTCGAGAGATCATCGACACGAAGAATTCAATGACTCACCGTCGTCGCTACGTTTTCTCTTGATGCTGTTGCCGTTGGGATCCTGATGGTGCGCCGGGATTCCCAAGATGCCGCTGATGCTGTAAGCGTTGGGAGCGGTCGCGGCGGGATGACCCGCTGCCGTAGCAGGTGCATGGGCTATCACCGACACGGAACCACCTGATCCTGGCTGACCTTGTTGCTGACCTTGCTGCTGCTGCGCCTGCTGTTGCTGATGCGCGTGTTTCGCCTTCTCCGCCGCTTTGTTCCTCACGATTCTGCAGACAATAGATCCCGGTGTATACAGTTACCGTGCCCCCTTAAAAAACACGCCCCACGGTTTACAACTTATCGGCTACCTAATAACAAACACTCTTTTCAATTATTTTCACGTTAACCGCGTCGTTTAAACTAGACTTTAGATCCTGATGCGAGCGTTTGATGCGCGTTACGAGTCGGTGAATCACCTCCGAATTTCGATTTTTTCCAGCGATAACTAGATATTTCTAGACACCGATTTCCCTAGTCACGGCCCGATCGGATGATTAATTACGATTACGCGGGTCAGTTCGCGCACACTCATTCCCCCCGTGGCCGCTGCCACGCATCTACTGCGTTCCGTGGCGTCCAACACTCCCATGGGTAGCGATGGAGTGTTTTAAATCCTCTATTAAAATGAAGACAAGTTTTTATAGAAAATTTATATATAGTCCCTGGTTTCAAGACTCGCGACTTTTAAGACTTTCGAAGGCGAGTTTCGAGCAGTCCGTCGCTACCTGTCGCTGAGGAACGCGAGTCGTTCGCCATTGTTCCGGCCAGAGCCGACCGAGTGCCTCCACCTTCGATACGGAATAGCTACGTGACTCTGCGGAACAGTCGCGTATCATAATCGCATCGAACGGCTGTAACGAACGTTTCTTTCTTCTCTTTCTCGTCGCGTCACCTATAAACCGCCATCCCGCCGCGTACCGACTACTTATTATCCATGATATATTGTGCGTGCGGTTTTAATGGTCAGTGAGTCCGACGTCGGCATCAATTATTCCGAAGAATATTCACAGTGGCATTGTTAATTTCGACGCGTACTACTATCGAGCTTCGCGGAACAAGTCGGTGGCGAGGCGCCGATGACCAACGGTTACGCCTTTACGTTCTTGACCGAGCTCGTAGATGGGAAGTTCGGCTAGCAACTCGCGTTTAGGGCAATGGAACCGTCGCGATGGTTCGTCGAAGAATCACGCGCAACAATTTCACTATTCCAACTACCATTCTGAACCGATTTAAACGCAAAGTCCCGATAAGCAACCCAGCGACTCCCGTCGGCAAATTTCGAATTGTTTATTCCGGTGTCGATACCGTTCTCGTTTCTCTTAATCGCTCGTAATAGGTCATCGGTGGTTTTGTATCGAGACGAGCCGGCGCGCAACGGATCGACGTCGAGTCCTCCGTTTCTGTCCTGGATGTGTTTGCGGGCTAGGTAATCGTGGGGGTGCGAGCTACGGCGATCAATCAGATGACACCTGTTGCCCAATCTCCCTGGTTCGTTCGCCACCTTCGCCAATTCGCAACAATTAGCAACGATCCTTATCAGGGTTAGACTTTGGGGTGGTTGAATACCGACGATCCTAAATCGTTCAGTGGCGGAATAGTACCAGTGTCCTAACGAAATACGCATCAACCCTCCCAAGATACATCGACTCGTGATTTAAACATTTCTCTTTTAATCCTCGGTCGCAGCGGACTTTTTTCAACTACTATAATAGTTATTTCGAATAGGTGTCCAATTCGTCTATCGTAACGGGGTTAATTGATCCATAAGTGAAGCTTAGGCTGGAGAATCGACCCTTCGGGCTCGATTTACGCGAAGGGTCGTCGATTTAGCTTAAGCGAAAAGCGAGATTCGCGCGGCGAACGATGGAAATCGAACGCGTGGCTTCCGCGAAACGCGGTAAAACGTGACGGCCTCAGCCGCTGCATAACGAGCGCGATCGACGATCTAATAAGCGCAACGACGCCAGCAGAGAGTGCTCGTACAACAGGTGCAGATTTTATCGGCGTACAGATGGTGCGAACCGTTGCCACATGGTACGTTTCGAGAGCCAAATAAACGGTAGCTTTTCGTTTAAACTCGTCGGCCGAGCGCCGTTTCTGTCTTCTAATTAGCATCGCGTTCGATGTGCTTGTTCGTTATCGATGCATTTATAAGTATTAACGACCGTTAGCGATTCGGTGCAACATGTTGCATGATTTATGTAACTCTGCCGTGGCGAAATTTATACTGGACGCAGTCTATTTAACTCTTTCTTGGAGCGTATTTGACGACCTATCGATGGAACGATGCGGCTTTCGAAGGCCGCTATCGATTCGTACGAAGACAAAAAACATCGTTTGAGATGGCGGGGAGACCTTTATGGGGCCGAGGTTGGCGGGAAATTCGAGGACCGTACAAACCCTTAATATTCTGCTGCCAGCATAAATGCTTCTCCCTTCTTCTACGATTCTTCGTCTTTTTATCTATTTCTTTCCGCTCGTTCGTGGCTCTTGTACAGTCGATCCTCTTGTAACACTGTACTTTGCGAACATGGTTCAAAAATAGCGACAGACTTTGATAAAGATTTGTATTTCGGTCCTTGTTAAGGAGAAGCATTCTATTTTTTAACCACTCGAATTCGAACGTTACGTGTTCGCGTATTCCCTCGTCGAATTCCAGCAACGCTTTTAGGTCTTTATTGTGGCTTCGAAACTCTGCTGTCAAACGGAAAGAGGGTGAAACTGTCGCTGCTGGAAAATCACATGGCGGTTTCCATTCACGAGGGGGGATGGACGTACGGAATCTCGCCAATCCTTCGCGGGAGTAGAAAAGGAGGAATTTCTCTGTCCCTCCGTGGACAGAGAAATCTCTGTTTCTCTGTTCGTCGCTCGGCAAACTCCCTTCAGGTTCTCCGTTGCTCCGACGGCCACGACGCCTTGGAGAAACCAGAGGTGGCGCCTGGAGGAAGGCTGAGCAGAATTATGAGGGTAGAGCGTGTCGAGGGTGCCACGTGGGAAGAAGCTATGCCTCCCACGGCGCCATCGGATCGCTCCCCAACGGCCACTCCTGAACTAAACTGCTCTACTATCTACCCTGAAGTGCCACCAGCCCCGCAACCTCTAAAACTCAACTTTCCTTGGCCTTTGTTTTAAGCGTATGAACACCGCGTGTCGATACCTTTAAAATAAGTGGCCACCTGACAGCTTCGAACATTCGAGTCCTTAAAATTACAAAAAAAACTATTATTTTTAACGAATTACATATTTTTGAATCGGTGCTTCGACCGCAATCTTTCGTTCTTTCATTTTATAATTGTAGCAAGTTTGTTTACGACACGGTGTTCGTGATTCCAAGAACAAAAAGTAAGAATATTCGAGGTCGATAGCTTAAAATACTCCCTCGTCTCGTAGGTTCTCAGGAGCAACGTAAAGTCGGTACGCTACACAGAGACGTTCCGAGAGTAGAAGCAGAATAGTTGGTACGGTGGCAGAGGATGAGTTCAGCTGTGCCACGGCTCTGGAACCACAAACTTTAATGTTGGCATTACTTTTATGCGCGACTTTATGCCAAGTATCCCATCAAATATATGACCCGCGGTCCTGTACGCTTCCCGAGGGGGCGAGCACCTCTGAACCGCCCCCAGCCCCACACTCTTACACTCCACCAAGCCCCCGTTCCTACGAGCGGCTAAATTATTGCGAATAAAACTTTATACTCAAATTACCTCTACGCCAACTTTATCGCATTTCGCTGGTAGCGCCGCCACTTCTCTTGGCCTCCGCCACCCTCTGACAGGTTTCCCGTCGTCGACGGGGGTTGGTGGCTGGGCGGACTTCAATTTTCTGCCGTGGATCGAGGTTAATTTCTCCGGGTTTAATATCAGTCTTCTCCCTCCGACATCCAGAAAAGGTCTTTTTAATAACGATCGAGGCTAGTCTGTTGTTTCGTTTTCGAGTGAAAATGTTGATCGTAGCGTCATTTGGTCGCGAACGACTTCCGAAGGAATCCAGGGACGCCGCGAACAGTTTGCTTTATTACGGTTTCAAAGTCGCGTCAAATCGGTTCATTCGCGGTGCTAACACAGACTTTAAAGTTATTAGGCTCCATTATATTCAAGAGCGGATTGCGGGGGATTTCAGGTGACTTTTGAGGATTTAGCGGGCTTCTGGGCAGATGCTTGAACCGTGCAGCATCGGAACGGGGGTTCCGTTTTCTCTTTAACCCAAAGTCAAGGAAAGAGAAGCAAGATGGAAATGGGACCAAGGGTGGAGAGGAGAGAAAGAGGGTCGAAGCCGCGCGAGAGAGTCGCAGAACTATTCCGTCGAGCTGTAGACACAATACGGGACTCGGTCCACGGCCATTGTACGCCCTTCAGTGGCACACAATGGCTGGAAAAGGTGTATCCTGATATTCCACCACCTCTCGAGAGGCTGTAATATACCCCGGAGCGTGCTGTACTCGCCGCTTCTCGGTATACTACGGTGTGATTCTTGAACAAAAGCTACTCTCGAGGACGCGAGGTTTACCGTTTCTCTTGCCAGTCTTGTCTTTCCGCGTCGCTGTTAATTATTTTTCGCAACTTTTACGCACATCCACGAATTCGTCCATTCGTCGACGATTCGGTTACTATTTTTCTAAAGTGTACTTTTCCATTTTGGAAAACGTTGATCCTCGAATATGTAAACGGTACGGGTGCGCGGATAGTTTGCGGCGAAGGAAGCAAATCGCTCGACGGATTTTTATTATTTGAAGTAGCTAGGCGGTGCTACGTATTTATTACACGAGAAGGGAAAGGATGCCATACAAGTCCGCAAGGTTTAGCCTCTGCGTGGCCCACGGGCCGTAGATAGCCAGGTATAGGTTGAATTAAAGCAGAGCTCCGCGGTACGACACCCCAGTACCGCATCCTAGTCATTTTGATGAAGTGTCCCCCTCTCGTACCAGGGGACGAGTATATTATTATATCCGGGGACGTAGTTCGCATTGTCAAACAGCAGCTGCCTGCTCCGTACACACAACTATATTAACTGCGACACCGTACAACCATCCACCGTCGCTAGGCCCCGACGTTCACGCTTATATCGTTCGTCGAGAACGTGTTTGTGTGTTTGTTTGCGATGCACGGAATACGGGCAACAAAAGGTACTCCACCAACAATGATACCGGCGAGTCAACAGTCACGAGGATCCTCTAAGCACAATGTAACACACGATTTATAATATATCGTCTACGCCGACACCTCTCGCCCCTCGAATCGAGTCAAGAGGATACACTGTCTATCTACGAGCTATTATGCGTTTCGAACCTCCAAGATTTATGCTCGCATCGCGGAACCGATCCCCTCTAAATCGCGCAAACTCGTCGATCCTTCGACATTTATCCGGCGTGTATTTTCGGTAATTTGCATTGCTATGCAAATCTCGAGTTCCTCGAGTACAGTCGGTCTCTTCTTTCCGAGGGCGATTGTTAAAGTTTCTGTTTCACGTGCGGCAAACGAATAATTCGTATCTCCATCGATTACTCGAATATGTATAAATTTCTAACTTTTGCATTTTGAAATGGCGCCGTTACGCGAAACCTCGGTGCCAGCACACGAGTCGCGGCAACTGACGTCGCCATTTTGTGCCACGCTCGATTACTAGGCATATTACGTTAGCCATGCGCTGTACAATAATATTCGATTAAACTTCTCTGTGATTACTTCATTGCAGATCGCCGATTAATCTTGGAATATTCGACGGCTCATTAACTGTCGATCACCGGCGTTATCGAGCTATTAAACGCCTGTTTCCGCGAGTCATCGTACGTCGCGTAGAAATTCCATCTTTTACTTGTTAATAATACAACGTCGCGGCGCGGCGTTGCGATAGTTTTCGCGTCGGTCATGGTACAACGACGTTGCATCGCGGTAAAATCTGTTGAGCGCCGTTTGGGCAATCGACTCGTAAATTCGATCGACGCTCGGTAGTAGATTATGCGCTTTCACAAAATCATTATCATTTTTACCTCGAATTAACGCGATAAAATCAGTTTTATATGATAAATTGTACTCGAAAGGAACGCGAATACATACTATTGGTTTATTAAAGTTGGTTACAATCGTTCCGTTACAATATCGGTGACTAAATTAACGCCGTAGCGTTCCGGTGGATGAACTGTTTGGACATTGTACGATACGTAATGAAAGAATAGATCCGATGCAACGAATCAAACGCAACCCCAAGTGGAACAGATTGTAAGAAAACGTGTAAATCTTTTGTCGAGTAACGTAGACGCAGCTTTAGAGAATTTTCCCCGGACGTGGACGCGCGAGCGAACGTTCTATTTCCGGTAACGAGGAGAAAGATCGTTTCTAGAGGTTCGCGATCGAGCATCGATGTAGGATAATTTTGTCGATGCTGTGCCCGAGTAACTTTGCTATTCCAACTCTCGGCCAAGAACAAAAGGGGACGAAGCATTATGGGCTGGCAGAGTAGGCGGCCATCCGGTTTCATTGCGGTTCCGTCTGTCCTCTGACGTTTCCACGGCAACCTGAATTGCGTATCTCGGCCGGCATGGTCGTCCTCGTTCTCATCGTTGTCTTCCCCGTCATTGTTGCGGTTGTCGTCGTCCTGTTTGTCGTCAGCATCGATGTTCAACCCCTGAAGTCTCCCTCCTTTCTCCCGACGCGGCGCAACGCCGGGGATACGGAGGATCCCGTAATTGTAACTTCATTTGAGGCTAATTTCGGTCGAGAGGGGGTATGATGAAACGCGGTAATAATTGCGTTATCCAGACAAAGGGCGGTTATGGATACGCGCCGCCGCCACCGCTACCGCCACCGCTACCACCGCCGACGCTCCCAACGCGAGCGTCATCGCCGGATCCTCCGCCCAACCCCGAGGGTGCTCTCGGATAAGGTAGGAGGGGTCTGTCGGCTCTCTGTTGCTCGTTCTGCAAATATGGCTGCTTTAACGAAACTTCACCGGCACGGTGCACCATATTGTTTTCCTCCGGCCGCGTGTGCACCTTTTAACCACCACCGGAACACGGCCGTACTTTATTCTCGCTTTCGTCTCGGCGTGTCTGCATTTTATCATTTAGTCAGAGTCCGTTAATGTTTACGGTTTAGAATTGGAGTCTAACGTGTATGTTTTGATCGTTTAATGGTTCGATAGCGAGCTACCGTGTACATGTATTTGTAAAATCGTAAGAAATGTTGCGGGTGGGCAGTTAACACAATGAAATATATATGTATGCACCGCGATCGAGGAGAAGGGACCAGAAGAAGGTGGTCTCTTCTCATTCTCGATGAACACGGAACGAATACCGATTGGCCCGCCACGGGGAGGAGATATTCCTCTCCTCTTTCCGCGGAGTCGATGGAATGGTAAATAAGACAGTCGGGTAGGCAGGCGTTATTTATGGGGTTGTAATTTAATAACCGAAAGATGAACAGGGAGAGATACCAGTGACGCCGAGCGGAAAGCCGAAAGTGGCATGAAAGTAGCAGCCATCCTATTGGCCACCCTTGTCTCTGCCGTCGCGAAGGAACCAGCCGGCCATATGGCTCGGCTGCTCCTGCGCCGCTCTCGGCACTTGGAGGTTCCGGGGGTGCGAAATGATATGGAAGTAATGGAGAGCAAAGCAGACCCCGTTGCGCCTCCACGGGAGATTGACCCGTACGATAGCAGCGAAAGTAGAGTGGCGCGTTGCTGTTCATCGGAGAGAGCGATGACAGATTGATACGATTCCATCGAGACTCGACGCGACAGATTTCCTACCAACTGTTGTTGCTTTGCTGGTCATTACGTCGAATTAAACTTACGGGGGAGGATACGATGAATCGCGACGCGTCCTATCTCGGAGACTTGGAGGGCTACTAATTCTGGATCTTTACACCTTGGCGTGGAGCGATCAGGGGTTAGATTAACACGACGATAGAATGCCTCGAAGCGATAGAGAAGAAAGTAATTTCAGTCGGAGATAGAAATCTCGCGGGTATAAGCATTCGCGAGCGGAAACGACACAGGAAGCGAAGGGAGTCGTCTTCCCTTAGCCCCGGTATCGACTCGATCGAAGCCGCAAGAAAGGGCGAACGCGAGGCACACGCGAGAGCGTAACGTCGGGGGTTGCGTCGAGGAAACGAGAAGAAGGAAGGAGGCTGTGAACCCGGCGTAAAGCCCTCGGGCGAACCTCGCTCCTTATCGATCTGCCCCTGAGACTTCTCCGACCAAGAAGGAACGACGAGGAGACCCGACGAGATTCGGGGAGGAACGGAAAGAGAAAGAGAGCCTGGAAGCAGAGAGTAGAGAGAGCGTAGCCTCTCGGCTGAGTTTGTGTACGTGCAAGATAGACCTCGACTGAGAGCAGGCTGGCTACTCGACCGTGACTCCGCACCCAAAGCCGAGCCTATCAATATTTCCTCCCGAAATCCGACGCGGTACCATCGGCAATTTACCTCTTTTCTTACTTTTCTTTGCTTTGATCTTTTTAACATCCACTTTGTTCTCAAACTCCTCCAATCCGAGTAAAACGAACGTCTCCGCCTTCGTCTTAGCTAATTGATCGTTCTCTTTGAGGAAGGAGAAACGTTTATCTCGCTCTGTTATTCCACTGTTTTCGACCCATATTTTACCGAACGTTAACCCCGTGACACACAAATAAAACGCAATTCCATACGACCAAAAAGTCCTATTTAATTTGGCTGAGATTTCATAAGACGCGATTCGCGAGTATTCTTTCTATCTTTATAAGAGAGTGGAGAGGAGAAAGGATTAGCTCGTTGTTGATTTACCAAACCAGAAATAATCGTTAAACAGTTAGCGTCCCATCTTATCTTGGTTTTTCGGCTGTTTTTCCGTTCTCCTCGATCCCGCTTCATACTCAGGATATATAACTGTTATTTTTCGCGAAAGCCACTCCATTATTTCGCTCTCCTCGTCCGCTTTTTCACCACGCCGATACATATACCGCCGCCTCGTTTCCTTTCTCTCCGCTTCTGTCTCTCGTTCGCAGACGGTCCTATTTCCAAGTACCTCGGCGAAGCGGGACAATACATTATATTAGCCGTATCATTATTTCTCCGTACGAAAGCTAGCCCGAAGGCTAGAAAAACCGAGACACGCTCATAATGGGAGAAATCCCGGCGTAGCCGCGGCCAGGCCACTGATATTCCCGGTTCCTGTTACCGCAGAGAAATCTCGCTCGATATCACGGCGTCCTTTCGCGTTGCTTTTTCGGCTCTTTGAACCCTCGTTGCGCTTTAACGCGGTGACTCGCGGGCCATCCGTACGCTGACGAATAATTTTTAAAAATTTATCGTATTAGTCCGATACAACTCGAAAAAAGAATTAACGATCGATACGACGCAATAAAGTGTAAAGAGTTTAGGAAATCTTCGAGTTGGAACGAATTCTCGAGGGCGCGTTGAAAGTCCTCTATGTTCCCCGCGAAGTTGATGCGCAAACTTGGTCGATTATTCGAAACATCGTAATCCAGAAGCACACGGTCGATCCTCCCGCGATCAATCGGCGTGAACAATCACTTAAAGGGCGGTCACGTTTCCCGTGTAGTGGTTTCCAGGCAGCGGAGCGTCGCGCGCGCACCTCTATCCATTGCTCGACGAGCGGAAATACGTTTACCTACACGTAGAGAGGGCGGAAGGTTGCGGGTTCGGTGTACGTGAGCGGGCGAAGGCAGGTTGGATAGGTGCGCATGTAGATAGACCGAGGTAAGGTAGGTAAGTATCCGCGGGGTAAGTTTTTCCAGGCGATCTGTTCTCCGGATTCAGATCAATACCCGCCATCTGGGCCTTCGGTCGGGGGATACGGACAAGAAGGAAAAGGAGAAGGTGGTGGATGGAGAGACCGAGAGACCGAGAGACCAACGGTTGCAGAGAGGGAGACCGATCGGTGAGAGAAGCTGGAGGAGTCACTCGAGCAACAAGCCACCGCCCCGCACCCTCCGTTGCAATCCTAGACACATCGAGAACCTCGACCAGAAAGCAATTCCTGCACCTACGCTCGCTCACCTTTTACGCTACGCTACGTTATACTCTCGACCTCATCCTCGCGAAATCACGGAAATATGCCTGCGACGAGTCGCCTGTCACTGCCCTACGATTCATCGTTTAACTATTTCAAATCGAGATAGTTGACCGAATAAAGCTCTCCATTGAAATGCTTTTCCGAGATCGCTTTTCACTTTCTCGCAGGCGGCTCGTCCTCTAAAGGCACGAGCTAAACGGTATCGAAACGAATGTAGGAAGATCGATCTATGGCGAGAATGGCGAGTGAAAAATCCGTGGCTTCGATCGAAGATTTAAATCCACACGGGCAACGGTTCCGCCGTCTAACGTGCACGGGACAACTAATTTGCGTGCGTTTCCATTAACGTCCGTGGCCGACGGAAATCGCGTTAGTGGATTTCACTTGCAGGCAATTCGATCCGCATTACGCTCGATTACATTATCAGGCCTGCGGCCTGTAGGGAGCCACTTGAAAACGGGGAGGAACTATGAAGTAGGTGCGTACAGTGAATGTCGGATAAAAGCGGGAGATAAGGTCTTAAGTAGCGACTGATTAAATCTCGGGACATATGTGTGTCGATCAATGGTACCCCGGTGGTCTCTATCTTTCTCTTTCCTCTCGATTCTGTTTCGCGATGGCTTTTCTGTTGCTCGAAAAGGGGATCCACTCGTTCAGTTTGTGCGGTGCTGATACGCTGTAATGCCGTCTCATGGGAGCACGCTCCCTGTTTCCTAGGGCATCCCTTTACCGTACCTACTCGTGTTCTAGCCGTGCCGACTACCCTTCTCCCTCTCCGATCGCTTGATCTACCGGGCGACGTAAAAACACTTGAATTAATCGGCCCATTCCCGAAGGAACCTGCGAAAGGTCAATAGGATCGGGGCGACGCGACGCGCCGAGTGTTCACTTATCTCGATGCAGTTTTCGGGGGTGCGTTCGCGCGTCCCCGGCGCTAGATAACTAATCGGTCCCATTGGCGATCGCTGGAACCATATGCCACGAGCCCTTAATTTCTTCGTCCGTTCTGGACGATAGATTTCCTCGTTCCGTCCGATGTTGTCGATTAACGCGCCGAGGAAACCCAATGATTGATCGTCGTTATCGATTCTAACGCTTCCAAGGGTTCAACCTACACATTCTTTCGATCTATCAACCATAATCTACACTCCGTGACACTTGATCCAACTCGATGGTATTTTTGCGACGACGTTGTCTACCGTTATTTAACCCCTTGACGCGTACAATTAATTCTTCTGAAATGTACGAACAACGGTGTACCTGCAGACCGATCTCTGGTCTTGTTTCGAATCGACAAACCGCGGTAATAAATAGTAATGAAAATGATAACTCACCGATTGATGGAAGAGACGGATGGCACGTTGTCTTGAGAACAAATGCCTTCTGCGAGCAGTCTGTCCCTGATCTCCCAAGCAAACATTGTCGGATTGTCCCTCTTGTAGTTGGCGATCGCCTCTACTACCGGTGGTGTGGCTACTTTCGGCTTGGATCCACCTATAACGCCAGCCTTGAAGCTGCCCGTTTCGTAATACCTGCGAACACCAACGAACGAGCTGATAGATCGTTGCCATGATTCTATTACGATCTGCAGCTCGAGTTGTACACTGGGCGTATTATTTCTCGAATCGGTAGCTCTTGGGGAAAACTACAGCCTCGATAGAACGATCAATTGAAAAACGACTAATTTTAATTCGAACTAGTAAGCTAATTTTATCGAGTAAATTTATAGATTCGTAAATGCGTGAGTTCCAATATAAAGATCAAAATCTGCTATAATTGCTCGTTTTCTCTTCGTTTGACGATCGTCTTCCGGCCACGGTGCTCTCAAAGACGCGATATCGGAAGATCTGCCGTACTCAGATCCGTTTCTCTCTGATCGAACAGAGTCGAAAAGGTGGAGAGCACCGGGAACACGGGATAAAGAGAGACGGGAGCGATCGTTTTTCCCGCGGCGGGCGGCCAACGTCGGAATAACGAATCGCCGTCCAGCGGCGCGTCAACGACCGGCTGTTTTAAAACAAACGGCTTCTGCCCCCTGCTGTCGCCTCTCCTCTACCCCCGGACCTCTCAGTCTCTCTTTCTCGCTTCCGCTGTCTCTCAGCCTCCCACCAGTCCGCGTATATGCGCGCGATGGGCAATCGCGATTGGCCCGCCGTGAACGCGCCCTTTGTGCCTAATTAGTTAAATAATATCTTCGCTCGTGCTTAAATTCAATTACGGCAGAAAGCCCGCAATAATGGTCCGCTTGTGGGCCGCCTTGATGGATGTGGGTCCGCCGCCACCGCCGCCGGCGTCGACTCATACCCGCTGGATATCTCGCCAATTTTGTACGCGTTCAACGCCGTGACCGCCATGCTAGCGGATTTTAAATCGCTAACCCAAAATGGTCCAACGAAACGCATCGGTATTCTTCTCGTTTACCGATCTATCTACGAACCATCCCCTAACATTGCTCTTGGACATTGGACAACCGTTACGTATGTAGTCTTAGTTATAACGTACTTCCAACACTGGTTCGAAAAATTAAGAATTTTAACCGATTAATCTTTTATTAAAACAAACTTAAGGCAACGCCTTAATGGAGGGCTTTGAATTTTGATACAGAAAACGAGACCACTAGCGAACAATGTTTTTTAAAAGTAACTTGTACGAGAAAGTGATAGTTGAATCCTTTAGCGATTCAAGATCAACGGAAGACCGGTCGCCCATCACTGGCTAGAGACACGGTTATCGGTAGACAGGTGTGGCTCTTAAAGCGTGAGAAGTTGATCGGAGCTTCTCGATACAGGTTGTCTGGTGTCAATTCGACAAAGAGATCAGTGTTCCAGGAAAGACAAGCGTCGCCATGGTCAGTGGACAGGAAATGGTACGAAGAGAAAGCGGTCGTAATCGGTATCATTTGGGGAAAGCTCGAAATTGATCCTGCACGCTGGAACTCGATTATCAGTGGTACCGTTTTAATCAAAATTCGTCATAGATCGGGGAACGGATAATCGAGATTTCTTCGTTTCGCGCGAGTTTATTCGGCGGAGTTTGCTGAAAGTGGTCGTCCAGTCGATACCGAGTACGGCATTAAATCTTGTTACGATTAGCGAACAATGCGTCGCCCGACAATATTCGACGATATTCGTTTCGAAGAAAAAAAAAGCACAATTGCCCGTGAACCTGCAGCTAAAAATATTGGAGGGTTCCCCCGAACGAGGTCGTGTCAACCCGTTTCGAAATTATTACGATTATATCTGGCGTAAAACCCCATTCCCGGCCCGCATGGCAATGCTCACCCGTTGATATTTCGCACCCTTTGTTCCCCCATAGTTCCACCGTGAAATGGTCATTACGCTGTTTTTAGAATTGACCCGATCACCGGGACCCCCCGTTCACCCTTGCCGCATTAATTTTGATTTTAAATCAAGTCGATCCCAAAGTTATCCGAAAGTGGAGCCATTCTGCTCGGAGAATCGTGTTACCGATAATTTATTCGCTTGTTTATTTAACGGATGAATGCCCTTTGGAATATAATACAATAATTACAGCAGAGAGTGCGATAAGTATTAACGTACGATACGGTGGATATTAAACGGATAGTGTGCAAAGTGCTATATTAACGTCCACGTGCATTTATTTTAAAACCGATTTATAGTGGATCCGATCGATAATCTGGACCGTGTCGTTCAGTTTCTACGCTGGTACGGTCGATCGAGGTGTGAATCAAAGGGGAAAGAAACCAAGTCGAACCATTCCCTTTCGCAATCGATTTCTTAATGACTTATTCAAAAACAACACCACGAATATATTAAACTGACCAAGATGGAGTAATCTTTTTACGAGGATACCTTTTTCTGGATATTGCGTGTCCTCGATCGCGGCGTTCGATTAAAATGTAGCAACCGTGGCTGTGACGCGCGAAATCCGCGCTTCCTGACCCATATTTTTCCGGGCTCTAACGAACAAACGCAAGATATATGACCAAGTATATCCCTAACCATGTTGTATTCGATAGCTCAATGTTGAAATTGTATTCATCGCGTATGATCACGTAACACCGACGACCGTGGTTACGGGTATCGGGTAAACAATGCAATTTATAAACACATTTCGCTCGGTACGCGATCCCTCGATGACGTCACGAATTGAAATTATTCCATACACGGCGTGTTCGTTTCGGAGAAACTCAAAGGAAACACGCGTTGTCGAAGTTTAAGCGGAAGGCGAACCTGTCGTCGATCGAAACGAACACTTTGTTTCTATTATTCGTACAGATGTAACTTTACGGCCCCCTGAAAAAGCGAAGCAGAGACGAAAACGGCCTTAAGTCGCGTCGACGAGACGCTGTTAACGCCGTAGGTTTACGCAGTCACGCGCTGCTGATACGTCGCGACGGCTCGCGTTGCTTTTTCGCGGAATCGCGGCGATTTCGACTCGTGCGTGCTTAAACGGAACGGAACGGAACGGAAGCGGCCGATTCCGACTAGAAGCTCGGGTTCGTAAAGTCGCGGCAGATAGCGGTGAAAAGTTTTCGCGACCCTTGGAGCGCGCCCCGCTCAACCGAAAAACCTTCTTTGGCTGTCTCGGCGAGGACAGAAAGGGCTTTTAAAGGTCCGTTCGAGGGAAACGCCGGAGAATAGCGTCTCCTTTGTGTCGGCGTCATTCCGTTCAAAGTCCGTGCACGTATGGATTCTTGTTCTTCTTCGGAGCTTGACATTCCCTTTGGAAATTCGAGGATGGTCGATAGCTGGTCACGTCGATCGAACGAGGACTCGAAATCCACCGTGTCTCGTTGACCATCGCAAAAAATTCCGATCCGGTTTCCTTTTTTATTAATCCAAAATTTCACTACGCTTAGGGCCCTCGTGCATTTAATTCCAAGGAGGAAGACTCAGATTCGGTTTGCGATCTCGGAAATAGCAGGAGAATAGCGAGAGTCGCAACTCGAGTAACGTTAGAGTAGTAAATAAATCCAGCGCGCCTATTATATGCGGGATATACGGCGAAAGAGCGGAGAGTATGACAATGATATTCGAGCACCGGGGACGTATGACATTCGGGCCATCAAAACGGCACGAGGCCACCCGTTACGTAACGCAGGGCGGAGGGTGGAAAAAACATGGAAACCGCATATCGTCGCACCCGCTGGCACTCCCCGCCGAGGGAGGAAGAAGGGTGGTTCCTTCCTTCCGGCGTCGCAATTTCGTCCTGGGGTTCGTTCGCCTCGTGGTCCTAACAGCGTCTTTAATTAAATCACTCCGACCAGGAATAGTCTCCTTTTTTGTCCAACCCTGTCTTCTCAGTCTGTTTTTCCCTCGGCCGGTCTTCTTTTCTTGCCGCTTGGAGCCCCAATCCGAGCGGACTCGACCACTTCGCCGCGCGGAAATTACGGCTTTACGTTTGCCAACGCGAACTCGATCTTCAGTAAATCATTCGCGGTTTCGCCAATGAGCTACGCCCAGACCAACGCGAACAAACAACAGCGAACGCGACGATTGGCCATGATCGTTCGAACACGTTCCACGATATTTTCACAAGCATCATTTGTTAATTCGATTAATTTTCTAACAGAAATACTAGGCAATATTTTCACGTACCACACCAAACGATTCGCGCTCGTTCGCGATACTCGCTTTGCTCTGGACACGACTTTACGCGTTCCTATTCGAAGCTGAGCGCGTTTCTCAGAATATGTTGCCGATCCATGAGAACACGGCAGCAAAGTCCTCGTACGAAACCGAACAAATCGATCGGTAAAATCGTTGGAGCGCCAAACGAGGGAAGAAGAAAAAGCAAGGCTGTTACCGTCGAAGCAGGAGTCACCGCGGGGGCTGCGGTTGTAACGGATACGACGGGGACCTGGATGGCGCCGGAACGGTGTCGGTACTCACCTCGACAGTATCTTGGATACACAGCCGTGAGATACCCTGAGTTGTCTGGAAATGTCGCACGGTCGGACGCCGCTGTGCGCTAGCTCGACGATCCTCTGCCTGACTACATCCGGTAGGGGCCTTCCGTTCACGAAGACGCCGCCGAGCTGGTTAACTCCGCCGTGGCCTGGAAAATGGAAATCGATAGTGCATTAGTCGAGCGAACCCTTCTGCGACGAGCGAGGGCGAATTTCCGCGAGCCAAAAGCCGATCCTGTACCGTGAAATCGCGACGCCGAACCGACCACGGCTCTGGACGCCGCGCCGTCGATCTCGACGCCTGACCCTACGACCTCCCTCACGCCGTCGCGAGCAACTTTCGAGTCCGTTGCTTAACCCTTAGCGTACCAAGTTGGAAACATCGACGGGCTCCCTCGTTACCAGATTTTACGGACATTGATTGCGCATATTTTTATTGTCGTTTAAATTTTAGTAATTTTTTATCGAATTATGTCAGAGAAAGTTGCTGAACGAATGTTTAGGCGATGAAATTTGAATTGTAAATAGAAAAATACACGGTTAATTAAAGAAAGGTTTGGGTGCACTTGTAGGTTCGTGTCTGGCGATCGTCTTCCGACATAGTGCATTTGCTAATAATGGACGCAACGTGTTCCGGATCATTCGATTTATCGCCGCGCAGGCATTGTTGTCTCATTTTCCTCGGCAGGCCGGCCTCCTGCTTCGCTCGCAACTCTATTTTCGCGCATTAAATCCGCCTAACTAGATAACTTCGATCTAATATCGTAATGGAGGGTCCTGGACCACGACATATGTCCCCGTGTTCGAGCCAGTGCACCAACGATTCGATGATCGCCGGTCTTTCCAACCCCTAACGCGAAGCGAACCCGGTCGCCTGCCGACGCGACGCGACGCTTCTCCTGACTTCTAACGGGCCACGCGATTCGTCCCCCTTCGATCTGTTTCTTTTCCCTCGGTCGATCGACTACGTTTCCACTCGGGCGGTACTGTTTATTAAGCTGACTGTAAACTTTTCAAAATATTTGATCTTCGTTTTCGTCGTGGAAAACGATACAATAACTAATTTAGCAAATCACCACAGCGAATCGGTTAATTCACAGATTTGCGAACCAAAATACAGAAAGGTGAAAACGTTGCTTTCAGCTATAACCGATTCGATCGAAGACCGTATCGCGCCAACAGGCTGTAACTCCTTCGTTTCGCGTCTGTGTAGGAGCGACTCGTTATTCCCCTGTAATTTGCGAGAAATTCTGCAATTTTAATAACTCCTTTTCTGTTAGATGTTACATTAAACGTTACCATGCATTTCAAGTACTTTATTGCAGTTTTCCTTTGGGAAATTCTTTCGAATCGAGCAAACGATTCCCGTGTTTGGCCCCAGTGCACGCGGATACGTGTAAACAATCGCGGCTAATTATCTCGATGAGCCTGCTATTCCGATCGGAGGCGTCATCGTTGGATGGAACGGCGCGCGCGCCGCGACGCGTGAACGCCGATCCGCACTTTTTCTTCCGCAGTTACCGCGTGTATCGTATTGCGATCTCCGGGTCGCGCAGCAAGACAATGAGGGATCCGCGATCATTACCAGAAACGATACGCGCTTTCCGGTCGCAAATCAATTCGCTCTCGCGTTTATGGTCGCATCCCCGTGGTGCGGCCGGTAGTCAGGGGGATATCGTTGGAATCATGGTGGCACTGCCACGGCAAAAGCACCATGACTACCCTACGCGCGCACACACGCCGTCACGCCTGCCGACCACAACTATACGAGGTCTCTGAATTCAGGCTGGACCACCCCCGAGACCCCGAATCCAGGGCTACCAGCGCTACGAATTGTCCAGCCACTGCATCGTTCCAACCTTATTATCGTCCGCTCTGCGTCCTCTTCCTGCCCTACGACCAATCTCCTTTCCTTTCTAACGCTATCCTTTCTCTCGTTTCTATCGTTACTCGTCTCGACCCTATGCTTTTTCTTATTAATCGACGATCGCGAGTTCTTTCAAACGAATACACGGTCGTACTAGCCGAATTAAACAGCGTGGTAAATGTAAAACGAATCGAGATATCGGCGATCAAAAACCGATGATTTCTCGCGTTATTCGAGCGAACCCGCTTCTTCTAGTTTTCCGTGTTGCTGAGAAAGACAGTGTTGTTGCGACTGGGTTCGCACGCACCGAAAAAGAAGACTATTTCCGGTCGCGGGTAGGTACGCGGGAGCGTTCATCATCAGCCAGCAACTTTCGTATAGATTCTCTGAGCAGTCACTCGATATTTCTCCGGCAGCTTTGTTCCTGTATTATATTACGGTCGGGCGTTACGTATTGCAGGCACGCCAGACTTTATTACTCGGTTGCTTGAAAAATAGACGGAAAAATGCGATACGCCGCCGCTGTTCCGCGACTTATTTTCCGAAATTTGTTATTTCGAACCAGAAACGTTTCACTGTCTCGTTTGATAATAATGCGCCGCGGAAGTTATGATGTACGCGCGAAATTTTTGCGTAATTCGGAAAAGTTTCACGAAACTAGCTCGTCGAGAGAAAAAAGTGGTCGCTTATTGCCCATTATTCCGCCATGTTTCGTTTGCGGGTTTATTTATAGCAACTGGACAGTCTTTACATAATTTTGTTCCGACACAGAGATAGGAGGGATCCTTCTCTAAATAAAAATTTCGAATCTCTTGTTGTTCGTTGAATAAGAATAAGTATTGCAAGTATACAATGAAATATTTTATATCGAACAGACGGAAATATTTATTCGATACAAGAAACGTACAGATAAAAGTATCATCTACCTTTGACTATATAGAAAAATTTAATCGAAAAGAGTTATAAGCATCGACAAAGTACTTGGTGACAATTTCACAGATTATTATTATTATTATTATTGTTATAGAGAAAGATATCGACGGGCCAGTTGGGAAACGATTCAGCTACGGTGCGCTTAGTGACCGCGCCGTTCTTGTTAATGCTTCATAATTATTATCATCCCATTAGTCTGAACGGAATCGCGGTGGCGGCCATAAACGAGCGCACGGATCATGCGGTGGTTTCGATCGTTGCGCGCTTTAAAACGACACTCGAATCCGCCAAATTAATACGGTCCGATCGCTAATTAGATGAAAATGCCGCGAATCAGGAAGCCCGACTTGTTTGCCGGTGATCGGTGTTTCGCGCGAAATAGTTGTCGCGTCGCGAGCGATAAATTTCTCGCTCTTCCGCCTTCGCGCGGCGATTACTTTTTAGGCTGCGGCGCGGACTTAATCGGATTAAGCGAACAAGACCGATTTTTACCCTCGACCGGCAGTTTTTGCGCGAATCACGCGCGGGGGAATTATTGCGGTTCGATCCATTTTTTTCGGGAAATAATTTCAGCCGGATACGACGACGCGAATTTCTCTACGTTAGGAAACCGGCTGGTTCTTGTCCCGTTTAGAGAGGAAAGAAAGCTAGAGAAAACGAAAGTGCGTAGGATCTCGGTTGTTGCGGTAACGTTTTTTCGCCCGGACGAAGAGGGAAAATTTTATCGTACCGTTCGTCGAGCGATCCGCAAAGATTTCGTCGCGATTTTAGGGGAAGAGAGAGAGCCAACCGATTCCGCGAATGGTTCCTGCGCGGATCGACGACTCCAACGATTGCGGTTTAACTTTTTTTTTTTTATCGAATCGGCTACCGTCACGGATCAAACAGCAAACGAAGGTCGTTAGATTTCTTGTTCTCGCGGTCTCGTTTGTTCGTCGACGATGCTGATTTGTCGTCGAATGATCGAGCATCGTTTAACTTTCATATCTATTCAACGCTTCGCTTAATCGACAGAAGACCCTCAAGAGAAATCTATCTTCACGCTTTGAACGTTACTCTTCCGATTCGGGAAAACGTTCGAATTCTTTTTCCTGTCGTTTCTTAGCGATTCTACCTTCGATCTACCGAGTTAAAAGCTTGCCGAAGCTCGTTTCGATGCTTCCAGGTCTCGAATCGGATAAACTGTTTTTCAAGAGGGGGCAATAGGTTACTGAACCGTGCACGGATTTCAAAACAAACTTCTAAACGTTTCCTCGTGATTAACGAATAGAACTCTAAACGAGTACTAATCGCCGCTGATCGTGTTGACGAGCAAATGTAAAATGTTTATCCGTTAGTCGCGAATGAAATCGAAGCAAAAGTTTAAATAAACAAGTAAATTTTTCACAGAAGACAAAGTTATATCGGTGGCTTACAGGTGTAATATTCCATCATATTCTGATTGTAACGGTAGGCGGTGCTGAGGTCCATCGCGGCACCTCAGAAGCCGACGGCCGTCGGCTATGGGAATCCAGGTGGTTCCTCCGGCCGCGTAGATTTATATATAATATGAGGACGGTCGGTCCTATTGACCACCGATAAAGACCTCGTCCACGCTTCCAGAAGTAGTTCTCGTCTCCTTTTTTAGAGGAGCGCGTAGGGTCGGTCTATGGCGATGGGGTACAATGACTGTCATCAGGAGCGTCTTTGTACCGGACGACGGGTGGCTTCGGCGAGCACCCGGTCGGCCGTCGCTTCATCTTCGTGAATCGAGAGCGTGAATCCTCGTGGTCGGGCAGAGAACTCTATCTACGAGACGCTTAGAGCCTCGAGTGTTTTTTCTCACAGTACGCGGCGCGGCATCACTGAACCACACTTTCGCACGCTGTTCGCAACGAGCGAACCAAGCTAGAACCGGCCGATGGATCTTCGCGCATTTTTCTCTAGTCGCGCTCAAAGATTTCCCCGTCGATTCTCGCCGGTAAACGTTTCAAATCAGTTTCTGATCCTCGAATCGATCGTTTATCGAAACGCAACAGCCACTGCACAGAATTTACGCCGCCACGAGCACAGTTTGCACAACACCGTATCCAAGAAGCCGGGTTTTCAGCGTTCACTCAACGACGAACGCCTTGTCCGATGCGGACGGTCGTCCATCGTCGCCCGTGATCGTCCAAAATCGTCGATTTCTCTGATTGGGATTTTATTTTTCCCGGAATCGTTGGTGGTAGCGTGGTCGCGCGCGATACCGCGAAACTATCGTCGATACGATGGTCGATAGCGATGGTCGATACCGGTGGTCGATACCGGTGGTCCTTTCGATTACGAGGCCTGGGGACTCTCGAGCGTGTCCGGACTCTCGTTATCGTTATCAGCCGCGGTGACACGGTGGTTGGATCCCAAAAAACCGGCACAGTCATACGCGTAACGACGACGCGAAAGCACGAACGAGGCTTCTGCCGACGGGCACACGTGACTTGGCGAAGCTTTTCGACCCCCGCCTCGTTCGCCGAGCTTTCATCCCCACGCGGACACGCAACCCCGCCTTTCGCATCCCTCGATCAGCATCCAGCGGTGGATCCGAGCCGCTATTGGTCGCTCCGGGATCACGTGTGGCCGAGGTGGGGCGCTCTGCGACGCGGGGTTTCTACGGAAACGGCGGCAGCGTCGCGCGGGATAACGTCGTTATTGGCATCGGCTTTGGTGGGACCGAGATCGGCCCAGGGAGAGAAAGAGCCAGAATCGGGATGGAAGAGGCAAAGGTTGCGAAATAAACGTTCGCCGGCTGGTCTACCGCCAACAGTCCCACGCGAAATCACGCGGCGCACACCCCCGTGAGCACTGCTTATTCATGAACCTGTCCCTCTCCGGGAGGTTATGGAGGTTCTACCTTGCTCCTTGGATACGATGTCTCGCCTTATCGATTTTATTTATTTAAGAGTTTCCCTTTGTCGCTCCACTTTTTCCGAACTGCTGCTGCTTCTTCTTCTTCTTCTTCTTCTTCCTCCACTTTTCGTCCGGTCTTATTTTTTACGCTCGTTCGTCAAACACCTCCTCCGCGGTTAACCTCGATCACCGATCGAAACCTCTGGCCAGACAGACGGGCCACGGACGGAGCAAGTTTACCCGCGTTATCTTCCGCGAATTCCTCGTCGTTTCGAAAATGAAATTTCTTTAAATCGTCGGGAAGGAGAAGGAGGACGGAAACCTTCGTCCCGCTTAAATAGGTGCACGCACGGGCACGGTTGGACCCTATCACGCTCCGACGCGACTAATTACGAGACTGATTACGTCGAGACAAACACCGTGGACACCGCTCCTAGTCCCCGGAGGGACGGAAAAGGCAACGGGGGAGGAAAGGGCTAGGAATCCGCAAGTTACGCGTGTCACAGAGTGGGGAGGGGCCGAAGGTGGGGACGATATACTGGTTTACGAACTGCTGCGGGCACGGCGCTGGATACTTTCCTTGGGAACTTATATCCAACTATAACATTTACGGTAATCTATCGATGCTTATTCACCGGAAGGAACTTATCATTTTTATGCACCCTATAACTCGAAAGTTAGGCAATGCACGATGCATTCCAATTACCCTTCAACGAGTCGAATTACTCGTCTCTGGGGATTTTCAATTTTTCCTGATATACTTGTTCGAATTATTGCGCCCGAGGGGCACGGTAAAGTTTCACGAAACTCGCACGAGAATTTATGGAAAAGCGCGACGGTGATCCGGATCGGGTCGTAAAACGGCCATGCGTCAAAAATCTGAAACGAGAACGCGTACCCAACTCTGTTTCGCAGAATATTTCGCGATTAAGGGACAGTTGGATTCACCGAGTCCCACTGTGTGTTTGGTTGTCCACCCAGTCGACGCCTTAAACGCGTTCAAGTATCGGGTCTTTTACCTTATTCGAGAACGGACTTCTTTCGAGGTTCTCGCAACCGTAGAATCGTTGGACGCAACACGAAAATAAGTCTATTCTGGCTGCGAAAACGCGTCCCGGTACGCGTCGCCGGAAACCCCGAGACTACGGTAAGAACCAAAATCGTGCAATGCCTTCGCGACCGGGCAATGGTGCATGAAACGGATAGAATTCGCAGGAGGGTAGGTAAAAAAGTGTATCGGGATGTTTGGAAAGAGCCGTGTCGGTGGCTGTGCCTTCTGATCCCTCCGGAACGAAGAAGAGATACCACAGGGTCCCCCACCTATCTAAATGTTGGGCTGGGAAGGTCTCGGCATCGTTGGGAGCGACTTGGATCGCCCGGAAGGTGCGGTCAGCCATCGGCGTCGGTGGGACCGTCGCCGGGCCGCGAATCTCACAAGGGTCCGGTTTACATTCGAGTGCGTTCTTTCATGACTCCTTTCTTTATTTCATTCCTCGTTTCCAGCGTGCCGACTGGGCCGCGCACCTCCCCCGCTCCTGGTCTACGGCCGGCCTCCGACATTAGATACGTGAGATCGGGAAACCCGCGTCTTGTTGTCAAACGGTGTCGTTGCGCAACCGGTGCACCCGACACCCGTCAACCGAGGCTCCCTCGCGTTATTTCCTACCCGGCCGATTTCGCCTTTACGATTTACGACTCCGTCCAGATCGATTTCCACCGACACCGCATCCTGTTACCGCCCCGACACTTTTTCACCTTCGAGCGTTGTACATTGTTGCGAGGAACCGGACGATTACGATCCTACTGCCGATTCTCCGTACTTATCGAGCGCGTACACTCTGCATCCTTCGCAACTGTTGGGTTCTTGGTGGAAATTATTTTATTTTTCTGCGCGACCGGTGTGTGCAAGTTTCGAGCCGAAAGGCAAACTAGGCGAGGTTAAACGCACGAACGGACGATCGTTCGTTTGACCGGGTCGGGTTACCCTTCTCGGTCGACTCCCCCTCGGGAAAGTTCTTGGTTCACCTGACGCGTGATCCTCGCGTATAAAGATCGAGCATCGGCGCAGATCTATTCGTCATTACCGCGTCGGACGACCTTAATCTCTGGAGGATCTTCCGAGATTACACTTTGGCATATCATTTGCCAGAACGAACGAGCGGCTCTGGCCGCGTTGACGGGCAATATGTCGTCCACATGACCGCCGCCGGTACTCGACGTGAGACACATTTACAGTCGAATCCGAACTCCCGTGGCATTGCTGGATATAGAGGGTCCAAGTGTACCGGCTGGCTGTGGTAGTGCCAGAATTCGGCGTGGGCAGATGCAGATGATCACGCTACTCTGAATGCATCGATCATTGGGGTAATGCGGGTGCACCGTGCTCTTGACTGCCTAATCGGTACTCTAGGCGACCTGCTCTATCCTTCCTAATCCGTCGGGTAAACCGCTGCATTAATCTCCCTTGTCTGTAGGATAGCTCGAGGAGGGCTAGGTGCGAATTTCGATACGGGGCTGTCAAGTTACTTGGCGAACAATTAATAGAAAGCAACGTAACGCGCAACGTTTCTATACGCTGTACAATATTTCGTGCTGATCAAAAGTTTAGAAGCGCGGACAATGTTTCCATAACGTGGTGGTTGTCATTAGCGAGAAAAGATTCGGGACGAATTTCCTCTGTTTCTGGGAAGGATCCCGTCGATCCGAGAGGTTAACGCGTGGTATTAGGGAATTCGGAAACTACACCGCGAAAGATTAACCCCTAACCGTATTACTTGGGTGTACCGCGTGAACCGAGGGACGAGAGCGAAGCGGGCGGCGATAACTTACGGGATTCGATGTAAATAGCACACTTACTTATTCGCCACTGTCGCGCAGCACAAGTTAAAAATACGGGGGCCAAGGTGAAGGATGCTGAAACGGAGAAGGCGGGGGAGGGAGTAAGAAGGAGACAGAGAGGAAGTGACTTTTTTGCGTAATGAAAGCAATCAATTCAAGTCCCTGCTTCTAGCGTCCTTTGCCGAGGGAGAATCGCGATCCAGCTTCTCTGGTTCTCTGTCGTTTCTCCCTCTTACCTCGATCCGACCAAGGCCGGAAAAAACCGAGTGGGGGGTAGTAACTCGGTCTCGCGAAACCTCGTCCTCGCTTCACCCTGCCATCCTCTTTCTCGCCACCCTAACAGTGGCCGGACCACTTTTGTAGTCATCATAAAATGCCCTGCTTTCAAGTTCCGACGATTGCTACTCTTTTTCTTTTTTTTTTCTTTCTCTCTCGTTCTTTCCCCGGCGCCTGGCTCCCGTTCGAGGGTAGCGCACGGCGGTAGGAAATAACGAAGTGGTGAGTTCAGGAGGAGCTACGGATAGGATTTCTGGAGGGGAGACGGAGAGAACGCGAGCGAGAAAAAGAGAGAGAGCAGAACCGAGAGGTGGAGCAGGTTAATCCTGAGTATTTTCCGTAGGGGGTGCGAGTATCCCCAGCTCGTGGGCAAAAGTACGGGAGAAGGGGAGCGGACCTCTTTAAAACAGCACTAAAGTATCGTTAATCTTGGAAGGAGAGGCTCTTACTTTCGCTGGGACAAACTAGTTAGACACATCCACTTGATACAAAAATAAATTGCGATCCTCTGCGATACATCTTGGCTGCCGCTAAGGACGCACCCTGGACCACCCTGACTCCATTATCGAACGATCGTTTCTCTTAAAATAATACTCTGAATCGCCCATAGAATCGGAAACTTGCACGATTATGGAGTCGAACGGTTGCAAATTAGTTATCTAGAAGACTTAGAGGAGAGTAGTAAGTGTAGGGTGATTTTAGTTACGATTCTGGACGGTACCGCGGAAATCGAATCAAAGAAGATCTTGCCAGCGAAATATCTGGTAAATGTTACGAGAATGGGATCTTCCGATGATAGACAAAGTCCCGAGGTTCCCGCGGGAAATGGTAAATGTCAAACACACGGCCCTCGTAGATCCCCGGGAGAGCTAAAGGCCATAGCATCGTAATATGATTACGCGCTGTCCGTCATCCCCTCGTTTCGACGCGATTATTGTATGGTACGAGCGGCGCCGACTCGATTCGGCTCGAATGGCAAACAGTTCGACTCGTTTTCCTCTCGCCTTGTCCACTTTGGAATTTAACGACAATCGTCGGTTCGCGGGCTTAATTAAATCGAATGATCGCCGCGGTTTAATTAAGCAGCGAAAGTGTGGGAATCGCGATATTATCGGCGCTCGGTTCCGGTGAAAAACGCTTCGGTCGCGCAAGAAGCTACGATTACAAATCAAAGGGATAAACAATGTTTACGGATGTCGATGCCGATCGAATGTACAATATTGATGCAATCGATCGCCGATAGAAAATAAGCGCTGCTAATTCTACCGATTTTGTCGACGATTTGGAATAAAGACCGTTAGGTAAGACGATTACCTAATATTGCGTAAACGAATTGTTGCGAAAAGGTAAACTTACTGCACAGTATGACCAGCGATCGAACCTCCCGTCGCTTGCTTCTGCCGTACTTAGGACAGCCATTATTCCACGCATCGATCACGTCCACTCTCACAGACATGTCGCAGCACATTCAACAGAAGCCCGTCACTGTTATAAAAAGACAATCTTCTCGGACGGTTTAACCATTCGACGCTCCAAAGTTTCTTCGACGAACGATCTTCACGGCCGACGGATTCCAATTGATCCGGTCGTCCCCTCGGAAACTTTACTACGCGTTCGCTACTGAATGGACCGAGCCGGCGATTCCACGATTCAACGTTATTATTTACTATTTACGTATCGCGACTCTCGCGCGACCATAATTCCGATACGGTGCCTACGTACCGGGTACGTAGAAAGTAAAGATCCGCGCAACGTTGAGCGTCGGAAGGTTTCTCGGCCGCCGGCAGATCGCATGGTCGGCAACGCGTTAATCTCGATAGCGAAAACTAGTCTATTTGTACGCTTATTTTTTGGCTAAATATTTGTCGACAAACCGTGGAGAGACTCTTCTGGGCGACGCGGATCAGCTTTTCCGAATCTCGGCGAGTCGAGGATATTCCGGAGATGCGTCGTATTAAGGATGAATAGCGTTAGGATAATAGTTGGAAGAAGGGTTATGCCACATACGTACGAGGGGGATCCACTCGAGTGGTTTGTCGTTTGTGGTGGGTGGAAAGCTCATGAAGTTCACCCTAAGTATAGAGGCACGTGGGAGTTGGAGGGAAGAAGAGAGAAAAGCGGTTTCAGCGAGCACGTGCTGTCGCGTGTCGGCGAGCCCTTGTGATCTATGTGCCTTCGCTGCACCACCTACATGCATACATATATATGTATATATATGCATGGAAATTATTGCTACATCGGCCAAATATATCCCTTCTAATGTTCCATCGCGATACTCCGATTCGAGGGGGTGGGGGTCGCCTCGATTTGCCAAAACATTTTAAAAGCTATCGATCGCAAACTCTGCTCGATAAAGTCGACCGCCCCGAAATAAAAATATCCGCAAGGGCTCGATGGTGTCTCGGATAATTTTCGATTGCTCGCATTTTATCCATCGTTTGTGTTGTAAACTCTAGATGTCCCATTCCATAACGATTGATACAACCCCGCGCGTAGCATGGTCTTCGTTTTACCGTCGAACAAACATTTTTTACATCAATTTCTTTATTATTTATAACAAGTATCATCGATTACGGATCGTTCCAGGATCTTTGGGAAAGCATTACTCGTGGGCTGACCGTATACGTTAATGTGTTCGGAACAATGGCGCTACAAGATTGATATGCAAATTACGGTTGGGGACGCGAGCTTGGGCCGATCTCCCCGACAAGACGACGCGAAAGGGATTTCCTTCCGGCATCCAAAGGTGGTGATGCGGTGGTGAATAAGGAGAGGGCGGTATGCCTCCAGGGGGTTTAATCCGGGGGTTGGTGCATATTTCACGGTCGGTGGTCCCATCTCGCGGAGACAATCCGAACCAGCGTGGATACATCATCGCGTGACGCCACGTAATAACCTCCTGGGCCACAGCGAGCGCCTTTCAAAACCCTCTTATTTATTCATCTCACCTCATCCTTGCTCCCCCGGCCACAGGCCATCATCCCTCCTGTACAGGCTCGCGCGACGGCGCGGCGGCACTGCCTCCATTTTCACGATTACGCGAACCATGGAGTCTAGAAAGATCCCGATGAGCTGTCAAACAGCATCATTAGTCCTCTTCGTCGAGTCAAAAAATTATGCACCTTTCGGAAGGAATTTTTAAGCAGGGATTTTACGTAAGTTCGTAAATTTAGCGATAATCGAGCGTCCCGGAGCGTGTATCGGTGCTACTTTGCAAACGATCCTTACCCGGAAAAATATTCCAACAATAGATGTGCCCCGTGATTCATCCGTTCGCGCGAATAATCAGGCTCGAAGAAGACAGCATCGATCAGACGGTGGCTCGCTCGGCACGAGGCTCGCGCATTTCTCGAATAGCGCCTAAACCATCGGTGAATTCTCGTATCGCTTACCGGCGTCGTATTTTTCCTCTCGCGACATCCTCGCGCCACTTCGTCGCCAGATGTTGCGGCGCAAGTACGTCGACGAAGGATCCAGCGATGAAAACGAGCATCGCGAGCCGAAAGAGCTTACTTTTCACCCCTTGCCGGTCGTCGCGCCACCCTAACGCACCGATTCCAAGAAGTCGCCCGTTGGATTCTAACTTTTCTAACCCGTTTCTAATCGAACGCTTAGACTAACGATCAGGACTAGTTTACTCAACATCCGTCGATTTACAATACGGTAGCTATCAAATTAGTCGGCTTTCGTTAAACTATTTCAAATATTTTCGCTCGACCGACGTTCATTTGCCAAACCGATAGTAATCTAAACGATTGCTGTTAGTTGGATTGCTCAATCTCAGTTATTTATCTCGATTATTAACTTTTTGGAGGCAGGGTGAAGACGAGAAGATCGGTGCGTGCTTCCGTCGTCCGAATCCCAACGTCACGATTGAAAATTCGAGATCGATGCGGGATCCCGTTCCTCGGCCAGATTAATGGGGTAGGAGAGAAAGTATTTCTGTGCCGGAGAAATATCGTCAGGCCGACACGGCCCTGGCCGTTAAGATAATAATAATCTTACGAGTGCGAATCCTTCGGTACGAGACGGGAGACACGCGACGAGAGCAGTGCGCTCGCGTCGACACACGTACTTGACTCTTCTCGTGCAACACGACCGGCAGAAAGGCTATTTGTCGGATGACAAACGAGCGGCGGGCTACGTGGGTGGCTTTGCCGGTCGCGGGAAATGGTGAGCGGTGCTCCGTGTCGCCGCGCGCGCTTTCGTGTCGTTCGGTCGGTTTTCAGAATCGAGTTCGAATGCGGGCTGAATCCGAACGTCTCGAGGCCCGTGCGCATCGCAAACTCGAACGAATGTTCCGCTGGATTGGAGAACAGACAAACAGATTTATTCCCGCGAATCGTCTCGCGGCTCCACCGGTACTTGGATTTCTCGGGGCGAACCCGGTTTTTCGAGCAAACTCGGCGAAGCTAGAAAACTGGACAACAAAACGCGAATACTTTGATAATAGGTTCCATCGAGCGGCGGGAAACGCGACGCGCTCTTTTGTTTTCTCCCCCATTCGCGGGGATCGAAGGAACGAATGACCGAGCCGGTGCCGTTAAAGACGGGCAACCAGCACGAATTCGAATTTGTTGCAACACCGTTGCGGCCAGTATCGTAGATCAGCGCCGGTATCATAGCTCAGAGGCCACGTACAGAGTGGATGCATTTCGGTGGCCGGCACGTAACGCTTCACGCACTCACACACGCGTCCTGTCGCCTACGCGAGCGCGGCGTAAGTGCGTGTATGTGTGGCCGGGAGGCACATAATGTCTAATGGGGGTGATTGTGCTCGCGCTCCGTGACGGATCAATCTGCCACCCCCTTCAACCCCCTTCTCTGCTTCGAAGAGAGACCAAGGGGGAGGGTGGGGGTGAAACGGAGAGAAACACCGGGAGATAGAGGGAGACCGAGAGACTAACCCTTGGTCTCACCGAGCGAAACCCAAGCACGGACTCGCGCGGATAACGCGCCTATTCGTCATACCTCCCGAAGGGCTGGAGAATTAGACGCTGGAAACATTATTAATCGACGACCGTTCTCTGCCAGCTCGCGCGTCCTTCGAGTCACCGCAGAATTTGCTTCCCGGGACCAACCGTCGACCATCCCGTTGTCATCCGAATCGAGACCACCGTAAAAATCCTTTCCAAGGGTGATCTTGCGGCAATTAACCCCGTTGCACACTGCCTTTCGTCCCGAAACGCCCTTTGCAACGGCTTCGTTCCAAGGGACCAAACGCTAAACTATTTCATCCGTAGAATAATAACTACCTTATTTACAGTTACAAAAGGTGTAACATTTATTCAAATACGGAGCTTCGTTTTCGAGAAAATCTAGTTTAAAAATATACTATACGTATGTATATCGGATACGCGTGCGATTTATTACGATTTGGCGGGCGCGTCTGTCCATTACTTACCGTTTCTACTTTTACCGATGTCCGAGTCGAACTCTATTAGCTGGACAGCTCGCGTCTGTCCATTGCTCGCTGTTTCTACTGTGACGCGCTTACTCAAACGAAAACTAAGTATTTATACACCAAGGTTTCGACTTTTTTCTTCGTTTCCAGAATCCGAAAGCTCCTTTGGCATCGATCGATCGACAAATGGTCAGGTGCATCGCGTCGCAACCATCCCGGACGTGAATTTCCCTAGTACGATCGCACGATGCATGCGCGCTCAAGCTTCGTCTTACTATAAATAGCGGCTCGTTATCAGCTTTGAAATACATATCGCCCGCGGGAAAAGCCATTTTAATTACTGGGCTAGACGCGAGCGGTTCGCAGGGCGACTTTCCGGCGTGCGCGGTCGCCGGTATCTCGGACACCCAACTAGTTAACCAGGAAAAGCAATATTTCAGAACGTACGCAGAAACATTTATAAGCGTATCCGCGTAACCTGTTTCTCGACGGTTTCCAGGCTCCGTTCTGGAAGCGGGTGTATGGTATAAGGTAACGAGGCGATCTCTCATATCGCGCCGCCCACGTGCGACCACGTTGACGCGAACACGGACGCTCGGCGTATTACGATCGGTCTGAGAACCGCGGAGATCCTGCGATCGAGAAACGCGAGAAACGAGGAAGGAGAGCCGCTTTTAATCCTTCGTGCCTTTGGTGCTCCATACGCCAACCTATTTGGCGGATCATTTAATATTCTGCTCGTGGTCTCTGCTCTCGACATTTTCCGGGCTTTTTCCCATTTGACCGCAGTTAAAACGGAATTGTTTTATAGAAAATAGTAGGATGCGGAGATTCGACTCTCGCGTTAATTGGGAAACATCGTATCGACAAACTCTGGAACACGTTCCCTCGAGAGTTGCAAAACCTTTTGTTTACTTGGTACGCGTATCCAAGTGCACGGTACTCGTTACTAGTGCGCCCCATATTATATCCCTGGTATACCTATACGTACGATACCGCATTCTTTCCCCAGTTTACGCATAACTTTCTAAGCGATCGGTGAAAGGACAAGATCGGTTACCATTGAAACCACGCGGTGTAGAAGGTTAAACAACGATCGATAAGTCGAGCACAATCGGAACGCGCGATCGCGAGAAGAAAGCTTCGGCGTCGATCCGTCAACGAGCACGACTAGTTTTAATTAGCGTTCTCGAGTAGCTTCGCGGTTCCTTCGAAGGTCCGAGTAGTCTTTATTAAATCCTCGCGGTGCGCGAAACGGGCATCGACGGTCATTAATCGTCCCCGTTGCTCGATATTCGAGGGTCGATTTACGCGTCGATCTCGAATCCGGGAGCCGGTTCGCCAACCTTCCGGAACAACTTCGGTTTCGTTCTTACCCACCGAGGTCGGTGGCGACAAAAGTTACGACTACGTTCTCAGTGCCGGCCTGCCGAGTCACAGATGGCAGCAGAAGGTCGGCGGAAAAGTTTTCTCGGAATCACCATTATTAATCCTTTCAATATCTATATACATGTATAGAACAATTAGGTGGCCAACGTATAATTACGTTTCTCTCTTGGGGAATTCATTTTTTATGTAAAACGAAGACTTTAAAAGGTACCGACTGTAAATAATAACGTTATTAATTCAGTTCGTGTCTCGAGGAATCAAGAAGGAAAGTAATAACCGAACAGTTCTCTTCCGATTCGTGGAACGAAACATGTGCACGTGTACCTAGATGCGTAGGAGAAAACCAGCAGTTTTCCCTAGATTCGCGCAAGGACAGTGTCGAGGACAGGAAACGTTTCAGTTTCGACGATTATCGCAAGGACAGTGGAACGGAAACCAAACCAACTGTCTATTTTTACACGTTCGGAGATCAAGCTCGTTAAGAACGGATTCTCGGAACACCGGAGCGCACGTACGCTGATTGCGAAGCACAGATTATCCCGCCTTTTTACTGTCCTCCCGAGCGATAATTGACCGTCGTTTACCCCGCCATTTGTTTATAATTACACGTATTGGTCGTAAACGCTCCTTGCGGTCGAAACAATTTGAATTTTCGACGCGGCAAAAACGACTAGACCGATACCAATCATCGGTGATTCCGAACTGCGCTGGTTTCTACGTTCGCATCGGGCTAATAATTGTGCGTCGTTTGTCCCGAAGCGATTACGATTCGCCTTTATGCTCCCTATGTTCGGTACGATTCGAGTCAATGTTTGCGCGAATCCTTAGCGATTGCGGTTTGATCGAGCCTCCGACGCGTATCGATATTCGAAAGAACCTTTTTTATAGGTTTATTCGTATCTCGTAATTTCTTATATTTTCTGCAGACTAGTTAAGAAGCAAACGATCGTTTAATTATTTGCAATGCGCAAAAAGTTGAATGGGAAAACCCGCAAAGGGTTAAGAATCGAGAGGTCGTTAGATAGGTACGACGGAGGTTCGGGCGCGATAAGTGTCGGCGTAGAAATTGTCTAAAATCGATGTTCTGTGGTCCGCGCGGATCCTGGTCCGTTCTTGCACGTGCAGTTATAATCGCGCAAATTTTTTGCCACGGCCCCGAGGACTCGAATCGTTCTCACCAAATCTCCGGGTGCGGTGGCACGCAACTTTTTGCCCGTATAGTGAAAAATTCAGGATACCGCCGACGAATCCGGATCGATACGCGACGCGTATCGAGAACCGTCGGGAGTTCTGTGGTCGTGTCGGCCAATAATTGACCCCGGGTGCGTTCGTCCCGACGCGTACATTATAAACGCGCGCGCGGGCTACCAAGCAGGTATCCGTCCTGGCCGGTTGGTAGTTAAGAAGTGGCTGCAGCTTCGACGCGACGTGTTATGGCTTTAACCGCAACAACGCGCCTCCGACCGCAGGAACCCTTTACTTTACTCTTTACTCCTGTGCCCTCGCAATGCGTCCTCCTACTACCCCACCTCACCGTCACCGCCGCCACCACCACCTATCACCATTGCCTCGCCCATAATTACTCCGCGATGATACAAATGGTATCGATCATCGTTCCGGTTACCCTTCGTTCCTTCGATTCCTCGCCCCAACCGTAATCCCCATTAACCGCCGTAATTACGATCCGATAGTATGCCTCCGATGCATCGTCGTGTTTCTACAAACAGTTACAAACCCCTTTCCCTTCAAACTTTCAAACGTATCTAGTTTCTTTTTACCGACGATGCCATCGATTTAGCAAAATTGACTGCCTTGCAGCAAGAGGGATGCAACTTCATATTTACCAATTTTGAACGTAACATTGAAAAGTACATATTTCTTTATATAGATTTTTATTTTAAACTTATTTAAATGTACACGGTAGGTGTTACATGATTAAAAAAAATGTTGATTCGTCCGCTAGTTGGAAAAATAATTGATCGTGGTGTGGGTTAGGTGGTTCGTCCTGCATAATCTTTGAAGAAACGGAAAAAAACTTTCCAGGTCGATAGGATCGTACGAAGGCTTGTTTGTTACCCAGGCGTAGCTGCTTTAACCCGTGAGCAGTGATTTTAGCGAGAAATTTTACGCGAAACTGCGGCGTTCTCGTTGTAAATCACGCACTCACCGGAGGCGTGGATTTATTTTAGAGTCCATTTCGTAGCATCGGCTCACAGAGGATGAGTCATGGTGGTATTGTTCGGCCGGACGATGAGATACAACACAAATCATTTCCTGCCGTATCCCTATCTATCTGCCTTCGCGTTTACGCGGCTTTGGCCGTGTACGTGGCCGCGTCTGTGCGATCTTATTACTCGCGTGTTGGTCCGCGGGCTCGCGGCTGTATAGGTGCAACGACGCACAACGCATCTCACGCTCGAGTGCATGCGTCGTGCAATCGTCTAGCGCTGAACGCGTGCACGCGACGTTATGCGAAAACGGTTTGGCATTTCGCGGACGATGTCGGGAACTTTTTGCCCAATTTGATAAAATACGGCACGCGCTCCGCCAGGTGCTGTCTGCCTCGTTCTTTGTCCCGACAGACTTTATTTCTCCCTCCCAGCGAGCACCACTCTATAATCGATGGATTCGAATTACCTGCATTACGTAAAAAATTGCAACCTACGCAAATATAGAGTCGCACAGTTTTCAGCAACGAAAAATACGCGCTTTTCCAACTGCGCTCTCGTCTTGCTCAGTCCTAAGTACACCTACAGAAAATAAAAAAAATATTCGGGTACCTGGGTGTGTTTATCTTTGGTCTCGCACAGGATAAATTCTTTTCTTTTTTAATGGAAACAAACGTGGATCGATTCCAGTACACTTTACATAAGAGAACACGTCAATGTTCCGGGTCTTGGAACATGGAGTTTCGTAAGTTGTTAGAAATTTTGTTGGCCGTCTGGTAGAGGACAGTAGGAAATACATATCTTTGATATCGCTGGTTGGCTGGCAACGGTTAAAATTGTTATCGCGCTATCCTTTTTGGAACGAGTTCGCCGAGTTCGTGGTCTAGGCGATGCGAGGCGGCTCGCGCGCGCCGGCTAACAGATGCCAGTAATCTCTCGAACAGGATCCATTCCGACGGATAATATTTTCCGAGCATCGGATCGAATGTTCGCGCTTCTTCATACGCGTCCATCGTCGGCATCTGCGTCCGCGTATCGGTAGCCGGATCTGTCGGCGTTAATTTGTCGATCCAGCGGCGGCGTTAAACGGCCGTGGCTGAATTCTTGTTGCCGCGATCCAGCGACAGATACAACTAACGCCAGGGCCTGATATATATCTCACGGCCAGGGCCGTGTCTCGATTCTATTAATTCAATTATATATCGAGGAAGCGAGGTGGCGCACGATAACGACTCCTCCCAATAACGAATCGCTTCCTCCGCGAACGATCATCGTTTCGCGGACATTAATTACAAGCTGCGCGTACCTGTCCCCCGGTATCGGCCCATTTGTTTACCCGCAGGAATGCTCATTTTCCATAACGGACACGCTACGTTTCGCCTGATTTTTCTCGCCCCGGCACCACATTCCAGCATGCGCGATCGCATCCGTGCGCGATGATACGTTAAAACCGTCCTTCGTCCCAGAACGCGGAATAGTATATCTGCGCGGTCCAAACAGACCAATACGCTTCGTTACTCGCATTTTATGAACTCTGAAAATATTGCTCCACCAAGGAGTCGTCGTTCGATACGCGGATTGCGTTTGATCCTGCATCTGACCCCGGATTTACTTATCGCGATTACATCTTATCTCCGCAGGATAATAATTTAAATAAAACATTTTCCTATTCGATGCAACGATCCTGATGTTACGGACGATTCGTAATTCACCATTTTTATCGGGTAATCGAAATTAAAAATGTATTTTTGTTCGTTCGTTTCTATTTGTATAGAACGAACGATCAGTGAAAAGAACATTAGTCTCCACGGTCTAAAAAAAAAGCAACACATTCAAGCTGGAAGTTAGATCATGATATATCGGTAACAGAACGTATAAATGCTACATCGATTATGAGCTCAATGCAAATGACTTCTCCGAAGTCGGACGCTATTACTGTTACTGTGCGAATGATAACCGTACAGTTGGATGTTGTTCGCACGTACCTCCGGTAATTTATTACCTGTCGCGTATGTTTGATATCTGTAAAAAACTATAAAAACTTTCAGATATACCGTGTACAATTTCCGATGCTGGAGAAGTAAATTCTTCGATTAATGACGTTAGCGACGAAAATCGAGGGCATTAGTTTCTCAGCAATCCGCGCAAACTTAATGTAACTTGTAATATAGAAAAGCTGCAACCACGGACGGATATTCGCTAAAGGTAGAGTTTACGTCAGCGCGCGGCGTGTCCGTAGCCCGTATTCCCCTAACGAGAGTGGACAATCTCGCGAGAAAGCCTCTCGAGGAAACGTCTCGGCGAGAGTCCGCCCTACCGGGAAACATCGCCAGAGGATCACGGTGTCCCATATAAATAACTACCGATGGTGTGTCTACCAGCGACCGTTTCCCTTCCCCGCGCCAGACGGCCCGGTGTAATGACATGATTGCATACCTTCCACACACGCTCCTTCCATGTTTTCCTTAGCTTAGGTACGCGGCGTTCTTCTACGCGTACGGAGCAGGGCGGAGGAGGAGGCGGAGGAGGAGGAGGTCGTTGAGGAAGGACAACGAGGAGGAGGAGGGGGTGGGGGGAGGTAGTTCGCAGGGGCCTTTCCCTAATAAGATACTGGCACGTAGCAGCGGTTCAAGCACAGCACACGCGAGCATGCACGATCGTATTGCAGGAGGTACCGGCCGAGTAGGCATACCGATACAGAACTTTGTGCCCGGTATAACCGCGAATAAATCCTCTAATCTAATTGATACGGCCGCCGGTATGCACGCTCGCGTTGCTACACGGTAAAATGGTCGTTGTTAAGTAGCCTAGGTCGGGGAGATAGCGAGCTCACCGTTGCCGCGCCGCTGGAAAAACGACGCGGCGGCGGTGGTGGTGGTGGTGGCGGTGGTGGTAGCGGCGGCGGCAGCGCATTATAACGGAAGAAACGTCTCCCGATCCTCGAGATGAGGAATGCTCTCCTCGCGGCTCGGATCGGTTTTTGAAGTGCTTCCGCTGGGAGTGCCTCCCGGTATCTCGGTCGTTGATAAGCCCATTAAATGTCTTCATCTCGGATCACGAGCAGCGCATCAGCGCGTTCGAGTCAAACGAGACTGTGCGTCCGGTGAAATTTCACGAATTCCTTTTTTCGCCCGTTAACGCAAGAAAATGCGGAAAACGTGGGACGATCACCGGTTCCCTTCGCTCGAACCTAACACTCATCCTCGAGGATTCCTCGTGTCGGTCCGCGTTGCGTTTTCCTAGCTTTCCTATCGCCCGGTAAATCGATAACGACGACCGCCGAGGCATTATTGAATAGCGTCGGCATGGTAAACCGGCAAACCGGTTCGCGTCGCGCAAACGATCGCATTCTGTCGCGGCCGATATCGTTTCGAGCAAGCATCATCGGACGCAATATCTGTAACTGTTGCGTAACGTTCCCGATTACGTATGCACAAGTGGCAGGGTATCTTTATGGTTGCGGACACAGCGGACGTAGCCGGTGTAATTCATCGTCTTTGTTGTTTACGCGCGATTTAATGTTCGCACGTTGCTTGTTGTCGAGTACGCGTTATTCTACGGGACCCGGACGCTCAAATAGCGATAGAAGAAACCTAACGTCTCGGGAAAGTTACTAGCCAACCAGTGGATTCCGTTAAACGGATCAGAGATGAAAAGTTTAGTTGTTGGACAGGTGTTTCGGCCGCCTCTCGTTTTCGTTCGTTATAAGTATGCGTAGAATTTATTAGCAGGGGTACTGGGTCGAGTACCTCGAGTTCGACTGTTTCGTTTTCTATGACATACATGGACTTAGCCGTCGATTGAATGGAGCGGGTAAATCTAACGGCAAATAGAGCAACGGAAAGGTAAATGTAGGGGATCGAGTGGTCGTTCGCTAATGATCTTCCGGGCCCCGAAGCCACGCTGCACGATGTCGACCGCGATACAACTGTTTTACGGCTTGCTTTGCCGTTCGTCCGCCCGTCGAAATCAAAAGGAACGAGATCGATTCGGATGAAATAATTTTTTGACGAAGCACTTTGTCGGCCATTTTCGCTGGAATATTTATGCCCGCGTGTAGTATCTTCTAAAGAAATCCAGCGCGACCTTCGTACCACATCGGAGAGAGCATCGTCGAACGATCTCCCGAGCAATTTGCAACCAACGATATAACGATTATTCGTTACTTTTAACGTTTCCTTGTGGGTGGATAAAAGACTTTCATTTTTCGTGACATCGTACATTCGAAGACCATCGAGAGTCGCGCGTCGCGGCTACACGATCGCCAACGAATATCAACTAACGCGTTGAAGGTAGAGGGGAGGCAACTGGAGGGTGTAAGAGAGGCGTCCGATTAGAGTTCTCTGATTCCAGCGGAGACGATCCGATATCGTTGCCAAGAAAAATACCGTCCGAACAAGGAAAGGGGTAAGAGAGAGTAAAGTCTTGGCAAGAGAGCCGGAGGAAAGTGGAAGGAAGGGCCCCCCACGAGCCACGAGCAGGCCCGGCTCTCCGTGTGGTCTCCGCTACGCCTCGCGGCGACCTCATCCCTTCTGCTCGCCACGACCATCCTCCTTCTCTTCCTTCTCGTAGTCTTCTTCTTCTCGCCGGCGCTCTCTCCTCTCCTCGGCAGACATAAATCTCGGTAGGTTGCATTTATACTTAATGTTGCCAATATCCCGCTTGATCCTCCACCACCACCCTCCACCCTCTCTCTCTCTATCTCTCTCCCTTTACCTTCTTTATTAGCCGAGAGACCCACCACCCGGCCGAGTCGAGGAGAAGTACGACACGCTGCTCTTCAGGTTCACCCGGTCAACCCTGGCCAGGGTGAATTTATCGTCCCCCTGGTAATGGATAGCCACGACGCCGTACGTCATCGACGTCTCGTGTAAGATGGTTCAGAGTTCTACGTTAAGATTCTTCGATGATCGAGATTCTGCAACGTGGACAGTTTCCCTCTTGCTTTTTCACGTTTGCCGGGCACATCCGCGAAACAACCCTTTCGAAAACGCGTGTAGAAGCGATTCTCGTGTCTTTCGGGTTCGACCTACGTGCAACGATGGAATTTTAAGCACTCGGAATAGGTTCGAAAATTTAGAATCATTTCGAAACTGTGATTCGAACAGCCCTTAAATACTTTTCCCCGAATAAGTTTGCCGGAATATCGAAGAGCCCGGTCAACAGACGGACTTAATCGTCGCAATCTGCGGAGCAACGTCTCGCTCTCAAATTACACGTAACCTTTAAATCGGCGGAATGATTTAAAGTCTACCGTGAATTTATCGTACGGTCGAGAGTGCAACGTTCATTCCGAGGGTATATGTATGGACGGTGATAATGCTGGAGCACCATCTCGCCGGCGCAACGATGCAGCCCTGAATTGCATTCTAACAGCGCTGTTAGAGGATCAAGCGTGGAGATCACCCAAAGTGGACGAGCACGATCCACGTGAAGGATGAAACTACATCACTGCCAGGTCTCGGCACGAATTCTACACGGCACGTCGACAGTCGGCATGTTCGGTTTGCTTGTGACCTTGAACGACCCTACTGCCACGAGAATTTACTTATCGAACTTCCTTGCAACGGCTGCACAGTTCCTGGTCTGGAAATAGCTGTACACCTGTTCGCCGATCGGATGATCGCTCGCGATAACGCACGATATCATTTTCGAGAATAAACTGTGGATTCGTGGGATAATTGTCCGAACGAGAGTGTTGGAAGATCGAATAGGCTGCAATAGAGGGGGTTAACTGTAGGATGGCGCGAAAACCAAATCGGGTTTCGGTCGCGGTTAGAATCCCTGAGGCGAAAGCGTTCAACTTGTGCGTGGAGGAACAGTGACACGGAGAACGAGGGGTTGTTCTCACGTATGCTCGAAACACGGGAGGAAACAGGAACGGGGGTTTATCGTGGGCGCGGGTGCGCTCTCGCTATCTACGAGCTCGCCAGGGCCGTTTTTCTGTCAATCTCCGCGTGATCCCTGTAATTTCCTGTCTAGAAAACCACGCCGTGGCTTTAATGCTCCATTGTCTCAGCCACGCTCCCTCCCCGCTTCGCTCTGACTGTAGACCGTACTACTCCCAGTTTACTCCCACTATTTTAACTATGGACAGCGGCTCTCATTCCCATTGTCGTTCCCATCGGCGACGAGAACTCGCGGGCCGTCCATTTACACGCTAATTACAGGCGAATATCGAACGAATTACGAGCCACGTTCACCGTCCGCGGTCGACCGATCGTTCCTCCATCGATACGCGTCACGTTGCGCCGCGCTGCTCGCTTCGAAAGCCGCGGTTTTTGCAAACGTCGACCTCGTTTCTACGATGATCCTATCATTGTTTACTACGCAGTACGCTCCAGGAAACGTTTTACGACGTAGGTACGACCGCCAGGCACGTAATAGTTACGGCAATCAACAGAGACATCAGTTTTTAACGCGATCATTGCGAATCAATCTTTCGCGCTGTCTCGACGACTTTGCTCGCTGAGGTTTACAATGTATTCGTCCTGCGTAGCAGGGTTGTACGAATCCTCCAACTCTTGAACCTCCGAATTTCGTACTTTTATTAAATCAAGTTTAATAACACGATTCTTTGATTGCATCTTCTCTCAATACATTAATTGACTAAATTTTCTGATACGTTTAGTGAAATGAACTCTTTTTCTCACGGATTAGCAAAAGTTTTCTTCGAGATGACCTAATAGAATCGCGGTGCGGCATAGCAGCGTCGAACGTATGCAGGGTTGCGTTCGAAGAGAAACAAAGTGGCTGCGGCGCGGCGTAGCGCGGTGAAGAGGCCCAGATAGAGGGTCGACGAAGAAACACGAGGAAAGGGGCAGAGGCATTGTGATGTACAGAGATCGGTCACACGATAGACCCGGTCAAGGACGTGCTCCGCGTCGGGTTCCCAAGAGAGCTACACACCCGTCTGTACGCGTCGTATGTCCGACGACGCCTCCTTCTACTCGCTTTTCGTTCGACGCCCCTTTGCGGCCCGTGGCTCAACTCGTCGTCCCGAAGAATTCGAGAACGTAAATCGGTAGAGTTTCGAGCAATGGAAATCGAGCTTCGAATTTAGAGATTACATTGGGATACATTTTCAGACAGCCATTTTATTAGCTTCAAAGGAACCGAGTATTTCGAGTACCGATACGAATCGTGATCATCTCCGATCGGAAGAACGTTGCAAGTTTAATCGCAGCGTATCGGTCGAAGGTTGGGATTTCCGAATTTAACGATCACCGTACGTACCATGCACCAATCTATTATTATCGTTGGCCATGTTTGTCCTTTATTAGCCCGAGCACCGGAGGCACGATATCGTGATCCGACACCGTCTGAAAATGGTTCGAGTTTGGTGCCGAAGCGGCACGGTTTGCGAAACCGGCAAGATCCTATCGACACCGAAGTCTAGTAAATCGGTGTCACTCGTACCCGTGGCTGCCATTCGTGCTCGCTAATGCAATTAGATAACTGGTGGTGGTAGCACGCGCTCCGCGATCTATAGCGCGGTTAGGGCGGGCATGTTATGTACACTTTCGCTACACAACGCCAGCAACCTCGTCTGACCTCCCCCACTCGTTCTTCTATCTCTCCTCACTCCCACCTCACCCCCAACCGCAGGCCCTCGCCAGTCGATCGTGATCTCGATTTACCTTTGTATCGATTCGGACGCATTACGCGAACGGGACTCTGTCTTTATCGAATTTTAAACTTAAAACTAACACTGTTTAAGAGTGAATTTGGGTCAGTTTCGCGCGACGAGCTTCCAATTTATCTGTATATTTTGATCGATGAAGCTTCTCGATTCCCGGCAAGCTCTTGATCGTTCTAGCTCGTTAAATCCGTCGAACAATGTCGTTTGTCAGAATTTCGAGTGGGTTCGAGCAAGAGGGGCAGAGCGCGGTGGATCGGACGGACGCCGCGCCGCACCGTGCCGCGCCGAAGCAGAAAAATTGTCCGCTCACGAAGTGCTCCCGGAAGTCTCGCGTTCTTCGACGACAGACGAGGTCGAGCAGGACGAGTCGGTTGCAGGTGCACAGGTGCATCCTCCCTAGAGTGGTTGCACGTTCGGCCGGTTCCCCACGGTCTGCGCCTTTCCGTCGCCGGGTCGATCTGACCTCTTGCTTCCTGCAATTTGGTGTTGTTGAAAATCAATGTGCGGTGGCAGGGGCTATCTCGCGGTTCCCATCGGCTCGGTGGCGGCTACGGTGGCCCTCTGCTCCCCCTTGAGAAACTTCGACATCGTTGCAGAGCCCGAAGAAGAGGAAGCCACGGCGTGCAGCCCAATTATGCCACCTCTTATTACGGGCATCCAACTTTTGTTTCAAAATTCTTTTCACAACGTTATATTGCTCCGGAAGTCGTCTCGAACGTTTTCTCCGAACTACCATCTCCATCGAAATCCATATTCTGTGTAACAAATGCTTCAAACTCGTGTTTGTTGAAACGTTTTCAACGGTTCCGTTTATAAAAGGGATGCGGTTGCATTTTTTAAATGCATACGAATGAATTACATTCTGGGTATAGTGACATTTTTTGTATCTCTCTGCATAATACTCGGGGAACGCGTGCCGGTTAAGGTATTCTCTGGTTAGTAATCGCCGTTTTCTCGAATGCGCGAAACTTGGTGTTCGACGATGAGAATTTTCGCGGCGCGTTGGTTCGTCGGCCAAGTGGAAAAGTTTCCACGCGTTCTGTAATCAGCAAGCGGTATCAGCGCTTTTCCCTCGTGCGCGATCGAGCCTGAAAGATACGCGAACAGGCGAGCCCCGAGCACGATGCGACGCGACGGGGAGAAATGGCATAATAAGATCGGTTCGCGGCTGTAACACGCGTTACTCGTATCGCGATGTCGGGAAAACACGGGATGACGACGACGTGGGATCGTCCTTGCGTTTGCTCCCGCGGCCCTCATTGTTCCCCTCCGGTCGACTCGTTTTGCTCGCGGCGAATACTGTGCGCGTGCGATCATCGAAAGTGGCTTATTTTTCTCCAGCCAACCGGCCAAGAACTACATATTTAATCGTTCGATGCCGCCTGGAATGATTCACGGTCTGCCTTTGCGCGTAACGTTCCTTCGAACGCGTCGGCCCGACCCGACGAGAATCGTTTTCGCGAATTTAATTAGTCGTAACCGAACGGTTGGCCAACAGCACCGGAGGTCTGTCGAAAGAAATAGAAATACCGCTGCAAAGAGGATATCCACCTGTTGCGTAAGCACCGGCAGATGGATTTATTGGTCAGGGGAGATTTATCTTGCGTGGTTTGCTCGGCGTCGAGACAACGGCCCCCTGTAAATGGAAATCAATATCAGGCTCGATCGTCGATCCGATCAGCGGACGGAGTGGGCTTTGGGCGCGAAACTTTACGCGTACACGACGTTAACGACGCGCGAGAAATTACGCGCGCGTGTTTTTGGTTAAATGGGTAGCCGTGGCGCGTCCGTCATTAGCTAGGAATTCCCGGCTCGGCATACAAAGGGATTCTCATACGATTTTCCCTCGCGCGTGTGGCTGAAACGAAAACCCGGTCACGAGTAATCGCCGTTATAATCATCATATGCAGGTGTATCGCGGGCATTATCGCGCGACATCGATTTCGCAAGGCGTTCCCAAGGAGAGGCGCGATTGCACACCTCCTCTTTTCGCAATTGTTTTGCGGTTGGCGCTCGAGAAAAGGAAACGATGATGATTCAACGCGACGAACGAAACGGAGAAAAATACCGATTTAAATTAAAAAGAAAACGATTGCGCTGCTCGCGAACCAGCCCATTACGATCCTCGACTTTAACGCGTTCTCTGGTGGAACTGTTCTTGGAACAGATTAGAGGTTAATTATTAATACCACGCGAACTTGTAAATCTACGGATGATCCTCTCAAGTCGATGATTTTTCCACGTAAATTACGTTTCGCTGGCAAGGGCAGTCTCGTTGTACCGGAAGTAACGTAGAAACGTCGGTAACTGCCCAAGAACGGCAGCGAAACGATAAAGATTATGTAGCGCACGATTTGCTGCGTCCTTCGAATTCAGGATGCGTATATCACGCGGTAAATTATTCATACGGGTTAAGCGCGTATCGAGGATTGCGAGGTACTCGAGTCCAAGTGTCCGTACTCGTGCACCGCGCGATGTCATTTCCGAACCTTGAATGAACCGGGCTGTCTGCTCGAATCGGGCTGCCCTTTCTCCGGTCTGGCTGCACTTTGATCCCATAAACTATTTATGCTAATGACAATGCTAATCGTGTGAAGTCAGCACCCAAGACACCATCGTTGCCGGAGCCGGTGCACGACAAGATCTTACCGGGCGTTTCGCGTACAGGGCAGAAAAAGAGACATTCAACGACCGGCCGCTATGCTAATGTTCCACCTCGGCATTAAATTCCCCGTGAAATGTGATTCGAAAAATGCTCCCGTACATTATCGATTCGACGTGTCTCGCGTAACGAGTTCCCGTCTATCCACGAGATTACACGGTCATTAGTGTAATGTACGAACACCCTTCCAACTAAATACATTAGTGCCCGCTTAAGTGTCGCGCGGTTCTGTCCGTTTAACCGTCGCGAGACTCTCCCCTCCAAAGCCTAGAACTGCTCGAGTGAACCACCCAACGGCGCCCGGTACGCTCCATAATATCTTTACTTTTATCGTTATGAAATTGATTTAGTTGACTCGTTAACATTTTTCCCATGAAAATGATATCAAACAAAGTATTTAGACAGCGCGCCCAAAGTATCCACGGCGCGTGCGATTAAATTCCGATTATTTTAAAAGATAAGACCATCGCGTTACGCGTCTACGAGAAACGGAAAATCTGGTTGATCGGAACGCGGCGCAACGAGAAAAGAGGGCAGCCGATTCACGGCTCGCGAGCAGTAATTTCAGATCTTTTTTGTCTCCCCTCTCTTCCCGGATCCGATTGGTTGTTTTGCCGCGCACTGAAAGCGGTATCCTTCATCATTAGTCCTTCCCTGCTCTGCCAGATTGAACAACCTAGTAGGATTCAAGTTTGCTCGGATTGCCGTTTGCGCCTCGTGATCCCGCCCAATCGGCGACAAAAACCGGATGAATTCACCGCGTAACAACGTAACGACAACGATCCCGGCTAATGGCTGTTTCTGTGCGCGCCGAGCACTCGATTCGAGAAATACGTCAAGCGTTCCCATTAATCATCCGATTACTGGCCGCGCTACGCAAGCGCGCGTTTCGGAACCCGGGTCAAAAACCACCCACGATACAATTATATTTCGACAGATTTTTGAAGAAACTAGCCAAGTAAGACAGTTAATTCGAGACGGAATTGTGTCAACTTTGGAACCGCTGTAATTATACGTGAAACGTTTGTCGGTATAAGAAAGGAGATAATTGGACGTCCTGTTTGCGGTGGGACACCTTGTATATTATGTGTTATCGTCGGTTGGCAGGTCGAGAGTGCGAGAACGATGGAACAGGAATGGTATCCAATTTGCCGCGATCGTTGGCTGTAAATCTTCAGGTTCGCATAGATACAGGTTGACTGCCAATTTCAGATAGAGACGTAACGCGAAAGGGCCCTGCATCGAGCACGTATCTTCCGTTTCGCCCATCGTTGCGACGCGACGCGGGACAGACTTCCTCTCTTGTTTCGCTCGGAAGCTGCTGAAATCGGTCCACGCGTCGGTCTCCGGTCTCCAGTCTCGCCTGTTATAGGGCTGCTGATCCGAGAAACGATTTCTCGGTCTGCGGAGCCGGCGCGCAGACCAGAAAGTCATACGGTCGCCGATCAAGCTGCACGACTTTGCACCGCTCGCCTTGCATCCCATACCGAATAAATTATCGTTCGTACGTCGGCTGTCGGCGGTGCACGTTCGAACGGGCGGACTTGTCGCTGCCGCGGCGCAGGCCCGCCCAATGAGACGGAAACTGGTCTGGCTTCCGTGACGATCGTGACGGGCAACGGGGCCCGCCAGAACACGACCTCTTCGGTGCGTACGTCCGGTCTGCGATTATTCCAAATAGAACAAATTAAAGTTACCGATACAAAGGTGAGAGTAAATAGAGCCGCGCGGACAATATGGCCCGTTCGCGATCCAAGCCAGGGAAAAGGTTAAACCACCGTGTTGCACTGGCTGATAGCGCTCGTTGCTCTCGCGTCTACTCGATCGAACTTGAACAATGCACCGCGTTCGTGTTCCGCCCGTAACGATATTACGATTGTCCCACGGATTATAGTTCAAACGATGGCCAAACCCTCCGAATCGTGACGGTCGGAGCGCGACGCGGATTTCTGAATGCGAATCGTTCACCGGAGGATGCAACTACCGGGTAGGGGGAGGTGGGCTCTATTGGAACCACTTTCTGAACTCGCTTGGTCTTCCTCTTGTTGCGCCTGTCCGCGGACAGACTAACAAAACGGAGAAAGAGAACCTCGGCGATGGTGTTTTCGCTGTGTATTTACGGAAATTACGGAGCCCGCGGGCTGCTACTTTTCTGCCGACAGTGATTCGTATACTACAACAGCCGCTGGGGCAACGATTACAGTTCTCTTGCACTTCTAAGAACCGTTGTCCTTAAGGTCTCGAGACCTTCGGCTCTGTACTCGGTCTTCCTCTTATCTCGCCACGGACCCAGCCCTGCTGCAACCTTCACCGAGCATCGCTTCCTCAAAAGACGATAGTTAAGCCGCGAACAATGTTGACCAGCGAACATCGCGAGACATTTCGCTGCAACGTCCCCGCGGCGATTACACCGATCGTTTACATCCGACCGAGGCGAAATTGCCCGCTCGTAAATTTATCTACTTTGTTAAGCTGATTATCCAACTATACGTATTATTCCGCGATTTTATTACTGGGTCATCCAACGACGACCCACTACCGATCGACGACTCTTTTCCTTCGCCACGAAACATGATTTTCTAAATCGTCGCTTTTGGAAATTCGAAAGGGAAAAATCTGCGTCCGTTACCGGTCATCGGATTGAGTTATAACTCAGCCACCGACTGGTTCCACCAACCTGAAAACCTGAGTCCCGCGTACTTGAAACACCTTAAACGGACGATCCTTAAATGGCCGGCTGGATATGGGTCGCGAGAAACGTTGAATTGTCAACGGGGCTCGTTAGGCGAATCTCGACGAACGCGTTAAATGGCCGGTCGTTCTTTGATTTTCTCCACTAAATAGAGAACGCCAACGCGATATTTCACCGCTGCCAACCAAATTTTTCCCGACGTCGCGGGAACGCCGCTAATAACCGCTCGAACAGCTTATTTACATGATATATCGGACCGACTACTATTTCCCATTCGAATGCCCGCTGTTAAATCGGATTCCGCACAGTAGCGTATGATCGCACGATTCGCAGAAATTTTCTGAAAAAAATATTTTCGGTTGCGGGGGTTGATTACAATCATTTTTGGTGAATAGACATACTCCCGAAATCCTACGCATTTTCGAGAAAAAAATTCTCAACCGAGAATATAATGTGTGGCCAGAAATGTTTATGTAATTTAATTTTCTGTTTCACTTCCTCTTGTGTTAATTTCTGTAACCTGTTTGTAATGTTGCGAGTGAAACGAAAGTGGTAATGGGACTCTAGAGGCCCAGAAAAATACTCGTATACCTCGTCTGTGATTCTATTCCTCGTTTTTATCACTTTATGTATAGGTGTAGTTCAATTATTCGGTATATTTGATTTTCCAACTTTGCCCCAGTTCTGAAGGTGTCGGATAATCGGAATTTTACCGTAGTAAGTTTGGAGGTTTTGGGCATGAATTCAATACGTTGGAGCCCTTCCCAGGGCTAGTGGCGAGCGTCAGTAATTAGCTGTACCGTTAGAGATACCGACGCACTTGTCGGACGTTAGGTGAGCGAGCAACGCCGATTGCGAGATAACGAGCCTCTGAAATGGCTCGGAATACGCCTATAGGATGTGCGTGTGCATCGGGAGGAGCACGAGGGTACCGGTAGATGTTGCGTTTATCGTGCGGAGTCTCGATCGTCCCGAAGCTCCATCGGAGATCCACGACAGGTAGGATCAGGGTTCGGTCGGCGGAATTTCAGGTCGCCATGCGCGATAAGGCCAGATTGCATATCTCGAGCAGAGTGTTGCAGCAACTAGACTCTAGAAACGGGAACGAGCCGCATCCGCTCGGTAAAGGCGCGGCAACGTACGAACAAACCTTAAAGCCCGGAAGAAGGTTCGTCGGAGCGAACGTACACCAGTCGAGGCAGTGTATTCAATGCCATCGATAATAAAATCATGCCAGCAACTGTTGCCGCGCTGGTGTGAGTGCCAAGGGTCGTACAGCACGCTGAGCGTGTGCCCGATCCGTCGAGGCTCGTGGAGCAGCTGCGCGAATCATCGTCATTAGGGCCTCCGCTACGTTCGCCTCGGGCTAATGACTGTATTGGACCTACAAGGTACCGTCGTTAGAACGACCAGACCTCTGCTTGTCTTTCGCCAGCGAGCGAGCGTTTCCCTATTTTTACCAAATTTTGCATAGAAAGGAACGCCTAGAGGATTGCGGTGGCCAACAAATTTTCGATAATCGCTTGTAGCTTTTACGATCAAGCTTCCCCCCCTACTTGTTTGTGTCTAGTGTAACAGGAAATGTCAAAGAAAAATAATTTGGATACCTTTACGCTGCATTTTCGCGAAAAGATGTGCAAATTTTTCTCCGCGGATAGGAAATATAATAATAACTGAAAGGCAATGAGTTGCAGATCGCGGACGGAAGAGTAGGATAACGGCCGACGACATGCTGTTGCTGACACGCAATAGCTGAGACGACTGGAATGCATATACCCGTTGACAGCGATTGTCATGTGTCAACGACCGAGAACCATGACGCATTTTTTAATTCAACGCTAGATACTCGAAGGTATTTGCATCGTAAACAGCCGACTTTTAGAAATTGTAACTGAGTAGCTAGGATCAATATTGGAACTTTCATTTTGATAATCGCTGGATAATTTGCTCTTTGTCTAAACATTTTCAGCGGTGCGACTCGTTGGTAATAATTAGACACGATCGCGCAATTATCTGCTTTCTTGTTCGCGTGTCTAGAGACTTAGCGCCGCTAGTATCTTGGAAGGAATTCCATAGCGGAACAACGCCGAGCAAATAAAAGTTGCCCGAGCGAACGAGTCTCGCCGAATTACGAGCCGATCGTAGCTGTCGGGGCAACCCTGACCTGGGCTCACCGGTAGCGCTCTCGCTTTCGATCTTTTCGTCGGTTGATGCACCCGCAACGATAGATCCTGCTCCTCGAACGGCGAACGGTGCGCTTTGCATTTTCGCTAAACGAACTTTGCGGATTCCGTGCAATTGGTTCCGAGTAACTGGTTCGTGCGGTTAATCGAGGTTCGTTCGATAGTACAGAGATTCCGGGCATTGTACTCGTAAGAATTAGGGATCGTAAAAATGTACTTGGAGCCTTGGAGTGTACACGGAATGAACCTAGTTGCCTAAATGCTTAGCGTCGCGACAGAGCTACAAAAACGACTTATTTGTATGGATTAGAGTCTTGTCCCCTGTAAGGATCAGGTGTAAATAAACGGGAACCGGTGCCGTTTCAGAGGTTAGCAGCCGCACTCCTCGAGGGTCTGCGAGTCTCCGTCCCCCGGGGCAAGGACGTCCAGAGTTCCCTCGCCTCGTTCAACATCTGCCCGATCGTTGCTCGCAGGTCCCATTCGCTGACAAGCACCTGAACACCACCGGCCAGCAAACGCAACGGCCTGTTGCTTTCCAAAGAATTCGCGCATTCCGCTACCCGAGCGGCATTGCCACCAACAAAAGCAACTCGATCGAACGACTAATACTATCCTCTTGGCTATCTCGGCTCGTTCTCGCGTCGTTTCCCACCGTGTGCTTTCCTGCTAACATTCGATGTGGCGGATGCGCCGGCAGAATTACGAGTAACGCGATACAACCCTCGTATATAGGAGCCCCGTTGCCCCTGGGAGAAAAGAAAAACTGCTTCGCGACGGGGTCGCTCGGGTCGTTCGATGGACGTTTCATTTCGCGCAAGTTATTCTTTTTGTTTCCTTTTTATCAGGCTACCGGTCCTCCTACCGGATCATTAGCAGCACGATTAAAACGTCATGCATGTATACGCGTTTATAGAGATAGGTCCGCAAAGTAAAATGTAGACTCTACGAAGGATCGACATCGACGCGTATCGATAAAGTTTATCGATATCGCTGATACTGTCAACGAGTCGGGTGATCTGTAACGCGAGAGACACAAGGAAACGGCTTATCTATCGATAGTAGCTCGTCATCTGGTACAACTCTCGTTTCGAATAAGACTTTCGACCGGACACTGCACTTTCTCCACGTCTCGATAAGAGACGAAAAGTAATCGTAATAGAATACTTGACGATTGGGTTACCGATTGGGTTTCAACGGGCCAACAAACCGGATCGTTTCTTTCGTCGATCTGAGTCGATTTATCCTCGTAGCCTCCAGCAAACCACCAATGAAAGCCGAAGACGCGCGAACGTGACGCGTTCGATTTTCGCGTGAAATGCACGGTCGTCGCAGGAAGCCTGATATACCGTGCAATTAAAAATTCAAGGCTGGACACGATTCCCGATAATACCTTTGGATTAATCACGCTCGTAAAACGCGAATCACGCGTGAAACAATCGTCGGAATCCGTAGTTTCGCGCGTTAAGATGTTTCCTTGACCTCTCCCGCCTCGAGAGTCTGTTTCGCAGCGCATGCAGACCGGACACTCGGGAAATTACGAGTAACGCGATATATCCGCACTTCGTTGTGGCTGTTGGGAAATAAAGCGACGGTGCAACGCGGACAACTGGCACTGACAAGGTCTCCGAAGTGCATTCTACGGCGTACCGCGCCGTCTCGTACGATCCGTCCTGTTCGCATTTTATTCCCTGAAAATATCTGGCCCGGCCGAGACAAACGGACCGTTCGTCCGACAATGGCTCGATATAATCGGTAAGGGTGCGTGGGTGGTCCGAAATTCAGACTCGAGCCGTTAAGAACGGTCCCGAAACGGTTCGACTGACCTGTACCTCAACTAACACTGATCAAACGTGTATTCTTTGACATTTTGTAATAACTGAGAAAGGATAAGTTTTCCCGATTTCTACATTTCGTATTCGGCAGCCTGCAAATCGGGATTGTAGTATCTATTAAGCAGATATCGAACCGATACTCTCTTCGCGCGTGTGTCGCTCAAGGACCAAGCAGAAACTATTAAGAAACTCCCACGTTGGCCGTTTGTTACACTGTGTCAGACAGAGTTGCATCAAATATTTACAAGGTCCCATGCTTCTTCTAAAGCCACGTTACAAGTTCTTGTTCGCAACAACGCGTTCCTTGATTTAATTCTTAACGTAAATAATGCCTGTTGTGTGGCAAAACGAGCACCAATCTCGCTAGATTCTATTCTCTTGAGACGGTTCACGTCCGCGCATGTGCGTCGATATCTTTTCTTTAGTTTTAACCAGCGTGACCCTTTTTCGAACCTGTCGATAGCTTGAAATTTGTCGATGCTTGGACCTCAGTGTCTCGAATCGACGATCGCATTTTTTCGCCAGAAACTGCTTCCGTTACGCAATCCTACCGAAGCAAGAAATTTGTTTTCTCTCTAAAGAGAAATAAGCTAGCATTCGACGGAGGGGACGTTACGAAACGCAGCCACCGTGTCACGTTCGACACTGTCGGTCGAGATAAACAGATCTCGGTTACTTATTCATGTATACGCGCGTATGCTTGACCGAACAAAGATTATACAATGTCGTGACATAAGATTCAGCCGAGTGACTCAGTCGAGGCGTGAACGGGGGATGTTGATTGAGCGGTAAGATCACTCGAGTGCGAATTTATCGAACCTTTCCAGCGTCCAACGGGGGAATTAGCGCCTTCTCCGCGAGCGCCTGCCTAAAATAAACCGTTTATGCTAATGGACAGGCGCCGGATAAATCATTTCCACTTCGTCTTCTCGGCAGCTCTTTGAAATTGCTGATAATTTCGACGCGAGGCGCGCAGCTACTGGTCGACCGATCGAGCGCAACGATGCGTGCTACCGATAAACGTTCGTTCCCGCGTATGCCCGATCGTGCCTCTTAATCGTCGTTTCCCGAGGCGATGCCGGTGCAAATTCGGTAACACCTTGGATCGAATTGGGAAAAATTCAAATTCGTGCGTCAGTTGTTCGTGTACCCGGAGGTGAAAACGTCGAGCCGATTCAACGATACTTTAGCGAGTTAACGATACTTGGGGAATCGAAAGCGCATTAATGAACTGGGAAAAAAGTGGGCTAATTGAAAAATCGAGGCGGAACGGCATATAATTGCATATTTGCGTATAGAAAGGAGAGCCGGAATCGGTTGGGATATTCCGTAGGTCGCGTTGCTTGCGGAGCAATGTTTCTCGAAATCGCTTCGACGGGAAGCCCTTCTGGTTGGCTTCGCGCGCGCACGTATTCCCGGGAATCGTAATTAATGGATCCTCGCGGCACGTTCTTCGTTCGCCATTTCCACCTGCTCGGTCCGGCGTTTAACATAAAAGTCTTCATTTGCAGTGTCGTGATCGCGAGCGAGACAACCGCGACACGGTCCACCGTGGACGGTGCAATAAATTAACCGCGAGAGGGCCGCGGGCGATCGACCAAGATCCCCTTCCAGCCCTCCTTTAACTGTACACGCCAATTAATCCAAGTACCGGGAACCTGGTAATAGCGTATCTCTCCTTACTTTTCGCTCTGCTGTTCTCCTCGAGGTATAAGCGAGACTCGCTAATCTCCGACGCCTTTCTCGTCCCTTTCTCGGTCTTGTCTGTTTCCTCGGACAAATTCCCATCGTTGCGGATCGAGAGCTTCGGAGAAGTCCTTGGTCTCCTCGACAGAGAGACTTTACCGTGGTCTCTTCTTCCGCGGCCAAGTTTCGCGCGAAACTTGCGCGCACGTTTAATTTAATATTTTACGTGCACGCTCTGCATCGATAGCACTAACGAGCGAGACTCGTTCGACGGTCACTCGCGGCGAGAATCGCGGTTACTAAAAAGAAAAACTAATGCATCGTTCGTTGTGCTATTTCTCAATTACGTATTTAAAGTCGTTGCGTTATCGAGATGCCTCGCTTCTCGCGGAAATTTTCTGGCGTCCGTCATTTTCTGGTACACGCGTTTCATCGATTCTTGCGGACGCGATGCAGCGTCGCTAGGCATCGCATAATAATATAAACGCGGACCCATCCTCCTTCCGCTCGTAGAATTTGTAAGTTTAACAGTATCGTGACGCTGCGAGCGAGGCTATGCCGTTGTTAAACACGAGATCGCATTGGATCTTGCATGTAACCGCGTTGCACAGTGCATCGCATTAAAACGAGTCTCGAGGCGGTCGGCGGTTGCCTCCTCCGCATCTTTAATCCTCCGTGCAACGTCTTAAAGCTCGTCCCCGTACGCTTCCGCGTATCATTTTCACACCGAAGCACGCGCCAGCTCGCCGTTTAACCGGACATAACGATTTAATAACGATCGGCCATTCGTTCCTCTTCTCCGCTCTCGTCTTCCCTAGATCGATTCGCGATGCTCGATAGAGATGAACATTTAGTTCCCTCCAAGCAGTTCAATTTGGCAGTTTGTTCGATCTACCTAGCCATTGATATCTTCAGATCTTGTACTAAGCATATACATTGGCTTGTAAAAGTGCATTTTTGACCGAGAGTTTGGAAAATGTCTGAACGTTTGAGAGTTTAAACGATAACTTTCCGTCTAAAAGATAGGCTCCATCGTGGTAGGTTCTTTGAGAATTTGAAAGTTGAGATCGTGTAAGGTCGTCAGAGGGGTGGCTGGCCTCGAATCGTCGCGTCGCGCCGGTTGTATTTTCGAAAGGATCGGCAGCAAGCTCGGAAGGGCCGCTATTCGTCCACGTTTCCGGCGCGGCTCGCCGAGGGTGATGGCTGATAAACACGGACAGGTCCTGACGCGTACCTACGTGTCGGCTACTCGGACGTGGTCACGCGAGGAGCTGCAGCCTTTTTCCTTTTCGTCCCTACCCCCTTCTTCGACGAGCCGGTCGGTCGTTGGTCTCTTCCGCGAGCCGATTTAGACGTCTCGGCTCAAACAGATTCCTATCAAAGCTAGATCCTACAAATTTTCGGTCGATTGCAATCGTCATTAGTGCCCTTTGTTTCACGCACAAATTGAAATTCCTTAGAGATGACCGTTTTTAAAATTTCGTTTAAAACTTTTAACACACGATACTATTTTAGCGCCGTTTAACTTCACGACTATTCTTATAGTATACGTACAATGAATTTTACTATATTCGCTTCTATCCTTGTTATTTATTTTCTGAGAAAAATATATAGTCTCTCTTGCCTACCATGACTGGTCATCTGACCGGTTGAATGATTTGTAGATTTTTGAAAAAAACTGGACAAAGTTTGGTATCAAATTTTGATTAGCTTTCGATGTAAATAGGAGATACATGTATAGCAAAGATGAAAGGAGAGAATTTTCAGTTTCCACTGTCTTAGAACAGTCTAACAACGCGTATTAAAAATACTTGAAATTTAGACGTGTGCAGTTCCGAAACTATTAATGTTTTATTAATTATTGGACCATTGTTAGAAGCGGCAAAGTCTCCCCTTTAAAATGGCTTTTGGTTTTTGTCGATCCGACTTTCCGTTTTCGAGATATCGTAATTTATGTAAAGGGGTAATTTTTCTTAATTCGACTATCGCTGTCTCCGTCTAACGCGTCGCGTCGGACCTCTTCCTCGCACGTTGACCCACTAACCGAGTGACCGAGTGACGTAGTGTGCGAGTCACGTGCGGTCAACGACCTTGACAAGGCCGTAGTAAAAAAGTAAACAAACGCTTCGGACTCTTATATCTCCGGAACTAGCCACCGCATCGACTTAAAATTAAAATCGCTATATCTTCGGAACTAATGAAGCTATCGACTTGTTCGAAAAATGTCGTTTGACCGGTCATGGTAGGAATGGGTATACACGAAGTGCCGGTAGGTTTAGTGTTAACAGAATCTGTTATATGTAGTTATACGTTAAATGTTCTGCGAATTAATATCGCTATCGGGAAAGACAGGGTCGATCTCGAAATTCTTGAGAGATTCAAGCCGTCGATACCTAATAAACACGGAAATGATTTCACCGCCGCGAACAAGTTCCCATGAGTATCTCGAACGGTTCCGTAGCTTGGCGCAATAACCAATAATCGTGGACTGTGACCGCAGAAAGTGTCCATCTTAGAATCGAGGCAGAGCAGAGAGGACCTGCAGGGCAAAATACTCCCTTCCTTCTTCTTTTCCGTAATTCTTCGATTTCCTAGGATCGATTCTCGTCGAGCCGGGCAGCGTGAGATCTCGACCGTCGGCGCTGTCTTTACGACGATAACGACGAAGATGATGGCGCTGTTAGATCGACGATGATTAGTTCCTGAGCAGGGCTCGATCGATAGTACGCTGTCCGCGCAATCCACGATCCGTGATAATCGAATGGTCCCCGCGGATCTACTTTCTCTTTCGCGACGTCGATCGCGCGTACTGCACTTTTTGAAAATTATTCCGGCGATTGTTGGTCGCTGCAGCCAAGTTTGTCCGACCGTAAGATCGTTTTCCTCGAGTTCTCGCGACGTTACGATGATTTACGATCGAGGAACGCTGGCAGCGAGATGCTAACGACGAAGCCGAGGACAATTCTCGGAGCATCGATAGTGCTAATTACATCGCATGTTCCTGGCGTCGATCATTGGATTCGATAAAATGTTTAAGGTCGCGTAATAACGGCATTAAGATAGAAATTGGACGATAAAAGAGTCGTAATCCGATGGTCGGAGATCTAATTGGCCCGGACTGACGGCCAGTACGAATCCGTTGTACTAGGATCAGACGGCGGGGCAGCTTCTCGTCTCTTGGAGAGGCTCCCCCGGCGAATCTCCTCCACTTGTTACGACGTGGATGATCGTAGCGGCCGGTAAATTGCGTATTTACTCGGCCGTATTCCCGGTGGAGGGTAAAGCGCGAGCGTGCGGCGGCGGTCAATAAAATAACATTGATATTTCCCTATACGGGCCACGGCCTACCTACGACGCCTCGTTAGAACGGTTGTTTATCGTCGTTATTATTACGTACCACGTGCATTATGCCTGGTACCGGCTGATTATATACCTACAGGTGGTTGCAAAATGATTGCCCGCTGCCGGACGATCGCGAAAGGATCTCTGGGCTCGAGCCGTACCGGGGAGAACGTGGAAAGGGAGGATGATGAGTATCGAGAACTATGAGCATGATTCCGTGCTCGTAGACGCGTTGTACGATATGACTTTTGCGATACCTGGCATCTATCGATCCGGCGATCTACCGGACACGATCCTAACCGACGTTTAGGATAGCTCTCTCTCTCTCTATTCGGTGGTTTCCCTTAGATAGCTTCCCTCTTCGCGATCCTCCTTTTCTCGACGATTTCGTTTCTTTCCTTCGGCTGGACGACGATCAAAGTATAGGAAGCTGGTAGCAGTTAAACGAGCACCTACGTCGACCTACGGAGATCGCGAGTCTTCCAAGCTAATATTTTATCCACCCACGATCGGTCTGCTGGAATTATTTTTGTCGCGAGAACCGAGTCTCAATGATACCGAGGCCATGTACATGTATAAGTACTCGATAGGAAGTACAATAACTGTTCCGAACGATTATTTAAGGATTCGGCACAGAGGCCGCAACGCAGAAACGATCGACGCGCGAGCGCGAACGCGATCCCGCGGCGCGGGCGTTATCGAGGGCCTCGTTAATTCGAATCTACGCGTCGCGTAAGTGCGGAAGTTGGATTTTTTCCTCGTTAGTTTTCCCTCGGATTGAACGCGCGTCCGGCTGAAATACGGACAACTTCGAGTTCCATTGCGGATCCTGGCCAGAGTGTTATTTACGAGACTGGCCGCGGATCTAGCCTTAAGTTTCTCGTAACTCTTACAAGGCACGCAGCGGCGTCGTTCCGATAATGTTCCCCCTTTCCTTTTACATGCCGTAAAGTCGATAACGTCTGTCGCGGCTGACGTTTTCATTAATTTTTAGCCTCTTAAGCCTCTTTCTCTGATTTTTCGTCGGCTCGGTTCGATCGCGGCTTTCGATTCCTCGGTTTCTCCGTTGTCGCGAGCTAGCGGTTGCAGGCGTGTTCGGGCTCGATCGCGGCAAGTTATCGCGACCAAAGTATATTCGCGTTGAAATACACTTTGCGCTTAGAGGCTCGGCAGCGTGGTTTCGCGACAGCCGCTTACCCCGTAACGAGCTATAAAATCTGCGTTCGAGGCTGTTTTACCTTGCGTCGACTCGCTGTTTAACACCGACGATTTTTCCACTTCTTAACGAAGGCTTCTTAATCTACGGCCAATTGCACTCCCCGCGCGGTATTACGTTTCAGTAATAGAGTGGTCGAAGAAGCTGTAACTTTGTGCTCTTTATCGCGAATAAAAAGACGTTTCGAGAAATGCAACTCGCGAACGCTCCAGACCGATTCGAGGGAACAAGGTAGCTCGGTTTAACTATGTGCTCAGCTTCCTTCTGACCCGTCAGTTTCCCTTTAATCCTTTAACGTTGCATTTTCGACGTCGTAAACTTTCGTCGCTTCCTTGCGATCGCAGGATGAAATCCGCGAGGCCCCGGAGGAGACCGCGAACACGCTGACGTTCCCTGATAACTCTGCACGCCTTCGCAGAGAAAAAAGCCCGCGGTCGTAAAACGCGACAAGAGCACCGACGTTCCTGGACGAACGTAAAAAATTCGCCGCGGAAATAAAAACCGGCCGTAATTATGTTTACGAGCAGCGGCTGCGACAATAACCGCGGGAAAAGTGAGCCACAGCGGCGGAGGATGGTCAGACGCGAGGCGTTTCGACGCTGTCTCGTTTCCTTGGTCGATGGTTGCTCGACGCTACGCTCGGGACGATAAAAATTCCAACGTTGGGAAAACTGCATCGCGAGCGATGATTTACGGATCCGTTTGTACCCTTGAGAAACGACCGTACGAAGATCGGGGATGATTCAGGGCTGAAATTAATGGGCCAAGAGAGATCGTTTTGTCGAGGGATCGATACACGCGATTCGAAGAACGACTCGTAACGCCAATTCGGTGTTTTATTGCGATCGTTACTGGCTGTGCGCGACCCTGAACGAAACCTTCGGAAGTAAGGCGATGGACGCGTCGAGATCGATTCTCTTTGTTGCGCGTTCTTTCGATCGAAATTCCGAGCAAACGAGATTACCGATTAGGTGCTAGCGTCAGAGACAAGATATACGAGCTGACCTTACACCTTATGAACTTTCGTGGCCCAAATTTACCGTCATACCGACCTAAAAATTAAGAGGTGATTTTGGCGTCCTCTTCTCATGGATGACGGTCAGTTGAGAAACTCACTGAATTAGTATGATAGGCAAACAGACTAGCGTGTAAATGCATATGAGTTGAGAAGTACGAATTATTCGCGATTCTTTGACTACAGCAAATAATATGAGCTAATGGCTGCGTTCTGCTTATAGTTTCACATACGCTCTTCAGAAACTATTCCATTTGTCGTAACAATCGCAAAAGTATTTCATTGTGTGCTAAATTTCCACTAAAATTCAGATGCACTCGTCGAATACGACTCTTCAAAAATCTACCAACTCACGTATACGCATAGAGTTGAAGTGTGGCTTTCCTTTCTGTTATTTTTATCTCGATCATTTTCCTTCGAGCTTAATGAGCACCGTTTTGTCTCGTTTCTTCGTTTACACCCGACGAATCCACGCTAATCGATTCTACGCTAGCCGCGAGCACGGGTGTCGCGAAACGTGTCATAAACCGGCAGATAATAACGAGCGCGAGCGTAATAACGATCGGTGGACCATTGTTCGCGGCTGTTAAGGTGCCTTGAATGTAGTGCGTTCGCGTGGACTCAACGAGCCATTGCGAGGAGCGCACGCGTTACGCTTCTCGCCAATTTTAATAATCGGTAATGTTAGTTGTGGCATTCACGCGCCCCGCAAACTGTGCGTCTTCGTCTTTTTTTTTGCACGCGAGTACGCGCGCGTGTCTGTTCTTCCTCCGCCAAACGCTAGCGTTCGTTAAAGTCTTAATGTCGAACCACGCGATAACGACACGCTTCGAAGCTTCGTAACATTCGACCCGTGAACGCTTACGTTGATGAGGAGGCTCGTGTTGTTTTTCGAATATGGCGTAAATGTGGAAAAATAGCAACGTTGGGGCTCGATAAGCGATGGAAAAAATGTTCCTATATCTTCCAGGTTATAGAAAAAATCGATGTTTAAATTGATCTTGGAGCACAAAACTGATGAGAAACACAGTTCGATTTTGGTAACATATATTTAATTATTTGTGACATTTATTTTGGCGTGCATCGTATCGGTCCGGATTTATCGATCGCGCGAATGCATTATCGCGACGATCGATCCAGGCGAAAATTTCGAGAAACTACTTGGGTGGAGGAAGAACGAACACCGTGGCTTCCACCGAAAATCATTTGCAACGCGGCGTGACAGCCTATCATCCTGAAACCGCAATCCCAGTTATTGTACACCCGCGTACCAGTACGGATGGGTCGGTGGACTCGGCTCTGTGGCCACGCCAACCATTATCCACGTCCGGTCAAGTGTTTCGAAACTACGATCGCGAACCCCGCGTCCAATTCACGCCAAACACCATCAACATTTAAATTCGACGCCTTTGTAATTACCGGATTACTTTCTTCGCGTTCCTCGCGTTCCTCTCTCCGAAGGCTTCCAATATTAGCTCGAACTGGTTGGAATCGGCTTCCTGGTCAAACATTCTTGCAAACATCGAGTAATAGGATTATCTTGGGAGGTCGATTATCGACAATTTTCTCCGTATTATGGAATCGTGTCAGCATTGGGCCAGCCAAGAACGTTTCGACGTTGCGCGTCCGAATTATGTCGGAAGCAACGCAGTGGAGGCGTTTAAAACTCTCACGCGTTTCTTGTGCGCATTGTGGTTTCGAGTATGCTTAGTGAGAAACGCGAACAAATCACGGCCCGTTCTGCGATTAATTTTTTTTAGAGATAGAAACGCTCCTCGTGCCGTATTTCATTTGATTCGAAGAGAGGCAACGCGTTCGTTGGAGAGGAAACCTAACCAGCACCGACGAGTACCAGATTTTCGCCAGTCGCCATGCTTTCTACCTCGCGGATGCAGCATTTTCGAACAATTTGCGACAATACGATGCGCTCTGGTTCGTGGAACCGGCACGGAAGATACGAAGCAACTCGAAAACACGTTATCCTTGTACACGTTGTCAACTTCGAATTAAAACAATTTTTATTTAGACGATAGAATATTAAAATAGAAAGGAGTATAGTATTTTTTATTTTGTTTCTTATTATAATGAATAATAAAATTATTACGACAGAGATCCTGTCGTAGAACCCGATCTTATGGACAGTTACGTTTTCAATATTGGATTGTATTTGTTATTGGATAAATCGGTGGACGGTAGGAAAAATATTTTCAGTCCCTCGTTACACTTTGTGTACCCATAATTGCGAGTATTATTTAACGTCACGGTCGCAGAATCACGTTTAAGCCGAAGGAGAGAAAAATGATTGTGGTCAACGATCGATTTCCGGCACGTAGTCTCGGCCGCGCGTAATCGCCTAATTATTAATCCCCTTACGGAGACCGGGCGGGATTTATCGCGACAATTAATGGCACCGGGGGTTTTATGATAAGCAGCCACATGTGGCCGAGCGGACTCGTGCGAAATTGCGTTGTGACAACTTTTTATCCTGTCGTGAAATAGTGCAGGATAATTGTATCAAGTGCACGGGCCGGGGGGCGCAACGGAGAAAATTTGCGGAAGGAATAGTATGTTACGAGATACATACATAATAAGTAAACAAATACTTGTGCATGTTCTGGCAACTCTAAATAGAAACACATGGCGGCAGAATCTGCAGCACGATAGCTTTTGCAACGAATAATGAATAATTAGTTAGGAAACTAGATTTTACGCTTCCTGTATGTGCATCAATTTTGTTGCAGACAAGTAAGTGACGATACAAATTTGTGACAAACCATTTGCTATAATATCGAGTTCCATCGATCCGTTGATATTATAAAATACCTTGCACGTAACACGTTCTTCTAGAATAAAGAGAATATCGAATCTAGCTCGGAACAGGTGCAATTACGTGCTGTTTATGTCATTCGTAATTTACCCGAGCAGTGGTCAATGCCAATCTATATGGAAATTCGTCGAAGCTTGCACGAAACGACGGTAAGCACGGAGGAAAGCTCGACGTGCGAATCGATCAACGTTTATTTGCCGATCTTTCTTCTCGTTTTCGTGCGTTGATTGGCACCGACGCAGAATTTAACGCTGAATCGAAGGATGATGATGCTACTGCAATATAGTTTTGCGCGAAAGAAAAGAGAAAAGGAAGGCGAGGTCGAAAAAACGAAAATGAAAGGTTCATCGTGAAACGCAGAACGTCGCTCGAGCCCGCGATTGGTTCACGGCGCATTGCTAACCTGTTTGTTGGCCAATAAAATGGCTATCGTTCGAAGATTTACTAGATTTATAGACCGGTCACACAGCGGTCCGCGGACGCACTACCACGCAGATCGGTCGATGTCTGCGATCTTACGAGATTCTAAAACCCACGAAGCGTTTAGCAAACATTTAACTATTATAGACAACTACCCACCGTCCACGGAAAATTAGAACGCGTTGAATTAACAGTCGTAGAAAAACTTTACACACAGTAGAGATTCCTGAAATTTAACCTGGAATAAAAACTTCGACAATAGACATGTATTTCGAGACGATTGGAATAGGCGAAGCGATCTTGATGTATACAGGGTGTTTGGCCAACCCTGGGAAAAATTTTAATGAGAGACTCTGGAGGATAAAATAAGACGAAAATCAAGAATATCAATTTGTTGATTGCGGCTTCGTTAAAAAGTTATTAACAAAATTAGATTAAAAAATTTCAAATGATTCTGGAAAAATTATATTCGGTTGTGGGGATCAATTACAATCATTTTTGGTGAATAGACATACCCCCGAAATCCTATGCACATTCGAGAAAAAAATTCCTTATCGAAAATCTAATGTCTGACCAAAACTGTCTGTTACCCTGAAAATTGAAAAGTTTCAAATCATAATGAAAAAATTATTTTCGGTTCCGGGGGTCAATTGCAATCATTTTTGGTGAATACACATACCCCCTAAATCCTACATACTTTCGAGAAAAAAATTCTTTACCGAAAATATACTGTGTGGCCGGAAATGTTTCTATAACTTTTTAACGAAGCCTCAATCAACAAATTAGTATCCTTAATTTTCGTTTTATTTTGACCACTAGAATCTTCCATTAAAATTTTTCCCACGAATGGCCGAACACCCTGTGTAATTAGCAAAAGAATTTCATATTTGCATTAGATTCATCGTACCGATACTCTGCTATGTTTGATTCTTTGGTATATATCCGGACACTACTGTAATATACTATCAACAAACATTTCACAATCATAAAACTTATACGATGGAATTGCATCGATCTCAGGAATAAATGGTAACGACAGATCGCATCGTGTCGTTAATCGAGCATCGTCGATCGCTTCGTTTTTTAGCTTGTAAAGTGACTAATAATCTTGCTGGTTTGAACGGAGTTCGATCGTCCAGGATTTTCCGAGACACCGTGCTGCTGTCCAACGCGGCAGATTCGAATCTGGGTGTTCCCGTATTCTCGTTCATTAATAAGATAGTATTCGTTCTTTATCGAGTGCTGGTCAACCGGGAATAACGGTAGCAGCGAAACAAATCCTCGATAAGAGATCGGCTCGACTTCTGTTAGACTTTTAAGTACAGTGTTATTAATCGACTGTCGTCGATGAGATGGTAGAACTATCAAGCATTCAGAGATAAATTAAACTGTTCGATAGCAACCCCTCCAACGAGAAGGAACATCCCTCTGTTGAAAAAAATTCTGTTTCGTGGTTTTCCTATCGGAAAATTGGATAGATCGTTGGGGTTGGAAGATGTTAGTATGGGAAAGGCCAAAGAACCCTGAACCGTATCGAAAATTCCACTGCTCGAATCAAAGGACTAACCGACGAGAGCTGTTGGCTGCTGTAGAGACTCCGATGGTATTCCGGATCAATTAACTGAACGGCGCCGAGGTTAACGCGGATATGAAAAGGGACGACGGCGTTACTAAGCCGGCCGAACGAGGCCTCAGGTATGCGTGTACGCGGATTGCTGCCACGGCTGTAGGCTATACGAAACGTCCTAGTAATACCCTCGCGAGTTCTTTATCGTGCGAACACGCACCAGAAGAAACCAATCGACAGCACATTCGCCGACTTTGCTCCTAGACATCTTCCATTCCCTCGTAACACAGGCTGGTTACGTTAGTTTGCAAAAAGTAATCAAAGTATGGCCGATACGAGGTTTCACGTGAATCGATAACCAAAGATCGTCTCGCGAGCGTCTCGAGGAACTTTTACGAAAAAATTAGGCGGACAGCAGATGTAGGTACATCGGTCAGAGTAAGATAGGTGAAACGTTGGTAACGCGAACAGAGTGGCGTTTATCGTCCGACACACAAACAAGATTGTCACCTGCAAACGCATGAGCACGCGCCCCCGTGTTCCCGTGATCCCGCGTTCCTTTCTTACACCAGGTGTCCAGGTTCGCTCGATAGGATCTCGATCGTTATCTGCCATCTTGTCGAAAGCAGGAGAGGGACGGAGCTTGAATATTTTTAACGAAATCCTGTCGACGATTCGGCCCCGTTTAAGAAGCCAGTTAACGTACATCGACGTAAGTTCCTTAGTTTCGCTAAGATTGCACGAATAGACCTTCCATGTAAATTACTGTTTATGCATTGGGTTTATAGCTATTTTAAGGGGCAATGAAAATTAAGTTTGTTCATGTAATTAAATTCACATGCAATGCGAAGAAACATTACTCGTCGAAGGATTAAATTCGGGATTTAAGGATAGAATATTTTTCCATAAAGGTTATAAAAATTTCTGACGATGTTCGTACACGTTCCGTCACCCGGTACATATGTAACAGCGTACCGTACACGCGGATGCATTTGCTAAGCGGATGTATTCTCGGTTGTGCGTTCACCATACGCGGTCGGCTACCACTTGCTCCCTAGTCCACCTATCACCTACCAGGCGAAACACAGTGGTCATTGTTTACGAGATTGTTTGTTAATACGACACACCGAACGCGGATCTGTTGTCCCTTTAAAACTCGGTGGAGTCGCGCGACCGCGTGTCCGCAGGCGGTGCATCAAAGCAGACCGACCGAGTGGGTACCGTACCGTTTCACCGACAACAAAATTCACGGTCTACACCAATACCTATTTTTCTACGACAGAGAGAGAGAAAGAGAGAGAGGTTCAGAACCAGTTGGCCCGTTCGACTCGCCCCTCACTGACATAAACAATGAAATTAGCACCGCGTAATCCGCGAATTATTGAACTTTAAAAATAAAGGCGCGTCCGCGATTCCTCGGCCACTTCTAATTGCTTCAGTTGGATTAACTCGCCGTATAATTACCTATCTATGCCTTGCCACCGGAATACGCGTATAGTTTCCATTCTTGGAGGAAACGGAAGACGGTTAGAACTTTAATCGTTACGCGCTTTGATCGATGGGTTATTCGCAAAACGAGACGGTTTTTCTGCGTAGTTTTCTGTCGAATCTGCTGCTTCTATCGAATTTATTCCGTCCGTACGAAAGGAAAGCCTTAGTTTACGAATTAATCGAATCAAATGCAAGAATAACCGCGAGTTGCTAGTATGTATTGTGATATATGTATAGTACGTGCACGATCCCGCGAGCGCGGAAGCCAAGGATTACAAGTGGCCGTCTTTATCGGGCCAACTTATCATAGACTTTTGTGAGTCGAGGCGGTTATGCAAATAGACCTCTTTCTCTCTCTTTCTCCTCGCTGCCTTAGCTCATTCTCTTTTCCTCCTCGACCGCTTGTGTATTCTTTTTACAGAGAAAACATTCACGGCGTGGCTGGACCTTACCGTAAGTCCCTTCTGGCGAACGCCTCTGCCAACCAGTCTCGTTTTAACGTATGGCAACGATGCTGAAGCCTCGTCAACTAAAATTCGCGCGCATCTCGCGATTACTCTGATATTGTTGTACCCTCTTTTATTAACTTTACCTATTTTTCATCGATCGTATGTTATCTCTTTACGCTAGTTTTAGTTCCGCTCTACGCGTCTTGTTTTGTTTCGTAAGTTCCGTCGGTCGAGTAGGTAAAAGTAGTAAAAGGATTTAGTATACTTTTTGTTGAGCCGTAGAAATTTAGTGATTAACGTAGACGCGTCGCAAAATAAAAAAAATGTTTAACATCGCTGGTCTAACGTAATCTTGTAACGGGCTCGTGGAATTTTTTTCAAACACCACCGGCCGCCTACGGAATATTCTTGCGCAGAGCCGCTCGATTGCCCCCGGCTTTCAAGCAAATCAGCCGCATTATCCGCAAGCGCGACAAGATTATGATAATTTCCGGCGTCCGTGTGCAGCGTGGACGAAAATTTTCTCCCGTCCTATCTATCGATATATCAATGCCGCGAATCTGATTCGATCGACGCCAGCGATAAAACGCTCGCGACGATTTTTATCGTATAATCGAACGTGCCGATACCGGTTAATGGACCCTGACTTTTTCGATTCGAAATTAAGCTGTTCGAGAATAGTTAGGCTTCAATTCTTTTATTTCGATCGCAAGCGTACATCGTACTCCAATTTGAAATACTGCTACTGAACAATAAAGGATAAGACGATCCTCGAATTCGCTAATTACGCCGGGAGTCGTAAATTTCCGTTAAAGAACGAGTAATTGGGATTCCGCGAAACGGGCTTAATGGTCGAGAGAGGTTAGTGCTACCGGTACCGTTCTCGAGTTTTATATTCAGATTATACAGCCATAAGGGAGGAACTCGATTTCTTTATCCGCTGCTCTCCAGTATTATGAAAGCGAACCGTCTCGTGTCGCGTTTTATTGTGCCTGAGAAACACGCTTGCACAGTAGCCGAGGCGTGACGCGTAAAATCTAATAAAGAACGACGATTCCCGTCGTTGGACCGGCGTAGCGAATTTTTCGGCGACTGACTGGTCGCGTCAGCCACGATTTACAATGAACGACTCTTGTCCGGAGTAGCCAGCGACATTTATTTGCACATTACATCCTCGATTATAGTTATTAGCTCAATGTTAATGGATAATAAAAAATTTGATGGGATTCCGTTGCCGCTCGAACCGGGACCCGTTGGTTCAAACGGAATGACCGAGTTCGGATATACGTTGTCCCGTTACGATGGACGCTTAAGAGAAGGTGCTCCTCCGTGCGTCGCGTCGCCTCGCGTCGTCGTGCTTTAATTCGTTCGATGCATCCTGAACGAACGACATACTCGCATTGTCATCCGAAGCAAACCGATTCGCGGCTAATAGTCGTGCATTATGTAATTTATGGACAGCCCCGGAGATTTAGTTGCGTATTAAAGCCGAATGAATCGTTCTCGGTGTAATGCAGTTAATTGCCACGGCTCGGGGCATCATCGAGCATCGATAAATTTTATCGCGTCTATAAAACCCGAACTTCGTACGCGAATTCCAGAATCTCTGCCTCTGGCGTTATTTTAGGCGTTCCTGTAATTCTCCGTGCTCCTTTTCCGAAATAATTTGATTAAAGACCATTTAACATCGTCAAAGGACTTTTGGGTTTGTTTAACGAGTCCTAAGACGTTCGTACGATAATATCGTAGTATGCCTTCGTTCGATAGAAGGAAGCAGAAATGTAGTTGGAGTACGAGCAACAGGTAAAGAATATGTTTTTTGTAGACATTAAAACAACGACTTTAGCCTCGTAGGAACGAGCCGACAAAAGAGAAACGAAAAACGACGTTAAAGAAGGCTGCTCGAACCGCATTCCGCGAAATACTATTCTGCGAAATGTAAACATAAACATGCAAGGTGGTATTTAATTAATTTACGCGGATTTTGAAAAGCACATACCGCGACTGTAAACTAAATAAGTTAATCCACGCAAGGAAGCTAAACCTGTTGTTATCTGTTTGTCGCGAATAAAATTTGCAGTCGAAAACGGTGGGCCTGGATACGATTTTGCTATCGGAGGCGAGGCCCACGGTGCGCGCGAGGTGAAAGGTCACTGCTGGAGCTACCATCGAAGAACTGCTTGGAAAAGCTACTCGACGCGTCGCGACGGGAGGGCGTACTTTGTTTCGCAATAATCAGAGACCGGCTGCTGTCGTAGCGCAACGTTTCAGTCCGTATGCAAACGAACCTGTGTGTGCGCGCGTATGTCTGTGCGAATCGCGAGCACGCACGGTCGTTACGGGTCTGTCGAGCGCCGCTATCGATCGATCGCTTTGTCGATCTTTGAATGTCGATTGAAACGTTCTTTCTTGTTGTTTGTAAAAGTAACGTGGCCTGGTATTGCCTGTCCCGACCGGCTGGATTCTTACGTCGCTTATAGTAACTCCAGGCCTCCATGGAACTGCCTCCAGCCATAAAATTCGTTAACGCCATGCCAGTCTTTTGAAACAAATTTGTCCGCTATCGAGTTAATCGTAATCCAGTTTGGTAACGATCGCTGGCTGGTTGCTCGCAGAGTGGAATTACGTAAATTCAAAATGGTCGATGTAGCGATTTGATGCGATTATAGTAACGCAAACGCATATGATTCTCCAATATTTCGGAAGGAACGAGTATATCGATACGTTGACAATTAATTCGTTCCCCGTTCTATTTTCGATTCTGCATACGTATCGGCGCGGCGCAGCGTAAAATAGAACATTGGCAAAGGGAATCCCGAGCACCGGGGTTTATTATACGGCGATCTACCGTGTACATTTACTTGTTCTCCACAACAGCCGTTGGTGGCTCTTTATCAAAGGATCCATCCCGTGACTAAATAGATAATAACATGGTCGACAAACTTGTTCGTTCGAGTGAAATAGTCGACGAGCGAACCGGTCAAAGGAACGCCAACCAGATTCCGAAGGAAGGTAAATATCAAGAAGCATCTTGGGACGGACGCTTCGATCGCTAAAACAAGCGAGATAAACTATGCGTACAGTTAGTCGTCCAATAGGATGTGTCCGCAACGGCCCAGTTCCCCAATAAGGATTTGCATCGGAGACGCATTCCGGATCGAGGCGTCGCGACGATTGGACGATATCGCCGAAGCGAGATGTGTTCCGTGCTCCGAGGAGAAGAGTCTCGGTAAACTTGTCCCCGTCGCGTCGCATCCTCCGCGTTTTCCAATTATCATCACCTCCGCCGCCGAAGCAGATCAGGTGCAAACTATCTGGTAATTGGGTTTCACCGGAAATTACACGGGCAGCGTTAGCCGCGACCAGACGTGGAAGCAGCGGCCTACTTGGTAGCCGCGGGGGGGGAGGCGCTGCCACGGCACCGGAGCCAACGAAAAACGAGCAACAGTTGGCGCGTAGAAATTGCGTGGGCTCGCGGACCTTATCGGCCTCGGCCCGCTCCTCGGGGCCCCCTCGTCGGACCCCGTTGCCACCTGGACGGCTTAGAGAACCCGCTCGACACGATTTGACCGTTGGCGAGGGAAAAGCCGAGCAGTCACCGATCGTGTCGCGAACTTTCTCCGAGCAAAGCCGAGCCGAGCTGAGCTGAGCGTCGTTCCGAATCGCGCCACGCCACCACCGAGTCCTTTTCCGATCGTCCTCGTCGCGACCTCGTCCCGTAGGCGTGCTCGCACCTGCCGCGCAATAATCAGCTCCCCGTAACCGTGACGTGCCTTTCTCCAGAATTCCCAAATGCCACCAACTGGAATTCACTTTTAGATCGCGATTCCGTAACCGGCTGCGCGGCCACGCTCGTTTCGCGCGATCGAGATCGCGATTTCGAGGATAGACGAACGCCCGGTTCTCCGCGCAACCGGAGGATAACGCGACGATAACTCGAGCTGCTTTCCCTCGCTGCCACTTGTAAACTAGATCTCATCGTGCCGTATTTTTTCCACCATTCGATAATAAGCGTGATTAATTTACGAAACCCGAGATACCTATTCGCCGTCTTCCGAGCAACAAGAACACCCAAGTATCTACAGCCGTTTACTAAACTTTAGATCGTTTCCCGCGTACAAACAACAAAATTGCGCACACCATAGGACGAGATGGATATCTCGCTTTTCACTATTACTAAACTTTATCGTTACGGTTACTTGATACGTTCGCTTCTACCGTTAAAACCAGTATTCATTTACTTTGGTCGTATTAGCGAATGTTTACAAACACTTTGCGCTTGGACTCGGAGAAACGATGAATATTTCGAACCTAACCCGTTGAACGTATAATAGCAAAGAGCAGGTTTATTCGGTACGGACCGGTCCTCGAATCGAACAAGATTTTCGGAGCAACGTGTAAAGTAACTTGTATTCCGAAGCAGGACAGATCCGGACGCGCAGGAACAAAGTCCTTTGGAAGAGATTAAAATCCTGGGAACGGAAAGCAGAGATAGTATAGCCGGGTCGGGCGGGCGCTCGATCACCGGAAGCAAGAATCTCGTGGTCTATCGGAGGGGTCAGTTGGGTCGTTGGACGCTGCCGTAACAAATCAGCGACAGAATCAAAAGTACGTTGGCTGTCCCGCGGTCGAATTACGGTAGATTAGCGGTAGTAAAGAGGCAACGGTGAGCAGCAGCAGCAGGTACCTACATCGAAGAGAAGAGTCGGACGGACGGATGGACGGACGGGCGGGGGCAAACATAAATTAAGATGGGGGACTGATTATGAGGCGAGGGCAGGCTATCATTACCCGAGCCATCGTGACCGGTCGACCCTGCAGCCGCGGCTGCTGAACACACCGCTCGCTCTCTCGGCGCATCATGTTCGCAATCCGCCTGCCTCGTGCCCCGATAATACCGGGGTGGGAACTGCAAATTATTAATCTCTGTTCCTGCATTACATAGTTCAACGAATATGAAACGAGCATTGTCAGAGACGCGAAATCATCGTTCCCGAAGGAGTCCGCAGTGCGGCTGATTTCTCCTGTATACACCGACGGTGACGATTGCTCTCGGGTTCTCTTCCTGATTCCAATACCGCGATAACGTTTCGACGCCTAAAATTAAAACAACCAGCACACGCAAAGAGAAAGATTAGAAGCAAATATAAATGTAAATAGCCCAACGAACGTACCACGTGAAATCTAAACAATGTGGATGCGCATGTTAGACGCACCGTGCTCGAATATCAGTCAATTTGCATAGGATCGATCCCGGAGCGATCGCGCGACCGATCTGTCGTTAGGCTAATGACTTCTGACGAGCGTCGTTTACGCGTCGATACGTGTGCAAACACTCTTCCGGTACAGCGACGTTGTTGAAATCACAGCAGTCTCGGTAACCTGGCAGCAATTTACACTGGAGAACTTTATCCATCGAGAGTAGGTACTTTGACGGACCGATCTTGAGGACGTTTCAAGAATCGTTCGACTCATATCCTAACACTTTATGCCCCGTTTCACTCGAAATTCCGTCTGCCTTGACCTCGACGAATTTCCAACTCATTCCGAACCCGAATAACCGCAAGCAAACACACCATCGAACTTGGTGATACTCGATACTGTGACGCGACGGTACACACGGTCCGGCGTCCGTTCCTGGCGGTCGAGTCTGTTAATCTGAGAGCGGACAAAATAATCCAACTGCGGAAGAAACGCGTCGGCCATTGATCGAACGGTTCGATGATCAAGAACCAGTTCGTAATCAGTTCAACCGGAAAACTGGCACGCGAAAGGAGGGAGTCCTTACGTTTCACGTGGACCGTGCACGTGCGCGGACGTCCGCGTAAACATCTCGCGTGTCGCGTGGAAAATTCGAAGAAAATCGAGTACACGATGATGCTTCGAATAATAACATACCAAATTAAGATTAGGTTACGAGAGGTTGTTTGGCAATTGCTGTAACGCTCGCAGCTAAATACCCCGTGGTCCTTGGTCAGGGTAGAATTGCGAGATATCGGCCACTAGACGGAGGTCTAGGTCTAGGAATCTATTGCGAGCCTAAGCACTCGGGGCTGATATAGTTCAGTGCTCGCGAGGGTGCAACGTGTGGCCTCGTTACGTTAATGGCGTCATGCTCTGGCGCCCCGCAGACTACTCTCGAGCCGACAAGCAATGCCTGCTGCGAACGCGAGTCAATGGAACCCTTTAGACTCTGTGGTAATGAACGGTACAAGGGATGTACCGTGATCTTGGAAACCAAAATAAGCTTTTTACAACGCTACTCGCTGCAAACGAACCTGTTTCAATACGAAAATTCATCTAGCCGTTCTAGCCTTTCTAAAAATAAAAGAGAGGGCATAGGTTGCACCGTTGCTGTAACGACAAGATAGGAGGGAATAATTGCACGGCTGGTAATCGCGATGGGCAACGACACACCGTGTGTCATCGATTTGCCTGGTGTTAATCATATTACTCGTACGAGCCGGGCTTTCTAGGCTCGTGCTCGTAACGGGACGCGCTTCAAGGCGAGCGAGATTCGCTGGAACGATGATCCCGATTAAAAATCCATTCGCGATGCGTTCTGTAATTAACGAACCTAACACGCTTCCAGTACGACGGAACAAATTTTCTACGATCAACTATCGTCGATCGAAACAGCTCGATACGATTCACCCAACAATGTTGCACGTGTCGTTTACATCCGTGCTAGCTTCCTCGAAATCTATACCACTACCTCCCACGCGCGTTGCGTCCGATCGACAACGAGTCCCACTTAATTCGAAGCCCGCGGTCTTGCAGAATTCCCCGCTTAACTGCTGCGTTGGCGCGCGCGCGCGCGCATGCCCGCGACCAGTGTGTACACACGGATAACAACCTCGAAGGTACCTGCTTTTCTGCCAATGTAAACCTCGCTACGTAAGCTACGCTCGAGTACTACGCAGAGATACTTGCGCAAACAACGAGTCGGACGAAGCGCAGTTGCAGCAACGACCGAGTCGGAAGGCCGATTTTTCTGTCTCTCGCAACTGCTCCGAGTCGCTGGCTACCACCGTATCCACCTTCGGGCACCTTCAAACTTGCCTCCGTCGAGGGTACTTTGAAAATCTGTTCAGCCCCTTAACCCCGGAGCGTACCATATGGCGCGACTAACAAACGCTCCGGAGACTTTTTACCGCGCGTTCCAACACGCATTCGAGTACGATTCGGTGTTAAGAAACTCTCCTCGATAAGCGTAAGCTAATTTAAATTTAAAAAAATTCAAACAGTGATTAATCGAACAAATACGAATACAAGTTGGGGTATTATTTCTCTAGTAACAAAACCGGCTCAACTTTCACCACCTTATTAATTAGTACCGAAAAGGTTAACACGGTAATGTTCTCGAAGCTTTCGCAATCTGTGTTTTCGCCGGAAAACATTCAGGCGTTCGTCGATAGACAGGTCGATATTGCAAGTAACTTTATCGGACGTCCGAGAAAATGTTTTCGAAAAAGGATGTGGCTTGCGCGTCAACAGTTCGAACGGTAGCCGCCGAAATCCGTGAAAAATTAGTGTTCGGAGAGCAGGTATGCGCCTACGATGATACCGTTGCGAACCGTGAGCCACACCCTTGCTCGTACACACGGGCATCTATACACGCGCGATGGAACCGGCGCGGCGCAGCGCGGCAGATACACGCGACTATGTGTACACCAGCAGTTGTACCGATTGTATCTCGGCGTCCAAACGCGCTAGAGCCGTGGAAAAGGGAAGAGTCGCGTGGAATTTGAAGCAAAACCACCGATCCTTCGACGCGACGCGACTCGACGCAACGGTGCCGTTCAACGGCGAATCTACGAATTCCTCCGTCTCGGCGAAACATTCTAATTTCATCGGGGAATGTTCTCTCGGATCGCGTCGACGCGACGGCGGAAATCGGCGAAATCCCGGCCGGTCCGGAACAGTGATTCATCCCAGCTATGCAAAGTACGTACGCCGAGGAGTAAAAGTCGCTGGCATCGAGGATGGCCGACCGTTCGATCGTAAAAAGTTAGGCGCGACTATTGGATCGAAGTTGGCACGGCTGGCGAACCTATCTCGAGTGTACTCGGTGGCGGCCGGCCACCGACACAAGGATTGCTGAACGCGTTACAACCTCCCTCCACGGCCGCGCGTCATTAAACCAGTATCCTAGACAACTGGCGCTGATTATTTAGCAATACAAATCATTCTGTGCGCGAGCTCTATCTCCTGTGCTCGTCTGTCCCTCTCGTTCCAGCCAGTGTATCCGAGCGGGTTCTCGCGTGCGCGGGCGTGGTACGTACCACTTACGGCGCGAGAGGCGAACGGAACGCGCGTACACGCCGCACAAACACGCGAATCGCGCGCGTGCAACTGCTCTGAGGCTGTGTGCATCAGATAGAGCCGAACGGAGAAACAGTTTTGTTGATTAGCGAGCTCGTTGAACCGGCTGTATTACTTTGTCGAATCGCAGAAATGCTCCCTACCGAGAGTTATGGCGGATCGGGGGCTTAAATATCCTCGGCCGTGTCTCCGCTTTATCGGCTCGACTACGCGCTGCGCTTTAGAATCAGAGACAAGGCTCCAAGAGCGGTGTCCGCTTTGAGCGCCGTAGCAAATTTCTAGCCGGCTCGAGCGGCGTGTTTCGCTCGCGACCCAGAAAAAAAACACCATGCTCGTTGTTTGCCTGTCGTTGGAAACGTTCTTGCCGACAAATGAAATCGTTCCGGACAAATTACTCTTCGGGGGACCAAATTGTCCTCCTCGCGCCTTTTACCTTTTCGACACTCTATGGGAAAGCTATTCGTTTGTTAATACATTAGCGGTGTTGCTGAATTACCATATGCACCTGACATATGTACACTGGAAAATAATTCGAATTTTCCAAAAGAAGAGGTCCTATGACGTAATGTTGTACAACAAAAGAAATATATTGCACCTGACGGAATAATTGCCGGAATGTGTCCACTACGCGTGCCATTGCGTCTGTCCATTACTAGCTATTTCTACTTGAGCCGATGCCCAAGTCATACTTGGTTGCACGCGTATCTACCCGATCAATTTTTAGTATCGTTTCTTTTACAAACGAATACAAAAATAAAAAAACGAAAATGTATTACTACCTTACTACCTACTAGTAAATATACATATAATAAAAATGGCCTCTGCCTCGCATACGGGAATATTACATTGTCCCAAAGACTGCTCGTAGCGCAAAAGTTGGGCGTTCATTTTCACAAAATGTAGATATAAATAAGTAAGCAAAGGGACGAAATATAAACTGATATCGAGACACGAAACTGCAAACGAGCCAGCGCGTTCGAACACCGGTTCGATCTCTTTTCCGCGTACGCGAGGATGATCGTTTGCAATAGAGACGCGTCCGGACATTACGATCCTCCGGGCTCGTTCGATGACTCATCGTGGCCGGCAGATCCTCCGATAACGCTTTATCGCAAAGGTCGTCGGTCGGATCGATGTTATCACGGTGGCTGCTGCTAATCAGCGCGAGCGAAAGGGAAGAACGCGGATCGACGTGGAACAGGCTCGCTTCCTGAATCGTGCGGGGCGGTGGCATCGTTCGACGGATAGTAGGCAGCGTTACTTCGTCCGACTCGTATTCGTGCAACAAAATAGTTAATCTCGATGAAATCAACCATGAACGTATCTCCCGAGTCCTCGCGAAGCATCTCGTCCGAGGCCCGAGCCACGCCGCGCCGCACCACACAGTTTCCGCGGTTTTGTTGCTTGACCCGGAATACGTTGGAAATAATCGCCGGTCATTAGTCTCTTCGCGCGATCATCATTTACCCCGGACTGCTATCAACGACCGGGCATAGTCGATGCCGCGCGCGTTCAACGTCTTTCTCGGATCGAACGATAGTTACCTACGGTGATGCACCAAAGTATTCTAATATCCGCTATTACAACTTTAAACGGTAAAAATATGCACGTTAAACTTCGGTTCTGAATGCAATGTACGTAATTACTATGAGATACAAGTACCGAGGTTCTACAGGATGATTGCAATACCTAACGGTCGTAAGTGTACCATTTGTACAAAATGCGACATTTATTACGGATAGAACCTTTCTAGCTTGTACGTCTAAGAGAGAAACAGATTGTAAACATACATGGGATTGCGACGACGTTCCTTTCGGGTCTACTGGCGGAAGAATCGCTCTGTACGATTCGATTTAAACAAAGTTATTCTGTAACTGTTTCGAAACAAAAGTTGGCACGAAGAAACGGTAGTGGCTTAGAATCGAACCCTAATCCCCTGTTGTTGGCATAAAGTGGCGGTGTCAGTGACTTCCGCGGGGTCCGTTATCGTCCGTTCGCGAGTTTGCTCGTCCGTTCACGGTCAGAATCGCCTAATCGGAGGCAGGATCTCGCGGTATCGACGACGCGATTTTTATAACCGCGCGCGAATCGTCGTGGCCGATGTCATTATCCTAGGCCAGCAGATAATACCGGCACGGCGGCCGCGCGAATAGCTCGGATCGGCAGGCGAGGCATGCGAGAGCCTGGAGCCGCATTATCGCGAGATTACGTAAGCGCGGCATACGGTACGCTTGTGTTACGCTATAATTAGGACTGGCCTGGCATAACCACGCCGCCGCCGCCACCGCCAAGCAAATACGCCCGGCGTGTAATCCGCGTCCGTATTAACGACCAACGATAAACCTGAACCGAGGATGGGTCCTCTGAACAGGCGTACAAAAACGAGCGAGTCGCTCGAGATACTGCGCGCGAGTGCCAGCGCCGGTGAAAGGGCGCGGGTTTTGATCGATCCTTAACGTCGCTCCACGCGAAACGCTACGCCACGCCGCGCTACGTCGTGTGCTTTTACTTTCCACCGACCCACGATCTTTCCTCAACATGGCTGTTCCGAACAAAAATCATAACTTTGCATTCCTTCAAACTTCTGTCGTTCCTTTTTTGTTTTAAGTGGAACGATACGGGGCTTCATATAATATAAAATATCAAAAAACATCAGCATCGAATAATTTAATGGTAATAATATATCGTGCCTGCTGAAAAAGTAGGAGAATAAGGGGATGAAACGGATCTGTGTCGAAAGAAAATCGACGCCACGCGTTCGTGGTTCGGTAAATCAAAACGCTTGGCGCTAACCAGGCATCTCCGATAAATTAATAACGCGAATCTCGGGATTACGTCAGCCTCGGTTCCACGCGATGCTTGCGAGCCCGCGAAAATCAAGATCTCGCGGTTCTCGTTCTCGACGTACGGTTGATTAATACCCAGATGTAATTACTGGCCGGGGAAAGGGTGCAGGCAAGAGAGAAGAGGGCAGTTGGCGCGAAACGACCAACAACGAAGAACGCGACGAGGGTCGCGAGAAGAAGACGGATCGAGGAGAAGAGGTGGATCGAGAAGGAGAAGAACACGGAGGAGGTAGAGGCTGTTAAGCTGCCGAGGGAACGAAATCCTGACAGATTTCATCGTGGGCTGACGTAAACAATTTGCGAATGTAAATACCTGTTGAATATTGAGCGCGGCGAAACCTCGAGGGGCCTCGCGCTAGCCTCGCACCTTACGACCGTTTACCCTTTAAACTTCTGATTACATCCACCACCTTCCACCTTCCACCTTCCACCTTCCACCTACCGCGGCGAACCACGTGTACACACACCGGAGTCGTTGTCTACGTCATTTGGCATAAATTACGTGAACATTGTGCTGCCACGGTGGATCCGCAGCCTGTTGGCCGACACATATCCCAGAGCTATCCGTCCAGCTCACGCGTCTCCAGATTCACAACCAACCGCGGCCTATCGAGAGCCTCGATAAACTGAAGATCCCTCCTTTAAAATCCCGATGCTACCAGGACCCTATTCCCGCCTTAAACTATCCCTGCACGGTTTCCCGGTTCGCACGGTCCTCACTTTTCGGGGACGAGCAAACGCCTCTCAACCTCCGAATCGCGATCATCCCTGCTTCACGCCTGACGGCAAACGGATCATTCGCCGTAAGTAGCTGATCGAACAATCGATAGATACAACTACGAAACATTGAATTTATCAATCGTGTATTTAGAAAGAAAAAAAATTGCTGCAACGGTTTCGCCGACCGTCGTCGACAAAAACATCGCAAACATTCCAGATGTTATCGCTCCTACTCGACACTACCGTGCTCCCAGCGGCTCGATTAATTGTTCCACCGTTGAAACGTAACTTTGTATCGATCTCGCGAGCCGATACGCTCGCGACAGATTCACGGAAGATATATGTATTTGCCCCACAGTGACGCGATCTCGACGACCGACCCGTAGAAAAAATATCATTATCGTGCCACGATTAATAACTTCTGTCTTCGTCGAATCGAAGCGTAGCGATAATTTATCGACGCCGGCCGCGTACGCGGATTGAAAATAAAGTTTATTCTGGATGTTGGTCCAATTAGATCGCCGCGGAAGCTGTGCGTCCTAGCGCGTAAGCGCCGATAAGAACGGGTGTTAGGATAATTGGTTATTTCTCACGATCGATCGCCGAGGCTGATAAAGCAATCGACGCGTCGAATAACCCTCGCAAGTTTCTCCGCGCATTTAATTATAACGGGAACATCGATAACGGTATTAACGTCCAAACTTATTCGATGCATTTTAGCAACGCACTATAATTGCATCGTCCTGTGGTTTAGCCATAACCGACTCATACAAGATAAGCTCCTGTCGCACTATTCTCTGTTATTATACAGAATGTCCTATGCCCTCGAGCGGCTAACAGATTTTAATCCGACTATTAGTTCGTAATCGGCGTCCTCCGTTCGCGCGGCTTAACCAACGATCATAATCAAATATGTAGTTTCACTCACCGTCCTGGTTCATCCCGTGGCCGCCATCATCTGTTCAAAAGAAAGAAAACAAAATTTTACGTTAGGATTCAGAATCGGGGGTTAGCTTTGATCGATTTTCTTTAATCATACGAATTTTAAGAAATCATTATTAAAATCCAGAGGTTCGCGACTCTGAAATAAATAATTGTGTTGCACGGAACCAGATGATACTGGCTTAAAGTGTCTTCCGAAAGGAGAGCCAAAGATATTCTCGTTTCGAGCGGTCGATCGAGCATCGATATTCGAAGTCGTCTCGCGGGCATATTCGTGTTCGCAAAAGATTCGAGTTCTAATGTTGCACGTTGCAGATCATGACGAGTTGCAAGAGGGAACGATAACGGGCCGTAGCGGCGAGCTGCAACCTATTTGTACCGGTGCCTGGTATCGCAGCATCGCGCTGTGTTCCTTTATTTAACCCCATAAATAACCCGTCGCTATCTCACCCCGAACGTTTTCCTACCGAAGACAAACACAGACGCGCGGAGCGAAATATTACGTGCTGCCAGTCACTCTGTTGTTACTCTGGGGATGCTACGATGGGAATCCCCACCAGCAATCCGCGCGGGCACCCAACGGAAAGAACAACGGCCATTCTTTTTTTACAAGAATACGAGTTTCGCCTCCGTTCGATTCAAACTCTGCTTTTGACCGTGGCTTACCGGTTTCCATCCAGACTGGACCCTTTACCAGAAAAGGCATTTTATTATACGGAATGGCTCTGTCGACGGAAACTGGATAGCACGAGCGAACCCTGGTAATTCGATCAATGTTTATTTGGACGTTGAACGTTTTCCAGAGTGGTTGGGGAACGCCGATAGATCGGTCGATGATTACAAAATCGAGGTAAAACTGTTTGGCGGTCTCCGCGAGGCGGAATGATAGCATCGCGAGGTTAGTAAAGCATATAATTCTCGGCGGCATTAAGCGAGCCATGGACGGCGGTCACTGCGTCCAGCCAGGTATTAATTACAAATTAATGCGACTAGATAATCACGCGCCATTAGAGATAATCGAGGCCCGATCGGCCGTTGTCGATGTCGGCGCAATCGGCCGACGTACTCTCGATTCGCAATTAAAACATTGTCGCACGGTGGTCGATGCGAGAAAATCGAAAGATCGAAAAATTAGCCAAAGCATAGGAACCCAATTTACAACTATCGACAGCCGCCTTTTACCCCGAGACTTTCGTTTCTCTTTCGTTTCGGTTAATTAAGCGCGTTGTCCGCTCGTTAACGCTCGCTGAATACGTTTCGTTTCACGCACGTACGAATCTTCCCTAGTAATTGCACCGATGGAAAACATCCGTAGACGTCGAAAAACCTCACGGATTATTAATTTGTCTACGTCCTTTATTTATTATGCTTTAGGTAAATTTTAGTCCTCGGGTTGTTTCACGGCAAATACGGTTACTGTTTCGATGCAGAAATTCTCTTGGAAAACTGGAGGCTAAATTGGAAAAATAAGAAACTAAGGCGGATTGTCACTTGCCGATTGACAGTGAAATATGGACTTTGTTCGTTGCTATCGAGTCGATCATCTTCGACTCTCGTCATTGACCACGCGGGTTCGACGATATCGATCTCTGACGATCGAGATGTAGGCAGAATGCCCCGAGGTGGTCCTGCGCGATCAATTTAATTCGAATAGCCGGACGTCGCTCAGCGTGAGACGACAAATATTTAGAATTGCATTAACAATGGCTTAGGTTTGATTAACGTTAGCGTCAGCAAATGCAATTAGTATCGTCCACGATACAATTGCCTGATATATCGACCGGTTGATGAGAACTGATTATTGTTAAATAAATAAATAATCGATCGAACGGAAAGCTTCAACAGAAACGACGACGACGACGCAAGGATCGTAATCCTAACTCGTATAATAATTTAATAGTCGCCGCTAAAAATAACCGTATCGTTATACATCGAGACGAAGATCGGCTCTGCTTTTCCGTTTAACCATAATCGATTTAAAATCGGGAAAAGAATCTGGTCGCTCTAGTGCGGATGTACGATCGCTGGAATATAAATCACTCGACTGGAATCCGTACTCTTCTTTTTATATAAACGGAATGCAGTACTTGTATGCGGTCAGATTTTTTTCTCCGAGCGTAGGAAAGACGTTCACCAGCCATTGGTTTCAGATATGCAAGTTCATAATATTTGCCCAATTTGACATTGGAAACGACAAATACGGTGTACCAGTAAGAACAGATTGCACGTGCATAAATTAATCTATCTAGATATCTGAGATGGCAGACTGAAGGAGCGCCTGAATGAGTTCAGCTAGCACGAGAAAAAGTAAACGTTATTACATGAATTATTAGCTAGTTGTAATAAACGGACGCGTAATTGGCATCGATCGATAACGATCTATCGAGCGTAAAGTCACGTCGAGCATCGCAAATAGAGTTTCGAACGAGAGGATTTGCGGTAATAAAGGGTTAAGTAGCAAACGTTCAAAAGGACAGAGAGAGAAAGGAGGGAAAACGTTTGGTTGGGGGCGCGTCGAGTTGTCGCACGGCCGTGTGGTCTCCGAACTGATCGCGGCTCTTTCTGTCAAATAGTTGATATCATTAGATTTAACGACCCCTTCTGGATCCCTGGCTCTTTCTCCGGCTTTCTCCCTTTCTCCCTTTCTCCCTTTCCTCCGTTTACCGCGTCCGATGCCGCGCAAGTGGTTACTGCCACGGCATGGCACGGCACGGCGGCGGCCTTTCATCTTCCTTAACCAGCGCCACTCTCTTCCAGCGTCCGGAACGACTATATACGTGTACAGGACTCGACCACGACCAGAGTGCGACCAGTGCACTGGTTCCGGAGAACTACCGCCCAAGCCTGGCCCCCCCTTTGTGTGCGAGCTTCTACGTGTATACAGGGTGGCTCGTACAAGCGACAGAACGCGTGGCTGCTTAACGAGATCACTCTTTGACCGACCGATATTCGACCAACCCTCTAAAGGATGTTTTTTACATTTACGGGAGACCTGCGGTGTTGGAATTTCTTTAATTTTTACAATTTCTTACCATGTCCCGCCAGAAACTGTATAAGTTTTATTTCAAACAGTTTACTCGTTCTTCTTAAAATTGTTGAGCGACGATCAAGGACCGTCCAGCAAGATATAAATATATCGATCTAAAATGAACGAACGATGCTCGAACACCGTATATAGATGTTCGTGTGTTCGAAAAGATCGTTGTCGAGGAACTCGGGGCAAACTTTAGCTAACTCGATTGTTCCGTAGGGAACAAGGAGGTCTTTCACGCGGTTCTCGTTCTGACGGTCTTTGATGAAGGATCGGCACGTATCGCCTGGCTTGATGTCCCGCGAGGATAAGATTCAATTAACCCGATATCGATGCGGCGCGGCGCAGCACGGCGATACGCGCCGATAGACGACAAACTCCCAATCAGGGGTTGAAAACAGTTATAACATCGGTCGGTTCTGGCTCTCGAAAGAAGAACTTACAAAGAACTTTTATTCCGAATCACAATGAAAGTCCTCGGTTCGTAAGAGACAGCATTTACTCGAACCCGAATAGATTATCGTTGCGCAAGAGATTAAAAATCAATCGGCCTGAATCGCGGAAAGCGGGAAAGAAACGGGACGTCGTTCGCATAATTAATAGCGCCGTATGCTCGACCGTGCAGCAAAGTTCCACTCGCGAACAGCGCTGAACTATTCAACGGCCAATTGCGCCGTAAATCATCTTCAATTTCCGTCTAATTGACAAATCCCGTCTGAAAGCAGATCCATTCGTCTCGGAGAAGATGGATAATACCGATCGTAAAATTTCCTCTGTTCAACTCCTCCGCAACGCGGAAAAGAGGACCGACGATTGTTACGTGGAAGACTCCGGGACTCTAGACACCGGAGGTTCCAAGTACGTGCAAATAGAACTCCATTTATCCGAACCTGTCGGCGAACAAGACAGTTCAGATAACTGGAACATATATACGTCCCTATAATAGGAGTTCACTGGTTCTCCCACTAGCGACGATTTCCAGTTCCGATAATGCGAGCTTGTGTTCCGATAACCGGATTCCAGGATGTCAATTCCCTTTTTCCGATCTGATATTTTCAGACAGTTAAATTTATGGGTGACATTTTACGAAATATAATTTGCCGGTACCTGGCGAACGGATCGTGCATTTCCTTTCTAACGAAAACAATCGAGTAGTTTTCGGAAGATAGTCTCTTTTACGAATGGATCGCGTTTTTAGAATCTACTTAATTTTTGTTGGTCTACGAGCCTACTTAAAATTTATCAAAATGAAAGTCAGTTTGGGTATTCGTTGCCAATTGGAAGTAAAATTTGGTCGGAACGAATGAAATCGAAACGTATTCTTGTAATTCCGCGCTGCTTCAGCGAGCGTGATGCACCATCGTCGCTCGAGATCGTAATAGAAGCATCGGCCGGCGCGGCCTGGACGAAGATTTATCGAGGCTTTCTGGCGAAGCACGTGCCTGATGCTTTTTGTCGGTGCAACATTCCTATTGGCTCGAGATTACACGAGAAATACAACCGCGTTATTAGCTGTCGCTAAGTCGTTCGTGCTCGGCGAAAAATTCATCGCCGTGCTTCTGATTATACTAACGGCTGTTTCTAATTATCGTTGAACGCCGGAGATTCGATCGATCATGGTATTCTGTTTTCTATAAACTTAATTTACATGGACTCGCATAGGCTATGCTTTCGCTAACGGCCGAGATTTCGATTTTATTTTTCGCTTTCTTCGCGTCTTTGTTTCTAAAAAGAGACTCGTTGCAGGTGCGTTGGAACACGTATGTATTTACGTATAATAATATGGAACAGCAGCGAGGTTTTGAAACTGTTACGATATCGATAGCGGCTCTGAAAACAGTTAGAAAAGCCGATAAAATTACGCGTGAAATTGCAACAATACAAGAGAAGCATCTCGCGTTTGAGTGAAGGACTATTAGAAATTCCTGAATGGTGCATCAGTCTGCAGAGACAAGTTTGAAATTCCGTCGATCGAGTACCTAACTTCGAGAGGGAAGAAAGAAGCGAAAGAAGAATTTGAAAAATGTCCAGAAGTGTGCTGATACATGCCGGCGAGAGAAGAACCAGTATACAAGTGTCGGCATCTTCCGTGGATCGTTTTTACAGGGTGGACATCGACTCGACAACGCGGACAAGAAGAAGACCAATTACGGGTGACAAAACATCGATCGCGCGTCCTCCGCCGAAACTCGTTTGTTCCGGCAACTAGGGAAACGAAATTACCACAAGTATGTAGAATTTCAATTACATCGATCGACGATTTTACCGTCCCGTGGGATCTGAAATAAATCGATGTCGATAGATCCGAACTCGTAATAAAAAAGACGATGTTCGATCAGTGAGATTTCTGACGTTCGAAATAGGAAATTGTATATTATTTGGATAAATCCAGGATATCGCAGGGACACATTTTTATCCGGATATCGTAAACTCGACCGACGACATCTCCAAATGCAAAGTATTTTAAAATATTTCATTTGTATTTCTACGCGATCGTTCCCTGCGACGTTGTTATTCTAGGATAAGATAAAGGACAATGGATTCGAAAGAAGAAACATACGTTTTTTCTTGGAGTCCTCGTTCATACCTCCGGGTGTTGCAGCTCCATGATTATGGTGGTGGAGGGCTAGAGGGTCCTGAGGATGCGGATGAATGGCGGTCAGGGCACTTCCGGCTGGGTCACCTGGGTTGACCCCGACCCCGACCCCGACCCCGACACCGACCCCCAGGTGAAGAGCACCATGCTGCGTGGTGTGCGCCGGAAGCTCCATGCTGATCATAGCACGCCACCCTCCTTCCAACCCTCGTCTGACGCCACCTTCTTCTGCCTCGGACAGCACGCCGTCGATTTGGACGAGGCGTCTGATCAACCCCTCGTCTCCTTCTGGAACATCCAAGTTAAACGATATTGTCGTGTTTCGTTCTTAAAAATACAGTCACACGCTCCTACTCGAGAAGGAAGCTTTCCCCGTCCATTCAACGCGTCATAATAAATTCGATCGTAGAATACGAAATTCCGACGGCGCGGCGATCGCTTGCGCGGAAAGAATAAAGATTCTGGAACGCTGAGAAACAAAACAGCCGTGAAGAAAATGCGAAGCCGACGTTTTATTTTTCACCTCGATTACGAACATCGCAGCACAGTATACTAAAACTCTCACGAGCTAGCCAAAAATAGAAGCAATTTTTCTAAATAACGAACATTGTTTGTACGAATTCTAGTATGCCGATATTAAGCTGGCCAAAAAGTTTGCGCGGTTCTTAACATGGAAGTAGAAAGTAATTCCTTTATAGCAGGAAATATTTTTATTCGATGATGATGAAACTTGGTTGGTTTGAATAGATATGCATAAAACCAGGATAGAAACAGTGTTAAAAGATTGATCGAAAAGATTAGATTCGCGATTAAAGTGTTCATAAAGCCTAGAGAGCCTCGATAAAAGTTTTTAACGTTTTGTATCGTTTGGTCAGGTTTTGAAAGTTTTAACAGACTGTGTAGAACAGGTGAAAGGTGTCCGGCAAATTCCTTTGAGAAAATGGTAACGCAATTTCGATCGACTCCTCCCCGCCTGGCCGGACGAGCGCCGCAAGAATACCGTAGACAATGCTTCCTCGCCGTCTAAGTAGCGATCGACGAAAGGCACCGTGTCGCGGGCGTGCAGAGTGGCAGAAAAATAAGTCTCGGTGGTCCGACCGCGGTAGAATTGCCTTTGCCACGGTTTTTACGCCCTCGCGGTAGATGATTTCTTCGTTCCTTTCTACGTAATGGCCCGACGGGCTGATCTTTTTTGCTTATTACGCCCGAGAAGGCCGCCGCTGAGAGGCCCGCTAGTCCCCAGTGATTCCCGGATGAATGAAAGGGTGAATGGAGCGTTATTTCGGGCTGCGATAGTCGACCAACTTACCGACCCAGATGCACACGTGCAAAATTACCTTTTCTAGCTGTATCCGACAATCACGATGAAAAGTGACGCATCAAGAGAGTAATTTAATGCCTAAGGTTAAAGAAATGCATCCTTTTAATCGTCTCGAATTAATTCCATTCCCAACTCGGTCGTAAAATCGAATTTAATCTTCGAGATGTTCTGCTACTAAAACTGCCGAAGCGAAATTGGAACAAGCGCGTTCTTCGTTATCCGCGACAGGAATGGCGTTAAAGTCTTCCGGTCCATCGGTAACGGACGAGCGAATTGTCATTGGGCGTTCGCGGCGGTCATCCGTGAAATTCGAAACTGCTCCTCCGCTTTCGCGAATCCGATCGCGGACCGGAGAGGTGGTTCGCCGATTCGTTCGCCGGAAAAGACGTTCGGCGTTTGTGCGCCGCGCCGTTGTATTTTCTCCGTTCGCGTCCAGAAAGAAAAGAAAATGAGAGCACGTCGAAACGACGCGGAGAGCTGGCTGGCAAGAAAGGAAAGCGTCAGCGAAGCCGAAGCCGCTCTCGAGGGGTAGCAAAAAGTCGGAGAACTTATCGGAAATGAGGACGAGGATGATTGTTTAGCTCGTAGCCCCGAAGATCGGCTAACGTTCTCTCTCTCTTTCTCTCTCTGTGTAGTGTAGTCCGTGGTCGGGGGCAGAGGGGTTCGTGCTGGCAACCCGGGGCCCTCCTAATGGACCCTGGAATGTAGCTAGAACGCCGAGTAAACGTCAGGAGTAAAAGCTGGACGTGGATCGTTCGGCAGAGGGAGGCGAGAGGAGAGTGCAACGCGCGCGGTCGGTGCAAGACTCGAACGGCCTTAAGTAAAGCAAAGTGGGTGAGTCGTCGACGGGCAAAGTACACGTAAAGACCAGGCTGCTCGTAGTCGTTCGGAGGAGACTCCGATTCCCTGTGCAACCGTGGGAGTCGGGCCCGCGCTCTGTCTACGCACTCGCTAAAACTATTGTTTACGGCAGCTCGCAACTGCCGCGCGCTTTGCTAACTAGCCCCCGCTAGTTCGACCATTCTCTAAACACTACTCGGAGCTGGATGGGCAAACTTCGAGGCGGGAACGAGCGCGGGAACTATGTTTGCGTAGAGGGAACCAGCTAGGATTCTCGCGTGTGGTCGGGACGATCGTTCCTCCCGACGAACAGGGCGGGCTATTTATCCCAAAAACGCGGACAACGTCTCATCGCTCGCATTACATACATTTATCTATCTATTCTTCCTTTCTTCGTAAAGAATGTCCGGTACGTATTATGGTCCGAACCGCATTTGTATTAACGTCGATGTACATATATAACGATTCTCGGAACTCGTTTGGTACCCTCGATAGTTTCAGAAGTCTATTGGTAAATCTAGAACGAGCCGACTCGTACTCGAAATGGAAACAGCAGGTTGTGCATCGACATGAAGAATATATTATTATTGTAATTCTAGGTATAGGAATAAAATATTTTGTTTTAAAATAAAATAGCTCGTCCACGGTCGTAACAAGTTCCCAAGTAAAAATGGTGGAAACCAGTCGAGGTAAATGTTGAGGTCAAGCGAATGTGAAAACCTCGTGGTGGAATCGATATGCTTAAGAATTTCGAGACTTAGGCGGGAACGCGAGACTGGAAATCGCGAAATCTCTCAATTATTCCCATTCCGTACCGGCATCTTCATGGGAAGAGTGGAAGAGTAACGGCGTAGCTAGAAGTACTATACTCCGATTTCCGCGGGAATGCAACGATCATCGTCCCCTTACGTAAACAGTAATAGTCGGCGGCGATGCTGGCAGTTTAACTAGTCAGCCAGCCGATGCGGTAGCAAGTGGCCGGTAGCCGGCAGAACGTGCAGCTACCTTCTTCCACCTCATCTTTCTCCGGCAGCCGTCGGATCCCCCGGCCAGCCAACCCGTAATGGCGGTGCTCTCGGGGCTTAACAACGCGTGACAATATGCATCAAGAAATTGCTCGACCGAGGAACAACTCTGGCCGCGGTGCTCCCGACGCGTTGCTGAACGCGCACACGCTTTCCGAACGCTCGTCTCTACAATGGAATTGGTCCTCGCGTTCACGGTACACGAACGCACAGGGCCGTTCGCGAGGATAACACTCGAAACCGAATCGCGGCGAGTCTCACGCGAAAACCCTCGATACATTATGCAATCGGTCGATCCATAAACGAACGCGAGCCTTCGGTATTTCTGATGGGATCCTGGAAAAGGATTCGCTCCCCCGGTCACCGACGGTGCGTCTCCCCTACCCCTCTCGGCCCTCGTCCCGTGGGATTTCGAAGTTGGAAAGAATCCGGCAACTCGCACCGGCGCCTCTTACTCACCCTCCCCCTTGGTCATGTTTATTAATTTATTCGAATCGCTCGGTGGAATGCACGGCATCCCCGCGATGATCAATACGGGAGGAGCATTACGAGGATTTTCCAACTTCCGTGTTGCATTCTTTCTCACGTAGCTGGTTCGATCGTAAACACGGAAACTGCGAACGGTTCTTAATGCGCTGCATCGTGCAGCGAGTTTACCTTTTAAATATCGCGGTTGATCTTCGATCTTCTCGGTTTAGGGCTAGCAGAAGCGAGGAGTTCGCCACGGGACACCAAGGTAGTCGATCGTTTAGTAACAGACGTCGAAAAGCTGCCTTCCGATCCTCGTCGTCTGTTTTCCCCGGCACTAGTTTCTTTTCGCCAATGTTCGTACGCGAATATTAATTAGAAGTACGTTTTATCGCGGATCCGTTCGTTTGGACGCAGGAGTAGGCGAGATCGAAGAAATAAATAATTCATAATAATCGACAGATTCGCGGACGAGTCGAGTTTTTTGTCCGCGGGCCGGCCCGTCGTCGGTCGGGCAATTATCGCAGGCGTATCGAAGCGACGCGACGCCGATCGGCTTAGGTTTCGCGCGGTGTTCGGATCCTGCCCGGCCGGGCATGAATATTCAGCCGTCGCGTAGCCTCCTCCTCGTCGACGCAATCTGCGAACGAGGGGATTAGCATCGGCGCTCGATCGAGAGCTTTCAGCCAACAAAAAGATCTCTCTGGTGCTCATTAACCCCATTACCCGTACTTGGCCACCGCGGGAGCGCACGTGGTACCGGTACGCGAGCAATTCACAAATGCATATATCTACATTAATAGCGGGTACAGTGGCCGGTGTAAACTCGGAGACTTGAACGCCCGCAGTGGCACCGCATCATACGTTCCCAACATACTTACGGTTCCTTCTTCAATCGGATTGATTCTATTCTTTTAAACTTTCGATTCGAATCGTTGCCGTGTAAGAAATGAACATTCTCCGATCACCCCAATTTAAAAACAGAATAGCTGATACCGACAATGAATCGGTTCCAAAATCCTTCTGGTGAAAGAGAAGTCGAAAGAGTTGGTTCTCCGGCTCATCCAGCGTAGATTCTACGAGACACAAAGTTCGATAATACCAGACTAATAATTTTTTATCTTCCGTCGTATAAAGTAGAAGAAATGAAAAAGGATCGAATCGCCTGGGCCTCGGCAATTAGTCGGAGCAAACTCCTCCTTGGCGATACAAGATCCACGATCGCGATCGGATCATAGACGAAAGACAACGTAAATAACGAGATCCACTTTGCAACTGATTTTCCGCAAACGTTGTCCAATTGACACGAGCGCTGATATCGTTCGGCAATCCGCCACGTTCGCGGCTTTATCAGAGATCGGCTCGTAAATCCTGAGCATCGTTATCGGTTGGTGTACGCGCGTGCACGTTGATCCCAGCGCGGCTTACCGCTCGACAATCCAACGGCGCGCGTGGTGTCTTGTTAATGAACAAAAATCCGCGAGCCTACTGGAGCATGGCGAGAGCAACCCACGTAAGATACGCGTTCGCGCCGATGGTATTCGCGGCGCGGCGTATCCGTCGGACTCTGTCGCAGTTCGCGACAGGCTGGTCCCAGGAATTCCCATTCTGGGACACACTGTTCCTGAACAATTGTCCATCATCAGTCTAGACGGGCCTTTTCTATCGATCAACGGACCGAGTAAAGGGGAAAAGACACGATTTCGATGAGCCCAGCCACCTGTGGCACGTACCGTTCGCAGCCATTCTTGCGCGACCGCTGAGAATCCTATTCGAAACATTAGCGATACAACGAGCCCCACTAGCTGGTTGGTTCCCTCCGACAGCTCCCTTCATTTTACTTTATGACACTTTGCTGTATCTCTAACCATTACAGAGATGTTGCTTCTTCCAATTTCATGGAAAGATATTCAAAGAAACATTGGAAATAAGTATTCGATATATTATAAAACTAAAATGGTCCGTGAGCCTCCCTATTTTTAATAAGAAACTGTTAGAAGAAGAAAGTGTCTGGACACGTTTCGGATATATCGTAAATTAACTAACGTGCATTGCCGCGAAGAAATATTAAATTCCTCGAGTAGTTTTTTGTACGCAAGTACTACTGCGATGACGCGTGCCTCGAGAAAACGAAGATTCGAACGCATTACACGGGAATAGAAAATTTATAAGCGCGCGCCTCCTCGAGCCGGACTTGTCCGATCGGCCACCTTTCGATTACGTAACGATATAACGGTATAAAATAAAATGGTATGTAATAATGCCGCCTCCTCGTAGGGGTCCCTTATTTCTTCGAGCACGAGAGCTTCTCGGCCGCTTGATTGGCTCGTCGAAGAAATCGGCCTTCTGATTCCGGTTTTCCGCTCGCGGGGGCAACTTCCAAGGAAATAAGAAGACGGAGCCTCGACGAAGAAGAGTCCCGTGTAATGAACTGGCCGCGCGCCGCTTGTTACGCCGCGCATCCGCGAAACGTATGCGATTTTCATTCCAGATGTACGGAAACGACTTTTCAAACGAACCCTACGAATACATCGTACAAACTGATATTCGGTGCGCGATTCGATCATTAAATATTACGCGATGATTAATCGCGCGGATTCCTGCGAAACCCGCGCAATCAACTTACTTATCACTTGCTATCCAATAGCCGCTAAGTATATTTCGTTGCGAAGCGCTAATCGCATTCCGTTTAATTAAATTACCTCTGCCCTTGAAGCCCAGAAATTGCTAGGTTTCGAAGGAACTTGTTTCGATGATTGTTTACAAGAAAACGAGCAACATTATCGTGCCCCGAATAAGCTGTATATTTGGGAGAAAGATCGATCTTCTCTATTAACCGTGGGGCCCGATTTTTGTAGACGTCGTGTTTCGGTTCACCTTGAGTCGTCGTTCCGGTTCGAACGAGGGGTGGAAGGGAAGAAGAAGAGAAAAATCGGTCCGAACGCGTTCCGTGACCAAACGCTCGCGGTTTCGACTTTAGTCCCGATTCTGGCAGCGAGCAAAAAGTCAATATTAATTTCCGGTAGCCCCGACGGATTTGTCATAGTACCACCTCCGGTCACGAACGTCTCGTAAACGCCTTTCCCCCGATCTCGTTCGAACGGGTGACCGAACCAGCTATTACCGGCGTTGATCGCCGATTCGATAGACGATCGACTTTGTAATTATCGAACGGTGGCCGATTAAGCGACCGTTCGATCGATCGCGGCCCACTTTTTCCTCTATCAACACCTCTAATGGACTGAAATCGCAAACTATCGAGCTTCCGAGCATCGAACGCGCGCTTCGCGAGTGGAAAATCGTTTCCGCGACTCCCAGAGATAGAGAGGCCAGCCGCTTAATCGACCGTACAGGTTGCATTAATTATTGTTCCATTAGCGTAACCCGTTCCTGGTAATGTTAAGTGACATGTCAGAGCAACGTTGATTCTGCTAATTCGAACTTTCGCTCGCGCCCGTGTTACGTGCACGTTTAACGGGTTATTAATTCGCCGCGATCGCCCGGTCGTGTTCGCGTAACGCATTCCTCGTCGACAAATTTTTCAAGCTCGACGTTTTCTGTGGGCATAGAAAGCGACGTCGGGGCCAGAAACTTGTTGTACCGATCCAATTAATCGCGACGTCTTTCGTCCTATTTATTATACAAGGACTTATACTCTATCGAGAAGAGTAAAACTGTGTCTTTTCTACCAAACGAAAAAGTTGATTCTTCTGAAAACACAAGTTCCGCGAGGCGGATTTTTGTCGCGTTTCTTGGCGTTTCGCGTACATTAACGGGAATCGTACGGTACAAATTCATTGTAGTCGGTTGAGACTTGGATCGAGAGAATACAATGCCCCGATCGTCCGGAATCGGCTGGATAATCGGTAGATTATACACGCGGCTAACTGTAACGTCTTGGACTTCCTACTATTTTTTCTCCCGTTGTAAACAAGACTCTGGTCGTATCTGTAAACGGAATAGCTTCTCAGAGGCGAAAGGATATTTGGAATAAATGAAAAAGAAAAGAACAAAAGATTTTTCCCAATGTCTAGGGAATACTCCAGTTCGATTCGTCGATTATTCTTCGTTGGTTGTCTCTCGAAGGGGTCGCGCTTCCAATTCCGGTTTTCCGTCGGTGAAAGGAATCGGTGTCCAACGAGAAACAGAGAGAAAGTGAGAGAACCGAAAGGCGAGCGAGGGAGTCAGGAGAAGAAGGAGGCGAATAAGTGAGTTTTAAAGAGCCACCTGTGGAACCCGTGGCACGTGCCACACTCGGTCTAATCCCAAGTTGCTCCCTTCGGTCTCGGCCCCATCGTGCAACGCTAGGTAGCAGGTAACAGGTACCACGGTGCATCCCACCAAAGATCAACTACAGCATCTGGTTAAGGCCAAGCCCGGTCTCCTCTTTCGAGTCCAGACCGGTGATTACATCTACATTCTATATAAACGTCGGTTCCGTGATTATCTGATAGCACATCTGCCGATTCCTTGACCCCGAACCTTTCTATCCTTCTCGGGAACTCGGATCTTGGCATCTTCTTCCGTAGGTTGTCCAGCGACCGGTAGCCGATGCCGGATACACATCTCTAACGGAGTCGTTCAATTTATTCTCGCGTATGGAATTTTGCGAGTAATGAATTTTTAAACGTATCGACGAAGCATGGAGACTGGTTGAACTCGTTAAGCGAGACCAGTTGGGACGAATACCAACCACCGGGTGCAACGATTTGTCCGCTAGAGCGAACGTGCATACACGTAGAATTTAGAATAAATATCCCATTGAAAATTCGGACCGGTCGACGACGGTCCGGCAAAAAAATTACGTGGATTGCGTGGATCGAAAATTAACGAAAAAAAATTTAACAAAAGTTTGGAAATCCGGTATAGAGCAGCAAGTCAGCCGCGCGACGTTATTCCAGATGCGTTTAAATTCCTTGGCATTGATATCTAAACGTTCGGAAAATTATTACTGCGTCGTAGAGCGGGCAGTTCGCCGCGAGATACGTATAACGCTGGACATTCGATAGAGATTGAAATATTCTAATGCGAGCCGCGCGTTTCTGCACGTAACGAATCGACTCGTTCCGAGACTCTCGACCAGCTTTACAACTTTTCTATCTTCGCGCACGATCGTCGCATCTATCCTGGCTCTGACTCGCCAGTCGAACTACGTATCTAGCCGAAGAGAAATGAGAGTGCCGAGACGACGCGATTCGTTTCGATACCTGTCGTCCAACGACCCAGGCGTTTCGTTTCGTTGAGCAACAGTTTCCGGTCCTGGCCAGCTCCGACGCTCGTTTCCGTTAAATAAATAACCGTTAATTAATTGTAACCGCGACGGGTAATCGAGTTTCGCGGATTTGGTATTTGAGTCGAGCAAGGATGCGCGTAACGAGGATCGCGAAACGACCAGCCAGCCGGCTTTCTTCCGACATTCGCGTTGCGTGGCGCCTGAAAGATCGGTTGGTTCGAGGCGCGGGCCCCGTTCTAGCTTGCCAGTCCAGTTCAGTTCAGTTGCCTTCTAGTTGCTAGTCCGCCCACCCTGCCGCGTGGCCGCTTGTACAGTCAGTGAAGGTCCAGGCCGCGTGCCACCTTGCATTTTTATCGATGTCGGCCCGATAACCAACGCGGTGGATCTGCGCCGCAGTTTCTTACACTTTCACGATCTTCGAACCGGGAAACTGGACGACGGATCGCGCGACCGGCATACGAAGCACTTTCGATCGAGGGCCCCCATCTTCCTGGATCTCGGACGTGCCTTGGAATCCGCACCAAAACGACTATTCCCCCTACCCTTCAGAGTTTATTTCAACATCGTAATCGATAATTTTAAAAGGTGGATTATTTTTTGAATATTTAAAGGAACGTGATTTCTTTGTTACCCCTCAAGGGAGGAATTTTCATCATGGGTTCTTCTTACTTTCCGAAAATTTCTTGATCGACTCTGACCACGCCGACGTCGAATGGTTTCAGCCGTGGAAGCGTAGAGAGAAAAAAAGGAGGGGAAAAAATAGGAAAGCGAAGTGGTGAGGGAAAGAAGAAGGAGACCGGCGTGTACAATTGATTGGTCCTGGCACATCCTGCCCCGCGTCCTCCGCCCTAGCTTCATGGGAAAGTCGTCTACCGCAGACCTCTCTCGGTTTTTGTTCTCGACCACCTCTCCTCCGTAGGAAGGTGAGAAAATCTCCAATCCGAGAGTATCCTTCGTCCGCGAACGAAACCAATATCGAACTATCGAGTTACATTTTTACTCTTCCCGGCGAAAAATGATTAAATTAGGAAAAAGACAGGAACTTGAAGGCGACCGACAAATACCAAAGTAAACGTTTTCTCTCTCGAATCGGCAAAAACAAATTTTTCGGGGCTCGTGTCTTCGATATCACCCCACTGGATTTTCGTTCAGAATCAACCAACTACTATCTGATTACACATGTCGCTTATCGTGGATATCTCTGCATTTCACGATAAATTTCGAACGGAGCAAATTAAAAGATACCGTGTGCCCTGAACGCGTCTGGAATCTAGAGCATCGAGTTCCCGCGCGATCTATGAAATTATAAGTCTTCGACACGGCGAGTAAAAAAGAAATTGCTTTAAAGCATGACCGGTGGCTCTGCTGTTTCGGTCGGAACTTTTTCTACGAAATATTATATTATGCCTGTACGTACACGGACCAGATCGCGAACGATCTACGTGTCCCCGAATAACAGGAAGAAAGTCAAGAGGGACGGCCGTGAAAAATTCAGACGTCTCATTCGCAAACGGGAGGCGTGGGGACGTCGAGGAGCGGTGGTTACGACGATTACGCCCGGCCAGGTGTGTACAGGTGAAATCCGTGGACGTGCCTAAACGCAGGAAAGACCGATATCGGTAGATCGGTTATGCCTGACGGAGACGAATCGATTGCCGGTCGGAGCTGAGCGAGAAGTAACTGGATTCGCCGGCGATGATGACCGACTTCGAGGGCAGCCGACACTCCGCGATCGTTTCCTGCGGCACCAGGAAGGATATCGACTCCGCTCTGTCGAGCGTTTCTATTATTCTGGGATTTATTGGATCGCCGGATGCTGACTCGCGCCTGGGAACTAGAGAACGATGCGACGAAATGAAACTATTTCAAAAGCATTTGTAGAAAACAATCAAAGACTGTAATTTCATTTTACCAGGGTCTGGACCCGTAGGGTCGAGACAGTGAACTCTCGGTCTCCCGTTCAGCAAACGAAACTGACAAACAGGACGCGAATGATGCAAGACGGAGCAACGTTGTGCAAGTGTTGATAATCGCGACATAGAAACGTGCGAACCGCGGGCCTTCTTTCTAACGAGGTTTTATAAAGGCACGGTAACAAAGGTGTCGAGTTTCAAGTACACAACAGGAGACTTTGACGTCCAAGTACTTGCAGTTGGGCAGCCACTCTGACCCGCTGCTATACGTCTCGCGTAAATTTATCACGCGAGAGGAAAGCTGTCACTGCCCTTTTTCCCCTTTCAGCGACGATTGTTCCACATAGGTGTTGTATATCAGCGCCACCGCGTTATCTGATCGTGTTTCTCTTTTTATTTATTTGCCCGCTACTCGAATCGAATTCCTTTCTATTTTCGATTGCACCGATTCCTATTGCGCAGACTCGAACATATTTTATTCGCAAACGACGAATCGAAATTAAAAGTTGCTTCGCGAAGTAACTTCCGTTCACTTTTTGTTCCTAAATTAGAGTACCATTAACGGATTTCTTAAACCGACATCCGGACGAGCGAAGCCGCGGGCAAAAACTAGTTGACGTACGAATCCCAACTTTTTGTTCCGTGTTCGGTAAAAAATTTCATCGATTCTGCCGTGTTGCTTGTCCATTCTAGTGCGTTTTTCGCGAGATGTCTCTCTATACAGGGTGTTCGGTCACCCCTGGGAAAAATTTTAATAGAGAATCCTAGAGGCTAAAATAGAGAATCCTAGAGGCTTAATTATTAATTATATTAAGGGGCGATCCAATATAAGAAGATTTAAAATCGTCGCTGGAAATTTGATTTCGAGTCAGAGAATGTAAAAGAGGTTCGTCGACTAGACACGTCCGCGGATTGGAATCCCGCGCAAGCAAGACGCGGTCGAATGCGTTAAAGCGTAAAAATAATAGATGTTTTGTGATCGGTCCGTCCATCCGTCCGTTCACTCGACTCGAAACCTAGTTCCAGGCCGGTGTGCCCGACACACGGATAAACCGCCTCCGCCTTTGTCCTCCTCCATCTGCTCGTACTGTATCTGACAGCCCGAAGCCCAACTCGTAATGTAAAATAAGTGTTTCTATCCGTTGCGAGGGCGGCCGCCGCCTGGCAATTTTCCTCGAAGCGGGTGCGCACGGTACTTGCTCGACCGGGAATCCCGCGATCGAGGAAACTACTCCTAATCGCCATTTTCAAACACATTAGAAAATAGTAGCAACAAAAATTCGGTCTTCAGCTATTATTCCATTACTTTATCAATGTTTCTCTAACAAAACGATCATTTTACGGTTTACTCAAATCCATTCGAACCTTATCTGCGAACCAACTTGTAGGTCACCATATTTTTATTCGGATATTCAACCAAGAGACGCGACACGCCTCGAAACCATCGAGATGGGACTCGAATGTTATCTCCAAGGAAGTCGGTTTATTCATCGATTCACCAATTACAAGGTTCATTTTCCTCGATGGATATCTTAATTGCCCATCTGGCGGGTACAAACATTACGCAACAAATGCAAAACTCCGATTCTCGTTGGTAGAAAATTTCTTAATTAAGGTATTCATGAAATATTCGAACGGCTAATGAACACGTGCTGCGCCAAAGAAAAAAAAAGGATTCATCAACTCGGAAGGAATTTCGATATTATCCTCCTCGGTGGAAGTCGATTTATTTATCAATTCAGCAATTAGGATATAGATAGGTACGCAGAGGCGCACGCATACGCGCGCGCACGCGTGACGCGGAGAAGCGGGTAGTCGCGGGCAGAGGAAAGCGTGCGCTGCACGCACGAGCGAGTTAATGCGCACGCGGAGGGGCACAGATGCACGTAGATCGGTAACACGCGTGCATCCGAGTAGGTACCAGTTCACGATCGATTCTCGTACGCACGTGAATCGAGGCCTGTTCGCCTCCAGCGGTTAACGTCGCCACCAGGAAGAGAGTCGAGATCTCGCCTCGTCCTCCCAACAATATACGCTCAGGTTGCTCCGCACGATTACCGTTCATCGCGTCGACAATTACTATTCCATTACGCTCGTTACCGTTGTCGCGGCTAAACAGAAAACGACGGCATCGGAAACGCTCGGTGATTTCAACGCTCGATTCCGATCGAACTCGCGTCGCGATCATGCTACTCGGACGATCGGCCGATTCAACATCGATTCCTGTAATTCTTTAACACGTACCTCTTATTCATATGTGCTTCGAAAAAGTACACAGTTCCATTACCAAAAAAATTATTATATTTGACACCCCTCTCCATTTCCATAACTCACCTCGTATTTATATACGATTTTTCTTTCGGGTCAAGCAATTCAATCTGGTATACTATATCTCCTGATTTCTCGCTGCTTTGCGATCATTTATTTTTTAAATCGACTCGACGTAGTGTTACTTTCGATCGTTATGATTATTGAAAGTATATCTCGGTGTACGGTATCGTAAGCGACATGACTCAACACGCAAGTATTTTCGAAGGAAAAGTTATCGTAGAGTCTGTAGACTGTTTAAATTCTTCGTATCAAATTGTTGATATTTAGAAATCGAGTCGTTGTTCGCTACGAGATTCCTAAATGAGGACATTTCTCAATCGAGAAGAGACTCGAGGCGACTCCTTTTGGGTAGCCTTGGTTGCTTGATTAGCCCGCGAGATACGAGTATCTGACACATAATAAGACAACCTTGGTCGAAGGCGGGTGGCACAGGAAGTCGACAAGGTTTTTATCATGCCCGACGCTCGTTGTTGCTCCAACTAACAGGTAAACGGCGAAACGGATTACCCTGGATTCCTCTAGTTTCCAAAAACTATCAAAAATTACATATTCGAACAAAACTCTCGACTCGGAGAAGTACTTGTTGAAATTACCTTTCAAGATTTTCGAAATCTCTACGAGATAAAAATATAAAATTGAAAAATCGTCCTCTTCAAACGGTATTCGCTATTAGACTGGTTAATAAATTGTCCAGAATTGGCTACTGGGATACAATTGTTTCGAGTATCGCGTTTATCGAGTGCAGCATTTTCTCAGAATGATTTCGTGCAAATCGGTTCTGCATTGTCGAACCCTCGTCCTGCCTTTCCTTTTCACTCTCGAGCTTGATTGCGTCACGGGTTCCCCGTGCCGGATGCGCCGAACGGACGTCAAATTCCTCTCTTTTTTTTTCCACTCGACTTACATCCGCCCGGTGTCGCGACGTAATTCAGGAAAAATCAGGTCGCTTTGACGTTTTTCGTTTGCGTCGCGTCGCTGTCTGTTTCGAGTTCGTTTTACAAAGGACGAAAGAAAGCTGATAGACGGAACAGAATTACGCGATAGTGGACGAAGCTCGAGGTTTCTTGGTATCGTCAACAGTTTCGAAGATAGGATTTCAATGGGTCAGTGTTGATCGATTACTAATAAGAAGAATCGATGTTCAGAAGTTTAAACGGTAATATCTCGAAAGTGAGAATACGTGATACGCAGTATTTTCCCTTAAAACCGCGGATTTATGCGCGTGCATTTCCTACTGTTCGCGGTAAACTAGGCAGAACGGAATCATAAATCTAGAAGCAGACTGGTAAAACGGAAAGTTCCGAAGATTCGCAAGATTCAACGAACGATTCAGGGTAAACGATCGACGTTGGAGAAAAAGCTTCCATGAAATTACAAGAAGGATCGAGACTTGCGCGCTCGAAAAAATATGCGAGTCCAAAACCGAGCGCAGCCAGGTGGTTTATGTGGGCCGATCTCTCGAACCCGTGGCTGTCGTCCAGAAGGAAGGAGGAAGGAGGGAGGAACACAATACGGTCGAATCGAGCCGCAAAGAGATTCGATCTGATCTGTGCCCGATACCGTCCAATACCCACAGGCTCTCGCAAATAATGATTGTTAAACAAGCGGCGCGTTCTATACTCGGCCGTTTGGCGCAATGGTGCGTGCCACAAGTGCTAAAGTTCCGTCGAACGACACCTCGTTAAGACCACTACAGAATTTCCAGAAGAGATATACAACCCCTGAGAAGGAGGACGACGGCGCGGCGCGACGTTTCTTACCGGCTACGTGCAAAATTCACCAACGGACATATTTTTACCCTCTGGTATTTTATTTGTTACTTTCCGACCGAATCAAACAATGCTCCTCGTTCAGGAGGTAAGTCTGGCATAAATCATCGATCAAATTCAGATTGATTTTCTCGAAACCGACGGAAATCCAACGAGAATCGAAATTTACGACCACTGGAATAAATTCGATCGAAAATGCGCAATGTCCGACTAGTCTTGGGTTTGTAAAATCTAAAAACGTCTGGAAACATTTGCGCGAGCACGAAAAAATGAGAGCAGCAAGTTGCAAAACGAGTTACGTTCTAATGATGGTAACTGTACAGACAGTGTTACGAGGATTCGTTGCGAGGTGGACGGTGTATACATGTGTGTACGTACCTACATAGTTTGCATGTTTCTGCACCATTCCGTGCCGCAGTAGGTGCGACGAGCACTGAATTTTCTCTTAACCTTGTTAAGACAGCGCCTCGTTAAGGCCGCTTCAGAAAATCCACCGAGAATACATAATCTCGAGAGGAAATGCTTATCGGCATCTCGTGTGGAATCACCCACGCGTATACCAAATTACGGACACAATAGTAAACTGATGGTGAACGCGTATTCGAACGATAAACAAAATACCAACGACAGATTTCGTACCAATAAAAACCATTAGAATTATTCTTAAGAAAAAATCAACAACACTGTCTTTACCAAAGATGCTAACACACACCGTTTAATCGAAATAGTAGTAATGTATTAGATCGCATTTAAATATTTGAGCGTCGTTATCGCTTACTTGGACTCAGTAATAACAACGATGAAATATTTCGAAACCAACCATTTTATGTCTTCGAGAAAGCATTATTAAGTTGCAAAGAAATAAATTATTCCAATGTTGAATTCAGTGCGAAAGCTCGTTAACTCGTATAATCTCGTCGATTAATCCAAAGTCTTTCGAGGTAAAGCGAGAAAGCTTGTTTGACGCGAACAAAGGATCTCAATTAATATAGTAACGAAAGATAAGACGGTTGCTGAGTTTCGGTTCCCCATTATGGCCTTGTCCTGACTGTTGTCGAGCTTCGCTGGAACATTGTACCAGATCGAATCGAATCCAAGAGTCACTCGAACCGAAAGTATCGCGAGTCATTGTTGGGTCTCCTCTTCTTCGGTCCTCCGGCTTCATGAAACTGGCATAGTCCATCAGCCGATCGCATTATCGCGGCGTGCACTTCCAATTAGCTGCTCTTAACTTGCCGTGAGAATTTTTCCTCGTGCGCATCTCGACACTTTATTTCGTAATTTGCCGAAAAATTTGCACAACATTGGACAGATAATGTAGGAAACCTACTTTCTTGATCATAATTAACGGAGGTGGGTAAATTCTGATCGGTATTTCTATTTGGAAGAACATTTAAGCATTAATTGACACGATAATAGAGTAGTTATAAATTTATAATTATTTATATTTTAATATAAAAATAAAAATCTGGCAAAGTTTATTATAATAGGAACGTGTTCCCGTGCGACGTTCCGACTATCGAGCAGTGACGTTATTTAATTGCGACGTCTTTACTTGCACTTTTGTTCGAGTCAACGCTATAATGTATTTGCGTAGTCTCGAGTTATTGCTCGAGTTACTGCTCGGTCTAGAAAATCGCGAGAAAGTTAGTACCCCGTTCAACACTCGAGGTAGTAAAAACGTCCGTTCGTTCTTATCGATTGTTTATTTCTCGCTTTAGCTCTTCCGTTTGCGAACGTACTTTGTTTTCATTTTCTGTTTCCTATCGAGTTCGTTTGAGAAGCCTACGATCTTTAACGGATCCACGATATTTTTATAAAAACTGTAAGACTTCTAAAAGGATCATCAGTTCCATACGCGCGTTAATAGAAAACGCGATGAGATTTGGCGACTTACTCTTAAGATATTCTGTTTGCTGGAACCTTGAATGCCTAGGAATCTCGTTTTTCAAAACTGGTAGTTTCAGAGCGCAGAGTGTCCGTGCAAACGGCTTCGAAACTTTTGCTACACATGGTACGTGCGAGCAACAGGAGGTTATTTGCTAGATAAATCTTGACCCGCCTCCTTGCATGCCGCGTGATACCCGATCGACGTTCGGCCCGATCGTGTACATTCGAGAGAGTAGACCTCATTCACGTGCCTTGCCAGAGCAACGGCTGGCGTCCACCGTTCCTTGCCTTGCCTTGCCTTGCCTTGCCTTGCCTTGCCTTGCATCGCCTTGCATCGCCTATCCTACGCCCTGCACCTGATACCGACTACGTACCCGATGCATCCACTCGCTCGCGTTTGCTTTTCTTTAACGCCGATCATCGTTTCCGCACTTCGCCCTTATCAGCCGCCTTCATTCCGGACTGCTAATACTGTTACGTCGATAATTACGACCGTGATAACAACTCGAAGGCGGGTGCACGAGTGCCCCTCTGTATATCGAGCATTCCTTTTTTTTCTCCCTTAACCTTTCAAGGTATTCGAATAAAAAGTATACTTGTTTTTAGAAAACAATGACCCGATGCGAGACAGTGAACCGCAAACTAAAATACCGCAAAGTACGATTGTTTGCAATCTGAAAATACGTATAATAAAATATCCTCGCAGGTCTATTGTTGCAACATTTCCGTCAGGTCTACGGCTGTTCCTGTTTCCATAGCAAGTAGAAGAGTATCGTTTTCCCCGTCCATCGAGACGAGTCCCGGTCACGTGCTAAGTCGATCTCTAACGGCCGCGTTCAGCGTACCATGTTCTTTCAATGGTGCGTGCACCTGATACCTACGAGTCGCACTTGTTACACGGCCCGGCATTACACCGCGCACTAATTCGTACTGTGACCGTTTCCAACGGTGACGCACGTACCGACACAGAAAATATCCGGTCATTTATGGGGATGAACGCTACACCTGCTGCCAGGCTACAAATAGGGGTTTCAAACGGTGACGCGCGACCAGGAATGTAAATTGTCACTTCCTGTTAGCGAATAATTGCGTCCCTTTCCTGAACCTCTGTCCAGGATCTTCTCTCTTTTTATCGTCGAAAAACGTGTCGACGAAATCTGACAAGGCTAATTGAATCCACCGGGTTATTGGCCGAGCATTCTTCTAATTAAATATTTCCTGATCGGTGGTTTACTTTATCTCTCGTGTTGTATTTATCTTCTTGTAATATCCTGATGCAAATCTCTCTCAACTATTTAGTTTCTAATATAATATAGTTGAGAGAAGATTACGGAAGATTGAATATCTCTTAAATAAGAAAGAACTGTAGTTGAGAATCGGTTAGAAAAGGGTTAACTGGAAAAACCGGCGCGGGAGAAGGTTGTCGGTGATTCGTTCTCCAGAACAGAAATCCACAGCGAAGTATTTACTGTTTGTAAGTGCAGGACCATGTCAGAGGATGCGGTTGGTCGCAGTGTGCGCCCGATACCGGCTGCTTGTTAAGCGCACGTCGCCACACTCGCACGTAGAATACGCGCTTTTTCCCACGGAAATTTCCGGCAATTTGCGAAACGTTCCGACGCCCGTCTCCACGGCGTGCCAAGGTCGCCTCGCAGGACGCTGCGCCGCGCCGCGTCGTAACACTTTCCCGAGACGCGTCGGATCGCGATATTCCTTTCCACTGAGAACACGAGCTCGAATAAATATACCCTCGATACTGGTACATAAACACGGGAATTCGAACGTCCAACGAAAGAAACGTTTGGAAGTGGCCAGAGCGAGGGACACCGCGAACCGTATTAGAGTTTGCGGGTGACTTCAACGAGTGGATAGGAATTAACATGCTCGTTATCGAGTAACATGCCGCGCAATTTGAACGGTACGCAACAGGAAGTTGATTTTAATATATGTAGGATGATTGACACGCCTTTATGATCCCTAATGGACTGGTCGATCGAAGCGATGCAACATGAAGCGCTTCATGGTGCGCAACAAGGGGCATCGAACATGCTATCCCGGCGTCGTAAACAGTTTTAAATCGAAACATCAGGAATATATCACGTTTGACGCGCACGCATTCCATGCTGCACCGCGTGATGCATCGCATGCCGTACCGCATCGTTGCGCGGTTGGTCTTACGAGAGGACATTAATTAAAACCGACGACTCTAAAATCAACGCGATTTCCATGTTTTGACGGTGCACGAAACGTGTGCCGTCGAGTCGCGTCGCGTCGCGTCGCTGCGCTGGCTCACGAGACTTCTGACACGCATCGCTGCCCGTCGCGCGCGTTCATTTTCTCATGGTTAATAACGTACGCGGCTAAAAAGTAAACCTTGCCGCCTACTACTGTCTCTTCTAATTTCCTGGCTTCTCATTCCAGACAAACGCTAATGAATCGTACAGAGAGTTCCAAACACTGGAAACAGAGCTAGCCTCTTCCACCCAAAACTCTGTTGGTCGAGTAAATACAGCTAAGCTTCTATTAAACATTTAAATAAAATATACTGCCGTACCTCGATAATAAAACGCGTTTGCAAATACGTTAGAATAAAAAGAATCAGGTAAAAACCTGTGCTATTCGTACGTTAAATAACCCTGTTCGAACGTTTGAAACAAGTTCGCATAGCGAAATTGAAAGACGACCGTTTAATCGACCGGCGCTATTTTCCTGTTCAAAAAGCATCGCGTTCGCACGACGCGGTACCTCTTTAGCGGCACGTGAACGCGTATCGCCTCTCATTACCGTAACAGCGCATTAAGTCATCCTCGCTTTCATAACATCTCGCCGAGTGATTTACGAGATTCGATCGGCAGCGCCGCGGTGCTCGCGAGAAATCGTACGCGATGAAATCGACTCCTAAAACTCGAAAACTCGGTGTACGTTTTCATTCGAAGATGTCCGTGCTTCGCTCGTTCGCGCGTTCACTTTCTTACGCGACAAATATACCACACCGAATGCGGAATTGAACGTTTGCCAGAAAAATGGGAAAAATTCTGTCGAGAGCGCACACTTTGATCGATGTATTCGCGCGTTTTCTTATCGATATACAAAACGTTAGAGACAAAAGAGTGGCTTTCGATGCAACCTAGTGACAAAAAGGGATAAAAACGTTGGTCGGGCTATCATTTTGTCCCGCACTGTACCTTGAATCGCACGAAGCAAGAACGTGGAAACTGTCAAAGCACGTACACCTGTCAGAGTCTCCTGGCATCACCATCGATGGCTCCGTGGGACCGTTTTTCTGTCGTTCGAGACGCATTCGCGGGGATGCGCGAACCTGTTCTCGGGCGCCTCCTTCCGCGGGGCCCACACATCACTCGGATGTAGTCATCTGTATCAATCAGGGAGCCGGTACGAGCTTATACACTTTCTTGCTCCGCTCGATACGTACACGCACACGGTGCAGTTAACTCCAATCAGGCTCGATTGCATCGGACAAGTGGAATAATTATTGCCGCGCGTCGCTTTATTGAATTATTAGGAACGCCGGTGCACGCTCGCTTCGTAAATAACCCAGACCTACCCCCTTTCTTTCCTCTTACCTCCTACAAATCGCAATTTTCTGTGCGTGCGCGTGGATGGAAAAACAGTGATCGCGATCCAGAAATCATGCGACATTTCGTCGAGATCCAATAATCTTTTATTTATAAAAACTAACTAATTTATGAAATACTAACGTTTCATAAAATCTGTCGGAGACATAAATTGGAAAAGTTTCACTCTTAAATTCATCGGTTTTTAGTTTAAAAAGTTGCTTCTCTTCTGCGAGTTGACTCGATAAATATATTACAAATATCTGCTCAAATAACGAGTGTACCTATATCGCAAAAGCTGCGTGATTATACGGCCCGTGTTGCTTTCCACGGAAAAACAGAGAGAGAGAGAGTGAGAGAGAGAACCATGCCCGTCGTTCGCAATCCATTCGGTCGCGAATTAGAAATTAGTTGTCGCACATTTACATACTGCGCAGGTGGCCGGCCGTAGCCGAACTGGTTGCGGTTTTCAGGGTAAAACGAGTTCCGGCGTCGTTAAAAACCACGGTCTACTCGGTCAGTATGAAACCGGTGCAATAAAGATTCATAATACGTAATGCCGTGACATTAGCAAACGGCAAACGAAAAGTGTCGATTTTTGAAAATCCACCGTTTAAAAGCCACCTGTCGCTCGACTGTCATCGCTGCTTTTAGACTCGTACGGTTTCTTCGGGCCGCTGGAATTAGTTAACCCTTTCGCTGCTCAATAAAATCATCGAATGTAGTTTAGAAGCCGAGAAATGCTAACTGTTTCAGAGATTTTTATTATTGCACACTCGATACGAGTAAAGATGGCTGTAGAGGAAAGTAACAGAGTCGCCGATAGGAAGTTACCGGCATCCGTCCCGAGTTACGTATCGAATATTGACATCTTCGTGCGAGATTGGCAATTAAAAGCGACGATAACCGGCGCGACGGTTCCATCCCAACGAGTCCCCGATGCCACGAAACCAAGTACCGGACCAGCAACGAGTTCGAGGCAACAGCAATAACTCGGTGATTCGACTAACCGGCGGCGGGGTGCCATTAAAACCTCATGATTCGCCCATCAAGTTACATTTATCTCGCTCGGGGTCGTAAGAAGGATAATTCTGCTCAAAACGCGTGTTCACCCTCTCGCTTGGCTCTGTTCGGAAAAAGCCGTCTGGGCAAATAGCGTGCTAGGAACGCGCAAGAAACGCCCTGCGAACGTCTAATTAGACGTACGGGAGAGTGCACGAGCAAAACGAACCAACGGGAACATCATCGAGGAAAGAGCACAGACGCGAATCGAACCTCGACGGCGAAATTTCCAACCACCAAGCGGCGTATCTTTTCCCTTATCGCGGCAACGAGGAAGTTAACGACCCCGAGGGCCGATCGGAAAGGGATGGACCGCGGCGCAGCGTCAGGAAGCGGCGATAAAACCGATCGTGCCGCGAAGTAGCTGTCGAGTACCGCGACCGGATAGCCTCGCCGCGCCGCGCCGCGCCGCGTTGCCCGAACCAGCGCATAGTTGAGGAGGTTTGCAACTGGTATAGATGTATAGGTGGGACGCAATCGGGGCCAGGTGTGGCTCGACCCGATGCTGGAAGCGGCAAACGAGATAAAACGAAGCGTTTGTTGGTTCTGCGGAGTCGGAAGGTATTTAGTTTCTTCCGTTTAGCTTTTTCGACGATAATCCCCGACGAGACAAGAACCAGAGAAGGGAAGATTGGATCACGATTTATCGTATACTCGATGGTACTTTTATTTATCCAACAGGAAACATCTAAGCTCGTTCAACAAGCAACTAATGCTGCTTCTACACCCTTCGACTGAAATTCTCTGATACTTTTATTCTTTGCAATAGAGACCAACGATATGCTCGTCGCTCTGTATACATATATATTCTTCCCACATAGTCCTAGGTATTTCACCAGCAATTCGGTAAAGAAAACCAAAAATCCAACGAGCGATCCTTTTGCTCTTCTTTCGAGCCGGGGCCACCGAGCGACGTGGACCAACCAAGATCTCGCCTTTTCGTATACACGATGGAAAAGGATTCGAGAGGAAGGTGGAAATTGGGCAAATCCGCGAATGGAAGCGCAAGCACATCGCGAGTAGGTACGAGCGACGACCACCGTGCGGACGACCGACTATAAATAGATTCGAGCTACCTGTAGACGCTCTCGAAGCTGGTAGAGTCGCGAGTTAGGCGGCTGCAGTGGCGCGCCACATGCGGAGAGCACACGCGGCGAGCTTAGCCACGACGGTTAACTGTATAACCGCGCGACGCCGTGCAAGCAGCGCGCCGTGGCACACCGCAATTAACCACCGGACAACTTGCCGGTCGCTAGGCCGGCTAATAAACGAAATAAGAGGAGCGCGAGGCCTCCAGGCACCCGCGCCGCATCCTTGACATGGCCGCGATCGGATCGGCCACCACCTAGACCGCATTCCGATCCGACCCTGACAACCGGCACCGATGCCCGGTGACGATTCTCGCGATCGACGCCACCGACGATGATCCAATCCAAGGGAAACGAGGATCCAAACGCCACCACACGCTACACGAATCCGAGAGAAACCACTGAGAAAGCGCTACGAATCGAACGATCACCAAACCAACAGTTTACGGGGTTAAGGAACAAATTTTCGGAATTTCTTGAAATCTCTTCATATTCTTTACCATAATACACGTTGTTTGCATTTTCAACATTGAAATCCTCCAATCCGTTCAAGAGTTATGACGTTTTAAAGATACGCATGAAATTCAGTAGAATAAGTTCTGGTCAGACATTACAGTTTCGGTAAAGAATTTTTTTCTCGAAACTGAGTAGGATTTCGGGGGTACGTCTATCCACCAAAAATGATTCTAATTGACCCCTGCAACCGAAAATAATTTTTCCAGAATGATTTCAAATTTTTTGTTTTCGTCGAAAAATTTAAGCACCTACTCCCTATCGATTTTTCTTAAAAATTCCTTTTTCATTTTTAATGAATCTGTTATCACCTCGGAATTTTCGGTATGGCAGTCAGAATAAGCCACGAATGTCCAAACTCCTGTCGGAGAAAATAACGTCGACCGATCGGAAATTGCGAACCGATGGAACGATTCGAAGTCGGCGCGAGAGTTTCAGCAACTACTTAACTCGAGGTGGGTATCGATGCTATCGTCCGCAACCCCAGATGAGACGCGCGAGTTCCTCGAGGGCGCTTTTATCTCGTTTTAATCTGCACCCGATCGGAAAGACGGGAACGTCGAGGTGAGCGAAACGGCGCGGCGGCCGTTGTTCAGCGTGATCGCTTCTTTAAGCGGGCACCGGGCATCGGGCACCGGCCGTTCCGTAATATCACTTTGTTGCCTATGAATGAGTCGTACGAGTGGCCGATAGACGTTAGATCAGATCGGATAAGTTTTTCGTAACGATTCACCGGCAGGACCGCATTCCTGTCCGCGTGCACGACACGTAATAGCCGCGTAATACCACGGCTCCGTCGTTCCGCGTAATTCTCGCTGCGAGGATTTCAGGAAGAGCCACGATGCATCTGTCGTTAAGGAAAACTCAGCCACGATAACTGCCGGAGCGACGTAATAAATTTTCCAATAACGACGGAGAGACGTCCAGCTGCAAAAACGACGTCGTCCGCAGAGGCGAAAAACTTTTAAAACCCCATACGGACGAGTTATCGACAGTTTGCGCGATCGCGATCGACCGCTTATCGCCGGATGCGATCGAATCTTACTTTTCTTCGATAGTGGACTGAACCCTTTAGTTGCACCAACAAATTGCACGATTCAACGATCGAGACTTTCTCACAGACAGAAGGGAAATAAAAATAATGTCGAATCTGAAGCCTGAAGGGAAATGGAAAAATAATGCGCAGAATTAGATAAACAACTGAAGAAACGGAAAACAGCGAGGGATTTATTTAAAATCGTGTTGGGAAGAAATTTGGAAACATTTAAAAGATTAACAGACGAGACAAAAATTTTAATATTTAAATACAGTTTTTATATGAGATTAGTTGACTATTTTGTATCGTTCGGGAAACCTCGAAGAAGAAGAGGAGCACATGGTTGCGAAGATGACGATTGAAAAAGTCCTTGTGAAATCTAGTAATTCCGGCGGGTCACGGCAAGATAAACAGGTGCGACCTTCGATCGATCAATTACGGAGCGGGTTTGAAGGATTGCACGGTGTCGCGGCCCCGCAACGAGAGGAATTGTATAGTTCGACGCAAAATGACAGTACAAAATTACTCGGATGTCCAGCTGAGATAATGGTCTTCGAGTCAGGCGCACGTTTGCCGTATGATTGGTTAGAGTTTCCAGCAACTTACAGCGCACCACCGTGCTGACGGGCGTTATTTATTACGAGCGTTGACCATTCATAACGCTCGCAAACCGAGACGAATAGAATACCCAATAATCCGAAAATCTGCGATTCAGAGTCGGGGAATTCGACCGCCGCGCCGGTGTAAATGTCAAATTCGTTACTCTGGATCGCGATCTATTCCGTGTATAATACCGTGCCCGGTAATCTCGATCCTCCGAGAACGTATGCTGGGAAATTCCACGCTTCGGGGTAAGTTATTTCTCTTCGTTACGAACTGCCAGTCGAGGCGAGGAAACATCGATCATCCCTCCGCGCGCGGACGCGATCAATTTAATCAGCTCGTAATTTCTGTTATCAACTTTAACGGAACTCGACCCGTTCGAGGCGCACGAACCCTTCAGCCCTATCGTCTGTCAACCCTTGTTCCCTTAACTGCCGACGATTTCGGGCCATCTTTAACGACCACCACCTGACGCAACAACTGCCTCGCCTCGAGATGGCAGTTGTCTTGGAAAGCGTGCCAAGGGTGACGGTGGGTAAGGGTGGAAAAAGGGCAGATGCCGACGACCCGCGATTAGAAACGAATTTCTCGAAATAATAGGATCTCATCGAGGAAACGGACCACCGCGGCAGCGTTTTACAATTTTATTTCCCGCCGAGCAGTTTTTTCTGACCATCGCATGCATATTCGTTTCATAAATTTACTATTGGAGAGAATCGTCGGACATGAGGAATACAACGCTCGTAAATTGAACGCGTATACCTAGAACGGAGGCAAAAACCGTGTTGGAACGACGTTAAATCTTATTAGGTAATTCTGTTTCGTGTCATATCATCGGGGAATGCTTTCAAGTTGCAGAAGACGAACGATTAGTTATTCCGAAAAAGGAAGAAATTTAATCCGGAGAAATCGTTTTGCGATGATCGGATTTTTTTTTGTTATTAATACGCCGTGTAACCCTATAAAAGATTGCGCTAATGGGCATAAATATAAAAGTGCATGAATACGATTACCCAGATCAGGACAAATTTTATTTGAAACGGAAATAAAAAATAACTGTTTTGGTCGTGTATTTCTCACAGCGTTACTATTTGGAATGACTAATCGCGATCCTTTCTCCGGCGAAGAACGTCGTCGGTTTCCGATGCGAATTTCGTTGCCGACGGCGGATCTTTGAAATTTTTTTAGCATCACGGAGGAACTTGCTCGAACATCCGTCGGTCAAAAATCCAAGCCCAGATTTCTACGAGGCACAATGGTAATGCTAATGGACCCTCGAGCGATACTCGATTACCCGTCACTCGAAAACCATTCTTGCCATTTTTTTGTGGTTCGTTTGTCAGTCGTTAACTACACCGACAGATCTATCATTATTACGTACGAGTTGCCTATAATTGGCGAATGTAAACACAGAGTGTACCGGCCCGTATGTGCTGGTTTCTGCGTGTGAATTGCGTGTGGGTAACCATCGTTGCTTCATTCAAGATCCGCGTGTACGCGGATTTTGGCATTGTGACAAGATCTACAAGATCAGGAACGAAATCGAGGTGTCTCGACGTACTATATGTACAATAGTAATCGTGTCTTTACGATACCATTAAAAACTTGTCGGTTTAACTCGTACGATAAGTTCGAGATATTGAACGTCGATAATTCGTTTGAGAGAGCACGCAACGTTAACTTTAATAAGTTGCATTGAATAAATCACCGTCGACTTACCCAAATTTAAGTCGCTTCGTCGTCGTGGTCGTCTTGCTCGTCCGCCTATATTCCTCGATTACCTCTTGACCATGCGTCGAAGTCTCTGAATATTCACTGAACACCCCGGCAACACTTCACCGTTCCTGCGCCCTGTCGCACCGTTCACAATGGTCTTTCATTCCCGCACAGGCAGCACGATTCTTTACCTCACAGAACAACCCCTTCTCGATATTTTCCCTCGAACGAAATCTCTCGAATATCTTTTCTACCGAACGAACCTTTCGAACGATATCGATACTCGGTTTAAAAGTTGCTCGACCGACACGGCCAATACCGGATTCTTTCGTCACTCGGCATCGAACGTTTTCATCGTAATTATCCTTGGGGTTATCTCCCGGCGATCCAGAGGCGACACCGATGACGTTTCACAGATGTATCGGGTGTCCATTAGGAGTGACCGGCTCGTTGGTCACCGTTGCGCGAAACCTTCCGGATCGGTGATCCCGCTGATCGCGTGGCTGAACGCGTGTGTTGTCAGGGGTGGGGGCGGTGGTTGTTCGACGGGCGAAAGAGGAAGTCTTGGGCGCTGGGGATGACGATAAAATCCACGACAGGACGGCGGCGGATCACTGTTGTACTATTCGGGAACCGTCCAGCGAGCGACGAGCGTCCGGAAGGAACGAAATTTAACCAAATGTAACGAAATGGGTGTTGGAGCATGGAGGGTGGAGAAGAAGGATGCAGTCTACCGCGTTCTCGTGTTGCTCCAGGCCCGTCGAGCCTGTCGGGCCTGTCGTGCCCGCGCGAATCTCGAACGAAGGAACTACTCAAGTCTAGGCGCGTCCTCGCAAACGGTTCACAGGCTCACGATCCTCTCGATAGTCCGCGAACCATGTCGATATCGAGCAACGAGAGAAACGAACTTGGCGAGACTAAAGGCCCCGGTCCCCGATCCAGATCTCCCCCGGTCAGCGATCGAACCCCGGCCACGGGACCCGGGTAACAAAAAACCGATCAACGATCGTCGAAGGACGACGGACGCGGTGACGGCGGTAGTTATCCTTCCGAGGACGAGCAGCCACCGTGGTGCCACACGAGCTCGGCTGATCCCGCGCTTACGTCCTACGTCTTCGTGTCTACGTTCGCCGTTCTACCTCGTGGAGCGTGCAGCAGGAGGCGTGCTGTCCCGGACTGGACTAGCCTGGGCCCCTGGAGTAGAGAGGGCCGGTCGCGCTTCACCTCCGCTTCACCGAACTCCCTCCACCTCTACGCGCGGTTCTCCTGCCTCTCTTTCTCCAGCCGTCCGGCTGGCTTCGTTCCTTCCTCGAACACGGACCGCACCGAGGCTTACCTGTCTCTCTGCCTCCCCCTTTTGCCGCGACCTCTCGCGATATCAGCGCCCCGAGAGGAAAAGAAACCGCCACGGGTAACAGAGACGGAGAGAGGCCACGCCAGAGGGAGAGCTACCGATCAAAACGGCTGGCCCCTCTCTTCTAACTTTCTTCGAGTCCTTTGGTAGAGGACGCCGTACCACGACGCCCCCACGCTGCCGCGAGGTGTGGAAAGACTAGATCCAAAGCGGCTCGAGAACCTTTGATGTTGACGAGACGACACCTAAATCGAACACGGACGACGGTTCACTTTCGCTCCAATTCTCGCGCAACACTCTTTTCGCGTTTCACCGCGTTTCACCGCGTTTCACAGACTTTCATACTCGAATGGACAAAATTTTAAGATACCCACTCGACCGTGAAAATCTCCAACTTGTTATTTTCGTCTGCTCCAAACATTTCGTGTATCTTCCAGCCACGCGAGTATCTAACAGCGCCGTGTTTGGGTTCGCGAGTAACTAACGGTTTAAAAGGTACAAACTATTCTGTTTTCGATTGATTTTTTAAATCAAACGTTACGTATTGGGAACCTTTAGCCTACGAATCCCAGATATCCTCCAAGACCAAGTTTTTATCTGAAATTTCGTGGCGATTCCGAGATCCATGGCGAGTAGTTGTTCACACCGTCACCGTTATGGGCGGAACCAAGCGGAACCACGCTTCCTGCACAGAACAAAACTTCACCTCCTTCCCTCCCTCCCCGCTCCCTCACCCCCCCCCAGTTCCCCTGTTAAATTGTACTTTAGGCAAAGTCGCTGCTTCTCGTTTATATTCCTGCGCCGGTTATAAATCAACGCGCTCGCCCATCGAGCTTAACGAAGCGCGTGGGCGTGTGAAACGGATCGAACGGAAGGCCATTGAATTTTTGTATAAATTTCTACGTTCCGTCGGACCGACCCTCCCGCGCAGGATACGACCGATGGCTGTTCGATACCGGAAACGCGATATCCTGACGCGCGACGTCCCGTCACGTCTGTTCTGTTCGTTGGATTCGACGGAATATGTATCTCGCGTTTCACCGACTCGTAAATTTCGCAAGTACACGGCCCTATACGAGGCTATACGAGGTTCAACAGACATCGAGCTGAAAATAAAGGAATCCCGATGAAAAATTAACACGTGCCTTCTGTCACGTGACGTTAATTAACTCTTAACGTATGCAAGGAAACATTGCCCTCCTTTTATCCGAAACTCGAAGCCCATTCGTTACGCGGCGAGCCGTTTGAGCGTGTAGAATATTAAAGCGTCTTGGAAGCTATTTAACGATAGCAGATGAAAAGTCGAGCACACGCATCCTGTCCGGCTGGTTCAACGGTCGTGCCATAAAAAGGTACTCGCAACACCTCGTCCCGTATTCGCCGCAGCCGAATAGTTATGCACCCCTTTGCTCGCACCGACCAGCCTGCAACAGTTCTAATAGCCGCGCGTCTATCCTTGCCATTCGCTGCACTTGCTGAAACAGCTGTGGCACCTGTTCCCCACTGGTGGCGTAAGGTGCAACCTTCCCTCCCCGTGTGTCCCGCACAATTCCAACGCGTTTCCACCGACACGACCCTTTAATATCCGGCCAGAATAGATCATCGGTCCCGGCTTAATAATATCTCGATCCGTTTTCTTTCCCTTTTTCTTCCCGTAACGATATTTGCCAACGATCGGGAACTGGAGCCATCCGAAACATACGCAACCCGTTGGTCATAATTTTCTTCATCTACGACACGATCGGCTCGGAGTAAATCGATTTGAAATCGATATTGAAATAATAAAAAATGCTATATCAACGTTTTTGTTACTTTTTAAAAAGAAAACAATAAGCTGGTTTCTATTGGTATTCCGTATATAGTATATATTTACCGATGGTTTCAGTGTACCGTGTATTTTTTTCAAGTAAAACTAATGAAAATTGTACTTTACTAAATTGGAGAAACTTGTTGATAATCTTTGGCCTTGTATAACAGAGTACGTTTTAAAAACGTAACTACCGTGTTATACGGGGGTTAAGTGTATATGAATTCGACTCGAGGTATCGATAGGTGGCGGGCAAAAGCGCGATAAAAGCGCGGGAGACACATGGCCGAAAAAGGTGTAGGGAGAAATGTGGATCAGCTGGTATTCGGCAACGATATCAAGACCGTGTGTACGTTCGACCGTTAAGTCGTCCTTCGCCCTTCACCCTTCGCCAAGGATGAGCACATGGCCCGCGAGACGAAGGGCGCGGGTTCGGGCTTCTCCAAGACACGCACGTTCCTCCTTCGCCGGTGTTCTTATTAACGGCATACATTATTACGGGGGTAGTAGTAACGGCCGCGTCAACGGTCCCCGGCACCTGACGCCTTGTAACGAATAGGGCCTTGCCAGGCAGGGGCGGGGCCCGCCTCGTCTCTTTTCGTCACGATCGCGTCGTCAGCTCGTTTCAAACAAGTCCGGTAGCCACGACAGCCTTTCTTGTCGCGGTTACGCCCGATACGAACCACCGATAACGCAGATACGTAGATCATCGATGAATAATTACGACTGTTTGAAAACGTTTCCGAACCGTTAATCGTTAATCGTAAATCTTTAGAAATCGTCGCCGGAAGGTCGTAGAAAATCCTCTTTCTTGCGTTGCATTGGAAGATTAATTAAACTGGTTCTTATAACTCTTGCCCTTTTTAGAACCACTACCGCGCGAACGTGTCTCTACTGTCATTATTACTCCTTAATTACACGTATAGATGTACGTATTTGCATACAAACAAAATAAAAAATTCGACAGGATTAGGTAGTAAAGAAATTTGAAGGTTCGCAAAAACTAAAGATGAGCAAAGTACATTCAAAACTCCAAGGATGTGTTGGAGTCCTGTCGCCAACCATAGATATTTGTTAGTATTCGCGTAGAAGCGATAACACGCGAGAACCACGGTCGAATTAGGTGAAAATTCTCGATTGCAGACTAGGAGGAAATGGATCGTCGTCGTTCGGTAGATACGCATCGTCGGCCGGGAGAACGATTCCAGAGCAAACGTCGATGTAATCGTAGGTCAGCAAACGTAATATCGCGAGCAGGTGCAGCTTTCTTTTAGCCCTGCCGGACGTAGGGTAGGTAATGTCTTTCGTAGCCCTCTCCGTTCCCAACCCGCTCCCCTTTTTATCATCCTCTTTCTTCGAGCACACCGCGTTCGTTACTTGTACCGCCACGCGAGGACGTTATCCCGGGATCTAGTCTCTCTCCTCGCCGCGGGTTTATTAATTATACTTGTTTCACGATGTAGGTTGGTTAGTCGGTATAATTGGCCGCAAATAGGGCTGAGAATATACATAGAAATTTCAACGGGATAACGCGTTTGATTGAGACGCCACCGTCGATTTTCGTGTTCGATCCAGTCCAACACCGCACTGCACCAAAAATAATCTTGCTCGATCAAAACGTCGAATCAGTGTCGAATCTTTTCCGACGTGGTTGACGAGATGTTGAAATCCTTTTTATCACACTCGCTAAACACGAGGCGTTAGCGTCGACAAGGTCGCGCGATGTGGGTGACCCGCCGAAACCAAGAAAACTGTTTCTTTCCTTTTATTATACAGTGTGAACTCGCCGGAACGCATCGGCAGCGCGCGCGGGCTCCTTTCATGCTTTCATCCGACGGTACGCTACTTATCGTTTCAACGCCTTCATTGGTATCTTTCGGCACCGGATTACGCAGCCGCTGGCAACATCCCATCTTCATCGCGCTGTTGAATGTAATGAGAAAATAACACGAAATTACACACCCCGACCGAGCGTGCACCAACCGGTCTACCACGTTTGGTCTTCGATTCGAACCGCCACGGAGACGTCGAAGGAGGAAGTTGAGGAAGGTCGATGGGTCCTGCGGCGAACTCCGTTCCATTCACCGTCATTACCAGCTGGCATTGTATGCGTGCGTGCATGCGTACGGAAACTGCATGAAATTCGGACTAAATTTTGAATTGATAATTGCAGCTTCTTCGAATCTTTAACGACATTGATCTGTGAAAACCTCGCGTCACACCTACCGAACGAAGGAATATCACCTCTCTGAGGAATGCTCGTGTATCCCAACTCGACATGTTGTCAGGGATACTAAGACCTTCTTTGTACAAGTTATTAAGAACTCTTGAAATCTGGTAAAATCTTCAACGAAGAACGCTACAGCCTCTAATTAATCAAACTGGACGTGGTTTACGTGGACGGTTGGAATAATATAATACCTACAAGAATGTCGGTATTTGTCCCGGTTAAGGTATCAAAAGTAAAGACGTTGTCGGCCTCTTAGCAGCCACTCAACCGGTCTACCACTTTGCTTCATCGTCCAAACACTCGAGACCTTCTCGCCTCTGGCTACATTTATAGTTGACACTGCGAGTGATCCCAGGTACTCAACGAGACGACACTGCGTAAACGAGCATGAGTACGTCTTCGTGTCGTCGCTTCTAAATTACCTCACGTTCGCATCTATTGAATCGGGAATTTAAGGTTCAAGTAAAAAGATAAAGATTAAAGCGTCACGTTGCGTCTATCGTCTCGAGGATCGAGAAAACGTTGCATTTCGAGATTATCTCCAAGCTTAGTCGGCCAAAGCGTGTCGATAGATCGGATGGACGTAATCGTAGAAGCTGGTGAACCGGTGACTTTGTCGGTAGAAGCGAACGACAGGGTCGCGTGTCTGGACCGAAAATAGTCGGTTCGCGAGCTGGTCGGGCCCAGCCGGTGATCGTCGCGACGCGGATCCGTTGGGTTCCTCCGGGTCGGTCTCGGTGGTGGGGTCATTCGACTGTCCCGAGTGCGGAGTGCGGAGAAACGCTGGAGGGGCCCCGAACGTCGTCGGAGGGAGAGGGAAGAGGGCCCGGAGGGGCCAGAGAGCTACGGCAGACACGGCCGCGGGTGATTACGTCGCCTGTCGGCGCGGAACTGTCTCCTCCTACCCGCGGCGCCCACCGAGCTCCGATTGGTCAGACTCCCTGCCGAGGAAACCTAGCTCTCTCTCTCCTCTCCTCTCCTCTCCTCTTCTCTCCTCTTCTCTCCTCTCCTCTGCTCTCCTCTCCTCTCCTCTCCTCTGGGCCTGATTCTCTGTCTCGCTTTTTCGAATCGCGTCCCCACCATTCTTTTTTCTTTTTTCACTCGCCGACGCACCGTGCTCGTCGCTCTCCCGTTCCGACTGTCGGTGTCCTCTGTTCTCCCTCCGACGGGAGCGGTTTTTCTGCTTTCTTTCCGGCGTCGCGTCGCCTCGCGTCGTTTCGTTCACCTTGGCTCCCTTTCGTCAGTGGTACGCGCTGTTTGGCCGAACCCCGATGCCATGGCCGCCCTTTGCTTCCGCTTGGCCAGGGGCCCTATCTTTCTTTCGATCGAGGATAAATGCTAACGGACCAGTTCATACGTTTCGATAGATTTCTTTCTTTCGGTTATTAACCCCTAAATCTACCACCGAATACGAGAGACCTCACGCGACTTTACATCGATTGCACACATGTATTTTTATTGAAACTTGTCATATTGAGGGTTGCATTAACTGTCCTACACGAACCGAGTTTAGTTAGTTTAGCTTAGTTATTAAGGATACGTTGTCTATACACAATCTCGCATCACACTTTTCGCAAGAGCGAAAATATGCTAGAACCGTAACCGGAATCAGCGTTGATTGGAACCTTATCCATTCATAAAATCATAAAACCTATTCTATCCTTGCTTAAAAAGTTTCTTGTTTTTCTAACAGCTTACTATTTAAAAAAAAAATGTAGAATCGAACGACTCGAAGGCGCACAGATTCCGTGGTTTAGCTATCGCTATCTAAGTGCATCGAACGAATGCTCTTTCTTAGTCCCAAAACGGAACGAGCAGATTCAAGATGTTCGACGCGAAATTGCGTCCGGTCTGTGGTTCGCGTGCTCGTATTACAGCACACGCACGCGTCCCCTGTAAATTTATCGGGTCGCATCGCGACTCTTTTGCACGCGATACCGCGGAATGGCCGGCGCATACGAACAGAATTTCACTCCCGTAACGAAGTGAAAATTGCGCGCTCGCTCGCGACTCCGTTTCTGTATAAATGATAGCTCGCCGTTAGAGCATCACCCTACTTTCGTTTCAGGCGGAAGCGAATAATACTCGCGATACCGGCAAGAACGAACCGCGCGCGTATTTTTTTCGCTAACCGCGCGTCTCGACGTGTTCTGGAAAACCATTCCGGCCGGGCGAAATTCTCCCCGGCGCAGCGTTTACGTAACGAGACCGAAACAAAACCCGACGAGACTTCCTTTTAGTTGCCTTCGATTAACCGAATATTTTCTCTCGAGTCACCGCCGCTATTATCTGAGAAGCTAATTACATAATTAGAACGAAGCAAATAGTCAAATTTTTGCGAGGGTTACTTAACTCGATACTCGACGCAAGAATTTCTTTTATTTGAACATACTTTAATTTCCAATACTCCGTATATTTTCTATTTGAGTGTACGCAAATAAATGTGGAAATTAATCCTGAATAATGCACGTTATCGTTAAAAGTTTATCGAGCAGTGTAATCGACGATTTACTGTAGGTCTGTCGCGTTAAAATCGCTGTCAGCGATTGACTCATCTTGCCAGCGATCGTATCGAAAGACAGGTGCAACCAAGTACGAGTCTTTTCGGAAGCGTGCCGACGACAAGCTTGGTTAAAGACTTTATCCGATCGCCTCGACCCGTTGAAACGAGAGTGTTTCTTCCATTTCGGCTCGCTCGTTATCTTCCGTTTCGATCCCTCGATGCATCGTTGCTGTAATAAATTCGATCGCCGATAGATTAATGCATAATAAAGCGTTAGATTTGTAAATCTGTTTGGCTCACTCGGCTCGGTCCAATCTTAAGTAATTTTCTTCCCCGCGCTGTAATAACACGGACTGTCAATTTCTCGGTACAACCATAATAACCGATCGGTTTTGCCGATCGATGTTTACCGGTTTGTCGCGGTCATCATCCGTTAGAAGAATTACAATTCGCCAAGTCCTTTCGCCGTGGGAGAGTCGTTCGATCTGGATCGCCACGAGAAAAGGAATCGCTTCGGGTAAAGCGATCCTCTCGCGAGCATCGGCGACCCGCTCGGCGAGCGGCCCGTGTCACGGTCACTTGACCAACGAAACTTTTAACGCTCGACGAAATCAATGAAAACAGCGTCGATCGTGTCCCGAAGTTATCGCAGCTACAAGTTGCATTTCAACCGAGACGGTAAAAACCGAATAGGTACTCGAGACCTGTTTCTTCGGAGAATTTATTCAAACGCGATCGAGACGAGTCCAACTACTGTGAACGTCGTTCCAATCCTACTTCATTTCACCGTTGACCAAACTTTAGATCGTTGGATCGGTAAAATGTATCTTTACGTTTGAATTTAGCGTCGAGTCTCAGAGTTGACAGCTTTTTTCTCAGCTCGTACGATCCTAGCGAATCGGAACTGGTCGTTTAAATAGTTATAGATGATACGGACAGACAATTTGTAACGACAAAAAGAAGATGCTGCGCCGTGGCGCGCAGACAGGTTGTCGGTGAATCAGAGGATGGACCGTGGGCGAGAGAGAATCGTGTAGAAAGGAAGATTGTCCGCAGGTGGCAATAACCGGAGACGATATCGGCGTTTCCAGTGGCACCAAGTGTCGGCGAGACGGCAAAGGCTGACACGAGGGTGTTCGCATTTGCACCTGGTCGCACCTGTCTCGCGTCGCGCTTCGCTTCGAGCGAGGCTCTTTAGTTTCGTGGGCAGAGGCGCGAGCGACGAGGGTTGTGATCCCTGGACCATGACCGAGCCGCGCGCACTCCTAGGTAAACGTCTACGGTATCGTAGATTCTACTCTGCCATGAAAACCGATCGATCGCGTCAAGACGAACGATAGATCGCTGTCGCGTCCAAAACGTTTCGATCGACGTTCTCCGCCTACTCTGAGATCAGAATTCGTCAAATTTTATTCGCCAAGAACAGATTCCCAATGCCGCTGAATTAACGATAACTAGTGGAACCGATACTTTTTAATCGAAGCCTATTCTACGAGAGGGCTTTGCTCGATAATGTCTCTATTTCACCATGAAATTAGTTCCAAGTCTCACGGCACCATTGCTTGTTCATCCAGAAAACCATTTCAGACCACACAGAAATTAAGGGAGTATTCTCGTTTGTCCGTTCCAACGAATCGATTTCTTTTTTAAAATCCAACGCAATAATAGAGGTAGCGTGAACGCAAATATTTGCCAAATTGGTTTACGAATCGAAACTCGTTGGTGATTTTACCTATCCCGTGAACGAAAATAGATCGCGAAATCGTAAAGACGTAAAGACGGAAACACGGTTGTTTAACAAGAAGCCAGGCTCGATCTCGCGCGTTCATTCAATGCGTTTCTTCTCTTATGAATGAGCTCGGAGATCTGTCATTAGCATAGTCACGACCCACGGCGACATCGCGCGTCCTCTCGTACCGTTATCCTCGTTGCCTTGCCACCGGCTAAACGGCTTCTCGATGTAAATTGCTCCGCTGCAAATTGCATAATCATCTTTAACGGATCGCTTTCGATCGCCGGCGAAACATACCGGTGGACCGAGCGACTCGCGATAAAAAAACCTCCTCGCGGAAAGCCTGTCGCGAACCAGCCTAATTGAATACACAGAGACGACCAGATCTAACATCGACCACGACGACGTTTATCTCTGGAAAAATACACTCTTCTCGAGGACATTTTCTTATTGTTAGTCTTTTCTCAAAACCTCGAAATGCTAGACGGTTAAAAATTTCATTGATCACACTCTTTCTCTATTTTCCCCTTATACAGAAAGTATGTTCAAGTTTGCTCTTTGGTGTAGATTGTTCACAGAGGAGAGACATCGACGGTTCGACAAGTGTTTCGAGGCGATAATCGATCGTTGTGCCGCGTCTCGCTGCTGTATCGTCGATCAGGGAACCGCGTAAAAAGAGTGGAGTGAATCGATAGTCGATAATTACAATGACGATCAAAGGAATCGTGTTTTCGGCCGTGAAAGGATCGATTGACCAGCGCGATTCAACGGTCTCGTGTCATAGAATCTTCCGTGAACTTCACGGTACCTGCGATCCAAGCAAAGAAAAATCTATACGTTGCCACGCTTCACGGGTATCGTTGCCAATGAATTATGTTTATATACTTTCCTTGAGAAATCTAAAAAGGAAAGCGGTAATAGCGTCTGGCCGATTCGAGGATTTAACGACAAGTCGCAGCTCGGAAATTGCAAGAATCCAAATATCTATCGCGTTTAGAGGGGGTAAATTAGGAGCTTCGTATGGTGCGTTCGATCGTCGTTCCCGTTGCAAAAACCAGCCGAAATGCATCGACGGAGAAAAAAGTATTGCGACGCGGAGAAGAGAGAGGATGCTGATCGAATCACGAATCACAGCGATTTCAGGTGTGAGGGGCTCGCTTCGGATCCCCTCGTCGACCGAGGATAATTCGGGCCGCTACTATGAGTAGCCGTAATGTCGGTATTAGCATTCGCTCGCATGTGTGTTATTTACACGCGCAGACGAGGCACAGGTTGCGGTCGTGGCACGGTAATCGCCACCGCCAAAACTTCGGGATAGATTAAATTGGGACAGGTAGCCGCGAGGTGAAGCGAAGAGTATCGGAGTCACGTGCGGCCCCGCGCGACCGGAAACACGGTATAAAGGGTCTCGAGATCCTAAAGCCCGTCCCTTCTTCTCCCGACTTCTTCGAAACTGATACACTAATCTCTGTTATGGCGCAACAGTAAATCGATAAAGTCGGCATTTATATTGCTTCGTGTGCAAAATAAGTTCCCCAAGAGCTTTTGTACTCGTTGCATATTTTATCAATCTACTATACAGGGTGTTCGGCCACGCCTGGGAAAAATTTTAATAGAGGATTCTAGAGGCCAAAATAAGACGCAAATCAAAAATACCTATTTGTTGATTGAGGCTTCGTTGAAAAGTTATTACTAATTAAATTCAAAAATTTCAAATCGTTCTGGAAAAATTATTTTCGGTTTCGGGGGTCAATTACAATCATTTTTGGTCATTAGACATACCCCCGAAATCCTAACCACTTTCGAGAAAAAAATTCAAGGTGTGAAATTTTTTGACGGAAAAAAAAAATTTCAAATCGTTTTGGAAAAATTATTTTCGGTTGCGGGGGTCAATTACAATCATTTTTGGCGAATAGACATACCCCCGAAATTTTGCGCATTTTCGAGAAAAAAATTCAGTACGGTCGGAACTTTAAACGTTTATAACTGTTTAACGAAGCCTTCATCAAGAAATTGGTATTCTTGATTTTCGTCTTATTTTGGCCTCTAGAATCCCCCATTAAAATTTTTTCCAGGGTTGGCCGAACACCCTGTATATAAGTCGGGATCGATCTCTCTTAACCGGACGCAGCAAAGCGTTCTGATCGGTGTTTACAATTTGCTCGACATTGTCTTTGCCAGTAGATCGTGCAACAGGAAGGAGCGTTGAAATTAACAATTTTCAAGTATCGCCGGCGTGTCTTTGGCAGACAGGAAACAGCTGAGAAAAATGGTGGGCAGGTTTTTCGATCCCATCGCGGGCTATTTACTTTGGCATCGTCCAACGAAACTTCCGCAAGAAACTCTTTCGATACTTTCTTTGGAATCCGGTTGATTTTTCCGCAGACGGGCCGCTCCATCGTCCACGTAATCTCGTGGCCGGACTTCTTCCTGTGCCCATCGGAATCGGGCGTCCTCGCCTTTCATCTCGCCACTTTCTTGCGTGCATTCCACTCTGTGCGAGTACGACGCGACGATCGCCGCCACGATATCGACAAAACCGATCCTAGGAAACTGCCCTGTCCCCGTCGACGATGCATACCAACAGCAGCGTGACTCGTCCTGCGAGACGCCATTAACGCGAAACGATCGACGATACATTTTTACAATGCGTAAAAATAAATTAAAATTAGATGTAACATCGGTACTTGAGTCACGAAATTGGAATGTTGAAACTTGACCGATTAGTTGTATCGATACTCGTGTTTAGAAACGATATTCTCCGAATTTCTGCATTATAGCGTCGCGAAGGAACACGCGTTAAAACGGTCATCGTCCATAACGAACTATCTGTGTCGACTCCAAGTTCTCCAAGCATCGATACAGTCCGATAGTTCAGCTCTGATTCGCAGTACAACGGCCCTGCAGGAGGCTGCAGTATACTTTCTCCTAATTTATAATACAAAGACGACTGATAAGGGCACTGGCACGACCGGGGGATACAACTTCAGCGTTTTCAGTTACCGATTTTATACGACGAACAAACAAATTTGTATCGAAACGCTACCGTTCTTAAACAAAAATGTCAAACATTTCGATAATATTAGAAGTATGCAAAAGTTTCCATCGCTTTTATAGGCCAGATTTCTTCGTTAATACGATAAAAAGTGAAAATTTTTAAAGTACGTATTGAAAATAACAGCTGAATCGTTGATGGTTGCTGATTCGAATGCGACAATCCGAGCGCAAAGGAGAAAGACACGTCCGGAAAGCCGTCGATAGTGGCCGATAGCCTCGATTATTCGCGGATCGCGCGGGAGATCTCTGCGATCATCTCGTTCTCGGAACCATTGAACGAACGCTGAACCATGACGCTATATTAATTCGAATCGAAACGCGGGAACGGCCGGCGTCCTGGCAATTTGTGTTCAGGCTCGTCGATCGATATCGCCGCTTGTTTTTAACAATGGGTATTAATATCGATCAGTCGTAAAGACAGTGCGCGACCGTGTTCGGCCGCGCTTGATAAACCCGCTGAATTATCGCTTTTACGACACCTTAATGCTTGTCGCCGCTACTTTACTACCGCTGTTTCTCTCTCGTTCCGCACTCCACAACGTTCGCGTTGCTATCCCCTATGGAAAGAATCGTGGATCCTTTTCTTTTTAGTCTCTTACTCCTTCGAATAAAGACTAAATATTCCGAGAATTGAATTACGTCAATCGTTATCGTCAGGGGCGGTAGGTACATTAAATTGAGTGATCGTCCGAAATAATGTAACGATATAGTAACTGTAAATATACTTGGAAAATTGTTGGACAACGGACGAAGCAGGAATCCGGAGGATCGTGTTTGATCGCTTGAAAGCATGAAGTAATAACTCGGTGTTCGCCCCCACCCCTCCTCCTCCTCCCTGATGCATAGCCGCGAAACCTAGGCGTGGAACAAGAGGCGTGACAAATGATAAAATTAGGTCGATCAATATACAAAGTGCGTAAGTGCGTCGAGCACAGACGCGACAATTGCAGTGTCGCCGAGACACGGACACGACGTTTGCGTCTTGACCGTCCGCATACGCGTGGATGCAGGGGACCGTGTCTGTATCCCGTCTATAGAGCAGCACGTTTACCGTCGGTGATTAATCCCCGCACACACAGTTGTAATTCGCCCCTGAATTGCCTCGTAAACGGACCGACTGGGCGTATTAAACCAGAGCTTTTCAATACAGCTTCTGGTCTTATCTATCAGGCTCTGCGCTATTAGCCATGACATGGATCGATGTATCTGTACGCGTCCTCGCTTCGACTGGTTTCTGTGACCGTACTTTTTCGCTACTCGATTTCCTTCTATTTTTTCCCAACATCGGCCGATTGCGATTGCTTCGTTTGGAAGAAGAAGAAGAAGGTAGAAAAAACTTGCAGTTATCGGATTTTATACTCGTCATTTGTAAACGTTTTATTTGGATTGTCGCGAAACTGAACATTGGGATTCGACTCCCCTCCGCATAATAGGTAGAGCCGCGTAAACTACGATGTCGAGTCTCGTGAATCGTACGATTCAAGGTAGAACGACTCGTGCGCGTGTCATTTGTCAAACGAGGCGCTTTTAGGGACGCTACTTCACCCTGAAAATGCATTTCAACCGCGACCATGCGATAGTCTGCACGAGCGGCGCATTGTGGTGCACATCATAGACAAAGCCGGATTATTTTTCACGGTTGCAAAGGAAGCGTGCAGTGGCATTGTGCCCCGGTACCTGGTAACAGGAACTAGTAACAATGGTTGTACTTTTTGCCTTCGTTCTTCGTGTTACACTGGTTTTACTAGACTCCTAAGAGAGTTGCCCTATACGCGAGATGAAGGATGGCCGTGGAAGGTGCAGCTGTCGGATTAAGCAAATTTACGTGACTTTGTCATTTGTTTCGAATCGTTTTACTCTGGCATCGTCTGGGAAGTATCGCTTCTTCGTCACATTTTCACTCGATCGGATTACTCTTTCTCTTTATCGTTACAAAAGCAGATAAATAAACTCGATACGTTGATCGAACGATCGCGACAAAAGCAATAAATTCCACGTATCTATGTGTACGCGTCCGTGGCCGATATCAGCTGGCTGGCAAACTCACCTAGATACACGCGACAATCAGTTTTAGCGTCTAGCTTTACTTGTCTCTGCTCAAGTTAACACCGACGTTGACGAAACTATTTTAATTAATTAATTGAATCGTGTCTCGAGTGCGGTTCAAATATCGATCGATCTCATTCCATGAGATAACTACAATTTTTCCATTTAGGAAATCGTACTTGCTTTCGATTCACTGTGAACGAAGCAAAAAAGTTGAGTGACTCAGCTCCGCAAAGAGAAATCAGGCGACAAATCGATCGGTGGTCTTAATCTTACGGTTTCGTTCACCTGCTACCAACAACTATTTTCCATGCTGCGAATTCTAATTGTAACAGCTGCTCTCTCTCTGTAGAACTATCGAGTTTATAAATCCTCTCTTAAATCGATGTTAATTATTAGCAACTAAACGTTTTCGTTTCAATTTCTAACAGAAATTTTGTTCTCCAGCTATTTCGACCAAACTCTACAAAACCCCGTTTCTATCAAATACCCCTGGTACGTTGCGCGTTCTAATACCTTCCTTTCACTTCTAAATCTCTCTATATTGTTACGTAATGTATTGTATAACTGGTTATCCAACGCGTGCAAATTATGAATATTAATCGTCGATGCCTCATTTGCGAAATTAAATTATGCGCCAAAATGATCGTGTTACAATTACGCGTGCTACCTGAGTAACTCTATTGCGGCTCGTTTTTGCGACGGCAACGCTTCTTTGGCATAGAAGCGAAAAAATTCTTTTTAGAACGGTGTAAAATTGTAAAAGTCGAAGTGGTTATTTCTTTCGAAAGAACTGTTCGGCTGTAAGCAAACAGTTTCTTGCGTTGGATAAAAAATTTATTAAAACGAAAATCAGGCCAAAATAATGCCAGTAACGGAGGGACGGGACTTCCGGGTGTATGGGCGCATCCGATAATCTCGTGGCGTAAAAGAAACAAAGAAAAAGCAAAGAAAAGAAAAGATGAAAAGAGGTGGTAAAAGAAAGGGGTCTCAGAAAATCGGCGCGCGGATAGCTCGATACACACAGCTGGGGTCAAACTGGCCGTGAAAAAGAATGGCAGCGTTTAAACAGGGCTTAAAGTCATCGGGGACGTAATCGGCCCTGTCGATCTTCGGTGGCCCTCTTCGGTGCCATAATCCCGAGCAAAGAACGGTGTTCTTCTCCATTCAGCGAGTCTTTGGACCCGGTTGGCATTGATCATTGTGTCTCACGCGATCGACTCATAATAGGCCACGTCGTTTCCATCGTCCCCGTTGCTGATACGAGAATAAAGAATCGATCACCGGGCCCGGGCTCTTTTCTCGCTTCTTCTCGCTTCTTCTCGCTTTGTGATCCACCGGCCCGGCGATCGTGGTCATCGTGGATCGTCGATCAGCGCGCCGTTTCGTCGTCCCGTGGTTGCAACGCGCACCGAAGCTGCCCGATAAGATCGTGATCGATGGATACGCGAGATCGATATTTCGTCCGTTTTCTATCGGTGGATTTGTCGGATGCTTTTTCGGACAACGGGCCATCTCGATGAAACGTATTGCTGTTGCGAGTAGCGATGGGATTCGAAGCGTTGAGAGACATTGAAATTCTATAGCGAATAAAAAGGAAAGAGATTGATAATTTGCATCGTTCTCGATAATTCCATCGAAACGCGTAATTCCAAAGTTTTTCGACTCGGCGTAGTTTACGCAACAGCTACGGCGACGGATGGTGTTCAAGTCCGACGGTCAAGAGAATGGAAAACGCGGGGTGTGCACCATCCGATTAATGTCGCTGTCGCAAACAGTTTGAGGGCTGAATCTAGGAAAAGCCGCACGCAAAAGGAGACGCTGCTGCAGGATGTTGGGATAATACACATTATAGGCCGGCCATTATTGCGCTGAACCGCTCTGCCTCTTTCTAAGTGCGCAACGCGAGCCGGAAGACTGACTACCGCGTGTCTGCTTTTCCTGCATGAATGAAATGTAATTTAAGCTTACTCAAGTACCCGTATTTCCATTCATCCCACGTTAACGTGCACGGGACTCCTACGTGCGTCTGTCTGAACGAATGCGTGATGCGTACCCATGCCATAGGGGAACGCGTCGCGTCGCGTCGCCTCGCCTCGTCTCGCCTCGCGTCGTTGGTAGCCCATGGACGCGCGGATGCTTGACGTTCGTTCTTTGTTACGTTGTCCAAAAGCAGAGATAGGCAGAAAACAATGGTGGAAATTGGCCAATTTTTCACCTGTCTGGCAACCAAAGACTTTTTACAGAATATGTTTCTGCGATAGCGGTTGAAACGGTTTCGAAAATAACTGTTTCAAACTATTTATGGTTCTTTAGAAACGATATTATATCGGTCAAAAGTCTGTTGTTTTTCAGTTCTTCGTATGCAGATTTTTATATCGATTTCAGTACGGTTCTTAAATTTTTACTAAATTCGCGAAAATATTTCTCGCATTACGGGAAACGTACGCTACAAGTATTGGAGTCGTGACCAGTGTTGCGTGCGCGCCTGATAAGCAGTTAACACTGTTTTAGAAATTTAATATCTCATAAAGTACAGTATCGTCGGTGAAAGTGTGCACGTCCTTTGCAAAACACGAATCTGTAAACCTCTGCAGACTTTAATCGTGCGCCATCGGGCAGCCGTTTCAATGGGGGAGTGTGGTACAAGGGACAGGAAGGGGGTAAAAATCGGTGAAGAGGAATCATGGCTGGATGCACTCCCTCCCTATGTTCACGCACTTTTACCGCCGGCCAGCATCGGCGTTGCTTCTGCATTTTTCGAGGGGGAAACCGACGACCTGTTGAGCCCCGTTGTCCTACCGACGAAGAATCGCGTAAATCGTTCACGGTTCGATATATTGTGGAAACACGACCGTCTTTCGAACGATCCTGGTCATGAAATCCTAGATGACCTCTTCTATTATCCGAGCCAATTCTATCGAAAACACAAACAACATTAATAGCTTCTTTCTCTTGCGTTTAACGTTGCATCGACTGCAAGCTCATCGGCTTATTACGTGAACTTAATATTTTGTATCGTTCAGATTACCTCGGATAATTCAAAGTGGTCTGGATTAGGTCAAAGATGATTTTCAAGTTCACGTTTCAAACGAAAATGAAGACTAGGAGCAGTATTCGTGGAAAATAGGGCCAAGTAGATCCAATAACGAGCGTCCTATTTCGCCAGGGATGAAAATAATTCTACTACCGGTGAAAAGATTTCGCGAAAAACGAAATTCGAAAATATCGCTGGCCAGCCCCGAGTTTACACTTTCACGTTGTAGCAATTTTCCCCGGCAGACAGGCTGCGTTCCCGCTATACTGGCCAGGTATGTCGGAACGTGAAAATCAAAGTGACCCGCGAAACAATATACTTTCTTGTACCGCGACATGCTGCTGCTCCTGCTTCTGCTCCACTTTCCCTTCTGTCTTTTCCTTTTAATGACACGCATCAGAATCGCTCGTAACGATCGGTGTCGGCCGTACGACAAATTGCATTTTGCATAATGTCCCTGCACACCGCCGCCAGTCTAGAGAGTACTGCCCGTATAAAAAGAGAGAATCGGAAGACTCGCAACCGTCAGTTTGACCCGATGGAACGTTCGAGGATGGCAAAGCCCGCGACGATCGCGATCGTCCTTCTAGCTTGCAGCGTCTCGCGATCGCAGGGAAACCACCGCGAGAACGATTCGTGGAGATCGATCGGGAGAAGGGCACGTGCAGCAGCAGGTGAATGAAACATTCCGTTAGAGCAGCTATACTCGTCCTTTTTCTCGTAATATAACAATGACGAAAATAAAACTAAACTTTTTAATCTAATTAATCTATATTTCAGTCTTTATTGTTATAATCACGATCGCAACTAGTTCTAGCAAGAGAACCAATATAACGATAAGCCACCACCGTTTAAAATTAGATTGAAACTACTCTTTTCTAAAGACCTGTCGTTGGAATTGGAATGGAATTATCCGATCAACGTAAACTGGGACCCGTTTCAAAGGGCTTTTGGGTGTTTCAGGCGCAGCGGACGAGGCGATCGCTCGAATTTTTCGAATTATCTCGAGCGGTACGTCGAACGAGAAGGACGACGAGCTGTTGGTGAGCCTCGTCAAAGAGGAAATCATTCGCACGGCGCAAAGTATAAAAACGCCAACCGGCTCGATCGAGGCAGCCGCCAGAAGGGCACAAAGGCTGGTCACCGAGTTGACGGATGCTTACACGACCGTAATTTACAAATCGAAGACCACCGAGGAGGCCAGATTCAACTTTGCGCGTTTCCAGAACACGGTGCAGAAGATCGTAGACTTTATAAAGAAGGGACAGTTTGTGACTTGAGTTTCAATCGTGCTTCAACGGACGAGCGGACGCGACTTTTCGGGTCGAGATTAAATTATTTCATCTTCCCTAGAAATAATCTGACGTTATATATACTATACCGTATGTCTGGGCCAGAAACATTACGAAGAAAATGTTCTTCGAAATAGGAAAACTATAAAATAAACAATTTCGAACAACCTACCTACGCTGGAGACAGTCTCAGGTCCATGAAACCATCGTTCTTTAGTTTCTATTAATTAAGATGTATACTCGTTAATCAAATTCAACGTATATAAATTCCTAACGACTAATAATATTCAGAAATTCTGAAACTTTAAGTATGGAATCTTACGGGTATCGTAAATCTAACGTTACGGAAGCGATCGATCGTAAATAAGTAGGTATCGATAGGACACCATGGTCGTTCGATAGACATTTTATTTTGGCGGCTAGCGAGCCGTTAGCGGCAACAAAATGATTCGTACTAACGTATGAGTCAGGCAGACGATCCATTGTAAAAGCGGCATGGGCTCATAATCTGGCGATGTAGGATCTCCTGGCCGAGCTGACCGGAACTGCGCCTATGCTCTTTCGCCGGAAGTGCTGCTGCCACATGTAGTAATATAAATTATAATGCCCTTACGGTTTTTCCTTTCGCGGATTTGCATTTAAAACGCCGGAATGACCATTGTCGTCGGAATCGGCGCGCACGATTTTCATGGAAATAAGAAAACCGCTGCCCGAGCTCGAACTTGGTTCGCCCCCCCACGGACGACGCGGTTTTCGCGCGAAAGATAAAACACCTAACTCTGAGTGGTTAGGGGAGTGGAGGACGAGGGGAGATGCGCGTGATTTCCATCGAATCGTGCCAAGGCTAATCGGAGATCAAATCTGGAAACGGCTCGCTTTCACCGGCTCGGACAATGGGCTCCGAAGCTTTTCTAATCCTTGTCCCCCCTCCTCCCCCTCCCTGTTTTTATTCTCTTGCAGAGAGGATCGTGTGCGTCGAGGATGCGTGAGATACAACAGAGTTTCCTTAATTAGCAGATATTCTAATTGCGAAAACACGAACGTGCAACAGGATAATTAAGAATTTGTAATTTATAAGGCCCGATCGAAATCCCTAAGCGCGTGATTTCTCGCCTGATTTCTAATCAAGCTTCTTATCGCGTATCCTTGTACATTTTGAAAAGCTTTGTCGCCCTTGAGAAATCGAAGGGTACCAGAAATACACGTTCTGGGAACACTCTATCTTTTTACCAGGACGTTAAAAGCTATTCGAAAGGTAGGTAGTATGTTTTCTATTCGTAAAGTTGTGTCTTTAACGAATAGAAATGATTCTGTACGGCATGGTTTGATTTTCCAAAGACTTCTGCGAGGTTGCACGGGCTCGAAGGCACCAAGAACATCCTCGAGGAACATCGTGCTCCCTCTAAAGTTACGACGGAACGGCAGCGTCCGTGGATTTTATATGGGAAACTGATTCGACCACGAAGCGGAGGATAATATAACACCGGGGGCATTTTGTTTTGTTGCACAAACGGATAATAAACATCGTTCGGGCCTGCCTGCTACCGTGCCGACTAGATAGCTACGACGATGAAACAATGCGGCATTGTCCCGGCAGCCTGAACCGCCAAAGCACAGCCGAACGAACGAACGAACGAACCCAAGCACCGTGTTAAGTCATGAACGGCGTTACTCGCGGGCTTAGAGACGTCGGATAACCAAGACTTGACCCTCGAAAGTATGGTCTCGCCGGGAAAAACTCGCCTACGGAGTTTTTCTATTCGGCAGAAACAAAGTTTGTTCTCCGCGTATCGGCAACCGAGATCGTTGCAAATCTGATAGATCTTGAGAACGGAACACATTTATCTTCTATGTAAAAAGTTATGTTATCGGTCGGGTGGTTTGACTTGTGGCGGATTGGTTCTTCCTTGTAATTATAAATAAACTCGCACCGTCCGAATAGGTCGCGTCGTAAACGATCTATAACGCGGGGGACATTTAAAAGATTTTTTTTAAACGATTATCGGAGGCTTTAGGGATCGTTGATCGACCCTCGTAAGTCGGGCGGCGTTCGATTAAAAGTAACGAGGCATCGTGGAACTGTTAAATCTAGCCAGGGCACCGAAAGAAGCAGGAGCAGCGGCATTCCGCAGGGCATAACTTAAGCGAGCTCTGAGCTCACGAAGAGAAGAGACGGGTCACGACGCCATGTGTGCGGCCTACCAACCACACCCACCACCTATTTATTTATGTCTACCTCACGGCTTTTTGTTCGTACTATCGAGCTTTCATTGCACCGTTCCACCGCGAACAATCGAGCAGCCGGCGACCTTGCCGGAAAAATTTCTTCCCGAAGGAATCGTCGGTCCCTTCGAGCCTCGAGGTTTCGAATTATTTGTATAGGTAAAGCAACCAGCTAAAACACGAGAAACGATAAGTAAAATGTACCTGTGATTCGGAAGCCAACGAATCTATAAAAATGCATCGCACGCGTCCGTCGAAATCGTGAGGACGATGTCGACTCGGATAAATTTGAAACGAAACTCGGACCAACGAGTATTACGAGCAGAAACACGCGTAACGGCTGCAGTCGCGGGAACATCTCGGCTGATACCGTTTCTTCATGATCCGAACGAATCACGAATTGTTATTTTCAAGCTGCTCGTTGGTTTTTATCTCCGTGGGAACACTTTGATCCCCTTTGACCCGCGGTTAATCTGCTAGAGGATCTCGAGACACTCAGCTGTCGTCGAGTTTCTTTCGTCCTTGGTCCCGAAATTCGGATTCAGAAAGATCGAGAGGAAGCGCGCGCCAAAAGCGAACAAGACTCGGTTGAAATTCAATGCAACCGCTGCGCTGGTACGGTATCCAGAGACATCCGTTATATTATAAATTAGAAACGAATACAAGGTTCGCTTCGCAAACTGGCTGAATAATTTATGCGTCGACGCGGACGTATCGCCGGGTTCGCGCGTCCAGGAAGAAAAGATGGCGCGAGAAACTCAATGGTGTATCGAGTATCGTCCGGGAATGTCAATTACAGGGGATTTCAGCGAATCTGTTTCGCGCGTTTACGAAGGATACCTGCCGGAAACGATTCGCGTCCCGCAGGTGTAAATCGACACTGATACTGATCCAATTAAGCAAAATATTAATTTGTTAAAGGGGACACAGGTGGCCGGCAAAGGCACATCGGGATCTCGTTGATTAATCTAACGCATCGAAGGATAGAGACAAAAAAAAAGAAATGCAACTGACCCAACGATTGCTTTTAATTATCGCCTACCATACAATTTACTCTCCTCTTTACCGTTAGAGGCGGTTCTTGATATACAATATACACACAAATACAGCACGCCCCGTGATTCGCAACAAACCGTTAATAACAAGTAACTGAAGTGTTTAAAACTACAACGTTCGCTACATTACAATACTCGGCGTTTCAAGCGAACCGTAAAGATTCAAGCATCCTGGTTAAAATTATTTTTAACGTTCCGATTTTTCCGAGCAGTGGATAATTATATAGATCAGGGTCCGCTTCTCGGATCGATATCTGAGATCAACGATCAGTTAATATTCTGTATTCTATCTTTCTCGTTCGAAAAAATCCTCGACACCAAGAAAGTAGCCTCTCTTTTGCGCGTACTCGATAACATTTAGAAAACATCGATCACGAGACGGGTATGCGATCTCAAAATTGAAACGGCTTGCTTTCCTCGTTGCCACGACGAAATCCCTCCAACAGTTATTAATTTCTCAGCGCGTTTAATTCCCCAATTACGAAAAATTTTCATCGCGCGTAATGATTGCAATCCCGCTTGCTAATTAAATCCCATTAATCCGTAATTAAAACACAGCTGGCGTTTAATAAAAAAGAATCGTAGAAATAAATAAAAAAAATGGCATCCACTACTCGGGGACGAGCAAGAATCGTTGATCGGCCCCGCGTTCGTTCGAAACCTCCAAACCGGAACAATTGGCTGGCGGATAATGAAAAAGAAGGAACGCGAGAAAAAGACGAGTTTCAAGGTGATGAAAAAAAGGATCGAAAGAAGGAAAGAGTTAAAACTAGCTATGGTAAAGCGACAGAGTTACGATCTTAGAACGAAGGCGCGCCGTTTTTCTTTTTTTCCTGGTTCGTTCTCCTCTAGCCTTCGCCTCGATTAATTCGCGCTGACGCGCGAGCACACGCTCGCGTCGTTATATCGCGGCTCGATCGCCGCGGAGGCGGCAGCGCTTTTTAAATAACTATAATGAGGGCAATTATCGTGTGCGCCGGCAAGCAGAGTGTGACGAGTCGTTGTTACACATTGCGGCACGGAGGATGATCGCTCGAGCTAGATGAAGGAATAGCACGTACAACGAGCCGTCGGGGGAGGGTTAGCTTGTGCCAGAAAGTAGGGGAGTACGGGAGTCAGGGAGGGAGGGAGGGGGCAAAACGGAGGAGAAACTCCAAGGGGACGAAAAGATAAAACTGTTCTCTGTCTAGATAAAAATGAGAAACGGAGGATGGGGCGGTAGAGGGGCACGTGGAAAGAGCCAATCAGGGGGAAGGGAGGAGAGGGCCGTGCAGTAATTACGAGATCAATGATTGAATATCACGGAATGGAAAGATGAGGAAGAGAAGAGCTTGACCATGAAAAATGGACGGCGAGATTAATACTTTGGCTGGAAAATGAAACGACGAAACACGGAATACTATATTATTTGTTCGTTATATTGTTTATTATTTGAAATATCCAAGTTTTAAATCTCATAGGAAAATGTCTCTGTTTCGAAAGAACTTTTACAAGGCTCGTAAACGTTAGAACGAAAAACATTGAAAATTTATTTTCTGTCGTAAAGCACGCATGAAAGAATGTTGTATACGTTTTTTCGAAACGAAATCATAAAAATCATCTACTTTTTAAGCGTGTTTTGACGGGAGGATTCCCTTCGAGACAATCGAATGAAAACGAAGAGCATCGGCGCGACACGGATCGACGTGCAAAATGGTCGCTGAAAGAAAAAGGACCGTCGAATCGAATAATCGGAGAAAAAAAAAACGAGTATCGGAAAGAGCGGAACAAAGGCGGCGGGGCAGGGTAGAGGAAATGGCGGAGAGAGGAGAGACAGGCAGCGCGTGGCAGGCCTCTCCCCCTGTCGACCCTCTCCTCCTCCGACAACTAATGCCTCCGTCCGTGCAACCACCTCCGCTGGTCGAGGCTATAACTACTTTCTTATTCGCTCGTTTCAGGCCAGCCTTACGGGGCCCGTGCATAATGCCCCAGCGCTCCTTACGCATGCTGAACGCCAAACGCACCCCTTCCTCCGCAACTCCTCTCGCGCCATCTTCCTCCTCCTCCTCCTCGTGGTCGTCGTCGTCCACCTCCACCTCCCCGGAAGCCTGTACTCCGAGAGGAACTGCGGGTCAGAGACTGCGAGGCATATTCGACGCAGACTCGTGGCTCGTGCCTAGATCCATTGGCGTCCGACTCCGATGAATTTGCGAGATCCTCCAACGACCGACTCTACGTTTCGCTGGAATTTCAATCTTCCATTTCCTGCGTATCGTCAGGTTTTCGAATTCTACAATTCGAATCTCCAAGTTCCAAGATAAGCTTCCTTAGGAAAATTCGTAATTATGCAATGTTTGGACGATAAGTAAGTCTAAAGAAAGTTTTATTGGTCTCGGAGCTTCTTCGAATGGTATCTCGTAAATTACCATCTTCCATAGATCTCGATGGATTGATCGGCTTTCTTTATCGGATTCGAATAAAATTTTTCTCGTAATTGTTTAATGCGTGATTTGGAAACGACTGTCCATCCGACTGGACTGGATTGTTACGGGGAATGGAAAATTGAGAGAAAAGGCGGAACGGAGGCCACTAGTGGCGATGCCTGGGCTTTATTCGGGTGACGCCGATGCGCTAATATAACAAGAAACGTGGCGGCTATTGCGCCGAGCGTACGGGAGCGAAGTAGCCTCGCTTATGGTCCGGTGGTGCCCGAGGAGCATAACAGCTCGCGGAGCATAACGCCACGAGCCATCATATCCTCCTTCCAGAAACCCTCTCCGGAGGTGTTCTCCTCCTCCCATCCCCCGTCCTCGTTCGTTCCAGTAACAGCTCCCCCTCCCCTCGACGTCGCGACGGAGCACGAGTCTTTCTGAGTGTACGCGTCACGCGTGTCCGTGCCCCACGGCAACGTGTGCGGGTGGACGAATACGCGCGTCTCGCAATCTAACGAGCAATGGATAATTCGTCGTGTATTATTATATATCTTTGCCAACGTCAAAAATATTCCTTCACTCGAGGGTGTGAGTACACCACACGAACGGGTTACAAAAACAGCTGAATTTTAAGTCTGTTTCCTGAGGTAACTATCGACTAGTCTAACGAGATCTTCTTTTTAAGCAACATTTTACCTTTTATTATCGTGCAAGATTCATCGTTAGCTCAACTCGCAAAATGGCGGAGTTATATAACACTTTCTACCGACACGTTGCTGGTACCCAATAGATCTCGGAAAGTTCTACGCATTATAATAGTAATAATGTAATGGAAAATCAGGTAAAACGAGTCGAGCTCGTCGAGACAAACCAAGGTGATAGTTTTAATGGTAACGAGTTTGGATAATTCTTTACCACTGGAAACTATCGGTACCTTCTATGGAGACTGTACCCCGAGGGTTGCTGGTACCCAATAGATCTCGGAAAGTTCTACGCATTATAATAGTAATAATGTAATGGAAAATCAGGTAAAACGCGTCGAGCTCGTCGAGACAAACCAAGGTGATAGTTTTAATGGTATCGAGTTTGGATAATCCTTTACCACTGGAAACTATCGGTACCCTCTATGGAGACTGTGCCCCGAGGGTTGCTGGTACCCAATAGATCTCGGAAAGTTCTATGCATTATAATAGTAATAATGTAATGGAAAATCAGGTAAAACGAGTCGAACTCGTCAAGACAAACCAAGGTGATAGTTTTAATGGTATCGAGTTTGGATAATCCTTTACCACTGGAAACTATCGGTACCCTCTATGGAGACTGTGCCCCGAGGGTTGCTGCTCAGAAATTCGATGGAGAAAAGCGGTACATATTAGTCGATGGGGTGAACCGAGGGGAACAGGAAGGCGAGGAGAGAGAGAAAGAAAGGATAGGAACGGATCGCATGTACACGGACGCGATGCTTATGGGACGGGGTTGCATATGTGTTGCGGCGAACGTTCGAGCGCGTACACGTACGTTTATGCACAGGTATTGCTGCCCGCTTCCGCGAACTAGATCGCCCGAGCAGATATTAGGAGCGCGTCTGCCCCGTTGGCATTGCGGCAAGTGCTGCTGGTCATTGTCCACCAGCGGACGCAGCAAGTCGGCGACCAGGGGGCAAAAAAGGAGAGAAACTGATTTTTCAGTAGGAAAATGCATAATCGGTCCACCAATTTCACTTAAACACTTTCTACGCAATGGTACATTTACGCATCCTCTTTCGATCGAGGAAATAGACGACTAATTTAGTCTACGACGTACCTCAAAGTTTCGCTTCTCGTACCTCGTTGGAATAAATACTGTCAATATTCAGGACATTATACTTGTAGAATTACAACAAAGATATTAACATATTAAAACATTTTTAATACGTGCTATCTTTTTATCCCAGCAGTTGTCACGCGCTTTCGAATCGACTTTGATTTTCAACTCCAAGAGCATAGTTAGCTTGAAAGTCACGCTATATCCGTGGTTCGTTTAAACAATCGTGTACCGATTGTAGGCGTGAAAAGTTATCTTGTTATTCGCGCTAACTTTTTTTCTTTAGAATTTACGGTACTGTTGCGACAACTAATAGTTGTCCAACGCAGGCAGGAAGCTGGCGAGGAGGTTGGTCACGAACAGATTTTCGGTACGATAATCGTAGGGAAACTACGGACGCCCATTGTGACAATGGACTCACGAGGCAGCGCGATAATTACGTCGGTAATAACACGGTAAAATAGAAAGAAGCGCTCGCTATCTTCTTCCTGACGCTGGCTACCGACTGTTGCTCTACTGACCGGTGAAATTAATTTATTTCCTGTTGTCCGTCGCGTCCGCTTCTTTTCACAAAAAGTCTCTCCGTGGATGAAAATAAATGTCCATCAAAGTTAGACACAGGAAATTTATCTAGCGTTAACGCGAGTCACGCACAGTGTTAATTATACGAGTTGCTTATATTCCACTAATCTTTTTTCGACAGGGACTCTACTCTCTTCGTCCTAACAGAATTAATTCTACCAACCGTTTGGCTCGAAATCAGCATTACAAGTGTTTAATATCATTATACCGTTGGATTGTTCCACCAGATTGTCAAGAACACATAGACCTGACTTCTAATTAGAGAAAATTCAATTATGTACTTCAAATATTTGTACATTGAAGTATCTCGCATAAATAAAAAAAACGCTCTAGCAAGGAAAATTTTTCTAGGAACAAGACGAACTCGGAAGTTGCTAGTTTTCCAGCCGGAGTCTCCTGATCTCGATATGAAACAGATTAACTTCCGGTTTTTTTTCTGTTTTTATACGTTTTTATCGGTGAACAAAGAAAACGTTCTAGGAGAAAAAAATCAAGGAGGAAAAGGAGGAGGAGGAGGAGGAGGACGAAACGAGGAGGGTAAAAGTAAGCGAACGAATGGATCCGAATACAAGTTGGAAGGAGAAGGATCGTCGGGGCGGCACCTGACCGGAAAGCGTCACAGTCAGCGCATTCAGCCTCGTTCTTTCCTTTCCCTTCACCTCGGGCTTTGCCTCTTTCGCCAACCTTCCTCCTCCTCCTCCGTCATCTCCACCGATCAAGGGTTGCTGCACCGAAACTGTCTGCTAACCGACAGCCAAAGAACCCTATCCTTCGTATGAATGACACACCACTTTCGCCTCGCACCTATCAAATTACACGTTTGATCGTTAATTAATTGGTTCGAGATCGTCGTCAGTTTGTGGTTTGTCAGAACAAACAAGAGACTCGACACCCCTTAACGCGCCTGCTCGAGTCAAACTCGGTTTAACATTGTAATTATACTCGAACGTCAAGGGGTTAAGTCGTTGAACTGATCGAGACCCAACTGTACATTTAATCGATCGCACTGTTTTTCGCACGCTATTATAAATTTATTTCCAATAAAGGAGCCCGACTCGTCGATATACACGTAGCTAGCTTGACTGCGCAACAAACGTCGATCTATAAAAATGTATGACGGTGGCCAAAAGGTGGCTTTGCAAACGAACGAGACGAAGAATAAGAGAAGGTAGCGAGAAAAGGATGAAACGAGTAGGTAAGGACACATAATAGCAGGATGTTACAACGCCCGTGTCCGGTACATAAGTATCTGGTTTCATAAATGAAAGTGTCTTCATTCATAGATACATATTTCCATACAATTGCCGCTATTGGTTCGTATCTTATGATATCGCCATTATGTGTGGCCCGGTGCATTACATATGTACATAGCACCATTATATACAAATTCCTAGTAATGCGCTGCTACTGCTGCATTCGTGATAAAGTTGTTTCGATATTGTGATATTACGGGGACGTTTGCGTTTTGCTGGATGGAAAGCGGGGAAAAGCACGGACGGAATTTTGGTGGTTCCACGACGAGGGATAATTCGCAAAACGTTTACGTTAAAAGAAAAATTGTTTAGCGTACTCTCCAAGTTAATATCGTCGGTAGTTGTTCGGTTACTTTTAGACTTGGCGAACGAGAAACGTTGAAGAACGTCTGCTCGGTTGGACGTGGAAAGTAGTAATCGAAGTAGAAATAATTAAAGACTATCGCGCGTGCTGGTACGGAGGGGCCCGTACGACGGAGGATTCCTGCAACGCGTTCCCTCGTTACATCGAATAAATCTACCTCGATGACGCCACCGCGCACGATGGACGCGCCCTGTGCGCTAGGTAGGAAGTCATCCTTCCTAGCATCCACAGTCCACACAGGAAATCTCAGACGCACCCACCGAAACAAGCCCGCCCCCTCCGTCGGAGTCGATTTAATGTTTCGTTTCCTTTACGACGATAAGGGGCTACAATTTTCGCCCCGCGAGGACGGTACACATACACGGGTAAAAAATAAAAAAGACCTTAGGGAACGAAACGTTTCCAACTGCTCCCAAGAAGAAGCACTCTTGCTGCAACAAGAAATAGAAAAATTAAATGTAAACTATGTATCTTTGTAAATAATGAGCTTCTGTGTCTGGGGAAATTTCAATGTTATCGATACTTTCTCTCCTTTTTGTGAAATAAATATTACGTCTAATTGGGTCGATTGTCGGGTGTAAAACGCGACTGTTCGCGGAGTGGACGTCTGTCGGGAGGTCTCGTTAAGGTCTCGTCGTCGAGAATAGAGAGAGGACGGAAAGGCACATAATAATACCCGGGCACGATAGTAAATTTGATAAAATAATACCCTCCTCGGGGCTGCATATTCATTTTTCCGGAGGGTTCTCCCCACGGTAGCCAGTGTCCGGGCCGAGTCGTCTACATATGTATGAGCTTCTGGTGGACCCGGTGGTTATGCCTCGGCGAACGCGAGCTTTCTGCCCTTTATTTTCGCTGGCAGCGTCTCCTCTACCCCCTTTCCACGGCTTCGAATAAACCAAAAGAGCTGACCTGTAAAAAATAAAAGAGTGGGTAAACCGGATGATTAGCACTCCTCGCCTAGCTACCTTCCTTCCGTGTGCAAGCTGCGTAACGATGCCCGACGATCATTTCGATTATGTACATGCATGTATATGCGATAGATTTCAAAGTTCTGCAAGTTTTACCGCGACGCGACGCTGTGAAAAACTCGCAAAAGAGAAATGTTGTACATGGGTTAATTTTCAAACTATCGGTCTGCGGTCTTCCATGCTACGTTTTCTTTTTGCCGGGCAGTTTTCCTTGCCATCTAAGAAAAGCAACGCGCGCTCGCTGGCTTGCATTAAAGAGCAATTAGCCGCGGCTCGCGAGCACGCTGATGCCCGGAAGCGATAGAAGCGGGCCGCGCGTGCCACCCTTACCTTTTCTTCCTCTACCGCAAGCGCGCGAGTACCTGTTCGTTCGTGTTTCCACACATCGAAACCGTTCTGTTCGAAGCGTCTTACCAGCAGCCGAGTCTGCAGGTACACCACGACGTTCCCCTGCTACCTTCATCGGCTCGCAGAATTATTCATCGACGCTACACCACAGCGTATGCAACCAGAGAAGAAACAGTTTCCACGATCGTGCTGCGGTTCGACCTAAAAATTTAACGTCTATGTAATCCAACGTTTCGTACAGTTCGATTTTAACGAAACGATTGTTTGAATCGTTCTGTATCGTGACTGGCAAAATACCAAGGATCGGTGATCGTCGGTGATCCCCTTCTTTATTCATCGCCTCGATCCTCCCTGCCCCTCTATTCCTCTGGTTGGCAGCGTAACAGCTCGCTCAATTACCGTCGCAGATAATCATTATCGCGGAAACTGCATCGCCGGGCCTCATTGCCCCAATCCTTAATTAACCGACGGCCAGACGGTAATTGGTACAAGCCGGTGTACGACACTCGATCCATCGGCGAGAACCGAGGGCACGTGGTGAATAACGTACTTACGTATATCCACCGACTTCTCTACTTTCCGTACGAACAAGCGTAACGATGGAATTTTAAGCTTATTCGATAACGAATCGGTGACCTACTTTTATTTACGCGTTCTATGAGTACACTTATTCTAACGTAAATCCCTTTTGTTTCGGATTTAGAAACAATCGCCAGAAACGGGCATTTATATACTTTCTAACTTTAACAAATTTTATTTCTCCAAACAAAATCGCATCGAGACTCTCGTATAGATACTAGAATAATAGAATTCGTAACACTTTTCCTATCGGATAGAAAGATCTCAAGCTTTCTTCTCGCATATACATACCTACGAACGCCTAATCCGTGTTACGATAAAATAGATAACTTTTAAAAACTTAACGCAAAACTAAACATTTAAATTTCGAGTTTCCAAAGTTTCCAACGCGGATTTTCGCCAAGCTAACAATTAAGTTTCGATCCACCTCTGCTTAGAATTAACGGCAGTACTATACTGGAACAAAGGAGCAAACCAACAGGTTAAATTATAATCACCGTACATCTAAAGCGCTGCGACTCTGTGTAGTGTGTAACTGTCTTCTAAAACTGGTTTTATTTTTCAATAGAAATTCTCTATCGTAAATTTCCTTTCACAGAAATTATACGTTACCGCGGGCTCCGCGATATGTAAATCGCGTCGTAATAATCGTTAGACAGCTTAATTATTGGGCTGCGAACGTCTCCGATTGTCGGAAATAAAAAATCGTCCGGAGATTCGAGTAACGCTCGTGTACGGCCAACATGGCGGCGCTCTTCTAGCGTCTTCGTCCCGATAAAATGCAGGATGAATTTAATACCGTAACTTGCACGCGCGTCTTCTACACGCAACAGCCACGCATGCTACGGTTAATTGTAATTTATGCTCCAACGACTTAGATCTACATCTTGCATGGTTACTTCATTTACTATATAGTCTGCACTTTTTGTCTCCGCAGTGTTTGATTAATTTCGCGAAATAACCTGTTTAATTAATCGGCAACTAACTCATGAAACACCGTACCCACGACTCGTGATATTATTCACTGAGCCTCGAGATGCTAAACAGCCAGGAGCTAGTCTGCGTGGCTGGATTTTTCTCGGCCCTCAACTTCCGTCTGACGCATGAAAAATTTATCTTATAGTCGGATTAAATTAATGATCGTGCAGTAGTTCGATTAAACAAGGAATTAAATATTCTTTTACAGACTATTTACCATATAGTACACTTGTAACTTCTGCAAGCCTGCAGACTTCTGTGAGTCTCGTGTCGGACGTAGCCAAGTCCAAAATCCATCGTTACGAATACGTGTGCATTAAACACAGTATAAAGCAAATCATCTTCTTCCTCGATCTCTTTTCTTATTCTTATTCGTTCATATTTCATATAAAATCATTAAAAACAATTCATATAAAATTATAGTATGTTCATTTAGAAATGGACAATTCTTATTAGCATTTGTTATCGCGACAAGTTTCCGCAAAGCGCGTACGCTCGGCGAAATCTTAATGTCTTTATTTCCAGCTTTACGTCTTTTAGCAGAACGGTTGGATTTTTAACGGATCTCGCTTTGTTTCGATCGCTGGTCGAGAAAAAGGACCATCATGATCGAACCCTGCTGGAATAGGCTTACCAAGGATACCTACGAGCAAAGGCCGACGATTATTGAGCGGGCAGAGATAAAAGGTCGGTTTGGCTCCCATAAAGCAAACTGCACGCGGCTCCACTTTATGCTGATCGATTTGTGGTGATTTTATAACTTCGCCTGTCCATAGTTGTTCTCGTAAAGACGCCACGGTTCAAACGGGCCGCGATATTTTATATCCGCGGTGTAAACGCAAAACGGACCTTTACATACTCCCGACAGAAACAGTACGATACTCTTTCTAGCTTTCTTTCGAGAATTTTCTTCCTACCGTAATTGCAGATTGCATTGCACCGAACGGCTTTCAACGTCGACTAGTAACGACGCTTCTTACATGCTAATAAGAATTTTTCCTTACCAAATCAACACTCTATCATTTTATTTCGGCAAATATATGTACTTTACTTTCTTTTTATTGTCTTATCGCATCTATAAACATAATACATTGTACGCACTTAAAACATAGAAAATAGTTATATCCTATTACCATAAGAATACATATTGGGACTTGACATGTAGAAAACGATATAATTTATTTTTAATTCTCTTATACTGTATAGATAATATTACACGATTGACAATTATACTCCTCATCTGAATTGCGAGTTTACTTCGAGTCCTCCAAGGCCGGAGAAATATTTTATGCTAGGCTTTACCTTACTATAATACGTCTGTTACGAGAAATCTATATTCATAGAAAGGAACCCTGATGCAGATACTTTACCGAGTATAAAGCTGCCGTAAACGATACCTGATGGGGTTTTGCATTCAAAAGTTAAAAAATATTCTTCACGCCTGCATTACTTTTACCAGCTATTTAATAGAGATCAGAACACAGTAGTCTTTTAGACTTTATATATAGTATATATATATATATATATATATACGGTTCGCGTAAAAATAGTAGAATAACTTTAAATGGGGCACTTCGACTCTGTCGAGCCCTCTGATTCGCCAGAGAGATTCTCGGCTGCCAAAGCAAGAACTTCTTCGCAAACCCGCTTATAAACCCATGCATTACCTTTTAACCTCTTTCTTCGAATACCAACTAGCAATTTGTTGTTCGTGACACCTTCTAGCAAACAAACTTCTAACTCGAAAGAGCAAGCATTCCTGGTCGAAAACGGTCGCATCGTATCCATCTCGTCTTCTATACAATCTTCCGTTTCTCCTTGAAGGATAAATCTACGCAAACAATTTTAATCGTAAAAATACTGTTCAATCGTTTATCAAATCTTTTCGAACATTACCCTTTTTGATGGCACATGATTCCTTTGCGACGCAGCGCACGACGCAATTGCGAGAGAACGTATCTAGGGTCATCGCTAGACGTTGATGACACGTTACAAAGGCCCTGCGACAAAAATAATATCGATATAAGATATTTAAAATAAAGACACTTCAATTCGATTAAAAAAATTTAACTAGATACAAACCTTCCCAGAAAGTATATTAGGTTGATCAGGATCGATATTCTCGTTCTTTGCGCGTCTCTTGGGTGTAAGGACGCAACGCACGCGATTCAATCCACGTTCCAAACCCATTATTACTTTTCTTGCACTCCCTGGTGTAGACGACGGTGTTCCTCTAAAAATCATTCTTTCCTTTGACCCTTTCTAACTCAGACCTAACCTTATCTCGACCGAACGCGTCATCGAAGGTTAATATATTTCTTATCATTATAATCGTAAAAACTTACTTTGAATCGGATACCGGAGTATTGGTGGGAGTAGAAACGATTCTATCTTTTTCCACGGTCCTTTTTACAGGGACTGTAAATAATTATCTCTATTACCTATTATATAAGTTCCAATAAAGTTAGTATCGTATAAAAAGCATAAAGTGTTAAAAGGAACTGTAAAAAAAAAAACAAGGCAAGGAATAGTAAAAAGGTATTATACCTCTTAGAAAGGAGTTGGGATAAAGAATTCTTACAGGCAACTATTTCTAGTTCCAAATTGTGTTTGTGCGCAAGTCGTTGCTCTTCTCTTACTAATTATCTGCTTTTCACACAACTACTGCAATTAATGGCACTTGGAAACTTTCATTAAAGTTTCTAATTAGGTGGCTACCATCGCCTAATTAGAAATGAACTTTAGAAAATATATTATAAAACTAAGTACCATGTCTGTAATGGAACACAAATACAACTAACAACTTGTTCCATGACAAGGGACAGTTACTATAAATTAAGTTTTATCTAGTATATCGTATTAAAAAAGAAAAAAATGAAACGATCTAATTCAATTTTTTGATAGAAATTATTAAGAGAATAGCATAAAAATAATTAAAGTATTGTATAAAATACCAGGAGAACATATGTCGTCTGCTTCTTTACTTCGAAGTCGTTTTCTTCCAGGTACATGTGGTTCCATAAAATTGTTGGCTATACAATAGTAAACCAGAAAATAACATTTATACAGTGTTTTTATCCATAATGCGTAGAAAAATGGTAATAGTTTACCCGTTTCAGGCGTTTTTGGCAAAACATCATAGGTGGCCTCTAATACTGGCGATTTTCTAGGTTTGTTTCTTGGAGAGTAATCAAGTTTAGTTATAAGATTATTCACCCCTCCTTCGCACTGTAAACAATAAGATATAAAATAACTTTGAGTAATTTCTTAAGATACGCATAATTGACAATATACTCTACCCCTGTTTTAAAATGAGTCTTTGCAGAGGATGATATTCGAAGCGAAAGTCCACGAAGTTTTCTATCTAAAAGTAAAAGATACGTGGAAGTCTTGTAATCGGTTCTATCACTTTTTACAAGTTTCTTCCATATATCTGAAGCTTGTTCGCCACATATCGCGGACATAGTACTTAACACGTCTTCGTCTTGTTCAAACTGGAAACGCATCATTTTTATTAAAACGTATGGCATACTAATAACGATTTTAAAGTTTGCTTTTCATTTACATTGGTCTTATGAACAAACGAAACAGGATTGAGGAATCCTGCTGTAATCCATGGATGATTACACAATTCTTGTATAGTAATTCGTTTTTTTGGATCTATTTGTAACATTGCTCTTATCAATCTTCTACTGCTACTCGACAACCAACTTGGTTCGTCGTATTTGCCACTCTAAAATCATAATACTATTTATCAATTTCCCAGTGAAACTGAATAAAAGCAAATGACTTACAAGTATTTTTCTATACAAATTCTCTATACTGTTATCATCGAATGGAAGGAAACCACAAAGTAACGCATATAGAAGTACTCCCATACTCCAAATATCTACTTCAGAACCTATATAACAAATGTAACGAATTTATTCTAGGAGTAAGGATAACAGCTGAATTTTAAGAGCATATTGCATACCTAAGTATTTTTTCCCTAATATGAGTTCTGGTGCAGCATACGTTGGAGAACCGCACGATGTTTGTAAATGTGATTCTATTCCATTCTTTGGTTTTGCGCATAGACCAAAATCTATCAGTTTTAAATTCTCTTCCCTGTCTAGCAGAACGTTCTCCTAGGTATAAAACAATATTGCTTGCCATGTCCACAAATATTCAAACGCAAAAGAAACGTAACTTACTGGTTTCAAGTCACGATGAGCATATCCTAAACTATGTAAATATGCTACAGCAGAGACAATTTGACGAAAGAACTTTCGTGATTCTGTTTCAGAGAGTCTATTTTTTTCAACTACAAGTAAAAACAGATACAATCTTACAACAATTTTCTTTTAAAATGGTAAAAGAAAATACTACTGATCGAATTATAATATATGTATAATATTACCTATATGATCGAATAATTCTCCACCCGAACAATACTCCATCACCATAAAATAATGGGTCTCTGTTTCTATCACTTGATACAATCTACAGATGTGTTGATGTAATAAAGTTTTCAATGCTTCAACTTCTAGTTTTACTCTAGGTAAGTCGTCCTGTAAATTAGAAAACGTATTTCACTGATATTGTACGCATTTATTCAATTTTAAAAGGCCACTTACGCCCAGTGCCGTTTTGTCCATTATTTTAATAGCAACCTTCTCGCCGGTCGCGATGTGCGTAGCAAGCTTTACTTTTGCAAAACCTCCGCTTCCGATAGTCTTTTCCAAATCGTACAAACCTTTTAACGCAGCATATCGCACCATCGTAACAAATTTATGACAGTATTAACTATAAATGTAAATCACGCGCTGTCAATCATACCACTTTTAAACTCACGATTCCTAACGTAAACAATTTTCGAATGCCAATCGAAAATTTCGATTATCGAAATGGAGCGTCATAGATTATTAGCCTGTTGTCGGCACTACTAATATAAAAGTACCAACCAGTGTCATCAGATGGCAGATCGGTGGCGGTTGTGTCATGCCTCTCGCCACAGGCGGCAGCACCATTCGATTTTTAGTGATACTTTGCTGTTGTCCTTATTTCATACGTGAGTTGGCAACCGCGACACTACGTGCTTTTCGCTGGTCTGTACCGCAGTGTGGTTAGATTTGACGTAATTGAGTGCATCGACGTTGACATTAAAAACGACGAACTTCCTTAACGTCTAACGAAGTAGTGGGAAAAGTTGACATATCTTACTGCACGAGCCATATGTTACGCGGGTCAGCACTTCACGCAACTGCAGGAAATCGATAAAGAACGTGAATGGGAGCCTTTCCTTCTTGGCCTTGAACAGCTGGCGTCCTCCGTCAATGGCATACAATTTCGAATCTCGACAGCCCAGGTATTGTTACGTTTCGAGCTATATAGACAATGTAAGCAAAGTCTATTGAAAAATTTTTTTTCCATTATGGACTTTGCTTATATTGCGTCCATCCAATGGATTCCCATTGACGTTCTTTATCGATTTCCCAAAGTGGCGCGATACCGAGCTCTTTTCCACCACTCCGTTAAACGCTAAGAAAGTTCGACGTTACTAGTATCTGTTATGAACTTCATAATTGCAGATTAAGATCTCCTTTTTAAACATCTTGGAATATTTGTAATAACTTGATTTATTGTAACAGTTTTCAAGTGACTACCGATGCACTTTCGTAAAGTGTGCGTAAAAACTGCGTCACATCTCAAAACATAACATCAATATTCCACTAGCCTAAAATAGTGTCTTTTTAAAGAATAATTTTAGGAGACGTAAGACTATACGATGTCATCTAGAATAATTTATAATTTTATGCGGAGGACAATATGTGAAAATAAACGAATATCTCATATATTAAAAGACTCATCGAAATTTTATTCTCAACGTTATAATTTGTTTGTAAATTATTCGTATTTGGAACGAAATCTTAACCTCGTAATATTTAAAAGATTTAAAAGCAAAAAACAAACTTCGGAACATGTAATTAAGACAATATTATTTGATTCTAATGTTTTATACAAAAAAAAGTAAGTATATTTACATGTTTGTGGATGGACATTTTTTAGGTAGATGATAATGAAGATGAAGACGAATTGCCAGAAATAGATGATTACTTACAAACGAAAAATTCAAAAATAGTTAGAGCTACAGTAACTTCCCTCCGTTTAGATGCTATCGCTAAAGTAGGATTTGGACTATCTCGCACGTATGTTAATATTGTTTGTTTCTTAAAATCGTGTTAGTTAAGTGTATAGGTGAATTCAACTGTTTGATACAAAAAATGTTGAGAGTTAAGGTTTTAATTCATTAAGTATTATATAGAAAATTATAAACATATTTGTGCAATTTATAATTTCAAATTGCAGTAATTCACATTTTTAGTATTACAACAGTATTAAACTAATTTTCAATTGATATGTTCAGCATTATGATACCAGTATTGATTGTATGTATTATACTTAATATCACAATGCTGAATAACAGCTACCTATAATTTAAACATAAAATAAATATCTTTACAATATTACTTCTTATGTACAAAATTAATGCAAATATTGATTCTAAGTTTTATTTGATATAGTAAGATAGAAGAAGCATTTTATAATAGCAATATTCGAGTCAATGGAGAAAAATATTTAAAAAAAAGTGCATTGGTAAGAACATTTTTATAAATAAAAAAATTATATGCTAAAATAGAAGGATTCACTGTAATTTAACTGCATAGGTAAAAGTTGAAGATGAAATTGATTTAGTCATTGGCAGAAGTTCTAATAGTTCTAATTTCTTGATCGTACATCGTTGTGTTATATTATTATTCAAAGCAACTTCAGATGGTATTATCGTGAAATTGCTTAGAAATAAATCTTTATTAATTGAGGATTATGCTGATCCATGGAATGGTGTGCCTAATTAATGCTGCAAGTAACTATTAGATGTAAAATAGTTATGTAATATGTATATCCAATTTATGATATACTTTTTTATGATATAAAATATATAAATATACCACTTTACCACATAGTTTAATAATTTATTCTGATTTTTTTTAGGGAATTATAATTTTTAAATAATTCGTAAATAATTGAATGCAAAGGTTATGAAATATTTTATATAAGTATTTATTAAACAGTTACGTAAAAAAATATAAATGTATTATATTTAATGCATGTTATCTATACAGAATAATGTTATCCATGCTTTACTAAGCGTGTGTCTTTGACAACGTATTTTGTATAATTTTAGTGCACTAAAAAGAGAATGATGATAAGCGTTCAGTTTAAAATTTTCTTTCATAAAAAATTTAGGTTATAAATGTTACAATTAAAAAAAAAATTGGTAATACATGTACTTACATAAGATACACAAAGTACTCCATTCAATGATAAGTTATTTAAATCTTCCAATACTTTCGTAACATTGAATGTATTTTTTATTTCCTACAAAAAAAATTATTTTAATAAAGTTTGTATTATTTTCTATAAAGTTACGCATAACGTATTTACCTCTAAAACATGTTTTTCATCATCATTATACAAAAAAGGTAAAAGAGCAGCAGCTAAATGTGGTTGTATAGATTGAAAACAATATTTTATAATTTCATTAAAACATAAAACATGTACAACAGGACACGAATACAAAAGCTGTAATGCTTCTATACAACTATCAATTTGTTCCAAGGTTGGATGAACATTCATTTTTCTAAAAGGTTCAGAAATTATTACTTGCCACCCTGATATATAACCATTACAATTTACAATGGCACTTATACTTCGTGTTTGTAGTAAGATCTTTTTTAGTTCATTAACCTAAAAGATAATAGTTTTAGTTGATGTTATTATTTGTGTACATTTAAAAAATTTGATTTAAGTATGTACCATTAATAATTTAGCCAATTGTGTTAAATTTTTATCCCATAATGCATAGTCGTATATTTCAAAATCTATGCAGATTTGTGCAATAACAACAAGTGCCTGGGTTGAGTAATTTTGTGTTTTCCATAAAATCTGTACCAGTTCATGTTTAGAACATGTTTCAAATGCATTTATACTATAACCTATTCCCAATGATTCCAATCTACCTATATACTTTAGAGATTTCATATAATTTCTGGAATACAATTAATGAATAAAGTTGTCGATATAACATTGGAAAAGTTACAAACACATAATAATTAAGAGTTAGTATGTACATTAAACATGCAATACCTGATTGTTCGAATATCACGTTTAGTTAAATCTTCTAATTTAGCTATATCAAGTATAGACTGTAACACGTGAAGAGCTCTGTAACGTGTTTCAGGATTATAATCTTCATTACTATCATCAAAAACTATGTTTATAAGAAAGTTAGCTGACAATTCAAGATTTCCATGTTCTAGAATATAACGCGCCCTAAAGATACATTAGATATGGTTAAACACTTTACAGTATATCAATTACAAAAATGATATATCAATTATATTAGTCTACCTTAATAAGTTATCATTAGAAGTTGTATTTGGCTCAGAATTTATCATTGAAAATGCATCCGTAATACTATGATTATATTTCCCATATTTATTTTCTGGTTGCAGCCACTCTTGTAATAATTCCACCCATAGTTTTACCATATTGATAGAAAACAACTGACTGAGAGAACTAACTGCCGAATTTATATCAGGTCTATGATCAATTACATATTTATACCTTTGTGGTATACTTTCATCTGTGTACAATTCACGAACTAGCTTATGTGGATTTCCAATTAATGATAGATAGTTCGCCTTTCCTAAGCCATGTGTACGTAAAATATGTTCCGACGTAAAACATAAATACTTGAATTTTATTTTCTAAAATGAAACACTTGAATAAATTAAATCGCTACACATGTAGGTCGTAACTCCCTCCTAAGTATACATATAAAACATTGATACACAAAAATTCTTGCATCAGTTGTTTGTATCTTTCTGTAGAAAGCTATGTGAAGGAACCTCCAGACCAATGCGAATATATTCGCAGCAGTATTATATGTGTGGTGGCTTATGCATTTACTAAGATCAATGCGACAAAACGCAGCGAAATTTTTCGTATATTACGATTAATTTTCTGTATACTACTTATACAGAGTGTTTCTGTAAAAATTGAGGTCATCTTTATTTTCTTTAAATCAATTGTCACGAAATATTCGGTGTCCCTGCGAATAATTCGCATTGGTCTACGAACTTCCCAGTTTCTAGAATTACCTTACCTCTAGCATTCCCTCTTCAAATGTAGTAGATTTCTGAACTGATACTTGAGCATATTTATAACATTCTTCGACTGCTGCCACTTGGTCAGCACCTGGCGAAAATAAAAATTATTTCAAATTTTTTATATTACTTATTAATCCAAGTATAATAATGCATTCGCAATCAAAATTACGCGCGATACCTGGGGGAGTATGATTCACAACGTAATATAATGCTGCTGTGCCATAGTATAATGCTTTTGGATCATTCATTCGGTCTATGCATTTCTTTATATCGTTTAATAAACTACTATTTCTTGAACAAAGGCTCCATTTATCTGTTTTATGTTTATTTCCCCAAATATTATTTACTTCTCCTTTAATAGCCAATGTACATATAATATGTGGTTGTAATTTAAGAACAGGAGCAATATTTAACCATTTTTCGTAACTTTTTAAATTTAATTCTGGAGCTGAAAATTAACTTAATATTTAATTAAACTATCTAGACAGAAATAATCAATATTATACCATAAAAAAAGTCTTACTTATAAGTGTCCATAATTCAATTTTAGGCAAAAAAGGTAATCGCCATTCTGCTATAGGTGGTAGACATGTATATCCTGGATTAAGATGCATCCACTCGTCGCGTTCTATTTGTGTAGGTTGACTAGAAAAGTCATATAAAATAATATAATATCAGTAACCAAAAATCGATCCGATACAGAACAAATTGATACATGCCAAAAATGTTCTTACCTAATGCGAGTATAATTTTGTAGAAAACGAAAATAATTTCTTTTTTCAATTTTTCGATCTTCTATAAGATCCATAAGGATTATAAATATTTCATAATGATAAAAATTGATCTGAAACAACGAATTCATAGATAGTTTTGAAAATATTAGCTATGTAATATTTCGATAGTTCTGATTATTATATTCATACTTGTGAAAAAACAGTGTTGATACAATTTGTTAAAGCAGTTTTGTCTGAAATTTTAGCAGCTACAATGCTACACTTTTTTTTTAGTTCATTTATTTCGTCTTCATCAATGTGTAATTCTGAAAATACAGTAACAGACGAATATTAAAAATATGTACGAAAACCATAGTCATCAAACCATATTCACCTTTCCTTCCATTAAGATTGCTTATACATAATTTTGGATTCCATGTTTTTACTATTGTTTGTAGATAAAGTAGTAAACAATCTTGCATATCAAAGCCAAAATCACAGCAGAATTGTTGGGATAAAGGCACTGTATCATCATCATTGCAATCCATAATGCGTTGCAATATTTCTCTCTTAGCTGTAGTATCACTTGTTAAAATCTCTATGAATATATTTAGTTATAAATACATGTTTTGGGAATTTAATATAATCAGATCTTAATTTGAGTAATAAATTGGTTTAAACCTTTATATGAAACAGAATATTTTGATAATTTTTGTGCCCAATGGTGTAATGTTTTATTATCTTGATATGTTTGCATGATCTTTTGATTTTTTGTCAAACGAAAATATTCATATCCAAGCACCGATATTCGTAAGTGTCGCGTACAATCAGATTGCAATCTAAAAAAACGTGCCCTCGTAATTAAATTCAGATATATTAGCTACTAACAATTCAGTGAATAATAATATAAATGGTAATTTAGCTATGAAATTACGAATGCATTATTTTTTTCATGATGATTAATTCACTTACAATTTACAAGCAGTAGAAATCCATTTACATGCCATCGACTCGGGTAACATAAACAAACACGACAGACTGAGATGAACATCAAATGTTCGTGTACTTGCTAATTTTTTTAATAGTGTAGTTATAAAATGGTAGTATACTAATTGAGTTTCTGTTACTAAAGTGGGATTCATATCTGGTATAATGCAAATACTAAAATACAATGTCTTAATAATTTGCAGTAAAGAATAATGATTGTGTTCCACTTTTAACGTCTTCATTGTATCGAGCAATTCCTTCAACAATTCTTGTATATTTAGCTATATAAAAGTATAATAATATTATTTATTTCGAAATAATAAATAATATATTTTTGATTTTTTCGAAAATTTTGCTTAGTGTCAATCAGAGATAGCCGAAATTTCATTCGCATTATAAATAAAAAAAATCTACAGTTATATTTACATGCAGTTATATTTAGAATATTCGGTAAAATATCTTATTCGTTTACTATGAAATATTTAATTTTTATTCAACAAAAGCATAAAAAGTTATCCCGCATAGTAATATAAATATAAATTACCTGTTCGAAACTTAGATCAGCTTTATTTATCACTGTACATTCTTCATCTATAGTTTAAACAAAATAAAAAATTATACCCGCAGTTATACTTAATATTGTTGCTACTCTTATTAACTGCAACTTACCTAATTCTGATTTGACCATGTAAAACTTCTGTACAGAAATTACATCTCTAAATACTGGTAGTAACAATTCATCCGCGGCAATAGCTAAATCTTTATATATTGTATATAATTTCCAATTTGCTATTGAAATATTTTCTTGCATTGTATTCGTTTCGTTTGAACTGTGTACAGTACTTTTGTTAAAGCAGTCTTGAAACAAGTTTGCACAGACAAGTAATGACAACATGGATTGTAATTGATCTAAAACATGTTTAAATAATTAATAAAAAGTAATGATTTAATGTAATAAATCATTGTTTGAAACAATTTTAAAGTTGATTACGTTAAACATACTAAAGCTTTTTGAATATGTAAAGTATATACATACCATTTGAACAAATGCATAATGTTGCAGAAATTAAATTCTGAACATTTACTACCATATCTGAATCCATTTTGGCATACTGTAGCATTAATAAACACATTTTATGTATATATTGACATTCCTCTGGCATTAAATGTAACTGTTTTCCCGTGTATCTAAGTAAAAGCAAGTATTTTATAATAAAAACATATTTTCTATTCGTTTAAATTTTGTGCAGACAATATGAAAATTCATTTACCTGCTGAAATGTTTAAATATATCTATATTCTTTGTCCATTCTACTAACAAAGATATAGCATCAAGTCTTTGTAACCGAAGTAAGTCTGCTATTTTAATAACATTTTTGTATAGAGTAGGTACATAATTAATGTTTTTTGTATCTAGTGTAACATTATTATATAAAATTAAAGACGTTGTCAATTTTTGAACTTATAGCATAATAATTTTTTCTTACCGTTGCATACTTTTTCAACGTAATTCCGTAATATTTGCGATTTTTCAGTGTGATATTCTTTGAATGTAATATTAATTTGAAATTCTTTTTTTAAGAGGTACATCGACTTCACTTCGTCTATACTAATAACAGCACTGTTACAGTAATGTGACCTAGTCTTACATTTTGTTGAAATTTCTTTTAATTGTAATTTCACCCAACCCAATATTTCAATATAATGTTCAAGGGATTTGGGTAAAATCTGAATACCAATTATAAGTATATTAATCTCAAATTACAAACTTTTTAAAAGGTAAAATATTTTAAAGTACCTTTAAAGTTAAACTGGCCGTTACATAATTAATGATTTGTATACAACAATATAACAAAATATCTGTTTCCAAAGAATCCAATATATTTATTACTTTTTCTATATTCCTACAAGAAGAACTGCCATAAATTTAAAAAATCGAATCATAAAATAAATTACCATTTATTAAATTATCCTACCCTTTAGACAAGTAATAGATTGTACAAGATGAAAACGCTCTTTTTTTTAATAATGGATCATTTTTAGTTATTTGTTGGATATGAGAAATCATGTTCTCATGATTTTCTTTTATTATACGGGATATCAATTTCTTTAAAAAGAAAAAATAATTAGATTGTAGAATCTAAGATTATTTCATATATGTTATTAATGGTTACTCACATCATTTATACCAATGCGCTCATATCCATATTTCTTTAATATAAGCTTTATTGACATATAATTGTATTCCATTTTTATTTGAAATGCTAAAATATGGTCTAAGTTGCTACTTGTTTCTGCTAAAGTTACTATAGTGGAACTCCATGGAACAAAAGCTTTCTTCAATACCTCTAATGTTTGTTGTAATCTAGTCTGTAGCGCGTAAGGATTTAATTAGAATATACTACATATAAACGTCGCATACGAATTTTTAAATATTTTTATAAATATACCTCTACGTTTTGAATTAAACCAATAATAACAACAACCCTTTTTTCCCATGGAGCTTCTTCACCAGACCACCAATTTTTAGAGTTTTGTATAATTTTCTATGAGAATATAATTACAATCAAAATGTTTGTTGCTTAATCATATAACAAACATACCTGTATGTATGAAGAAAAGACATGATCATTTTGTAATGAATTATTTAGCATGTATTGCCCCAAAAATGTATTTACAAATTCTGGAATTGTATCTATGTATATTTTATTCAATAAGATATGAGACACTTCAATAGGCTCTCGAATATATGAATCCAGAGATATTGTTAATCTAAAATTTTTAATTAATATATGCATTGTTTTAATTAATATACTTAATTTTTCTAAATTATTAAGAAACGTTACAGTACCTATAATTGGCTTTTAATTGTTTGACATCAGACATAGCTTGTATCAAAAGAACAAATTGTTTTAAATCTGAATCTTTACTCAAGTATTCGTAGTGAGCATACAATGGCTGATCATTTTCTTCAATTTTTAATAATCGTATAAACTTATTCGCAAAATCAATTCCATTCTGAGGCCACGTAATACGATGTAATTTTTCAAATGATTTAACTTTTTTACATCCCCAGCGAATAATTTCACCGATTGCGCCAGGAATAGAAGATAATAAAGTCGGTATAAAATACGATAACCATGGCCAAAGAGCAGATAGTGATATTTGTTCAGGAATAAGTGTAAAAATGTTTTGTACAGTTTCTACAGATACATGTTTTATAATGTCTGAAAAATGTCTAGTCCAAATTAGAGTAGCTGCATCAAGCCCACCCTGTGTACATCAAATTTTATCAGTTTAATGATACATATTCTATGACATGTAATATTGTGGAGTTATACCATGTGAAATCGGACACTTTTTAGAATAACATTACAGATTTTGTTGAAATTCAAATATATTGTAGTCTTTACTGTACAGTTTCTCAATACCTTACCAAACATAAATGAGTTTTATATTCTTCCATAAAATTTGCTCGTGAAAATTTTATCCATTCTTTCATAGTATCATCATCATAACATTTAGAATCCTTTTGATATCCCCAAATCATGTGAAATGTTTCTAATTTGTGCAATATGTTATTAATTAAAAATAAATGATCTAAATATTCATCGTTTTTCATTTTCTAAAACCAACCGCGAACAATTTAATATAAAAAATGGAAAAAGTTATAACAAATATGTATTATTATTTCACTCAATTACCGATATATTTTCTATTATTCTTGCACGTGCATATAAATAAATTTTCCTCATTTGCTTATATTCTGGTAGAAGTGCTTTGCTACAGCATTCTACTATGTATTGCACGTTTTTTATTTTATCAAATATATTAAGAAGAGCATCAAATTGAATTGGATCAGATGACTTCTTTGCCCAAGGCCCAAGTTGTGACAAATATAATGCCACTTTTGCACAATAAATTGGTTCTGAGGATAAATTAAATTTGTTTGCAAAAGTTTCAGCTACATCAAATTGTTCTCTCCTCAATAAACGTTGTAATTGACATTCAGGAAGATTTTCTGATACAGTTTTTACTCTAATTGTATCTGTGTATTTCGTATTGTTTTTAAAATCATTAACACCTTCTAAAAATAAAATTACTTCATCGCAAGGATCCATAATTTCAACAAGGTATGTTGTAATAGGTACACTTATTTGAAACTTCTGTTCAAATTCTGTACAAAGAAAAAATCAAATATTAATATAGAAAACGAAAACAATATATATATATATGTATACATATGTATATATATGTACATAGGATTTCACACCTGGAAATGAAATGACACCTAAAGTACGTGTAGTACATTCACCATCATTTGTTGTCAGAACAAGTATTTGACATAAGCTATTATCATTATTTTCAATTATTGCAAAATCTGACACAGGTTTGTTATATACTTTTAAACCAAGTAAAGTTTGAGGACAAACTATATTTAACATGTTATCTGTACGTAAGCATAGCATTGACCTAAAGTTATTAGAAAAAATAATCTATTATCAGCAATTAATGTTACTATAAAATAATGTAGTTCTTATTTAATAACTTACATATGATTTTTAAAAAATTTTACTGTGTTATAATTATATTGCATCATATTAAAATTATTGTATATTTCACTGGGCCACATAAATAACATATTTGTACATATCATAGCCACTGATATTTCTTCATTTATTACACCAATAGTAGCATATATTACCTATTAAAATTTCATATTAAAATATTTAGTTACTTTACTTAAAAATTTTGTTTACCTCATCATAATAAAATCCTTTGAATAACTGTATACACTGAACTTGGTCTATAAGTTCTTTTACTATAATATCAGATCCATGAAAAATATTATCTTCAATAAGTTTAACATTAAATTTTGATACTCTGAAATATAATCACAAATTGTAGTTTGCAATTATATTTAATTACTCAATAATTTGTTATAATCACCTATAAATAGCACCATTTTTTGCAACAAGGTATATATTGATATACTTGTTGCATTCATTTTGTAAAAATATTGTTTCTATAGTATTTGTGTCCTTTGTTATATTTCTGTGTATAAGAATAAATAAATTTTGTATAACTTTTATAATTTTATAAAACACCTGTGTAACATTATAATGTAATATTTTATACTTACTTTGTGAAAATAACTTGCCCTTTAGTTAATAAATGGAGACAATATAAAATTCCATTTGATAGTACAACAAATAGAAAAGAACCATTTTCAGAGATGCAATAACATATTACTAATGAGTCAAAACTGATGTTTAATAATATTTCCTCACAAGTTTCATTCTTAAATATTGTAATTGATTTATCAATTGCTACACAAAGTCTTGAGTATTGCACAGATGCCAAAACATTTGGCTCCTCTATTGCCTTACAAAAATATAGAATTATTATATGTATATTTGATACATATAATACAAATAATAATTATTGATAAATTTGCTGAATATATCTTATAAAACATAAAAACGCATATGTATTTTAAATAAACCTTTTATTTTATAACAAATAGTTTTGTAAATATTTCAAATTCGTTACAATCACATAATACAAACAAATACCGCAATATTTTAAATATATGATACGACGGCGACGTTAAATTAAAAAATACTGAACTAGAGAAAATATATTATATTTAAAATATTGAAATGTAATCGGCAACTGTTAAGTTCAACATAGATGAAATTGTCACGGTCAGAAGTGGAATGAAGAATAACTTACCTTTCCGTCGGATTGTATTATAGCAATTGTAGAAGTTTCATATAATGAACCATTGTTTTCTGCTATTGTTCGTGTACCAAAATTCACAGTTTCTTCTTCTTTATCAAATCCTGATGACACTTTATTCCACAATGCCATATTACACGCAAAACGTTTATGAAAGTTTTAGGCGCCAATGTACTCAATGGCGCCAAAACTGGCCACACTGCTCGGAGATGCCAGAAAGGCACCGAAGGTGCTCTCTCACACTATGTCAGATCACGCGTACGTGAGCTCGTGGAGTTTCGGAAAGTCGACAAAGGCAAAGTGACGTATGCCCTCTTTCTCGATTCTCCGAAGTTACCCGAAGTAATTTCGGACCGTCTCGTGGGAGTCGAGAGAGAAAGGCTCACACTTCTTTTCTCGCTCTTGAACACTAATATCCGACCTCCCGTCAACAGGTCCCCACTGGCCTCTGCTGACCGCTGCTGACCACTCCTGGAATTTCTGACAACGTATAACGATTACTACTGACGTTTGCCAGCCTCCGCTGGCCTTTGCTGACCGCTGTTGACCACTCCTGTTACTTCTGACAACGTATAACGATTACTACTGACGTTTGCCTGCCTCCGCTGGACTCTGCTGACCGCTACTGACCTCCGTTGGCCTCTGCTCGTCTCTGCTGACCGCTGCTGACCACTCCTGATACTTGTGACAACGTATAACGATTACTACTTGCTACTGGCAGCCTCTGCTGACCTCTGCCAGCATCTCCTGGCCTAAGCTGGCCTCTGCGAACATCTTCCGACGTCAGCTGACCATTGTTGACCACTGCTGACCGTTGCAGACAACTTGTGACATGATATAATATAATATAATATGTTTATATGTATTAAAGTTTTGTATAATGTAAATCTGTGGCAATAAATGATATAAATTTAAAGAATTCGATGAGTTTTCATCATTTTTTACCGTTCTTTCCCTCTCCAAATCATTCCCTTAATTATAAGACCTTCACAAACGCTCGATCGACTCTCTGTATCTTTAAAAATTTTCTAAGTTCCCCGGAAAGATTTCAAATCTCCCGCCACCAGAAAATTTCTGCGAATTCCTGGAAATGACGTCATTTCTAAGAATTCCTGGAAATTCTCGGAATCCCTGAAACTTCTCGGAAACCCTGAAACTTCTCGGAATCCCTGAAATTTCTCGGAAGTTTCAGGCAGCGGCAAAAATTCCGGCCTGAATTTTTCGGCAAAAATTTTAAAGAGCCCCCCCCCTGTGAAATCTTTCCCGGGAACTTTGCAATTTTTCTGGATGAACACACGCGCAGCTGCCCGCCCGCCTTCCATCTTTCCTGGCAGCCCGTCAACCGTCAGGTGTCTCGTGCTAGCTGTGGGACTTAGAAATTTTTCCGCCAAGCGTTTGGTTGGCTCCTGCCAGCCGTGGGACTTTGAAATTTTTCCGCCAAGTGTTTGTTGTGTCTCCTGCCAGCCGTGGAACTTAGAAATTTTTCGGGAAGGAACATCCCGAAAATTTGCGGCGACCCCCCCCCCCCCCCCCCCCCCACTGGGTGGGAGACCGCCAGCCAGACCTGGCCGGACTCCCACCCCCCCTCCAGGGGAGGACCATCTCCTGCCGGCTCCGCTGCTGCTGCTAGATGTTGCTGCTAGGAAGGCATGTCATGAAATGGCCCATTTAGAGTTGGGTTAACGAGTGTATATATAGAAACGAAGGCTCGAGCGAGCGCTTGTGAGAAAGCCCAGGCGGCGGCAGATTTGAAATCTTTCCGCGGAACTTTGAAAATTTTTGCCTCTGGCAGCTAGTACGCGGAGCTGGCGTTTACCTATCGACCATAGCTATGGCGCTGACGGTTTCAGGTCCATTTTAGACTTGAAAATTTTTATCTCTGGCAGCTAGTACGGGAGCTGACGTTTACTGAATGAATGAATAAGTATCTCTAATCGACCATAGGTCAGGCACTGACGGTTTTATGTCCATTTTAGACTTTGTTATCAGGAGGGGATGGTAGGGGAAGAGATGGCAGGTATCTTATAACTAAGGGAATGGTTTCGAGAGGAAAGGAAAGGTAGAAATGATGAGAACACGTAACATTCTTTGAAATTATATCATTTATTGCTATAGATTTACATTATACAAAACTTTAATACATATAAACATATTATATTATATTATATCATGTCACAAGTTGTCAGCAACGGTCAGCAGTGATCAGCAATGGTCAGCTGACGTCGGGAGATGTTGGCAGAGACCAGCTTAAACCAGGAGACGCTGGCAGAGGTCAACAGAGGAAGGCAGGAGTCGTAGTAATCGTTGTACGTTGCCAGAAATATATACGGTGGTTAGCAAAGGCATGCACAGTCAAGCAGAAACCTGCAAAGGCAAGCAGAGACTTGTAGGGGCATGCAGTAGTAAGTATTTTGTCCTTATACATTATCAGAAATACCTGCAGTGGTCAGTAGTGTTCAGCAGAGGCCAAGAAAGTTCAGCAGAGACAAGCACATGCTGACAAAGATCAGCAAAGACCAACAGAGGTTAGCAAAAGTCAGTAGTAATCGTTATAGGTTGTCAGAAATATAAGCGATGGTCAGCAGAGTCCAGCAGAGGCAAGCAGTAATCAGAAGCAGCCAGTAACAGTCGCTGTATGGTGTCAAAAGTTGTCGGGAGTTCTGTACTTTTGTCAGCACTGGTCATCAGAGGTCATCAGAGGCAAATAGAAACCAGGAGTAATTTGCAGAGTTCAGTAATGAACTCTAGGAAAGGCAAGTAAAAATACCTGGGCAGTCGAGATTCCGAATCGTATGCCGTTGACGTGAGGTCGGATTTCAGTTGTTCAAGAGCGAGAAGGCAAATGTGAGCCTACCTCTCTTAACTCCAATGAGACGTGTCCACGGTGCACTCGGCGCTTCGTCTGGTCTCTGGTTTATACCAGAGATGATAGATCACGCGTATGTCGGGAGCTTGTAGTGTTTCGGAAAGTCGACAAAGGCAAACTGACGCATGCCCTCGTTCTCGATTCTCCGAAGTTGCCCGAAGTAATTTCGGACTGCCTCGTGAGAGTCGAGAGAGAAAGGCTCACGTTTCCCTTCTCGCTCTTAAACAATCCCTCTGGTGCTAAAACGCCCAAGATTGTCGTGGAATAGTTCGTATCGCCCACACTAGATGGATTTCTCGACAAACTTGGGCGTTTTAGCACCAGAGGGTTTGAGATTGATAAATAGGCGCCATCTAGCGTTGAAGATACCGAACTATTCCACGACAAACTTGGGCGTTTTAACACCAGAGGGTTTGAGGTCGAGAAATAAGCGCCATCTAGCGTTGAAGATACCGAACTATTCCACGTCAAACTTGGGCGGTTCAGTTTGGCTTTGCAGACTTTCCGAAACTCTACGAGCTCACGTACGCATGATCTGTCATTGTGTGAGTAGTGCACGCGGTGCTCAATCTGGTATCTCTGCTCAGTGCGTAGTCTGGTAACACTAGGTCTAGCACTAGTTAGACTGTTAGACGCCTTTAATACGATATAAGTATGGTGGCCTGTCATATTGTTGTGACAAGAGATACGTCAAATTTATAAGATTTTTTAACGTGAACTGGACTGGCGTTTTTCGTATCTCTCAACATTGTTTCAATAATTAACAATTGTTACTAATTCCTTCATGTACACGCAGACAATAAAAATGCCGGTCCAGAAGGATTCTAATATTGTGAAAATCGCTGTCCAAATGATAGACCAAGTGCCACAACTCATTGAATTTAATCAAAAGCAACCATTAACTGGAATTATTCAGGTACTTCGAATTGAGGCTATGCTTAATAATTAGAATAATAAATACTTATTGAGGACAATTATTTAACTCCTTAACATATGATTTAAATACAAGTAATTTTTCAAATCCGTAAAAAATTTTTAAGTAACAACTTATGGAGTAAACATATATTATAATTAATTGAATTTTTTATTAGGAACTATGCAATGGGTGGGGTCTCTCTGATCCTGAGTCATATTCATTACAATTTTCTGAAAGTAATAACCAAAATTATATCACAGAAAAAAATCGTAATGAAGTAAAAAATGGCAGTATTTTGAGATTAGAGTTTTCCCCTTCCAAAACAGCAAGTAATATTCTGACCAACCTCAATAATGGAACAATAGAAGAAAAAACTATGGCTTTGCAGAATCTAAGCTCACTTAGTACAGATATAACATTTGCATTTGAATTTATTAATAAGCAGGGATTAGCTTTGATTATATCACAGGTAATTTTGATAAATTGTTCACTTTAATTGCTTCGCTATCTTATCTATTTAATGTATTTTTTATATAGGTAGAAGGAGAAAAATATAAAGGTAATACGCTTGCATATTCACTTCAATCATTTGTAGAGCTCATGGATCATGGCATTGTTTCATGGGATATATTAGAAACACCTTTCATTAATAAAGTAGCTAGTTATGTAAACAATCAAGCTGTAACTCAAGACACTAGTATTATTGAAGCTTCGCTTAGTATTCTCGAAAATATAGTACTGAATTCTTCTGGAAAGTATGGACAAGTTGAGAAAGAAGTGACTTTTTCAAATCTAGTAATACATTTACAAAGTATGCGTCCACAAATACAACAAAATGCAATAGCTCTGATAAATGCCTTATTTCTCAAGGCTGATGTTTCCAAGCGCAGATCTGTCGCTACAACTCTTCAATCTAAACAAGTTAGAAGTGTTTTTTTGACTAACATCATACAGTCTACTGGTCAGGTACGACGTATTTAAACATTCTCATCCGTTATAAAAAAATACCCTTCTAAATTTATAATACGATTTACTTTTTGTGCAGGTTGGTGCAGAAATGGCACACCAGTTATATGTATTACAGACATTAATGTTAAGTCTATGGGAACAACGAATGATGACAAAAATGGATCCCCAAGATCAAGACGCGCACGATAAAATTAAAGAGCTCCGAAGAATTGCTTTTGATACAGAAGGGATACCTGGCGGAGATGTAACCGCTCGTAAACAAGGCCTTTATGCCAAGGATTACAAAAAATTGGGTTTCAAATACGACATTAATCCTGCTCTTGATTTTACAGAAACTCCTCCTGGCATGCTTGCTCTAGACTGCATGGTTTACTTTGCACGTAATCATACAGAAGCTTATACTAAAGTTGTTCTAGAGAATTCTTGTAGGGCGGACGAACACGAATGCCCTTTCGGTAGAACAAGCGTGGAATTGGTCAAGTTACTTTGCGAAGTAAGCGTATAAAGTTTAATATAAAAATTCATTCAAACGAATTATATTCATTGTTAAATTTAATTAGGTATTACGCATTGGGGAAGCACCTAGTGAACAAGGTCAATCATATCATCCAATGTTTTTTACACACGATCATCCATTTGAAGAGTTCTATTGCGTGTGTATAGTTTTATTAAATAAAACTTGGAAAGAGATGAGAGCCACCACGGAAGATTTCGTAAAAGTATTTTCCGTTGTAAGGGAACAAATTACTAGAGCGCTTCAGTGCAAACCTACAGGGTTGGATAAATTTAAAAATAAGTTACAACAATTAACTTATTCAACAATTACTAACCTTTGGCAACAAGAAAGAACTAGTAGAGAAGAGTGGGAAAGTCATGCAAGACCAATTGTTGAACTTAGAGAACAAATTACACCCGAAATTCTAGAACTCATTCGGCAGCAACGCTTAGGATTTTTGGTAGAAGGCACTAGATTTATGAAGTATAGTGCAAGGGGACAGGTACGTATTTTTTATCCTTACAAAAACTTCTTCAAACAGTACAAGTGCTAGAACATCTGTAAAAAAAAAGTACAATGCATACAGAGAATCAAGGATAAATTTTGGTACGTTCGACTTTCACCTAACCACAAAGTATTTCATTATGGGGACTGCGATGAAAAATCTGTACCGACGATCGATGAGCTCCCTACGAAGTTAGCCGTTGTTGAAATTCGGGGTTTACTGACTGGTAGAGATTGCCCTCATATGAAAGATTTGCAAAGACGGAAAACAACGCATCAGTTGGCGTTCTCTTTAATTTTGGATTCCGTCGAAGTTTCAAGCTTAGACTTTGTTGCTCCTGATGAGATAGTTTTTGATTATTGGACAGATGGCATTAATGCTTTGCTTGGTATGTAATAGCTATTACACACATGACGTACAATAAGTCTTCGATTTATGCGGTTAATTTGTTTTTGAGCCTTCCGTGAATAATTAATTAACAAATAAACAACAGTTCTTCCTATCTCCATTCGTTTAAAATATATACAAGAATGTAAGTAAAAGCACAATTGCGTAACTCGAGGACTCGCTGCATAACTTTTTTTATAGATTGAAGAAAATAAAAATTTATTTGTAGGCAATAGAATGACAAGTAAAGAGGCAGACCACGATTTAGAAGTATTATTATCTATGGACATTAAATTAAGACTTTTAGACGCAGAAGAAATTCATATTCCTCAAGATCCACCTGCTATTCCCGACCCACCGCCAAATTACGACTTTTATTATGAATTAAAGTAAGAAATCCATTTATCATCCATCGTGCGTATCCATCATCAGGTAACTTTAAAAATTAGAGATATAATATTTTATTCTAAATTATAATTTTTATACAAACAAATCATTTTTAATATTTCCATTTTTAATGACTCTATACGATACTTAAGGTTTTTTATGGTATAAATTGACACGTATAAGTATTTTAATTATATTAGAAAACGCAGTATATTTTACCAAAGACATATTTTACATTTTATATATACAAATTATACATACACAACAATTTTTAAAGTGTTTGTATATACCAATTTGATACTTTTACATCGACATATTATTTTTTTATGTCGTAATTATAGAATGAATTTAAAAATTAATATGATTATTGTTTCCTTAGTAGCACTTTTAAATCATTTAACTGTAATTGTAATAGGACGCTATTTAAAATCATATTTAATTGTTATACATATTTTGTAATGGTTATTATAATATTGTAGGTGTAATAAATTTAAATGAAATAAATTAATAAATTATTTATTGAAATATGCTTTATGAATCATATAGATAAAAGGTGACAATAATAGAAGCATTAATAATGTAGATCATGTGCAGGTACATATGTTGCAATTATTCCGAAAAATAGTATCAGTTGCATGATTAATAATATTTTTACATTTTCTACAAGTGCAACACTGCTTTAAAATAGTGATCACAACTTTTCAATACCTTACATGATATCTTCTGAAAGTATATGGTAATTTTGTGGGTCATTTGCTTGATGGTTTGGCGGACAAAGAAAGAATTCAATAAAATTAAGAACAGGGCCTCTGCTAAATGGATTCAAATATCTGCCTTTCTTGTCTCTTAAATACGAATACCTTTTGTAATTAAACATTTCATTTGTGGTCAAATTCATACACGCATGTAACACCTATATATAAAAAAAAACGGATTATCATAAATCTAGCACGCAATTATATTTTATATTTACCGAAGTGCATGTTAAAATCCATCCAAGTCCGCAGAAGACCAAAGCTTCTAATACACCTAGTACATATAATAATTGGATTCCTTCGATCGCCATACAGTAACAAGCAAAGTAAATTGTAAATGAACAATTTATTGCTACGCACATAACAAAAAGGAAAAACCACATCCTGTAACAATAATTTGTTCATGATAATTGGCAACTATACAAACTATATGCAAAATATGCATATAATTGTAATAATTTATTATTTACCTATTTCTTAAACCCACGCAATTGTATATAAATGGACAGTGATGATCAAAATATGTGACGCATCTGTTACATATTCTACAGTGTTTAGCCCTCAAAGGTCTGAAGCATCTACAACTGTGACACAATCGAGATAATAATACATTCCTTTTTTTCCATTTATCAAAACATGGAATCTAAAAATAAATTTTACTAAATATTCTGACATTTCATACTGATTAATGCTTAAATCATTACAATATACTTGTTTAATTGCCCTATAGTAGGTGTCACTGTTTTGTGGTACATAGCCAGGATCCCTCCTGTTTGCTACAATCCATGAAATCCACATAACAGTATTCCAATAAATAAAGCAATAATGGCTGCCGCGTAAAAGGTTCCACGTTAATGGGATACATTTTAATAGATAAATTGGATATCCCCATAATAGAACAGATATCATGAATAGTAATATAGGACCTTTGCTGTTTCCAGCTCCCCCAAATAGTAGCGCCCTTAGAAGATTACCATGTATTAATGTATTAACGTGTAAAATATTTTTGACAATAATTCACGAAAAATGAAATTAATACAAACCAAAGTTCGTTGATAGGTGGTATCCATCTAGCCCTTCGTTTCTGTTCAGCTTGGAGTATTCTTACAATTCCCGAGTGTCTGTGACTTTTTGCTAATTGCAATGGTGTTTTACCATTTTTATCGCGCGGTTCCAATTCAATTTTACTCTTTTCACACAATATTTTGACGCAACTGACGTTGCCAGAAAGACACGCTAAATGTAGCGGTGTAGATCCAAAATAATCTGGTTTTTGCAAGTCTACTCCGCTGTACATAAGTAATCTTATTAATTCCGCGTGGCCTTTGTATGCAGCCCAATGAAGCGCGGTATCGCCATTTATATCAGTTATATGTCCCAATGCGCCAGATCCCAATAAAAATGCCGCTGTTGCAAATTTTCCAAACATACAAGCAGTCATCAGAGGTGTTAAACCTTTAAAATCTGCTGCATTAACGGCAACTCCTGCCTAAAAACAAAAAACTATACAAATTTTTATTTGCTTTGAGATACATACGATTTCATGTACAGTATTTTCATTAACTTGCATACCTTTAACAATAACTGAACTATTGCACTATGGCCCTTTCGACAAGCCCAATGTATTGGCCTTGGTCCCTGTGTTCCAAGACAAGAAAGATCAACCGGTCCATTACGTTCTATTAAATATCTCATTACCTGTGGGAGGATAAAACATTTTAGTTCCAAAAAGAAAAAAGTATGTGCTTATACATATATACCATTGCTACATGTTTCTAAGGGTTAATAAAACAGAAAAACTAACTTCAATGTTTCCATCCAAAGCAGCCCGATGGGCAGGAGTATATCCCCATTCATCCCTTGCACTCAATACACTTAGACCATTCTTTTCTACCAGTTCATCAACAGCTCCAATTTTGCTAAAAACAAGTTCAAAGTTTTTTCTATTGCCTTTTGGTATATCCTTATCTATAGAAACAAAATTGTAAAAAATAAAAGAAATGCAAATACATAATCTAACCCAGATCTGAGAAGTTTAAACATCTGTTTTGTTTCATCCGATGGTGTTTGACCCGAGGTATGTTCATCAGCATAAATATTATCATCAGGGCCATTTCTTGACTGTAGATCAGTGCTTTTAGCAGATCCATGGTTCTGCTGGGTGGTGCTAGAAATTAGAGTGTTTGGTAGATGCCTGACCATGTCAGGATCTGGACTTAGTTCCCATACGGATCTTGCTGCACCTGGCCCTGTTACAGGGCTCACAGGGTACACCTAAAAAGATAAATTCAGGTTTTGGTCAGTTCATGTACAGGATGCCCCATGGTGTTTCCACCAAATTGCAAGAACTTAATCTAGAGATAAAAAGGAGAAAGAAACGTTCTATAAAGTTTCTAAATAAACGGTTCGTTTTATTTAGCTTTATGTGTTAAAAATTAAAAATTTCGCGGTAATTTCGAAATAATGATTTTTAATAAGATTTAAATTTCCAATCGTGGTAATATCGCGTGCATTATATTTATATGCAACGAAGATTTATTTTCTAGTTTACCTTACAAAGCGTTGCGAGTTCCGTATTTACACGTTCGTGTTCGGAAGGTGTCCTGAAGGATGCGCCCTGTATAGAGGTTGTCCCACCTTCCGGAACGGTTAGTCACAAGGAGACATTTGGTCCAACCATGTTTTCCAATTTTCGTCTTGTTCCACACTTTTTCCTTCGCCGCGATAAACTCGAACACAATAGCTTCGTTACGATACAACGATGTGGCGAGTCACGAGAAGCAACGTCCGCATTTCCGACTATCGTTATTTGACATTGCGCATTCAAATCAATACCGCGGCACAGAGTAACAATGCTACCAGGCCGGGCACTAGGTGTACCGGGGACTCCTCATTCCACTTTCGCGCACTGTGCCAGATTATGTGTACATACGTGAGCTCTTAGAGAAAAAATTAAACGAAATCTTACACATTGCATACCTACTTAAATTGCATTAAAAACGTGCACCACTAATGTTTTGGAATAACGTCGTGCAAAATATTACTCGTCGATTTAATTTATTTATAAAACGTGTTATCAAGATTTAACAAAGTTAGAAGTATGTAAAATCTTCCTTACATTTATATTAAATAAAAATTCAAAATCCTAGTACATATTTTCTATGATTTTTATTTAAATTCCCCTCTACCTTTCCCATTAGTTCCTTAATTCTTATAAATTCTAAAGTTTTATAATCCCTCGTGCCTGCTTCAAATATTAATCGAATCTAATTAATATCTAATTAACTTCTTCGACTATTTCTCTATATATTTTTTCATGTAATTAATAAGTTATAAACGATTACTGGAAGCGATTCTTATTTCAATATCGCGCTAAAAAGTGCATCAAATAGTGTCATCTAATATCAGAGATTCGTACTGCTAAAATCGTGCCAGGATCACAGAATGTCGTAGGAGGTATCCGGAGTACAGGTTCCCCCACTCCTGGTACTCCTGCACGCAGTACCTTGATTATTCATTAATAAATCCTTTCCTGGGATTAAAATATGAACTTTTAGAATCGAAGAATGTAGTATAGACCCTTGACAACATTCAAGGATACTTTTTGTAACCATTCCGCCCGTAATTAACAAATTATTAACGAATATCGGAAGCCGGGTCACTGTTTTGAACCACTTAACCTCACATCTTACGTATCGGTAATAACCAATTAATTAGAAGGAGGAGCGTAGCAAAATTGGTCCTTAAATATTGCCAGGGATGTCTACTTTGTTCTCTAATAGCCAAAATATGTGTGTTATTGTTAAAAAGTTGATAATTCACCGATTAAAGCAGACAGTAATACGATCGTAAACATTCCGACTTTCGATATTTGTTACTAACTTGCGCCTGCGTAACAGGAGTAACAGGAGTGGGGGAACCTGTACTCCGGATACCTCCTACAACATTCTGTGATCCTGGCACGATTTCAGCAGTACGAATCCCTGATATTAGATGGCGATACTGTTTTATGCACCTTTTAGCACGAGTAACTTGATTTACGAGTAAAACTATGTGATTATAAACATGAATTGCAATAAGATCTATTATCTTTTACAGCTTTTCACAGAAGCAGAGTGACAAGTAATGTCGTCGATAAAATTATACATGTAATCAGAAATAAAGTAGAGGTTAGTATGTATTCATATTAAATATGAAATTATGATAGCTTTCGTTTTCGTATTAATAGAAATTAAAAAATCAACGATGATAGAGGCGTATCGAAATGTTCTTGAACGTATGTAAATATTACCCCGTGAGAAAACTGTCTTCATCAGAATGAAATATCACTGAAAGTACATATTTTTTTATTTCAGGATGCTCTGTTCGTTCTGAAAATTGACAAATTCCAGTGGGACAGGAATTTGAGAAACCCGTTCGTACATCTGTGCTATGCACATTAAACCATTTTCTTTCGTATACATACATCTTAGAATTAGTAAAATGTCTCCATCTGATCTTGACAGTTGATGTCCAAACTTTCATCTAATGTAAGATTTATGAAAATTTTCAAGCACTGGTAAATTAATGTAAGTATATTTTAAGCAAGCAATAAGTAATGTATTGTAATGTTTAATGCAGAATGGCTGATAGCAACAAAACATCTACGAAACCGAAGTCGGAAACAGTCGAAGAGGTTATGGAAGAGGAAGTAGATATCAGTCGTTATTTCGAGAATGTGTCCCGCACTATTTTCGACGAGATCGTTTCACCCAAGATAGGAGATTTCTTCGAAGCTCAAAAAGGTTCGGGAAGCAGGATTCCGGATTTTGAATTACTAACGGAACACTCGAACGAATTTTTAAATAGCGGTGTATTGCTCGGTAATGAGCGAGTCGATCATAGTGCCATGAACGATATGCACAGAGATATCTGGATACCTTCGGAACAAACGCGAAAAGTCTTAATAAGTATCGCCACGTCGACTATCGGGTCTAATTCTCTTGACAGAGATAACTTGACGATGCCAGGACTTGTGATTCAGGGAGACATGCCTGATTTAATAAAAAGTACAGCTATTCACTTTTTAGGCGAAGATGAAAATATTCATAGAAATGTACTTACTGCTTCGGATGTAACGCAGGATGAACGTGGCTTAAGAAATTTAATACAGGCTGGCTGTTACAAAGCAGCAATAAATTTGTCAGGGAGACTTTTGGCAGTATATGCTCAAGGGTATGGCAAGATAAATCAACCGAGCAAGCATACACCGCACTCTTTGCAATTATGGTACACGAGGCTTGCTTTACTGACTAAACTCAAGCAAATAGATGTATTAGAGAACGAATCAAAACCGTTTGGTAACTTAGATAAGCCTGACATGTATTTCACGTTTTATCCAGAGCTTTACGGTACTAGACCAGGTTCTATGGCTTCCTTCTCTTTTAGATTACTTTTAGCCGAAATTCCATTGTATTGCGGGAAACCAAAGCAAGCATTGGATAATTTATTTAAACTTTTAGCCACAGTGAATCAAATAATAACAAATTATAATGCCGGACTAGGCGGAGATGGATCTCGTATAAAAGTCAGTGCAGCAGAGCAAACAGACGCTGTACGATTATGGAAAGGCAGAAAATTAAGAGTCCTTATGTCTATTGCTAATTGTGCAGTCAACACAAAGAATTATGTACTGGCTATAGATATTTTAGAACAACTATGCGACTATCCAAATTGGACTACCGAACAATTGGATGCTTTGAAATCTAGTATCGGGAGGCTACATCTGTTTTTGGGCGACGTTTCGGCGGCAGAGAAATTACTTATCGGCAAACATAAACAGGATAGCAATTTAAGCGTCAGAGAGTTGATGGACAGAGGATTAATGGCAGTGGCACAAAACGCTTTTCAAGATGCTTACACGTGCTTTCTAGCTGCAGCCACGTTGGATCCATCGAACATTGTATTAACTAATAATATGGCTGTTTGTCTTTTATATACAGGACAGTTGAAAGCAGCAGTAAACTTATACGAGACTGCAATTACAAAAAATCCTGTAAAAGGTTTGCAAGAACCTATACTATTAAATATATGCAGCGCGTATGAATTGCATACAATTCATTGCGAGCAACCAAAATTACATTTGTTGAGTCAACTGAATAGGTATAAAGGGGATGCTGTAGATATTCAGTGTCTGAAGCTTGCTATGTAAAGTTAACACTAATTTTAAAGGAAACTATTTTATTCGTCCATGTATAGCGTATGAATAAGCTACAGGAGAAATTATAAATCTGTTATTTATTTATAAAAGTGATTATATCAAGCAACGTGTAAATTTTATCAATAAAAATCAATTTCGATTGAGTTTAAAAAAAAATCTCGGCGGTTCTTAATTAACCCCTTTCCGTACTTTAACAAGTCTGACACGCAAACAAAAACTAGGCCCAAATATGGACATTACGAGCCAGGCTCGTGGACAGCAAATCACAATCGTGATTGAATTTTAGTTCCCATCAGTACGCCGCAAGAGCGTGTTGATGCCTACCGTTTGGGCCCGGATTTCGTCAAACCAAATGGCATGGGAAGAGATTAAGTTATTAAATATCGATGTCAAAGTAAAATAGCTTTTATTACATCGTGAAACGAGGACAATTTAATGAACGTTCAACAATTGCTAGAATTCTCTCTTTCTCCCATTCGTTCGTTCTTTCACACGCACACGCATCCCTTTTTTTTTTCTTTCACCTCATGCTCTCCCTTCAATCGTGTCACTCGATTGATCTGCTTACAGTTTACCTCGAACCTCTTTTCTTCCCTTCGTTTCGTCGCTTACGTTACTCGTTACCCGAAAGAATCAGCGTACACCTGATTCTTAACCCTTTCCTTCTATATCCGCCCGTTTTCGTTACTCTACATCGAAGTCGGCTAACCTCCCTTCGTTCTTTCTTTTCCGTTTCCTTGCTGTCTGCTTCTTATCAATTAGGCGGGTACATCATAGCACACATTCAGATCGATTCCAAAACTGCACTCTCTCTCTCTCCCTGCAGAAAAAAGGCACGAACTGGCGGAAAAGTCGGCCTAACTGTATAATATTTTCATTTATTTATTATGGATGGAACTTCGTCACAATACAATTATTTTAATTTCTTTCCTTTTTCTTTCTGCTCCTTTCCGCAGTGTAACAGGCTCGGCTCGATACCATTTGAGCCGAATTCATCAGTGGATTCGTGCTGTGTAAATTCGCCGCGCGGTGCGTGCAGTGTTCGATCCTCTCGATCACTCGTCCCTTCGATTATATTATGTACAATAGTATTTTTTTTTCTTTCTTTTATCTACGTCGAATGCCCATCGAGAACGATCGAATTTTCAAAAGGATCGTTTTATACTAGACTAACGTACTTTTACAACATTATTCGAGGATTTGTTTGCAAGAACGCGTTGCAAACGTTAAACGAATTAATTAATAAATATAAATTTTCCCGCATCGTCGCGGTAAATTGTTACATATTATGGAAATTTCGGTAAAAAAAATTTGTTGGCAGACCGGATGATTACCCAATCGCGAACAGAGTTTTCGAAAATTACCGATTTCCTATTTAAATCGCGTGACGTGAAAAGCTTATCGAGCGTATTTTCGTGTTTTTTTTTTTGTCAGCGATCGTTTGCTTCGACGACGAGATCATTTGGCTTGGAGAAGGCACTGCATTCACCACGCAGCCAAAAACTTCCGGTTTACATTTTTCCCCCCACCGTTCTCTCGAGTATCTACAGTATATTAACGCTTCGCCGTTACAATACATCCGCATCGTTATTTCTGGCGACTAAATGTAACCTTATGAGTGTATTACCTATGTACATACATGCTGTGCCGTGTACACACGCGTACATCGACATACACAAACACCACACGCAGAGACACACACGCACACACGCACACAGACACACGGGCGCGAACGCGCATGTAGGCGTGCTGCCAGGCTGCATTTAGCAAATTTATTCTTTTACAATTATGATGTACATATATACTATTGTATAATGCTTACGCTCTCTAACCTCTAAAAGAAACGGTATTTATTATTGTCCTGCCGTATTTTCTCCGAGTATTTTCCTTGTGACATACCACGCATATACACGCATACGTTTTTACACGCACACACGCACGATTCTGGTGTTTATGTAACGTTAAGTCATGGAAAGCTCAATAGCATAACCACCAGTGTTCGTCGAGTACAGCTTAAAGCGAACATAATTACCCCCGCGTGTTTCGCGGCATATAAAAATCACAATTCGCCGTGTCCTCGTGAATTTGTACGTTTTTTTTTTTTTTTTTTATGTATATATCGTACAGCATGCAACGTAGCTACGTATTAAAAGTAAATTCATTATAATTTCAGAGATTCTCCATTAGTTTACGGGACGTCCGTGGTGGCGTTATTGTCCGTGAGAGAGGGAACAAGTTATTCGGTAGATGAGAGGAAACATCGCGGGAGTAATGTGTATACACTTTCGACGAGAGAATTCATTTCGAAGATCGAATCATCGAATTTTTATTTTTTATCTCGGTAACTAGGCAAGCTCGGTCGTTCACGGAAGGCATCGTACGGTGCTCATTTTTAAATCGTTGCATCAACAATCATTAACAATTTTTTTTTCATTTTTTTTTTTTTCGTATTTCTCTCCTCGCTTTCTCGCGTTTCTTTTTTTTTTTTTATTTACGAGTACTTTATCTATGTATTTTATTTTACTTTATTTCCTTTAGTTCTCATGTAATATTGTAGGAAGTAACGGAGACATAATCGATGCCGATGCGCGAAAGCTGGCAAAATTACGCTTGTAGTCTGTGTTATTTAGTAATACGTACATACATACATCGAGGCGAGCAGGTTGCAAATACTCCCGAATCAGAGCAAATATTTCTATCTTTATATATCTATATTTATATTTATATATTCATATTTATATATATATATATATTTTCTTTTATTCTTCATTTAGTCACTTATACGTATGTAATATTGTCTTCGTAAGTTTCCTGCTTTTCCTTCCTGATGTCCTAAACCCGTTGGTCGTGAAAGTATTCGAAAGTACAGAATCGAGGCTTTTTTTTTTTTCTCGCGAACGGAAACAAGAGTCACTGAATCGTCAGAGCTTGGCGCGTGTAAGATTTCTATTACAAAAACGGTAGAAAAAGTTTCAGGAATGACGGTGAACTGGTATTAAATTCGATCGAAAGACGACTAAAAAAAACATATATAAATAATAACGTTGATAGTATATATATATAAAAGAAAAAAAAAAGAAAAAGAAAAAAAAATTGCTAAAGAAAACACAATGAAGAGAAACAACGGAGGAAAGTAACAAAGCAATTGCACAGGAACGTTGTATCGTTATGTTCGAGTTTCGAAACTAGGAAATAAAAAATATTCGATTCTCCCGTGTCTGTACCAGCCGAGGAACAGATTCATCGCGGGTTCACGGATCCGCGGCGATCGATTAGTACTATATCGTGTCGTAATATTATAATAATATAAAAATATATTTCTTAACTATTAACACTATAATAAATGAGTATTATAAGCATCATATTTGGATTTCCCTTTTTTCGTAGTACGGACACGATGCCTGTCGCGGATAACCGGAGCTTCTAGACGCGGAGGAAATGCAACGGTGGCGCCCCGCTAGGCCGACACTACTTCTGACGCGTCCCATTTAAACGTACAATATCTGTCGTGTATCTCCGTATAAGTCGTCGTTTCCTTTCTTCATCGATCATTATCAATAACAATATATATAATATAATATAATATATATATATCACTTGTCACTCGTGGTACGTGTAAATAAAAAGAGGCATAAACCGTTATAAAATACATTCTCGAGTATTATCGATCTGTAGATTATATATATATTATATATATACCGCTTACCTACGCGTCCGAACGAATAAAATCATAAAAATGTCGTAATAATAATTTTTAATAGTACAGTATTGGAAGCATTTAATATTATACTTAGAGTTTACGATCGGGGCCCGGATCTCGGTGAAGGGATATTTTTTCTTTTCTTTTTTTTTTTTCTTCGTTCTTTCGGTTTGGGCGTTGGTTATGTTTATTGCGAGGTTCTCGATGCCATTCTCTTTCGTGCGCCGGAAGTGATTCGCGAGCCCGCTGCTTCCGTCGATCTTGAACACGACGGACTCAGCGAGCTGGACAGAAAGTGTGAGGGGGCCGTGGGTGACTCTTTGAGAGCTACGGATAAATAAAAAGAAAAAGAAAAAAAGGGGCACGGATAGCGTCGACGCGAATCGATTTTCTCACGGAATGTCTAAGGCATGCATTTTTTTTTTTCTTTTTTTGGACGCGTCACTCTTTTTCTCTCTCGTCGTAAACGATGATACGCAGCGATTCAATTGCAATAGAAATTTGACGGGCCTCCTACTTAGTACCAATTTCCTTAATTATAAAAGGGATGACACTTCGTTTAAGTTGCTAATACAACAGGAACAAAATAAACGCTTTAGTAACAAAGTGACTGTTTTTGTTTACAAAGTATGGTAACCACTCCACGATTGAAATTATGGCACTGGAATAAGAGCTAGTATGGATAGAGTTTGAACTGAAATTTGAATCTCTCGCGTAACACCTGTTACGTTATGGGAATGCCGACGATGCGTCGACTCGGAATTCGAAGTAAGTACACAATGATCGAAAGATACTCTTATGGCATCGATCACCGACACATAAGGCCCAGAAACACCTCGACGCTACGTATAATCGTAACTCAGCCGAATCTCGTTTCGATCGAGCGAAAAAAACCACTCGATCGCGAGAGACGCCTGGACAATTTAAGGATTCTAGTTTGTTCTTTTTTTTTTTATTTTCGTTCTCAGCGAATCATCGGAATTTACGTTTAAGCTCTTGTGTAGCGGTTTAAGTTTCAGACGCATTCTTCATTCGGTGGCATGGATCATCCAGAACCTTTACCGTGATTTTTGTTACCGTGTTTGAAAGTAAAGAGTGAAAAAGGTCAGAAGTGAATTTCGATCGAACGAGCTCTGAAGAACGAAAAGTACTTTTAATGGGTTAAGTCTTTTATGCTTCTTTTTTTTTTCATTTGCTTCTTTCACTGTAAGGCTACTCCTAATGGGACTCCTAAACCGCGTTTGGGTTTAGAAGCCCTTTACGAATGCATAATCCGCCGATGTCTCGTTTCTATTCGTCCGAATATCTGATTGCACGCCCAAAACTCTCGAAAAACGAGCTCCGTTATATCGCGTTATACATCCCTTCGCCAGTTTGCGCGTCGCGACTGAGAATATCGCGTGCCCCGTTGCGAACGTGGCTAACAAATTTGTACGTTAATTAGTTTCCTTATTATTGTCATGGTATATATAATAATCTTGTTAATAAAAATACTAAAATATTATGTATATTATATATAATATATAATAGATTATTGCATTATGCATTTTTGGTACCGTTGCGTATTGTTTGGTTTATACTCGTCGACTCGAGGTCGTCGCGAATTGGTTTTTTTTTTCTTTCTTTCGTTTCTTCGTTTTCCCGCGGCGCGAGAACGGATTTGAAAAGAGAGTTGGACAACATTTCGTCCCTCACCTCTTGTCCTCTCAAACGCTCGTCCTTGGTCACCGTAATCGCGTCGAGATCGCATCGTCTGCCCGGCGTTTCCGTTTCCGTGGCTTCGAGCGTCCAGCTAAATATATTACTTTATATGCCTCGGCTAATTCTTCGTCGCCGCGTTTCACGCAGCGCCAGGTCACGCGGATTCGTCGAATCTTTTCCTTTCTTTCTTTCTCTGGCGCCCGCGACTCATCCGCTAAATCATTATTATAGATCTTTATATGACCCCCCCTCCCCCTCAAATCGTGCCCCCCCCCCCAACCCCCCAAAAGTAATCGTGTTCCCGCGCCAAAACGCGAGGTATATATTTCTTCGAACTTAAAAACGACGAGTCCTGCCGTGGAAGTGAAAAGGACCAATGCATACTTAACTTAAGCCCAACGAGTCTTGGTTTGTTTTCAACTAGCGGAATACTTCTATTCTCTATACGGTTTGCAGTAAGAGTAACGATGATTCATGTGCTGACTGTAGGAGCCGGAGTGAGAGAAGCGCTTTAGGCACTTGGAGCACTGGAAGGGCTTTTCGCCGCTGTGTAGTCGTTTGTGTTCGGTCAAATGATGCTTGTGCTTGAACGCCCTTGGGCACTCCACGCATTTGTACGGCCTTTGCCCTGCGGAAATTTATAAGATCCCTGTAATTCGGTCGTGATTTTTTTCTTTTTTCTTTTTTTTTTGGATAGAGAACTTGTGGTCGAAGGTCCACAGACTACAGTTTGAGAAACCATTCATTTGAATCGCGAATACAAATAGTATTTGCAAGTTATAGTTTAAAAAGAGTCTTTGTGTACAGTTGTCGAGATAGCAGGATGGTTGTAGAGAAACGTGTATCAAATACATACCGGAATGTTCGTATTTGTGTCTAGCTAGGGAACTGTGCTTGGAGAATGTCTTGTCACACCGATCACAGAAGTAGACACCCTGCTCGATATCTGCCGCCGGCGGAGCCTCCGGTTGACTCGTGTTGTCGCTTTCATTCTTCACGTTTGCCTGAGGTTGACTCTGCAGAAATAAAGCGTTATATCACTCTTATCGCTAGAACAACAACAGCATAGCTAGAAACATTAGAATATTCCATCAAATCCGTTCAAGGGATATACTAGTACAGGGGGTTGAATTTGTATTATAGATAATTTTTTATTACCTTTGGAACGGTTTCGCTCGCGACGGGAGCCACGCGTTTCGTTTCCACGGAGTCGGTGGTTTCCTCGTCTATAACGAGAGGCGAATCCTCCAGGTCGTCCGCGTCCGGATTATCGTTCTTCTGTTCACCTGGAGGCGACGACGCGACTTTGGCCGGGCTGGTGGTGTCGCTGTCCTTGTACGTTGACTGTGTGAGGGCTTCCTTCTTGGACAAATCAAGTGGTTGCTCGATGACGGTCTGGCTAACTGGATTACTCAACGGTACCAAGGCCGGTATCTTCGACTCCCGTCGATCTCTCGCTCGAGAATTTTGGAACCAAACCTAACGACAGTGAATTTCTAATTAGAACGTCGGTCTCTAACTAGTGCACACGTTCGTAGACAATAATGTACCTGAACGACGCGGGTGGGAAAGTTGATGTAATTCGCGATCATGATGATCTCCTCCTTTTTGGGCCGTGGATTAATGGCATAGTACCCCTTCAGGACAGCCAATTGCTCGTCGTCGATCAACGACCTGGCTCTCACTCTCCTTCCGTTATCGTTATGCGTCTGCGACCCATCCTCCTCGTCCTCGGAGTCCACTTCCGACTCGACAACATCCTCGATTTTCCTTTTGCAGCCCGATTTCGTGGACGGTTGATTCACGTCCTCCAACTTCGCCGCTAAACCTTCGCTTTGAGAATCGTATTGATCTGTCACTGACCAGTCCGGGCAGTGTGTCATCTCGCTAGACATTTCGCTGTCTTGATCCTGCGTAATAATAACGTCTTTATTGCACCGTAGCGTTAAAAGAGGGGACAGATCAAATCGTCCCGCGATATCTTACTTGATAATCCTCGTCGAACTCGCGTTTCGTCGTGGCCGGTGAAGTAGACAGTTTCCGTACATTCGCCTCCAACAGTTGCTTCGTCACCGAGGTGTTCACCGTTTCCAAGATTCGTCGAACCGCGTCCAAACCTTGGGGATCGCTAGGCGCCGGAGATTCCTTGCCCTCCGTGCCTTCCGTTCCCTCGGAGTCCGCCGTCGACGGGCTCATAAGCTCACGATGAGACTCGAATTGCTCGGCTACTTCGTCCAATCTCTTGGAATGTAGCTGATTTAGGATTTTGCCCAGGGACGTTTGGAGGAAGTAACTACCGAAGCCCATTATTTGAGGCAGAAGGGTCGGCATATCGTAAATACCTGGAACCAGATTGCTTTCTGCATTGCTGATTTCTCTAATTCGCGAATCGATCGACAGAAACATATCTATGGCGTCAGCTCCCTAAACAGAGCGACTCTAACGACTGGGTCTGGTTATGGCTGTGCTCTATGAAATTTTATATGGTTTGATGACCTTTTTTTTTACTTAACACTTTGACTGCCACGTCATCCATACATGGGAGAACTTTTAATAGTGAAACTAAAGCAATTAATTCTCAAGTTGAAATGTTAAAGAAAATAACTTTGAATAGGCTTCATGAATTTTAGTGAAGTTATGAAAGTAAGTACTAAGACTTTAAGTTTTGTCTAAAATCAAAGTTTTGATTTGAGTGTCTCGAACATTTAGGGGTTTGTAACATTTTAATGGGATTCTGCTTTGTTATGCGGCACTGTACCTTCAGAATAGGTAAAAGTAACGATCTTGTCAGTATAATCATGCAAGGTCGCTTCGCTAATTAATGCACTACTGCTGAACCAATTATACTAACATGTGTACTTTCCGCTCTTGACCATGATTCCAGAGTAGTCTGCGCTTGTTCTGAAGCGTCGGATTAATTGGCAAAATGGCCTTCAACAATATAAGCCCTTGCTTTTGTATTACCTGAAGGTACAATGCTATATAAAACAAAGTGTACAGAGTACCATATTTTTACTGTACCGCTTTATAACGATTAATCCTTATTCACAAATCCAAGCTAGATGCTCTTAAATCCTCAAAGGTTAATGAGTTTATTGCTGTTGGTACTGTCCCTTTACTACCTGCCAAATCAACTGCAAAATCAGACCCATAAACTGACTGTTCCAATCAGCTAATAAGAAAAGGAAATGCTATCCAACAATAGCAACACGCCCCCTTTCCCAAACGTACAATACCTACCTTCTATGGAGCAAATTCTCAATGATGTTTGTTATATCTTTTAAAATACTTTTTATGTGCATCTTTGCTTGTACATTCACAATATGTCGACTAAGGAATTGCAATTTATCAAAACCTTGCCTACGTAGAATATTCGTTGCAATGATTTGATTTGTGAGTTGCCTCACCCGGAAAAGAAGGCTAGAAAATTATAGAATCTCACCCGCCCCTTCCCGTTGTATCTCCTGATAATCCGAGGGTGAAAGCTTGGGCAGAATAGGGAGGAAAGTGTTATTATTCGCCGCGAGAAGATCGACCTCGCGTCGTCCAGGCGGCAGAGATTGTTGCGCCTTTTTCGGGCCACGTTCGACGTTGCTCACGTTCGTGTGCCTGGATTTCTTTAAGTTCACGATCAAACACTTCTTGGATGTCATGTGACTCGAGTACGATCCCGAATGAGAGAAACGTTTCCCGCAGTTGTTGCATTGGAATGGCTTTTCACCGCTATGAATGCGGAGGTGTTCCTGCGCGAACGAGAAAACCACCTTATAATTAAACGATCGAGTAAATCAACATCTATATCCGGTACAGTGATTCTTAACCATCGCGTGTCGTAACAAATAATTTTCTACCCTTGTTAATTTTACAATTAGTACGTCCTTTCCTGATGAGGACCATGTCTTATTCACGATTATGCATTGTCATTCATGACTGTTAACTTATGTATATTATTTTTTTTATTTAGAATTGGATCAGATGTTCTCTTTAATTGTGCCACGAGCGCTGAAAGATTAAGGACCACTGATCCAGTGTGTGCATGTGTATATGTGCGCGAACGCAACTGAAACTAAGTACACATTGAGCTCAGGATGACGCAGCGCAATGTGCAGCAACGTATGCCCCGCGTTAAAGTGTAATTCTATCGTTTATTAGAGCTGGACTTTTTAACCCCTTCCCGTACTTTAACGAGTCTGACTCGCGATGAAGATTTTGGCCCAAACGTAAACATCACGAGCCAGACTCACGAGTTTTAGTTTCTATCAGTACGCCACAAGAGTCGATTACGATTTTTATAATCTCTGTTACAAAGCAGTTCAGCATCAGTCTGGTCTGTTTAACGCGCGTTGACGCCTACCGTTTGGACCCGGATTTCGTCGAGCAAAATGCCACGGGAAGGGGTTAATTATTGTCGTAGAACACTATTACAATATATTGCAATAAATTCTTTGGGGAGGATTTTATGAAGAAAATAGGGGCTCCTAGATTTTTAAAAGTGGAAAATTATTTTTTTGCTGTTTGAATCTTATCAGACCGAATAACGTTTACATCGGGCCACTATTTTTTAGTATAAAATAGACAAATGTCTATTCTATTCCTGAATGGTAGTTCCACGTTCTGGAAACAATTTCGTTAGGCGCATAACGATCCATCGTAAATAGAATCGCTATCGAATCGACGAACGCGCAATGTTAGTCACAATAATACTGATTTCCCCGAAGCGACTGCAACACGCTAGCAGTAGATGTCTTCTGTTTGTAAACATAAGTAAATACGATAAGAAGTCATATCATTAATGCGAGTTTGCGTCATGTTTACGTCCGAATCGACGAAATGCTCCGGCGAAAGACTCAGTTCTTCTGTAATAACTGTGTACAACCAAATGAAAGTTGCGTTACGTTTGCTGGTGCAATTCTTTTACATCAATTACAAAATCTTGCTCCGTGCTGCGTCATTCTGTGCTCTATGTATGCGTAGTTTCATACCTAAGAACTAGAGTGAAACGGATATCAGTCCAAAGGAAATATTCATTCAGATCTAACTGCGATGGGGCTCGAAGCTCGACGAATCGATTCGAACGGTGCAGCAGTGTCCGGATATATGGCAACGAATTTGTCCCGCGTATATGATCACGATCTATCCCCGCCAATTTCATTAAAATTCACAGCGTTCGAATCATCGTGCCCGCTGAATCGTTCGACGGTCCAAAGATTCGAATGCCCATCGCGCGAGGGTGCAACTATCATAAGTCTATGCATTCTATGTGTGTCAGTTTCCGTGAAAACGAAAGTGAACATAAATTCTATTCTATCGAGACAAGACATTCGATCGTTTACAGGACGTTGCGTCGTGTCAAGCGGTGCTGCGTGAATGTGAAACCAAATAACGGAAATAAAACGATGTACGAATGAGAAATGAAAAATAAGGGTGCACTCGTAGTACCTTGAGGTGATGCTTAAACTTGAAGGCTTTCTCGCAATGGGGACACTTAAACTTACGAAGCACGGCACTCTCATCATGGCTGATCATGTGCCTCTGGAGTCGGTAGACGTTAGCAAAGGTCTTGCTGCACACCTTGCAGGACTGGAAAAATTCAGAGCGATTAATTTTAGGTTTTTCAGAGAGCTTAATCGATCTATCTCAATCTCTTGCCGTACTATGTGCTATTTAATTTTGTTTAAATTTGTTCGTACACGCGAAATGAGAATGAAAATATTCATAAACTATGGTAGGTACGTGAACGCATGATCGAGTCAGCGAATAATTTCAGCGGAAATTTTTCGACTCCGTTTTGCGGTGCTCGGTACAGCGAGCAAAGTGTCTTTGTTCCCGTGGCGTTTCGTTTTAAAAAAAGCACACTTTGCGCGCGGAAAACCGCGAACCAAGAGTCTACTTTATTCGAACCGCACACAGCCACGTGTTTTTGCATCGGCGTAGCCGTGAACTACATAAAGCAACAAAAGGAGGCTGGGAATTTCAAAGTGAAACCAAAGAACGTGCTTTAGAGTAAACTGTTTCGTATCGTGTGATTGTGGCTGTTAACAAAGGCGTGCAAATTTAATAACGAATACGTACGACCGCTCTAATTTATGGTATTGAGTGCTATAAGTCATTGTGAGTCCCGGTCAAGCTTGGTCAAGGATAGACATCTAAAATCAAATCATACGAGTCCAAATTTAAGTATTATTGATTCGATCGCTTATAACCCTTAAGTGGACTCTCAATCTCAAGTGAATTATTTTACTTAACGTTGATTTTTACCAAATTGGTAAATGGAAATTAACTTTCCCTTAAAGCATTTAAAAAATAATGAACTAACGGAGGATTAACTTAAGGGTTAATCTTGAAATTCACATGTTTGTAACTAGACGTTTATCATCTTTATTATCTATTGTATTATCAGAACAGTTCCTACATTTTCAAGTTCAAGAAAAATCTCGAATCAACTCAGACTAGCCACGTTCCTAGACCAAACCCCGATTAATCACGAAAGCACCATATATACACTAATACGTATATTAATTCTACCATTACTCCAGTTCCTAAAAGAGTAAATGCACGTAAAAATTTAGGAAATTCGGTCGAGAATGAAGTGCCACGTTTCGAAATTCGCACATTAGCAATTAGTTTCTTGATTCTATCATCCCTCGAAAAATACAGCCAGAGTATCAAGTTCAAGTACGAGAAATGCGATCTCGAGAGCAAGCCGAATTTCGATTAAAAAAAAAAAAAAAAATATAAGAAAAATAGAAAGGATAAAAAAGAGTATGAAAGAGAGTAATGGCAAGAGAGAAGGAGCAAATAAAGGGGAGAGAATCCGCAGACCGGTCGCGCATGATCGATAATATACACAGGGAACAATGGAGTCCTCTCGTCCTTGACGTTAGTTTCACTCACCACTTGGGGGAATTGAGCGTTGAGATCGTTCTTGTCGATGGCGTAGGTGGTCTTGTGCGTGTCCTCGAGATGGAGCTGAAGGATGTGGACGTCCCGACAGAGGATGCCGCACTGGGGACACCTCTCGCCACCCTGTTTCGTCGATCCGCCCTCACCGCCGCCGCTGCGGCCACCACCGCCTCCTGTTCCAGCTCCGCCACCACCACCACGACCACCACCAGTTTCGCTACCTGGCCCGCTACCACCTCCAGTGGCACTTCCTGTGGTTGGCGCCCCGGCCGCGCAACCTCCGCCCACCTCCGCGTTCACGACACCTGCTGCCTCGTCCTCGCTGCAACCTGAAACACGAGCCGCACGTGCACCCGTTATTTGTCGCCTCTCTCGCTTCTTTTTTCCCCTCTCTCCTTCCTCTATCAGTTTGTTCGCCCCGCGATAACAGCTCGCGGTCCCGTGTCTCCGCGCCGTGTATCGCGAAACACAATTGCGTTCCAGCGATTTCGACCCCCCCCGGGGGGATTCTCGCCCTTTACTTTTTTTGGTTGTTGCATTCGCGTCGGTGATTTCGAAGGTTAACAGGTTCACTGTCTATGACCCGTATTCGGATCATATTGCCACGCTATTAGATACGCCGTTGAGAAACCGGACAGTGAACGCGTTAGTGATAATCAGAAATCCTTAAGTCTTTTTATCAGTCATTGGCCATGTCGAAGGGGTGAAATACAACCTCAAGAGGGAGGTATTTGCTCGAATATCTCGCGAACTAGTAGAGACATAGGAACAAGTGTAAATAGCTTGATAAAATATCGAGATCTCGACGTTTGAACATATGACACAGAATATTTGAATAATGCCCAACTCTGTTTCCGACAAATCGTACGAAATTGATGAACCGATGGGCATTGTGGGACATTCGGAATTTAAATTCGCCCCTCTACGAGCCACGGCTGAACTATAGAAATACTATAGCCACGGTAATGCGAATTTACACCGTACTAACGAACAATCGATACAAAACGATACGACTGTTTGCGCTGGGAACGTGCCTCGCGGTTATTCATGACCAGACGAATTTTAATGCTTTGTCGAGTGCATACTTTTCTCGATAACATGATTTGACTTCGATCTTTATCATTTTTAAACAATCATCGTGTGAAATATTGGATCACGATAGTAGTTCATATCGCGTGTTTTTAGGAAATTCCCCGCGATCGGTTGTCACTGTGTCCGGCAATCGAGTCGAACGAAAGCAACATTTAATTCTAGAGAGGTCGCTAAGAAAGCATCGATACAACTGTTTGGCAAATCGCCGGCCAGTATAAAATTTCGTCGTGAGTCACTCTCGTCGATTTTCGGAGTACCGTGCCACGGGAAATCGTTCGATCACGTTCACGCATTCCTTGCCAGGAAGATTGGTACAGTTCAACAAGTTTAACGCTTCGATCTATGGACATTTCAATGGGAGCCTGAAGAAATCAATTCCTACAGTCCAATTGTGTGAGAACGTCAACACGTTCACTGTCTGTGACCCGTATACGGGTCGTATTGCCACGCTATTGGATACGCCGCTGAGAGACCAGACAGCGAACGCGTTAATCTCGTAGGGCAGTCCACGAATTTGGCGGTCAACGCGTTGATAAAAAGTTCGAGGTTTTTATATAGTTTTATCTCGAAGAAGCTGCTATTTCAAATACGATGAACTTCCCTGTAACCAATGCTCCGGTCTGTAAGTTTCATCGAACCGGAGGACTGTCGATCGGTTACGGTATATTCCTCGTGAATCGTTTTATGCGTGGTCTCGAATTTCGATGGCGCGTCAGAGAAAACAAGCAAGCTCGACGTGAAATCCCGGCGGATCGGTGGAAAAACAACGAAAGAAAACGGAAGTCGTGTACGTAATCTGGTTCTGAGAAGCACGGGGCCGAACGGTGCACCGCGAGGAGGCGAACTTTACTCGCGTGGTAGGCCGATAAAACGTCGAAATGGGTCAGAGCCGTGACCTTTCTCGCCTTCCTACGTACCGTGCGAAGACGTATAGCCGCGTCGTGTTCGCGGAGCTAACGTCGTCTTCGCGTTTGGCGACGCTTCAAACGCCGCGCCGACAAATCCCGCGGCTATGGCGACGATAACGACCGATCGCGTACATGTCGATCGTTACGAAACCCACGTATCGATTCCTATCGCGACTTCGCGTTAACGAGGCTCCTTCGAATGGAAAACACGTTTATCCGTGAGGTTAACATACTTTTAATCGTCCAACGTAGCTATCTGCCGCTTCTCGATATCTGGAATTAGTACGCAGGAAGACCGGGAGAGCTTTTAGTTACCGTCGACGTTCTTCTTCGTCTTTTCTTAACTGGAGGAATTTCTGGCCTGGCGATTAATCCACTTTCCGCCGCTCTGCACCGCTTCCTGGAAGCGTAGATTGTTTATCTCGATCGGGAGAAGGTACTAACCGAGAACTATCGCTAATAGTAACTTCTAAATCTTCAGTTTGCGCGAAATGGAAGCACATCAGGCCGCGGAAACGACTCAATATACAAACTTTCCCGATAAATTATTCGAGATACGTTTCATTTGGACGCGCTACTATTAATCCTTCGACGTTTAAAGACTTATTTTGAATCGTAGAAAACAATGCTAACACTAGAACCACCGACAACAAGAAATTAAAACGATCGATACACGAAGAAATGTATAATGTACAGAAAATAAGTGTTTATTTCCTTAGAGAAAATTACGGTAAATTTTCAAAAATCAGTCGAGTAAATTTTTTAGAAGCTTTATTAGAAACTATGAACGGGTCATTTTGACTGTTTTGGTAGTTCCAGTGTTAATAATGATTCTTTCATCTACCAGTTGGAATACGATTGTTTCCATCAATCTTATCTTTTAATTGGACATTTTGGTGCTGATTAATCCCATTTCCGTATCTGTTAGAAACGCCAGGAACTTTCCGAACAACCCAATAGATCGTGGCATGTTTCGCTTAGGCACTACATACGACTTGCATCCTTCTCTTTGTTCCCTTCCAACTTACAGAAATTCCAAGTTATGATTAATACACTCTCTGTACTGTTTCCTAGAAATCTAGATTGCACTGTTACCAAAGAACGGTCTCAATAATGACTCGTAACCCTCCAGTCGCGCGAAGCGGAAGCAACAAAAATATCAAGATGGTAGACTAGTTGTACGTTCTGATACGAGATACTCGAGACGACGCGTCCACCTAGGCAATACGATTGGCAATCGTTCAATACTCTTACACGTATTAATAGTTCGCAATGTTAAAGTTAGTTCCCATCTAATTGAAAGGAATTCCTAGTCGTGATCAATATTCGTCACACTCTAGCTTTTTTAGAGATCTCATATCAAACATCTCTTTAAAAAAAAATATTAAAATCAAATTTGTCTCATCTAAAGGATATTATTGATAACAACATCTCTATATGTGTAAATCCGGAAGATCGTGAATTCTTTAAACGTAAACATCGCGTGGCCCTCTAGAAAAAGGTGAATCCTTGATCAACCAAGATGGACACTATCTCGAGTAAAGCGTTAACGTTGAAGTAATCGAGACTGCGTGCAGATGCGTATCTTTCAGTGGCTGTTCTCGATGGAAGGGGATGCGCCACCAATGACGTCAGTGGAATGCAGAAACGAGCATAGCAAATTGTAAGTGATATCACGCAATTTCGGATCCATTCGCGGCTCGAACCAGCTACTTCGCTGATCTACTTCGATCATAATCGAAAGGCGTTTTCTATTGTGATCAACACGAGCATGCCGTTTTCGCGTGACAGAGAAATATAGCTGGTTATATCATACGCGACGAGGCTTTACAATATTTAACGAGCAACAGACAATGTGATACATTTTCTAATTAGCTATTAGAAATGTTCTGCGATGGACTGTGCTCTCCAGAAGAGTTTTTATGACTTTTTATTTTACACAAAAATTAATTTTGTACCGTATAGGGACCTCAACGAACGAAATTTTATCGAGTCACGACGTTTCCTTAACGCGCGTTTTTATCATGGCGCGCGAATTGGCGATTCCAGCGTGGCGACCCGCGGTGTATTTTATTTTTATTCGCGCGCTCCCCGCCTTCGTTGAAAAGCGGAATGCGTCGCTGAAAGGTAGAAAAGTTCGCTGTTGAAAAGCAGAAACGCCCGCACGAAAGAATCGAATTATTTTTCTCTTTTAAAATTCGATGGTGCTCTTTGTGTTTTTGTATCGCATTTTATTAAGTATTTTATACAAATTTTGTTACGAACTTTTCGAACACCGCAACGGGCAGAAATGTGTCTAGGATATCGAATTTAATTTCAAGACGTCTATCAGAACGAGTCCGCAACAGACGTTTCCTGAGATTATCATATGAAATAGCAGCGTGTCGATTGCCTCCGGAAAGTGGGCAGCTTTTGTCCACGAGATACGGCCAATTGTCACGAGAGTTTCTAGGAAATTCAAGAAATCTCGGCCGTCTTCTATGCAATGTTTAACGCACGCTCGAATGGAATTTTATTCGTCTGAAAATTTAAGACGTCTGAGTTGACCGATCGAGCACCGAGACCTTCTGTTTAATTAGTTATTTATAGTTGCTCGAACGAAATGCGCCGACTGCCACACCTGCTTTCCGTGTATACAAATGTCCTCGATATTTTCTCAAACTTTGACAAATATTCGATGTATTCTTGTCTTTCCATAACGTCGGTAATAACATTAACAGGATAAAACGTTTGCAAGTATTGAGATTCATTTTAATAGTGGATGACTCGCATACGATCCGAAGGAGTCACGCTTCGCGTGATAATTATTCAGCGAAAAGACACGTGTATCGGGTAACGATCACGCGAATTGCCTTTGCAATTCCTTGGTAAAGCGTCTCGGTTTCTCAGACGACGTGCCAGGTCTCTGACTTCATTTAAACCGCGTGTCTCATTGTTTTCATTTTCAAAGCTCTGTTCGAATATCTGAACTATTCTTGTTCGGAATCGTAGCACGCCAGACCACAGTCAAAACTGACAATATAAATATATTTAAATACATCACAATAGAATAAAATGGATAGAACGTTTAGAAAAATGTACAATAAATTTATTTTTCAATAAGTTTCAATTATCTTGCTTTAAATGCATTCTAGAAGACTAGAAGAATGAAATTAATTTTTCAAAGCATTGTTAATCAGTGTTGTCTTTGAGTAACACTTATCAGACGTTGGATGTTCGAATTGTCCTTAGGAAAACTTCTCCAAATGCTACGTAGAAAGCGATTCGGGGATTCCCTCCCCCGAAACGCAGAATACCAACTGGAGTGACCGTATCGATCGCAAGAATGTGTAACCTAACGAACACATGTTATCAAAATCATCTATTCCGCGAAACTGTCTTTGATCTTTCCTTAAATAAGAAACTTTTAGAAATATTGTGAGAAATAACGTTCGCAGGCAATTATTTTCAAATCAACAATCTAGTACAACGTTCCCCAATTCCTTAAAAAATCGTAATGTATTTAAAAAATTTTGCTCATATACAGCATAAAATTTGCTCACAGCATATGAGAATAATACGCTGTAAAATTTGGTCGAATCATTGGGATTTACAGGCTGAGTAATGCAACTGAGCCTAACTATAGCTCTCTTGTAAAATAAGAAGCAAACGTAGAACAAATTTGTATTATTTTACTTTTGTACTATTTTTTATTCAAGTGCATCGATAATTAGTAAATAAATTCTGCTCGTTTCTGCTCGAAGGTATATTTATGCAGCACAGAATTTGCTCGTAGCATACGAAAACGATACGTGCGCTGGGAGCCATCGATATTGTGCTCGATTTCATCCTCGGTCGCGAATAGACGATAAAGTTGATCCCGTTGCTGGTAGTTTTAACAATCGGGAGGTAAAAAGGAAATGGGGGAAAAAAGTAAAAAAAATGAGACGAACGCGCTTACGTCACGCGAACAACGTGGATCAGGCCATAAAGGCGCGTTCGCACGGCGCCGAAGATGCGTCGCGGCGATCCGGCTGACGCCGCCACCGCGCGCGAAGTAAACGATTTGTCGGAGAGGTCATTGAGCTTGATAGGGCGCGGCCGCCATCTTCCAGAACGTTAAAACCACTTCGACGCGCTGACACGGGGACGATTTTCGCGGAGACTCGACATGCAACGAGTCGACGAGAACACGATTCGAACGCGTCTATTAACGTTTCGCCAATAGGGTTGCCATCTTTTCACGTTGCTATTAACCCAAGATCATAACGCTGGTAGCAGAGCCCGTTCACACGATACGATTCAACCATTTTACAACTTCCAAACGTACAAACGATTGTAACATATTTATTTATTTACGAAAGGGCCCTTTAGCGTAACAGATATACACTCGTATACAGGAATATGTACAAACTGTAGTATTTAGTGGGGTGAGAATGACCTCAGCCCTTAGATACCGGATGAGTAAGTCAGGCTGTACGAATTTGGGCTTCGAAATAGAATGCGAACACGACGATGAATAATACTGGAAGAACGTAACCGTTAAAGAGACGTCGTCGGTTGACTCCCGGTGTTCGACACCTAATTCCACGCCATTTTGTAAAACGCGTAAGAGGATTTTCCCTTTACTCTTAGTACGACGTATGTGAATACACAGAAGCCAATATTAATTGTTAGTAAAATCAAGTAAACGACGATAGTTTTCAGCCCTCATCAAGTATGGGAGACAATCTTTTACTTAAAAATAAGTATACCATACCCAAAAGTAATCACGTATAATTTGATAATTGTGGAGTCGCGTTACTAATCAGGAAATTTATTGATATTTGGGGTAGTAATGTTTACTGAAAATGGATAATCATTATAGCAAATGACAGAACAAGTTGACCCCTTCGGTGGATCTAGCTTAACGAGTCTAATAGCTAGTTTGAAGCAACGCTTAGAAAGCAATACGTTCGAAAAAGGAGTCGACACATGGCGGTAAATCTTCGATAACGTTCGTGATTGAATACAAATGGCACCGCTATTCCACGGCATTATGGTACGCACCAGCCAATCAATGGAACGCGCGCGCCAATTGGTCGCAGGCTAAATGCCGACCAATCGGTCGTATCAACTTCGTCGTCGATTAATTCGAGAGAAACGCTCGAAAACCGCGTCGTCGTTCCACACTGAGTAAAACACATCGAAACGAACACCCTGAACCTCTTGTTTAATTTAATAAATGCTAAAATTTAGCCGAATCGTTGGAACTTACAGGCTGAGTATCGCAACTGACCCTAACTACAACTCTGTTGTAAATAAAGATAAAAAACGAGGAAATAAACAAATAAGTAATCCTATTTTTTTTTTAAGTGTTATTGCACTATGCAAGTCCGTAAGGTTGCAAGTACGACCACGATTAGTAAATAGCCATGTAATTACAGATTTAGTTACTTTGTTACTACAAGTTTACATAATTTCGTATGATGAAATTACTATCGAATTGTACCGATAACAGAAAGTTCCTAGAACCCCGAAGATAAACGAGCGAAATTAATGAATGAACCAAAACCATAAAAACGCTACTGATATGCGACGAAGATTTGCTCGAATAATTATATTCAATTAAAGAAAAGGAATTGGATGTAAAGCTAGGAATAAAATGGCTGACAGAGCGATAAATATATTATCGCATTCACGACGAGACAGCGCCCGGTAGCGCGGATAGTACGTTCTAAAACTGTTAATCAGAAACATGTTGTGCAACAGTACTTCGACAATTATTTTTCGTCACTTTGAGCTTTTAGTTAAAATAACATTCGCTATCGAGTCTTTTTTACGATTTCGATAAAAGAGACACCGAGATTACTCTAATCTGTAGTTATTTGTGAATTTTATATTCTTTTCCCCGTTCTGCTTAGAAAAATAAACGTTCTAATGATCGCCTTTATCGCGTTAGCCAAATCGTTTGCGACGTAGAAGCGTATTCGCCAAAGAACGTCACAAACAAGATACGCGACAGAAATGTGGGTTAAACGATAGCGTGTTACTTCGGTATCGAAAAAATAAAACAGTAATCACGTCACGTTGTATTATCACTGCACACTGTAACAGCGTACAAACTACAAACTACAATGAAACAACCGAGTAAATACGGCTACGGTGGCCGACCTCGTGCCACCGTATAGAGTTAATTACTCTTTTGTCGTGTGTCGTGTTTGAGAACTTTGCAAATATAGGCAGCCATGCATGTATCCAAGCATGCAGCGCTTAAAGACATTGCATAGTTTCGGCTCAACGAAATTAACACAAAAGGCGAGACATCGTGATCGTAATGAAACGAGACGACTCTCACGCGATGTTAAACACATTCTAACATTTGCAACAGAATTTGTCACGATTTTTTGTTAGCCTGCATTACATAAATCTTGCTATAACTTTCCCTCCTAACTTATCTTTCAAAGTTCATTATGAACAAAATTATTTCGCTAAGTCTCTGCTCTCTGGGACTTATTCGTAGGGTTTCCAGATACTTTAGCAAAACTAATACACTTAAAATCTTATACTGTGCTTTGACGAGACCTATTCCCGAATATGGCAGCATAATTTAGTCTCCTCATTACAAAACATACATCGACAACATTGAGAGAGTTCAACACAAATGCATAGTGGGAGTCCCATGTCCCTTGAATCATATAATTATGATGACTTACTTATTAATACTAATCTTCAAACTTTTTTGTTTGCAAGTAAGCTAATCAAAGGTCATATTTCGTGTTCAACGATTACTCAATTGTTTCCTTCGTATGTACCATCTAGATATTTAAGAAATCACTTTCTATTTTACAGTGAAAGTTACCGCGCAACGTTTGGATCTCAGAATCGTGTAAATAGAATGATTAGTAATGCAAATTTTGTACACACTATTTTGTACACAAATTTTTGTTAAATTGACTAAGTAATAATGTTTGACTATGTAAAATCCACATCTGTAGTTCCTTACATTTTTGTACTAAAGGGTTTAATTCCGTTAATGACTGAATAATAATAATAATAATAATAAAATAATTTCGAATTAAAATTGCTGTATGTTGGTTTTCTCGTTACGAAATATTGCCCGTTTCTGGTTCGCGATTGCTCTCAGAAGCGACGAGGGTTAGGTTAGGTTCGAGTTCTCGTCGTTTTCTATCGCTGGCGGGACCGGAAACTGGACATTTTTCGCAATCTCGCCTGTCATTTGCGCGTGCAACTCGCTTATTCGTTCGCGTTTCGCTTCGAAAAATATAAAAACAGACAGCACCGCGATAACTGGCCATGGCGAGCGATAAAGAGGCAGGGGATACGAGGAAAAAACGGCCAAAGTATACACGTATGGACGACATGTAAACTGCACACGATTCGCTGACGCCGATACAGTAGCGTCATTCATCTCTCTCGCGGAATATAGGGAATCTTATCTGTCGACAAGAACAATGTACCCTCCGTGTGCGCTCGAATAGACAAAAGAATCTCACGAAATGGATTAAGGGGTAAGACCACTGTAAAAGCCTGAAATAAAGCGTTTCTTTGCGATTTTTTTTTTTGTGTGGATGGAAAAGTAAGAGGATAATAATATTCAAGAATGTTATTAACACTTTAACTGGCACGTCACCACATGGATGACAGGATTTATCACTATGATACTAGAAAAATGAATTCTCAAGTTAAGACGTTGAGGGAAATAAATTTGGATAGAATTTGTAAATTATAACAAGGTTGCAAAATTAAGTACTGAGAAAAATTTTAGGTTATGTAAAATTATGTAAAAAAAATCGCAAAAAAACGCTTCATTTCAGGTTTCTACAGTGATCGATAATGTGGGGGTTTCCAATGATAGTGATAGAACTTTAAATCGAAACAAAATGAATTGTTTTATTTTTATGTATATTTAATGACATCAAACATGAAATACAATATCATTTAAATGGCCACCACGATATGCTGTACGTCTTAAATCTCGTACCGTCGAGATTCACAGTCGAGATTCATCGAAAACAATCGATTGAATGGCCGTCGGCGAGGCGGCGATTCTTTCATCGACTCGATGGCGCGATTGTCGGGGAAACGCGTGCACGCTCTTCTACCTGAACTCAAAAATAGAACCGCGGTTTCCGTCGCCCCGTGCGTCGGATCGGTAAATACACTGCGAAGCATAACTATAGCACCACTAACATTTTTAACATTTCCGATCTATAAAAAAATAATTTGAAAAAACCAATTATATGGTATGAAAAAGCATTGTAAACAATGGATTTTAGGTGAAATTCATTGAAATTGTCTACTTATACGTCAAGATGTAATCGATAAACGTTTGGCGATCGGTGCAAAACAATAGAACTAGTTCTATTTGGTTATTTCTATAAAAACCCCAGACCAAAATCCAATTGAAAACCTATGGGGTATCATGGTACGGAATATTTATGAAAAACAACAGTTAGTGAAACGTGGAATTAAATTAGTGAAGAAACTTTGAAAAAACTCATTACAAGTACGAACAATCGTATTTTTGAATTAATACATAAAAAAGTTCGTTAATAAACTGAATTAGAAATTTAACCTTATTATTACGTTCCAAATACATTGGTGCCATAGTTATGCACCTTTGCAATATTTCATTTATTATTATAGCTCATGTTAAATAAATGTGATTTTTGTACTTTTTCCATTACTTACAATTTTTTTCCAGTCCCCTTCGCGTGGTAATATTTAGAAATCATTATTTACACCTACAAAACTCTTGAAAATTATAATGGTGCTATAGTTATGCTTTCACAGTGTATTTTCGCGCGGGATACGACGCGAGCTTGTTCAATAAACGCCACCGCTTATACTGCCCTCCTTAGCTAAAATATCCTATCTAACATATCGAGAGGACTTCTTCAAACATGGAAAAATAGTTGTCAACGTGTCAAAATCTCTATTCTACATGTGCACTACAACACTAACGAGAACTGTTCGAATAACGAAGTAACGAGAGTTCTTTGTCGTACGAAAGTATTTAATCCTCCAGTTCCACGCTCGCGCGTGCGAAACGTTTAACGAGTATTCCTCCAACGCAACCGCGTCTTGTTTCACAGTTTTTCGTATAATGGAATAGCAGAGGACCGCGCGCATTTTAAAACCGAACGATTTTCCGCGCGAGAACGTTAAAACGGTGCTCGAAAATGGAATAGCCGTCGCAGAAGCGAGCATCTGAATTCATTTCGCACATCCGTGCCACGAAAGTAGTACGTGTCGGGTCTAAAGTTCGAACGAACGGACTCTACCGTCTATGAATCACGAAAAAATCGTCGGGATCGTTAGGTGACGCGACGTCAGTGAATTCCAGCGATAAAAAAAATACGCGCGGATCGACGGGAAATTGCGAAACCCCGTAAATCTCGTTAAGTAAAAAATACTTTCCGACGAACGCGGCTGCTGCGTTAGGAGGCACGTGTGCACGAAGATTTGGCGTTCAACGCGTTCCATCGACGATGCATTCCGTGAACTGTTTACGGCATTTCGGTTTCGGAAGTAATGCGTTATGCTTTACGCGATGTCCAACAGGAGTCGCAATTTTTCATGCCGAATAAATTACACGTATTATCGCGTATAAAAAACTTCGACGTTATCGCGTGAACGATTCGGGTAAAAATAAGTGCACCGCGTCGTATGGAGAGCGAGGAACGTTTGATAACAAAAATAAATGTTGAACGGTTTAATACGAATTTATACGAATGTGCGCATCGCGATTAAATTCTACGCGTTGGATTGCCGAAAAATGGGTGATATTTTCAGGGATCATACGCGCATGCGTGACACACACGCATGTGTTAAATACGACTCGCGTTCAGGTATGCCCCATCTCGCACCACAGGCTTATTTACGAAGCCACACGCAGAAATCACGTGTAGATGCTTACGACTTACAAGTTCGAAAACGTATAATAATCACCTACCGAATACGGATGAAGTAGAATGTAACGTCAACGTCAACGTAGTATGCATCCATCATCGTTTACGTTCTTAAACGTGGTCGAACGGTCAAAGTACAGTATTTACCAATCATCGAGTTCTACGTTATACTTTCGATGCAAAGACTATACCGAATGTCGTCGTGAATACGAAGCTATGTTTTAAGCGTAATACCGATACCTAGCAATCTCGAAAATGCCGTTAAAAAGTTTAACGATACAGCAATGTATGCGCAGTCGCGCACAATGCGAACCGCGAGAAACGAAGAACGTTTCGGGTCTGCGTATAGGTTATAAAAGAGGACTTACATACCTTTAAACGTATTTCGGACGAGAGTCATGCTCATATTCGCGTGAGCGCGAGCCAGTGCTCCCCGAGGTACGTCTTGCGTCTCTTCGACGATTCCGCCAGGTTGAATGCTTCGACAGCCGCAGCAGCGCGTCTCGTGATTCCGCTCAAGAGTTCGTCCAGCGTGATCTGTGACGTTTCAAGGTACAGCGACGCATGGTTGCACTCTTCCTCCCCGTTTCTCTTTCGAATCGTTCGATAAATACGTCGTCGGTACGAAGTAACGATAAACGCTCGTTCCCGCGTTTGGGAGCATCGATACGAAACAACGGACCCCAACACCGTTCGATCGTGACAACGATGGTTGTTTAATTGGGCGACAGAGAAAATGCCCAGCGCGCGACGCGTCGCGTACTCGTGTGTGGACGACGAGACGAAGTTCACGTCCAGCGACGTTTCAGTGCGCGGCTGACCATCGTTGCCCTCTTGTTCCCTTTCTTCGATTGCTTATGGTTACGAGCAACGACGATCGGACTCCGTGTGCCGTGATCGTTACGAGTTTCACCGTTGCATCTTCTTGATCACCGATAATCGACTCTCGGGCTCCGGATATCCACGCGCCGGTGAACGAGCACTCGCCGCGGTGAACATTAAAAGCAACCGTGTCACTCGCGCGCACGTAGAGTTCAACGAAACACGGGAATGTTGATCACGTTTCTTCTTCGATGCGAAATAGACGAGCGAGCCAAGTATTGGACGAGGGAGACAGAGAAGAAGAGACAGAATGATAACAGGGTTAGAGAGGCGAGAGACGGAGAAGAGAGAGCGGCCAAGAGACAAGGGAGTGAGGTTATGTGCAGACGACTCCAGGAGAAATTCCAGCGGGCGGCAGCGCTGAGGTCCACGGATAGTTCGTCCGTTCCTTCGTTCCCCTCGTCCGATAAGTGACGATTCCACGACGATGATTCGAGAGGACCGATTGGGTGGGACGCGTCTCAAGCTCGTTGGATTTTCGACGTCCGCTGCTGGTATGCCAAGCCGCAGATGATCGCGAGAATTTCAAGGACTCCAAGGATTCTTTAAACGAAAGGGGTAATAAATCTCGTTTCTTTGCCGCGTCTCGAGATACGGCCCATTTGCATGTACATTCGTTCGATTCCGCGTCGCTCGTCCGAAAGAGCGGTTCAATTCCTGTCCACACAAAGAGCCTTCCTGACAATCATCTCTCGTGTCGATCTGTGTTCTTCTCGTTCGGTCTTAAGGGATCGCCCGACGACGCGGATAAGGCGTGCGTATGTCGAGGAACGAATTATACGATGTAGTGCACTGGCTACTTCCCAACTAATCACACTATACACTTCTCGTGAACCGGGATAAACGAAGGGAACCTCGAAAAATAGAGGAAGAGAGCGCGCACCGGTTATATCCTTGGAAACGGGCCGTGCAGAAAGCGATACGCTGCTCTTCTTTTGCCGTCTCCTCCTCCTCCTCCGCCGCCTTCTCCTTCTTCTCTACCGATTCTTTTCATTCGCGTACGCGTTCTCGGACGCACAGAAGCAAAACACACTTAAGGAGACAGGCCGGTGGGAAAGAATAGCGGGGAAAAAGACAGAGAGAAGAAAGGAACGAGGGAAGTGCGACGGTATCGGGAGCTGATGCTAGGGCATCGCAGAGAGCGGGCAAGGCAGAAATGTCGGTGTTACTACCAGCTTGGAGTAGCAAGCACCGGTAAAACACGGTCCTAACTAACACACATGGAGACAGATTGGGGACTGCTGCTTCGGAGTTTACTATAGGATGGGACGGATGGTGATGGCGGCTGTAGCGGAGCAGCCACCGCCCCCATGCTTCTTCTCTCTCCCTTCGTCTCCCTTGCCACGTTCGACCGCCCCCACCATCGCTTCCCTCCGATTCTTCCCTCCACTCTCTGCCTCTCCCCGTAACCGTTCCGACGGTTCTCCTATTCTCCCCCTCTATGCGTTATGACGGACACGCTGGAACCCCCTCCCCCCTTTCCCCCCTCCGTAACTCCAACTTACCCCCTTTCTGTACCACTCTCGCTCCAGTCTACATCTCCTCCTCCTCCTCTCGCCCTCCACAGGTCTGCTAGCCTTCCCTGGGCTACGAGATGTTATCCTCGAGCGATTCGTGCGTACTATATATTCGTCTACTCGTGTCGTCGCCACATCCCCTACCTGCGTCGGATCTCGGCGTGTGCGTCGGCCGCAATCAAGGTCAGGAGCGTAGCCATCCAAGCGGGCGCCCCGCGCTATCGATTCCTGTGGTATCGGGGGACGGCACAAAGGGGATAGCCGGAGGGAACACGGTCGCGTCCGTTGTTGTTTCCAGTAATAGCGGTTTATGGATCGCGGCGGAGCTTCTTATCGTGACGCATTCGTCCACCGGAAATCTGGTATCTTTTGGGCCCATTGGCTCACGGACGTGATTACCTCGCTTATTTATCTGCTAAAAGGAAGGATGCGCCGATATTGTATTTATGTACAATCTCTCCCAGTGAAGATCGTCCACCACTCGATTACGTAGCCGTGGGTTGTTCGAATCGCAGCTTTAAAGTGGTTCAAAGTTTCGAAAACTATGATGATTCGAATCGTTACGAACTCTTGAATGTCTTGAATTACTTGAATATCTTTAGTCTCGAAGGTCTCGGTAGATTTGAGAGCGTTAAGAATTTCGATAGCAGTTGTCATATAATAGAATCGGTTTGAACATAGAAGAGGGTAACGAGTGAAGAGAGAAAGAGATTCGAATGTCTAAGCGATTACATTACTGTTATCTCATTTTAACGTTGAACTTATGTTGTGTCAAGTTCATTATATTTGGATATTTATCTAGTTTGTATTGTAGCATTAATTGAAATCTTGAAAATTAACTTATTGCTAGTTACAGAATACTACTTCTATAACAATGATTAATTTATCAATACTTTTGATCATAATATATTATAATCATTCTATTTTTTAGCATATGCTTGTTTCAATGGCGGTTGTTTTTGATTGTAAATCACCTTGTCTTAAAGATGATCCTTGAAAAGAGATCGAAAGGCCTATAAATAAACGCTCGTTTTAAGACTGTTTATTAGCTTCTTTTTAACTTTACGAATGTTTTAAGAACGCGACGAAACGCGAGTCCACAAGAGCTACATGTTATGTCGTGGTTCTTAAAGATCTCGCGAAGCATTTTGCAATAAAACACGAATACCTCGGAGTCGAAGGGGAAACGAGATAACGTTCCGTAGCGCGTGTTGGTTATCTTCGTTGATTCCCTTGACTTTTCACCGCCGTGAGGTATGTAATACGTTCAAAGTAGACAAGAAGCTCTTATTCGCGATGCAACCTACGTCGTCGATGCATTGGTATCAGCGAAATTTTCCATTCGTTCGTCTCCTTCCTGGTGGGAAGAATAGTAACGATAAACAGGCATAGAGTTGCGAAAACGACGCGTATTACCGGTGGACCGCCTGCAGCATCCCATTTCCTTGAGATAATCAGCAATAAATATACTGCTCGTAAATTGAGTATTTTGAATCTAACAAGTTCAAATAGATTTTTCAATTATTATCTGGAAAAAATTTCATGGGTTAGGAAGGTGGGAGTAAGCTGCGTAAGTTGCAGGTTAATTGTCTCGTGTTATTCGTTCGGTTTTCTACCGTTCACCGACGGTCTTTGTCTCGTTTCCGGATCGCTGTCTCTTTCAAGTAGCTCGACTAAATACCAGATAAATGCAGAGCCGCGAGAAAGAGACGGCAGAGGAAAGCGAACCTAGCGCAGAGAAGAGGCAAGGTAGCTTATCGTCGGAAACGACGATATTGACGGCTAATGTACGAGTACAGTCGCGACGAAAGCAGAGACGGCAGGCAGTGGCGGCAGTGTCCGATACTATTATTAGTGTGCAGCTGCCTGCGAATTACTGAATGAAAGGGAAGGACCGCTTCGAAACAATGTCCGAAAGAGACGGGAGCGCGGCTGCATCGCTAAGCGAGAGGCATCGGACGATTATTTAGGGCCAGACGCTTATATATGTCGGACGAAAGCATGATCCAACCTCGTGAGTATCGGCAGGAACGTTGATTCGTAAATTAGTACGAATTCGTTCTTGTTAATCTCGTAGGATAGGTTCAATCGAACCTTGGAAGTTACATCAATCGACTTTGTTACGCGCAGTGTAATATCGAAGTATACTCCCGGTCGTCTCGATGAAAACATTTAATAAACCAAGATACGCAGAAATTTATCGCCCGGTTGTAAGCCAACTTCGTATTCATTTGGGGCAACGAAAGGATTTACTGCACCGCGCGATATATTATTTTGAAAAGTCATGCATCATACGCTCGAACTTGCATATCGTGTTACAGAAGCCCGACAATTATTTAGCGTCACCTACGTCGCTTTGAAAGCGAGCGAAGGGTCTAACCGAGTCTTCTCTGATAAGTATAAACGTTGATTCACATACGAGGAGAGAATTGTCCGCAAAATTAATTTGTGGAATAGTCGTGTACGTCTATTTCGGTACCGAGGCACATGGATGAATAAACATACACGTTTCGTGTATATTTTACGCCCTAAGTAAGAATTGCTACCGTAACGCTTTGACTATCATGGTGGTCACTGGTGACCGGCGCGTTGAAATGTGTTTCTAAAATAATTTTTAACGAACATTATACAGGGTGTTCGACCACTCCTAGGAAAAATTTTAATGGGAGATTCTATAGGCCAAAATACGACGAAAATCAAGAATATCAATTTCGTTAAAAAGTTATTAAAAAATTTGAAATCATTCTGAAAAAATTATATTTAGTTACAGGGGTCAATTACAAGCATTTTTGGCGAATAGACCTACCCTCGAAATCCTACCCAGTTTCTGGAAAAAAATTCAGTATGGGCAGAACTTTAAACGTTAATAACTTTTTAACGATGCCTCAATCAACAAATTGGTATTCTTGATTTTCGTCTTATTTTGGCCTCCAGAATCTCCCATTAAAATTTTTCTCAAGGGTGGCCGTACATCTTGTATATTAAATCTGTGCTTACGAGAACGTGAAAAGTTACACATATATCATTTTTCTAGTAACAGCTTTCAAATATTTAGGGGCAAAATTTGCTATACCACTAAATAGACTAGCGTGAGAGGGAGTGCGAAGGGATCTCCGTTGCACACAATTTTCTTATGTTCAAGTGCTAAACGAGAAGCGTCGGACTGCGATCGTTTACAGTCGGACTTATATGCCAGCGAAAGCATAGCCGGACCATCTCCACATTCAACGAGTACTGGGCAATTAGAGCCAATAGTTGTCGACCCTCTCTCCCAAAGGTCTCGTCTCGAGGTGTTGAATTTCTTGGTATCTCGCGAGTTGAACCTCCTCGTTCTACTAACATCTCGCCAGAATCCTACTGATCCTCTTGAGCGCAAGAATTTCTGGAATTATTAACTGCCTTGGCAGTATTTTTACGCTTCTGCGTCACGATTACTGAACTCTTAAAGAAGATAACATTAAAATCCATTCGACCGTTTAGATCCTGCTCTGCTAATATGAATAAGAAGAAAATTTAATTTATAGTAGTAATTCCATTTGGTGAAGATAATTGATTACTCGGTTACAATTATAATTCATTATACCCAACTTCTGTCGAGGGGTTAAATAAATCTCCATTTAAAATAAAATATGTCCAGACCGTATAGAGCTGTTCTCGGGAACAGTGTTTCCCGGGAAACCCAGTTTACCTCGTTTCCATTTTTCTCGTCGAAACAGAAGAAAACAAAACGTCTACATTTCACTGGTGACGCGTCAAGTGTCTCGATCGAGGGTGCGAGATCGTTGCTCCCTCGACGATAAGCCAAACTCGAAAGAGGTGGGGGGGATCCTGTTGTGCATACGGCACTGCGCGATCTCCGACGCGGCGGGTCCAGCGAATGACGCGGAGATCACCGAGCGTGTCCGAGCGTAGCCGAGGACGTTCGAGTGGGAGTAGAACGTGCGCCGTGGTGGGGATGACGGGTCTCCTCCTGAGGGGAATTCCCCGATGCCGGTGCGGTGTGGTGACCATACCGTGTCCCTTTTTGTTGCCGCCCATTAGGCGCCACCGCGGCGTGATTCGCAACCGTGTTTCTTTATCTTCGGCGTAGCCGAGTCTCGACTAGACTTCGAACGACTGAATGCACGCGTTCTTGCCTATCTTTTCCACCCTGGTTTTTTTCCATCTCTCTCTCTCTCCCTCCCTGTCGTCGTCTTGCTCCCTCGCGAAATCGGACAATAGAAGAGTGAATCACCGGGCGTAGGTACCGAGGCTACGGGTTTCCGACATACGCGCGGAGATAAGTCTCCGCGTGCCACGTTTAAAGTTCCCGTCGATTTTGCCCACGCGTCCGACCACGTTTGACTTTTGGACCGGCGGAAAAGGTACGGGTAATCTTGCAGAGAAATCTGGGCGGAGGAGACCCGGGAGTCTTGGGAGTTGGGAAGTTCCACTCTTTCGTACCGTTTGCTGATGTTTATCTGTTCTTTCGGTATCGATCATGTCCGTCTTCTTCATCCGTGTTTGGACAAAACGTAGTACATAGGAATTCTTTATGAATATTTCAATTAAATTCAAGAACTATTAATATACTTTTTATTTGTTTGGAATTTCTGCTGCCTCATATTCGTTAGTACCGTCTGCTACGTCTACACCTACTCTAATTTCGAGGATCTTTTTTACTGCAGGATTCGGGAAAGGGGTGTTCGAGTTTATCTGACTTGGAAGGGTATTTATCTGACTTATCGCGCTCTAAAGATGGATACTTGGACTCCGAATATAACGCAATCGCGTTCGTACGCCTTTATCTCAAACTATATATTAATCAGCGTAGATACGTGTAATAAACGCCTGTCGTGGGCCAGTTTTTCCTCCGGTCATCACGGTCTCCGGTTGACGTAATTCTTGTTTGAACTTTTTACGCGACCATTAAGTCGCTCCGCTGTGAAAAATGACCAGATTTTTATCGTGTCCGTGGACGGAAAACGAAACGGGACGTTGCACGATGCGGAATAGCTCGTCGATGGCTGGGTTTTCCTTTGTCGATTATTGTTCCAGAGACCGTCGGACAATCGTGTTTCGCCAAAGATTGCGCGCTCTTCTTGTTCAGATAGCTCCTTTGTGTTACGGTTTTTCGCGGATGACTGACGCATTGGCCTGTTTCTTTGCTCTGTTAAATCTTCTGTGATTCATCGCGATTCGAGGCGAAGCAATTACGCGTGTATTCGCAAGATTCTTGAAAAATTGTAGTTAATTATAAACGATTATTTCCATATAGACCTAATTACGTATTAACGAAATACTATCGCGAGTCAACCTTATTGTTCCTCCGGTTTGTTTTGTTTCTCCGGTTTCTCCGTTACTTATTCACGCGCGAACGAGACGAGGGAGTGACTTATCGTCGATACTCTTTATCGTTTCTCCTGGAAAACCTTCGGTTTTTCCCTCGGTTCGCTCGAATTTCACCGTATCTTACAACCTTTAGCCCGGGTACCTATACAGAACGAACGTAAACGCCAAGGTTCGACAATTTGTCAGAACGAATGGGGACCGTCGGTTCTATATACGTGTATCCGTGATACTTGTGTATAGGGTGATTCATACGACTGTTTACAGAACTTGTGTTTTCAATTTTTGAGCCGTGGAAAATATTTCAAGCTACGACATCTGCGCGTCGGAGATGGGAAAATAATTATGCGGAGTTATTTTAAAACATTCTTATTTTTGTGTAAATGGACAAATAAGGTATACAGGGCGTTCGACCACCCTTGAGAAAAATTTTAATGGAAGATTCTAGAGGCCAAAATAAGACGAAAATCAAGAATATCAATTTCGTTAAAAAGTTATTAAAAAATTAAATTAAAAAAATTCAAATCGTTCTGGAAAAATTATTTTTGGTTGCGGGACTCAATTACAAGCATTTTTGGTGAATAAACATACCCACGAATTCCTACCCACTTTCGAGACAAAAATTCGAGTAGATAATGAAATTTTTAGGCGAAATTAAAAAATTTCAAATCACACTAAAAAAATTATATTTAGTTACAGGGGTCAATTACAACCATTTTTGGTGAATAGACCTACCCTCGAAATCCTACCCACTTTCTGGAAAAAATTCAGTACGGGTGGAACTTTAAACGTTAACAACTTTTATTCTTGATTTTCGTCTTATTTTGGCCTCAAGAATTTCCCATTAAAATTTTACTGTACATAATACTAATGCTTATTTCGTTTACTTTGACCTAATAAGTTGCAGAAAGTCGCGCAGTAGTTACTTGCAGATCTAAATCCAACGATATTTGGATCCATGCGTTCCTAAAACACCCCGTAGATCTCAGAATGGGCCGACACCCGATCGTTCGATTCGTCGAAACGGTTTCCCTGCCGTGCGCGATCGGAGAGAAGATGGAAATCTCTCGTTACGTGGATCACCCTGTATATAGGTATAGAGAGACACACAGAAACTCGGCCGGATCTGTAAAACCGAAGGCTCGTGGACAAAAACCTGACCTCTCGAACAACTGTGCGCCATGTGTGCGCCACTTGTGCGCTCTCTTCGCCCATTCTCTTTCTTTCCAACGCTCCCCTCTCTCTCTCGTTCCCTCGTCTCTGTCTATCGCCGTTGCCCCGCAGCCATTCCTCTTCGGTCGCTTCCACAAACCTCCCGATCGCGATTAATCAGGTAAACGCGAGAACCGGCCAGAATGGAATCCGCGTAAGATTGCTTCGTGCACGCCCTTCTTACTCCTCTCCATTTTCTTTCTCCGTGGACGGCGCCACAGTGGCCAATTTCATAGATCCAGGTGGACAAAATGAAAATATTAATGTCATCGAAACAGCCCCAGATCCTATAAACTTATATCATATATACTGCAAAATGTCTAACTTCACGAAAATCGTTTGATTGCTAGGTAAAATAACATTGTATTCATTCATATTATACGGACAGTTTTTTATGTAGGTTATGTAAGCCGAAAGCTATTATACATTTATCAAATATTAAATATCTTTTGTGTTCTGTGATAACTTTTTCTATGGTTAATAAAAAAAGTAGTATCTAGTTTGTTATACGATTATTAGTTTGTAATTATTACATCAGTACATGCTATTGAACTTTTAACAGTGGAACTAAAACAATTAATTCTCAAGTCGAAACGTTAAAGAAAATAATTTTCAATAGGCTTCATAAGTTTTACTAAGGTTATGAAAGTAACAAGTACAAGTTTTAAGTTACGTAATTTACAATCGTCTAAAATCAAAGTTTTGATCTCGTAAATAATTGTACGGTTTTAGACTGACCAAAATCACCGTTAAAACCCATAAATATGTAAAAATTCATGAACATGTTTCTTAGGAGAAATTTGTCCATCTAGATCGTTTAAATTGTCCACTGTGCGGCGTGCTTATTCCACGCTCGCGAGAATAAGAAGTCTTCGCGTAGAGAAACACGATCGCCCGCTTTGTACCTATCCGCCATTCTTCCTTTTCCCAAACTCCCTGAGTACTCCGTCCCGCGCGTCTCAAACGACCGCCATTCCTCTTTTGCTCCTCTTATTAAGCAAACGTGTACGAGTGGGAGAAATAATAGTTCTTTCGGTATTTTTTTAAACAGCGTCAAGTGTTAGTTTGAAAACACAAATTTCGAGCGTATACAGTTACACCCAAAAGTATTCAGGCGCTAGTCAAATGTGATTTATTTATAGTCGCGTGAACACTTCGATAGGGGCACGTGCGATCGGTCGAATCGCTTTTCGATCTCTATCGAACGAAGTCACGTATAACTAGACGAGCAGTGCAGTATTTTTACCGGTCTATTACCGTATAATACATGTAAATGCACCGCGTGAATTGGCGTAGATCCACGTAGGTAGCCGACTGCATTAATTAACGTGTTTACACACGTCATTCTTTTCTTACGTGTTACGCAATAACAATGTGTAGCTTTCTAGAGATCCCAACTTCGAACCAGTACCTGTGTACCTGATTAGTGTCCTTAACGAAGTTGATCAAGATCTATTTAAAAATTAGACCCGAAATATTTGCCCAGAATTTGGCTTCGAATTTTTGCTTAACTCCGAAGAGTATATACTAGATTCCTCCATGTTTACGGGGACTAGATATAATCGCCTAGTCCGACAAGATCTCCACTCTCACGGTAAACACGGTCCGTTTCTCTGTGTCCCGTGTCGGTTATTGGCTGGCCGAAAAGTACAAGGGAAACAAACGGTAGCTGGACTCGTGCCTATCTTATTTTGCAGCGGCGCTTTCGCTGGCAAACAGAAATCCAAACGTAACAAATATTTGCCCGCTGTTCCCCCTAGATACATTGTACGCCCGATGCTTAACTTCGTTCGTGCCTGGACATACTAGCCGTGACTTATCCGTGACGCGTATTAAAAATGTCGCCACTTGTATCACGACGATAACGCATATTAGTCCGTGTCCAAGTTATCGATTGCAACATTCCGACACGTTTTTCGGCGATCAATGACCGTTGGTCGCCATTGCAATCCTCAACAGCAAGCAATGCAATAGAGCATTTCATAATTACGATTTCCAAAATAATTTAAATTTCCCCAACAAGGAGTTTGCTCTTCGACTCGCCGCGCGTCTGGTTTTATCGAAATCTGGATCGTCGATCTCTATGCGACTCGTAAATGCAGAGAACGCGAACGAACACACGGCGTCCTTTCGCCGCGTGCAATTCGAAACTGGCGAACAGCAATTAGATCAGCTTTCATAAAGTTGCCTTTGCAACATGGCCGCGTGTCCAGGTTACTCTGTAGAACCTGTCAGCTCATAAAAAGCGACATATTAACGGCTCGACCGCGGGTTCACGCCCAAGCGGCTTTCGTTTCGTTGCTTTTATTTCGACGTCGTTTTGCGCGGCTTCGTCTCCCTTCTATTCGCGTACCAACTTCTCCATCTCCCTCGCCAACGTTCCCGATAGGGAATGATTGAAATTTCCGATTGAACTTTTTTTTCTGTTAGAAAGTGTAAAGTAGAGAGCACGGACCAGTGGTGTTCAACCCTTGCCAAGTTAAAAACTGTACGGTCACCCCTAACGCGAGAAAAACGTACTTTCGGAACAGGATCCTCACCTTTGCGACATCTAGCCCATCGAATCCCATCGAAAGACACTTGATTAAATTGTAATAGATTGTAAAACAACTGCAAATATTCGCGATTGATAATTAAAATTAATTTTATATTTGTTCCAAAATATCGACAAATGACGATGGTTCTCGTTTTATATGATAACACTGGCGCGTAAATTTGTTCGTCCATACAATTTACACCAACTTCCGGTGCAGACGAACCACCGCGCGTTGCGTGCAATTACACGATCGTCGTATATTATCAATCGCGATTAAATTACATTTCTGTTCGAGTCTCTCGAGCTCCCATCGATAAACTCCATCCATCGCCATCCCGATGCACTTTGTCCGAGGAATTTTTTCCGCGATCGGGGCACGTCGTTGCTTCTGACAGCCAAAAAAGTCGTACGAATCCGATATCCCGCACGGTCCAAGAGTTTATCGAGGCTCTCGGGGGTGTTCGTATCAGACACGAACGAATAGAAAGCTGTTTCTCGAATATACGTTCGTATTAACACTAGAGCTACGTAGTTATAATTTCTAATAAAAATTGCAAGGAAAACTAACTCGACTCGATTTTTTTTTTATCCTAATTTTATGTCCATTGCATTATACGTTCCTCCCAGTATTGTTCTAATTTCCTTGGTACAAAGAAATATACCATAATGTTGGTAGTTACAGTGTTAAACATTTACAGTATTTTCGATCGATGTTCTAAACATGACGAACTAATTTTATTCTTTCGGTGGGGGATGGCTAAAAACTGGGAGTTGCTCCTGCTATACGTATACAGGGTGTTCGGCCACCTCTGGGAAAAATTTTAACAGGGGATTCTGGAGGTCAAAATAAGACGAAAATCAAGAATATCAATTTCTTGATAGAGACTTCGTTAAACAGTTATTAACATTCAAAGTTCCGCCAATTCTGAATTTTTTTCTCGAAAGTGGGTAGGATTTCGGGGGTATGTCTATTCACCAAAAATGATTGTAATTGACCCCCACAACCAAAAATAATTTTTCTAAAACGATTTGAAATTTTTTTTTTCCGTCGAAAAATTTCACTTCTCGAATTTTTTTCTAAAAAGTGGGTAGGATTTCGTGGGTATGTCTATTCACCAAAAATGATTGTAGTTGACCCCCGCAACCGAAAATAATTTTTCCAGAACGATTTGAAATTTTTGAATTCAATTGTTAATAACTTTTTAACGAAGCCTCCATCAATAAATTGGTATTCTTGATTTTCGTCTTATTTTGGCCTCTAGAATCCCCCATTAAAATTTTTCCCAGGGTTGGCCGAACACCCTGTATATTATTTGACCATTTAAATTTCGATTAACAAGACAACATCGAACCCTATAATTAAAAATTGAGAATTCCATGCTTGGATCACGAAACGGAGTGGGTGAGGCCCATCGTACGAGATCGTATTCCAAATATTGTGCCCAAAAAACAAGGGAGCAACTTTACCTCCTGCTACAAATGCAAATTACTTAACCATTTACATTTTGATGTATTTGACGAGACAAGATCGAACCTTAGAGTTAGAAATTGAGAATTCCATGCTTGTACCACGAAACGGGGCGGGGGAGAGCATCGAACGAGATCGTATTTTGTAGGGAAGGTGGACCCCGAACGAAAACGTGGGACAGCGTCTCTCTCGAGACAAAAAGTACAAAAGTGTGCGCCGGTAGTTTACCTATGGCTCGGTGTGGCAATAACGACGATGGTCGCCATATGGGCGACAGCCCGAGGGCCCAGAGAACGGGCAGCGCACCTTCCTCTCGGCGCCCTTATGCGGGCCAGATTTTACTGCCTAGGTACCGTACGTACGTACGTGAAAAGGGCCGTCGTTCGCGATTCCCCTCCAGGAGAAACGATTCTGCAAAAACGTGGCGACGCGAGATCGCACACGCGTGACTCATCGATAAATTCGACTGCACACAGTCGAGTACACCCAGTTCCCACGAGGAAATCTCTCCCACCTAACCCCGTGGTGTCTCCTCGTCTGCATTGGTCGTCTAATGTCGCCTCTGTCGCAACCGCGATCGACCAAGTGGCGAGGAATTAACGAGGGAATCGTGTCTCCTCGGTACAACCTTCCACGAGGAAGTTGGTCCTTCGAGTTTTCGGGCTTTATTGCTTTATTACACGCGATATTTTCGATTCTGTTCCCTCTGGGGCCACAGATTTATGATATTCGGTACAAAAAACATGTATGTTGCACGGAAACGTTCGAAACGACGATGCATATTCGTCACAGGCTTTTCGTCTGATTTTTAAACTACCCAAAAGATGGCAAGAGATTATAGAATAGAATAAGTTCTGTATAAAATTGCAGACGGACTTATTAGATAACTTATACAGATCACCGTAAAGTTATCGATATTTTCCCAACAATCCGTTTCCGTCGTAAACAAACATATCAAAATTATCCAGGTCATGTATTCGCAGTGTCGATGGTAGACACACACGAAACGTGTTTTACACGTGCTAATTCTGTTTTATCGGTGCTGCGACGCTTTAACATTGACGCTTCGAGAATTTAACGGTTTACCGGGAAAACAAATTTGATCGCGCATTATGCGTAAAACTAGAATCCGACGGTCCATTTGAATAAATCCAACGCTGCGCCATTTCATCGGGTAATCGACATACGATACGAACTCGATGAAGACACGACGAAAATGAACTTTGAACAACCCCGACCGTCCCAGAAACCTAAGTTAAATTGCTCCAATCCACGTAGAAATATAATAAACAAGTAAATTTATTATTTGCTTATGATTTTAACTTTCGAATTCGATGCCTGCAAACTTGCAAAATGGTCAAGCGTCATGATAACATTACTAAATGTTATATAATTCTATAATAGTTGTCTATTTACATTCAATTATTCGTCAAATAATCAGAAAGACTTTCCGCTAAAGGATAGACGCGTCACACGTGTGGGAAACATGACAGCGAACGCGTTAATAATTCCCAAGCGTCGAAGCAATGGCGAAAATGGCACTTTCCGCACGCAAGCTGTCGTTCGACGGATCGGTCGGGCTGGATTTAAAAGGGTTAAGAAAGGGAAGCAGCCCGTGGTACGGTCCGAGAACGTACATGGGGTTTTTACAGTAGTTAAAAGCGCTTGGAATGGCAATAATTGGAAGGGCACGTAAAACGAGGTGCGAAGTGGCTATAAATCTGTCCATTAGTCGCGTTACAATGGACACGGACCGTGTTTTATCGCGTTCGACAGGCGTTGCAGAATAGATTTTCCGTCGATACGTGACGAATCGTAGCCCACGCGTGTCGCGATAAACCTGGATTTCGTTGACGTAACGCTTTATCGCTTTTCCTCGGTAATTTTATCATACATCCTCCCACGTGCGCTCGACGTACACCAATATGCCCCGATCTTGATCGTTCTCGATATTGCGTGACCTCTTACTCGCAACAAATATCTCGATACAGTTACTGTTACTGTATACTGTTACTGTATACTGTTGTTGTATACTGTTGCTGTATACTGTATACTGTTACTGTACACTGTTGTTGTATACTGTATAATGTTGCTGTATACTGTATGTTGTATACTGTTACTGTATACTGTTGCTGTATACTGTATGTTGTATACTGTTACTGTATACTGTTGCTGTATACTGTATACTGTATACTATATACTGTTGCTGTATACTGTTTACTGTATACTATATACTGTTGCTGTATACTGTTTACTGTATAATGTTGCTGTATACTGTTTACTGTATAATGTTGCTGTATACTGTATACTGTATACTGTATAATGTTGCTGTATTCTGTATACTGTATACTGTATACTGTTGCTGTATACTGTTACTGTATACTGTATCCTGTATACTGTATACTGTATAATGTTGCTGTATACTGTATAATGTTGCTGTATACTGTATACTGTATACTGTATAATGTTGCTGTATTCTGTATACTGTATACTGTATACTGTTGCTGTATACTGTTACTGTATACTGTATCCTGTATACTGTATACTGTATAATGTTGCTGTATACTGTATACTGTATAATGTTGCTGTATTCTGTATACTGTATACTGTTACTGTATACTGTTGCTGTATACTGTGAAGAAGGCAAATGTGAGCCTTCCTCTCTCGACTCCGAAATTACTTCGGGCAGCTTCGGAAAATCGAAAGAGAGGGCACGTGTCAGTTTGCCTTTGTCGATTCTCCGAAACTGTATGAGCTCACGTACGCGTGATCTGGCATAGTGTGAGAAAGTGGAATGAGGTGTCCCCGGTGCACCCGGGTTTCCGTCTGGCATCTCTGCTCCGGGTGCGATGCACGCCAGACCACTTTCCATGATAATGAAATACGCGAGCGTGCGTGCGCATCCACGCGACCCCGCTATTTGCAGAAATGATTTGTATTACACGATCCGTCGAATATTTCAGGCAGCCCCGGGGTCGTTTCTCGCCGAGTCGTCCGATTTTTCGACAAGCCGCCCATACGTCAAAGCAGCAGCAACGATAAATCGAGCAATCGATATGATACGCGAGGGAAACGTCGCGTGCCAATTATTTAGTATCTGCGCGAAACGTGACGCGAAAAGGAAACGATATTATTTATTTACGGCACGGAGTTATTATCTTTTTTATCGCGATTAAAATCCGCTGGGAATCCCCGACGCGGAGTTTCGTGGACCCTCGTCGGTTGTGATTTTTAATATCGTCCGCCGAAACCGCGGCCCTTGCGAATCGGGGGAAACAAAAGGTTAAAGGGATTGCGGCCGGGCATTCTGGAAAGGTGCGCACTGCGAAATGCAGCCACGGTGTCGATGGATATTGCATATGGACGTTGGGGTGGCCGCGCATCGTGCACGAGCTACGGGGTAGCAAAGCTAAGCCAGTAATGCAATAACTTGAATAGATGGGTATGCAGGCGGAAAGAACATAACCTATCCCCCCTGACCAACCTCTCTCCCGTTGGTTTCTACATCCCGTTACGATCTCTTTGTCTTCGTCTCTCTTCCCGAAACACGTAGGTACACACGGCACCGTTCATAATTGCCACCGTCGTCGTGCACGTAATTATTTACAACGCTACCTACGCCCGCCATTGTCCTACGTCTGGTCGGTTCGGAGATTCCGACTTCGGAAAATGGACGCCATGTTCTTTTTTAGAACAACTTCTCTCTCTATTCACTCTTTCCATTTTCATAGTTTAAATTTGGAGATTCTTATTTCACGTGCATTCAATTACACAATAAATACTAACTGTAATTGGTTCAACTGATTATTGTTACACTATGTTAAGAAATTTTGTACATGTTAAGACATTATGTTCGGCCACCTCTGGGTGAAAAATTTTAACGAGAGATTCTGGAGGCCAAAATAAGACGAAAATCAAGAATACTAATTTGTTGATGGAGGTTTTATTAAAAAGGTATTAACAAAATTATTGTTAGAAATTATTAATAAGATCTGTCCACCTACACGAATACTTAGAAAATCTACTAGAACTTTGAATTGAAATAAAATGGAAACTGCAAAAGATAATCTGGCGCTCATTGTTTTGTTTTGATGTAATGAAATTATCATTTATGCGAGAGTATTTATCCAATAAATAAATAAATATGTAATTTTTAAATAAAATAATGGTTACCCTCCTTATTTCTACAATGTTATAGATCTCCTCTCTCAGCTGTCTCTCCTTTTATATCATTTGTTTATACATATCCTTACATTTAAATAACTACCAGCGATTGTGTTCGATAGAGTGAATACGATAAATACTAGACAATCATGATTTCCAATTGGAACGGTTCGAATAATTATGAACGGTACTGTACTATACGGTGCATAGCATAACCGTATGGACCAGGAGGGTGAATCCAGCGGGGTTTCAACTTTGGCTCCAACGTACCCCGAATACAGTCGGTTACGTTAAAAGGCTTTTAATATTCGTGCTCGTTCACTTACTCGATTCGTTGGTGTCCGATCGGAACGCAGATTCGAAACCACCCCCCTCGAGGGTTTTCCTGCGATCGAGAATATTTCACGAGCCCAATTTCGCGTGGCTGAAATCGAGTCCATCGTGATGAGTGGTCGAGTTCGAAATTCAGTTTTTTATTCAGTTTTCGTTTCATATTCGAGAAGGTGCGAGATATTTTGTCGGTCCAATGGTTTTCAAACATTTTAGACGGTTTAAAAATTTTTAAACTGAACAAACTCGCGTATCTATAACGCTGTGTTAAGAAGAAACAAAACTTTTCAACGTTGGCACTGTTTTCCACAAACGTGCCTGAAATCTTCAAAAGTTAACACCAGAACTTAAAAGAAATTAAAATGGTAGATGCTCGAAGAAACGTATAATGCAATCGAAATAAATATTCGTTCCCTTCTAATTCTCAAAAATCCAGTCGACTAAATTTTTCAGAATTTTCATTAGAAATTACGAATGGGTTGGTTTGAAACTCTGTGAAATTACCGGAGCGATCCAACGAATAAAACAAATTTCTTTCGATCGTTTCTCGTCGCTAACGAGGAAGTATAGACGACGGAACAAAGCAGAACGAAGAAGAATAAGAAGAAAGAAAAGGAAAATAGTAGATGACCGTACCTGTAGGCGCGGCGCACGAGAGACGATCCGCAGAAGGAAAGGGACAGAATGGAGGGGTGGCCGACGATGCTCTCCCAGTCAAACACGGGGAAAAAATACAGGGCAACCGAATGAATGAATGGCTTCCAATCTGTTCCATCCCTTTGTTGGAGCGGCTCGTGCCGCGTGTGCAAATCTACCCTCCTCTCCCTCGGTCTTTCCCCGCGGCTCGCCCTCGTCCTGTCCACCCCCTGCGCACACGCCTCACACCTGAGCACAATAGGGACCCGATTTCACCCTCGTGCACCACCTTCCCATCAAGCGTGTTTAAATACTGACGTGCGCCGTAATATGTGCGTCTGAGCATGCCTCGTCTCTCTCTCTCTCTCTCGACGAGCTTTTCATCCTCTGCGAGACGTGTGCACCCCTAACGTTTCTCATCCCCCTTTTCTCCCTCGCATTCATCTCCAACTCTTCTCTGATTTTCACGTGACCGTAAACTGCCGAATGTGTGTCGGAATATGACTTTTCGCCGATTCTTGCCCACCCTGGTTAATCCTACTTCGAATCATTTGCAATCAAACAAGATTTAAGAGTTCGGGGAATTTTCTTCAGTTTGAATAAATTATAGGCGAATTACGAATACCAGCCAAGAAACCACGCTGCACTGTATCTATTTGTGGGCTCGAGGGTCGACTGTTAACAGAGGATCTCCCCAGATTCGACTGTTTTGCTTATTGACCATAGATTCAGAAGCGAACCTCCTCGCTGGAGATCAGTTTCGATCTGCTCCAGAGCTCAATCGGGGTAAGGTGATCGATAGACTTCGATTCGTGAGTTAATTGGGTCTTGTAACAGTTTCGTTATTCGATTGGTAGTTGAAATTTTGTCTACCACCGATGCTGGTAAAACATGGCGAGTTTTATCACCGCGTTGGCGCGACAAAGAATTCGTGGGAGCCCCCTGGTCGCGATGTATTCGGACTCACCCATTGGCCCGTGTTTGACCTCACGAAAATCAATATCTGTCGGCAAACTTAAGTGCGTCCGAGGGGGGTGTACCTTTCGAGATTTTGTATCCAAAGCAAATGCACGAGTCTCGTACAAGTTCCTCTTTTTTTTCATCGATCACGAACGCACGCATTCGAACGAAAGGTTATTTATCGCTTTCCCTCGTCCCCCGTTGCTGCTTTCGCTCGCTTTTCAATTTTAACCCTTACGTGGGACTCTCAACTTCAACTGAATTATTTAATGTTCATTTTTACCAAATTGATAAATGGAAATCGACTTTCCTTTAAAACACTTAAAATCACCTAGTGGAGGATTACGTAAATTTTCAAATGATTACATGTACATACAGGGTGTTCGGCAACCCCTAGGATTGTAGAGGCCAAAATAAGACGAAAATCAAGAATACCAATTTGTTGATAGAGGCTTCGTTAAATAGTTATTAACATTTAAAGTTTCGTCAGTACTGAATTTTTTTCTCGAAAATGCGCAGGATTTCCGGGGTATGTCTATTCACCAAAAATGATTGCAATTGACCCTCGCAACCGAAAATAATTTTTCCAAAACGATTTGAAATTTTTTTTTTCCATCGAAAAATTTCACACCTCGAATTTTTTTCTAGAAAGTGGGTAGGATTTCGGGGGTATGTGTAATGACCAAAAATGATTGTAATTAGCCCCCACACTCGAAAATAATTTTTCCAGAACAATTTGAAATTTTTGAATTTAATTGTTAATAACTTTTTAACGAAGCCTCAATCAAAAAATTGATATTCTTGATTTTCGTCTTATTTTGGTCTCTAGTATGTCCCATTAAAACACCCTGTATATTAAACAATTATTACTTCAAACTTGATAATCCAATAATCCACCTAGGAGTATAGAAAAGTCACATATGTTTTTTTTTCAATAGACGACGATCATTGAGAAAATTAAGCACAAACGTTTTTCGTTGTGAATGTAGGGTGCACTTTAAAATAAATACCCCCATAAATTCAGTATGGAGTATTCGCGATTAATAATGATTTCCTAATTGATAATCGTGATCGAACGAATTAGAAACACGACGGAAAACCGATCTACGAAGCATTATCGTGGCCGGGAACCGATAAAACCGGCCGTGATGTAAGATGGAGAGGTCGGATTAAAATAAAAGAGCACGGATGAAAGGATGTTGTGGTCGACGAAGGAAATAATGTAGAAAACGATAACGCTATCGGCGGGGCTGAAACGAACGAAGGTGAGGCCGCTCACGTAAGTCGTAAATAAAAATTATCTACGTCTCTGCGTATTAAATGTTGCACCGTACACCTTGTCGATGATATTCCATTTCGTCAACAAATGACCACGTTCAGCGGAACAGCGTCGAATATAATAGGGGAAGAGATAGGAATGCGGAATACACATTGTATTCTTTCGTTTAAAGAGTCTCTTGCAAATTACCTTTACTTGTAAAGCAATACCTGACAAACGTAGTCGTTTATGGTGGACGTTTAACAACGAGAAAACAAAAATAATTATGCAAGGTTCCGTATGGAATAAAAAGACACGACCCCCAGGCACAGCGTGCGTATTATTTCTTAAATGAATGATGTATTAGAATTTCAAATAAAAAATAGAGGATTTGTGGTGTTCGTATCAATGAGATACATCCTTAGGTGTTTTAATAACCTTGAAATCTTTAAATAATCTTAATCTTAGTCCAATGGTGGACCGTACAGCTTTCATTACGTTAAAAAATAATAAAATTTCATTTTCTGTCTCACTTCCTCGTGTGTTCATTTCTAAATCTGTTGGTAACGTTGCGAGTGACACGGAAATGGTAATGGGGCTCTGGAGGCCCAGAAAAATGGACCGAAAAAATACATTGGGTGAAAGGTCTACTCGTATACCTCGTCTGTGATTAAAGTTATGGACGATGTAGCAGAAGGATATAGAGACATCTCACCAAAAACTCACGAACTTTCCCGTTCAGGCCAATTTATTCAAAGATTGGAGACGTTGCTTGTGGGATGACCTATATGTGCGACTATTGTTTGTACTTTTTAAGTAATTCCGGCTCTTTTCGGTGGAAAGGTTGTCGACCCTTGTCCCAGAACAGATCGTCCAAGGTGCAGAACGCCGCAAGGTTCCCGGCGACGATTGAATGCGTCGATTCACATAAAAGCGGGCGCACAAGAGGCTCCGCGGAGAATTAACTGCCGTCGGGGTCGGCGGAATTGACTTTATCACGGATCTAAATTCGGCAACGGGCTCATCCCGTGACTCACAATTCCGTAGATCGAAATATGTGGGTCCACGTGGTACCTGATCAAAGGTTACGCCTCGTGTCGCTTTCATCCACCTTAATGGCCGCCACGTAGGTGAGCAGGAGTCATTCTTAACGAACATGCGGGCACGGCGATGGAAATTCCAGCTCGATTTAGCCCCGTAATTGTCTAATTGAAGACCCACGCTGTTGTAGACGCTACCATGAGCTAATTGGTGACGCGGACTGTTGTACGTTCTGACGCGACTGAACTTCAAAAATCCACGAGAGAGTTTCCATCGAGCACCCAACGTGCTTACTTTGCCTGCTTGTATACAGTGTGTTCGGTCACCCCTGAGAAAAGTTTCAATGGAAGATTCTACAGACCAAAATAAGACGAAAATCAAGAATATCAATTCGTTGATTGAGGCTTCGTTAAAAGTTATTGACAAAATTAAATTGAAAAATTTCAAATCATTCTGAAAAAATTATTTTTAGCTGCGGGGATCAATTACAATCATTTTTGGTCATTAGACATAACCTCGAAATCCTACCCACTTTCGAGAAAAAAATTCGATTAGGTACTGAAACAGTAGGTGGACAAATTGTTCGACGAAAAAAAGAAAATTTCAAATCGTTCTGAAAAAATTATTTTTGGTTGGAGGGTCGATTACAATGAATCGAATAAATTTATTTTACTCGAACTACAATTAAATTGTAATTTTGATAACTGCTTGAAAGCAGATTTCATTCTTCTCGCCAGTCCATTCTAAAATGGTGGAAGTAAAATACCAGGGTAAATTCGACGAGAAAAGAAATAGAATACGATCAGCGTTTAAGAGTGAACGCCACATGGGCGCACGTTCGCTCGTTAATTTTATTCAAGGAAGTCCGTCAGCGTTCCATTCCTCCCGTGCGAAATCGCTTGGACGAACGTTACTGCAAGATCCAGATACTCGCAGACTGGCAATCGGTTTTACGGGGGTGAAAATCGTGGCACGTGACCCCGCGGGTACTCGCACACAGGGGGAATCTGGACCCTGTTCTATGCGAGTTACCTTTACTGCGTTTACTATTCTCCATTGTGCATGACTACCATACGGGATCGCGCAAAGGAGGCTGCCAGAGAGATCGCGTGAGTCATCCGAGCTGCTCGCATTGGCGTAGCCCCGGAAAGGATTTATTACGACTGCCGCGACACGCTGGGATCGCGAGACTACGCCACCAATGTTTATTTTCCGTACGATGGAAACTGAAGACCCCTTTACTTTAAATTAATTGCATAATGAATCTTTGTACGTATTTTAAAAATTATTTTTCTTGTTTAGAATCGGTCTCTTTCTGATCGCATCGCGTACACAGAGAATCAAATAAATATTCAGACACTATAGAATTTTTACATTATCACGGTCAACCCCTTGACGTACGATCTAATTCCAAATAATTTTTCAAAAGTATTAAATTTTATATAAAGTTCGTACAAGGAATGGCCACGAACAAGAATAGATTTGTTTTACGAATACCTCGTCAATATAAAAATGTGTTGATTTTAATATACAGGACTTGATGAGAGAGTAGTTTCATGATTGTGAAACTTGACATTAGGAATTTGTAACGAGTCAGACTCGTTATTGTACGGCAAGGGGTTGAAAGCACATAATACATTTATTATGGTTTAGAAACATTTACGTCGATGGAACGGTTTGTTGCTCGTCGAGACGACAGCATTGCTGATTCAAAGTCTTTTCGTCGATCACGTCTTGTTCCATTTTCCGTTGCGCCCGGAGACACCCGGCGTCGATCGTTCTTCTCTTCACAGGACGAGAATTGTATTTCATTTTAAATGGTCGTTTCGTCGGGCAGGTTCCACGATATTGCGTTTCGCGGACGGTGAAGCCCCGCCGTCCGCGTAACGATTTCCTTTGTTCCACGCGAGATAAAGCGGGGCCCTGGTCACCCAGACGCGTTTGGCGTGCATTGTTGCCTTCGACGCGATCGTTAAGAAACGCTTTGGCAGTGTCGTTTAGTCGGTCACACGGCATTATACGCGGCGACGTTAAATGGAATTAATTCGTCGCCGGGCGTCGCCGATGCTCGATGCGGGCGCTTTCCACGAAATTTTCTGTCTCACGAGCCTCAAAGGCAAGGTAAATGCATAATGAGCCACGCGATTAATATTTAAAAACGGAAGCCTCGATCGAACGACCTCCAAAAGTAATGTCGATCCTTCGGTCCACGCGCAATCCTGACGAACAATTCCATGTACAAAGTTCGACGAACCGCGTGAAATTATTTATTACCATTTTGATGTTTCGAGGGTAAAAATCGGTGGAACAGAGACGATTTTCGAAAATCCCTTTGCCTACGTCACTGTACCCAGCCTCGATGCATCAGTTCGCCGTGCATCTGTATGTATTTACGCTCGAGGGGGGAACCCCTATGTGACATCATCCCCCTCCATACGTGTGCGGCCGATTCGTTTCGCTGGCTGACTTCTGTCGCCTAACTCCAAAACACCCCTGGACCCTGCCACCTCCCTTTACCTTTAATCTTTATCAATCCATCCAGCCGAGCCGGAATCGAACCCACGGACCAAGGAACGGACGGTGCCGCGCATTATTCACGCCCGATAGCTCCTCCGACCCTCCGCGCGTCCTTCGAACCACCGCCACCCCTTCCTCACCGCTAAATACTTTCCACGGAGTTCACCCGCTTCGCTCTGTTCTTTGCTACGCGATGCTCATTGACCACATTTGCACGGCTCGAATCTATCTTCTATTTGCTAATCGTGCATAGAATATCTGTTATCCACTCTGAGTCACGATACCCTTCCATCGAACAGTCGAAATTCCCGAAAACATCTTAGTCAGCGCCGCGCGCTGATTATGCGGTTCAAGGTTCAACTTCGCGCAAAGTCCATATCTAATAATTGCTTAGGGTTAGGGTCGTTCTACCCTATAGACTTAAGACGAAATATGTTATCTATTGTCTATAGCAATAATGTTAAATAAGTAATACAGTAAGGAACAATTACACCAAACATTTATTAATTTGAAATTTTAAACAAAATTCTCGAAAATGCGCAGGATTTCGGTGGTATGTCTGTTCATCAAAAATGATTGTAATCGACCCCTGGAATCTAAAATAATTTTTCCAGAACGATTTGAAATGTTTTAATTTTGTCCAAAAATTTCAGTATCTACTCGAATTTTTTTCTCGAAAGTGGGTAGAATTTCGAGGTTATGTCTAATGACCAAAGATGATTGTAATTGACCCCCGTAACTAAATATAATTTTTCCAGAACGATTTGAAATTTTTTAATTTTGTCCAAAAATTTCAGTATCTACTCGAATTTTTTTCTCGAAAGTGGGTAAGATATCGGGGGTATGTGTAACGACCAAAAATGATTGTAATCGACCCCTGCAGCCGAAAATAATTTTTTCAGAATGATTTAAAATTTTCTAATTTAATTTTTTCGTGTTATTTTCGCCTCTAGAATCTCCCATTAAAATTTTTCGCAAGAGTGACCGAACACCCTGTATAGTAAAATACGCGTGGCGACCATCGAGATCTGTTTCCTCAGACATGATAACGCAGTTTAAACCTGAAATAGGCGGATAGGTGGGTGGAGTCTCGTGCAGACGGGGAACCAACTATCGCCACACCTACTAATGATTCGTTTACTTACCTGAGCCAGGAACAGGTCCTTTGTGTTTACACCAGGAAACTCGAAGGTCCCACTATGATCCAGCCGCATAAAGCGCAATTCCTCCTTTCCTTACATGAATTGAAGCAAAACTCGACCATCTCGCCCCACCGAAAGCCATGCCTACAATTATGCGTGTTAATAAAACCTTTTGGTACTCTCGAAATCCATTATAAATAATAATTTGGATAAGTAACTTACGACAACATTACGATGACGTGAATTTACCGCCATCAACAATAAGTTAACCTCTGGTCCGCGGGCCCCAAGGGGGTCGCAGATAAATATCTGGATGCTCGAGATATCGACCTAAAACGTAAATAGAAAATTATTTAAAAATGACTGATACACAATTGTTCGAGAGTCATGAATACACCACCTCTGAGATGGTATGGGACAGACTAAACAAAAAAATATGACAATATCCAAGAACTACTAAAGCAAAATTGTAAAATAGATTCGAAGAGAAATGGCGTCAAAAGATTATTTTGTTTTAAATCGTAGAATCAATGTCAAAGCGACTTTCCAAAGTGGTAAGAGGAAAGGATGTCCAAAAGAATATTGGCATTGTGAAATTTATTAATCTCTGTAACGTGTGCCAATAATTTTGTGTCGCCAAACGATCTACGTAATCGTATCTTTTTATTTTTACATAACTATAAGCGACGATGTTATTATTTTTTGAAAAAAATGTATTCTTTCTTTTAACCTTCATATTTCTATCAGTTTCTGCGTGTGCCAATAATGGTGACTCACTGTAAATCGACCTTAACGCGGTCGTTCGGGATCCAAGCGTTCGTAAAAGCATTCGTATTACGTCGCTTACAAGTTTGTTCAGCAATGGAAATAGAATCGTATTTCGACCAATCAGCGCCTGGACAAACGTCGAAAGAATGTTTTTTAGAACGCACTTGTCGATCGTCCGTGGGAAAATTTCCACGAATTTCGCCAGCATTCGACGAATAACGAAAACTTTTCTCGTAAATCTGATCTACTTTAGGATTTCGTCGCGCTTCTAGAACCTACGCGTTCGTTGCGAATTACGTGCGTTTCGTTTCGGACACGACGGAATTAGCCGAATAAATTTGGAAAAGTTGATAAATATGACTGTTCGAACGGACCTATCAGCGTTTCGCGAGCGTGACCCGTGATTCCTTGCGCGTTAGAATGCAGACCAAGGTTTTCCGATCGGTCGTCGTAGTTTGAGGAGGTGAAAAGTGTGGCGGTGCTTACTCGATATTCTTATGAAATCTTATATTTAACGAACGAAGTCCTTTCACAGCCGTAAGTACTAGATCGATTATATTGTATCGTACGATTGTCCCAGGAATCATACGATCGCAACGGGCATAAAAGATCGAGACGATTCCAAGCGAATGTCAGTCTTTCTGTTTCCGTCTACGCCAAAATGTCTAATCTAGCCAATCTATTATAGAGAGTATAACCGTCTCGTAGACAGATACTTAGGATCATTCGACCCTGCGGTCTTTATTGCGTCTCCTTCTGGAACTAGTATCTTCGAGGATACACCCCACCCTCGACATCGTTGACGATTAATACCTAACCCTCAATAGCCCATTGTCAAGCAGTTTCAAGGTATTCCTATACCCCATCGACTACTCCAGTACTAACTCAGGAACAATTTATACGTTTTCACTCAATTTTGTCTCACGATTATGAAAATTGTTTGATTAAGTGCATTCGTGTGCCTTGGCATAATTGTTGTTTTTGTCTTGCATTTAATTGTCTGATCTGTTGAACCATGTACATATCACTAGCATTATCTACTACAATGATAATTTTTCTTTTACTAAAACAGCATTAACTCTGGCAAAGATGAAATTGAATGTATTTATCATTATATTATTACCTAGATTCTAACAAATATTATTTTTGTACATGCATTTTAATATATGACAGTGTAGATGATGTCATCAAATATATCATAATGAATTTAATAAAGCCACGATTATTACAAAATATTTCTGTAAAAATACTTGCAATAAATTATGTCTAATTTTGTATATTGTTATAAATAAAAATTTATGAGGGTAACCATTAGCTATATGTTAATTAATATTTTTTGCAGCGGATGCATTGATATTGTATGTACAGCCTCCTTATGTTAGTAACAATAATATTATTTGTATAAAGGGGCCATAAGTGTTATATAATGAATGTGATTTCTTTAATTATTTACATTGGGTGTATTTTAGGGGGCATTGTTTAAAGCTACTGTTCTAATACATTTTCATTAAATATGCAACAATAAGAGTATATAATACCAATAACAATAGCAATACAGGTGTGAAAACTTTATCCCTATAAAATTTAAATTGTTTGTGTTCCCAGATGTCTACTCCAACTACTCACAAATACCGTTACAAAAATGTGGGCCTAGACTCACAGGAATTAAGACGGCGTAGGGAGGAGGAAGGAGTTCAATTAAGGAAACAAAAACGAGAACAACAATTGTCAAAAAGGCGCAACGTTCCTAACACCGTTTTCGATGAAGAAAATGTTCCGACGGACGATTTATTTCCGGCGTTAGAATCGGTAAATCCTACTGTTAAAAATTAGGGATGCCAAGTAATTGCCGTTCGTAAAATATATGGAAATTATCGAGCTGACACTAAAATTTCTTCAATTATCTTATTCTACAGGAAGCTTCTATCATAACATCCAAAATGTTGCAAGCATTAAGTAGCAATAATCCAGAAGAGCAACTGCTAGCTACTCAAAAGTTTAGAAAAATGCTATCCAGGGAGCCAAACCCACCAATTGATGAAGTTGTACAAACAGGGGTTGTACCTATATTCGTTGAATTTTTAAAAAGTAATACAAGCTGTACTCTACAGGTTGGTAAATCATAGAAAATCCCTGAATCTCCCTATAAAGAAAAGAGAATTTCCACAGTCGAAATATATGGATATACAGTTTTTATCATAGTTATTCCAACTTGTTATTTTAAAGCATTATAATTAGTACAGTTCTTTCATTGTAAACAATTTTGAAACACGTAAGTTTGAAATGCCGCGGTCACAGGTAACCACCGCGGCAGTTAACGCGTTAAGTAAGATTAGTGAAATGTTTAAAATAATACAAGAGATAATCCCATGGGTAGTAAGATACTTTTTCTAGAGGTCGCGTCCCTTAGTTTGAAAATTACATTTATACGACTAAAATTAAAAGCCGTAAATATGCATGGTGATTCCAGTTCGAAGCTGCATGGGCTTTAACGAATATAGCAAGTGGGACGTCTCAACAGACGCGTATAGTGATAGAGGCGGGGGCTGTACCCACCTTTGTGTCATTACTTAGTTCCGAATATGAAGACGTTCAGGAGCAAGCTGTTTGGGCATTGGGCAATATTGCAGGAGATAGTCCTGAATGTAGAGATCACGTATTAGACAATGGAATTCTCACTCCACTTTTACAGTAAGTTTTTCCAGAATCGTCGTCGCCTTCCTCGAAATCCTGCAACTTTCCCAAATAACAATTTTTTATACATGAGCTTGTTGGGTGCCTTGTCGTATGTATTTCGTTTATAAAGGATACTTTCACCGAAATACCTTAAGTAAATGTCTTCGTTTTAGTCTTCTTTCCAAGGCAACGCGTTTATCCATGGTACGTAACGCGGTATGGGCATTATCAAATCTTTGTCGAGGAAAAAATCCATCACCGAATTTCGAGAAAGTCGCTCCATGTTTGCCAGTTTTAGCTCGTCTTCTTATTCACTACGACAGTGATGTTCTTGCCGATGCCTGCTGGGCTCTTTCTTATTTAAGCGACGGACCGAACGATAAAATTCAGGCAGTTATAGATGCAGGTGTATGCAGACGTTTTGTAGAATTACTTATGTGAGTACATAGTCAGTTATCCACTGATTGATTCTCATAGAATTCTCAAAGGTGTCTATAGGACTCGATACTGCGTAGTAAATTTGTGCAAGGTAAAAATGGTGTTTTTAGGCATCAACAAAACAGTGTAGTAAGTGCGGCTCTTCGAGCTGTGGGAAATATAGTAACAGGTGATGATATACAAACGCAAGTCATTCTTAACTGTTCTGCATTACCTTGTTTATTACATCTCTTGAACTCAACACGAGAACCTATTCGTAAAGAGGCTTGTTGGACAGTCTCTAACATTACGGCAGGGAATCATCAGCAAATTCAGGTTTCGTATACACTACTAAAAAGAATCAGTATGCAGCACAATTTTTGCATTATTTAAGAAACCCGCGTACGTGTATTCTTCAACAGGCTGTTATCGATGCCCATATATTCCCCGTCCTAATCGAAATTTTGGGAAAAGCTGATTACAAAACTAGAAGAGAAGCAGCATGGGCAATCACGAATGCTACCAGTGGCGGTACCCCAGAACAAATACGTTATCTTGTTGCACAAGGGTGCGTTCAACCATTATGCAATTTATTGACAGTCATGGATCCTAAGGTTGTTCTAGTCGCGTTAAACGGTTTAGAAAATATTTTGCGACTCGGACATCAGGATGCCTCGCGTAATGGTGTTAATCAGTTCGCGGTATTAGTCGAGGAATGTTTTGGTAAATATACATTTGGAGAATGAAATCTTTGAAAACACTATCGATGAGAAAAATTCTATACTAAATGATATTATTATGATGTTTCAGGCCTAAACAAAATAGAATTTTTGCAATCACATCAGAATATAGATATCTACCAGAAGGCCTTCGCTATAATTGAACAATATTTTGGTTCCGATGAGGAAGATACGCGAATCGTTCCCACCATAGATTCGCAGGGATTTCAATTTCAATTCGGTGCGCCCGATTCATCCCAACTACCGGTCCAAGGCTTTGAGTTTTAATAAATTAATTTTAATTAAAACTCCGAATGTATCTCCGAATTCGATCTTGTTTCGTTCGTTACGTTTATGACTATTTCTCGTGACGGGACAATCTCTGAAAATGAAAAATCGATCAGTTGCAAAGAGTGGTATATTTATACATATACTTTGAATTCGATTTGTATCTGAAAAGAAATATCAGTGATATTTCCAAGTGATCAGTTATTTTGCTCGACGTTAAAAAAAAATGAGTAAAATGTTTGTATGCAGCTATTTTAAATGGTTTTCTCTTCTTACTTTTAGCTACACCATACGCATCTTTCTAAGTTTATCACAACGCGATTGTGTCTGCGAGCCTAACACTAAATTGTGACGGTGCTTTTCACCCGGGCATCGAAATGATTTGGATAGGCTCATTTTTCGAAACTCATACATAAACGTATTTAGTATGAAATGTTCAGTTTATTGAAATTAACAAAATAAATATCTTAGTGCTTAAGTAGAAACGGATAAGTACGAAAACAATGATCAAGACGATTTACTATCGAGGCAGACATATACCTCGTACGACGTATGACTGACTCAGAATTACGAAAAAACTTGCACAACTGGCAAGACACTAATGACTGAAGTACGCGACTACGTAGCCAACACGGACAACATTACGCAACGCAGTACTCACCTCCTTACTACACTAGGTAGGAACATGACCAATTAAACTTTTTTATTGTAAATACGTATCTTGTAATTTTAAGGCTATTCTATACAGAGTGCCCTTAAGAAACGAAGCAACACTTACGTCAGATTGGCGTGATTATTTTTTTTTTTTTTTTTTTTTTTTAAATCTAATATTTTGTCTCTATTGGTACAGATGCATTGTTAGAATATTCTGTTAATCATAATGGAGTAAATTAATCGCGCAATTTCAATACGTTTCTACACTCGTATCAAAATTATGAATAAGAAATATTTAACGATTATATTTTCAATCGTGGTTACAAATTTCTAACAGGCGAATTTTTAGTTTTCTAAAAAAATTATGCTTGTACGAGATACAATTATAAATATTTTGGAAATATGTTTCCGTTTTGTTATACAAGCATGATAAACGCGAATTACGCGTATGATAAGGATCGATCGTATCGCAATTGTACAGCACATTAAATTTTGGACATTCTGTATAAAAGGTCTGTGACTGTATAAAATGTATTTATTATTTAGGTTTGACGGTACCATACTATATTATACAAGATAATATAAATATATATTACCTACTTTTAGTTACTGACTTGAATTATTACGACAGAGAAGGACTATAATATAAGAACGTGAGCGATCACTTTGCTAACGACGGTACTTTAGCAAGGTGGATACTTACGAGTACTTGTTGCCAATTTATAAAGTGCTTACCAAATAGGATATAAGCATATTGGAAAAGATTTATTTTATGTTGTGCACACTATTCTTAAATAACATGTGATAAAAGTATTTCAAAACTTTATTATCAAACAAATTATATTAGTATTAGTCTACACAAATTGAACAATTCGCTTAATTTTCCTTGAACAAACATACGAATGCATTTTATGTATATTATCTGAATTTAATACAATGGTTATAATAACTTTCTAACTTATTTAATTTCATCGATTACAAAATTATTATTCTTTGAAATTCATAACAAATTTAACAATTTTAGAAGATGTGAAGTTTATTATATGTAATTTTAATATTATTTTCGATGTAATTTAAAATAAACGATTTTGTTTACAACCTACGTGATTACATTCGTGATGCAATTTAGTAGTAACACATTGTAAATTGGCAATTCGGGACACTAACGATACGTGGACTGCAGATCGACGTACTATACGATAATATGAAACCACGGTATAACGTGTACGAAGTGAATCTATTCATTGCGTGTTATTTTAAAGCTGAACAAACATGTCATTTAAGAGCGTAACTGAAATCATGCCTGAGGCATCGATCTTGTTGTTATATTTTTCGAAAATTTGTAGGAACCGCCAAATCACCATCGGAAATCTTTATCTAAAGATGTTGATTTTCTGTATTGTCATTGGACTTAACGAAATAAAGTTGAATATTAATACACAAGCATTTATATTTAATCGATGTTAAGTACATAAATATACTTCAAATTACGAAAACTGTGCAACAACTTATTTCATTAATGCTTACTTACTAAGTTATTACTATACTATAATGCTATATAATGATCATTTTGTAAAGTTGTCAAAGTACCATAGTCTATGATGTTTAAGAAAAAGAGCAGCTTTTATGGTCAAAACTTACAGTTGATTCTGGCAATACCTGCACGACAATTCCGTCCGTGAGTCGAGTTACTAGAGGATCCAAAATATCTTTCTCTATTTTGTTGGACAGTTTCTTCATCATTTGCTTCTCAATGAATTCTAATTCTCTTTGCATTGGCTTGTATCCATCAACGACAATTGTTATTATATAAATAGCATGCCGAATTAATGGATGTTCTCTATCGCATAAATTATGGAACGCTTTTATTGCTTCTTTGTTGATGCTCAACAAATCTTGAACGACCTAAAACATGCAAAATTATGAAAATATATTCCCCATATAACTGATTCAAGATATAATTTGTGGTAACAAAAATGTAGAAAAAATTGAATGAAGTACTTACTACTGCCTGTTTTTTGGAAACTTGTACTTTTAAATTGTAAACAGTTTCACCAAAATCGTTTGGAAAATCTTTGGGAGTTAAAGTTAAGTAATCATTTCTGCCTAAAATAATACTACTTAATTGTCCAAGTAAATTTGCTAAACAATTCAAAGTAGCTGTCTCGTTTCCAAACAAAATAATAACTGAAGGTTTTTGAGGATACAAGGCCACTTCATATATTCCAGATGATATATCATTCCAAATGTTTGGTCTTTGATTATAAAATTGATTTCGGATTAGTTTCATCTTTTCATCTAATGTTTTATCTACTTCTCTTAAATTCTGATTATATGTTTCATTATTTTCTACTTCATTCTTTATTATATTAGTCTCTTGAGTTGTTTTTTCATAAGATACAATAATATACAGTACTATGATTAAACCAACAATAAAAGTACATAAAGGGAAATAATTGTACTTTTCAGGTACTTTTGTTTTAGGTTTCGTAACTCTTTCATTAGAAGACAGAGAATTATTAGTATTGTTTAAAGATTGGCTAGTATTTGGACTTCGAATATGTCGCTTTTGCAAGTTTGTTCTATCAGGAAAATTATACGTTTTAGTTGATGAATCTAATACAACACTGTGAAATGAATCATTAGATAAATTAATATTGTTGTCGCTATCATCATCTTCATCATCTTCATCATCAGTTATATCATTGTTAAGGTATGCTTGATATTGTTCCTCAATTTTACGCATATTATCCTGCATTTTTAAATTGTTAGTATTTTGAAAAGAACAAGAATCTTTTCCCTCAGATGTATTCAATTTTCTTAAGGGTAAACGTGCTTTAGGAACACATGATTTAAAAAGTTCTACTTCACTGTTAGACTGAAAAAAATGTGTTAATCAGTCTTTATTTTTGAATATTTCAAATACGTTTGTCGTAAATCAAAAATAACAAATATACATACATCGAAATCCATATTTACATTATTATCGATCAAATGAATCTAATATTTTCAAAACAGTATCTTGTAAGTTTTATTACACTAACAATGGTCTATTATATAGATCTCATACAATGTTCAAGATTACTGAACGATGTAATTAATTATATAAGGTACAGATAACCTGTAAAATAATACGTCTCATTTCATGGCAAGTTATAATTGGATTACATATACTAAAATTTTGTTATTAATAATACTGAGTATTGCACAAACTACTTCATAAATTCATAGTATTGGTAAACCTGTAATCGAATGTTTTCATCAAGTAAAACAAAGAAACTGATATGTATATGTGATTAGTAAAATAATGGGGGAAGTACCCTCAGTCTACAATACTGCGTACTTTACTATAATATTTTAAATTACATCTATTTTAACATTAAACTATGAAAATGGTTAGGACGTATTGTTGGAATATTTTATAAAATTGATAGGACATAAATCCGTTCATGTACCATAGACGAGTGCTGAATGGTTCTCATTCGTTACATGGAAATTGGCGGGATAAAACTATAAGCAATTTAATTTTATCTATCGACATCTAATTGCTTCTTATCTAATTACTACTACTCGGTACCACTGTCTAACGATGCCTTCGTTTAATATTACTACATTTCTACTACGAATTGAATCGGAATCGCGAAGAAAGCTAAATCGATTTCGCGCGTTTTTTCCTACAGTTAATAGGGGTTGATCGTCATTTCAATTTTGATATTGTTTCTGTTATGTAGTTCATTGATTTGAAGATTTCATTATGACCTAACTGAGTAAATTATCTATACCGAAGTAATTGTATATTTAAACATTAGTCATAATATTCAGACATTAGGTCTATGAAAAATATGGCAGCCGGTATTGAAATCTCACACGACACCTTCGAACTATTAATGAATAATGACAATTTTAATATTACTTTGACATAATGATTATGTTCCAATTTTTATTCAAATATTTTGATAAACCTGTATCGAATACACGATTACTCTGCACAATGGGTTTCTCTTTAATCACAACGAAGAACCATCAATTTTAAAGAATATTCGACATTGGTGCCAACATTGAAATATATAAATTGTAACGGAATGTGTTGCAGAGAGAAATACAATTCTACAGATTTAATAAACGATCACAAGAATTGTTCATTCGTAACAGGCGTATCAGATTCCTGTTTTCTAGAATTTAACAAGTATTTTATGATAGTTTCATGGTGACGGCATGTGCGTCGAACCGTTTAACAAAATATGCCATTGGGGTCCGCTTACTGCTCTTGGTAGGTGAATCGAAGATATCAATATAGATCCGTTTATTATCGAACTCCGAAGAAACAAACGGTTTTACTAATTTGGAAAGTTAGAAGTGATAATATTTGAAGTGAGATGTTAACGTTTTGGTTATGTTCTATCACTATGCAAAAGCGAAATTGTACGTGAAAATATCATGATAGGTTGAACTTGACAGATAACTGCTTCCATTTTGTTTTGTACATGCCACGAAAGAATTCCGGGAGATTTGAATCACTCTAAAACTTTTTGTTGTTTTATGTAATTCCGGTATCTCGTATGTAAATGTACTACATAAGTACATGCATTACTTAAATTACTTCACTTAAATTGAATCTACTTTTATTAATATTATGTACTTCATAATATTTTTTTAGGAATTATAAAACTAATCACTTTGATGACAATACATTGTAGTAGACAATGGTGGCCACCACAAGAGAGTTTGTTTGGAGCAATTAATTTTATGCTTTTCTTTTGTCTCAGTGGTTCTACTCTCTTCCATTTCATCAGCTCAATTTATGAAGGGCCAGGATTCCTTCCATTAAAATGGATGCCGGTATTTCAATATACATCTAAGAATAGAGATTCAAAAGAAACATAAAATATTTCTACAGAAAATAAACATAAAAGCATGTTTATCTTTTCAGGAAAAGGCAACAGACACACAATTTTTACAATATTGTTCTGTGTGCAAGGGCTATAAAGCACCAAGATCTCATCATTGTCGAAAGTGTGAGATTTTGATAAGTTAATTAATATTGATATTCCATATATTTTATGAAATTATTCATTAATTCTTAGGTGGTCGTTGTGTGATGAAGATGGATCATCATTGTCCATGGATAAATAATTGTGTTGGGCATTTGAATCATGGACATTTTACAGCATTCCTGGCAAGTGCAGTTGGTGGATGCTGTGTTTCCACTTTTACTCTAGTTTCTTGGATTATGACTGTATTATCTTTAAGACCATTATCATTTCCACCACCTTCTATATTTGTTCTAATATTAGTAATCTTCAGCATTGGTTTATCAATTGGTGTTGTTCTTGCAGTTGGGACATTATTTTATTTCCAGGTAAATACTTATTGCTGTTATGAAATTTATATTTATATTGTTGCATAATTGTTCATGTACTTTTTGTAGCTGCTAGCCGTAATTAAAAATCGAACGGAAATTGAAGCTTGGATTTCAGAAAAAGCCCACTATCGAAGATTTGGTACTAAGGACAAATTCGTTTATCCATATTCAAAGGGGTGGCGTACAAATATACAGCAAGTTTTTACATGGGATTGCACTCCAATGGGAGATGGAATTCATTGGCCTGTAATTGAAGGCTGTGATCAATATACATTAACTGTAAGTATTTATCAACTGATTTATAAATATATTCATTTTCTGAATATTTCAATAAAATTTAAAGTACGTTCACTTTGACAACATTTTAGCGAGAACAGTTAGCTCAAAAGAGAGATAAACGTAAGAGAGCTAAAACTTATAGAGTCACGGAAGAAGTTTCTGGATCATGGTTACCATTAAGATATAGTTGGGGTGTACTTTGCCATCCACCTTGTACGGACGAACCCCGTATTAAACTCAAAACGGGAGACATTGTAATCGTAACACGGTGGAGGAAGTACGTTTAAAAAGTTATTATTTAATTAGAAATGAAAATTGAAGTTATTATTTAATTAAAAATGTTTTCACAGATATTGGTTATTTGGAGAAAAGAAACAAGATGACGAAAATGATAAGGAAATACGAAAACGAGGTTGGTTTCCGCGGCCTTGCGCGATCGAAGTAATCGAAAACGAGGCTTACATTTCCGCCATAACGAAATCAGATTGAAGCATTCCTTCTCTTTATGTAGAATTTTAACATATTTATAGATAAGTCGTTGAACGAACGATAATATTTTTGTCTAGTGTTTTTATATGTAAGTATCAATGATGGATGAGTGTCTTTATATGTTTCAGTGGTCTAATATCATAAGTTTTATTTTAAAAGAAAATTTGAACTATTTGAGGTGTCAGTTGATATATTTATTGTACAAATAAGAAAAAATTAGCACAAAATGAGCTCGTATAAGTTTTTTCATTTTTTTTTTAATATATATACAGCCTTTACGATAACGTTAGTTGGAATGCGTGTAACGAGAAAACTTCATATTTTTGTGTTAGGAAAATCGTGTTCAGTGTATATACATTAATAGTAACGACGACCGTTGTAAATAGAGAATTTGATAATCAACTAATTTTTTTAACGGTGCCGTATTTTACTTGTTTATCAACAAAGTCTATGAATTTATATATTTACATTTTCCTGTATTTTCTTTTACTTGTAACGAATAAATCATTCATTCGGCAAACGATTACAACGTAGTACACTCTATTGCGTGTGTTTTTATCAACACTTTGTAATTAACAAATAAATAATTCTGTGAAAACTATGTTCTGCGTGTTTGTATTTTTAAGAAACTAACCATGAATATCTCTATGCTTTATATCGCGTTGCTTTGAAAGCTTGCAGAAAATCAATAACACTGTGAAAAGTAACAGTGACCAAGGGGAACGCACCATATTTCCTGTGCAAACGTGTATTGCTAATGTAGGATGCGTGATACATGCACGTTTTTGCATTCCTCGAATTAATTTAATAAATATGAAAATTGCATACGATATAGACACGCGGTTTTTGTACAATACCTTCGTATTATTCCTTTTTTAAATCAATATCGCTGGCGGCTAATAATGCTATACGAGGTATAAAACGTTTCTGAGCGATTATATCTCGCCTTATCGCGCACGATGAAATTCTACCTTCGCGAATTTTTCAACTGGAAATTATAATATAAAAACGTCTCGTGTAATTGTTTAATTGTTGAATAAAATTACACTCTCGATTAGTCCGAATAAGCGTTGCAAACTACACGTCGTTTCGAACGATGGCCATCGGTGACTGTCGCGACAGTTAACGCGTCGAGTAATAATTTAACAAATTCGCGACGCCTCGAACGATTCAAATTATTAGAAAAATGAAATCCTACAAATCCAGAAGAATCGTCAGGGACAGAAACGCGGCACGCAGTCGGTTATAACATCGACGAAGGGATCGAGGTGAAAGTGACAATTAACAAAAGTGAATTGGACATGCCTTTTATGATCCTATGGTGGGATCTTACCACGTTTGACTTGCTTTCAGGAGACCGGCTGGCGCAGTTTCTTTCGGGCTGTTCTCCTTCGTAGACCAAAGCTTCGAGTTCCTGTTATTTACTTTCATTTAATTATAGTAAGTGCCTCCCGCGAAACGTCAAAGAAATAGGAAAGAAGAGTTTAAACTGTCGATGTGTTTTCGTAGAATTCGTCCGAAGAACACGTTGAAGAATTCTAATATTTAATCATTTCGACTTTTATCGTAATTGACCAGTTCTTTTTTGCTTTTGTTCCTGCGAGCATAGAAGATACATTTGACAAGAGAATTGTGCATTACATGAGTTTATCGAATTAACAAAGTAGAATTCTATTTTTTTAATAGTGCTCAACTAATTAATCGTTTTTATCTTTGTTAAAACTGCTCGCGATCTAGATCTGGCCATTTCATAAGTCTACGCGTATTTACGTGTTATATTCGAGTCAGTTCGTTTTCAAAAACTCGCCCAGTGTGTCAACTTAATGATTCTGGGGGAATTGTATTTTTCATTAAACCATCGTTACATTATCCAACGTATACAAAATATTCGCCTATTTGCAGATGATTAAAAGCATGGAATTAAATCGAGTACGATTGTTATAAATGTAGGGTGGCCCGTAGCGGACGGTTTCCGGTTAAAATGGCGGCGGTGAACTCGTTAATAACGCAAGGACTTTTCATGAAATGGCCTGATAAATTTGAATACATTAAACTCTTTTGATTCGAGCCACGAAATTAATTCTCAGCATCGAACGCAAAAGGTCACGAGACACTCGTGGAACGAGGAACAAGCCTGACTATGAGAAACATAGCGATTAGCATCCTAGTCGTGGCTTCCTCGGCATTTCTCGCGTATAGTTTCCCTGATGGAGCACCGGTGGATACTTGCGTGAAACCAGGTCGAGCTAACGAGCCAAATCACGGTCAAGCAAGGTCACAACCCTTAGAAACCAGCCCCTATAAGTTCACGGCTTCGTCGTCCGAATATGGTCCTGGCTCTCAGATAACTGGTACGTTCAACGACACGTGTCTATTTGCACGATTAAATAGCTTGACATTTACGCGCGGACGCAATGTTTTACTATGCAATAAAGTCCTCGTTGGTTCCGACATCCACTTAAAGCGTGGGGACTTTACTGCACACGACTTTACGACAAAATATACAGGGTGCTCAGCCACCCATGGGAAAAATTTTAATGGGAGATTCTAGAGGCCAAAATAAGACGAAAATCAAGAATACCAATTTGTTGATTGAAACTCTGTTAAAAAGTTATTAACGTTTAAAGTTCCGTTTGTACTGAATTTTTTCCCCAGAGAGTGGTTAGGAATTCGAGGGTATGTCTAATGACCAAAAATGATCGTAATTGACCCCTCTAACTAAATATATTTTTTTTAGTATGATTTGAAATTTTTTAATTTCGTCTAAAAATTTCAGTATCTACTCGAATTTTTTTCTCGAAAGTAGGTAGGAATTCGAGAGTATATCTAATGACCAAAAATGATTGTAATTGACCCCTGTAACTAAATATATTTTTTTTAGTATGATTTGAAATTTTTTAATTTCGTCTAAAAATCTCAGTATCTACTCGAATTTTTTTCTCGAAAGTGGGTAGGAATTCGAGGGTATGTCTAATGACCAAAAATGATTGTAATTGACCCTTGTAACTAAATATATTTTTTTTTGTATGATTTGAAATTTTTTAATTTCGTCTAGAAATTTCAGTATCTACTCGAATTTTTTTCTCGAAAGTGGGTAGGAATTCGAGGGTATGTCTAATGACCAAAAATGATCGTAATTGACCCCTGTAACTAAATATATTTTTTTTAGTATGATTTGCAATTTTTTAATTTCGTCCAGAAATTTCAGTATCTACTGGAATTTTTTTCTCGAAAGTGGGTAGGAATTCGAGGTTATGTCTAATGACCAAAAATGATTGTAATTGGGTCCTACAACCAAAAATAATTTTTTCAGAATGTCTTGAAATTCTTTAATAACTTTTTAATGAAACTTCAGTCAAGAAATTGATATTCTTGATTCTAGAAACTCCCATTAAAATTTTTCCCAGGGGTGGTCGAACATCCTGTATACAATGTATGTTGGCTTCTAAGAATCGATGGGGATAAGTTGGTCACTTATGTGGGCACTACTATAATTAAAATTGAACGATAGGTATTCCATGAGCTTTCTGAGAGAAACAAGTTGTTCTAGTACACGAAAACACACAAAATCGGACACTGAATAATTTGGGGGACTCGGTTCTCCATTTTTACTCTAAACCGTTTACCGGATTTGCATTTGCAATTTTACTTTGGTAGCGCGAGCGTTGCGTATTCGTTGACTTATCCCTGTGTACATCGTTGCCGAAATTAGCAGTGTGACGCGAGCATGATCAAGCCGAAAAAGACGGACGCATCCGAGGCCAGGGTGGAACAATTGATCCAATCAACGCGGATACCGTGGAACACGGAATCGCGTCTGAACGTTAACAATCGGCGCATTCTGCGGTTCGCGAGCCGGTTCTGCATGTTCAATCGTCGGAATAATAGCGCCCGTTAGAATTGCCGACGGAAAGAATTCGTTTCTGCGTAGATCTCGCCTCCGGGGGGCATCGACAATCTCGGGGCTTCGTGCGATTACGTGCCCAAAATTCTGTTATTTATTCAAGCTTGTTATCGCGTTATTCCGTGCTTACACCACCGCGTTTACAACTTCCCCGTATTTTCTAACCTAAACGTCTGATCGAGTTCGAAAAATATACGTATACTTACACTTAGAACGTTCTCTTATATTTAATGCATTTAACAGTGCTTCCGTTTAGAATAAACAATAAAGAAAAATAACAAAATCACAGTCTCTATTTGATGTTACAAAAATATAAACTCTACACGTGCTTGCTCTCCGACGCTATGCAAGGATCTACTGAACCGTTACATCGATACTTCCGCACCCCTCTGTACTAAGTCGGTATTGCAGTTATCGATATTGCAGGGATCAATTACCTTCAACTATACGTTCAACTATTTAAAATGTCCTAAGACTTCCTAAGTGAAATTAAAAAATAATTCGATAATATGAACCATTTTTACGACACTCACAAATGTATTTAAACTGTGAAGATCATAGAAACTGAATTCAACATTTTGTATCTCGAAGTAAAGAAAAAAGTATGCTCATCTGCTTTTAATCATGCTCATTGTGTTCTTTGTAGAACGATGCCTTTGTACACTGTTTCTAATACTGCGGATCGATTGGAAATTACGATAGAAAAAAACGTACGAATGCTTTGAAACGTGTCTGAAAAACGATATTCGACGAACAACGCCTTGTTTAATTTTGTGAGACAGTTTTTAAAAGATGCAGCAAACATTGATTCTGCGACAGCACACGGCCATAAAAATAGCTGGAGATAGAAATTAAATTGTGATTTAATTACCAATTACCGATAGACCGTTTTCTAGAATTTTATCTATTAGTAATTCTAAGTAAATTGTAACTACCCTATGATAAACGACCCCGTAAAAATTTGTCGACATTATTCTCGATTACTTTTCTTCCTCGTTGGTCGAAGAGTAAAACTATTCGATCGCCTCGCAGTATTTTCATTACACTGGGAATTGGTAATCGATACCTTCGAACGACAGAAATTAAGTGTACAATTCATTATGTCGAGCGAACGATACACCGAAGGAAGGAAAACAAGAAAATTATGTAGTGTCTTACGTAGGAAAAGACTTAGAGTAGATTAACGCTTTGCCACGTCACCCATGTATGGGGAGACTTTTCACCAACGAGCCGAAACCATTAATTCCCAAAGGAAATAAATTTTGAACACGTAGGAAATTTCACTCGTGTTTGGTCTGGCCAGTCAACGTGCTAAAAAAAATGCACAATTAGAAGCGACCGTGACATCGTGTGGTCGAGGAACCTTGACCGCCGCGCGAGAAACTTCGAGCGATTGTATTTGCTAACGAACGAACGAAGTTGTTACGTGTATAACTCAATTTCTCACGAGCTCCGGATAAATAATGCAAGACTCTTTTGCGCCTTTCTTTCGCCGCTACATCTGAGAACGCAATCAAAACTCTATTAAAAGTTATCGATTAATCCGGGACTTGGCGAAGAAAATTACTTTAGAATTAAACAGCGGAGGTAAACACTTTGGTAACACGATCGTGGACAGATTATGATTAAAAACAATCTTTAACTCGTCGAAAGACTTAATTTTTGAAACTTTCGAAGTTAAATATTTGAATAGGAATAGAAAACGAGGTCAACCGGTTCAGAGCGGAGGTTCCAAATAAATTGTCTCTGGGTGTGAAAGAAAAGGGGGAGTCGGAGCAAGTATAGCAAGGGTGGTTCGTTGAAGAGCGAATGTACTATGTGGAACAACGACCCTTGTTCCTATCGAAACCTTGCTTTTTAGCTTCTTTGCTCTATGACTAAAACCTGTCTTTCCTCGAACTCTCGAGAGATTCGACAATGGAACGGTTTTAAAGGCGCCATGGTTTTTCCAGTTAACAAACTGGAAAACCCTATCATGTTTCATCTTGTTCTTTTCAGTAACGATCACTGGCTCGAGGTTCAAGGGATTCTTCCTTCAGGCACGTGACCCCGAGACGGATAGTTGGATCGGTTCCTGGGCCCAAACGGAAAATACGACCACCCATCCCGAATGCAGCGCCGTGACGCATGCTGATCCAAATTCTAAACTGCTCGCGACACTTATTTGGAATGCACCGCCCAACTTACGCGGTCGCGTTTACTTCACGTGAGTGCAATTTGTTTTCTTCGATCTGGACCAGGATCCTCCAGAGATTGCGGACAGGCAACGATGGGGGATTTTCAATCGTTTCGAGTCTGTAAAATGCGGTTAGGAACTCGTCAAATTCGTAGTAAGGCTTTCTAGCAGGCCCTACTGGTGGCGCTTATGGGAGGCTACGCCACAGATCCAAAGCCCAAAATTCTCTCGACGGGTCCTTTTCGATGGTTTTGAAAGTCTTAACCCCTTCCTGTGTCATTTAGCTCGACGAAATCCGGGCCCAAATCTTCTGTAACAGAGATTATAAGAATCGTGACCAATTCTTGTGGCGTACCGATAGGAACTAAAACTCAATAACGATCGTGATTTGCTGTCCGAATTTGGGCCAAAATCAGACTCGTTAAACTACTGGAAGGGGTTAAAGCAGTGAAAAAGGCTTGAAAATGCCCGATTATACTGTATTGTTTTTCGAATATTCTCTATATTTCGATCGTTCAAAATTTCTATTTGATGCTCCGTTTGTTTCCATTCGTTAGAATTGAGAAATCTCGATAATAGTTCGCGTGCAACACCCGTGCATCGTGTCATTACATCGCGTTATGCATTGAAATGGTAGATCAATGACACTCCGTGCAATATTGTGCAGGCAATGGTTCTATGAATTCATATGCATTCATTAGGCTTTAATCACCATCGTGCCCGATCTCTTACAAAATATCACGGGCTTTTATCACGTTAACGGTCGTACCGTGGAACGAAAAGGGATAATTAAAGACAAGTTCGAGCTGGAATAGCAATTACCCACCACACCCTTTAAGTAATGACATTCTGTAACACGTGTGGGCAGCGCGTGTAAATGACGTCTGTCTTTGCTGTGCTCAAATTGGAACTGACCGACCACTGGAAAGTCTTTGTCGTCGCAAAATTCTATTCAACCGGAATAAATAACATTTATTTCTATTTGTCGATCTCTACATTTTTATCCAAATTTATTTCGGAAAGCACGCGAGGTTTGTTCCCCCCTCTGTCCTCTGGCGAACGTCCACACAGAGTTACGGAGAGCGTTTAGCGACCGGCCATTGTGTCTCATCTCAACCACCACTCTTCGTATATCGGGTTAAGTGTGTGCACACCCTCGAGATAGCATAGTCGGGAGAAAATCAACCGACCACTCAAGGCCATTGTAGGGTTATCCCCACTGTGCCGTTCAGGTTACCTTTTTGTTCAGTATCCCATCAACCTGCAGAAAGGTAATAGACTCTCTGTACTTCGAACAGAAAGCCAAGCTTTTGAAAAAAATCCGAGGCTGAAAATTCCAGGGCCATACGAAGATGATGCTTAATACCTGTTTAATCAACAAAATAAATTTGTCTATCCAACTATTGTCGAAACTTTATCTAACATGCATCTTGTGCTTCGAAGATTCAACTGAACATCTCTGTTCAGTTAGATAGAATTTAGCGTTTCAACAGCGACTGGTAAGCGGTTGCAACCCCCACGATCAAGTGTCCCGGTTGTAATAATAATTCTTCGTCTGTGATTCATCGGGAAAATTCTACACAAAAGCGTTTACGTTCCTTTTCTTCCCTCGCATGCTCACGGCCATTGTAAGAGTCGTGCTTCGCCATTCGTCGCCTGCCGATAAGAATGAAGGATTTCCACTTCGATAGGAGAGAACGCAATAAGACTAATTGTACAGCGCTGGTCAGTGGAAATAATTGGCGTCGTCGCGCGATTGCACGCGAACGAACGCGTACACGGGAGGCTTGCTAATAAGCCAGCGAATTTCCAGAGAACATTATAGGTCAGAAAGTTCACATGCCGAGCTGAAAGGTAACCCGGCTGAATTGCTCCTGCAGCAGTCTCTCGTTCCTAGACTCGAAGTACCGCGTTGAATCGCGATGGATGTGGAACTTTTTTCTACGGCGAAAGGTCGTTCCAAACGTGACTCTGAATTTCTTTTTTATACCGTATCTGTGTCGCGGTGTTTCGTAATACCTCTAAAAATTGCTCGACCGGGTCCTCGTCGACAACGATCCCCATTGTTTACGAAAAATAGGATGTGGAATATCGCAACTTGCAGGGACCTACTAAAAATCGAGAACAATTAACAGAGTCATCGTTTTTACCCCTTAATTCATGCCCCGTGGATGTCGTAACGTGTTTTACACATTTTTCATTTAAGTACTTCACCCAAAATGTAGAAGATTATAAAGTTTCTTGCGCAACACGTCGATTTTCTCGTTGCCCAGAGTACAAATGACGACCCGTTGGTTGGGAAATTACGTAGCCTTGGCTTTTCACCGTGTATCCTGTCACGGATGCGTACATATTTTAAACAATGCCACCAACCGTGTCTCGATCAACGTTTGCAAGTCACAAATTATTTCTTCGCTGACTGACACACACTCGGTGTTTCTCGGATCTTTGTCCTTGGGTCCTTATTATTTAATATCTATGCTACTGACCTCCTTTGCGTTCGTAATCACTCCTCGGCGCATATGTATTATACGCACGTTCTATACACGTCGTAGATATACAGAATCAATACTGCAACAGAAGAAGTAGAATCGAATCTTGACAGGATACAATGCTGGTCTAAGCATGAACGCAAAGAAACGCGCCCTCGTTGTTGCTGGTTCTACTTTATCGTCGAAGGAACTTCCACTTATTCCCGTCTCCATTAACCTTTTCATCGTGGAATTAATCAGCGGTGGCGAAAGACTGCGTTGAATTGTTTTCCATAAATATCACATTGTGACAGAAGAATTATTCCACTGATTCGTTGTTTCTTTCATTACAGCGGTACCATTCTGAAGGAATACGCGACGTACTGGTCAGGATTGGTGGCTGAAGCTAAGCATTGAACGTTTATGTAAGTAACGTGGCAGCGTTTGATCGCGAACGGAGCATTCCAATTGTATTAACAACCACACCTTTTCGTTTAGAATTGTAAGTCCAAGGATATTGTGATTCGCGAGACGAGGCCTTGGCCTGGACCAGTGAAAGGTATCCAAAATGTGTAAACATGTACATTCCCACACATCTATTTTTGTATAACGCTGTATAATGTTAAATATATATATATAACGTAACAATAATGTTTGTAACATCCATTCTCCGCCCCGCGAGACGTTTACCGCAGAGTCACTTTCTACTCTCGTCGATTCGAGTCATCAAGAAAAAGGTTTTCGACCTGTCAGACATAGTTGCGTAATCCAACGTACCGATCGGTTGTATATCGCGACCTGTTCGGCGCCCACGGTAATCCGTTTTGCCTCGAGCCACCTTCGAAGTGTGTAATCGCGTAATGTTCACTCGATGGAGGTAAGTAGTCTACGGAATCGATCTCGTTCAACAAGTTTTTTAGTTACAACGTTGACCAGAAAAATAAAAAAACTCGCTGGTTGAACGGTCCCCCGACGATACTTCGTAAAACTTATCAACGATAACATTGACAACGGTCAGGTACCGCGGCAGAACGAAGTCATTTAACTTCTTGCAACGGCTGCAAATCGATTTGAAGTTAGTCTATACAATGACCGTACTGTCTGGAGAACTTCAACGTTCCGGAAAATTGAATACAATGGAACTTTCATTATACGTACTAGCTCTGAAGCGGATAGGCAATAGGAAATACACAGTGAGTGTATTTCATTAAAATTTATTTGCGAAGTAGAGCTCACGGATACCTACAAAAATGTATTAGACAACATTTCCGTACAGGGTCAAACAAATTTACTAAAAATCGAAAACGAATTTTTAAGAAAAATCGACAGGGTCGACGAAAAAAACATTTTCCAAATCGTTCTAAAAAAATTATTTTCAATTGCAGGAGTCAATTACAATCATTTTTGGTCATTAGACATACCCTCGAAATCCTACCCACTTTCGAGAAAAAAATTCATTACTGAAAATGTAATGTCTGACCATAACTGTCTGGTTACCCTGACAAAAAAAACATTTCAAATCGTTCTGGAAAAATTATTTTCGGTTGCAAGGGTCAATTACAATTATTTTTGGTCAATGGACATACCTCTGGATTCCTAACCATTTTCGAGCAAAAAATTCCTTACCGAAAATATGATATGTGGCCAGAAATATCTCTTCGAAATTTCATGCGTATGTTTAAAAAATCGTAAGGTCTATTCGTATACTTCGTTTTGGGTGGAACATTTGAACGAGATATGGATAAGGAAAGTTGTACCGTTACACAAAGAAAGCTAATTTCAAGGTTTTCCCTCGGGTTGTACGAAAGTTTACACGTGGTTCATCCTTGAGAGTCCTCAAGGTCTACTCGAGCAAGATTCATGTGACAAACGGTGCATTAAGAATGAACAGAAACTTTGTTACGAGACTGCCGCAGGGAAACTTTTCTGGTCTACTCGTAAACGACAAAGACATGCCCCCGAAAATCGCGAATCGGCAAAGCACGAACAACTACAACGCGTTTAATGCATCGGAAGAGAACTCGTTTGGTCCCGGTCGGTCTTTAAGGAGCACGATTACTGGCCCCCATGCTGGGACACGTGAACTGATACGGACAAGACGATTGCTACACGTTCCCAAAGGAGGTGGTTCTACCGTTTCTTCACCGGATGCCGTTAATGGAACTCAGCACGCTTTTACGCGAGCAAAAGGATCGCGAAACGTGTTACGTAACTCCAATGCTCGGTAAAAGTGGGTCATTCTCATAAGGGAAGATTTCGAACCTCAAAAACGATTTCATTGATACATTGCAATTTTATCGACGTCGAATCGATCATCCGGGAGCTTCCTGATAGGTTCAAGCACGACGGGTATGCGTCGAGGATAGAACTTGTCGAGTTTAAAGAATTCTTAAAATTACTGTATTTACTCAGTGTAAAGTACTAACTATTTTTCGAAACGTTTCTTTGGTAGATTGTGTTCAAACTTAAGGGATACATCCTTTAGTATTTCGGAGTTGACCGTGGATTAAGTGAGTGGCAGGGACGAGAACAGACGATTAGACTATCGCCTAGGCTTATAGTTCAGCTAACGAGTTTTGGTACTGTTTAACATAGGTAAGACTACGAAAGGATGATGAGGACTACGTTAAACTAACTCCAGGAACTTGCTTGCCTTGTTGAGCTTACGATGTCCCTTGGAAGACAGTTGTATCGATTTCTATGGTCATCGAATGACTCTTGGAACGTTGCAATCGCGTCCCATGATGCTTGAGTTGCCAGTAATGTTAATGTTATTGTGTCCGCCAGTTAGATAGCGGATAAAATTCGCACGCAAGACACGTAGCACGGTTACGTGTGTTACGAGGCGGAACAGTAGGTAATTAAACGGAAACAAGCTTCAGCAGTATCATAGTTCGATGTATGATGCAAAAGCACACACATTGGTGTTGTTTCGGACGTTCTTATTAACACGTTACTGACCATCGACGAGCTCGTTTGTGTTTAATAGTCCGTAGAGAAAAGCGTGTCAATTCTAACTCGTGTTCTGTCTTCGTCCTAAGATATTTATAATTTATTTATTTTGATAATTAATAGCTTGAAACATACAAATACATTAAAAAAGAAAATTTCACTAAAAAGTACAAAGTCTGTTTCTCTAAAAGAAAGGGTTCGGTGTTTGAAAAACATATTTATAGCCTCGGGGCACTGGTACACCGATAATAGTTAACGAAATTTCATCGATCTTTGCGTAGTTTTTTTGACAGTGGGTAACTACAAAAAAAAAATTGTAGCCATGGACAGTAACGTGATTGACTTTTGTAGGCACTGATAACATCGTTACCGTGCACCACCAACCGATGCATTTGATTGGCTTATCTGTGTATTCTCTTTCTCTAAATTCATGATTGATTGATAGGCCAAAGGCCAGCAGGAAATTGGTGATTATTTGAATAGGTTTTTTTTCAGTATATTAAAACACGCTTTTAAACGCCTCACGAGACATACCTAGGATCTATAATTCTCTTTTCTTCAACATTAATATGATTTTTGAATAAATAAAAAAAAGAAATACTAATTTATAAGCAATTTATAGCAGTGCACGTAAAATGAAGAGTTCTAATTTGTCTTAATGCAATCCGTAACTGTTCGCCATGTTTGACGGAGTAAACTATTTTACTCAAAGTTTTATTTCGACTACCATAGTCGAGAAACAAGTATTTTAAATGGATAAAGGTATGTAAATATTTAAAGAAATCAATTGCAAATGTTACCAGACGAGATTCCATTAAGACATCGGATAAGGATGTAGGATCAGAATGATGGTTGTCCGGCACATAATGCACCCATCGCACGCAATGTACCGAACAGAGTATTTCCCGATGGATTCGACGGGGTGGGTAAGTTTGCTGGCTGGCTCGATCGCTAGATCTTACACAACGTTATTTTTTTTTCCTGGAAACGCTTAAGAAGTCAAGTTTATCATGATATCCCAACAATGTCGGAAGACACGCGAGAAATAAGACGGTTAGTACGTACTACCGTCGCTTCGGAATTTATTGGAACTCGACTGATGTGTAAATCGTTCGTTCGTTCGCGTGTATTTAAAATACGCGTGAACCCAATTTTAGACGACTCTGGTGTATAAATAACTAGTGTATAAATAGCAGGAATTATATTTGTCTTAAGATAGTCCAGTTTGTCGTTCGTTGAAAAGTCTAACGGCGTCGAACTGCAAGATCTTGGCGACGAATCTTATCATATGATAAATTTTAATAATTTCGACGTGTTGAGCAATTATCTATATCTTTGTAAAGCGCTTCTGAATATAACTGTCACGTTGATTCGACCAAGTAAGTAACAAAATATTGTGGCGCCACTTCCCGTACTCGTCACCAGAGGGCTACGCTCTCGTCTCTCTCGCAAGCGCTCGACTGACCCCTCTGTTCAGGGCTTGCTAGGAGAGCCTTCCTCTACCTATCAAAGCGCGCCACAATGTTGTGATAATTGAAAGTTGTATCTTTCATATTGGAAAAGCTTCAACGTATACACATTCTAATTAAGAAACTATGCAAAGAGGCTGCATCGAGAGGCGGCATGCGCCCTTCGGGTCGCAGGTTCCCTGATCCCTGGATTAGAGCAACTCTCCGTTCGAAGCGAGAAAATCGAGACCGCCAATGCGACAGGAAAGTGGGGTAAGTAGCGATTTTTCCTCCATACGCGCAACCCCGGTTTCCACGTTATACAATGCAACGCCATAAAAATTCATCCGACCGTCGGGACCGTCGTTCCCCCCTCTGTTCGCGGATCCATATTTACGCGAGGCGTGTATATCTCGCCGCTAATCCGAGGTTGCGTCGTTAGCCAGGGGTTAGTTCTACACGGTTCCACGCATCGTATGCAACCCCCTACACGCCCCCCTCTCTGAAGAGGGGTCGACGGGGCGACGACGTGTTCCTTACCTAGGAGATCATGCATATTTACGTCGCGGTGCGGAACATCGACGGCTGTTTCGCGAGGAATGACTCAGAAGCTCTGCGCCCCTGCGACGTTGAACGCGGGCGTACAACGTCGGTGGCGTCGCGGTGGTGGGAAAAGATGGGGTGGGTTTGAGGGGGAGGGGGGGAGGAGGTTGGGTGGCCAAAGGGGGTGGAACGCGTGCTGGTTCTCTGGCGTGCATTGCGCAGGACGTTGGGCGCCTTGGCGTCGCGACCAACCCCGAGCGATTCGGTCGTTGTTTGCTTGCTCCACATCGTGAACGCTCGGCCGTCGCGGTAACACAGCATCGTGGACGGTGCGTCGTTTCATGAAAAAGGTTCGTGGGCCTCGTGCACCGCGTACAAGGTGGACGGAGGCGAGTTACGCTGCGCTAGAGCGGGCAACGATCGAGTAAATCGATTTGGACGGCCGAGTAAACCCGTGATAGTTCGCGATCGAGCGACCGGAAGGCGAAGGCGCGATATAGAGCCGCCGCGTACGCGGTGTGGTACCCCCGATCTGTTCCCATGAGTCCGAACCTATCGTTCACGGACGAGCAGTGAGAGGGTGGGGGGTGGTGGTGGTTGCGGCAGAGCAGCTCGATCGTGTCGTTCCCGTGAACCCTTCCCTTCTGCCTCTTCCACCCTCGAGTTTACCTCGATATCGGCGTGCCAGAGGACGAAGAGAACGCGGGACGCGAGGCTGAAGGTGGTGCCTCTTTGCGGACCTTCGTTTTGTTTCGTCTGCGTGAACGGTGTCGGGGAACGTGCGGAAATATGCGCGTGATATCGATCACGCGGCCTGATCGCGCGGATATGTGATACCGAAAACGGTTACGGCAGGCTTCGACCTGCGTGCAGGTGCTCGACGGTGCGTACGACGTATGCGTATAGAGGGGTGCCGAGGGAGAGAAAAAGAAGGGTGCGCGAGAAGTGCCGCGTGTCAGGACCAATCGTGAAGATGCACGCCACCGACGCCGTCGTCTCGACGGCGTCCCTGCCGTCATCCACGTCGTCCGTCCGTGTCTCGAGGAAACCCAACTCCGTCGCCAGACTCCTCTGCACGGTATTCGTGTCCTGGTGGATCATTCAGGATCAGCTGGCGCTGGGATTCACCGATCCACCGGAACTGACCACGATCGAGGGTGAGTTCCCCTAATCTTGACCACATCTCTGCTATTGCATCAGCTGCGCCTATGCTCAACGGAATTTCCATAATTCCACGCTACATACAAAATAGACACGTTATAATCAGAAAATTTACACTAGCTTGATTATAAAGACGCGAAGCGTACGTTTGTGCATAACATGAATTTTTTTAAATAATTCCATTTAGTATACTGCTTCATTTACGGTACAGAAATGAAATCTTTTACGGCTTGATAGCGTACATCATTTCCTCTGATAGCTTCAAAAATTCTGTTAGTCATACTGTTAATTAAGTTCTGTAAGGTCGATAGCTCTATATTATCCTACGCTTGTCGTATACTATTGTTAAGCTCTGTTACTGTAGCGTATGCATTATCGTATACTTTACGAGTTAATATGCCCCAGAGGTTCTCAATCGAGTTCGGATCCGTGGGGCGGGCTAGCCACTGCATTAATTATTGTTAATTTCAAACCATTGTTTAGTCTTCTAGATGATCTAAATAGTCTTCTGAATTCATTCTCGTTGATATCACTTGAAAGCAGCCAAATTATGGCACTCCCACCACCAACATTTTTACTCGTAGCAACATCTCCTCTTTTTTTTTTTAAATCGTGCTAATAAAACTTGAAACCGTCTGTGTGACCTACCGGCAGGTCACACGGGCAGCCAACGTGTCAGCGGAAAGACACGACCGTTCGCGTAACATAGCACGCACCTTTTTGAAATCGATTCTTCCCTTTTTCAGGTAAAATAACATAAACCAAATTTAGTGATTTTACTTGCATTAACAGCTTACGAACGAAAAATGAAACGACTTACAATGTTCAAGATCATCGATGTTAATCCTTTTATTGCCGACATTGTAATAAACGTACACGTATTATTAGAGCTACATCGTAATTCGTTAGAGTCGACCAACGATAAAAGAATGATATAAACGGGTTTTTGGACGACGTTTAGCCTGCAACCCCGTCGCCTTTTTGGCCGGTCGATATCGAACGAATATTTTCTCACGTTTTCCATTTTTGCACACCTTCCCGGGGCAATGAAACTCGCATGCTCGATGGACGAGCAGGCTTTTTTATTTACGGTCGACCCATATACATTTTACGTCCCTTTGAACCGCGTCGCTGATCCGATAATCCCTGATGCGTCTTGATAAAATTCCAACGAGCCGGAACAGCTGTTTTCGGCAAAAACAACGAGGCCTCTCGCGCGTATTCGCGTTAACAGAGTTCGCGAAAGTCCTTTCGATCGATGTCCGCGTAAACGCGTGGACAATGCGTTTGACGTTTCGACGGCTCCTTTCGTCGATGAGAACTTCATCGATTCCCGTTTGGATGAAAACGTTGAAGCGTGTTTGTTCGTATCGCGGAGAGCAAGGTAGATCGGTCACGAGTTGATTGTATTTTAATATTGACTCGTGGTCCATGTCGACGTCGGGTAAACGTTATTTCGAATAACGAATAAATTTCAATACTGTACTGTTAATCAGTCGAAGCTTTAAATACCGATCACCATCATTTTGCTGCCAAAAGTTCATTTATTCTCTAAATATGTCAGCAACGTGCCAAACTCTTACGAATACTGCGCATCGTTAGCGTGAAATAGCGCGCGTAAACAAACTTGTGTACTCGCTTTAAAAACGGAAATATTGGAACGCTGACCGAGTTACGAACGAAATTCGCGCAAGAACAGTGCGCTTTCCTTGGTTTTGCTTCGTCGCGTATACAACAAATCCGTATCTCGGAGTACTGAGACTTATTAAAGATTTATTCGAATAACGCCCAACATTGATCCATACTGCCGTAAGTATGGCTAAACAGGATAAACGCGAGTTACACTCGTACGAGGGTCATCCAATAAATAGATAAACGACTGTTGTTTAATACGTTCGTTACCGTTGCATATAGTATCTGAAAGTTTACAAGCAGTCACAGTTTTTAACGAAAGTACACTGGCGATTTGCAAATTAACAATGTCTCTGATGTTTTGACGTTTTGATTGTAAAATTCGGTTATCGGAGTTCCAAGAATTTCGAGGACTTGATGCCTCTTCACGATTCGCGACTTCAATCGGCCGTTGAAGAGCGTCGGTTTATTTCCCCTTTCCAACTTTGTGTTCTCATTTGCGTCCTTATTTCCTGGGCGAATAAGCTCCTCTTTCCTCTTTCGAATCGTTAAATCCAAGCGGACTGTCCCGGCAATATCTGAGCATTCCCGAAGTTCCTTCAGGATTCGTCGATCCCGCGTTAATCTTTTAATTCCCCCGTGCTACGGATACTGGCCCGGAACATTTTAACCGGAAATTTAGTATGGCCATTTCCGGCCTATGTTCCCAGCGAATTGGCAATACGTTTGCGTCGGCTGTTCCTTCAGGAAAACAGCTTGAGCACTACGTCTTTTGTTCTAATATTGAACTTAGTGTTTGACAGGCAAAAGAATGTTTACTGCTTCTTTCTTGGTCCTTTGAAAACGATAAATTATTTACGTATTTGTAGATCGTAATAAATGTTTAATAATCGTATATCTTATTTAATTTGCCAGGAATGGAATTTTGCACCACTTTTTAGCCACGCGTATTTCATTCGTTTCAAACCAGTTAAGACACATAAAAGAGATAGTAATTTGATGTTGCACTGGGAAATCGAAGAATGGTTTCCCTTTGTCGGGGATTCGTGGGAAAGTGAACTTTGCGAAACATCGGTCTAAACAATTGAATTGTCAGCAGAGTCAGTGTTGGCACACCTCGAGATCGAGGGAAACGGCGACGAGTTCCAGACACTGGGAAAACATTTTCGGGAGGGGGCGAATAAACGCAACGAATGCAACCCGAGGATCGCGTTATTTGCTCCGTCTGATGGCTCTATTCGATGCGCCAATCACGATACTAAGAAGGTTATATCGATCGTAGGAACCGAAGCACTTTGTCTTCGTGACTATTATTCCCAGTTTTTTTTTTCGTAATGGACAATTTATATCGATTAAAAGCCTTTGGAAGCTTCTCGAAGAAACTTGAGACTCTATTGATGCATATTTTCATCGGAAACGAATGAAAGGATCGCGTTCTTTTATTTTCTACGAAAAGGTATTATAGTACTGGACTCGAAAAATATCACCAGCAATTACCAGCAATTTTTACTATTTATTTTATTTTTATTTGATGTATTATACAACTAGGAAAATAAAATAGATAAATACGGCGAATATGAAGGTCAGAGATTTTGGTCGATTTTGAAGCAACGCTCTGCACTATACGCAATTCGAATGATTCGATAGCATTATCCCAAATGCACTTTCAATCAAAATATAGTTTCCTGCGTTCTCGTATTGTACAGTGGTTGCCATTGCAGTTCTGCACGTTTGTATAGCACGGCTGCGGTACATTTACAAATTGTACAAGGATAGGGTTGCAGTTACTGCTGCAGTAAAACGTTCAATTTTATTCACAGCTGCCTAGTTGTGAAGTCAGTGTGTTATCAAGTTCCATGAACATGAGCTTTAATTAAATGCATGTAAATGCATGTAATATTCTGGATATTGAGTGGGGTACCATTTCCATCCATCATTCGTATTAGGAATAATATTTTCTTTTCATTTTTTACTAACCGAAAATAAATAGTTCTGAGTTTTCTTTATAAAATCCGTCATTTGTAATAGAATGAAGCTACTGTTGGAATGAAAGATATTTCTCTATTACGCCTCAAATTCCATGGTGCTTCAGGGGTAAATTAAAAACCAGAAAATGAAGTTTTAGAATATTTCATCACGAAGCTCGCATCTCCTTGCATTATTGTCGGTCGCGGAGGATCGATTTAATCTTCCTGCTCGAGAAAAGCATCGTCGCTGCTGTCATTGTCCTTTGGACGATTCAAAGAATTCGAATGATTTACGATGGCGCTCGAACGTAATTCCTGGTCAAAATTACCGAACAACTTTTCGGTTATTGTTTGGTTTTCTCTAGAGCAGTTATGAAAGGCGCTCTTGTATTTTCGCGTATCATACTGTTGCGAGCTCGAGAGTGGCTTCATGCCAAGTTAGCCCTAAACAAACCCTAAACAAGTTCGTATTGGCTGTTTCCTGAGACACATCGAAGTAGAAGCATCAGGTAGCGAATACATATTTCACATAGCTTCGTGAAACGTTCGCGGTACGAATGATTCGAAAATGAAATTTCATAGGCGAACAAAAAAAAAATCTCATCGACCCCAATTGCACGAGTCTACAATGGATGTCCTACATAACATTATCATTCGAAATGTCTCCTTTGTTTTTCGAATTACAAAGTAGAGCGTCCTATAAACATTGCACGGGTTTCGAGCGAATGTCTCGCGATAAACTCCTCGACAAAGGGAGTTCTTTTCGTTGCTTTTGAACAAACTGACGCGATAACGCTTTTATGTTACAAAGTTAAACATCTTTTTAGTCGATTTCGAATTTAGAAATAGAAATAGAGATCTCGAGAGTTATAGTATCTCTTTTTTAAATTAAAGATATCGAATACTAACAGATAAATGGATCAAGCTATGCTTAGACAGCAGTAATTGAGTTGTGTCTCGTACTTGTCACCAGAGGGCTACGCTCTTGCCTTTCTCGCAAGCGCTCGACCGACCCCAATATCTCGTCGTCTAAGGGCCTGCTAGGGGCCTTACTAACGAGCCCACTAGCACTCCTGGCGGATGTAATTACGTAGTATCGAAGTTGAACATTAAAGCAGCCGTCGTGTTCCCTCAGAACCGTCGAATCGTCAGAAAATCCGTGGTATCGACCAACAATTTTGTCGTGCGTTTCGCTTTAGCAACAGCCTAATTACACGCTCGAGGAGAACAGAATATTAATTCCGTCCCGACGCAATTGACCGTGCAAAGGCATTTAACGACGAAGCTCTGGCGAACATTCGACCGGGTAATCGGTAACGATTTCCCGCGCCAATTGAATGCGTTTCAATTTTAATCGTACCGGGGACGTTTAAGCAACGACAAATTGTCCCTCTGATCGTCGAAACGCGAAACAGCTGCGGGGCCTAGAATCGCGCCACGGGGCGCTGTTTTCGTGGCACTCGTGCGTGAGTGGATTACCTTGGTAAGAATCGTCGGCATCGTGCTAACGACTGATCAATACTAAATGATATTATATTGCGAACTATCGCGGTGGTGGCACCCTTGAATTTCTGCGACGCAGTTTGCAGAGGCGGGAACACCATTCACGGGCACGAGGTTGCATTTCGAGCGTTACCGAACAATTAGATGACTCATCCGTACCTTTGCGCATTGTAATCGCAACCGGGGACTTTGTTCGATACCGTCGAAAAGAAAAAAATTATTCGCGCTACTTGGATGACGAAACGTATCTCGTTCACCGTTCCAGCACAAAGCTCTCCGCGTTAATTGCTTACAGGGATTGTTTTTCCTCTATCTTCTCTGGTATTTCGTCTTTTACTCTATTGCACGTAGACACAATGAGTTAAATACTTCTCGATACAATCAACAGTTTCGAAGTTCGATTCGAGCGTAACTGGCTTAGAAAATACTGCGTATTTCAAAACCTTAATTCATTGAGCGAATAGTTGAGTAACTCTGCACTGGATTATAATTTGTAAGCACTCGCGGAAGAATGTAGCTAAACAGGTTCGGATGGGAGAGCCATAATCTAGCTCAGCGTTTCTCAAACTGTGAACTTATAATATAAACAAAACACAATCGGTTGTTTATCAGAGTATCAAACATGATAATAATGTTTACACTCGCTGCATGTGTTTCATCTTATGCGTGAGATATTGCACAGGTCTCGAGTTGTTTTAGAAAAATTCTTTCACGTGCTTCAATAAAAACATATGGTACGCAAATTTTTGAAACAAAGTCGAAAGTGTATTTGATCAAAGTCCGTAAGAAAATCGAGGATACATGCGCTACCGATCAAAGCTATGGATTCGCTCGCTACATTTGCATTTTGCGGATCGAAGTGAAATAGAGCGTGGAACATTCGACTATTTCTCATACTTCGACTCCACGGAGAGACAAACGAAAGAATTCTAAAACTACGGCTTGATCGTCGCCTGATCAAATACTTTGCACACATAAATTCGCGAAGGTTGGACATACTAAAAGACGAAAACGAAACGTGCAAGAAAATAGTCTCGATAACAAAGTCTGTAATAATACGAGGATGATCAAATGCCAGGACTGGAAGATGGGTTCAGGTGTCAAGCAGATTGATTTTTCCTATTTATGTACTCCTAACAGCACGCAATCCTATCAAGGATACTCGACGTCGCCAGGCGCTCCATCTTGCACAAATAAACGATTTCCATAAAATTACTCGAATAAATCACTGTACAGTCGAATTTTTGAATCGTACAAAACTTATCGTGTTATAAAAAGTTCCTACCATCGATGCTTTTTACCGCGTACACGAGTGCATGGAGATTGCAGCTGTCGGTCCATTGTGTTCGAAGACATAATGGCGAAAAGTACGGTCTGGAGCCTGGAGTCGAAAGCTTCGGGAGACATCGCGAGCCAAGGAAAACAAATATGCACGCAGACGAGTAAGCCGTACAACGAGAGGCAGCCGAAGTTGCATCAGGGTAAACAGCTTTTAATTGCAGCAGCGGCAGTTAGTACTCGTTTCCCTGCGCTAAGCAGAGGCCCTATACACGCCTGGGCACAAGAACTCGAGCGGCTGTATTTTAAAACGAGGCGGCCTTAGGGCGTGTTCTAATTACGCGGTAGACGCTTGATAAAAGAGTGGGTGCAACACATGTAATTCTGACGAAAAGGGTGTATCCGTCGTAATTAAGTACCGCGACCTGTTTGTCGCGGGTTCCTTGCCCCAAAATAAATCTCTTATGATCGAGGAACAGAAGCGACGCTCTGTGCAACAAAGGACCGAGAACGTCGACGTGGAAGATAAAAAAGACCGAAATTACGAGGATATCGAGGATACGTGCGACGCCTCCGATGCGCCGACCGAGCAATTACAAGTGTCATTAACACGTCCCCCGACCCTTAGTTAGGGTCGATCAATTTTCTTGATCCCCTGCGATATTTCTCGCACGTAACATTCTTTCTCCCGCTTGTTCGACCAACCTAACATTAAATACCCAACTGTTTGTCAACTGAATCGCGAAATTCGCTCGAACTTTCCAAGAAGAAATGTGTTATTTGCATTTACCTTTGCACGAAAAGTGTTGCTAATAAGAAAAATTCAAAGAAATCCAGGTTATTGATTTTTCCGGCACGTTGAATATCGTCGAAAAAGAGCAAAAAAAACGTGCTCGCTGATACCAGAAATATGCTCCGATTCGAAATCGATACTGTCGGCGCAAAACGCGAAGGGGGCTTACAGAACGCGAATAAACCTCGGGGACTCGTATAAATCAACGATTTGAGTCAACAGGAAACGGTCGACAACAATGGTACGGAAGAAAAAGATGGACGTGCAAACTTTTTGTTAGCTCATTAGGTACCAGTCGTTATCCTGTAAAAGTTTAAACATTGTACGATTTTCAAGGTACATAATTTGTGCCATTTAAAAGAAGCCAACGCGTTGTTTATTATTTAGTTGCAAGAGTTGCAGTAATTTATTGAAATATCATTTCGATTTCGCTATAGGCCGGAATTCTAAGTGGACACGCAGCGTTTTTTCTAAATTCGTGAACGAACCCTGTCGCCCCAGGTGGATTTATTCTCGTTCAAAGGTTTCGTTCTTTCGCAACTATGCCATTACTTATGTTCAAAAGCTGTCCAGCCGAAGTTTGTCTTTTACGGTAAAGTCACGAAGTTGTAAAACGGTCGACAGCTTTCCTATCGTGGAAATAGTGGCTAAAGCAAAAACGTACGCGACGCTTGTCCGGTTAATTGGCATAATGAAACACGGGCTATTTTAATAAGCCAAGTTGCAACATGTACGACTATCTTGTACGCTAAAAACACCGCGGTGAAGAATTAAAAATAGTCAAGTACGATTTGTCGAAAGCTTTTTATTCTAACGCGTTAAACAAAGAGGGTAATTCAATGCACGATTTTGGTGTTCACGCCTGGTTTGTTCGATAAATAATTTCCGTGTTGCCTTTTGCCTCGTTCAATTTTCCCGGCCACGAGATGCAACGTTTTTGTTTGCCGTTCGTTAAAAGGCGAACAGCCGGGAACAACAAGACGCAAAAGACATTGCAGTCTGCACTGCGGACTAACGCGCACCTAACTTTGTCCCGAAGTCGTGACCCATGACCTGCGCTGGCTGCACCTTCTGTTAGACTCGAGCTACTTTTGAATTCGACGCGATAACAAACAACGATGGCCAGGAATTGTTACTACAGAATAATATGAAGTTACACAGTTTCGCGATAGCGGTTGCACAGCTGTCGACGAAATTTTAATGCAACGGTACTGCCAGGGACACGAATATTCGGGGAACACGACCCGAACTACATTTTTCAAGCGTCAGAATATTCGTATTTTTATTTTACGTATTATAGAAACATTAAAAAATAATAATGGTTCTTTACCTAGATAAGAATTTTGCCTATCTCTGCGCAATTGCATTTTATTCTTATAATATAAGGAACATTTACAGAATACTGATAGACGTTTTAATTTAAATATTCGTTGCACAAAGGGTAAAATTTTTACTTCGAACCGGGGGAAATTCAATTAAAGTTTATAAAGGGGGCCGTGGGATAGTCGTAACGTAAATTATATTTGCATTACGAGACACTGCGAATGTTCAGAAATCACTGACGAAGCTTAGCGATAAAAGCAGTTGACGTTCCAATTTAAATATTCATCGGGCAAAAAGTACAATTTTCACTCGCGTTCATTCGACGTTGAATTTCATTTTCGGAAAGTGGATCGACAAATCGACCGAAATGTAAATGCATCTCTTGTTTCTCTTTCGCGTAGCTATTTCGGGCCGAAAATAAAGCGTTCGACGGCTGTGGTTCGTTAAAAACGGTACGCGTAAAATAACAACGATCAGTATTGCTGAAATTTAACCAATTGCGTACTCGTTACGCTTTTCTTTGCTTGGGATATTCGTTCCATAAAAACGTACGAAACGAATACATTTTGAAACGTACGCCCGTATCGTTGGCTTTTATAACACCACTATCGCGAGCGTAGCCAATTTCCACGCTAATTGTATCTGGTTGCGCCATCTATTTTCATTTCCGATCGGTTCGCGTCGTCGAAAGTCAGATTTAACGCGTCCATGAATACGTTACTGGCGGATTGCAAATTTTTTCACTGTTTAAATTTTCTCGAAATCAAAACACGAAACTTAAATCGTAATCGCGCGAAATTTACTTACGACCATGTAATAAACTATAATATCTGACGTTTATAGAAGACCATTAGAAAAACCTATGCAGTTACTCTGATCGAAATTACGTAACTTCGCGTAACAGGAACCCTTACATAACGCGATACTCCCAGTAGAAGACAATCAAGTAATAAATATGAAAAGTATCGTGGCTCTCGGTGAAATTAATTTTCCGAACGCTTAATGTAATCATTTTTTGTCCAAATATAACGGAAACATTTTGTTGGTATTGGAGCAATCTCTCTGTACTTAGGGGATGTTATTAATTACCAGCTGTTACCAGCGGGTTTGCTCGCGTTTTAAGCTTTAAATTTCCCAACAAATTATGTCACGAACGCTTCTGTAGCCAAAGCAGGCACGAGTTAAATAGATATCGCGTATTCGAATAAATTGCAAGAGTTCGAGGAGATACAACGCTCGTTACAACTAAATACCTTGCATTTTGTAAGAAATTGCAACACACGCGCTCGCGAAACTCCGTACTTCTGGTTTCATCATTCTTTCTTGCGCTACGAAGTAACATGTACAAGGCTGTCTCGAAAATATCAAACTTCTTTCGAAAGTGGCGCGCCATATATCATACACCTTTCCCTGGCTGGTACCTGGCCGATTTCGCAATCGATTCCCTTCGTTCGTAGAATTTTTACGCGTTCGTTGTCGTCGTACCGTGACAAACAACGCTAACGATGTTGCGTCGTCGATTTATGACGAACAACACGATCTTCAGGAAAGAAAAAAGAATCCAACAAATCATTTACAAGAGAAATATTTCGTTGCACAATCGCTGACATAGAGGGTGTTCGGCCACCCCTGGGAAAAATTTTAATGGGGGATTCTAGAGGCCAAAATAAGACGAAAATCAAGAATACCAATTTCTTGATGGAGACTTCGTTAAAAAGTTATTGACAATTAAATTCAAAAATTTCAAATCGTTCGAGAAAAATTATTTTCGGTTGCGGGGGTCAATTACAACCATTTTTGGTGAGTAGACATATCCTCGAAATCCTACCCACTTTTGAGAAAAAAATTCGAAAAGGTGTGAAATTTTTCAACGGAAAAAAAAAATTTCGAATCGTTTTGGAAAAATTATTTTCGGTTGCGGGGGTCGATTACAATCATTTTTGGTCATTACACATACCTCCGAAATCCTACTCAGTTTCGAGAAAAAAATTCCTTACCGACAATATAATTTCAGGCCAGAAATCTCTGCCCGAATTTTCATGCGAATCTTTAAAACGTCATAACTTCTGAACGGATTGGACGATTTTAATGTTTAAAAAAGCATACTACGCGTATTTTGATGGAGAATATATACAAATCGCAAAAATATTCGAAAAGTTGGTCCTTGACCTCGCAAAATGGGAAAAACCCCATAAAAATGGTCCAATTTTCAAACAGCCATAACTCCTACAATTGTGAATATATTTTAATGAAACTTTTTTCTGAAGTAGAGCTCATGGGTACCTACAGAAACGTATTAGACAACTTTTCTATTGGGCGTCAAACAAAATTACTAAAAATGAAAAACGAAGTTTTAAGAAAAATCGACAGGGGGTAGGTGCCTAAATTTTTCGACGAGAAAAAAATTTTTCAAATCGTTCTGGAAAAATTATTTTCGATTGCAGGGGTCAATTACAATCATTTTTGGTGAATACATATACCCCCGAAATGCTACTCATTTTTGAGAAAAAAATTCATTACTGAAAATGTAATGTCTGACCATAACTGTCTGGTTACCCTGACAAAAAAAACATTTCAAATCGTTCTGGAAAAATTATTTTCGGTTGGGAGAGTCAATTACAATCATTTTTGGTGAATAGACATACCCCCGAAATCTTGCGCATTTTCGAGAAAAAAATTCAGAAAGGGCGGAACATTAAACCTTAATAACTCTTTAACGAAGCCTCAATCAAAAAATTGATATTCTTGATTTTCGTCTTATTTTGGCCTCTAGAATCCCCCATTAGAATTTTTCCCAGTGGTGGTCGAACACTCTGTGTCTCCAGATATGAACAGTGGTTTATACTTTCCTTGTTCTTTCATTTGCTCTTGTTGGACGTTCAAGATAATATGGTAAACAATACAAACAACTCGTGACGTGTGTAACAGACAAGGGAATTGAGACGAAATGTGTTTCGATGGTAATAGAATTATATTGAAGGAAAGTCTTCTTTCTTCGTCCTGCTCGTAGAAAACGTCCTATTCTTCGAGGCGAGAAACGAAATCGCGCGATGCATATCAAACGACACCGCGAGCCTCCGCATTTTCATTTACGAATCCAGCTCGCGTCACGTTAGTAACAATTGAATCTGATAACGATGCGGACAAAGCAACCTGTAGGGAAGCTAACACGGAGACCGCTGTCTAACGAGCGAATTGTACGCGAGAATGCAATTATCGCGACTCGTTTCTGATCCAAGTCGCGCCTAAAGGAACAGTCGTTTAGCGCGGATCGGCAATAAACGACGCGCGTCATGCATGAAATTAACCCTTTTATTCCCCACGGCAGCCGCGTAGATTCGCCTTTCCATCTGTTAAATGAAATAATAAATTGTCAATCGCAGAACGTTGATTTTCGCGGTCTGTTTGCCGCGGACTGTACTTTTCTCCTCGTTTTTCGCCGCGCGTTGCAACGAAGAAAATAAACGGTTCCTTTGTCAGAGAATTCCGGAAATTCGGACGCAAAAATGTTCTCCTCGAAGCACGCGCGCCGCGTGCAGTAAAAGGAAGTGTCATCGGGGGCGTAGCGCTTTGAAACCACCCTCTGGCCAGGTGGCTTTTTAATACCGTGTCGCGAAAATATTCGTCGAGTGCCGGTTTTCAAAACGGAATCAGACGACCCGAGCTGTCGTAAATTATTCAGAAGACGTCCTCTCGAAGCGTCGAACCGTCCCCCGAAATAATTACATTAATAATTTATATCGTCATCGATCTTGAGCGATAGGTTGATATATTCGACGTGTATCCAAACGAAAGATCCCCGACGAGGTCAGAAAGTGTAATTCTTTATTTAAACGCGCCCATATAGACACGTTCGCAAATGCTCCCGTGAAAAATTAAGATTTCTGTTTCAAAATAGCGAAGATGTGTCGCGATATAAGAACGAGTCGCATTATAGTTTCGCTTGGATTTTTAGTCGGGGACATTTTTGAAATTTGATGATATTTATCGTGCATTTTTAATTTCATTCGACGTATCGGAAATTATTTTTAATATATACGCTTTTATCGACTAGGGTTTCACTGGAAATTAGAGTTATTTTTTTTTATTACGCGAACAGTAACGTGGAAACGAAGCATTTTCGAGGGTATTCGTTTGAAAGCAGTTTTTCACGGAAAAAATATTTTTGCGTGCCCTTTGCAACATGAAGCTAGATTTGAATACTCGCAGCAGAGTGGTACGAGAATTCATTTTAAAAATATTTTTAGCTAAATGTGTATTTCACTCTCGTATGTTTTCTCAGCGAACGAACGCGACTACAAGCTCTTTTATCACGGTTGTACGTCAAAAGGTATATTAAAACAGTTAGTAGGAATAGTTTCCAGGTCAGTTGAAGTCGTGGAACGATACATTGTCCTACGTTTTATGGCAAAAGAAAATTACCATTTTATGTACCATTGTTTCTCGTTTAAAACGAACAGTCTCGATCAATTATTATGAATTATAAGACCGATATCGAATTTCGATTTGTATCGAAGAGGTCATTCTGCGCGATAAAACCGCGAAGATGAGTGTACACCTGCCACCACCGCAATGACCACAACTATCTGTTGCATAAAATTTGCCGCAACTAACCTGTGCCTAATGGGATATTTAAGCAACGAGTGCAAAAATGTACAAAAGCGTCTGGCCAAATAATACGAAAATCAAGAACAATCAATTTGAGTTTAAGCATTTTTTATTTTTTCGAATGACATTTATTTAGACCATATTAAATCTCCCAAGTTCGACGAAATAGTGTAAAGAGAAGGTTCACAAATTTATCGAGGAAACTCTTTTTCCAACTTATAATCGGCAAAGTTAAAAGTAAATTTGTTCACGTTTAAAGTCGTTTGCAAGGAGGATTTACTTACGTCTTTAAGCAATCTTCTCGAGCGACGGAATTGAAACTCGAGAAGATGATTTCGAGCCCGGGAACATTTTGCTTCGACGAGTGCGTAAAATGGCTGGTACGAAGCTGCAAAGCTACGCTTCGGTGACATTCTATTTAGGTAATCGATAATGCCCAGAGTTCGAAATCTCTTTATCCGAGGAAATCCATTAACAGTAATCGAATACCATATACTCTGTAAGGCAATATGGAAGCTCGTTAAAGGAAACCTCTTGGTAAACTTCGTAAACTCGTCGACATTATCTGTGCATCTCTGATCGTCTGGAGGAAATTGTGCTATTTCCAATCGTTTCCTTTAGATCGACGGCACGCACGTTAACGAATTAACGGAATATCGGACGAACGTAAAACAGTTCGAGGCGAACGACAAGTTGTGATTAATGAAACAACAACCAGGCGAAACTTTAAAACATCATAGTCACGCTAAAATAATTTCTCTCCGGCCTCGATTTATCCGGTCTGTCTAATTGTTTTACCATGCTACTTTGTCGTGTCAACTTTCCTCGGTTGTCGAGCGTTTCTTACTGTATTGTGTCCCTTTAAAATTCATAAAATTACCTATTACTGTGACAGAAGAGACGTTCAAAAAAATTTCATTATTCAGCACTTTGTGAAATGTAAAATTGAATAAAAGAGGCTTCCTTGAAGAGAATTCTCTGAAGGAAATGAGTTTAATAAAAAAGCCAGGGAATTTCTTTCCGCATTGATGCAGTTAGACCTTTACCATTACCCACCCCACTCGTGGCATAATTAATAAAGCCATCTTAATTAGTTAAAGAAATTTATCGACGTCCCTAAATAGAATTCGAGCGACGCACGATGAAAGCGAGCTATCAAAAACATGAAATCGTACTTAAAAGCATGAATAAGTATTCTTCGGGTATAAATTTCAACGTAGAATCGTATCTGAATGAACTTTACATAATTGATAACTGCATATTAACATTGATGCAGATACGAATATATTATCGTCGAAGGTACACCGATGCCAGGCATGATTAATTCGATATTATTGGCACTAATTGTCAACGCATCGAGGTATATGTCAAGAGTACCGATAACGTATACACGTAAATATATTCAGTCATCGTTTCAGAAGCTCGAGATAAATAGAAAGACAAAGTACACTTAAAAAGAATCGCAAGAATTACGAAAGTTATGAACATTTCGTATCAAAGGAAAACTTTTAACTAAACTTGTTTCGTTCAAGTAGCGTACTTAAAATTCTAGCTCTCTTAGAATACCGTGGACTAACGGAGCGTGCAACTTAAACGTAATTCCGCTGGAAAATATACCAAGAATACGACTTTGCTCGAAAGGTACAATTGCAAGAAGGTAAAAGGTGGAAGTGCGCGAAGAAATGTGCACGAATCTTTAAATCTTTCGCCGCGCGACAAAGTTAAATTTAGCATGCTGAATTTCGCGTATTATGAAACAGCGTGGAAATCAATTTCATCCGTTATTTTAATCTTTTCTTACATTTCGAACGTACACACTAACTGCATAATATGTATCGTCTACATTCTAATAGAGAAACAATTTTCCTCTTGTGTTTATTTATTATGAATATACTATTTTACTGTTGTACGTAAGAATTAAATGGTGTCTTGTCTAACTAGTTATCGTAACTAATCTATGTGAACAATTTGAACGTGAGTATTGACCTTTGTTGACGAAAACTTGTTTTCCGACGAAGTAGGGGAAACTTTTTGGGGAGAAAGAATCGGTTGGCGTAAAATTCCAGGAACGGATACGGCTATAAATTAAACGTCGACAGGGAATGGCGGTTTATGACCTGACCTGCAACGAGTTCGGAGCGTGTGCGTTGGTATTAAAGATTTGTAATGCACCAACGTGGACACTCTGCATCGAGAAAATGAATCGAAAATATAAAATTCTTCCACGAGGGTTAAGCGTAAGAATCGCTCTTGAAGACATACTTCCGAATCGGTGGACAGGACGCGAGGGGCCAATTTAACGGTCGGTTTCGTTCCCCGGATTTAACACCGGTCGATGTTTTCCTCTAGAGTGCACTAAAAGATATTGTGTGCAAAGAATGACCAACGACACTGGGAAAATATGAGGCTGAGGATCGTTGCAGCGTGCGCTGGAATCAATCCAGAAATTATAAAACGTGCACGTGACGCAGCGGTACGAATACTGCGACGGTCATCGTTTCGAGCATCCATTATAACGTAAAAATCGTTACTCCGTTATTTCCACGACCTCGAGTGACCTTAAATGACCTTGCATATAAGAGGTCGTTGAAATCGTCTAAATAGCTGTTACCGCGCTATCGACGGAAACGAGTGGGACTTCTACTCGAAAACAATATAATTGTAATATAATTGGTTATTCAGTATAAAAGGTACTTGAGGTCCGTGAAAAATGGATCAATGAAACTTGCCAGTGTAAAAGGCGTTTTCAATTTTTTCCGTGCTCTTTGCGCCGTTAATTATTTTTAAAATGTGATCTCACGAATAAAAATAAAACGGCTAGCGTCAGATTGTTCTTCAAAGTTCCGTGGCTGTTATTGAAAAACTTTGCACTTTCCTTTCTTGTAGGTCAGAAAGTAAAACTTTCGCGAGCGAAAGAGCACGGTTGGGTCCGCGTAGGGGTTGTTTCTCGTCGAGTGGAGGGTGCGTGCCGTGACGGTGACACAGCGATACCTATCGTCCTCACGCAATGTTACAAACGGCCAATACTTTTTACTATTACCGTTATTATGCGACTTTTCGCACGAGTTGCCGGGGGCGACTGACTGTGTGCACCAATTCCACGTCGATCGGGGTTAAACTATCAGGAGGGGGAGGGAAATCGATCTTTATGGAAGTCACCGTCGTTGAGCACGACACCTCGTTTCCACGTGGTCGTAAAAATAAACTCGAACCGACTGCTTAATAAGTTTACAAGATTAATACAGGCTCCGTATCGAGGATCTGTAAATCAACACTGGCGATAGTCGGTGATTCGAGGGTGAATTTCCTTTTCTTTCCTGCGAAAACGAGCTCAAATTACAGAGGTTCGTGACCCTTTCGCGTTGCAAATCTGATTTTTTCCTTAGATATTGAAATACTAAATTTAAAATAATAAAGCTCGGTTAGGCGCAACTGGGCAGCGAATTTTATGCGCTCGCGGCGCTCACGTACAGTTAAAACGTACGTAAGACTTATGTACGAAAGTTTTTTTAGACTGGGATGATCGTGTTTAAAATTAACGTCTCAATTTGCATTAATGTTCTTGTCTCTGGAGAAAATGGATTACACGAGGTGTGTACGGCTTCAAAGGCGATGTTAGAATGAAACCTTTCTGAGTGGACGTGTTTCGGAGATTTAAATTGAAACATACGTATGCATTTTATAGAAGAATCGTATCGTGAATTGTACCACCGCTTATAAAATAAAATAATTATCGAAGCAACGCTTGAAATGGCGTTTATGAATAGAATTTTATTTAACGACAATATGATAATAGTATCACGGTTGAATTATTAAAGAGATAATATAAAAATAGAGTATATCGAGTGAGATTTTGCGCAAACTGATCGTTTAACTTTTGATACGACACACACGCGGACAAGAAAAATATCTTTCCCGGATTTCCAATCCCATAGAGAGAAAAGAATCGGGGACATAGACTTATCTTTCTAGTCATGAAATATGCATACATATACATATACAGGCATAGATGCTTCGAGATCGTCCGATAACTTTATTCGATACCTATCTAAAGCTCAAAGCGAGACTTTATTAACTTCATTCACGCGAGTTTGCAAGCTATTTCTCAAAATCCAAATTACCGTTCCATTATAACGTCTATTAGCTAGCATCGGGTGTAAAGCGAATCTTACCATTGCATACATTAGTTTAAAAATATTTCTGTGTATCACTTAACATTTTCATAATCTTTTAAAAGCCAGTTATTAATAACTTCGATTCCCCAAAGAGCAATGGCGCGCGACAACTGAACTCTAAATTCACGCGAAGCGTTCTCTCTTTTCGAAATATCCGCCCACCGACGGCTGCGTGTGATTTATGGTTCCTCGGGGTAGATAAAATTCCACGAATAGAAAGATCACCGAGTGCTCAGCATCTGACCATTCGCTGCCTATAACAATAAATTCCCACGCGCTAAATGCTGAAGAAAGGCGAACGTATTTACGTCCTCTTTATTACAAACTTATACCGTATAATTTTCGCGAGGTTCACTTATCTTTCCGAGAATAGCTTTACGAATTATAATTTTTACAAGTTTTAAACACTCGATAGGAAATTATCGCGTAATACGCGACCACGTAGAAATTGCAAGCTTAACTTAGGAAAGACAAATGGGTCAGATAACATGGTCGTTAAGAGCCTGTACATTAGAGTGTCCCAGAAAATATTGTGCATTTCAAAACCTTAATGTATTAACTGGCAAACGCAACAAAACATAATTTCAACTATGATGATTTATGGTCATTCGACGTCGTACCGAGAGTATTGCATTTCTTTGCGATCCCGTGCTCGGTCTTTGAGTGCAAAGAATCTACGTACATCCACGTTTAATATTGTCATCGTTATTGGATCATCTCCCGGTAAAAAGGTGGATTAAACATCCGACGAATTACAGTTTTTGTAATGGAATTTCACTCCACACTTGTTGATATTCCCCCTCTTTCGCCTTTAATTCGAATGTTCTTGGTGATCGGTAACGCAACAAATTGAGGGTGCTAATATAATTGCGTTACCCTATTGATTTCGCGATGTGTGTAAGCGATATTACGAACGCCATGTAATAGTATCGATATTAAGGTATCGACACGACGATATACCAACATAATGATATCAATTTAGTTGGTAAAGGCCGTTAACAAAATTGGAATGAGTATCTCGATACATCGATGTGCCAGTATCGATATAACAATGTCGACGCATCGATGTACCAGTACCGATACGACCATGCCACTGCGTCGACGTGACGGTATCGATACGCTGATATCGATCTATCGATATGACAGCGTCAATGCAGCGATACGGTGCTCAAATTTCAATAGAATTGTCCCGGCTAAATTTCAATGATCCACCCCGTCGCTCTCCCACAACTTACTGTCTCGAGACAATCGTAAACCAATTCTACGGTCACGAGTGTGACGAACAGCGTCAGTTGAGTTTGAACGCTACGTGACGGTACCAATGGATTCTTGAGGGTAATCAATAAATCATCCAAGAAGAAATCGTCTCTGAGATAATTCACTAATTTCTGTCTTTGCTAATTTCACGAATTCCATCGAATAGCTTTGCAGACACATTTTCGAGGGCGTAAACTTTAAGAAAATGTACATTAAAGAAACGAAATAGATTTTTGTTCACCCGAATTTGTAGAAGACAAAATTACAAACTTGGTACGCACATTTTTGACGAGCGTTTGGTCAAGTTTCGGGTGGCCTGACAGACACCTGACTTACTACCCCTGTTGAGCCGACCCTGCCCAAAGGTGGTTGCCAGCTTCAGACTGCAGCAGGCGTGGGACGACTCGCACGTGAGAGCGTTGGCAGTTTGCCACAGCAAAGTGACCCACTTTCGACGCGTAGATTGACCCAAGTGTCGCCATTTTTACTGGGAGTTACCGGAGTAGTTCTTGCTGCACGGCTGCCGGTGTGCGATCCTTTCTTTTTTCAGGTCGCCAGCAAGGAGGACAGATCGTTAACTGACCACGCAATTATGCGCGAACAGCTAGTTTCTTTGAGGTTCGAGCCTCCAAGTTTGCACGGCGGCCGTTTTGTGCAACGCTTTCAAAGGGGAAATTGCAACCTGCGTTCCCAGCCACCGCCTGGGCCTTTCGATTAAAGACTGTTTCGTAGGGGAGCGCCCGTATTTTTCGTTCCACCGGTGCTAATCGTCGGAAAAGTTGACGACCCTAACTTAAAGGGACGACTCTCGTTCAGAATCTTAACAAAAATTGTGTTTCCTTTACGATTCCTGAGTATCACATACAGAGAAAGTGTACATTTTTCGTCGTTTGGACTTGACCCACTTTATCGCAAAATAGAAGAATTATTAGCAATTCCAATAGGACAACGAACTCGACTGCACAGCAGAATATATCAACTTGGCTCGCAAATAGTATCGGAGTCTTAATTTGCCCCTAAAAATAAACCTTTACAACCACCTAACTGTTGGCTGCCATGTCACTCGTGTATGGGTGACAGAAGTTTTCGCTAACAAGGGGAGAATACGAATAGGACGAGCGCTTTTTGGACGGAAACGGGCTTAAAATGTAGGACACGATGAATTGAAACAGATTCTAAATCTGTTTTTATAAAAAATAGCGCTAAACGTTATAGAGTGCACACTAGTGCACATTATACGAAGAGTACTTTAATTTCGTGTTTAATCGAGTTTGAAATCGTCCAAAAAGAGGGTCAGGTGTACAAGACGAGTCCGAGAAAATGAATTTTGAAAATTTTCAGAGTACACTTGTAGAGTTAGTTCTTTATTTAGCGCCACTTCTGTTGGTGTTTGCAAACATTGATTATAGTATGACGTTATTCGTTTTCCATTGATCCAAGACTTACGTCAACAACGTTAGTTATTGATCAGACTTTCCAACTGTTAATTTGTGTTGCGTTATCGGTATATCAAGGTGGTCCGATTACATTTTTGATTTACCGTGGAAAATCAGTGACCCACTGTACGAATTAAATTTCCTTTACAATGTAATAAATAAATGTTTCATTTTAATTATTTACATTCCATGACTTTTGCCTCGCGTTGCCGACGTGAAAAGCAAAATTACCAGTATTCTGTCGACGTACTAAACAAATGAGTGTCTATTGATCGAACTGCAAATCGTCTGTAAATTAGTCATGGCTCTGCTTACGAAATTATCCACAATAGAGTTGGCTTTCACTGAAAGAGCCGTGAAGAGACCAAGAAGCGAAGCGTGCATTTGTGATTCGTTGCACCGGTCGAAAACATTTTTCCCCCTCCCGGAGGACATAAAGAAGCTTGTGCAACGAACGAAAGCAAATAGACCGCGTTTAAAAGTATTAATGTAGGCTCTGTATCTGCGTCGAAATATCTTGTAGCTGCATTGCGGGTAATTATTGACTTATCCGTCGTTGCAGTGTGTGCGGATATTTATACCATGTAGTACAACTGAATGTTTAATCTCTCGATTCATGTTTAGTTTAATCTCTCATTTCATATTCGGTATTGATTTAGTATCAATGTCAGGCAATAAAAGAATGTAGTGGTTCGACCCTGGAACGCGGAAGTGGATGATGCAGAAGTCGAAACTCATAAAGACTGCATACGAAATGGCCGAACGTAGAAGTCACGACGCTATCAGCGTGTCACTGATATCTCATACTAGCAGAGAGGTGCGTGCAAACTACTTCTGCGATATCATCGAGACGCCGCGACGGCGACGCCGTCGGGTTCGACGCATGCATGGGATTGTATTTAATAACACGTTCAGAAATGGTGATTTTATTGTACATTAGTCGATTAGTAATATTTTCGAGGGGGTAAAATCGAAGATATTGTTTCACTAAGGCACCGAGCAGACCTTGTCTTAATCGCTTAATTAATTACATCTCAAGATCTATTAGACAAATATTAGTTCAAAGCAAGTTACTTCTCTCGTACTATATAATAAAAGAAGCTTACGATTTTCATTTTGAGAAAGGATATCGGAGTCGCGGACCCAAACACGATCGAACCGAATTGCACCGAATTTCGTAATTTGAACGGTATTGATTTTCATCGAACAGAAGTTTGTCCCGGGATAGAAATAGGCATGCGGAATCGTGACTCGCAGAATGATGGCAAATTGTAGCTTCCTTGAAGTATTCGTTAAACGAGATAGATTTGGGCAATTAGCAACTGCGGATGGCAGGTCGAATCAATATTCCTGTTCGTGTCGTTTGCTTGCTGTGAGAAGCTATAAAGAATGCTCCTGAGCGATGCTCGCAACGTACAACGACGGAAACGTTTCTAAACATTCGATTCTCTCGTTGAACTTTAAATAATTGCGGCCCTAAAGGTATTATTAGCGAGCCGTTTAATGACAGGCGACATTGGGTCTCTCACGTGTTGCAAAGTAATTTGGAAAACATCTGCTGATAGCTTGCAGGGACTGCAGGAAAGTATTTAAGGCTTGATCGTCAGTCGCCACGAGCTTTCTACGATCGGTAGGCAATAAACTATGCTCCGACACGATACCGTTAATAATATTTTAAAGTCGATTCCCCACGAAGAGAGAATTTGGACGAAACTTCCACTACCGAAAAGAGCTTAAAAATATCTTCGAGTTACGAACTCTTCTGATTTTTCGGGGCAAAGGGAGCTTTCCGTGCTGGCGACCTCCTTCGTTGCTAACACGGGAGGACGTGACCCGTAACCATCCGAGATTTTCCGAACACTGCGGTACTTCCCATTCATTCCACTAAGCGAAATAAGACCGTCTCCGTTGCGGCAAAGTAGAATAGGACAGGCCGAGGGCGGACGGTATTGCACTTGCACGGAAACTATTTAAGTAGAGGTATCTTAAGTGCTCGACCGTTCGGGAAATAACCATTTTGGGGAATTTATTCCAGGCAGGTGACACGATAAATAGAATTTCCATCAAAAGGTGATTCGAACCAAGTGATTTCGTTTCGCGAGTCAATTTTTCAAAATTATCTGGATTTCGAGACTCGCGACATTGATGAAACACAGATAATACGGTTCGAGAGAGCCACGAACAAGGCTGTACTTTCAGAAAGCACGTATCAAAGAGCCCTGGCAATTTCTCTCTGGCCTTATTAGATCCTCATCGACTTATCAAACCTTCGCGTGGTCCTACAATGCGTGTACCTTCTATGAGGATAGAATATTGTCCTGTACCCTTAAATCCGGATGAAATTCTCCTTTTACGAACGTGTACCCTAAACGTATCACATGAAAGAAACTCCATGCACTGCCTGGTTCGACAAAAAGAATAACATCGTGACGAAGTATCTAGGAATTTATTTATTTGTGCATTTCTCTCACGTTCTGCGAGCTGGAAAATCGAACTCTATCTTCGGTGAAATCGTATCGATCGAGAATGCTTTTGCTTCCGTATTATTCACGGCTTATTTGTTAGCCATATCGCGGAAATATTGTGGAGGGGGTGAAAAATCGATCAGAAAAGAAATTGTCGGACATTTTAACGTGCCTTCATGAGGCTTACAACTACGGACAAATTAATCGAAACTCTCCACGTTTTATAAGGGTCATTCTATAAATAAACGATACGATATTTTGGAACAGAGAGTACATTTAAAAATAATACTAATGGACAAGTTTGTATTTTGAAAACACGGTTAATGGCAAAATCACCGACGACACTCTATCGCGCGAGATCAACGCCATTTTGTTTACTCGCGTCAAATATATACACGAACCATTTCCTTTTGGGGTTCACAGAGTAAACCGCGTAAACTTGTCCACCTATATTATTTTCATTGTCCCTGGAACGACCAACATTTTTTTCGTTGCAACGAATAACAGGCTATAACACTAAATTTTCTATGCAGTTCTTCTTGGTAACTTTTCAAAGTCGCGTTAAACTTGTAATTCTTTTGTTTCTGCCAATTATTCGCAGCTAAAACCTTACGAAGTGTGATTTAAAGAATATTTTCTACAATACGTGTCGAGGTTAAGGTCATCGGGGCTGCTGCTATACCGTATAATTAACAAAATGTTCGCATGATCGTGCCGAATGGGTTCAGGTGTTAAACGCAATGAGGAAATTCATTCATTATGAAAGCGGTGTAAGTCCACGAACTCGAATGTTCCTTGACCCATAACATCGATAAAATCTAAGGACATGATGCAGTTATTACTGTGCACACCACCTGTGTGCTCCGATTATTTCAAAACCGTTCGCAACCGTTAACAAATACGTTAATAACAAATAATAAACACGTACGAATTAACGAGTAATCGCCAAAAAAAAAAAAAGTGAACGAAACATCAAAATTAAATCGAAGCGCGTACGGTATCGATTCGTTTGCGTAGTTTGAAATTTAAAAATAAGCACCCTCGGCCAATGTTCCCCCCAAGTTGAGCGATTACGTGGCCATAAAGCGGCCATTGCGTTTCCTTCGAAGCTGTAAACTGTTTGCTCGCTGCTCGCCTTGGCAGGACGTCGGTTAATGGATTTTAATTTACGAAAGAATACACGAAAGGAACTTAAACGGAGGTTGGGCCAATATAGAACCTAACATTTTTATTGCTCGTGAATAAAATTTGACCGAATCGAGTTCTCGGTGTTTCGATCCGTTTTATTCCCCCCTGGGGATTAATATTCGTCCATGAACGAAGGAATCGAGGCATTCCTGTTATTTTTACGATTCGTTTGGCCGTTTTCGCGTACGGCGGGGCTCGCACAAAACCGTCGGAGCATCTTTCTAAATCGTCGTCGCGGCGCATTCTCGATGAAAGAGGAGCACCGGGTTCGTCCTCCCGGGTCTTGAATACGATCGTATTCGAGTAGGCGGCTATTATGCGCCGACAATGCAGTAATCAAGCTGGGTCTCTCTTTGCCTCGCAAAAAAGGATTGCTTCCTTGACTTTGCCAACGGGCGTCGCGGCGTCTTCGTAGCGTCAACCTGCCCCTTAAAATTCTTTAACGCCTCGACGGTCTGTTGAACTTTCGAGCGGACGCTCAGAAGGCGTTAATTACACGACGGGGAAAAAATGAAGTGCCGTAATTATGACGTTTTCGCGCTACGACCGGGACGGTCTCGATCGGGCGAAACTTACGATTTACGCCATTGTTACGCCTAAGCCACTGGCATTCAAACTGACGAGGGGGTCTTACAGTCGTGGACATTTGGAACGATATCAGGCGTAAGTTATAGTATACATCTAGTATCAAAAACCACTAATAGGTTTCTTCGCAACGAGTCCCTATTTTCGAGATATTTTGATTTGAAGTTTGGTATACGCGTAGTAAAAGAATTGAATGTACTTTATAGATGTGGGTAAGTCAGCAGAGCGATTAGCCACGAAGCTTTCTGGTACGTATATTGCAAGTACTCTACCGTGATGTTAATCATTATATGTATAATATGGCATTATTAGAAGTAAGGAAGACAAATATGTTACCTAGTTATATATTTTTATAACAACTGTTATTTCTGTAATTAAACGATCTTAAGAAGTACTGAGATGTTCGAATCCCCGCCAAGTTATTTTTTTTCTTTCATTATTTTCAAATGCAACGATATATTTTATTTACTATGTATACAGGGGTTCGGCCACCTCTGGGAAAAATTTTAATGGGAGATTCTAGAGGCCAAAATAAGACGAAAATCAAGAATATCAATTTCTTGACTGAGGCTTCGCTAAAAAGTTATTAACAATTAAATTCAAAAATTTCAAATCGTTCTGGAAAAATTATTTTCGGTTGCGGGGATCAATTACAATCATTTTTGGTCATTAGACATATCCCCGAAATCCTACGCATTCTCGAGAAAAAAATTCATTACTGAAAATATAATGTCTGACCATAACTGTCTGTTACCCTGAAAATTGAAAAGTTTCAAATCAGTCTGGAAAAATTATTTTCGGTTGCGGGGGTCAAATACAATAATTTTTGGTGAATAGCCATATCCCCGAAATCCTGCGCATTTTCGAGAAAAAAATTCAGAAAAGGCGGAACTTCAAACGTTAATAACTTTTTAACGAAGTCTCCATCAACAAATTGATATTCTTGATTTTCGTCTTGTTTTGGCCTCTAGAATCCCCCATTAAAATTTTTCCCAGGGGTGACCGAACACCCTGTATATGACGTAAATATTGAAACAAAAAATCCTCCAATTTTTAATACAAAAAAACAATAATGAGTATAGTAGTAAAATAGCATTATGCATAGCAATATCAAGGATTTTACTAATAAAGTTTGCACCAATTCGCGAGAGTATTAACGTTCATGAACATCGTCGCGGAGCGTTTAATGCGTCCGCTAATTATTTTAATTAAACAGAACCGTGTAAAAACGAGGCTCGTGCGCGAAAGCTTTCGCGCGTCCGTTCATAATTAATAGATCGTCGACGCAGGAAAGGTATCCGCGGGGGTGGAATTAGCTTCGTAGCCGAGTGCGAATACCAACGAATGAAGTCGTAAAATGTAAATATACGTAGCACCTGCGCCAGGGACCACGAAACCGGAGCGAAACCCTTCGTCATACATAGGGGGCGAAGGGGTTGGCGCGCGGCGGATGATATATTTGCTTAGACCGTAGGGGTGAATTACGGTCGGGTTGCGGGATGTGTATCCGTCGTGGGCTCGAAAGCGATTTATCGGGTTGAAATTCAATACGCGGCCACGTCGCCCTTGTTTGAACTATTCATATAGACAGAAATTCGGACCTCGTGCGAGATCGAAGCGCGTGACATTATTCTCTCGCTGACTTTCGACCATTTCTTCCTACACGAGTTTCGATATCGACGACGCGAATTCCGTACTCCGTGCAAATTTGCTTCGGTACGCTGAACCGGAGATCTATGTCGCGCAGATCACAGAGACATTTGCTGGAACACGTGTTCCCAAGAAAACGCGATTAATCCTTTTATTTTGGAATTTTACTTTATTTACTCGTGGCTCTGAGCAAATATTTTTGGACTGAAATCGTTGAAATCTATAGTTTATCGCGATTTATTCGCAGTTTCACTGATATGTATTTTGATTACTGTTGCAGACTTGAGCGGAAGGGGGACGAAGAAATTCGGCGACCATTGCGTGGAGGATCGCGAATGCGGTTTCGCGGGATCTTACTGCGAACCGAAAAAGAGCAAATGCGCTTGCAAGGAGGAATTCGAGGCTACGAATCATATCGACAAATGTGGACAGCGTAAGTTAGTATATTTTCGAGCGCGCCGTGGACCAACAGACCTGCTCGACTTATCCGTAATAATTAAAAGTCGACCGGGGAGGATTTCAACGTAATTCAATTGAAATATTCGATATTCATATCGTAAACTGGTGAAAGGGGAAATCCGTCTGATTGCATTAATAAAATGTGTAACGATAAAACCGAGAGGTCGCCTTAGATATTTCGTTTCTGCGTTTCATCCAAGTCACGTCCGAGGAAGAGAACTTTTCCCTTTGCTGCGGCCGACATTTACGATCGGAACGATATGAAACTCGAAGGGTGACTGCTTATAGCTTCTTCTCTAGGAATCCAAACGAGACTCCGTGCTTTTATCGGTCTCGGAAGCGTCGCGAGGAATTAAAAGCAAGAACAGCGAATTCGATGTATCAGATTATGCTTCGAGCGTGACTCTATTGCGTGGAAAATTTGTTACGATCATTGTGTTCGGATTCTATTTAAGTAACACGCAAATTGCCCTCGAGAATTTTATCCAAAATCTAGAATGGATCGACCGAACTGAACCGAAGGAAAGGATCAGCAACGAGTGTTTCTAGAATTCTTAATTGATCGATCGTAACAAGATAGATCGATTCTCGGTGCTCTGGGTTTCTATAAAACGTGGCGTGAATATTATTTGCTGGAAAAGAGGAAATATGACACGAGATCAGGATGCAATTAGTCACGGATTAAAGCTCGATCAGTGTTAAGCCACTCTCCTAATTGCGAGCTGGTGGTCGATATATCGAGGGCAGTGCGGGTAGATAATCAGTCGATTAGGTTCGCCACGCTAACCCTAGACGTCTACCATCGTCCACGGTATTAGCACTGTTAACCTATTTTGTCATAAGTCTCATACCAAGCAAGCTTGGAAATTCGATTATACGAATAATATTCCAAGCGAGAACGTTTCCTTCGTTAAACTCGTTTCGTTTCTACAATTATTATTCCTTCAACGAAATAAACTAATTTTACTCGATCGAGGAGACATTTTCGTTCGTTTCGTGTATTTACACGAACATACTTCAACCTTTCAAATTTAAAATTACTTATAGGAATATAAATCAATTTTTAAAACTCGTTCAGTTCTAAATACGAATTTTGTATCTTTTATACGTCTTTCGTTTTGCCAGTAATGAAGATAGGAATTGGCGAACGTTTTTCGATAAAGTCTTTGAACAGTTTTAAATGACAGGACAGTATCGATTAGAAACAGGAGAATTCTCCAGCGGACCCGATATTAAGAAATATGGCCTGGCATTTATCGAGCCGCGGTGAGATAAACTTGACAGAGAAATTAAGAAACTGAACTCGGGATGAAAAGAGGGAAACTGTGGCAGTTTCTCCAGGCACAGCGCCAACATATTAACCGAGAAATTGCACGATCTTCTTGAACTGGATACCGAAAACTTGTACAAAAGTAAAACAAAGATGGGAACGCTTATAACGGTTGCCTTTCCAGAATCTTTTCAATTTTTATGCGACAATAACCCTTTGCGGTTGGTGCTACAATCAAATACTATACAGAGAAAAGGTAACTGAAATCGCGTAGAGCTAAAGATACTCGAATAACACGAATGGTATCGTATTTTTTACTGGAGAATTCCAAAATAACTAACAAATAAAGTAGGTAATCTATGTTGTTGGCACAGGAACACAGAATTGCATGCTATACCAGATGGATTACCCACTCTATATGTTAATCATTTCAATATTCGCGTCCACGACCAACAAACAAAATTATCGAATACACAGTTCGAATATTCGAATCACCGTAACGTCAAAATGCAGGGTGTTCGACCAACCCTGGGAAAAATTTTAATGGGGGATTCTAGAAGCCAAAATAAGACGAAAATCAAGAATACCAATTTGTTGATGGAGGCTTCGTTAAAATGTTATTAACAATTAAATTTAAAAATTTCAAATCGTTTTGGAAAAATTATTTTCGGTTGCGGGGGTCGATTATAATCATTTTTTATGAATACACATACCTTCGAAATCTTACCCACTTTCGAGAAAAAAAATCGGTTAGGTACAGAAATTTTTCGACGGAAAAAAAAAATTTCAAATCATACTAAAAAAATTATTTTTAGTTGCAGGGGTCAATTGCAAGCATTTTTGGTCAACAGACATACCCTCGAAATCCTACTCAGTTTCAAGAAAAAAATTCAGTACGGACGGAACTTTAAACGTTAATAACTTCTTAACGAAGCTACCATCAACAAATTGGTATTCTTGATTTTCGTCTTATTTTGGCTTCTAGAATCCCCTATTAAAATTTTTCCCAGGGGTGGCTGAACACCCTATATACGAGTACAGGAAAATTCAAGCGTTTCTAGCTCTAGTACCGCTGGACGGAAATCGATAAGTCCTTCGTGAACTTCTTTTTCCACTAAGTTTAACTAGAATTATTAAAATAACACGCGATACCGAGCTCACGCGCGATAGTACAGAAGTTACCTGAGCGCAAAGTAAAAAGTTTACGGTCAATTTGCGCGATCTACCTTGAATGGGGAAACGACGATGTTTCTTTAATTTGCATGTCCATTTGACTCCGTTGTACAGCTGTCTGAGGAAACCGGGATAAAATGGGTAGAAATTTCACTCGAAGCGGCGGGTCGAAGTCTGATTGAACCCGATGCAACGTTGAATATGAATGCAGCTAAAACGGAGCTTACAAGGGGAGGTTATGACTACGAGATCGTCAATTTCAATAAATTTTATCTTATCCATTCGTTACTGGCCCGACAAATCGTTTTTATTATCTTGCCACGAAACGTATTTCTAAAAATATAATCCTCAACTTTCTCGACGCTCAAATACCCGAAGGTTTTCCAATACTTTCACGTCTTCTAATTCGACACACGACGATCTACGATTTTTACGAAAGCAAAATGAAGACTGTCGGTTCGAGGACGACGCGACAGGTTGTAGCAGTCGTTCGCGAAACGCGTCGGAAGGATAACGTCTTTGTAGGAATCGCTTTCCAGAAGGGAAACCGTGGAAAGAAAGGAAAACAGAGGAAGAGAAATGTTTTAAATACGCGATGGGTGGCGGGAGTTTGCCGTTAATGGTTTTTGTTTTGCAGCGGCGAACGTGAACGAGTCGTGCTTTTTTAACGAGCAATGCGAGGCGAAGGTGAGCCAGACGGAGTGCAGAGACGGACGTTGCATTTGCATCTTCGAGAAGATCCCGGTAACGCAGCCGGACGGGCTGACAGTATGTGTCGGTAAGGAAAGGGGGTGGAGGGAGGGTTGAAATTGCGGGTGCAAGTTTCGCGCGCACTTTTTAATGAGATTCCACTCTCGTCCGGGGATGCACGGCTCGCGGTGAGAATGAGACGTTCCCAGTTAATGGAATTCCGGCCTACAATTTCGCGGAGTTCATTAATTCGTCAGCTGTCCTCTCGCGATCAATTAAGGCGCGCGAGTGAACTTCGGCCGAGCGACCGGATTAAGCAATTTTCAACGTCGCCTTCCGTGCTCGCCGCCAGAGGGTCACGCTCTTGCCTTTCTCGCAAGCGCTCGACAACTACCCCAATATCCCGCCGTCTAAGGCTCTCCTTTCCTTTTCTGCCTTGGCAGAAAACAACATTACGATGGAACCTGGGGTCACTGCAGTTCGGATAATAGATATTTTCAAGGGTAGTTGCAAACATAATCAGAATAAAGCTTAATTTAGCAAAGGAGAGTTTGAAGTGGAGTAGAAATAATTGTGGAAAGGAGGACACACGCGCGCCTTTTGTATCGTGTGACGGAGCTGTTGCAAATGTTGAATCGAAATAGTTGTCGAAACGTGTGTGATCGGTGTTCGAAATGCGTCGCGAGGCGATTTATCGTGTTAATGTTTCAGCCGAACAGAAGGAAGAACCCAATCTCCAATATGTCGACCCGACGATGATTGGTGTTCTTGTCGGTATGGCTCTCATGTTCATCATCATCTGCGTCGTTCTTAGGCTTTTCAGCAAGTAAGCCACCCATTTGCATATCTTTCGCGGTGACTCTACGCTTTACCAATTCCCACGGCGAGAGTTTATGGCCTACTTCTCCAGGAAATTCTACTCGAAAATAGACATTTAATGTCACGCGGCTGATGTGAATTTAATGTTGATTTTTGCCGCTCCCGGTACTTGAACTGCTGTAACTCGTAGAGTACCATTTTTTACGAGGTTACAGTGGTTCAAAGGCCAAGGTTTCAACCTTCTGATTCGAACAAAATTCACCTACGTGACTAACGAAAAATACTAAGAAGGTTCCACGACCCTGGGCTAACTTAAATGACTTTGTCCCGGTTTTAAGATGGCCGCCGTTCGCAGCAAACTTCAACACACTTGATCCTATCTGAACGTGTTTCAGGGCTCGCTGGAACGAGAATCGTACCATCTTCAACACACCTAACGCCCGTCTGATGAACGTGTCCTTGCTGAGGGAGAACAAACTCCTGCACCCGCAGGAGAGACGCGGTTCAAGGGCGAGCGTACGGGTTCCTTCGAGGCAACCCTCGATGGCCTCGTTGCGCCCCCACTCGCCAAACGCCTCGCAAGGTGCGAAACACTCTCAGCACTCACAGCACAGAGTGAGCCGTACGGGTTTTTATTCATTCACTTACTAAGCAAGCAACTTGTTATACAGTGTCCCGTTGAAACGAAGCAAGCGACTCTTTAACGCGCCGGTATATCGGGTGTTCGATGGAAATCGAGCCACCTCAACGTTTGGCCAGCGCCGTAATATGACGAACGATAATCCCGATCTTCCTTTTTTTCCACCCCCCCCCCCCCGTTGCTCGTAAAGTTACCTGGATCGAAAGTTAACGATTCTACGCGTCGTGAATCATCAATTCCCACCTCACATCCATTCTAAAATAAGAATTGCATTTCCTATCCGACTCCAAAGTTATGTTCGCGATTATAGGAGCGTTCGACAGCGGTTTCAGAGTACTCGTGTGTGTTTAATTATTCAAGGTAAACGCGCGTCGAAGAAGTAGAACATTCTACTAGCAACGATTGGATTGGTGAACAGCTTTCTTATTAGAAATAACTCGTAACCGAGGAAGAACCGTGGTAAATGTACCAATAGTTGACCACCGAAGGAAACCAACTGTTTATTTAGTATTCTAAAACGTAGAACGATAGTGGAGTACGAGAAGAAATGCTGGGAAGCATCATTGTTAATTTCGTTGCTTGTGAGATTTAATAAACAGATTAATTTTTCTATTAAGAATATAATCGTAGATCGTTTTCTCTTTTTGCGAAAGCATCAACTGCTGGTGGATGGTCAATTAATAGTACCTTTACCTAAATAGAAGTAGAATAGTTGCATTCGAACGTGACGTTGAAAGTGTCGAACGATTTACGCGAAAGACGATGATGTCCTTTCCGAAACGAAGGCGTGATAATTGGCAGAAGTCGATTAACTGAGGAGGACAGTCCTCGAGCTAATTAGCTGTCGCCAAAAATAGCCTGTCTTCCAGTACATCGATTTCCGTAGAACATCCCATATATGTACAATATAGATACGAGTATACAAAGTAGGTGACTACCTACTCTTGCCTATCTATCTTTACTTTAGAATCCTCCTATTAAACGCAGAATCCTTCTGAATTTCTCGCATGCACAATTGCCTGCCAAGAGGGTAGATAACTGCTAATACTTTCTATTCGAGTGTGCATCGAGATCGATGTGTTACATTTGGATGCATCGTTGTGACTGAATATTTTACGGTGTCCAAGAAAGTCTTGCCACCGACATATTTATACATCCTGGTACAATTAATTCAGACGTAACAACTAAAATAGATTTTTACCACTGTGCGAAAGATGTCCTAAAAACTTGTAAATTCATACCAAATACTCGAAAGAAACAAGGAACTATAACGAGAATAGAATTAGAAAACGTATAAATCTGCCATTTGAACAAAATTGCTAAACAGTGCCTCTAAACATACAAAAAAAAGTTAAAAAAAGTGATCGAAGAAGGCTATGAGAACGTTCGGGAAACGTCAGAATGATATTATCGAAAGGTTCCCTAAAGTGTTGGCAGAACGATGCATCCTACACGCCATAATCATGTTCCTCTTTTAATGGATTTGACTCTCTTTGCAGTCGACCATCTATAGCAGTAGTCTGTTTAATGATCCCGTCTGTGACCGTTAAATCTTGATTATCATATACTGTGGACCTATGAGGTGCTCTATTGTAAAAAAAAAAACTTTTCAAATTGACGCGTCCTTCGAAGAGGGTAAGTTTCGTATTCTTACGAGTCATTATAATAGTATATTACGGTGTATCGTAGCGTATTATGTGTTTCTGTACATATATAGCACTATGGTACTTACCCTCTTTCGGATACGTCAGAACTTCGAGAACTAGAGTAATATTTTTAATTAAACTTTTCGAGCCTGTCAGTTCTACCGATAGACCAGAACTTCCTCTATCCTAGCGTCTTCGAGGATCACGACTATAGTTGCTTGCTACAGTAAAAGATCGTTGCTTGCGTACGACGTATTCCATCGTAGAGATCCGCGTTCGCGACAATTAGACGTTACATAGTCAATTACCGAGTCATAGTTATCTCATTCGTACATCGAAACGCGTAGACGAAATTGGGTGTAAGAAAGCATTCGGACCATTCTCTGCGATCTGGAAGCAAAATCGACGCGACATTTTCATTTCTTGTGTCCAGTCTCTTAAAAACGGTATGGAAATCAATTTTTATTCGTTCCGAAGTCTTGCAACTTCGAAGGACAACGTACCGCGAATCTGGTCACTCGAACATGGAACTCTGTCCAACAAACAAGATCAGAACTGCTGATCCAGACCATTACAGAGAAAATAGCGATGGTCTGGGTTAGGTCTGGGATAGTTTCAGAGACAACGAAAGTTTTCAGAGCGGAAGCTAATGGTCTGGATTGTTCTGGGATAGTTTACAAGACAATAAAAAGGCCCCAGAGCGGGAAGTAATGATTTGGGTTAGCCTGCGACAGCTCGCAAGACGATAAAAACTTTCAAAGAGAAAAGTAATGGCCCGAGTTTGTCTAGGCAAATTTACAAGGCGATAATAGTTTTTTGGTACGATCAAATTTACGAGACGATGCAGGAACGAATAAATAATTATAAATTGGAAACGTATGAATATCAATGAAATGTTACTGGTACCTGGAGATTGGACACAGTTATTTTTAGTTTCCTCCGCGTAGTAGTGATCAACATTAGCACAGCGTGTGATACGCGAGTCGCGAGATACGAGAATGGACCAAAACGCGCTCGAGTATCCACGTTATCACACGGAGTTCTGAAGTAGTATTGCAAAGGGACCAGTTTACATTTTAAGGAATGCAACTCGGTCGATCGACTCGGTTACACGGTAAGGTACACATTATTGATCGAGTTCACCGGAAATGAATAACAAGTCGAGCACGGAGCATCGTTCCGTATTACGTACGTTTTTTTCCTCCCCCATTAATAAAATTCGTTACTCGGTTTGGACGTTGTTCGTCGGTGAATTCGATCGCGGAAGCATTCGTAACACCATTGGAGTTCGAGTTTTCAAGCACTTCTAGAATTAGGTAATTGCATGCGCGTGCACATACAGTGGCGGTTTGGAACGCGAGACTACGAAGTTCCCGTGTTCTTGCATGTCAAACATACAAACAAAACTACGTGTTTCACTGACCAGCGTGGGGGAAAAAAGAATTACGCGACTGCAAACGCTCGACAGTTAGGTTTTCCCCGTGATTCGTTACGAGGCCCGCGAGACCGTCGAAAGAACTTTGAGAATTTCTCGTATCGAGCACCGAATCGTCCGCGCGGAAAAATAACAGTGTGCTCGTTCGTTCAACTTTCGCGACGCGCGTCTCGTCTATGAGAAGGGAATATGCATCGAACGAATATAATATGCATATTCGCCGGTATTTCGTCACGATTTTACGACCGCCACTGTAACTTTTTTTCAACCGTGACAAAGAGCCTGCTCAGAACGATAGCGGTTTCTTCATGCTTAAACTTTATTCCGGCTTTTCGTGTCATGTCGAAGCGCTGTCGAGCCAAAGCACGCGATACTTTAGCAAGAAAATCTTTGTCGCCAGGGTCACGAACAGGATCACGGCGCGGAAGTCGCGGCAGCAGCGGGAACACGTCGTCGGTTTCAACGAAATCGAACAAGTCACCGCCTTATCAGCCGAACGCCATGACAGAAACCGTGTTGGATCACGTCAGCGTGGAAATTTTCGAGGCCAAGGCGTAGAAATCTGCACGAGAAGTCTTCTAAACCCTTCGTCGCCGTGTTTCGCGACGAATAAAATAATCGTGAAAGTAGATCGTCCCGAGTCGTTGTCGAAGCGATTTGACGAGTCTCTTTTTAACGTACAAATTCCAATTTCTTTTCTTCTACTCTTTTTTTTTTTTTTATTAGTAAAAAAATTTCTAGCGACCTCGTCTTACGTGGAATATCGAATGTTTCTAGATTTATAACCAAGGACACTGTTAACGATTTAATGGAGATTTCATTGCGTCTTTGAAACGATGTACCTAAAGTGAACGTAAAGGTGCGAAAAGTAATTCTTGATGATCGAAGGAAACGATGTTACAATCGAGATAATCATTATTTACCAAGATAATCAATTTTTCTTTTTGAAGACGGATACAAACGTATTGGAAACTAGTGACATCGATTCTTTTTGTTTCATGACAGTACTCGAGAATGACATTTTCGTTTCCATCCGAAATTACGTTGTATCCGCGATTTTGATAAATTGCTATCGAGAGCCACGCGACGAAACATAACGATATTAATGATAAAATGAAAATTAGACGAATATATTACGAAAATGAAATCTGAGTATTTTGCACAAAAAAAGAAAAAAAAAACGAAGAAACGTGGGATAACCGCGACGACGGCTGTAGAATTTCGTCGAGAATATCGGAGGTTATCCTCGAAAAGCGAATTCTCGTAGATTGTTTCAGATTCTGCTGCATCTAAACGAAAACGAACAAAAAAAAGAAAACAGAAAAATCGTAATCTTTTTCTACGACAAAAAAAAATAAGCTTAGTTTTACGATTCATCTATCACTATATATGAAGCACAACCTCAGCGTCTTCGATCTATTCGTTCGATTATCGACTCAAAGATTCAAAAGTTTCGTCCCTCCACTGTTCGCTGGACACTCGATATCTCGCATCGTTTACAATGTTATTTTGGACCAAACGATCGCGTGTGCGTTCCAGCATAACTTCGCAACAATTCATCGCTTACAAGCTAAAACAAAAACCACTCTAGCGGATAAAACAATTTGTATTTTATAACCGATAGATAAATTACACGACGAGTTAATCGGTCGTACGGAAGTCCAGAATCGGAATTCGCTAAGACGAAATGCGTGGCGATGATTCGATTGGATCGTCCAGGAAAGATAATTATAATCTATAAATCGCGTTCTATCTTTTACCTCTAACACGTCGTGTCGGAATCTGACGATTTCTGAGCGATAATTTCATGGGATCGGTCGAAAGATGGGACATTTCCTTTTCTTTTTTTTTTTTTAAATCGTCAGCTGGTCTGATATCGCGATTCGAATCGTTGAGGCGCGAAGAAAGGGTAAAGACTATTAATTTCGCGGGAGAACCGCCCGAGAAAGGGGGCTGAGAGGCCAGTGCTCGCGGTTCCTCGTTTAAAAAAGTATGCTTTCCCGGCGCGATATCGATGGAAAAAGAACCAACCGTTCTCCTCGCCGTCGAAACTGCTTTCACGAGAAGCCAACACGAAAGGGACCAGACGAAAGTGTTTGAAACCGACATCCTGGGAGTAACGTCGCGCGATAATTAAGCACCCAGTCGTAGCTCTATCTGTTTCACAATGACACAATGTAAACGACTAAATCCGACTCTCGTTATCTCATCGCCAACATTCGTCGATTTCGTTCGACCCTTATCGCCTCGCGGGCTACGGAGATTGCACCTGACGTTCGAAAATCTTCGGCAAAGATCATTACGAGATATTCGATAATCGTCGGTTCAGCGGCAATCTTTATGGTTTCGTGCGATAGGGAAATTAATTATTTTCGCTGATCACTCGATACCTGTAAGTACCGCGACATTTCGGGGAGAAGTAGTTCGTCGAAACGTTCAAAGTCGGCTCGAGGTGACCGCATGAAATCGATGCGATGAATAATGCCTGAGCTGGAGAACGTTAGTCGCCTCGGGTGATTTCAATTATGAGAGAGAGAGAGAGGTGGGCGACCAAATATGTATCGAACAAGTTCGTACGACTACCTTATTAATCGCACAAGATCTCGTTCACGGTAGCTTCGATCTATACATACTTCATGTACACACACCGACACCGTGCGCGCGTACACACATCGAAAGATCATTTTTCGTCGAGTTCGGGTGAATAACGAAGATCATCGTCGATAGTCCGGTACGATTGTATCTCAGCAATTTAGTGCCTGCGCTCTCGCGTGTATAGCGTTCGCGCAAAGAGATGAGATTAATTAAATACAAATATATTAGATAACGTTATATAAATACCAGTATAAGAAGAGATAAAGTATATATGTATAAAACGTGTACACGTACGTATACGTGTACAGATGTGTAGTATATACGTGTACGTATACGTACGTGTACGACACTAGGCTTGGCACTATTTGCACTATTTGTAGATTAATTTTCGAATGCCTAGCGACTGTATCCACTCTGTGATCTATGTGCAACGTACAGCTACGACAGATTCTTCTCGCTAATGGAAACCATCATCGTTACTATTCTTAACATTTACAGAGGATAATTCTTAGCGTTAACATCTCGTGTAAAAGCGACTCGCTTAGCTGTTATCGTCCCGCACCTAATTCTCTCTCCTCGCACCCAACGATCCACTTGTACAGCACTTCGTGTAATGACTTTTAGGGCACCCGAGATTAGAACGTCTTGTTCGATGATCGCGCGAAGGTCAGTGTCATGGAAAACTCGGAGGTAAAGAGAAAAATAAGAAAAAAGGAAAAAAAAAAAAGAAGAAATATACATAGAAAAGCTTTAGGCGCGTTCGCGAGCGTATGTGAATTCGAGAATACGAAGAGGGATCGATCTTGATCCGCGAACGAAATTCGGGGAAGGTTTCCGTTTCCGGATAGAACGTTTCCTCTCTCGCGTCAACGACGTTTCAAAGTTGCACGAGGTCTCGAGACCAGTCCATTGAATACAATCTACGATTTTACTCGGCTATGGAAAGTAATCGTCCGCTTAAGACTCTAGGAGTTAACGTTAATTATTAGAGATTATAACGTATACAATATTATTATTAAGAATGCTTCGAGTCGTTAGTTTCCCTCCACCCTTGTGATAGGAAACACAAAGATATTAAAACCGAATAAAACAAGCAGGGTGCCTCGTCTTTATCAGTCAAAGACACTCGCTCACTTTTGTATATTCTATTAGCGTGGAATACATGGTCCTCGCGTTCCGATCTAGAGACCGTTCTCCGAACGTAGAGAAACTCCTCTGCGATTATCGATAATCAATCCCAACGGGACAATGAAGTAACCGTAATCACGTTTTCTTTTAAACCCCACCAAGGATCCCCTTCGTGTTCGTTTCGTTAGGAACGTGCACGGGGCACCTCGAACGGGGAACTTGATCGAGTTCAACGAATGTTTCGATATCTACGATTCGTTTTATACACCTTCCTTGTTGCCGTATTTGCGACCTAGCTCGTCGGAGGAACAACGATTCCGAAACCGTGTAGTCTCGCTGATCGACTGTGAGCGACGTTGCAGCAGGGACATCGGGTTCAAGGATACGAGAACAGGAGGAATAAGAGCGACAAATCCGTAACTGTTACGCAGACGAACCTCGAGATCGTTTAAGAAGTTTCCTTGCGATCGGTAGACGCGAACGAACGATACGGTAATCCAAATATGGGGAAGTGTTTGGATTATCCTTCGTTCGCGCGTGAATGGAAGGAATACTTTGACCGCGAACGATGCTCCGTACCGATGCTAGAGAAACATAGGTATATAATTAAATATACGTATCTATGTATAAATTGTATTAAGGCAACACCTGTGACCACTTTTGATATATATTCGTGGGAACCGGAAGACGCGAACGAGAAACCGACGGATTCTTGCCGACAACGATCAAACGTCCCGTAATCAAAATTAGACGATACCTTTTCTAGACGAAGTCTAAACAGAAATTTCGCGATTCGGTAAACAAGATCGAGACGAAAGATTCGTCGATCCGTACGAGTTTCGCGATTTTTTGTAATTCTATTGCTAAAATCTCACACACGCATACACGCTTAGTGATCCAAGCACCGAGGAACTATCGTTTTAATCGAAACGAATTTAACCGATCTACACGACAAGAACCGCGATCGTTCACGATCGTTACTCTTTAAGCTCGAGTATCCCGTTTCCTGTTACACGTAATAATCACTAACGAATTATTGTAATCAGACCACCAGCTTGCTTTTAAGGGACTACGTAGCCGTGTACACGCGTCGAAAAGCTTGAGTAGAATTTCTAAGGACAACAAGTAGCCAACGTCCGTCTTTTCGCGCTTGATTATCGAAGTTGTTCGCTAGGTATATCCGGTGATCCGTCTCGCGAGCACGACCATTGATTCGTAGACTGTTCGCGTAAAATATTGTGATTCGACTTAGCATATAATAAAAGAAAAGGTTATTGTACACGTTTTGATGAGTACGCGTATGCGTACAGACACGATACACACGCAAGGAAATGCATTCGTGGAACCGTAGATCGCTTGCGATTCTGATGGATCGCGTAAGGTAAGATTAAGCTCTATAATTACGCGCTGCGTTTGTAACATTTAAGAGTATCTCTATACGATTTTTAGACGGCAATCTACGGAAAACATACGTTTCAGTGATTATCAGTACTGTTCGAGGCAACATTTAGATAAAATCGCGCGAGAATATCGAATAGCGAATAGCGAATCTCCTAGATACGGCGTGGATGGGTGCGGGTAAAACGTATGCGAGTCTCTCATTTTTTCAATTTTCAATATTTTATAATGTCCTGGTATGTAACGAAAGTGGATAATATCGTTGAATTTTTGGCAATATACTACCCACACTATTTTACTAGCGGCTTAGCCTACCTTGTAACCTTTATATTATACATTTCATATTATAGCTTGTAACGAATAATTAATAATCTATTACAATTGTATTTGAAACTTAATTATATTCTGACTCTTCGAATTCATTTTAATAAAAACTTAATACACTGTACGAGCTGTTTGTCTACCACCACGGACTAATTATACGGTTTACAGTAGTGCCCACATAAGTGACCAGATTTTTGCCCGCATAAGTGACCAGAGTTATCCCCACCAATACTTAGAAGCCACCCCTGGGCAAAATTTTAATGGAGGATTCTAGAGGCCAAAATAAGACGAAAATCAAGAATATCAATTTCTTAACTGAGATTTTGTTAAAAATTTATTATAAAATTAAATTAAAAAATTTTAAATCGTTTAAAAAAAATTATTTTCGGTTGCGAGGGTCAATTACAATCATTTTTGGTCATTAGACATACCCTCAAAATCCTACCCAGTTTTGAGAAAAAAATTCGAGAAGATGTGAAATTTTTCGACGAAATTAAAAAATTACAAATCATTCTGAAAAAAATTATTTTCGATTGTGGGGGTCAATTACAATAATTTTTTATGAATAGACCTACCCCCGAAATCCTACCCACTTTCTAGAAAAAAATTCAGTACTGGCGGAATTTTAAACGTTAATAATTTTTTAACGAAGTTTCCATCAACTAAGATCCCCCCACTCTACATTGCATACGCATATGCAATACATACGTATTGCTGGTATTGGTCAAAAAGACAACAACATATTGTTAACTTAACAATCTACAAAGCCAGGTTTTAGACGACTTAGTGTTTAATTATTGCGTTTAAAAAATATTCAGACGTTAAACAAATAATAAATTCACATTAGAACATAGACTGCACCACCATCTACGGCAAAACGCCCAAGTTTGTCGAGAAATAGTTCCCTGTTATTCGATGCTAGATAGCGCTTCGTGTACGATCGAAAAATATTTGCTATTTTTACTAATTTAAAAACACAAACGAGGTATATCCACAAGATGAAATTAAACTAAAACGCTGCCAACTATGAGAATTAAACGATCGAAGATATTAATCGTTCTGGATTTGATGAAGGAGCTATATTTATACTGAACTATACGAGGAAGATCGCAGCCATTAGCTCCTATTATTTGTAATTAATTTGCCACGTTCGCTATTTCATCTCAGCAATGATATATCATAACCCTCATAAATAATAACGCGATAAAATATATAAAAAATATATAAATGTTACTTGTTAAACCATTTCATCCTTGTTAGACCATTTGAAGTTGGCGCCATTTGAGTATTTCCAAGTGTAATGGCGTCCCTTGTGTGCCGGTAGCTTCCATTCGAATTCCAATCAGAGTCTGTAACAGAAACGAAATAGAAGTGCATTAAAGTACATGAATGATTATTATAATCAAATAATGACTAAATCCAAACTGTATTGCAAGAGATCGTAATTAAATTCAGAGGGACGCGTTAATAATTAACACCGGTCGAATACCGGAGAAAAAGTACGAAACCGATTCGGTATTTGTTACGATGTCGATTGAATTTACAATCAAACATGTATTGATATTGTGCGAAAGCATCGACAGAATGTAAACGAGAATAGTAATAGTGATGAAATAACCACAGGTTAGAAATACGCACCTCGTTAATCACGAAATGCGGACACGTCTCGACACGTATTCCCGCTTTAATTTTCACAGTACGAATGACGATTCCTCGCTGTACTCGGCAACGCTCGCGACTTAGGCGGGAGGGTGGGGGAAGCTCCGATCTTTCACGAAGCTTGTACTTCGAAAAGAAATAAGGATATCTCACGTAGGAACCGCGGATACAAAAAAAAAGAACGAAGACGTACTGGAACAATTAGGTATTAACGAACCAAAATACTAATTACGCATAAGATCAGTAGTTTTACAGCGTACGCTGTATTTAAAGATAATAACTCTGAGAATCATATTTAATTCGATCATAGACGAGGTATACGACAAATTTGGACATTCTGTCATAGATGACGATTGTCATAGAAAAGTAATTTAAGGTACATAAATTATCAGGTTGAGTCAATAATTATCTACAATAAAGTTGTATTTTTATTTCTATTGGCTATTGTCTTAAACAACATTTATACTTTCTGAATTTCTAACGAGTAACGAAATCATAATTGAAATAATACTTCCATCTTTTATTTTCTACAACGTGCGAACTTTTGTTAGGAGTAGGTAAGGAATAACTAAATAAATTTTTCTTCTTTTATACAAACGATATTCAGAATTTTATACCAAGGGTAAATTAACATAATACTACACTTACAAACAATACTCTTAAAAGTAGCAAGTTTTTAAATATTTACAACACAGTAAATACTGTACATAATTAGATTTAATTTCATTTATAAGAATTTTTGGCTCTCCAATCGAGAAATTCCTCAAACTCGGCCTCGTCACCGCTAGAAACATCCTCATCTGTGTTCTTTTGTTTCCTATCTGTAGCTTGTACTTGTTCTTTACGTTTTACAAGATCCATTACTCTGTTATAACAATGTTTCATTAATTTTCTAAATTATTACTTTCATTCCATTAAATTAAAATTAACTTCAATGGCATTGTATGTATTCTAACAAGTCATTTTTTATAACTCATTTGCATTCCAAACAGGAATAAAAAATATTACCTAGACCAGTGTCGTAATTGTTCTTCTATTTCACCTAATTGTCTCTCTGTTGTTGCTTCTTCTTGATCATCTGCGATTATTTGCGCGGATTGTGCAGTTTCCTCCTTAATTTCTTTTTGAAACTTTTCCCATTCTTCTTCTATGGGATTTTTATACTCAACATTACGAACCTATTATCCCCATAAAAAGCATATAATTTTATATTAATTTATTACATATTATATTTTTTTTTTTACTATGTTCACACCTTAGCATCCAAAACTGGATCATCAAAAAAGCCTTCTGGAAGAACTGGTTGATTTGTATCTTTGTTTTTGTCTTTTTCCCTTTCTTCTTCTATTTCTACATTTTTTGCTTCCTTATCATTTGCAAGTTCTTTGCTGTTCTCTGGCCTTTCTATCACTGCAGAAGTATTTGATGGTACAGTACCATTGGACTGTTTAGGATTATTATCAAAGAAATCTGATGGTAAGCTCGATGTTGTTTGTGTTGAAGGAACTTTTAATATACTCTTTATCTTTTTGTTCGAGGAAGATTCTTGAGATGGAGATGTAGGCCTTTTAAATGTGTGCACAGCGGTCTTTGGAGTATCTGTTTCTAATTTAGTCTTCTTTGCTAATGCTATATTTTCCTTGTGAGTCTTTGAATTCAAGTGAACAGGCCAAACTGTTTCACTACGAACAATAACTTTGCAGAGAACACACATAAGCTGCCCTATATCTGTATATGTGTTTACCATGGTTAAGGATCTTTAACTATTTGTTAACTTGTTATTATGCATGAACATAAAGTATTGTATTTAATTTGTTTCTAATCAACAAAATTATGAAACTGTTTCTAATTATTAATAGCTTTGAAAACAAAAATGACGCAAATGCATAAATTATACGTATTTGATGTTATAGATTAATTCTTAAACGTATGTCGAAAGTTTTATTCTAATGTGAAGAAACGAGAAACATAACCTCAATATATACATTAACGTTGTAAAAAGGATATTTTGCTAATGGTGATTCAATTTTCTTGACTACACCCAATTTCTTTTTATGCTCACTCATGGCTTTACGCAAATCATCTTGCGTTAATCTTCTTTTAAGCGACATTTTGAGATACAAATTCCACTCGTAAATACCTAACTGCAATTCTTATGATACAGGTTATATTTTGATTCACTGTCCTCTGCAACTACATGAAGTTTCAGAAATAATATTACGTCACTATCAGCTGAGATGTACATACGTACCAACTACAATTTACGTAAAAAAAATTAGGAAAGGATAGGAAATGGATTTGGTAGTAAGGTTTGTAATATTATTAGAGAAGTAGCAGTATTATGATCCAAGAAATATCTAAATCAAAACTATTCTGGCTAGTGTAGAAACCATGGAATAGTAAACGAATTAAGTAGCTTAGGATAGAGTGAGTCGTGGATGCAAACAAATATCAATACTGAAATGCTTTTAATTTAATATATACACATACAATTTAATATTAACATAATTCAATAAATTTGAGAATGATTTAAAATATTGACAAAAATAATAAAAATATGTTTAAAGAAAATGCGCGTGATACGGTATTATGTGATATTATTTTTTTTCTGGTGCAATATTTGTAATATGTTACATTATAATTCTATTTATGTTCCTTCAAATATTCTTGGTGGAACCATTGCATATAGTCTGCCAGTTTTTGTGTCTCTTCCAGAGTAATAGCATTATACAAAGACGCTCGAAGTCCACCTACAAGTCTGTAATTAAATGTCTCTATTTAATTCGAGAGGTGATACGATATATCAAATGATGATCGAAAAATTAATGCTGCTTATTGTAGTATAAGTTACTTTCTAAGTTAGACTGACCTGTGGCCTCCCAACTGCATCATACCACGCGCTTTCGCGCCAGACAAGAATTCTTGCTCAACCGATTTATTGTCTTTGAGTATTCTAAACACCACATTAACCCGACTCCTTGCGTCTACTTCGACCGGGCACGAGTAGAAACCTTCTGACTGATCGATCACGTCATATAGTTTCCGACTTTTTTCAATTGACAATGTTTCCATCTCTTCGACGCCATTGTGTTCCTGAACCCATTTCAAAACTAACCCGACCGTATAGATCCTAAAAAATTACGAATGCTTGAACGCTTCGTGTTTATAAAAATATCCCTTACGCGTTTACATCTCTTTTATTTTATCTACTTGAAAAGTACTGTCCTCCGCTGACTTGAAGTCAAGGGGAGTCTGACCACCCATTTATCTATCTCGCTCTCACGCAGTCCACATGTGTGTGTAACTGCTGCGACGAATAGCGAGCTAGAGATCAATGTGTGCGTGGAAACACGTGTATCCCTTCTACTTCTCCCGCATTCCTTCCGCGAGACTTCAAGTCAGCGGAGTACTGTACCTAAATCGAAATCTGTACTAAATAATATTGATTCCGAATACGATAAGCAACCTAAACACCCACACTAATTTATTTAATCATTGTTCGTTCAGTTTTAGAATGCTTACTGAAATACTGGCGGTGTATTGTACAAGGAGTTGTTGGCTGCCATAACAGTAAAATTGAGCACTGATGGACAGATATCTTTAGCATGGCCAAGAACATCATCTCGCACTATCACGAGCGTTACGCCGGCTGGACCAATATTTTTCTGGGCGCCAGCAAAAATTACTGCAAACTGAACAATAAACGGTAATCTACTTTTTCAAAGTTTTGTACGTTTGGTCGTTTCAAATTTAACGTTCACATACTTTCGAAATATCTAAAGATCTTGTAAGAATGTTCGACGACATGTCGGCAACGAGTGGCAATCCGTTCGTCTCGGGAATGAAATTGAATTCGACTCCTTAAACAGGTAAATAAACGAAATATTCAGTTTTCTCTGATCCGATCCTTATCCACATATTCTACTTTCATCGTATTATTTATTTACCATGAATTGTCTCGTTAGCACAGTAATAAACGTAGGATGCTTCTGGGTCTAAATTCCAAGTAGACGGATCAGGGATTTTGGTATAATTCTCCAACGTAATTAATCTCGCGTAACCATACTTTGCTGCTTCTGCCGCTGCTTTGGCCGACCACGAGCCTCAAAAATTCATTTTCCGTGAATATAAAAACCCTTAACATTAACTATTTGCTGTCTAATAATAGGGTTTCTTTGTCTCAGATTATATCGTTCATATTCGGGAACGTAATTTTGTTCTAACGTAAAAAACGAAGAATATAAGAAACCTGATAAAGTGGATTCATGTACCAGTTACTATGTAATCTGCTTTGCGCTTTGTCATCATATTTAAAGGAATGGCTGCAAATAACCCTGCCCCTCCTCCTTGCATAAATAAGATTTTATAATTATCTGGAATGTTCCTGGAATATTTAAATAACCCGCTATATTCGGACAGCACGTGGACAATTACCATAAACTGTTTATTCATGCATACAAAGAATATTCTGTCTAATTTCTTGGCCATAAAAACTAAAAGCACTGCAATCTTTCACGTAGCGTACAGTATTTTATTCTATATCTATATGTTTATTAATAATCATTGTTAAACAGTTGTGAAATCAACTAAAAACAAAACAATGTTAAGTAGAACTCGAGTACAATATTAAGTACTTACTATAGGTGTGATCGGTAAGCAGATGTTCGAGAAAGTTAACGAAAATTTATAAACACGACTCACAATTTTCAGTAAGATTACATTTCTGATATTTTTCATATCAACTTACAATAAATCCTTTAACGTGGCTTGAGCATTCTCAATAATATTTTTAATCTCGTTCGATCTATGACTCATCTCTAAAATGCTCATTTGTGTATTACCGTACGCAAGTAATTCCTTTTGTACATCTTTTAATACCTATAAAATATACATAGTTATCGATACGTACAATCGATAAACTTAATTTAATGTTCTAATATAATTTTGGCGTCGATTTCTTCGCAACGAATAAGTAATTTTTTATCACAGGCAAATATTCGATCTGAGATAAGGAATTGTACTCATTTACTTCAGTGTTTATTCGCAATCGCTGTTGGGGGTATTAAGTAACGAGCGCGATAACCAAATGAACGAGATTGACCTTTGCGCAAATAATATTATACTAATGTATCTACACTATCTTTCTAATTTATTGGCTAATCTTGAACTATCGCTCTGAAGCAAAATATTTCTAAATTTTTCTGATATTTTCCTATGGGGAATTCATTTTGCAAAATTTCACACAGTATCGTGTTATTTCACATACAGCTACCAAAAAATACTTAATGTAATCATGAAGAATAAACACAATACAGTATTATCGCTATAAAAACGAAATCTTCGAGACCGTTTCTATTTGTCGAGGCTTAGACACGAAGTTCTGGATCGAGACAGTCTCGATCTTTTTACGGTAACGTCGAACGTAGAAGAGAACAGTGAGCGAAAAGAAAGAGAAAAGACGAGCGTTCGAAGTAACCGGTAGAGATCAAGGCGTGTTGATATGATTCATTCTAATTCGATGAGAATTTCAATATCATATTCGTGATTACTTCCCGATCAAAATAAGTCCAAACACGATATAGTTTGGGCTATAATTTACATACTAAATTAATAAATACATTTATTAAATAATCGTAATAATATACTATGTTTCGCGGAAAAATAACTACCGATAAAAGAAGTTTTACTATCGTATTATGATTGCTTCACTGACACACGCTGACCTCGTTCTTGTCCGGTGCCCCCCCGAGACTTGTTTACGTTATGTAGGCAGAGGCAGACACGATTTGATATACTATTTCCATTCTAAGGAACAGGAAACGTGTCCTGGTCTTCTATTCAATTATTTATCTCACAGATTGTTTCTTTTTCTTAGTCAACATCAAGTCGCTTGACAACCCGTTAGTGTGTTAAGTAACTCGTGTGGCTAGTTCCGAGGGGGATTACCTCCAGTAGTGAGGGTAAAATTTTTGTTCTTAACGTAGACTGTAGTATAAAGAGAGGCGAAAAGTATAATGTAAACTGCATTTCTATGTTATTTAATTTTGGGCCTTCTTTCATTGGACGGGCAATTAAAGGAGCCAACATGGCAGTAAATGTAACACGTACAATTATACAGTTTTAAACACGCATAACTTTTGATCCCATGGATTCCTAAAGTTAAAATCGTGATTTTGGAAATCTACTCGTCAAATTCTACCAGATTGCGAATAAATATCTTAATAACTTTTGGCCCGGTAAAGTTTAACTCAATATCGACAAGATCTATTGGCAAAGGAAAGTAGTTCAATTTGCGAAATTATTTATACGCGATACCTGATGCGGAAGTTTGGCCGGTCCTGCTCCAAAATTGATCACATCGTTCATATTATTGCTTTGGTCGCTCATTGTGAATGCTTCTATTGCACTGTACGGCTGATACGTATAGACTGAGCCATGGATAGGCAACTCTTAACGTTTTACTTGTCCCTTTACAGTGCCACAGGCGTGGTATCTCGGAACTAAATAAGCTAAGATGGCGATAGTTGGAAGCGGTATTCATAGAGAGAAATTTGAATTTCTATTTCTATTCATCATTTAATATTCTATTAAACCCGTTGTCGAAATGTAATTATCATATCCAATTATATCTGTGACCAATGGCATTATGCACATAATTCCCTGCTGAAAATTGCGATACTCACGATGTCCACTGATCGTAGACTATCATGAATCGATATTTTTCCTTTTCGTTGTACCGCTTCCTTTACTTTCTCTTCCAATTTTTTCTGTTTTTATAATCTTCTTATGTAACCTACGACTAGAGTTTCCAGAAGTTTACCTGGATAAAGATAAAAATTGATAGCTCACGCGTGATCAATATTGATCACTGACCGAGTATTAATACCGACTTGGTGTCTCGTTTCATTTTGTTTTCCTTATTGTGTTAAACGAGACCTGTCGAACAGGTCTTAACCACGAAATGCGTCTTGGTCCTTCAGCGAGATACAGTTGTACGAGTTTAGCTAAACAGTCGCGAAAATTGAAATAACTATGAAACAGCATAAGCCATTTTTTAAATCCACGTACAACTTTTATTAGCTGAACTGTACGTACATACGTAAGCTGTATGGCGAGCAATGTTTTTTTAACATTTATTGAGAAATAGAGTGCAACACATAGTAAAGAAATAGGATAATTTATATACTTTCGTCTATAATACACAATAGGCACATATGCCAGCTGTATAGCTAATATATCAATCGTCGAGGACCATAGTTCTGCCAACAAAGGTTGTACTTGTATTTAGAAAAAATGGATTATGCTGTTTTATAATTATTGAAACCCATTAATTAAAATTTTATGCCAAAGAACAAATGCTGTTACCTATGTGTCCTACTTATCCTGTATTTCGTTTCTAATAAATAGTCAATAGGGCATATAATGCCATCTAATGACAAAAACAACAAACACTATATTGTTATAAATTTGAACGTTTGTTATTATATATATACGTTACTAACGTTGCTGTTTAGACTACAAATTATATTCAGGGACACAAAAATCTATTTAAGAGAATTCTTTTCATTGGCTGCAATACTAAATTGCAGTTAGATCAGTTCTATAGATGACATGTTGTGAACCATTTTTTGCCATTTTTATTGTAGCTTATCAATTGAAGATTTACATCATTATTTATAAAGTATGTATTTTACATAATAAATTCTAATACGTATATTTCGTCAGATTGGGAAAACTTTCAGCCAGTGAATTATAAAATAGTTGCACACTGTTTATTTATCATGTAATTAGTAAGAACAGGGTTTATATACGTACACACATACTGTTAAATGTAGTGTAGCTGTTTGGTACTTTCAAAGCCGGCAAAAGATGGATTCGTTTAAAACGTTTATGAATATTTTCGAACGGGCCGTAGCAGAAAGAAACAGTAGCAATCTTACAGAAATTTTACGAAATAGTAGAAAATACTTTCAAAATATAGTGAAAGCTGACAGTGGTACGTATTGTTAAATAAATACTGCTTTATATTTTGCGATATTACGTTACGTTAGATTTTTAAATTAAGTTTGCAACGAAAAGACGTTTTATCATGTATATTTAATACTTGTTTATTAGAATTGGTGCTGTCTATATTGTTCGATTCAAAGAAAGGTTTGTTACACTTTCTTAATAATGAACTTAGAAGACCTACTCCACAAAAAGGTTTTGATACAACGATTAAGGAATCATTTCATCTACTTGAATTCATCATGGAACAATTTTCTGAGATATTTGTACCTTACATCACCGAAACGAAGGTATTTAAATGATGATTTTAAATAATATAATTATGTATTTAAATAAAGAATGATTTACTATAGCTTTGTTTGGTTACAGAATACATGCCAACAGGCACTCGTAACACGATGTTCAGCATTTATTCAAAAAGCTGCTTGTAGTACCTTTAATAAATTGATAGAGTTATTTAAGGAATACGAAATTGAATTAGGTGAAACTGTGAAGAAATTTGTGTCTTTACTTCACTCATTGGATATCAAAGGTAATAATACATAAGTTATTATTATACAAGGTTGTTTCAAAAATACATGTTAGTAGGTTAGGAGTTAAATTTACATGCTGAAGTAATTAAAAGATGTCCTACATACTTTACTTTTTGAATTATGAATAATTAAAGAAAATATTCAAATGACCATTACGTGTCTCAACATGTCCACTTACATGCCTCCACATCAAATTTTGCACTTAACTATTTACATGTATTTCTGGAACACTCTGTATATAGCTTAATATAAGTTTTTAACTAATTACAGAGAGGAGTTTGTTACTATCAGTATGCAGCACAATTGCAAGACATAATCCAGAAATTCCAGAAATACAGGAACATTCTAATGTAATACTTCATCAACTACAAAATGACTTCAGAAAACAGGTAAGTACATTGTAGTTTCTAGTATTTGTAATATACTGACGTTTGTATTAGTGTAATTACCACTTACTGTTAAAATCGAATGCTTCCTTTTTTGTTTAAATAAGTTATTATGGAAATAAATAGCGATTGATTGAAAAAACATCTGAAGACATTGTGTCATCATGGTGGCAATAAAAAACAAATGATACATCAAGTCTAAGTTTACGCGCGTTATCTTCAAATATCCGTGACGAGTTAACTCGACATCCCGGGTTAAGGGATTAATCATTTTATAAACGATTCAAAAGTTAAAAAAAAAACATGATTCGGTAGAAAGATACAGCAAAATTTGATTATCGGATTTACATGGTTGCAGTATAATTCGTCACAGTCAACTGATATATTTCAAATGTACTTCGATATTTTCTCCAATATGTTGGATGTGCTTTCAACCGAAGAGAAAGAAAGATGCTCCGAAGAATTATATAAATGGATTAAAGATCTTGGTTCCCCTGCAAAGTATACAGTTAAAAAAGTTTCGATGAGATCAGCAATCAATTTATTGTCCAATCATATCTATCTGTTTCGTGAATTTATTTATAACGATTATAAATATTGGTACGAGCTATTAACAAAACTTGTCGAAGATAAAAATATAGAATGTAGCGAATGTGGGGAACGTGCTTTAAAAAGGTTTTATCAATTAATGGGGAACATATTAAAGCACAAAACTTCCGAGGGCGACAAAACAGTATTCTTGGTAGGCACCATTTTTTGAACGATTATTATTTTTGAAAATTATAGTAAATAATTCATAATAGCGTCTACTACGTTTCAGTATTTTAAAGGTCATTTTGAGCAACAGCTGAAAAATAATAAAAATATAGATTCTAAAATATTACGTTTTATTGTATATGGCTTTAGTCAAATGGCTGCACCATGTAAATGGTATCTTACTAATAATGATGTAAAGGATATGTTCTCACTGATAACTCATTGTGCAATGCCACTCTGTTCTGGGTATGAAATATACATATTGATATTTTAAGGGGGTATATAAATCTGGAAGGGTCAATAACAGATCAATGTTTTTAATCTTTTTTGATTGTCGATTTTTTTCTTTGCCAATGATGCAAATATTGATTTAAAAATGTTTCGTGACGTTAAAATACCTCTCCTAGCTATATATGCACCCTTAAGATGTTTGAAAGTATAAATTTAAAAAAAAATATCGTATTGAAACTTTTAGAGAAGATTTACATCCATCAGACTTAGAAAGTATTTATAATTACCAAGACGCTCTTTCCGAAATAATATTGCATACATCAGGCCTCTCTATCAAACAAATTAATGCAATTCTAAAGCTTAGTATTCTTTTGGTAAAACGATTTCCTGACTTCTCTATAACCAGCCGAAATCCTGCAATTACATCGTTGATAAATACAATCATTAATGTTGGGGTAGTTAGTAGAAATTTCTTAGAAGAATTTCTTTATAATTTAAGTGAGTACCTATATGTGTGTTTTACATATCTTTAAAAAACACAATTGATCTTCGAATATGACGCGGCTTAAAATGCTTAATTTCAGTTCAGAATGGAATAATATGGTCTTGTTCGCACACTATGCTTGTTGATGCGGAATTGCAACGGGGATTGCGTAATCTTGAAGAGCTACCGATGTGTTATAAAAGTTATTTGCCTTTATGGTTACAAATCCTGAAGCCATACAGGTATAAAGGGCACAGACAAATTGTACAAGAAGTAGTTGATTCCATGATACACGTATGCACTGTATCGATTGGTAAATTGAACTTGAATACAAAAACGAAAGAAGATAACGTATACTCGGATGCAGCCTTCTCCCAAATCGCTGAGAATGAGGCCGACTTTAGAATCTTCGTTAACATCGTAGATCTGTACGTCGATGTAATCAACGCAATAGAGTCTTCCTTATTGATAAATTCTATGCACAAATTCTTGTTAAAAATTATTAGTATGTCTTATAAATATCCTCTAATATCCGGATTTTACAAGCTAGTACACGCAACGTTTAAACATATTTGCCACTTGACTAAGGATGAAATCGAATCAGAAATATTAGAACTGCTGTACAAGTATTTAATCAACGTGCTGAATTTGATTTCAACATTTTCTAACGAATTGTTGACTACGTGTTTGAATTTGATTCTGAACACGCCCGAAATGTACGTAGAACACATAATAAACAGTACAATACCGGCATTTAAAATTGCTTTTACCGTGGGTTTAAGCGACTTCGAAGTAGCTTGCACTGCTTTAAACGCTTTGGAGTCGTGGACAAACCATTTAGACAATCAACGCACAAATGGATTATTGAGGGAAGTTATACCACTTCTAGAACCATATTTACACAGCGAAGAAAGTTCTATGGAATTCTTACAAGATATCATAAAAACAGAGCGAAAAGTAATTAAACGCATAATGTTGAGAGACGACGAGAACACTTTGGAAAGATTTCAGATGAGAGTTTTGTTGTTTATTGCCTCGCTCGATACCGATATCATACAAGATTTCGTGCATAAGAGATCCATGGACATAGGAGCCACTTGGGACAAGAAAGATTTACTCAAGTACTCGTTGGTATTGCCGGACGCAGAAGTAAATATCCATTTCGATAAAATTTTACCAAGACTGATTTTATTAGCTCAACACTCTGGGGACAGAAGAACGAAGATAATCGCCTGCGAAGCACTCCATTCGGTAACAGCGTACTTTTTAGGCAAAATGTCGCAACATTTGATATCCAGCCCCGATCGATTTCTATCCATGTACATGGTATTGTGTCCAGCTCTGCTTAGCTTAGGCTGCGATCACGACGAAGCAGCGAGCAAAATTTTTCAACCCTTAACGCTACAATTGACCCACTGGCTGAGTTCGAAGTTCATGATCAAATCTTCGGCGACCGCGTACTTTTTAGATTCGCTATTCGAAAGTTTAAGCGACGATTCCAAGTCGTCGCTCAGAGAATTTTCTGGTCTGTGCTTGGCCGAATTTACCAAATGGTCCATAAAGCAGTCCGACACCGACAGAAGAACGCAGCTAAACACCGATGAAGTTATACATAAAATGACAAATTTCGCGCTTCATCCATCTATGACTAAACGAGTGGCAGCTGCAACAGCTTTCAATCATCTTTACGCTATTTTACGCGAGGATGAAGAAATCGTGTCCGTATACTGGTTGGAGATCTTGCATTCCTTTGTCAGAAGTTTGGACGGTTGCGATAGTCCCTCGATTATTACTGCACTCGATCATGTCGAGAGAGTCCTGATAGCAAAACACGAGCTATTAAATTTAGAATATCACATTCGCAGAAAACCAAATGATTTCGAAGGTTCGACTTTAATCCACGCAGTAAATTGGTTGTTCACTCAGTGTGGCTGCTTAGACCAATGCTGTCGAGTAAAATGCATGGAATTGGTTCTTAAACTTTCCGAATACGCAGACGACATTGACTCCGCGGGTATGATGATAAATAATTATGTCGATGATCATGGAATCGAAGCATTAAATGTTATAATACTGAATGATCTAAGCTCGAAATTGGAAAATCTTTCATCTAATAGCCTCGTACCCCTTTTGAGAAGTTTCGAGTGTTACATCTGGTTACTACGAAACAATCTGATCGACGTACAATATTTATTTGCAAGTTCAAATTCGAAGAGAGAAGTAATTTTTAATTCCGCAAGGAATTTCATTCATCTTGTAAATAAAATTAAAATAGAAGTAAAGGATGACGATTTAGTGATGCTGTCGAAAGAGCTTGAAGATTTACAGACGTTACAGTGCAAATTAATAGTTGTTATGTTCGACTTCTTACAAATTCTTTTGAACTTCGATGTAAGTCGATTATTTTTTACGATTACATTGCGGATGTTCCAAAGTATTCCCCATTTTTTTAATTCTAGGACAATTTCGTACCAAACTTTTTCTTCAACCAAGATTTGTTTGAATTAATCTCGAAGTGCATAATGTGTCCACAAGTCGTAGGGTTTGATATGAAGAATTTCGAAGTCACAGAAGCGGTACCATTAGTTATGGGAAATCTGTTGCAATCGATAGCGCAGAAAACGGACGTCACTTTGCTCAATCGTGTTAAAGAAAAATTGTCTGTACACGTGGACAAATATATGAACAGTTTCATCGATTTAGATAATATTTTGTTTGGCACGGATAGTTGCAATAAACTGAAACAATATGTTCAGGGTTTAAAATTCCTGGAACACCATAATATTCTCAATCAGCTATGTAACGTATGTAATACGTATGAAAATAAATGCTTTTTTATTGTTTTTATACGTAATTAAATTCTTACCTGACAATTATTGTTTCGTTTAGGCAACGCAATTGATCGAACAGCCGGAAGTTAAAGTTACACGCATTTTCAATGCTTTAGCAAAAGAACGAATAGGAGAACTTGTTTGTGTAAACATCAGACTAACGGCAAAAGATTATCTACAGATCTTGATGCAACTGCTACTCACACATTATAGGGTATATATATTCTATAATATACATATAGGGTGTTCGGCCACCCCTGGGAAAAATTTAAGATTCTAGAGATTAAAATAAGACGAAAATCAAGAATATGAATTTCTTGACTGAGGCTTCATTAAAAAATTATTAAAAAATTTCAAATCATACTAAAAAAATTATATTCAGTTACAGGGGTCAATTACAAGCATTTTTGGTGAATAGACCTACCCCCGAAATCTTAACCATTTTCGAGAAAAAAATTCGAGAAGGTGTGAGATTTTTCGCCGAAATTAAACAATTTCAAATCGTTTTAAAAAAATTATTTTCGGTTGCAGGGGTCAATTACAATCATTTTTGGTGAATAGATATACCCCCCAAATCCTGCGCATTTTCGAGAAAAAAATTCAGTACGAGCAGAACTTTAAATATTAATAACTTTTTAACGAAGCCTTCATCAACAAATTGGTATTCTTGACTTTCATCCTATTTTAACTTCTAGAATCTCTCATTAAAATTTTTCCCAGGGATTTACACAAATATCATTGCGCGAAATACATAAAAACATTCCATTTGATCCAATGAGATCGTACCGAATATTTGAATAGAAAATCTATAAAGAATTATCTGCTTACAGCCGTCGATGACAAAGATGTTGATTGAATTAATTGAAACTGATACAATGCTTGATCAAAATTCGACAAAAATTGAGCATGGTATATGCTTTCTGAATTTGTTTACGAATGAAATATTTAGATACATGTTGAGGGACACAGAAAGGACCATGCAAGTGTTCGATGATGTGTTGCAAAATAATCCGTCTTATTTGTTAATAATAACAGAGCAATTGTTCTTATTTGTACAACGGCATAAAAAAGAATTGCGTGAGTGTACAGAGAGTTTAGTGGACGCTGTCGTTAAAAGATTTACAATATTTGAAAGGGCTGTGAGCAATCTGGAAGATAGGAAACAAAAGTTGATAAGTATTTATGGGATTGCTGTACATTTGAAGCGCGAGCCAACGGAAACGGTGTCTCTGAGCAAAGAATTTTACTCGTGGATTCTCACTCAATTGACGGAGAATTCCAGTATAGAGTACAAAACTTATATTCTACAAAATTTCCTCGTTTGCTTGACCGACATGACGTCCAACGCGAAACCAGAACTGCTCGTTATTCTACGAACTCTGCGAAACGACAGACTCGCGACACGCCCGGATGATTTCTCGCAGAGAAACATGGAAGCTTTAAAAATAATTAATTGTTTCCAAACGTTATTGACGTTACTGCCAGTGACTAAATCAACCGCGGTATTCGAGTTTCTAATTTTATTCGCGGCTGGGATCGCCGAACATCTGTGTAACAAAAACACGAACGAATACCTGCAAAAATATTGCAATTCGATTTCCGTCGACTACGCGTTGGAATCTATAGAAGCGGCTTTCAAATTGTTTATGAACGTGAACTCGGAATCGAACGAGAGATTCGATAAATTACGCAGATTTCTCTTACCGTTGTTCGAGTTTTGCAGAACTACCGAAATACGTAAATTCTTCGAGAGAAATATCAAAGAGATATATACCACTATTCGCCAAAGTCTGATTGGGAATAGTTCGGATATAAAGCAGCTTATAATTTCAAAAATAGGCTGTTACGACCTTGTCGCAAAAATGTTTGCGAAGATACATATAAATGAAATTAACGACACCGAGTGCGCCATTGCACGGAATGCCATCGATAACGTGGTAACAGGAAAAGAATTTTTACAAAGCTTATATAGCAGCGCGTTAAACGTGCGTATGTTGAAGACACCCGATCCAGAACATAAGGAAATGATGAGATTGCTGCACTGCTCAGCGTACAACTGTTCCATAGCGATTGTGGCCTTAAAAGAAGACGAGGACTCCTACGTAAGTGTATTTGCCGAGAACAAGAAGAAGGAACAATTGATTTGGGAAAATATCGTTGATTGTCGAAAGAATTACAACCTCCGGCAAACGTTTAACGAATACCCGAAGTATCGTAAGAAGCTAATTAATATAAGGAAAGGTATGAGACAAAGACAGAATTTTGAACGATACTCGTACATTTATAGCTACGATTTGTCTACCTGTACATTAAACGAAGATATAAACGCGTACGACTTTAACGAGATGACCGTAAGTAATACGCCTAACGATGTAAAGAAGGAAGAAAGCATGAAATTAACGCTCGAAATCGACGAGTTGAATAACCACGAATGTATGGATTCCATTTGCGGAGTTTTACGTCATATGATATCAGAAAAAATATCTACACCGTCTGTCGATGGCGACGTCGCAATACCAAAGTGGCTGCTATGCTTTTGTAATTCTCTCAAGTCGACAAGTTACGACAACGTAAAGATATTCATGCTGAAAATTGTCTGGAACGAGCGAGAAACTGTATTCAAATTTTACAATAAATTTCTCTTCCAATCGATCGTCTATGCCACATACTCATATTTGAGATCGAATCATTTGAACTATATTATTACTGATATTATAGAGATGTTGATTGAGTGGCAGTCTGTACCTCTACCCGACGATACTAACAGCAAAGTCATGCTGCAGAAGTTATGGGAACTGATCATTTACAAAGCATTGGTAAAAAAGACCAATCAGACGTCTAAACCTGTTTATAAATATAACATGACCGTGATAAAGACAATGCTCGAAGCGTGGCATACTTATTTAAAACTGCCCGAGAGTTTGGATGAGAAGATGAGAACCGCGCCCGAAGCCGCGGTATATTTAATATTAATTTGCATCGTTAATGGAATGATAAAAGAAGTCGTTCAAAGGGACGATATCTTGGAATTTTTGGAAAAGTATTTGGAACAATGGCAGAGCGACGAGGAAACTGTTTTGCAGTGCTGCGAATGTTTCGGTTTCATCCTGAAGTTCTTAGACGACGAACATAATTCAACGAGCAAAAAGGGTGCCATAATCGATAAAATTCATAGCATATTAAGGCAGATGCAAACGAAATTCGAGAATAGGCAAATGAAGTATATTCGTACACTTAGCAAAAGTTACCCGAACGCCGGTATGATTTATTTTAAATTTGTCACTGCAAATATATTTAGAGTGAACGCATTGGGCAAGTTACACTGTCTAGAAATATTTCTGCTTTGTATACCTAAACTCACTGTCGATCAAATATTAAAGGAGCTGGCGTACATGAAGTTTCGTGATCTATTAATGAATAAAATTCTGCCCAGTGAAATAATCGCGTTACGGATTATCGATTCTCTGGTTCCTGTTCTTCCACCGTCAAATCTTTTACCTCTGGCAAATGTAGCCGTTCCTTATGCGAAACACCAATCGTCTGAACACAGAGAATGCACCTACAGTATATTCATGAATATTTATAAGAGATATGCAGTCGATACGACCGGAGACAAAGATACAAAAGAGCTAATGCACAGCAGCAAACAAATGCTACTGAATGGTATATCGGATCCTGCTGAACAATTGCAAGATAAAATACTGAATTTCTGGACTCAAGATGCACAGTTAAGGTATACTTGCGAAGAAAGATTTCTGGAAATTCTAAGCACGTATACGCCTGCTGTTGGCAATAATTTTTTACCATTTGCGCTCTTGATGATCTTCGACCTCACGAAAAAATCAAAAAATTATATGCAAACGATGTTCGAACCTTTACACAATTGTACCTACAGAGATTATAACATATTTCTCTCGTGGAGAACGAAAAATTTAGGATCGAAGGCTCCCCTTTTTGCTCCGTCTCTAGCTAGCCAAATGAATCAAACGTTCACCCAAATGAGCGGCACGTTACCAAGTGCATTCTTAGATTTTACGCACGCGGGGAAGTCTTTCGGTGTTAACAGCGAGTTACAGCTTCAAGCGACGCGAGATCCCGAATTCGAATCGACTTACGTTAACCAAGAGCCGGTATCGACATCAAACGAGCTAGAACACGATGATACTTTTAAAATACCAGAGGTGCCGGAGCTTGCTTACAATAAACGATCGAGACGGTTTTTGAAAAGTACAACGGAAGTATCTGCAGCTATACGGCAGAAGGAAATTAAGAAGAACATACATCGTGCCGAAATGATAAAAGAAGAAATTGTTCGACAAAGAAGCAGCGTAAAATTATACAGAAAATATAGAATAGGCGATTTTCCGGACATTGAGATATCTCACTCCATGTTGATCGAACCGTTGCAAAGAATAGCGAAGAAGGATCAACTGATTTGTAAAGATTTAATTGTTTCCATTGTTTGCTCGTTGCTCGAAGAGTTCAAGCAAAATGATTTTGTACAGAGAGTTGCGGATAGCTTGAAACACATCATAGTGAACAAATATGGGAACAATTCGGCAATGGCTGCAATTTTAGAAATATTGTTAGTCACCCGTATAGCAGATTGCCCGCCAGAAGTAATTGCAAAGGTTTCAAGATCGAACAATTTGAACTTCCTTGGGTCGCTTGTTGTAGAGGAATATTTAATTTACGGTAGAAACGATTCTGAACAGCTCAAGAAGAAAGCACGGAACGGCAGTGTGTTCGATTCGCATAACGAATGGCTGCAATTGGCAAATCTTTACGAATCTATGAACGACGTCGACGTGGTCCTCAGCATTTTCCGAAATCATATCGAAGACGAAGATATGCGAGTACGTATTTACTTATGGCCCGCGAACTTGCGTATAAAAATCTCTTGTAACAATGGCGATCTTTCAATTTTAGGAGGCGTCGTTCGCGCAAGCGGCTAACAATTGGACCAAAGCAAAAGCAGCGTACGAAAAGGCTTACGAAACGGAAGCAGAACTGGTGAAAGAACATTGTCTTCAGGGATTATTCGAATGTTTAAGTAATTTATGTCATTGGAACGAAATCGACAAACACATAGAAAAGAAACTAAATGGGAATTTGAACAACATTTGGAACGATCCATGGAAAGATTGGATGTTCCCATGGTTGTTCGAGGTACACATTCGCAAACTTGTAGACGTAGAGATCAGCGATACGTTTGAAGACAACGTTCAGATTATCGAGACTTGGTTGAACAACGATACGAAGGTGGAGCACATCAAACGATTTTTCGGGGAGGAATCGTCCATGTTCTTCCTAGGCAAAGAACTGGAAGTTGCACGTGAATTTGTGTTAAACACGCTGAACGAAATGAGGGAACAGTGGATCAGGCTTCATCCTCTGTCCACTCAGTTGAGGACACGTAAGCTGCAAAAGTTACGTGTAATCAACGACGTAAATAAGTTTATAAAGATTTTAAAAACGGCTAAGGAACCGTCAGACTTGACGGAAGTCTTAAACTTCTCGAATTGCATACTCTCGGCGCAAGACGCTATACTTCTGTGGGACAAATTAACGTCCTACAGAATATACTTCATCGATTACCCGTTGACCGACAAATTGGAACAATGGAACCTGAACGAAACGCAGAATGATTCCGAAAACGAGACGAACATCACTAACCAACTGCGTATGGTCACCTTCGATATGCGATTGAAAATGATCGAGGCAGCATTGAACCAGAAAAATAAATACATAGCTAAAAAGTACGTGCAACAATTGGAACAGAATTCGAACAATTATACGGCCGACATGGAGCATCGATTCATTTTAACCGGTGCAAAGCTAAAGTATCTCAATGGAGAGATTGAGACGAACACGAAGAAGCGGCTGTCGAGTTTTGCTTCCTCGTGGAAGCATTGCCATAATCTTCTACAGAAGAGTGACCTTAACCCCACGATTAACGTCGACGTACGACGGCAAATCAGCATACTAGCTTCAAAAATTGCAGAATTAAGCGAAGCAAACGAGACACTATCCGAGTTGTTAGCGAGAAACACCGTGATTTTGAATACTATAAACGCCGAGAACAATGATCTGCCTATTATCATAGATACGTTGAAGAGTTACGGTTTCGATCATTTGAAAGTGTGCTGCGATACAACAACCACGAACATCAAGGATTGCTATTTTACGCTTTCAAAGTACTGTTATGATAGATTGTCGCGTGGCAATAGTGGTGCTCAATTCAGCAAGAAGTTTGTGAATGCTACATTGAAAGCAATGAATTATGGGTCTCTCGAAGCAGCACACTATTTTCCATGCTTGCTAAAATCTGAGTATTTTGAGGACGAAGAGACGAAAGACATTTTCTTAAAGGAGAGCGAGGGGGTTGAAACTTGGCTGTTTCTATCTTGGCAGGCGCAGTTGTTCTCGCACTTAGGAACGTCCATCGCACCGTTGATCATACCTATCCTTAAACGAATCGTTGAAACTTATCCGAACGCGGTCATTTATACGTTGCGTTTAACGGTGGAAACGAATCCAGCTCTTCTAAACGAAACCAAAACTTACGAGATTCGTCGGATTCTCGACAACCGACCCGAAATCAATCAATTTTTAAAGGCGATGCAGTACGTTGTTCAACCAGAATTGTACTTGCAACATTACCTACTTGAATTCTTAAAGAACTTGTCGCTTGGAACGGCCACGGCTGTAGATATGCTTCTGAAGAAGGTATATCCGAGTTCGCGAGAGGACAAGCATGATCCAAAACCGGGATTCATCTTCAATAAAATTGCAATGTACAAAAGTAAAATAAAGGAATTGGAACGCAAGAAGTCTGATGAAATTAAGCGACACGTACTGGAAATGATCCAGAGTATTAAGAATTCAAGTGGTAAGTTTGGAGACAGACAGAAGTTACGGAACTATAGTCCGTGGTTGCATCAATTTTCTGGAGGCGATATAGAAATACCTGGACAGTACACCGGGGACAGGAAACCTATGCCGCAGTATCACGCGAAAATTGTGAGGTTTGAGCCTAATGTGAAGGTGATGCAATCGATACGGAAACCCGTTCGAATTACTATGCTGGGCAACGATGCAAAGGAGTACCATTTTCTGGTGAAATTTGGCGAGGATTTAAGGCAAGATCAAAGATTGCAACAGTTGTTCACCATAATGAACAAAACATTAAATATTGACGCTACTTGCAAACAGAGACATTTATCAATTGATACTTATCAGGTGTGTAAATATTTGAAAAGTATTTTATCTTATACTTTACTTTTGGAATACAATTTTTAATCTTGCAACAATTATAGTAAGCATTTTTGTTCGGCATAGGTGATTCCTTTATCGAAAACAGTAGGTCTCATACAATGGATAGAAAATACAAGATCTCTAGAAGAATTAATATATTTCACGTTATCTACCCAAGCGACAAATCGTTACGATTCCATAGCCAAAGAATACGAAGGATGGGTGCGAAGCGCTGCACCTTCTAAAAATCAACACGAAAGGTATAAAGAAGCCACAATTAAGCATAACGCATCGACAGTGATCACTAAGATGACCGAGTTTATCGGTAAAACCGAATGGGACAGTTTACGCAAAACGATCATGGTACTGTGTCCGTCCATAGAAAGCTTTGTTACTATGCGACGAAATTTCATCATTACATATGCTACTATGTGTGTCGCACATTGGATATTGGGCATCGGTGATCGACATCTTGGAAACGTTCTTATTAGTGTCAATTCAGGACGTTGCTTGGGTATCGATTTTGGGCTAGCCTTCGGTGCTGGCATCGATCAAAAGGTTCCCGAGTTAATGCCGTTTCGTCTGACCTCTCAAATTCTTGGCTTATTAAAGCCTTTCGACGAAAAGGATCTTCTGGGGGCGATAATGATTCACACGTTACGAGCATTAAGAAACGAACCGGGCCCTATTTTATCTTGCATGGACGTTTTCGTTCATGAACCGCTAAATTGGACGGAACACGTTAATAAGGCATTAAGAGACACCGATGTCGATATCGCAGACGTGAAATGGGTGCCTATGAAAAAAATAAAGGCGGTCATGAGAAAATTGGATGGAGTAAAACCGTCTTTAATTACCTTGGAACAATTAAAAGAGCAACATAACGATAAATATTTCGATAGATATTACGTTATAGTTACCGGGGACGATGACATTAAACGTAATCGAGCAAGAATGGAAAATAATAATTTAACACCAGAGCAACAGGTAACGTTCGACCACAGACGAGATATACACGTAGACTTTTCACCACAGACGAGGTATACGAGTAGACCTTTCACCTTATGGACTTTCGTGGCCCAATCTGACCGCCATACTGACCTGAAAATTTGGAGGTGATTTTAGTATCCTCTTCTCATGGATGGCGGTCAGTTGAGAAACTATTCACTGAATTAGTATTGATGGGCAGCCAGCTGTAGTGCCTACGTAAATACATGTGAATTGACTATAGAAGGGACTGAAATTCATTTCTAAATCTGTTGGTAATGTAAGTGACACGAAAATGGCAATGGGGTTTCGAAAAAATACATTGGGTGAAAGATCTACTCGTATACCTCGTCTTTGACAATACTCCAGAATCTTTGATGAATCAATGAGAATCAAAACTAACCTAGCGAAGAAGCTCTATATTTATGATGACCTATGCAAAGCGGATCGCAGCCAATTTGCTAATATTATTTAGTTTTTAATTAATAATTGCATTACCCAGCTAAGAGTGATACGATTATTAATTAAACGGTAAATAATATTACCCAGGTCTCACCACGAGGAGGTTGCTGCGAGTGGAGACCCGAAAGGAGATAGATGGAATCGAAGTTCCATCGATCTCCCTTTTACAGTCCTAGAAACTAGATTACTAAACTAGAGAGATAGAAGGAAGCAATATTCCTTCGATCTTCTAGTTTAGTTGTGCCAAGTAATTATTTCGTTTAAAAAGGGGTGAAGCTAAATTATGGGAGACGCGACGCGACGCGATGCTGAACCGTGCAGCAGATCTTCGGATCGAATCAACACTACCCTTGGTAGATTGATTTCTATTTCTAGAAATCGATCTATCATTGGCAGGCGACCAGATCTTTCGGACAAACTGGACGGCCGATCACATATTTCGTTCGACGAAACAGTGGTGACCGAAGCAAGAAACGAGAGAACGAGTCGAGAGAAGCTACTTGTTAAATAATTACTTGGCATACGCAGATACACTAGAGACTTAAAATTAACGTCGAAGCTCAAGTCTAGTCAAGTTGAATCTAAAATTCGGACGATAGAAGAAAACAAAGTTCCTTGGATGTTGTACCAAGCAATTATGTGGTTAAAAAGAGGGATGAAGCTAAATCGTGGGATACGCGACGCGACGCTGAACCGTGCAGCTGATCCGAGGATCGAACCTACTGCCCTTGCTAACTCGATCTCAACAAGAAAACAGAGAACTGCAACTCCGAATCGAGGTCTCCATTTCTCCAACGCAACCCGCCGGGAGCCCGAAGGACCCGACTTAGGCTGTCTGACAAAGAGAGAGTACCTGAGACAGAGTCGACTTCCGCTGGAAGGTATGCGTTTCCGCAGAATACGGAAACTCCACACCTTCCAGCGAAGTGCCGTTTTCCCTCAATCAAGCTTACCAAGGGAAGGCGATTAGATCTTTCGGACCAGATACACGGCCGATCACATGTTTCAATCGATGAAACAGCGGTGACCGAAGCTAGGAACGAGGGAACGAGCGAGGGAGAAGTTACTTATTCAATAATTGCTTGGTAGGACGCGGAAATATATAGAATAAAGAAATCTTCGACGTTAATTTTAAGATTCGCGACGAAGCTTAAATCTAACCGACTTAAAATTAAATGTCCCTCGGCGGATGTGGCGTACTCCCTCGATGTCCCTGCGAATAATCTGAAACTAAAATTGATACACATATTAGTGACATACGAAAGGAAATTTAATAACCACCATGCAAACTAGACGAAGCGATGGAATAATTTGTCGTGCTGATGTACCTAAAAGTGAGAATCTATAAGATTCTCGATGCTAGACCTACCTAAGGAAATGTACAAAATTTACACATGTTACGAACAAAGTATTCTACTTATACTTGCGTAACGAGAGTATAAAGTCGAAGTAAAATAGCAAATGATTACAAAAATTGTCCGAAGAACCATACAAACTTCAAAGACGAACAGAAACAAAGATTGAAAATCCAACGCAGAATTGAAAATCCAACGATGAAATCAAAGAATGAAAATACCCAAGAATCAAACAAAATATCTTAGCGAAATAGAATAAGAATAAAAATCTTATTCTAATTAGTGACATCGAAATGCATGAAATAATATACAAACAAAATACATAAAATAATATGGAAACAAAAATGGTACATGATCCAACACAATTATGTAAATTCAAAAAATAAGTCAGAAGTAGAAATACAGGAGGAAAACATAATAACCAGATAAAATCGGACAGTAAAACAACACCGAATTATGACCAAACAAATAAAATAAACCGGTCAATTTTGTGATTATAATATAAATAAGTAAAGTGGGCTTACTACTTGTTGACCATTAGTTACCATTACCAAGGAAGCAGCACCAGAGGTCCAGCTGTAACATAAGAAACGATTCGTAATTTAGCAAAAGCGTTAGACAGTTCCATAACGTTGAATTGGTATCAAACGACAAAATAGAAGTGGGGAGAGCAATTTTAAATAGTTCTTACCAGTGGTCATCACGGTCCGGCACTGGTCAGTAGTGGTCAGTAGTCGGATCTCCACTGGTCAACACTGGTCAGTAGTGGTCAGTTCTGGTCAGTCCTGGTCAGTCCTGGTCACTCCTGGTCCCCCCAGTGGTCACCGCTCCACGAATGGCCTGACTTCGGCCCGCGAGACCCGTTCCCCCTGGATGCTCCAGGGGTACTGAAGAATTTGTCCAGCGGTAGTCTTCAAGTGGGGAAGTCGAAGAGTGGGGAGACAGTGTCAACGTGAAGAGTTAAGAACCGCTTGTTCTAGAGAACAACGCTATTTCGATTGGTCCTATTTCTTGACCATTCCTAAATCTTCACTGGACATCTGATCTCGATGTTCACCTCATTGTTGACCATCGATGACCATAAGTCATAAGTTAGTCATTGTTGATCATCGACCCATTAAAACCATTACGAAGATTAAAGCCTCCTTACGAGGATTCCCTTACAATTTTTTCGGCCCATTTTTGGGCCGAAAAAATACATTGGGTAAAAGATCTACTCGTATACCTCGTCTGTGATTCTACAATGCATTATATCTGCGACTGTCTATAAAAATAATTGATGAATTTTTTAGGTTGAGTGCCTACTGGACCAAGCAACCGACTTAAATATTGTAGGTCGATCGTTCGTGGGATGGAAACCGTGGCTTTAACATGTTCGTACGTACTATATTGATAATTATTTTTAATTATATTAATAGAGCGTTGATATATTTTGTACATAAATGTATTTTTTATTTCAAATAAAAATTTGTATACGATAAAAGATTCACGAACACGTATCAACGAAACAGTATCTACTATTCTAAGTTCGCAGCCATTAGCTCGGTGTTAGCCGCGACAAAAAACCCTTCGTCGCGGCTAACACCGATTACCAGGTCTCACCACGAGGAGGTTGCTGCGACTGGAGACCCGAAGGAAGATACATGGAATCCAAGTTCCATCGATCTCCCTTTTATATTCTTACGATCTAGATTACTAAAGTCTGGAATTTTTTTATTGCAATTTATAATTAATCAGTAACTAATCAACTTTTTGTTCGCAATTTTTTTTTTTGTCAGACTATTGGAAGTGCAAGAAAAATCGTAACGATAGCTATGTGGAAGATGACTGTGCGTAGTCGGTGCCTGTTCTAGTGGGGTTTGCATTTTTCTCGAGTATACAAAGTAAGTGTTTTATATTTCACAAAACGTTTACAATAATTGAAATATATATTACAATGAATTATTTGGACAAATATTTAACATTGCTGCAATTGATCTTGTAACTGCGCGAATCGTCCTTGCAATACACGTTCTCGTTCCGTTTGTCTATTAACATCTTCCATAAGCGCATTTACCCGTCGTGGCACCGCCGCCTCTTCTTGCGTTTGCAAAAATTTGAACGTAGATAACTCTAAATGAGTTTGTTCTATTTGTTCCCACAAATCATGTAGCTGTTTCGTTAATACTTGTGCTCTAGTCTAGTATATAAAAAAAGATTTATATACATTAATCGATATTGAATAAATCGGAACATAACGATTTATGTATTTCAAGGTAAAAAAAAAAATACCTGATAACCGCCAGTAAGAACTTTCAATTTTTTTTCCATTCTGGCCGCCCGTTTAGCTTCCCCGGTCATATGCATGCGATTTTCTTCTAATTTCCTTTCGCATGCTTCTACTCTATCCTTTTTCGAAGCTAATGTCGCTCGCGTATACCGTTTTTGCGTTTCCAGATACAAGATCTGATAAAATATATTTAGTAATACATAACATTTAAAACATAAATTTTAAATATAAAATGTGTTACAATACCTGTGATAGGCATTCTTCCCATACAGTTGTGTAGGAATCTAAACTAAGTTCTCCGTGCGCCATACCTTCTTTCACGACTCCCATTTCATCAGTCAAGAGCTGTTTAGCCTAAATTAAATATTAACATGATATCGATGATATAAAAATAGTAAAATCGTGTGATGCAATATAACTTACGGCACTAAGTTCATCTTCTTCAAAATTAACGTACGGATGCTGGTCTAAATAAGCCTGCGCTTGAGCTATCGAACTGGAGGCACCTTTGCGATTTTGTTGTACCGGATTCTGTAGAGCGTCGTATTGCAACATCGTAATCATTTCCCTTTTAATCAGTTCCTCTGCCTACAATTAAGTGCTTGTTAAAAAACGAATAATTACACGTACACATATGGTATTATAATTAATTATATGATCGTACTCTTTGCAAATCCGTCAATGGAGTATCCATGAACGGCCTCAAAATATTCATATTTACATCAACTGGTCGCGGTAAATCTCGCTGTATAACTTGTGATCTACGAGATAATTCTCTTTTTCCTATAAAACATCGTAAAATATTGCTGCACAATTATTGTTAAAGTTGCAAATATTTACGTTTAAACGGTTACATACTTTGTTCCATTAATTCTTGTTGTTGCCTAGCATCTATATCAGCCTGGTCTTCAACTATCTCAGTTGTAGGTGTAGTAGCACTTTCATCTTTCGTTTCACCTTCAGGAACTACTATCTCGTAGTCATTACGCGGCGTTGGAAGAGCACTTAGGCCAGCGCGTAATTGTTCTTTTACTTGTTTCTGAATTAGAGGAGTCTCTGATCCCTCAATGCCTTCGTCTGGATTAATGCTAAGCTTGTCACGAACTGGCGTTGCCGCTAGAACTCCGTTTTGTGTTCGCGTAGATGCCGGTGTGTTAAACGAATTAGCCGGAGTACCGTCGCTACGTTGCGAACGAAACGGTGTAGCCAAAATAGTATTTGGTGTTGCCACAGCATTAGCGGAAGGCACAACGCTAGTAAAATCGGAATTATTTAGCGGGGTATTTAATCCACCTGTAAAAAAAGACCGTAGACCGTTCTATTGGAAATCGTATTAGAATATATTTCTAAATAAAATTATGCCAACCTTTCAATGGAGTATCAACATGAGTAAGAGCCATAACATTTTGAGCTTCTTGAAGAATTCTATCTGCAGCTGCGGGAGTACGAGGAGTTGCAGCTGCATTTGTTGGTAAAGAATAATCAGCCAATAAACTATCCGATAATGTGATACCACTTTCAGTTGCAACTTCACGAGCAACCTATTGCAAACAGTGTAAATTTGATGTAGCCATACGAGTCATAATATTACAGTACTGCCCATTTAAGTGTCCGCGAAACATATACATATATCGACATATATCGATAACGGCCGGCGTCAAGTTACGCTCGACATGCTCGATCTTCGAAGCCGCTTGACTTCCAAGAATTGGTGGGGATAACCGTGGACATTTAAGTGGGCAAAAGTGCGATCACTTAAGTGGGCACTGCTGTACTCAACAAACAAACGGCACAATGTACCTCTGATGCTCTGCCAAGTTTAACAACTTGCTGCAGTTCTTGATCAGATATCTGTGGTTCTGGCAGAACTAGTTTACTCCTTTTTTTTATTGGTTCTTCATTATTGAGCATCCCCATTGGAATATCGTTTTCCTTGCGTTGTTTTAATTTTTGTTTGTCTTTTCTACGTTCCATTTCTTCCTTCTCTTGCCTCAACTCCCCATCTAAATGTTGCTGTCTCATTCTTGAAAAATCGATAGCAAGAGGATCAACATGCTCGTTAGATGTATCATAAAACCCAGATGCTGGCCGTTTCTCAAACGGAATTTCAGAATTGTAATTAACTCCGCGTTTGCGTTTGTTCTTTTGTGATACAGTAATACCAGCAGCTCTTAATTCTCTACGTTTTTGCAGAGCTGCAAGCCGACGAGCTTCCTCCAATTGCTTTTCCCTGGCTTTACGTTTTGCCTTTTTGCCTTGAGTATTTGCAAGCCTAGCACGTGCCTCAGATAGCATCTCCAATTCTGAAAATTGCTAAACTTATTTTTGTTACTCCTAACAAAAAATAATAGTTTCTAAAATAGAGACTCAACCATCTTCATCCATATCCTTGGGATCAGGTCTGGCAGGTTTTGTTTCTGGATTTGGATCAATTTCTCCTGGTTTTAACTTGCGAGGGTCATCTGCAGCATCATCTCCTTCTTCTTTCTTCTGAGCTTGATCGCTAATATACAGTGTCATGAGAATTATGTGAATCTTAATCATATACATAAATTGCATTGAACAGGCAAAGTTTTTTTTACATACAGTAAATATTCATAACGTTCTAAACATTGTGCAGCTGTACGTCCAATGATTGGAGCAATTGTTCTCCACTGTGTGGGCATCAATTTTGCAAGATGAAGAAGTTTCTCGTCTTCTTCTCTGCTCCATTCTGTTTTTTTAATACTTGGATCCAACCACTCAAACCAACGTGCTTTACACTGTTTAGCAGACTTTCTGTGTAAGAGAGATGCTATTCGACTCCATTGATTTTTGCCATATTTCATAACAGCGGCTTTTAAAATTTCATCCTATAAAAACAAATATTGGTTTGAGGAAAGATATTTTATAATCAAAATGTAAGTTTCAGGTTAGAAATTAAATCTTACCTCCGTGTTCCGCCAAACACCTCCCTTTATCATAATACGCGGCATTTTTTATGTATTTTATATTGTCATTTAAGGGAAAACGAAAAAATACAAAACTTTCGCTGATTGTCCCTATTTATTTGACAATTAATGAGAACCTCATTTGAACTGCAAGCCACGGATGGCGACGCTCAACTGAGCGCGAGCGCAAGCGGTCGATGCGATAGCAGAGACACAAGTGATTAATAAAATAAGTACTGTCAATATAATCATTTAAAATACAGCTGCATTATTTTTATTATATATATTTTAGTACATATAAATAAATATGTTTATAAAAAAATAAGCACAGTAAATTCTTGACTTATCGGTTAATTCGTTCCAGAGTTTCCCGCATAAATCGAATTGTACGAGTAGTGATTGGATCGATATCGATACTATCGATCATGTTCAATCAATTTGGTGCCAAGACGTAATATTAAATTGTAATATTATACAGTTAACTAGATAGAGATTAAAGTAAAAAGTTTTTCTATTAACTTCTTTTGGTACTACATATTCAGGAACAAAATATTCTTTATGTAGATATACAAAGTTTTACTTATAATATAAAACTAACATTAATATTTATTTACAGCATATACAATGTAAAAGCTTAATTAATTTACATATCGTAAAATAGCTGAATAACAAATTTAACAATAATTAACAGTTTACAGAATCAATATCATTATTTTGCCCTAAAGGAACAATATTATTCCGATTATTCACATTTGACTATTTTTACCTGTTTTACAAGTAAATTGTTTTCAAATTATCACATACAAAATTTCCTCGAGCCTCTGCAGTTCTTTGTATGTTCCCTATAATAGTTATTTGCTTCTGAAGTAAATAAACGGTTAAGCATATTGTTTTTATTGTATTTTACTTTTTTTATATTTTTGTTTTACTTGATCTCTATTGATAATTATATACATCTATGACTATACATAAATCCATCTATCTACAAAAAATATTTAGATCAGTTCAATTACTAAGGCAGTGAATTGATTATTGTATTGTTTATATCAAATTTATACTTCAAAAGTGTGTGTATGTGTGAGTGTATGTGTGCACATGTGTTAACTACAATATTGTTTTCAAAACTTTTGGGGACTTCTCCTTTCCTGAAGAACATTTTTGTTTCCTCCTACGGATTAAGCCCTCAATATGGAATAGCACTGATACACAGGGTGAGTCACATAAACTGTTGCATTATCTGTTTTCTTGGTAACCATTGATGATATATTTTATTATTATTTTAACTTGGAATTTATTGGCTTTAACGTGTTCAAACTTAGCATCATAGATCTTCCAGCAAACAGTACTCTTTGTTCTATCGACGTTTTTTCCGGTTAAAAAATAAAATTTACTTTGATCCAGTTTAAATAAGAAATGATTTGAAATGCTTATTTACAGTATAATTACAACATTTGTCATCTACCAAACCTACTTCTAATTACTAATTTAGATATTACTTATACTAATTATTTTGTCACTTAAGAACATTGTACTACTCCTACATCACCTTCATCGATGATATGTAAAAAACTAATTTGCAACTTGATCATTTTGAAATTTGTCTTTAAATTTCAAGGTTTCCAACTAAGAAAACTATCCTGTATAACTATTTGTTTGAATATACTATGCGTGATTGTTTGTGGAGCTTTACGATTACGCTGAGCTTCGAAAATATATGAGACCTTTTCCCTAGCTTCGCTACGGGAAATATCGCCCCTGAGACCCAGTAATCTGACTAAATGGTCTTCAGTCATATCTGGATATTTTTCAACCAACGAATGTAAATCGAGGGAAAGAATTTCAGAATCTTCGCAACGTAATACTTCGGCAAGACGTTTGATTATTTCGAACGGAGAATTGAAATTTCCGACTTTCGGAGCAATTCGATCAAAAAAATTCTTTAGTTTGTCTGCTTCTGTCATTATTTTTGAAGTGCACGTTAAACATTCATCATACGTTTTCAAAGATATTTTTCGTTGCATCATAGCAGAAATGTAACGTTTTGCAATTAGATTTTGTGCTTCCATAATGACGTATTCAAAGTTCTTTGGGCACAGATGGTTGTAATCTTGAAAATAATCTTCCAATGTTACACATATAGTCTCTACTGGAATTGGAGACGACAACCATTTGGGAGTAATTAAATCTTGGAAGTGTAACTCTAAATCCAAGAAAGATTCTTCTAGTAATATGGTTGCTGCTTCGTTTCGCAACTGTTGATAATTTGATAGCAAATTTTCGAATTTAACAGTAGCATCTCCACTGGTATTAGAAACCCAATATATTTGTTTCATTTGTTGCGCCAATTCCGTAAATTGTAAACAATTATTAACAACTGTGATCATGTGATGTGTAAAGTATGGTACTTGACTTCTGTCTTCAAAATGTTTACTTTTAAATTCTAACATTGCTTGCCTATACATAAATCCATATTTAATAACTTGTTCGATGCATAGAACTAATGCTTGTGCTGTTAAATTCGAGCTAATAGTTTTTGTAACTTGAAGATTCTGATCAATCATTTGAAATATAATTACAGGGGCTGCTGTGTGATAGTATGCCTCTTGAGTACTTCCTTCAGGCAACACTCCACACCTCCAGTCGACCTTTTCAGTTTCTAAAGTCTTTCTCATCCAATCCTCGTAATTTTGGCACATATTTTTCAAATATTTTTCTTGTAGGTCATTTATAATTTCAGGATTTAACAAAGGACCAATATCGCTTGTATCTATATTTAATTCAGAATGTTGCATCAGCTCTGGCCCAGTATAGGTATTCATGATCCATGACAATAGCGAAACATATTCATTTCCTTCTAAACCATTCGCAATTATGTCTTTTAAATGTTGAGACAAGCTTGTGTGGTACATTTTAACAAAAGTTCTTACAATGTTATACCAAGGTGGAAAACAGGGTTCACATAAAGTTTTAACAACTCTCAAGTCTTCCAGAATTAGAAGCCTTGTAAGTTCCAAGTATCTAACTAACCACATTTTATTATCTACTCTTTCCTCAACATGAGTCCCTTCAATTCTATTAGCCACAGATTTTTCAAGGACCTTCATTGCCATATCTTTCCACTTTTTAGGTCTCCCTGGTGGCATAAATCCACTTTGTTTATGTCTCTGAATAGCAAAATGATCTGCCTTTTCTTCTCTTTCTATAATTCTTAAAGCTGTTACAATTACTGTAGGTTCTTTTCTGACAGTGTTCAATGTACGGCTTAGAACCAATCTGATTTGTTTTTCCATTAGCTGTGAAAGCATTTCAATGTCTTCTAAATAAGCCTTTAACATAACTGTGTCAGCTGGTGATTGATTTGGAAGTTTATGAAGTTCGTATAATAAATCATCTCTTGAATTTTCAAGATCCATAATGCTCTGATGAGCATGCAAAAGCTTGCCCTCGTTTATCCACTGTTTAGTCTTTTCAACACTGTCAGGAACCGTAAATGTATGCTTCAAATTTTCTTTGGCAGTAACATATTGCGAATGACGCATGTTTTCATCCTGAACAGTTTGCAATTTTGCATTGAGTTCTGGAACTTGTTCAAACAATTCGCCAATCTCATTTAAGTCCTGCTTTATAGAAGCAATACTCTCTAAGGAACTCTGGAGTTGTTCAAAACCTACACGAACTCCATCTAATTGACTTTGCATTGCAGTTTTGAGCATAGTTTCAACGGAAGCTTTCTTTCGACTTATTCTACGTTTGTACATATCAATTTTTTCCAATTGACCCGGACGTTGCAACAAATTTGACACATATTTTGTTGCCCTTGCCTTGGCTTCTTCTTCCAATTTTTGTAGATCTTCCATTTCTGAAGCTGTATTTCGTTAATTTACGTCACCTTATAAAAGTATTACTTATAAAATGTGGGGAATAACGAATCCCAATTAATTAGATACATGCAAATGAAAAGCGTGGAAAGATATTTTGACATTTATAAAACCTTGGTTAGGTATTTTAAGATGCGTTTGCATTAAAGAGATTGTAGTATCAATGAACGCACCACAAGTACTTAAAATGCAATATGTCGGAACATAGTGTTCCTATACAATTGTGCTATGAAAATGCACTGTAAAGATTTTGTAAATTTACTTCTCTCTTAATCATTTAACATAAATAACATAGTTATAAAAAGTATTCTGTGCTTTTTGAATAGAATTTAGTATTACAAATGCATTCTTTAAAGAGATTGTCAGGAACAATTAATCAGTATTGTAAATATAACTTAAACAGATGTTTAACCTCAAAACCAGCAGAAAATAGAAAAATTGAAGTAGAAAAAGGTAAATAATTTAAAGTACTCTATTAAAATATCAATAAAATTAAGTTAGGCAAATTTTATTCTTGTGTGCCAAGATTTTTGTAGGCCATTGTATCTAATAGTAACTCTAAATAATTGCAGAGAAGAATATTGTGATAGATAGTTTTGAGGGAGTCACAATAATTGGTATAAATCGCCCGCAAACAAAGAATTGTTTAGATACTGTAACAGCACAAGAACTGTCGGATGAATTAGAGAAATTTGAAAATGACAAAGAGTCTGTAGTTGGTGTACTTCATGGTATTGGTGGTAACTTTTGCGGTGGCTATGATCTTAAAGAAATTGCCAAATACGATGGAACGAATGAGGAAACATTACCACAATTTGGGCCATTGGTAAAATCATTAAATTTTTGAATGTTTATAAAAAGTTGTTTATATTATACTAGTTAATTACTCGATTATTTGTAGGCTGATAAAATTGAATTAATTAAAAAACCTTTAGTTGCTGCTATAAGTGGATATGCTATAGGCATAGGGTTCGAACTTGCCTTAATGTGTGATATAAGAATAATGGAAGACAGTGCAGTATTAGGATTTTTTAATAGACGTTTTGGTATTCCCATACTATGTGGTGGTACTGTTCGCTTACCTGCTCTAATTGGATATGGAAGAGCAATGGAACTTATCTTAACAGGCCGTGCTATTTCTGGGAATGAGGCATTTAATTGGGGTCTAGTTACTCGGTGCACACATACTGGTTCAGGTAGGGTTTCAATTATAAGGTTATACCACTGATGAATATTAAAGTACAATATAACATAAATATTTTCAAATACAAGTATATTTTTTTATTTGCAGCACTAGGTTGTGCAGTAAATTTTGCAAAATCATTTGTTAAGTTCCCACAAAAACCTATGCTTGCCGATCGTGTTTCTACTCATTTTGCTACATTTTCTGCTAAACAACTAGAGGAAGCTTTACAGTTTGAGAAAGATAATGCATCTCATTTATTATTTGAAGAGGGTGTTACAGGAGCAAATCGATTTGTCAGTGAAAAGCTAGGTAGGCATGGTAAATTTTATAATATAACGCCAGTGGATGCAAGTTTTAAAGAATTGGATAAAGATCTTTTGTAAAAATTTACTAATACGTTACTATACTTAACATAACTGATTTTGTTGAAAGAAAAAACTCCACATAACAACGTGTACATAGAAATCAAAATTTGCTATAATCGTGACTGTACAAATTTATTTATATTATTATTTTATTTTTAATGTAGATTTAATGAATGAATCTTTTCTATGAGATACGTGTGTTTTTAATAGTATGTCATTGCATCTTTTCGCTGTTTTTCCACCGATGAGCGGCGTGAAATTAATCATTTGACCATTCGCATCACCTACGTAAATAAAATTTAAAATAAATGGTATTTTATACAGGGTGTTCGGCCATCCCTGCGAAAAATTTTAATGGGAGATTCTAGAGGCCAAAATAAATCGAAAATCAAAAATACTAATTTTTTGATGGAGGCTTCGTTAAAAAGTTATTAACGTTTAAAGTTCCGACCGTACTGAATTTTTTTCTAGAAAGTAGGTAGGATTTCGAAGGTATGTCTAATGACAAAAAGTGATTGTAATTGACCCCTGCAATTGAAAATAATTTTTCCAGAACGATTCGAAATTTTTTTTTTCGTCGAAAAATTTAGGCACCTTCTCGAATTTTTTTCTCGAAAATGGTTAAGATTTCGGGGGTAGGTCTATTCACCAAAAATGCTTGTAATTGACCCCTGTAACTGAATATAATTTTTTTAGTATGATTTGAAATTTTTTAATAATTTTTTAATGAAGCCTCAGTCAAGAAATTGATATTCTCGATTTTCGTCTTATTTTGGCCTCCAAAATCTCCCATTAAAATTTTTCCCAGAGGTGGTTGCACACCCTGTATAATGTGTATACTTACGTTGATATACGATTATTAAATATGTTAAATTTGCAACGAAGACGTCGAGACCAGAAGTATGAGGCTCAAAGAAGGAAACTTTTCTTAAATGACAATTAACTTCATCGCATAAATCGAATTCAGCTGAAAATATCTGCGTGTTTACAGTTTACGAATTTGGAGAAATTATTAGAAATTTTTAAATTAAGTTTCGCTTACTCGTGTCTTCCAAGTTTACCACATTCCGAATGTAATTCAGTATCAGTTTGAGCGGGCAATCGGTATTTATTAACAATTCCTTTTCTGCCTCTTCGGACGGTATATTCCCCTCATCGTTATTAACTGAAATTGTAGATCAAATATGTACATATTCGGTACGATCTTCGCTGAGAACATCGTATATCGAAAACATTCTAACCAGCATATTTAATTCGAATAATTGATGTCATTATTCCATCAATAATGAAGAAACATTACGAGAATAGGACGAATTAATCTTACTTTGATCTATAGATTTTAGTTAAGGAATCTATTGTATATTGAATGGTTAAAATAATCGAAAATCGTTCGATATATCGTTGCTGTTTAGCATTTGCTTTTTAAAAGGAACGCAAGTTTTAAATTTCCATTATTCCACCATTCCACTATCCAAATAATTTCATAGATATTCGAATGCAACGAATAAATTTCGAATATCATATACACATAATATAAAAGTACTTTGATACTTCGATAGATCGATATACTCCTAACGATAGGCAACCCGATGCACGCGTGCGTTGAGAACTTTCCATCACCTTTTCCAGCTCCTCCATTTTTCCTCCACACTAATTTCCATCCAAAAGAGTTACGGTTCTTCTAAATATGCGAAGAATATTATTTTTACCAGCACTGTACGTTATTCTTTTTTGTTAGTCTTTGTTGGGAATAAAATTTGCTCGACTCAGTATAAGTCTGTTTCCCGCATCGAAGACGCATCCGATGCACTCGATGCACTGGTTGTGCACCATGGTGCGATAAGGTTTCTTTAGGGTGGTCGCCGTTGTCGATGCATTCATTGGACTGGAATTCGGAATAATGGTGGAATTTCATATTCAAGTTGAACAACAACGACCGTCCGCAGGCTTAATTGGCGAAAGTAATGCGAACCGGCCAACCACAGTCGAGCCAGTTGAAGCTGTGTGACGAAACGAGTGCAGGTGGCGGTGCATTGTTGCGCAATCGTTCGTATCCCTCCTCCTCCTCCTTGTAACCAGGAGTCAGGACGAGAGTCCCCTTCGTAACCAGAAGGTCCTCCCCACCAAGTGTGCCTTCCTCCCTGCTCGACCTGGTGAATGTTGCGCCCGCAAATCCGCGCGATCAGCGTCCACGGCTGTTCTTTCTTTCGTTTCTTCCTTCTATCTTACCTTTCCCCAAGGACTCTAGCCACCTTTTTGTTGCTCCTCCTTTGGACGACCTGTCGGGCTTTCGAAACAACGTTTCTGGATCTTCGTCGCGATCGATCTACGCTTCTCAAACGAGACCCAAAGAACACCCGGAGACGCTCTTATCGATGCATTATTATTCTAAGGATATCTATTAAAAGCATTCGATTTTTTTATCCATCAATGATCTTCGATGCATTCTCTGTGAGAAGATTGACAAAACTTAAAAACAAATTGGTTAAAAGAAGAAGAACGTTAATGATCAGGCGAAACCTGGCACGAAAGACAAAAGGGCGGTTCCCAGGGTCTTCTTTCCGATCAGCGTGTACGTGGCATTTGAGAGGAAGATGCCAGTGCCTTTCACGAATCACCACGCGATCCTACAATGTCTTATTGTTACGAGCGAACAGGCGAAAGAAAAATTCTTTCCGATGGGAGAGGCAAATCGACACGCTCCTACTCCTTGCAAGAAGCTAGTGTCGCTCGCGTTGCAGTAACAATACTAACACGCTTCATTTTTCATTATGTTCATAACGAATAAAATTCATTTTAATTCATAATTTGGATTCTTCATCGAAACGTCTGATATTCTAGAATTTCTGTAAATCCATTGTACTGCTTCACTCTGTGGCGTTGCCTTCCGTGCTCGCCAATAGAGGGCCACGCTCTCGTCTTTCTCGCAAGCACTCGACCGATCCTCCGTTTCTATACTATACACTCCTCGATTAATTACCCAATATCCCTTCGTCTAAGGGCCTTATTAGTAATATTTCGTATCCACCCCATATAAGACCCTATTTCTCTCCTCCTGCGACTTCCATTAACCCCCAGCGTCGTTTGTCGGTTCGAAAACCCCCTTGCTATTCTCGCGAACATTTCCATATCGTCTGCGACTAATAGAATCTCAGAAATATCAGTAATAAACAATACGAATACGGGTGGAATTTCGTTTCGTGGTACGGACGCGCGGCGGTTTACTGAAATTACGTACCTCGAGCGGCTCGTTTCGGGCCCACTTTCCTCCTTCGTCCGTGCCATTACGCGTGCCGACGAGGCCCGGGAAAACGGATTCAGCCTAAGCAATTTTCATACGCTATGCATGGCAGGACGAGAGCCAGTCGTTTCGGGGTCCTTTATACGGTGCACCGCGTCTCAGTCCGTTCTGTAGCTCGCGTTGATCGTATCTGCATGCCACTTAACCATTACGTTTTACGAGGCGGATGGACGTAAAATACCCTCCCTCTCCCGTGTCCAGCAACAGGTTACGTCGTTGTCTTGCGTTTCGCGAACGACCGCGACGACGAAAGAGAATATTTTCCACGCAGGATCGACGTATCCTGGCGTATCCCGTGAAATTTACCACGACCGTTTCAGCGCTCGAACGTCCTCCACCGATCGACGAGAGTCGCCTCTATGACGCGAATTTATGCCATCTTCTTGTTCTCCGCCCGATAACCAGCGTCTGGCGAAGGCCTCGCGCCTATTCCAACAAGTATAGAAAACGATAACAACGTGTTCTACAGGGTGGATCCGAAACTAGCGAGCTACTAACGATAAGAACAGAACGATTCTTCCGGAGGAAAAGGTTTTACATTCTTGGCTTCGAGGATCGGTTTGGGATCGTAAAAGTTGATCTCTCGCGCTCGTTCTGCAGGGCTGATTTCTGAACTGTACGAGTTTAACTTCTGGAAATAGTTCTAATCCAGGAAGATTCTAATTTTCGTCGAGAATCGTGATTCGCTAATAAGGAGGATAGTTTTTTCAAATTATATATTCGTACAATTATTTGGGATTCCAACGGTTCGATGGTTCGTTCGAAAGACGTGTTTACTCTTATAGCGAGGCGTGGGTGGACAATCGAGGTACAGTAGAAGCTAGTGCGACTCTGTTAAGGTTGATATCTGAACTTTACGATGGCTTCTGCTTTAACTTTTGAGACCAGTCGGGATCTCAAACGATCGTTTGTCCACTCGACGAACGATTTAAACGATCGTAAAGTTCGCAATGTGCGAATCGAAACACTCGGTCAGCCAGTAAGATGACTTCTCCGGGCAGAAGATTTTTCAGATCGTATTTTGCGAGGTTAAATTCGACAAATCCGATATTTTTTCATCCACGTAGCTCCGTAAACTTTCGAAGGACGTAAAATGGAAACTCCGTGTTACGTTTGTTTTTACAGAGACAACGAAGAACGTTTTAATGTAAGGAAATATCGAAAGGTAGCCAATTACGACAACCTTTCTCGACGTATACTATTTTTCTTTGATCGCGACTGGCAGAACATTCTTCGGGAACGTATTTCCTGAATACAGATCGTCGAGTCGTCCGCTGAGAGGCGCATCCAGCCACTCCGGTGCATTCGCATAAACAGTGCGCGCGGCTAGCATTCTATTCCGGAAAAGCGAGGTCCTTGAACTCGATTCCTCGACACATCTCGAGCTACCTGCCCGCGGAGTAGTCCTTTATCCGTACGTACAGTCGTATGCAAAACGCATCTTTCACGCGTGGCTCGCGTACACGCGTACCAGCTCGATAATATAAACAGGGCGTGGCCCTGGGACGAGCAGATTTTCCGCGAAACTTCGCCGACGAGAAGATCGATTTGCATGAAATTGAATCTCGAAAACTGGCCACCGGTTACCACGTTCAACTTTGGACAAAAGGGTCGGAGGGACTTTAGCGATGGCTCTGGAATATAAACTACAAAGCTTTCGTTAATTCCTGAAATCATAGCGGCAATAGAAGATGTATATTCTATTCTTCTTGCGATTTAAAAATAAAAATAAAATTGAAAATAAAAGAATTTTTTTCTCGAAAGTGAGTAGGATTTCGGGGGTATGTGTATCCACCAAAAATGTTTGTAATTGACCCCTGGAATTATAAATAATTTTTTTAGAACGATTTGAAAATTTTTTTTTCACCGAAAAATTTGTTCACTTACTGAATTTTTTTCTCAAAACTGCGTAGGATTTCGGGGGTATGTTTATTCACCAAAAATGTTTGTAATTAACCCCCGGAACTAAAAATATTTTTTTTAGAACGATTTGAAATTTTTTATTTACGTCGAAAAATTTCTCCACTTACTGAATTTTTTTCTCGAAACTGCGTAGGATTTCGGGGATATGTCTATTCACCAAAAATGTTTATAATTGACCCCCGGAACTAAAAATATTTTTTTTAGAACGATTTGAAATTTTTTATTTTCGTCGAAAAATTTCTCCACTTACTGAATTTTTTTCTCGAAACTGCGTAGGATTTCGGGGATATGTCTATTCACCAAAAATGTTTATAATTGACCCCCGGAACTAAAAATATTTTTTTTAGAACGATTTGAAATTTTTTATTTTCGTCGAAAAATTTCTCCACCCTCTCCCTGATTGTATATTTTATTGTTGTACCAGTATATTTGTTAAGGCTTGAAAAAAGCAATTTTGTACGTTTCTTTTTCGATATTATTCCTTGAATCGGTACCAGGAAATGGCGGTTTGCGTTCGGTGTTTTCGTCGCAGCAAAACTGGACGCATCGATCCCGATATCGTGCCATCGAATTAACTTTGAAAGCGACATTATCACGACGAAACACATCCACAGAATTTAACGCATTAAATTGACTTCGAACTGTCCCCCACGCACCGAAAACCTGATTACCCTGAATTAATCGCTGTACGTGCAGTTCGAATGTTTCGTCCAGCATTATTAACGAATACTTGATATAATTACATTCCGATGGAAGCTTCGTATTATACGACGGAATTATTTGGTAAAATTATATTCGTTCAATGTTTCACACTATCTTCAAAATATCCACGGTTGCCAAATTTTAAATACAACGATAAAATTGTGAAAATTATCAAGACATTTCGTCAAACTGGTCTAGTCGTAGTTTATAATTTTTGTTTCTTTCGTAATCTGAAATATTTAATTTTTATTATAGATTTAAAAAATTCTATTAAGTTTGGAGAAACAAATGAACGGTGTTATTTTCGATCGTTACGTGTTTCGTTTTGCTGGTCGAAGATTTAGCCTGCCGTTTCGAATGATTAACGCGAAACAATTTTGTCACCTGGCTGCCGCGCGCGTCACGCTTATTGGTGTCGCGCGATCAATGGTCCTCACCTACGCGTTTGTCCCGAGCACGCAGAAAGGTGGTACGCGTGGGTGTATTGGGTCCCAAAGGCCAACGATAACGACAGCGAAAAGTCCTAGTATCGCGGCTCCGCATCGTGAAATACATGTGTGCATTTGCATTGATAAAAGGCGATCGACGACAGTATCTCCGATCGGTCGTTTATTCGTGTTCAACAATCAATTACGCACGAACGCTCGTGTCGTGTGTACAGGCTGCTTCCGAAACAATAGAACCATATTGAAAAATCACCATTCCTGGAAAAGTTTGGAAAGACATTCTTCGACTTTATTGGCAACGAAAATGAATATTTGGAAATGGAAGCCTTTAATTTTACCTACCTGTGAGACTTTGTTAAGACTATGTGTCACTGTTTTTTCAAGAACAAATAATTTAAACGAATGCAATTAACAATCGTAATCTCCGGTGTTCTTGTATCATTTTACTTGAATTTCGACTGCGACTCGTCCTGGTATCGTAGTTGGAAGAGCAAAGTTCACTGCCTACTCGTTCTCCCGGTTCTCTCGCCCCGTCGCGTTTTCACTTTTTCGGTCAGCATCTGGCTCTTCGTCATCTTCGAGATAGTTCGAACCTTTTCCCCGTTGCTCAATCCGGTCGGCCGTTAACGAGCTGGCAAAAAGCACCGAACGATATCGCAAGAATATAATGGGTAATTGCTGCGTTCGCGCTGGAATGTTGTCGAGTTGCAACGCGAGCGTTTTGAGTCTGCCTTAAAACTGGATCTCTAAAGAAACCATCGTCTCTTCGGACCTTTCCATGAAATTTCTCTCTTGCATTTCCTCGAAATTTCACTCGTAAGACTTTTAGCGACGGAAAGGCAAAATTCTAACGAAAGTTCGACTGCGAAAAGAGATCGACACGGTCCCGCGAAAGCTGGTAAATAAAGAGGGATCGATTGAGTCGTGATTCTTCCCTTTGATCGTTCCACGGCAACGGTCGAGCGCGATCGATACAGGATTTACAGGTTTCCTAAAAGGAAGACGCCTCAGTTCAACGCACGGATTATCGCGATCCTAGCAGACTCGGCCCGTAGAAATTATTCAGGTGTCGGTAGTCGTTCTATCGGTTTTATCTGCGATCGACGAGCCGCCGCGCTTAAGATCGATTAATCATACGGGCGCGAGCCGCGGGTTAGCCGCGATAACCGCCGCGCCGTGATTTATTGGGAATTCGGACCGCGGAAATATTTAAGCGACGCCTGAGAGAGTTTCTTTCGCGCGGACCTTGGGACAGAAGAAACGAGTCGTAACGAATTCCTTCGACTCGGACGTGCAACAGGTCTGTTTACGAGCCATCGATCTTCCTTGGGATCCGTCCACACCGGGCCGTGATCGTTTAACCGTTTCATGGTCAGTTTTTAGACCTATCGACCTAATATCGACGATCAAATTCTCGTTGGAATTTTTAAAAGCTCCGAGGTCCTCGTAAAGTTGGACGAATCGCTACTTCAGCGTCCGAGGAAAGAGGATTTTTATGGACACAGTCCTTCGAAGCATTGTTCGACTTTGCTCGTTGCTGAGAGCATCTGGGAATCATTGACATCTTGACATTCTCTGGGAGAAATTGTAATGGGAGATTCTAGAGGCCAAAATAGGACGAAAATCAAGAATATCAATTTATTGACTGAGGCTTCGTTGAGAAGTTATTAAAAAATTTCGAATCGTTCTAAAAAAATTATTTTCATATTCTGGGGCCAATTACAATCATTTTTAGTCATTAGACATACCCCCGAAATCCTACTCAGTTTCGAGAAAAAAATTCCTTACCGAAAATATAATTTCTAGCCAGAAATGTCTGCCCGAATTTTCATGCGAATCTTTAAAACGTCATAACTTCTGAACGGATTGGACGATTTTCATGTTTAAAAAAGCAAACTACGCGTATTTTGGTGGAGAATATGTACAAATCGTAAAAATATTCGAAAAGTTGGTCCTTGACACCGTAAAATGAGGAAAACCCCATAAAAGTGGTCCAATTTTCAAATAGCCACAACTCTTATAATAGTGAATATATTTGAATGAAATTTAGTCTGGAAGTAGAGCTCATGGATACCTACAAAAAAAGTATTACACAACTTTTCTGTAGGGCGTCAAACAAAATTACTAAAAATCAAAACCTAATTTTTAAGAAAAATCGACAAGGGGGGGCAGGTGCCTAAATTTTTCGGAGAAATTAAAAAATTTCAAATCGTTTTGAAAAAATTATTTATAGTTCCAGCGGTCAATTACAAGCATTTTTGGTGAATAGACATATCCCTGAAATCCTACCCACTTTCGAGAAAAAAATTCAAATATCTGGTCAAACTGCTGTTCTACAGGCAGAATTTGAATGTTAATAACTTTTTAACGAAGCCTTGATCAAGAAATTGGTATTCTTGATTTTCGTCTTATTTTGGCCTGTAGAATCTCCCATTAAAATTTTTCCCAGGGTTGGCCGAACACCCTGTAGCTCTTTAACATGGCACGTTTGAAATCAGGGATTTTGAAAGTAATTGTTTCAAACTGTTATATAAAAGTTTCACTTATTTAGAACGTTATTCTCCCGGGGAAGAATTAAAGTGATTACTGAAATATTAATTAAAGGCTGCAGAAGCATTCGGTGATTCTTGAAAAATTTATTACGATTATACCTTGGGAGATTAAGAATGCGTCTTGTATAGTTCTCAGTTACAGAGGGCTCCTTCTATCTTCGTGTAACGGATATACGAGCGATAATTCATAGCAAGACTATACTCGCGATAATTTAGATAAACAAAATAAAACAACGTTGGTACACAAACGGCAACGGCAAAAGCGTAAAATAATAATTCCACGACGGTGAACGTTAGTTTAAATATTACTGAAATCATTGCAAAACCGTTCCTACTGCGTCGCGATATAAAATGTCTCATTACGCATACAATGGAAATGGAAACCTGATTTCTTCCGTCTGTCTTTGTTGCTTTTTTTCCTCTCGTTTGCTCCAACGAAAATACAGGAAAAGTTTATTGAAAACCAAGTCAATAACGAAACGTCGATCGCCCAGCCGGTCCGCGTTTCTGTTAAATAGTTACTAAAAGGATAAAGGCGACTGTCTCGAGCAGTCCTTTCTCCCTTACTGGACAAATTAAGCAAAACAGATCTTTTCGATTAAGCGTCCGCGAAGCTGGGCGCTTAATTGGAAGTGCACGTAAACACTGTTCGCAGGATTTCTTTGTCCGTCGTTGCGTTAAGGGAATAATTCTTATTTCCCTTGGATTACTTTATTTGCCTCGCCTGCCTCCTCTCAAGGCGAAATTGTTATCGTCGAGCTCCGGACGAAATCCTTCTCCAAGGATGCTTCACGGACAGGCGAAATTAATCAAATTTAATGCGTTACAGTCGCGTTCCGTTCGACGAAAAAATCGTGCATTTCTCAGGCACTTTTACAAGAAAACATTCGAGATTTCGACTTGATCAACGGGAATATTCGTAATTCAAAAACTGTGTATTTCAGTTTTGTTAAAATTACCTTTACAACCTTATTTTGACTATCATGTTCTACTATTATTGCACATTAATGGGGTTTTCGTTTAGTGAATAAACAAATATCCTCCCCTTGTCGGGAACCTAGATGGCTGCCTAGCACGCTCTCAAACGAATCGTCCCGTTTTTGCCCGTTCGCGATACGATTGCCAAGTATAAAACTGGTATCCGTTAATTGAACGACAGTCATCGAGTAGTAAAAATGGCATCTGTTAATCTACGACAGTCACCGAGTAGATACCGCTGTCACGATCTTTTACGAGTGGAGATCAGTTCCCCCTGCGGTCGTCGATTAAATAGTCGCGGCGTAGAACACTCGATAACGGAAGCGTCCTCGAACACCATTCGCTCGACCGTTTAAACAGTCGCTCAATATTAATTTGCCAGATGATTGTCCGAGCGTAGGATAACCTTGGGCCTGACAATCCCGGGAGGATTTAAAAGAAAACCAGTGCTATTTACTTGCCTCGATCGAGGCAGTCACGCCAGTGGACGCGTTAATCCTTTCACTGACACGGGCAGAAACGCTGTAAACGACAGTTTAAACAAAGTCAATATCGACGTTAGAAACTCTCTGCGAGATTAAAAATGGCTGTTGGGGATGGATGGACGCGACGAACGCGTACGGGGTGATATGGAAATAGGCAGTTCCGGTTCCGTAGCGTGTTCTACTTTTTCCAAAGGATGTTCCTTTGGAAAATTACGTATACTGTTCTTCGAAGATTCTTATTCCACGCTAGGCGACGGTCTCAACCTTTATGATGTCGTTTCACGCAAATTCGCAGTTTCTTCATATTTACTTTGTAGCATTCCTCGCATTGTCGTTTGATTTGCAGTACACTTGCATCCTCGGTTCGCAATTCGTGACGCAGCCTGAGTGGCAAAGGAATGCCGTCATTGACGTCTCGCTGTCCAATCAAGTCCGTAATTAATTCCTGTCTAAATTCTGGAATTGACGAGCAAGCATCCCCTGCGCTATTACGTGTACATAATCCGCGTGTTTTCTACCGAGGTATTCGGGAAAAGCAGGAATGCCGATCGTTCATTTTATCCAGATGCGAACATAACTTATCAATTTAATGTTGTTTTAATACGACGAAGCAAACGATCGCGTAAAATTAAGGGGAACGATTCTTAATTTATCCGAAAAAGTTCCTCGGCACAAATTGCAAACGTCGGGAGAATACTACTGACAGATAAATAAATAAAAAACTCGTAAGGATTCGGTGTTGCTGAAACGTATCCGCATTCGACGAGTTCCAGGCGTCGAGCGAGGTCGATCGAGTTCCGCGAGTGGGCGCGCGGAGCCAAGGTCTCCGAAATCGAGGCCCAAAAGAGATCAAAGGCAGCTGTTTCGCTGTCCGCCATACTCGTCCTCGTCTACACGAATCGAAGCCTGCTAAACCGGTCCGCGGCACCGACGTTGTTGACGAAATTAAAAAAGAAAACAGTCGTAGGGTCGTAGTCGAAAAATACATACAACAGTTCCAAAGGAGACTAGAAATATATTTTATACAGTAATTTCTCCCACTTTTGATTCGATGTCCCGGTGTCTCCAAGGTGTACACGGTTCCTTTTGTCATCGAGAAACATATATTCCATTAATATCCAAGTTTTACGTTTGGATTTACAAAAAGTCAACAACGTTCTGTTTTAGAGCTGTTCAAAAGATCGCTGTAATGCATTTACATACGTCGTGCACAAGTTCACGACTGGTTCGATACGAATATTGAAAGATACCAACGCTTTTGTTCTTGGCGTACCGAATGAGCAATCGCGGGAACAGTCCCTGTAGGTGGTAATTTCCAGGAATCCCGTTTTTTACGTTTGGATTTACAAAAAGTCAACAACGTCCTTTTTAGAGCTGTTCAAAAGATCGCTGTAATGCATTTACATACGTCGTGCACAAGTTCACGACTGGTTCAAGTCGTTGCATTAGAATTTAGCCAGAGCGTTCGATACGAATATTGAAAGATACCAACGCTTTTGTGCTTGGCGTACCGAATGAGCAATCGCGGGAACAGTCCCCGTAGGTGGTAATTTCCAGGAATCCCGTTTTTTACGTTTGGATTTACAAAAAGTCAACAACGTCCTTTTTAGAGCTGTTCAAAAGATCGCTGTAATGCATTTACATACGTCGTGCACAAGTTCACGACTGGTTCAAGTCGTTGCATTAGAATTTAGCCAGAGCGTTCGATACGAATATTGAAAGATACCAACGCTTTTGTGCTTGGCGTACCGAATGAGCAATCGCGGGTACAGTCCCCGGAGGTGATAATTTCCAGGAATCCCGGATCTCTCCGCGGCCTCGTCCGCCCTTTCTTCGCGGATGGCGTGGCCGCGTCGCGTCGTTTCCAACTTGTAAACACGCGCGGGACCGCTTCCATCGCCTTCACCTTCGAAGCCCGGTCGAGGAGCGCGCCGCGGGACGCTCAGGAAAAATATCGCCTGGATCCGGTACCCGGTCGGGCAACTACCTGCCGCGCACCGCCGACTGGTTGCCGTCTGTCCTCTGTTATTACCCGAGATCGACCAGCGGGGCCTGCCTGCTGTTCGACTTTAACGCTCATTGTCGATAGGCTGCGTTTACGCAACGCCTATGTAAGAACTAGTTCCATGGAGGAACGTGTGCTCGTTGTTAATCTGGCTTCGCGAACTCCGGTTCAGCGAGGATTCGAGACGATGGACGCTTGCCACTGCTAGGCTCTGCTGACCAAAACTGACCACCCCTGATGCTTCCGACAACGTATAACATCTCCCGACGTCAACTGACCAACGCTGACCACTGCTGACCGTTGCTGACAACTTGTGACATGATGTAATATAATATAATATGTTTATATGTATTAAAGTTTTGTATAATGTAAATCTATGGCAATAAATGATATAATTTCAAAGAATGCTACGTGTTCTCATCATTTCTACCTTTCCTTTCCTCTCGAAACCATTCCCTTAGTTATAAGATACCTGCCATCTCTTCCCCTACCATCCCCTTCTGATAACAAAGTCTAAAATGGACATAAAACCGTCAGTATCTGACCTATGATCGATTAGAGATACTTATTCATTCATTCGGTAAACGTCAGCTCCCATACTAGCTGCCACAGATAAAAATTTTCAAGTCTAAAATGGACCTGAAATCGTCAGCGCCATAGCTATGGTCGATAGGTAAACGGCAGCTCCGCGTATTAGCTGCCAGAGGCAAAAATTTTCAAAGTTCCGCGGAAAGATTTCAAATCTGCCGCCGCCTGGGCTTTCTCACAAGCGCTCGCTCGAGCCTTCGTTTCTATATATACACTCGTTAACCCAACTCTAAATGGGCCATTTCATGACATGCCTTCCTAGCAGCAACATCTAGCAGCAGCAGTGGAGCCGGCAGGAGATGGTCCTCCCCTGGTCCGGTCAGGTCTGGCTGGCGGTCTCCCACCCAGTGGGAGGGGGGGGGGGGGTCGCTGCAAAATTTTCGGGATGTTCCTTCCCGAAAAATTTCTAAGTTCCACGGCTGGCAGGAGACAACAAACACTTGGCGGAAAAATTTCAAAGTCCCACGGCTGGCAGGAGACAATCAAACGCTTGGCGGAAAAATTTCGAAGTCCCACAGCTAGCAAAGTTCCCGGGAAAGATTTCACAGGGGGGGGCTCTTTAAAATTTTTGCCGAAAAATTCAGGCCGGAATTTTTGCCGCTGCCTGAAACTTCCGAGAAATTTCAGGGATTCCGAGAAGTTTCAGGGTTTCCGAGAAGTTTCAGGAATTCCTAGAAATGACGTCATTTCCAGGAATTCGCAGAAATTTTCTGGCGGCGGGAGATTTGAAATCTTTCCGGGGAACTTAGAAAATTTTTAAAGATACAGAGAGTCGATCGAGCGTTTGTGAAGGTCTTATAATTAAGGGAATGATTTGGAGAGGGAAAGAACGGTAAAAAATGATGAAAACACATCGAATTCTTTAAATTTATATCATTTATTGCCACAGATTTACATTATACAAAACTTTAATACATATAAACATATTATATTATATTATATCATGTCACAAGTTGTCTGCAACGGTCAGCAGTGGTCAGCAATGGTCAGCTGACGTCGGAAGATGTTTGCAGAGGCCAGCTTAGGCCAGGAGATGCTGGCAGAGGTCAGTAGAGGCTGCCAGTAGCAAGTAGTAATCGTTATACGTTGTCACAAGTATCAGGAGTGGTCAGCAGCGGTCAGCGGAGGCAGGCAGAAGTCAGTAGTAATCGTTATACGTTGTCAGAAGTAACAGGAGTGGTCAGTAGCGGTCAGCAGAGTCCAGCGGAGGCAGGCAGAAGTCAGTAGTAATCGTTATACGTTGTCAGAAATATAAGCGGTGGTCAGCAGAGGCCAGCAGAGGCTGGGAGAGGCTAACAGTAGCCAGTCGTAATCGTTATACGTTGTCAGAAGTAACAGGAGTGGTCAGCAGCGGTCAGCAGAGGCATGCAGTGGCAAGCAGAGATCAGCAGGGGCGAACAGTAGTATGTAGTAATTGTTATACGATGTCAGAAGCATCAGGGGTGGTCAGCAGTGTTCAGCAGAGGCCAGCAAAGGCATGCACAGGCAAGCAGAAACCTGCAAAGGCAAGCAGAGACTTGTAGGGGCATGCAGTAGTAAGTATTAATCGTTATACATTATCAGAAATACCTGCAGTGGTCAGTAGCGTTCGGCAGAGGCCAGGAAAGTTCCGCAGAGACAAGCACACACTGACAGTGATCAGCAAAGACCAACAGAGGTTAGCAGAAGTCAGTAGTAATCGTTATAGGTTGTCAGAAATATAAGCGATGCTCAGCAGAGTCCAGCAGAGGCAAGCAGTAATCAGGAGCAGTCAGTAACAGTCGCTGTATGGTGTAAAAAGTTGTCGGGAGTTCTGTACTTTTGTCAGCACTGGTCATCAGAGGTCTACAGAGGCAAATAGAAACCAGGAGTAATTTGCAGAGTTCAGTAATGAACTCTAGGAAAGGCAAATAAAAATACCTGGGCAGTCGAGATTCCGAATCGTATGCCGTTGACGTGAGGTCGGATTTCAGTTGTTAAGAGCGAGAAGGCAAATGTGAGCCTTTCTCTCTCGACTCCCACGAGGCGGTCCGAAATTACTTTGGGCAGCTTCGGAATAATCGAGAAAGAAGGCATGTGTCAGTTTAGCTTTGTCGACATTCCGAAACTCTACGAGCTCACGTACGCGTGATCTGGTACGTGTGAGTAGGGTACCGGGTGCTGAATCTGAAGTGGAGTCGTCCCACTAGCCAACTTCTCACGCACATGCAATACCCATCTCAGCGATCCAATATTTGGCAATAGTTTCAATGGCTAGGAAGTGAGGATTTTCTCATTTTTTTCGCATCGTTCGCTCCTGTCCGCCATGAAATACAACGCGGTTCGCAGGATGGCACGGCCACTGCGGAGAATTCCTGATCGAACTTATGATCCTGGTAACCTCGGCTCGGTGATCCGGCTTCGAAAATAAATTCCGTGTCGCGCGATTAAGCTTCGTGCGCGGCCGATAACGGAACCGTTTCGAATCGCCGACCGACTCCCATGACGGCGTAAACACCGAGATAAACGAAAAGTATGGATCCCCAAGGAGGCCGGGTTCTTCGAAGCGTGGGTCTGACTCTTGCTGACAACGTACGCGCAACACGTCGGCGAATATTTCGCGGTATCGTCGGGCTGCTTTGGACAGGAATGTTCGAGTAACGAGAAGAGGCTCGTAGCGTAGATAGTTTGGATCGTCGAAGGGTGGTATCGCTGCCGACGCAGTGAACTTTGAAGGTTTCCACTCGTTCATCTCCACTGTACCGATACTACGTACTTAAAATCATCGAATAAAGTATCCCTGTCACCTACATACGTTTTAATTCGTTTCTCTGGGGAACAGAATTATTTTTGAACAGTTATCCCATTTAAAAGCAATTACTCGAACGAATAGTTATGGTTTCTACATGTTGTCTTTCAAAAGTAACTTATCGGGACACAATGCAAAAATGCTTACCCTCGATTTCAAAGAAGATTCTCAATATACGATACTAAAATGTGTTGTTTGTTTTCTTAATCATTAAAGAACGGTCTTTGATGTCTACACTATTTTTTGTGAATGGCAAAACTATTGGATGACCAACACGACCATACAAACACTCTCATCCAAACATCCTAGTTTCTAATTCTTACTCATTCTGAACCTTCGTACCCTTCCTGAGACACACTGTCCCGTGACCATCGTCCCTACCTCTATCTATCTCCAGTAATATTATATAAAAGCTTGCAATATCGAAGAACCGGCAGAAAGAATTTAGTATGTAGTCGACCTAATAAAGTGTTGTCAATTCTACTGGAATCCAACAAAACATTGGATTATTTAATCTTTTTGATTGTTTAATTTTTGATATAATTCCTCTTGATCTTCAGAAAATTGTTTACCACGAATCAAAGTCTGTCGAACGCAAGAAGAGTGACGCGTTCTTCGCGGGCTCTGTGATAAGTAATTCCTGCAAACGAGACGCGCATCGTCTAATTCGCCCGTGCTTCTTCAATTTATCTCCATTACGCAGCCGATCAATTTAATTCACTGCACTACCCCGTTCATTGACTTCTCAATTCACAGTTGCACTGCTTCGAGGGTTTCGAAGTTGCGAATCGCCTGCAACTCGATGGAACGCGGTTCCCAACTATCCAAGAAACCAAACCTGGACGCTGGGATTTTATGCATCGAAACCTGAAACCGATCGAGCGACGTTTTGATAATCGAAATATTCTGTAAATGTACACAATACCGTCCAAAAGTTTGGAACTAGTCGTACTTTGCAATAAAACACGATATTCCCTTGCTAGACTAGCTCATCGAGGATTATAATAGATGATCCATTTCAGCTCGAATTTTCGTTCCCTGTAAGACGAGCTCGGGTTTGAGAGAGGAAGATTGGCTATCGAAATTGGAATGAGTTTAATAAACTGCAGTTAATGTTCAGTGGAGATTGTAGGAGATTTTAAGTGAACGACTCTCAACTTGACGCGTCGATGTGTCCTCGAGTTCTCGTTAAGAGGACACTTGAGTTGGACTCGATGGCTATGGAGTCGCGATACTCAGTCACGGAGATCCTTGAATTGTGGAACTTGATTGCGATCGTGGAACTCGGTTTGTAAGATCTCCATTACTTCGTAAGAACTTCACAGCTCCGGTGCTGGAATTCCAAAGAAATTTCCGTGAAAATGATTAAGTACGTCGAAAGCCTTTCACAGATTGTTGTATTCGTTGATAAATGCAGCGTTTCAGAACTTGGCTACGAAGACATTGAAACCTGTATGGTGTCGTGTAATTATAACGATACGTCGTTTATTTAGTCCATTCAGTAAAGATGACTGTTGAATCATAGCAAGGCGTAGAACTAGGTCGTGACGTCAGTGGAGCAGTAGAATTCGGTCGTGACGGCACTAGAAATCTCTAGAGTCGTAGGACAAGTAGGCGTCGTCGTGGTGAACCTTGAATCGCGGAATTTATAACCGCGATGGCGTCGTTGAATTCATTGGCACACTTGGGGTCGTGGAACTTCGAAATTCGATGGGAACGACACTGGAACAGGGGCGAATAAATTTTATATGTTCGAAGGTGGGTCAACAATTTTGTCGAATAGAAGAAACGAGTTCGTTTGGAGAAAAGAATCGAAACGATCGTAATGGAGAATTGGGTAAAACGAGTCGAGCTCAATTTTGACTCGATTTGAAAGAACGTCGAATCCGTTCGCGTTGCATCGAAGGTGAAGGAAGCAAAAGTAAAAGCATTGGATGCGTCTCGAATGGAATCGAGCCGGGCAGAGGCAAGGAAAGAGCTATCGTGTCCCGAGAAAAGTGGAAACCGGCTGGACTGCAACGTCCACCGGTGCATATACGCTCGGCGATGTTATCTAATGCGTATCGCGACCGGGCCTCGAAGAAGCCACCGGGACTCAACATTACTCCTGGCCGCCGCGCCATTTATTACGATTTATCGCGGACAAACCGGAGGGGTATCTCTCTTTCCCTCGTTCCCGTGGATACTGACTTTACATCGCGGCCCGATGCATCCGAAAAACAAGAGCTGCGCCCGTGTCTCTCCTCCGAGAAGATTGATAATTACACGGAAAGCCGGATAGCTATTCCGTAAACGATGATAAAGTTACGGATGGGTAACATTAATTCTGAAAATCAGAAAAATTCAGTGATTTTTCTGCAATTGTTTTCCACCCGTTTCGAGGCCCCGAGAGAGAATCTTTTTATCCTTGGACAAAGTTAAAATCGTCATGGTATCGATCACTTCGAACTGATCGAAAATATAGGGTGCTCGGCCACCCCTGGGGAAAATTTTAATGGGAGATTTTGGAGGCCAAAATAAGACCAAAACCAAGAATATTAATTTCTTGACTGAGGCTTCATTAAAAAGTTATTGAAAAATTTCAAATCATATTAAAAAAATTATATTTAGTTACAGGGGTCAATTACAAGCATTTTTGGTCATTAGACGTACCCTCAAAATCCTACCCATTTTCGAGAAAAAAATTCGAGAAGGTGTGAAATTTTTTGACGAAATTAAAAAATTTCAAATCATATTAAAAAAATTATATTTAGTTACAGGGGTCAAATACAACCATTTTTGGTGAATAGTCATATCCTCGAAATCCTGCGCATTTTTGAGAAAAAAATTCAATACTGTCGGAACTTTAAACGTAAATAACTTTTTAACGAATCCTGCATCAACAAATTAGTATTCTTGATTTTCGTCCTATTTTGGCCTCTAGAATCTCCCATTAAAATTTTTCCCAGGCCACCCCTGTATATATGTAGTAAATAAATATAAAATATTCTGCATTTATTCTATTTCCATAGCTACACAGATATTGATGAAACCACTAAATGATTCGCGTTATTTGATTATTCTATGTACGTATGAATTAAATTACTTTTATATTCTTCAAAACAGAAATACAACGATACTTTCGAAATAAATTTTATTCCAACCAGAAGCTTATCCGGAGCTCATAATTCGAGAACTTGTATTACGAAAGTTCCCTTGGAACCGTTTCGATGAAAGCTATTGGGAAAGTTTCATAACTGTTTCGACTCATGGCTGGAAGTTCCTGCTAAACGCGGCTTCCTCGAGTTTTTCGCGTAAAATGGAAAATGCGATCGGTGCGTCGATGGCAGACCGTGTGGCGCAACGAATAAATTTCTCCGTTGCACCCCGCGATTACCGAAATGCTAGTCCCACCGATCGCGGTTACGCAAGGTCGCCGCGAAATTTCGAATGCAACGCTGTTGCAATTGCATCGCGAGTCGAACTGCTCCAGTTGTTCTGGGTACGCGCACGCGCTCGTGTTCCTGGAATTGCGCCGTTTCAAAGCTAGACCGTTCCATTAGTTTTCGCTTTAAATATTTCAATTTGCTGGCCGCGCGGTTTAAATTGACGGACGTTTCCCGATTTCCCGCGACACGAAATCGCGTTTTCGAATCGCGTGCGTCCGACAGCTTTCCCGAATAGTTTACCAAATTTATTTCCCAGCCAGTCTGCATTAGGCACAACAGAATTAATAACCACGAGTTTTGTGTACAACGCTGTTCATCGTCGAGAATATTAACCCCTAAAGACGAGCAAATTTCATTCTTGAATAAGAAAAAAATATTTCGTGTATATCAAGAATTCATCTTATTTGGAGTATATGATTGTATTATCCTCCATCATTGGTAAAATTTGGAAGATACCAAAATAATCTGATCTGCAAGGAATTGTTGTAATTGTTCTTTCCACATTTATTGTACGAGCAGCCCTGATCGCGTGACTCACCGCGTGTATCTCTTACTTTCGTTAGCATTCGTTGGAGACGTAGAAATCGTATTTCGTCGATTCGAATCTGATGTGGGTTGGATAGCGAGCGTCTAGATCGCGACTTCCGGTAGCCGGGTAGGTTTGGGGCGCGATTTTCGAAGGTAGCCACGTTGCGACAGTGCCGGGAGCTAAATACCCCGGTCGTCTCGGTCAGTTGATCCGCGGAATGCGTGTTCCAACGCGTTGGTGGCCGCGATTGGTACTCGTAAAATTCACTTTTCACGCGCGTGCATACATTTGCATAAATAACGAATATCGCCAGTGGTAGGAGCGCAGGGCATATCGGGGACGCGCGGCTGAATTTCGTATGCCAACAAAACCGAACCGTGGAACCAGTTTCCTCGCCGTGCAGTGACTTTTAGCCCGACTAGATCCTTGTTAACTCGCCTCGTCGCGAAATGGGAAACTCTAGAATGGAGAGCCCAGAAATTTTAACCATCTTTCAATCGTTCGACGCACGAGTGTTTCGTATTTTTCCACATCAAGAACTAATTAAATATTCAGGGTTCTGGTAACCGTAACAAATGCAATAATAAACACTAAATTATCTACATTTTGCGCTTCTGTAAATAATTAAAAAGTAAGTTACCATACGGTGCGTTCCAAAATGGCGTACAAGTTTACAACCGCACCATATGCCGCGACCTGCAATTAACCCTTGTGCGTTTAAATAGTCGGATTAGCTCTGCCACTGTTCAAACCGGAAATTTCCTTTACTTCAGGTATACAGGGTGTTCGGTAACCCATGGGAAAAATTTTAATGGGAGATTCTAGGGGCCATAATAAGACGAAAATCAAGAATACTAATTTGTTGATGCAGGCTTCGTTAAAAAGTTATTTACGTTTAAAGTTCCGACAGTATTGAATTTTTTTCTCGAGAATGCGTAGGAATTCGAGGATATGACTATTCACCAAAAATGGTTGTATTTGACCCCAGAACCTAGAAATAATTTTTTTAGAACGATTCGAAATTTTTTCATTTTGTCGAAAAATTTCACACTTTCTCGAATTTTTTTTCTTGAAAGTGGATAGGATTTCAAGGGTATGTCTAATGACCAAACATTATTGTAATTGATCCCCGCAACCGAAAATAATTTTTTTAAAACGATTTAAAATTTTTTAATTTCGTCGAAAAATTTAGGCACCTACCCCTGGGTCGATTTTTCTTAAAAATTCATTTTTCATTTTTAGTAATTTTGTTTGATGCCCTACAGAAAAGTTGTCTAATACTTTTTTGTAGGTACCCATGAGCTCTACTTCAGAAAAAAGTTTCATTGAAATATATTCACTATTGTAGGAGTTATGGCAGTTTGAAAATTGGACCATTTTTATGGGGTTTTTCTCATTTTGCGGGGACAAGGACCAACTTTTCGAATATTTTTGCTATTTGTACATATTCTCCACCAAAATACGCGTAGTTTGCTTTTTTAAACATTAAAATCGTCCAATCCGTTCAGGAGTTATGATGTTTCAAAGATTCACATGAAATTTGGGAGAACCATTTAAGGCCTCAGATTATATTTTCCGTAAGGAATTTTTTTCTCGAAAGCGGGTACAATTTTGGGGGTACGTCTATTCACCAAAAATGCTTGTAATTGACCCCTGTAACTAAATATAATTTTTTTAGAACAATTTGAAATTTTTTAATTTCGTCTAAAAATTTCAGTACCTATTCGAATTTTTTTCTCGAAAGTAGGTAGGAATTCGTGGGTATGTCTATTCACAAAAAATGCTTGTAATTGACCCCTATTACTAAATATAATTTTTTTAGAACGATTTGAAAATTTTTAATTTCGATGAAAAATTTCTCCACTTACTGAATTTTTTTCTCAAAAATGATTAAGATTTTGGGGATATGTCTATTCACCAAAAATGCTTATAATTAACCCCTGTAACTAAATATAATTTTTTTAGAACAATTTGAAACTTTTCAATTTCGACGAAAAATTTATTTAAATTAATAACCAAAAAATTCATTTTTTATTTCGTCGAGACTAAAGCAATTTCCCGACAATTTATACATACGTATATTAATTGATGCTTAAGCTAATTGATAAGTAATTCGATCCGGAGCTATTAAATTTCTCCGTAAGAAAACATCGCGCACAAATCCTGTAAAATCTCCTGCGTGAACTTTACAAGGATTCTATTTCACAGGTTTCCGGTCGGCCGTATTGTGCAATGCAGGGTTAAATGTTGCCAGCACGGTTTACAAACTCATGCATAACATGCAAATAAAGAATACTGGTTCTGCTCCCCCCGCGATGAAAGACGCGTGTCAAACCTAATTCGGTGCCGTAAAATGTTCAAGTCGAAGGGAATCGCGACCGTTGAATCGAGCTGGGGACAGCGAAAAGATTTCAACGGGGATAAGACGAGAAACTGTAACCTCCTTTGTAAAGAAAAACCCTCGCGTCTCGAAACAAATTGGATTTTCGAGATTTTCCGCGGAGATACGCGTAGCGTTTTCTTTTTTTTCTTACGACGTTCTTGAAATTTGCTGCACTATTTGCGTCCCCGACGCATTGTTTGAACTCTGACACTTTGCAGCGAAAGTTTCTGATAAAATTCTCCCTTTTCTCTTTACTCGCTTTAAGGAGGTCTGGTACTTAGAAAAATTGAGAATTCTTTATTATCATTTTTCTTTTATGTTTCTCTCTGCAAAGCTGTATTTTTGAAGTGTTAGAAATTTTTCTTAAATAGCCAAAACGTGTTCAAGATTTTTCTCAAGTACAACTTTCCCTCGCCAAAGGTCGGGAAATAAAGTCGAATTTTTCGCGAGCGAAAAACGGAAATAGTGGCGAGTCGTTGGAACAATGTAAAGTAAGTTGTTGAAAATCGATTGCTCAACGACGACAAGAGAACGTTGCGGCCGCGATCGCACCGTGTCGGCCAATCTAAATTCCTAATTACCAGTTCGCGAAGCAAGTTTAATTGCACGATACGGTGGCGACTTATGATAAAGTGACATTCGTTCTCGAGCGGCGGCGAGCGTTTAAACATGCTACCCGGTTTCTTACGGCCACGAAAGGTTATTTCACTCGCTCTGATAAAGTTTATCGTTACATAATTCGTCAAGCGAGCGAGAGACAGGCGCGCGTTCTCTTTGCGCGATTGTTTGCGTACGCCTCGTGCCGTGAAATTGCCACTTGCGTACCGATGCACGAATATCATACGCGAATAAAGTAACGAATTTCTTATTAACACGAGATATCATCAAATATTAAGCAACTTCATCGAAGAAACGAAACGCAAGGTCCGCGACTACGATTTCATTTCGACGCTTCCTATCACTAAAAAGGATTTCCGATCAAACTTTTTACATATTTGTTTCAAGTTTCACAGAAGCTAAGAAACTTTCGATCGTTCGCCATTGAGTTTGTAAAACGTGCAGCATTATCGCTTACGAGATTAGCGTGTTTACGTTTTTGTTGCATACAAAAGTTGAGAAACCTCAGATTTACGCGAGTTATCTTAGACAGGACCGTGTCTGGGTACTTTAGTGCCCTTAAATTGCGATGCTTAAAAAAATAATAGAGATTTTTATATTTTAGCTTCTGGTATTTGTTAACATACTAAAGATAGGGCATTTTTATTAAAACTTTCCTATACGACGATTTTAATGATATAGAATTCCTTCAACATGTGTATACCAAAAATGTGATAAGTATTTTTGTAATTAATATAGTTTGTTAAAATTTTCAGGAGCTATACAGGGTGTTCGATCACCCCTGGGAAAAATTTTAATGGGGGATTCTAGAGGCCAAAATAAGACGAAAATCAAGAATACCAATTTGTTGATGGAGGCTTCATTAAAAAGTTATTAACGTTTAAAGTTCTGATAGTATTGAATTTTTTTCTCGAAAATGCGCAGGATTTCGAGGATATGACTATTCACCAAAAATGATTGTAATTGACCCTTCCAACCGAAAATAATTTTTCCAGATAGATTTGACATGTTTTTTTTTCAGGGTAACCAGACAGTCATGGTCAGACATTACATTTTCAGTAATGAATTTTTTTCTCGAAAGTGAGTAGCATTTCGGGGGTATGTCTAATAACAAAAAATGATTGTAATTGACTCCCACAACCGAAAATAATTTTTCCAAAACGATTTGAAATTTTTTTTTTCGTCGAGAAATTTCACACCTTCTCGAATTTTTTTCTGGAAAGTGAGTAGGATTTCGGAGGTATGTCTAATGACCAAAAATGATTGTAATTGACCTCCGCAACTGGAAATAATTTTTTCAGAACGATTTGAAATTTTTGAATTGAATTATTAATAACTTTTTAACGAAGCCTCCATCAACAAATTGGTATCCTTGATTTTCGTCTTATTTTGGCCTTTAGAATCCCCCATTAAAATTTTTCCGAGGTAGCCGAACACCCTGTATGTAGATAATAGAACTTTTTTCTTGTCGGAGAAATTACGAAAAATACACACATTTGTCGTAAAACGAGAATACTCGTTTCCCGTCGGTAATGTGTTAAGAAATTACTGTGTTATCTGTGAAATTGTTTCATTATTACGTCCTTACGTTCGAACAATATCGTATTATTCGATGTCTGTTCCAACTCGGAAGAATAGGTATTTTTCAAACTGGTCTTGAAGCTAATTACCTATATAATAACCTACCTAGTGTTAAACGTTAAATTTACAATTGTAGTACGCGGTCGTGTGTATTTGTTATCGATAAATAACAGAACAACGTTGCTGTCTGCGCGCGTCATCGTGCCCGATTCATTCAATTATCTAAACTGCAAAATTACTATACACGTTATCGTTTCTAAACAAAAGAATTGCCGACTGATAGCGGGGAATACCGTATTGCATGGCGACATACAATGCAGCAAGTGTTCACAAATTGTCCTGTCGTGGATAATTACTGTTTGGATATTTTATTTCTAAGATTCTTATCTTTGTCCGTTGAAAGAACACGAACGCGTTTAATAAATAAATACGTTGCTTACGGGGATACGGGAGACTATTCAGAACTTTCAGACACTTTGGGGTTTAAATGATATTTATTTTCACGTTTTATAAGTAATCTTTATAACACTTCTTACATATGGGAATATTATACTCACGGGCGTATCAGAGAAATAAAAAATGAAATTGATCGCTACCCACTCGCACACTCATCGAAAATTCGTTTAAAATAGATAGCTCTCTCTTTCACTCGCCCACGTGTTACATAGTCTTTTCCTTTTCATCTTTGTTTTTTTTTTTATTTTTCCATTTAACGTACAAACGGGTAATGCTAAACTTTAATATTATCGCCCCATAATTATTGTTAACCGTGAAGTCGTCGATTATCGATTAAAATCAATTCACGTCGATCATCGTAAATCTTACACGCGTGTGTGCACCGTTAGTCTATTTGTCTCTCATTAATCCAGTATTTTCCAAAGTAGAGCCTTTACGATCCCAAGATGAGGGAGGGACGACAGAAAACGTTGACAATTTAAACAACTTTCTCTGTTAATACATTTATCATCGTAGTTTACTAACTGTAAGAGTATATTTGTCTGGTATCCTTTTAAATATATCATGTGTCTCGCTTAATAAATGCCTCCATTCTTACATCTTCCTTCAAAAAAACTATATAAATATCTTACTTAGATTTTCATCATCTTTTATCTCGCAACGTGTTATTTATACGTGTATATTGTAGGCCTTTTTAAAAGTAATTTGTTACGCTCAACGAGTCAAAAATTCGTTCGTTCAATATCAACCGAATCAAAAGAAAATTTTTGAAAATCGCTTCGACAGTTATTTTTTTTAATGGTAGAAAGAATTTTCTCGACGTAGAAATAGAAACAGATTGAATACGATATATTACAAGTCACGGACGCGACCGGAAGTCCGTCGAGTATCTCGTTTCGCCGACGAAGATCGCGAGGACTTCCGGTCGTTCTCGACAGGAACGCTAAGTCTCGTCCTTTCCTCTTCGATAAGCTCGCGATTTCTTGGAAAAACATAACTCTCAACTCAATTTTGAATAAAACGAAACGAATTCTTTCTTGAATACTCTTTGTAATAAAATAAAAAACAGAAGCGATCTGTCGAATTGTTTTCAATCCATATTTACAGATCGCGTATCGATCGAATGTAAAAAGACGCAGCTCTTGAAATTTGAATAAAACCAGCGTCGAATGCTTCGAGTTTCGCGATCGGGACCGAACAGTTATTCAAATTTATTTATTACATTTTAATTATTAAGAGAAAACAGGATCGACGTCACCTTTTGATATTCGCGCGGAACAACGGAGAAATCTTAGCCTCAGACGCGAAATTATTTATTAAGAATATGTTGCATTCCTCGAGACGAACAATGAAATCACGATCGATCCTTTTCCTGTTTGCTGGAAGAATTTTCCTCGGAATTAAGTCGACGGAGGTTTCCTTGCATCTCGTTTTTTCAATTTAAAGAGGATCGCGAAAGCAAAACATTCGTTCCAGTTTTTCGTATCTTCAAAGGAATTATAATAATTCCATTAAGCGGGAACGCTCGCGATTACGTTGCTTTCGTCGCGAGAATTCCAGTTTCTCTGCCCGCGCGTTCCATTTCAAGCTCATATATGCGTCCGCCATTAATGGATCAACACGAATGTTTTCTTTCTCCGCGCATGGATCAGCGCTTAACCCCTACGCCGAGCCATTTCGATGCTGAAAACGTTCAGCCACGTGAATCTTTCATTACGAGGATCTCGGATCTTCGACGATAAAAGTCTTCTGGCAAGGAGTAAACAGTAATACAGTAGTATTATCGTTCTTAAATTATAAAGTACGTAAAAATGTTTAAAATATTGTACACCTTATCGATCGTGAGCGATAGAGCTTTGAGCAGAGTATCCAAAAGCTGCCAGAAGACTTGCTAGCCTTTGAACCTAATCACAAATCTACCTGGATCCTTTGAAACTTAGTTAAATCACCAAGACTGATGCCTACAGTTAATGCATTGTTTGTTAAGAGAAAATAATTAAATTTAAATGAATTAAGATATCTTTTTTGTTCAAGGTTCTCAGATTTCTCAAAATTGTATTTGGTGACTCGTGTTTGAGTAAGTTTACCTCCTTGACCTATCTGGATCCTTTGAAACTTAGTTAAATTAACAAGAATGATGCCTACAGTTAATGCATTTTACTTCGTGCATCGTTTGTTAAGAGAAAATAATTAAATTTAAATGAATTAAGATATCTTTTCCAAGGTTCTCAGATTCCCCAAAATTGTATTTGGTGTCTCGTGTTTAAGTAAGTTTGCCACTATTGACCTAGACGATTTACCTAAAAAGCTAATATTAATTATGAGATACTCGAGGCTCTCGCGACCTGGGTTTCTGCAATTGATCGAGCTTCCTTGTGTAAACTGCATAGTTATCGAAAATCGACCCGACGCTGCAACTAGCTTCATCAAGGTATCGAATAACGCACTGATAGCAGAGCACTGAGAAGGGTAATTGATCGGAACGCTCGCTGTGCAAGCAATCGTTTTTGCTAAATAATAGACGATGGAACCGAAGAAATTCTAGAACATTATTTAACGACGTTCAGTTGCGTTTATAAAACATTAAAAGCCCGTAAAAGCATCAAAATGGTTGGTTAAAAATTAAAAATCTAAATATTCAGCACACGCCTACGCAGAAATTTCGCGTATTGTTTGCTTCAATCGACTCGATGACGTATAAAAAGTAAAAGTCACGCAATAAATATTAACCACGAGACGTGGATCACTCGATCCCCTGACGAAGCCAGCTGCAATCTTGGCGAAACGATTTACACCTGAAAGCCTCGAAGGCAAAATTCAGAATCAGCTTCCCAATTAGCTCGACCGTGACACGTTCATTATCGTACAACTTATCCTAATCAGAAAACAACTCGTTTGTACAGCTTATCAAATATGCACAATACTATTTACGCCGGGATCAGTCTGCTCGAGTTTCGGCCGCTTCTGTTCGTTTCAAGATCCAGAGTAAAGTCCATTACGTTCATTCGAGATGCACGATTCTTAAACGAAAATCGTTCTCCCTCACTGGCTGCAACAACGAGCTCGTCGTCTCTCTGGCGTTTTTCGTTGGGCTTTTTGATTCTCTCTCGATTAAAAGTCGAACGACTCGCGGTCGAAATCGAAAGGCTCGGATACACGTGCGATCGTACGCGTCGTCGAACCGCAAGTTTGAGACCACGCTTCGCAAATTAACTAAACACAGTTTCTACACACCATTTACTAACTAGCTTTATCAATATTCACGAGACTATTTATTTAACAGGGTTCCTCGACGCGTTGACTGCTTGGTAATTCGACATTTCCTCGAGTTTCAGCGTTTAATAATGTATTTTTTATTTCGTGGAATTTCTATCGACGCTAAACATTCACGACTATCAAGGTTTTAGTCGTTCTTCTTTGCAGTCAACGCGTTGGTCTCTTCATGGATACCGACGTATATTTAGTTTTTTAAGTTACTTTAAATATTGCAACATGGAAGTAACCACTTAAATTATGGCTAAATATCCGTAATACAATTTCCAGACGGTATAAATGCATCTTAAAAATGTTACTTTCTGCAGAATTTTTTAAATAAAGCCTACGATTGTCTTATGAACAGCCTTCATGTAAGTACGCCCGAAAATAACTTGAGGGTAACAGGGTTAACTCGGATAAAAACTTACAGAAGAAAACAAGTGTGAACGTGATAATGGTACCTACTGATTACCAGGGCCGTTCCTGAGTGGCGTGCTGGACGTGTACTTGCACGCAGTGAAAAGAAAAACCTGTTAATTTAAATATAAAATTAAAATTAAAATTGTAAAGTGTCGCTTTGTTATTTCTTTGAAAATAATTGTACATTATGTACCTGCTAATCGATATCTATATTTTCTTTTCCTTGTTAATTAACGCTAAAGTTATGTTGAATTTTATTGATACGTATATTTATAAAAATCCTCGCGAAAACTGGGTCAGCATTTTGAAATTTCACACGTGGGCGACTGACACCTCAGGAACGCCCCTGCTGATTACTCGCGAGTATAGCTAGATAATTTGCAAAATGAGGAACGAAGAAAATAGTCTCAAATTTACGGTCTCTAATGTACGTATACCTACGCATTCTATTCTGAGTACACACACACACGCACGCATACAGACAGAAGAATCAGACTATGATGTATCTTGTCGCTCGACACTCGTGAAAATTACCCTAAACGCGTGCTTTCTCGTCCACGCAATCTCTCACTCTCACGCTGGTATAATCGTGATGTAACTAATTACCACGATGCAATTAAAATACCTACATCATTAAAGGTGCGCGCGTTCTCGCGAAACGCCGCGTTTATTTACAGTCCAGAGTTGAGTGAAATAATGGACAAAACGACGCTTTTTTTTTTTTAGAATCTTTGGACGTTCGTTTGGACGAAAAGTTTGGACTACGTTCGACAGAGACGGGCAACATTCTCATCTACTCACAAATTTTAAACAGGGAATAAAAAAATTTCAATTACAGGACGAAAACGTTTCATAAAAAATAAATCAAAGTTCCGTTCGAATTTTGCCAACCTTTGTCGATCCGAAGTTAGGGTATTTATGTACTTCCTGTTTCTATTTTCTGTATTCGTCTGTACTACAATAAATGCGTAAGAAAGACGTTTAATAATAGTAATAATAAGTTCTTAGGACTGCTGTGACATTCATGGTAGCAGTCACGGATGCGACGAAATTTTCATCAACGGATCGTTAGATTACGTTACAAAAATAACTGGACTCTAGTTACTTCTCTTTCGTCCAAAATTGTACTTTTCACGATTGACGAAGGCACCATGAAACACGAGCAAAGGAATCAGGACGAGTTAAAACGCGAAAGAGGGTCGAAGTTCCTTCGGGATCCACGAATCTTCAGCTACACGATCGAAGCTGGGCGAAATGCTATTTTAATCAGTAAATAGTAAATAAATATTTTATTTCAGATTGTACGTGTACCTTCGAAAATAAAATATTTCATTCGTTGGAACTTTTTTAAAACAATTGCATTATGGATTTCAATAATAAAAATATTTTGTTCCCAGAAAGAATCGCTCGTTTAAAATAGCATTTAAAATATTTCCTCGGTAAATAATTACCCAGCTCCGGGCGCAGTTTGCAATAATACAAGCACACACGTGTAAATCATAGTCTTTATTATTAAATCTTTGACTTGAATACTCGTACAAGCAAATCGATATTCATATCCTTATCTCGTGTCTATTAAAAAAAAAGAAAGAAATGAAGAAGAAAGAACGATTATCAAACGCTATGCCACGTTCTCGCACGGATACAAAATCGTAGAACAATGCCTCTCGACGTGTCACGCGTTGCTGTCCGAATGTCTCGCGTAGTGTCGCTGGCATTAGTACCACAGTGACATTAAAAATGTGTACCCGCAAACTGTCGTCGCTTCGAACGATTTTGGAACAGTCATTCACATAAATCTATATATATCTATGTATATACATATATATTCATTTATGGCATGGAGAAACTAAAGTAAATCGAGAACAGTATCGTGTAACTTTAATACACTCGTGATATTTGTGACATTTTACCATCGTATTTACCGACGTTTCTAAAGGAGTTTAAATAGATATCGCCTTAAAGCTTAACCGTCTGTTCTCACGTACGCGTGAGTCCACGAATCTGAGCTCGAGCGATCGATCTCCTCGAAAATACACAATTTTTGCGATCGATCCTCGAACGTAATTCGTTTAAACTTTATCCGCTACGTTAAAATCCGTGATGTTTTTAAAAAGAGAGGACGTTGCAGCTTCTGGGGTTAAACTTATTCCTAAGGGCTAATAATTCCCCGAGGTATCGGGCCAAAATGGCGCCGTGCCTTGCGAGAGACGGTTAAGCGTGAAGTATCTCTAACGTTAAGTGACGAACAATCGTACTTCCTACGGGATTACTCGTATTTTTTTTTTTTTTTTGTTTTTAATAATATTGCAAGAGTACGGAGTGTAGATTTCTGTGAGTGACTTAATTGGGACAGCAACGCGTCTACGGATTCGCGATACTCTCACCCAACTCTGGTTCGACACGCTCGCGGAAAACTCGATTCCTCCTCGCGGTTTCGGTTCCCCCGATCTCTCGATCCGCGCGCTGGACGATCAAAGGGTCCGAGGAATTCCTGCGATCCACGCGAACGCCAAGGAAGTCTCGGCGAATCTCTGCCGCAACGGTTTCTCGCTCTGCCACGGATCTCGTCGCTTTTAATTGGCGCAATTAGCACGCGTTACGGTTCCATTTGGCGCTACGTATTAACAGGAGAGATATTCGCGCGATTAGCCTCGCTCTTTCAGTATTAAAATAGAATGGCGATACACGGGTGATTGGAACGGACACGATTTGCTCTTATCGTGTCGCGTAATCGTTGCTCGCCATCGAATTCGAAAGGCGAAGCTCCATTTCGTCGGAGGAGACGATTTCGATCTATTTTGTATATAGTATCGTTGATATTTTATCGTTAAAGGTCGATCAATACAATAAACAAAGGCATGAATTACGAATTACGCTTTTCATTCTGTTCATGCTCCTCCAGTTATTTGATGCAAATCCGATTTTAGAGTAACTTTGACTCTCTGGTCTTTTGTCCTGATAATTAAACATTCTCGATCCGTAGTAGCATCGGGCAAATGTAATCTAATTACGTTTGCCGGGATTACTTCCACAAAGTTTGCGTTGCACGTAATTACGGAGCAATTACAGCGTAATTGCCGTGTAATCGTAATCGTAAATCATTAAATCGTATAATTACCGTGCAGTTATCGTGTAATCGCTTTGCGGAGGTTTAATTCAGATTATAATTTACCCAACAATTTGTAGTTAAATCCACACGACTGAAATAATGTGTCATTTGATAAATTAAGATTCCCTAGTACGTTCTCTTTTAAATCTGTTAAATTTCATACATTCGCCATTACACACTTTTACGTATTTTTCGTTTCTCGCGTCTTTTACGGTTTTCGAGAAACGAATTCTTTCTATTTCCAGATAGTCGTATCTATCGAATGTTGCACCTTGTTTAAAGCGAGTGTAAAAGGAAATACGTCGACCGAATGTAATGGACGCGGTGAAATGCATCGAGTTTAAAAAAAAGTTTCGATTAAACGATATAGAATCGTTTGTGGTCGAGTTTACCGCGATTTGTCATGCGTGCATGCCCCGGGGCCGAAGTTAGAATCACCGATTCGAAACAATTGAACACTCTGTCGATGAAAACTCCAATAAAAGTGCTTTTCTCCCGGTGGAAACTCGCGGACAGTACATTCCAGCGTTTACACACAAGGTGTTTCATAAAATATCACGATTTTACACGTAGCGAGCGTAGAAGTAAATAAAAAAAAAAAGGGTTCGTACAAACGTCTGTTTCGTCCAAATATTTATTGTATCAACCTTAATTGTTGCTTTCAGAAGAACGAACCGAAACGATTCACGAAACATTTTATAAAAATTCTTACAAACAACCGTTAACGAGTTACGCAATGAAATATTTAATATAGTAATATAATTGTCTAAGTAAGATTTGTTACGCTAAAATTCAATTTACGATTGAAGACTCATCGCAAAATGTTAAAAATGCACGTGACTCGGACATTGGATGGGACAAGTATGCTCATAGAAAGTTTTATTAATATCGTGCGACGAATTTACTTCTAAAATACCCAATGTTTCGTTCTACACTGTGCGTAATACGCACGCAATTACGCTCGTTCGCTCTCAATTTGCCTCTGTTTCACCTCTCGTTTCTACGAATACTCTATTTTTGTTACTATCGTCGCGTTGGCCGTTACTAACCTCGTAATTATCAAACTATACAGGGTGTTCGCCTAGGAAAAATTTTAATGGGAGATTCTAGAGGCCAAAATTAGACGAAAATCAAGAATATCAATTTCTTGACTGAGGCTTCGTTAACAAGTTATTAAAAAATTTCAAATCATTCTGAAAAAATTATTTTTGGTTACAGGGGTCAATTATAATCATTTTTGGTGAATAGACATACTCCTGAATTCTTACCCACTTTCGAGAAAAAAATTCAAGAAGATGTGAAATTTTTCGACGAAAAAAAAAAATTTTGAATCGTTCTAAAAAAATTATTTCTAGGTTCTGGGGTCAAATACAACCAGTTTTGGTGAATACACATACCCCCGAAATGCTACTCACTTTCGAGAAAAAAATTCATTACTGAAAATGTAATGTCTGACCATAACTATCTGGTAACCCTGCAAAAAAAAACATTTCAAATCGTTCTGGAAAAATTATTTTCGGTTGGGAGAGTCAATTACAATCATTTTTGGTGAACAGGCATACCCACGAAATCCTGCGCATTTTCTAGAAAAAAATTCAGTACTTCTTGATTTTCGTCCTATTTTGGCCTCTTGAATCTCCCATTACAATCTTTCCCAGGCCGTACACCCTGTATATTCGAACAGGACATCGATCTCTTCCTCCGACTGCTGAATAATAACCATAGTGTTGTGTCAGGTAAATGCATTTTATTTCTTCTTCTCTTTCAAATATAAAAATCATTATAATCATCGGGGCGAGTACAGTGTCGCGCGGCATCATCGTACAAAAATCCGTGTGGCGAGCATATGGTTATTATTCACGTACTAACTCGAGCATCGCGGATTCGAATACACGATAATTAACGATAATAATAATAATAATAATAAAAAAAGAAAAGAAACTGCATTCGTACGCGGTCGACGATCCCGTCGTGTATCGACGACTATAATTTTTCTTTTTCAAATTCGATTTTTCCCCGATCGTCGTTATCGTCGTTCCCTCCCCTAATCGTTCTGCGCATTCTTCTCGTCCCTGTTTCTTCTCTCTTCTCGCAACGAAAACTCTAAGCACGATTGACAAATTCGCTCGGAGCATCGATCACGCTGCACGCTCGTTTCGAAGTGACATCATCCACGATTACAATGAACATCTTATCAACTCGCGACGCAAACGCAGATCTCGCGAACATCCATCGTGCCCCGGCTTCTTCGATCTCTTTCGATCGCTTTTGTTTCGTCGCGATCGAAGTCCGCCTTGTTCGAATCGTCGACGTTCGAGATTCGAGACCGCGCGACAACCTGTTCGATACATCGATTCGCAGACACTCACAAATCCAGCAAATAAATAGTATTTTCGGCACTTTCAGTTCGACGGTTCAAAGAGAAAAGTAAAAATATGTTTCCTTACGTAAACAAATGCAAGACCCAAGGTATACAAAAAGATCTTCACAGAAGTCCTCGGGAAGCTTAATTTTCTATTCTTTGTTCTTTGAGTATCGTAGAAAGAAAGGAGGATCCAACTCGAAAGGAATTATTAATCATATTGGATGGACAAATTACTCTTCTATCTTTTTTTCTTTCTAAAATAATTGAACAGGTTGCGCAGAGAAGACGATACCGAACGTTCGAAGAAGAAAGAAAGGGAGCCCATGCTCGAGCAGATTGCACTTCTTTTAGGAACCTTTCGTTCCAGTGACGCATTTCGACATATCGCGATCAATCGATGCCTTCGATTGATCGATCGAGGGACGCCTCGGAAGAAATCGCGCGCCCCTGGTACGAATCTCGATCGAACGCGATGTTTTCGACGATGGGTGCCTCGACTCGACCGAAAATTTGGATACACCGATCGTTTCTTAATCTTCGAGGAAGGAAGGAAGAATTCTGGATTTCGAGAAACTTCTTCCGCGGTATAGTTTTCTTTACTGAAGATGTTCTGATGCTTCTCGGGTCTTGGACTAGTTTTTTTTTAACTCTTCCGCAATTAAAGATTGTTTGAGCCACAAACTTTCCTATCTTTGCTTCGAACAGGGAAATTGACGTCTATTTTAAACAATATCGGATAAAAGACTGATAAAACGCGAGAAAAATATGCCCAAGAAATGTGCTTTTCAATTTGCAACGTTTGTTTCTCCCTCCAGTGTTAAAAAAAGTCACGTTACTTGTACGTGTCTGTGAGATCTGAAGATTAAAACGACGATTAGCCAACGCTACCGCGAGATTTATGAAAGAAGATAACGTCTATTGGAAAACATTAAAGAGTATGCTTGTCGATGTAATAACGACAAATTGTCAATCCGCAAATAAGGTATTTTTATTATTGTTGCTGCTACTCGTGCGTTCTGAGTCGCTTACAGAATAAACGTGATTACATAAACTTACATCGATAATTAGAGAATCTAAACCCAATTCAAAGAAATTTACGTGCATTCAGCAAAAGAAATACACATAACGTTGTATATAATCAAATAATCTTAATATCCGAAAATATCTTGTACGCTGTACTCTTGATTCCACAGAAAAGAAATCTAGATTATTCAAGTATACATATTGTCCCTAATTTTTTTTTGTGTATATTTTTCATATTATTTCGCTCTTTTTTTTACTTTTTTTTTCTTTTATGTACAAAAAGGATCTAGTTCCCGCTGATAAATAAATTAAAAAAATAAATTATTCATACAGGAAATAATACGACTAACTGGATCACGAGCCCCATACTTGCTTTCATGAGTCGCACTTAACACTTGTAATAAATATAAAATTGATACTACGATTAAAAAAAAATTAGCCCGTACGAACAGAAAATTTAGGTACACGTAACTATAGCGTGTGGTACGATAATGTGCGATTGGACAATTTGATGGAAATTGCGTATTGATTATTCTTAATGTGACACGACCATTTAAAACCTCGCGTTTAAAATTACCATTAATTTTGACAATTTCTCGAAACGTAAACGGTACGAACAGCTCGCGCGAGACTGGCAATTTGTCGTTACTAATTTTTGGAAAAGTGGAGATTGGTATTAAGTGAATTTTCGAGGCGATTCGAGGCATCGATCGCGACTACGTCGTAAGGAACGATCGATAAAATGAAAAACGAGCGACTAACCGCGTACTTAAAAAAAACAATTATTCTCAAACCCCGCCGGTGAGTAAATGATTCCATAAAACGTCTTTTTGGATTTCTATACATTCTAAAAAACAAACATATTACGGTGCTTCCTTTAATCCTCAGTGTCGAACGATCTAACTCCGTCTAAAAATCGAGTCCCTCGCGCGAAGGGTTGAAACGTACGCGTCAGAAGCAGGCGCGACGCGAATAAAAAATATCTCGTTCGATTGGATCGTGTCGAAGGAAGTGCGAAAACATGCGAATAAATCGATAGAGTTATCAACCCCTTAACCGTGATCAGTTTTCGTTAAATTTCGTAGGTAAGAGTGGAAATCAGATTTTTTTTAACGATTCGGTACTGTCTCCAAAGTGGGTACATATAAAAACTGTTTAAAAAACCTTTACGCACGATTCATTCGGTAACGTTTATTAACGCGATAGGATTTCGGTAAAAATACAAAAGTTTGCGATAAAATACGCGAGCTTCTCGAATGTACCCGGTTAAAGGGTTACACGCACACGTTCAATTTATACAACGAATATATTTATGTATACGTAAACCTGTCACCTACGTTAAAACGATCGGTAATCTAGATCGAAACTGACAGATTGTGACGGTGATCGATGTTGAGGATGCTATTTAAAGCTTTCAGGAATTAAAGCATCGACGAGACGGACGATCAAACGACGAGAAACCGACTCGATGATTAAACATTTCCAGTCTGCTCCGATTTTAATCGCGAAACGAATACTTTTTACAGGACACTTTCCAGCCTTCGATCGTTTTTTTTTTCCACCATCGAAGGAGCTTTCTCGATCGATTCGAGTTTGGCGCGCGTCGAGAATCGTTAGGAAACTTTGCCACTCCCGAAACGTCTCGACTCATCGGTTTCGTCTTCCTAGATCCCTGTTGTACAGATTTAGTTAGCTCCTAAAAACGAATTTCACAATTCTAATATTACGTTTCCTCGTTCGAGGTCTAACGAAACTTCAACTGAAATCTCTTAGCAACTATCCGAAAGCACCGAGGAAGATCTACGTGTTTTCTTCTATCACAGGCCGACTTTAACGCGAAACCTTGGTCGAAATTTTATAATCGAATCCACGATTTGAACGTCGAAGACACAGATGTAACGAAGCAATGCTCAAATCACAGTTGCTTCTGAGCAACGAGTTTAACGATTGAGAAAATCGACGAAGATCCTGCTCCATGCTTTCAAGGAATACGTAGGGTTCCGAAGTTTAAGTACGATGCTTCGACTGAAGTCTTCGCGTAGTTTACGAGTTGTCAGAGGCTATCCAATCGAAGAACTGTTGAATATATGCAGCAAACTTCTCTTTAAGTAGAACCTTCCTAGTCCGTAGAATATCCTGCTTCCTATCGAAACATTCTCGCATTGAAACTAATTTTATTCGTTACAATTTAGCATTAAAATGGCAATGCAAGCTTAATCAAAACACTGAACAGACGAAATAACTGATAGGCTGAAAAACGCGTTTTTGTCGAGAATCTTTGATAATCTGAGGTAGAAGAAAGCCATCGTTTGGGCAATTAAACGTTCGAAAAAGATGTGAAGATATAGAATAATAGAGGTTCTACCGTGCCATTTAAATTTTCAGAACCGATAATTACAGTGCAAGTTGTCTTCCATTAGAATTCTGACGATCTAATACTATTTATACTTTCGGAGTCGAGATATCAGACTCTGGTCGTCTTGACGTTGAACATTTACATTTATAATTCTAAACATCAAATGCAAAAAGAAATTCCAGCAGTTGGAGAGCCCGGTTGGCAATACTATTCACGTTTTTCGAGTCAAGATCGACTCCGGCCGTACCAACTGAACACTCGCGCGTAATACTAAACCACGAACGCTAACAAAACTCCAGTCGAAGTTTCCAAGTAGTTCGAGGGTCGTTCGAAGCCAATCCGATCGAAGGATTGGCTCGGATGCAATACATACTTTCGGAGACGAGGTATCCCGCTTCGGTCGTCTCGCGGAGGATTCGCTTCCGGCGATCGCGCGCGCAATGTTAAACCGCGAATGCCAGACCGAGCTCCAGTTGAAGTTTCCGAGTACCCGGGTAAGCTTGTCGAACTTTCGAGAGTCGAGAAGGTATCGCAATCGACGATCGCTCGCGACGCCAAGGAGCGCGTGGGATCCAGCAAAGTTTCCGACACGCGTTCGAAAATGGTCGACCCTCCTTCGATCGCAATCTACCGCGACGTTGGTCTGTTGGGACATCTTCGCGTACGTCCGCGAGTTCCCTCGTCCAGGTATCGCGTCGCGTGTCTCGCGTGGGAGAGACGAGAGAAGACTCGAGCGAACGTCGACGACGTCGGTGTCGAGGAGGGTAACGCACCGGGTGACAGTCGAGACGCGAGACGATCGCGAAACGGGCGAGGATTACGGCGTTGGTGGGTGAAGGTGGTGGTAGTAGAGCGGCGGCTAGAGGTGCACCGGGTGCACGCCAGTCGGCCTGGCTCTCCTTAGCATTAACACGCGATATACCAGAAAAACCAGTTTGCGGGGCTTTTTATTAGGCCTTTACTTTCGCCTGCAAACTGAAAGGAAGAGTGAGCGAGCGAGGCCTGGCTAGAGTAACCGATGAGCGAGCGAGCGAGCAAAGTGACTGACTGAGCTAACTAACGGGGTCACCAGTCGATACGGACACGCACATATAAAGACGGTACCGACACACACGCATACGTACACACACACATACTCTCTGTCTCTCTGTACGAACGCGTGCGCACGTAGGCACACATAGACGCGCGCTAGAAACGCTCCCGGAGATCCGTGGCTGGTGGGTTCTGCGCGCGTATAGGAGCGTATACGCGCGCAGATGCACGCGGAGATATAAACGCACGCACACACCTACACGCGCGCCACACACATCTTGGACGCGGCGACGCTCTCGCTCGCGGTATTAAATAATTACGGTATCTAATAAAGAAAGTTATGCAAGCTGTTGCCGCCGCGAGAGACTAGACTCGTCGCGGTGCCGATCGACGGCGCATGCGCAAGCGCGACGACGGGGTTTGCGCCTCCAGGGTACCCCCTGGGTCGCGTCCTTCGACGGGTTCGTTTCCTTTTTCTCCGTTTGGAACCTCGAAACCCGGGAAAGAACCGTCTCCGTTCCGGAGATACTCGTACGATCGATGCACGCTTATCCGAGACGCGATCGGTCGCCTCTTCCGCTCCGAATGTGCGCGCGTGTACGTGTACGTTTACGTTTGTTCGCGCCCGTTGCGTGTGTGTGCGCGCACGGTTCCCGCGCGGGAATCGAAAGAAAGAAACGAATGGGAAAACGGTCTCCCCTCCCACGCCCCCTCCCCCCCTCTCCTGTAAGCTCGTTCTCCGTGTCGCACCGATCGCGCGTCGCTCGTCCTCGATTTCAATCTTATCACGTTACATAGTATCTAAATGAAATGTGTTCACAGCCACACATTAATATTTATACATAGATTTTTATACATGTATTTATATATTTAAATATATATTTATATATTTATAATATTTTTTGTTTGCAAACGCCACGCCCGGTTTCTTTTTCTTTTTTGTCCGTCTGTGATCCGTTATTACCACTACCCTCGTCTGTTCTCGGTACGCGTTACTCGAAACATGTGTTTTTTATTTATTATTATATCTTTATTTTTTTTTGCGTTTTCTCTGGTTTTCTGTTTCTGGAAAAAAAAGAAATGAAGGTTCAAAGGGGGGCGACCGGAGCGCCCGGCGAGACGCTTCCGTGAATTTTCAGTCGTGATTCTCTCGCGAGTGCGCGCTCCGTCGAAGTCGCCCGTGGTTCTCCATCCCCGTGTTTCCTCCGCGTTCCTCTTCGACCGCGGGATCCCTAGATCCGTCCCTTTCGTTGGGAATGACCAACACGCGCGCGCACAGTCTCTCACCGTGAACTACGCGCGCCCTGAAGAGCGTCCATCGACCATCGGAGTCTCATCGGACGATCCCCTCGTTTATTCGCGCGTGTACGTGTGTGTATATATATCTATATTATATATATATATATGTGTGTATATATAATATATATGCATTCCCTTTCTGTCTCTCGCTCGAATGTTAGGCACACAACACAATTGTTACTTTGTATTCGTTTCGCTTGGAGTCTTGTAGTCTCTCAGTTGATCCCCTACGACCGTAGTTCAAAGCTACCGTCGCGTTTGGTCCTCCCGCGACAACTGAGCGCGTCCACCGCGTGTCCGGGGGAAAAAGAAGAGACGCACCCGTCGTCTTTTCCCCCCGGTTGTCATCAGTCTTCCTTCGACCCTGGTCACTGTCACCGACGACCCCCAACGACGACGAATACGGAGAATACCGTGCTTAAGCTAGCTCCTCTTCGTCCGTCCGCGTCACGCTCCAGCGTCAACTGAGGATCGAGTCGCTCAAGGTCGACGGTTCGTCCTCGAGCACCTCGAGGACGCAGGGACGACGGTGTCGAGCGTGTCGTGGACGCCTGGCGTCGATCGTACCGCGGACGTCGGTGACCGTGGTCGTAGCGGTGGTGATGGCGTTGGCGTCGGGGTCGCATCACGACGAGCACGCCATCCACGAGTTGCAGGTGCACGTGTAGCACGCGGTGGGTATCACGGGAGCGTAGTAGTAGCCGTTCGCGTAAACGTAGGTGGCTGGCGGACCGGGTGGCGCCTGTTGATGGCTGGTCAGCCGTTGCTGCTGCTCCTGGCAGAGTACCTGGTACGCGAGGCTGTCGATCAGCGCCAGGGTCTGTCGTCTCTCGTGGCCCATCAGGCACACGGTCGACTCCTCCACCACGTTGTGGAGCAGTATCAGGTATGGGTACTTGAGGGCCTCCTCTTCCGGTCCCACGAAATGATTCCACAGGTAGTTCTCCAGCTTGGCGCGTTGCTGGCTGATGTCCGGAAAGTCGATGAAGAATCTCGAGCACATATATCGCTCGAGGGTCTTTATGTAGTCGGGCTGAGAGGGTTTGTACATCTTCACGAGCAGGTTGCAGTACTTTAGGAGACCGCCGCCGCGTATCTCCTCCGGATGCCTCGTCGAGATCAGTTTCTTGTGTAAGTGGTAGAGGGCCTCCTGGAAGTCACCGTAGACGGACTCGCCCACCACCGTCGGGTAGAAGTTCTCGCCGATCGGCAGCTTGCTGCACTCGTAGAACAGCAACAGGGAGTCGAGGACTATTTGAAACGAGTCTACCGAGAACTCGAACTGCCGCCTCATCGAGTCGACGAACTTTAGCTCGACGTTCCTGTGACCCCGTGAGTTGCCTAGGGAGATCAGGGACCACCTGTCGCCGTCGTTGTTCACTTTCACCATCTTGCTGACGTACGCCTCCTTCAAGCTGCACGTGGTGATACGCTTGCGACTCACGCCTTCGGGCAGCAGGTCGAACAGCGAGCCCAGCACCGCGGCCTTCACCTTGTCGTAGTTTCGCCCGCTGGACAGCTCCACCGCAAATATCAGGTCCAGGTCGTTGTACGGCTGCGATTCCGTCGCCAGAACGTGAGACGCGGCGCCCCCGTTCAACCGTATGTCGCGTACCCTCATTCCAGCCCCGCCGTTGCTCGGGTCCGACTCCAGTTTGCTGCGCACCACGGTCACCAGGTCCCTAAGTCGAACCTCCAGAGTGGGGAAGTTGCCTCTACCGTGGATGCACACCATCTCGTTCATCACGTCGTTCAACCGACGAACTTGCTCGAAGCTGAGCACCGCCAACCTCTGCTGGGGATCTGGACAGTCCGGGTTGTTGTTCGCGTTGCTGTTGCTGTTCTCGTTCCCGCCATTGGTCTTGGTGCCGTTCACCTGGCACAGGGACTCCATCATAGCGACCCGACGCTGGCGTTCCTCGCCGATCTCCAGGGAGCCACACTGCAACACAAATCGAACACAACGCGTCAGTAACTGCTCGGTTTTTTCGAAATTATCAGCATTTAGAAGCTATTCGTCTTTGCTGTACACGAAATGGAGTTATCGCGCGTCACGAGGTTCTGAAACGTGGAAAAGTCTTTAAAAGTATCAATGAAGCTCGAACTTTTCTAAATTCTCGTCTTGATGTTTTCTTTTTTAATTGGAAACAGAGTTGGACGGAGCTTTGTTCGATTGAGCAATTATCCTGACAGTTTTATATATTCAACGTGAAATACGATTCAATTTTATATTTCAGATTGCAATTTTTATCGAACGAACATCGGGTCGAAACTTCGTTTTTCATCGAAGCAATTGACCTTTTTCGATTGCAAAAGCGAAAAGCGAGATTGATTTACCAAGTTGTATTTCGTTTAACCTTTTCCCTTCCAAGCACAGGAAAAAGCATTATAATATATAACGAACGAAACGAGAAACGACAAGAAGTGCAGAACAAAGGAGGCGTTTCAAGAAATTAACTTACGTAAGTTTTTATATCTCATCAACAGTTCTATAACGTTTCTCATATTTATTATATGTATTCGTTATTTTATAATTTATTATTATAGATTTAAAAATTTGTTCTTTAATAAATACATCACTTCGTAGTCGAAACTTGTTTTCGTAAAGTGATCGAGTCGGACAAATGTTTATTGTATGTAGAACGATCGGAATAACGATCAATATACCGTGCACAGATTAATAAATTGGAAATACTCGTCTTTAGACTCGGTTGTTCAGATCTTTCGCTCTTTTCTCGACATTCTTTTATTCAGACGGGGAATCTCACTTGCTTATGAGTGGAAATTTCTTAAAAAAGTCTCGAGAATTCTTGGGACGGGATTCTCGAGCACAATCGCTATCCGTCACAGCGAAACGCGCCCTTAAACGGCGCGTGTATGTGTGTCGAGTTGTACGAGCGCACATTTCGAAATGCCACGAGGTTACGTCCGGGTAGTATGCACGTTCGCCAGTCCACGGACCTCTTTCGAGTTCTCACCTGTTGTTAAATGGACTCTCCTACGGACGGGCAACATTTTTATTCCCACAAAAGCGTAGCAGAACGAACGAAAAAGTCAACTACGGTGCAAATAAAAAATTTGAATTTGAATCACGGAACGTATAAAAGAAAATAAATCGATCGAATAAACGTCTCGTGGATGAATTGTTACTGTGCTCTTGGTTGAATAAAATTTTGCCAATTTCTGGAATCTCTCGACGCGAACGAATCGTACCAAGTTTCGTGTGTCTTCGAGGAAGCGAGAATCGCGCCAACGTTGGCGAACGTTGAAGCTAGACGTTGCTGAATGCCTCGTTAAGAACGCGCTCGTTGAATTGTCAGCGATTACTGGCCACGTTGGGGGGAAAAAAAGACTTCGATAACAGGGAACAACTGTGCGCTGCAGAGAAACTTCTTTGATTCGATAGAACTGATTACTGAGGCTACCGGAAAATTTTCAAATCATTCTAAAAATATTATATTTAATTAGAGGGGTCAATTACAAGCATTTTTGGTCATTACACATACCCCCGAAATCGTACCCACTTTCTAGAAAAAAATTCGAAAAGGTGTAAAATTTTTCGACGGGGAAAAAAATTTTCAAATCATTCTAAAAAAATTATATTTAATTAGAGGGGTCAATTACAAGCATTTTTGGTCATTAGACATACCCTCGAAATCCTGCGCATTTTCGAGCAAAAAATTCGGAACGGGCGGAACTTTAAACGTTAATAATTTTTTAACAAAGCCTCCATCAACAAATTGATATTCTTGATTTTCGTCTTAGTTTGTCCTCTAGAATCTTTCATTAAATTTTCCGAGGGGTGGCCGAACACCCTGTATATTTCCTATAAAATATTACCGACTGTGAGCTGAAATCAAAGATTCAGGAACGTTCTAAGTAAATTGCCTGACCTAATCATCGTGACTCATAATCATTATATTTCTGTTTACATTACGTTCTCTTAATACAGTGTATTAACTTTCATTCTCGAAATTGGCTTGCATCCAATTTTCATATTTATTATGCTTTCTTTAAATACTCTTGGCTTAAAACACGTTGACGAAAGAGCTTTGAAAGTTACGTGCTACGTGAAATGGGGAGAAAGATTCTTAAAATTCAGTATTCGATTGATTCTTTAGTAATCTACGTTTCTTCTAAAATAAATTTCCACGGTGTTTCATTCTTAGAATAAGAAAAATTCTAATAGACATAGCAGCAAGTATCTCTTAGATTTTTAAAACGTTCACTGCCAGATCAAAACCGTATAATACTCTGCAAAAGTAAAATTTTTAAACCATTATAAGCTACTTAATCTAAAATTTCTTTCAGTACTTATTTTCATGACCTCATTAAAATTCATAAATTCCATTCATATTTATTTTCCTCAACGTCTTAATTTGAGAATTAATTTTTCTAGTATCATAATGGTAAATCCTGTCACCCACGTACGGGTGACATGGCAGTCAAAGTGTTATCAAAATACGTATGTATTTCAAAGAGAAGAATATCGATGGCGGACAGTTCGATAACGTTCCTCGTTAGTCGTTATTCCAGCGACGGATTGCGTTCGAAATTGGATCATTATCGTCGCGAACGTGGGGGAGTACCGAGTCCTCGACGATTCTTTTAACAGAGACGCGAGCTGACGCGGAAAAACGGCGTGGAAAAACAACATGAGTCATAGAAACGTGCACGGGACGCAGGTTAGAGTTCACCGCGAGCGCGATAATGCTCGAATTATCGTCGCTTCGTGATCCGATATCGCGACTCTTTCGATTGCCATCCGAGCCAGCGCAGTATAGTCGTCCATGCAAATAAGACTAACGCGTAATTATTCGTTCGTTCATGCTCGCAAAAAACGAGCATCAATATTTAACGAGTATGACTGACCTAGCACAGTCTATTCGATAGTTCAATTTTTATTTTAGAGAAACTAAAACCGTGGTCACGTTTCATTTGTTACTGCGAATTTGGCCCACGTTGGACGGTGACCGCGACGTGGGAGTGAAATTCTCGAAACAACGAAACCTCGATCGCTCTTTCCCCGCGAGTTCTCACCGTGCACTTGGGAACGACAACACCTGATCGTGGTAACTTCATTAGCTAACAGCCGCGTCGATTACGGCGTATTGCGTCACACATTGCGTCCACGCGTCGCTAAGTTTCGTTCTCTCAGCTGGCGCGATGAAAATCGGAGTAAAAGTCCTCGAAACTGAACGATCGAGAAATTTTGAAAAAAGAGTTACATCATTATCGGCGAGAATCTCGTGTCGCGTAACCTGACGATTAATTGCAATCTTTATTAGTCCCCGTGTAGCGACAGGGATTAGTTTTTGATCCACTTTTGTTTGCATCACCAGCAGAAATTGCGTTCCGTTCCTTTGATTTGGCTTTAGCCGCGTTCCGACGAAGGCCGGGAACAAAGGTCGAAGACAAAACGAAATCTTTTGTTTGAGGTACCGATAAAAGTTAATGCTCTTCGAAATTATTTCCTCGAGTTCTGTATTTAGGAATCTTTTACGTGTGCTTCTATTACCAAAGAATAGTCGAACGCTAATGGGAAGAAAAGAATCGTCAATTTAAATCGAACGACAGTGATACGGGGTCAAGGGAGCTAAATTTACGAGCAAAAAGGATCTTTCTACAAGTGGTCGAATTGCAATTCTCGAACAGATAAAAATTGAACACTGATCGCTCGAAGGGCGTCACAAGATGCAGCACTGTTCTAATTTCACGACGCGGAACCGACGAGATTCACCTGGACGAAATCACGTAACTTTCACTGATCCACGGAGCACTGTGATCGCGACAGATCGAGGGAAACAAGAACGGAGTCGCACCACCTGTGGAGCACGCGTCCAGCGCGCGTGGAAATCAATCCGTGGCATCGACGAGCCCCTCTTTCGTTCTCTGTGCAGGCTTACCATGAAGAAGCACTCGACGGGAGTCGTCGAGTGGCCCAGGCTCGATTCACGGTGCTCCAACGTAGACGCGGGATCCAGAGTCGCGAGAATTCACAAAAGGAAAGACACTCGGAACGAAATCGAAACGATCGCGAAATCGTTCGCGAGGGGATTTGCGTCGAGTATGTACGGTAAGCGTTCTCGAGCTCCGACCGATAGATCCGCGGCTCGCGAGAGGCAGCAGCGAACTGAGACCAGCGGAGTGAAAGGCGTATAAAGCAGCCTGGCGGCGGCGGCGGCGGTGGCGACAGCACCATCAGCGTCGCGAGTGCTCCAGGAGGGCAGCACAAAGCCCACCAATACTATCGACGACGCGATACCCGGACGAATTTAGCGGGTTGTAAATCCGATTACGCGACGTCACCCGTATCAAACCGGTGCGTACGACCAGCAACCAAGAGGGGACCAGGCAAAAAATCGATTTTTTTCTTTATTTTGTGAGAAACGTATGTATTTGGACCGTGGGACCGTTGGCGTCGATGATGTTTAGTCTAAGCTAGAGTAGGTATCGAGTGAGGTGTTTAGGTTTAAGGAATTATTGCTGTCTAGACTGTCAATTTCACGGCCCTTTTTGTGATTTTTTTTTTTTAATGATAGATAGGCTGTTTTGTACTGAGACTTTGTAGATATATTTATTCATCTTATAAGCATGTACAATATTTTTTTCATGGAGAAATATTAAAAATCGTGGGAATTATAACTTCTTATTTAATGGCTCTTCTGGAAAAGGTGTTCCAATGGGCTTCCAGGATTTCAGATAATTTGAAATAGACGGGGTTAAAGTATCTTCATAAGGAAGGTTGTAGTTATAGCAGGAACTAGGGAGAAGTCAAAATCCTGTCAATTCAAAAAAAAAGAGAAGTCAATCGGTTTGCTAGATCTTGAAATATCATGTAAACCAGTTTAAATGCGTTTTTTCAAACACGAAGCTATAACTCTCGCAATTTTTAATATTTTTTGATGAAAAAAATACTGTACACACTTATAAGACAAATAAATATATCTGCAAAATGTCATTACAAAGCAACCTACCTGTCGTTAAAAAAAAATCATAAAAAAAGGCCGAAGAAATGACAGCCTAGACAGCAATACTCCCTTAAGTTGAAATAGTTAGTCGAGAGGAGTCACAGTTTTATGCTTATGGTTTCTTTATGTTAAATAGTTTTACTAAATATTAAATAATACAGTTAATCCTCGACAATCCTTACAATTTTTGTTTTCGAAATTAATGCTATTCAGAAATTAAGTGCCAAAGTTCCGTGACATTGTGACGTTGGGGGATGAAAATGTCGAGTACGGAAATTAGTCAAGAGATGGACGAAGCAAAGGCACGCAATAATTTGGGCAGTTATAAATATAAACCATTCTCGATGGTGTATTTAAAATCATTTTACCCATTTATGAAGATTCGAGCGATGTATTAGTGGCTATACACAGAATGCAAACGAAAGCTTTAATAATTTAGCCTGGAAAATTGCTCCAAAACCATTCATCAGGCAGAAAGAAAATGGCAGTATTTTGAAGTTGAAATATCGATTTTTTTCTTTGATTTACACGAAATTCGAAGTGTTCGTCACTGATATAAGAACCAACGAACAGACGAAATATGTAAAATAATATTCTCGTTCCCACAAATGTTACAACTGCGTTCAACCCTTAAGAGCAACGTTCAAATCTAATCGCGTCGCAACGAGCATCGCGGTGATCGATTCTCGATTTTTGTAATTTTCAGAAATTCGCTACTAGAATATTGTCGAGAGGAATAGAATTGGTCGGCGTGGGTTGGCTGGCTGAACAGTTTGAGATGGTAGCCCAGGGGGGACCTTGGCTTCTTTATCTTCCTACGCCCAAACGCGCACCCTTCACACGCCTCTTTCAATTTGCGAGTTCACTGTATTCGTTCCATCGACCATACGCTCGCGTATAACCTTATCCCGGCTGGCGTGTTCATTCAGAGACGCCCACGCGTTCCTCGGTCTGACGTCATAGCAACTACTGGAGCAGTCGACGTGGTTCGAGACGCGGGGAGAGAGGACGGATCTGGAGCAGCGCCTCTCTCGAGCTTTCCGTTGATCAAACATAGGCGTCATTTTGTTGCAACGCAGTATTTGTCAACTTTTACACTACTCCATCTTCCGTCTTTTTTTTTTATAAATTGCAACAGCAACGTCTAATGCAATATTACATTCCCATACTTTGCATTTTTGTTATTAGATCAATTTTTAAATGTCTAGTTATTTCTGAGCTCCTCAGTCACGTTTATGTTGGGTCAGGGGTTCTAAGATAACTATCCAGACTCAATCCTACTTTTCCTCGTGAATTAAAACCGATAAAATTAAATTTTGCACCACTCAAACTTCCACCTTCTTTTCTTCCTACTCTTCAGCTAATGCCATTGCAAAGATCCAAGTATTTGGCAACTTTTGCACGACTCAATCTTCCATCTTTTTTTTCCATAAATCTATTTACTTGCAACACGAACGTCTAATGCAATATTGCACCCTCATACTTCACGTTTTTGTCATAAGATCGATTGCCAAGTGACAGTCTAGTCATTTCTGAGCTTCTCAGTCACATCAATTCAACAATATACGTTTACGTTGGGCCAGAGTTTTCAAGATAACTATCCAGACTCAGTCCTACTTTTCCCCGTGAATTAAAACCGATAAAATTAATTTCTCGTAATACGATTGCAAGGATCCAAGTAAGCTTCGAGTTCATTCTTCGTAAATATTGCCCAACAAGTGAAACTTCGTGCAGATGGAAAGAAAATACAGGAGGAAGTGAAAAGGTTGGCAGAAAATTTCAGAAAGACCAGCTGATCGTCGTCGCCTCGGAACAGAGTCGCCTTCGTCGCTGGCAAATAGAATTAAGCGTCTCCCTAGGAGTTCAGCCACATCCGTTTCATCCACTGTACATCCACGTAGATGATTCTCGTCTCGGGGGTGGCGTGTTTCCACCGACGCGGCGCGTGGGCGTCGGTGGAACAGAGGCTGGACCAACGAGAAGGGTCGACAAGTATTATCGATCTCGCCTACCCCGATACTCAGTCGTCAACCCACGTCAACGCGGGGCTACGATTTTATTTTTACGCTCCTCGCGGACGTGTAATTTCACCCAGTGACGAAAATATGTCCCGATACGGGGTGAGAGGTGGGGGGATGCTTCACGTCGCGACAACGCGTGAACGCGGACAAACGATGGATGACGTTTACTCGCGCGATGGCATTCCTGGTACTGAAACGCGTGTTTCGAACTATTTTGGGCATATTTTTTGGGAACAACTTTTGATAGATTGCTTCGCGATCGAGCTCGTGTTTCCCAAATATGGAAAAAGAAATTTCATACGACGCGATAAAACTCTCGAACCTTGTCTACCTGAATGGCTCTCAAGATCAAAAATGAAGTTAAATTCCTTTGTTGTTAGCACTAGAACTACCAAAATGGTCAAAATGGTCCATTCGTAATTCCTAATAAAAATTGTAAAAAATTTACTGTAGTTTTTTATAAGAGAATAAATAGATATTTAATTTGGTTTAATTTCTTTGGTACAAGTAAATATACTCCAAGTGTCGGTAGTTCTGGTGTTAATATAATAACGTTTAAGACATGTTATTTAAATGTGAATAACGCTACGCAGAAGTCTGACGAATGTTTGAAAGTGTAGCCTCGACAAACACTCGTAATTAAGGTACCAAGAAAAAAATGATAAATTATGAAAATCAACTTGACATTCAACGTATTAATAATACATGCAACGTTTGCGATGGCGGTTTCTTACGAGTTAGTATAAACAATTTTTTTTGCAGCTATTAATCTTCTGCAATCCTGCAAAGCTCTCTGAAGCCATCTATCATCCAACATAAAAAATAAATTGTAATTTAAAAGCAATGATATGGCCTGCCAATACTTTGTTTACATTTCACGTTTCTTTACGGAAACGATCGATACAGTTGGAAGTTTACTAAAATTATAATTTACATTCCACTTAACATCTCGACTATTCTTCCTTGTCGTTACCAATAATTTCTATTAAATAGTCGGTGTAATAATTGTCTATCGAGGGGCCCCTTTAAAACTGATTCGGATTCTATCTTCACGGCTGGATCGATACGCAGGAACTGTAGTACGAGATTTATCGCATTAACGAGACTCATCGACGTATCGTAAGCACCGACGAAGTCTCGTAAGCCGACGATTTCGCTCGGGGGACGAGAAATATCGGCGAAACGAACGTAGTTGGTCGGCCTGGACGATGGAAAAAGCGTTGAACGCGCGTCGAATGCAGATGTTCGCTGCAACGTGTCTCGAAACGGAGTCGTCGAGATTCCCAAGGAAATCTCGCGTCGTCGATATTCATGAGGAAGCTGGCCTTCCGTGAACGTAACGGAAACTGGGTACGATCGAACGTCCAGGAAACGGAACCGAAGCTTTTCGACAGGTGCGCGACGATCGGGTAATCGCTTCTTGTTTACGTCGACGTGCGTCACGCTGCATTAACAATTAACTCGAACTCTGGCGACACGTTCGTTCCGAGACTGTTAACTCTTCCAGGTTACGTAACATGGCGAACGCGAAATGCAACGTCGCGTAATTGCTGCATTCTTTAACCTCGCGATAGCGTGTCGATGGAACCGCCATTTTTCAAATTTCCCGCGTTGACATCGAAGGGAAGACAAAAAGGCTGCGATAAAATTCGAATTCGAATTCGAGAATCTCGACTCTAGAGATGTCGACAACCCCTGATTTAGAACGTATTTTGGCGACTGTTCTGGTCGATGGAAACGTGTTTTTTAACCCACTTTTGGACCTTTTGGACATTTTTTACATTTTTGTCTCGTCTCTACTGGCACAGTTTGGCTGGAACATCGCGAGACACCCTATGTAATATACCTTGTAAGTAACTTGCACGCTGTACGGGTATTTTTAGCTATTCTACCAAGGAGGTATCCAGGCTATCTTCTTCTCTATTAGTCAACGTGGGAGAAATACTATCGGGGGATGGATAATCGTCTGTCAATCGATTATGGTAGAAAATACTGTTCCAGGAATTGTGTAAGCGTCGAAGGTTAGGGGGTTGCAAAGCGACTGGCTGAAAATCGAGCATTTATTACCTAAAAGTACTGAATAGTAAACTAAAAACAAATTTTTAAGAAAAATCGACGGGGTAAAATTTTCGGCGAAAAAAAAATTTCAAATCGATCTGGAAAAATTATTTTCGATTGCAGGGGTCAATTACAATCATTTTTGGTCATTAGACATACCCCCGAAATCCTACCCACTTTCGAGAAAAAAATTCGAGATGTGAAATTTTCCGATAAAATTAAAAAATTTTAAATCGATCTGGAAAAATTATTTTCGGTTGCAGGGGTCAATTACAATTATTTTTGATAAATAGACCTACCCCCAAAATCCTACCCAGTTTCGAGAAAAAAATTCGAGATGTGAAATTTTTCGACAAAATTAAAAAATTTCAAATCGTTCTGAAAAAATTATTTCCAGTTGTGGGGGTCAATTATAATCATTTTTGGTCATTAGACATACCCCCAAAATCCTACTCACTTTCGAGAAAAAAATTCAATACGTGTCGAACTTTAAACGTGAATAACTTTTTAACGAAGCCTCCATCAACAAATTAGTATTCTTGATTTTCGTCTTATTTTGTCCTCCAGAATCTCTCATTAAATTTTCCAAGGGGTGGCCGAACACCCTGTATACTTGAAGAAATGTCTTACGTGACAATAAAATATCCTACGATCCTACAAGATTTCTCCAACTATCGTTTCAATTTCTTTGGAACAAATACATACACCATAATTCTCTGTAGTTTTAGAAATGTTTAAAAGCGTAGCCCCGACAAACTCTTGTAATTAAATTGTACAGAACAAAGGTACCAAGAAAAAAATGACAAATTATGAAAATCAGCTCGACAGTCGCAGACGGTCTCAAAACTCGACAGAGTTAAAATACTCCCCTTTTTTACGTAACAACTTTCGGAGCACCCTGCGTGGAACGCGAGGCATAAACGGGGTTAATTCTCGAGTGAAATCTCGGTACGGATCGACGGTAAGCATGCGGAAAACCCGAGAAGTCTCGTCGCGCATCCGGAAACGTTCGCGGCTGGTCGACGAGTGCAGCCGGTTGCACGGGTCAACGAATGATTGCAACCGCGATGCAAGGGGGGGAACGCACCCGGGGAGATACAGGTTCACAGTGTACGTGAAATCGTAATGTTTCGCTTTTCTACGGCCACGCGTTAGCGTTTCACCTGCTTCTCGATCCTCGTTTGATTCAATCTTCTTCGGCGGCTGAAATGAAAGTTACGCGTACGCCGCTCTGGAAAAATAGAAACTCCGTGCTCGTGCACCCGATCCACCGAATAATAGAACGATTACAGTGTCGCGCGACGTATCATTATTTATTACGCACCGATTCAAGATCGTTGCAACTTTCTTGCAGAGGACGAACGCACAGGCGTATCATTAACGATCGTAAAGTCGTGTCTAACGATCGAACGAAGGTCTTCTACCGTGCATTCGTCGCAATTAGAATCTTACGACTACCTGTCCGGAGATCGTTTATTTAATTTACGCGAATGCATGCATCGCGAGCACACAGAAACGTTTCTAGATCGTTCGACGCGTCTTTGGACCCCGGAAGTCGTAAACAGCACGCGTACACGAGCCTGGTCGACGCTAAATAGCGCTTCTAAGTACTCCGCGAGCGATTCGACCACTCGATTAGGCCTCTAAGTGTCTATCGACTTCCGGAAAGCTTTAGAGTTAACATTTCATCTAGTTCATTCGAGGCGTTTCGCGATCGACGTTCGCGAATATTGGACAATTTAATCCGCGTAATCGTCCTCGAAACGACGGCCAGAATAAACTCGTTACCTCTTTAGTCCTCTTTCTGAATCGCCTTACGTCATTTGTACGAGCGGAGTCAAGTGCGCGAGCACTGAAATTGCGTTTCCCGGAATAATGGCAGGCGACACAAAGAAACGCGAAAGATTAATTCCGCGTAATACCCGTTTCACGGGTGACAAGCCTGAAGCGTCGGATAACTAACATCCAAGCTCGTGGAAAATTAATGCAACGCACGCGACGCGGCCAGAGTTGGGGGGGAATTTTATCCAGAAATCGAGAGTATTTTATTCGTCGATAACGAATATTTATCCAAATGTCTACGCGGAAAGAAAGGCGCGAGTAAAAGTAAACTCGCGTAAAACTCGAACTTGAAGCAACGCTGTCCATTAATTACTGCTTGTCGGATGCTACGTGCGTTTGATAATATTCAATTAGGCCTCGTTTGTTCGCAGCTCGTGAATATGTTAACGAGGGGAACGAGTTTTACTTTTCGTTACCTTAAATCCCAGTTTTAATATCGTTCTTAGCAATTAAGTTGTTAGTAGAATGCATCTTCTTGGTTTAGATTTTACGCATTGTATTTAAATAGACTAAAAATATGCGATACCTTATTATTTTACGAGTAAGCTTCGCGTAGATAGGCTCGAGGGCACGACATCGCGATGTGGAACAGATGGATCGAACCACCAAACACTTTTCCAAGTTCTGACGTCGATAAGTTCCCCCTCGAATGATTTTTTAATAATGTATCCCCTGCCTCGGTACTTTTAATCATGTACAAGAAGTCCAGCGAAACTTTTTCAGATTAATAATGGAGCTTCCTATTACTTAACGGTTCTAGTTTCGCCTTAGACGACGCTCTTATAGATACTTACAGGTCTGTGTGGTTGGTGAATACCAACAGACCATACAGACTGTTCCATTTTCAATTCTCGATCATTTCGTTTCTATAAAATCTGTCTAGATTTGTTTTTACAATATCTCAATACGTTTAGAGTATTCGAGAGTCAGCGACTTAAAATTTGGATGAAATTTCGTTTAAAAAGTTTCTTATATCCACTGTATCCCCTAAACTCAAAGTGCAGAAATTATAGGCAAATATTTGGGATTGAGATAACACCGTAGCGCGTACAGCGTTCTTCCTATGGCTGAGAGCACGCTTTCACGAGTACTTATGAACGACAGTGCATACATCCTTGTGGTCCCATGTATCGCCAAGTGCACTCGACGAACTGCACTCTGGTCGACTGAGTTTGTCGCAACGTGGACGCAATTCGTGTAACGACTCTGTTTCGTTCGACAGAGGAACGACGAGGGTGACTCCAGGAGGACTACAGAGTACGGAGGGTGGAGTGTCGATTATTCAGACACGCGATCGTCCTAATACCCTCGCCATCTTTGTCGGGAAAATTCAAAGAAACGATGCTCTAACCACGCGAGCCCCACAAACTGTTATTAAAGTATCATTGCATGACCACGAAAGTAAAAATTCATCATCTACCTTTGTGCTTTGATCGACGTTGCGTAACTAATACACACACTGCGGATGTTTATGCATTCATGGGAGATTTTAATTCTCAAAAAAATACAGAATGCACTTAATATGTAAAAATACTAGAAATAAAGTAAAATTTATTATACTGGGTGTTCGGTCACCCCTGGAAAAAATTGTAATGGGGGATTCTAGAGGCCAAAATAAGACGAAAATCAAGAATATCAATTTGTTCATCGAGGCTTCGTTAAAAAGTTATTAACGTTTAAAGTTCCACTCGTACTGAATTTTTTTCTCGAAAATGCGCAAGATTTCGGGGGTATGTCTATTTAGAAAACATGATTGTAATTGACCCCTGAAACTGGAAATAATTTTTCCAAAACGATTTGAAATTTTTTAATTTTGTCGAAAAATTTCACATCTCGAATTTTTTTCTCGAAAGTGGGTAGGATTTCGGGGGTATGTCTAATGACCAAAAATGATTGTAATTGACCTCTGCAATCGAAAATAATTTTTCCAGAATGATTTGAAATTTTTTTTTTCCGTCGAAAAATTTCACATCTCGAATTTTTTTCTCGAAAGTGAGTAGAATTTCGGGAGTATGTCTAATGACCAAAAATTATTGTAATTGACCCCCGAAACTGGAAATAATTTTTCCAAAACGATTTGAAATTTTTTAATTTTGTCGAAAAATTTCACATCTCGAATTTTTTTCTCGAAAGTGGGTAGGATTTCGGAGGTATGTCTAATGACCAAAAATGATTGTAATTGACCCCTGAAACTGGAAATAATTTTTCCAGAACGATTTGAAATTTTTTTTTTCCGTCGAAAAATTTCACATCTCGAAATTTTTTCTCGAAAGTGGGTAGGATTTCGGGGGTATGTCTAATGACTAAAAATTATTGTAATTTATCCTTGCAACTGAAAATAATTTTTCCAGAAAGGTTTGAAATTTTTGAATTTAATTGTTAATAACTTTTTAACGAAGTCTCCATTAACAAATTGGTATTCTTGATTTTCGTCTTATTTTGGCCTCTAGAATCTTTCTATTAAAACTTTTCTCAGAAGTGGCCGAACACCCTGTATTTAGGGGTTGAAATAATCCTGTACAAAGCTCCTATTCCATTAATCTGCAGTTTACTAGTAAATATGCAATTTTATTGTACAACGTTACCATTTCATTAATCTACAGGCTACTAATAAATCTCTATCTACTAAAATGCAATGTTATTATACAAAACTCCCATTTGATTAATCTGCAGTCTACTAATAAATATGCAATTTTATTATGCAAAGCTCCCATTTCATTTATTTGCAGTCTACTAATAAACACGTAATATTATTGTACAACGGTACCATTTCATTAATCTGCAGGCTACTAATAAATCTCTATCTACTAAAATATAATTTTATTATACAAAACTCCCATTTGATTAATTTGCAGTCTACCAATAACTATGCAATTTTATTATGCAATTAGGAAGTATTGTAGTATAGACACGAAGACAGTTTAGTTTGAAGAGTGAACTGGATACGGTAGTGTACCGATGAGTCTGGCCAACAACTTGTCCCTTCCCCTGTCTAGATAACCGGGTGTTCGGCTCTATTCACCTTCTCGGGTACCGTTCGCGACGTCAGACCGCTAATAGTCAGCGTGTGACTCAGATTTTGGCACGCACTCGCGAAAATTATAGCGAGCATTCCAACGAGCTTCCGCGGTGAATTATAGCGAAGGACCGTTGGCACTTGTAAATTTCGAGTAGGTGTGTCGACTCTGCACGCGAACTTCGTCTACTTATCCCGTAACGATGGGGTCGAGACACTTTGAATCATTTCCAATACGTGACGCAAGCTTCGAACCGCTTCGAATAATATTAGACAGTAACCGATTTTACTGTACAATGAAGAATTTTAGCCTCAAGGCTCGCACGAGCCGGATATTTTCGACGTTTCGAGACTTTCTAGTTGTTTTCGACATACTCGGGGATTTTAATTGCTTCGAAATGGGATTTATAATTTTCGTGGAAGACCGAAGACTCAAGAATTTGAACGTTTTTTGGACGCTTGAAACATTCGAGACTTTTGAAAACAGTTTAACACGACGTATGAGTATTATCGAGGCCTTGGTTTTCATTAAAAATTCATTGCTAGTTTCATAGAAACGCGGATTATTAGTGTGTCGCGATATACTGATACATTCTTCCGGTCATGTGGGTGGTCAGAACGAACGGTTGCCGGGATAAACATTAACGAGCATAATTTGTAAAACGGAGCATCGCAGGCGGGTAATGAATATGGTAATTTTTGTTTCTTCGCTAATTAAAGGAGTACTTGTTCTACGCGTGGTGGAATCTAGCCGGGCGTGACGAGCGATCGTTAATTACAAATTATCGAGACTCGATCGTAATTAAAATAAAGCATCGATGTGGCCGCCGGGGGAGGCTACAAAGTTTCAAAGCCAAGTGGCGTCGTTTCAAACTTCCGAACGATAGCACTTAATAACTGTAACAGTGATTGAAACTTTTTCGATGGATGCCGCAACGGTTGCCCACAAAATACGCGACCCTCCGCTTGCGGCCATTCTTACATCGAAAATGCATAGGACAAAAATTGTTGCAAATAAAACATGGAAACTTTTTCTACATATGAAAATTTTCGATAAAATCGATAGTACCCGAGATATCGAGGAACGATTAAAAGTAAATGATATAACGATTAACACTAAACCTACATTTATTTATATTTATACTTTTTTGTAAAAGACTGGACAAAATTTGGTATCAAATTCTAGTTAACTTCCGATGTAAATAAGAAATATATGTATAGCAAACATGAAATGAGAAAATCTTCAGTTTTCATTGTCTTAGAATAGTCTAACAATGCTCATTAAAAATACATAAATTTTAAATGCGTGCAGTTCCGAAACTACTGGTGTTTTATGAATAATTGAACCACTGTTGGAAGCGGCAAGGCCTCCCCTTTAAAGTGGTTTTTGGTTTTTGTCGATCCGACTTTCCGTTTTCGAGATATCGTAATTTATGTAAATAGGTAATTTTAAAGAAATTCTCTTATGGCGCTTCCCGTGTTAAAACGGGCTACGAACGCGTATTGAAATTACTAAAACTTTAATTACTTGTAGTTCCGATACTATTAGCGTTTTATTAATAATTAAGGCATTGTTAGAAGCGGCAAAGCCTCCCCTTTAAAGTGGTTTTTGGTTTTTGTCGATCCGACTTTCCGTTTTCGAGATATCGCAATTTATGTAAATAGGTAATTTTAAAAAAATTCTCTTATGGCGCTCCCCGTGTTAAAACGGACTACCAACGCGCATTGAAATTACTAAAACTTTAATTACTTGCAGTTTCGAAATTATTAGTACTTTCTCCATTATTGAGCCATTGTTAGCGGCGACAAAGCTTCCTCTTTGAAATGGTTTTTGGTTTTTGTCGATCGGACTTCCCGTTTTCGAGATATCGTAATTTATGTAAAAGGTAATTTTTTTAATTCGACTATCGCTGTCTCCGTCTAGCGCGTCGGACCTCTCTCTCGCTCGTGCGTCGTGCTGACCTACCCCACGAACGTGACTGGCGTGACCCAGTTCCGTAGTATTTCCAAGAATTTACTACGCACTGTGTACTATCTACGCGCGCGGGGGATGAATGAACTCGCGCGAGCGCATCAAAAACGTAAACAAACTTCGGACCCTTATATCTCCGTAACTAGCCATCGCATCGACTTGAAATTAAAACTGTCATATCTCAGGAACTAATAAAGCTATCCACTCGTACAAACGCTCATTTTAAAGGGCTTTTCATCCTCTACCTAATGACCATATCATCTACTATAATTTTTGCTATCTTCTATGTTTATTTTGCAATTTACTTTGACACTACATATTAAAAGAAGTTTCTGCAACTCCTATTGATTATACGACTAGTGTGCGATAAAATTGGATTATAAATTTGTTATTTAATTGAAAATCAATCTAAATTTGTATAGGGGATGTTTGCATAATTACTATGCCATTTTTTCGTAAATAATTGTTTCCTCCGGAATTAACTGCGGTATCGACTTGAAACAAAACTCGTATTGAATATTTTTGTACAGATTCTTAAAATTCATGCTTTAAGAACAAATATGCGACACAAAAGAGAAAGATATCTTTCAAAACACAACTTTCTATAGATTTAATGCTAAAGCCCACTTTAAATTATACTAAAGGCAACTGCTAATTATTTTAGAACTAAAAGTTGTTCAAAATGGTTCTCTCGATAAGATATGCATTCTCCCCTAACCTAAATAATAACTATTTAGTGCTCCCACTGAATAAAATTAACTAATCTCGCTAGACGAACTATATTAATTTGTTACGTATATCCAGCGAGTATCCAATAGAAAATAATCGACGTTAATATCAATGTAAACAGATCAGTGAAACGCGACTCGTATCCGTCGAGAGAGGTTAATTAATTCCGAACCGATTATAAGGATCTCGGGTTCTCGATTTACCAGCACATTATTCATAAAGAACATTTCATCCGAGACGGTTCTCGCGGTGCGCCAGTTACAAGATCGGGAAATATATCATGCAAAGCACACTCTACGATTCTCGATATTCAATTAAAATGCTGCGGAATGAAATCTCGACGCGAACTGGTCGACTGCACAGCGTGGCGAAGATAATCAGGAACACCGACTGAGAAGCCAAGCACCGGTAAACGGTTTATTACCGTCATAATTCCGCTTTAACAGCACGCTGTCCGTTTCCGTCGGACCCCATTTCGCGTTATTCTCGAGAGAGAACACCCATTTCTCCAGTTGATCACAAAGCATCCATACACAAATCTCTCAGTAGTTAGCTAGCTTTGATGCTCACAGAAACTACCCGAATCTCGAAAACTCTCAGTGAACCACTTGTGATACTCATATTGGATCCATTCACAAATAAATCTCCCTATCCCCTTCCAACTTCTCTTTGAAATTTACAAAACTTAGTCTGAAACACATGTTCTCCTTTTGCCATTTCGTCGTTATTTAATTTTTATTTATTTAAAGATCTTCTTGAGGATTGGAATAAACGATAATCTGTGACGACTAGGAGAGCTGGCGAGCAAAAATTAATTTTAGTTAATTTTAAAAAGATTTCTTCATATTTTTGTTAATTCTAGAATACAACACGAGGAAACGTTGATAAGTAAAAGGCTCCTACGTCGCGTTTGCAACGAGAAAAGTTGAGATTAATTCCCCGATTCGAGATTTTCGAAAGAATTTTCGTCCAATCCGAGTAAGAATTTGCCACGACGTGGAATCTCTGAACAGTTACTTTCACGCCATCAAGGGATTCCAGCGACGCCAAGTGCCGGGTTGCAATTCTTTTGGATGTCTTTTAGTGAAAACCGAAGCCCCGTATTAGGCGGTCGAAACATTTTTCGTTAATTGAAGTATACCACGTTCACTTCTGCACATTCTTATTAGGTAATAATACGTTCTTTATTCGAAGAACTATTTGTTCCTCCGGTCTCGATCACTCTGTGCACGTATGTTCTGGTTTCTTTGGTCGACCGGTCGCTTTTGTGTAAGAAAGTTGTCGCGAGTACAACACAGATCTATCGAAAAACGCGAGAGCGCGAGTTCTCTGTGCCAAAATCAGCTGGGTGACGGGCTACAATCGCCAGAATATTTCAAGCGTTCGGATACGATAAATCAGGTGAAATCAGGTGAAGTTTAAAACATCAAAAGGGTAAAATTAACACTTTTAAATGTAATATATGCAACGAAAATAAATATCTAAGACGATCAAAAAGAAGGTATACAGATCTGGACAAGTCCAAAATACTGAAAGGGTAAAATATTTTTAAATATAATACATGCAACAAAAATAAGTATTTAAGACGATATAAGAGAAGGTATATGTACAGATCTCATCAAATCGACTATAAATGCACATGGTAACGACCGTAGAAATTTGTGTGAAATGGGGTGGGCTTGAAAGGGGAATATTTAACGAAAAACGATGCTTTCGTTGAACTCGTTCGTTTGGTAGCGAGTTGCTCATCGTCGAGGACCCTCGTTGCCCATTGAAAACGCATTGCGTAATATTTCGATGGTCGTTGGTCTGCCGTCGACCGAGCAGCAAATCAACCTTTCGCTGTACAAGCGTGTCGCGTGTTGCTACTTTCGAGCGTCGTGCAATTTGTCGCGTCTACGCAAATTATTCGCGCGGCGAAACGACAGCGACAGGAATTTATTTATTTGGTCATAGTCCTTTAGAAACTACCGTCGGTTGCGGCAATTATATGCAACTGTCCGTCTCTGGTAAGCATTTCAGATAAACAGACCATCGGATCCCCTTCGTTGCGAAAATTAAATGTTTAGATTCGATCGTCTCTCGTTAATTTATGAGTACAAGATAAACAAGTCAATGGAACATCGTATTACTTCAATTATACAATTTATAATTTCAAGTAACGAACCTTTCATTATGCATGGATAAACTAGAAAATTTCTTCGCAACTTTTCTTTTACCATACTGTAAACGAAACGTGTGATTTTAATTATGTGTTTACGTTTAGTATTTCGTGATGTTCTATCGTACGATAGTGATTGTATATCCCTTTGCACTCCGTATAATATTTCAATTTTGTTACCAGCAGCTCCCAAAGCTTTCAAGCGTTACGTTAACTAAAAATTAGGGCAATTTAAAGAAATTCAATTAGATATCTATCGATGTATTTTGTAATTTTCAAGTGTATAACATTTCTTTGATTTGGACTTGAAAATAGGGGTGCAAAGGGATACAAATAAAAATTGTTGTACCAATTTTCGAGTGCATTTTTCCCCAAAACGAAGTCCCCCCCCAATGGGATTCTTAATTTTCGTTTGCTCGATCAATTTCGAAGAAGTCGATTTCACCGATAAATGGTAAAATCAAGGGTTAACGTTGTTTGGATCGTGTCGTTGGATTTCCTCTGGGTCGAGTCGAACTGCGAGTTTGTTTCCGGGTGCATAGGCGCGGGGGATCGATGCCGTCGATGGACGAGTCACGATTCACCGTCGACATTAAACCGTTTTCTCGCCCCCTCCGGTTGCGCAATGATCGAACAAGATGAGCGCGGTGCCGACCATCGCAGAAATCCGCACGAGCCGGCAATTTTCCACGGAGCAACGACGGAATAATATTCCCCTCCGCGGGTAGAATGTAGGCCAACAAATGGCGCTTTATGCAACGGCTCCGTTGGCCGCCTATATCCGTGCCGAACGGACGGTTTAAATTCTTTAGCGCGTCGATGCGCGATCAATTATTTATCAATTTTCTGCCTCCGAGCTTATCTATAGGCCCGAGCGGCCACGATACGTGCCTGGTCTTTTGCCGTCTTTCGCCCGGTGTCGATTCAGGATTTCAACGTTTCTTCCATCGGAATATCCCTTCCTCCAGGCACCCAACTATCGTCTGGATCACTTTCATCAAATTTTATCACATTCGTGGCAATTTATTCGCAACAGGGAACACTTTTTTATTTTGTACACACAAATTATATCTTCGATTTTCTTCAATAAAATAGCGACTGAGAGTGTACTATATTACGTAGATTCTGGACTGTTTACTCTGTTCGTTTAGTTAAGGAATATTAAAAATTTTAATGAAAGGTTTTTTGCTATTTTTCACACAATGTTTCCTTCCAGGTTCCCAACTATCGTCTGGATCACTTTCATCAAATTTTATCACATTCTTGGCAATTTATTCGCATCAGGGAACACTTTTTTATTTTGTACACACAAATTATATCTTCGATTTTCTTCAATAAAATAGCGACTGAGAGTGTACTATATTACGTAGATCCTAAACTGTTTATTTTGTTTGTTTGGTTGAGGAATACTACAATTTTTAATGAAAGGTCTTTTGCAGTTTTTCACCTGGTATTTCCTTCCAGGCTCGCAACTATCGTTTGGATCACTTTCATCAAATTTTATCACATTCTTGGTAATTTATTCCCGAGAAACAGGGAACACTTTCTCCACAAAATTTTATTTTGTACACACAAATTATATCTGCGATTTTCTTCAATAAAATAGCGACTGAGAGTGTACTATATTACGTAGATCCTAAACTGTTTATTTTGTTTGTTTGGTTGAGGAATACTACAATTTTTAATGAAAGGTTCACAAAAAATTTTTCAAACGAATTTAAAACTTTGATCCGTACATTTACAAGCTATTTCTGCAGTGAAAAAAAGCTAAGATGATCTGATAGCTTGATGGTCTGATCCTTTAAGGAGGCATTCTACTGCAGTGCTTTCTTGAGAATCTATATTCATTTTCCGTAAAATGGCCGAATCGGTTTATCCAAGAATCGGAAAGGTACTGCGTTCGGAACGAAACGATCGATCCAAAGCAACCATATCGTTATTAAAACTGTTTGTCCTGCACTTCTGTACGCGCACTTGAATTTTCGCGCGTCGACTACCGCTCGCTATCGAACCTCGCTTAGCACTGCCCCGCGCGCCGCGACGCTCACCGTAAATATACTCACGCGATATCCAGAAGGATCGATTCTCGATCCTTCGCGACCGTTCGTCAAAGAACTTTCGCGGTCTATGGACTGTGTTTTTCCCCCTATGATACTGCTAAACCACTTGCATTCGGATCGCAATTGAGGGTCGGAAGAACTGGCGATCAATGGATCGAGAGTGTTTCTTTGATATTTCAAACATCATAATATTTGAGTATCATTTTTAAATACAATTTATATCAAATGTTAACAACGTTTGCACCGTGGACTTTCCAGAGTAGTTAAATAGAACATCGTGCAGCAAAAAATCTATAAAATTCTCTCGTAAAATTGCACCAGGATTTTTAATTGGATTCCTTCGAACGTAGAGTCAATTAAAACGCATTTACGATTATTCCAACGATCATCGACGGTCCACAGAAGCTACATAAACGCCACACTTGGCTTTTTAAACGTCGAAACGTATTCGCAGCTCGCTCGAAGACGGCTAACGTAACTTAATACGCAATACCTTGGAATCTTACGGACCAAGAATTCTCAGGACTGTATAACCCGGAAACTAGAGGCTCTGCAAGTAGATTATCGCTCGCTGGTGTGGGTATGCAAGAGATTCATAGTACGTACACGCATATGCCGGAGTTGTGTAAATGTGCACAGCCGAGTTTAGGCTAACAGGCACCTCCTCTTTCGTATCGCGTGACTTCGCATTCGCGATCGGCTTCTGTTTCTAACGAAACAATTTTTGCTCGAGAAAAAGGCAGCCTGCAAATTGTGCCTGCAAACATCGAGTTTTTGATACATACTCAATAATAAAGAATTCGTGGATCGAAACGTTGGAATAAACACTCGTACAAGACTGGAAAATTCGTCTTTCTATCATGTTCACAAGCTCTGCTATACTGACAGTAAAATGTTACAATATTTTACGATAATTTTGTTGACGTTTTTATTTTAACATGTAACTTGCGATAAAAATTAGAATTTTTCACCTCAAAAATTGTAAAATATACTGCTATTTAAATCTACGTTTCTTCTCGAATTTTACTCTCATTCAATATTTTACGATAATTTTGTTGACGTCTTTATTTCTTTTTAGCATGTGACTTGCAATAAAAATTAGAATTTTTCACCCCAAAAATTGTGAAATATACTATTTAAATTGTTATATCTACGTTTCTCCTCCAATTTCACTCTTATTCAATATTTTACGATAATTTTGTTGATGTCTTTATTTTAACATGCGACTTGCGATAAAAATGAGAATTTTTCACCCCAAAAATTGTGAAATATACTGCTATTTAAATCATTATATCTTTGTTTCTTTTCGAATTTCGCTCTTATTCGAAACACGTAGATATCTTTTTCGACCCGGGGATCCACCAGTGACCCACATAAAAAATTGAAATTCTCCTAAAGAAACCTGGGAAGTACGGAACGCGTGATAAAGTGGTTCCAACCCTCCGGCGGTTTAAAACGTTCGAAAACAGTGACGTCGAGCGAGCGGATTCGTTTGTTCGATTCTCCCAGCCGTTCTCAGGAAATTTCATTTCCACGTTCGAGGTTCGTTTCGCGTTAGCGTTGAACGTCGATACAACCCCCCCCCCCCCCCTTTGTTCTCTTCTACAGCATCAATCGTGGAAATCATACAAGCCCCGTATTCACCCCGTCACGTACGGTTTAAATAATTTATTCGCGGTCTGTACGCGCGCCAAGGATGAAGCGAGCTTTAGTTGGTAAAATACGACGAACGGGAACGACACGCTAGGAATATTGTAAATTTTATGTACCCAACGTTATACCCGCGTAAGTATGGAAAATCCATAACCACGTCGTAGGTGCGATTTTATATAATAAATGACGCTCCTAGCCCGCGAAACTTCGCACTTAAACGCGAACGACGAACGTTTAGGAAACTCCGATACCCGCGAGACACCGATCGAACTATTAGGAAGTGTTCACTCGAACGTCGACCCGTTTTACGAACTATTCGAACAGGTTTTTACTTTCTATTCGATTTGCTCGTAAAATATTTTCTACGGGCCTCTCTAAATTACTCGTAAGATGGGTCGACTATTTTCGATTCGTCGTTTCTCGTCGATACTGCAACAATCGAACGAAATTGTTCGAGTATCCAAGACGTCGAACACAACTCGCTGCCTTGCCAGTTTCAATTTAATGCGAAAACTTTTATAACGAACGAACTCTACATAGTTCTTCTGGCAAACGTATAGTTCGACTCCGAGTAGAACTTTCTTTCGAAACTTTAGTTCTACGGTTATTATGTTTACGGACGGATGAGACTTCAACGGGAACCTAATATTATTTTTATTTGTATTTGAGAGGCGTCTAACTAGTAGTGTTCGTAGAAAACGAGCTACTATTAAAACTCCTCTAAAATGGTGTGTTACCCTTCTGAGCAACCTACGATCGATCTTTCTCTGGAACAGTTTCGAGTTATCGTTACACGGTTAACAAAGTGCTATTTGTAAATTGAATTAAATTCCAGGAGCCATCGATGAACAGAATTTGCTCGAATCGTGGCTCCAGGGACGAATTCGCTACCAGGAACTTTCAAGAACTGCAAATTTCCCAAACTGGACTCCACACGCGAGGATTACGACTGCATCCCCTGGAGACTGCGCTTCTGAAACGTTCCAGGAACATTTTCATGCGTTTTAACACGTTTACTGCCAGTCTGAAATCCTGAAAATGTTTACGAGACCAAAACATTGATTTTAAACAATTGTAAACTTAAAAGTTGTCCTGGTAGTTACTTACGTAACCCCATTAAAATTTACGAAGCTTATTACAATTTATTTTCTTTAATATTTCAACTTGAGAATTGTTTTAGTTCCACTGTTAAGGGAGTATTGCTGTCTAGGTTGTCATTTCTTCTGCCTTTCTTCGTGATTTTTTTTTTAACGACAGGTAGGTTGTTTTGCAATGACATTTTGCAGATATATTTATTTGTCTCATAGGTGTGTACAGTATTTTTTTCATCAAAAAATATTAAAAATTGCGAGAGTTATAGGCAGCAATACCATATATGGGTGACGTGGCAGTCAAAGTGTTAAATGCTTTTCAGGCTGCACAATAAACAGCAACCAAAGCCAGTTTCAATCAGAATATTTTCTGTGTAAGTTCCTGTAATTTTCTAATCATCGTACATACAAAATCCGTTTCACGTTTCTCGTTATTTATTTTGATTTTTTGAACGGAGAATTTATTAACTTCGACGACCATTCCTCGTTTTTCTCAGACACGTGGAAACTATTTCCATCGCGGAAATTCCACTGGAATGATTTATGCTCGGAGAAAATACGCACGAATTTGCGGTTCGACGCGATAGAAAATGGAACGGAGAAAGAATGGGGAAAGCGCTCGGTGGGATACGAGGATTATGCAGTCCGAAAATGCACGCAACGCGACAACAATCGCGACGATAATTGCACGTAGGCGACATCGAGTCGCGTACGAGCCCGGACGGATAGCACGCGATTTAGAAACACCCGTTCAATTTCAGTAACGACCAGCGTGGGTGCTTTTTTCCACGAACGACGCTCTCGTGGAACCGACCGTTCCAAAGCAAACTTCGCGTCGAGGCCCTCGAACGATCTCGAAGCTTCCGACGCACCAGCTAACTATCGCCAGGGATAATGGGACGATGTATTCGATCGCGGTGAATCGGTGTACACCTTGTTCAATCTCAATAATGACTGGCGTGGGTGCTTCTTAGCGTGCAACCAGCCGACGACGAAACGTTCGAGACACACCAGGCCTACCAGAAAAACTTCCTCTCCAGCGTCTGTTGCATCGGTTGGTGTGGGCGGTTCGCGACATAACTCGGGCATTATTGAAATTAAGTGTTCGAAACGCGATCGTTAAAATAATATGTTAAACGTCATTCGAAATAATTGTCAGTTTATTTGAATAAACCTATCAGCGATTCTAACTTTCTTGCGAAATAATGGAAAGCGAATCATTTTGAATTAAATGGTATTGTGTTGGAACTGATTGAAAAATTATAATTTTTACTAGATTTACTGGATAGTCTAATTTTTAAGTAGTTCATGAGACTGTTGATAGAATTCTGTTTCATATTAGATACTTTTGTTCTACATTTTGCATCGTATGACTGAAAAATTGTAATTCTTACTAGATTCACTAAATAGTCTGATTTTTAAGTAGTTCATGAGACTATCGATAGAATTCTGTTTCATATTAGATACTTTTGCTCTATATTTTGCATCCTATGTCTGAAAAATTGTAATTTTTACTAAATTTACTAAATAGTCTGATTTTGAAGTAGTTCATAAGACTGTCGATAGAATTCTGTTTCAAATCAGCTACTTTTGTTCTACATTTTGCATCGTATGACTGAAAAATTATAATTTTTACTAGATTCACTAAATAGTCTGATTTTTAAGTAGTTCATGAGACTATCGATAGAATTCTGTTTCATATTAGATACTTTTGTTCTACATTTTGCATCGTATGACTGAAAAATTGTAATTTTTACTAGATTCACTAAATAGTCTGATTTTTAAGTAATTCATAAGACTGTCGATAGAATTCTGTTTCATATCAACTAGTTTTGCTCTACATTTTGCATCGTATAACTGATTGAAAAATTAAAAAATTGTAACTTTTACTAGATTTACTGGATAGTCTGATGTTGAAGTAATTCATAAGACTGTCGATAGAATTCTGATTCATATCAGCTACCTTTGCTGTATATTTTCATCGTATGCCTGAAAAATTGAAATTATTATTATATTTACAAGTTAGTCTGATTTTGAAGTAGTTCATAAGACTGTCGATAGAATTCTGTTTCATATTAGATACTTTTGCTCTATATTTTGCATCCTATGTCTGAAAAATTGTAATTTTTACTAGATTTACTAAATAGTCCGATTTTAAAGTAGCTCATAAAACTGTCGATAGAATTTTGTTTCATATTAACTACTTTTGCTCTATATTTTGCATCGTATGCTTAAAAAATTGTAATTTTTACTAAATTTACTAAATAGTCCGATTTTAAAGTAGCTCATAAAACTGTCGATAGAATTTTGTTTCATATTAACTACTTTTGCTCTATATTTTGCATCGTATGCTTAAAAAATTGTAATTTTTACTAAATTTACTAAATAGTCTGATTTTGAAGTAGTTCATGAAACTGTCGATAGAATTCTGTCTTATATCAGCTACATTTGCCCTACATTTTGCATCGTATGACTGAAAAATTAAAAAATCGTAACTTTTACTATATTTACAAGTTAGTCTGATTTTGAAGTAATTCTCTTGACTGTCGATAGAATTCTGATTCATACCAGCTATCTTTACCTTATATTTTGCATCGTATGTTCGCAATTTGTGCAAATTCGATCGCCGAGAAATGAAACATCGGCGGAGAAAATGTCGAACGCGATCCGGCGCAGGCTGTCTGATTCTACTTTCTTCGCGCGGTCGGATCGAACGAAAGAAAGTGTAAAGAGAAAACGAGAGGCCCGCCGTCGAAAAGGGGGAAGGCGAAAATACGGCGTCGCGACGTGTCCCCGTGGCTCGTAACGGTGCGCAGAAAATGAAAGCGATCGCCGTGCACGTCGTGAATTATAATGGGGGGGAAAAAAACAAGCTGGGAAATAAGTTCCCATCTGATACGCGCGAGCTGCGTTCCGATTCGTTCCATCGGCGATTCGAGCGCTGAATAAATTAAAAAATGATATAAAAAGAACGCGAGAAGAAGCGCATCCGGATCGACGAATTACCGGATGAAATTACTTCCTAGTGAGTCAGCAACCGATCGATCCTGCACAGATACTGTTTTTATTATAATATAGCCAGTGGGCCTTGTGTTTTGCGATTAGAATATGTTTGGAATACGTAGATTCTCATACAGAAATTTTATTCTATATTTTGTGGTCATTTTTGGATAAAGAATTCTCCTATTTTTATTACCTCTTTATAGAAGACGAAATAAATATATTTTATTTTAATTATTTCAATAATGAGAGGAATATTTAAGAAAAATGTCCAATTAAAAAGGGGCATCTTTCTCGACAGTACCATTTTATTCTGTATTTTTTGTACGAAGAATTATCCTGTTTTTATTATATATTTACAGAAGACAAAATAAATATACTTGATTGGCGGGAAATTATTTCAATAATGAGAGGAATATTTAACAAAAATGTCCACTTAAAAAAGGGCACAGTTATTCTATATTTTTTGGATGAAGAATTATCCTGTTTGTATTAAATGCTAATAGAAGACAAAATAAATATATTTGGTAAATTATTTCAATAATGAAAGGAATATTTAAGAAAAATATCTACTCAAAAAACGACACTTTTTTTCATAGTACAATTCATCTATCTCGAGTCTCATGTTCCAAATTTTGACAAAAAAATTCTTTGGATCGATATGTCAGATTTTGACAATATCACGTGCAATTTGCATAACTTGTGCACGAAGACTCCCGCGACAAGCATGGATTTAAATACCAAATGGCATTTATTCTTCGCCGGCTACTAGGGAATTAAGGCATCCGTTTTGCAGTTCGCAGTTTCATAATAAGTTTCATAATATCGTTACTGGAGCACGTTTCGTGTAATATTTCGATCGCAATCGAGTTAACCCCGGCCAGCTGGTTAAGTAACAAGCGTTCCTGCCAGTCGGGGGTTAACGACCGTGTCAAAGGATCCGCGGGCTTCGCCGACGCTTTCGCGCGCGTCGAGTCATAAAACTGACGTGAATTTCAGAGATTCCGGCGCACGTGCTGCGCAACACGCAACGCGACACAGCCATTGAACATCATAGTTCGAGGAGGAACGAACACAAAACTGCAAATATCAAATTTCTCCAATCGATCCATTCCAACAAACACCTCCATTTATAGCAGGTAAAATTTTTGCAATTCTTTCGCACCGAATATCGAGGAACAATTTTGATATTCGAATCCAGCACACGTTTTCTGGATGAATGAGAAGGCAAGCGACCAATCCGAGCGGCCCGTAATAATATCCCTGGAAAGATCGACTCATTCGATCGGATTCGCGTCGCAACGCGGCGAGGAAACTGGTTTCAAAAGCGATTCCGCGAACCGTCGCGATTAATAAGAGCTGATAACGAAAAAGAAAAGAGGAACGGAGTCGTCGGGGGCCCCCGAACGTGAAACCGGCCGATCTTAATTACATTAATTAAGTTCGAAGTTATCACGGCACGGTAACGTAAGAAGGAAGCAGATTCACACTAATTACCGCGCCAACTATCGTTACGCACGGCACCGCGTCTCGCGTTGCGTCACACGCCAAGCTGAATAAACCGAGAGCAAAGCGCATCAATCGCGAATCGAGAACCGCCCAAATTAACACTAGATTTACGGGCATTGATCGCACGTATATTTATTGATACCTCTCATGTTGACGATTACCTTAAAATACGATTTTTCTTTTAATTAGAATATATACAGGGTGTTCGACCACCCCTGGGAAAAATTTTAATGGGAGATTCTGGAGGTCAAAATAAGACGAAAATCAAGAATACTAATTTGTTGATGGAAACTTCGTTAAAAAGTTATTAACGTTTAAAGTTTCGCACGTACTGAATTTTTTTTCTCGAAAATGCGCAAGATTTCGGGGGTATGTCAATTCACCAAAAATGATTGTAATTGACCCCCACAGCTAACAATATTTTTTTAGAATGATTTGAAATATCTTTTTTCCTTCGAAAAATTTTACACTTGAATTTTTTTCTCGAAAGTAGGTAGGATTTCGACGGTATGTGTAATGACCAAAACTGATTGTAATTGACCTCCCTAGCTAATAACAATTTTTTTAGAACGATTTGAAATTTTTTTTTTTCGCCAATTAATTTAGGTACCTACCCCCTGTCGATTGTTCTTAAAAATTAGTTTTTCATTCTTGATAATTTTATTTGACGCCCTACAGAAAAGTTGTCTAATACGTTTTTGTAGGTACCCATAAGCTCTACTTCAGAAAAAAGTTTCATTGAAATATATTCACTATCGTAGGAGTTATGGCTATTTGAAAATTGGACCATTTTTATGGTGGTTTTCTTATTGTAGGGGATCAAGGAACAACTTTTCGAATATTTTTAGAATTTCTACATATTCTACACTAAAATACGCGTCGTTTGCTTTTTTAAACATTAAAATCGTCCAATCCGTTCAGAAGTTATGACGTTTTAAAGATTCGCATGAAAATTCGGGCAAACATTTCTGGCCAGAAATTATATTTTCGGCAAGGAATTTTTTTCTCGAATCTGAGTAGAATTTCGGGGGTATGTACAATGACAAAAAATGATTGTAATTGCCCACTGTAACTAAATATAATTTTTTTAGTATGATTTGAAATTTGTTAATTTTGTCTACAAATTTCACTACATATTCGAATTTTTTTCTCGAAATTGGATAGGATTTCGGAGGTATGTCTAATGACCAAAAATGATTGTAATTGACCCCCGCAACCGAAAATAATTTTTCCAGAACGATTTGAAATTTTTGAATTTAATTGTTAATAACTTTTTAACAAAGCCTCCATCAACAAATTAGTATTCTTGATTTTCGTGTTATTTTGGCTTCTAGAATCCCCCATTAAAATTTTTCCCAGGGGTGGCCGAACTCCCTGTATTCATGCCATTGCATCAAACAAATTCAACATAAGTTGTTAAAAAACAATATTTACGCGTCCTGCAATTTTAAGTATGAAATCTGATATCCGTGAAATTGACGGCTTCCGTAAATCTAGTGTTAACAAAATCGTGCATCGTTCGGATGGCGAACCTTAAACCTTGATATTTAACCTTTGACGCAACTTGTGCTCGTGTTAACACATTAACGACGGGGCATTTTCCTTGGACCCACCAGAGGGCCACGCTCTTGTCTTTCTCGCAAGCGCTCGACCATCCCTGAGAAAAATTTTAATGGTAGATTCTAGAGACCAAAATAAGACGAAAATCAAGAATACCAATTTGTTGTTTGAGGCTTCGTTACAAAGTTATTAACGTTTAAAATTCGATAGTTACGTATCGCAGATTGCCGTTCTACAGACGAAACTTTAAACGTTAATAACTTCTCAACGAAGCCTCAATCAACAAATTAGTATCGTTGATTTTCGTCTTATTTTGGCCTCTAGAATCTCCCATTAAAATTTTATCCCAATATCCCGTCGTCTAAGCCTTTCTCACCTCTATCAGAATCTCGCCACAGAGCATTTAGAAAGAAAGTTTGTTCGACACAGTGGTCGAAGGAAAGTGCAAAGGGTCAGCTTGTTTGGTCCAAATAAAATACACAATTATCGTCGATAGTTCTAGCGTTGAAATCAAAGCGTTGGGGCAGGGGCGTGCCACCCCCGCGAGAGCAACAGGCGGAAGGTCCGAGCGAACAGCGCGAAAATCGAAGCGTCCGCCGCGTGGCCGACGACGACGAGGACGCGAGGTCGCGACGTAACTGGAAAACGGGGTCACCGTGTGTACGCGGGCGAAGACGACGTCGCAGAACGGCCGAGGATGTCCCAGTTTCGCGGGAACCTGGGTCGTTGCACCCTGGCGCGAGTCAGCCGGGCGCAGGCGGCGCACGCCGCCGAGAGAGTTTCGATTTCGCGATCGCGCGCATCCGGGATACGTAATTCCCCTGCCTTCGGTTGCCTGCCGGCCAAGAAATGGAGTCGCGGACCAAGCCATCGGCCCCCAAAGAAATTCGGTACGAATTCCCGTACGCTCCCTGCTTCTAATCCTGACGGACCCGTAACCGCTAATTAGCGGCCTCTCGTCGATCAGACGCGAACCGTTTCGTTTGCGTAATTCGGAGAAAGCATTTGGGAAGAATCTCTCTTGGGGAACACGTGTAGACCGTGAGCGATAATCGACCAAAGTTCATTTGAGCGTGTTAAGGATCATTAGAGTCGAACTTCTACGTTTATCTTTGTTAATACAGAAAATTGAAACTGCAATTTAACGCGTGGAGCACGGTTTCTCGATTGGACGGTGGCTCGCTGTATTGACATATCAAATTGCGTAATTGGACGCTGGGTTGTTTTACACTGTCAAGGGGATTTACAGTTACAGTTGCCTTCGATACAGATATCGAAATCAGGAATAAACGTTTCGTTTTTAACCCCTCCTCGCGCAACGACGAGTTCTTTGTGTTGAATTTTAATAGAGAAATTCTTTGAGGGTATGTGAGTGAATTTGAAAAGTAGAACTACCAATAATTGTGGTGTATTTATTTTATATCAAAGAAATGAAATATATACTCGAATGAATGTGTTACTGCAAGGGAAATACAATATCTATTGATTGGAACATTTTACTCTACAAATAACTCCATATTAATAAATACAAATTGAAGATATATTAAATTCGTAATAGACACAGCGACGATACTTTTAAGAGTTGTTTCTGCAGTTTTTCGATAACCGTGCAAGTGTGAATATTCGAAAATCCAGTTGAGTAAATTTCCATTAGAAATTAGTAATTATTTTGACCATAAAATGAAATGGTGTAAATTTGAGAAATAATTTTCAATCGAAGAGAGAATTATCTGGTCGAGTGAGAATTTATAGCGATAAGGGGGTACGGAAACTGGAATGTTCAGCGGAATCGTGACTTTACATAACGTTTTGGCTCGGTTCTAAGAATGCGCAGGAAAGATGGAAAGTTCACACGGCGTTAAACGAGATCATTGTGCAATTTTTAGTTCTCGAATCACGAGAGTGAAACCGCCCATCGCTTTCGCTCTCGCGTTCGATGCGTGCATGCAAATCGCACGCGAATAATCGTGGCGCATAGCGTTTGCATGCGTGATTCAGCGCACGTGGTCACCGACCCTGACGTCATTGGCCACTGATCTTGATCGCATCAAATGCAGGTATCACGTGTCGTCCGACTCTTGAACAGGTTTTCCTCTATTTTTACCCGTCATCGTTTCTTGCACCAACTTTTCGTCAGTATACGATACGCGACGCGTTAATTAACACTAGGTTTGCGGTACGCGTCAATTCGACGCGTTCAGATTCTAAACTTAACGTTATAGGACTCGTAAATATTATTTGTTAGCAATTTATGTTGAATTGAATTGATGTAACGATATGGATGTATACTCTAATTAAAAGAAAAAACTGCATTTCAATGCAACTGTCAACGTAGCGAATTATAATAAAAATATGCGCAGTGTCCGTAAACCTAGTGTTAAATCAGGTAGATTCGATCCAATCGATTTAGAAAATATTTTCTAAACGTTATCTGTTAAAATAGTAGAAGCTGCGAAGATCTGACAAAATGGAATAAAACAAATTTGAAATTTGTGCTTCCATTACTGCAGCAGATTTCTATTTGCAAGCGATTATTCGCGAGGTAATACATTGTAATACATGTGAAAAGAATCGAATCTATAAATAAGATCTGCTTTATGTAACTGACCTAATTTGGCTTACAAAATTTCCTGTTTCAGTATCGTGCAAGGTAAATCTCTTATTCGAACTGTAATCCATTTCGCAATACTTATACATACGTATTAAAAGTTTGATTAGAATTGAAAATTCATTATACGAATCGCTAAAAGTAACAACTGACATTCCGGTAAGATACCTATAAATAAATTGACCAAAAGTGAATCAAGAAATTCGTGGAATCGGTCGAGACCCCAGAGATCCAAATCTGATTACGCTAGACTTTATTCTGGATCTATGCGGGTCGCTTTGTCCTCGTTTATTACGCGGAAAATCATCCTTGGAGAATTTGCATGATTATGAGATCGTCGATTCATTCTCGTGTCGGTGAACATTTTGAATTTTCACACACGACGCATTAATATTCCCCGATTGTTATTCTCGCGTATCGAGAATAATCGTCGCGCTCATTTATTCAAAGCACGTTTAGTCGGGGAAAAAGTGCCTTTGGAAATTCAAATTTCCCATCTATTCGTATTTGACTCTCATAAAATCGAGGTTGACTTCTATAACGTCTGATTTTACCGAAACTTGAATAACAATATAAGAATTTTAATTCCGTGACAATATTTTCGAAATCTTGCAGTGATAAAGATTCTTATATTTCTGAAAATCTAGGAATAATCAAAGATATAAATATTATAATAATAAAGATATAAAAATGAAAATAAATTTAACGTATGGGCAAGGATTTCGACATCATCCCTATCTCACTTTAATTTAAAAAAAAAACAAAACTTGGTAATTAATTTCTTAACAACACAGGCTAATTTTCAGAACGATAAACAAGGCGTTAACTAATTTCGAAATTACTGAAATCGGGGTATGGATTGTTCTGCTCCACTGCCCTATTTAATTGAAAGTAAAGATACCTAATTTGCTTAATTGCAAGATATTTGGGATTGCAAGCTCCGTAGTAGCTAACAAGAAGCATTCGAGATTCTTCTGCGAAGCCATACCCGGTGTCCATAAAATTCTCGTCGAAGGATAGCGTCGCGCAGACGCCGAAGAGTTGATCGTTAAATCAGCAATTATGTGGCGTCGCGTCTACGCGATTGTCACCGGTCGACGGTAGCTTGTTCCGCGCAAAATACGATGCTGGCGGCGCCGCGACGCCTTCAGGGGGGACATATTCTAGGGAGATCGGCGGGGATAAACGGGAAGGGATCAAAGGAAAGGGAGAATCGAGAACAGAAACGGAGAGGGAGAGGTCACAGAGAGATGGAGGGAGCGAAATGACGACACAAAGAATCGTCCATAGAGGGGGAAACCCCAAAGGAACTGCTCCACAGAGGAAACGCCACGACCTTGTCGAGGTTGCGGCGAACCCTTGCTGGCTTCGTCGCTGAACTTCGCTGCTGGACATGCAAATAAGCCGTGTCTCGAGCCACGTTGGGCTCGTTCCCTGTCTATAACGCTCTTCGACGTATTTGGGTCAAAATCTACAAGTGGTTGTCTCCCCAGCTTACGATTTTCTGGACCTTCGATTTCTTCTTTTTATAATCAAACCAAGCGTCGCGTAAATCCATATGGTAGAACTCACAAGGGACCATCCCGAGGTGTAAATCTCCCATTTTGATGAAACTTCGCAATTACGTAGTTCTCATAAATCTATTAGACACGTATTTTTTTGTAGCTGCTAATATTCACTTTAAGGGGTTGAAATCAGCCCTGAAAGGCTCGATTAAAAATAACTTTTTAACGAAGCCACCATCAACAAATTGGTATTCTTGATTTTCGTCTTATTTTGGCCTCTAGAATCTCCCATTAAAATTTTTCTTAGGGTTGACTGAACACCCTGTATGCGATCTGGTACTTCGTACAACACGAAATACGAAAAAAATTACAAATATAAAATCTTTCTTTATTGTGAAAAAATCAAAATTCCAATTTATCCGTATTTTGTACATGGATGTGTAGTTTCTCTGTACAAATGGAGAAAAAAAAATGATTAATATCCAACGAGAAAAATAAAAAAATGTGCTATTTTTTAACATATTGTTTAAACAAATAAAAGTTTTGCAAATCTCTTTACACCATCAAATTCGCCGTTTAAAAACATAAATTTCATCCATTTCAAGCACACCCCTATCTCTAATAGTTTCCAAGATATTCAACAAAGTATAGTTTGAACCCCCAACTTTCAGGGCTGATTTCAACCCCTTAAAGTGAATATTAGCAGCTACAAAAAAATACGTGTCTAATAGATTTATGAGAACTACATAATTGCTAAGTTTCATCAAAATTGGAGATTTACACCTCGGGATGGTCTCTTGTCGGATAAATCGAACTTCGCGATTTCTATCATATACCGAAAGTTCTATAAATCGTATGGATCAACAAGGGATAAAATGCTTTTCCTGAAACTTGTATAACTTCGTGAGACGAAAGAAAACTCAAAGGAAGTGAAATGGTAGCAAGAAAAGGTTTCAAAGATCAGAGAGAATCGAGATTTGTATCAGGTTAAACGTTTTAGCCATTCCCATAGCGTACATTTAAGCAAAGTTACTCGATTCCGTCTTCCTTCGTCTCGCTTATGGTATCGCTTTCCCCTCGACGCTTCTTAGACTTGTACATTGTAATGTACTGTCCAGAGACGGGAAGTTGATTAGCGAGTCAGACTCTTTAAAGTATAATCTCCATCCGGCAGTTCCTCCTTGGGTTTATAGGAAGGAGATTATACCGTAACTAGTCAGACTCTCGCCAGCCAACTTCTCATCCTCTCACAGTACGTGGACTCCAAGATTACTATTTATTATTAAACACTTCCCAAAGAAGACTCTCTTCTGCATCGTTCAAACTCTAAGTCGATATCAATTCGTTCCTATTAAACATCGACCGTTAAATCTTCGCTAATCCGTTTCGACGTCGACCATTGTTTAATCTTCATCCTCTTTCGAACCGACAATGTGCTAACTTCCGCGAGACATCCGTTGTACATGGATGTTTCTGGTCGACGAACAATCCAATTAACCATCGATTGCGCAATGTGGCCGATCGTGAACCCAAGAAAATGAATCCTTGCAAAGCTGAGGGGATCTTTATAGTCGGTGACATTTTGTAACTCTGCAAGTTCAGCTCACGGACGCACGATTAGTCGAGAAATATTTCTCTGTGGGACCTTTTCTATATCACTTAAATGTTTCTTTTCCCCCCTGTAAGGAAATGCCAGATTTTTCTATTTTGCTTACTCGCGATATTAAATACGACGTGGTGGGTCGATTCTGACCCGTTTTTTCGTTATCAGACGATTCACAGTGGAGAATGAAAACGTTCAGAGATCTTTCGCATGGAGTCGTGCGTATCTTCGAGCCTCGATCCCGAGTATCGCGTTATGTAATGGCGGTGAGTTCTGCCAAGACGGTAGCCGCTTTCGATTCTCCCGTGATCACGTGAGTGAACGAATCACGTGACACGCTGACGCACGAAAAGAAAGTAACGCTCGTTCGTATGATTGTACGACACTTGCATCATCGTCGCTGCTACGATTCTGCAGGTCGTTCGCATCCATTTTCGTTAATCGATAAAACGTTGCATCGCGTCGGCGAAAACGAAGATAGCTTGCGAAACACGTATGTATGTATGTATGTATGTACTTTGTTTTCTCGACGCGTTCGCGTGTTGGCAGCCAACGTCATGTGTTTCTCAGTTAACGACTGATCTAGATAACGTCAGATGGGGAATGATAATACGAGAAGGATGATGACGAACGAGTAAAAAAAGATTGAGTGCAATAAAGCTCTGAACGATAATCAATATCATAACGATATTCAACACGCGTGAAAATATGTTCAATTTCTGCCTGCATTTACGAGACGGGGGTATCAGATTTCGTAATTAAGATTACAGAAATTATGTTGAATTTCATTCGTGAAATAATTAAATTTTTCCTCGATTTTTAATTAAATATTCGATCGTTCGAAAGAAAGAGAGTCCACTAGTCGAGCACGAAAATTCGGAGACGATTTTCTGTCGCGTTTAAAATCGTGATCGATGATTTAAAGTTCCTTTGTACGCTAATCTATTCTGTAGGATTTATTGCGTGTCTAATCGGTCTTCGACAGCGAATTTAATCAAATGGCTGTTGGTAGAGCGGTTTTTACCGTGTCACGATGATACCGCGTTAATACACATGTATTCGCTTCGCCTTGCTTCGTCGAATTGCTCGCGTAGTCTGCCCGTCTGGCACGGAATGACACTTTCTACTGCAGCGATATTTATCGCGTTTTAGGACCGCGTCCGACCCAGCACGCTGCTTTCTACTCGAATTCTAATTTCTGGCCTCCTACGGTGCCTGACTCGACCATTATTTTCCTTTCCAGGACTTCAGAATGAAAAACGTTAATTACATTTTATGTGTATTTTTGATTCTCGAAAAATTTTCTTTTCTGACCAATTCACCAGAATTAATAAATTCATTTCGATCTCTTTTATTTTCATCGAGGAAGTCGACGTTGGTCAAAAGTTATGCAAATTCAATCGGAGCCATACTTTTCTCGCACCTTATGGAGAGGTTAAGAACAATAAAGAGGTCTAAAATATCGACGGATCATCGACACGAGTATCTGCTCTAAAAATATCGTCTCACGCGTGCATTACCATAGTAATTAAGCTCTGCAATAAATGCAACGACCTACATGGCCACGGTCGCGAGACGTGGGCGTTGATTAAAAGTTATTTATAAAAACCACGATGGATTTATAACCGATCTCAAGCTGTAGCACTTTTTTAATATTCCTATGCTATACAGGGTGTTCAGTCACCCCGGAGAAAAATTTCAATGGGAGATTCTATAGGCTAAAATAAGACGAAAATCAAGAATATCAATTTCTTGCCTAAGGCTTAATTAAAAAGTTATTAAAAAATTTCAAATCATTATAAAAAAATTATATTTAGTTACAGGGGTCAATTACAATTATTTTCGGTCATTAGACATACCCTCAAAATCCTACCCACTTTCGAGAAAAAAATTCGAGAAGGTGTGAAATTTTCCGACGAAATTAAAAAATTTCAAATCATTATAAAAAAATTATATTTAGTTACAGGGGTCAATTACAAGCATTTTTGGTCATTAAACATACCCCCGAAATCCTACCCACTTTCGAGAAAAAAATTCGAGAAGGTGTGAAATTTTCCGACGAAATTAAAAAATTTCAAATCGTTTTAAAAAAATTATTTTTGGTTGCAGGGGTTAATTATAGTCATTTTTGGTCAATAGACGTACCCCCGGAATCCTACCCACTTTCGAGAAAAAAATTCGAGAAGGTGTGAAATTTTTTGACGAAATTAAAAAATTCCAAATCGTTTTAAAAAAATTATATTTAGTTACAGGGGTCAATTACAAGCATTTTTGGTCATTAGACATACCCGCAAAATCCTACCCATTTTCGAGAAAAAAATTCGAGAAGGTGTGAAATTTTTTGACGAAATTAAAAAATTTCAAATCGTTTTAAAAAAATTATTTTCGGTTGCAGGGGTTAATTATAGTCATTTTCGGTCATTAGAGATACCCTCAAAATCCTACCCATTTTTGAGAAAAAAATTCGAGAAGGTGTGAAATTTTTTGATGAAATTTAAAAATTTCAAATCATATTAAAAAAATTATATTTAGTTACAGGGGTCAATTACAAGCATTTTTGGTCATTAGACATACCCTCGAAATCCTACCCACTTTCTAGAAAAAAATTCAGTACTGTCAGAAATTTAAACGTTAATAATTTTTTAACGGAGCCTCCATCAGCAAATTAGTATTCTTGATTTTCGTCTTATTTTGGCTTCTAGACTCTCCCATTAAAATTTTTCCCAGCTTATTTATCGGACTTGCTATAATACTCAAAAAAATTAATCCATATTTATTAGTTTGTAAACGTCAGAATAATGTATTAGTAATGTTTTGAATTATTATCGAGGAAACTAACATTTTTATTCATCCTACGCGAATGAAGTTTGAAGATAAGGACGAGTATGAACGCGGGGGAGTAAAAAGGCGCGCTGAATGGGAATCGATTAGCGGATTCTCTGAATGATCGTCACGTTAGCGACACTCGGTCCGTACATAATGCGATCTGTCGTCTCATGGTTGTTCAAGCGAGCCGCGGTTGGAGCAAGCCACACGCTTCTGCGTTTGCTAAGTCCGTCAGCATTCACGAGATAAACGATCGATCGCGAATACGTGCTGGAAATAACGAGCTGGAACAATACGATGCACGCTCGATGTCGTTTCGCGACCGGAAATGCGACACTTTATTACTAATACGCTTCGATTCGAACTTCGACGCGAGATCGTAACCATCGCCGCTGGCGTTTACGGAATCGTAGGAAAATCGCGAACACACAGATTTCAAATATAACGTAGCGTCGTAATTATATTATAATAAATATCGAGACTCGATACCAAGATAAGATTTCGATATCTAGTTCCTATCAATTAAGCATCGAACTTCTTGAGCATCTATATTTAATCGTATTCCCGCAACTACTTTTATCGATTAGATTATTGTAATTATTCCAAGTTGTATCTGCGTGTTTGCGTTGTTTCATACCAATTAGACTTTGTAATTGCTCCAAGTTATATTTGTATGTTTGCGTTGTTCAGCTCTTACCAATCAAACTTTGTAATTACTACAGGTTCTACGAAAATTGCACACGGTTTTTCGGTCGGGTTTTCTCCAATGATAATTTTTAATCACTTTTGGACAAATTGTAAACAAATTGTAAACAAGGTCACAGATTATGAGATCGTTGAACCCATCTTGACGTCACGCAATAAAGCCAGAAATAGGTGGCACCGTTTAAAAAAGACGAAAAGATATTCGAAAACACAGTTCCTTAGAAATGTTGAAAATTGTAATTTCTAGCCAATAAAAAATTCATTCACAATTCAAGAGAATCAAGAGATACTCTTTCTATGAATCTTCTCGTTTCATTTATCAAACCTGACTTTCCGGAAACGCCTCAGTTTCGATTCTATTCTTTCAATATTATGAAATCTCGAAGTACAGAGATTACAAAAATAAAGTCTCTCCACATTGCAAAGATTACTATCTTCTAGATCAGTTCACTCGATCTCACCGATAGTGCTTTACTTGCGATAAAGAAACTTTACAAATTAACTTAAAACCTCCTCCGATTAAAGCACTAATTTTAGACGAAGAAGTAGCAAACACGAGTTACTGTTTCCAAGCTCTGTTCCTTAAATAGCGACCAAGAAAGTTTGCAAACTAAACCAAACCTTTTAAAATTAGAGAAGCTTTAAATTACAAATTTAAACTTCCAAAACTTAGAAAAATTCTGACTATACTGCTCTTTGGACGAAGTAAGAAGTCAATGACTTTTCCTAAACACGTGCCCTAAATTGCTACAAAAAAAACTTCACCGTGTTATGAAAGCCTAGAACCTCGAACACACGGTGAGTAAGTTTATTTCGCATAGATATTAGCTAAGATCGCGAACACTTTACTAAACTAGGAAAACTACAAATCGAAGAAAACTTAAACTTCGCGCTAACAAAATTCCAAACTTTCAGCTAGCGAAAGTCTAAACTAACTCACATACCATAGGATACACTAAACTCTGTTCTTAACGTTTATACAGGGTGTTCGCCAAAATCAAGAATATCAATTTGTTGATTGAGGCTTCGCTAAAAAGTTATTAACAAATTAAATTAAAAAATTTCGAATCGTTCTGAAAAAATTATTTTCGTCTGTGGGGGTCAATTACAATCATCATTGGTGAATACACGTACCCCCGAAATTCTACGCATTTCCGAGAAAAAAATTCATTACTGAAAATGTAATGTCTGACCATAACTGTCTGGTTACCCTGTCAAAAAAAACATTTCAAATCGTTCTGGAAAAATTATTTTCAGTTGCGGGGGTCAATTTCGATCATTTTTGGTGAATACACATATCCTCAAAATCCTACGTACTTTCGAGAAAAAAATTCTTTACGAAGCTTCAATCAACAAATTAGTATCCTTAATTTTCATCTTATTTTGGCCTCTAGAATCTCCCATTAAAATTTTTCCCAGGGGTGGTCGAACACCCCTGGTATCTTGCAGAAGGCAAACTATATTTTTTTCTTCTATCGGAGGAATGAACAAAATTGCATTAATTTTCATCGATATTCCATCGAAAACCAAACATAATCTTTTTTAAATCCAATAACACGCAATCGATATTTCATACTGAATCGCCGACAACCCGTTTGATTTATGCGACTGTGAAAAAGAATAGTAAATAGTACAATCAACAGAAATCTTTGTATTCAAGAGCCAAGGAATATTCATCGTTCGATAGGTCTTAAAGTATCCGTGGAACAGAGCGAGCGATGAAGTCACGTCAATAAACGCTCCATTAATTATTTCGAGCGGTATAATAACCCTACCAGCGGTTGTAAATTATTCAATAACTGGTCTCCGCGAAGCTCCGTGACCCTGAACACCTGCGAACGCAACTTCTTCGTTTTCTTGCGCCTCGTGACGCAAAGTTGCGAGCGACCGTGCGCGAGATTGCTCGCGAACAGCCTGGAAGCTCGCCTGGATTGCGTAACGCGACGTGTACGGCCATCACGACGCGAAAATGAACGTTCACGCGACGATAAGACGGATTTTTCATTTCACTCGACCAGGAAAAACAACGATAAGCATCCAAGGAATTCGAGTATCCGTCATTGCCTGGGGTTAAACACGCAAACGCATCCTTGGTCGCGTTCGTCGTCGACACCCGTTATCATTGACAAAGCGAGTCGAACGTTTGACTGACAATGAAGGTTCTAACGTATCCTTGATGCTCATGAGACGAAGTTTACGCGTCGACAGCTGTCTTCATGGCCACCTTGAATGATCTTCGCTCGAGGAAGTTTAATCGTTTCAGGGCGGAGCAATCAGAATTAATTTCTGACGAGATAGAAATAATAAGTAGAAATTGTGGCAATTATTTGGTGAAAGTTAGAAGAAAATAATTATCTTCTCCACTTGTACTGATGGTGCACTTACCCTTGCGATTCAGCAAGATTTATGGACACTGTACGAATTGGCGTATACATACCTGCAATAAAATTGAAAACTATCGTTAGAATGAAATTATGTATTTAAATATTTTGAAAGTAGTACACATTACAATTATCCCGAATGTCTGAATTACCGGGATATTTACGGTAAATGTTATGGATTATATTTTACAAAAACAAGGAAATTACAGCCCCATGCATGCAGCAGTGACGTCGATACTAAACAGTTGACGAATAAAGCGTAGGAATTTTATATATTTTATTTTTTATTAATAAATTGTATGACTACATTACTCACGGTTGTGTTTATTAAAAATCAAAAACAAATTTTTAAGAAAAATCGACGAAATTTTTAAATTTTTCGACGAAAAAAAAAATTTTCAAATCGTTCTGAAAAAAATATTTTTAGATCCGGGGGTCAAGTACAACCATTTTTGGTGAATACACATACCCTCGAAATCCTACGCACTTTCGAGAAAAAAATTCCTTACCGAAAATGTAATGTCTGACCATACCATTGATATGTTCCACTGAAATTTCATGCATATGTTTAAAAAATCATAACTCCTGAAGGGATTGAAGGATTTTAATGTTTAAAAAGGCAAACAACGCGTATTTTGGTAAAGAATATGTAGAAATTCCAAAAATATTCGAAAAGTCGTTCCTTGACACCATAAAGTGAGAAAAACCCCATAAAAATGGTCCAAACTTCAAACGTCCATAACTCCTAGAATAGTGAATATATTTCAATGAAATTTTGGGAGGAAGTAGAGCTCAGAGTACTAAACAACTTTTCTATTGCGTGACAAACAAATTTATTAAAAATGAGAAACTAATTTTTAAGAAAAATCGACAGGGGGTAGGCGCCTTTTCTCGTCGAAAAAAGAAAATTTCAAATCGTTTTGAAAAAATTATATTTAGGTCATAGGGTCAAATACAACCATTTTTGGTGGTTAGACATACCCCCGAAATCCTAACCATTTTCGAGAAAAAAATTCGAGTAGGTGTCTAAATTTTTCGTCGAGATTGAATCGTTTCAAATCGTTCTAAAAAAAATATTTTCGGTTGTAGGGATCCATTACAATCATTTTTGGTGAATAGACATATCCCCGAAATCCTACGCACTTTCGAGAAAAAAAATTCATTACTGAAAATATAATGTTTCCGTAATTTAATTTTTCTCTTGTGTTTATTTTTGTGAAGTGTTGGTAATGTTGCGAGTGACACGAAAATGGGTAACTTTTAAATAATTCTTCTTCCATTAAACGCTTTTTACGTAGGTTCGCGATGAAACCTGAAAAAGGTAATGGAGACACGATTTTTTCCCCGGCGACATGACCTTAGAGAGCGTCGCTTTCTCATCGGTTACTTAAGTCTTCGAGTTAAGAGGATTTGTAAATGTATAGTTAGGTTCCCACTTATGCCCACATGCTTCGTACGTGTATATATATTCGCGTATTAAAATAAGCTTCGAATAAACTAAACGAAAAAAATAAAAAAAATTTTAATACGAGTAGTCGTGAATAAATGTGTACTTTTCATCGAATACTTCGTTCGAAGCGCGTGCAAAAGATAGTTTGTTCTCCTATTGAATATAAAAATTGAATACCATTCAATCCCATCGAGAACTAATTGGCGATAACAGGCGACAACAGCTGAACCGACAAACTAGAATTCAATTTCATTAATTAAGATACCCTTATCGTCTCGTCGCGAACCGATAGCAAAACTATGTTTCCCGGTGGACGTTTTGTTCATCAGCGATCCAAGTAAACAATGTATCGTGAACAATGAAGAAAAAATAAATAGTCTTTGCGCAATAATAACAACCGTTCGAGTCTCTGAAAAGAACAAGATTTATCTATATAATTTAAGAGGAGAATGATTGCTTCGCGGAACAGCTGGAGTTCCTCGTAACTACGCGATGTCATCCGAAGACAAAATGGCCGTCGTGCGCAATCGTGCTCGGAGGAAGCTATACTTTTCCTCCTTTAATAAGCAGCTTGTATTTCCCTGGCCGAAAAATTCCTCGAACCGCGCTGGCGTCACGGAAAACGATCGAGCGGATATGCAAATACCCGTGACCACGTATATTCGTTCGATTATCGATTTAACCGAAGCCTCGTAGCTATCAGGAACCAGCATTTGTAAAGCACGTGTCTTACGTAACGAACGCCAGCGCGTACATTGTACGTTGTTCGCCAAGCGCCATTGACGTAGCGCGATTATCGGACTTCCCTCTGAGCAGGTGCGACAGATCGGTGCCCAGAAAATCTACCATTCTTATTTCGTACCAAAACCATCGTCGTAGGTTTCCATAAATCCATTATAAGACTCGTTTTAGGGATTTTAACGCGCCAAATTTGAATCTGAAGTAGAGTGACACTGGAAATACTGATTTTAGAGCAATTTTCATGAGCTGTAAAACTGATTTTACAGCGAAATTTTCTTTAGCTGCGTTTCAGACAGAAAAATAAAAGACCGTCTGCCTTTCGTTTTAACGCGCCAAATTTGAATCTGAAATAGAGTGATACTGCAAATACTGATTTTAGAGCTATTTTCATGAGCTGTAAAACTGATTTTAGAGCGAAATTTTTCTTAGCTGCGTTTCAGACAAAAAAATAAAAGACCGTCTGCCTTTCGTTTTAACGCGCCAAATTCGAATCTGAAATAGAGTGACACTGGAAATACTGATTTTAGAGCAATTTTCATGAGTTGTAAAACTGATTTTAGAGCGAAATTTTCCTTAGCTGCGTTTCAGACAGAAAAATAAAAGACCGTCGGCCTTTCGTTTTAACGCGCCAAATTTGAATCTGAAATAGAGTGATACTGCAAATACTGATTTTAGAGCAATTTTCATGGGCTGTAAAACTGATTTTAGAGCGAAATTTTCCTTAAAAATCAGACGAGGGCAAAACAAAAATGCCAGTTTGATATTGCTCTATATTGCTAGACTCAATGACTGAAAAAGTATGGCTGATTTAGTGGAAGAAGGAAGATATTGGAATGAAACGCGATACCGGGTCGTGAAAGCGTCGCATGTAGCTGCGTTTCAGACAGAAAAATAAAAGGCCGTCGGCCTTTCGTTTTCCTCTGTTCCTCTCTCTTCGTGCGTCGAAGCACGTAGGCTAATATACCAGCTGCAACATTGCGCGACAAACACGAGCACGTCGCAACAGAATCTCCCATTGCATTTTAAACCGGGCAAAAGGACGACGCATCGCGGCGAACGTCCTTCGTACGTCTGGCGCCGTAGAATCTTACATCAAACCAAATAGTTTCGACTCCGTTTCGGCGACCTTGTCATTGGACGAAAGGAAAAGTCCCAACGTGAGCTTGCGTTCTAACTTCCATCTTATAAACTGTTTCAAAGTTTCTTTTCGATCGTCTAAATTAGACGCTTGGAACTAATTTTTATTTCAAAATACACGAATTATTTTAACGATATGAAATGGAGCATTGCAATTTTTTTTCTCCAAGTCTGATACTGATAGAATCGTCGAAGCACTTTGTTAATTTTTAAATCGGGTGGATCGACTCTGCGAGGACGCGTGAATTTTATAGTCTATTTTAACGATATGAATTGACAATATGAAACAGTTTGTTAATTTAGAAACTATTTCAAAGCGTTTTCGACGTTGTCACGGAGACGACAACGTGGAATTGAAAATCAGACTTGGCGTTAGGACGAGTCGCTGGCTGTATAGAGTTACTCCCGACGCGAGGCTTCATTCAAATCGAAGCACCGTGTACCACATTTTCCCGTCGAGAGCGAGTCGCTACATAATGCAGGAGAGAAGGGATCGCTCGGTTCGTAAACAACGTATCAAAGCAAGGTGTTGGATTGTGCCAGCGTCGGAGGAGCATTGTGAAACGCGACACCTTGGGCTTCGTTTTCCTCGTCATCGCGCGCCGATGGATCAGCTGTCGTTCGGACGGTATAACGCGTTAAATTCGATACGAAATTCAACGGGGCTCCGAAATCGATTCGAAAACGCCTTAAAAAGTTTTCGAAATCGACGATACGCGCGGTGCATATTTTAATTTTAGGGGAAATTAAGTAGAAATACCTGGAACTAGGGACGACTGTCTGACCATAGGAGTACCGAAACTACTTCCCGCGTGAAGCTGATCTCCGTTACTTCGTTAGTTATGAAATGTAAAAATACAACGATATTTGTTATTTTTATTTTTTAATAGTTTTGTATACGGAACTACTGGGGAAAATATACGGTTACTTGTTACGTGTACTATTCCTACGAAAGTTAAAGATATAATCACGTTCGAATGCGCGAGTATATTTTTTGTAGAAAATGAAAGTAAATTTTCAAACATTGATAGGTAGTAACATAAACAGGTGGAGAAGTAAATATTTTATAAAATGTGTAATAATAGAACGTTGTTTGGAGTTTGATATTTCTCTTTGCATAGTAACTGTCGACCAAATGTTGAGGAGATGGAGAACGTGCAGTCCAGACGGTGCGAATTAGCGTGTCCGACCATAAGAGGAATGGAACTACTGACTCTGTGGTCAGACCAAACATCGTACCCACGTTTGAGTCTCTTTAACTGCGACAAAACTGAGGGAATATTTTCCCTATTATTTTTTCTTCTTAAAGAAGACACTCAAGGTTAACTATAAAATTTTGTTTCGGGAAAAATACTCACATTTTGATTGATCCATAACGAAATTGAAATTTACAAACACTTCGAGTGAAAAATTTCCAACAAAGCTTTGACTTAGTATTAATTTAAATAAATATAAATTACATTCCGTTCAACATTCAAACCCCCCAAAAAATACACATCAATTTCAGATTTATCTACCCTCCCAAATAATTTTACCACAATCGATGATCAAGTGTCTTTAAAAATGAGTTATTCTCGGGTACGTTGGATTGATTTTTAATAATTTCCGTCCTGGGATCAGCATTTCAGCGCGACGACAACCGATTACGCAACGATTCCTCTAATCTTCGATCCCCGTACTCCGATTCTACAGCTTAATTAACGAGCCGTAAACGCGCGCGTAGAAAACACGGACGCGCGTGGAGGGGAAACGGGTATCTCTGTTGACATAACGGATTAAATGAAGTCAAAACACTCGAGAAATTCAGCGGTAATTAAGCGGCGAGTTACGTGGTCGCCGTTGCACGAAAGAGGACCGAGTAAGGTTCGCGCGAGCCAAGAAAAGATCCATTCGACCAACAGCGGTACAATGTACCGTTGGAATCTCACGCATGACGACCGTTTTATTTATTAGCCTGCTTTTCCGTAGTCCGTTTATCCATCGTCCGTGCAACGACGCGGTTTGTATGGAAAATGCTTCGCGACATTTTTTGCATTCCTGGCAGACGGCGTACGTGCACGTACGGTGCCACGCATTCTGTCAAGGATCTCTTACGACTTTTTCAGCGGGCGAGCACTGTCGTTCCTTTGTATCTTTTGTTACCAATCGACGCGTGTAACAAAAATATATTCCGCGACTTTTATTACGAGGTCTCTGGTCGCGGTTTCTCGCAGGCGAAATCAACGAATTTACAAAAACTTAAATTGCCAGAGTTCTTTGGACAGGTGCAAATAAGCTGATAGATGTGTTTAGCCAGGTGCGCCGATCGAAATTTAAATTAACAGATCTCTTTGGACAGGTGTGAGGGTTTGAACGTATCGAAATTTAAATCGTGTCGATATGTACATTTCGTAAATATTAAAATTTGAATATTAAAATTTTTGCTCGAAAGATGTATAATTACTTCTTTATATACGGGGTGTTCGGCCAACCCTGGGAAAAATTTTAATGGGGGATTCTAGAGGTCAAAATAAGACGAAAATCAAGAATATTAATTTGTTGATGGAGGTTTCGTTAAAAAGTTATTAACGTTTAAAGTTCCAACAGTATTTAATTTTTTTCTCGAAAATGCGCAGGATTTCGAGGATATGACTATTCACCAAAAATGGTTGTATTTGACCCCAGAACCTAGAAATAATTTTTTTAGAACGATTCGAAATTTTTTCATTTTGTCGAAAAATTTTACACCTTCTCGAATTTTTTTCTAGAAAGTGAGTAGGATTTCGGGGGTAGATCTATTCACCAAAAACGATTGCAATTGCCCCCTGTAACTAAATATAATTTTTTTAGTATGATTTGAAATTTTTTAATTTCGTCTAAAAATTTCACTACCTATTCGAATTTTTTTCTCGAAAGTGGGTAGGATTTCGAGGGTATGTCTAATGACCAAAAATGATTGTAATTGCCCCCTGTAACTAACTATAATTTTTTCAGAATGATTTGAAATTTTCGATTTTCGATAATTAATAACTTTTTAACGAAACCTCCATTGACAAATTGATACACTTGATTTTCGTCTTATTTTGGCCTCTAGAAACTCCTATCAAAATTTTTCCTAGGGTTGGCCGAACACCCTGTATAATGAAGATTTATGTATGAAAGTAAACTACTATGGTTTAATAAATGAGGGAATTATTTATGTAAGTCTAGAATCCCTATAATTTTCTTGAGTGTCTCTTGCAAAATGCTTAATCGATAATTTACATAACATCGATTAGAAATGTTGAAATACAAAATATCAAATAAAGTTGCTTGGGTAATTTCACTCAAAGACACGATAAGAATATCTACAACTTGGAAACGAGGCCCATTTGGATGAAACTTGAAACGATTATAATTTGTCCATTCTTAGAACTAAATTTCAACATCTGCAGAAGAAATAAAATTGTTATCGATGATTCGTTAATACTAGTGTGCAATTTACATAACAGGATATCATTGACGAACGAAGTGAATGCAGACAAATTTTCAAATTAAATTATTTAAAAAACGATGCATCGAACGAACAAATTTTATCCTTGACAATACACTATACGCGTTTTTTATTCTTTTTCAAATAAGAAAGATCCAGAATCTGGAATCATTTACTACCAGCAATGGAATATTTCGAATCGTTTCCACGATTTCTTCTTTACGCAAGGCTAGTGCTCCAAGCGATAAAGGTGACGAAAAGTCTTTACCGTGCTCCAGCGATTCAGAATGCCTCCCACGCACCAGAGTTCCTAGACTCTGTCGAAAGAAAGCTCCCAGAATTTCCCAGCTATAAAGGAAAGCGCCAGGAATCCCGGTATTTTCCTACAAGGTTAGTCACAGTCACGACGCGCAAAGGAAGACTCACCGTAGAATGGAAATCGATTTAAAACGATCGTAACAAGCGACTTAAATTCGTTATTAAATATTTAGAAATGTACTGCGAGGAGAAAGGAAAATCGACGCTGCAACAAATCACGCGTAAGAGAATTTTCTTTCGCATCAGCATCGTTTCTACGTTATCTGAATCCTGTTTCCACACTATGTTGCAAACGGTGTCATACTACCCTCACTTTTATTCCAGCATCTTGTGAAACGCAAACGATTCCTAAAGAAGACGTATTCTACGTCTGAGTCACCGGTTCGTTCAGCTTCTACGCCGTAATTACATCGAACATTCAAACTCTAAATCGATACCAATTTATTTTCCATTGTACATCGATCGTTCAATCTTTGTCAAAACCGTTTCAATATCGACGATTGTATAATCGTTCATCGCGATTTGCTCACCCGAAAAAATCATTGGTTACAGACGGTCTCTGCTCGAGTAACGATCCAATTAACTGCATAAAGTATCCCAGAGGATCGTCGACTCGAGAGAAAAGAATCTCTCTCGAAACGGAGGAAATTTAGCCGCGATTTAACGCGCGATAATTTTTAATCGTCGATAGGCGTGATGGCAGACAGCTACGTTCGACAATGCACGAGACTCGTCACTGTCGTCATCGTTAACGGTGTTCCGAGAAACGATGCTGCCATCGAAGACCAATTCCATCGGGCTGCGCAACATCCCCGGCGAAATACCTCGCCTGTTCCATCCTAAATACCAGAAAAAGGTCACGTTCGCGGCGAGCAAAGAGTTTAAAGTCAGGCTATGGAATAGGAACAACGACATTGCTCGACGGATGCATCCTCGTCGGATACTTTCACGTTCTTCTCTTCTTTTCACGCTGGAACAGTCACGGTATATTTATTTGCAATGAGGGGATTAAAACGATAGATATTCGAAAACATTGCATTACTGGAACTTCATTGAAACACTTTACTTTATAAATGATTCATATTATTACTATATAAAAATTTAAAATTAAATTCGTATGTACAATTGAAATCGTCCATTTCTAATGCCACAGTAAAGATACTTTTGAGAGTTGGTAGTTTTTCAATAACTGTGCAATGTTAAAAAAAAATAGATACTCGAAAAAATGTATTACTGCAAGGGAAATATAATATCTATTCGTTGGAATATTTTACTCTACGAATGACTCTTATTATTGATAAATACAAATTGAAGATTAAATTTGTATACAGGGTGTTCGGCCCTGAGAAAAATTTTAATGGGAGATTCTAGAGGCCAACATAAGACGAACATCAAGATTATCAATTTCTTGACTGAGACTTCTTTAAAAAGTTATTAAAAAATTAAATTAAAAAAATTCAAATCATTCTGAAAAAATTATATTTAGTTACAGGTGTCAATTACAATCATTTTTGGTCATTAGACATACCCTCGAAATCCTATCCACTTTCGAGAAAAAAATTCGAGTAGATACTGAAATTTTTAGACGAAATTAAAAAATTTCAAATCATACTAAAAAAATTATATTTAGTTACAGGGGGTAATTACAATCGTTTTTGGTCAATAGACATATCCTCGAAATCCTACCCACTTTCTAGAAAAAAATTCAGTACTGGCGGAACTTCAAACGTTAACAACTTTTTAACGAAGCCTGCATCAACAAAGTAGTATTCTTGATTTTCGTCTTACTTTGGCCTCTAGAATCTCCCATTAAAATTTTTACAATACAATATTCATTGGAATATTTTACTCTACAAATGACTCTCATTACTAATAAATACAAATTGAAGATTAAATTCATATACAATTGAAATCGTCTATTTCTAATTCTGCCTAGTAAAAATACTTTTGGGAGTTTGTAGTTTTTCAATAACTGTGCAATATTTGCACAAATCCAATTCTTTAGAATCTTTATTAGAAATTTACGAACCAATTTGACCACTTCAGTATTTCTAGTGTTAAACGAAGGTTTCTCATTTTACAGGTATTTTTGTCCCCATGGAAACAACCTCCCCTCGAAAGGAAGCTGCTGAAATTATTTTTTTTTTGGAAGATCGTTGTATGTATCGCGAAAGAAGATTTATAATTTCGTCGGGACTGATTTTGGGAACAATGGAAGGAGTATCGATTCTTTTCCACGAAGAGCCTAGAGACAGATTCTTTAAGAGTGTTTCTCTTTCGCGCGAGAGAACACAAAGAAAGTGAACGTTGCAACGCAACCGGGAAGTGGCCTAGTTTATGCAACGTGACGTCTCTTACGTCGCTTATGGAATAACGCTCGCTGGGATTATAAACGACACGAGCACGCCTCTTTTTGTCCCTCGTTCCTCGTTTTGGCGCGATAATATTGTGCAAAGTGGAGAAGGTGCATGTTACTTCGCGCGTGCTCGATGTAAGTTGGATCTTACGGTTCCGTGGAACATAAAAGGAGATAAAATTCGCGAGCGACGCCGATACACTTGCAAAACGCGCTTCTTTTTTTGGTAATAGGAACACGCGTAACACGATGCAAATCCAACTCTTTTCGTAGCAAATAAAAGTTTAAATTACCCAAAATATGGCAAACACATCGTTGATCGAATGAGGTCTATAGAAAATTAATTTATTGCAAAGCCAAATATGTTCTTTTTCTTCGTTTCGAAAAACTTGTTTCATCAATCTTTGTGTTAGTACAAATATAACGAAATTCTGTAAAAGGTTGACATTGAATTTTCTAATATTCATCGTCGTTTTCATAAAAGCTTTCAGTTTCCATTAACGTTGGAAAGCGTTTCTGGTTCTCCGTGTAATACGTTATTTTTGGATAGTACGGCTCCATTACTCGGACGCACGTAAAATGTATCGTGTCAGTCTCTGTTCGTTCGCAAACATCTCTTCGCCCTCTTATACGAAATTGTGAACCGCGCCCTCGGGGAAATCACAAAATAAAACTGTCCAATGGACTCGCGAGCTTTAAAATACCACGTCCCGGTCTCGGGAGATTAGTGTTTAAACAAAACTTCGTTCGAGCTTTCTCGCGCGGAGATCCACGCGCTAAAGAGACGTCCATTAATGTCCTTTCTACGTAAATCCAATTCTTCGAAATTCTACAAGATTTTCCTTTTAGAATCACTCTGTTCCCATATATGTATAGTTTAGTCGACCATTCGACTGTCGTACAATTTAAAATTATATTTAAATTATAGACACTTTGCAAATAAATCCAAGTAAATAGGGACCGGATATTAACACTTTGACTGCCATATATGGGTGACAGAACTTTTAACAATGGAACTAAAAGAATTAATTCTCATGTTGAAATGTTAAAGAAATTAAATTTGAATAGGCTTCATAAATTTTAACGAAGTTACGAAAGTAAGTACTACGACAAGTTTTAAGTTATGTAGTTTACAATTGTCTAAAATCAATGTTTTGGACTCGTAAACAATTTTACGGTTTTAGACCGGCAGTCAACATGTTAACAAATGTTTTCGATTTATGTTAAATGGAAATTAAATTCGATCTCGTTCGACGTACGTTTGAACTTGTTCGGTTCTTTCGAGATCTCGGATGGTCTCGGTTCGGTTCTACCGAACCCTCCAACTAACTTTTCGACTTGGAGCGCGACAAATTCGCAAGGGCAAGGGAACAATCTTGCCAAGGGCTGCCTGAGAATCGTTAAACGATATTCTTTTTCAACGTTGCCACGGCGACGCACAGATTCGCTCGTACGCGACCTAATTTCGTCCCGGAGCAGTTTCGCGTTTCCACCTTGAGACCCTTCGAGGTTACATTCACCGCCATTCTTGAGGTCTCCTTATTCTCGCCGACACTAACGACCAAGGGAGAGAGAGAGAGAGAGGCTGTGTCTTGGCAGACGTTAACTAACACTTGCTTTGGCAATGAATTGCTTCTCGAAGCAATTACTTCGTCCTTTAGCCCTTCGACTGTGTAACTTTTTCACGCCTGACCTCCAGAAACGACTGTTTTCTTTATTACATATTTCGAGAATCGTGATCGAGAGAAAAATGTTGGAAGAATTATCGAGGGAAATGGATGGAATTTGATTTAATGTTAAAGTTTTGATGATAGAAGCTTGTCAATGAATCATAGTATCGTTGCATCAACCGACGACACTTTTATTACTCATCGTCAATTTGCATATCCCTAAATTAAGAACGCTCTTATTTTAGACTCGACCGTTTCAGCGAAATATTCGCGAGGTCGAACGTTCGGAATCTCAATAAAACTGTCAATATTGGTTCTCGTGGGTCCTAAAACTGAACGGACTCGATAATCTTCGAACCTCGTTAAGATCACAATAGATTCCGATAAGCAACGTCGCAACAAAGTTAATAGTCTTCTGAGAAATCGAAGATTTATAAGACCTTTTTAGGACAAAGACAATCGACCCACTGAACCACTGAACCGAAGCCAACCGTTTCTAAGACCGCTCCATTAATTGAAGTGCTGAAGTCATCGACTGATTTACAGGGGCAGTTTGTTATTTCAGATAAAAAAAACAGTTCGATTCACTGAATTCTAAATTAAACCTTAGATAAAAATACAGTAGAAACGGACCATATTTTTTGGAAAAATCTCGTTTCAAAAAATACTATCTCCAACGAATGAAATTAAAATTTGATCGATTTGAAAATTTCAATTTTTCAATTAGATAAATTTGAAGCGTGATGCAACGCTTGCTTCGCAGTTCTTCGACGCGAAATTAATGAATGGACGCTGCAGCGTTAAAAAAAAAAATCTCCAAACGTTCGATAGATCGTCGTGTCTCGGGGTACGTTTCCTCGGTCTGTAATAATGGCTTCTCGACTGGTCGCTGATAGCAGAGTCAATAAGACGCTGTCGATCGCAAAGTGTATCGACCCGACGCGTCGACAGTATCGCGAAAAACCATCGACGCCGGTCGAGGAGCTATCCCGGAAGCAGAAATGGGCGAAAGTCTTATCTGGATCCAAATTCCGGATAAGAAATAAAAGACAAACAGCTTCGTTCGGTTGCTCGTTGAATATAAATTGAAATTCAAATAGCAGAATTACATATTTGGAATCCCTTCTCCAATTTACAAAACATAATTCTATTTTGATTACCAGACTGCGGATCTTTATGCAAATTCATATATTTATTAATAGAATTAACGAAATGGGAATCTCTCTAAATATAATAATTCGTACTTCACGTATTCCTTATATTTTCGCATATTAAGTGTATTCTGTAACTTTTCAGGGATTAAAATTTCTCATAAATGCGTAAACATTCGCAGTTTACTGATTACTTTCAAATTTTTTTGTCGAAGTGAGTGAACCATCCTCTAACACCCAACATTCTGAGTCGACGAATAAATTCGTAAAAGAAAAATGAACGAGATGAAAGTCCTCCAATGGTATTTTGGGGATTGAAAGAAAAAGAATGCAATGATCGGATAAAGGAGGGTAAAAAGCAACGATCTGTTTACGGTGGTTTGCAGTCGCGTAGCTCGTGCAACGATTCAGGCCCGTTGCGCTGATCTCAATTTATGCGCGCGTTTTACGTCCGTGTTTTACGGAACCGGTTGCGCAACCAAACGAAAAGAGTCGTTTCGCGATTAACAAAGCGTCGCGCGACGCAATCGCGACGGCCCGCGGTAATAGGACACGGAACACTGACTTATTCGCGATCACGCGACCATCGTCGGGTCTCCGCCTACGAATTCGCTGGAAACACTGACGCGAAATCGCCGTTTTATCGCGGACTGGCCCACTTCTTCTTCCCTATCAAACCGTAGCACTCGTTCGCTATCGCGACCGCGCCATCGCGAACAATGGCACAGTCGCGGAGATAATTCAGAAGACATCGACAGCTGACTAGAAAAACCACCCAGAGAAACGAAAGAAACTCCGTAAATTATACCGAACCAAAACTAACAAAGGAGCAATACTCCTAGAGTCTCGTTGCAAAATTACTGGCCTTGTTCAAAAGTGAATAATTATCAGTACTAATATGTATTTGAATCTTCTCTTATCCACTTGTAATTATTCTACTCACTCTATTGTTAATATACATATAATATTTGTCTAATTTTTTTTTCAAAGTGACTCAAAATAATAAGTATTTTTTTCCACCAAGAATAGAGTTTGCTAGAGTTACTAACAACCCTGATCAATACTCTTGCCTAGAGTTTAGGTGCAAAATTACTGGCCTTGCTCAACAGTGAATAATTATCAGCATTAACATGTATTTGAATCTTTTATCCACTTGTAATTATTCTACTCACTCTATTGTTAATATACAATATTTGTCTAATTTTTGTTCTCGTGTAAGTATGAGTCTGCCCATTTTTATCAAAGTGACTCAAAATAATAAGTATTTCTTTCCCCTAAGAGTAGAGTTAGAAATACTATTGCAACTATAATTTTGAAGACATTTTGAGGACGCAGGTTTGGAAAAAGTGTCGGAGAGTTTTCCCCACGAGCAACGGTGCGTGAAAAATTCTGTGACACCTCGATAAAGAGGGTCACCGTCTCGACGAATCGCCACGTTACGTTTTACGTCCTCTCGCATTAAGTATACCAACGTATTGAGCGCAATGAGGATCTAGGTCTAACGCTGTGATCCAATTGTTGTGTTGGCGCCTGCGAGACGCTACGATGCGCGAAATAGCGTCGCTATTTTCCTTTTAAAAATCCACGAATAACAGATAGGAGTCGAGTCACGCGCGAAAGATTATTTTACCAATTTTTCTATACCGCAAAAGTAATATTGTCAACGATGGTGCTTCTAGACGATTCTATAACAGATAACGCGACTTGTTACTGTATTTAATTGATACTCTTTCATTATCTTTCATTGTAAATACGAAACGTTTATTTTGTAGATGGGCTACCGCAAACAGAATTAAAAATTCACTGATAACAAGTAATCGTAGATACGTTTGTTCTTCGGTATCGATAGATTGGAGTCGAGAGGTTCTTTATTTTCTTGGCCAATTAGAGCAACAATATACGCTGCACTTGTTGACTCAACGTCGAGTAAACTAATATCGCGAGACGCTAATGTCAACAGGTGTTTCGGTGAACTTTCGAGAGCCTTCTGCGGAAACTTTTTAATAATTTAAAATAAAGTCCATAAAAAGCAACGAAGATATCAGTCTCGCTTTAAATGCGTGCTATAGAACACGTCGTGTATCAGTCTCAGGGGAATAAACAATTGTGTATAGTTTCGTTTTCGAGTCGATCGAAGATTCTGAAATTTAAAAATCCTTTGGCGTTGTTTTGCTCTGCGCGGGGATTTAAAATTCCCGATAAACGTTCTTTCATCTTCGCTGGTGCGCTCCAGCGACCTCGAGCATCCGGCGATGTGGGACACCGAGGCACTCGCCATCGCCTTGTCGATAAGAATATGCGAAGACCTTGACAGAGGCGACTCCTCCCACGAGTGACCAAGACAAGGGACACGTCGTGAATCGCATACACGACGCGCTCGAGCAGTTTCTCCTGTCACCGCGTCGTCGTGGCTAACCCGATTCAAACGAATTTCCCAGCTGTTTATCGCGATCGTCACACACAGGCGTTTCGACACACGACTGTTGCACGCTCGTGACGAAACCAGAGAAATAATCGTACAACGCCGCGAAACATCGAGGACAATTCTCTACGACATTCCATTTTTAAGGAACCTCAATCTCTCTTCCAGGTGTTATATTACTGTCACTCGTTTAGATACTTGTTCAGGTACCAAACTAGAATTCTATAAATACTTTACTTCAAAGGATCAGCTTTCTTTCTCAACGGCGTTTCAGAGATATGGTACTCAAAATTAAAAAGACTAAAAATTTTATTCTAGGTAGACTAATTGTTTCGTGGAGTTCACTGTTCACTGTTTCAGGGTACCTTTCATAGTTTGGTAGGTATTTCTCTCCAGACTCCACGTTCAAACTAATAGCAAAAATTTCATCTAAATCGAGTCTAAATCCAGAGTGCAACACAAAGGATCGCTTACTACGAATGTTTGTCGTCGTCTCCAAAAATTAATTTAATAAAAAAAGAATCGAGGTACCTAGAGCGATCTAAAGCACAGGTAGCCACCTGTCGATCGTGTATCGCGTAAATCGGAAGCGAGATTAGAGCCCGGTTACAGCGATTGGACCGTAACGCGGTCGAATGTTGTTCGTAGCTGCGATTGCTCGGCGCGAATTTGCAAACCTGCGGTCCCGATCGACAACGGTGCACGAAAAAACGGAGAAAAATCGCGCCGTAAACGTCGACGGAAAGAGAAAGAGAAATATCGGCATGCAAAGCGAAGTGGCAGCCAGGCCGCTGGGGATTTGCCAATCATAACGAGATCGGTTATTGCTTGCCAGTCGGATTTCCAGGTGCATACCACGCCCTGGTACGTGCTCGCGAACCTTGAAAGACCAGCGACATTCCTTTTACAGGGCTGAACTGGAGCGTTCTCGCATAAAACGGCGCGCGGCGACGCTTGGAAACGAACGTTGCGCACACACCACTGGTGAAATGCGCGCGGCGTACTCCGTTCTCGTTATGGGACACGTACTGGAGCTCCGCCATTTTACAGGGCGCCTTAAAAAAATATTAACGGGTCGTACATTGCCCGCCAAACATCCTGGACGACCTCATTTTTTATTATATTACACGGTATCGATCTTGGGTCGTCCTTTCGCGAGTCAAGTTTTGTGATTTTAGTCGTTCTGGGGTTGAACAAGTATTTTATTTGAGTATCGTTTAAGTGGAAATCATAGGTTGAGTTTTTAAGTTTGTTTGGGGACCATAGTTCGAGGATGAAATATACAAAATTAATTAAACAAACATGTTCCTCGTGCACATCGTTTTGAGAGTCAAGTTTCGTGATTTTATTCGTTCTAGGGTTGAACAAGTATTTTATTTGATTTGTTATGTAAGTATTATTTAAGTGATAATCTTGTATCGAATATTTCAATTAGTTTGACCGTAGTTCAAGAATGAAAAATAAAAAATGAATCCAACAAAGAAGTTCACCCTTTTGAGAGTCAGGTTTTGTGATTTTATTCGTTCTAGGGTTGAACAAGTATTCTATTCAAGTATTATTCACGTGATAGCCTTGCATCGAATATTTAAATTAGTTTAGGGACCGTAGTTCGAGGATGAAATATAAAAAATGAATCAAACAAAGAAGTTCACCCTTTTGAGAGTCAGGTTTTGTGATTTTATTCGTTCTAGGGTTGAACAAGTATTCTATTCAAGTATTATTCACGTGATAGCCTTGCATCGAATATTTAAATTAGTTTAGGGACCGTAGTTCGAGGATGAAATATAAAAAATGAATCAAAGATGTTCCTCGTGCTCATTGTTTTGAGAGTCAAGTTTTATAATTTTATTCGTTCTAGGGTCGAACAAGTATTTTATTTTTTCTTGAAGTATCATTTAAGTATAGCCTTGCATCGAATATTTAAATTAGTTTAGGGACCGTAGTTCGAGGACGTGAAGTGGAAAAATGAATCGAACAAAGAAGTATCTCGCGTTGCCCTTTAATTGGACTCGTTAACTGAGACGGTAACCTACTCTCGATTTCAACGGAGAATAAATGCCGCCCAGCGCAGGCGGAACGAAGTTAAATTCCACGGTTGCCCCCCCGTAAATCCGATTAATATCCTTACACCGACGAAGAGCATACTTTCCCGACGAACAAGAACTCCAATTCCGCAAATTGCACTCAGCCGGGGCCTGGATGAGGAGTAACCGGCGAACGAGTATCGGTTCTAAAGTCACGGTTCACGATCGTCCCGGTGAAAAGGAACGTTCCGACGCCCCGAAAGGACGTCTCTCGCGTACGAAGAAGCAAGAAGAGAGGTGCAATTACTCCGCGACCCAGTTGCACTCGAAAGATCGGAATTGATCATCGAGAACAGTTCGGAACGAAGATAAACTCGGAATGCTCGCTGGGAACGTGGATCTATGGGAATTGGAGCGACGGTTTTACGAACTACGGCGATTAAAAACGAAGGAGACCGAGCGATAAAGGCATCCCTCTATATCTTACGAATTTTTTTATTTCACTATTTTAGAATTCGACAAAAGGGAAATATAGCTTGAGAGATGTTTCGTTCGCCAATTTGGGAGTCGATTGGTTCTGTGCACGCATGTCTGACATCTCGAGAGTTCAGCGTTTCGACAGCTAATAGGCTAACTTCCGAATGAATTATTCAGTTTACGTCTTAGCGTAGCGCCACCGTTCAAACGCAGTCCGAATTATTTTTTACAAATTCTGAAAGACGTGTGTCCACGATGCTTTCGAACAGTTGCATCGATAGTTTATTTACACTGTACTCTCAAGAAAAATTAATTTTTATTTCTCCAAGATATATCTTTACTGTACGTTCGTATAACAATTTCCTTACGTACACTACTGTGTATAAAATACAGGATGTTCGGCCACCTCTGAGAAAAATTTTAATGGGAGATTCTAGAGGTCGAAATAAGACGAAAATCAAGAATACTAATTTGTTGATGGAGGCTCCGTTAAAAAATTATTAACGTTTAAATTTCTGACAGTACTGAATTTTTTTCTAGAAAGTGGGTAGGATTTCGAGGGTAGGTCTATTCACAAAAAACGATTGTAATTGCCCCGTGTAACTAAATATAATTTTTTTAGTATGATTTGGAATTTTTTAATTTCGTCTAAAAATTTCAGTACCTACTCGAATTTTTTTCTCGAAAGTGGGTAGAATTTCGAGGGTATGTCTAATGACCAAAAATTATTGTAATTGACCCCTGCAACCGAAAATAATTTTTCCAGAACGATTTGACATTTTTTAATTTTGTCGAAAAATTTTACACCTTCTCGAATTTTTGTCTCGAAAGTGTGTAGGATTTCGAAGGTATGTCTGTTGACCAAAAACGATTGTAATTGCCCCCTGTAACTAAATATAATTTTTTCAGAATGATTTGAAATTTTCGAATTTAATTGTTAATAACTTTTTAACGAAGCCTCCATCAACAAATTGATACACTTGATTTTCGTCTTATTTTGGCCTCTAGAATCTCTTATTAAAATTTTTCCCAGGATTGACCGAACACCCTGTATACAAAGTGTTTATTTACAGGTAATTTTTTAGGGGATCAATCTGAGAACATTTCTACCAAACTCGTTAATAAAATTAATTTAATAACTAGGAATAAATCGAACGCTTTAAAACACTTGACTTATTTCGATTGAAAACAGTAGCTGGACCGAATGCAATTTTATTAGATCAGGTAAAATATTAAATTCCAAGGAACGAGGGGGTTTGTTGTCGCGGTAGAAAATAAATTTAAGATATTCCTCGTCGGTCGGGAATATTAATTCGTCGCGTGACGCGCGTAGAATGAATACAATGTCGCGGGCAAAAGACAAAGGGAGAAGTTTTCGAGACACGGGGCGAAGAAAGTGGCTCGAAATCGTGCGAGAGGCCCTCTCCGCGAGGTCTTTTCTTCGGCTGGCCGATATTCGCCAGCCTTTAATTGGCCAGGCGTAGCCGATGCCGTCGAGAAGGTAAGTCTTTCGCCTCGTGCACCGTATTTAGACGGCCGATTAATTATGCGCTCTTACCATACACGGTAGTCACCTGTTTCGAGCGCTCGTACACGCGCCTTTACGTCTTACTTCGGCTCGAATGCTCTAAATCGACGGTCGACCGTACGACGCGTATACTTGACACCGTGCCAGGAGACACCATTCGAAAAATTCGCGCTCAACTTTCTACCATTTTGAAGGTTACACGTCACCCTCCAACGTAACACGCGCAGTTGCTCGTCCAAGGTATCGGATCATCCCAGAAGCAATTTTCTGGAGTCTCTGACACTCGATATCTTGATCGTAGCACGCAACGTATCGTTTCTGGGGCTCTTGTACCATCGTGGGCGGAATAATAGATGAAAACTGTCTTTCTCTCTTTAAATCTAAATATTCTAGGATTTACATCTCTTCTGGGGTTTTTTACAAATCTTTTAAGGATTTAATATCCTTCAATTTTGTTGAATTTTGTCTAAAGAAAGTACTGCATTTGTATCTTCTTGCCATAATTGAGAATTATTAATATAATACAATCAAGATGAAACAGCATATGGAAGACTGAATCTACGAAATAGCAAAAAACATGAAAAAATTGAATATTTTTTGTTAACTGCACGAAAACACGCGTACAACGATGGAATCGGGCCACAACTGTAATCTGATTACATTCGCCACGATTACGTGTAATCGCACTGCAATTGCACCGTAATCACGCTAACTGCACGATAATTCAAGTACGTAAGTACTTATTGCCCGTTTTAAAGATTTACGATTATGATTACGTCGCGATTAGACGTTAATTACCGCGTTATTACATCTTAATTACACGTAATCGAGGTAAATCAGATTACATTTCGTCAAACTCCAAGTAACGATTACGTTTTCGAGTGTCCCTGAATTCCTTCACTATCCAGTTCTTTCATTATTATGCAAGATTTCTTATCTCAAAGTCGGTGCACAAATTTGGTATATCAGGAGAGATAATACCGAGTATGGCAAACATTGCCTTAATTTTTTCGAGTAATCAATGAACAACGCAAACAAAGCAAGTCAAAGTTCCTTGTGATTAATATCACCTATTATCGATAGATAATCGATCACTATCAGTCACAATTACGTTTGTTAATCGATCGTAAAAATAATCGCAAAGTAACCCAGTCACTGTCACTGTCACTGTCACTGTTACTGTGTTACTGTTACTGTTACTGTTACTGTGTTTCTGTCAGCTTAGAATTCCGCGATTTCACTGCGCGATTCGATACGTCTGTCTATCGACGACACGTTCTACTGAATCCATTTCGCGTATCGATGCACGCTGGAACAGCACACAAAAGGGAAATACTTATTGTTCCGTTACAAAGGATGCAGGTTATCTCCATATCTTATCTAGAGACCGTATCTCTTTTCTACATCGTGCAATTTTTATCGAGAAAATTTTCCTCCGACTCCCAGGCACCGTCGAGAATATTTAGACGATGGAAGCTGAGTTACTTTGTATTATGAAATGCAATTGCAATCGAAGGCGCAAGAAATTGTTACGATAGCTAATAAAACGCATCGTTTGGCAGCAGATACGCAAAAGGTGTTATAATCACGATTGCAATCAGTCCAAAAATGGAAATAAAAATTCAGTAACATTGTACGAGTTTTCCTTCGAGATTGATATCGTACGACTCTGGTTCGAGCAGAGACTTGAAAAAAATAAAAATGTCGAATGGAACGCGTTACGAAACCGATTTTTCGAGAAATCCTCAACCGAGAGATCATATTTAAGTACACAAGGCTGATTTCAAACACAATGGCCTAGTAATGACTACTCGTAACCCGACGATGACTTGCGAAACAGGTTCCAGTAAGCAGTGTTTCGAAGATTAATTTCACTGGCGAAAATCACTAGGATCTAATGGTAATACGATGTCATCACGATCCACGAGGAACAGCGTCGCTTTATACTATTACGGCGTTACCGTGGCGTTGTTTATGGCGCAAGACAATTTTACGTTACATAATAATTACGATCGAACGCGTTTACTTTGACCCGTGGAATGCAGGTGCAACGTATCTTCTGTAAACCGATCGCAAATTATCGAGCGACGAGGCAGAACGGAGGAGTTCGTGCAATAAAAAGCAACTATTCACCTACGACGAGATTAAAAATTCGTGACACGCGGGATTTCGGAATTTATCGCGATCGTAAATTCGCCGTGTCTGTCCGCGAATGTCATATTCCACTGAACGCGTACTAACGCGGAATGCAAATGGACTGCGGATGCAAACTTTACGTGGTCGATAAAACTCGTTTATGGGAACGGGAACGGTTTAATAAATCGTAATATTAAAGTCGAGCCTTTTCATTTTTTCAATTATTCTATCACGGTTGTAAATGTAATCATGTGGGCTAAATATGGACTTCTTTGTTTGATGTATGTTGAGAATATGTATTCGTTGAATAACATTTATTTAAACTAGTATTCTTTTTTATATATGTGGATGCTTTGTAAAGAGAAATAGTTGAAAATACTTGGCTCTAACGTATTTGCAGAGTCGATATCAATTGTTTGCCTCGACTCTGTAACTATGCACAATGATAAAACACGGTTAAATATTATTCAGTTCGATAAGAGCTATAAAAATAACAGAATAATGATACTATCTATCGAAACAAATCTAAAATACGAAGTCGATATCTTCGTTGGGTTCCGAAAAAATTAGCGATACCTTATTGAAATTCTTAATAAAAATAGAGCAATCGAGAAGCGTTCTAGCGTGGAGTGTTTTAATAAAAAAAAATGGGGAAAATTTTCGCGTAGATGTAAAAACTTCGATCGGGATACTGCGATATTTTTCGATCGATTTTGGAGACGACGTTCTCGTACGGTGGAGGAAGAAGGATGGGAACGCATATCGCGTACTTGACCTTCCACATGAGCTGATACGAGCGATAAGGAAGTCAAAGAAAAGGCAACCTCGGGGAAAAGTGAAAGCAACGCGTGCTCTGATAAGAGCTTGGAAAAGTAAATGGGAGCTTGACGAGCGATACAGGAACTGGAACCGTTCGAATGTTACGTTACCGTTGATAACGTGGTAATAAAGATAACCGGTGGGGGGGAAAAACAATGAAAACTCGCAGACCACGGGGGACAAACGCGTAACACATTGATAAGTGTACTTGTGTGCTTCGTGATTTCTTTTATCCCCAAACGAAATCCATGACTACAAAGACAACTTATTTGAATTGAAATATCGGAACTATAATTTTTCCTACTTGGAAAAATTATTTCACGCTAGTTCGAGACTTGAAATTAAATATATACCAGTTTTAGTTGCTCAAAGAATAGAACAATCTCTTGTTCGTTGTAAGGTGGAATCCAACTATCAGAAGTATATTCCTACTTGGAGAAATTATTTTATACCAGTTCGAGACCTGAAATTAAATATATAGTAGTTTTGGTTGCTCAGAGAATAGAACAATCTCTTGTTCGTTCTAAGGTGGAAACGAAATATCAGAAAAATTGCGAGACTTGAAATTAGATATACATATACCAGTTGTTTTGGTTGCTCAAAGAATAGAACAATCTCTTGTTCGTTCTCAAGGTGGAATCCAACTATCAGAAGTATATTCCTACTTGGAAAAATTAATTTACACCAGTTCGAGACCTGAAATTAAATATATAGTAGTTTTGGGTAGCTCAAAGCGTTAAAGAAGATGTATAAAAGAAAAAAAGAAGGAATTCGAGGCTCCGGTTTGCAACGGAGACAAGAATGCAATCGTCGTTCGACGAAGTAGCGCGAATCGAAGGAAAACTCGCGCGAAAAAGGGGGACAAGGCGCGGAGGAAAACCGTAGTGGAAAAGCCGAGGCGCGCGACGCGCTTCTAAGCCGCACTTGACCCGCGATGCGCGTGACGTTGCGCCCATAAAGCAGGAGAGCAACAGAAGAGAAAAAAAAAAAGGGAAACGGCCAAAGAGTGGGAAAGGTGCAAGGCGAAAAATGGTGGGGAGCGGACAGCGCGACGGTAGGCGCGGGCATTACGCTTTTGCGATGGAACGCGCGTCGCGAGCGAGCGTTTTAATGTCAAGGAACGCGCACAACACGTTTTGCAACAATGCGAACGTGGGCTAACGGCGTAACAGTACCATAGTGTCCTTTACGCGGCTGATGGCCTGACCTCGAAAAGATTAACCCCCATCTACACGAAACACTCCATCCCTACCCACGAAACCGGGGGTGGGCTCCTACCCCTAACTTAAACTATCCGTATTTAACCGAAATTAATACTGGTATGTTTATCTATAGTATAGATATATATTGAGAAGTCTAAAACTTGCTTAAATTATTTTACTAATTCTTGTAATATTTTCTCATAATTTTCTTTAGCGTTGACTCCGAGTCTCTAGATAGTAGATATAATTGAAGAATTATTGGGAAGTCTGAAACTATCCTTGCTTGAATTACTTTACTAATTTTTATATTTTCTTTTTCAAGAAGAATCGAAACTGTATTCTTTTTATTGCTGTTATTAGATATAATTGATCAATGATTAAGAAGTCCAAAACTATCCTTGAATTATTTTACTAACTTGTGTAATATTTTTCTCATATAATTTTGTATTTTTTTTTTAAACGAATTGAAACTGTATTCTTTTTATTGCTGATACTAGATATAATTGAACAGTGGTAAAAAAATCTAAAACTAGCCTTGCTTGAATTATTTCACTAACTTTTGTAATATTTTCTTTCATATAATTTTATGTTTTCTTTTTCAAGAAGAATCGAAACTGTATTCTTTCAAGCGTTAACTCCCTCTCTATCGCTGATTAAATTAACGCGACTTTGTCGTAGCTAAATATATCTCCACCCGTATCAGCGCCGATTAGCGTTTCGCCACAAATTACGGCTGTATAATTAGCGATTTCGCCTATTTCTGCCGCGGAACGTAATCTGCAGTTTCGAGCCACCCACGCCTACCCAGGACATCCGGTTCACTGGGACAAACGTTTATCGTCGGATCCGACAATAGAAACTCGAGTACGCGGTCAGTGGAACTTCCTCGAGTTTCGATCGTTTCTTGCTCAAAGTCAGCTACCTAGATCAACGCGAACGCTTTCGATCGACAGGTGTAATGCCATTCTCTAGATTTCCCGAAACAACGTTCGTAACTGCGAGCCTCGAAGTTTAAGCGATCGGTTTCGCCAAGAAAGAAAAAAGAACGATCGTCGAAGGAAGCAATTAGCCGTTTCGTTTCCGGCTGGCCACCCTGTATATAGCCGTTGCGCCGTTATGACATGTAAATCGATGGAAATTAATTCCCGTGACTCCGTCGTTCGCCGCGAACCGAACAAAGCGGAGCGAGAGAGACGCAGCCACAGAGAAACTATTCTCGCGACCTAATTATCCGCGCACGATTGCGAACGATCCTCGAAATCGCGAAGCTCCGAGAGTCCCACGTGAACCGAGCTGCTTAACAGCCGTATCGCGATCGTAATAAGAACGTTACACAACCAGAGATACGACTCGCGATATTTTCGAGAACCATAACCCACTGCGCCCACGTCGTTGTGCAGCGACAAGTGGCCCGTTTCGTTCGTGCATCTCGTACTCCATTGTTTGCCACCGACCGTGCTCCCGTCAGAACTATCTTTCTCCCACCGTACCATTCCTCATCCCCCTCCCTCGGCAACTTATTAATCTACGTAGGTGGTAAAGGAAGCGCAGAATCGCTGCGATTTACACTACCGTTGCACAAAGTCTATTTTCCACGAATATAGACTACTGTACGTTTAACCTTTACGCGGTTACACTGGATATCGTATTCCGTTCGTTATTCGATTTGACATTTCATTACTGCGTTGCATCCATCGAACGCTCGATAATTGTTTCGCCAGTATTCGCACTTGTAATGTCTCTTAACCTCCTAGATTTTCCAGCGCTGAACGGAGACGACCGTAGAATCGACGAGTTCTTCAACCGCCTGAACAGTATTTTTTTGCGAATACTATTCCGTATTTCGTATTTCGAAGCCTAAAAATTAATTATGCAGGGTGGTGCATGCAACTGTTTCAGGTCGTAACTCCGTTATTAATGTATTTACGGAAACATAACAAAGGAGAAAGGTAAGTGGCTGGAAGAGCACTACACCTGTAGAAACTTAGATTTTTTTCAAATTCAATGGCGCTTCTTTACATGGAAATGCATATTTTTTGTTACACACATCCATTCGAGAAAGTACAGCGCTAAATACAGATAGTTTAAACGCAGTTATGAAAACAATAAAAAGAACGTCATCGGGAATGGTTACAATGTAACGGAAAAGCGTCTGAGCATCTTCAATAAAGATATTTCTTTAATTTTGTAATTTGTATAAATAATAAAATTTAAATAAAGGGATAATTTTTCAAATTCCACTCTCCGTCTTACAAGAGTCTGTCAACGTGAATTAAAAATACTAAAACTTTAGACGCGTGTAGTTCTGAAACTACTAGTGTTTTATTAATAAATGAGCCACTGTTAGAAGCGGCAAGGCCTCCCCTTTAAAGTGGTTTTTGGTTTTTGACGATCCGACTTCCCGTTTTCGAGATATCGTAATTTATGTAAATGGATAATTTTAAAGAAATTCTCTTATGGCGCTTCCCGTGTTAAAGCGAACTACTGCCGCGTACTGAAATTACTAAAACTTTAATTACTTGCAATTTCGAAATTGTTAGTATTTTCTGCATTATTGAAGCATTGTTAGCGGCGGCAAAGCCTCCTTTTTGGAATGGTTTTTGGTTTTTGACGATCGGACTTTCCGTTTTCGAGATATCGTAATTTATGTAAATAGGTAATTTTTAAAAAACTCTCTTATGGCGCTTCCCGTGTTAAAACAGGCACTAACGCGTACTGAAATTACTAAAACTTTAATTACTTGCAATTTCGAAATTGTTAGTATTTTCTGCATTATTGAGGCATTGTTAGCAGCGGCAAAGCTTCCTCTTTGAAATGGTTTTTGGTTTTTGTCGATCGGACTTTCCGTTTTTGAGATATCGTAATTTATGTAAAGGGGTAATTTTTTTAATTTGACTCTCTCTGTCTTCGTCTGACGCGTCGCGCTGGACCTCTTTCTCGTACGTGACTCGTGACCGAGTGACCTAGTTTCGGGCGTAGTATTTCCAAGAATTTACTACGCACTGTTTACTATCGACGCGCGCGGGGGATGAATGACTCGCGCGAGCGCAACAAAAACGTAAACAAACTTCGGACCCTTATATCTCCGTAACTAGCCATCGCATCGACTTGAAACTAAAACTGTCATATCTCCGGAACTAATAAAGCTATCGACTCGTACAAACGCTCATTTTAAAGGGCTTTTCATCCTCTACCTAATGACCATATCATTTACTATAATTTTTGCTATCTTCTATGTTTATTTTGCAATTTACTTTGACACTACATACCAAAAAAAGTTTCAGCAATTCCTACTGATCGTACGACTAGTGTATGATAAAACTGGATCATAAATTGTTTATTTAATTGAAAATGAATTTAAATACAGAATGTTTGCGTAATTACTAGCCAACACTTTTTCTTACATAGTTGTTTTCTCTAAAACTAACTGCGGTATCGACTTGAAACAAAATTCTTTTTCGAAGACGTTTTATCTTCTATCCGATAAAAATTAAAAAATTGTTTAACATAACAACGAAAGATATCTCACGAATAAACATTAAAACACAACTTTTTATACATATAATGCAAGAATTCGAAGTACGTTGTCTCGTAAAAGAGAAAGAAAAAGACTGTTCATTCGACTGGTCATGGTAGGAATGGGTATACATGAAGTACCGGTAGGTTTAGTGTTAAATTCTCGAGAGCAGATAATTTTTTTGCCATGATATAATGCAGAATACATATATGTGCTTAGGAACGCGAAGGTGAGTACTATTTATTACAAAGTACATACGTAAGCACAAATCAATCAACGTTGGAAAATCCTGGCTCTTAAAATATAGAGCTAGGAATATAAAAATATTAAAAGATTGCGGTGTAGGCGGAAATACCCTCTTAAATTCGATTGCAAAAGTGATCCTCTGCGTCATACGCGAAAATCCAGCAAAATTTCTGCGATTATCGTAGGGAACGACGATGAACAGAACGGAGAGAACCAACAAAGATTGTTCAAAAATTCCTATCTAATCGAAGCTAAAAATAACAACGCGATAACCGCTGAAATTCGACACGAGTGGGGACTCTGTACGTCCATTATGAGATACCAAGCCCACTCGGTCGATCGTAAATTTCGTCATCGACGGTGTCGACGACCGAGCCGTCGATTTCGATGCGCGTTAAAGAGCCGGGACGGTCGTGAAGTTTAATTAAATAACATTAAAGGCGAGAGTGCACGCGAAATATTACGTCCGCGAGCGCAACGTAGAGTCGCGAGCCGCGAAGCGTCGCTTTAAAGCGAGATCTCCTTCCGGAACTGTGACATCGATCGTGCGTCATTTTCGTGCGTTCGATTTTAAACGGGACAACCGGTGACTTGGATGTGAACTGTCTTTTGTATGGAAAACGCTCGTGCTTCTCGATTCGAGAAATCGTTAAAGACACGATTTAATGTAACAAGGTTTCGATAAAATAAATTTTTAATCGTTGACAAACAAATTTTCGAAACAAAAACATTTGAAGAACACCTTCCCGAGAAAGTCCGTTGCGTAATAATGCAAGTTCTAAGTTTCTCCAGAATTTCATTAACGTAAATGATCTCCATTGTAAAACCGCAGAGATCAACGTGAAAGTTAAATACGGTAAGTGCGTTTGAAAGTTCTTTCGACGGAGTTTCCAGCAATTATTCGCGTGCGTATTAAGTAAACGATATCACGATCGAACGTTTGCCAATTGAAAAACCGAGTGGAAACGTCTGTTCCCTGTTGTTTTAACGTTTTCTCGTTGAATTTCCACTGGACTGTGTTTCCCGTGACACGATTAACTTCATTCTGACCGACCAACGCAAACAACGCATCACGTGATCTACGCATGAATGATTCGTACCAGATATCAGAGCGATATCGCGTTTAAAAAGCAGACGTTGAGTCACTAATTACAGCTTTAATGGAGAATCAATTAAAACCTCGCGTTCCGTTTTGCATCTTTAACGCAGGACTCTTAAAAATATAAATAAACATTATTTCAAGCAAGGGTGGTTCACGAAAAAGAAAATTACTCGGCTCTAATTACAATTTTATCGTTACAGAAATAATCATGACGGTTTCGAAACATTTCGCACGAACGCGACGCATGCGAATATTTTTAATACAACTGAATGGAAATTCCCAAATAATCAAGATGAAGGATTTCCAACACACGTTACGGTTTAGACGATCCGCAGAGACAACGCTGTCGAGTGTTTACTACGAAAGTAAAGAGAGAATAACGTAGAAACTACAAAGCATTGACGGTACGCCAAAAATTGCGACACCTGGCGCAAACGAAAATCTCTGGACGACCGCCAACGCGTATCTCGCGAAATATTGATACAAATTAGTTTGAATTTCGATTTCCCGATTAGCGATTTCATTGCACTTGGATATCGTGAAACGTAATCTCCAACGAGCCTAGGTAAACTTCCAACGCGTTGCTCCTCGTAGACCGTAGGAATGGCACGTTGAGAATTTGTCGCGCCAACTAATAGATGACCTCGGAATTGGACACATCTTTTATCGAATTATTTCGGTTCGCGTTTCGTATAGTACGGTTGTTGTCTCGAACATGTGAGAAAAATAATTGGAAACGCTGCTCGGTGGAAAATTCCTGTTCCAAGCAGTTTCGTTGTGCAATTAAAAAAGCACCGTAATTATATAAAGTAATCTTCAATCCCCAGGATCTTCTCATACCTTCAGTCACGTAATAACTACCGGTTGCTAATAATTATAATCTCAATTTCAAGTTTATTCTGAGCAAATTAAATGTTACTTAATACTGACCACGTTTATCTTACTCTTGACATCACGATGATTTCTCTCATCTTCGCGTGCATTTAACCCCGGTACGTCATCGAGTAATTTCTCAACTAAAAGTTCCCTTCTATCGACTCTAGGAAATCGTGGCGTCGCGAGGCTAGACGAATTACAATTGCATCGTGCGTGCAGGTGAGTGCAAGTGCCCTGCGACCTGCCAGCGAACGCAACAAAGTTAAAGAAAGGAGGAAGCGTTACGGGAGACGAGTGAAAGGCTCGTGAAATACATCACCCCCTGTGTTCCAACCGTATCGTGACTGCGTAGTTGCAACTAATATTTGAAAAAAGAAAGGGGGAAAAAACTATAAGGGAACACGAAGATTGATAAGACTGTATCATGACGCGGACGTTCGCTGAGCAAGAAAGGAGGAAGTGAAAGGTAAAATTGGAGCCCCATCGATTTAGAATTGCAACTCTAGTTAGCAACATGTAACCCCTTTGCTCGAAAGATCGACAACGATACGACAAAAGTGGATCGAGACGACAATGTATCGCAGCTGGAGCGAATTATCTCGAAAAAAAAGCGACGCTACGAAAGCAGGAAGTCCCTGAGGAACGAGTGAAAGGCGTGATTGGAAAATTCAGCCGGCGAGATTATGGCTGGATCACGACGCACGTGCTCGTCCGTATCGCGTCGCGACGCGTCACGTAACGACGCCTATCTCGACGCAGTTCGCTGCCGCGACAAATTTTATTTTCAGATTGGAAACCACGTATCTAAAATTTGCAATTTATTATTTTTAATCTCGTCGAAAGATCTCATACAGGGTGTTCGGCCATCACTGAGAAAAATTTTAATGAGACATTCTAGAGGCCAAAATAAGACGAGAATCAAGAATACCAATTCGTTAAAAAGTTATTAATAAAATTTGTCCACATACATGAATTTTTTTCTCGAAAGTGCGTAGGATTTCGGGGGTATGTGTATTCACCAAAAATGATTGTAATTGACCCCTGCAACCAAAAATAATTTTTTTAGAACGATTTGAAATTTTTTAATTTCGACGAAAAATTTAGGTATCTACTCGAATTTTTTTCTCGAAAATGGTTAGGATTTTGGGGGTATGTCTATTGACCAAAAATGATTGTAATTGACCCCTGTAACCAAAAATAATTTTTTTAAAACGATTTGAAATTTTTTTTTTCGACGAAAAATTTTCTGATCAGTATGGAACTTTAAACGTTAATAACTTTTTAACGAAGCCTCAATCAACAAATTAATATTCTTGATTTTCGTCTTATTTCGTACCTGTATGCACCCTGTATATGTTAATGGTATACTCTGAGACGTTGAAATTGATTTAAACGCACAATTTCGAGTATAAACCAATATATTGTCACGATGTCGTACAACGTAGGTTTCATATTCGAAATTTATTTGTAAAATACAGGTTCGACGAATGCATCGACGCGTGTTATCTGTGGTACACGCATCCTGAATCGAAAGTCGCGGAAAAATAGCACTCGACGGTGTTAACGGCCAAGGCACGAATGATAGGGGCGAATGGTTGCCCAACTGGCGAGAAATGCGATGGGACGTTGCTATTCTGCTGTATCGAGGCTCGATTTATTCGCGACACGCAACGTACGTGTTGCATTTTATCGAGATTCGCGAGAGAACGGTTGCTGAATTTTATGGCCGCGGTGAATGGAATTTCCAGGGCTGAAAAGTTATTAGAATCGGGAACGATTCCTGGTCTTCTTCTCTTTGGACCGTAAATTACCCAGATTCTACCATTCGTTGCACGCGTATTATCGAAATGGACGCTACTCGCGTCGAAAATAAATTTTGGTCGCGTTGGATGGACGACCAAACACTTCTGAACGCCACTCTATGTTAAGTAAGTTCTTCTCATAATTGGATACGATCGCATTTACGTAACCGGGTTAGGTTTTGTAACTTGCGTTGCATTACCTTGTCTTGTATTCTTTGTTCTGCTTGCCATAATGTAATAAAGTCGTTATTATCATTATCGAGCTTCTTGGGATAAACATGTTCGGATAATAGACCTCAGTATCGCAATATCGAAGCAATTACAGTTTCGATACATTCGATAGAGTCACTAGTTTTCGAACGTTCGCGTCCCTTCCATTTAAAATCGATTTTATTGACAACGATGGTAAACTTGTAGAGCCAACCCTCTGTGTCGCGTTAAAACCATGTTACAAAATATCAAAGAAGAATAATTAATATTGTTCCGTTCTTTAAAATTAAGAAACATTCTAAATTATGGCTAATACGATACATTCTCCACGGTGGAGGATGAAGAATATTGCTCGAAATATGAAAAAATTAATCACACACATAGACCGTCCTAAGCGGTAACCTCCGACAAAAGAGAAATTATTAAAGTAGAGTAGAAGGAACTGAAACACGGAGATAACTCGATTCTTCGAATCCTTTTACTTCCATCTCAGAGTCTCGTTAAATGGAGAACTCGCGTTGAAAGTTCAAATTGCAGTATCTCTATGATTAAGAAAATATGATCGTACCGGAGGTCTTTGTGTTCGTCTCGCGATCGTAACATCCCAAAGAGTATCATGCAATTTAAACCGAGCACTTTATATAAGCTTCGAGCTATAATTGACCTGGAATTAAAACTTGATTATTCTGTTCCTCACATACTGGTTTGTCAATTTTTTATACAAGGTGTCGTGGCACTGAAAATACCGAAATCGAAAATCAAGGATAGATTCACGAGTTTTCAAATTTTCTGGAGTGAAAAAAATCGTCGAAAGTTTTTGGCGGATACCGCGGCGGATTAAACCGAAGCGTCACGACGCCTAACCTTCGAGCGCGTCGACGGTCGGACACGAGCGCAAACAGGGAAAATTAAATACCGTAGGAAGGAGAATAACACGATTTAACGACGACGGGCACGGCAGCGGGCGAAGGCGTAAAAGTGCACACCGCGGGGATTACACCGTCGCAGAGAGGAACAGCCTGTTGCACTATCTACGGCCACGGAACACGCAATGGTTGCCCTAGGTCGTGTCTCTCGAACGCGTGTATTCTCGAACGGGATTTCGTAATCGTTCTAACAATACATCGATCGAGCGCCCGAGCGCGCCGAGCAAACAAGAGATCCGTTTCGCGGCAACGAACGAACGCCATCTTGGGTCTCCGCCGTAAAAATGCTTGGGTGTTCGGCCAAGCCTGGAAAAAATATCAACGGGAGATTCTGTAGGCCAAAACAAGACGAAAATCAAGAATACCAATTTGTTGATCGAGACTTCGTTAAAAAGTTATTAACGTTTAAAGTTACGCTTGTAGAACGGCAATGGCCCCTGGAATCGTCCATTAAAATATTTTAAAATCAAGCAATTGGTATTCTCGATTTTCTGAATCTTCCATTAATATTTTTCCCGGACGCTGGTGACAAGATAACTCGATACTTATAATCGCTTCAATGCATAATAATTTTTATCCTTCGAATGCCCATCATCCGTTGTTTACTCGTCCCGTGACGAATCGACTACGAGTTAGCTCCTGCTCGTAATTAGCTTTTGCCTGCAGGTTTGCGCCAAAGTCGATTATCGAGATACTGAATTGTTTTGCAACAACGTAGCCAGATGTCTTTTAGGGTTTCGCCTTGAAAAATGTTCGACAACCGCCTCGAAGGAGCCACCTCGTCCACGTATGCGTGGAGAACCGCGCTTGCAACACCATAGACGAGCGTTGCGAATGGATTCCCGTCGACGCGCAGCTTCGATTATTTAACCGCGATTTTGCCTCGGTCGCTATCGCAAACAACCTGTTGACTGCGTAATTAAGCGCGCGACGCGCCAAAAGCGAACGTCCCGCGTTCAGAGTTACGCGCAATCGTTAACCTTAGAGAATCCGCTTGATATTCCTCGCCCGCATCTCGATCGAACCACCGACACAAATTAAATAATCTTATCTCCCCCGCGTGGCCACGATTATAAAACGACTCGTTGCGCCCGTTGCATTCCGACACCTATTCAGCCCTGTTCTTTGTTCCAACGATCCACGACGCGATCCCTTCGATCAATAATACGTACGTTCGCGTCGTAAAAATAATTTGTGCACATATCGATACGTACCAGCGATTTATTACGTGCTATTCTTTGTCCCGCCTGAAAGTAGTATCGCTCCAAGGACACGCAGACACTTTCACGCACTCCGAATGTAGAACTCGGGAGAGGAAAAGATGACGATCGTGCTCGCGGTTCGTAAATGTAAGAAAATTTTCCCCGTACCGGATATAAATATCTGGAATTACCAGAGCTTCCTGGTCCGTTCGTATTTCAGTCGTTCGATCCCGACTCGACTCGATTTGCCCGAAACGATTACTGGATCATCGACTGGAATGCACGACCCTCGCCGCGGATAATGTGTACTTTCAAAGTTTCCAACCGTTCTGGTATAATTTAGATATTCTCTATGTTATCGCGAATTCCTAAGAGGTCTATTTACGTAAGTGCATATAGACGTCGAGGTGCAGTTAAAAGTACTGTTACAAACCCTAATTTCGATTATCTGAAGCAATTAAACGTAATTTTTTACCAATTTGATGCACAAATGACCACGACTGCGTATTGACGTGCTGATTGCGACAACAGTTTTTCAGTACAATAAATCAATGAAATAGTCATTTCTGTCACGAAAGATCGTTTTGCAATAAAATATTCTTCCACTATAATTACGTCCAACGGTGGAACTAACGACAATAACGAAATACAAACGTGTCTAGAGATGGTTCCGAGAACTCGAGCATGTGCTTGACCTTGATCGATCCGAAGATTCCTGGAACGTATCTCGCGAAGTTATGATCGCGAACGACTATTGCGCGCGACAATTTCGTCCCAAAGGGAGGGCAATTTTCCAATTAATAATCTGATTCAGTTGAATACGGCGCGTTGAACTTGCGAGGGAATCAGATCGTCACGATTCGATGATACTTTCGATTTATTTCGCGCTAAATCATCCGTAATTAAACTAGATTATTTTAAGTACTCGAAATATTTCAAATATCAAAGGAAAGAATAAAATTTCTTCACTACAATCATTAATCTATATGGGGTGTTCGGCCACCCCTGGGAAAAATTTTAATGGGAGATTCTAGGGGCCAAAAAAAGATGAAAATCAAGAATACCAATTTGTTGATAGTGGCTTCGTTAAGAAGTTATTAATGTTTAAAGTTCCGCCCGTAATGAATTTTTTTCTCGAAAGTGGGTAGGATTTTGGGGATATGTTTATTCACCAAAAATGATTATAATTGACTCCCGCAGCCGAAAATAATTTTTCCAGAACGATTTGAAATTTTTCAATTTCGCCGAGAAATTTAGGCCCTGTCGATTTTTCTTAAAAATTCGTTTTTCATTTTTAGTAATTTCGTTTGACGTCCTACAGAAAAGTTGTTTAATACTTTTTTGTAGGTACCTATGGGCTATACTTCAGAAAAAAGTTTCATTGAAATATATTCACTATCGTAGGAGTTATGGCTGTTTGAAAATTGAACCATTTTTATGAGGTTTTTCTCATTTTGTGGGGTCAAGGAACAACTTTACGAATATTTTTATAATTGCTACATATTCTACACTAAAATACGCGTCGTTTGCCTTTTTGAACATTAAAATCGTCCAATCTGTTCAGAAGTTATGATGTTTTAAAGATTCGCATGAAATTTCAGGGATGCATTTCTGGCCTGAAATTATATTTTCGGTAAGGAATTTTTTTTCTCGAAAATGGTTCGGATTTCGAGGGTATATCTATTGACCAAAAATGATTACAATTGTTCCCTGCAATCAAAAATAATTTTTTTAGAACAATTTGAAATTTTTTAATTTTGTCGAAAAATTTCACACATTCTCGAATTTTTTTCTCGAAAATGGGTAGGATTTCGGGGGTATATCTATTCATGAAAAATGATTATAATCGACCCTTACAAACGAAAATAATTTTTTTGGAACGATTTGAAAAATTTTTTTTTCGCCGAAAAATTTGACCATCTTTCCGAATTTTTTTCTCGAAAGGGGCTAGGATTTCGGGGATATGTGTATTCATAAAAAATGATTGTAATTGACCTCCACAACCAAAAATAATTTTTTCAGAACGATTTGAAATTTTTTAATAACTTTCTAAGGAAGGTTCAGTCAAGAAATTGATATTCTTGATTTTCGTCTTATTTTGGCCTCTAGAATCTTATATTAAAATTTTTCCCAGGGGTGGCCGAACACCCTGTATACTTTCATAAATACAACTAAGATTTTTCTTAAGTTGTTTATTCTATATAAAATAATATTATATTTCGATCGCTGAGGATCGATGTCATTGGAAACGTTCGATTCAAACGATTCTTTTGCACCAAACAATGGCTCAAATTATCGATCATAGTTCGAATTTCCATCCAGCTGTGTTCGACGCTGTTTCCGTTTAAACGTCGATGAAAAAAAGCACGGAAAAAGGTATTTACAGTCGCGGCGAAAGGGAGAAAAGGACTTAGGAAAGGTCGCGCGCCTGCGCGAGCGATACGGGTTCTAGAAAGAGCGCGGCTGTTCGTATATATCCGCGTTCACGGACATATACGGGCTGTTTCCTAAACACGGTTGGTAAAGCAGACAAGCGTAGACGTCGCGACGTCGACGAGGAAAGAAAATGCGTTCGAACGAAACGCGACGATTGAAATATTCGAGTGGATTTGACGTTGGAACATCGTGGAACGACGCAATTTTCTAGAATCTTCGCTGCTTCCTCGCGAATGTTCGTCGAGCTTCGTCGTTAGGTTAGGTCGTCGCGGTAACCCGAATGCCGCGTTCGAAACGGATCGCTGAAGCTTCGAGATCGATACGTTCGAACGAGGGAGATAGCGATGGGACCAATTCGATGACATGCTCATTAATATTGATACGTATCGATTGTCGAGCACCGAGGTATCAAACAGGTACCGTTACAAGTAGCCGTTCGTATCGGGAAGACGTACTTGTTGACATTTCTTGCGATATCGACGCAATTCAAACATCGAATATCGTTGTAACCCCAACGGACAACAACGCAACTGATACACTATCAGAGCCGGACATTATTAGACTAACCTCGATTAAATGTTTCCACAGATAGCTGTTCGAATAAAGCTATTTTATGTGAAACGATTCACAGGGACGATGAGCGTTTGTCCGCAACGGGTGTAAGTTTATTCGGAGAGAAATGTGGGACCAAAGTTTATTCGTATACGACGTATTCAATGTAGATGTAGGAATAAATTATGCAAAGAAAACGGTTATGTGAAGATTACGTAAATAAATCGGCGTTTCATCAGATCGGGATTGCCGACTAACGATGAGACAGCTGAGAAGCGATTATTTTATTTCGAACGACGATTGTAAACACGTATCGAACTTGTACTCTATCGATAGGACGGTTGCCTGTCTCGTCGAGTTTCAAACCGTTCGTGATCGTTCTTTCGATACAACGATACGGGAGAATCAATCACCAACGTCGATTCATCGATAATATTCAAACGCGTCCGAGCCCCGTCTCTAAAGATAGTTTTCGAAGGCTACCATATGGAGCTGCGAGTGTAAACAGCGTGTGTAACTGGTCGGGTACTCACATCGTGTAAGAGCCTCTCCTCACTGTCGTCGGGACGCGGTGACACAGCACGTCTCACGAGCGATGATCACCGATGTCCAAGCACGGTTACATGTATCCGATCCGAGCGTTCTCCTGTCCACTGTTGTGCGGGAGTACGTCGCGCGTACGGTTTACTCTCGCATATGCTGGTCGTCCGGCACCACACGTGACGTTTTCGACCGGCGAACGTGCCCGAGAGCAATAGAGAACAAGAGAGAATCGCGAGAAATAGGCGGCCGTGTGCGTTTCCCGGCGGTCGGTATCGCGCTGGGACCGGTTGCACTGCGCGGATCCTCACCAACGGACCGCGTTTTCGGCGAATACCCTTACCCTCCGAACGGACCACCAGATGAAAAACTTCTCGCTCGATCGACGAGTCTGCTCGCCGCCCGTCGTCGTTGGACGGGCAGACGCGAACGCGATAGCCGCGTACGAGTTTAAATCGAAGTTCCTGGTTCCGATCGATCCCCGATCCTACGTGTTAATCACCGTCGTTAACCGCCTCTCGTCGCTTTTGTAAACACACAAGCTCCCGTGCGGGGAATACGAAACGACGCCCGTTGCCAATCAACGACGAACCGCGGTTAAGGAACGGGGGGAAAAAAAAACTTACAGATACAACGGCGGTTTACACGTCGACGACACAACAAGTCGCCGCGGCGAACCAATTGACACTGACAGCGGCGTTCAACTCGAGCGCGCACGCACTCTACCTGCCCCCACTCCTGTCACCTTCCCTCTTACTGTCGGCCACCTTCTCCCTCTTCCCGCCGTGTCGCCCCACCGCCCCCTCCGACCCCTTGGACGACCCTGCCGTAAACGTCATCGACGCTGCTCATCCCCTCGGAGCTCGAAGCGGCTCGTAGAGCGCTTCCACGCGATCCTGACTCACGCCCGAGAGCTCGATTTTGACGTGCGCCGCGCACACGTTACGCGAGCTTTTCGTTGGCGCGTCGTCGTAACGCCGGCCGGCGGAATGACAGCTTGCGCGAACGTCACGGCGTATTTTTAAGTCCGCGGATTCTCGCCTCGAATTCGCGCGACGATAATGGAAACGATACGCGCGCGAGCAAATTCTTCCGTTGCCTCAAATGTCGCGCATCGCGTACGCGGCTAAAGGTTATTTTCGCTCGATTTCGTTGGTTCCTTCGGTACCAGCGTCTTTTAAAATTGTTTCTGTTCCTGTTGGAACTGTTGAACTTTATTTATAACCCTTTTCACTCCGTGAGCCTTTATTAATATGGGCGACTAGCAATATCAATTACCATTTTGTTATGTGGCTTCTAGAAATAAAAAATTTTATTCTCGAGAGAAGTCTGTGGGATTGAAAAGGAAAGGAGTCACTAAGGGTTTCTAGCAGGTTCTACTTTAGTATACAGGGTGTTCGGCCGACCCTGGGAAAAATTTTAATGCGGGATTCTAGAGGCCAAAATAAGATGAAAAACAAGAATACCAATTTGTTGATTGAGGCTTCGTTAAAAAGTTATTAACGTTTCAAGTTTCGCCCGTAATGAATTTTTTTCTCGAAAGTGGGTAGGAATTCGGGGGTATGTCTATTCACCAAAAATGATTATAATTGCCTCCCGTAACCGAAAATATTTTTTTTAGAACGATTTAAAACTGTTCAATTTCGACAAAAAATTTAGGCACCTACTCGAATTTTTTTCTCGAAAATGGTTAGAATTTCGGGTGTATGTCTAACCACCAAAAATGGTTGTATTTGACCCTATGACCTGAATATAATTTTTTCAAAACGATTTGAAATTTTCTTTTTTCGACGAGAAAAGGCACCTACCCCCTGTCGATGTTTCTTAAAAATTGGTTTCTCATTTTTAATAAATTTATTTGACGCGCTACAGAAAAGTTGTTTAGTACTCTGAGCTCTACTTCCTGCCAAAATTTCATTGAAATATATTCACTATTGTAGGAGTTATGGCTGTTTGAAAATTGTAGCATTTTAATGGGGTTTTTCTAACATTACGGGGTCAAGGAACAACTTTTCGAATATTTTTATAATTGCTACATATTCTACACTAAAATACGCGTCGTTTGCCTTTTTGAACATTAAAATCGTCCAATCCGTTCAGAAGTTATGATGTTTTAAAGATTCGCATGAAATTTCAGGGATGCATTTCTGGCCAGAAATGATATTTTTGGTAAGGAATTTTTTTCTCGAAAGTGGTTAGGATTTCGTGGGTATGTCTAATGATAAAAAATGATTATAATTGGCCCCCGCAACCAAAAATAATTTTTTCAGAACGATTTGAAATTTTTTAATTTAATTTTTCAATAACTTTTTAACGAAGCCTCAGTCAAGAAATTGATATTCTCGATTTTCGTCTAATTTTGGCCTCTAGAATTTCCCATTAAAATTTTTCCCAGGGGTAGGCGAACACCCTGTATATAGCAACCGAGGGGTCAATGATGCCAGTGGAAAGAGTTAATAAAATATACTGTTGAGAATAAGCATTGCATGCATTTTTTATTTTTAATGGAAATTTCTATCCATTGATCCCCACTCTTGCAAAAGTCAGTCTACCTCAACTCAACAGAAAACCATCAACTTAAGAACAGCATTTTCGTTTTGTAAAACTATATTAATTAGATACATACTCAAGTCGAAACTCTGTTGTATTTATTTAGCAAATAAATATTCAACACATACAGCGGGTTCTCGCGTACGTGTACTATTATTGGACGATAAGCCGACCACGCGCGTATATTGCTAATATTGTACGATAAAAGATAACATTTTTCTTTTTTTGTGATTTGACCGGCGATTAAAAGTGACTCAGACTGGTTTGCCTTTCTAGAAAATACAGTTGTTCCTTTTTCCTTGTTCCGCGCGAGTATTCGAATAGTAATTCGCCGAAAGAAAAATTCCATTACAGCCCTACTTTCAGCGCGCCGGCAGCAACACGCGTGCAACGTATTCGCGTTCCAAACCCGAATCAACGTTTTATGAACTGCATAATTCTCATCTGGCCGCGACTGACGCAACGCTCGCGTAATAACCGCGACGATTTAAGACGATAAAACGACCGAACGCCGACCGGAGTTCGACGCGTTGTTCTACGACCGCAAAATCGCCGCGACGCCCAATATTTTCCGGTTTACGTCGGGCCACTTTATCGTTCGTGGCTTCTAGAACCGACTATGGAAGACTATAACACCTGCAGCAGTCCATAGGCGATCGTTCTCTCACAATCAGCTAAATATTTCCACATCGACGAAACTTTTCAAGAGTTGTCGCCCTACTTTTTCACGCGGCGACAGAGAATTTTCTAGTCCGATGCTCTATGCAAACGATTAACCGCTATTGCACGCCATCGTGACACGTACAGCTGGGCAGATTTTATTAATTCACAATGAATAAAATAATCGAAAGTTCATTTCTGAACGAATTAAAAATTTCTATTTTTTTTCTCCCCTGGCAACGTTTTACTAATTTGGGATTGAAAGGGTTAAGAGCCGTTGTTCCACGCTGTTTGTAAGCTGATTCTTCCGGCGTTGAATAGTTCTTTGCGCAGAAATCCATTCCGGGGTGCACGCGGAAAAAGGAAGACGGTAATTAACGCAATTAAGATGCAACGTGGCAGACAGGCGCCCCGCGTGTACAGCGAGACGCACACGCAGACCAAGAACGTTGCAGCGCGAATTAAATTCTACACGCGAGAGACGAACGTTCCTCGCTGTGTGTTTTCCATGGCGTGTGCATAATCTTTTCATAATATTCACGCACGATAAACGTTAACGGTACCCGTGCATGCGTTTATTAAGCTCGAGCCTACGCATTCCACGCAAATTTTCTGTCGCATAAAAACTACGGCGAATGTAAATAGCAGCAGATCTTAATTAGCCGGATCGGGAAACGGGAAAAATCGACCGGTGGTAAATTAAACGGTACGCATGTTACGATTGTCGATACGGTCTAGTGAAACTTCGTTTCTAAGAAAATAGGGAACACTCGTGTGCCCCCGAATATCGATCATTTTGTTTATGTTTATACGATGTAATAAAAATGATTTCTAATGGTGCATTGTTTATTTTAATTAAACTATTTGGGGGAAGAAATGGTGGCTGCTAGTATCGAGTAGTCGGTGAAGGGTTAACTTCGAGCGGACGTTGGCTTTCATAAATTTATTGTTGGAACGGAGCAGTCGACGGACAATCGTCCGCGCGGTGGATGGCAGAAAAATACTTCGACTGAGTTTCAAAGCCATTTTTAGGTCAAGCAGTTATTGCAGGTTACTGACTCTGGTCGTTACTTTCACGTCATAGTGTTGGTCGAGCTTTTACGTATGTAGAAGCCGTGGTTTATCTATTCTTGGTTCTCGTCGTCAATACTAGCAGAGACATAAGATTTCGCGAGTTTCCAACACGACTATGCAGAATGTTTCGTAATTCGTAATACGATCCATTGGTTCCTCGCGAAGGGACACGTCGAAAAGAAAGAATGAAATTTTGTCGTACGAAGCTTCATTTTCGAGAAAATCGGGTTTAAATTGTGTAAGTAGAAACAGCGAGTAATGCACAGACGCGCCAGTAAAAGAACGTATACGAAAAATTGAGAGAATTTCTTTTTATATTTAGGAAACTACTATTTTCAAAGGGTGATTTTAACCCCATCGTACTATGGCGTCTACGAAAAATAGTTTTACATTATGATTGAGCTGTTCTACTTGCACAGAGTGGTAAAAAATTCTTTGAATATTCAGAATCGTGAACGTTCTATGCGAGTATGACTTTGTCTTGCCTGTCTGTCCATTACTAGTTATTTCTACTTGTTCTACCACTTCGTCCGGAGTAAAATACTAAAATTCCTGCCTCTGGAAGGATTCTGTGCAATTTGGAGACGCACAAACTTGATTTTCTTCTTTTTATAGTTTCTTAAAGTTTATAGATATATAAAGTAAGCGTCTCTTTATCATTTGAAAGGCGCGATATTTTCTGAGACACCTTAATATTCGATCGGTTATATTTTATTCGATGTGGGTTACTCTTGGCGGCCATTAAAATGCCGCGATCCATCGTCCACTTTTTCCTCTATAAACTTCCAACTGTCATTTGGCCGTTAAGCGTATTCAGGTTCCCGTTGCGGAGATACAAAAACTGACTCCTTAATTGGAACAACCGCGAGCTTACAACATTCCGAACGGCGGCCAGTTTCCCGCGGGAAGGTCACTTCCCCGGCTTCATTTGAATTTTCAATTGGCGGCTCGATTAGCCCTAAGATATCGTATTTATCTTCGCGAGCATTACTGGCCGGGCAACGGGCACAGGTGTGCTCAGGTTCGACGCTAAACGCGTAAATTTCTCGCGAAACTGGTTGTTTCAGCGAAGAAGTCGTCCATTCTGTGATAATCGACAACGTCCTTCCAATTAATGGGCGGAAAAAAAAATCAAAATGCACTAGCGAACGAGCGCATCTTCGATCCATTAACGACGCAGACAACGATAATTCGGCTTTTAAGGAGATCTGGTTTAGTATCTTCGAAAGTAATGCTCTTCGAACAGAACCTATTACCAGAAACGTATTAAATTTTTCGTGTAACTTACTTTGCATCTATAGACTGATATTAGATGGTTTATATAGAATTAACAGAATGTTGATTTCTCTGTTAAAGTGAATTTTGTCATTTTCGAAAAATTGAGAGTAATTCATACTAAGTACAGTGTATACCCAATAGATCTACGCCGTTCCAACAAGTGTCAAACGTCCCACTCCGCTGGAGGAACGGGCAACGAATGAAATGAATTCGTAATACTACGTATCCACACCTCCGAACGGAAAGGAGAATAAATAATTCATAGCACACTTACTGCAAGTACCGAAAGCACACGAACATCTGTTAAAAAGAAAATCCCTTTCCAGCCACGATTCTTTTACATCCGTTTATGGAACGAGACGCGACGGGAAGGGGATAACGGGTAGGGAGCGAGAAGAATGGAAAATCGTACGACGATGGAGAATCCTCGATGAAAACAACGGCAATATGCTGCGAAGGCGGCGGAACGCAGCGCGATAGACAACGAAAGAGCAACGAATGGCGGTGCATCGTGCTCGGGAGCACGAGCGAAGTGAAGGTGTCGATGACGTAATATGCGGCAACCACGATACGCGGCAACGAAGTGGGGGGTCGGTTGCTCGTGACGGTAAAGGTGGCACGCGGTGGTGGGGGGGCGTCGTGTCACATGGGACGACGGGGGTGGGGCGAGGGAGGAGAAGGAGGGGAATGGATATGCGCGCGCAACGTTGCGCTGCGCGCCGTGTTGCGCCGTTGCTACGAGCGACCGTCAAGGACGTTCACGCTCGGCGCGTCGCGTCCGCGCGTCAGAGAGAGAAAGAGAGGTTAGGAATTACTCGAATAGTTTCGGATACTCGCGTATATATAAAATAATTCCACCGACCGCGTTCGCGTCGAGCCGAATAATTCGACGGACGATCCGGATAATCCGCAACGGCAATTTATTCCGTTCGTATTATGTAAACCGTCGGGGATAACCGACCGAGCTCCCGTTAAAAAAGGAAATGTTGAAATAATGGTCGGAATAGCTATCGACTGGTTTTCGATTTCGCTCGAAGTATTCGTAAAGTGGCCGCACGAGCGAATCGTGAACCATATGTTCGGTCGCGGTAGGTCTGGTACTAACCGTTTTGATGCAAGCGTATTACAAATGTCAAGCTTTTAGTGAAACATGGAGCATTCGGAGAAATATCGCGCTCGATCGTGCGGTAGAAAGTAAAACGATGGAAAAAGTTCGAGGCACTTCGCCTGTGTTATAACCGTCGTGACCGATGGCATTAGAGCTACCTTATGCACAGATCACGTCTGACGGATCGGTCAGTGGCACCATAACGGTCATACTGGCATTGTCTACGAGCGAAACTTTCTACGGAGATTAATTGTTTGGCGATCGAATTTTTCTTCGAATCATTCGGACTTTCTAGAATCGTTGATAATTCGAGACGTTTCTCGAAATTTGATCGTTAATTTCGCGATCGAGTAAGACAAGGATGGAACGCGCGAGCGACTAGAGAAACGGCAAGCGAACCAGAGAGCGATTCGAGCGAACGAGACGCAGAGATGCAGAGCAAGAAACCTGCCTAGACGCGTTGACGAGAAAGAGCGATCGAGCGCGATCCAAGTGCAACGGAAAGGGATAGATCGACTAGAGCGTTGCACGCGTGTGAGAACAAGCGAGAGCGAGAGTGAACGCGCGAGCACGATCGAGACGGAGGACAAGAAACTGACGGAGAAACAGAGAGAGCGATAGGTGTTAGAGACTGCATAGGTAAAGAGCGAGCCGAGGGACAGAAAAGGAGGGAAAACGCGAACAGTCGGGACAAATAGAGAGAGAAGCAGCGCTTTCTGTCTGCCGCACCCGCGAATCGACGAATTCGAGCCACTCGATCGGCCTCGAGCGGCCTTGAATATACATATCGCAACCGAGCGCGGAGCAGAGCGAGATTGCTCGACGTTTTTACACGGTGTTTTCGCGGTACCTATTGCACCAGGTTTCCATCGCCTAACGAAACGAATCACGCGCTTCACAGAGACAAATACCAAATGGCGTGCTATACCGTCGTCCAGACCAAAACAAAATAGAAATGCAATTCAATTTCACGCGTATATTTTTAAATTTGTTCAACTATACCGAAAAAAAGTACTGTCAGAATGTTTGTTCTGCTATAACTTGAAAATTACTTAAAGATGATTGGAAGTAGAAACAGGGAGTAATGGTCAGACGCGTCAGTCGAGCTCGACTGACCCAGTTATTAGAATCGCCCTGTAGACCGAGTTGAATTCGGGCCGATGTTACTCGATCGATCGACGATCGTCGTCTCCGATATCCTCCGCGTTATTGCGGATCGACACGGCATTAGAAAGTATGTATTTCGATTTATCGAGCTGGCATAAATACGCAAGATCGAACGCGCCTTCGGCGACGTGCAATCTCTTAAAATCCTACAACGGTCGGCCTCAGAGTCAACTTTTACTCGGTTAGGAAAGTCCGGTGTCTATTCAAGGCCATCGGGTTATCGATCAAAGCCGCGAGCGAGCCTCTCATAATACGAAAAACCGATCCCTTTCGTCCATCGAATCGCTTGAAATTGTAATGCAACACGTGTCGCGAACGCATCGATCAGTTTCGCGTTTAATTGCACACCTAACGACAACCCGCTAATCGTGATCGTGATATCGTAAATATCGCTGATCTACATTGTATCCCAGTAACAGCAAGTAACCGTTCCCTTCGCGCTCCGTACTTTTATCGTCGTTTCTTGAAGCTTCGAACGTCCTATGTTTACTTTTTTCTCATAAAAGTAGAGATGGATTATCAATATTTCTCTTTAGTGGATGCATAGATCGTTCGTTTCGTCGATGGTCCCCCGCGTGACACGGTTTTCGAGCGACAAAAGCTTTTCCAACCTGGTGACTAAAGTCACGATACCGGGTGGTTTTCGCGGGAGCGTGAGGAAGCGGTTGGAAAAAAGGCTTTGCATAATGCATAACGACGGCGTACGGCCTCACGTATATAGGCGCGAGACTGGCTAAATCAATGACCCGCGATATAGTTGATCGAGCATTTCACCATCGTGGGATCTACACCGTTTCTCCTACTTTGCTGTACCGTAACAAAGACACTTATCTATGCACCCGCTGCGCGCCGTCGTTGTCCATAACATAATCTGTGCATGCATAGGCTCGGGAACCCGGGGAATCGATCACATTTCTACCAACTATCGCGTACTTATGGGAGAAACTAAATATAACGCGATCATTGATTCAAAATTCTGTGATGATTCAATCTACTCTAGACACAAATTTAAGAAATGAGAACAAAAATTTCAATCATAGAATTAAATACTTTACAAAACTTCCATGTGTATGATTCGGATAGAAAGATATTTAATATAAAATAAAATAGTATTCCGAAAGGAAATAATGAAATAATTTAGAATAGTGGATGATCTTCGCTGCTAGAGACTGTAGAGAATAAGTAGAGAACGTATGCAAGATAGAAAACTATCGAGATAGTGTGATTTACGAGGGTCCAGGAGTCTAGAGAAGCGAGAACAGATCGCAGAGAAGAACAAGTGGCTCTGACTATTTTGTGGAAGATGGAGATATCATAAGTTCAAAGAATTTTCATACCATAATGTAATCACCAATAAAGATGTACTAAAAACTTGGGTATAACATTTTATTACAGGTTGAATGGTTCTCTTCGTTTACTACACGTATGATTCCACTTATTAATCATTATCATTTAATGGATATATCGATGAATGAAACAAAAATAGAAGAATCATCTTTCATACTACTGGCAAACCGTCCATTAACTTGGACAACTGCTGTCTGGTTGAACAATGTTTGTACAACTAAATTCTTAGTTTTTTTTTATTAGTTATTTTCTATTAGAATAAAATTCTGTCCAACTACGCTTTGAACTTTGAGCTGCAAAAACTATTTTAAAGAATGACTTATCGCGATCGAGATCGATGTTAGATAACTCGATAAGTTATCGTTTTACATCGTCCGAAGCCGAGCTATCTTCTTTCTCCGATCGAAAGTGTTTGGACTAGACGGGCTAGTGAAAAGCGAAAATCACGATTGGCTAAAATTTCAAATTGAATATACAATCTACGATGACTTGCGCAAGATAACGGGTCCGCGAACGTTACGGTACAAGCGATAATCTTGCGCAACTGCTCTCCGCCGCACTATTCCCAAGAATTTAATCGGTGATAAGCGAGTGTTTGCGCTCAGCCGTGATCGGGAGACACGGTATTTTCACAGTTATCGGTTAGGAAATTATACGAGTCTGTTTTGCCGCCCGGTATCTCCGAACAGATGTCCGCGACTGTTTGCGTAACACAATTACAATTACACTTCAATAATAACGAAACGTTGGCCGTCGGAGATTCACCGCATCTCCGACGCCCAGGGTTCAAGAGTACAATCGAGATAATGGACGTTTTCAGCAAAACAATTTCAGGTTTTTAAGATCTTACCGGAGAAACACTTTCTTCCATTACCGCGACGTTTCCCAATGCGGGACGTTGCCTTCGAAGCACTCGTGCACACTTTTTTTCCTTCGTTCGTAGACATTTTCTTCTTCTTCACACTCTAAAGGAGTAATCTGGTCTCAAAACATTAATTTCTTTTACGTTTTCTCGAAGCACGTGCCTCTGAAAGTATTTGTATAAAGGTATTATTGTATGAGGTACCAATAAAACGGTGACGATGGTCAGTGCAGGAATAATTTAAATATTTATATACGTAAACGTTTTGGCCTTAGCTTGTACCTTATTTGATATACATTATGTTAATTTGAAAACTATAAATCGCGCAAGAAAGAGAATCTATTTAAACAGGTGTATTGAAAATTAAACTTCCTTGTCGAAAACACTCTTCTTACATTTGGAACGGTAAATAATTTTCAACAAAATTGTTTAAGTAGGAATTATCTAGAGCTCGGAAAGATAATAAAGTAAAATATTTATCGTCAACGGGGAACTACCAAAACCGAAAAATATGCGCGTTAGCCTGTAAATGAGACAATGAAAAACTATTTACAAGGTGAAACATGATAGTAATAATAACATCGAACGATAAAACGGAGTCTTGTATATGCAAAAAAGACTTATGCAATAGCAAAAACAAAATGCTGAGTAAAATAAATTCGTTGCAACTAACAATATATAACAATAAATAATTTTAATATTCCCTGTTTTATTTTTTAAATTAACACAACTACAAAAAAAGAAAACTTTACTCAACTGTTCATTGTCGACGCAGTGTTAACACTAAACCTATCACGATCGGTCGAACGATTTATATTTTTGTTGTAAAAGACTGGACAGGTATCAAATTCTGGTTAACTTGCGATCTAAATAGGAAATATAGGAAGAGAATCTTCAGTATCCACTGTCTTAGAACAGTCTAACAACGCACATTATAAATAGTTAAAACTTTAGACGCATGCAGTTCCGAAACTACAGGAGTTTTATGCATAATCGAGTCACTATTAGAAGCGGTAAAGCTTCCCCTTTAAAATGGTTTTTGGTTTTTGTCGATCCGACTTCCCGTTTTCGAGATATCGTAATTTATGTAAATAGGTAATTTTTAAAAAATTCTCTTATGGCGCTTCCCGTGTTAAAACGGGCTACCAACGCGTATTAAAATTATTAAAACTTTAATTACTTGCAGTTTCGAAATTGTTAGTATTTTTTGCATTATTGAGGCATTGTTAGCGGCGGCAAAGCTTCCTCTTTGAAATGGTTTTTCGTTTTTGACGATCCGACTTCCCGTTTTCGAGATATCGTAATTTATGTAAATAGGTAATTTTTAAAAAACTCTCTTATGGCGCTTCCCGTGTTAAAACAGGCACTAACGCGTATTGAAATTACTAAAACTTTAATTACTTGCAGTTTCGAAATTGTTAGTATTTTCTGCATTATTGAGGCATTGTTAGCGGCGGTAAAGCTTCCTCTTTGAAATGGTTTTTGGTTTTTGCCGATCGGACTTTCCGTTTTCGAGATATCGTAATTTATGTAAAGGGGTAATTTTTTTAATTTTACTCTCTCTGTCTCCGTCTGACGCGTCGCGCCGGACCTCTCTTTCTCGTACGTGACTCGTGACCGAGTGACCTAGTTTCGGGCGTAGTATTTCCAAGAATTTACTACGCACTGTTTACTATCGACGCGCGCGCGAGTTCATTGATCGCAATGAGCGTAAACAAACCCTTATATCTCCGAAACTAGCCACCGCATCGACTTGAAACTAAAATCGCTATATCTCCGGAACTAATGAAGCTATCGACTCGTACAAGCGCTCATTTTAAAGGGCTTTTCATCCTCCACCTAATGACCATATCATCTACTATAATTTTTGCTATCTTCTATGTTTATTTTGCAATTTACTTTGACACTACATATTAAAAGAAGTTTCTACAACTCCTATTGATTATACGACTAGTGTACGATAAAACTGGACCATAAATTGTTTATTTAATTGCAAATGAATCTAAATTTGTATACAGTATGTTTGCATAATTACTATGCCATTTTTTCGTAAATAATTAATTTCTCCGGAATTAACTAGGGTATGGATTTGAAACAAAATTCATGTTCAAAAGCATTTTATCTTTCTTCCAATGAAAATTAAGAAATTTCGACATAGTTTGTAAGTTTTCTGTACTAAGTACTAAGTATGCACATTTTGAGGAAAAGTATTGGATATTTTTGTACAGATTTTAAAAATGTGTGATATAAAAGAGAAATATATTTTACGAATGAACTTCAAAACACAATTTTCTATATAATGCAAAAATTAGAAGCACGTTGGCTCGTAAAAGAGAAAAAGAAATACTGATCGTTCAATGGGTATACATGAAGTGTTGATAGGTTCAGTGTTAACGAATCTCAACAATATCGATCGTTGCCAGTGTTCGATCGAGTTCCTTGCGCGGCTGAAAAACGCCAACGTGCTCTTTATTCTTTACGATCCAATGAATTCTCCGTTTGGCGCGAAGCAATCTAAATTGCCACGGTTGAAATAGTTCAGAATATTGCTGGGGGGTTCCAGTTTCCGACGAAACTGGTCGCGGTCGTCGCGATAAGGCACGACACCGTCGACCTAACGGTACAAAGAGCCGCAATAATTCGGTCCTCGACATCGAAAAGACGCGACCATAGACGAATCTTCTTCGATTATTACGTTTCCTGATAAAGACTTCCGTCTGAAAGGACTACTGGTCGCTCTCGAAACCGCGCGCGATAAAAATAACGATGCTATCTCGGTCGTTCGAACTCGTTCGCATGTTAATTCACTTTCTACGGGCCAACCGGTCAATCGCGTTCTTACTAAAAAATTATCCACCACGATTTGCATCTTACAAGGAGAGCTCCCCTGGCCGTAACTCACACCTTTTTAATGCGTTCAACGCCCGACGCAAATCGAAATTCATTCGATTCGCCTACCGATAACAATTTGTTCGTCTCGACAAGGCTTCCAAGTATTAAATACACTTGTAATTTCGATTTGTTCTTGTTAAAAACCAAGAAACAAATCTGTTGAAGACCCGTCCTTGTTAGACTAGGCGTACGGTATCGACTTTCCGTTGCACGACAGTTTAATCGATGTATGGCGAGAGCCTTGGCTTATATGGGAGCGCTTATACTGATCCAATTGTGAAGCATTCAACAAGTATGCACGTATAGGTTCGTCCCTTCAACGCGTTCACTAAATCGTCTCATACAGTATAAATAGCGATAATAATAACAAAAATAATGACTCAAACTTCCCTCAATCTTATATAAATTACGTCATAATTCCTGTTACTTCTTTATAAAACTTTTTGTACATCACACAAGTACAGTATCATCGAATATAAAAATAAAGTAACGAACGCTAATTTATCTCTCGTAATATTTATTTTATTTTAATTCAAAGTTCTATCGTTTTCGTTGGAAAATTCATTTCCTATCGCAAACGAGGACTGTATTTTCATTTAGCGATTCGTTCGAGAATTAAATCGTCACGACACGATTTAACATTGGGGTTGACTAAATGGTCGAGCGACAGAAAGTCGATAGTACTCGCCTGACCTTACGGGCAAATTCGCCGATTGATTTTCACTTGATCGCAACCTTCGGGGGCTGTCCTTATCAGCGCGAAACGGTGCCCTTTTCTTCGCCTCGAACAGCTCGGAATACGTAATGGACCAGGGTCCAACGAAGCTCAGGGCTCATCGCGCGTTTATGCGGTTACCACGGGAACAAGCTGAGCGACTTAGCCCAGATACCTGGATCGATATTGATTTAATTAATCTTATTAAGGCGTCCATAAATTGGAATTTCATTCAAGATATTGCTCGTCGCGATTTAACGAACCCCCGAAGCACGAAATATTAGGTGACGGTGGCTATACGTCCGCCATTGTACGAACATTTCGCGTTAATCGCTGTTAATCAGTTTCCCAGGAAGATCGTATGGATTAGTATAATTATAGAGGACCGCACGTTAATCAACGTTAGTGAATTTTCTCTGTGAATTTCATTTTACCATAATTTTGATTGTCTAAAAGAAAATGATTTCAAAAATACAGGGCACAGTATGAAAAATTATTAAAAGGATTTATGAAATCTGTTCTGAGTGAAAAATTAATTTTATTGCAAATACAAACTCGTAACTGAAATGATATCTGTAGAAGAGCATATTGTGTATTAAGCGAATGTTCGATTTATGAATTATTCATAAGTAATTTGAACGAAGTCCGAAAACCAAGAGAATTTAAAACGTCGATTTAAACGTAAAAAGTAAGAATGAAGTTTCGTGACTAACAAGTTAGAACAGTGGTCGGTAACCTATGGCCCGTGGGTCAGCCAGTGACCCGCGATGCCACATCAACTGACCCATCGGCTATACAAATGCGAGCAGACATTTTCAAGAATGAAATATATTACTAATAGTTCTCGATATCGTGTTGCCACAAAATACTCGCACGACTCTATTCGTCGGAACATTACAAAAGCAACTAATTGTATTATTACGGAGAAACACAGATGAAAAATAAATAGTATCTATGGTAATAATCGTGATACGAAAGACACGATATTCCGTGTTTAATAAGTATTTTATCAGCTAATAACTTACCAGTCCTTTCACATATTAGCTATCTATAAAGTTTCTAAAGAGGATTTCGAAGTACAATCGATAAAGTAATAACTAAGCTGAAAGATAAATTGCAGAGACCTTACTTTTCGAGCTGAGAGTCTGCACCCTCGAACAATTGTTTTCTCACACATACCTGCAACATAAATAGAATATTCGAGCATTAGAGGCGGGATCAAAGGAACCGAAGAGACGAAGAAAATGTCTCTGTTGAAAACGATAGAGAAAAATCCAACGATTTGAACCGTAAAGGGTTGAAGCGTTGGGCGCGGCCGATTGGAGGAATACGGTAAAGGTTAATAAAAGTATTCGTATCTCGCGTGCCGTTCGTGCTCCGAGGAAACGAAACATCGCCACGTAACCGTCTTTCCTGGGAATCTCAACCTGCTGTCCATAAATACGTCGTCGACGAGACATTCTTAGGTTCACCGTGGAATGATAATAATCGCGGGGAGGGAAAAATGCCGCGTCTACGCAGGAAGATGAAAGGGATAGCGCATCGGCGAGAAGATTGATTCTCCGGCGTAGATCTATGAACAGGTCGGAGGAATTCTATCGACGTTACGCAACTCGAACGGTAGCGATTGCGGTCCTATTACTCGCGACTCTCGGTAAAATTAGTGGCATTTGCGGTCGACTGGGCCCATAGTGTCCGTAGAACACGGTGGAATCATCGTCGGATCATTGCTTGCAATCGCGCCAACGAAATTGTATATACGAACACGTATGTGCAAATGACGGATCGCAGATTGAAGATTCTTGCGAATTATAGTCGATCGAATTAACACTCTCGTCGCGAGGACAGCCATTTCTGATCGTACAATTGCCTCATTTTTTGTCTCAACTTTCGTTTGTTCCATGGAAAGGATCGAGAGGTTGATTTTATTTTAAATAAAATAGTTTACGAAATGTGAATAGAGATACTTTCGTTAAATTCTTGCTTACGAAGTTGGAACTATTAAAGCAAGTTGTTAGAGTACCTCTGCCAAGTCAGTTCGTAAACTTAACGATTTCTTTAAAATCGACTTTCGATCGCGATTCCATCTCGTAGCGAATCAACCGAGACGGCGAGTCATCGTGAGTTGACCTTTGCATCCGCCAGTAGAATCGAAACGCTCGATGCCCGCCGCAGCAGCCAATTTAGGCAATTAAATCGACGACGTATAATATAATTAGCAGTCCCAACTAATTGAAACTTCGAGTTATTTCAATACGATAATCGTCGAGGCTGTAACGAGAAGCTAATGCCGCAGGAAGCGTTTCGCCAGACGGGAGAATTCTAATTGAAAATATTTTCAGAATCCAACAGGTAATAAACCGACGTGGCCGTTGTTACGTTCTCATTGTTCGTGTTCGAAGTCTTGACGGTAAACAAACGCTCACCGAGGAGCTTCGTAATAGTAATCGACTTTAATGACTCCCATTGTTGACTAGCCCGGGTTACTGCCTGTCGTTCCTGAGAAGCGAGCGACCACCAGGCACAAGAATTTCGAAATCTGACATACTAGAAACAATGGGGATCCTTGGCGAGCTACGATCGGTCACAAAAATCGGTTATGCTATTTACGCTCTGTAGTCGAGGTAAATACACAGCGAAACGCCTTTGGAACATACGATTCGTGACAAAACTATTAGACTTCGTTTACTAAAACTGTGGGACACTTAGTCAAAATTAGTTAAAAGCGAAAAGAATTCGTACAACAATCTCTCTCATTGTTATAGGCTAAACCATCTATTTCTGTATTCTCAAGCTATCGATGATTCTTTTAAAATGTTTCAAATGTTCCAAATAAGAGTATTCAACTCCTAATTAAAAAATTGTATCGGGTATGATTTTTTTTTCTATTGAATATGATGCAAAAAAATATAAACGTGTGATTTGGATACAATCTATCACCCTTGACGTACGATTTAATTTCAAATAATTTGTCAAACCTGTACTATTTAATTTTGTTTTATGAATACTTCGTAAACGTAAAAATGCGTTGATTTTAATACATGATTGTGAGACCAGTCATTGTACGGCAAGGGGTTAAAAAGAAACAAAATTATAAACGAGCATTTCAATTTCGAAAATGGACTTTCAAACCGAGTAGTACAATAAATGTTTCGTCACAGGGATACTTTCAAAAGATGATTCTTTTTGAACCAGAGAGTCGGGGATGGAGATATTGGATGCATATAGAATGGCAAATTGTTTACAATGGATAACTGGGTAGTTCGAGGACGATTTGTGTAAACGTTGTCGCGTGACGGTGAATTCGAAAGACACCGGATGATCTGCGATTCGTCGGTGACCCGAAGAAATCCATTTACCTTTCGGTGCAGCGTCAACGTACGCGAACACCTGTTGCTAATGCAGTTGCAACTTTCGCTGGTAGGCGCACGCGCTTACGCGATCGAGCAGCACACCTACGGATCATCAGGCGATAAATTAAGCGACGGGGTTATCGCCACCGTTCCGTGTATTTCTGTTTCCAAGAAACGAACGATCGGCACGCATCCCCGGCCAATCCTCCGCGACCGCAGCCCGCTGTTTTTGCGGCCGGCTCGATTATTAATTTTAAGTGGCTCGAAGCGCCCCGACCGACGAATCAATTTGCCGCGAAACGAACACCCGAGATCTCGCGTGTCGACCGGCAGTTTACGGATCGTCGAATAATAAGCGAGCGCCCGAATGGTAAAGGCGACGACACTGATCGGTTGTCGAAAGGTTACTTTCCGCGGGATACACACGAAAGGACGACGAACTTCATCTGTCTTTCTCCTTTTCTTTTTTCCACTTTTATATTTTAGCCTTACTCGAAGATACGTCCTTCCGACGTGGGTTTCTTTGTTCGAAAAATGAGACAGAATTGCGGTGAAATCGCGTTAAAAGATAAGCTATATATAGTGCATTGTTTACCCAACATTCTTCCCGTTTCGATAAAAAGCATATGCCAACCTGATTATTATTTCGACGAATATTGGCAATCGTATTGTCAAATCGACATATTTCTGGCGAGATGAGCCTTTTTTCTGTTAACCCTTTCCATAGTTTATTACAAGTTTCTTTGTGTCCAATACTGATAATCAAATTATTAGCAAAGATTATTTACTTGTATTTTCTGTTTCGAGAGAAAAGAATCTGTAACAGGATGATTCCTTTCTTTCCGTTGCCCTTTTATTGGCAGTCTTTTCGCGTGACGTTCGACGCGCGGTAATAGCAGAGAGTTAATCAGCAATCCAATTATTATGTCGTGAAACACCAGGAAGAATAGGGGCGCCAGCTCTACGAATGTCTAGTCGACGCTATAGCGTGATAAGCTGGCAGACGACAGGATTTCTGGCATGCCGTTCGAAGCGTGCGTCAATCAATGTCGTAATCGGAAGTCGAAATCGGGAGAATGTCTTCGCCCAGAACGAAGTGGCATAAATCCGAAACGTGGCCGCTCTACTCAAAATTATGTCAGCGTACTGACCAATCTGCAACTATAGACACCACGAACCACTCGAATCCACTACCAACTCTTCAACATTATTTCCAATTCGTTTCAAATCCACTCAATATCGATGGAAAGAACCGTCATATTAATATTCTCTATTTAAGATAATCGCAAATTTTACAAAACGAGCGGTACTTTTAAATTTACCTAACACCTGCTTTCAAGTGACAATTGTTGTCCCCCATCTTTCGTGTCTTTTTTATAATTAAGATTAAAATTCTATAAGCACTATAAGCTAGTTTTTACTAGTTTGTATTTATGCATAACAACCACTGTTTTTACCCCTGATTCAAGAATCAAAATCATTCCCACCATCGTTCGTGTCTTCTTTATAATAAACCACACAATTTGGATATTTGTCACTATAAGTTAGTCTTCACTAATTTTTATTTTCGCATAATAATCACTGTTTTTACCCCTGATTCAAGAATCAAAATCATTCCCACCATCGTTCGTGTCTTCTTTATAATAAACCTCAAAATTTGGATATTTGTCACTATAAGTTAGTCTTCACTAATTTTTATTTTCGCATAATGAACACCACTGTTCCCCCCATCTTCATCAACAGCCAAAAATGTAAGAAACTCGAGAAATAAAATTGGTCGTACAGTATCAGTCGAGCAACGCTTTGACAGAGACATTCACCTCGCTCACCCCGCTTTCAAGCGAATCTAGGGTCCCGGCTCGTCACTTGAAAGCGGGTATCGGTCTACGATCGAAGAAAATGGCGCGCCCGCTAGACGAGAGCAGACGAGATAGCGAGTTTTGAAGCGCGTCCAATCGGTGTCTCGGCCGACGACCAAAAATGCGCGTCGCGGCGCGTACGTACGCGCGTCCCGACGCCACATAGTTCGAACCTTCCCAGTTCGGTTCGTTCTTGCGTCCGTGTGTCACGTGATCGATCGTCACGAGCGCATTCTGCTCTTCTTCTCTTCCGTGCACGCACGATCCTGATGATGACAGCCGCGATCCACGCGCTGCCAAAATTCCCGCGCGTACAGACACTACGACAATGGCACCATTTACGACATACTGCTAATAAATTATCAAACTTGATATACATCGATACGTTTCCCTGTAAATTGGTCCACGATACTAAAAATCGGATAAAATTTACAATTCGAATTTCATTGCACTGTCGTGCCAAGGTTCGCGAAATAAATCCACTCTGATAAATCTACGAACTGGTCTGCACCATAACTCTATTCCCCTCGAAGTTCGAACAATTTTCTCCAGAAGCGAATTCAGAAATATGATTTTTTTTTTAAATGAAACTTAATAATTTGTTACACGAATATTTTCGAATATTTTGTAGGTGTTTGCAGCACGAAGACAAAGTTGCAAGTTGACACGAGCAAATTGGAAAATGCGATGGAAGAAATAAACCTGCGAGAAACGAAGCTACCAATTATTTAAAGTCGCGGATTAAAAGCAATTTCATCGAGCAAACAATGGAAAGAGATTACGAATCGATTACGATGTTTGTTCAAACGTATCTGGCATTGATACAGAGAAACAAAGCGATCTGCATCTTTATTGATACACGTTTATGGGAGAGTTAATTAAATATAAATACTGCATTTCCGAGTTATTTACACGATCGTTGATATTAAAATTTTCCACGAAAATATTGTGCGTTTTGGCCAAGTGTTGCTGTTGCAAACAATAAAATGATCGAGTGTAATTCTGTACTTCGTTACTAAATAAAAAAATATATAATCGAGACACACCCTTGCACGTTGTTTCTTCGAAAAATACTATCGTGATACTTTATCGAGCGACGAACGCGATAAAGCTTAGCCTATCTATTGCTGACATCGTACACGGACAAACGAAACGCGGTGAATTCTATCATAAGAGGCATACAGGCTGCAAATCGAATAGGTTTCGTTCCGCAATGGGGAAAAAAGGCGGCAACGTAACCGGTAGCGCAACGAAGGGGGAAAAAAATCGATTTTCCTGTCACTTGCGACCTTCCAGACTTCGAAACTGGTGAAAACCGACCTCTCGAGTTTTACATCCAGAACCAGGGTGTGGTAGGTAACGCACAAGGTTGACTACATTCACGCTGGCGCCATTATCTACTCGCTCGAACGAATTGTTAAAGGAACAAGTCTGAAAACTGTCCCCGTTTCGATCGAAAGGTGACTTCGATCGTCGACTTCGTTATTGGACCGATCGAAAGGAAACTTTTATGTAACCAAAAGACCTGTCAATTTGACGTTCCGCTATTCGGTAACTGTGAATTCAACATATACGAATATATGCTTTAATCGACCTACGGTAGATCGTATCACCAGGAAACACAAATTTGCCAGCGAAAAGTAGTCGTTAATTAAGAATTATTTTTCGTGGGGTAGATAAATCCGCAAACGGAAGCGTGAAGGCCACACTTCCGGCCACCGAGGCTCGAGCACGCGAATTTATAAAAGGTGATAACGCTTTCTTCGGCTGGCTCGTGATTTAATTCAATATTAAAATTGTTTTTAAACTTTCGAACTTTGCTTTACTCGTTTCCAACGTGTTGCCTTAGGAATTTCTTCGAGCCCCCTCATCGAGAACTCCTGTCGCCCGTAAATGAATCGACGCGACAAAAAGTTGCAACGAAACAAAATCCTTTTAAAAGCGCGCCAATCATTCAAAAAAGAAGAACGCTCGGTCCGAAATTTCGCCTTCGCGGGATAATTGCGAAAAAAAGAAAATAAAAATAGTGGGGAGGGAGGGACAAAAAGGTAGCAGTAGTCGCGCGAAAGGCGTGGAAACGAACAGAAGCCATTCGGTCTGTAAGAAAGGAACGTTTGCGCGGGTAACCAGAAAAGAATGCGGACCGCGATTTCGCAATACCGCGAACCGAGACGAAGCAGCTGGTGGCCTTGCCGTATCGGCCATGAGGATCGATAAGGGCCGTTAAATAATTAACAGCAACATCTCGTGGGATTTATAGCAGACCGCCACCTGGTATGCAATTGTGCACTCGCCCATGTAAACGATATCGTCGATCGATTCTTCTTCGCGGCACGCCCTCAACACTTTCCACCACGACGAGGAAGGCCGCCAATTGATTTCCAACCGCCTAAGTCCGATGGCCGACTTCGTTTACCAAAACAACGTCTTCCTGACCCGTACACCCTTTACACGCGTTCGTCCTTTAATTATGATCGAGACTACGGGGAAAGGGGAACAGAATCTTGGAATTATTTATTTATTCGACGGGAAAACACACCACCCTTTACGAGGAAGTAACAAAATAGAAAAGGGAGGATACATTGTTTTACATCGTAAGTATACAGGAGACTACGAAGTTACTGCAATTCTTATAAGTAAAGATTCAGTATTAAAGCTGTCTGAGGATAAATTAAAATTAGAGAAGTTTCGACTAAAATTGGCTCGAGAGGGTGGTAAATAATTCGAACTGTGGAAGGTTTATATTTCGAAGACAATTGTCGAGGTTAGATCGTGGAAGCAATTTTTCACTTACATTTTAATAATCGCGGTATAGATAGTTTATTGCTCGAAAGGGACCTCTGATATTTTTGTAAGGAGAAATGGCGATTTCTCATATTTCAGGATTCCTAGTAACTTGTGGCGCGCGATCAAACGTCTCGAAAACCGGAAATCGCGCGACATGGAAAATATTATTCTATTTGAAATGCTAACGAGTCTCTCAAGAGATTGCTCGCGATCCCCGTGAGAATCCAGCCGTTCGATACTTTTCGACGATTCTACTTTTCCATCCAACAGAAGGAACTTCATATTAAGAAGTTTTAATCGACGACGTTGGTTACGCTTTCACTTACTGTTCACACCTATGTGCAACAATTCTATAAGGGTAGGTATTTGCTACACTCGTAAATGCTTGTGTCGATAGAAATACATGTTGTTTAATAATATGAGCGTATAATTTGTGAATGTATGAGCGATCAAATTACCAGTTAGACGTGTTAAATTTTCTTTAAATTCTATAAGGGTAGGTATTTTCTACACTCGTAAATGCTTGTATCGATAAAAATATATACTGTTTTATATTATGAGCGTACAATTTGTGAACGATCAAATTATCAGTTAGACGCGTTAAATTTTCTTTAAATTCTATAAGGGTAGGTATTTTCTACACTCGTAAATGCTTGTGTCGATAGAAATACATGTTGTTTAATAATATGAGCGTACAATTTGTGAATGTGTGAGCGATCAAATTATCAGTTAGACGTGTTAAATTTTCTTTAAATTCTATAAGGGTAGGTATTTTCTACACTCGTAAATGCTTGTGTCGATAAAAATATATACTGTTTTATATTATGAGCGTACAATTTGTGAACGATCAAATTACCAGTTAGACGCGTTAAATTTTCTTTAAATTCTATAAGGGTAGGTATTTTCTACACTCGTAAATGCTTGTGTCGATAGAAATACATGCTGTTTTATATTATGAGCGTACAATTTGTGAACGATCAAATTACCAGTTAGACGCGTTAAATTTTCTTTAAATTCTATAAGGGTAGGTATTTTTTACACTCGTAAATGCTTGTGTCGATAGAAATACATGCTGTTTTATATTATGAGCGTACAATTTGTGAACGATCAAATTACCAGTTAGACGCGTTAAATTTGCTTTAAATTCTATAAGGGTAGGTATTTTCTACACTCGTAAATGCTTGTGTCAATTTGTGAATGTGTGAGCGATCAAATTGCCAGTTAACAGCGACCAAATTTATTTTCTTTACCTAAGAAGACCAAGATGACTACTTTGACCAAGAAGACTAAGATTCGACCCCGTACCAAAGTCTAAAAATATTTCCTCGGATCTGGAATCGAAAGACGGATGTGTTCGCGTGGTTTTGAAAAGTCCGTAGTTATGCTCCAGAATGCAGTTACGTGGACGATAAATCATCGCGCGGCCCGTTGGTATCCTCTCGAATAAGTCGAACCTGCACGGCGAGAGGTTGACAAGCCGTTGTTCCTCGCGAGAGTCAACTTCACCGGGAGCCATAAATCGCCAGAGGACTCGCGAGGCGTAATTCACTCGCACGTTTCAATCGAGCGTATCGCGGCTCCGCGGCTCGTAAACGTCCGTCTCCCGACGACCGACTCTAAATCGCACTTTTAACAGGCGCGATTACCGCTCTTATCTCGCGGATCGATCGAGCACTCGATTTACGAGCCGCCATTAATTAACGAGCGATTCGCGGAGCCCTCGTCCCGGTGGAAACGGGGAACGCAGGCTGGCGCCATTATCGTGGACGCGATCGACCCAAAAATTTTCGACGTCGTACGCGCGGCCGCTTTCTATTGTTGGCCAACGCGTGGCTTCTGGGGATGTGTACGTACACCGACGTCGCATTCCGTTCGCGAAATTAACGCGCATCGTTCGCCGTTTCGACGAAATATTACGTTAGACGCGTGGTATGCCCGATGGCATTACGAAAATGCCTCCGGGGCCTGATAGACGGTCGAGTAAAAGCGAGGCGACGGTGCATGGTAGCGAATTGCCGGGCGCGGATGATGCGTTTGCTATAATGTCAAGAGCAACCGGTATGCCACGTTCTAGCCACGTGCATACGAGAGTCAGCCTTAGCGAGAATTTTAGCCCTTCGGGGGCCCCGTCGTCCTCCCAACGAACTAACAGCACCAGGGACTCGCGCCAAAATTCGAAACACCTGACAGCAACAAATCTCTTTTGCACCGCGATGCGCCGCTGATAGGGCAGAGAAGTTGTATAAATAGATCATGCTCTGCCTCGAGAACTTACTTCGCTATACATCCGTTTCTTCGTCAATCTCTTTTAACACTACCGACCCTTATGGTGTTTTTTACTATTTAGCTTCAAGATACTGTCGCGAATAACTTAAATTTGGAAGAAATGATAAAGAATAAGAATCTGAAAAAATTCCGAAATATTTCTGAATTTTTGTATTCAACGGGACAAGAGAAATAGCGTGAAAATATAATTTTCTTTATTGCCCCATTGCTACCCCCACAGTCGAGATTTCGGGTTAAAAATTGGCACAAAGTGTTTTCTTCCGAGAAAACTCTCTTTATTCGGCTATACCCTTTACAAAAATCAAGTCAAGACAATTTTTTACAATATTTGAAATTTTCTTACAATTTAAAATCGTTTTAAAATAAAAAACTGAGCGATCATCTGTTCAATGCACTTCCAAAGGTGTAGAAATTACACATGAATATATTTCTTTTTGCAAATAAATCTTCTAAAGATCTGGTTTTAGGCGGTCAATGAAATCAATTTAAAAGAAACGCGTGAAAAGAAGAGGCTAGCATTGGATCGCAGGTCGTAATCTGTGTAAATTCAGTGACAATGACCGACGGACCTTGCGGGCAACTGGCGAGCCATAAAGCGACAATAAACGTCCATTCACGCAGGAACAATAGTGCAATGACAACTACGCCAGTGATATGCAAATGTCACGGCAACGGCAACAATAAATGACACTGATCTGCGGCGACTAAACAATCGGTGCAACGAAACGAATTCAAACTCATTACGCTTCGGATTCAGGTACACTTTCGGTCGTCGATCGCCAGTAAATTGGTTCACGCGCGAGACGAGCATCGTCGAAACGAAATTTCAACGATGGACGGAAATTACCATTGACAAAATGTGGCAAATAAATTATCTCCGTAACCTCGAACCGTAATCTGTTACGTATTCGAGGCTTTTAATTGCGCTTATCGATCAACATCGTGTGAATAAAAGCGTGTCCAAAGCGTGACACGAAAAAGATCTTGAGAAACGATCTGGAGGTTGATAGATTAAACATTCACCGCCGACTCCATACATCATGCGAACTAATTCGTCGAGAAACCTTTCGCTCTGTATATCGTTCAAGATGGTACACTACGAGATCCTCGCTACCACGATGTACAGTGTTGCTTAAAAGTAATTTAGGCCAGTTCCCAGAGATCCTTAAAATTCGAACTTGGGAACAATAATTACACCGTAGGAATGTTTTAATTCTGAACTGATATATAACGTAGTTTTTTTTGTTTCTTATATGTATGCAACGATATTTCATAATGTTAAGATACACCATAAATGTGGATAATTGAGTATAGTGAGTACAGTATCGCTGTCTGATATCGTATTTATCGAGTTGTATTTTATTGAATATTAAAACGCTTATCTTTCTTTGTGGCTCATAAATAAAGTCTGACTTTAATGAGAGCCCTCACCTCGAGTCGAAACATTAAATTGTGTTTATTTTATATACGATTTACTAGCATTTAATTGCTAATTAACAACTCTTAAATCTGTGGATTATAGGAGATTAAAAAAACATAAGTTTGCAGATTCGATCTAATAGTTAATAATAGACATAGTATCGAAACACCGATTAATAAAATCGAAGATTGAATTATTTGTGAAAATCGAGAAAGGAATAAGAATTTGTCACCTATTTATTATGAATTTATTTGCTCGAAAATGTTCACCTTGCAATCGTAATTCGATTAATTACTGGGCCAAACGGAATCAACGGACCGATTTACTCGACGTTTAAAATTAAACGTCTTGCGTCACTGCGAATAAAATTTAAAAACAAGGTACTAATTACATGCAAACAATGTAACGAAATCGACTTTTTACTTGCGTTTGTAATTTTACGGTTTGAACAGCTGCAGCGCCGTCCTCGTGTCGCGCAAACGCGCAGAAAAATTAATTTTTTATAATGGAACTTATAACGACGAGTAAAACGAGCAGAATTTCATGAAAAAAAAAACGACATAAATGTGAAAAGTCCACCGTGATAATTAGTAGTTAAAAGTAGCAATCGACTGCGTACCGATATAGCTTTAATCCAACAGAATGAAACGAGGAAACGTATTTTCAGTCAGGACGATAATAAATTTAATGATCTATCCTTCCAGCAATTTCCCACAGCCATCTTTTCCCGATGTTAATCGACCGGAAAATTCGCTGTTGAACGATTAATCTTACACTGTATACTTGCTCTCTCCTATTATTTTTCCTTTTAGTAGACGAGAGAGGTCCTTCTAGCTGGCGATACTAAATTGTGTGCTTTTTGTTCATTTTGAGAACCATCTTGAATAAACCTTGTGACCTTTAATTTTTCGATATTGTTATGCAATTTAATTATGTGAGTATCTTTAAGTAGGAACACTTTGTATAATAAAGAAAATTGAAATTAAGGGTTGAAAATGTTCGAAATAAAATTATTTTATCGTATTTCTGATGTCAAGTTCCTTTAGATGAATTGTAAATTTGTAATTATAACATTCGTTTGTTCCTCGTAGAGCAACAGGCACCTCCTCGTACGAAGCTCGACAATGGGAGGAGATCGACGAAACTCTCTGCCACAACCACCATTTTGATGGGTATACTAAGACGTATACAGTTTATGGGGTATTTATATCGAATAAAACCACTTCCATTCTGTTCCATATATATCAAGAAACAGGATAAGCTATTTATAGATAAAACAGCTGAAGGAATTGCGATGAAATTTACAAACGCTTTTAAAGTAAAGACATTTTTATTTCCACGAGACGTAGTAGAGGATTCAACCTTCAAAATCACTCCAAGAAAATTACAACTTACTTTCACGAAACTACAATACTTCAAACACTGAAAACGTTTCGATCAACTTCGTACTTATTGACAAAGTCTCTGATTCTATAGGGTGTGCTGTTTTTCTCACTCTTTGGACTCTATCGAGTCCAGCTAGAGTAGGACTCCAAATAACCCTGGTTAGCGTCAGAATATGGCCTATGTCGATTAAAAACTTAAAGTTTGGTCCACCTTTTCGTTTCTGCAGACCCTTGTTCGCGCTCAGGCTTTTTCTCGGGCCAACCCTACGCCCTGCCGCGACATCCAGACGCCCTGAGCAACGTCACCACGAGGGCAACATCTCGTGTTCACCGCTGTATAGCGACGATATCTGGGTCAATCGGTTGCCTGGCAACAACTTGCTCAGTTCTTCCCACGCATCATCTGAAACCGACTACGTTGCACGCGTCGTATCGTCGTTCCTTACTGAATAGGGAACTAACGTACTGCCGGACCTCCAGAGCGGACTCGAGCGTCGATTTTAAATCAATTACGCGAACGAATAAGTAATCAAACACCGGTACCCTCCGCGCCGCAATTCAGTTTGTTTTTACGAGCTTGTGCAAACAGACTTCAGGTTAATTTGCTGGGGAGTTACTGGTATCGAACGTTTCGCAACCGATGACCGAATCGAGGGTGAAATGATAGAAGTTGGGCGTACGCGACTCCTCCAGCCCTACAAACAACCTTAAACAGTCAATTATACAGGGTGTTCGACCACCACTGGGAAAAATTTTAATGGGAGATTCCAGAGGCCAAAATAAGACGAAAATCAGGTATATCAATTTCTTGACTGATGCTTCATTAAAAAGTTATTAAAAAATTAAATTATAAAATTTCAAATCATACTAAAAAAATTATATTTAGTTACAGGGGGCAATTACAATCGCTTTTGGTCAATAGAATACCCTCGAAATCCTAACCACTGTCGAGAAAAAAATTCGAGTAAGTACTGAAATTTTTGGACGAAATTAAAAAATTTCAAATGATACTAAAAAAATTATTTCCGATTGCAGGGGTCAATTATAATCATTTTTAGTCAATAGACATACCCCCGAAATCCTACGCATTTGCGAGAAAAAAATTCATTACTGAAAATATAATGTCTGACCATAACTGTCTGTTACCCTGAAAATTGAAGAGTTTCAAATCATTCTGAAAAAATTATTTTTGGTTGCGGGGGTCAATTTCGATCATTTTTGGTGAATACACATACCCCCAAAATCCTACGTACTTCCGAGAAAAAAATTCTTTATCGAAAATATACTGTGTGGAAATGTTTGTATAACTTTTTAACGAAGCCTCAATCGACAAATTAGTATCCTTGATTTTCGCCTTATTTTGGCCTCTAGAATCTCCCATTAAAATTTTTCCCAGGGGTGGTCGAAACAAAAGATACACAAAATCATAGACTTGATTTTAGCAACTAAATTTGATCAAACTGTTTCATCAAACGATGTTTCAATTGGGCAAGATTCAACCCACAATATTACTAATAAAAATTAAGGGAATGCTATGAAAATGTACGTTTGTCCAGCAAAAGTTTGACTTTGTTTTTTCGTTTCCCAAAATTAACCTAATAAGTAACTCGAAAGACGAGTATATCGCTTCAAAGATAAAGAAATTCACCTACGTTTCGTTTCTCTCTAATTTTAATAACTCGAATTAAAACACTCATTGTTCATAGGGATTACGTACAAGGTACAATTAAATATTGCAGCCTCTGTGCTCCAGTGTATTTTTACCGATTTCATAATAACCGTGTCGATGGGATTTATTATAGTTAAACGTATCTATATACTGAGAAACGTTGGCATTGGGAACTAACAATGAAAGTAGGGAATTGTTAGGAAGTTGTGTAATAAGCAGCAACGAAGTTTGTCGAGAGGAGACATCGAACAATAATCCAAGTTTAGTTTGCTTTGTTCTTTGGTCGTTTGTTCATGCACATCAACGACTGTACCGTTCATTATCTGTAATATTGTGGAATTTTGTTGACCGAGCTGCAGTATTATTCGAAGAGAATTTCGCGAAAACATTAAAAAATTGAATTATCGTGTTCGATTATTTTTAAATGGTCTTATTTCCAAACAGGTCATTTTTACTTTAGATTCCTACGAGCATTATTCCCATCGTAACACGATACCAAATAATTATTTATAGATACCTTAAGCAACTAGTAGAACTTTTACTTGATAAATTCAATGATATACCATTTAATCTCGTATAATAAATATGATAACGGAATACGGTGAAATTTAAGTGACGCGTTACCCACGTGATTACTCGATAATTCGATAATCTACTATACTCAATAACAAATGAATCAAATAAACATTTATTGGCAGAAGCTTTGAACTGCTTACTCGTTATTGCATAAAATAAAAAGTAGCTACAGTAAAAATAATTTTATCACGGATTATATATTATTATTACTTACACTGACTTTTTGTGATAATCGAACTTGTGGTCGGAGCTTATTCCGTTCGGATAATAACAAGTTCTAATAGTAGAACGATCGGATGGTTGAACACTCGCACAATGGAGGTTCGACTGTATATAGAAGTAGTAGTGCAACGAGCTAATAAGCAGTATTGACAGTAACATTACCATATAATTTTCTTTGTAACCGATACGTATCGATAGTTTCGTGTGGGTATCAAACAGCTATCTATCCTGTTTGACACCCACGTAATCTTGACTCTTTATTGTCCAAAGCCTGCATTATCCTCATAACCGACTATAGATCTCTATTCACGCGCAAGACAAATTTTAATTGCTTCTGACTAAACGCGATACCATGGATAATTACAATTTCAATTCTTATTTTTGCTCAACCAGTAACGGATAGTCTTATCAGAAATTTTTGTTTGGAGAATTTTGTCCATTTCTTTTTTTGGCAGTGTTAAACTAAACATTGGATATCGAAACAAGTCGGAACAGCGAAAAATGGGCCAAGAATTAAGCGATTAATTCGACATGCATTCTGGAGTATCCACGTGACCGACAAAAATAATTCGACTCGTCACCCAATCCCGCTAATTATCTCTGCGATGGCAAGTGTGGCGTGGCTAACTACGGTGACGTTAGTCCGGATCAATGTAACAACGCAAATAATCCGACGTCACAGAAACCCGGCGCCAGAGACTATTACGTTCGCCTGGGTCGAGCAAAAATTTTTTATTTATGACAAAGAATAACGAATCCCAAGATTTATTCGCGAACACAGAATAACGATTGTCACTGGAAAATTAAACCTTATAAATCCGTACCGCTATTCCATGTAGATTTATTAATATGCATTCGTTACAATTCAGCAAAAAATTTGCATTCTTACTTAACTTTGAATCGATGCGTTGGCAACTTAATTATTGCCTCAGTGACGGCCAGATACTTTAATATTCAGGGAATATTCTTTTCAACTCTAAAATTAATAAATTACTTGGTCACCTACTTCAAACAGAAAAATATAAAAATAAAAGAAACGATTTTGACAACTCTCCCCTAATCCGCAGAACTAGTTTACGAACGTACGAGCTTTGCTCCAGAACTGATGGTAACTATAGTGTCATTAGCCTGTCAATGAAGACCAGACGAGACGCGACGCGTGGCGTCTCTCTGATTTCATTTGGCGTCGATGGTCGGGATCAATTTGCCAACGACCACGAGACGACGCGATTCGATGAAAACGGTGGTCGATTCGATGTTAGCTGGCATAATTTAAGGCGGAACGTTCGTGGTGACGCACGATCGGACGAGAAAAGCACACGATTTTATTCCCACCCACCGGAAACGGACATGCGTTGCCACTAATCGCATTATGCCAATTAATCTCTCTCAAAAAAATACAAATAATTTGACGTGCTTTTATATTTGATCTTGCAAAATGTGCTAGTCCACATTAGGATCAAGCAAATAAATATTGCAATTATTAACATTCACATCGATACTGTTACTTGATTGCATTCTAGAATATTTTTCTAAACCGGAAAAAAATTCGTAGATCAAAGAGATCGGATCGAAACTGATCTACTTTTTCTCTCTCGCAGCATCAACTTTTCTAGATACGTACATACTTCTACTTTAGGTCAACCTTTCTCTGCGTCACTCGAGTTTTACGCTATCCGAACTCTGCATCATAGACTCCTGTTTCACGAAACGCTATGTTCCATACCATATCACACTACCTTTTTACTCCAACAGCTTGAGAACTCAAACAATTCCTACGGACGATATATTCTACACTGCTTCAAACTTTACGTCGTTCGTTTCAATTTTTACAGTAATTTATAAACTAATCGATCTTTACAAATTTTTAGATTAAACATTTATGAACCTTTAAATCGTTCGTATTTTAACGTTATGAAAAACTAGCGATATAGATCGTTAAGAATCGTGCAATTGCGTCTCATTAGCGTGACTGAAATAAAAGTTATTGAAACAGTCAGTGGCTAGAAAATCACCGCAATGACCGATCGAGCGTCGATCAGCTATTCATCGATAACGAGATAAGGCGTCACGGTAATAAAAATACAGTGTTATTGACGCCAGGTAAGTATCGCGATGACAAATATGATGTAACACGTGGCTTGCATACGATACGATAATCGCGAGTTTCTCTGAAATAGTTAACTTTAATCGCCGCGTGGACGCGCCAAGAGCCGACATTGAACATATTGTTGTTATAATGTCCTTGTTTGCGTTCTAGCGATACAGTCGTGCACCGAGAGTGCTTCCTTGGTTCACCTTTTCAACGTTTCAGCCACGAGCAAACACCGTATCTATCGCTGTTTACGCGTTGTGCAAATATGCGGTTCAACGTTGGACAAATTTCGACTCTGAGTCGATGAAAATATTTGCTTGGACGATATTTTGTTTTTTTCTCCCACGTAGGGAAGGGGGATCGATCGAACAAAGCCTGTTATTCGCGAAAGAGACTTGGAAAAATTGCATGAAACTCCACGTTGATTTTATCGTTCTTTTTTGTCTCGTTACGATCGAAAAATTTATTTATAGTTGCGTATATTTGAGTACTCGTCCTCAGATAGGATTTAGGATTTATTTGACGACGGGGGGTTCCAGAAATAGGAAACCCAGCCGAACGAATAGCGACCGGAATGAGATCTGCAGGGAACGAAACGCAAGAGGGAGTGGAATCTTTTATATAATACCGGGAAGTACTTTAATAACCATAATAACTTTCTGAAAATAAATCATAGTGCCAAGTGTTGAAGGAAATTATTCATGTGCATCGTTAAAAAGACGTTAGCACTGTTGAAACAACTGTCATCGTTAGTTGGTCACACCGAAGCTCAAACGTCTATCGCAACCGTGAGACTCTGGTGCCATTGGATTGCTACTGTTAATTCCCAAGTAATTCGAACTATATTCGCTGGAATGTAGTTCAATCGTGGCTTAATGCCAATTGCGATATCTCGAAGCTCTTAAGCCAAAGGTATCAGTTTCGTGTAAAAGAAAAGATCGGAAGATCAGAATCTCGCACTCCCAGAATCTCGGTGTAAAAGTGTCGTCATAGACGGTACTATAAACCCAACAAATATAATATAAATAACTGATTTCCTTAAAAATTTTCCTCCATTTCTTTTAAGTTCTAAACTTGGAAAATCCCACATAAAGATGTTAATTGTCATTGTCGCTTGTATTAAATTTTTCTAGTAATTTTTACCATCGTGGAAGACTATTTCGATAAGAAAAGGGATAATAGAATTTTCAGGTTCAGCAGAGAACAATAGAGTTAAACGATTCACCTGTAAACAGACCTGGTTTATAACGTTGTAATATTCCGAAAGCCTTTATCAATATTTAGAAGGAAAATTTATTATCTCGTAATGCCTCGAGTCTGTGGGGGAACATTGATAACACTGAAATCTCGTGCTATGCCAATGGACCCTCTTCGATGATTTAACATCCTTCGACGACTCGCCATTAACATCTATTAGAAACGATAAATGTTCGTGTATTTAAAAAGAGAAAAATCTAAGTCAATATTTGCAACGATGTTGCGGTAATCAGCTTCCGGTCGACAATATATTTTCAGCTTACCAACTTCGCAAGGAAAACAAGATTGTCACGTGTGCACGTTGAAATGGTTACACGATCAACTAAGATAAGCGACATCCGGTCGTCGAAACGGGAAAACATTGGAAAAAACAAGCGTCGAGTTTTAATCGTTGCCTGCTGAATTTTACTAGCCGATTCAGTAGTCTGAGTACGGTTCCGGGTCAGACTGAACATACGAATCGTCTTCTAGCATCTGAATGCTTTGAACGATTATATAAATGCATCCAAGTAAAATAATGACTCAGCCAGCGGATAGTTATCGCTGATTTTTAATTTTTCATCAAAATGTTTCATCCTGATACATTTTTCTGGTTTTATTCGACGAATCGTTAAAAAAAAAGAAGTAAATATAATAAAACTTTCACAATTTATATTTCAGAACAGTGAAGCTTCAGTATTATTTTCAAACGAGAATTCTTATCGTCCTCGAAATAAGATAAAGTTATTTTAAAGTAGAGAAGTGTAATTTTGGACAAGAAATACTACTCGTGGGATCGCCTCGCGACGCGTAGAAAGCGTTCAAAGGTCTCGACGATGTTCCTGATAACGATAATGCGATTTCGATCGCAGACACGAGCTGTGACCCGAGACTCGAGGCGCGATAAGCGAAAGGAAAAGTTTGATCGATGTCGTCAATGAAACGATAAGAATCAACGGCTACGAAGTCGCTCCATTGAGATACTACAGGGTACATTGGTCGATCGTCCGACTGAAAATCACACTGTCTTTGCTTCCCTAGAAAGTTATTACCGACCGTTTCAGAAGATACTAATTTATATTCGCGGTGACGCGATGGCTGACTGATTGTCGAACCTTTTGCGATCGTAACGTGTGCTTATGCAAAACTCTGGCGCAATAAAGGACGGCCATATAATTTAGGAGGGAAGTGTCTTCGAATTTATGCCGACGTTAAGTTCTTCGATTCCTGAGGCAGGCGGAATAGAGACCATAAACTATACAAACACGCTTTGATCGGTTAAATGCCGCGCTGCTGGACAATTCACGTTTCCGATAAATGAGACGTGCAATAATGAGATTCGAGAGTAAATAAATAATACGGCTGGTAACACCGGTACGAAATGTCGCGTACATTTACAACTTGTGCAACGGAAATTCAGGAACGTTTAAAGTTCAACTTGCAGACTGGTGAATGAATGGTATTCTCGTAATTTACGTGTAATTTTGTTATTTTCTGCCAAACGAAAGTTGCAGCCAATGCATGAATTGATGGGAAATAGAATGAGTTACCAAAGTCATTGATGCAAAATATAAGAAGCTTCTATCTATCTAGGAATCACGCGTTATTTAAAGAATCGCTCAATTTGTAAAAGACGTTGCGTTTCAGCTTAATTTCTACTATCTTTCGTTACTTCGATTTATTCATATTTTTAAAAATAGCGTTACCACCCATTGAGATCACCTGGTTTATTGCAAGCACATGCTGACACTCGGAATGAACTCTGTTGACCGCGAAATCGCGCAACTGCACGGTCTTCGCGATTTTATTTATAGCGACGAGATATCACTGGCCGATTATTCGCAAGACACGTTTCAATGTCGGCTACACGTGTCTACGCGCGAGGCATTAACATCCGATAAGACGGTACGATAAAATTCTGAAATCGAAATGTAACGTTAACGCGATAGAAAGACTCGTCGTTGTGCTCTTCGCGAGCGAAAACATTGCAATAAAGTCGAATCGCGAGATAAATTCAGCGCTTACACAAGCCCACGATTGGCTATTCGTCGTTCGTGCGTGGCCAGCAGGAGTTGGCTAAATTTTAATTCCAATTTCGGAGGAACAAAAAGTATCTTCAAAGTGACGATTCCACAACATTTGTAATTCGACGCCATTGCGTTTCGTTTAAATTTTAAAAATCCCACGGCGCTCTGGATTCGCTAGAATGAAACGAAATCACATCAGAAATTGGCAAAATTTTTACTTGGATCAAAATTTTCAACGTCGAGTAAGAAATGAACAACTTTTTATTTGCAATTTTTTAGAATCAAAATTGGAGTTTGCATTGTAGAATGAAATATTTTAATTAAAAATTTCCCTATACGATCATTTTATTCAACGTTTATTCGAATAATAAATATGCATAAAATTTTTGTGTTCGAATGTTTCATTTTTATCCAACGAGTACGACATAAATATTTTTTATTCGTTATTCCAGATCTAAATAAGAATTTTGCCCGCCTCTGATATGGGTCAGCTTTGGAATTCAGAGGTTATTGCACCACACTAGCAACAAGTGTCAGTAAACATCCAACGCGGAAAGACTCTCTCTTCTGCAACCAGAGGTCTCTCTTATCATTGACACAGCTCTTACATTCCCTCCTATCTAATCAATCAGATGCGACACGATGTTATATCGTCTTTCCTGGAAACAGACACGCTTCTTCTAACCTTGTTCAGGAAATGTTTTCACATCGAACCTTGAAATCTGTTTACCGGAGAAGAGACTGTACGAAGATCCTCGCCATTCGTCTCTTCGTCGAATAGCAATTTCATTATTTAACCAAAACGTACAGAAAACTATCGTTACTTCCAAGACTTGCTTTGAAAAAAATCATTTCTTTTTTAACTCGTGAAACTTTTAATTTGATTTATTTATCCACAATATCCTCCATCTCAGGGATAAAAAAAGCGAGTAATTATTTTCCTAGATTAAAATAATATTTAAACGGTGGAAAGTATCGTAACGCATTCGCCTGGCGTTAATTCATATTTATTTTTCTCCCCCATTATCGTGGACAACGAACGGGAATTTAAAGTGCGCGCGATTAACGGCGAAAAATTGTAAGCAAACGCGTAAACAAAATTTTAGCCGAGAGATTATTTCTTATTTACTCAGCCCACGTTTAACGACCGCTTCGTAAATGCAATTAACACGAACGAAGTACCAGAGAAACGTTGTTTATCTTTGATACAAGTACGCGTAATCCTCGTCGAAATACCGTGCTATTATTCGAGACTTCAGGTGAAACGTAACGTGAACTTTTATCTTGAACGGAGCTTAAAAGATTCATTCTTACGCTTGTCATACTATGTTTCTAGTTTTACTTTTAAACGATAAGTATTCGTGTCGTTTTTCTATGCTTCTTCAAATATTTTGCAACCATGTTTAATAAATGTTACATTCGATAATCAAGCTTGCAAAGACTAACTGTCGTTCTTTTCGAGAGTCTACATTGTTGTTCGATCGTGGAAAGGTTTTTGCTACGAAAAAGACACGTATCAAGAAAGTTAATCCACGCGATTGTCAATTACAGTACGCGAAAGTTGATAAATAGATACGGTGTTAATTAAACCTCCGAGGCTACGATATCAGCGAGCTTCGATAATGATTTATCAATCAAATCTCAATATGCTTCAACGATACAATATCACAAGAAATAACGAACGTTTACCGGGCATTAAACTCCGCTTTCTCTTTATTAAACTCTATTCCACGATTCTAATCTTGGGAAATTATTCAAGATCCAGAAATTATTCGATTACCATTAAACCTCTTTAATTCGAGTCCGTGATCCGTGCATAACAGTGTTGCGAAAACTGTCAGTCGTATTATCGTTTCTCTGTTAAAGATAATTTGCATAATTTTCTGTATCTGAGAAACCCAGGAGGATAGCAGGTTGACTTTACCACATGTTTCGAATAAATTAGTTCCTGTTCACGGAGCTACGGAACCTAGAAATGATTAACTATCGTACACTGAACTCGGATTTGAATCGAACTTCCACGACAATTAAATAAATTACACGATCCCGCGAGCACAGCGCTGTAACATTAGAATAAATTAACGAAGCTGAGAAAGCAAAGTACGATTCGACAGTCTTCTATTCGTCGAATGTTTGCCCATTTGTCGAAAGATTCGATAACGCTCGAATCTTCTGTCTTTCTCGCTGTCTGACGACATAAACCACCGTGCCAAACATACGCCCACGAATCCACATCGTTTCCGTGTAATTAAACTCGATTACCTCCCCCGCGTGTTCTGTAATCCACGCGGAACACGTGGCTGCAAGGGTCCAGTTAAAGGGATTAAAAGGCATTCGTTGTTTGCTAAATAAAAGGGCGAAAAGAGGGGGCGAACCAATATGCACCACTTTAAATTGGAATCCCAGAACTTCGAGGTTTAACGTTTACATTTCCAGTGAATTGTAAATAGGTAGTTGGAAGCTAATCGGTGCAAAGTCTACTAATACCTACGTTCTTTTTTTTATAAATTCAAATACAATATAAACTGGATCGAGTATTATCTAAATGTACTTTCGAGAAAATAAGAACCGATTTGAATGTAATCACGAATCCCGAGGGGCTGAATTGTAAAAAGGTGTACGAATCGAAGCAGACGAGCGACAGATTATCGTATCATGTTTATTCGAGCAATATTAACGTTCAACCGTGAATTAATCCAGCATCTATTTATTGCCTTAGGCTGCCCTCCGATAACCAATTGGCCGGAAATAAGGTATCTCCTCAATATAACAGTTGTTTTCAAGTAATTGTCTTACACATGAATTTCGCCTCGAAGGCGTCGTTTAATTAACGAACACAGCGGCGAACCTTTTCGCCCTTATCGGGCTGGGTTACGATAGTTTATTTGCGATTAGGCGGCGCGAAGGAATTGTCGTATCTGGGGCCATTTTTTTACAAGTTGAACAAACTCCGTATTCCTATTTTTAACGAGTACAATAACGAAATTGTCGAACTATTATCGTCGACAATTAATAGCCGGCAGGAAATCGCGAATGCAAAGCTCAGGCTAAGCATATTTTTTTCCACAGCACTTACGTCCACGGGCCTCAATGTCGCGGCATTATCGCCGAGGAAAATGTTCATTAATTAATACGATGCACTTTAGCAATTAATTATTCGATATATCTTCGTCGTAACTCGTGTAACTGTCGATTAAAAGCCAATTATGTTGTTAACTGTAAAACGCGATTTTGCTTTTAAATCGTGCGTGGAACTACGATTACAGTAATCAGGTTGGCAAGAAATAATTAAAATTTTCACTCTGCAAACGGCACGTGTGTCGCGTTATACGTTTAAAACTCAAACGAGTATCGAAGATGAAAGAAAGAATTTTTTAAATCAGATTTGATTTATTATTAAGTTGAATATAAAGGAGAAAACAATGATTTCCGATAGTGTTGAACTGCCAACGATCTATATATTTTTCAAAATCGACGAAATAACTTTCAATTTTATATTTATAAATTCCTATCCGCGAGTCTCTGAGTCATTAAGTCGCCTGTTGCTTATTTAATTTTACTATCAGTCAAATGTGACGTCCATTCGTGACGAAACGGTCTTATCGCGAGCATTATTTCATAGATAATCATTAGACGTACGGCGAGTCGTTAAAATTCGAGCATACGAGGTTGGGTCAACTTCAAAGTGCGATCCACACATCCGGTGTAACGCAATACGAACAAAATTTCGTAATTGAACTTTAAATTAGAACAATATTATTGAAGAACGTTTTGTGTGACGAATCTTTCCAAACTATTACATATCGAACGATACTTTTACGCTTAAGTTTAGAAATTTTTGCCCAGGTAAACACAGGGATAAAATGGTGTCGAAGAGTAAGTGATAGTTTCGCGGGACAAGGTATCGTAGCGCCATTCGTCCAAAAAACACCGTTTCTATCTGAACGCTGACAAATATTTTTCATGCGTCCCGGCAGAAACGACGGCAAACACCGTTTCGATTAAGCGTTGTCATTTTGTTGTTTGCCAGCGCGAGCCATTGGAAATTTCGCGATAAACGCGCCACCGATCCTGATTGCTCGCTTCTCGAACTCTGATCGCGCGAATTACGGACGCGACGGGTCACGGTGTGTACCAGCGTTGCGAAATATTTGCTCGTAAAACAAATTGATTCCTCGGAAACAGATTTTACGATCGCGTTTTCTTGTTTCCTACTTTTTTTTCTCTCCCATTCTTTACGCATCTCGTTATTGTACCGAGCGCACGATGCATACCGGTGCACTTCCTGCTCCTTGTTTGTTCGTCGACGTTGGTTGGCTATCGAGTTCTGTGTTTAAAAATTTGAGAACGCTCAATTTGTTTTCGAAAAAGAAGCAGAATCGCGAAGGTGGTGATTCCGCGCGAAGAAATAATTCGATAATACGAATAACAGTACACAGGTACGCGTTAACTAAATTAAGAAACAGATAAAGTTTACAACGTGTTTACGAAGCCACCTTTCCTCGTACGTATTGTGCAACGTGTTCCAAAGGCACATAAATATTTTCACGCCGTTTTCGAGCGCTAAATCACCGACGAGAAATTGTACAAAGTATAAGATAATTATTTAGCGTGTGTCATAAACTAAACAAACTTGATCGAATTAAAATATACCGACAAGACACCGACAAGGACGTTGACTAGCTGCTCCAGCTTTTACTCGTGTACTCTAAAGCCTACCAAATCTTGGTCGAGTCTAAAGCAAGGTTTGCTGGGTCAACCTAACCAGTTCACCAAGGGAAACCTGAATGAAACGCCAATTAATTTTTGTGACTCGAAGTTCCAAATCCGGAACGAATTATGTAATTTCTACGAGGCTCGATTGTGCTACCCTGCGGTACATCCAAATCGCGACAATTAAAAATAACTGCAAGAATAAGCGTTTGCGTAACAACCTTCGACAAGTTTGATTCGCGAACGAATAAAAAGATTTCAATTCGTACGCGAATTTGTTTGGACCGAAATATGTGCTCGTTACTCGCGAATAGAATCGCTTCCGCGAGGATAAACTCTGTAAAATTTGTATCGACATCGATCCCTTTTGATCACGATTCGTTCGCAGGAGCGAAAACACGATCGCGGAAATTTTTTCCCGGTGAAACCTGACCCGATCGATTCGAATCGAGCGCCGACAGGCACTACTCGCTCGAGCTATTTGGTATCGACGGAGGCGATTGAGCGGTTAAGTCGAAAATCGCGTCGTTATCGCGAACCATTTCGAGATTCGGTCCAAATACAGCCGTAGCCGAGCACAGAGTGCATTGCCAGCGCACGCCCGTTCGACAAATTGATCACTGAACGGAATAACTTTGCTTGTCTCCGCTCGCTTACGCAACGTTATCCACATGCGCTCGGTGAACCGATAAGTCGACACACGCAACGACATTTTTTTTTTTTTCTTCATTTCTTTTTGATTCGACAACCTACCCGAGGTTCAGGAGCAAAAGAAATCGCTGAATCCTGCAAACTGGCTTCCCCGCGACGTTTATCTGGAACGAATGCTTGAAATTCCCCCTCAGACGATCTGATCAGCAACAAGAACGTTCTCTGACGCAAATATTTCGGTGTTTGATCCTCGATACATTAAATATAGGGCTTATCTATATTTTGCATTCGTTTTTTGGTTGGTAGAGTCACTGGTCCTTATTTCTTTCAAAATAAATAAGGTGTGAGCAATTCATGTTATTCAATACGAAGGATCGTCCACGTTGGGAGCCATTTACATCATGGTTTCTAAGCACAATGTACGATGTTTGCATTCCCATGTAGCTTCGGTATGCGATTCGGTGGATTGTTCCGATCATGGACGATGAGAAATGGATTATCCAATAAATGGAGACGAAAAAGGTCGCGGCTATGCGTGTGGGATAATTGGGAGGGAATAATGTATCATGAGCTTCTACAATCTAATTAAACCATTAATTCCGGTAAGTGTTGTTCCCAATTGGAGCAATTGAAGACAAATGCCCAGGAAAAACAGGCAGTACTAGCCAACAGAAAAGGAGTAATCGTCCATCGAGACGACGCGAGACCTTTGCCAAAAATTAAGGGAATTGGAATGCTTTATATTGCACCCTCGGATCCCTGCAAACCTCGATGGTAAAAATTTTGACTCTTTAAAGGCCTGGTGAATGCAAAGTTAAATTTCAGAAAAATCCCACTTCGATCTTTATGCACATTTGGGGAGCTTCTATATACAAAAATTATAATTAAAATAAATACACGATCGTTTAACGCAGGTCTTAGTGTAGCGTGAAATGTTTTTGGGCGCATTTGCGAAGTTAAATTGCAGAAAGATCCATGGAGAATCCTATTTACTGATTCCACTTTGGTCTTAATACACGTTTGGGGATACAGCGTGGAAAGGTCAAGAATGAAAATTCTGCGCGATTGTTGGACGCAATTTCCAAACGGCGTTACGTCACACGATTCGCAGACCGTATAGAAACGGTCAATCTGGAAAATTCGTCGTTCGGGTCGCCGTGGGCGTGTAAATCGGTTCGCCACACGCGAGCGCGTCGCGTTCTATTGCGTGCAGCGTGTTCACGTGCAGTGCCGCGCGTACTCAAACGCGTACATACGCTAACCGTAGAAAGGCAAGGCCTTGATATTTCGTATAATATGCTTTGAGAATTATCTCCTGGGATTGGTGCAGGCCTGGTTTCAACTGTCTCCCTCTCTCTCTGTTTCTCTCGCCGCGGTGGACAGATCCAGAGGCCTGTCGGGCAAAAGTATCACAATACTTAGGCGGCACCTTTTCTCCCGTGGTCGTTGAGGGCCACCCGTGAAACCGGAGGAAACGCGCAAACGTGAAAAAAAAGAAAAGACACGAAGCTCTAATGAATAAAAAATGAACGAAGAATCTCGAGGTAGCTTGACGGGATTAATTGCTTCCTCGACGTGGGCAAATTGATAGGGACGGATTAATAAAATCGCTGGAAATTAATGAGGGAACGTCGATAGGGAATTTGCAAAAGAATCTTCGATCTTGTTTTCCGAGGGTACTCGAGGAAGCTTTTCTTCGTCGAGTCGATGGAAAGCACGGGGCACTCAGCCCTTGCAATATCAAGCATTTCTCTGTTACACGGACTATCGAGTGGAGATAGCCATTAAATAAAAACCTATAATGTCAAGCACGTTCGTTTATTTTGAAGATTAAAGGATTTTTCGAACTTCTGAGCAGCAGTGAAAAGTTAAATATTTCGACATAAAATTGTACACGTTGTGTACATCCGCATAGATTTTACATATAAGTGCATACAATCTATATATAAATTTATGCTATATTATGCATATATTTCACATGCTTTTCGTTTTAATGTGGGACATACGTTTTGTGTATCTTTTCCTTTATTTTGCATATATTTGCATACGTTCTACGCAGGTTCTCCATATTCCTATATTCCATACATGCTTTAACATCGGCAATCTACTGATTATACGCAGCTATTTACAATCAACGTCTAAGCTATCTCATGAACGTCATCCCCGAAGCCCTGTCACCTGGCTACCTTTATCGCTGAACCTAAATCCTCGAAATTTTTACTCGTTGTACAACCTACGGTGCACGTTGTACAGTAAAATCGATAGATAACGTTGACATCCTCCATTACTAAAGAAAATTGAAAACGTATGCTCGAACGTCACAACAGGATAAGACGTTTAGAACTTTGTATTAAACGCTTAACTAATTGCTTTAAGCACTCTTTAAACAACCTATCTTTCAAGTCTCCGAACAGTTTCTAAATTTTATGCAGTGTAAATGCGATAACATTTTTTATCTATATTACGACACGAGAGAATACAAAATTTTATAGAATAGAATCAATATCTTTCATTTTGACTATTTGGTAAATAGAAAAAAATCCTTTTAAAAAACCACCGAATATTATCTAAAAAAAGAAAATACACCACGCAGGTCGAAAGGGCGAGGTTCAGCGAATATTTTACAACCTAGTCCAGCTTAATGCTACAGTTTCGATAAAAACAACACGTGTACCAACACCTTTGAACGTCAGTGCACGCTCTAAAACGGATGCAACTTGCTCGCAAGATTAAATGAAACAAACGTTTACATAAATCTCCATTACTAATTTTGCATACCGAGTTCACCTATGACGTTGCTCCCACGCATTAGGAAACACCCTGTGTAAGTATAACGATATTATACGAGCCAGAACATTTTCATATCGCGTTCACCCGCGTGGTACAGTTCTATCTGTATGGAAATGAAACAACGCAAGATTGGCGAAACGATTTGCAGAGCTCTCGCTCGTTCCCCATTCGACGAAACTTTTTAGCCTTTCCGAATTGTTTCGAGCACTACGATCGGCGTGCGTCGAAAAAACCGTGCGAAATAAAACGATCACGAGCATCCTGAGCTTTCGTGCGACTAAAAATTACGTACGTATCTCCGTGCGAAAAGCTTTCGATCGATCCGAGCGTCGAAAGAGGGGAGACGAAATTAAACATTAAACGCGTCGAAACATAAATCGTGATTACACGTCGGTGGAATGCAAATGCTCAAGGAACGCCGTTCGATAAATAATTCTCGAACGATTACAAGTAGAGAGGCGGATTTTTCATTGAGTACCGCTGCGCCGACACCGGCGCTGATTACCATCCGTGCAAGATAAACAGGTGGATCGGAAAATCCATGGAATAATTACGACGAGCAACAGGCTGGAAATGTCAAGCTTATCGATTCGACGTAATTAATAGATTCACCGCAATCGGTCACCGTTTATCGCGAGCTCGTCGATATTCGGAGTGAAACATTTACAGGAGGCGCTCCGTTCCCTCGTTGTCTCTATTTTCTGTGTCAATTTCCCCGCGTCGCACATTATTGTCTTTGCGTTAGCAAAATAATTACTTTTCCTCCGACGACGTTCGCCAAGAGAGAGAAAACCGACGTTACAACGACGAAACGCGTTTGCGTAACGTCCTCGTCCGAATTCAATTACCGGGAAACGAATAAAATTACGATTACTTTTACACGCGATTTTAAACATAAAAACAGGATTTCTATTCTCAAATTCAGGGAACATCGCGTGGTAAATAAAATCGATATATCGTTTCTTCTGTGCGTTTATTCGAGCGTCGCGATATCATTTTCTATAAAATATTAATAAGTAATTTGCATCTTTGCTCTATATGTGAGGTACATTTTATAAATCAGAAATGATCGACCGAAGGTCTTTAATTGTACATATTTCGAACTTAAAATGGATACTAGAATTTTTTAATTAGTACGACGATCTTTGAAATGATCGTTTTCATGATATCACGTTTGAAAACTGATAATAACTTACATACAGTGCATTGTTTAAATGCACTTTCTCTCGTGTATCTCGTTATTGAGCCATTAGTAGATGAAGCCCCTCTAGCCTTTTCAATTTTTATTTATGAACACGGAAAGCTCGATCTTTTTTATTGCGTGCAGACTATTCCACTTAATAATTTAGGTTAACCCTATGCTATACAATAACGAGCTTGACTCTACATCAAGCCTCACATATTAAAATCAACACATTTTCGTGAAAACTGTTGTTCGTTGATCCACAAAAACAGCGTAATAAATCGATGTTATGCGTTGCAAAAATTCGTAAATATAGTTAAATATATAATAAATACATCCACAAACCCCGGAATTAATCGCTCTTTAATAGCCCGCAAAAAAAAATCATAAATATGTATTTTTCTTGGCTACAAAGTAGAATGGCCCCTTAACCCCTTAACGCTCATATTTTTCCAAGAATGATCAGTTTTCTGTATCGAACTTGTTTCTAAGCTACATAAAAATGCAGTTTTTGTTAATTACAATGTTGTATCTAACGTATAATTTGAAGGAAAACAAATATCGTTATCCCTTAAACCGTTAAACTAAACAAATATCGTTTTTCAAAGCACTCAGACTCGGGCATGAGCGTTAAGGGGTTAAATAGAGTCTCCTATCGTAGAAAAATGGAGTACATTAATTTGAGGTTGAGTTTCAGGGCAAGATCAAAGGGATGCTACCTTGTTCGACGAGTGTCTCGTGTCTTGGACGTTTGGGGCGCCGATCGACGGAGCCAAAGTTAAAAAAGAATCGCTCAGGTTAGCGCAAACCCTCTTTTTTCGTTCCCCGTCGGTTTTGTCCGTCGCTCAGCCCCGTGGCGTTGCCTATTTCAAAACCCGTCGCGCAAAAAAATCGTCTGCGATTAGCCAACCCGATCCGCACGGCCTTTCACGAGTCGGTACACGCCACGGCGAGAGTGATGAATCCAGCAGCTTGGAAATTGGCCGGGAGAGTCTCGATCGGTTCCAGCCGTCGACCGCGTTACACATTCTCGCGTCCACCTTACAACGTGGATTCGCGGTACCGTGAATTCGATATATCGTGCATTATCTTCGACGCTGAGATTAGCGTGTGACGATTACGTAAACGCGGAGAAGAAAACGTTGCGTGCTCGCGGCTCGTTACTTTCTTGCGAGCACTTTTACGCGATTCTCGCGACACCGTCGTCCAGGCTCCGAGGATGATTGGAGCTTCGATGAAAGGGACGCGGAATTTCTGCATGGTATTTCGCCGTCGAGCCTCCAGGCGTAACGATCGTTCGATGCTTTCCCATTCCCGGTCGACGAGAATCAGAGTTCGAGCGAATTTCGTTCCCCCGACCGGCCAATCGAAATTCCGGATTCGATCGTAAACAAGCTTTTAAAAAAACCGCCAACTATCGTACATGGATCTTTGGCTGAGTCCCTCGTGTTTTCTATTAACGTTTGGAAGCACTTTCCCACAGAGTTTCGAAGACGAATGTGTTTCGAAAAAATTAGACGGAGAATGTAAAGAATCCAGCGTTGGAAAACAGCATAATTGAGATTGAGGAAGCCCCGTTACGCCAGGCGCAAACGGCCTCGGGCATTTTGAGTCATATTTTACGCAAAAGAGCTGGTGCAGCGAAGAACGGCGTACAGTGTGTCGCGCAAAGTGCAGGACTGTCGATCGAGGCAATTCTGAGTGTGAAAGTAAACGGAGAATGGGGAATAAAATTGTTTAATTTTTAGAAAATCGATTTTAAAAATATACCAAGTTTACGTGGACTTGAGCACGCATCGCACAAGCCCAAGTTATTATCTATATCTTTCATAAATACTTATTTTCAAAAATTGTATCACATTTTTATGTAGAATTATCTCACTCGACTACGCTCTGCGAGACACCCTGTATACACTGTCAAAGAAACATTGTAATCAATCATGACTGTCGTGATTCCTGATACCATTCTAAAAGAAAGTAACCGTAAAATACGAACATTATGAAAGAGTACAATAATAAAGTGATACACAAATTTCCTGAAAGATCTTCAAACCCTTCACCGAAAAAACATTCTGCAAAAAACGTGAACGTTTCCTACTTCCTATGTTACAAAGTCTCGTGATCTAAGCGAGCGTAAATCAAAAGTGGTGCATTCTACTTCCAACACTGTTAACTGCAATTAAAGGGAAATAGAAATCTACAATTTAACACCGAATTGATCCAATATCAAGCACTCGCGGTTTTTGATAATCTTAAACTTTTAATCATTCCGTAACTTGTAGATTCGACTGACCTTTGTTATACTGGCCGAGATTAAACGAGTTTCAATTGAAAGCGATAAACTCCCGATAAGGCGATTATTATTAAATTCGCGGTGGACTATACGCGATTGATCGATCCATTCAATTCGTTTCTCATTAATTTCTGCTCGTATTTCATCGTTTCTATCACTGATATTGAAATATTAAAAGCTTAAATCCTTGTTACGCTCTATTAAAAACTTACTTTATTATATGAAAATGATTTCGTTTCATGTTTATCCTCCCATTCTTGCTCAAACACCGAATTTCTTCGCTCATTACAATATTAATACGTGTTCGTCATAAATCGCGTTCGATCGCAACGCATTATGCAAATTGTACACGAGTTTACACGTCGATGAAACGTTCGACAAAATTCCGCTGCAGAATAATCATTTATCTGTGTTAACGTCTTCGCGCGAATTAAACCTCGATTATTTAGAAAACTGTTGAGCGATGAAAGTAATACTGCCCGACCAACGAGATTACTTTTCGTATCAAGCGCTGTACAACAATCAGAGCCTATCTACTACTGTCAGGAAGATTTTATCGTCGTAAAAAGGAAAAAAAAAAAATTTATTATCTCCCTCAAGTAACACGATGATGAATGAAAAACTGACAAGAATTTATGTGAAAGACTCCGCGTGAAATGTATAATTAATTTTCATGTTCGGAGGAAAAGAACAGTACTAGCCACGGCGATGATAATACATGATTTACGACAGACGCTATAATACCTGTGATTCTCCTTCAAATATAAAACTTCAACTTCCTGACTCCTTTCAACTCTTACGAGACTCGCGATCCAATCACTTTTTGCTCAAGACTGAATTTAATTCTCAAAGGATCGACAATTATGACTGACGTTCCGCAGCATTTACAACACTGGTTTTTGCAAACGCGATAAACTACTCTGTTACGCCGCGGATCAAACATCTATCAAGAGTTAAAAATCGTTTACTGTTAATTAAAATATCTATTTCGTCGCGATTTCTTGCTTCCTGAATTTTTTCTCCAATTTCTTCATCCATCGATCAGTGAACGTATGTTTTTATATGATGAATCAATTTTATAAGTATCGTCGACAGCCGAGATAATCAAGAAAATCGAGATTGAAAGTACGTAGAATCACTTGCTCAATTTGTATGTACGATAAATGTGACTAGTGCGTTCGAGTCGTCGACAGTAGGCTTGCGTATCTCACCTCGAGATAGCATAAATAAGTTAAAACAGAAAAGACCTAAAGCATGAGTTAATGCTAAATGACAAATTCTATGGCACCGTTGATTGCATCGACCGCAGAAGAGGGTCACGATCGTTACCAGGAAATATTACGTCCATGACTCTAGACTAATTGGGATCCTAAATTTTTGACGAGTCAACCTGGCCTGGTATGGCAAGTTGGCATTATGGAACGCGTGAATCGTTGGCAAGACTCTGATCCACAAATAGAAACACACCGGCAATAATACTTTGCAAAAACCAAAGACCTCCGTTATTCTTATATAACAATATCCATCGATCGAGAAAAAAGAGGAACTCGAAGGAAAACAAAAAACAACCGTACGACGCGATTTACGATCCAACTTTATCCTGAAATTTGAAAAACTGCATCGAATAAAATTGCTATGTTTCCAATACGTATCAAAAGATAACAAAGGGATATTAGATTCTTGCATCGGATGTTAAAACACGTGAAATCGAAACGATTCCGTAAATTACGTCTCTAAGCTACCCTTAATCGTTGGTTAAGAATACTCGGCGACCTTCCCCTTCCAGCATTCTTCAAGGCCACCGAAATCAACCAGATCGTTCCTATCGTAAATAATTACCATAAATTGATTGGTGGAACGCTATAAAAATACTTGCAGTCAGCAGGATCTTACACGAGATCCTCGGATATCTTGATTTCGAATTAGTTATCCTAGCTCGGCTCGCCACTAGCATTATTCGATCTTGATAAACGAACGTTGATGAATATTCAATACTAATTTTTTATCGAATTCCATTGAATACTAATTGTATCGTTATTCCTGCCACGACGGTGTATTAGGCGCTAAAATCATCCGAGATGCTCAGGTTTAACAAAAACATCCTGTACAGAAATAGAGATAAACGCTGCGGGGAAAAAGAACGAAGTCTGTAAAGAAACGTTTCCAACAGGTGTATTGAAATTGTAATTAATGTGTAGAAAGATCGCCGTGTGCGCAGTTGTAAATTGAAAGCAAAGGTGCTTTGTTTGCACCTGTGCCATCGTACCTACGCAGTATCGATTGTTCGGACGCGTAGTCGGATCACAGTCAGTTCTTAGAGATTCAAGAAATAAGAAAATGCACGAATATGTAACGAACTATATTTTTTAGATTTTCGAGCGATATTAAATTGGTAAAATTAAATATAATCAATATACCGGAAACGATCGACTAAATCGTCAGTCTGGTTTATTAGGTAATTGGATTTGTTTTTTCTGTATTATTCAAAAAGCTATAGACCTTAAATTTCCGTAAAAAATTACCTTGAAAAAATAGTGCTGGCATTACACGTGCCAAGAGAAGAGTCTCTTTTCATAGAACTCTAAATAACAAAGATATTCAAGTGTTCCCACTTAAATTCCCCACTCCGTCGAATATGAAACATATCAGAAATAGATAGTCGAATATAGAAAACGTGTAAAAGGAAATTTCTACCGTCAACAAATAATAGTTTTATTCAATACGATTTGAGATAAACGCTGAAAGAAGCCTTTGATTTTGAGAATCTGTCTAAGTAATCGAGGTCATTGCTTACGATAAATAATATCTTGAGCATTTCTTTCACGTTTTTGGCCCACCGTGCGCGCATCTCCGACTCGAACGACGGAACGACGAATTTTTTTTATCTCGGCCTTGGCTGGTCTCGTTCACCAGAATAGACCCGCGCTAATTTATTTCCCGAACACCGATTCGCAAAAGTGGTTATCGACGCGAATTTCCTGCGTGACATTCGAAAACATTCGATCCGTGCAGCCAATACTTAAACAAAATAGCACGTGGCATATATTATCGCGAACAGTGACGTTAATGACTGTCGTTATACATTACAAATTACGCGCGGCAAAAACAAAAAAACAAGGTGTACATCGTTCGAGGTACCACTGTCTCGAACACACGCCGAGAAATAGCGATTATTGTTTCCTGTTAGTCTTTTCGAGCGCCGAACGAAGGAGTGAATTTGTCAATTCTGTTGAAGAAAAGATCTAAAATAAAATAAGGAGATTCTTCGACGCCTTTAAACACTTCTGTAAATGGCGTAATGTAAATTATACTTTTGTTCTCCATTGATCGAAACACCCGTGCGTACACGCGATAGTTCCTTGTTGCAACATTGCTTCCGTGCAACGAGATAAATAATACTTTCCCGCGGCGTTACGAAAAAGCAAAACCGCACAACGATGTCGACGCTTCGAACGTTAAAAAATCACGGCGATGTAATTAATATCCAGCGCTTTCACTCGGTTACTATTTACTGTACAAGACGCGCTTCCAGGATATCGAATGACCGGCTGAAATGTGTTTCACTGGGTAAGTAAACCAATTATTATCTAATTCGCGTGGAATTCACTTGCCCCGTAACCCCTCGGCCAGCCACAAGCGTTTCCGTCGATTTGTTTTCAAGTGGAAATTAATGGCCATAAAAAGGCACATGAACTCTCAATCCTTACGAAACAGTTTTTGTCTGAATTTGCACTTGTACTCGTGCAAAAAATAAACGGTTATTGCCTATTTTCGTTAATAAGCGATCCATGGAAGCTAATTGTGTGCACAAATTATACGTTAGCACTCTCTTCCGACAAAAAGCGTATATCTTAATTTCCCTCGCACGAGATATCTTCATATATCACTCTTTCCTCTTAAGTATCGCGTTTTAATATTGTTAATATAAATTTCGAAATTATTCACGTGAACGTTCGTTTATACGCTCGACAGAAACACAGCTTTATTTTATAGCTATATACCTTCTTGCGATTATAAATTTCAACATTCGCACGAGCTATCGTTACTTTTAATGTTACGTAATACGTTAAAGACCCGCTTGAGAATGCAAGGATGCAAATTTCGAGCGAGATAATTTGCTCCTCGCCTAATTTATCCGTAAAAACCGGAAAGAAACGCGAACAAATTAATTTCTACCCCGGTATTCCGCAGAAAGAATTCATAATTCGATATACATACGTTTCCTGCTTTAACGCTGTGCACCGTATTTTATTATCATCAATTTCGTCGCTCGTTATTATTATTCTGGCTATTTCTGCTATTTCTGAATAATTCCACGCAAATTTCCTTAACCGTTCGTACAAGTCGATACAGTCTACCCTGTGTTCTAGTTACAACGGCGCGGAGTCTCTCCCGCGGGATCAATGGGTCATTGCCCTGCGTCTACAGCATCTGAACCGTCCAACAGGGATAGCCGCCATGGCAAGTGTTACTCGACCCTTTCCCGTTATAAATAATAACACTTTCCTTCCATGAAAAACCGTTTCTTCCTCTCGAACAAATTATCTTTTTCTTTACTAATCGATCGCAGGACCGTACCATACATTTATTCATATATTTACCAACCCCTCGACAGTCAAATTTAGCTATACAAAAAAAATATTGATGTTTCGACGTTTGATAAACATAAACTATGATATCTTCCTCTCTTTTCTGCGTATTCAAAACAAACGACGGGGATATTAATCGTGGAAAGTGTTGCTCGACCCTTCCGCTATAAATAATAAAACTTTTCTCACGTAAGAAATCGTTCTTTCCTCGCGGCGGCCGATAGCATCGCGATGTATCACGAAATATGAGAATATTTTTCTTGCCTTGCACACCTCGATTAACACCGCGTTTTCTAATTTACGTGTCACGGTGATGTGGCAATCTCGACCCGCACAGAGAACACACAACCAGAACAATACGAGCTCCGCTTCAAACTGCCGAGCTACAACCTATTTTACGCGGAACTGTCTTGCTAGCTTCAAATATTTATTCTACCAGGAATTAATGCGTCGTACAAGATCTACATTTTACTAAAATAAAATCTTTTTCGACCATATTGGCGTTCCTCGAATGCAATATAGCACGTTAATTACTATCAAAGCGATAAAGTATCCTATAAAATACAAATGTAATAGCGAAACTAACTAACCAAACGAAACAGCTACACGTCATAAAAATATAATAAAAATCCTGATCGCGATCTGAGATCCCGTCGTTTAGGAAAACGATAAAATTACACCTCGTTGTTCTAAACGAAGTTACGAGGGTTATTATTATACGCAAGTTATAAAAGATACGAGCAATTCAAACTACGTCTGGCGTGAATTATTCATACTTTTCTAAATTACGAGGATCTGATATGATGATCGTTCCGTATTACTGATATTACTGATGAATGAAGACGTTTATATTTTCACGCTCATAGAAAAAGCATATACAATTACTTATCCATTACTGTTGATGTCGTTTTGTATTCTCTAATACACATAATTTCATTGCTTTAAAATTGTATTATTTGCTCGAAGAAACCACAAAAGGATAAATGTGGATCTCGTTTCCAACTTTCAAAAACTACTGCCAATTGATGTTTAATAAGTCGATAAAATAATGTATAATTCCTCCATCCTGTTACTCCCGGATCCCAGGATCGAGCATCTTTCTTACCAAGGAAAAAACATTGTTCGATGGCGGATAATCGAAAAAAGGGAGGAACGATCGTCCCTGGGGCCCGGTTGTTCCGAGAAGCAACGTTTCTGTTGCTTCGTAACAAAAAGGACGAACCCAGTGGGCCGTTCTGCATATTCTGCATGCTCTGCATCGACTCTTCTTTGCCACGCTCTTCGACCAGACGAGAGAAATTTATCGCGGCCTTCGTGGCGAGATACACCGCCGATCGGAGCTGAGCTATGTACACGAGATCCCGGTGGCTTCGACGTCGCGGAGATTGGAAAAACTTTCCCTGCACGGCTTAAGCACCGTCTCTGACAATACGGAAGAAGGCAATTTACGAGAGGATTCCGTTCGGCGCACCGTGCGCTGCAACGCGAGGAATGCGAACGCCAGAAAGAATCACCTATCCAGCAATATCACCGGTAATCTAACGATATTTCATTCCACATACTCTCTTGCATTCTCGCGATTCTAATTATGAGTCTCTTTCGACGTATTTATACCATCTACAATGGTATTGCTATTTATACAGGGCGATTTTACAAACTGATACAAGCTAGCGCTCTTTCCACAAGGAAGGTGTTAAGAAAAGAGAAATATTTATTTCTCGAGCTGGTGAAACCATGGACGAAGGATCAGAAGCATCGATATCGAGTGAATCGTCGAGAACTTAATAATGGAGGCACCAAGATGACACAAGTGCCAACTCTTCTTTATGAAATTATACTGTTTTAATATATGGTTTACGTCGTCCATGTACAATTTGTCCTAAAGAAAATAGCGATAAAATTCTCTCCGCGTATCTTTTGGAAGACCCTGTATTAGGTTGACAATGGAACTATCGTGGGTCTTCCTTCCTCATTTAATTTGCAAACGACCACGTAATTATTTTTAAACTTCCACTTTCGAGCAGGGAACCGGATTCCCGCGTATATCTGAACGTTTGTAAACCTATGCGAAATGTCGCGCGCGTAGATAACAGCGGTAAATTTGAATGTTAGATACGTCGTTTCCGACAGAATAAAAAATGCAATGACCGATTAATGAGGTTATCGCGCTACCTGAGCGATAAATTCAAGACGTGATTCGTGACACGTAAACCGCCGAGCAATTATGTAACGCGATATTGTTAACGATCGGAAGAAGTCGTTCTGTCCTCGCTCGTGAAACGAGATTGAATTCTTTGGACGATAATCGAACGTTGATTAACGGTCCGATCATAATGTCGCAAAGAGAAAAAAAGAAACAGGTAATTTAACCAAATAGTTGGTTAAATTTGATAAAGAAACAAGAACGTTAAAGATGTTTTAAATCAACACCTTCGCTAGGAAAATACGGGATGACATGAAACAAAGATTTACTTATCCCTAATACGATAAAGTAAAGCCATCATTGATTTATGTTTCGTAAATAAATTTAACGATCACGTGTCAATGAATAAACGATTGCACGTGGAGCCGAAATTGACGTTTTATATCAAGGATTTAGCAAACATTAAGATATTTTAATAGTGATTAACATTCAATGTTCTTGCGTACTTCCTCGCGTTCAATTATCGTTAAATTTTAAGACTAATTAACACTCGATGTACCTTGTATATTTAATGCAACAGGCGAAAGGCTAATGTTGCTTTTAAAACTTACAAAATATCGTCGAGAGATTGCGCCACTTTGGAGTACGGAGAAACCAGTGAAATTAAGAGAATAGGCATTCTTTCATAATTTCTCGAAAACAGGGCTTTCCCCATCTTCGATACTTCGCGTATCGATTAGTTGCACAGCAACAGATAATAAATCATGAGGAAGAGTGGGCAAAACATTGGAAGACTTGTATAATAGCATTCTCAAGAAAATAATTGTATTTTTAGCTAAGAATGTTCGTATTAAAAAAAAGATATAAGAATTTATTGCTCTTTTTATTCGTGTGTGCTTTATCGACGTACGGACCTTAAAATTCTGACCTTTAACCCAATTTATCTCGACTATAAGTGGCTAGTTACGCACAGAAGGGCACTTCTCGAGAAACTCGTCGAAATCTACTTTCAAGTCAGCAGTTCCCGAACTTTGTATAGAAAACCCCATTTTAAAGAAGCTAAACAGACAAAAATTTTCGTTACATACATTTTAATCGATCGAAAATTAAATTCTTCCTGCTGATATCGATTTAATTTTTGTCTCATTGAATGTACAAGATTATTTAAAGAAAGTCCCTGACCAAATTATATGCTTGCAAAACGATTGTACTAATAAATAGATTATATCTGCTATAATGTGTATTGCAACTAATGCGATATGAAACAAAATATTACGAGAATCAAAGTAACTTGTTACACGAGAAGATGGCATACTTGACCCCATTTAAACATTCTAAGCGCATGCATGCATATACGTAAGACTAATTTCACGTTTATTTTAAATTGAATAATTTTTTTATTTTAGTAAAAGTATACAAAAATTGATTCATATTCTTCGTTTGTAACAAAATACAACTTTGTTTGCCATGTACCTTGCATAGTTTTTTTAAAAAAAATTCTTAAAATTCATTTTTTCTTTAAAAAGCGGGTTCCATCAGTTGAGAAATGGAGAGAATATGAAACTGAGAATGAAGGAGATAAGTTCTAAGGTTTAACGTGCCAAGGATGAAGCGGAAGGATCTCCGCCCCTAAGTTTAGGGCGAGTTCGAGGTCCCAAAAGTCGCGCGAACCCCAATCGAACCGATGCTTCTTCATTACCAAGTGGCACCACTTCCATCGACGTCTACAAATATCCTGACCTTAACTAGCTCTGCTCCGCGGGGTCTGTCTTCGTGCGTTTGACCGCAACTGATTCTATTTCTGCCTATGACCGCAAGTGGCATCGCGCACGACCCAAGCGACACTAATTCCATCTGGAACGACAGAAGTCAGGATCGCGGCTCGCGATGCTCGTTACGTCGCCGATTTCAACCGTCCCGACGCTAACTAGTCCGAGATAACAAAAAAAAAAGTTACTACCGACATTGCCTCGGGGATCTGAAAATGTTACGCAACGAGATTCGTAAATAGGAACCGTCCGATTCACGCTCAATCTTTCTAGAAATTCCATCTTCCTTCAACGACTTTCAATCTTTCAAATCGATCCTGGCCCTTTTGAAAATGTATATCCTTCTTAAAATAGAAGAATTTGAAATTGTTATTACTGAGTAAGTAGCAAAAGGAGGAATATCCAGTATATGATCAAAATTAGTGTCTCGATTCAAGACCCGCGAAACGTACTATTTGCAGTTTAAAAATCTTGCTATAATGTTCAATGCTAGTTTGTATAGAAAATATAAGACAAATTATCTTAAGTTGTATGACTTTCGAGCTTTTCCTCAAACGATTCCCTATGGTGCAGACTTTCCCTTAAAAGGGTACAATTAGAAAGCTGATCGTCGTTTCGCGATATGTCACAGTGCATCGATAAGCAAATCGTTCACCCAGACGATCTTCCTTTCGTTTCGAAAACGAGGAATCGCGCTGCTCAATTAGCTCCGAAAGCGAATGGGAACGGATTCTGCGCGTACGTGCATGGAATAGCGAAATCATGCCACGAGAACAAACTGGTTCCTTGCACAAAAATGGGTCGAAATTATATAATGCCATTATCTCGTACGAAGCTTCGTTATTGGTGAAACGACTTCGAAAATCCATCGAACGCGTAACCAAGTTCCAATCCGTTCAGAAGTTATGATCTTTTAAACACGAAATTTCGAGGAAACATTTCTGGACACTCATAATATTTTCGATAAAGAATTTTTTTCTCGAAATTGCGTAGGAATTCGAGGGTGTGTGTATTCACCAAAAATGATTGTAATTAACCATTGCAAGTAAAAATAATTTTTTCAGAACGATTTGAAATTTTTTAATTTCGTCGAAAAATTGGTCCACTTACTGAATTTTTTTCTCGAAACTGAGTAGGATTTCGGGGGTATGTATAATGACCAAAAATGATTGTAATTACACTCTGTAATTAAATATAATTTTTTTAGTATCATTTGAAATTTGTTAATTTCGTCTAAAAATTTTAGTATCTACTCGAATTTTTTTCTCGAAATTGCGTAGGAATTCGAGGGTGTGTTTATTCACCAAAAATGATTGTAATTGACCATTGCAAGTAAAAATAATTTTTTCAGAACGATTTGAAATTTTTTAATTTCACCAGAAAATTGGTCCACTTACTGAATTTTTTTCTCGAAACTGAGTAGGATTTCGGGGGTATGTATAATGACCAAAAATGATTGTAATTGCACTCTGTAACTAAATATAATTTTTTTAGTATCATTTGAAATTTATTAATTTCGTCTAAAAATTTTAGTACCTACTCGAATTTTTTTCTCGAAATTGCGTAGGTATTCGGGGGTGTGTGTATTCACCAAAAATGATTGTAATTGACCCTTGAAAGCAAAAATAATTTTTTCAAAACGATTTGAAACTTTTTAATTTCGCCGAAAATCAAGTGACCATTCGTGCAATCCATTCATGAGAAGAGGACGGTAAAATCACCTCCGAATTTTCAGACCGTTATGGCAATCAGATTGTGATACTGTGGTACTACTGTACTCGATGCAACAGTCGTTTTCCAATTGTGTTTCGACGAACAATCGTTCTGTTTCGCGACTGTTACGATGTCCAGTGTGAGGAATGTGGTCAACGCGACGCGCTAAACCGTAATTAACGATCAGGCACGTTTATGTTAAATGTCCATCGAACGTCGGAAGATACAACGTCGCAGCCAACACTCGGTTGATTGATGAACGCTTGAAAACGGCGACAGGGTCGTGTTTGCTTGTTCGAGCTCGTCTTTTTCCCCCGATTCGTCGACGACCCGTCCCGGCTTAATCTGGCGGAAAAACTGTCCGCGGACTTTTTGCGTCGTGTAATTGAAAAGTCGCACGCGATCAAAAACGACCAGCGCGAAGTTTCTCCGACGAGGAAATGTTTGGAAAGCAGTTTCTATGCCGCTTCTTGCGGTCGTTTGGAACAGATGCACGAAAGACGCGGCTTCTTGTTAGGTCGACGAGCTAATCACGAGAATTTCTTTAAACGAACGCGAGACTACCGAAGGATTGCAAATTGCGAAATGGAAATTAACGCGTCTTTGATTTATCGCTACACCTGGACCCTGCGATAAATCCTAACCATCGAAGAGTGGAACGTGGAATCAGAAACGCGTGTTTATTCAATCGTTTTTTTAATCCGCAAATTGATACGTTTTAATAAGAACTAATGAAATTTATTAATTTCTCCCTTTTTTCGATGCCCGTTCGTTGCAAAATTACTCCGAATCGACAAGTTTAAATTGCAAACGAGCACGGTATCGCGGAATCAAACTAACAAGGAGGGGACAAGAAGTGGGAACGCGCTTTTTTAACGAGTCGCTCTTTAAATAATAGATTGGGACGAGTTGTTTAACAAACCACTCCTTTTTGAACGTGACTATTCATTTTTGTATTTAATTGGGACAAAGCTTAAAGTCAACTGACGAAACGAATTATAAAAAGAGAAAAATTGAATACCTAAAAAGCTATCGATTCCAGGGTAGATATACTCATAATCTATTAGTCTATCGTATAGAAAAAGTAGGACGCTCTACTTAAAATGTCGAAGCTAACGTTCGCCGAGTCTCCGGAGTACCTGCACCTAGAAAAAAATGCATTAGCCGCCTAATTACCCACTTGAAATGATGCAACTTTTGTGTATAATAATTCTCCATACAACGTATAATTTACAAGCTATGCAAGGTAATCATGTTAGGTGCCTCACCCTGTACGTACTATGCATCTTCGCGATCTCATGGTCAGTATTTTACTCGTTTATGCTTTCGTTTAAAAATTATCTCTAAATTATACAATATGGAAAAGACAATCTAAAAATGTTATACTATGCAGCTTTGTTGGTTATTGAGAATTTACCAAGAGAAATGAACGAAGTTTCAGCTTCAGAGGTTTTTAATTTTGGATGAATCGAGTTCAAAGAACTTAGGATGATGCATATCTAACTGTATTAATCTTCTTGAACAAAGACTGCAAAATGAATTTCCTTCTTAAAAGTGTCCTGATTCTCTTAATCCTCATAATGACTCCAAAACTATGTCCTACATCAACTACTTAAACAACACACTTATTCGCGAACATAGTTTACCTTGTCTAGATGTTTCCGTTTACACAAGGTTAATTCCGAGCATTTCACACGATAGATGAGAGATTCATGCAAACTACGAGAATACTGCGATATTCTAAGGTCGCCAGTCTACTCTCGCCTAACGAAGGATCGTATTCTTCCGCTCCTTGCATTTTTCCGCGGTTCGCTAATAATTTATCGGCTGATTCGTTAGCTGGTCCGAGCCACTTTAATTGCATCCACGCGATAAAAGTGAAATTTAGTGGTAGTTACAGGCGCGGGATGTCCAAAACTAAATACGCCGTTGACAAACTGAAACGTGTTAAGTGATATTCCGAGAACCGTCGACAGAATTTTGAAAATGGACGTGAAAGTCTTGTACATACGTACGCAAAATATTAGTCATCGTTCCTTTGAAAATATCACATCTATTATCAATGTTTGTGCTGCAATTATTTTTATGATTTGCATCTTTTTTCCTTACTGACTCATTTCGATTGCAAAACTTGCGAAATGATTCAAACTACACGCGAGTCATTAAGGTCTCTCGAACACGGGTGTTTCCTTATTGATAATCAGCATATACTTCCTCCAGCAATGCGAAGAATTAACAGTTCATTATTATCTCACCGACTATGCTTAAATCAAAGCTTATCTGTTAATTTTATCGACATAATTTTCCTGTTTTTCCATATTCAAGAACCGGAAGAGGTATTTATACCATTTTTTTCTCCATATCTTAGCCGCATCTGATTTTTAATTTATCTATCCTACAACCACGTATTTCTTTTTAATTCTATCCTACTACGTTGGTATCTTCTAAAGGCAATTTAATAGTAAGCAAAGCAAAGAAAATGTATATGAAACGTAATTTCCTTTGCAGTGCTTTAAAAATGAAATAAAATCCACGCAATAGAGGGTTAAGGTTTAATACTTGGTATTATGCACAGTCACGAAGACACAGCTATATTTTTCTGCAATCGTTCGAACGCACAACGCGAAAACTACGGGGTGATAAAGTCGAACAGTATTCTGAAACAGACGTGGAGGAATACTTTCAACCCCTGCTCGAACTCGGCAAGTAACAGGGGGAAGATATTGCAAACATCACGACAAAATCCGACGTCGAATTATGCCAAAGGTATTATCGTACTCGATCAAGCTGAAATCCATTTAAAGCCCGTTGAATTCGCAATGGCAAGTCAGTCGTTTAGGTAGACCAAAGTGGTTCTACCTTTCGCTTAACCTTTTCTTCATTCGCGTTACTTTCACATACGATCACCGACCCCCGATGTCGGTGACAAAACGTTATTCTATTTAAAGATCAGTCCGGTTATCGATGTCGACGGGCAACTGTATCGAAGAATGCCTGCGCGTGGGAGGTTCGAAAAAAAAAAAGTTATTAACGCAAGAACAAAGTGACGTCGACGCAGCTGATCGAACGCCGTCGCTATGCCGCGATCGCTCCTTAAAAATAATGATTCGCGAGTATCTAGAAACGAACACACCTCTTGGAAATCCCAGAAAAAAGTACTCTCACAGCTCTCAAAGTGCAAACATCGTTCAACGATAGCAGATTATCGCTGCTTCTTTAATTCGACTACGAATTAAAAATAATGTGTTAACTTTTTCGAAGAGGAGATTGATTTTCGTCCAACATACTACCGATTGCTAGATGAGATTGAATATCTTCTCGGTTTGCTCGAAGAACCTTATCAAGCTTGCTTATCAACTTAGATTTTACAACGATGCTTTTCGCTGGGAACAGTTTAAGTGGATCAAGGTTTTAACGTGTATCTCCATCGCGAAGTAAACGTATATTCAAGCTTTGAAATAAGATGGATTTTCTGTTCCACGCTCATGATTATCTAACGAGACACGAAGATTTTTTTTTAGAGGAAATATCGATCGAGAGAACCAACGTTACGCAAATATAATTTCATTAACCATTAGCTCTTATCGAGGAAAGAAAGGATATATTTAACCCAATCGTATTCTACTTTCCTTTGGAAGCCGTAATAGCCAATCTATTCGAAATCTGCGAACTTTTACCAATTTTCTCGCATGATTGCACGTTTCCTGATGACGAATAACGTCTATCGCGTGCAAAAAGAAAATATCAAGCCGCAGAGTATTAACCACGTCGCGAAGTCGCTCGTTACCGTATGCACGCAGGCAATTATAGTACGCAGGCGAGGAATGCAGAAGAAGCTTTCACTACGAGATTTTGTTGACTTCCGGTAGCACAGTGACACTTTTTTAGTGGGGCGTTCCATTCGAATTCATCGTGCCAGAGATTGGATTTATCGCGATCGAACGCGACGGGTTTCCGGTATGCAATAGCCACGGCGAATTTTAAACGAATCCAAGACAAACGCGTCCTTTTAACCGTCGTATACTTTAAAATATAAACTAAAGCTCAATAACGTACTATCTATTAACGGTAAATTAATTAATATAAGAAACATTGCGTTATAAATTCTGTAACCTTTGACTTGATGGATGACTATTGTGTCTGGATAGACCTTTAGAGCACGATGATTCACTATATCGTAACACGAGTTCTTTCAATTTATATAAATAAAATTCTAACAGAAAGTTTTAGGCAATTTCAACTCGGTGTATCAAATTACATATTTTTAATTTTAACTTGAAATCTACAAAACCGATTCTGATTAAATCACTGTTCTGTACATCGCAGAAGATGGACTATTTATCCTATCTTTACTCGAAGTAATCACTAAACATTTATAAATAACACGGTTGAAGGGATCGTGATGAAATTTAGAACGTATCTCTGAAGTAGTTTGATTTCGAATATTAGCTATACAATATTTGAATATCAGCTATATGAGTAGAACTTCCTTTACCCAAACAGTTCGGATAACTGAATGGTCGCCTTGCATAACTGCTAAAGGAAAAAAAATGCACGATACTCCGCTTAATTTTTGTTTAATTATGTAAAAAATATATTGTCTCGGAATACAGATATTATGCATATTACTTAAAGAGCAGATTGACGTCGTTCGAACAAAAATTATTCTAGATCGAGTCGATTGCGTAACCGTCACCTCTGCGTCAACGGAACATCCGGGTTAATTAATTCGCCGATTCAGAGGAGATATAACATGTCGTGTGACTGGAGTATGCGCGAAAATTATTAAAAGCCGATAAGTATACACGAGGTATGACTCGTTAAGTAACCTTTCTTGCTCGCAGCTGCTGTTTAAACACTCTGAATAAATATATTCGCCCGAATACGGATACGACACCTTTAACAATTTCGTAAAAGAAGCGCAACGACCAGCGATCGATCCAAAAATTGTGAGAAGAGTTATCGAATCCTATCGTGGGTTAGTAGTTACATTTCGCCGCGGTTAATTAACGATTGATGATCGTGGTTCGATAAAGTAAACAGTGTATTAGAAACGTGAAATAAAATCGGTTTTATTCATTAGAAGGTTACTAATTACATAAACAGGAAACCAAATACACTGTTATTTATCCGCTCTTGTGTACACATGATTACATTTTAATTTCTTAATGAGGATCGCAACAATGTAATAGATTTATGGATCTCACGCACAACGTTTCGCAAATGAAATCAACCGGCTGAATACCGGGGCACGTTCATTGCATATTCATCGCCGCGATTCAAGAGATTCGAGTGCTAACGTTTTTGAATTCGAGCACGAATGAAATTTTCAATGCCGCGCCTCGCGTTGAAATTCCCGTTCGCTGCACAGCCCCTCCCGAAATCGGTGAATAAAACTGAATCGATTAATTTTAATTCATGAATTCTGGCCCACGTACTGACCATAACGCAAGAAATAGAATGCAACGAAATTCGTTAAATTATCAGTTAAAAACAAGAGTGATGTAAGTCGACGTTACCTCATTTTATGAATTTAAGGCTGAGCTATAGTGTCCAGACTCGAATATAATTGCAGAGTTTCGCGGCTGCTACAAAATCGAAGGGTTTCAGATTGAAGAAGGTCAGTACTCCGTTCGAAGTAATCGAAGCAGTACAATTAAATCAATTGGCATTCGATCAATTTTAATTTGCCAATTCTGTTCCCAATGCTATCCATACGGCCACCAAAATAAATGCAAGGCTCGAAATAAATACTAACCATAAATAGAATTTCGTTGTCCTAATGGAATTTGAAACTATCGGTCGGGGGAATTGGTGTACCGATTGCTGTGAAATTAGTTTTTATTGTTCGACTTCTACCGGAAGCTATTCAGGCGACCACAACCAAAGATAAGTCTAAAAATAAATGACAATTATAATATACGAAAATATATTCAGCGTATATAATTATCCAATGAATAATGCACCATCAAAAATCATTACATTATAGCTACAATCGAATTTCAATCCGTAAGTAGATTTCCCGATTTCATGGTTTCCGCATAATAGAAATAACACGAACAATTATACGGTTATTCTTCATATCGACTAAGTACGTGTACAAACAAGAACTTTCTAAATTTATTCGATGGAATCTGAAAGTTGCAGGATCGAAAGTGCCTGGTCCCTAATAAGAGAAAAAGAAACATTGCTTCGCGTGGAATCGGCGATGTTATTGATCTACGATCTTCGCGATGACTTCCTGTTGTCTGAACTTAATTATCCAACAGTCACCTTTCATGAGACGTACAATGGCGGTGATTTATAAACGACAGACACTGTTCATCTATGTCCTATAATTTAATACTGATGCACGAATAAATACATTTTGCAGGCCCGAGGTGAAGTTGAGGAATACTGCAAACGTTTCATTGCGAAAGTGGGATAAAGAGAGAATAAAAATTTGATCAGTTCAAGGTTATGGAAAAGCGGATGTACCAAGGTCTCTTTAAATCGTTTCCTCTCTCCTGCGACCTCGACCTTGCGAAGGTCGCCGGAATAATGGATTCCTTCGTGGTAGAAAAACCAATAAAACCACTTAAAATTGCATGTAAAAAATATTAGCGTTGGAACGACCTTAAAAAAAATGGAAGATTACGTTTGGATACAAAATTTTTAACAACATTCTTAGTGGCTGTTGCACGACACCCATTATATTGAAGTCCAAGCATTTGCAACTTCGACAAATATCTACGTTTTCGAATAATTGAAACAACACGACAGTGACGATTAATAATTTAACGATACCGCGTTGGAAAAAAATTATTCTCCGCCGGCTAATAAATTTCCGAATAGATACGCGGCTTAGAACGGGGACGGAAGCCGCGATTTTTCGAGGAAAAGGTTATCGCCTATATTGTGTAGATAATAACTATTCCACACGATCGTTTCGAATTATTATTCGCGCGCGTGTTCGTTCGCTGTGCTGGTCGTACCTATCGCGGACAACCGGCGACAAAAAAAAAAAAATACGACCTTCTGACGCTCGTTGTTATGATTCCGGGCTTCAATAGTACAACGACGATAACGTTTTGTTTGTTTTGTTCGCGCACGGTCGGCTAACCGCGACGGGGGAACAAAAATTCGATCGGCTCCGTAAATAATTACGCGTAACCACGTTATCTCGTTTGCACGCCAGAAAATCTGATTGCGCGAGCGTCCGTGCGAAAAATCCGAGTTTCGTACGCGATTAGATAATATACATTTTCGATCGTCCACGATCGAAGCCTGGGAATCAACTACGTGCAATCGACGAGGAAAAAAGAACGAAATAAAATATAATTAACGATATTACTTTTTGTATGTCGTTTGTCTTTATCTGGTTGGTCACGCGTGCGGTCGAATTATCAGGAAAATAGTTTTTCCGCTGTCATGGATACACGATAACAGCGCTACTCGTACGAATGCAAAAATAATATACAGGGTCTTCGGCCAACCCTGGGAAAAATTTTAATAGGAGATTCTAGAGGCCAAAATAAGATGAAAATCAAGTGTATCAATTTGTTGATGGAGGCTTCGTTAAAAAGTTATTAACAATTAAATTAGAACATTTCAAATCATTCTGAAAAAATTATTTTTGGTTGCGGGGGTCAATTACAATCATTTTTGGTGAATAAACATACCCACGAAATCTTACCCACTTTCGAAAAAAAAATTCGAGAAGGTGTTGAAAGTTTTGGGTGAAAAAAAAAACTTTCGAATCGTCTTGGAAAAATTATTTTTAGTTGCGGGGGTAAATTGCAAGCATTTTTGGTCGACAGACATACCCTCGAAATCCTACTCAGTTTCGAGAAAAAAATTCCTCACTGAAAATATTTCTGGCCAGAAATGCCTGCCCGAATTTTCATGCGAATCTTTGAAACGTCATAACTTCTGAACGGATTGGACGATTTTAATGTTTAAAAAAGCAAACTACGCATATTTTGATGGAGAATATGTACAAATCGCAAAAATATCCGAAAAGTTGGTCCTTGACCCCGCAAAATGAGAAAAACCCCATAAAAATGGTCCAATTTTCAAACAGCTATAACTCCTACAATTGTGAATATATTTCAATGAAACTTTTTTCTGAAGTAGACCTCATGGGTACCTACAAAAAAGTATTAGACAACTTTTCTGTAAGGCGTCAAACAAAATTACTAAAAATGGAAAAGTACTTTTTAAGAAAAATCGACAGGGGGTAGGTGTCTGAATTTTTCGGCGAAAAAAAAAATTTTTAATTAATTCTGAAGAAATTATTTTCGGTTGCGGGGGTCAATTACAATCATTTTTGGTGAATAGACATACCCCTGAAATCCTACTCACTTTCTAGAAAAAAATTCAGTACGGTTGGAACTTTAAACGTTAATAACTTTTTAACGAAGCCTCCATCAATAAATTAGTATTCTTGATTTTCATCTTATTTCGACTTCTAGAATCTCCCATTAAAATTTTTCCAAGGGGTTGTCGAACACCCTGTATAATGTAAAATAAATTGTATAAATTTCACAATACATCAACTTGTGGCGATTAATTTTGAATTTTACTTATTGTTTAATAAGTGACTCATGAATGATTGCGTATCTTTTATTTGTTACTCGAAATTATTAGGGTTACAGGTAACCCTCCTATAACACGGTAGACAGGTTCCTAGAGTATGCTGTGTTCTATGAGATCCAGAGCTAACACAAAATGGGAAGTTACGTTCCGAAAATTGATTAAAAATATAAATGTACGTGTAACACAAAACAAAGAATATTTTAATTTAACGCAACCTTAATTTAATAAATTATAATTTTTTTATATTTTTTCATGTAAAGCCACTACAGTTCGTTATTTTAAGGTAATTTAGTTTTTAAATATGTTAAGCAAAAATCATGTTATTCAGTGTTGCAGAAGGGTTTTCGCAATTTTCTTATCGTGTTAAAACGAAACCGTGTTGTAAGAGGCACCTGTATTTTATAATTCTTATTTCGTAATATATAGTATTTCATTTACAAGTGTAAATTTTAAACGAAGCCTGTATTTAATGTTACATCAATATTCGTAGAGAGGTATAAGAGCACTTTGCGGAGTCAATAATATCAATTAATTTCAATATCACGTACGTTTGCCAATCACCGCGCTCGCGGTTGCCTCGCGAGAGCAGCTCTGTTTCAATATGCATTAGTAATATGGAGCGTGCAACCAAAAGTGCTTTATTAAACGAGCATCGATTCGTCATTTTGCAGAGGGAGAGGAGCAAAAGCAATTTTATTCGATTCAACTAACGAGTATTTACTTTGCATGAGAATGGCAAAATCTCACACAATAAAATGAACGCAAATATACAGTGAAAAAGTAACAACTCCGTAGCGTCCGAATAATACCCAGTCGCACGCTGTAAATTTTACCATAACCGCTCGAGCACGGTCTTCGCGTTATCGGTGGACTCTGTAATTTATTCGACACCGTCGCGATACCGCGACAGTATTAAAATACGCCGGCAGACGTAATTGTTCTTTGGCGCTTTATCGCGTGGACGTTGTAACCTCCGTGTGCATACGGTATCGATAGAGAACAATGTCGCGTCCTACGCGATCCGCATCTTGTCTCAGGCGTGTCGGGGCAATCGATACTCGTGCCATTGCTCCGGAAGTGATCCTTCAGTTTCGAGACGGGCGGTTCGAGTGACGTCATTTCGAGTGAAATACCATCGAGAGAAACGGACGGTTGCGTGGGTGCGCATAACAGGACGCGCGGAAGCGTTAAAAACTTTAAAGAAGGAAGCACGGTTCGTAAGTCTCGTAATGCGCTCGTTGTCTCATCGGCTCGTATCGCGTAGAAATCGAGAGTCGCATGTCGCGCCAGCTAGACCGTTGAACGCGATATCGACCACGCGAGCCACGTTTCCCTGCGCGAGGCTGCACGAAACTTTACAACGATGCTGCCATTTACCTCCGCGGCTACCGCTTTTAATTAGTTTTCTACGTCGATCGCGAAGAGGACGGTATACCCGGACTTGCGAACGCGCAACGATCCGTGCGATACTCGCGAGAAAAACCGAATTAACGCGATTAACAGCAGCGGTGGGCGAAACTCCTATCTGGACGAAAAAAAAATTTCGAATAACCGACGAAAGATAAACTCTCGTTGGGGGGGGAAAAAATTCAATTATCTGCGAATAAAATATGTTGCCCATCTACGATCGACTGTTCCTTCGTTGCGAAGTTAACGAGTAGAAAATTAACGAATTCTATGGCAATAATTGGCTGGCGCTCTGGATCGTGTCTAGATAACCGTTACGCTAATTTAATAAGAGCCGTTCCGTACAAATGCCCTTACCGACTGACCGTACTTTGCAACCGGCAAGAACGAAACCTCGAAAGAACCGGCGCCGACATCGATCTACCAACGGCGAGCATGGAAATCTATACCAAACGCGAACCGTCTCGAACGAAATACGCACGAACGTGTCCTTTTGGTCGGCCGAATTACGATCTTCGATATCGACCGTACGAACCCCGTCATCGAAACGTTCGAACCCTTCCTCGAGCCCTTTTCCCTTCGGTTAATGACACGCTCGTAATCGCGAGCACGGATCGCGCGTAGATGCAATGTCGCGGACACGCGACGCACGGGCCAAATCGACTCACACAACCGTTACGAGTTACGTAACCTTACCTGCATCAGAGGCAGAACCTGGCCGGGATTGACGGATCTGATCGCCTCGTTCCTCCATGCCGGCTCGTCCTTGGTCGTGTTCCCAGGGTGGACCGCGACTTTACTTTCCGGTTCCGGTAATCGTGCCTCGACGTTGTTGGGATTCGCCTCTTCCATGATGGACAATCTCGGTGCACAAACGGTGATCCGGTCTCGCCGTGGGCTGTTTCCGTGATCGTTGGATGGTAAGCACGACCGTCTCGATCGATTTACTTTGAGATAGAAAGAACGTTCCACGTCGGTGTTCCTGTCGCGACCAAATACCCCACGGAAACTTAACACTTCGCGACGCACGACGAGACTTGTGTCACGTGGTCGGGCACCTACGGGAATCGAGCCGGAAGACCGAAAGCTCTGCGACGCGCACAGTACGGGCTGGATCGGCGAACGATTACGCGCGAACGTGTACGCGACAATGCGTGCGCACGATGCTGACGGTGAAGAAACTCGGCGACGATTCCGAAAAGAACGACGAAACGACCGGCGGGATTCGACACTGCGAGGATCTCGTGCTGCTTCGTTCCGGCGTGATGTCGCCCCACCCGAGTCAAGTCGAACGCCGCGTAACTCCCCCCTCTCCAGCGCAAGTCTAGTCGCACGTTTGCCCGAAATCGCCCGAAAGCCGACGTCGTCGTCGTTTCGACGATGCAGCGCCACCGGCAACGCGGAAAATCTAAACGTTACCAGGCACACCGACACACGATAGGTTAAACCGCGAGAAAGATGGCTAAAATTCTATTTTTCCAAGCACAAACTCGTATATGCTCCTCTGTAAATTTTATTCATGTTTTAATAGCTAAGGCTCTTCGGCGTGGGCCAGAATTTCGAACCTCGAATATGCATATGCAATATGATATTGTTAATACACTAGTAAACGTTATCACTGTTCTTTTATTATTTTTAACGTTTTTTTCGCGTTTTACTCCACTGCGCGACAACTTTGCCCAATTTTTGTACGATTTGCTGGCAGAAATAAAGAATAACCTATAAATTCTAAGATGAGAAGTTATTTACCCAGCAACGTACTCGTAGCGTACTTTGAAGCAAATTTATTGGAATGACAATATTTACACGCGAGTCTCTTCTTACACAGTGTTTTTGTACACGTTTTATTTACTTTCACACGGGTTTTTGAGCAATTTTTACTTACTTTAACGCGGTTACAAAAACGTCCACTAAGTAGTTCGTAGAGAATGTCATGTGCGGTTATGTTTGCTTTTTTAATCCTCCCGAAACAGATACTTTTTTACATCTTTCTTTCCACGGTTCGTATCCATGTAAAAAGAAAGCCAAGCGAATTCCTCGTTTTAACCCTCGGGCCATGGTACTATTTTCAATAATATTTTGTTCTCATAGGTCATAGAGTTTGTCGCAGGACGTAAAGTCTTCTCATTGGTTGAACATGATAGGTGACTCCTAATTGGTAGAACGTGACGCCTCTAGTGTCATTCCAGCCAATCAGAAGCCTGGCACGTACAGAAATAATGTGGTTTTCATAATCTGCTTCGCATTCTTGAAATTCTCCACAATGCAGCATTTTACATTTCTTTCTTTGGACTACAATTAATTGTTTACGAAATCTATATCATTAGTGGGTTAGAAAGTCAATTTAAAAATTATTCAAATCAATTTTATATGTAACTCTACATATATTATGACGTCATATTTTTCCTAACTCTTTTTTTATTATATTTGAAGAATATTTTGCCATTTTTGCTTACAAAATTATAAATGAGATTTAATTTGCTTGAATTGCTGTTTCTTCGATGCAAGAAAACCGCAGTGGCACGATATTTACATAAAAGTTATCGGCGATAAGTTATAAAGAAAATAAAATAAAATCTTTTAACCGCGATATCGAGCAGTTTCTGAAATGTCAAAGTTATTGATAAATGTTAAGCAACCAATATTTTCCACAAAGATGTAATATTTTTTATTAATTCTACATGGAAAGGTCTCTGTATAGCGGAAGACGGCACTTCTATTTTCCAAAATTTCAGAAAATAAATTGAAAAATAATTTTCACGCGGTTAAAGACAACTTATCTATTTATTAAGAAATGTTTCAGTGGCAAAACAAGCTTCTGGTGTATCAAGCCACTGAAGAGATACTGGAAGAGATAGGAGATATTATGAAATATTTAATCAAAATATCAGTCTTCGTTAATTCTTCGTTAAATTTTACAGTAGATTTGCAGATAAAATGGAATTATAAAAAATTTAAAGTCATTTTTACGTTCTACACGAAAGTGTACACGAGCAGGATAAAAAAGTTATTTTGAATTTATGAATATACAAATTAAGGAAATCTTCTTTCAAATAAAAGTATCAAATCTAGAAAAAGGAAAAAAATGATTTAGCGCGTATGTGGTTTTCTTGAAAACCTCGAATGGATAGTATGTATATGTGTCGTGCTGCAAGTATCGATAAATATTTATCAGAGTTTAACTTATCAACAGCGAGCAAAGAGTGTTTCGTTTACACTCGAATTCCAGAAGAAAGTAAATTTGACATTTACTCGTGCATTAATATTTAAATTCGCTCCGTCAACAGCGCTCGCTTTAATAAATTCAAGAACAGATTTATCCTGATCAGGAATCTCAAGGATCTCCGTCGTTGCCACATTTAATACTTTTAATTCGATTAGTTTGCCATGCATTATCATATTCATAAAGTATGTTCAGGATCGACTAATTTTGCTTACCTAATGCGTTTTACCCAAACGACAAGCATCTATACTCGATTATATGCACGAAGGAAACATGTTACCACTGCATCTTCGTTATGTTGTTAATGAGCTTTTGCTTGCTATTGTCGCTGAAATTGCATCCAATTTAGCATGAATATTCAAACAGCAGATCTGCAAGACGTTTCCGTTTAACAGAAGGTTCGTGAACCTAACCCGTTCCCTATGAATTTTAATCATAATCTTAATTTTATTTGATAAAACTTCTTTCGAAGTAGAAATTTCACGAAGATCTATCCGGAGTATTTAATTTTGCGCAACCAGGTCGCAACAATGCACATTACTTTATCGACCCACGTAGTTTCCTGGATCGGTTCAAACATTGTACGCCCAAGCACGTATGTACTTATCGTTCGATCGAACGGCTTAAAAGCAAGTACACTCTAGTTTCATGCGTTTTGCAATTTCGCATTTTATCCACCTACAATCGTCAAAAGCGCGACGTTGCGCAATCGCGCGTACACACTTGAATACGTTATGTCACGGCGACATTTTCACGCGCGCGGCATTCTACGCGGCCGGCAATCTCTTTAAAATATTAATTCGTTCCCGTAGCCGGGCGATATTATTTTTCGATAAGATAAAAACGCAGCTGCGAGTTTGAAAAGCGCCGTGAATACGTCACTGGTCGATAGGGTAAATGGAAATTTTTACGAGCCGCCTCGGAATCGGTGCACGCGGAAACGATATTGACGCCATTCCGCGCGATCGTTGTAAATCAACGTAATAAAATCGCCGCAGCACCGATGGAGTTTGAATTTTGAGCAGCTCTGAGTATCTGAGATGAAAAGATTTTTACTTTATGAATAACCGACGTTCGTATACTCGAATACAGACTCTGCTGGACTCTACGATGCATCTTTAATTAATTAATCGTCTTTCTGCTCCAAAATGGATGGAATCATATATTCCTCGCAGACGTACAAAAACCAAGGCTTTCGAAACGAAGAGAAACAGAAGATCACGCGCTCGTGTTAGGGTTTCTACCGATCTAGCTGGGCATCGTAAACTTGATAAGAGACATAATCAGGGAGCGCGGGCGTAGCTCGACGTTCGCTCTCGACGTCTTGAGATTGTCGAGTTAGGTTAACGGGGAACGAATCTTGAAATATTTGGTCATCCGGAAGATTTGTAACGTTTGCTCGATATACAGAGCTTTTGCGCCATAAATTCTAAAATTGTTTCTCTCGATAAATATTGTTTTATATTATCGACTTATTTTTGAACGATTAAAATCGCCCACTTTCCGATCGCGATACGATTACTGAGACACCCTGTACGAGAGCTATGATGTAATGCTACGCCTGGGCTCAACTGCAAAGTTCCGATTGGCGCAAAATTCGTCGACTGCCTTTTTCCGTTGAAAATGGTATCGTCGGTGCGTGAAATGACGACGTGGCTCGATTCTTTGTTTTTTCGGTCGCAACGGCGGAGCGATATTTAAAATCAGAACGAATTGAAAACCGTTCGGGCGAACGATACTCCCGGAGGCGCATCGATTCATCGTCGACTTCCGGTCCGCGCGATCGAAAATCCGTCAACGTTCGACGGCTGCGAACGGATCGGTGCCATATGTTAGCGTGCAGCTGAGCCGTTGCTCTATTCCCGCAAAAATCGACTAATAAAAAGGCAACTCGTCGACCTTCGATATAGTCTATGCCTTCGTGGCGATTGGCTCTCGGTGCCTCTCTTTCTCTCCCTTTCTGCTTCTCCAGGACTGTGTGCTTCGCCAGTGTGCACCGTTGCCAACTTTCACGTATCATAATACACAGTGAAAGAATGTGGTTTCCCTTTCAAATTACAAAATACAGGCGCGAGCGCGCAGCACACTTCCTTCGATTATTCGGTGTTTTCTCACCTACTTTGCTTTTTTTTCGCGCGATTAGGGGCACGTCAGTGTACGCCATATTGGCCTTGGGGCAGCGTCCCCGGGTCGTTACCGGTTCGTTCCTACCCAAAAACCGCGATCGAGTTCGAGCAACTTTCCGTCGGGTTTTGCAAAAGACAACGTTGCGGTTTACATAAAAAATTTCGATTGTATACCAGAAAGGTACACTTTTTCCGTAACTCGGTGAACCGAAAATGAGGATTTCAATCGTAGAACGAAACGTTTCGCAACGAACAAATAAAAATTTAACCTTTCGATCGATCAAACGTCACTGAATAAATTGCCAGGCGTTGGTCTTGTTGGTTATCTGTTATTCCCATAAAATTTTGCCCATCCGTACGCCCCGGGCTTCCATGTCATTCGAATGAAAAAATCGACTCTTCTACTTTAATTTTCCGTGAACCATAAAAGGTTTCGTTCAAACTTCTATAACTCCCAAAATATGGGGATCAACGAGATGAGATTTTTGAAATACTCATCTTGTCTCTGGAGAACCAATCGTGGACAAAGTTTCTTGAAATATCACGTAATAAATACATTTAATGACAATATGGGACGAAACGTTTACGAGCGCTGAAATTTCCGAAGCATGGTTACTGCAACGAGCTATAAAGAATGCCCTCGAGTGACGTCCACAATGAGCAAGAAATCCATCTTTTCGCTCATAAACTGCGTTTTCATAGCACAGACGCTATTAATCATTGCTTTTACGCGACGCAAAATCCACAGCAACAGTGAAACAACCTTTCTCAAAAATTTCGATCTCTAAATCTGAATGCCGTCGGGGGACGTACTCTTCTTGCCTCCCATATACCATCCGTCGCGTCAGAATGCACCGTGTTGTTCATTATTCATCCGCATCGTTGGTTATTTCCGCATAAATTACGCTTAGCGTCTCGTCGATGGAATTTCTCGGATGTCGCTAATCGCCCCGAGACGTCTTCATCCGGGGGTGGCGAAACTTTGACGCTGGGAGCTCACAATATCGCTTTACAAATTTCTTACAAGGTCAATTTTGCAAAATTACAACGATACTAAGAGTTTTTTTTAATGCAAAATTCAACTTGGGGGCTTCTTTCCGTGGAGTTGTAACAAAATGTTCGACCAAGAGTCCTCGTAGTGTACAAGCGTAATTGTTTCGAGAAAATGTGGGAGAAGAGCATCGAACGGTTCAAAAGGTAGGTCGCCATCTTTGCCCTGATCGATCGTGGCCAGCGAAATCGCGTTCTATCGAGGAGCCCGGTTTCGCCTTCTCCAAGGATACGGTGCAACACCTGAGACTGAAGCCTTGATTAAGATATTACGTTGCCACGCATGGTCCACACGATCGGGCGCTCGATTTTACAGTTAAAGACAGACTTGACCCAGATACACCGTAAAAAACCAGTAGACACGTCCGTTCTAATTGCGAATATCGATTCGACGACGGGGCTACTTGTTGCCTGGTCCGCCGCCATGTGTATCATCTTTCGTGCCATTAATTTGAACAGGAAAGTATTCGCGCGCCCGTCCGCAGGTGAAACTGGGTCACGGACGCGGGTCGTACACCAGCGAACAATAAAAGTTGCAGCTCCTTTCATCCCGCCGCGCCGGGGAAACGGTAGAACGCCTAAACGAGAATTCATCGTGACGGATCGACGCAGGGACAGAAATCACGGTTTCGCGCAAACACTGTGGCTTCATTCGACCTCAACGGCCAGTAACATTTCAAAAAGTGGCGGGGGATGCGACCTTTAGAGGAGACGTTTCATGATTTCAGAGGCGGAGAGAACATTTTTGATACTGCATCCATTTTTCAAATTTTTTTTCTATTAATGGAACACATCTATAAATTAAATAAACGAAATAAAAAATATTTAAAAATGGTTGAAGTTAGACTGCTTCGACATAATTAAAAGTTCCTCTACTATGAATTGTACAAGACACAGATGTACACCGAAGCTTGCAAAGGTTGAGAGAACATTGAGAGGACATATGTCTAATGTAGTTATCGTAGAGTGGGCCACCTATGACCTCAGCGTCATAGTAATTTCTTTCTACTCACCACCGCGGTACCCATCGTTGTTCTCTGTTCTGTTTTATAAGAAAGTAACGTCTCCTACGATTACGAGAACAAGAAGGTAGGGTCGTGAACCGTGAAAAGGTAGAAAACTGTTAGTTGTGGTATTACATTGTCCGACTTGTTACAAATATATTAGTTTGATACTCAAGTTCTAATCCCTCAAACTCTTCGGTGCCTACTTCCTTTTCTTAATAGTAATAATTACAGTCATATATGCATTTTATTTGAAGAATACACGTACAGTGGACAATGAAAGACGACCTTAAGATTACATTTCTCTTGTGATATTAGTATAAAAGAGATTCCAAGATTCTGACAGTAATAATTATTCGAAAAATGATGGAGTCCATGATGTGGGAGGCCAAGTGGTAGTGTTTTACGAACGAAGAGCGATAAGACTGTCCCTGGATCGGTCCTCGAGCACGTGACTCGGCGATGCTATATCGAAAATGCCAAAAATCGATGCGGTATTCGACGTGCTCTTCTGGCGTGGGTGCCCGCATAGGCAACAGGTGCTCACGAGCAAGAATGGACAAAATGCTCGATTCTACATAGTTCGATATTAGACTACTTTAGTTACTCGTTGTACGAAATTGGTGCAGTATACAATACGTCAAATTGTTTGTCACTAAACACTTCATACATATATTCATTATTTCAATTACAAAATCATTCGTGGCCATCCCATCTCGCAAGTAGAATATTCCTCTCTGAATTTCAGTAGTTCAGGATGTCTCTGACAGCCGCGAAGCATCGCCATTTATCGGGCAAATAAAACGGCTCGAAGACGTGCGGAAAAGGGCTGTCCCAGCCCGTCACCCTCTGTATCGGTGCTTCCAGGTGTAGAAAACATTCCTGCTGTTTTGCAAATATTTCTGATTAATATTTAACCATAAAAAATAAATTGTGCGTTTAATTGCTCTTCGTACAGGTATTTAAAAGGGTTGAGAACCCCTATCCAAGAGGGAAAGTAACTTTTCCTCGTTGAATTAACTTATTAGCACAACGTGTCGACTCGCATTCAACGAATTCTACGAAGAGACGCGAAACATCGTGCTAATAAATAAATTCTCTGCGTTCTTTGTAACTCTAACGATAAAGAATTGGTTGCGTTACATTACCCCCTGTTTCAAACTAGACCAGTTAAGCATTTGACTACTTTTAAGTACATACAGATTAAAATATGCGTTAGAATCGTCGTAGTTCTAAGGAAGATACGTTATCTGGCTGTCGGAAAATTTATGGCTTTCCTGGGGATTGAGGAGGAACCTTGACACAGGGCAAATGGCGTCCCGGATATCAGGCGACGACTAATGAACTCGAAGTCACATACATTATCGTTCACAATTATTTGAGCAGCTCTACGTGTAAAGAAAACAAAAATTATGTCTTCAATGAATTTTTAAAAAAATAATATGTAAAGAAATATAACAGCTGCTCCATTTTATTAAACGTCATCGTAAATTCCTGCATGGTATCGACAATTAAAAGAGAAAATATTTGAAAATTTGTCGTTAATTCCATGTTTTGTGAAATATAAATTGAACGAGCCCCGATGATTAAAGGGTGAAATAAATTGCATCCCAGCGTGTGACGAACGCGTTCAAGTTCGAATTGTTAAACGAATATTTCAATTACAAATTTAGAGCCGTTCGTTTGCTGATTTAGAGGTAGGATCAGGGTTTTGCAAGGCGCACGTTTGTACATCTGAACAAGCTGAAGCGTATCGAACCGTCACGAAGTGTGCGCAGTGACGTAACAGAAACGCGCGTAATGATATCCTGCCACATTCCGACGATGCATTGAACATGCATCTAATGCATTTTCGGCAGGGAACGATCGCATACGCGCTACGTGTAAATAATTTCGTAACTGGAAATACTTAAAGTCTCGTTTAACCATTAGGCATACCAACGCGTCGATGGCCAGGCTGAATTATCGCGAGGCATGCTTCAATTACGTCAAGTTATTTCGCGTTATACGGCATAATTGCCGCGATATTTACAGAAATGTTGCACGACGAACGAAATTTCTTCATTCGAACGAATCGAATTCAAAACGTATTCCAACTTGGCGAAGACGGTCTTCGCGCCGAAGTATTTTCATTTTTCAACCGTATCGCGTTGTTTGTACAGCTTTTCCATCGCTACGTAAATTGTAATATTATATAATAGTACGTCCCTGGCCACTTTCTCATATGAAACGTAATATTTCTTTAATGTCCGTAAACGGGTGACGTTTGATGATCAAAGTGCTCGAAATAGAAGCAAAAGTCATTGCAAACGATGTTGGCTTAATTGCAGGTACTACGAACTTGAAATAATTCAAAACTTTATTTGTATCTATGCTCCTAGAATGACTTTCTTTAGAATCAACAAAATTACGAGTAAAAATTTATAATATACTTATAAAACAATATAATATGAATTGAAGGAGAATAGAAACATATAAAATATATAAATCTGCTTGTGCAAGATTCACTCTTGATGATTAATTTTATTCGACCGTAAGCCTTAATAAAAAATAATCGGAGAAACTTGTTAGCAATGTAATATCGATTATCGTAAAAGATACTGATCGCGAGAAACGCATTGAGAACTTCTTTAAACATCTGTGAAGAGACAGAGGTGAAAGTAGGGATGTCGACCTTGCAACTGCTTCAAAGCTGTTCTTTACCATAGTACCACAAGTACGCTAACGAGAAAAATTAATTCGATTCGCTTCGAAAATAATACTTGTCTTGCCTGATAAAAATATTTACCTGAATGGTCGAGGTTATTTCTGCTCCAAATCCACTCGTCAGCGGTGCTTCGTGCGCTATTACGATTCGGCCCGTTTTCTTCGCAGACTGCAATTTTACGTGTTATTAGAGCATTCGCGTAATCGAGATCTAGTTTCCAAAATGGTCGAATGTCAGTTACGAATTTCGCGATCTTAAAATCTAGCCCAAAGTGAGTTAATATATTCTAAACTTTAAATAACTATTTCCATTAAAATTCTAATGAGAATTTCAAAAAATAAAAAAATACGTGTCAAATATTTTTCGATGTTCCACGTGCAAGCAAAGTTTGAAAGCAATCGGGCGCCTTGTAAGCGAGATCCTTGAGATACGCCAGATTGAATTGGAGAACCGATATCAGTTTTTGAACTTGACAATTTGGAAAGCCATGATAACCGCGGATACCAAGAACATTTAATTTAATAGAGAGTAGAGTGTCGAACAGAATCAAAAGCTTTAGGAAAGTTAGCGTAGATAGCGTCGACGTGGAAGCATGTCTGAATAGAGTTAGATACAAAGTAGAGATATCTCGGTAAGATCCTAGTAGTAGATCTACCACGCACGAATCCATATTACTCGTTAATAACTACGTTCCTAATCGTAAAGAAACATTTGGACGCGATCAATCTATAAAAACATATCATCTTCGATGCTAATTCTTTTATAATTACAAATATCCGATGTATTTCCACCCATATGTTCTGGGATAACACGTTTACATAATCTGTTTTTACACGCCTCGCGTGATTCCAATATATATTTCACGAAGGTTGAATACATCTACTATCTACGTATACGAAACAAATCATTCTACTAAAAAAAAATATACGTTTCAAACCAGTAGTGATTTGAGAATTTTTTAAAATTTATTCTATTTCTGAGTTTGAGATATGGTTTAAATTTATGCTTATTCGTTCGTGGTAAGTGCGAAGAATCGTTTAAAAAATGTTTACGTTCGACCCACGGGGTCCTGCGCTGGCGTCGATCTCGATCTAGAGCGCAACAAAGATCGTGTACGCCGCGCATAGAGCCGTATGTCCTAACACGCGTCATGAAGGGTAATTCGTCGAACAAACGAACCGTGCCACGGATCAATTCGTCAATGATTTATGCGCTGTCCAATGCGAACGGGTATAATAATAATTTATACGCGGCTCCGACGCTAAGCGATGCATTAATATAGCGGTCGAACGGATCGTTTCGCGGCGACTATCGAATCCGCCCAGCCGCGATCAACATTAGAAACGAGCGACCGGTGGCCTGTAATTAAGATACGTAGGCGCGCCAGCGTGTGTGTGTATGTCCTGCTGTAAATCATTAGGTATAGCGACTCGACAGTACGCATGACTATACGCCGCGTACAGGTTTCTGTGACATTTCAGATTTCAGCTGACCTTCCCTGCAACTTTCTGAAGTTACGGTCACCCGTTGCAATTCGCCCTTCTTAATCGCCCTTACGACAGTGTCTCTCAAACGCTGACATAAAGGAACCACACGGGACACCCTATGGATTTTAACTAGCTTTCATAGAATGAATTTACATCGAAAACAAGTCGCCGTATGTTTAAGCGTTTTCCCAATTGGGGATGAAAAGAAGCATTTTCAATAATTTTTTTCTGGAGAAAATCGTAGGATTTTTTTAATGCAACGGTTGTGTTATGGATTGATACTTGTTCTGAGAGTGCCCATAATTTTTTTCGATGAGAAATAATAACATTTGCAGGAATTATTTAAACGTTTGTACGAGGTTGCAAGGGAGTACACGAACGACACTGTATGGATTTTAATTAACTTTCACACAGTGGATTTAAATTAAAAATATGTCTGTCCGAGCGTATTTGACGTTAAAGTCTTATACGAGCGTTTAAAGTTGCGAGCATTGCTTAGACCATATTTATCTAGATAAGACTTGCACACGAAATTGCAACTTTTGCATTTCTTTAACGCCTTAGACACGATTAGCAGTTAAACGGCGATAATATTTAGTTTATGAAGACAAGAATGCAATAAAGATACGCTTTATGGAACGTACAGTCTATAAAATTTTACAGTATGCATGTTTACGAATTACATTAACATCGAATGCATAAGAATCTTTGAGGAAAAGCCAACGTCGACGAAAAAGAATAAATTCGAAGAAAAATCGTGTTGCATCCACGTCAACTATGTATAAATTATTATACGTAGTAATATTTGCGGCGATTCGCGGATCTGTCCATGTAGTTTTAGATCGACAAATGCCAAGCTTCGAGGAAACAGATGGACGAATTATTTCTACCATAGATATCAGAAATAAAATTTGAAATATCTGACCGAATGCTGCTGTGTGCGCTGCAAATGCATTGCATTTATATAAAGGGTGTCAAGCTAGATAACTGACAAACTTTTCCCAGTGCGTTTGACAGGTCATTCTGAAAACGTAATATATCCCCGAGCTCTGCAAAAAATAAAATACACCACGTATTTACAGGATCACCACAAATAGCAGAATCGTAGTCCATCGACTAAAAATTACTCAACTTTCTTGTCTGAATTTTATTTGTTTTGATTCTCATGATTTTTAATCTACACAGTTCTTTTTATTCTATTCTTTTAGTTTGCTTCGTTGGTTTTCCATGCTGGTTCTCAGCATATATAATAAAATATTATGCTGAACGCGTTACGAACATTCTCGATGAATAATACGTTTACTTAGCAATTTTTCGGTAAATAAAAACTGTTCGTCGAGAAAGTACGGTTCCATAATAATTCTTGCGAAACGTTTAAAGTTGTACCTCAAAGTAAAAAGTTATTTTAAGAATACATCCGTGTGCGACAAAATTTCGTGGAATCTTTCAGGACGAACAAAATTGGGAGAACAAGAATTATTCAACGATACACTGATTACACGCATCCGTGCTGATTTTGTAAATAAAAATGGCCACGCGTGCGTTCGTCAGCTTCTCATAATGCAATTTCTTTGAAACGGAAGTCATCGAAGGTTCCTGGTTATGAGATATATATCGATCTTGAAAAATGGTAATCGTGGGGAAGTGGAGACGAGCTAAATTTTCAGATATTTTAATAATACTATGCTCTGATTGTACTCAGAATATTACAGTGCAAACTATATAATAAATGATCCGAAATCGACCGTAGTTCGAAAACTTAGTCTCGACTGGTCAACGACTTCTGGGCGACGACCATTTTTCAAGATCAAGATATTTCATAATCCGACCCGTTCCAGGATCTCCGTTTACGAGAAATCGCAAGGGACTTTCGACTCCTACGGCGATTTAGCCGCGAGAGCAGAAACGTTCGAAGAACATCATCGACTCGTCGAATCCGCGAGCGTATCGAAATTACGCGAAACGGGTTTCCAATTACGCTCACCACCTTTGCGCGCGCGTTCTTCGTTCGCGTGCACGCGTGTACGGCTTAACAACGTGTATGCCGCGAGTGCATACCGTGCAATCGGCATATCATTAGGCGGCTAAAAGATCGATTAGCATAAATCAGCGCGATATTAGTGTCCACGGTAATCCGCGGCTATCGTAATTCGGACGAGTGAATGTTGACTTTTTGTTCGCTTTCCGAATAGTTGCTCGCACGATACCGGCTACTAGCATTTAGACGGGCAAGAATTCAATGATAATGTTAGGAAAATATAAACTGACAGGCATCGATCATTTTAATTGATGGGTTGAAAAATGAATTGCAATTTGGTTTTGAAAGATGGTTTTGGATTTTCCACGCACTATATGCATTATTTATTTTTTAATTCAAGTTAGTACGCTATATATTTAGTTTAATTATTTGGGAACTTTCGAAGAACTTTCTACTGACCCATTGTACGAATTGCAAACAGGATTTAGCTTTTCACGTATGTTTGAGCCCAAGATTTACGATATGAATTTTTTAGGGAATAAAAACGAAAGATTGTAGGAGGGAGACGTATGATGATACGTTAATTGAAGGAGAGAGTAAATAAAATTGCGACTATCGTTGCTAATTATCCGCGTCCGTGCCGATTTCGCAAATAAAAATGGCCACCCATGCGTTTATCTGCCGTTTCATAATTACATTTTGTAAACGCTCGGGGCGAGCTGAATTTTTTCTACGAATTTCGAAAGTTTTCGCGATGTTTTGAAACGACCCAGAGAAGATAGCCGCGCGGCGTAATTAGAGGTTCGTTAAAAAAGTAAATCGTAAACCCTTTTCTGCAGATACACGTTTCCGATATCGCGGTTTCGTCATAGCAATTTATTATTCCGATACACGGTGCCATCGTTTCTGTGCAATATTGACGAAAACATCTGTTCTCTCGCATCGCCTGTCCAACGAAAATAATTTCCCAATGATCCTCGTTTAGAAAAAAAAAAAAAACTGAAATCCTCCCTAAAAGTAAATCCGACGATCGAACGTTTCAGTTTGTCTTTCTCCGTGTCTCTGTTTCTCTCCGTCGAAGGACACGGTGCCCACGTAATACAACGCAAACGTAACAGCCGTGCTTAAACGTAATGCATGCACGCGATCCGGTTGCATTAACGCATGAAAACGGAGCAAATTATAATGATGAAATTACCTTGCAAACGAGTTCCGCGTCCCAAGGTAGGATAGAAACGAGGTCTATCACCTCGCAGGATACGCCGAGCTTCTCTTGGACGAGATCGGCCACCTCCAGCAGTACGTGCACCTGAGTTCCCCAACCCACGAGTGTCACCGCGTCACCTGCGTGAAAATGCAATCGTGTACGTGTAACGTTCGTTTCACCTTACGCTTGTATATCGCAATTACCGCTGTACTTGTGCCTTCCCTCCCCACCCTCGCCCCCCTCCCCCTACCCCTCCCTACGTGGTCGCGTATCCTGTTCCAGGACCGGTCATCGCGTGCACTGTTCCACCGATTGGATAATGAAAGGACGATTACGGCCGATAAATATTATATTCTCGAACGACGTACGGAGCGTACCTCGCATTAAATGCGCCAGGTACGGTTCGCGGCGGTGTTTAAAGACTCGACGGTTCAATTATTAATACGCGACGCAAAGTAATTGCCCGACTAACTCCCTGCAATCACTTAATCGCTCGTTGACGTCCGATGGGAGGTCCGACACGCGGGACAGAGTTCGAGAAACTCGATACGATTGATAAGAGATTCGAGCCGCGGTCAAAACTGATCCTGTGACATTACCGTGCGCGATGTAATACCGAACATTAGGCAATTAACCGATCGAAATTTACATAACGGAATGGGAAATTCGATTCGAGTCGCGCAGGTGGTCCGAAGGAATCGCGAGACCGTCGAAACGTGCAATCACCTTTGGCGTAACGAATTATTTACATGGTTAATTAGTGGTTGGTAAACGACGCTGTAAATTTCGCGGGTTAACCGCCAACGACGAACATGAGAAAGCCCGACGACGTTGAGTAAAAGTCGTCGCGGCGGACGTGGAAGAAGATTGATCTACGCGCGCTGAACGCTCCGTGCTGTGAAACTAGCGATGGGAATGATATCGAACCGATAGTATTGTCGCCAGACAGTAATCTAGTATCGAACATGTACACTGAGGCTCAAAAGTTTTAGACCTTGCTCGTCTTAACACCTCTGAGGTCCCGTTGGGGTACGATTGTCGAGATTTTCACTCTCTTGCTCGATAGAATTTATCTTCAACGCTAGATTCACGGACTATTTATAATGCATCTTTACGTTAATCAAATTCAACATAAATTGGTAAAAAATAATATTCACTGAAATAAATTGAGTTGCATAAATCTAATGTTACAACTTATCTATAACATTTGTTGACATTTACGATTATGATATATTATAGGAATAAGAATTTAGATATAGATCGTCAGCTATATTTCTTTTTTCAAGAATATGCTCTACTCCTGGCTTTTAGAGTCGACTGATCGATTCACTGGTTTCAACTGGTCTTGCTCGATAGAATTTATCTTCAACGCTAGATTCACGGACTATTTGTAATGCATCTTTTTAACTTAAAATATTCACATCGTTACGTTAATCAAATTCAACATAAATTGGTGAAAAATAATATTCACTGAAATAAATTGAGTTGCGTAAATCTAATGTTATGATATATTATAGGAATAAGAATTTAGATATAGATCGTCAGCTATGTTTCTTTTTTCAAGAATATGCTCTACTCCTGGCTTGTTAGAGTCGACTGAGCTATTCAGGCCCAGTAAAGGATAGTTTTGTAAGCTGGAGTACCATCGACACCTAGTTGGTATCGGTCCCATCGCTAGTCCAGACAACGTTGTTACGCGGTGCACGAAGTGAAACTTATCCCTGAGTCCCGTTCATCTTCCTGAACGCCTACCTTCCCTCACAACCTCAGCCTTGCCGATCTCGATCGTGTAACGAGTCGTCGGCACATCGTCGATCGCGGTGCGGTACAATATTTTCGGCTCGAACATAATGCAGGGATCCGGCTCCTCTATGCAGCTCAACAAAAGACCTTTCGCCTGTCTCGCTCCGCGGGGCACAACGATCTGAAAAAAGACGCGCCATTACGTTCCATTGCTCTTTTTCGCGTTAGTTGTTAGCGCGATACGTTCGAGAATTCACCCGGTCGAAACGATGATAATAATACTGCCAGGCGAATGTCTGATTCGAACAAAGGAACTTTTATTCTTCTCGAACTCGTATAAAGTTTATAACGATGCAGACAATCCTGAATTTTTTAAGAAAATAAAGTAAATTATGCTGAGCTCTACACACTCGCTAAAAACTTACGTAACGTGGAAGTAGCTATTAAAGTTTCCCACTGATATAGTGCGGCAGAATTTTTAGAAGATTGACGTCTTGAGTTAGAAAAACCAGGGGGAATATTCTCTGTTTCAATATTCGATGCTTTCGAAGAATGGTACCTATATTCCCCACAGTATTTGTATTAACCTAAATTCCCTTGCAATGGCCGTGAAAGTTCGAGGGAAAGGGATGGAAGCTTATAGAAAAGCAATACGTTCACGGAAACGAATCTCTGCTTTTCAGGTAATCCCATAAACCAGTCCGACGAAATCGACCTGAGAATGGATGGCCATATCCTGGCCGGAGAAGAAACTACCATCCATGAAGCTTCGTATCGAGCTTACGAGTAACTGACGATCGCTTTTGCGAGCCATCATCGCCGAGATATGGGTGTTCTGATCTAGAATTCTAAGTCGTTTCTTAAATTTTGCCGTTTCGATCGTCGATAACACCGAATATTAAAAACAACTCGTCTAAAAGTATGCTGGACAGAGACGAATAAAGCAACTCCGGAAGAAATACGAGAGTCTTGGATGGAATCGACGAAGGTCAAATTTGGTTTTGATAGCATCGATAAGCGAACGCGTAGATACGTTTCACCTTTGTTTCCACGAGCGCGGTATATTCTATCGAGTAGCTCGCGATCTTTCAGCTTCAGGAAATGTCGACGCGATGTTGCACGGTGCTGTTCATGTAATCGAGATGTATAGTGTCGGCATAGTGGCGCGTCAGTGTACGATGGAAACTTTCTTCATGCATACGTAGAGTACATGTGTCCTACAATATTCATGGAATCTCTTCCAGAAAGTTAAGAGCCAACGACTATAGCTAACGCGCGCCAACGCGGAGGATATCCTTGAGCATAGAAATTCGTTCGAGTTGCTTATACAAGTATTTTACATTTCGCGTTTACTCGTCGATAACCCATTTCGCGGTTGCCTGATTCAACAATCGCCGACGAGTAGCGCAGAAAATTTCACGGAACATAGTCTCGCGTTAAATCTTTGTCTTTACGAAGTAACCCTGTTTTGATATTGGGAAATGTAAAATTTTTATTATAGTTATTGTCATAAAGTGTACCTTCAATCCTGGCGTATGCGCGAAATATGCTTCTGGACTTTGAGAATGATAAAGCCCTCCGTGACCAACAGCTCCACACGGTGTTCGAATTGTTAGTTTTCCACAGTCGAATTCACCGCCGCTTCGATATCTTACCTTGGCAGCTTCGTTTACCAGCTGAAGATAAAATAACGGAAATTAGCAAATATTTTTGCACTGTAAACGAGAAATACGTATTTTATACGTGCAATAATGCATTCGATGTAATTGTAATTATAAACTGTTCGAAAGTAAACGACAGAAATTTATTTGTGACTTCACGATTAAAAACAATACCTGATCGAAAGCAGGGAATATGTAATCCGCGAATTGAATTTCTGCGATCGCTGTTACACCAGCAGTGGCTAAACCAATTCCAAACCCAGCAATTCCTTGTTCGCAGAGCGGCGTGTTGAACACGCGGTCCTTGCCAAATTCTTTTTGAAGATCAACCGTGCAACGAAAGACACCGCCAAATGCCACGTCTTCGCCAAATATCACTAATCGTAGTAGAGAAATGCTTCGATAATGCTTTTGGATAAATATAAATATTGCAATTGAATAATTTATCGATTTTTAAAAATCATGTACCTTATATACTTATCAATGAAAATGTTTTTAACTAAAATAGCGCTCCTGTATGTTTATCGTTTATTATGAAATATATGTATTTGAATAATTGTAGTGATTCCATTATCGTTTCTCGAAGATAAGGAATGATAATTTATATTTTCGTCGGAATATTCGCGAAACATTTTGTATCGTTTTCATTCAGTGATCTAATCGTTCCCTAACACATTAATAAATTGATAAATACAATTTATGTTAGCGATATATATTTTTATTTTTAAATATATCATGTCATTAATTGATAAAAAGTATAATAAATTATGAAATATTTATTATTACCTGCATCGGGATCGTTCGTTAACGCGATTCGAAGTCCTTGATTTATTGCTTGATACATATTCATGTTTTCAGTCTCACCTGAAATAAAAGTGGTTCGTGTACTTATTTGTCGATATCAATTTCTTGATGTTCACACATAATTGCGACATGTATCATGCGAATGCCCTCATTCCACTATCAAACCCGGAAACATTGCGTGCAGTAAAGCAACACATTAACAAAGACTAGCTTTGTATTCGAGTTTTTTTTATCCAGAATCTGATCTTCTTTCTCGTTCGAAGATCACGGCGTTATCTTCGACTAATAATTATGGTATTTATCACAATATTTTTTTCAATTAATTACAATATATCGTAATGAGCTATAAATACACAGTGATCTATAATAGTTTAGTAACTACTTTTGATCTACTGCGATGAAAAAGTTTTATTTGACTTTGATATTTCGATAACTTCGTATACTTGCTGAGAAATATGTCTTTATCATGCTAATCATTTAGATGATAAGTATATGTGGTAATTAGGTTGCAATCACGATAACGTTGATGACTAAGCGTTCCTCTTTGAGAAAACGAGATTTCAAATTGTTATTACAGATAGTGCTACGTAAGAAGAAATAAAAATGTGGAACGAAAAGAAATCATTTCTCACCAGTTACTTAATTTTACTTATTAATTCCTAAACATATACATTCTTTTCCATTATTGACAGATTACTATGTAACTGTAAGTTGATCGTATTTTATATTATATATAAAATTTGGTTCATCTCTGGCCACTGATTAAAATTAAAAGAAAAAGTCTTGCGCTCACCGGATGTATTCGTGTTTTTATCCTTGTAATACGTGAAGTGTATACACCTGACATTTTCACGTTGCACAAATCTATCCACAGAATTGAAACGTAGAGACGCACGAGCGTTCAGGAACCGAGCACACAATTTACTGAATATCATCGTGGATAAATGTCGCTTCTAACTGTGAGACGATAGTGAGTGACTTTATCTCCCACTCGATATTTACATACAATACGGTATTAAAAAATACACGAGCCCCCGTACTCGACCTAGACTGAATTTCGTAAACAGCTTTCGTCGACGTACGAACGCCTTCGAGTGTGTAAGTTTATATTATCATTAAAGAAGCGCTGAGCGAAGTTTTATGGCATCTCTAAGATTATAAATATGTTTTTCGTGTTCCTTCGACAAAATCATTTAACGTAAAAAGTAATGTAACTTTTCTAAAGATGAACAAATTTTCTATATCACGCAAATTATGAGCAAGTGAGGGCAAAATATATATTAATACATTTTCGCAGCCATTAGCTCAGTATTAGCTACAATGGAAAACTGTATAGAATATTTTCGTACGAAAGAAATAATTTAAAGATATGATTTAAATAGGAAAATAAATTGATACAGAAATAGATTACTACTGATTTTTCCCGCTATGTTTTTCAATAACCGTATCAATTTGTTACACAGAATCAAATGTTATCTGGCCTCTTTAAGATTTATATAAAACGTTTTAAAAAATTTTTACAAATAATGTATATGTATTGAAATAATTATAAAACTACAAGACGTACAGTAAGGAGCATAAGTGAACCAATGACCACAAGTTTTGCATAAATCATTATTACTAGGAATATAAAAGAATAACAAAAAATAAACATTATAATTATTTTTATCACAGAAGTAGCATAAGAAAGATCTTGTTGTTTATGAATAATACGAACAATAGATTGACTCAGTTTTGCACCACGTCCAATATTTGACAATATTTAATATATTATTCATTTTTAATATTTCGTCCATAACCCTTTTGCTTGCAAAACTGCACTGACTCTCTTTGGCATATTTTCTATTAACTTTTTACAATAATCTGGAGATATTTGTTCCCACATTATGGCATCTTATATCTTAGATAGGTCGGAAAGTAAAAATGCTGGGCAGTCGAGACTTGGAATCGTATGCCGATTATCGCGAGGTTGTATTTCAGCTGTTTCTTTTTTACAAGAGCAAGAAGGAAAGGCTCACACTAGCGTTCTTTATCGTTTTCCCGAAATTGTGTGAAATCACGTACAGGTGACTCGTGCAGTAGTATATCCCTGCTATCCCCACCACTCTGTTAGACGCTAAGGAAATTCGTCGTCATTATAGTCGATTTCGATGCACTCAATTATGCTCGATCTGGCCACACTGCGCGCGAGCCCCCAATGCATGTAACAGAAAAAAGCATTGCACGCGCCTATTCTATACCTCGTCTAAGGAAATATATCAGATCGCTGGTTTATAGTGCATAAAGGCACAGACAAAGAATAAAATAGATGTTGCTTGCAATATTTGTTTCGTATTATACGAACAACGAATTCTTGAGTCCATTTTCCCCAGTTACGCCGAGCAGTCGACAGATGCGTATGCATAGCGCAACCATAACCATAATTACAACCATAATCACAGAGTGACCGATCTTTCAAAATACTAGTGTGTCGGATCAGTTTCATTGGCTTAATAATGTCAGCAATGGTAAGAATAAAATTCCTTAAAACAGTATTCTAGAATACGCAAGAAATAGGTACAGACGAGTAATAGGTTAGAACAGTCATTTAGCGAGAGTTAGTAACCAATAAGTGCAAATAGCTTGAAAATTCATGTTTTAATGTCTTCTATATGTTTCATATTCTAAAATTTCGATCGGTTACAGACGAGTAATAGGTTAGAACAGTCATTAAGCGAGAGTTAATCACCAATAAGTGCAAATAGCTTGAAAATTCATGTTTTAATGTCTTCTATATGTTTCATATTCTAAAATTTCGATCGGTTACAGACGAGTAATAGGTTAGAACAGTCATTTAGAGAGAGTTAGTAACCAATAAGTGCAAATATCTTGAAAATTCATGTTTTAATGTCTCATATATTTTTCATATTCTAAAATTTCGATCGATAGTTAACATATTTTCATATTATAAAGTAATTTGATTGTGGTTACCTAAGAATCGCATAATAGATCGATATTTAATCTACAAGAAATATCGAGAAACGAACATCGGGAAAATGGGATAATAAATCAGTGGGTAATTAAATTTTCATCTGAAATTTGTATACATTTCTTTTATAGCCGTAGTTTCTGCCTAAGGTACCCTCAATCACAGGTATCAACGACGTAATTTGAGATTCGAGGCTTAATCTTTCCTTTGGAAATAAACATTGAGCATCGAGGTATAGGACCACCCCCCACTCTCCGCTAATTGTAACGTACCGGCGAACGCCACCATGTCGTCATTCGTAACTTGGAAATTGGCAGGGAAAGACGTCTTGACGGTTTCACGGTTAATAAGGTTCGAACTTCTTACTTATCAACGTTTAAACGTTTCTAATCGTTGCTACTACTCTCGTTTACTCTGTATCGATGCCTTTCATTAGTATTAATAACGTTTCGTTAGAAATTCAATCGACATGAGAAAAGTTGAATCGGTTTTGTCAATCGAGTCGATCGACTCTCGGAAATAAATCACATTTACTTTGAGTTCAGCTGTTGCATAATTACAGAACAAGTATTTAATGCATTTATTCTTATTACAATTCATGATCGAATTCAAATACGAGGCACGTGCTATGTATTGGCGTGCAATCAACGCCATGTTATTTCGTAATCGTTTCGAACGAATTTCAAATGTGATATTTGTAAAATTTGATTATAATAAAAGGTGATGTAGATTCGTATACACGTATTTATTTATTTTTTGTCTTTTTATTGAATTATTAATCATACTAAGCATAATTATAATTCTGTAGTCGGCCATTGTTAGAGCAATTCGAGAATCGCAATTGATTCGAGAATCGACTCGCGTATGCCTTCTTCAGTCGTGTAACGGTTTTAATGGCGTCGTTAGATATTCGTACAATTAAAACGGTTTGTATTTTATTGTAGTTTGATCGTGATTGCATTTCTCTGAACATCATTTATTTGTTTTATTGATTTTTTGCAAAATCTTTATGAATTGTTGCAATTAGACTTGTATACATTTGTTGCAAGTTTGTAACACAGATATCGTGAATATGCTACACGAGCACGTGTAATTAACGAATTTTAATTGTTGAAAATTTCAAAATATTTATAAGAATCGTGACATATTATTAAATCCAATTCAATAAACATTATTATTCTTTCTAATATAATATTTTTAAACCGAATAATTTGTTCCTAACGATTACATTTATGGTTAATACTTTGTCATTGAAATTTATAATTGTTATGAATATTTTACTTTCATAATGCTGTTCTTGTATGTTGACTAATATGAAATTCTGTTTGCAGTTCCAAGAAAAGCAGTATTCTCTATCTTCCCTCTACTTTTAAACTTTTTCCAGAAAATTTGATGGTCGCGCGCAATGCGGCCTGTAGAGTCAGTGCTTGCTTCGTAAAGTAATTTATTGTTTTTTGAAGCACAATGGCTTCGAGTAAATTGTGATTTACATTTTACATATACGCGAAAGTCGAGTCAGTGTTGTTGCGCACGTCTAAATTTCTTCCCGATCATCGGGGCTTTCATGAATCGCGATAATAAAGTCATTTTTTCGCCGATAACATTTTTTACAATTTTTTTTTTATGAAAATGTACATCAATCGTTACCGGTATTAGAGTCAGTGTATCATTGGAAAGGAGTATTTGACGATGCTCCACGAGCGGAAAAAGTAAGTAGAAATCTTTTTGTTAAATATTAAATTTTTATAATTATAAAAACCGAATCTTATATGTTCTCTCTTTTTTTACAGAATCCTGATATCTCCCTGCCAGATTTATGGATCCAGAGAACATCCTCAATGACTTTCCTGGTGACTTCACTGATGATTTCTACAATTGGTAAGTTGCATGCTATTTTTTTCTTCTCAGCTATAGAACGAATTTTCATCTTTTGAAAAATTTTCTTTAACGACAGACTTTACCGAGGATAGTCGAATATTTGGATTAATAATTCAATAAATTTATTTCAATGATTTGTCTAAAATTTCCAAAGTAAATTATTTTATTGTAAGTTTAATGTTTATTCGATCATCTGTTAGATGTCAGGTTAGGTATTCATAACATTGTTACCATAGTGATTGCGATTATGCTCGTTGCTCGTAAACGTTGAACTTATGATAGAGAGGTTACAATAGTGAGAATTAATACAATTACGTGAAAAATGGGTCGTACCGATTTGGATCGAATATTATCTATAGATCCATCGTCATTAACAGATGACGATATAGAAGATCTTTACCCTGCTATGATCAGTTGTGATGTTGATGAAATTAGTAATCTACATAACCTACGAGTTCTAATGAAACTCTCTCAAGAAATACTACAGTACAAAGACAATCAAGTAAAAATAACTATTCCATATCTTTGTTGTTACAAATTATTATTACTAGACTCTTTCTATTGTTATCTATGCGTTAGATATTTAAGAAAAGGATACATGCTTTCTGATTCTTCTGTGGTCGCTCAATTTCTTGTAATATCTACCTAATATATGATATCCTAAGAAATATTTTTTAAATAGGTTGAGTCATTACTCTTAGAATGTGGTAAATTAAAAGAGACTATTACTTCATTGGAACCTGAGTCTGCTAAGCGTAGAAAGAAAGGTAAAAAATGTGTTGTACTTAGAACAAGATTTAACTCCGAACCATTTCTTTTTAGAGTATATTAAACTATTTCACTTGACAAGTATAATATTATAAACAATTTTTTTTTCAATTCTATGTCAGATTGGGATACATCTGATATAAAACATGGAACCAGCAATTTATCTAAAGTAAGATAAACTATTAATTGTTCAACTTTTGTAAATAGGTATTTACAATATTCTTTATAAAGTATATTGTTCTTTTAAGCATTCGGATATATCAGAAAATGCTGATTACAATGATGAATTACAAGGCAAAAATAAAAAGATTAAAATTCTTATGACAGAATTAGAGGTAAGATTAGGAACAAATGTAACATCATGGAAGTGGTCTGTTGATGTTAATTTGGTTGCATAATTTCTTTAGAGCTTAGAAAAGGATAATGTAATTTTGAAAGAACAATTAACAACGCTGACACAAGAGATGGAGGATGCAACACAAAAAATGAATGAGATGACAGAGGAATTATCTTCTGCTCAAATGAAATCTGTAGAAAGCAAAGGTTACTATAGGAAAGAATTTTTTTTTTATTTCTAATGCAATCAGATATGATTTCTCAGTGAAATCTAATCAGGTCTCTACTTTTAGCAAAAATATCGTATTTAGAACAGGAAAATACTGCATTATTTGCTCAAATTGAGGAAATAACTGCTCAGCAAATAGATAGGGATCGTGTAATAGATGAGTTTGGTGCAGCAATTGACACTAGAATTAACGAGTGGAAGGTATATATAATCATAATTTTAAACGAAATTATTAAATATTTTATGCGTCACGTTTCGTCAAAATTTCGTTAGGCAATACTGGATGGGAAAGATGCTGAAATACAACGGCTACAGGAAAATTTGTCACAGTCGGTTGTGCAATCTGTGACGTCTGTTAAGGAACAAAATAAATCTGAAATTGTTCATTTAAATGAGGAATTAGAACTTCGCGATAAAATTATAACCGAATTAAAAACAAAGCTATCCGAGGCTGTAGATGAAATTAACGAAGGTGCGACGCTTATAGAAAAGCTAAAAGCAGATGCACAAAAGTATGTACATTAGTATTAATAGGAAATAAACATACTGGCGGTAGACTTTGATTTATAGATATTTTATTAACATTTCGTATAGGGTGGGAAAGAATAACAAAAAGAAACAGTACAAAGATTTGCTAAAAAAATTGCAAGATGCAAACGAGCAAATATCTAACTTGCAAATTAAATTATCAGAGGCAGAAGAGGATGCTCGGTTAAGGAGCAGTAAAGTCAGTTTATCATACATTTTCTGTTTGAACAATATCATTTAGATTCTTAACGACCTTTTTTCATTTAGTTGTGCGAAGTATTAGCGACTCTACGAAAATACGAGGACGAAAATCAATCGCTAACCGATGCACTAAATGAAATAAAAGTATTGCAGAATGATCAGAAAGATAAAAACGCGCATATAAAAGATTTGGTTAACGTTGTTAATAAATTAGAAATGCTAAATTCGTATCAAGAAATGGAGATCGTAACTCTTAGGTAATTATGTGTTCATACTTACTTGTGCCCACTGAAATTTGTAGATGAAAAAATAAACATCGGCAATGTAAACTTCAGAGAAAAGCTAGGCCTTCCAGAGGACGAGTCAGTGTGTATACAGAATGTTTTAGAAAAACGTAAAAAGGAAGCAAAGAAGTTGGAAGTACTCATGCAACAAAATAAAATGCTCGCTGAAGAAAATTTAGAAATGAAATCAGACGTAAGGATAAGTCATCTACACGCGCTGCACTTCTCTCATTTAACCGAAACAAAAATTTTCATCGACTATGTTAATATTCTAGATAAGGATATTAAAATATAAACTAACTAAAACTTCAAAAGTGTTAGACTTCTCGGATAACACTGTAGACGGTAGCACAGAATTTTTACATTCGACTAAACTGCCAGAGTCCGAACTGCAGTCGTTGTATCCTAAAGCAATCATGCAACAGGACATGCAACTAGTGTTAGAAGAGAACGAAGCTCTCAGAACGGGCATGCATGAAATTTTGGACAGTATACGTAATCAAGACGGTGAATTTTCGCTAATTTTAATGGTACTTTAACGATGCACTGTCTTTTTCCATTCTATTCACGCAAGGATACACTGCAATACTCTTCATTTTCCGTCTATCTCTAACCCACATCTACTATAAAACACACGTATATTAACCACGTTTACGAATACTAGCTCTACTCCAAAAAAAAATCATACTTAACTGTTTGATATCTCAGGTAAAAGCATAGTGGAAGTACAGTCGAGTACGTTAGAAAGATTGTTAGAAGCGTTAGATGTGAGACATTTGGCTGGCTGGTATCATCCGGCAATGAGGTTGCAGGAACATTTAAATGTTGTACAGGGTAGTAATGCAGAATTGCGAGGGCAACTTAAACAGTTAAGGTACATTCAGAAAATGTTCGTTGCTATTGATTACCCATACTGCACACAATATTCCTAAAACATGCTCAAAACATTGTTTTGCAGTACTGGAATATTAAAAGAAATATTTCTAAAGTACTGCAACAGGTTTCCTGTGTTTATTATAGTAATGTGTTTAGAATATTTTCAAGGCATCGTTTCTGCAATATTGCATACGACAGCATTGCTTATTGCTGCTATAGTAGTTTGTGGAATACGTCGTGTCGTATGGGTAGTGTCAAAGGGTTCGAATCGAGAGGCTGAAGTTTAGGAAATAATTGCAGAAAAGAATTGCAAAGAAAGGACAAGGTATTTCAGACTTTAGCCTTGAACAATGGCACGGAGATCGAGAAAATGTACGCGGATGAATCCGACAGCGAGAAAACGATGATGTATATTTCCGAAATGAGAAGGTTGCAAGAGGCCTACGCGAACGAGGCGGACGAATGGGAGAAACAGAAAGACTCGTTGGTGCAGCAGAACGACGAATTGAGCACGGAGATCGAGAAGTTGAAGTTGCAACTAGATGTTTACGAGCAGAGTTTGAAAACTTTGGAAGAGAGCGACGACGAGGTTCGAAAGGCTTTCGCGATTAAAACCAAAGAGTACGTCGAAGCTGCCAGCGAGATTCTCATCGTGAACAGGAACAATGCTGCTCTCCAACAGCTGCTAAATAAAGAAACTATGAAATCCTATCAGGACCAGAAAGAGGCTATAAAGAACGAGACGTATTTGAGGAGAGCCTATGCCGATACAAACAAGCACAACAAGGTTCTCGAGAGGGAGGTTTCAATGCTGCAAAGCAACTTGTCCAACTCGGTTAGCAAGATAACGTACAACGAACTCAAGGAGAAGCACGACGAATTGAACATAAGATATCGTAACTTGCTGGAAAACGATATGCTGTTGCGAAACGATAGCGAAATAGAGATCTTGACGAACGACTTAGAGCTGCTGAAGCAAGAAAAGAATCAACTGATCGAATTATTACAGAAAGATTTTAGTCATATTAACGAGGAGGATTTAACTCGTCAGTTAAAGGAAGCTAAGGCGAACGAGTTGTTGGAGAAGCAACGTGCAGACCACGTGACGAGCTTGCACGAAATTTTACAGGTCCAGTTATCGAAAAGCGAAGAGAACACCAAAGAAGCGATCGCTGCCAAGTCCGAATTACAGGAGGAGCTGATCATTCTGCATAAAAGGCTCTCGAAAGACGCGTGTTTCGAGAAGACTACAGCTCCGGACGATAACAGGATTCAAGAACTAAAGGATAATAATGCCTCGTTGCAGTCGGAGAACGAAAAATTGACGAAGCTGCTCCAAATTTCCGAGGAAGCTGCCGAACGACAGTACTCGTTGAACACAATGAACACGTTGGAGCTGGACAACCTGAGGCATCAGATTTTGGACTTGCAGGCCGTCAGCGAAGACAAAGCTACGATTTCGAGGCTGAACTTCGAACTGACGAGCAAGACAACGTCTGAGATGGATCTGAACTCGCAGAAAACGCGACTGGAGAACGAAACGTCGTGTTTGCAGGAGGAACTCGACAAAGCAAGAACAACTTGCGAAGGTTTGCGCTCTTACGTTCAGGATTGTCGTAAACAATGCGAATCGCGTTGCAGGTGAAACTATTTCTGCGAAGTCGATTCTTCCCCAGCGGTCGTGGAATTGAAATTCTGTAGGGTTATTGTACTGAATTTTGACTCATTTATAGCTGGAAACATAAGAATGTTTAAAAATGATTATAAATGTAGTACATCAAAGAATGGAATAGTTAATTTAGCTTACTTATAAGCAATTTATTTGCACTGCGGTCTAGGCTTGCCAAACATGTAGTTTCGCTTTAAACTATTGTTTAAAATGAACATCGTGTATCAATATAATCATTGTCAGCCGTTTGGGAAGAGTCAAATTTTGTTTATATTTTATGTACTCGTATTTTACTAAGATTTATTTACAGAACGTACGTAGATATTATAGCGTTCTTACAGAACCAATATGCAGGTTCTTCTTCGATCAGTGCTTTAGATAGAATAGCATCGTTATCTTTGAAATTGAGGGACGAGCGACGAAACATTGATTCCGAATTAAAAAATGCTAGAGAGTGTCACGAAAGCGCCAAGGTGCAACAAGAAACGTTGACAAATCGTCTGCAAATTGTCGAGAGTTTAAAGGATATTTTAGAACAACAGATCGGAAGTAACAGCGTGCAGGATATTGTGCAGCATTTTTCCGAGTACTCGCAGTACACTTTAAACGTAGGTTTCTCGTACTAATAGTATCTTCCAAACCGTAAAAATTCTTTTTATTTTTGTAAAATGCAAATGCAGAATGTTCGAGAGTTTTTTAAAGATGCAGTTTCGATTTATTTTTGTAAAAACCGAAGTAGGTATTTCGAATAACACGAGTGTTAATAATTGACCAGGATTTCAAGTACAAGAGAAAAATAACGCAACTAGAGTACGAGTTGCAAATCGCAAATAACAAATTCATGGAATACGAGTCGCTAGTGACGAGCATGGAACAGGACATGATCCAGATACAGAAGGTTTGGGCGAAAGGACAAGACCAACAAGCGAAAGTGGACACGCGTAATGCGGGAACGAGTCCCGTGTGTTGCGAAAATAAAGACAAGTTGGTCCAGGCGACGACGACGACGAAATCGGGGGAGATACAGACGGATCCGTACAATTGTTGCCTGGAGAAGAAGGACACGAGCGAAGTCGAGATCCAGACTGCCTCCCCGCTGAGAAGAATGGGGCTAGAAGGAGAATCACCTTCGGAGGAGAAGAAAATAGAACAGACCGAAGGCACGGGATACAAGGACGTAGAAACAAAGCAAGAAGAAAAACTAACGCGCTCGGGAATGGAGACCCAGACTGAGCAGAGAGGACAGACAATGAAAACGAACGTGGAGGTGGAAGAGAACAGCGGGCACGAGGTGTCCTTGGTTCGCGAGCAATTAAGTCAGACTTTAAAAATCGCCTCCGAACGGTCTGCGACATTAGTCAAGTACGAATCGCAGATAGCGGAGTACCAAAGGAAGGTGGAGACATTGAACAAAACGATAGAAAGCAAGGATTCGCAATTAACGCAGAAGGAAACGCTGTTGGAGGAGTACAGGCTGTCGTCTCAGTCGCAGCCTCCCAGCGTCGACCACACCGACAAGCTTGCACTGAAGTCGACGATAAACAGTTTGCAGAAACTCGTCGGCCAGAAGGAAGAGACCATAGCCAGGTATCAGAATCTGCTGAAGGAGGATAGGGACGAGCACAGTAGAGCCGCTGCACGCCTGCAGGCCGAGATCAAAAGTCTGCACGCTCGGATTCAAGCGATGCAGACCGAGGTTCTCAAGTCTGTTCGACAACAGAGTGAAACGATCGAGTCAGAAAAATTGCTGACGGACGAGTTGGTCGAGATCGCGGTGAAAACCGACGCGAAGAGCAACGCCATGCAAACCGAGGAAGCTGCTAGGCTTCGAGAAAAGGTCTCGACTCTCGAGGCGGATCTGAACATCACCAAAGAACTCAGCGATCGCTGGCACTTGCTGGCTGAGGAAAGGCTGGGGCACATGGATCGTATGAGGGAAAGGTAAATGTAGGAACGAACTGGTTTTCGAAGTACAGTATCTCCCGCTTATATGAAACGATTTCACCCCAGTTTACGACTAATTTTTTTTTTTATATAACGAAACGAGGCTTATAAAATTAAGAGTTTTAAACGTGGCTTCGATTGGAAGTACTTCAAGTACTTCAAGGTTGTTTACTCTCTTCGTCAAAGTCGATTTTCGAAACGTAAACGCGCAACCTTTCCCAGAAACATAGAGATGACGCGACTGATTAAATTCGTTAGAAGCGGGAGTCACTGTACAGGCTTCTTCTTGCCCCAGGCTCGAAGAACAGCACAAAAACGAACTCGAAAGTTATCGCGAGGAACTAAAAAAGTGGCAATCCGAGGCGGACGTACTCCGTAAACAGCTGGCTGAGAATCGTATGTTGCTCACGAAGGGAAACATTTCGTTGATGAAGGAGATGCAGGAGAGAGATAGCAAAATTCACGAGCTGAGTCTCGCGTGTCAACAGCTAGAGGTATCTATACAAGGTGGCTTATAACGTCTGATAGCTATTCAGAAGACGTAAAAATAAAAATTTGTGTACCCTGTCCACGGTACGCCTAAAAGTTTAATCTCGTTTTATCGTTTCCGTGCAAAGAACGAGGTCGAGTTAAGGGAGTCTGCGACTAGATCTCAACGAGCAATAACGCATTGCGAGTCGGAAAGGAAAACTCACGAAATCACGTTGGCCTTTAGTCGCGATCAGTCGCAGCAACAAGCGCAGACGGAGATCGTGCGTAAGCAATTGCAATCGTTATTGGAAAAGGAGAAAACGTATAAGAATGAAATATCCGATTTGAAGCAACAACTCAGTCGCAGGTATTCTTTCGTTGGAAAAAATTTACGTATCGTGAGTCCGCGAGAAGCTAGGCAATGGGACGCGAATCTAGTTCAGAGTGTAATAATTCCGGAAACGTTGATCATTTTCTCGCGGGCGCACAGTACGTGGCACACATTTCTCTACACAGTCCAAAGAAGCACATTTACGATTAATTGCTTCTACCGTAGATACATGGCTGTTAAGTCGCAAGAAAAGAAAACTTCGCAACGCGAAACGCAGCTCGAACGCAAAGTAAAAAGTTTAGAAGAGGAGTTAGAGAGGGCGCGAACTCGGTTAGATCGCGAATATTTGGCCCAAGAAGCGAAGAAAGCTAAGGTACGCGCGTAATATCGCTTAGCACGTGTGAATTTCAAGATTTAATTGGCTAATAGAAATAGCAAAACAAACAAAACAGCCTTAACCCTTTTAGATTCAATTTATTTTAAAGCTGCACAAAAATATTGTTATTACAAAGCATGGATATAAATAATTTTTAACAGTATTGTTCGTTTCTGATTTTTATTTGCTGAATCGAACACGGAGCATTCTGTTTGTGTTTCTGAGATTTACGATCAGTTAAGTCTTGTATAGTAAGTATGAAATACTTCGTGTAGACAGCAGAGGAACTATCGCTATGGGAAAAGCAAAAGAGGTGGCAACAAACCGCCGAAAAGTTGAAAGAGAAACTCAAGGAAAAGACGGACGAGTACGGAAAATTACTTTTGAATTACGACAAGCTTCGATCGGTAGTGATGTGCATGGAAAGGGAGAAATGGAACTTGAAGAGCAAACGAAAAATGGAAAACAGCACCATAGCTGGAGGTCTATCCGCCAGACCTATAACAACCTCGCAACAGAATTTAACGGATGAGTTTCAGAAAGAGTGTCAGACTCTGCGGGATCGTATCAAAGAATTAACAGATCGATTAGAGAACGAGGACAACGAGAAACTTTTGCTTAAAATCGAAGAGCAAAAGAGACGCATCGCCGCCTTAGAAATTGTTTCTCAGGTCAGTTACTAGTTCGAGACGATTTGTTATCGTTGGAGACGAAACTCTGGGTCTGGGACTATTTCTACATTTGCATTTTTATTAGAAGTCACGGGTTTGAATCAAGGAATTAAATATACTCCCAGCCCTAGCAAGTTTCAGTACTCGTTTGATAAAACCAGTGTCAGTCGATTGGATCTAGTTTTAATATTTACGAACGTTTCGTAGGGTAACAGCACAGTGGCTATTCAATTAGAAAAATTACAAATGGCCAAGGACATTCTCGAGAAAATGAATTTAGCCATCGAGAGTGAAAATTTCGAGCTTAGGCTCGAATTAGAAAAGGCAAACGCGAATGTGCCGAGGTTGAGGGAAAAAATCGAGCACTTAGAGAAGTAGGTGTCTCTTAAATTATGTTTTAGGTGTATAGGAAGCTCGAAAATCGATTTAGATGGGTGGATCCATGAAAGTTGCGTTACATAGTCTTTTCTATCCAGATATATAGAGCTGTTGAAAGTAGAAAAATCGTCGGATTCGTCGCCAAGGTTGTTGGACAAAGATATTCAAGACCACGGTACGAAAAAGTCCACCTTGGAAATGGAGAAGACGATTTTCACGTTGAAACGAATCATCGAGAAATTGCAAGTGGAGAACAAGCGATTGAGGATGGGTTCGAAAGCTAGCTACCTCATGCATCAGGCACGAAAATAACGTTGCGTTCGCGTCGACTATTATAGCATTCGCGGGAGTTAACCCTCCGTTGCATGAATTTTATTTTATCTTTCGAACAAAAAAAATTATTACATTTTCTTTTGCACCACCTTTAAATTCCAAGATATTATCTTTCCAAGGTATCGTGCTATTTGTTCTGGGAAATACTGCAGCGGAGGGTTAACGTTTCATGAATTTCCGTGTGTAGGGCAAGTTCTCGTGTAGACAGAGCGAGAGCATTCTGCAAAAACAGTACGAGGAAGCGCAGAAACGCGTGGTAGCGTTAGAAACGGATTTACAGCTGGCCGAGCAGAGATTAGCTGCTTTCGAGAAGGCACAGAGGGAGGATGATAGCGGGGAGATAATGGTTTTGAAGGAACAATTGAGCCAAAAGTCGGAGCTCTTAGATAAAGTAAAACATTTATTATCGAGGGCGGCCGTGAACGAAAAAAGTCTTCGGCAGCGTGTAAATATACATTTCACGGAGAATAAAAAAAACACGATCGTTAGCGAAAGGAACAACACAGTACGAAGCTCGTGTGATTTTTCAGGTACAGCAGCTGGAATCGAGGCAAGCGTTGTCCATCATACCCGAGTGCTACGTAACGCCTGCTACTGCGGAATAGTCATCGTTCGGTGAGTGGAATGTTCCTAATGATTGGTTAATTGACGAGCGTATCGTAGGGAGTACGAGAGATCGGTCTCACATTAAAAATAGTTGGATCAAAAAAGTTGTCCAGTCTATCGAATAGCAATCCCTTTCAGGACTGATCTTTCTTTCCTTCCACGGTAGACAGCGTTACGATTACGGTGAGATCGGTCCGTTTCTTGCATTCTTTCCTTTTCGACAGTTCGAGCAACGCGACGTCGCGTTTTCTCTTCGTTTCGTAAACTAGGTTCGATTTCGAAGATACTCCCGTTTTGAATCTTAGCAATACGTGTTGCACAAACATACTGGAGAGCTTGAGAGAGTGTCCCCCGACTGGAATACAGATTTATCGATCGCGGAAATGGAATTTATGGACGAAGGGGCGTCGTTCAGGGGTGATTCTCAGCTCTTCGCAGTACCAATTCGAAACACAGTCGCAAATAATAATCACGGTGTACTCTGTGCCATCGAGATTGTGCTCGGGGTCGGGGATCGTCGAATCAAAGAAAATGTGATCTTAAGAGTACGAGGAATCGCGGGCGAAACGCGCCAGGTTCTGTACCCCTAACTAAAGTTCTCTCTGCGAATTTAGGCGGGACGCATACTTTTGGCGGGTATTACGTATTATTGACGCGAACCAGTCGCCAGGAACTTGAACGCAGACACCTAGTAATCGTTATCGAGTGCTTGGAGGAACGGTTGGATCGAAACCTCATCCTCGCAGTCAGGGATGAGCTTTCCTTTGTACTTGACGCAAGAGTCGGCGCACTTCTGGCCCAGGAAGTACGAACCGAACATTTTCTTGCACTGAGCACAGTTCCTTATGCAAACGCCTGGAAATCACAACAAGGAATTCATTAAACATTTTTCATCTATCGTGGAAAGGGTTACGAAATTACTCTTCGAGCAACGAGTCTTTGCGCGTATATTTTTCTCGTGGACTCGTGCATTTAGCTCGAAGGGTTGTCAATGGATACGATTTTTGATAAATTATGAACTTACCAATGGCTCGATCGAACGGCGAACCTTCTGCGAGCACGAAAATCATAGCTGAAGCTACAAGAAGCGCCAATAGTACGCGAGTAGATGACTTCATGGCTGAAACAGTCGCAGGATAAAGATGGTTGATTAAATTACTCGTTTGGTTGTTCTCCATTTCTTGCAGGGATAGTTTGATTACGATGTAGGAGAAAATGATTCGCTATAAGTTCATTTTATTCGTCATCTGTTGTTCAAACAAAATTTCACCATGAGTTACATGGGATATAAAATAGTGTGGAATTCCTAGGCTAAGAAATACACTAAGCGTCCGACTGTAACGCGAAAATTAGACATTGTTAAATATTTATGGTACAATAAAATATTTCATTTACAAAAAAATTGCATCTATCTACATTGTTTACAATGACTATTTTTTTTGTAAAAGAATATGTCTCAACGGTGCGTTGAAAAATAGTCATAGATATTTTTAAAAACGTGTGTAAATTCTGACATTCTCCACTTTCTTACAAGAGTTTAATCAGGCCCCAGGATTAAGTTTCTGAGAAATTACAATTTTATTTAAATTCGTCGATAGAGAATGGTATATGAATTTAAATATAAAATAAAGTACCGTGTTTATAATGGAGGGAAGAAATGTTACCGATAATGTTCCATTACCATTGGAAGAGACGAGAGTACGCAAAAGCGAGAAGATATCGGTCCCTCAGCCGGTCGATTCGACGTGAAAAAATTCACCTGTAAGTTTCCAGAGTGCAAGGCGAGTCCTGGTGAAGGTAGAGCTAACAGGATACACGGGTACCCGACGTAGCCTCTGGCGGGATGCACGCGGCTCGCATCGGTATCGTGTTCACTTTCCTCGATTAATTACCGGTTAACCGGCGATAAGGATGACAAGAGAGACCGGAGGGGCAGGAGAGAGACGGCGAAAGAAATCCATGAACTTTCAGGGATAACTCGGACGTCGTAGTCGTCGAGTCGGTCGAGCGCAATGCGCGTTCGGTGCACCTGAGCGGTTGCACGGATCGTCGTCGTTGCAAAAGTGCGTAGTTTCTTAAACGAGCCCGAAATTCTACTTCCATACCGCGTACCGTCGATATTTATGCGCGTGTCTACACGTTGGTAATCTCGCTCGGGCGCCTCGGTGACTCCCAACTAACTTTTCTTCCGTTTGGTTTTCTGTTTCTTTTTTTTTTTTTTCATTTCGCACGCCGTCATTTATAACCGGAATCTCGCATAATCGGCGCTTCCGCGTTCTCCTTAACGGCCGCATTGTGAACACATAAAGATAATAAATATGGATGGAAGGTGTCTCTTTATCCGTGCCTCTCCGTTGCTCGCCGTCGAGCGTCTCTTTCTCTCGTCTCTCCAGGAAGCACTTGAAGATTCAAGACCAAGGATCGATCGATCGTTGCCGCGCGCCGGACCCGATGTTAACGGACCGATCGAGCGCGTAAAATAGTCGCGTTTGCGGATCAACGGGACCACGGAAACCCGCGAACGATGGACGTCTTCGCGTGTCGTTCGATGCGACGTTTCGACGATCGTCTCGCGATTTTCGCGAACCGCCGCGCGGAATTCGAATGCGCGATTTTGGAAGAACTCTGCGATATTTACCTGGTCGTTTGCGGTGCTGATCGAGCCGAGGCTGTTGGAATTGATAAAACCAGACGAGTGACACTGAGCACCGTACGATGACGGCCTTATATATCCGTAGAGGCCAGATTCATCCCTCGGACGAGGGAAACCCCGCTGCCTATCTCACCTTAATTCGATTTCTTCGATTTCCTGCACTCAGAATCGCGAAACGCTCCGGCGGGATTCGCGCGGAAATTTCGATCGATCGTCGAGCAACTATAATTGCTTAAAGAGGACAGGATTGTCTCCGTTCAGGGTTGTCTTGGGGAACGGTCGTCGACGATACAGACGTTGCCTTATCGCAAATTTATTGGAACGATTTATTTTGGCTATCTTTCGAAATAAATATATCTGGTGTTGGGATGCTGCGTTGTTTATTCGATTCTATGAAATAAATAGTTCTTCCACTGCATTTGTTACGATTAATTTAGAATTTTTAGCTAACAAAGTGATACATAAAAAGTTGATAGTTTAGGTAAATTATAGGTATATCTTGTTAATATGTTTGCACATATTAAATTTCATTTTTATTTTGATCACATGTGCCCAATTACATATATACTTCTGTTAGCATATTACGAAACGTTGTTACGAATAAATCAGTCGTCAACACTGTCCGTAAATTCTCGACGTTCCGAAATACCAATAAGGAAGGAATAATAACCTTCCCCCTGTGTCGTTTCGTATTTCAATTTATTTCCTGCGCTTTCTTGAATCAGTTACTTTTTTTAGAAAGTTGTTCAGACCTCTGTAGATCGATGAATATTGATTTGTGAACACTTTGGCAATATAAACACAGCGTACAGGAAAAAGAATTATAAAGGTTGTATACTAGTACATTAATATTACAGATGACTCGTGTATCTGAATGAAATAATGTCAAAGAATTCCAGGAAATACCCGGTTTCTGACAGTGAACGTTCGCAAGGTTAGATATCCTGATTATACTAAATAGATGGTAAACTATTATACTACGACGTATTAGATTCCATTTGCCAACAATGATTGTGCTTGAACTTGTAACAAATACAACGTCTCTGAGAAACGTGTTTGACTTATAAAGTAGAATAGAGATTTTCGAGTGTAGGCAATATTTAAAAATATTATTGAATTTTATACCTTGCGTTCCTTAATCTCGCGTCTTATCAAAAAGATGCAAGATATACATTGCAATGGAAACGAGTTAATCTGGTATTTAACAAACAAGAAATGCTACAGAACGATTTATTACATATATTTGAATCGAGAGAATTCCCAACCTTTATGGGTAAACATCTTTTAGTGAAAGGTACTTTCAAAACAAAATCTTGCGTTATTACATTCGAACAAGTAACAATATAGGTAAAATATTCAAAAACAACAAATCACTGTATTATTGTTTATTTCAACATTTTAAAACTTGGTCAGAACATTTATTACCATTTTAGTTAACCGACTACTATAAATAAATATAATTATTATTTCCTGAGCTGTGCTTCTATAACCGAAGAAGTAAAGTTCCTCGATTCTATGTCGTTTATACACACTAGGAGCAAAGAAGTACATAAATTACCACATTTTTGATCACCTTCGGAACATCGTGTACTACAGATAGTACCAATATATCTATTTCTTACTTTCTAGCACGAAGATACGTAATCTATAAACCAGATAACGCGTCTACTTTGCGTCTTAGGTCAATAAATACACCGACGCAATAAAATGTCTACTTCTAATTGTTGCATTTTTTAAATCTCCGGGGACTGGCCTATCTGGCATCCTTCCACTCGCGATCTCCTTCGACGCTCGCGTCCTCCCGCGAATTCCTAATACCGTCGTCCGTGAAATACCGCGATAGAATTTCTGCGTCGTTTCCAAATCGCGAAACATCACTTTCTTTCCGGTATTCCGCGAAAACGGTGCTCAGAAACTCGTCTGCGTTGAAATTTTCGCGATTTCTTGCCCCCTTAGATTTTTCGTTACTTCCGTTATAGTCTTCGATATTTGCAAACGCGTCATCGAAGTCACCGGAACGCGATTTCGAGAAATAATCAAAGTCATCGCGCTCCTTCGCGGACTCTTCTTGTTCCTCTGCCCAGTCTTTGGACGCATTATCACTTTCGGATTCATTAAAGAAACCTGGAACTCGTTTCCTGCTCTTTCCGTACATGGTATGCGTTTCCTTTCCGAGCAGTTCCAACTTTTTCATTATCGGATCGTCCTTAAGAAATTCGTCTAAATTAAACGGCTTTCTGTACTCGTTTATATCGAAAATTACAGGCTCCGCTTGCCTCGTTCGGTTCCCCCGTTGCCATAATTCATCCGAATCTTCCTTCGACCCTGAATCCTCGTTCCTTCCCGAGTTTATTTCTGGATCGTTCTTTGATTCAGAATTCGAACTCTTCTTGCCATTCACATTCTGCTTAAAGTCTCTCAATATTTCATCCTCGTTATTTTCTTCGACTCTGTTAACTAAGAAATTTTCTTTTGGATCCTTTTCTCGACTCTTTTTCGAGTCTTTTAATATTTTATCTTCGATATCATTCTCGAATTTGCTACCTTTCAAAGACTCTGTAGACTTCTTAAGACCAACGTCTTGCTTAGTCTTTCTACTATTTTCACGACGATCTTCCTCGTCTAAACTTTCTTCTCTTATGTCAGAGTAATCTGGTACGTCTACGTAGGGAATTTTATTAGGATCGTATACAGGAATGTCCGATGAGGTTTCATTATTTCGTTGATGGTCCTGTATATTAATGTAGGTTTTATTTTTGCGTTGTTCTTCGATCGACGTAGGCACGATCGAGTGATCTGTGGTGCTTTCCGATTTCTCCTTCGAAGATTCTAACGCAGGTTTGTTTAAATCCTCCACTTCCGAATGGTCCGTATCATTGCACATAGGTAAAACTGGAACGTATTTGTGTTTCGTTGATTCCTTCAATGGGAATTCCATTATTAATTTCGATCGTGACGAGTTCGTCGAGTTTGAGATTCGATCGTCAAAGTTTAAGTTCATGGCTTCCGTTCTGTATTCGTCGATGAGTCGTTTTTGCTCTTCGTAACTGAGTTTCGGATGACGATAAAATTTGTCCGACGATGGAACGCGTTTTTCGGGGCCTACGTAATCCGACTTTGCGCCCAAGGAACGCTTCGAGCGATTAATAATAAATCCTTTCCCTCTTTGCCTAATCGAATTCACGATCGTCGCGACTTTCGCGATGTATTTCGGCGCTAAATTCGAATTCTGAGTCACGTTGCTCGACTCGTCACTCGAGCTCACATTTCCAATAAATTTATCGTTAGATTTATTTCTATTATTCGTCGACGATCCAGTGTATTTTCCGAAGAATAATTTCTGATAATTCTTTGGCTGTTTTGTCTTTTTTTCGATTACTTTTACAGGCTTCCGATTAGGCAGAATGTTCTGAAAAGTTCGAATCTGTATTAAAATAATTTCGATAGATGCAATGGCAAAGAGATTTTAAAGCAAGAAAACGCAGAAAACAAATTATTTTGTTAGGATTAGAAACGAGAAATGCGAAACACGCGTGTAGAATTTACACACAGTGAAAAGAAAGGAGAATTCACAAAGACTGATAAAGGTTCCATAAATGGCACTCTTGTTAATGTGACTTTATTCGTTGACGGTATTTATGTACAAAATACAATATATAAACAGAGTTTGGGTGTACAGTGGCTCAGGAAATGTGTCTTCAACCTTTTCTTGTTCCCTTGCAAAGAATTATGCTTCTCGAAACAATCAGAACATCGCATTTTTGTATTCTTGGACGAATTCCAATTTTATGTATTTTTATAAAATGTTCAGTTTAACACGGTACGTTGAATTTTCTAAATTATAGGGTGACTTAAGTAAGTAATGCTCCAATTGTTTCGAGGGTAGTTTAGAAGGTAGAGTTGCGACTTGGAGCTGTTTCCCTGAGCCACCGTGCACACGTATATGCATACGAAATACAATAAAATAATACCACAAGCAATCTAAAGTGCTGTTCTTGTATGCCAGACTCACACTCCACACCTTCACGCCCTTCCTCTTGTTCAATGTTTTTTAAATTAAAGTAAGGAAAAGTGATATGTCTATAACGACGATAAAATGATGCATCGGGTTCAGTAGATATACGTGAATAGAAATTACACAATAACATACGTAGATTAATATAAATAACTACAATGTTTTAGTACTATTTCTAACTAGTACCTTAAGGCGATTTCTGAGGCTCATAAAGGGGTAATAGTTTATGGCTCGACGTTCGATCAACTTGACTCTCTGGACTCTATTCAGAATACACCCGGTTAAAAACGCAACGTTTAACCCGAGCTTCCGGTTAGGTTTACGTTAAAACAATATTTGCATCTTTAACTGTGTTGCTTATCAACTATCCAATGTTACTAGGCATCGATCGTACTAACTATTACGATACTCGAATATAACTGTTCGTTTAGTAGATCTCGAGAAATCTTAAAATCTTAAAGTCTCGATAGAAATGCGACTTTACTTCGAAAGTGAAACGTAAGTCTTATTATTCAAGGGTTAAAAGTCTTCGTCGGTAAATTATCAACTGCAATTTCTACCAAACGAATAATTACTTCCGACAGCTTTACTGTGATTTTCGACGTTGTTTTAATTAACCGTACATTGAATATATCTTCTGGCGTACATGTTGTTTCGTAATTCATGACGCTGGAAAGGAGAGTGTTCATCTAAAAATGAGTTGAAAATATGAAATAAATATTCGACACGTGTTTATAAATTTTATTCTATATTTTCTCCTAATTCTTCGATGAAGAATCGCCCTCTATTTGCATAACGAATTACGAGACACCTGTAGTTTTTAATTTCCTGTGCCGCGGTCAGTGCCTGAGACTTCTACAACGTGTGCGATGGTGCGAGGGCTAATTAATCAACGTACGTTTCGAAATTACATACAGAAATAACAAAACGAAGACCAATACGTTCCACTGTTTATTCTGGTAGTTATAAAAATCTACGAATTCAGCTGCCGGTATTCGTATTATATACACTCGCTGCGGAAAGTATGTTCACACGATAGGAAAATTTTCATTTTCAAAGTTACAGAAAGTTATTCTAGCTTGGTTGCAAGAAGAGAGGCAATACTGTACTTCTCAATTTATTTGTCAACTTACTTTCCGATCACGAATGGTAATAATTATTTGTTATCTTGTAACTTATAACTGCATTATTTGTTTTTGTATTACGATACGTAATACGCCACTAATCAACGCGAGTTCCTTTTTTGCTCGGATCCAATATTCAGCGACGAAAGATACCGTCTCTCAGGTTTGTCAACATACTTTCCGGCGTCGTGTGTAAATTCCTGAATACCATTTCGGGAATAGTGCCGATTCAACCCCGTGCACCGATGGTCCGGTTTACTTTCTGAATCCCAGATAGGAAGCAATCCCGTTAACACTCTCAAAGAAGAGTCTCAATATCTCGTCTCTGTTGTAGTCGTTCCGCACCTTCTCCGGTCTCGGATGTCTTCGCACATCAAGCAAGTGCTCCTCCACCAATCGCTACAGTACAATATATAGGTTTACATTGTAGGTGCTAGTGCCGTGTAATCCTTGGTAGAAAATTGGGAGAAATCTGTCCGGGATCTTCTTTCGGTTTTTTTTTTCACGGTTTACGCGTGCAGCGTGGAATGTCAGTGTGCGTTCCTCTCGATCGAATATCGTGTCGTTCGTTCGAAACATTTTGGGGCGTATCGTTACAGTTCGTCGAGAAAGATAATTGCATCGGGCTGCCCCAGAAAATACCACGCGATTTTAATAAATTTATTCGAGTAAAGCACGATCGAACTTGGGTATAACGATAATAGAAGAAACGATTGTTTTATTTTTATCGATTTTATCAATTTTATTTTTCGAGAATATTTTCTGGGATACGCTGATATTTTCCGTGACAGAGAAGAAGACTAGACGTCGAACTGATCGCTCTATCCACCTTGAGGCAATTAACATTAGCTACGTGCTAGTATGTACATTATGTGCGTGTTATTATTTGTTACGATTAAGACTTATCACGTATGGGTAATAAATTAGATAGATTAGATAGTCAACGGTAGAAAAATATACAAGAGCACGAGAAAAAGAAGGAGGAGATTCTGGCATATTAAAAATTGTCTAAGAACGTGGAAGAAGGTGTAGAGTTAGAAGTGGTGCAAGATTGAGAAGTCGGTGATTTCGATTGTTAGGTACTTTTGGAGGTCCATGGCAATGAATAAACTCGATCGAACAGTACTGATTTAATCTCCTTCGAATTAAGCACTGCAAGCAATTCACATGTTTCGTACGCAATCGACTGTGTCAATATCTCGGAGATAAAGAATTCTTAAATTCATCACTGAATGTAAAAGAGGTACATAACGATTCTCTGATTTCTGTTTCGAAAGTGTTCCTTGATCGAAATGTAATTTATAGTGGCAAGTTTTCTATCAAAGTTTGGTAAATGAATGGAAAAACGTTGTTCCACGGATGGAACCGTAAGTTGTGCAATTAAAATTTACATTGTACGAGCTTTCTAGCAGAGTTTGGTCTGTGAACAAAAGTGTATTTGCCTCACGGTATAAATATTAGAGTATTCGACAGGTATTCGAACATGTTTAACGCACGATGTTCTACCATCGAGTGGGTACACGCACGTCTACTTTCTATTAGGTAACTCTAATACGAACTAGCGATAACGAGTGATCTGGAATTGCATGGTTATTGATCGCTTCATAACCTGTTAATCCATGAATAATCGTGCAATCATACGCAACGTTTAAACTGCGACGCAACACAGGCACAACTAACTGTTCTATTGTATCGACTAAAAACACTTCCAAAGCAAACTATTAAAAGCAGTCGACGTGAGAAGTTGTCGGTCTACGTAAATGCATACTGGTTTCGCAGCGGTCGTGTTTGCAACTCGTACAACGTCCTTGCTATTTCGGCAAATCATTACTGGCAAATATACGCGAAGTTCCATGATTATTTAGTATGCCTTCGCAATATAATTTGTTGCCATTCGAGGCTCCGCGTACAGTTACTTCTGTCCAAATCGTTCACCATTTTTGCCTTCGTATGATGTACACGCAGCCATCGTACAAATTTATATCGATTTTCATTTATACTCTAATTTGTGAAAATTAGTGTAAAATATTCTGAACTAAAGAATATGCAAAGTACCATTTATATTTTCGTATTTTTTATTTAGTAAACTTCGGAGTAATTCTTTTCCCTTGCATATTCGAAACATTTTTATTACGATATAAAAATAAGAGAAGCAAACTACAGTGAAGTAAGAATATTTTTCATGTGAAATTACAAAAATAGAATGTCTAATAAATCTACATGTATTTGCAGTTTTCTGAAATAAGTGAGATTGGTGAACGGTTTCCAGTATGGCAACTGTACGCTAAAAAATGTTTGCCCAATTGTAACTTCGAATATTCACCTGTAAACGTCGTAGAACTTCTTAAGTATAATCGTTCAAGGTAAAAGCACCAGGTAGTTGATCATGCACTAGTTGATACTTTGAAAAAAAAAGAGGATTTTAAAAGAGGAAACGATCTTATTAATTATAGAAAAGCAACATTGAACAGCTATTGTGCCTATAATTCTTATTACTAAAAAAATATTGACATTTATCGTGCTTCTATGAGATTAAATAACCTAAGGGTTTCCTCGAAAATATCTAATTATATCTAAGTTACTTTTTCATTTAAAAACTATTAGTGTTGTTTATGGCTTTATGCAGAGAGGAACAGTATTTTTCTACTTGATTACTTTATCAATTATTGAACAGTCAAGTACTAGAATTTTCTATATCTGCAAGTATCAACTACAAAAACATTATAAAGCTTTCGCAGAAAATTTGAAGAACAAGTTGGCACGTCTACTTTTAAAGAGTTAAAAAAAACGATCAACTACCGTTACATTTACCTTGTCTGGATACACATTAAAAAAAAAAAGTATAAAATGTAGAAGAAACTACGAGCAGATTATAATTTATATTTAATCGTAGGTAATGCGACTCGATCAAATATAAATTACAATGTTTGTTCGACAATAAATAATGGTTACGGTGTCTCTATGTTATTCGGGGGCGGGGATTAAAATTACTTAAGGTCGCTAAATGGTCTATTCGTTGCTCTACCGTATTCGTCCGTCTGCTCTGTGTCCCTAAGCTGTTTCAAAATGCAACGTGCAGACGCTTTCTAGTTCGCTATGCTACAGTACCGTAATGTGTCTCGAGTAAGGGGTGCCTAAGGGTCGTGCTTCTTGGCTCGTGACTGTCCTTGACTACGTGGTGGTGTTCGTCTAGGCGGTCTCTACTTTTATGTCTAAAAAACAGCCTTTTTACTTTCCGTACGATCGATACTGGCCCTCTAGATTACTCACGTATTGCCCGTGACTCGCGGTAGGGTATTCGGCCCATTTGCTCAGGTCCATGCTGGGGAGAATTCCGCTTCGACAGGGTACTCGGGGGTTTCTGCGAACCAAACGTTCATTTTCATTCCAACGGAATTATCTTAGAAATTATCATTCGAGCTTTGCGCAACGATCTTTGCACTATCAAATATTGCAGGCTGTTACAAAACTGTTTGGCCGAATACTGTTTGCTGTGATTGATAATTTGGCCAACCACGGTAGTTCAAAGCATGCACTGCGTTAGATAAAATTACTAGAAAATCCAAATTAACGCGTTGAAAACAAACGTTTCGAAGTCTTAGTTACGAAGTTTAAAAAGTTTTGCTTCGACTTCTTTGCCAATAACGAGTATCGACGACTTCGATCGAGCAAAGTTGCCTTAGTTTACTGGCTTCTTCCGCACGACTTTGGCCGATTCTCACGATGCAATCGCGCCGCTCGAATCTCCGTCGCGAAAGGAGCGTTTAAATAGTCCCAAAGCAAGTAGCCGATTCTTTCTTGGCGCAGAAGCACACAGTTTCCCACAAATATCTCTGGCTTCGTGCATCGTGACGATCACGAATCAGGCCACGTCGATTACTTACATCTCGTGGTCGGGGAGGACCATGGGATAGATCTGTATGGTGTCGATCAGATCGGTGTTGTCGCAGATCACTCGGGCGAGCTTTATTTTCCGAATCTCGTTCAATTGTTCTAAAATAAAATTTATTTGTTGTTCGATTAAGATTTTGCCCGTCTGTTGGATCCGTTCTCGCGGGGTTCTCGATCCTCGATTCGAAAGGTTTTCTTACCGAGAGTGAAGGACGACGGCTGATTGGGCAGCTCGTACCAAAATCGGTCACCGCGACGAGAATAACTGAATTGCGTGGCGATCACGCAGGCGAAGGTTGGCCCGAGCATGCTACCCGGAAGTGGTCTTTCCGACACGCCACCGGACCAAAGATCGACGTCAGCCGGATGCCTGGAAATCGAATGGTATCGCACCGTTACTTCCGAGAATTTTACACGCGAATCGTCGAAGTCGATTCGGCGATGCGTAATAGTCTTGATTCATGGCTGGGACTAAAATTAGCATGGTTTGAATTATTAATGAATTTTTGTTGATCGTTTTATACCCGATTCGTTCGTTACGATTTTAAGCGATTCTTGGAATCGTAGCCAGGTATGGAAATTAGGTGGTATTGCGGGCAATAATAAATGCAGCAGGGAATAAATTATTTCGATACTTTCGATGTTTTGGCCTTGACGTGTAAACCCTCTTCAGGGAATTGTACAACCTTACCAATCGGAGAGAAAACGAGAAACTTCCTTTTTTGTTTATTATTCTGAAGGCTTATGTAATGGCTATGGGGCCCGTTTACTCACTCAAAGATGGAGCTGTATCGTCTGATAGTTTCGTTCGGCATGGAACCGAATAGTTCCTCGAATGTGTCCGCCCAGGGAAGGCCACAGAATTTTCTGCAAAAAGATAGTCCGGTTAATTAGTTTGGTTTTCATTAGTTTTGTCGCGGTCGAGATTTAATCGTAGACACAATGGCTGACTACAGAGCCAGTAGTTTCATTCCACTTATGGTCAGACGCTCCAGATCGCTCTGTCCAACCTGTACGTTCTACATCTCCTTAATCTACAGTCGAATATTTCTATGATGTAAACGTGTTCTAGTTTTAACGAAGTGCACAAAATGCATTTCATAGTATTTTATTTTGATTAAAATTCCCGTTAAAATCTTCTCTATCGTCGGTAGCAAAAAACGCCAAGAAAGAACGAATATTCACCAACCTAAATTCCATGTAACTCGGAATTCCAAACTCACGACCGCGCTGCATGTTGAAGGAGACCAAATCCAGTCCGAACTTGGCTCCTGCCTTTTTGAACAGGTGATTCGTAACCTGAAATCAAGTCGAATGAAGCATTCTGCGTTTTGAAACTCGAAGATCGTAGGAAATAGTTTTGTACTTCTTGCGTGATGGAGTCGTCCATAGCTTGGGCGACCTGGTTCATCAATCCCATGATGTATTCGTCAAAAACGCCAGCTCGATACAGATCGTAGGGTCTTCTGATCAAGTCTGACAGTCTCTTTGAAGCTTCAACGAAACGAACGTTTTAGCTATGGCTAAATGAAATTTATTTAAAATTGAGACTCGGTATTCAACTCACCAATAAATTTGTGAGCTTTACTCCATCTTTCGACCGCGGTTGGTAGCAAAGAATGGCCGAATCTGAACGCTGCCGAGGCAAACGCGTCGATCACTGCTGGATTTACGCTGTCGTCGTAACCGTCCCAGTATGCCTTCATAAATTAAAAATAATATACAATGGGCGTGTAATTATTCGACTATTCGACTTTAAAATGTATTCAAGTTTGAAACAATTACGTTCTTCTCCAGAAGAAGTCCAAATTTCTCCATGACGTCTTTTCCAAGCAATATGGGCAGGAATTCGTTGTAAGTGATGTGCTGGATCTCCGCGATAACGATCCTCCTCGATTCTTGGAACAACGTCTCGTCGTCCCAGTGTGGATTGATTTGATTTAGCGTTTTGGCTATTCTGTTATGCTCGCGCGCCATAAGCGTGTGCATGCAGGTCAACACCAGCTGTTCGTTCACTCGTATTTCACCTGGGGACAAAAAATCGCGGCACGCTCAGCGAGAATGTTGTTTACGATCTTTCAAAAATGCGTTTTATTTTCTCGACCGGAGAGTAGAGCAGCTACATTCCACGGTCCGTAGATATCATAAACGAATCGTAGGAAATTATTCTCTCGACTTAGCTAGTTCAACAGTTATAAATTATTCAAAATAAAGTTAGAGTTTAAATATTGTCGAAGACTGCAACGTGTGTAAGTTTCAAGTCCAAAATATGATTCTATAAAGCGTTCGATTCCGCGAGAATCGATTTCACAGCAATTTTATTAAGATCGATGGTTCTCTTTCTTATTAGATTGTGACTCAATCGAATTAGCGCTTTGAACACAACAAAGTGATCGTTAACGAAGCGTAACGCATGGAAACGTTGACTCCATGATTGCGAATACACAAATATTGCCTTCTTGTCGATCATTGTGGCAATATTACCAATTAAGTCGTCGACCTTGATTCCGGACCGCTCCCTTTCACGCTTATACATCGCGTTATACGTCGATAATCGACCGATCGAACAGCTATCAACGTTCTTCGGCTCGACAGCGCAGAATGCGAGCGTTCTAAGTGAATTTCGACACTGCTGGCTGTAGATAACTATTATCATTCGTCCTGCAGCGACATAAGATCGTGTATGCGACTGTTATTAGCCTGTTGCACGCGAAATGGCAAATTTCATAAACGACTTTTCCACAATTTGGTAATTAAAAGGTGCTGTCGGATGGCATTGATTATACATTGAGTCGACAAATTTTCTTTTAAAGGAAAGCCCAGATAATTCAGACGCAAAATCTAAAAGAAAGCATTTATATCTATTAAAAGTTTTATTGAAAATTTTATCGATTTCGGTTCTTCGTTTCTCTTTGTGCAAATCTCTTTCCACCGCGATTAGACGCGATGCCAACGCGATCGAACTGCACGTTGCATATTAACTGCACCTAACTACGGGTTACTGCACCCGTGCATTGCGATGGAATTGTTTCGTCTTGTGCACGGGACGATCATCGCGCAGGATATACGCGATTTTCTGATCGGTTGAGCACATCGTGGGAAAAATCATTTCTCGGCCGGTGAATGTGACGCGTAGAAGGGGCGACGAGATAAAATCGCAAACCGTTAATGAGTTTTTTCGTCGCTCACGACGCGGTGGTCCGATCCAAACGAAGATCTAGAAGGATCAGATTTGTTCATCGTTTTATCGCGTTGTTATTAAACGAAAACGGAGCTTCATTAACGAAGAAAGTTCCCGCATTCGTTACGTTAACGTTGTTCTTAAAACTTTAAAAAATCGGTAGATCCAACATTTTTTTTAAGTAGTGTTTAAAATCGATTACGAAGGTTACTAACTACCGTGTAAAATAAAAAAGTGTGTATATCTTCACGTTTTGCAACGATTGCAGTTGATGTAAGAAATCGTAATGAGTTTGATTAGGTGTCAGAATTGGACCCAGCGACAGATATATCAAGAGAAGCTCTTTATGTTCATTAGCTGTATTGCACAATATATTTGAGTCCCACGGTCCGAGTTCTGACAGTCGATACCGAGTAAACCAGATTTGCAAGTATCTCGTTTAGCTTCTTGAGGTGTCATCGATATCGATGTGATATTTAATCCCTGAAGAAGCTCTACTTGCAATGCTCTTGAAACTTGATCGTCGCACCTCGCGTTTCAAGAGTGGCTAATCAGAAAATTAGGAAGATTTACCTGCTTCGAAGCAGTACATCGATCGATTGGGTCGAGTGCAACCCTCGTCCGGGATGTCCAATTTGAGAGGCAGCAGATCCTTGAGGCCATATTCCGAGAAGACAGGGTTCATACGTAGCAGTCCACCGTAGCCCGAGCGAAGTTTCCTGAAAGTATCGAACAATAGGGGATGTTTCGACGGGGTCTCGTCGTGTACGTTGACGGAGTACGCGTGAAATTTCGTCTCATGAAACGCCTCGAAGCAACGGAGAAAGAACCGCGGGTGCTGTACTCGATTGAGTAATCGTAGGATCTCATAATGCGAGCGGACTAGAAAGTGCGAGGAACAGAATGCATGTACGCTACGTTAGAAAATATAGAACAACGTAATGCTGATTTATTGTCGTGGCTGACGTAACGGACGTACCAGCTTTGAGGTGTTTCGAAGAGCCTAGCAGCCGCCACTTCGGCAGGCGTGTTGCAAGTGGTTCGATAACCGAACGCGTGACTATTATCGTGTGACTGTTATTACGTTGTTCTGTATTTTTTTTAAGTGGCATAAGTTATGAGGCAACGATCCTATATACTCCTTGCACCGTGTTTTCATTATCTACCGACGCTCGACTAATATTGAACGGTATCGCGCGTGGGTGGCTGCAGAAAAGTCATCGATAAGGACACTGTTTAGTGTCGAACTGTATTTCTTCTCGACCCTGTTCCCTTAAATGTCATTTCTTAGAGAACGAAAAGAAAATATGAGAACAAAAGTCGATCAATTTTTAGTCGACTATGAATTGCAGTATAAGAAATTTCAAAAACAATTTTTCTCGATAGAAAAACCAAGGTTACTCTGGAGTTCAACGACCCCCCTATACCGTGGCCTTCGGATGGCCTTGACCCGAAACGTTGAGTAATATGCACCTTTGGTCTGGAATCGGGTTGTTCCAATATACAGTAAAGTTTCGATTATCCAGCATCCGGAATGTCCAAATAACTAGCATATTTACCCCGACTATACTTCGGTAAATTTTACGAATCTATATTTCACACAAACAAAGAAGTCACAGTCGCATGCATTCAGCAGTGACGTTGATACTAAACAAATGAAAAAGAAAAATTTCAAATCGTTCTGGAAAAATTATTTTCAGTTGCGGGGGTCAGTTACAATCATTTTTGGTCAATAGACATACCCTCGAAATCCTAACCACTTTCGAGAAAAAAATTCATTACCGAAAATATGATGTGAGACAAAGTCCTCGTTTTTATCACTGCATATGTAGATACAGTTTAATTATTCGACATATTTGATTTTCCGGCATTGCCCCAGTCCTAAGTATGCCAGTTAATCGGAATTTTACTGTATCGAAGAAGATTTCGCGTCGAGAAGAAAAGAAGTTTCGGTATCTAATAAAGAGAATCTTGAAGAGTAGGTTTACCTCGCGAACGTTTCTGTGATGCCGTAGACCGTGTTCCCGTCCAACACTCCCGTCAGAAGATTAAACGGTACGCGAGATCCCAATCGACAGCCGGGTCTGACGGCGGGAAAGGCGCGAACGAAGTCCATGCATTTCACGTTGAACAACCTGTAGAAGTAATCGTCTTCCGGTATGAGGATCTCGTTGCAATAAGGGTTCTTCAGGTGCGGCGGCCGATGGCAACATTCCTCGGGGTCGTTTCGGTTCAGGGGATCTGTAAGAGCGTGCTCGTCGATCATACCGTGTACCACGTGCACTACGAAACTGGGCTAACAGTAACATTAAAAGACGGAATAAAAATTCATTAGAGAAAATTAAAATTGATGCGAGCTTTCTTCCAAGAGTATAGTGGACTAATTAGCTAACCCATCTCGTAGTATCCGAATATTACTTCGAGTCACTGTGTACTCACAGTACATCGCTAGGCGCGTAACTTTAATTAATGCTACCTAAAATTCTCATTCGCGTCGTCAGAGAGCCACGCTTCCGGTTCCTGTCTCGTTCCCGAACGCGAGCTCTCGACTCTCGTTTAATTTTTCAAAGACGTAGTGACACTTTTCCCAGAACCAGCCAATTAATTCTTGTCTGGTGACGCGCAACCACTGGCCTCTGTTCCTGCCGCTAATTACCAAGTTCCAGGATAAATTCGCGGACGCGTGCGATTTTGGCGCGGCTCGCACGGTCCGTGGAAACGGTAGTCACATGATCGGCCTCCTGCTAGTTATCTGAACGGCGATCGTTCGCTTTCTCTGGCAGTTACCCTAGTTTCGATAGACGGTAAATATTCGACGTAGAAGGGCTTGGGAGCCGTCTACGACGCTTGCTATATATGAGCGTCCCGACACGCTGATGTAATTGAACCGAAGTCGATTGCATAATTTGCTATTGACTGAAAATTAGATCTCGGGCTGCTTTCTCTGTCATCGCAGAATTCTCGGTCACTGTGGGCTAACCGAGGCTACGTTCGACTTTTTGCCCTGCTTCTTGCTAAATTGTTTCGCGACTAATCGCGGATCCCTCGAGAGAAATCTGTCTATCCTACTGTTTCTTACTTTTTTGTTAAACCGTCATTGTCACATGAACACCTCTAAATTGTTTCTTTTATCGCCTTGTTCACGACCCGAAAAATACCAAAACAAATCATTTCTTTTAAACCCTACGAAGCTATATATTATCATATTCATCGCTGACACCGTTCCAGAGTCACGTAATATCTTACCTTTACCGGATGATTAACTCTTTGAACTCGAGTTGCTGACATGGTGCATGATTTGCATATTCTGATAGCGACGTTTTTAAACATTTAAACGTCCATTGCGCAAGCTTTATTTTGTCGTTCGGGATCGAGATTGTTTCTAGTCGAACGTGAACAGCCTCGAGTGCAAAGGTTAATTCCTTGAATCATTTATGCATTCTTAAGATCGACCTCGATAAATCCTACACAACGGCGCGTTAATTTTACCGTATAACCGGGGAATTATCGGTACTGGAATCGTACCTAAAGGCGTTCCAGTCAGCGTGTAGTCGTGGTCCATAAACTGTCCCCAGGCGATCACCATAACTGTGCCGGCGTGATCGTGATAACCCTCGTCGGGATGCATGGTACGCGACACGATGCGTGACATTGGTAAATCGTGACCGGTGACCGATATCCTCGGCGCCGATAAACCATCCGCGAACCTGGGCGCCAGTAATCTGCAGGAAAGATAGATTCGTCGCGAGACGATTAAAATTAATCACGAGCGGCGTTGGAGGTTTCGCGTATCGTGAAAGTTCACCTCTGGAAAGGCGACAATGTGGCACCCCATGTTGGGTTCCGCAGGTTCGTGCAGAGACCGTCGTTACGTCGGTATTTTCCTGCTCGACATTCCACGTCGCTCAAGTAGGCCGGGCATATCTCGCGGATCAGCGTTTTCGATGTATCGATCAACGGTAGACTCTTCTCGATATCCTCGAAGGTTAGCCCGTACCTAGATCGATCGATATCTTACGAATCACCTACATATTGTCGTAATGCCTCTAAAGTTTCATAAAATCAACGATGTCTACAAAGATTTTGTGTACGCAAAGTGTATTTAGTAAGAGAACTGTAATTCTTTTAATTGATCCTTAACTGGTATAGTGAGTTTAGTTGACACGTAAATTACACGAATAAGTGTTGCAATTTAGAGTAAAAAATGACTGTTACTCGGTATGCAATTTAATTTTTTCTGGTTTGCGTTGCTTAACGATTCAGAGAGGTTCTTACGTATTAGCGAGGTTCGAGCTGATGTCCAGGAGGAGTTCGCCGACCGTGGCCAGGTCTTCGGGTCGCCACATTTTGCTCTTGGGTTGCGCCACATCTGCATCAACCGACGAAACGCATGAGCATTGTTATCTAACGAGAACGCATCGCTTTGAAGTTACACGAACCTGACTGTTGTAGGGAGAAAGTAAGATCAGTCCTGGATTAAGGGGAATGTGGTACCGCGTGTACGTACAGCGGGTGGTTAAATTACGAGGTACACGTGTCAACCTCTAAAGACGGGTCAGAGTGACTCAAAATGTGCAGTGAAAACTCAAAACTTTCTACTTTTGCTACTTTTGATATCTACTATTTAATATTATAGACACTGATCTTTCCTTCGCCCTACGATAGTAATGGTAACGCGAAACAAAATTCAAAGATACTAAACTCTTTCTCTGGGTATACGTGAATTTATTGAAGGAACCTTGCCGCGGAATCTGTACCACATTTTCTTAGAGACACGTGAGTTTAATATAAACCACGCGTAGGGCGACAGGTGACTACTTTGAACGTTTCCTTTCGCAGCGAGTAACTAGTTAACGAGCCATGCAGAAGACTGTACAGACGTGGCCATATCGGGCAACGAAAAAGAAATGTACAACAAAGCGTCCTGCAATTAGCGATTCTGCTTTCGAAAATAAATCAAAGATTTGCAAAAATGACCGATAAGATTATATTTGTCTATTGGGAAATATTTGATTCTGTAATGAAAATTTTAATTCGTATTGGATGAGTGATGAATGAAGGGTTGTTTGTCTTCTATTCGTTGTTGGATCCGAATATGAAGTAGCGCAATAGGGAAATGGTTAACGACAGACGAACAGTGATCAGCCGAGACTAATTTGTTCATAGTAACGGGGGAACGTACTCGACATAGCGATCGACCGTGGTAAAAATATCGTGCTCTCTGATTATAAATAATGACAAACAACTCGTATGACAACATCGTGGCATAGAATCGCGAGGGAAGGACAATGGACCGTTGTCGAGGATGAAGGATAACGACGAGGCGAGGTAATCGTTCCGAGCAACGTGACGAATCGTGGCAAGTCACGGGTTGCAAAGGACGTCGTAAATCATCGACGGTGTACTTACGTACACTAATTATTTATTGTTAGCATTTCTTTTCATTCGTATGCACTTACTGATGCGTTTTCTCGCTTCGATGTAGGCACGATTGACGGCGTCGTAGGTGATGCACGACTGGGATCCCGCCGACGGTGGGCTGAAAAGATGAAGAAACGAGAATGAAAGTTAACGCGTGCTCTCGATCTTCGAATACGAGCGTATTATTTACAGCTTCCCTCCCCCTCCCCTCTGTTCTCGGGTTCACTCTTCTCTGGAGGTTTTTTTTTCGAGTTAATTACCTAACTCCTTGTAGCCTACTTTCGTGAGAAGCCAGCTGCCCGAGCCTACGCGAGCCACGCATTTACCCGTCGCTCCGCGTTCTCGGATATTCTGTACCCAAGGTAACCCGAAACTATCATACGAACCGTGGACTCGCAGAGCGCAGATGAATTGACATATCCTGTTTCTTGCAACGAAATATACTGGCATTGACGTGCCGCTCGTGGCTTTTACCTTCGAAGGTTGTCTTGTCTTATGGCGTTCGGATTAGCCGCGGCGCGCCCGTTTCCTCGTTTAATGCGTATCGCGGCCAATCGACGATGATAGATCGTCGTTTCGATTTCGAACCACCGTCAGAACCCTACACTTTATTTTAAACGGGTCATTATATATTTATGCGAGCAAACTCTTTTTCTCGCGAACGAAATTTCGCGAGTAGTCTCTTAAGGGGGGTTCCTCTGTAACAGGTTAAAAATATCGATATTTCTTTTTGCTCGTAAATCAAAAATATCAATTTTAGTCGTGGTATATTCCTCCAGGAGCTGAACAAAATTTTAGAGACGCGTGCGATAGGATGGGACTTGGACGTTGATCCAAGTAGAAACAGCGAGTAATGGACAGACGCGCCCAGACAGATTCAATCGCACTTTTCAGATTCGATATAGGGAAGAATTTTATTCGAAATAAGGAATAGTATTTATAAATGCTTTTTTAATAATCGATAAAATTATTTCTTCCCTGAAATTAAATCTCGAGAAAATGGGGGAGTCGAACGAATTTGTAATATAAACACATGCAGATAAAACTAAGGATGAAATTTGAAAATATTCTATATTATTGCACACATTTTTATCCTCAATTGATTAAAATTTGGAATAAAAATCAAGAGTAATCGAGTTAAGCCTCTTCCAGGCTGCATGTGCATAATTTTCTCTTTCTTGCACTTTGTTTCGTTCGATTCGTTGCCTTGACTTGCCAATCACCGGATTTTTCAACGATAATCGTCTGACAAATCCCCCAAGAGATTTGCAAGAAATTAATACGTTGATTCCGAGCATGTCCCGAGGTCAGAGTCAAAAACTGACGATTAAGACCATGTATGATCTGTCTTTGATAACTAGGCATTAAAAGAAGTTTTTTCTGCGTGAAATGATCGTAAGAGAAATCGATTATTTAAAGAAAAACACGCAAAAGAAATTTGAAACATGAAAAGTGTGCTTTATTGCGAGCTGCTCTGTGGTGAAACAATCACAGGAGATCGCTATCAACGTCAATTGATCAATTTGGGCGATAAATTGCACCGATAGAGAGCGTTTACCGGTCAGGGAAACTGTTAGATCGTACTACTGTATGACAACGTTCGATCACACATTATTTATAAGACATTATCTTCAACTTGAGCTAAGTACTCCTTCCGCACGTGGCACATTCTTGAAACTTGGTACGATTTAGTTGACACCTGTTCCACGTGCTTCAACATTACTTGTCCGACTGACACTTTATTGCGTAGAAGAAACGTAAGAAAGTTTTACCGTGACCAGCTCAATCGACTGACCTAAATCCCATCGAACATATCGAGAAAAACGAGTTGTTACAGTCGTAACGAATCGCATTACACAAAGTACAAATACGAGATGGAATCTATTATAAATTGTTAAAACGAAGATTAGAGAGATGCCCGGGGATGTAAACGTGGGTGGAGAATTTTTCCATTCATCGAACGATTGGAACGATTCGAATGAATCTTCTATTGTATAATCGAGGATTAAGGATCTTTGTTTGTATCTGCCAAAGGAATTGCTCGATACTGTTCAGCCTGATTTTCCTTAATTGGACAGCGAACACTTTCTCGTGCAATGTTCTACCATTGCTTCACACCCTTCGTCAGAAGTAATTAATTAATACCCTTCTGTCTGGTATAATTGAATAGAAAAATAATATGAGCTCCGCGTTAATTGTATATGCTCACAGAATATTAAGTTGAGGTTTCCAAAGAGTAAAGAGACCGAAACGAAATTTTTCTTTTGTTTTTACGATGCTTGTTTGAAGCAAAATGCAACTCTGACGATCATGACTTATTAAGTACAGGAAAGAAACAATAATTAGTAGCTTGTGATTGATCTGAAATTGAAGGGAAGACTCGCGGAGAATCGTTTCATGATCTACCTCTGACGGAGATTAGCTTCGATGAAATTTTTAATTCCATGTACAGTTCTTTGCTCGATCTAATTAATTCTGTCGTTCGTTACCGATTTCTAAACATTATTTAGTCGTTTTAATCGACACTAAAATACTTGGAGGGATAATTGTAAGGCTTTATTAACATTCCTGTAGCGTACATGGCGTTCGTAAATTGTTCAGAAACCCACTTCTGCTATGGTTCCTGAGGCTTACATGGTGTTCATGAATTGTACGTAAACCTAGTTTTGCTCGGAAATATTTTCCCACAAATTATCCTGTCACAATCGTTATTAAACGAAGTAATGGGTACGCGCTGAAAGTATTGGAGAGAATGTATTCGAGGGGCGTTCTGGATTTAGTTACAACAGAATTCATTCTCGCGCGGGAATGGCTGTTTTATTAACTTGCGCGTGGTTAAGTAAACAAATCAATTTATACGATCAATTGCGTTCCTTCTGCCTAGAATTCATTAATCGAGTATCGTGCATAAATTCCATCGATTAATTCTGAAGTTCGATGTTAATAATGTGGGACTATTTTTTGAAAGCAAGTAAAAATATAGAGATTCTTTCGAGGCTAAGAATTGTACGAAAGTATTTTAAAGTTCATAGAGTACGATAGAAAACCGGATAAGTAATCGCATTAACAATTTCTTTATATTCATCTGGTTTGACTACGTGGAACCCGAAGAAGGAAAAGTTGCGTTTGAAACACGTTTCCCTCTGCAAACGCTTACATGGACTGCAATTCGTGTAACGTAATAAAATTGGCCATGAGCAATTTCAAAGTGGGTAGAAAGTACATTTAGTCGCGATTTAGCAAAGACGCTTTAACGGCTTGCGTGTTACATAAATGATATAAAATTCAGCCACGATGATATTAAATCGTCTGATAGTTTTCCATGATAAAGTTCTGCGAAACAGTGAAAAATATATATCCACGAATCGCGGCAATTATAAAATGTTGAAAACTTAAGGCTTAGAAAGTCATCGTTGCACTTAAACGCCACAAGTGCAACGTCTTCGATGAATCTAAGAAAGTTTAAATGAATTGATCTCCTCTACACGTGGAATTATGTAATTTTCTCGCCAACGATGGTAAAAGGTAATGGAAACCTCGACGTAAAGATTGATTAATCAACATATTAATGGAAAATTCCATTCAATAATAGCTTCGTTCAAGCTGTGTGAAAAGTTGAAGAATTTAAATATTACTCCCTAATCCTCCTTAAAGCATTGCTCTGTAATAAATATTATTCGTGATTGCAGTATATTAGTTAACGGTATTTTTGCAAGTGTCAGAAATGTTAAGCCAACACGAGCAAATGACATTCATAAAACGCGGATGAAAAGTTATACTGTATTGCGGAATGTACATTCTCGATATTATTACCAAGAACACGATCTGCCTTTTAATTGCACAACCTATAGATTTCCTATTTCATTCAGTATCAGCTGACAAAGTATCGTTATTCAAGGCTGAATTGTATCGATAGTATCGATAACTGGCAACTTTTTAAATTCCGCGTCTGGACAACTTTAATTTTAATCCTACATTAGAGTTCTATGGACTTTTTATCATTTAAAAAAATTAAATTTTCCTTTTTGTTCTTTGTTCTTTTTAAACATTGATCGAACATAATTTCTGTTGGTAGTCTTTCGCGCGATTTTCTAAATTATTTTACAAACAATTCATTTAAAAAAATCAGAACGAAATATTACTGCTGATGACTAAAAAATTTGCCTATTTTTACTATTGTCCTTTCGATGTTTGTGAACCGTCTGTGGTGTAATATTATTCATAGCGATCACCGTACCGTAAATATAGAAATTCCTAGGAAAATTCTTCCATCGGTTCGTTACACCGGTTGCGAAAATATTTTAACTGCATTTTAGCTGCAGAAAACGCAGGCTGATCTGAGTTTCACTATGATTGGTAACGCAACGTTCATAACGCATGCGTAGGTCGCTTATTTCGTTTCGATGCATTCGGTATCGCAAATATGTCATTATATCTTTTCCTCGGGCGACTATAAACGCTTCTTTTTTTGCGAAACGAATGCATCGATATGATACAACGTCTTGCATAATTCTATTCGCGCGAGATGCAATCAAAAAATTGATTTGCATATTACTTACATGCATCTTTTATCTCGCGCAACGTGGCTCGGGGGATTACCGATATGTAAATGAAATTAAAATTAGAAGAGTCGTTTGTATCAGAATTCGGCAACATTGAATAATTAATCGAATTTACAAACATTTTAAAATTAGATGGTTACGTTACCATATCTTACTCTTCTCTTTCATTTTTAGGCTTAGGTTTCTGTAAATGGAATCATGGCATTTTTTATTTTTCTTTACGAGTCTCTTTGTTCTTTCAACTACTACAAAAAATAGTAATAAATTTTTCAAATTTTCTTGTCAAATTGAAAATTCAATCAGACGCGAACGTTGTTTAATTTAATTGATCTTCCCCGAAAGGTAATTTATTTTTGGTAATTGTAAAATCGACTTGGTCAACAGATATACAGATCAACGAATGTTTCTCTTGAGTAAATGCCTCGCGCTAATGTCGATAGCGTCTAATAGAGTGGAGCAAAAAATCCACATTGTGCAATGATCATTCATTAGTAGAGGCACGTATTATCGTGTGTAATTTTCTAATTATCTCGTTAAGCTCGATTTCCGAAATGGACGATGATTGCTTCCTTTTACCCTGGCTACTACCGTGTTTTATTAGCGCCGAGCCGCGAAGGGTTCCACAACTAACCACGACGGTTTCTTTTCTGCTCGATTACAAGTTCGATCGTGACTGCACGGGTTGTCGAACAAGAGCACACGTTCGCACGTGGGAATATTTATTTGCACGTGTGCAATAAGATTTACTTACACAGTCGCACGTTGGCAGTTCGTGCCTCGTAATTGCACGAAAACTGTGCAGTTGCGTTATGCCTTATAAGTGGCAAAACCATGCTCTCTGGTACGTCCAAAAATAGATCAACCCTTTTGTTTCGTGCACCTCGTTATTTATAGTAGTTTGCTGATGCAATTCAGAAATTAGAAACTTGATAAAACGCGTCTCAGTCCTTTAATGTCTCGATTTTAGAGCTTGATCTTTTTCTAAAACGATTAGTTTACGAGACAAAGTTTATTAATTCCTGAGGAAACAGTGTTTCGAACGATCCCAGAGTGCATCGTTCCTTGCAACACCAAGGAATACAACTCCACGACTTGTTTCAAGGTTTCGAACCTAGGAATTACGACAGTCCTCCATTGTCTTATCCGCGTTGATAAACAAAAGGAGATCAGGTTTTCCACGGCGTATAACGGCCTGTCCTCATTATACGAGCGTTCTCACGACCTGATATTGAGATACACTTTTATCCACCGTGATAAATTATCATCAGGCGTACAACGTCCCTGGTGAATTGCGGAAATATGCTACCCGGACGGGTTTATTTTCAGCATCGACTTTTAAATCTTCGACGTTTAACAATGAAGTTGGGTGTCGCCAGTTAGACCGGGACTACTCGTTGAATATTCTTTATCGCAGACTTGTTTTCATTACTCGTACTTAGATCCGGATTTAACTGTACCTAAAAGCTTCCTCGAAGAATCGTTTCAAATAAAACTGCTTGAAATGTTCGAGTAGTCCCAACCCTGGCAGAGAGAGGAATGTTGAACAAATCGACTGACGGGTGACAATGATTGAGCAACGCTGTTCAAGAAGAAAGGTTCGCGTAAAAGTCGCTACGATTAAAGCGAAGCACGCGGGAACAGAGGTTAAATACATAGAGAAAGTCCTGATTACTGATCCTGATCGGAGTTCCTGCTTTCTCCAGACCTCGAAAATGTCAGTGAAGGTCTTGTCGCGTTACGTAACAACGATTCGGTTGCAACTTTCAAGGGACGAGAAATGTTCGAAGGATTCGATTGTCGCTCGCGTCTTTCTGTGCAACGGGAAGATCGAGGCAAGAGTAAACTGCAACTACGACGATAATTCGTTGTAGCAAGAACTTTTGCTTTGTTCTTAAACGTTACGCCTTAATGATGATTGTCACAGTGTTAAAAGTATCGTGAGTCATGTGTCGTAAGTGGAACTGTTACTCTGGAGAACCGTGGGGCGAAAATTGGTTCAAACTCCAGCCGCGGAACGCGTTAACTAGACAGTCGATACCGTGTTCGAAGTTTAATTTGATAAAAGGTTGCTTACAAGGAACCACGAAGTAGATTGTAGGTATAATCGAAGGCATTCGTCCTTCCTGGACCGTTGAGAACCAAAGCACAGTCATCGCCGTTTGCATAAGCCTCGACCGACTGGTATTGCAGTCCGTAGCAGCTACTCCTCCACGTGACTAGTAGCAGCAGGAGTCCGATTATAGCGGATCGTGTCCGCCCTATCATGGATCTGCAACATTATAATAGCGACGATTATCTCCACCGCCATCGGGATACCGTGAACAGTGTTTCTGCCAGAATATCGGATCTAGCGAAATTACTCTTAATCCGGCGTATCTGTCACGAATTGTTATCTTATACCGCGTGTAAAATCAATTTCGCGGATGAACGATCCCCTGAAACGTTTCGCGATACAGACTTACGAATCTGAGCGCAAGAAACGTTCCTTTCCTTAACCCGAGTAATTAAAATTAATTTAAAACATGGTTCAAGCCTCTACAAGAACATATAACTTTGAAGTTTTAGGATCAGTCTGTAAATTGTAAGTCAGTAGCAAGTATAACTTAAATAGTTTAGATCTAGATTTTTCTAGTTCCACCCTTTGGAACCTTTTTTTTCATATTTACATTTTTATTTACTCGACGAGTCTAAAAACTAAATCTACTAGTAAGATTGATTACGATTTTAATGTAGGCGAGAATAGATACGAAATATTGTTGAACACGAGTGGCCGTAGAAGAGATCCAACGATACGTTAGGTGAAAGGATAGAAAAGTGTGAAGAGACTGTTCCTTCGAAATGATGTTAGCTAGGATTTCTGACGATCAACACCGGAGACTATGCGAGATATGCAAGTCATTCGTTTTAATATTTCTCGCATCCCCTGCATCGGATTGTGTATATTAAAACTGTTCTGCCGTACACGTCGTATTTAAACGTTTGCTAGCATTACATCGTACAGTTACGTCTAAACAAATTACAGACGTCGGGTTCTAAGTACTTCGGATGCCTATTTCAGTAAGTAAATTTAGTAGATAACTCGATCGTAAAGTTTCCATTTCTGTCGTTGATGATCTTTGCTACTCCGAGGAATTCGAATTCATCTTATGTCGTAGTTTAATGAGGTTCTCGTAGGGCTGAGATTTTTTAATCGGAAAAGGTCACCTTCGTTACGGGATGAATGGCGTTTCTCATATTACGTATTATGTACAGAGCGTGTAAGGAAGAAACGACTTCCTGAGTACAGTTCCCACAGCTTTCCTTCGCGGTGCTTCATCGTTTACAACAATGAACCGTAAAGTCCAAGTGTACGATCACGAGGATTCCGCGAACAGTCAGATATGACTGATTACCGCGGTGTCATTAGCTCCCGCGAGAAGGTAATTATCGCTATACGTAGCTGCACTATTTGCATTGCAAAACGCGTGCATATGGTTATTTTCCATACCGCTCCAATATCGTCGAGTTTGTCTAACCGCATATCCAAGAGAAAGTCCACCTTGATGCGAGGTTGAAGGCGTATAAATGTCAATTTATTACCCTGACTCGGCGCCGTTCGATGTAATATTAGGGTGTCCCAGTAAATATTGCGTGCATCGAAACGTTAATTAATTGAATGCAAATTAATCGGGTCGTATAGGAACGTCGTTCGTGATTTATTAAAGGAGCAACGATCTCTGGTGTTTACATTCTTCTTCCCGAATAACGAGACTTCCGATCGATCGAACTTTTTGGTATTTTTATACGTAAGAGTAAGAGTGAGGGACAAACATTTAAAATGTGTAGTTTTATAGTCTGTGCAAAAAAGAGATTTCATCGATGTATTAGACGGTTTGGAATAACAGAAAACAACGTTCTCGAGGCCGTGGAATATTTTCTGGGATACGGTAGACGCGTGCGTTCAGTCTATTGGAATAGTCGTTTGGCCATTCACCTGTATTTTAAACCGCGACAATTACCAGCTGGATTAAAATATAGTATGTCCGTTGTGGGTCGATCGACGAACAGGTTGAATGCTAAGCCAAGATGAAATTACAGTTAGTTTGATTAAAGAAAGATTGTCGTTCATTTAGACCAGAGTGTCTCTGGATTAATGGGATATACCGCAGAGTCTGTACCTCAGAAGCAAGCTATAACAGGCCTACATTTTTTAATTTTTCATGCTTTTTGTAATAGTTATCAAAGGTGTCTTCGATTTCAAACTTTCGTTCGTTAGCGTATGTGTTCGCCACGAGTAAATGCATGGTTGCATTTCCAAGTAATTGCAGCAAGATTGTCGTATAAGGCTGGGAAAGCATAGAAGCGTTAGGAAGACTTTTATTTTCCGTTGTCGCATAGTTCCGCGAACACTCGACGCACGAGGCTGTTATTTCGACTCTCATTACAGTAATCTTCGGATAACTGAAGCGATTTTTCCCCGGATGAAGGACATTATTCCCACCGCTGTTTATTCAGCGCGAGTCGACTCGTGCTCTTGACAGACTCGCACGAAAACGATAAGATACGTGGGATAAAATTTTCATTAACACGTTGATTGTTAAGAGAGATGTGACAACTTTCTCACAACACGACACTACCATTGTTCTAATAACGACGCGAAAAATGCATCAATATTTTCATAAGCAATATACCACTCTCTCAAAAAATTTCGCGATTATATAAAGAAATTATTGAAACACTAAGCTACATTTTACTTAAATATCCAGGTTGGAAAGTTACATTTAAAATTCAAACTCCTGTCTTTTCTTCAGCATTTCCCGAACGTAATAAATTACAATTCCGAATATGCTGTTCGTCGTGAAAAAAACGTTGAAGAATTAAACGAAAGGAATTTGTAGTTTCTAACGATTAACTTACCATGTTATTTATTTTTGCGTGCGCGAAAAAAAAATTCATTAACATATAGAACTGTTACCGCAGTAACGCCTAATACGATCGGTTTATATAATTAGCGCTGTACTTTCCACCGATTGTTTATTGCGCAACTTTTGAAGAAAAAGAAAATATAAAGTAACGCAAACCGAGGTGTAGCAATATATTGGCTTTCGAGAGATTTGAAGAGGTTACAGAAACGAAACGGCTGTTTTGCGAACGAAATTATCAAGATCAAGTCTGCCTTGAATTCTATCGTAATGAAAGGTTCGTTCGCAACTACGCCTCCTTTCGTCGATGCGTGAATACGGCGGAGAAACTAAATTGCAAAACGCGAATTATCATGGCAGTCTAACAAAGAATTACGTGAAAACTCCTCGGTTCTCAATGGTTGTACTTCGGTACGAAAAACATTCATCGCCACAAGCTATTTGGAGTTCGATAAACGCGACTGATTTAAATAATTACAATGCATACTGAATTTAAAAAATTATCTGACAATATACAGTGACATTTATTAGCTGCTTTCTAAAGTAAAAGTCCATCTGAACGCGAACTAATACATTTCACGTTATAGATTTAAATCTTGTGTATATATGTGTAATTTTGAATCTGAATGTGAATGTAGACATTCGAAAATTTAATTATCGCACACGATCCATGATATCACGAAACGAGAACAATTTCTGCACGTCGGTTTCATTATTATAATATTTAAAACTCTCGCGTGGGATTAAAATTGTTTCAGCTTTTGCACGATCGGTTTCTCGGAATTCTTAATCGACCTCGAGTCGAACCTTTCAATGTGGCGGGCTTTGGTTTATCTCGGTGAACAATATTCACGGGTTAACACGAGGATGGGAATGAAAGTACGCGACGTTCTACATATTAATCAGATAAGAAAGGCAATCGACATTTGAAACGATTTCAGTTTCTTTTTTTCCTTTTTTCTCTTTTTCTCTGGTCACCTTGCGCATTCTGCTCGCCGCTCACGGACGAAACGCACCGATAAACCGGTCGCGCCGCATTCGATTTCATAAGTCCTATTAACCAACTGCCTTCAGTCAATGACTTCTCTCGGATTTAATCGATACAATTTACGGAATCCTCCGCGAAATGCATCGAAAAGACATAAATCCACCGGGCGCAGAAGAAAAATATTAACGCGGCGCTCGTGATTTATTTCCCGATGTGGATGTAACAAAAATTCACGGGCAAAAAGGTGAATAATCTTGCATAACGGGGGGTAAAAAAAAAATTGGAATCCTGTTAAATAAAAGATTGAAAGAATAATTGAATGGAATTACTTTAAATAACTCTCGAGCATCACGAAGCTCGTTCTTACGCGACTTTTACGAGTATTGAAAGCTAGATTCATTCATTACTCGTTATTGTATTTTAAGTAAAACAGTTCAGTGAACGAGTCCTTTATCCTACTTATTGCATTAAGATTGAAATCGAAATTTAAATATTAAAGTTACATCTTTCGTTGCTGGCTCTGCGAATAAAATTTTGGTTTCCTAATTACCACAAATGTGAATTAGACTCTTGGGAACAACTTATTAAGAATAAAACATGTTGGGTAAAATTTGAAAGGAAATAAGTAGGTGGTCTGAATTACCCTGTTGAGAATTGTGGTAAACGAAGGAACAGGATAATTCGGACCAGTTCCTGTGGTATATTCAAGTAGGTTATATATTGTCAATAAATAACCAAACTATATTGACAGGGATAATTTTGATCAGACATTTTTTGTATTCAAGAATATAAATTTTGAAATTTCACATTTTTAAATCAACATCGTTGCGATGTAGCATTATATTAAATTAATATAATGAATATTATATTTTTTTATAAGGAGCACAATAAAAGGTCATGATGTAAAAAGACCTTGGAAACGAATTATCCTACTTAGTGTATTACAAAATATTTTTACCGTTCACCGTCATTGGAATTAAACTTTCTGGGTATCAAATGTAGCGTGTAATTGTTTTACTCAAATTACGTAAGGAAAAATACTGTAATTTATCGAGCAGCACCTGTGCTTTCGAAAATTATACGCTTAATCTGTCGATCGCGACGGTCGAAAGTGCTCGATTAAATTAATACTAAATGAATTACGAGAAAGATCGAGTCTGTCAGGACTCGAAAATGATCTGGATGGTCATTATATTGTATTTATTATATGTAACGTCATGCCTGTTATGAGATTCGGAATATAAGATCACGGGACGTATATTTTAAAATATAGAGTATTATTTAATTTCTTGGAAAATATGTGGTCCACGGTATCGATAACACAAAGCTGAACCCGTGGCGAGAGCAATCTTTTCTGCGGTTATCATCGTCGTCGCGATAAAACATTTTCCGCGCGAAGGATCACGTCCATTCCGTTACCTCGGTGGTCTGGCTACGAGCCAATCATGATACCCGTCGATTCTTTTTTTCGTACGGAAACGTCGGCATCTTATTCGTACGAATTGGCTGAGTTGACCCGGTATTCCGGCCTCGTAACAGCGAGAAATCGAATCGAGAAACGTAGGAAATCTTTGAGCGAACCGAAAGCCAGCGAAAGGTGAAAACTCGAAAAGAAGTCGCTCGAAAAATATACGAGACCGTAACCACTGCATGAAACGCATAACTGGATCGCAGTCCTGTCGACCAGAAGTAAAAATATAATTTTACATCAATTTTTACCTGCTTGAATAATCCATAATTTGTCGTAGTAATTATTTTTGTAACCCTTTGAAATTCACGAATCTCACTCGGATTTAGTTTCTTTACTTTTGTCTTACTCGTGGTACAATTCGAATCACGAGACAGATCCTTTCACAATTACGTCATAATTGCAGCTTTTAGTAAGTAGATAATGTTGGGTTGATAAATTCAGTCATCTCTGAGCGATATTACTCTCGAATTACGGGGTGTAGAATGCTCTTTTTTTTAAATATTTTCTTTTTAAACGGAGTTCTTTACAGATATGTGCAATTAGAATCTCGCGATGTAGTCCTTTCTCTATTGCATCATATATTTGTTACTTTCGTTGCGTCAATAATGTCGGATTGATGAGGTACATTTACTTATAACACTATTAATTTCGTATTGCTGTGTCTGGGATACTTTTCGCAGAACGTTAGATTTTTAATTGAGCATCATTTTCCTTTTCAGACAGAGTTATTTACAGATATCTACAATTAGAATCCCACTGTTGATCCTTTCACTGTTACATCAGAATCGCTACTTTCTTGACTCGATAGTATCGGATTGATAAGGGTCACGATTACTAAAATTTAGTTGCCTTAATCTCTTGAAGTTAGATGGTGGTTCTAATATCTAGAATTCCACGTTTTTGTGCTATAATGACACAGGATGTGATATCACGTTTCCAAGAATACTGTATCGCAGCGATTGGAAAATGGAATTTCCAATTGTCGCTGTCGGTGAAAGCGAGAAAGAGCGTATCGAATCGGCGAGTTACGAAACGGAATCGTCGCTGATTATTAATTACACGGGGAAGTAATCGGCACGTGATAACGTTCTCAGGCCGAAGTTACGCGTAACAACGCGATTCAGATAAAAGACGGCAAGTTGATCGGAATAAAGATCAAGTGGATTACTTTCTCATTGCGTCTACCGCGGATTCTCCTTTCACTTTCCTCGCAGATCGTTGGCAACGCGTCTCGGACCGATAGAGACTCATTTCGCGTATTTTCGATAGGCAATACTCGATCAGGTTTGTGGTAACCGAGGAAGTCGATGATATTTTTCGCGTTTAAAATCGGTTCCTGCAGTCGCTAGTATTCGTCTTCCACGCTAATCGCCTTCTAAACTGCATAGACCAGTGCCCCAGAAAGTCAACGAATGCAGTAATTAAAAGCAGACATTCTATTGCATCTGTGGATGTGTTCGGATGTGATTTAAATTTGTTTCTCCTTCGCTCGTTAATACAATGGAATTACTTCTAATTATTGCATTTTCGAGGGGACTTTTTTGCCTCTGGGGACTGGCCTAACTAGTCGAACTTGGTTCCAACGACGGTCAGGGGACCTACAAATTTCCTCGTTTTAATCATTGCTCGCTGTATCAGGGGTGAGTTTGGAAATTACTCGAATAAGAAGGTATTTATATATTTGCTTTAGGACTGGGTCTACTTTTTTTGTATTTGAATATTCGGAAACATGATCCTACGTTTAAAAAAAAATCTGAGAAATAATTTAAATATATAAATCCTGAAGAATAATATAAAGTAATGTAGTAGAAAGTAAATGATACAGTTTACGCGTAACAAGCACTATTTATACTTCACCGATGCGAAAAATGATTGACTGTTACACGACATCAATTCGCGTGTATTGCATTATAGAAACTCTGCTGAAGGAATTGGCATACATTTCTATTAATACTCTTCGTACCGGCTTCGAGCTATGTTTAGTCAAAGTTGAAACCCTAAACCAGAATGCATTCATTCAGTAACCCAATATTATACCATTGGAGGATGTACCGTTCGCTGTATTTCTTTCGCCTGCGAGTTAAATATGCGTGCAGCGATTCTTGAACCGTGAATATAACGATCATTTAGACTAATTGGGTAGGTGTAACAACGTCTTACATCATTGGTATAAAATTAACTTCGTAAATGCTGTAATAGATACATTAAACTGCGTTGAAGCACGTTCGAATAATATTGTTCTATTGAAAATAGCAAATACAAATACAGAAAATTGAAGAATTCGTTGAATTCTTAAGAAATCTAACAATTAGACATAAATTATTTTACGATGACTTTATGATCTCCCATTACTGCAGATCGGTGAACCCAACCTTCAGTGTTCACAAGGTGAGGTAAAAAAATTCCCACTGTTAGAGGTATCTTTTACTCGAGTCTCTTATTGACCTACATTTTATTGTATAATTATAGTATGATATACTTCCGAAGAAAACCCACATAAAAAGGAAAATATCTCCTTTTCTTATTCTACCTGTCATGCAAGTATTATTTATTATCGTTGATTTATGGACTGCAGGTGGTTATTCAATTAATATTTGATTACCTTTCTATAACCCCACGTGACTTTGAAATTACATACTCATTATCTACATGCTTGAAGTCTGATTAAACGCTATTATAAATGCATATGTAGATACAAGGTGTTTCCTGTAACTCTTAATATGTGTTAGTAAAGTGGAGGCATTTTGATAAGTTCAAGGTCACTTGGGTTTTTTATACACCAATCAGTACACTTTTTTGTCTTCTATAAAAAGAGTGTTGGTATCAGGGTCAAAAAATGATTAGTTTAAAAGTTACTTAAACTTCTAAATACAATTTGGGTCATAGAGGGTTGATAATTGGGTATAATAGAAATATAGAAATAGAAATAAGTTGACGATACAGCTCATTAATATTTTAGAAACTCTAAGAAATCGAATGATCGAGGATTACATTGATTTTGGTTCATTAACTAATATATGAACAATTTATTAGTCCACTTTCGCTTTCATCGTTTCATGTTACTCCAATGTCGTCTGAAGGGGTTTAATAATCGAGCCTATTTCATAGTTGCAAGTGCCTTTCATTATTTTCAAATTCACATAGTTTTTAAATCATCCTGAATGTATTTTAATAATAATACATAGGATTTTCATAACATGTAAAACCAAATAAATGATTTGCTAGAATAAAAATTCGTGACACCATATTTCCATCATCACACTCATTAATCACTCGCTATGTTACGTTAGAGCACTGAAGCTTACTTGATTAAACATCGCTAATAAATCAGTATATCGCGTTCTCATATGTTATCCATTATTTGAATAAAAATCTCTCTGTTCCATAGTACAGTCTAAAAATTGGTAAAATTATTATTTAGAGTGACGAATAAAGGACAAGCAACTGTTTCACCGTTGCTTGTTAACCCCGTCACAGGTCACGTGACTAATTGTTTGTTACGCGAGGGGTCGCGCACAAAGATCGCCTCCGAGTTTCAATTTTAGTACTAATGCATACATAGACACAAATCTTTGGTACAAAATGTTCATAATCACAAGTTTGAAAATTGCCCAATGTTTTGACGGGTTTCAAATTTCATAGTTAAAGTTACAGACATTATATTGAATTTGATTAATCTATCGATACGAATATGATAAAAATCAAGCGTTAAGAAACGAAACATTTTAGACAGATAGAAAGTACACTGTTCCATCGAATGAATTCCCATTTGTTACAAATCGCTATACGAATAAAGCGTCGCGATCCCCAGTATCGTGTTTAAGAATTAACCGCGTTCGAAGATATCGTAGTTCCTGGAAAATGAATCGGCCCACGCGCCTAGCCTCCGGAAACTCTGTCGGGCAACCGTTTCTTGGTCGACCAGTTTCTCGGGCCCCCTGAACTGTAACTCACCCGTGCATTCTGTTATCACGTGCTCCACGTTGCCTTCGAAACGTTCCAGTCGAAGGGAGATCAGGATCGCTCGTCGAGGATCGCTGCTATCGAACGACCAAGGGAGCGTGTGTGTGTGTGGGTGTGTAGCACTTCCGACGCACTTTCTTCCGAACCACGGGCGAAAAAAATGAGCGAGAGGGAGGGGAGGGCGCGCGTAAACGACGGGAAAAAATAAATGCAACGGTCTACGGATCGTCTTCGAATTTAAGAATGATCGATCGATCACCGGCGTGTTTCGTGCGATATAGCCGGTGGTTTTCTACTGACCGGACTGTCCAACGTAGTCCAGGTGACCACTCGACGGTGTTAGGCGATTGTCGGTTAGAGACTCACTGACCGAGTGTCTCGTATAATCCGGTAACTTGGCTCTCTCGTGTCCTGCGTTCGCGGGTGCCGGTATAGTTCTTTATCGCGGAGCTACGTTCGCGTCCACTTGGTGGCGGAAAGCTCCCCAAAAGCGCGGCCCCGCGAAACGCTCGACCAACGGGGGTGGGGGAACGCGAGTTACCTTACCTCGAGGTAACAACCTCCAGGTGAGAGAGAACCCGACGAGGAAAACCGAGTGAGAGAGTGGGAGAGGGAGGCGGAGGAGGCGTAGACTCCCGTCCACGTTTTACTTTCCTTTCTCTGTACGAGCCGCCGGCTGCTGCCCTCGATTCGAGACGTCGATTGTGTCTCCGTGTTCGCCGAAACACGTACGCGACGCCGAAAGTCGCCACCCGATTAATCGTCCCGTGGAATTGGAATGCCCGACGGCGGTTACGCGCTTTCGGGGACCACTCGCGGTCCCAATTTTCGATCTTGTTACTGGAACACACGCTCGATTAGAACAGACCCGATCGTACTTGGAATCAAGTACCCTTCCTCGATCATACGACGACCGTTTTAGGTCTTTGCCCCTCGATCGGAGGGTGGATTAAACTCCTAGTCTAAACTAGAAAGCCTTTCAAATTGGTGGATCCTATCTTTTCTCGTCTATTTTGCAATTCTTTACAGTAAGGAGAACTGGACATTTAAATATAAGTTGTGCAATAAGTTGTACTTTATAACCAGACGATTAATACCAGTCGTTGTTTTCCACCGCGTTTCCATAACGTACGACACCCTACGTACATAACGATGCACACTTTATTACTGAAAACATGAATACAGAAATTTTTCGAGGACCGAAATACTTTATACGCAGCAAAGGTTGAGGTTCAGATATTTTTAAACCCCTGTTGTGTCCTCATCACTGAGAATTCGGGTTTTGGTACCTGCAGGATCTACAACGTTAATATGAAGGAATTTACGCGAAATCAGTTTATTTTAAGCGAACGTAAATTTGTATCGTGGCGATGGGACCTTTCGTCGTTGTTCGTTTTCATGAAATAAATCAACTGCAATCGTATAATATTATTTATCGATAGTTTGGATATACCTGCCGGAGAATTAAGATTAGACACGAATGTAGAAGTTGATTAATTTTTAATTATACCCTTCAAAAACGTTTGCGTAGTTTGGTTCGATTTATGCGATGATTCGAATTAAATTACTAAACTGTATTAAATTTGCTCGATCTGTCCCAGTTGTATGGATCAAACTTTCCCGAACTGTAATTGTAATACAATCAGCGTGCAAGTGAAACTGCCCGCGGTAATGGCAAGTTTAACGAAATCAAAAACGCCTTCGAAAATAGAAGCATCATTAACTCGCGGGCAATAAAGTCCCTTTATGAGTATACTGCAGGATACTGAATGGACATTCAATTCCTGTTACATAAGCGACACGCAGCTCTTAAACATAATTGCGTAAGTTTATGAAAGTCATGTGGATTTAAACAGTGGATAGAATATTGTCGATTGCGTAATTAAATCAAATTATTGACCGTGCGGTTCGCGAAATTGTCGCTAATGAGATCTCGACGCTCGTTGCCTCCGAATCATTAACCAACCACGTACACTGCGTACGCTGTTGCAATTTTGGCGCGTTCGCGAATTTAGAAGGATTCTAAACGTATCTGACAATCGCTCGAAACGTTTTTGAAACGCAAACTTTCCTTCGAATTCCAATCGCGCGGCCGGAGTATTTAGACTTTCGAGCGAAATAAAAAAAAAAAAAAAAAGAAAGCGTTGACGAATTCGGAGCATCGGTTTTGCTCGACGTCCGACGAAGACGGAGTGTCCCGTTTCGATTGCCACTTTCTGTGCTATGAAAAAATTTTGAAACGCTCGTGACTCATATAACAAACGTATCGATCCAGATGACGTAAGAGGTATCTCTGGATCAGCTTCGATTTGAATCGCAGCGTGTGAAAAGATTAATCAGACCGATGGCTGGTGGGTTAGAGGGACTTCGTAACAAGGTGTGCATTAACCGTTGATTGCGTATCGTAGAAATCGAAATGACAAGTACAAATCGTGAACAGCGTGGGTCGTGGATCATTGAATAGCGGTCCATGATCGATCAAATTGTAACAACGAAAGCACGTCGAGTATTATCTTTCACCGAACTAGATTCGTTTAGAGATTTGAGGATAAGGTTAGCCACCATCGACATTTTTCTTGAACTCTAATATTTCTAACAGACAAATCGCAGATAGATCAAGATCGATGTACTTCGCTTGTTATATATTTCAGTCGAACCGGTTTGATTTAAGCATCGTTCTTGTTTTGCTTTGAAATTATGTAAAAATTTTGCAGCAGCTTGATCAAGCAATCAATTATAACGCATATTTTCGGAAACAAAGAATATTTAAAAATTTTTAGATGTGATAAAAATGCAAAAAAAGGATTTTCGAGAATTAATTAAATAAAATTGGAAACAAATTATTAACAAACCGAGCTAAATGGGGAAAGCGGTTGATTAATTGAAACCATCGATATCCTTGTTTGGATCATATTGGAAATATTGAGTTTCATAATCGAATAAACGTATGTATTTTTTACTTTTTGGCATCGATCCTTTCAATTAACGATTTGCATCTGCACGATCATCCTGAGTCCATAGCTTGAAAGAAATACGTCCAATCATTTCTTCTATAAATCCTTGCATATTGCGCAACACTTGGCATTTTTTGCCTTTTTATTTTTTAATTTTTTTACTTTTTCCTCGTCATAATTCGTTCCTTCTTCTATACGCCCTTATATATTGCGCAACACCACAATTATCTGTTTTTTTAATTTTTTGCTCATTCATCTCATAAATCTTTTCTGTTCCACTTTTAACGCGTAATAAAAATTGATTTAAAAATGTTGAAAGTGAGTCGAAAAGAACAAGAATGTTTTAATGGAACCGGTTCGATTTAAGCAACTCGACTGTCGTTCTTAATCCCAAAGTTACTCCTTCAGGATATTATAAAATCATTATAACATCATTCTGCAGAAGCTCGTTGCAAAAATTAGCGTCACTCTTTGAGAATCTTTCGTTGAAAAACGGAATTATCCAAAAATTTTACAAGTGCAAAATTATAATTCGTTTCATATAGATTTAAAATAGTTTAATTATTGGTAATATTTTATCTCTGGTATCCTTATTGTAAAACGCAATGCGCAATAATCTCCGCGATTGCCCAGCCATGGATTGGTGTTTCGATTTCCGTGTCTGTGATGTAAATACTTCCTACTTCCGGATTTTCCGTTTCACCGGACGATAAACGAGGTCTCGTTGCTCGAACTTGTACAATCGTTGCTTGATATTCCAGTACTCTTGCGTATGACACGTCGTTCGTTGTAAAAGACGCTCGGAACGTTCACGTGCATTAAGATGTTTATATACGCGGATAAAGCGAGCGCCAGATTAAATGAATTTATCACGCTGTTACACCGTGTGCGCCCTGTTTAATAATAGTAGTACTCGAAAGACTGAAACTACGATCCGTTTCGCTGTACACAATAAATCAGTCGCTGCATGGATGCGATCATTGTGCATATTAAACGAGATATTGATAGTCGCGATGGTCGATTTCATTCAACTGGACAATAAACGTGGAAATATTGGCCGAAGCGTGGCAATAAATACCAGATGCATAGTGCAATATTGTGGAACATGTGTACGTATCGTTCGTACATTGTTCGAGATAATTATCGGAGGATCAAGTTCCCGGAGCGTTCGAAACAGTGTGCGAATGAAATAATGTGTATCTAATACGGTAATGAAATTAAAAGTCTCCGTTGAAAGACAACTGTACAAACACGTCTTGCATACGATCGTGTCGTTATCTTTGCAGCTATCGATCAGAGTGTGGATCTCTTCGGTGGCGAGAGAAGAGATAAATCTAAAGTCAGTTCGAGTTTCTTAAATTTCTGCGCATCAATGAGAAGAGAGATTTAATAAAAATAATTAACAACTTCGAAAGCAGAGAAAAGAATACGCTTCTCGAATTAAGTTCCTACATTGTGTTTTGATCTATTGTTCAGAGACTTTCACCATAATCTACGTTTTCTGAATTACTGTTGCTATCAAATTGGGAGTAGAAAAATTACTTTCTTTGTCTTTGTGGCACACGATGGAGAATATCTTCTGGTTTTATGATATGTTTAGAGATAAATATCCGTTGTGTTAACAAAAGAAAAAATGCGATAGAAACTTGTGTTGCATCTATTAGAGATTTATCGTGCAACGATCGAGAAATTGATACCAACGGATCCCCCGAAGCAATGCTCACGAGGTAATAGTCACATGACCGCGGCCTAGCTTTCAGTTTTAACGCAAGACGATCACGTGATAGAAAAATACGATATACGATGTAATTATATCGTAGATCTTCCTGAGACTTTACATTCTCCGCTCCCCGTCCTCATCGCGGAACAGAGGAGGGGAACCGATCTTCGATAGAGACTCTCATAGCTGGTTTTCACCTTCGTTCGAACCGGACGAGGAAATTGCTGCGGAGGGTGGTAATCATTGATTTGCGCGAAACCTTTCGAAATAGAGGGTTTTGTTTATTTTCTCTGTTCCTACTTTTTGCACGTGACGATGCAACGCTGCTCCGCTAAAAGTTCCTTTGTAAAATACACAATTTCTACGTAACATTAGCTGTTTTAAAAATGAAGGCTCAAACGAAAGGAAAATTAATTTTACTTTAGAGATTTTCAAAAATTCGTCGTCATTGTACCAATTTTAGATCGCAGTTTTTAAAAGGTATAAGAAATTGGTCGAAACGTTGGGTTTTAATATACGTTTGCGTGGGTGGAATCGAACTGTTTATCGCGCCAAATAACCATTCGTTCCTCTAATTGCATTGTAATATAAATTGGGTTGCGTAACGACGCGAAAACGCGATAAGTAGCGGGCGCAGGTGCGAGGGAACATCTACCGTTTAATTCGTGACATTAACGTCGTAGATCAGAGAAATTGAATGTCACGACTGTACAAACGTTCAATTATAAACCAATGATTCATCTGGTTGCGTAAGCTTCGCGAAAAGTGCTGCAGTTATTCGTGATAAATTTCGGTGTTCGAAAGGGTTTCTCGTTACAACGAGACCACACACAGTGTCGCGGGTCGATTTTTATGAAACTTTGCTGTCGGACGAAGAAACGAAAGTATTTTACCCGCGTTTGTTTTATCGAAACAATTTAACTTTGCAGAGTAATAATGCAGGCTGTTACAACTGCGTTTAACGATCTAGTAATCTGAAACGGTTCTAATTTCATTCATCCTTCGATCACTTTCACGGCGCAGAACGTGTTCCTTTTAATTAAAAATAACTCAACCTTCCAGCGAAAAATCCTTCAGCCAACAGGAAAGAAGTTCGTAAGGAAATACGCCCCCTCTTTCAAACGCGTGTTTCTTTTGATAATCTTACTCGCAGGTAGATATCGCGAACGCAGTTCCCTTCTACACGCGCGCTGACGTAACATTTTCCACAAATTCGTCATCGGAGCTTAATAATACGCGACCGTTATAATATTGAAAAGGCGCATAGTTTGCTTGTCGTGCATTCCTAGAAACAAGTTCAAGCAGAGACACAAGTCGCGTGTGAAGTCAACTGTGACAAATCGCCGTGACGAAAATAATCGACCAGCTTCGACGAGGAACATTCAAAAAGTCGTAATTTCGTAATTGTCACTAAAATCGGTCGGGGTTTATTTTCGTCGCGCTAAGAACGAATTCTAGCCTAACGTTGCAGCCACGTATCCTCGTTGAATAATTTCGCTCTGGCGTAACGTGGACGGATTTCTGCGTTTAATAGTTATTCCGGAACAATTAAACTGCTCCTGCAATCCGCGAGTTCCCACGGCCAATGGGCGACCACCGACTCTAACAAAACCGCTTCGAGGCGAATTTTACACGCCTCCCCGCCGTACCCGCGGCGCATTATGCATGGATATAGAACGAGACGCGAAGTTCGACGTTGTGAACTCATAATTTGGCAGACCTGTTTCGTTACGTAACGGCCACAGCCATTTTCTCGACACGCACTTGCTGAAAATGTCAGCTGTACACATGTGCGCTGAAACTAGGCGGTAAAGGAAGTGGTCTGCGCTTGGGGTACCGCTGGAATAATAACATGCTCAAGTAAATATTTACCTTAGGAGAATTGCAATACATCGAGAAAGAAATTTTGTTTTTTAGTAACCAATGCATCTTTCGATTGAATTTTATTCTTCGATGCAGACGAGTCGTATTCCACGAATCGTTTAAGCAGAAAACGCGAATTCCATACGCGTCAGTACTGTAGTCGGGATGGTTTCTCGGAGGAAATTTGTGTCCGTAATTTGTATAAGTCGAAACGTGGACTTAAAACATTAATTTGGCTCATTACGACGGACCTTTCACTCACAGGTTGTCATCCGTTTAAGAGTCGGGACAACTCACTCCAAAAGACGAACTGATTAATCAAGGAAGTATTAAAAATTAATTCGAAGAGCTTATCGAATCCAAATGAGACCTCCGTTCGGGGTCTACCGAAGAATGCTCTTGTTTATTTGTAACTTAGTCTCTTTCACAATGGATCTCTAATACATAAATCAACCTTCAAAACGAAGTCTCGGGGGCGATCGTGGATCGACAAAGGTTGGACTTTCTACCATCCGCGTATAAATTGCACATCGGAGAAAGACTCGACGCGACAGAGCCACGCGTCGGCGTAATTGCCCGATATTTTCATTCGATCTTCGTTCGTCGTTGGGTCGTTTATCTTTACCCGTGAAATCCCTTTTAACGGTAATCAGGATTTAATCGGATGTAACGGGCGAATTACCGATAAATCGTCGGTCGTTACGATTCGACCGGATGATCGAGCGCGCGACTCCGAGGAGGACGTGCTTCCAGGACGCTGATAGCGTGCAATTTGTACGGGATCCGATGACCGAAGGAAGCTCGTTACGGAGAACGAGTTTCGTTTCTGCTCGCGACGTCGCGTATGCGTGCGACCGTGATTTTGGCCGATGAGAATCGACGAGGAGGAAAAGAAATGAAAAACAGTACTTTCTCCGTGCAATCGCGATCCTCGAAAGCTGACTCGAGGGGTCAGGAGGTCGGGAGAATAGCGATGGCACCAACCTTACGAATAGAGTCCTCGCCAGTTGGATTAGAAGTACTCCAAATAACAAAAACGATACCTGGCAGATCAGAACTTAAACGAGTCACTTAAAAGAGTCACGTTTATACCGCCCACGTTTCGAGTATTATTTGTAACAAGTTCGATTCTTTCGAACATCGAGATACTAATGAGTAAATTTATCCGAGTAAAAGCTGGGTATTGGGCTTGACTCGAATCAGTGACTATGGATCTTGATCCCATCGCTGAGCTTACGCGCCGAATGTTCGCGAACCAGAACGTTAAGTACCACTGATGTCATTCTCCTTTCGTAACGCGAAACGAAAAAAGGAATATAAGAAAGAAGACTCCGCGCGGGATGAATAATACGACGTGGTCGGATCATAACCATTCGTTTGATTCAAGATAGGAGAAGACGAAGGAGGCGCAAGTCGAACCGCTCGACGATGTGCAACTTCTTTGTCGGCTTTTATCGCGGGTACAACGTTCGTGGAAAGTGCATTTGCAATTTTGCATTGGTGAAACCATGCAATTTACTATGCGCGCGTTAACTGTTGTTCTATTGATAACCGGGGGAAAATTATTTGCTGTTCCTCAGAATCCATAAACGAAAGTCAAAGTATATCTTTTGGGTCGTCTTTATTAATTCCTCTTCAGAGTTAGGAATTTAAAAATTGCGAGGCATAGAGAAAAGTTTTTGGTATTGAAATTAATAAGTTGACATAATATTAATATCTGTTTTTAACTCTTATTGCATTTACATTTTTATTTCGATATCAAATACAGTAACAAAAGCATTCTGACGCTAAGTATGGATTTAAATATTTGTTCTAATCTATAATACTATCGGCAACAAATAATTTTTAATACAGCTCCAGAGGCAAACTCCTTGTATGGTAATGTTCCTATACGCAGAATATTGGCAAAAGTGATTTGCATAAAAATCGAGTTCCTTTATAAAGACCCACAATGCGGTTGCACTTTGCAGGTGCATCGTTACACTTAAGAATTATGTAAATGTCTTTATTGTGTACCATGTAACTCATTCTTTGTCCAACTTTCTTAATCTCCAACGAAAGGGGTACCAAAAAAGAAGCATAACCTGTTTCGGTTTATGTAACACACAAGCTGTACGAAACTGTTCAAAATTCTCCCCAAAATTTACACAGCTGTCTTATCTCTTTTTTACATTGGCTCCTGTACATTGCATTTCTTGTTTCAACCAAATGCCTGTTTCTTGTAGATTGTGTTTATTACTTTTACCACTATCTTTTGTAATTTTATATCGAAAGCATATAATTGCAGACCCTAACAATATCGTAGCAAAGTTTCTAGATCAAGATTGTTGCAACTCGAAAGAGTCTGCACGAATCTCAGGTGTTCTCAATTTATGTACAGTCAATTTCGCTGTTGATGCAAAAGTCGCTTCGACAAAGTTATAGTCCTCTCTTTCGACGTAAATTACCGTTAACATAATTGAAAATTTATACCAAGAACCGGTAGAACCTTGCATCATGAATAGTGACGAAACTTTTGCATTCCTGATGTTCATTCTCGAAATTATCAATATAGATAATGCTACCAAAGTTAACAAAATTGTAACATATTTCGTTTCGAAACATTACAGGATCGATTAAAATTTTTATTCGGCGAATGACGATGACTGAAGTTGATTTTCTTAATTAACGTGACTGCACCACGCCCACGGACTTTTACGTCAAACGACACTTGAAAAACAATAAATAGAGCGCTATTGGGCAACGAGACGTCGCCCCCGGCCGCGTTTCGTCGATTCAACTTTGATCGAACGATCGATCGAGAGTGAAACCAGAGAGTCGCTCGATGAGTAAATAAATAACCAGCATCTAGAGCTCGACAGTATTATTCGATCGCTTGGAGTTTCATTATGCAGACTGTCGGTATTACGACACTTTGCGTTTAATTTGTGGAGTATAGATAAAGTGTTCGTGGAGAAATCTTTTCTAAAGTAGGCGGGGGGCGTCTTAAACCCCAAAGATGGCGAGAAAGAAGAATAATGTAGACAAACACAAGGGTGGATCCAGAAAGTTTGGGGAAAGGGTGTGTAAAATATGCAAGAAATATATTTGTGACCTTTCATTAGGAATAATTATCTCTTTTACTCTTTCAGTACTTTAATTCACAAATGTACTACTATTAAAAGAAGTACGATTCTGAAAACCGACAGATACGATTTAAGAGACCCGGTTGTTTAACCCATTTTAATATGACAGTAACATATGTATACAGGATGTCGCGAAGTCATTAATTTTACATACGTACACTTATCTTTTGAAATTATTCAACGATTTTCCCCAATATATTTTATAGAAAAGTATTAGTCGACTAAACTTGACCGAAAACCGCGTGTAAAGAACATTGGAAGAAATCATGCTCGTGCTCGAGATCGAGAATGTATGTAAACTGTCATGCAAGCTACATCCTGGACCGCGTGGGACGCTTACGATGTCAACGTGTCAACGTGGTCTCGAATCTGGATGATTCGATCGCATGATTCGTAAAATTCGCGTATCCTTGGGGGGGGGGGGGGGGCAGTCGGGGCGGCGCCGGAAATTCCGTCGAAAAATGTTTTTTAAACAGGTTTGACCGGTGGACTCGGTCGGTGTTACCGATCCGAACAAATGTGAGCGGCAATACCGAACCCTGGTTGCTGAGAACCGCCTTGAATCCGGGACAATGATATAACGCGTGTGATGCAGTGCGTGTAAACGCGTGCCAGTGTGCACGCGTGCTCGCGAGTCGCAATACCAGTTGCACGCGTGCCTGAGCATCTGGCAAGTTATTTGCAAATAGCATAAGCAAACAGAAACCAAGTTGAACCTCTGCTGTACCAGAGTCGAGCAACATTTCACACGTCAAAAATGAAGAAACTATCTATAACCTAAGCACTTACCTAAAATTTCATGGAACAACGCATTCGGATAAAAATTGGTTTCTATTATTTTATATCGAAGGTTCACGAAGGTTAAGTGATCGCTTCTACCGAATAACACCTAACCAAAAGGTGAAAACGCGTATTGAAATTAATAATATGCTTGTGCATTTTATTCGTTTTGGCATCCCGAAGGCCCAAGCATTTGCCCTTAATTTGTTTATCGGAAATTTTGCCAAGAGCTGGAAGAGACCGACAAAAGCTACGAAACCGAGCAAAATTTCAGGTTACGAGAGTCCTTATTATCTTAATCTCCGACTCGAAGCATTTTTCAAGCTGCGTTTCGCAAGTGGCGTATTTTAAATTGACTCGACCGATGCGAAACGCCGCGCGGCGCACAATTATTCGGCGAAAGTATTTTCGCGAAAGACAAATATTCCGACGGCACGATACACAGCGATTACTTGAACGTAACGTTTATATTAACGTTAAATGTATTTACATACGTGCTGAGCGGTCGCTGACGGCGCGCGTGCATGTGCAGGATGCACCGTGGTTCGCGAATGAATACATGAATGGAAAGAAGTAGTTAACTCGACATAAATCTTGCGATAATATGATGCATATTTCATTGTGCGGTACTCGTGGTAGATACAAAGGGATTATGTTCCATTTTATCGCGCGTTGATAGCTGGCTGACGACTGGACAACGTTCGTTCGCGGACCTTTTACATCGCACGAAAAATCTTGTGCGAAATGTAACAATTAAATTCGCTCGAATTTGTGTATTTCTTTTAGAGTTTCAACACTCGTGAGAAACTCCCCGAAATTTCGACAAAGATGAAGTCTTATCGTTATTCTGTACCCTTTAAGATCAATGAATTAATCCTATATTTATAATACAATTCTTAAGTGAAATTTCCGAAGAACAAACGCCCACTTTGACGAGCTACAAATTATACCTAGTCTCATCTTAAAAGCGATGTCTACACCTGTGAACTCTCTTTCTAACGTTCCATGTATTCTTAAAACTTGCACAAATTTATAATTTACAATTTTCTATCATATCTTGCGAAATAATTCTAAATTCGCAGCCATTAGCTCGGTGTTACCCACGAAGAAAAACTTTTCTTCGTGGGTAACACCGATTACCAGGTCTCACCACGTGGAGGTTGCTGCGAGTGGAGACCCGAAAGGAGATAGATGGAATCAAAGTTCCATCGATCTCCCTTTTACAGTCCTAGAAACTAGATTACTAAACTAGAGAGATAGAAGGAAGCAATATTCCTTCGATCTTCTAATTTAGTTGTGCCAAGTAATTATTTCGTTTAAAAAGGGATGAAGCTAAATTATGGGAGACGCGACGCGACGCGATGCTGAACCGTGCAGCAGATCTTCGGATCGAATCAACACTACCCTTGGTAGATTGATTTCTATTTCTAGAAATCGATCTATCATTGGCAGGCGACTAGATCTTTCGGACAAACTGGACGGCCGATCACATGTTTCGTTCGACGAAACAGTGGTGACCGAAGCAAGAAACGAGAGAACGAGTCGAGAGAAGCTACAAGTTAAATAATTACTTGGCATACGCATATACACTAGAGACTTAAAATTAACGTCGAAGTTTAAGTTAACAGAGTTGAAACTAAACAAGTGGTACCAAGCAATTATTTCGCTTAAAAAGGGATGAAGCTAATTGTGAAAAACGCGACGCGACACGATGCTAAACCGTGCAGCTGATCCGAGGATCGAACCTACTGCCCTTGCTAACTCGATCTCAACAAGAAAACAGAGAACTGCAACTCCGAATCGAGGTCTCCATTTCTCCAACGCAACCCGCCGGGAGCCCGAAGGACCCGACTTAGGCTGTCTGACAAAGAGAGAGTACCTGAGACAGAGTCGACTTCCGCTGGAAGGTATGCGTTTCCGCAGAATACGGAAACTCCACACCTTCCAGCGAAGTGCCGTTTTCCCTCAATCAAGCTTACCAAGGGAAGGCGATTAGACCTTTCGGACCAGATACACGGCCGATCACATGTTTCAATCCATGAAACAGTGGTGACCGAAGCTAGGAACGAGGGAACGAGCGAGGGAGAAGTTACTTATTCAATAATTACTTGGTAAAACGCGGAAATATGTAGAATAAAGAAATCTTCGACGTTAATTTTAAGATACGCGACGAAGCTTAAATCTAATTGACTTAGAATTAAATGTCCCTCGGCGGTTGTGATGTTTTCCTTCGATGTCTCTGCGAATAATCTGAAACTAAAATTGATACACATATTAGTGACATACGAAAGGAAATTTAATAACCATCATGCAAACTAGACAAACCGATGGAATAATTTGTCGTGCTGATGTATCGAAGAGTGAGAATCTATAAGATGCTCGATGTTAGATCTACCTAAGGAAATGTACAATATTTACACATGTTACGAACAAAGTATTCTACGTATACTTGCGTAACGAGAGTATAAAGTCGAAGTAAAATAGCAAATGATTACAAAAATGATCTGAAGAACCATACAAACGAAGACGAACAGAAACAAAGATTGACCAGAATTGAAAATCCAACGATGAAATAATAACCAACGAAGAGTGAAAATATCAGAGAATTAGACAAAATATCTTAACGAAATACCACAAAAATAAACATCTTATTCGAATTAGTTACATCAAAATTCCTAAAATAGTATGCAAACAAAAATTATACATAGGTCAATACGATCATGGCAATTCGGAAAATAAGGCAGAAGTAGAAATAGAGGAAGAAAACATAATAATCAGATAAAACCGGATAGTCAAACAACATTGAATTATGACCAAACAAATAAAATAAACTGGTCAAGTGGACTTACTACTTGTTGAGCATTAGTTACCATTACCAAGGAAGCAGCACCAGAGGTCCAGCTGTAACATAAGAAAAGATTCATAATTTAGCAAAAGCGGACAGTTCCATAACGTTCAATTGGTATCAGACGACAAAATAGAAGTGGGGAGAGCAATTTTAAATAGTTCTTACCAGTGGTCATCACGGTCCGGCACTGGTCAGTAGTGGTCAGTATTCGGATCTGCACTGGTCAGTAGTGGTCAGTTCTGGTCAGTTCTGGTCAGTTCTGGTCAGCCCTGGTCAGTCCTGGTCAGTCCTGGTCCCCGCTCCACGAATGGCCACATGTAGGCCCGCGAGACCCGACCCCCCTGGATGCTCCAGGGGTACTGAAGAATTTGTCCAGCGGTAGTCTTCTTGTCTCTTCGATAGATGGTCGAGGAGTGGGGAGAGGCAATGTCAAAGTCCACGATTAACTTGACTGTTTGAGCTCTCTTTCTATTTATCCTCCTTCTTGACCATTCCTCGACCTTCACTGGACTTCTAACACCTTGGTATCAATCTCCTTGTCGACCATCGATGACCATAAGGTGACCATTGTTGTGCATTGACCAACCAATGATCAATTAAAGCCATGACGAAGTCGAATATTAGTGCCTTGTTACAAGGATCCCTTTAACTTTGACGCATGATTTTTGCCAACATTTTGTTTCAGTTTGAGGGGGCATACCTTAGGTTATAAGGCACACATTAGTTGACCATGTATTTCAATCAAAACTAGGAAATAAAATACTTACGAACACAACGCAAGTAAAAAGATCTAGAAATGAACAGACACGTTAGAGAAATGATACTCGGTCATGCGCGTACTTGAGTTTTGACCGTCAATGATCTCAATAAAATGACATAAATGGTCAAGCTGTATACCATACATTCAATTCATTTTCTCATATAGAATAATTATCAAATAATTATTACCAAACGTTCTGTATAAATATTTGGAAGACCAATTTTGATATCCTGTCTTTTCTTAAATTTTTCTTTTAAATGTCAGCCAGTAAAATTACTATTATTTTCCACTCGATAGATTTTTCTTGATTAACAGAGGGGGTTGAAACCCCTGCAAAACCTCCCTTCCCTCTTATAGTATTTAATTAATTAGCACGGCGACAATACTTTTGGAAAACTAACACTAAAATAAAGATATTAGTTCGTCAAACTTGCAAGTGATTTATGATGAACGGAAGACGCTTGAAATTTATATTGGAAGATGATCCAGTATATAATTCATAAAGAAGAGACTAATTACCTGTTTTATTAGGATGCTGTATCCACCGTACTCTCTCAATGGTATTACTTGGGCAATCATAAACTGATCCGAACCCATCGCAATGCAATCTCTGTATTTATAGCAGCGCGTGCACAGTGCATCGTGGTAGTTCGTAGTTTATTTATGAATCCTTCTCAACTGTTGCACAAACTGGATGCTTCGACTGCCTCTGATGCGAATGGATGCTCGCTGGATCGTCGGAAATGAAATTTATTTCGAAGCAAATTTAGATACTTCTGCTCGCTAACAAGAAGCATTACCCAAGTGTCTAAGAGTCGATTTCGTGCTAAAGTAGGTTGGTTTAGCGTTAAAGTCGAACCGACTCGTATTTCTTCTGTTCTGCCTAAGGCTGACACTGTCTCGACGAATTTTTCTGATATTATACAACTTCAACGAAAACGTAACCAAAGTGCTCGACAATCATTAATTCCACGAATGCCCGAAAGAGAAGCAGAAAAATCGGAGTCATAGAAATCCACTCTTCTTCCATATTTGCTTATTTAAAATACATCGAACCGGGACGGATGGAATTTAACGAGCACGCTTACAGAATCGGAATGCAACCAATGCTGGGAATCGGTAAATACATTCTCGAGTAAAAAGGACCGATAGCGTAACGGAAAAGAAACCTCGATTCTTAAAATGCCAAGAATTTCCACGCACGACTTCCAGCGGCGTTTCATCTCGCGCGAGATTCAATCGACGCGATAAGAGAAAAGCGCCAGCGTACGCGTGTCAAGTTTTATTGAGACATACTACGGTCGTTGTAGTAACCGATAAGGTCTCGTATTGTTATATAAGACTCGTGTGCCATTCTTTTGTTAACGAGATACGCCCACCCGTTGCGACACCGCGATTACAGAAACCGAAATTCGATCGGCCGTGGACCCGCATATAGGGCATCGTTGTTCGCGTAATACGCAGAAAAAAGTATTGCACTTGTCGGTGTGTCGGTGCAAAGAACGGAGAGGGTGAAAACCTTGGCATTCTCCGCGATTCTGACCCGAATAGTGTCCCCGGCCTTCTGCGGTTTCTTCTCACTTTCGTGAGTCTTCGATGCAACGACTGGGATTTCAGGAAGAATACGGTTCGTAAACGCGCGGTATGCAACGACGAAACGCAGTCTGTCATCGTGAGTAATTAAGGAAAGTAACGCGAAGAAAATTTAATCCCCTTTCGTGGTTACGACGTCCGTTGGTTTACTTTGGGTCGAAATTACGTTACCAAATGTTTTAATATTCATCGAGATGTTCGCAATCGCAATGAATCGGTAACTCGTTTGATGCAAATTGCGCCTCTAAATGCTTTAACGACCCACCAGTTTACCGGGGGTACAAAATTTTATACGAATAATATGATCGAGGTATTATTGAATCATTGCACGATGTTTGGTCAAATTCCAATTTTTATAGTAGGAGTTGTTTAACAGCGATACGAGACTAGATCCCAGTGCGAGCCTTATGAATTTTTTATTTTCCCGAACGAAGCACGCGGAATACTTTCGAAATTATTTTCTCATGGACGTTGCGTAAACGTTATCTATTTCGTAATGCAACGATGCAAACATTCTAATAGGCCAATAAATTTTTTTTTTTAATTGAGAACGAATAGGTTTTGGCATGAGACTTCCTACTAAGATAAATCGAAACGTAAACAAGGTTGTTGTCGCTTTGTTCGAGCTACTCTTTTACACTGGTACTCCTTATGTCTGGTTAGGTGAAAGTTCCTCGGCAATTTCGAGGAAAAAATATTACCGCCGTCAATTTACATATGTTTTATTCTCCGTAATTTGGTCACTTTTCGGCCACATTTGGGAAATACGTGACTCGAGGCATTCTTCACTGTCGCGTGAGAAATATAAAGCAGCTGTAATAACTTTGGTGGAAGAAAGGCGGTCAAGTTGAGCGAACTGGTCGTTACTAGTACAGCAGTAATTTTAGCAATAATTCCCGTAGAAAATTTCTGGATAAATAAATCAGGGAAGGTAGACACGTTTATAATTTTCCGTTTCTTCCGAATTTTCGATATTTCTGGACTTCCTCGATGCTTTGACTGCCAGTACAATACTCGCATCGACCTAAATTGTTTCTAAATTTTCTCTAAACTATCGATTAAGTAATAATTCAAATACGCCAACGTGGAAAGATTTAGCCTTGCCCGTGCCGCGGTCCAATCAAATTCGAAAAAACGAAAGTTATGTCCAACGTAGCCATCAATCGAGAAAAAGAACGTTTGGGCCCTCGTCGCATTCTTATTGCAGTTACATAAAACGAGCACTCGCGTAACGCGAACACATTTCATGCGCTACACGAATGCCCCGTCCGTGCTTACACGAAATTTACACGTCTGAATACGCGCAGACGTTTAATCTAACGCATCGAGGTGGACGCGAAGGATGTTTTGTGGTCAGGAAGCGACGAGGAAAAAGGGAAAGGATCCCCTGGCAGAATTGGCCGATCGACTAACTGGGAGAAGAAAGGCATCGACCTGAAATCTGTCAGACCCAGTTTCGAGGTACAATTTCTTTGCCGATTATCTTTCTATCCCGTGTGGTTCTCGCAATATAAAGATCGTTATAGTATTTCTTATATAATATTTACAACAACACCTTATGCAACGGATGTCTCTACTCCCCCTTAATAGCTTTCTTGCATCGAGTGCTCCATATTCTCCGACTAATACGAGATGTGTTTCTCCGATTACTTCATACTTTAAGTAGCATCTGGATATATTTCTACCACAGTCCAGTCTAATTGCTAAAATCGACTCGAACGTAACCGCGAACGTGAGTACAAACGTTTCGAAAAGCCTCTGTTCGAAAACGTTCGGTTCGAGAGCGTTTTTCGAAAACACCGTGTAGACAGGATCGTTTGGTTGAATTATCGATAATTACGGTACAATTGATTTCTACTAATTCGACACGAATTCGATCGGATCGTAGTCCCTGTATCTGATCGCGGCGAGTGTGTCGGCCGACCGACCCTGATCGCAGCTGGTCGAACAGCCGCATTCTGGCTCGTGCTCGCGAGGATCGACTTTCGCTAAGTCACATGATGCTAAGTCACATGCGTTCTGCGCAATCTTGCATCTCGATGCACCCGTGTGAGAGACGCCGCTTCCACGGGGGAATCGTGTTTTCCCTGACACTCGTACAGGTGTACAGAAGCGCGCTCGCGCGTTCCTAGCTTAGAGAGGTCGTAGACACGCTGATCGATCTGGCACGCCGAAGCAAACGGATCTTTCTTTTCGCCTTCTTCGTTCCCTTTCACAGCCGCGGAGCCAACGGGGTGGCTCGGGAAAATACTTTGCTCGGCGATCCACTTCTTTTTTACGTCCTCGAAATTCACGGATACACGGAGAAACTTAGGAAACGAGTTACACGGACGCACGTCCTGCGTGCCTCGGTTTCTCGTCCCTGGAAGAAACGTTAAATAAAAGATAGATTCTCTTCGGGAGGAAAAACCCTAGAGGAAACGTCCTTACGATCGAATGTGCCTCGTAGTCGAGAAGAGTCGTTCGAGTATCCATCTTTTGTGATCCTAAAAGACGAGAAGGCTTCTCCGTGTGTTCGTGATCTTTGGATCAAGAGATTAAAGGCCACACACCGCGATTCTCTTGGCGTCGTTACGTGGAACGACGCTCGATGTACACAGGGTGATTCAGAAATAGATGTGAATACTTGGGGAGCTGAATATTCTACACTCCTTTTGAATTATGAAAGATCAAAGAAAAGAAAGGAGTTCGTCCCAGTTTCCAGAACCCTCTGCAAGAGGTATCGAGTAAATTTCGCGAATATTGTTTGGGCGGGCCGAGTGTTATGAAAAACCGACGTGTCGATGCTTACATAAAACGAATTTGTACGCACATCTCTCGTGGCGACATGAGTGTTAATGACATTTACCACGCGGAGTTGTATTTGCATGCTGGGGGAACGGAGTCGATTAATTCTTATCGAAGGTATCGCTCGACGCACCTGTTCTTCTTTCTGCGCGTCGGTGATGTCATTGATACGAATGTAGAACCATGATCAGACTCCATCCGTAAAAACGTCCTTATATGTCGCTCAAAGCGATCGTCCAACTTATCTCGTCGAACATCGGAATGATCATAATAAAAATTAATATCGGAGGTTTACGGCGTGGTCGAGAGACCATTTAAAGATGAATATCGTGTCTTTGTACCGTCGTTGAGATCGTTCCTTTTCCTCCGTATGTTTTGGCGTCGATTAATTCCATTCCCTTGGAACAATTAAATCCCATCGTGAACGTTTCAACATTTTGTTACTCGCTCGCTTACGTATTTCGGTGTATTATTAAATTGTATAACGGTTACATTTGCACGATCAGTTTTAATTTTAACTTTAATGCCATCGAAAAAGAAGATGGATGTAAAAGTACAGTAGTGTCAGGTTAATTGACCGATACTTGAGGAAGATCTAAGAATCCCCAAGTGTATACTAGTAAATAATAAATAATAATGCTTGTTTATTATTTAGTAGAATATAATCGTACGTTTCATCCAACTAAAACTCGCGATTAAAGGTATGTATGTCGTTGCAAATAATCCTTGATTAAGGTGAGTCAGCTACTTTCGCCTAATTAAGACGCTGAACGAGTTTCGTAAAAAGGTAAATACGCGTAAGGAATTTTCGATAATGCCGTAAACTACTTCGTTACTTTTTAGAGTGCAGTGTACTATCCTGTTTCAGTAATTGCGAAATAAGGGTTGTTTACCCTTCTCGAAACTAGGATGCACAAACGAAGTTTACAATGTCTTTATTTATTCAAAATGTTGGATCGATCCAAGCTTTGGGTCGCCTTTCTCGAACAATTTTTGAGCGAAAGGTGATTAAACAACGATGACACGGAAGTGTGGTAACATTTGCATCCAAACAACGAGCATGTTGTTGGAGAGTAGGACAATTGCTTTCAAAACGACGACAGATCATAAATCAGGCATGTCAAACGCGCAGCCTTCGGGCCACGCGTGGTCTCATCCATTATAATTTACCCTTTGACCTTTTTATTATTTTCTGCCTGATTAAAAAATTTATTTTAATCCGTGCTCACTGTCTATATTCAGAGGTATCCATTTATGTAGAATAAATTAAAATTTTGAAACGGACGATGTTTTCTTAACACCGTTCCGTATTTGTGTCGACTACGATCGAACGTTGTAAATAACCTAAATGTTACGTTACAAGCGGTAGTTTGTCCAGTTTGTCCAGATCACGCGGATCTGGTTTGATTTCACGCATGGTACCGCCCATTGTTCTACAGAGCTTTCTCTTCTCCGTGGCTTCTCGTACTCCACTTTGGATCGAAGAACGTAGACACGTGAAAAGGGGACCGACGTGGAACGTATTTATCGGGGCATCGATCGATAGCAATCTAAATAGCTCGTTTGTCTGTGGAAGGTAGATCTCGACGCTAGTCGAAGCTGGAAACCAGAGTCGCACGCGCGTATCCTCGAAACGAGAACGTCAGCTTTTCAGCAGGGATGAGCAAAATTTTTAACGATAATTTCCACTTACCGATGTCGACTTTTAGGGCGTACAATCGCTATTTTGATTGAACTATTAATTTCGGAGCACTCGAAAGCTAAAATTGCGATCCTGTGACCTGGTAAATGCCTAATCGCCAACAGGACATAGAACAGTGGTCATAACAGGATACGACGGTTCAGGATACGCAGGCTAGACTCGCCAACTGTGAATCATGCAGCAAAGTATGCAAAAGAATGAAAGTTCCGCAAAGCGGTGGTCGTAGACTCGATTCTGCAGTCAAAGTACATCGATGATATTCGTTACTATTTTAAGATATCGTGTAAATAAAAAATTGCCTACACCAACGAGATAGGGTTTTATAAGAGCATTTATAGAACCTCAAATCTACTAAAAGTACAGAAGAAATAGTAATATACTTCCGTATGGACCACATATCATTAAAAAAAAAGTAACGCATTTGAAAGAGAAAGCAATTAATAAATATAAGTTGGAAATGGTACGGAAAGAGGAAAAGTATCATCATTAATTTTCACTTCCTCATCTCATTATAACCATCATCTCACTTCGTCGCCTCTCGAGCGTTACAAAGTGCATTACACATCGAATGATCTCATCGAGCATAAAAAGATAGACGAGAGTTGCTCGTGCGACAGATTACCGGTTTATTAATCCACAAAACATTCGTGTTTCTTTTGTTTTTATAATCTCTAATTTTTAAAATTGTGTTCGATTTGTTCCGGGATCGTGAGAAACGTGTCCTCTTTCTGCATCGTAAAATTCACCAGGAGATTTCAATGGTAGGACGTACGACTTCTCTGGTTTAAATTTAGATCGACTAGACGTTCCATTCAGATAATAATGGTGCCCCGGTCATTTCTATTCTCCCACGCGGACAGCTTGGACACTCGCGTGCATTACGAACGCAGCCTCCGTTCTAATGGACGTTGTACGTTACATTCGTTACAGGATGAAATGATAGCGCACCTTTTATCCTTCCATGTTCCGTAAAATTGTTGGAAGGAACGCGCGATGCTCGCCATCCATTTCCATAACACTCTGACGTTGTCGCGTACACGTGACACCGCTCTTTGGCCGCCATCTTACTCTTCACTCTACCTCTCTATCATTTGTTTAGATTCATTGTTGTTATATGTCTTCATTAAAGTTACAGAAAACCTAATCCCATTTAGTCTTTGCATATAAATTAAAAATTCAATACGATGTTAGTGACATTAGATCCATGTTTATTCTGGCTCGAAATAATTCTTATTCGTTTACACTTTTACACCTAACTCCCAGATCGTGCAAACACTTATGTACTTCGATCAACCTAAGTAAAAACACTATTCGATAGCGTGTGATACACGAACGAACGGTCGCCTGTCTTGTTAACCATTTTGGTTCGAAGGGAAATAGAACAAAAACAAAACTAACACGGTCAACGTTTGTCCCAGTGTAAAACAACGTATCCGCGGTTGTAGAACCAGTACGAACGTTGAAATAAATAATTGTTCGAGTTGTGGTTGTCATTTCGTCGGCACTGTACAAGGTCCAGCAACGCGTGAACGAAACAGACCTGAGTGGAAAGAGCTTTCGATCCTTTCGTTGGCGATTTATCGGCGCCTCTGTTCCCCTGTTTCTCTGTAATTAATAGCGACTGCCTTTTACGGTATTAATCCTCGTTTGATATAATTCACCCAGCAGTTCATTGTGCCCGCGTATGCAGAAAGTGAGAGGACATACGCTCCTTGGTAATAGGTTGCCCGCGATTACTTTCACAACGGGAGCAAGGTCTTATTTTTTCGAACGGATGCATCGTTGTCTACTTTCATAGTTTCGGTGGAGCACCGACTCTGTACACGTGACTAAACCAAATTAAGATTATATTACAATCATGGGACATTCGTTGATATGGAATACACATTTCGCACGGACGGCGGTATTCGTTTCTGTAATTTAATCGTTTTCGTTCGCACTTTCTACGCGTGTGCATACATGCTCTTCGATGTACGATTCTTTTCGCACAGTTATTAATACTAACTTCTCTAATTAAATCATTTTCACTCGCACTTTCTAGATATTAACTCTTCCACGTGACTTCGATTCGTCTAATTATCTTCTTAATCATAATAAGTTTCGAAATAAAGAAACAAAGTATCGAGTACATACGTAAGGGAAAAACGTACTGATTGTTAAGAATCGAATGGCGTGTATCAATTAGTATAGGTTTATTGTAGGATTTAATTATAATTAGATGGAAATATTAACTTATGTAATTTAATTATTTTCTTGGATATTTTGTATGGAACAATTTAAAAAGAAAAATGGTCTTAATAAAATTATAACACATTGACAAAATTGTTTGCAATATCGACTGTGTTTAACACTCAAGAGGTTATAAAACAGAGATCTATGTTATCGCGTCGTAAATATCAAAGACAGTAACGCCATCTTTCGTATGTGATCCCATATAGGTTCGAAACTTGATGATCTATGAACGAATATATCAGCATTCGATACATAGTATTAAAAATATGATTTATTCGAGAGTATAGAATTATACGTATCGAGTGAGTACAATATTATTCAACAGTGTTATTTTTACATTGACAGTGCCATCGTTAAAAATGTTATGCGTGAATTGATTAATAACGAAGCTTTATAATTTTTAAAAAAAGCTTTACGGTATCGTGGCTGATAAATTTTACTCTAGCCACTTTGCATCATCATTGGTGATGCTATTGTCATATTTGACGGAGTAGACGGCGTCGTTGACGTCAGCGTTGTATTTGATAGTGTCGATGACGAAGTTGGCGACATTGACGACGAACTTGACGTTGTCGACGTAGGGTTCGTCGATCCATTAGGCAAATACAACTCAGGACATTTAAAGGCGCAAATAAAATTCAATATGTACACCGTATCCTTCGTTGATTTGCAAAAGTTGACGCAAAATGCGTGTCGTATGGATTCCAAAATATCAAAGCCAAATCTCGGTGAACTTACGTCAATCTCTCCTTGCAAAAGCACTTCCTATATTATACAAGAAAAATATAAATATTTACCGCCTAGAACAGTGGTGTTTAAACTGGGGACCACAGATAAATTTCTGGGAGTCTTTAATTTATTTTTATTGCACGTACTATACGTTAACAATATTAATATCATCTTTTCAGTGATGATAGCTCTCAAATACAAAAAGAGAAGAAATTCAACCCTTAAACTATACGAGGTATATTCGGTTAACTTTGAACTAAAAGAAATACCAAAAGTAAATAACATTTTTAATAGAAGTTGTTGAGATTTTCGTAAAAACACTTTGAAAATACACTAAAAACTATGTCAAATCTAACCTGTGACCTGACAGATCCGATCAATATCAGCAAAGCAATCCATGGTACGAAGTGTGACATAACGAACTCGCTCTAAGAGAATTCAGACGGAGAGTGACACTGGTAATATTTTCCGTCGAATGTCTTGTCCAGCTTATATAGATACACCCGGGGCCCTAAATCGTTGAAAAATTCATACTTGACCTATTCCTACTATTTTTGATTTTTTCCAACTCAGAAACTACAGCCACCTTTTGTGGCAGATAACACACAATGCTTATCTCGATGCTTTGTGCAAATTCCTAACAAAGTAGCAACACCTTATACAATAATAATAACTATCGTTAAATAAAATACAAAACGAATCGATTTAATAAAAAACAATACTTTGCAGAAATTGAACATTTGGAGATAGATCTTTTTTATTTTCTCCGTTAACACAAAATACTGCAAAGGAACTTCGAAAGACGATTGTAGCAAGTTTCCTTAACGTTTTGCCATCATGCAAATCAGACATCCGTGCGTGACTAAAGAATGAAGGAAAACTCATGTCGTCGACGTATGGTTTGTTATTAGTTAACGTCGAGCAAGATCGAAATTTATTGGCGTGTACGTACGTATGACTCGAATCTGTAGTCACGCTGTTACTTATCATATCAAAAGCCCGAGCATCGTGCCGTTTTCCATGCGGTGCCTAATTATATGCAACCTGGTTTGCATCTGTGCATCGAGCTATCGATAGTCCGCCATTGTCTGGCTTAATTAAAACCTGTATGGAAAAAAAGTGTTCTGAATCCTATCAGTTTGGAACTGTTAAACGATACATTATGCCTTGTTGCAATATCGAGTCTGTAACAAACATTTAACAACAATGCAATTTAATTCAGAAAGAGTACAGAATAATTAGGAGGTCGTTTACTTGAACGACTTCATCGGTAAGCTTTTAATACCTTAAAAGCTTTTGCATTGAGCGTAAAGTATCCAGTTACTTATCAATTATTCGAGAAAGAGAATTAAAATAGCAAACTTTATTTCTATTCATCTGCGAAAAATAATTACAGCATTATGCGTATCCGTTTTTCTGGGCTCTGGGCATTCGTCGAAGGGTTAAGTAATTTTTGCGCGACCGACGGTTCAAAGATTTGAGAATGCATATAAAGCGTCAATTATACTCGAGTTGCGCCTATGACCTTTCACGCAGAACTGCTTAAAGTTACGTCAATGGTGTGCATTGTACGAGAGAGCTGACTGGTTGGAAGGCGATAGACACCACGTGATCGTGCTACCAATGACGCCGGGGGATACCAGCGGGTCGATAACAATGAGACCGACAACGAAGCCTCGGGAATATTCTCTTCGCCTTGGTCCAGCGCCCTGCCCTTACATTTTCCGTCTCTACTCCTCGACGTATTGCTATTATCTTCCATAACATCGTCGAGTACCACGCGGTTGTGCTTTCCCGTTTTTCGTTTCTGCTTTCAACGTGCTATACCGGAAGAAGTAGGTCCGGAAGACTTCACTCTTTCGCCTCACGGTTGAATTTTCTATACAATTTGCCAGGCATTCGAATCGATTGCTTACGCGCTCGTCGACTGACCAGTTCCACTTCGATACCCCGATTTTGGAATCTTTTCTTCGCGTGTCTTATTTACTGAAAGCACCGACGAGGTATACGAGCGGACCTTACGCCTTATGGACTTTCGTGGCCCCATCTGACTGCTATACCGACCTGAAAATTCGGAGGTGATTTTAACGTCCTCTTCTCATGGATGGCGGTCAGTGGAGAAACTATTCACTGAATTAGTATTGATGGGCAGACAGCCGTGGTGTGTGGGTAAATACATGTGAGTTGACTACAGGGGGGATTGAAAAAGGCAATCCAGTATTATCAGACGGCAGACCGGTGCCCGAAGGAAACTGCCCCTCCACTTACATACACTAATGCATGGCCACCTTGTATATGAGTTCTGGCGCTTCGTATAGCTTCAGTCATTTATGAAATAGAGCTCATGAATACCGACAAAAAAGTATCAAACAACATTTCCATAGACCGACAAACAAATTTATTAAAAATCAAAAACAAATTTTTAAGAAAAATCGACAGGAGGTAGCAGGGCAAATTCGGTGAAAAAAAATATTTCAAATCGTCCTGGAAAAATTATCTTCGATTGCAGGAGTCAATTACAATCAATTTTGGTGAATAAACATACCCCCGAAATCCTAACCATTTTCGAGGAAAAAATTCGAGTAGGTGGACAAATTTTAAGACAAAATTAAAAAATTTCAAATCGTTTCAAAAAAATTATTTTTGATTGCAGGAGTCAATTACGATCATTTTTGGTCATTACACACACCCCTGAAATCCTACGCACTTGCGAGAAAAAAATTTTTTACCGAAATTATGAGTGGCTATGCTATTTAAAATTTCTGAAATTTCATTTTCTGACTCACTTCTTCTTGTGTCCATTGCTGTAACTTGTTGGTAATGTTGCGAGTGACACGAGAATGGTAATGGCTCTAGAGTCCCCCCTCCTCCCCCCCCCCCCCAAATAAAAAGAGGTGAAAAAAATACATTGGATGTAAGGTTTTCTCGTATACCTCGTCTGTTCTGAAAGAATCGATAGTCGTGTATCGACGCAAGGTTCGAGCACTCGAGGTTATCTATATGCTTCATTATTGGGTGTATTGCCTGTTTCACGAAACATTAGCGTGCTTCGATCTTACATCGAGAAATCATTTTGCAGTATGTTACACCGTAGAAAACATTCTGGAGATAGCAACAATTATTATATGCACCCAGAATCGATAAAGGGTGTGAATTATCTTTGAATGGCTTCCTTACCGAGTATGGATAATGCAGTATACTTTTTCCCTACGCCATTGTTATAGTATAAATAATGATACTCTTTTTGCAAACTTAATATTTACGTAAAACCAGATAAATTTATATCGAAAGCTTCCTAGTTATTTATATATAAAGTACGAATAGGCGAGATACAAGTTTTTAGGTAACCAAAGTCGGAAGACGATAATTACAATTTCGAAGACAATATAATGAAACGTAAGATTTATACGAATCTGAACGAGCAGCGAAATCACGATTTCTACTAATTAAATTCAGTTCTTGCCAGCGCCGGGAAAGATTGTCATTGCGGAAATTCTTAGGCCCCGCAATTAGTTGTTTTGTGCCAGTCTCCAGCCAGGCTCCTAGTAACGGGGAACATTATTCGTGAAAGTAATTGAACTCGTTATGAAACTCGTCTTTCAAGAAAGTAATCTAACCATGGTGGGGGTTTCGTAATTCTCGACTGAATCCCTAATTGGACCCGCATATGCCAATCGATCCTCCTTCAGTCACGCACCGGCTCGCGTTCAAATCGTGGGAGAGAATAGGACAACGGATGACTGCCGGTCGACATTTAACGCTGAACTTTTCAATGTTCACGCGAACGATCGCCAATGGATACACGACAAACTGCCAATTCACGTATTTCATAACTCTAGGGAATTTTTATTTCGTTCCACTCGATGCGCAGAGGATAAAATATCCTACGGCGCAGAAACCCGATAAATGGAGGGTATCTGCAGTCGGTAACGTCGCGTCGCAGCATCGAATTTGTTATGCATTAGGTTCCCAAGAAAGATATTTTAACCTAGAACCATAATGTCCACTAATTTTTGTCGATTCCTTTCGTCTAACAAAGCGACAACTATAGAACTATCCCCAGCTCTGTCGATAATAAAATAACTAAAGTTTCTGGGAATCCCTGGGGATCAGAAATCAAAAGTTACGCGAGCCAACGTTTACAGGGCAACCAACAGAATTGATCTTCCGTGTGCTGTTGGGATCATTGATAATTCAGGGCGCACCCGAGGGCGAATTTGCGCAGGCGAGGCGACGGTACGCTTTGAACTTGGTACGAAACCTGATTATGGAATGCTCATACGGGTTGATGGTGTGAACCCGCCTTAAAACCGTGAGTCCTCGAGCTAATGGCCATAGCAGTCCGTACCATTCCGGTTGATACAAAGAAAGGGAAAAAAACAGAAGTCACGTCTTGACATCGGTTAGCAGTCGCATCGGTAGCCGAAGGAAGAAATGTACTCCGGCTGATAACTAGACGAGAGGACCCAGTTAATTAGCCGCACGGTTAGATAACGCTCTTTATCTAGATCGTGCAGAACGATCGGGGCTGTGCAGCAGCGCGAACATGCACCAGCCACCAGCCAGTCGACACTCGATTGGCGGAGTGCGCGGCGGAGGATGGAGGAGAGAGCAAAAGCGACGAGGGGCTGTTAGATGAGACGAGGAGAGCAGAGGGGGAGGGGAAAGGTGGCGGAGTTCTCGTTCTTTGCAGAGAACTCCACCGGTAGTCGCCTCCTTGACGTTCCTCTGGGGGGTTTCAAGCTCGCGCGTGGGAGTAGAAGCTGATAGTAGCGTGGGGTGCATATCGAAGGGAAGATGAGAGTGGGTGGAACGAAGGAAGGGTGGGCGAGGTGGGTAGGTGGGTTAGGTAGGTGGATGGGTGGTTGGTCGGTTGGCTAAGTGGTCGGGGGACGATCGGGGAGTAAGAGAGACGGCGTATGTAAGTACGCGAGCAAGGAGCGCGGCAAAGGGCAGTCGGGGAGGTTAGAGGCCTGGAGTGGGGTTGTCGAGGCGTGGGTGAGCCGTGAGCCGAAGCCATCGGTTCCCGAGGGAGAAAAGGAACGACGAAGAAAGGAGAAAGACGGGACGGGGTACGCGTAGACGGTGGTAGAACGGGCCGGAAAGAGGGAGGCTACCAAGTGGAATGGAAAAAGAAAGGAAACGACGCTGAGAGGGAGATAAATGAACGGCCGTCGGCGGGGGGGCGGGGGAGGTCGGCGGGTACGGTCGTACGAAAGCGGAACAGAGACGACAAGCGGGAAGAGGCACGACGGGAGCAAGAAAGGGAAACGCCGAGACGGAAGGTGAGAAACATGGGTTAGGATGAACGGAGACGGAAGAGAGACAACAGGGACGGTGATACGGTGTAAAGACAAATAGAGCGGGAATGCAATAAGGAAAGACGTAGCCCGAATATACATATTCCGAAGAAAGAGGAAGGCAGGAACAGAGACAGGGCGGGACAGAGACGAAGGATAATCGAGGGAGATAGCTCGAGCAGATAGGCATACCGAGAGTGGACGAGACAGAAACGAACGGATCGTGGAGGAAGGGAGCAGGAACGAGGGTATGCCGTTGCGGGAGGAACGAGGAGAGGAGAGCCGGGAAGAGAGACAAGATGAGAGAGGGAGGGCAAAGCAGAGAGTCGACTCGGATATGAGGGTGTCGCGCAAGCCGGTCACGCCGAGGTTTCCATGGCAACGACAGGCGATAAATCAACCCGCAACATCCCCGAGTACCGCTAGATAAAACCGCATACACATATGTGTGTACGTGCATATACGCGCGCGGAGGATACCGACTGGTAACTCCGCGCCCAAAAAGTTTTCCCTTCGCCCGATTTATGCCGCCGCTGCCTGCAACACTGAACGCTTTGCCATCGAAGAGAACTCTTTCTCTCGTTTCTTCTGCCGTATTCGCCTCTCTCTTCCGACTCCCTTTATAAACTCGTCTTTTTCTCCCTTTCCTCTCTTCATTCCAGTTCCCCTCGTTCCCTTTTCTTTTATTATCCCCCTTCCAGCCCCCTTTTCTCGTCCTCTCCATCGTCTCTTCATTTCTCCCACTCTCTTTATCGTTCACCTTTACCACTCTTTCCTTTTCGCGGGGTCCGTGCTCTCTCTTTTTCCGTGTGTGCCCCCTTATATACCCCCCCCCCTACGCCCCCGCCTCTCAACCCCCTGACTCTCTGTTTTCCTTGTTCACTTGTCTCTCCCTTCTCTGCACTATGCAACACAGGTATATACGGCCTAGCGATGTGCATGCACGGTGGCTGGCCTACCGTGGCGCATGCCACGACCTCAAGGTGTCCTATCGTGCCTTTTCATAGCTACGAGAGGCGTGCAGACGTCGTAACTCACGATTAAACGCAGACGGTGTTGATAATAACAGTTCATTTTCTGGTTACCCTTCTGATTCCGTTGCTCCACAATGTAGCAAAACGGAAACGCAACGGCGTTTTGTGGATAATTTTCTGCACAGCTGTTTTCCTGTTGAAGAGCCATGCTGCAATGGAAAAAGAACACGTGGCAGGGTGTAATAGTCACTCTAGTATTAGTATAATAGGGTCACCACGACGGTAGTTGATCCAATAAACTGTTTTGTATGCTCCACTGCCAATTTTTCGCTCTTTATACACGGTAGAAACGATCGAAACGATTTTGTAGGGCTCCTTAGCCACCCACGATTCGCTGAAGGTAAGGGGTAGTTTGGTCCAGACAGCCTGGTAAAACAGCAACTACACTGGTAAAACAGAAACAATAGACTCAACAACGTTGAATGTTTGGATAAAAATCCGAAATTTTATTTTCTTGACAATTACGAGCGAAGATTCAACAAGTACGCACGTACTTGGTAACCAACTACTCGGATAGTATCTAGTCACCTTGTCGAATAGGTCAAAGTTGAAGAACAATTTTGTCGAGGCGTCGATCTGCGGCTGTTAAAATTGATTTTAAAGTTAGGATAAGCGCCAAGTTATTCCAGTTGGCCAGTGTTCAAAATTTTTAATTCCTCCGTGTCAACTATCGATTTGTGGCATCGGGCTTCGTTCTCGCGGCAATTCGAACAAAAATGATCCCCGACACTCGAGAAGATCGACGATTCGATCGGACAGATCGAAATTTAAGAGTAATTTTGGCGTCTCGGTTCTGCTTCGACTCAAATCGATCTCGAGATTAATTTGATCTTCGAGTTTCGCCGCGGTATCGTGAGCGGTTGGGATCAGGGAATACGATGCGGCATTTTAATAGCGAAGCGAGGACAGAAAACGCGTGGGCTGCGGATAAACCCTCGCGAATCTAATCTCGTTCGGCACGCCACTGACGTCACCGGAGGCGCCCTCGTGACGTTGGCCGACCGTCAATGACGTATCGCGTCTCTCTGCTAGGCGTCCTTGCTCAGGATGCTTAAGGTCGTAAGGTGTAATGGAACACTCGTACGTACCGCGCGTACGTGACCTTTTTTATTCGATAATGTCGACCGTAAGACCACCCCTTGGCTCCTCGGTCGCGAGAAGATGTCCTTTATTCAAACCCGAGTAGGTTAATGCTTCGTTACAGTGCGAAGGTCCTTTTCATTTGTCCGGTAGGATGGAAGAAATTTAGAAAACGAGCTTACACATCGATTGGGTGGTAAAGGGATTTGTAATGGACCAGCAAATGTACTTCAACCTAAAAATTTTCGAATGCAGATTTGTCCCTGATCTTATTTATATCGGTAATTTTGGGCCCTCCTTTATAGTAAGTATAGACTTTTTATCTATTTTTAATTTTTCTTTAACGAGAAAATGCGAGAAGTTCCTGAAATTCCAGCGTTTAATTTCGAGACGAGTCGATGCCGCGAGGAGTTCGATATTCGTTCGATTCCCCCGCGTCGATTAGAATCCTAGTCCCTAAGATAACCCCACGTTGCGATAACGTTGGCTTTTGAACGAACAAGCGCGTCGCGGTGGCCGTCATATAACGGCGGTACTATTTTAACGCGGAGTACATCCGATGATCAGCAGAGACACCTGTTGCTCTTTAATTTGACGTAACGCGTATGCGATCATAAGGTCGTTCGGCTTTGAAAAATTGCTGGCTCATTACGAAAGAGGAAAGGCGAGAAAGAACGAGGGCAATAAATACGCTAAAACTTCCCTTGGATAATAATTCTTGTTCGCGATCGCCCCCTTTCGCCATTGTCTCGCTCGGTGGGTTGATTAACTTAACTGACCTTGCTTGCGAAACGCGAAAAAAACATTTAACCGTTTTATACGATCAAACGCGTTAGGTGCAACGGGTGGCGTATGAATGAAAGCGCGGGAAAAAGTTTCGTACGGGGCTCCGGCGTCTTCCATTGACTCTTCGACGACCATTATACTTAAAAAGGTGACTGGCTTTTAATGGAAACGATTCCTAACTATTTGTTCTTGTTTGGAAATAGCAAATTCGGCGACAAGTCAACAAGATTAACACTATTTCTACCCCTTTCAAAAATAGTCACTTTTTTCTCGAAGACTTTCTTTAATTTTCAATTTCGAATAAGTCACCCTCATCGGTGACAGCCTAATAGATAAATCAGAACACTGACCAAGTTAGTGCAAGATCCGAACCACCTGTGAGTGACGACTCGAAGACACCGTCCACGGTGGTCGTCCCGGGGGCGTCTATTGACTTTCTGGATCCCTCCTGGATCATTCTTGGCCCGCGATGATCAAGTGCGTCCGAGTTCGCGGGCTCGAGGGTGGACGAAGGCCCCCCCAGGAGCGCGGCATCGGCGCGGTTTTCAGTTTAGCATTTCCGAACGTTCGACCCCGAAGGTTCGCGTCGGTGGCAGAGGCTCCCGGTCACTCGATTTTCGGGGCCGTTCAAAGTGGACGGATAGAATGATAATCTGGGAGCAGCTTGGTAGTTGGTAGGTATTGATCTGTCGGTCGGGGTGTTACTGTGTGGTATGGTTGGTCGGTGGGCTGGATAGGTGGGTGGTTGTGCCATGGTGGGCGAGGGTGGAAGCGGCACCAGGAGGAGGAAAGGGAAGAGAAGGGAACAGGCGGAGATGAGGTGGCGCGGAAAGGGGTGGCGTACGGTCGGGGAGGTGGAGACAGGAATGGGGGATGAGAGGTCGGGTCGGGACGCCTGGTAGCTATAGCTTTACGCTCTGCTCTCTGTCTCTCGTTCTGTCCGTCTCCCTCTCTCGGCTCTATTCTGCTCCGTCTCCCTCGGTTCGACTATTTCATCCTCTATCTGTGCTAATTTCGCCGACTCTCGCTCCGGTCCTGTTTCGTCCTCTCCGTTCCACCAGGGCCATTCTATTTTCCTTCTATTCACGTTTCTCCCCCGAACGCCTTTTTTCTTTCTGTCTCTGCCGTTAGTTTCTGCCACTTTGTCTCTCTTTCCCTTCCGCCCCCCCGCCGGGTGACGGTTTCCTTTCCGTTCCCGTCGCTGTCCCTCTCGCGGGACCGTCGCTCCGACCGTCTCTCTTTCATTTTCATTTCCACGTCTCCCCCGCTTTTTTTTTCTCTCCCCGAGCGTCGGTGCCTCCTCTTCGTTCGCCCTCCTCTGTCCGCGGCTCTCTCTCCGTCCTATTTTCATTTTCATCTTTCCCCTGTTCGCGCCGCGCGTCTCCGTCCCGCTCTCCCGACGCCGACGCCGGCCGTCTCTGTCGCGGCGCGGCGTCGGTCTCTGTCGAGAGTGTGCGGAACGAGAGAAACGATTATGGGGCGAACGGGGTGGCTATGTTCCCCACAGGATATAGGGTGTCGGGGAGAGATTGGCAACAGAGTATACGCGCTCTCGGTTTCGCCTGTTCCCGTCTTCCTCGCCCTCGTTGCTCCCCTCTCGCTCCATCCACCCTGTCTATAACCCCCTTGCTCTCCTCCCTCTCTGTCCATCTCTCTCCCTCTTCTGGCCGTTATCTCTGTCCATCCATCTAGCTATCTCCGTCGCGCCGTTGCCCTACCGCCGCCTTGCATCCTGCACGACCCCGCGAACTTCGGATTCGGCGTCGTCGTGTGCAGTGCGCGCCACCGGATTGGCGGGCTGCGACCCCGCATGAATTATTCGGTAACCTAATAGTTTCTTGAGCAAAGAGCGCCGGATCGCTGTAGCGATCTTGTTTCGCGTATCGAACAGCTCCGGCGATCTTTGGACACTTTCGGCGGGGAACGGTACGCGCCGGAAGGGGAACAGAGGACTCCACGATGAATCGAGCCTCTTCATCGACACATCGATCGATTCACGGCACAATAGAGAGGACCGTACGAGAGTCGAGAGCGTGTACTGTACCGGGGTGTTTCGTGAAATTATGGCTACGACTTCGAGGGGGATGAATCCGGGACGGAGAAATAATAAAGAAAGTTCTGGTGAACTCTCGTCCCGTCTGACCTTGTTTTCGAGGCGGTTTTGGCCTTTGAATAATTTACAAATACGCTGGAACCTCCATTACGCGAATGTACAGGACGAACCACTTTACTTTACCACCGTGAATAGTGTATAAATCAACTATATTTTTTCTTTTTTTTTTAGAGATATATTACTTCGTACGGAGAGGTATACTTTACAGGGGCGTCAAAATTAGTTTTTATTTTAACATTACAGAAAATTTTGCAAACGTTTTAGAGAAATTGAGAGTTAAATTAATCGATCTACTTTAAAGAGATTTTTGCAAATGGTAAATCACGTCCATTGATTGTAATGAGCGACTATAAAATGTCTTTGAATAGATCGACTGGTGCCTCTTGATATTCATGCCAAGAATCAATTACCTGCTGTGTTATCTTATAACTTCATCATCCATGATTCCATGACGAAAGGGGTTGATGAATTCAGCGATACGAATAGAGAGCACTCCGTACAGGTGTTGCAATTATCCTTCTGTATTCTTAGGTGTAATATTGTGTTCCACATTTGCTTTGCCAGTAAATTAGTTTTATTCGATCGCGAAATCTTTCGATGCCCCATTGCCCATCAGCTACTCTGCAGGCCGATTTCTCTTGCCAATATGTTGGATAAAATTGGATTTACAAAGTGCAATGTTGCATAGATCAGGCTCTAACGCCATTATTCAATCGTGATATCGTTGAAGGTCCTATTACTCGTTAGCAACCTTGTTGATCGATTTCCCTCGTTGATTTAGTATCTAAAACTGTGCTTGCTACGTGCGTAGTTACGTAGATCAGATTCTACGGTTCATATTTAATTTTCATATATTTTATTCGGTTTAGTTTTTCTATATTTTAATAATTTAATCTTTTAAATAAATATCTCTAATGAGGTCAAAGTAATATTACTTTTATACTTAAGACGTAATAAATATTATTATTTATCAGCTATCCAATCGACCGTCTATATTAAATCTTGAAATTCATTATTTGTTTCTAGCCAGTCCCAGTTTCTGCCTCGTTAATAAACAATACCTAAAACAGAGGTATAAATAACGTTAAATCATACAAAATTGAACGAAGCGTATAATTTATACGTCAAGCTCAGCCATTTTGTTTCGAACGTCCTATTATTCGTCGGCGATCGTGCAGATAAGTTTCTCCCGTCGATAAATTGGATAAAATCGCGCTTGTAAAGCGCGAAGTTGTATAGATCAGACTCTATTTACGAATCGTGAATCTGTTAGTTCGATGGCGCAGAAATTGTTGAAAACGCCGCCGATGAGAGATTTGCGTCGGCACAGATGCAGCCTAAGAATTCGTTGTGCAAACAGTGGCAAAATAGCGACGGCGAATAATATCGTGATACGATGGTATTTTCTTTCGCGGGCCTCCGATCCTCTGATGTCTATTTTCTGGGTTCGCCATCGACCACTCGACGAACCAAATTTCTGTGCCGCATCAAAGCGGGACTCCCGTCATCGACTGTGTCATCGAGTCGACCCGCCTTTGAAGATCAGTGTCGACGCTGTCAATGGCAAACTTTACTTTGGTGGAGCGTATCGTCTAATGATAGCTCGCTATGCGTCCAATAATAGACCCTAGTTGCCCAATAGTTAACTAAAATTCGTCCGTGGGTCAGCGGAAAGCTCGAAGTTCATCCAACGACGCTCGTTTCTACGTCCAAACACCCGAAGAGATTTTAAGAGAGTATTTGCTGTCTTCGCAGTTTTTAAATTCCTTAATACTTGTAAAGTCAATTTAACTAAAAGATTGTACGAAAACAAAAGTTGCAAAGAAGAGTGCAGTCGAAGTACTCTATTCCTAAGGTCTGTAATAACTGAATTTTAACAAATCGAAACGGTATATTTCCAGTTTGTAGAGCGGATAGCAATTTGTGTTCGTTCGTCTTTTATTCGTTATTTGACATTTGCTTCGAGATAAGCATTTGCCCGTCTCTGGTTGCAAGCTCGGTTTTGCAATATTTCCACGGAAACGTAGCGTGTTCGTTGCATGGCGCGGCCTCCAGTGTAAATTTCACGCGTGCAAACTCTTGGTCGTAAAATTGGTGGGCGACAGGATGCGAACGACGTTCGATAACATCGAGTTCTTTGTGTTAGTATTTGCCACTTGCGGGGGAATATGCTTCTCGCGCGGGCTGTACAGATTATGAATTTTGGTGACGGGGTTGCGCATCAAGTTAATCCACCCCTGGTTCGGGTGCGAGAATGATGCATCCCCCTCGGATGATGTAATCATTCGTTCGAGGGGCGATAGAATAGCCGAAACGAAAATTACTTTCTCGAATGTGCGAGCAGCGATGAGCAATTTAAGGGGGTAGAGAGGTCGATTTCGTCCGGCCGGATATACAAGACAAACATTGTGATTTGAGCGGCGATTGGAGGTTGAAATTACGTCTGCGTTGGGGTCTGGTGCAATTAAGGACAATTAAAGATGAAAATTAAACAATCGGACGGAACCACTCGTCGTTGGAGTGGTTTGTTCGACCGTCTGCCTCCGATTTCTTTGCTTCCGACGAATATATTATTAAAATTCAAAGTGTATAATAAAACGTTATGTTCAAAATTATTTCAAAGCACAGTCGCAACTTTGGTTTTCCTGGATGATCAACGTTCCACCGTAATTTACGAAATTACAAGGCGCGTGTCGTGCAAAACAGTGTCCTCTTTGTTAGCGATTGCTATCGAAGTTTCTCCCGCGGAGGAATAAGGGAAAAACCTGGCATTCTTGAGCGTGTGCAAACTTGAATGAGAAAACGTGTCGAGGCATGCATAGAAATGGGCGTAAGATACTTCGAATACCTGCTATGGAGAAATAAAATTTGTCCTTGTAACCTGAAGACTGTTGAATAAACAGAACCGACGAATAAACAGACACATGTTTATTATCGTTTTTTTTTTTTAGTTATTCCGACGTGTACCACGCATACTGAGCGCTTGGTCCATTAATTTTAGTACGACCTGTACGGTTGACAGTAGATCGTATAAAAATAAACAGCGTATCAGTTTGCAAACGAAACTAGTTTTAACTCAATTTTGATCAAAGTTGGACTCGTACCTTGGAAAGATTTGTTCATTTGTACCTGTTGCTGTGAAAGATTGGCAATCTTCAATGAACATCTTCCCTGGGACAGAATTATCTAAAAACAATAAAATCGGTGCCAAATTTCGTGTCTATACTTTATAAGCTGATATTTTTGGCGTCTATTCAATGATACCACCGAAAATATAGAATCAGAGAATTATATAGTATCCCTTTCGGAGTTGACGGTAACATGTGTGTACATGAAACGTGCGTTGAATAATTTCTTAGTTCCTTCAACTGCTTCGAGGATGTTGATTTATACGCCAATTTGTAAATTATTTGTCGCAATTAAAATTGTCATTCATTCCAAAGGAAGTGATTCGTCTCTGAACAGATTAGATACTAAAATACATACGTTCATATCTCTAAAATTCTTTAATAATTCTGTTGTGAAAAAATCTAAATCATTTATTGACTTGGAAAGTTACAAAGAGGGTTGAAAGAACTGCTCGGAGGAAAATGGCCCCCGCTAGGGTTGCAGGATTAAAAGTGCTCAACCCCAAAGTTTCTAATTTTCCAGCAGAGGTCTTCGAGGGGTTAAATCCTGAAAACAAAGTGAAAAGGTTGAATTAAAGGGAGCAAATATTTAAAATGTGTACTTTATTGAAAATAATAAGGTATTTCAGGGTACTTTCACGAGGGGCATAATTAAGATAGCGACGCTTACAGTATTTATTTCGCCCCGAGTAAAAAAACCCACAGTAATACAGACATCTTTATTCAATCTCCATACATGGTCCCCTCGATTCCCTGATTCTAATCCTTTTAACTTTTTTTGCAGCGATATTCGAGGAGCACAGTGGCCGATGAATGACTTGGGAGAATTACGTGATCGAATCCAGCCTGCTTGTTAAATGATTCGACGGAGACTTGGAATTCTCGAGAAAGTTCGCGAGTTGGACGAAGACGCCAAGCGTCTATGAAAATGTAAAGAGGACATGTGGAACACCTTCTCTAAAAGCCAGTAAGTCAAGCATGATACCAACGTACAAGATTTTTTAACTCGGTGTAACCTGTACTGTCTATATAAATGCTGAATGGATTCTTTGGAACGCCAACAGCGTTTCGTATTAAATACCAGGAAACTCTCTTAATCCCTTACCGTACGACATCGTGAAGCCTTAAAATATCAAAATCAACACATTCTCACAAGTTTTGTTCTTTCGTTACGAGCAAATTTGAACGATATTAAATGGCGTACGTTTGAGAAACGTCTCGAAATTAAATCGTACGGCAAGGGGTTAATCGAGACGCGCGCAAATATATCCGCGATTCGCGCGAGGATCGAACTTCCAACTGAAATAGCACCGGTCCGCGAATACGAGCGTGTTTGGATATATATTGTATTCGCGCCGTAGCGACGGCGTTTTCGTGAATCAAAATAGCGTTCGGTTTTACGCGTTGCCTGACAGCACTTGGTCACGTGCTTCGTTTAATGGAACGCTCTACGAGTTATTTCAAACTTATGTGTCATGCATTCTAGTTGCGTACAAATATAACCGCCATCGACGGTGTGCACGCGTGCGCGTGTACACGCCACGCTCGCGCTTCGACGATTTCTCGGGAGGGCAGAAGAATCTCCGCTTTCTCGGAGAATACTTATTACCCTGGTCGGACGGAGCCATCAGTTTTCTAAGAAAAAGAACAAGCGGGCAATTTTCAATTTATTTTATATTTAGGAGGCCCTCTGCCTCGCGATAGAGCAAATTTCTATTTCGTGCATCGGTCAGCAGATGGCCCGCGTTAACGCCATTGGCTGGCTGCTAAAACTTCACTTTATGAACTCTAATATACCAGAGTCGGTCAAACGTACAGCTTTGCCGAAGCAAAACTTGTCGGAACAAATTCAATTTATGTTTAGAACCAGGAACGAACGATTTCGACTCCTTTTCTTACATTTTAAAGAAAAGCATCGACATCTTGGAAATATTGAAACGAAGGGGTGAGTCTTTGAAGGTAATCACACTAAGAAATTCTAAAAGAAGATTGCTAATTTGGGTGTTAACTATGATTAATCTTCTTTTAATATTTGTAACCCCCGTCAAATCTAACCCATTTTTGAGTTACCTAAAGCTCGTGGTAACTAAAAGCAAAGGGCGAATAAGATACTAAACTAAAATAGAAAGCTCGTGAAAGATCAAAGGAACCGAGAGATATTTACAATTCGACGTCTAAAAATCGATCAGCAGTTTGGGTGACGATGGCGAGGGCAATTCAACTCATGCATGTTGATTCTCCACGGTACAATAGTCCGACTATGCGAAACTTTCTCGATAACCTGGCCCCCCCCCGCGATTCGCTTAATTCACCTAATTTTTCAACGCGGTAGCTCGGTACCCGCACGACCATCATTAAATCGTTATTTTTGTTACGCGAGAGTTATAATCCCTCCGGGAGTTTACAACGGTTTATTCATCGCGCCGCGGCGTTAGGCGATTTATCCATCGAATTAATTTAATATAATGAGCATTATAAATTACTTTTGCCGGCTTGACACCTACGCGGATTCTGAAAGCTAATTACACCCGCAATGGGAAATAATGGAAGCCCCGAAAGCTATTCACCGTACGCCTCCGAGCAACGTTCCGAAAGTTGGGGGATAAATCAAAATCGACCGAGATACGCCGCACGCGTTGCGTCAAACCGGAGCCACGACGATTAGGCTAACAAGGCGAACCCTCTGCGCGTAACTCTTCGTTTTTAACCCTCGAACGACGGATTAAAGTCTCGCTTTTCTGGAATATATTTCGCGTTTAATTACAGTGACCCGTGCTAATATTCGGTCAGTTTTTGCTTCGTGTATCGGGTGACTCGAGAGGGTTTCTAAGATTTAGGAGGCCTAATTCTTGGCCACATATCATCGTCCCTCTACATTTGACAATTTTGATCGTCGACAAAGCCATCATCGATCCGAAAGCGGATCATTGCTGAATAAAATTTGGCCGCTCCCGGCGCGCGTGGTCGCCTCGGAAAGCTGGCGCTGTTTTCCGCCTCGAAACCACGGGACAGGTGCGCCGCGTTACGGATTCCACGGACCCGTCCTCAGCGATGACCCGATTCACTTTGCCGCAGCCTCCGTAATTTCGACCGTGAAGCTCGTTTTCGCTCGCCTACGGCCTTCCTGGGAGCACACGGGGTCCGCCGAGAGGGAAGTAAAACACGCGTCGAAGGGAACCGCGAAAACGATCGACCGATTTCTTTTCATCGGGCCACGTTTTTGCCGAACGTTCGAGACCCTCCTAGGACGCGTCAACCTTGCTCTCTCCGACCAGACGCTCAAAAACGAAAAACGTATACAAATACCACGGAATCCCGCTATTTTTAGGGCAGGCTCGCCATCGAGTTATAAGACTATTTCGAGAGAGAGATGCTCCGACCCTCGACCGAATCGCGCCAGTCTACACAATCAGTCATCCTCCCTCGCCTCGTCTTCAAAGTTAGTCTTCTTCGCTGTACAACGACGGAACTTCGTCGCCCGAGTCTGCATAGTTCGAGAAGTAAGGAGTAATCCTCTCCCCGGGTACTTCCTGCAGTTCCTTCCTATGTAAATACGCCCCTGCGCTTCCCGTTTTAACGGCCACGTCGTACGGTTCCTTTATTTCTGATAGGGTTATGCTTTTTGGAGGCAAAATATTGCGTTCGTCGTTGTTGTCGAAATTACGCTCTTAACCCTTAGTTATTTGAAAATTTATCTAATCCTCCATCGGTTCATTATTTTTTAAATGCTTTAAGGGAAAGTTGGTAAAAATTTGGTAAAAATTAACATTAAGTAAAATAATTCAATTAAGATTGAGGGTCCACTTAAGAGTTAAATATTAGATCGATGTTTTTCAACCGGTGTCAAAGTATTTCAATAATGGGGGAACCACAATTTCTGAAGTTGGAACAAAGGAAAGTCGAAAGTTAAGAAGTGCATTCAATTCTATATAACGCATCTGGAGCGATTTCCGGTTCGATGGTACCGATCGATAACGACGTGGATCACGGGTGTCGCTCGTCCAAGGGCACCGGGACGTCGTTACCCTTATTACGATCCGCGTTTCGATCGATGGATCGAGGAAAAATTGGTTGGGTCCGAAAGAGGTCGAGGAAGAAAAGGTTGGTAGCGCGGAGAGGCGCTGATAGGATTCGGTCTGGCTGGCTTCTGGCTGAGGCGGTGGTTCGACCGGGCGGCGGTCTATCGCCCAGCGAAATATGTTCCACCGTGTAAAAACCATATGAATAATGGGATGGCATATCGTGCATCAGTATGCCGGTGACTGTTGGCCCAGGTCAAATTGACTTGAGCGTCTCCATGGCAACAACTACTCAGACTTCCGGCTGGTCGATATCCTACCAACTTGTATTTTGCGGCGGACCCCACCTCTCTCTCCTCCCTCTATGTCTCTCTCGCGGCCTTTCGCCCTCCTGCTCTATCATGCGCCCTCTCGTCTGTCGCCGTCTCCGTCCTTCTCCCTCAGTCACTCACTCGCGGTTCTCCGAGCTGGTTTTCTCTCCCTCGCACGCTCACTTGCTCTCCAGAGTCTCTTCCTCCCTCCCTAGGATCCTCTCTGTTCCCTGCCATCAGTGCCTCGCGATTCTCTTCGTTCCACGGGCTTTTCTAAAGGAAAAGACGAACTCTCTGATAACAGGCGCCGCGGACGGCCCCCCTTTTCGGGAACGTTGATAAAATTCCATTCGACCGTCTCTGCCTCCCACGTTCCCTAGCACCGCGGGAAATCCTTCTTCTTGCGTCGTTGGTACCAGCTAGGCTTTCGATTACACCAGCGACGCGCAACGCGACGCCCTCCAAACCGTTTTTACATGGCCAACACTTTGATTTTAGACGATTCTAAACTACTGTCTGTTCCTACGTACGAGAGTGCTGAAGAGCAACATTGAAACACATGAGAATTCAGTGACTACTGACTCCGTGGGAGGCAAAATGCGATTTTCTTTCCCAGTGCTGCACGAGCACTCTACGCGATATTTCCTTTTTGTCCTTTTAGGTTTATCTTTACGAGGAATATTCTATATACTGGTCTTCCGTTCCAAAGCCGTTTTGACCTGGTTCGTATTGTCCGACTCGCATCCTCTGCCTGCCATTGTACTCGTCAAATCATTTATTGCGGAATTCACTGACAAGGGAAGCACCCCAATTGCCTGACTTTGATTTCAACGACCAACTTCGTTCAAGTAACTTCAACCATTCATAGTAACCAAGGTAATCGTAAGGCCGTTAATGTTATATAATTATAATTTGCTCAATCGTTCAAAATTAGTAATTAGTAGAGCTGGCGAACAACCCCCGCCACATTTTTGGCTCGCGATTGCAGTCTTTGAAACGCGGTCGTTGGATTAACTACGAGCTCGAGGACGGTCAATTCCATTGTCAAATAAATTCGAACGGCGATGCTCGGCTCAACGGTCGATTATGTATGGTTGCCCTTCCGAACGAGACATCTTGCGCGGCTCGTAGCCTGTACAGGTGCTCGCAACAGGCGGCTCTTACGAGTCGAAGGTGTGCTCGAATTCTGGCGTGGCCCGTGGTGTATACCTTCGAGAAAGGACTCGCAGGGCACGTGGACAGTGCGTCTGTCCGGGATATAGAGAATGTGCAGCGGCGAGAAAACGGCGAGGAGTGTGCGGGACGGCAGGTGGGAATGCCGCGTGAAACCCGCCAATTGCCACCGCTTTATCGGCACGTGTCCTTAAAAACGTAAAACAGCATGGAAGGGGAGAGGGTGGTGGGGTCGAAACGGATCATCCTTTTACGTGTCTACCGCTCGAAACCGAACGACGGATATCCGGATATCTAATTACCGAATTTGCTCGAGAGCCACGGGGAACGATCCACGTGGGCTAGAATTCAAAACGACATTTGATAGTCGATTGTCCCCAAGTTTACCCGCAAACTGGGAATTTTACTGTGTTTCGATCGGGTGTAGGTACAAAAAAAGAAACTGTCCAAACTTTTGTTTCGAAGTTACTGAGATTTAAACTCGAAGAAATTTTGCAAACTAGGACTTCGTTCTAAAAGTATTGCAGAATAGTTAATATTGCCTTCAGGAAGACTGATTTTAAATATAAATCTTTTTCCGGTACCATTTTTATTTTACTTAATAATATTGGTAAGGTTATATTAGGTCAGAGTATTCTCCTTTAACTAGGAGTATAAGGTCGTCTCATAACCCTTTTATCTTTTCTTACCATCCAGATTTATTCCCTCTCCACGCTCGAAAGTATTCAGGTGAATTTCTGTAGTTCTTAGAGCGAATTGTATTTGGTGGATAACTCGAGGGTCGGTTAATTGTACGTTCATTGAATATCAAGATATTACTAGGGAGAGGAGAATCATCTTATCCAATCGTTCCGCCCGCATGGAATACACAAGCCACCCCATGTCCCCGGATGTATACCAGTGTTAAGTAGTATTGGTGGTTACATGGGAAGGCACTATGTGGCAGGATTTATTTTCGGTTAGAATCTATTGTTGGAGCAGATTGTTACGTTGGGAGTTCGAGATTAATCGTGTCATTCTATTACAATTTTCTCGAATCCTGATCTCGGAGAAAATTGACAAAATATCGTAGGAACGAAATAATTGATCCTTATCGTACTAAGCATCGTTAGGACACTGAGAAAAATAATAATAACAAACGAACAAAATATATCTTTTACCATTGTTATCGAAAGCAGAACTTGGCAAGACTTAGGAGTACTTTAAATAATAAAGCAACGCAATTTAACCTCCAGATGCATGTATTGAATGTTATACAAGGTAGTTCTAAAAACTGGGACAACGTATAGCTCTTTTCTAAGCGAAGATTGAATAAAATTGATGGACCCCCGTTAGCTCGAATGTCAAATAAAATTTTTTAATATTCTTAAAGATGATTAATCGTGCTCCATAGAGTAAATAAAATGATTTCGAGTGAAATATTTACAAATATATCGACACGGTGGTTTCCATTCCCAGTTGTACGGCAAATCATACTCGGTAGCCACCCCCAAAAAGGAGCATCGAATTCACGCATTGTGAGCATTCCGTTGCTCGTTCGCGGGTCCAGAGAACATCTCGCATTTCGAATTACCCGATATATCGATGCTCGCGTATATACGCTCGTACGAACATGCGCGCGCGCCGGATCCACGCGAAACGAGCCTCCCTTTCCTCCCCCCGGCCCGGCGAACTCCCCCCCGAAAATTCCAATCGAAAGTCCCCCGCGCTACCCGTAGCGAGCGTCGAAAAAACGACGCGCAGGAGCACCCTCTTGCAGCGTATATACACTTTTTCGTGGACGAAGTGCTGCCGAGAGTCGTCCAGCAGCCGCCCCCTCCGACCCCACCGACCAACGCCAGCAACCCTGAGGCCGAGCATTGCGGAACGGAGGCAAAAGCGCAGTGGTGGTGAAGAGAGAGACAAGGTGGTGCGGGGTTGAGTTCCTAGATGGAAGTGGAGGAGTAAAAGGGTAGGAGATGGTTGGAGTGGTAGCTGGAGATGGGGTTGACGAGGATGGGGTAGGCGGAGGAGGAGAAGGAGGAGGAGGGCGCAGAGAGCAGGAGAGATCGAAGCGTGTGGGTGGCAGAAGCATAGGGTTGGTTAGAGAGGGTGGATATATATCGCAATCGGGGGCACTATGTCGCGCCAGTGGCGTCGACGCGAACTCTCGATCCCTCTCTCTCTCTCTTCCTTTCTGTCTCTATCTCTCTCTCTCTGTTCAGGTCCCTCTATCTCGTTTCGATTCTCAGTCTCTCGCACCCTCCTTCGTCCTCTCGTCCAACCGTATAAACCCCCTCCACCCGCCTATGTACACTGTCTGTCCTTCTCCCCCATTTCGTCTCCGTCCCCCCTCGTCGTTAATGCGAAGAGAAGAGATGCTGCGCGAATCTTCGCCGTGTTGGTCGTCGAGGTACATAGGTGGTGGTGTTAGATACAGTAGATATCCTGCAAAGGTCTCTCGCCCGAGAGTCTTGGTAGCGTCAACGCTAACGTTGTCCTTCTCCAGCCGTTAGCGAGGAATTCGACCTCCTCGCTCGTCTATCCTCCACCCTTTCTTCGTCTCTACTTCCTGAACCTTCGTACCGGAGGACTGGACGGTCGAACAGGCGACGATGTGTTGGTGCCTCGAACCCGTAGCGTCGATGCAGAGGCGTTCGGTTGGCTGTCTCGCCGGCAGAAGGCTTCTTTCCCTCTTTATCCGGCGACCCTAAACCTCGCACTCTCTGTTTATTCCGCTCCCTTGTCTTTTTTGTTCGTCGTCGGATCTCGCGTTTGAAGGGGCCTCGCCTGCGTACGATCCAACGATCGTGATCGCGAGTACGCCGCGCTAGACGACAATAATATATACGCAAACCGCGTCTGCCTCGGTCTCGCTTCATCCTACGCTTGAACCTTATCCTCTTTTCCCTCTCGCTTCCTCCCGAGAAGCCACGGTGGAAAGACGCGTTGCTGTAGGTGGTCTCTCATGGACAGCGGTGGTACTTTATGTCGACTGGTCCTGGTGGTGGGTATATGATGTCAAATTGTGGTAGTGTATATTTGATCTCGGCCGAGGGAGGCGTGTGCGTGGAGCACGGCTGTGTTCGAGCTATGTGCGGTACCGTCTCTGCAAGAGTGTCTTGTTGGCCGTCTGGCTAGTAGCGTCGTGAAAATCTTCCCCCCTCCCCCCATTTCAACCCTTCGAGCCTTATCACGCTTGTTCGTCCGTCTCTACTCCGCTTTCTTTCCACCTTTCTCGAACTTCACGTGCCCGCGACAGACTGGTGTGGGTGATGTTACGGATGGTGGGGCTGGTTTATGTTCGCCCCTCGTACGTGTGGGTGAATCGTGCTCGTGTTGGAGAGAAGGAGGAGGTATATACGTGACACGGAATCCCAGCAATGTATACGTCACGTTGGCTGATGGTGGTGGCGGGTATAGTGGGTATCCTGCAAAGGCGTCTTGTTGGCCGCCTGGCTGATCAATACCCATCCAACCAGCGACCCTCTGCCCGCACCCTATGCCCACGGGGCCGTGGACCGTGCCTACACCTCTAACCACCCCTGAACTCGCCACCACCACCACCGCCGTTACGTCTACCACCCCCGTAGCAGCAGTAGTACTGGCAGCAGTGGCAGCAGCAGCACTCGCGCTCCCACTCTGGCCCCTACCGACACGCGTTGACCCCTACGCAATTTACATCGCGGCCTCCATAAAGTTAATTGAAATTTCCGCCCGCCGCAGCCTCGCAATCGACGTCACTGCCGCGCAGAGAGCTTCTGTCAGGTCGTCGCGTGTCTTACGAGGCCGCATTGTTTCGTTCCGTTTTTTTCATGGAAACTATGGGGGCGTGTTACGGGGATGACGACCCCTGATTCGATTATGCACGGGGGTCCGTGAGTAGTAGATCGGGACGCTCGAACGTTAGCAAAATTTTGTACAACGCTACGGAGTTGCTGGTAATTGGATTCATCAAATATTAGCGCTTGACCCGTTCCGGGGCTTCGTTAAAGTTGATCGTTAACGTTAACCGTAGTTTCCCCCAATTTCCTACCGCTCCGCTAAAACGTAAACTCGTAATTCTTTGGCCTTCTTCGCGTTTACGTGAAGTTGAATTTTTATTTTCCAAGTTGCTCGAGCTTAAGAGGATTAATCGCTGATCCACAGGTTAATGTCGGATCGAGCGATCCTATTGACTACCGGTGAAATCAAGATCTCCGGGGTCGGTAGCCATCGTGAAAACCGCGGAACTTAAACCGGGTGGCTCGTGCGCTCCGCAATAAGACGTCCAGCATTGGCTACCAAACGGTAGGTTCCGATATGCATACGGCCGGAGGGTTCGGGGGGGAAGGTGTGGTGGGTGCATGTGCGCCAAAAAGTAGAGCCAAGTTCCGTGGCAGGTGTCGGTGTAACAGTGGCACGCGCACGCTCCTTCGCACCGGTGCTCTTTCTCCTCGACCAGTCCTCCTCTCCTCGCTCTATGACTCTCTTTGCTCTTTTTTCTCTTCTATCCTCCCTCCCGCTGCGGCTGCCACGGTCGCCCCGCGTACCCTCCCCCCGCCTCGTTTCGCCTCCGTTGTCTTCGTTGTTCTCCTTTTGACTTTTTTCCTTTCTTCCTCCGCTCCCACCTTGCACCCTGTACCATCTTCTCCCGCTCCTCTGGCCCTCCCCCTCCGGTACTCCGGGTTCTTCGTTTCTCCTCGTTCTCCCTGGTTCTCCCGCTTCCTACTCCGTCATTTCTTCTTTTTCTCTTTCTCCCACGAGTGGCCCCGCCGCCCCTCCCGGGGATCCCGACTTCTTCAGCGGCTGCATCAGTTCCGATCTCAGATGCTCCGCTCGCTGAGACAGGTGCCGTCGACTATTATGACCACCTTATACTCCCGGAGTCACCGCCACCGCCGCCGCCGACACCGTGGCACCGCCTATGCGCGTCGTCGTCGCACCGATGCCGCACATGCCACATTGTCGCGCTTCTTTCGCTTTATTTGTGCCTGGCATCTGAACCGAACAGGTGGCTGGCCCCTGCGCGCGAGACACCCGAATCGGCCGATCGGGACCTGCCCCGGGTACGTGTTGCTGTCCTCTATCCGTGGAGCGTCGTCGCGCGCCGCCGCGGACGACTCGTTCTCGCCACCGTCGAGACGCCGCGAATTCCTCCGGAGGATCGCAGAAAACGGTCCGCCGTTGCAGTCGATCGCGACCACCGTCGGAACAACGACGTCCCTACCTCGCAGAACACCGTATCTCCCTAGCTATGGGCTCTAAATCTCTTCGAATTGGTTCAAATTTATGTATATGACTCCCGAAAGACTCGAAGGGCTTGATAAATATGAGAGCGTCGAGTTGTTGTGGATAGTAAAGTCTTCTTCCTTAGAAAGAAGAAGAATTGGTAGCATTTATTCCAAAGTTGAGGCAAATATTATTGTACAAATGATATAAATATTAGTAAAATTGACACTGGACGAGTTTTTAAAAATTGACTGATTTCTATCCATATTTTAATTTAATGGCGAAAGAATGAAATAGAAACATGGTCACTGTGAGGGTCTGATAGTTTTTGGGTAGGGTCACGACTGCATTACGCCCTCTATACTTTCTGGTTTTCGTAGTACGTTCCTTTTTTTTACATACTTAATAAAACCGTTATTATTATTATTTAAGAAATAGTGTTACTCGATCATGGGAAATATCAAGTATTTATGCTTCCATCTTAGAAAATAGAACGTGCACTGTCGGTAAGAACGCGTGGTTCGACTCTCGACTGCAATAGCAAGGTCCCAGATAGTAATCGATATTACTCGTTGTGGATTAAGTAAAAGTAGATTTAAAAGCGAAGGTATTTTTCGAAAAGTTTGAGAATATATTACTTTGGAACGAATTCGAACCTCGCTGGAGTTACCAACTGCATTCTTTTAAGGTTGGTAAAGTAACATACTCTTAGTCTTTACTCGTGGAAGCCAAATGCCATTAAGAGTTAAAAATCATGACTCTTTTTTGAATTTGGGATAGAATGTACGCTTCTTTTTAGTTACAAGAACAATGCAGAAACGTTTCATTCGTATCGACAATTTCGTTTTAAGATGGACGCCATCTTCAGGATAACCTCGAATAGTATTCCTTAGAAGAAGATGAACATGTTGAATTTGTGTTATCATCGCGTCATTTTTAGTAGTTAAAATACCATAACGTTCCATTAAGTTTCTCTAGCTCTATGCTAATTTTCGTTACCAGAAATACGTCTCGGGTTTCAGATTCTAAATTACACGTTTCCGAACAGAACCAAAAAAGAACGATCGAAATCGTTGAAATATTCAGTCGGCTGGTTAAAGACTGTCAAAATATCTAGCATCTTCCGAAAAGTTTCAGAACATTTTGCTTCGGAATAAGTTAGTAGACAAAGTTCCCAAATTAGTCGTACCGGCAATGGCAACGTTCAGCAAATAGGTCACAACCTTTCGTCCATAACTCCACGAACATCAAGTACCCTAGAAGCCTCTGAATCCTCGAATATTCCCCAATAATAAGATATATAATTGAGTGGTATCTAGACCTAACGTGGGAGGGGGACGCGTTAAAAAGGATGAGTTTTACAAGACAAAAGGCTGGGGCCCGAAAATTGCTAAACTTTCGAGCGACTCCCCGTTTCTACATCTGTTTCTCTCGGTCGCAAACGGAGCGTACCCCGGAGGAAAATCGTCAGGTGTTTTTTTACGATTGTCGCGGACACGCGGCTAACTTTCACCGGCCAACAATCGCCGCGATGGATTTTTCATTTTCGGCGTAATCGATGTGTCTTTCGGTCGTTAAGGCACGCAGACAGGACGGTCGTGTGCCGCGATGGTAGCAGCGGAACGGTGAAATTTTGTGAGAGCGTGTAACGCGTAGCTGTTAAAACCGCCAAACCCACGTGTACACACGTGCCTCCACGGCACCGAGAAGAAAGTGCACTCGCGGTTGCACCGGTTGTTGCACAGACTGCTCCACAAAACCACGGGCCACCGCAGCCGCACAAACGAATCGAAAGTCGCAATCGAGTCGCCGCGACGCAGCCGGTTGATGAAATTAATTAAGGGGGATTAATTAATAGGAGATCGTCGTCGATAGTGGCGCGCGAGGGAATTCAGCCGCGGCTACGGGGACTTCGAGCCACCCGTTTCCTAGTTGCTGGAAGGTGCCTTTGCATCCACCGGTACGATTAATTTGCACCGGCGATCCATCTTGCGGATTAGCTACCCAGTCCCGTGGCTTTTTATTCCTTCGGGAAGTGAATTTCGACGCGGTGCCCGCGTCCAAGATGAATTCGTGCGCCCCTAAATAGATTTATCGAATTAGAAATCGCCGCCAACAACGGACTTTGCTCGGAAAATTTTGTTCGATTAGAGAGCAACAAAAGACCACAATTTATGTTGGTGATTATGGAAGTGGTCTATTTTATATCGTATCGATTAAATATTAAGTTAGAATCCTATTCCGAAATACCAATTTTTATCCAATTTGTTCAGGGGATTTTGCACAATTACCAAGGCACAACATTGCCCAAATAGAATATTCGCGTGAACGCCGCGTTCCACTTTGGTAATCTTGTGCTTAATGAGAAGGAAACGAATCGCAGAAGAAATAATTATGTACAAATCTTTCTTTTCGATAAAAATCACGCTGATATGCGATAAAACAGATCGTGACGAGATTCGTGGACCGTTAAATGTGGTGGGACTTGCGCGTAACCTAAACAATAGCAATGTTTGGAGTATGGGAATTGTTAATAGTATAAAATATACTGCTCCAGATAAGGTATTATCGGATGAGCCAACCGTGTTGAGTATACGTAATTTTCGTGAGAACTTATTCAGGAGATAAAAACTGAAATTAATTTTACGTACAATACAATCAGCTTCGTTAATTATGTAGCGGCGTAAGTGCAAGGCGCGAGTGTTCGAAACGGGATCTACGTGATGTACACTTAATTTGTTTAACTGTCTGTGACTCTAAAAATTTCTTCAGGAAGAAGGATTATACAATTATCACTGATTGACATTTATCGCATACTCGTGGAGGGACCATCTTCGACTCTTGAGCTCTATGTTTTCTTCTCGTTCCTTGGACATTATAATAAATAGTTCACTTTTCATTGCTCGTTATTGAATGTTTAAAAACTGTTGTACTCCATTGCTCTCATGGATATCACGGATAAGCATGCTATTCATTACGTTTCCTCCGTCAAAGTGTGTCGGGACCAATAGGTCAAGCCTTGATTAAATGCTCGTGGATAGAAATTTTCGATATCTTAAGTATTTCTCATAATTCCTATATCATATATCATTGATTATTTCCAATTACTGCTTTGATTTTATCGTCGCTGTCGGTGGACGGCTTTCCAGAGCGTTCGTCGTCTTTAAGATCGAAATTTCCATCTCTGAACTTAACGAACCATTTACGAACAGTTCTTTCCGAACGAATATCTTCTCCATAAACATCGAATACCTCGTTTCCTATTTCACTTGCATGTTTCCCTTGTCGATGAAATAAAAGCATTTAGCGTCGCGCTTTAACTTCTTCCGTTTAACTTTCTCGATCCTGAATTGTTTTCTTTAGGTGAAAGATTATTCTTCGCGTGGCTCAATTTATCGGAGCTCTATAAATGCGATCGAATTGCAATAGTTACAATTGTACTTATTGATTTATTTTTAATGTAAAGCTTTCTGACAAAGAATTTTTGCTTTGATAACTTCGAGAATACATCCGAACATCGCGTGCTTGTATTAATTTACATTCGTTTCGACGTATTCAAACGCTGTCTATTGAAATTCGACGCGAACTTTCCAGACAAGCCAATAGTTTATTAACTCTTTCGCTCGTGGCGTGTTAAATCTAGCGCGTTGAATTTCATATGTTTCGAAGCAGAGTCGAAAACATTTTAATGCATTATTTGTATAATGATGTCTAGCTTCTAAAAGAAAAATGGAAATCAAATTACGGTTTTCCTTTCCATTGGCAACACCAGTCGGCTAATGTATCAGTCCAAATATTCTTAATGAATATTTAAAGTTTGTTTTTTATGAGATAGAATATCTAATTTGATAATATCAATCGATATCGGATTGATTGAGTATTGTGCGAGATTTTTTACCGAAAAGTGAACGCATGCATATCGTGTGATGCTGGTAATAACAAGCACGGTAAATATGACCTCATTTCTTTTTATAACATTTTGTTTTTCTCCACTTTCCCCAATAAGGACCAATACCGACAGGTAAAGTACCAAGAAAGAAGCTAAAACGTTTATCTTTAGATGTGTAATTGCAAACTCGAAAAGATTGGAAAGCCTGGGTCGGCCATTTTGTCTGTGTAGGTCCTAAGTTTCTAAAATATACTTGTGTATCCAAAACAAAATTATTTTCTTCTATTCTACAAAAAATCGCTAAATAAATCGCTGGACGTTGGCTATTTCCATCGTTTGTTACACGAATAAAATTTTGTCCAGCTCTGATTTAACACGCGTCGTATTGCGGAATCAAATACGCACAGAACATTACTTCTGACGATAATGTGTGACCGCAACGGTCCAACTTCAGTACTTTAAGCAACTGAACGATGGGCGTATCAGTGCGTTTATGTCAGACACGTTAAGTGGTTAAAACTCCTCCGAAGTCCTCTTTGCGCATCGATTTGTCATCGACATCCTTGGCGACGAGCACTTACTCTATCAGCGGATAACAGTCCAGGCAGACATCGAAAGCTACGAATCAGCCTCCATGGAGAGAAATTAACCTTCGAGGGGACACGTACGCGCAGATTTTGCAACAATTCTCGGTTATTTATCGTTCCTCTTCTCTCGGATGAGATTTCTCTGTTCTTAGAACAAACTTTTCCTCCGCAAAATGAGTCAAACTAGTTAAATAATATCATCGGTGTAGTTATACATTTATTTTTATTTTCTTCTTAGATGCGTAAGTAAAAAAATGGCGTGGAATATTGTTTACAATTTTTCTTACGATAAATAACGCCGATAACGTTAAAGCAGATCCTAACAAGATTGACACAGCGTCGAGTGTGCTGGGACTTGCACATTACCTAAACAATAGCAGTGTTTGGACACGAAGCATGCACTGGGAACTGTTAATGGTATTAAATATGCTGTTCCAGATAAAGTATTATCGCGTGAATCATTCAATTTACGTATACGTAATTTTCGTGCGAGTTATTCAGGCCGTAGAAAACTGACGTCAACTTCACATAGAATATAACTTCGTTAATTATGCAAGAGTGTAAGACAGTGGAAGCACGCCTGAAACAGACTCTGAATGCACTCGATAAAGTTTGAGTAACATTACTTGGATGACGGTTCACGACATTCCTGGATTCTCAAGTTGTGACGTTGATTGTTGTACTGCGTATCGATGCTTAGTGCACCTGCCATGACAGCCTATAACCACTTGATCCTAAGATCACGAACATGTCCTGTTCCCTGGCTCTGCCGGAGGGGACCGACTTAGAGCTACCAACCCCCTTGGCCTTTTTTAATCGCGTAAGAAAGGTACTTAAATGACATCTTTCTGAATAGAGTTTATTTTTATTAGCCAAGTCAAAGTCAAGTTGTGACATCTAGTCGTGAATAGATTTGTTTTACGAATACCTCATCAATGTAAAAATGTGTTGATTTTAATATACAGGGTGTTTGGTCACCCCTGGGAAAAATTTTAATGGTAGATTCTAAAGTATATGTTCCAATAATATCAATTTATTGATTGAGGCTTCGTTAAGAAGTTATTAAAAAATTTCAAATCATTCTGGAAAAATTATTTTCGATTGAAGAGGTCAATTACAATCATTTTTGGTGAATAGACGTACCTCCGAAATCCTACCCACTTTCGAGAAAAAAATTCGAGTAGATGTGAAATTTTTCGACAAAATTAAAAAATTTAAAATCGTTTTAAAAAAATTATTTTTAGTTACGGGGGCTAATTACAATCATTTTTGGTAAATGCACATACCCCCGAAATCCTACATACTTTCGAGAAAAAAATTCTTTATCGAAAATATACTGTGTGGTCGGAAATGTTTCTATAACTTTTTAACGAAGCCTCAATCAGCAAATTAGTATCCTTGATTTTCGTCTTATTTTCGCCTCTAGAATCTCTCACTAAAATTTTTCTCAGGGGTGGCCGAACACCCTGCATAGTTTTATATTGACATTAAGAACTTGCATAAGAGTCAGACTTATTTTATTATTCTTTATTAATAAACTTATAATTTTATATAAACAGGTTAATAAAAAATAATTCAATCAAAAATCGAGGATTGTGGTCGCCCAGCGAATTCGAGCCCGCTTCGACTCGGTAATTTCGCGATCGTTGTGTCGACCAGCGATTTCCGTGGAGTAGCTTGGGGGTAAAAAGAGACAAGTTTGAAGGTTTGGGGCCTGAATATGACGAATTTTCGTAGTGTACGACGTGGTGGAATCGCGCAGACAGGCTCGGGGTGCGGACGCGAGTGGCGTGCACGTATACAGGAAGCGTCGGGAACGCGAGTGGAACATCAGAGTACCTTTGTCCTCCTCCAGCATGTCGGAGGAGGCACGGGGTGTAGGATCCCTATTGATCTCCTCACAGAGCTCGGGCCGGTAGCAGAGAGTTCACAGAGGGGCAGAAAGAGGGAGAAGGAGGAGACGAGGGCGTCGGATGGAGGGAAACAGTCGGTCAGATAGGGTCACGAGAGAGGAAGAGGGCGGAGGGCGAGAGTGGATCGCGGATGGACCTCAGCTGCGCTGCGCCAGAGGGAAGCCGCGTTGTCACGCGTTGACTTGACGCGTCGTTAATGCGTTACAGGTTAATGCGAACGAACGATAGCACTGGCCACTAATAGGACCGCCCTCTTTTTCCTTCGCGATCGTACGCAAACGGTTTGCACGCGCCCCCGCGCGAACCCCCGCGAACGCAGCTGTTGTTTAAACGACGGCACGTTTAAATCATCCACTAGTTCGCCCCGGTGACGTAAATTGTCGCGCATCGCCCGCTGCCTTGTATCAACATTCCCTGCAATATGCACACCCGAAACACGAACTGCAGCCGCCCGAAATGGCTGACGTTTCGGTTCTTGTTATGCATATCCGGGGAACGCGAGATTTCTTGCGCTCCTGCTCGGAGAGATTTCGAAAAACTGTTCAGAGGAACCGGAGTCGGCTTTTTATCACAGGTGACACGGGCTTCTAGGATTTTAACTTCGACCACCTCGTACGTCGCGTTGAAATTTTGCGCTGGGAAGAAATATGAAAATGTAGCTTAATCTGAAAAGGCAAATATTATGGTTTTATTTCGTTTCTTTTTAGCGCAACGACGTATCGTGACGAACCAGGCCACTTTCACGCGAACATGTTTTCCTCGCAACAAACGTGCATTGTTTTCTTAGAGAATTAACGAATCAACGACAATTTTACAATTGTATTTGTAGGGAAGAGTAACTTTGGTGATTTAATTAATTAAAATACACGCCCTTCAAGGATGAATTATTTTTTTTTTTTTGCTAGGCTCTGTGTATCGTTGTTAAATTAGCGCTCCGTGCTAAGTAACAATCGAAAATTCCGGAATGGTAAGTAGGATCTTCGATAGTCTGGTAGTATCGCGGATCGAAACTATCGCGGATAAAAGCCGAGTATGCCATAATCGAGCGAGATGATAGATCGTTTCTAGAAAGTACTCCGGCATACACGCATCACGCAATCGTATCAAATCTATGAAAGTCCACCTACATGTAGGCTGTACACGTACGATTCGCCGTTTCACCTCAAGCAGTGAAACTTGAGACGCTGTCCTTTCGAGCTGCATTTATGCGCCGTGATTAAACGTGAACTAGATACACCTTGCAGAGAAGCAGTGCGTTATATTTTATTGCTTCGAAACGTCGTCGAGTATAAATAAATAAGATTTCCTTTATTTTCATACGTTCTTGCGCCGTTTGCCCGAAGGGGTACCAGGTTCAGATCACCTACACGCTTTCTTCGAGAAATTATTCAATTTTAACCCCCGGGGGATATTCCAATTATTCCGTTTTCGATTTGTATGAAATATACCAGATTCGTCGAAAATAATAAATTTATTTTATCGACAAAAATTCACGTTGAAAGGGTGAAAACATATTCGGTCCAGTAACTCGTAAAACATTAAAGTAACATCTTTTGTGGCTTTAAAATACGAATCCAACAACGCAAACAATTTTTTATAGAATATTTAAGAATAGTTAGGAATGTATTAACGTAGGAACGTAAAATGTTGTCCGTTGAATCGAGGTTTCGGTGTATTATTAACGAAGATCGGCCAGCTTGTCCAAAGGAATTTTCTAGCAGAAGTTTCAGAGAAGATTATTAAATGAGTTTTCCGCAGATTTTCCGCATCGCGTTTGAGACATTCGACATGCAGCGTTTCCCAGCGAGAGGAAATGTCAATACAGAAATGCGGTACAGCGATTTACGTCACCCGGAGAAACGAGTATATGATTTCGGTGATCCGTCATCTGAGGAACAGGTGTATTACTGATAAACTTGTACTCGCGGTATTCGTGTCGTACAATTGGGACGGAAACGCGTGGGCGTACGTTAATCGAAGAACATTAGTTTGTACGTATCGTGTATCTCGTTACGCACCCTATAATTTGTGACGCCAAAAAACGTGACGCGTCAATGCTTTCCTACGCGACGATAGAAACTTAATTTTATTGCAACGTATTAAACGAAAATAAATCATGAGCTCGTAAGCGAGATATGGCGACTATTCGACGCTTAATAATTAATTAAATTTATTTATTTGGAAATTACAATCACGAATTGCCAGTTTAGATCTACTCGATGATTTCTGTGCGCCATAAATCGTCTCATTCGACACAAAATTGCTTAGAGATTTGTTCAAGATTCAAACCTATAAAAATACATTCTTTGTTAAAGGATACATCACCGTAAGTACTTTCGCTATTTAAATTAGCGAATATCTCTGTGCCCGCCACTTGTTTATTCCTTTCACACACTCTGAAACTTTCTATATCGCAATACAAAGCAAAAATCAAGGAAACAAACACTTGCTAACCAACGACGTTCGTGGACGGGCAGTAATTTTGACATTTCCGACTCGATCCGCAGAGTAAATGGTTAAATATGCTCGTTTGCATGTTAATTTTACGGTCTCGTGTCGATTCCGTGATCATTTCGAGAATTCAATATGTAACATGAAATTTCAAGTCTCGATACCATGTTGATAATTCAGAATACCGAAGATGAATGTAATTTGAAATATTCCGAAGCGCAGCGGTGCTTTTCTGCAATGTGAATTACAGCGTAGACAAAAGGGGGGAAGAGTGGATGCAGTGCCTCGTGTGTGAAATGTGGGTATGCTGCGAATGTACTGGTTATGACTCTGCAAGTTATACCTACGACTACTGCAAATAAATTTTTAGAGCGAGTAATAATTCAATATCTGACAAACATTCCCAAAATATATAGTTTCGAAGCTGTACTATCGATGTAAAGTATTAACCCTTTGCCATACAATGACTGGTCTGACTCGTTATAAGTTCTCGATGTCAAGTTTCACGATTACATTAAAATCAATACATTTTTACATTCACAAGGTACTCGTAAATCTAATCTTTTTCGTGACCATTGTACGAACAAATTTAAACAAAACTAAATAGTGTACGTTTGAAAAGTTCAAATTTTTTATTTACCACATAATTGCAAAAGTTGCATCAAAGCAAACCATGTACTGAAATGCAAAGTAACAAAATTGAGATTCGGGTCAAAATGGACCCGCCATCCGAGGGTTAATGTATTTCGCCAGTTTCGTTCGCGTTTGGAGTCGGCTGGGAGAGGGAGGGGATCGAAAATAATTCATCGTTCGCCTTTCCCCGCCGGCTAAATAGAAACGTCGCTATTAATCTCGACACGTAATTGCGACACTGAAAGGGTTAGACTTGTTAGCGCGCCGGACGATATATCGTCGGCGTGCTTAGACGCTAAATTAAACGTTTCGCGCGAAAATAGCCACCGCTTCTCTTCGGTTCATCTGCCTCTAATATATTACCGACTCGCTGGGCGATCGTGATTCGGACGGATCGCGGCGTGGATCACTCGCGAGCAACGAAGGATCGAGCAGGGTTGAACGATCTTGTCTACGAATCGAACCGATTTAACCCGTCCCGATCGACACGCGACTTACAAACGAACAGTTAGAAGAGATAAAAGTTTTAACAATAATCTCTGCGTTTTTCGTTCGAGTAAGGTATCGTCGACGATTCAAATATCAATTTTTAAACGAATTTCATGGCAATATCGCGAAATTGCTGTTTCAATCCGCAGAGCAGTATCGTCGGGATGCAGCTCTATGCCCATTAATTTGCGTATCGTTGAGAATGCATTTACGTGGATTAGTTTCAATATTTGGAATTACTTATCTGCGTGGGAAGCTATTCTCAAAGGGGCGATACGTGAAATCCCGTTACGTTTCAGTTTCAACCGACGAACGTTTCCGATATCAATGATAGGGGAGGATAACTTTGAATTCCAATGACGAATAGTTATGCTTCATGGAATGATTTCTGCGTTTCAACATGTCTGCTCGTCCTTTAGATTTCCTATCCGTAATAATATATTACATAAATACTGAAAGGAGTAAGGAATTACTAGAAACGTTTTATCGAGGTGCACAAGCGACGTTTTAACGAGGTAGTACCGTACTTCGGGCATCTCGACGCGCCTCGGGGCTCGAAGGTGCACAATTTCCTTGGTAATTAGACGCCCTCGGTAATTAAAGGTGTGCAAACACCCCATGTTCTCGACTCGGGTCCCGATCGTTTCTCGAACGTATCCTAGATTTCGCGTTTTCTCGGGCAAAGGTCGCGATAGCTGGATATTTCGCGCGACGCACGGACGCGTCGATAATCGTGCTAGTAATTATTTCGAAACGATCGGCTCCCGTTTACGCGTTTAATTGCTCCACATTCGGAGAAACAGTTACTCGTTGGTCTCTCTCTCTCTCTCGTTCTCGGCTGTCCCCTACTCTTTCGTTCTATCGAACGCGCGAGCGAAGGAAACCCGCGGCCGTTCGCTTTTGTTCGGGCCGCTCTTCTCGCCGATTTTGTTCCATTTGGTAAAAGGATAGAGACGGGCGCAGAGCAAGGAATTTCATATGTAGGCCAGCTGAAACGAAGCGTCGAAATAAAGCAAACCGACTGAGAGCTGGCACGGATCCGCGAGTCAGCGACTTTGACGGTTCACGGTTAATAGGGAGAGCCGCGATTTTTCTCGATTATTTTCTCCTACCCTCCATCTCGAAGAAGGATCGCGATCGGGGAACACGTTCTCGACGATGGAAAAACCAGAATCCATCTTCGATTTCAATACGTTCGCTACCAGGCGTCGCACAGAGGAGTTTTCAATTTCTGTAACTTTTATTCGAGCTAGTTTCTTAATTTCAAATGTGCTGATATGTACTTTGGTTCCTCTATGTATATTGCAAGTGAAAATTTGAACAAATACAATAGAGTGTCCTAAATCAAAGACAATTCTGGCCCCTCCGTTGCGAGTAAGATATCCGTGAATCCGTGGATATCGATCAGCAAACTCGCTTTCTGTTTCACGCGAAAGATAAGGAGATAAGGCGCGCGATATGTAGGACGGACTATGTTAATCGATATAAGAGGTAACAGAGGCCACACAAGTTACGATTTTTCGTATGAAAAGGTTTGTGCACACTTCTTGCGACTGATAAAGAACAATAAAATTGATAAAGTCCGAAATCTTGTGCAACGCGCCGAAGAAATTTCATCGATTCAGGAATTATTGTCATCTTTGTATTTTGAAAATACAATGTTTGCGACGATGCAAATGAACAATTTCGATTCATCTGCTCTAGCAGTAATCGCCCTGAGCTTGGTGGAGCCAGGACTCCCGCCGCGCCCAGTACACATGTAAGTACATGCGTTTCTTCCACCTCGACTCGTGTTGTCGGAATCCGAGCATGCGACGCGAACAACCGAAGTATTTTGTAACAACAAAATGCATTTTGGCAACTGTTTTCGCGCGACAACTCAAAATACTGGCGGCGTTCAAACGCCAAGTAGGTACAACAAATCTGGTATCGATTTACCACCGGGTTACGCGATTCTCGAGGATCTATTTGTTCTTAAGTCGCACAGTCCTCGTTTGCTTAACGTCCGTGTGGCCCATGAGACCTCAGGATGCTTCAAAAGGGTGTTCGTTGGTTGTTAGAGCGGCTGCGTCATCAGGAAATATTGTTACCGTTGGTTTCTCGTGTACCAGTATATCTGCGGTGCATAGAGCAGGCAACAAAGGTTCCAGCACACTGCCTTATGGAACTCCAACCTTATTTGGTTGATACGAGGATAGCACATTCTCTCCATTTACTCTAAAATAACGGTTCAAGATTTCAGTAATACTGAACGTCAGTGTGATCGGTACCGTGACAGGGCAGGGGCACGTGCCACTGGCCGCCATATTAGGACGCCGACAGAAATTAACGTAACTTCCATAACTCTTCACCTACTATTCGTAAAATAACATATTCTTAATTTAATATTTCAATGGAGCATTTTACTCTGTTTCGTAGACTTCCGAAATATCGATCAGTGGTTGATTTTCTCGCGTAACTTTCGACCGAAAAAATACGACAACCCCCTGAAAGTCCGATCTCGTCGCTGCTCCGTGGCGTATCGTGGTCACATGGTCCAGCAAAATCCCGTTTCACGAGGAACGGAGGCCGTTTACCATCCATCCTTCAATTCCGACCGTCAGAAGGTTGTACTGTACGCCCGGCGTGTGTAATCGGCACGCTCGCTGGCTGGTTCGCGCGAGCGCGCCGGCGCGCGCGTGCTCGCCGTCTATATCGGGATTTTTGTAGCGGTTTATCATTTTTGTGCCTGTCCCCCTTTTACACCCCACCATGGTTTATTTAAAGTGTCACGAAGGCGAAGGCGTGCACGCGCATGCGCTCGCGCGCCGTTCCGATGTTGGCCAACAGGCTGTTACGGGCTTTGCACCGGCCGTGTTGCCAAACCGGTGGCGCGTGTGTATTATACACGCGCGCGTATCGCGACGTACGTGTGCACGCGTACCAACGCGACGCCATTCTCCGCCGCGGTGCCAATCAGTGGCGGAACTGCAAGCCGGTGCATCCGAGAGGCCCGCCGCCGGCCGTACACGCGTCCGTGGATTTCCAATCTCCACTCAGTCTCTTCGTTTTCTTTTTTTTTCCTTTCTTTCTATTTCTTTTCTTTTTCGTTTCCTTCGTTCCCTCCTCTCGATCGCCTCCGCGGCCGTTTCACCGACTCAACTTTACGCCTAAACTGCTTTACGGACGACGAATCCGGGTTACGGCAAGGATCTTGGTCAATGAAGGATTAACTGGTACTCTCGTGCGATAGGATAGACAAGTTAGGTCTCCATTGACCGGGGAGGCCCCGCTGATGCGCCGACTCTGACTCGATGCGCGCACGGCAGAGATGCCAGACGGAGCCCCGGGTGCACCGGGGACACCTCATTCCACTTTCGCCCACTATGCCAGATCACGCGTACGTGAGCTCGTAGAGTTTCGAAGAGTCGACAAAGTCAAACTGACACATGCCTTCTTTCTCGATTCTCCGAAGCTGCCCAAAGTACCTAAGACTTCTGCTGACCATTGCTGACCACTGCTAAGACTTCTGACAACGTAAAGAGATTATTACTTGCTACTGCATGTCTCTGCTGGCTTCTGCTGACCACCGCTTAAAATAGTTTTATGACATTACCTGCTAACTCAAGTTAGCCACCAGTAGAGGCATATGGAGACCAGCAGTGGTCAACAGAAGTCAGTAGTAAGCGTTATACGTTGCCAGATATATCAGAAGTGGTCAGCAGTGGTCAGCAGTGGTCAGCACTGGTCAGCAGAGACATGCAGAGGCAAGCAGTAGCAAGTAGTAATCTTTTTACGTTGTCAAAAGTATCAGACGTGGTCATCAGTGGTCAGCAGAGGCCTGTTATTTCGTTCCGTACAGCGGTAGATGAGGTGCCAAATATAATAAATCGAAAAATTGTTAGTTTCATTTAACTTTTTCATATAATTGCTATGTACTTTACAAGAAGGCAAATGTGAGCCTTTCTCTCTCGACAGCCACGAGACGATTCGAAATTACTTCGGACTGCTTCGGAGAATCGAGAAAGAGGGCATGTGTCAGTTTGCCTTTGTCGACTTTCCGAAACTCTACGAGCTCACGTACGCGTGATCTGGCATAGTGTGAGAAAGTCGAATGAGGTGTTCCCGGTGCACCCGAGGCTCCGTCTGGCATCTCTGGCGCACGGTCGAAACGGTGGCGCTGCTATCGATGACGGGTATCGATAACGCAGGAGGCATACGTTGCCTATCGAAAATAGTCGAGAATAGGCCTGACATTATTCGATATATCACTGTTGGAACACAGTCAAATTAGGTGGTAATCGTAACACCTCTAAATTACGTATTGGAATACCTTTATATTCCCGTGAAAGTGTAAGTATGTGTGTGTTTTTTCCATACGAGCTCTCGCGAACGTATCCCACTTCTTGCACCGAACGTCGAAGTGTAAGCACGTGTATAACGAGCGATTTACAATTAAGTGGTCAGTAATCCTGCAAAGTGCTTTGTCACGAATACAGGTAGATTGTCAAGTCAAACTGAAAAAATCCCAAGAGGTTATGGGGCCAGGATTAATTAAGAGACTGGATCGATCGCTAATCTGCGCATTGAAGACAAGCATTATAGTACAGAAGTAACTGTCCTGATCGATGTTCGAGTTACGTATCAGACATCTATTCGGTGAGTTCCACACGTTACCTTGCAAAGAGGCACTGAAAAGTATTTGATTCTCTTCCCGTTCGTAATTCACGTTGTCAAATGTCGCGGGCAACTTTCTTCTTTGAATCTAACCTATTTCGATATCATAAAAAATGTCTACGCGTCTTGGGGAATATCTCGTCGATCGAATCGGGATTAAATGGATCCTGCAATTATGCATCTCGAAAGTTCATTACGAAGATGACATTGATTGGGCTAGATTTATGGGAGTGTATTAATTCCGAATATAAAGCCACATTAAATCAGGAGGTTGCAATAATTTAAGTCATTTGAAGAACACTTATGGCTAAAGAGGCAAGGCTTAAATTAAGTAAAGCCTATGAAGATTCTGGTTTAGGAACTTGAATGTTATAGCTGTGGTGAGAAAGGCTATGCTAAGTTGCATTGTAGAAATTCAGAAATAGAAACATCTGCAGGACCTTCAAACTCCTAAACAGATAATAAGGAGAGAAAGTGGGGTTTCTTGATGACCCTTGTGCCCAAAGCTGACAATGAAAATTGGTATGACAGGCTCAGGGACAACCCAATATATGATTCCTAATAAACAATGGCTAGAAAACTTCATGCATCAAAATAAACTCTGCATCATTGTCCTACCATAGCATATAATATGAAATTGCAGACCACAGGAGCAAGAGATGTTGCAGCAAAGGTAGCAGGTCAGTTCAAAATTGAATGTATGCCTGTACTGAAAACCTGATTTCAATAGCAACAAACAAAAATGGCTTGCACTAATCAAATGCAAATTTCTTGTGTGTTTGATACACAAGGAAATGGCCACTGGTATCAAATAAAATGATTCGAATAAAAAGCTTTGTATAGCTCATATAAAGTAGACAAAGCTACCATTTACTTATTGTCATTCTGTTGCTAACAGTTTTTAAAGGAAAGTAGCTTCTTAATTCCTTCTCCAAGTTCGGTATTCAACGTTCCAACAAAAAATGGCTGCGTTTTCAGGTCGTCATAGTCCTTGTAACCTTGAGAGGTCACTCGCTTAGCCTCGTTTTCAACTCGACGCCGATAATGCGAACAATCATCGCGGACCGTTGAGTAGAATTTGTTGGGGAAGATGGTTTGGGAAACGCTGTCTTAGGAAATCACGAAATGTACCGTTTTCTCGGATACTCGAGGCGCAGTCACATTCTTCTCGCGGTGCCCGTTACGTTCGTTTCATTCGAATGCGAGTACGCTCGGAGCTATTCAAATTGGATACAAAGGCACATGCGAAAAGCATGATCCACGGATCCGTAGAGAGCGTGTAATATCGTGGATTCAGGCACGCGATTCGTGGTAGCCGTACGAAACGTGCCGCGCTGACACACTGTGTTTTTCATTATCGCCGATCGATAAGCGTCGATCGTCATGAATTATTCATCGCGACGTATTAATTCGAACGCGACACGGCTATCCGGCGAAGTGTTCATCGTCGAATTAACCTATCGTTGCGTCGTCGATCGATCTCGATCGGCCGAGACACCCGATCTCTAAACTCGCTGTCACAGAAATTTGATAAATATGACACGATGCGACCGTCTGGTCATGGACGCCCCGCGTCTAAAGAGCCGGCGATTAAACCTGATAACCGATCGTTGTGACTTCCTGACAAGTTCCTGTTCGCCACGGTGATCTCGGTTATGATTGGAAAACCAAATACTGTCGATGATAAACGTGACGAAATGGCGTCGATGCACGCGACACTAATTTGTTGGGGAAGATTTCGACACAGACGGGAACAAAATTATTCGTACAGTAGCTGCATGGAAATAATATGAGCTATAATATCGTTAATTATACTAATATATATTTGGTGTAAAAATATAATTCTTGTCGACTTGTCTATTTTAGGTAAACAGAAGAGCAATGCCAACGTGCCAGGTATATTTTTTCAACCATAATGCTTTTCGACTTGTCTATTTTAGGTAAACAGGAGAGCGTGTCAACGTGCTGCCAGGTATATTTTTCAAACCATGTATCAATGTATGACAGACAAAAATGACCAAAGAAACGCTTTATTTCGACCTGAAAACCTTCCACAGGTTCATTTTTTATATTAAGGTATATTTTGTTCAGTCAGAATGCAAAGAATAAATTGTGATCACGATTATCAGATAATCGTAAACACTGAAGATTTCTGATAGCGAATGAAAGTTCCTTTACTATTGATATATCCTGTAGCTGTTATCACGTGGAGCATGAGAGCGAGGGGAAAGAATTAATGAATAAAGAGAATTTTGATATTTCCTAGAAAGTAAATGCTTGCAAAAGTAACATTTATACTAACAAATAAAATACCGTTTAATAAATTTTCTCGCGAAGATCAACGAGGAAAATGAAATGGACCAATCGAAATAAATTAAGTTAGGAATTTCTGTTGAATTATTTCGCACCCCATCTTTGCCGCATCTCGATAGGAATGATCTGCGATTAAAGTAGCGAGGCTTTTCGATGTACGTTCACGAGAAAGGTCGTCGATGTCTTCCCATCTTAGTCATCGCTGATCACAATTTCGATCACGAGAATAATGCGTATATATGTGTACGGTCGCGGACGATGGGGGACGAACCCCTCGAACGAATTCGATTCGAGGAAGCGAGCGACGAGCAATCGTGGGACAAAAATCGAGGCACCCGTTCTCCCATATGCATGCGCGTGTATATTTTTACCTCCCTTATGTCGCGTCTACACAATACACACCGTATGGGCGCCTGCGTCGGGACGCGGACTTTATTTTCGGTGATCTACCGATTCGGTTAGAACCGCATTTATTTTAGCGCCAAATTTAACGCATTTCTGTGCGTCACATTTTCGAGCCCCTCGCGTGGCAAAGCCCCCCTCTCCCTCTCTTCGTCGTGATAAATACTACTCGAGATCGACTGGATAAAAGATTACGGTATCTACTAACAAGATTATACCCTTAACACGTTCACTGCCGGATCAAAACCGTATAGTATTCTGCGAAAGTGAAATTTTGATTTTAGACCATTCTAAGCTACATAACCTAAAATTTGTTTCGCTACTTATTGTTTGTAACCTTGTTAAAATTCACAAATTCTATACAAATTTATTTCCTTCAACGTCTTAACTTGAGAATTAATTTTTCTGGTATCATAGTAGTCAATCCTGTCACCCATATACAGAATGTTCGGCCACCCCTGGTAAAAATTTTAATGGGGGATTCTAGAGGCCAAAATAAGACGAAAATCAAGAATACCAATTTGTTGATGGAGGCTTCGTTGAAAAGTTATTAACAATTAAATTAAAAAATTTCAAATCGTTCTGGGAAAATTATTTTCGGTTGCGGGGGTCGATTATAATCATTTTTGATGAATAGATATACCCCCGAAATCCTAACCAGTTTCGAGAAAAAAATTCGAGAAGGTGTGAAATTTTTCGACAAAATTAAAAAATTTCAAATCATTCTAAAAAAATTATTTTTTATTGCAGGGACCAATTATAATCATTTTTGGTCCATAGACATACCCTCGAAATCCTAACCATTTTCGAGAAAAAAATTCCTTACCGAAAATATAATTTCATGCTTCCCGTAAATTTCATGCGAATCTTTAAAACACCATAACTTCTGAACGGATTGGACGATTTTGATGTTTAAAAAGCGAAACGCTGCGTATTTTAGTGTAGAATATGTAGCAATTATAAAAATATTTGAAAAGTTGGTCCTTGAACCCGCAAAATTAGAAAAACCCCATAAAAATGGTCCAATTTTCAAACAGCCATAACTCCTACAATAGCGAATATATTTCAATGAAACTTTTTTCTGAAGTAGAGCTCATGGGTACCTACAAAAAAGTATTAGACAACTTTTCTGTAGGGTGTCAAACAAAATTACTAAAAATGAAAAAGTAATTTTTAAGGAAAATCGACAATAGGTGCCTCAATTTTTCGGCGAAATTGAAAAGTTTCGAATCGTTCTAAAAAAATTATTTTCGATTGCAGGGGTTAATTACAAGCATTTTTAGTGAATAAACATACCCCCGAAATCCTCCCCACTTTCGAGAAAAAAATTCAGTATTGGCGGAACTTTAAACGTTAATACTTCTTAACGAAGCCACCATCAACAAATTGGTATTCTTGATTTTCGTCTTATTTTGGCCTCTAGAATCTCCCATTAAAATTTTTCCCAGGGGTGGCCGAACACCCTGTATGGGTGACATGGCAGTCAAAGTGTTAATGGATAAACTATCGTGATTTTTCCGAAGCCTATTCCTCGTCGGTTGAAATAATAAAAATTACTATTAAAAAAGAATATCGATGATTTTGCCTCGGAAGATACGATCTTGAAAATCAGATTTGCGGTGTTTCTTCGTGTCATCGGAACTAACGAACATACACAAGGCATTCTGTATACTTCATCGTGAGTGAAATTTTACTACGATGAAAAGTTCGATTGCTATCTTCGCGATATGTATTTATTGCTCGTAGGAAGCCTACGATTTAGAAACAATGAAACGATGCTTTCTTTAGTTAATCACCGTCGACCAGTCCGGCTATGAACCGAGAAACTACGTTCAGGTGTAAGAGAAAGAACTGATTGCATTTTACTGCTCAGGAAAGTCTCTTGCACTCGTAAGGAAGTACACGATTCGCTCACTTGTGGTTTCGTTAAAAATTTAACAGCGTAAAACGTTTCGCGCCATGTGTACCAGTGGCGCACCCAGTAATTGCCCTCTCGTACCCCCCTTTCCATTACAAATATCCGTTTTTAACCACTGACATTTTATAGTATATTAAGGTTATAGAACTGACCGTACTTCGTACCAATAAATCCAAGCACGAATCAGTGTTTCAACGTTTACTCGTATTTAATATTGGTATTAAACAGAAATTAGAAAACTGATAGTCGTTGAATGAATTGTTTCTCTAGCTTCTCCGGTGCAGCTTTGTAAAGGGTTGGGGAGTGTTATGACGCATTCGTCCCTGTTAATCTTTAGTTGCACCCCTTGGCTAAATTCCTGGGTGCGCCGCCGATGTGTACAGGCCTGCACGCCACTGTATCACGCAGCTCGTGCTCCTCGACAAGGATTCTAACAACGGCCGCCGGTGCCTTTGGAAAGTACGTATGTAAAAATGGTTCGATCAGCATGGGTAATCGTCGAGAGAGAAAAAATATTCTCGTTGCACCCGGATTCTCTATCCATGTCAGTGAAGACGAAACGTCGTACCGCGACTCTCTCTCTTGTGAAAATCTATGGCAGCTTTCATACCGATTACAATGGCTTCCGTTCAGCGGCGTCTATATCGATCGTGAAATCCAGACGCTCGTAATGAGCGAAACACGTTTACAATTCATAATTGCTAGCAATTTTGCTAATTTGCATGGCTTGGTAAACGGTTCGAATCTGATCGCGTAAAAGCAAACGAAATGAAAATGCGGTTTAATATTGAAATCGAGAGGAACGATAATTGAAAAATAGATAAGTCAAAAAATGTCCATTGACAATGGGACTCGAGACGATGTCTCCGAACTGGTCACAGCTAGGAGGACAGTTGCGACAGTTACGGATGTATAATTCGTCCAGCGAGAAGAACGACATCGGTAAACAAACCCACGTGACTGCGACAGAATCTCATTGATCCGCTGTATCTCTAACCAGGAGCGTATCTTAGGCCGTTGTTATTTGGGGTTTCTACATATTTATTTTTAATTAACGTACAAACGTTTCTTACGTGAGCAGTGTGTTCAGATTCTCGTTCGAGGTAACGAAAAAAGAACTTTCGAATGAAACTCCCGCGGGAATTCTGAAAAACGATACGAGACACCGTCAGTCTAAAAGAATTACAGTTTGCAACGGAGCCATTTTTATGTCTCGAAAGAATTTTCCGAAGGCGCTTCCTCGTGGTCTTTTTCAAATAATCGTGTATAATGAGAAACACGTGTTTACCCCTAAATTTAGCGTAACTCGCCGCTGGGAGGGGAGCGTAGCCGGAAGAAAGAGCAAACGAGTGAAAGAGTTGTCGTTTTAGTACGAAACAAACGACGGTGCGTCTTCGGGGGTGTGGAAGGGACGGTGGTTGGGGGTGGGGGAGGTTTCGAGTGGCAGTTTACCCGATCGCTATTTCTCACAAAGCGAACGTTTCGTCGAACCGGAACCACGAGGAGACCAACGAACCGGCGTCACTGACTGGCCATGCTATTTAAGAACGGTGTATGGAAGAGGAAGTGCGCAGGAAGTCGAGGAGGAAGGGTCTCCCCGTTCACAAACGCCGCGTGGCCTTGCGCTATAAACGACTTTCAGAAACGAACAGAGAAGAAAAAAAAGGGAAGAAACACGAAAGGGAAAAATGGTAGACAAACGAAGAGGAAGGGACGCGATGGAACGCGAAAGGGTGGCTGTCGATTGGATACTTTGAGCCAGAGTTGGCCCATCGTTATATCAGATAATTATTCGAATAAATTAATAAAGGAATTTATTAAGTATTATGGTCTACGGGAGACATGTGCAACCTGCTTTGAGCGAGTCACGAAAGACTTTGTCCGCTCAATTACGGACGAAACCACGAAAGGAATGACAAATGTAAATAATAGACCAAATATAAAATGAATAATAACGTTGTAACAATCGTACACTATACCTAAACGAGCCACACCTGGCCCGCGAGCCTGATGTTATCCATATGCGATCTAAAGCAAAATTTCTTTATTTCAATACGAAGCATAGTGAGTGTTGCGATGTATAATTTTTTATAAGTGGTGTTTCGATCCAGATTTAAAGGAATTAAAAAAGAAAGTTATTTAATAAAATTGCATGCAAATTAAAGACAGTACACCGTGTATATCACCGATATTCAAATCGCTGCCTCGACTTTCTGTGAACTTTCAAATATTCATTCCGCAAACCGCATAAAAAACAAAAAATGTCCGTACACTGATTCATTTAATTGTATGAATATTTGAGAACGTTGCAATATTCATTGCAATTAGCCGAATAATGGCAGATAATAGAACGATTTACGACGATCGATAAATAATGGAAGAATCTATGACGAAAGGTGAGCAATTGTTGCTCGTATGGATAATTGGACCGGACGAGATTTTCTCGTACGATCGCTTCGATCAAGTATTTATTCCGAAGCACTCGAATGGCATCCAACTTTGCTCGTGGCGCACACCTAATAATACCGCAAATATGTCCATCGTTCTGGCACACGTAGGCCAACAGGCTCGAATACGTGCGATACTTGTCGCGCATGTCCGTCTTGCACGTTCCTTCGCCTAGGTGCGCAATGTGATCGATACGATTTCGTTGATCCAAGAAAGAGTCGTTCACCCGGTTCGTTTAATGTCAAGTATCCATCATCTATCCCGTACCGTCAACGAAACGTTACAATTCATCGTGTCGCGTTTAGTATGCACTAAGGCAAACTCGAATAAAATCGAATCCTAATTTTTATAGTCAAGACAAATTAAAAGCATATCGTAATGTATCTGCAAGAGGTCAAAGTATAATAGAAACTGTCGAGTACGAAAGTTCGAGGAGAGTTATCTCAAAGTTGCTTTTCCGTTATTTACCGCGCTAATTTACTTTCACTGAGATAATCGTACGGCACTGGTAATCTTCTAAAATCGTTGGGAACAACCCTCATCGTTTTAAGTAATTTCTGACAGGGCCTTAAAACTTCGCCCAAGCACGTATGGCCTTCTAATTTCACCGGTGCTGTCCGCGTCTCGATTCGTACCGCCGCGAAGTCCATATCGCTTTCCCTCGTTCGAAACTATTTCCCCCCAGCAATTTCGATAAGTTTTCTTCGCGCGTGAAAAGCGAACGCGTTCCAACTTCTCCTGCAATTATACGCTGTCTTTACGTAACGACCGACGTTAGGCAAATTTTATTCGCCAACGAGTAAAAATTTATAGATTCATTCGTAAACGGACTTCCGTTCGAGTTCGATTTTTTAAACGAGCAAAGACCGGGGCAAGAGTTGATTCACGACCGAATTTAAAATTTGCATCGAAGTTCTATATTTTTGTTTTAATTTTGACCCGAAAAATTTCAGTTAATTGCATTCGATGCAGTTTTTAATACAGTCTGGAGTCCTCCGCGAAGCTGTTTCGAATCCCATCGGCCAAACCCCCGTGAAACGCGCGTTCTCACGGTAAATCCTAAACCACCGAGTCGTTCGCGCCTCTAACAGCGAACGCGTCACGTACCGGAGTTAATAGAATCTGGTGAAAAATGGCGATGGATTCGCAGATTCGCGGGCTCGATTCGCCTTCGTTGACCGACAGGCTCGAGCAATGCTAATCGAGCACGCGGAGCTCGGGCGTATTATGGTTCGCGCGGAAAAATAATAGGCCGAGCAGGTCACTATGGCGACATTATCCCGTTAGGCTTGAAAGTATATTTTCTACTTGTTGTGGCATTGACTGCGCTGCCTGCCTACCGGTGTACCGGGCCTCTTTACAGCCAGCCAGGACAACCGACACCGACGAAGATTACCGCTTCGGCACCTCAGCCTTATTCGGTTAACGACTAACCATCGAGCCTCGACTTATGCTCCGCCATTACCAGGGATGGGCAAAATCCTAAATAACAATTTCTCTATCACTCTATTAAAATCATAGAATAAAATATTTCACCACGAACAAATAATTGAACAATCTTATTTGATCCATCGAGCTTCGATTTCTGCCCTTAGCAGGGATGGGCAAAATTCTAAATTGCAATTTCTCTATGATTCTATTAAGGGGAAACCACTGTGACGAATTGAAAAAATCAAAACTTTTTTTATCTCTTTTCAATGCTTGGAGTTTTAAGAATGACCCCCTAAAATATTAAAGTAAAATTCGTAAAAATGACAAAGTTACAGAAATTTTAGATATGCGTTACGCTCGGAACTGACTCCTCTTTACTTCGGGATATTCATTTGAAACTCTTATTATTTCTGCCTTATTCGGTTTACGACTGACCATCGAGCCTCGACTTATGCTCCGCCATTACCAGGGATGGGCAAAATCCTAAATAACAATTTCTCTATCACTCTATTAAAATCATAGAATAAAATATTTCACCACGAACAAATAATTGAACAATCTTATTTGATCCATCGAGCTTCGATTTCTGCCCTTAGCAGGGATGGGCAAAATTCTAAATTGCAATTTCTCTATGATTCTATTAAGGGGAAACCACTGTGAGGAATTGAAAAAATCGAAACTTTTTTTTATCTCTTTTCAATGCTTGGAGTTTTAAGAATGACTCCCTAAAATATTAAAGTAAAATTCGTAAAAATGACAAAGTTAGGGAAATTTTAGATATGCGTTACGCTCGGAACTGACTCCTCTTTACTTCGGGATATTCATTTGAAACTCTTATTATTTCTGCCTTATTCGGTTTACGACTGACCATCGAGCCTCGACTTACGCTCCGCCATTACCAGGGATGGGCAAAATCCTAAACAACAATTTCTCTATCACTCTATTAAAATCACGGAATAAAATATTTCACCACCAACAAATGATTAACCAGAATATTTGTACCACATTATTTAATCCATCGAGCTTCAACTTCTACCCTTAGCAGGGATAAGGAAAATCCTAAATAACAATTTCTCTTACCGTGTTTTTCTAGTAATTTCTCTGCTAACACAAAAAAAAATTCTAGTATCATCCACACATAACTCTTGAAAATTTCAATAAAATATATTAATTACAAAAATACTTACCCCATTTTTAGAATACACATGTTGAAGGAATTCTATATCGTCGTTAATGTGTTGAAATCGTGGAATAAAATATGTCAAAACAAATAATTAACCGGAATATTCGAACCTTACTTAACCCTGTAGTATCGCTCCTATAAAAATGGAGTCTGCGGACAAGTCATCGACTGTCAGTTCCTCGATCTAATGAAAGATGCATGATGGAAAGAAACAGCCTATTTTTCCAACACGCTTGGATCGAACTACCCGCTTCCGTTGCCATTTAGCCTTTTATTCTTGGAATTAAAGAGTTCGTTCTACGAAATATGCAATGCCACCTACTTTCCTGGCGCTTTCTCCGACTGTCTACTACCGAAACAGTCGATTGTTGTAACTTTCGTTTTTCTAATGCATCTGCCCGAAACTATTTTCTATTCGAAAAAACAATGGACCCTTTTGCATACCCCCGATAAATTTAATCGAACCCAGTAGAAGATTAATAATCATCAAAAAGTGTTCGATATTTCCTATTAGTCAAAACGTTACCTGTAATAAATAGCCTGCGGTCGATTTCGGGTTTGGTTTGCCAGTTGGAGGGCGCGTTTTGCACCCTCGCCAGGGACGGCCCTGCTCGTAAGAGTCCCCGGCGTTTATTAACGCCCTGTACAAACGGTTCTCGCCATCGTCGCTTTCGCGAACAGTCGTGCAACTTGTTCCTCTTCGACTTCTTTCCTCCTCGTCCTCCTCTTTCCACGGTCCCTCCGTCCCGCGCGTTTTCTCCGAAGACGCGGACTCCTTTCGAAACGAGCAGTCGGGTTCGCGCGTTTTACGGTGTTTACCTCGGCTTCTGCTATTCTGAGCCGCGTTGTATGAACAGTACACCGCGGCTCGGGTTTTTTAAACATTCTTCGCGCGTGTCGTGATGCCTTTTATTGTCCAGATTATTTCGAGCGCACTCGCGAGCCGCTGGAGAGACGAACGCGCCCCGTTTTTGCGGTTATCTGGAAGATTATCGTCTTCCGTGCTTCGTCCAGCTTCGATCCGGGGACTCGACGCTCGGGGTCGTGGCAAAAATTATCCTAGAGCTCCACTCGATCTCGTAATCATTTAACTAGCATTCCCAACGTAATATAATTAAAACAAGATTGGATTGCAAGAAAAAAATAAACGTAAATATTTTAAGCACAGACATTCTCCTTTTGAGGGGTGGGTTGGGGGGGAGGATACCTTCAGAATAGTAATTCGCTGTGAACGTAGTTGATCGATACCCGCGGTGCACATTATTCGAAAATTTCCCCGCACCGGCGCACAGTGGTCGGAATTGAATTTTGGCAAAACATCAATTTTGTCATATCAATATCTGGTTAATGTTCATTGCTTTCCATGGATCTCGGAAATGGAAAAATTATTAAAATATAATACAAATCTTAAGTTATATAAACACTTAATGTTGGACATTCTGAAGGTAGCATCTCCCATTCGTAAAACTCTTTTCCTTCTTCGAGATGTCCTGAGGACCCCGTTTGATGTTTTGCTTCCGTGTTTCTTGTGTAATAAAGAATTTATATTTGAAAAGTAATGTTCAATGGAATAAAGAAAATTTTTAAAATGTTTTACAATTGACAAGGTGTAACCTTCAAGTCCCAAGGAGTCCCATGTTGGGACAAATTGGAATATTTCCAGTACACTTTCCTCTACATAATTATACAAAAATCATTTCCCCCCAACGTCCCATTGAATTTTTCAATTCCGACCGCTGTGCGGCGGTCGACGTAAAAATAGTTGTCGGCCATTTCCCGGCGACCGGAAAGAAAAATTTCTGTTTCCACCGCAGTCTCCCTTAAATAGCAAGATATTCTCCTTGGTGGGCGTCGGGGAATATTTTCGGAGACGACTTGTATCTCCCGTTTCAATGGTACCCTAAATTATCCGGTTTTAACACCCGGATTCCCAAATTAGCAGACCCTCGTACAACGACAACGGAGGAAAGGTGACGTACCGCGTTGTGCTCTTCTCTCTTCATCGTCGCAGGGGCAACCGACAATATTGACAAACTCTGGACAGTAACGGTGACAAAGATACCCGCTCTGTTCGATGGCATTGTCGACGACAGGTCTGCAGACCTGCGTCCTTCCCCCATTTCGAGCCGCCAACCCTCCGATATTTTCTGGAAACGGTACCCGAAGGCCATCCCGTAAATGGCCGTGCAAAATTTATTCCTTCAGACGAATCAATTGCCACGCAAATGGTTACGCGACAAGCCATTGGGCTAAAATAACAAACGACAGAATACGATCGAGAAAATTAATTTAATATTTTCTCTGTTACTTCTTTGATATAATAATTCTTTTCGTACGATGGTCTGTCGCTCCACCGTTCGTCGGGCCGTGTGCGTGCAACAAGAAAACGGTCTGGTTACTTCGGTGAAGATTAATCTTATCAAGATCGCGGGACAATGCGATGGATGTAACCGAATTTAATTAAAAGCTGGACACGGTTGCGTGTTCTCGTTAGTGACAAATTGCAACCTTAATCGAAGATTAACCTAGTATCGCTTACTCTAATTGAAAGGATTTCGAAAGAGTGGAAAGAGTAGTTTAACTGTTTTCGACTATTCTTTCACGTTGCACGTACAAAATGTGTAACGTGTATCTGTCACAATTCGCGTAACATTATGCTTGCTTGTCGTTAAGAAGCACTTTAACCTTTAACTTTTATCTTTTATTTGAGAAATAGTAAATTAAATTATTTTAAAATTTATTTTTAAACACCTTATCGTTGGTCTTCGAAAGCTGTGAAAGAATAATTCTGCTAAACTATTTTTTCAAACATAAAAACAAAAATGAGTAAAAAAGTCTCTACTATACCGTGTTAAAGGTTAAATAAAGCTATGGTCTGAATAAAATCCAATGCTAAATACAACTTAGCTATGAGTCATGTCAGAGACAACTGCTTCCATAACGTACCTGTTTGTCTCTGACAGACAGAGAGAACTTATAGATAGAAGGGGTGAGAAATAGAATGATGGGGTGACTAAAGGATATGGTAGGACTCAGTGACCTTCGGGGGCCAGTTCGATTTCATTCCCAACTGTTCTGTGTCTAATATTACAGTGCAATATTTTAAGGCAAACCGCTTATTGTTAGAAACAGGGCTGAAGCTATTATAAACTTCGTTAATAGAATACAGTTATTTGCGTGACTCTCTTAAAAGTTGATATTTTATTCCAAATGGGGGCACGAGGCTGGAGTGTGACTTTCTGGCTCATGTCAGATCGAAAACCCTAATGGAACTGATGTTCTCCTATATCTGGACTACTACCTTGCTAGTAGCCTGATGCGGAGAATTTCGGCGAAGTTCGGTGGGCTCGCTCTGGTCAAATCCACTCGTCTCACCTCCACGTGGGGCCCCTGGGACCCTGTACAGACTCGTTCGGTACAGGGTGCGAAAGAGTGAGTGGTAGTCGATGGCAGAAGTTCGAAACCAGGTCGTGGATCCAGTACTGTTGACCAAACTGGAAAGAAGACCCCAGAGAAAACGTCCTAGGAATGAGAAGATAGAAGATTCTCACAAAACAACCCAAGTAAGATTCTCGTGCAACGTCCTAATACTTGTAACTGGAAGTCCCTGACTTCCAGTATCCCCCCCTTTGAACTTTTCTAGGTCCGCCACTGACCAAGACGCGTTTTCTCCAGATATCTAAACCCGAAGGCGTCGGTAGCGGAAGGGAACATCGTCAGGTTAAAGGCTGGAAGAATATTCGACTCCCGTTTGTACGATAATCCCCGGTGACACTGACTACACGTGTATCTCGAAATGATGGCCACACAGGTGCGGTAAGTGGTACTGTCCAGTTAATCTAAAACTCGTGTCTTCGCCTACCCGGGAATCCTTCCGCTGTTTTACGAGAGACATTGGAGGCTGTGACCGCTATAGGGTGTCCGAAGGCTGCCCCGAGATAAAGCCCGACCCTCAACGACTTGTTCAGCACCGTAGGGTGACTCTGTCCCCGGCCACGGCTACGACGATGGTCGAAGGCCCAACAACGCCGACAGCTGGGTCGCCCCGAATACGCTCCGAAATTTTAAAGCCAAATACTATCCGCCTCTACCGCTTCATCCGTTCATCCGTGCCCGTCCCGTGCACGATCCGCACATCTGGTCATCGCTCCCGCCTCAGCTATTCGTAGTCCACCGCAGTCGCTACTCGCTACTGCTAACCAGCCAATACAGAGGCTCAGCGATGGGCTCGAGCGACTCGCGATCACCCCAAACCATCGTCCAAAAACTTTAGTTACTCCCACAATTAACGGGCAGGAGCTCGTTGTTGTGTGCAACTTATAATACGCGACGATTCAAAGTAGACACAAAGATGGCCACGTGCTTAACTCTTTCTTTACAATGGTATGTATTCGTGTCAAGTTTTATTTACTCCCACAATTAATGGATAGGAGCCCGTTGTTGTGTGCAACTTATAACATGCGATAATTCGAAATAGACACAAAGATGGCTACGTGCTTGATCCTTTCTATACGATGGTATGTATTCGTGTCAAGTTTTATTTACTCCCACAATTAATGGGTAGGAGCCCGTTGTTGTGTGCAACTTATAACATGCGATAATTCGAAATAGACACAAAGATGGCTACGTGCTTGACCCTTTCTTTACGATGGTATACATTCGTATCAAGTTTTATTTACTCCCACAATTAATGGGCAGGAGCTTGTTATTGTGTGCAACTTATAATACGCGACGATTCAAACTAGACACAAAGATGGCTACGTGCTTGATCCTTTCTTTACGATGGTATACATTCGTATCAAGTTTTATTTACTCCCACAATTAATGGGCAGGAGCTTGTTATTGTGTGCAACTTATAATACATGACGATTGAAACTAGACACAAAGATGACTACGTGCTTGACCGTTTCTTTACGATGGTATGTATTCGTGTCAAGTTTTATTTACTCCCACAATTAATGGGCAGGAGCCCGTTGTTGTGTGCAACTTATAACATACGACAATTCAAAATAGACACAAAGATGGCTACGTGCTTGACCCTTTCTTTACCACGGTATACATTCATGTCAAGTTTTATTTACTCCCACAATTAATGGGCAGGAGCTTGTTATTGTGTGCAACTTATAATACACGACGATTCAAACTAGACACAAAGATGGCCACGTGTTTAACCCTTTCTTTACGATGGTATGTATTCGTGTCAAGTTTTATTTACTCCCACAATTAATGGATAGGAGCCCGTTGTTGTGTGCAACTTATAACATGCGATAATTCGAAATAGACACAAAGATGGCTACGTGCTTGACCCTTTCTTTACGATGATATACATTCATGTCAAGCTTTATTTACTCTCACAATTAATGGGTAGGAGCCCGTTGTTGTGTGCAACTTATAATACGCGACGATTCAAACTAGACACAAAGATGGCTACGTGCTTGACCCTTTCTTTACAATAATATACATTCGTATCAAGTTTTATTTACTCCCACAATTAATGGGTAGGAGCTTGTTATTGTGTGCAACTTATAATACGCGACGATTCAAACTAGACACAAAGATGGCTACGTGCTTGACCCTTTCTTTACGATGGTATAAGTATAATACATTCGTGTCAAGTATAAATTTGTGGCAACGAACACAGTGAAACCCCGGATCGCGAACAATTCGGTTTACGAACAAACTTTACGAACACAAAGCGTCTCGGATGACGTACTGTGTCTACTTACGAACACGCGAACCGTCAACATCGCGGAACTATAAGTTCCAAGAGTATCAGCGTCTGTGGTATTCGTAGAAGAATGATTTAGAAGGATATTCCTACTTTTTTAGTCGGTGGAATATGTGCGATACAGCGCGAAGTGGAAAGTTACTTTGAAAGAAAAATGATTTTTGTCCGGTACGATTTTAAAAAATCGTTTTAATTCCAAGTTGATGACGCTTGTCTTGTATTCCGTACGATTAAAGAAAGTCAGCGAAAGCTAGAAACTCTGGAATTTACATAGTGAAATTGCCGCTGAGCAATTACAGTGGCGGCGATTATTGCCAGCCAATAGACAATAGAGTAAATAAACATACGCATTACGCGCGAGTATTGATCGTTGAATAACTTAAACGAGCTCATAACGGAGGGCAAAGAACAATATTTGAGTATCCGATCGCCCAGTTTAGTTACTTAATCATACCACGGTGCACGGTCGAAAATGGAACATGGTTGTCTATCCTGCCTGCGGGGCGAATCAATAGCACTTCACGCACCGAGTATCATCGGGCTGACGTAATACACAAATCAATGTTACATACGTGGTTCTGTGAAACGCGCATTATTTCTCGAAATCGGATCGATATAGTCGATAAAGGCACAATGATAAGAAAGGTAAGTCAAATTTCGATCCCTAATGAAAAATATTAATCATTTTGTGGCTCGCAATGCCAATTCGAGTGCCATTCGTGAAGACTACTGCAGCATACTATAAAATATAAGAAATAATTAATTGATGTTAGTTTTTAATTCTTCGTCGTAATCTTTGTAATCATTTTACGTGAGATTCATTCTGTTTGCTGACTAATAATTTGGTCACTTACTATACACACCAGTCAGCGAACTAGAATAATCGAATCGATGCGTATCGATTCCCTCCCTCGCAGGCTGCAATAGCTCGGTCCTGCCCGATTTGCAAGTAGTTACTGTAAACTACGTTAATTTTATTTATAATTACTATTGCGTCCTATTATTTGGTGCAACAAAATAATTGCACGAGTTAGTCGGTGCTCTTTATTTTTCAACTTTATTTTTTGGTGCTGAAATATTTTGGAGTTCCTCGCGATACTAGTTCGGTCTCGAGAGCACGCGACGCCATTTAGGGGTTAATTTTCCTGCGTGTGATGCCTATTTCGTATGTTTTGAGAGCCGAACGTGCGACGAAAATGCAGAGAGGTGTGAAAACTGGTTTCACCTGTGCGTTACCGATTCGGTAATGCGACCGAATTGGTCGAAAAACCGTATCGTGTGAACGGACTGTAAGATCGGTGTCGGAATCGCCGACGCATTGGCGTCTCTAATCGTTGCTGGATTAAAAAAAGAAGAAAAAAAAAATCAAATCGAACGGTTGGCTCGCGCGACGTCGCCGAAGGTGTCTGTGTGCACCGACGGCGTCGACGACGCTTCTCCGTCGACGTCTACGCTCGGGATATCGAACGTTACTCGACTCCCCGACCATTTCGAAGAAATATGGGGCAAGGCCGGCACCTTGGTCCAAGAAGGGCGCATGTCGACTCGGCAAACTCTATTATCCGACTATACATAGTTAACCCCTGACTATGCGCATCGCCTGGCATGTACGTGCAAGCGTACGCACACGAATTCCACGACGGGCGTGTAGGAAGGATGAAGGAAGAGCGCGGAGTAAAGTGGCGGAGCTGGAGGGGTGATCCTACTCGAGCGAGTGAACCGGTGAACGAGCAGTATGATGAAGAACGACGAAAAGAAGGCGGAAACGGATACAGGCGAAGCGAGAAAGAGAGCAGCGAGCGTTGGTTGTGTGCGGTGGGGCAAAGAGGGGGGGTAAAGGGAGCGTGAGGAGGGGCGAGAGGGGGTCGGGAATCTACACAGTTACATAGTTTCCGACACACGTGCACGCACGCGCTCGAACCTGCACCTACATCGGCCTGTTACACATCGGACTAGCGAGTCGTATTGAATATTAAACCAATAAACAGGAGAGGAGGAGCGGTTACAGATGGTCGAGGACACTTGGCAACGTCGCCAATAGACGGAGCCAGTTCAAGCCTCGTTCACAGTGGCGCTCCGCGCGAAGGGGAAGGAAGCTGTGTCGACAGCGCCGCCACGCTCTCCGAGCACGCCAGATGAGGAGTGGTTTAAGAAAGAGAGGGTAAAGGATTGCCCCAGGAGAAGGGTGAGGGTGCCCCGCGACCTGGAGGGGTGCAAGAACTGGAAGCGGATAACCGAAGGGGCCAACACAAGTGCCGAGAGTACTACGTGCGCCACGACTCGTGCACTCCTTCTAGCGGGTGTTCGCATTGCGGAGTTCGCAGGATTTCGCTAGAGACGAGAGAAATCGATGATGTTTTTTTTTTCGAACCGTGCTACCATTGTTGCATTTTTTTTTTTTTTTTTCTTTTGTACGGTGGAGCGACATATGGAGGCTGAGTCAGTTCAGACCTGGTGAGGTTGCGACTGGAGGGGAAGAAACGTAGAAAGCGCCACCGTAGCGTCGAACGCGATTCGAAAAGTTCTCGAAGAGTTTTAAAACACGGATCGAGAGAATAAAGCGTCTCGATCGATTGGAACATCGATAGTAACGATTCAAAGACGATAGTAACTTGCATCGATTTATCCGTTGATAGAACGATACCTGTCCCTGATAAGTTTTTCGCGGAGCGACAATTCTGTTCGATCTACATCGATTTTGATGACATACTTTGCCCAGAGTCGAAGTATCTTTAATTCACTTCGGCATACTTTGGCGATCGGAGATGATTAGACTTGGAGTATAATGAAACTTTGTAAACGTAGTGTCCCAACTTCCCCCTTGTTCAAAGAACGAGACGTAACGTGCTGCGACCTGACGGCGTACAGCCGAAGGTGCTGCTTGCAATGTCTGGCGCGAGAGAACACGTTTCGAAAGGCCGGAAGGACGCGCGCGTTCAACCCTACTATAATCTTTACACCAACTTATCGTAAGAACCAGTCGTTAAAACGCGTTGCGTTCCCCGGGACTCGAGCAAATAAATTCCCTATAATTAGGAATTGTGGTGAGAGCACACCTCGAGTCTAAGTACCACGTGTACGCGGTAGTCTTATACATATTCATCGAACAATGCGCACGGAAGATGGACAAATTTCGAACGAGGAATAAATAAAATTATATCTCGCGTCTTTTTCCTTCCTCGTCAAGGTACCCGTAGCAAGAGGCGCCCCGATGCGGTACGTCGAGGAAGCGAGCAAAATTTTATTTGAATAGTAAATGAGGGAAAGACCAACGCATAACAATTTATTTGCGGCATTTATTTTAGAGAGGATCTTTTAATACATATAAGCGATAGAGAGTAATATATAATGAATGAATAATGTACGACTTCAATTACTCCGATGATCCGGAAAGTAAGTCGATTTTATCAAGGGCCATCGTTCAATTTCAAAATTTGGTATGCAACGAGCACAAGAATTTTGTCCGTATCTGTTGCATGGTTCGCTTCCGTGTAAAAAAGGACAACAGCGACAGAAATTTCGGTCGCATCTGGCCCCGATGCATCGTCTTATCGAACAACGATAAGTCACGCGATCGGTCGGCGTAACCTCGAGCGTCCGTCACCGAACGATCGTGACGATTAATTGCAAAAGAAGCTGAAAGAAACCGGCAGTCCTCGAAGCCTGAAAAGACCGAACGCGAGCGATTCATTGTTTTGATCGCGAAAAACGGTTTCTCGGGACAAAGCAAATCCCGAGATCCCCTCGCCCCCCCGTACCCCCGGCTACTTTGGGCAATGTACCCAGGAACGTTGCTGCTTAGGTGTGCGGGCTGCCCCGAGCCCCACCACGCGTATCCTTGCGTGTACACGGCGGCAGGTAACCGCCTTAAGAAGTTTGCTTAATTCCTCGTCCTTGCAAGCCACCCTGTATTGCACACAAGCGAGCTCTCCGCAGTCGAGAGAGGAGAGCCGCCAAGAACTGTCGCTCGAGAGTCGAGAATGGAGGGGGCAGAGGATGGAGAAGGACGCCGTCGCGAGCGTAGCAGACGACAGGAAAAAGAGAGCGTCCCTGCTAGAGGGAGAGAGAGGCAGGAAGGAACACGAGCGAACAATGAACAAGGACAGTGGGACAAGGGAGCGAAAAGTAGACGCCGGGAGTGGGAAAGACAGCAAGAACGGGGAAAGAAAGAGAAACAGAAGAGGACGCTGGCGGAGGGGATGCGTTCGCGCGCTCATCGGTGAACTAGGTGGGGATGGATCGAGCGTAAGGGTGAGCGACAGCGTCGTTGGGAGGGGGCAAAGGGAGAGGGGGTGGCGGAGGTAAGAAGTGGTGGGTGACGACTCGCACAGCGCCGCGGAGAAGAGGTTAAAGAGGGGAATCAGGCGCGACGTCGACGAGAAGGTCACGCACCGTAGTCGCCACACTATTTAAATAATGTATTATTTCTATCTGGTCGGGCTATGTGTATCTTGCGCAGCGGCGCCCGGAGAAAGGGAGAAAGAGCGATACAGCGGCGCGAGTAACCGAAGCGTGGGACGCCACTGGAAGGTGGTTAGGGGCAGGGTGAGAGGATGCGTCTCCGAGAGATCCACAGACTCGAATTCCATTGCCCTTCCTCGCGCGGGTCACGGCGGGGGAAAGTGTGAGATGAAATGAGCAGAAACGAGCAGGAAAGACCGCTGGTTTATCGAAATAACAATGAGATCCACGGGCAAGAGAGGCGGCGAAGAATTTCTCGTCGACGGGTACGCTTCTATGGACTTTTCGCGCGCGACTCGCGATAAGAATAATCGTTACAACGCGATCGACCGCGCCGTGAAATCAATACAGTGAGTCAGAAAATTATTGGCGCACCGCGGAAAGCGACGGGAGTACGAACGGCAAAAAAAGACTTTTTTTTACGCGATTAATGTTTTGATTAACAAAATCCAATGTTTAATTATCTTCCCATCATTGTATGTACTTATCTTGCGTATCCGTTTCTCTAATTTATTTTATACAGTCCCTGCGTTTCCCACTCTCTATGGAGTTTTTACAAAGCAACTCTCATGCGGTTGGATAATAGCGAACAAATGAACAATACTATTATATAGGGTGTTTCATAACTTATGGTGCTGCAAGGGGGTATAGAAACAATAAACAAAGTTTGTATAAATGTGTATCCTATTTGACCTTGTTCCCGAGTTACAGCCATTTTTGTACTCCGGGCAATGTATTGCTCTTTACCTTTATAGGAAATGCTCGAAATGGCCACCTTTCAGCCTGAATGCGAGCCTGCGGTTGTGCCAGAGTTTCTCAATCTTTAAAAAATTCCAGGTGTTTGTAGAATTCGTTGGCAACCTTATTGTATACATTGACGAGGTATTTCGACACTGGCGATGGGGGTCGAATAAATAATTATTTTCAAGTTTCAATAATTCATCGGTAAGATTGCTTTAATAATTTCCTATCGAGGGAAGCAAGAGAATTTAATAATATTGCGTACAAACGCTCTGGTAGAATCGTCGGGAGAACAAAAATGGCAGCAACTTGGTAGCAAGGTCAAATAGGACATTCGTCCACTAATAAAGTAGGTACCGTACGCTATGAAACACACTGTACGTAGTTTCCGTTTCAGTTTCCCTCCGTAAGTTTCTAATTTACCGCGCCCTACCATGTTACACAATTATTTGTCACGTGACTCATCGATACCGCCATATGCATCGGTCCGCTCGCTTCTTCGCACCCACTGAATTTATTCTCCTCTGGTCTGTTCGACCCTTTGGATATCGACGTTTCGTTTCCTGGTCAGTCCTCCACAAATGGTTCCAATTAATTCAAAGCCATTTATTATAGTTATATTTGCTATGATAAATTCGACACGAGGTCTCTTAAGTTTCTAGACCAGGCTTAGATTATTGGATATCGTTTAAGTCCCACGACCGCGGGGTGTTAAGCACGAACGCTAAACGAACGATCCCGAATTCGATTACCGATTCCAGTCACAGTTCTTGGCATTCTGGTCGCCATAAAACGCTCGCATTGACGGCTTTATTTGCGCGCTTTGAGTCCTCGTTGCATATGTTCGTCATTAGCTCATCAGCGTCGGCCGTGAGTCAGTACGGCGATACCCAACGAAGGGATTCTTTCTCCGTGATTCCGTTTCCCCCTTCTCCTCCTACTTCTTCCCGTCGCCTCGTTCACTTAGAAATCACTGTTGGAGCGTGCATGCGGAATACACGATTCGCGAACGCGCACGCGTCCATGTGCGTGTGGCTGCGCGCGCGCTACTCTTCTAACATAAATGACCGTTGCTGGCCTGTTGCTACCAGCAGTATATTGGCCAGCGGCTAGCGTCTCTCGACCAGCAAAAGACTTTGTTCTGACAAGCGCGGAGGACTGTACCACGGTGAACGTTTTCATCCGCGTAAATGCGCATGCACACCGTGGAACTTGCGCGTGGTAGAAAATGCATGCTTCCATGTAGGAACTACCGATGCAAGGATAGGTTAGGATCACGATAGCCCGAGTCTCCTGGAGACCTCGCAGCCAGCAGCTACCGTGGAAATAACGTTGCACGGTTGTGTAATTGCCGCGTAATTTTCTAGACGATACGGAGCTAATCCTTTGGTCTTAGGCGTCCTCGGACCGACGATGAATCGAGAATATTTATTCGAGGATCAACGACGAAGTTATTGCTTCCGTTGCGATCTACGCACGATGTATTCGTTTTTAACACGGGGGATTAACGGAGTCATTTTCGGTCTGACCTGATTCGAATAGGCGTATGTACGTGGACACTTAATATTCTAACAAAATAATCAAATGGCGATACTTCGATTTGGGCTGTAAAAAACATGAAAAGACGTAGGTAACGCTTTTATATATTCCGATCATAGTCACCCCTCTGACCGTGGTAACCCTGTGGTACAAGAATTTATACAATGGGAATATAAAGTTGTGCTAACTTCGGAACGGTGTAGGTCGAACCCAACGCACACACGTTACCACACACATCGTCCGTTAACCCTCCGTAACCCAAATTATGAATCGGATATTCTTTCGTCGGAGTTCTTAAATGAAATTTCAATTATACAGTGGAAATATTACGCAACTATCGAATCAAAATCTATACTCTTTAGGTTTGCCTGTGTCTAGGCACGGGCTATTACGTTCGATATTTTGCCTCAAATACGATTAGGTAATGTCGGAAAGTAAGCGTTCCGTTGTTTGCGAATTGCTATAGTTGTGCCCCTCTATCCGCGATTTCGCAAACATCGACCAGACGAACGGACGCATCAAACTTTCGACCACGATCAAAGTTCACCTAAATACTTAACCACGTGCTGTGTTTCGTTCCGGGTTACGATCAATCCATCTCGACAAGGTCATGATTGGTCGTCACGAGCGTCGCGGTGTCGTGCGCGGTTCGCACGAACGACAGTCGCGATAGGAGAGAAAGTCAACGCTCTAAATGTCCGAGAGTGAAAGATCGGCCGTGAGAGTCGCGCGCACGCTGCTCGAGAGCCACCTCGTTGGGCGAGCAACTTCGTAACAAAGTGGAAGTTACTTCGCGGTCCACTGTTCTTTTTCCCCCCGTTTATTGGCCCCGTTTGCAATTAACCTCTTCGAGGCTGCAGTACATTCTAATGTGCATGAACTTTCGGATTATTACGAAACGATTAACATCAAATGATAAATATCACGCACGATCGGTGGATCTGGTAGTACCCAAGAGGGTGAGGGGCAAATCACAAAACCGGGAATCCCAGCTCTAGAAATTACAAATAAATATACGCACGGTTAACTTCCTTAAGGTTTGAGACCCAACAGTGGACGTTGCAGGGTACTTTTTGTAGAAGTGAACTCGAACGTTGCTCGACGAAGAAAGGGAACGGTTGCAACGGGAGAAAGAGAGGTGGATGTAATACGTTCAGCGGCGGCCGAGACTCGGCGCTTCAAAAAGATGCCGCCATGATAAAAAGAATAATCGTACGATATAGAAAATTATTAAAATTATATATTTCAATTTCGAGATTCAATTACATTTAGCAGGTTACAAATAACTTGTGGCAGGTTACAAATAACTTCCACGACGTACCGTGACAATAGTAACGAAACCCTTTGACTACGGTCGATTTTCACGCAAGCTGCGTGCGGAAAACTTTTTCGTGCCTTGTTGAACGCGCATAGGCGTGTAACGCATGTAACTTACCGACTGAGCGACTATGGGCGCCTTTGGTAGTCAAAAGGTTAACGATACCTGCTGATATCGTTACTATAAAAGGAGCAAATTAGCGATCGTCACAGAGCGCTTGTATCGGTCTGCATACGGTGCAATAATAGTTTCATTAAAATCCGTGCGTTACAGTTGCCGCGGTTCCCTCGTTAGAACCGCGTCGCGTAATCGTCGATCTGCGTCCAATACGGTTCCGCCTGTTTTCAATTACGCTCGGTGCCCCCGAAGTAAAGCGGCGCACGCATTCTCTAAAAACTTTCACGAGCGATCTCGCCGTTAGGTTTGCGAATCTCCAGCGTCGCGCAGGGGCCGTGCGTTTCCTCGATCGTCGGGGACCACGAGGATCTGGGTGGCCGCTGGGTGGCAGCGACGTCAGACTTCGGTGGTCCCGATTGTCTCGGCATTATCTAGATAATTGATCTCGCCATCTGTAAGCAGCGTTGTTAACATTGATTGCGAAGGGTGATCAATACCCAGTAGCAGCGTACGGCTATCACTCGTGCCATAAGGGTTCTATCCCCCCCGCTTTCCACCCCTTTCTCCCTCGGTGCCTCCTTCTCTGGCCCGATGGAGGAGAACCCGTACCGAGGGAGACAGAGACAAAGAACCGACGCGGTTAGGAAAAGGGGGGAAGGAAGAAAGAGAGACGGGGGGCCAGATAGCACGGAAGAAAAGAGCGAAACGCGCAGACCGTCGGTCCGTGAAAGGGGGAAGAGGAAGAGAAAGAGAGAGTACCGCACGCCACGCCACGCCATAGCGCGCCACGCGACACGTGAGCAGCCGCTAACAGTGGACAATGAAATTATTTCGGCGTGTATCGCACGGTATTGATCCGTTCCCTCTTCGTCGCTCCCGACTTGGCAGCCCGTGCATCCGTCTCTCTCGGAACCAAGCCTCCGCCGCGAGTGAAGCGGCTCGCATAGCTTCTTACCAGCGGCGAAGTCTCCCCTCGAAGAGCGGTCGGTTTTTACTCGGGCAGCTCATTGCTCCACCTATCTGACCGAGGCACCCCGAGCCACTCCGAGGCGTCCGTCGAGCGTTTTCGCTCCGAACGACGCGAAAGCTTTCGATCATGTCGTGTGCCCGACCTAAGCACGATACGACCCAACCACCGCACTCGACGCCCAGGCCATCGAGAGCTTGAATTACCGGGCTGTTTCGTTGGCTTCGACGCCGGCAGCCGTGCGGCATTCTTTCCGTGCGTTCGAAACGGGGCTCCGTGCGCGCCAAACGACGCGCACGCCGCAGGGACGTGCCAACGTATCGCGATGCCCCGCGCTCTCTCTTACAGTCCGGGCCACGATACAGCGAGATCGTAAACCAAACTCTCGAGAGTCGTCACCGACTATTGCTGCGACTCTTGGGGCCGTACGTGACATCAGATGCATTTGTAAATGTCTTTCATTTTCTACTTGCATATATTATGAGCAGGTAAATTAAGATATTAAAGACTTGAGTAAGACCTTTACCTGTAATGGTACCTCTAAAAATGGCGACACTGGATAAAACATTTCTTCGTACGGCCCTATGGTCTAAGATCCTTATCTGCTCGTATTTCTGTCAATTTACTTTGACGACTACTCGATTTTACGAACTCGCTATATCGTGGCCCGAACTATACAATTAACCCCTTTACACTCAACGTCCAATTTTCCAGTTGCATCGTAACAATGATACCTAATACTAAGGCATATACATTGCTCTTTTAACAAATTAGTCAAAGGCAATGAAACAAAGATTTATAACAAATACTCGTTTATTTGAAATTTCGAAACTCCACAGACTGGAGTAGAGACGTTCCCCGTAAAAAGCTTGATAGACACGGATGAATCGATTTTACAAATCGAACATCGACCCGGAAAGATCGATTTTCTAGGCAATCGATACGGAATCGAACGTCGCTCGACTTTTCCCAAGCACTTTTGCCTCGATTTCGCACGACACGAATCGTTAAGCGATTCCTCTCCGAGATATCCGATTCGATGAAGAATAGTTTGTACAGTCGGATTCGAAAGCGATTAGAAAGTGAAAAATATCTTTATCGGGGCGTGATCTATGCACGGGCACCGCGAACTTCGCCTGGGAGTTTGTATACGCGCGTACCACGACCGGGGGGATAAAGGGAACTTCATTTATGACAAACCTGTTGTCGTTGCGTTCATCGATCACTCGTTCCGCGACGTGCGACACTTACGGAATTCCCTGGTTGGATTTATTGCCGCGAGGGTTTGAATTCTTCTTTGCCGTTGCCGAATAAATTTCCACGGCAAACGGAGTATTGGAATCGCGACCATTTCTGGAATGTTACCGAAATTAACTATTTGCAAATGCATCGCGCGAAACGAGCTTCCGCGTCGGGTAAATTCGATTATTATTCGTTGCTTTAAAAGTGACTAAACGCGTCTAGAAAAGTCGTTCGTCTAATTATTACCTTCGATTAAGATGCTATTGAAGCGACACGTGGAAACATATCGTCTCTGTTATTTGTCGATTAACAGTGTTGAAATCGTGATATCGATTTTACTTTGGAAACCACTTACTCCGGGCCGAACAAAAATTAGCACAGTCATGCGAAGCCTTGTCTCTGTCGTTGTTCATAATTTGTCGTGCACAAATTGTGTCGCGAGAAAGGACGATTTAAAATGTATGAGCCTTGGCGACCGAGGGTCTCAGAAACCGCGTCGCTTCTGCGCGCAGACAGTACTGGATTAACTTCCAACAGGGCCCAAGGCAGTAATATTTGTTTAATGTAGAAATAACCATCGTTTGAACAAAAGATATGGCACACATAATTGCTCTTCATAGAAAACGTTAAATGTCTCGTATCCTCTCGCTGTTTTCAGCTTTGTTCATGGCGTACAGAAATGTAAACGTAGTGAAAGGTAATAGGGATCAAATTTCACACACTTACCTGCCACAGTACTAACTTCTCAATCAATACTGCATTCACCTACACTCGATTTTCGAAGTTGATAACAGGTCGTACAAGACTTACATTTTAGATCGTGTGCTACGATTACGGAGACACTCTGTATATCCTGGGAGCAGATCACGTGACTCGATGACGATATTGCTACCCAGGACGCGTCCTTGGTAAATCATCAGAAATTGACACGAATCTATTAACGTTGATACAATTAATGCGTTGTCCTGCAACACTGTGCCCTGTATCCTTGAGCGGTCGAAGGCTTTGATCTCTTATCGTGACCTGTCACACTTAACATTTTCGTGTAACCAGTTTTGAGCCCGAGACATCGAAACCTGGTAAACTGCACACGATTCCAAGTAAAGTAATTTATTCTTCGACATCTGCATACACCAAGGATGTCACGGTGAACGTTCCTCATATTTCTTTTTCGTAAACCAGAGAAATATAAATATGAAAGACGTGCACCGTATCAAAGAAGTTTCCGTACACTCGACTGGAATTTCTTATCAATTTATTAGACCGAAGACCTCGGTTATCCATCAACCCTCGTAGGTATAGATCATCTCATACAGATCATATCGCCTCGTCTAATTTGATTAAAATCTACAAGGATGGGAATCACTCTGAACTCCCAATTTTGCGACGACAGTGTCTGTTTCAATTGAAACGGTGTACATTTCCCAAAATTGCTCGCACCGAGTAGTAAAGATTGAACCGCAGCAGCCACCTGCTGCAACGGCGGGAGCGTTACGCCTACTCGACGTCGTGCATGTTTCCAATTTAATTCGCATCGTCTGACGCAAAACGAAGAAGACGTCGCGTCGATCCCCATTGGGGATCCAGAAACCGCGTACTCGTCACGCTGGGAAGCCTCGAGAACCGAGTTCGTACAACGATACGGCGAATCGTTTTTCAATGTTCCGATCTTGTTGCTTGGCTCCTCGTCGGGAGGTTTGGAGATTGGCATAGGTTATGCAACCGAAGCTACTGTCTTATACTACAAGAACTTGTTTCACAACCTGCAGTGAAAAATTACACGTCCGCCCGTTTCTAAAAAATTTTCGGAGGCCTCTCACGCTGGTTCCTATTATGGCTATGGCAATTAATATTTTTATACAAAATTTTTACAAGTAGTTCAAGAAATTTACTTTTGCAAACATTTATCAGAAAAAGTTTCGTAGTTACGTCGAGAAAATTCTTGAAAATTGCCTTTATTTGGTCACAGTGGTTTCCCCCCTTATAATGCAGTCTGATACGAATTAAGTAGGTTATTATTGGTTGGTAATGAAAGCAATTGATTATGATAGAGCGGATGGTTCAGAGATCAGAGGCGGGAGTAGCGTCTCGTGACTGGTGCACGCGAGCGATCGACGCCGTGAAATCGGCGTCGAAATTGCGAACGGGTCGCGGCGTAGGTTTCTCGCCGGGCGTTCCGGCGCGGCGGCAGGTGGCAGACACTCTCGAAGGGATCAGGACGCGGTAGGATTCGACCGATTATCGAGAACGCGGCCCCGGCCACGCCACTGAAAACGAGCAAACCAAAGCGAAGCGGTGTTCTTCGGGCGGACGGGACCCGCCGTGGGCCGCCGTAAGGCACGCCATTCGGCAAAAGGTTGCGCGTGCGAGAGAACATCGATGTAAAAGACTGAGACAGGGACAGCGAGCAGCGGGAGAGGGGGGGAGAGGAACGCGCGCGGAGGACAAGGAACAGAGGCGCGGAGAGAGAAAAAGAAAAGGAGCCAGTCGGTTGAAAGAAAAGGCAAACAAGCAGGGATAAAGCCCGTTGAACGGTGATGAGTTTCGTGGAAAGAGCCGACGGTCGAAGGGAGAAAGACTGTGAAAGAGGAGGGCGGAGGGGGAGGGAAGGGCGAGCTTAATCCAGAGATGCCAGAAAGGCACCGAAGGTGCTCTCTCACACTATGTCAGATCACGCGTACGTGAGCTCGTGGAGTTTCGGAAACCCGACAAAGGCAAAATGACACATGCCCTCTTTCTCGATTCACCGAAGCTGCCCAAAGTAAGTTCGGACCGTCTCATGGGAGTCGAGAGAGAAAGGCTCACACTTCCCTTCTCGCTCTTGAACAACTAATATCCGACCTCCCGTCAACAGGTCTCCACTGGCCTCTGCTGACCGCTGCTGACCACCCCTGGAATTTCTGACAACGTATAACGATTACGACTGGCTACTGTTAGTCTCTCCCAGCCTCTGCTGACCGCTGCTGACCACCGCTTATATTTCTGACAACGTATAACGATTATTACTGATGCCTGTCAGCCTCCGCTGGCCTCTGCTGACCGCTGCTGACCACTCCTGTTACTTCTGACAACGTATAACGATTACTACTGACTTCTGCCTGCCTCCGCTGGACTCTGCTGACCACTACTGACCACTCCTGATACTTCTGATAACGATTACAACTTGCTACTGCCTGCCCCTTCTGGACTCTGCTTGCCACTGCTTGCCACTGCTAGCCTCTGCTGACCACAGCTGACCACCCCTGATGCTTCCGACAACGTATAACGATTACTACTTGTTACTGCTTGCCCCTGCTGGACTCTACTTGCCTCTGCATGCCTCTGCTGGCCTCCGTTGGACTCTACTGACCGCTGCTGACCACTGCTGACCGTTGCTGACAACTTGACATGATGTAATATAATATAATATGTTTATATGTATTAAAGTTTTGTATAATGTAAATCTATGGTAATAAATGATATAATTTCAAAGAATTCTATGTATTCTCATCATTTTTTACCTCTCTATCCCTCTCCAAATTTCCCGCCGTCAGGAATTTCTGCGAATTCGTGGAAATGACGTCATTTCTAAGAATTCCTAAAAATTCTCGGATCCCTGGAACTTACCGACGTCCCTGAAACTTCTCGGAATCCCTGAAATTTCCAAGAAGTTTCAGACAGCGGCTAAAATTCCGGCCTGTATTTTTCGGCAAAAAAATTACGTAATATTACGTAACATTATGTAATATTACGTAATATTACGTAATAGCTCTTTAAAATTTCTCGCGGCCGGAATTTTTCGGCAAAAATTACGTAATATTACGTAACATTATGTAATATTACGTAATAGCTCTTTAAAATTTCTCCGGCCGGAATTTTTCAGCAAAAATTACGTAATATTACGTAACATTATGTAATATTACGTAATATTACGTAATAGCTCTTTAAAATTTCTCGCGGCCGGAATTTTTCGGCAGAAATTATGTAATGTTACGTAATATTACGTAATATTACGTAATGACGTCATTTCCAGGAATTCGCAAAAATTCCTGGCGGCGGGAAATTTGAAATCTTTCCGGGGAACTTAGAAAATTTTAAAAGATTCGGAGTGTCTTATAACTAAGGGAATGATTTCGATAGGAAAAGAAGGGTAAAAATGACGAGAACACATAGAATTCTTTGAAATTATATCATTTATTACCATAGATTTACATTATACAACACTTTAATACATATAAACATACTATATTATATTACATCGTGTCACAATTTGTCAGCAACGGTCGGCAGTGGTCAGCGATGGTCAGCGATGGTCAGCTGACGTCGGGAGATGTTGACAGAGGTCAGCAGAGGGTGGCAGTAGCCAGTAGTAATTGTTATACGTTGTCGGAAGCATCAGGGGTGGTCAGCTGTGGTCAGCAGGGGCCAGCTTAGGCCAGGGAACGCTGGCAGAGGTTAACAGAGGAAAGCAGGAGTCGTAGTAATCGTTGTACGTTGCCAGAAATATAAGCGGTGGTCAGCAGAGGCCAGCAGTGGCAAGCAGAGATCACCAGGGGCGAATAGTAGCAAGTAGTAAGCGTTATATGTTGTCAGAAGCATCAGAGGTGGTCAGCAGCGGTCAGCAGAGACGAGCAGAGGCATGCAGTGGCAAGCAGAGATCAGCAGGGGCGAACTGTAGCATGTAGTAATTGTTATACGATGTCAGAAGCATCAGGGGTGGTCAGCAGTGTTCAGCAGAGGCCAGCAATGGCATGCACAGGCAAGCAGAAACCTGGAAATGCAAGCAGAGACTTGTAGGGGCATGCAGTAGTAAGTATTAATCGTTATACATTATCAGAAATACCTGCAGTGGTCAGTAGCGTTCGGCAGAGGCCAGGAAAGTTCAGCAGAGACAAGCACACGCTGACAGAGATCGGCAAAGACCAACAGAGGTTAGCAGAAGTCAGTAGTAATCGTCATAGGTTGTCAGAAATATAAGCGATGGTCAGCAGAGTCCAGCAGAGGCAAGCAGTAATCAGGAGCAGTCAGTAACAGTCGCTGTATGGTGTCAAAAGTTGTCGGGAGTTCTGTACTTTTGTCAGCACTGGTCATCAGAGGTCTACAGAGGCAAATAGAAACCAGGAGTAATTTGCAGAGTTTAGTAATGAACTCTAGGAAAGGCAAGTAAAAATACCTGGGCAGTCGAGATTCCAAATCGTATGTCGTAGACGGGAGGTAGGATTTCAATTGTTCAGAGCGAGAAGGCAAATGTGAGCCTTTCTCTCTCGACTTCCACGAGGCGGTCCGAAATTATTTCGAGTAGCTTCGGAATAATCGAGAAAGAGGGCATGTGTCAGTTTGCCTTTGTCGACTTTCCGAAACTCTACGAGCTCACGTACGCGTGATCTGGTATGTGTGAGTAGAGCACCGGGTGCTGAATCTGGCATCTCTGACTTAATCCCGAGCCGAAGACCTTACCGATGTGAGACTCTTCGTTGCCTGCTTTTGGACCTCGCAACCTTCTTCGAGCGTTTCACGGGAATCCCCGAGAATTCGACCGTCGGCTTTTGTTTTTGAAACGCACCACGCGGCATCGCTGTGGAACAGCTGTACAGAAACGTGGTCGAAACTCGAACAATCGATTTATCAATATTCCGAACGCCAACGCAATTAATTACAATGCCACGAGTCCACTCAGTGGACCAGTCAATAATTCCGTCTACGGTTACCCGAAAAAGTAAAATGGACACGCTTTAATACTTAGAAGGGCAAAAATCAATCTAATCCAGCTAGAATATCCGTTAATGTTTATGTAATTGTAGCTTATGTCGGTTGAACTTTTGCACGAATCACGTTAAACGTCCGAGCCATTGTCTTGAAAAACTTTGTTACCCAGTTCGTAGTTTATACACTTTCTAGTGTCCATTACAACAGGTGTACCACACTTGACGACGATCCGCACTTACGACACTTTTCAATTATACTCTGTGCTCCGTTCTTACGACACACGATCTGCACTTACGACATTTCAGCGAGAAATCAACCGACGCATATGGTCGCCATTATTTTCGAAAAATATCTCCGTAATATTGTCCTTTGGCCCCGTTCCTGAGGCTCCATTCAAATACTCGAGACTACGTGTCTCGTAACTAATAAAGCACAGCCATCTTACCAAGAAGCTGTGAATATTATTACTAAATAACAGTCGACTTATTTAAGCCAACTATTATTTAGTATTAACCTTAGTTATGGATTATCCCTTTGGCCACATTTTTGGGGGCATATTGTTCCGCCATAGAGGACGGCTAGACATGACCACTCCGAGGCAGACCGACGCCAAATCCGACTCGAGGTTTAAAGCGTGGTTTTTACTTCCAAATGTTTTGTAATCGAACAAACGCTGCTGGAATAAGCGTAACCGGTAAGTGGTAGTTAATTAGGGACACGGTAGTGGGGGAGGTAAAGGAAGAGAGTGATAGAGGAAGAGAGAAAGAGAGAGAAACTTGGAAAGCAATGACTGAACACGGGTGGGTACGTTGACATAAGCGGCATTTTTGTTAAACGACTGCGAAAAAAGTCTTGTCGAGAAAGTATTGCCGCGAGAGGCCTCTCGAGCGACCGTTCTTCCGCTCGTCCTCTGGCCCAGCGCTTAATACATGCTTACGCTCGCTCGCGCGCGCGCCTGCGCACGTGTTTATACGCGCTTCAGCGTTATCATCGACGTCGTTCGAGATAATGGCGCGAGCTATCGCCGCAGAAGCAATGGACGGAACAAATAAGACCGTTCGTTTCACGCGTCGAACGAGATCGTGCGGTAGAACCAGTTCACCAGCAACAACATTAACGCTACCGATGATGCTCCTGTGTATACACATACCCTCGTCATAAGTTCCGTCGATGCTTCGAACGCTTATACTAACAAATAATGCGATACAGTCTACAAACTGGATAGATTTTGGACCCAGAGAAACGAAGCAGCCCAATGATATATAATTTTTTCAAGATGGCTGTTCCTGTGTTCAGAACAAAGCTACAAATTGATATGAATTAGCACGTGTTAAATCGAAAAGCTCATATTTGAGAATTCGTATTTATACGCATTCATTGCGTTGTTCGTCGTATCACGTTTCATTAAGGAGTTGAAACAATTACTTCCCAAGGTGAGATGTTGAAGAAAATAAATCTTAATAGGATTCATGAATTTAAATGAGCTTGTGAAAATAAGTACCACGGAATATTTTAAATGATATAGTTTCTTTTGCTTGTCCGACAATCAACATGGCTAAAGTGGCAGCGTTAAAAAGAAATCAGTTCAAGACGTTCCTGAACTGTTGACACCTTGCACTCAAGGGTACTATTGTCTTCGCCCCCTACAATTTTTATAACCTTGGTATGGTTCTTCCGCCAAGTATGCATTCTTTTATCGTGAGAATACATAATTGCTGTTGCCACTAGCGCCGCCTATGTCATCGTGAAAGCAACGTTCGTGCGTTTCCCGCGTAACTCTTCGAACGAGACAAGCTAAACTATGGCCCACCACAGGGGACAGAATCACGATTTTTTCCCCAACTGGTTCGCTCATGGGTATTCCTATAGCTTCGTATTCTAGCTATATGCAAGATAGAAACACCTAAATTAACACCATTTCAACACTGATCGCTACGACATCTATATCGTATTCGTAATAAGTACTTTTTCGTCCATTAATATTACTCGAACAAGTATTTATTTAAACAAACGTTATATCTCTATAAAAATATGCCAAACTCTGTATCTTATTCCTAGTTTTTATAAACTCGATACGCTCGGTGCGCGCCATTTTAGTCGGCGTATAAAAAATGAGTACGATGCAAACGAAGTCAGAGGCTACGTTCTACTTCGACGAGACGAACTCAACGGAGCACGTCGAAAGATTTCGAAAAGCGTTCTCGATCGCTGGGACCTTTCGCATAGTTTACCATACTCGGTGCATCGTTAATAATAATGCACTCGTAGAATTATCAAATTATTAAATTATCGTGGCCCAAAATAAGTTGGTCACCCGACGCTGCGATCGCGATACGTCTTCCTACGCGCGCTTAAGGGCCAACTCGGTTCGCGAACGATAAACGTCGGTGCTTAATTTGGAAGATGTTACGAGTGGCGACGTTAAGAGCGTAGGCCATATCGGGTATTTCTACGCTGGTTCGCGTTCCGAGCCGCCCACAAGGATGAATTTGATTTGCATACGATGTGGGAAAGGGTTAATTTGGAGCGCGGAAACCTGTATTCGAAGGAAGAAATAATTCGATAAGAAGTCCCCACAGGCCTGGTCGTCAGCGCCACCGCTAGAAAAAGCGCACGGCGCACGCTCGGCCGTTCGAAATCACGCGAGAAAGTCGGCGTGTATCGCGCGGTGAGAAGCGCGACGAAGGCACGACCGCGACGATACGACGAACGAGGAGACCTCCGCTCTTCCTCCGGACAAATATGTAATACGATACGCGTACGTGTGTACGCGGCTACATACACGGCCAGGCCAGTCGAGTGGCCGCAAGTACAAAGGGGCCACGGCAATATAGTTTTAAAACGGAATCGAGCGAGCGAGCGAGCGAGTCGGCGGCGCAGGAAGGGCAGAGAGGCAGCAAAAGCGAGTCCCGACGAGTAACAGTGGGCGACCCTGCTGCCGGCTGCCGACAGCATTCCTACAACAACACAACGCGGCCCCGCGAACCCACACATCGCGTACAATACACGCCACTACTGATGGGCATTCAGTTCTCTCTATTCCTCGCAAGTTTTCGAGCAATTTGGTCGCACGGGAGGTTAGGAATCGTGTCGACCCGTGGGACAGTATGCACCGGCGCTGAGCGTTTTCCGCACAGGAAACGCAAACGTTGCGCCAACGATTCAAACGTCAGCCGGGTTCGACGTTACGGAGAGGAATGCCTTTCGCGTACAACGATTACGTGGGGTCCTAGACGATGACGCACGGTATTGCGAACACTTTGTTTACCGGCGACCCGTTTTACGAGTCGCAAGTCTGAACCTGTCGAAGTTCAGCACTTGGAACCATATATCTCTGCGGAATACTGGAATTGAAAAGTATTTTATGGGAGAATTAATGTAAAACTGAGTATAAGAATTTTAAGAACCTTGGGACAGTGAATTTTTGAGGAGAATAGATAACTGAGAACTGAGGGGTTGACTGAGAATTTGTGATTTTGAATGGTGTATGAAGGGATTCGAAACATTTGTGTCGGAAACGAGGCAAAGCGTCTTGAGCCCATCGCTACACGGCACACAACACATGCACAGTGTTGGATCAAGAAACTCCATCGCCCTTGGCGGCCTCCGACGTTCGGTACAAATGAGTCATCCACCTGAATCGAATTTTATTAACTGACTCCCCCCTTGCTCGCGCTCGGCCAGTTTATCGACCATTCGATATCGCAGGGTGCTAATTGATACGATGGATTTCAGGCGCTCGCGAGCGCGTTTAACGAACTTTCGAGGATGCGGGGCTTCGATTGTCTAAGTTCCGGTTCAAAAAGCCGGTGAAAGTACCCGAGAGGATTCAGCACGCACCGTTTCACGCGCAAGAAAGTACGGAGAATTGCGAGCGTTAGAAATTAGCCTCCGAACGATGGACGTTAGTGGGTCCGTCGCGTGATTGATCCGCTCCTGGCGCATGCGCGATAGAGAACAACGCGACTCTGTTAGAGCACGGACTATTCGAATGATTTGATGCTCGAATATTTGATAGGTACAACCGTACCCCGAACTTTGGAACTAATTGGTTCCACGATAGCTGACTTCAATCGAGACAAACATAATGCACGCGTGTATATACAGGTGTACATGTTAACATCGTAATAGATTTAGACATAGGTTTTATTATTGTAAGATGAAGCACGTGGACGACTAGCTTCTAGAAACGACGTACAGCAACTGACGAGAAAGTGATCGCGAAATCCAAGAAACCGTTGGAGGGGGATCGAGTTCTGACCGATAACAATACGTCTCTGTTGTATTTCGTAACTGTCGGGAAAGTAAAATAAAGTAGGACCGAGCGAAGACGCGAAAACGTTGCGCAGAAACCGTGCGCGCGAGTGGCGATCGGTGTCGTAAGCAGACAAATTCAAACAATCGCCCCCGATAAGATCGTTGGCAGGCGCGTTCGAGACGGCCCTGCTCGAAGCGCAACGCGACGTAACACGATGCAACGCGTCGCGAGATTTCGGGCTCGATCGTCCGTCACCGTGGCGTCTCGGCCGCGGTCGGCCACGCTCGGCCTCAGCTGTGTGGAGTCGCGTATCGTTCTCTCGTTGGCTGCTCACCCGGTAGCACAAACACAACACACGTAGGTTCAGGCGGCGGCGCTCTCTCGAGTAGCCTGCAAGAGGATGCAGCGACCCCGAATAATAGACCGCTTTCGAATGACGCGGAAGACCGATGATCGACCGGGGGTTAGAGCAGATCGCGGTTGCCACGGCAACTCCCGTCCTCGATGGACCACTTCCGGTTTCGACGCCCCTTGTCGTCGTGGCCCGTGCCACACGAGGCCTCCGTGTCCGCCTCTCACCACACCGACTTCCCTCGACAGACAGCCTCGACAGCTTCGAATGCACTCCAGACCTGGGTCGTGGAAGGACGATCGGTCGTTCGCGGACCGCGTGAAAGGATATCCGGGAAAACTGAACGGGGAGAAACCTGCCTCCCGCTACTCGATCGCCGAGAGTTCGTTTCTGAATAATTTGAGCATTATGCTCGACTATTACAACGACAGGCCTGTTCGAATCTCACTTTTTACCACTACAAAGACTCGAAAGTCCACCGCTGACGTTGGTAGACAAATTCACGTTACTGAAACACAAAAGGGGTTATGACTTGGAAACAAGGTCACACAAGGGTAGACGTTTGCATCAACAGTTTTCCATTGATTTTGTACCCTTTATTGACCCTCGTGGCTTCCACGTGTTACGATGTACTCCCTGTATCTCGTTCGTGGACGATTAAGAACTCTTGGGCGCAGGTGTTGACTTAGGACAAGGATTCGAAGTTTTTGGGAAAAGGATCCTTCTGGCTGAGTCAATAGATCGATGGAATTATGAATGGAGTGCGATATATTTGTTGTGGTAATATTGGCAATAGAGATGATGATGGCGAGGGTATTGATCGTGGTTGGTATCAATGAGGTCCCTGCATATTCTGACGCCGGGAGACTGCTGTCAGGAGTTGGGACAAAGGTTTCAGACTTAGAGAAGGGATCGGTGGATGTATGTTTGTTATAATAATATTGCCAATAGAGGATGGCGATGGTTTTATCGCGATGAATTCTCAAAACGGATCATCGTACATCCACCGTGAGTTCATCTTTTAGAAATCAAAATAATATGGTGGATGTTCGTGTTATAAATGTTATACGCGATGTAGTAAAATAATATAAGTGATATCACAGAAATAACCACGTATATTATGACAAAAAACACCTAACCCAGATCCTCCTGCGTTCGAGCTTTATGTCCGTCATTCAGGACTCCGAGATAAGAATGCGGGGGATTACCGAGTTCAATCTGTATCGCAAGATAAATATAGCTACGTGCCATGAATGATATCAGTTTTTCTAGCTAACACATTATCGCGAGCGTAACCAGGAAAATTAGTCACACGTATTCAAACTAAATCCACTTACGCTCCGGGGAAACAAGAGCCACACCGGCGGTATCCAAATAGTCTAATCTAGCGTAGAATAAAGGACCCATTTACGGTTTAGGTCGCCCTAAACTGTTTCGCTCAAAGTACCGAATAAACGTTATAAAGTTGTACAAGCAGACGATAGGTTCAAAAATCCTGTAGTCGTTAAAATCACCGACGATCGATGTGGTATAATAATACGAAGGGATGTATAGGTTATCTACAATTTTTCTGTATTAAAAAACTTTCGGTTCGTGGCCCCTTGGATTGTATGACATCTCCCTAGGGGTCGCGCTCCCTGCTTCGGGTAACGCTGTTACGGAGGGTTAGGGGACGAAAGGCGAGGGGATTAGACGGTGTGTAAGGCACGTTGTAAAATAATTATATCGAGATGATTAAAATTGATTTAAAAAAAAAAAAAAAATTGTTCGTGTTTCGTTACCGACGAGGAAGAATTCCCGAAGCGGATCCTCGCGTATTCGAGCGCCGCGGTTAGGATCGTTCCGCGGGGGTATTTGTTTGCACAGCGCGTGGACGAGCCTGGCATAACAAAATAGCCGCGTGCATACGGCCAGCGAGAGATCGCGAGGTTACCTGTTCGCACGCCAACGATAATGCAGTCGAGCACTCCGGTCTCGTGTCAACGATCGGCGAACGGCCACGAATCTCGACGTGTGCACGTCCGTCTAAATGTACCTACCTGAGAACCTTACGCCACCCAGCTGCCCTCTCCCTGCATTCCCGCGCAAGCAGAGACACGGCCAGATTGTGCGATCTCTAGCGGACCTCGCGTATTCGTTTTACTCCTGACTGCGATCCAGGTCGAGAGCCGGTCGCTGGAAATTATAAAATTGCGTCATTCCCAGGATTAAAGTAATCCTGGACGCGTAATCCGAGACCACGCACGGTATTCCAAAACGACGATGTAGACGAGAAAAAGTCCAATTTTCAACCATCTCCAATCGTTTTACTTTTGTAAATCCTCGAGGATCTTCGTTTGAAACATCATTTACCCCTAGAAATTTTTACTGAGAAACTCGGCAGAAATAATGATATTACAATGATTTCATTTTGTGCTTACCTTTTCGATAATAAAAAAGAACAATATGCTGAAAATGCAGCTTCTGATTCGCCATATTTAACGGGGCAGAAAAGAAATACAGTTGCACAGAATCGAAAAAAATTTTTTACAAATAAGCTTTGAAGCGTCAGCTGTGAAAATATACAATGAGAATACGGTTTAGAATAAAGTTGGCTGGTTAAAAATACAATTAGCGTCTCTGAAACGGAACTACTTTCCGAACAACCTAATATATATTCAGTTTGTGCATCGTTCGATGTCCTAACCATTTTAGAGACGTACAGCTTCTTCCAGATGCGTCGAACAATTTGTGTTGATCGCTCGTTTCCCAGATTTCGATCCGTCGGATTTTTATTTTGGGAACCGCTTAAAAACATTTGTTTATTCGACGCCCATTCCAAGTGTCGAAATACTTCGGTAACATGCACGAGAAAGCTGCCAACGAATCCGACAAATACTTGGAATATTTGAAAGATTGAGAAACTATGACACGAGGTCTGCAGGCATGTATTTGGGCCATTTCGACCACCTTCTGTGAAGGTAAGCGACTGCACGTTACCGGGAGTACGAAAATGGCTACGACTCGACGACAAGGTCAAATAGGGCATATATTTATTGTGTATAAATTGTTTTTCTGCCGTGTAAAATTTTTGGGAGGTCGCAGAATTTTTGACTCAAATTATTTAGGTTTCCGTTCAATTTTTTGCAACTTCAATAAATTCGTATCTTGAATAACAAGAACAACCGGTAGCTTCTTTTCCCGCATTCTTTGTTATTTGCCACGATGCATTTCGCAAGTTTGACTTTTGTAATTCACGATACGAAACAGTATTAGTCCAAGAAGATGTCTGTACGTGTAAGTGTGCGAGTCAAAGCCTGAACGCGTTCGAGTGGAAGAGAAAGAAAGGGAATTACATAAAGACGATCGGATAGCGATCACGAGGAAAGTCCGAGCACGTCAGAAGTTAATTGTAATTTCGTTACTGACAATAAATTTTATATTTTTAAAAGTTAAACTTTCGCTCCATAGTAACGAATTCGATAAAATGTACATCGGTTACAACATAACACAAATTATTATCGTTAGATTAGTATTTATTGGACCATGAAAAGCAGCTTAACAAATTACTATGCATAGTTCGATAAATACCAATCACGATATTTGTTAATCTTGAATACGCGCGATTTAAATACCGAGTCGCGTATAACGGAACGAGCAACGAAATATCTTTGGTAATTTTCGCTTTATTGCGATTAAAGGTTCGCTCTTATTGGAAAATCCCTGTACTCGCGAGCAAAGGTGTAGAGCGTAAAAACGTTGATACGAGGAACACGGTGCACCGATCCTGCAGAAGGTAGAAAGCAGATCCTGCAAAATCATCCGTGGCTCGTGTGCACCTCTAATGAAGATGTGGTAGGTGTATGAATAAGCGGATACTGGGTACGCGTACGGTCGCCTCGGTCGCCTCTGAAAATCGCGTGCAATGTCGGAGGACGGCAGGTGGACGGTGAAGGGAAAATAATGTTACGCCGGGTGATATCGCGGCTGCGAAATTCCTTTTGCTTTCTCTCCCGCCGTGGAGAACTTTTAACTTCGCGGTGGGTGTAGCCGGCTCGTTTGTATGGTCGCGCATTATTCCGCGACGTGACGGTTCGATGCCGGAACCCTGATTTCTCGCGCGGACAGAAGCTACTACGATCGCCAGACCACTCTGCCTCGAAATCCATCCTCTTTTTCTATGGCCAGAAATTGGATTCCATTTTGCATATGGAGCCAGGATTACTCCTTTCTCCGATAAAAGACTTTATTAAAAGATTATTTCGTTTGTGGGATGCTGAGCAACGTGGATATGCGATTCTAAATAGCGAAGAAATTATTTTTGCTTCGAATATTGGACAGTAATTATGGGAAACGAGCTTCGTGTAATTGTACAGCCATCGAGAGGATGACTACAGGAGATCACGAAGTCGAATACAATTTAGACCACCGAGTGCTTTTCTGGAAATAACACAGGCGAGGTATACGAGTAGACCTTACGTCCAATGTATTTTGTCGGTCCATTTTACTGGGGCTCTAGAGCTCCATTAATACGCATTGTTTGAATTTTGGATCATTAAAATCCTTCAATCAGTCCAGAAGTTATAATTGTTTAAACATACGCGTGACATTTCAGTAGAATATTCATGCTGGTCAGACATTATATTTTAGGAATTTTTTTCTCGAAACTGGTTAGGATTTCGGGGGTATATCTATTTATCAAAAATGTTTGTAATTGACCCTTGCAAACGAAAATAATTTTTCCAGAACGATTTGAAATTTTTTTTTTTTCGCCGAAAAATTTAGGCGCACCCCCTGTCGATTTTTCTTAAAAATTCGTTTTTCATTTTTAATAATTTTGTTTGACGTCCTACAGAAAAATTGTCTAATACTTTTTTGTAGGCACCCATGAGCTCTACTTCAGAAAAAAGTTTCATTGAAATATATTCACAATTGTAGGAGTTATGGCTGTTTGAAAATTTGACCATATTCATGGGGTTTTTCTCATTTTGCGGGGTCAAGGATCAACTTTTCGGATATTTTTGCGACTTGTACATATTCTCCATCAAAATACGCGTAGTTTGCTTTTTTGAACATTAAAATCGTCCAATCCGTTCAGAAGTTATGACGTTTTAAAGATTCGCATGAAGTTTCAGGGAAACATTTCTGGTCTCAGATTTGATTATCGGTAAACAATTTTTTTCTTGAAACTGCGTAAGATTTCGGGGGTATGTATAATGACCAAAAATGATCATAATTACCCCCTGTAACTAAATATAATTTTTTTAGTATGATTTGAAATTTTTTAATTTTGTCGAAAAATTTCTCCACCTACTTGAATTTTTTTCTCGAAACTGGGTAGGATTTCGGGGGTATATCTATTCACCAAAAATTATTATAATTGACCTCCGCAATCGAAAATAATTTTTGCAGAACGTTTTGAAATCTTTTAATTTAATTTTTTAATAACTTTCCAGCAAAGCCTCAATGAAGAAATTTATATTTTTGATTTTCGTCTTATTTTGGCTTCTAGAATTTCCCATTAATTCCCTGTATATCCTAATTGTATTGCGCATCTATATGCGTTGCTAATAATCCTGTGGAGGGTTACAAAGCATTCAATAAAAAAAAAAAAGTGTTTCAAAGGAAGATCTTCGAGGATTATTGAACTTTTTCGCGTCTTAATCGCCATTTTGGAGCACCGTGTGGCGCGGGGGACATCGTGCGCGTGCACACGTCTAAATATCGCGCGCGCAGCGGTTAGCACAGAGGCGTGCGTACTCGCGAGAGAAGCGAATTCCCACCGTGGCGCGGCGCTGTGGCTTACAAGTTCCTGATGGTGTTCTATAATATAGGCAGAGTTGCCGTTGGTCCGAAGTCCTGCACGGGTTGTCCGGCGAGTCCGTGGTCAGGACTCCCACCAGGCCGACCTAGCCTTCTTACGTGCCCACCTACTCTATCGAGCAATCCAAATGCATTCTTTCTTCTCTTCTTTCCTTGCCTCCGGACTCTCTTCTTTGCTCGTCGCCCTCCTCTTTTCTTCCCACAGGTTCTGTTGGCGCGCGCGCGAGCACCGCTCCGGCCGCCTCGATCTGTTTCTCTCTTTACAGCCGCGGTTCTTTCTTCCTTTTCCACCCGTGACCGTCGTCCTCCTCGTGCTTATCTTCGCGTCGAGGCTCGAGGAGACCCGTGGTCCCGGGACCGAGAGCCAGGGAAACGCGTAAAGCGGAGGAGCCCGAGACGCGATCGAGGGAACGAGATATTTCTGATTGGCGTTAGGAAGTTACCGTTTGTTTCGCGGGATTTGACGGGGTTCAAGGTTCGTCGAGGAATCTTGAAATCGCCGCTCCGTGGCTCGCTCGACGGCGCTCCGTCGCTTCGTCTCCTTATAGAGAGAGTAAACCGTGGCTGCGTTACAATATTAAGTAGAGCTCGACTGAGTTTAGTAGGTCTGGCCAGCCGCGGTTGATAGTTCCTGCCTCCTGGTATCGATCAGTCATAGTCACAGAGTTATGTATGGAAGTGGCTATGCGTTCTATGCGCCTCGCTCGAAGCTAGTGGCGTTGGTCACCCTTGACCGACGCTACAGCGAACGCGGCGAGCCGGAGTTTAAATATTAATTGTGGCTGATTTCTCTCGTACCCTTACCACAATTTCTACTTTGCTCGGATAAGGTCTTCGTTCTTTTCGAACAGAATGGTTCCCAGCTTTCAGTTACTTAATTCCTCTTGTCAAGGGTGACAAATCGTCGATGTAAACATCGAAAAAAGAGTATCTATCGTCTATAAGAGATGGGTGCAACGAGCCCATGGGGTTATTCAACAGACGTCGAAGGAGCTGCGTTACGAAAAATGTCCAGCACGGCGGAGACTCTCCCGCGGGTACATATGTAACAGTGTACTCTTTCCACATGTGCGAGCGACCACGAACAAGCTCCGTTCATGCACCTATCCTCCGCGGTACGGATCCGAAAAGTAGGGCCTCTCCGTTCTCGTTCGCTCCTACCCGTGCAACGTCCGCTCGTTTCCCTCTTTCCCGGGCGTCCCTTTCCCTTCGACGGGTCGATCCCACCTCCGGGCACTCTCTGTTCGTCCTAAGGCTGCCCTTCCTCCCACTCGTCCCGTCCAGGCGACCGACGACTCCGCGTTAGACCTTACATGCTTGGCATGCCTGCAAAGAAGCGCGTAAGTCCACCGACGCGCGGCAATGCCAAGCACGGAGAAATCTGTCCGAAAACCTGTCGCGACCGCGACCCCGGTGAACAGGTCCTCCGGAAACTTGTCAGATGCCTGTTGGCGGATGAAGAGGTCCCGGCGAATGGTACTCGTCTTGATTGGAATATTCATACGGCTAAGAGGATTCCGAGAGGATTGTTGGACGAACGGGTCACGGTAATGATTCGTAAAAGGAACGACGTGATTCGTTAGTTGAACGTTTCTAACTGTGTTCAAACTGAAGAGATCTCCAGTGAAGCCTGAGAGATGACGTTTAAAAATTTCGCCTCCGGAAGCAATGATCATTTTAAGAATCATTACCGTAAATTAACACTTTCTCGTATGCTTCTACGTGTGTCTTTTGTGGAGGATGTTAAGCAATACAGTAATGATTCTTAAAATTAACTCGAATACAGACACATTGATGCGTGAGAGACTATATTTAAAAATTTCGTCTCGGGACGATGTTCATTTTAAGAATCATTACCCGTAAATTAACATTTTCTTCTACGCTTCTATGTGTGTCCACGCAAAAGGAGGATGTTAAGCAACGATCAGGCTTGAAATTTTCTGCAAGAATGTTCGATATCGTTGCCCGGAACGGTCGTGCAACAAGTTAACAATTTCGTGGGCCGACCACCCACATCGAAATTTCTTGCTCATTACCGCCCAATTCCCCGAGCGTTTCGCGAACAGTTGTCACACCGGCAATTTTCGAAGGAAAACGAAGTTTCACTGGCGCTGTTTAGCAGGGGAATTAAATCGACGTCGATTATGTGGGTAGGCAGTGGGTTTGGTCCGACTACTTATGGGGCAATCTACTACGAGTAGTCGGACGAGGACTTTTTTGCTCGCGGGTTAGGAATAAATTAATATCGATGATGCGGGAAGACCGGACTCGCTTGGCCTAATTTCGCGGCGTTTACTTTGCTCTGATCACTCGTAGGGGCGAGCTACGGACCCGTGGCGGATTACGGGAAACATCGAAAATATTTGCCCTCGACGAATCGAAGTCATTTATTAAAAGACGTCGGACGCTGTTCGTATAATTGGGGAATGTTTTTCGAAAATAGAGACTCGTAGTTTATTAATGACAACTCCAGAATAGATACGCGACTCGTGTCGTTTCTATTATTAAGTTTTACCAAAATTTTTATTAACACAAGTCTGAGTACTCTAGTACATCGATTGCTTTGCAAACACGAACCAAGACTGTTGTCGAGCGCACCTCCGTCATCTAATTGCCCGCTGCCAAATTCGGATCCAGCGTAAACGCACCGACGTAGGCGCATAAATCATACGACAGTCGTCCTGAAAAACGCCTTACCTCGTAATCTACTTGCAGGCCAATTATTTCAACCTCCGCTGAGCAGGCCGAGGCGGTGATTCACGTCCACGGAATGCGTCTAAGCTAGAACACCCCAAAAGAAAGAAGCCTCGCCTCTCGATACCACGAAACGCTTGTTTGTACATCGGTCGTTGATGTAGATTTATCGCGCGTGCGCGGTACAAGCGTTGCGTTCTGAGATTAGATACGATCGCCGGACGATCCGGCAGGCCGATCACCGTTTTACGGTTGCATTCGCGAATCATCCGACTGTTGCAACAAATAGCGGAATAAATCTTACAAAGTTGTAGACAATAAAATAACTACAAATAGACTCAATAAAAGGAAACGATTCGAAAACGCAAAAGTGGATAGTATGCGTTTCTGTAGCCTTATTTAGGGATCGTCTCATGGTCGAACGTTACAGATATTGCTCTGTCCTTGCGCTGCGTTGATTTTTTTATTTTTGATAAAGCAAACGCGTTCCGTCCTTGCGTTCAATGGTAAAACGCGTTCGAGGAGAGTCTTTAATTACCCTATGTCGCGGCGAAAGTCTTCTTAAACTCGTAATCGATTGACTTCTTCCTTCCCGATTTCGGGCTGCGTCGTTCTCCTTTGTTCCCTTCCGATTCAGTGACGCGAACACCCCGATAAGACGCGAGGGTGAAGGCGTATTAATGCGGATCGTGGTTCAACCCTCCCACAGCGACGCCATCTTGGTCTGCGAACGGATAAATATTCAATAAATTTCACCTCTCCTCGCCTTGGACTGAATTAACATCTTCAATAATATTCGGTAAGTGTATTTCGATTAAAAACCAAAAAATTGTTATAAATTTGCGGTTGGAAAACTTTTCGATCACTGACAGATGGCAATGTCTAACCAAGGAAAATATATAATCGATCGAATAAACGTTTATTCTTGAAAGGAAACAAATTGTTCGTCTAATAAATTGCAAAAATTTCCCGATGGATCCAATAATTAATTTAAATACGATTAAGATTTCAGACAAGTTAAAATATTTATGCAAGCGACCGTTCGTCGATGGTTATTTAAAACACGCAGTATTACATAAAATCTAGCGATCGATCGCGTGACAGTAAATGGCGCGACCAGTGGCGAGTTAAAATCGTCGAAACGTTTTTACTTTCCTGATACGAGCACGATAATATTCTGCAATACTGGGTGTTTCTTTACTGTTGAACTTCGCCTGCTCGTTTTACCAATTTTGCTAATAAAAAATACAAAATAAGACTAGAATAAGGATTCTAAGATGCTTGTAAATACAAATAGGAACACATAATTACTCGAGTAGTGCTCTCTAATCTTGCGACAGGATATACAGGTTGATTCTAAAAACTTGGACACGAAAATACGAAGCACAGATTGCAGGAAAAAGTTGAGTCTCTCGATGAGAACTATTGTTTCTCAATGTAATATTGTTGGTACAACCGTACAAGTGCAATATGCAAGGCGTTTCAGATAGCTTCAGGGTACACAGTGACTTTTGAAATCAATTCAAGGTACATAGAGTATGCACCTGCACGAAGAGACCAGACGTAGACGAAAAGCTAACAAGTATGGTGGAATTGACCCCCCCACCCTTCATGGCCTTCAACGACCAATACAATTTGCGTCCACTCTAATCGACGTCACGTGTGTGCGTTCCATGCAGACGCAATATGGCGCACGGTGGAAGTCAAACCTGAAACCTCACTCCTAAATATCAAGGCAGAATGCACTTCGACCTTATTTACATACAGAACATTGACCTTCGACAGCCAATCGAGTTTGATCCAACACCTGATTCACGATTATCACATGAACGGTTACTGGTATAGTTAGATCTAGTATACAAATACAAACAAGACCTATTCTTCGATAACAAGTGCTTTTAGAAGAACGAAAATGAGTAAAAACTGTCTTCCTGGAGTTTGTCACGCTTTCAACCGCCACATTTATTATATTTTAACGATGGATTCCATAAGTACCTCCATGTTTCAGGGACTTGGACTTACAAGGAGAGGTCTGACGCTCACTTTTTAATGAGGTTTTGCTCAACGATAGATATTAAGCTATTGAATCGAATGGTACTAGGTATTGGGTGTAGACGACTTATAGTTTTCGAGATATTTAACATTACGTACAGAAATAGAACTATGTTCACCGGTAGCCAGCGTGGCGTGGTTGATAAGGTGTCTGGCTACAAGTGCAAACTTCTTTTGCCGCGTCAGGCCTCGTGGACCTCTCCTTGTTAGTTCGAGTTAGGTCTGGGGCCATGACCTGGCCTTGGAGGTGGTGCATCGTGGCAAAACGGTTCAAGAACACCCTGTATGCGGCCGACCAACGCTTCCTTCGGTTTAATAACCATCAAAGTCGCGCGTTTACCAGTCGATGGAATGCAAAGAACCCTGGTGGTTGCGTTCGCAGGTTGGGACGCCGTCAGGTTGGCACGTCACCGGGCTCGCTCCACTCGATGGACGTAATATACGCCGCAGTTCGCTTTCGCGGCGATAAATATTACAATATAATATTCGTGACCGTGTGGAGGATTCTCCGCGAGCCTGCAGGACGAACGGAAAGCCGTATGACGGAGCGTGCGTTACCAGGGATCGTATTACCCGAGACAGCGAATGGCACTGTACGTCGAACGACGTCGAAGAAACATCCTGCTTTTACGATTCTACAAATAGTACGACGTTCGAAGCTCGTTCTTCCGATCGGGAATTAAACTTGTCGGCGAGCAACGCGCCGCAGGTGAGGACCCATTCATATTTTGAATCCTGAGAATTCTGCACGGTGTAGCATCGAAGCTAAAAAAGATAAACTTCATAAAATTTGACTTCGTATGCGCCAAGTTATAGTTCAACGCATGGACCATCGAAATATTTTTAATATGCGTAACCTGGAGAACTATTAACTATTTTTCAGTGTATCGATAAGTAGGCGTATTTAAATTTTGTAAATTTGTTTTAAATTTATTTAAAATGAGTTGAGGAATGTAGGTGGTCAGGTCGTTAGAAGGTGTTATCTTCTTGTAACGCGTTCGATGAAAATCGCGTGGGTCGGGGGAATATACGTGTAAAACCAGTGACGTAGTTCTATTCGATCGGACAGATTTCATCGTAACTCGTAACCCGTTGAAAGTCCAATATTGTATGAATATGAGGTAATGGGTGTGGGAACGATGAGAAAATTGATAAATCACGTTGGAGTCTGTGAAAGAGCTGTACGCGTTTTACATAATATCTTTCTTTTATTGTTCGTTGGATACGATAGATGACCGAACAATGAACCAGATAGTATTTCCGCTATCATTTTTCCTGCACTGTTTTATGTAATAATAGTACACAATTACGAGGAAAGTGCTCTCTGTTCATTGAATCTCTGTCATTTGCCGCTACAAGTTACGAAGAATTATGCGTTTAAACATTCGAAACGCGTGGCGTGCACAGATTCGTGGATTCATCGATCAAGTTTCGAAGCGTTTATTCAAACCTCTGTAACTTTATTACTTTTATGAATCGAAGTAAATGGCTTTGCACATATATTTTCCGAGGACTTTTACATGAAAGTACTTCCTTAAGACCTACGGGTGGGCCCAGTTGGGTGAAATGGTTTCTACTCCCAAAGTAAATGGGCAATGATGGAGTCGTAAACATGCCTAGTCCATAGGTAATAAACATAACACTGCACAGTAAGTCTACCGCAATGAAACAAAAAAGGAGCAAATAATTTCTGGGGACCCGAGTGACCGAGGTCCGCAGCTGCACTTTATCGCGGAACAAAAATGGCTGCAACTTGGGAACAAGGTCAAGCGTTTAAGGGGCACGCGTTTACAACTTTTATCATTGTTTTTACGTTCCCCTAATCCAAAGCGGCTCCCACATGTTACGATACACCCTGTATAATCGACGCCGAAGATGCTCCGGTACTCACCCTCGGCTCCGCTGCGTTTGGTCGCAGGTCGTCCCGGCGTCAGGCTTTTTACGTCAGCCTCCTCCCCTCCCCTGGCTCTAAGAGAGCCACCTACACGGCTCCCACACTCGGCTATTTCGCATATACGTGCACGTGGTCCGTGTTCCGTGGAAGAACCGCAGGGAAACCACTACCTAACGGACCGAGCAGTCCGTTCTTGTCGACGTACCACTACTCGGAACGAGCCTGGCGCACACGTACAGTGAACTCAACCGATCGAGTGCACGGAGAACGCAACCGGGAGAACGCTTCCCCCACTGTCGCGTCAGAACGTTCAACACTCGAAGGTCGAAAGTTCGACCGGTGTCGTTTTCTATCAGCGAACAAACTCGAGCGGCGATATTTTTATTGCCGCGCGGCCTGCAAGTGGGCTGAGGTATACAGCGATCGACGGTTTAACGCTCGTATCATTAACGACTATCATGGCGATCGTCAACGACCGGCACTCGAAACCAGGCCTGAGCACGTTTCGTTTGAAATAAGATAACTAGTCATTTTACGAAACTTTCTTTGTAAGAAATGTATATTAGTGTATATGTCTTAATCGAGGAACGTTCACACGAGAAGGAAACGTTATCGTTGGTGCTTATGATGAGCGAATATTTAGATTTAGGCCGACAGGCGTTTGAGGGTCCTACATGTCGGTGACTCTTTTGATTATGATACGTAGATGGGAGTCGAGAGGATTCTTTTACGTACTTTGTGTCAAATAGTTTATCGCAATATTAAATAATATAGTTTATATCGTCGAGTTTAAAGTGTCCGAATCATTGAGTCCGACCTTACATCTTATTCTACTAACAACTTGGATATTCTTTCTAACGATATTCTGTCGTAATAAAGGGAGTTCCGTAACAGGTTTTTGTTAAAATTGACGAGGGGTTAAACGCGTAAAAGTGTATAAAACCAAGTTTATTACCGAGGCGTCTCGAAAGATAATTCGTCTTTCCCGCTAAACGGATTAAAATCTGCATCCTGTGTGATGGTTACCGCGCACACGCGTAGCGCAGCACGTGACCAGGCACTCGAACCGAGTGCGAGTGGGGTGGGTTTCCCCTGCCGCGTTCCAAGCAGCTCGCGAATCGTTTGAGCGCGATGTACAGTACCAGAGGGTACGCGAAGGAGGAGACGCGGAGCAGGTGAGAAAGAAAGACAGGTACATAAACACGAAGAGCCTGGAATACGCTCGGGAGAAGAGCGATATAGGTGGAGGCTACGTATCCGTGAGTACGTGTTCTTTGCGCGAGACGTCTATCCGTTCCGCGGGAATTCAATGTGTGAGTGGATAAGGGGGCGGACCAAGGGGAGGAACGAGGGGACGGGGGTAGAGAGGCATAGGTGAATCTTGACATTTATATGTATGTGACCTGTCTCGCGGTGGCATTCGTCTACTACGCATTATAACGTCCGTGTAGGTGCGCGCACGTATTATTGCGGAGATCTCGGTGTGTTTTATGCTCGCGGCTTCTAGATGGAACGCGTATACCGCACAGAGGGGACTCTCCAAGTATGCCTGTGTACGGTGGAACAGTCCTCTGTATTGTATGGGAAAATTGCCGTAGGCAGATTCGCGGATGCCTGTTTATTTTCCGTGCGTCGTATGATGATTTTTATGGTTCTCTCGGCGCGTGCGAGAGAGAATCTACGAAACCATTTTGCATAAATAAATTCATAAAAGTACAGTAAGTCTACTTTGGCCAACCTACGCCCGGGGAGACTTTGCTCTTTTGCTGTGATGACGATTCAACCCCTCGATTAATAGTTTCGGGGGTTGAAAACTGTTCTTTCGAATTTTATCATTGAAATTTATCGTTTAGTGGTAAATATTTTTATCCAAGTTCTGTTTCTGTTTTGTTCTCGACCGAGGTTGACCAATATTGATTATTAGCTGAGGATCAATACCGGGTAGAACCACCTAGTATTAGTGTCCTAGAAAATATTGTGTAATTTTAGTCTCCTTGTTTCTTGTTATTTTTAAACCGACTATCGAAATAGAGTATATGTATTTATATACGTTAAATTCTTTTTGAGCCGATTAATTCAATGGCAGCTTCGTATATTTTTAGAACGAGTTGCCGAACGAAGTTTCGATGCTTTTACACAATTATTGGAAACACCTCTGTAATCTAACTAATAGATAGTACGATTCCATGACGAAGAACCATGTAATAAATGATCGACCATGTAATTCTCTAGTCCAAAACAAAGTGAGTTTTAGTTTTGGGAACTCACTTTTCGGAGATGTGGCTTTATTTTCAGGTTATTCTTGGTTGAAGCACGCTGCGCGCCGGGCTTCGAATCCGTGTAGGCAGATACGTGCGCCCCGTCGATTCGTCGTTTTCCCACAGACGCGATGGTGTCCGGGTAGGAGCGCAAAGGACAGATTCGATGACAACCACGGTGGCAGGATAAAGCAAAGAGGAGGAGGAGAGATACTTGCGCGTTTATACACCATCAGAGTATGAAACACGCGTACGCACGCACCGATAATGCCGCGCGCGCGTTACACTTTATTGCGTTCAATTTAAAAATAGAATTCTAGATAGAAAGAAATGGCGCCAAGCGCGCGCCAAGATTTCGCTCGAACGACGTCCGTTCTACGTGGCGTACAACTTACGACTTAATAAAAATGTTGATATACTGACGTAATGCTTCGACTTCGTTACATAATTAATCCAGTGCAGTTGGCCCTGGTATTTCGTTCAAGCTAGGTTCTTGGAAACATGCGAAACAAGGAAAAAGTTGCTTTCTTATCGGTGATGTATGGGGGGCATCTAGTTAGAAAATACCACCTTGATATCTGTTTTAAATAATAGTAGAAAATATTGTTGTAGAACGATGATATTGTGACTGCGACAATGAATCACGTATACGTGTCAGCGGCCGATAACGGCCGGGCTAGCATTGTCGCGTACGCATGACAACGGCCGTCGAAGCGTAAAATAGATGCCTATAGAAACTTAAGTTTAAACAAAAATCGACTTAAATCGATCTCGTAACGAACGACCCATATAAACGTAGAATCTTGGCTCTTTTCGTCCGAAAGGTTATCAACCCTGGATATATAGACAGAATCGTAAATCGGTCGCCTCGATATTTGAACTGGTTCTGATCGACCTGGACAGTATCCAAATAAATTATTTGAAATAACAAATGGTTACTCTAATATTTTCTCAAACACTCGGCCGCTTCGACCATATTATACGCGTAAAAGTACAAGTTCGGAACAGTATATTCTTCGAATTTCGTGCTCACCTCAGAATATTAATGTTTCTGTTCCCAGAGTGAGAAATTACAAGTTCGTTTACGCGCACCGTTTCACGTAAGCGATAGCGCGGTGTTCGTAAGGTATTTTTGCTCTGTAAAAGCATTGGTAATTAACAGACGCGAGATGGCGGCGTGAAATTGTCGGGGGAAACCCCGATGACGATCAGCGCCACCAACGAAAGAAGCGCGCGTAATTTGAATCGGCGTCGGTGGATCGGTGGTCCAGCGTATTATTACCATCTGTAAGTCCGTTGGCGAGTCATCGAAAGGTCGGTGATTTATGTGGTTGGCCGTGGTGGTCGTCGCGGACTACGCCTCGTGTGCCACGGCTCCGTTTTGCCTGTGCACGCGCGTATGAAAGCGCGTACACGCGGCTGCCCGGTCGCCCCGGACGAGGAAGAGGGAACCCAGGGGACGAGTGCAACGAGAGAGAAGAGAGCAGTTCTCCGGAGTCCGGACGATCGGGATGCTAATTCGTTTTGCTCGCTTCCTCGGCTTCTTCGTCCTTTTCTGCGAATGCAGATCGTCGGCGGACGACCTCGTGGAATGCGTTCCTCGTCTCGTCGAAGCGAGCGCGCCGATGCAGCTTAGGCCCGAAGGGACTCGCCGTTCGCAGGATCATGAGCCTTTCGTTCGATCGTTCGCGATTCGAAACGACGATCCGCTTCCGGCTCGAACATCTACCGCACGGTCTACGAGAATACGGTGGAACATCAAATTACTATGATGATTTCAAAATTATCACTTACTCGGCTCCTCCACGCGGATGGAATTTAAGATACGCTTGCCACGAAACCCTTTTTCTCGAGCAATTGTTTCGTGTTTCGCGATACACGACGAGAATTTCCTGACTCCTGCGCGTTCTTTGAAACGCGTAACGTTTGTTTTCAACCTATGGCGATTAATTTAATTCGATCCTCCTCAAGTTCGTGTTACTGCATAGACTGAGATATTAGCAGAAGTTAAATATTCATGTATGTAGTTTCTTTAGACAGGCATTTGACGCGCTTTGACGTCATTCGTAGCAAACGATACGTCATTCAACGTCGTGTGTCGAGAAGTCGAGCAAATTGGAAATTTAAAGACCACAAGTTATCGATCTTTTATAGGAAGATACGTTTTCCTATATTTGTTAACCCTTAAGTGGATTATTGGGACCCCTCCGCAAATTTAAACTAATAATTATTTAATATACGTCAATGTAATTTGAAAATTTATGTAATCCTTCATTAATTCCTTATTTTTTAAATGCTTTAAAGAAAAGTTGATTTCAGTTGCGATTGAGAGTCCACTTAAGGGTTAAGGAACCCTCAAAGAATATTGACAATGCCACTGAGACTGAGAAAATGTTTCAGGTAAATATTATTACGAATAAGTGTTATTCGGAATTCCACAAATTCTCACGGCGTCCCATTGAAAAAATTGATGGTTCCTACAACCCCCCTAGAGCTTAATAGTCGTGTACATGATGATACTGATGCTGCACAGTAAATAGTTCGCGACTCTTTGCAGCGTTCTAAGATCAAGACGATTGTTCTAGTTGAGAGAGTACCGAACGTTTCTTGGACGTTTCGATAAATTAATCGTATCAGCGACCGACGATGGAAAGTGTCAGTTCATGAGACTCATCGTGGTGCAGATATTTCTCTTTATAGGACATCGATCTCTCATCTGGGCGTCGATTTCTCTTTTTTTCCCCGCACAGTTAGAGAGCATTTCCCCTTTCGCTCTACGCTTGTCCGCGGTCATCGAGTATCGCGGCGATGTCTATGAACGCTCGACGAGGATAACAATACGCCGGTGTCGTAGCTAAAACTCTCGGTGCCCGCGACGAAAGCCCCCTTTGCTTTTCACATCGAACGAACGACAATGTTCACGTAAGATAAAAGATCCAATTGCTATCGCCCGAGAACGATCGGCTTCGATCGATGCACCGATGAAAACTGAATTATCAATGCAAAAGTCCTTCGAATGTTTTAAATTCGTTTCACCTAAAAGATGAATGAAAGTACGAGACCAGTTCGATCGTTATAAAGGATTCCTGACCGTCTTCGACCATTGGATTTTGAACGTTTTAAAATGGAAGCAATAGTAAATAGCCCGAAGCTACGCAATAAATCATATACGATCGAGGAACGCTTGACACACGTTTAAACACAAACAGCGAAAAAAGAATTCTATTAATAAGCGTGTCAAGCGTTTCTCGATTACAAAAGATTTATCGCTCTTCTGCGAACAATTATTTGCTATTACTTGCATTTTACAAGATCAAGATCCAATGGTCATAGTATCAAGCCAGAGTCGAGCGTACGGATACAACGAATACAAATTTTCGATTCGTAAACTAATTTTCGTTTGCGTTTCGTTCGTGAATTAGAACGTGTTAATTGGATTTTTTAAACCGATGTCTGGGAATGATCGAAGCCGCGAGCAAAGGCTAGTTTATGAATTGAATTTGTTTTTTCGTTATTCATTAACTACTCTACAATTACACTTGCACGAAGTCGTAGTTAGTTATTTAAATAAATGATTATAGTTCTACGATATAATGAACGAAACGATAAAAATAAGAAAACAAACGTCGGTTTGGAAAATAACAATTTTTTAATTCCAGTTACCGAGTTATGCTCGTTTTATTGGCTTGTTTGTGCACTTCGAATGATCATTTCAGAACTATATTCACATTTCCATAGATTTCACAGCACGGATCTTGTTTAGAATCCATCTTGAATAGGTCTGTTCAAAAGATTTTTTAAAAATGTTTCTCAAAATAGAATTAGGATGATTGTTAGTCCCAAATATAAAATACTTAGGTGGTCTGCTTCGGTGTGGACACCCTATAAACGTATATATACATGGTGATTTTAGAAACTGGGACAAGCTATAACTCTTTTCTAAGCGGAGGTACGAACGATCGATACAGGAAAATGTTGAATTCCGCAATGGGGATATTTTCATGAAATAATTTTGTCTCGATGCAAATACGCTACGCATTTATCGAGAAGCACTATCTACCAAGTCCCATTTTATTTTTTTTTTTTTTTTAATTGATTCTTGCAACCCTTTCTCCTGGTTATAAATATTCAGACCAGAGGACAAACATGGACGACGCCCCTGGTCGCTGGCTTGGCTGAACGTTTGACAGCCGCGATCGTAGGTTTCGAAAAAGTTGTGGCGTCGTGTCTGTGAAAACCCACACCCGCGAAAAGCGAGAAACATCGCCTTTCGTTAATATCGCGCAACCAGCGCGCGCAGTTCTCGATAATTGTACAATTTAGAGAGCATGCGTTCGCGCCAGCGAGACAAGAGAAACGAGTTTACCGGTGGGCCTTTCGCGGTCAAAGAATTCAGAAAAGAAACTTCACAGAGGCGCTCGAACGTGCCGGGAATTCGAAACCACTCCCACGATTCTCGTTAATATCCTGTCATCGTTTCACGAATTGATCTCTTCATCAAGTTCGCGATATCGTTACCAACGCCCGCGAAACGATAATTCCTTCGAGCACGATTCCTTTTCCTTTCCAAGATTAAGCCGACGGTCTGCTTTGCAATAATTACGAATCACGATAGAGCTGACTTTATTAAAACGTCTTGGACCCCCCAGGTTTTGGACAACACATTTCTAATCAATTAAATAATATTAGTTGCTCGATAGTTCTGAAAATATAATTAATTAAAGTTTATGTACCTAGGTCGTAGGCTCGTAAACCGGAAGTTCGGCGATATTTATCCCGAGTTTCGACCTCTGAACTCTCTCTGAACACGCAAGAAAGTGTGTACTTTAACGCTTAAGTGGATTATTGGGGCCACTGCAGTCCTCCGCAAGTTTTAATTGATAATCATTTAATGGATGCCAATGTAATTATTTGAACATTTTTGCGATTTTAAGATGCTTTAAAAGGAAGTTGATTTCCACTTACCAATTTGGTAAAAGTCAACATTAAGTAAAATAATTCAGTTGAGATTGAGAGTCCACTTAAGAGTTAAAGTAAACGTAACACGATTTGACTATGACCCTGTTATAAGAATGTTTTTTATACGATTGTGACAAATTATAATAATACATTTGCGATACTTTTTTATATGTTTTTCTCCGTTTCTTTGAGTGTGAATAGTAGACTGATGTCTTGTTCATCGACGCGAGCACGCATCGCGCAATATCGTTGTCTCTGCCTCCCTCTGGCAAGGTACGCGCGTGAAGCGCGCGAAAGATAGCGAAATACCGAAAGGTTTTTCGCGATATTCGCTTAACCGTTGAATATCGGCGCAGCGTTATGTCCTACATAGTACACATTCCGCGCTGAAGTCATTTACTCCTCGTCAAGATGGAATATTAGCGGCCTGGCTGTTGCGTTTCACTTCGCGAATCGGTTAAAGGCGTCGAGCAGCGTATAAGGACTGAATAAGTGAATACCAGTTTCCGCGTTGCACGGACGAACGTATAACCGTAATTTGCGAGATCGAGGGTCTACGGGCGAGCGTACCTTTCAAACGCTAAAAACGACTGAAAAAATAATTTAATTCGTCGTTTGTGATCGTTCGCCAGAGTAACGAATCGACGTAACAAAAAAAGGATACTGCTGAAATAAAGATTTTTCGTCTGTACAATGTATCGCGTTACTCATTAGCGAAGTGAAAGGGACAGGTGGACGTACAATAAATATTAGATAGTAATTTTCTAAAAGTTTCTTTATAATTTGCATACCTAATTAATTTTCAATTTAAAGTTATTCGGTATTTGTGTTCAATTTGTAATTTATGTATTGGACTTCATTTTCTAATTTGATTTTAAGTTGTCCGTAACTGGAGTACACAGGTGGAATATGGAATTTGGATATTCGGTGTTTCTGTTTAATTTCTTTGCGAGCAATTGATAGCAATTAAAAAAGGGAAACCAGTTTTACCGTGCGTTAACATATAAACATTCTGTGTTTATGATCAATTTTCTGGCGTGAAAAAGCGTGACACAGAAGTAAAAACGATGTTTAAAGAGAGTGGCGCTCGTGGCATTCGTGATTCCCCAATTCTGAATCACGGTGTAGAATATTTTCACACGATCTCGGCCAATTACCGATTTCTCTAATCAAAGCAGGCGCCGTGATTAAATAGCAAACAGAAGACTTGTAAATATTGCATACAAATTCTAATACTATTCAATTCTATTCAAATGGTCAATGTTTTAAATATCTAACAAACTTTTCTCATACCGCGGACGACAAAAAGTTGTAAACGTTCTACAGTAAAATACATAAACCGTTTAACGTCTCCATAAAGTAAATCAATCATGCAATCTTGATCCTAACGAGATGCGATTTGGGGTCACGTATAAAATTTAAATAACTCTTTGACATTTCATGTATTTTATAATTTAGTAAAAACATGTTTAATAGTTTAATAATACGTAAAGTATCATTGCTATATAAGTCTACTCACAGACTCTACAGTTACTCAAACTCGATACGTGACCCGAAGTCGCGTTACGGTAGGATTAGGGTTAAACGAAACGATCAACTTCTATTAAATTTTCGTGCGAATTAAACAGCATTCAGAATGATATACACAGTGGCCCAAATCACGTGACTCGTCAAAGTTTCTCTCTCGATGGAGTGTCCTATCGTTATCATCGATCGAATGAAATAAAAATACGAAAAAAGATAAACGAAGCGTAAGAAGGTCCCCGTTACTCAAACTCGATACTCGAAGTCGCGTCATGGTCGAATTAGGGTTAAACGAAACGATCGATCGAATCGATCAATATTCTATTAAATTTCCGTACGAATTGAACAGCTTTAAGAATAATGTACTCAATGGCCCAAATTACGTGACAGGCGAATGAAATCGCGCGACTCGTCTCTCGATGGAGTGTGTTATCGTTATCATCGATAGAATGAAATAAAAATGTGAAAAGAGATGAACAAAGCGTAAGAAGGTCCCCGTAGAGGATCTCGAGCCGGCCGTCCCGTTTCACTTTACGGAATCGTTTAAAGGCGACGATCTGTCACCGTGGCTGTAAAACGATAGCCGGTCAGTTCGTAGCCGTAAAGCAGCCCAGCGAAACGCTCGCCTCCCGCTCGCGATCGCGCATGCGCATGCGCGCGCACGCGTGCAAATGTTTCAGTTTCGTGAGTATAGACTCGGTAGGAGTAATAATCGTATACCGTTACTTCTTTCGAAAGGCCGTTGACTCAATTGCGCCCCGGATAAAAGAGGCGGTTCACGAGTCCTCCGCGAGCCGTGCACGGGATATCGGTGCTTGTGCCGTGTGTATCTACACACACCTACGTTTCCACGTGTTCACCTACGAAACAACGAACTCCGCTCTGCTCGGTTAGATTTCTAACAAAAGTGTTTCAAAGTACAGTAGCACAGTAGCGCCGAGCAGGCCATGTCAAACCAGCGTTGACCCCGCGACCGGTTTGCACTTTGCTACCGTGTCCGTGAATCGTACGCGTATGATCATTGCATGGCCATCGACCATATTTTAAACGCAATAATCATAAGTAAATAAATTTCTCCTAATAATCATAAGCAAATAAGTATTTCCACTTTATAATATATTTGTATGAGTATTTGAAAGAGGCATGGGTACGCTCGTAAAAAGGTACAGCTGCCATTTTTCAAATATGGCGGACGAAATGTTCCGATGTCCCTTATGCTAAACGTGCAAGATACGATTTAAAGTAAAGATAGAAATAAAAATTACAGTTGAACCGTGTCATCGCGCGGAATTGACGAAAAGTGTGGGAGTTCGAGTGGTGTTCGGCGAGGTTCACGGTCGGTTCACGGGCTTCGAACGCTAGAAAGAGCGCGCAGCGTAGTCTCTAAACGCAGCGCCTATTTCCCAGGCAAACGTCGACGCACCTCGCCGGGTGCATTTTGAAAGTTGAAACACATTCACGACCGAATTCATCCTGATTGCTCGCCGCGCTAAATACCTGTTTAGCGATTCCGCTGCGTGCCACTTTCACGGCAAAAATCTGTCGAACATGTTCGAGACTCGATTTCCAAACGGAGCATGTGCGCGACAATGGAGCTTTTCATTCCGGCCTCTACCGAATAAAGGCGGATTCACAACTGTCTATCAAACAACCGTCCGTCCAAATTCTTTTTAAACGCGATCACCGCCGTGTCGCCCATATTTGGCTAAGGCCCCGCGAAGGCACCGTCACCCACATTCGACCGACTGTTTTACTCGTTGCAATTAGCTGGGCTTTTCGAATAATTTTCGAAAGTACTTTGTAACGAAACGAATACTTGATGGTTCTGTAACTAATTTATACATTAAACTATTAAATGAAAAACAGCAAGCATATTATCTTATACTTGTATTTAAAATTTTCTCCATAAATGTGTGTTTCAAAATGGAATTTAAAATTGTCCAAAGTATGAAAACCCAGAGCGTGATTACCCATACTAATAATAAATAAAGTAACTGCACCAAAGTTCCACCATTTTATAATAAATAATTATTTCTAAAAATTCGAAGCTACTGTTTCATAGTTTAAGAAAATTGCACGATTTCTTGTTTCACAATTTGCAGTGAAAAATCACACGTCCGCCCGTTTCTAACGAAATTTTGGAGACCTCTCACACTGGTTCCTATCATGGCTACGATAATTAATATTTTTATACGAAATCTTTACGAGAAGTAGTTCAAGAAATGTACTTTCGAAAACATTAAACATTTATCGGAAAGAGTTTCATAGTTACGCCCAAAACATTCTTGAAAATTGCCTTTGTTTTCAGCGGTCACAGTGGTTTCCCCCGTTAAACCAAAAATAATTTAGCGCTATTTCGAGGTTATCGAAATTGTTGTAAAAGGAATACCGAGTAGGGCACCGTGAGTATCCTATTATTGGCATAGGGGTGGAATGGGAACAGTGCTTCGCTGCACCAGATCTACTCTACGTAACGACGTTTTCCCAACGCCATCGATCCAGCATGGAGTCGCGCGTCAGAAGCGTCTCTCGTTCTCCGGCGAGTTTCTCTCCTCGTGTTTTCTATTCTATTTCCTCCCGTGCCCCGAACTCGTCCGCATCGATCTCCGAATAATCGTCTAACGAGCGACAGACCTCTGGGGTCGTGTCCTCGCGGCGCTCAGGTATACGGTGCGTCTAAATTCATCCGTGATTCGTCGCCGGCCTAAAGCTAACAAATATGAGGCCCCACGGTGGTGGCTCTCCGTGGAGTTACTTCCATGACAAAGGCCGGTCAAACCTGCCTGACAACCTGTAAAATTCCTATGAATGAGCGCAACCTTCTCTCCGCTCTGGTCACCGACGTGTCCGGGCTCTCTTTTTCGACTGCGCGACCGACCTCGTCCGTTATTAAATTCCTCGACCTCAAGAAGTCGGGCCCCGGCGTTCGACCGCGGGACAGGGGGGAACCCCGTGGGCCCCACGAGCAGCTCGTGCCACGTGACACCGACGTTCGATTTCGGTCGTCGCACGGTGGTCGGGTTTAACCATCTAAACCAACGATTTTCAACCTTTTTGTACTTTAAACTCCATTTACTCTAACTCACAGAACTCTTCGATATTGTTCCTTAGCAATTTATATTGCATTTGATCAATTTAATGGGACCAAGCAGTTCTACACCGAAATCTGTTAGGAATCCATAGTTCTGTGCACTAGATCATCACCAAGTTTCAATAGAAATACCTGTCTTCAACAAAAAGCTTCTTCATTCAACTCAATGATAGTCTTCCTCTATACCAATCTCCTTATATTTATTCTTTATTCTTTAGTTGAACAACCTATCCTCCATGTTGGATTATTGCAATTTCATGGACATTCGATCTAACACATCATGATGAACACTACAATTCCCAGAATAAGGATTACTTATCTGGGGTACATAAAAATCGTTGAGGCATCGAGGAATGAACCAAAAAAGGTTGGGAAACATTGATGTAGGTTTTCTTGCCTGTTGTTTGGAAGTTACTACAAGGTTTTCATTCGCTGCCATTATAGCCGTGTCATTGGCAATGGTTGCCATTGTCCGGTTCACGAAACCTAGTCCGGATATTTCGGACCTGGTCAATATCTCTCTCTCTCGTTCGTTCCGTGAGACATTGTCCGTTTTATCGTAGCTTACTGGACCCTGTTCCGTCGCTGGTAGACGAAATTTAATTGACTCCGTTGGGGGACCGCTTTTATTGGCCCTATGGCAATAAAAATAATAGGCGGTACAAATTAACGGTGATCGTTAAACGCGCGCGATTTGGATTAGGAGATACTTAAACGACTTGTCGCTTTTATTGAACCGGGTGTAGGTCCTTTAGAGCGATTTTGAGAAACGGGAGTTTATTTTTCAATGTTTCTAACTAGCGTCGCGGGCCCGCGTTTGGGCAACCTTTTGGTTAGTTATGTTTGAAACAGAATCCTATTAGTATAACGTGAAATCCGGCTTAAACGTGGCGGTTTGGCGAAGATTTATGATACATTCGGTTCTTCCTCGTCATATAATTTGCATATAGTTCTCTCTTTAGTATGGACCATCCTAATTTGTAACTTTGACGATGACCGCGAACCGCATAGGACCGAAAACGTTCTCTAATAAACGACACATTACGGCTACATCAAACGTCGATAAGTTTTATACGTATACGAGACCAGAAATAAAATTAATATTTGTTTCTGTATAATATACAAATAAGTCATCGCATTACTTATATCGGAAAGCTCGACGAGGTTATCGATATCAATGTAATTCTGCGTCTTTTAATACAAAAATAAGGCTTTACACAATCTTATTTATCGCATGAAATGCAAAATAATCTAATAAGATAACACTTATTAGATAAATAATGTTGTTATTGTGATTCGGACCATTGATTAGTTCCACTGAATTTCACTCTTTATACGATTGTAATATGTATTGTTTTGGTCGAAGATGACCTTTTTTACGAAATCGAGATCACTTTCAATCTGCTCTAAAGTCCAACGAAACCTAATCTTACGTAGAACAACGCTCTCTCGATGACCCGTGCGAGCGAATAACAAACATGGCGGCAACGATCGAAAGTTCCGTAGTTCTTATTGGAAACCCCTATAAATGGACCTCAAACGAAGTGTACGTGGATTTTGCGCGAAACGACCGAAGACCGTGAACAATTCGCAATGTCACTCGATGGTGGACGCGTGGTAGGGTGTCGATCGAGTTTCTTCGCGGCGAGAGAAAAGAGGGAAGAAAAAAAAAAAGGAGAAAAAGGAAAAATGGCGCTCGTTTTAAGGACACGTCGGGCATTAACGAGGTGCCGAGGAGCAGGATTATCCGCGACGAGGAGGTCAAACACATTCTCGATCGTCAAGGTTGCACAAGCAGCTCCCCGCTACGCCACGCGAGTGTCCGCTCGCGCTAGCGCTGACACGAGCGAGCAAGCGAGCGCATTGCTCAGCTGCGGGCGAGTTACGCATTTGCATAGCCGCGACTGTTCTTTAAATTTCTAACTCGAGTAGTAGCCTGGCCGTCCTTGCCGGATGTCTCAATTTTCCGTACGGTATGCAGCTATGACTAATACGTCCGCGTATCGCAACGCGCCAGAAATGGCAATCGCGTCGCGTTGCGACAGCCGACGACGAGCTTGGAAAGAATCGTCCCTAGCTGAGAACGTTTGCCTTTTCGTCGATCCCGCCTCGAGAATCCTCGAGGACTTTTAACTAAATAATCGACAAGACAGAAGAAAAACACACGCGTCAAAATGGCACCCGAAGAAAAGCAATTTTCAACGTTTCATCAACTTCGATCGTCGCGAATCGTAAAGACGACGCGCGTTGAACAATGGAATCGATACCTTTGGATCGATCCAGAGATCTCAACGACTACCAAGTTCTTTGTTCGGTCTCAATGTTGCGATTGCGTATCGATCGTCGCTCCCATTGTACGGGTCTTCCTTTCGTACGAAACCGTGCGTTCGATATTAATTATTATCCAAGGAAATAATTGATATTTGCTCCATGCCGGATTAAAGCGGTTTCAACGATCAACAGGTGGCGCGAAGTTTTGAAAACGTCGATTCGATTGCGAGAGGCAGCTGGTTCTTTTTATGACAAACTTTCTTAAAACGACACTTAGAGAAGTTTTCTTCGTTCGCGCCATTCGATTTTTGACGCAGTCATACATTATGCCGGTTTAAAGCGCTCAAGATTGTTATAAATAATCTGAACGTTTCGACTGTCGGTCATTCCGTATCCCCGATTAACTGTTTATCGTATTCGATATTTTTCTTCTGCGTATGCGTAAACGCTCGACGACTTGTCTTGAAAATGTCGGTCGTTGAGGAATAATAAAAAATAATATTGCAACACGTGCAACAATATTATAGCGATACAAAGGTACGTATGGCAGCTACATGTTGGAGTACCAAGGTTATAAAATACACCACTGGAATATTAACAGATGCAGTATTTTAATATAGCGTCAGTGTCAGGGAATGCCAGGAGTATGACATAGTGACAGTGGTCACAGTATTGTAAAGAAATTATATAAAGATACGCACACGTTTACCTTACGTCGAATATCAACGTGCAAGACCCTAACAGATTTTGGGAGGTTCTTCATGGTGACTGGTAACAAAAACGGAGCAATGTCTGCGTTGTAGTCACGTACGCCACATATTCCTATCTTATCGCTTTCGTGATGGACTATAAGTAACGATTAGTATAGGTTAAACCCAGCCAAAAAGCTCCCGAAAAATATAAAACACGTTTATAAATTTTTGTTTCTTCTTTAATTTAATTTATATTTCTTATTATGTCTTTTATAAAAGAAACAAATTTTAATGGCGCCTCGCCTTTTTTGCACGCTTCCATACTCTCCTCCTTATTTATATATCATTGTTAATCACGTACAGAATTCGCCAAGTGACACGCGGTCTTCCAAGCAGAAACGTGCAAATTTCTTATCTAGATAAACGCTTTGAATAACAAATAAAACGTAAACAACTTTTGAGCCGTTATTCGTTCGTTAAAAATTGCGATCTGAATTACAAAACGAAATTACACGTTTAAGTAATGTAAAGTTAATCTTAATAACTGTTCGCCGGAATAAACGTTCGAAATAAATCACTGTAAGGTGCCTTTATTCGTGATTTATTATTCGAATATAATTTTGCACATCTCCGCTTCCAAGGCCATACGGTCCCCCCACCCGTGCACCAAGGAATAATGATATCAAAAAGCGTATCGGGTTAATATCGAACCGCAGTCCACTCGAAACGTGAAAACCAACAAACATCGTTACACCGCGACGTCGAATTAAGTAGAACGGGCCATCGAAACTTCAATTACGATTCCGCGCGATCGTACTGACCTGGACAATAAAGCATCGATCGTGCATCCACGACCAATAATCTCCAAATGATTATCTTAACACGCGGAACGCGTGCACGCGTACACGTTGCGCAACTCGGCCTTTTACATAATGCGCTCTACGTTAGACGGTCTAACCGCGATTAATTCATTCGTATTAGTCGTATAAGTTTTCTTTTGTTTCTTACTTTGGTTTTGCGATCGAACGTTCCAGTAGAACGCTCGTTTTCAAAACCAAACGATATTATCAATTATCATCCGATCATCTGTAAGACTATTTTTAAAGTTACGATAAACCACTCAATCTCTGATTAGCTCTTTCCTTTTTAATGTCTGAAATATAAATATTCAAAGGCAACTTAAAAGATACGACTATTAACAAGAAAAGATCCCTAAGTGCGAACAGAATCCCCACAGTTCTCTAACCAAGAGACATCATTAGTTTCCCCAACCTGTGGTCACATTCTTTACAAACACAGTGCTTATTCTATAGTACTACGACTTGGTGTCGCGTATCATCTTCCCAAACTGTTACGTTTTCTGAACAGTGTCATCCGACACCCGATAAACTGCAAGTCCCTAGAGTCTGGGACCTAGACACTGCTTCGCGCCCACCCATGTAGATGCATGGTTTGCGTCAAGGCTCTATTCAGCTTTTGACTCGACCATAAACCTTTCGAAAGGAAAACGACGTCGGGCTATCTCCATTCAAGACATTCCCAAAATACGTTGACGTTAATATACTGTAGCTGTGAATGAAACACGATTGCACTACATTATGAATCAAGTGACTATTTAGGAGTGATGATATTTTCTTTATCTAAATTCTTCAAATATTCCACAAGGTCGGATGGCTCAGGTTCCATTCAATGACATGTAAGTGTAATATATGCAGTAAAAATTATACACCAAATTTCATCATTCCTTTTGGAAACTTGTCATTATTTCTTGATGACAATATTACCAATGGATAGGTGGGATCTTCCCGATAAAAATGAGTCCAAACACGACCACGTTCGGACTACTTTCAATTATACGTATATCGGCCATTTTGAAAAAACATCAAACTACGTCTAACTAAAAGTAGTCCCAAAGTGGTCGTGTTTGGACTCATTTTTGTCGAGAGAATCTCGTCGATCCATCGGTGGTACTATTACAAAGATACAACGAAAAGTATAAAAATTTTAATTGCCATTAGTGTGAGTACTCTCGTTTGAACAACGTTAAGATATTTTCTGTCGAGCGTGAGAGCCCCTCGAGCGTCCCTTGACTGCTGGTGGGAATTAACTCAACCATGATCGAGGCTGTCGAGAAACGCGCGAAACAATCGAATATTAGGCGCGCCTTCGACAGGAAACAAAGTGAAAGTCGTCGGGCACGGTGACGCGTGAAAAAGGCCCGAACGCATCGCGAGCCAGAATACCGTCGAAGGTTTCGAGCGAAGTCGCACGATGGCCGCGCGACGGAAGAACGCGCATGCACGTCAGGGCCGTGCAAACAAGCATGTTCTTCGTGAGAACCGATGTCGCCCGGGGAACATTATTCATACGCAGCGGCGACCAACGGCGTCTCCGACCAACCTTCGTCCGCGAGCGAAGATCCAAAGTTTGCGGACAGATTCTCGCAGTTAATCCCTTTCGGGGGGGAAAAAAAATAACAGTAATCCCCGCTTTCGAGCGTCGGGTTTTACCCCGGATTCAAGCACCAGTCATTTTCCCTTTTCGCTATTAATATGTATGGAGCACGCCCTCCTCGCGCGTGGGATAGAATTTTGTAAACTTAATATCTAAAATGATACAAAGCTTTTTTAATTTCAATATCATTCGAGGGGACGTTAAACGTTTCTATACGCCCGTTTCGTGACGCTTGCCCTCTTTTAGGGTTGGCGATGTGGGTAGCACCTAATTGTGAACGAATTCCAATGTCTCTGATTTCGTTATTTAGATGCCTTTGTTGCTTCCATTCTACGATTGCAAATGCCCGATAAAATTCTCTGGTCTCGATAGCACGGGTTTCACGGTATCTACCTACGCAGGCCAGGTTTCCTCGCGAGAGGCAGCGTTGTGTGCTCGAGCAGCCCTCCGCGGCACTACGCATCGAGATTCTTCCTGGTATGCGCATCGGTGCTCACGTGGTCGTGAACGCATGCATCTTTCGCTCGTAAAGACATCTGCATCAAGCGCATAAGTACGTGCACACTGGGGAGCTGGAGACATTGCCCCTGGAATCTGACTGCGGACTCAGCGATCGCAAGTTTTGGAAAAGGGCACCTCGTTGTTGACCTAACACGACGATTTCACCAATAATTCTAATTACTCGTCATTTTTACTTATAATTCCCTCTCGAGGCGTCGGTAAAAATAAAACTCGTATTTAGAAAATTGCACCCAATATGGCGGTACGTTTAAACATGGCCACGTGCGCGGAACGAGACGCGGTTCCAGCGGTTTGTCCTCTTGTTGTTTCTTTCCTGGGGCCGAGTTTTACGCGCTATCAGCACCGTTCACCGATAACGAGCACCGACAGAGATAAGGTTCGACGGTGGTTCACGGGCTACCGTGGCCCGCTAAACCCAACGTATGTTCTGAAACCTCCAGTAAAAATCTGTCGTGACTCTAAATTATTTAAAGCGTTACTAAAACCGTAGCCCTCCTAACCAGGTTATTCTGCTGAATAATACAATTAATAAATTCGGTTATTACGAGATAGAAATCGATTACGTGGTTTTACATTACTATTAAGGATTACTAAAACTCGTTTCGGAGCTTGACAACCGCCATTATTCTTTCCCATCGATCCGCGAATTCCGAGCCCGTAATTTCAGTGTTTGTTGCAAACTGTACGCGCGCCATTGAGAAATTACACGCCTGGCGCTATCTTTTTGGCTGGTAGATACCGAATAACGATGAGGATGATAGAATTAGTCGTTAGTGGCAGTAGCCTAGCGTAAACAGCGCACCGTAGAAATCGTAGTTAGCAGATAACAATAACAGTAACGGCACTTTTCATCGGTTAGTTTCCGTTAAGTCTTGATATCGTGGAGCATCGTTATTCAAACACCGAAGTGGCAGACACGCGTTTTATGGGCGACCGGATGGGAACAGTGGAGAACCTCGGCGTCTTTATCAGCAAACTTTTCAGCGACGACCGTGTCCAACCAAAGCCACAATTTGCAGCTATTCAATGGCGTCTTACGGCGAATAGATCTTCTCAACCTGTTACCTACGGATCGACTAGGGTCTGCCTTAACGTCCCAACGAGACGCTTGATATCATATCAAGAATTCCAGGAACATCGGCACACACACGTTGGAGAACGCTTGGGAATGTTCCTGGATGGAATTCAGATTTGGCGACCAGAATTTTAGAAAAGGTCGTCTCACTATTAGTCAGGATTTTGCTACAACTTTACAACGTCAACTCTAGAAAGCCCAAGCTCCACCTTTGGACTTTCTAAGATTAAAACAGTACAAACGATTATAGTTGAGCATTATTACCATGAAAATGAAAAGGGCATTGTACAGAACAAGATAAATCGATGAGTTGAATGAACAAAGAAGTTCCTCGAACAATTTCTTCGGTACAACTTTGTTTAGACACTTTTTATGCTTGATTATCATCGACTTTTTGTATTATTTATCGATTCTTTATCGATGTTGTTAATCTATGAATTGCAGAGGATCGTCACGCGACCCGAGATACGACAGGAATTTTTGATCGTGCATGATGATCAACAGAACGACGACGCACAAAAGTTCGAAGTATTAGTTTAGATAAAGATTTGACTTCGCGTCGAGAATGAACCGACGATATAAATACCGAAAGCTTTTGTTCGAACCGAAAAACGTTTCGTGTCCGAACGGATAATATAAATCGACCTTAATTCGTCGTAACGATACATTAATCAGGGCAATATCGGGAACGTCGAAGCTCATGGTTAACGAATAATTGAGAAATTCTGGTTCCCGTTCCTCGTATTCTTACCGCAGGAGGGAACCAGGAGGGAGGAGGACGTTCAGGATCGAACGTCGGGAGCTAGCGAGGTCACTGAATAGCTTAAAGGTCGACCGCCTATATCCACCGAGTGAACAATATCCCGTGGGAATCCTTTTCCTGATTGAAGGAGGGCGCGATAGCTGTTGTTACCGCGGCTACGTGTGCGCTTTCCACGAGCGCGCAACTTCGAAATCCTTCCAGGAAAGATGAGGTACACAATGGGGGAATACTCCCGTCCGTAGTCCTTCAATGGGAAAGTATTCGAAGGCTCAGTGAACACAGAGCAAATGAACACTTCGTAGCGACGTTCCGCCAGTTAACGAGGGAACGAAGAAGGTCGAATCGAAGTGGCGAAGTCGGTGCCGTTTTATCGATGACTTCACGCCGATCTTCGCTCGTACGATCACAGGCGTAGCAGATAGGGTTTATCGTATCTTCGATTCCCAGTTTTTGCAATAATGTCGACCGATATCGCGAACAGCGTACAGAGCGAAACTTTTTAACGCGTTGAACGAAAGTTTTAGCGACGGGGTGAATAGAATTCCAAAATGTCGGAATGGCACCGGAGAAGATGGAGAAGTTAAAGACGCGAAGAAACGAGTTTAAAGAAAAAGAAACGCAAATTATACTGTTTCTGGTAATAATAATAATTCTAAAGGCCTGTTTGAACCATGTTATGCAAAAAATTTCAATCGGTCCACTAATAACAGAATAATTCGTGGTGATCGCGTTATTCCGGTCGCCTTTTATACACAGCATTTTGTAAATTTTGTCGAGCGATCGCAGAGCGGCAATTGCCTCCGTATTCTTCTTTTTTCTTTCATTTCTTCTGAAAGTTATCGTAGTCAGAGTAGGCGAGTTATTAACAGGTTAGGTTGCAGACCTTGGAGGAAGCGATAATGGGCCCTGAATTTATAATAGTAGGTGTTATCATTTTACGATGGAAGACCAAGTTTGTAGCGCAACCTAATGATACCTTTTAACAGGACGTATACCTGTAACGAAAAATTATGTAAATTTATAACGAAACGCGAGTTCGCAGCGGAGGTCATATTAGACACGCAAGATGAAGGTGCAGACCAGTGGTCTAGAGCAGAGCTAGCGAACTTCTTACACGCGTTCAACGCGAAAGATCTTGTTTCGTCCATTTTCGGCTAACAGCCTCGGAGGATATTCGATGGACGATGGACCCTGACTTCCACGGCGTCGTCTTTGATTTTCAGTTTCGTAAAATTACCACGGACACGCTTATTACGTACGTTTGCAAGCGCACAATGGAGATCTACCCGATCGGTGGGCAATGTGTTAAGATTACATAAAAGATCAGGTCGAATCGATCGGACGCACGATCGCAGCTACAAGGTTCGAGGACAAGTGGGTCCACGAAGCGTGTTCGTCGACCACCAGGAAACCGAGGCTGGTCCCACCGGCAACGGGAAGAGATCCTCGGTGACCCGAAATTCGTTCTCATGCCGTTTCGTGGCTCGTCGACGCGTTCGCCAGCGCCGCGATTAGCGTTCCGGCGGCGATGATGACTCTGGAAGCGAGCCGATAGAAGGTGCTTTCGAGGTCGCTGTCCACCCTGAGGTCACCCTCCTGTACCGACCGAACAATATCCCGATGGGAACCCTTTGGCCGCGAGCGAGAAGCGAACGACGGAGAAACGGAGAACGCTCTTGCGAGCGAGAGCGAGACGGCGAAGAGGAGAGGAAAGGAACGAGGCGGGAGAGCGAGAGAGAAGAGAGACGAGAGGCGCGCTAGCTGTTCACATTACCTTACTTACTATACGGGGTCAATGCCACCGCGTCCGTCCCGCGGCCCCACTTCACTTCACTTGGCTTCACTTGGCTCTCCCCCTTCGCGTCCTCTGTCTCTCTCCCGCCCACGTCGTCGCACCCGACTCTCCTCTTTTCCCTCTCGTGGTTCTCTCTCGCGTTCCTCCTGAGGCCTTCCTCCCCCTCCCCCGCGCGCAGCTCTCTGCGCGAACCGAGCCGAGTTCCTTCCTTTTCCTTCCATCCACACCCGATCCTTAGCGTGTCTCCTTCTCCTTCGTCGGTGCCGTCGTCTCCTTCTCTTCCTTCTCGCGTCCTCTTCTCTGCGCCTCGTGCTCCTCTTCGCCCGCGCCGCCGCCCTCGCACCCTTTCCCCCCCGGTTCCACCGCGACCACCCCCACCGAACATTCTCATCGACCGTTCGTGTATAAGAGCACAGAGAGTGGGCTCTTCGGGTATCGTCTCCCGTCGTCCTCCCCCTCTGCTTACATTTCTTCTTCCTTTCCTCCGTTCTTTCATTCTTTCGTCCTCCCCACCCCCTTGTTCGATGCACCGCGTCCTCAACCTCGTCGTTGCACCGCGCGCTCCATCGTCTGGACTCCTCTTCTTCGACGACTTCTCCGTCCGTTCTCCGCAGCTTCTTCCTCCTCCGGCTTTCCTCTTCCACTCCCCCTCTCCAAGCTTTACTCTCCACCCCCTCTCTCCTCGACCAGTATAAACTATTCCAAAAATTCGTACTGTTATTATTATCACTTAACCATTCCCAGCAGCCAGGCCTGCTCCCAACACAATGCGAGACTTTGTTCGCGGTCGATCCAGGAGCGCGCGTCCGCGATCCCCGTCGTCTCTTAGCCGAGGAGGCGTCTGCCGTCTCTTTGGTGGTCTCTCTCTCACGGGTCGAATCGATTTTACGAGAGTTCCTACTCTACTTCTTCGCCGCCTCCCTCGCCGCGCTTGTGCTTTTTACTTTTTTTTTTTTCCTACCTTTTCGTTTCTTTTCTCTTCTCTGCGCTCTCACCCACCCCCCGTCCCCCGTCCCTCGCCCCCGTGTCCTCCTACTCAGGCATCCCCGCCATCCCCCTCCTCTTCTGGCGCTGTAGCTCGCTTTCCGTCGGCGCTCTCTTTCTCGCGGCGTCTGTATTCTTTCATTCCGGGATCGAGGGTGAGAAAGGATGAATGATCGTTAGGGAGGATGGACCCGCGGTTCGGGATTTAAGCCTCGTTCCGCCCGGGATTGAAAGAAGCCGAGGGATTCCCCCCGAAGCTACGAGTTTACCGCCACAAAGAGGCGAACGGGATTAGAGGTCGCGGGACGCCGCGAGGACGCGACCGATAAGGGCCCGCGTCGCGAATCGGAAACGCCAATCGTCGACGAAACGTGATAATGGAAATTAAGGGTCGTTCGATTCTAACCCCTTAACAGAAATCGACAGCTTCGAATACTTTTCTAATTTAAATACGTGTAAAATACTAAATGTAGGGTCATGATGTACTCGTAAAATAAATCTGCCCTTTTTTATATGCATCTATGAACAAATTTAAAGTAAATTAAATGGTATAGAATTTGAAAAATTACTTGCAATTAAATTGGACGTCAAGAGGTTAATATTGTTAGGTACCTACTGCTAGAAGTTAGAACATGGAGTAATGTAAACAAACAAAATTGCTATAAATTACTATACAGGGTGTTCGGCCAACCCTGGGAAAAATTTTAATGGGGGATTTTAGAGGCTAAAATAAGACGAAAATCAAGAATACCAATTTGTTGATGAAGGCTTTGTTAAACAGTTATTAACGTTTAAAGTTCCAACCGTACTGAATTTTTTTCTCGAAATTGCGCAAGATTTCGAGGGTATGTCTATTCACCAAAAATGCTTATAATCGACCCCCGCAACCAAAAATATTTTTTTTAGAATGATTTGAAATTTTTTTTTTCGCCGAAAAATTTCGCACCTAGTCGAATTTTTTTCTCGAAAATGCGTAGGATTTCGGGGATATGTCTATTCACCAAAAATGATTGTAATTGACCCCCGCAACCGAAAATAATTTTTCCAGAACGATTTGTATGTTTTGAATTTAATTGTTAATAATTTTTTAAGGAAGCCTCCATCAACAAATTGGTATTCTTGATTTTCGTCTTATTTTGGCCTCTAGAATCCTATATTAAAATTTTTCCCAAGGGTGGCCAAACACCCTGTACATAGTGAATAGTAATTTCAAGTAAACAAGGAGTTGATTTGTGCTGCGATATTTAAAATAAGTCAAAATATTTCTGAAGAGGTTAGCATTACCTGCGATCGATGGAACGTGATCACGATAAGATATTTTTAGGTTCGTGAAAGATAGATGCTCTCGACAAGGCATTAAGTATTTTAATAAAGTAACGCTAGAAGTCTTTGGCGCAACGTTACTCAAAGTGTAGTACCCTCTATCAGGTTATCACGACTTCTCTCCGACAAATTGTTACAGAATTAACCCCATCACTTTCCGGAAGCTACTCGGTGTTAACATACTCGCGAACACAAACATATATTTATATAAAACTACGTGATATAACATATTGTATTAAATATTACGTTTCGAGAAAGTCCTAAGTAAATTTTTTAAAAATGGTGGTAGATGGTTCTAACATTTGCAACAATTTTTTAATGGAAGCTCCGAGCATTGGTTTTTTCGACCGTGTTACGACTTTTTAGTGTATCGATCCATCATTCGTCAAACGTACGTTCCCGGGCAGAGACGCGCGAGCCAATAGGATTCTTTCGCAGGTCACGTGTCTGTTACCAGAGTACATTTTCTCGCTGGATGAACAATAGTCTGCCTTACCCTAAAACCGACCCTGCTTACTGCACGAATGTATATCATTCCGGATTTTTGTGACTGACTGTATATCAACCTGGATATTCGACAAGGCAGAATCGACGAAAAATGTTGCTCCCTAATGGGTTCGCGCAGCAGTGTTCGTTAACGCCGAGCGTATCGCGAGAAATAAGGTGTAAAAAGCAAACGCGATTTATGTGCCAGCGGCATTACGTCCAGAGGTCACGCACGTACATGTATTGTCAAATTTATCTACTACCGTGTCCTTTGTCATTTATGAGAGCCGTTCGTGGTCTGTACGAACGCCGTGATTGAATTATCTGGAAACACGCTCGCGGTAAATACGTGTCCTTTTACGCCACTGACGTCAATGACGCCAGGCTAAAGTAAATTTCACCATCTGCCCCGTGTGGGTGGTTGTTTCATTCTACGAATCTACGTCATAGTTCATTCATTACAGTTCTATCGGAGGCACAAAGTACGCGCGCCTCTAATTTTACCTCCACCCACCGTGACTATCAAAACCCTCGCAATGATTTCTCGCGAGGGAGGATCCCGAACGCGACCGGGAAATTGAAACTGGGACAAGCTCTAGCTTTCCTCTAAACTGAAATAACAAAATTATTACTAATTTGTTTCTGGTCCAAATGTTAAGGAATTTCTGTATGTATTCAAATCCAAAATAAAAAATTCAAAACCGTATCTACTTCTAGTCGAAGTATCTAAATGTTTTCAATGAAACCATTCGTTATATTAAAATTGTCTTCGAAAATATTTGCAGAGGACTAAAACATAAGGAACAGTATATAAAACTAATTTCGTCGACACGTATTCCGTTGTTAAATATTACGAAACGTCCATTCATAAGTTTGCTTATATCTAGTTAAAGTTTTTCGAGTTTTCGAGCGCGAATATTCATGATAAACATTAGCGCGAACAGGTCTCATGTGCATGAATGTCCGCAACCTTCTGCGATGCAAATGCAACGTGACCAATGTCAAGGCTGCGCCAGCAGCGGTAGCCGCATTCGTAAGTGCTGCAACAAATCTCGCATGCTCGCGAGCATAATTCCGTCCCGCCGTCCGCGTCGAAGGAGCATCGAACAAAGGTTCGTTAATGTCGTGCGAATTTCCCGCTTTACCGAGCGACGATGCTGCGATTCCGTCGCGGAAACAATGTCGGGCTCGTTGAATTTCTACGATTCACGTGACGAACGAGCTTTTGAATATCGCGAAACTTTTGATCGATGACTTCCGTTACGCCCCGGCACCGTCGATCGTTCGATCGTCTCCAAAAGGCTCGCGGAGCTTGCCGAAATTCACCAACGCGAGATTACGGGTATCGCGATTAGATTCGAGGATCCCTCGAGTGGAGATGTGCTTTTAAATATAACTCAAAGTTTCGTGGCGGTATCCACGATGAAGTACCGCGATTTAGAAATTCACGATGTCTCGACGCGTTATTGTAATCGAATTTAGAATTACTTTTAAAAGGCATGCGTGTCGACATAATAAATAAAATTAAATTTTAAATGTAACATCGATGATAAAATCGGGTGTTCTCGATTCCAACGAGCAACGAGATACAAAAGATTCGAGAAACTTCCGAATTTAGGATTTCCTGTCTCGCGTCGTGCGAGTTCGATTGCAGATAATTCAAACCGTAGAGTTCTCCGTGACCTGGAAAGGACGCTTCGGTTTCTTTGTAAAAATGCATTATTCAAACGATTCTCTGATGCAAGGGCGTAGAAAAATTTTTGTGATAATTTCGATAGACACCGGTGTCGGACAACTTACATTGTTATTGCAATATTTAACGTGTTCTCTTATATAAGATTCTTTAAGGTTGGCACTACGCTCGCAATCGTATTCAGTGCCATTTTTTAAGTATATGTTATGATAAAACAGTCGTGACATCGATCTAAATTACGCTTCTTTTTGCAATATCATTATATTTGCGGTAAACAGATCGATATGCATTAAAAGAAGGAAATAATATTCGCTGTAGCTAAGTACGATCACGAATTGGCTTGTACACAGATTTAACGAGTAATATACACATAATTTTAATTAACTTTCAACGCACAAAATAATGGGAGCCTATGTTAAATCCAAAGTTAAACCGACTCGTATTAGTACAAGCATAAAGAATAGTAAAATTACTTGTTTCTTGGTTTAGATAACCTGCAACTCGTAATTTTAATTTTAATTATTGTGTATTATCGATTGGCTCGATAAGTACGCGTGAAAACACGAGCACCGTTTAAAATTTCTATCTCGTATCCAACAGCGCATAAAGGAGGAAATGTGATAAGTCATCCAGCCTGTCACCTACTGATAAAACATGTACAATTTTTCAATTCGAATCTAGATACCGAGCAAAGAGCTCGTGCTCGCGTTCGGCGTTTCATTTAACCGTGGTTTGCCAATAACAATTAACGATACATATTCATGAAATTGACCTATCCGTTTACTGCGTAACCTTCGTAGACCTTTACATCGCGTAACATCGATACAGATCGTAATATACACTCTGGAACCTATTATATATGCTAACATATTTTTTTATCACGTTAAAAAGCGATACAACTGGCTTTCGTCGGAAAATCAATGACGTTATATCAGCTTTCATCTTGCGAGACTTGGCGTCTGGTCGTAAGCAGACTCTAAACGTACACTATGAAACCATCGTACGATCCAAACAAGCCTACTTTTATAATTGGGTAAATCATAGTCGTGTCCAGTAAGTATAATATATTTAACTCTTGCTCAGTCGGAGTCCAGTTGGACTCATGCAAACTTTATTCCAGAGTCGCGAAATTCTAATTTTAGATAAATAATAAATTTTTAATAATGATTTTTAAATAAATTTTCTCATAAATGGAGCAGCAAGCCAAATATTGTATCGTATCGGTCCCTAATATTCTATAGTTGTGCTCCAAATTTCACCACAATCGCTCTAACCGACTTTCCGCGATGCGGTAACAGACAGAATTATATTGTATTTATACAGATTCTAATACATAACGTCGCTTTAAATATCTGACACAAACATCGCGATCCAAGGGAACCCGAGTCGAAAATTCAATTTCGGCGCGAAGCAAGGCAGAAAGCGTGGAAAATCTGTCGTTTGGAGCGAAGTTTCTCAAACTACGAATAATTTAAACCACCCCTTAGGACAGTGGTTTCCAAACTTTTTCAAAGATATCTGTTAAATACCAATGATCAATCTAATAATAAACCTAGATATCCACATTTGCTATATGAAAAATTTTCATTCGTACGTTTGGATTGCAAGACAAAATTCACACTTATTAAAAAACTACTAGTTTCTAAAATCTACGATTTCCAAAATTGTCGTTACGCTGTTCGAATTCATAGTGTCTGTATTACAAAACTGGGGTATCGTTAACAACTTTGTCTCATGAAAATAGGTCGCGAATGAAAAAAAAGTTTAAGAAGCGTTGGCCTGGAGGTAACAAGGAACATCTGCGAAATACCTCCCCCCTCAGATTTTAATGAGACTTTGCAGGTTTATATTGCGGCTAAAAATAAGAGATACGTATTTTTTTTTATACGTATTATACGTATTTTTACCCAAGATTACGAGTTGAAACTACTCTCTAAATTTTCATCCCCTAACGCTATCTTCGCTACTATTGAAAATACAAGAAAGTCTCTGGAATCAAATTCCGTATACTTTGTTATGAAAAACAATATTGGTAAAACTAATTACGAAATTCCTCGCGCCTAGACTGTCAAGAACTATTAAGTAGAGAATCAGAATGATTTTTTATCAACCCCCTGTCCTCTGCTAATCAGTGACAAAAGCTATCCACGCAGGACCTCTGGGAAGAATTTGATCAGAGGGTGCAAAGTTTCGTTCGAGTCCCTTCCCGTCTTCGTTAGCCATTCCGTTTTCACGACTTAACGTCGTAAACTGTAACCTAAAATGTGAATGCTGGTGCAATATATGCAAACATTGTTTGGTTCCCGAGCTCCCTTTTTAGGAGTCCCTCTCTCGCGAGTCCTTCGCCCAGGAACACGAGTCAAAGCGGAATCTGAGAGCCCGCGAAGACACAGATTCTTCGAGCGACAGTCGGGTGATCGCGAATGGACGCGGAGGGAACAAAGATCGCGCGAAAGGGACGTTATCCCGGTGACGACAGGCTGCTGTCGGTTGGCGGTCGTCGTCGAAAATCCGCGGTGATGCGGCTCGTTCCAGGAAGTAGGAGCCACGGGGATCATCGACCCTTCACGGCTATTTCAGTTATTTTGCAGCATGCAGCTATTTTAAATACATATTGTGGAGTAGAGGCGTACGAGCATGAACCATACGGACGGTAAGGACGGCAGAAGAGAGACGGTGGCTGGTAGTCGGGGCAGCGAAGAGCAAGAGGGAGGAACGAGATGGTGGAAGAAGCCACGGAGAGGAGCAGACAGGACCGAGTAAGAGGGAAACGAGGAACTGTTGAAACGAGGAGAGAGAAACGGGGTGGTCGAGAGAAAGAGAGAAGCGTATAGGAAGAGACAGGGAGGGGATGAGGACAACTCTCTCGGGAGGAAAGCAGGGAGAATAGCACAAGAGAAAGAGAGAAAGAGAGAAAGAGAGAGAGATCGAAGGTGAAGAGGGAGGCCAGAGGGGTTGGTATTTATAGCCAGCCCCGTCGACGTCGTCGTTGGCGGCGTCGTCGCCGTTGTCGTCGTCGTCGTCGACAGTCTTGACTCCTTGGTGAAATTTCAGGGAGGGGTGCACCCTCTCCTATCCTCTGCAGACCCTCTCCCGCCCCCTCGCGCCTGCTCCCAGTCACTCTGTTAAAGGAATTTCCTATGATTAGAATGAGTATTTCTATACGCCGCTCTGAACTCCGCTTATGTGTGTCTTAGGACCAGAATAATCCTACACCCGAGTCTGGGTCCGTGGGCGATAGGTTCCTCGATCTCTAGCGAACGAACGCTTCGCGTCGATCGAACCCAGTACCGACGATTACGATGTTCCTGGGATTCCTCTTTGTTGGCATGCTCCAACCAGAGGCCAACCTACGTTGCCTGACTGGCTCTCGAACTGTTCTCGATACGACCGTTTTCCTTTCTTCGCGACACTGCGTTTCCATGAGAGGAATCTTGGACCGCGATGTCGCGCAGAGGGTCGCGACTCCTCCGAAGGGTGATGCTCGTGTTTCGAGATTCGCGTGAGAGGACCACGTCCTCTATCGACAGAAATAATAGCCAAAACCGGGGGATACTTTGTCAGGAAATGCAGGCAACCGTTGGGAAGTAACAGTAATGTTTATAACATTAATAGAATTATTCTGCGTCCCTATAGTGAACGCGTGTCGATCAAGTGTATTACTTCAATCACTCGAACAGTTTTGTTACTAGAAATAATCCCCATGGCTTTCTACACGCATGGACCATTTATCAGGCAGCCGACGTCACGGAAAAACGATACTATTATCGACTGTTTTAAAATGCGTATCTGTAAGGCGATGTCGAAGAGAGGGAAACGGATGGTAATCTGTCGGTGCCATGGCTGGAGAATATGCCGCGCGAGGAAGAACTTCCCAGGGCATACATGACGTTCTTTGTTGATCTTCCCGTGTGTGGCTTTGCATTATCATGCAGCAAGATGACCTGCCTACTTCCTCCGTCGGTGTACCGTCTTCCGCTCGATCGCATCGGTTGACTAACGAAAACGTCTTCGTTAGTTAAAATTACCGTTGAATAGACAATTTGATAACGGTGACCAAACATCTTCGAATTAACTGTTTGGATGAGGAATTGCGACCTCCATTTTGAGAAGAGCTAATTTACATCATTACTAACATTGATACCGACTATCCGAAAACAGGCGATGAATGCCTAAATAGGATGACGACCCCCGTTAACAGCTGAGGGAAAAAAGGATCGTGGATCAAAGGGATTCCCGCGAGTAGGTGAAGAGCACTGTGGAAGCAACCGAGGCGAGACGAGAAGTTGAAGAAGTGGCGGTCAGACGTCTAACAATTTATAAAGCGGAGAATGCTCTCTAGTGTTCGCCGACCGCGCTCGTCAGAACCTGACGAACGCATACCGTAGGAGTTAGCATAATTGACTGCGTACGTTAATCGAGCGGTCATGGAAGAATGCCCCCGCGAACGTTTCGACGCACACGCTGCCTTCTCCCCAACGAGACGGTATTATTTTCAAGCACTTCGGAGTGAATCGAGTTAAGGAAAGAAAAACGGAGCGGAGCGAACAGCAGCCAAACTAACGAGCTCGGAATCCGCACGCAGCGGACGGACGCGGGTCACCGTTTCTTTGCGGTACCACGAGTAGAAAGGTGGATGCGCGTCCTTATTTTACAGTGTCGTGCCTCGTCACGGTCACTTGCGATCGTACGAGCTGACCGAACAGCGAATTGTTCCTCGACGAATGACGATCCGCGGAAACGAATCGCCCGGCCGATTTCAGGCACGGTTTAACCCGTTACGCTCCCAGTTACTCTTCTCTTTCCCTACATTTAAATCCCCATCGCGGCCAGAGAAACAACATTGTATCCTTTTAACGGAATACTCTTTTATCTGAAAACGATACAGCAGAATTCATTCGGAATAATAAGAGTTCCTGAAATCTCCATATAATTACCGTTGTTTTGTACCGACCTGTAGACAAGAAGTTGGCCATCACCGTGCCATACTAATTTCATTGAAATCGTTGCCTGTTGTCGATCACTGTTTTGCTCGTAACGCTCGAACCGTTCTCGTTGTCGTCGGGTCGATCGCCTATTTCGTTCTCGAACGGAAGCCGTCCAGACGGAAAGGTGGTCGAAGACGCGTGAACCGGCGAACGAAACGTATCCCTCGAACGCGAACATCGCCGTTAACGAGCGCAGCGAACGCCGAGCGTGGAACAAATTAGCCTGTAACCCCCGGGGCGCGAGATCATCGTCGCGGTCATTAGTATATGCTGCGAGTGAGATGATTCCGCGCGAATCAATTGGACGATGCGCGTCTCTGGTAGAAGGAGAAAAAAAAAACGACGCTCGAAGCGGCCACCATCGCTTATTGGCAACGTTGCGTACAGAACGCAATATCTCCGGACCAGTGGCTGAGACTGATCGTTCCCTCTTGCGTCTTACCCCCGTGGGTCTACAGCATGGATTAAAAGCAGAGACGGGCAAAATTCTTGTCTGCATAAAATATTTCGAACAACGGTTAAAAATTGAACGAAAAGTTCGTGAGTTTTTATTTTGAATAAAGTTGACTGAAATTTTAGGTACACCCCTAATACTCGAAATGACTTGAAACGGGTTTAGAATTTATAAAGAAAATAATAAGGAATCGAGAATAATTTTTTGTTTGAGTGTTTAAAGAAATTTCAATTAATGAGGCCCCATCGAAGGGTGAGACCCAGAACGCAGCCCCATAGCCTCCCCCTTAATCCGTGCCTGAGGTCGTGGAACGAAAGGCGAGGCGAGCGCCGAGTAAAGTGTCCCGTAATGAAGCGTGGAATGTTTGCACAGGCGAGGAATTCTGTTTCCTTCGGCGACGGTTCATGGAAAATCGCTGTTTACGGCGCGACGCTATAGGACGCCATCGTTCGATTTTGCGCGGTTTTTTTCAACCGGAGGTCCTAATTGGCGTGACCGAAATGTAAGATGGGCAATACGCGTTAAATTTATAACCGCGATTAAAAAGATCTACGGCACAAAAAACCTCAGAAAATGTTAGAAAGAAATACCAAGCATGGACCTGATAAATAAACTACATTTAAATAGATCTGTAAGTAAATTTATATTTAGATTTTACCACGTAAAGAATCAGTTGTTGCTTTTCCGGATATGAAAGTACTGTACTGTAGCAACGACATATAGAATACATTTAACGTAATTACACTAATTTCAACTATTTATCAATACTGTCGAATTTAGATGGCGATTCGAGTAAGGCAATCTTTCTCGATTTAGTCGGAGCATTTATTTTGTTACGAATCACTATTTGCAGTAATGTTGCGTGTAATATGCGGAACGATGGAATGAACTCGATATATGGGCGAACAAATGGGTTTCCTTGGATCGCTCGAAATGTTTTATAAATGATTTCTACCGGGACGCGGAATTTTAGAGTTGTCTAGGTTTATTGGTTAAATCCTCGTGAAAGTCTCTGCCGATAGGCCAAACGCCAACGATCGCGGGAACTCGGAGCTCTAGTATTGATATTCTAGCGTTCGTGTCGTTTTATTTTTGCGCGGATAAAAGGAGACCGATAGTTGAAATATTTAAAGGCACATAAGAATCATAATCGATTAGAAATGCGACGAAATCTTTCGCTTTCTTCTCTTCTATTCCTTTCACCGTGGTTTTGCTCGCTGCTCTGCAGTCTACCCTCTTTTTACGGACGCGAAATCGTTCCTATTTTCTCGGGGACATGGACACATAATTTACATAACAAAGTATAGTTTACATAACGTCGAACAAAGAAACAATACGTCACGATGTTGCACATGATACCTTGATTTTTTGTCGTTAGAGGAACATTCGTTACATGAACGATATACATCTATTTCGATAAATAAAAAAGGGGAGATTAAGGATTCATCGAAATTTTTTTTTAGTGGAACAATATATTTTTGCCATCGTTGGATGATTTCTCAGATCAATACCAATCCATACAATACACAATTCGAACCATACGAAACGCGTAATCGCTGAAAAATGTTTTCTTCCCGTACCGTGAGAAACTATCCAAACCTTAAATTTCCTGAGTCGACGCTCAATCTTGAAACCCCCGGCCCTAACTTCCGAGAATTCTGTTTCGTTCTGCGAACGACGTTCGTTTCAAAGAATTCTAAGAGAATGAAATCTACGAAAAAACAGACCTATTCTATTGAATATATACGATTTAAATGGACGATAGTACGATTCTGGAAAGTTTGATCCAATCTTAAGTCGAGCAGGGTTGTTCTATTGGATATTTATGATTTATGTAGACGGTAGTATGACTTTGGGAAGTTTGATCAAATCCTAAACATAGAAGTCTATAGATCGACTGGGTTGAGCAGATCCGTTCTATTATATATTTATGATTTAAGTAGACGGTAGTATGTCTTTAGGAAGTTTGGTTCTAAACAAGAAAAAGATGTCTTTACATCGACTAGTTTGAAAAGCCTGTTGTATTGGATATGTTTGCTTTAAATAGACGATAACTTCGAAAGTCCTTACATCGACCAAGCAGGTCTGTTGTATCGGCCATGTGCGATTTAAATAGTATGACATTTGGAAGTCCAATTCTAATCAAGAAAAGAAAGTCTCGGGAAAAAGTAGTAAAACAACAATAATCACGAAACTCGAAATCAGCAGCGTCTCGCTCCCGGTCTGATTTCGAGGGTTACATCAAGGTAAAACCAGGAAGTTACTTTTCAAACACCCTGTACCTCTCTTTTCCCCTTTGTCTCGCTTTCTCGGCCGATCTGGCGTCATAGACTCGTCTCCCTTTCTTCGTTCGACTGGCTCGGTCGCTCGTCTTTTTCCCTACCGTCGTAGACCCTTCTCGCCCAACGATCCTAACCCCTAACCAAAACCTGCACCCCCGTTACACTCGACTCGTGAAAGGTTTCCCTCTTTCCCTTCCCTCAGCCACCGCCTCCTACGCGTCGTCGTTCTTCCTGTCTCGCTCTCTCACCCTCTCTCCCTCGCTGTTCCACCCCCGACGAGAGAACTCGACGCTCCTCTTCCACCGGAGAAGCAGTCCCCCTTTCCCTCCTGCTTCACTCAAATCGCATTCCTCTCTTCTCTCTAAGCCATTTTCTACGCTCTCCTTTTCCATTGGCGTCGACCCGCATAAGCGTATCTCCCTCGCTTCTTCCACCCTGTCCTCGTCGTTCCTGAGCTTTTCTTTTCGCCATCTTCCTCCCGCCGACGCACCGACGCGCCCTGCTCTCCCATTTCTTGGAAAAGTTCCGTGCTTTCTGCCTGCCGTTCCTTCTTCGCCATACTTTTCCACGCTGCGACGGAATCCACTCGCCCCCTTTTCTTTTTTCTTCATTCGTATATATGTATATATGTACAGGATGTTTCATAACACGCGGTATCTGCATTAACGGGGCACGCAGAAACAAGAAAACAATTGGTGATAATATCTGCCCTATTCGACCCTGTTCTCGAGTTACAGCTATTTTTCTGCATATTCTCGTAATTTTTAATCGCGAACATAGAATGGTCAACTACTTAAGGGAGGATTTCATTTTTCTTGTATATTAAATTTGAGAATTATACTACCAAAATTTTTCGAGAATTCTTTCGAAAGATAGAAGTAGTCGAACTGATTTTTCATCCTGGAAAAACTCGGTCAAGGTCAATTTTGCGGTATCTCCCCGACATCCGTTTCCATCGAACCAAGGGTATAGAAGCCGCCTATTGTGCTCGTGACATATAATTTAGTAACACCCTGTACATGTTATTTTGCCGCACCCTGTGTATAGGGAAAGAGAGAGTGATAAAGATAGGAAGTCTCTTTCCGCCTTCTTGAGGAAGTCTCGTGTTTGCATTGTTCCATTCACCCTTGTCTTCCCGAAGCCGAAGTTATCAGAGGCGTTCAGCTCGTCGACCATTCGATCCTACGTTGCTTCGAACAGACGATTGTTGCTCTCTTTGGACCGAACAGATCGTAAGATTCTTCTCCACGAGACAAAAAAGTTGTCATCCTGGTCTCGACGTGCATTAAACGTTATCTAACTCGATAACTTACTTCATTTACTTTTGTAAATGTTAAACACGATGTTCTTCGAACATTTCTTCAAACGCACAACAAATTGTAATATTCTGTCGATCGGTTCCAATACAATAGCAGCACAAGCCCTATTTATTAACCACCTCCGGTACAATACCAATTTCTTTAAAAGTACATAAATACGTTTCAGTTTTGGCCGCCAAAAGGCCCTTTCAACCTAGAGCTCGTCCTTTGTCCGAAGATTTTCATGGTCCTGGATTTCTTTAATTTTTTTAAAAGCTTCCGCTCTTCTCTTCGTTTTTCTTTGAAGTGAACGTCCATCGTTTCGCTGGCCCGTTCTCCTTTTTCATTTTTAGTCATATCGTCCATTCTATCGATTTAATTAACGTTCTTTCATTTGGCTGCGCCGAAAGGACACTAAAATCCTTCAGCGACGAACTGTATCGCTGGTCCAGTGTTTCCCTCTTTGAATTTTTCCGAAGCTTTTCGCCGCTGGGTTTGTTTTCTACCCAAAGAAATCCGGGTTCTCTGTGTAGTCTGTCTCTCGCGAGACCTCCATTTTTCTCCTTTTTGTTTGCGTCATCCGCTGATTTATTAATCGCGCTAGAACGAATACACAGGATGGCTCACATAACTCTTTACAACTCGATACCTCGGAAACGAATTCATCGATCTTGGAATTTTCTAGAATTTCGTGGATTCGAAGGGCCTTCAAACTGGAATAGACCGGGGTGGAACGGGGACTGACTTAAAATTTATTAACGCAAATTCCTATGGAAAATTATATTTATCAATTCTTTGAACGGAAAAAAACTTAGTTTCGCCCGAAATATTATTTTTGACAGACGTTTCTATTAAAAAATATGACGTTTTGAAATTTTGATTTACAGCTACACGAACCACTCACGAAATTGAATTTGCAACACTCTTTGACTTATTCCGTTTATAAAATGTTTAAAATGTCCATCATACATTTGTAAAGTTTATTTGTCCGAGGGAAGAAATAATGGACATTTTGATAGTTTCATAAAATTCAAGGCCTAAATCATTAAAACCAGTGAAATAGATTTCGAGATAAATTATAAAGGGATATGTGTTCCCTTTGCAGAAACGACTTTTTGTTTGTTGTTGTTTGTGATTATTTTTCTTGCAGGGAGGTAGTCCCTTCGATCTCGTTTCGAAACGCAATTTCCGCCCGTGCACAATTGCTATCGTTTCCCCGTTTCGGGCACCGTTCAATATTTTGGCCGCTTTAGAGCTACGTCGCCCACTCGTGCACGGTTTTCCATTTTGTTTTTTTTTTCGCTCCATGCTGTGGACATTTGCAATTTTAGAAATTGTGATTGTCGGCCTGTTTCGAGGAACGATTGCACGTTACGTAACATCGTGCGTTTGCCATCTGTTCGAACGTCGAAATTAACGTTTATATTAAAAATGGATCGATTTGCAACCTTTTACAAATTTTACAAATTGAAAAATCAATTACGAAAAATATAAAAGGTTACATATATACATACTGACGTTAATGGCATATATTAATAGTACCTTAATAGCGAATTCAGACACCGAGGGTAACTAAACTGACGTTCACGCGGTAATACTCCTTTATTAATACTCCTAATTATCTACATTTATCCATGTATGCACAGTTGTTTCCACGCCCCCTTTGGATTAAGAGACACGCGGAGTCGCATCCGTTAATTTTAAAAACATTGTTCTAGGAACACTATTCTCACTTAAAGAAAACACCCATCGTATACTGCATATAATAGTATGATAGACATACGTAATAACAGTTATTGAACCATGCTAAGGTCTTTTACGTCAAAATCGATTTCGTTGAAAACGAGCAGTCGGGAATAAAATTTCGTTCGCCGTTCTAGGTAAAACTAATTATTTCAAATTTTGATGCACGAAATTTTAACCCGCGTCTCGAAAATACTTTTGAAACGATTAGAGACATGATTTTTCGCTATGGCGTTTTCATTGGCTACTCACCGCTTCCGGCAAACAAGTTTTCCTCCGATTGGTGCGCGTCGTTGCATCGAACCCGTATCCCTTCGTCCAAGATCGTTTCGGTTTGTTCCCTCCCTTCCGTTCCTTCATCTTCGCGAAATAATCCGTCTACCCTTTTCCTCCGGGGCTTTTCTTCGTCAACTTTCCGCCTAATTTGCCCCTTGCGTGCACAGTGGACCATCCGGGACAAACAATCACGAACCTCAGGCTGTATATTGTCGCCTCGAATTCGAGCAAACGGTGCATCGTAATTAACGATGCCTATCGATAATCGAAATTTTACGAATCCACAATCTACTCTACGTAATTGTTCGATTCGAGATATTTCATACACGAACTATTTTAACCAAAAGCACTAAAGTTTTTCAGTAGCCTGCAACGAATGAACCATTGGAAGTGCTCTTGGATAAGAGAAATTTCTGTTTAGCAATATTCTTCTGCGACTGGTTGTAAATTATAATCCTGTGCGGAGTACGAGTTACGCGGCTAGGTTTTTATAAACATCTGACGTCGAGTAGCTTTCCATTCTGCTAAAAAACTTGTACAATTGTACCTATTTACAAGTCAGGAGATGCGACCGATGTTGGAAATTATCAATCTCGATCGCGTTTTGTCGAAAATATTTCTTGGGTTGATCATATTACGTGATTTTTCTACGTCTCATGTTTTTTCCATTAGAATTAACAATCTGTAGATTTCAACGATTCCAACCTGTTTCCTATGAAACTCGAATAATCTTTTTTTACTCTTGGGACAAATTAAATGCAAAAATATGAATATTTAAATTGACAGCAATTGTAGCTTTCGTTAGGCCATATTAGGTACCTTCACCCTACTGTAGTCGATGATTGTGCCATTTTTAATAACCCGGCTTGCAGACAAGCGTACGTGACGTTGCGAAAGAAGAGAACGAGCAGACCAAACCCTTTGTCGTTCCACGCGACGTCGACTAATTAGACAGAATTTCAAGAACGGCGGCGACGTTCACCGGAGGCCCGGAATTTTTCGTCAGAGAATAGAGTGAATCGTACCGACTTGACCATCCTGATTGGTTTCATTGCCGCTGGATCGATACGAAACTTCTTCCGGCCGAGGGGCAGTTTGGTGCAGAGAGTGGCGCAGGCTGATGGCAGTGCATTTTTCATTGATCGTCCGGTCTTCGGATGTTTTTCGAGACCTCCGTGTCACTTGTACACATGGAGGACTACAAAATAAAAACTTGGTAGTAATAGGTTGTCCAAAAAGTTCGTTCCAAGTCTTTAAAAAGTCTTCAATCCGTCCAGAAGTTCTGATTTTTTAAACATACGCATAAAATTTCGGGGAAATATTTCTGGAATATGTCTGTTCGCCAAAAATGTTCATAGTTGACCCCCGCAACCAAAAATAATTTTTCCAGAATGATTTGAAACTTTCCGATTTTGCCGAAAAATTTCAGCTTCTACTCGAATTTTGTTCTCGAAAGTGCGTAGGATTTCGGGGGTATGTCTATTCACCAAAAATGATTGTAATTGACCCTTGCAACCGAAAATAATTTTTCCAGAACGATTTGAAATTTTTTTTTTTTATCGAAAAATTTGTGACTTCTTCGTTTATGTGAAATATAATCCGTAACTTTATTGAATCAAATATTCGCCGATCTTTTAAATAACTGCATAATGGCTTTGTTATGCAAGAAGATTCCTTACTTCTGACAATTAAATCCAAGTAATCTTTTATGACTTCCAACGACCCGAATTTTTAGGGAAAGAAATAAGTGAAAATCAGACGCAAGAGGGGAATATTTCGTAGAGACGAAAGCTCCTCTTCTCGTCAGTTACTACGCAGTATATACCAATAACTAGAACAAAGCCTACGTTGAAAGACGGCTCTAGCAGCGCCGGTTGAATGGACAGCTCACAGCTTAGGGAGTGGGAGCCAGTCGGGTGGCCGGGTGCTTGAATCATCCCTTGCTGCTAAACATCCCCCTATTTCACGAGCGGGGCTTTTACACAGGGTGAACGCGTGTTTATCTGCAGGGTGTACTTAGGTAGACCCGCGCAATATCCACAAAATCATTTGGTTATATGTATTATCTTGTCACGGCTGGAAAACTTTTTGTTTACATCGACTATGATTCGCGTTCTCCGCGATGGAGAACACGCGTATTCAATTTTTCACCGTTTTTACGTTTCGTTAATTTATATTAATTATTACAAATTTTCGTAATAATTAATTTTTACGTTGTTAAAATATTAGAACGTTCAAACAGTATTCGGACACCGGATGTTCTCTGGCTCACTACACTCGAGGCGTCTAGAACAATAAAGCTAAGAACGAGGGCTTTTATTCGCGCGACTTCTTCCGCCGACCGAATCGATTCATTCTTCAACCTGATTTTAGTGTCTTTTATTAATAATTCATCGCGAGTAAAACATCGACTTTTTTAACTTGTTCATCGTCTATTAAATCGCCGCGCGGACAAGGTGTTGAAATAATGACACTTTTGAAGAAACCACGACGCTATGAAACGACTCGATGCGTGGGCCTTTGATCGTGGATAGTTAGATAAAGTGCACGGAAAGGATGAACGACTCGCGAAGCTTGCATTACACATTATTAAAATTACAGGTCAAGAATAACTTCCTACCATATATGTCCGTCGCCCTCAACTACTTCCCCAGAACAACCTTGCTGCCGCCGACTGACGGAAACCTGATGCAACCACGACGACAATTTGCAAATGAGCGCGAGCGCTTATTACTTGCCATCGCGAAACAAACAATCCTTTTCGCGTGCAAAACGCGCTCCACGGTCGATGATCACCCTTACGCGTAGAATACAAGTCGTTAATTTGAATTAATCACCATTTGTTTTCGAGGAATGGAAACAAGGATCAAAGTCTGAGCCAGTGGCGTAGAATTCGACCCTCCAAGAACATGCACATAAAATATTCTCGAGCAAAAAGATAGAACGATATGCGTGGAAAGTGAAAAACTTAGGATACTATGTCGACGTTTTAATTTTTTTTTCTACTCCTCGTTTCAAACCACTACCCTTTTGGCTTCAACTCCCATAAACCTAGATAACGTGAAAAAAGGCAACTGACAACTAATCCAAACGCTATAATTAGAAGAAACGATGAGACAACGCGATAATTGCGCGGAAGATCGCGAAAAACAGGACGCGCGTTTCCGAAGTGATTCCGAGCGCGATAAAAATTTCAGACGATACCTTTAATCCGACATTTTCGAAACACGGGCCTCAGATAGGATCTAGCCGCGCGATCGAGATCGCCGATAATCGAAAAATAACGCCAACGGCCGCGTGGGATTAAAAGCACAAGCACGACGCAAAGATCCCGCAGAATTTCGTCATTTCGAAAACGGCCCCTTTTGTTTCACGATATGCGTGCGCGTTCACAATGAATTTATGCGACGGCCAGCGGTGCGCGAGCACGCCGACACGGGCATAGTTATCCGCGTACCACCCGTTATTCACATGGTAATCAGAGTGTTAAGCAATAAATTACCTGCATTACTGGGAGAATATCGATTCGGGTAGAAGAGGGCGTACGCTGCAGTCCGATGCAGCTTCGCCGCTCGTGCCAAAGGTTAAGTGCTGCACCCCCTCTATCGAGAGATTCAACCCTCCCTCCCCCCGCCCCCTAAGGGAAGTTTTTTAATTTAACTTTATATTTTCAGGAAATCGGGTGTTTCGATTGCTCCGGGTATCATCGGTGGCGGGACCAGCGTCGGCGCAGTCTTTCGTTATCGCTGTGTTCTGAAACACAAGAAAGAATAAAAATTAGCTGGAGAAATTGTTAAATCATGGCTTCGTTTCAATTTCTATCGATGAGTTTATTTTATTATCTATATTTTCTAAGAGGGAATCCCTTTGCAATGACTACCACTTTAGTTGTATTCGGATGCAAGGCACGTTCTTTTGGGAGAATTGATCCCTGCCAAATTCAGAATTTCATTTATTTCAATTAGACCCAGGTCCCTCTCGCGAGACAGTAATCGAACTAAGCTCGTCCACTCTTTTCATAATCTCCTCGATTGCCCTCTCCGTTGCTTCGTCACGATATCGTAACACGGAAAGGAGCACGGAGAACCGCGAGAAAAAAAATCTTGATAAAGAAGGAACGGACTCCTTTGTCCGTTCGGAATCGCGCGCGCCTCGTGCAGCTTTCTGCTCGCGCGCGCGTTCGAACTCTCCCGTGGCTACCGAATCCACTCCCGCGGCACTTTTCCAGCTCTCTTCCCCTCCCACCGCCCCCTCAGCCACCGATCGAGCGAACGATAATTAAGGATTAGCTAATCACGACGTCCGATTGCTGAAATCTCCTGCGCGCCCGTTTCGCGCGGTCAGCAGGTTTCCTACGACAGCCAATCCCTTTTCTGCGAACCCACCGCGTCGATCGCGGTCGCAAAATTTCCATTTTATTGCAAAATCCGCCTGCGATCCCGGAGGGCAGGCCTGCTCGCTCGGTCGCGCGCGCTGCTCGCTTTTACGAGCCCGGCACTGACCTTTGACACGTCGTAACGTCGCGATGCGACGCTCCGACCGAATCCACTCCTTCTTCGCCGCCGGGGAAAAGCGCAGTTCGCGCCTAAGGTGCGTGCATCGGTGACATCGCGATTCGGTGCGCGTGCGCCGCTGTGTCCTTCGAAGGTTGGAGAGCCTTCTGTTGCGCAGCCGCGGTAAATCATTCCGCGGCGCTGGCGCGTTATCCGCGCGAGCTTGGCCTCCGCGCGTCGATGTATTGTCGCGGTAATAATATCGGGTCGGTTCGTATCTATCGCGCTTCTCCAATCGCGCTCGATCGAATACGTTCATTGTTTTCATTCTATTTTCCAATTTGGGTTATCGGAATTTTCAGAAATCGTGACGCTCTCGAGAATTCCAACGGTTTCGGAAATCCCGACTAACCTCAGAAATCGACATTTTCGGGAATCCCGACCCGCCCTGGCCAACGATTCCCAAATTTTAGCATTGTATATCTATTTCAAAAGACTATACATTATGTGCTTTGACGTAAACTAGTAGTTAACCATGTTGTCAGCCCTAACCGTGCACGTAGAATCTATTAGAACAATAATTAACTGACGCTAAATGCAGATGAGCTATTATTCGTTACAAGTACACAGGATTTAATACCATAGTCCACGGTCGTTTTCAAATGAATCTCAGTATATGTTTTGACGTACAATAGTCCATATGACCGTAGTCAACCATGATAATTTAGTGATACTAAATGCAGACCAATTGTTCTACGTAAAAATATTCAAGAAATGACACCACAGTTATCAATATCTCCAGAAAAGTATCAATAATTGCACTAGCAAGATAATATTTATACCATATAATGTCCATCATTACTCCAAGTAATTTTTCTAAGAATATTTGTATAACTTTAATCCCACGCGACATATTTCATCGTTTTCAGTTCAAGGAAACACACTGTACGTGTGTTCATACCTAAGCATGTTGTCAGCCACACGTCGAGTGCGATGCACTTACAAGAATAGTAGTTGGCCAACACCAAAAGCATACGAACCATTCCACGGCAAATTGCACAAGATGTGACACCACAGTAATCGATCTCTTTCAGGAGACTATCAATAAAGGCTTTTGACGCGGCATAGCTCATATTCTGTGTCCATAGCGAGTCACGCGCTAACTTGCGCTACTCTGTGCTACCTTTTCAAATGGTAATAGTAATAACAACGTCTTTATTACACCACAGATAATGAAAATATGCATACAGATTGGCATAGAGGGTGAGGCTTAACTGCACTGCTATTAAACCTAACTTATAATTACGCAAACAGAAGAGAGATAATTCGAATAATTCGCGAAAAAGATATTGCAAATATGTAAACACTAAAAGTGAAATTTATGCTTCCTACAAAAAGGATCGTCTAGTGTCCATCATTGACCGTATTTGCGAACGTATTAGAGGAAAAGACGACAATTTTCCCTTAATTACTAAATAATCTCTGCTCGACCGCACCTATGAGACCAGTTAGAAACTTTCCGTTTCCGGGTATCTCGGTTATCAAACAAACGTAAATCTTTCGGTTGTCAACATAAGATTTAACTGCTGTAAATGTACTCACTTCAAAGTTTTCAATATCTTCGGTATCACTTTATACGTTTCGAATTTTCACAGCAGGAAGAATCGCGTGTACAAGTTTCGACTGTAATTATAATACTGAGGAACAGAAATTAAGACACCTAGAATCCCCTACTCTTGATAAGGCTGGATCTGTCTCGCGACCAATGAAAGAAATAGTTGACAATTTGGAACGCTGGTTGTAGCAGAGAAACATTTCCAATGGTTAATGTCATTGAGTGAGGTCTCGGTACCTAAATCCCATGTTACAAACAGTCTTTATTGTAGAGGGTTTCCGTTAAGTTTTACCTGAAACCTTTTAACGGTCACGTACATAACAATAACAGAGTGTAACCATTTTGGCCGCTGGTACAATTCCTACACAACCAAACTTAAAACGTACGTAGTTTCTAAAAATTGTTCGTAAAAAGGGCAAACAGAACTACATTCTAATATTCTTTTTCAAATATTTCAAGTTTCCCAAGCTATTATAAAATCATACTTCTGTAATCTCGAACCTGTACGCGTGTTTTGGCAAAAATCGTGTAAAGTTTATGAAACTTGGCAACGCTGTGCAATTGAACGATTCTAAAGTTGTCACGTGTACGTTCGCCTTCCGTATTATTAACCATTCTAGCGTACTATTCTGTTTATCGTTTTTACTGTAACTTTCGTAAATTGTGCTGTTTATCAGTAATAAACATGCCTTTGTATCTCAATAATTTATGCATTGTAAATGCACGTAAGTTCGACGCTTTGATAATTTTTTACCGCTAAGGCGGTACGAGCGTACGGCTTCAAGAACTTGCAAACACGCGCGTATACAACCGAATGGTACCCACGGTATCCCGCCATGTTGTAGCCAACCTTTTCTCGCGAAATGCGACGTTGTCGTAATTTCATCTCTATTTTATAACACTTAACACGTTGACTACCACGTCTGTTTTCTGCGTCTAGGGATGCACGCGACAGTTACGAGGATCATTCGATGAATAAAGAGACAAAAGGTTGTTAATAAGTTTCGATCTATCTCTGGTTCCAGGGTTTAGAGACTCTGAACTGAACTGTCGTTCGATAGAAAGTCGATAGTATGCTCCTAGCTTGACCGTACGTCGGCCATAGCAATTATTCTTTCGGTATTGGGACGACCGTGCGTTTTATGTCGCCGTTAACGTCGATTTTCGTTTCGTCGAAAGAACGACCGCTAACGATGCGACGCCATGCAACGGTTGCTACCTGAAATAATGATGGATCTCCCCGCGCGATTGAACGAGTCGACTACACAGACGGGCATAAAGAGGAACAACAAAAAAATGGTGCTAGTGCACACCGTCGTAAATCGCACGAATCCTCGGCTAAGCGAAAACGCACGGTTTCGATATTCCCGAAGTATGTAATTGTCGTCTTCGTCGAACAATGTCGCTGGTATTATCTCAAAAAGCAGCACGTTGACGATAACGCGACAAGCATGTGACGCTACTTACGCAACCGCGACCGATCGTTTCTTTTCACCCGCTGAGATATGACAAAGGAAGATTTCCGAATGCATAATTAACGCGGAAGCTCGCGGTGACATCGCTTTTTCAGCGATTTTCGTAACACAACGACGAGTAGGTACGAGCATCGAACGCAACTAACGATTCTGCCTCAAAGTTTCGACGTTCGTCATTCAACAACGAATAAAGAAATCGCTCCATGCGATTTAAGTTCAGATATTACAGTGCGTTGCATAACAACCGCGAGTATTTTGGTCGTTGGTATCGGAAAATTTCGATACCTGCATCTAGAACGTGTAGACGGGCTGGCAAATTGCAAAAACCTTCGCAGCTGCTAGTATTTTTGGAAAGGGATGCAAAAGGAGTACGCGTTCGACGCTCGTTGGGCATAAATGACTTTGAGAACCTACCTCGAAACAAGGAACGACCACGCCAGGGAAATTTCCAGAGCCTCTATTCATCCTTCTAGCCTGGCGAAGTTCGACCACCTGTTTTCGGGTAGGTTTCCCTGATTTTTCGGACGTTGTTGGGCGACTTTACGACCGTAACGCGGTTTATTGATTTACGTAGGAAGCCTGCTGGCCATATTTAAATGATATTCTATTATGTCGTTGATTATATATCGAAATAAAATGAATAAGCACCAGATTATTCTTTGTAGTTTCATTCTATTTCCATCGAAAGATCCATCGCTCTTATTGGAAAACCCTATACATTGCTAGAACAAACTAGAAATGGTCTACGGGAGAAACTAACGCCCGTAGCGCAAGGATGTAGGAAAACTGAAGAAAACGTACACCGGCGCGACTAGCCTCGAGTATCAAATCGCTCGTAGCGAAGGACCATTTAAGGCCTCGTACCATAAGCAATACCTCTCGGTGATGAAACACTATCTGCAATCGCAGCAGACTGAAACGATTAACGTATTAGAAGGTTTAACTTGATCGGTCAAACGGCTGCGTGCCGTGGATTGGCAGCAAAAGGAGTTTCCTCGGGGCGATGTCGGCTCGAGCCGTTGTTTTCCTCGTTTTATTTTCTTATTCTTCTTTTTTTTTTTTTTCCTTTACTCCAAGACTCGATGAATTATCGTCGCGCCGCGAATTCCTCCCGTCGTCGTGTAATCGACAAAATTATAGCGTGTTTTCGTCACGCAGCAACTGACGGCGGTCGACGGTGCAACCGACAATCGCGTTATGAATAATTGAACAATCGTTGCTTGCGTCTTAGCCGATTGAAAAACCACGCTCGATGCAAAGTGGATTACCTGGATAGTTTGTGTTTCACGGGTATACCGGAACTTCCGTTCATCCGATTCCGCTCCATTTTTAATCGTTCTCTTAAATTATTTGCGCTATTCGCGTTCGATTTGGCACAATTTTCGTAAAAACGTTGGATGCACGGTGAAGCGTCTGGCTGATATAGCTAGTCTCGACCGTTTTTTTTTAACAAAATAAATCTGGTATCCGAAACAGCGGCGAGGTTCGACTTTCAAGCACTTCCTCTGCTCGTGTAACTCGATCGTTCTGGAACTACCTCCCTATAGAACAGTGGTTTCCAAGGATTTTGAAAGGCGCCCCCGTTCCTAAAAAAGAGTTTTCTGCGTTCGAAACGAACCGATTTATTCGTTCGAAAGTTTACGTAATGTATGCGATTGTCGAAGCGTTAAGGAAGATGCGCCGACTTAAATGCGCTTCCACGCCTGGATTTAAGATCGAGAAAATCCGTCGAACAAGCAATGAACGTCATCGTTCGCGATAAAGTCAAATTACGATAATCCGGCGCGTACAATAAGCGACAAGCAAATCATCGTTCGTCCGTGTCTCCGATCGCGCAATCGTAGACACGATACGTTCCGCTGATCATTGCACACCGAAGAGAAGAGAGTCATTATCGTAGCTCCAGCCGCGCGTTTCCCACCGATGAATCGTAAACGCATAATGAGACTTTTACAGACCTTTGACGCTTATAATCGTCGAATTATCGTCGATTTCTCGCTCAATGCTGAACCACGCAACCTTGACCAGACCGACGTCGAACGTTGCACACTTTATTTGTCCAACATCTCGTGAATTTCCGTCGTAAACGCGATTTGCGCGCAATGCCTGGCGCCAAGAAAATGTTATTCGATCGAACGATTCAATTTTATTCTATTGAAAAATTACGTAAAAATTGCTGTTGATAAAAAGATGCTACAACAATTTACCGAGTGTCCTTACTGGACGAATAAAGGGTTCTTTTACGCTGAACACCTGGAAGCTGACCTTAACGAATAACTGGGCAACTTTCAGCAGACTCTTCCGTTGCTCGTGCGAAAGAGCTCTTATTTTTGATGAAGACACTTAAGAGTAGAATTCTCAAGTGGTTACCAGGCGTAACGCGTCGCCGATGATGCGCTGCACGATGGCAGAAATTACTTGGAAATCCAAGAATTTTCGGAAACAGATAAAGGAACATTTGCCTAGCTCGGTGCACCGTTCGTACTTAAGGGTCGCGACAGGTAGAAAAAAGGAGCATACCGTTATACCCCGTCCTCGTGGCATGGCCTCTGTTTCCTTCTTGGCCAGGGGACTGGTCTTCTTGCCTGCCGACCGGGAAAATTTTAAGAAAGTGGAATTCCGATGCTACGAAGCAACGTTCGAGCGACCGCCGCGATTAGCAATCGAAATACCGACGTTTTGTACTTTGCGTTTCAATATTTAGGATACGTTGGCTCGATTACGGCAACCGTAGCCTCGTAACGACGATAAAAACGCCGTAATAACGGTATTAATCTTTGGTGCACTTTATCGCGAGATGCCTCATAAGTAATTTCATGTATTTCAAAGCGGATCGGGGGAGGGAGAAATTTGTTTACCATCGTCGATACGGGAATTCGTAAGTAGCAGCGTCGCTTACTCTCGGGTTTCATCGTCGAACGCGCGCATACATTATTTTAATTAAAGGCTCGCGTCCTCTATTGTTTAACATATTGTGGCGACGCCACTGGATAACTCGGCGCGGTCGTGAGAGCCCGCGCGTGCGTTTCCAAGTGCGACAGAGAAACGCAGAGGGTTGAAAAAAGAAAGGGCGATTAACGGAAGGGAAAAGAGAAACGATCCTACCAGAGGAGAGAACGAGAGAAAAGATAACGACTCCCAGGCACGGATTTAGGCGTGGGATGGTGGAGTGGTGTAAGGATGAGGGCCCTTTCGCTCTCGATGCACGGCAAAGTACTGTAGCTCCCCGTTTGGCACCATGCTGCACACAACGTACCAGTAATTTTTACGCACGATTATAATGTAACCCTTCTGCATTGTGCGTCGCGGATCATTTTTAACGCTGGCTTTAACCTTCAAAGAATGACGCACGCCTTTCATGGCGGTTCACAAATGACAACTTCCTCGCTACCGATGCGCGTTTTATTAAACTGAAAATAATTAGAAGAAAACTGTTACCGTATGTATACTTCTACAGATATTTTCATCATAAACTGCTACATATTTGTTGCAAACAAATATGTACGATCGTGCGCGAACGATAAAAATAATGTGATCAGAGGTCACTGGTTATATTCCCTCCTCTTTTTTTTTTAAAGCGATTAATAATTTATTATAATCATTCTTTTGCGCAGTTTATACTCGATTTATTATGACTGTGTAAATTACAAGTTTGAATAATACGTTCAGTGCCTCAAAATACTTAAACTTTCCCCTACGCTGTGAACTCAGGCTAACACCCTCCTCGACGTTTATTCTCGAGCTGGCTGGGGTAAGCTTCGTGATGCATAATGGAGCTGCCCGATTGATATCCAAGCAACCGTCCGAAAGTTCTACAATCTCCAATACAATGTCGGTTTAAACTGTGGGTATATCGGATGAATACACAGCGCACATTCAAAACAAAGAAAAACTACTCGAGGTATAATTAAAATTGTTTCACCCATTGTTCTGTCTTACGATTACTAACTCTCTATTTATAGTTAATTCGTCTCCTATACAAACACAATTGCAAATTAAGGACGGCAATTTTTTAACAAAATAATGCGGTTTATTTTGCTTAAAGTATCGAGGTAATTTTTGAAAAAGACGCGTTAGACATCGAGTCTCTCCCTGAAAATAATTGATCAATTAATTAATTAATGAGATCAAAACGAGCGATGATTTAATCGAACCATTAGCCAGTTGCATATACTCGGTTTACAATATTTCATTTTATTTCGCATGTGCATCGATATACATGTAACCAGCGACAAGGCAACACTGCGACCGATCTTTCGAGGCTGCCGCTGGAAAGACGCTCGAGATGACCGTGATTGCCTGAACATACACACACGTATCATTCTAAACATCCGTGGCACGTAACGAGGACTCGAAGAGCAACCTCGTATTCATCGGCAGGCAAATACAAAAATAACGCGTGAACCAACCCATCTTTCTCTAAACATATATATAGGTTCATATATGTGTGTCTACGTATTGTATGCGTACACGTTTGATCATCAACTTAACCTGAAATCCCGTTTTGAAATTCCCGATCTCCGTATCGATCGATCGCGCGCGCACTCGTTGGCAATGAAATTAAAAATTCATAAAAAATTCGTTTCATGGATAAAACATACCTTGCGTCTTTTAGAAGAATCTCCAAATCTTCAAAGATTATTATCGAGCTGATAAAACATTTGTATCACAGAAATCGACAATGCTAAATACATCGTTTGGAAGGAGAAGATAAATAATCGATCGTATAAATATTTACAGCGTAAATTTTTGTAAAGATCAGATTCGAGGCGATTTACAAGTTTCTCCACAAATTGTCTAAGTAATTTCAATTTGCCCGACTAATCGATCCTGCTTGTAACAAGATCGCGTTAAACATCCCATTCGAGGCGATCGACTATACGGCGTAGAGTAGTATGTACACACGATATACCACTATCGACAGAGGCACGCATACCCGTTGGTACATAAGTTCCGGGCGGCGCACGTAGAAATGCCACATGCACCTCGGTTTCGAAGGGGTCTGCGTGCGTCCCGGTAGCGACAACAACAGCGCGGGAGCAGCCGAGAACGGAAGACGGAGGACGCCAGTGTAGAAAGAGAGAACTTATTGGGGAAAAAGAGAGGAGGTAAAAGAGAGCAACGAGAGTAAGGGAGAAGGAGAAACAGACAGACGTGCTCGTTTCTCGGATCGAGCAGTATGCACGAGGACGAGAGAAGAGGACGGTGTTGGTGTTACAGGGGGACCTTTTCCCTCTATCGCGTGGCTCCACCCACACGCCGCCACCGCCGCCGTCGAGGCGCACAATCTGGCAACAGTGGCTCGCTATAACCGATATTGTGGCCGTGGATTGAATGGAGGGGAACTAGCTCAGGTCAAACCTCCCCACCGGCACGACAACCCCTCGGTCGGAGGAGCGACCCCTCGCCACTGTTCACTCTCCGTCGTTTCTCACCCCACCCAACCCCTACGCGTCCTTCTCGATCTCTATCCATCTGCCTCCTTCCTTCCTTTTCTTCCCCTACCTAGTCGAACCGCATCTTCTCCCCTTCCCCCCACCTCTTCGCTTCCGCGCTTGTCGCTCGTAGTCGCCAGCATCCCCACCATTCGGCCGACAGTCCGCGTCTGTGGACTGGCACACGCGTGTGCCGCAGTATTCGTGCGTCTGTGCGTTGGGTGCGAGTGCGCACTCCTGCTAGATGGCGTTCGTGTGCGCCTGCGCATGTATACGTGCGCGCGTGTAACTACTCCCACCGCGGTGTCCAACCTCTACCACACTACCGTTACTACCTTCGTCGTAGTCGTTGCTTCGATACCAACACAGTCATTGCGCGTTACCACCACGACGACATCGTCGTGCCTGCTGCTCTTGCTACTACCTCGGCGCGAGTTACCAATACGAGCAAATATCCACGTGTGTGATACAGGATCGCGACGACGAATGACGGCAGGGACACACGCTGTAGGTACACGAAGCGTATATACACACAACGAACGATAGAGAACGCGCGAGGTGAGCGAGAGAGAAAGAGGGAGCAAGCAAGACCGATGTTGGCCCCAACAGCCTCTCACTAGACAGTATTACTTTCAACCGTTTAGCGGGGCCAATGCTACCCGGCGCAGAGTAGTCAGTCAGCCGAGCAGTCAGAGTCAGCCGTCCGCGAATACCGAAAGGACGCTCTCTCTCCGTTCACGAGGTATCGTCGTCGACGATCCATACACGCGGCGATCTCAAATGTTTTCATCGTTATCCTCAAAGTTTTTGCTGCTGCTACTGTTACCGTCGTTATCATTATTGTCTATGTCGTCGTCGATTCTGCGAACGGTTCGTCGTGCACCGACAGTACGTCTGTGACAGACTGAGGCGCGCGCGTAACACGGTGGGATATAAATAAAAAGTTTCGCCGAAGTGTGTGAGAAAATAATCGTCGTAAGATAAAGAGAACATCGTGCAACGAAGGAAATCGAAGAATAAGACAAATGAATATAGTTTTTGTGTTATGCTTTTTGACATTTGTTCCGGGCGGTTACGATTAGCGCGTCATCGAGAGTAGCCAGAGAGACGTTACTCCCTGATAAAGTTGTTGCCGTTGCTGCCGCAAGGACACAACACCGGTGTTGGCCACGAGCGGAGGAGTTTTACCCTCTCTCACGGCGCATCCGAGTCGCACGCGCGTGCAACACTCTCTGGTGGGTTCCGCACGTTCAGTCGAGTCGTGGAGCATTCTCGCTCGTTTTGTCGTTGTTATAACGAGGTGATGAATAGACGAAAGCGTTGCAGTGTCGAGCAGCGTGGTGACCGTGCTCGTCGTCGTGGCGGACGATGACGATTAACGTAGACAGATTCCGTGGACGCGGGGAAGTGTGCTCGTTAGTGTGATTCTAGTGTTTTCTTTATCTATTCTATTCCATTTACACGAGGAGGATTGGATTATACCGTGGAAGAGGTGTATCTACCAAGGATAATGCTCCTTTGTGTCATCGTTTAGGTAAGTGTAAGTGTGTTACGGGTAACGCATTCTCGCAAGTGGTCGTCGGTACTCAAGATAACTTTGTAACGTGTGTCACGATTAGTTTAAAATTTTTGAATGAAATATTTAAAAATATTCCGGTTTCGTTGTTGTTCTGTGAAAATAGACTCTGTTCGATAAATCGAAACGAGCATCGATACTCTGTTAAACGAAAACAGTGAAACATTTTATTCGATCGTGAAAGAGTGATTAGAAATTCGATGCTTTCGAAGAAATTGTTCGGGACGATGTTTTAAAAATTGGTCCGATCACAAAAACCGTGTAAAGTATTCGAAATATGTAAATCGTGTTTAAATTAGAGATTCGCAAACGGAATGGTTCGCGATCTTTCGATTCGCCACTTGCTCGTTATTACGTTGCAGTAGTAGATATTCCAACCGGTAAGGCGCTTTCACAACGGGTGATTGTTCTAAAGATGTGTCACTCCGTCTTTACTCGTTTCTCCAGCCGATCCCGGTTAACCGTGAGAGAAAGAGTAAGAAGGCGAGAAGAGAGACAGAAAGAGAGAAAGAGACTCGCATAGACGAAGACACAAAAACAGGCAGAAGTCACGTCCACTATAATCTTCGATCGACTGTAGGGTCGCAACGTGTTATACTCAACGTATTAACACCTTTATGTGTAACAACTATAGATGGGGCAGCAGTGCGCTACCGAATAGCTATAAACCGGCAGTAAATACACTTTTGTATTCCATCGCAAATGCGAATATGTACAATGGTGGACAAAAGTATTGGCTCAACCAAGATTTTGTTATAAACTAAAGTGCAAATCGGGAAAAAGTAGAATTATACGATCGATTCTTTTTAGAAAATATACTTTCAAGTCTACAATTTAAATATACCATAAACAGTGTATAGTAAAATGTGTATAAATAACCGTTTTCGTCGAAACAAAACTATTGGCACACTTACAATTTCGGAACAAACGTTAATGATTTTTTCAATTGATTTTGTGCAATTGTTTTTTAGTAACATATATTTTAATTATAGTTTCGTTATTATATGATATTTCCTAATTTTTCTTCTCAATTCGAAGTATAAATCGGGAGATAGTGCTGGAGTTACTAATATATTTGGTACGTTAAAAATAATCCAATGGTGAACGATCTAATCTATAATCGTTATTCTGTTGAAACTAAAACTTCGGTTTAAGGTTTAAAACTTTTCTATTGCAATTTTTCAAGCTTTCTTTAAAAATATTCGAATACATGTGATAGTTTATTACATTTTCCATAAAAACATAAGTTTTACAACCCGGAAGAAACATGTACATCTCTATACTATTACTTTACTACCCTCATGTTCAACACCAGAAACACGTAAAATGTACGATAGTAACGATGATAAATAAATGTCACACTAAACGCCAGACTGTCTCTGAATATAAGGAACGTGATTACATTCTAGAAATTCAGTGTAGAATTTTCTGTGCCAATATTCTGCTGTCGACAAAATCAGTATTAAATGTATATTTTAGTATTTCTTTTGTTTTTATGAAAAAAAAAGTTACTTAACTCGTGGCACATATATTTAAATTGCAGACCTTGAGGTATGCACATAAGTATTTTTTTTATTAAACATCAATTTTAATTTTTACCGATACGTTTGTTCGTCGTTAAATGTATCGCGCACGACTTCAGTCCATTTCCAGCAGGAAGTAGAAGATGCTCGAGAGACGCGTCGACTGGCCTATGCGAGACTTATTATCGAACCGTACTTTCTCGAACGAGCCGTACAATTTTTATCGATAAGCAACGAGTTATTGGAAACCACGCCGCTCCGTAATCTGTCGTACGACCTTAATAATTCATTCCCGAGAAAAAATGTCGAGACTGTTTCCCCGTTATAGATTGAATATCGACTCGGAAAAGTGTGTTTGCGTAGGAATACGCGCGGCAGCGTCCGAACGAAAAGAAAATTTTATCGGTTAATCGCGTGACTCGTAAGGAAACGATTTGAAGTTGGGTAAACTGGCAGTTCTCGCGCGGTATCTCGCTTGGCGTGACGATAATCAGTATGACATTGTCGCTGACGTTGTTATCTGACGGTGCAAAAATAAAAAAGAAAAAAGAAAAAAAAAGAACGAAAAGACAAGAGGCGACGCGAATTTGAATCGAACGAATCGCGCAACCGTCACGTACCGTTTATGCGCGGTCTCTGGCGTACGCTGAGATAATCTTGGCAATATTAAACGCGCAATAGGCTCCGCTGTGCCCGGGGTATCTAATCGTTTATCGCTAACAGTCATACGCCAAGTCGGTGTATTATCAACGATAGTCTGCCGAAACGGGTCTCGCATATCGCATAGCTCGCCGACAATATAATCGACAAAGGCAGTTCTCCACCCGATAACCAGTCACTTCGGGGAACCTAAAAACTATGTCAGGATCCCTTGACATTTATGTGCCGTTGGTTCGAAATTGCAGCGTTACGGCGCCTCTCTCTGTCGCAAGCTTTATTAATCGAGCCGCATTATCGCGGTTATTCAGAAACGAGTTCAATTTCCTCTTATACGTTGAATAAAAATATAAAATTTTTTAAAGAACAAGCCACGTTTTATCGATGCTATTGCAAGAATGTACGCCATTGAAAATTGCGTAAGTTCAAACGGTGATTTTTCTCATCTTGCTTCTTTTAACGCCTCCATTCTGGCGTCTATTCATATTATACGAAGATAATATTACCTCTGCGTTATCTATTCTGTCATTGTGTATTCAATGGGAAATTTACGTTTATTTGAATAAATTTAACGGACACAAACATCGTGTTTCTAAATTTTTGAGTATATGAAGAATCCTTGAATCGAACCTGTCAAGCTTCATTTCGATACAAGCATAAATTCTATCATCTCACGTGGCAATTAATTTTGATTCCATTTGAACATCACTGTTGTATTTCGGAGTAAGAAACGTCAAGTCAGGCACTTGGTTACAAGCAACAAGTGAGGAATAGAGATATTACAAACATATTTCTAAGGGTTTTGTATCTTAGATGTTTGGTGGAGAGAAGATAGCTCTAGCCCTTAGTGGTAAGAGAGATAGAAGTTCAAAGTTCATGCGAAATCGAACTTAAGACTAGAAAGCACACCGTAATAAGTAATATTTTCAGATATTGTGAAGGTGTAGTGACACAGGGTGGATGAGACATATCTTTGTACAGTAATAGTAAATAGGAGGCTGAACATCCAACGTCACTTTCTTTCTCAATGACCTACATTAACGATGAATCGAGGTCAGATCAGAGACGTTCCCTCGAAGATACGAATACCTCTCTCGGCCGAGTCGTAAATCGGTTTTTGGATACACTTTGCGAGAAACACGAACTCGTGCATAATTTGAACACGTTGCATCGACAGCTCCCATTGCCCCGCGTTATTTCCAATCCGCGTCTAGCGCTACTTCTACGATCGTCGAGCTTTCACCTAACGCCATAGAGATAGAACCACTGTTTCGAGAGCGCGAGCGCGGCGGGGGAGGGGTGATGGAGTGTGTCGAGAGAGGGAGGGAGGGGGGTACTTGTCGAATGTGCTCTGTGCACGTACATACGTGCACCGAACACACGCGATCGCTGGCCGTATGCAGGCGCGGTCCGCGTTATTGCGTCTCCACCGCGAGTAAATCGGTTTCGTTGAAAGCCTTCTAATCTCGATACAGGCCCCGTCGCGGTGGCACAATATCAGAAATAGGTTTGTTAAAATAAGCGTACACTCGATGGCGCATACCGTGGCTTCCCAGGGACGTATTACCTCTGGGGGGAATCACCCGTTGGACTAGTGGTGGGGATATGCACCAGGGAGAGCCACGCTGCTGCGCACACTTTGCCCTTATCCACAAATAAATAAGGTCGACTTGCCGATTCATACCTCTCGGACGAGCGTACGCGATTATTCGATCGCGCGTGACCAACGATTTTCTTTCTTTTTCTTCCGTTACTTTTCTCTCGTCGGTTAGTGAACTTTTCCACTCGATTTTCCAACGGCATCCAGACCAGACCGGAGCGGAGCGTCGTAGTTTTTTCTCACCGTGGCACGGTTATCGAAATTTTACCTCGAACGCAAGCTTTCAAGTGTTTCGATAAGGAGGACACCGCTATTTACCAAATTGGCAAATATCAACGAGCCGGGAATATATCGTCATCTTTGATTGCGCACTCCGGCTTGTGGAGCGAGGGTACTTGTTTGTCAAGGACGGCGAACAGACGCCTCGGAACTGACGAAGAATTATGTCAGACAAAGCAGCACGTTATAAATTCACCTTGGCGCGTTGGCACGTAGAAAATTTTTACTCAGCGGTAGCCATCGCGGGGAATGCATTTTCTTAGCTTGTTAACCCTTTGACGAATAAATTTTCTTCGACAATGCACACGGCTGGAGAGCAAGCTCCGTTTGGCAGTCTTCGCAAGCGTGTATTATACATTTCTGTTTGATCAAATACGTTAATAATTATATCGGTGATACTTTTTTACGTACGATAATTGTATATATCCTGTTTTCTCGCTCGTCCACTTTGGATCTACGTTAACGTTAAATAAAATGTTTTTAAAACCAGTGCTCCGTTAAATAAGAGTTTGTATTATTCGCGAATTTTGTCTTCTACGCAAATTGGTACCAAAAGGAGGAGCCCGTTCGCGAACATCAGCGAACCTCCGTTGAAATCACCACGCAAGCAAGAAAAGTCTTTGCTGGAGGAACGAGAGAGCTGCGCGCTTCTCTATCCTTCGAAGACAACCGTACGTACTCGCTTGCGCAAACGATTGGTTTACACGCGACGGAATCCGCTCGGTTGGATTATGAAACGTTTGTTTTGTCGGCGTGAAGCGGCCGCTCGTGACGCTCGCGGTCCAACGACAATGGAGTAGCCTTCGAACATTATATTCCCGCACGCGCGCTCAAGGTGAGGCGTAATTAAATTTTCATAATTGTTCGTTGCATAATGATGTCTCGGGACGCGTCTTCTGTCCATGCGTGGATCGAGTAGATCGGCGCGCGAATTTGAATCTCCCGCGTACGCGCTAATCGACTCCGCGAGATTTTCCCAGAATCGTTTATCGTTGTCGCGAACCGTTTTCATCCTATTGCGCGCCGACGCCAAATAGTATAACCATTTGCAGTCCAAAACATTGTTGATATTTCGTTTCAGTAAATCTATTGTATATTGACAAAGAAAGAATCTTTCTATCTTTAAAGTAACCAATGCGTAATACAAAGCGGTGGATGATTACAACAAGTAAATGTTCATTGAAGGGAACGTACTTCGAAAAAAAAAGACGGATCCGAAACGTTATTATAAGGGCAATATTGTGTAAGGTGATAAGAATTTTAATTGTGGAAAGCACGACACGGTACATTTCGTTTCTTAGCTGTCGGAAGGGTTGCGTGCAGAGACGCGATCTAATGCGCATGCGTGCACTCTACCGCTTAAAGCGCCAACCGCCTAATTTTGTTCCGTGTGCTTATGTCAAGCGCCAGGCAAGAACGTCGATATTCCGAACTATGCAGTCTTGTGATGCATGTTTCCAGAAAATAAGTTTGTTATTTTATTCATTCGTTTTTCTTATATACTACTTATACAGTGCAAGGCGATTCTAAGTAGAACTTCTGTACCAACGCTACGACATTCTAACCGTACGATCGAAGAATCAGTAGAAGGTCGTTAACGAGTTGGAAAAATCAATGAAATAAGGTTAGAAGCATAAGAGTAATTGGCATTCGGTAAAATGAGGTTTAAACTTCGAAAAGCCTAGCAAAACATTTGTACAGCAATACAGTATAGACAACAAACAGTACTGTAGACTGTTACAAGTATTTGTTTTCACAATTGTACTAACAAAATGTAATTAGTTTTACTAACAAAAATCTGGAAATATTTCACCAAACTAAAAATGTTACGTAAATTAGTGTTAGTTCTTCTTGTCGGCGAATATTGGAATAATGACGCAAAATCGGTTCGATCGCACACAGAATGCGTCAATTAGAAGTAATCGCGCACGATGGGTCAGCAAGGTCGCGTTCCACCTTATTCACGAAGGTAGTAAACTATCAGCTGTCATTCGTGTCGCGTATATTAGCTTATGTGTGTCAGTATATGGAGTACACAGTTAAAACACAGCTGTAATAAGAAATATAATACACAACAGTTCCTTCATGGTTCGGTGATAACCGTAGAAACATAGTATATCAAGTTTCCGCTGGAAAGATTAATCGTCAGCACAACGATAACACGATCTAAGATTTATTACAGTGTTTAGAAACGCGTTAACGCATCCGTAGGTAAAACAATGCTCGCGGTTATGAACTACGAAAAATCATATCGACCGGAACGATCGATTAATAAAATACCCACATATTGCAAATGGGGTGCGTTGATTGGCCGGAAGCGATCGCGCAAGGCAAGGTCGCGGCTCACCTTATCCAGGAAGACACAGTGATATCAGCTGTCACAACTTCGGTCGCTCGCTTATTCTTGCCGACTATCAGCTGTCATTGGCAACATGCGCGTTAATCGACGTACCTTGTGCGCATGAACGAGCTGCGCCGTTCGATATGCGCGTGAAAACGTATAATACGTTCGCGAATAATTAAAATCATCATCGTAATTGCGAATATAAAGACATATAAATAGTAGATTTTGAAAGTGAAACTGTGTAAAATGGTATTGCTTATCAAATTCCCATGGGTTATTGGAAGGCAATGCTATAATTAAACGGAGAATATTTATTGGGTTTAGTGTTTCAGAGCATTTTGTTGGCCTTTCTTCGTGTAACTTGAATCTGTATTTAGCGCGTCGTATTAATCACTTTCCTTGTACGTCGCGAGGATATAATTATCTTGCAGCTTTTATCTGGAAGAAAAGCTTAAGAAAGTGGAAGACTTTGTAATCCTGAATAATTAATGCAAAGAGCAGGTGGAAATATAGTGTCGCTTGTGATATATATTTAAACGGTCGTTTCCGCGCACGTGCGAACATGCGCGCGATTATTTGAAATTAACGAGCGTCTCGCTGTAATGGAGTACGTGTCGAGCACGTAAGATCGTATCAAATGATGCCACCGCGACTTTAAATACATTATTTGATAGTACGCAGAAAGCTTCATTGGGTGAATAAGTAGAACGTTCAAAAAGGGCGACAAACTTTTGTTTATATTAAACCTTGTAACGCCGTTAATTTGACGAATTCATTGCAATACGAGAAAAAAAGGTAATATTACAAAATTTACAAAAGGCTATAAAACATACTAGTTTAATTGTTAATAGCAATTAGAAAATTATTATGATCCAAGATTCTACGAGTCATGAATGATGTCTTCCTTGAGAGTTCCCGTGAAAAATATTTTCTAGACTGTCTCCGTCAGCAATACCTTCCAGTATAACCCTGACATACTTCAAATTACCAAGCACCCAGTATAAACTATATCAAAGTTTTCCACGACACTTGGATTTATCCGCTTTGCCTAAGTCGACGGTGAAACGACCGATGTTATTTTAGTACACCGAGTTAACTTATAGGCGTGTGTATATTCTCACTGCTTCCTTGTTTCCAATCTTCTGTATCCATATACACATGTATATGTGTAAACTATAAACGAGTACCGAAGAAAGACTTTCCAGTCTTACATACATTATAGTTCGAAACAATTGTCTCGATTTCTCTGGTAATAAGGTTATTTCCAGCGTCCCTTTCTAATTCCTAATAGATTGCTTCCTTGCTGAACCACATGTATTGTTAAACGATTCAAACGAATCCTGCAATATTTGACGATCGTAGAAAAAAAAATATATTCTTGCAAATTTATGTAACGAATTTGCAAAGCATTCACGTAACAAATTACAATTTAACTCGTGGTTTGCAACTTTTCTACTTCTAGTAGGCTGTTTATGTCCCACAGTATTATATACAGGGTGTTCGGCCACCCCTGGGAAAAATTTTAATACAGGATTCTAGAGGCCAAAATAAGACGAAAATCAAGAATACCAATTTGTTGATGGAGGCTTCGTTAAAAAGTTATTAACAATTAAATTCAAAAATTTCAAATCGTTCTGGAAAAATTATTTTTGGTTGCGGGGATCAATTCCAATCATTTTTTATGAATACACATACTTCCGAAATCCTATCCACTTTCGAGAAAAAAATTCGAAAAAGTGTAAAATTTTCAGCGAAAAAAAAAAATTTCGAATTGTTCTGGAAAAATTATTTTTAGTTGCAGGGGTCAATTGCAAGCATTTTTGGTCAATAGACATACCCCCGAAATCCTACTCAGTTTCGAGAAAAAAATTCCTTACCGAAAATATAATTTCTGGCCAGAAATGTCTGCCCGAATTTTCATGCGAATCTTTAAAACGTCATAACTTCTGAACGGATTGGACGATTTTAATGTTCAAAAAAGCAAACTACGCGTATTTTGATGGAGAATATGTACAAATATGCAAAAATATTCGAAAAGTTGGTCTTTGACCCCGCAAAATAAGAAAAACCCCATAAAAATGGTCCAATTTTCAAACTGCCATAACTCCTACAATAGTGAACGTATCTCATTGAAATTTAGCATGGAAGTAGAGCTCATGGATACGTACAAAAAAGTATTAGACAACTTTTCCGTGGAGCGTCAACCAAATTAGTTACACATGAAAAACGAATTTTGAAGAAAAATCGACAGTGGGTAGGTGCCTAAATTTTTCGACGGAAAAAAAAAATTTCAAATCGTTTTAGAAAAATTATTTTCGGTTGCGGGAATCAATTACAATCATTTTTGGTCAATAGACATACCCCCGAAATCTTGCGCATTTTCGAGAAAAAAATTCAGTATGGTCGGAACTTTAAACGTTAATAACTGTTTAACGAAGCCTTCATGAACAAATTGGTATTCTTGATTTTCGTCTTATTTTGGCCTCTAGAATCCCCCATTAAAATTTTTCCCAGGGATAACCGAACACCCTGTATACACTTTTTTGCCATTCATCGACGATGTTATAAAGCTTAGTTCTTCCCAAATGTTTGAAGGCAAGATGTAACTTAAAAATTTGCCACCGCTGGAATTGCATTTCGAAACTGGTCGACGGTAACGCCATTTGTTACAGTTGTGCCGCGTATTTCGCGTAAGATCGTCGGTTTCTTAGTTGCTTTCACGAACGTGTTACGTGCTTCGTTGTACTTTTACGTGGGAGAGAGCCAACAACGAATTGTTGTCGCCCAAACGTTCCCTTTATCTCATCGTGGTGGATACATTGCTGTAACAACACGCTACACTGGATCGGGTGATATTTATGTAACGGTCAAAGGGGTTAAGCGTTCTGGGAAAGTTTCCAGAGCAACGATTGGCCGGCGGCTTCCGTGATTTCGTCATCCGCCAATCAACGCGCCGAAACAACTTTCTCCGAATCCTGACAGAATGGGCCTTCTTTCGCGTGCACGCGTTCGCCTCTATTTGCAGAAATGCATCCTCTAAAGATTTATTGTGCGTCAACAACAACGTGACGTAAGACGTATAACAATTCTCCGATACAAAGGACAATTTCGACATTCAAAACCGCGGGATACGCGCGTAAAACCATAAATGCTTGACTGCGTTCGATATGCAAAAGTTGGCAGCGCCGTTGGGGAATTTTATTCCGAACGCGGGAATTCATCTTTTTCCCGTCAGAGTCGATCCTTCAAGGATACATTACGGCTGACTCAAGACCAGTGACGGATCGTAGCAGAGACAAATCAGACAATCGTCTAGGTTCTGAAACGTTTAAAAAAATTTTGCAGTATTTATTCATATTATCAAAATCTTTTCGCCGAGTAATTCGACGTACAATCGATGGAAAGGATTTCCAGCGAATCGAATTTATCAAGACTCTCGAAAGCCACCTCTTTGTGTGTCAAGGACGTTTATATTCCACTTTTTTTTTACAGGCAATTATTTATTTTCTTTGTTTCGGCTCAAGGAATAACCTTTCGTTTCAGTTCGTTTTGATACACTTTGCTGAACAAAAGATCGAAATTTTAGCTGCGGATATTACGCCATCGCTGAATCACTGATAAATTACTTCCGTCATATGTCGCGATATTCGGAAGCACGACTGATGTAACTTACACGAACATGGTTGTCCCCGAGAGCTTGGAATTAAATTATTTCCATTGAAGTAAATCGTACGACATCCTATCGCTATTGTTACGAATGCAGGAGTTTCATAATGGACGTAATGAAGTTTTGCTTGCTTCGTACATTTTATCAGCGATGTCAGCAATATTTCCAAAGAATTTAATTCGTATTTATTAATAACGTAACGTATTCCATCCACACCTTAGTTTACACAAAAGATAAAGCATGGAAGCGGCTTCTTTGGCGTTACGGACATCACGTCCAAAAATTGTTAACGTGTCAACAAAGGTTTCGTAATCGTTTCGCAAGTTGCAATACCAAGGATCTTCCTTCCAGCAATATATTCGATAAATTATTCTCAAATACTGCAATTAGCCTCGCGTTTCCGTTGATACGATCGTTTCTAACTTTGAACTTTTGTCGGTTATTTCTCGTAATATGATTACAATCACAGCGAATGGAGCCAACTTGCCTCGCGTTCTCACTTGTACGTATTATTCTTTTAATGAACAAATAATGGATAAATCAGTGAAGTGTAACATTTCCAATATCTTTTATCTAGCCGACAAAGTTGATTTTTAGCAACGATTCTCTTTTCTGTCTTAAACTTGTATGTCAGGGCGTGTACCACTCTGTGGCTGTGCCCTTCCAAACACAATAGGCGACCAGGATTTGCCTTCGCTTGTCGCACGATGCATTTCACAACCAAACGTGTAGTTACTTGTTTCACTATGCACGTAGATAATTGCAATAAGTCTTTTGAGTTCTCCTAGATCCGTCATCGTCCACGTCGAAAATTACCGTTTCTAATATTTAAAAAACACACACACACAAATTTATATTCCATTTGGAAATAAATAAGTTACAGGTAAAAATATCTATGTGAAGATAATCTTTAACGTGTTTGCGGAGATGGTTTCAAAGCGTGGGAAGGCGGTGTGAGAAGTGGAATATGGAAGGTATATTTGTCCTATTAAATGAACGCGACCCATTAAGTCCCGTCGTTTTTGTCAGGCGTTTTGTTCTTTTTAACAGGTGGTAATTCACTTCTAGATATGGTCGTGTTGATCCTATTGTAATAGATTTCGTGTTAAAATATTGAAGTTAGCGGTTGAGACGACTTGCGTAGTATGGACGAGCGAGTTAGCTAACGAAAAAATCAATGTTGGAGATAACCTATACTTCGTGCAAATTTTTACGTACGTCGTATGAAATCTTATATATGCAAATACAGGGTGTTTATCTTGCACCTTTGTCATTAGTTCAATTTCAATTTGAATAGGATATTCTATTTTTCGCTGGAGCTACCTACTTGCTTGTTTTGACAACTTCTGACTTTTATGACAAGAGGTAGAATAGCCTATAGTGATATAAGTGATATAAGTATATCACTGTACTTACTCAAGCGGTATAGGTGTGCTATACCTTTGACGCTTTCTATCGTTGTTTAATTGTAATTGCTGCAAGGTACCTTTAACAGTATCATATTACAATTATAATATAGTTGAGACAAAAATCCTTGGAAATTTTTAAAATATGCAACAAAAAGTATGGCTCTAAGTAACTCGATTCGGAGCTCGATTTAAATCTGTAACAACCTGTACAAGACTGTTTTGCGACGTTTCCTATTTATGCACCGTCACATGCATTATAGGTCATAATTACTAAATCGTCGTAGTATTGTTCCTGAATTGGACTGTGATCCTTATATAATGACAATGCGAGGCATATATCGTCCAGTTGCATAATCTGTTTGCTCTTGTCTTGCATTCGTTGCAAATAGTCCGACTAACGATCGTTTTGCCGTATATGCGGACATTTCAAAGAAAATACTGTGAAACCTTGAAAATTATACGAGAATAAAAATTCTTGTTTTTAGAAAAAATTGCGAGATAATTTCGATATCGTTGGAACATCTTAGAAAATAGTTTTCTTGCGTACAAATTTTAATCGTTTGTAAAATAATTGAATTAAATATGAGTTTCGAAACGTACGAAAGCTAACTCGAAGGAATGCCCTGGATAATTTCGCTGAACAGAAGTAAGATTTCTCTTCTGCTTACGTTTACGCTTAGTATGAGTGGCTATTGTGGTCGTTCTTTGTACAACATTCTTCATTCATATACAAACCGAAGGAAGTTACCTAAAGCTTTGGAAGTCCTGCGGTCGAATTTTACAGTTTTCAGCTTCTTCGTAACGGGCGGCAGATGTTATTTCCGTTTATATACGCACACGCGACATGTGCCGCACGTGTTTCCAACGATTTGAAACATGTTGGAAGCGATCGAGGAAAACTGCAAAAGGAAAAAGTATCCTTGACCCTCTTCGAGTGAATTCATAATTTCGAAACACATGAAGTTAATTTTTTCAACGAATTATAGTTAGATTATAAAACAGGAATCGTGTCGACGGGTTCCGTAAATTTATTCTTAACCGACGAGTTAGCAAACTGCTCGTAGCAACCAACTCGAACGCAGAAACGTTCGATTCAAAATTTCGGTGCACGAACTGTGCGTAGAAACGAATTTTCGTAATTCGCGTTATCGAAGGAAACCGCAACGATTAAAGGTCACCGATGCATCGGCTAAGTATTGCACCAGGATACGTGATCGAATCGATAAATTAATCATTCGAAGGCGAGGCGAGTCCCCATCGTCTATGAATGCGCGAATAAAAGCGCGACAACCACGTGCGCTCGCGAACACAGCGAGTCGGTCGACTGCTGGCCAAACGAACGATTCAAGGCGTCTTTCTGTCGTTCGACCTTTTCCTTCATCGGGAAAAATCTATCCCATCCACCTCGAAATGCCACGAACGTTTCTTGCGAATGACAGAATCTTCTCATAGGCAGGCGACGGGAAAGAAACTCTCGAGGAGCGTAGATTCGCTTATCAGACGCTCATCCAGTCGTTTTAAGTGGAAATAAAGGACTGGTGGGGGGAATAAGGTTTTTATTCGATTTGTTGGAAATCGGATTTTTGTCCCTCTGTTGCGTAATTAATTGCGTATTGCTCCATTTGTCACGCGAGGTTCGTGACAGACAGTTCGAAGCGGATGCAAGACCAATGATTATAGGCTGGGAAAAGAAGTCGCGGAGTTTTTGGAGCGAGAGGAGTTGCGAAACTTATTGTCTCACATGTGATCGAAATATTATTCGAAACGCATTGATACTTACATTCAAAAACCAAAGAATCGGATTGATCGAAATCGATGGGAAATGCTCGAGAAACTGTACACACCCGAGTTTGACTATTCACTTTTATACGCTACTTAGCATTCGCGCGTCCGTCGTAGACATTTTTTTCCTCTACGTTCGCCAAGTTAATTAAAATCGATGTCATCGACGATGACCAACTGAAACTGAAAATATTTACGATAATGACGCGAGATCTCATTAGGTAACAGGCACGTGTCGAGTTCCCGTCGAAACTTCGGTCTCCTCCTTGAAACGGCCTTGATTTTTATGTAAGTTGCTCTTTGTGGTGTTCTCTGTTCTCCGGTGCACGATCGCGAGAGTCGAACAACGGTATAATTATTAACAATAATTCGAACTATTCGTCGATACAACTAACTGAGTTCAAAACAGTGGTTTTCAAAGTATTAACAAAGACTGCATCGCGATCTAGCCCACTATTCGAATATTGTTCGAATTAAGTTCGACCCGTCTCCGAACCGAAAGTAATTTTGCGAACGTGATAAAGAAACGTTAGCCTTTTCGCAAAACGAGGGACGAGGATTTCCATGAAAATGCTTTTGTCTCCGCGATTCGTACCGAAAATAACGACGAGATGCAGCAGTCGAGATCAAAGCCCTCTGCGTTGTCCCTCCCTCCTCCGTGCGCTCTCTCTTGATATCTCTCTCTCTCTTTATCTCGCTGTCGACTTCTCTCCTAAGCCCTCAGAGAAAAAAAAGTAGGAATTCCTCCCACGATTCTCCTCGCGAGTCGACCTCGGACACACGCTCTTGTTTACGTGTCGCAGGCTCGGGCGTCTTGGAGCTCTCGAGACTCTCTCGAATCCTCGTTCCCATCCTCCTTCTCTCGTTGTCCTGATTTTAGTGAAGTGTTGCGATCGGCATCCGGCGGCGTGTTCGTTTTTTGTCCTCCTTACTCCCGCGCTCGTTCACCGTCTCTTTGTCACACCCGTTAAAGGTGCGTTTAGACCGGTTCAACCGGGCGACGTGTAATTCCGATAGCTAGACTACACCACGAGTTTTCCATGGCTACGCTCGAACACACGATTTCGATGCTGGTGTCGTGCCCGCTTCAAATTTTTTATTTATTTGGTAAAAATTTATTTCTCTAGAATCTCTAGAAGAGACGTCTTTCGATCCAAACAACGTTGCGTATAAAATCCGATTAAATCGAGTAGCGTTTATTCGTCGCTTATGGTTACTTTACTCGCGTGAAATTATGGACAAAGATCGACGTAGACGTTGACGATGACGATGATCGGAATTGGATTTATTAAAGTGCAGTTCAGATAGGAGTTCACGGTGTACCAAGCGAGGAGAACGCGGCTATTATATGTCGACGCGCGACGACCGTGAGAGACCCATTTTATCTCGTACAAGGATTCCTCGCTCGATATTATTCGCCTCCACCTCGACACGCATCGCCGGCATTAGTCGCCTCCTCGGTTTCTGTAAATGGGTAAATAGCCTTTAGGCTAGTCTCCATGAATATGCGAATGATTTCGAAACTATCGTGATTCTGTACATACACGTGATCGGTACGATATAAAAAAAATTAATACAAAGCAAAAACTGGCAACTTTATTTTCTCCATTAACGATTCTTCAACGGTTCTCACAGTTTCTTTTAAAAATCGATTCGTTTTTTAAATCGCCATCGCAGGAACATTCTACGTACGCCACTGCACTCTGAATCGCGTGTCCCTTGAATTCTACTTTTGCGTTTCTGAAAGTGGCATTGACCCACTTACGCTTACATTTTTTAAGGAAACGTTATGTTACAGACGCCGGAATGCCATCGTCGTTATTAACAGACACGCGTGTTACCCTCCAAAAAAAAAAAAAAAAAAAAAACATAATGTGAGAATTTCTGTTTCTGCAAAAGTTCCTACGTGGAATTTGAAATTCTCCGCACAGAACGTGTTAATAAACGGGAATTTAATGTGCTTCGTATTCGGTTTCCCGCTAGGCGTCGCATTCGCACCCGTGTACGCCTCGTTTCGCCGTTGCATCCTCTTCTAAACACACCATCGAACGAATCACGGACGCTGACGGGCCTTTCTTCCTTTCTTTCTCTCACGCCAGCCACGCAAGCTGTGTGTAGGGTCTTTTGTTGCGTGCCGAGTGGGCTCTAGTTGACGAAATATTGACATCCGAGAATAGAAACCCGTTGCGGGCTTTACAGAAGGGGCCCACCCCGCCCCCAGTCTCTATTCGGAGGGGAAGACAGAAGGGGAGAAGGAATATACGGTCAGGATAAGGGAGAACAGAGACGGTCGAAGGGAAAAGGCATATACATCGACGGGTCTCTTTTTCTCTCTTACTTTTCTCACAGAGTTGCATTCAACACGAATTTAAAGGGGGTGGGACTCGGATGACGTCAACCTTCGAAATGCTCCCCGTACGTGCTATATCTGGACGTAAGTACGTTACGTGTATACATATGTACAGGGTGTCTTGGAAATCTAATACGGGACGATGACTGCGATGATTTTGCAGAGGGAAGCCACTGGCGAGCAACGAATTATTCGCGACGCGTATCTTTTTACGGATTTCGTGCGAACGTTGGTATACTCGGTATTGATTTTGCGACAATGTTAATCACAATCGACTATGTTTACGCTATTCATTTGCACTCGTGTATCGAACCACGATAACAGAATCCTGAAACGCTCGAAGCGCGGTAAATGTAATTTTTTTGTATAAAATAGCTGAGCATATTTTCAGACGACTCTATAGAAGTTGAACTCGCGACCATTTTTGGAACGCTTCGTGTACAAGATGCTACAGGGGATCTTAAGTCAACAGAAATGGTCATTCTAGAAAAATAAATTTTTTAACCGTAAGTCTTAGTCATCCGCGAACTGTAAACAATGTAAGAAAAGAATCCGTAAATTCGTGTTTCTTAAAATTTGTATATTGCCGAATTCGAAACGAAATTTGATTTACTGTTTACAATGCTGTTTGCGACTCGACGGAATCGCTCGAAATATAACGTTAAAAAAGTTTCTCTTGGCAGTTTCGTCACTGGGCTCCAATGTATCCGTTTACGAACACCCTATATGCCAACAGACACCCATACGTATGCGTACATGTATATATACGAACGACAGTACGAGTGGACGTGTTCCACCACCACCGATGTATTGAATTCAACCGAGAGGCTATTATTCGGAATTTGTTTTTGTTCGATGCGCCATAATCGCGTCTCGAGGACACCACGCTCAGAGAGAAGGCTCTCTTTCCTTCTGGCGACGAGAGAGGCGTCCCTCTTCCGTTGACTTTGAAAACCTCCGGGGTCAAGCGAGCGTCGAAAAAATTATTTAGCAAACGATTAACAAGATTTTTGTCTCCTTCTCTGTTCCGTTCTCTAGTTCTAACGTTTCTCTCGTCCCTCGATTGTAACGGTTTTATTCCAGACGGTTAAAATCAGTCCCGCAAAATATTTGTTCGCGACAAACTTATCTGAGAATTTAATGTATTATATAAATAGTATATTTGATTAGTGTACGAAATACCGTATTTTGAAGTAACTCCCAACATGGCGTGTTTCGATAAAAATATGTCCAGTTTTAAGTCAAGTTGCAGAAGAGAATTTCGGGGGGGCGTCACTTTCGCCAAAAAATAGACGAAAGGGATATAATCCGGTGAATTTCCGACGGAAAGTATGACGGATTGGAGGTCGTTCGAACGGCGAATTAAAGAGCGCCGATATTTCTGCATTTGCGCAGAAATCCACTGTCGTTTTATAGAATAGCCAGGAGCACGCGCAAAAGTGTCAACGTGCACGTGGTAACGCGATATCGCGGAGGATACGCTACGATACACACGGTGCACTCTTTCACGTGGCTCGCCGAGTTTCGAACATTACATAGAACAATGGTCATCGTATACCCTTGTTCGTAACTTCTTTCACGTTTCTGAGCAATTTCCTCTCGACTCCCATCGGAGCTCTAACTTTAATTGCCGTACAATAGCGCAGCCTACTACGTAGCGTTCAACTTCCTTGTCTTTGTGATATTGGTATACATACTTCATAAACAACTTTGGACTTGAGAGCGTGTTTTATGCATAACTCTTCTCTGTTAACAAGCATACGTTACTTTCTAACAGATAGCATCAAGTTCTTCGGAGCGAAATGGTTACAAGTGCTACGACAAACAGCACAAATTATTAATCGTCTATGACATGAATTTTGAGGAGGGTCGCACATGTGGCGGCGCAGCGTTTCAATAAGGATCGATTCGTACTACCGGTCTGTTCTCGATCATTTAAACTGTACCAATTTACAGCGTGTATGTGTGCGTATTGTACGTATTTTTAAGTTTTTAAAGCACCGCGGGTCGCCGAGATTCCGCGGCAAATACATCGAACAAGTCGAAAACGATCGAGAGAGGCTCGGTTCACGGGCGCAATTGCACCGGCAAGCGGTGTTTGTAGCAGAACGGTATTGTAAGCGCAGCACGGTGTGTGAATAGCGAGCACGTGCATTTCCCACAGAAAACCAATAGGGGCCTTGGCCAGCTGGGAATATGAACGGTGCGCGGGGTTCGGTCTGTCTTTCGGTCTTTTGGGGTACGCGCGTCTCGAACGGGGACAGAAACGAGAATACTACTCGACAAACAATATTCGAGTCTGGATA